>NC_040095.1:25000000-30000000 GCF_003369695.1 Bos indicus x Bos taurus | reverse complement strand
AAAATGTCTGTCCTTGGAGGTATTATAATAGAGAAAAAAGGAAAGTATATCATTTAAATTTGAAGATAAAAAGCATTCCACTAATCTAAGAATATCAATTTCTAGGGAACTAAACATTCTTTTCAAAATGTTTTATGTACCTTAAAATTATGTATATCCTTTACTTTCTATTCATATTAATTGCTTTCTTTGGAAACATATCCTTATATTTATTTTTTTCTAAAAATGTTTGCTTGTCTGTTTCCAGGTGGTCATAGAGGAGTACTTGCCTCTATTGAAAGTGGATTCCAAAAGAGTTGCTAAAGAGGAATTTCTGAATAGCAAAGCTTGTTTATAACAAACACTCTCTTTTTAGGATGTTAGACTGAGATCACATCTGAATTATCTCTCTTGTCATCCTAAGTAAATTCTCAGCATTCAAGGACACTTGGCCTCTTTTTTTAGTGCATTGGGTCATTGCTACTTGCCTCTAGCATCTCCTGCTGTGCCCAACACAAACAGGCCTCTCACTGAGCAAAGCCACTTTTTCCATGCTTTAATCTCAGAAACATAGATGACAAGTAGTTATAAAGAAATCAGAAAGCCTTAGCTTATTATTGAGAACTGCTTGACCTGAAGACAAAATAACACAGATGGAGAGCTGAGGAGAAAATAGGAAGCTGGTGGAATGCTCAGTGGCAGCCTTGGGCACATCCTCACTGAGTCTTTCAAAGAATGGTCACTCACTTAGCTGACCTAGAACAGTCTGTCCCCAGGCTGCAGGTGTCATGGAAAACCATGGATCCACTGGAAGGTTCCAGGCTGGTATTTGAAATAATTTTTAAAAAGTGATATGGATCACTTTCAAGGATCATTCCACAGTCTCTCATCCTCAAAATTGCCTCAAAACACAAAATTAATCACAAAAAATCAGAAGAAATACATACCATACACCTTAACCCTTAACTGATTTTTGTCTCCTTCCCTGTAATATCCTGTACTGCAAAAGATAAAGAACAAGAAAAAATACACTTTATAAGTGCTAACTTATGAGTGGAATAATAAAATCCATAAATACTAAAACCTTAATGAATCATCATAATTTGAGAAGAATAATCTAAATGACTTGAATTTAAATTATGACATTTAGAAAAAGCTATATTTTTATAATAGTTTCCAGATGTTTCTTTTAAAGTAAATGTTATTATGTAGTAAAAATCTTCAAGTTTCTTGATTGAGTAATTTTCCAAAGCTTGACAGATAAATGGGTATTTTTAAAGTGAATTAAAGTCTTTAAATTTATAATTATAATTTGAAACTTATAATGTGGTGATTCATACCAACATTATTGAAAGCTTTAATGACCTTTTATTATGTTTACTTGTATTTTGAAAATACATTACGACTTCCCTGATGGCTCAGATGGTAGTCTGCCTGCAATGCAGGAGACCTGGGTTCAAACCCTGGGTCAGGAAGATCCCTCCAGAGAAGGAAATGGCTACCCACTCCAATATTCTTGCCTGGAGAATCCCATGGACAGAGGAGCTTGGCCAGCTACAGTTCAAGGGGTCACAAAGAGACAGACATGCCTGAGTGACTAACTAACACTTACTTACTTAATGTCTTCTTAAGAATGTTTAAGTTTTGTCCTACACATCATTGAATTTTACCTCTAAGATGCATTTGATGGTATTAAACTTTATCTCAACAAAATAACTAAAGGCATGACTTTTAAAAGTGAGTCCTAAGATGTCTGAAAGTAACATGTGTTAAAAAGATGTATACATTATTGATCAAAATGGAATCAAGAATGGGTGAATTTATGAGTGACCAAGCACGCATACACACAAGAGATATCTCAGATCTGAGACACTCTGAAACCAGAACAAATGTCATGAAACCAGAGCAACATCAGAGAAGCAATCCTATTATCTTACATGATGATGAATATGGCAAATGGACACATAACCACTGCCATTCTCAGCATTTCTGCAATCTACATACAGTATTTGATATATATGATGAGAGTATTTTATTATAATTAAACCTATTACTACAACCATACCATAGTGCTTGTCAGGAAAGCATGTGGTGAACAGTTCAGTCCAGGTGTAATGCATACAAAGTAGAAGGTTTATAAGAAACATGCTCTAGAATTTCAGTTCAGTTCAGTTCAGTTCAGTCTCTCAGTCGTGTCTGACTCTTTGAGACCCCATGAATCACAGCACGCCAGGCCTCCCTGTGCATCACCAGCTCCGGGAGTTCACACAGACTCACATCCATCGAGTCAGTGATGCCATCCAGCCATCTCATCCTCTGTCATCCCCTTCTCCTCCTGCCCCCAATCCCTCCCAGTATCAGAGTCTTTTCCGATGAGTCAACTCTTCGCATGAGGTGGCCAAAGTACTGGAGTTTCGGCTTTAGCATCATTCCTTCCAAAGAAATCCCAGGGCTGATCTCCTTCAGAATGGACTGGTTGGATCTCCTTGCAGTCCAAGGGACTCTCAAGAGTCTTCTCCAACACCACAGTTCAAAAGCATCAATTCGTCGGTGCTCAGCCTTCTTCACAGTCCAACTCTCACATCCATACATGACCACAGGAAAAACCATAGCCTTGACTAGACGGACCTTTGTTGGCAAAGTAATGTCTCTGCTTTTGAATATGCTATCTAGGTTGGTCATAACTTTCCTTCCAAGGAGTAAGTGTCTTTTAATTTCATAGCTGCAGTCACCATCTGCAGTGATTTTGGAGCCCAGAAAAATAAAGTCTGACACTGTTTCCACTGTTTCCCCATCTATTTCCCATGAAGTGGTGGGACCGGATGCCATGATCTTTGTTTTCTGAATGTTGAGCTTTAAGCCAATTTTTTCACTCTCCACTTTCACTTTCATCAAGAGGCTTTTTAGTTCCTCTTCACTTTCTGCCATTGGGTGGTATTATCTGCATATCTGAGGTTATTGATATTTCTCCCAGAAATCTGGATTCCAGCTTTTGTTTCTTCCAGTCCAGCGTTTCTCATGATGTGCACACAAATCATCTGGTGTGTGTGTATAGTCTCTCAATTGTGTCTGACTCTTTGTGGCCCCATAGACTACAGCCCACCAGGCTCCTCTGTCCATGGAATTTTCCAAGCAAGAATACTGGAGGGGGTTGTCATTCTCTGCTCTGAGGGATCTTCCCAACCCAGGGATCAAACTCTCATCACTTGTGTCTCCTACATTGGCAGGCAGATTCTTTATCACTAGTGACACCTGATGCTGCTGCTGCTGCTAAGGCGCTTCAGACATATCCAACCCTGTGCGACCCCAGAGATGGCAGCCCACCAGGCTCCACCATCCCTGGGATTCTCCAGGCAAGAACACTGGAGTAGGTTGCCATTTCCTTCTCCAGTGCATGAAAGTGAAAAGTGAAAGTGAAGTTGCTCAGTCTTGTCCGACTCCTAGTGACCCCATGGATTGCAGCCCACCAGGCTCCTCCATCCATGGGATTTTCCAGGCAAGAGTACTGGAGTGGTTGCCATTGCCTTCTCCAGTGACACCCGGGGAGCCCTAAATCATCTGGAGAGCTTACTAAAATGTGAACTTTGATTTAGAAAAACTGGGGTGGCCTAAGAATATGCCTCTCCATAAATTTCTGTGTTTGATGTTGCTGCTTTACAGTAGCAAGATTTGATGTTTAGGGTGGCTGATGCAGCACAAAGTTACCACATTTGATGACTAGGGATAAAGAAAAATAAAAATGAGAAGGCTTTAAATTGGTATCCTTTGATGTTGAGTAACATCATAACCCTATTTTGTACAAGATACTATTTATGCATTCTCTCTATGTATTATCTCATTTAATATTCCCATACTCTATGGATGAGGTACTAACATTAAATGAATTTTATTGGAAAACTGAGCTTTAGAGCTATAGAATTACCAGTATAAACTAGCATTCAAACACAGGTTTTTCCAATTCTAAGCCATACTTGTATACTTATTTAACCATATTATTTCATACAGAAACCTGGAGATATAATGGAAAGGATAGAGTGGGAATAAACTTAGAATTTATATTGGTGTCATTTTTGTCATCCAAATATAATAAAGCCAAGTAATTAACAGAGTTCATTAAGGAAGAAATCACTGTTTTATAGGGTTTAATTTGTCATAGATATTGTTCATTCCTTCTTGATTTAGTATAACGCATATATCTATTTTGAAAGTTATATCATTTTGGATATTTGCAGATGGCATAAGGAAATAGTATTTCAGGTAAAGATGATTTCATGTGCAAAGCAGTGGGACTGAAACAGCGTGTTGTAGTCAGGAAAATATATTTTGGCATGATGGAACATTCAGTCTGAGGAAATAACATCTGGAAAGAGGCTAGAGAGCAGGACCTGGGCCAGATCACAAATCATCATTCAGTAGAGTTTGGGTTTTATGAGACAGGTAGAAGAATGCCACTGAAAGACACAAGAAATGCATTTTGCTATTTTTAAAAGAGAAGTCTGTTGGAAAAGAGGAGCAAGGATTAAAAGGGGAACAAGCACTAAGCAAACATACCAGTTCGGGAATGTTTTCATAGTCAAAGCAAGAGAAAAAACTTAGTTTTAAGGTGATCCCCATGGATGCAATGATTCACAAATTATATAAGAGGTGATATTATCATTAGGACTTTGTCAACAAATGGGTGCAGAGAAATGATAGAATTGACTTGGTTAGTAATTTGAAAAATTGCTTAAAAATTAGTTCCATTACTAGAATTGAAGTATGTTTTTTTTTGGACATGTTGACATCAAAATGCCAGTAAAATGTACAGGTCTTTTTATTGTATTGCCTACAGACAGAACATAGAAACAAAGGGCAAATGGTTTACCTTGCAAGCCAACTCCGGTGCCCTGTTAGTTGCTGAAAACTCTGTGCTGCCATGCTGCAGATTTCTGTAGCTTTTTTTGTTATTTAAAGACTTGATATTGGACTATTTTTAACCTTCCACAGAATTAAAAAAAAAAAAGATAGTGATGTAGAGTCAAAATTGAAGTAAATGCAAGATCCTCAACTCAAATGGATGAAAAAGTAGCAAATGAAAGAAGTAAAGGAAAAACCATTGGAAGGCATCAGAACAGAAAAATAAACTATATTCATTTAGTTTCAGGAACTTATCTTTTTGTGTGAGCTAATTTTAGATATTTAATAATTATTTCTCTGTGATGTAGTTCTTGATTAGATTTTCATATATACTACAAAAATATTTACTTCTAGTTTAGTGTAGTCACTTGATCATAAATACAAAAACTTTATGAACAATAGTTGAAGGAGAATGATGTAAAACAAAATCATGGAAAAAATATTTAAAATCCTTTGAGGATACTTTGGTAATAATGTGAAAATAATCTTATATATGCCCTGCACATAAAAACTCAATTCTTAGAGTTGTAACTGGGAAAACAATGATAGATATAGTTAACACACTGCTCTACAATGAATTTATTATAGGAAAGTTTAATTTTTAAAACTTTTTGATTGAAGTAATGGTTATCTGATTTAAATTCACCCATTCTTGTCCATTTTAGCTCACTGATTCCTAAAATGTCAATGTTCACACTTGCCATCTCCTGTCTGACCACTTCCAATTTATCTTGATTCACGGACCTAACATTCTAGGTTCTTATACAATATCGTTCTTTACAGCATCGGACTTTACTTTGACCACCAGACATATCCACAACTGGGTGTTGTTTCTGCTTTGGCTCAACCTCTTCATTCCTTCAGGAGCTATTTCTCCACTCTTCTCCAGTACCATATTGGACACCTACTGACCTGGGGGATTCATCTTTCAGTGTCATATTTTTTTGCCTTTTCATGCTGTTCATGGAGTTCTCAAGGCAAGAATGCTAAAGTGGTTTGCCATTCCCTTCTCCAGTGGACCATGTTTTGTCAGAACTCTCCACTATGACCTGTCTGTTTTCCATGGCCCTACACAGGATGGCTCATAGTTTCATTGAGTTAGGCAAGACTGTGATCCATGTGATCTTTTGGCTAGTTTTCTGTGATTTTGAATTTCATTCTCTCTACCTCTGATGGATGAGGATAAGAGGCTTATGCAAACTTCCTAATAGGAGAGACTGACTGTTGGGGAATCTGATTCTTGTTCTGGCAGACAAGGCCATGCTCAGAAGTAATATATACATGCATATGATTTTTTAACCAAATGGCTCTTAGAAGATTTTTTTTTCAGACTTTTGCTTTTCTTTCTTTTCTTGTAAGGATGACTGCTGCTTTTTATTTCAATAGTTATCTTTCTTCCTCTAAATAAATTATTTATCTTATTATTTATGAGGGTTCTCTGATGACTCAGACAGTAAAGAAGCTGCCTGCAATGCAGGAGACCTGGGTTCAATCCCTGGGTTGGAAAGATCCCCTGGAGAAGGGAATGGCTACTCATTCCAGTATTCTCGCCTAAAGATTCCATGGACAGAGGAGCAGTGGGCTTCAGACTTTAGGGTCACAAACAATATCCAAGATTATTATTTATAATGGATATATATCAATGTGTTCTTTGTTATGAATGATTAAGATTTAGCTTGATTAAACAAAAATACCTCTCTTTCCTTTTTCCTCCCCATAAAGTTAAATAGCTAGTTTTGGTTCTTCAGTTGGTTACAGTTGTATTTTTTATAAACTTAAAGGCTGAAATTTAACACATATACCTTTTTATAGAGTGATAAGCAGAAATTCTTTATGGTTTCTAAGTTTACAACATGTGTCTTATGATTGAGTCTATTTAATATTTTATTGAAATACTTAACAAATTCAACAAGATAAATAGAAACTAATTATAAATATTTTAAGCTGCATCATTTGCATATAATTGTCAATGTGAACCCAAGTGAACATAACAAAGACAATAATTAAAAGAGAGATAAAAAGGAAAAGTATGAAAAACTAAAGCAAGAGAAACATTGTAGCAATAATGGTTAAAAACTTCCAAGCTTAGAGTCAGACACCAAAGCACAGATCCAGCAAAATTCAGAGAATAGAAAGCAATTTAAATATCAAGAAATCTACACCTGTTAAGTGCCAGAAAGCTAAAGCCAAAGACTTCTTGAAAGCAGTCAGAGAAAACTTCACCTGTAAAGGGAAAAAGATAAAGATTATAATGGGCTTCTCATTAGAAATTGTTGCAAGCAAGAAAAGAATGAAGTGAATTATTTTAAATGCTAGAAAGACAAAACAAAACAAGACAAATATCCACTTAAAATTCTGGATAGATATACATAGAAGTGAGGGAGAAATACTTTCTTGGATACATAAAAACTGAAGTAATTCATCACCATAAGAAATAATCTGAAAGAAATCTTAAAATTCTTCAGAGATAATATAGGTCAGAAACTCAGATCTTGTAAAGAAAAGAAGAACAACAGATACTTGTTTTTCTCTGACTTACTTCACTTAGTGTGATAATCTCCAGGTCTGTCTGTGGTGCTGCAAATGGCATTATTTCAATCTTTTTAATGGCTGAGTAATATTCCATTGTATACATGTACCACATGTTCTTTATCTCTTCTGTCAAAGACATTTAGGTTGCTTTCATGTCTTCGCTATTGTAAATGATACTGCAATGAACATTGGGATGTGTGTTTCCTCTTAAGCGTGTTTTGTTTTTTTTTTTTCTGGACATATGCTCAGGAGTGGGATTGCTGGATTATATGGTAGTTTTAGGGCTTCCCCAGTGGCTCAGTGGTAAAGAATCCACCTGCAATGCAGGAGCCGGAGGAGATGTGAATTTTATCCCTGGGTTGGGAAGATCCCCCAGAGGAGGGCATGGCAATCCACTACAGTATTCTTGCCTGGAGAATCCCATGGAGCTTGGTGGGCTACAGTCCATAGGGTCACAAAGAGTCGGACATGACTGAAGTTACTTTAGCACACTTGGTAGCTCTATTTTTCAGTTTCTTAAGGAACTTGCATACTGTTCTCCATGGTAGCTGTACCAATTTACATTCCCATCAACAGTCTAGGAGGGTTCCCATTTCTGCACACCCTCTCCAGCATTTATTGTTTGTAGATTTTTTGATGATGGCCATTCTGACTAGTGTGAGGTAATATCTCATTGTAGTTTTAATTTGCATTGCTCTACTAATTAGCAAGGTTGAGCATCTTTTCATATGCCTCTTGGACATCTGTATGTCTTCTGTTTAGGTCTTCTGCCCATTTATTTTGTTGTTTTTTGATGTGTTTGTTTGTTTCTGGGTTATTTGCTTTTTGATATGTAGCCTCCTGGGTGATTTGTAAATTTTGGAGTCTAAACCCTTGTCAGTCAAATCATTTGCAATTTTTTTTTTGCATTCTGTGAGTTGTCTTTTTGTTTTGTTGTTATGCTATTGCTTACAAGTGGAACCTTTAAAAAGATGATACAAATGAACTTATTTACAAAACAAAAACAGACTCACAAACTTAGAGAACGAACTTATGGTAAGTAAAGGAGAATGATCAGGGGAAGGATAGATTGGGAGTTTGGGACTGACATGTACTCACTGCTATACTTAAAATATATAACCCACAAGGACCTACTATACAGCATAGGGAATGCTGCTCAATATTCTGTAATAACCTAAATAGGAAAGTAGTTTGAGAAAGAATGTTGTTATTGTTCAGTCGCTCAGTTGCAACCCCTTGGATTGTAGCATGCCAGGCTCCTCTTTCCTCCACTATTTTCTGGGGCTTGCTCAAATTCATGTCCATTGAATACATACTGCTATCTAACCATCTCATCTTCTGCCACCCCTTCTCCTTTTGCCTTCAGTCTTTCTCAGCATCAGGGTCTTTTTCAATTAATCAACTCTTCACATGAGGTGGCCAAACTATTGGAGCTTCAACTTTAGTATTAGTCCTTTCAAGGAATGAAAAGTAAAATTTTCTCAGTCGTGTCTAAGTCTTTGCTACCCCATGGACTATAAACCACCAGACTCTTCTGTCCCCGGAATTTTCCAGGCAAGAATATTGGAGTGGGTTGCATTTCCTTCTCCAGGGGATCTTCTTGACCCAGGGATTAAACCCAGGTCTCCTGCATCACAGGAAGATTCTTTAACATTTGAGCCACCAAGGAAGCCTTCATAGTCAGGATTTATTTCCTTTAGGATTGACTGGTTTGATTTCCTTGCTGTCCAAGGAACTCTCAAGGGTCTTCTTCAGCACCACAATTCAAAAACTTCATTCTTTGGCACTCAATCTTCTTTATGGTCTAACTCTTACTTTCATACATGACTACTGGAAAAACCATAGCTTTTACTATACAGACACTTGTTGGCAAAGTGATGTCTCTGCTTTTTAGTATGCTGTCTAGGTTTGTCATAGCTTTTCTTCTAAGATGCAAGTGTGTTTTAATTTCATGACTGCAGTTACCATCTGCAGTGATTTTGGAGCCCAAGAAAATAAAATCTGTCCCTGCTTCCATTTTTCCCCTATTTGTTATGAAGTGATGGGACCAGATGTCATGATCTTCATTTTGTGAATGTTGAATTTCCAGATGGCTTTTTTACTCTCCTCTTTTACTCTCAACAGGCTCTTTAGTTCTTCTTCACTTTTTGCCATTAGGGTGGTATCATCTGCATATATGAGGTTGCTGACATTTCTCCCAGCAATCTTGATTCAGTGTGTGATTCATTCAGCCCAGCATTTCACATAATGTACTCTGCATATAAGTTAAATAAGTAGGGTTACAATATACTGCCTTGTAGTACAGGTAAGGTAGTCTGTTACTCCCATCTCTTTAAGAATTTTCCACAGTTTGTTGTGATCCACACAGTCAAAGGCATAATCAATGAAGCACAAATAGATGATTTTCTGGAGCTCCCTTGCTTCTCCTATGATCCAACAAATTTTTGCAATTTGATCTCTGGTTCCTCTGCTTCTTTGAAACCCAAATTATGTACATGTATGTGTATAAAATATATATGTATAGATACATGTATGTCTGAATTACTTTGCTGTACACTTGAAATGAACAAAATATTGTTAATCAACTATCATCTGATATATAATTTAAAAAATTAAGAGAATTTAAAAAAACGTCAGAAAAGGAATGAATAGAAGTAAAATAATATATATTATTTTTCTTCTTCTTAATTAATCTAAAAGACAAATGATATTTTAAAGTTTAACTGGTAAAAATGTATTGGATTGCTATACCATGTGGATCGGAGAAGGCAATGGCACCCCACTCCAGTACTCTTGCCTGGAAAATCCCATGGGTGGAGGAGCCTGGTAGGCTGCAGTCCATGGGGTCGCTAAGAGTCTGATACCACTGAGCGACTTCACTTTCACTTTTCACTTCCATACATTGGAGAAGGAAATGGCAACCCACTCCAGTGTTCTTGCCTGGAGAATCCCAGGGACAGGGGAGCCTGGTGGGCTGTCGTCTCTGGGGTCGCACAGAGTTGAACACGACTGAAGTGACTTAGCAGCAGCATATGGATAAATGAAATAAATGATAGCAATTGTATAAAAAATGGGAAGCATTAGGAATATTTTGTTATACGTACCCATACTATGCGTGAAATGGAACAGTATTATTTGAAATTGGATTTAGGTCTTAGTTAAATACATAACTTAGTTAAATACATAAATTTCAAAATCTAGTGCAACCACTCAATTTTTTAAGAGGTATAATTGATTGGTTTAAGAAAGAACAAAAAATGAAACCACATAAAATGTGCAATTAAAACAACAAAAGGAAAAAAAGAGAGGAAATATAAAATTAGGGAACAAATGCAGCAGATCAAAAAAGTCATATTCACCAAGTTACCAAATTCTGAGCTATAAAACATACCACAAAATATAAAAGACGGGATCATATGGGATTTCCTGGTGGCTCAGATGATAAAGAATCTGCCTCCAATACGGGAGACTCTGGTTCAGTTCCTGGATTGGGAAGATCCTCTGGAGGAGGGCATGGCAACCCACTCTAGTAGTCTTGCAATAATGGGAATCCTCATATGAGTAAAGGAGAATCCTCAAGTGATTCTGGAGAATCCCCATGGACAGAGGAGCCTGGCGGGCTGCAATCCATGGTGTTGCAGAGTCGGATGTGAATGAGAGACTAAGCACACACAGCACAGCCTTCTTTAAGGTCCAACTCTCACATCCATGCATGACTATGTGCTTGTGCTTAGTTGCTCAGTTGTGTGCTTAGATGTATAGTCATACACGACTATAGATAATATTAATTATGTTTTATTAATTATTATTATAGTATCATTAGAATTCCAAAACAATATGAAATTCCTCACTTAATAGAAAAGGGACATTTACAGCCATCAGAAACAGGGAAAAGGACATACTTATTGTCTTGAACTTACCCCCTACAGTCCTGAATTCTTTTGGACATCTCCCATGAGCAGAGGCTTCCTCAGCTAATGTCACCCAGTACTGACAAGGGCAGAACTGTTAACAATTTGCCTAAGTCAAGTTCCCCTGAGAAGCAGACACCAAGAAAGGAGTAGACATGCAAGGAAATTACTGGAAGGGAACACATAGGTTGGATAAAATGGAAGAATCAGGAGTAACCTGGGAAGGTCTTTGTATAGCTGTGCAGGTCTATGAAAGGAAAGGTCAAAGGAAGTATTGGGTAGGTAGAGTTCAGACTGCAGCAAATTTCTAATACATTTTCTAGTGAATTTTCAGACAAGGCAAGGCCTTTGAGCCAAACTTACTCATTTGAGGATTCCCATAACTTACGGAAATAAGCTTGTGTTGGCATCACTGCTGTGCTTACTCACTGATAGGGATCTACTGGGAGTTGCCCAGAAGAATGTGGTAGATCCCAAAGTTTAGCAGCCGGGACTGTCAATTAACTCTGGTCTCTGCAGCAGATGCAGTGCTATTTTCCCATGGCTGTGAATATATATATATATGTATATCTATATATACATGCATGTGTGTCTCATTAAAATGTGATAAACATGACTTTTCAAATTTGTGGAGAAAGAATGACCTATTCAGTAAATGGCACTGAAAAAAATTGATAAGCACATGTACTTTCTGATAGGAGTTACTTGATCATAGTTTTGACTGGATTCCCATTACATATTTTATAGAGCTATGCCTAATATTTCATAGTTGCTTGAAACAATTTTCTTAGTTATAATGAATAGTCTATTAAAAAAAATAGATCTCTACTTCATACCTTTTAGTAAAGTTAATCTCAGATATTCAAAGAATTCATCATGAAAGTTTTAATAGTATTGGAGACAAATCATTCTCTAGCTGGTGAGAATTTGCTGTGTATTACAGGAAGCCAAGTCTAGTGTTCTGTTTTGACTAAGAGAAATGGGATAGGGGAGGGAAGGGAACCTAGGGAGGCAGAGGATGTACAATTTGCATTGTTGTATGGAAGAAACCAACATAAAAATGTAAAAGCTAAATACATATATTTATATATTTTTATATGTTTTATATTTGCATATAAAATATATTATATGCAAATATAATATTTTATATATTGTTTATATTCATAGTTTAACACATTTTTAATTATTTTTAATTAAATTTAAATTTAAATTTAATTTAAATTTAATTTAATTTAAATTTTAAAAATTTAATTTTAATTAATTAATTTAATTATTTAATAAATTTTAATATAACATAATATATTTTTATATGTTTTATATTTTGCATATAATATATATTATATGCAAAATATATTTTATATATTGTTTGTATTCATAGTTTAACACATTTATATTATATTTATATTTTTTATATATTTATTTGTATTATATATTATTAATATTATCTATATTAATTAATATTATAAATTTATTTATTATTTATATTATACATAATTTATATTTATATGTTTATATTATATATCATATAATCATGGTATAATATATAATTTTATTATATATTTATATTATAATTTATATTTTATTATTTTTATATATTTATATATTAAATACATATATATATATTTAGTATGACATTAAAAAGTAATAGACATTGCAATAAAAAAGTATTGGAGAAAGTATAAGAGAATGTATTTATAAATTTAGGGTAGGAATAATAATCTTGATTAGACAAAAAAGGAAAAAAATAAAAAAGAGAAAGTTGATACATTTAATTATATATAAATTTAAAGTTTATTTCTAAAATTTCTAAAATAAAAAATAGTCAACAAACTAACATATAACAGATGGAAGATTAATATGCAAATGTATATGAATATATATCAATAAGAAATAGAAAAAACTGACAGTGATCATAATTAAACAAATGTTCAATAAACATGAACTTTTGAGAGCTCGTCATCCGGGAAATGCTTTAAGATAACATATATCTTAATCCATTAGATTTACAAAAATATAAATAGCTTAATAAGGTTATAGATTGGTGTAAGCACAGTTAACAGGTGCCAATAAGGCTGTATTTTGAACAGCCACTTTTGACAGTATATTCTGACCATTTTGGCATATAAAATAAAGAAAATATTTTGCCTATTCTATGTACCAGCAATTCAACTTCTAGTTTTCCATCCTTGGAAATACTTTCACATGTACAAGAAAAGCTTTTACAAGGATGTTCATTGTACAGGTACTATCATTTTTAACAGTGAAATATTTTAAACAAATTGAAAGTCTGTGGAAAGAGGAAGAACTAAAAAAATTATTGCATATACATAATATGGAGAAACGCAGTTATTAAGCAGATGGGGTATATATTTAGATCTTGCAGATATTATTGAGTTAATAAAGGAAAACTGTAAAACAAAAAAAATATGTGTTTTAAAATTACAATTATGATAATAACAAGCATTGATGAGGATGCACAGAAATTGGAACACTCATTCACCAACGGTGGGAATATAAGATGGAACATCTACTTTGGAAAACAGTTTGACAATTCCTCAAAAGATTAAACAGAGTTACCATTATGACCCAGCAATTCTACTCCTAGGTGTTTAGGCAAGAGAAAACGAAACATATGTCTACACAAAAACTTGTATACAAATGCCAAAAAACAAATGTCCATCAACTGATGAATGGATAAATAAAATGTATATTCATACAAAAGAATAGTATTCAATTATAAAATGAAATAAAGTGCTGATTAATGCTACAACATGAGTTAACCTTGAAGATTATGCTAAATGAAAGAAGCCAATAACAAAAGATCTCATATTGCAGGGTTTGGTTTACATGGGATAGTTCCAAAGGGAAATCTATAAAGACAGAGTAGCAGTTACCTAGTGCTGAGGGGATGTTTGTGGCTTGGGGATTGGGAAAGTAACAGCTTATGGGAGCAGTGTTTCTTTTTGGAGTAATGTTCTAGTATTGTGGTGGTGATATAGACACAACTCTGTGAACATACTAAAAATCACTAAATTTTGCACTTCAAATGAGTGAACTGTATATGTGAATTATATCTCAATAAGTGAGTGAAAGTGAAAGTCACTCAGTCATGTCCAGTCCTGCAATCCATTGACCGTACAGTCCATGGAATTCTCCAGGCCAGAATACTGGAGTGGGTAGCCTTTCCCTTCTCCAGGGGATCCTCCCAACCTAGGGATCAAGCCCAGGTCTCCTGCACTGTAGGTGGATTCTTTACCAGCTGAGCCACAAGGGAAGCCTATGTCTCAATAAAGTTATTGGAATTATAATTATAAAACAATGTTACACATTTTTGGTGCACCTAAAATAACTGAAAAACTCACACACCAAGTGGATAACTATTTCTGAGAAAGAAAAGAGAGGACTATGACTGAAAATTATGCTCTGAAAATGAATTTTGGCTTTATATTTAATGTTTTCCATTTTTCAGGTAGCATCTATTTGTGTACTATTAATATAAATGATAACTCTCAAATTTTATTTTCCTAATCAAGGATTTCTCTACATCAGTTATCAAAGCCTTCTTTTGAGGGAGGATCAGATTTCACCACCGTCTCTTCTCACTCAGTGCTCACCACCAAATCGTGCAAAAAATAAATAAATAAATAATTTTTAGAAACTGGGTATGTCTAGAGTGTATTCTTGCCAAATGTAAAATGGAAATCCTGAGAAAGGCACTAAAGTGCCACCAAAAAATGTCACCCTTTCACCAAGCAGCAGCTTGGTCTTCCAGTAATGTGAGGCCATGGCCCACAGACAATGTGAAACACTCACTCTTACCCAGCTTGGGTTCTATTAGGAGCGTTGTTCTACCTTGTGAGAGAGCTGAAAGTCACTTCCATAACACACCCACCCAAATCCCTACAACATGTGGCTGATGGAATCTCTACTCTTATATTGAATGTGTAAAAATTAAACAAAAACATCTATTGAACTCATTTTGATGTATAAAAGATATGCTACTTAAAGTGAGGTATGCTGAAAAAAATCCAAATCATTAAAAAAACAAAACTTTGTGAGCAATCTGGAAGAACATAAACTACTTAGCTATAGCTCCAAAGTAAAAATTGACTTCTGTAAAGCCACAAAAGAAGTTTCAGTTTAATGAATAAAATAAGCTTATAATTAAGGGGGGCCACTCTTTGGAAATCATTGATTTAAATTAGGACAGGTGTGGCTCAGATGGTAGCGAGTCTGTCTGCAATGTGGGAGACTTCGGTTCAATCCCTGAGTTGGGAAGATCCCCTGGAGAAGGAAATGGCAACCCACTCCAGTATTCTTGCCTGGAGAATCCCATGGACAGAGGAGCCTGGCAGGCTACAGTCCATGGGGTCACAAAGAGTCAGACACAACTGAGCAACTTCACTTCACTTTTCACTAAGTGTATACTGAGCATTTTTTTCCATAAATTGTAGAACACCCAGAGCGGTACTTCAAATATTTTCCTTCTCCTTTAAGTGCAGTAGAATTTCATTCATAACATCTTGAATTTCCAAATTAAAATCACCTTTGATTAAAGAATTTCAGTAAGCCACAGGAAAAAAAGAAAAAAGAGTGCCATAGTTTCTATCCATAAGTGATTGTGGTATTTAGCAAAGCTATATGTGTATTTAAATGGAAAAGTCATTTTAAAAATAAAGCAATATTCTGTAGGCCAGAAGCAATTAGTCTCAGGTGTTTCCTGTTAGTAAATTAGAGTAAACTTGGGGCCAGATTTGTGAAATAATTTCCATCAATTAAAAAAATAATGAGTTTCATGCTTATTCTCTTTTCCTAAAGGTGAACTTGAAAGCTGTGTTCTTAATGAAACAGGAGAACGTAGTTACATCTACTAAGCTTTGAGGTACTGCTTTATTTTTCAAAATAGCCAGGTGTGATATTGAAATAATATGAATGATTGGGAAATCTGAGAAAGCAGTTTTAAATCAGCAATTAATGGCTGACCACCTATTTTGTATACATTAATCTAGAAGCCAGGGTCTGACACACCATTTATTAACCATGTATCCTGCCTCCAGGGATTCCCAATCTAAACTATATGAAACAACAGCATTCATTGGTATCTGTAGGATGTATCCTCTATCTAATATTAAAATTTGAGCAATGTCCAAGAAAATCATATTTATAGAGGACTACTGTAATTAGGAAGTTGGACTTGGGCTGGAACTTGGAAGATAGATGGCAGATGCAGAGGTGAAGAAAATGAAGCAAGATACCAGGCAAGTCAACCTTCAAAACAATGGCATACAGTTAAGAATGACAGTTGTCTGCTCACTGGAGGGAACAAAAGGAGTCTTTCCGGATTGAAGAGAAAGATGTATATAAGAGAACAAAGAGAAGTAGATAGGACAGGTGGGCTTCAAAGATGGCACTAGTGGTAAAGAACCCACCTGCCAATACAGGAGACATAAAGAGACATGGGTTCAGTCCCTGGGTCGGAAGATCCCATAGAGGAAGGTATGGCGGCCCACTGCAGTATTCTTGCCTGGAGAATCCCACGGACAAAGGGGCTTGGCAGGCTACAGTCCATAGTGTCACAAAGAATTGGACACAACTGAAGTAACTTACGGAGAAGGCAATGGCACCCCACTCCAGTACTCTTGCCTGGAAAATCCCATGGATGGAGGAGCCTGGAAGGCTGCAGTCCATGGGGTCGCTGAGGGCTGGACATGACTGAGCGACTTCACTTTCACTTTTCACTTTCATGCATTGGAGAAGGAAATGGCAACCCACTCCAGTGTTCTTGCCTGGAGAATCCCAGGGACGGGGCATCCTGGTGGGCTGCCATCTATGGGGTCGCACAGCGTCGGACACAACTGAAGTGACTCAGCAGCAGCAGAAGTAACTTAGCACAGACACTCAGGACAGGTAGGACGCCATCAGGTAAGGAAGCATTAAGCTCAGGTCAAACCTACTTTGACAAGAAATAGAGATGTCTTTCAGGTTTCTGAGCAGAAGAGAAACTTTATCAAAAGGATAGGTCAAAATCAAGCTGGCACTGATTTTTCAAGAGAGAATTCCTCTAAAAACTTCAGTTGTAGAAATGTATCTAGATGAAAGTAAAATTGGATTAAAAATTCCAATAAAATGTGGATTTGCTTCAATCATTTACTAGTTACATATGTCAAAGAAAAGTATGACTTAGACAACTCATCTTCAGTCCTGGGTAAGAACCAACTGAGAGACCTAAGGTGAATATTGTGAGTTCACTTTTGAACATGTTGAGTTTGCAGTTGCAGCAGGGAACCCATCTTAAAATATCAAAAGTATAAATACCAGAGGAGAACATTTTGAAAGTCATCAACATAGCTGAAAAACAAATACACATAAGAGGACCAAGTTCCCAAAACTGAAACTTGGACGTCTCAGTGGTTAAAGAGGAGCCAGAAAGGGAGACAAAGAGGGATTAATTAAGGAACCGGGAAGCAAAGTAGGACGTTATTTCACAGAAGCAAGTGAAGTAAAGCAGTTCAAGAAGGGTGGAGTCGCCAGTTTCAGAGGATACAGAATCATCAAAGAGATTGAGGACAAAATAAAAGGCCTCTGGGACTTGCAATTACATACCCACACATCACTGGTGACCTAGAAAGAATACACATGGTGAAGTTTTTAAAACTATGTACTAAAAAACCCCAAACTTAATTTACGCTAACACTTAAAATTCTGTGTCTCCATTATACAGAAAAAAGCTTGTTTATCTAAATGTGTATTATTATTCAATGCCTTGACACATCTGCAGTACTGTAAAACTGCATTTGTAATAACAGGACTGTGATATTTAAGGGTATTTTATATCATCCAAAAAGGTCAATGGAATATAGCACTATGTACAATGACCCCTTTACCAAATTATCTATGCAGATGATACAAGGTTATATCTGATGAAATTACAAACTCCATATCATATATCTTTAAGGTCACTCCTAGTCAGAAGTATCAAAAATCTGCAAAAGTCAAGATCAGCTATACTATTTCCATTTCAGGGTTTTTCCCTGTGTTGTCGTTCATTTTGTCAAATAAGAACTCTACATTAAAGAGACTGTTTGTTTCATCAAAACTCAGTACCCTGAAGAGTTAACTGTGCTTGGAGAGATGTGGCGAGTAAGTCAGAAACCTATGACTGTTAATTACAGAATGACTTTCACTGCCTGTAATTTTTTTTTTTTTTTTTTGAGTATTCCTGACAAAGTTAAATTGCTTTATCGCCAATATCACAGCAATATCATTATAGTCACAAATGAAATTTCCTGGGAAATGGCTTTCTCTTGACCGTAATAACAATGTTTTATATTTTTTTAAGCAAGAAAATGTAGCACTGTGACCAAAAATGTATTATCTTGGGAGCAAATCTAGCTTCTTTCACTAGATTTTCCAGACTCCCTCAGTTGTTTCTTAACCATTTCAGTCTAATTTTCCTGTCTTTCAGATAAAAATAATGATTCTAGTCCTATTTACCTCATAAGAAATAAAAGAGAGAAATTACTATAAAAATCTTTAACTCATCAGAAGGAATTAGCCCTTAGAGATTCAATCAACTCTTTCCATGCTAAAAATAATTATTGCTTAAAAATATTAACACGCGATTCAAATGTAGCTTTTGTGAAAACAGTCCTGCTGCCAATTTTTACACAATGGGTGCCTTAGACTGATTAATAAAAGTATAATAATATAAAAAGTATACAGATTTTATTTTTTTTTAGCAGAAAATACATAGTCATAACATTCTTTCTCTTTTCAAAAGGATTGTTCATCTAGAAGGCTGAAAGAAAATGTACCTTATCCCCTGTTCTTACTTCTATTTTTCCCTTTTTGGGCTTGATCACCTTTATGGCATGCCTCTCCTCTGAATTCTCTTTCTTCCCATAGCTGCATTAGCATGTTTATATGAACTATCAGAATAGAGTTAAGGCCCAAAGCCCCAAGCTCCCTGGCCAGCTCAAGGGGGCCATGGCAGAGTCCCATTAGGTTTTCATTGTTGGTGGGAGCAACTGCTCACAATCACACTCCCAGCTCCCTGAAACCAAAAGATTTGTTTATGTTTGTATGTACGCCAGGCAACCCCTTATTATAGGAAGCATTATTCATCAGTGTACACGGACAATTAACATTTGATCGCTGTGCATAGAACAAAGCTGTGTACCTGCAAGGACCAGGCAAGAGGTTACACAAAGCTGTAGGGAAATCCAGGGTCAACAAATCCTCCCAACTGACTTAATTAGATACTTATTAACCATTATGAATAAAAGTCTCATTTTGATCAATGTTTACTCAACAATTGTGCTCGGTTAGTTTGCCTTTTGCATCAAGCAAATGGTGCTATATTTCTTGACACTATATTATTTTCCCCCTAACCCTGCCTTTAAAAAAATAATTCGGGGATATTTCAGAGAACTCCTTCCTAATTATCTTCATTCTTCCTGGTTATTATCCCCATAGAAATCCTTTAAAATATTCATATTTTTTGTCACCAACTATGCTTGTTCATGCATCTAAAAAATATATTTTACACACTTTATGCTTTGCTTAACCTTAAATGAAATCAGGTTTTTAAATGAAAACCTTAAATGAAATCAGGTCAACAGATTTCTTAAAAGTTTAGTTGACCTCTAATAACTCCTCATTGTTTTCCATCTATCTCTCACTCTTTCCAAGAAGTTATTAGAGACAACAATTGCTAAAATCTACAGTGTCTAAACAGAAAGCTCAGATGGTCCCTCTGCTGTGTTGTTTTAATTTTCAAAGTTTTTGTTATTGTTCAGTCACTCAGTCATGTCCAACCCTTTGTGACCCCATGGACTGCAACACATCAGTCTTCCCTGTTCTTCACGATCTCCTGAAGTTGGCTCAAACATGTCCATTAACTCTGTGACACCATCCAACCATCTCATCTTCTGTTGCCTGCTTCTTCTCCTGCCTTCAATCCTTCCCAGTATCAGAGTCTTTTCCAAAGAGTCAGCTCTTCACATCAGGTGGCCAAAGTACTGGAGCTTCAGCATCAGTCTTTTCAATGAATATTCAGTGCTGGCTTGGTCTCCTTGATGTCCAAGGGACTCTCAAGAGTCTTCTCCAACATCACACATTCAAAAGCATCAATTCTTCAGTGTTCAGTCTTCTTTATGGTTCAACTCTCACATCTGTATGTGACTAATGGAAAAACCAGAGCTTTGACTATATGGACTTTTGTCGGTAAAGTGATATCTCTGCTTCTTAATACACTATCTAGGTTTGTCATAGCTTTTCTTCCAAGGAGCAAGTATCATTTAATTTCATGGCTGCAGTAACTGTCCACAGTGATTTTAGAGCCCAATAAAATTAAGTGTGTTAGTGTTTCCATTATTTCTTCATCTATTTGCCATAAAGTGATAGGACCAGAAGCCATGATCTTCATTTTTTGAATGTTGAATTTTCAGCCAGCTTTTTCACTCTGCTCTTTCACTTTCATCAAGAGGCTCTTTAGTTCCTCTTCACTTTGTGCCATAAGAATGGTGTCATCTGCATATTTGAGATTATTGATATTTTTCCTAGTAATCTTGATTCCAGCTTGAGCTTCATCCAGCATGGCATTTTGTATGATGTACTCTGCATATGTTAAATAAGCAGGATGACAGTATACAGCCTTGACGTATTGCTTTCCCAATTTTGAACCAGTCTGTTGTTCTATGTAAGGTTCTAACTGTTGCTTCTTGACCTGCACACAGGTTTCTCAGGAGGCAGGTCAGGTGGTCTGGTATTCCCATCTCTTTAAGAATTTTCTATAATTTGTTGTGATCCACACAGTAAAAGACTTTAGCATAATCAATGAAGCAGAAGTGGATGTTTTTCTGGAACTCTTTGCTTCCTCTGTGATCCAACAGATATTGGCAATTTTATCTCTGGTTCCTCTACCTTGTCTAAATTCAGCTTGTACATCTGGAAGTTCTTGGTTCACATACTGTTGAAGCCTAACTTGAAGGATTTTGAGCACTACTTTGCTAGCATGTGAAATGAATGCAATTCATTTCAATTGTGCTGTAGTTTGAGCATTCTTTGGCATTGCCTTTCTTTGGGATTGGAATGAAAACTGACCTTTTGCAGTCCTGTGGCCACTGCTGAGTTTTCCAAATTTGCTGGCATATCGAGTGCAGCACTTTCACAGCATCATCTTTTAGGGTTTGAAATAGCTCCACTGGAATGCCATCACCTCCACTACCTTTGTTCATAGTTATGCCTCCTAAGGTGCACTTGATCTCACATTCCAGGATGTCTGATTCTAGGTAAGTGATCATGCCATTGTGATTATCTGGGTCATTAAGATCTTTTTTATACAGTTCTTCTCTGTGTTCTTGCCACCTCTTCTTAATATCTTCTGCTTCTGTTAGGTTCATACCATTTCTGTCCTTTATTGTGCTTTTCTTTGCATGAAATGTTCTTGTGATATCTCTAAATCTCTAATTTTCTTGAAGAGATCTCTAGTCTTTCCTATTCCATTGTTTTCCTCTATTTTTTACATTGTTCACTTAGGAAGGCTTTCTAATCTCTCCTTGCTATTCTTTGGAACTCTGCATTCAGATGGGTATATCTTTCCTTTTCTCCTTTGCCTTCTGCTTCTCTTCTTTTCTTAGCTATTTGTAAGGCCTCCTCAGACAACAATTTTGCCTTTTTCAAAGCTTGAAAGCATCTGAAATATTTTATTATTGCCACATCTCTGAACTTTATATAAATTTAATTGAAGGAAATAATACTTACAATTTTAAAAACACAACTGCTTAACAATCATTGAATCTTCTGTTGCCCTATTGTTTATAAATCATATCACATTGTGATTAGTAATGTAGTTAAATTTGGAGCCAAATTTTTTTTCTCTTGTGTAAGACAGGGTACAGAGTTTTTGTTTAATTATTATTTTTGTTTAAATACCTTTGTATTTGTGCTTTATTATGAAATGAATTACCACAAACTGTACCAATTTATCATCTCAGTTCTATAAGATGAAAGTATAGTCGTTGTTCAGTTATGTTCTCTGCTTGAGAGGTCTTAAAAATCTGAAATCAATTCATGGGCTGTATTCTTACTTGGAGTCTTGACTAGGGAAGAAACATCTTTCCAAGTTCACTCAAGTTTTTGACAGAATTCAGCTTCTTGTGGTTGGAGGACTGTGGTTCCTTTTTTTTTTTTTTTCTTGCTGTTAGCCAGGGATTGTTCTCATCTCCTATAGGCCACCTTCTTGTACAGGATACATGGCCCTCTTCACAACAGGGCAATTTGCTTCTTAATGGCCAAGGAAAGCAGTTCCTTTATCTGCAAAGGCTACATTGAGTTGTTCAAAAAGAGCTTGTTTGATAGGCAAGACCTGGCCAGAATTATCTTCCTTTTGATTGGATTAAAGCACCTGTCTGCAGACTTATGTCTGCAAGTCTTTTCACCTTTGCCTGCTAAGTTATAACTGGATCATGAGAATGATATCCATCATATTCATTCCCTCAGATTTTTGTAGAAGGATTAACTAAATGTCTTCAGGAAAGTTCTTTGTTATTTTATAGATGTTGATGCATATAACTGATCAAGATTCCAGTTTCATCTTAGCTACTATAAGACATAAAGTCAAATGAATGACATACCTCTAGGAAACATACAGAACATTTTGGGTACAATCTTTACCCTAATTTTAATTTAAGTTTCTGCCTGTGTTATCTTTTTAATGTACAATTTCTTCATTTAATTTTTAAAATCTTGTGGTTCCACAGGTTATCTCCATAAATCACCTTAAACCTTTTCTGAAATAAATCAGTTTCTGTATATTAAGCATTCTCAAGGGAGCACTTTAAAGTACTCTAGCAGGAACCTGAAACAAACTCTTATTTTTCCTCCCTTTCAAAAAGGAGGCTAGCTAATGGGTTTACAAAATAGTTAAGAATGCACACAAAAAGGATTAGAAATGTATTAAAGGGAATATAGAAATGAGCACATACAGTAATTATAGCATACAACAGTTTTAACACTTTGTAGTATAAATGTCCCTTCTTTTATATAAACCAATTAATATCATAGATGGTTTTATATAAACCACCTTCTTGTGGTACAAATTAAATCATAGTAATATTAAGTCATGTTAATCCCTAAACTATAAGTTTCTCATCTTGTGCCCATTTGCTCATGTAATGTCTTAATTTCATTGAAAATATGTACTCCAAATATTTTCAAGAGTTCACCTAAAAGAGCTCACTCTGAATCCAGACTATCAGCAGGGTCACTGTGTGACATGTGTCCTTAGGTCCTTCCACTTCCAATCTGGCTCCTATTCCTCAACACCTCCTGCTCCTTTTGATAGGGCCACACAAGAGGATTATACTTATCCATGTTCCTCCATCCTTATACGTGTGCCCCTATCTTTCTCAAAATCACTGACCCAACAAAAATACTCATCTCTCTTCTCTAAGAAAAAGTCATCATCATCATCTTTATTATTGAGTGCGTATGATTTATAGCGTTGATTTCACTGCTTCTAAGTCACTTCAGTCGTGTCCGACTCTGTGCGACCCCATAGATGGCAGCCCACCAGGCTCCCCCGTCCCTGAGATTTTGATTTCACTAAACCCTCATAAATACTACTATTTTCATTATCTTTAGGGGATAATGAATGCACAAGGAGATGAAGCCATCTGCCACATTCATTCAGCTAGTATGTGGAGAAATTGAAACTCAAGTCTAGGTAGTTAAACCCTCTTTCTTTAACTGGTAGATAAATCCCTGATGTAAGTTAATAGGTGCAAGCAGAGGAGATTTAGTCAACTCTGAATCTCACTTCAGTTTGTTGTTATGTCCATTTAGATCCACAACTCTGGGAAGGAACTAGAACAGTGATAACCCCATAAACTCTCCCCATTTTCATAGGAAAATAAAATGAGATTCAGAAAAACAAAATGACTTTTCTAAGATTTCACAATTAATACCTGGTAAAGGTAGGACTCATAATTCTATTGGAGCAGCATCTTGAAGTCAGGTACTCACCTATACACCTCTAGCACCTGGGGAAATGCTTAGTATTCAGAATGCCCTTAACAAATGTTGGTTGGATGAATGAATAAGCGCATAATGAATAAAATCAAGAAAACTTAATTAATTGATTTCATACTTTTTTCTTCATATACCACAGATGATTCTATGATGACAGTAGTCCTGAAGGAAAGAGGCATCCCTGGTAAATACTGTTTATCCAGAAAGTGATTACTTGATTAGTGTTTTAAAAATCAAAGATCATATTGTAAAGAGTGGAAAACAAAGGAATTTTATTTGGGTTCAGTGGCATGTGATAGGGTAATAAGAGAGACATATATATCTATACATAAGTTATGCTAAACATGGTTGATTGGTTAAAGTCTAATCTAGTTGAGTAAGAGGTAGGTATTTGAGTGATGAAGGACTAAGTTATAGAAGAACAGCTTTTTTTTCTATTTTTGTTTTCAAGCTTAAAAAATGTTGGGAAATTCTGAAACAATATAATTTTTATTGAGTGCTTCTAGGCAATGTGTGCAGAAAATGAATGTTATGAAACCACACAAAAAACAATGAGGTGCTAAAAGTTGTAATAAATTGCAAATCTTTTATTATGGAGTCATTATACATTTCTAAGTGGAAAAGACCCATGATTTGCCTGTGGTGGATTCATGTTGATATATGGCAAAACCAATACAATATTGTAAAGTTAAAAAATTAAATTAAATTTTAAAAAAATGTAAAAAATAAAAGCTGAGTCTCTGCTTTATGTGCCTAGAAAATGGGTCAGATTTTATTCAGGGAGATTAGTAATTTGCTATTATAGATTTTATATTATAAAACTAAATATTCATAATTTTATGAAAAATCCTTAATTTAGAGTTATTTAAACTGTCTAGTTTGAAAGCTATTGGCCCATTAATGTTTTCAACAGTCCCAGTTTTTTCAGTTATTTTTCCACCTAATGGACACAATAGTAGGGTATTATGTCAACATTTTCCCAGCATTTTCTCAATAAGTATTTTAATTGACTTTTATTTATTTTGTCATTTATATTTGGCTGCACTGAGTCTGTGTGCTGAGTGTGAATTTTTCTCTAGTTGCAGCAAGCAGGGGCTACTCTAGTTGGGGTGTGCAGGCTTCTCATTGTGGTGGTATTTTAATAATATATTAAGTGATCAGTGGATTTTCTAGGTTATAAGCAAAAGAAACCAACTCTGGGCATATTAAGCAGCAGATGATTTACAGTAAAAGTATTGGAGACTTCACAGACTCTCCAGGTTGACCAAAGAGAGGCCATGGAGCCAGGAAAAACTCCAAGATAATGTTGCAGTACATATCAACCTTGGGGGACAGAGGAGGCGGGTCTCCTCTGCTGTTGCCCCCAGCATAGATAGAAGTCAGCTCTACCCCAAAAGAGTAACATCACATACTTGCCCCTGAATAATGATGATTACTTTGCCTATGGAGACAAGGCAGAATTTCTATCATGCCTATCATCGTCAGAATGAATTCTGTTCTGTTCCTGTTTTGAAGTGTCTTTACCTTCAGATTCAAATCTATGGCATCTTTGGTAGTGGCTAGAACATATCTCTATCAGGGGTCTTCACTACAGGTCTTTTATCAAGGCCTGCTGATGGCTCCATGTAGCATCCCACAAACGTGTTATCAACATGGTTTCACTGGATCCTAAGAACTATATGGCAATGGTCTTCTTTGGCCCCCACTCAAAAACAGTTAGTCTTTTGGCTCACTGTAAAAATTTGTTTGTTGCCTTTAAATCCACGAAGGCCCATCAAATACTACATTCCTAATTAGTGGAAGAGAATGCAGAGTTCAGCTATTGCTCTGCCATTTTGTAGGGAGTACTTATCTCCATGTGTTACAATCCATGGGTCCCTGGAAACTTCACCAAGATGGTAGGATTATATATTTCCATGAATTTATCTATTGTCTCTTAGTGAAGTACTAATAAACTTCTATTGCCCTGTACACTATCAGTTTAATTTTGTTAAAATAGTGATCCAGCATGATATTCTGCAGGATAGTCAGAAAATTAAATTCCCTTCAAATTAAATTGTGGTCTATAATCGGAGACAGCACATGTATTTTGCAAGATATTGAGGATGTACTTCTGCCCATGACAGGTAAAAGTTATATGTATAAAACTTTTCGACCATACTAGTTGCTGGGCTTATATTGGTAGGACCCAAGAAAGAAATCACATTTGGAACTGCAACTGCAATTAGAATTACTGCTTCAGTTAAGTTCAGTTGCTCAGTCGTGTCTGATTCTTAGTGACCCCATAAACCGCAGCACACCAGGCCTCCCTGTCCATCACCAACTCCTGGAGTCCACCCAAACCCATGTCCATTGAGTTGGTGATGCCATCCAACAATCTCATCCTCTGTTGTCCCCTTCTCCTCCTGTCTTCAATCTTTCCCAGCATCAGGGTCTTTTCAAATGAGTCAGCTCTTCGCACCACGTGGCTAGAGTATTCGTTTCAGCATCAACATCAGTCCTACCAGTGAACACCCAGGACTGATCTCATTTAGGATGGACTGGTTGGATTTCTTTGCAGTCTAAGGACTCTCAAGAGTCTTCAACACCACAGTTCAAAAACATCGATTCTTGGCACTCAGCTTACTTTACAGTCCAACTCTCGCACCCATACATGACCACTGGAAAAACGATAGCCTTGACTAGATGGATCTTTGTCAAAAGAGTAATGTCTCTGCTTTTGAATATGCTATCTATGTTGGTCATAACTTTCCTTCCAAGGAGTAAGCATCTTTTACTTTCATGGCTTCAGTCACCATCTGCAGTGATTTTGGAGCCCCAAAAAATAAAGTCTGACACTGTTTCCATTGTTTTCACATCTATTTCCCATGAAGTTATGGGACCAGATGCCATGATCTTAGTTTTCTGAATGTTGAGCTTTAAGCCAACTTTTTCACTCTCCTTTTTCCCTTTCATCAAGAGGCTCTTTAGTTCTTCTTCATTTTCTGCCATAAGGGTGGTGTCATCTGCATATCTGAGGTTATTGATATTTCTCCCGGCAATCTTGATTCCAGCTTGGGCTTCTTCCAGCCCAGCGTTTCTCATGATGGACTCTGCATAGAAATTAAATAAGCAGGGTGACAATATACAGCCTTGACATACCCCTTTTCTTATATGGAACCAGCCTGTTGTTCCATGTCCAGTTCTAACTGTTGCTTCCTGACCTGCATACAGGTTTCTCAAGAGGCAGGTCAGGTGGTCTGGTATTCCCATCTCTTGAAGAATTTTCCACAGTTTATTGTGATCCACACAGTCAAAGGCTTTGGCATAGTCAATAAAGCAGAAATAGATGTTTATCTGGAATTCTCTTGCTTTTTCGATGATCCAGCAGATGTTGGCAATTTGATCTCTGGTTCCTCTGCCTTTTCTAAAACCAGCTTGAACATCTGGAAGTTCACAGTTCACGTATTGCTGAAGCCTGGCTTGGAGAAGTTTGAGCATTACTTTACTAGCGTGGGAGATGAGTGCAATTGTGTGGTAGTTTGAGCATTCTTTGGCATTGCCTTTCTTTTGGACTGGAATGAAAACTGACTTTTCCAGTCCTGTGGCCACTGCTGAGTTTTCCAAATTTGCTGGCATATTGAGTGCAGCACTTTCACAGCATCATCATTCAGGATTTGAAATAGCTCAACTGGAATTCCATCACCTCCACTAGCTTTGTTTGTAGTGATGCTTCCTTAGGCCCACTTGACTTCACATTCCAGGATGTCTGGCTCTGGGTCAGTGATCACACCATTGTGATTATCTGGGTCGTGAAGATCTTTTTTGTACAGTTCTTCTGTGTATTCTTGCCATCTCTTCTTAATATCTTCTGCTTCTGTTAGGTCCCTACCATTTCTGTCCTTTATTGAGCCCATCTGTGCATGAAATGTTCCCTTAGTATCTCCAATTTTCTTGAAGAGATCTCTAGTATTTCCCGTTCTATTGTTTTCCTCTATTTCTTTGCATTGATCGCTGAGGAAGGCTTTCTTATCTCTCCTTGCTGTTCTTTGGAATTCTGCATTAAGATGTTTATATGTTTCCTTTTCTCCTTTGCTTTTCGCTTCCCTTCTTTTCACAGCTATTTGTAAGGCCTCTTCAGACAGCCATTTTGCTGTTTTGAATTTCTTTTTCTTGGCACTAATGATTTTGGTACTATCAAATGGGAAAGTTGAATGTGGACATGACCGAAATCATCACCTCAATCTTGTAAGTCTTTGACAGCAGGATCAGTCTCCATTATTCTTCTTGAGCTTCAGTATCATTTTTGTTTTACCACTTTGATATAGGGTGGGGAAGTTCTGGGGTTTCCCTTCAGCATTTTGCATCATGATAGTCCTTACTCTATCAGTAAAGGTGGGAATTATGTCAGTTGTTTAGAATATTAATTCCATTTGGAAACTAGGGAATAAAATATAGATTAAGTTTAGGACTTAACTAAGCCTAACATAAAATGGACATGGGCTTGACTTTTATCAGTCCCTTTATAATAGGTTCAGTGATATTCTTGCTTTCCAGGAACTTGAACCAAGTGTCCAAAAACTCCTGAAAGTTATGGATCATTGCCTTTCCCAAAGATGCAGTCATTCTGATAAATAGACGTAATTCCCTTTGGGAGAACATCAAGAGGTAGATTCAAAGTATATACTTATGATGTAACATATTCCAAACAAATTTATCTACCTTTCTGTTGTTTGAAGGACCAAGAGATATTTAAACTGACCCAGCTCTAAAAATTGGCTGAGGAAACATTAAAAATTATGTTGGCTTAAGTAAGACCTCCAGGGCTTCTCAGGTGGCTCAGTGGGTAAAGAATCCACCTGCAATGCAGGAGATTCAGGAGACACAGGTTCAATCCCCTGGGTTGGGAAGATACCTTGGAGGAGGTCATGGCAACCCACTCCAGTATTCTTGCCTGGGGAATCCTATGGACAGTGGAGCCTGACAAACTACAGTTCATAGGGTTGCAAAGAGTTGGAACTAACTGAAATGACAGCACACACACGTATGCAAGTAAAACTTGGACTCATGAGCTCTAGGGATTAGGGATTTTGCAGTTTGTTCATACCAGGAACCGATGATCAATATGCCACCATGAAATGCCTTATGGAGATATCATTCTGATCCTTTTGCTGATACTACTGGTGTTTTTAGTCAGTTCAGTTCAGTCACTCAGTCATGTCCGACTCTTTGAGACCCCATGAATCACAGTATGCCAGGCCTCCCTCTCCATCACCAACTCCCGGAGTTCTCTCAGACTCATGTCCATCGAATCGGTGATGCCATCCAGCCATCTCATCCTCTGTCGTCCTCTTCTCCTTCTGCCCCCAATCCCTCCCAGAATCAGAGTCTTTTCCAATGAGTCAACTCTTTGCATGAGGTGGCCAAAGTACTGGAGTTTCAGCTTCAGCATCAGTCCTTCCAAAGAACACCCAGGACTGATCTCCTTTAGGATGGACTGGTTGGATCTTCTTACAGTCCAAGGGACTCTCAAGAGTCTTCTCCAACACCACAGTTCAAAAGCATCAATTCTTCAGCATTCAGCCTTCTTCACAGTCCAACTCTCACATCCATACATGACCACAGGAAAAACCATTGCCTTAACTAAATGGACCTTTGTTGGCAAAGTAATGTCTCTGCTTTTGAATATGGAATCTAGGTTGGTCATAACTTTCCTTCCAAGGAGTAAGCGTCTTTTAATTTTATGGCTGCAATCACCATCTACAGTGATTTTGGAGCCCCCAAAAATGAAGTCTGACACTGTTTCCACTCTTTCCCCATCTATTTCCCATGAAGTGATGGGACCGGATGCCATGATCTTAGTTTTCTGAAATGTTGAGCTTTAAGCCAACCTTTTCACTCTCCTCTTTCACTTTCATCAGAGGCTTTTTAGTTCCTCTTCACTTTCTGCCATAAGGGTGGTGTCATCTGCATATCTGAGGTTATTGATATTTCTCCCGGCAATCTTGATTCCAGCTTATGCTTCTTCCAGCCCATCATTTCTCATGATGTACTCTGCATGGAAGTTAAATAAGCAGGGTGACAATATACAGCCTTGACATACTCCTTTTCCTATTTGGAACCAGTCTGTTGTTCCATGTCCAGTTTTAACTGTTGCTTCCTGACCTGCATATAGGTTTTTAGTCATTATGATCTAATTAGTCTAACAGTGATGTGCCATTTCTTACTTTCTGACATCCTGGGGTCCAGTATCACTCTAAAGTCAAGGAGCCCTATGACTGAAGTATCTTGCTTGCACAAGCATGACTTTTCTCCAGAGTGCAACCCTGTGCAATAACTTTCAGAGATGTTGGGACTCCACTCTCTAGTATATTTCTCAAAGTCTTGGAGTAGTGAATGTATGCTGTGCTGTGCTTAGGCACTCAGTCATCCAACTTTTTGCAACCACAGGGACTGTAACCCACCAGGCTCCTCTGTCCATGGAATTCTCCAGGCAAGAATACTGGAGTGGGATGCCATGCCCTCCTCCAGGGGATCTTCCTAATCCAGGGATTAAACCCAGCTCTCCCACATTGCAGACAGATTCTTTACTATCTGAACCACGAAGGAAGATCAAGAATACTGGAGTGGGTAGCCTATCCCTTCTCCAGGGGAACTTCCCAACCCAGTAATCACACCAGGGTCTCCTGCATTGCTGGCAGATTCTCTACCAGCTGAGCTACCAGGGAAGCCCAGGGAACATATACTGGGCCCTTTAGAGAGCAGGGTTAGGGAGCAGTTGAATGTGTTCACCCCTCTTTAACATTTGCTAGTTTGTGAGCCTTTAGATTATTTCCTCTACATTATTCCAAAAATGAGTTAAGAATAAAGTTAACTAAACTGGGAAAAAAAAAAAAAAAGAACCCCACTCAACCCCTCAAGCTGGCACAGTGAACCAAGGATCAGCTTGGTAATTGAACATATACTGATTGATTGATCCCATTCTAAAATTATTCCCCTCCCTCTTAGGCCTAGAATTTTCCATTCTTGAACATTTTTTTCCACATCTATATCCATATAAATTATATAAATTGTTAGTATCTTATAAGCTTTCTCTGCCAAGAGTTTTTTTTGTGTGTAGTTTCCCTGTGCAAATATTCCTGACTCCAATTCTGGTTATAGGTCTGAGGACAATGTAAGGCATCATGAGAAACTGGCATGATCCTTCCATCAGGGGAGTCAGTGCCCTCCAGTAAGACCTACCTACTAGGAGGAGGGCCCAATTCCACTGTTTTCCACAAATAAATTCCCATTCCAGTTTTCAGAATCCTAATTTTTCCCCAAGTCAAACGCTATTCTTTTATCATCAGTTAATTATCTCACTCAGAAAAATCTTATGTGTGTGTGTGTGTATGAAAACTCACTTGTTTATGAGAATCCATTAAGATGTCAAAATCCCATCTCAATTGAAATAGTAATTTTGTATAATATTATGGGCCCTCTAGTTTGCTATTAGTACATGCTACAAGCAGAAAGGAAGGAAGATAGTAAAAGAAATGTCCAATACAAGGTGCTCAGAGAAATGTTTAAGAGGATATTAGTTGGAGTTATACACATGAAGTTAATTGAGAATCATATTAAAATACAGTAAGTAACTAGTGTCAAAAAGCATAGCACAGACAGAGAAATTAGTCCAAAGTTAAATGACACTTCTTTGGGACATCAAGAGTTGAGAGTTAAAGGAAGGAGTGACTGAACTTTTTCATTTATTAAGAACGTCACATTAACAAAAAAAAATTTATAAGAGAAATCCAGGTATATCTAATACCATTTTCCTAATAAGGATTAAAAGGAAAAAAATTGTTTTCGTCAGTGCTGATGTTTAGACTTTCAATTAACCTTCTCCAAAATACATTATGATGAACTTAAGGACAGGGAGGCCTGGCATGCTGCGGTTCATGGGGTTGCAAAGAGTCGGACATGACTGAGCAACTAAACTGAAGTGGTCTTAAGACTTGTGGCTAATTCTTAGCTACAACTGAATAGAAGTTGAGTTTCTGATATACATAAATAGAACAAGCCCAGGGAGAATTTGGCAAACATTCTCTTTGCATCAATAAATAGTTGATTGATTAAAATAAACATGACAAATAGCTATAAAGCAATTTTAATTAGAAAATGTTTAGTTTGAAAATTCTCTTAAACACTGAATTATTTGGAATATGAAAGGCAATTATTATCCCATCCCTGGAGAACTTTTTATTTAATTTTAAGCTGAAAATGCATAAGAAAAATAAAACATTTGATTCACTAGCTGTGGGATCTAGAGTTAGATATTATATGAGGGGTGTGTCTATACCAATTTTGATATCCACTGTGACATCATGACTTACATCTTTTGTAGATAATATTAAGTTCAGTTCAGTTCAGTCACTGAGTCATGCCTGACTCTTTGCAGCCCCATGGACTGCAGCACACCAGGCCTCCCAGTCCATCACCAACTCCCGTAGTTTACTCAAACTCATTTCCATTGAGTCAGTGATGCCATCCTACCATCTTATCCTCTGTCGTCCCCTTCTCCTCCTGCCTTCAATCTTTCCCAGCATCAGGGTCTTTTCAAATGAGTCTGTTCTTTGCACCAGGTGGCCAAAGTATTGGAGTTTCAGCTTTAGCATCAGTCCTTCCAATGAATATTCAGGACTGATTTCCTTTAGGATGGACTGGTTGGATCTCCTTGCAGTCCAAGGGACTCTCAAGAGTCTTCTCCAACACCACAGTTCAAAAGCATCAATTCTTTGGCGCTCAGCTTTCTTTATAGTCCAACTCTCACCTTCTCATTTCAAAATGCTTTCAAGCAAAGAAACAGACTTATAATGCCTAGCCAATCCAACCTGGTTCAAACATGCCTTTTGAACTCTAAAGGAAGAATGCATTTTAAGACTGTGATGAACAGCTCAACTGTGTTGTGATAAACATTTCATGGCCTGACTCTGAAAGTATAAACTCCTGAAGTGAGTCTCAAAACTCTTTCTATTGTGGTTTGCATAAGCAGTCCACATCCACATTACTGAAAATCTTTTCTTCAAATATGCTGATTAAAGATTAACACATGAAATGAGGCTCTATGGAAAATTATTTAATGCATGCCCTAACAATAAATTTTAAAATAATAAAATAATATTCTATGGGAGTACAGTCATAACTCAATGAAATGCCTCACTATATTACATATTATTTCACTATAGTCTGATACTTGAGCATGTTTAAAAATCTTTCTCTCTGAAGAAGAAGTTTCTGTATTCTTTTACTTTTGCAACTTTTGCCATCTATAGTACTAAGGTTTTATTTCTACTTCAATATAAGATAAAAGAGTCAGTCAGTCCAGTAACAGGATTTTTAAAAGTCACATATTTCTCTGGCCTTCATCTCAAGAAGAAAATAAAATAGCCCAAAATATGATAACATATCTTACAGGGTTATTAATGAAATTTTTTCTGGAAGTCAATGGATGTGATAGAGAATAATCAGGTGGACAAAAAAAAAAAAAAAAAAGTAGTAGTTCTTTTAAGCAAGGGAGACTAGGGAACCACAGTTAGGAATAGATGGAAAGATTACTTCATTGAGTAACTTAATAGACACCAATATCCAAAAATATCAACTCTACTTATAGTTTCTTTTCTCTAGAGGTACAGTAGGATCATTTGAAATTTTGTACTTTCTTCTATGTTAAATTAAGTTTTTTTTTTCATGTCAAGAATGACTCTATACCATAACATAAGTAATCATTTCCATGGATTCCTAGGGGATGAACATCTGGCCCATATTTGCTAATGATGATCATGTTTATATGTTACCGCCAAATGGACCTGGCATGCCTGCACAGTAATTTTGGCTATTTTGATGACTGCTACTACCAAATGGAATATAAGATGTTCAAGATCAATTGTTAAGACATGTGAAAACATCAGATGAGTAATAAACTGGTCCAATCTATGATGCTTAGAAATATTTATTAATAACATTTGTTTGAGTCTATATTTAGAACATTATACATGGTATTTTCCATGAATACTAGTCCTTAAATATATAAGGTGGTTTAACCTAATAGAATGATTGAAAGGATTTTTTTTTTCTTTTGCATTTGACAGTAAATGTATATTTGACTGTATCAAAGGGAGTTATGAATTCCTCTGAATACTCTGAAACTGATTATTAACCTAAAAGATATATTACTGGCCCTCACGAAGGGGGAGAAGAGACACCTTATTTCCCTGGCATTTTATCCAAATGTAATGTTCTCCCTTATTATGTAAAATGATTTCCTAGGACCTAAAGCATACCAGATAACAGACAGTAATTTTGACTTATAGAATGTGTACTAAGTACCAGATGTAATATAAAACAAGAGAATTACTGGTGTAATGAAAGTTATTTCTCAACTAATAAAATATTGACTTTAAAAATTGTTTTAGGGTTAAGTAGGATTTTCAAAATTACTGCACATACATTATAGGGAAAGTAATACAATAACCTAATGCCATACATTTTTTCAACTTTTAATTACTATAAACATCATTTTATGAGACATACATTTTAAAACAGAACTGAAATAATTTTGTGGAAAATTTTAAGCTATTTGAAATGAAAATCAGTATAAGCTCCCTTGCAAAGACAACAAATACTGGCAAAAAAATTAGTAAAGAAAAATGTTCAAAACAAAAAACAAAGACACAATTGAATAAGTACAGAAAGAGTATAAAGTGTAAATCCTAACAACAAAACCTGAAGATATTGGAAAGAATTGAAAAGGATCCTTAAAATTAAAACTTGAAAGAAGAGTGGCAAAATAAGGTTACAATTCATGGGACACAAAACCAATAAATAATTAAAAGAAAATTGTGATGAATATAAGTAAAAATTATCCTATTTAACTAACATTCATCATGTACTCTTATGCATCTGGTGTTGATTTTAACCAAAAGAAAATCACAGATTTGACAAAGGAGCAATGAGCACACATTGATATGTTTAAAGTCTCTATGATTTCTGCATTGCTTTATAGGTTTGTCATACTGCAAATTAGGAAATCATCTGCTTGGTAAAACTTTTAAAGTATTATTATATTATGCACAGATTCTCTTAAACATTTTGCAGAAAAGCATTTAAGTATTTTCCACAAAACACCGTTTGACGGCTCCAAATAGCCACACATTACACACACAGAGGGGTTGGTTAACTCCCCTCTGTGCTTATTGAACTTGTTCCTATAAACCCTTCAATCCCGCCAATCCAATTAATGGGACAAAACACATAAATAAACAAGAAAAGGAAGACCTTTAAAAGTTCTACCACCTCCAACAAAAGGACTTCATTTTGAATGATTGCAGCTCAGAGCGGACACTTGACTATGACCGACAGTGTAGACATCCCCCCTCCACTTATGTGCCCCAGGAACGACACTTTTACAGCAGAAAGTGAAGAGGAACTAAAAAGCCTCTTGATGAAAGTGAAAGAGGAGAGTGAAAAAGTTGGCTTAAAGCTCAACATTCACAAAACTAAAATCATGGCATCTGGTCCCATCACTTCATGGGAAATAGATGGGGAAACAGTGTCAGACTTTATTTTTCTGGGCTCCAAAATCACTACAGATGGTGGCTGCAGCCATGAAATTAAAAGACGCTTACTCCTTGGAAGGAAAGTTATGACCAACCTAGATAGCATATTCAAAAGCAGAGACATTACTTTGCCAACAAAGGTCCATCTAGTCAAGGCTATGGTTTTTCCAGTGGTCATGTATTGATGTGAGAGTTGGACTGTGAAGAAAGCTGAGTGCCAAAGAATTGATGCTTTTGAACTGTGGTGTTGGAGAAGACTCTTGAGAGTCCCTTGGACTGCAAGGAGATCCAACCAGTCCATTCTAAAGGAGATCAGTCCTGGGTATTCTTTGGAAGGACTGATGCTAAAGCTGAAACTCCAATACTTTGGCCACCTCATGTGAAGAGTTGACTCATTGGAAAAGACTCTGATGCTGGGAGGGATTGGGGGTAGGAGGAGAAGGGGATGACAGAGGATGAGATGGTAGGATGGCATCACCAACTTGATGGACATGAGTTTGGGTGAACTCCAGGAGTTGGTGATGGACAGGGAGGCCTGGTGTGCTGCAATTCATGGGTTCGCAAAGAGTCGGACGCGACTGAGTGACTGAACTGAACTGAACTGAATGACACTCACTTCACCAAGCTTTGAAAGTTTTCATACACTGGCAGTTAAAGTCATTTGGCCTTTGGCCTTGTGTCTTCAGGAGTTAGAGGCATTTATTTAGGATGAAAGATTAAATTAACCATAGCTGGATGAAAGAATAACTAAAAGAGATAAATAGTAAAAAGATGAAGGAATAAGGAAGCACATTAGATGGTAAAATGAGGAAGTCATTAAGCAAATGAAACCTTAGATTGAATAATTGGCAAAATTTCCTGAAACAAAAGAGTTATTGACTATGAAGTACTGTTGTTCTGTGACAAATTTGACTGAGCCACCCTTGGGTCAACTAACACTAGATTGTCAGCCAATGGCAAACCTCGTTGAACTAACAATTCAAGTCAGACCCAGGAAATTACTTAAATGTTTAATGTGTTTGAGGAAATATGAAATCAGTATTATTTCTTTCTCCTCCCAAAAAGTGAAAAATAGTCTGGGTAACTGTAGCAAGAATCAATCTTCATAGTCTGCTGGGTAAAAATTTTTGTTACACATTTCAAACTCATCTAGACTGAAGCATCTATAGGGATCCATAGGGCAGGCATCTTCCTGTTCTACTGCCTGGTAGGCTGCTCAACAACATGAATGTAAATGATTAATGGATGGTCTTATAAGTTACTAAAATATATGCTAGGTCAAATTATTTTGAAATAATCACTCAGATCAGATCAGATCAGATCAGTCGCTCAGTTGTGTCTGACTCTTTGCCACCCCATGAATCGCAGCACACCAGGCCTCCCTGTCCATCACCAACTCCCGGAGTTCACTTAGACTCACGTCCATCGAGTCAGTGATGCCATCCAGCCATCTCATCCTCTGTCATCCTCTTCTCCTCTTGCCCCCAATCCCTCCCAGCATCAGAGTCTTTTCCAATGAGTCAACTCTTCACATGAGGTGGCCAAAGTATTGGAGTTTCAGCTTTAGCATCATTCCTTCCAAAGAAATCCCAGGGCTGATCTCCTTCAGAATGGACTGGTTGGATCTCCTTGCAGTCCAAGGGACTCTCAAGAGTCTTCTCCAACACCACAGTTCAAAAGCATCAATTCTTCGGAGCTCAGCCTTCTTCACAGTCCAACTCTCACATCCATTTTTCTAATTTCTGATTTTAGATCCTTCTGATTTCATTGCCCATGTTTCTGAAAGAATGATTCAAAGGGGACTATGGTCATTAATAAATGTTCATTGTTCATTATATACTAGTGTTTCACTTTATATCACCATTCATAGTGTTTACCATGTTATGCAAAATTTAATAAGATACAGAGATGTTCATCTCTGTCTCCAAGCCCACTGAGGTGCCACTTTTCAAGTTCTGTGTTGAACACTACAGTGCCCTTAATAAATGAGCCCAGATGGAGTGTGTATGTGAGACGGGTTAGGTAAGTGCATGAGATGTAGACCACAAATAGCTTTATACTCAATCACTTTGTAAGATGCCACATGGCCTGGGGTAATTTTCCGTAGCAGAATCTAAATAACATTATTCATTTGCTAATGGTCTAAATATCATAATTAGGACATGTTGCTGCTACAGAACTCTAATTACTGATAAAAAGCAACTTTCATCATGACCTTCTCCCGTTTAAAGAAAATTATCATTATACCTAACTCCAGCCTTTCAACCCCTTGATCATTCCAATAAAGCATTTCGGAAAATGCCAAACACATTGCTTGGTTTAGAATTGCTGTTTTAACTGGGAACTAATGATTTATGTTTTTTTTTTTCAAATGTCATACATTTGGAATCATTACCAGGTGAGAATCAAAATAACAAAATAGTGGATGTCTCAACAGCCATGAGACACATGCTTACTCAGTTTGCGACTAGCCACTGTACTACTTCTCTGTTTCACTTCATTCCATACCAGAGGCATTGCAAAGCAAGCCAAAAGTAAGTTTAATCTAGTTAAGTTCAATTGCAGCAGAAAGGTTTCATGTACCTCAGCATTCATCAGATCCATTGGATCGCTCTGCAAACACACATATCTGACATCTCTACACAACACTGACACTGGGCTAGCTTTATGATGTGGGTTGCCTACCTAATGTGATACGGAGAGTCTCTGTTTAAAAAAAAAATACATCTTTAATTGTCTATTATAATTACTGAAAGTCTATTGCCAGAATTTCTTATTGATGTATCTATAATCTCTGATGTGTCCCCAGCAAAAACTCAAATATCCTGAAAATGTAAAGCATGGTAACCTAAATTAGCTAACATCTTGATTACCTTGAGAGCAAGCTATGAGCAGGTCATCTAACTAGTCAGTAGTAATAGGTGAATAGTTATTGGGACAGTGAACGGTCATTCACTCTTTCACTTAGAAAATAAGCATTTTCATTCTAGGCAATAATATAACTTTAGGGCATAGAGCTGCATGAGTATGATGTCTGCATTCAAAGAGCTTAGGGTTCACTGGATGGGATGGACAAGACATAAGGCAATCAAAAGAGGGAAAGTACCATGATAGGAAAAGGGAAGAATGTGGGAGGGGCACCTACAATGGACTGGGCTGACAGCAGACTGTGGAAGATTACTTGAGAACACCATAAACTAATTTTCATAAACTAAATTTTAAAGATCTCATCCTTCAGAGCCTTACAGAGTTAAATATGCTTTCATATCATCAGTTCACTCACTCAGTCATCTTTAACTCATTGCGACCCCATGAATGGCAGCAAGCCAGGCCTTGCTGTCCATCACCAACTCCCGGAGTTCACCCAAACTCATGTCCATCCAGTCGGTGATGCCATCCAGCCATCTCATCCTCTGTCGTCCCCTTCTCCTCCTGCCCCTAATCCCTCCCAGCATCAGAGTCTTTTCCAATGAGTCAACTCTTTGCATGAGGTGGCCAAAGTACTGAAGTTTCAGCTTTAGCATCATTATTTCCAAAGAAATCCCAGGGCTGATCTCCTTCAGAATGGACTGGTTGGATCTCCTTGCAGTCCAAGGGACTCTCAAGAGTCTTCTCCAACACCACACTTCAAAAGCATCAATTCTTCGGTGCTCAGTTTTCTTCACAGTCCAACTCTCACATCCATACATGACCACTGGAAAAACCATAGTCTTGACTAGACGGACTTTTGTTGGCAAAGTAATGTCTCTGCTTTTGAATATGCTATCTATGTTGGTCATAACTTTCCTTCCAAGGAGTAAGTGTCTTTTAATTTCATGGCTGCAGTCACCATCTGCAGTGATTTTGCAGCCCAAAAAAGAAAAGTTGGACACTGTTTCCACTGTTTCCTCACTTATTTCCCATAAAGTGGTGGGACCAGATGCCATGATCTTAGTTTGCTGAATGTTGAGCTTTAAGCCAACCATTTTACTCTCCTCTTTCACTTTCATCAAGAGGCTTTTTAGTTCCTCTTCACTTTCTGCCATAAGGGTGGTGTCATCTGCATATCTGAGGTTATTGATATTTCTCCCAGCAATCTTGATTCCAGTTTGTGCTTCTTGCAGCCCAGCGTTTCTCATGATGTACACTGCATATATATTAAATAAGCAGGGTGACAATATACAGCCTTGACGTACTCCTTTTCCTATTTGGAACCAGTCTGTTGTTTCACATCCAGTTTTAACTGTTGCTTCCTAACCTGCATACAGGTTTCTCAAGAGGCAGGTCAGGTGATCTGGTATTCCCATCTCTTTCAGGATTTCCCATACTTTATTGTGATCCACACAGTCAAAGGATTTGACATAGTCAATAAAACAGAAATAGATGTGCTGGCGTGCTGCGATTCATGGGGTGGCAAAGAGAAGGACACGACTGAGCGACTGATCTGATCTGATCTTGCTTTTTTGATGATCCAGCAAATGTTGACAATTTGATCTCTGGTTCCTCTGCCTTTTCTAAAACCAGCTTGAACATCTGGAAGTTCATGGTTCACATATTGCTGAAGCCTGGCTTGGAGAATTTTGAGCATTACTTTACTAGTGTGTGAGATGAGTGCAATTGTGTGGTAGTTTGAGCATTCTTTGGCATTGCCTTTCTTTGGGATTGGAATGAAAACTGACCTTTTCCAGTCCTGTGGCCACTGCTGAGTTTTCCAAATTGGCTGGCATATTGAGTGCAGCACTTTTACAGCATCATCTTCCAGGATTTAAAATAGCTCATCCAGAATTCCATCACCTCCACTAGCTTTGTTCGTAGTGATGTTTTCTAAGGCCCACTTGACTTCACATTCCAGGAGGTCTGGCTCTAGGTGAGTGATCACATCATTGTGATTATCTGGGTCGTGAAGCTCTTTTTTGTACTGTTCTTCTGTGTATTCTTGCCACCTCTTCTTAATATCTTCTGATTATATTAGGTCCTTACCATTTCTGTCCTTTATTTAGCCCATCTTTGTAAGAAATATTCCCTTGGTATCTCTAATTTTCTTGAAGAGATCCCTAGTCTTTCCCATTCTGTTGTTTTCCTCGATTTCTTTGCATTGATCCCTGAGGAAGGCTTTCTTATCTCTCCTTGATATTCTTTGGAACTCTGCATTCAGATTCTTATATCTTTCCTTTTCTCCTTTGCTTTTCTCTTCTCTTCTTTTCACAGCTATTTGTAAAGCCTCCCCAGAAAGCCATTTTGCTTTTTTGCATTTCTTTTCCATGGGGATGGTCTTGATCCCTGTCTCCTGTACAATGTCACGAACCTTATTCCATAGTTCATCAGGCACTCTGTCTATCAGACCTAGTCCCTTAAATCTATTTCTCACTAACACTGTATAGTCATAAGGGATTTGATTTATGTCATACCTGAATGGTCTAGTGGTTTTCCCTACTTTCTTCAATTTAAGTCTGAACTTGCAATAAACAGTTCATGATCTGAGCCACAGTCAGCTCCCAGTCTTGTTTTTGCTGACTGTATAGAGCTTCTCTGTCTTTGGCTGCAAAGAATATAATCAATCTGATTTCGGTGTTGACCATCTGGTCATGGTGGAGAGGTCTGACAGAATGTCGTCCACTGGAGAAGAGAATGACAAACCATTTCAGTATTCTTGCTATAAGAACCCCATGAACAGTATGAAAAGGCATAATGATAGGATACTGGAAGCAGAACTCCCCAGGTGGGTAGGTGCCCAATAAGCTACTGGAGATCAGTGGAGAAATAACCCCAGAAAGAATGAAGGGATGGAGCCAAAGCAACAACAATACCCAGTGTGGATGTGACTGGTGATAGAAGCAAGGTCCGATGATGTAAAGAGCAATATTGCATAGGAACCTGGAATGTCAGGTCCATGAATCAAGGCAAATTGGAAGTGGTCAAACAAGAGATGGCAAGAGTAAACGTCGACATTCTAGGAATCAGCAAACTAAAATGGACTGAAATGGGTGAATTTAACTCAGATGACCATTATATCTACTACTGTGGGCAAAAATCCCTTAGAAAAAATGGAGTAGCCATCATGGTCAACAGAAGAGTCTGAAATGCAGTACTTGGATGCAATCTCAAAAACGACAGAATGATCTCTGTTCGTTTCCAAGGCAAACCATTCAATATTACAGTAATCCAAGTCTATGCCTCAACCAGTAACGCTGAAGAAGCTGAAGTTGAACAGTTCTATGAAGACCTACAAGACCTTTTAGAACTAACACCCCAAAAAGATTTCCTTTTCATTATAGGGGACTGGAATGCAAAAGTAGGAAGTCAAGCAACACCTGGGGTAACAGGCAAATTTGGCCTTGGAATACGGAATGAAGCAGGGCAAAGACTAATAGAGTTTTGCCAAGAGAACGCACTGGTCATAGCAAACACCCTCTTCCAAAAACACAAGAGAAGACTCTACAGGTGGACACCACCAGATGGTAAACACCAGAATCAGATTGATTATATTCATATCATACTAATGAAAAAATTGGACAATGGCCTTCCTTGACTTATAGTCAAAGATAATTTTGGGGATTACTTGAATGTAACAGTGGTTTTGTTATTAGAATTGCAACATGACCCACGGACTGAATGTTAATCAGCAGATATGTACCACTTCCTCACTTGGTCTCTTTGGAAACTGAGCAAGTACCTTGTCCTCTCTGTGTCAGTTGCCTCCTTTGTGAAATACCCAATAGGCCTCCCCAGTCCTAATTTGTTTAGAGCATTTTCCCTACCCAGGTTGAGGCAGAAGTTGATACTCTGTCCAAGGTTCTGAGACAACAAGCAGGATCCCTTCCTTCCCACCTTCAAAAGATTAAGTAAAAGATATGTGAGTGTCATTCCTGCCTAATTTTATTTATGTCACCCTTTTGTACAGTAATAAATCTCTGACCTTAGAAAATAGCTCTTTATATTTACTATCACATTTAACATTTTTCTCTAGAAACTTACTTTTCTTAGAACATTACCTAAAGGAAAAAATAATACACTAAACGCTATAGCTGATATTTGTAACAGAACACAATTTAGTTATAATGATGAAATAGAATGGAGTTACCAAGCATCTCTAAATTTTTTTTCAGCAGGCTTTCATTAATTTAGGCAATTTTTAAATCTTTTATTGAATTATAATTTTATGGAAATATAGTTATTGATGTACCATATTATATGTCACAGATGTACAGTATAGTGACCCACAATTTTTCAGGGTTATACTCCATTTATAGTTATAAAATATTGGTTATATCCTTGTGTTGTACAAAATATCCTTATAACTTATTTTATATATAATAGCTTGTACCTCTTACTCCCCTACCACTATACTATCCCTTCCCCTGTCCCTCCTCCCACTGGTAACCATTAGTTCCTTCTCTCTCTATATATATGATACTGGTTTTTTTTACTACAGTCACTAGTTTGTTATATTAATACTTCTTAGATTCCACTTGTGAGTGATGTCATACAGTATTTGTCTTTCTCTGTCTGACTTACTTCACTTAGTATTATACCCTCTAAATCCCTCGATGTTGCTGCAAATGGCAAAATTTCATTCTTTTTATTGCTGAATAGTATTCCATTATATATATATACCATATCTTCTTTATCCATTCCTCTATCGATGGCCACATATGTTGCTTCCTGTCTTGGCAATTGTAAATACTGCTGCTATGAACACTGGGGTACATATATCTTTTCAAATTAGTGTTTTTGCTTTTTTTGGATATATACCCAGAAATGGAATTTCTTGGCCACAGAGTAGTTTTATTTTTAGTTTTTCAAGAAAGCCCCATATTCTTTTCCACGATGGCTGCAGCAATTTCCATTCTTATTAACAGTGTATGAGGATTCCCTTTTCTCTACATCCTTGACAACATCTGTTATTTGTGTTCCTTTTGATGATAGTGAGGTGATGTTTTTAAAACTCAAAAGAAGACAAATTAGTCTATTAATGATAGATTATATCCATACTTTACTAAAAGTGTTTCTTTGGACATAATTACATTTTTCAAATAACGATTCAATCTCCAAAGAAAAATCCATGTTAATAAAAATAGCAGTTTTCAAAGAGCCTCTAAAATATGTTTCCTCTTATAAACGTAGTTTTTTTTTTTTTTTTTTTAAGAATATGAGTACAAAGGATTACATTTTTTTTTTTTCCTGTAAAATCATCTCTGGTTATCTTATGAGGGTGAAGTTATAAATCTGAAGAGAAGAAACATGAATTGAGTCCAGATTAACAAAAATATATTCTCACAAGGGCATTCTTTATATGAATTTTTAGCCTAAATCAATCTTCAAGCTCTACAAGCAGCCTTGAGAAGTGTGAAACTGTGAGAAGATATAACTAAGGATAATATGACATCAAAAAGTGTTTTTAAATGATCCTGGAAAAAGTAGATTACTTCCTAAGGAATATATATATATTCCTAGGGAAATAAAACAGGTAGAAAAGTAAGTATGGCTTTCCTGAGAAAACTGGGCCCCTTTTAGATAATATCAATGTGTTTGATGTACAAATGTTAGTAGCAGGGAACTTGTCATGATCAGAAAGAATAAGTTAGTCCAAAAATTTAAGTACTGCTCTGACTCCTTTTTAGCTAATAAGAAAAACTGGACAAGATTAGCTGTATCATAAGTGCATTTGAGTCTCTCAGAATTAGTACCAAAAATAGTAGTTCTCCAGTATAACTCAGGTCATGGTAAATTATAAGAGAAACTAATATTCTATGAGGAGATTCAATTCAGTTCAGTCACTCAGTCAGGTTTGACTGTTTGCTACCCCATGAACCGCAGCATGCTAGGCTTCTCTGTCCATCACCAACTCCTGGAACCACACAAACCCACCTCCATTGGGTCAGTGATGCCATCCAACCATCTCATCCTCTGTAGTGCCCTTCTCCTCCTGCCCGCAATCTTTCCCAGCATCAGGGTCTTTTCAAATGAGTCAGCTCTTTGCATCAAGTGGCCAAAGTATTGGAGTGTCAGCTTCAACATCAGTCCTTCCAATGAACACTGAGGACTGATCTCCTTTAGGATGGACTGGTTGGATCTCCTTGCAGTCCAAGGGACTCTCAAGAGTCTTCTCCAACACCACAGTTCAAAAGCATCAGTCAGCTTTCTTTATAGTCTGACTCTCACATCCATACATGACCACTGGAAGAAACATAGCCTTGACTAGACAGACTTTGTTGACAAAGTAATGTCTCTGCTTTTGAATATGCTATCTAGGTTGGTCATAACTTTCCTTCCAAGGAATAAGTGTCTTTTAATATGGCTGCAGTCACCATCTGCAGTGATTTTGGAGCCCAGAAAAATAAAGTCTGACACTGTTTCCACTGTTTCCCCATCTATTTGCCATGAAGTGATGGGACCGGATGCCATGATCTTAGTTTTCTGAATGGTGAGCTTTAAGCCAACTTTTTCACTCTCCTCTTTCACTTTCATCAAAAGGCTTTTTAGTTCCTCTTCACTTTCTGCCATAAGGGTGGTGTCATCTGCATATGTGAGGTTATTGATATTTCTCCTGGCGATCTTGATTCCAGCTTATGCTTCCTCCAGCCCAGCATTTCTCATGATGTACTCTGCATATTAGTTCTTCTATATTAATCACAGATTAGTAAATAATTAAATAATTATTAAAGATTACTTCCATTTGTCTATTTTTTTTAAAGAACTGTGACTACTTTTAAAAATACTAATATTTTATTAGATTTTCTTTGGAATCAGTTTTCATTGTTTGCAATAAACCCACATTGTACAGAGAACTATAAACCCCAAGTTGTTATTAGTAATTATTCAGTTCATCAAATTTTAGAACATTACATTAGATTCTGAAGATTAAGTGTAGGCAAATTCAGGTTTGCTATAAGTTCATTGGGCTTCCCTGGTAGCTCAGAGGTTAAAGTGTCTGCCTGCAATGCAGGAGACTTGGGTTCAGCCTCTGGGTCAGGAAGATCCCCTGGAGAAGGAAACGGGGATAAGTTCATTATGAAGGTTGAATTAAGGTTATAACAGCCATAATGTTCTTCATCAAATGTTCTTTTTTAAAGCATAATATTTATTTTATACCAAAATAAAATATTTGTTATTTAATAATTATAATGAATCATAAAATGATAAACAACATAATTTGTGAACTAAGTTTTCCAGATCACTGAATTTGGAAACGATATTCTGACAAAGAACTTTTCTTCATCATTGTCTGTCATCTTACAATGCCAAATTCTTGCTGGTCTGACTCTGGTAGAAAGGAATAAGGCTTAGAATTAATGGTATAACTTTAATGAAATTTGTTATGTAGCTGTTGGGGAAAGATTTTGGGAGGGTGTCTAGGTTGCTTTCCTCCACATTTAGGTTGCTAAAGCAATCTAAAAATCTTTCATTAGTGGATTAGCTAGTAAATTACATATATATATATATCCAATACAGTAAAATATTATTCTTAAAAATTTTGTAAGCAAATAATTTTGCTTGTTTTAAATAAGCATTTTCCAAACACATTTATTCAGAGAATTTTTTTGTATTTGACTTATTATCTATTAATGGCTCACAAAACATACTTGTGACATCCTTTTAGAACAGTACAGAAGCAATGTGATCATTTCAGCTCTTTGAGCATGGGATTGAAAGAGCTGATTCAGACTCACTGAGCTGTCAGCTGGAGAAACTCCAGGATGCTGGCATCTTGGCCACACTCCAGGGTGCCATGGTCTTGCCCTCTGTCTCAGGGAAGTTACAAAATACTGAGAGGCATGCTGTACTCACCTAGAAGGCACTCACACACATACACACAGCTGGGAGTTTTTTGAGATTCATGAGAAAGAAGAGAGTCCCAGAACTTTTATTTATTTATTTTTTAATTTTATTTTATTTTTAAACTTTACATAATTGTATTAGTTTTGCCAAATATCAAAATGAATATTTATTTATTTATTTATTTTTGGTATTAGGCGAAAGCCAAGAAACTCTTGGCAGAGAAGACCTTTTTCTCAGAAACTGAGCAAAAATTGTATTTGAATACTTAAAGTGGCAGGATTCTTTTGATTCTTTTGCAGAAGGGCTACCCTTGGAATTGTTCTTTGTGGCATTGTTGAGTTGCACTGGTGCTATTAGAATTGGATGGTCACTTTGTTACTGGCCTGAGTTGTTTTAGCCTCAGCAGTGGGGAGAGAAATGCAATTAGCCTGCAGGGAGAACTTGGAGAATGGAAAAGTCTTCAACATAGCTGTTAGAAAGGCAGGGACTTAACAATTCTTTTTGTTGGTTGGTACATACACACAAAAAACACTTGCATATTTTCTAGTGATAATCTAATAAAACTAGAAATCATCAAAAAAGTGAAATCTTAGATATACTTAAGATACACTCATGAGTAACCACTGAATCAAAGAGAAACTGAAAATAAAACTTACCTATGAGACATACAAAAGCTGCACTTAAGAGAGAAGTTGTAACCTAAATGCCTAAATTATTGCAGAGATATGGGATGCAAATCTGAGCAGTAAAGACACAAATGCCTGCATATAAGGCAGGTGTGATGTTTTGTTCTTGTTCTATGAAGTTTTCCCTCATAAGTGAATCACTGTATACTTGAGTTCTTAACAAAGCCTCTCAAATAATCTATTATATCATGCTCTAAGTAGTTTTTAAAAGCAATGATCTATTTGAAGAAGATAGATTAGCTTTAAATGGCACCCCTCAATGCAGTTTGGGATGATTATAATAGATTTTACCTCATAGAATTTGTTAAAGAAGGTAGTAAGGAAATTGAAAGTGGATTTAGTGAGTACTGTGCTATGCTCAGTCATGTCCGACTCTTTGCAGCCCCATGGATTGTAACCTGCCAGGCTCTTCTGTCTGTGGGGATTCTCTAGGCAAGAATACTGTAGTGGGTTACCATGCCATCCTCCAGGGGACCTTCCCACCCCTGGGATCAAACCCAGGTCTCCTGTATGCTGGTGGATTCTCTACTGTCTGAGCCACCAGGGAAGCCCATGAATACTGGAGTGGGTAGCCTATCTCTTCTCCAGGGGATCTTCCCAGCCCAGGAATCAAACTAGGGTCTCCTGCATTGCAGGAAGATTCTTTATCAGCTGAGCTACCAAGGAAGCCCAGATTTAGTGAGTACCCCTGAGTAAATGACTTCATAGTTATATGTTTAGGATTTTATGAGAAATATGGATTTTTAAAATTATTTGGAATAAGATTATAGTGGTCACAATTTAGAGATTATACAAATTCATTTTGGAATAGATTAGAATGAATGAGAAAAACTGTATTACATTATGCAAATAAAATTTAAGTGTGTGAGGAAATTCCAGTGAACCTAGATGATGTGAAGGTTATGTGCATTAGGAACAAGTATGCAATGATTCACAAAGTGGAACCAGTGGCAAAAACTACAATTTCAAGTTTAAATAAAACTTAACATTTAAAAAGTTTAAATAAAATTGTTTCAATAATATGAGGGAAAGATTTCCCACACCACGTTTAAGATGCTTGCGAGTTACTACTCCATTCTAACAATAAATAAAAAGCCGAACAAACCGGAAAATCAACAACTTATTTAGACCTACGAGAGAAGTGAGGTCACAAGGTAAACACTGGTGCCCCAAACTGCAGAGGCAGAAAGGTCAGTACAGAAAATCACAGCAGTAAGCCCTGTGAGTACCAGGGCTAGGGCAGGGAACTGGAACTAATGATTGATAATCGATGAAATGCTGTAGCAGAATGAAGATCATTAAGGAAAAATAAATCAAGGGATTAAAACAAATATAATTTTCATAGATATAAGATACTGATAACACAAAGTAGTAGCAAACAGTTATGTAAAATATCCAAGTGGAAATAGAATGAAAAATAAAATTGCTTAAATAGTTTATCAGAGAAGATGAATAGTCAAATAATTAATTACTGGGCTAGAATTTCAGATTGCATAACTTTTCCAGAAAACATCACAATTAATAAAGAATTTAAAATTGTAAGTGCTAAAAAATTGTGTCAATATCTTAATAGTAGAGTTCCTGAAAATAAGTATAAATAGAGTATGGATTACTTAAATGAAAATCACCAAGAATTTCTTAAGTAAAAAAAAAAAAAAGAATTTCTTAAGTAGGGATAGTTGAGAAATAAAAGGATGATTCAATACTAGATAATTTTTAATGTTATTTATTATTTTCATGGGTCAAAAGGAAAGCAAAACTCCTTCAATAGAATTAGGGAAAGCAATGAAAATACTTTGCATTTATTATTTGAAATTCTTATACAATTAGAAATAAAAACTTCCTTAACTTAGTGAAAGCCATATACACAAATATCTACAACTATTATACTTAATGAATAAGCTTAATAAATTCAAAAGGTCTATTAAGACAAGGATGTTCAGTATCATTATTATTATTTAACATGATCAGAAGCCCTGGCTAAGACAAAAAGAGAGATGTAAAAATTAGAAGGTAAGAAATAAAACTACTATCATTTGTAGATTATGTAAACATCCATATAGAAAACTTCATAAAATCAATAGCTAGTCAAAACTTACTCAACTAATAACATTTTAATAAAAACAACTATATTATCTATTAAGAAGTCAAAATGAATAAGATCCTTATAGATGAAATTTTTAAAAAGTGTCTTGAAAAATGTCATAAAATGAGTTATAATGTATAAATATACCTTGTTCAATGATGGACTAAAAACATTGTCAAGATTCACAATCTTGCAAACTTACAAGGTATTGTAGCTATAATATCCATAGTAGTCCAAGAAATCATATAGAAAACTATTTTAAAAAAGGAAAAATTAATAGAATCAAATTGATCATAAAATGTAATTAAAAAATACTGTTACAGAAATGGACATATAAAAGTAGTCAAACAGCATAGAGAAACCAGAATGAGATTCAGATATTTCAAAATCTGATATTTCTGATTTGGCAAAATTGGCATTCATTTATTTTTGTAAAAAATGACAGTTTATATTAAAAAATGGCATTAACACAATTCATTAGCTATTTGGGGGAAATATAGATTACATCATACATAAAAATAAGTATCAGGGTTTCAGTAATGGTGAAGTATTATTTATACCAAGCCTTCTACTGAAAAAGAGAAATGAAAATAGGCACCCCACTCCAGTGCTCTTGCCTGGCAAACCTCATGGACGGAGGAGCCTGGTGGGCTGCAGTCCATGGGGTTGCTAAGAGTCGGACACGATTGAGCGACTTCACTTTCACTTTTCACTTTCATGCATTGGAGAAGGAAATGGCAACCCACTCCAGTGTTCTTGCCTGGAGAATCCCAGGGACGGGGTGCCTGATGGGCTGCTGTCTATGGGGTCGCACAGAGTCAGACACGACTGAAGCAACTTAGCAGCAACAGCAGCAGCAGACAAATGATAATTATAATCTATTTAAAAGCACTAAAAAATAACCAAAGAAGATAATTGGGAAATGTACCATTCCAAGGAAAAAAAGGCAATCGAAGGTATTTAATTTTCCCTCTTTCACTCTATACTTCTCATTCTTGCTTCTTACTGAAGGAGGCTGTCCTGCATGCCCTCTCTTGTACTCTGAGAGAAGTTGACAGCTTTATCTTTTTTGTTTGTTTGTTTGTTTCTTGTCTTTTTGGCCATACAGTGCAGCATGTAGGATCTTAGTTCACCAATCAGGGATCAAATGTGTGGTCCCTGTATTAGGAGTGTACAGTCTTAACCACTGGACCGTCAAAGAAGTCCTGAGAAGTTGATAGCTTTAAATGTATATTGTAGAAAGGATGTTTTTTAAAAGGAACCATAAATAAACCCCAGAAAAAGTAGAAGAAAAATAATACGAATTAATAGGAGAAATTCATAAAATAGCAAAATATTTTATTTTTAAATAAAGAGAGTTAAGGAAACCAAGTTACTTTTCTTTGGAAAAACTTGTATATTTCTTACAAAATTAATATAGAAAAAAGTGAGAAGGCACAAATAATAATATCAAGATTGTAAAAGTAATTAATATGTGTACATATTATTCTTAGCATCATATTATGTTACAGACATTTAACACTTCATAAGAGAACTTTCCCTGGTAGCTCAATTGGAAAACCCTCCTGTAATGCAGGAGACCCTGGTTGGATCCTTGGGTTGGGAAGATCCCCTGGAAGAGGGCATGGGAACCCACTCCAGTATTTTTGTCTGGAGAATCCCCATGGATAGAGGAGCCCGGCAGGCTACAGTAAAGGAGTCACAAAGAGTCAGACATGACTAAGCGCAGCACAGCACAAGAAAACTTTATAAAAATGTTTTGTCAATAAATTTTCAAATATAGATGATCTAGAAAGACACAATTTATCAAAACTAAACTAAGAATGCTGCTGCTAAGTCGTGTCAGTCCTGTCCAACTCTGTGTGACCCCTTAGATGGAAGCCCATCAGGCTCCACCATCCCTGGGATTCTCCAGGCAAGAACACCCGAGTGGGTTGCCATTTCCTTCTCCAATGCATGCAAGTGAAAAGTGAAAGTGAAGTTGCTCAGTCGTGTCCGACTCTTAGCCGCCCATGGACTATAGCCTACTAGGCTCCTCCGTCCATGGGATTTCCCAGGCAAGAGTACTGGAGTGGGGTTCCATTAACTAAGAATAGAAAATGTTAATATTCTTTTATCCAATACAGAAATTGAATCTGTAAATAAGAGTCTGACTGTAGAAAACTACAGATTCTGGTGGATTCGATGGGATATTCTAAAGAGTGTTTGAGGAAGAAGGAAGCCAATTTTACACAAACTCTTAGAGATGAAAGTAACAGAAACACTTAAGGCATGAAGTATTGTTAATACTTATTAAGAACATTAAAGAAAGTGAAGGCGCTCAGTCGTGTCCGACTCTGCTGCGACCCCATGGACTGTAGACTACTAGGCTTCTCTGTCCATGGGATTTTCCAGGCAAGGGTACTGGAGTGGGTTGCCATTTCCTTCTCCAGGGGATCTTCCTGACCCAGGAATCGAACCCAGGTCTCCTGCATTGCAGGCAGATGCTTTACCCTCTGAGCCACCAGGGAAGCCCAAGAATATTAAAGCTATTACCAAAAGCAATATATATATATATATGAAATGCAAAAATTTTCATGAAAAATTAGCAAATTGAATCTAGCATTATATGAAAATTATAATCTATCTCAACATAATTGAAAATATCTCAGGAATAAACTAGGTTAACACCTGAAAGTTAACTAAGTGATCTTCATTACATTAACAGAATAAAGAAAAATTAACATATGGTCCTCTTTGTCAATTTAGAAAATGCATCTGACATGGTTTGACATTCATGTATGATTAAAAACAAAGCTGCTTTATAAACTAGAAATCGAAAGGTGCTTATTTAAAAGTAATAAAAGTTATCTTTTAAACTGATAAAAGTTGTCAATGAAGTTTACAGCAAATATACATAATAAAATACGATAAATTTTTCCTTTTAGATGTAGAATGAGCTTAGATAGTGCAAAAAAGCAGGAAAACATAAGATGCATGGCTTGAAAAGAAAGAAATAAAACTGTTATTACATTAGTCAATTTATTTAAAAATCTCTGTGAAGCTCAGAGATGAGTTAGAAGGACTAAAATGTGTTTAGTTGCATTGCTAGAGCAGTGTCACTATTAAAAAATCAATTGTATTTCTATATACCAGAAACAAATAACAATAAAATTCTAAAGCTATATTTTACCATAGCAAAAAAAAAAAAAAATTACATAGAAGTTGAGAGAAAATTAAAATGACAGAAATAAAACATTATATTATCTGTCTGGATAGGGTCATTTTTCCAAACTGATTTCTATGTTTAATGCAATTTCACTCAAAATTTGAGCATTTTTTGGTATTGTGTGGAAACTGGGAAACCAATTCTAAAATGTATATGGTCATGAAAAGTACTCATAATAGCAAGGCAATACTAAGGAGCAAGAAGAAGGAGTATTCATTCTACCAGTTATTTAGTGAAAGTGAAAAGAAAGTGAAAGTCACTCAGTCGTGTCTGACTCTTTGTGACCCCATGGACTATACAGTCTATGGAATTCTCCAGGCCAGAATACTGGAGTGGGTAGCCTTTCCCTTCTCCAGGGGATCTTCCAAACCCAGGGATCAAACTCATGTCTCCTGCATTGCAGGTGGATTCTTTACCAGCTGAGCCACAAAGGAAGCCCAAGAATACTGGAGTGGGTAGCCTATCTCTTTTCACAGGGATCTTCCTGACCCAGGACTTGAACAGGGGTCTCCTGCATTGCAGGTGGACTCTTTACCAACTGAGCTATGAAGGAAGCCCAGTTATTTAAACTCATAGGTAAAAGGCTACAGTTATTAAAAAAGGGAGGTGTTAGCCTGTGATTGACAAACCTTGCAGAGACTCAAAACTGACCCATCCCTAGAGGCCGCCCTGCTGTGTAGGGAGAATAGATAGTCTTTCAGTAAATGAGCTATTTGGACAACTGTATGGGGAAAAAACCAAAGATTTGATCTCATGTCTTAAAATATGTATTAATACTATTAATTCCAGATAAACTGAAGATCTAAAGGGGAAATGCAGAAAATAATATTTCTGAGAAATAATATAAGAATCATTAGTGAAACAGAGAAAGAATTCTTAAACATGACACAAAAAAGCACTAACCATAATGAAAAGTATATTAGACAATATTAAACCCACGTTAGACAAGGCTGTGGTCCTAGTGTGATTAGATTGACTAGTTTTCTGTGAGTATGGTTTCAGTGTGTCTGCCCTCTGATGCCCTCTTGCAACACCTACCATCTTACTTGGGTTTCTCTTACCTTGGGCGTGGGGTATCTCTTCACGGCTGCTCCAGCAAAGCGCAGCCAATGCTCCTTACCTTGGACGAGGGGTATCTCCTCACGGCCGCCCTTCCTGACCTTCAACGTGGGATAGCTCCTCTAGGCCCTCCTGTGCCCGAGCAGCCACGGTGTGGGGTTGGTCCTCCTGGCCACTGCCCCTGACCTTGGACGCAGGGTAACTCCTCTAGTCGCTGCCCCTAACTTCGGACACTGGGTATCTCCTCTCGGCCGCCACCACCCCCACCCCCCCCACCCCCCCGTGACCTCGGACGCTGGGTATCTCCTCTCGGCTCCCCCCCAACCCCGCCACTCCCCCTAGACCTCGGACGTGGGGTAGCTCCTCTCAGCTGCTCTTAGCGCGCCCGTCGCAGCCGCCTGCGCTTTAGATCTGACAGAATGTGGTCCACTGGGGAAGGGAATGCCAAACCACCTCAGTATTCTTGCCTTGAGAACCCCATGAACAGTATGAAAAGGCAAAATGATAGGATACTGAAAGAGAAACTCCCCAGGTCAGTAGGTGCCCAATATGCTACTGGAGATCAGTGGAGAAATTACTCCAGAAAGAATGAAGGGATGGAGCCAAAGCAAAAACAATACCCAGCTGTGGATGTGACTGGTGATAGAAGCAAGGTCCGATGCTGTAAAGAGCAATATTGCATAGGAACCTGGAATGTCAGGTCTATGAATCAAGGCAAATTGGAAGTGGTCAAACAAGAGATGGCAAGAGTGAATGTCGACATTCTAGGAATCAGCAAACTAAAATGGACTGGAATGGGTGAATTTAACTCAGATGACCACTATATCTATTACTGCGGGCAGGAATCCCTCAGAAGAAATGGAGTAGTCATCAGGGTCAACAAAAGAGTCCGAAATGCAGTACTTGAATGCAATCTCAAAAACGACAGAATAATCTCTGTTCGTTTCCAAGGCAAACCATTCAATATCACAGTAATCCAAGTCAATGCCCCAACCAGTAACGCTGAAGAAGCTGAAGTTGAACAGGTCTATGAAGACCTACAAGACCTTTTAGAACTAACACCCAAGAAAGATGTCCTTTTCATTATAGGGGACTGGAATGCAAAAGTAGGAAGTCAAGAAACACCTGGAGTGACAGGCAAATTTGGCCTTGGAATACAGAATGAAGTAGGGCAAAGACTAATAGAGTTTTGCCAAGAAAATGCACTGGTCATAACAAGCACCCTCTTCCGAAAACACAAGAGAAGACTCTATACATGGACATCACCATAAGGTCAACACCGAAATCAGATTGATTATATTCTTTGCAGCCAAAGACAGAGAAGCTCTATACAGTCAGCAAAAACAAGACCAGGAGCTGACTGTGGCTCAGACCATGAACTCCTTATTGCCAAATACAGACTTAAACTGAAGAAAGTAGGGAAAACCACTAGACCATTCAGGTATGACCTAAATCAAATCCCTTATGATTATACAGTGGAAGTGAGAAATAGATTTAAGGGACTAGATCTGATGGATAGAGTGCCTGATGAGCTATGGAATGAGGTTCGTGACATTGTACAGGAGACAGGGATCAAGACCATCCCCGTGGAAAAGAAATGCAAAAAAGCAAAATGGCTTTCTGGGGAGGCCTTACATATAGCTGTGAAAAGAAGAGAAGTGAAAAGCAAAGGAGAAAAGGAAAGATATAAACATCTGAATGCAGAGTTCCAAAGAGTAGCAAGAAGAGATAAGAAAGCCTTCTTCAGTAATCAATGCAAAGAAATCGAGGAAAACAACAGAATGGGAAAGACTAGGGATCTCTTCAAGAAAATCAGATACCAAGGGAACATTTCATGCAAAAATGGGCTCGATAAAGGAGAGAAATGGTATGGACCTAACAGAAGCAGAAGATGTTAAGAAGAGATGGCAAGAATACACAGAAAAACCATACAAAAAAGATCTTCATGACCCAGATAATCACGATGGTGTGATCACTGACCTAGAGCCAGACATCCTGGAATGTGAAGTCAAGTGGGCCTTAGAAAGCATCACTACAAACAAAGCTAGTGGAGGTGATGGAATTCCAGTTGAGCTATTCCAAATCCTGAAAGATGATGCTGTGAAAGTGCTGCACTCAATATGCCAGCAAATTTGGAAAACTCAGCAGTGGCCACAGGACTGGCAAAGGTCAGTTTTCATTCCAATCCCAAAGAAAGGCAATGCCAAAGAATGCTCAAACTACCACACAATTGCACGCATCTCACATGCTAGTAAAGTAATGCTCAAAATTCTCCAAGCCAGGCTTCAGCAATATGTGAACCGTGAACTTCCTGATGTTCAAGCTGGTTTTAGAAAAGGCAGAGGAACCAGAGATCAACTTGCCAACATCTGCTGGATCATGGAAAAAGCAAGAGAGTTCCAGAAAAACATCTATTTCTGCTTTATTGACTATGCCAAAGCCTTTGACTGTGTGGATCACAATAAACTGTGGAAAATTCTTCAAGAGATGGGAATACCAGACCACCTGATCTGCCTCTTGAGAAATGTGTATGCAGGTCAGGAAGCAACAGGTAGAACTGGACATGGAACAACAGACTGGTTCCAAATAGGAAAAGGAGTATGTCAAGGCTGTATATTGTCACCCTGTTTATTTAACTTATATGCAGAATACATCATGAGAAACGCTGGACTGGAAGAAACACAAGCTGGAATCAAGATTGCCGGGAGAAATATCAATAACCTCAGATATGCAGATGACACCACCCTTATGGCAGAAAGTGAAGAGGAACTCAAAAGCGTCTTGATGAAAGTGAAAGTGGAGAGTGAAAAAGTTGGCTTAAAGCTCAACATTTAGAAAACAAAGATCATGGCATCTGGTCCCATCACTTTATGGGAAATAGATGGGGAAAGAGTGGAAACAGTGTCAGACTTTACTTTTCTGGGCTCCACAATCACTACAGATGGTGACTGCGGCCATGAAATTAAAAGACACTTACTCCTTGGAAGGAAAGTTATGACCAACCTAGATAGCATATTCAAAAGCAGAGACATTACTTTGCCAACAAAGGTTCGTCTAGTCAAGGCTATGGTTTTTCCTGTGGTCATGTATGGATGTGAGAGTTGGAGTGAAGAAGGCTGAGCGCCAAAGAATTGATGCTTTTTAACTGTGGTATTGGAGAAGACTCTTGAGAGTCCCTTGGACTGCAAGGAGATCAGCTCTGGGATTTCTTTGGAAGGAATGATGCTAAAGCTGAAACTCCAGTACTTTGGCCACCTCATGCGAAGAGTTGACTCATTGGAAAAGACTCTGATGGTGGGAGGGACTGGGGGCAAGAGGAGAAGGGGACGACAGAGGATGAGATGGCTGGATGGCATCACTGACTCAATGGACATGAGTCTGGGTGAACCCCGGGAGTTGGTGATGGACAGGGAGGCCTGGCATGCTGTGATTCATGGGGTCGCAAAGAGTCGGACATGACTGAGCGACTGATCTGATCTGATCTGAAACCCGAGTTACTTAATTTGCATCAATAGCACTTTTAGAATAATAAAAAGGCAACAGAGTAGAAAATAAGATATATTTGATGTATAATCAATCAAGACTTCATATCTAAATATTTAAAGACTCTTTAAAATTCAATAAAAGACAACCCAATAGAACAATGAACATTTGACTTCCAAATAAAGAAGAAAACCAATAACTGATAAACTTATGAAAAGTTCTTGAAATCTTAAGAAATCAAATAAACATGTATTAAATTCAAACTGAGATATATCTACATGTCTTGCAGAACATCTAAAATTAAAAGACAAACAATACCAAATACAGGCTATCATAGACAATGATGGTAATTTGTAAAAGATGTATTCCAAAAGGTCAGAAAAGCATAAAATATTTCTCAACTTTACTGATTTGAAGATGCACATTGAATGGTCCAAGTGTACATTTTAATATCATTTTGGATAGTATCATATACACGTGATGGAACAGCCATACTATAGATACTACGTAGCTATGAGAACTAATGTGCTACGACATCAACTCTATTGATCTGAATGGTTGTTAGCGATATATGGTCCAATTAAAAAAAAACACTGCAGAGTTACAATTTCATTTTAAAAACTATTTGAGTGCAACAAGAAAAATATAAAACGTCATATACATATAAATGTCCATAAGTACTTATGAGCAAGGGAAAATGTGGATGAAAACACATCCAGGCTATAAGCATGTTTCCTCAGGCAACAGATGTAGAAATTTCAGAGAAGGAAGAAATTATTAACTTTTTCTTTATATGTCTTATATTATTTCCCAAAGAAATACAAATATGTAGTACTTCTATATTTTTAAAACAATGTAATAAAAGATAAAAAATAAAAACGAGAATATTAAAAGTTAATATGACTAAAATTATTTAAGCCAAACAAAACAGCTTCCATGTTCATGCTCTGGCAAACATCATATGAGCAAGATCTTTACTGAGGACTAAAATTTCTCTTAGAATTAAACTCTCAAGAAGCAGACTTTTTCTAGATTCTATAGCAGACCATGATAAATAGCAAGGATGCCTTGGGATAGGTTTGTTTGTTTAATGTGAATCACTGATGACTTTATACATGACTAATGCAGCCATGTGAAATTTATAGATTTTGTTATCTTGAAAAAAAATGGCATATTCTGAAGAATTTTTATAGCTGTTGAGTCTTTTTGATGACAGTTTTATTCTATTTGGAATACTCAGCATGCTATGTCTGTATCTTTCATATTTTTATTATTACTTTTTAATAAACATATTTAAACATTATCTTAACCTTTCTCAATTCTTGCTGGCCTGACCAGAAAGAAAGCACTTTTTTTCAAAAATATGAAATTAAGCACTTATTTAAGGAGTTGCATGTTGATCATTTTCTTTGGTCACATCAAAACAGTGCTGGCCTGAGGAATTACATGAATGCCTTTGTCTTTCATGGAGAAGGCAATTGGCAGCCCACTCCAGTATTCTTGCCTGAAGAGTCCCAGGGATGGAAGAGCCTGCTGGGCTGCCGTCTATGGGGTCGCACAGGGTCGGACACGACTGAAGCGACTTAGTAGCGGCAGCAACTTTGTCTTTCAATTTGAATAAAAGTAACCATTACAGATAGCATCAATGGCATTTTCTCAGTTTTGGAAAAGGTATCTTCTGCATGTTATTTATAGCTACCAATACTTAATGTAGTAAGATAGTAAACCATGAATTTGAACCATATTATCTGGGTTTTTAAATATTTGTTTATTCTTTGGACCACTGGGTTTTTAAAAATATTTGTTTATTCTTTGTCTGTTTTTACACATACTAACCAAGGGTGATGTTTAATTTCTTCACTTGTCCAGCTATACATAGAAGACATTTCAAAGAAACAATATGAATTTGCATTTCTTGAATGACTTTTAATAAACTACTTTTTTTTTTAAATACACATCTTTTATTTTTTTTTTTTTTGCTTTTTTTAAAAATTAATTTTATTTTATTTTTAAACCTTACATAATTGTATTAGTTTTGCCAAATATCAAAATGAATCCACCACAGGTATACATGTGTTCCCCATCCTGAACCCTCCTCCCTACTCCCTCCCCATACCATCCCTCTGGGTCGTCCCAGTGCACCAGCCCCAAGCATCCAGCATCGTGCATTGAACCTGGACTGGCATCTCGTTTCATACATGACATTTCACATGTTTCAATGCCATTCTCCCAAATCTTCCCACCCTCTCCCTCTCCCACAGAGTCCGTAAGACTGTTCTATACATCAGTGTCTCTAAATAAACTACTTTTTAACATCTGTATATTAAGAATTAGTAACATGTTTCAGTGTCTTATTTCTTATCTAAACATGTGTTTCAGAAAGTAGTCTGCATAATTATTGATATTCAGCAAATGAATTATCCTTAGCTTTGTTTTCTTTTTGTTTATACTATCATTATTACTATTATTATTGTTATTATTATTATCTCCACAGTTAGATGGCAAGAAGCAACTTTTCACTGGTTGAAATATGTAGTACAAGTGAAGAAGTTACCTTAAGATTTTATTTTACTTATGTTTTGTTTTCTTTTTATTTTAATATTTAACAATCTTCAGAAATGTTAATATGTTAGACTTTTCCTTAGAGAACTGATTTTATAATCCATTACCATTAACACATTTTAAATAAATATACTTTTATATTTACTTGTTTCAAATTATTGAAAGATTTGGGCTTAAAAATTAAACTCATTTGCAAAAGTGTTATTTAGAGTTAGGATTCACATTGTGGTAACAAAATAAACCCAAAACTATACACTAAAAGGGCTTCCCAGGTAGCTCAGTGGTAAAGAACCTGCGTGCCAATGCTGGAGACCTAAGAAATGCAAGTTTGATCCCTGGACTGGGAAGATCCCCTGGAGAAGGGCATAGCAACCCACTCCAGTATTCTTGCCTGGAGCTCCCCATGGACAGAGGACACTGACAGTTCACAGGTGGCAAACAGACACAACTGAAGCGGCTTAGCCTGCGTGTACACACCTTCCTTCACTGGTAGTCTGAAGTGAAAACAGTGGAGTCCCAGACAAGAATAGCAGAGTGGGTTGCCATTTCCTTCTCCAGAGGATCTTCCCATCCCAGGGATCGAACCTGTGTCTCCTGCTTGGCAGGCATATTCTTTACACTGAGCCACCAGGGAAGCCCAGACTGGTAGTTTATAGTTCAATTAAATGTGCTATACTGCAGCATACAAAATTATTTTTTTCCCTTGTGATGACAATTCTTGGGGTCTACTCTCAGAAATTTTCAAATATATGATTCCAAATCATAATATTTTAAAGCAGGCTGACTTCATATTCCAAAGAGCATGAGACAATCAAAGAAAAGTGAAATAAAACTGTCAAAACCTTTTACGAAAGGAAAAATGATGTGTACTGAAGCAACAAGTTAAATGACAACTAAAAAATATGCTATTTGTTCAGTACAAGCCTTTTTTAATCCCAAAGGGATTTTGAAATCATATTAATAAAAAATTTATACTGTTCCATGGAAAGATACAAATATTGCTTCTGTTTTAACTATATGCCAATAAAAGTTTAAAGGGTTAGGCAGGAATAAACAGATAACATATTACTAGATTATTCATCATTGTTCATGGAGCTGATCTGATTTTTGGTGGCTGTCTGAAAAATTCTTAGTTCTCCAAATCATTTCTGTTATGCTTCTAGCTTCCAACAATAGCAGTTAGCTTATTACACTTCGTTTAATAGTGAGATAACTTCATTTTGGAATATATAAAACTGCTATATTTTAAGACCCATTGCAAAGTCACTTCCAGTCATTTGAAAAGAACAACAGTTTACTTATAAACTGTTTCCTTGATTCAGCAAGGACACCAAGCATGTGAAACTCTTGTTTCTTCCCATCTTTGACTTCAAAAAGATGAAGAAAGATGAGAATTAATACAATTTACCATAACAAGAGGGATATTTATCCTTTGAATCAGTTTAGTTTCACTAGATTAAATTTACAATAATGCAATAAGCATAAGACTTCCATATCTAACCCAGTAATTCTTACTTTTATCACACCTAATAGTCTTCTTTTAGCTCTTCATATAACTATCTCATGTATAATCTTATACCTATTTTCTAAACATATTTTCCGGTAATCTAGACTTCACTAAGGTTCTTGTCTAAATAAATATATTCTCTATTTATTGCATGCCATGGCTAGTGGAGGTGATGAAATTCCAGCTGAACTATTTCAAATCTTCAAAGATGATGCTGTGAAAGTACTGCACTCAATAAACCAGCAAATTTGGAAAATTCAAGAGTGGGCACAGGACTGGAAAAGGTCAGTTTTCACTTCAATCCCAAAGAAAGGCAATGCCAAAGAATTATCAAACTACCGCTCAATTGCACTCATCTCATACACTAGTAATGGAATGCTTACAGTTCTACAGCAAAGAGGAACTAAAGAGCCTCTTGATGAAAGTGAAAGTGGAGAGTGAAAAAGCTGGCTTAAAACTCAACATTCAAAAAACTAAGATCATGGCATCCAGTACCGTCACTTCATAGCAAATGGATGGGGAAATATTTATTTTCTTGGGCTCCAAAATCACTGCACATGGTGACTGTAGCCATGAAATTAAAAGACACTTGCTCCTTGGGAAAAAAAGCTATGACAAACCTAGACATCGTATTAAAAAGCAGAAACAGTACTTTGCTGACAAAGTTCTGTATAGTCAAAGCTATATGCTTTTTCCAGTAGTCATGTTTGGGTGTGACAGTTGACCATAAAGAAAGCTGAGAGCTGAAAAATTGATGTTTTTGAACTGTGGTGTTGAAGACTCTTGAGAGTCCCTAGGACTGCAAGGAGATCCAACCAGTTAATCCTAAAGGAAATCAGTGCTAAATATTCATTGAAAGGACTGATGCTGAAGCTGAAGCTCCAATACTTTGGCCACCTGATGCAAAGAACTGACTCCTTGGAAAAGACCCTGATGCTAGGAAAGATCGAAGGCAGGAGGAGAAGGGGATGACAGAGGATGAGATGGTTGGATGGTATCACTGATTTGATGAACATGAGTTTGAGCAAGCTCTGGGAGCTGATGATGGACAGGGAAGCCTAGTGTGCTGCAGTCCATGGGGTCGCAGAGTCAGACCCGACTGAGCGACTGAACTGACTGACTAATGGAGAAATTGTATTTAATGACAAAAGATCATAGAGTATACACAAAAGCACTAATAAATAAATAATAACAATATAATACTTATCCTTCAGAAAGACAAACTCACCTATTCAAGGACTACACATGGACTGTGGTATTACAAAGTAATCATTACTACTCTGTAATTTGGGGACAAATACATTTAGTGATTGTGTAACTACAGAAGCTGGAGAGGTATCAAGGGAAGAGATGGGTAAGATGTCACCATAACCAGTAGAATGAATTTATCCCAGCAGTGTGTACAGAACCTAAGTCCAAGAAACTTGGAAAGAGATGTTCACTAAAGCAAATGGGTGAGCAGCTGACGTAGAAATTGAATGGAGGTGCCAAAAATCAGGAAATCAGAAGATGGGAGTAATTGCAAGCAGGTCCAGAGGAAAAAGAGGTCTCTGGTATAAAGTGACATATGGTTTGCAGCCTGTGATCCAGCTGGTTTCAACTGTGCCCAAAACTATCTGTGAAGGCAAAGGAAAATCACCAAAGTCAGAACACTGTAAAACAGGACTGACAATAAACCCATTACCAGTATCTATAAGGAATGTTCATAAACTGCAGAGCTAAGAGAATTGTATCAAAAATTGCAATAGTTATTCCAACCTTACTTGCCCAATTAAAAGTAGATAAAATATCCTCTCTTTGTTGCTTTTCCTAATTCAGAAATAAATCTTCATCAATCCAGAAACTAGGGAATTCTCTAATATCTAAGTACCATATTTTGAGATTCCTCTTCTCTCTTACCAAACCAATGACTATTACTAACATGACTGTCTCTCTTTCTATATCTATTTGGAGACTATAAAAAATAGAACACAACTAGTTAGGAATGTGTGTTTTGTATACATCTAGTGAGAAAGTTGTCTACAGAGATTGTATAACATCCTAGAAGGTATAATCTTTACAAAGTGTTAAATGGAAAGATATTCATGGGAAAGAACTCAGAACAATGAATACTGTTAGGTTTTGAAAGCATCGTTTATGGAGAGTGCTGCAAAATTCACCAGTGAAGTACAGGCAATCCTATTTCAGAACAGCAGCACCTCACCGGCACTTGTTCGGTCGCTGAGCTGTGTCTGACTCTTTGCAACCCCATGAATTGTAGCACACCAATCTTCCCTGTCCTTCACTATCTTCCGGAGTTTGCTCAAACTCATATCCATTGAATCAGTGATACCATCCAACCATCTCATCCCGTGTCACCCCTTCTCCTCTTGCCCTCAATCTTTCCCAGCATCAGGGTCTTTTCCAATGAGTCAGTTCTTTGCATCAGGTGGCCAAAGTATTGGAGCTTTAGCTTCAGCGTCAGTTCTTACAATGAATATTCAGGATTGATTTCCTTTAGGACTGACTCATTTGATCTCCTTGCAGTCCAAGGACTCTCAACAGTCTTCTTCAACACCACAATTCGAAAGCATAGATTCTTCAGCTCTCAGCCTGTTTTATGGTTCAACTCTTACTTCCATACATGACTACTGGAAAAACCATAGCTTTGACTAGATGGACCTTTGTCAGCAAAGTAATGTCTCTGCTTTTTAACATGCTGTCTAGGTTGGTCATAACTTTTCTTCCAAGGAGCAAACGTCTTTCAATTTCATGGCTGCAGTTACTGTCTGCAGTGATTTGGAGCCCAAGAAAATTAAATCCATTACTCTTTCCACTTTTCCCCCATCTATTTGCCATGAAGTGATGGGACCAGAGGCTGATAACAGTTTTTTGAATGTTGAGTTTTAAGACAGCTTTTTCACTCTTCTCTTTCACCTTTATCAAGAGGCTGTTTAGTTCCTCTTCACTTTCTGCCATGAGTGGTATCACCTGTATATCTGAGATTGTTGATATTTCTCCCAGCAATCTTGATTTCAGCTTGAGATTCAGCCTGGTTTTTCATATGATTTACTCTTCATTAAATAAGCAGGGTGATAATATACAACCTTGATGTATTCTTTTCCCAGTTTTAAACCAGTCCACTGTTCCTTGTTCACTTGTAACCATTGCTTCTTTTTCTGCATGCAGGTTTCTCAGGAGACAGGAAAGGTGATCTGGTATTCCTGTCTCTTTAAGAATTTTCCACAGTTTGTTGTGATCCACACAGTCAAAGGCTTTAGCATAGTCAATGAAGCAGATGTAGATGTTTTCTTGGAATTCCCTGGCACTTATTCAAAAGCTATTGGGCTAAGAATTATGTGCATCAACTGGCTTTCTCTTTATAGTCCTGGGAAAGAATTCTGCCAGTGTGCAAGTTATAGAGGAACAATGACAGTCCAATCAATGGAATTTAGGACATCCAAGAGAAGATTGTGAAAAGTAAATGTTTTCAGTAATGCATTCACTGAAGTTACTTATATCACATCAGTGAGACACAGTCCCATATAAACGTTGGCAACTATTGGCAAATTTCTAATATTCTAACACTAAGATTTAAATATACCATGCCTGGAATGCTACATCAAGTCTCACTAGGCCCCTGAGAGTGAGAGTGATCTGAGAATGAAAATAAGGCAGCAATTTCACATATTTATTTGAAAATATATGATTGCTACAATAGGTAATAGCTAATTCATTATTTTCATCTTGAAGTAACGGTGAATGTCAGGGTGAGATTTTGGAAGCAGAGTTGGCAAACATAAGCATAACGTCTGCTTGCCTTCTTCATGAATACCATTGATCACACTGTGAGGTTTTTAAGGAGGGGTGAAAGCAATAGGAGTTTCAAAACTGAGCTGTTAACAGCAGCATAAAAAATTAAGGATGAACTGTTTGGTGGTTCATATGCATGACAATACGCATCTGGATGTATAACCTTTAGTAGGTTTGCTAGAACATCAGTTACACCTAAAACTCCTCTTGATATTTCATAGCTGTTCTTTGAAAAAAGCTTTTGTGAGACAGAGACTTTGCTCGGCATCAGCTCACATTTTTTTCTGATCCCTCAAGACTTTATGCCCAGATAACTTCTTGTTGTTCAGCTCTATTGATTTATGTCCAAGCCTCTTTTGGCCAAGTACCTATCCACGGTGCTCAAATCCAGTTGCCCAGTCTCCTTTTTGATCCTGACCTACAGCATCTGTGATAATTTTTCTCTTAGTGGAACTTTTTTGGTTGAGGCTTTGGAACAATATAGCCTCTTTTCCTATTTTATCAACAGTACTTGCCCCACCGCCACCCCCCACCACCTGCCCTGTGACTGCTCAAGCCCTGGCATGATCCTTCTTGCTCTCAATTCAAATGAGGCTACTGCTTGAATTTACAAATTTAGTCGGGATGTTAAGTGGGCAAAGCCACAAAGACAAAACAAATCGATAAAAATCATACCCTTTGCAGTTTTAACTTTATGCCCATTGCTTGATTTTCCCATGTAGAAATCTGATGCCAATGGGAACCCAGGCCAGAAACTGAATTGAACACTGAGATTTCTTTGGGGACAGATTAAAAAAAATGTAAACAGATGCAATTAAAAGATTGCAAAATGTGGTAGACGTGTGAGCAGACACTGGGTCATAAAAATAATTATTTTCAGGTTCTTATTGCCTGAAATATTCAAAGCTAATTTATTTGGGTTAAGATGGTTTTAAGAAAACTTCTTTTTATTGCTGTATATTCTGGGAAATGTGCATATTGAAAAGATTTTCAACCGTCATGTGGCTGCCCACATGTGAGTTTAAATCTTCATGTGTGAAATCTTCACAGCTGGAGATCTTTAGAAGACCTGTCTAACTGTTCTCCAATAACTTCACTGTCTATCACTCTCTTTGTAGCTCTTCTCATTCTCCAGCAACATATGTGGCTCAGGTAAAGTGTAGATGTGAAAACTTATAAATAGGGACTGGAAGTCTCTGATTCTTCAAATTACCTTCAAATTTCTAGACCTAACTTCACACTGAGTTTCAGAGCTTCAGTCAGTTCAGTTCAGTTGCTCAGTCATGTCTGACTCTTTGCAACCCCGTGGACTGCAGCATGCCAGGTTTCCCTGTCCATCACCAACTCCAGGAGGCTTACTCAAACTCATGTCCATCGAGTTAGTGATGCCATCCAACCGTCTCATCCTCTGTCGTCCCCTTCTCCTCCTGCCTTCAATCTTTCCCATTATCAGTGTCTTTTCTAGTGAGTGAGTTCTTCATATCAGGTGGCCAAAGTATTGGAGTTTCAGCTTCAGAATCAGTCCTTCCAATGAATATTCAGGACTGATTTCCTTTAGGATAGACTGGTTGGATCTCCTAGCAGTCCAAGTGACTCTCAAGAGTCTTCTCCAACACCCCAGTTCAAAAGCATCAATTCAATATCACAGTAATCCAAGTCTATGCCCTGACCAGTAATGCTGAAGAAACTGAAGTTGAACAGTTCTATGAAGACCTACAAGACCTTCTAGAACTAACACCCAAAAAAGATATCCTTTTCATTATAGGGGACTGCAATGCAAAAGTAGGAAGTCTAGAGATGCCTGGAGTAACAGGCAAATTTGGCCTTGGAATACAAAATGAAGCAGGGAAAAGGATAACAGAATTTTGCCAAGAGAATGCACTGGTTATAGCAAACACCCTCTTCCAACAACACAAGAGAAGACTTTACACATGGACATCACCAGATGGTCAATACCATGGACATCACCAGATGGTCAATACCAAAATGATGGAGAAGCTCTATACAGTCAGCAAAAACAAGACTGGGAACTGACTGTCGCTCAGATCATGAACTCCTTATTGCCAAATTCAGACTTAAATTGAAGAAAGTAGGGAAAACTACCAGACTATTCAGGTATGACCTAAATCAAATCTCTAATGATTCTACAGTGGAAGTGACAAATAGATTCAGGGATTGGATCTGACTGAGTGCCTGAAGAACTATGGACGCAAGTTCATGACATTGTACAGGAGGCAGTGATCAAGACCATCCCCAAGAAAAAGAAATGCAAAAAAGGCAAAATGGTTGTCTGAGGAGGCCTTACAGATAGCTGAGAAAAGAGAAGCTAAAAGGAAAGGAGAAAAGGAAAGATATACCCATTTGAACACAGAGTTCCAAAGAATAGCAAGGAGAGATAAGAAAGCCTTCCTCAGTTTCAGAGCTTGTGTATGGTTAATTTACTATTCTGTCTTACTGCTGAACTGATGTTTTTGTTTGTTTAATGTGAGTGGTCTTTCTAATCCCATTAAGTGGAAACAAAGTTTACAAATGTAAATCCATTTTACTTTGATTTAGTACTTTTTCAAGACTAGGCTTCACAAATCAAGGCGTGAACTTTGACAGCAGGCTAGTTTCAAAATGTGTTTTTCCCCCACCTTTGAGAAAAGAGGACTAAGACCTTTTCTAAGGGATTCTTTTTTTCTCTTTTAAAGATAAACACTGAGAGTGTGGGAGGTTGAGAGGATCAGGGACTTGGCAGACACTTTTTGTCCACAAGTAACCCGTGAGCTTAAAAGGCTGAGGTCCTGCAGGTGGAATACAATCTGTGAGATTATTCCTGTTGTTGTTCTACTGTTAAATCAAACCCCTTTCTTTGAAGGGAAAAATTAGCTGGGAATCTCTGTGAGGCCCTGAGGATGAAATTTTGTATTATGAGTCAGAGGACCTGGGGTGAGCCATAATCACTTTGACCCCCACTTCTCACAGGCACCAAATAATAGCAATGATGGCTGCCATCTATTGAACACTTGGAATGTTTTGGTTTCTTCTCATTTCTATTTCTAATTTCCACAGTAGCCCACATGAGTTTCTGAAAGAATTAATTTAGTGAGATGGACATGGAAATGCCTACCTTGCTATCTAATGTTCTTGTGAAAATTACATGGAACAATTTATGTAGAAACCATCTGAAAATGAAGTTATCCTCTCTGGAAAGGACTCTTGGCCATCCTTCTTGAAATCAATTACATAGCTATTTTTTCATAATTCAGTTACTCTCAGAGGAAAAAGAAGTTGTTTAAAGATTAGAAGTCTTAATAAGCAGTAAGTCAAACTAAGAATCTATAGAGATATTTATGTCTCCCTACAAGAGACAGGGATCAAGACCATCCCCATGGAAAAGAAATGCAAAAAAAGCAAAATGGCTGTCTGGGGAGGCCTTACGAATAGCTGTGAAAAGAAGAGAAGCGAAAAGCAAAGGAGAAAAGGAAAGATATAAACATCTGAATGCAGAGTTCCAAAGAATAGCAAGAAGAGATATAAGAAAGCCTTCCTCAGTGATCAATGCAAAGAAATAGAGGAAAACAACAGAATGAGAAAGACTAGAGATCTCTTCAAGAAAATTAGAGATACCAAAGGAACATTTCATGCAAAGATGGGCTCGATAAAGGAGAGAAATGGTATGGACCTAACAGAAGCAGAAGATATTAAGAAGAGATGGCAAGAATACACAGAAGAACTGTACAAAAAAGATCTTCACAACCCAGATAATCATTGTGGTGTGATCACTGACCTAGAGCCAGACATCCTGGAATGTGAAGTCAAGTGGGCCTTAGAAAGCATCACTACAAACAAAGCTAGTGGAGGTGATAGAATTCCAGTTGAGCTATTCCAAATCCTGAAAGATGATGCTGTGAAAGTGCTGCACTCAATATGCCAGCAAATTTGGAAAACTCAGCAGTGGCCACAGGACTGGCAAAGGTCAGTTTTCATTCCAATCCCAAAGAAAGGCAATGCCAAAGAATGCTCAAACTACCACACAATTGCATGCATCTCACATGCTAGTAAAGTAATGCTCAAAATTCTCCAAGCCAGGCTTCAGCAATATGTGAACCGTGAACTTCCTGATGTTCAAGCTGGTTTTAGAAAAGGCAGAGGAACCAAAGATCAAATTGCCAACATCCGCTGGATCATGGAAAAAGCAAGAGAGTTCCAGAAAAACATCTATCTCTGCTTTATTGACTATGCCAAAGCCTTTGACTGTGTGGATCACAATAAACTGTGGATAATTCTGAAAGAGATGGGAATACCAACCGCTTGATCTGCCTCTTGAGAAATTTGTATACAGGTCAGGAAGCAACAGGTAGAACTGGACATGGAACAACAGACTGGTTCCAAATAGGAAAAGGAGTATGTCAAGGCTGTATATTGTCACCCAGTTTATTTAACTTATATGCAGAGTACATCATGAGAAACGCTGGACTGGAAGAAACACAAGCTGGAATCAAGACTGCCGGGAGAAATATCAATAACCTCAGATATGCAGATGACACCACCCTTATGGCAGAAAGTGAAGAGGAACTCAAAAGCCTCTTGATGAAAGTGAAAGTGGAGAGTGAAAAAGTTGGCTTAAAGCTCAACATTCAGAAAACGAAGATCATGGCATCCGGTCCCATCACTTCATGGGAAATAGATGGGGAAACAGTGTCAGACTTTATTTTTCTGGGCTGCAAAATCACTGCAGATGGTGACTGCAGCCATGAAATTAAAAGACGCTTACTCCTTGGAAGGAAAGTTATGACCGACCTAGATAGCATATTCAAAAGCAGAGACATTACTTTGCCAACAAAGGTCCGTCTAGTCAAGGCTATGGTTTTTCCTGTGGTCATGTATGGATGTGAGAGTTGGACTGTGAAGAAGGCTGAGCACTGAAGAATTGATGCTTTTGAACTGTGGTGTTGGAGAAGACTCTTGAGAGTCCCTTGGACTGCAAGGAGATCCAACCAGTCCATTCTGAAGGAGATCAGCACTGGGATTTCTTTGGAAGGAATGATGTTAAAGCTAAAACTCCAGTACTTTGGCCACCTGATGCGAAGAGCTGACTCATTGGAAAAGACTCTGATGCTGGGAGGGGTTGGGGGCAAGAGGAGAAGGGGACGCCAGAGGATGAGATGGCTGGATGGCATCACTGACTCGATGGACATGAGTCTGAGTGAACTCCGGGAGTTGGTGATGGACAGGGAGGCCTGGCCTGCTGCAATTCATGGGGTCGCAAAGAGTCAGACATGACTGAGCGACTGATCTGATCTGATCTGATCTGAAGTGCATGCTAAGTTGCTTCAGTTGTGTCGGACTCTTTGCGACTCCTTAGACTGTAAACCACCAGGCTCCTCTGTCCATGGGATTCTCCAGGCAAGAATACTGGAGTGGGTTTTCCTGCCCTCCTCCAGGGGATCTGCCCAACCCAGGGGTGGAACCCATGGTCTCTTATGTCCCCTGCATTGACAGGCAGGTTCTTTACGACTAGCGCCAACTGGGAAGCCCCAAAGTAACAGCTTGGAAAATGTCAACGTAATACTTTGATGGATAATCTTAAGAAGAAATTATGGAATTAAGATACTTAAAGTCTAGTGGGAAAAAATCTTACCTTTGTTTCTGGGACTCAATAAACACCTCACTATTTATAAGAATGAAAACAACAGTAACTTAATTGACATGCTCATTTACAAGTAATACTCATTAAAGTGGGTGACACATAGTTTTTTAAGGGTATTTTTATGCTCTTATTCCAAGACGTTTATGGACCAAAATTATTGTCATTTTTTTAACACACATACACACAGACATGAAGAGAAAGAGAAAGCAAGGGTAAACTTACATCCTCAAACCCAGACATGAGAGAAATAAGTGTTATTTTAAAATTTTCTACTTCTTTTCTGACCCTGAGACTAAAATTTCAATTCTCATCATTCTTGAGTGTTTCCTACTTCCAAAGTTTTTTCTTTGTTTTTTCCGCCGCCCCGCCCCCACCACCCACCCACCCAGAGTCAAGCCTTGGGGAACGTTCATTGACATTACTGTTTGGTCGTCTATTCCCTTGTTTGCAAAACCACTTCATATCTTTTGCTTCTATGCCAGGCTTGAGAAAAGGAATGTGAATGCATTCATCTTCCTTTCACAATGGGATCCTGTTGCTTCCCAGGTGAGGCCAGAAAACACAGTTTATTTCTGCTTTCTGTTTCTGCTACTATCCCTTATGCTGTTCAAAACTTGACAATCTCCTTTAATCGAGCAAGGGAGAGAGAAAAATGATAATGTAGTATAGTATGTGTAATTTTAATGTAGTATGTAAAATTTAGTATCTCTGTGGTAGGGTGATATAATAGTCCACAAATATATTCAGATCCTGTTCTCCAGAATTTATTAATGTTACCTTTTACAGAAAAAGGCATTTTGCCAGTGCAATTAAGTCAAGGATCTTGAGTTTTGGGACTGTGTGTTTTGCAGAAATAAATAGATAACCAAACTAGAAGTTGATATCTAAAATGGTGGATGCTGATGTAAGAATAACCTAAATCATGGACAGTGGCACCACTGGTGGGGCTTGAAGTGTAGGGATGAGTGCTCTTGTAACCTGGAGGAGATTTGTGTTACATGTTGGTGGAACAATTGGCAAGATGGTTACTGGCTATAAATTGGAAGATGTAAAAAGGGCTTAATATATCTGTGGTCTAGAGAAGGTGATTTTCAGGCAGAATGTTAAAAGTATAATGTACCTTTTTAAAACTGTCTTTGATAAAATATTTCAAGAGAGATGTACTAAGGAAGGAAATGTTGAACTTTTGAGCAGACTTTCAGTTCAGTTCAGTTCAGTCGCTCAGTCATGTCAGACTCTTTGCAACCCCATGAATTGCAGCATGCCAGGCCTCCCTGTCCATCAGACTTTAGAAGAATTAAATATAATTGCTTTAAAATATTATGTTGGTTTCTGCCACAAATCAACATGAGTCAGCTATAGGTATACATATGTCCCCTCTTGAAACTCCCTCCCACCCCTCTAGGTTGTCACAGGGAACCTGGTTGAGCTCTCTGTATCATATAGCCACTTCCTACTAGCTATCTATTTTACATATGGTAATTTATATGTTTCAATGCTACTCTCTCAATTCATCCTACCCTCTCCTTTCCCCACTGTGTTCCAGTGTGGTGGATGAACTAGAGCCTGTTATAAGGAAGGAAGGAAGTTAGAAATATCATATATTTATGGAAATATATGGAATCTAGAAAAATGCTACTGAAAAACCTAGTTACAGAGCAGAAATAGAGACACAGACATAGAGAACAGACTTTGTAGACCCGTGAGTTATTTTATAACTGGAAGTATGTACCCTGACCACTTTTACCCATTTTATCTACCCCTCACTCCTACCTTTGGCAACCACTAATCTGTTCTCTGTATCTATGATTTCAGTCTTTTTGTTTGTTGGCTTGTTGCAGTTTCACATGCAACTGAGATCATGTGTTATTTGCGGTTCTCTGTCTGACTTATTTCACTTAGCATAATGCCTTCAAGGCATAATGCCTTTCATCCATATTGTTGCAAATGGCAGGATTTCCCTATTTGTTATGGCTGGATAATATATATATTATATAGTATATACATTAAATATATTAGACATATTATATATTATATTGTATGCATTATATATACATTAACTATATATATATATATATATATATATATATATCTCCACTCATTTGTCAATGGAACTTAGTTGTTTTTCTGTCTTGGCTATTGTAAATAATGCTACAATCAACATGGGATTTATATATTTCTTAGTTGGTGTTTTTGTTTCCTTCAAATAAATATCTTGAAGTGGAATTGCTGGATCATACTGTAGTTCTTTTTTTTTTTTTGGAGAAGTCTCCATACTGTTTTCCATAAGGTTTGTACCAGTTAACATTCCCACCAGCAGTGCACAAGCCCCACGTTTCCTGACATATATTCTTATGTATTCCTTACCAAAAACTGTGAAAAATATGAGACAAATTAGCCTACCACAGTTTTGTTGACACTAGTAGAAGGCATAAGCCTCTTCGATTAGAGCTAGAAGATAGGTTATTACTCTCAGCAATAGTTTGTGACCAGGGGATGAGCATTTTTGTGTTAGTTGCACACATGTCAATTCTCACAGGATGAAGGGGGCCATATTACACTTGCACATACAGCAGATTATGTTACAAGAAAATAACTCCAAGCTAATGGGACCCAAAACTTTTACCATGGGCAGTAAACCTGCTTGCTGTTGCTCTGGAGAAAGACATTAATTTTATTATACTGGCCTTTTGCTCAGAAAAAGACACTATATCTGTTTTCCAAGGCTATTCATTACACAGCTGTCCTTTTAAAGACAGTTATTGCAAAGGCAGTCAGTGCCTCTATTTGTAGGAAGTGCAGAAAGGGACCCATGGGGAATCGTCTCTCTCCATTACTTCCAGTTATTAGCAGAGATTTCTGTTTGTTTCAGTATAGATATATTTCTTTGCATTGTTAAAAAAAAATAATGTCAATTCAGTTCAAGGATTATCTCCTTCCCTGAGGTACTGCAGGCTAAAATCTTGCCTCCTCCAGTCTTAGAGTAAGTTGGCAGGTTCTGGCTCAAAGAAAGCTAATCTTTTCCCCTTTTTAAACACTTACTCCCCACTTTGGGGGGTAAGGTAGAGGCATAGGGGACTTAGGTATCAGTGAGAGATGCCCCTGGCTTCACTCTGGCATTGATTGGTCTCATCTTCTCCTAGTATTTTCTATTGACATGAGGTTTGAAGACATTTGGGTAGGTTGCCCCAAACTCCTTTCCCTCTTCAAAGGATAGCCCTGACTCTCTTTGACAAGTCAAAGATTTAAAATCATCACTCTTTCTCTGGTATGACCATCTATTCAAATGACGTCTATGACCTCTTGAGCAGCAATGCAGCTCACACCCATCACTAACCTTCACGTTTCTTTACATGTAGCATCAAGAACTCTTGTCATCCTCTCTTGTACCCTTAAAAAACTGCAGACAGCTGTGTCAGGAATAAGGTTGCCCCATGTCCTTCCCAGATTTATTTCACCATGGGCCCTTGAAGACCAAAATGATTTCGGGCTTTTCAGCTCTCCTCAAATCCATCAACTCAAATCCAACATCAATCACAAGCTGTTTCCTCCGCTAATACCTGTGCTCTTTGTTGTCAGTGTGAGAAAGGATCACTTATAACATTTGTTAAAATTCAGATGTCCAGCTCCCAAGCATAGAGATTTTATTTCAAGAGTTTGAATGCTTAACATGTTTTCACATGATTCAGATCATGACTTTGATACATAGGTTATTCTATTCTCCCTCACATATCATGAGTAGCATTCCTCAAAACAGAGCAAATACTGCAGAAACAGTGTAATGTATTGGAAAGAGCATTGGCTTTCCAGTCAGCCAGATGTGCATTCAGATCCTGGTTCTGTTAGTTATTAAAACTTTTTTCTTTTTGAAAGGAAATAGATCTTCGGTGACATCTAAGAGAAATTAACTGGTACATGTGCTTTAAAATATGATAGGAATAAATGTCTAGTCTTCTATAAAGAGTGAGATAATAATTCAGCTTTTCAGTAAATAAGCGGGCAATAGATCCCTGTCACCCCTGTCACAACTACCCAGCTCTACCGTTGTAGCATTAAAAACAGCCATAGACAGAAGTGAGGGAATGAGAGGGGTTGTGTTCCAATAAAACTTTATTGACAAAATCAGAGGCTGGCCATATTTGGCCTGTGGGTTGTAGTTTATTGTCCCCTCGGTAGAACATGAAAGTGATACAACTAAATTTGTGAATATGTAAATTTTAACCCATAATTTTGTGATCAATTTTACAATTGTAAATTAAGTTTTTCTACAAGAAAACTTGAAAAGGACTTGATTCTGTGAAAAGGTCACATTATGGAGAAATTAACCACCACTGGGTCAGGTTTTACATCTCTGACTGTTACTAACTCCAAGAACTTCTTTATGATGGATGGTCAGCTATCTTTAAAAGATTTGTGGTAGAGTGGATTACTTGTCCATTCTTTATCCATGTAACTGAATTGTAAATCTGTATCTTTGGCATGTAACATTCACTGCTTTCCTATGGTTGGTAGAGCAGACTTACTCAGATTTTTTTCTTTTTTAATATCAATCTTTGGTCAGTGGGGTATTAGCAATTGTGACATAAAGAGAAGTTTGTAAACTGTAGCATGATTGGCCCTGCATTTCAGAACACACACACAAGGAGGACACACTTGGGCTAGCCTTCTGGTCCCATAAAGTGAAAGAAAGAAAGTGAAGTTGTTCAGTCGTGTCCGACTCTGCGACCCCATGGCCTGTAACCTACCAGGCTCCTCTGTCCATGGGATCTTTCAGGCAATAGTCCTGGAGTGGATTGCCATTTCCTTCTTCAGGGGATCTTCCCAACCCAGGGATTGAACCCGGGTCTCCCACATTGTAGACAGACGCTTTACCGTCTGAGTCACCAGGGAAGCCCATAAGGAGGCTATCAAACGTGGGGCAGAATCATCCCCTGCTGAACCAATCTGGCTTTAGAAGCATGAGTGACTCCAGTTATGATCAGTAGAACCATCCAAACAAGCCCAGCTTAGACAGCCTTCAACAGCATGCAGCTAAGTGGGAATAAGTGATTCAGTGTATAAAGCCAGTTTCAATAATTTGAATTTTTTTGGTGGTTTCCTCTTTTTTGAGGTGTCTTTTACCTGCCTCCCCTGACAATTTCAGTCCCTTCTATCTACCCCTCCAAAAAAGAAAGTAGTAAGAAGGAGGGATTATTTGGGTTCTGATCTCCTTAGGCAGTTGGAAAGGGAACAGAAACCAAAACAATCACTGGAAGTGACAGAGACTGACAATCAAGAAGTATCTGGCAGAATAGGAAAGGTAATAGAGAAAAGGGAAGAAAGGAGAGGCACCAGAGGCCATCTTCCACACTAACCTTCCTGTTAAGAGGGGCTCAAAGAGAGTCTCAAACATTAGGAAGTAGGTCCTGAAGAAGGGAGGTGGTGTTTGAGCCTCAGGGATGAGTAAATCAAGGAAAGGGGGCTACATCTCTCTTTGTAGAATAGGACCCCCTCATCTTAGGGGCAGCAGCTTCACGGACCGTGGACACTTCATAACTCTAGGCAACGTACAGAAAGCAGGCGTTTTCATGATATTCTTGGTATAAATGACCCATCAGGGCACTGCCAAGTGGAATTACACTGACAGCAAAGAAAAATGAGGCCTTCTCAGCTCAGAGACAAATTCATTTCCGGATCAAGAAGTAGAACTGACCAACTGTAAGATCAGAAGGCAGCAGGTACTTCTTTTTGTCCAGGTATCGTATCCGAGCTTTGGGAACCTTTTCTACTATCACCAGAATTGGTCCAGGTATTTCTTTGGTATTGTCTCACTCTCAGATGTTTGCTCTTTGAAAGAAAAGCTATGACCAACCTAGATAGCATATTAAAAAGCAGAGACATTACTTTGCCGACAAAGGTCCATCTAGTCAAAGCTATGGTTTTTCCAGTAGTCATGTATGGATGTGAGAGTTGGGCTATAAAGAAAGCAGAGCACCAAAGAATTGATGCTTTTGAACTGTGGTGTGGGAGAAGACTCTTGAGAGTCCCTTGGACTGCAAGGAGATCAAATCAGTCCATCCTAAAGGAAATCAGTCTTGAATATTCAATGAAAGGGCTGATGCTGAAGCTGAAACTCCAATACTTTGGCCACCTGATGCGAAGAACTGATTCAATGGAAAAGGCCCTGATGCTGGAAAAGATTGAAAGCAGGAGGAGAATTGGGATGACAGAGGATGAGATGGTTGGATGTCATCACAGACTTGATGGACATGAGTTTAAGCAAGCTCCGGGAGTTGGTGATAGACAGGGAAACTTGGTGTGCTGCACTCCATGGGGTCACAAAGAGTTGGATGTGACTGAGCAACTGAACTGAACTGAACTCTCACTCTCAGAGCCACATTTTTCTGTCAGATGCTCTTCTTTATACAGGAACTTCTTCCTCCTGGGAACTGGGCTGGGCTGAGGGAACCTGGGGGTGCGGATGGGGGTAGGGGTGGGGTGAGGAGATAGGACAGCGAGGGTAGGGGTGAGGGGGAGGCAGCTGCAAGAGCAATGATTTGAATTTTTAACAAATGTTTATATGATTCTGATGTAAGTTATACACTGGGCCTTCTATTTTTCCCTCCCATTCAGTTTTGGGATGGCTTTTAACCACAACATGATTTTGTTCAGAATTAACTGATAAAGGGGTGATGTCATATGTATTTCACAGTCAGACAAACAGACAGACATATACACCCAAAACAGGTCTGCTGGATTAGAACTTGCATGGAAATTTTCTTTTATTTCTTTAATGTTTTTTCCCCAATCTCCATTGCTGGTTTCAGAAAATGATGCTAGAGCTGTAGCCAAATACCAAATGAAATGGTACATGCCAATTTATAATTCAGAAGTCATAAGAAGCCACTAAAGGATTCTAAGGAAAGATATTTCATATTTATATTGTGCTTTAGATTTTTAATATTATCTTAGATGTGCCAAAGTGCAATTTATTTTCTATGAAGTAATAATTTTATTTTAGCCCCAAATATGTTAATAGGTGAAAAAACAAACAAAAACAATAAAATTTACAGACTCAGGCCTGTAAAGCAACCTAGATTTTTCCAGTTTAGAACTTAGTTTCTTTCAGGTTAGCTAGGTAAATCAAAGGCTCTCCAGCTACCCTGTTTTTCCTATTCCCCCATCACCTTTCTCTTTCACCTCACTTTGGTAGACATATGTTATTCAGTCACTCAGTCATGTCTGACTCTTTGTGACCCCATGGACTGCAGCACACCAGGCTTCCCTGCCCTTTACCATCTCCCAGAGCTTGCTCAAATTCAGGTCCATTAAGTTGGTGATGCCATCCAATCATCTTGTCCTCTGTCGTCCCCTTCTCCATCTGCCTTCAAAGTGAGAATTAAAAGGAAAAAATTATAAGAGTGGGATGAGAGGGGCCTCTGTTTCATGAGCTACCCTCTCAGTTCTTTCTAGTCTTGCCTAGTGATGTACTATTCTGTCTGTAGCATCTGCTGCTATGGCCCATGATCATCTCACAGTCTTTGGTCAAAAGGGAACTAAATACTTTCCCAGTCTCAATTACATGTGTCTTCAGATCTCCAGGCTACCTATTATCACTTTAAAATGCAAACAGGAGCTTGTGAACTGATTCCATTTACATGCACACCATGGGGAACTAGAGTCAAAGGTTATCTTGGGCCCATTTTCTCTAATTAAATACACCACAATCCCGGAGGTGCTCTTTGAGGTTGTGTCTTTCCAAAGTTCAAACATAAAGGGAAATCCAGCTTCTGCATTTAGCTGGGTTTGACAATTATTAAGAAGACAGAATCTAGGATAATGCCTCTCAAATTCCAATATGCATATGAATCACCTAACAACCTCTTTAAAATGCAGATTCTTACACAGTAGGTCTGGATTGGAGCCCCCCAAATTTGTACATGAACAAGCTTCCAGTAAATGCCAATGTTGCCAGCCCATGAACTGCATTGTGAGATACGGGATAACATTAAATACTAAAGCTTTTGAAGACTGACTGGAAGGCAGAGTTAAAGTTTGAGGAAAAGCTTTGAGCTAGCTCAGCATTCTCTAAACTGGCCTCGCCAATTTTTTAGAGCGCTGTAACTTTTTCCCCTAGTAATTCCAAAACCTTGTGAATTTATATTCGAGGTAACCTTCATCATCATTACTGTGTATTGATATTGCTTTCTGTTTCCCTCAACTCTCTGAAACAACTCTCTATCTAATTCTTTGGGCACTTTGTTGGCCTGATCCAGTGGGACAACAAATGTTCTCAAGAAATGTATGATGAATGACCTGTGCTCTCAGTTTAGGTGTGCAAAATATGCCACTACCTTTACCAAACCTCTGAGTGTTATAAAAACAAAACAAAACAAGTCCGCATCAGCTTGTTTCCTTTCATTTGTAATGTAGAGGATCAGTAGCCAATGGCACTTTCTGGTTACTGGATCTTAAAAAAAAAATTGATTATTGAGATTTCATCTTTCTCCTCTCCACCCTCATCCTGTACCCTTTGCCTCATACTATTCATTGGCCAAGTGTTGAAGAGCAGAAACTAAGATGTCATAATCTATGATTGAATTTTGTTGCAGCATATATTTATGATAGCATAATTCATCTCAAAAGTCCACAGAATTTGTTTCTTTTAAATAATTTTAAAAAGTATAATATAATGGAAAATTTTGTAATCTACCCTGGTCCTAGAAATACAACCTTTCTCTAAATATCAAATTAATTATTATATTCTAGTTTTCAATAAAGAGGAACTGGTCCAAAAATCAAAAGTATGTTTCTAAGGTAAAATTTGCAACAGAACATGTTAAGACCATGGTTTTAAATCTATTCAATCATTATTATATTATTTTTTAACTTTATATAAACTTCATTTGGTCCCCTGAATGTTACATTTGATTTTAAGCTCTAATTGAAAATTAAATATAGAATTCTTTTCCTTTATCTAGAAACATCAGTGACTCAAATTATCCAAGACAGATTACTGGTATTCGGTCTTTTTTGAATAATGTGTAAGTGATTACAGGCAATATATATTTACTAATGTATAAAACATGGAAAGTTTTAGCTTCAGATTATGAACTTGCAAAAAAATTATAAAGGACTGAATATAAGGGGGAGTTATGGAAAATATTCGGTCACTTTAATTATAGGTTTAAATACCACAAATGCTGTAATAATACTTTTTTAATTTATAAACAACGAAATGACTTTATAAACATTAAACCAAATATCTCTTTAAAGTAAAGACATATTTACCTCTTTTTTTCTCCCTGAGTATCATTTATAGATTGATAAAAATGAAGTGAAAAGTAAATGCTTCCCTAGAGGCAGGAAATATACCCTCCATGCAAGGGCAGTTCTGAAAATTGTAACCACAATTCCTCCCAATATTTTGCTTTTTCCTCTCTATAACTGTTAATTATAATAAAGCATACCAAAATGTTTTCCTTGAATGATAGCCTTGGGTCTGCTATTATGTTTTTATTAATATCTTACCTTATTTCATTTATTATTATGAGGATGAGATAATTTGGGGATCTCTTTTTCCACTGCTCAATGTTATTTTCGGCAACAGATTATTTTCTGTTATTTGACAGTATTCTTAAAACCACCTACTCATTCGTGTCTGATGTGGTCAGACTTCTGTGGTGAACTAAAGACCATCATTACTGTTTGTTCAGTGTTTACATTTTGTTTAGCAGGGGTTTCATATTAGTGGCTACTCTAGGAGATGTACCTCAGGTAATTATGGCAGAAAAGCAGCAAAGGGAAGGCTGAATGAAACAACCCTAGGCTGGAATTCTCAATCGTGCCTGCAAGTGAAAAAAAAATTTTCATTACACTCACCTCTTTCTCCACACTCTCTTAAATAAAGAACTTTTTTTCTTTTTATAGTGGACTGAAAATATAGGTGCTTAGTCTTTTGTTGATTTTATATGTTGTGAAAATAGTTTCTTTGAATACTTAGTTATATTCTTCTTAGGTTCTACTTGCTTGCAGCTACCCTTTATTTATTTTAAAAAATATTTTATGTACACAAAGGTGCTGTGGCTATATGCCTTGGGATCCTTGGAGAGTTCTCCCATTAAAGTTATCTTTCTGTTTGTGACATGATAGCTTAGCAGAACTCAGTAGGCCATTAGGAAAATAAGCAAATTCTTATCTGGAAGTCATTAACTAGAATCAGTCATTCTCTTTTTCTCTCTTGCCTGGAAGTTGGTTCTTTTCACATCCTGGAAAAATATTTTGATAGAGAATTAAGTGCTGGTTAAAGGTGAGTTTGTGGCAGAGGGACTGGAATGGGGAGGGGACTAAAACTATATTTGCCTCTGTGTTCACTGAGGGGCGTTAACAAAGACAAGGTCAGTGACCAGCTGCTGGCATTGTCATAGCCTACTGCTTAAATTTTTACATAGACTATGTACTTGTTGATCAAGTTTAAAAACTGAGTAACATTACAATATAAATTGTTCAGTGATTCATTGGGTTGCAGAGGCATCGTGTTTTAGAATCTATATTATTTCATTATGTCCAGGATGACCGATTGAGAGTCTGAGGCCATCTAATGGATGGGTCCAGGGCTCTGTGGTGTTTTCCTGGAACATGTATGATCTATGACCACACTGTTGAGTGGTGAACTTCCACCAGCCCCCACAGAGATTCTGTCCCCATGCCCAGACTGTGCTGAGCTCCAGGGAGAAGATATGCAGGGTCAGAGCCAGCAGTTTTGTTGGCTAATAGTTCCCCCAACATCTCCAAGATATGAAAAAGACAAGTGAAGGGGACAGTTTTTTAAAAGGACCTTTCCCTCCCCTTCCTGACAATGTCCTGGAACATGCATCATCTCTGACCTTAACTATCCTCTGAGGGAAAAGCCCAGAGAGTGGGGGTTTACTCCTGTGTATCAGAAAAATCAAGAATAATGTATCCTTCAGATATAATCAATATCATTGAAATTAAATTACAGAAACCTTAATAAGATTGTGCTTGTTACTTATAAGTGCACTCTAAGTATTACTGCAAATGCACACACCATTAAAGGGAAAAATTAAAAGAGAAAAAATGTTCTTAGACCAGAAAATAGGACTATGAATTTGAGTTTGAGATTCCCTAAGTTAAGAACATATCTTTGAGGTCCAAATTATCTATGTAAAAAATGTTCTGGTTTTATATACAACAAAATAAAGGTTTTTTTTTGTTGTTGTTGTTGTTATTGTTGCTTTTTAAAGAGTAAGATCAAAAGAAAGGAGAGAAAATCCTATAGATCTTGCAAATGTCTAAAACAGCACTCTGGTCTGAATGTTTGTATAAATAATATGACAAAATATTTGTGAATATAGAACTTATATAAGTTAAGCTGCCACAGGAGTCCATAAATTTTTCTGAAATTTAGTAGTGTCATAGAGCTTTTGAGTCAATAGGTCAATCTGCTTGCCTGATCATTCAAAATATGCATAAATGATAACAGTATGTCTACTAGTATTGATGACATAGTAGTAATGATGACAATTTAGTATAATTATTCTGATACAGATCAAAGGGAACAAATCACTAAATTATCAATGAAGAGAAAATCATCACTGTGCTAGAGCCAAATTGTGTTGGGGTAAAATAGTGTAAGACTCAAGCCCTGACGACGAATTTTGTGGAAAGATTGGTAACTGTGGATATTGGACATGGGAGAAAAGTGAGCAAATCTTTAGTTTATAACAGAGTATTGAGAAATTTCTCATCTGACTTTCTGCTGAACTGAGCTGGCTACTTAAATGCCCCCATGGGATGGAATGAGCTAATGGTGAAAGCCTTTTGAAATACCCCAAACTGTCCTCATTTAACGGAACAAATACAGAGACCCTGATTTCAACACAACCATTTCTAAAATATTAAGGGAATAATATGTGCTATATTATAAGGAAGTTTTGATTTTCCTCCACCAAATTAAAAAGACAATCCAGAATTAGTGTCAAGACGGAGTGAGGAGAGAAATAAAAGGTGACTTAGCCCCTCACTGCTCATAATCTTATGCAGACTAAAGTTTGTTGGCCAAACAAGCCAGAGCTGAACACTATCATGGCCGCACTAAATACCGGAGCAAGGTCAGCTGGTTAGACTGCTGATGAAGCTTCTGTTAGAAGTTAATTCTGTGTGGGATAGTTCTGTTCCGTCACATGAAGCCAATTTTCTAAATGTTGACAGTTTTTTCATAAGCACTGACTATCGATCACAGAAGGGGCCGGGTATTCTTGTATCACTGTAAATCCATCAACATGCTTCTTTAAATATGTGTCAATTATATGTACACAGAAAGTACACACTTATTTGAGAACTGTTTGTTATTAATCATAATAGCTGTATTTTACTGAGTGTGTCTTGTGGACCAGGTGCTATGCTGAGAGCCCATATACCCCATCTAAATTAACCCTTACAGTAACACTGAGGACCACATATGTGAGATGCCCAGAACGTCATAAGTAGGAAGTGGGAGTCCATCTGTCCAACAGATGAAACCAGCCCATCTGTTTCTTATTTTTACATTCTAAGCCACTTCATTATATTTCTATCCCATTGTTTTCTGTTCCTCAATAGCCATTCAAGATTAGGTGATATAGTCCAAAAGAGTTGGTGAATTCATAGGTTAACTTAGGTTGTGAGTTTTAAGTCTGGATGATAATTCAAACATTTAGGGTTTCAAATCCAGTAGAGCTGGTCTGCCTTGGCTGCATTATTACAAGACATCCACCCCAGAAAACATGATTTTCCATTTTTCTGTGCTGTTGATAATCATACAAATAGATTCCACATGAATAAGAATTCATTGGATATATTTATATATGGTCATATCTCAAACATACACATCTTGGCCTGTGTTATTAAAAGAAGAAATGAAGTAGGAAGGGTAAACTCCTTTTTCTAGCTTAATCAGACATAACCTAAATGTCAGAAGGAGTAAGGTTGAGGAAAGGATGGACAGGTAGATAAGAGACACACACACACACACACCCCTTACTTACCAGAACAGTAGGAACCTAGGTGGCAATATTTCATTAATAGAGAGTTTACAAAGCGTTGATTAATAAAGTGAGTGATGTCATTAAGCTACCAAAATAAACTTTGAAAATCAATGTCCTGATGTACTCTTTGCTTCTCCAACATGTCTGATATATAAACTTTTAGCTCTGGGCGTCACATTTTAAGGCTTCCCAGGTGGCACTCGTGATGGAGAACTGCCTGCCGATACAGGAGACTAAGAGATCTGGATTTTATGCCTGGATTGGGAAGATTCCCTGGAGGAGCAAGTGGCAGCTCACTCCAGTATATTTGCCTGAAGAATCCCGTGGACAGATGAGCCTGGCAGGCTACAGTCCATAGGGCTGCAAAGAGTCAGACACAACTGAAGTGACTTCACACACACACACACACACACACCATATTTTAGGACTATTGTAAGTCTGTAGTATCAGGGGAGAGTAGCGAGATGATAGGGACCTAAAAGTAGTACTAACATTAAAACGGTCAGAAAGTCTGGATGAGCTTAGGAGAATAAGAGAGAAGCTTGGAGAGTTAAATGACAATGGTCACCAAGTATCTGAAAGGCTGCTATGTAGGAGAAGGAGAAAACTTAGCTCCGCATGGTTTCCAAGGACAGAACTAGGATCAATGGGTAAAAACTTAGAGAAGTATATACCTGGTTCAACTAGGAAGTACTTTCTAGTCATTATTACTCTAAGACAGTGGGAGAGGCTGCCATAATGTGAACTTATGAATGGAGAAAAAAATGAAAGGTCCCTTCAGAGGCAGAAGAAAAACAAAAGGTAAGTAAAGGGCTATATGGAGGGATAAACTGGGAGACTGGGATTGACATATACACACGACTCTATATGAAATAAATAATAAGGACCTACTGTATAGCATGGGCTTTCCTGGTGGTTCAGACAGTAAAGAATCTGCCTATAATGCAGGAGATTTGAATTTGATCCCTGGGTCAGGAAGATCTCCTGGAGAAGGGAATGGTTGGCCACTCCAGTTTTCTTGCCTGGAGGGCTACAGTTCATGGGGTTGCAAAGAGTCAGACACAAGTGAGCAAATGACCACGAGCATGAGGGCACTGTATAGCACAGAGAACTCTACCCAATACTCTGCAATGGCCTATATGGGGAAAAGTCTAAAAAGGGTGGATGTATAATGGCAGCCCACTCCAGTGCTCTTGTCTGGAGAAGCCCAGGGACGGCAGAGCCTGGTGGGCGGCCGTCTATGGGGTCGCACAGAGTCGGACATGACTGAAGCGACTTAGCAGTAGCAGCAGCACGGCTATGTATAACAAACTAATACAACATTGTGAATCAGCTATACTCCAATAAAATCTTTAAAAAAAGAACTATAGAGAAACCAGAGTGAGTAAAACAGCAAAACCATAACAAAGTTAGAGCTATGAGGTCTGCTTTGGAAATCAAAACCGTTACATTCAGGAAGGTTTAAATGTAGATACACTGGAAAATAGTGTGTTGAAAATAGATTTCTTTCTACTTCACCTGCAGAGTAATGTCTTAAATCATGTAGTAAAAAATAAGAGATACTAATTTAATACTTCCATTTCTAAACTATTGTCTGAGAATGGAACCAGTTTTAATCACATAAAGCATCTTGTATGATGTACTTTTTTCATCTTCTATTAAATCTTTTCTGGAGGAAATGTTTATTAGTTCAAATAAAGCTATTGTTACTGGTTAAAAAATAATATAAAATCAGAGTGATTCCAGGGGATTTGTTTTCTATTTAAGAACAGAGCATTCAACTTCATTAAAAAAATATTGCTTTAAATTAAGTTTCCAAATAAATAGACTTGGGTGTGAATTCAAGGGAAAATAGTTTGCAAAACTCAAGGAAAAAATTAACATCCAAACTCAAAACATTCTGGTGGCTTTGTAAAGCTGAAACATTTGGGTGTGGGGTGGGGTGGTCACTTATTGTCAAAGTTTTTGAAATAATAAATTTTAACCACATATGCCCTGCAAAATCTAAGTGTTCTTCAAGGCACCCTTCTTGCCTATACAAAAGTTAACAGTGACATCTTGTGGTCAGTTTTTACTCTTTTATAAAAAGACTGTGTGTGTGTGTATGTGTACAAACTACAGATATACGCCCTTTTGTTTTACTGCAAAAATATCCAATTTCTCCTTCCACTTGCAAATATTTCTGTGGTACTTATTCCCTATGTAGATCTTTAACTGTTAAATTACCTAAGATCACAGAAGCATAATTCATGTTGATAGCATGTATTCTTGATATAATTTAATGGAGAATGCATTTTACCTCTGTGGTCTTCTTCCTCAAAACCTACAATCCCAGTCTAACCATGAAGAAAATATCAAACAAACACAACGTTAGAGGCAGTTTCCAAAAACTGACCCGTACTTCTCAAAACTAGCCAAGTCATCAGAAACAAGGAAAATCTGGGAAGCTACCACAGACTAGGGAAGGCTAAGGTGACAGGACAATTAAATGTAATGTGATATCCTGGATGGGATCTTGGAACAAAAAGAGGATATTCTGGACAACCAGAGAAATCCAAATAAAGACAGGTCTCTAGTTACATACTAATGGTAGTTTCTTAGTTGTGATATATATACTGTGGTCATATAAAATGCAAAAAATCAGGAGAAATTGGTTGAAGGGTATATGGAAATAGGATTCTATAACATCTTTGCAACAGTTCTGTAAATTTTAAACTATTCTAAAAATTTTTAAGTTTATTTAAATTAGAAAATACCCTCAAGTTATGAAAGGTCATTGGACATATTGCTGCTGCTGCTAAGTCGCTTCAGTCGTGTCCGACTCTGTGCGACCCCATAGACGGCAGCCCGCCAGGCTCCCCCGTCCCTGGGATTCTCCAGGCAAGAATACTGGAGTGGGTTGCCATTTCCTTCTCCAATGCATGAAAGTGAAAAGTCAAAGTGAAGTCAATCAGTCGTGTCCGACTCTTAGTGACCTCATGGACTGCAGCCTACGAGGCTCCTCTGTCCATGGGATTTTCCAGGCAAGAGTACTGGAGTGGGGTGCCATTGCCTTCTCTGTTGGACTTATTGGGTGGGGCATAGTAACCTTTCCAAAAATAATAAACAAAAAACAAACAAAAATGAAACATCTTATCATTTCTAAATGTTCCAGACCTTATGTAGTAAATTCATGCATACATGCATGCTAAGTCACTTCAGTGTCCGACTCTGTGAGACCCTATGGACTGCAGCCTGCCAGGCTCCTCTGTCCATGGGATTCTCCAGACAAGAATACTGGAATGGGTTGTCTCATTCTCCTTCAGGGAATCTTCCAATCCAGGAATCTAACCTGTGTCTCTTAAGTCTCCTGCATTGATAGGCGGGTTCTTCACCACTAGCGCCACCTGGGAAGCACGTAGTGAATTTATATTGTTCTGCAAATGGAATTAATAAAAATTTTATTTCTTTAAAGAAAATCTTAGGGCTTACCCCTGGATACCACATCCCCGAATTCCTCTCCTTGGATCTTTCCCATGTAAATAAGACAATTTCATTATGAAGTTATAAACACAGTGGAAGCACCTCCTGTTCCCTTTGATGTTATTAATATCTGAGTCTCACCTCCTGTTCCTTCCTTCCTTCCTCCCTCTCCTCTTCACCTAAAAACTTTTACACTTGCTGTTCTGACTGGAACTCCCTTTCCTCAGATATCTTCATGGTTCACTCCTTGATTCCCTCCAGTTTTCTGTTCAACTGTCCCTTGTCAACCAACTCCTTCCTGATCAGCTTCCATAAAAGATCAGCCTCTACCACCACTCTGTCCTCTTACCCTACTTTATTATCCTATAGAGTACTTATCCAGCATGTGACTATTACATATTTGTTTATTTTCTATCTCTCTGGGACTGCATTTAAGCTTCAGGAGACAAACAGCTTTACTAGTTTTGTTCAAAAATGAATCCCCAGTACCCAGGGTAGCTCAGTGTCCAGCATAAGACATGCACTCAACAATATTTGTTCAACAAAACTAAAATCTCTTCCTAAACCAATGTCTATTATTCCAATTCTTCTCAGTATAGGAGAACTCTGATTTCTCTTCCCCATTTCAGCCTACATTTCTGATGCCCTCAACTCCCACTTCTGTCTTCCTTTTAGATCAGTCTCCACACGATATGCACTATTTACTCTCCATCTGCACCCGGCTTCCAAATCTATTCTCTGCCGCACTTCATGCTCTGGGAAGCCGAGCCCCGAGGACTGCCTCCCCTGGGCTCCCTGACTGGTTAGTTTCCACCTGGGTTTGGATAAAGGGCATGAAGAGAGAGAGGCTGAGGTATTTCTTCTCAGTGTCCCCACTGTTTTATACCTGGATGTCCCATGATGACAGGTACCATCAGGCGATTCCTCCTTCAGGGGACAGGTCTCTCTGGGCTCAGGTAATGCGCTTTCTCCCTTGGCCCCTTTGCAACTTGAGGCAGGCGTGTCTGTTTGCTGTTGCTGGTCCCCAGTATGCTGTCTTCAGAGAAGGTGATGTCACCCCACTCCAGTACTCTTGCTTGGAAAATCCCATGGATGGAAGAGCCCGTTAGGCTGCAGTCCATGGGGTCACTAAGAGTCGGACACGACTGAGCAACTTCACTTTGACTTTTCACTTTGATGCATTGGAGAAGGAAATGGCAACCCACTCCAGTGTTCTTGCCTGGAGAATCCCAGGGACGGGGGAGCCTGGTGGGCTGCTGTCTATGGGGTTGCACAGAGTCAGACACGACTGAAGTGACATAGCTTAGCATAGCATAGTATGCTCTCTTAACTCCGCCCACATTATTTAAGTAGACCACGAGTTAAAAATCTCTCCATTTGTACCATGTGAGGTCAATTATTTTTTCAGCCATGACCCAGAATGATACTCTAGAACAGTTTTCAAATACTAGCATGCATCAGAATGACCAAGAATATTTGCTAAAATATGGATTGCTGGGTACTACACCCAGAGTTCCTGATTTAGTAGACCTGGGGTGAGACCCCCAAATTTATATTTCTCACAAGTTCCCAGGCATTGCTGATACTGCTACTTTGAGGACTAGGCACTGTTATCACTGCCCTACAGAGTATTCTATTACGATCCTAAGTGGTATATGTTGGAGTGTTGTAAGTAAAAGCTTCCCACAAATGTTAAATAGAAATTGCTGAGTGACAGAGAGTGTGGGGGAGGGGTATGAGTAGGCTCAGGGAAAACAGTGTTTTAATCTCATTGCTGCTGCTGCTGCTGCTGCTAAGTCGCTTCAGTTGTGTCCGACTCTAAGTGACCCCATGGACTGCAGCCCACCAGGCTCCCCTGTCCATGGGATTTTCCAGGCAAGAGTACTGGAGTGGGGTGCCAGTGCCATTGGGATATGTAAACTACATCTTTCTGATCCCTACCACTAATATCAGTAGAGCTCAGCTCAGTTGCTCAGTCGTATCCGACTCTTTGCAACCCGATGGACTGCAGCACGCCAGGCCTCCCTGTCCATCACCAACTCCTGGAGTTTATACAAACTCAAGTCCATCAAGTTGGTGATGCCATTCAACCATCTCATCCTCTGTTGTCCCCTTCTCATCCCACCTTCAATCTTTCCCAACATCAGGGTCTTTTCAAATGAGTCAGTTCTGTGCATCAGGTGGCCAAAGTATTGGAGTTTCAGCTTCAACATCAGTCCTTCCAATGAATATTGAGGACTGATTTCCTGGTTTGATCTCCCCACAGTCCAAGGGACTCTCAAGAGTCTTCTCCAACACCATAGTTCAAAAGCATCAATTCTTCCGCACTCAGCTTTCTTCACAGTCCAACTCTCACATCCATACATGACTACTGGAAAAGCCATAGCCTTGACTAGATGAACCTTTGTTGGCAAAGTAACATCTCTGCTTTTTAATATACTGTCTAGGTTGGTCATAACTTTCCTTCCAAGGAGTAAGCGTTTTTTTAATTTCATGGCTGCAGTCACCATCTGCAGTGATTTTGAAGTCCCCCAAAACAAAGTCTGCCACTGTTTCCACTGTTTCCACATCTATTTGCCATGAAGCAAGGCTATGGTTTTTCCTGTGTTCATGTATGGATGTGAGAGTTGGACTGTGAAGAAGGCTGAGCGCCGAAGAATTGATGCTTTTGAACTGTGGTGTTGGAGAAGACTCTTGAGAGTCCCTTGGACTACAAGGAGATCCAACCAGTCCATTCTGAAGGAGATCAGCCCTGGGATTTCTTTGGAAGGAATGAGGCTAAAGCTGAAACTCCAGTACTTTGGCCACCTCATGTGAAGAGTTGACTCATTGGAAAAGACTTTGATGCTGGGAGGGATTGGGGGCAGGAGGAGAAGGGGACGACAGAGGATGAGATGGCTGGATGGCATCACTGACTCGATGGATGTGAGTCTGAGTGAACTCCGGGAGATGGTGATGGACAGGGAGGCCTGGTGTGCTGCGATTCATGGGGTCGCAAAGAGTCGGACACGACTGAGCAACTAAACTGAACTGAACTGATGGGACTGGATGCCGTGATCTTAGTTTTCTGGATGTTGAGCTTTAAGCCAACTTTTTCACTCTCCTCTTTCACTTTCATCAAGAGGCTCTCTAGTTCTTCTTCACTTTCTTCCATAAGGGTGGTGTCACCTGCATATCTAAGGTTATTGATATTTCTCCCGGCAATCTTGATTGCATCCTGTGCTTCATCCACCCAACGTTTCTCATGATGTACTCTGCATAGAAGTTAAATAAGCAGGGTGACAATATACAGCCTTGACATACTCCTTTCCTGATTTGAAACCAGTCTGTTGTTCCATGTCCAGTGCTAACTGTTGCTTCTTAACCTCCATACAGATTTCTCAAGAGGCAGGTCAGGTGGCCTGGTATTCCCATCATTTAAGAATTTTCCACAGTTTGTGGTGATTCACACAGTCAAAGGCTTTGGCATAGTCAATAAAGCAGGAATAGATGTTTTTCTGGAATTCTCTTGCTTTTTCGATGATCCAGCAGATGTTGGCAATTTGATCTCTGGTTCCTCTGCCTTTTCTAAAAGCAGCTTGAACATCTGGAAGTTCACAATTCACATACTGTTGAAGCCTGGCTGGGAAAATTTTGAGTGACCGAGTCCTGATGAACTACGGACGGATGTTCATGACACTGTACAGGAGACAAGAGATCAAGACCATTCCCAAGAAAAAGAAATGCAAAAAAGCAAAATGGCTGTCTGAGGAGGCCTTAAAAATAGCTGTGAAGAGAAGAGAAGCCAAAAGCAAATGAGAAAAGGAAAGATATACCCATTTGAATGCAGAGTTCCAAAGAATAGCAAGGAGAGATAAAGCCTTCCTCAGTGATCAGTGCAAAGAAATAGAGGAAAACAACAGAATGGGAAAGACTGGAGAAGGCAATCGCACCCCACTCCAGTACTCTTGCCTGGAAAATCCCATGGGCGGAGGAGCCTGGTAGGCTGCAGTCCATGGGGTCACTAAGAGTCGGACACGACTGAGTGACTTCACTTTCACTTTTCACTTTCATGCATTGGAGAAGGAAATGGCACCCCACTCCAGTGTTCTTGCCTGGAGAATCCCAGGGATGGGAGAGCCTGGTGGGCTGCCATCTATGGGGTCGCACAGAGTCGGACATGACTGAAGTGACTCAGCGGTAGCAGCAGCAGTAGAGATCTCCAAGAAAATTAGAGATACCAAGGGAACATCTCATGCAAAGATGGGCTCAATAAAGGACAGAAATGGTATGGACCTAACAGAAGCAGAAGATATTAAAAAGAGGTAGCAAGAATACACAGAAGAACTGTACAAAAAAGATCTTCACCATGATAATCGCAATGGTGTGATCACTCACCTAGAGCCAGACATCTTGGAATGTGAAGTCAAGTGGGCCTTAGGAAACATCACTATATGCACAAAGCTAGTGGAGGTGATGGAATTCCAGTTGAACTATTTCAAATCCTAAAAGATGATGCTGTGAAAGTGCTGCACTCAATATGCCAGCAAATTTGGAAAACTCAAGAGTGGCCACAGGACCGGAAAAGGTCAGTTTTCATTCCAATCCCAAAGAAAGGCAATGCCAAGGAATGCTCTAACTGCAACACCATAGACTATAGCCCTCAGGATCTTCTGTCCATGGGACTTCTAGGCAAGAATACTGGAGTGGGTTGCCATTCCCTCCTCCAGCAGATCTTCCTGACCCAGGAATCAAAACCTCATCCCTTATGTCTTCTGCATTGCCAGGGCGATTCTTTACCACTAGTACCACCTGAGAAGCCCTCTAGATAATCATAGTAACAGATAAAATTTACTGGACATTGACAATGCACCTGTCACTCTTCCAAGCACTGTGAAGTAGTATCATCTGGTTTAAGCATAGCAACATCCTGATCAGGTAGATATGTTATTATTTCCATTTTAAAGATGAATGAAGAGGACATACAAATGTTAAGTGACTTTCCCAAGGTAGAAAAGCTAAAATATAGTAGAACCATCAGGCTTCCCTGGTGGCTCAGACAGTAGAGAATCTGCCTTCAATTTGAGAGATCCAAGTTCGATCCCTGGTTGGGAAGATTAGATTCCCTCAAGAAGGAAATGGCAACCCCACTCCAGTATTCTTGCCTGGAGAATCCCATGGACAGAGGAGCCTGGATGATCGTCCATAGGGTCACAAAGAGTTGGACATGACTGAGCGACTAACACACACACATACACACACATGACTTTCACCTAAACAATCTGATTTCAATGGATATGCTTATCTACTATTCTGAAAAAAGAGATGCTCCTAGGATCAGACCACCTGGGTCATTGACCCCTATCTAATCCATGTTGTTGGAGGAACTGACATGAGTGGTTTTATTTCTAATGTTTTTGAATAACATAAAAGTCACAGTCATACAAATTTTACCCCTCTCTTCACACAACACTGTAGTCATGATATTTCCTAATAAACTCAATATCTGAGTATTTAAGTCCTTGAATGAAATATAGTTGTCCGTATAAGTCTCTGTGCTCAGACACTCAGTCATGTCTGACTCTTTGCAACCCCCATGGAGGTCTCCAAGTATGATAAATTCTAAAAATCTTTGTCAGCCATTTTTTTTGAACTAGAGGTTAAAGTTTCTTCTCTTTTGTGATGATTAAAGTTCAAATTCATTGTACCAAGGGCAATTGGAGGATATTAATATTTGCTAAATAATGTACAAAAATCAAACAGGAGAATGTTAAGGGCTGCCCCTATGTACATACACGTGTGTGGTCATGTGTGCACATGTAAGCATAGACCATCCTCCTGGCTAACTTAAACCCCACGGTGCATTATCCTAAATACTCAGTCTGTAAATCTTAATGTTCCATCTTTCCTTGAATTTTTGCATAGCCTTCTGTACAATCCCCAGCTGTCTTTTCTACTCGTTTGCTAGAAAAATAAAATCAGAATCATCTAGATTACTGCCAGCAAATTCAAGTTCCTACACTTAGCTACTCCTGCAATAATACTGTAACAGAGTTCAGCCTAGGTATTTAGAGAACAAAGTGTTTTAATGCAGGAAACAAGTGGCAGGAAGGTTGCATTCAGGAAACCCCATAAGGCAGTTATTACAGGAAAGCCTCAACGTTGGTCTCAGGAAACCCAGAAATACAGCTATTTATTATTTATTTATTAGTCACAGGGGATTAATAGACTTATTAGTCACACGGGAAAACATGAAAATGGACCCTTATCTCACACTGTACACAAAAAATTCCAGAGGAATTAAAGACTAAAATGTAAAAAAATAAATAATAAAATGTTTGAATAATAATATATCTGTAAGATCAGGGTTGAGAAATGCCACTTAAACCAGATTTTAAAAAATAAGCAAAACACAAATATGACCACAAGGAAGTCAAGAAATTTTGTTCATCTGCTGCTGCTGCTGCTGCTAAGTCGCTTCAGTCATGTCCGACTCTGTGTGACCCCATAGACAGCAGCCCACCAGGCTCCCCCATCCCTGGGATTCTCCAGGCAAGAACCCTGGAGTGGGTTGCCATTTCCTTCTCCAATGCATGTACGTGAAAAGTGAAAGGGAAGTCGCTCAGTTGTGTCCAACTGTTCGAGACCTCATGGACTGCAGCATACCAGGGTCCTCCATCCATGGGGTTTTCCAGGCAAGAGTACTGGAGTGGGCATCTAATGATACAGTAAAGAAAGAGAAAAGTCAAGCTACAAACTGAAAAATGTGTTTCCAAGTCATTAAAAAAGATAGAAAACTCCTGAAGAGGCATGTTATAGCAGAGGAAATACAACTGATCAGCAAATATATTTAAACACAGTCAAATTCATTAGTGATCAGGAATATGCAAATTAGAATAATAAAAATTATTTTACACATGTCAAATGAGCAAAAATTGGTCTGACAATGTCAAGTGTTGCTGAAAATAAATTCCTACTAAATTGTAAGTGGTAACAGTTTCCTTGGAAAAATATTTGACACTCTACTAAAGTTGAAAATAACCCCATCATTCCAATTTCTAGCATATACCATAGAGAAGGTATGTTTGGAGGAGGATTATTTGAAATAGCCAAAAGTGAGAAACAAGGTAAATGTTAAAAAAAAGAGAACAGGAGGATTAACCTATTGAAGTCTATCCATAAAAAATGATACTATGCAACACAAAAATAAGCAAGCCACAACCATAAAATTCAAAATGTAGAAATTTCAGCATCTTAAAGTTGAGTCATTAAGCCCATCACAGAAGAAAATACATAGCATGGCTTTATTTAGTTAATTAAAATTCAAAAACAGGAGACACTGAAGAATATGTAGTCAGGACTGACCTGCATGGTCACACAGGTTATTCACTGCACATGTCCAGGGCTGCCACTCAGGAAGTAAATATATATAAGAATATCCACTAATGGTACACCACCACCCGCAAACAAAAGAATTATCAACATAACTTTCACTGCCCCTGGACAGGGAGAAGGTAGGGTGAGAGTGGGGTCACAGTGAAGGGGGAAAGCTTCAAAGCTACTGGTGATGTTCTATTAATATGATATTTCCTAAGTACATGGCTGCTTATTTTGTTTTGTTCTCTAAATTTTAAAAAAGTGTTATCAATATTATCTTGCTTGTATTATTAAATTAAAAAATTTAAAAGGACTCAAGGTCACCACTTCCTTGCATGTATTCAGTTCAGTCACTCAGTCAAGTCCAACTCTTTGAAACTGCATGGACTGCAGCACACCAGGCCTCCCTATCCATCACTAACTGCTGGAACTTACTCAAACTCATGTCCATTGAGTTGGTGATGCCATTCAACCATCTCATCCTCTGTCGTCCCCTTCTCCTCCTGCCCTCAATCTTTCCCAGCATCAGGGTCTTTTCCAGTGAGTCAGTTCTTCGCATCAGGTGGCCAAAGTACTGGAGTTTCATCTTCAGCACAGTTCTTCCAATGAATATTCAGGACTGATTTCATTTATGATGAACTGGTTTGATCTCCTCACAGTCCAAGGGATTCTCAAGAGTCTTCTCCAACACCACAGTTCAAAAGCATCAGTTCTTTGATGCGCAGCTTTCTTTATAGTCCAATGCTCACATCCACACACGACTACCGGAAAAACCATAGTTTTGACTTTGTTGGCAAAGTAATGTCTCTGCTTTTTAATATGCTGTCTAGATTGGTCAAAGCTTTTCTTCCAAGGAGCAAGTGTCTTTTAATTTCATGGCTGCAGTCACTATCTGCAGTGATCTTGGAGGCCCCCAAAATATAAGCCTCTCACTGTTTCCATTGTTTCCCCATCTATTTGCCATGAAGTGATGGGACTGGATGCCATGATCTTAGTTTTCTGAATGTTGAGTTTTAAGCCAACTTTTTCACTCTCTTTTACTTTCATCAAGAGGCTTTTTAGTTCTTCTTCACTTTCTGCCATAAAGGTGGCATCATCTGCATATCTGAGGTTATTGATATTTCTCCCAGCAATCTTGATTGCAGCTTGTACTTCATCCAGCCCAGCATTTCTCATGATGTACTCTGCATCATATAAGTTAAACAAGCAGGGTAACAATATGCAGCCTTGACATGCTCCTTTCCTGATTTGGAACCAGTCTGTTGTTCCATGTCCAGTTCTAACTGCTGCTTCTTGACATGCATATAGATTTCTCAGGAGGCAGATCAGGTGGTCTGGTATACCCATCTCTTTCAGAATTTTCCAGTTTCTTGTGATCCACACAGTCAAAGGCTTTGGCATAGTCAATAAAGCAGAAATAGATGTTTTTCTGGAACTCTCTTGCTTTTTTGATGATCCAGCAGATGTTGGCCATTTGATCTCTGGTTCCTCTGACTTTTCTAATCCCAGCTTGAACATCTGGAAGTTCACAGTTCATGTGCTGCTGAAGTTTAGCTTGGAGAATTTTGTGCAATACATTGTTAGTGGGTGAGATGAGTGCAATGTGTGGTAGTTTGAACATTCTTTGGCATTGTATAACCCAATTTTATTCTTTGGTATTGTATAATCCTTGCATGCATAGCCCACAGCAAACCAATTTTCAGTTAACATATACTTATATTCTCAAAAATGTTACTAGGAGCTTCTTGGTTCTCAAATTAATAGGAATTTGCTGTTTCTTAAATTTTCTTCAGCATTTAGCACTATCTGGGATTCTCTATCATGATTTCTACAAAACCTCTCTCTCCTGGCCTTCTTTCTATCTCTAAGGCTGTTTCTCCTCCTTTACTGTAGCAAAGATCCTCTAATCTGGCAATCTCTAAAATATTGGTGTCCACCAAGGTCAAAATATTCCCTCTCATTCTCAATAATGTCTCAAGTCAATCTCACTTACAGTCATGATTTAAACCTACCACACATTTACTGACTTCCACATCAGTATTTCCAGCCTACACCTTGGTCCTGAGCCCCCATGTCATATGTCTAATTGCTGTTAGCTGTTTAGTAGATAAATCATGTTTGACTCTTTTGTGAGCCCATGGACTATAGCCCAACAGGTTCCTCTGTCCATGGAATTCTCCAGGCAAGAAAACTGGAGTGGATTGCCATTTCCTTCTCCAGGGGATCTTCCCAACACAGGAATTGAGCCCCTGTTTCCTGCTTTAGCAGGCAGATTCTTAACCAGAAGGAATCTTTACAACTGAGCCACCTGGAAAGCCCCAATAATTGCTAGAAGGAGATCCAAAAATGGACCTATCATCTCTCCCCATTAAAACATGCTTCCCTCCACATTTGGGCAGTGATGCCAGCATCAGTATCATTTCCCTTGTAGCTATTCTAGATTTTTCACTTTCCTTTATTTCCTACATAAGTTCAGTTAATTATATATCCCATAACTTCTCTTCTATGTATCACCATCTCCATCATCACTTCATCATCAATTCAGACTCTCATCGTTTTTCTCTTGAAATTGCAGTAACTTTATTAATGTTTTGAATACCTCCATTCTGACTCATCATACTTATTCTTTGCTGCCATTAAAGTTATCTTTCCTATATGTAATAATTTCTGAGCTCTAAGTTCTGCCATGGTTGCCCATCCCCAAAAGGATCACATGCACAGTTACTATAGCATCCAAGACTCTTATTACGTAAAGATGCAGTCATTACAGTGTAAAGGATAACTTCAGGTCCAAATCTTCATCCTACATTGAGACTTCACGTCCTGATTACTGAGAACAAGCCAGCCCTAGATGCTGGGCTCAGGGATTCATGCAGGTATAGCTATAAACTGAAGAAGCTCCTTTAACAAAGACATCATTTTTTTTCTTATTTGGAATGATAGTAACACTTCTTGGACACAAGTCTAAGATTCTGTTTATTATCCCATCCATATAGAGCAGATTAGCTAAACACAATGTTGTCCCTTTTATCTTGGTTCTCCTCTGCCACCTGTCTTCCTGGGAAGCCTCTGAAACTTTTTTTTTTTTTTTGTCAGCTCAAGGTGTAGACCCTTGAATCTGTGCTTAAAGAGGTGAGATCCATCCAAGTTAGCTACTGTCCTGATTCTATCCTGGCTACTTTCCGTTTATTCTCTGTTGACTCAACACTTTTTCAGGTGTCTGATAGTTCCTTCCACCAATTCCTAGAACTGAATTTTCTAGTTATCCTCTCCAAATGTGAACCTGGGTGAGCAGACTATTAGACTTTGGCATGGAAGATCAATACAGTCTAACCCAGAATTCTACTTTGGGTTAGAATCTTACTACATAATCATATTTATTCAGCAAGCAATTGGCCATCTGATAGAAAAAGAAATGGTACATATATTCAGATTCTGGTTACATGTTACTACTTTTCCTGACTTTTAATTTCTAAGTTTTGTTCTGTTTTGTAAAAGAAAGAAACAATCTGCATCCAGTGAAGATAAACTAGAAATTATAGGGAGGAAAAATGCTGATAATTCCATCACCAACTTTTGACACTTGTTTACATTTTATTGCACTCCTTCCCAGGTTTTTCTATATATTTCTTAATGGATCGTGAAGTTTATCAAGTTTGGATTGGATATAAATTGGATATAGTTCCCTGTACTATATATTAGGATCTTGTTTACCTATTCTGAATATAATAGCTAGCATCTACCAACCCCAAATTCCCAGTTCATCCCTCTCCCTCCCCACATACCCCTTAGCAGGCACAAGTCTGTTCTCCATGTCTGTGAGTCTGCTTCTCTTTCGTATGTACATAGGTTCATTTGTAATATATTTTAGATTCCACATACAAGTGATATGATATCATATGGTATTTGTCTTTCTTTTCCTGACTTCACTTAGTGTGATAATCTCTAGTTGCATCCATATTGCTGCCAGTGGCATTATTTCATTCTTTCTATGGCTAAATAGTATTCCACTGTGAGTTTCCCAGGTGGTGCAGGTGGTAAAGAACCCGCCCGCCAAAGCAGAAGACATAAGAGATGTGGGTTTGATCCCTGGGGTGGGAAGACCCCTGGAGGAGGCAGTGGCAATCCGCTCCAGTATTCTTGCCTGGAGAACCCCATGGACAGGGGAGCCTTTTGAACTACAGGCCATAGGGTCACAAAGAGTCAGACAGGACTGAAGTGACTTAGCACACATGCAGTATTCCATTGTATATATAGGTACCATATCTTCTTTATTCATTCATCTGTAGATGGACATTTAAGTTGCTTTCACAGTTTTACTATTGTGAACAGTGCCACTATGAACATAGGGATATGTTCATATCTTTCTGAATTATAGTTTTCTCTGGGTATATTCCCAGGAGTGGGATTGCTGGATCCTATGGTAATTCTATTTTCAGTTGGGAAAACTGTTCTTGATAGAGAAATATGAAGCTGGATGGAAGGGTTCACACAGAACAGTCCCACGAGGAAGTCTAAAAGTCCTGGTACCTTTAAACTGTCCTAATTAGAGAGTACACAGACTTACATCTGCTGGGGGGTATGGTGGAGATGAAAGATGAGCTCCATGAAAGATGAGCTCCCTCCTTGACCTGGGAAGAACTGAATGTTTTCCTGGGAATCAGGCAGCAGTTGACTCACTGTCATCATTAGAGTTATATATATATATATATATATTTTTTTTTTTTTTAATATCTAAAATTATACTGGCTCACTCCCTTTGAATTGTGAGTTATTTCCTCAGGGTCAGAAGTAATGAGCATTTTTAGAAGGCTGAACTATATTACCAAAGTACTCTCCAGAAAGGTGGTAACAATTTACTTTTCCATTTTTAATATCATACTTGGATGCCTATTTATAAATTGAGACTATTTTAACTACTTGAGCTATTTTAGGAAAAATTAATTTTTAGGCCAACTTATGTCTATGTGAATTTGAGGGAAATCTAATGAATAATGAGAGGAAAGTCATTGTTTTTCCCCTATGTCATAACGTAGACAAGTTTCCATAAAGCTGGGATGATGACTTCACTTGCAAAAGACATTTGATATATCAACTGTAGCCATATGTTCTAAATATAACAGATTACTGCCATGTGCCTGAGTTAAGGAATACTGTGTTACATAAGTTGAAAGAACATTTGAAATATATGTTTGAATTTCAGAGTTCACATTCCAGACATGTTCATATTTCAATGACAGAAATAGGAAAAAAAAAATATATATATATACATATATAATGATATTTGGGGTATAATCAGTTTGATAGGACACTGAGTCACATTAAAATCTGACCCTATATATAAAAAATATATTCAACTAAATTGGTATCCCCTTAAGGAGCCTTTGTTGGGGAGGAAGAGCCAGACCTATGGACAGACAGACAGTGGGATGAGGAGAAAACTCACCAGTCTAATATTTAAGGAAGCATAATAATGCATGGCCTCTTAGAGGCTTCACTTCTAGACTGGGAGTAGATTATGAGTACTTCTGCTGATTCTGTCTTTATTTAAAATTTTAATATTTGTTCACCATGAACTTTTTGGTATTATATTTTTTTTTCAATTTTATTTTATTTTTAAACTTTACAATATTGTATTCGTTTTGCCAAATATCGAAATGAATCTGCCACAGGTATACCTGTGTTCCCCATCCTGAACCCTCCTCCCTCCTCCCTCCCCATACCCTCCCTCTGAGTCGTCCCAGTGCACCAGCCCCAAGCATCCAGTATCGTGCATCGAACCTGGACTGGCGACTCGTTTCATACATGATATTATACATGTTTCAATGCTATTCTCCCAAATCTCCCCACCCTCTCCCTCTCCCACAGAGTCCATAAGACTGATCTATACATCAGTGTCTCTTTTGCTGTCTCGTACACAGGGTTATATTTTAAATATATTTTATTAAAATATTATTTATGTTACTTACTGATGTTTTTGTGTGCACTGGAGTTGAGCCACGTATCTTCCTCCTGAATCAATATGCTTGCCCCTATTACTCTTTTCTCCCCTTCTCTGCTCAGAAGTGCAGCATATTCATGGGGCCACCAAAAAAAAAAAAAAAAAAAAATCAGAAGTTTCTACTATATTCTCCAACCTGACCCTCCTTACTCCATGGGCTATTTTTTCATGCTTCCAAAGACTTTTATCTTTATTACCCCACCACCCCCAAAATTAAGATATAAAAGTATCCAAAGTTTTAAAAAATCTGATTTGAGTTGCCCAAATAATATTACTGTTAAATTAGATGAGTCTGAGACAGTGGTAAAACACAGAAGAAAAGGGGAAAGAAAGGCATGAAAGCATAGAAAGATTTTATTTAAGGTTGCTTTTCAAATATATGCTCTGGCCCAACATGAAATAATGCAAAAATGGACATCATATATAATGCATTATGGATGTGTCTATACAAAAAAACTATCTGGGAGTCCCAATTAGGAAATTCATATTTATAGAGAAAGGTTTGGAACTACAACAGAAGTTGGCAACAATTCCTATAATTTTTTATGATTTAAATATTATTTAAAGTTTTTATGTAACTATCTTTAAAACAAATGTTTATTAAGTATTCCAGTGTTTGGTGGTAAAGGGGTTTTTATTGCAGAGATGTCAGTGCATCCATTCTAGAGACAGTGCATTTCTATAGGAATTTCCAGAGACAGAAAAGCAAGGAATTTCTCATGGAAGAATTTTAATCCTAAGGAAAAAGTGATGAGACAATTTTAGGGGCTGGAGCTTTGTATCAGACTGAAGCACTAACAGAAAAGCAGTCACCCCTTGCAGGAGGCCAAACCTGGATAGCTCACAGCATCCCAAGAAATGCCTGTTCTCTTACTTACAGAGTGCAGAGTTGCAATCAGTGCAGTTGGTCTAATTAACCAGAGGTTGTCGGGTTAGGGTCAGATTCTTAGACAAAAAACTTACTCTATTAAAAAATGATATCTTTCCCTTTTTTTTTTTCTGGATTAAATTTATTTAACCCCAAATAATGGAAGCTAGTAATGTGCCAACATGTCAAATTATTGTTAAAATGTATACAAATGCAATATTTATAAAGAAATAAGCTCTTTAATTAATCAGCTAATTAATATTTCCTGAAAATTTCCTATCCTAATTTTTTCTATGTCTTTTTCTTTCCCTAACTGCATAATAATGTTCAACAACAGTAGTGGGATTTAAAAAAAAATGGATAAAAATTTAATCTAATTCTTTATGTCTCAAAGATTTAATTCTCTAAATTTCTAATCATTATCGAGCTCCTTAGCTAGAACATCTGATTTCCTGTGCTTCTTGTTCATAGTAATAAGTGGTTGAATGTGTACTCAAAGAGAACATGGCCTCAGGGCCTTTATGATTCTTTAAAATGTTTAGTTGATTTAACATGATGAAATTGTAGTAGAAAAGTAAAACTGTATGTGGGAGGAAAGACAAGTTGCTAGGGTATCTGTTCAGTTAGGAACTTACTTGATTATTGAGAAATCACACTTAGAGAAAAGGAATCTATTCAAATCAAGAAGAGCCTTTCTTAAGGTTTATCCCTTATTTCAAGGGATAAACTTCAGGTATTATCCCTTAAGTTTCCTTTTGTATAGGATATTATACTAAAGAATATGATGTAGTTGAGAAAATAAAATTGGTAGAATGCAAGTGTCATTAAAACAGGTTTCCATTAAAATAGAGAAGTTATAAATTTGTTTTCTCCCATGGAAAATATTCAGTATGACATCAGTGACTCTATCCTGAATTGTATATTGATATCAGAGACATGGGGGCTTCCCATGTGGCTCAGCCATAAAGAATCTGCCTGCAATGCAGGAGACAGGAGTTTGATTCCTGGGTCGGGAAAATCCCCTGGAGCAGGAAATGGCTACCCACTCCATATTCTTGCCTGGGAAATCCCTTGGACAGAGGAGCCTGGTGGGCTACAGTCCGTGGGGGTGACAAAAGAATCAGATAGGACTGAGCAACTGAGAACACATGCAATGGAGGGCATGACCAAGATACAAAAGGAGATAAAAGAAAAAAAGGTAGAATGAAGCTAGGAAAGTAGATATGATTCCTCTTTCTAGCATCATATGCTGCTGATCAGAGGCTACATGCTCAAAGTAACCAGAGATAAAAGTACACCTGGAAGGCGCCTTTGCCCTATATGCCCAACAGAGATAACAGCAAAACCTGAGCCCAATATTTACTCTCATCTCTACATAACTGATACTGGACCATATAAAATCTAGCAAAATGATGTATGATCTTAGTATAGTCATACTGTGTCTCAGCATTTAGAGTATTATGAATTCCTGAGACATCAACTTATCTGTAGTCACATGTAAATGACCCCTCATCCTCAATTCAAATACACATTTAAATTAAGACATGCATTTACTGCTGCTGCTGCTGCTGCTGCTAAGTCACTTCAGTCGTGTCCGACTCTGTGCGACCCCATAGACGGCAGCCCACCAGGCTCCACTGTCCCCGGGATTCTCCAGGCTAGAACACTGGAGTGGGTCACCATTTCCTTCTCCAATGCATGAAAGTGAAAAGGGAAAGTGAAGTCGCTCAGTCGTGTCCCACTCTTAGCGACCCCATGGACTGCAGCCTACCAGGCTCCTCCATCCATGGGATTTTCCAGGCAACAGTACTGGAATAGGGTGCCATTGCCTTCTCCCTATACATGTCTAATTTTACAATAATGGAAATGTTTCTATTGAATTTTGTCGTAAATAATCCAGTTGGGCTATTCTTTGTAACTTCCACAACACTTTTTCGTATTGAAGGACCACTAATCCAGATGAATTAGATTAAAATAAAAATTTTCACACAGGTGAGAGGATCTTCTTTACCAAAACAGGAAACTAGAATTCATAAAAAAGAAGATACTCATTTTTGAATGGATAAAAAAATTTGTGTAGCAAGACTCCAAATATAAGCCAAAAGCTGAATCACAGATTACAAAAAATTTTGGAACCCTCATGACATACACAAGATTAATAGTTGATAGACAAAGAACTTCAAAGAAAAAGAACAAAAGAGGGCAAAACCTATTCATAAAAAATACATGCAAGTGGTGAACAAGTATATGAAAAGATGCTCAATCCCAGCTGTGGTCTGTGTCAAGTAATGAAACAAGGAGGTGGTTGGCCTGAGGTGTCTGTAATGTCTCTGTATCCTAGGAAAGCAAACCGAAATCTAAGCCAGAGTCAACACACTCAAATCCAAGAAAATGAAACTGAAGAACAACTAATCACAAAGAACCAACCAGGCTTCCCCAAATAAAGCAACCACCTAAGGTGTAGCTAATCAGACAATTTATTTTCTTTGTCTCTGATCTCTAAAAACGTCTTTCACTTGGCTTCTGTCAGTCGAGCAATCCTAAACTCTTTCATCTTGGTGCTGTCCAACTGAAACCAATGTTTGCCGAAACTCTAATAAATTTGAATGTGTCTCAGCTTACCTTATAACACGTGGTAACAGTTAAAGCAAGTATATAATCTATTAAAATAGTAGCCAAAATTACTTTTTTAAAAGGCAGTGTTGGTGAGAATGTGAGAAAATGTGCGCTTCATGCACTGCGGTAAAAACATAAATTGTTGGTAATATGTCTAAAAATAAGAGGATTCAACCTGTGTCATAGAAACTCTTCTCTTCAGAGTCTAGCCTAGAAAGATAAAAATATTAGTACTTCAAAATATTTATTATATAATTGTTCATGATGTAAAAAAGAAATGAAATTTTTAAAAACTGAATTAACCCGAATGTCCATCTAGGAGATTGTCTAAATAAATTATGCTAAATGCATACTAAAGGAAACAAAACAGCTACTGAAAAAAAGTGGATAAAGTTAAATTTTTATCTATTGATCTAGATGCCTCTTCCTATGTATGAGATTCTGTTTTTATTTAAAACTTACTCTACCCAAAGAGAAAAAAATAAAATTATCATAAGCATTTGTCTCTCATATAAGCATCTACAGAAAATATTTATAGCTTTAAGAGCTTTGTGGGAGGCAATCGTCGGTCTGCTGATCTGAAGCCAAGAGTGGGAGAAATGATTCCAGATGAGTATATCTATAGCATACCTTCCCTGGTAGCTTAGCTGGTAAGGAATCCCCCTTCAGTGCAGGAGACCTCAGTTCAATCCCTGGGTTGGGAAGATCCCCTGGAAAAGGGATAGGCTACCCACTCCAGTATTCTTGGCTTCCCTGGTGGCTCAGATGGTAAAGAATCCACCCGCAATACGGGAGACCTGGGTTCCATCCCTGGTTTGGGAAGATCTCTTGGAGAAGGAAATGGCTACCCACTCCAGTATTCTTGCCTGGAGAATTCCATGGACAGAGGAGCCTGGCAGGCCCCAGTCCATGGGGTCACAAGGACTCAGATATGACTGAGCAACTTAAAAAAGCACAGCATTGAGCCTATTTTGTTGGTTCTTTTCTTCACATAAGAAGAAGTCTGGAGACAAGAATCTGGGCTAGTGTATGACTTAAAGAAGGTAAGAATGTCCCAACCACACCTTATCTTTCTGTTTCCTGTTTCCATGCTTTTCAAAATGGGCTTTTGTCTCCCTGGTTTATGGCTTCTTGAATCTGTGTTCCAGGATGGAAAAAAAAAAGTACTGGGAGCTGGGGGAGAGGAAAGCCTCTTCTTATGAGACTTGCCTTTTATTTAGGAAGATTGCCTCTCCATGGACATTCTTAATAAAGCAAAAATGGATGATATGATTAACCAAATATTTTGATTCTTAGAAAATGACCATACATGCCAGTGTGTGATCAATACTCATATTAGAATTATAGCTCATAAATTATAAGAATATTTGATTCCTTGATGATATATCTAAAATGATTTCACATACACACACGTACACATATGCATACATGCTCAGTGTGTGCATGCTCAGTCACTTCAGTGTGTCCAACTCTTTGCAACCCCCATGGACTGTAGCCCACCAGGCTCCTCTGTCCATGGGATTTCCCAGGCAAGAATACTGGAGTGGGTTGTCATTCCCGTCTCCAGGGGATCTTCCTGACCCAAGGACGGAAACTGTGTCTTATTTCTCCTGCATTGGCAAGCAGATTCTTTACCACTGAGCCATCTGGGAAGCACCCCCCCCACACACACACAATTTCTGTCTTGTTTTCAGCTGAAGCTCCAGAACACTAAATGCTACTAAGTAGCTCCATATCTCCAAGTAAGTACCAGGCTAAGTATGCAGCAATTCTGACCTTCCCTCCAATCCAAAGGACAGGAGAGACTGAGAATCCACCGAAACTCTCTCCCACCCCAACCTCATCAGTGGGAGGGTAGGAGGAGTGATTTTCCTCTGTCTCAAGCCAACCTAGAAACTGAACATCAGACTCCCAAGAGGAGCTTAGTACTGGTTTCTTGGAGGGACACAATGGCGTCTGAGTCACAACTTAAAACATGGAATTGCCAGGAGTAGTCTAGTGAGTCAGGGAGAAGCTGATGGAGAGAAAGAGAGGAAGCCCACCTAGGCCTTCTCCAATAGCTGACAGCCAACTTGAGATAAGGATGGAGAAAGGATAGAGTTTCAAATAAAGTTGACAGCGTTGTTTCTGTTTTTTATTGTACTGAACTGAACATGGAGTTATATGGCTAACATATTTTTGTGACTAGAAGGGACTGGAGGATTTATCTGAGGTCAACTAGAAAAATAATAGATCTTGTCATACATTTTCTCCAAGATGCTAGAAAGAAATAGCTCTTCAGAACAGATTTGAATAAGCAGTCAGTGACAAGAACAGATAATATCTGACCCTTCAAGCATGTACATGTATGTCAATATTCTTACACAGGAATAGAGCCTTTTAGGATATAACAGAGACGGGTAACAGTAATTACCTGTGGAGAAGAAAAAGGAAGAACTAGCATTGGAGAAGGAAATGGCAACCTACTCCAGTGTTCTTGCCCGGAGAATCCCAGGGACCGGGGAGCCTGGTGGGCTGCCATCTATGGGGTCGCACAGAGTCAGACATGACTGAAATGACTTAGTAGCAGCAGCAGGACTAAAGAAGACAGATTTTCACTGCTGTCCATTGGTCTCTGAATTAATGACCTTAGACATTTATTATTTAAGAAAAAACACGATTTTAAAAGGTTTATTACAATTCTGTGGTGGCTCTATGTGTGTAAACATCAATTACAAATTGTATAAATATGGTAATTTATATGTAATTTATACAATTACAAATTGTATAAATATAAATAAATAAAAATTTATTTATAAATAAATCAACTATGCTGCTAAGTCGCTTCAGTCGTGTCCAACTCTGTGCGAACCCAGAGACGGCAGCCCACCAGGCTCCCCCGTCCCTGGGATTCTCCAGGCAAGAACACTGGAGTGGGTTGCCATTTCCTTCTCCAATGCATGAAGGTGAAAAGTGAAAGTGAAGTCGCTCAGTCGTGTCCGACTCTTGGTAACCCCATGGACTGCAGCCTACCAGGCTCCTCCGTCCATGGGATTTTCCAGGCAAGAGTACTGGAGTGGAGTGCCATTGCCTTCTCCAAAATCAATTATACTTGAGTAAAAATTTTTTAAAACAAGAACAAAACATACTGAAAAGGAGCAAAGTCTGATCAATAGATATACCAATAAAAGAAGCTAATCAAGAAGATCAAAACTCGAAATCTGAAATGCTATCAACTTTTTAGTCAAACTATCATAGGGAGTGAAAATCATAGGAGAGTTTTCATTTTATAGTTTTTTTGTGTGTGTGGTTGAAATTTCCAATCATGAATATGATGAGCATATATAGTTTCTCAAAACAAGTGTTATACCTCTATTTACATGTGTACTGCTTGACCACACACAGCAACAGTAACTACAAACTTACACTTTGTTCTTAGAAGTCTAATTTGTGGATTATTTATCCATTCACTCTTATCTTTCAAAACAAATCACTGTAACATGAAAGCTCAGTGCTGTTTTATAATCATGATGTGAAATATCAGTCAGTAAGAAAAATGCCCCACCTTTTCCTACAAAATTTGACAGTGCACAGGGGTGAACATTTTTGGTGGGATTTTTCTAAAGACATATTCTGTGGGAAAACTTTTGTAACAGTATGCTACTGATATGGATGGTAGATCCAATGGCTATTTTTCATTTAATGAATTATTCTGTGCCATGACCATATTTTGCTGCTGCTGCTGTTGTTATATATGTTTTAGGACACTAATGCCTCAGAATTGTTCACTATAATGGAGGACTATATCCTGATCATGGAAGTTAAAGTGCTCTTATTTCTTAGAAGTAGAATTAGATACATGATTATTTGCTGACATATACACATGATACAAATATATACATGAGAGTCAACTTTCTCCATTCCCCTGCATAATCTATGACCGCTTCAGCAATATGTGACCGTGAACTTCCTGATGTTCAAGCTGGTTTTAGAAAAGGAAGAGGAACCAGAGATCAAATTGCCAACATCTGCTGGATCATGGAAAAAGCAAGAGAGTTCCAGAAAAACATCGATTTCTGCTTTATTGACTATGCCAAAGCCTTTGACTGTGTGGATCACAATAAACTGTGGAAAATTCTCAAAGAGATGGGAATACCAGACCACCTGATCTGCCTCTTGAGAAATTTGTATACAGGTCAGGAAGCAACAGTTGGAACTGGACATGGAACAACAGACTGGTTCCAAATAGGAAAAGGAGTACATCAAGGCTGTATATTGTCACCCTGCTTATTTAACTTCCATGCAGAGTACATCATGAGAAACGCTGGACTGGAAGAAACACAAGCTGGAATCAAGACTGCTGGGAGAAATATCAATAACCTCAGATATGCAGATGACACCACCCTTATGGCAGAAAGTGAAGAGGAACTAAAAAGCCTCTTGATGAAGATGAAAGTGGAGAGTGAAAAAGTTGGCTTAAAGCTCAACATTCAGAAAATGAAGATCATGGCATCTGGTCCCATCACTTCATGAGAAATAGATGTGGAAACAGTGGAAACAGTGTCAGACTTTATTTCTTGGGCTCCAAAATCACTGCAGATGGTGACTGCAGCCATGAAATTAAAAGACGTTTACTCCTTGGAAGGAAAGTTATGACCAACCTAGATAGCATATTGAAAAGCAGAGACATTACTTTGCCAAAAAAGGTTCGTCTAGTCAAGGCTATGGTTTTTCCTGTGGTCATGTATGGATGTGAGAGTTGGACTGTGAAGAAGGCTGAATGCTGAAGAATTGATGCTTTTGAACTGTGGTGTTGGAGAAGACTCTTGAGAGTCCCTTGGATTGCAAGGAGATCCAACCAGTCCATTCTGAAGGAGATCAGCCCTGGGATTTCTTTGGAAGGAATGATGCTGAAGCTGAAACTCCAGTACTTTGGCCACCTCATGCGAAAAGTTGACTCACTGGAAAAGACTCTGATGCTGGGAGGGATTGGGGGCAGGAGGAGAAGGGGACGACAGAGGATGAGATGGCTGGATGGCATCACTGACTCAATGGACGTGAGTCTGTGTGAACTCTGGGAGTTGGTGATAGACAGGGAGGCCTGGTGTGCTGTGATTCATGGGGTCGCAAAGAGTCGGACACGACTGGACGACTGAACTGAGGTTTTAGTCTGAGATCAAGTCAACATTATTTTTAAGAAGTCCATTATGACCTTCTGTTCTGTAGTTTCTCAAACTTAAAACTCTGCTATGCTCCTGTATCTCTGATATTTTTGAGGCCACAAGGAAATATTTCAGTTTCTCTCTCATTGTTTATTTGTGAGATGGGAAAATTCATGGACTAGTCAAAATAAATGCACAAGATTCTGAAATCTTTCATTTTGTGTTAAGTAGATACATATATCTCAACTTCACTTAACAATTGTGTTAAGTGAATTTCATATATCTCAATTTCCTATTATTTCTGAATTGTGCATATAAGCTTAGCAAGCTGATTTCTCACCTTTTAAGAATTCCTGGAGCTCATCGTTCTAGTTTTCAAAACCACTGGTGTAAAGAGCATGGGCTTCATGGTCACAGATCACGGTTTAATGCCAGTTCTGGCCCTTAATAAGCATGAGCAAATAGATCCCTTACCTTGGGAAAATCTAGGCTCTGATTTAGAGTGTTGCTTAAGGAATTAAAAACATTGGCACACATAAACTGGTTGGTACTTTGCAAATGTTTTGTATCATTTTACATATGCCACATCATTAAATCCCCACAGCAAACCTGTAAGGTGGGTTTTATTAACTTAGTTTTCTAAATAAGGAAAGTTAAAGTGCTGGAGCTGAGCCTGAATCTCAAACAAGAGATTTCAAAACAGCAAAGAGAATGGTTTAGGGAAGACAACATACTTCCATAGATGCATGGAAGTATCATATGTTGGACCTATGGGAAAAGAACATTATTTTCATTTTTTTCCTCATATCTAACTATAAATATAGACTTTCTATGTTAAAATTTCTCAACCGTATCAGACCTGCTGCTCCCTCTTCATAACAATAATTTATAACCCTCACTTTACTGTCCTGGAATAATATTTATAGATAACCTACTATACCCATGAAGTTATATCTATCTAATAACCCCACTATAATATAGGAGGAAATAAAAACATAGCAATTTAATTAAATAATTTGTATTTCAATACAAAATGTTCAGGCACAATTTCACTAGAAATCCCAGGTGGCCCTGTGCTAAAGAACCCGCCTGCCAATGCAGGAGACATAAGAGACGTGAGTTTGAATCCTGGGTCAGGAAGATTTCCCCGGAGGAGGGCATGGCAACCCACTCCAGTATTCTTGCCTGGAGAATCCCATAGACAAAGGAGCCTCGTGGGTGGGCTGCAGTTCGTGGGGTCGCAAATAGTCAAGACACAACTAAAGCAACTTATCACAAGCACATATATAGAACCACCAGGACTGTGACAACTTAAGCAGGTTTCAAAAAGCCATTGGAGAATGCCGTGGCTTTTGACCATAATACTTTATTTAGTATTCTTTTAATATTTATTTATTAGACTGCAGCAGGTCCCAGTTGCGGGATCTTGGTTGCGGCACATGGACATCTCTCTGGCTGTGGTGTGTGGACTCTAGGATGCAAAGGCTCAGTTGTTGTGGAGGGCAGGCTTAGTTGCACCACAGCATGTAGGCTCTTTGTTCCCCCACCAGGGATCAAACCTGCTTCCCCTGCATTGGAAGGTGAATTATTAACCACTGGACCACCAGGGAAGTCCCTTATCTATAATAGTTAAAATCTAAGGCCAGTAACAACCTTAGTAGGGAAGATCATAATATCTATTTTCTTCCAGGAGAATGTCAACTAAATAAACATATATAGATAAATATATGTTTCACAGATTCTATTCCTTCCCCAAATCTTAAATCCACTTTCCTGCTGCCTTCTCTCCTTCCAAAAAAAAGATGAGAGATTAAAGGAAAAATGCATTTCTTGTCCATTGGCCTTTTCTCATTCCACTGCTTAGGCCCCAAATTTTAGATACTTTCTCTTACCTACATTAAATTCAAGATCTATGATCACTCCCACTATCTTCACTGCTATTGTCTCTTAAAGTCACTGAGTTTTTGCCTGAAATATGGCAAACTGTCTTCTAATTGATTTCTCTGCTTCCAAATTTGATATTTTATAATCTATTTCCAAATCAGTCAGAGTGATATGGACTGAATTGTGTCTCTCTAGCATTCCTACGTTTATGCTCTAACCTCCAATGTAACTGTACTTGGAGAGAGAGGTTTTTGGAAGAAATTAATGTTAAACATGGTCTTAAGGGTAGGGCTCTAATATGATAGGCCTCTCTCCTTATAATAAGAGGCCCAGGAGAGCTCAGTTTTTACCATGTGAGGACACAGCAAGTGGGGAGTTGAATTCATGCCAGGAAGAGAGCTCTCACCAGAACCCAAGTATGCTGGCACCTTCATCTTGAATTTCCAGCCTTTAGAACCATAAGAAAATAAATTTCTGTTGTTAGGTCCCCAGCTTATGGTATTAAAAAGCCTAATGCATAGAGTAATTTAAAAAAAAAACAAAAAAAAAAAAACCTAAGTCACACCATGCATCCCTCTGAGTGGAACACTCCACTGGATTCTTACTCCTCTGAGTATTAGCTAAGAGTCCTAGCGATCCTAGATATTGCCTTTAGGAACCTATAAATTCTGGCTTCTTTCCTTCCTAATTCCATTTCCTACTACTCTCCCCTCCATCACTTCCCTTCAACCACACTGCCCTCCTCTTATTCTTCAACCCACCAGGCATATTCCCATCTCAGGCATATCCCCATCTCAGGGCCTCTGTGCCAACTATTCCTTCTGACAGAATTCTCTTTTCTCAAGTCATGATTCACTTCTCACTTCCTTTGAGCCTTTGCTCAAATATTAAAGACTTAATGAAAAAAATAATTAATTTATGGTATCTGTCAGTTTAATACACTCGCAACTTTATAGAGTTAAATTGTATCACCTGTTATAGCTTAAAGGAATACAAATTATAACTTCCTTTTAGTAACAAAATGTTTGGTTTTTAATACCCTCAAGGATTGTTGCAGTAAATCCAAATAAATATTCCAGCTCCTAATTAAGATAGGAATGCGAGTAGATAAGTCACCTGAAATGACCTTATATTAATAGTTTTACTGATTGTAATGAATTTTTTCAGCAGATATTTGGTAAGTACCCACTATGCAAGATTAATTGGCCACTGAAGAATCAAAAATAAAACAGTCCCTACTTCAAGGAGCTCACAGAGTAGTAGGGACCAACTTATGTTGAAATAATCACTGCTTTTAACACAATGCAAAACTTAAACACAATTCCTTAATAGTTTTTATTTCCTTTTTTTTTTTAAGTTAAACCCAAGTAAAAGTATACTCCTCTTTTTGTGAATTATATCATTAAACTACATATCAACTAGCATAGAGATTGATACGGAATTATTTTCCTAAAAATTAGCACTAGTCATCTATGAGGGATGCTTTCATCATTTGAAAAGTAAGCATGTATCAAAAAACATGTTAGATCAGTATTTTCAATAACAGGTCTTAACCCCAAGAACTAAAATAGAAAAATGATGTTATTATATCCAAAAATGAAACGAGCAAATTTAGCCAAGGGAAAGAGGTTTCGCTCAAGAATGTTCCTAAAGTGTTTCTGGCCAAAATTTTGCCCTGTTTCTAAACAGGCTGCTGCTGCTGCTAAGTCGCTTCAGTCGTGTCTGACTCTGTGCGACCCCATAGACGGCAGCCCACCAGGCTCCACAGTCCCTGGGATTCTCCAGGCAAGAACACCGGAGTGGGTTGCCATTTCCTTCTCTAATGCATGAAAGTGAAAAGTGAAAGGGAAGTCGCTCAGTCGCGTCCGACTCTTAGCGACCCCATGGATTGCAGCCCACCAGGCTCCTCCGTCCATGGGATTTTCCAAGCAAGAGTGCTGGAGTGGGGTGCCATTGCCTTCACCGGCAGCATACCCTATTTAAAAGTTTCACACCTCCCCGCCACATCTCGGAAAACCTATCGGTGCACGAGTTCTTCCTTTCACCAACAAACTCCTAAGTTCACGAAAAAAACCAAGCTGTAGAAGCTCTATGATTGGCTAAGAAGTGAATGACGTAAGGTTTCTCAAGCCCACTAAGAATCATCCGCCCCAAACTGGCTCAGATTCCACCTTTTGATTGGTTCTTACGGCAAGAAGGCAGGGACAATTGCTAAAGTTGACCTCTGGGACCGAACCCCAGGAAAAGATGGCGGCGACCAGGTGCTGGAGGTTTGTGCTCCGTAGTCCAGGGCTGTCATTGCACACCGCGGCCGAGGCCACCGTCACGGCTCCAGAAGTGACCGGATCAGATGTCAAGGCGGCCCCAGTCGCGCGCTACCCGCCGATCGTGGCCTCCCTAACTGCCGACAGCAAGGCGGCACGGCAGCGGCGAGTGGAGCGATGGCAGGCCACGGTGCACGCGGCCAAGTCAGTGGACGAGAAGCTGCGAATTCTTACGAAGATGCAGTTCATGAAATACGTAGTTTACCCGCAGACCTTCGCCCTGAACGCTGACCGCTGGTACCAGAGCTTCACCAAGACCGTGTTCCTTTCGGGGCTACCGCCGCCGCAGGCCCAGCCAGATCGGGAGCCCGCGCAGGTTGTGGACCTTGCTGCCCTGCGCGCGGCCGTCTGTGACTGTCTCCTGCAGGAGCATTTTTTTCTGCGGCGCAAGAAGCGTGCGCCCATCTACCAGGAACGCTACGCCGTCGCCTCACCCTTCTTGGACCAACTGGTACCTTCCCTCACCGGCTTGCTCAGCGCTTACAATCCCGTCCTGGCTGCCGCCGCCCTCGGTAAGCCTCGGGCCGCCTTTCGGGGCGGGGGAGGTGGGGATAGTAGGGGACCGTGGGTGCGTGGTTGCGTGCCAAGTCGCTTCAGTAGTGTCCGACTCTCTGCTGCCTCATGGCCTGTAGTTCGCCAGCCTCCTCTGTCCATGGAATTTTTCAGCCAAGAATACTGGAGTGGGTTGCTGTACCCTGCTCCAGGGGATCTTCCCCTCCCAGGGATGGAGCCGACTCTCCTGTCTTCTGTATTGGCAGGCGGGTTCTTTACCACTAGCGCCACCTGGGAAGCCTGGTAAGGTCTCTCTCTGGGCCAAATTTGCCCCCTCTTCATTTCTTTCTGCTTGGTCAGTTCTTTCCCAGTCCTTTCGCTCCTAGCTAGGGGCCGCGTCCGGAGACTGGGTTGCCGTGTCTGTGTCTCCACTTACTAACTGTAGTGCTTAGTGAAGGTCCAGCCAAATGGAAGAGTAGTGTTGGTTAAAAAAAGGGGCTCCTAGAGAGCGGGACAGACCTCTGGTTGCCTTTTCGCTCTTCCACCAAGTTACTGACCTTTTGGCGGTTTATAAACCGATTTTGGCCTAGTTTTTCCTTATTTTCAAGGTGAGAATACGATAATAGTACCACTTGGTTATAGAACTGTTAAGATTAAAGATGGTATTGATTAAAATACCTAACGTATATTCAGCACTTTCTGTATGCCTGACCTTGTTCTGTATTTTATATGTGCCAAATTTAATCCTTGCGATAACTTTACAGTAGGTAGCACTGTATTCATTAAAACCAAACAAACCCAAAGCACAGAGTCATAAAGTGCATTTAGTCAAAGAACCTATTGCTAGTAGATTTGGAGGACAGGCTTCAAACCCATTCATTTTGGGTTTCCAATAAACAGTAAAACTTCTGTTTTACTGTTAAAAGCAGGGTTGAAAAATAATTAATGGATAGTATTTTAAAGATCAGTGTTTCTGAAGCGTTCATTATTTTGTATCTGCTACCCCTGTAGGTATCTTAATAAATATTTATTGAGTTAATGTTACTATAACTGTAGGTGTATGTTCAACTGAGTCTTGTAGTGTGCTTGTTACTTCCCTGCCAGTTGGGAATGAAGTGGTCTCCAGGGAAACATCACAGACTTTTGCTCATGATTGATGGCCTGGGAAAGTTGACTTAATCTGCTCAAGACCTAGGTTCCTCTTGTATGTAATGGAGATGATGGCAACCTTTATGTACAGTTGGGAAGGTCCCCTGGAGGTGGAAATGGCAACCCACTCCAGTATTTTTGCCTAGAGAATCCCATGGACAGAGGAGCCTGGCGGGCTACAGTCCACGGGGTCACAAAAAGTCGGACAGGACTGAGTGACTAATACTAAAACTTATACATATCTTTGAGAATTATTGTGAAGATTGAATTAGTAATTCATGAGACAGCTGTAACTCTTACTAAACTTTTTATATCTGGTTAGTGAGATTGCTGTTGCTCTTATTTTGTGTTTATTCTTAACTGAGAAACTTCTGACTGGTGTAAAATGGTACCTCATAGTGGTTTTGATTTGCATTTCTCTGATAATGAGTGATGTTGAGCATCTTTTCATGTGTTTGTTAGCCATCTGTATGTCTTCTTTGGAGAAATGTCTATTTAGTTCCTTGGCCCATTTTTTGATTGGGTTGTTTATTTTTCTGGAGTTGAGCTGTAGGAGTTGCTTGTATATTTTTGAGATTAGTTGTTTGTCAGTTGCTTCATTTGCTATTATTTTCTCCCATTCTGAAGGCTGTCTTTTCACCTTGCTAATAATTTCCTTTGATGTGCAGAAGCTTTTAAGTTTAATTAGGTCCCATTTGTTTATTTTTGCTTTTATTTCCAATATTCTGGGAGGTGGGTCATAGAGGATCCTGCTGTGATGTATGTCAGAGAGTGTTTTGCCTATGTTCTCCTCTAGGAGTTTTATAGTTTCTGGTCTTACGTTGAGATCTTTAATCCATTTTGAGTTTATTTTTGTGTATGGTGTTAGAAAGTGTTCTAGTTTCATTCTTTACAAGTGGTTGACCAGGTTTCCCAGCACCACTTGTTAAAGAGATTGTCTTTTCTCCATTGTATATTCTTGCCTCCTTTGTCAAAGATAAGGTGTCCATATGTGCGTGGATTTATCTCTGGGCTTTCTATTTTGTTCCATTGATCTATATTTCTGTCTTTGTGCCAGTACCATACTGTCTTGATAACTGTGGCTTTGTAATACAATTATGTAAAGTTTAAAAATAAAATAAAATTAAAAAAATAAATTAAAAAAAAAAAAAGAAACTTCTTTGGTCACCACGCTTAATGCACTGTGGCACAGGTAGAGAATAATAGTTTAAGCCTTATGTTTATGTTGTGATTGTTTAAGTTATCACATAATTCAAACTTTAATTTATACCAAAGGGTAACTTTTGGTGTATTTTCAATTAGCACAGTTGTTCTTAAATTCTGTATTGCTGAGCCTGGTATTCTGAGAATAACTAGATTTATTCAGATTATCAGATAAAAATGTTTTGAATATCTTTTGATAGATTGTAACCGCCCAGTTCACTTCTACTGGTTGCGAGGTGAAGAAATTATTCCTGGTGGTCATCGGAAAGGTCGAGTTGATGCTGTGCGATACCAAATAAATGATAAACCACACAACCAGATTCGAATATCCAGACAACTCCCTGAGGTAAGGATGTATTGCTTATGTGTCTGTGGACAGTTGAAGAGGAAGTATCAGCATGCTAGGTCAGTGGTCCCTAACTTTTTTGACACCAGGGACTGGTTTTTGTGGGAGATAGTATTTCCCTGGACTTGGGGCAGGAGTTGGTGGGGAATGATTTCAGGATGATTCAAGTGTGTTACATTTATTGTGCACTTAATTTCTATTATTATTAAGTTGTGATATATAATCAAATAATTATAGAACTCACCATAATGCAGAGTCAGTGGGAGCCCTGAGTTTGTTTGCCACAACTGGACAGTCCCATCGGGGTGATGGGAGACCGTGACACCAGAAGTATGTTGCTTATGTCCTGTCTGTAATTTCGTTTTGCCTACTGTCACTGCAGAAAACCCTGCTTCACAAAGATAGGATGTTGGAAATGGAAGTAGGCTTTTGATATGGAAAATGGAAGTGGCGGTTTGATAATCTGCCTTGCCTAAACATATGGAGATTTGAAGTTGTCTCAAACATATTTTTAAGACCACTGTTGTTTGTGATCTCAAGCAGTATTGTGAGCCACGGGGAGCAGCTGTAAATACAGACAGGGCTTTGCTCACCTGCTGCGCACCTCTTGCTTTACAGCCCGGTTCCTGACAGGCCGTGGACCAGTACCTGTCCACAGCCCAGGAGTCGGGGACCCCTGTGCTAGGTAATGGGTTAGGAAGGGTGAAAAGCTTTGGGTAGAGCCCTTTCCTTTCAAGTGTATTTGGAGTACATCTCATCTGAAATGCTTTTTCAGCTTTTTAACTGTATATTCTGCAGAGGTCAGGTAATAATTTTAAGTGAGGTTAAGACATCAGGTTTTAGGACCATACAAATCTTTTCATTTTCTCAATATAAAAATGCTGATGATAGTTTATGATTATAATTTATAGTGAACTATCCTATCTCATTGTAAATCGCATTTTTACAGCTAGAAGTATTCATTTTACAGGTATCCAGTTCTTTTGGAGAAAGCAAGTGTATTCTGAATATTATCTGTTTGTCCATGTCAGAGGTTGACACATTTCTTCTGCAAAGGTCCAAATAGTAAATATTTTAGGCTTTAGGGGCCATAAGTTTCTGTTGCATTCTCAGTTCTTATCATGTAAAAATAGCCCTGTACCATATATAAATGAATTTACATGACTGTGTTCCAGTAAAACTTTATTTGGAAAAACAGTTAGCTGGCTAGATTTGGCCCATCATTAGATGGTAGAGTTTAATCATTTAAGATTTTTAACTATTAAGAATGTGAGTAAAATATATGCTAGTGTTGCTGTGAATTTACTTATGACTTTTTTCTTTAAGTTTGTGCCACTGGATTATTCTGTACCTGTAGAAGTCCCTGTTAAAAATTGTAAGCCAGACAAACTCCCATTATTCAAACGGCAATATGAAAATGCCATCTTTATTGGTAAGTTTCTCGTTTAATAAATGTGTTCAAAGTGTCCTGTGCAAATTTGCATAATTAATTTTTGATGACTGAGAAGTTCAGCCTGTCCATGAGCAATGTAACTCATCTCAGGTTGCAATATACATGAAAATTGAAAGAAAATATTCTTTTAACTTATCATTTAAAATTTTATGTTTCTATTCAATTACAGTATTTAAGGTTAAAAAACAGTTATAGTTCTGATTTAACTTTACTCTGCCTGAAAGTCACTAGGTCCATGCAAATGACACATTTCTTTTCCTCTTTATGACTAATTTTCCATTGCACACACATGCGCACACACATACATGTATATATATATATATATACACACACTAACACACCACATTTTCTTTATCCATTCTTTTGTTGAAGGATATTTAGGTTGCTTGCACATCCTGGTTTTGTAAATAGTGCTGCTATGAACATTGGGATTCATGTATCTTTTGCAGTTCTGGTTTTCTCCAGATATGTGCTAAGGAGTGGGACTGCTGGGTCACATGGTATTTCTGTTCTTAATTTTTAAAGGAATCTCCATGCTGTTCCCCATAGTGAATATATCCATTTACATTCCCACCAACGGTGTAGGAAAGTTGCCCTGTCACCACACCTTCAGCATTTGTTGTGTATTTTTGATGATAGCCATTTTGACTGGTATGAAGTGGTACCTCATGGTAGTTTTCTTTTGCGCTTCCCTAATAATCAGTGATGCTGAGCATCTTTTCATGTGACTTTTGGCCATCTATATGCCTTTGTTGGAGAAATGTCTATTTAGGTCTTCTGTCCATGTTTTGATTGGGTTATTTGTTTTTTGATATTGAGCTGCATGAGCTAATTGTTTATTTTGGAGATTAATCCCTTTAGTGCCACTGAACTATACAGTTAAATATGGTTAAAATAGTATGTTTTAATGTGACTTTTACCATAATTTAAAAAACATAAAAAATAGTTATACATGTTATGCTTTGTTTATTTGTTATTTATATGGAAAAGTATGTTTTTTCAAAAATGAAAAAGTATAGAGCTGAATTTGAGGTAGTGATTGAATTTTTTCAACAAAAACCTCTTATTTGTATAACAAACTATGATAACCATCAGGAATATAAAAATTAGTCTCTGCCCTCATGCAGCTTACACTTTGGCTATTTTTTCCCTGTTTATTAATTCCTAGCTCACTGAAAAACATTTTTAAGAAAGCAGCTGTATGCTGGTCCTCCAGAACTGTTTTATCAGTCCTATATCAATCACTGTGGTGGTCTTGGAGAGTGAATTATGGGGAACTTTTGGTTGAAAACACTTTCCACTAAAATCAAGAATGTCAGCATTGTAAAGAAAGTTTTTAAAGTTATGAAATGTTTGCATCCTTTGGTGAATATGACCGGGAGAATAACAAATTGCCCAATGATGACCAAGGAGTTTGAGAAAACTGACATAATAGGGAATTATAAATTTTACATATATTCTTTGGATTGATGATGATAGCTGGCAGATTTTACTTTCAGGTGAAATTTTTTATAAACAATAAGTAAACCAAGCTTTCTATTCGTATATTTTGAGTGCTGATCACATAATGAGTAGAGATATATGCATTTGAAGTAAATACTGAGGACGTGTTTCTAGATTCCCTACTTGTGCGTTTCATCTGAAATGTTTTTATTTTGCTTTCAGGAACAAAGACAGCAGATCCACTCTGTTATGGACATACCCAGTTTCATCTGCTACCTGACAAATTAAAAAGGGAAAGGCTTTTGAAACAAAACTGTGCTGATCAGATAGAAGTCATTTTTAGAGCTAATGCTATTGCAAGCCTTTTCGCTTGGACTGGAGCACAGGCTATGTATCAAGGTAAAACTAGTTTTATGGCATCAATGTTATTGGGAAACATTTTAAGAATTTAGCAGGTCAAATTATTTTCTTTAGGTTAAAATGTAGGTAGAATCTTAACATTTTGAAAACTTGCATTAGCACACAATGCAATTGTTTTAAAATCCATAATTAAATATTTTACATTTGTAGTTGGTTAGTGACACTTTGGTAGTTACCATCATCTTTTACTTTGACCATTTTTGTGTGAATGCATTTTTTTCTGATGATATTCTCAAATATTTCAAAGACTAGCTAACTGAATCAACTCTGGATGATAACAGCTTTCTGAAACTAGAAAATGAACTGCTTTCATGGATTAAATTTTAGATTAAATCACAGTTATCATGTATAATTTCTTTGAGGACCATATCTAGGGTGTAGATTGGGAGACAGTTCATTCAGTTAATGGCTTATGGTTTTTACGTACCAGGCACTGTTGGCCTTGGAGATACAGTGTTGAATGAGAGAGATCCTGCTTTCCTGGAGCTTATATTATAGTAGGGATAGTAAAAGATAGTAAACATGTAGTGTTTCAGAAAGTATTAATCACTTCAGTCATGTCCAACTCTATGTGGCCCTATGGACTGTAGCCCATCAGGCTTTTCTGTCCATGGGAATTCTCCAGGCAAGAATAGTGGAGTGGATAGCCATTCCCTTCTTCAGGGAATCTTCCAATTAGTGGTGATGCTCTGAAGAGAATATACTAGATGGAGGGTAGAATGTGCATAGGGTACAGGTATAAATGAGGCATGGGGTAGAATCACTTTAGACGTTTAGAGTTAGTTAATTCAAGGGAGGTCTCTAAAGATTTTCATTTGAACAGAAACCTGAGGATGAGGAGCCCTCTTTGCATAAACTTGGAGGAAGGACACTTCCAGACAAAGGGAATGACAGGTAGCTCTGAGGTAGGAACAGACTTGAAGTGTTTAAGGAACATCATGAAGGCTGATGAAGAAAGGGAGTGGGAGAATGAAGATAGGGAGCTGGAGTGAGATAGAGGGAGCTGGAGGCATGTCACAGAGGACTTTCAGAGCCCATTGGGAGCCACTTAACTTTTGTTACAAAACCAGAAGTAATAGAATGCATACCTAGGTTGTTGCTGCTGCTGCTGCTAAGTCGCTTCAGTCGTGTCCGACTCTGTGTGACCCCATAGACGGCAGCCCACCAGGCTCCCCTGTCCCTGGGATTCTCCAGGCAAGAACACTGGAGTGGGTTGCCTTTTCCTTCTCCAGTGCATAAAAGTGAAAAGTGAAAGTGAAGTCGCTCAGTCGTGTCCGACTCTTTGCGAACCCATGGACTGCAGCCTACCAGGCTCTGTCCATGGGATTCTCTAGGCAAGAGTACTGGAGTGTGGTGCTGCTACTCTTATATAAACATCCAGGAGGAGTTTTAACAGTGATTTAATTATTGCCAGGCTCACCTTTTTTTTCCTTTGTATATGTATTTTTAACCTCATACTCACAATTGTTGACTTATGTCTTTATAATAGAACTAACTAGACAAGAGTAGGAATACAAGTAGACAATCAGAAAAATTAAGAGGAAACTTTATTGAAGATGTTAGAATGGCATAGTTTATTCATGAAAAATAAAGTACTTCTTTTTATATTATAATTAATTCTGTATTTTAACAATACTGTTTATTGGCTGCCTTCATTAAAGTTGATATATATATGTGGCAAAATGTACAACTTACTGCATGCCCCTTGAATTTAAAAGTATTAAAGCTAGTCAGCCTGGACCAAGAAACAGCCAGAAAATTTGAATAATAAAGATATTCAGATATCCTAGAACCTTATGATGACATAAAATACACTAGGCAGAATGAAAACAACTCATAAAACCGATTTTGAATTATAAATTAAGACATAGAATTCATCTGATAACTACATGGTTGAAGTTCTTAGAAAGTCAAGGGTTTTTCTGAGGGCTTTTTTTTTTGTAGATTTGGTGAAATAAATGTCTGTACCGGTTATTGGGTGGTAGATGCTGCTGGTATAAGGGAAATTTGAACGTATTTAGGGTTGGTGAATAATGACGTGGAGACCTCTGCATAAATGGACCTCACTTCTCTTCTTAGGTGAAGTGAGTTAAGGTTGAAATCTGATGAAGTCCAAAGTTGTTGAAAAGGTGTATCATGAACTTTGTGGCTCCTGGAAGGAAGGAAATAGTTCTTGATGCAGAAATGGAATATAGAATTAGGATGGAGAAGATAGCGAAAACATTGAGATCTTTAGAAATTTGGCAGGTAAAATATCCAGTTTATAGGAGGTATTTTATATCCTCTAGTGTGCGTGTTTTGTTTTGGTAAAATATATTCTGTATATGAGTTTCAGCATAACTTTTCTTCTACAGGATTCTGGAGTGAAGCAGACGTTACTCGACCTTTTGTCTCCCAGGGTGTGATCACGGATGGAAAATACTTCTCCTTTTTCTGTTACCAGTTAAACACTTTAGCACTGACTGCGCAAGCTGATCAAAACAACCCTCGTAAAAATATATGTTGGGGAACACAAAGTATGCCTCTTTATGAAACAATTGAAGATAATGATGTCAAAGGTTTTAATGATGACGTTTTACTTCAGTTAGTTCACTTTCTACTAAATAGACCAGAAGAAGACAAAGCACAGCTGTTGGTAAATTAAGAAAAAACATTTGCTTTGGGAATACTTAAATTTCACTGAAGGAACAATAAAAGGAATTTTGGCAATGAGACTTCTGTTAAATAGTAAATACATTGATTTTGAGACAAATGTTTCTTTATGTTAACCTGTGATTAGACCTTTCATTTTGCTCAAAGTACTAAGAGATTTAATTTTAGATACAGTATGTTGATTTAAATAATTTCATTCATATGTGGCTAACTGATGAGACTAATAGAATAATCTTCAATACTTGGTGTTACTTGTTTCTGTGTGTAAGCGCATATCACTTACTGCATACCATTCACTGCATGATAGGCCAGTAATCTGAGAGACAAGGAGTTGGGGCAAGGAAAAATGACTTTATTTGGAAAGCCAGCAAGCTGAGAAGATGACAAATTAATGTCCTAAAGAATGATTTTAATTTGAGATAGAATTTTAGTTTTTATGCTAGGGAAGGAGGAGGGAAGCAGGGTGCCTGATCAGATTGTGGACCTTATTCTGATTGGATGGTAATGAGATAATCAGGTGGTATTTTGGGAGTCAACATTATCAACCTGATTCCAACCTGGCTGGGGTCTCAGAATATTAACTATAACCCTCAAGGAGGAACTAAAGGTCTTTGACTTTGTTTTATGACTGTTTTATTTTGTCGTCAGTTCAGTTGAGTCTCTCAGTCATGTCCAACTCTTTGCAACCCCATAAACTGCAGCACACCAGGCTTCCCTGTCCATCACCAGCTGCCGGAGTCTACCCAAACTCATGTCCATGGAGTCGGTGATGCCATCCAACCATCTCATCCTCTGTCGTCCCCTTCTCCTCCTGCCCCCAATCTTTCCCAGCATCAGGGTCTTTTCAAATGAGTCAGCTCTTTGCAGCATCAGGTGGCCAAAGTATTGAAGTTTCAGCTTCAACATCAGTCCTTCCAATGAACACCCAGGACTGATCTCCTTTAGGATGGACTGGTTGGATCTCCTTGTAGTCCAAGGGACTCTCAAGAGTCTTCTCCAACACCACAGTTGAAAAGCATCAATTCTTTGGTACTCAGCTTTCTTAATGGTCCAACTCTCACATCCATACATGACTACTGGAAAAACCATAGCCTTGACTAGATGGACCTTTGTTGAAAAAGTAATGTCTCTGCTTTTTAATATGCTGTCTAGGTTGGTCATAACTTTCCTTCCAAGGAGTAAGCATCTTTTAATTTCATGGCTGTAGTCACCATCTGCAATGATTTTGGAGACCCCAAAAATAAAGTCAGCCACTGTTTCCACTGTTTGCCCATCTATTTGCCATGAAGTGATGGGACTGGATGCCATGATCTTCGTTTTCTGAATGTTGAGCTTTAAGCCAACTTTTTCACTCTCCTCTTTCCCTTTCATCAAGATGCTGTTTAGTTCTTCTTCACTTTCTGCTATAAGGGTGGTGTCATCTGCATATCTGAGGTTATTGATATTTCTCCCTGCAGTCTTGATTCCAGCTTGTGTTTCTTCCAGCCCAGTGTTTCTCATGATGTACTCTGCGTATAAGTTAAATAAGCAGGGTGACAATATGCAGCCTTGACATACTCCTTTTCCTATTTGGAACCAGTCTGTTGTTCCATGTCTAGTTCTAACTGTTGCTTCCTGACCTGCATACAGGTTTCTCAAGAGGCTGGTCAGGTGGTCTGGTATTCCCATCTCTTTCCGAATTTTCCACAGTTTATTGTGATCCACACAGTCAAAGGCTTTGGCATAGTCAATAAAGCAGAAATAGATGTTTTTCTGGAACTCTCTTGCTTTTTCCATGATCCAGCGGATGTTGGCAATTTGATCTCTGGTTCCTCTGCCTTTTCTAATTACAGCTTGAACATCAGGAAGTTCATGGTTCACATATTGCTGAAGCCTGGCTTGGAGAATTTTGAGCATTACCTTACTAGTGTGTAAGATGAGTGCAGTTGTGTGGTATTTTGAGCATTGTCTTGTCTGACTATTTTTGCTTGTTTCTATATTGTCTCATTTCTCTGATTGAATTTGCTGTTTGGAACTCAGGGAAGGCCTTGGAGACTAAAGCTTTTTCTATAAATAAGAGATGGGGGATACAGGAGTTCTGTTCCCTGGAAGACTCCACAGGTCCTGCTGCATTTTCTGTGGTTTTAAACGTAATATAAAGACAGTCATTCAAATGCTTGAGAATATGTACATGTTTTGTTATTTTTTTTAAATATTTATGTAATAACATGGCACAGAGTTTTAGATCCCTACACAAACCCTCCAAAACATGAACAATGTTTTGTACAAATAGGAAACCGACTCAAGAGAGTTAAACTGACATTAATAAGGTTTCACAGATGATGAGTAATACACCTGATGAATTATATGCAACCTAGGTTCTTAGACCTTAGAAGTAACATTAATATGTTTCTGCTAGTTGCATTTGTTCTGTCCCAAAGATTGGGAAACTAGATTTGCTATGTTTCAAAATCAGTTGTCAGTTGGTAAAATTGTTATTCTTGCTAATAATTAAGGTTCATCCAAAAATTACCTTTGTTGTTGCTCTTGGTTTTGCTTTTTGTTTTTTTGGCCATGCTGTGTGGCATTCAGGATCTTAGTTCCCCAACCAGGGTAGAACTTATGTCTCCCTGCAGTGGAAGCATGGAGCTCTAACCACTGGACTGCCAGGGAATTCCCCCTAGTTAACGTTTGTATAACTTTGCTAACACACAATATTTTATATAACCTCTTTACTGTAGTTAATGACAAATACTATTTTTTCTTTCTTCTTCCTTCCCTCCTTTCCTCCCATTCTTTCAAGACAGAGGTCTTGGAAATGGAGCAAGTTATATGGAACAGATGCCTCAGCTAGAAGGGGTTATTTACTGCAAATGATTGCTAAACTGAAAGAATAATATTTGAAAGTTGTATTAATAATTCATTTCAGCCAAGTGCCTACTGTGTGACACATGGTGCCAAGTGTTCCAGGTTTACTTTAATTTTTTAATCTGTTTCCAAAGCTTGGAATATTGTTTCCTACCCTTGTTCCTGTTTATTCCAACTTGGATATTGCATTCTCATTCATCCTTCATGTAAAAAGAAAATGCAGATGTAGAGGGCACAGCCTTAGCAAGCTCCAAATAAAATTTCTCTTGGTCTGGGCTCTCACTTTCTAACTAATTGAACCTTGGACAATTTGAGTTACCATCTTTGATTTCTGCTTCCATAAAACAGAGTAATCTCACAAACTTGTCTAAACAGATTGCATTTAATTGTCCCATCCATTGCATACTTCTCCCTCTGTGGTAGCACATGTTTTACTCTTTCACGACAATTTTTCTCATTACAAATGGTGTAGAACACACATATTACACAAACACACCTGTGCATACATGTCAGGGCTTCATATAGCTCTTACTATATTCTAGAGCATCATTTAGATACTTTATTGGTATCAGCTCATTTAATCATCAAAATTTTTTTGGAGCTAGGTGCTGTTATTCTCATTTTGCAGATGTGTTACACAGAGAGCACAACAACTTATTGAAGGTCACACAACTAGAAAGACACAGGATTAGAATTTGAACCAAGGTGGTCTGACTCCAGGGTCTGGTAGATACACTATAGATCTAGTCAGTGCTACAGAAGTGTATCAGTGGTATAAATTCAGATAAGTGAAAGTGAAGTCGCTCGGTGGTGTCTAACTCTTTGTGACCCCATGGACTGTAGCTTGTCAGGCTCCTCCGTCCATGGGATTTTCCAGGCAGGAGTGCTGGAGTGGATTGCCATTTCCTTCTCCAGGGGATCTTCCCAACCCAGGAATTGAACCCAGGTCTCCTGCATTGCAGGCAGACACTTTACCGTCTGAGCCACCAGGGAAGCCCAGGAAATGTTAATTCTGACTGGCATGGATCCTAGGAGCTTTCCTTGGAGCAAATAGCATTTGAATTGGTTCTTGATAGATGGCATTTTCCAAAAACAGGAAGAAGAATAAGTGGATAGATCTGTGAATGAAGGTGAAAAGTTCAAGATTTACCTGGGAATTGGGTGTTTACTTGGTTTACCCCAAATTGGGTGTTTTCTAAAAGCATTTCCAGAAAAAAGTTGTTTACTAAGAAACAAAATCTAGTTGGTATCACATTTGCATATAACACTGAACATTAGGGAACAATGTAGCATTGTTTAGACTTCTGGGGGAAACATTACATCAGAAGAAATCTAGACTAGTCTAGATAAATATGTTGTGCCTGCTAAGTTGCTTCAGCCATGTCTGACTCTGCAGCCCCATGGACTGTAGCCTGCCAGGTTCCTCTGTCCATGGGATTCTCCAGGCAAGAATACTGGAGTGGGTTGCCATTTCCTTCTCCAAGGCATCTTCCTAACCCAGGGATCGAAACTGAGCCTCTTACTTCCCTGTGTTGGCAGGCGGGTCTTTACCACTAGTGCCACCTAGGAAGCCCCAATATATAGATAGGTTAGGACAGTTGAAAAAATATCAGAACATCCAAGTCTCTTACAAATTTATTAAAAATGTAGTTGATTAGCACGTGATTTAATAGAGGAACCAATGAATAGAGAATTCAAAATGAATAAATGAGTATACAAAGTCATACTAGGCAAAAGTAAGCATAAAGCAGGGTGAGCACCTATAATTTCAAACAATTCAAGGCAACAAAAAGGATCTAGTGTTAAAATGTCATTTTGTATTACAGATTGTAATCAGTGTGTGAAATGTTACTTAAAGTAAATCTTAGTCTTAAGAAGTTGAAGTAACTAAAAATGAGGAATAATTAATAAATTTGACTTAATAAAATTTTTAATCTTACAAACAAAATAGATCTTTTAAAATGTGATAGAATATGTATACAAAATTGTTTAGTAGACCACAGAAAGTGTCAGAAATTCTTAAAAACAGGAATCATACAAGTCATGAACTCTGCATCACAATATATTCAGAAATTGCTAATATAGTTTTAAATTGGAGACACCTAATCATTTGAAAGTAAAAGTATAAACATAAATGGTTATTGCTTACACCAAATATTCAATATAAAATTCTAGAGCTATATTACAGTCTAAAAGTGAAAGCTAGTTATCTAATTTTTTCATTTTTGTCAGATGTACTTTTATATGATCTGGACTATGGACCTCCCTGTGCTTTGTGCAAGAAAGCATTGTATTAGTGCAAGTAAAACTTTAGACTGAAATGCAAACCCTACCTATAAAAGCTAGTTGGATATAGGCAAAGTTATTTTGAATACATTTACTCCTAGGAATACACGAAGGTATGTAAGAGAATCACTGAATAAACATAACCCACCTTCTTTTTGCAGTTGTCAACTTACTTTGCTTTAATACCTGGAAAAACTATTTTTCTAGTAACGCACATGGAGTAGAATGGGGCAAGCCACATACACTTTAAAAGATAAAACATAAAGTACAAAGAAATGTTTACTAATCTCAACTCTGGAAGAGCATCATAACCTTGCTTTACAGTCTTATATTTGAAGCCTGCTTACTAGTGTACTTGCTGCTGCTACTGCTGCTAAGTTGCTTCAGTCATGTCCGACTGTGTGACCCCATAGACGGCAGCCCACTAGGCTCCTCTGTCCCTGGGATTCTCCAGGCAAGAATACTGGAGTGGGTCGCCATTGCCTTCTCCAATGCATGAAAGTGAAAAGTGAAAGTGAAGTCGCTCAGTCATGCCCGACTCTTAGCGACCCCATGGACTGTAGCCCACCAGGCTCCTCCTGCCATGGGATTTTCCAGGCAAGAGTACTGGAGAGAGTTGCTATTGCCTTCTCCGAGTGCCATTATAAACTTATTGGCAAGTTTATAATGTTATGTGTTTATTTACAGTAAGGAAATAAAGTCAGTATTTGCTAAAAGAGTTTTCAAAAATGAAAGAAAATCAGAAGAAAATTAAATGTAGAAGACAGTGAATTGAAAGAGAGAACAGACTTGACAAGTAGATGCAATAACTGATTCTTTATCCTAGCCCTCCAGTGTCAGGAAAAGAATTACTGTTCCAGCAAATCTAATCAAGAGGAAAAAAGAAAACATTTAGAATTGGAAAAGGGAAAGTAATACACTTGATGGAGTCTCTAGATAGACAAGAAGATACTGTATATAACAAACTTGGATATTTTCCCCTGAAAAATGAAATGATTGAGTAAAGATGGAAAACTTAAATGGACCATGGAAGAAATGGAAAATACTTCTAAGATACCTTCTGACAAGGCGTCATAACAATACAGTTTATCTATGAATTCTTTAAAATTTTCATGAAGTAAAACTTAAAATTTGGAGTGCTACCCAATTCATTTTTAATAACTCATCTCAATTAAAAAAAATACCCTCCGAAAATGAGCATTTCTGTATAAATTTAGAAATCCTAAATAAAATGCCACATTACTGAATTCAACAGTAATTTAAAAATCCACCCTGATAGAGTAGAGATGAAATTCAGTACTGGATTGATGTATGGAAATATGCTAATAGCAAACTTTAGTAGTTCAATGCAAAAAAATAAGGCTTTTGATAAAATTCTTATTTAAAAAGGCAAATAAAAATGGGTAAGTATTAATAGAAGGATATTTCAATAAAATCTTTGTTATTTAACCCCAATTGATGTTTAACGGTGAACAGTACCTGATGTTCCCATTGAAGTCTGCCAGTTCAGATAAGATTGCCAGCTTTGACCTTTATGTGTCTCATGGGCTGATTCAAACCAGGTGCCTAGAATCATATAAGTAAACACTCAAAAGTTTCTTGAGGGGCTTCCCTGATGGTCCAGTGGATAAGACTTCATCTTCCAATGCAGAGTGTACAGGTTCTATCTCTGGTTAGGGAACTAAGATCCCACATGCCTCATGGCCAAAAAACCAAGACATAAAACAGAAGCAATACTGCAACAAATTCAGTAAAGGCTTTAAAATATGGTCTCCATCAAAAAAAACTTCAAAAAAAGTTTGTTGCATAGATGTGAATTAATGAACTTAAGGTAGTCAATCTTTCAAGTTTGAAATCAGGCATACCTCATTTAGTTTTTTTTTTTTTTTTAATTTCAGCAAAGTTGTACAGTTTTCTTTATGAAGATTTCATCACATTTCATATATATGCCTAAATTTTTGTGTAATTGAGAATGAATTTTTCATTTTAATTATAGCTTTTATCGCTTCAAAATGGCTTTGTAATAGCTACTGTTGATTGCTATACATTTATTTTGTGAAAGGCATGTTTAGCTCATTAACTCAGGAATTTTATAGTTGAGTCTCATGAGATACATAGGTCGAGTTGGTCTTGGGATCCTCTAAAGCTGTTTACCAACACAAGCCATCATTAACCTTCATGTAGTAAAATCACTGGACAGTTCTCTGACTTGACTTTAGTGAATGACTTGACTTTGATGAAGGGGTGGATGACTATCCATTCTTAAAGTCGCGTCTTTTATTGCCTTCAGTGGAACATCTTGTGTTTTCTTCCTATCTCTTGGACCATTCTTTCACATTTCTCTGGTGTTCTTCTAATTTTTCTTTAAATATTTGTATACCACAGACTCCTGCTCTAGGCGCCATCTTTTTTATTCATAATCTTTCCTTAGATGACCTCATCAAGTTTCACGGAAATAAATATATTTATAAGCACATTAAAAATTGCAATACGATTTCAGTTTTGTGTTTCATAGCTGAACTGTTAACATCACCATTGTAACTGGGAATAGGCCTGGTGATTAAAATTAGTGTGATTTTTCCTTAATTTTTCAGTTTAATAAATTTCCCAGAAAATACATATTTTTAATAATAAAAATTCATTTTAACTAAAGAAACTAGATCTCTTTCATGAATTGACTCTAATATGGAACCACCATCTTATGTCAAATTGCACTCCATCAGAAACAACTTTATTATGAAATTATATTTGAAAAAGCATTTCTTGAATGTATGTTACTTAAAATTTTATTCAGTAAAATTCAAATGTTTCATCATACATATGTTTAACTTACTCTAAGCAGTTGGTTCCTATAAACAGAAAACTTAGTTAATGGACACAACAGAAGGGCTAGTTTACTAGACAGAGTGCCTAAAGAACTATGGATGGAGATTCCTAATATTGTACAGGAGGCATTGACCAAAATCATCCCAAAGAAAAAGAAATGCATGAAGGCAAAGTGGCTGTCTGAGGAGACTTTACAAATAGCTGAGGAAAGAAGAAAAGTGAAAGACGAGGGAAAAAGGGAAAGATAAACCCAACTGAATGCAGAGTTCCAGAGAATAGCAAGGAGAGATAAGAAGGCCTTAAATGAACAATGCAAAGAAATAGAGGAAAACAGAATGGGAAAGACTATAGAGATCTCTTCAAGAATATTGGAGATATCAAAAGAACATTTCATGCAAGGATGGACATGATAAAGGACAGAAAGAGTAAGACCTAACAGAAGTAGAAGGGATTAAGAACAGGTGGCAAGAATACATAGAACTATGCAAGAGAGATCTTAATGACCTGGGAAACCACAATGGTGGAGTCACTCACCTAGAGCCAGACATCCTGGAGTGTGAAGTCAAGTGGGCCTCAGGAAACATTAGAAGGAACAAAGCTAATGGAGGTGATGGAATTCCAGCTAAATCACTTAAAATCCTAAAAGATGATGCTATTAAAGTACTGCACTCAATATGTCAGCAAATTTGGAAAACTCAGCAGTGGCCACAAGACTGGAAAATGTCAGTTTTCATTCCAGTCCCAAAGAAGGGCAATGCCAAAGAATGTTCATACTACCATACAATTGCACTCATTTCACATGCAAGGTAAAGCTCAAAATTCTTCAAGCTAAACAGTACGGGAACTGAGAACTTTCAAATATACAAGCTGAGTTTAAGGAAAAGAGGAACCAGAGATCAAATCACCAGCATTTGTTGGATCTAGAGAAAGCAAGGGAATTCCAGAAAAACATTTCTATTTCTGCTTCATTGACTACACTAAAGCCTTTGACTATGTGAATCACAACAAACTGTGGAAAATTCTTAAAGAGATGGGAATACCAGAACCTGTCTCCTGAGAAACCTGTATGCCAGGTTTGGCATACTGAACCGAATATGGAAAAACTGGCTGGTTCAAAATTGGGAAAGGAGTACATCAAAGCTGTATATTGTTACCCTGTTTATTTATATGCAGTATATCATACAAAATGCCAGGCTGGATGAATAACAAGCTATTATCAAGATTGCCAGGAGAAATGTCAACAACCTCAGATATGCAAATAATACCTCTCTAATGGCAGAAAGTGAAGAGAAACTAAGTCTCTTAATGAGGGTGAAAGAGGAGAGTGAAAAAGCTGGCTTAAAACTCAACATTGAAAAACTAAGATCATGGCATCTATTTGAATCACTTCATGGCAAATAGAAAAGGAAAAGGTGGAGGCAGTGACAGATTTTTTTCTTGGGCTCTATATCAGTGTAGATGGTGACTCCAGCCATGAAATTAAAAGATGCTTGCTCCTCAGAAGGAAAGCTAAGACAAACCTAGATAACATATTGAAAAGCAGAGATATCACTTTGCCCACAAAGGTCCCTGTGGTCAAAGATTGCTTTTTTCAGTAGTCATGTATGAATGTGAGAGTTGTACCGTAAAGAAGGCTGAACACTGAAGAACTGATGCTTTTGAATTGTGCTGGTGAAGACTCTTTTGAGAGTCCCTTGGACAGCAAAGAGATCAAACCAGCCTGTCCTAAAGGAAATCAACCATGACTATTCATTGGAAGGACTGATGCTGAAGCTCCAATACTTTGGCCATCTGATGCAAAGAGCTGACTCATTGGAAAAAACTTTGATGCTGGGAAAGATTGGAGGTAAAAGGAGAAGGGGCAGCAGAAAATGAAATGGTTAGAAAGCATCACCAACTCGATGGACATGAATCTGAGCAAACTCTGGGAGATAGTGGAGGACAGGCAAGGGGTTGAACAGGACTTTAGTGACTCAACAATAACAAGAGACACAAAAACCTTAGATTTTTTTTCTTCAAATATTTTAATAGACCAGTCAAGTTAATTGCTATACATATTGTATTTTATGTTATGTTCTAGCCCATTGTGGATAATAGTTAAGTTAAATGTGAGTTAAGGTTAATTCACATAAATATATCAGGAGAAATAATTTTTAATTGCTTATTACTATTATAAAATTTGGAAAAACCATGGGCAGGAAAAAATAAGAAAAGGAAAATAAATAGGAAAATTTGCTACAGAGAATATTTAGAATAGAAATAAAAAGCCTACAAATGTATAATATTGACATTGGTCAATATTTAATTGGACAAGTTTGAATTTCTTATGAAAGGCCTTAGTATTTCAAAGTTTGGTTAAATACTTTCATTAAGTCAAACAACAATAGCAATAAAAAAATTAAAACCAAGGAGTATTAAGACAGTCCACAAAGGGTGAAAATTATGCGTAATAATATTCCAAATGTACAGACATGGTCACTGTCTTGGTGTGTAATAAGCATGAAAATGAAAGTGAAGTAGCTCAGTCGTGTCCGACTCTTTGCGACCCCTGTAGACTGTAGCCTACCAGGCTCCTCCGTCCATGGGATTCTCCAGGCAAGGATACTGGAGTGGATTGCCATTTATAGACTAATATACAGCAATAGTTACCATCCAAATAAGCTCATCTCTTCATTAACTGGAGAAGGAAATGGCAACCCACTCCAGTATTCTTGCCTGGAGAATCCCATGAACAGAGGAGTCTGGCAGGCTACAGTCCATGGGTCACAAGAGTCAGACAGGACTTAGCGACTAAAGCACTTCATTAACTATAGCTTATGAGACTATATAACTTTAAAAGTATTCTCATAATTTGCCTGCTTTATATTTAAAATGTTCTGGACATCATCTTTAGTACAAAATGAACCTCCATTTCTTGATCACATTTCTTTGTTTTTTTTCCCCCTACTTTATGTAAAAACACCAACTTCTGTTTCAGATCTTGATTACATTTTGTGTTACTGTCATCCTACACAATTCTGCTTTTCACTACAAAACGTCTGTTAATAATTTTCGACACTTGAAATTGGATTCTAAAACATTTATAATAGTTTGGACATAAGTTTGAGGTCTACTGTGTAGGTTGTATTTTGGCTTTTTTGCATTTTTAAAAGATAATTATGGTTATAAGATAATTTGATTTGTTTTCAAAATTATGTAAGTGAAAGTGGCTCAGTCGTCTCCAACTCTTTCTAACCCCGTGGACTATACAGTCCATGCAATTCTCCAGGCCAGAATCCTGAAGGCCTTTTCCTTCTCCAGGGGATCCCAATCCAGAGATCAAACCCAGGTCTCCCTCATTGCAGGTAGATTCTTTACTAGCTGACCCACAGGGGGAGCCCAAGAAGACTGGAATGGGTAACTTTATGCCTTCTCCAGCAGATGGTCCCAATCCAGGAATCAAACCTTGGTCTCCTGCTTTGCAGGCTGATTCTTTACCAACTGAGTGATAAGAGAAGCCCTTCCAAAATTATGTAAAGGGACTGCCACTGGACTTAAAAGGCAAGTAATGTCTTCTCTGGTGGCTCAGTGGTAAGGAAGCCACCTGCCGATGCAGGAGATGCAAGTTCAATCCCTGGGTCGAAAAGATTCTCTGGAAAAGGAAATGGCAACCTATTCCAGCATTCTTGCCTTGAGAATTCCATGGACAAAGGAGACTGGCAGTCCATAGGGTCGCAAAGAGTCTGATACAACTTAGTGACTAAACAACAACAACAATGTTCTCTAGGAATGACTTGATGGGAAACCCAAGATTATACATGCAGATGACAGCTCATTTGTCTTTTTTACCTCTTTAGTTTTTGGACACAGTAAATGAAGTTTTACATTGGTGACATATAGCAAAACCATGTATCAACCAGTTTAGAAATGCTGAAGCCAGAAGAAAGTAACGAATTTTGATTTTCATATAGATAACTGTATAAATGATTAGAAGCTTGATGCTTTAATATTTTAATTCAAACACACACTTTTGGAATGTTTTTATAAAAACTGTGAATTGATACAAAGATATTCAAACCTTTAGCATTTATTAAGATGTGTTATATATAAAATAGCAATATTATATTCATTTTTTCTATGGCCTTATGAACTTATTTATCTTGTAGATATATATAAGATGCAGAAATATGTAACCAAGTAACTTTATAAATGAGCTGCCTGTACTTTTTATCAGTTTAATTCTAGGTTTGAATTACTAAAAACTGTCATGATCTTAGGAAAATGAAAACTTACTCATGGAAAGTACTTCTCTGGGTCTTCAGTTCATATAAAACTTGACCTTTATTTGGAGAAGGCAATGGCAACCCACTCCAATACTCTTGCCTGGAAAATCCCATGGACAGAGGAGCCTGGTGGGCTGTAGTCCATGGGGTCGCTAAGAGTTGGACACAACTGAGCGACTTCCCTTTCACTTTTCACTTTCATGCATTGGAGAAGGAAATGGCAACCCACTCCAGTGTTCTTGCCTGGAGGATCCCAGGGACGGGGGAGCCTGGTGGGCTGCCGTCTATGGGGTCACACAGAGTCGGACACGACTGAAGCAACTTAGCAGCAGCAGCAGCAGCAATAGTTTTGTTATGAGCACTTTATTAGGATCTCCAGAACCATTCCAATAAGTTTACTCTCTTAATAATTAATCAGTCAGTTCAGTCACTCAGTCATGTCTGACTCTTTCCGACCCCCATAGACTGCTGCACACCAGGCTTCCCTGTACATCACCAACTCCTGGAACTTGCTCAAACTCATGTTCATCAAGTAGGTGATACCATCCAACTATCTCATCCTCTGTCATCCCATCCTCCTCCCACCTTCAATCTTTCCCAGCATCAAGGTCTTTTCTAATGAGCCGGTTCTTCGCATCAGGTGGCCGAAGTATTGGAGTTTCAGCTTCAGCATCAGTCCTTCCAATGAATATTCAGCACTAATTTCCTTTAGGATTGACTGGTTAGATTTTCCTGCAGTTCAAGGGACTCTCAAGAGTCTTCTCCAACACCACAATTCAAAAGCATCAATTCTTTGGTGCTCAGCTTTCTTTATAGTCCAACTCTCACATCCATGCATGACTACTGGAAAAACCATAGCTTTGACTTAACCTTTGTTGGTAAAGTAATGTCTCTGTTTTTTAATATGCTGTCTTGGTTGGTCAAAGCTTTTCTTCCAAGGAGCAAGTGTCTTTTAATTTCATGACTGCAATTACCATCTGCAGTGATTTTGGAGCCCCTGAAAATAGTCTCTCACTGTTTCCGTTGTTTCCCCATCTATTTGCCATGAAGTGATGGGACTGGATGCCATGATCTTAGTTTTCTGAATATTGAGTTTTAAGCCAACTTTTTTACTCTCCACTTTCCCTTTCATCAAGAGGCTCTTTAGTTCTTCTTCGCTTTCTGTCATAACGGTGGTGTCCTCTGTGTATCTGAGGTTATTGATATTTCTCCCAGCAATTAATCATTAATCAATAATAAAGAAGGTGGGCAGGACTTAAATCAGAATGGGCATCAGGGATAATTTAGTTTAGCAGCTGAGTTCTGTTTATGTCATTAATCTTTACCATACATGGTGTTAAGTGTTTTGTTTTAGTTGCAATATTAAAAAGGAGAGGGCTTATAAAACATCCAGCTTTCAAGTTCTTTTGAAAAATAGTAAAATCTGGTGACTCTAGATTTACATTCTATTGTGTGTTTACAATAGAGAGGTGCTGGAAATTGTCTGCTGTGTGTCCCTGTAGAGCAGACATACTGCCTGCAGTTTGCCACCGTTCCATAGCTCCTCATTTCTCCTCTGTTTACTTGCCAACATCATCCGTTATACTTAGCTGATTTGTGTTAATGTTTTATCCATGAGGCATTGAGTTTATGACCCCTGAAGTCCAGATTACTATTAAGAACTTGTATTATGAGTGGTCAAATTGAACCTTTATAATTGCCTCTTAGGCTTTAGAGATCTTTGTTTTCTATCAACAGACATTATAGTAATGATACCTTGAATTCAAATGAGTTCAATTTTGTTTGAGATAATTAAGTAAAACCTGATCTTTAAATAAAAGAAGTTACCTGGAGAAATATATGAATTTACATTCCATACATCTTCTGCTAAATGAAAGGCAAAGTGAAACCTGACTTGTTTTGTTTTGACAGTTTATTAATCATGAGTTTAAGAGAAATCTTATCCATTTTTGCAGAACCAAAGTTGGCATCCAGAGAATGTTTGGACACTGTACAGAGTATTTTGTTGAGTTGTCTGCAGTACCATCCTCCCCAGTTGTGGAAGAATTGTTAGGATGCTCTTACAGAGTTGAGCCCTTATTAGACTAGAGGAGAGGCCCAAATGGCAATCAAACACAAACTAGTTACAAAGCTAAGAATTAACCCATTCAAAAACAAAAATAGAAGAAACCTTTGACTTCTGCTTCCAAAAATAGTGGGAAGATCATTTAGTTCAAACTCCCTGCTATAATATCTTACTAAATATAGCAAATATCCACTTAAAGGCATTAGAGAGGTAATGGGGTAGTGAGTAACTGGCAAACTGATATCTGGAAGAAAATGGAAATCTAGAAAGAATCTAGTACTGGGCCTGCTTTTGCTCTGGAGGGGCAATTTGTTTACCAAGAAGAGGAAGCTGAAAAGTTGGAAAGACTTTTAATAGTCTTGTAAAGTCAGAAGAACAGATTACAGCACAGGATTTCCAAGGTTGGGACTCCGATAGAATTCTTTAAATGATCCTGAATAACCACAAGGGTGAACTAGAAGTAAACCATTCACATAGAATACAGTTTAGAACTGAGTCAACTAGATAGCCTAAAAAATCTGAAGTTTTATTAAGTAGATTAATGTAACCTGAGATTTCTAGTGCCCTGAGAATTTGAAAGATGCTGCTTTGGAGAAAGAGAACATATTCCTAGGTCTCAAATTATTTCTACAAGCAGTTTTTCAAATATAATATATCCATATAATGATTTGGCACAAAAGGAGAAAGATGGTCAGAATGAAAATCGTCAGACACAATAGACAATAGAAACAGACCCAAAGGGGCATCAAATATTTGGACTATGAAATAGAATTTAAAGTAATGTTTACTGTGTTAAGAATAGAATAAAAGATTGAAAATTTTAGTATAGAACTGGAAACTATAAAACATGTCATTGCATATTTGCAAAAAAAAGTCAAATACTTGAAAACTGGAAAAGTGAAAGTGTTAGTCGCTCAGCCATGTCCAACTCTTTGTGACCCCCATGGACTATAGCCCAGCAGGCTCCTCTGTCCAAGGAATTCTCCAGACACAGAATCCTGGAGTGAGTTGCCATTTCCTTCTCAAGGGGATCGTCCTGACCCAGGGATTAAACCTGAGTCTCCTGCATTGCAGGCAGATTCTTTACCATCTGAGCCATGAGGAAAGTCCCCAAACTGGAAAAACAAAACATTAAAATTAAGAACACAAAACTGTATTAGTGATCTATTCCACATAACACAAAACTGCAGACTTAGCTTCTTAAAACAACATTCTTCTTATTTCCATCTGCTTTATAGAAGCCATTTGACTTCCTGGCTTTTTTTTTTTTGGTTGCTTTTTAAAAAAAAATTAATTTATTTTAGTTGGAGGCTAATTACTTTACAATATTGTAGTAGTTTTTGCCATACATTGACATGAATCAGCCATGAGTGTACATGTGTTCCCCATCCTGAACCCTTCTCCCACCTCCTTCCCCATCGCATCCCTCAGGGTCATCCCAGTGCACCAGCCCTGAGCACCCTATCTCATGCATCGAACCTGGATTGGAGATCTGTTTCACAGATGATAATATACATGTTTCAACGCTATTGTCTCAAATCATCCCACCCTTGCCTTCTCCCACAGAGTCCAAAAGTCTGTTCTTTATATCTGTGTCTCTTTTGCTGTCTCGCATATGGGTCATCATTACCATCTTTCTAAATTCCATATATATGTGTTAATATACTGTATTGGTGTTTTTCTTTCTGACTTACTTCACTCTGTATAATAGGCTCCAGTTTCATCCACCTCATTAGAACTGATTCAAATGCATTCTTTTTTATAGTGGAGTAATATTCCATTGTGTATATGTACCACAGCTTTCTTATCCATTTGTCTGCCGATGGACATCTAGGTTGCTTCCGTGTCCTAGCTATTATAAACAGTGCTGTGATGAACATTGAGGTATACGTGTCTCTTTCAATTCTGGTTTCCTCAGTGTGTATGCCCAGCAGTGGGACTGCTGTGTCGTATGGCAGTTCTATTTCCAGTTTTTAAAGGAATCTCCACGTTGTTCTCCATAGTGGCTGTATTAGTTTGCATTCCCACCAACAGTGTAAGAGGGTTCCCTTTTCTCTGCACCCTCTCCAGCATTTATTGTTTGCAGACTTTTGGATCGCAGCCATTCTGACTGGCGTGAAATGGCACCTTGTGTGGTTTTGATTTTCATTTCTCTGAAAATGAGTAATGTTGCGCATCTTTTCATGTGTTTGTTAGCCATCTGTATGTCTTCTTTGGAGAAATGTCTGTTTAGTTCTCTGGCCCATTTTTTGATTGGGTCGTTTATTTTTCTGGAATTGAGCTGTAGAAGCTGCTTGTATATTTTGGAGATTAATTCTTTGTCAGTTACTTCGTTTGCTATTATTTTCTTCCATTCTGAAGGCTGTCTTTTCACCTTGCTTATAGTTTCCTTCGTTGTGCAAAAACTTTTAAGTTTAATTAGGTCTCATTTGTTTATTTTTGCTTTTATTTCCATTACTCTGGGAAGTGGATCATAGAGGATCCTACTGTGATTTATGTCAGAGTTTTTTCCTATGTTTTTCTCTGGGGGTTTTATAGTTTCTAGTCTTATGTTTAGATCTTTAAATTTGAGTTTATTTTTGTGTATGGTGTTAGAAAGTGTTCTAGTTTCATTCTTTTACAAGTGATTGACCAGTTTTCCCAGCATCAAAAAGAGATTGTCTTTTCTCCCTTGTATATTCTTGCCTCCTATGTCAAAGATAAGGTGTCCATAGGTGTGTGGATTTATCTCTGGGCTTTCTATTTTGTTTCATTGAACTATATTTCTGTCTTTGTGCCAGTACGATACTGTCTTGATGACTGTAGCTTTGTAGTATAGTCTGAAGTCAGGAAGGTTGATTCCTCCAGTTCCATTCTTCTTTCTCAAGATTGCTTTGGCTATTCGAGGTTTTTGTATTTCCATACACATTGTGAAATTATTTGTTCTAGTTCTCTGAAAAATACTGTTGGTAGCTTGATAGGGATTGCATTGAATCTATAGATTGCTTTGGGTAGTATACTCATTTTCACTGTATTGATTCTTCCAATCCATGAACATGGTGTATTTCTCCATCTATTTGTGTCATCTTTGATTTCTTTCATTACTGTTGTTTAGTTTTCTATATATAGGTCTTTTGTTTCTTTAGGTAGCTGTATTCCTAAGTATTTTATTCTTTTCGTTGCAATGGTGAATGGAATTGTTTCCTTAATTTCTTTCTGTTTTCTCATTGTTCAGTTCAGTTCAGTCACTCAGTTGTGTCCGACTCTTTGCGACCCCATGAATCACAACACGCCAGGCCTCCCTGTCCATCACCAACTCCTGGAGTTCACTCAGACTCACGTCCATTGAGTCAGTGATGCCATCCAGCCATCTCATCCTTTGTCGTCCCCTTCTCCTCTTGCCCCCAATCCCTCCCAGCATCAGAGTCTTTTCCAATGAGTCAACTCTTCACATGAGGTGGCCAAAGTACTGGAGTTTCAGCTTTAGCATCATTCCTTCCAAAGAACACCCAGGGCTGATCTCCTTCAGAATGGACTGGTTGGATCTCCTTTCAGTCCAAGGGACTCTCAAGAGTCTTCTCCAACACCACAGTTCAAAAGCATCAACTCTTCGGTGCTCAGCTTTCTTCACAATCTAACTCTCACATCCATACATGACCACAGGAAAAACCATAGCCTTGACTAGACGGACCTTTGTTGGCAAAGTAATGTCTCTGCTTTTGAATATGCTATCTAGGTTGGTCATAACTTTCCTTCCAAGGAGTAAGCGTCTTTTAATTTCATGGCTGCAGTCACCATCTGCAGTGATTTTGGAGCCCAGAAAAAAAACAAAGTCTGCCACTGTTTCCACTGTTTCCCCATCTATTTCCCATGAAGTGATGGGACCAGAGGCCATGATCTTCGTTTTCTGAATGTTGAGTTTTAAGCCAACTTTTTCACTCTCCACTTTCACTTTCATCAAGAAGCTTTTTAGTTCCTCTTCACTTTCTGCCATAAGTGTGGTGTCATCTGCATATCTGAGGCTATTGATATTTCTCCTGGCAATTTTGATTCCAGCCTGTGCTTCTTCCAGCCCAGCATTTCTCATGATGTGAAGTTAAATAAGCAGGGTGACAATATTCAGCCTTGACGTACTCCTTTTCCTATTTGGAACCAGCCGGTTGTTCCATGTCCAGTTCTAACTGTTGCTTCCTGACCTGCATAGAGGTTTCTCAAGAGGCAGGTCAGGTGGTCTGGTATTCCCATCTCTTTCAGAATTTTCCACAGTTTATTGTGACCCACACAGTCAACGGCTTTGGCATAATCAATAAAGCAGAAATAGATGTTTTTCTGGAACTCTCTTCCTTTTTCCAGGATTCAAGGGGTTTCTGTGTGTTAATTTTATATCCTGAAATTTTACTATATTCATTGATTAGCTCTGGTAATTTTCTGGTGGAGTCTTTGGGGTTTTCTATGTAGAGTATCATGTCATCCGCAAACAGTGAGAGTTTTACTTCTTTTCCACTCTGGATTCCTTTTGTTTCTTTTTCTGCTCTGATTGCTGTGCCTAAAACTTCCAAAATTATGTTGAATAGTAGTGGTAAGAGTGGGCACCCTTATCCTGTTCCTGACTTTAGGGGAAATGCTTTCAATTTTTCCATTGAGGATAATGTTTGCTGTGGGTTTATCATATATGGCTTTTATTATGTTGGGGTATGTTCCTTCTATTCCTCCTTTCTGGAGGGTTTTTATCATAAAAGGATGTTTAATGTTGTCAAAGGCTTTCTCTGTATCTATTGAGATAATCATATAATTTTTATCTTTCAATTTGTTAATGTGATGTATCACATTGATTGATTTGTGAATTTTGTAGAATCCTTGCATCTCTGGAATAAAGCCCACTTGATCATGATATGATGTTTTAATATGTTGTTGGATTCTGTTTACTAGAATTTTGTTAAGGATTTTTGCATCTATGTTCATCAGTGATATTGGCCTGTAGTTTTCTTTTTTTGTGGCATCTTTGTCTTGTTTTGGCATTAGGGTGATGGTGGCCTCAAAGAATGAGTTTGGCAGTTTACCTTCCTCTGCAATTTTCAGGAAGAGTTTGAGTAGGATAGGCATTAGCTCTTTTCTAAATTTTTGCTATAATTCAGCTGTGAAGCCATCTGGTCCTGGGCTTTTGTTTGCTGGAAGATTTCTGATTACAGTTTCAATTTCTGTGCTTGTGATTGGTCTGTTAAGATTTTATATTTCTTCCTAATTCAGTTTTGGAAAGTTATACTTTTCTAAGAATTTGTCCATTTCTTCCAAGTTGTCCATTTTATTGGCATAGAGTTGCCAATAGTAGTCTCTTATGATCCTTTGTATTTCTGTGTTGTCTGTTGTGATTTCTCTATTTTCATTTCTAATTTTGTTGATTTGTTTTTTTCTCCCTTTTTTTCTTGATGAGTCTGGCTAATGGTTTGTCTATTTTATTTATCTTCTCAAAGAACCAGCTTTTAGCTTTGTTGGTTTTTGCTATGGTCTCCTTTGTTTCTTTTTCATTTATTTCTGTCCTAATTGTTATGATTTCTTTCCTTCTACTAACCCTGGGGTTCTTCATTTCTTCTTTTTCTAGTTGCTTTAGGTGTAGAGTTAGATTATGTATTGATTTTTCTCTTGTTTCTTGAGGTCAGCTTGTATTGCTATGGACCTTCCCCTTAGTACTGTTTTTACTGAATCCCATAGGTTTTAGGTTGTTGTGTTTTCATTTTCATTCATTTCTATGCATATTTTTATTTCTTTTTTGATTTCTTTTGTGACTTGTTGGTTATTCAGAAGTGTGTTGTTTAGCCTCCATATGTTTGTATTTTTAATAGTTTTTTTCCCCTGTAATTGACATGTAATCTTACTGCATTGTGATCAGAAAAGATGCTTGAAATGATTTCGACTTTTTTGAATTTACCAAGGCTAGATTTATGGCCCCAAATGTGGTCTATCCTGGAGAATGTTTTGTGTGCACTTGAGAAAAAGGTGAAATTCATTGTTTGGGGGTGAAATGTCCTATAGATATCAATTAGGTCTAACTGGTCCATTGTATCATTTAAAGTTTGTGTTTCCTTGCTAATTTTCTGTTTAGTTGATCTATCCATAGGTGTGAGTGGGGTATTAAAATCTCCCACTATTATTGTGTTACTGTTAATTTCCCCTTTCATATTTGTTAGCATTTGCCTTACATATTGTGGGCTCCTATGTTGGGTGCATATATATTTATAATTGTTATATCTTCTTCTTGGATTGCTCCTTTGATCATTATGTAGTGCCCTCCTTTGTCTCTTTTCATGGCCTTTATTTCAAAGTCTATTTTATCCGATATGAGTATTGCTACTCCTGCTTTCTTTTGGTCTCCATTCGCATGAAATATCTTTTTCCAGCCCTTCACTTTCAGTCTGTATATGTCCCTTGGTTTGAGGTGGGTCTCTTGTAAATAGGATATATAGAGATCTTGTTTTTGTGTCCATTCAGCCAGTCTTTGTCTTTTGGTTGGGGCATTCAACCCATTTACGTTTAAGGTAGTTATTGATAAGTATGATCCCATTGCCATTTACTTTGTTGTTTTGGATTCGAGTGTATAAACCTTTTCTGAAAACAGTACACTTCTATTATCAGTTTCTGTGGGTCTGGAGTCAAGCCATGGCTTAATTGGATTCACTGATTTAGAGTCTCACAAAGTTGCAATCAGAATATCAGGGGAAGGGTGTCATTTAGAGGCTCACATAGGGAAAGATCTGCTGTAAAATTGTGTAGGTGCAAGCAGGTTGTCAGACTGAGGGCCTCATTTACTTACTGGCCTTTGGGTAGAAGCCTCCTTCAGTTGTTTGCCATATGGGAGAGAGAGAGAGTCTGCTAATAAGACTGTTGGTCAGAAGACCAAGTCATTGTGTCAAGTGAATAGCAAAGGGGAGGGGGAATTGCCTAAGGTCAAGAATAGGAAGTATGAATCATTTGGGACAGCCTTAGAGTCTGCCCACCAAAGATTATAAATACCACTGAAGAAAGAATTACTGAATTGGAAAGTTAGAATAAAATATCCATAATGAATGCTGTCTTCATAAACTTTATTACTCTGCTGTTACCAATAAAGGAGAGTTGATATTTACCCATGCCCAAAAGCAATGGAAGTATTGTGGAGAAAGTATAAATAAGGATATGTGTTAATTGAATACAGGAGCTTAGAAATAAGGAAACTATTAGAGAAGAAAATGAAGGATAAATGAAGAATCAAAGTGGATATTTAGGAATCCCATTCACTCTTGTATGGATGCCAGTGGTTACCCCACCTGTAGTACTCTGGAGTAAGCTATACGTTATTTGTGACTTAGTTGATATTTTTGATGTTGATTAATAATATGCCAGTGGATAATTGATAGAAATGTGTGTCTATAAACTACTAGCTATTACACACAATATTTTTTCTTACTCATTTTCATTTTGCACAGGATTTTCAAGGTGCACACGTCATATTTCTGAGAAGTATACAATTTTTTTAAACCAGGTAATGGCAATTTTTAATGTTCTATTACCTCATGGGAGGGTGGTATTTGTAAATATGTTTCAAATTGGCTTATATTTCAGTAAATAGATTGTTTAAATGTCCAAAAATATCCAACATAACAATTGCAGGTTAAGAACCAATTTTAGTTTATATCAGAGGTGTTCTTTGTTCAATTTAGTTATAATGGAAAAAATCTGTCTTTTTTTTTTAAGATAATTTATTTGGTTAGGTATGTCATCTCCATGTGTTAGGTAGTTGAAATAGGAAAAATGAGTCCAAAGTGGTGGTGACTTAAAGAAAGGAGAAAGCCCATGAAAATGGAACAAAAGAAAATCTGGAGAAGGAAACGGCAACCCACTCCAGTGTTCTTGCCTGGAGAATCCCAGGGACAGCGGAGCCTGGTGGGCTGCCGTCTATGGGGTCGCACAGAGTCGGACACGACTGAAGCGACTTTGCAGTAGCAGCAGTAGAGTGAGAACTTCAGGTGAAACAAACAACCCTCCTGGCTAGCCCAGTTTACATAGGGCAGGCTCAAGGGGGCAGGAGTCAAGTGTATAAAAGGAGGAAGCCAAGACGGATTGAAGCCTCTTCTTTGGAGTCAGCCCACCTTCACGCCACGAGGATGTTCACTTCCACTGTGCTGGGTTTTCTTTGCGTTCAGCTTCCACCGCATGAGCTTTTGCCGAGTTGGGCTTCTGTTGTGCTTGGCCTCAGGCTCGCGGGGAGCTGAGGTTGCTTTAGCCAGGTTGAACCCGAGTCACGGCACCAGAGATGTCGGGAGAGTATGTAATTTCCTTGGTTCTGTCTCGATGCCAGAGTTGGTGAGGAAGGACTTTTCTGTCAGGTCTTGAGAGGAGGTCCCTTCGTTTTCTTTGCAGACAAGTCTCCTAGGGTTTTCATGGGACAGCAGGGAGTATGGAGGCCTTGAACTTCACTGTGAGAGTCACATTGCTCTGCCACTACACTTGACATTGACAAGTGCTGGCCTTGAGAAACTGAAACTGTAGCTCCTTTCAAATGGGCCTAATGTCTCCAGCTGTATCCCAACCATCCAGCCATTCCTTCTCATGTAGGGCCCCGCATACAGGAGGTACCCTTTCCATGCTATACCTGACAGAAATTCTTTAGAATAAATCATTAATATGTCTTAAAGGCCAGTTTCACCTGGCAGAATTGGAGAAGAAACAGCAATTTTGAAATTGCTGCAAGTTACCTGCAACCTTTGATAAGCAAAGACCTCTATGATGTAAGTCATTATAGCATTTCTCTTTTTTAAGAATTCGTAAATTTAATGTTCATAGCAGTTGCATGTTAGTTTGAAAATGATCTCGAGCTAAATTCATACTGAATAAGATTCAGAAACTTTTCTTGATAACTAGAATAGATACACAGGAAGCTAGAAAGAAAAGGAAAGCATATGGTGAATAAACTTAATGCCAGGTACTACATTAACATTAAAGCAATCAATCTTCATCATTCATATTCATTTGAAACTCAATGACATTGTTTAGCTACTTATCATGCACTACCCAAGGGACATATAGATAAATATTTATAGCAACCTTTTATAGAAGCAGCCAGTAAGGTTTATGACTTTTTTTTTTTTTATCAAATCATATCCTATTTTTATCCACTTAGGTAGAGAAAAGATGAGCTTTTGATTTAGTTTAGAAAATCAGATTTTCATATTGTTTTTCTTAGCTTCATTTTAATTTATACAATATAAGATTATTTTTGTTGTCAATGTGAAATATTTAATGATTATATGAAATTTGAAAACCACAAAGAAGTATGAGAAATAATCTTATATCTATCCATTTTTGTTGACAAAATATTTTTATTTCATGATTATCTTATCAAATTACTATAAGTTTTTATATTATACAAATACAGTCTTTTGGTGTTATTTTGAAAGGCAATTGAATAGTAACAGTATTTTTACACTAAAGGAGAATTACTTAAGCATGAAATTTCCATAATATTAAGTTCACATTCATTTACAAGGAGAAAAAGAATCACAATTTTTTCAATTAGAAAAAACTTAAACATGATTATTTAAGATTAGCTTAAAGTGGGCGAAAATTGATTTAATGTTGGAATCGTTCACAAGTACGCAGATGATTACATCCTGACTTTCAATATATCTGCAAGATTTCCATATCTCACCACCTGGCTGTGATTCATAATTGTAAAAATAAAGGATCTGTGTATTTGGAAAATGCTAAAGAAAGTAAAAATATCTGTATAATTACCCTTTGGTAAAGTGTAATTGTTTCAACCTTTGGAACTAGGGTTTTAAATGTCATTTAAAGGAACAATATCAGAAAATTCTAGTAAGTCTCATGTTACCTGAGAATGTAAACAACATTTAAAATCAGTTTGACAATTGGATCTGAAAGTCTAGATTGAAATCTTACTTCTATCATTAACTAACTAAATGACTAAGGACCAATCACTTTTTTTAAATAAAATATTTATTTTGACTTGTTTGAGTAGGGAGGGGTTGTCATTGCTAAATTAGGTTTAGCTCTTATTTTTAATAATCTACTTTTTAAACCATTCTCTCCTACTCCAGTCAGGGCTTGCTTTTTTCCTTCCTTTCTCTCTCTCTCTCTCTTTCATTTTGGCTCTGTCAGTTCTTGGTTGTGGCTCACAGAATCTTTGTTGCATCAGGCAGGCTCTTTCACTGCAGTGCACAGACTGTCTAGTTGTGGTGTGCAGGCTCAGGAGCTGCAGTGCACAGGTGCCAGAGCATGCAGGTTTCAGTAGCTGCAGAACTCAGGCTCTCTAGTTGTGGCACATGGGCTCCAGAGCACAGGAGCTCAGTGGTTGCTTTGTGGGCATGTGGGATCTTAGTCCCTGACCAAAAATCAAACCTGTGTCCCATCCATTGCAAGGTAGATTCTTGGCTGCTGGACTGCCAGGGAAGTTCCCAATCAGTTTTTTCCTTGAATTCATCTAATAAATTGAAGGTATTGGACAAGAAGATCTTCAAAATTCCTCCTAACTCTAAAGTGTGATGAATCATTCCTTCTAAGCCTGTCACAGCAGATGTGACTTCCATTAACATTACTTTTTTGAATTTCTTTTTTAAAACTCCTGTTTCCAAATGACAAAACAGTAATATTCTTGAGAGCTTAGAGAATTTTGTAGGGTTTAGATTGTCCTTTCGGTAAGTTTCTTCAGTTTGGATATTTCTCTTTCATACATTTTTCCCCACAGCACTCTCTCCTGAGGGATAGTTCAGTCAGTTCAGTTGTTCAGTTGTGTTCGACTCTGCGACCCCATCAACTGCAGCACACCAGGCTTCCTTGTCCATCACCAACTCCCAGAGCTTGGTCAAACTCATGTCCATCAAGCCGGTGATGCCTGAGGGGTAGACTCATTAACTTTTAGACTAAAAGAAAATGTAATGGTTACCAAGTTCAACCCACTATTCAGTGCTCGAATATCCTCTGAAACATGTGCACTAAATACTCATGCCCCTCTGTGCCTGAAGGTTGAAGGGTTATTACCTCCCAAAGCTGCCATTTTCCCAGTTTGCACTGTACTGATTACTGTTGTTGCTCAGTTGCTAAGTTGTGTCCAACTCTTTGCAACCCCATGGACTGCAGAAACCATGTTTCCCTGTCCTTCACTATCTCCTGCAGTTTGCTCAAATTCTTTCCATTGAATCCATTATGCTATCTAGCCATCTCATCCTCTGCTGCCCTCTTCTTTGCCTTCAATCTTTCCCAGAATCAGGGTCTTTTCCAACAGGTCAGCTCTTCGCATTAGGTGGCCAAAGTATTGAAGTTTCAGCTTCAGGGTCTTTTCCAACAGGTCAGCTCTTCGAATTAGGTGGCCAAAGTATTGGAGTTTCAGCTTCAGCATCAGTCTTTCCAGTAAATATTTATGGTCGATTTCCTTTAGGATTGACCAGTTTGATCTCCTTGCAGTCCAAGGGACTCTCAAGAGTCTTCTCCAACACCACAATTCAAAAGCATCAATTCTTCTGTGATCAGCCTTTTTTATAGTTCAACTCTCACATCTGTACATGACTACTGGAAAAAACATGGTACTGATTACTAGACAATGTTTATTTTGAATTGAAATCACTTTTCTGCTAGTTTCTTCCCATTTATAATAACCTATCTCTTAAGTTATTTGGATAGCTTCTTCATTGCTTTTCATCATGTTCCAGGACATTATTAGCATCTTACTATGTTCTTTTAATCATAAACCTAATTGTTCAACAATAAGGGATTGATGAAATAAAATTTTCTCAACTTATATAAAAAGAATATTGCCTTATTACAGCTGCCATAGCAAATTAAGCTACATACTCAGTGGCTTAAAAATGACAAAAATGTATTCTTTCACATTTCTGGAGGCCAGAGGTCCAAAATAAAGGTTTGGCAGACTAATACATCTTCTGAAAGCTTTAGGGGAGAATCTTTCCTTATTTTTTCAAGCTTCTGGTGGCTCCTGGCATTTCTTGCTTTGTGATAGCATAACTCCAGTTTCTGCTTTGTCTTCACACAGTCTACTTCTCTACGTCTGTGAACTTATTTGGAAAGTCACTACAGACCTAATCTGCTAAAAGGAGGTCAGACTGAGGTAGTGTTAGTCGCTCAGTTGTGTCCGACTCTTTGCAACCCCATGGACTGTAGCTCACCAGGCTCCTCTGTCCATGGAATTCTCCAGGCAAGAATACTGGAGTGGATTGCCATTTCCTTCTCCAGGAGATCTTCCCGACCCAGGGATTGAACCCAGGTATCCTGCATTGCAGGCAGATTCTTTACTCTCTGAGCCACCAGGAAAGACTGAGTTCTTAATCTGATATGACTAGTGTCCTTACAAGAAGAGAATATGTGGCAACAAAGGCAAATTGAAGTGTTGCAGCTGCAAGCCAAAAAATGCCAAAAATCACCAGTAAACCACCAGTAACTAGGAAGAAGCAAAGAAAGATTCTCCCCTCAGGTTTTAGAGGATCATCAACTCCTCCAACACCCTGATTTTGGACCCCTAGCCTCCAGAACTGTGAGATAATAAACTGTTGTTTTTAAGGCACCTAGTTTGTGGTAGTTTATTTTGGCAGTGCTAGGAAACCAGCATAGGTACAACTGATCCTTGAACAACAGGGGACTTTAGACGCGCCAGCCTTCTGCACTGTCCAAAATCGGAGTTTAACTCTACAATTGGTCCTTTGCATATACAGTTCTGCATCTGTGGATTCAACAAGCTGTGGATCCAGTAATACTGTAGTAATAATGTGTTTAGTGAAAAAAATCAACATATAAGTGGATCCATTGCAGTTCAAACCTGCTTTGTTCCGGGGTCCACTGTAGTTATTCAAAAAAAAGAAAAAGAAAAACCTCTGAGGTTTTGGAACAGGATTTCTGACTTTTAAAAGCCTCAACCAATAACAAAATTTTTGAATTTGAATTTTTATGCTGCTTTCATCATATGTACTATCTGTTTTCTTGACCCTTGAGATAATTTTTGCCTACAAATACTGTGGCTTTAAGCTAAAGTTTGCCTAAAGATAGAGTAAAATGTCTTAGAATTCCATAATCAAGATAGCAATTTTGGGGAGGACTGAGATTTTCCTAGCTTGAGCCCAGTGTAAACTGGAATTTTCCCTGATCTGAAATTTTAGTAACTTGATCAAGAAAACTAAATGTTTTATTTAGATTTAGATTTATTTAAACTTAGAAAACTAAATTGCACTAAGAGAAATCAGTGGTTTGTGATCTAATAGAATCAGTCTAATAGAATCTGTATTTGGAAAAGGCCCCCAAATTTCAGTAGAGGTAAGATTTAAAGACTAATCTCCCTTTCCCTGTTTCTCACAATCTCTTCTATCATCTTTTCATTTTGTTAAAATTACAGTCACCACTGATAGTATCAATAGATCAACTAGCACATAATTTTCTAAAATTTCCAGAAAACCAAGGTAGAGAAATTTCAAAATGTACTTTTCCAAAGCTATCTTAGAGACAAAAAGGGAACCAGACAGAACAGTAGGTGGAGATAATGACTTAAAATGAAATAAAACTAGTTCAAGCAACATGGTAGACTAAGGCATCTACTACTTTCTCCCTCTTATTACAGTTTCTTTATAAAGAAATGTACCACAGGAAGATGCACAGAAGTGTGACTGAGCTGAAAGGAAAGAAGGGAGGAAGGGAAGGTGGGAGAGAAGGAGGGAAGGAAGGATGGATCCCTAAGGGGGAACCAGTTAGTACAGTCAAAGCCAGAACAGTGAGCTCTGAGTGATGCTTCCACAACCTGGGTAATATCACACCTAGATGCAGGCTGTGGAGGTTGAGCATCTTTATGTTTGCTTGGGGAAGGAGACATGGCCCTGGCTGAAGGCTCTTGAACTTAGAGCCTGGAAAACAGTCCCAACCGCCTTATGAAAGGGACTAGATGAAAGGCAATTCACAGAAAATCAAGCTAAAATATCCTTAGCTTCAGTATCAATGTGGGGAATGCAAATGCAAATGAGTTACTTTATTATTCTCTTTGTGTTGGGACAATATTAGAATGTGTAAATACCACATTATCACTTTGGTGGGGGGAAAGGGGAGCTTCTGTACACTGCAGGCAGGCATTTAAATTGCTGGAACCACTTTGGATGCTGCTTTGTAGTATTTTGTGCAGTGAAAGATGAACATGCCCTGAGACACACCAATTGCACTTCTAGATCAATACCTTGAATGTACTCTCCCCCAGGTGCACAAGAAGATGTATAAGAGCTTATGCCTTGTGGCACTGTTAGTAATAGAGGCAAAATGGAAAACCTCTGAATGTCTAGCAATAAGGAATAGATACATAAGTTGTAATATTTTCATATGAACATACTAGTGTTTAAATGAATGAACTTTAAATGTTTATTAACATGAATGAATCTGGAAAGCATAAAGGTGGGGAAAAAAACAAGCTGTTGAAAGATGCAGTCAGTATCATCCTACCTGTATAAGTTTTAAAAATCCAGAGACTATTATATTGGTATTGATATATAGGTGTTCAGTTCAGTTCAGTCACTCAGTCATGTCCGACTCTTTTCGACCCCATGAATTGCAGCACGCCAGGCCTCCCTGTCCATCACCAATTCCCGGAGTTCACTCAGACTCACACCCATCGAGTCAGTGATGCCATACAGCCATCTCATCCTCTGTCGTCCCCTTCTCCTCCTGCCCCCAATCCCTCCCAGCATCAGAGTCTTTCCCAATGAGTCAACTCTTCGCATCAGGTGGCCAAAATACTGGAGTTTCAGCTTTAGCATCATTCCTTCCAAAGAAATCCCAGGGCTGATCTCCTTCAGAATGGACTGGTTGGATCTCCTTGCAGTCCAAGGGACTCTCAAGAGTCTTCTCCAACACCACAGTTCAAAAGCATCAATTCTTCAGCACTCAGCTTTCTTCACAGTCCAACTCTCACATCCATACATGACCACAGGAAAAACCATAGCTTTGACTAATACATAGATGTAGTAAAATATAAAAATATGAAGTGGAAAATGTACACACATCTGGATATTACAGTATGATGAGGTAGGAAGTGGAATAGCACTGGAATCAGGTTGCAGTGATGTTTGGTGGTTATGTTTGGTTACTTTAGTTATATTTGCAACATTTTTTGTTTCAGAAAAAGATCAGGAATAAGTGTGATAAAATAATATTATTTGTTAAGATTAAATGATGGATATATCAGTTTTCATTCAGTATTTTCTAAGTTTTCTGATGAATACTTGAAGTATGCCTATGTTATATAATTTATGTAAATGTAATTTTTTGTGCTGGTCTCAGTCATTTGGTAACCAGTGCTGTGGCCAGACCAGACTTTGTGGTTCTTATTGTGATTGCAAGATGCCCTCAGCAATAAACATCACCAAATTTGGGAGGAAAAAGGTTTATTACTTGATTATCCTGGAAATTCCATGGCACACTGTGGCCACACAGCAAGATTGCCGATAGAGAGAGTGCAAGAGAGAGAGCGAGAGAGAGCACAGGGCTGGGACTGTGTTTTTTATTGGGATTGAAGGTGGGCTTTAGAGTTTCATGGGCTCATTTTTTATTGATGAATTTAAACATAAGTGACAATCTCAAGCACAGAAAGAGAAAAAAAGAAAAACAAAAAACAGCCCAAATAGTGGTGGTGATGGTGGTGGTGGCTCTATCTGTGGATGGCAATGTGTTTACTTGAGATAGCTTTCTTTGTAGTGGATGCCTCAGCAATAAAAGCTTAAGTCAGGCATTTGAAAACATTGAGGGATTATACTACATTTATAAAAATAAATGGACTTCCCTGGTGGCTCAAATGATAAAGCGTCTGTCTACAATGCAGGGGACCTGGGTTTGATCTCTGGGTTGGGAAGATTCCCCTGGAGAAGGAAATGGCAATCCACTCCAGTACTATTGCCTGGAAAGTCCCATGGACGGAGGAGCCTGGTAGGCTACAGTCCATAGGGTCGCAAAGAGTCGGACATGACTTTAAATATAAATATATAACATGCATACAGCAAAAGTTCTGTGTATGTGTGTAAAAAACATAGGCAAAGGAAAGACAAGACAAACTTCTGGATAGTACAAGCATGGAGGATCCTAGGGATAAGAAGGTGGGAAGATTTGGGAGAATGGCATTGAAACATGTAAAATATCATGTATGAAACGAGTTGCCAGTCCAGGTTCGATGCACGATACTGGATGCTTGGGGCTAGTGCACTGGGACGACCCAGAGGGATGGTATGGGGAGGGAGGAGGGAGGAGGGTTCAGGATGGGGAACACATGTATACCTGTGGCGGATTCATTTTGATATTTGGCAAAACTAATACAATTATGTAAAGTTTAAAAATAAAATAAAATAAAAAAAAAAGAAACTGGCTTAAATGTACAGATTTACTTGAAAATCCATATCCCCCACATGACAACTGAGTACAACTTTCTAGTTTTAAAGTTTAGGTGTGCCTCAGAGATATTGCAGGTTTGGCTCCAGACCATCACAATAAAGTGAATATCACAATAATGTGAATCATGTTAATTTCTTGGTTTCCCAGTGCATATAAAAGTTATGTTTATTTCCAATATTCTGGGAGGTGGGTCATAGAGGATCCTGCTGTGATTTATGTTGGAGAGTGTTTTGCCTATGTTCTCCTCTAGGAGTTTTATAGTTTCTGGTCTTATGTTTAGATCTTTAATCCATTTTGAGTTTATTTTTGTGTATGGTGTTAGAAAGTGTTCTAGTTTCATTCTTTTACAAGTTGTTGGCCAGTTTTCCCAGCACCGCTTGTTAAAGAGATTGTCTTTTCTCCATTGTATATTCTTGCCTCCTTTGTCAAAGATAAGGTATCCATAAGTCCGTGGATTTATCTCTGGGCTTTCTATTTTGTTCCATTGATCTATATTTCTGTCTTTGTGCCAGTACCATACTGTCTTGACTATGGCTTTGTAGTAGAGCCTGAAGTCAGGCAGGTTGATTCCTCCAGTTCCATTCTTCTTTCTCAAGATTGCTTTGGCTATTCGAGGTTTTATTGTATTTCCATACAAATTGTGAAATTATTTGTTCTAGCTTTGTGAAAAATACCGTTGGTAGCTTGATAGGGATTGCATTGAATCTATAGATTGCTTTGGGTAGTATACTCATTTTCACTATATTGATTCTTCCGATCCAGAAACATGATATGTTTCTCCATCTATTAGTGTCCTCTTTGATTTCTTTCACCAGTGTTTTATAGTTTTCTATATATAGGTCTTTAGTTTTTTTAGGTAGGTATATTCCTAAGTATTTTATTCTTTCTGTTGCAATGGTGAATGGAATTGTTTCCTTAATTTCTCTTTCTATTTTCTCATTATTAGGACTGCAAGGGATTTCTGTGTGTTGATTTTATGTCCTGCAACTTTACTATATTCACTGATTAGCTCTAGTAATTTTCTGGTGGAGTCTTTAGGGTGTTCTATGTAGAAGATCATGTCATCTGCAAACAGTGAGAGTTTTACTTCTTATTTTCCAATCTGGATTCCTTTTATTTCTTTTTCTGCTGTTATTGTTGTGGCCAAAACTTCCAAAACTATGTTGAATAGTAGTGGTGAAAGTGGGCACCCTTGTGTTGTTCCTGACTTTAGGGGAAATGCTTTCAATTTTTCACCATTGAGGATAATGTTTGCTGTGGGTTTGTCATATATAGCTTTTATTATGTTGAGTTATGTTCCTTCTATTCCTGCTTTCTGGAGAGTTTTTATCATAAACGGATGTTGAATTTTGTCAGAGGCTTTCTCTGCATCTATTGAGATAATCATATGGCTTTTATTTTTCAATTTGTTAATGCAGTGTATTACATTGATTGATTTGTGGGTATTGAAGAATCCTTGCATCCCTGGGATAAAGCCCACTTGGTCATGGTGTATGATTTTTTAATGTGTTGTTGGATTCTGACTGCTAGTATTTTGTTAAGGATTTTTGCATCTATGTTCATCAGTGATATTGGCCTGTAGTTTTCTTTTTTGGTGGCATCTTTGTCATGTTTTGGTATTAGGGTGATGGTGGCCTCATAGAATGAGTTTGGAAGTTTACCTTCCTCTGCAATTTTCTGGAAGAGTTTGAATAGGATAGGTGTTAGCTCCTCTCTAAATTTTTGGTAGAATTTAGCTGTGAAGCCGTCTGGACCTCGGCTTTTGTTTGCTGGAAGATTTCTGATTGCAGTTTCAATTTCTTTGCTTGTGATGTGTCTGTTAAGATTTTATATTTCTTTCTGGTTCAGTTTTGGAAAGTTGTACTTTTCTAAGAATTTGTCCATTTCTTCCAAATTGTCCATTTTATTGGCATATAATTGCTGATAGTAGTCTCTTATGATCCTTTGTATTTCTGTGTTGTCTGTTGTGATCTCTCCATTTTCATTTCAAATTTTATTGATTTGATTTTTCTACCTTTGTTCTTGATGAGTCTGGCTAATGGTTTGTCAATTTTATTTATCCTTTCAAAGAACCAGCTTTTGGCTTTGTTGATTTTTGCTATGGTCTCTTTTGTTTCTTTTGCATTTATTTCTGCCCTAATTTTTAAGATTTCTTTCCAAATGGGACCTAATTAAAATTAAAAGCTTCTGCACAACAAAGGAAACTATAAGCAAGGTGAAAAGACAGTCTTCAGAATGGGAGAAAATACTAGCAAATGAAGCAACTGACAAAGAACTAATCTCAAAAATATACAAGCAACTCCTGTAGCTCAACTCCAGAAAAATAAATGACCCAATCAAAAAATGGGCCAAAGAACTAAACAGACATTTCTCTAAAGAAGACATACAGATGGCTAACAAACACATGAAAAGATGCTCAACATCACTCATTAGCAGAGAAATGGAAATCAAAACCACCATGAGGTACCATTCCTTGCCAGTCAGAATGGCTGCGATCCAAAAGTCTACAAGCAATAAATGCTGGAGAGGGTATGGAGAAAAGGGAACCCTCTTACACTGTCGGTGGGAATCCAAACTAGTACAGCTACTATGGAAAACAATGTGGAGATTCCTTAAAACACTGGAAATAGAACTGCCTTATGACCCAGCAATCCCACTGCTGGGCATACACACTGAGGAAACCAGAAGGGAAAGAGACACGTGTACCCCAATGTTCATCGCAGCACTGTTTATAATAGCCAGGACATGGAAGCAGCCTAGATGTCCATCAGCAGATGAATGGATAAGAAAGCTGTGGTACATATACACAATGGAGTATTACTCAGCCATTAAAAAGAATACATTTGAATCAGTTCTAGTGAAGTGGATGAAACTGGAGCCTATTATACAGAGTGAAGTAAGCCAGAAAGAAAAACACCAATACAGTATACTAATGCATATATATGGAATTTAGAAAGATGGTAATGATAACCCTGTATACGAGACAGCAAAAGAGACACAGATGTATAGAGCAGTCTTTTGGACTTTGTGGGAGAGGGAGAGGGTGGGATGATTTGGGAGAATGGCATTGAAACATGTAAAATATCATATATGAAATGAATCGCCAGTCCAGGTTCGATGCCTGATACAGGATGCTTGGGGCTGGTGCACTGGGATGACCCAGAGGGATGGCATGGGGAGGGAGATGGAAGGGGGGTTCAGGATGGGGAACACGTGTACACCCATGGCTGATTCATGTTGATGTATGGCAAAACCAATACAGTACTGTAAAGTAATTAGCCTCCAATTAAAATAAATAAAATTTTATTAAAAATATATTAAAAAAATTCAAATGAAAAAGAAAAAAGAAAAGTTAGTGATAGGGTGGATATATCTCTCTGTACTATCATTGTAATAAATCCATATATCTAAAACTGTTATAAAATGAGCAGATTATTTAATAAATAAATTTCTAAAAAAAAGTTACATTTACAGTATACTGTAGTCCATTAAATGTTATGTTAGACATAACAGCATTGTGTCCAAAAAAATAATGTGCATCCTTGGATAAAAATTACTTTTTTGTTTAAAAATGCTAACCATTATCTGAGTCTTCAGAAAGCTGTAATCTTTTTGTGATGGAGGGTCTTGTCTTGATATTGGTGACAGCTAACTGATCGGGGTGATGGTTACTGAAGGCTGAGGTGAGTGTTTCTAATTTCTTAAAGTAAGATAGTGAAGTTTGCCACATTGATTTGCTGATCTTCCTTTCACAAATGATTTCTCTTTAGAATGCAAGGCTGTTTGATAGCATTTTTACCTATAGCAGAACTTCTTTCAAAATTGGAGATAGTCCTCTCAAGCCCTATTGCTGCTTTATCAACTAAGCTCATTCTTAATCTTTTTTTTTTTTTTTAATCATTTCAACAGTCTTCACAGCATCTTCACCAGGGATAGATTCCATCTCAGAGATCATTTTCTGGGGCTTCCCTAGTGGCTCAGTGGTAAAGAAACCATTTACCAATATAGGAGACGGGGGTTTGATTCCTAGTCCAGGTTGGGGAAGATCCCATGTGCCGCAGAACAACTAAGCCGTTGCACCACAATACTTAGCCTGTGCTCTAGAGCCTAGGAATCACAACTACTGAATCCCTCAGGCCCTAGAGCCTGTGCTCTGCAACAAGAACAAGAGAAGCCACCGCACTGAGAACCCTGGGCACTGCAACTTGAGAGTAGCTCCCGCTCACCGCAGCTAGAGAAAAGCCTGCTCAGCAACGAAGACCCAGCACAGCCCCAAACAAGTAAATACAATTACAAAAAAGAAAGAAACCACTGTCTTTATTAATTTATTCAGAAGAAACTACATCTGTTAATGCTTTATCATCAGATTGTAACAATCAGCTACATTTTCAGGTGCCACTTCAAGTCCTCTTGTTATTTCTACCACATCTGCAATTCTTCCCTCCATTGAAGTGTTGAACACCACAAAGTCTTCCATGGGGATTAGAATCAGTCTTCTAAACTCCTGTTAATGTGATATTTTGAACATTTCCCATGAAAGTTCATAACGGCATTTAGAATGCTGAATCCTTTACAAAAAATTTTCAATTACTTTGCCCAGATTATCAGATGAATCACTATCAACAGCAACTATAGCTTTGTGAAATGTATTTAAGTAATGAGACTTGAAAGTTGAAATTACTCATTGATCCATTGCTTTCAGAATGGATGCTATATTAGCAAGCATAAAACATTAATCTTGTACATCTCCATCAGAGCTCTTGGGTGACCAGGTGCAATAATATTTTCTATGAGCAGTAGTATTTTGTAAAGAATCTTTTTCTCTAAGCAGCAAGTCTCAAGAGTGGGCTTAAAATATCCAGTAAGCCATGTTGTGAAAGGTCCTTCTAGTGAAAACTATGGTTTTTCCAGTAGTCATGTGTGGATGTGAGAGTTGGACTATAATGCAAGCTGGGCACTGAAGAATTGATGCTTTTGAACTGTGGTGTTGGAGAAGACTCTTGAGAGTCCTTTGGACTGCAAGGAGTCCAACCAGTCCATCCTAAAGGAAATCAGGCCTGAATATTCATTGGAAGGACTGATGCTGAAGCTGAAACTCCAATGCTTCGGCCACCTGATGCAAAGAACTGACTCATTGGAAAAGACCCTGATGCTTGGAAAGATTGAATGCAGGAGAAGGGGACGACAGAGGATGAGATGGTTGGATGGCATCACGGACTTGATGGACATGAATTTAAGCAAGCTCTGGGAGTTGGTGATGGACAGGGAAGCCTGGTGAGCTTGTCCATGGGGTCACAAAGAGTCGGACATGACTTAGTGACTGAACTGAACTGAAGTCGTGTTGTAAAAATGATCATTCAGGCTTTGTTCTTCCATTTCTACAGCACAGACTAGATTGAGCATAATTTTTAAGGGCCCTAGGATTTTGGGAATAGTAAATGAACACTGGCTTCAATGTAAAGTCACCAGCTGCATTATCCCCTAACAAGAGAGTCAGCCTGTCCTTTGAGGCTTTGAAACCGGACACTGGCTTCTCGTCTCTAGCTATGAAAATCCTAGATGGTATCTTCTTCCAATATAAGGCTGTTTTGTCTACAGTGAAACCATCTTGTTTAGTGTTGTTGTTCAATTGCTAAGTCTTGTCCATGTCTGACTCTTTTGTGGCAAGAATACTTGAGTGGATTTCCATTTCCTTCTCCAGGGGATCTTTCTGACCCAGGAACTGAATCCATGTCCCCTGCATTGACAGGCAGGTTCTTTACCACTGAGTCACCAGGGAAGCCCCTTGTTAGTGTAGCCATCTTCATTAATGATCTTAGCTAGATCATCTGGATATCTAGCTGCAGCTTCTACTGACACTTGCTACTTCACGTTGCAGCTTTATGTTATAGAGATGGCTTTATGTTATAGATGGCTTTATGTTATAGATGGCTTTATGTTATAGAGATGGCTTTATGTTATAGAGATTCAACCTCATGAATCAACCTCTGCTAGCTTCAGACTTTTCTTCTGAAACTCTCTCACCTCTCTCGGCTTTCAGAATTGAAGAGAGTTAGGGCCTATCTGTGAATTAGCTTAGGCTTTGGCTTAGAGAAATGTTGTAGCTGGTTTGGGCTTTCATTCAGACCATTACAACTTCCGTCATGTCAGCAATAAGGCTATTTTGCTTTCCTATCATTTGTGTATTTATTGGGTAGCACTTTTCATTACCTTCAAGAACTTTTACTTTGCATTCACACTTGACTAACTGTTTTGTACAAGACCTGCCTTGGCTTTCATCACATCTTCCTCACTAAGCTTAATAGTTTCTAACTTTTGATTTAAAGTGAGAGCTATTTGACTTTTCCTTTCACTTGCACAAATATAATCATCTTGAAAATTTTGAAATATTGCAAAGATTACCAAAATGTGATACAGAGACAGGAAGTGAGAAAACACTGTTGGAAAAGTTGCACCAATAGACTTGCTCAACACAGAATTGTCACAAATGTTAGATTTGTAAAAACAAACGAACAAAAACACTATCTATGAAGTGCAAAAAAGTCAAAACTTGATAAAATGATATATGCCTGTAATAGAAGACTGGGAAATTAAGAGATTTTACCCAACATCACATGTATATTGATGTAGAGCTGCATTTAGAATCCAACTATTCAAGTATTCTGAATCCTGTCCCATGTCTTCCTAAAATGCCATAATAGATAATTTGTGTGTCACTCATGATTTGTATTTTGGCTTCATAAGATAGATCATGTTGTGGGATGAATTTTATAGATTCTCCTTATGTTATATTCTTCTCATCCTGTCTCTAGTGAAAGGCATTTTGATGTACTAATAGTAAGAAGCCCACAATGACACTAAGATGATACCATTTATTTGATGTATGGCAGAAAGTGAAGAAGAACTAAAGAGCCTCTTGATGAAAGTGAAAGAGCAGAGTGAAAAAGTTGGCTTAAAGCTAAACATTCAGAAAACTAAGATCATGGCATCCGGTCCCATCACTTCATGGCAAATACCTGGGGAAACAGTGGAAACAGTGGCTGACTTTATTTTCGGGGGCTCCAAAATCACTGCAGATGGTGATTGCAGCCATGAAATTAAAAGCCACTTACTCCTTGGGAGGAAAGTTATGACCAACCTAGACAGCATATTAAAAAGCAGAGATATTACTTTGTCACCAAAGGTCCATCTAGTCAAGGCTGTGGTTTTTCCAGTGCTCATGTATGGATGTGAGAGTCAGACCATTAAGAAAGCTGAGTGCCGAAGAATTGATGCTTTTGAACTGTGATGTTGGAGAAGACTCCTGAGAGTCCCTTGAACTGCAAGGAGATCCAATCAGTCCATCCTAAAGGAGGTCAGTCCTAGGTATTCATTGGAAGGACTGATGTTGAAGCTGAGACTCCAATACTTTGGCCACCTGATGCAAAGAGCTGACTCATTTGAAAAGACCCTGATGCTGGAAAAGATTGAGGGCAGGAGGAGAAGTGGATGATAGAGGATTAGATGGTTGGATGGCATCACTGACTCAATGGACATGAGTGTGGGTAAACTCTGAGAGTTGGTGATCGACAGGAAGACCTGGTGTGCTGAGGTTCATGGAGTCACAAAGAGTCAGACATGACTGAACAAGATTGAACTGAACTGAGAATTATTCAGTTAACATCAAGCTTGAGACTCAAGTAATAAAGAGTCTTTAGGAATTTTTTTCAGTGTATAAGCCAATGACTTATTGAACTATTTCTGTTTGCCAAGCCAGGCTTAAAGTAGTGGTGCTGGTGTACTCCTGGCATACCAAAAAATCGGTTGTCTAAGAATTCTGCTGGTGTGTGTATTAACTACCGGTCTTTTGGATTAAAAGATCAATGTATTGTTTCTTTTCAACTCTAACTAGCAGAAAAAAAGGAATTGTTCAATAATTATGTTAGATTCCAGATTGTCTTTATCTTTTCTTGACAATCAAAATAAAGACTTGTGACTACTGCTGCTAAGTCACTTCAGTCATGTCCGACTCTGTGCGACCCCATAGATGGCAGCCCACCAGGCTCCCTGTCCCTGGGATTCTCCAGGCAAAACACTGGAGTGGGTTGCCATTTCCTTCTCCAATGCATGAAAGTGAAAAGTGAAAGTGAAGTTGCTCAGTCGTGTCCGACTCTTAGTGACCCCATGGACTGCAGCCTACTGGTCTCCTCCGTCCATGGGTTTTCCAGGCAAGAGTATTGGGGTGGGTTTCCATTGCCTTCTCCAAAAGACTTGTGACTAGATACCATTATTAGTGTTGTCAAATATTTGTTGAACTACATAGGTTTGGTGGAGAAGGGGTTATATTTTTAGCAAAGGAATTGTTTCCTTGGGGAAAAATACTGAACATGGAAGCATTAAAGCAAGTGACAAGGAATGGAGGTTATTTATTGTATTCATCTTCTTTGTCCTATATTTATAGTTACTAAACATTCCCTGGGGAGGGAGTATGGAGCTAGGTATCAGGAACCAGACTTTGCTGTTCTATTAAGTCCGCCTTCATCAGTTATTTGCCATATGTCATTTCTCCATCTGAAATGGGTTTTAATGCCAAATAATCTAAAGATACAGTGTGAGAAGGTATTTTTCTTATTATATAAAGTCATTTACAAGGCTTTAGTATTCATGTTTAACCATTTGAAAATGGCAAAACATTTGCAGCAGAGAGGCGTTGGACATGGGGGAAAGTAACAAAACATTTTATTTGGATCCAGCTTCAATGGGAGCTGGAAGTAGCACTGTCCTTAAACAGTGAAGTCGTAGGGTTGCTTACATGGTGTCCTTTGGAGGTTATGAAGGCCCATTGCAGGAGTGGTTTGTTTCTGCTCCACAATGCCTGGGCTTCATCTGCTAACACTCAGCTACTGGGAGTGATTAAGCACCCAGGTGCTGGGGTCATCTGGACCATGATGTTCACTCACATGTCTGGCCACTGATGCCAGCTACTGGCTGGGACCTCAGCTGGGGCTAGTTGACCAGAGTACATACACTTGGCCTTTATATGTGAGCTGGGTCTCCTCACAGCCTGGAGGTTTTAGCATGGTTTCATGTTTTACATGATGGCTCAGGCTCCATAAAGGAATGTATAAAAATAACTAGTGGAGGCAACATGGCCCTTTCCGAACTGGTCTCAGAAGTCCCATAGCATCACTTCCTCTGTGACCAGGTATAAGATTCAAGAGAAGGAGACAGGGATCCCTCTTCCCATTGACAGAAATAAATAAATAAATATATATATATGATTCATATTTTATATATGACTTGAAGGCCACCAAAATCCAAAAAAGAGAGAACAAAAGGAAAGTGGTGAGAAACTCTGCCCTCTTTGCCCACATCAGGCTGCCTGTAGAAGCTACAGCTCTAATTAAGCTATGGCAATTTCTGGCTAGCCAAGTATTGCTTTAGAGATTCCTCTGAGTCTCTCACCCATCTTGTTTCAAGAAATCCTCCATACTAACATTAGATTAGTATAGACAATAAGGGCCCCTCACTTCAGCCACATTAAATGATCTCTGTTACCCACTAGGCCGGATTACCAAAAAAAAAAAAAAAAAAAAGGCCACTTCCTTATGTCAGCCTACTTAAAGTATTCAGTGTAGATTACTTACTCATGAATGTATGAAAAGATTTTTCAGGTGTCAACACTATTTTCAGTACAATTTCAAGGAATCTCTTTCCTTAACAAGAAGCGCCTCAATATAAGATTGTCTTTCAGAAATACTACCTGTGCTTATACCTGCCCTGGAAGCTTGCTGGAACTTGGTTTCAAGATCCCAGACACAGATCCCACGTCCTCTGACTCATGAGGCAAGACATTTTGGGAAGGAGCTTTCAATCCCAGTCAAAAATTGTCTGTGCAGGCTGTCTGTGCAGGTCTCACTGAGGCTTCCCAGGGGGCGCTAACAGTAAAGAACCCACCTGCCAATGGAGAAGACTTAGGAGGCGCTGGATGCCATGATCTTAGTTTACTGAATGCTGAGTTTTAAGCCAACTTTTTCACTCTCCTCTTTCACTTTCATCAAGAGGCTTTTTAGTTCTTTGCTTTCTGTCATAAGAGTGATGTCATCTACATATCTGAGGTTATTGATATTTTTCCCTGCAATCTTGATGCCAGCTTGTGTTTTATCCAGCCTGGCATTTGACATGATGTACTCTGCATATAAATTAAATAAGCAGGGTGACAATATATAGCCTTGACGTACTCCTTTCCCAATTTGGAACCAGTCTGTTGTTCTATGTCCAATTCTAACCGTTGCTTCTTGACCTGCATACAGATTTCTCAGGAGGCAGGTCAGGTGGTCTGATATTCCCATATCTTTCAGAATTTTCCACAGTTTTTAATGATCCACACAGTCAAAGGCTTTGGCATAGTGAATAAAGCAGATGTTTTTCTGGAACTCTCTTGCTTTTTTGATGATCCAACAGATGTTGGCAATTTGATCTCTGGTTCCTCTGCCTTTTCTGAATCTATCTTGTACATTTAAATAGGAAGGGTCTATTTTTGACTGTGTCAGTTGGCTTATATATTCCTCCATCCCATCTCAACGTGGCTGTATAAAAGGAATCAACACTTGTATACTTAGAGCCCACAATTGACAGGCTGATTAGGAAACTGTATAGAGAAAATCTCTATGGGCCAGGGTATGGAAATTTGAATTCCAAGCCCGTTTTGACTTTGCAACTAGTCTTGTGATCTTTATCAAATCAATGGCCCTTATTACTGAGCATTTCTTTTTGTATTTTTTCCTTTCTGCATTTACTTGGAGATTCCTTACCATTTACCTTCCTCTACCAATACGTGAACTGTGAGCTTCCAGATGTTCAAGCTAGTTTTAGAAAAGGCAGAGGAACCAGAGATCAAATTGCCAACATCTGCTGGATCATCAAAAAAGTAAGAGCATTCAAGAAAAACATCTATTTCTACTTTATTGACTATGCCAAAGCCTTTGACTGTGTGGATCACAATAAACTGTGGAAAATTCGGAAAGTGATGGGAATACCAGACCACCTGACCTGCCTCTTGAGAAACCTATATGCAGGTCAGGAAACAACAGTTAGAACTGGACATGGAACAACAGACTGGTTCCAAATAGGGAAAGGAGTACGTTAAGGCTGTATATTGTCACCCTACTTATTTAACTTCTATGCAGAGTACATCATGAGAAACGCTGGGCTGGAAGAAGCACAAGCTGGAATCAAGACTGCAGGGAAAAATATCAATAACCTCAGATATGCAGATGACACCACACTTATGGCAGAAAGTGAAGAGGAACTAAAAAGCCTCTTGATGAAAGTGAAAGATGAGAGTGAAAAAGTTGGCTTAAAGCTCAACATTCAGAAAACAAAGATCATGGCATCCAGTCCCATCACTTCATGGGAAATAGATGGGGAAACAGTGGAAACAGTGGCAGACTTTATTTTGGGGGGCTCAAAAATCACTGCAGATGGTGACTGCAGCCATGAAATTAGAAGACGCTTACTCCTTGGAAGGAAAGTTATGACCAACCTAGATAGCATATTCAAAAGCAGAGACATTACTTTGCCAACAAAGGTCCATCTAGTCAAGGCTATGGTTTTTCCAGTGGTCATGTATGGATGCGAGAGTTGGACTGTGAAGAAGGCTGAGCGCCGAAGAATTGATGCTTTTGAACTGTGGTGTTGGAGAAGACTCTTGAGAGTCCCTTGACTGCAAGGAGATCCAACCAGTCCATTCTGAAGGAGATCAGCCCTGGGATTTCTTTGGAAGGAATGATGCTAAAGCTGAAACTCCAGTACTTTGGCCACCTCATGCGACGAGTTGACTCATTGGAAAAGACTCTGATGCTGGGAGGGATTGAGGGCAGGAGGAGAAGGGGACGACAGAGGATGAGATGGCTGGATGGCATCACTGACTCGATGGACGTGAGTCTGAGTGAACTCCTGGAGTTGGTGATGGACAGGGAGGCCTGGCGTGCTGCAACTAATGGGGTTGCAAAGAGTCGGACATGACTGAGCCACTGAACTGAACTGAATTTTCTTTTCCTTATAAAACAGTGCTTCATTTGTTTTTAATTAATGATACTGACCTTACTGTCCTTTTTGTGTCAATGATGCAGATCCTCTTTGGGAGATGACCTCTTCTTGGTGAAAGATGCCCGTATATTCTAAGTGGCAATTTAGGTGATTTCTGTTTTGTCTGTCTGGCAGTGCTTACCAGAAAAAGCCTTTGGGGCCATTGTAGAAGGAAACATGTTAGCTATTTGGAATAGTTTCACTGATTGAAATCTGAATCTAAATAAAGAGATTGCAGCTGCCCAAGGGATATCCCAAATCCTATATAAATCTGACAGGAAAGAATCCTAAGAGAAACTTTTTTTTTTGAGCAAATGTGTGACCCAGATATGACATGATTCCCACTTTGGGTACATCTTTCCCCAAGGTTCCAGAGCTGAATCTAATTTTTTATTTTTGGTGGTAGATAAAGGAACCAAAAATCAAAGTCTGAAGTTGAAATCCTTAGAGTAAAGGAGTACAGAATAAGGTATAAAAAGGAACGGTGGGACTGAGCATGGAGGTGAATGTGGGGGTTGTGGTAAGCGGGTGAAATGTTGGCAAAAGTTAGAAGAAGTCTTTTAAAAAGCCTTTAAAGCAGAGTAAAAGCTTTCATTTCATGAGGTAGTGGGGAGATAAAGTGAAAAGACTTCCTTGACCAAATATACTCAGTATGACTTGCTGATTTACAGAAGAAAAGAGGAGTGTTTCCTAGTTTTAGGAAGGGATGTAGCAGAAGGAAACCATGACTCAGATAAAAGCTGGTCCTGGACTTTGACAGTGTCTTGGCTGGCAGGCTCCTTTCCTGTCCATCCTTGGAGGATTGTCACATGCTGGGTCTCTGCTCAAGAGCTTATTATATTGAGGTGACAGCACTGGGAAAAGAGCCAGCCACTGGCTGCTGTGGATGTGAGATTAAGAAAGAGACAGGATGAATAAAGGGCCAGATAACACCATACAGGGGAAAAGAGCAAGACAGACCCTAAGGATGAGAGGGGCAAAGCCCTAGGACTAAAGAACTGCTCGGTTAACTTTGCTATAACCATGACTCCCATCATTGACTTTGTCAATGTAGAATGAAGCCCAATAGTATGACAGGATTCATGATAATAACGTATACATTTGATTGTTTATTTAACAAACACTTACTGGATATGAGTGTGGGAAGATGTGAGCTGATCATGGAGGAACTGAATATTAGTCAGACTCCACCTTCAGGGAGCTCTCAGGCTGGAGTCATAAGGAAAGGCCGTATTTCCTTGTATGGCCCATCTACCACAAATAATTTAATTAAAGACCGGTCTCATCATTTCAGGCTCAACTTTTTCTCCAGACTTTTTCATTTGGGTGGAAGACAGTTCTTTGTGTCCAAAAAACAGTTTCACAAACGTTTACAGCTGGTAGGAGCGGAGTGGTTCTAAACATGTATTAGTAAGAGGTAGTATGCCAGAAAATAGCCCTTCAAAAATACCCACTCCTAATCCTTTGAACCTATGAATGTTCCTTTACTTGGAAAAAAGACTTTTTGCCGAAATCTTGATTTGAGTCCAATGAAATGGATTTTGACCTCCTGGCCTCCAAAACTGTGACAGAATAGATTTCTGTTATTTTAAGCCAGGAAGTTTGTGATTATTTGTTACAGCAGTCACGGGAAATTAATACAGTGGGAAACTAATAGAACCTATAAAGCCGTGAATATAATCTTGCTGCTCTTTGCTTTATTCATTTATTTTGGCTGCACTGAGTCTTTGTTGTGGCATAGGGGCTCCTAGGTGAGATGCTTGGGCTTTCCCTAGTCGAGGTTCGGGCTCTCTAGTTGTGGCATGAAGGCTTAGTTACCCTGCTGCATGCGGGATCTTAGTTAACTGATTAGGGTCAAACCCACATCCCCTGAGTTGGACAGTGGATTCTTACCCATGGGACCACCAGGGAAGTCCCTGCTCTTCATTTATTTAATGACTGCCATATTCCTCCGAGTGATGTTTGAGAATATCTATTTATACTATACATCAGAACATTATTCTTCTCTCCTGTTTTCATCCCTCCTCCATCCCTTTCTTCTCCCCTCACCTTATCCCTCTTTCTCATACACATATATTCATGTGAAGAAATAAAAATGAGGCAGTATTAGTGCAGAGTACTAAAATGCCTCGATGATTCATCTAAATCAAGTATTTATTTATATTAGAAAGAGTTCCAAAATCCTGCTTCAAAGCATATGCTTATTCAAGAACTTGGGGTTGGAAACAAAGTGTTGAAAACCATAGCAAAATGGTACTTGATTGTATTTACAATAACTTTGCCATGATTTCTGTTTTTGAATTTTAACATTAGTCAAACTTAGAGGCAGATCCTAACAAGTAACAAAGCATGATAAGTGATGAGAATCCATTAGCAACATTCCTGGCTTGGAGCATTGTTTGGACTGCAGGCGTATATAACAATTGTGTTATATACCAATGGCTACTCTATTCAAAAATAAATATGTTCTTAAAAGACACCATTTAAATTGTTGTCCAAGAATCCAAAAGTAAAAACTACCATGTTTATTGCTGTAGCAATAACATTGTAAGTGGTCAGTTGCACAATCATTTAGCACTTCCAGAAATGTTCAGCAGGAATTCTACATAGATTATCAGAACAGATGTTAGCTTCTGCATTATTAATGCAAATTAACAATGCCATTTGAATCTCTTAAGATTCTGTATGGCCACTCAAATAATGTTTTATCAACTGATTTGTTTAATGCCAGATACAATGTTAGTGACCAGTTCAATTTGTGACACGCCCAAGTTGAGTAGTGAATCCTTGATATTGGATAGCATATCCACTTAGAGTCAAGGAAAAGGGAAGAAAAATATCTTAATATCTAGTTACTTAAGATCAGATCAGTCGCTCAGTCGTGTCCGACTCTTTGCAACCCCATGAATCGCACCATGCCAGGCCTCCCTGTCCATCACCAACTCCCGGAGTTCACTGAGACTCATGTCCATCGAGTCAGTGATGCCATCCAGCCATCTCATCCTCTGTCGTCCCCTTCTCCTCTTGCCCCCAATCCCTCCCAGCATCAGAGTCTTTTCCAATGAGTCAACTCGTCGCATGAGGTGGCCAAAGTACTGGAGTTTCAGCTTTAGCATCATTCCTTCCAAAGAAATCCCAGGGCTGATCTCCTTCAGAATGGACTGGTTGGATCTCCTTGCAGTCCAAGGGACTCTCAAGAGTCTTCTCCAACACCACAGTTCAAAAGCATCAATTCTTCAGCACTCAGCCATCTTCACAGTCCAACTCTCACATCCATACATGACCACAGGAAAAACCATAGCCTTGACTAGACGGACCTTTGTTGGCAAAATAATGTCTCTGCTTTTGAATATGCTATCTAGGTTGGTCATAACTTTCCTTCCAAGGAGTAAGTGTCTTTTAATTTCATGGCTGCAGTCACCATCTGTAGTGATTTTGGAGCCCAGAAAAATAAAGACTGCCACTGTTTCCACTGTTTCCCCATCTATTTCCCATGAAGTGATGGGACCAGATGCCATGATCTTCGTTTTCTGAATGTTGAGCTTTAAGCCAACTTTTTCACTCTCCACTTTCACTTTCATCAAGAGGCTTTTTAGTTCCTCTTCACTTTCTGCCATAAGGGGGTGTCATCTGCATATCTGAGGTTATTGATATTTCTCCCAGCAATCTTGATTCCAGCTTGTGTTTCTTCCAGTCCAGCGTCTCATGATATATTCTGCATATAAGTTAAATAAACAGGGTGACAATATACAGCCTTGATGAACTCCTTTTCCTATTTGGAACCAGTCTGTTGTTCCATGTCCAGTTCTAACTGTTGCTTCCTGACCTGTATACAAATTTCTCAAGAGGCAGATCAGGTGGTCTGGTATTCCCATCTCTTTCAGAATTTTCTACAGTTTATTGTGATCCACACAGTCAAAGGCTTTGGCATAGTCAATAAAGCAGAAATAGATGTTTTTCTGGAACTCTCTTGCTTTTTCCATGATCCAGCGGATGTTGGCAATTTGATCTCTGGTTCCTCTTCCTTTTCTAAAACTAGCTTGAACATCAGGAAGTTCATGGTTCACATATTGCTGAAGCCTGGCTTGGAGAATTTTGAGCATTACTTTACTAGCGTGTTAGATGAGTGCAATTGTGCAGTAGTTTGAGCATTCTTTGGCATTGCCTTTCTTTGGGGTTGGAATGAAAAATGACCTTTTCCAGTCCTGTGGCCACTGCTGAGTTTTCCAAATTGGCTGGCATATTGAGTGGGCAGCACTTTCACAGCATCATCTTTCAGGATTTGGAATAGCTCAACTGGAATTCCATCACCTCCACTAGCTTTGTTCGTAGTGATGCTTTGTAAGGCCCACTTGACTTCACATTCCAGGATGTCTGGCTCTAGGTCAGTGATCACACCATCGTGATTATCTGGGTCATGATCTTTTTGTACAGTTCTTCTGTGTATTCTTGCCATCTCTTCTTAATATCTTCTGCTTCTGTTAGGTCCATATCATTTCTGTCCTTTATCGAGCCCATCTTTGCATGAAATGTTCCTTTGGTATCTCTGATTTTCTTGAAGAGATCCCTAGTCTTTCCCATTCTGTTGTTTTCCTCTATTTCTTTGCATTGATCGCTGAAGAAGGCTTTCTTATCTCTTCTTGCTATTCTTTGGAACTCTGCATTCAGATGTTTATATCTCCTTTTCTCCTTTGCTCTTCGCTTCTCTTCTTTTCACAGCTATTTGTAAGGGCTCCCCAGACAGCCATTTTGCTTTTTTGCATTTCTTTTCCATGGGGATGCTCTTGATCCCTGTCTCCTGTACAATGTCATGAACCTCATTCCATAGTTCATCAGGCACTCTATCTATCAGATCTAGGCCCTTAAATCTATTTCTCACTTCCGCTATATAATCATAAGGGATTTGATTTAGTTCATACCTGAATGGTCCAGTGGTTTTCCCTACTTTCTTCCATTTCAGTCTGAATTTGGCAATAAGGAGTTCATGGTCTGAGCCACAGTCATCTCCTGGTCTTGTTTTTGCTGACTGTATAGAACTTCTCCATCTTTGGCTGCAAAGAATATAATCAATCTGATTTTGGTGTTGACCATCTGGTGATGTCCATGTATAGAGTCTTCTCTTGTGTTGTTGGAAGAGGGTGTTTGTTATGACCAGTGCATTTTCTTGGCAAAACTCTACTAGTCTTTGCCCTGTCTAGTTACTTGGACAACTAAAATAAAGCCAAGATTCAGGTTCTAAAAAGAGCACCCTATCATTGTCATTGTAACTACAGATTAAATGCTAGAGTTAAGATTTTGGAGTTATCTAGTTCCAGAGAAATGTGGGATGTGACTAAAATCAGTAGAGTCAAATAATAGATGTAAAAATGTATTAATTTCCTTCATGTCTGTAGTTATTGTTCAGTCCCTAAGTTGTGTCCAACTCTTTGAGACCCCATGGACTGCAGCACATAAGGCTTCCCTATTCTTCACTATCTCCCAGAGTTTACTCAAACACATGTCCATTGAGTTGGTGATGTCATCTAACCATCTCATCCTCTGCCATGCTTTTCTCCTTTGCCTTCCTTCTTTCCCAGCATTGGGGTCTTTTCCAGTGAGTCAGCTCTTCACATCAGATGGCCAAAGTATTGGAGCTTCAGCCTCAGCCTCCATCCTTCCAATGAATATTCAGAGTTTGATTGGTCTGATCTCCTTGCAGTCCAAGGGACTCTCAGCAATCTTCTCCAGCACCACAGTTCAAAAGCATCAGTTCTTTGGTACTCAGCCTTCTTTATGGTCCAACTCTTGCATCCATATGTGACTACTGGAACTATCTCCTGAATCACTGATGAAACTTTCCACAGGGAATTCTGCTGTTTTATTCTGAGGGTATTGCACAATCACATATGAGTTTTCATATAATCCCCATATTTTACAAAATAATTCCTGTATTAAACTATCATCAGTTGCCCAATTCAGCTGTGCATCTTTTTCTTCCTAGACCCTGATTAATTCATGCTTAGGATGTGCAGCAGATGTGGGACAAAGGCTTTCTGTTACTTTCATGCATTTATGTGAGGCTTTTCTTTATGATGCAGTTTGTATTTTAATTCCAGGATGTATTGCCCCCAAACACAAACATTTTCTTATTATTGCCATTTAATTTTTCAAATTAGTGATTTAACATTAATATGACTGTATCTTCCCCAGTGGCTCAGATGGTTAAGAAATTGCCTGCAATACAGAAGATCCCTGGGTCAGTAAGATCCCCTGGAGAAGGAAATGGCAACCCACTCCAGTATTCTAGCCTGGAGAATTCCATGGATAGAGGGTCCTCGTGGGCTACAGTCCATGGGGTTGCAAAGAGTTGGACATGACTGAGCGACCAACACTTTCACTTTCACATACAATCTATAAATTCCATCTGGATTTTATCTAATGCAAAGAAATGTCTTTTTTCTTCCTGGGTCAGGATTTGATCCTAAAATACATGTTGCATTTTGTATTAAGTGCTATCATTCTCCTTCAGTCTGAAATAATCCCACACTTTCCTTGTCTCCTTTTCCCTTGATAGTCATAAGAAGTATAGGCTTTTTGTCATGAAGATCACTGTCAACCAGAGTCTGATTGATATTTTCTTGTGAATCTCAATGCAAAAATATTTTCCTGCGTTCTTTGTAGGAATAAAAGAGAAACAAAGAAAAGAAAGGAAAAAAAGTGCTGCATTCTCATTCTGTGTACTACATCAGTTCAGTTTAGTTCAGTCGCTCAGTCGTGTCCGACTCTTTGCGACCCCATGAATCGCAGCACGCCAGGCCTCCCTGTCCATCACCAACTCCCGGAGTTCACTCAGACTCACGTCCATCGAGTCAGTGATGCCATCCAGTCATCTCATCCTCTGTTGTCCCCTTCTCCTCCTGCCCCCAATCCCTCCCAGCATCAGAGTCTTTTCCAATGAGTCAGCTCTTCGCATGAGGTGGCCAAAGTACTGGAGTTTCAGCTTTAGCATCATTCCTTCCAAAGAAATCCCAGGGCTGATCTCCTTCAGACACAAGGCAACCATAATTTCAGGTGATTTCCACCATTGGTCACTTGGTCAACTTGGTGTTCACAAAATTTCTCCAACCTAGAGTCATCATTTTCCTTCTAAATTTGAACCATGTTTTGTGGTAAGGTACAGCTTCCCTGGTGGCTTAACAGTAAGGAGACAGTTTCAGTCCCTGGATTGGCAAGATCCCCTAGAGAAGGAAATGGCAACCCTCTCCAGTATTCTTGCCTGGGAAATCCCATGCACAGAGGAAACTTGTGGGCTGCAATCCATGGGGTACAAAGAGTTGGACATGACTGAGCATGCACTCATGCACATTCTGATATTACCTCCAAACACTTTCCATATCAAATCTTGTTGTGTTAGTCTCTCAGTCATGTCTGACTCTTTGTGACCCCATGGACTGTAGACCACCAGGCTCCTCTGTCCATGGAATTCTCCAGGCAGTACTGGAGTAGGCAGCCATTTCCTTCTCCAGTGGATCTTTCCAACCCAGGGATCTAAGCCGGGTCTCCTGCATTGCAGGCAGATTCTTTATTATGTTAGCCACCAGGGAAGCCCTATATCAAATATTACCCATCTTAGAATATATTGATACCTTCCATTGTTGTCATCTACCACTGTACTGGTTGTCAAATACTGATTACCCATTTGTACCATTCCTTCTTTACTTATTAAAAACATTTAAAAAGCCTTTACTTATTTATCGGCATGGAATAATAGAATCCTAGACATGTTTTTTTCTATTTATCTATCTATCATCTGTCTATCATCTATCTATATCAATGTGGAATCATAGGTTACTATTGTATCCAATAGGTTGTAAATCTATGCCCTCTTTTATATTAATGCTCAAATGACAGAAGTTTTGGTCTGTGATCATTTCCTTATTTTACAGCTTAATTTGTGTCCAGGCTTATTTTCTTCTTTCCCTGTTTCTCCCTTGAGCCAGCATGTCCCCAGGAAGCCTGAGTTCCTTTTAGTGTGTGTGTGTGAAAGTTGCTCAGTCGTGTCCAACTCTTTGCGACCCCATGGACTATATGGTCCATGGAATTCTCCAGGCTAGAATACTGAAGTAGGTAGCCTTTCCCTTCTCCAGGGGATCTTTCCCACCCAGGGATCAAACCCAGGTCTCCCACATTGCAGGAGGATTCTTTCCCAGCTGAACCACAAGGGAAGCCCTTTTAGTAGAGAGTGGTATTTGGGAGCCAAGAAATGTAGTCTCAGAGTGCTTAGTCCTTCTGGAATTGTATTGCTTCTGAACTTCTCTCATGGACAATTAGGGAATGTGTGTGTATATATATATAGAGAGAGATAAGTAGATAACTTTATGACTATTTCTAAATCTATCTCTATATATATTCTTAAAAGTCTGTGTTCATATAGATGCTTTCAACTCTAATTCAACCTCTTAGGGTTTTTACCTTAAAAAGTCTTATAAAGATAAATTTTTAAAGGGTAAAATTGTTGGCCAATATGGAGATGCAGGAAGATCTTAAACTCACTTCCTCCCTCAAGCACACCAAAGTTGCAACTATTTACAGAGAAACTATCATGTGAGAATGACCTGGAGATGAGGGAAAAAAATGTTCCAAGACTGTAGATATAAAGAAGGAACCACAGTGAGGTGGGTAGGAGAGACAGAGATGCAGTAAAGATCTACATCCCTGGGAAAGCGACCTATAGAAGGCAGGATAGTCACCACTGCAGAGGTTCTCCCCAAGGAGCATGGGATCTAAGCTCCCCAGCCAGGGGGTCCTGCACTGAGAAGATGAGCCTGCAGAATATCTGGCTTTGAAGGCCAGCAGGGTTTGCAAACAGAGTGGGAGGGCTGTAGGAAACAAAGATCCCACTCTTAAAGGGTGCACACAAAATCTCATACTCTGAGGCCCAGCGCAGAGGCAGTGATTTGAAAGGAGCCCAGGTCAGACTCACTTGCTGATATTAGAAAGCAGCCCAGGGAGTCAGGAAGCAACTGGAACTTCCCCTGGGGACACAGACATTGGCAACAGAAATCTGGGGGAGCTTGTTCTACAGCGAGGACACTGATGCTGACAAGCACCATTTGGGAGTCTTTCCTCTACCTGTTAGTATTTGGGACTTACCCTCCTGCAACTGGTCTACACCTGTCCTGGGACACCCCAAGCCAAGCAGCCAGCCACATTTGGACCCAGCCCCACCCATCAGTCACAAGCAACAGTCTTGGGGCTTCGTGGGCCATGCATCCAGCTGAACCAGATCACAGCCCCTTCCACCAGTGGGTGGCAGCCTCTACAGGAGACAGGGCCTGGTAGCCAACTGGGCTGTGGGCTAATAGTGGTCTCACCGTAACAGAGTGGACATAAGGAGTCAACATAAGGGACTCCTAGAGAATAGAGTTCTGATCCGAGTGGAGTGCACTGCTGGGCCCTTATGGAATCTTCTATATCAGATCTCTTCTCCAAGATGAGGAAATGTAACCACGTATGAAATACACAGAAATTAAAACATGGAATTAGACAAAATGAAGCAATAGAGGAATATGTTCCAAAAGAAGGAACAAGATAAACCCCAGAAGGAGAACTAGGCAAAGTGGTCTATAGTTTTTGTTTCTACATTTGAATTAAAAAAAAAAAAAAAAATGAAACAGTGCATCAGTATGGGATCATGGAGTTTTCTGTTACTGAGATATGCTTTTAGATAGTCATGCATGCAAGGATATACCTTACTTTTAATCAGTGATAATCTATGTTAAGAAGTCAGTTATTTGGAGAGCCATTCAAACTTTGTGTCTCCCCAGAGTTTTGAGACTACACCATCACTGAATTTGTCAACAAAGTTGAAAATCTTGCTGTACTAAGCTTCTGGTACCTGGTAAGTATGTTTCACATTTTCCAAATGTGAACAGGAAACTAAAGTTTGTGAACCACTGTTTCAGCAAATCTTCATATATATATAAAAATATATATATAAAATCTAGATTTAAACAAGACAAATTGGAGGTAACAACTTTAAGATATTGCAAACACTTCTCATGTTCTTCACATGGTCAATGGCCATGTGTACCTAAAATATTCTCAAGTTTTTCTTCAGCAGGGATGTTGCTTCTGATTACCACCTGGATGTCTCAAATATGCCCAGACTCAAGAAACTGAACTTTTCAGTGGTCCCAAATCCTTGGATTGGCACTGTTTACACAGCCTCCCATCTAGAAAGCTGGAAGTCATTTTTTACATCCATACTTCCTTTCCCATATCCCATCAGTTACCAAGTGTTGAAAATTCCTTCTCACCATTCATTTCTTCCCCAGCTTTGCCACATTTCAGATCCTTATCACTCCTCATTTGGACAATTCCAAGGATCTTCAAAAACTCCTTGCCTCCAGTCTCGTTGTTCTCTACTCGGTCTTCACAATAAAATCAGAACTATACAAATATTTTCCCCCAGGATGAATGAAATCCATGCTTCATGGCAAGGCATGTAAGACCCCTTGTCACCTTTCTTGCCTAAGTCCTGTTACTTTTATTTTTTAATGTTTGACAATACTGAACAAGTTGCCTTTCACTAAATGCACTGAATTGGTCCTGAGCTCCTTGTCCTCATGTTCGTCTGTTTCTTTTCACCTGCATAGAAAATTGGTTCATGACATAGCTCCAGATTCACCTTTATACGTGAACCATTCCCTGGCACCTCCACACAGACTGAGGCTCACTTCCACAAACACTCCCATTATATTCCCATTAAATTGCATTTATTCCTGGGTTCCTTGGGCATATGGATTGTGTCCTTTGTTCACTGTACACTTCGTGTCACTAGTACACTGCCCTGTGCCTGGTACATAATAATTCTCAGTAAATATCTGGCTAATAAATGAATGCATCTCCTTGATTAGAACCCTTGAAAACAGCAATTAAAATATAATTTGCTATGCAACAAAATTTGACTTACAAATTTTGGAGTTACAAATATGTTGAATCTTCTACTGAATTCACTCATAATCAATCAGAATATTTTAAGAATATAACTATGTGACTTGAATATGTTGACCTTTTGGGGAAAATATAGTTTGTGGCTATGGTGGATTATCACCTAAGTGCAGTAAATTATAGACACCAACACATTTATTATCTCTACCGTCTACTCTGTGTCTTTTCCTCTCTACAATCAGCAGAATGCTTTGTATATCATATTTGTTCTCTTTTGCAAGACACTGGGTGTGGGAGCTCTGGTGTGCAATTTGCCAAGGCAAAAAGGAAAATCACTACTGAAGTAAAATGTAGGTGGTGTTGGTTCTTACCTTTGGGGAAAAAATATTGTTACATAATTGGTCCCAAACTTTGAAGACATTTTCTATCTGAAGATTTTTCTTCCATGTTATTGTGACTAAAGTTGGTACAAGGCTTCTAGTACCATACTTATTCATTAATTCATTCATTCAGTGAATGTTTACTGAGCACCTAGTACTTGCCAGATATTGTCCTAGAGGATGGTGTTACAAAATGATTAAGACAGAATATCTATCTTCATAGAGATTTCAGTCTAGTAAGACAAGCCACTGAAGAAACAATTACAATAATAAATATTATAGTAGGTAACCTGAATAAGGGCTTCCCGAGTGGTGCTAGTGTTCCTGCCAATGCAGGAGATGTAAGAGCCTCAGGTTTGATCCCTGGGTCAGGAAGATCCCTTGGAGTAGAAAATGGCAACCTGCACCAGTGTTCTTGCCCAGAAAATTCCACTGACAGAAGATCCTGATGGACTACAGTCCATGGGACTACAAAGAGTCGGACACAACTGAGCACACACACACACACACACACACAGCCCAAGCATCTGCCTACAATGTGGGAGACCCGGGTTTGATCCCTGGGTCAGGAAGATCCCCTGGAGAAGGAAATGGCAACCCACTCCAGTACTCTTGCCTGGGAAATCCCATGGTCTGAGAAGCCTGGTAGGCTACAGTCCATGGGGTCACCAAGAGTCGGACACGACTGAGCGACTTTGCTCTTCTTTTCACCATGTGGCCTATTTCAACAGAATGGTGTTCTCCAGGGTATGACATGCATGAGAAATTCAACCTAAAAATTGAAAATTAAATTATTTTGTATGCATTCTTGAAAAATGCCGAGTGGTTTTCCCATGAAGTACAGCAAAATAGCCCCAAAATCTGCATTCCCAGTCATTCCCCACAGCTGATAAACACCTAAGGCTGCTCCCCTCGATTTTCTCTTTACCCTTTCCTCAACTTTTGGTTTATTTGCTCTTTCCCTGCTTCCTCTTTTGTTGTCTGTCCTTCAATATATCACTGTAAAGATTCACAGCCCTCTTGGTCTTCTCTATTTCTTTCTCCGTTTCCTCCTTCATTTCAAATCTATTCTTTTCTTCTAAGAATAGACTTTGCCTACCTTAATGTAGGGGCTTCCCAGGTGGCTCAGCAGTAAAGAATCTGCCTGCCAATGCAGGAGCTGCAGAAGACATGGATTTGATCCCAGCATCAGAAAGATCCCTGGAGCAGGAAATGGAAACCCACTCCAGTATTCTTGCCTGGTAAATCCTATGGACAAAGGAGCCTGGTGGGCTGCAATTCAGAGAGTTACAGAAGAATTAAACATGACTTAGTGATTAAACAACCAAGTGCTTGATAAACAGTCATTGACCTTCCTCAGGGTCAATCTGGAGGCTGGGGTAAGGTGAGCAGTCTAGGAGAGGATTTCCCATGAAGAAAGTATTTGAGAATTATGACTTAGAAGTGGGGTAAGATGGCAGCAGATGGAGAAAGGAAGGAAGGATGACCTTAGGTAGAAGAATTAAATGATAAAATGAGAAAAGGATTGAAATATATGTTGTGTTTGCAGAAAATCCAGTAGCTCGATATTGTTGGGGCATAAGAGTTTAGAAAAATGAAAAATAAAGACTAGAGATATATTTTAAGAATGTGATGATTTCTCTAAATGCCACTGCCAGGAGTTTGGAATGTATCCTGGAAGCAATGAAGAGTTAAATCTAGCTAATTGTGGGAAGCCTTCTACAACTTTTTAAGTTGAAATAAATTCTCCTTCCCACTGGAGAGATAAAAATAAATGAGTGAATAACTAAATGAATCACTTCCAGAACTATTTTTTTGATGTAAAAGGAGACATTATTGTTTTTGTGTTTCTATTCGGTCCACACCTGGGAGGGGCCTCTGGAATGAGGAAGGTTGTGGGCTTGGAAGGTTCCTTGTCATGTTTGGGGATGAGCAAGTCCATTCTGCAGCCCACAGGCCACAGCAATTTGATCAGGTGGTTGCCCAGAAGTAGTGTACACCTTCCAGGGCCACATCTTCATGGTGGAAAGAGAAACCCAGAGAGGTAGGCGTGAGATACCCACATTTGCAGGTGGACCAAAAAGTTGATGGTGGTCTTCACTTTGGAAGAATATTTCTGGCAGATATGGCAGTTCCTGGTTGGCAATGAAGAGCTAACCACAAAAAATAGTGTTAGCTGATCTTGGAAGCTAAGTTCCTGCAGGAAAGAGGTCCTGGAGGGCGTTGGAAGAACACCTGGAGAGAGGTTGTTGGAAGGTGGTCTGAGTTCCTGGGTCCATTTACCTAAACAATGGTGAAGTGAGCTGGCGCTAATGGGCCTTGTATGCCTTTGCAAATAAGGTTAAGTATGACTTTAAACGGAGAAGACAATGGCACCCCAGTCCAGTAATCTTGCCTGGAAAATCCCATGGACGGAGGGGCCTGGTGGGCTGCAGTCCATGGGGTCGCTAGGAGTTGGACACGACTGAGCGACTTCACTTTCACTTTTCACTTTCATGCATTGGAGAAGGAAATGGCAACCCACCCCAGTGTTCTTGCCTGGAGAATCCCAGGGACAGCGGAGCCTGGTGGGCTGCCGTCTATGGGGTCGCACAGAGTTGGACACGACTGAAGCGACTTAGCAGCAGCAGCAGCAGCAGCATGACTTTAAAATTATGGTTCAACTTAGTCAAGAGAAGAAGGAATAAATATATAAGAATATGATGGTACATATTCTACTGGAGAATTCTCTCCCAGTTGTCAGGGTCATTGGCTAAGCATATAGTGGGATAAGTGTTCAAACATCTGAGACTTTTATTGACAGTATGATCATCAACATGTTTTGTTTAATTACTTGGAAAGACCTTTTATTTCCAGGACTGAATTCAGAGGCAAAATAAACTACCTTAGGACCAGAGATACTCTAGTAATACCAAAGGTTTTTTTTTTTTTTTTTTAATTCATATATTGTATCTAGGTTTTCCAGGCATTTTATGGATAATTATTGCAATTTTAGAAAAGAGGAAACTGAATCTAAGATGGTTAAATGATTTGTTTAATTTAAGGCCACATATTTAGGGAGGGAGACCCTAGGATGCAAACCTAGTTGTTTCCAGTTCTAAGGTTACTGATTTTTCTTAATCCTTAAAATGAATCCCAGATGTATTTTAATAAAACATATAAAAGCAGCTTTTTGAGAAGGACACAAAATTAGGTCCATTGAAAAGACAGAAAAATGATGTGTACACTATGTAAATATACAAATTCTTTTCTTCATCTATATTGATAAATGAATCAAGAGCATGTAGGAGATAAGGCAATCTACAATGTTTTAAGTTCAGCCAGTGTGAGCAGAGATCAATAAAGCTGGAGAAATTATTATTTTACCATGAAATATTCTTCACCTCTATTTGTCTTTGGAGATATAGCACAGGAAATTTGCCTGAGTAGCAATTTTGAGAAACAAAAATTCAGACAAATTTTAAGGAGGTCAGAGCAGTGCTAGGGAAGAAAAATGCCCAAGGAAATGTTAATAGAATGAATGTACTTAATCTGTGAATGGTTATTTAAATGGAAACTTTCTTTTGCTTTGAAGGTTTAACTAAGTTTTAAAAACCTATCTTGAATATTCATATGATGAGGCATGTGTCTTTCATTTCCCCTACCAGATTTTGTTAGTTCAGTCTCTTCCAAATCCTTAGTAATATAATTCCCTGTTTCACTTCTCCCCTTCTCCCTAAACAGGGATGTTTAAAGTGCTATGCATGCAAGAAATACTAAGTATGTGTGATTAATCTAAATATCTGACTTAACTTGGTGTTTCTGACAGCAACTGTATGTGCCATGAAATGTGTGAGAGAAGAAGAAATAAAATTCCAGGTAATAACTAGATTTTCTAATTAGGCACTGAGTAATCGATAAATGTCTGTAATTAAATGTATTTACTTATAAATATTCAGTTAATTGGTTATAAATTTATACATCCAGAATTGTTAAACACAGCTGAAAACAAGTTTTCTATTATCTAGTCTTTTTCATTTAGGAAGCTTAATCTTTCTTCCTTCCTTCCTCACCCCACCCTTCAATTTCCTTCTTAACAAAATCTTAGCTACGTGTAAGACAGAGATGACAATAGCACGTAACTTTTGGTGGTGGTGTAAGAATTAAAGGAAACAATCCCTACAAGGTGCCTGGAGAAGGGAACGGCAACCCACTCCAGTGTTCTTGCCTGGAGAACCCCATGGACAGAAGAGCCTGGTGGGCTGGAGTCTGTGGGGTTGCAAAGAATCGGGCACGATTAAGAAACTGAACGCTCATACAAGGTGCTTAGCATGTTCCCAAGCGATGTCAGTTTATTTTGTGATAAGTTATTTGTTTATACTGAACTCTTATCTTTACCAGGCACTAACCTAAGTGCCTCACATGAGTTATATCGTTTTATCCTATTCTTACTTGGAAGATAGGGTCCAAGGTCACAGAGCTGGTAAATAGTAATGGCAATATTTGGCCCTGGCTAGTCTTTTTCCAGTTTCCCCATCTTTAACCATGGTGCTTCTCAGCCTGGATACCTTTGGCTTGCCTTTTTTTATTCAATGTATAGTAAATGCAGTGCTGTGTTTTTCAGTAGGATTTTCAGATATAGCAAAAGTTTAGATCCTTTGAGTTCCTTGAGTGAAGGCCTTCTGCAATAAATCAGCAATGAGAGATTTCAGATTGAGATCACTGAGGGCTTCAAATTTAAATAAAAATCATGTTTACACCTATGCTATCAATAATAAAACTCTGTCAGGTATCAATAAATGCAATTTGAATATTCTGAAAGTAAATGTTAAACATTTATTATTGAACAGTATGGAAGTCAAATACTCTTTCCCTTTCATGGCTGCAGCAAGGACTCTTGATCTGATGGAAAATTTAAAAAAATTAGAAGTGTTTTGAATAAAATAATCAGAATCCCTCCGATTTTATTAATATGTTCCTGTTGTTTAGTTGCTAAGTTGTGTCTGACTCTTTTGCAACCCCATGGACTACAGCCTGGCCAGGCTTCTCTGACCATGGGATTTTCCAGGCAAGAATACTGAGTGGATTGCCATTCTCTACTGCAGAGGATCCTCTCCTGCATTGGTGGGTGGATTCTTTACCACTGAGCTACCCAGGATTTGAGCTTCCCAGGTGGTGTTAGTGGTAAAGAATCTGCCTGCCAAACCCTAGGGAAGATCCCCTTGAGTAGGAAATGGCAACCCACTCAAGTATTCTTGCCTGGAAAATCTCATGGACAGAAGAGCCTAGCAGTTTATAGTCCATGGGACTGCAAAGAGTCAGATATGACTGTGACTTAACATACACAAAGCTCTTACATGAATGGTAGATAATTTAAAAATTGTTATACTGATAACAATTTAGGGGTTAATATTGGATTTGTATATTTTTCCCTTTAATGTTTGTAGATTTATGCTTTACTAATTTTGACAACATACCTGGCAATGTTATTGTTTTTATTGAAGTAGTGTTCAAAATGTTTAATTCTCATTGCTAACATTAAATCTGCATACCAACATTTACTGTTTTGGGATGTGTATTTAAATCAATAATTATAAAGCACCCATAGGAAAACCAGAGAAACATGAAGTCGTTCATACTTTAAGTAGCGTAGCTGTGGCCCAGGAAAGTCTGTGCCTTAAGAAACAGTTGTCTCATTTAGAGGACTACCTTAAGGACTGCATATGTATCTATTGAAACATGTATGGATAACATACATCGTGACTCCCGAATCCAGCCCTGAACCTCTCATTTGACCCAATGTCTAGCACATAGATGGATCTTGATATATGTTGAATGGGTAAGTTCTGACTGATTCATGGAAACACTAGAAATGTGATTTTGTGTGTGTACTGAAGAGAATGGGGTGGTTTTTAGATGGGGTATACTAAATCATTCCTGCATTAACAAGTAGAGGAAAGTTTATAAAACTAAGGTTTAAAAGGCAAAGGCTTTGAAAGTAAAAGGTTATTAAAACTTCAGAATCGAAACTTGGGTGTGAATAGTAAGTTTGTGCAATATTCAGTTCAGTTCTGTTCAGTTCGGTAGCTCAGTTGTGTCTGACTCTTGAGACCCCATAGACTGCAGCACACCAGGCTTCCCTGTCCATCACCAACTTCCAGAGCTCACTCAAACTCATGTCCATCAAGCTGGTGATGCCATCCTACCATCTCATCCTCTGTCATCCCCTTCTCCTCCCACCTTCAATCTTTCCCAGCATCAGGGTCTTTTCTAATGAGTCAGTTCTTCACATCAGGTGGCCAAAGTATTGGAGTTTCAGCTTCAGCATCAGTCCTTCCAATGAATATTCAGGACTGATTTCCTTTAGGATTGACCAATTGGATCTCCTTGCAGTCCAAGGGACTCTCAAGAGTCTTCTCCAATACCACAGTTCAAAAGCATCAATTCTTTGGCATTCAGCTTATAGTCCAATTCTCACATCCATACATGATTATTGGAAAAACCATAGCTTTGACTAGACAGACTTTTGTTGGCAAAGTAATGTCTCTGCTTTTTAATATGCTATCTAGGTTGGTCATAGCTTTTCTTCTAAGGAGTAAGTGTCTTTTAATTTCATGGCTGCAGTCACCATCTGTAGTGATCTTGGAGCCCAGAAAAATAAAAGTCTCTCACAGTTTCCATTGTTTCCCCATCTATTTGCCATGAAGTGATGGGACCAGATGCCATGATCTTAGTTTTCTGAATGTTGAGCTTTAAGCCAACTTTTTTACTCTCCTCTTTCACTTTCATCAAGAGGCTCTTTAGTTCTTCTTTGCTTTCTGCCATAAGGGTGGTGTCATCTGCATAGCTGAGGTTATTAATATTTCTCCCAGCAATCTTGCTTCTAGCTTGTGCTTCATCCTGCTCAGCATTAAATAAGCAAGGTGACAATATACAGCCTTGAAGTACTCCTTTCCCAGTTTGGAACCAATCTGTTTTTCCATGTCCAATCCTAACTGTTGCTTCTTGACCTGCATACAGATTTCTCAGGAGGCAGGTGAGGTGGTCTGGTATTCCCATCTCTTTAAGAATTTTCCACAGTTTGTTATGATCCACACAGTCAAAGGCTTTGGTGTAGTCAATAAAGCAGAAATAGATGTTTTTCTGGAACTCTCTTGCTTTTTCGTGCAACGTAGCTATCTTTTACTGTCCTCTTTTTGTATACTTTATTTTATAGACATTGACTATTATCTCAGGCTATGTCTTGGATAAATATGAATTAGAGGGAAAGAAAAAAAATAAGTAAACAATGTTCAGGTATAGTTTCAAAACAGATTAGAATTAGAAAATATGTTATATAAAGACACATATTCTCTCTGCAGGCTTTTCATATCTAGCACTTTTGCTGTTTCTATAGAGATCATCTCGCATCAGGAGAGAGGGCATTTTAAACTATGTAGACAATTCCACCTAGTTATGAATAGATTGTGTTCTAGAAGTTCATTTGAAAGTTAATTTTTTAGAAGTTATAACCTATTTTCCTGTGGAAGCAATGTGCAAAATAGGGCTTAGATTCCCAAGATGCCAGAAGGTGTCATGTCTTGTCCAAGCAATTTAATGTAAAAGCAAGTGCTCTGGGGTAAGAGAGAGCTGGGTTCAAATTCCCCTCTCTAAGTGCTAATTTCCTTCTCTCTAAAATGGTGCTCATTTTACCGTTCACTTCGTTGAGTCTCAGTGGATTAAGTGATATAGTAGACTGTTAGGTGCAGTGCCTGCTTCCTAGCATAATTTTCTCAAGAAGGGAGCCATTGTTTATCCCATTATAATAGAGTCCATGAAAATCCATGCTCTCACTCTATTTATACTGTCTTTATTGTATCCCAATTATTTTGGAGCCCCAGACATTGTTAGTATTTAAAAATTATCCATGTAATTCTGCTCTGCATCATCAGGACGAACTTTCATAATTTCTCCATACTCTTTTCTCAGCTGGAAATGAATTCATACTTCCTCAAGAGAGGCTTTTCCCTCACTGCAGCTAGAGTGAATGAAGGAAAACTCAAATGTCAAAAGAGCTAAATGCTAAGCAGAACTGGTTATGGAATCACAAGTGGCCAGTAGATATGTGAGGCTGACTGCTTCTGTGGAGCCTGTGCGGCAAGTGGCTTAGTGTTTTGGATTAGGATAGGACTCTTTTAGGACTCTTTCGTTAGATGGTTGTTGTTTAGTTTCTAAGTTGTGTCCTACTCTTTGTGACCCCATGGACTGTAGTATGCCAGGCTCCTCTGTCCTCGACTATCTCCCATGCAAAGAGTACAAGCATGAGCTTTCTCAGACTCATGTCCACTGCGTCAGTGATGCTGATCTAACCATCTCATCCTGATGCAGGGATCTAACCCGTGTCTCCAGTGTTGGCGTGTGGATCCTTCACCACTGAACCTCCAGGAAAGCCCTCTTTTGCTAGATTGTGAGAGCACTAATTAGGGATCTCCCAAAGTAAATCAGAAGGGACTGAAGTAGTACAGAAATCCAGCTGGTGAGTATTAGTTGCTCAGTCATGTCCAACTCTTTGCAACCCCATGGACTGCAGCCTGCCAGGTTTCTCTGTCCATGAAATTCTCCAGGCAAGAATGCTAGAGTAGGTAGCCATTCCCTTCTCCAGGGGATCTTCCTGAGCCAGAGATCAAAGCCAGGTCTCCTGCATTGCAGGCAGATTCTTTTCTGCTTGAGTCACATATAAACTTGACAATGAGTCATATAAAAGCAGGCACATTGTCTGGTTCATGGCTAGAATCTCACCATCTAACACAGGGTTAGTCAGTCGTAACTGACTTGGTTATTTGTTTAGAAAAGAGAGATGGAAGAAAGAAGGAGGGTATGCAAGCTTAGTTGTTAGAGGTTCAAAATCTGTGTTAAAATATACTCACTAAAATAAAACAGCATTAGATGTGTAGTTTCCTATGCAGTAAAACAGCCTGCTGCTTTTAAATTTTTAGTTAAAAATTTGAATTTTTGTTCTCATTCACCAGCTGCCAATTAAGAAGTAATTCCAGATTTCATTTCAAAGCATCCATAGGAATCCATATCCCTCATGTGATGATTTAGAATAGAGGAGGGTGGTGGTGGTGAGACAAAAGCCTTTAGTAGATATTAAAAACTATGAAGATTTAATTATGGGACTTTTAAATTGCACATACTTGGTAAAAATATTGCCCTTATACATTTAAGAGCTCAGATATATGTACTTACAGAATGAGACGACTCCTTTGGGACGAGAGGATCAGATACACATTAGCAGACTGAATTAAAACATTTTTTATTTTTTTATTTCACAAGATTATATCAAAAATTCTGACTTTTCTAAAGAAAGAATTTTACATTTTTAGTAAATTTCAGGGTTTTTTGTTGTCTGATTTTTTTTTTCCCCTTAAAAGGATAACAGTTACTAAAGGCTTTGAAACACTGGTATCCAGTATGTTCAGAAGATACTAGTTTCTGGCTTTCTTCCCACTCTTCCATTCAGCACATGGCTTTCCCAAGGGGACTGTTCTACTTTATAATTATGCTGTTGTGGGCAACCACTTCAGCCAGGTGCAGTGGAAATTTTTATTCCTTTCATGAATGCTAACCCAGTCACCCTCTGATGCACGAGGTTGTGTGTGTTTCTATAAGTGCTGATTTGCACGTACACCTTCAGATTTTGTCCTTGATCTTCGTGTCTTTTATTTCTATTAATGCTCTTTGGCTTATTTCCTGTCTTCCTATGGTTTTTATTACTTTCTCCATTTGTACCAAGGATGCCCCATTAAAACTTCTAACCTATATCTCTGACCAGAATATTCAGATATATATATATATAAAACTGGAAGGACTGATGTTGAAGCTGAAACTCCAATACTTTGGCCACCTGATGCAAAGAGCTGACTCATTTGAAAAGACCCTGGTGCTAGGAAAGATTGAATACAGGAGGAGAAGGGGATGACAGAGGACTAGATGGTTGGATGGCATCACCGACTGGATGGACATGAGTTTGGGTAAACTCTGGGAGTTGGTGATGGACAGGCAGGCCTGGCGTGCTGTGGTCCATGGGGTCTCAAAGAGTCAGACACGACTGAGTGACTGAACTGAACTGAAATGAAATGCTTCCTAAATATCTCAACTTCTGGATCCAATAGACAGCTGTCATAGTGGGGTTTTATAAAAATATATATTTGGTCTTTGACACCATTCCATCACTTCATGGCAGATAGATGGGGAAACAGTGGAAACAGTGTCAGACTTTATTTTTTGGGGGCTCCAAAATCACTGTAGATGGTGACTGCAGCCATGAAATTAAAAGACGCTTACTCCTTGGAAGGAAAGTTATGACCAACCTAGATAGCATATTGAAAAGCAGAGATATTGCTTTGCCAACAAAGGTCTGTCTAGTCAAGGCTATGGTATTTCCAGCGGTCATGTATGGATGTGAGAGTTGGACTGTGAAGAAAGCTGAACGCCAAAGAATTGATGGTTTTGAACTGTGGTGTTGGAGAAGACTCTTGAGAGTCCCTTGGACTGCAAGGAGATCCAACCAGTCCATCCTAAAGGAGATCAGTCCTGGGTGTTCATTGGAAGGACTGATGCTGAAGCTGAAACTCCAATACTTTGGCCACCTCATGCGAAGAGTTGACTCATTGGAAAAGACTCTGATGCTGGGAGGGATTAGGGGCAGGAGGAGAAGGGGACGACAGAGGATGAGATTGCTGGATGGCATCACCGACTCGATGGACATGAGTTTGAGTGAACTCCGGGAGTTGGTGATGGACAAGGGAGGCCTGGCATGATGAGAGCAAAGTGTAGGGGAATGAGTACAGAGCTTCCACACCCTCCCCAGTTTTCCACAGGTTCACCAATCTGGAAACTCTCTGAAGCTGCTCCTTTTGGATTTTGTGATGAGAGCAAAGAGGTGTATTTTGTTATGTTATGAGATGACTTTTGAAAAGCCCCTAGGTAAGTAACCTAAGACTGAGAGCTGGTTGCTGGTGGAGGGAACCACGAGATATGAGGGTTTCAACTTTCAGTACTCTCCCCAGTCCCCACCCAGGCCCCACCTCTGGGGAAGGGAGAGGGGCTGGAGATTAAGCCCAATCACTAACAGCCATTGATTTAATTAGCATGCGTAAGAAATGAAGCCTCCAGAAAAATCCAAAAGGAGCAGCTTCAGAGGGTTTCCAGATTGGTGAACCTGTGGAAAACTGGGGAAAGTGTGGAAGCTCTGTATCCATTCCCCTACACTAAACTATGAACTCTTCCATCTGGCTGTTCATCTGTGTCCTTTAGAGTAACCTTTATAATGACACGACTGAGCGACTTCACTTTCACTTTTCACTTTCATGCATTGGAGAAGGAAATGGCAACCCACTCCAGTGTTCTTGCCTGGAGAATCCCAGGGACGGGGGAGCCTGGAGGGCTTTATAATGCACTAGTGGTCTATTAAGTCAATGCTTCTCTGAGTTCTGTAAGCTGCTGTAGTAAATTTACTAGTAGAATTGCAGGAGGTGGGTGTTGGAACCTCTGACCTACAGCCTGAAGCACAAGTGACAACCTGGATTTGGGATTGGTTCTGAGTGGCGGGGGCGGGGGCGGGGGCGGGGGTGGGATTAAGCTCTTAACCTGCAGGATTTGATGGTTAACTCTGCACAGAAAGTATTAGAACTGAGTTAAATTTGTGAAACATCCTCTCAGTGTCCATGGAGAACCAAGTTAATTGTTTGGTGGTGTGGGAAAAAAAAACAACTATTGAACAGTTCAAACTAAATATGTTACAATCTTAGCATATAATATTTTTTTTCCTTCTTATATATTTCCACAACAAATGGCCCTTTTACTATATCCTTATTTCAGAGAACGTCACTTTTATTTATGTAGCTACCTAAGACTGTAATCTAAGATCAGAACTCAAAATCTTCCTCATTTCTTGTAGACAATTAACTTATCCTCCTTAACATCTTTGGGATCAGTTACTTCAGAGCCTCATAATTTTTTCCTTGCGTTGATGTGAGAGCCTCCAAAGTATTTAGCCTGCCTTCAGTCCAGCTCTTTTCTAGTCCATTTTCATACTTCACCCATCCACAGTGATATTTTTAAAACTCAAAGCTTGAATTTTAGATTTTTCTAACATTCTTCTGGTTCTGTAAATTCCATGAATTTACTACATCTGATTCAGCTTTGCATCTCTACTGCTTAAGTGAATGCTATATATAGGATATTTACTAATTCATTCTCTAATTCATCCCTTCACTTTCCATCTAGCACCTTCTGTGATCCAGGGACTGGTACATGTACTGGGTATACAAATGTAAACAAGATAGCTAAAGTCTCTGTTCTGTGAAAAAACAATACTGTGATATGATAGAAAGTAAACAGAAGTGCATATCTTACATAGAATTATCAGAGAAGGCTTCTCTATGGGGCCTTGGAATTTGTAAGGGTGAGAAGGATTCAGTCTTGAGAAACAAAAGGGGGACTGAGTATCTGGAGCAGGGTAGGCTAAAGGGAAATTGCAGTGAGGTAAAATTGCCCAGTTAGGAAAGCGCCATAAGGCAGAAGTGGTCAGTACACTTTCCTTCCTAGTCTGAGTGAATATAAAGAAGTAGGGGAGAAACTTCTTTATTTTTTGACTTAGCCAGATAACAGACACCGGAAGAGCTGCTTTCCAGCCTTTCCATGCTATGGCCTTTACTTTTCCATTGGCTACTGAAACCTACAAGGAGAGTAACATTGACATAGATATATGACCATGTATAAAGTAGCTAGTGGGAGTTGCTGTATAGTACAGGGGGCTCAGCTCAGTGCTCTGTGACAACCAGGAGGGGTGGCATGAGGGTCGGTGGGAAGGAGGCTCAAGAGGGAGGGGATACATATACGTATATATATTTTATATATATATGAAAAGTGAAATGAAAGTGTGAAAGTGAAAGTCGCTTAGTTGTGTCTGACTCTTTGCAACCCTATGGACTATAGAGTCCATGGAATTCTCCAGGCCAGAATACTGGAGTGGGTAGCCGTTCCCTTCTCCAGGAGATCTTCCCAACCCAGGGATCAAACCCAGGTCCCCTGAACTGCAGGCGGATTCTTTACCAGCTGAACCACAAGGGGACCCTATATATATATATATATATACATATATATATACACACTTATAGCCAATTCACATTGTTCTACAGCACAGACCAACACACATTGTAAAGCAGTTATCTTCCAATTTTAAAAGTTATCTTTCAATTTAAAAAAGTCCTATGGTAAGCCATAATGGAAAAGAATATTTAAAAAATGTGTGTGTGTATATATATATATATATATATTATATTATATATATAATATATATATGTATAACTGAATCACTTTGCTGTGTGATAGGAACTAACAACCTTATAAATCAACTATACCTCAATAAAAATAAACAAGCAAGAAAAATAAAAGTTGTCAGTGGGGATTAGTGAGCTCTGTTGGCCTTTAAACTGTTGACTGAGAGCATTCGAGTGCCAGCAAGGAATAAGCCAGCAAGTCCCTGTGATATTTAAAATGGATCCATTTCATGACATATTTTCCCCAAGTCTTTTAAAATCCTTCAGCTAAGTCTGAGAAGCACGACTCCAGAGTGAATTAGCATCAAGAAAAAGAAATTATTCCTTTGTTTTGATTGATGCTAAAGGGCCTGCTTTCACATTAGAGCAAGATGTCCTCTGATTTTTTTAAAGCGTTGTCAAATTCAAATATGCTTTTTATTGTATACATAAATGTCCAAAAGGGTCCTAAAATTCAAATAGTTTAGTTTACTAACTGCATCTTCAACTTTTTATATACAGAGGCAAGGCAGTTCTATATAGATGAAGAAAGTCAGGATAATGAGGATAGAATTGCAAATTGTTATGTCACAGAGAACACTGTTGGTTTCATTTGGATCAGTATTCATTGGCTCAGTCGGTAAGTTGTGTCCAACTCTTTGTGACCCCCTGGACTATAGCCTGCCAGGCTCCTCTGTCCATGGAATTTTCCAGGCAAGAATATTGGAGTGGGTTGCAATTTCCTTCTTCAGAGAATCTTCCCAACCAAGGATCAAACCCATATCTCCTGCAGCTTCTGCATTGGAGGCAGATTCTTTGCCACTGAGCCACTTGGGAAGACAATAATTCAAAAAACCAGTACCATGCTGAATGTTACACTTAACTGAATTTGGTTAGCTGTTTATGGTGCTGGATGGAGTTTGGAGGTGGGTGGTAATGGGGTCCTATTTGTTGTCATAAAATATTAGGGGCTTTGGAGACAAACAAATCTCTCTTTTTGCCTCTGACCTAAAACATACACTCTTCTGAGCTTTAAATGTGGGAGCCAATTTCCTTTAATGCAGTATAAGCCAGACTTGCCAGGTGATAAATCAGGCAATCCTATCATTTTACATTCCTCAGTCCCTACTGAGACTGCTGACTTTCTAAGGGAGGGGCTGGGAAACATGTATTTAATGCCTCTAATGATCAGGAAAATTTGAGACTCACAGGCCTCATGTGACTAATTAGACTTTTTTTTATTAGTCCCTAAAATTTCCAAGGTTCACCAGTTTGAGAAACGCTGACTTGAAAAGTTAAAAGCTGATACTTTTAAAATTTCTCACATGGTAACTGTCACTGAAAAATTGGTTTACCTTTGGCTCCAAGCGTTAGTTGCTCAGTCGTGTCCAACTCTTTGCAACCCCATGGCCTGTAGCCACCAGGCTCCTCTGTCCATGGGATTTCCCAGGCAAGAACACTGGAGTGGGTTGCCATTTCCTTCTCCAGGGGATCTTTCTGACCCAGGGATCAAACCTGTGTCCCCACATTGCAGGCAGATTCTTTACCGCCTGAGCCACCAGGAAAGTTTAACTTTAATTCTGTTCAAATTAGTTTTAAGGCTTACCTTTAAATTAAAAAGTAAAATTTGAAAATTCTTAGAGAACTCGTAAACCCCTGAGACATTGTGGGACAATCCTTAGTTGGAGAGACTCAATTTGACTATGCTAACCATGCCAGTGGGTTTATTGTAACCTCATTACTTCCTAAGTTTTCCTTATCCAGTGTCTCAATCTCCCACCCTAAAGGCATCCACGTTGTCATAATGGACAAAGATTTCACATTTGGGAATACCTAATATGTGCCAGTTAGTAAGATGTTTAGGTCTAGCTCTCTATGTGTTACTTCATTATTTCAAAAAAAAAAAAACTTTTCCAATTTTATTGTCTGTATTTCTCTTTTAAGATAAGAGGCAAACCATCTGAAAATAAGGTATATCCAGAATGTGTGTGTTTGATAAGACAACTTCTGGAACCCATCTCACAGTTAGAAATCTATGAGGTCAATCTCCTTTAATAACTATACTCAAAAAGAAAAATGATTATTTACGTCTAAAATGAAGATTCCTAGACTGTGAGTTCTGAACCATCAAAGCAAGCCTAATGATGCAGATTAGCTAATTACTCTGATCCAAAGCTTGTTAAAATATTTTCAAGGGTTTTTGAAATATTTCCTTGCAGTCTTCAATTTTACTATACATGCTTTTCATATCCTGCCTAGCAACCACAGCTTCAGAAGGAAGCACAACATTCAGTTCAGTTCAGTTCAGTTGCTCATTTGTGTCCGACTCTTTGTGATCCCAGGGACTGCAGCACGCCAGGCCTCCCTGTCCATCACCAACTCTCAGAGTTTACCCAAACTCATGTCCATTGAGTCAGTGATGCCATCCAACCATCTCATCCTCTGATCATCCCCTTCTCCTCCTGCCTTTAATCTTTCCCAGCATCAGGGTCTTTTCAAATGAGTCAGCCCTTAGCATCAGGTGGCCAAAGTATTGGAGTTTCAGTTACAACATCAGTCCTTCCAATGAATATTCATGAATAATTTCCTTAAGGATGGACTGGTTGGATCTCCTTGCAGTTCAAGGGACTCGCAAGAGTCTTCTCTAACATCAGAGTTCAAAAGCATCAATTCTTCTTCGGTGTTCAGTTTTCTTTGTAGTCCAACTCTCACAACCATACATGACTACTGGAAAAACCATAGCCTTGACTAGAAGGACCTTTGTTGGCAAAGTAATGTTGCTTTTTAATATGCTGTCTAGGTTGGTAATAACTTTCCTTCCAAGGAGTAAGCATCTTTTAATTTCATGGCTGCAGTCACCATCTGCAGTGATTTTGGAGCCCAAAATATATTTCTTCACAATCAGTATGGAAATCTTTTAGGAAGTTCTTAAGGAACCCCTGTTACTCAGAGCAGTCTTAGTTACTCAGATAAGGGAAGTATTAACAGTGTGAGTTACTCAGAGTGAATCAGGAAAGACTGAGTAACAGTCTGAGTTACTCAGACAAGGGAAGTTGAGGAATCCATCTGCTGTGCTGTGCTAAGCTGCTTCAGTCATGTCTAACTCTTTGCGATCCTAAGGACTATACTGCCAGGTTCCTCGGCCAGGCAAGAACAGTGGAGTGGGTTGCCAGTCCTTGCTTCAGGAATCTTCTGACAACCCAGGGATTGAACCTGCGTCCCTTATGTCTCCTTCACTAGCACGCAGGTTCTTCACCGTTAGTGCTACCTGGGAAGCCCACATTTCTTATAGTTTAAATCTATCAGATACCTAGCTTTCTCTCCAATGTTCCTTTCTGCTCCCCCACCCTGACTCATATCCCAACACACACACACACATAAAACAGTGTTTTCCTTTGGAGTGAATTGGTGTTTTTCTGACTAAGTATGTATATATTTCTGAGACTGCATTTGACCAGAAAATTTAGGACATCGAGGAGAGGAAAGAAAATGAGACTTTAGGTCATTATAAGAAATGAAAGTACATACAAATTAGTATTATCCCCAGACATAGTTGTGATAAATAATATTTTGTTTTCAGATGTCATAAAGAATATCAATAGATAAATTGTAATAGGCCACATACTAAGTATTTTATAGCATACCCCTTATCCTAGGCCTATGTCTTTAAATAAATCAAACAAATATAGATTAATACTTAAAAAACTCTAGGTTTTCAAATAAAAATAAGATATAATTCCTCCTTTTTTGGTAATCTTTATCACAGAATAGGGTGCTTCCCAGGTGGTGTTAGTGGTAAAGAACCCGCCTGCCAATGCAGGAGAGAGAAGAGATGTGGGTTCCATCCCTGGGTCATGAAAGTCACTAGAAGGAAGGCATGGCAACCCACTCCAGTATTCTTGCCTGGGGAACTCAAAGGACAGAGGAGCCTGAGGGGCTACAGTCCATAGAGTTGAAAAGATTCAGACATGACTGCCACGACACGAATGCACACACACATCACAAAATTGGCCAAGATGTGCCACATTCAGTTCATGGGAAATATGCTTTATTCTGAAATGCTTCTCTAGCTTTGTCATATGAAATAACCCTGATTTGTACTGAATTTGTCTAGGACTTTGGAATAGGCCATTAACTGAGTCAACTATTTGGAAAATTCACTCTAATCTTTGTTATCCCAGAAAATCTTTGTATCCTGTTTAGAATTGGTATATGGTCTGTCAGTTGTTTTACTATTGATATTGCTTTTTTAAAACTTGTAAGTTATGGTCATGAATATCAGAAATGGCTAAAATAGATTAAAAATAGTAGGAAATTATACTATATTATTTCTGAGCTGTTTAAATTAAGAGCTCATGTGATATTAGGGATCAAATGATCTACCAGAAGAAGACCAAAAGACATAATTTAAAGGGTAATCTCTCAGTGATTATTAAAGAAAGGATAAATTTTAGAAAGCAATAACTATCTATTTAATGTTTTTATTTTTTAGTATAAGTGAAATTTAACAAATACAGCTAAGCACAGTTCTATAATACTTATTCCCTATGTGATCCATTAAATATATAAATGATCCCTTGTTTAGTCCTTGCTTAGCTAAACCTGTTATATTTCTATCTGGCAATATTGAAAATTACTTTTTTCACAAACATTTCTTCTTGAAATTCTTTCAAATTTGGTAGTTTGTCACTTTGGGAAAAAAATGACTTTCAAAGTAACAATTCATGCTGCTGCAAAGTCACTTCAGTCGTGTCCGACTCTGTGCAACCCCATAGACGGCAGCCCACCAGGCTCCCCCATCCCTGGGATTCTCCAGGCAAGAACACTGGAGTGGGTTGCCATTTCCTTCTCCAATGCATGAAAGTGAAAAGTCAAAGTGAAGTCATTCAGTCGTGTCTGACTCTTAATGACTTCATGGACTGCAGCCCACCAGGCTCCTCCATCCATGGGATTTTCCAGGCTGCACATTGCAATTCACTATGTTGCATTTAAATACAAAATGACAGGACTTCCAAGTTTTACTTTTTATTATGTTAGCTTAAATTACTGGTGAAAAATTCAAAATCATAGGTTACTTTCAAACAAATGAACTTTGATTTTTAAATTTGCTTCCCTATTTTGTGAGGTTCTTTCTCAGATCAGAAAATGTCACTATTATAAAGCAGTAAAGCTCTTCTGGGAGATCCAGCTGAAAGAAAGAAGAAAAAAAACTAGATTCTCATTTCAATGGGGATTTAATGGGGCTTCCCAGGTGGCACAGTGGTAAAGAGTCCCACTGCTGGTGCAGGAGATCCAGGAGACAGGAGTTCAATGCCTGGGTCTGGAAGATCCCCTGGAGAAGGAAATGGCAACCCATTCCAGTATTCTTGCTTGGAAAAACCCATGAACAGAGGAGCCAGGCAGGTTAGAGTTTGTGGGATTGCAAAGAGTTGGACATGACTGAGTGACTGAGTACACATTTGAAAAATGTCCTTTCTTATTAGAGAAAATTTAGAAAATACAAAAAGGAGAAATAAGAGAAAAAATCCCACTTTAAATGTTATTATTCAAAGTAGTTCTTTTAACCTTTAGCATATTTTCTTCTAAAGTTTTATCTAGGTTCACCTTTAGGGATTTTCTTTTTTTTTTTTAATTTTATTTTATTTTTAAACTTTACAAATTGTATGAGTTTTGCCAAATATCAAAATGAATCCGCCACAGGTATACATGTGTTCCCCATCCTGAACCCTCCTCCCTCCCCATACCATCCCTCTGGGTCGTCCCAGTGCACTAGCCCCAAGCATCCAGTATTGTGCATCGAACCTGGACTGGCAACTCGTTTCATACATGATATTATACATGCTTCAATGTCATTCTCCCAAATCTTCCCACCCTCTCCCTCTGCAACAGAGTCCATAAGACTGTTCTATACATCAGTGTCTCTTTTGCTGTCTCGTACACAGGGTTATTGTTAGCATCTTTCTAAATTCCATATATATGCGTTAGTATACTGTATTGGTGTTTTTCTTTCTGGCTTACTTCACTCTGTATAATAGGCTCCAGTTTCATCCACCTCATTAGGGATTTTCATAGTTGTATATAGGCAATATCAAATTTTATTTAGTTTTCTTTTTACCAGTACACATCATATTTCTCTATATTATTATAAATTTCTCAGAGATACAGTTTTGAACATCTGCAGAATATATCATTGGTTTTATATCCCATAATTCATTCCATGATTTCTCTATGGATACACAGTTAAAGAACCTCTAGTCTTTCATTGATTTTTATACAGCTTTGTATTTCTATCATTGACGTGTTGCATTTCTCCATGATTCAATGTATTCTTAGGAAAATAAACCCTATCAATAAATTTGTAAACAAATTTTTCTCAGATGAAGCTCAGTGGCATTTTCCAGAGATGGTAATGGAAATTGACAACAATTCTTATAGCTGAAGGTAGAGCTCTATGGTTTAGAGAAGTTAAATTAGATATTACTGATTTAGTACTTTTAAAAGTGAGTGAAGTTGCTCAGTCGTGTCCGACTCTTAGCGGCCCCATGGACTGCAGCCTACCAGGCTCCCCTGTCCATGGGATTTTCCAGGCAAGAGCACTGGAGTGGGGTGCCATTGCCTAAAGTGGACATTTATTGGGAATTCTCTTGAGGTCCATGATTAGGACTCCACACATTCACTGCCATGGGCCTGGGTTCTATCCCTGGTCAGGGTACTAAGATTACAATATTTATTAATTCCTGCATGCTCAGTTGCTCCAGTCATGTCCAACTCTTTGCAACCCCATTGACTGTATCTCACTCCTTTCTCCATGGGATTTTCCAGGCAAGAATACTGGAGTGGGTTGCCATGCCCTCCTCCAGGAGATCTTCCCAACTCATGGGTGGAAACTGTGTCCCTTACATTTCTAGCATTGGCAGGGGGTTCTTTAGCACTGGTGCTTCCTGGGAAGTCCATTCATCAATACCCAATTTAAAAAATCATTATCTGGAAAATTATGTATAAAGCAATGTAACTTTAACTAAATGGCAAAAATTACATAAAACAATAAATTTCCTAACTTAAAAGTGTATGTGATTATATTTTTGCTAAATGTATGAGACTGAATATTGTCATTTGAGGAGTAAACTCCAGCAAAAAGCATAGTGGAAACCAATTCATTCCCTCACTGGCTCTGTAATCTGTCCACAAAATGACCAGTCCTGGACAGGATGTCAATGACTGATGAACTGCATTTCCTTTTGTGTCTGGGGCACTGAATGCAAGCAAGGTTACACTGTTATTTGTTGAAATAATAGCTTGAAACAGAGAACGTGCTATTGATCCTTTCATCAATAAATCACAAGTAAACAATGCAAGCTCCCTGAGCTGCTTGGGGAAAATTATGACATCTCATTTCCCGTTTGCTTCCTCAAGTAGAGCAGGATCATTCACTAAATATGCAAAAGGCAAGTTTCAATTCCAAGTTGACTTCTAACATCTTTTTCAGAGAAAATTCTCTGAGTTTACTTCTAATAACAGTCTTTAATGTAACTCTTCCTTTTCATTTCTTCTCTTGTTTCTCTTCTTTCTCTTCCATCCCCTATTCCTTCTCCTTTCCAGCCTCATTCTCTTCTTATTCTTTATTGAACACTGCTTCTGGGCAGAGGGGGAGAATACAGGAGACATTTCTGAAAATAAAAACCAGTTTTTTAAAAAGACACTAAGAATAAAAAGTATCTCCTTTGCTGTTTTCCCTGGTAATGCAGATTGAATAACTTCTGGACATTTGTCAGAACTGGGTCTCAGGGGTTATTGGGTTTGCTTAGGTCTGGCAAGTAGACAGCACTACCACAGCAGCTGAACAATGATCCAGGACAGATTTTAACAGAAGCCAGCGAGGGGTAGGTGACATGCAGGTTGTAGAGGAGGACAGGCCTCCTGAGTAAATACAGCAGGCAATTCAGGCAGCAGTACTGAGTGCTCGTCAAGGTCTAAAGATGCCACACATGACAGATTATTGGTTTTGACATGCTACAAGGCACAGGAATTTAAGAGTAAGTAGAGGGAGACAGGAGAAGGCAATGGCACCCCACTCCAGTACTCTTGCCTGGAAAATCCCATGGGCAGAGGAGCCTGGTGGGCTGCAGTCCATGGGGTTGCGAAGAGTCGGACATGACTGAGTGACTTCACTTTCACTTTTCACTTTCATGCACTGGAGAGGGCAATGGCAACCCACTCCGGTGTTCTTGCCTGGAGAATCCCAGGGACGGGGGAGCCTGGTGGGCTGCTATCTATGGGGTCACACAGAATCAGACACGACTGAAGTGACTTAGCAGCAGCAGCAGTAGCAGCAGCAGAGGGAGACAACTCACTGGAACTGCAGTGTAGCCAGAAGACTCCTGCACATGGGGAAATAGAGCAAGGCAAATCCAAGTCTAGAAGGAAAACCTTAGAGAAATATATACTTATCAATGTATTTATTGCCCAATATTGTTATGCAAATTGTGCTATAATTGCATAACGTTCTGATGCTTATTTAGAATTTTTAGCAGATTTTAAATTGATTGGGTCCTCAATTTGATTAAAATGAAAATCTAATTTGATATAAAAGTGTGCACACTGACTTAGCAAAATATTTTAATATAAATGTCATAAGCAAGCCAGACTTCCCTGGTCGGGTCAGTGGTAAAGAACTCACTTGCCAAGCAGGAGATGTGGGTTTGATATGGTGGTTGGGAAGATCCACTAGAGAAAGGAATGGCAACCTGCTCCAGTATTCTTGCCTGGGAAAATCCAGGGACAGGAGAGTCTGGTGGGCTATTGTCCATGGCGGTTGCAAAAGAGTCAGACATGATTTCATGACCAGAACAACAAACAACAACAAACAAACCACAATACAGGTTATGTATGTATCCCTCTGTACACAAGTAATTAAAAAATAAATTAGAAAGTTAGCAAGCTTTAGATAAATTCTTCTGTATCAATACAGCATCAGCCAATTTCGACATGTGATTATATCTGCAAACAGAAATAAACATTATAGAGGGATTATTAATAAATTAAGTGCAGTTAATGCATCTTTTGCTTATATAAGAATGAATTGTGGAAGGGGAAAAACTTGCACTAAAATTTTATTTTTGTATCAGTCTTATGTATAACTGTAGACAAATTATGTTCCCAACATGGGTTGTTTTGGTGAAAAGATCTGCCAACCAACCAAGCACCAGCCTATCAGAATCAAGGCCATGGTAACTTTCATCGCAATGAGTCGTGTCTTAAAGAATACTGACATTGGCAATTGCTAACACAGGTTTGGATGATAATGAAAACTCTTGGTTATTTTGGCAACATATTCAAATACTGATTATGAGGAAGAATCTAAGCATGCTTGAGGGGAACTGGGACTAGTTTTTAGATAGCTAAAAGGGGCTGGATGTTTCTCACCATTAGAATTTACCTTCGTCCTTTATTTTCTAGAACAGAAATGAGACTATCAATGAAATGTTATGGAGACTTTGGACTATAGATTTTATTAGAACAGCACCTAGTTTGTAATAAGAATTTTACCCTGCAAGCTATTCTTTCTTCCCTTTATACATCTTCAAAATAGAAGTAGTTTCCTCTTAGTGTTCAAAAGTTAGTATTTCCTTTTGGAGAAAAAAAAAGCCAGTATCTGCAGAGAAGAGCAGTATTATTTGTCTGAAGAGTTTTTGTTTTATTTATAGGTTGAGCAAAGAAAAGACCAAGCTAGAGTTTTTCTTTTGGTAATTTATAAGTAAATACAAGTCATTTTTTAATAATACAGCTAAATATTGAAAATGTTTCAGACAAGCTTGAAAAGATTATTATTTATTGGATATAGGATTCTCGATTAATATCTTTATTATTTAGTATATTGTGTTCCTTAAATCCTCTTTGTTATGAGTAATTGACTCAATCTAGCTACATATGAAAGAAATAGATTTAAATCTCCAATTATATCAATATTTGTGAATTTTTATCAATATCTTGTTTCCATAATTTACATATTTTAAGACAACATGATTATATGCTTATATGTAAGTGATTATTATTTTTTCCTATGTTCTTTTATTATTTCATTATATGAATTCCTTTTATTAATAATTTTTGCTTATAATTCCATTTTTATTCAGTTAGTTACCACTGTTGATTGATTATTATACTCTTGGAGATTGTTTGTCAATCTTTACTGTGAGACTTCCCACATCATTTTTAAGGAATATATTAGAGCAAGCATCAAAGCTAGACTTTGTGTTTACTGATTTTTTTTTAACTTACGCATTTTATGTTTTTACTTTGTTCTTTATTTTCTGGAATTACTATTATGTGTACGCTGGACTCTTCCAAGCAATAATCTTTAACCTGGCTTTAAAATTTTCTATTTTGTTATCTTTGTAGTCTACATTTTGAATGAATTTTTCTATATCATCTTTAAATTTACCAATTTTCTCTTTATAATACTTCAAACTGATGTTGACCTTATTTTAAGTTTCCAGTTTCAATGAATTTATTTTAGCATTTCTTAGAATTTCTGTTTTGTTCTTTAAACTTACCCATTCTTGCATAATTTCCTCATGTTGGTTTCATAATTTCTTGATTGTTTTAATGAGTACTATCTCTTCCTTGTGCTTGGTAAAGATGTTAAACATAAGTATTAGTATTTTAAAAAGTATTTTCAGATTGTCTTGTTTTCATTTTATCTAGAGTAAATGCTATCAGCTATGTTTTTAAGGTTGTAGACTATCGCCTATTCATTATTCACAGACTTATATCGAGTGAAAGATTTTATTCTACCTCACCTGCTTTTCAGTTCAATTCAATTCAGTCGCTCAGTCATGTGCAACCCTTTGTGACCCCATGAATTGCAGCACGCCAGGCCTCCCTGTCCATCACCAACTCCCGGAGTTCACTCAAACACACATCCATCGAGTCAGTGATGCCATCTTTTGTCCCCTTCTCCTCCTGCCCCCAATCCCTCCCAGCATCAGAGTCTTTTCCAATGAGTCAACTCTTCGCGTGAGGTGGCCAAAGTACTGGAGTTTCAGCTTTAGCATCAGTCCTTCCAGTGAACACCCAGGACTGATCTCCTTTAGGATGGACTAGTTGGATCTCCTTGCAGTCCGAGGGACTCTCAAGAGTCTTCTCCAACACCACAGTTCAAAAGCATCAATTCTTCGGCGCTCAGCTTTCTTCACAGTCCAACTCTTACATCCATACATGACTACTGGAAAAACCATAGCCTTGACTAGATGGACCTTTGTTGGCAAAGTAACATCTCTGCTTTTGAATATGCTATCTAGGTTGGACATAACTTTCCTTCCAAGGAGTAAGCGTCTTCTAATTTCATGGCTGCAGTCACCATCTGCAGTGATTTTTGAGCCCCCCAAAATAAAGTCTAACACTGTTTACACTCTTTCCCCATCTATTTCCCATGAAGTGATGGGACCAGATGCCATGATCTTCATTTTCTGAATGTTGAGCTTTAAGCCAACTTTTTCACTCTCCACTTTCACTTTCATCAAGAGAATTTTTAGTTCCTCTTCACTTTCTGCCATAAGAGGGGTGTCATCTGCATATCTGAGGTTATTGATATTTCTCCTGGAAATATTGATTCCAGCTTGTGCTTCTTCCAGCCCAGCGTTTCTCATGATGTACTCTGCATGGAAGTTAAATAAGCAGGGTGACAATATGCAGCCTTGATGTACTCCTTTTCCTATTTGGAACCAGTCTGTTGTTCCATGTCCAGTTCTAACTGTTGCTTCCTGACCTGCATACAGGTTTCTCAAGAGGCAGGTCAGGTGGTCTGGTATTCCCATCTCTTGAAGAATTTTCCACAGTTGATTGTGATCCACACAGTCAAAGGCTTTGGCATAGTCAATAAAATAGAAATAGATGTTTTTCTGGAACTGCTTTTACCCCTTCTTAATGACAGTGCTGCAATTTTTTTCCCATCCAAACTCACCAAACTCTCCAACCTGAACTAGTCTTGTATTTGTGACATAAGGCCTCTGTTCCTCAGAGATTCAAGAGAACTGGAATGTCTAGTCACTAAGCTAGATGATAATATAGCCCATAACCTGACCTCTAGGCTGCTTGCTTCGATTTTCCTTGCTTAAAATAAGCTTTGCTGCTACTGCTAAGTTGCTTCAGTTGTGTCCGACTCTGTGCGACCCCATAGACGGCAGCCCACCAGGCTCCCCCATCCCTGGGATTCTCCAGGCAAGAACACTGGAGTGGGTTGCCGTTTCCATCTCCAATGCATGAAAATGAAAAGTGAAAGTGAAGTTGCTCAGTCGTGTCCGACTCTTCGCAACCCCATGGACTGTAGCCTACCAGGCTCCTCTGTCCATGGGATTTTCCAGGCAAGAGTACTGGAGCGGGGTGGCATTGCCTTCTCCAAGCTAAGCTTTAACCTCGGGCAAAGCTTGGTCACAGATTGAGACAACTGGCTAAATCTTGAGTAGGATGAAGCTTACTTAATTGCCTAAGCCAAAGTGGATCACTTCAAGTTTTTCATACTTCCTGAGTTGGGAATTCCCAGCTGGCCCTGACTTCTCACAGACTCTCACTTCGCTGGCTTATGGTTGTGTTTTGACTCCATATCTATGCTGCAGAGATGGTTGTCTTGTTTCAGATCTCAACTGTTTCTTTCAATTTTCTTTTTAAAAAAATTGGTATCTTTCATTGTTATACTTTAGAAGAAACAGATCTCAAAACATAGAGCTACAACACTATATTATCTATACCTGCATTTTACAATATGGTAGCCATCAACCACAAGTGGCATTTTAAATTAAAATCAGTTAAAATCAAATAAAACAAAAAATTCAGTATCTCAGTCATATTAGCCACATTTCAAGTTCTCAATAATCCCATGGTGAGTATTGGCTACTATTTGGATAATGCAGATGTAGACTATCTCCATGACCATGGAAATTATCTTGGGTGCTTTCTCTTCAGTATGAAGCTAAATATTGAAAAGAGGACAAAAAGGGCTGCAAATGTTTAACCTGTTATGAGGTTGTTGGAAGCCATGAAGCTTACTAAATTATTTCAACAAGACATATGGAGACTACGCAGTAACAAGGATTCTGAGACCTGTGCTTTGTTTTCAACATGTCTATCACTACGAACAAAGCTAGTGGATGTGATGGAATTCCAGTTGAGCTATTTCAAATCCTGAAAGATGATGCTGTGAAAGTGCTGCCCACTCAATATGCCAGCCAATTTGGAAAACTCAGCAGTGGCCACAGGACTGGAAAACGTCAGTTTTCATTCCGATCCCAAAGAAAGGCAATGCCAAAGAATGCTCAGACTACCGCACAATTGCACTCATCTCACATGCTAGTAAAGTAATGCTCAAAATTCTCCAAGCCAGGCTTCAGCAATATGTGAACCGTGAACTTCCAGATGTTCAAGCTGGTTTTAGAAAAGGCAGAAGAACCAGAGATCAAATTGCCAACATCCACGGGATCATGGAAAAAGCGAGAGAGTTCCAGAAAAACATCTATTTCTGCTTTATTGACTATGCCAAAGCCTTTGACTGTGTGGATCACAATCAACTGTGGGAAATTCTTCAAGAGATGGGAATACCAGACCACCTGACCTGCCTCTTGAGAAACCTATATGCAGGTCAGGAAGCAACAGTTAGAACTGGACATGGAACAACAGACTAGTTCCAAATAGGAAAAGGAGTACATCAAGGCTGCATATTGTCACCCTGCTTATTTAACTTCCATGCAGAGTACATCTTGAGAAACGCTGGACTGGAAGAAACACAAGCTGGAATCAATATTTCCAGGAGAAATATCAATAACCTCAGATATGCAGATGACACCCCCTTATGGCAGAAAGTGAAGAGGAACTAAAAAGCCTCTTGATGAAAGTGAAAGATGAGAGTGAAAAAGTTGGCTTAAAGCTCAACATTCAGAAAATGAAGATCATGGCATCCAGTCCCATCACTTCATGGGAAATAGATTGGGAAACAGTGTCAGACTTTATTATGGGGGGCTCCAAAATCACTGCAGATGGTGACTGCAGCCATGAAATTAAAAGATGCTTACTCCTTGGAAGGAAAGTTATGACCAACCTAGATAGCATATTCAAAAGCAGAGACATTACTTTGCCAACAAAGGTCCGTCTAGTCAAGGCTATGGTTTTTCCTGTGGTCATGTATGGATGTGAGAATTGGACTGTGAAGATGGCTTAGCGCCGAAGAATTGATGCTTTTGAACTGTGGTGTTGGAGAAGACTCTTGAGAGTCCCTTGGACTGCAAGGAGATCCAACCAGTCCATTCTGAAGGACATCAGCCCTTTGGATTTCTTTGGAAGGAATGATGCTAAAGCTGAAACCCCAGTACTTTGGCCATCTCATGAGAAGAGTTGACTCTTTGGAAAAGACTCTGATGCTTGGAGGGATTGGGGGCAGGAGGAGAAGGGGACGACAGAGGATGAGATGGCTGGATGGCATCACTGACTTGATGGACGTGAGACTGAGTGAACTTCAGGAGTTGGTGATGGACAGGGAGGCCTGGCGTGCTGCAATTCATGGGTCACAAAGAGTCAGTCATGAGTGAGCTACTGAACTGAACTGAATAGTAGCCTACTATGAATTTTTCTCTGAAGTATAATCTTATGATTTTGAAACCTGAAGACCTGGGTGCAAGTTCCAGCCCTGCCCCTTGTTAAGAATGTGATCTGTGATTATACACCCAACTTCTCTGAACTTCCATTTTCTCATTTGAAAATTAAGATTATAGTTATTTTGCCAACTCTATGAGATTTTTCTAGTATGTTTTTTTAAAGGGTATTTCAGAATTAGTTAAAGGGTGATTTTTTTCTATTTAAAATGTTACATTTCTTTAAATCTTGCTTTTTATTTTTTTTTTTTTTTCAAATAGCATCTTGTTTATTTTGGTTTTATTCATGTATTAGAAATATCCATGTCTAATTACTTTAATAGAGACAATTTTGAGTACTGAGAAAATTATAATAACTTCCTCCCCAAATAGGTACTCATATGGATAACATGATTATTTGGATTAAAGGGTGCTAATGATAGCATTCTACTGAAGAATCTTACCATTTTAGGCCTAGTGAATGACACATGTATATTTCTAAAACATAGTCTAATAAATTTCAATCTATAGTGTTACAGCAAACAATTTTAGCACCTATTATACAATGTGAATTTTTTTTATTAGATATAATCAGGCAAATCATGATGCTGAGAGCTGAAACCATAAATAAAATTTGACTCTAATGCTCGTATTAGTCTTCAAAGTGTAATCTTTATATTTATGTACAGCTATATGTACAGCTTAGTCAAGTATTTTTTTTTGGTAGGAAATGAAAATCACTCAATCGTGTCCAACTCTTTGCGACCCTAGGGACTGTAGCCTGCCAGGCTCCTCTGTCCATGGAATTCTCCAAGCCAGAATACTGGAGTGGGTAGCTGTTCCCTTCTCCAGAGGATCTTCCCAACCCAGGGATCAAACCAAGGTCTCCCACCTTGCAGGCGGATTCTTTACCATCTAAGCTATCAGAGAAGAACCCTCCTCTCCGCCCTTTTCTGGGGTAGGACATATTAACAGAAGCAGTTTTTATTAAGACCCTTAAATTTTGAAACAACATATTTTCAACATTGATATCTATATATAATAATTGTTAAATTTCTGTATTCATTTCTGAATCATTTCACTTGTGGGAAAGGTAATTTCTGTACAATAAAATGGCAATCTTGAGGGGATATATGTAGTTAAATAATAACAATTTTTTAACTCTTCTATTTCTTCTACTTAAAAAAAATCTGTCTGGTCTTATAATTATTTGGTCTAAATTAAATAATATTTATTTCTCATATATGAAATTGAGCCATGCATATTCTAAGATTTATCATTTGTAGCCTATTTTAACCCTCACAGAAACTCCTCAAGGTAAGGTGTTTATGACAAATAAGGGGACTGAAATGCAGAAAGTTTACTTTTCTGAAACTGGGTTTTCAATACAAGCTGTTTTCTGTATCTCTTGTCTTCCCTGTAGTGAAGCAAAAGACAGAATCTTAATCATAATGTTGGTTATATTGTTCTTACCCCAGATGAAGGTTTTTAAAGTTTACATTTATTGAATTTTTTATTAGTCCTTTCAGAAGCCTATTTTTTATTCCTTATTAATGTGGCACCAAACAGTTATTTTTTGGAAACAGCATATGGACAGGAAATCTTTCCCAGAAGGCCTAAGTATTCTCTGTTGGAAGTAACCAGAGGCCTTTTCTGGACTATGACAGCTTTTCTCTATAATCTCATTTTATAATCCTACTTTCACCTGTGTTCTGTAATTTTTCATTCACTAATGATATCTGTATTATCAAATTATTATTATGAAGCTACAATGTAAGATTTAGCTTGACAGAGGATTTCTATGTAAATAATAGTGAAATAAAGAAAAAAAACACAAATTAAACATAGATATCTATAGTAAAATGTTGCAATATAAGGGAAACACTGTAGGCAGAGATAGCAAACATAATCTTTTTATTTCATTCACTGGAAACTAGTAAATCAGTAAAACCTTAGGAAATTTAGTTTTCTATAAAAGTGATTTTACAAGAAGTTTCCCATGCTACTGACAATGTGTGAGGCAAACCTGAAAATTCATTTTGAATGTATGACCCAAGTTGTTCCTTTGAAAATGGGGCCCCTACATGGGAGATTTATGCAGTTGTAATGTGAGACTGAAATGAATTTTGAAAGGTTATTTATTTCTATTCCTTTTTCTTCTCATTTTGGCTGGATCATTCCCAGTGGATGAAGTTTTGAATCTATCAGAGAAGAAAGCTCATGGCCTTTCACTAACTGTAGTAATCTTTTTTCTTGCTCTGTGCTCTATTTTAAATTTATATCAGCCTACTGGAGACAGCTTATAGAAAGTTTATAAGAACAGTAAGAAAACTTGAAATTATATCAAATGAGAACCCGAGGAATTTTTATTAATAGCTAACTAGGAGGAACAACTTCTTAAGCATTTAAAGAAGTGAAACAAAGAAGAAGACACTTGTCTTCTAAAAGTTATCTATGTTAATGGATAAAAATTTCAGGAAGACAGATTTCAGTGATATATTGAAAATAATTTGATAGCAATCACTAATTTTCCATATTTGAAGGTGATATTGTAGAAGGAATTAAAGCACTCAGGAGGTTTTGGGATATGGGTCCCAAATCACAGACAACATATTTGAACCTCAGGGAGTTTAATTTGTATGACCAAATAATTATGTTAGAGATGTAACTGAAAACTAGGCCCATTTCAAGCCCAATGGGTATGGCATTGCACTCAATGTCTGATGCTCTGAATTTTAGTCAACCATTTTCATGGTTGCAAAGGAGACATCCCTTCATTTTTGCAAAGGAAACAGCTGAGTCCCAGACTGAGGTGAGAATTTGCCTAAATTTGCTGTTGTTTAGTCACTAGGTTGTGTATGATTCTTTTGCAACCCCACAGACTGTAGCCCACCAGGCTCCTCTGTCCATGGAATTTTCTAGGCAAGAATACAGCAGTGGGTTGCCATTTCCATCTCCAGGGGATCTTCCCAACCCATGGATCAAACTCACGTCCCCTGCATTTGCAGGCAGATTCTTTACCACTGAGAAGCCCTTTGCCTAAGTTTACATGCAAACAAAGTTTATAATCATGTATGATACATATCAATGACAAGCTATAAATTTGAATTTGTTTGTGAAGGTGGTTGAATTATAGATGGAAAATTCTCAAATATTGAAACAAGAAGACCTCCAGAAGTCATGTGTCCATGTAAAGCTCCCTTCAATAGCTTGCTTGACGCATGGTTATTCAGCTGGAGTTTAAAAACTCCACGTTGTAAATGGTCCTTTTCATGTTTGGCAGAGCATTGTTATATTGAACTGGAAAACTGCCTTCACTTTCAGTCCAGTTTCTGTACTCACCAAACACTGAAGAAGAAATTTGCCTTTCCTTTTTCTGCTAGATTTTCAAGCTTGAAGCTGTCTCAGTTGATAGGCTGTCTTCACTGTGATTAATTGTTTTGGTTTTTGCTGTTCTTAGTGTTTTTGTTTACTCATTATACAGTTGAAAAAGTTAAGATTCAAGTAATAGAACAAAGTACATTCCTTGGCAAACTTTGGTGGTTTTTGAATTATACCTGTGCAAAAGAGAATTTAAGTATCAGAAAGGGGCACCAAGGGAAATTTACGTTCATGAATCATGAAGCAGGAGGTGAACAATGCTTCCTTTTTACCACCAGAGGTCTTCAAAGGACCTGTAATAGCTGCCTCTCCACCAACTGAGAAGGAAAATTCTCTAATAATGAAGCTGACAGTTCCTTTGCAAGTAATTTATTGAAGAATTTAAGTAATTATTAGTTCTCTTTAGCTTTAAGTCTAAACATTGCTCTCAAGGCTAAGAAAACAAAAACTAATCACCAAACTCTCAAATACAGAACAATTTTTATAATGTATTATTTTTATTTTAGTTTGATTTATTGCCTAATCATCTCAGTTCCTATTTTTGGAAACTTCTGATGCTAATTGCAATAATAAAAGCAATATTAAATGATTGTCAGTATTACATAAAAGTGAAAACCCACTATTATTTATATATGTTTATGAACATCTTATACATTATAAATATGTAAAATATCCTAATTTTGCTTTTCAATTTAAAGGTTCAGCAACAATGCGAGTTAATTTCTCTGACATACTAAACCATTGGAAAGCTAAGCTAGGCAAAGATTTTTGTATCAGCTAAAAAAAACAGCTTCCTGTTTGGATTTTAAAAGAAAATGACTTTAGATAAACTAATAAATCCTGTAATATGCATAGTAATTTGAGTAACAGTTGTGTAATTTCATTGGCACTTTGTAATTCTTATGGTGATTTTTATTTAATTCAATATTTATTGAGAGCCTGTTACATGCCTGCCATTTTACTAGTGATGGCATAGACAAAAATTACAACCATACATGATCCTGTTCTCAAGAAATTTACAGCTTAGTTCAGGAAAATAGTCAACGAATTACAATTTAACTTTAAAAATGCCCCTTTAAAAGATAATCAGAAGGGCATTGGGAACCAAAGGAACCACCTAACTAGGTAGGAATCAAAAGATTTCAACAGAAAGCAGATACCACAACTAGGTGAAAAGCTAATGGCAGTCAAGTGGCCAAAGGCAGAGGGAAGAGGAGCAGTGCTTCGTGAGAGAGCAAACACAAGCAAAGCAATGAGAAGACAGAAAAGAATAACATGTTAGGGAGTGATGAAAGTGGAGGGAGAAATATGCCTGAATCTGTAATACAGGCTAACATTTTGCTTCCACACATTAAATCAATCAAGAAATATATACCTGATTATTTTGAGGGTAAAGAAAGGGCTAAGGCAAAAATATTCTTAATTCTTGCTTGTAATGTGAATTAACTATATACAAATAAATACAGGCCCTCTAATCAGTGTCCAAACAAAATTTAAAGCATAAACTCACAAAGTGAGTTTTGAAAGCACTTAAAAGATCTGAAAGCCCTTACAAGTTGTTTTTCTTTTTATGTTGTGGCCCCCAACCACCTGACTTTAATTATATTTATGATCATAACAGTACTGCCCCAAAGGGACTTACACAATTCAAGTTTATTATGTTCATAGACATTGGTTCAGTTCAGTTCAGTCACTCACTCATGTCCGACTATTTGCGACCCCATGTATTGCAGCACGCTAGGCCTCCCTGTCCATCACCAACTCCCTGAGTTCACTGAGACTCATGTCCATCAAGTCAGTGATGCCATCCAGCCATCTCATCCTCTGTCGTCCCCTTCTCCTCCTGCCCCCAATCCCTCCCAGCATCAGGGTCTTTTCCAATGAGTCAGATCTTCACATGAGGTGGCCAAAGTATTGGAGTTTCAGCTTTAGCATCATTTCTTCCAAAGAACACCCAGGACTGATCTCCTTCAGATGGACTGGTTGGATCTCCTTGTAGTCCAAAGGACTCTCAAGAGTCTTCTCCAACACCACAGTTCAAAAGCATCAGTTCTTCAGTGTTCAGCTTTCTTCACAGTCCAACTCTCACATCCATACATGACTACTGGAAAAACCATAGCCTTGACTAGATGGACCTTTGTTGGCAAAGTAATGTCTCTGCTTTTGAATATGCTATCTAGGTTGGTCATAACTTTCCTTCCAAGGAGTAAGCGTCTTTTAATTTCATGGCTGCAATCACCATCTGCAGTGATTTTAGAGCCCCAAAAAATAAAGTCTAACACTGTTTTCACTGTTTTCCCATCTATTTGCCATGAAGTGATGAGACCAGAGGCCATGATCTTAGTTTTCTGAATGCTGAGCTTTAAGCCAACTTTTTCACTCTCATCTTTCACTTTCATCAAGAGGCTTTTTAGTTCCTCTTCACTTTCTGCCATAAGGGTGGTGTCATCTGCATATCTGAGGTTATTGATATTTCTCCCTGCAATCTTGATTCCAGCCTGTGCTTCTTCCAGCCCAGCGTTTCTCATGATGTACTCTGCATAGAAGTTAAATAAGCAGGGTGACAATATACAGCCTTGACGTACTCCTTTTCCTATTTGGAACCCGTCTGTTGTTCCATGTCCAGTTCTAACTGTTGCTTCCTGACCTGCATATAGGTTTCTCAAGAGGCAGGTCAGGTGGTCTGGTATTCCCATCTCTTGAAGAAATTTCCACAGTTTATTGTGATCCACACAGTCAAGGCTTTTTGGCATAGTCAATAGAGCAGAAATAGATGCTTTTCTGGAACTCTCTTGCTTTTTCCATGATCCAGCGGATGTTGGCAATTTGATCTCTGGTTCCTCTGCCTTTTCTAAAACCAGCTTGAACATTGGAAATTCACAATTCACGTATTGCTGCAGCCTGGCATGACTTTACTAGAAGAAGCTATAGTGTAACAAAAAGACTCATCTCCTTTATAGTAGTTATCTCTTTGCATATCTATTAATGATTCTTCCAAAACTATGAAAGGCAAGGCTCTTACCTTTTCACCACGATGTAACCTTACTTGGTGAGTATATTTGGGCTGAATAAGTCAATGAAGGAAGAGCTGTAGGGAGATAAATATGGGCTTCCCCAATGGCTCAGCAGCAAAGAATTTGCCTTCAATGCAGGAGGCACAGGAGACGTGGGTTCAGTCCTTGGGTTGGGAAGATCCTCTGGAGAAGGAAATGGCAACCCACTCCAGTATTCTTGCTGGAAGATTCCATGGACAGGGTAGCTTCTCAGGCTACAGTCCACAGGGTGGCAAAGAGTCAGACTCGACTAAGCACACATATAACAACAGGGAGATAAGTGGACACTGAAATGATCACATAAATGATGGAACTCCTTGGATCAAATTTTAAAAACTTGAGAACAGGTTCATTTCAAATCAAGATGTTTCAATATAATCTAAGTATCATTAGTTTACTATTATGTTTTAATTTTTAAATACCAAAGAAATATGTTTCTCATATTTTTCCAAGGTAGTCTGATATGGCATTTGAATACAAATCTTCACTAGAATTTATTTAAGCCCTATGGTTTCACCTTTGTGCTCTCACATTTTCAAAGTGTGATATGTTTTGTTCTTTGTTACTAGATTAAGCACCTGTTGAACAGAGAGTAACAGATATATCCGGTAGGCTCTTAAGTCTTATTTATGCTTGACACAGGAAACAGAGGAAAAGATCCATTTTACCCCAATATGCTTCAGTTGATGAAAGTGCATAAGTATAGGTTTTACACATTTGAGCTCACCTGTCAGTGACTCTTTACAAGGAAGCCACTCTACTCTTTTGTTCCTTGAGGAATAGCAATGCCTGAGTGTGTGGAAAAAACATCCCACAGAGATGTGAAAGATGTCTGTGAAGCTAACTTTCACTTCTGGACTTCCTTTTAGTGACCTGTTTTCTTTTACAGTTCAGTTTAGTTCAGTTGCTCAGTCGTATCTGACTCTTTGTGATGCCATGGACTGCAGCATGCCAGGCTTCCCTGTCCATCACCAACTCCTAGAGCTTACTCATACATTTTTATAAGCTAAAGACAAAATTGATAAGATATGAAATTAAAAAATTATGAACAGAAAGAATATAAGTATCATTATAAATATCAGTCTGTCAAATAACTTGTTTTTAAGCTTTTTAACTCTGACACTGTTTACTACTCAGGAAATGAAGTTTCTAATTAGAACAGAGTACTACCTGTGAAAATTGATATACTTCATCTATTTTAGGACAGAGAAATTCTACCAAGGTCAATTAAGATAATTTTCCCTTCTTAAGCTCTAACATCGTTATTTGTATCATTTGTACTGCAGTTCCCAGTAATTAAAACAGCAGGTTACAGATGGGTTATTTCGGCATGGGCACACTCATTTTCTTGCCCTCAGGTTAGATGGACATTGTAGGCACCGCCTATTGTCCCTGGGTAAGACTCCCTCAGATTGTCCTTGGACAAGAAAATCAGCCTAAATAGATCTTTTTCATTTGCTTCATAAATCTTTCAAACAAACTGTATTTGTGACTGCCAGCTGAAGTGTTCTGAACAGGAGAAACAATTCAATAATTGTATGCTTTTGATGTCAACTTGACATAAAGTTAAAAAGAAAGAGATTCAGTTATTTAAGAGAAGATTTTTTAAAAGTTTCTTTGAAGTGCATATTTATCTGTAAACCTTTTTTTTTTTTATGTTGAGAAAGAAGTCATGTCCTTCCAAACATTCTCTAATTAATGTACTCCATAGCAATACCTGTCTAAAGAGTGGTAGTTAGGAAAAATTTAGGGAAGAAAGATGAAAGATGAGAAAGTTTCAAAACAATATGCTCATATGGTTTTGGAATAGGAAGGCAGAGTATCAACTGCCTGTTTACTCTCTTATTTAAGATTGTGTGGAAAGAATTTAATATGTAATACTTATGTTTCTTAGATGAGTCAATGCTTCTGCTCCTTTCCATAATCAAAAAACATCCCCCCTCCCACCGCCTCCTGCTAAGCCATTAAGTGGAAAAAAAATAGGATTTTCCAATGCATCATGGAAAATTCTATCTTAAATCTTATGGGTTCTATGTGTTAAATATATAGTTTAAATTATATGTCAGTCTGTTTGAGTCATCACAATACATGGCATTGGCCCACATTCCTTTAAACAGTTTTCTTTGTTGAAAAATTCCTAAAGTTTAAATTAATCAACTGCTTTGATTTTAGATGTTAATTTCCTTCATAATTTATGGGCCTTCACATAGCTTCTGCTCTCCTATTTACCTGCATTGCTTGGCACTTCACCTCCTCACCATCTGTCAAAATCCTATTCATTGTTTCAGATCAAGTTCAAGCCGAGTCACATTTGTCAAGATTGCTTTGATCACACTGTCTGATCTCTCCTTCCTCTGGTATTTCATAGCATTTATTACCATTTCCACTCATAGTCTTTCTCTCAAACTGTCTTGAATCACCCTTATCATTAGTAAATGTCTTATTTGTCCTATTGCACAATAAGCTCTTAGGCCAGTGACTGGGACTTATGCTTTTGTGCTTCTTCTTAGGGTCCCTTGAATATACTAGTTACTCAAAAGTGACTGAAAAGACATTCTTATACAGGATATGATATTTTAGATAGTCACCTTTTAAAATTAAGATTACACATACATATTTCTCTTTAACAATAATTCCAATAAAGAAGAGTTGGCTAAAATCATGCCCACATGTGGAACAAGAATAATCTCTTCCAAATTATGATTGATTGCTCATGAATTAAATACTCTACTGAATACAATTTTATGCAACATCAAATCTAAGAGCAATTCTGTCTATGATTTTTATGGAAACATGCTAGGGCCTTTTTAGTCCAAAGCCCTGGTGTTTAGTTTGTTGCTATTGTTTAGTTGTGAAGTCATGTCTGACATTTTTGCAATCCCATGGACTATAGCCTGCCAAGCTCCTCTGACCATGGGATTTTCTAGTCAAAAATACTGGAGTGGGTTGCCGCTTCCTTCTCCAGGGGATCTTCCTGACCCTGGGATTGAACTTGTGTCTCCTGCATTGGTAGGCAGATTCTTTACGACTGAGCCACCTGGGAAGCCCAGTGTTTAGTTTGTATATATAGAAGAGCTGTTTGCATCTAGAAAAGATTGATATATATATGGCTCAGCCTCAGAGAATTAAAATCAATGTGGTAATAAGTACCTGGATGTTGTATGATACTGTTTTGAGTCATAAAAGGGAGGACAGAAAAAAAATCATTTTAGTTTGGTTCTAAACTTATCAGTGTTTTGAAATTTCAATTTCGTGAATTATTTTTAAAGAACTCAAGTTAGGGCTCCTCTAAAAGTTACCATAATTTAGAGTGGAGTCTAATATAGCATGATGGAAAACAAGGTATGTAGATATCATTACAAAGTAAAAAGCATTAGCACGTGTTGAGTCCACCCTTCTTCCAGGTGTTCGGATAATTAACTTCACGAGTCGGTTCAACATTTTTATCCTTTTGCTGCCTATCTAGAAACTGAGGCATAAGAAGTAGGTGTAGTGTTTGCCCAAGGCTATGCAACTGAGAAGTCACAGAGCCAGGATGGAAAGGCAGGAGCATCTGATTTCAAAGTCAATGCTTTTTCTGTCCTGGGTTGCCTTTTACAAGAATGTGTTACCAACATTTAGAAATCTTACTTATAAAAATCCCCCCACTGGCTATCTATTTTACATATGGTTATATGTATGTTTCAATGTTACTTCTCAGTTGTCCCTCCCTCTCCTTCCCTCGCTCAAACCCAGTGCTCTGTGACAAACTTGAGGGGTGGGATGGGGTGGGAGGTGGGAGGGAGGTTCAAGAGGAGCGGGCCATATGCATACGTATGGCTGATTCATGTCAGATGCATGGCAGAAAACAGCACGATATTATAAAGCAATTACCCTCCAATTAAAAATAAGTGAAAGTCACTTAGTCATGCCCAACTCTTTGCCACTTCATGGATTATACAAGTCCATGGAATTCTCCAGGCCAGAACACTGGAGTGGGTAGCCTTTCCCTTCTCTAGGGGATCTTCCCAACCCAGGGATCGAACCCAGGTCTCCTGCATTGCAGGCAGATTCTTTACCAGCTGAGTCACCAGGGAAGCCCCCAATTTAAAAAATAAATAAATTTTAAAAATCCCCCCAAAAAGAGAGCTTAGAGATACATAGAAATTCATAGCTGGAATAAATATATATTCTCTACATATTCATGATTAGATGAAAGGGAAATTAGCAAATATATGTCAATTATCTTCAATAAACTTTCTACATGAAGCCTTTGGAAAAAGCAGGATCTGTTATTTAACAGAAATTGTTGACTTTTAAAAGAATATGGCATTTCCTGCTCATATTCAATGTGTTCTCCATCTGACCTCTAAATCTTTGCCTGTTGTATTTTCGCTTAACTTGCCTTTCTCCTTTTTAGAAAAACAATTTCCCTCTAATGGATTTTCTTTTAGGGTTGAAACTCAGTTCAATAGGAATCAGACTCTCAGAGCTGCAAGAGACCTTAAGGCAAAACTGAACCTCAACCATCATTTTACTGATGAGTAAAAAGCTGACAGTGAAGTGAAATGATTTATCTAGTCTACTGGAGAGATCCAGGTTTCCTGATTCTCAACTCAGTGAAATTCTGTGAAACACTACATCTTAATGAGATGCTCAGAGATCAAGCCATTTTGAAGTTGATCGACACTTTTTTTTTTCTTGTAATTTATTGACCAGATTGATCTAGAGCCATCATTACTAATTCATTCTTTGGAATGCTATTTTTAATGTAAAGGCCATGGAAAATTGAAAGATGGCAAATAATGTAGGAGCATAGATACTATACTTTAACATAGGCTTTAGCTTGTCATTCCAGCCTCACCTTCCCCAGGCTTATTCTAAAATTTGTCATGCACTTCATGCCTCCATGGTTTAGCCCCCTGTGCTCCTACATCTTAAATTCTCTTCCAAATCTTGACTGTCTGGAAAAATCCCACTTATTCTCCATTTCTCATTTCTTAGCTTTAGCCACACCTTCTCTTGACCTTGGAAGAATTAATTTTCTACTTCTCTGTGCTACTATTCCTATTTGTGCTTTTATTACAGTGTTTATCCTTATTTTGTTGCCATTTTTCCCTCACTTATCTTTCCATCCTCAGACTAGAAGTTCCTTGAGTGCAAGATTTTGTTCTAATCTTCTTACTATCCCCATGATAACTAAATGCTATACACAAAGTAGTGGCTTCAAATACATTGCTCTTGAACAAATTACTTGCAAATCATGGTCTTTCAAAGACAATGCCCTAAAAGAAAAAAATAAAGTTTAAAAATTAAGGCTATAAGTGGGATCACTTGATCTGATAATTATCACAAAATTTGCTGTCATTCTTACATGTTGAATTTTGTCTAGTCACAAGGTTTGAAACTAATGCTTTATCTTCAATGGTCTGGGTTTTAGATTCCTTTTTTAGTAAAAGAGATTTATATGTTCCCAATTTCTTGCCTGGTTATCATTATTGGTAATGACGTTAATTGAACCTTCTGTTGACTCAAGAATAAGCTTCTGATTGCTCCTTCTATCTTAATATACAAAATTAAGTCAATGACAAGTGTAAGTTACTGGCCTTTGAATTCAGTTCAGTTCAGTTGCTCAGTCCTGTCTGACTCTTTCTGACCCCATGGACTGCAGAATGCCAGGCTTCCCTTGTCCATCACCAACTTCTGGAGCTTCCTGAAACTCATGTCCACTGAGTTGGTGATGCCCTCCAACCATCTCATCCTCTGTAATCCCCTTCGCCTCCTGTCTTCAATCTTTCCCAGCATCAGGGTCTTTTCCAGTGAGCCAGTTCTTTGCATCAGGTGGGCCAAGTATTGGAGTTTCAGCTTCAGCATCAGTCCTTCCAATGAATAGTCAGGACTTATTTCCTTTAGGATGGACTGGTTGGATCTCCTTGCAGTCCAAGGGACTCTCAAGACTCTTTTCCAACACCACAAGTCAAAAGCATCAACTCTTTGGCACTCAGCTTTCTTTATATTCCAACTCTCACATTCATAGATGACTACTGGAAAACCATAGCTTTGACTGGATGGACCTTTATAAGTGATATACTGACCTTTGTATCACTTCAGTTCTTGGTAGATTTGAGATTTATTATAGTACTACACACATACATAGAACAGATCTATTGTAAACAAAATGTAACTGCTTATATTTACAGAATGAATTTATACACATGATTTACATAAAGCTTTTCTCTTCACTACCAATAAGAATGAAAGAGAGCTAAGCTTCAGTTGTAGGATATTAATTCAATGGATTATATTTGTTTATTAGCACAAACTATATATTCTTACAACCTTAAGCAGGATTAATAGACATGGGGTTCCTGAAGATGGTATGTTCTAATCCATGTAGAGTTACATAATGAACAGCTGTTGATGATTAATCACAATTTTTAATGGCTAGTGAGCTTATTCTGTACTCCTGAAAAAGCAAAAATGCATTTTTTTTCAGTCTGTGATCTGAGTAAACAAATTTTGAAAAAATGTGATGCTGACTTGTTGGTTTCCAATTCATTAACAGGGAGCTTTTGCTTTCCCAATGATTGAGATAAATGAAACATCTTGTAAGTATACTTATATTGGGTGTGGTAGGCTTCATTTATATAACAAATTATAGTTGCATAATCTATGACTGCAGCAATGCTTAGGTGGTATAAATGAGCTGCTTCCTTAGAGATTCTCAAATTGTGGAAGAGGCAGATGCTAAAGTGTCCCAGAATTCAGGATTCTTTAAATGGAATTTCTAATGGATTTGCTACTTTTCTTTGCCATTTCTGCAAGCACAAACATGATCTAGCATTTCAATAGCCATAGTGAAAACTAGACTATCAAAGAATGAACTTAGATTTAACTTAACTCTCCTTATCTTCACCCAACTTCACTGCCAGAACCCAAGTTGTTATATATTTGTGCATGACATATACCTAAGTTAGAGGTATCTTACTTAAATGTTCTGATTAATATGCTAATATTAATACTGTATTTCTTTCCTGTTTTTTTTTTTTTTTTTTTTTAGTAATGAAGCATTTCTCTGACAAATCATCTGTTTTATTCAGGGGAAATGCATACACTATGTTAATGAAATGCTACTACAAAATGCATCGTCTTCTTCTCCAGTTAATCCAGTTATAGTTACAGTCTTTTAGTAGAAATTTTATCCTCTGTTTTGAGAAAAATGTTTATAAGTGCCTGAAACAGTTTCCTGCTGAACCTGTTAACTAAAAATGTATTTCTGAATGTCCTCAGCTTGCTTGTTATTTCCTAAGTTTCAAAGATTGTAGTACTTAAGTCATTCAGTTCTTTCTTTCTAGCTATTTCTAGTCACTGTGAAATTTTTTCATGCAGAACATGAGATGTTACTGACACATCACAAGAGTCAAGGGACACTAGTGTCATAGGATGGCACTAGGATTCCTTAGGAATAGACCCCGAGTTTCTGAAATTTGTGTGCAGAGGACTGCTTTAGGCAATAACTAGGAAAAATGATTGAAGATATATCGAACAGGGTAAGAAGGTGAGGTATGATGCGATTGCAATAGTGGCCTTGGACCATCTTACAGGAAGTGCTCCTCTTGAGATGACTCTTCAGAGTTTTATGTTCAAGGCAAGGAACCAGGTTTTTATGTTCTGTATCCATCACCCATTTAATGCAGGCCACCCTTGGGGTGGGGGCTAACTTTGGGCCAACCTATTTTCTTTGGCTTAAGCTGATTCCTGGAGAAAGACTAATCAGATAGCTCTTGACCACCAACATTCCTAACAATGGATAAAACGAGTGTTTCAGTCCCAAGGAGGAGCTCTGTGAAGTGCACTACGGTATCCATGATAATGAAATGCCTAACTGTTGGTACCACATTTGTACTGCTAGTTGTAAGTGATGATTAGCTTGCGTGTTGGATGGAACATTAAAGCCATTTAAGTAAACTCTGGGTTGTTAACATCCAAATTATTCTATAGCATAGCTATCTTTAGATAACTTTAGAAATGCCAGCTTCTAATTTCCTACTGAGACCCTAGGGAAGTTATAGTCAAGATTATCTCTAGCTTTAAAGGGAATAATCTGTACAAAATCTCCTATGTTAGACAAAGAATAAAAACATCTCTACATGTGAAGCTTTGAACATCCCTTTGTTTATTTTATCCTTTGAATGAATACAGAGTTGTTTTGGTTTCAGGGTATTTTAACCAAAATGACATTGAAAATTTTCACACTTTTGCTTCATTCCTAATAAGCTTGCAACTATTAGATGTGAGTATTTAAAAATACTTTTATTGATTTGGGTTAAAAATTATAAGCAAAAAAATTACTCTGACTACTAAATAAAATAATATGGCTTAAAAAAAGATCCATTTTGAAGCTATGTTTAGAGTGAAGAGGATGATAGTTGCTGAATGATGTAAATTTTGGTCTTTATTGGCACAATTATTACAATTATTACCATGTGTGTGTGTGTTAGTCATTTAGTTGTGTCCGACTCTTTGTGACCCCATGGACTATAGCCTGCAAGATTCCTCTGTCCATGAGATTCTCCAGGCAAGAATACTGGAGTGGATTGCCATTTCCTTCTCCAGGGGATCTTCCTGACCCAGGGATCGAACCCAGGTCTCTTGCATTGCAGGCAGATTCTTTACCATCTGAGCTATAGGGAAGTCCTCTAATTATTACCATGGCAAAAATAAATCCAGATGTGTGGTGAGTATAAAAGATTGGAAAAGTGGCATAATTGAATCAAGAACATAAAAATTTGACTGTTGAATGAACAGGTCAATTTGTATTTAACACTAATGGATCAACTAGTATTTGGAATGAGTGTTGGTGACAGATGGTAAAGTTACACAGTCCTATTGCAGTCAATTAACAAGTAATTGACAGATGTACTCATGGTGCTGAGCAATTATTTGAATAAAAATGTTTAGGATTGTTTCCTAATCTTCAAGGTTTACCAAGTGTAATTACAGTTAATTCTTTGTATCAATTGCACTACATAAATTAGCATATTCACTAATTCAGAATGCCAGTATTGTTTTAACTATGTAATTAACTCATTCTCATGGTTTGTTTGATTAATGGAATAATCCATCTTATCTTGGTCTCTATTAATATTGTTTCTTTGTCCATCAAAATGATGATCCCCAATAAAAAGCATACTTCTATAAAGTAAACATCAATATTATATACTAAAAGCTCTAGCTCAATAAAACATTGGATAAAGAGAAATAGTAAAATAATCATTCTCATCTTAAAGTTTTATCAATGGACACTTTCCTCATAGAATTTTGTATTATACTAACTTGTTTAGGTTAACTTATTCTTTAAGCTTAGGATATAAAATTTTACCTGCTTTATGTTGTCCTAGAGAAAAATGGATCCTAGACCATATATTATAGCACTATTCTCAGGTTAGGAATCATGTAATGAGATATAGATACATTCTTGTGGGAAAAAATGGATGACTGATAAAGTATTTTAAACCTACATGAGAAAATTTTTTTAAAATTTAGTTGAAAAAACATTGGGATAAGTCCCCCTTCTTCCACCCACAAAATACATAGAAAGGTTGAATAAAATATCAGAGCATTAAAAATAAAAGTTAAACTCAAAGGTACCAAGTGGCAAAAATGTTGAGAGTGCTCAGAGCTGAAGAAGTGAGTTTTGTAGACAACTGTTCCAGCCCACGGGGATATATGAAGCATGTATTCTTAAGAGATAGTTGGTATTTAAATGTCAATGAGCATTGATCTTTCAGGGCCACAGGTCTGACAAGTTTGAATTCTAAAAAGGAGAAATGTACAGAAAAGTAAAAGACAAAAATTTTAGAGACTATGTGTACCTACACATAAGTAAATAAAAACCTTATGTGGGTTAAACAATACACAACTGCAGAAAATACTAGTAAAATACAACAGATTCAATGAAATTACTCAAAAGAAAGGAATTATACTATATTATCCATCATTTGTCAAATTCAAACTCAGAAAAGAGAAAATTGAAAGGAGACACTATTCCAAGAAATGTTAGTAACATTCTAAGAAATGTTAATGTTTCAGATTCCAGAGAAATGCAGCTTTTCAGATTGAAAGAAAATATATCAAGTCCCTCCAACTAGACATAGTGCTCTGAAACTATAATGTATCAAAGATAAAAAAGATGTGAAGAACCTAGAGAGAAATGACAGATTATTTATAAAGAGACATAATTAGATGGATTTCATATTTCTCATTAGGTAAAATAGATATATGAGAACAATAAAATATTTTCTAGTTGCTGGGGAGACATAGACATTCATAAACAAAAAAAAAAACAAAAATAAAATGGTGCCCATGGATCCTCTGTGAAAGACATACTAAGGAATATGCTTTAGCAAGAAGAAAATTGAATTCATAAGAAAAGTTTGAAAGGCAAGAAAACATTGTGACCAAAGCAACTGAACCAGTGAACTTAAAAATATTAAAATACTAATATCACTAACAGTAACTGCTTTTGGAGGGTTTAAAAGGTAAATACTTAAAAACTTAAACACTGAATAGTAATTTAAGTGAGTAAAAAGGAGCAGCTAAAAGGAATATAATTTTTACACATATTTGAAAAAAGATAGTGATATTTTTTACCTTTAGATTTTATTAGGAAGAAGTAAAGTTAAATGTGTATCAGAAAAATTTTAAGTAAGATGGAACCACTGCAACAATTGAAATAGAATGTTTCTTAACAAGAAAGAAAATTTCCAAGTCAATGGAAAATAGGAAAGAAAAAACACAAGATACAAAGAAAAACATAGTAAATTAAGAAACTCACAATAAGATGTAGAAATAAATCCAAATATATTTTATATTGAGGTGCATTCCTTAAACACTAATTTGTTGATAGTTTTTATCATGAAAGGATATTGAATTTTTAACTTGTCTCTTCTTTATCTACTGACATAATCAACATTATTTTTATCCTTTATTCTCTTAATGTGACATATCACATTTATCTATTTGCAAATGTTGAATCATTTTTGCAATCCAGGGATACGTCCCACTTGATCATAGTATATGATCCTTTTAATGTGCTATTGAATTCAGTTTGCTAGTATGTTGTTGAGGATTTTTGCATCTATGTTCATCAGGAATACTGACTTTTTTTTTCTTTTTTGTAGTGTTATTGTCTATATGCTGACCTCATAAAATGAGTTTGGAAATGTTTCCTCTTCATCTATTTTTTGAAAGAGTTTGAAAAGAACTGGTACATATTATTTAAATGTTTGATAGAATTCAGTGAAGCCATCTAGTTCTGGGCTTTTCTTTGTCTCTGTTTGCAGAGACAGGTGACGTGATCCTGTATGTAGAAGATCCTGAAGACTCCACAAAAAAACCTGTTATAACTAATAAACAAATTCAGTAAAGTTGCAGGATACAAATCAACATACAAAAATCAGTTGTGCTTCTATACACTGGCAGCAAACTAGCTGAAAAAAAAAAGGTACAGAAATAATTCCTTTACAATAGCATCAAAAAGAAGAAAATACTTAGGAATAAATGTAATCAAGGAGATAAAAGACCTGTTACTGAAAACTGTAAAACATGGATAAAAAAATGAAAAAGGCATACATATATTAATAGAAACATATCCAATCTACATTGATTAAAAGAATTAGTATTATTAAAATCTCCATACTACACAAACTTTTCCGCATATTCAATGCAATCCCTGTTAAAACTCCAATGGCATTTTTCACAGAAAAAGAAAAAAAAAATCCTAAATTTGTATGGAATTGCAAAAGACCCCAGATATACAAAGCAATCTTGAGTAAGAAGAACAAAGCTGGAGGCATCATATTTCCTGATTTCAAATCATATTACAAACTACAATAAGCAAAACAGTATGGTACTAGCATAAAAACTGATACATAGCTAATGGAAAAGAAAGAAAGCCCACAACATATCTTTAAATAATCTTTCACAAAGTTGCCAACAATAGACAATGAGGAAGGATAATCTCTTCAATAAATAGTATTGAAAAAACTAGATAGCCACATACAAAAGATGTGGGGTGATTATACCTAAATGATATAGTTACATCTTATATTTATTTAATATTGTTGTGTTTGGAGAGCAGTGTCCTATGTCACTGTGTTGTTTACTAAACATCTGTTACATGCCAGGTGTTATGATGATTTCTGGAGATAGTAAGAATATGTGTCACTTCCTATTTTAAACAGCTTCATCTACTCAGTGGTACAGACAAACAAAAAATTCTACAGATTGGAAGAAAAAGAGAACTAAGAAAGTGATTTGAAATATAGAGAATTTCAGAGATCTTTGAAAGAACAGTTTGAGTTATGTTGAGAGGAGATGAATAACAGTGGTTTTAAGCCAAGTAACAAATGATTGCAGACATAAAAAGGAAATTTCCATATCTCAGTTTTATAAAGTGGGTTCAGTATTAGGAAATTTAATCTATTTCATGGGAAAAGAAGATAAAATATATTAGTGCCTACAAAAATCTTCAAATACCTTACCAATATGTTTCAGGAAGTAACAGCAAATACTTGTGTGTGTGTGTGTGTGTGTGTGTGTGTGTGTGTGTATGTGTGCTCAGTAGCTCAGTCGTGTCTGAGTCTTTGCAACTCCATGGACTGTAGCCTGCCCAGCTCCTCTGTCCATGGAACCATGGGATTTTCCAGGCAAGAATACTGGAGCAAGTTGCCATTTCCTCCTCCAGAGGATCTTCCCAACCTAGGGATGGAAGCTGCATCTCTTGTGTCTCCTGCATTGGCAGGCAGATTCTTTACCACTAGCGCCCCCATATGTGATGACATATTAAAATTTTTCTTATTAAAATTAAAAACACAGCAAGCATTCTAATGGCCACAGTGATTTTTCAATATTATTTTGGTGATTCTAGGTAATGGAAAAAGACCCAATGCAATAAATGTAGTTTAAAAAAAATAAAGTTTTGTATTCAGATGATATAACTGCATACCTAAGAAAATCAAGAAATTCAGCCATTGATCTATTTGAATGGAAAAGAAAATTTATTAAGATGGCTGGCAACAAGAAATCAAAAGCTTTCCTTTTATACTAGAGTAACAGGATGTTAACTTGGAGGCTTTGACTGAACTCCAAGTTACAATGTGCTATGAGTCAGACTGACAGGCTGCAATTTCAAAGAAAGTGTCTGGGAACCTGTTGGATGAGTCATCTTTAACAAGGATCTAAAAGGATCAGGTTGCTGGAGATTCAGCAGGATTTGATGAGAACCGGCTTGAAAAAAATCTATGCTCTCTTCATATCTCCCACTGCAGGCAGGGAGGAAAATAACTGATCCTCTTTCTAAAATATAGGGAGAAGGCTTCACGAGGCAGAGGAGAGGGAGGGTGAACAGAGTGAATATGAGAGGGGCTCCTGAGTTGTTGGAAGCGGTCTATTTTTGTAATCTAGGCAGTTTTTACACTAGTATGTGCACTATGTGAAAAGTCATTGATCTTTACACTAATGACATATGTCCTTTTAATGTGTCACATCAGATCAGATCAGATCAGTCGCTCAGTTGTGTCCGACTCTTTGCGACCCCATGAATCACAGCACACCAGGCCTCCTTGTCCATCACCAACTCCTGGAGTTCGCTGAGACTTACGTCCATCGAGTCAGTGATGCCATCCAGCCATCTCATCCTCTGTCGTCCCCTTCTCCTCCTGCCCCCAATCCCTCCCAGCATCAGAGTCTTTTCCAATGAGTCAACTCTTCGCATGAGGTGGCCAAAGTACTGGAATTTCAGCTTTAGTATCATTCCTTCCAAAGAAATCCCAGGGCCGATCTCCTTCAGGATGGACTGGTTGGATCTCCTTGCAGTCCAAGGGACTCTCAAGAGTCTTCTCCAACACCACAGTTCAAAAGCATCAATTCTTCGGCGCTCAGCCTTCTTCACAGTCCAACTCTCACATCCATACATGACCACAGGAAAAACCATAGCCTTTACTATTTTTACATAAAAATATGTATTTCTTTAGCTTGTTGCAGTTTGACACTATAGAAGCTGTGCAGCTAATCGGGCCTTTCCACGTCCCCCAGTCTTAAAATGATTAGAAATCTTGGAAACAAAAGTAATGTGTCTTCTCTGAGATTAACTGGAGATGATCTTATATTATTGAAGCTTGCAGGACTGCTATCATAATTTTTTTTTCCTATTTTCTTTAACTTTTGTAGAATTAAAGCAGAGATACCAAATTGAACACAAAGACTCAGATACGTCTGAATGATTGGTGAGATGAGTGTGCAAGTTTAATAGCATTCCAAGATGATAAAATCCTTGTCAACACTGAGGCCACATTGCACTGTGCCTGGCTCAGAATTTTCTCAATAAGTATTTGTTGAATAGTTAGGTTAATGGGTAGATGGATGGATGGGTGAATAACAGACAGGCGGAGAGCTTATGATGAATGACAGAGCCAGAATAGAGCTGACTAAGAAACCGTTTCTGGATTATCAGCGGGCGGATCACTGTAATTCTCAGAAGATCTACACCTGGTTTTTGTTTCCTGTCCTGACTGATTGCAGTGACTTCGTGTCCAAGTACAGAGGCCATCAGTAGCACTGTGAAAGTGGTTTCATTAAGCCTTAGTAAGACTTGAAACACAAGTAAACATGCTTGGAAACACATTACAACCAAGCATGGTGAAATTCTGAGCCTTGTCCCTGTAGCCGCAAGTTTATCCCTGACCACTTGTAATACATCTCCTGGTATTAGCAACAGTAATTGAAGAACATTTGTCATGTGGCTACAACCGACATTGACAGGTTTTGGAGATAACAACCAATATCATTTGAATTTTTCTGCTAATATGATTTAGTTACAGAGCCAGGACCAGTGCAAGGTGCTACAAGAACTTGAATGTAATTACCTCCTTAGCTTTTGTATCCTTGGTACATTTCTTGTTTCACCCTAGTTTAAGCCTTGTTTGATAACCATTCGCTGATGATAACTAGAGAATACCAGGTTAATTACCAAAGAAATTTCACTGTCTTCCATATCCACTGATGAAGATTCTTAACAAGCAAATATGCAAAATAGCAAAGCTAAAAATACTGGCCTCGGGTCATTGCTTTTAGTGGAAAATGATAAATGTATATTCTACATCTTAGATAAATATCAGTTACTGCAATTTTTACTCAGTTGACTTCTCACATTGATTGAAGTCCTTGCCTAGGAGTAACTAGACAGGCAAAAGAGAAAGCATAATCATCGCACTTGGGAGCCTAACCCTGATTTATTGTAGGGTATATTATCTCCCTTAACAATAGTAATACGTATACAATGACCAGTCTCCAGTCTATTATTTCATATTGTGGCTAAGCAGGACATTTTTTTTAAGTTTAAAGCCATATAAAAATTAAGAAAGCTTTCAAATGATATATAATGTATACCATGCTGACCTGCAAACTTGTATGCTCTGGAACACCACTCACAAAACTGTAGTTTTATTTCTACAGAAAATGACGTCAAAAAGCTAGGCCCAATTTTGGTGAATGTAGGCTGGTGTGGGACCCAATTTTAAAAATAGAAATGTCCTGACTAATCTGTTATGTTGGCAACAGATCTAAAGACTCTAGACTGGTACCTTTGAAGATCTGAGAAAATGAAGACAAGCAAAGACAGATTCGCCTTCACCGTTGTGGTTAAGATAAATCCTTCATTCAGTTAGCACAGCAAAGAAATTTCATTTAGATTTTAACTTTTTGATATATAATTCACAAAGAGAATTTGTCTCACTTCTAAAATAACTTTTCAAGCATCAAACAACAGAATAAATATTTTTTTAATACTAGAAAAACATGTGAGATTTTTCTGACAATGCCCTAGGTTCAGGAAAAGGAAAAGGAAAAACAAACTTTGTTTTCTAGAGTTTTCCTAACAAAAATTTTGCATTTGTCTCTGGAAACAAATTCTCCTGGGTAATTTTGCCAACCATATGTTGTCAGAAACTTAACACTTTTTTAAGATTATATTGTGTACTTCTATTTATTTCATAAATCTCAAATGGAGGTTAGTCATATACAGTTTTTAAATTGTTGATGAATTGACCAATCTATTATAAGAACTTATATCCTGGATGAAAGGAAGACAATTGCCCATCATATCCCCAGTGATCTGACCTGCAGATGGAGACCTGGATGTTCAGAAGCAAGCCAAAAACTTTGTCATATGGTGGCCCATATGCAGCGTTCATACCATGCACTGAGAAGGGGCGTTCACATAGTCTGAGCAAGTTCAAGGTGACTTCTGTAGGAGGAAAGATCCGACTCTTGAGAGAGAAGAAGAAGTGAGGAGGACAAAAGAGGGAGAGAGAAGGAGAAAGGGGGAAGGCAGGAAGGTATGAAAAAAGACAAATCTAAATGAATTGTTGGGCTCAGATTTGAGTGAACACAGTGGAGTGCTAGAATTGGCTGGTAGCAGCCCAGAGCAGACTGTGGCCATCTCTTCCCAACTCTGTGCTCAGTAATATCATATAAGTTGCTTCAAACAGATCATAGCAGAAGTGTTACACTGCAAAAATAAGTAAATGCATGCAGGAGACCCAGATTCGATCCCTGGGTTAGGAAGATACCCTGAAGAAGGAAATGGCAACCCCTTCCAGTATTCTTGCCTGGAAAATCTCACGGATGAAGGAGCCTGGCTGGCTACAGTCTATGGAGTCGCAAGAGTCGGACACAACCGCCACCACACCACAAATTGGGGCATCATCTGTAGTTCTCCTCCCACCAGCCCTAGGAGCTAAACATTTACAAGCTTACTCTGGTTGACCTGTAAACTCTCAATGGCCACTGTGATAAAGAAAAGCAATGTAACAAAATGAGTTAGGATGAAGGGATGAGGGAGGAGAGAAGAGAAATAAGAGGGTCATGAAAATAATTTAATAACCTAGGTGATCATGCCTACCAGAAAAGAACCCAGAGTTATTGAGCTGATTGGGAAAAAAATACTTGCTGTTTCTCTGGATTACAGAAAGTTGTCCGTTTTTAGGGTGTTAAAGAAGATTTGGAGGTAAAACATAATAATTAAAATGTGATATAAACTGGGAACAAAAGGAGATAAATACAGGGATTTTTCATGAAAATTTAAAGAAGATTACGAGTAAAAAAGCTTTTTAAACTCTTGATTTAAATCAGTTTAGTATAGTCTTACCAATACTGCTTGTAATAGCTAACTTCTTCAAGGTTCCTAGAATGTGCCAGAATGTGCAGACTGTGCTAGAATAGGTTAGTGACTTTGTATACATTATCTAATCTAATATTCAAGGAAATTAAATAAGTACTATTATTATCCTCATTGTACAAATAAACTAGCTGGAATTTGTGCTGTGCTTAGTCACTCAGTCCTGTCTTACTCTTGGCGACCATGTGGACTGTGGCCTGCCAGGCTCCTCTGTCCATGGGATTCTCCAGGCAAGAATACTGGAGTGGGTTGCCATGCCCTCCTCCCAGGGATCTTCCTAACCCAGGGATCAAATTCAGGTCTCCTGCATTGCAGGCTGATTCTTTACCATCTGAGCCACCAGATAAAATTTAGATATGTGACAACACTTGCCCAAGGACTGACCCAGACTCAGCATTAGCATATTTTGCTATGCCGCTCCAGGAGTTGCAAAATCTATTTGAAATGCAAAATTTTGGATTAAATTATGTAATGGAGTATTGATTCTCAAGTAAGACAAAGTACCAGTGAGATTTATTTTTCTGTTTTTATAACTGTGGTCTAAATTGGTATCAGTTTTACAGTACCTCTAACATAGAATATACACTTCTCATACATATCCAGTGCTGTTGTTGCTCAGTGCCTGAGTCGTGTTCCACTCTTTGCAGCCCCCTTGAATGCAGCACGCCAGGCTTCCTTCACTATTTCTTTGAGTTTGCTCAACTCATGTCAGTTGACTTGATGATGCCATCCAACCATCTCATCCTCTGCCACTCCTTTCTCCTTTTTCCTTCAGTCTTTCCCAGCATCAGAATCTTTTCCAGTGAGTCAGCTCATTGCATCAGATGCCCAAAGTATTGGAGCTTCGGCTTCAGCATCAGTCCTTCCAATGAATCTTGGAAAGAACAAATCTTTCCAAGCAATCTTCAGGTTTGATTTTCTTTAGGATTGCCTGGTCTGATCTCCTGGCTGTCCAAGGGACTTTCAGAAGTCTTCTCCAGCACTACAGTTTGAAGCATCAATTCTTCAGTGCTTAGCATTCTTTATGGTCCAACTCTCACATCCATACATGACTACTGGAAAACCATAGCTTTGACTATATGGACCTTTGTTGGGAAAGTGCTGTCGTTGCTTTTTAATATGCTGACTACGTTTGTCATAGCTTCCTTCCAAGAAGCAAGCATCTTCTAACTTCATGGCTGCAGTTACTATCCTCAGTGATTTTGGAGCCCAAGAAAAGAAAATCAGTCTCCTACTTTTTCCCCATCTATTTGCCATGAAGTGATGGGACCAGTGCCATGATCTTCATTTTTTGAATGTAGAGTTTTAAGCCAGCTTTTTCACTCTCCTTTTTCATGCTCATCAAGAGGCTTTTTAGTTTCTCACTTTTTGCCATTAAAGTGGTATCATCTGCTTATCTAAGGTTGTTGATATTTCTCCCAGCAATTTAGATTCCAGCTTGTGACTTATCCAACTTGGCATTTCACATGATGTACTCTTCATATAAGTTAAATAAACAGAATGACCATTTATAGCCTTGTCTTACTCCTTTCCCAATTTTGAACCAGTCAGTTGTTCCGTGTAAGCTTCTAACTGATGCTTCTTGACTCGCATACAGGTTTCTCAGAAGACAGGTAAAGTGGTCTGGTTTCCCATCTCTTTAAGAATTTTCCACAGTTTGTTATGATCCACATAGTCAAAGGCTTTAGTGAAATCAATGAAACAGAAATAGATATTTTTCTGAAATTCCTTTGCTTTCTCTGTGATGCAACAAATGTTGGCAATTTAATCTCTGGTTTCTCTGCCTTTTTAAAATCCAGCTTGTATGTACATCTGGAATATCCTGGTACAGGTACTGCTGAAACCCAGACTGAAGGATTTTGAGCACAACCTTACTAGCATGGGAAATGAGCACAATTGTCCAGTAGGTTCAACGGTTTTTGGCACTGCCCTTCTTTGGAATTGGAATGAAAACTGACCTTTTCCAGTCCTATGGCCACTGATGAGTTTTCCAAATTTGCTGGCATATTGAATGCAGCACTTTCACAGCATATTCTTTCAGGATTTGAAATAGCTCAGCTGGAATTCCATCACCTAGCTTTATTTTTGGTAATGCTTCCTAAGACCCATTTCACACTCAAGGATGTCTGGCACTAGGTGGGTGACCACACCATCATGGTTATCTGGGTCCTTAAGATCTTTTCTGTATAGTTCTTTTGTATATTCTTGCCACCTCTTAATATCTTCTGCTTCTGTTAGGTCCTTACCATTTCTGTTCTCTATCATGCCCATCCTTACATGAAATGTTTCCTTGACAGCTCTAATTTTCTTGAAGAGATCTCTAGTCTTTCCCATTTTGTTGTTTTCCTCTATTTCTTTGCATTGTCCACTGAAGAAGGCCTTCTTTACTTTCCTTGCTATTTTTTGGAACTCTGCATTCAGTTGGGTATATCTTTCCCTTTCTCCCTTGCTTTTTGATTCTCTTCTTTCCTCAGCTATTTGTAAAGCTCCTCAGACAACTGTTTTGCCTTCTTATATTTCTTTCTCTTGGAAATGGTTTTGATCACTGCCTCCTGTACAATCTTAGGAACCTCTGTCCATAGTTCTTCAGGCACTCTGTCTCCAAGATCTAATCCCTTGAATCTATTTGTCTCCTCCACTGTATCCACATATCCATATACATGATATATAAAACATTATTTTATTGTTGCAAAAATATGAAAAAGCCTGATTCACTGTATAATGTCTATCTAGAACTTCAACAAGCTAAATAAATACTTTTTAAAAGTAAATATTTAAATTACAGTACACATAAAAGTGAATAGATCATACATGTAAAGCTCAATGAATTTTCATATAGTATATATATATACAAGTGTAAAAACTGCTTTGTTAAAGAAACAGACCATTTCCAATAACTCAGGAGACAAACCTCTTTGGTCAACCCTCACCCCCCTCCCACACACACTACTACTACCCTGACTTTTATCACCAAAGATTAGTTTTGCTTATTTTTGAATTTAAAGAAATGGAATAATAATGCATAAAAATTGTATTTGACTTTTTGTTTGTTCAATGTTGTATTTGTGAGGCCCACTCATGCTATTGTGTGTCACTGTATATCATTCTCATTGCTGCAAGACATTGCAATATTTATTTACTTATTTGACTACTAATAGTCATTTGAATTGAGAAATATTAAAGCGTGTTTCTTCCCTTACTCTTCCATCTTAAGTTAAATCTTTTTAGCCGTGGGCAAAAGCTTTGAGAGTTGGAAGGATTTCTTAAAAGAATTTGCTGGCAAATACACTAATATAAGTTAACCTTCACCTTTGTTCAACTTTACCTTTATGGAAGTCATCTTATTTACTAAATTCCTAAATTTAAACATTCCCAAAGCACTTCAGAGACAAAGTTTCTTATTACCTATTTGACTCAAGAGGCCACAAAACCTTAGTAAATTTACAAGTGACCCAAAATTTCCCACATGCAATCGATGTGAATGGAAAGATCTCTAGTAATCCTGCGAGCAGCTTTGAGTCTAAAAGTTGGACTAAGAGTATAAACACTCTGACAAAAACCTTGTTCTACAAAAGCTCTTTAAGACAGTATTTCACTTTCTTTACACATACTATAACCACTTTCTCAGAGGCAATGCTCAGCAAAAGTCTGAAGATTTGAATTGAATTTGGTTATTTCAACAAAGGAAAATGGACAGTATTATACATAGAGAACTCACTAAATCAACTAATGACTAAAACATTTCCAGTCCTGTGGAAAATAAATAATATTCAGCATACAAATATCCCTTTTCCTATTATTCTAAAACTAGTACTTCTTTAAAAAAAATTTTTTTTGTATTGGGGTATAGCCAATTATTCAATATTTTGGTCACCTGATGCAAACAGCCGACTCATTGAAAAAGTCCCTGATGCTGGAAAGGATTGAGCGCAGAAGTAGAAGAGGGTGTCAGAGGATGAGATGGCTGGATGGCATCACTGATGCAATGGACATGAACTTGGTCAAACTTTGGGAGATGGTGAGGGACAGGGAGGCCTGGCATGCTGCAGTCCGTTGGGTCTCAAAGAGTCAGACACAACAACAACATAGCCAGTTAACAGTGTTGTGACAGTTTCAGGTGAACAGTGAAGGGACTCAGTCATACATATACATGTATCCCTTCTTCCCCAAACTCCCCTCCTATCCAGGCTGCCACATAACATTGATCAAAATTCCCTGTGCTATACAGTAGGCACTTGTTGGTTATCTATTTTAAACATAGCAGTGTGTACATGTCCATCACAAACTAACTATCCCTTCCTGCTATCCATCTCCCAGGCAACCGTAAGTTCATTCTCTAAGTCTGTGAGTCTTAAAAACAGTACTTCTCAATTTCTTTAATATAGTGGAAGCTTTGAACCTCCTCAGAACAGTTCTTGATGAACCAGTTTTTTCCCAGATGATTTTAGTGCGCCCACTTAGGAGTCTGTGAGGTTTCTGTGGACACCATATTAAGAAATTCTCTTCTAAATGTTGACACGAAACATTTGTTGTGTTACTACATGACAGGCAATATACTACTGTACATACTGTAGCATGAATTCCCAATGGGTTAATATCACCCTCAAGGGGACAAAAATTTGTCCTTAAGAGTTAAAAAAAAAACTTACTATATTTTATGTGTAATGTATAGATATAGATACAGTACATTAACTGATTTACAATATATCTGTGGTATTAAACTTTTATGGGGTAGAGACAAATAGAAAAAGAAAAAAAGGTATAAAATGTCTCATTAGGGGGTCAATGGAACTGCATTGGAAATAGGAAGACTAAGAAATAAATACTGGGTAAGAGAGGTTTGACTTTAAGCATTTCAAGTATACATTGTAAGTCACCTCAGTTTCAATTAAACATCTTTTAAATATCTCTGAATATGTTATTTTAATCAAGGCAAAATGTGTTTTTAAGAATATTCAAATTTTGAAGGCCTAACCATGGGTGTCTCCCACAGTAAGCAATAAAATAATCATTTGCCCTTCAAAGCTAAAGTTTAGTAATTTTTCATGTATTTTAAAAATCTCTGAAGATAATTTTACATAATGTATTGGCTCTAACACATTATAGATGTAATTATTTCTAATTTTTAATGATATATCTTGCAAAATTACAAATTATACATAATTGTTTAGCTTTGTACTTAGTGATATGATTATGATTTAGAAAGAAATTATTATTGTTCTCCCAAATAAGAAATATCATCATTTAGCACAATTTTAAGTATGCTTATACTTTTAAAGCTTATATTAAAACTGAAATCTTGGAACCCATTTTTAAAACAATAAGTGAATTATCTTACAGAAAGAATGAACTAATTGCTCTGTTCCTATAGATCATTTCTGGTGGGTGATTATTTTCTAGGTGTGAAAAGTATATAATTTACTACTCAGGGGCATATTTCATTGGGTGTTTTCTTGTCTTTTATGGTCTTCACCTACTCTTTTATTACAATTACAGGGAGTTTCACCATCTACTAAGAGGCAAAACTCAGATATCAAAAAAAAAACACAAAACAATTATAACCTTGGCATTTAAAAAATGAATTTTAGATGTCATCCAGAATATAAATATATCAGTTCTCTTTTCTCTTATTTATATGATGCAGGAAATGCCCTTATTAAGCAATAACTTTGGCAAAAAAAAAAAAGCAAAAGCAAAACCCACCAAGGCAACAGAAACAAAATTGAGAGCAACTTCTTGTGTATTACTGTCAATAGTTTTTCATAGTGTGGATCAACTTCCTCAACGACTTGTATAATTTTGTTATGCACAGGTAGACCTGTCCCTAAGCGTATGAGACTAAAGATCTTATTAAGCTTGGTAGACTGTCCTTGGGCAACTTTGATAAATACATTTGTTTCATTGATTTTTAGTTGGAAAGCTAGAAATAACATGGAGAAATTGTAATAATAATTCCTGCTTCAAAATTTTCAAGCATTTTATATTTGGCTGGGTGTTATGGGCTAACATATGCCCTGCATCCAGTTCATTTGTTGAAGTCCTAACCCCCATAACTTCAGAGTGTGACAACATCTGAAGACAGAGTTTTTAAGGTGGTAATTAAGTTAATGGGAGGTTAGTAGAGTTGGGCTCTAACCCACTGGGACTGTTTTGGGAGAAGAGGAAATTAGGACATAGATGCATACAGGGGGAAAATGATCTACAAGTCAAGTCAAGGAGAGAGACCTGCAAAGGAACCAACCCTGCCGATATGTGGATTTCAGATTTCCAGTCTCCAAAACTGGGAAAAAACAAATTTCCAGTATTTAAGTTACACAGTCTGTGACACTTACTATGGTGCCCGAGAAAACTAATATGCTGGGTTGACATTTATAAAAAGTTCTTTATGGATTTTTGATATAATATACAGTTGACCCTTGGATAACAGGAGTATTAGAGATAATAGAATATTAGAGATACCCACCATCCTTGAAATGGGAAATTTGTGTATTGGTATAACTTATAATCACCTTCCATATGCATAGTTCTCCCATGTCCGTGGATGCAGCCGACTGTAGTAGTTTGTGTGTTATACTGTAGGATGTATTTGGTGAAAAAAAGTCTGTGTATAAGTGGACCTGTACAGTTCAAACTCATGTTGTTCAAGGATCAGCTGTATTAATTTCTGTGCTTTGCTTTATTTTCCACCCACTTCCATCTCTTTGTCATGTAATTGACTCAGCTAGAATGTTTGGGTAGAATTGAGTAGAATAGGTAGAATTCTACTGAGGGATAAAGGCTCTTTCTTTTAAGAAGAGAGCGCTAAGATTATAGAGTTAGGAATATACAGACTTCATCCTACCTACATCTTAATCTGTGCCATTTACTTAGACATTTTTTTTACTTTGAAATGGTTAAATATGCTTCTTTCTGTTGCCACAATGAGGATAGAATGATAGGACTAAATATTCTTTAAAACTGAGATAATACACATAAAGCATCTAGCAAAGGGCCTGGATGGAAAAATGATAATAAATAACGGTGCTCTTTCTATCTTTATTCTCTGCTCTCTTAAACACCATACAGAATAGGAAATAATTACTTACATTTGAATAAATATATCACTCTATGATATCAGTAGTGATAAATCATTTGTTTATTTAAAATTAATTTTGTCTAGTAGATACAGGGATTCTTATCCAGGAATTTATTTTTTACATGTAGTTTTTATAGAAGCCATCAAATGATACTGTAGACAATGTAGAAACATATACCATGACCGATTGAATAATTGTTTTCAGCAAAAATAACTACTCTGAGGGATCTTTGTTGACATACAGGTTTTTACCCAGATGTATCTTCACAGTTTAGTCATAACTTTTCTGAAATACATATTAGTTCTATATGCTATGCTTAGTTGCTCAGTCATGTCCAGCTCATTGCGGCCACATGACTCTAGCCACCAGGCTCCTCTGTCCATGGGGATTCTGCAGACAAGAATCCTGGAGTGGGTTGCCATGCCCTCCCCCAAGGATCTTTCCAACCCGGGGATCAAACCCAGGTCTCCTGCATTGCAGGCAGATTCTTAACTGTCTGAGCCACCAGGGAAGCAGAAATTAGTTCTAGGCAGTTCTAATTACAACAGTCTTTGATCATTGTACAGTTTCTTTCTATAACAAGGAAATCTTCACTTATATTTTTATTTCTATGGACAAAGGAGAATATTTTGAAGGCCACTTTGAAACACGTATCTCCATTTCTTCAAAATCAATGTCTAAAATTATCAAATGTTTTAGAAGTGTTCAGCTTGTTACAGAAGATTTCTTCATTATTAACCCACAGATACTCTGCTATTGATGTTCATGGTAACATACTCATCAAATGGAATCTGAATTTTCTCTGGAAAAAACAAAGCTATTCATTGCTGGAACATTCCTTTACCTAAAGGAGGGATTTGTGTATATCATAATATGTAGATTTTATTATTTTGGTCAGATATATTTCTGATACCTGGAATGCAATATGGTTTTAAAAAATGTTTCTAGTCTTTTCATTCTAGATCAGTTCATTTCACTAACCTTCCCATAAATCTGGCACTATTATCATCCTGTTCACTTTCCAGTTAAACACACAGAAAGGTTAAGGACTCTTATTATTGTAATCTTTTATTCAAATCTCATTGCCATATCCTACTGCTGCTTTTTTGTATCATCTATTGACTGAGTTCTTTCTGCTCAATTTTAAAAGATTTGTGCATATAAGTTAGAGACTGAACAGCAGCAACATACTTACAGGGCCTTTCAGTGTTCAGTCATCCCATTTCCAACATTAATCCAATCTTCAATCAGCACATGGATGCTGATTGATGACATGAAACAGTCACAAGCTAGAGAGATGCATGAGAATTTCTAATGATGAAAATAATCATCCTCATTATATGAATTTTACTAAGTTCTTCAAATTTCATAATCATGGACTCAGAATTGAAGATAAACATCACTTTATACTATAAAACTGTATATTTGGCAAAGACATTTATAAACCTTAATATGGATGGAAGTTAATGTATTAAGTGAGATAAAGGAAAAGAATAGATAATTCTAGTATGGCAAAAATTTACAGCTATCTGTTAGAGGAAATCAGTTGGTGATGTGTATCTTATACAATCACAAAACTGTTGCAATGGAATCTATAGAGGTGACACGGAAACTTCAACAATCTATTCATCTTTTGAAAGTCTGTTCTACCTGAACAGAACAACTGACAAAGTCTTGCCTGGTCTTATGGACCTTTTCCTGCCCTGGAGGGTTAAGGAAGTGATTATAGGAACTATCATTTTGGGCCCAATTTTGATCAGCAAGGAGAATTTTGTTCATAAAGTGCCAGTGACAAGAGACTGGAAAAACTGGCCATGTCATTTTTTAAAATTTGGAGTATCTCAGGAGGGACATTCATTAAATGGGTACTCTAGACTTTAAGAAGAAAGACTTCAAAAACTTCAGATATGAAAAACGTAGAAGCTCAGAAAGGTAGCAAAAAGTGCTAATGACAAGATTCTATCAATGCAAATCTCAAATTATTTTAATGAGGAAGGAAAGAAGGCTGATAGGGAAAGAAAATGGCATAACGATGCAAAGAACTTTATTATATCTGCATATCATAAAAAGACATGCACAGAAAACGGAGAGGAAGACAGATAACCAAAAGGAAGACAAATAACTCTAAATATAGGACTGTAGCATGGATTGGCAAGAATAGTGCAGGAAGGTCAACATCCTTAATGAGCTGAAGTTTGCAAAATTTGCTACCAACCACTGAATTTGGCCTCAAATGGAAATGAGTAGGGCTATTTTGGGTGAAAAGTCAAGGCTGTTCTGGTTGATATATTTTCCCTCTTGCTCTCTTGCACTTTGCTCTTTCTATATTAAATAAATACATTATCTAATGTTAAAAAAATTTTCCTTTAATTTCTAGTATTTTCCCTAAGCCTTTCTCACTTTAATATATGGGATCTATAGTTTAAAAAATAATTTTCCAGTCTACCAGTTCAGGAAATAGAAGGTCTCAAAGCCAAGATGTCAAGCTGAATGTGTTAGGAGTCCACAGGAAGAAAGCAGATAGTAAGAGACTTCAGGATACACATCTTCAGATGAAGGGCAAAGGTGGTACTCACAAGAGGATATTTTTCAGCCTTCTCAAGATGTTTCTCTAACAAACTGTGATAGAATTATCATTGATATATTCAAAGAGAGAGAAAACTGGGGGCAGTAATGAAAGATGAGCCTTGTTCGGCTTGACTCTTTCAAAGATGGTCTGTAATGTCTGACTTTTTGCAACCTCATGGACTGTAGCCCACCAGGCTCCTCTGTTTGTGGAATCTTCCAGGGAAGAATACTGGAGTATATGGCTATTCCCATCTTCAGGGGATTTTCCCAGCCCAGGGATCAAAGCCAGGTCCCCTGCAATGCAGGAGAATTCTTTACCATCTGAGCCACCAGGGAAACCCTAAAGATGGTCTGGAATTCTCCAACCAGTTCTCCAACCTCTTCTGGTATGCAAGAGTCAAAGCCAGATCTGACTAGATTCCTGAGGGACCCCAGGAATGCCAAAGATTAATGGAAGATACTATGTGTCAAAAATACAGCAGAAGGCAGAATTTAAAATTTATATTGCAATTAGAGAATAAGGAAAATACCAAATGATTTAAGAAAAGTTGAAATTGTTGACTGTTAGGTAGTCATTAGATTTTTTTATCAAGGAAATAATTTTCAGGACCATTATAGAAGAAAATAAAAGTGGACAGGAGAATAATTAAATATAAAGTATTTAAAAAGCAAAAAATAGAATAGATCATACTCTTGCTTAAAAAACTTCATAGTATCTCACTGCACTTAGGGTAATAGTCTCCATGACTGTCTCCCTCATCAAATTCTCCTTTATTTGCCCCTTTTTTCTCTTAACTATTTTCCCCCAATGGTGACGTATTGCATAATTATATCACAATATTACAACCAGATCAACAACAGTTCTTTCACAGACATCTTACTGTGACTTACAAGTCTTAGGTGAGCTGACTGGTTCTTACATATTCCATTACATGACCACAGCAATCTCTTTTATTCCTGTATCAGTTTTCTATTGTTGTATATAAATTACCACAAAGTTAGTAGCTGAAAGCCACACATTAAATATCCTGGTTTTTGTGAGTAAAGAATCTGAGCATAGCTTAAGTGAAGTCTTAACAAAGCTACTTAATGATGTGAAAGACAGCTCTTCATCTTTGACATACAATATCACCTAAGCAAGGGGATTATGAGCCTTTGCTATATTTTTTTGATACATTCTTTTATGAAAGGATGAGATCTGTACTGGCTGTGATTCCAGGGTGCTGAGATTTGGGGAGCCATCTTAGAATTCTGCACACTATACCTCTTAACTTCCCCATCACTCATTCTGCTCCAGCCACTTGGATTTACTTTCCTTCTACTTCAGTCTCTCTCTCTCTTTTTAAAAATTTTTATTTATTTATTTTGTGGCCATGCTCTGATGCACAGCTTCCATTGTGGCTCAGCTGGTAAAGAATCTGTCTGTAATGTGGGAGACCTGGGTTCGATCCCTGGGTTGGGAAGGTCCCCTGGAGAAGGGAAACGCTACCCACTCCAGTACTCTGGCCTGGAGAATTCCATGGACTGTATAGTCCATGGGGTTGCAAAGATTCGGACATAACTGAGTGACTTTCACCTTCTCTTCACTGTGAAGCATGTAGGATCTCAGTTTCCCAACCAGGGATCAAACCTGTGCTCCCTGCAGTGGAAGCACAGGACCTTAACTCCTGGATCACCAAGGAAGTCCTTTTCTATCTCTTCTTAAAGGTAACTATAGAAAAAATGCCCTCCTCCGGGATCATCCTATTTAAAAGAACATTTCCATTTATATCCCCCATACTCCTACATCTACCATCTTGCTTTACCTATAGCACTTCACACTGTTTGGCTTAATATGTACCTGTTTGTTATCTGTTTACCTTCACTAAAGTGAAAATTTCATGAGGGAGGGATTTGGTCTCTCACTTTCTCTCTTTCTTTATCTTTAGCACTTAGAATGGTGCCTTGAATAAAACTGGCACAGAAGTATTTGTTGAATGAATAAATAGTTTATTTGGCAAATATGGCTAGTTTGGCAACATAGCAGAAGTAGTTAAGTACCTGGATTTTTTAAATGAAAAAAATTTGTTTGAAAGAACAAGAGTTCAAATCCCTGTTCTCTGATTTAATGTGTTTTTGCACAGATAATTTTACCTCTTCATGCATCAATTTTCTCAGCTATATAATGACTTAAATAATAGTATTTCTTTGCCCAGGACATTGAGAATATTTATTAAAATGTCTTATAAATAGGGAATTCTCTATAATATCAACAAACGTAATTTCCAGTTTATTCAGAGCCAGTTCATTAGATGATTGCCACCTCTTATCTCTATTTCTTATTTTATGAGTATGTCTATTTCAATATATTCTTTCTGCATAGTAAATTTCCTTATGACTTAGTACATAAAAATAACTATTTTATTATCTCTGATTCTGTGGGCCAGAAATTTAGCCAGAGTTCCGTGAGGATGGGTCCTCTATTTCACATGGTGTTAGCTAGGGCAGCTCTACTGAAGGTTGATGATGGCCTCTATCACTTTTCCAGAACCTTATGTTGGGTGGTGTCATCTGAGATTGCTGAACCTCTCTCTTCTTCATGGAGTCTTCAGACTCAGTTACATGCACAAGCATACTCAGTTGTATCCTGCTCTGGAAACCCATGGACTATAGCTCATCAGACTCCTCTGTCCATGGAATTTTCCAGCCAAGAATACTGGAGTGGGTTGCTGTTTCCTACTCCAGGGGATCTTCCTGACCCAGGGATGGAAGCCAGGTTTCCTGCAATGGCAGGTGGATTCTTTACCACTGAGCTACCTGGGAAGTCCCTCAGTTACATAGGGTGTCTTTTTCCCTTGTGTGACATGGAGTCTCATCCATGAAGGCTATCCAACTTAAACAAATCACTGGCTTCTCAGACAATTGATAGAAGCTGACCACTCTCGATACTGAGGCACAGAACCGGCGTTGAACCATTTCCTCTGCCCTCTGTTGGTCAAAGTCAGTAACAAATCAGTCAAGATTGAAAGGAAGGAAACAGACTGTGGAACAAATGACAGGAGTGCACAGAGAAGGAATTATTGGCAGTCATTTAGCAAATGATCTAGCACAAAAACTTGAGAAAATGTTTCTTTTTGAAAACTTATAGCAGAAGTTAGAATGTGGATAAGGTAGTTACAATTGTATTTGTCAAGCTACTTTGTTGTATGCAACCTAAAATGGAAAGAGATTAACAAACTCACACACACACTTACAAGAAGTATGGAGAGTTAGACACCTTAGACTGAAGAAAAATACAGAAAGTCTAGACCACTCAGTGAAGCAATAATTAAAGAGAAAGACAGCTAGTGCAAAGTGCTGGAGTGTGCCAAGGAGATGAGCAAATTATGAGTTAAAACTCATGGTTGAGAGCAATTTTATGATACCTTACAAAATGAATCTGTGTGCTTAGATTATGAAGAAAATATCTCCATATTGGAAATAAGAATGTGATTTTAAAAACATAAATTGACTATCCTATACTTAATTTACATAAAATGTAGATTGCTCAGTATTTGTTTTTCTAGCTCTGATGCAGAAATAAAAATAATATATATATACTTCTTGGTGAAGGAATTAAATTTTTCCAGTTGTAAAAATCATAAAACTAGATAATCTACAAAAATAAATATTATTAAAGAGCAAAATCACTAGGGATGCCAGATGAATTCAATTCAACCTGAAATTATAACACCATTGTATGTGGTTTGTAAGGACAGATACAGATTAAAAATAAGAGGCTTAATACTCCCTATTGAAATTAAGGAAAGAGATCCTCTTCACTTTTTTAAAAGGATTCCATTTAGAAAATTTCTATGTTTCTCCTCTGTCTCTTTGCTGCTGCTGCTGCTAGGTCACTTCAGTCGTGTCTGACTCTGTGCGACCCATAGACGGCAGCCCACCAGGCTCCCCTGTCCCTGGGATTCTCCAGGCAAGAACACTGGAGTGGGTTGCCATTTCCTTCTCCAATGCATGAAAGTGAAAAGTGAAAGTGAAGTCACTCAGTTGTGTCTGACTCTTAGTGACTCCATGGACTGCAGCCTACCAGGCTCCTCTGTCCGTGGGATTTCCCGGGCAAAAGTACTGGAGTGGGGTGCCATTGCCTTCTCCGCTGTCTCTTTGACATATATATAAATCTTTTTTAAAACTACATGAGCCTGTCTCCACTTTTATGACTCAAGAGTGTCTTTCTCCAGGACCAGGGCATCATTTCTTTGAAAATACATAAAATGGTGCCCCATCTCCTAGGTTTTGTGAAAGGGTGGGGGTCTTACTTTATTGGGTGCCTTCCCACGTGTCATAAAGATAAGAGAAGTTTACTTTTCTTTGGCTAAAGACAGTTAGCTAACACAGTCACCCTAATTACCAGGTGAATTTAGGACAAATGCATGACAAATGGTTTTGTCAAGTCCTGTTACACGAGGACTAGTTATTATTTATTTTGAGAACATGCATGTAACAGATTATATCTATTTGATTATACACAAGGGTGAGACTTCTTTCTGTGTTCCTATCTCTGAGCAGCTTGCTGGCCTATTATTTATTCAGAACAAAGTTTTCTTTTTCTTCTACCTTTGTGGACAGATTTTCTGAGTTTAGAGGAGATTAGGGTTTAATTATATTTCCTTGACAAGACATAGTTCATGAAAAACACAAATTGATTATAAAAAGAACACAATGCACTAGAATAGTTTTAAATTGCATTCAATGAATGAGAAATGTGATATACTTAATCCCATGGCAACTAGAACCACAGAGTGGAGAGGCAGCTTTAGGGAACAGAAGTGGACCTGGGGAATACAGAATTCTGCTCTGAGTTTTACTACTTTGGTGTTTGTAGTTAACCTAATGAGGACTCAGTTTTCTCATCTGTAAAACAGAGTTGAATTGGACTGATGGCCTGTTGGAAATAATCCATCTTCACATGCATTTTATGTGTTATGCATTTTGCCTAGGTTATTTTCAAAATAGAGAGACTATACATAAAAACTGAACTTTTGGATAAGAAGAAGAAGGAAGAAGAGGGGAAAGAGGAAAGGGAGAAAGAAGAAGGAGAGAAAGAATGATGCCTTTGCCATTGTTGTTCAGTTGCTAAATTGTGTCCGACCCTTTTGCAACCCCATGGATGATATCCCGCCAGGCTCCTCTGTCCCTGGAATTCCCAGGCAAGAATATTGGAATGGGTTGTCATTTCCTTTTCCAGGGGATCTTCCTAACACAGGGATCCATGAATCCATGTCTCCTGCTTGACAGGTGGATTCTTCACCACTGAGTCACCAGGGCTGCCTGATTTTGCGATGTTGTTGTTCTGTCACTAAGTCATATCCAACTCCGTGCAACCCCATTGACTGCAGCATGCCAGGCTTCCCGGTCCTACACTGTCTCCTGGAGTTTCCTCAAACTCATGTCCATTGAGTTGATGATGCCATCCAACCATCTCATCCCTTGTCGCCCCCTTCTCCTCTCATCCTCAATCTTTCTTAGCCATCAGGGTCTTTTCTAATACGTCAGATCTTTGCCTCAGGTAGCCAAATCATTGGAGTTTCAGCATCAGTCCTTCCAATGAATATTCAGTACTGATTTCCTTTAGTATTGATTGGTTCAATCTCCTTGCTCTCCAAAGGACTCTCAGGAGTCTTCTCCAGCACCAGAATTTGAAAGCATCAATTCTTCAGTGCCCAGTCTTTTATATGGTCCAACTCTTACATCTGTACATGACTACTGGAAAAACCATAGCTTTGACTTACAGACCTTTGTTGGGAAAATGATATCTCTGCTATTTAATATGCTATCTAGGTTTCTCACAGCTTTTCTTCCAAGGACGAAGTGTCTTTTAATTTCATGGTTGCAGTCACCATCTGCAGTGATTTTGGAGCCCAAGAAAATCAAGTCTGTCACTGTTTCCATTGTTTTCCCACCTATTTGCCATGAAGTAATGGAACTAGATGCCATGGTCTTAGTGTTTTGAATGTTGAGTTTTAAGCCAGCTTTTTCTCTCTCCTCTTTAACCTTCTTCAAAAGGCTCTTTAGTTCCTCTTCACTTTCTGCCATTAGGGTGGTGTCATCTGCATATCTGAGGCTATTGATATTTCTCCCAGAGATCTTGATTCTAGCTTGTGCTTCATCTAGCCTGGCATTTCACATGATTTACTCTGCATAGAAGTTAAGTAAGCAGGGTGACAACATACAACCTTGATGTACTTCTTTCCAAAATTTGAGCCAGTCCATTGTTTCATATCCAGTTCTAACTGTTGCTCCCTGACCTGCTATACTGGGCTCATAATAACATTATCTGGGCTAAGAAGTGACTGAATCCTTGATCTGGACACATGCTCTTGAGTTGCCCACAATCCTCATCATTCCTTGTTGTATAATTGTTGGTTTGTTCATCTGCTTACATTTCCCATATATATGTATGCAAGGTATAAGTCATTGAACAACCACTTGAAGTAGTTGTGTATGATAAGAGCAAGAACAGAGGGACTATCCAAATGGTACTTCAATGCTATTTTAGTAGGAAAGTAGCAGTAACATGTATATGTACATGGACAAGGTAAGCAGTGGGAGTGTCAAGGGAGTTTGTAATTTCCTTGGTTCTGTCTCATCACAACAAAAATTTGAAGCAATGGACCAGTGTTACAGCTCCATATTACAGCTCCATTTTATTTAGAAAGTAAAGGAAAATACATCCTCGATGCGTGAGGGCATGCTGACCCAAAAGACGTGAAGAGAAGAGAGGCCCCCAGCCCGTTGGCTCCTCTTTTTATATGTTTTTTTTCTCCTCCCCCTGGGCCTGTCGTATGTAAATTGGGCTAGCCAGGTGTGCTGTTTGTTTTACCCGAGGTCCTCACTCTGATCCTCGGATCTTCCTTTGTTCTATTTTCATGGGCTTTTCCCTTCTTTATCTTTCAGCCACTGCCATTTTGGACTTCTTTTTCCTATTCTAACTACCTAACAGGAGGTTTCCAAGCTGTGCTCCAGCAGGGGATCAATCTCTGGGTCTTCACAAGTAGTCATTGGTGACATAATCCAGGCAGGTCTTTACCACTTGAGCCTTAACTGGCCAGAGTAGTTCCAACACAGAACAAAGCACACAGAACAAACAGAAGTTAAAGACTGATTCAAAATCTTCAGTTCAGTTCAGTTCAGTCGCTCAGTCACGTCCAACTCTTTGCGACCCCATGAATCACAGCACGCCAGGCCTCCCTGTCCATCACCAACTCCCGGAGTTCACCCAGACTCACCTCCATCGAGTCAGTGATGCCATCCAGCCATCTCACCCTCTGTTGTCCCCTTCTCCTCATGCCCCCAATCCCTCCCAGCATCAGAGTCTTTTCCATGAGTCAACTCTGCACATGAGGTGGCCAAAGTACTGGAGTTTCAGCTTTAGCATCATTCCTTCCAAAGAGATCCCAGGGCTGATCTGCTTCAGAATGGACTGGTTGGATCTCCTTGCAGTCCAAGGGACTCTCAAGAGTCTTCTCCAACACCACACTTCAAAAGCATCAATTCTTCGGGGCTCAGTTTTCTTCAAAGTCCAACTCTCACATCCATACATGACCACTGGAAAAACCATAGCCTTGACTAGATGGACCTTTGTTGGCAAATTAATGTCTCTGCTTTTGAATATGCTATCTAGGTTGGTCATAACTTTCCTTCCAAGGAGTAAGTGTCTTTTAATTTCATGGCTGCAATCACCATCTGCAGTGATTTTGGAGCCCAGAAAAATAAAGTCTGACACTGTTTCCACTGTTTCCCCATCTGTTTCCCATCAAGTGATGGGACCAGACGCCATGATCTTCGTTTTCTGAATGTTGAGCTTTAAGCCAACTTTTTCACTCTCCACTTTCACTTTCATCAAGAGGCTTTTGAGTTCCTCTTCACTTTCTGCCATAAGGGTGGTGTCATCTGCATATCTGAGGTGATTGATATTTCTCCCAGCAATCTTGATTCCAGCTTGTGTTTCTTCCAGTCCAGCGTTCTCAAGATGTACTCTGCATATAAGTTAAATAAGCACGGTGACAATATACAGCCTTGATGTACTCCTTTTCCTATTTGGAACCAGTCTGTTGTTCCATGTCCAGTTCTAACTGTTGCTTCCTGACCTGCACACAAATTTCTCAAGAGGCAGATCAGGTGGTTTGGTATCCCCATCTCTTTCAGAATTTTCCACAGTTTATTGTGATCCACACAGTCAAAGGCTTTGGCATAGTCAATAAAGCAGAAATAGATGTTTTTCTGGAACTCTCTTGCTTTTTCCATGATCCAGCAGATGTTGGCAATTTGATCTCTGGTTCCTCTGCCTTTTCTAAAACCAGCTTGAACATCTGGAAGTTCACAGTTCATGTATTGCTGAGGCCTGGCTTGGAGAATTTTGAGCATTGCTTTACTAGCGTGTGACATGAGTGCCATTGTGCAGTAGTTTGAGCATTCTTTGGCATTGCCTTTCTTTGGGATTGGAATGAAAACTGCCCTTTTCCAGTCCTGTGGCCACTGCTGAGTTTTCCAAATTTGCTGGCATATTGAGTGCAACACTTTCACAGCATCATCTTTCAGGATTTGAGATAGCTCAACTGGAATTCCATCACCTCCACTAGCTTTGTTCGTAGTGATGCTTTCTAAGGCCCGCTTGACTTCACATTCCAGGATATCTGGCTCTACGTGAATGATCACACCTAGTGGTGAATTCTAAAATGCCACCAAAGCTCTTTGATAAAGGATATCTTTATTGTGTATTATGTGCTTGTTCTTTTAGTCATGTCTAATTCTTTGTGACCCTGTGGACTGTAGCCCTCCAGGCTCCTTTGTCCATGGGGATTCTCTAGGCAATAATACAAGGGTGGGGTGCCAAGCCCTACTCCAGTATATCTTCCCAACCCAAGGATTGAACTCAGGTCTCCTGCATTGCAGGTGGATTCTTTACTGTCTGAGCCACCAGGGAAGCCCAAGAATACTGGAGTGGGTAGCCTCTCCCTTCTCCAGTGGAACTTCCCAACCCAGGAATCAAACTGGGGTCTTTTGTATTGCAGGAAAATTCTTCACCAGCTGAGCTGCCAGGGAAGCTTTATTAACTAGATAATTTTTAATCTTGATTGTGTATATATATATACACACATATATATATACATATATATATATTTAATATAGATTTGAAACACCTATTCCTTTTAAACAGCTTATTCACTTTAAAAAAAGAAAAAACAAAACAATTTCCCTTTTTGGTCAAACCTTCTAAATGTACTTAGTTCCTAAGATAGGCAAATGAACACTACATCAAGACATGTTATTTCTTCTTCAGCATTTCAATGGACATTAATTATATGTCTAGTTTACCAAACTGTGGCAGATCTGTAGGCTTATATTTTGTAGCGTGAATAAACATCTTCTGAGGCACAGATAGTAGGGTATATAAACTATCTATGGTACATGGTTTCCCTTGTGGCTCAGCTGGTTAAGAATCTGCCTACAGTGAGGGAGATCTGGGTTCGATTCCTGGGTTGGAACAATCCCCTGGAAAGGGGAATGGTTACCCACTCCACAATTCTGGCCTGGAGAATTCCATGGGGTCACAAAGAGTTGGACAGGACTGAGCAACTTTCACTACTTCCATGGTATATGGTATAGTATATAAACTATAAATATATCATGACTTTTAAAAATCAGAAAATAGTCACATTTCAATGAAAAATAACTTAGAATGTCTTCTTGACTTAAACTACTATTGAACAAAGACATAATTAGTCTCCAAATGACTTACAATTAGATTTTCTTTCAAAGAATGATAAATGAAGCTTAACAAGTATAAGCTTCTCATTTTTAAAAGGCTTCCTTCATCAAAGGAGCCAATACTGTTAATAATAGGAAATGTCAAAAATGTCCAGGTCTGCTAAAAATAAATCTGTCTAAAGTGAAAAAAAGCTCAAAGAAAGGTACAATAATCTCTTTCATTTTTAGATTGTGATGTGTTTTGGAGGACTAATTGCTTATATATTGAATATCCTGTCCAGGCAAATTAAAATAGAAGTGAAATTATCATGCTTGGAAATTGCCTGTGTCACACATTCAACCATTCAGATTTCAGCATAATGACCTCAGCAACTCTTGCTAAATTCATCACCCTCAAATTCTTTATACATATTCCATTTGCAGTCTTTTACCCTGAATAGCTGGCTGAAAATCATGTTTAGCCTTGAACTGTTGGCAGCCACCCAGCTAATCTTCAACACATAATGAAATGAAAGGGGTGGAGTCTGAGCAAACAGTGTGCCAGCCTCAAACCCATTCCTTGTCATTGGTCCATGTTCCATGACTATTACCTTATCATTTTAAATGATTTAATTTTAAAATTATTTTTCATAGCTTGAAGAAATTTGTGTGGGTGATATTTAGACCTTAGGGAGTTAGCTTCTTCTTTAAAGAAATGTTAAGTAGTCAAGAAGTTTAGAACATATCTAATTGCTATATATATTAATCTCAATCTAAGAGATAGTGGTGTATAGGATGATATTTAAACATTTTAGAACAGAGAATGCAATTTATTGTGGAATTCAAGTCAGGCCTTTAAATATGGTGTGGAAATGCCTAGACTCTTCTTTCACTACCAAAACTATCCAACACAGGTAATAAATAAAATAAAGCCATGTATATGGCATGAGCATCTAGGTATTTAAAATAGATCCTAGTTTACAATGTTGGAAATTTTTCTGTGTTTCATTGACTTAACAGGGCTTCCCAGGTGGCTCAATGGTAAAGAATCTGCCTGCTGATGTAGGAGTTGTGGCTTTGATCCCTGAGTTGGGAAGATCCCCTGGAGAAGGAAATGGCAACCCACTCCAGTATTCTTGCCTGGGAAATCCCATGGACAGAGGAACCTAGCGGGCTACAGTCCAAGGGATTGCAAAGAGTCAGACATGACTGAGCACACACACACATTGACTTAAGACTACTTTGATTTGAAAAATAACCACAACTTGGAGAAGGGGAAAATAGCAGATAAGGATAGGTAGAAAATAGCTATTGTGCTATAATTTTTTTATGACCATTTAAACTTGGATTTTATGGCTCGCTAAAATTGAGTTCAAAGCCTATTGTGTGCATTTTAGGAACAGACAATTCTTCATCACCTACTGAAAAGTTTTTAGTGTCTAAAGACTGAATGCTAAATAGAGGATCATATTTCATTAGCTATTTCTATGGAGAATAAACATTGATTACTAACAAACCATTGATTTGAATCCTGATTGCTTTTTATTTTCAATTTTTAATTTATGTCTTCCTTGCAAAACTCAGAGACCCATGATCTAAGATTTTCTGTAGAGATATCTTACAAAGGTAACAACCTCACCCTGTACTACTCGAGACTTTCATCACCCCCAGTGAAAAATCAGTTGTTTATTGCCATGAAATAATGCTGCCACTTAAATTTGTATTTACTTGAAGAATTGAAAAAGTGGGTCAGAAATTAAAGAAACCAACAAAAATGATTAAATCTAGAGACTATTTTACATTTCAAAAGCAATTAGTACTCAAATGCTTCCTTCAGGCAATCTGTTTCCAAGTGTCAAGGGATCTTTGCTATGGCCCTCCCTCTTCCTGCACCCCAGGCCATTTTAGAGTGGTGCGCTTAATTGATCTTATTCTGTTTATACTGTTACTTCACAAAGTTGCTATTCTGGTGACTCTGGATTTTCTTAGAATTGTTATTATAGGCTTCATGGATTTCAGGAACTATAATGCTTTAATAAGACAATGGTTTGATAAACTCCAAAGTTGTTGGGTAATACCAGTTTTCAATAATTTCCTAGGCACACACAGTGGTTTATTTTTAATGAAGAATAAACTGGTATACAGCCAAGTGTAAAATATTGAAAACAGTCATTTCCAAACTCTATCAGAGAAGGTTAAAAGGTCACAAGACTTCTTACAACATTAACATTTGACATTTGAATTATTTTTCAGCTTAGCAGGCTGAAGAGTACTCAAGAATCTTCAGATAAACTAAAACAACTAAAAACATAAAAAAATTTTTTTCAGTCAAATCAAGCCAAGCTACTTAGATTGTACTGGTGTACAGTGGTATCACCATAGAAAAGGGAACTCTTAATGATCACTTTGACCATTTGAACAAAATCATAGTCCTATTCTTCAGAAATGAAAAAAACTTTAAGAATTGATATTTCTTTATAAATTAAAATTAAACATGATATTTAGAGAAAAAGAAACTTTTAGAGTCTACATTAATGGGTTAATAACCACCCTTTTAACCCACTTAAAAGGGTGCCTGCATATAGTGTTCAATGAAAGTTAACATCTTCATTGTAATCATCAGCCCTTGTTGTAAGTGGTCAGTAGCTGATAGCAAGCAAGACATAGATTCACGCTTCAAAGGCCACTGACTATATCTCTCTCCAGGCTTCTCCTCTCTCAAGAAAGTAAAGAATGGGTGTTGGGACCAGAAAAACTCCTTCAATTTGAATTATGTTTCTACTACTTATTGGCAATGTAAACTTGGGCATTTTTTTTTTTTTTAAGTTTGGTAAATCAATTTCTATTCTATAAAACCAGGCCAATAATTTCTACATCACAAGTTAGGCCAACTATGTAGTCTCTGACACATAGTAAGAACTTCTTTCATGTATGCTATTGTTCCTTCTGCTCTCTGAAACAAGTATTCAGCTAAAATGTTTTTCTGTGCACCCCCTACATAAGAGGACAATGCTCATAGTACTACATAGCCATTCTACACTTTGTCCTTGGAACAGAACCTCTGAATTGGTCACATTATTTCCCCAGATATGCTTCATTTCCCAGATACCTTTGCAGCTAAGTCAGGTCATATGAATTCTCATAGATATGAGAGTGGAAATAGAATGGTCAACTTCCTAAAAGTGTGCTAAACAGGTAGCTTGACCTGGTCTTTCTCTTTCCTAATTTTTGCTGACTAGAATGTAGAAGTAGTGAGTGGAACAACAGCAGCCATTTTGAGTCATGAAGAGGGCCACACTCTAGGTATGGATCATAAGGAGCTAGGAAAATCTTGTGCGTCTCTAATGAAGTTAGTTAGTGTTAGTCACTCAGTCGTATCCGACTCTTCGTGAGTTTATGAACTGTAGCCCGCCAGGCTCCTCGGTCCCTGGGATTCTCCAGGCAAGAATACTGAAGTGAGTAGCCAGTACCTACTCCAGATCTTTCCGACCCAGGGATTGAACCCAGGTCTTCTGTATTGCAAGCAGATTCTGTACCTCCTGAGCCACTGCTGCTGCTGCTGCTAAATTGCTTCAGTCGTGTCCGACTCTGTGCGACCCGGTAGATGGCAGCCCACCAGGCTCTCCCGTCCCTGGGATTCTCCAGGCAAGAACACTGGAGTGGGTTGCCATTTCCTTCTCCAATGCATGAAAGTGAAAAAATAAAGTGAAGTCGCTCAGTCGTGTCCGACTCTTAGCGACCCTGTAGACTGCAGCCTACCAGGCTCCTCTGTCCATGGGACTTTCCAGGCAAGAGTACTAGAGTGGCGTGCCATTGCCTTCTCTGGCCTGAGCCACTAGGGAAGCCCTAATGTAAAGGAAGTCTCTAATGAAACATTGCTCAAGGTATGTTGTCTGATCCCAGAGCTTATTGTTGTTGCTCAGTCGCTGTCATGCCCAACTCTTTTTCAACCCCATGGATTGTAGCACACCAGGCTTCCCCATCCCTCACTATCTCTTGGAGTTTGCCCAAATTCATGTTTATTGAATTGGTGATGCCATCAAACAATCTCATCCTCTGCTGCCCTCTTCTCCTTTTGTCTTTTTTCTCCTCTTAAGCCAAGAACACAGATTGTCAAATTCCAGGATAAAAATTTTATGCATTTTAGTCCCTATTAATTTCAGTTTCCTATCATAAGTAGCAAAAGTTAACCCTAAATAACTCTACCCCAAAATATATTGAGTTAAATTCACCCAATCCAGTCCATTTTAGTTCGGTGATTCCTAGAATGGCAACATTCACTCTTGCCATCTCCTGTTTGACCACTTCCAATTTGCCTTGATTCATGGACCTAACTCTTCACAGCATTAAACCTTGCTTCCATTACCAGTCACATCCACAACTGGGTGTTGTTATTGCTTTGGCTCCATCTTTTCATTCTTTCTGGAGTTATTTCTCCACTGATCTCCAGTAGCATATTGGGCACCTACCAACCTGGGGAGTTCATCTTTCAGTGTCCTATCTTTTTGCCTTTTCATACTGTTCATGGGGTTCTAAAGGCAAGAATACTGAAGTGGTTTGCCATTCCCTTCTCCAGTGGTCCACATTCTGCCAGACCTCTCCACGGTGACCTGTCCATCTTGGGTGGCCCCACACAGCATGACTTAGTTTCATTGAGTTAGACGAGGCTGTGGTCCATGTGATCAAGTTGGCTAGTTTTCTGTGATTATGGTTTCAGTCTGTCTGCCTTCTGATGCCCTCTCTCAGTGCCTACCATCTTACATGGGTTTTTTCTTACCTTGGAGGTGGGGTATCTCCTCTTGACTGCTGCTCCTGACCTTGGACTGGGGGTATCTCCTCTCTGCCGCTGCTCCTGACATTGGACATGGGGTATCTCCTCTCGGCCATTCCTGCACCGTGGAGAGCTGACTGTGGCTCAGACCATGAACTCCTTATTTCCAAATTCAGACTTAAGTTGAAGAAAGTGGGGAAAACCTCTAGACCATTCAGTTATGACCTAAATCAAATCCCTTATGATTATACAGTGGGAGTGAGAAATAGAATTAAGGGACTAAATCTGATAGAGTGCCTGATGAACTATGGACCAAGGTTCGTGGCATTGTACAGGAGACAGGGATCAAGATCATCCCCAAGGGAAAAAAAAATGCAAAAAAGCAAAGTGGCCTTACAAATAGCTGTGAAAACAAGAGAAGTGAAAAGCATGGGAGAAAAGAAAAAATATACCCATTTGAATGCAGAGTTCCAAAGAATAGCCAGGAGAGGTAAGAAGGCCTTCCTCAGCGATCAATGCAAAGAAATAGAGGAAAACAATAGAATGGGAAAGACTAGAGATATCTTCAAGAAAATTAGAGATACCAAGGTAACATTTCATGCAAAGATGGGCTCGATAAAGGGCAGAAATGGTATGGACCTAACACAAGCAGAAGATATTAAGAAGAGGTGGCAAGAATACACAGAAGAACTATACAAAAAAGATCTTACGACCCAGAAAATCAGGATGATGTGATCAGTCACCTAGAGACAGACATCCAGGAATGTGAAGTCAATAGGGCCTTAGAAAGCATCATTATGAACAAAGCTAGTGGAGATGATGGAGTTCCAGTTGAGCTATTTCAAATCCTGAAAGATGATGCTGTGAAAGTGCTGCACTCAATATGCCAGCAAATTTGGAAAACTCAGCAGTGGCCATGGGACGGGAAAAGGTCAGTTTTCATTTCAATCCCAAAGAAAGGCAATGCCAAAAATGCTCAAACTACTGAACAATTGCACTCATCTCACATGCTAGTAAAGTAATACTCAAAATTCTCCAAGCCAGGCTTCAGCAATACATGAACTGTGAACTTCCTGATGTTCAAGCTAGTTTTAGAAAAGGCAGAGGAACCAGAGATCAAATTGCCAACATCCACTGGATCATCAAACAAGCAAGAGAGTTCCAGAAAAACCTCTATTTCTGCTTTATTGACTATGCCAAAGCCTTTGACTGTGTGGATCACAATAAACTGTGGAAAATTCTGAAAGAGATGGGAATACCAGACCACCTGACCTGCCTCTTGAGAAACCTGTATGCAGGTCAGGAAGCAACAGTTAGAACTGGACATGGAACAACAGACTAGTTCCAAATAGGAAAAGGAGTATGTCAAGGCTGTATATTGTCACCCTCCTTATTTATATGTAGAGTACATCATGAAAAACGCTGGACTGGAAGAAGCACAAGCTGGAATCAAGATTGCTGGGAGAAACGTCAATAACCTCAGATATGCAGATGACACCACCCCTATGGCAGAAAGCGAAGAAGAACTAAAGAGCCTGTTGTTGAAAGTCAAAGAGGAGAGTGAGACAGTTGGCTTAAAACTCAACATTCAGAAAACTAAGATCAGGGCATCTGGTCCCATCACTTCATGGCAAATAGATGGGGAAACAGTGCAAACAATGGCTGACTTTATTTTTCTGTGCTCCAAAATCACTGCAGATGGTGATTGCAGTCATGAAATTAAAACACTCTTACTCCTTGGCAGGAGAGTTATGACCAAACTAGACAGTGTATTAAAAAGCAGAGACATTAATTTGCCAACAAAGGTCCTTCTAGTAAGGCTATGGTTTTTCCAGTGGTCATGTATGGAGGAGAAAGTTGGACCACAAAGAAAGCTGAGAGCTGAAGAATTCATGCTTTTGAACTGTGGTGTTGGAGAAGACTCTTGAGAGTCCCTACGACTGCAAGGAGGTCCAAGCAGTCCATTCTAAAGGAATCAGTCCTGGGTGTTCTTTGGAAGGACTGATGTTGAAGCTGAAACTCCAATACTTTGGCCACCTCATGTGAAGAGCTGACTCATTGGAAAAGACCCTGATGCTGGGAAAGATTGAAGGCAGGAGGAGAAGGGGATGACAGAGGATGAGATGGTTGGATGGTATCACCGACTCAGTGGACATGGATTTGGGTAGACTCTGAGAGTTGGAGATGGTCAGGGAGACCTGGAGTGCTGCGATTCATGGGGTTGCAAAGAGTCAGACATGACTGAGCAACTGAAATGAATTGATGAAAATATTTGGGGAGTATCATAAATTGAAATATTATTCATATGTTCTTGTAGTTTATTAACTTTTGATAGCCCTTTTGCTGGACTATCTTTTTATACAAGGTTCTGAAAAATACTGAAATTACATTTGCAGCATAGGAAAAGATTCTGTATGAGCCAGAGAATTTGATATAGCTCGGGGTTAAAAATAATGACATTTAAAGACACTGATCTACTCTCTTTAACTAAAATTTAGGTTTCATACAGTGGGACTGAAAAAAATGCTTGGTATCTGACCATTTGTTCTGGTTGCTTTGAGAACACTCAAAACTTAGAGGCTTGAAACCACCATTTCACTATGTGCCAGAGTTCTGGAGTCAAGAATTGAACAGGATGCAGAACGAAGTGTTAGTTTCTACATTGTGGTATCTGTGCCTCAAATGAGAAGAGCTGAAAATTGGGGTGAATCAAGAGTGAGGGGCTAGAGTTAACTGGTGTTCACTTCTTACAGATATATCTGCTGCTGTCCTATAAGGACTTGAAGACTAGTATTGCCAATTGGTGTCACTTATACAAGGCTTCTTCATGTGTCTTGTTTTCCTCATGTCATAGTGACATAAGGCTCCAAATACAACTATTTCAGTATAAAGTTGCATCATGCTTTATTACCCACCTCCACTTATGCTGGACTGTATTCAAGGAAGTAGATCCATCCCTGCTGAGATACAAGGGGAAGGGCCATACACTCTACCTCCTGATGAAAAGGATATTAAGGAATTTGGAGGAAGGGATGCGTTAAAATAGCCACACCTTTGTAATTAGAATGAGAAGTAAGCAGCTCCAGTTTTTGACCAATGACACAGTAAAGGACAGAGCAAGGCAGTAATGTGACTTGAATTAGTAGGCAAATTCCTCACTGTTGCTGTGGTCCTTACAGCCCAACTAATGATTAAAATGCAGGGAACCCAGAGATCTGAATAATTCTGACCTAGCAAGATGATTATTCTGTATAGTTTGTGCTGACAGCTGAAATTTTAATGAAATTTATGAGGAACTAGCATCTTGGTAACTAGCCACTAGTTAAGCAATGGGGAGCTGCTTCCACTCACTTTTATCATTATCTGGTTAATTTCCTTGCATTGCTTAGGTCCCTGTTCAACCAAAACCCTGTGTTTGAGTCTCCATCCTCACCAGTTTTCATAATTTGTGGTCTAGTATCTTAACCTGATTTTGATGAACAAGAACCTCTTGTACTTAGAAATATAAAAGCTTGTTAATGGTGGCATTATTAATATTTCAAGTTCAATAACTTTTCTAATTATAACCAGACAGAAATAAATGTCAAGGCATTCTTGCTTAATGAGTGACAAATAATTTCTTATATTAAGAATTTGTAAAGTGAGAGATTACTATCAGAAAAAAATTTAGTTTAACTGTTAATATTCTGTATCTCAATTTACTGGTGGTACAGCAAAGGAAAATTCTACCTAAGTTGGGCAGGTTTAGTGAGAATGAAAAATACAAGTGTGAACAGCTCCTGGCACACAGCAGTCACTTAGTGAATGCTGGCTTCCTCTTCCCCCTCTAGCCTCCCATAGCTTCTGTCATCCACCAGGGCAGTTTCTCATTTTCTAAAGTGAGTCTGCAACTGGGAAATTCAATCTCTGATTCACTGAAAAGGAAATTACAACATGACTCAAGATCACTATTGTTCCAAAAGCTCTACCTTTCTAAAAGTTAACAAAAGAGCTGATACTTATATTTCTAAGTCATCTTTTATCATCGAAAAATATGTTATTCTAGGGTACTATCATTTTCAGTGAGAAATAAGGAGGTTTTGGCCTAGAGAGTTTCAAACTTGAAAAAAAAAACAAATTTACATTTCTTATAGTAATTTTAATAATTAAGTTGTCATTTGTAGCCATAATTGTAGGCTCTTAAATCTAACCCTCTCTGAGCAAAAAGAGCTGGCTGTTTATAACTAGCTTTTGCCCAGGAGCATTGGCCTTATCTCTCTGCTCATATAAATCAGTCACTGGTGTTTCAGACACATTTTATCATTATTATCATATAGCTTTATGACATAGCACAAAGATGTTCCAATGGAGTAGCTGTGTGGCTAGAATATTCCTTAGTCTAGAGCAGTTACAATCTATAATGGATGGAATAGGGGAGATTGGTCCCTACTCAATGGATTTCATTATATCAGATCAGATCAGTCGCTCAGTCATGTCCGACTCTTTGCGACCCTATGAATCCCAGCATGCCAGGCCTCCCTGTCCATCACCAGCTCCTGGAGTTCACTCAGACTCACATCCATCGAGTCAGTGATGCCATCCAGCCATCTCATCCTCTGTCATCCCCTTCTCCTCCTGCCCCCAATCCCTCCCAGCATCAGAGTCTTTTCCAATGAGTCAACTCTTCACATGAGGTGGCCAAAGTACTGGAATTTCAGCTTTAGCATCATTCCTTCCAAAGAAATCCCAGGGCTGATGTCCTTCAGAATGGACTGGTTGGATCTCCTTGCAGTCCAAGGGACTCTCAAGAGTCTTCTCCAACACCACAGTTCCAAAGCATCAATTCTTCAGCGCTCAGCCTTCTTCACAGTCCAACTCTCACATCCATACATGACCACAGGAAAAACCATAGCCTTGACTAGCTGCCTTATGCAAACTTGTGCTTTAGAGACCATCAATTTTAAACCAAGATATCAAGAAGCTCTTGGCTACAACTGTTAGAATACCTGAGTGATTATAAAAATAAAAATATTTATGTTACTAAATAAAAAGTAAGAAGTAGAAAGTTCTAGGATTGGGCCAGCAATGTAAAGTTTTCAGAAAGAACTCTGGCTGTTTCCAGCTTCTGTTCTGCCATTCTCAGCATGTTGGTGATGCCTTCTCTAGCTATACCAGGCATTACAATCTTATAAAGCATTGTCCAAAAACAGAGAGGGAGGAGATCATCTTTTTGACTTTTGTCAGTGAGATAGTTTTCCCAGAATCCCCGTATAGGCTTCTTTCGTTTCATTGGCCAGAACCAGGTTACATGGCCTCACTGACTGCAAAGGAAGGTGGAGGTGGAGTATCTGGCACTTTCACTGTTTGGCATTGAAGGCAGATCCTGCTAAGGAATAAGACTGGAAAAGGAATGACTACAGGACACATAAGCAAGAACTTCTGTCATCCCTGATAACTGGTAGTTGTTATAAAGTTACAACTGAGGGCATTTAAATTTTAGAGAAATAGTTAAATAAAAATATAAAATAATGATACAAGTGGCTGGCATTTGTTGAGGGCTGACTATGTGCCAAGGTTTCCCAGGAGCCGCTAGCAGTAAAGAACCTGCCTGCCAATACAGGAGATATAAGAGACGTGGATTCAATCCTTGGGTCAGGAAGTTCCTCTGGAGTAGGAAATGGCAACCAACTCCAGTATTCTTGCCTGAAGATACCCATGGACTGAGGAACCTGGTGGGCTACAGTCCATAGGGTCGCAAACAGTCGGGCACAACTGATGTGACCGAACACAGCACATACTGTGTGCCAAGCAGGGTGCCGAATGATTTGCGTTATCATCTCATTTAAAAATCAGCCTATGAGGGTAGTATTTTTACATCTTTTTCTTTATAAATGAGGAAACTAAGATTTAGAGAGGTATAGTAACTTTCCCAAGGGCATGCAGCTGTTAAGATTAGGGGCACTATTTGAAGGCACCACCCTGAAATTTATGTTCCTCATCAAATCCAAAAGATAATTCTTGGATTCCTATTATGTTCTAACCATGTTTTACTAAATAGACCAAGGGTCTTAGCAACAATCAAGGCAATTTGTTTTTCTTTTCACAAAAATCATAGACTTTCTCAAGTGGCTCAAGTGATAACGAATCTGCTTGCCAGTGCAGAAGACTCAGGAGACACAGCTTCGATCTCTGGGTTGGGGAGCTCCCCTGGAGTAGGAAATAGCAATTTGTTCCATTATTCTTATCTAGAGAACTCCATAGACAGAGGAGCCTGGAAGGTTGCAGCCCATAGGGTGACAAAAAGAGTTGGACACAACTGAGGGATTGGGCACACAAAGGAGTAAATGCTATGGTGATTATATATGTGAATATTATCAAAGGGGATAAAGTGTTTAGAGGTTGCAATAAAGAGATTTAACCTATTTTACAAAGAAGGCAATGGCACCCCACTCCAGTACTCTTGCTTGGAAAGTCCCATGGATGGAGAAGCCTGGTAGGCTGCAGTCCATGGGGTCGCTAAGAGTCAGACACAACTGAGCGACTTCACTTTCACTTTTCACTTTTATGCATTGGAGAAGGAAATTGCAACCCACTCCAGTGTTCTTGCCTGGAGAATCCCAGGGATGGGGGAACCTGGTGGGCTGCCATCTACGGGGTCACACAGAGTTGGATACGACTGAAGTGACTTAGCAGCAGCAGCAACAACAACAAAAACCTATTTTAAAATGTGAGAGAAGGCATCTTTGAAAAAGTCATCAGTATCAATCTGGTTTCTCCAGAAATACAGAACCAGTTGTGTGTGTGTGTGTGTGTGTGTGTGTGTGTGTGCATGTGTATGTGTGTGTAGAGAGAGGGAGATTTTAAGAAATTGCTTGTTCCTTTGTGGGGGTTTGCAAGTTTGAAATCTGCAGGATAGACTTGGAGTTCCTACAAAGTTGATATTATAGTCTAAAATTTGAAGTCTGTTTTGAGTTAGAATTTCTTTTTCAGAGGATCTCAGTCTTCTAACGCCTTCAACTGATTGGATGAGGCCCACTCACATTACAGAGGGTAATCTGTTTTATTCAAAGTTTACTTATTTAAACATCACAACTAAAAAGAAAATATCTTTACAGCAACATCTCCACTGGTGTTTGCTCGAATAACGGCACCGTGGCTGTGGTAAATTGACAGAAGTAACCATCACGTTATCTTCACTCTCAGATTCCAAGAATGAATAGAAACTTTCCAAGTAAAGAGCTGGGGAAAAAGAATTCTAAGAGAGAACTGATTGCAGAAAAGCATGAGTCATGGTAGAGTTTGGTGCATTTAAGGAAATAAGAGAAATTCATTATGATCGTATCATATAAACAAGAGTAGAGATGGCTTGAAAAGAGACTGGAGATAAGGCAAGGATCTATATTAAGTAAAACCTTGACGAGGACACGCAAAAGTTTTTCAGCACTTATATCTTGGTATTTTACTGCATTTTGAGTTTTATTTTTTAAGGTATAATCCAAAAGCTACAATTTGTAATATCCCTTGTATTAATAATTATTGGTATAGATATATCACATTCAGCCAATGAAATATAAAACTTGATTTGAAAAGTAAGCCAGAGGGGAAAATTGGCTGGATACTAGACATCCATTTTATTCATCTGAGTGGTTGAAATGGTAGCCAGGTTTTGGGTGTGGTGGTAGGTTCCTAGTTGAATTATATGGATTTGAGAGGAATTTATAAGATGAAAATCAGAAAGACTTGAAGATTTAACTGAGCATAGGAGATGAGAATGAGGAAAGAATTAACTTCTCATTTTTCAATACTATCTATAATTTATTTTCCTAAATTTTATTTATATTCTAGCCACGGAATCTCCTTTATATATTTATGGTAAATCAGATCAGATAAGATCAGATCAGTCGCTCAGTCGCGTCCGACTCTTTGCGACCCCACGAATCGCAGCACACCAGGCCTCCCTGTCCATCACCAATTCCCGGAGTTCACCCAGACTCACCTCCATCGAGTCAGTGATGCCATCCAGCCATCTCATCCTCTGTCGTCCCCTTCTCCTCATGCCCCCAATCCCTCCCAGCATCAGAGTCTTTTCCAATGAGTCAACTCTTCGCATGAGGTGGCCAAAGTACTGGAGTTTCAGCTTTAGCATCATTCCTTCCAAAGAAATCCCAGGGCTGATCTCCTTTAGAATGGACTGGTTGGATCTCCTTGCAGTCCAAGGGACTCTCAAGAGTCTTCTCCAACACCACACTTCAAAAGCATCAATTCTTCAGCACTCAGCCTTCTTCACAGTCCAACTCTCACATCCATAGATGACCACTGGAAAAACCATAGCCTTGACTGGACGAACCTTTGTTGGCAAAGTAATGTCTCTACTTTTGAATATGCTATCTAGGTTGGTCATAACTTTCCTTCTAAGGAGTAAATGTCTTAATTTCATGGCTGCAGTCACCATCTGAAGTGATTTTGGAGCCCAGAAAAATAAAGTCTGACACTGTTTCCACTGTTTCCCCATCTATTTCCCATGAAGTGATGGGACCGGATGCCATGATCTTCGTTTTCTGAATGTTGAGCTTTAAGCCAACTCTTTGACTCTCCACTTTCACTTTCATCAACAGGCTTTTTAGTTCCTCTTCACTTTCTGCCATAAGGGTGGTGTCGTCTGCATATCTGAGGTGATTGATATTTCTCCCAGCAATCTTGATTCCAGCTTGTGTTTCTTCCAGTCCAGCGTTTCTCATGATGTGCTCTGCATAGAAGTTAAATAAGCAGGGTGACAATATACAGCCTTGATGAACTCCTTTTCCTATTTGGAACGAGTCTGTTGTTCCATGTCCAGTTCTAACTGTTGCTTCCTGACCTGCATACAGGTTTCTCAAGAGGAAGGTCAGGTGGTCTGGTATTCCCATCTCTTTCAGAATTTTCTACAGTTTATTGTGATCCACACAGTCAAAGTCTTTGGCATAGTCAATAAAGCAGAAATAGATGTTTTTCTGGAACTCTCTTGTTTTTTCCATGATCCAGCGTATGTTGGCAATTTGATCTCTGGTTCCTCTGCCTTTTCTAAAACTAGCTTGAACTTCAGGAAGTTCACAGTTCACATATTGCTGAAGCCTGGCTTGGAGAATTTTGAGCATTACTTTACTAGCGTGTGAGATGAGTGCAATTGTGTGGTAGTTTGAGCATTTTTGGCGTTGCCTTTCTTTGGGATTAGAATGAAAACTGACGTTTTCCAGTCCTGTGGCCACTGCTGAGTTTTCCAAATTTGCTGGCATATTGAGTGCAGCACTTTCACAGCATCATCTTTCAGGATTTGGAATAGCTCAACTGGAATTCCATCACCTCCACTAGCTTTGTTTGTAGTGATGCTTTCTAAGGCCCACTTGACTTCACATTCCAGGATGTCTGGCTCTAGGTCAGTGATCACACCATCGTGTTTATCTGGGTCCTGAAGGTCTTTTTTGTACAGTTCTTTTGTGTGTTTTTGCCATCTCTTCTTAATATCTTCTGCTTCTGTTAGGTCCATACCATTTCTGTCCTTTATCGAGCCCATCTTGGCATGAAATGTTCCTTTGGTATATCTAATTTTCCTGAAGACATCTCTAGTCTTTCCCATTCTGTTATTTTCCTCTATTTCTTTGCATTGATCGCTGAAGAAGGCTTTCTTATCTCTTCTTGCTATTCTTTGGAACTCTGCATTCAGATGTTTATATCTTTCCTTTTCTCCTTTGCTTTTCGCTTCTCTTCTTTTCACAGCTATTTGTAAGGCCTCTCCAGAAAGCCATTTTGCTTTTTTGCATTTCTTTTCCATGGGCATGGTCTTGATGCCTGTCTCCTGTACAATGTCATGAACCTCATTCCATAGTTCATCAGGCACTCTATCTATCAGATCTAGGCCCTTAAATGTATTTCTCACTTCTACTGTATAATCATAAGGGATTTGATTTAGGTCATAGCTGAATGGTCTAGTGGTTTTCCCTACTTTCTTCAATTTCAGTCTGAATTTGGTAATAAGGAGTTCATGGTCTGAGCCACAGTCAGCTCCTGGTCTTGTTTTTGCTGACTGTATAGAGCTTCTTCATCTTTGGCTGCAAAGAATATAATCAATCTGATTTCGGTGTTGACCATCTGGTGATGTCCATGTGTAGAGTCTTCTCTTGTTTTGTTGGAAGAGGGTGTTTGTTATGACCAGTGCATTTTCTTGGCAAAACTCTGTTAGTCTCTGCCCTGCTTCATTCCGTATTCCAAGGCCAAATTTACCTGTTACTCCAGGTGTTTCTTGACTTCTTACTTTTGCATTCCAGTCCCCTATAATGAAAAGGACATCTTTTTTGGGTGTTAGTTCTAAAAAAAAAAAAAAAAGATTTATGTTTAATATACATCACTATTCACCTCTTAAAAATAAATTATTTGCTCTTTTATCTAAACTGCTTTTGAGATGACATCATTGTATTATTTTTCATAAAGCCTTATGCAACACAGTCTTTTATAAATTAGTGATAGAAAAAGACTTACCTATTATTATTATTTTTTAAAACAAAATGTTTAAGTGATTCACCATATTTAATATTTGATTTTACTAACAAGGAACTTTAAAATCATATTTTGCAGTTACTTGCAACAACTTTTAATGTAAATTTTCTTGGACAAATTTTTCCTTTATGGTTTGATATATTTCTTTTGTTTTTACTTTAACAAAAGACTTTAGACTTTTTTTTTTTTTTTTTTGGTATAATTGAGGTGGGGGATATGATAGAATTAAGTGTGGAATGTGCCAAAATTGAAGACAAGCTTTTCTGGCATTTTTCAGTCTCCAAAATTATTCTTTAGCATAAGGAATTGCATCTTGTTACTCCAGTCCTTACAAAGGGCACATGTTCACAATAATTTTGAGCTCAAAGTACTGATTGAGGAAGCTACTATAGCCTGAAATAACTTCAATCAATGTTTGTTTGAGGTGCTTAAAAAGTTGGCCAGAAGATTTATAGCACAGGAGTCAAAGAAATATAAGTTTACTCTGCAGGTTTTGACCTCACTGTTGGAAGTTTTGGAGGAAATGGTAAACAAGTTTTTAAAGCTTATGGATGAATGAAAAACAGAGTATCATAGACTCTGATTTCCAGGATCACTGAAAAACAAAAACATTTAATTCAGTTATGTGTCTTAGCTCAACACCTGGTCCAAAGCGCAGAGGGGCTAACTCGTGCATTGGTCTCTTGTCTCTTTCCTCTAAGATGTATTTTTATAAAGAAAAATTCTGTGTTCACAAGAATCAAGCCTACATTTCATGTTTACAGTTTTCTACATTTTCTTCATGGGTTTTTCTTGAACATTTTTTACCACTTTAGATTGTGGACTATTTTGTCATTCAAATTTATTCAACATGAAATAATCCATATACTAAAAAATAAGTGATCTATAATGAAGAAATTAGTAAATTCTCATTAAATTTCTCAAGTCCCTTTATTGTATTATAACCTTTTAATTGCCTTAAGAAAGTATGTGTAAGCATGACTAGTATATTCCAGTAAAATATTCTAGTAAATAGGTTTGAAAATATAGCTTTTGAGTTATATACACAAATGGCATAATTAGAGTATAATTTAAAGCAATTTGTTCACATTTTTTGAGTTTTTAATTGAAATTTTTATCAAGATACTCAGAGATTCATATGCAATTTTAAGAAATAATATATATAGGTACCTTCTACCCTTTAAGTCAAAGGTAATATCTGACAAAACTATAATACAAAATCGCAACCTGGTATTGACATTGAATACAATCACATACTTTATGCAATTTTCTCAGTTTTGATTATATTTGTTTGCATGTATTTATTTAATTCTATCAAATTTTATCACATGTGTAGGTTTGTATATTCATAATCACAGTCAAAACATATAATTGTTCTCATAACCAGGATCCTTTATGCTGCCTTTTAATAATCATACTCACTACCTCTGACCTTCTCCCGTCCCCAACCCTGGCAACTCACTCATCTCTCATTTCTAAAAATTTATCATTTTGAAAGCATTCTATAAATAGAAGCACAGAGTATGTTACCTTTTTGGATTGTTTTTTTCGTTCAGTATAGTTCTCTGGTGAGGCACAGAGAGGTGTGTAGCAATAGTTCATTCATTTTCATTACATGGCAGTGTTCTTGATGGGCTTCCCAGGTGCCACTAGTGGTAAAGAACCCTCCTGCCAATGCAGGAGACATAGATACGAGTTTGATCCCTGCGTCGAGAAGATCCCCTGGAAGAGGAAATAGCAAGCCTCTCCAGTATTCCTGACTGGAATACTGGAAGCCTGCTGGGCTATAGTCCATAGTGTTGCAGAGTTGGCTACAACTACAGCGACTTAGCAAGCATGCACACAGCAGTATTCTTGATATGGATATGGTAGTGGTGGGGATGGTTTGGTTACCAAGTCATGTCTGACTCTTGTGACCCCATGGACTATAGCCCGCCAGGTTCCTCTGCCCATGGGATTCTCCAGGCAAAAATATTGGAGTGCGTTGCCATTTCCTTCTTCATGATATGGATATACCATAGTTTAACCCTTTACCCATTGAATGATACCTGAATTAGTTCTAGTTTTTCAGCTCTTAAAACTATGTATGTTTTTGTGTGAATGTAAGTTTTCATTTTGGAGGGATAAATGCTAAAGAAAGTAAGTGCTGGTAAATGTGATAGCTTTATACTTAGATTTTTAAATAAATGCCAAATTTTTGTCAAGAGTAAATGTATAATTTTAATATCTACTAGCAGAATATGGGTTATCTAGTTTTCCCATATCCATGTCTGCATTTGATGTTCTTACTATTATTTTTGAACTTTCAGATCTGTATTTTTTTTGAACTTCCAGATCTGACTATCTGTTGATAACTCATCAGATCAGATCAGTCACTCAGTCGTGTCCGACTCTTTGCGACCCCATGAATCGCAGCACGCCAGGCCTCCCTGTCCATCACCAGCTCCCGGAGTTCACCCAGACTCACCTCCATCGAGTCAGTGATGCCATCCAGCCATCTCATCCTCCGTCGTCCCCTTCTCCTCCTGCCCCCAATCCCTCCCAGCATCAGGGTCTTTTCCAATGAATCAACTCTTCATATGAGGTGGCCAAAGTACTGGAGTTTCAGCTTTAGTATCATTCCTTCCAAAGAAATCCCAGGGCTGATCTCCTTCAGAATGGACTGGTTGGATCTCCTTGCAGTCCAAGGGACTCTCAAGAGTCTTCTCCAACACCACACTTCAAAAGCATCAATTCTTCGGCGCTCAGCCTTCTTCACAGTCCAATTCTCACATCCATACATGACCACAGGAAAAACCATAGCCTTGACTAGATGGACCTTTGTTGGCAAAGTAATGTCTCTGCTTTTGAATATGCTGTCTAGGTTGGTCATAACTTTCCTTCCAAGGAGTAAGTGTCTTTTAATTTCATGGCTGCAATCACCATCTGCAGTGATTTTGGAGCCCAGAAAAATAAAGTCTGACACTGTTTCCACTGTTTCCCTATCTATTTCCCATGAAGTGATGGGACCGGATGCCATGATCTTCGTTTTCTGAATGTTGAGCTTTAAGCCAACTTTTTCACTCTCCACTTTCACTTTCATCAAGAGGCTTTTTAGTTCCTCTTCACTTACTGCCATAAGGGTGGTGTCATCTGCATATCCAAGGTTATTGATATTTCTCCCAGCAATCTTGATTCCAGCTTGTGTTTCTTCCAGTCCAGCGTTTCTCATGATGTGCTCTGCATAGAAGTTAAATAAGCAGGGTGACAATATACAGCCTTGATGAACTCCTTTTCCTATTTGGAACGAGTCTGTTGTTCCATGTCCAGTTCTAACTGTTGCTTCCTGACCTGTATACAAATTTCTCAAGAGGCAGATCAGGTGGTCTGGTATTCCCATCTCTTTCAGAATTTTCCACGGTTGATTGTGATCCACACAGTCAAAGGCTTTGGCATAGTCAATAAAGCAGAAATAGATGTTTTTCTGGAACTCTCTTGTTTTTCCCATCATCCAGCAGATGTTGGCAATTTGATCTCTGGTTCCTCTGCCTTTTCTAAAACTAGCTTGAACATCAGGAAGTTCATGGTTCACATATTGCTGAAGCCTGGCTTGGAGAATTTTGAGTATTACTTTACTAGCATGTGAGATGAGTGCAATTGTGCAGTAGTTTGAGCATTCTTTGGCATTGCCTTTCTTTGGGATTGGAATGAAAACTGACCTTTTCCAGTCCTGTGGCCACTGCTGAGTTTTCCAAATTGGCTGGCATATTGAGTGCAGCACTTTCACAGCATCATCTTTCAGGATTTGGAATAGCTCAACTGGAATTCCATTACCTCCACTATAGTAGCTCTAATTTGCATTACTCTGATGAATAATAATGCAAAGATCTTTTAATGTGCTTATTTTCCATGTGTTTAACCTCTTTGGTGAAATGTTTTGGTGAAAATTTGCCAATTTTATAACAGTATTTTAAAAACTATTGAGTTTTAAGATATATGTGTGTGTTAGTACAAGCTGGAATCAAGATTGCCGGGAGAAATATCAATAACCTCATACAATCAGATAACACCACCCTTATGGCAGAAAGTGAAGAGGAACTAAAAAGCCTCTTGATGAAAGTGAAAAAGGAGAGTGAAAAAGTTGGCTTAAACCTCAACACTCAGAAAACTAAGATCATGGCATCTGGTCCCACCACTTCATAGGAAATAGATGGAGAAACAGTGGAAACAGTGTCAGACTTTATTTTTGGGGGGCTCCAGAATCACTGCAGATGGTGACTGCAGCCATGAAATTAAAAGACGCTCCATGGACGTGAGTCTGGGTGAACTCCGGGAGCTGGTGATGGACAGGGAGGCCTGGCGTGCTGCAATTCGTGGGGTTGCAAAGAGTCGGACATGACTGAGCGACTGAACTGAACTGAACTGAACTCCTTGGAGAAAAGTTATGACCAACCTAGATAGCATATTCAAAAGCAGAGACATTACTTTGCCAACAAAGGTCCGTCTAGTCAAGGCTATGGTTTTTCCAGTGGTCATGTATGGATGTCAGAGTTGAACTGTGAAGAAAGCTGAGCGCTGAAGAATTGATGCTTTTGAACTGTAGTGTTGGAGAAGACTCTTGAGAGTCTCTTGGACTGCAAGGAGATCCAACCAGTCCATCCTAAAGGAGATCAGTCCTGGGTGTTCATTGGAAGGACTGATGCTGAAGCTGAAATCAATACTTTGGCCACCTCATGCAAAGAGTTGACTTATTGCAAAAGACCCTGATGCTAGGAGGGATTGGGTGCAGGAGGAGAAGGGGACGACAGAGGATGAGATGGCTGGATCACATCACCAACTCAATGGATGTGAGTTTGAGTGAACTCTGGGAGTTGGTGATGGACAGGGAGGCCCAGCGTGCTGCAGTTCATGGGGTCGCAAAGAGTCAGACACGACTGAGCAACTGAACTGAACTAAACTAAACTGAACTGAACTGTGTGTTAGTAGCTCAGTCATGTTTGACTGTTTGTGACGCCATGGACTTTAGCCCACCAGGCTCCTCTGTCCATGAGATTCTCCAGGCAAGAGTATGGAGTGGGTTGCCATTTCCTTCTCCAGGATATCTTCCCAACCTAGGGATCCAACCCAGGGGTCGAACCCAGGTCTCCTGCACTGCAGGCTGATTCTTTACCCTTTGTGCCAATATATATAAAAGCCCTATATATACAAAGTTATATATATATATATATATATATATATATATATACCATATAAAATTTTATACATAGAACCAGACATAGAACAATGCAAATTTGGAAAAGAGTACATCAAGTTTGTATATTGTCACTCTGCTTATTTAGTTTATATGCAGAGTACATTATGCAAAATGCCAGGCTGGATGAAGCTCAAGCTATCAAGACTGCTGGGAGAAATATCAACAACCTCAGATACAGAGATGATACCACTCTAGCAGTAGAAAGTGAAGAGGAACAAAAAAGACTGTTGAGTGTGAAAGAGGAGAGTGAAAAAGCTGGCTTGATACTTAACATTCAAAAAACTAAGATCTTGGTATCCAGTCCCCTCACTTCATGGCAAATAGATGGGGAAAAAGTGGAAATAGTGGCAGATTTTCTTTTCTTGGGATCTAAAATCACTGTAGATGGTGACTGAAAACATGAAATTAAAAGACACTTACTCCTCGGAAGAAAAATTATGACAATCCTAGAAAGTGTATTAAAAAGAAGGGACATCACTTTGCTGACAAAATTCCATATAGTCAAAGCTATGGTTTCTCCAGTAGCCATGTGCAGCTGTGAGAGTTGGATCATAAAGAAGGTTGAGCACTAAAGAATTGATGCTTTTGAATTGTGGTGCTGGAGCAGACTCTTGAGAGTCCCTTGGACAGCAAGGAGATCAAACCAGTCCACCCTAAAGGAAATCAACAAATATTAATCAGAAACACTGATGCTGAAGCTAAAACTCCAATACTTTGGCCACCTGTTGTGAACAGCTAACTCACTGGAAAAGACCCTCATGCTGGGAAAGATTGAGGGCAAGAGGAGAAGGGGGTGACTGAAGATAGGTGATCAGAGGGCATCACCAACTCAATGGACATGAGTTTAAGCAAACTCCAGGAGAGAGTGAACAGGGAAGCCTGGTGTGTTGCAGTTCATGTGGTCACAAAGAGTCAGACATGACTTAGTGACTGAACAATAACAAATGTTTTATACATATATATCCTATGTTTTTCCCCAGAGATAATTCTTTATTGGTTATTAAGTTTTCAAATATTTTCTCTTACTCTGTAGTGTGTGTTTTTATTCACTTAATATAATTTTTTGCAGATTAAAGTTTTTAATTTAATGAGGCATAATTTCTCTTTTATGGGTGGCTCACACGGTAAAGCATCTGTCTACAGTGCAGGAGACCTGGGTTCGATCCCTGGATCAGGAAGTTCCCTGGAGAAGGAAAAGGCAAACCACTCCAGTACTCTTGCCTAGAAAATCCCATGGACAGAAGAGCCTGGTGTTCATGGGGTCGCAAAGAGTCGGACACGACTGAGCGACTTCACTCACTTAAGAACTCCTTGCTTTATTCTATATCCCAAAGATGTCTTCCAATGTTTTATTTTTAGAAGTTTTATAATTTTATAAGTCTACGATCTATTTTGCATAAGATGTGAGGTTTAGTTTGAGGGTCATAATCTTGCTGATATAGGTTTAGTTCCTCTGACACCATTTATTGAAAACACTATCTTTCCTCCATAAAATTGCTTTTATGCCTCAGTCAATAATCAGTTGAACATATTTGTGTGGGTCTGACTTCTCTATACTCTTTCGTTGATCTATGTGTCCGACTGTCAACCAACACCACACTATCTTGATTACTGTAACTAATAGTAAGACTTAATATTGATTAGGTGATTATCCCCACTTACTCTTCTGTGTTAAGATTTTTTCTACCTATTATAGGGCCTGCATCTTTCCATATAAATTTTAGAATCAGCTTGTTGATGTCCAAAAAACCTTGCCAGTCAAGGAAGCCATCTTTTTTCTCCATGGATCCAAGGTGCCTCTTCACTGTATTAACTTCTAACTAATTTGGAAGTTCAAATGTAAGATTTTGGAAAAGCTAAATCAGATGAAAAAGACATCTAGCACTGACAAGATAAGTGAATAGTCTACATGTATAGAAGTGTCATAATTTCTCTTTTTGTATTATAAGGTAGTATATTTGAAATAAAATACTTTCTCTGTAATGAAAAGTTTTGGGAAACATTAAGAAGTATACTCTTCATGTTGGTGTACAGACAGTTCTGTAGTTTAAAAGGAGTACTGTGCTTTAAGATAATTAAAACGAGAATTAGTTATTACTTTTGTAGTGAAACTCCTATTTCTAGTTACTAATAGTAGAGAATTTGAAAGTTTTGAGTGTTAGATTAACTAATGAGTAGCAAAGACTATATCTTAATAAGACATCATGTATCTCATTATTGATGCTTTAAACAATTGAAGAGAAACAGAAAAATCTTGGTAAATAAGCAAGATAAAGATTTTTAAATGAAACCTTATGTTGAGTTATGATCAGTTAGAACCCATATAGATCATCTTGGGTTATAATAAATTAGAACTCAATATTTTTTTAACCCATTTCTTGAGAATCTTGTTTTGTGTGGCCTGGAAAGATAAATACCTCATTTCCTTGTCATTAGTGTTCTAGATATAAATCATTTCTGCCTATTAAGTGCACTCTGTGAGATTTAGAAGATAGAAATGAGACAAACATCATCTTACTTCTACTGCTGGCTGTTTCCTGCTGCAACCAATGAGGTGGAGAAATGCTTGTTTTGCTTTGTTTTTATTTTCTGTAGTAGAATTCCATGTCTAGTCAACAACTTTGGTGTTGAGGAGTTAACAACAGTGGTGCAGCAGGTTGTCAATCCTGACTTCTTGATCGTCAATGTGCTATTGAAAAGTGTGTTTCTGAACCTAAACTTCCTTTGGCATCCTTTAGATTTCTAACTCTTCTGGAGTGTGGTGGAGGTACTAGCTACTCTGGTAGTCTGTTCTGTAGCCTTCATGGTACAGGTCTCAATAAGATCCCCTTGCTCCAGCTCTTCAAACATTCCATAGGTGCCAATTTTCTGTATTAAAACTCTTTATATTCAAAATACCTAGAGAGTTTCTGTTTACCAAATAGAATTCAACAGATACCTACTTTCCGCAGAAACATTATAAAAGTAAGCACCAGTTAGTTCAGCTCAGTTCAGGTCAGTCGTTCAGTCATGTCTGACTCTTTGTGACCCCATGAATTGCAGTACGCCAGGCCTCCCTGTCCATCACCAACTCCAGGAGTTCACCCAAACTCTTGTCCATCAAGTCAGTGATGCCATCTAGCCATCTCATCCTCTGTCGTCCCCTTCTCCTCCTGCCCCCAATCCCTCCCAGCATCAGAGTCTTTTCCAATGAGTCAACTCTTTGCATGAGGTGGCCAAAGTACTGGAGTTTCAGCTTTAGCACCAGTCCTTCCAAAAAAAACCCTGGACTGATCTCCTTTAGGATGGACTGGTTGGGTCTCCTTGCAGTCCAAGGGACTCTCAAGAGTCTTCTCCAACACCACACTTCAAAAGCATCAATTCTTTGGCGTTCAGCTTTCTTCACAGTCCAACTTTCACATCCATACATGACCACTGGAAAAACCATAGCCTTGACTAGACGGACCTTTGTTGGCAAAGTAATGTCTCTGCTTTTGAATATGCTATCTAGGTTGATCATAATTTTCCTTCCAAGGAGTAAGTGTCTTTTAATTTCATGACTGCAATCACCATCTGCAGTGATTTTGGAGCCCCCCAAAATAAAGTCTTCCACTGTTTCTACTGTTTCCCCATCTATTTCCTATGAAGTGATGGGACCAGATACCATGATCTTAGTTTTCTGAGTGTTGAGGTTTAAGCCAACTTTTTCACTCTCCTCTTTCCCTTTCATCAAGAGGCTTTTTAGTTCTTCTTCACTTTCTGCCATAAGAGTGGTATCATCTGCATATCTGAGGTTATTGATATTTCTCCCAGCAATCTTGATTCCAGCTTGCGCTTCTTCCAGCCCAGCGTTTCTCATGATGTACTCTGCACATAAGTTAAATAAGCAGGATTACCAGTTAACATGCAGAAAATCAAGAAAAGTTTTAATAATGACTTTTAAAAGAAATAGTGAACAGGCTTCTCAATACTGTTCTTACTGATACTTTTGCAATTCTAATTGGACACATCACCCACCAGCAACATTTGCTAGAAGCAGCTCCAATATGCTTTTTCTTAAGTCAGATGTTTCTGAAGTTTAAGAAAATGACAGTAAGAAAAGCACCTTGTGTTTTTATCCTGTCTAAACTACCTTCAGTGAGAGACAAATAGTTGGTTTTAAGATTATGTAGCATTTAAAAATCCAACTCAGTAGATCTACCTTCTAAACAACAGCATAAAGAACTCTGCATATCTATTCCCCAGCAAAACAACCACAGTGGTTTGTGTCCCTTCAGAATTCATATGGGGAAGTTTAATTCCCAATGTGACAGTATTTGGAAGGGGGGCCTCTGGGAGGTGATCAGGTCATTAGGGTGAAACACTCATTAATAGGATTAGTGCCCTTATGTAAGAGACATGGAAGCTTCCTTGCCTCTTCCTCTGCCTGAGGACACAGAGATACACAATCAATCTATGGATCAGGAAAGTGAAAGTGAAGTCGTTCAGTTGTGTCCGACTCTTTGCGACCCCATGGACCCCATGTAGGCTACCAGGACCCTCTGTCTGTGGGATTCTCCAGGCAAGAGTACTGGAGTGGGTTGCCATTTCCTTCTCCAGGCGATCTTCCCAAACCAGGAATTGAACCCGGGTCTCCAGCATTGCAGACAGATGCTTTACCGTTTGAGCCACCAGGGAAGCTCAGGAAGTAGGCCTTTACTGACAGTATCCTCTGGCTCCTTGATCATGGACTTTCCAGGCTCTTGAACAGTTAGAATTAAATGTTTATGGAGATGTCAAGTCTATTTTTCTTATAGTAGCCCAAATGTATTAAGACAAACAATTAATTTGTATTTCTCTTAGAATATCATTCATGAGAATCAGGTTTTGTTTCAGTGAAATGAATTAATGGTACATGAGTAGCATGACTATTACTATAGAAATATGTTATTAATCTCTAAGGTTTCTTTTTCCCAGTATAAATTTCTGGTGGTTTTAGCTGTAAAATGCCTAGTAAAGTATTTGTGGTTTTATTTATTATTTAAAATGATTAAAGAAGGCAATGTAGGTGATACAAATACAGAGAATTTACAGAGCCAGAAAAGCTGTATAAATTTCAATTTGCTGAGTAGCTCCCAGGAGGAGCAGTTCCAGGTTGAGTCTAGAAATTTATTTCAATGTTCTCATAGTCATGTTACTTTCTACAAATTATTTTTTCCTAGCAGTTTTATATCTTCAGTTTCCTAGTCATTCAGATACAAAAATTAGAATTTATCTTGGACTCATTCATGTCTGTCCTTTCATATCAAGCTAACCACTAAAATATACTGACAATTTTTTTTAAATTAATCTCTTCCTTTTTGTTGTCACTACCATGTTCTAGTTTCAGATAGTTATTATTACCTCCTGTAATAATATAATATAATAATATTATTATTATTCAGATAGTTATTATTACATCCTGTACTACAGCAATAAATATCTGTATGTCTCTCTATTTTCTATCCAACTTCTCCTAACAATTCTACACACTACTGCCAGATAAATTTTTTTACAAATTCATTTTTAGTCATGTTTTTTCCCCCAAATATACAATGACTGCTGGTTGGCTATTGAATTTATTTAAAAATTGCTGGCCTGGTAGGCAAAAACTTTCTTAGTGCAGTCAAACCTGCCATTTCAGTGCAAAAAAGATGAACAGTTCTCTGACAATGAATTAACGCATTCTTTCACATATATTAATGTCTCTTATAGGGAAAAAAGCAATGAAATCATTGCTTTATAAGCATGAGTGTGGAACAGTGTGTTGAATCTGAGTGGATAGCTCCATTTACCATATAACAAAACCAGGCTGTATTTTTGAAGTAAAGTAGAACATTGCATTAGCAAATTATGATGCAGGTCTCTTTGGGTCATAAAAATAGGAGAGAAGGATTTTTATTTTTGTAATAAAACTGATTACTAGAATTCAGCTGTGAAGCCGTCTGGACCGGGGCTTTTGTTTGCTGGAAAATTTCTGATTACAGTTTCAATTTCCATGCTTGTGATGGGTCTGTTAAGATTTTCTATTTCTTCCTGGTCCAGTTTTGGAAAGTTGTACTTTTCTAAGAATTTGTCCATTTCTTCCACGTTGTCCATTTTATTGGCATATAATTGTTGATAGTAGTCTCTTATGATCCTTTGTATTTCTGTGTTGTCTGTTGTGATCTCTCCATTTTCGTTTCTAATTTTATTGATTTGATTTTTCTCCCTTTGTTTCTTGATGAGTCTGGCTAATGGTTTGTCAATTTTATTTATCCTTTCAAAGAACCAGCTTTTGGTTTTGTTGATTTTTGCTATGGTCTCTTTTGTTTCTTTTGCATTTATCTCTGCTCTAATTTTTAAGATTTCTTTCCTTCTACTAACCCTGGGGTTCTTCATTTCTTCCTTTTCTAGTTGCTTTAGGTGTAGAGTTAGGTTATTTATTTGACTTTTTTCTTGTTTTTTGAGGTGTGCCTGTATTGCTATGAACTTTCCCCTTAGGACTGCTTTTACCGTGTCCCACAGGTTTTGGGTTGTTGTGTCTTCATTTTCATTCGTTTCTATGCAAATTTTGATTTCTTTCTTGATTTCTTCTGTGATTTGTTGGTTATTCAGCAGTGTATTGTTCAGCCTCCATATGTTGGAATTTTTAATAGTTTTTCCCCTGTAATTGAGATCTAATCTTACTGCATTGTGGTCAGAAAAGATGTTTGGAATGATTTCTATTTTTTTGAATTTACCAAGGCTAGCTTTATGGCCCAGGATGTGATCTATCCTGGAGAAGGTTCCATGTGTGCTTGAAAAAAAGGTGAAATTCATTGTTCTACCAAAAATTTAGAGAAGAGCTAACACCTATCCTGCTCAAACTCTTCCAGAAAATTGCAGAGGAAGGTAAACTTCCAAACTCATTCTATGAGGCCACCATCACCCTAACACCAAAACCTGACAAAGATCCCACAAAAAAAGAAAACTACAGGCCAATATCACTGATGAACATAGATGCAAAAATCCTTAACAAAATACTAGCAATCAGAATCCAACAACACATTAAAAAGATCATACACCATGACCAAGTGGGCTTTATCCCAGGGATGCAAGGATTCTTCAATATCTGCAAATCAATCAATGTAATACACCACATTAACAAATTGAAAAATAAAAACCATATGATTATCTCAATAGATGCAGAGAAAGCCTTTGACAAAATTCAACACCCATTTATGATAAAAACTCTCCAGAAAGCAGGAATAGAAGGAACATACCTCAACATAATAAAAGCTATATATGACAAACCCACAGCAAACATTATCCTCAATGGTGAAAAATTGAAAGCATTTCCTCTAAAGTCAGGAACAAGACAAGGGTGCCCACTTTCACCATTACTATTCAACATAGTTTTGGAAGTTTTGGCCACAGCAATCAGAGCAGAAAAAGAAATAAAAGGAATCCAAATTGGAAAAGAAGAAGTAAAACTCTCACTGTTTGCAGATGACATAATCCTCTACATAGAAAACCCTAAAGACTCCACTAGAAAATTACTAGAACTAATCAATGACTATAGTAAAGTTGCAGGATATAAAATCAACACACAGAAACACCTTGCATTCCTATACACTAATAATGAGAAAACAGAAAGAGAAATTAAGGAAACAATTCCATTCACCATTGCAACGGAAAGAATAAAATACTTAGGAATATATCTACCTAAAGAAACTGAAGAGCTATATATAGAAAACTATAAAACACTGGTGAAAGAAATCAAAGAGGACACTAATAGATGGAGAAATATACCATGTTCATGGATTGGAAGAATCAATATAGTGAAAATGAGTATACTACCCAAAGCAATTTATAGATTCAATGCAATCCCTATCAAGCTACCAACAGTATTCTTCACAGAGCTAGAACAAATAATTTCACAATTTGTATGGAAATACAAAAAAACCTCAAATAGCCAAAGCGATCTTGAGAAAGAAGAATGGAACTGGAGGAATCAACCTACCTGACTTCAGGCTCTACTACAAAGCCACAGTTATCAAGACAGTATGGTACTGGCACAAAGACAGAAATATAGATCAATGGAACAAAATAGAAAGCCCAGAGATAAATCCACGCACATATGGACACCTTATCTTTGACAAAGGAGGCAAGAATATACAATGGATTAAAGACAATCTTTTTAACAAGTGGTGCTGGGAAAACTGGTCAACCACTTGTAAAAGAATGAAACTAGAACACTTTCTAACACCATATACAAAAATAAACTCAAAATGGATTAAAGATCTCAGTGTAAGACCAGAAACTATAAAACTCCTAGAGGAGAACATAGGCAAAACACTCTCTGACATACATCACAGCAGGATCCTCTATGACCCACCTCCCAGAATATTGGAAATAAAAGCAAAAATAAACAAATGGGACCTAATTAACCTTAAAAGCTTCTGCACATCAAAGGAAACTATTAGCAAGGTGAAAAGACAGCCTTCAGAATGGGAGAAAATAATAGCAAATGAAGCAACTGACAAACAACTAATCTCAAAAATATACAAGCAACTCCTACAGCTCAACCCCAGAAAAATAAATGACCCAATCAAAAAATGGGCCAAAGAACTAAATAGACATTTCTCCAAAGAAGACATACAGAGGGCTAACAAACACATGAAAAGATGCTCAACATCACTCATTATCAGAGAAATGCAAATCAAAACCACTATGAGGTACCATTTCACACCAGTCAGAATGGCTGTGATCCAAAAGTCTACAAGCAATAAATGCTGGAGAGGGTGTGGAGAAAAGGGAACCCTCTTACACTGTTGGTGGGAATGCAAACTAGTACAGCCACTATGGAGAACAGTGTGGAGATTCCTTAAAAAACTGGAAATAGAACTGCTTTATGATCCAGCAATCCCACTGCTGGGCATACACACTGAGGAAACCAGAAGGGAAAGAGACACGTGTACCCCAATGTTCATCGCAGCACTGTTTATAATAGCCAGGACATGGAAGCAACCTAGATGTCCATCAGCAGATGAATGGATAAGAAAGCAGTGGTACATATACACAATGGAGTATTACTCAGCCATTAAAAAGAAAACATTTGCATCAGTTCTAATGAGGTGGATGAAACTGGAGCCTATTACACAGAGTGAAGTAAGCCAGAAGGAAAAACACCAATACAGTATACTAACAAGTATATATGGAATTTAGAAAGATGGTAACAATAACCTTGTGTACGAGACAGCAAAAGAGACACTGATGTATAGAACAGTCTTATGGACTCTATGGGAGAGGGAGAGGGTGGGAAGATTTGGGAGAATGGCATTGAAACATGTAAAATATCATGTATGAAACGAGATGCCAGTCCAGCTTCAATGCACGATACTGGATGCTTGGGGCTAGTGCACTGGGACAACCCAGAGGGATGGTATGGGGAGGGAGGAGGGAGGAGGGTTCAGGATGGGGAACGCGGGTATACCTGTGGCGGATTCATTTTGATATTTGGCAAAAGTAATACAATTATGTAAAGTTTAAAAATAAAATAAAATTAAAAAAAAAAAAAAACTGATTACTAGGACCCACTATTCCCTGAGGCAGGAAATGGCAACTCATTCAATACTGGAAAATCCCATGGACAGAGAAAACTGGTGGGCTACAGTCCACAGGGTCACAAAGAGTTGGACACAATTGAGCATGCATGCATATAGGAAAGTAAAAGTGAAAGTCACTCAGTCTTGTCTGACTCTTTGCAACCCCACAGACTATACAGTCTATGGAATTCTCCAGGCCAGGATACTGGAGTGGGTAGCCTTTCTTTCCTCCAGGAGATCTTCCCAACCCAGGGATCGAACCCACAGGTCTCCCTCATTGCAGGCAGATTCTTTACCAGTGGAGCCACAAGGGAAGCCCAAGAATACTGGGGTGGGTAGCCTAACCCTTCTCCAGTGGATCTTCTTGTATTAATTCCCTATCGCTGCTGGAAAATTACTACTACAAACTTTATGTCTTAAAACAATGCAAACTTGTTATTTTATAGCTTTAGAGGTCAGAAGTCTGAAATAGGTACCTTTGAACTAAAATCAAGGTGTCTTCAGAGCTACATTCCTTCCCGAGGCTCTGGGGGTGAATCTGTTTCCTTGCCTTTTCCAGCTCCTACAAACTGCCTGTATTCTTTGCCTCCTGGCCCCTTTCCACCTTCAAAGCCAGCGATGGCTGGTCAGCTCTGTCATGTCTTATCAGTTTGACAATGACTCTTCTGCTTCCCTCATCCATATTTAATTGCTCTTATGGCTGCATTGGAAGAAAAGCTATGACAAACCTAGGCAACATATTAAAAAGCAAAGACATCACTTTGCCGACAAAGTTCTGTATAGTCAAAGCTATGGTTTTTCCAGCAGTCATGTATTATGGATGTGAGTTGGACTATTAAGAAGGCCGAGTGCCAGAGAATTGATGCTTTTGAATTGTGGTGCTGGAGAAGACTCTTGAGAGTCCTGTGGACAGCAAGGAGATCAAACTAGTGAACCCTAAAGGAAATCAACTCTGAATATTCATTGGAAGGACTGATGCTGAAGCTGAAGCTCCAATACTTTGGCTACCTGATGCAAAGAGGCCAACTCATTGGAAAAGACCCTGATGCTGGGAAAGATTGAGGGCAGGAATAGAAGGGGGAACTAGAGATTGAGATGGTTAGATAGCATCACTGATTCAATGGACATGAGTTTGAGCAAACTGTGAGAGATACTGAAGGACAGGAAGGCCTGGCATGCTGCAATCCATGGGGTCGCAAAGATTCAGACCTGATTTAGTGACTGAACAACAGCAACAGTGGCTGCATTGGGACATCTGCACAATCCATTCAGTTAATATCTTTATCTTTAGTCCAATTTATTAGTAAGCTTGTATTCATCTGCTTTCTTAATTTTCCTTTGCCTGATGATAAAATATTTTCATAGGTCCCAGAGATTAGGACATGGACATATTTGGGATGCCATTATTCTATCTACCACAGGACTATTCAATATTGGTAAACTCTAGAACTTTGTCCAGGGTTTCTTTAAAGTATCCCAATCAGCTTGGCTAGTCTAGGCCTCTTCCTGAATCCTTTTGTCCTTTCCCAACCTGTAGAAAATTCATTGCATTCAGAGAATTCTGAGTTTTCTACTTGAGGAAGGATTTTTTTAAAACTTATTTTATTGAAGTATAGTTGATTTAAAATGTGTTAATTTCTACTGATAGCAAAGTGATTCAGTTATATATACATGTGTGCATTCTTTTTCATGTCCCTTTCCATCATGATTTATCACAGGATAATGAATATAGTTCCTTGTGCTATACAGTACTAAGTGGCTTCAGTTGTGTCTGATTCTTTGTGACCCTATGGACTGTTGCCCACGAGGCTCCTCTCTCTTTGAGATTCTCCAGACAAGAATACTGGAATGTGTTGCCATGCCCTCCTCCAGGGGATCTTCCCGACCCAGGGATGGAACCTGTGTCTCTTATGCCTGCCGTATTGGCAGGTGGGTTGTTTACTACTAATGCCACCTTTGACCTTGTTTATCTGTTCTATATATGATAGCTTGCATCTGCTAATCCCAAACTCCCAATCCATCCCTGTACCGGGGGCCCTCCCCTTAGCAACCACAAGTCTGTGAGTCTGTTTCTGTTTTGTGGTTATGTTAATTTATGTCATATTTTAGCTTCCACATATAAGTGATATCACATATGGTAAGGATTTTTTGACTTCCTTTCCTTTTCCTCCTGTCAAGCCAAATGGGGAATTGCCCCAAAAGAATCAATAGAATCAAGAGAAGAAGGTAAGATTGACAACTCATTTCATGGATGGACATCTTTGTATGCAGCAGACTTGACATTTTGTCATCTGGGAAGATTGAGCTAGGGCAAGACTAGAATTAAAGGGAGATAAGAAAGTAGAACAATAAGCTGCAATCAAACGTGGGGATATCAGCAATGTATTAAGGATGAAGGTCAAGTTGGCAATGCAAAAACTGGAAAGTTGTACCACCTAACTTCCCTGCCCTTCCCCCCCATACAAGTGTTCCATGAGGGAGTCCCTGGCAGCACTGACTCTCAATGGTACAGTCAGTAGAAGGCAGCCAGAGAAGACTCCAAAGGCAGATAAGAACAGCAGTAGCCCGATTAAGTAAAAAGTCTTTGCCCCTTTGCTCTAAACACTAATTCTGAACTTTAAAATTCTGGAGGAAATGAACCCAGAAAAGGGAAGGAAAGGGATATGGGAGAGCTGACCATTCCTTTTCCACCTTTCTTACCCCATCACAGGCACTGAGAGGGGTAAGGATCTAAGCAATAAATTGCATGTGAATTTGCTGTTTTAAATTAGATTTGAATGGGTTGGAATTTAAAATCTGAAACTGGCAGAGAATTATAGAATTTACTCAATAAATCACTAAAAGACAATGAAGATTTAGTGGCAAACCTTTGAAGGTCATAATGGAAGAAAAATAAAATGATTTCTTGTCTATATCCTTTCAGTTTAATACTGATCCATATACTGGTTACAGATATAATGATGTAATTTTCTTCTTTAATTATCTTTATTAAGGATACATACACGTATTATCTCAGGCGTATCATAATTTGCAATTGATAAACTCTCTGGCTTCCTTTATTAAATATGGGAACTTTTTAGAAAAAAATAACTTGGGATTAACTTGAAATACTCCATTTGTTGTTGCTGTTTAGTTGCTAAGTCATGTCCAATTCATTTGTGACACTATAGACTGTAGCCCACCAGGCTCCTCTGTCCATGGGATTTCCCAGGCAAGAGTACTGGAGCAGGTTGTCATTTCCTTCTCCCAACCTTCCCGACTCAGGCATCAAACCTGGGTCTTCTGTGTTTCCTGCACTAGTGTGCATTCTAAGTCACTTTCATGGTGTCTGACTCTGTGAGACCCTGTGGACTGTAGCCCACTAGGCTCTTCTGTCCATGGGGTTCTCCAAGCAAGAATACTGGATTGGGTTGCCATGCCCTCCTCCAGGGGATCTTCTTAACCCAGGGATCAAACTTGCATCTCTGATTCTCCTGCATTGGCAAGCAGGCCGATTGTTTACTACTGTAAGAAAGAAAGAAAGAAAGTGAAGTCACTCAGTTGTGTCTGACTCTTTCTGACCCCATGGACTGTAGCCTACCAGGCTCCTCAGTCCGTGGAATTTCCAGACAAGAGTACTTTACTGATGAACCACTAAGATACTCCATAATCTTACCTATTAGTTACCTTTCAGATGGTGAAGACACATTCTGTGTTTGAGAAGGTGATATTTTCTGATTTTGCTTGGTGATATGTGATTGGACTCTCATGCCTCTAGGTTGTGTAACCCTGTGAGTTACTTATAATCTCCTTTTACACCTGAGGAAACAGAGGCAGAGAGAGCTTGTGTAATTTGTCCAATGTCTCAGAGTTAGGAAGTGCTGGGTCCAGATTTTACATGTGAATTCTGTCTCCATAGCTGGCTGCAGATACCAGGCACCCAGCCTAGCAAAACAAAATAGTTGTTCATGAGTATTTGCTGAACTGAATTGACTGCTAGAGTTTATCATGATTATCACCAACTTTGCAACCTAAACCAATTCTCAGTGTTTCATGAAATAGGGCATGATCAATTGTTCTCTAGAAGGAGTAGTGATTTGTACTGTTAAATTGCCTAATTTTCCAATTGTCAATTGTTAAATTGCCTAATATGTTTTCTCAGTGGTATTTTGTTTTCCTTAAAGAAATAAACAAACACTTAAACTCTTTCATCTCGATTAAAGCTCCTCACTCAGCAATGCTATGCATGGCTTATGGTTGTTGTTAAATCATCTTTAAGTTTTTAAAAGACAAATTGCTTTATTCATGGCAATTTTATTGTGCTACTAAGCTTTAATTGGAGAATAAGGCTCTTTCTCTCTCAACTTTGATGTCTTTGGTAACCCTGAAGTCAAATATTTGTGTTAACAAGAATTAAAGAATGGTGTACATCCTTTAGCAGAAAAGCTTGTACTACAATTAAAAAATGAGGCTGTTAATTCTACTTATGGCTAAATATTTGCTTGCTGCAAAATCTCTATAAGTAGGTGGATTTCAGAGCAAAATCTTTTTTTTTTAAAGAAAAAAATGTACATATACATACAAACACACATAAAATACTTTCCAGTTAGAAAGTAGATCATGCTTAACACCCAAATCTTCAAAAAACATGTGGAGAAATGAAGCCAATTTACCACAATTCCACAATCTAATGATAACCATTACTATTTTGATGTATATCTTAACAGATATTTGTTTTATACTTGTGTCTCATTACAAAAAAATAGACTCAGTATAGCATTCAATAAATGCATTTTTTAAAGAACTTCTCTCATAAATATTTCATTAAGGACTTTCTACATTCATAAATACACTTTCATAACATAGATTTATCAGATGTACAGGAACCTAACGACAGCAACATTGTGTGTTAAAGGAACAGTCTTGATACTAAAGATATATTTTGACACATCTAAAAATTGTTTATGTCTTCAGCTTTCAAGAATTGAACACTGTGCAAAGTAGTCATTTTAACTCACATTACTTGTGATAAATTGAAAATTACAATGGACCCTGAATACTAAATAGAGTATGCATTCTAAATATTAAACCAGGGCAAATGCATCCATTTATAATTTTTATATATATCTGAGTCTACTAAATAAACATACTGCTAGTTCCACTCAGTCCTATAAGATTTGGCCATTGTGAAGAATTTTTCATGAATAGTACAAAACAACTGAGGTCATCTATCAACATTCTGAAATAGAATCTGAACGGAGCATTTGCTTATTTAAAAATGACACTGGCAAAAGTTCTGGATGTGAGTCAGAAGAGATCATAGATAGTTAGAGTATGTGTGAAATGAAGAAATTCTCAGAAGCCATTCAGAAAGTGCCAATCTTGGATGCTTTTGTGGCTGTTAAATTTTCAAGATCAAAGGACATTATATTTTTCTGCACTTGCAATTGAATATATATCTGTTTCCCCCTTTATGTTAGAAGGTGATAAATGATTTTAAAAAATAAAAATGTTAATAAAAATTTGCAAAAGAGTCAGCCTGAAATGATCTTGACTCCATTTTGGATTTTTTCTAACACAAATAATGTGCACATTTGACTTTACTTTTTTCATTATAACTGTAAATTTTGAGATGCCCTTTTGTTCATATTCCTTGAACAAAACAAAATCAAATTGTGTTAAAAAAAAACTTTATAATTTGAAAATTAAAGCAAGACTGTATACCTTTGCTGAGTATATTTTCAGAGGTCAGAATTTTCAGATTTTCATATTTTCAAAGACAAAATTTTAAACATAAAAAGTTCCCTGGAGACATGAGTACTTTTATACACTATGGTTTAGTTGTTTTGCTTGTTTTTGATATTACTGTGGATTTTGGATGCTTATTAGTGATCTGATGTACTCTGATTTTTCTTGGAATTTGATGGATTTTGGAAGTTAACTTTCTTTAATCTAATCAAAACAGGACATTTGCAAAAGGTCAGTTTTAAGAGAGAAAAAACAACTCATAAACTGAAGGATTGTTTTATTCTTTCATAAAACACCATTGGCTTTCAATAAGCCATGAAAAATATTGATACTTCTACTCTAGTCTTTAGAGACACTGTCATGAAAATAAAGATAATAATGATGAGGAGGAGTTTAAGAAAAAAGTGAAAGAGTGGGAGAAGGGAAGAGGATGGTGGCTGCAAACCATCAAAACACATTCCCAAAGAAGTATGAAATCATCACATTTTATTTCTTGGAAGCATGTTAACAACAAACAAATACAAAACAAAAGACAGCTGTTTTTCTTAGACATTTTGTTTATTATCTTACCTGAAAATTCATAAGAATATCATTTGTAAGTACTTTGTAAACTTCAAAGTAATTTACAAGGGTAAGATGTTCTTATTTTCATCACTGTTATTGGTATCTTTATGATTATACTTGCTCAGTTGCTCAATTGTATTGGACTCTTTGAAACCCTATGGACTCTAGTCCACCAGGCTTCTTTGTCCATGGGATTTTCCTGGCAAGAATGCTTGAGTGGTTGCCATTTCCTCCTTCAGGGGACCTTCCTGACCCAGGGATCAAGCCCATGTCTTCCATGTCTCCTGAACTGCAAGCTGATTCTTTTCTGCTGAGCCACCAGGGAAGCCGCATGCAGACCATATAAAAGTAACAATTTTCTGATCAATTATATTGCATAGAGTCTTGTGTTATCAGGTCAAGTATGGTAATGCAAATTGAATTAAAATTTTATAAATAGAAATTCAGTTTCTCAATCACAGTCGTCCTATTTCAAATGTTCCATAGTCATTTACAGATACAGGACACTTCCATCATCACAGAAGGGGCTTCCTAGGTGGCTCTAGTGGTAAAGAACCCACCTGCCAATGCAGGAGACATAAGGAGACGCGAATTTGATCCCTGGGTCAGAAAGACTCCAGTTTTCTTGCCTGGAGAATCCCTTGGACAGAGAAGCCTGGTGGGCTACAGTCCACAGGGTCCCAAAGAGTCAGACACGACTGAAGCCACTTAGCATATGTATATGCATCATCAGAAAAAGGACCAGTGGATGAGACTGATATAATAAGCAGCATGAACAGTGGCAGCAACAACATATGGGAGCCTTTCAGAAAGGCGGAATCCTGGATCACCCTATAACTACTGAGGAAGAATCTACATTTCAACAAGACTCTTTGGTGACCCAGGCATACTAAATTTGAGCAAAACTGTAGGTTGTCAAACAAGGTAACCTAGTGTGTTTCTAAAATAATTCAATTCACTTTGTAGTTTTAGTAGCTCTGTGGCATATGAAAAAATGTAATTTTCCTTATATACTGAAATTTTGTCTATTTTTCCCCACCTCAAAATTTTTATTATTCAGAAAGAATCACTCTAATACCTACAAAGAAGAGCTGATAAAAAAACATAATTGAACTAAAATAATATCTCTTTAAACATGCATTTAGTCCAGCTAGCTGATGATTCAATTTATATCATTTTTGGTCTGCATTCCATATAAGATGATAAAGGAAGACATAAAAGTCTATAATTTTGGAATTCCATTGGGTTTTGTGTATGTGTAAGGTCTTCATTTTTAAAAATGCTATTTTCCCTTATTTTGTTTTGGCTTAATTTTTTTATTCTTCAAGATTATAATGTCATGTTTGAAGAAGTATTTATAACCTACTCTCTCAAGAAAAGATTTACCTGACTACAAATAAGTTTATGATAGCACAAAAAGAAATATCCTGAACATCTCTGTTTCTGATTAACACTGGTCAATTTACTTTTTTAATTTAGGTTTCAAACTTCCCTTCTTTAACCTTGCATTGATAATTATTTGATCACAGATGCTGTAACACGTTGGGCTTCCCCACATTGGTGGCTCAGTGGTAAAGAATCCACCGGCCAATGCAGAACACATAAGAGATGCGGGTTTGTTCCCTGGGTCTGGAAGGCCCCCTGGAGAAGGAAATGGCGACCTACTCCAATATTCTTGCTTGGGAAATCCCATGGACAGAGGAGCCCAGTCCATGGGGTCACAAAAGAGTCAGCCATGACTTAGAGACTCAAAACAACAGTGACACACTTACTCTAAATGCACAAACATACACACACACATACTTATCTACATTCAACTATTTTGCAATGTTTTAAATGGATCATTGGATATTCAATAATACCCAGGCCATAAAAAAAAAAAAAACACCTCAACTTTATGGTTCAAATAGGACAGTAGAAATAGAATCCAATGAAACTCCAAATTTTGGTTGTATGACAGGTGAAAAAAAAAAAAAAGCAACCAGGAAAATGTTCACAATTTTTCCTTTCTCCATCTCAGTTCATTTCAGTTCACTTTCTCAGTCATGTCCCACTCTTTGTGACCTCATGGACTGCAGCATGCCAGAGTTCCCTGTCCATCACCAACTCCCAGAGCTTGCTCAAACTCATGGCCATTGAGTTAGTGATGCCATCCAACCATCTCATCCTCTGTCATTCCCTTTTCCTCCTGCCTTCAATCTTTCCCAGCATCAGGGTCTTTTCTAATGAGTCAGTTCTTCGCATCAAGTGGCCAAGTATTGGAACTTCAGCTTTAGCATCAGTCCTCCCAATGAATATTCAGGACTGATCTCCTTTAGGATTGACTGGTTGGATCTCCTTGCAGTCCAAGGGACTCTCAAGAGTCTTCTCCAATACCACAGTTCAAAAGTATCAATTCTTCAGTGCTCAGCTTTCTTTATAGTCCAACTCTCACATCCATATATGACTACTGGAAAAACCATAGCTTTGATTAGATGGACCTTTGTCAGCAAAGGACCTTTGTCTCTGCTTTTTAATATGCTGTCTAGGTTTGTCATAGCTTTTCTCCATCTGCTATGTGCATGTAAATAATTATTTGCAACTGATTTTACCTCCTTTACCACATTCTGAGGAAGGAGAATTGATCTTCATGATTCTTCAATGTTCAGGAAGACAGATGGCTAAAGAGGTAGAAAGCATTGGATTCAATTTGAGAATGTGATTTTCCAGGGCTTCTAAATTGAAATTACATATTGAGAGCCTGAGATGTTGGAGAAGGCAATGGCACCCCACTCCAGTACTCTTGCCTGAAAAATCCCATGGACAGAGGAGCCTGGAAGGCTGCGGTCCATGGAGTCACTAAGAGTTGGACACGACTGAGCGACTTCACTTTCACTTTTCACTTTCATGCATTGGAGAGGGAAATGGCAACCCACTCCAGTGTTCTTGCCTAGAGAATCCCAGGGACGGGAGAGCCTGGTGGGCTGCCATCTCTGGGGTCACATAGAGTCGGACACGACTGAAGCGACTTAGCAGCAGCAGCAGCAGCCTGAGATGTGGAAAGGAATTTTGCTGTTTCAATTGTAAGAGGTTTCCAACCAACTCCTGCTGAATATGAGGAATTTAGCAGTGAATAGAGAGACTTTTGAAAGGGTTAGTGTGGGGTTTCAGTAGGGTGTGGAGGACTCTACAAAATAAAAATTTTTCAATTTACTTACGGCACTGAATTGTGCTTCTTAAATTTGACTATAAAGAGACTGATTCATATTAGGTCCTTGAATATTAGCATTATATGCATGCATTTGAAATGTGAAATGATTGATTAACTTGCTATATCTTACCTTGGCATTAATTAGGCTGAGCTTAATTAGAACCCAAGATTTTAAGTTGACTTTATGAAAATTAACTATTAAATTTTCAGGGTCTTTGATGTAACAAAATTAATCACATCACCTGACCAGTCAAGAGTGACTAATTATAGTTGCCCTTGATCTGTAAGAATCATGCTTCACTTTTTTTCATTCTATTTTTTGTAGTCTCAAAGTTATTTTATATTAGAGCATATATTATATTTATAATGGTTTAGTTGCTAAGTCATGTACTACTCTTGCAACCCCATCCGCCAGACTCCTCTGTCCATGGGATTCTCCAGGCAAGAATACTGGAGATATTGCCATTTCCTTCTCCAGATATTTATAAGAGGAAAATAAATTTTCTCTCAGGAACTGGATTTCTATTTTCTTCTTAATGGTATTCTCTAATCCCCAGATTTATTTTAAATCCAATTTTTTTATATTTATAATACAACTAATATTTATATTTATTTTTTATTTATAATCTAAATAAGTAATTAAAATAGCATATCAATTTACCATTGATACTTTTTCTAGCATTCTTCTGTTTTACCATTTTTATACTCAAATGCCATGTTTGGGAATTTTCCATGGACATGGTTTCCATGGGGCAATCCTTAGGAAAGTTTCTTTCTGAATTAGAGGAGATTGAAAGATTCAATTAGAGATGTCTCCATTTATCTTGTATTCTAGCTATTTCTTCCCTGCCTAGGATGTTTTATACCCATTGAACAAAGTAACTGAGCATTTGAAGCAAAAAACAAGCAAACAAACAAACCCTTTCTGATTGTTAAATTGATTGAGACTCCTGGAACTTATGAGAATCAAACTCCCATGTAAGTCACTTTGTAGTTTCCTGGGTGCCTTTCCCATTCGTAGTAGGATGACTCAGCAATAAGAGGCAAAGCTGTTTGATAAATCAGACTGCTGGAGTATGCTTAAGAAATGTTTTCCAAAAAATACAAAAGTGCATAAAATTGGGGTTCCAGTTGGTCATACTCAGTGTGAGTCATCACCCTCTCTCCCCTCCTCATAGAGAACACACAGAGACCCATCACAAACTTACTCAGTGACCCTACATGGGACAAAATCTTGGATGACTCTGTTTGGGAGTCATTAAGATCAGAGGGGTTGTGGGCTGAAAGCAAGGGCATAATGAAGCCCTTGTGATACTTTGGATTTCACCAGAAACTTGAAATATTCTTGATGTATAAGGTATTTACTTACTGCCATAATGCCTAGTTTCTACTACACAACAGTAGCCTTATTATTAAACAGCTTTGAATTTATTTTCTATGGCTGAGTAAGCTACCACAGCATGTAAAGGAGAAAAAGTAACACAAGCAGGCAAACTCCAACACACCACGTTTTTCTTATACACTAAACCTCAGCGTAATAGAGTGTACAGGCTTACCAAAGGGACTCACTAAGTGATTTTATAAAAAGATACTCACTCCTCCCCAAATTGCAGAACACTGCTGAGAAGCCCTTTCTGAACTGCTTCTTAAACCCACAGAAGCATTCATTTTTAAGTCTATTTGCTTAACGTGTGACTGTACAGATTTCTGGAGGAAAAATTCATACACAATTTTGCTTGTAAATGATGTGGGCCAGAACACATTGATCATTATAAATAACTTTGTGTTTACAGTTGATGCTTAATTGTGTTGCATTTCATAAAAAAGAACTGAATAAAAGCAAATTAATGTTCAGGCTGGAGGTAAAATGACGTAAATGAATCTAAGCTTTACAAGGGTGTTTGGTTCCAAAAGGCATTGTGAAAGTGGCCGGAAGCATGTCATTTTGGTTCAACTAAAAATAACAGATGGAACTTTTGTTTTTAGCATTTTAGTTGAATATAGAGATATTCAGAAGTGTTTTACTCACTAAGTTTAAACAGTTGTTAACTTCTATAAAATTTAATAATATCAGTTACAACTAATAGTTCTGACTTGGCAACGTCTGTCACAGATGTCTCTTCTTCATTTCTAGTACTGCTACCAAATCCAGTCTCTTAAAAATCATGCAGTCTAAGAAGGTTGGTGAGCCTGATTCCATTTGTTCATCTGCAATGGGAAGCATGGTCAACCCTGTCAGGTTTTACTCCCTATGTATTTGTTGTTGCTGTTATTGAGTCTCCAAGTTATGTCTGACTCTTTGCAACCCCATTGAATATAGCATGCCAGGCTCCCCTGTCCTTCACTATCTTCCAGAGTTTGCTCAAACTCATGTCCATTGAATTGGTGATGCTATCTAACCATCTCATCCTCTGGTGACCCTTCTCCTTCTGCCCTCAAATTTTCCCAGCATTAGGATCTTTTCCAACTAATCAGCTCTTCCCATCAGGTGGCCAAAGTATTGGAGCCTCAGCATCAGTCTTTCCAGTGAGTATTCAGAGTTGACTTGTTTGACTGGTTTGATCTCCTTTCTGTCAAAGGGACTCTCAGAGTTTTCTCCATCACTGCATTTTGAAAACATCAGTTCTTCGGTGCTCAGTCTTCTTTATGGTCCAACTCTCTCACCTGTACATGACTGCTTGAAAAATCACAGCTTTGACTATACAGACCTCTGTCAGCTAAGTGATGTCTTTACTTTTTAATGCACTGTCTAAGTTTGTCATAGCTCTCCTTTCAAGGAGCAAGCATCTTTTAATTTCATCGCTGCAGTCACTGTCCACAGTGATTTTGGAGCCCAAGAAAATAAAATCTGCCACTGCTTTCATGTTTTCCCCTTCTATTTGCCATGAAGTGATAGGACGATGCCATGATCTTTGTTTTTTGAATTTTGAGTTTTAAGCCAGCCTTTCACTGTGCTCTTTCACTCTCATTAATAGGCTCTTTAGTTCCTCTTCACTTTTGCTATTAGAGTGGTATCATCCGCATATCTGAGGTTGTTGATATTTCTCCCAACAATCTTGATTCCAGCTTATGATTCATCCAGCCCAGAATTTTGCATGATGTACTCTGCATATAAGTTAAATAAGCAGGGTGACAATATATAGCTTCGTTGTATTCTTTTTCCAATTTTTAACCAGTCCATTACTCCATGTCTGGTTCCAACTATTGTTTCTTGACTGGCAGACGGGTTTCTCAGAGGGCAGGTAAGGTGGTCTGATACTCTGTCTCTTTAAGAATTTTCCACATTTTTTGTGATCCACACCATCAAAGGCTTTAGCATAGTCGATGAAGCAGAAATAGATGTTTTTCTGGAATTCTCTTGCTATCTCTATGATCCAATAGATGTTGACAATTTGATCTCTGGTTCCTTTGACTTTTCTAAACCCAGTTTATACATCTGGGAGTTCTCAGTTCATGTACTGTTGAAGCCTAGCTTGAAGGATTTTGAGCATAACCTTACTAGCATGTGAAATGAGCACAACTGTATGATAGTTTCAACATTCTTTGGCATTGCCTTTCTTTGGGACTGGAAGAAAAACTGACCTTTTCCAGTCCTGTGGCCACTGCTAACTTTTCCAAATCTGCTAACATATTGAGTTCAGCATTTTAACAGCATCACATTTTAGGATATTATATTGCTCAGCTGGAATTCCATCACCTCCACTAGTTTTTTGCCTTTTTTTTTTTTTTTTTTTTGTAGTAATGTTTCACACTCCAGGATGTCTAATTCTAGGTGAGTGACCACATCATCATGGTTATCCAGATTATTAAGAACTTTCTTATATAGTTCTTCTATGTATTCTTGCCACCTCTTCTTAATCTCTCTGCTTCTGATAGGTCCTTACTCTTTCTATCCTTTATTGGGCCCATTCTTGCATTTCTCCAATTTCTTGCAGAGATTAAGAGTCTTTTTCATTGTATTATTTTCCTCTATTTATTTTCATTGTTCATTAAGAAGGCCTTTTTATCTCTCCTTGCTATTCTCTGGAACTCTGCATTCAGTTGGGTATATCTTTCCCTTTCTCCATTGCCCTTCACTTCTCTTTTTTTCTCCGCGATTGTAAAGCCTCTCCAGACAACCACTCTGCCTTCCTGCATTTTTCCCCCCTAGGGCATGGTTTTGGTCATTGATTCCTGTGTAATGTTGCAAACCTCCATCCATAGTTCTTCAGGCACTCGCTCTACAGACCTAACCTATTGAATCCATTCATCACCCCTACTGTATAATAATAAGGGATTTGATTTAGGTCATACCTGAATGGCCCAGTGGTTTTCCCTACTTTCATCCATTTAAGCCTGAATTTTCCAGTAAGGAGCTGATGATCTGAACCAGTAGTTAGCTACAGATCTTGTTTATGCTGACTGTATAGATCTTTTTCATCTTTGGCTGAAAAGCATACAATCAATCTGATTTGAGTATTGACCATTTTGTGATGTCCATGTGTAGAGTCCTCTTGTGTTGTTGGAACACCAGTGTGTTCTCTTGAGATAACTCTGCTATCCTTTGCCCTGCTTCATTTTGTACTCCCAGTTCAAACTTGCCTGTCACTCCAGGTGTCTTGATCTTCTAGTTTTGCATTACAATCCTCTATGATGAAAAGGACATGTCTTTTTGCTGTTAGTTCTAGGAGGTCTTGTAGGTCTTCAGAGAACTGGTCATCTTCAGCTTCTTCACCATTAATGGTTGGGGCATAGACTTGGATTATTGTGATGATGAATGATTTGCCTTAGAAACAAACCAAGATCCTTCTTCTGTTTTTGAGGTTGCCCCCAGGTACTGCATTTTGGACTCTTCTGTTGACTATGAAGGGTATTCCATTTCTTCTAAGGGATTCTTGCTCACAGTAGTAGATATGATGGTCACCTGAATTAAATTTGCCTATTCCTGTTCATTTTAGTTCATTGATTCCTAAGATGTCTATGTTCACTCTTGACATCTATACACCAGGTACAAATCTAGGCATCTTCATAATAACCCTGTGCAGTAGACACTTTTAGTATATCAGCAATTGGCAGACAAGAAAACTGAGTTAAGTATCTTACTCAGTGCCAAACAATTCATAATATGATGAAACCAGAATTAAAACCTGGTTAATTTATCTTCAGAGTCTGCTTCATCCACTGCAAAGTTTGCTAGGGACTCAAGTGAGATATTATGTAAAGCATTCAGCAATATGCATTCAGTATTTCATAGTTATATTTACTATTTATTATAACTATTGCCAATCAGTGAAAACAAATGTCTCTTCTGCTTTTATTGTTTCCAACCAAGGTGAATGGAATTCAACATTTAATTTAGGGATCCTCATTATCTCACTGTTGCTGCTTTCTGAAAAGGAGGTGAATCTTTGATGCTAAAGGCTTTAAAAGTGCCATGGAAACATTTGTAATAGGAGATCCAACCAGATCATTCTAAAGGAGGTCAGTCCTGGGTGTTCTTTGGAAGGACTGATGCTAAAGCTGAAACTCCAATACTTTGGCCACCTCATGTGAAGAGTTGACTCATTGGAAAAGACTCTGATGCTGGGAGGGATTAGGGGCAGGAGGAGAAGGGAACGACAGAGGATGAGATGGCTGGATGGCATCACCGACTCGATGGACATGAGTTTGAGTGAACTCCTGGAGTTGGTGATGGACAGGGAAGCCTGGCCTGCTGCAATTCATGGGGTCACAAAGAGTCGGACATGACTGAGTGACTGAACTGAACTGAGCTGATGGATACAGGCTGTGGCTAGAATTCTGAATTCTTGGAAGCCAAAGGATAATTCTATGGATTTCCACATACTAATGATAATGCAGTTGTTCGATGATGATATTAGCTATAGAAATTTGAGGGGAGGAAATAATCTAATTAAAGTTACTTCTTAGACCATCTACATGGTTTTCAGAATCAATCAGTTTAAGAATCTGTTTGTCTCTGTGTGTATGCATACCTATTTTGTATTTTATGGATAGAAGAGGTCAGACTTGTGGTTACTGGAGGTAGAGGTTAGAGGGACAGGGAATTGCAGGAAGGTAGTAAAATGTACAAATTTCAAGTTGTATGATAAATGAGTACCAGGGATATAATGTACAACATGGTGACCTTAGCTACCACTGCTGGGTGATACATAGGAAAGTTTTAAAGAAGGTCAAGCTTAAGAATTCTCATCAAATGAAAGATTTTTTTTCCTTTTTTTGTTTCTCTTATTTTTATTGCATATATACGTGGAAGCTGATATTAGCTGAAAGTATTGTGATAATGGTTTCACCATATATATAAAACAAATCTTTATTCTATATTCCTTAAACTTATGCAGTAAGGTAAATTGTCTCTTAATAAAACTGGGGGAAAATAACAGATTATTTTTTAAAATAAAAGAAAATAATATCAAATACTTGTCTACTCTCTCCACCCTTAGCATTCATTCTCCCATCCATGATCCCCAAGTAGAAAAGTCTAAGAACCCCCTTGGGATGCATATAGATGAAGGATGTCCTCTTAATAATCCACTTTGGGACCATGATTCACTTCTGTTGGCCCCTATTTGGTGTTTTTCTCACAGGACAACTGAGAAACTGAACTGACTTGAACTGAAAATTTAATAGTCAAGGATTAAAATTATGTTGTGGCCAGATCTCATAACACAAATTTCTTTCTTGCCTATAATGCATTTTGAGTCAAAAGTTACTTCCCATATACATTTGCACAGTATATCTTCCTTTTTTTTCCATCAGGGTAGCATGATCATAGCAATACTTTATCACCTGTAAGTCAAAGCCTGGATAGCTGGACAAGTAGTTTTGTCACTGTGGAAAATTTCATGGGAACCCTTAGTGACTATAAAGTTTAATCATATGCTATGTATACAAGTCTTCTCATTTTCCACGAACAATAAAAATGTGACAAGACAGAATAATACAACTAAAGAAGAACTTGTCAAAGGAATATTATAATCTCCATAGTTTTTATGTTTCAGTTATATTATTCATTTTGTTGACATAAAATCTCAGTCTTCTTGATGAACAATGACAGACAGATGAAAAATATTTTTTATTTGTCATTGCATAATCTCAAACAGAATAATTAGAGGGACTGACTGAAGACAGACTAATCACAGGGAAGAGAAGGGAAAGGACGGTAAAGCAATGCAATACGATGATAATAAATAGGGAAGCAGTTCAGAGCAAAGGTGCTGTAGGAGGTTAGAAAAAGCATCAGGACATCCATCAACTCTCTAACAGTAGAGAAAAATACAGTTGAAGACTGATAGGCTCTGAGGTCTGTAAAGAAGAGGTGGGAAGAAGTAAATAATCTAGTCTTTAGTCTAAAAGGTTCATGGTACTGTTCTGTGTAGTTTTTGTCTTGTGTTCTGGGTTTAACTTTATTGAGTTGCATCTGGCTCTGCTGCTGCTGCTAAGTCGCTTCAGTCATGTCCGACTCTGTTGCACCCCATAGACGGCAGCCCACCAGGCTCCCCAGTCCCTGGGATTCTCTGGGCAAGAACACTGGAGTGGGTTGCCATTTCCTTCTCCAATGCATGAAAGTGAAAAGTGAAAGTGAAGTCGCTCAGTCGTGTCTAACTTATAGCAACCCCATGGACTGCAGCCCACCAGGCTCCTCCGTCCATGGGATTTTCCAGGCAAGAGTACTGGAGTCGGGTACCATCGCCTTCTCCTGGATCTGGCTCTACCACTTGCTAATAGGCCATCTTTCTGTAGATTAAGCCATTATGTGCCCATTTCCTCATATCCCCAAATAAGAATAGCTATAGTACTGACTTCACTTCATTACTGGAAGAAGTAGCACTCTTAGATGGGCCAAGAAGTGCCTGCTCTGTGTCCTGCACGATAGAGGGTCCTGAATCTTACAAATTTTACTAGAGTTTGCACAGGCATATGGGCACTAGCTCAGTGCTCTTCAGCCCTCCTGTGACAGCTTTCAGGCCATAAAGAGACAGCTCTCAAAATTTATTGCTCTATGTCCTCTCAAGAAAAAGTGACCTTGTCCAGCTCTAGGGTTTGAGGGTTTTCAATTGCCCAGGTGAACAAAGGGTCAAAGCATTTGGGAAGATTGCGTTGGAAACTCTTGTCAATAGGAGAGCAAAACTTTCTCACACAAAAAGCATCACTTTCCAATAATGCTGAACTTCCATCTTGTTTCTTTTCAGGAATCAATTTCAATTTCCAAAAGTAGCCACAAATTTGTGAATTTGCAAGGTATTTACAATGGTTTCATTTGGTGGCTGAGGAAAACTGTGAAATATTAAACAACTCATTATTCTTGAATGAGACCTTTAGTTTGGCAACTAGATGGACACAATACTCGAATTGATAGTAACTCTTTCAATTAAATGATTTAGTAATAATTTCAGTTTTATTTAATGACTCTAATGAAATTTTGACTTTAAATAATTACATTTTTTCCCACAATTACATTTCTTTTATTCTTACTAGATGATTTTGCATATTTAAAAATTTGTTTGTGGATATAACCTTTTATGGTTTTATGGTTTTTAAATGATAGTAAATATTCAAGCAAATCTTGAAGTTCCCTGAAAATCATACTATCCTTAGTTTAAGAAATTAGTTCTTAAACCTATTGACAGTTAGCATCTACCTCAAAAGACTGGTTTGTTGTTAAAATAATATTAATCTAAAACATTTATGTATAAAGACTAAGGAGGACTGAATCAATAAACTTCTTACTGGCTTTCATCTAATTGTACTTTTGTTAAAACTATTTTGTTTGTTTTTGAACAAAAAGTTAATTGACTATATTAATATTATGCATATGCTTCTAAACTTTAAAAGTGTCAATAAATACACTTCAGTAGACACATCTGTGTGCACACATGTGTGTGCATCTGTGTTAAATGATCATTTTATCCTGCAATAACAATTCCTCACTGTTTTAAACCTGTAAAACATGGTGCTTTTTGGCATAAAATGTCATAAGGAATTTGTTCTACTTAATCCAAGATACATGACATATCATTCTTCTCATCTCAAAAAAGATGCACCTTATAATGTGGTTTAAACATGGAATTCTGTTCTATTTCAAATATCAAAAAGGAGCTTGAAGTCAATCGTCACTTGACTTCTCTCCACTCAGGTATCATTTCTTTCTTCTGATAATGAATATTTTTTAGTTTAAAGAAATCACAAAGGCGATGAAAACTTCAACCAACAAATGAAAAAATATACTTTGCAGAAAGCCAAGTTGCAAATCTCTAGAGAGGGCACCAAGTTCCCTGGTGGCTCAGTGGTAAAAAAATCTGCCTGTAATACAGGAGACCCAAGTTCAATACCTGGGTTGGAAAGATCCCCTGGAGAAGGGAATGGCTACCCACTCCTTGCCTGGAGAATTCCATGGACAGAATATTCTTGCCTGGAGAATTCCATGGACAGAGGAGCCTTGTGGGCTACAGTCAAGGGGGTCACAAAGAGTTGGACACGACTGAGTGACTAACACTCACTCACTCAAGAGAGGGCACAGCTGTGTTCAGCTTATTGAAATGGGGGAAATGATCAAAAAGTAAAAGTAATTGGCATGACATTTTGTAATCCTACAGAAAGTTATTCCGTAAAGCTTGAATCTATTCATTCTTCCCCATGTCTATAACATGATTAAAATCATTTTAATACCACTTATTGAAGCTACAGAGAATTGAGTAGTTAAAAACAGTGTTCCGTTCCCTCAAACAAAAAAAAAAAAAAAAGAAAGAAAGGGAGGGAAAGATAGAAAAAGAAGCATTTATTGCTTAAAGGGATACATTTCAATTATCAGAAAGTCTTTTATCTTGAATAACTCCCTATGCAACACTACTAAAAACAAAGATATTTTCTAATGAATAATTATTGTTAGTATTTCCTAATAAATTGTCAGTCACAAGAAATGTATTTGTCATATACTTACATATGTGTGTATATAAACACACAAGTACACATATATGTACTAAATATATACATTTCAAAAGTGCTTGGAAGGAGAAAATGTTAAATATAAGATAGGTCTGGGTTAAAGCCTGAGATAGGTGTGGGTTCAAAGCCTGTTTATGTCACTTTTTAGCTGTGTCATTTTGGACATGTTACTTTCTCTTAGTGAAACTAAATTTTCACAACTATAATACTGAATAACACCTTCTTAAAATAATTCTTCTGAAGATAAAATGAGATAATGTATGTTGATGCTTATCTTAGTTTCTGACACAAGGGCACACATACAGTAGGTCTGATGATTATTATGCTATTTTGTAATTATTGATAAATAAACAGAAGCTATTAGCTTTTGATTTCCAGCAGACATCAGTTGTGACCATTGATTGTGATGCAACCGACTTTAAATAATGGAGACATGCTGGGAGAACTAATTCTGTGTCAGGTTCCTAAATATCACAGACTGTGTTAGGAAGGCAGTATGCTCTGGGAATGTACAGAAATGTGGATTTCAAGCCAAGGGAATATATAACCCACCTAGAGCTTTAAAGCTATATACATGGGAAGGTTTCTGCATGCGTTACCCAAGTTGTATGGTGAGCCCTAAATAAGAGCCTTGAAAAATTTGTTGCATCTCATCAAAACTGTGGAGAAGGCAAAGGCAACCCACTCCAGTACTCTTGCCTGGAAAATCCCATGGACAGAGGAGCCTGGTAGGCTGCAGTCCATGGAGTCGCCATGAGTCGGACACGACTGAGCGACTTCACTTTCACGCATTGGAGAAGGAAATAATGACAACCTACTCCAGTGTTCTTGCCTGGGTATCCCAGGGACGGGGAAGCCTGGTGAGCTGCCATCTATGGGGTCGCACAGAGTCGGACACGACTGAAGCGACTTAGCAGCAGCAGCAGCAGCAGCAGAACTGTATATCTTAAGGATTTGCTTTCATTCTTCCTCCTAATTTGAAGATAACAGAAATGTCTTTTGATCTCATAAATTTTACTTTATGTATAACTTTCATAAAATTACAACCAATTTAAAATTTAGTGCAAAATTCAAGTTACTAAATCTTGAAAAGTATCATGCATTTTGTGTAGTTTCTGCAAGTGACATTCAAACTATTTTAAAACAACCTAAAAGGATAAGCAGCAGAAACTGCTACTAGATGTTTGGTGATTTTTAAACTTGGGTGAAAGGAATGCAAAGCAGTCCTTGAACTTAAAATTCTAAAGTTAGATGGTGTCAGGAATTCTGAAGGATCCAAGATTTGATTTTATAAGTTAAGAAGTTAGCCTGTTACTGTTTCATAGGTGCTGTTGGAGAACACAAGGCTCCTGGGTCAGAAATAAGAGACATCATTGTTTTTGGCACAGCAGGCAGCATAAGCACCAGATACCATATTAATGTCAGTTTTTCTAGCTGCTAAGTCCTCTAGGGGCTACACAATAAGATTGCATGGATGCTGTACTTATACACGTAGAGTTTGTGTCACTGTTGAGGAACACTGATCTTGGGAATTCCACTGCTCTTTATTGAAAGCTGTTAACAGTACTGTAGGGCTTCTCAGGCGGTGCAGTGGTAAAGAATCTGTCTGCCAGTGAAGGAGACGTAGGAGATGTGGGTTTGATCCATGGATTGGGAAGATCCCCTGGAGGAGGAAGTGGTAACTCACTTCAGTATTCTTGCCTGGAAAAATATCATAGACAGAGGAGCCTGGTGGGCCATGGTCCATGGGGGTCACGAAGAGTCCAACTCAGCTGAACAACTGAGCACACACACACAGGCAAGCAAGTCTGCATGTTTTCCAGAAGGCAGGAGGGTTACATCTTAAGGGTACCAGCTGCATAAGCCATCTTGAGAAATAGCACAGAAAAAGAGCAGTCCATGCTTTGAATCTTGGCACACCCAGGAAGTCATATAGGAGCACAGGAAGAGCAAGTGGGTTGATATCTCCATAGATTGTAGAGATATATATATATATATGTATATATATATATATAATGTATATCTATGTATATACATAGATGGCTTCTGAGGGGCTCCTATCCCTGGGTTGGGAAGATCCCTTGGAGGAGGGCACAGAAACCTACTCCAGTATTCTTGCCTGAAGAATCCCAAGGACAGAGGAGCCTGGTGGGCTACAGACCATGGGGTTGCAAAGAGTTGGACATGACTGAAGTGACTAAGCATGCACACACACACACACATATATAATATAATATAAATAAACCTGTCTTTATTTGGTTATCATGTTCTGAATAGCTATTATGTATTACTATATTTAATATGCTATGACATCTCAATTAAATTATGTAAAAAACCACAAGTGGTGGCAATACTGCAAGGTGGTTTCCATGATTCTCACTTCTTGGTATTCATGCTCCTGTGTTTTCCACTCCTACTGACTGTGGATGGGACCTGTGACTTGCTTCTAACCAATAGAATATGGCAAAGGTAATGGGATGTGTCAGTTAAATATGATTGTCTTGCCAGCAGTTTCACTCTAGACACTGTCTTTGCTGGCTTTATGAAGAATTAATAAGCAGCTGTGTTGGGGAACTCATGTCACAAGAGATTAGGGGCAGCCTCTAGAGCATGATGGTAGCTTCTGCCCAATATCCAGCAAGAAGCCAGATCTTCAGTCCTACAACTGTAAAGAAATGAGTTCCGCCAAAGACCTAAATGAACATGGAAGTGAACTCACCCCCAGTCACGATGTGAAACTATTCAGTTCAGTTCAGTCCAGTCACTCAGTCATCTCTGACTCTTTGCGACCTCATGGACTGCAGCAAACCAGGTCTCCCTGTCCATCACTAATTCCTGTCCATCACTTACCCAAATTCATGTTCATTGAGTCAGTGATGCCATCCAACCATCTCATCCTCTGTTGTCCCCTTCTCCTCTTGCCTTCCATCTTTCCCAGCATCAGGGTCTTTTCAGATGAGTCAGCTCTTCTCATCAGGTGGCCAAAATATTGGCGTTTCAGCTTCAACATCAATCAGTCCAATGAACACTCAGGACTTATCTCCTTTAGGATGGACTAGATGAATCTCTTTCCAGTCCAGGGGACTCTCAAGAGTCTTCTCCAACACCAAAATTCAAAAGCATCAATTCTTCAGCACTCAGCTTCCTTTATACTCCAACTCTCACGTCCATACATGACTACTGGAAAAACCATAGCCTTGACTACATGGACCTTTGTTGACAAAGTAATGTCTCTGTTTTTTAATATGCTGTCTAGGTTGGTCATAACTTTTCTTCCAAGGAGCACATGTCTTTTAATTTCATGGCTGCAATCACCATCTGTGGTGATTTTGGAGCCCAAGAAAATAAAGTCCCTCACCATTTCCATTGTTTCCCCATCTATTTGCCATGAAGTGATGGGACCAGACGCCATGGTCTTAGTTTTCTGAATGTTGAACTTTAAGCCAACTTTTTCACTCTCCACTTTTACTTTCATCAAAGGCTTTTTAGTTTCCCTTACTTTCTGCCATAAAGGTGGTATCATCTGCATATCTGAGGTTATTGATATTTCTCCCCAAATCTTGATTCCAGCTTTTGTTTTATCCAGCCTGGCATTTTGCATATGTACCCTGCATATAAATTAAATAAGCAGGGTGACAATATACAGCTTTGACATACTCCTTTTCCTATTTGGAACCAGTCTGTTGTTCCATGTCTAGTTCTAACTGTTGCTTCCTGACCTGCATACAGATTTCTCAAGAAGCAGGTCAGCTGGTCTGGTATTCCCATCTCTTTCAGAATTTTTCACAGTTTGTTGTGATCCACACAGTCAAAGGCTTTGGCATAGTCAATAAAGCAGAAATAGACGCTTTTCTGGAACTATCTTGCTTTTTCTATGACCCAGCAGATGTTGGCAATTTGATCTCTGGTTCCTCTGCCTTTTCTAAAACCAGCTTGAACATCTGGAAGTTCACGGTTCACATATTATTGAAGCCTGGCTTGGAGAATTTTTAGCATTACTTTTCTAGCGTGTGAGATGAGTGCAATTGTGCAGTAGTTTGAGCACTCTTTGGCATTGCCTTTCTTTGGGATTAGAATGAAAACTGACCTTTCCAGTCCTGTGGCCACTGCTGAGCTTTCCAAATTTGCTGGCATATTGAGTGCAGCATTTTCACAGCATCATTTTTTGGAAGTCTGTGAGAAAGAAATTGTGAGGTGATAAGTGCATGTTGTTTTAACCACTAAATATGTGTTTTCACAGCAAAGATAGTGAAAAAACTACAATGATTCCACATGTATCAGAGATACCTTTTAAGGGTAGCAATTTCAATTACTCTTTTAATAAATGCAATATCATCAAAATAACACTTTTGAAGTTGAATACATTCTAGAATTTCATTTTTGTATGTACTTTTTCTTTTAAAATTGGTATTATCACATACATTTATGTGTAATTTGTGTAAAAAACTGTAAGCTGAATCATCTGAACAAGGGGATTACAATAATTTTCAACTCATTAATAAAACCCTGCCATAGTTAAGCACCAAGTGATTAAATAATGAAGGCTCTGAGCTGTTGTTCCTGAGGGAACATTTGGAACTTAACACAGTCATGGTCCCGGGCAATGGGAGAAATTGGCATCAGTCCAAATGGCAATTAGTAAAGGAATCTTTTGACCCAAGGGAATTGCTGTAACCTACACTATTGTTTTCTTGGGAATAGCAAGTGACAGCCGACATTTGCAGCTTATTGGGGGGGGGGGGGACCACCTTCTCAGAAATCAATTTAGAAAGACTAATGACTCTCTACAAATAGTAATGAGTTTCAATTCAAGAAGAACCCATCAAAAACAGATGTTGAGGGTGAGGCACCAGTGGGTATGAGACAAAAAAAGGATCAAAAGAATATGGGAAAAGAAAAATAAATATCAAACCAGAAAAGAAACTGAGTCTAGATGTTCATACCAATCCCATTAAAGAGAAACCATAAATTAATATAAAAATATATTTGTACAATATTGATATTTGTTGATTATAATTATGTATAACCCATCTACTAAACTGCAAGCTACTTTTTAGCCATTCTCAGCATATAATTTTATCATTTTAATAACATCTCAAGTTAAAACACAATAATAGATACAGCTATATATAGACCTTTGGCCTAGGTAATACTTATTTGACTATTATCATCTAGACTGTGAACAAATACTTGAATATTTTTAAATGATTTGCAAACATTCTTGGTCAATCTTCATTACTTTCCTGGTGATGACCTTGGGATCTAATATTAATTTTGCACATAGAAAAATTGACTCACCTAACATAAATATCAGAGTTAAAATTATCTTAAAACATATGAAAGAAAAGATACAGCTGTCATAAAATGTCTATGTTATTGCTTACTGTAAGAATATAAAGCTATATTTACATATATTGCAAGTTATGGTTGTGTTCAAATTCCAAAAATATCAGTCACTTTAACTTGCATTTTGGTATAAATTTGGCAGTAAATTTTTCTAAGCATGAAAGGCTATGATTGAGGTTAAGTCAGATATGCTGAGGTATTTCAGAAGACTGCACAAACATTCAAGTGTGAATAATTTCTCCTCTGGAAAGGCTCTCATTCACTGATTGCTCATTAGCCAGTCTTGGGAGACATAATTTCATTTTATGCATCCTCGTGAATATTTTACAAGGCACGCATTTCAGATTTCCTACTTTCATTTGTAACATAGCTGTGACAGTACTATAGTTCTTTGTTGTGCTTACACTGACAACCCCAGGCCTGGAGAAAATATTAATACGTAGTTGTCTGTTTTCATGCTTTGTGATTGGAAAAAACACACCATGTTGGATCATTTCTCTTTTCACTCTCAGGCTTCCGTGAGTACTGCCCTTCCTGCAATGCAATAATTAGTCAAGGGCTCATTTCACTCCCTTTCATCTTTGTGGAATTTTCCAAGAATCTGAGGTTAACTGCATATAAGCATTGAAAATTTAGTTGGCCTAAATTTTATTGGTAGCTCCAAATTTAAGGAAGACAAAAGAAAGAAAATAGTGAGAACTTTGTTTCAGCTTTTCACTTGGCTTTATATTTACTTTTATAAACAACAGTTTTATTGAGACATAATTCACATACCATAAGATCAACTATTTACAGTGTACGATGGATTTTTACCATATTTGCAGGGTTCTGCAACTATCACTAAAATCAATTTTAGGACATATGTATCACTCCAAAAAAAAAAAAAACCCAAGTACCCATATTAGCAGTCAGTCTCCATTTCCTCCTAACTTGCTCCATCGCACCCCTAGGCAACCACTAATCTACACTCTTTACAGCATTGGACTTTGCTTCTATCACCAGTCATATCCACAGCTGGGTATTCTTTTTGCTTTGGCTCCATCCCTTCATTCTTTCTGGAGTTATTATTCCACTGATCTCCAGTAGCATATTGGGCACCTACTGACCTGGGGAGTTTCTCTTTTGGTATCCTATCATTTTGCCTTTTCATACTGTTCATGGGGTTCTCAAGGCAAGAATACTGAAGTGGTTTGCCATTCGCTTCTCCAGTGGACCACATTCTGTCAGATCTCTCCACCATGACCCACCCGTCTTGGGTTGCCCCACGGGCATGGCTTAGTTTCATTGAGTTAGACAAGGCTGTGGTCCTAGTGTGATTAGATTGACTAGTTTTCTGTGAGTATGGTTTCAGTGTGTTTGCCCTCTGACGCCTTCTTGCAACACCTACTGTCTTACTTGGGTTTCTCTTACTCAGCTGAGGATGTGGCTGGTGATAGAAGCAAGGTCCAATGCTGTAAAGAGCAATATTGCATAGGAACCTGGAATGTCAGGTCCATGAATCAAGGCAAATTGGAAGTGGTCAAACAAGAGATGGCAAGAGTGAATGTCGACATTCTAGGAATCAGTGAACTGAAATGGACTGGAATGGGTGAATTTAACTCAGATGACCATTGTTATATCTACTACTGCGGGCAGGAATCCCTCAGAAGAAATGGAGTAGCCATCATGGTCAACAAAAGAGTCCGAAATGCAGTACTTGGATGCAATCTCAAAACGATAGAATGATCTCTGTTCGTTTCCAAGGCAAACCATTCAATATCACAGTAATCCAAATCTATGCCCCAACCAGTAACGCTGAAGAAGCTGAAGTTGAACGGTTTTATGAAGACCTACATGACCTTTTAGAACTAACTGCTACAAAAGTTGTGCTTTTCACTATAGGGGACTGGAATGCAAAAGTAGGAAGTCAAGAAACACCTGGAGTAACAGGCAAATTTGGCCTTGGAATACAGAATGAAGCAGGGCAAAGGCTAATAGAGTTTTGCCAAGAGAATGCACTGGTCATAGCAAACACCCTCTTCCAACAATACAAGAGAAGACTCTATACATGGACATCACCAGATGGTCAACACCGAAATCAGATTGATTGTATTCCTAGCAGCCAAAGATGAAGAAGCTCTATAGAGTCAGCAAAAACAAGACCAGGAGATGACTGTGGCTCAGACAATGAACACCTTATTGCCAAATTCAGACTAAAATTGAAGAAAGTAGGGAAAACCACTATACCATTCAGGTATGACCTAAATCAAATCCCTTATGATTATATAGTAGAAGTGAAAAATAGATTTAAGGGCCTAGATCTGACAGATAGAGTGCCTGATGAACTATGGAATGAGATTCGTGACATTGTACAGGAGACAGGGATCAAGACCATCCCCATGGAAAAGAAATGCAAAAAAGCAAAGTGGCTGTCTGAGAAAGTCTTACAAATATCTCAGAAAAGAAGAGAAGTGAAAAGCAAAGGAGAAACGGAAAGATATAAACATCTGAATACAGAGTTCCAAAGAGTAGCAAGAAGAGATAAAAAAGCCTTCTTCAGCGATCAATGCAAAGAAATAGAGGAAAACAACAGAATGGGAAAGACTAGGGATCTCTTCAAGAAAATCAGAGATACCAAGGTAACATTTCATGCAAAGATGAGCTCGATAAAGGACAGAAATGGTATGGACCTAACAGAAGCAGAAGATATTAAGAAGAGATGGCAAGAATACACAGAAGAACTGTACAAAAAAAGATCTTCACGACCCAGATAATCACGATGGTGTGATCACTGACCTAGAGCCAGACATCCTGGAATGTGAAGTCAAGTGGGCCTTAGAAAGCATCATTACGAACAAAGCTAGTGGAGATGATAGAATTCCAGTTGAGCTATTCCAAATCCTGAAAGATGATGCTGTGAAAGTGCTACACTCAATATGCCAGCAAATTTGGAAAACTCAGCAGTGGCCACAGGACTGGAAAAGGTCAGTTTTCATTCCAATCCCAAAGAAAGGCAATGCCAAAGAATGCTCAAACTACCGCACAATTGCACCCCTCTCACACACTAGTAAAGTAATGCTCAAAATTCTCCAAGCCAGGCTTCAGCAATACGTGAACCGTGAACTTCCTGATGTTCAAGCTGGTTTTAGAAAAGGCAGAGGAACCAGAGATCAAATTGCCAACATCTGCTGGATCATGGAAAAAGCAAGAGAGTTCCAGAAAAGCATCTATTTCTGCTTTATTGACTATGCCAAAACCTTTGACTGTGTGGATCACAATAAACTGTGGGAAATTCTGAAAGAGATGGGAATACCAGACCACCTGATCTGCTTCTTGAGAAATTTGTATGCAGGTCAGGAAGCAAGTTAGAACTGGACATGGAACAACAGACTGGTTCCAAATAGGAAAAGGAGTACATCAAGGCTGTATTTTTTCACCCTGCTTATTTAATATATGCAGAGTACATCATGAGAAATGCTGGACTGGAAGAAACACAAGCTGGAATCAAGATTGCCGGGAGAAATCTCAATAACCTCAGATATGCAGATGACACCACCCTTATGGCAGAAAGTGAAGAGGAACCCAAAGCCTCTTGATGAAAGTGAAAGTGGAGAGTGAAAAAGTTGGCTTAAAGCTCAACATTCAGAAAACGAAGATCGTGACATCCGGTCCCATCACTTCATGGGAAATAGTTGGGGAAACAGTGGAAACAATGTCAGACTTTATTTTTCTGGGCTCCAAAATCACTACAGATGGTGACTGCAGCCATGAAATTAAAAGACGCTTACTCCTTGGAAGGAAAGTTATGACCAACCTAGATAGCATATTCAAAAGCAGAGACATTACTTTGCCAACAAAGGTCCGTCTAGTCAAGGCTATGGTTTTTCCTGTGGTCATGTATGGATGTGAGAGTTGGACTGTGAAGAAGGCTGAGCTCCAAAGAATTGATGCTTTTGAACTGTGGTGTTGGAGAAGACGCTTGAGAGCCCCTTGGACTGCAAGGAGATCCAACCAGTCCGTTCTGAAGGAGATCAGCCCTGGGATTGCTTTGGAAGGAATGATGCTAAAGCTGAAACTCCTGTACTTTGGCCACCTCATGCAAAGAGTTGACTCATTGGAAAAGACTCTGATGCTGGGAGGGATTGGGGGCAAGAGGAGAAGGGGACGACAGAGGATGAGATGGCTGGATGGCATCACTGACTCGATGGACGTCATTTTCAGTGAACTCCGGGAGTTGGTGATGGACACGGAGGCCTGGCGTGCTGTGATTCATGGGGTTGCAAATAGTCGGAAGCGACTGAGCAACTCATCTGATCTGAATCTACACTCTCTCTTAGTGGACCTGAGGAAGACTTTCTTATCTCTTCTTGCTATTCTTTGGAACTCTGCATTCATATGCTTATATCTTTTCTTTTCTCCTTTGCTTTTCACTTCTCTTCTTTTCACAGCTATTTGTAAGGCCTCCCCAGACAGCCATTTTACTTTTTTGCATTTCTTTTCCATGGGGATGGTCTTGATCCCTGTCTCCTGTACAATGTCACAAACCTCAGTCTATAGTTCATCAGGCACTCTATCTATCAGATCTAGGCCCTTAAATCTATTTCTCACTTCCATTGTATAATCATAAGGGATTTGATTAGGTCATACCTGAATGGTATAGTGGTTTTCCCTACTTTCTTCAATTTAAGTCTGAATTTGGCAATAAGGAGCTCATGATCTGAGCCACAGTCAGCTCCAGGTCTTGTTTTTGCTGACTCTATAGAGCTTCTTCATCTTTGGCTGCTAGGAATACAATCAATCTGATTTCGGTGTTGACCATCTGGTGATGTCCATGTATAGAGTCTTCTCTTGTATTGTTGGAAGAGGGTGTTTGCTATGACCAGTGCATTCTCTTGGCAAAACTCTATTAGCCTTTGCCCTGCTTCATTCCGCATTCCAAGGCCAAATTTGCCTGTTACCCCAGGTGTTTCTTGACTTCCTACTTTTGCATTCCAGTCCCCTATAATGAAAAGGACATCTTTTTTGGGTGTTAGTTCTAAAAGATCTTGTAGGTCTTCATAGAACCGTTCAACTTCAGCTTCTTCAGCATTACTGGTTGGAGCATAGATTTGGATTACTGTGATATTGAATGGTTTGCCTTGGAAACGAACAGAGATCATTCTGTCATTTTGAGATTGCATCCAAGTACTGCATTTCAGACTCTTTTGTTGACCATGATGGCTACTCCATTTCTTCTGAGGGATTCCTGCCCACAGTAGTAGATATAATAATGGTCATCTGAGTTAAATTCACCCATTCCAGTCCATTTTAGTTCTCTGATTCCTAGAATGTCAACGTTCCTCTTACCATCTCCTTTTTGACTACTTCCAATTTGCCTTGATTCATGGACCTAACATTCCAGGTTCCTATGCAATGTTGCTTTTTACAGCATCGGACCTTGCTTCTATCAACAGTCACATCCACAACTGGGTATTGTTTTTGCTTTGGTTCCATCCCTTCATTCTTTTGGAGTAATTTCTCCACTGATCTCCAGTAGCATATTGGGCACCTACCGACCTGGTGAGTTCCCCTTTCAGTATCCTATCATTTTGTCTTTTCATACTGTCCATGGGGTTCTCAAGGCATGAATACTGAAATGGTTTGCCATTCCCTTCTCCAGTGGACCCCAATCTGTCAGACCTCTCCACCACGACCTGCCAATCTTGGATGGCCCCACACGGCATGGCTTAGTTTCATTGAGGTAGACACGCTGTGGTCCGTGTGATTAAATTGACTAGTTTTCTGTGATTATGGTTTGTGCGTCTGCCCTCTGATGCCCTCTTGCAACACCTACCATCTTATTTGGGTTTCTCTTACCTTGGACATGGGTGGTCATGTGAAAGCTGGACTGTGAAGAAAGCTGAGCACCAAAGAATTGATGCTTTTGAACTGTGGTGTTGGAGAAGACTCTTGAGAGCCCCTTGGCCTGCAAAGAGATCCAACCAGTCTGTTCTAAAGGAGATCATTCCTGGGTGTTCTTTGGAAGGACTGATGCTAAAGCTGAAACTCCAATACTTTGGCCACCTGATGCGAAGAGTTGACTCATTGGAAAAGACTCTGTTGCTGGGAGGGATTGGGGGCAGGAGGAGAAGGGGACGACAGAGGATGAGATGGCTGGATGGCATCACCGACTCAATGGACATGAGTTTGGGTGAATTATGGGAGTTGGCGATGGACAGGGAGGTTTAGTGTGCCACAATTCATGGGGTCACAAAGAGTTGGACATGACTGAGCGACTGAACTGAACTGAACTAGTCTGCCTATTCTGGACATGTCATAAAAATGAAATCACATAATATATGGTCTTTGGGGACTGGCTCCTTTCACTTAGCTTATGTTTTCAAGATTCATTCATATCATAGACCATATCAGTACTTCATTTCTTTTTGTTACCAAATGATCTCATGGTATGGATACATTACATTTTATTTATCCATTCATCAGTTGATGGACATTTGGGTTGTTTCACTTTTTGGCTGTTACAAATATAGGTGTACATGTTTTTTGTGTGGACATATATTTTCATTTCTCTAGAAGTGGGGTTGATGGATTATGTGGTAACTCTGTGTTTATTCTTTCAAGAAAATGCCTGGCTGTCTTCTGAAGTGGCTGCACCATTTTACATCCCCACCAGAAGTGTACAAAGGTCCCAATTGCTCTACAACTTCACCAGTACTTATTATTCTGTGTTATTTATAGGCATCTGTGTGGGTTAGACATGGTATCACTCTGTGGTTTTGATTCTTATATCCATCATGGATAGAGATGTTGAGAATATTTTCAGATGTTTTTCTTTAAAAAGCAAGAGAAATCCAGGAAAAACATCTACTTCTGCTTCACTGACTATATTGAAGCCTTTAACTGTGTGGATCACAATGAACTGCGGAAAAGTCTTAAAGAAATGGGAATACCAGACCACCTTACCTGTCTCCTTAAAAACCTATATGCAGGTTAAGAAGCAACAGTTAGAACTAGACATGGAACACACTGGTTCCAAATTGGGAAAGGAGTATATCAGAGCTGCATATTGTCATCTTGCTTATTTAACTTATGCAGCGTACATCATGTGAAATGCTGGGCTGAATGGAACAAGCTGGAATCAAGATTGCTGGGAGAAATATCAGTAACCTCAAATATGCAGATAATACCACTCTGACAGCTAAAAGCTAAAAGGAACTAAGAACCTCTTGATGAAGGTGAAAGAGAAGAGTGAAAAAGTTGGCTTAAACTCAGTGATCAGAAAACTAAGATTATGGCATCTGGTCCCATCACTTTATGGCAAATAGATGGGAAAATAATAGAAACAGCGACAGACTTAATTTTCTTGGGCTCTAAAATCACTGCAGTTGGTGACTGCAGCCACCCTGTGTACAAGACAGCAAAAGAAACACTGATGTATAGATCAGTCTTATAGACTCTGTGGGAGAGGGAGAGGGTGGGGAGATTTGGGAGAATGGCATTGAAACATGTATAATATCATGTATGAAATGAGTCGCCAGTCCTGGTTCAATGCACAATACTGGATGCTTGGGGCTGGTGCACTGGGACAACCCAGAGGGAGGGTATGGGGAGGGAGGAGGGAGGAGGGTTCAGGATGGGGAGCACGGGTATACCTGTGGCGGATTCATTTCGATGTTTGGCAAAACTAATATAATATTGTAAAGTTTAAAAAAAAAAAAAAAGACTCTTGCTCCTTGAAAGAAGAGCTATGACAAACCTAGACAGGGTATTAAAAAAACAGAGACATTCCTTTGCTGACAAAGGTCCATGTAGCCAAAGCTGTGGTTTTTTCAGTGGTCATGTATGGATGTGAGAGTTGGACTATAAAGAAAGCTGAGCACCGAAGAATCGATGCTTTTGAACTGTGATGTTGGAGAAGACTCTTGAGAGTTCCTTGGACAGCAAGGAGATCAAACCAGTCAATCTTAAAGGAAATCAATCCTGAATATTCATTGTAAGGACTAATACTGAAGCTGAAGCTCCAATGCTTTGTCTACCTGATGGGAAGAGCTGACTTATTGGAAAAGACCCTGATGCTGGGAAAGATTGAAGGCGGGAGGAGAAGGGGATGACAGAGGATGAGATGGTTGGATGGCATCACTGACTCAAAGGACATGAATTTGAGCAAGCTCTGGGAGGTGGTGAATGACAGGGAACCCCAGCATTCTGCAGTCCACAAGTTCACAAAGAGTCAGACACAACTGAGTGACTGAACAACCACAATCCCTCAAGGCTAGCGGTGATGAGAGTCTTTTCATATGCCTTTCTTTACATTCTGGCCATGTTTTCCTATTTTGAAATAGCTATATATTTGGGAAGTAGAGACTCAATATAGCTGATATACATAGAACAATGTCATTTGTATATGTTTGTGTCTGTGTGATCATGTAAGGTCCTAATCCATCTCTATAGGTATAGAGATTTGTATTTGGGAAAGAAAGAGGCATGAAAGAAATAAGGTACCACAAAATAAAAGCAGCCAATTCAAAATCATTAGAGAAAACAGAGGGTTAAGTTCAGGAAAGCAAGAATCCAAAAGTTAGAGAGCACATGGTAAAAATCAAAGGTGAATCAAGAAGAGTAATCTCTTTGTGAAATGAGATGAAGCATCTTTTGCAACCTCTTATGGACCATTAGAGTCTTCAGAGAACTGGAGGTTTGGGCCAATTTATTGGTACAGAGTCCATGAGAACAGTTAAGTGTTTAACACCTCTGTTCTTACATTGCATTAGGTAGTTTAGGACCACAGATAAAAAGTAAAAAAAATAAAGAAAAAATGAAGACAAATTTTTTTAAATAAAGAAAAATCCTTTGTGGCTCAGATGGTAAAGAATCTGTCTACAGTGCAGAAGACCCAGATTTGATCCCTGGGTCAGGAAGATCCCCTGGAGAAGGGAATGACAAAAACTCCAGTATTCTTGCCTGGAAAGTCCCATAGGCAGATCAGCCTGGTGGTTACAGTCCATTGTTTCACAAAGAGTCTGATACAACTGAGCAACTAACACTCACTCACAATCAGAAGGAGGCTTACTGATTATATTATGTCTGGACTTGTACTGTTGATGTGAGCTAATGCTAGATAGGTCAGCAACATAAAGCCAAAAACCCACATGTGACCTGGGGATAGAAAAGATGTTGGAATCACGATGACTGATAATAAGGCTCAGATTGTTTTCAATGTAACGTTTGGGAGGAGACAGATGATTATCAACCTGAGTTAAGAGGAAAATTCAAATCTAAGTGGTAGCTGTGAAGTCCAAGGACAAAAAAAAGAAAGCAAGTAAAATGTCACAAGACCTAAGAGGCAGCAAATCCAAATTATTTAAAACATTTAAAAGTTAAAGATCCTGATTACACATAATTTTTTTTCTCTTTAAAGAGCAGTCTCCCTAGACATAGTCACACAATAATAATGCAGTTTAACCCCTCATTTCCTGTATAGGGAGCTAAAGATCAAAGAAATAAGGAGATTTATTCAATTAAGATAATACTGGCTATACTAATAGACACAATGTATGGATGTGAGAGTTGGACTATAAAGAAAGCTGAGTGCTGAAGAATTGATGCTTTTGAACTGTGGTGTTGGAGAAGACTCTTGAGAGTCCCTTGGACTGCAAGGGGATCCAACCAGTCCAAACTAAAGGAAATAAGTCCTGAATATTCATTGGAAGGCATGATGCTAAAGCTGAAACTCCAGTATTTTGGCCACCTCATGCAAAGAACCAACTCATTGGAAAAGACCCATTGGAAAAGACCCTAATGCTGGGAAAGATTGAAGGCAGGAGAAGGGGACAACAGAGGATGAGATGGTTGGATGGCATCACCGACTCGATGGACGTGAGTTTGAGTAGTCTCTGGGAGTTGGTGATAGACAGGGAAGAGCCTGGCCTGCTGCGGATCACGGGGTCGCAAAGAGTCGGACGCTACTGATTGGCTGAACTGAACTGAGTAATTTCTTCAAGCTAATACTAGCTGTATTGTTGCTGCTGCTAAGTCGCTTCAGTCGTGTCCGACTCTGTGCGACTCCATAGATGGCAGCCCACCAGGCTCCCCCATCTCTGGGATTCTCCAGGCAAGAACACTGGAGTGGGTTGCCATTTCCTTCTCCAATGCATGAAAGTGAAAAGTGAAAGTGAAGTCGCTCAGTCGTGTCCGACCCTGAGCGACCCCATGGACTGCAGCCTTCCAGGCTCCTCCATCCATGGGATTTTCCAGGAAAGAGTACTGGAGTGGGGTGCCATTGCCTTCTCCAACTAGCTGTATTAATAGACATAAAAACTAGAAATGAGATTTAATCCCAAATACAGTGATTTTTCTTTTTCTATATTATTTTAACTACCTTTTCAAGCTAATAGCAAGCTAGATCTGATTCTTTATGATATAAAATGGAGGAAATATTTAATAAGAATATGATTAATTCAGTTTCTATTTCTCTACTTCTCAGTTTACTCTATGACTATCACCTCAGGAAATTCCATTCTGAGACCTACATGCTTACCTGTTCTCTACCATTAACCACGTATAACAAAAGTCTAGATTCCACTTATTTTACAGTGGATAAAATACTATATGAATACCATACAATGTACAAACACCATACTTGTACAAGAGGAGTTAATGTCTCTAACAATGACTGTACTCTAACACAGATTGCTCTGATTTCATTATTAAAACACAAAATTACATGTAAATTTGACTAATCTAACCCATATAAGTGGTATTCTCTCACTGCAGAATAAAATAATATGAAGCAACATCAACCAAAATCAAATAAGCAAAATAAATGGTCTGAAACAGTTAAATATAAACATCATATAGATACTGGCTAAAGTTTACTATTTAAATGAAAACTTTAGGAAACTTGCTTCCTTTTACATTTTATTTTTCATTAAAAAAATGTGCAGCACATCATGTATATACCAGAAATAGTTGTGGCCTACTTAGAGTACTAAATGTTAAAATTCTGAATCAATAATAACCTTTCTCTGTTTCTAAGATATTTATAAATCTTTCCTCCTCTTTAGGGTCATCAGGGACTTTCTACTGCCAAGAAGCTGAAAGAATCTTGTACAAAGCATTTGCACATCGTAGATGAGCTAAGTGAATATTTGTTGATAATGAGGTTGATGATAAATTATCACTTATTTGTTATGTCTCAGAGCAGTTTCCCTGCACTGAAATGCTTCTTGTTAAAAATGATGTTGCCCTCCTACGCTTTGGTTTTTAACACCCCTTGATGATTGCCTTCACAGAAATTGATGTAAGAAAGTTGTCATCCTGTTCTCTGTGTCCCAGTGGCAATTACAAACAGTCTGTAGAGCCTGAATGAATGAATTCTTTTAAAGCCCTTGTTTAGATAAATTTTCAGCATTTATCAAATTACAGTAGAAATTTGCAAAAGCCACAACTTTGTAAAAGTAGTTTTAAAAAGACTTCAAAGATATTGTCAAAAAGCAAGACTTTTACAAATGCAGTTTTAAAAGGATATATCCAGTATTTCTCCCAAGGAAAGAATTGACTTTATTGAGAAACATAACTTGAATAACCATTCTGTACAGAGAGTTAGGTCCTAGAGGCAGATCAATAGAAGTATACAACAGAAGATGGGGAAGATTCCTCCATATAAGAAAATATTCTAGATCTGTCAAATATTCATTTGAATATTATGCATAACTGTTAGGACTTTTATCTTCTAGTACAATCTGCCATAAGTACATTTCTGAAATGAGTGTTTCTTGTAAAAAAAAAAATTGGCAGAGTATTACCATTTGCAAAGTGGGGTACACATATAGGGTGATGAGACTATACACAACCTTGAGTAGTTCAGGGGAAGCATGAATTTAGAGCCAGAGCTGACCAAGAAAGCTGCGTCTTCCCCTTTTAAACATGCCTCTCTATCACCATACACTGAATCCCTGCCAATCTTGGGAGGAATAGTGCTTATTACCATCTGTGAAATGGGGCTGAGGCTGAGAAGCAGGGGGAAAAGAGAAATCTTTGTCATTATTTTGAGAATCAAAGTGAAGACAATTTATTAAAAGAGAGGAGCTAGTCAAAAGAAGGATAAAGTAGGGGTAAGGTTTTATCCTTAGCAAGAACCTATGTAACCTGGTTTTTAAGGGCTGCACATGGCACATGAAGAGAATTTACAAGAATATTACAGGACAGTGTTTGTCTGACTTTAGCTCCACTTACACTTTTCATAAATCTAAGTATTTGGAGGCATTTCTTGGCCACTTGGGAACTCTCTTCTCAATTTCCATTTTTGTCCACTTGTGTTACAGATCAGTTCAGTGATATCTCCTGTTTGATGACGGGTCCACACATTCCCACCCGAGCTACTAGCTCACTCTTGCCTTTCCCATTCGACTGGTCCAGCTGTGAGCTGGGACAATCTGGCACCTTAGGTAACTGTGTCAATTCTCTGCTCTAGCATGTTCCCATAAAGGAAGACAGTGAACTTCCCTCCCAATGGATGTGGCACAATTGCCAGCTGGTACACAGGCCACAAAACTGAGATTTTACTCAATAAAATTTCAATTTCAGCTCCACCCTCTCATCCTCCAAACTAAAACTGAATCCAGTCTTCTCCTAGACTAGGCAAAGTCAGGCTATAGGGAGTATAAAGGATATCCCTGACTCTAGGTTTAACCTTCAATTTTATTTTCAGTGTAAAGTTTTTATACATTCAGTCTACCTGGAGAGACTGCTACTGCTATGCTATGCTCTGCTAAGTCGCTTCAATCGTGTCCGACTCTGTGTGACCCCATAGACGGCAGCCCACCAGGCTCCCCCATCCCTGGGATTCTCCAGGCAAGAACACTGGAGTGGGTTGCCATTTCCTTCTCCAGTGTATGAAAGTGAACAGTGAAAGTGAAGTCGCTCAGTCGTGTCCGACTCCTAGCGACCCCATGGACTGCAGCCTACCAGGCTCCTCCATCCATGGGATTTTCCAGGCAAGAGTGCTGGAGTGGGGTGCCAACCTGGAGAGAAATACCTCTTAAATAGTCAAACCTGGTCGCACTAGTGGTAAAAAAAAACCCGCCTGCCAATGCAGGAGATTAAAAAATGTGAGTTTGATCCCTGAGTCAGGAAGATCCCCTGGAGGATGCATGGCAATACACTACAGTATTCTTGCTCTGAGAATCCCATGGACAGAGGAGCCTGGCAGGCTACAGTCCATAGAGTCACCAAGGATTGGACACAATTAAAGCAACTTAGCATGGGGCTCAATACCTCATAGTCAACAATGGTCATCATCATGTCTATTAAAATCCTTGCTGATTTCAAGTTTCTGAATTCCCATTCTCTTGCATATTGGGTCTAGTTTCAAGTTTTATGCCTCAGACTTTCTATTTTTAAACCTCCAATCCTAATCCTTCCTTGAAGCAACTAAACATTATGATGCTTTAGAAATCAAATTAAAAGGAAAATGTTAATTGTATTAAAATACCACAAATAAAACATGCGCTATTTTTGTGATGCAAGGGAAGTGTTTGGGAGGCAAAGAGCACAGGAAGGGTTTAGAACATCAGTGTTTCTAAAAAAACTGCAGAAAATTGAAATGATTTGTGTGAGTCAGTTTGCTCATGTGTGTCTGTGTGTGCTTGGTGAAAGCAGAAAAAAAAAATGAAAAAAAAATTATTTTTAACATGCAGGCTGCAAAGAGTTGCAAGGAATCACACACACCCTCTCCTTTACTAAAGGGGCGGGACTGCAAGGGCCACGGTTAAAGAGTTCAGTGTAATGAGTTCTAAAAGCAATATCTAATTACCTTCACTGTGACAAGACAATAGCACCAATACCCTCAGGTTCTCTGATAAAACAAGCGTATGTCCACACACACATGTCACACACACCACATTATCATCACTCTTTGTGTATCAACATTTTTACTTTAGAGTTATAAAAAAAGAAAGAAAAAGACATCAAATTAGCCAGTCTTAAAAGCATTATTCTCTGGAGTTTTCTTCTTCGTGCATGTGGAAAAAAATTAGCACAGAAATTAGCAGACGAGTAGAAAGTGACACCAAATTTCTCCCAAATTCTCAGATGGTTTTGTATATTCCTTTGTACACTGATGTATCCCTGGCTTTGTAAATGTTGCAGTTTGAGAAATGTGCTACGCTGAGTCTTTACCTTTTACCTTGAGGTTGGCTCTGGCTCTTTGGACCATTTTTTCCTTTCATTTGTTTGTTCCTTTATCAGTTCATCAGCACACATCTCACTGAGCCTACTTGTCCCAGTGCTGTATTAGACTGGTGGTAGATGGATAAAACCCAGTTATTGTCTTCAAGGAACTGAAATTCTGGTGAGAAGAATGTATAGCTCCCTATGCACTTCAGATAGGCAAGGCAATGATATGAATACATGAAGCATATTATGAAATCATAAAGGAAAATCACTTATTAGAAAGCTAAGAAAAGTTTCCAGGAAGAAGTGATAACAGGATTGAGCTTTCAAGTGTAAATAGAAAATCAGTGAGTAATGAAGTAAGCCCTGTCTTGTAAGCAATATGGAAAATGAAATTTAGTCAATAAACATCACCGTGGCAAGAGAAAATTCAGATACAGTGCTGGAGCACAGAGAAAGGAAGAGCTAGGTGTTGCGGATTGAATTGTGTTCCCCATATTCATATACTGAAGCCCTAACCTAAAATGTGGGGAGTTTTAGAGAAGGGCCTTTAGGAGGTAGTTAGGTTTAGATGAGGTCGTAAGTGTGGGGCCCTCAGGATGATGTTAGTGCCTTATTAGAAGAGAACTTGCTTGCTCATTCTACCTTGTGAGGACGCAGCAAGAGTATAGTCTTCTGTAAGCCAGGGAGAGAGGTCTCACCAGACACTGAATCATACTGGACCCCGATTTTGAACTTTCCAGCCTCCAGAATTGTTAGAAATAAATTTATGTTGTTTTAAGCCACCCAATCAGAAATACTTCATTATGACAGCTTAAGCTGGGTGAGACATCTTGGAATGTGAGGAAGTGAATCTAAAGAGAGGACCTGGGCTCAGATTGAGAGTACCTAGTTACTCATAAAGAGATACAACTGATACTCTAGCCAAAGGAGATTGCTGATACATTCCCTTCTCTCTGCATAGGCTGTTCTTTCCCCATGTATTTCATCACTTCTTAATGTAAATCCCTTCTGGCTCATCAATCATTCACCCACATGGTTCACCTAAAATGAAAATAACCTGTATTCTCAGGTTGAAATAGATATCCTCCTTTCAGCAATAAAATCTGGAAAAAAAGTGAGTTAAGTATTATTGAATGTGCCAGAAATGTCACTTTCTGCAACAAAAGTGAAATAAAAAGCAGAATCAATTCACAATTCACATTAAACTGGTACAATCCCACTTGTTATTGGTATTCACTTCTATTAATGAACAATTTTATTTGATTTGTAGGCAACGGGAGTGAAAAAGTGGCTTCAGGGCATCACCAAAATACTATTATGTGAATTAGTATGTCCTTACAAACCTTATTTTTATGGCTGATTACTGATAAATAATTAGAAAAACTAATTTTGACTTTTTTTCCCCAATGGTTAAACAAATGGGAAGACTAAAGGTGATTAAAAAAAAGTGGTATTCTTTTTAAAAATAATATTACTTTCTAATTTTACAAACAATTCATATTCATCACAGACAACTAGAAGTACATAAAAGCATAAATTAAAAATTTTTTAAATGCCCACCCTATGGAGAGAGCTATCATTAGCATTTTGATATATTTCTTCCCTGTGTCTACATTTTCTTTTTTTTTTTAAGTGTAATTGACCTATAACACTATGTTAGTTCTGGGTGCACAGTACAGTGGTTTGATATTTCTATATGTTGCAAAATGATCAGCATGGTGTTTATAGTTACTGTCACTAAAATATTACAATATAATTGACTATATTTCTCATGCTGTATTTAATTCCCATATGCATTTATTTTTATATAGTGAAAATGAAGTCATGTCCGTCTCTTTGCGACCCGTGGACTGTAGCCCACCAAGTTCCTCTGTCCATGGGATTCTCCAGGCAAGAATACTGGAGTGGGTTGCCATTTCTTTCTCCAGGGGATTTTGTAACAAAAAAGATATCTCTTAATATCCCTCACTTCTATCACACATTTCCCCTCCACTTCCCCTCTGACAACCACCTATTTGCTCTCTGTATATATGAGTCTGTATCTTTTTTGTTACATTTGCTCATTTGTTTTGTTTAGATTCCACAAATAAGTGAAATTTATTTCACTCAGTACAATACCCTCTATGTTTTTGCCAATGGCAAGATTTCATGCTTTTTTTTGGCTGAGTAACATTCCATTGTATATACCACATCGTATATATCCATTCATCTAACAATAGCTAATTCAAACAATGCTGCAATAAATAGAGGGGTGCATATCTCTTTTTGATTTAGTGTTTTTGTCTTCTTTAGGTACATGCCCAGATGCAGAATTACTGAATCATATTAGTAATTCTATTTTTTATTTTGTGAGGAACCTCAATACTGCTTCCCATAGTGGCTATATCAGTTTACATTCCCAGCAACAGTGTAATAGAATTCCCTATTTTCCACATCTTCATCAGCACTTTTTATACGTTTTCTTTTTGATAGTAGCCATTCTGACAATTGTGAAGTGATACCTCACTGTGATTTTCATTTGTATTTGCCTGATGATTAGTGATATTGAGCATCTTTTCATGTGCCGAAATGTCTTTTTTGGGGGGAAAAAATGTCTATTCAGGTCCTCTGCCTAATTTTTAATTGGGTTATTATGCTTTATGTTGAATTGTATGAGTTCTTTGTATATTTTGGATATTAACCTTGTATTAGATATATCTTTGCAAATATCTCCTCCCATTCAGTAGGTGGTCTTTTTATTTTGTTGATAGTTTCCTTCATTGTGCAAAAGTTTTTAGTTTGATATAGTCCTGTATGTTTATTTTTGCTTTTGTTTCTCTTAACTGAAGAGATATATGAAAAATATATACTATTAAGGCAGACATTAAAGAGTATACTGCATATGTTTTCTCCTTTCAGTCTTATAGCTCCAGAGCTTGCATTAAATTTTTAATTCATTTTGAGTTTGCCTTTGTATATGCTATAAAAAAAGCAGTTCAGCATGATTCTTTTGCCTGTGGCTGTACAGTTTTCTCAACACCATTTATTGAGGGGGCTGTATTTTCCCTATTGTATGTTCTTGCCTCTTTTGACAAAGATTAATTGACCGTATAAGCTTGGGTATATGTCTGGGATCTCTATTTGGTTCCATTGACCTATGAGTCTGCTCTTGTTCCAGTATCATACTGTTTTGATTACTGTATCTTTATAGAACTGTTATATTACAGCTAAAATCAGGGATTGTGATATCTCCAGGTCTGTTCCTCTTCCTCAAGATTATTTTGGCTGTTGGAGTTGTTTTGTGTTTCTGTACACATTTTAGAATTTTCTTTTCTAGTCTGTGAAAAATGCCATTGTTATTTTGATAGGAATTATACTCAATCTGTAGATTTCCTTAGGTAATATCGTTATTTTAACACTCTCAAGTCTTCCAATACATGAGCACAGTATATCTTTCTGTTGGTATGATCTTCAATTTCTTTCATCAATGCCTTATAGTTTTCCAAATTGAGTATAAGATTTTTACCTGCTTGCTTATATTCATTTCTAGGTACTTTATTCTTTTGATGCAATTGTGTGATATATGGGATTGTTTTCTTTATTTCATTTCTTATACTTTTTGTTAGTGTGTAGAAAAGCAGCATATTTTGGACATTCATTTTATATCCTGCAATTCTACTGAATTCACTGATGAGTTCTCATAGTTTTTTGGTTGTCACATCTTTAGAATTTTCTATAATTATGTCATCTTAAAACAGTAATGGTTTTACCTCTTCCCTTTTCTTTTTTTTTCCCTTGTCTGAATATTGTATGGCTAGGACTTTCAATATTATGATGAATAAAAGTAGAGAGGATAGGCACCCTTGTCTTGTTTTTGATCTTAAAGGAAATGCTTTCAGCTTTTCATAGTTGAGTGTGATGTTAGCTGTGGAATTGTCATAAACAGCCTTTATTATGTTGAGATATGCTCCCTCTATACTTGCTTTGTTAAAGTTTTTATCATAAATGGATGTTGAATTTTGTCAAATGCTTTTTCAGCATATATTAAGATGATCATACAATTTTTATTATTAAGTTTGTTAATGTGGTATATCATATTAATTGATTTGCAAATATTTGACCATCCTTGCATCCCCAGGATAAATCCCATTTGGTCATGGTGTGTAATTCCTTTAACATGTTAGTGAATTTAGTTTGCTAATATTTTGTTGAAGATTTTTATATCTATGTTCATCAGGGATATTCAGACAGTAACTTTCTATATCAATGTTGCTGACCTCATATGATGATTTGGATGTATTCTTACCTCTGAAATTCTTTTGGAATAGTTTGAGAAAGAAAAACATTAGCTTTTCTCTAAATGTGACAGCATCTGGTGCTGGAATTTTATATGTCTGAATCAGGGATTTATTTATTTATTCTCAGTTATTATGTAGGGGTTAAGTGGGGGAGAGGAGGATCAAAGGTAAGGATTTGAGGTGTTTGATATTTGCTTTTTCTTTTCATAATGCTCTATTTTCAGTTCCTAGTCTTGTAATTTAAGCTGATTTGACACATGGGAATATTCTAGGAGTAATGTAATAGATGCTGTCTGTAATTATTGAGGATAGTCCACAAGCCATTTGGTAATCAGAAAGAAAAAAAAAAAAATCTTGATTCATTTCAAACAGAGATATTTACACAAGGAGGCTAATACCTTTCTATCCAGGTCACAAAATTGAGTTATTGCAAATCAAGTGACTTGAGTTTTCATTTTTTTCGCTGTTTATTGCAGCTTATATTGGCCATAATTTAAATTTTAAGAAGGATATTTTGGTTCTTTTAATGATATTCATTCAAAAAAGCCCTAAAGGGATTTGATTCCCTAAGGAGAGGTATAAAACTTGTGACTGAAAGCCCACATAAAATTTAAATTGTATTTTCACTCATCAATGACTTAATACAGCAGAACTCTTACTCAGACAAATAATTAGCTTTCTAATACAAAAGTAAACAAAACTATGAATTATGATTAGATAAGTGTACTTCCCTACAGAGACAAATTATTCAACAGTATTCTTCAGCACTGATACATAGATGTTACAATATTGAGAGAACTTTGTGAATAAATTTGGTAAAAAATAATGAAAAGAGTCTGAAAACTGTATTCTTTTGTTCATGATATGTATGTGTGTTATAATTTAATTTCTTGATTTGTATCTTCCTTTGTCATTTTCCCGATCTCTATCACAGAAAAGGAAACAAAAGGAGAATTTAAAAGTTTTTAGTTGCTAAGGAGAAATAAATATACTCAAGGAAGTCTTGTGTTTGATAACATTTTCCAAATGGAAGTTCCTATGACAATATCAGATTTTCCTGAACTATTTATTTACATATAAAGAAAGTGAAGTCATTCTTTTGATATTCACTTCAGCTATCTAGGGCCAGTATCCTATGCTTCCCATTCTGAGTTCCATCTGTGACCCACTTGGAGCGCGATGGTAGTGGCTTGATGGCTGCAATATCCTTTGTTTACTGATATGGCAGGCAACGTTTTTCATTCACCTGATGCTTAGCTTATATAGCTTACCCTAATGAGAAAAGGTTGGGCTTCCCTGGTGGCTGGCTCAGTGGTAAAGAGTCTGCCTGCAGTACAGGAGAAACACACAAGAGATGTGGGTGAGGAAGAATTCCTGGAGAAAGAAATGGCGACCCACTCCAGTATTCTTGCCTGGGAAATCTCATGGACAGAGGAGACTGGTGGGCTACAGTCCATGGGATTGCAAACAGTCAGACTTGACTGAGTGACTAAAGAGCAACAACAAATGGGAAAAGGTAGGGGTACACACGCTTTGTAGGGGAGTTCTAGAAGACTATATTGCTATATGAAATTCCCATCACGCAAGTGCTCATTGTCCTGGAGATTGTTCCTTGGCTTGGAGGTCTTTTGTCCCTGTCCTAGGACTTAGGGCCAGTCTTATGTTTTCTAAAAGAATTGCTATTTTAGATAAAACTATTAATTAGAACTTGTGGGGAGGATTCAAGGACTTCCCAGGTGGCACAAGTGATAAAGAACCTGACTGCCAATTCAGGAGACGTAAGAGACCTGGGTTAGATCCCTGGGTCGGGAAGATCCCTTGGATAAGAGCATAGCAATCCACTGGTATTCTTGCCTAGAGAATCCCATGGACAGAGGAGCCTGGTGGGCTACAGTCCATGGGGTTGCACCGAGTCAGACATGACTGAAGCAACTTAGCGTACACACACAGGGAGGATCCAGAGTGATGCTCAGTTTTACAGATGGGACCAGCACAGGAACAGTGAAGAGGAGAAGCGCTTTATCCTTTTGAGTCAGTAGTTGCTGGCCTTGATTATGAGCTCAGGAGTCTCAGAAAAATATGGGAGTGTGTGCAGCAAACATTGTTGCTGACTCAGAAATTCTATGTTAGGGACTGCTAGATAATATCAGGGTAGGAATCTAAGTGTTCCATGCCTCAGTACAGAATTTATGTAAAGGTAGGAGATAAAAACATACCAAGCAACTTGGGAAAGAAGGAAAGAAGCCTGAAAATAAGATTACTAATGAAGCTTCTTAGAGTCTGTTTAACTTGACACTTTTAAACCAAAAAATATCTTGAAGCCTTGAGAGATGACCTTTATATAACTATTTGTTCCTTCAGTCAGTTCAGTTCAGTTGCCAGTCATGTCCAATGCTTTGTGACCCTATGTACTGAGCACGCCAGACTTCCCTGTCCATCACAAACTTCCGGAGTTTACTCAAACTCATGTCCATTGAGTCAGTGATGCCACCCAACCATCTCATCCTCTGTTGTCCCCTTCTCCTCCTGCCTTCAATCATTCCCAGCATCAGGGTCTTTTCAAATGAGTCCGCTCTTTGCATCAGGTGGTCAATGTATTGGAGTTTCAGCTTCAGCATCAGTCCTGTCAATGTATATTTAAGACTGATTTCCTTTAGTTTGGACTGGTTGGATCTCCTTGCAGTCCAAGGGACTCTCAAGAGTCTTCTCCAACACCACAGTTCAAAAGCATCAATTATTTGGCGCTCAGCTTTCTTTATAGTCCAACTCTCACGTCCATACATGACCACTGGAAAAACCACAGCTTTGACTAGACGGACCTTTGTTGGCAAAGTAACGTCTCTGCTTTTTAATATGCTGTCTAGGTCGGCCATAACTTTTCTTCCAAGGAGCAAGTGTCTTTTCATTTCATGGCTGAAGTCACCATCTGCATTCATTTTGGAGCCCAAGAAAATAAAGTCTCTCACTGTTTCCACTGTTTCCCCATCTATTTGTCATGAAGTGATGGAACCAGATGCCATGATCTTAGTTTTCTGAATGTTGAGTTTTAAGCCAACTTTCTCAGTCTCCTCTTTCACTTTCATCAAGAGACTCTTTAGTTCTTCTTCACTTTCTGCCATAAGAGTGGTGTCATCTGCATATCTGAGTTTATTAATATTTCTCTCAGCAATCTTGATTCCAGCTTGTGCTTCATCCAGCCCAGCGTTTCTCATGATGTACTCTGCATATAAGTTAAATAAGCAGGGTGACAATATACAGTCTTGACGTACTCCTTTTCCTATTTGGAACCAGTCTGTTGTTCCATGTCCAGTTCTAACTGTTGCTTCCTGACCTGCATACAGATTTCTCAAGATGCCAGTCAGTTGGTCTGGTATTCCCATCTCTTTGTTCTTTGACCTGTGACTATTTTGTTTTCATGAATTTGTTGTTGTTGTTATACGAAAAGGATTTGTATGGACCAAGGAGCCTGGTGGGCTATAGTCCATGGAGTTGCAAAGAATCGGACATGATTGAGCAACTAACACTGGCCTGATATCTTGAAAAACTATAGAAGTTGGCAAAACTAAGGAACATCATGGAAGAATTGTAAGGCTGAAAAAAATTTAAAAAGGTAGGAATCTAAGTACAGATTTTAAAAAATCAATAATAAATAAAGCTTGGTAGGGTTATTAGATTATTTTCATGAAGCATAAATCAAGCAATTAAAGTACCTAGTAGAGTAAGTGATGTGAAGAAATCAACAAGAAAAGGTAATTTGGAAACTTTGCAACCCTAGTATAAATTAATAATATTTAAATGCAGTTACCCAGAGTGGTAAAAGAATAATACAACTGACTGGAAAAAGAAATTCTCAGTCAAGAATTTTGTATATAAATTCAAAGACAGTTAGAGATGTTTATCTTAAAGTTATAGCCCTAACTAAATCCCATGGACAGAGGAGCCTGGCAGGTTACAGTCCATTGGCTCACAAAAAGTTGGACATGACCAAGGAACTAACATACACAATTTACTCTCAATGTTATCCAGGCATTATTAAACTAAATGTTAACACTTTTGATACTTACTTCACCACATACATGTGGACAGAGAGGAAAAATTATATTTAATATACAGTTGAAAAGCTGGACTGTGGGCATAAAAAAGAATGATTACATTTTAAAATATTGAGATTTTGTAAGACTGTCAATGAAGTAGAGAAGAAAGACCAAGGATGAGATAGTTGGATGGCATCACTGACTCAATGGACATGAATCTGAGCAAACTTGGTGATGGTGAATGACAGGGAAACCTGGTGTGCTGCAGTCCATGGGGTTGCAAAGTGTCAGACACAACTTAGTGATGACTGAACAACAGACGAGAAAGACAAAGAAAATAACGTAGACAAAGGCGTCAAGGGTTGAGGCAATTGGGTTTCTACTGTAACAGAAAAAATGAACAAGAAGTTGGTAGTAGAGAAAGTCTTTTTCTATGCTGAGGTGGAATTCATAATTAGACTTTGGGGAGGGGGTATTATATAGAATAATAAATTGAATATTTAGGATATTTTAAACTTTTTCTGTTAATAGAAGTATGTTCCACTTTTATAATTGAGAAAGAGAGAAAAGGAAAAATATTAACCATAAAATAAATCAATAATTCTAAGCTTCAGAGGTAGTTTATTGAACATTTTGAAATGGTTTCTTTTGGTTTTCTATATATATTTATGTGGATGGCATAATATAGTTTATAATTTTGTAGCCTTTAAAAGTTATACCTATTTTTACCTTGACTGTTCAAATTGAGTAGACAATGAAGTCATGTAAAAACATACAAATAATCAAACTGGACAAAGAATAATGTGAATGATAAAACAGATAAATCAGTATGTGATAAATAGTAATGTAAGAAATGCCCAGAACATTCAGCTACTGTTCTGATATCTCTCAGTTTTTCTGCTATTCAAAATGGTGCTATTTATTAAACTTTATCCTGTTGACAGATGATTTCAAAAGAATTATGACTGCATAAAAGACTAATTACATTTTGGTTGGACTATAAAGTAAGCTGAGTGCCAAAGAATTGATGCTTTTGAACTGTGGTGTTGGAGAAGACTCTTGAGAGTCCCTTGGACTGTGAGGAGATCCAACCAGTCAATCCTAAAAGAAATCAGCCTTGAATATTCATTGGAGGGACTGTTGCTAAAACTGAAACTCCAGTACTTTGGCCACCTGATGTGAAGAAATGACTCACTGGAAAAGATTCTGATGCTGGGAAAAATTGAAGGCTGGAGAAGGGGATGACAGAGGATGAGATGGTTGGATGGCATAACTTACTCTATGCACATGAGTTTGAGTAAGCTCTGGGAGATGGACTGGCATGCTGTAGTCCATGGGGTTGCAAAGAGCTGGGCACGACTGAGTGACTGAACTGAACTGGACTGAATGACTTTGCTGTACATCTGAAACTAACACAATATTGTAAATCAACTATAGTTTAACTTAAAAAGCCAAAAGTGAACCCCACTGATCTTCGTTACAAACCCAGTACCTCCTAAAGTAATTAAACAAGGAAATCACTAGACTCTAATGCCTTGGTAGCCTGAAACCTAAGCCAGAGTCAATTCAGAGGAATCTGAGAAAAGAAAACTGAAGAACAGCTAATAGACAATCAGGCTTCCCCAAATAAGGCAACCAACTAAGCTGTAGCCAATCAGATAATTGCTTTGTTTGCTTCCAGGGTCTTCTCTATAAAACCCAGTCTCTGAGCTCTCTCTACTGCTGGATTCCATTTGATGTTTGCGCCCATAAAGATTTGAAATTGTCAACCTGCCTCAGTTTATCTTTTAACATATCTGTGACAAATAATCATAATTTACCAGTACAGAAGGCACAAGAATGTGGAGAAAAAGTTCCTCTATAGCACAGGTATGCAGGAATTGCTGGAAATTAATCAGAAAAATTAAACCCTCTAGTTTCTTCAGCTGTCAATCTAAACATGAGGTAAGAGCTGTCAATCAACCACTGGGAGAAATTGAAGCCTGTAGTGAGTGTCCTGAGGGTAACAGTTGTTCAATAAAAGGCAGACAGGATGTAATCTTAAAGACATGATACCCAGTGAGAGAAGCCAGAAGCAAAAGACTACATATTTTATTTCAGTTTTGTGATAGTTTGGAAAAGACAAAATTGCTTCTAGTAGTCAAAACTCAGAGCCATGTTTGCCAGTGGCCTGGGTTAAGTGGAGAGGACTGACAAGGGTGAAAGAGGTACAAGTGAATTTGGGGGAAATGATGGAAATGTTTTATATCTTCACTGTAAGGATGGTTATGTAACTATATATATATATATATATATATATATAAACTTAAATGTACGTAAATTATATCTCAGTAAAATAGACTTTTTAAAAGTGTGCACAAAGAGTAATTTCTTATTTGCTAAAAGGCAAATTCAGCTGGGATTTAATAAACCTGGTTATCTTTTCAAATCTGCAATTGATGATTGACCACTTATGAAAATTGCCAAATTCATTCATTTATTCAATCATTTCCATTTCCAGATACTATTCTAAATAATTTGTTTACAGTGTTAAAGAAAAAAATGTTTCTAGTCTTAACAGGATTTCTAATGGAAGGGTTAGCAAACAAAAACCAGCATAAAATAAAATTGCAAACACTGATTAGTCCCATGAAGAAAGTAACACAGGTTAAAGAGACAAAGCATTGCTCTAGACAGCAACATTATAGCAGATAAGATGAGGAGAACATCTGATCAAGGCTTTCAAAGAGTGTTTGACAGTCTTAGGCAAAATCTGGAAGATTGTGCCAAGCAGAAGGAAGTAAGGTATTAAAAGTAGGCTTTTGATTGGAGCTGTTTAAAGGAGAAATCTTTAAGAATCTGTATCCTAAGAGTTTCAGAAAATCTTCAAGCTGTATTTGTTTAAGACATAGCATTGCTTTAAAAACAGCCTAGCAATGCCATTTTCCTAATTTCAGTCTTTAAATTATTGTTCTTTGTTAATTTTTAAAATATACTCAGGAAATAATATCATTTTCCATCTCTTTTTGAAAGATCAACTGTGTCAATTGTGTAGGAGTTATTAAGCCAAAACATTTCTGTACTTCTCTAATCTTGAGTTATCAAAAACTTTATGTAAGTTAGTTTTGTCACCTTTATTTTGATAAATATCAAATACAATTTTTTAAAAATTGGCCTACAATTAGTTCATTTTTCTTTGGGGGAAGAAAGCCTTTGGAATCTTTCAATGTATGTATTTTTCCTTATCATTATATTTTCAAGAAACAGTTCATATTTTACCCATGTAATAAAGACCATTATGACTGGTTTTGAGGCTTTTGGGGGATGTTCCTTCCAAATGACTGTAGTAACAGAAACTGATTTTACTTGAACTTGACTTTCAGCAAAAAATTCTTTATTCCTCCTATTTTAATGTATCCTATGACTAATATAAGAAATATTTGTCATTTGATGTATAAAGTTAAAGGAAGAGAAAAATCCTTTGATGTGCTGCATCTAGAACACTGACACTAAAGATGTGAGAGAACAGCCAGGGCTGCCAGGTCTTAAAGGTACAAGATTTTATAGAGAAGGAAAATTAAATATCTACATGAAGACATGAGTTTTCATCTCTACATCAAGTTTTACACATAAAATATCATTTTAATTTTAGATCTAAATATGTAGAGCTAAGTATAGGGAGAAGATAATAAAGATTATACAAGAAAACATATTATCTTGAGTTAGGCAAAATTTTCTTACTTAAGATGCAAAAAGTATTAACTATAAAGGACAAGATTAAAAAATTGAATTCAATTAAAAACCAATTATATAATAAAAGAGGCATCAGGAGAGGGTGGAAAGGTAAGCCACAGAATGATGGGAGATATTTATAGTAGATATCTCTCAAATGAGTCATATCCCTAATATATAAACAACCCTTTAAAATTACCAATAAAGAAACAGGCAGTCTGATTTTTAAAATGGACAAAAGACTTGGTCAGCCTCTTCAAGGTGAAAGAAAAGACTAAAGTGTACAAAAAATCATTAATCATAAGCAAAGTGCAAAAAGCCCCACAAGATATCATTATACAGCCACCAGAATTGTTATACTTTTTAAAATTTATGCACAAACATAAGCGCACCCAAAAATATGCTAATACATTTTAGGCCAAAGTATAGAGAAACTGAAACAGCACATTTCTGATGAGAGTGTTTAGTTGGTACAATTACTTTGAAAATAGATCATATCTCCTAATGCTGAATGTATTTTTTTATTCTTTAATTGGAGGAAAATTGCTTTATAATATTGTATTGGTTTCTGCCTTACAACAATACAATTCAGCCATGATTATACATATATCGCCTCCCTCCTGAAGCTCAAAAGGGAGCTGAATGTATGCTTTCTAAATAACCTAGACTTCCAATTGTGTGCAGACCAAGTAGTCTGGTTGAAGGTGGTTTGAAAACACATACAGAAGTTTCCCCATAGCAAAGATGAGCTGCGTTTACACTTAGCGTATTTCAGTTAAGATAAAAATTTGCTTAACAGAATTTATCTATCATGTGATCAATGCTGAGAGGTGAATTTTTGACATTGAGAAAAATGATATGAATGTTATAAGATCAGATGGAACATTCAGATGCTAAGCAAGAATTAGTAACATTTGCAAAGTTAGATAATTCTGATGTTTATTTTTCTTGATTTATAAATAATCATTTGCTTTCATTGAGGGTTCAAAAGTTGTGTGTGTTTTAATGAAGGGAATGCTACTTCTATCTTGTCTGTTGTCTTAAAAGCAGCATGCTTAGAGTTGAGAGAAATTAGGTGAATGAGTTTCGTTACAAGATAGATTTTTTTTCGTACTCAAAAATATTTAGGGAACGCTCTCTTCTACTTGTTCATTAAAGCAAAGAAGAAAAAATATGCGAAAAACATTTTTAATGAATTTGTAGTAATGTCAGAAAGTGTTATCCTAATTCATAATTTTGTCCATCCAAACTCCCTTTCATTTACTCTCCACCATGACCTCCCCATCACAAAAGCTGATTTTACTGTATGAAGCAAAGACCAAAAGCAAAGAGGATGAAAGTTAAGTATATTGCCTTTGAGCCTAAGTGGGACAGAGAAGAGCTGAGATTTACCAAGTCTTTGTTGTACATGAAACTTTCATGTATTTTCCCTCTTGGTAGCCTGCTGCTGCTGCTGCTGAGTCGCTTCAGTTGTGTCCGACTCTGCGCGACCCCATAGACGGCAGCCCACAAGGCTCCCCCATCCCTGGGATTCTCCAGGCAAGAACACTGGAATGGGTTGCCATTTCCTTCTCCAATGCATGAAAGTGAAAAGTGAAAGTGAAGTTGCTCAGTCGTGTCCAACTCAGCGACCCCATGGACTGCAGCCTACCAGGCTCCTCCATCCGTGGGATTTTCCAGGCAAGAGTACTGGAGTGGGTCGCCATTGCCTTCTCCACTAGGTGGCCTAGGAAGGCATATTTCTCCCAAGCAGAAAGCCTATCTCTGAACTGCTGTAAACCAAGAAAGCTTTAGAATATTGTGGATTATCAGTTCAGGCTTTATAGTAATCTTCAAAGTGCCCAGAAAGATAATAGATATATTAGATGATTCCAGATTATCATTTTATATGTTGGGGTAAGGTTTAATGAAACATATGTCTGTGCTTATGCTTAATCTACACTACTATGGTCATTTTTAATCAAGTCTTATTGTTTGCTTGTCTGGGAACAGTAAAATAATACACATGTATGGTGGAAAGGTCAATGGAAAAGGAATGAAGAGATGTTTCTAGTTTGGGGAAATTATGTATCATTTGTGTATATGAGTTTTAGGGTGAAAAATTCACTTGGGCAAATGCCTAGAAGATTACCACTTGTTTTTATTTATAAGAAACTGCCCAACTATTTCCAAGTGGTTTACCAATTTGGGTTCCCAGCAGCAACGAGTGAGAGTTCTTGTTTTTCTGCCCTCTTACCAGCACTTGATACTGTTAGTTTGATTTCTGCAATTTTAATAGATTCACAGTGGTATCTCATTGTAGTTTTAATTTGTATTTCTCTAATGACAAATGTTGTGGAGTATTTTTTTTTTTACATCCTTGCTTGCCATCCATATATCTTTTTAGTGAAGTGTCTGTTTAGATTTTTTGCTCATTTTCTGTGGAATCATATGTTATATTGTTACTGAATTTTGTCTTTATATATTTTAATATGTCTTATAGCAGATAGTTAATTTGCAAATATTTCCCCTCAATTTGTGGGTTACTGTTCTAATCTTTTAGCAGCAGTTTTCAGAGGACAAATTTTAAAATTCTGATAAAGTCCAATTTATCATAAGGATTATAATTTTAATGTTGTATGTCACAACTCATGCCAACCTCAAATCTATGTAATTTTCTTATATTGAATCAGATTCATGTGTCTTCATAACTGAAATTTTCTGCTAACATACCTATATTTGAACTGTCCTGAGGACCAAGTTATGTGTCTGTGCCACTCAGGTCTCAATTATCAACTATTCTAGAATTTTTAATGGAAAAAAAAAAAAAGACTGTTCCAACCACATTTGTCTTACAGATTCTGGACCTACATTCCAATTGTTGATTTATAAATATTTTTCAGTTTTTGTTGCTTTTAGAGATGTAAATTATTCTATAATTTAAATGAGAGTGTTAATATTTAGGTGATAATTAGTGCCAAACTTGACAATTTTTTTTTAGAATGTTACTACCAATTTGTATTTCCATTACTTACTTCAAGTAGTATTAAATAGCATATCCATGCCCATTCCAAATTGGAAAAATTGGAAGGAAAAGAGGTCATGGTTCCCAAGCAAGTCTGAGACAGGAGGACAAATTTCATTAGATTTTAAAGTTTGAGAATACTCCTCTTTGGCTTGATGCTGTGTCCTCCATGTCCACCTGGGCAGTAGCCTGACCCTCTGGGACTGATGAAGCGGTGTTGGGATGTTGCTTCCCTTTTCTTAAAGGTAAACACATTGTCCAATAGCTCTCCTAGCCGGTTTCCTACCTGTGATCCGGCAGCCTGCCTTTATTTCATCTGGTTTCTTTCCCTTTCCGTCTAAGCTGGCATCATTTCTGTCTAAATTGTTGACTGGATCTGCAAATCACACGTCTAATTTCTTCAGCAGAGGGCTGTCTAGCCGTATCCTTGGTGTTCCTTCCAGAGCGTGCTTTCTCATTTGCAACATGGATATGCTGAGGTTTTTCCAAATCTTCAAGTTCTGATTTATTTTTGCTTAACAATTTTTTTTCTCGATTATCTTCCTCCTTGCACGTTTTACTATTGGCAGTAAGGAGAAACCAGGAAATCTTTAACTGTCAATGTTTGTCACTTACAAGTTTATTTTCCACAAAATTTATACTTTCCATAGAATTCATATTTTTAGCAATAGTCTCTTTGTAGCAAGCCAGGTATCACAATCAATATTAGGATTCTTCAGAGAAAGAGAATCAGTAAGAAACACACACACATGCATGAGAGAGAATAAGATAGACACAGAGACAGAGTGAGACAGAGAGATTGATTTATTTTGAGGAATTGGTTCACATAATAACGGGGTTTAACAAGTTCAAAATCCAGATGGCAAGCTGACAGAGAATAGATACTGTAATCTTGAGCCTCAATTTCATAGGACAGATCGGGCAGCCTGGAAACTCAGGTAGAGTTTCTACGTTCTGTCTTGAGACTAAGTTCTTTCTTTGTGTGCATGTGGGCTAAGTCGCTTCAGTCATATTCAATCCTTTGCGACGCTATGAACTGTAGCCCGCCAACCTCTTCTGTCCATGGGATTCTCCAGGCAAGAATAATGGAATGGGTTGCCTCCTCCAGGACATCTTTGCGACTAAGGGAAGAACTCGCCTCTCACATCTCCTGCAGGTGGGTTCTTTACCACTAGCGCCACCTGGGAAGCCCAGTCCCTTCTTTGGGAAGCATCTAAAGAGCTTCATCTGATTGACTGAGTCCCACTCACATTATGGAGGGTAGTTTGCTTAACTTAAAATCTACTGATTTAAAATTTTAATCACGTCTAAAATATATCGTAGATAAAATCCTCATTCTCCTTTAACTGAGTAGATTAGAGCATAGTATAATAGAGATTACATGAGCTGGGATTCAAACAAACCTATGCACTAATTATAATTCTACCATTTACAATTGTGTGACTTCAGAAAAATTGTAGGTAATTATGATGATTGGCTTTTTAGGAACTGAATGGACAAAAAATTGGCTTCCCATATGGGAAGGCCCAGCTGATTAGATAATGGTGTAACTCAGAATCCTTGCTCATCAGAAGTCATTTGAAATGAAGTCTTTGGAGGTGGAATTTTGTAAATCTAATCTAGAAGTAATGTCATATACACTACCGTGCATAAAATAGAGCTAGTGAGAAGCTGCTGTATACCAAAAGAAGCTCAGCTCTGTGCTCTGTGATGACCTAGAGGTGTGGGATGGGGAGTGGGGGAGGCTCCAGAGGAAGGGATATATGTATACATATGGTCGATTCACATTTTTGTACAGAAGAAACTAGCACTACATTGTAAAGCAATTACATTTTAATTTGAAAACAGTAAAAATAATGTCAAATATTATACTCAGAGTTTCATATATGTCTGAAATCTTGGGAATATGATAGTCTTCTTTTATATGATAGACTTCTCTCAGATACAGTATTATTTCTGTCTTAAAACTTGAAACTTTCCAGATGTGTGTGTGTTAAGTTGCTTCGGTCATGTCCAACTCTGTACGACCTCATGGACTGTAGCCCACCAGGTTCCTCTGTCCATGGGATTCTCCAGGTAAGAATACTGGAGTGGATTGCTATGTCCTTCTCCAGGGGATTTTCCTGACCCAGAGATCAAACAGTTCTTTACCACTAGTGCCACCTAGAAGATATTCTAATTAAAATGTCCAGAGGGTTCTATAAAGTAGAATGGTTGTAAATAACCAACCTATTGAGATCTTTTTAAATTAGAAGAACATATTTGCAGAAAGCCTAGTGGGAGTTTAATCAAAGCATTGACATGCTGTCAAATAAATCAGTGAAAATAGTCATCACATGCTGAAAATTCAAAAATAATCACTGTCAATCAAATCAACAATGCTAAACAAAGATAAACAAACAATTGAAGAAGAGCAGAAACAAAATTTCTGAAAATAGTACTTCCGAGACCTGCATCACAATCTTCAGAGTTTATATGAAGTTCCTGATCAGTACCCTTGGAATGATCACTTCAGAAATAATTTTATGTAGGATTATATTTACACTAGTTGAGATTTTTGCCTAAATAATGGACTGAGAGCTACAGGTTAAGGTCAGGGGTTCACAATCTAGGTTATTGTTCCTGCTGCTTCTTACAGTCAGTTTGTTAGGCCAGAAACCTAGGAGTCATTTTTTTCCCCTCTTTTTTCTTTCCCTCATATCCTGCATCCCATCCATCAGCAAATCTTGTCACTATTGCCTACAAAACCTATCTCAAATTCGATTTTCTCACCACTTCCACTTTGCCACTCTATTCCCAGCAACCAGGCCACCATCATCTGTCACATGATTTATAGCAATTGCTTCCCAATCGGTCTCTCAAATTCTATTCTTACTACTTCACCATCTATTCTCTACACAGCAACCAGAGATCGTTTACAAGTTAAATCATATCTGTCTCTGGCAGAAAATCTTTTGGTGGTTTCTTACTACACTTTTAATAACATCTAGGGTTTTTTTTTTTTTTTTTTTTTTTTTTACTGTAGCTTAAAAATGTCTGCTGGATTTGACTCCTCTTTTCATTCACTTCATGCTGGCCCAAATCCAGTTACTCTCTTTCAAATTCTTAGGCATCTGTCCTGTCCATTAAAGAAAGCAAACTGATCCTTTCAAACTCTTAAACTCCCACTCTTTCCTTTACATGGGTTCTCTGTCTTTAGATATTCATGTCGATTTCTCCTGCCAGCTCTCCTTGACCTCAGATTCTTCTTTGTGCTCAGTTGCTCAGTTGTGTCTGACTCTTTGTGACCCCAAAACCTCTAGCCCACCAGACTCCTCTGTCCATGAAATTTTTCAGGCAAGAATATAAAAGTAGGTTGTCATTTCCTCCTCCAGGTGGTCTTCCAGACCTAGGGATTGAGCCTGCATCTCTTATGTCTCCTGCATTGGAAGGTGGATTCTTCACCACTGTGCCACCTGGGAAGCCCTTCCATTTCTCGCGTTCTACCTTTTAAACTGCCTCAATTCATTCATAGCACTCATCACTCTATGAAATTGTACTATTTATGTAGAGTTCACTTGTTCACTGTATGTCTCTACCAACTAAAAATTAGCTCTCCATAAAGTGTTAGATGACAATGGCTTCTTGGTGGGAAAGTGATGACAAACCTAGATAGTGAGTTGAAAAGCAGAGAATTACTCTTCGGACAAGGGTCCATATAGCCAAGGTTATGGTCTTCCCAGTAGTCACTTGTGGTTGTGAGAGGTGGACTGTAAACAAGGCAGGGCACTAAAGAATTGATGCCTTCAAACTTTGTTGCTGGAGAAACTCCTGAAAGTCCCTTGAGTTCAGTACAGTTCAGTTCAGTCACTCAGTCGTGTCCAACTCTTTGCGACCCCATGAATTGCAGCACACCAGGCCTCCCTGTCCATTACCAACTCCCGGAGTATACTCAAACTCACATCCATAGAGTTGGGGATGTTGTCCAGCCATCTAATCCTCTGTCATCCCCTTCTCCTCCTGCCCCAATCTCTCCCAGCATCAGAGTTTTTTCCAATGAGTCAAGGCTTCGCATGAGGTGGCCAAAGTACTGGAGTTTCAGCTTTAGCATCATTCCTTCCAAAGAACACCCAGGGCTGATCTCCTTTAGAATGGACTGGTTGGATCTCCTTGCAGTCCAAGGGACTCTCAAGAGTCTTCTCCAACACCACACTTCAAAAGCATCAATTCTCCGGCGCTTAGCTTTCTTCACAGTCCAGCTCTCACATCCACACATGACTACTGGAAAAACCATAGCCTTGACTAGACGGACCTTTGTTGGCAAAGTAATGTCTCTGCTTTTGAATATGCTATCTAGGTTGGTCATAACTTTCCTTCCAAGGAGTAAGTGTCTTTTAATTTCATGGCTACAGTCACCATCTGCAGTGATTTTGGAGCCCCCCAAAAATAAAGTCTGACATTGTTTCCACTGTTTCCCCATCTATTTCTCATGAAGTGATGGGACCAGATGCCATGATCTTCGTTTTCTGAATGTTGAGCGTAAGCCAACTTTTTCACTCTCCTCTTTCACTTTCATCAAGAGGCTTTTTAGTTCCTCTTCAATTTCTGCCATAAGGGTGGTGTCATCTGCATATCTGAGGTTATTGATATTTCCCCCGGCAATCTTGATTCCAGCTTGTGCTTCATCCAGCCCCGTGTTTCTCATGATGTACTCTGCATATAAGTTAAATAAGCAGGTGACAATATACAGCCTTGACATACACTCCTTTTCCTATTTGGAACCAGTCTGTTGTTCCATGTCCAGTTCTAACTGTTGCTTCCTGACCTACATATAGGTTTCTCAAGAGGCAGGTAAGGTGGTCTGGTATTCCCATCTCTTTCAGAATTTTCCACAGTTTATTGTTATCCACACAGTCAAAGGCTTAGGCATAATCAATAAAGCAGAAATAGATGTTTTTCTGGAACTTTCTTGCTTTTTCAATGATCCAGTGGATGTTGGCAATTTGATTTCTGGTTCTTCTGCCTTTTCTAAAACCAGATTGTACATCTGGAATTCATGGTTCACGTATTGCTGAAGCCTGGCTTGGAGAATTTTGAGCATTCCTTTACTAGTGTGTGAGATGAGTGCAATTGTGCAGTAGTTTGAGCATTCTTTGGCATTGCCTTTCTTTGGGATTAGAATGAAAACTGACCTTTTCCAGTCCTGTGGCCACTGCTGAGTTTTCCAAATTTGCTGGCATATTGAGTGCAGCACTTTCATAGCATCACATTTCAGGATTTGAAATAGCTTCACTGGAATTCCATCACCTCCACTAGCTTTGTTTGTAGTGATGCTTTCTAAGGCCCAATTGACTTCACATTCCAGGATGTCTGGCTCTAGGTCATGGATCACACCATCGTGATTATCTGGGTTGTGAAGATCTTTTTTGTACAGTTCTTCTGTGTATTCTTGCCATCTCTTTTTAATATCATCTGCTTCTGTTAGGTCCATACCATTTCTGTCCTTTATTGAGCCCGTCTTTGCATGAAATGTCCCCTTGATATCTCTAATTTTCTTGAAGAGATCTCTAGTCTTTCCCATTCTGTTGTTTTCCTCTATTTCTTTGCATTGATCACTGAGGAAGGCTTTCTTACATCTCTTCTTGCTACTCTTTGGAACTCTGCATTCAGATGTTTATATCTTTCCTTTTCTCCTTTGCTTTTCACTTCTCTTCTTTTCACAGCTATATAAGGCCTCCCCAGAAAGCCATTTTGCTTTTTTCCATTTCTTTCCCATGGAGATGGTCTTGATCCCTGCCTCCTGTACAATGTCAGGAACCTCAGTCCATAGTTCATCAGGTACTCTATCTATCAGATCTAGTCCCTTAAATCTATTTCTCATTTCCACTGTGTAATCCCTTAGACAGCAAGGAGATCACACCAGTAAATCCTAAGGGAGATAAACCCTGAATATTCACCGGAAGGACTGATACTGAAGCTGAAGCTCCAGTATTTTGGTCATTTGATATAAACAGACAACTCATTGGAAAATTCCCTGATGCTGGAAAAGATTGAGGGCAGAAGGAGAAGAGGGCATCAGAGAATAAGATGGCTGGATGCATCACTGATGCAATGAACGTGAACTTGGGCAAACTGCAGGACATGGTGAGGGACAGAGAGGCCTGGTGTGTTGCAGTCCATGGGGTTGGAAAGAGTCAGATATGACTGGGCAACTGAACAACAACAGCAAAAGTGTTAGAATGTTTGGGTTCTAAGCATACCGTCTGTAAAGTACTTGATGATATCTATTGAATAAAAGAATAAAGAACGAATGTATTTCTGTGGAAAACCTACCTGGAAGAAAAAGATCATTGGTCCAGAGAATAATTCTAATGAAGTGAATCCAAGAATCAAATGTATTTCAGGATACAGGATTGAAATAATAATCAGGAATAATCTTAATTGTGCTACCAGCATATGCTAAGATTTTCTTTCCCTAAGAGTCTCTTTATGCTGAAAGAAATTGAAGTAATAGTAGCTTTGATCACTTCATTTCTTTTCTTATAACCAATTGTGAGACTTTCACTTAATATTTATGTTTCACTATAATAGAAAGTGTGTGTGTCTATTTAATTTGGTCAGAAATTATCCGCTACAAATGTGAAAATGTGACTTCAACCAGCAATTGAGGACTAACCCATTCAGGCTTTTGTTCTCTGAAACTTAGATGTGCAGACAAATTGAAGCTCTCACCTTCCTCCTATGGTCTTCCTGACTTGGGTGATGGAAACCTTGAGATGTCTTTGGCCAAGTTCTCCTCTGCTTGGAGGAAATTTAATTGTACCAAAAGAAATTGAAGTCAACTGACAAGGTAGTTGAGCTGGAGGAGAAGGGGAAAAAGGATAGGGGAACCAGATGCTATTGTCTGAGTCCCAGAGTTTAGATCTTCTTGAGACCACCTCTCCCTCTCTCTTTTCTAAGTAAATGAACCACTTAGCTCTATTTTTAAAGACTAATTTGGGTTGGTTGTCTGTCATTTGCAACTAAGTTTCCTGAATAATTCATTTAGAGAAGATAATGTTCTTGATTGAGCTTCCCAGGTGACACTAAAGGTAAAGAACCTGCCTGCCAATGCAGGAGACATGAGATATGGGCAATCTCTGGGTCAGGAGGATTCCCCTGGATGAGGGCCTGGCAACCCATTCTAGTGTTCTTGCTTGGAGAATCCCATGGAGAGAGGAGACTGGTGGGCTACAGTTCATAGGGTCTCACAGAGTTCAAGATGAATGAAGTGACTAAGCAAGCATGCACACAATGTTCTTGATTAAGATGCTTAAACACTCTCCTGATGATTAGACAATATATGCTGATGGCTATTGCATTAGACTCATAGACATATGATCTTACATAGTAGGCCTTTCTACAGTATATCTGATTCAGGGCAGTTAATGTTTTGTGTGAATTTAATCTTCAGTCAGTTCAGTTCAGTCGCTCAGTCATGTCCAACTCTTTGTTACCCCATGAATTGCAGCATGCCAGGCCTCTCTGTCCATCACCAACTCCCAGAGTTCACTCAAACACATCCATTGAGTTGGTGATGCCATCTAGCCATCTCATCCTCTGTCATCCCCTTCTCCTCCTGCCCCCAATCCCTCCCAGCATCAGAGTCTTTTCCAATGAGTCAACTCTTCGCATGAGGTGACCAAAGTACTGGAATTTAATCTTACCCAAGCCCAATCTTACCCAAATAAAAATGGAGTTGTATTTTATGCAGATGTTTCCATATCTCTCTGTACAGATGGTTTAGAAAGGGCAATATGGAACAACAGGCCTCTTCGGGGATACATTTTGAGAATCAACAAATATAAAGTAGAGGAGTGAAATAATGTTTCCCAGGCATACAATTAGTTGATTAACTTGCCAATCATGATAAAAAAATGGATAAGGGGACGACAGAGGATGAGATGGCTGGATGGCATCACTGACTTGATGGACATGAGTCTGAGTGAATTCCGGGAGTTGGTGATGGACAGGGAGGCCTGGCATGTGGCAATTCATGGGGTCTCAAAGAGTCGGACACGACTGAGCGACTGAACTGAACTGAACTGAACTGAATCTATGTTCACAACCCTTAATTCAGAATAATTTCATATCATTGGACTTCTTAAAGTCACTATACTACTTTTTTTTAAAAGTATTTATTGAATTTGTTACAATATTGTTTCTGTTTTATGTTTTGGCTTTTGGGCTATGAGGCATGTGGGATCTTAGCTCCCCAACCAGGGATGAACACACCAAACCCCCAACACTGGAAAGAAAGCTTTATTTGTGAAAGTGAAAGTTGTTCAGTCTTGTCTGACTCTTTGTAATCCTATGGTCTATACAGTCCATGGAATTCTCCAGGCCAGAATACTAGAATGGGTAACTCTTCCCTTCTCCAGGGAATCTTCCCAACCCAGGGATCAAACCCAGGTCTCCCACACTGCAGGTGGATTCTTTACCAGTTGAACCACAAGGGAAGCCCACATTGGAAGGCAAAGTCTTAACCACTGGACCACCTGGGAAGTCTCCTGAAGTCACTATTCTTAAAATCTCTATAATTCTCAAAGTAAATCTCAAACCTAATGAACAGTCCTTTTAATGATCTAACTCTACTTCTTTCTCCAACCACATGCCTTTGTCGAGTTGTTAAAGATCCCCAAAATGTGATTCATTGTATTTCCTTGCATTTACACATGCATTTGCCTCTTTCCAAATGCTGTGCTAGACTTTGTATATTCTATGTGTTTAACAGTGCCTAAGATATGGTCGATATTCAATAAACGTCTACATAAATGAATGAATGCATTTCTTGTTTCTTTGTAGGCCCTCACTGTCTAGAGAAATCAGAGATGTCAGAAGGGATATTTAGAATTAGTTTGTTAAACACATAACTATTGCTCATCCAGAAAAGGAATCATTAAAGAAGTTATATAATCTTTAGATTGGATAGAGATAAAAATTTGGGGAATTCTGGAATAGTATTTACTTGCACTTAATACGTATTCTTATTTTTCCTACCATGGAATTTTTGAGCACCCAAAAGGCTTAATTATTATCTATAAAAAATAAGCAACCTCATTTTTCAGTCTTTTATTTTTATTATCACACTTTTTGTGTGTGTGCTCTGTGACCCTGTTAAAAGATTACACCAAGACAAAAAACAACTTATAATTTTCTTCAGCTTAAATGTACTTGTTGTTAAAGGAAATTTAGACCATATAAATTACTGTTTCAGCTTGAACAAATTTATTTTCATAACATGATTTAATTAAATAACAATTCATTATTTTTAAATTAACTTTTGATGAAATAAATATGCTATAGAAAGGCCATGGTTTTTTTGTTTGTTTGTTTGTTTTTGAGATTCAAGTATTTTCTGAAATATTAACAAGAAAATAGCTAATAAAATAGTTTGTTTTTTAATGCTACTTTGAATTAATGTTTTACATTCTTAATGGACTTATTCCTATTTTTATTGGTGAATTTATTTACTAAGAACAACATATTTTTTAAGTGGAAGATGGTGGGTCTTCAACTTTGTTGTATATGTTTGAGTTGCCCTAGAACTTTATATAATGTATATTTTTGAGGTCAACCACTGTATGGGACATAACAACAATTATTTTCCAAATCTAACAAGTGACTCTGATATGGCTGATTTAAGGACTCCATTTTGAAGAGGAAAAAAAGCTAGACTGTTCACTGGTAATAAGCAGGAAAACAGTGAAATGAGAGAGGAAATGTGGTTTTTTCTTTAGAAAGAAAAGTCAATAGTCTAAGGAGTTCAGAATTACTAAAAAGAGTGGTAGAATTACAAGTAAAATGGAAATACTCTACTCTGTTAATTACTGGCCATTTATTGTGAAAAAAGCCTGATTGGGCATTTAAGTCAGAAAATCTTGGGTTTAAATTTTAATTTTCTATGCCCCTACTAAATCTCTCTGAGGCTGAACTTTTTCATGTGCAAAATTGAAATAATGATGGTTACTCATAAAGTTGATTTAATTCAAGTAGTTTTACCCTTCTCCAGACGATTTGAAAGGGTTTGATTCATTCATTCTTTCAGGAAACATTCATTGGGACATTAATTGGGTATTTTGTATACGTCAGGCATTAAAAGCAGTGTGCTAAAGCTTAGAAAAGATTTAAATTTTGTAATGGTGAGGCAAAGGTATACTTTATTGATTAAAAAAAATCTTTAGTTACTAAATCCATAGATAAATACATGCTTTTTGTGAATTTGTGAAAATAATTTATTTCCCATCCTTCAGCACTTCTTCCCTCTCTTTGTTTGAATTAACCTTTGTTTGAATCTTTCCAGATCTTTTTTCTATAATACCATTTTATAATTAGTCTGGGCTTCCCTGGTGGCTTGGTGGTAAAGAACCTGCCTGCCAATGCAGGGTTTGATCCCTGAGTTGGGAAGATCTCCTGGAGAAAGAAATGGCAACCCACTTGAGATTCTTGCCTGGAAAACCTCATAGACAGAGGAGACTGATGGGCTCATGGAGTCGAAAAAGAGTCGAAAAAGAGTTGAACTCGACTGAGTGACTAAACAACAACAACAAAAGTCTACCAAATCCAAGTATTAAAACTCGTTTTTCAAATGGGATAATTTTGGTTTCAGCAACAAATAGAGGCTTTGAAATGTCTGTTTATTTTTCACAAAACAGATCTAGAGGCTAAACAGGAATTTGAGAGTAAATCCAACAGCTAAATGATACCAACAAGGACATGGGTTCCCTCCCTCCTCCCATGCTCCCACCCTCCATTTAACAGACCCTCCCACCCCTTGCCTATGGTTACAAAATGGCTACAGCTCTTTCCGATAACAGCTCCTTAAGCAATATCCAAAGGCTGAAAGAGACATTTTCCTAACATCAGTTCAGTTCAGTTGCTCAGTCGTGTCCGACTCTTTGTGACCCCATGAATCGCAGCACGCCAGGCCTCCCTGTCCATCACCAACTCCCAGAGTTCACTCAGACTCCCGGCCATCGAGTCAGTGATGCCATCCAGCCATCTCATCCTCTGTCGTCCCCTTCTCCTCCTGCCCCCAATCTCTCCCAGCATCAAAGTCTTTTCCAATGAGTCAGCTGTTCGCATGAGGTAGCCAAAGTACTGGAGTTTCAGCTTTAGCATCATTCCTTCCAAAGAAATCCCAGGGCTGATCTCCTTCGGAATGGACTGGTTGGATCTCCTTGCAGTCCAAGGGACTCTCAAGAGTCTTCTCCAACACCACAGTTCAAAAGCATCAATTCTTTGGCGCTCAGCCTTCTTCACAGTCCAACTCTCACATCCATACATGACCACAGGAAAAACCATAGCCTTGACTAGACAGACCTTTGTTGGCAAAGTAATGTCTCTGCTTTTGAATATGCTATCTAGGTTGGTCATAACTTTCCTTCCAAGGAGTAAGCGACTTTTAATTTCATGGCTTCAGTCACCATCTGCAGTGATAAAATATTTTTCCAGAAGCCTACAGAAGACTTTCCCTTATGTCTCACTGGCTGGGATTGTGATTCTTGATATGCCTAAACAAATTACTTGCAAAAAGAATAGAATCACTGTAATCAGATTATACAATAGACATTCGCTCTCATATTCCCTGAAAATAAGGATGGTAAACATGAATATATCAGTTTCTAAAGCAAGAAAGATGAGTCTCACATCCGTATATGACTACTGGAAAAACCATAGCTTTGACTACATGGACCTTTGCTGGCAAAGTCATGTCTCTGTGTTTTAATAAACTGTCTAGTTTTGTCATAGCTTTTATTCCAAGGAGCAATTGTCTTTTAATTTCATGGCTGCAATCACTGTCTGCAGTGATTTTGGGGCCCAAGAAAATAAAGTCTGTCACTGTTTCCATTGTTTTCCATCTATTTGCCATGAAGTGATTGGACTGGATGCCATGATCTTCATTTTTTGAATGTTGAGCTTAAGCCAGGTTTTTCACTCTCCGCTTTCACCTTCATAAAGAGGCTCTTTAATTCCTCTTTGCTTTCTGTCATAAAGATGGTGTCATCTGCATATATGAAATTATTGATATTTATCCTGGCAATCTTGATTCCAGCTTGTGTTTCATCCAGCCTGGCATTCCACATAATGTACTCGGCATTTAAGTTAAATAAGCAGGGTGACAATATACAGCCTTGATGTATATTCCTTTCCCAATTTGCAGCCAATCCATTGTTCCATGTCCATTTCTAACTGTTGCTTCTTGACCTGCATACAGACTTCTCAGGAGGCAGGTAAGGTGGTCTGGTATTTCCATCTCATTAAGAATTTTCCACAGTTTGTTGTAATCCACACAGTCAAAGGCTATAGCATAGTCAATGAAACAGAGCTAGATGTTTTTCTAGAATTCCCTTCCTTTTTCTATGATCCAACAGATGTTGGCAATTTGATCTCTGGTTTCTCTGCCTTTCCTAAATCCAGCTTATACATCTGGAAGCTCTTGGTTCACATACTGTTGAAAAGTAACTTGAAGGATTTTGAGTATTACCTTGCTAGTATGTGAAATGAGCACAACAGTGCAATAGTTTGAACATTCTTTGCCTTTGCTCTTCTTTGAGATTGGAATGAATATTGACCTTTTCCAGTCCTGTGGCCACTGCATAATTTTCCAAATTTACTGGCATATTGAGTACAGCACTTTAACAGCATCATCTTTTAGGATTTGAAATAACTCAGCTGGAATTCCATCACCTCCACTAGCTTTGTTCATTCAGGCTTCCTAGGTCCCACTGACTTCACACTCTAGGATGCCTGGCTCTAGATGAATGACCAAACCATTATGGTTATCTGGGTCATTGAGACCTCTTTTGTACCGTTCTTCTGTGTATTCTTGCCACCTCTTTTTAATCTCTTGTAAATCCATTATGTCTTTACCATTTCTGTCCTTTATTATGCTCATCTTTGTATGAAATGTTCCTTTGGTATCTCTAATTTCTTGAAGATATAGCTAGTCCTTCCCATTCTATTGTTTTCCTCTATTTATTTGCAGTATCACTTAAGAAGGCTTTCTTTTCCTTCCTTGCTATTCTTTGGAACTCTGCATTCAGTTGGGTATGTCTTTTGCTTTCACCTTTGCTTTTTGCCTCTCTTCTCAGTTATTTGTAAGGCCTCCTCAGACAACTATTTTGTCTTGTTACATATGAGAGAAGAAGCTAGGGTTATTTTACCCACCTTTATTGGCTTCATGATTAGTATTGTGGCTGATATGTAATAGGTGCATAATACCTTTTTGCAGAGTAAATGAATGATTTAAAAGAAGGGTAGTTTTTCTATTACTGGAATAATCCAGTACAGTGAAGGGATGGAAATCAAGAAAATTTTATAAGTTGACATGACACAAAATCTGTCCAGACATTAAGAATTTAAACATGCTATCTCTGGGATAGGAGACAGTGCTTTGAATTCCTTATTCTTGCTTTTAAAAGACACATGAAGCAGACGCTGATTCTCTGATATGAATATTTTAACAGCTAAAAACCTCATTGGCCTTAATTGACCACCACTCTGTGTACATGTACATGTGTCTGGGGAAGTGGGAGACTTCATTTCTCTCATGTAGAATCCCATTTTTAATTGGGGAAGTTAAAAGAAAAAATAGCAGAACAAATTAATAGTAAAATAGTACTCTTTTTAGTAGAGCCTAGAAATAGACATTCAGAAAGCAAGACCTTGGGTTTGGGATTAAGACAGAGAGAGACATAAAAGAGAGAGAGAGAGAGAGAGAGAGAGAGAGAGAGAGATTTGTGCTACTTTATTTAAAGATTCCAAGGATAGGAGGGAATTATTGCAAAGAATGGGCATGTTCCATCTGTTTGGTCTTAGAAGGAGCCTCTGAACTATGTCACACTGTCACTATGCCTGCACTTAGCCATCGTGGTTATGTGAGATTGATGGTAGAGAAACCAAGAGTAGGAAATCAAGAGCAGAGCAGCTCTATCAATCTCTCTAGACAGGCTCTTCTGAAACACAGCAGCTTTGAAAGGCTATGATGTATGAATTGATCTTCTTGGAATCCTCCTGCTACAAGAAAAATCCTTGAGATTTTCTAGCTAAAGAATGATAAAATCCTAGTGTTCCAGTGTTCTAAAAGTTTGTTGTAGTCTCTAAAGTTGATTTCAGATTCTCATTCATTTAGTGGTCTGTATATCCATGTAACTGGGTGTGTCTGTTTGTGGTCTCTTATCTGGCAAAGTATCAGTCTTTTCCTTAGGTTGTCTTAGAGAGATCAGGTTATGTGCTCAACAAATAAATGCATCTATTATATTATTTAAAAATACTGTAACATGGTGAAATGAATAACACAAACAGTATTAGTAACAAAGCATTATTTCAACCATACATTTTATCCTCTTGTCCAAAGTCACCAGTATACTGTAAAATAATAAGTTGGCTGTTGGTATCAAAATAATTTCTAGTGACTATTGATGTCTTAACTATTTAACCTTGGGCAATTAGATAGAATCAGAATTATTTCCAAGGAAGAGTAAAAATAAGAAGCTTTTTAAAAAATAAATTATATTATTCGTCAGTCTTCAGCAAATGCTGCTCTTGTTTTAGTTCTTCAGTAAGTTCAGAATGTATTAGATATTTAAATTTATAATATAAAAATAGAGCCCTTTGTGACTGAGGACAGCACTTTTGACTCTCATCAAATTGGTAAAATGTGTCAAGGTTAGAGGAAATTGGGACTCTCAAGCCTAATAGCAGAAGTATGTTCATATGTTGATGGATATAAATCTTGAAATTGCTGAGTTTCATATGGATTGTGGACAGTTACAAGACTTCATGAAAAATACTTTGACTCCTTAAGAAACTTTTTTTTAAACAAAACAGGAACTGTTGTTCTCCAGGAATCAGGTTACAAACAGACCTTCTCATCACTTTTATTTATATATTTCCCAGTCTCTAATCATTTTTTTTCCTATTGTGAAGTGAAAGTCGTTCAGTCGTGTCCGACTCTGCAAACCAATGGTCTATACAGTCCATGGAATTCTCCAGGCCAGAATACTGAAGGGGATGGCCTTTCTTTTCTCTAGGGGACATTCCCAACCCAGAGTTTGAACCCAGGTCTCCCATATTACAGGTGGATTCTTTACCAACTGAGCCACAGGGAGGTCCTTTTTTTCCCTGTTAGGTATATGTGAATAAAAGTGGAAACTACTGATAATAAAACCCAGAACATTCTGGGTATGAAGCAACAACACAAACCTGCAAATATGGCTGAGCCTTTTGCGATGTTGATTCCAATCAAGGTTCTACAGCACAGTCTTTCTTATTTCTTCATTTTTATGGTTGACAGAAAACATGAGATCAAATATTATATAACAAGGGAGAACACTTAAAATTATATCACAAGATACTTGGTCTTAAAATTGAGTTTAATTTAAAATATGTATGAGGTGGTTTATTCTCACTACATTTGTTTGGCATATAAAATAAAATGTGTGATTAAAAATTTAAACATTCCATAAAATGTGAACACTAGAGGTTATGTAAATGGTAGAACCAATACGAATATTTGTTTTATCTCTGTCTTGATCAAATTGACACAACCAAGTAAAAGTTCATCCAAATTGGATTTCAGTCCTTCAGAGGAAGCCATTCAATGGAAACTAATTTTCTCGTCCCTTGCCTCCTCTATGTGCTGATTATAGTCAAAGCCAAGGAGTGGAAATACATTTCTACAACATTTCTTTTTCTCCTAGAGATTACTTGTTTCCTTTCTGCAGGTTTTATCTCAATTGAATTGCTGATGTAAGGAAATTATGTGAAATCACTGAAGTTGGGCTTAAATCAAGCTTTCATAGACACAGCAATTGTAAACAGAATTTGATGGATAACACTTTAGGAAGATGTTTCAAAAATTTAGCACATGATAATACAATCTAAAAAAGCACCCACATTATCAGAAATTTCTTCGATCAAAACATTTCAAATGTATGATTTTTTGTGTCCTGGGTAATTAATTATTTTGTCTGAATTTCATTTTGTCTTTTTCATCTCTGTAATATACTGCCCTACCAATTATACTCAAGTACTTAATTTTTTTTTTAGTAAAGAAATAAAGATCACAGAAGCAAGTTAAGAAAAAAAAAAAAGACAAGCCCAAACTAATAATCAAAGTGGCCCACCAATGTAGATAAACAGAAAAATGTTTTTGTTTTTTTTTTATTGATGAAGTCCTAGAAAACCTATCCAGAATTTATAGAGTAAGCAAAGAAGACAAAAGTACATCTAACTGAGTATAGAGTAATAGACAAATAAGTGACTTTTTAGCACACTGAATGAAGGTGCTATGTTATCCTGATATTATTTAACACCTTCAAGTTTCTATTTAATAATTAGCAGTGTATATTAGCAATTGTCAAGCTATGGCTATAGTTCACCACCTATTCTTATAAATAAAGTTTTATTGGATACAATCATACTCATTTATTTATATACTGTCCAGGCTACTTTCGTGACACAAGAACAGGGTTGATTAGTTTTGATAGAGACTCACAAATAGTAAATATACATTTATGGCCATTTACAGAAAAAAGGTTTTCCAAACCCTGGTCTGTACAAATCAAAATAAATTTAAAGTATTTTAAGATGATACAATTAAAACAATTTTACTAAATAAATGATAAAAGTGAGTTATAACAGTTTGAGATAAGCAGTGGTGTGTTATGAGTTTTATCTCTCTAAAATTGTAAATTTCATAGAAGAAGCAATTTTATTCCAAGAATGCAATAACTATGCAGCATTACCTTTTTGTAATTAAAAAAGGAAAGAAAGCATTTTAAAATATAATACACAAGTCTAAAATTTAATTGACATAGTGGCTCAAACGGTAAAGAATGTGCCTTCAGTGGAGGAGACCCAGGTTCGATCCCTGGACTGGGAAGATCCCCTGGAGAAGGGAATGGCTACCCACTCCAGTATTCTTACCAGGAGAATTCCATGGACAATGAACCCTGGCAGTCTACAGTCCATGGGGTCACAAAAAGCCGGATATGGCTGAGCGATTAAAGCTTTCACACTATTTTTATTTATTTTGCTGTCACACAACAGTCTGAAAAGAGTGTTCCTCTTTGGAAGGCTCTTGAGTCACAGTCCTTTCTTTAGGACTGTTTGCCTTCTTATATTTTTTGTGGTGGTATTTTCTTCTGGAATCCTCCTGCCAATCGGGTTAGATCCCTGGGTTGGGAAGATCCCCTGGAGAAGGAAATGGCACCCCACTCCAATATTCTTGCTTGGGAAATCCCATGGACAGAGGAGCCAATCGGGCTACAGTCCATGGGGTCACTAAAGAGTCAGACACTACTTAGTGACCAAACAACAACTTTTCTTCTAGGTTCTTTGAGCTTTCTTTATTTCATTTTCTAATGGGGAAAAAGAATGGAGAACTGTAAATGGAAGGATTTTTTGGAACCATATTAGAAAAGGTGGTTCATGATTTCCACCCAGATTCCATTCACATGGAATGTATTCACATGGCTTTATACGAGACAGCAAAAGAGACACTGATGTATAGAACAGTCTTATGGACTCTGTGGGAGAGGGAGAGGGTGGGAAGATTTGGGAGAATGGCATTGAAACATGTGAAATGTCATGTATGAAACGAGATGCCAGTCCAGGTTCAATGCACGATGCTGGATGCTTGGGGCTAGTGCACTGGGACGACCCAGAGGGATGGTATGGGGAGGGAGGAGGGAGGAGGGTTCAGGATGGGGAACACATGTTTTAAAATTATTAAATTTAAAAAAAAATTAATTAATTAAAACAAAAATTGAACATGAAAAAAAAAGAAAAGAAAGGAGGAGGACCAGGCACCTAAGAATTGGTGGCAGGAAGGAATTAGATTTCCATCCATGTGTTTTTATTGCACCAGACTAACTTCTGGAGACAAATCGAAAGGTACAGTTTGCTTCCACAGCAAAAATAGGATTCCTCTAAGCATTTCCTTTACAATGTTTTCCCCCATTGCTCCTCAGGGGCCTTCTGAGACCACCCAGTTTAAGATTCCCTCCTTCCAATATTCTCATTCATGAGACAGGCTCTTTTCTTCAGAATAGCACATATCATAATTTACAGTGATATACTTATTGATTTTCCCACAAGGTGCCTTTAGTCTTCCCACTAGACTATAAGCTCCAAAACGGTAGCAAACATCCTGGCCAAATTCTAGGAATTTCACTATCTAGCCATAGGAAATGTCCAATAAATATTTAAGAAATAAATCAAGTAGGAAGGAGTGAATGAGTGAACAAATTGATGGTCTCTGTTTCTGCTCTTTTACTATTAACTCTGGCAATAAGAGCAGTAAGAAGAAAAAAAAAAATCTGGAATATATTTTATGCCTCAACTGTGTCAGTAGTCATATTTCAATGAGTTAATAGCCACCTGTAGCGGCTAACATAATGGTTTCTTACATCATTGATTTTCAAACTTAGGAAATCTGATGGTCACCTGTGGATTTGTTACAAGTACACATTCCAGGTTCTCACCTAGGGAGTCTGATTCAGTGGGTAGGGGTGAGACCGAAAAATCTCTATTTTATAGATATCCTCATGAGTTTTGTGTAGAAGATCAGGGATCCACAATGATAAAAAAAGACTTATAGAAATCTCTAAGGTCCCTTTTACCACCAATTTTATAGTTTCTAGGATTTTTCAGAACCAATTTCAACTTGTAGTGTTTATTATAGCATACTATTTTGTGGAAATTTTGTTTAATGGAGCATATTGAATTTCAAATCTTTTGATATTTTTTAACAAAGCCACAGGGCAAGTTAGAGTTGACCAGAGCCATTGTTTTTCTAACTCACACCACTCCACTGAGTATAGGGGCAGATAAATGGGAGGCACCCTTATAATGTCACTGAGAAAAATATTCTCTTTATTACAAGATATGAAGAAACATTCATTTGGATAATCACAGTAAGCTTTGGATTTCAGAAAACAAATTAAATCCATATGTAGAAGATCTCAGCTTTAAACAATACTTCTCACAATCTAAATCATTAGCAACATATGGTTTATTTTTACTGTTTCATTTTCCTTCTCTATCGTGAATTTTCTTCAGATCCTCAAATTCATATGCTTTCCTACAGATTTTACCACATGTCTCATTTTGTCTAATACTGTACTTGCCTGAAATACAAATGTACAAATATAAAGCTTAATATCTCTGTATATGTAAATGACTTGGATATATATGAAAAAGTTTTCTGAAAATTTAAAAATACCAAGACTCTCAAAATGTTACATGTATCAATGTTAGCAACAGCTCCTGCTTTAGAAATAAGTGATGGTTTTTCATTTTTTCCCATTTTAAAAGGACTGATTCCACTCACTCATATCTGTGAATCATTCTCCTCTAAAATCAAGACCAAACTTAAGAGTTTACATTTCTCCTTAAGAGAACAGAAAAAAATACATTTTTCTCCAAGGATGCTTCATTTGTTGACATGAATCCAATTAAATCCTCTCCATGATCAATCATGGTCCAACATATATCTCCAAACTTTTTTATTTCCAAAGACATATGATTAAGTGAGGTATGAAATATTTGTAAACTTTATCAGAAAAGAAGCTGGAAAATATACACTGTTGAGTCAGTCTACTACTTAAGACTTTATGTGAAATTTCTCAACAGCTAGAGTTTCTCAACAGGTAGAAAAAATGGTCTGTTTTTTCATTTATCCCCTCAAACTACTTACAGTGTGAAGCCTTTTTAAAAAAATGTTAACCCCAGTAATGTATTAGATTTCATTTTTCCTATGTAAATTGAGCTTATTCTAGATGCAAGGGAATGCCACGCATATTACTAATACAATGGACCTTAAAACAAGAGCACTGCTTCCAGGAAGAGTCAAATTGTGCTTGTATGCATGTCATTTCATTTATTTCTTAGACAAAATCATGTAAGTATTACTATTATTCCAACTTTGCTGATTGAGAATCTTGGAAACAATGTAACACAGCTCCTAAATATTAAAATTGTCACGTATAAACCCCATATTTTAAATCCAGGTCTGGAATTCTTTTTTTTTTTTTTTTTATTGGAGAACTCAGGTTTATTATGCCGGTGGGCCCAGAGAAGTTAACACTCCAAGCTCTGAGACCTGAACAAGGGTGTTACAGAGTTTTAATGAACAGACTATAGTGGGCAAAAATAGCTAATAATCAGTTCAGTTCAGTCACTCAGTCGTGTCCAACTCAGTTGCGACCCCATGGACTGCAGCACACCAGGCTTCCCTGTCCATCACCAATTCCCAGAGCTTGCTCAAATTCATATCCATCAAGTCAGTGATGCCATCCAACCATCTCATCCTCTGTTGTCCCCTTCTCCCGCCTTCAATCTTTCCCAGCATCAGGGTCTTTTCCAATGAGTCAGTTCTTCGCATCAGGTGGCCAAAGTATTGGAGTTTCAGCATCAGTCCTTCCAATGAATATTCAGGACTGATTTCCTTTAGGATGGGGTTGTTGGATCTCCTTGCAGTCCAAGGGACTCTCAAGAGTCTTCTCCAACACCACAGTTGAAAAGCATCAATTCTTCAGCACTCATCTTTATGGAATTCTTTCTACTACATCTGGTGAGTATAATGGGAGAGGGCAGAGGCAAAAACAGAATGTACTCAATTTCAATGAACATTATTTATGATACTTATCTTAATTCCTCCCATTATGAAGCAAATGTAACATCCCAGATGGTTTTCATAAAATCAGAAATTTTGTGTTTGAACAGTGATGTGGAGAGAATCATACTGCCTAAGATTATAAAGAACAGAACCAAACTAATCATTATTTTTCTTTAAAAAATACAAGATAAATTACTTATTCTTAGATTCCCATACAGTCATTTTCTTATAACTAAAAGATATTTAATGTTTTATTGTCATGCTATCACATACTGAGTGGTGAAAATTGGTGTAATTTTGTTCATGCAGAAAGCTATCAAGACCCTTAAAGTAAGAAACTTTATAAAGTAACAATCTTTCCTGGAGTATTAAAAATATCAATTGTTCTATAGTCTGACAAATCAGAGTTAAATGATAGTTAATAACATGCTTTTAATAGAGAAAAGACACAAAGTACTGTACAATCTTTTGTATCTTTTCATATTACCTGGGAACAATTTCCCAGCTCCTTTCAGTATCCATCCACCCCCTGTAAAAAATTAAAAGTTAGATCTAAAAATCAACATTTATTAAGCTACAAGTTGGATTATAGAGAATACCATTATAGAGACAGACTTTTGTGTTGAAAATGTTTTCAAACATTAATATGTTCAGAACAGTAACCAAGCTTTATTGTTGTGTATAAATATATGCCATCATCCTACACAATTAAGCTTTCTTTAGTCTCTACATCAAATAGTTACCCGAAGATTAAAGATGAGTAAATTGATAAAGGTTCTTTAAAGAATAATGACTGAGAGTTGACAGTGAGAGGTAAGGTCAAAATTAAAGTTTCTCTGCTTTTTGTTTGTTTTTCTTGTATTCTCCAATCTTATTACAGATTTTGCACTCCAGACACCAGGTCTTTGAACCTGCTTTTTCCTCTGCTGGGAAATAAATATCTCCTCATCCTTTTGTCCTACATATAGTTGATTCAGCACTTTCCCTCCAAGAGAACTGTCCTACCCTCTCTGATTGATCAGTACTCTTGGCTATGTCTGTTTTAGGACCATATGTCTCTCCTGTTTTGGTTCAGCCACTGAGTCATGTCTGACTCTTTGCAACCCTATAAACTGCAGCATGCCAGGTTTCCCCGTCCTTCACTATCTCTGAGTTTGCTTAAACTCATGTCCTTTGAGTCAGTGATGCTGTCTATCCCATCTCATCCTCGCCCTTCTCCTCCTGCCCTCAATCTTTCCCAGCATCAGGGTCTTTTCCAATGAGTTGGCTCTTCTTATCAGATAGTCAAAGTATTGGAGCTTCAGCATCAGTGCCTCTTCTTAGGAGGACTAAATAAGGGTTTAATTTCTTTTTAATTGTGATTATTTCATTTGCCTCTATTTTCTCCACTAAACATATACCATTTTAAAAGCAGGGCTGCTGTCTGTTTGGATAGACAATGTTTCTCCAGCATCCATTAAAATACCTGGCAAAAATCTAAATTAAGATGGTACCTTTTTATCTCCTCATTGGCCTCCAGCATTTTCCTTCAGCTGACAATTTATTGTTTAGTTTTGTCACATCCAAGAACAGTCTTTGCCTTGGACCCACACTTCTAGCACCATTTTGATTACTAAACTATTTTATTGCTGTTGCTGCTGCTAAGTCACTTCAGTAGTGTCCGACTCTGTGCCACCCCACAGACGGCAGCCCACCAGGCTCCCCCGTCCCTGGGATTCTCCAGGCAAGAACAGTGGAGTGGATTGCCATTTCCTTCTTCAATGCATGAAACTGAAAAGTGAAAGTGAAGTCTCTCTGTCGTGTCTGACTCTAGCAACCCCATGGACTGCAGCCTACCAGGCTCCTCCGTCCATGGGATTTTCCAGGCAAGAGTACTGGAGTGGGGTGCCATTAGAAGGATCTAATTTGGGGTTTTGCTGTTTAATTAGAGAAACTGCAAAATTAAAGACACAGATTCAAACCTTGTCAGGCTTACGAATGAATAAAAATTCCCATAGAATGTTTCCTAATACTCTTTTATTGTGAAACATTGGTAAATACTTCACTTATAAAAAAGATATTGAACATAATGAAACAACCTTTTAAAAACCCAACATCCAGATTAAAACAAACAAAAAAAAAAAACTTTGTCAGAACAGCTAACATCTCTATTAACTTTCCAAGATCAATGTTCCCAACAAACCTCGAGTTGTAACTATTCTATATTTGTTGTTTATCATTCTATTTTTCATGTCTTTGTATATATAGCATAAAATATAGTTTTGTATTTTTAAACTATAGATAGCATTTATATTTTATGCATATACTTTACCACCTTGATTTTTATACTCAATATTTTAACTGTGCTGTTGCTGCTGCTGCTAACTTGCTTCAGTCGTGTCTGACTCTGTGCGACCTCATAGATGGCAGCCCACCAGGCTCCCCCGTCCCTGGGATTCTCCAGGCAAGAACACTGGAGTGGGTTGCCATTTCCTTCTCCAATGCATGAATGTGAAAAGTGAAAGTGAAGTCGCTCAGTCGTGTCTGACTCTTAGCAACCCCATGAACTATAACCCGCCAGGCTCCTCCATCCATGGGATTTTCCAGGCAAGAGTACTGGAGTGGTGTGCCATTGCCTTCTCTGATTCCATCCATATTTTTCTATAGCTTTAGTTCACTGATTTTTTTTTCTCTGCTGAAGAGAGATTTTAGGATATTCAGGGTATTTCTAATTTTTAGTTTTTAATAAAATGGTTTCTATAAATATTCTTGTGAATTTACTTTTATGTATTGCCGAGGACCAGCCCCGGCTGATCCAGGGTATTCGAAGGGGAGACGGCGTCGGCGACTATTTATATGCTAATTAGAGATATAGAGAACAATAGAATGAGGATAGCTCAGTAGGAAAATTCAGTGGAGAAAAGAAGCTGAGTAGCTTGGTTTACGCGGGAGACCAATAAAACTTCAAGACAAGAAGTTTGCACCACTTACGTAGGCCGCAGGCGCCCTCTCGAATAGCGGAAGGTGTCTCACCCTAGACACCTTCTCGAGTGGGTCTTAGAAGCCCAGGCATGATTAGTAAGCGTGGTGGGTTCCGCGCTCCAGATGGAGACTCAGCTGGAAGTTAAAAGAAAGAATGACATGGGGAGACCAAGCGTTGGTGAGCAAGGCCCATAGCTTTATTTTTAACAGGGGCTTTTATACCCTAAGTTACACATAGAGGATAATAGGGGATGCAAAGTCAGCAGTCTTTGATTCTTATCAAAAACCAAGGTTTCTTTCCTGCAAATGTATCGTATACAAATGGTTTAGGTGATTTACATCATCTTCTGGCCAGAAGGCCTACTAACATTTTATGACTCTTGACAAGGACTTATCAACAAAGACTTACTTTCTCTAAGAGTAATTATTTCAAGGTTTGGCACCATCTTCCAAAGATAAAATTGCATTCCTATAGGGCGGATGTGTAATGGGTTTACAACAAAGAAAGAATTTATTACCTTAAGGGTCTAAAGTTACTAACACCAAGGCCACTACTTATTTTTTCTACATACCCACTATTAATTAATACATATTCAAGGATACAATTCAGGGGATGTGAAAACTTGGCAACAAGCATTGACTCTTCAATGAAATCCTTTACTAGTTTATTCTGACAGTTTTTAACTCTCTGAGAGGCTCTAAGCTATTTGAATATCTTAAGCTTCCCATGCCTCTGGAGGCTAGGAGACTGTAAACAATCGTATGCATAGCTGCAGGAGTCCGGGTAAACTTGTCAGGCGAGTTAGAGAGCCATCTGAGGGGTTTGGATTTAAACACTCCTAATTGCCCAGGAACTTTATTAATTGGAGCTGTAAGTTAACTCTTTGGCAGAGAGAGAGAGAGATGGTGGTAGGGGACAGCCCCCAGTAAAGTCAGAGGTGAGAGCACAAAGCAATAAAGTAGGCAGACTCTGGTTTTTTGGGGGAAAATGCTCGAGAATATCCGGGGGGACTCCTGAGGCTCGATCCCGCCTTTGCGTATGCCGAGCCTCCTTCCTCATGACCTTTGTCATGAGTGGAATGCCTCACCGGCTCCCCGCAATGTATCTATTTCAGAATTTCTCTAGACTACAAATCTAGCTGTTGAATAGCCAGTTCACAGGTCTGTTAGACATTTGACTATACTGGTTATGTCAAATTTTTCTGTCAAAGTGATTTTGCCAATTTGTATTTTAATATGTGTTCAGTAGATTTATTCATGCTTTACATCCTGACCCACACTTATAATTTCCAGATTTAAAAAAATTTTAAACTAGAGCTATGGATACAATGTGGGAAAATCTTAGTAATAGCTGAATAATAAAGCATCTTTCAGAAGACTATGTGTAGTATCATCAGTTCAGTTCAGTCACTCAGTCATGTCTGACTCTTTTCGACCCCATGAACCGCAGCATGCCAGGCCTCCCTGTCCCTCACCAACTCCTGGAGTTTACCCAAACTCATGTCCATTGAGTTGGTGATGCCATCCAACCATCTCATCCTCTGTTGTCCCCTTCTCCTCCTGTCTTCAATCTTTCCCAGAATCAGGGTCTTTTCAAATGAGGTGGCCAAAGTATTGAAGTTTCTGCTTCAACATCAGTCCTTCCAATGGACACGCAGGACTGATCTCCTTTAGGATGAACTGGTTGGATCTCCTTGCAGTCCAAGGGACCCTCAAGAGTCTTCTCCAACACCACAGTTCAAAAGCATCAATTCTTCTACTGGAAAAACCATAGCCTTGACTAGATGGGCCTTTGTTGGCAAAGTAATGTCTCTGCTTTTTAATATGCTCTCTAGGTTGGTCATAGCTTTTCTTCAAGGAACAAGTATCTTTTAATTACAAACACTTTTTTTTTTTTTTTTTAAAGCAGATGAGTGATAAATTCAAAGACCAGGGAAGTAGTTCTCCCTGTGGAAAGCAAGATATAGGTGGATAGGATTGGAGAGAAAAATGGTAGCAGAAAATTTTAGTTATGTTCTACAACTTGAGAGGGCTTCCTAGATGGCTCGGTGGTAAAAGAATGTACCTGCCAATGTAGAAGGTGCAGGAGACCCTGCTTCAACCCTTGGGTCAGGTAGATTCCCTGGAGGAGAAATGGTAACCTACACCGGTATTCTTGCCTGGGAAACTGCATGTACAGAGGAATCTGGCAGATTAAGTGCTTGGGGATACAAAGAGTAGGACGTGACTTAGTGACTGAGGTCACACAACTTGGATATAGATTTGAATTTATGGTTGTTCCATGCATTAAAGTAAATAAATAAAACAGCAAGTCATACATGTATCACCTTATCAATTATGTTAGTGAGTCATGAATTGCGTAATTTAATTAATCCAATTATATGCACTCAATCCCAGAAATAGGTAGACAAAGAGAAAGATAAAGATGTAGATTGCCATATATGATGTGGAATTGTGTTACAATGTGATTTTAATTAGAATTTTCTTCACTGTCCAATAAAGTCAACCATCTTTTAAAATATATTGACAATTTGTGGTTTCTGATCTTGTATTGAGTTATTTCCTGCACAATTTCTACTGTATTAATTATTTTCTACTGTATTAATTTTTCTTTTTGATTTGTAAATTTTAAAATATATTTTGGCTCTCAGTTCAGTCCTTTGCAGCTTATATGTGTGCAAATTTCTCTCCTTTTTATTTCAATTATTCAACAAATGTATACTGAGCTCCAATTATGAGTCAGGAAAACACAAATTTCTAGGTGCTTGGCATACTGGGATAAACAAAGCAGACACATTCTAAGCTATTTGTAGCATATATTTTATTTTGAGAGAAAAGATTAAAAATGCATAAATGTTTAAGGGAATGAAAAGGAAAGCTACAGCTAGGAGAAAATGTTTTCAAAATACATATCTGATAAATGATTGGTATCTAAAATATACAAAGAACATTTATGTGTGTGTGTGTGTCTGTATGTGTTACTTGAACAGTTGTGTCTCATTCTTGGCAACCCCCTGGACTGTGGCCCACCAGGATCCTCTGTCCATGGAATTTTCCAGGCAAGAATACCAGAGTGGATTGCCGTTTCTTACTCCGGAAGATCTTCTCAACCCAGAGATTGAACCTGCGTCTCTGGTATTTCCTGCATTGGCAGGTAGATTCTTTACCACTGGGAAGCCATCTGGGAAGCTGCACAGCGCAATGTTATCCAACACTAAAAAGAAAGAAGCCAGCAAGCAACAAAAAGATATAAGGAGGCTTAGATGCATATCGCTAAGTGAAAGACGCCAATCTGAGAAGTCTACATATGTATGATTTCAACTACATGACATTCTGGAAAAAACAAAACAAAACTATGGAGACCATAAAAAGAGCAGCAGTTGTCAGGGTTTGGAAGAAAGGATGACCAGAAATGGAGCAAAGTGGATTTTCAGGTCAGTGAAACTATTCTGGTTCTGTAATGATGGATAAATATACTATACATTTATCAAAATCCACAGAATGTGTAACACCAAGAGAAAGCCCTAATATAAACTATGGACTTTAGTTAATTAATGGATCAATGTCAGCTCATTGGTTATCACAAGTGTACGATATTAATGCAAGATGTTAACAACAGAGAAAACACTGAGGAATGGCGAGGGAGTACGTGGAACTCTGTACTTTCCACTCAATTTTTCTGTCAACCTAAAAGTGCTCCAAAAAAGTCTATTAAGGATAAAAACACAGAAGAATTAAAGCATGAAAGTGTTTGATATGTCAGGTGGTGACAGGTACTTGTGAGAAAAATGAGCCGTGGCAAGGATTTAACATTTGTTGTGGAGGAAAGAGCTGTGCTGCTGTATTTTAACAGAACAAACAGGGGAGACGTCCCTGAAAAGAAAACATTAGAGCAGAGATATGAAGAAATGTGAGGTTGGGCAAAGATATGTAGAGAAAGGTGACTGCCAAGAACAGGGAGGGCAGTAACCTTGAAGTTAGGAAGAGTAAGGAAGGCAGTAGAGGAAGTAGAATGAGCAAAGGAGACAGCAATACTTCTGGTCAGAAGCACAGAGGGAAGTCAGGCTATAGAGAAAGATATACAATGGGGTGAGACTTTGGCTTTCACTCTGAGGTAGGAAGCCGTTTGAGGATTTCAAGCAGAAACCTGGCCTCACTTATGATTTTACAGAATCATCCCAGCTGCTGTGCTGAAAAATAAACTGTGGGTGGCAAAGACAGAAAGAGATAGGCTCCCATTCAGTGACTTGATTTTCATTATGGTGTGTTTTGATAAAAATATGTTTTTAATTGTAATCATTTTCTACCCTACCCACTACCACAAATGTATTTCTTTAAAATAGATTTGATATATCTTATAGAGTATTACATTTACCCTAACCTATTCTTCTCTAATATCACATGGACCCTTATTAACCCTTTCTTTGATTTTCATGTAAGTAAGCTCGTTAGGTACTCTGAGAATCTGTGCTCAGTTTTTAACCAAATTTGCATTGAAATTTTTGATTAATTTGAGGATAATTTATATTCCAGCAATACTGAGCCTTTCAATCCATAGACAGGGGTTTATATCTGTAAGTATTTAGGTTTCCTTTTAATTGTTTTAGATTTTTGATGAAGAAAGATAAATGACCTAGAAACACATACTAGACTTTTGATATCACTTTCATTGGGAAAACTTTTGAATTTGGAGTAATTTCAGATCCTCCATTGCCCTCTGCTCTGCAGCAAAGCATAGCATCTAATCGTGCTAGATGTCAGACTCTGGAAGAGGGTTCTTAGCCTTTGATTGAGTACATGTGCGTGCTCATTTGCTCAGTCCTACCCAACTCTTTGTGACCCCCCTGGACTGTAGCCTGCCAGGTTCCTGTGTCCACAGGGTTTTCCAGGCAAGAATACTGGAGCGGGTTGCCATTTCCTACTCCAGAGTATCTTCCCGATGCAGGGATCAAACCCACATCTTGCGTGTCCTGTGAGTTCTTTACCGCTGTACCACCTGGGAAACACGTTTAAATTGCATGACTAGGGAAGACCAAGTCCCTCTCATATAACTGGGGTTGGTCTCCAATAGAAATATGACATGCTCAAAACCTGACACCCAGTCTGTTCTGCCATATCAGTAGATCCATGGTGGGTGGAGCACAAGTCTCCCCAATAAAATCAAGAAGCTGGGGGTCCATGCATTTCAGTTTTCCCTGTATGGTATACCAGTAACACTGTACCAAAATGATTGCCTGAAGAACTGGGTATAGCTAGTTTTCCATATAGCTTTAAAGGAGATATCACACGGCATCAATTTTGGACAAGTTCTTTCTTAAAGAGTTTTCAACGTAATGATCATGTAAATCTTTTGTTAGATTGACTTTTAGGTACTTTTTATATTTTTATCATTAATGACATTTAACAAATATCCAGCAGATTTGGTAAACTTTCATTACTCTTGATGCTAATAATTTCTCTATATATTCTTTACAAATTTGTTACAGGCTTCATTGTGTCCTCCCAAAATTCATATATTGAAGTTCTAACCACAGTAGCTAGAATGTGACTGCATTTGGATATTCGGCCTTTGAAGAGATAAGATAAAATGAGGTTATTAGGATGAGGTCTAATCTAATATGACTGATGTCTTTATTAAAAAAAAAAAAAAAAGAAGAGTTTAGAACAGACACTCATAGAAGGAAGGCCACATGAATTCACAGGGAGAAGACCAAGAGGTCTCAAGAGAAACTAACCATGTCACACCTTGATCTGAGATTCTAGTCCCCAGAAATTGAGGAAATAAATTTGTTACGTAAACCATACAGTCTGCGGTACTTTGTATAGCAACCCTAGTAAACTAATGTAGATTTCAAACTGAATTGTGCTTCCTAGATTTGGTCGTTCTTAACCTGTTTATTTTAGGGGTAGTCTTTAGACAATCAAACTGTCTGTGAAAAAATGACATTTTTTCCTATAAAATTATTGTAGATGTATCTCTTTTTCTTTCTGAAAAATTTAGAATGTTGAAAAGAATCAGTGAGAGTGAGAGAGTGGGAATGCTTCTATGTTTTCATCACTACAAATGATGTTTGTTGTGGATTATCCCTTCTTTAGGGGATCTTCCCATTCCAGGAATCAAACCAGGGTCTCCTGCTCTGCAGCCAGATTCTTTACTAACTGGGCTATCAGGGAAGCCCATGGATTTTTGACAGATAACCTGTATTAGGTTAATGTTGTTGTTGTTGTTGCTGAGTCACTTCAGTCGTGTCCGACTCTGTGCGACCCCTTAGACGGCAGCCCACCAGACTCCCACGTCCCTGGGATTCTCCAGGCAAGAACACTGGAGTGGGTTGCCATTTCCTTCTCCAATGCATGAAAGTGAAAAGTGAAAGTGAAGTCGCTCAGTCGTGTCCGACTCTTAGCGACCCCATGGATTGCAGCCTTCCAGGCTCCTCCTCCATGGGATTTTCCAGGCAGGAGTACTGGAGTGGGGTGCCATTGCCTTCTCCATTAGGTTAATGACTTGTCTTCAATTCTTATTTGAAGAGTTGTTTCTTTTTTTTTTTTAATTAAGAATTTAAACTTACTTTTATCTAAAAATTTTCCCATATCAAAACTGGATATTTTTTTAACTCTACCTTGTTTGTGAAATTTTAACAACTGGAGAGATACAGGTATGACTTATATGATATAAAAAGAAGGAAAAATGAGATGAATATTCATAATCTTCCATTTGACTTAATAAAATCTGATGAATGTAACTCCTGGTAATAATACTCTTGCTAGCTCTCTGCAGCCACAATTTTCATTATTTTTTTCTTTTTGACATTTCTTCAGCCATACGGTCCAAAGAACCTATGTAGTAAATACCCACTTAAGATGTGCAAAATAAAGAGAAGTTACTCTTTTAAGATTCATGAGGTTGGCTATTAAAATCTTTGTTAATGCTGATAAGAAGGCAGACAAATCATAGATTCTCATTAAAAATGAGCAACATTTTTATTTTTTAGCTTCACAAGCAGTTGTAGACTGTCTTATTTCAATCTCCACAAATTTCCAAATTATAGGAAGTTGTTATTATTATGTATATGTTGTTTTACTTTTCTATGCAGGTGACCATTTGTCAACAGTGTTTATTTATGGATTTATGTTGATACTTTCACAATTCTCCCTGGGGATTCAACATAAAATATAATTGTTTAGGTCAGGGTTGGCCTTGTCTTTGACCTCAACATCTGAACCTACTCTTCACTTTTACTTTTATAGAATCAATCATTTCCTCCCCAGCTATACACAAGAAAGCTCCCATGAGATACTTTTCAGAATTTTTGTGTCTAAAGAGAGCTTTTAATCTGTGTCTCCACTAGACTTTTCAGCTGGTTTTGTTTATCTTAAAAATCTGGTGTCAAATCAATCAGACAGTAATAGACGACACTCCGAGAGGGAAAATAAAAGAATTATAATTTCTCCTTAAATCATCTGACACAAATTTTTAGTGTGTTTTGAAGAAGGCATTCCATTGAGATCACTTAAGTAACCATGTCTTGTTTTGCACTGATGCTAGGAAAGGAATTCTCCTAAGTTCACCCATACTGTCACAAGCATGAGCTGAGTCATCTCTGTGATTGAAGTTTTTTTGACTGAAAATACACATAATGTTAAATAAGTCTTTTTGAGTCCTATCACTTCTTAATAGGTAAGCTACTGGCTGACACATATCCTAGAACAATCTATTATTGTATATAAAATGGTGTCAAAACTATTTTCATTTTAACATTTTGATTCATTTAGATTCATCTAAAGCAATTATAATTCAGAGAACTTGAGTAAGACAATTTCAAAGGAAAGTACAGTTGAACATTGCTATATATATATATATATATATACATACATACATATACATACACACACACACATCAGTTCATTCAGTAGCTCAGTCGTGTCCAACTCTTTGGGACTCTATGGACTGCAGCAAGCCAGGCTTCCCTGTTCATCAGCAACTCCTGGATTTGTTCAGACTCTTGTCTATCGAGTCAGTGATGCCATCCAACTATCTCATCCTATCATCCCCTTCTCCTCCTGCTTTCAATCTTTCCCAGCATTAGTGTCTTTTCCAATGAGGCAGTTCTTCACAGCAGGTGCAAAAGTATTGGAGCTTCAGCTTTAGCATCAGTCTTTCCAATGAATATTCAGGACTGATTTCCTTTAGGATGGACTAGATTGATTTCCTCTCAGTCCAAGGCACTCTCAAGAGTCTTCTCCAACACCACAGTTCAAAAGCATCAATTCTTCAGCGCTCAGCTTTCTTTATGGTTCTGCACTCACATCCATACATGACTACTAGAAAAACCAAAGCTTTAAGTAGACAGACCTTTGTTGGCAAAGGTCTAGTTGGTCATAACTTTTCTTCCAAAGAGAAAGCTTCTTTTAATTTCATGGCTGCAATCACCATCTGCAGTGATTTTGGAGCCCCCCAAAATAAAGTATGACACTGTTTCCACGGTTTCCCCATCTATTTGCCATGAAGTGATGGGACCAGATGTCATGATCTTAGTTTTCTGAATGCTGAGTTTTAAGCCAACTTTTTCACTCTCCTCTTTGACTTTCATCAAGAGGCTCCTTAGTTCTTCTTCACTGTCTGCCATAAGGGTGGTGTCATCTGTGTATCTGAAGTTATTGATATTTCTCCTGGCAATCTTGATTCCAGCTTGTGCTTCATCCAGCCCAACATGTCACATGATGTACTCTGCATATAAGTTAAATAAGCAGGGTGACAATATACAGCCTTGATGTACTCCTTTCCTGATTTGGAACCAATCTGTTGTTCCATATCCAGATCCAACTGTTGCTTCTTGACCTGCATACAGATTTCTCAGGAGGCAGGTAAGGTGGTCTGGTATTCCTATCTCTTGAAGAATTTTCCACAGTTTGTTGTGATTCACACAGTCAAAGGCTTTGGAGTAGTCAGTAAAGCAGAAGTAGATGTTTTTTTAGAACTCTCTTGCTTTTTCGACGATCCAACAGATGTTGACAATTTGATCTTTGGTTTCTCTGCTTTTTCTAAATCCAGCTTGAACATCTGGAAATTCACAGTTCACTGAAGTCTTTACTTTTGAAGTCTGGCTTGGCTAATTTTGAGAATTACTTTGCTAGCGTGTGAGATGAGTGCAATTGTTTAGTATAATTTTGGTAAAAAGTAACCTCATTTTAAATAGACAAATTAGTATTGATTTGCTATTAGAATAGTCATACCAATGACTTAGATGTCATTAACTTTTTTCATTTAGGAGGGCATTTCCTGATATAGTTCATAAATGCCTATAGCAAATGTGAAAAATAGAAAGAATGTAGTAGATTCAGTTACTGGCTCTCATTCTTCAGTCCTTTCTGCAAGCTCACCATTGCCATGACCCATTCATGTATAAAGGGGACCTCTATTGATTTTGAACTTACACATGTGACTGGCACTGGCTGGTGGTATGTAGGAAGGAGTGACAGTGTGTGGGGTATGTGCTGTCTTGAGCTCCTAATATTGTAAAAAGAACACACACTCTGGCCAGCCTGCTGGGCCAAGGGGGACGAAAGACACCATGAGCACATGTGCACCAGTCACTGCAGCCAGAGCCAGGGTTGCCCAACTGAGCCTAGCTTAGATCAATTTAACCAGTGAATCTATGAGAATACTGAGTATTACTGAGTGCCAAGCAGATTTTATGGTTGTTTGTTATACAGTATTATAATAATGACTAACCAATCCAGTGAAAGTGAGAAATAGAGTCAAGGGATTAGATCTGATAGAGAGAGTGACTGAAGAACTATGGACAGAGGTTCATGACATTGTACAGGAAGCAGGGATCAAGACAGTTCTCAAGAAAAAATAAGTGCAAAAAGGCAAAATGGTTGTCTGAGGAGGTCTTACAAATAACTGAGAAAAGAAGAGAAGGTAAAAGCAAAGAAGAAAAGAAAAGATATACTCATCTGAATGCAGAGTTCCAAAGAAAAGCAAAGAGAGATAAGAAAGCCTTCCTCAGCGATCAATGCAAAAAAATAGAGGAAAACAATAAAATGAGAAAGACTAGACATCTCTTCATGGAGATGTCCCACTCCAGTTACTCTTGCCTGGAAAATCCCATGGATGGAGGAGCCTGGTGGGCTGCAGTCCATGGGGTCACTAGAGTCGGACATGACTGAGCGACTTCACTTTCACTTTTCACTTTCATGCATTGGAGAAGGAAATGGCAACCCACTCCAGTGTTCTTGCCTGGAGAATCCCAGGGACGGGGGAGCCTGGTGGGCTGCCGCCTATGGGGTTGCACAGAGTCGGACACGACAGAAGCGACTTAGCAGCAGTAGCAGCAGAGATCTCTTCAAGAAAATTAGAGATACAAAGGGAATATTTCATGTAAAGATGGGCACAATAAAGGACAGTACTGGTATTGACCTAACAGAAGCAGAAGATATTGAGAGGTGGTAAGAATACACAGAAGAACTGTACAAAAAAGATCTTCAAGACCCAGATAGTCACAATGGTGTGATTACTCACCTAGTACCAGACATCCTGGAATGGGAAGTCAACTGGGCGTTCAACTTGAAGTATCATTATGAACAAAGATAGTGGAGGTGATGGAATTTCAGTTGAGCTATTTCAAATCCTGAAAGATGATGCTGTGAAAGTGCTACATTCAATATGCCAGCAAATTTGGTAAACTCAGCAGTGGCCACGGGACTGGAAAAGGTCAGTTCTCATTTCAATCCCAAAGAAAGGCGATGCCAAAGAATGCTCAAACTACCACACAATTGCACTCATCTCACACACTAGCAAAGTAATGCTCAAAATTCTCCAAGGCAGGCTTCAACAGTACATGAACCATGAACTTCCAGATGTTCAAATTTTATTTAGAAAATGCAGAGGAATCAGAGATCAAATTGCCAACATCTGTTAGATTGTCAAAAAAGCAAGAACGTCTCAGAAAAAAATCTACTTCTGTTTTATTGACTGTGCCAAAGCATTTGACTGTGTGGGTCACAACAAACTGTGGGAAATTCTTAAAGAGATAAGAATATCAGACCAGTGACCTGCTTCCTTAGAAATCTGTATGCAGGTCAGGAAGCATCAGTTAGAACTGGACATGGAACAACAGACTGGTTCCAAATAGGACAGGGAGTACGTCAAGGCTATATATTGTCACCCTGCTTATTTAACTTATATGCAGAGTACACCATGTGACATGTTGGGCTGCATGAAGCACAAGCTGGAATCGACATTGCTGGGAGAAATATCAATAAACTCGCTTATGTGAATAACACCACCTTTATGGCAGAAAGTGAAGAAGAACTAAAGAGTTTCTTGATGAAAATGAAAGAGGAGAGTGAATAAGTTGGCTTAAAGCTCAATATTCAAAAATCTAAGATTATGGCATCTGGTCCCATCACTTCATGGCAAATAGCTGGGGAAACAAAGGAAACACTGAGAGACTTTATTTTCTTGGGCTCCAAAATCACTGCAGATGGTGATTTCAGCCATGAAATGAAAAGACACTTGCTCCTTGGAAGAAAAGTTACGACCAACCCAGACAGCATATTAAAAAACAGAGACATTATTTGCCAACAAAAGTCCATCTAGTCAAGGCTATGGTTTTTCCAGTAGTCATGTATGGATGTGAGAGTTGGAATATAAAGAAAGCTGAGCGCTGAAGAATTGACGCTTTTCAACTGTAGTTTCACAGAAGACTCTTGAGAGTCCCTTGGATTGCAAGGAGCTCCAACCAGTCCATCCTAAAGGAAGTCAGTCTTGAATATTCATTGGAAGGACTGATGCTGAAGCTGAAACTCCAATAAGTTGGCCACCTGATTCAAAGGAATGACTCATTTGAAAAGACCCTGATACTGGGAAAGAATGAAGGTGGCAAGAGAAGGGGACGATAGAGGATGAGATGGTTGGGTGGCATCACCGATGCCACTCCTTGGACATGAGTTTGAGTAAACTCTGGGAGTTGGTGACGGACAGGGAGACCTGGCATGCTACAGTCCATGGGGTCATGAAGAGTCAGACACAACTGATCAACTGAAATGGCTGAACCAATCCAGGGAAATTATCTTTATGGAAATAAATAAATACATTGTTTGTAAGGTAATTTTCAGTCCCCCCTTTTAGTTTCTTTCCCTGTAATCACTCTTTTGGGTAAAAGAAGTCTAACCCAAGTCTCTGCTAGAGATACACCTTCAAGACTCAGTGTGTCCATACACCTGAATGTATCTAAGGTAATCTGCCTACATGTCTCATTTACATGCATGAAGCGGGAGATGAGCATAAACCTTCCCTTCCCTTCTCAGATATATCAATGAAACTAAGGTGCCAAGCACAGCAGCAAGGTGCCAAGAGATTCGATGCTGTGTCCCACTTCAGAAGCTACCGAGGCGTTCTTTTCTTTGTTCCGTCAGTTTTCATTATTGGTCCACTCTCCTGGAATCCAGGATGTTTCTTCTAAAGCTCTTCTTCCAACATGCACCAACACATATTCCCCATGCTAAAGTGGAATTGCTAAGTTAATCATTTGTTTCATGGAAATTTTAATTGGGAAATGTAACTTGTGCTTTTGCAAGAAATACATACACACAAATTATGGAGAACTCATTTATAATTGAAAGTTGCTGAGTGGAAGGCTGAATTTACAGTTTAGTAAATCATTTGGTGCTAGCAAGTTATTTATTTTAACTACTCTTGTTCAGACAAAGAAGCTATAGAATGTCAATTAAGCTTAAACCCAAAGTCATTATTTGGCTAAAATATTTATTAAAAATTGGATGTCCTATATATTTAACATGATTTTCCATACCATTGGAATGCATTTATTCTCCTTCAAAAGGAAGAGAGACTTTGAATTAAACTAAGGGTATTGGGGACAAAAATGATCTTTAGCAAAACCAGGTTACACCAGCTAATGGGTATATATTTGGGAAACAGGAACTATAACATGACAGTTTAATCTATCTAAATCTATAAATCTGTTGCTTTCTCTTTGAAGTTGTAGAAAGGGAAACCAGTGATTGAGAGTGTAATGTACATGGTGTTTCCACAAATTCCTTGGTGTCACGTTTAAGTTAGACTGCCACTCTGATATCTGAGAATCCACCTACTTATCATGTCAGGGAGCTGTTTAAAGAATCTGCTTTTGTATATCTGTGAAGCATCTTACAGCCTTCCTGTCTCAAGATGCGGGATGGTTTTCACCCTTCTCTGGAAACTCAGTACTGTGGTAAATCGAGCAGTGAGTGCAGGTCCAGCGGTGACTCTTTTAAATTTGGTGGTGTATAAAAACCCAAAACTTAATCCATGAGCTTTCACTTTTTCTCATCTTTTAATTTCTTTCATATCACACACACACAAAAATGAGCATATAGTTACCATGATCAAGCAACATGAAGCTTAAGGCAGGCAGAATTTAAACAAATATCTAAACAAATAAAAATCTAATTGCCCAATCTATTGTTAGTATTCTATATTTCCCCTATCTTATTAGTTTATTTCTTTTCCGATTTTTTACTCTCATACACACCTGCTCCATAGACACACATTACAATATAGAAAATGGAGAGTCTGTTCACAAAATGATTTGTTTATATTTTAGTAGCCTTGGCCAGCACACTTAAGTATTTCTACCCAGTGTTTATCGTTCCAATATCCATTTAGGTAGAGGCTGGATTCTCCTTAGTTAGGTCTAGTCTTTTCCCCAATTTGGAAAAAGAGGGTAAACACTGAGAAAGTCAAGGCACTACAAAGACTAATTTTTTGCTGTGGGTAGAACATTTTGAACATTAATTCATTCATATATTGATTTATATGTTGATTAACAAGTATTTATGAAAAGATTACCATTTTTAGGCACTTTTCTAAGGATATAAAAAGTAAGCAAATATCCTACTTGTTTGGAATAGTGACAGTGGGATGAAACAGACAATATAAAAACAAATTTTTTAAATTTATTTTTTAACTGGAGGAAAATTACAATGTTGTGTTGTTTTTTGCCATACAGCAATGCAAATCAGCCATAATTATACACACATCACCCCCCTCTTGAGCCTCCCTCCCCTCCATCCTTCTCACCCCTCTAGGTCATCACAGAGCACCAGGCTGGGCTGCCTGTGTCATATAGCAACCAGCTATCTATTTTACACATAGTATTCCATACATGTCAATGCTACTTTCTCCATTCATCCCACTGTTTCCTTCTCCTACTGTGTCCACAGGTCTGTTTTCTATATCTGTGTCTCCATTTCTTCCCCACAAATAGATTGATCAATATTCTATAATAGCATTAATACACTATATTTATTTTTCTATTTTTGAATTACTTCACCCTGTATAACAGGTTCTAGGTTCACCCACCTCACTAGAACTAACTCAAATTCATTCTTTTTTACGGCTAAGTAATATTCCATTGTATATAAGCACCAGATCTTCTTTATCCATTCATCTATTGATGGACATCTAGGTTGCTTCCATGTACAAGCTACTATAAATAGTGCTGCTATGAACATTGAGGTCTATGTATTTTTTTCAGTTATGGTCTTCTCAAGGTATATGCCCACTAGTGGGGCTGCTGGGTCATATGGTAGCTTTATTCCTAGTTTTATAAGGAATCTCCACAGTGTTCTCCACAGAGGCTGTATCAATATACATTCCAACCAACAGTGCAAAAGGATTTTCTTTTCTCCACATCCTCTCCACCATTTAACGTTAGTAGACTTTTTGATGATGGTCATTCTGACTGGTGTAAAAAGATCAAACCAATTCAAAAATATATATTTTAAAAGGCCACCTTACCTGTCTCCTGAGAAACCTGGAGGCACATCAAGAAGCAACAGTTAGAACCAGACATGGAAAAAGTAACTGGTTCAAAATCTGGAAAGGAGTACACCAAGGCTGTATGTGGTTACCCTGCTTATTTAACTTATATGCAGAGTACTTCATGTGCAATGCCAGGCTGGATGAAGCTCAGGCTAGAATAACGATTGCCAAGAAAATATCAATAGCCTCAGATATGCAGGTGGCACCACCCTTATGGCAGAAAGCCAAGAGGAATTAAAGAACCTCTTGATGAAGGTGAAAGAAGAGAGTGAAAAAGCTGGCTTATAAAATGTTGACATTTAAAAAATCAACATTCAAGAAATGAAGATCATGGCATCCGGTCCCATCACTTCATGGTAAATAGATGGGGAAAGATTAAAACAGTGACAGACTTTATTTTGGGGGGCTCCAAAGTCACTGTAGATGGTGACTGCAACCATAAAATTAAAAGATGCTTGCTCCTTGGAGAAAAAGCTATGACAAACCTAGACAACATATTAAAAAGCAGAGACATTACTTTGCCAACAATGGTCTGCATAGTCAAAGCTATGGCTTTCCCAAGATTCATGTATGGTTGTGGACTTCCCTGGTGGCTCAGGCATTAAAGAACCTGCCTGCAATGCAGGAGATGCAGGTTCGATCCCTGGGTTGGGAAGATCCCCTAGAGAAGAAAATAACTACCCATTCCAGTAATCTTGCCTGGAAAATTCTATGGACAGAGGAGGCAAGTGGGCTACAATCTATTGTCAGACACAACTGAGTGACTAATATGTATGGATGTGAGAGTTGGACATAAAGAAGGCTGAGAGCCAAAGAACTGATGCTTTCAAATTGTGGTTCTGGATAAGACTCTTGCGAGTCCCTTGGAGAGCAAGGAGATCAGTCAGTCCTAAAGAAAATCAACCCTGAATATTCATTGGAAGGACTGATGCTGAAGCTGAAGTTCCAATATTTTGGCCACCTGATGAAAATAGCCAACTCATTGTAAAAGACCCTAATTCTGGGAAAGATTGAGGACAGGAGAAGAAGGGAGAGGCAGAGGATGAGATGGTTGGATGGCATCACTGACTCAACAGACATGAGTTTGAGCAAACTCTGCGAGATAATGAAGAATAAAGAAGCCTGATGTGCTGCAGTCCATGTGGTCACAAAGAGTTGGACACGACTGTGTGACTGAACAACATCAACAATGAAAAGTGGTGTGAAGAAAATAAAACATCAGAAGTGAATAGCAAGTGATAAAAGCTACTTTTTTATATATGGAGGTGACATTGGAACAGAGACCTGCATAATAATATGTAGTGTAGGGAGAAGCCACAAACTGCTGGTGGAAGACTGGTCTGTCAGAGGGAAAATGCTGAGATGGATGCATGCTTTGTGTGTGTTTATATGGAACAGTGTTGCTGAAAGAGTGAGAGAGAAAAACAGTGGTAGGATATGCGAACGAAGAAGTAACCAGGGGTAATGAAAGGATAATGAACTTTGTCAGATGCTTTTTCTGCATCTATTGAGCTGATCATGTGGCTTTTATCCTTCATTCTGTTAAGGTGGTGTATCACATTAGTTGATATACTTTTGTTAAACCTAAGGTAAGTCATACCTGATCGTTGTGTATAAGCTTTCTGACATGTTAAATCACTTTGTTAGTATTTTATTGAGAATTTTTGCATCTACATTTATCAGAAATCATGGCCTATAATTTTCTTTCAGTTTGTTCTGTTATTTTTCTAGTTCCTTGAAATATAAAGCTAGATTGTTTATCTGAGATCCCTCTTCTTCTTTAACATAGGTATTTATCACTAAACTCTCCTCTCCTCTAAGTGGAATGGAAAGTCATCAAAAGGTTTTGAGCATTTAAAAGGTTTAGTCTGCTATGTGGTGCCTAGATCGGAAGCTGGCAAGAGTGCAGTCATGGCATCAAAGATTGCTGTGGCTCAAAGGCATTCATGAAGCCTACCCAACACTGAAATCTTCCTGAAATAGAGACTTTGGTAGATATGAGCCCTCTTCGTGTTTATCCTCTGCTCTACTTCCCAGATCCTGTTTTGTGTTCCACTTTTTAGATGTGAACAAACAATACGTTTTCTCTCCAAAAACTCCACACGGGAGCAACTTTTCTGATAACTACGAGAAAGAAAGCTGTGCAGGTGAATGGAGTATTTTCTTTCTTGGGTTACTTTAGAGTTTGGTTTTTGAATCTCAGCAATGTTAACATATGGGATGGGATAATTCTTCATTTGGAGGGACTATCTTTTGCTCTTTAGGATTTAGCAGCCCCTTGGCTTCTACATACTAGATACCAGCAACACCTCTTAAATTGTAATGAAGTTGTTTCAGATCTTGCCAAATTTTTCCCTGGGGACCAAATCTCCTCCCTAGTTGAGGACTGCTAATTCATACATTTTACAGAGAAAACCAGTTTTATTTCAAAAATATTAATCAAAATATTGGCTAACATTTAAGTGCAAATTATAATCTTTTTTCTTTCTTTCCAGAGGTTTAATATATATATTTTTGCCTAATAAATTTTGAAGTGTTACATACCTTATACCTTTGCCTATTAATTACCTATTTAACAGGTAATTAAATAAATCTCTTATTCAACTGGTATTGCTAATTTTACATATTAGGATGGAGAATACCCAGATTTTCTCAGACATAAATTCCATGTTAATAGCAGTTCATGTTTGGGTGATATAACCCTCTATTGATGAGAGGTTATGTTTCTACAGAGAGTTTTGTCTAATAAATGAAAGAAAATTAGGGTTCTTTGTTTTAATATTTCAAATCTCTTTTTTGAAAGACATTCATCCACTATGTGCTAATAATATTTAATGTATTCTTATAATACCTTTTTGAGTTAAAATGCTCACATTCTTGTTATCTGAATTTACATTGGTTTTAAGGAGATTCTACAGATTAAGCCAAAATTAATTGGTAAGATGGTACAGAAAAACCCAAACTAACTTTTTGGCCAACCCAATATATAACTGAGCAATCACATCGAGAATCAACAATCATATTTTGACACACTATAGCTTAGAAATACAGTGAATGTTCTTTCTATATTCATCATTCAAATGTGAATTGTGTCACCCGGAGTTATACTACATGACTAGGATACAGAAGAGATAATACAATGTAAATATTGCCCTTAGTAAACTTACACTGAAACTTGAATTCTGTAAAAAAGCATAGGGAGCAAAACCAAAACAACCTGTGTCCTAGGATTATAATTGTGAGATAATATATGCCAAGAACCTGAGACTTGTCCAATCAGCATTGTCTTTCAGGGAAAATAGATCTTATGTGTTCTAGGTTAGTCTCATGAATTATGGAAAAGTTAAGACCTGACTTAAACTTTGAAGGATGGACAGAGAGTGAGGGATTATATGAGCAAAAGTATGGCAGAGGTCAAGTATAAGCAAGGTTTGGTTTATGAATGATGTAAATTCATTATAGTTCAGTTCAGTTCAATCACTCAGTCATGTCCGACTCTTTGCGACCCCATGAACTGCAGCACGCCAGGCCTCACTATCCATCACCAACTCCTGGAGTTCACTCAAACTCATGTCCATTGAGTCGGTAATGCCATCCGGCCATCTCATCTTCTATCGTCCCCTTCTCCTCCTGCCCCCAATCCCTCCCAGTATCAGAGTTTTTTCCAATGAGTCAACTCATCGCATGAGGTGGCCAAAGTACTGGAGTTTTAGCTTTAGCATCAATCCTTCCAATGAACACCCAGGACTGATCTCCTTTAGAATGGACTGGTTGGATCCTCTTGGAGTCCAAAAGACTCTCAAGAGTCTTCTCCAACACCACAGTTCAAGAGCATCAATTCTTCGGCACTTGCCGGGAGCCGGTGAGGCATTCCACTCATGACAAAGGTCATGAGGAAGGAGGCTCGGCATACGCAAAGGTGGGATCGAGCCTCAGGAGTCCCCCCGGATATTCTCGAGCATCTACCCCCCAAAAACCAGAGTCTGCCTACTTTATTGCTTTGTGCTCTCACCTCTGACTTTACTGGGGGCTGTCCCCCACCACCATCTCGCTCTCTCTGTCAAAGAGTTAACTCACAGCTCCAATTAATAAAGTTCCTGGGCAATTAGGAGTGTTTAAATCCAAACCCCTCAGATGGCTCTCTAACTCGCCTGACAAGTTTACCTGGACTCCTACAGCTACGCATACGATTGTTTACAGTCTCCCAGCCTCGAGAGGCACGGGAAGCTTAAGATATTCAAATAGCTTAGAGCCTCTCAGAGAGTTAGAAACTGTCAGGTAAAACTAGTAAAAGATTTCATTGATGAGCCGATGCTTGTTGCCAAGTTTTTACATCCCCTGTATTGTATTCTTGAATGTGTATTAATTAATGTAGTTGGTATGTAGAAAAAATAAGTAGTGGCCTTAGTGTTAGCAACTTTAGACCCTTAAGGTAATAAATTCTTTCCTTTGTTGTAAACCCATTACACATCCGCCCTATAGGAATGCAATTTTATCTAACACCTTCGGAAGATGGCGCCAAACCTTAAAATAATTACTCTTAGAGAAAATAAGTCTTTGTCAAGAGTCATAAAATGTTAATAGGCCTTCTGGCCAGAAGATGATGTAAATCGCCTAAACCATTTGTATACGATAAATTTGCAGGATAGAAACCCTGGTTTTTGATAAGGATCAAAGACTGCTGACTTTGCATCCCCTATTATCCTCTATGTGTAACTTAGGGTGTAAAAATCCCTGTTGAAAATAAAGCTACGGGCCTTATTCACCAATGCTTGGTCTCCCCATGTCATTCTTCCCCTCAATTTCCAGCTGAGTCTCCATCTGGAGCGCCGAGGTCCTCTGCGACCATTTATTTGCCTGGGCTTCTAAGACCCACTCGAGAAGGTGTCTAAGGTGGGGCACCTTCCGCTATTCGAGAGGGCGCCTGCGGCCTCCGTGGTCAGGGCTAACCTGGTGTCACAGGTTATATTGATTTTCCACGTAAACCAAGCTACTCAGCTTCTTTTCTCCACTGAATTTTCCTACTGAGCTATCCTCATTCTATTACTCTTTATATCTTTGAAAAATATTTAAATAAATAGGTCGCCGAAGCCATCTCTCATTCGAATACCCTGGATCAGCCGGGGCTGGACACCGGCAGGCACTCAGCTTTCTTCACAGTCCAACTCTTACATCCATACATGACCACTGGAAAAACCATAGCCTTGACTAGATGGATCTTTGTTGGCAAAGTAATGTCTCTGCTTTTTAATAAGCCATTTAGGTTGGTCATAACTTTCCTTCCAAGGAGTAAGCATCTTTTAATTTCATGGCTGCAATCACCATCTGCAGTGATTTTGGAGCTCCCCAAAATAAAGTCTGACATTGTTTCCACTGTTTGCCCATCTATTTCCCATGCCATGATCTTCGTTTTCTGAACGTTGAGCTTTAAGCCAACTTTTTCCACTCTCCTCTTTCACTTTCATCAAGAGGCTTTTTGGTTCCTCTTCACTTTCTGCCATAAGGGTGGTGTCATCTGCATATCTGAGGTTATTGATATTTCTCCCAGCCATCTTGATTCCAGCTTATGCTTCTTCCAGCCCAGCATTTCTCATGATGTACTCTGCATAGAAGTTAAATAAGCAGGGTGACAATATACAGTCTTGACGTACTCCTTTTCCTATTTGGAACCAGTTTGTTGTTCCATGTCCAGTGCTAACTGTTGCTTCCTGACCTGCATATAGGTTTCTCAGGAGGCAGGTCAGGTGATCTGGTATTCCCATCTCTTTCAGAAAGAATGAATGGATGGAGTCAAAGCAAAAGCGATACCCAGTTGTGGATGTGACTGGTGATAGAAGCAAGGTCTGATGCTGTAAAGAGCAATATTGCACAGGAACCTGGAATGTTAGATCCATGAATCAAGGCAAATTGGAAGTGGTCAAACAGGAGATGGCAAGAGTGAACATTGACATTCTAGGAATCAGCGAACTAAAATGGACTGGAATGGGTGAATTTAACTCAGATGACCATTATATCTACTACTGTGGGCAGGAATCCCTTAGAAGAAATGGAGTAGCCATCCTGGTCAACAAAAGAGTCTGAAATGCAGTACTTGGATGCAATCTCAAAAACAACAGAATGATCTCTGTTCATTTCCAAGGCAAACCATTCAATATCACAGTAATCCAATTCTATGCCCCAATCAGTAACACTGAAGAAGCTGAAGTTGAATGGTGCTACGAAGATCTACAAGACCTTTTAAAACTAACATGCAAAAAAGATGTCCTTCTCATTATAGGGGACTGGAATGCAAAAGTAGAAAGTCAAGAAGCACCTGGAGTAACAGGCAAATTTGGCCTTGGAATACAGAATGAAGCAGGACAAAGGCTAATAGAGTTTTGCCAAGAGAACGCACTGGTCATAGCAAACACCCTCTTCCAACAACACAAGAGAAGACTACACATGGACATCACCAGATGGTCAACAGCAAAATCAGATTGATTATATTCTTTGCAGCCAAAGATGGAGAAGCTCTATACAGTCAGCAAAAACAAGACTGGGAGCTGACTGTGGCTCAGATCATGAACTCCTTATTGCCAAATTCAGACTGAAATTGCAGAAAGTAGGGAAACCACTAGACCGTTCAGGTATGACCTAAATCAAATCCCTTATGATTATACAGTGGAAGTGAGAAATAGATTTAAGGGCCTAGATCTGATAGATAGAGTGCCTGATGAACTATGGAATGAGATTTATGACATTGTACAGGAGACAGGGATCAAGACCATCCCCATGGAAAAGAAATGCATAAAAGCAAAATGGCTGTCTGGGGAGGCCTTATAAATAGCTGTGAAAAGAAGAGAAGCGAAAAGTAAAGGAGAAAAGGAAAGATATAAACATCTGAATGCAGAGTTCCAAAGAATAGCAAGAAGAGATAAGAAAGCCTTCTTCAGCAATCAATGCAAAGAAATAGAGGAAAACAACAGAATGGAAAAGACTAGAGATCTCTTCAAGAGATACCTTGGGAACATTTCATGAACAGATGGGCTCAATAAAGGACAGAAATGCTAGGGACCTAAAAGAAGCAGAAGATATTAAGAAGAGGTGGCAAGAATACACAGAAGAACTGTACAAAAAAGATCTTCATGATCCAGATAATCACGATGGTGTGATCACTCACCTAGATCCAGACATTCTGGAATGTGAAGTCAAGTGGGCCTTAAAAAGCATCACTATGAACGAAGCTAGTGGAGGTGATGGAATTCCAGTTGAGTTATTTCAAATCCTGAAAGATGATGCTGTGAAAGTGCTACACTCAATATGCCAGCAAATTTGGAAAACTTAGCAGTGGCCACAGGACTGGAAAAGGTAAGTTTTCATTCCAATCCCAAAGAAAGGCAATGCCAAAGAATGCTCAAACTACCATACAATTGCACTCATCTCACACACTAGCAAAGTAATGCTCAAAATTCTCCAAGCCAGGCTTCAGCAATACGTGAACCGTGAACTTCCAGATGTTCAAGCTGGTTTTAGAAAAGGCAGAAGAACCAGAGATCAAATTGCCAACATCCACTGGATCATGGAAAAAGCAAGAGAGTTCCAGAAAAACATCTATTTCTGCTTTATTGACTATGCCAAAGCCTTTGACTGTGTGGATCACAATAAACTGTGGAAAATTCTGAAAGATTTATTATAGTAGTGGGAATCAAAAATGTCTTTTTGGTAGTCCTTTTTATAAATGCCTTAAGCAAGGATGCTTTTTTTTTTTTTGTAAAGTGGGATAACCATTGAAAATTTGGTTAAACACAACTTTACATAGAGATGTCAACATTAGAGACACTATTTTTGATAGCACTATCTCCAGTTAGCAGATTATAAAATATTAACACACCTAATAGCATCATTGTCACATCTGGTTGGTGTATTTAATCATATTTTTTTGGATTAGGTGGAAATCAGGGGACTCTTATTGGGACTGGTTGGAGACATCTCAACAGGACATAGAATATGAAAAGGGGACACAAGATCTTAAGGGTGAGTCCATGGAAGGTCTAGACATGCAGCTGCTAGAGGAAAACTTTCAATGACTGAAGGGGGTAGAGAGTCAAATACACACTTGCCAACAGCATTTCAGAACAATATGTTTTTAGTCTACAGAGATCATCTAGTTGGATAAAATGTTTCTGTAATAAATGCTATTACAGGAATATAAAAGCAGAGTAATGAGTTCATAGCATAAACTATCTCAGTTTCCAAATTGGAATTCAGTTCCTGAGATATTGAAAAATGAAAAATAATGGCATGTGCTGAGGTGAAAAAGCAGCCTGTTTAAAAATCATATGCAAATCAGTCTTCGAATTTATTCATAAAAAGATGCCTGAGCTTATCAAATTGCCTTCAATTCCTTTAACATTTCTCAGTATTTATGAAGATGAAGAGTTTTGATTGTGAGTACTAATATCAAAAACCTTAAAATTACTCAACTGATACCATGATGGTCATTTCCATTTTTAATATATTTCTAATTTTCATTTTGGTAGATTTTTAACCAGTGTGTGTATTGTTGATCAATCCTATGAATTTTCAAATCAAGATAATTTTTCATTTACTTTAATTTTAAAAAATAATTAAAAGAAATACAATGTTATTTTAATAGATTTTGATATTATATTATAATTATAGTAATCCAAACTCTAAATCATATTCCCTAAAAACTTCATTATAAAGGAAACAATTCACATACATGTGGTGCAATGAGTTCCACATTTATATAGTCAAATTATCTTAAGGAAGAGCTATTTATCATTTGAATCTAGAATTGATTAAGAATGCCATTGATGCATATTATTTGCTTGCAGTTGTTTGTGCTTGTAACTAATTTCACTAATTTGTTGATTCATTTTGAGTAAGATTGATTTTTAACAGACACGCAGTCACAAATTACCCTGAATGAAATTAATATAAATTGAGTCTGCCAGCCTTATTAGAGAGAAATTATTCTAATATAAAAGAGAAGGAAGTCTGTTTTAAACTGTAACTAAGACTATTCTAATTGATGACAGGTGTTGTGTTAATAGATAGTAAAAAATAACCCTGTGCATCAGACACATTTTCTCACCAGCTGATTTAAGCACAAAGTTTTCTCCCATTTTTTTTTTAAATGGGGTTTCTACTACAAATAAGTCGTATTCAACATCAAACTGCTTAAGCTATTTGCATTATTTCAAAAGTAACAAAGAAAGGGGACGTGGGCAAAGGTCATTCTTTACAAACAATGAAAATACATAAATGCTTAATGGCACTGCTGTCAATCTAGTCCTGATTTTATGGAATACTTTATTTAAGACCTCTCTTCTATATTGAATATTTTCATTGAGTAGCTAAGTTTGTAAAGCATCTCTTTTGTTTATTTTTAATCATTTACCTAAGACCCAGAGGAACACAGCTAGGAGTTGATAAGGTGGACATTTGACTAACTAGAATGATTTAAGATTTCCCTCTTCATTTGCAACCTATTCTCAAATGAATACAGATTCAGTGACCTGAACTCTGAACCTATCTGTCATCAGAATTGCCGGTTAAAATGCAAATTCACCTGATAAAGGGAATAACTGTACTTTATTAATCAAGGAAAATCTGAGCATGTATTAGTTTGTCACCATTAAATATAGAGAACAAACATATAAGAAGAGGAACACAGAACTGGGGCACTTATTTACAATAGAATGGATAAAGATAAGATTTCAGGGATATATTAATATGTCAGCCAAGGGACAGCATGAAGGTCTCAAAATGGGGAAAAATGCTGTGAAAACAAATCTCATTCATTAACCCTTTTTTAAAAAGGTAAATCTGGAGTACCACGACTAGAATTTGTGAGATATTTATATTAACTCTTGATTAATTTCTTCTAAAAGCTAGGAATTGCAATAGCATTATTTTACTGATGGTTTTGACCACTTAATTTCTTGTCAGTTGAAGTTTGTGTTTTTCCGCCCCGCTGGCCCCCGCCCCCGGATATTTGGTAAAAGTAACTTTTCTCAGAAGACCTTAGTGACTATTCAATTCTCTGTTTCAATTTGTTTAATAAAGATCCTACTTATACAGAACTCTCTTGATTATTAAGTATAATTTCCTCCTGCCATGTGTTTAGCTCTTAATATGGTCGTAATCAGATATTTGTTAAATTGAAAATTCATATTAGTCAGTAATTGATACCAGATTGTAAGAGACAGAGCTCAAGTGCTTCAGGATAAGCAATAACTTCCCTCTTCACCCTCTAATAGCTCAGTATATTCAATGAGGTGATGGTGTCTTTCTGCACATAATTAAGGAATAACCAAATAGCACATAAGTAGTAATTTTCTAAGTATTCTTTTTAAAAATATAACATCTGGATGACTGATATTTCATTAAAAAGCCAAGGCATAAGTATATTAGTAAAATCTCCTAAAGACTATTTGAATATCTATTAGGTCAAATATAGTCCTACTGTATTCCAGTTTTGGCATAAACCTTAGGGATAGTGGTTCTCTAATTTGCAACATAAAGAAAAATATTGGATAGGCCGAAAAAGTTCATTCGGGTTATGCATATCATGGAAAAATCTGGATGAACATTTTGGCCACCTCAAAAGATGCTTTACAAAAATACTAATACCTGAACCTTCACCAGACAAATCAAACAAGATTCTGTGGAGATGGAGGTTGGTCATCTCTGCTTTCAAAAAGCCACCAGAAGCTTCTTAGGCACAATGGACCCAAAACCACTGCAAATAGAATGACAGGGAAGGAGGGATATTATAGATCTTCTCAAATTGCTGTTATTTATAATTTGCCAGTTTCAAACTCTCTCAAAATACATTCAGCTAAGTAGAATGGCAATTTAGTGTCATATTTGCAGGGACCCCCATCAATTTGCCTCTGGGGAAAAGTATATTTTTTAGTTGCTGTTGTTCAGTTCAGTTATGTCCCAGTTTTTGTGACTCCATGGACAGCAGCATGCCAGGCTTCTTATCCTTCACCATCTCCTAGAGCTTGCTCAAACTCATGTCCACCGATTTGTTGATGGCATCCAACCATCTCATCCTCTGTCATCCCCTTCTCCTCCTGTTTCAATCTTTCCCAGCATCAGAGTCTTACCCAATGAGCTGGTTCTTTGCATCAAGTAGCCAAAGCATTGGAGCTTCAGCTTTAGCATCAGTCCTTCCAATGAATATTTAGGACTGATTTCCTTTAACATTGACTGCTTTGATCTCCTTGCAGTCCAAGGGACTCTCGAGAGTCTTCTCCAACAATGCAATTCAAAAGCATCAGTTCTTTGGTGCTCAGCCTTCTTTTTGGTCCACTCTCACATCTAAACATGACTAGTGGAAAACCATAGCTTTGGCTATATAGACCTTTGTTGGCAAAGTAATGTTTCTGCTTTTAATATGCTGTCTAGGTTTGTCATAGCTTTTCTTTAGCAAGTGTCTTAATTTCATGGCTGCAATCACCATCTGCTGTGATTTTGGAGCCCAAGAAAATAAAGTCTCTCACTGTTTCCATTTTTCCCCATATATTTTCCGTGAAGTGATGGGACTAGATGCCATGATCTTCATTTTTTGAATGTTGAATTTTAAGCCAGCTTTTTCACTCTTCTCTTTCACCTTCATCAAGAGGCTCTTTTGTTCCTCTTCGCTTTCTGCCATAAGGGTGGTGTCATCTGCATATCTGAGGTTATTGATATTTCTCCTGGCAATCATGATTCCAGCTTGTGTTTCATCCAGCCTGGCATTCCATATAATGTACTCTGCATTTAAGTTAAATAAGCAGGGTGACAATATACAGCCTTGATGTACCCCTTTCCCAATTTGGAACCAATCTGTTATTCCATGTCCATTTCTAACTGTTGCTTCTTGACCTGCATACAGGTTTCTCAGGAGGCAGGTAAGATGGTCTGGTATTCCCATCTCTTTAAGAATGTTCCATAGTTTGTTGTGATCCACACAGTCAAAGGCTTTAGCATAGTCAATGAAGCAGAAGTAGATTTTTTTCTGAGATGCTTTTGCTTTTTTGATGATCCAACGGATGTTGACAATTTGATCTCTGGTTCCTCTGCCTTTTCTAATTCCAACTTGAACATCTGGAGTTCTCAGTTCACATACTGTTGAAGCCTAGCCTAGAGAATTTTGGGATTTACTTTGCTAGCATGTGAAATGAGTGTCATTATGTGGTAGTCTGAGCATTCTTTGGCATTGCCCTTCTTTAGGTTCATATGAAAACTGACCTTTTCCAGTCCTGTGGCCACTGCTGAGCTCTCCAATTTCCTGGCATATTGAGTGCAGCACTTTAATAGCATCATTTTTAAGGATTTGAAATAGCTCAACTGGAATTACATCACCTCCACTAGTTTTGTTCATTGTGATGCTTCCTAAGGCCCACTTGACTTCACACTCCAGGATGTCTGGCTCTGGGTGAGTGATCACACCATCATGGTTATCTGGATGTCTTTTATATAGTTCTGTGTATTCTTGCCACCTCTTCTTAATATTTTCTACTTCTGTTATGTCCATACTGTTTCTGTCCTTTATTGTGCCCGTCTTTGCATGAAATGTTCCCTTGGTATATCTAATTTTCTTGAAGAGAGCTCTAGTCTTTCCCATTCTATTGTTTTCCTCTATTTCTTTGCATTGATCACTTACTGAGGTTTTCTTATCTCTCCTTGCTATTCTTTGGAACTCTGCATTCAAATGGGTATACCTTTTCTTTTCTCTTTGCCTTTCACTTCTCCTCTTTTCTCAGCTATTTGTAAGGCCTCCTCAGACAGTCATTTTGCCTTTTTGCATTTCTTTTTCTTGGGAACAGTTTTGATCACAGCCTCCTGAACAATGTCATAAACCTCCATCCATAGTTCCTCAGGCGTTCTGTCTATCAGATCTAATCCCTTGAATCTATTTGTCACTTCTACTGTGTAAATCATAAGGGATTTGATTTAGGTCATACCTGCATGGCCTAATGGGTCTCCTTACTTTCTTCAATTTAAGTCTGAATTTTACAATAAGGAGTTCATTATCTGAGCCACAGTCAGCTCCTGGTCTTGTTTTTGCTGACCATAGAGAGTTTCACCATCTTCAACTGCAAGGAACATAATCAGTCTGATTTTGGTATTGACCATCTGGTGATGTCCATGTATAGAGTTGTCTCTTGTGTTGTTGGAAAAGGCTGTTTGCTATGCCCAGTATGTTTTCTTGGCAAAACTCTGTTAGCCTTTGCCCTGCTTCATTTTGTACTCTAAGGCCAAACTTGCCTACATCATAACAATATTCTGTGAATAAGAATCAGAAAGTATTAAATATATTCTTAAATATTAACTTGACCCTATTAAATGCTCAATCATATATAAAATTAAGAAAAAAATCCTGACTGTTTTGCCATTAACAGGAATTCAATAGGGAAAATTCTATAATTTTTCTACAGTTCAGATATGTTAGAACCTTGAACTTAAAGACAACTGAGTAATTAAAATATCTAAAATTGGGGGATAAAATGTGAATAATTTAGTAGAAAATATGAATTAAATTATTATGCTTATATTTTAAAAGTTGGAAAATATTCCAAGAAATTAATTTGCCACTTAATGAAACAGACATTTTGGAAAGGATTTTTCAATTTGGATTAAAAAAGCAATTTGCTCATATCAGTTGCCATTTTAAAACCGTTGGCTTTATTTTCTCTTATCACTTTGAAATGATTCTCAATCTCTTTACTGTGTCCATTTAGATCATACTTTTTCCTTCTTACTACCATTTTCTTATTAGCTAATAGTTTATTTCATTCTTAAATGGGAAAGTAATATTTTAAAATTGATGTTGTAGAGGACCATAGTCTAGAAGACATTTTTCATACAAAATTCAACTAAATTAATCAAACATTCACTGAAAAAATTATGTTATAGTCTCTTTACTAGAATCCATGAATTCCAAACAGCTAAAGGGCTCAGAAGGCAATGGCAACTCACTCCAGTACTCTTGCCTGGAAAATCCCATGGGCAGAGGAGCCTGGTAGGCTGCAGTCCTTGGGGTCGCGAAGAGTCAGACATGACTGAGCGACTTCACTTTCACTTTTCACTTTCATGCATTGGAGAAGGAAATGGCAACCCACTCCAGTGTTCTCACCTGGAGAATCCCAGGGACGGGGGAGCCTAGTGGGCTGCTGTCTGTGGGGTCGCACAGAGTCGGACACGACTGAAGTGACTTAGCAGCAGCAGCAGCAAAGAGCTCAGAATAATCCAGGGAACATAGTATCTGTTCTATTCAGTCACTCAGTCATGTCCAACTCTTTGCAACCCCATGGACTGCAGCATGCCAGTCTTCCCTGTCCATCACCAACTCCTGGAGCATACTCATACTCATGTCCATAGCATCGGTGATGCCACCCAAGCATCTCATCTTCTGTTGTCCCCTTCTCCTTCCTTTCCCAGCATCAGGGTCTTTTCCAATGAGTCAGTTCTTCACATAGTATACTTAATAGAAAGATAAACACACACACACAGATATGCTTTCTAAAAGATTGATAAGCCAAGTTTTGGGGGGAGTGGGAAAAGAGTAAAAAGAGTGATTGATTTTACCTGAAATTTTAAAACATTTGAGTTTTTATGTGAACATTAACACGAATTTTATCATGTGCAAAATTAGTGTATTATTTGAGGGAGTGGGTGATAACAGAATTCCCAGAGAAAGGCTGTCCAAAAATTCTTTAGACTGGCAAAATTTACTTAGAAACAGTAATAAAACATAGATGGAATGGTGACTATATCAGATGAGTGGTTGGAGTGTTTTTTCCCCTCCCACCTTCCCTCCTTTCCCTTCTTCTTGCTTCCTGTTTTACTTTTTATATGATAATTTACTTTGAAATATTTCACTATAAACATTGTAGCAGAAATATGCATTGGAGTGTGTGGTAGAGTATCAGTTTATATTTTAAGGCCATTGATTTAGTATTTGGGATACTCCAATCAAGATTTCACAGTTTGGAGACATTTAAAGAGAAGGACCAAAATCTCTATCAAGGAGTTTATTAATTAACATCAAATACATTAGGAAAAAATTTTTTATGATAATGAGTGTTGTTTAAAACGTATGGTTGGATAGCAGTTTTGTGCAGATGCCACACTTCCATATAAAGCTTACAAATCAGGCAAATTCTAGTCCTCACAGATGACTCTTGCCTGCCTCAGGTAAAAGGACTTCTACTAGAGATTATTTTTGTATCTGGCTCAGACTGAACCTCTGAGGCAAGGGGTTTATCTGAACAGGAAGTAGAGTTTTCCAGACTTTATTGAAGCAGATGCTATTTGCATTATATTTTGCATGCTTGCTAATATATATTTGTGATTTCACAGCATTTAGTCTAACCCTTGTTTGCTTTGCCTCTCATCCCTTGGCAGGCGGTTTGAGGATAAAGGTTGAACTTGACCAGCACCACTAACTTAAAAAGAGACAGTCTGGCGTGGCTTAGGCCAGTCATGACACTTTTTTTTTTCTTCCTTTCTACTTTCCTCATTATTTATTTCCTTCCTTCCCTTTCTCCTCCAATGTTCATTATTTATTTACTTTAAATTGAAGGATGATTGCATTACACTGTTCTATTAGTTTCTGCTGTACAACAACAGGAACCAGCCATAAGTAAACGTATAATCCCTCTTCCTTGAGCCTCCCTTCCAAACCCCACCCAATCCCCCCACCTAGGTGATCACATAGCACCAAGCTGAGCTCCCTGGTTAAACAGCAGCTTCTCACTCGCTATATATTATACACATGGTAGTGGATACATGTCAGTGCTACTCTCTCATGATTTATTTACTGAGGCCTTGCTATCTCCCCAGCACTGTGCCAGGCATTAAGTAAAACTTTATTTATAATTGATATTTTCACCCAGCATACAAGACAAAATGATTCCTTGCATGGCCACAAAGTTCACCATGGTTAAGAAACTTGTGCCTCCTTGACATTTTGTTTTTCAGTGATAAACCTGAAATTCCCACGGCTACTCTTTGGAATATCTGACCTGATATTATGTGATTTTCTACCATTTTGGTTGTGACTTCCACATAATGAATGAAAACTAGAAATTGATAACTGATAGATAGTATTTGCATCTTTTAGTTTGAGATATTTAGATCCACCTTGTTATGATAAGTCAGAGTAATCACACCAGGATTTATTCAGCAGTGGAGCAGTCTAGGAAGACAGGTCAGTGAGTCAGGTTAACTGGACTGAACTGGCCAAAAGAGTCAATTAGGCAAGGCAGGCAAGATATAGGAATTAGCAGTCAGGGGTCCAGAAAAATAAAAGGATCAGAGTCCAAAGGACCTAGACTGGGAAATTATGTGGTGACAATGAGATGACAAGTCTAAGTCAAGATTTCCGGCTCATAAGAGACTGAGCCCTACTCCAGGGCCTGTGAGGCTATGACCAATCACTTGAGCCAGCTGCTGAATGTGAACCAAACCCTCTGTGCAGGAAATTCCCCACATAGACTGTTCACAGTGTGGAGGATGGCTGACTTGGTCTATAGCTCTATAAGGCAGACACTATGTGTGTTCTGTTTTCTCAAGGAATCCTCAAAATATTCAAATGTGTTTATTCCATGAAGGTGGATAATAGTGAAAGAGTCTCCAATTCTTAAACCAGAGACAACTTGTTTGAAGTGTTGCTTACTATTTTAATTTTTTATATCTTTTTATTGCTATGGACTTTCATAAGCATGTTACACTTAGATGATTGTATGATTAATTCAATTCAATGGCTTGAATAGGTACTTCATTGTCCAATTAATGCTACGGTGTTTGTGTGTTGCCCTGGCAATGAGGTTGCTTGTTTAATTTGGCCATCGTGCTCTCTTGGAAAGGAATCAGGATGAAAAATCAAAATAGAAAAGAATTATGGAAATTTGTACCTGTATTTAAAATTTGAACACCTTCCTATGTTACGTGCAAAGTCACTTTAGTCATGTCCAATTCTTTGCAACACTATGGACCATAGCCCACCAGGCTCCACTGTCCATAGGATTCTCTAGGCAAGAATGTTTTGCCATTTCCTTCCCCAGGGGAGCTTCTCAACCCAGGGATCAAACTCGTATCTCTTAAATCTCCTGCATTAACAGCCAGGTTCTTTACCAAGAGTGCCACCTGGGAAGATCTTTCCTATATATGGGAACCTCTAATTCTTAAATTGTATTGAGACTAAAGCCACTGCACCTGCTATCTGCTTTTCTTTCCATATTATTTGCTGTGTCTTTGATCTACTAAAGCATCTCATCTTATCCATATTTACTTTTTGCTTTGAAATATCCTTTAAAATAAGTAATAGTAGATCCTATTGACTGTGAAAATATTTCATGATATCTTATTTTAGAAGTTATCACCTAAAATTACATAATACACATGGCTAATCATCATGGTACCTGTTTGATTAATTAAGCAAAAATGTTACATATGTAAACAAGGACAGGAAAAATATAACTGGACTTTTACAAGTCTAAGCACCTGTTCTTGATAACTCTTTTTAGTATATATGTCAACATTCTTACAAAGGGTATTTTTCAGGTATACCAATTACTTCAATGTCAGTCTTTACTAACTTATCTCAACAGCCAGGAGAATCTCATCAATTATGATCACAACCATAAATTCTTCTGCATTTGAATCAAGGGATGTATTACTAGAAGAGCCAGATTAAAAAGACATTAGGTGTCTCACAAGAATGAGTTTTGAAGAGGAGTCAGCATGCCAAGTAAGTACAGTTCATTATAACTGATTGTGGTGAGAAATTATAGGGAAGATATACAGTAAGACTTGAATGTATCATGAATAATAATTCATTGCCTAATTCTCTAAATGAAAACTCATCAGCCCCTCTCTCACAGGTTTAGAGCTGAAGTTTTTAATGAAGATTTGAGAATGATCCCTACCAGAGAAACACTAGGATACAAAAACAGACTTTAAAAACCAGTAGAAATGTATTTTTCTTTGGATTCTGGAAGGTCTATATTAATCAATCAATCATCTTACTTCAAAGTTTGGTAAGACCACCTTTACATCAAACATGGCTTTTTTCTTCAAAGAAGAAAAACACATGGACAGAAATATTAGTCAGGCTGAAATCAAGCCAATAAAGTATTTCTTTATGCTGATCTATTTCAGTTTTATTTAAACCAGTTATACATAGTCTGAAGTAGCTTAAATTTCCACCTGCCACTTTTACAAAGTTGTTGAATCAGCCAAAAACCCAGAATTTTTTTTACTAAATTACATAAGTAATTCCCAATCTCTATAATTTTGAGTCTCCTTCCCTGTGACTAATAACTACAAAATAAAAGCAGTCATTTCATTCAGTGGCTATCTACAATTATTTAGAACATTTGAATGTCATGAATTGAATGCCGTGCCCTTGTAAAATAAAGTCCCAAACCTGAGAAGCTAACTCAGCACATTTTAGTAAGACTTACCTGTGGGCTATATATACTACTAGAATGGAAGTATCCAAACCTCTGTATTAAGGATGTCAGCATTTCCAGTAAAAATAGCCTAGGTAAGGAGTTTAACTGGATTCAATCATTCTATTGCTTCAGTTAGAGTTGCTAATGCCTAAATACTTTACTAAAATATACGTATCCTAATGATCTGATTTCTTCAATTAATGGACATATTTAAATACAGAATTTGATTACCTATGCTAGATACACCTCCCCTCTCATTTCTATTTTGGCTTCTCTTCAGTAAAAATAACCAAACTTTATATCTTTAATGTATAAGGCTTTTCTGTCTTACAGTAACTGTGTATATATGGATTTGGAAGTAACCCAATATGAAGGATCATTTAAACAAAACTTACTTGCTTCAAACTTTGGAATTGCTTAGTAAAATACCACCTAGAAACAAAACCAAAACAAAACCTGGAGGAGATTTAACACTAGGGGGCAGTAAAAGCCTCTTCTAAACTTTTTGACCCCTTCTAGCTCAAGCTATAGCCTGGTTCTCATCCCCACTTTCTTACTTACCATCTTTAAGAGAGAGTATTCTCCTCTATTGCCTTCCCTGATAGCTCACTCGGTGAAGATGCTGCCTGCTAGGGCAGTAGACCCAGGTTCAATCCCAGGTCAGGAAGATCCCTTGGAGAAGGAAATGGTAACCCACTCCAGTATTCTTGTCTGGAAAATTCTATGGACAGAGGAGCCTGGCTGGCTACATTCAATGGGGTCGCAAGAGTAGGACAAAACTTAGAGACTAAACCAGTACCATTCCCCTCTATGGCGCTTCCCAGGTGGCTCAGCGGTAAAGAATCTGCCTGCCAAAGCAGCAGACGTGAGACACGAGTTTCATTGCTTAGTTTTAATTTTGGGGAAGACGCCCTGGAGAAGGAAATGGTAACCCACTCCAGCATCCTTGCCAGGGGAATCACATGGACAGAGGAGGCTGGTGGCCTCAATCCACTGGGTCACGAAAGAGTCAGATAGGATTGAGCGCCTGAGACACACAATGAGAGAGAAAATTCTATTCAGCATTTGCTTTGTAAACAGCACATCCAATGCACTTGGTTAGGATTTTCTGTTTTAATTTTCTTACCACAGCCCTAATAATGTTGAATCAGTCATTTTTTTCTACTTTGTAGATTGGAAAAATGGGACATTGAAAGATTAAGTAACTTATTCAGTGATAAAATAGCTAATAAAAGTGGGAATAAGTCCAGAAGCTAGGCCTCTGTGGTGCCAAAATTTCTTAATTTTGATTTATTATACATTGAGCATTTGGCTCATATCCACAGTCTACTCCGATTTAAAATATCTCCTTATCTTCTACATGTCAGACCATATGTCCTGCTTTTGTTTCAGAAAGTATAGTTGCCATTGTTAAAAAGAATCTAGAAAGCCAGGAAATAATGTTGTTGTTCAATCGCTAAGTTGTGCCCAACTCTTTGTGATCCCATGAGTTGCAGCACACCAGGCTTCCCTGTCCTTCACCATCTTCCAGAGTTTGGTAAAACTCATGTGGTCCACTGAGTCATTGATTCTATCCAACCATCTCATCCTCTGTCGCTCCCTTCTCCTCCTGCCCTCAATCTTTCCCAGCATCAGGGTCTTTTCCAATGAGTCAGCTTTTCTCCATTGAGTCTGCTCTTCACATCAGGTGGACAAAGTTTTGGAGCTTCAGCTTCAGTATCAGTCCTTCCAATGAATATTCAGGGTTGATTTCCTTAAGGATTGACTGGTTTGATCTCCTTGTTGTCCAAGGGACTCTCAGAGTCTTCTCCAGCACCACAAATTGAAAGCATCAATTTTTCAGCACTCAGCCTTCTTTATGGTCCAACTCTCACCACCATACATGACTACTGGAAAAAACGTAGCTTTGACTATATGAACCTCTCTTAGTAAAGTGATGTCTCTGCTTTTTAATATGCTGTCTAGGTTTGTCATAACTTTTCTTCCAAGGAACAAGTGTCTTTTAATTTCATGGCTGCTGTCACCATCTGTCACTGTTTCTACTTTTTCCCCTTCTATTTGCCATGAAGTGATGGGACCTGGATGCCATGATCTTAATTTTTTGAATGCTGAGTTTTAAGCCAGTATTTTCACTCTGCTCTTTCACCCTCATCAAGAGGCTCTTTAGTTCCTTTTCCCTTTCTACAATTAGAGTGGTATCATCTACATATCTGAGGTTGTTGATATTTCTCCTGGCAATCTTGATTCCAGCTTGTGAATCTTCCAACTGGCATTTCATATGATATCCTCTACATATAAGTTAAATGAGCAAGGGGACAATATACAGTCTGGAAGTATTTCTTTCCTGATTTTGATTCAGTCCTTTGTCCTATGTCTGGTTCTAACTGTTGCTTCTTGTCCTGCATACAGGAGACTCAGAAAACAGTTAAGGTGGTCTGGTAGTCCCATCTCTGTAAGAATTTCCCACAGTTCGTTTTGAGCCACACAGTCAAAGGCTTCATTGTGCAAATAACATATTTTATAATTATATCATTTGAAAAAAAATTTTTATTACTTCAAAACAACCTCCTTGTGCATGAAAGTGTTTGTTACATACAAATTATCTCTCCAGTTCTTGTCTAATCAGTCTCTGAAAAGGATGAGAATATATGATGGGCCAAATACTATAAGGGGTACAATATAATATAATATTATACAGTACCACTTCCAATGTTATCAAGAGATAATTGGTTAGAAACATACATGTAACATACATGCAAGGTTGGCCAAAAGGACAATGAATAATGCAGAGTTACCTTGCTTGGGATCTTCCTTTCCTCTGTATTTCTCCCTCTCTCCTAATCCAATCACCACTGTTTTGTGATGATTTCTTGGCTATCTCAGACACCAATCATTACCTCATTGCTGAAATTCTGCTGCTGCTGCTAAGTCACTTCAGTCATGTCCGATTCTGTGTGACCCCATAGACGGCAGCCAATCAAGCTTCTCCGTCCCTGGGATTCTCCAGGCAAGAACACTGGAGTGGGTTGCCATTTCCATCTCCAATGCATGCATGCATGCTAAGGTGCTTCAGTCGTGTCCAACTGTGTGTGACCCTGTAGACAGCAGCCCACCAGGCTCCTCTGTCCAGGGGATTCTCCAGGTAAGAACACTGGAGTGGGTTGCCATTTCCTTCTCCACTGAAATTCTAAAATTGTTAATTTGATAGAGTCTTACATTAGATTCTGGATACCAAACTTTTCTCAGATACATGATTTAAAAATATTTTCTCCTATTTTTGGTTGTTGTTTTTTCTCACATTCTTGATGGTGCTCTTGATGTACAACTGTTTTTTTTTTTTTTAATTTTTTAATTTGTACTGGAGTCCAGCCAATTATCAATAGTTTCAAATGGATAGCTAAAGAACTCAGCTATACATATACATGTATCCATTCCCCCCAAAACTCCCTTCCCATCCAGCCTGCCACATAACACTGAGTAGAGTTACCTGTGCTATGACAAGGGTAGGCTCTTGTTGGTTAACCATTTAAACATACCAGTGTGTACCTGTCCATCGTAAACTACCTATCACTTCCCCTCATCTTTTCTTTCAGTTAAGTTCTGTTCAGTTGCTCAGTCGTGTCTGAATCTTTCTGACCCCATGAATTGCAGCACGCCAGGTCTTCCTGTCCATCACCAACTCCCGGAGTTTACTCAAACTCATGTCCATTGAGTTGGTGTTGCAATCCAACCATCTCATCCTCTGTTGGCCCTTTCTCCTCCTGCCCTCAATCTTTCCCAGCATCAGGGTCTTTTCAAATGAGTCAGCTCTTCGCATCAGGTGGCCAAAGTATTGGAGTTTCAGCTTCAACATCAGTCCTTCCAATGAACACTCAGGATTGATCTCCTTTAGGATGGACTGGTTGGACTTCCTTGCAGTCCAAGGGACTCGCAGGAGTCTTCTCCAACACCACAGTTCAAAAGCATCAATTCTTCAACCCTCAGGTTTCTTTATAGTCCAATTCTCACAACCATACATAATTACTGGAAAAACCATAGCCTTGATGAGACGGACCTTTGCTGGCAAAGTAATGTCTCTGCTTTTTAATATGCTGTCTAGGTTGATGATAACTTTCCTTCCAAGGAGTAAGCATCCTTTAATTTCACGGCTACAGTCACCATCTGCAGTGATTTTGGAGCCCCAAAAGAAAGTAAAGTCAGCCACTGTTTCTACTGTTTCACCATCTATTTGCCATGAAGTGATGGGACCAGATGCCATGATCTTAGTTTTCTGAATGTTGAGCTTTAAGCCTTCTGTCTCACTCTCCTCTTTCACCTTCATCAAGAGGCTTTTTAGTTCCTCTTCACTTTCTACCATAAGGGTGGTGTCATCTGCATATCTGAGGTGATTGATATTTCTCCCGGCAATCTTGATTCCAGCTTGTGCTTCATCCACTCCAGTGTTTCTCATGATGTACTCTGCATAGAAGTTAAATAAGCAGGGTGACAATATACAGCCTTGATGTACTCCTTTTCCTATTTGGAACCAGTCTGTTGTTCCATGTCCAGTTTTAACTGTTGCTTCCTGACGTGCATACAGGTTTCTCAAGAGGCAGGTCAGGTGGTCTGGTATTCCCATCTCTTTCAGAAGTTTCCACAGTTTATTGTGATCCACACAGTCAAAAAGGCTTTGGCGTAGTCAATGAAGCAGAAATAGATGTTTTTCTGGAAATCTCTTGCTTTGTCCATGATCCAGAAGATGTTGGCAATTTGATCTCTGGGTCCTCTGCCTTTTCTAAAACCAGCTTGAACATCTGGAAGTTCACGGTTCACGTATTGCTGAAGCCTGGCTTGGAGAATTTTGAGCATTCCTTTACTAGCGTGTGAGATGAGTGCAATTGTGCGGTAGTTTGAGCATTCTTTGGCATTGCCTTTCTTTGGGATTGGAATGAAAACTGACCTTTTCCAGTCCTGTGGCCACTGCTGAGTTTTCCAAATTTGCTGGCATATTGAGTGCAGCACTTTCACAGCATCATCTTTCAGGATTTGAAATAGCTCAACAGGAATTCCATCACCTCCACTAGCTTTGTTTGTAGTGATGCTTCCTAAGGCCCACTTGACTTTACATTCCAAGATGTCTCACTCTAGGTGAGTGATCACAGCATCATGATCATCTGGGTCATGAAGATCTTTTTTGTACAGTTCTTCTGTGTATTCTGGCCACCTCTTCTTAAAATCTTCTGCTTCTGTTAGGTCCATACCATTTCTGTCCTTTATTGAGCCCATCTGTTCATGAAATGTTCCCTTGGTATCTCTAAGTTTCTTGAAGAGAGCTCTAGTCTTTCCCATTCTATTGTTTTCCTCTATTTCTTTGTATTGATCACTAAGGAAGGCTTTCTTATCTCTCCTTGTTATTCTTTGGAACTCTGCATTCAAATGTGTGTATATTTCCTTTTCTCCTTTGCTTTTCACTTCTCTTCTTTTCACAGCTATTTGTAAGGCCTCCTCAGACAGTCATTTTGCTTTTCTGCATTTCTTTTTCTTGGGGATGGTCTTTATCCCTGTCTTCTGTACAATGTCACGAACCTCCATCTATAGTTCATCAGGCACTCTATCTATCAGAGCTGTTGCTGCTGCTGCTAAGTCACTTCAGTTGTACCCGACTCTGCGACCCCATAGATGGAAGCCCACCAGGCTCCCCCGTCCCTGCAATTCTCCAGGCAAGAACACTAGAGTGGGTTGCCATTTCCTTCTCCAATGCATGGAAGTGAAAAGTGAAAGTGAAGTTGGTCAGTCGTGTCCGACTCTTAGTGACCCCATGGACTGCAGCCCACCAGGCTCCTCCATCCATGGGATTTTCCAGGCAAGAGTACTGGAGTAGGGTGCCATTGCCTTCTCCACTATCAGAGCTAGTGCCTTAAATCTATTTCTCACTTCTACTGTATAATCTGCACCACAAATTTGTTTTCTAAGTCTGTGTGTTTCGTTTTGTAATTAAGTTCATTTGTGTCTTTTCTTTTCTTCTTTTTTTGTAGCATTTCTTTTTAAATTTCACATATAAGGGATTTCATATGATAATTTCCCTTTTCTGTTTGACTTACTTCACTCAGTATGACAATCTCTAGATCCATCTATGTTGCTGCAAATGGCATTATTTCATTCTTTTCGAAGGTTGAGTAATTCCATTGTATGTGTGTACCACATTTTCTTTATCCATTTCTCTGCCGATGAACATTTAGGTTGCTTGCATGTCTTGATTATTGTAAACAGTGCTGCAATGATATTGAGGTGTATATATCCTTCAGATCATGTTTTTCTCTGGATATTTATCCAGGAGTGGGATTGCAGCATTGTATCGTAGCTCGATGAAATCATCAGATTTTAATTTGATGAAAAATGGTTTACCTTTTTTTTACCTTGTGTCACTTATGTGTTTGATATCACATCAAAAAATTCATTACCTAATTTAAGGGCAAAAGAATTTATGCCTAAGTTTTCTTCTGAGAGTTTAATAGGTTTAGCTCTTTTACATACACTTATGATCCAAATTCAGACTGAAATTGAAGAAAGTAGGGAAAACCACTAGACCATTCAGGCATGACCTAAATCAAATCCCTTATGATTATACAGTGGAAGTGAGAAATAGATTTAAGGGACTAGATCTGATAGACAGAGTGTCTGATGAACTATGGACTGAGGATCATGACATTTTACAGGAGACAGGGATCAAGATCATCCCCATGGAAAACAAATGCAAAAAAGCAAAATGGCTGTCTAGGGAGGCCTTACAAATAGCTGTGAAAAGAAGAGAAGCAAAAAGCAAAAGAAAAAAGAAATATATAAGCATCTGAATGCAGAGTTCCAAAGAATAGCAAAAAGAGATAAGAAAGCCTTCCTTATCTATCAATGCAAAGAAATAGATGAAAACAACAGAATGGGCAAGACTAGAGATCTCTTCAAGAAAATTAGAGATATCAAGGGAACATTTCATGCAAAGATGCGGTTGATAAAGGACGGAAATGGTATGGACCTAAAGAAGCAGAAGATATTAAGAAGAGGTGACAAGAATACACAGAAGAACTGTACAAAAAAGATCTTCATGACCCAGATAATCACGATGGTGTGATCACTCACCTAGAGCCAGATATCCTAGAATGAGAAGTCAAGTGGGCCTTAGAAAGCATCACTATGAACAAAGCTAGTGGAGGTGATGGAATTCCAGTGAAGCTATTTCAAATCCTGAAAGATGATGCTGTGAAAGTGCTGCACTCAATATGCCAGCAAATTTGGAAAACTCAGCAGTGGCCACAGGACTGGAAAAGGTCAGTTTTCATTCCAATCCCAAAGAAAGGCAATGCCAAAGAATGCTCAAACTACCGCACAATTGCACTCATCTCACACGCTAGTAAAAGAATGCTCAAAATTCTCCAAGCCAGGCTTCAGCAATATGTGAACTGTGAACTTCCAGATGTTCAAGCTGGTTTTAGAAAAGGCAGAGGACCCAGAGATCAAATTGCCAACATCTGCTGGATCATGGAAAAAGCAAGAGAATTCCAGAAAAACATCTACTTCTGCTTTATTGACTATGCCAAAGCCTTTGACTGTGTGGATCACAATAAACTGTGGAAAATTCTGAAAGAGATGGGAATACCAGACCACCTGACCTGCCTCTTGAGAAACCTGTGTGCACGTCAGGAAGCAACAGTTAGAACTGGACATGGAACAACAGACTGATTCCAAATAGGAAAAGGAGTACATCAAGGCTGTATATTGTCACCCTGCTTTTTGAACTTATATGCAGAGTACATCATGAGAAACGCTGGGCTGGAAGAAGCACAAGCTGGAATCAAGGTTGCCAGGAGAAATATCAATCACCTCAGATATGCAGATGACACCACCCTTATGGTAGAAAGTGAAGAGGAACTAAAAAGCCTCTTGATGAAGGTGAAAGAGGAGAGTGAGACAGAAGGCTTAAAGCTCAACATTCAGAAAACAAAGATCATGGCATCTGGTCCCATCCCTTTATGGGAAATAGATGGGGAAACTGGGGCTCCAAAATCACTGCAGATGGTGACTGCAGCCATGAAATTAGAAGACGCTTACTCCTTGGAAGGAAAGTTATGACCAACCTAGATAGCATATTCAAAAGCAGAGACATTACTTTGCCAACAAAGGTCCGTCTAGTTAAGGCTATGGTTTTTCCTGTGGTCATGTATGGATGTGAGAGTTGGACTGTGAAGAAGGCTGAGCGCCGAAGAATTGATGCTTTTGAACTGTGGTGTTGGACAAGACTCTTGAGAGTCCCCTGGACTGCAAGGAGATCCAACCAGTCCATTCTGAAGGAGATCAGCCCTGGGATTTCTTTGGAAGAAATGATGCTAAAGCTGAAACTCCAGTACTTTGGCCACCTAATGCGAAGAGTTGACTCATTGGAAAAGACTCTGATGCTGGGAGGGATTGGGGGCAGGAGGAGAAGGGGATGACAGAGGATGAGATGACTGGATGGCATCACTGACTCAATGGACGTGAGTCTGGGTGAACTCTGGGAGTTGGTGATGGACAGGGAGGCCTGGCGTGCTGCGATTCATGGGGTCGCAAAGAGTCGGACACGACTGAGCAACTGAACTGAATATAATTTGTTGATAATATGCTTGTTCATAATATTCACTCATAAACTCTTTATGTCTATAATGCTATGTTAAGTCCCTTCAGTCGTGTCCGACTCTGTGCGACCCCATAGACGGCAGCCCACCAGGGTATGATTATTCATAATATTCACTCATAAACTCTTTATGTCTATAATGCTATGTTAAGTCCCTTCAGTCGTGTCCGACTCTGTGCGACCCCATAGACGGCAGCCCACTAGGGTTCTCCGTCCACAGGATTCTCCAGGCAAGAATACTGGAGTGGGTTGCCATTTCCTTCTCCAGATGTCTATAATAATGATATGAATTGTTCCTCTTTTATTCCCAAATCTGGTACTTTGATTCTTCTTTCTTTTTAATTAAAAAAAATTTTTTTTATTTGACTGTGCCAGGTCTAAGTTTTGGCATGCAGGATCTTTGATTGTAGCATGTAGCATTCAGGTTCCTTATGGTTGCTCATGTGGGATCAATTAGTTGTGGCATGTGGGATCTAGTTACCTGACCAGGGATTGAACCTAATCCTCCTGCATTGGGAGCATGGAGTCTTAGCTAGTGGACCACCTAGTGAAAGTGAAAGTGAAATCACTCAGTCGTGTCCGACTCTTTGTGACCCCACGGACTGTAACCTACTGGTCTCCTCTGTCCATGGAAATTTTCCAGGCAAGAATACTAGAGTGGGTTGCCATTTCCTTCTCCAGGGGATCTTCCCAACCCAGGGATCGAACCCGGGTCTCCTGCATTGCAGGCAGATGCTTTATCATCTGAGCCACCAGGGAAGCCCCCTTCCTTGAACCACCAAGGAAGTCCCAATTCTTCTTTCTTTTTCACTTGATTAGTCTAGACAGCCCATTATCATTTTTTAAAAAAAGAAAACTTTAAAAATCCAACTTTTGGCTTTGTTGAATTTCTCAATTTTTTAATGTTCTCTCTCATTTATTACTTCACAGGTCTTAATTTTCTGTTCATTTTTTTCACTATATTGTTAATTTTCTCTTTTTAAGATTTATTAAAGTGATATGTTACACTGCTGATTTGAGATATTCTTTTTTAGTAGGCATTTACAGCTATAAATTTCCTTCTAAGCATTCTTTAGCTTCATTTCATAAATTTTGGTATCTTGTGTTTTTATTTTTATTAATCTCCAAGTATTTTTTAAGATAAACACTTATTTACAAGCATACAGGATTGCTACATTCATTGCATCACAGTTTACAATAGCCAAGTTATGGAAGCAACCTAAGTGGCCAATCATAAATGAATGGATAAAGAAGGTATGTATGATGGAATATTACTCAACCATAAAAATGAATGAAATTTTGCATTTTGAAAGAACATGGATAGACCTAGAAGGTATCATGCTAAGTGTAATGTCAAGACAATTCACTTGTGTATGAAATCTAACAAACAAAACTACCAGATATAGCAAAACAGAAGCAGACTCATAGATAGAGAGAATAAATAAGTAATTTCCAGAGGGGATGGGGTGGGGGATGAATGAAATAAGTGAAGGAGATTAAGAAGTACAAGCTTCCAGTTACCAAATAAATGAGTCTGCTGTCAGTTTGAAGATCTAGTGACCTTTCATACAGGTCACTTTATTGATCTACTGCTATTAAACGATAGCAAGGAACACTGTAGCATAAAGTAAACTACTGGTTTTGTTCCCCAAATCCATTGAGTGTCAGAGGTATAATGTAATTTTAAAGGATTCTTGTTGGACTCTGATGCAAACCATGTGATTTCCTTAGGGAAATTTGAATTGTCTCAATCACGACTGAGAATTGAGAGAAGGATTGATGAAGAAGATCAGTACAATATGCAGCAGTGAGGGAGAGAGAGCAAGACTGTGGGGAGAGTGGAGAGATAGGAGAGAGTGACAGCAAGAGGAAGAAAACAAAACACTAAAAACCACAGTAAGTGTAACAATAAAGAAGAGATATGAATCTTAGGAAAGTTTAAAAACTAAGGATAAAGTTAGCAGTAGAAGATTTTGCAAGTCTTCAGGAAAAACAATTAGGAAGGGCAAATGATGTGACATTTACCTGTTAGAGACTTCACAGTTACTTAGCAATAACTATTCTGGGCCCAGTTACATTGCTTAACTCTTAGCAAACATGCTTTTATGTAATTCCCTTGGTGCCCTATTAGGTATATATGCTCCCAATCCCCACATTTTAAAGATCAAAAAACTGAAGTCCAGAGAGTTTTACTAATTTACTAATCAAAAAACTGAAATGATTAGTAAAAACTTTGCTAATTTTACTAATTAGTAAAAAATTTACTAATTAGTAAAAAATTTACTAATTAGTAAAAAACTATTAGTAAAAAACTTTACTAATTTTACTAATTAGTAAAAAACTTTACTAATTTTACTAATTAGTAAAAAATTTACTAATCAAAAAACTGAAGTCCAGAGAGTTTTACTAATTTAATTTAGGTTACACAGTCCCAAGGTGATAGAAAAAAAAAATTTTAGGCTCATGGCTACTCAGTTTCAAAGCCCACAGTGATTAGAATATGTTTTGTCCATGGTTCTCCACAGAGATAGAACCACTCTTTAGGTATCATTCTACACATTTGGGAGGGACAGGTTTTGTTTTCACAATGATACAGAGGTATTATTAATATTCAGGGCAGAAAACCACAACACAGATATTCCTGTGAAATTGGAGTCACCCACACACCACCCATCTAGTGACTTGTAATTACAGTTCCTGATTTTCAATGAATCCAGTTGCAACAGGAGAATTTTATCCTGTTTTCTTATGGTAGCATCTTAGCTTGGGCTACATAACAAAATACTTGATGTTGTAAAACAGAATATTTTTTTCTCACAGTTCTGGAGATTTGAAGTCCAAGATCAAGGTGCCATCATTTCAGACTTGTAGAGGAGATCTTCTCACTGTGTCATCACATGGTGAGGACAGAGAGAGAGATTTCTCATATCCTCTTCTCAGAAACCCACCAATCCTATCATATTAGTAGCCCACCTTTTTGGGGGTTCCTGGACCCAATTTCAATGTGTGTGTATGGAAGAGAGAGTTCCCCCATACCTACAAGAAATTCTGGGACATTATCTGGGTGTCCTACAATTCAACTCAATTCTGATACTCTCAATCCAGAGATAGCATGATCCCATAAAAGGGTTCAGTCCTCTAAGGCTGCCTACCCCACCACTTCAGATGTCAATTGCAAGCCCTGGTTGTTATCTATGCTTCTCATCAGTCAGCAGACTGGGGTTTCCAAGTCTCAAGTCCCAGTTGTTATCTGTAGTTCTAACTGACTGGCCATAGTCCAGAGTTCCCATAGCCCCGTCCTTGGGGTCGATTAATCAGCTAGTGTGGCTTATAGGACTCAAAGAAACATTTTATTTACTTAGATCACTTGTTGTTCAATTGCTAAATCTTGTCCAACTCTGCGACCCCATGGATTGCAGCACGCCAGCCTTCCCTGTCTTTCTCCATCTTCCGGAGTCCGCTCAAACTCATATCCATTGAATTGGTGATGCCATCCAACCATCTTATCCTCTGTCTGATTTGTTTCAAAAATGATAACTCAGGAATAGCCAGATGGAAGTCATGCAAAGCTTAAGGTGTGTGAAAAGGGCTCAGGCTTGCAGGCCCTTTCCCAGCCCAACACACTCCCCAAATCTCTACATATTCACCAATAGGAAGGTTTTCAGTCATGCAGGCTGCAGTCCGAAACAACTAAGCACACATGCATAATTAAAATATTCTTCATTTAGATTCAAAATTTGAGGTCTAAAGTTGGCGATAAGTTGAGCATTTAGACGTTAAAATAAATACATTTAACACAGTTCTCTTTGTGGACTATAGTTGGGGACATCATATCTTTCTTTGTAGGAGGTGGGAATGATAAAGTTGGTTTAAAACTCAACATTCACAAAACTAAGACCATGGCTTTCGTACCCATCAATTCATGGCAAATAGATGGGGAAACAATGGAAACAGTAAGAGACTTTATTTTCTTGGGCTCCAAAATCACTGCAGATAGTGACTGAAGCCATGAAATGAGAAGACTCTTGCTCCTTGGAAGAAAAGCTGTGACCAACCTAGACAGCATATTAAAAAACAGAGACATTACTTTGCCAATAAAGGTCCATCTAGTCAAAGCTATGGTTTTTCCCACAGTCACGTATGGATGCGAAAGTTGGACTGTAAAGAAAGCTGAGTGCCACCAAAGAATTGATGCTTTTGAACTGTGGTGTTGAAGAAGACTCTTGAGAGTCCCTTGGATTGCAAGGAGATCCAGTCAGTCCATACTAAAGGAAATCAGTCCTGAATATTCATTTGGAAGGACTAATGCTGAATCTGAAATTCCAATACTTTGGCCACCTAATGCAAAGAACTGACTCATTTGAAAAGATACTGATGCTGGGAAAGATTGAAGGCAGGAGGAGAAGGGGATGACAGAGGATGCGATGGCTGGATGGCATCACTGACTCAATGGACATGAGTTTGAGTAAGCTCAGGGAGTTGGTGATGGACAGGGGACCCTGGCCTGCTGCAGTACATGGGGTCACAAAGAGTCAGATACGACTGAGTGACTGAACTGACTGAACTGAGGGGGGGATGAATTTCCTTTCAAGATGGTAAGGGGTGAATTTAACACAATTATTATTAAAAGGATAATGTGAGTCTGATTAGTCTATTATGGAGTGCTACTGAAATATATTCTAAGTTTTTGTATTTATTGTCATAATTTACCCTCACAAATATCTCTTTCATTTCAGTTCAGTTCAGTCGCTCAGTCATGTCCAATTCTTTGTGACTCCGTGAATTGCAGCACACCAGGCCTCTCTGTCCATCACCAACTCCCAGAGTTCATTCAAACTCACGTCCATCGAGTCGGTGATGCCATCCAGCCATTCCATCCTCTGTCATCCCCTTCTCCTCCTGCCCTCAATCCCTCCCAGCATCAGAGTCTTTTTCAATGAGTCAACTCTTCGCATGAGGTGGCCAAAGTATTGGAGTTTCAGCTTTAGCATCATTCCTTCCAAAGAACACGCAGGACAGATCTCCTTCAGAATGGACTGGTTGGATCTCCTTGCAGTCCAAGGGACTCTCAAGAGTCTTCTCCAACACCACAGTTCAAAAGCACCAATTCTTCAGCACTCAGCTTTCTTCACAGTCCAACTCTCACATCCATACATGACTACTGGAAAAACCATAGCCTTGACTAGATGGACCTTTATTGGCAAAGTAATGTCTCTGCTTTTGAATATGCTATCTAGGTTGGTCATAACTTTCCTTCCAAGGAGTAAGCGTCTTTTAATTTCATGCCTGCAATCATCATCTGCAGTGATTTTGGAGCCCAAAAAAATAAAGTCTGACACTGTTTCCACTGTTTCCCCATCTATTTCCCATGAAGTGATGGGACCGGATGCCATGATCTTTGTTTTTTGAATGTTGAGCTTTAAGCCAACTTTTTCACTCTCCTCTTTCACTTTCATCAAGAGGCTTTTTAGTTCCTCTTCACTTTCTGCCATAAGGCTAGTGTCATGTGCATATCTGAAGTTATTGATATTTCTCCTGGCAATCTTGATTCCAGCTTGTGTTTCTTCCAGCCTAAAGTTTCTCATGATGTACTCTGCATATAAGTTAAATAAGCAGGATAAAGGAAGCTTATTAACTTAATTTTATAAGCAAGCAATTTATAGTCAGAAGATTTTGGTACTTACTCAGGAACACAGAGTTAAATTGTAATGTAATTGCCATCCAACCTAGGCCTGTGTGATTCCATGGCCTATATTTGTATCTATCTGTCTCACTGTGAAGAAAGCTGAGAGCTGAAGAATTGATGCTTTTGAACTATGGTGTTGGAGAAGACTCTTAAGAGTCCCTTGGAGTGCAAGGAGATCCAACCAGTCCATTCTAAAGGAGATCAGTCTTGGGTGTTCATTGGAAGGACTGATGCTGAAGCTGAAACTCCAATACTTCGGCCACCTTATGTGAAGAGTTGACTCATTGGAAAAGACCCTGATGCTGGGAGGGATTGCGGGCAGGAGGAGAAGGGGATGACAGAGGATGAAATGGCTGGATGGCATCACTGACTTGATGGACATGAGTTTGAGTGAACTCTGGGTGTTGGTGATGGACAGGGAAACCTGGTGTGCTGTAATTCATGGGGTCACAGAGAGTCGGACACAACTGGGCAACTGAACTGAACTGAACTGAACCTCAACTCTTCCTGGGTGCAAACCAGACAGAGACACATACCTAGTGTTATCAACTATGGAATGTTTCCCTCTGTGGGAGGAACAACTGGTATTCAACCAGAATGCCCATGAGAGCAAACTTTGTAGTAACAATGCCAGTTTCCTATATAGTTTTAATACATTTTAGTCTTAATTGCTAGGTACTTTATCCTTAAATTATTATTCCAAATTAGTTTTCTTTATAAGTTTATACTGTGGACTGAATAATAGATACCCAAGTGACTGGTAGCAAACAAATAGATTTAGGCAAATTAGATATAATGGCAACCCATTCCAATATTCTTGACTGGAAAATCCCATGGACAGGAGCCTGGCAGGTTACACTCCATGGGGTCGCATAGAGTCAGACGTGACTTGCAGCAACTTAGATGAATGCATGCAGTACTTCTTAAAGGTTCTTAGGTTGTGATCTTATGACTTGGAGAAGTTACATATCTGGTCTAAGGGACATAAGTGAGTCTGCTTAAAAACTATAGATACAACCCAATAAGTTACTTAAAATAAGTAGTGGACTAAATATGATATAAACTCTTCTCACCAGTTATAAAGCTTAGTAGGAGATTTTTCCCTACCTATTTTGATCTTTAGTCAATAAATTGATGAACAATTGTTGTATAATTATTTGAAAGCTAGGATTCACTGTGTATCATAGAAGCAAAATTTAAAATTCTTTACTGAATATTTTCTTTGTATCACAAGCAGGCCAATATTTCTCTGATAATTTTAAAATCTAATTCAATATTTGAGTCCTTAGTTTTCCTCTTTAAAAAACGTGGATTGTCTTTCCCCCTTCTCTCAAAGTACAAGTGTTTTAATTAAATGTTTCTGCCTTTGGTGCTTTGGCTTCCACACATTTTAATATTAAGAATATATTGCATTTATTATTACTTTCTGCTTCATTTCAAACTAAAAAATTTGTCACTTAAGGCAAATAACATTATGAAAAACAACTGTGAGCTATGCCCCACTTTGAGTCCATCAGGAATGAGAGTATCATATTCAATCAAAGAGATTTCTCTGTATGAATATTCATGGGAATAAATATTGGGGTCAGATTGGTTTTGGGTCTCAATGTGACTTTTTACAGAATGCATTTAAGGGAATTTTTCTGAGGCAGTGTTTTTTTGTTATAGAAACCTTCAAGATGAAAAAAAAATCCAGTATTATTTCTACAAATGGATTTACACTTAAGGTGATTTGCATATTAGTCTGCCATTCTGTACACTATTGGATATCTTTAACACAAATCATGGACGCTTTTACTATTAAAACCTGTTAAAGGTGGAAAGTGAGAGCTGTTTGAAATGCTAAAGAGGGAGAACAGTGAAATTTTGTAAATAATGACATTTAGCCAATACAAAAAACAATACTAAAATAATAGAATAAAATCAAGTTCAAATATATAGTTCAGATCATTATTAAGGACAGAAAACTATTACAAAATATTTTATAGAGAGCATAATGTATAGGTGGCCACATCAGTTCAGTTCAGTCGTTCAGTTGTGTCCAACTCTTTGCAACCCCAAGGACTGCAGCATGCCAGGCTTTCCTGTATATCAGCAACTCCCGGAGCTTGCTCAAACCCACGTCCATCGAATCAGTGATGCCATTCAACCATTTCATCCTCTGTTGTCCCCGTCTCCAAAGCTGAAGCTCCAATACTTCGGCCAACTGATGTGAAGAACTGACTCATTGAAAAGACCCTGATGCTGGGAAAATTGAAGGCAGGAGGAGGTGTTCACATAAATGTGAATAAATTCAGTTAAAATGTTATCTCTACATGGTAGTAAACTAATTTGTATGCATCTAGAAAGATTTAGTTAGAAATTCATTAGATTTCATATAAACTTCAATTTCTAATTAAATTTCTAATTATTAGCTTAAAGGTCCACTTTCCTTTTCTCTATGGTTTATTTGTTTGTGTGGCTTACAGCTCTCTGGTATTCTCCAGTATATGATTAGAATCAAAACCTTGTAAAATGTGCTTTCTAAATAAAGTGTAATCAGTGAAATGAATGAATTTCTCAATTATACACATACTCTGAAGAGATTGCAGAGTTTCCCGGTGGCTCATATGGTAAAGAATCAGCATGCAGTGCAGGAGATCCAGGTTTGATCCCTGGGTCGGGAATATCCCCTGGAAAATGAAATGGCAACCCACTCCAGTACTCTTGCCTGGAGAAGCCCATGGGCAGAGGATCCTGATGGGCTACAGTCCATAGGGTTGCAAAGAGTCAGATCTGACTAAGCAACACTTGAAAAGATAAAGAAAACCCTGTCTTTAGCTCTAAAATAATGACAGGCAGTTTGCTAGGACAAAAAAAAACCCCCAAAAAACTAGAATGTCTTATCTAAAACTTTCCAAGATGATAAGAAAATAGGTGTTACAGTTAAAATTATGATGTCTCTCCACTGCTTATTTATGTTCATTTTCAGTATATATTGCTAACTCTTATTTTGTAGGCTGAGAGAGACTAAATAATATCTGGACAATCAACCCTCCAGAGGCTCAGATTTCATAGTGTGAAAATGAATGTCCTATCTGTTGCATTACACCCTCTAAAATAAAACCCTGATTACCTATGCAACAAGGACCACAGAGGGCATAGAATAATATTATGAAATCAGTTATGCAATACACATTTAGAACAGAAGCATCTCTGCCCAAATACCCAGAAGGAAAAAAAGGATGTCCCCTCAAGGGCAGGGACACACAGAATCACTGCAAAGCTACCAAGAACTCTTCAATGCACTGCAAATTGGCCATCGTTATTTTAATGAGCTGGCTGTAATTTTTTAAAGCACTTGCTTTTGTAGGCAGATTAATAAACTCTTTTCTAATGGGGTCATTTGTTAATTTGCCTAAAGACTGTTCCTTATGACAAACGCCTAACAAGTTTGACAGAATGCATCTTTAAGTAACAGGGTCTGAAATTGACAACATTTTTAATTTCCTGAACATTTCCATCATGTATTGTGGCTAAATTTTTCCCCATTGAAAATCTTCTCTTATGTTCAGATTATTAGTACCCTGAATTCTATCATTATTGTTTTATTTAGTGAAAATTTATACACACACACACACATATATTTCTTTCAACTTTAACTTTCTTTTGTCGACTAAAAATATGCACAACATGAGTTGTGAGTTAAGTTTTATTTGGGGCAAAATGGATTGCATGCAGAACCAAAGAATATTTTGTCAAGCATAAAATATTACAAAAAAGCCAAGATTAAAAATTTGTATTGATTTAATTGGAAGAAGAAACTAGGTTTTTATAGAGGTGTGATTAAAAATTACAACTAGATAGATGAGATAATACATTTTAATAAACTTTAACACACTAATCACAGAAATAATTTGAAAGTTCTATGAGTTCACAGTGTAAAAGAAAAAACATGTGTCTTAGCTGATACTTTAAATTAAAACTGAATATTGTTATGAAGGTCAAGACAGTTAATTCAATATGCCAACTGATTTGTCCGATCAAGTGTCATGTATTAATATAGATGAGATTTCAGATTCACCTATATTGCATGCAGTCTAGACAGGGGCTGAACTTACAGTGTCATAAATAACTTCTATTTTATTTTTGTGTTTGGGATATACATGGATATAGACAAAACACAAACCAGATGGAATGCTTAAGTAGTTATATTTTACCCTGGACTACTTTTTGCTATGCATTAATAGCTGTATTTAGAATCATTTCTGATTTATTTAGAACTTTGCAGCTGCATTTCTTATCAGGTAAAATATATGACTTCTCATATACCAGGAAGTCTTGATAATAGAATATTGAAAAATAAAACCATCACTGTTGCTGTTGTGAAAAAAAAAAAGTATAAATAACAAACCAGAGTTTTTCACTGAACCTGGATATAGATCACTGTTTCTAGACAGATCTTCTCTAGATCACTAGTTGCTCAGAATTTGCAGAAGTGTTAGTTAAAAAAGAAGGTGAAGTGGATTTTTTTAGTCAAATATTTTTGAAACAGCCAGATTTCTCAGAGCATTTAAAATGCATATTGCAACAGACTAGTTTACAAAATTGTTGCTAATCTTATGCTATTTTTAAAGTGTTTTTTCTTTGTCTATCAGAAAATTCAAGATTAGTGTGTTTTATGGGATGCACACAGACAAATACTGATATGAATACATTTATTTGATACACTTGCAATGTTATTTAAGGCTTTGGCCACCCAGGGGTAGTAGAAAGCTATTCAGTATAACTGAGGAAAGGACTGGAGGAATTACAGCTATAGACTTGGTACTGAACTTACTGAAGTCCTTGGGGACTGCCCCAAGCAGTCAGCACTCCACAGAGAAGTTCCTTGGATGCCAACGTGTACATAGATAATAGTATAGTAAGGAATCGGACATAAAGTGCATTCCATGGTAAACAAACACTTGAGTTAAGGATATGTTTGAAGCAGATTGTTACTGTATTTTATAATCATGAAGAAAGAAAGAGATAATTGTAGAATAATTGAACAGAAAGCTGAATAGAACTCATTAAATGAGTTAATATGGGTAAAGTACTTTAAACAGGTCTGGCACATGGAAAGTGATATTTAAATGGTTGTTAAATAAAATAAAAACATAGTGACAGGAGAGGAGAAACAAAGTTCCATGAACAAAGCTAGTGGAGGTGACAGAATTTCGGCTGAGCTATTTCAAATCCTAAAAGATGATGCTGTGAAAGTGCTGCACTCAGTATGCCAGCAAATATGGAAAACTCAGCAGTGGCCGCAGGACTGCAAAAAGTCAGTTTTCATTCCAATACCAAAGAAGGGCAATGCCAAAGAATGTTCAAACCACTGCACAATTGCACTCATTTCATGTTACCAAAGTAATTTTTAAAATTCTCCAAGCCAGGCTTCAACAGTACATGAACCAAGAACTTCCAGATATTCAAGATGGATTTAGAAAAGTCAGAGGAACCAGAGATCAAATCACCAACATCCGTTGGATCATCAAAAAAGCAAAAGAGTTCCAGAAAAACATCTACTTCTGCCTCATTGACTATACATTAAAGTTTGCGTGGATCACATCAAACTGTGGAAAATTCTTAAAGAGATGGGAATACCAGACCACCTAATCTGCCTCATGAGAAACATGTATGAAGGTCAAGAAGGAACAGTTAGAACCAGACATGGAAGAACAGACTGGTTCCAAAGTGGGAAAAGGAGTATGTCAAGATTGTATGTTGCTACTCTACTTATCTAACTTATATGCAGAGTGAAATAAAGTGAAAGTCACTCAGTTGTGTCCAACTCTTTGCGACCCCATGGACGATACAGTCCATGGAATTCTCCAGGCCAGAATACTGGAGTGGTAGCCTTTCATTCTCCAGGGGATCTTCCCAACCCAGGGATCAAACCCAGGTCTCCTGCATTGCAGGTGGATTCTTTACCAGCTGAGCCACAAGGGAAGCCCCTGCAAAATGCTGGGCTGGATGAAGCACTAGCTGGAATCAAGACTGCCAAGAGAAATATCAATAACCTCAGATATGCAGATGACATCACCCTTATGGCAGAAAGCAAAGAGGAACTAAAGAGCCTCTAGATGAAAGTGAAAGAGGAGAGTGAAAAAGACACCTTAAAACTCAATGTTCAAAAAATGAAGATCATGGCATCTAGTCCCATCACTTCATGGAAAATAGATGGGGAGACAACAGAAACAGTGACAGGCTTCATTTTCTTGGGCTCCCAAATCATTGCAGATGGTGACTGCAGCCATGAAATTAAAAGATGCTTGCTCCTTGGAAGAAAATCTATGGCAAACCTAGACAGCATATTAAACAGCAGAGACATTACTTTGCTGACAAAGGTCCATCTATTCAAAGTTATGGTTTTTTCCAGTAGTTATGTATGGATGTGAGAGTTGGACCATAAAGAAAAGGCTGAGCACCAAAGGATTGATGCTGTTGAAACATGTGTTGGAGAAGACTCCTGAGAATCCCTTGGACTGCAAGGAAATCCAGTCCATCCTAGAGGAAATCAATCGTGAATGTTTGTTGGAAGAACTGATGCTAAAGTTGAAACTCCAATACTTTGGCCACCTGATGCAAAGAACTGACTCATTGGAAAAGACCCTGATGCTGGGAAAGACTGAATGCAGGAAGAGAGCAGAATAACAGTGAATGAGATGGTTGGATGGCATCATGGACTCAGTGGACATAAATTTGACTCAGTTCAGGAGATGGTGAATGACAGGGTTGCCGGGCATGCTGCAGTCCATGGGGTTGCAAAGAGTCAGACATGACTGAGCGACTGAACAACAACAAGAAGAGGAGAGAGATCTAAATAGCTTGGAAATAAATCCAAATTGTATATATATTAAGCTATTTAAATATATATTTTATTTGAAATTCTAAATACTTTTTTGTTGACATTTCCACTATGATTTACTTTCTCTTTCAATTGCAGATATTAAATTCAAAAAGTCATCTCATACTATCCTCTCTTTTGAATAAAAAATAGAGCTTAAATTGAAGCTCATATTGTTATATAATGTTTTGAGCATTTGCTATTTAGTGATCAGAGATCAAATTGCCAGCATTCGCTAGATCATCGAAAAAGCAAGAGAGTTCCAGAAAAATATCTATTTCTGCTTTATTGACTATGCCAAAGCCTTTGACTGTGTGGATCACAATAAACTATGGAAAATTCTGAAAGAGATGGAAATACCAGACCACCTGACCTGACCAGACCACAAAATTCTTGAGAAATTTGTATGCAGGTCAGGAAGCAACAGTTAGAACTGGACATGGAACAACAGACTGGTTCCAAATAGGAAAAGAAGTATGTCAAGACTGTATATTGTCACCCTGCTTATTTAACTTATATGCAGAGTACATCATGAGAAATGCTGGGCTGGAGGAAGCACAAGCTGGAATCAAGATTGCTGGGAGAAATATCAGTAACCTCAGATATGCAGATGATACCACCCTTATGGCAGAAAGTGAATAGGAACTAAAAAGCCTCTTGATGAAAGTGAAAGAGGAGAGTGAAAAAGTTGGCTTAAAGCTCAACATTCAGAAAACGAAGATTATGGCATCCAGTCCCATCACTTCATGGGAAATAGATGGGGAAGCAGTGGAAACAGTGTCAGACTTTATTTTTCTGGGCTCCAAAATCACTGCAGATGGTGATTGCAGCCATGAAATTAGAAGACGCTTTCTCCTTGGAGGGATAGTTATGCCCAACCTAGACAGCATATTAAAAAAGCAGAGACATTATTTTGCCAACAAAGGTCCATCTAGTCAAGGCTATGGTTTTTCCAGTGGTCATATATGGATGTGAGAGTTGGACTGTGAAGAAAGCTGAGCGCCAAAGAATTGATGCTTTTGAACTGTGGTGTTGGAGAAGACTCTTGAGAGTCCCTTGGACTGCAAGGAGATCCAACCAGCCCAAACTAAAGGAAATCAGTCCTGAATAGTCACTGGAAGGACTGATGCTGAAGCTGAAACTCCAATTATTTGGCCACCTGATGTGAAGAGTCGATTCATTGGAAAAGACCCTGATGCTGGGAAAGATTGAAGGCAGGAGGAGAAGGAGACCACAGAGGATGAGATGGTTAGATGGCATCATGGACTCAATGGACATGAGTTTGGGTAGACTCCGGGAGTTGGTGATGGACAGGGAGGCCTAGCATGCTGCAGTTCATGGGGTCGCAAAGAGTTGGACACGACTGAGCGACTGAACTGATGACCGACTGATGATGATAAGAGTAGCTGATTCATATTTCATAACTGCTTATTATTGCTATTGTTAATTTATTAAATGAATGTATGAATATATCTTTGTATACATGTTTAGCATATCTATATAGAACTTATTTTTTTCTTGCTCTGAATCCATTAGGTTGACCACAAATGCAGAGAATTTTTTCTTAAAATCAATGAAGCAAACTCTGTGGTATCTATACATTTTTTAAAAATGGCCTTAATTTTCTAAGCTGTATGTAAAATGTTTCTTGTACTTAATTTCTATAAGGTTGTATATTTTTACACAGTATTATAGTGTATATTCTACATATTGTACAGCTTACACAATGGTTAAGCATTAAATTATGCATTAAAGTAGATTCTAAGATTTCCTGTGTCTATTCACTTTGTCTTACGTATATCAAAATATTCCAAAGTATTAAACATTTTACTGATCTTAAAAATATGAACTACAGCTAGCCATTTGTTGAATTATTTTTTGTTTACTCTTTGTCACAGACACTGACATGAAATATAAATACCATCCATTCTTAATTAAGAATAAACATTCTAAGTAATTAAAAGTAAAAGAATACTGATTAATAATTAGCATTTTTCAAACTGTCATGTCTAGATCAACTTATGGGTGATACATAAAAAATTTAATTTACGAAGAAAGTGATAATTTATTCCTCCATGATTGGTCATTCTAATGCAAAGATATTTAACTTTCTCGTAGGATATTTCACATTAATAATACCCTTTGAAGATCTAAACTTAATTGACTCCCAGAATAGAATATCATTCACGAGTGGATCTTTTATTTGAAATTTAAAACCAGCATTGTTTTCTAAAGAAAAGGTCATTTTTCACACTTGAATTATAAAGTAGCTCAGCTCTACTAATGAAAGCTATGAGTATAAACAGTGTCCAATTAATTTACAACTGAAAATAGAATAACTTTCCTCAACATCTTCAACTAATGAAACCAGATTTCTCGCTTAACTCAGCATAAGCCTCTCCACACCTATATCCTTCATTCAGGAACCAAACAGATTTCTTGTCACTGTCTTGGTATTAAGGCTTTCTGCTTAATTAATGTACCCCCTTGCCTCTGGGAATTTTGGGGTTTGACCTGTTTCTTTTTCTATCTCATTGTGTTCATTTCTCATTCGCCCTTGTCAATTTCTTGCATGTGTACCTAGTATATGCGTCTCTATGTGTGTGTGTGTGTGTGTGTGTGTGTTGTATCTAACTCTGTGACCCTATGGACTGTAGACTGCCAGGCTCCTCTGTCCATGGGATCTTCCAAGCAAGAATACTGGAGCAGGTTACCATTTGCTTCTACAGGGGATCTTCCCTACCCAGGGATCTTGTTTCCTGCACTGGCAGGCAGATTCATTACCACAGCACCACCAGGGAAGCCTGTACCTAATATATGTGTATATATGTACCTTGTCAAGAACCCTCCTACAATGCAGGAGACCTGGGTTTGATACCTGGATCAGGAAGATCCCTTGTAGAGGGAATAGCAATCCACTCTAGTATTCTTGCCTGGAAAATCCCATGGACAGAGAGCCTGCTTGGGGAATACCCCATGGGGTCACAAAGAGTCGGACAGAACTGAGTAACACGTCCACATGTTCACGTTCATATCCATCATGCCTTTTTCCTTCCTAACTTGTAAAAAATATTTTAAAAATTGTGTTTGTAATTATTTATTCATAGTATTTGGCATGAAGGATTTCAGTGATCACATATAATCATACCAGGTTGAAGAAAGTTTTTTAAGCGGGTTCAGGAAGTATGTTATTCTCAAAAAGAGAGTCAAAAACTAGTACTCAGGAGGATTTTTCCCCTAAAAATGTATAATCAATATCTGCTGTCTTTCTCTAGCTTGCTAATTTTATTAAGGAGAAAATAAACCAGCGTTAATTAAGTTAACAGTGAGAAACTCTTTTTGTTCTGATGCAGGTAGAAGGCTGGATATTATAGAGGGTCTGAATCTTGGTTCATTTGGAAATCCTATAAGTTAGTTTTTCATTAGGGAAAAAAGTCTAACATATTTCAAGCAAAAAGGGATTTTAAAAATGGGAGATTAGAGACTTTTACAACTTTCAGAGGACTGAGGGAATCAGAGCAGAGAAGGCCATACTAATGTGTAGGAAATAATAAATTACAAAAACAGCAGGGAGATACCCCCAATGATCATAGATATCTGAAGCTCTGAAGTGGGTAATTAGTAGGAGAATGCAGAGAAGCCCTGGCAAACCTTTTCTATTTAACTACCAAAGTTCAGAGGCCTCACCAACTCTGGCTGGAACATTTATGGTTCTACCTCTCTTTCCAAATTTTACACATGGAAACTAAACCAGAATCCTCTATTATGTGAATTTGGAAAATACAGCTTCCAGTCTTCCAGCCCCAGCAGTGCAGGGACAAGCTGTGACAGTGCTGATTACCAACATATAATGCTTGCTAACAATGAGGCTGTATATTGTCACCCTGCTTATCTAACTTGTATGCAGAGTACATCATGTGAGATGCTGGGCTGGATGAAGCACAAGCTGAAATCAAGAATGAGGGAGAAATATCAATAACCTCAGATATGCAGATAACACCATCCTCCTGCCAGAAAGTGAAAAGGAACTAGTCACTTGATGAAGATGAAAGAGGAGATTGAAAGAGATGGTTTAAAACTCAGCATTCAAAAAGCAAAGATCATAGCATTTGGTCCCATCACTTCATGGCAATTAGATGAGGAAGCAATGGAAATAGTGAGAGACTTTATTTTCTTTTACTCAAAAATCACTGTAGATGGTGATTGGAGCCATGAAATTAAAAGATGCTTGCTCCTTGGAAGAAAATCAATGACAAACCTAGACAGTGTACTAAAAAGCAGAAACATTACTTTGCCAACAGAGGTTTGTCTAGTCAAAGCTGCGGCTTTTCCAGTATGTTCATGTATGGCTGTGAGAGTTGGACCATAAAGAAGGCTGAGTGCCTAAGAATTGATGCTTTTGAACTGTGACGTTGGAAAAGACTCTTGAGAGTCCCTTGGGATGCAAGGAGATCAAACCAGTCAATCCTAAAGGAAATCAATCCTGAATGTTCATTGGAAGGCATGATGGTGAAGCTGAAGCTCCAATACTTTGTCCATCTGATGTGAATAGCTGACTCATTAGAAAAGACTCTGATGCTGAGAAAGATTGAAGGCAGGAGGAGGAGGGGATGACAGAGGATGAGAAGTTTGGATGGCACCACTAACTCAATGGACATGAGTTTGAGCAAGCTCCAGGAGATGATGAAGGACAGGGAAGCCTGGTATGATGCAAAACATGGGGTCACAAAGAACTGGACACGACTGAGTGACTGAACAATAACAACAAGGTGGCTCAGTGGTAAAGAATCTGCCTGCTAATGCAGGAGACACAGGTTCAATTCTTGGGTCAGAAAGATATCCTGGAGTAGGAAATGGCAACTTACTCCAGTATTCTCACCTGGAAAATCCCATGGGCAGAGGAGTCTGGCAGGCTACAGTCCATGTGGTCACATAGAGCTGGGCACGACTTAGTGACTAAACAGCAGCAACAAATTTGGTAAAACCATGCTGATGGCTACCAAAGTTGAAGAGTATCTGTAAATTATGAAATTAGCCTATAGCAGCCACTCTGTGTTGCAGTTAGTGTGTACAAATGTTGAAGAAGAAAAACTGATCTTTATCTATGGCAGTATTTTTCTAATATGCTAAGAAGACAGTGTCAGAGAGATTCATTATTAATATTACTATTTCATACATTGAGAATGAATGCTATATTCATGAGAATGAATAATATTACATTTCATTCTATGAGATATCTATACAGACATAGAGATGTTCATTTCAAATAATTAAAAAGGCTCAGAAGGATTTTTCTTCAATATCAATGAAAATACTTCTGTGTTCTTACAGCATTGCTTTTTTTTCCTGAAAATTTTTTCTTGTTGTTAGCATATTTTACTCAGTTATTACTTCTCATCAATGGCTAACCATATACAAAAGCTAATAGTATCAACAGTTAATAATATACAAATGACTATAGTATGAAAAAATTGAATTATGACCATTATTCAATACATATTTTAAAGTATCAACTGTTAAGTAGACACTGGGCTTTCTGTTAGAATTTCAAAGAGAGAAGATAACCATGTGACTCCAAACAACTTAAGCCTAGTGGAGAGGCTTGCAGACTAGTACAAGAACCAGTGGACAAAGAATGATACCGATCATTAATTTGGGCAGTCCAGAGGCTTTAGAATAGTGTATGGGAAAAGGGTTTGTGAAAATCGAGTGCTGAACACTGAATTCTCTGAATTAAAGATTAGCAGTCCACGCCTCACTAGGGTAAGGCAAACTCAATAGAACTTTCAGAGCTTCTAAAAGTGTCTCATTTACAATAAGCATTTGGGAAATGAAAGACTATAGTTCAGTTATCTTCTCAATGTTATTGCAATCTACTCAAGATATTGTTAAATAAGACTGTAAATTATTAAACAGGAAAATCCTGATCATTGGCAGCTCAGGATCTCCTAATGATGTTATACTAGAAGTGCCCTCATATCCATAATTCCATTAATGAGAGGCCTGTTTTTAGCTTGGAATCCAATTAAGCAACACTGTTAGTTAACAGAAGTGGAATATGACTCCTCAGAGTTACAACCTAGACATCTACATTTTTGGTGACACAGGACACACATGAGCAGATTACAAAGGTCCTCAAAAGTCTGTGGAGATGTTGGTGGAACAAGTCTCTGGAAATCAAGACATAATGCCCTGGTATAATTGAGAGTCCCTTGGACTGCAAACATCTGTAAGTCCTAAAAGAAATCAATCCTAAACATTCATTGGAAGAACTGATGCTGAAGCTGAAGCTCCAATACTTTGGCCACCTGATGTGAAGAGCTGACTCATTAGAAAAGACCCTGATGTTGGGGAAGATTGAAGGCAGGAGAAGGGAACGACAGAAGATGAGATGGTAGGATGGCATCACCAACTCAATGGACATGAGTTTGAGCAAACTCTGGGAGGTAGTGAAGAACAGGGAGGCTTGGCATGCTGCAGTCCTTAGGGTGGTAAAGAGTTGGACGTGACTCAGCAACTGAATAGCAAATAACAGAGAAGATTTCTGAGCAATGCAGTAGTAGTAGTCACTCAGTCATGTCTGACCCTTTGTGACTCCATGGACTGTAGCCTGCCAGGCTCCTCTGTCCTCAGAATTTTCCAGGCAGGAATACTGGAGTGGGTAGCTATTTCTTTCTCCAGGGGATCTTCCCAACCCAGAGATGGAATCTGGGCATCCCTCATTGCAAACAGATTCTCTACTGTCTGAGCCACCAGGGAGAAATATATTAGGAATATTTAAAACTAATATGTAAATAATGGCTCCCAAACAAGTAAGTGATTCAGTCCCAGAGAAGATGGTATGAGACATAATGACAATCAGCAAAACTTGAATAATACAGTGAGAAGAGAGTGGGAAAAAATTCATTTGTCTTGGCCAACTTTTAAAATATTCTTGTCCATGTTTTACTGAAGAGGCAGTGAAAGTTTGCATTGAAAAACACCTTTAAGTCCTTTGTAGTTTCATGTATATGTCTAATAAAGTATTATTATTACAAAATGTCAGTTCAGTCATCCTTGTTAACCAGATTTCTGCCCAGTTACTGAGATCCATGGTCAGGGTAGACTCTCATATTATCTTATGATTTTGGTGACCATAACTAGAGTACTAATTTCAGTTTGGTCATGCTGTATGTTGTTCTTAGCAACATGTGACCCAGTTTTCGGAAAAATTTGCAAGCAGAATTAAATTAAAGCTAAATTATAAGAGAGATTTGTCATTAGAACAGAACTTTATCCTCAAAGCTTAAAAAAAGTTGGTAGTACTGTGTTAAAGAGTCTTAGATTCCCTTATTTGTTAAATTTCTTTCACACAAGGAAATCAATATTTGTGAAAACAATAATTTTTCATGGGATTGATCAGGCTAAACAGTGATCTTCTGAGTAATGTTATTTTCAAATCCCCATTTGATTGAATAAAGACAAATAGCTAGAATAAACTATAATTTGTTTTATGTGATTTCTCAGCTTGAAGCAATTTATATATAATAATAATACATAGATCATCTGAAAATTCTGTCCAAAAAAGTCAAAGTTTATTATCCTTTGATTCTTCTTAATCTTAATTTTTCTGATTAAGGAATTTTACAGTATAATAATAATTTTGACAACAATGTAGAATACATAAGTAGATGTTACTTGTTTTATATAATAGTATAAATATATATTTACAGCACAACATTCTATGTTATAGTAGTTAAATGAATATTACATTTTCCTGTACAATGAAAAGCATGAAAAGATAAGTATATTTTATAATTAATTTTTGCAACTTGAAAATGGGAAACATTTATTTGGGAATGAGTAGTATCAATATTCAGAGAAGGCAACGGCACCCCACTCCAGTACTTTTGCCTGGAAAATCCCATGGACGGAGGAGCCTGGTGGGCTACAGTTCATGCGGTCGCTAGAGTCGAACACAACTGAGCGACTTCACTTTCATGCATTGGAGAAGGAAATGGCAACCCACTCGTGTTCTTGCCTGGAGAATCCCAGGGACGGGAAGCCTGGTGGGCTGCCGTCTATGGGGTCGCACAGAGTCGGACACGACTGAAGCGACGCAGCAGCAGCAGTATCAATATTTAACTCTCATGAAAAGCTCCATTTCAAGTATATTTGCTTACAGACCAGATGGGGCATTAGTCAGAAGTGAGTTCCCTAGTGTATGGCAAGATCACTATTTCCCAAAGTCAATTCTATAAAGTTCTAGCCTATCTATCTATAATCTATCTATATATCATAATCATCATCATCCCATATTGTGTGTTTGTGTGTGTGTTAGCCTTTATTAGAATAATTTGTTGTAAATCTCAGAGAACAGAATACTGTAAGTACAATTTCCTTGATTTATTTGACCTCAGAGACTGACTTCCCTATGTATTGTTGTTTCTGTCTTTCGAATACATCTGGGTTACCCAACAACCTCTCCCAATTGATATAAATTATATAATTTCTTCTTTAGAAACTTTTAAGGCCAAAAGCTAAGAGATTAAGTGAGGCAGGCTAAGTGATAATGTCTTCTCACTATATTACCTGTTTTGGTTCAAACATCATGAGACTCAGCCTTGAGGAAATGTCTTAGAAACCAAGAGACACACAAAAATATATGTATATTTTTTTCCTCTAGGCCTTAAAATTCATATGAATTCTCTAAAACTAGTGAGTACTCTGAACATTTGAGAAATAAGGAAAAAATGGGGGAGCCTGGTGGGCTGCCATCTCTGGGGTCGCACAGAGTCGGACATGACTGAAGCGACTTAGCAGCAGCAGCAGCAGTGAATAGGAACAAAATTTTAAATAGTTTGCAGAGTTAGAGAGAGAGGTGATTCTGATATTTTGAAATTTTATGACTTTAACTCTCACAATATAGATCTTTCATGAAAATGACACACTGTATGGAATAAATCTTGTGGAATTTTACAGACTGATAAGCTTTGCTGTATATCTTTCAGTAATGTATGGATGTGAGAGTTGGACTGTGAAGAAAGCTGAGCGCCAAAGAATTGATGCTTTTGAACTGTGGTGTTGGAGAAGACTCTTGAGAGTCCTTGGACTGCAGGGAGATCCAACCAGTCCATTCTGAAGGAGATCAGTCCTGGGTGTTCATTGGAAGGACTGATGCTGAAGCTGAAACTCCAGTACTTTGGCCACCTCATGCAAGGAGTTGACTCATTGGAAAAGACTCTGATGCTGGGAAGGATTGGGGGCAGGAGAAGGGGATGACAGAGGATGAGATGGCTGGATGGTATCACCGACTCGATGGACATGAGTTTGAGTGAGCTCCAGGAGTTGGTGATGGACAGGGAGACCTGGCGTGCTGCGATGCATGGGGTCACAAAGAGTCGGACACGACTGAGTGATTGAACTAAACTGAACTGAACTGAATATTACACAATATGGGTTTCTTGATAGATTAAATAAAGTCCATTTTAAGAAACAAAATCTACAAGAAAAAATAGAATAAAATGAATTTTTTTGTTTTAAATTTGCTCTGTTCTTTCAAGGGAAAACATTTACCAAACAGACTGCATATTTTTTCAGAAGTGATAATTTAGTCTCCTCCACCCAGGCAAGGTCAATTCAACCTCAGAAATGGTGATTTGTCTTTGACTGTGGCAAATTCTTGTCATCTCAAGGTGGAAACAAGAGGAGAAATCCAGCCCACTATTTTGTTAAGTTCCATTTCTCATTGAGATATAGAAAATAATGGCAAAGGAAGAATTCAAAATTCCAGTTCCTAAATCCTGGTTATTATTATTTGCTTTACCTTTTTATGTCTGACTAAATTGAAAACAATAATATTTAATTATAATCTGAATAAATGATTCAGTATTATTATCATTGGGAAGATTCAGTAATTTTCTATGGAAAGCAAACCATAGATTAGAGCTCATTGCCAGCAAATGCCACTGGAAGCAAAATGTTGTGATCACCTGATCCCCAGCCCAAGCATTGAATTGAGCTGATAATTCTCTGGGTCACGTAGGTCAAAGCACTGTCACATCCCTTGTTTCCCAGTCTAGTGATTCACCAGATAAGCATAAGAAAATACAAGTCTTGGGGGAAGAGAGAGTGGCAATTAGAAAGATGGATATATACAAATGTTATATAAATGGTCATAAATTTTTGCCATCATAAATCCAAAATGAAACTTTAGAGCCAAATATGAAAAGATTCTGCTGTTAAATGACTTAAAGTGAACTTCTGTTTTGAGCTTTAAAAACTTAATAGGGGAATCTTTGTCATAGTATTAGTTCTTAATGATATTTAAAAATAATTTTGAGGGCAAAGAGTTGAATGCTTTTTTCTGAGTTGGTTAAAATAGCACACATTCTTTCCCCCGCCATCCCCTGCTCTTTGGGGAAATTCTGTTACGGGAATTCCTTGCAGGCGTTATTGTCATTTTCCTCAGATGTGGTCACAACAACCATTTGATTTTAATCATGCCTAATGTGTCATGATTTTTTTTTTTTGTGCAGGGAAAATCTTTCTATGAAAACAGGAATCACTCTAGAGAAAGGATTTCCCAAATACTACATAAACGTATTGTGAACCCATTGTGCTCCTAGGACTATTAAACACACCTTATAATTGAGATTGTGACACTGTAATGGACTCTGGGCATTCATTCAGTTCAGTCCAATTGCTCAGTGGTGTCTGACTCTTTGTGATCCCATGGACTACAGCACAGTAGGCTTCCCTGTCCATCACCAACTCCTGGAGCTTGCCCAAACTCATTCCATCCAGTTGGCGATGCCATCCAACCATCTCATCCTCTGTCATCCCTTTCTCCTCCTGCCTTCAATCTTTCCGAGCATCAGGGTCTTTTCAAATGAGTCAGTTCTTTGCATCAGGTGACCAAAGTATTGGAGCTTCAGCTTCAGTATCAGCCCTTCCAATGAACAGTCAGGACTGATTTCTTTTTTATTTTTTTTATTTTTTAACTTTACAATATTGTATTGGTTCTGCCATACATCAAATCCGCCACAGGTATACATGTGTTCCCCATCCTGAACCCTCCTCCCTCCCCATACTATCCCTCTGGGTCGTCCCAGTGCACCAGCCCCAAGCATCCAGTATCGTGCATCGAACCTGGACTAGCAACTCATTTCATATATGATATTATACATATTTCCATGCCATTCTCCCAAATCATCCCACCCTCTCCCTCTCCCACAGAGTCCAAAAGACTGTTCTGTACATCAGTGTCTCTTTTGCTGTCTCATATACAGGGTTATTGTTACCATCTTTCTAAATTCCATATATATGCATTAGTATACTGTATTGGTGTTTTTCTTTCTGGCTTACTTCACTCTGTATAATAGGCTCCAGTTTCATCCACCTCATTAGAACTGATTCAAATATATTCTTTTTTAGAATTGATTGGTTTGATCTCCTTGCAGTCCAAGGGACTCTCAAGAGTCTTCGCCAACACCACAGTTCAAAAGCATTAATTCTTTGGTGCTCGGCTTTCTCATATCCACACATGACTACTGGAAAAACCAAAGCTTTGACTAGATGAAGCTTTGTTGGAAAAGTAATGTCTCTGCTTTTTTATTATGCTGCCTAGGTTTGTCACAGCTTTTCTTCCAAGGAGGAAGCGTCTTTTAATTTCATGGCTGCATTCACCATCTGCAGTGATTTTGGAGCCCAAGAAAATAAAGTCTGTCACTATTTCCAGTGTATCCCCATTTATTATTCAGCTCTTTATTTTTTTTTAAGTTCTTTCTTTTTTATTTATTTTTTTTAAACTTTACAAAATTGTATTAGTTTTGCCAAATATATTCAGCTCTTTAATAGTAAAATATAAAAAAAGAAAATTAGAAAATTCCACTTCCAGATATCCATGTACCTTTTTATAAATTACAAATATTTATAGCTAACATATTAAAAAGCAGAGATATTACTTTGCCACCAAAGGTTCGTCTAGTCAAGGCTATGGTTTTTCCAATGGTCACATATGGATATGAGAGTTGGACTGTGAAGAGAGCTGAGTGCCTAAGAATTGATGGTTTTGAACTGTGGTGTTGGAGAAGACTCTTGAGAGTCCCTTGGACTGCAAGGAGATCCAACCAGTCCATTCTGAAGGAGATCAGCCCTGGGATTTCTTTGGAAGGAATGATGCTAAAGCTGAAACTCCAGTACTTTGGCCACCTCATATGAAGAGTTGACTCATTGGAAAAGACTCTGATGCTGGGAGGGATTGAGGGCAAGAGGAGAAGGGGACGACAGAGGATGAGATGGCTGGATGGCATTGCTGACTTGATGGATGTCTCAGTGAACTCCGGGAGTTGGTGATGAACAGGGAGGCCTGGCGTGCTGCGATTCATGGGGTTACAAAGAGTCGGACACGACTGAGTGACTGAACTAACTAACTAACATTCTTATTATGTTATTTTCTTTAAAAACATAGGCAGGAATTCTACATTAAAAAGATAAATGTAAATTAAATAATATTTTAAAGTATTCTTAATTATAATTAATCATCAGAAATATCCAGTGACAAAAGTATGGTTATAATTGCTTTATATTTTTGAAATTTTGATTTAATATTTTGTGGCAAGGTGACGGAAACCCTAATTCTAAGATCAGCATTTTTCTGTACTTCATTTTAGTAGTTGATGTACCTGTAAAAACATAACTTGTTAAAAGATACATAGATCTGAAAGACTTTATACCATTGATATAATTCATTAAAGTAGGACACCCATTTTTTCAACTATAAAAACTGTAACAAAAAAATGGCTCTAAATTTTTTAATTTCCTGCTTTTAGTTTTTGTTACAAGTTTATTATAATGCTAATGCATTTTCCTATTGCTAAAGAATGCTTTCAAAACTCACTACTCTCCATTTAAAAAGTTCAAAAATTCAGTTTTCTGACCTGATAACAATGTAGATTTGAGTAATTTAGAAATGGCTCACTTTAAGTATTAAAGCTCAAAAATACTTCAAGATATTTTAGGAATCTCATTATAGCAAAAGTTTTCTTTTCCTCATTAAAAAAAATACCATTGAAAGGAGAAAGTAGGTAAATATAAATATAAGTAAGTTAGGTAAATTCATTCCTCACTGGAGTATGTATATGGAGGTTGAACAGAAATAGAATGTGCATCATGGTAGTCCAATTTTCATTGTCAGAGAAAGAAGTTATAAGTAAACAAGAAGTGGTTAGAATAAACCCTGTGGTACTGGACAAGAGTCAGAGACAGCAGTGTGAATTCATGTTTATTTAATATATGTTTGCAGATAGTGGGCTTCCCTGATGGCTCAGACCTTAAAAATCTGCCTCCAAGGCAGGAGACCTGGGTTTGATTCCTGGATTGGGAAGATCCCCTGGAGAATGGAATGGCTATAATTCATCCTGGTATCATACCTTATGAATGTAGAGAATGTGGGCAGACCTTTATTCTTGCCTCAGCTCATCCAACACTACAGAATTCATACCTGCTAGAAAGCCTTGGTGTTAGGAACATAGGAAAGCCTTTATGTGGAACTCATGCCTCACTCAATAGTAAATAATGCATAATGTAATGTAATTAGTGTCAGAGAACCTTCATTTGTCCCTTCCATTATGGAATATCAGGTAACTCATACCAGAAGAAAATTCAATAAATGTGGGAATACTTTTTGCCTCATACTCACTGTTTACTAAGAGAATCAGGGAGTTTATACTGAAAAAAAATTTAATATGAATATAGCAAAGCCTCATATTACAACTCAAAATATGTTAAACTATGAGAATTCTTAATAGAAAATGACCCTATTAAAGTACTTTGTGACTGTGCCTTTTGCCACTTACCTTACTTAACTCTCACTTCCACCAATTATTGACTATACAACATTGTACAAATTATGCAATGTCTGAGTTCTTCAGTTTATTTACTTTTAAGCAGTGATAATTACGTGTATCTAATAGACTTTTTGTGAGAACTGTTAGAAATTTTACATAAAGCCCATGCTCAATAAATATTAGTTATTGTCATTAATTAATAACAGTATTTCTGTTAAGGGCATGTGCTAGGGTGGCTCAGACCGTAAAAAATCTGCCTGCATTGCCGATGAACCGGATTCGAACCCTCAGTCAGGAAAAGCCCCTGGAGAAGGGAATGGCAGCTCACTCCAGTATTCTTGCCTGGAGAGCCCAGTGGACAGAGGAGCCTGGTGGGCTACAGTCTACAGGGTTGCAAAGAGTCAGACACTACTGAGAGACTAAGCATACATACCCACTCCAGTATTCTTGCCTGGAGAATTCTATGGGCAGAGGAGTCTGGCTGGCTGTAGTCCATGGGATCACAGAGAGCTGGATATGACTGAGTGACTAACACTACTACTATGCAGATAAAAGACACAGCAGTTAATACATATATGTATACAGAGGATAGTAAATGCATACATTTCCCAGCTCTCTCCACCAAGAGATCCTTGAAGCAGTAGCAATTAATGTACTTAATTCCTGGACTTATTTTTAAATACCATTCTCTAATAACACGAACCAGTGCTCCCTGGAGAAATAGCTGATTTTAAAGTTGGGGCAGGATAATACCAACTGAGGTCGGAGCATGTCTAAATGACACAGAAGACAATCTGAAAAAGTTCCTAAGGGCCAAACTGGAACAAGTTGATAAACAAAATAAATAAGCTTAGTATTGGATCAAAAATCCAAAGAATAAAATAAATATTAATAAATCAACACTGATATAAATAATCAAAAAATAAATACATTGGAGAGAAGGGACAAATAATAACTATAGAAGTATTTCAAATAATAAAGATTGCCAATATTAGTAAGAAGAATTTTATATAATAAACATAGAAGGTGTGAGAAAAGTAGGAAATCACCCTTAGGACATTGCGATGATAACTGCTGCAGGCACAATCCATGGATGAATGCTAAATTAGTAGGTAAAACTCTAAGGAGAATAAAAATATTTGCATGGCTACAAAATATCCTTCTTCCCAAATATTATTAGTTATCATAGTAATTCATATACTTTGATAATTATCCCTCCAGAAAGTGATGTTTAATTCCCCTTCCTCATGTGTAGGCTGGATCCAGGGACTCACTTCTTTTTTTATTGGTAACATCTTTATGCTTTAATTTCTATTTTTTAATAAAGCATAGTTGATTTACTGCTGCTGCTGCTGCTAAGTCGCTTCAGTTGTGTCCGACTCTGTGTGACCCCATAGACAGAAGTCCACCAGGCTCCCCCGTCCCTGGGATTCTCCAGGCAAGAACACTGGAGTGGGTTGCTATTTCCTTCTTCAATGCATGAAAGTGAAAAGTGAAAGGGAAGTTGCTCAGTTGTGTCCAACTCTTAGCGACCCCATGCACTACAGCCTACCAGGCTCCTCCATCAATGGGATTTTCCAGGCAAGAGTACTGGAGTGCGGTGCCATTGCCTTCTCAGAGTTGATTTACAGTGCTGTGTTAGTTCCAAGTATACAGCAAAGTGATTCATTTATACATATGTATAATTTTTTTCAGATTTTTTCCCTTACGAAAGTGAAAGTCACTCAGTAGTGTCCTACTCTTTGCGACCCTGTGGACTATACAGTCTGTGGAATTCTCTAGGGCAGAATACTGGAGTGAGTAGCCTTTCCCTTCTCCGGAGGTCTTCCCAACCCAGGGGTCTAACCCAGGTCTCCCGCACTGCAGGCGGATTCTTTACCAGCGGAGCCACAAGGAAAGCCCAAGAATACTGGAGTGGGTAGTCTATCCTTTCTCCAGGGGATCTTCCCAACCCAGGAATTGAACCAAGGTCTCCTGCATTGCAGATGGATTCTTTACCAACTGAGCTATCAGGGGTTATTACTAAATATTGAATATCATTCCCTGTGCTATATAGAGGTATTTGTTTGTTATCTGTTTTGTATATAACAGTGTATACATATTAACCCCAAGCTCCCAATTTACTTCTCTCCTACCTTTTCTTTTTAAGAATTTCCCATGGTTTGTTGTGATCCACACACCTGAGGCTTTAGCACAGTCAATGAAGCAGAAGTAGATGTTTTTCTCCTGCTTTTTCTATGATCCAAGAATTGTTGGCAATTTGATCTCTGGTTCCTCTGCCTTTTCTAAATCCACTTGTACATCTGGAAGTTTTCAGTTCACATACTGTTGAAGCCTAACTTGAAGAATTTTGAGCATTACTTTGTTAGCAGGTGAAAGTGAAATTGTGCAATGAGTGCAATTGTGCGGTAGTTTAAACATTCTTTGATGTTGCCCTTCTTCAGGATGGGAACAAAAATTGATCTTTTCCAATCTTGTGGTCATTGCTGAGTTTTTCAAATGTGTTGGCATGTTGAGTGCAGCACTTTAATAGCATCATCTTTTAGGATTTGAAATAGCTCAGCTGGAATTCATCACCTCCACTAGCTTTGTTCATAATGATGCCTCCTACGGCCCACTTGACATTACACACCCTGGAGTGTCTGGCTCTAGTTGAGTGATCACGCTGTCATGATTATCTGGGTCATTAAAATCTCTTTTTGTATAGTTCTTCTGTATATTCTTGCCACGACTTCTTAATATCTTCTGCTTCTGTTAGGTCCATATCATTTAGTCCTTTATTGTGCCCATCTTTGCATGAAATATTCTCTTGGTATCTCTAATTTTCTTGAAGAGATCTCTAGTCTTCCCCATTCTATTGTTTTCTTCTATTTCTTTACATTGTTCACTTAGTTAGGCTTTCTTATCTCTCCTTGCTGTTCTTTGGAACTCTGCATTCAGATGAGTATATCTTTCCTTTTCTCCCTTACCTTTCACTTTTCTTTTCTCAGCTATTTGTATGTAAAGCCTTCTCAGACAACCATTTTGTCTTTTTGTATTTCTTTTTCTTGGAGGTGGTCTTGATCACTGCCTCCTGTACAATGTTACAAACCTCTGTCCATAGTTCTTCAGACACTCTATCAGATCTAATCCCTTGAAATTATTTGTCACTTTCACTGTATAATTGCAAGGGATTTTATTTAGGTCATACCTGAATGGTCTAGTGGCTTTCCCTACTTTCTTCAATCTAAGTCTGAATTTGGCAATAAGGAGTTCATGATCTGAGCCACAGTCTCCCGGTCTTGTTTTTGCTGACTATACAGAGCTTCTCCAACTTTGGCTGCAAAGAAGATAATCAACCTGATTTTAGTATTGACCATCTGGTGATGTCCATGTGTAAACTCATCTCTTGTGTTATTAAAAGAGGGTGTTTGCTATGACCAGCGCATTCTCTTGGTAAAACTCTACTAGCCTTTGCCCTGCTTCATTTTTCACTCCAAGGCCAAACTTGCCTGTTACTCCAGGTATCTCTTGACTTCCTACTTTTGCATTTCAGTCCCCTGTGATAAAAAGGACATCTTTGTTTGGTGTTAGTTCTAGAAAGTCTTGTAGACAACAAACCATAATTTGTTGTCTATATCTGAGAATCTGTTTCTGTTTTGTATATAAATTCATTTGTATTGTATTTTAAATTCCACATATAAATGACATCATATGATATTTATTTTTTTTTACTTCCTTCATTTAGTGTGATAAACTCTAGGTTTTTTCATGTTGCTGCAAATGGCATCATGTCTTTCTTTTTTTATGTCTGAGTAGTATTCCATTGCATATTTATTTATACCATGTATTCTTCATCCATTCATCTGTCCATGGATTCACTTATAAAGAATACAGTTAAGGAAACGGAAAGACAGTATCTCTGTCATGGAGAAATATGGCAGACCACCTTAACCAAGTATCAAGGTTAACATTCCTAGTAATAAGTCATGGTGATAGTCAATACCCTCTGATGTAAAGAAATGAGAATAGGCCACCAAAATCCATAACCCAGGTCTGATCATGAGGAAACATCAGACAAATCCAAATCAAGGGATATACTTCAAAAGTATCAAGGTCATGAAAATAAAGAAAAACTAAGAAGCTGTCATAGATTTGAGGATTGCAAGAGACTAAGGCTACTTGGTGTCCTGGGTTAGATTTTGCAACAGATATTGGACAATAATGGAAAAAACTTGGAAAATCTAAATAGAGTCTGTATTTCAGTTATTAGTGCGGCACTGATGTTAATTTTTTAGGTTTGATAAATATACTATAGTTGTGCAAAATATATGGTGCAACACTATGTACTATCATTACAATTTTTCTGTGAATCTAAAATTATTTTCAAAGTAAGTGTTTTAAAATCACATCACCTCACAGTGTTGTCATTAGCATTATTAAGTAATTTAATACATGTAAAGCTCTTAGAACTGATCACATATGATGTTTTTAATAAATATCAGCTGTTATTTTATTTTTAATTTTATTTGACAGTCATATCTGTAAACAGAAGAGATAAAAGTCTTTTTTCCATTGGATTGACTGAGCAGTCTAATAATATCCTTTCTGGTATTCAGTTGAGGTACTTTGTGAAGTACAGAAAGTTATAAAGAGAAAAGTAAAATAATTATAATTGCAGAATCTGTTCATAGCCACGATTGACTTGGTATTCTATTCCCTGTCAGCATTTTCTAGTATAAATATGTGTACGAAATATGAAATATTGTGTATATGTATGCAATATAATAAAGATAGTTTTTCACCAAGTCTTTCAAAAAGGGTAACTACAGTAAGACTATTGGATGAATCACAAACTGGAATCAAGATTACTGGGAGAAATATCAATAGTCTCAGATATGTAGTTGACACTACCCTTATGACAGAAAGCAAAGAGGAACTAAAGAGCCTCTTGATGAAGGTGAAAGAGGAGAGTGAAAAAGCTGGCTTAAAACTCAGCATTCAAACAACTAAGATCATGGCATCTGGCCCCATCACTTCATGGCAAATAAATGGGGAAAGAATGGAAACAGTGACAGATTTTATTTTCTTGGACTCTAAATTCACTGCAGACATGACTGCAGCCATGAAATTAAAAGATGCTTGCTCCTGGGAAGTAAAGCTATGATAAACCTAGACAACATATAAAAAAGCAGAGACATCACTTTGCCAACGAAGCTCCATATAGTCAAAGCTACAGTTTTTCCACTAGTCATGTACAGATGTGAGAGTTGGACCATAAAGAAGTCCAAGTGCTGAAGAATTGATGCCTTTGAACTGTGGTGCTGGAGAAGACTCCGGTGAGTCCCTTGGACTACAAGGAGATCAAACCAGTTAAATCTAAAGAAATCAACCCTGAATGCTCATTGGAAGGCTGGTGCTGAAGCTGAAACTCCAATACTTTGGCCACCTGATATGAAAAGCCAATTCAGTGAAAAAGACCCTGATGCTGGGAAAGATTGAAGGCAGGGGGAGAAGGGGGCAACAGAGGATAAGATGGTGAGATGGTATCACCGACTCAGTGGACATGAGTTTGAGCAAACTCTGGAAGACAATGAAGGACCGGGATGCCTGGTGTGCTGCAGTCCATGGGGTCGTAAAGAATCAGACACCACTGAGTGACTGAACAACAACTATCAGGGTGTCTTCCTCAGAAAGGGTGTCAATGCAAATTAACATTTGACACCTAATATGTACCATACCATCTTTTAAATACTTTATGTTTATAATGTAATTTCATTTAATCATCACAGCAGTTTTTTTATTTTATTTTTTCTGCACTGTGCCTTCATTGTGGCACATGGGCTTTTCTCTAGTTGCAGTGCAGGGACTTCTCTAGTTGTAGCATGTGGGTTTAGAGCCCCCAAAGCACATGGGATTTTAATTCCCCAACTAGGGATCTAACCTCTGTCCCCCCATTTGAAGGCAGATTCTTAACCACTAGACTACGAGGGAAGTCCCATCAGAGCAGTTTCATAATAAAAATGCTTTAATTATGAATCTGATTTTGCAGAAAACAAATGCCTTCACTTTTAGTGTGTGGGGGACCATGGCTTGACCACAGGAGTCCGCCTCGAGAGTCCACATTGTTAACACTAGGCTCTGCAATCATCTATTCCTCAGTATCCAGTCTCCATGGGAGACTGCTTCCAGGAATTCCCTCAGATACCCAAATCCACAGATGCTTGAATCTTTTATATGAAATGGTATAGTATTTGCAAATAAGGTATGCACATTCTCTCAAATACTTCAAATCATATCTAGAGTACTTTGATATACAATGTGAATGCTATGTAAGTAGTTGCCAATTCAAGTTTTGCTTTTTTGGAATTTTATAGACCTTTTTTTCAAATATTTTCAAATCCACAGTTGATTGAATCCATGGATGTAGAATCCACAGATATGTAGGACCATTTATACTGCTTCCATAAATCAGCTTTTGGAAGGTACATCAGGCAACTACAAACTTAAGTTACAGCTTGAATTTCATGGGCCCCCAGGGTATAAGGAAATGGTGCTAGTTCCCCAGAATCCTGACTGATTTTACAATCTCTCTCACACACACACACAGAAGTCGCTCAGTCGTGTCCGACTGTTTGCGACCGCATGGACTGTAGCCCACCAGGCTCCTCAGTCCATGGGATTTTCCAGACATGAATACTGGAGTGGGTTGCCGTTTCCTTCTACAATCTCTCAGTTTGTCCTAAATTTCAGCTAAATATCAATGAAACATTCCCTGCATTTTACCTGGGAAAAGTGGTGAATTGGGTTCTACTCCACCTTATCCTGCAAGTGGAATCCTTGGAGTCACAGCTGGGTATGTGAGGAGCTCTAGTTGATGTCCCGTCTTGGCAGGCTCGGTACTGGGACGCGCGTGGACCTTCCTGTTTCCACTCCTGACGATACATATCTGTAAAAATGTTGAAACAATGAATAGAAATACCATAGACTATATCTGAGTCTTTTCCTCTAAGGAATAAGAAGAGTTCAAAATTACAATATTTTAAGTTTCATAAAGAAGCTTATTCTGATGTTTTGGAAGAGAAACAGAAGCTGAGTAATACCTGTTGCCATGAACATATACTTTGAAATAAGAAGTGAATACAAGTCCACAATCAAATCCATAGTTTCTTTTCATTATTTCCCAAAGGACCTTAGCTGCCAAATATTGAAAATAAGCTTTTCTTTATTTGTGATGTGAGGTGGTGGTTGCAGATAAGAAGTTGATTCCTAGCTGATTAAAAAACTTTTCCTGGCTGAAAATATCAGGAGTAGAAATAAAGAGTGCAATTATTTATACATTTATTGGCAAAATTGGCACATGTTGAGTAGCGCTTTTCTGAGTGGCTTATTCTCGAATGAACAGCACCATGTGTTAAATTGAGTTTGAGTATTTGTGGATGACTGAGCTAAGTTTATTTTCAAGCTTGGAAGCTTTCTAATTGACTGTATAACCACATAGTGTAATTGATGCTGTATGTTAAAAATAACTAACCTGAATACATTCAGTACTTTTTTCCTGTAGTAGTATAAAGCCACCTGAGTATCTATAAAAATAAATTCAAAGAGGCATATATATGATAATTTAAAGGTAATATTTATGTTTTTAGCCACAAATGATTCAGTCACTTCATCAATTCCAAATGGTGCCATGCTTATTATAGTACTTGAGGTAATATAATTTGTATGACTTGGTTTTCTTTCACCTGCAAATTCTTCGGTTTTGACTACAATGTCCTCATATTAGCATCATGAGAAAAAAGAAGCTCTACTGATCCACAAGTACCATCTTCTACTCAAAAAGCTTCCCTGGTTGGAATTCATCTTTCCCCTAAGCTATTTCAAGATTTAGTGTGGCACACTCATATTACACATGCTGTGAATATAGAAATAAAGCAATAGGTTTGTATCACAGCTATAGACATAATTATGCCCCACTGTTTGTGATTTTCAGAGAAGTGCATTTTTATTAAAGCAATCATGATTAGAATTATTAGAATATACTAGCCAGAATTAAAATAATTATTTCTACACTATGAAAAAAACATATTTTAAGTGTTTTTGCATTCTGCAGCTACCCAAGGCTCTGCCCATAATGAGGTGCTCACTAAGAATCTGCTAAATAAGCAAATTAAGGAACTTGCATCCTTTTATTAATAGACTATATCTTAAGAAGGTAGAATAGTAATGCAGTCCTCTGAGCTGACAGAAGGGAAAAAGACTTTCTTTAGCATGCTAAACCAACCCACTTATTTAATCAGCCTGCAAACTCAGTGTTAAGTACAGCTCAACAATTAGCAGAGAGAGTTCTGTATAGACAAATATTAAATTTTAAATGAGTCTTTTCATCCCTTAATGCTGAATAGCATGGTTGTGCTACCTTTTTACCATGGCAGTCATAAAATTTAATTGTACAAATAACTCATACTGTGTGTGCTGAGTTATTTTTATTCATATTCTATAAATCAAGGAAAATGTATCACTTGGTTACTTATACAACGGAATATCCAAATAATATAACCATAGAATAATTTTCATAGTAGCCTTTAATGTTCTTTTAGCAAAATTCTGGACACCCTGCTGCTTCAGTATTAACATTTTACAGCAATGGCACCTTTTTTTTTTTCCATTTTTGGAGAACAATAGAATCACCTGGGGAAAGGTCAGCAAAACTGTTCATCATGCTTGTCATTCATTGACATTAGATAGCTGAAGGTTAAGACCATCAGACATATGATATTACATAAAGATACAGTACAGGTTTCATTGCCAGGATACACTTTCCATTCAAAAACTTTCTTGTATTTTAAAAATGCACTAATATATGAGCCATTAACTTATTGGTGGTTTATGGAGCATTAAAAATAACTAAGAATATAAGAGATTTGTGAAAGGTAAGGAAAGCCATGAGGCAAGAAAAAAGACTGGACAGATAACCTACAATACAAACATATAACAAATATCAACTGGACAGATGCCCAGCTTTTGAATTTAAAGACCACTAAAAGGACATTTCTGTAGAATGTGATGCTTTGAGTACACAGTGCTCCACTGTAAAATAAAACAATAATGTCAATTTTAAAATTTTCAATGGGGCTTCCCAGGTGGTCCAGTGGTTAAGAATCTGCCTACCAATGGAGGGGACACAGGTTTGATCCCAGATCTGGGAAGATCCCACATGCCATGGAGCAACTGAGCCCAAGCAAAATTACTGAGCCAGCACTCTAGAGCCTTGAAGCTGCAACCACTGAGTCCATATGCACAACTAATGAAGTCCGTGCTCCTAGAGACCGTGCTCCCCACCGAGGGAAGCCCGTGCACTGCAATGAAGCGTTGCCTCCATTCGCCAGAACAAGACAGCCTACACGCAGCAACAAAGACCCGGTGCAGCTAAAAATAAACGAACCTTTTTCATTGAATTTATTGTCATTTAATGACTCTTTAGCATTTTTTATAAAAACTTAATGGCTTTAAAATTAATACACACCCCTCTTAAGTTATTAATAATTCAAAAGTCAACGTCTCTTCTTTTCCAAAGATGCTACCAGTTCTCATCTTTGTGTCAAGACTCACCAAGTTAAAAATTCACGATCCCACAATTTGTATTATCCAGAGTTTGGGACCAACTAATTCATTTTCTTAAATAGACACAAATTATATTGCAGCTCTGGGTTGTGACAAATGAGCTCTTCCAATAAACTAATGATTAAAGAACAAATAAAGAAACATTCCTATGTTTTAAATTCTAAAACACAGTTGAAAATAAAGCCAATCTTGCTTGTGGATAAGCCTGGATAAACACTGGATCTATTTAAGAGGGAGTATGGCTCCAATTCTCAAGAGTACAAATGTAGCTAAAAGCCTTGAGAGAGTCTTTTAAAAGCCATTTCAAATGTATTTGTACCATCCGCGTGAAATAGCAGAAGACAGTGATGGAGCTAAAAGCAAGCATTTTCAGAGTTCTGTTGTTATCCTTTGGGTCAGGTGAGATCTCACCAGAACTGGCACTGTGGACCACAGATTTCCTTTCTGTGTGTATGGTAGACAGTGAGAGAAATGGGCCAGGATTGCTATCATTCTTCTTCATATAGATTTGGAATATGGACGTATTGCACCCTTCTGAATTCCAAACATAGGAAGATTTATTGTATTTCATATCAGGGGGATTTTAGAATGGTGTAACTCTTTCAGAAAGACTTTTTATTTCATTCTGAAAGACACACCTACAGTTTTGGTGTGGTTGCTGAAGGGAGCAGGTCTATAAGACCAGTTTTTTCCTGTGCTAAATAGGGAGGATTATCCCAGTGAACAGAAGAGACATATACCTCATGTCCTCATTTAGGATCATTAGGCTTTTCTTATACCCATGCTTTAGCTTGTAAAGTGCTTAGAAGTCTTGAGAAAACTCTATCTGAATATTCAACCTAAGAAGATATTACAATCAGCAGTTCACAAATCCAGTATTCCAGAATGTGATAATTAGTCACAAGAAAAACTGTGGGTCATTTCCTTTTTCTATAGAGTCAATGAGGTTAATTGTTAAGAGTGACAGAGCAAGTTAACAGCAATAAAGATAATTCCACCTTTAGAACCATTAACAATTTTCAGTGTTCATAACAACTTCACAAATGCTATAAAGCCACAACAGTTTAAAACTGTAGGCTTCTCTGTGAAAAATCTAAGGAACGAAAATAGTTGATAGTTGTTGGTAATGTTTCTTGGATTGCTCTCTAATCTTTTCTATTGTCTATATAGCATGTAGTAATACTAGTAATAGTAGTAACAGCAGCAGTAGCAGCAGAAGCAGTGACAATAGTAACCATAATAACAGTAGAAGTATTAGCAGTAGACACAGCAGCTATAGTAGTAGTAGCAGCAGCAGCAGCCATGGCACCAATAGTAAGGGAAATAGTAGCTTTAATAGCAGTAGCAAAAGGAGGACTTAGAGGTAAAGGAGGGAAAAGAATATATTCATGACCTAGGTCCTGTATTAATTTATTAAGTACTTACAAGGCATTAGCCCATTTAATGCTCAGTTTTATATTTTCTTTTTAGTATTAGGAGGGAGTTTTAAGGTATTGATAAATATGAATTTTAGAACTCATCCCTCAAATATAGTGTATATCTTACCTACCATAGTTCTGAACCAACTGATTTACTGATAGAGGTGACATAGGAGAATTTTACTTACATAGGTGAGCAAGTGAGTTTGATCCCCTAAATTAGACAGATGACTTCCCCTGGAGGAGCAGATTTGAGTGTATGTTTCTTAAGACACCTTCCTCCCAGAGGAAGAAAACATGGGAGGGCTGTGCTGTGCAGGCGGCTTCTCTTTCCACTTACCAGTCAGGCTGGTTATTCCAATCTCTTAGGGCAGAAAGAATGTGAGACTGGAGATAGGGTAAGAGTGAAATACTAATAATCACTTGGAGGGGGAAGAACTGTCCTCTTGTCCCACAAAGTTTTCAGATTTGTTGGTTCTTACATAATGTGCCAGTAGTTGCTGTTGTTTAGTTGTTCAACTCTGTGCAACCCCATAGACTGTAGCCCACCAGGCTCCTCTGTCCGTGGGATTTCCCAGGCAGGAATACTGAAGTTGATTGCCATTTCCTTCTCCAGGGTAGTCATCCTGACCCAACAATTGAACCTTCATCTCCTGCACGGCAGGTGGATTCTTTCCTACTGAGCTACCAGAGAAGCCCCAAGGTTCCAGTCTTGACCATTAATTCAATATTCAAGGTGTGCTGAAAGCTCTCTCAAACTATGAGGCTAACAAACCATCAAGGAGTCTTGCTCCTCTTCCAATAAGTTTATTCCCTCTATGTACATCTCTGAGGTTTAGGCTATGCCTTTGAGACCACTGGTTGACAATACAGATTTTGCCCTAAGTAGGCTTTAACTCAATACACTTGGGTCCTTTCTCAGAAGATTAAACACTATATCGCATGATACACTAAAAGAGAAAAAGCTTACTTCGTTATATTGTATTATTATAATATTATATTCCTCCAGGGTGGTAAAATTTTTATTAGATTTTCCATTAGCCTTCGAGTCCTCATCTATTTCCATCCATCATAGCAGATATTTCTGGAGCAACTCTCCCTACGAATACAGGGAAAGTATTGACCTGGTAATAAAAGGAGAAGATATCTTTTGAGGATAAAACAGGACCAGATATGAAGTGGTTAAGGGTGTATTGAGAAAGAGCTAAATGGGAAAGAAATATCTGAAACTGGCTGTTGCAATAACAGATGTTTTCTTACAGAAGAGTGAATAGAAGCACTGCCCAGACCAAGTGTAACATCATTTCCACACTTTAATGAATTGTCTTTAAAGGACAAGATCAGTCCTGTCAAAATTTAAAGTGTTAAAGGATTTGACTACTCTCACATGTTAATCTGTTCTTTTGTTTTGGAAAGTGGCAATTTGGTCCTTTTTCAAGGCCACACTTTGTTTGTGTACCTTGTTTACTTCAAGATATGGCAAGTAACATGTCATGCAAATCAGATATAATTTAATCTCTACTTGCTTTCCTTAATTCAAATAAAGAGAGGATGAATTATCTTACATTGCCTAAAATACATCTTTCATAGATAGAGCATTTATAAAAGTGCTGAGTATGTTACTCAAAATTGAAATCAGAAGATGTTCATTCATCTGAGCCCGTATCTTCAATGTCTATAATAAGAAACTGCTCTTGTGGGACTACCTTGTAATGGATTTGATATTCCCCAGAAAGAGACATAAAAATTATTTTCTGAGTGTGAAGGGTAAATCTTCCATATACACCTACTCTTTCAATTCCTTTCTTCCTTATCCTAATGAAATCATTTAGTGGTTCCATTAGTGGGTCATTCACACTCAGCATTTAAGAAAGAGACCCCCAATGTTAATTTTAAATCCTTTTCTTTCCTTCTTTTGGGGTAGAATATGAAGCATCAAGATTTGACCTGTCTCTTAACACTAAAATTATGTAAGGAAGGAGGAAAGATTAACTTATTCAAAGAGCATTCAGCAGTTTTTAACAATGTGCCTGAGACAATGCTATTAATAGAACATAACCCAGGATTCCAAGATAGTAGAATTTGGTTATAATATGTGATCTAAATTGTATTTCAGGCAAACAATTTAAGCAAAATTAGGAAAGATTATGTGTGAGCAAAGAGATAAGTAAGAATGAGGGAGTCTAATATTTGAGGATAAATACATGGATGTTGGAGTGTTCCTGCAGTTTCTGATATGAGTCATTTGCATCATAATATATCATTAAATGGGCTTCCCAGGTGCCACTGGTGTAAAGAACCCACCTGCCAATGCAGGAGATGTAAAAGACGGGGGTTTGATCCCTGGGTTGGGAAGATTCCCTGGAGGAGGACATGGCAATCTACTCCAGTATTCTTGCCTGGAGAATCCCATGGACAGAGGAGCCTGGTGGGCTACAGTCCACAGCATCTCAAAGCGCTGGACACAACTGAAGCAACTTAACATACACATCATTAAATGAGTCAAAAATAATACCAACTAGAAAAAGATCTTGGGTGATGGAGTCAAGATGTTGAGTTTAATTCTGGACACGATTTGAAGTGTTCCTTGGGTATTACTATGAGAATTACCAACGAGCAATTGAAAATGTGGATCTTGTGCTCAGTAAAGAGGTTGTCGTTGTTGTTTGGTCACTAAGTCCTGTCCAACTCTTTGTGACCCCATGGACTGTAGCCGGCCAGGCTCCTCTGTCCATGAGATTTCCCAGGCATGAATACTGAAGTGGGTTGCCATTTCCTTCTCCAGGGGATCTTCTCGACCCAGGGATCGAACCTGTGTCTTTTGCATTGGCAGGTGATTTTTACTGCTGAGGCACCAGGAAAGCCCCAGTAAAGAGGACCTGACTACAGACATAGATTTAGAATTCATACCTTTCTTAATATTTGAAGAATAACTAGTAAGGTCACTACACCCATAACTGGTATAATACCCATAAAGAAAATAAGACAAAAAGCTGTATATTTATACATGAAAATTGGTAAAATAATAAGAAAGGTTTTAGAAGCAGTGTGCTTCAAAGAATTCTGAAGATCTAAGTAACTTTAGGGACAACTTTCAGTAAACAGGCTACATATAATATCAGACATATTCTTGCTAAGTTTACAGTAAAATAAAGTTTTATATTAAGTGCATGTATACTAAGTCATTTCAGTCATGTCCAACTCTTTGTGACCCCATGGACTGTAGCCCATCAGGTTTCTCTGTCCATGGGATTCTCCAGGCAAGAACACTGGAGTGGGTAGCCATTCCCTTCTCCAGGGGATCTTCCCAACTCAGGGATTGAACCCATATCTCATACATCTTCTGCATTGGCACGTGAGTTCTTTACCACTAACGCCACCTGGAAAGCCCTTTATATTAAATACTTTGAGACAAAAGTAAATAAGAAACAGCTATATGGATATGGATATATTTTGTTGGATGCTCATGGTAACCTGAGCTATAAATAATATCTCAGAAGTGAAGGTTTGCAATGCACTCTCCTCATTAGGTGCAGACATCCATTCTTCTGTCTTATTCAGGTTACACTTAGGAGGCACTGATTAACTATTCCTAGCCAACAGGATGACTCAAACAGCTGTCTATGAGTCAACATGCTGTATATATTTAGAGTTTTGTCCGTAAAACTTTTTATTCATAGGGTCATAATGAGTCCCTCTGTATCTGTTCAGTTTTATATCCACTTTCAACCATAAGTCCACTTCTAAGTGCCCAATTGGCCACTCAATCACTCTTGGACAAACTTGGATACAGTGAATCTACAGCAAAATAAACATCTGCTTTTTTATCAGAGGAGGTAGTGGCCTAGTTACAAAGTGGTAGTAGATGTGTCTCAGAAAAAAAAATATTTCTAACTCCATATTTATCCAAATTTATAACACATTTATCTACCTCTAAACAAAAAATGACAAACCACTCCAGTACACTTGCCTGGAAAATCCCATGGACGGAGGGGCCTGGTGGGCTATATAGTCCATGGGGTCGCACAGAGTTGGACACGACTGAGCGACTTCACTTTCACTTTTCACTTTCATGCATTGGAGAAGGAAATGGCAACCCACTCCAGTGTTCTTGCCTGGAGAATCCCAGGGACGGGGGAGCCTGGTGGGCTGCCGTCTATGGGGTCGCACAGAGTCGGACACGACTGAGAGACTTAGCAGCAGCAGCAGCAGCAAACAAAAAGTAGCCAAGGTGACTACCTAACCCCTGTGAATTTACCTACTCTGAATTGGAAGGTGAATTTATGATAGTATTAAAAATTCAATTTTCTTCCTAGATGCATGGAGAAACTGTTATTTTTGTCAAGGACACAGGTAAAATCATTTAGTAGAATTCAAAAATATGGAGCAGGAAGTTATATGTTGAGTGTGGAGGGGTGTGTGTGTGTGTGTGTGTGAATACATCTAATTTGACCCTTTTAATATAGTCAAGATTGCTAATATTTTCATTAGGAGGGAAAGGGGCAACATCTCGCATTACAGATTAGAAAACAGAGTTGAAGCATTTGAGTAACTTTCACTTACAGAACAAACTTCCTATCTAGTTGACTTTGTATTGTATTTGGCAGTGCCTGGCCATCAACAAGCCCATCAAGAAGTTTGCTGTGACTAAATGAATGACTATGTGTTAGCTCTTCTCTAAATTTTTGGTAGAATTCAGCTGTGAAGCCGTCTGGATCTGGGCTTTTGTTTGCTGGAAGATTTTTGATTACAGTTTCAATTTCCGTGCTTGTGATGGGTCTGTTAAGATTTTCTATTTCTTCCTGGTCCAGTTTTGGAAAGCTGTACTTTTCTAAGAATTTGTCCATTTCCTCCACGTTGTCCATTTTATTGGCATATAATTGTTGATAGTAGTCTCTTATGATCCTTTGTATTTCTGTGTTGTCTGTTGTGATCTCTCCATTTTCATTTCTAATTTTATTGATTTGATTTTTCTCCCTTTGTTTCTTGATGAGTCTGGCTAATGGTTTGTCAATTTTATTTATCCTTTCAAAGAATCAGCTTTTGGCTTTGTTGATTTTTGCTATGGTCTCTTTTGTTTCTTTTGCATTTATTTCTGCCCTAATTTTTAAGATTTCTTTCCTTCTACTAACCCTGGGGTTCTTCATTTCTTCCTTTTTTAGTTGCTTTAGGTGTAGAGTTAGGTTATTTATTTGACTTTTTTCTTGTTTCTTGAAGTATGCCTGTATTGCTATGAACTTTCCCCTTAGGACTGCTTTTACAGTGTCCCACAGGTTTTGGGTTGTTGTGTTTTCATTTTCATTTGTTTCTATGCAAATTTTGACTTCTTTTTTGGTTTCTTCTGTGATTTGTTGGTTATTCAGCAGCGTGTTGTTCATCCTCCATATGTTGGAATTTTTAATAGTTTTTCTCCTGTAATTGAGATCTAATCTTACTGCATTGTGAGCTAACACCTATCCTACTCAAACTCTTCCAGAAAATTGCAGAGGAAGGTAAACTTCCAAACTCATTCTATGAGGCCACCATCACCCTAATACCAAAACCTGACAAAGATCCCACAAAAAAAGAAAACTACAGGCCAATATCACTGATGAACATAGATGCAAAAATTCTTAACAAAATTTTAGCAATCAGAATCCAACAACACATTAAAAAGATCATACACCATGACCAAGTGGGCTTTATCCCAGGGATGCAAGGATTCTTCAATATCCGCAAATCAATCAATGTAATACACCACATTAACAAAGTGAAAAATAAAAGAATGACCTATGTAAATATACACTAACTTGCCTGGTTACAAAAGGAAAATTGAACTCAATATTTATCTATTAATAGCATCACTTTTTTTTTTAGTACACAGTAAAGAAAATAAGAGCATGCTGATTTTCCCTGAAGAGCATAAATCCCAATCCTTGCATTTTTGTGAATGATAGCATACTACATGGATCATCACAGCTTGAACCACAAAGATCAATAAGAACACTGCACTCTATTTTTCACCATCTCTTGTACACGGTGCCAATGCAAGTCAGTCTATTAAATTACTAATTTCCTTCCATATACATTAAGAATAGACATCTGGACTCTTTGGTTTGATAGTGCTGGCATAAGTTTGATTGAATAACTTGAAAAACTAAAAGACTGAATGTATCATAATGGCACTTTATGAAAATAGCTACTTAATCAAATACTGTAGTCTTACGTAATACCAATTCACATTTCATGCCATGAACTCTAAGTTTTACATTGTTATAAAAATGGTTTTCAGTATTGTATTTTTCTCCTGACATCTATTGCTTGGACAGATTTTAATAGTGAATTAAATCAATTATGTAGATTTGAAAGTGACTTCAGAGAAATAAGAGAAGCTCAGAAAATGTCTTCTAACTAGATCTTTCTCAGTTTTCAGTGCTTCTGAGAATGGCCCTTTGGGCACCAATGTTTCTACAGTTCAATACAACCATACATTTTTATTCTGACAATACAAAATGCAAAGAGCTTCTTTGAATGCCATTTAAGAAATCTAATCATTTATAATAATTATCATCTAATATAATCTTATAAGGAAATAGGAGAAAATATTTTAAATAGAAAATTCTAATTCTGCAAATTTAAATTAAGAATCCTTACCTAAAACAGGCTTTGAGAATATTTTATTAGTTTTAAGAGGTACAAACTACTATAAGGTCAAACTTTTTAACTGACTAAACCCTTTTAACTCAAGAAAATACAGTAGGCCAACTATTTTGCTAATGAAATCCCCGAATATAACACTATTTTACTGAAGAAAATAGTTGGATACCTGAATTAATGGCCTCATGAATTTTCACAAACATTTCAGTTTTTCATCAGCACAGTGGATTTGACTGAACTCCTCTGCTCTCTCAGCAAAATAAGTGTTCTCAAAAGCATATTGTTCATTGGTCAATAACAACATGAATTGTTCAGTTTCTGACTTTATTCTGAGAACACAATGTACTTTTATCCTTTCCCCATCAACAACAGACTTCATATTTTGACAATGGCAAGGAAATGAATTGCACTATATTATAGTGTCCAAAATCACTTCAGAAATTTTGTTCTTTTGGCATAACATGTATTTTTTCCCTAGAATATAAAAAGCTCTCCATGATGTAAGTGCATGGTTGGAACTAATTTAGAGTTATTGAGGCAATGCATAAGAAATAATCAACTGTGGAATCCCAGTTTATACAACACTCAGCTAAAAGGAATTCTCTGTAGTAGTATGTAGACACAGCAAGAAAGGTTCAGTGGTAAAATTTCTAACACTAACCAACAATTATAGCTCAATTCATTTGTGTAACTCCTGGGTGGTCTCACTTATTTCAAAACTTATATTTTCTGCTTTTCAGATTCTCAAAGGTGTATGGAAATATGATATATATACCTGACAAAACAACTTGGTCAAACTTCCAGGATCCTCCATTTGACTCAAATATCCACAAGGAAAAAGAGTTTTATATTAGAACAAATCTTAGACAAAAGACTTCAAATATCATATAATATTTTAAGATAAGAGGAATCTTACAAAGAAACTTTGTTACTTTCTGCCTTCTCAGGCTCATTTCCGCTAATTGATACCCATGCCCCAGTCTATTCAGGGGTTGTTCCATCATCTAAATATGCCTTCTCTCTCATAAATCCAAGCCTTCTTTCCTGCAAGAACTCAGCATTGAATATCATTCCTCTGAAACTTTTGGCCAATTCATAGTTCTGTAAGACTCACCACCAACCTCATCTCTTCTCAAACACCTTCCCTGACCTGCTCAGAAAGAGTCAGAGCTATATTCTGGGTTACTATAGCTTCCTGGGGGCTTTGCAAGTGGCTCAGCGGTAAAGAATACACTTGTCAATGCAAGAGACATGAATTTGACCCCTGGGTCAGGAAAATACCCTGGAGAGGGAAATGGCAACCCCGGTATTCTTACCTAGGAAATCCCAAGGACAGAGGAACCTGGAAGGCTACAGTCCATGGGGTCACAAAAGGGTCAGTCATGACTGAGCCACTCAACAGTAATGTCTTCTTGTACATACCTCCTTTTAAAGGTTTTCTTATGCTCTATTGTTTACTTACCTGCTATTATTACTTGACTTGTGTTCCTTGAGGGCCAAGGTAGTATGTCTTTTTTTGAAGGAATTAATCTCTTCCATCTCTCCACAGCCCTTAGTAAGATGTTCCATACTCAGTAAATCCTCAGCATATGCTATCTGATTTATTGATGTCTGATTTATTGAAATCACCCCATTATAAAATCGTGTACCCATGAAATATTAAGATATTTATAATTTATGTTACATCTGTTTTTAAAAAGTGTGAGGCAGCTTTTAAACTATACCTATGGAAATATATATCACCAACACAAGGTAACCAAATTGAATTGTATGAATTTCATTAAGTTGTCATTTACTTTATCATCTTTGGGTATGTAAAATTATAAATTGGACATTAAACTTTAATGTAAAATTTTTTTAAAGTTACGCTTTATCTTCTATTAGACAGAAAGTGAGAGCGAGTGTGTTAGCAGTGCTTCAGAATTTCACATCACGATGTCATGTACCAAAAGGAAGAGTGCGGGGAGCGAGCTCCACCTCTGGCAAAGGTCATGAGGAAGGAGGCTTGGCATACGCAAAGGCGGGATCAAGCCTCAGGAGTCTCCCTGGAAATTCTCGAGCAATCTACCCCCAAAACCAGAGTCTGCCTACTTTCTGCTTTGTGCTTTCACCTACACCTCTGACTTTATGGGGCGCTGTCCCCCACTACCTCTCTGAAAAAAGTTAGCTTACAGCTCCAGTTAATAATTCCTGGGTGTACCTCACAAAGGCCAGCCTGTGTATGGTGGCAGTTCAAGGAAATGGTCCAAGGGAAAAAGAAAAAAAAAAAAAAAAATTCTCTAATTTTGGGTTTTTGAATAAAGTAAAAATCAAGATATCTTAAAATTGTCATTTTAAATTTCTGACACTCTCAATAACCTCCCCTCACACTCTCTCCTTTTACCATTGATAATTTCCTAACAAAATTTCCAGGACATCCTATCTCTGTCTTTTTGACTCCTTTGTACCTGTTCTTTCTTCCTCTACTTTATTGGTGGTGATGTTTTTCGCTTGTGAATAATTCTTCTTATTTCAAAAAAATAATTTTTGTTTTTGTTACACATTCATATTTTCCCTCATGTCTTTGTAAGACATTAATATCTGTCCTTGTGCCCAAGAGATAGAAGACTGTATACATTAGAAATAAACCCGCATCCTGTTCCTGCTAGGTTCCTAGTGAAGACATGACTGAAATTTTAAAGTTTGCCTTATTCCTGAAACCATATTCTGAGGAGTATTGCCTATATTGAAGTTTGTAAATTTGGTCAGAGGAGTTCCACTGCTCAATAGTCTGTACCCAGTAGTGATTTCCTGGTCCCTCACACTCCAAAAACCTTGAATCTTGCTTACACCACTCAGCTTCTAAATCCTGAAATGCCATTATCTAAGTGAAGTGTGCTGTGCTTGCAAAAGACTTGGTGGTTTTCTTCTGTACCAACCAGTCACCACGCTGGAGGGATTAGAGTACAGCAATGATCTTATGATTCAAGAGGAAGCAAGAATTGTGAGTTCACTATCACTGTGCATACTTAGATTATTATAAAATATAGGGACCTGAGGCCACACAAATACGCAAAGTTGAATTTAGAATACACATGCCCGTTATGTGTCTGCAGAGCTAAGTGAAGTTCGAATTTCTACTTTGATGGTTGAATTTTCTGATTTTAGAAGAATTTCAAATTTGAGATTTGCATTCTTTAAAATATTTGAAGTTTTGAAGTTGGAAATTTTTCCTTGAAAAGTTTAGTACACAAACGAGTAATCTTTTTAGCCCTGAGAGGAAATGAACCTAGTGATTTTTATTGCCATGTATAAGGCACTTCCTTACACTTCTTCCTCTAGTTCTTACTCTCCTTTTCTCCATAGTAGCTAATTCTGAAGACATTTCCATCCAAGGTGCAGGATGTTCATTGTTACTACCAGGCAGTGTGCCTGCTTCATAGCAGAATTGAATGGATAAAATATGACTGTGTTTTTTTTTTTTCACATAGTATAAGAACTGGAATAGATCATCGAGTGTCATCACAATCTCTTTTTAGCCATCATGTAACTGGTAAATAGTCATCAACATTAGATTTTCTTAACCTTTGTCTCTAGTTTTTGATCATTTGAAATGTATTAATGAGAATTCTACAAGAAGCACATAATATTTGCCTGAAAATTTTATGAGGATTTAGGTGTCCAGCATTGTCCTCAACACAGTACTTAGATTAGCTGATTTAATACTCAAATCTACTTTACCAGTAGATTTTCTTGCTTAAATTTTTAATCTAAAATGTGTTGGTGAACAAACTGAGCTGCAGAGATTGAGCAATTCAATCAAGGTCATAAAGCAAGTAAATATTGGAGACAAGATTTGAGCTGGCAATCTGGCTCCAGAGTAGATGCTTAAAAGCTATTGAATAACTCATTGGCTTTTATGAATTTACCTTGTACATATGGATTTGAAATAGAAAATCAATGTATTAAGGATATTTCACTTTATGGAGTTATTTCATAAATAACCTTGGAAAGTTCTTAGAATGGAAGAGAGAAATGACTTGGGGTGGGGGGGGGCACAGTTAGCAGGATCACAGAAATCAAACCTAACATGCTGACTGAATTCAAGAGATGGCAGAGAGTGAAGATGAACTAAAAAGCCTTTTGATGAAAGTGAAAGAGGAGAGTGAAAAAGTTGGCTTAAAGCTCAACATTCAGAAAATGAAGATCATGGCATCTCGTCCCATCACTTCATGGGAAATAGATGGGGAAACAGTGGAAACAGTGTCAGACTTTATTTTTTGGGCTCCAAAATCACTGCAGATGGTGATTGCAGCCATGAAATTAAAAAATGCTTACTCCTTGGAAGGAAAGTTATGACCAACCTAGATAGCATATTGAAAAGCAGAGATATTACTTTGCCAACAAATGTCCGTCTAGTCAAGGCTATGGTTTTTCCAGTGGTCATGTATGGATGTGAGAGTTGGACTGTGAAGAAGGCTGAGCACCGAAGAATTGATGCTTTTGAACTGTGGTGTTGGAGAAGACTCTTGAGAGTCCCTTGGACTGCAAGGAGATCCAACCAGTCCATTCTGAAGGAGATCAGCCCTGGGATTTCTTTGGAAGGAATGATGCTAAAGCTGAAACTCCAGTACTTTGGCCACCTCATGCCAAGAGTTGACTCATTGGAAAAGACTCTGATGCTGGGAGGGATTGGGGGCAGGAGGAGAAGGGGATGCCAGAGGATGAGATGGGTGGATGGCATCGCCGACTCGATGGACATGAGTGAACTCTGGGAGTTAGTGATCGACAGGGAGGCCTGGCGTGCTGTGATTCATGGGGTCGCAAAGAGTCAGACGCAACTGAGCGACTTAACTGAACTGAAAGACCAGGATGAATTTCATAAATGACAGTTCATGGGGTCACAAAGAGTCAGACACAGATTAGGAACTGAACAATGGAACAACTTACTGGCAGTCATCTCATTCTCTTTTTTTTCTCTTTTCTGAAAAGCACCAAAGATTCTTATCTTATCTGATATGATTCAGTTTGCCTCTTCTTGTCCTCTTCCTGGTTTAATGGTTTTGCAAGAGTCAGGCTGGTGGGTTCAAATATAAGCTCAAACCAATTTCCCTCTTTGTAAAATAGTGGTAGAACTAGTATCTATAGCAGTGTTATTGAAGGGAATTAGTGCAATATTCCATGTAATGTTTAGCATGGAAACTGCCACAGAGTTAGTGTCAGCTATTAACATTGATCTTATTATTTTCTCCTTCTTCCAAAACTCTTGCCTTCTTGCCCTATTCTCCCTCTTCTCTAGCTGCTAGATCACCTTCATAATATGTAAGCTAATTTTTAGTTAAACATTATCTTTAACATTAGTTAAAGATTATAATGAAAATCTTCTGAGAAATAGCAGAATGTTTCTTTGGACTCTAAAAAATACAAACCACACAGAAAAAAATGTTCTGTGTATGATGGTGCCTGCAAAACACCATTATACACAATTTACACATCACACACATCAAAACACATCATACATAAGGGGTGGGACAGTCCTATTGGGAGGTAATTTATAAATCAGTGTCCTTGGACAGATAAAAGAACTTATTCTATTTTGAAATGAATCCTTTTCTCAGGGGGAGTTAGCTTGACCACAGCACTTATTCTGTATTTCAAACCAGATAAACAAGGTCAGAAACAGTCTCATTTAATATCCCCAATGTCAGGTAGATGCATTATCACCCTCATGTTACAGATGACAACTATGAAATTTAGAAACAATACATCATTTTGCCTAGAACCAAGTGACTCAAAATTCATGATCTTTTTACACGTCCAAAGAATGGATCTAAACAGATACTATTGACAACACAAAGTAGACCAATGGCTCAGGATACATGATACAATGAAAGAAAAATCACAGAAAACACCATTCAAATAAAAATAAAGCCATTGAAAACAGTAAAATTGGTTCTGCAGAATTCCCTGAGCTTCAAATAAATAAATAAAAAGCATTTATAATCCTCAAAATGTTGCACGTTACAATTGTACAGTACATTCCTCAGAGTAGAAATTACAGAATTATTTTAATGCTGTCACTATATACTGACATTTGTTTGTGAAAAAATATTGTCTGGATAACCAAGATCCAGAGCTGCCTTCATTTATTACAACCAGGCTTTTCTTCCCTTTAAATTCTTATTTTGCTTTTTACTTCCCTTTTCAAAATAGTCTTCTTGTTAATTTTTCCAACTTTTATTCCCTCTCTTATCCTTTCTCCCATCCTTATCACAGAATGATCTCCACAAAACTTGTAAAATCAATACATCAAAATAAGTACAACAGACAGCCATTTGTTGATGTTTAGTTTCTAAGTCCTGTCTGACTCTTTGAGAACCCATGGACTGCAGTACACCAGGTCTCCCTGTCCTTCACCATCACATGGAGCTTGCTCAAACTCATGTCCATTGAGTTGGTGATGCCATCCAACCATCTTATCCTCCACCATCTTCTTCTCCTTTTACCTTCCATCTTTCCCAGCATCAGGGTCTTTTCCAATGAGTTGGCTTTGCACATCAGGTGACCAAAGTATTGGAGCTTCAGCTTCAGCAACAGTCCTTCCACACTTGACTACATTTTCCTATGGAAGAAAGCTGATAAGAGCTTTCCAAATATAACAAGAATTTTCTTCTTCAGATTCAGGAGTAAAATTTCCTGATCCTATGAAACGACATGGTTAGCATCACTCTCTTGTACCCATTCCATCTAGTCTTGGGGCTCAGCATTATTCTGTTCTTCCCTCTTATTTCTAATAGTCAGTCTTGTTTATTCACCTTAACCCATTCTCCTATCAGATGATTCTGACATGCATTTCAAGTGCCTCACTTCTTATGGAGATGTTTGTTTAAAGCAAACGGTGTTTTGCAGACACTGTCATACACAGAACATTTTTTTTCTGTGTTGTCTGACGATTGTTAGCTTAACTGTGTTAATCTTTTTGCCTCCACCTAAACAGTTTGTGCCCTCATTCATGATGCAAATGTTTATTGACTGCCTCCAATTACCAGGCACAACAGGGTCTGCTTGAACTATGGGTTCTCTGGAAAAGTTGGGCACAAAACGAGAAATGTGGTTTTGTATACATCAGTTCAATTCAGTTCAGTCGCTCCGTCGTGTCCAACTCTTTGTGAACCCATGAATCGCAGCATGCCAGGCCTCCCTGTCCATCACCATCTCCTGGAGTTCACTCAAACTTACGTCCATTGAGTCGGTGATTCCATCCAGCCATCTCATCCTCTGTCGTCCCCTTCTCCTCCTGCCCCCAATCCCTCCCAGCATCAGAGTCTTTTTCACTGAGTCAACTCTTCGCATGAGGTGGCCAAAGTACTGGAGTTTCAGCTTTAGCATCATTCCTTCCAAAGAACACCCAGGACTGATCTCCTTTAGAATGGACTGGTTGGATCTCCTTGCAGTCCAAGGGACTCTCAAGAGTCTTCTCCAACACCACAGTTCAAAAGCATCAATTCTTTGGCACTCAGCTTTCTTCACAGTCCAACTCTCACATCCATACATAACCACTGGAAAAACCATAGCCTTGACTAGATGGACCTTTGTTGGCAAAGTAATATCTCTGCTTTTCAATATGCTATCTAGGTTGGTCATAACTTTCCTTCCAAGGAGTAAGCGTCTTTTAATTTCATGGCTGCAGTCATATAATATAGTTAATTGATTCATAGATGTTAATGATTAAGATATGAAGCCCAAGCAAACAATAGCCTGTCTTTATAGTTACAGAGAATGGTTTCATTAAAATCATTAGGTTTGTCTACATCCAGGATATGAAGCGGAGCTGAAGTGTATCATTTTTTTTAAAAGCTATAGTATAAGGCTGGAGAAGGCAATGGCACCCCACTCCAGTATTGTTGCCTGGAAAATCCCATGGATGGAGGAGCCTGGCAGGCTGCAGTCCATGGGGTCGCTAGAGTTGGACATGATCGAGCGACTTCACTTTCACTTTTCATGTTCATGCATTGGAGAAGGAAATGGCAACCCACTCCAGTGTTCTTTCTTGGAGAATCCCAGGGACAGGGGAGCCTGGTGGGCTGCCATCTATGGGGTCACACAGAGTCAGACATAACTGAAGTGACTTAGCAGCAGCATAGTATAAGGCAGTAGCATGAATTTCTCTATACTTTCATCACAATTACCAATCACGGAAAAGCTCTAAAAATCAAATTAATACTTGTAAACTGTAGTTCATGAATGTATAAGTCAATAAGCATGCATTTATTTATTAGTTCAATGAACATTTGTAGCCCTAGTTACAAGTACCAAGCATGGACTGTGAAACGTATTAAGGATAGAAGGAAAGAAAAGTGTATTCCTTGTTCTCAAGTATCTCACATTCTGTGACAAAGCTGGATACTCAAACAGACAAATTTAATCAACTGTCATAATTATCAGCATAGAGATATGCAACAGAACAGGGGGATGTCAAACAAAATACAAAATTTTCTCCCTTACTGTGAAGTGGAAATCAGAGACACTCGACAGAGTAGTCAATGCTGAATTGGCACTCAAGGTGATGACGAGACGTTCCGATGGCAAGCAATGCTTTCTGAGAGGTGGGGAACATGGAGAGACTCTTGGAGGCAAGAGATGCAGTTGCAGGTGAAGGCAGCAACCATTGTTTCCCATGGCTGGAGTGTCAGGTAAATGGAGAAAATAGTGAGAAGAGAAGTAAAGTCAGCAGCAGGACCCAGGAGTGGGCATCCTCGTGAGCTGTGTGCATGCTCAGCCACTCATTTGTGTCTGACTCTTTGTGATCCTATGAACTGTAGCCCACCAGGCTCCTCTATCCATGGGATTTTCCAGGCAAGAATACTAGAGTAGCTTGCCTTTCCTTCTAAGGGAATCTTCCCAACTCAGGAAGATTCCTGTGTCTCCTGCATATCCTGCATTGGCAGGTGGATTCTTTACCACTGTGCCACCTGAGAAGCCCTTGTGAGCCCCACTGGAGCCTGAATATATCCTACAGTGGCAAGACATTGAAGAATTTCATGTGGAGACATGGAATCACTTGCCTTAAAAAAATGGAGGCAGAATTTAGAGGCATCAAATTTGGAGGCTGGGGAAACCTGCCAAAAGTTGAATAGAACTGGACTTCCTTGGTGGTCCAGGGGTTAAGAATTTGCCTGCCAATGCAGGGGATATAGGTTCGATCCTGGTCTGGAAAGATTTCGCATGCCTCGGGCAACTAAGCCTGTGTACCACAACTACTGAAGCCATGCACCCATAGCTTGCGCTCTGCAGCAAGAGAAGCCACCACAATGAGAAGCCCACGCACTGCAACGCAGAGTAGCCCCCTCTGACCACAATTAGAGAAAGCCCTCATGCAGCAACAGAGACTCAGCACAGCCAATATATATATATATATATATATATATATATATATATTTATTTATTTAAAGAGTTGAATAGTTCAGACAAATGTGTCCTCTCCTCTGTGCTGGGACAAATCACAGTGCCTTTTGTCATCTGAGAGTTTCTATTCCCTCCTGTCTACTCCTCCCCCCCAAAGTAAAAAGGAGAACAATTTATGCTTAGGTAGATAAAAGAGCCATAGCCTGAAAACTTAAAAACATATAATTGTCTCCAACTGGTGATTACTGTGGATTTTAAGAAAAACAAAAATTTGGAGCTTTTTGCTTTTCTCCTAGACTTACAAAAACACACTCCCTGATGTGACATTCTCTTTGAGATGTTATCTCTGTTTCTTTCGTTGAATATTGTTTGTGAGTGTGTTCGTAAATTTGAATATAATTTGAGAGGAAAGAATCAACCATGTGGCAATAAAGTTTTTTTTTTTCTTTTGTGTTATCTTTATGGGTCATATTCTTTCTGTTAATACTAAGGAATATATCACCAGGAGATGGGCTGCATTTGGCTCAGTCCACGGGACTTCCCAGGTGATTCAGTGGTAAAGAATCTGCCTGCCAATGCAGGATACTCAGGAGACAAACCTTAGATCTCTGGAGACACAGGAAGATCCCCTGGAGAAGGAAATGGCAACCTATTCCAGTAGTCTTGCCTAGTGAATCCCATGGACAAAGAAGTCTGGTGGGCTATAGTCCATGAGACTCTTGAGAGTCTCTTGGACTGCAAGGAGATCCAACCAGTCCATCCTAAAGGAAATCACTCCTGAGTATTCATTGGAAGGACTGATGCTGAAGCTGAAACTCCAATACTTTGTCCACCTGATGAGCTGACTCATTGGAAAAGACCCTGATGGTGGGAAAGATTGAAGGCAGGAGGAGAAGGGGGTGACAGAGGATGAAATGATTGGATGGCATCACCGACTCAGTGGACATGAGCTTGAGCAAACTCTGGGAGTTGGTGATGGACAGGGAGGCCTGGTGTGCTGCAGTCCATGGGGTCGCAAGAGTTGGACACGACTGAGTGACTGAACTGAACTGAACTGATAGTCCACGGGGTCACAAAGAGTCAGACACAACTGAGTGGACACTACAATGATGATAAGTGGTATTTGAGTCAGTTTTCAGTTAAGAAAACAACAACAACAATAACAAAAACACCCTAAATATACTGATAGGATGGTATCTGATGTTAGGATTGTTTATAAATCATGACAAAGCATGCACGATTAGAGGTCAAAGAAAACCATTTCCAGCTTTCAGAAAATCAAGTCATTGCAGGGGTTTCAAAACAACACCCCTGATGAGCACCCTGTCCGTAATGTTGAAGCAGATGCTCTGCAGAATGCCTGGAATCTGCTGACAAATCACCTATCTGCTCTCAGCTGAGTTCAGTCAGCACTCACCACCGTCAAAGAAAGGAATGTCAAAGAAAATGATGTCTACCTCTCTTCCACCTTCTGAACCACACCTGCCCTCTCAGTGGTGAAACCTCAGCAGGCGATGGCAAGAGAGCCAACCAAATGTGGTTTCCAGCCTTCCAGCCTTCACTGCACAAAGGGCAGGTGTAGAAAGAACTAGAATCATGCTAAGATGGCAGCAGGCATACCAGATCGCATGGTGTGCATTCTAGGGTCATTCACATTCTAGGGTCTGTTCACTCTAGGGCTCAAGCAAAACCAGCTTGTGTGTAAAGAGAAGCCCATGTGTTGGAGAAAAGTGAGTGGCTTCTCATGAAATCTGAATTCTTAGTAAGTACAAGGAGATAACAATTAACAGTGATTATAGCAGTTCAGGCCCCAATACTAGTTTGAGTTATTTCTGAAGATTGATATTCAGCTTGAATATAAATTCCATTTCTATCTTCTTACTTCAGCTACTTAAAATTACAAGTTGAATTATATCTGAAGAAAATTTTCAAGAATCTGTCAGTTTTTAGACTCATTAGACCCAGACTCTTTTAGAGTCAAATTCCAGTTATTTTGGAAATATATAAATACAATTTATAATAAAACTGTTTTATAGGTAATGTATGTCAAAGGTTATGGTTTGGGGGCCTGATTTTTACATCTTTGTTATTTCAAAACTTAGTTACTAGACATCTTCCATTTAGAATTATTTTCTCAGTTCTTATTCTTTATATCCTGGCAGAAATAATTTAAGCATAATAATAATTTTGTCTCTAAAATTATTTTTCTCACATACCTATAGTTAGAAAATATTCAATTTGTTTTTTCTTAAACTTAATTTGAAATAAATCAAACATAAGATATTAGCATTTTCCCTAGAACATAGCTAATTATTTCATCTTCAATTAAAATGGAAGACATTTATTTTAGATTGTAAAATCCCTTAATAGCATCATAGTATAGTGAAAGTGAAGTTGCTCAGTCGTGTCCAACTCTTTGTGACCCCATGGACTGTAGCCTACCAGGTGCCTCCCTCCATGGGATTCTCCAGTCAAGAGTAATGGAGTGGGTTGCCATTTCCTTCTTCAAGCATCATAGTATAAATGTGGCTTATATCATGGAGATAACTTTTATAAATATGTTTCTAATTATATCCCTCATCATATAACATGAAAGTGAAGTCCTTATTATAGGAAGTAATTGTGATGTTAAAACTGTAGTGTTTCTATTGCCAGAATAATAATAATAAATCTTAGCCATGATAAAACAAGTAATAATCTCTAAAATTTATGTTCCATATAAATCCTACAATTAAAAAGCTTTTACTTTTCAGTACAATTTAAATAATAGTAGTAAAATTTAAAAGGATCAACTATGCATAAATTTCTAATCAAAATAATATAACTCAATTATTGTCTTACCTGTTTCATAAGATGGTTATAATAATAAAATGAGGCAATCTATGAAATTCCATTGTTATTATTCTTGCCACTAAAGAGGGATTTTTTTTAAGAATTCTTGGATGAAGAGAAAATTACCAAACATGTGCCATAGATATAATGAGATAATAAGAGTAAAGTTAGAAAGCAAATTATTTATAAAGTGCATATTATACTAGATCTTCTAAAGCATGGATTTACTAACATTTCTTCTTTTACTTTGTAGCACAGGTTCACTGTACCTTATAAACAGAAATCTTGCTATTTGTGAAGTTTTTCTAGTGATTCTAGAAATATACCAGTAGTATAAGTATTTGTCCCTATAAAGTTTTGAGACTTTTATCAAAAAGATTATGATTATGGAAAATTTTAACATGATTATACATGTCATTCAAATAAGTCCCAAATATACATATATGGTACATACACATTTATGTATGCTCAGTGGTAAGCACTATTTTAGCCAGTTAGAACACAGGGATACCCTGCCTACTAGAAAAATGCAATCTAGTAGCTGCTGCTACTGCTGCTAAGTCGCTTCAGTTGTGTCCGACTCTGTGCAACCCCATAGACGGCAGCCCACCAGGCTCCCCCGTCCCTGGGATTCTCCAGGCAAGAACACTGGAGTGGGTTGCCATTTCCTTCTCCAATGCATGAAAGTGAAAAGTGAAAGTGAAGTCGCTCAGTCGTGTCCGACTCTTCGCGACCCCATGGACTGCAGCCTACCAGGCCCCTCCGACCATGGGGCTTTCCAGGCAAGAGTACTGGAGTGGGGTGCCATTGCCGTCTCCAAAATGCACTATAGTGTCCCAAATATCTGTCATAACTGCAGTTTTGAATACCAGATAATTCAACCTATTCTAGCATTCATGAGTTAGAAACCAGCATGCAAGTTACAAATAGATAAAAAGTTGACCCATCCCCTTGAGCCTGAGAAAAAACTGGGTAAATTCTCAGTTGAACAGAGAAACACAATACAAAAGGGCCACCAGTTTTGAGAGTTCTAACACCCCAATCTAGTAGAAATTGGACTAAATGGATTTTTACAATATAATACAGTACATTTAATTAGAGAAAAGAAATATTAAGACAATTTGAGAGAGTTAGAAATAGCTAATTTCAGTTTGAGTAGGGATATATAGAAAGGGCAAAAGAAAGAAGGCATTCCTAAAACAGAAAACAGCATCTAAAAAGTCCGAGTTTGGGAAATTTTTTGATATTCAGAAATGGTTAAGTTCAGGGCAATTAAGAGCTTAATCAAAAAACAGTGACAAGGTGAAGAGGTAAGTTAAAGCTAAACTGTGGGGGAAAAGTATTTACTGGCTTTGGGTTTAACCCCGAAGGTGAAAACATTGTGACACTATCTCATGACATGTGCTGCACTAACTCACTCAGTCCTGTCTGACTCTGTGCGACCCCATGGACTGCAGCCCACCAGGCTCCTCTGTCCATGGGATTCTCCAGGCAAGAGTACTGGAGGGGGTTGCCATTTCCTTCTCCAGGGCATCTTTCTGACCCAGGAATCGAACTCACGTCTCTTACTGTCTCCCGCACCGGCAGGTGGGTTCTTTACCACTAGTGTCACCTGGGAAGCATTTTGGGGCTTTAATTATTATTAAACTACAGATTTAAGCCTTTACAATAAATACATAAGAATCAAGACTATCATAATGACATTTTTATTGTTATCACCATCATTGTTGTCTACTTTGTTCATTGAATTAGTGGCTATAACTAAGCAGGAACACATCAAAGAACTAGAGATATATAATAGGTATTTTCCAATGGAGGCTAAAAGATAATTAATATGAATATATTCTGTTGGAGTTTAGAGTCTAACATTAGGGATAGACATTGGTAAAATATTCAGACAAAAATAGCTCCATGACCGTAATTGTGAAAACGGCAATGGTGGAACTATCCAAGGCTCTCTAAGGATTAATAACATACTGATAGAAGTCAGGCTCGATGTCCAGGAAGAACTGAGTGACATTTAAAATGAAATCTAAAATATTGCAGGGAGTCATGCTGGCCAATATAAAGGAGAGGATGGAAGGAAAGAAAAAAGCGTGTTCTAGGCAGATAAATAGGTTATGAGTGGAGAATAATCCTGGCACATAAGTGTAATGGAGAAAAAATAATACAGAAAATACCTAATACTTTAGAACTCACATTAGTTAGTATCAGTTAGTGAACACGAAACAAAACAATTTATGAAACATTAAGGCTGAGTTTATGTTCGTACTTCACAGATCTTATTGAAAACAAAACAAAAACATGGACTGTCAAAGCTATTTCTGAGTTTATTATTTCTCTGAATTTATAAACTTATGTACAGGTACTTGACATTGTGTTGAGTGTTTCTCAAAGAGGAATCTAAAGACCATCTGAAAAACAATCGATAGAGAAGCTTATTAAAAAATGTGTATTCCTGGACATAAGCGTGTTTCATTCATACATACTGAATGAGAATTCTCAGAATGAGAATCTTCACATTTTAATAAACTTCCCTGGTTGTATTTATACACACTAAATTTCAAGAATCACAACTGTAGACATGATGGGTAAGGGAGAGACGTTTTGCTATTCCCATGTTCCTGCCAAGATCGATAAAGAAATAATTTCCATTTTCTTTGTCACTTGAAGAAAGTTAAAATAAGCACTCTACAACACTCCATGACCTTTCGTTTCAGGAAGAAAGGAAAAAGTATGCTTTTTCTGGTGAAATTAGGAAAAGTCCATAGTACATTGACAAAGGGCAGAATTGCTACATAAAATGAGGTAAGTGTAAAAATGGCTCTCTTACTTTCCTTTCTCTTTATCACTATCTCAAGGGCAATGATTTTTCTCTTCTACTTCCAAAATTGTCTAATAAAACCACTGAGACAGGAACTGTCCCTCTATGAGGTCTGCAATTGTAACAGTGGTGGATTGGTACCCTAAAACCTCCTACACAGATTAATGTCCAATAAAAATCTCTACAACTTCTTCAGAAAGAAGAGATATTTATCTTCAAAAAAGGAAAGCTATGCGTTTTATTGTTTATCACATTAATATAGGTATAAAACCCCTGATATTAACCTGTAACATAACAGACTATCAAGTACTGCTTACACGCATATATTGTCTTATGCCTGCTCTTTAACAGTATGGAAGGGATTTACCTAATGGCCCAGTGGTTGAGACTTTGACTTCCAGTGCAGGGAGTGGGCTTTCAATCCTTGGTTGGGGAGCTCAATCGCACATGTCTCATGTCAAAAAACCAAAACATAAAACAGAAACAATATTGTAACAGATTCAGTAAAGACTTAAAACAACAATGTTGAAAATGCAAGGGAGAAAATTATTAGTGAAATAATTCAAAAAATTTTTTCCATAACTGAAACCCATGAGTTTCTAGATTGAAGGATCCAGAGAGTGGCTAGATAAAAACAGCTTGGCTCAATGCCCACAAATTTTAAAACTTTAAGATATTCAGGTAATGATGCGATTCTGTAAGCTTCAGGAGTGTGTGACAGCATTTGAGGAAAAAACAGGTTTTTTGTTTTGCAAAAAACATCCTTTTGCAAAGGATGAAGAAGCAGAATGTTTTCCAACATCTTAGTAACTCTGGGAACTAGAAGGTAGAGGAGTATGTTTTCAAAACCTTGAAAGAAGATGATTTGCAAATGAAATTTCATGCATAACCGAACTATCGATCAAGTATGAGGGTAGCATTGAACCAGGTAGAGTCTCAAGATATTTATTGTCCATTATCCCTTTCTCAGCTACTGGAGAATGTTGTTGACCAAACCAATAGCATAAATTCATAGAAAGTAAGACTCTGTGATAGAAAACAGGAGCACCAATGCAGGTATAGAGAGATTAATGATGAAAAGAAATCATGGAATCATAGCAGTGAGCATATGTGCAGTGAAATTACCCTAGATAAAATATTTCCAAGATAGACATGGTCAAGAAAAGGAAAATTGAAGTAGTAAGCCACCTTACATGATTGACTGTGTGGAAAATAATGCTAGAAGTCTTGCTGAGTGTAGGAAGAATTAGCAGCAGGGACCAGGAAATCAATTAAGGAAAACAAAGCAAATATCAATCCTGAAAAAAAAAGTAAGATATGACACATAATCACAATACATTTGCAATCCTCATCTGTGAATAACATTTTATGAGTGCAAATTGTAACACTGAATATCAATATATGAGATTTTTGGAAATGGGAGAGGAGAACTGGAGAAACTTAAGTGGGTTAAATCATCATCTACTATAATGGGAAAATAACAATATTTAAAACTGATAAATCAAAGATACATATTAAATATTTTAAAAATACAGTGATGCATAGGTGCCAGATATAGTTAAACAAATTCATGGTGGTTACTCCTAGGATGGATGAAGTAAGGAAAGTCCTTACAGGTAGCTATGTTGTAGGTGTTTTGGTATCATTTAATTATTGAACTATGCTCATGTATTCCTTTTGAAAAATGTTAGTTTCATAAAAGGAATTTTAAAAGCTTGACTAATGTGCAGTTATATTAGCAAATATAAAATGCTTTAAATTAATAATCTCTTAAGTAATGAAAGAAAGTGAAATGTTAATCCATCAGATTAACATACTGTAAAAGGAGAGGTGGATGAAAGTATTAAGATTTGATGAGGATTTGAGGACATGTTGGTGAGGATATAAAATGTTCAGGAAAACAATTTTTTAAAGTATATTAAAAAGTTCATTATATGCTCCCTTCTAAATGAGAGAAATTTTTATTTTTTCTCTTGACTTGGAAGAAAAAAGGGTACCTCTGCAGAAGTCAAAGACTGTCACTGCTTCATTGTTTATGACAGTAACTATAGCCTAATCCTTCACCATAGAAGATGAATTAAATTAACTCTTTGCTAAAACATTAGATTTTCATTGAGGCTTTCCCATACCAGACCAGTGAAAAGGGAAAGTTGCATACCTGTTAACTAATCTTTTAAGTTTTCTATATAGCACTTGCCTGTACCTGGCATTCTCAATGGTTTACTTACTCTTTTACTTATGGTAACTTCCAAGGGGTTTTAAGCTCCCTGAGGACAGGCACTTTTTATCATTCAGGATTGTATCAACAATTGTCATTCACTCACTAAGTCGTGTTCGACTCTTTGCGGGCACATGGATTTCAGCATGCCAGGCTTCCCTATCCTTCGCTATCACACAAAGTTTGCTCAAACTCATGTCCATTAAGTCAGTGATGTCATTAAACCATCTTATCATCTGTCACCCCCTTCTCCCCATGCCCTCAATCTTTCCCAGCATCGGGGTCTTTTCCAGTGAGTCGACTCTTACCATCAGAGGGCCAAACTATTGGAGCATCAGATTTAGCATCAGTCCTCCCAAAGAATATTCAAGGTTATTTTCCTTTAGGATTGACTAGTTTGATCTTGCAGTCCAAGCAACTTTCAAGAGACTTCTCCAGCACCACAATTAGAACGCATTGATTCTTCAGTGCTCAGTCTTACTTGTGGTCCAAATCTCAAATCCATAATGACTACTAGAAAAACCATAGCTTTGACTGCATGGACCTTTGTCAGAAAAGTAATGTCTCTGCTTTTTAATACATTCTCTAGGTTTTCATAACTTTTCTTCCAAGGAGCCAGTGTCTCTTTTAATTTCATAGCTACCATAACCATCTGCAGTGATTTGGGGGCTCAAGAAAAGAAAATCTGTCACTGTTTCCACTTTTTCCCCATGTATTTATCATGAAGTGATGGGAAAAGATGCCATGATCTTAGTTTTTTTAATGTTTAGTTTTAAGTCAACATTTTCACTCAGCTCTTTCACCTTCATCAAGAGGTTCTTTAGTTCCTCTACATTTTCTGCAATTCATTTCAGTTCAGTTGCTCAACTGTCTCTGTCTCTTTGTGGCCCCATGGACTGCAGCACGCCCAGACTTCCTGTCCACCAACTCCAGGAGCTTGCTCAAACTGACATCCATCAAGTCGGTGATGCCATCCAACCATCTCATCCTGTCATCCCCTTGTCCTCCTGTCTTCAATCTTCCCCAGCATCAGGGTGTTTTCCAATGAGTCAGTTCTTCATATCAGGTGGCCAAAGTATTGGAGCTTCAGCTTTAGCATCGGTCTTTCCAATGAATATTCAGGACTGATCTCCTTTAGAATTGACTGGTTTGATCTTCTTGCTATCCAAGCAACTCTCAAGAGACTTCTCCAACACCACAGTTCAAAAGCATCAGTTCTTCAGCACTCAGCTTTCTTTATGGTCCAATTCTCACATCTATACATGACTACTGGAAAAACCATAGTTTTGACTAGATGGACCTTTGTTGTCAAATTAATATCTCTACTTCTTAATATTCTGTCTATGTTTGTCATAACTTTTCTTCCAAGGAGCAAATGTCCTTTAATTTCATGGCTGCAGTCACCATCTGAAGTGATTTTGAAACCCCCAAAATTAAAAATTTCTCACTGTTTCCATTATTTCCCCATCTATTTTCCATGAAGTAATGGGACCAGTTGCCATGATCTTAGTTTTCTAAATGTTGAGTTTTCAGCCAACATTTTCACTCTCCTCTTTCACTTTCATCAAGAAACTCTTTAGTTGTTCTTTACTTTCTGCCATAAGGGTGATGTCATCTGTGTAGCTGAGGTTATTGATATTTCTCCCAGCAATCTTGATTCCAGCTTGTGCTTCAACCAGGTGGGCATTTTACGTGATATACCCTGCATGTAACTTAAATAAGCAGGTTGACAATATGCAACCTTGATGTACTCCTTTCCCAATTTGGAACCAGTCTGTTGTTCCATGTCCAGTTCTAACTGTTGCTTCTTGATCTGCATTCAGATTTCTCAGGAGGCAGGTCAGGTGGTCTGGTATTCCCATTAGTTTAAAAATTTTTGATAGTTTGTCATAAGCCACACAGTCAAAAGCTTTGGCATAGTCAATAAAGCAAAAGTAGATGTTTTCCTGGAACTCTCTTGCTTCTTCGATGATCCAACAGATGTTGGCAATTTGATCTCTGTTTCCTCTGCATTTTCTAAATCCAGCTTGAACATCTGGAAGTTCACAGCACACATACTTTTGAATACTAGCTTGGAGAATTTTGAGCATTACTTTGTTAGCATGTGAGATGAGTCCAATTATGTAGTCGTTTGAGCATTCTTTGATATTGCCTTTCTTTGGGATTGGAATGGAAACTGACCTTTTCCAGTCCTGTGGCCACTGCTGAATTTTCCCAATTTACTGGCATATTGAGTGCATCACTTTCACAGCATCATCTTTTAGGATTTGAAATCATTCAACTGGAATTCCATCACCTCCACTAGCTTTGTTTGTAGTGATGCTTCCTAAGGCCTGCTTGACTTCCTATTCCAGGATGTCTGGCTCTAGGTGAGTGATCACACCCTTGTGGTTATCTGGGTCATGAAGATCTTTATGGTATAGTTCTTCTGTGTATTCTTGACACCTCTTAATCTCTTCTGCTTCTGTTAGGTCTATTCCATTTCTGTCCTTTATTGTGTCCATTTTTGCATGAAATGTTCCCTTGGTATCTCTAATTTTCCTGATGGGATCTCTAGTCTTTCCCATTGTACTGTTTTCCTCTATTTGTTTGCATTGATCACTGAGGAAGGTTTTCTTATCTCTCCTTGCTCTTCTTTGGAACTCTGCATTCAAATGCGTATGTCTTTCCTTTTCTCCTTTGCTTTTAGCATCTCTTCTTTTCTCAGCTATTTATAAGGTCTCCTCAGGCAATCATTTTGCCTTTTTGGATTTCTTTTTTCGGGGGATGGTTTGATCAGTGCCTCCTGCACAATGTCATGAACCTCTCTCTTTAGTTCTTCAGGCGTCTGTCTTTCAGTTCTAATCTCTTGAATCTATTTGTCACTTCCACTCTATAATCTTAAGGGATTTGATGTAGGTCATACCTGAATGGTCTAGTGGCTTTCCCTACTTTCTTCAATTTAAGTCTGAATTTGGCAATAAGGAGTTCATGATCTGAGCCACAGTCAGCTCTCAGTCCTGTTTTTGCTGACTGCATAGAGCTCCATCTTTGGCTGCAAAGAATGTAATCAATCTGATTTTGTCATTCATTAGAATCGTATAATCTGTATATCTGAGCATGTTGATATTTCCCCTTATAATCTTGATTATAGGTTGTGCTTCATCCAGCCTGAATTCTGCGTGATCTCCTCTGCACGGAAGTTAATTAAGGAGATTCACAATAAACAGCCTCGACACACTCCTTTCCCAATTTTGAACCAATCCATTGTTCCATATCTAGTTCTAACTGTTGCTTCTTGACCTGCATGCAGGTTTCTCACAAGACAAGTAAGGTGGTCTGTATTCCCATATCTTTAAGAATTTTCTACAGTTTGTTCTGACCCACACATTCAAAGCCTTTAGCATAGTCAATGAAGCAGAAGAAGATTTCTTTTTTAATTTGCTTGCTTTTTCTATGATCCAACAGATGTTGGCAATTTGATCTCTGTTTCCTCTGCCTTTTCTAAATCCAGCTTGAACATCTGGAAGTTCTTATTTCACATACTGTTGAAATCTAACTTGAAGGATTTTTGAGCATTACTTTGCTAGCATGTGAAAGGAGCACATTTATAAGGTACTTTGAATATTCTTCGGCAATGCCCTTCCTTGGGATTGACATCTGATCTCTTTTTGTTCTGTGGGCACTGCTGAGTTTTCCAAATTTACTGGAATATTGACTGCAGCACTTTAACAGCATCATAATTTAGGATTTGAAATAGCTCAGCTGGAATTCCATCACCTCCACTAGCTATGTTCATAGTAATGCTTCCTAAGCCCACTTGACTTCACACTCTGAGATGTCTGGCTCTAGGTGAGTGACCACCACCATGGTTATCTGGATCATTAAGACCTTTTTTGTATAGTTCTTCTGTGTATTCTTGTCATCTTTTCTGCTTCTGTTAGTTCCTTGCTTTTCTGACCTTTATTGTGTTCATGTTTGCATGAAATGTTCCCTTGGTATCTCCAACTTTCTTGAAAAGATCCCTAGTCTTTCCCATTCTATTGTTTTCCTCTATTTCTTTGCATTGTTCCTTTCAGAATACTTTCTTTTTTCTCACTGCTGTTCTCTGGAACTCTGCATTCAGTTAGTTATATCTTTCCCTTTCTCTTTTGCCTTTTGCTTCTTTTCTTTTCTCAGATACTTGTAAGACCTCCTCAGACAACCAATTTTCCTTGTTGCATTTCTTTTTTTGGGAATGGCTTTGGTCAGAACCTCTTGTACAATGTTATAAATCTCCATCCATAGTTCTTCAGGCGCTCTGTCTACCAGATCTAATCCCCTGAATCTATTTATAACCTCCATTGTATAATCATAGAAGATTTGGTTTAGGTCATAGCTGAATTGCCTTGTGGTTTTCCATACTTTCTTAGATTTTAGTCTGAATTTTGCAATAAGGAACTCTTGATCTGAGCCACAGTCAGCTCCTGGTCTTGTTTTTGCTGACTGTATAGAGCTTGTCCATCTTCAGCTGCAAAAAATATAATCAATCTGATTTTGATGTTGACCATCTGGGGATGTCTATGTGTAGAGTTGTCTCTTCTGTTGTTAAGGGAAGAATGTTTGCTATGACCATTGTGCTCTCTTGGCAAAATTCTGTTAGCTTTTGCCCTGCTTCATTTTGTACTCCAAGACCAAACTTGCCTGTTACTCCAGGTATCTCTTGACTTTATACTTTTGCATTCCAATCCTCTATAATTAAAAGGACATCTTTTTTGGGTGTTAGTTCTAGAAGGCCATGTAGGTCTTCTCAGAACCATTTGACTTCAACTCCTTTGGCAGTGGTGGTTGGGGCATAGACTTGGATTGATGTCATGTTGAATAGTTTGCCTTGGAAACAAACCAAGATCATTCTGTCATTTTGAGACTGCCCCCCAAATACTGAATTTTGGACTCTTTTGTTGATGATGAGGGCTGTTCCATCCCTTCTAAGGGATTCTTGCCCACAGTAGCAGCTGTAATGTTCATCTGACTTAAATTAACCCATTCCCATCCATTTTAGTTTACTGATCCCAAAAATATTGATTTTCACTGTTGCCACCTCCAGCCTGACCACATCCAATTTACCTTGATTCATCGACCTAACATTCCATGTTCCTATGCAATATTGTTCTTTACAGCATCTGACTTTACGTTCACCATCAGACATATCCACAACTGAAGGTTGTTTCTCCTTTGGCCCAGCCTCTTCATTCATTCTGACCTATTTCTCTGTGCTTCCCCAGGAGCATACTGGACACCTACAGACCTGTTGGGCTCATCTTCTGGAGTCATATCTTTTTGCCTCTTCGTATTGTCCATGGGGTTCTCAAGACAAGGATATTGAAGTGGTTTACCATTACTATTATATCAATATAGGATATACTTAAAAATATTTTCATTAAAATATAACAGATGTGTATAGATGCTATTTTTTGATATGGAATTAAAATTTTTGATCTAGAGATACTATATATTGATCTAGAGATATTAAATATTAAGAACATCAATCTATATGATGTGTTTGGCTAAAAAGCTAACATAGGCAATCTGTAAATGCCCTTATCCTCCTACATACTACTTCTTCCCTCCCTTTAAAACAATATATTATATAGGTGAGAGAGTCAATTCCTAGGCAGGTTGATAAGAAGTTCAGGGTTCCTTGAGAAGGAGAAATGGGTCTGAGGTTCTCGAGGAGGAGATAGGTGTCTGGAATTCTCAAGGAGGAGGAAAGGACTAAGGTTTTTCTTTTCTCTCTCTCTCTCTCTCTCTCTCTCTCCATTCCTTAGTCTTAGTCACATAAAATGTTTTTTTTTCTTTAAGCCCAGAACTGATGATTACACAACAGACAACTCAGTTTAAACTCTGTACTAGGGATTATATAACAACAATGTATCCTGCTTGAGGACAGTTTCTCCTTCCTGAAAACCTTCTAACTAATCGTGACATCTTAAAATGTGAATTATGGGAGTGGTCTGGTAGAATCTTTCTATTGTTAAATTCTAATCCTGTTATCCTAAAGTGTAAATTATGGGAGTGGGTCTGGTAAAGTTTTCACAAACTTGAGACATTCTTTTGATTTATTATAATAATTAATTAAAGAAGTATATAGCTCCCTTGCTAACACTAGCGAGGGGGGCACTCTCCATCCTCCTGGTATCTATGTCAGAAACTTTCTCTGTCCCTTTTCTTACTTTAATAAAACTCTGCTACACAAAAGCTCTTTAGTGATCAAGCCTGGTCCCTGGTCCCAAAGCTAAATCTTCGGCCATCACGAATCCAATATCATTCACCGTAAGCTATGATAGGTTATATTAATATTCTGCCCTCCGTGATACCTCTATATCTCATCTTCCAAAGAGTTAAATGTTCTAGCTAGCCTGTAAGACTGGCTTACTGCTCTTTTCCTGCTGCTGCTGCTGCTGCTAAGTCGCTTCGGTCGTGTCTGTCTCTGTGAGACCCCATAGACAGCAGCCCACCAGGCTCCCCCGTCCCTGGGATTCTCCAGACAAGAACACTGGAGTGGGTTGCCATTTCCTTCTCCAAGCATTAAAGTGAAGAGTGAAAGTGAAGTCGCTCAGTCGTGTCCAACTCTTCGCGACCCCATGGACTGCAGCCTACCAGGCTCCTCCGTCCATGGGATTTTCCAGGCAAGAGTACTGGAGTGGGTTGCCGTTTCCTTCTCCAATGCACGAAAGTGAAGAATGAGAGTGAAGTCGCTCAGTTGTGTCCAAATCTTCGCGACCCCATGGACTGCAGCCCGCCAGGCCCATCTGTCGATGGGAGTTTCCAGGCAAGAGTACTGGAGTGGGGTGCCATTGCCTTCTCCATACTGCTCTTTTAGTTACTGCTAAATTGGCACTCTCTTTCACAAAATAGCCAAGTGACCCTGATAATGCCCTTGATCTAGGAGCTTTTGTTACATCCTCTGTAAAGAAAATAAGGTGGCTATCACTGTCTCCTAACGCTAATTTACAGACGAGCTGCACCTGAATAATCTGGACAATCATATGAATACACAGCTTCCTTTGCCCTCATCCTAGAACCACCAATATACTCGAGTTTGGTTTGGTATTAATAGTTCATATTTTTAATCATTTTCTGTAGCACCTCTGATATCACAAGTTAAGGGAACCTCTCTGAAATCCTCTTAGTTCTAAAATTCAAAAGTTTTTCTCCTTTTGTTTCCTTCTCCTCCAAACAACTACTTACATTTTGATGTTTATTTAAATTTGTTTTGAAGAAAACATCAAGATATGAAGAAAAAAGAAAAAGATCACTGCCTTTATATATTTTTCAGATGTAATGACATTTATAGAAGTGATCAGGCAGAACTGATTTATTTTTCCTTTTCACACTTGACTCCCATCGGCACTATCATTTGCCACCAGCTGTTTAATATCTGTGATAGATAATTTTCATATGTTGATATGCTACTTAGTTGTTCAGTCGTGTCCAACTCTCCACACACCCACTCTACATGTCCAGCTGCAGCCCTCAGGGACCTCTGTCCATGGAATTTTCCAAGCAAGAGTGCTGGAGTGAGTTGCCATTTCCTCCTTCAGGGCCTCTTCCCAACCCAGGAATCAAACCCATGTCTCTTGCATCTCCTGCATTAGCAGACAGATTCTTGAACTCTAGCACCACTCGGTAGCCCATGTTGATATGGATAGCTATTTTAGTATTTCATCCCTTGTAGTTGGAAATGGTCTCTGACAGAATTTGACATAAAATAGCAACAAAGTGAGCAACAAAAACTGACATGTGAGTAATAAAAGAATGAAAAACAGCCCTATTTTGGCAAATTGTAACTTTCATATACTCCCTACTGTGTAGATTTTGCTCATTTATTTTCATAATCTCTGTTCTTTCTAGCTGATCGTTTGCATGTCATATTGTAAACATAAATCTAATTTGTATTAAAATAGTTGCTATTGGGGAGATATGTAATTATAAAAAAAATGTCTTTAGCTAATTCTTGCATTTTTCATGTTTGAAAAGTAAACATCTCATGTCCTAAAACTGTGATAAGGTTAGAGAGAGAATAGAAGGTTCAGTTTGGTTAAATGTGAAATGATTCAGTATGGAAGTGAATATTTATAATGATAAGAATATTTAGGGAGAGTAATATTAACAAACTATATGCTGAATGCAGATTTGTTGAATAAAAGTTGTAATGTGTCCTAAGGCAATGGCTGTGATGTAGAATTATTTCTAAAACAGGAATCCTAAGACTTGGGGAGATGAATGTAAAGGAAGTGGCCGGGACTTCAAGGAGTGTCTTCAGTTGAGATGTATTTTGGCGGCATTAATTAGTTGATGGAAATATAGGATGAAACACAAATTTCAGGAAAAGTTTGAGGATTTAATAAGTCCTGGAAAATTGTAGATTTTATTAAACACCTGTTTAATTCTTACATCACATTTTATCTCCATGACAAGGCATACAGTAGATAGAAAATAAAATTTCTTTAAAAATAAATTGGTTGTATGAATAAGGGAATAACCTAATGGCCATCTCATTTAGAATGTTCAGGGGCAACTGACACAATGAATCAAGAGTTCAGGATCAGTTGGGAAGATTGGGACCTTGGGAATGAATGCAATTGTCAAATTAGAGTCTGTAATGCAAGCAGAGACTAAAATGGACCAAATTTGATAACTGTAGAGCTGAAAGAAAAGGCATAATAATCAGCCCCACAGGCATAAAAGGTTAGAACTAGAAAGCAATCACAACATTACTTAGGACTGTTGCTCCACTGAATCCCCAGATACACACACACACACACACACACACACACACGCTCATTTTACAGCTAAGAAGACAAGTCCAAATGTGTTAAAAGCCTTGCATAATGATACCAGGTGGCTGACTCAAAACTCCTACTTTCTGTTCAGGGATCCCAGTTAACATCAAAACAGAATAACTGCTTCCAGTAGTTATTTACATCACTATATGCCTCACCGTTCGCCCTTATATAGCCAAATATAATATTTGCTTATTCATAGGTCTTTAAATTTTTTCTCGAAGTTACCACTGACTAGCAGTAACAGAAAAGGGCTAAATGTTGTAATTACCTATGACATATATTTTTTTGAATTTTAGTATTATCTGAGAATTATTATTGGGGGTTATTGATTTCTAATTGTTCAACTAAAGTTTGTATTAGCTGGCTTAAAGCTCAACATTCAGAAAACTAAGATCATGGCATCTGGTCCCATCAGTTCATGGGAAGTAGATGGGGAAACAGTGGACAGTGTCAGACTTTATTTTGGGGGGCTCTAGAATCACTGCAGATTGTGATTGCAGCCATGACATTAAAAATGCTTACCCCTTTGAAGGAAAGTTATGACCAACCTAGATAGCATATTCAAAAGCAGAGACATTACTTTGCCAACAAAGGTCTGTCTAGTCAAGGCTATGGTTTTTCCAGTGGTCATGTATGGATGTGAGAGTTGGACTGTGAAAAAAGCTGAGCGCCGAAGAATTGATGCTTTTGAACTGTGGTGTTGGAGAAGACTCTTGAAAGTCCCTTGGACCACAAGGAGGCCCAATAAGTCCATCCTAAAGGAGATCAGTCCTGGGTGTTCATTGGAAGGCCTGATGCTAAAGCTGAAACTCCAATACTTTGGCCACCTCATGCGAAGAGTTGACTCATTGGAAAAGACCCTGATGCTGGGAGGGATTGGGGGCAGGAGGAGAAGGGGACAACAGAGGATGAGATGGCTGGATGGCATCACCAACTCGATGGACGTGAGTCTGAGTGAACTCCGGGAGCTGGTGATGGACAGGGAGGCCTGGCGTGCTGTGATTCATGGGGTTGCAAAGAGCTGGACATGACTGAGCGACTGAACTGAACTGAACTGATTGAGGTCAATTAGAATTTCTTAAAAAAAATTATTTTGAAGTCAGAAATAAGGCAAATATTAATATTATCACCAGTATTATTTAATATTTTATTGAAAGCACTACTGAATATAATTTGACAAGAGAAATACATAAGAGGTATACAGACTGTAAAAGAGGAGACAAATATCTCTGTTTTCAGAGGATGATGCTGTCTTAGAAAGGCAAAGAAATCTGACTGAAAAATATTAAAAACTATAATGCAATAATGTTATAAACTCAGTATAAATCAACCAGTTAGAAAATGTTAGAAAACAAAGTATTGGATTTAAGATGAACAAAGACATAAAATATTTAGAAATCAGATTAACCCAGAAGCTGTGAAAAAACTTAAAATTAACCAAATTTATTGGCCAAACTTGTGCACTGAAACCAAATTACATTTATCTGAAAGATGGCTTTAATACTTTTTGGATATGTAGCTTTAAAAATCATGATTATAATTACAATTGCAGTCTAATCTTACATAAATACGTATCAACGAGAGTTAATGAATATAAAACTATTCACCACCACTCCTGCATATACTGATGTAAGTTGACTTCACATTTAAAATGAGACACAGACTCAGGTGTAATGCACGTGCCATTTATGTAAAAATTAAAAACAAGTGAAGGCATGTGTATCTAGGTAACTTTTTTGCATATTTATAGCAAATTCAGTTGAGAAATATGATAGCATTTGCCACCAAGGATGAAGACTATAGTTATTGAATAAAACCTTTTATAGAATTTAAAATAAATTATGACAAGAATGCATTACTTTTATATTAAAAGCAATAAAATTATGAAATATATGAGTCTATGTTTGTATGTGTTTTTCTGCTATGGCATTATATATATGACATATAACATGCACATAAAATAAGTCTCTGGAATTTATAAAACAAATATTAATAGTGACCATCTCTAGTAGTAAATTTTTAAATTTCTTTTTGCCTTTCTGGTTTTTCAAAGATTTGTTAGCAGGCATTTACCTGACATTCAGAAACCAAATTATTTTAGTGATATTTGACACAGAAAATTAATGAAATCCATGTTTTCAATTATTAATGAATATAAAAATACCTAACCACATAAATTGCTCCAAAGTTTAATTTACTTTGCTCCTTCTTCCCTTGTTCTTCTTCAGAAGAATACATAATGAGACAAATTGGAGCATCATTCTCAACTTTAAAGTTGTAAAAACAAAAACACAAACCAGACCAACTCAACATAAGTAGAAGCTGAGAGTAAATTGTGGTCGTTTTTATTACAAGATGTACACAGTTTAGTACTTTGTACAAGACTGAATTCAGTAAATGCTAATCTCCTCCCTCTTCTCCTTTGAGATCTTTTTCTGTAGAAAAGAGAGTAATTAGCCCAATGTCCCTGGAGATGCTGAGAACAAGGAGTCATAGGAATGAGCTTTACTTGCTTTGGTTTTTCACTGGACATGTAAAATAAATACCTAAAATGACTATCTAGTAAAATCAATTCCTAAAACCCTGTTACATCAGAAAAAAATGGATATGAACAAATGCCCATTAAACAGTGGGTGAAAAAGAAACTAAAAACAAAGTCTTATGCAGGAAAAGAAAAACGGTAAAAATTGTTTAATGTATCCTGGAGGGGACAACAGTGTGGCTTTTAAGTAAGTCTCATATCTGGGGCTTCCTATATGGTGCAGTGATAAAGAATCCACCTGCAAATCAGGAGACACGGGAGATACAGATTTGATCCTTGGGTTGGGAAGATTCCCCAGAGGAGGAAATGGCAACCCACTCCAATATCCTTGCCTGGGAAATCTCACTGACAGAGGAGCCTGGTGGGCTACAGTCCATGGGGTGCAAAGAGCTGGACACAACTTAGGGACTAAAACACAACTCATATATCTATGGGTTTTTCTGGTACAAAATACCTTCTTTCCACTATTACAGGGATGCTCCCCAGCAGGAGTGGTTCAAAAAGCCCTAATTCCTAGAGATTGAGGATATTACACTGTCTTAGTTTAGGCAACAGTGGATGGGGTGAAATTCTTGAAAACGTTGTCATATGAAAGCCAACTTCTTATAGACTGCTTAGTCAAGGGTGCACTGTTGTATGGCAGAAACCAACATAACGCTGTAAAAATTTTTTTTAATATATTTAAATTAAAAATAGAAGAAAAAAAAAAGTAAAAAAGAAAAGAGTGTGTTCCTAAGAACCAGCTCACTGAATGCTGAAAGGATTTTCAAAACTATAGATATTCTAAATTACTGAAGTGAATCATTTGATTTTTTTGAACACTTGCTCAAAAGAAGTAAAAATAGTTTTATGAAAACTTTAGGTAAACTTCAAGTTTTCCTACATCCAAAAGAAATCCTATCTCTCTTTTGGATTGTTGATAATGGGGAGAGTACACTTCTGTGGGCTACCTGGAGAAGTGATGATCTGTGTATTGTTTTTGTCTTTTCTTACTGATAGCCAAAATCTTCATGAGTTAGATCATGTGTTTTGAGTGGAGATGACAAGGTAGACTATGCCATTAATCTCTGAGGATTGGAAATACAGAAACATGAAGCTTGCTCTCTATTGTGTGAAATATTTGTACATCATCCATATACACACTTGAAGCAGAGCACATTTAGAATCAATTTCTTTCAGACAAGAAAAAACCTTATTAACGTTGCCTGAAGATTAATATAATATCTATTAGAGTCGGACACGACTGAGTGACTTTCACTTTCACTTCACTTTCATTATTGGGGAAATGTTATAATCTAAATGAATACCGTAGCTAGAATTTATGCAATAATTCTTCCATGAAGTAACCAACAAAAGGCAACAAATGTCAACAAATTTCACAAATGTCTTGGCTTTTTCACTGTATGCTGCTAAGTCACCTCAGTCGTGTCCGACTCTGTGCGACCCCATAGACGGCAGCCCACCAGGCTCCACCGTCCCTGGGATTCTCCACGCAAGAACATTGGAGTGGGTTGCCATTTCCTTCTCCAATGCATGAAAGTGAAAAGTGAAAGTGAAGTCGCTCAGTCATGTATATCAAACAGTAATGTGAAAGGTAGCATTATGGCCCAAACAGCACACCACTAGAAGTTAAAGATGACTTAGATTTGACCAAGGGCATTCTTTCGAGAGGCAAGTATGCTTCTGATTCTGAAGGAGGAGAAACAATTCTATGTCAGGTCCCATTTGAACTGCATTGCAACAGAGGTAACTGACAATTTTAGGTGTCTTTTGTGCCTCATCAAATTCTTTCCTTACATAATGCTTTCTTGTCATGGTCTTTGGAGACCGGGACCTGGGGACTGGAGTCAACGAGAAGAAGGACGCAGGGGACCCAAGCCTCGAGTGAAACAAGGGTACTTTATTTGCAGAAATGCATGCTTATGTATCTTCAATAAAATGATTACTCAGCCATTAAAAAGAATGAAATTCCACCAGTTGCAACAAAATGGATAGTCCTAAAAGGTCACTGAAGGGAGTCACTGAAGGGAATCCAAGCAAGTGCTCTTTCCCATGATCTCAGTCCTGAGAATTGCATGCAACTTTGCTCATTCCTGTTTTCCAGGAACTGATAAGGAACAGAGAATCCTTGAGAAACGGCACACAAAGGAAGAAAACAACATATTGGATCCCTTAAAGTTGAACATCCCCTGACACCTTATCGATTTAGATTTTCTTTAAGGTTTAACTATATTTTTTGAAAACCCTGCTCCTGGGAAGTACTCTCCTTCAAGCCTCTATAGGGAGTATATTTAGGGGAAAAAGTGAAAAACCTCACCTCATTCATACAAAGAGAGAAAGAGCAGGGCTTTCCACAAAAGGGAACTGGAATGCTCTTCTGATCGTTTTTGCTTTTTCTTAAACTGAATGGTTAGATCATGTAAACTAAAGGAAAATAATTAGATCTTATTTTTTTTTACAACGAATCTGATTTTTATCCATTGTAGATCACTCTGCTTCATTTTTCTTACCAGTCCTAAGCATTTACTAAATAATATACTTAACAAACATTAACTGAATAGTTACATTTAAAGAATTCAGAGAGCATTGCAAGAACTCAAAAGATTAAGTGTCTTTTTACTCTTCTTGAGAGTTTAAAATTAATAGAAGGTAAATACAAGTGTATAAATAACTAGTTAGAGCAGTATCTGATCATGTGCATAAAAATGACACAGACATATACTTGAAGGAGGGAAATAGAAGAAAAAATCATTTGTAATTCAGAGATCAGATAAAATTGCATGAAAAAATATGTTTAAACCAGACAAACTACAACATGGAGGATGATTAGAGAAGAAGCTACAGATGGTTCAATGACTAAAACAGATGCAAAAATCAGAAAGGAATGAGACGATATTGAAATAAGATTTTTATTTGGACCACAAAGTGCACAAAGAAAAGTAAAAAATGAGATTAGCTTTATTTTAGTTTTAGCTTATAAATAATGTGATTAGACCCTAATCAAAAAAACATACTGTATGCCTAGTATTGGCTTCCCTGGTGGGTCAGAGGTTAAAGCGTCTGCCTGAAATGTGGGAAACCTGGGTTCAATACCTGGGTCAGGAAGATCCCCTGGAGAAGGAAATGGCAACCCACTCCAGTATTCTTGCTTGGAGAATCCCATGGACGGAGGAGCATGGTGGGCTACAGTCCATGGGGTCGCAAAGAGTTGGACTCGACTGAGCAACTTCACTTTCACTTTTCACGCCTAGTATTAGCCACTGGACATGGGCTGCTGCAGGGAGGGGCATGGTCTTCAGCAGCCAAGGCAATCCCAAAAGGGATGGTGGCTGGAGGTTGCTGCTGACTGCATTCCCACAGCAGGGACAAGTCTTTTATTTGGATAGACTGCACAGTGCTCCTCTTTATCCACAGTTCTCTCCCCCTCTCTCTCACATCACCTTTGTTCATACACCTGATGGGAGAATTTCCTCCAGATTCCATTGTATTTTTCTTCCTGGGGAAAACATACAAGAAGGTGGTTACTGAGATGAACTACAACCTGCTCCCCAGTGCCTACAGCTGGTCTCAAGGTTGAAAATGATCAGTTCCTTCTGCCACCTTCTGCTGAAGATAACTCTCAGCCTGTCAGACCTTCTGCTGATCTTGGTAGTTTATCTGGTAGCTTGACTTAAGTCTTTATTTTATAGGAGTCAAACCCCTGGTATCCATGTCCTTCTCAGGCCAAGTTTGCTGCTCCTTTCTATTTGCCGTCCAAATTGGGCACGGAGATATTAAAGGACGTGCAAATGAGTGAGCTTGACACCAGACATAGCCCTCTGGTTCAGCAGTGCTGGAAGACATGGGGAAATATGAGCTCAGTGGGACAGCGATCTAAATAATCATGACTAATAGGAAGACCCTACTGCTCCCCCACCCAACAAGAAGGTTTAGTGTATCTTTCACCTCACCTAAGTAGATAAAACTTTCATTAGCAATGGTTCGATAACCCAATAAAGAGTCAAAACTGTTTTGTAAGCAAAAATTACTATGTGGTACCTTAATTCAATTCTTAGGTGTGGAAACATATAAAATATTAACATTACCAAAACTCATTTCTTGCATGTGGACAGTGATCCATGCTCTCACAGACTTGGAAAATACAGACTTATCATGTGAGTCTAGTTCAGTTTCAGTTCAGTCACTCAGTTATGTCCGACTCTTAGCAACCCCATGGACTGCAGCACACCAGGCTTCTCTGTCCATCACCATCTCTCGGAGCTTGCTCAAACTCATGTCCATCAAGTCGGTGATGCCACCCAACCATCTCATCTTCTACCATCCCCTTCTCCTCCTGCTTTCAATCTTTCCCAGCATCAGGGACTTTTCAAATGAGTCAATTCTTCGCATCAGGTGGCCAAAGTATTGGAGATTCAGCTTGAGCATCTGGACTGATTTCAGGACTGATTTCCTTTAATATTAACTGGTTTGATAACCTGGCAGTCCAAGGGACTCACAAGAGTCTTCTCCAACACCACAGTTCAAAAGCATCAATTCTTTGGTGTTCGGCTTTCTTTATGGTCCAACTTTCACATCCATACATGACTACTGGAAAAACCATAGCTTTAACTAGACAGACCTTTGTCGGCAAAGTAATGTCTCTGCTTTTTAATATACTGTTTAGGTTGGTCATAGCTTTTCTTCCAAAGGCCAAGGGTCTTTTAATTTCATGGCTGCAGTTACCATCTGCAGTGATTTTTGAGTCCAAGAAAATAAAGTCTCTCACTGGTTCCATTGTTTCCCCATCTATTTTCCATGAAGTGATGGGACCAGATGCCATGATCTTCGTTTTTTGAATGTTGAGCTTTAAGCCAAATTTTTCACTCCCTTTTTCACTTTCATCAACAGACTTTTTAGTTCTTCTTTACGTTCTGCCATAAGGGTGGTTTATAAAATATTGATTTTTTAAAAAGTGTAGAAGGAACAGTTTAATTAATCTGAACTTGATCCTAAGAAACATGATACAAGTAAAATGTTTATTTTTTCTAGGCTACATTTGTGAAATTATTTTGATGAGCTGTTTATAAAGGGATGTTTCAATTGCAATAAAATTCTTACATAATTGATGAAAATTTATCTCATAACAATCAATATAATCATTTTAATAGAAACCCATATAGAGTAGTGGTTTAGTTTAGCATCAATTTTCCTATTCTTCAGGTGGAAAAATAACAAAAAATGGAATTTATAATTCTAAAAGAGTAATATAAAAGTTTGTATATGTATATGAATGAAAGTATATTCATTCATACACTCTGATGGTTTCAGTAAGTCATTCATGGCAAAGATATTGAGATCTAATGGGGAAAAAAGCCTAGAATATTTTAGTTGGCAAACTTTATTTGAAAATCTTCTCTACCCCTTCATAGTTATTTGGAAAATTCACTTGCGCTCACTGGGCTCCAGTTTTCTCACTAATACGACATGGTTGAGGGGATCAGATGGGACAGTCATATGATAAACCCCTGACATTGCTTATCACAGAGAGGGGATCAGAAAGGGTTGCTTCTACCATCATCCATAAAAATACAGCAGAATATGACTTATTTCTGACCAAGTCATAGTTACTTTCTCTCAACCTCAATAATCCCATCTAATAAAAGCATGTTCAACATTAAGAGGTTAGAGAGTAAAGCTTTGATATGCTGAAAAGATCAGATCTGAAAAAACAGTGGAGTTGAAAGGGGTCAAGGTTCAGATTTTCACTTAAAATAGTATATTGTATCATGGTGTGTGGTATACAATAAGCCTATTGCTTAGGCTGCATGTGTTTTGTGGCTGTTCTGTTTTGTATTGTATTGGTTTTGTTTTTTCTTCAGGGAGTTTAGGAATACTGAAGCATGTTTCAGGTGCTCATGACTGGTTTGTCTAAAAATCAGCCTGTAGTTTTAATTAAAGTCTGCAAAGCATGAAGCTGCATCTAATTTAGCAAGGTCATGATTTCTTCTCCCTCCATTCCTCCCCTCACACCCTCCTCCTGCCTCATTCCCCAGGAATTATGATGGCTGTGCCAGAGTGGAAAAATGATGTCTTGTCTTTTAATTTTTTAGTAACCAAGTCACTCACCAGGCACTGCCCTCCTTCACTAAGGCTTCTTTTCAGGAAGCTGGACCATTTTCTATTTAAGATTCTGCCAGGCCTCTCAATGATACTGTTCTAGATTTTTTGGTGGATAGAGAGGAAACTGAAGTCTTTATCCTCATCCCCCCTAGATCAACACTGGAAGAAGATATAGTCACTAAGGGATGTTGCTTTTAATGTTTTCTCTTTAGTTGGCCAGAATGATATAGTGGAATAAACCCTAGTCTCAGAATCTGAAGGCACTATTCCAAATTTGCCATTGAGACAGGATGACTTCGTAAAAATGTCACTTAACTTCTCTGAGTGTAGTTTCTTCAGAGATAAAATGAGGGGATAATTTAGGATGTTCCACGAGGGATCTTTTCAGCTCTAAACTTGTATCTCTCTACCTCACATTGTTCCAAACTGCTTCTACCACTCTCAGTGTGTAATTTATTTGTTGATTAAACACAGTTATGTCAAGTGAATAATCTCTCCCTGTTCATCCTCTAAAGAAGCCCTAATTGGAAGTCTCAATTCAGGCATAATTTTGAACAACATTAACCTTAAAATCTTTTGTAAGCCTAGGATTCTAAGAGCTTAATATTACAAAATTTATAAATTCTGCCCTGAGAGGTTGACGCTTGTCAAATTTCTTGCAGGCTTACTTCTTACTTCATTGTCATTTACCAGTGAAAGTGAAAGTTTCTCAGTAGTGTTCGACTTTCTGCAACCCCAAGGAATTCTCCAGGCCAGAATACTGGAGTGGTTAGCCTTTCCCTTCTCCAGGGGATCTTCCTGACCCAGGAATCGAACCAGAGTCTCCTGCATTGCAGGCGGTTTCTTTACCAACTGAGCTATCAGGGAAGCCCTGTCATTTAGCAGGTGAATGTTCAATTCAACCCTTGCATGTTCCCATTTTGTGTCAACGTGTAGAGTGAACTCCAGTTCTACAGAGCATTTCATTTACCATTTCAGTCTTACTCATCTCTCTTTACTTTGGGTATCTCAAGAAAGAGCTAGTCTTCAGAAATTTCACAAACTGTGATTGTGAGTACACGTATATCCTGAACAAGTTAAACTTTTTAATCTCTTTCCCCATGGGAAGATTTCGGGAAAGTGATGGATGTTTGTTGAAGGGAAAATACTACTATTACTTTTTTTAACTTTTTATTTTGTATTGGTGTATAGCCAGTTTTTACCTGGAGAATTCCATGGACAGATGAGCCTGGCAGGCTACTATCCATGGATTCTCAAAGACTCAGACATGACTGAGTGATAAGCACTTTTTTTTTTCATAGCTGATTAACAAACAATGTTGTGACCATTTCAGGTGTACAGTGAAGGGATTCAGCCATATCTACACATGTATTAATTCTTCTCCAAACTCCCCTTCCATCCAGGCTGCCATATAACATTGAGCAGAATTCCATGTGCTATACAATAGACCCTTGTTGGTGATCCATTTTAAATATAGCAGTATGTACATGTTACTACTTTTAATAAAATAGAGCTCTTATATCAGTGTCCCTTTCAAGACTTACTTGCTACAATCTTCTCAAGGTGATGAGTGTGTCAAGGTAGTGACTTTTGAATACAGAACAAGATTTTTGGGGACTTTCTTGGTGGTACAGTAGATGAGTCCACCTGCCAATATAGAGGACACGGGATTCAATCCCTGGTCCTGGAAGATTTCACATGTGCAGCCAACTGGGCCTGTACACCACAATCACTGAGCCTGTGCTCTAGACCCCACAAGCCGTAGCTACCTGAAGCCCATTCACCTAGAGCCTGTGCTCCATAACAAGGGAAGGCTGCACACTGCAACTAGAGAGTCATCCCCACTCTCCACAACTAGAGAAAGCCTGAGAGTACAGCAATGAAGACCCAGTGCAACCAAAAACAAAATAAATTAATAAATTAAAAAAAGATTTATCAGTAGGAAAGAATAGAATATTATTACTCAGCTATTTACTGGATGCCTGAGTACTTTTCAGAGGAATTAGTAAATCTTAAAGAGTTGCACTACTTAATTGAAAAATAATGAACTAGGTATAATTGGGCACAGGGTTCAAGTATATATATGAAGTGAGGACAGCAGGCCCTCTTGCTGTCTTCTATAAAAGGTAGAAGGAAAACATCTTGTTTCTGAGATTTCTTAATATTTGGTGTCCCTTCTCTCATGTTACACAGGAATGTTAAATCACTTTTCCATGTCCCTCTTCATTTACTGGCATGCATGTCGATTCCTAATTCCAATATTGCTAAGGTTAGTAATAGTGATGGTGATAAGCATAAGTATGTTAGTTACTCCGTTCTGTCTGACTCTTTGCAACCCCATGGACTATAGTCCACCGGGCTCCTCTTTCCAAGGAATCTTCCAGGGAAGAATACTGGAATGGGTTGCCATTCCCTTCTCCAGGGGATTTTCCCAAACCAGGGCTTGAACCCAGGTCTCCTGCATTGCAGATATTAAACACTTGTGCCAGGCAGTAAACTGTTTTCAGTTCAGTTCAATCACTCAGCCGTGTCTGACTCTTTGCAACCCCATGAACTGTAGCACGCCAGGCCTCTCTGTCCATCACCAACTCCTGGAGTTCACTCAGACACACGTCCATCGAGTCAGTGATGCCATCCAGCCATCTCATCCTCTGTCGTCCCCTCTTCCTCCTGCCCCCAATCCCTGCCAGCATCAGAGTGTTTTCCGATGAGTCAACTCTTCACATGAGGTGGCCAAAGTACTGGAGTTTCAGCTTCAGCATCATTCCTTCCAAAGAAATCCCAGGGCTGATCTCTTTCAGAATGGACTGGTTGGATCTCCTTGCAGTCCAAGGGACTCTCAGGAGTCTCCTCCAACACCACAGTTCAAAAGCATCAGTTCTTCGGTGCTCAGCCTTCTTCACAGTCCAACTCTCACATCCATATGTGACCACTGGAAAAACCATAGCCTTGACTAGACAGACCTTTGTTGGCAAAGTAAAGTCTCTGCTTTTCAATATGCTATCTAGGTTGGTCATAACTTTCCTTCCAAGCAGTAAGCGTCTTTTAATTTCATGGCTGCAGTCACCATTTGCAGTGATTTTGGAGCCCCCCAAAATAAAGTCTGACACTGTTTCCACTGTTTTCCCATCTATTTCCCAGGAAATGATGGAACCAGATGCCGTGATCTTCGTTTTCTGAATGTTGAGCTTTAAGCCAACTTTTTCACTCTCCACTTTCACTTTCATCAAGAGGCTTTTTAGTTCCTCTTCACTTTCTGCCATAAAGCTGGTGTCATCTGCATATCTGAGGTTATTGATATTTCTCCCGGCAATCTTGATTCCAGCTTGTGCTTCTTCCAGTCCAAGGTTTCTCATGATGTACTCTGCATATAAGTTAAATAAGCGGGGTGACAATACACAGCCTTGATGTATTCCTTTTCCTATTTGGAACCAGTCTGTTCCATGTCCAGTTCTAACTGTTGCTTCCTGACCTGCATATAAGTTTCTCAAGAGGCAGGTCAGGTGCTCTGGTATTCCCATCTCTTTCAGATTTTTCCAGATGATGCTGTGAAAGTGCTACACTCAATATGCCAGCAAATTTGGAAAACACAGCAGTGGCCACAGGACTGGAAAAGGTCAGTTTTTATTCCAATCTCTAAGAAAGGCAATGCCAAAGAATGCTTAAACTACCACACAATAGCACTCATCTCACACGTTAGTAAAGTAATGCTCAAAATTCTCCAAGCTAGGCTTCAAGAATACATGAACCAGGAACTTCCAGATGTTCAAGCTTGTTTTAGAAAAGGCAGAGGAACCTGAGATCAAATTGCCAGTATCCACTGGATCATCGAAAAAGCAAGAGAGTTCCAGAAAAACATCTATTTCTGCTTTATTGACTATGCCAAAGCCTTTGACTGTGTGGATCACAATAAACTCTGGAAACTGTTTTACATGATGTATATCTTTACTCCTGCAACAACCCACTGAAACAATGATAACATCCATATCTTATAGATAAAGAAATTTCAGCTTAAAAGTATAAATACCTTGTCAAAATTCACAAAAGAAAAAGGAGTTGGAAATTGAATGCAGGAATTTACTCCAGAGCTCCACACCCCAAATCGCATGGCCCACTGTGTGTCTACGGTTAAGCATTCTGCGTGGACAAATTCAGCATATCAAAACACAAACATTACATACCTTTAACTCCTCTCTCAAACAAAGAATTCTTTAAAAATTCCAGGGAGCTTGCTTTTTCTCTTGTTTTCTCTTTCAGTGAAAGGCTTCACCAATTCCCACATTTCCTTGAAAAGGATATTTTATGTCAACATCAGTTCTTCTTTTCCCTTATCCTAGTTTCATATTCAATTTGTCACGCCTGCTGACTTTACAGTTTAAATTTTTTCTCAATTGCCAAAATATTTCTCAATATTTTTTTCAATATCTCAAAACCAAGTAATTAGCCTCAGTTCTTTTTATTGTGTCATTGAATTATGGCAAAGTGTTGTAACTGGTTGTTGTAGGTTGAACTGCTTCTAGCTCAAATTCACATGTTGAAGGACTCACCCTCCAGTTCCTCAGAATGTGGCCTTATTTGAACATAGGCTGTTTGCAGAGGTACTCATTAGTGGAGCCTTGATTTGGTATGACTGTGGAGTTTGGACACAATAACACACAGGAAGAACATCGTGAGAACAGGAAAGCAGAGATTGGGGTGAGCTGTCTACAGATCAAGGAACATCAAAGATTGCCAGCAAGCCACTAGAAGGCCGAGGAACAGATCCTTTCTGTTGGCGTTCAAAAGGAGCCAACCCTGATGACATCTTGATCTTAGACTTCTAATCTTTGGAAGTGTGAGTTAATAAATTTCTGTTATTTTAGCCACCTTCTTTAAAGTTCTTTGTTACAGCAGCCCTAACAAACCTGTACACTGGTTTTCTGATGTCCATGTTACCATCCGATTGGAGTCATGAATTAGAGTCACTGCAAGCTGCTTTGCCAAAAGATGCTGTCCCTTTCCAAGCTCTGTCTTTTCCAGAGCTTGTCCTTTCCCAAATCCATTTCCTCTTCATCTAGATAAAGTATGCTTATATTTAAAAGGCTGCTTATAATAATATTTTCTTTTTTACCTTTCTCAAGTCTCAGCCCACTCCACTTACTTATGACAGAGCTTTTAGCTGCCTTATTTCCCCAAGTTCGGGGTGTGTATCAGTTATGATCTGACAGAAAATAGAAATAATGGACTTCTGGTGAAACTATAGGTAATGCCATTTTTTGCTGATCAGATTCAGTCCAGTATTAGCAAATGTATATGAGTTAATATAACATTTTAAGCAGAGTAAATTTAGCTCTTTACACATAATGAAAAAGCTGAAAAGATAAACAGAGGATGATGGGGTGATCCAAATGTTAGCAACAGTGAGAAACTGCTGGTTCCCCTGAGGCTGGAAGGACAAAAAGAGGAAAGCAGTCCAGGAACCAACCTACCTGTTGAAGGTTGGAGCCACTGCAGGTCTGAAAGGCAGGAGCTGCAGCCACAGAGGAGATTTGCAGAATCTCTCAAAAACAGGGAAAGAAACATTCCAACTTATCCTCTTTTCCTGTCCCCTGCCAATGCCTCCCACTGGCTAAACTAAGTTGAATACTAGAGGCCCAGGCTTCCCTGGTGGCTCAGATGGTAAAGAATCTGCCTACAATGCAGGAGACCTGGGTTCGATCCCTGGGAAGATCCCCTGGAGGAGGGCATGGCAACCCACTCCAGTATTCTTGCCAGAAGAATCCCCATGGACAGAGGCGCCTGGTGGGCTACAGTCCATGGGGTCGCAAGGAGTCGGACACAACTGAGTGACTAAACACAAACACTAGAGGCCAAGGAACCTGGGAAGTACACGTAACGATACCAACTGGAGTGGATAAGGGTGGGGAGTAGATGTGAGAGCAAACAGGTGAATAAAAGGCAGAGATTGAAAGGTTCTTTTATGTTTGACTTCAATTTGTCAGTCACCTGCTGGGTCTTAGGGCTGATGCTGTTCAGTCTCTATTGCTCCACAGAGGTGATCCCTACATTGTCTCTGCTTTTTGTACACCCTGAACCTAATCCATACAGAGGAGTGTGACAATGGAAATTGCCAGAGTTCTCACATCCAGTTTCTGGATGAATCAACATCAAAGGACAAAGGAAAGGCCCCTAATAATGCAGTCATGCTGAGCCACCAGTCTACTGGCCTCAAAGAAATGCTCAGCAGACTTCTGCTTCCCAGGGAGAGAGATCAGAGGCAGGACCTGTGATGGTGCACCTGACTGTGGGCATCCGAGCAAATGTAAGTCAGCATGCCAAACAAGGACTGCAGGAAATCATAACAGGGCAATCCAGCATAGACTGGGGTGAGCAACAAAGAGCACACCCACGGTGACTCAGACGAGGATGTGGGGAGAGGGGGCTGTGGCAGCTCACCTGATTTTCAGGATCTATTACATCTCTGGTACTTGAATTTTCCAGACTGTGTGACTGAGTTTTAATTTTTAGAGATGAAAGCCACTACAGAATTGAGGATGTGTATCACTAAGTTTTCATCTTCAGGATCTTAGTAAATCCAGAAATGATTCTTTAACTAAGGACTTTTCATCTAGACATCCAAAAGGAGAGGGTTACCATACTCACACTGTGAAATGAAATACGCAAAGATCACTCAGCACTTAACCAAAGTGGAATGTTCCTACTTGCCATCCAAATAAAATGGAGCCATCTCACTTCCAGATCCTCCTTAGCTTTAGAAAGAAAGAAAGTGAAGTCGCTCAGTCATGTCAGACTCTTTGTGACCCCGTGGACTGTAGCCTGCCAGGCTCCTCTGTCCATGGAATTTTCCAGGCAAGAGTACTGGAATGGGTTGCCATTTCCTTTAGTCACATTAAAATGAAACATGAAAACTTAAAGTGGTAATGAAGATCTTCCTTGAAGGTCTATTTAAGATAGGGAGAGTGGCATGTACGGAAACTTCTAAAACTATCTAAAATATCTTGGGTATCTTTTCTTAAGTTCACACTGTTTCTAAAGCTTCACTGGGCAGCTGTGCTGTTTCTCCTGCAGACTTAACTGTTGCACAGAGTTGCAACTGTCTATTACTGCTCCAAAGAGCAAAAGACGGAATCCTCAGAACCCCTGTCTTAGAAAGCTGAAGAAGAGGGAATTCTTAACACACTTGTTATTCTCACATTTCTAGTACACCTAAAAAGAGATTAAACATAATATGAAGAATATTCTGGTATTAATTTTCAAGTTGTTCACATTAAAGAAAAATAAGCTTATTGACTAAAAGAAGCTATACAAATTATCTCTGCAAATTTCTGCTCTAACTCCTCATCTTGGTTTGGCATTGCAAACTTTTATTTAGTCTTACAAAGCTGGGCAAGAAATGTAAGCAAACACAGCTATTTTTAGGTCTAGAGGGACCTCCCTTGAAAAACCAATCTACTGAAAGATAAAGAGCAAGCAATTTATCAGATGACTCTGTCTTTGGTCAAAGTTCGTTCCATAGGACCTGAACTCTTGTACAATCTCTGGTGGTTGTTTTACCTGGTGCCTTCAAGCAGCCAAGAGCTTCTATAGATCAAGCTGGTTTGGATTTGGAAGATGGAGTTTCTGTGCCACTCAGTGGCAGAAACAAAAGCCGTATTAAAGCCCAACCGTCATTACTAGAAGACTGAGACAGTCAGTGACATTAAGAAATAAGCAGAGAGATGATGGAGGCATCTAGACGGCAGTGGTGGGATCCATCAAGAATCCACCCAAAGAGTAAACAGGGCAAACAAACAGGCTAGGAGGGCAGGTGGCACCAAGTTCCTCTAAATGGTTTATAGACTAGGTTTTGGACAAATTATGCATAGTCACACATCATTTTCATTGTCTCTTTTTCTCCTTTTCCTTTTTTTTATACATAGAAGTATGAGCTATATATATACAGATTTGTCAGAATAATTCTTTGTCTTGATCATTAAATTAAAAACTGTAAAATTCAAAATGATGCAAATTCTATCTATAAATCTTTTGGTCAGTTTTGAGCTAATGGCACCTGCTGTCTATCACTGAGAGTAGAAATATGAACATTTCTCTCAGCTGAATATTGGTATTGGAGTCTCCAAGGAAAACACAACACAGTCAAGCACTTGATAAAAACAAGGCTTTTCTCACATAGAGAAGAAATGGGGCAAAGTCAGCTTCCATTTTCAGTTCCCCACGACCAGCTGGTCTCTCCTAGCAGCTGCCGCAGGGCACGTGGCCTGGATGCAACCCTCTTGTGCTGTAGCAGAAGGTCCTTGGGCCCTCCGCATGAGGTACAGATATAGCAGTGGGGCTGCCCAGGTGTCCTATGCACATACTCAAGTAGAAAAAAGGAACACACAAATTGAGCCTGAAACAAGGAAAGCTATTCCTACAGGAGTCGGTAAGTTCAGTATAAGCCCCTGATAACTCATTAACTCCTGTGCGTGCATGCTAAGTCACTTCAGTCATGGTCAACTTGTTGTGACCCTAGACTGAAACCCACAAGGCTCCTCTGTTCATGGGATTCTCCAGGCAACAATACTGGAGTGGGTTGCCATTCCCTTCTCCAGGGAATCTCCCCAACCCTGGGATTGAATTGGTGTCTCTTTATGTCTGCCTGCATTGGCAGGCTAGTTCTTTACTAGTGCCGCCTGGGAAGTACCCATTATCTCCTGATAAGAAAGTAACCCAGATCCAAGACCCATTCTTAGGCTGCCAGGTACAAATGGAAAGATTGCACCCAGAGACTGCCTTTCCCAATGGGCAGCATGCAAAAAATATATATATATTTATCTTGAGTTATCTAGATAATTTAACTCATACCACATTGCATTCTTTGACATGAAATTAAGAAAATCTACTTCCTAACAAGGAACCCCGATCTTTATAGTACATACGCTTGAAAAATATTAAAAATAGCATCAAACTTTGAAAGAAGAGTATGTTTAATCCATCAAATGAAAATGTCTAGAGATTACAGAGGAACCAGTTTGCTGATGGTGATTTTGTCTCAACTGAATGGTCTCACCTTAATATGTATCAATGATCCTCTTGTAAATAGTTCCCACTAATAATTGTAGATTGCTTTCTGTAAGAAAACAAGGAAAGGGCATCCTGAGACCTACTGTTGGAAAATCAAGCTGCCCAAATAGGGTTTGTTGTTGTTGTGTTGCTGTTACTAATCCCCATGGGATTTCCCTGCAATAATACTGAAGTATTGCCATTTTCCTTCTCCAGGGGATCTTGGCAACCCAGGGATAGAACCTGTATCTCCTGCATTGGCAGGTGGATTCTTGGCCACTGAGCCACGAGGGAATGAAAAGTACCGAATCTGGAGAGTTTGAATTTGGGAAGCTATACATATCTATATTTGCCTACAAAGGTCTGTATAGTCAAAGCTATGGTATTCTTTACCACTGAGCCACCAGGGAAGCCCTCAATAGGGTTAAATCACAACCAAAGGGAAATACTCTGAAGTGATTTTAAGGGTTGAGATGAATGGATATAAATGAGCGTCTGTGTTTTATTTTGTTTTTAAGTATAGTTGTCATAAGTGGAGCTGGAAAGTTTAGTGTGGGTTAAGAGTGAAAAAATTAAAGTACTTGGAGTAAAAATTGCCAGTGATGACCGCATGATTGAACAATAATAAACAATCTTTATAGTTCAGGATTAAAGTTCAAAGAGTAAAAGGCTGTCTATATATGAATCTTCACAGAAATATGTAAGAATACACACAGATCAACACAATCTGAATTAAATGTATAGAGGCATTTCTCACTATGCTGTACTTCTCTTTATTGTGCTTGACAGACACTGCTGTTTTTACAAATTAAAGATCTGAGGCAACCCTCCATTGATAAAGTCTATTACCACTGTTTTTCCAACAGCATTTCCTCATTTTGTCTCTCTGTGTCACATGCTGGCAATTCTCAAAATATTTCAATTTTTCATTATTATTATATTTTTTATGATGATCTGTGATCAGTGACCTTTGATATTACTACTGAAAAATGATTATGACTTGCTGAAGGCTCAGATGATGGTTAACATTTTTTATCAATAAAGCACTTTTTATTAAAGTAGGTACTGTTGACTCAAAGAATGTTCAAATGACTGGACAATTGTGCTCATTTCACAGCTAGTAAAGTTATGCTTAAAATTTGTCAAGCTAGGCTTTAGCAGTATGTAAACCAAGAACTTCCAGATGTACAAGCTGGGTTTAGAAAAGGCAGAGGAACCAGATCAAATTGCCAACATATGATGGATTATAGAGAAAACAAGAGAATTCCAGAAAAACATCTATTTCTGTTTCATTGACTATGCAAAATTCTTTGACTATGTGGATTGTAATAAATTGTAGAAACTTCTTAAAGAGCTGGGAATACCAGATCACCTTAGCTGTCTCCTGAGGAATCTGTATGAGAGTCAAGAATCAACATTTACAACCTTACCTGGAAAAGATTAATTTGTTCAAAATCGGGAAAAGCATACTTATATTGGCTGTATATTTTCACCCTGCTTATTTAACTTTTATGCAGAGTGCATCATATGAAATGCCAGGTTGGATGAATCAAAAGCTGGAATTGAGATTATCAGGAGAAATACCAACAACCTGAGATATGCAGATGATATCAATCTAATGGCAGAAAGTGAAGAGGAACTAAAGAGCCTCTTGATGTGGGTGAAAGAGAAGAGTGAAAAAGATTCAAAAAACTAAGATCATGGCATCAAACCCCATCACTTCATGAAAAATAGGAGAAAAACTAGAAACAATGACAGATCTTCTTAGCTCCAAAATTACTGTGGTTGGAGACTGCAGGCATGAAATTAAAAGACATTTGCTCCCTGGAAGAAAAGCTATGGCAAACCTACATATCATATTAAAAAGCAAAGACATCATTTTGCCAACAAAGGTCCTTATAGTCAAAGCTATTATTTTTCCAGTAGTCATGTATGGATGTGAGAGTTGGACCATAAAGAAGGCTGAGTGCCAAAGAATTGATGCCTTCAAATTGTGGTTGCTGGATAAGACTCTTGAGAAACCCTTGGACTGCAAAGAGATCAAACCAGTCAAGCCTAAAGGAAATCAACCCTGAATATTCACTGAAAGGACTAAAGCTGAAGCTGAAGTTTCAGTACTTTGACCACTTGATGCAAAGTGCTGACTCATCAGAAAAGACTCTGATGCTGGGAAAGATTGAAGGCAAAAGGAGAAGAGGGTGGCAGAGGATGAGATGGTTAGATAGCAACACTGACTCAATGGACATGAATCTGAGCAAACTCTGGGAGACGGTGATGGACAGGGAAGCCTGGAGTGCGGCAGTCCATAGGGTCACAAAAAGTTGGATAAAACTTAGTGACTGAACAACAACAACAACTGTATTGAAAACTATCAGAAGAGAGAAAAATTCTATTTACTAAAGTCCTGAACAAGAATATGTGAATCATTTTATCTAGTCCTTTCCTTTAAGAAAATACCATATACTGTGTGAAATATTACTATTGAGTTGGGATATGTTCACAAATTCATCATCGAATTTGTCAAATTTATCATAGAAAGACAGGGAAATCCATCATGCTGCAGTCCAAGTGATCTCAAAGAGTCAGACACGACTGAGCAACTTAACAACTGTTGGCCCATGAACAACATGGGTTTGAACTGCATGGGTCCACTGATACATGGACATTTTTCAGAAAATAAGTACTAAAGTCCTACACAGTCCATGGCTAGCTGAATCTGAAGATGCAGAACAGTGGATAATGAGAGCCAACTATGAAGCAATAGTCAGATTTTGACCGCATAGACGGTTGTGTGCATGTGTGCTAAGCTGCTTCAGTCTTGTCTGACTCTTTTCCACTCTATACACTATAGCCCACCAGGCTCCTCTGTCCATGGGATTCTCCAGGCAAGAATACTTGAGTGTGTGGCCATGCCCTCTGCCAGCGGATCTTCCCCACTCAGGAATCAGACCCATGTCTCTTATGTCTCTTGAATTGGCAGGCAGGGTCTTTATCACTAGCACCATCTGGGAAGCCTATCTATCTATCTAAAATTATATATACTCAAAACCATGTGTGTGTAAACATATGCATACATATGTGTTTATATGTATATAGATATAAAATGAGTGAGTATAGAACGTAGGGTGAAGAGAAATCGGTTGGTCCGTGGGATTCTCCAGACAAAAATACTGGAGTAGTTTGCAATTTCCTCCTGCTGTGGACCATGTTTTGTCAGAGCTCTTCACTATAACCCTTCCATCTCAGGTAGCCCTCCACGGCATGCTCATAGCTTCACTGAGTTATGCAAGCTCCTTTGATATGACAAATACAGGGCTGTTAAAAGATTTTCCTGAGATGTTTGCAAAGATGGCCCTGAATAGCAAGCTTTCTCCAAATTATGCAGCCTTATTTTGGCACTCTTCAGACACCAGTGACGACAGGTCATTCAAAGATTTGGGTATAGAAGAGTGGAAGAGTAGACCAAGTGTCATTACTTGTTAGTTTTGCTTTTTTTAGCAGTTCCTCCAAAGGAATCATTAGAATCACTATTGTGGCTCACACTTACATCTATCATTGAAAGAAATAACTTGAACTTCCAATCTACTTTTGCTCTAAGATTGAAAAAAAATTAGGAATGTCTGTGAAATATGCTTTGCTTAATACACTGGTATTACTAAAACCACTGAATGGTGTTAGGTCTGAATTTGACTAGTTTTTACTGTGTTAATAACCACTTATCTGGATGTCTAAAAAGTGTCTAGTTCCCAGATGCTAACCTGGAAATATGTGTGTGTATATATATATATATATTTACAAAAAAATGTGCTTAAATTTTCATAAAATTTCCATGGATCTCTCCCCAGCAGGACAGTTGACCCCAAATTAAAAAACACAATTTTACAAGAAGTTGAATCCTTAATTGCTAGCTTTCTTCACACTTCAAATGCCACTTGAAGTAGGATTCTAAGTCTTGAGGAAAACAAGTACCTCATGATAATATATTTTCCATTTAGCACATGAAAGCAATAATTAGCATGAAGTTGAATAAAATGAAGAGAAAATAGCAAAAATGAAAACTATGTAATTAAGTAGGTTTTATGGCCTCTTCTCTTACCGTGGAAGACTTACATCTGGATTTGATGCATGGCCATATTCACCCTAGGACAGCTGGACTGGCAGAGTAAAAATGACATCTTTTCCAAGTACATATTTAGTATGAGTAGAAGGCAAAACTATATAATTATGTAATATTCTTACATTCTGCTGAAAATGACTAGAATCTCATTTCTTCATTCTCTTAAAATGAACTTATCAAGCTCTTAAAGCTTATCAAGCACCTAACACTGTAGGGAGACATCAATAAAAATAATACATGCTCATTGTACTCATGAAATTTTAAATCCATTTGAGCAGCTCACAATTTTTTTGGCAGTTGAAAATGAAAGAATATCAAATTTACCTTCACCACTCTCCCCTCATTAAGGTTGTTTTTTCCTAATAGACTCATAATATATACCACAGTAAACCTCTAGTCTATTTAATAAATCTACAAATCATGGGATGGCCTATAATCTGGAGGAATGTGGTATATTATTTTTTCTAACCTATGTTATGAGGACAAAGAGATTAAGAATATCTTTTATGAGCAAGGAGATCTACATTCATCTTAATATAAATTTAATGTCATTATTTGCAAAGGATTAAGTAACATTTGGATCTTCATATCTAATGATCTGAATTTGTTTAACAGATTTGAATTTCATTTAGGTTCTTTCTCTCTGGAAAAGGACAAAGCTGTTAAATGAGGTTAACAATTATCTTTAGAGATCTTGGGTAAACCTTTGCACCTTGAAAGGAAATTTGATGACCTCTCAACTGAAGAGTGTTGAAGAGGGAAAGATAGAGTGGATGTTGAAAATAATTTTTCTGAGAAGAGCGCCGAAGGGCACAAATATCCTTCAGTATCTTCAGTGCTTTAATCCTGCTAAACATCAGAAATTATGGAGAGGAATATAGCAAATCTATTTGGATGACAGTGATGGCTGAACCACAGATATGTTTTCTTTATTTGACCACCCCCACAGTATGACTCAAGATTTTGAGAGTCTTTTGTAGAAGACTCCTGTCTACTTACCGGTGTTCAATTTTTGGACAGTTTAATATATATATTTTAAATAGGTAAATTTATATAACAGCAGAGGCTAAAATCATTTCAGATCATTGCCATATGAGTACTTTGGAAATTACTTTGAGTGAATATACGTATTCTAAACAGTCAATCTGGTTTATATCTTAGAGCAGAGAAAGTACGTTAAAGCAAAGCTGTAGTCAAATGACATCATTCCTTCCAGAACTAAGAATACACTTGTATAATACATTGAAATAGGTCAGCCATATAATGACTACAGAAACAGGAAGCTATGTAATGTACTTCGGTTTTCTTAAATATGAACCTAGATAGATTTTCTGTCCACTCAGATACAGTTGTTCACTACTGTCCTCTCCAGGATGTTGCCCAAGAAGCCTGTCTACTTTAGGAGGCCCCTTTATAAGCTGCAGAGGTTACAGTGTCCTTGTAGTTGGGGGGGGGGGAGATGTATTTTCAATGTTAAACCTCTACTCAGATGAAATTTTGGAAACGCTTTATACAGATGAAGTACGTCTAGTGCTTGGCAACACATCTAGTTTTTCCTGTGTTCTGCATTGACATCCATTTGCATTAAAAACACAGCCAAAATATCTGAAACAAATGTCATCAACTGTTACAAAATTTATTAAATTCATCAGCACACAGGAGGCTTAAAACACTGCCTTTTTAAATGGTGTTGTCAAAAATTGATACAGCCTATGAAGCTCTAACCTGCTACCAAGAAGTTCACTCTCATTCTCAAGGACAAATCTTAAAGGACAATATTGAACTTAGAACAGAAATTTGTTTTGAAGGTCTCTACGAAGACAATTTCAAATAAAGAATTTGGCAAATGTTTTTATCTATTTGAATAAGATATATCTTTTGATCAACACATGTCAACCACCATAATGAGTACTACTGAAAAACTAAAAATGTCTTTGACCAAACTGCAAGGATACAGGATTGGAGGCACATTCTTGAGAGGTTCTGATGCTGGAGCTTGGGTGAGAATCCACAATTAAAAAGCCTCTCAATTTTCCAACAGATAAGAATCTTCAGTCACCAAGAAAAACAAATCACTTTAATCTTCCTTTAAGAAAATAAAATATACATTTTAATTCAAATCTATATAGTTTTTTCAGATCACCATTACAGAACACCACAAACCAGGTAGCCTAGACAAGAGAAATTGTTTTCTCACAGTTCTTGAGGCTGGAATTCCAGGATCAAGGTGCTGCAGGGTTGGTTTCTGGTGAGAACTCTCTTCCTGGTCTGTAGATGACCTCCTTCTCACTGTGTCCTCGAAAGAACTTTCCTCTGTGCATGCACACTGCTGCTGCTGCTGCTACTGCTAAGTCGCTTCAGTCGTGCCCAACTCTGTGCGACCCCATAGACTGCAGACCACCAGGCTCCCCCGTCCTTGGGATTCTCCAGGCAAGAACACTGGAGTGGGTTGCCATTTCCTTCTTCAATGCATGAAAGTCAAAAGTGAAAGTGAAGTCCCTCAGTCGTGTCCGACTCTTCGCAACCCCATGGACTGCAGCCTACCAGGCTCCTCCACCCATGCACACTACTGACATCTTTTCCTCTTCTTAAAGTACACCAATCCTATTGGCTTAGGATCTCACGCTTTGCTTGAGTCAACCTCCCTAAAGACTTTCTCTAAATACAGTCATATTCATTTGTATTATTTTTTTTTCTTTTTAGATTCCCCATATAGGCAATATCATAGAGTCTTTCTCTGTCTGACTTACTACACTTAGGATAATAATCTCCAGGTCCATCCATGTTGCTGCAAGTGGCATTATTTCATTCTTTTTTTTTTTTAATTGAAGCGCAGGAGGGCCTAGAGGAGCTATCCCACATTGAAGGTCAGGAAGGGTGGCGGTGAGGAGATACCCCTCGTCCAAGGTAAGGAGCAATGGCTGTGCTTTGCTGGAGCAGCCGTGAAGAGATACCCCACGCCCAAGGTAAAAGAAACCCAAGTAAGACAGTAGGTGTTGCAAGAGGGCATCAGAGGGCAAACACACTGAAACCGTACTCACAGAAAACTAGTCAATCTAATCACACTAGGACCACAGCCTTGTCTGACTCAATGAAACTAAGCCATGCCCGTGGGGCAACCCAAGACAGGCGGGTCATGGTGGAAAGTTTTGACAGAATGTGGTCCACTGGAGAAGGGAATGGCAAACCACTTCAGTATTCTTGCCTTGAGAACCCCATGAACAGTATGAAAAGGCAAAATGATAGGATACTGAAAGAGAAACTCCCCGGGTCAGTAGGTACCAAATATGCTACTGGAGATCAGTGGAGAAATAACTCCAGAAAGAATGAAGGGATGGAGCCAAAACAAAAACAATACCCAGCTGTGGATGTGACTGGTGATAGAAACAAGGTCCGATGCTGTAAAGAGCAATATTGCCTAGGAACCTGGAATGTCAGGTCCATGAATCAAGGCAAATTGGAAGTGGTCAAACAAGAGATGGCAAGAGTGAATGTCGACATTCTAGGAATCAGTGAACTGAAATGGACTGGAATGGGTGAATTTAACTCAGATGACCATTATATCTACTACTGGGGGCAGGAATCCCTCAGAAGAAATGGATTGGCCATCATGGTCAACAAAAGAGTCTGAAATGCAGTACTTGGATGCAATCTCAAAAACGACAGAATGATCTCTGTTCGTTTCCAAGGCAAACCATTCAATATCACAGTAATCCAAGTCTATGCCCCAACCAGTAACGCTGAAGAAGCTGAAGTTGAATGGTTCTATGAAGGCCTACAAGACCTTTTAGAACTAACACCCAAAAAAGATGTCCTTTTCATTATAGGGGACTGGAATGCAAAAGTAGGAAGTCAAGAAACACCTGGAATAACAGGCAAATTTGGCCTTGGAATACGGAATGAAGCAGGGCAAAGACTAATAGAGTTTTGCCAAGAAAATGCACTGGTCATAACAAGCACCCTCTTCCAACAATACAAGAGAAGACTCTATACATTGACATCACCAGATGATCAACACCAAAATCAGATTGATTATATTCTTTGCACCCAAAGATGGAGAAGCTCTATACAGTCAGCAAAAACAAGACCAGGAGCTGACTGTGGCTCAGACCATGAACTCCTTATTGTCAAATTCAGACTTAAATTGAAGAAAGTAGGGAAAACCACTAGACCATTCAGGTATGACCTAAATCAAATTCCTTATGATTATACTGTGGAAGTGAGAAATAGATTTAAGGGCCTAGATCTGATAGATAGAGTGCCTGATGAACTATGGAATGAGGTTCATGACATTGTACAGGAGACAGGCATCAAGACTATTCCCATAGAAAAGAAATGCAAAAAAGCAAAATGGCTGTCTGGGGAGGCCTTACAAATAGCTGCGAAAAGAAGAGAAGTGAAAAGCAAAGGAGAAAAGGAAAGATATAAACATCTGAATGCAGAGTTCCAAAGAATAGCAAGAAGAGATAAGAAAGCCTTCCTCAGCGATCAATACAAAGAAATAGAGGAAAACAACAGAATGGGAAAGACTAGATATCTCTTCAAGAAAATCAGAGATACCAAGGGAACATTTCATGCAAAGATGAGCTCGATAAAGGACAGAAATGGTATGGACCTAAGAGAAGCAGAAGATATTAAGAAGAGATGGCAAGAATACACAGAAGAAGTGTACAAAAAAGATCTTCACGACCCAGATAATCACAATGGTGTGATCACTGACCTAGAGCCAGACCTCCTGGAATGTGAAGTCAAGTGGGCCTTAGAAAGCATCACTACGAACAAAGCTAGTGGAGGTGATAGAATTCCAGTTGAGCTATTTCAAATCCTCAAAGATGCTGCTGTGAAAGTGCTGTACTCAATATGCCAGCAAATTTGGAAAACTCAGCAGTGGCCACAGGACTGGAAAAGGTCAGGTTTCATTCCAGTCCTAAAGAAAGGCAATGCCAAAGAATGCTCAAACTACTGCACAATTGCACTCATCTCACATGCTAGTAAAATAATGCTCAAAATTCTCCAAGCCAGGCTTCAGCAATATGTGAACTGTGAACTTCCTGATGTTCAAGCTGGTTTTAGAAAAGGCAGAGGAACCAGAGATCAAATTGCCAACATCCACTGGATCATAGAAAAAGCAAGAGAGTTCCAGAAAAACATCTTTTTCTGCTTTATTGACTATGCCAAAGCCTTTGACTGTGTGGATCACAATCAACTGTGGAAAATTCTGAAAGAGATGGGAATACCAGACCACCTAATCTGCCTCTTGAGAAATCTATATGCAGGTCAGGAAGCAACAGTTAGAACTGGACATGGAACAACAGACTGGTTCCAAATAGGAAAAGGAGTTCGTCAAGGCTGTATATTGTCCCCTGTTTATTTAACTTATATGCAGAGTACATCATGAGAAACCCTGGACTGGAAGAAACAAGCTGGAATCAAGATTGCCGGGAGAAATCTCAATCACCTCAGATATGCAGATGACACCACCCTTATGGCAGAAAGTGAAGAGGAACTCAAAAGCTTCTTAATGAAAGTTAAAGTGGAGAGTGAAAAAGTTGGCTTAAAGCTCAACATTCAGAAAACGAAGATCATGGCATCCGGTCCCACCACTTCATGGGAAATAGATGGGGAAACAGTGGAAACAGTGTCAGACTTTATTTTTCTGGGCTCCAAAATCACTACAGATGGTGACTGCAGCCATGAAATTAAAAGACGCTTACTCCTTGGAAGGAACGTTATGACCAACCTAGATAGCATATTGAAAAGCAGAGACGTTACTTTGCCAACAAAGGTTTGTCTAGTCAAGGCTATGGTTTTTCCTGTGGTCATGTATGGATGTGAGATTTGGACTGTGAAGAAGGCTGAGCACCGAAGAATTGATGCTTTTGAACTGTGGTGTTGGAGAAGACTCTTGAGAGTCCCTTGGACTGCAAGGAGATCCAGCCAGTCCTTTGTGAAGGAGATCAGCCCTGGGATTTCTTTGAAAGGAATGATGCTAAAGCTGAAACTCCAGTACTTTGGCCACCTCATTTGAAGAGTTGACTCATTGGAAAAGACTCTGATTCTGGGAGGGATTGGAGGCAGGAGGAGAAGGGGACGACAGAGGATGAGATGGCTCGATGGCATCACTGACTCGATGGACATGAGTCTGAGTGAACTCCGGGAGTTGGTGATGGACAGGGAGGGAGGCCTGGCGTGCTGCCATCCTCGGGGTCGCAAATAGTTGGACACGACTGAGCGACTGATCAGATCTGACCTGATAGTTGCTTTACAATGTTGTGTCAGTTTCTGCTATACAACAAAGTGAATCAGCTATGAAAGTGAAAGCGTTAGTCACTCCATTGTGCCCAACTCTTCTATCTCCATGGCTCCTCTGTCCATGGAATTCTCCAGGCAAAAATACTAGAGTGGGTTGCCATTCCCTTCTTTAGGGGATATCCCTGACCCAGGGATTGAACTCAGGTCTCCTGCATTTCAGAAAGACTCTTTACTCTCTGAGCCATCACATATATCTTCTTCTTCTTGGACCTCTCTCCCACCCCTTCTCCATGGGGAGACCCTCTAGGTCCCCACAGAGCACTGAGTGGAGCTCCCTTCACTACACTGCAGGTTCCCACTAGCTATCTATTTTACACATGGTCGTGTATATATGTCCATACTAATCTCTGAATTCATGCCACCTTCCCTTGCGGTGCCACCACGTCCACATGGACGTTCTCTACCTCTGTGCCTCGATTCCTGCCATGCAAATACATTCATCTGTACCATTTTTCTAGATTCCACTAATATGTGCTAATATATGATATATGTTTTTCTTTTTCTGACTTAACTTCTGTTGCTGGCTGACTAATATTCCATTGTATATATGTAACACATTTTATTTATCCATTCATCTGTAGATGGATATTTAAGTTGCTTCCATATCTTGGTTATTGTAAATAGTGCTGCAAGGAACCCTGGGGTGCATGTATCCTTTTGAACCACATTTTTCTCTGGATACATGCCCAGAAGTGGGATTGCTGGATCATATGGAGAAGGCAATGGCACCCCACTCCAGTACTCTTGCCTGGAAAATCCCATGGATGGAGGAGCCTGGTAGGCTGCAGTCCATGGGGTCCTTAAGAGTTGGATACAACTGAGCGAGTTCACTTTCATTTTTCACTTTCATGCATTGGAGAAGGAAATGGTGACCCACTCCAGTGTTCTTGCCTGGAGAATCCCAGGGACGGGGGAGCCTGGTGGGCTGCCGTCTTTGGGGTTGCACAGAGTCGGACACGACTGAAGCAACTTAGCAGCAGCAGCAGCAGCATGGCAGCTCTATTTTTAGTTTCTCAAGAAACCTCCATACTGTTCTCCATAGTGGCTGTTACCAATTTATGTTCCCACCAACAGTGTAGAAGGGTTCCCTTTTCTCCACACCCTCTCCAGCATTTACTGTTTACAGACTATTTGATGATGGCCATTCTGACCAACATAAGGTGATGTCCCATTGCAGTTCTGATTTGAATAATTATGGATGTTGAACATATTTTCATGTGCTTCTTGGTCATCTGTATGTCTTCTTTGGAGAAATGTGTATTTAAGTCTTCTGCCTAGTTTTTGATTGGGTTGTTTGTTTTGATGATATTGAGCTGCAAGAGCTATTTGTAAATTTTGGAGACTAATCCACTGTCGGTGGCATTGTTTGCAAATATCTTCTTCCATTCTGTGGGTTGTCTTTTTGTTTTATTATTTCCTTTGCTGTGCCAAAGATTTTGAGTTTAATTATGCCCTATTTTAAAAATTTTTTTTTCCCATTACTCTGGGGGACAAGACAGATCAAAAAAGATATTGTTGTAATTTATGTCAGAGAATGTTCTGCCTGTGTTCCCTCTAAGAGTTTTATGTTCATAGTATCACCTCACATTTAGGTTTCACAGACTCAGAGAAGGAACTTATGATTACCAGGGGGAGAAGGTTGGGGGGAAGGATATACTGGGAGTTTGGTATTGACATGTACACATTGTTATATTTAAAATATTAATAGATAATCAATGAGGACCTACTGTATAGCACAAGGAACTCTGTTCAACACTCTCTAATAATCTAAATGGAAAAAGAATTTGAACGAGAACAGATATATACATACATACATATATACATATATGTATATACATACATATGTGGTAGTGATGTAGTCACTAAGTTGTGTCCGTCTCTTGTGACCCCATGTACTGTAGCCCACCAGGCTCCTCTGTCCACGGGATTCTCCAAACAAAAATACTGGAGTGGGTTGTAATTTCTTTCTCCAGGGGATCTTCCTGACCCAGGGATCAAACCCTGGTCTCCTGCATTGCAGGCAAATTCTTTACTGACTGAGCTATGAGGGAAGCCCCTATATATATATATATATATATATATATATATATATATGATCTATTCATATAACTAAAATGATTCGGTTATATATATCACTTTGCTATATACCTGAAACTAACACAGCATTATTAATCAACTATACTCCAATATAAAATAAAAATTAAAAAGAAAAAAATTATCAAAACACAACAAAAGCATAGTCACTTTGGGAGCAAGGCTTCTGCCCATGAAATTTTCAGGAGACACAATTCAGCTTGTAACACTGTCTTACTTGTAAAGCTTGTTCATTGATAGACACCTATCTGTAGATGTTGCGTTGTAATAAAAAAGGAAATCATGCAACTTGAATTCACTTTGAAGAGTCTTCAAGGATTATAGTATTCTTTGAAACAACCTGTACTGTGTGTTAATGGTAACTTTGGTTCTTTTTGTGATTATGTATCTGTGTGTGTCAGGGTTTTTAGTATATGTTGCAAAAAATGAAAATTTATTAGATATCAAAATAAGTGGACATGGCCAAGACATAGACTATTCTACAATTGCAATTTTATTATAGGTAAATAAAAATATAAAACAAAATTAAGAGATTTTGCAAGTGACCATTAAATTTACATTAAAGCAGAAGAAAAGAGAAAAAAAATCGAACTCATAGAAACAGAGTAGAGTAGTGGCTGTCAGTGGCTGGGTGATGGGGGAAATTGGGAAATATTCATCAAAGTATACAAACTTTTATTTATTAGTTGAATAAATTCCAGGGTCTTATGTACAGCACAGTGACTACAGTTAACAATATGGTATTTTATACTTGAAAGTTGCTTAGAGAATAGATCTTAAATGTTCTCAGTAAACACATATACAAAGGTAACTGTATGAAGTGATGGATGGATAACTAACTTTTATTGTGATAATCATTTCACAATATATACATAAATCAAATGATCATCTAGTACACCTCAAATTTATACAAATTTATTTATCAATTACACCTCAATAAAGCTAGGAAAAGAGATATTACTTTGGAAAGATTATTTTTACATTCAATCTTATGAAAGGGATACACTTCTACTACGATGGAATCAATTGCGTACAAAATTTTATGTATCTGCAGCCATTACTGCTGCTTGTCATTCCCCATGATTGCTGTTCTTCCATGCATTCTAATGTAACAGCAGCTCACTTTGTTTCTGTATCACATAGACATAATCCCATTTGGTTTTAATTAGCAAACAATCACTCCAAAGGTTTCTCATTAGTAATCAGAGAAAAATCTTCAATTTTATTCAGAGCTGTGTTTGTGATTCTAGAAGTTTAATTGGATTCCTCTGGTTTATCTTACAAAAATTGTGCTTTTCTATAGCAGACACTCATACATCTCTAACATGCTTACAATCATATCTTAACCTCCTTAATTATTTAATTTTGCATGGATGTAGATTCATAGTAATTACAACAGATCAGATATACATGTTCGGTCCTTTTTTACATGATTTAATAATCATTGAACTGTCTAATCTTGTGTTTCTACAGTTTTCAGAGTTGAAAAGCCAATTTAATTGGATAACATAGTCACTGTTTTTATGCTTATGAAATAGTTCAGACATATAAAGAGGCAGAGAGCACATAAACTTAGCAAAACATGTAGTATGTGTGTGGTGTGAGGGGTTTGTGATCTTGGCACAGTAAGGTTGAAAATTAATCCTTCGATTGTAAAGGCTGGAGCCCTCATACCTATACAATTAAGGATTGAGCTTGAGCCTCTTTTTTTTTTTTTTTTTTCTGTCTTTCTGCTGCAAAAGATGAGTCTTTTTCTATATTTCCAAAAAGGTCCCCTAGCTTTCATCATTCATCTTAAATTGATCACCCTTGGCCTGAACTTGTCTTTCTCCTACACTTAATCATCTACATATCCATCTAACTCCCTAGTATTTAAAGTGAATACTTTCACTAACCTCCTGAGTTGTCTGGTATTTCTCAAAGTATCCAATTATATCTCATTTTAATACCAATGAAAGTTTCAATAATTGCACTATTACAGTATTTCACATAATATCTGTATTCTAAGTCCAGTCATAGGCTAGAGGGTGATCTGATTCCCAAATCTGATTTTATAGTTTGTTTCTTAGAATCACTTCCATTGCCAACTTTCTTTCTAGCTTTGGGGATTTTAAAACAATTGTTTCTGTTTTCATTTTTCCCCAGTCAAGTGATTCTATAAAGGAGATATGTATGCAGGAGGTTTATTAGTATATGTTCTTGGAAACAAAACATTTGAGGAAATGAGGGACTTGGTCTTGAAAGATAAGGTGAACTTTCGTAAAGTTAAATAGAAGCAACCAATCCCTCAGGAAGCCCTAGGGCTTGGAGTGGCTCTCATAGTGGTTCTAACTTGAGGGAAAGTGGACAGACCTTTTAAGCACACATCTCTTAGGTGGGAGGCAGCCCACCAGGCTCCTCCATCCATGGGATTTTCCAGGCAAGAGTACTGGAGTGGGTTGCCATTGCCTTCTCCGATATGATCATAAAATATGATCCTTAATATAAATATATATTTTTAACAGAGAATAAAATTACCTTGTTTGGGAAACAAAATATCTTGAGAACTGAAACCTTAAGACAGCTAGCTTTTATAGCTATGTGTAATTTAAGGGACTAGATCTGATAGACTGCCTGATGAACTATGGACTGAGGTCGTGACATTGTACAGGAGACAGGGATCAAGAACATCCTCATGGAAAAGAATTGCAAAAAAGCAAAATGGCTGTCTGGGGAGGGCTTACAAATAGCTGCGAAAAGAAGAGAAGCAAAAAGCAAAGGAGAAAAGGAAAGATATAAGCATCTGAATGCAGAGTTCCAAAGAATAGCAAGAAGAGATAAGAAAGCCTTCCTCAGCGATCAATACAAAGAAATAGAGGAAAACAACAGAATGGGAAAGACTAGATATCTCTTCAAGAAAATTAGAGATACCAAGGGAAACTTTCGTGCAAAGATGGGCTCGATAAAGGACGGAAATGGTATGGACCTAAGAGAAGCAGAAGATATTAAGAAGAGGTGGCAAGGATACACAGAAGAACTGTACAAAAAAGATCTTCACGATCAAGATAATCACGAAGGTATGATCACTCACCTAGGGCCAGACATCCTGGAATGTGAAGTCCAGTGGGCCTTAGAAAGCATCACTACAAACAAAGCTAGTGGAGGTGATAGAATTCCAGTTGAGCTATTTCAAATCTTGAAAGATGATGCTATGAAAATGCTTCACTCAATATGCCAGCAAATTTGGAAAACTCAGCAGTGGCCACAGGACTGGAAAAGGTCAATTTTCATTCCAATCCCAAAGAAAGAAAATGCCAAAGAATGCTCAAACTACAGCACAATTGCACTCATCTCACCCACTAGTAAAGTAATGCTCAAAATTCTCCAAGCCAGGCTTCAGCAGTACATGAACCGTGAACTTCCAGATGTTCAAGCTGGTTTTAGAAAAGGCAGAGGAACCAGAGATCAAATTGCCAAAATCCACTGGATCATTGAAAAAGCAAGGGAGTTCCAGAAGAACATCTTTTTCTGCTTTAGTGACTATGCCAAACCCTTTGACTGTGTGGATCACAACAAACTGTGGAAAATACTGAAAGAGATGGGAGTACCAGACCACCTGACCTGCCTCTTGAGAAATCTGTATGCAAGTTAGAACTGGACATGGAACAACAGACTGGTTCCAAATAGGAAAAGGAGTACATCAAGGTTATATATTGTCACCCTGCTTATTTAACTTATATGCAGAGTACATGATGAGAAATGCTGGGCTGGAAGAAGCACAAGCTGGAATCAAGATTGTCATGAGAAATATCAATAAGCTCAGCTATGCAGATGATACCAGCCTTATGGCAGAAAGTTAAGAGGAACTAAAAAGCCTCTTGATAAAAGTGAAAGAAGAGAGTGAAAAAGTTGGCTTAAAGCTCAATATTCAGAAAACGAAGATCATGGCGTTTGGTCACATCACTTCATGGGAAAGAGATGTGGAAATAGTGTCAGACTTTATTTTTCTGGGCTCCAAAATCACTGCAGATGGTGACTGCAGCCCTGAAATTAAAAGACGCTTACTCCTTGGAAGGAAAGTTATGACCAACCTAGAGAGCATATTCAAAAGCAGAGACATTACTTTGCCAACAAAGGTCTGTCTAGTCAAGGCTATGGTTTTTCCTGTGGTCATGTATGGATGTGAGAGTTGGACTGTGAAGAAAGCTGAGCACCGAAGAATTGATGCTTTTGAACTGTGGTGTTGGAGAAGACTCTTGAAAGTCCCTTGGACTGCAAGGAGATCCAACCAGTCCATTCTAAAGGTGATCAGCCCTGGGTGTTCTTTGGAAGGACTGATGCTGAAGCTGAAGCTCCAATACTTCGGCCACCTCATGTGAAAAGTTGACTCATTGGCAAAGTTCCTGTTTCTGGGAGGGGGTTGGGGGTAGGAAGAGAAGGGGACGACAGAGGATGAGATGGCTGGATGTGACCATGGATTCGATGGACATGAGTTTGGGTAGGCTCCGGGAGTTGGTGATGGACAGGGAGGCCTGGCGTGCTGCAATTCATGGGTTCGCAAAGAGTCGGACACATGTGAACGACTGAACTGAACTGAACTGAACTGAGGCCTCTCTCCTTGGTTTATAGATGGCTTCTGTTTTGCTGTTACCTCACATTGTGTCTTCTCTGTGCATGTATACTCCTGGTGTCTCTTCTTTCTCTTATAGAGACAACAGTCTTAATTTCTCCTTTAAAGTCTTAATCTATATACATGTATATATATATATACATGTATATATATACACACATATATATACACACATATATATACACATATAATATACACATATATACACATATATATACACATATATATACACATATAATATACACATATATATATGTGTATAGATAATGTATATACTATACAAATATAGTCTTTATCTCCAAACTGGTGTTTAGGGCTTTAAGATACAAACTTTGGGAAGACCTAATTCAGTCTATAGCAGTAAGGTTATACTAATGCATTCATTTTCCCGAGAGAGGCTTCTATACATATTGGTAATCCTCTCACCCACAAAGATAAATTCTGCGTCCTTCTGGTAATATAATGAGAATGAAGAATTCCATTTCCCTTTGCTTTCCTATTCTAACACTATGCTTTCTTGATATACTAACACATATTTTTTAGGTCAAAAGCAGATTGAGAAGTGACAGTACAAAGTCATCAAAACTGGAAAAGAAAAGGGCAAAGAAAGAAATCAGGAATTGACTGGTCTCACTATATTACCAAACTAAGGCAATATAAGGAATTTATCTATAGTCCCTTGTCAATTATATAATTCTGAAAAGTAAAAGAAATAATTTTCACACACTTAAATAGTAAGTACATGCAATGATTTAGGGATCTAAAAGGATGACAAAGCTAGTTCCAAAGACATTTTGAAAACAATCTCATTATAATTTATATTTTAAAAAAAATGGTGCTTCCAGTTCAAGATGGCAGAATAGAAGGACATGTACTCATCTCCTCCTGAGAAAGCACCAAAATCACAACTAGCTATTGAACAGCCATCAACAGGACACTGGAACCTACCAAAAAAAAAAAAAAGATGCCCCACTTGCAAAAACAAGAAGTCACAGTGAGATGGTAGGAATGGCACAATCATGATAAAATCAAATCCCACACCCACTGGGTCAGTGACCATGAACTGGAAAACAATAGTGCTAAAGAACTTCTCCTACTATTGTGAAAATTTGGAACCCCACATCAGGCTTCCCAGCCTGGGGACCTGACAAAGGGACTGGGAATTCCCAAGGAATCTGACCTTAAAGGCCAGTGGGATTTGATTATAAGACTTCCACTGGACCGGGGAAAACAGAGACTCCAGTCTTGGAGGGCACAAACCAAACCTTAAGTGCACCAAGTCTCAGAGAAATAGAACAGTGACTCCACAGGAAACTGAACCAAAGCTACCTGCTAATGTTGGAGGGTCTCTTGTGGAGGTGTGGGTCAGCAGGGGCTCAACACAGGGACCCGGGGTTTGGCAGCAGTTGTCTGGGAAGGTCCCCTTTGGCATAAACCATTTTGGAGATGCCATTAACCCAGTCATAGAACCCATAGACTCTTGAGAGCCAAGTCGCCTTAGGCCAAAAAACTCCCAGGAAGTGGGTGCAACTCCACCCATCAGCTGATAATGGGATTAAAGCTTTACTGAGCAAGGCCCACCAGAACGAGGCCCAGTTTCTCCCACCAGCAGTCCCTCCCATCAGGAAACTTACACAACCCTCTTAGTCTCCTCCATCAGAGGGCAGACAGAAGAAGCAAGAAGAACCACAATTCCACAGGGACTAAAACAAAACCACATTACAGAAAGTTAATCAGCATGAAAAAGCAGAAAGTTACAACCCAGATGAAGGGACGAGATAAAACTCCAGAAAAACAACTTAATGACGTAAAGATAGGCAACCTTCCAGAAAAAGAATTCAGAATAATGATAGCGAATATGATTCAGGCTCTTGGAAAAAGAATGGAGGGAAAGATTGAGAAGATGCAAGAAATGTTGACTAAAGACCTACAAGAACTAAAGAACACATGAACAGAAATGAATAATACACTAGGAGGAATCCATAGCAGAATAACTGAGGCAGAAGCACAGATAAATGACCTGGAGGACAGAATGGTGGAAATAACTGCCACAGAACAGAATACAGAAAAAAGAATGAAAAGAAATGAAGAGAGCCTAAGACACCCCTGGGACAACAGAAATGCAGGAACATTCACATTATAAAGGTCCCAGAAGGATAAGAGAGAGAGAAAGGACCTGAGAAAAGATTTGAAGACATAATAGCTGAAAACGTCCCAAACATGGGAAAGGAAATAACCAACCAAGTCCAAGAAGCACAGAGAGTCCCACACAGGATAAATCCAAGGGAGAACACACCAAGACACATAGTAATCAAACTGAAAAAAATTAAAGACAGAGATAAAATATTAAAAGCAACAGGGAGAAATGACAAATAATATACAAGGGAACTCCCATCAGGCTATCAGCTGATTTCTCAACAGAAACTCTAGAAGCCAGAAAGGAACAGAATGACATATTTAAAGTGATAAAAGGGAAGTGCCTACAACCAAGAATACTCTACCTAGCAGAATTCTCCTTCAGATTTAATGGAGAACTCAAAAGCTTTCCAGATAAGCCAGTTTAGAGAATTCAACACCACCAAACCAACTTTACAACAAATGCTAAAGTAACTTCTCTAGGCAGAAAACAAGGAAAAGCAAGAAAGCAAAAGAAAGAAAGAAAAAAAGAAAGAATTATAGTTAGCAAAAGAAAGAAAACAAGCAAGAAAGTTGCTCAGTTGCGTCTGACACTTTGTGACTCCATGGACTGTGGCAAGCCAGGCTCCTCTGTCCATGGGATTTTCCAGGCAAGAATACTGGAGTGAGTTGCCATTTCCCTCTCCACGGGATCTTCCAGACCCAGGGATCAAACCCGGGTCTTCTGCACTGTAGGCAAACTTTACCATCTGAGCCACTAGGGAAGCTCACCTACAGAAAATAAACCCAAAACACTTAAGAAAACGGTAAAAGGATCATCAGTTCAGTTCAGTTGCTGGGTTGTGTCCGACTCTTTGCGACCCCATGAATCACAGCACGTCAGGCCTCCCTGTCCTGGATAATTACCTTAAATGTAAATGAATTAAATGCACCAACCAAAAGACAGACAGGCTGAGCAGATGAAAATGTGCAGGTTTGCACTTCCACTTACCACATCACTCTGCTTGACCACCCCCAACAATATTAAAAAAAAGTAATAATTTTATATTGTTAGATTAATCATATTCCCATTATGGCTTGCAATTGTAACTATCTTTTATTTTATTTTTTTTTGTCTGGCTATTGATTGTGAAAACTGATAAATATCTTTTACTATTTGTTTTTATGTAACTATTACTCAATACCATTGTATCATGATTGGTCAACAGAAAAATTATAGAATTCTATATTACCAAAACTACTACTTAATAGGAAACCCATAATCAGTTTTTAAAATCCAGATGCATATCAAAATTATCATAGAACTTTTTGAAAAATACAAATGCCCAGGTATTTCTTTTCTTTTTTTTTTTTTGCCAGAGCTCCAGATATTTTTCTAATGAGCAGCCATGTTTAAAAACAATTGGAATATATCAGGATTTTTTACTTTTATCTAGGTTCACTTTTTCTATTTCATACTCAGTGCTCCCATTTCATTTAGCTTATGTTTTCCAACTTCTCCATCTCTTCTTTATTTCTGATGTTCTCTCTTAAGCCTTTATCAAGTGTAGTAGAAAAAGCTTATATATAAATAATATGTATAATATACATATTTAGAAAACTTATGAATTTTGGCCTAACTAAAAAATTTATGATATTTTGATTCTACTTGTTTGACTTAGTATGAATAGAATGCTAAATTTCTAATTTTTAAAAAATAGATATGCAACAAGCAATAAAGATTTACTGTATAGTTTACTATATATAAAGTGAGAGTTGATCAGTCGTGTCCAACTCTTTGCAATCCCATGGACTATACAGCCCATGGAATTTTCTAGGCCAGAGTACTGGAGTGGGTAGCTGTTGCCTTCTCCAGGGGATCTTTCCAACCCAGGGATCAAAACCAGGTCTCCCACATTGAGGTGGATTCTTTACCAGCTGAGCCACAAGCATAGCCCTACTGTATGGCATAGGGAACTATAGTCAGTATCTTGCAATAACCTATAATGGAAGATAATTTCAAAAATAGCACATGTATGCATATAACTGAATCACACACAAAAAAGAATTCTACTTTTTGAAATTTAGTAATGTTTATCCTTTTGCCTATGGACATCTAATAACAATGTATGAGATACAAAAATTTAAATATATGTGTGTAGGATATGATTAATATAAATTAATAAATATAAATCTATCATATTTAAATTATTAATGACATCATCCAAGATACTCTTTTTCTTATTTTTTCTGCACTTGATAAAATATTCTCAAATAAATATTAATGTCTCATTATGATTATATATTGTTTCTTTTCCCTTTTATTTCTTCTGATTTTTGCTTTATGTATCTTTATTTCTTTGTTGTTAAGGTGTCTAATGGTTTATGATGCCTATTTTCTTTGTGAATTGTTACTTTTATCATTAAAATATTTATCTTTGTTTCATTTAAAATAAATAAATTTAAAAACTGAATTTTGAAATACAATGTTTTAAAGTACTACAAAATCAATTAATTACCTATAAGAGCAATAGGTATAACTTTTAATGCAATCTTCTTTAATAGAAAGAAAAAGAAAATCACTGCATTTTATCCACTTTTTTAATCCATCCTAGTTTAGAAATGTCTAGACAGTCACTAGTAAGTAGTATGTTATACAAAGTTACAATTCCTTGAAGAGTAAGATGAACTGAGGTAGGCCAGTTAGACAATACTATAGGATGACATTAAATGTGTAAACAATCATTTTTTTCCTCATTTCCTATACTGGAATATTTGTTTAATACTGTGGTATCTTCTCTATGTAATCCAACCAAAGTGTGGCCAAAATTACAGGAGCAAGAAAACATCAAAATGTTCTTTTTAATTTATTGTGATAGGCCTAGATTCTTATCTGGAGAAAATGACAACCCACTCCATTATTCTTGCCTGGAGAATTCCATGGACAGAGGAGCCTGTTGGCTAGAGTCTATGGGGTCGCAAGGAGTCGGACACAACTGAGTGACTAATGCTTATATTCATGCCATTACCACCAAAAAGACTGTCATCATCCTGTAATTATAGCTGATTAACTTTGAAATAAATACTTCAGCCATGTTTACATTGGTAGAACTGTATAATCTAAATATTCTTCCTCCACATTATACATATTGAGTTCCTACTGACAACAATATTGAATATATTATAATAACCATTAAGAATTAAGGGCATGTGCACCTCTATTTTACTGCTTTACAATGATTGAATTTAGCTCTGTAAAATATTGAAAGTAGATTATTGGAAAAAATCCCCACAACCAATTGAGTGCAGTATATTTTAAAAATTTAAGAAGTCATTGACCAGATGGCCTTCACATTTCCCTCAGCTTGACTAAACTTCAGATGAATTTCTTTCTGTCTCTATGTAACTGATGTCCCTTTCATCCTTATTTCATAAGAATTCTGTAAGTATTCAGATGACTTACACACTGAGGCCCTTCTCCTCCCTTTACCTAGAAAATTCTTTTAGAAAGCTTAAGATTTTAAGTTATTTCTCTGCCCCAATGAAAACTAAATATTTTTAAAAGCCTCTTACCAGTTTTCAACTAAAGCAATGTCTCTCCAGGTCCAGGGAGCCAGCACATTAAAATGTAATCATCAAGGAAGACAGCACCCATATCTCTCAGTCTTTGTGTAATAGTAGGAGCCTATATGGGCTTCCCTGGAGAAGGCAGTGGCACCCCACTCCAGTACTCCTGCCTGGAAAATCCCATGGATGGAGGAGCCTGGTGGGCTGCAGTCCATGGGGTCACTAGGAGTTGGACACGGCTGAGCGACTTCACTTTCACTTTTCACTTTCATGCATTAGAGAAGGAAATGACAACCCACTCCAGTGTTCTTGCCAGGAGAATCCCAGGGACGGCAGGGCCTGGTGGGCTGCCGTCTATGTAGAGTCAGACACTACTGAAGCGACTTAGCAGCAGCAGCAGCAGCAGCAGCAGAATGTGGGTTTCCTTGGTGACTCAATGGTAAAGAGTCTGCCTGCAGTGCAGAGGACATGGGTTTGACCCCTGGGTCAGAAAGATCCCTTGGAGGAGGGCGTGGCAACCCACCCTAGTACTCTTTTTTTTTTTTTTTATTTTTAAACTTTACATAATTGTATTAGTTTTGCCAAATATCAAAATGAATCCGCCACAGGTATACATGTGTTCCCCATCCTGAACCCTCCTCCCTCCTCCCTCCCCATACCATCCCTCTGGGTCGTCCCAGTGCACTAGCCCCAAGCATCCAGTATCGTGTATCGAACCTGGACTGGCAACTCGTTTCTTACATGATATTTTACATGTTTCAATGCCATTCTCCCAAATCTTCCCACCCTCTCCCTCTCCCACAGAGTCCATAAGACTGCCTAGAGAATTCCATGGACAGAGGAGCCTGACAAACTGCAGTCCATAGGGGAAGTACAGAAAGTCGGACATGAGTGAAGCAACTAAACAGCAGCAGCAGCAAGAGCCTATGTTTATGGGTGAGCCCCATAAACTGAGGCCCACCAGGCCCCTCTGTCCATGGGATTTCCCAGGCAAGAATACTGGAGTGGGTTGCCATTTTCTTCTCCAGAAGATCTTCCCGATCCAGGACTTGAACCTAGGTCTCCTGCATTGCAGGCAGATTCTTTACCAACTGAGCTACAAGGGAATCCCATATTTCATGAACCCTGATTAACAAACACAGATGGTATAATCACAGAGAAAAATGTTTGCAAACTCAGGAAATAATTCAATATACTCAACACATGCCTTTGATCAACTTCCTTTCTGATAACTTCCAATACTTTTCCATTAGCTCATCCCTGCCTGTGGAGACTCTCCCATTTTTTTTTTTCAATGAATTCAGATTGAGTTCTGTCCTCTCTACCTATGACAATAGCTTTACATAAAGTTTTCCTTGCCTATTTAACTTGGATGAAATTTTTGTTTTGACACTATTTTCTATGATGGCCTCCTCACTCCCCAAGTAACACATTTCTAATATTGCTCTGTAAGTTTTCTATCTCCTTTCTGTATACTAAACCAGAGTAAAATATTAACTCAACATTTTCCCTTACCTTTTTTTCATAGGAAAGAAAATCCACTTGATGGGCTGGGTCAATGTTGTGATGCTCATTACTTGAAAAAGTAACTTCTGAAGATGCATCTTTGATATTCTAACTCTAAAATGAAAGGTAAAGGAAATTTTAAAGTTTATTTGAATCAGTTGATTCTTTAAGTTAAACTCACAAAGACAGAAACATACAGTATGGCAAAAAATTATTTTTCCATACCTTTAACTCAAAAATAGAGTAAATTTTTTACTTGATCTTTTTTTTCCAGAGATTTTTGAAAGTAGCATGCTCCATTTAAAGATATACCAGAAAATTGCAAGCTTATTAAATTCACAATTGATTGAATATCATAAAATAATAAATTTTCACCCTTGAAAATTGAGAGAATATATGTGATTTTAATGATTTCCCAAAAATTTTTGAAAGAAAGAGTAATGTCTAAAGAAAGAAATGCTGACGGTTCAGTTATTCATTCTTATGAAAAGTTAATAGACTTTATAGAAATTGTAATAAAAATGCTCAACATCACTAATCACCAGGGAAATGCAAATCAAAACCACAAAGTGATATCACTTCACATCTGTCAGAACTGCTATTATCAAAAAGAACATAAATAAGAAATGTTGGTGAGCATGTGGAACAAAGGATATCCTCATACACTGATGGTGGGAATGTAAATTGATGTAGCCAATGTGGAAAACAGTATGGAGTTTTCTTTTAAAACTAAAAATAGAACTATCTTATGACCCAGCAATTCCACTCCTGGGTATATATCTCAAAGAAGGAAAAATATTAATAAAAAAGATATATGAACAAAGTTTGTAGCAATATTATTTATAATTACCAAGATATGAAAGCAACCTAAGTGCCCATTACAGATGAATGGAAAAAGAAGATGTGATATATATGTAAAATGATAAAATACTCAGCTGTAACAAAGAATGACTGGACTTAGAGGATATTATGCTAAGTAAAATCAATTAAAGACAAATACTGTATAATATCATTTATATGTGGAATCTAAATAATACAACAAACCCAGTGAATAAAGCAAAAAAGCTGACTCACAGATATGGAGAACAAACTCCTGGTTACCAGTGGGTAAGAGGGAAAGCTAGAGGGGATATAAAGGGCTTGGGAATGAAAAGTTATGAACAGTTAAGTATAAAATAAGCTACAAGAATATATTGTACAACACAGGAAATAAGGCAACATTTTATAATATCTATAAATGGAATATAACCTTTAAAATTGTTAAAGTCTGTATTGTACTCCTGCAACATATAATATTGTACATCAATTCACTTAAATTAAAAAAAGATATTACCCTTTTCATATCTTCTCCAATTCATGGCAAAAAGAAAAAAAGCTCCATGAATAGAATCAAGCTTATCTATCATTAAAGTGGCAGATATGTTGTTAAAACAACTGATTTGGAAAAATTGAACACTGACCATTTCATCACATTAAAAAGAACTCAACCAGCAGGGATTCTTTAAATAGCATGTTCTTCTATTGTATTAAAAATGTTTACACATCATTAACTGCTTGAAAGAAAGTAAGGCCTAGGGAAACTTAACATTTAAAAATTAAGAACCACTGCTATGTAGAGATAAAAGCAAGCAATTGGTCGTATACTGCTTCGTAGTGTTAAATAGAGTAAATTCACAGATAGTCTATTTATACCCAACTTTACAGAAGGTAAAGTTGGTACAGTTTTTAATATTTTGGCATTAGTATTGATTTTGTCTCTCTCTGCTTTATAATTAATAAGTTTGTAACAGGTAACCAGAGGCCATCACTTACATAACCTTTATAAAGTATTTCACTAGCATACTGGACATTAGTTTTCTTTCATGTCCACCATGCATCCCCATGAAAACAGACAAAGAGTTGATCTCTATTTCATTCAACCACTTAATATATATTTATTGAATATCTATTATGTGCAAAGAAGTTTCTGGAGAAACTATAGCAGTAAAAAAGAGAGAGGAACATCCATGGGATGCTTATATTCTATAGGTGATATTCTATCACCTCTAATTAGGTGATAGTCAAAGTTAAGAAAAGAAATAGAGCAAGGGGTGTGGGATGGAGCTGCTATTTTAGGTTAGGTGGTCAGAGGAAGCTTCTCTTACTAAGTATTTGAGCAGAACTTTGAATGGAATGAGTGAGGAAGACCCCCCCAGATAACAGGGGCAGAATGTTCAGACAGAGGGAATAACAAGTCCTAAAGAGGAGCTTAACATATTTGAGAAACAGCAAAGAGGTTAAGTCTTCCTAGAAGCTCATTGTATTAGCTTCCTATGGCTACTATAATAAATTAACATCCATCTAAATATTATGTATTTTGGGGACAGTATTTTTTTGCTTCCCTTGTGGCTCAGCTGGTAAAGAATCTGCCTGCAATGTGGGAGACCTGAGTTCGATCCCTGGGTTGGGAAGATTCCCCTGGGGAAGGAAAAGGCTACCCACTCCAGTATTCTGGCCTGGAGAATTCCATGGACTGTATAGTCCACGGGATTGCAAAGAGTTGGACATGACTGAGCAACTTTCACTTTCACTTGGGTGGTAAAAAATGGTATCTCTTCTCCAAAGTTAACATACACACTCATGCTCCAGACACACATCATATATGAAGCATGTATTCTTCACATAGTTAAAACTATGAAAGTTTGAATTTTCTTACTTGTCTACATTTGAGTTGAGCAAGTCAATACAGAGCAATATTATTTTCTCTTAGTTCATAGCATGTCAAAAGTTGACAGAACCATTTTTTTTCCCAGTGGGGCAGCATAAACAATGCTATGAGAGATTATTTATGACTCAAATAATTTCCCCAAAGAAGTTTGAGATTTATTTCATTTCTAACAAGAATTTATCATGAAATATGTATATTTTAAGTATATCATGAAATATGTATATTTTACTTGTACTTTAATCAGTAAAGAGAACAATAAGTGCAGCTTTAAAACTAAAGGTAAGAATTCAAACTCAAGTAAGAGCAAGTGTTAGGGAGACTCGGGAAGGATGGAAACCTTGCTGATGTTCAGCTGACCCATGGTACAAAATGTACTTTTGACAATTGCATGATAAAGTAGAAATACATTAAATTGGTTTTACATTGTTTATTGAACTTTATATATTCAATTTAACTGTATAAATATTAAACTGTGGCTCAAAGAATAAAAAATTGTAATTATACAGGATTATAGGCTTAGGAAAGAAAAAAATGGACCTAAGATACACAGGTTTGTTAAACTTCAGAAGTCATGTTAATATGAATACATTTTCTTAATCTTAATTTCAGAAATTAAAAATAAATTTAAGTGTAAATGAACATCATCTTGAGCCCATTTGGTGCTAGCAAATTCTTTCACAAAGTTACCTAAAAATTATTCCTAACAACCAATCTAAATGGTCAATAGAGACGGGAAATACAGGAAAAGTAATAAAATATGCTTTTTCAATCAATAATTACTTATGAAACTTTGTCTGGAATGATGGCCAAAATGCTATGCTTCCTCCTATGGGATTCTGTAGTTCATCTGCACTCAATAAAATTGATTGTTTCTTTTTAAATGTAGGACTGTACACTAACTGGACATATAAAGTATGTAAATAACTCTGAAGTTCTAGTAAAAAAGAGAGATCAAATGCAACAAAATGATACAAATGAATAAGGTATATAAGGTATATGTTTCAGTGGTCAAAACAATGTGAGTTAACAAAAAGTAAGAGGGAATCAGATACTTCCCTGAAATTTAACAGCAGCAAATTATATTTCAGGACTTGAGAGAGATACAAAAATTTAGCAAAACTGTGTATTGCACCAGTGGACTATTAGATTTGCATATTTCTAAATCTTAAAAATATGCAATAAATTATGCAATAATTCAATAATTATTGCAATAAATATGCATTAAATAAGTTATGGAATGTCTCAGTATCTGAAAGAAAGCAGTCTTTAAATTGCAGGTAGATCCAGCCTGGAAACAAGGGCAGAATCCCTATAATTCTGTCATATATTTTGGGCTATCTCCCTCACTGTCCATTTTCAGAACTGGTTTATCTCAAGTTCGTTCACCACTTCATTCCCATTAAGACAATGCATGTGCACACAGTAGTATTCAACTGTGTGATCCTATGGACTGGAGTCCACCATACTCCTTTGTCCATGGAATTTTCCAGGCAAAAATATTGGAGTGGGTTGCCATTTCCTGCTCCAGGGCATCTTCCCAAGCCAGGGATTGAATCCACATGTCTTGTGTCTCCTGCATTGGCAGGCGGATTCTTTACCAGCTGAGCTGCCAGGGAAGCCCCTCCATTAAGATCAAAAGAAAACAAAAGACATGTTGGACATAAGAGAAGAGGTTCCACAGAATATCGGTTAGTTTTCACAGGTTCTTTAAGTCAGCTTCCTTGAAAATTAAAATTATTAAAATTATGAAAACTGGAAGCAACCAAAATGTCTTTCAATAGTTGAATGGATAACAAACTTCTTGTCTCTGCTACCTGAGAGGGTCTTAGAAACAATACCTCCATAGCAACAAACACAGATCTCACTCAAATCTTTTTTCTAATATCATTTTCCAATAAAGTAAGTGAAGGGTCCTTGAAGACATGGCTGATTCTAATGCCAGAGCAATAAATATATCAAATAGGCCTGAAACATCAGACATTATCTGAAAATATTGACGTATTCAAAAAATTACATTGATGGGAGTATGTCAAAAGAACACAGGAATCAAATGTAAGAGCTCTCATTGGCCAAGGAGGAATAATTTGAGCAACAAAATAAATATAGTAGCAGTAAATTATAAACCAGAGTATAAGTGTCAGTAAGTCCATACTTATATAAATGTGTGACTGAATAAATAAATAGAGAGACTAAACAAATCTCCCATGAAGAAGAATTCAAACAAATTTTTGTAAATGTTCTGTTCTCACAAAGGTGGAGCATAGCTACTCATCCCTTCAGTGTAGGCTATGCATAGTGATTTCTTTCCATAGAGGATGGTATGAGAAAGGAGAAAAAGTGCAATAATCTGTCAAGTACCACCTCAAGCCATGTGGTCAAAGTGCACATCAACAGTGATGTCATGTTGAAAATATGTACCCTTGATGTGGTGTGAGGGGAATGATACTTTATCTCTGTGGTCATCCACACAAACACATATAAACCCACTGTAATCATGAGATAAATTTCAGATAAATTCCAGTTAAGGGGCATTCTACAAAATACTTGACCAATATGCTTCAAAACTGTCAAGTTTACTTAAGTTATGCATAGAGGATAATGGGGGAAGGGGTAGAGTCATGCAGTAAGCCAGGCTTTCTTCCTGCAAACTTATCATATGCAAAAGTTTAGGTGATTTGCAAGAAAACTCAGAAACTGTCACAGTCAAGCGGAGTCTGAAGGAGTCATGATGGTAATATGTAAAGTGGTATCATAAAGTAAAGGGCACAGTAGATAAAAACAGAGGAAAGCATGGGCTTTAGTTAATAATAATATGTCATTATTGTTTCACTAGTTGTGACAAATATGTTGTTCAGTCTCCCAGTCATGTCCGACTCTTTGGGACTCCATGGACTGGAGCATGCCAGGCCTCCCTGTCCCTCATGCTTTCCCAAAGTTTCCCCAAGTTCATGTCCATTGCATCAGTGATGTCATCCAGACATTTCATCCTCTGATGCTCTGTTCTCCTTCTGCCCTCAATCTTTCCCAGCATTAGGGACTTTTCAAATGAGTCTGTTGTTCTCAACAGATGACCAAAATATTGGAGTTTCAGCTTCAGCATCAGTCCTTCCAAAGAGTATTGAGGGTCAATTTCCCTTAAGGTTGACTGGTTTGATCTTCTTGCTGTCTAAGGGACTCTCAGGAGACTTCTCCAGCAACACAGTTCAAAGGCATCAATTCTTTGGCGCTCTACCTTCTTTACAGTCCAGCTCTCACAACTGAACCTGACCACTGGAAAGACCATAGCATTGACTATACAGACCTTTGTTGGCAGAGTAATGTCTCTGTTTTTCAATACACTGTCTAGGTTTGTCGTAGCTTTCCTGCCAAGAAGCAAATGTCTTTTGATTTCATGGCTGCAGTCAACATCTGCAGTGATTTTAGAGCCCAAGAAGAAGCAATCTGTCAGTATTTCCACCTTTCCCCTCTCTGTTCGCCATGCAGTAAATGGGGCCAGATGCCATGATCTTAGTTTTTTGTAATATTTAGACTTAAGCCACTTCTTTACTCCTTCACCCTCATCAAGAGGCTATTTAGTTTCTCTTTGCTTTCTACCATTAGAGTAGTATCATCCACATATTGCAGGTTATTGATGTTTCTCCTGTCTTATTTCCAGCTTGTAACTCATTCAGCCCAGCATTTCTCATGATGTGCTCCGCGTATAGGTTAAATAAGCAGGGCGACAGCAGACAGCTTTGTTGTGCTCTTTATTCAATCTTAAACCAATCAGTTTTCCATACAGAGTTCTAAATATTGCTTCTTGACCTGCATACAGGTTTCTCGGGAGACAGGTAAGATGGTCTGATATTCCCATCTCTTTAAGAGCTTTCCACAGTTTATTATGATCCACACAGTCAAGGCTTTTGTGTAGTCAATGAAACAGAAGTGTGCCGGGAGCAGGAGCTCCGCCCGTGGCAAAGGTCATGAGGAAGGAGGCTCGGCATACGCAAAGGCGGGATCAAGCCTTAAGAGTCCCCCTGGAAATTCTCGAGCATCTACCCCAAAAACCAGAGTCTGCCTACTTTCTGCTTTGTACTCTCACCTACACCTCTGACTTTATGGGGGGCTGTCCCCCACTACCTCTCTCTGAAAAAAGCATTAACTTACAGCTCCAGTTAATAATTCCTGGGTGTGAGTGTTTCAACCTACAAACTCCTTTGGAAGTCCTCTAGCCTGCCTGAATAGGTTTTTCCAGCCAGTGGAAATTCAGTGATTGCTCAGAGCCTCCCAACTGTGAGAGGCATGAGATGTTCTAAACTGTCTAAATACAGATTCCTTTGAGCAGTTAAAAGATTGATTAGAAATTGTATTGGTGAAGGGTTTTTCACTTGTTGGGCCAATGTTTGCTGCTAAGTCTCCATATCCCTTACCTGCTGTGTCCCTGGCAGTGTATTGATTAATATAATTGGTGTAAGTAGTAGCTTTAATGTTTGTAACGTTGGACCCTTGAGTTAATTCTTTTTCTTGTTATAGCCCACCACACCTTTGCCCTATAGGAATGCAACTTTATCTAATGCTTTTGGAGGGTGGCGCCTGACTAGTCACCTTTAGAGAAAAATAAGTTTTCTGAAGCAAGGGTCTTAAAATGTTAACAGGCCTCCGGGCCAGAAGATGATGCAAATCACCTAAACTTTTGCATATGATAAGTTTGCAGGAAGAAAGCCTGGCTTGCTGCATGACTCTACCCCTTCCCCCATTATCCTCTATGCATAACTTAAGGTATACAAACTACTTTGGAAAATAAAATGCAGGCCTTGTTCACCGAAGCTTGGTCTCCCCATGTCGTTCTTTCTCTCACCTTCTGGCTGAATTATTCAGCCTTTTTTCTCCACTGAATTTCCTCACTGAGCTATCCTTATTTCAGCCTCTTTTCTCCACTGAATTAACTCATTAAGCTATCCTTATTTAACCACTCTTTATATCCTTAATTAACGTTTAATTAAGCAATTGTTTCCTAATCCTCGCCGACGCCATCCCGGCTTTGAATTCCCTGGATCCACCTGGGCTGGACCCCGGCAGAAGTGGATGTTTTTGTGGAATTCCCTAGCTTTCTCTATGAGCCAGCATAGTATTAATAATATAAGATGTTAATAACAGGGAAAAGTGGGTTTGAGGTATAAAGAATGTCTCAGTAACTTTTCTGTAGTCCTAAAACTTTTTAAATAAAAATGTATTAATAAATAAAACCGGGGTTATGCTCTATAAGGCAGTTTGTTTAAAAACAGAATAGAACTCCAAAAGTACTAGAAAATAATTATTATTTCCAATTTATTTAATATATAAGAATATCTTAATATATATTTGATATTGAAAAGAACACCTGCTATACATGAAAGAGACTCAATATATTTTTAAAATGTATTGGAAATCTCAATAGAGAACAACAATAATTTTTGAGGATGACTAAATAAATAATGAAGTCTCCAAACACCTCTAGTCATACATATTCATAATTAGTTCTTTATTCTGACCTGTGAGGGTAAAATTTAAATGCAAATGTCATGACTTTCTGATTAAAGCATGCACAGTTCAAGCTCTTCGGTTATCAAATAAGTGCATTCCATCTTCTGGGTAAGTGCTAAACATGTTGCACCAAATTATCTTTAGACATTTAAAGTGGTGACTCTAGGGATCACTTAATTAGTGAAGACTCTTACAGTCAATTCAAAAAGATTATTTTTCACCCTGAGTAAGTAAAAAATGCTGACTTTGCCCAGGGAAAATAAACTGAGGTAAGAGGTTGATTTACAGTAATTCAGTTTTCACCCAGTTGTCTAGCTGTGTTGACACGGTTGAAGAGGCCAAATTACTTGTCACATCACCACAATCCAGTGGGATTTCCTCTAATGAAGGGTGAAGCCCTCTCAAAGATTTCTGAGCAACTGCAAAATGGCAGTGAGAAGGCTGAGAAATTTCCTTTTCATTTAATGATACATTTTATGATCCTCAAATAAAGCATGTCTACTAAAAGTGTTTCCTATAAGTCTATTTTGCTCACTACATTCTAAAGGAAAAGTTTCAGTTGTTTAAATATTTAAGTATTGAAACATTTAGAAGATGTCCTTGGTGAACTGCATCTAACTTTTGAGTTGGGAAGTCTCTTGTGAGATGAGTTGTGCATTCTTTGCAGCCAAATTCAATTACCTAAACAAACATCTAACAACTACTTCTGCTAGGCAGGAACTATACACCTTCATGAACTAAGAAATCAACAAAGAAGATATGCAGATGGCAAAGACACGCATGAAAGGATGCCTTACATCACATGTCATCAAAACAATTCAATTTAAAACAACAATGAAATACCATTATGCACCTATTAGAATGGCCAAAATCCAGGACACTGACAACTCCAAATGCTGGAAGGATGTGAAGCAACAGGAAATTTCATTAATTGCTGGTGGGAATGCAAAATGGTACAGCTGCTTCAAAAGACAGTGTACTGCTTCTTATAAAAGTAAACATGCTTTTATCATATAATCCAGCAATCTCACTCATTATTTACAGGAGTTAAAATCTTATCTCGACACAACAACCTGCACATATGTTTCTAGCAGCTTTATTCATAATGCTAAAACCTGGAAGCCACCACAATATCCTTAAGGAGGTGGATAGACAGATAAACCAAAATACATCCAGACAATGGAATATTATTCAGATATGAGCTATCAGGCCATGTAAAGACATGGAGGAAATTTAAATGTATATTACTAAGTGAAAGAGATCAATCTGAAAAGGCCTTTCACTGATTCCAACTATATGACTTTCTGGAACAGGTAAAACCTATGAAGACAGTAAAAAGTTCATTAGTTGCCAGGAGTTAATGGGGAAGGGGGGTTATATAGGTGGAGCACAGAGGGTTTTTAGGGCAATGAAACAACTCTTGTATGTTACTATAATTGTAGATACAGGATTTCATATACTTATCCAAACTTGTAAAATATACAACATGAAGAATTAACCCTGGTGCTAACTATGGACTTGGAGGTGATTATAATGTGTGAGGTGAGTTCATCTTTTGTAAAAATTATACCACTCTGATGGAGGGTGTTCAGAAAAGGGAGAAGTTATACATGGATGATGTCAGGGCATATATGGGAAATCTCTGCATCTTCCATTCAATTTGTTGTAAATCTAAGAAATAAAGTCAAATTTGTAAAAAGAAAAGGAAAAAAGCATCTGCTAATTTTTTGCTGCAAATATTTGGACTTACTGGCATGGGTAAATCATGGACTATAATACACCCTCTATGATATTGTTGACAAAAATTCCACAGGCCTTCTTTTCTTTAAAAAGCAGCCCATAAAGTTTTTGGTGCCATAAGTCCTTTCAGCCCCCTTATGAAACTCCAAGCTCTTTATCAATATTTTAAAGGCATAAGTAAGTGCGTGTGAAAGTTGTTCAGTTGTGTCCGACTCTTTGTGACCCCATGAACTATACAGTCCATGGAATTTTCCAAGCCAGAATACTGGAGTAGCTTGCCATTCCAGTATATGCCCTCCTCCAGGGGATCTTCCCAACCCAGCGATCAAACTCAGGTATCCTTCAGTACAAGCAGATTCTTTACCTGCTGAGCCACCAGGGAAGCCTTAAAGGCATAAAGTCAAGAATATAAACCAATTATAGTGATATCATCATCAAAATATTTTAAGATATTTTTAACAGTAATATATATGCTATTTTTATTAAAACATTAAATAATAATACTTAGCAACAGACATAATACATACTCTAATTTTGAAGTAATGAGTATAAACATTATTTAAATAAAGCAACAAAAACCATAATTTAATAAGAAAGTGTGTGATTTCTAACGATAACAAAATAAGACACTTCAAACAATCATTGCTTTATTTTACTTAGGCTCATAATTGAAGAAAATGATAGATTTCCGGTGTGCTGCCCTCCTTTTATTTGCTATGACAAAACAAGTTCCTCACCAAAAAACTGTATTCACTGTTCATCCTGCTTTGAATGGTCTTTCTCTAAAATCAGTAGAACTGATTCCCATTTGCCCTTCACATCTGAGCTTCAGCTTGTCACCCTCAGAGAGGCTTTCTTTGACTCCAAAACTAAAGCAGCAGTTCAGTTACTCCCTATACATGACCCACCCTAAATCGTTTGCCCTTCCCCTTTCCTCAGTGAGTTTGGCCTGTCTCTTTCACCTCTAAACCTCCAATACTTAGAAAGTTTCCTGGCATGTTGTAGTAACTCAGTGAATATGTGTTGGATGAATAAATGGACAGTTATCTTCCCATTGTGACCTAGAGGCCCCAGCCGCTCCCTAAAATTACTACATGATAATCCAAGAAGGCTAATGCATAGTGGGAGGAAAAGAGGAGAAAAATCAGCATGCTGCCATCATGGTCTCCAGTAGAAAACACTTTTTTAGACACATGTATTTCATTCTTCTTTGTCCTTTACTCCAGCAGCAATGCCTTCCTCCAGGAGATCTCCCCAATCCAGGGATCAAACCCAGGTCTTCCACATTGCAGGCAGATTTTATTTACCATCTAAGCCACCACGGAATCCCAAGAATCTTGGAGTGGAGTGCCATTTCCCCCTCCACGGAATCTTCCCAACCAAAACCTCTCTTATGTCTCCTGAACTGGCAGGCAGTTGCTTTACCTCTAGCATGACCTGTGAAGCACCTAGTTCACAAAGTTTATCTATGCATAACCTTTTCTTTTTTTTTTTTTGGCCTCACCATTCGGCATACAGGATCTTCCTCAACCAGGGGTTGAACCACATCCCCTGCATTGGGAGCACAGAGTCTTAACCACTGGACCTCCAGGGAAACTTCATTGACTATCCTGAAGCTTTTTACTGTGGAAAATTCTTAAAGAGATGAGAATAACAGACCATCTTACCTGCTTCCTAAGAAACCTGAAAGAAGGTCAAGAAGCAACAGTTAGAACCAGACATGGAACAATGGACTGGTTCCAAATTGGGAAAGAAATATGTCAAGTCTGTATATTGTCACCCTGCTTATTTAACTTATATGAAGAGTACATCATGTGAAATGCTGGGCTGTATGAAGAACAAGCTGGAATCAAGATTTCCGGGAGAAGTATCAATAATCTCAGATATACAGATAACACCATACTTATGGCAGAAAATGAAGAACAAAAAAGCCTCTAGATGAAGGTAAAAGAGGCGAGTGAAAAAGCTGGCTTAAATTCAACATTCAAAAAAACTAAGATCATGGCATCCAGTCCCATCACTTCATGGTAAATACGGAAACAGTGAAAGACTTTATTTTTTTGAGCTCCAAAATCATTGCAGATGGCAACTGTAGCCATGAAGTTAAAAGACGCTTGCTCCTTGGAAGAAAAGCAATGACAAACCTAGATGGCCTATTAAGAAGCAGAGACATTATTTTGCCAACAAAGGTCTGCATAGTCAAATCTATGGTTTTTCCAGTAGTCATGTACAGATGTGAGAACTGGATGGTAAAAAAGGCTGAGCACTGAAGTATAGATGCCTTTGAATTGTGGTGTTGGAGAAGACTCTTGAGAGTCCCTTGGACAGAAGGGAGATCAAACCAATCAATCCTAAAGGAAATTAACCCTGAGTATTCATCAGAAGGACTAATGCTGAAGCTGAAGCTCCAACACTTTGGTCACCTGATGTGAAGAGCCGGCTCACTGGAAAAGACCCTGATGCTGGGAAAATTGAAGGCAGAAAGAGATAGGGACAACAGAGGATGAGATGGTTGGATGGCATCACCAACTCAATGGAAATAAGTAAGCAAACTCTGGGAGATGTTGAAGGATAGGGAAGCCTGGTGTGCTGCAGTTCATGAGCTCTCAAAGAGTCATACAAGACTGAGCACCTGAATAACAAAATCGAAACAATTATATACTAAAAATAGAAACACTGTGAAATCTACATGTATCTCAACATGTATTTTCTTTCTTTAATTTGGCTTTTCCTTAAGGGTTTGGAAAGACTACATCAAGAAATTGAAAAACATTAAAACTCTTTTTGATACCATGATTCCACATCTTTAAAGTTAAAGAAATAATAGTTAATGTAAGAAAAATGTTCTGTACGTATATGATGGCAGCAATGTGAGTGATACCAGGAAGGATAAGGTGAATCTAGATAACAATTTCAATTCAGTCGCTCAGTCATGTACGACTATTTGTGACCCCATGAACCGCAGCACACCAGGCCTCCCTGTCCATCACCAACTCCCGGAGTCCACCCAAACCCATATCTGTTGAGTCAGTGATACCATCCAACCATCTCATCCTCTGTGTCCCCTTCTCCTCCTGCCCTCAATCTTTCCCAGCATCAGGGTCTTTTCCAATGAGTCAGCTCTTCACATCAGGTTGCCAAAATATTGGAGTTTCAGCTTCGAAATCAGTCATACCAATGAATACCCAGGACTGATCTCCTTTAGGATGGACTGGTTGGATCTCCTTGCAGTCCAAGGGACTCTCAGTCTTCTCCAACACCACAGTTCAAAAGCATCAATTCTTTGGTGTTAGCTTTCTTTATAGTCCAACTCTCACATCCATACCTGACTACTGGAAAAACCATAGCCTTGACTAGACAGACCTTTGTTGGAAAAGTAATGTCTCTGCTTTTTAATATGCTGTCTAGGTTGGTCATAACTTTCCTTCTAATGAGTAAGTGTCTTTCAATTTCATGACTGCAGTCACCATCTGCAGTGATTTTAGAGCCCCTCAAAATAAAGTCAGCCACTGTTTCCACTGTTTCCACATCCATTTGCTATGAAGTGATGAGACCAGATGCTGTGATCTTAGTTTTCTGAATGTTGAGCTTTAAGCCAACTGTTTTACTCTCCTCTTTCACTTTCATCAAGAGGCTCTTTAGTTCATCTTTGCTTTCTGTAATAAGGGTGGTGTCATCTGCATATCTAAGGTTATTGATGTATCTCCTGGCAACCTTGATTCCAGTCTGTGCTTCATCCAGCACATCTGGCATTTCTCATGATGTAGTCTGCATATAAGTTAAATAAGCAAGGTGACAATATACAGCCTTGACATACTCCTTTTCCTATTTGGAACCAGTCTGTTGTTCCATGTCCAGTTCTAACTGTTGCTTCCTGACCTGCATACAGGTTTCTCAAGAGGCAGGTCATGTGGTCTGGTATTCCCATCTCTTTCAGAATTTTCCACAGTTTATTTTGATCCACACAGTCAAAGGCTTTGGTATAGTCAATAAAGGAGAAATAACTGTTTTTCTGGAACTCTTTTTGATGATCCAGTGGATGTTGGCAATTTGATCTCTTGGAAATGGCTAAATAAATAAATAATATGTGCATAGCAAAATAAAAATACATGAGTGAGTGCTCAGTGACTCAGTTGTGTCTGACTCTTTGTGAGCTCATGGACTCTAGCCCACCAGGCACATCTGTCCATGGGATTCTCCAGGCTACAATACTCGAGGGGGTTACCATTTCTTCTTCCATGGGATCTTCTCAACCCAAGGATTGAACTAACATGTCCTGCTTTGACAGAAGAATTGGGAAGCCTCACTTACAACAAGCACATCAAAACTTTTCTTTGGTTGGTAGAAATAGAGATGCTTTTATCTTCTACTTGCTCTTTTTTAGAATCCTTTGAATTTTCTCTCTACAGTGTTTTATAGTGTAAAAATATATTTGTCAGAGGCAGTATTAAGATGTTTATGGGTCACATCCATTTCCCTGCTCCATTATTACTGTCATCTTATTCTGAGATGGTTCAGCCTGAAAGAGATAATAGAAGTCTTGATTTTACATGTTAATTTATACATGGGATTGTTTGGAAGGAACCCCTGAGGAAGAATGCCAGCAGAGAGTGGCTCTGAATGGCCAAAAGATGACATCAAAGCAGCTGCTCCACCATGCGTATTAAAACTAAAAAGAGTGCCCACGAGATTCTAGGACAAATGTGATACTTGCTTTTATATCTTGAAGTTTCTAAAACCTTTTTATTATATCTATTTTCCTCACTCTTTAGGTCTTTGGTCCCTGAAATTAAGGGCGAAAACAAAAACTACTTTTTCTCTCTCTTAGTCTATGTGTTTAGATGACAGAATTAAAAGTTATCAGAAGTGATAATGAGTAATGCTGAAATTCTAGCCTCTCTGATCATGTATGTATCTTCTCTTGAGCTCATCTCCAATCATAACCTCAGAGCCCTTGAGCACTGAGACATATCTTTTGAAGATACCCTGTATTTAAGATGGATTTGTCATTACTGACTCCTGGTGATTCCTAAGTGGGAAATGGAAAGATGAGAAACTTGAATCAATCCACTGTACTCATCTATGATGGGAAAATATTAAGTCTATATCTAAAATGATATGTCTTTATAGATTTTATTTCTGTCTATCCTCAGACACTGGCAAATGGAAGATTTCAAACTGAGTGAAAGGCTTACATACAAAACCTAAAAAGCTACAGTTCAGATATTTGGGAGATCATCTCTCACATACCTTCATCCGTGCATGCTAAGTCACTTTAGTAGTGTCCTACTCTTTGCAACCCTATGGACTGTAGCCTGCCAGGCTCCTCTGTCCATGGAACTCTCCAGGCAAGAATACTGCAATGGGTTGCCATTCCCTTCTCCAGGGGATCTTCCTGACCCAAGGATTGAACCCAGGTCTCTTTCATTGCAGGACAATTCTTTACTGTATGATCCACCTGCCTCTAGAATCAAAGAAAGATCAGTTTTAGTTGATGAAGTCAGGTCAATAGATCCCAGTGTAGACTCTGTCTTTAAATCACAGGAAATTTTTTTTAAACACAATATTCAAACGTTCAGTTCAGTCCAATCCAGTCACTCAGTTGTGTCCGACTCTTTGCGACCCCATGAACCACAGCACGCCAGGCCTCTCTGTCCATCACCAACTCCCGGAGTTCACCCAAACCCACGTCTATTGAGTCGGTGATGCCATCCAATTAAATCACTAGTACTCAGAAGATAGAACTATAACATATTTGATTTTTTTAGTCTCCACAGGGGATTCTGTTATGGTCCATTCACAGACTGGTACTTGAGAACTACAGTTCAGGTCAGTCACTCAGTCGTGTCTAAGTCTTTGCAAACCCATGAGCTGCAGCATGCCAGGCTTCCCTGTCCTTCACTATCTCCCAGAGTTTGCTCAAACTCATGTCCACTGAGTCAGTGATGCCATCCAACCATATCATCCTCGTCACCCCCTTCTCCTCTTTCCCTCAACCTTTCCCAATATCAGGATCTTTTCCAATGAGTCAACTTTTCACATTAGGTGACCAAAGTAGTGGAATTTCAGCTTCAGAGGAGTAAAGTAAATCAATCAATTCATTCATTCATTCAATATTTATTGAGAAACAAGTATGTACAAAGAACTAGAAATTCAAAGGGGAAAAGATAAAGAGTGCATCTGCTCTCCAATTCTCCATTTGTCTTACAGTCTACCCTTAGTGTAGTCTCTGATGCAGGAGCCAACTCAGCTAAGTTTGGAGTTATGGAGCAACCTTCAAGAATGGAAGACAATAACTCGTGGATAAATGATCCAGTTCCTGTCCTTTAGGATGAAAATTCTAGGACCTATTTATTTCCTTCTCAGCAGGTTGTGGCAGAATGGCTTCCCACTGCCCACTGTGGTTACCTGTATATTACATCCTTATACTGGCTTTGCTTCCTTTTCTGTGTCACTCTTTTCTTCCCCACTCCAGCATCCTGGGATTGCTTCCCAAATAAACCTAACCTGTGGAACTCTCTGGGCCTCCCTGTTACCTTAGCAGGAAAAGAATCCACCTGTGATGCAGGAGACCCTGGCTCAATTCCTGGGTCAGGAAGATCCCCTGGAGATGGGATAGGCTACCTACTCCAGTATTCTTGACTCTTTAAATGAGGACGCCCGAAACTGCTCCAAGTAATCCACCTTGGCTCCTATGCCTAGAATCTTGGCAGTGTCCCAGAAATGCCCCCCACTCAGGTGGCTCAGATGGTAAAGAATCTACCTATAATGTGAGATACCTGGGTTTGATCCCTGGGTTGGGAAGATCCCCTGGAGGAGGGCATGACAAGCCACCCCGGTATTCTTGCCTAGAGAATCCCCAAAGACAGAGGAGCCTGATGGGCCACAGTCCATGGGGTTGCAAAGAGTCAGACATGACCAAGCACCTAAGCAAAGCATGGCATAGAGTTCTCTCAAGTGTTCCTTTAGGGAGAATCCAAACCAAGGCAAAATTGAGAGGTAAGCCTTGTTTCTTCTTTTCAGGTCCTTCAAGATGACCTTAAGATATGATGAGATGGTAAAAGGATTCCTTAGGGATAATGCCTATGATGTAAAGAGGGCTGATACACTGTGATACAATTCTAACCCTGGTGACAAAATTTGGGTCAGAAAATTCTTAGATTTAAGACTGATGTGCAGTTCTAAGAACATTTTGATAAAGTCAATAAGTTCTTGAGCCAAGGTTGGAGCCAAAGGAGTCCTATATTGCCTAGGAATAGGCCTGCCATACTATCTCTTCCTGCTAGTTATTGAGAATTATCAGCCATTGAGAAATGTAGCCTTGTTGCAAACTCAGTAATGAGTTTCTGAAAGAAAAGTATAGACACTTTCAGATACTCTCAAAGTATCTGAAAGCGTCTATATCTATACATATATCTGTATCTGTATATAGAAAGAGAGAGAGAAAGGGATTTATTATAAGGAATCATGTTGCATAATTATGGAGGCTGAGAAGCCCTAAGCTCTCCAGGCAGTCAGTGAACTAGAGACTCAGACATGTCAATGATGTAGTTCTCGTTTGAGTCAAAGGCCTGAGAAGCAAAGCAGTTTATCCAAGTTCCAGTCTGAAAACCTGCACACTCTGAACCCCAGAAGAACCTGTTTCCATTTGAGACAAAAGGCAGGAAAAGGCTCGTGGACAAGCTTGTTCAGTCAGGCCTTTGGTTGATTGGCTGGGACCCAGTCACACCGGGAAGGACACTCTTCTTTACTCAGTCTACTGATTCAAATGTTACTATCATCCAGAAACATCTTCACAGACACACTTAGAATAATATTTTGCTAAATGTCTGGACACTCCATGGCCCAGTCAAGTTAACACACAAAATTAAGCATTACACATAGATTTAATTCACTGTTCTGCCTCTGTAGAATCTAAATGAATCCAAGATAGTGACTATGGAATGCAAACTAGTATAGGCTTAACTAAGTAGAAGCCCTGGTTACATCTATTGCACTAAATGTGGTATTATTGCTGGAGTATACTCTTCTTAAGAAACAGTTCCTGGTGTATAACCAGACCCTGATAAAGAGAGAACACTTGACCCGTGTATATGCCAGAAATTCATTTATCACCTGGCTCTTATAAGCCCCTGTTCTGACTGGGTGACTATAATGATGCTTTGGTTCTCTGTGTATCAACTCAGACACCAGGTCTAATCATCTTGGGAATGTCTGGATATTCTTTCCCCAGGTAAAGTCACCTAAGTAAAGAACCTTAGAGTCCTTTGATGAAGAACTGGGAGAATCTTCACAGAATCTTTTTGCCATGGTGTTTCATGTTACTTCTTCTTAGTTAACCAACCACTTCTTCTGTCAGTGGATTCTGGACTTGAAAATTGGCTTAGTTCTATGGTCTAAGCAAGATATTACCACTTTTTATCACTTCAGTCTCCTGTTTCTCCATTCTTGCATTTTTTTTAAGTTGTTGATGCTAACCTTAAAAAAAATACTTGGCCCTCTACTTTTTGTAGGGACATCAAGTTCTATTGGGGGCTTCCCAGGTGGCTCAGTTGTAAAGAATTCACCCACCAATGCAGAAGATAGTCACAAGAGACACAGGAGATTCAGGTTCGATCCCTGGGTCTGGAAGACCCCCTGGAATAGGAAATGGCAACTCACTCCAGTATTCTTGTCTGAAAAATCCCATGGACAGAGGAGCCTGGTGGGCTACAGTCCATGAGGTCACAGAGTCAGACATGACTGAGCATATATGCACAAGTTCTGTGAGCCACCCCCACAACTCTGTGTGAGTCAGCAAAGCCCACTGATGTCCCTTCAAACTTCTTGGTCGTTACAGAAATTGTTGGAGAGTTATACGCCAACATTTGGCCTCCATTACTCTGGGGCCTCATCATCTCCGTGGATATTAATGATCCCATGTCTGTAACTGCTTTCTGTACCATCAGCCCTGACTGCAGAGCCACCACTAGATTTCTTAGTGCTGCTAATTTCCTCTTACACCAGATCGTTTCTGATGACATGGTGTGTCCTCTGAGCCCTTCCATGGCACACAATCCTCTGGAAAATTTTCTTGATTTGTGTAATATTCTTGCTTACCCTCTTCATCAATCTCTTTATTCCTTCACTACCACCTTCCTGGGCAGCTCAGACTTCCTACTTGGCTCAGCATTGGCCCAGTCTTTCTTCAGACCTCTAAGAGCCATGTTAGCCATGAGCTTGCCACATTTCTGCAGGTTTTAGCCAGAGTTTCTATTAACAGTATTGTATCCTGAGAAGGCACCCTCAAGACAATAAAGTATTGCTTATCCAGTCTTATATTCTGCCCTTTCACCCCAATATATTTCCAGGGATATTCCCCTGGCTACTATTAGGCAAACAAAAAACCATGAAATAGTTATATTGCCAGGGTTCAAATCTTAGTTCCATTTACTTAGTTGTGTGGAATTGAGTGAGTTGCCTGATTTTCCTAAGTCCCAATTTCCTCACATGAAGATGATCCTATCAGTACCTATCTCAGGTACTAAAATGAATAATACATGCAAAGTGCTTACTGCTATGTCTACACACGGTAAACACAGAAGAGATATTAAATGCTGGTGGTGTTATGGTTCCCATACAAAGGAGAAACCTTTATATACGTGGCCTTTCTATTGCCTACCATAAATGATATACTGGGATTTGTAATGAATGGCTAATTCAACCACCTACCTAAATTACTGGATTACAAACTAAGCTACTAATAACTCCGTTCTAAGAACTTGGTACCTACCTAAAACACTGAATTGCAAAATAAGCTAATGACTGCATTCTGAGAATTTGGTGATGGTTAGTACAAAAAAATAAAAAAGCTGATATTTGTAATTTGCAGTCACTTTTTAAAACATTACAGAGTGGCAGTGCTACAGTGGTGTCTCAGGCTTCTGACCCTTGGCAGCCAGTTCTCACTTTGAGGGAACATGATGCATTTTAGAAGATTCTGTCAGCTTTCCTCAGGAGTTAGTGGGTTTTGCTTAATTCTAAGGTGGCAGACCATGAACTGTTTGTCTCTTTGATCTCATGGCCAACTGATCTTTCCCATACAATAGGGCCTTCCAGCTGTGTACTTTTGAAGATTACACTGAGAATTTGGGCAAGATAGATCTGTCAGGAAAAAAAAAAAAAAAACAACATACAGATAGCATGTGAAATGACATGGCCCAAGAGCAGAGAATGTCAGGAAAAATTTATGTATCTCTACAGAGTACAAGAAGAGGGCATCCATAGAAATAGGAGTAACTAAGTGTTATGATGCCTAAAGAACTATGGATGGAAGCTCATAACATTATATCTGAGGCAGTGACCAAAACCATCCCCAAGAAAAAAGAAATGCAAGAAGGCAAAGTGGTTGCCCCAGGAGGCTTTACAAGTAGCTGCGAAAAGAAGAGAAATGAAAGACAAGAGAGAAAGGGAAAGATATATTCATCTGAATGCAGAGTTACAGAGAATAGCAAGGAGAAATAAGGCCTTCCTAAATGAAAAATGCAAAGAAATAGAGGAAAACAATGAAATGTGTGTGCTTGGTCACTCAGTCACGTCAAATTCTGCAACCCCATGGATTGTAGCCCACCAGGCTCCTCTGTCCATGGAATTTCTCAGGCAAGAATACTGGAGTGGGTTGCCATTTCCTTCTCTAGGGGATCTTCCCTACCCAGGAACTAAACCCCCATCTTTTGTGTCTCCTGCATTGGCAGGTAGATTCTTTACCATCATGCCACCTGGGAAGCCCCAAACAACAGAACAGGAAAGACTAAAGGGCTCTTCAAGAGAATTGGAGATATTGAGGGAACATTTCATGCAAGGATGGGCACAATAAAGGACAGAAATGGTAAGACCTAACAGAAGCAGAAAAGATTAAGAAGAGATAGCAAGAATACACAGATATATCCAAAGACCTGGATAACCATGATGGTATAATCAAAGTGCCAGACATCCTAGAGTGTGAAGTCAAGTGGACCTTAGGAAGCATTACTAGGAACAAAGCTAGTGGAGGTGACAGAATTCCAGCTGAGCTATTTAAAATCCTTAAAGATGATGGTGTTAAAGTGCTGCACTCAATATGTCAGCAAATTTGGAAAACTCAGCAGTGGCCACAGGACTGGAAACGATGTTTTTATTCCAATGCCAGTGAAGGGCAATGCCCAAAAATGTTTAAACTACTGTACAATTGGACTCATCTCACATACTAGCAAGGTTATGCTCAAAATCCTTCAAGCTAGGTTTCAGCAGTATGTGAACCGAGAAAGTCAGATGTAAAAGCTGGGTTTAGAATAGACAGAAGTACTAGAGATCAAATTACCAACAGTCAATGGATTATAGACAAAGCGAGGGAATTTCAGAAAAATATCTACTTCTGCTTCATTGACTAAGCTAAAGCCTTTGACTGTGTGGATCACAACAAACTGTGGAAAATTCTAAAAGAGATGGGGTTACCAGACCACCTTACCTGTGTCAGGAAGCATTTAACAGGAGGTTTCCTGTGTGCTGTTTTGAATCTATCAGGAATCCTCTGTTCCTTATTAATTCCTGAATACTCAAGAATTAAGAGGAGAGGCAAGCCTCTCCGGGGGCTGAGGAATCCAGGCATTTCCTTCATTAGTTTTTCAATATGGTGATAAGTACCCTCTTCCTTCTTATGAACCATACAGTAAAAGTGATTGTTTACAACTCTCTCTATATAATATGGATCGCCTATGTTTTGAAGTCTGGAATTTTAATCTTTATCTTTGCTGAGAATAACTACTTTGTAAGACAGTATATATGCCCACACCATGTTGATTAAAACACCTTTGCTCCCTCAGAGCTTGAGACCCCATGTCTTTCTTTCTTTCTCTCTCTCTCTCTCTATCTCTCTATTTCTGGCTGATTTCCTGAAATGCGAAAGCCGGCTGTGTAACCCAGGAAATATTAGCCTCTCTCCTTCTTTCACTTTCTCACCGTCAACGCCGGATCACCAGGTTCCGGTCCATTAAAGGACCCCAATATACCTGTATCCTGAGAAACCTGTATACAGGTCAAGAAGTAACAGAACCGAACATGAAACGACTGGTTCAAATTTGGAAAGGAGTACGACAAAGCTGTATATTGTCACCCTGCTTATTTAAATTCTATGCAGAGTACATCATGTGAAATGCCAGGCTGGATGAACAACAAACTGGAATCAAGATTGCCAACAGAAATATCAACAACCTCAGAAATGCTATGTTACCACTCTAAGGCAGAAAGTGAAGAGGAACTAAAGAGCCTCTTGATGAGGGTAAAAGAGAATAGTGAAAAAGCTGGCGTGAAAGTCAACATTCAAAAAACTAAGATCATCCCATCTGGTCCCATCACTTCATGGCAAATAGAAGGGGAAAAAGTGTGGCAGCAGTGACAGATTTTCTTTTCTTGGGCTCCAAAATCACTGCACACAGTGACTGCAGCCAAAAAATTAAAAGATGCTTGCTTCTTGGAAGGAAAGCTATGACAAACCTAGATAGCATATTAAAAAGTAGAGATATCACTTTGCTGACAGAAGTTCATATAATCAAAGCTATGGCTTTTCCAGTAGTCATGTGCAGCTGTGAGAGTTGGACCTTAAAGAAGACTGAGCACCAAAGAACTGATGCTTTTGAACTGTGGTGCTGGAGAAGACTCTTAAGAGTCCCTCGGACAGAAAGGACATCAACCCTGAATATTGATTGGAAAGACTGATGCTGAAGCTGAAGTTCCAATACCATGGCCACTTGATGCAAAGAGCCAGCTCACTGGAAAGACACTGACACGGGGGAAGATTTAAGGCAAATGGAGAAGACGATGGCAGACGATCAGTGGTTAGATAGCATCACCGACTCAATGGACCTGAATTTGAGCAAACTTGAGAAAATAGTGGAGGACAGAGGAGCCTGGCATGCTGCAATTCATGGGGTCACAAGGAGTTGGACCCAACTTAGCTACTGAAAAACAACAACAAATATTATGAATTAAGATTCAAGGGATAGGATTAAGATTCAAAGGGTAGGATTCAAAGGATAGGAAACACACAAAGGTGCACTAGAGCGTATCTCCAGACACTCCAAATAGGACTTCTTCTTTGATAGATACAGTGGCACCAGCCACACTGGACTGGCGTGGACAAAACTGGATATAAACAATGAGGCTTCTGGGAGGCTACTAGGAAAGACTTGCAATGAAAATGCTAATAAAATGAACTGTATTTCCAGAATTACTTTGGAGGATTACGATCTTGTTGGCTACACTAAGCTCCCTAACAACTCTACACTCTACAGATAGCTGTTTATTCAGTAAATATTTGAGGGCATACTGCAAACACACCAGTAAGGAGTAACGAATGACTTTTACATGATTTTGAATCTCAACTCCACTATTTACTAGCTGTGGGAATTAATTTCTCCATGCTTCTGCTTCTTCACCAATAAAAATATAACCATCCCTCATAGAACTATTGTGAAGGTTAAATGACCTAATATATGTCAAGTGTCTAATATTTTTCCCTGTATAATAAACTTTTGATAAATGCAGCAGTTAACATCAGTATGATTATTCTTTTGGCAATAAATTCTGAACAATCCATCCCATTTGATAATCCATCAAAATGAATAACAATCTAATAGTTCAGTAAGGGCTATGGTATAACAGAACTCTTTAGAACTATTTTAACCAGGGATAAACAGATGGCTTGTTGAATTGATTAGCTTGATGAGCAATAATGGATGCAAGAAGGTAAAATGTCAAGATAAATTTTGATAAGAAAAGTTGAAGTTTTCTTTTTCTTGTACAAGAAGGAAATTAGGGAAGGGACTGTCACATAAAGCTATCAGAAATTAGAACTTCGTTTCTTTTTTCCTAAAGATGTCCACAGAGAGATAGCACTTTGCATACTTAGATGTTTAGATAGCTTCACCAACTCAATGGGCATGAATCTGAGCAAACTCCAGGAGATAGTGGAGGACAGAGAACCCTGGCGTACTACAGTCCCTGGAGTTGCAAAGAGTTGGACGTGACTTGGCGACTGAACAACATTACTTAGTACTAGATACAAGTGTTGGTTTTTAAGTTAGCATCCTGAATTGTACTTTTTCTTATATTTTATTACTTATTGAGAGTGGGGGAAAATTATTCCCCAAACTGTACTGCCCAAAATATAAGAACTGATAAATGAATATAGTTTTACTAACACTAAAGACACACTAAGTAAGACAAAATCTAAGGAGCATCTGATAACTCAGTCTGGGCATGGTACATAGCTTTTAATGGTACTTTGCAAAAAGAAGTATAACACTTCTTATTGCACTGGGTACCCTGCCAGGCTGTTGAGAGCATCTGTACATTTACATGTAGGACTAAATCAAGAAGCCCCTCCCGGAAGCTGGAGGGTAGTGTGATGCCGCTGGGTTCTTGGGATCTTGGAAGCTGATTCTTTGTCCAAGGACCTCTGTGTGGTCCCGATTATCCACAGAAAGCCTTAACAGGTCCTGGAGCCACAGTCAATCTTTAAAAGACAGTTCAAGTCAGTGTTTATTAATGGGTTGGGGGAAAAAAACCTGTATCTCATGGAGCCTGCTCAAGGCCCTCTTCACACTGCTTCTATATCTTTAGAGAAGACAGAAAGTTATTTTTAAATTGGACTTTGAGATGGAAGACACTTTGGCAGGCCTTACTGTTTCATTTAGCTGTGCCCTTTTGATGAGAAAATTGTCATCCCCTCTGACCAAAAAGTTAAAATTGTGTCTCCAGTGAAATGAAGAGCAAATTGATTTTTTTATAATTCTATTAAATTTCAAATTATTTATCATCCAATAGGACACATTGGCTTTCTATTTGATTTTTGGATCTAGGCTTTCTCATAATCTCATTTTTAATGATTAGAAGGAAAAGTCTACTGCCTTTCTCAAAACATCCACACAGTTATACAAGAAAGTATAATAAGGCTGTCCCATTTGTTTATTTCTTTGGAGGGGGGAATTGGTTTTCAAACTTCTAATTAGAAAAACAAATTTTGACTGGTTGTCAAATTCATGCCTTCATTAATGCATTTATTCATTCAACAGATATTTAATTGAGTGTAGATTCTTTTTCAGGGGAGAAGATGATCATACACGCCAATGTTGATTTCTGTGCTTGTAGGTCTGTGTGTGTGCTTATTACGCTGGGAGTAAGAAAACAAATGTGTATGACAAAGCAAACCATTGTATTTTTCAGCTGTTTTTGTAATTCATCTCTCCAGCTAGGTCATTTATCCTTTATTCAACAAATATTATTTAATGTCCACAGAATTCGAGACACTGCTTTAGGCACTGGGATTGCAATAATAGATAAAAGCCGAGTCCTTGCTCTTATTTTGAGGGAGGGGAGGATGGAGACAAATAATAGCTGAATAACAAAATATAGCATAATAGATCTGATCATGAAAATACTAAGAACATTAAAGCACAGTAAGGAGATAGAGAATCATGTATCTCCTTAGATGATTAAAATAGAATATTTCATTGGAAGATGTTCTATTCTAGAACGGCTGACAAGGCAAGGTGACAAAGGTTAAAGTGACAGAATCTAGAGTAGTAAGAGTGGAATTAGATCCTTATCCAATGTCCAGAATTATTCCTGAGAAGGGGATCAACAAGGTTATGCATGGTTATCCTTTCCTGTCTGAGTTCTCAGGGAATTCACATGAGCAATGAGCAAGGAGCTCTCACTATTAATGTAGCATTATTCTGAGCAAGAATCTCCTCTTCCGCCAGAGAAGTGAATGTTACTTCCTCTTGGGGAAGAAATACTAATGGTAGTCAGAGAAGCCAGTCCTGGCTAGCCTGTAGAGCCAAACAGGGGCAGAGTGAAGCTGTGCAAGCTTTGCAGAGGACAAGTCATTCTTGAGAATTTCTAGTCTCTTCGAAACACAGACTAAACGCATTTATTATCTCAGTCTTCTGAGTCAAAGCTGTGAGAAGGGAACATGTCAAGATAGCAAAGGAACAAGATAATGGGTGTAAAATGACAAAAACCAGGAAACCTGTTCTTGAATGATTTCAAGTATTGTCACAAAGAAAAAGAAGTCTGTTAAGCATGGAAAAGGCAACTAAAACTGTGGTTCAGCACCTGTGAAATGATTTGCTAACTTTGCTTGGGTAAGAGTTTTGATGAGTTACTAGCACACAAAAAAGTGTTTACTGGCACAAATTGTATCCAATTAACACAATAGCAGGGTTGGGGGTGGGTGGTGGATATAATGAATTAATGCATTAGAACTTCAAGTGACATACTTTTAGTTAATGATTATCTGGGAGGCACCTCTACTTACATTATCATAATCTTTATTTTAAACTAAGACAAAAATGGGTTCTCAATAACAGAATATTAGTGTTCTGTTCTAAACCATAAAGTATTTTATACAGGATATATATTTTACAGAGATTCCTTGTGACTCAGTGGGAAAGAATCTGCGTGCAATGCAGGATATTTGGGTTCAACTTCTGGGTGGGAAGATCCCCTGGAGAAGAAAATGGCAACACACTCTAGTATTTCTTGCCTGGGAAATCCCACAGACAGAGGAGCCTGGAGGGCTACCTACAGTCCATGGGGCCGCAAAGAGTTGGACACAACTAAGCAATGAAATAACAACAAACATATGTTATACAGGATTATTGATTGTCAGAGAATAAAAACATTATCATTTTAATTCATCTGGTGAGATTGAGGGTCAATAAGTGCATATTTAATTATATACACAAAGGTTCATCTAGTCAAGGCTATGGTGTTTCCAGTGGTCATGTATGGATGTGAGAGTTGGACTGTGAAGAAAGCTGAGTGCTGAAGAATTGATGCTTTTGAACTGTGGTGTTGGAGAAGACTCTTGACAGTCCCTTGGACTGCAAGGAGATCCAACCAGTCCATTCTGAAGGAGATCAGCCCTGGGATTTCTTTGGAAGGAAGGATGCTAAAGCTGAAACTCCAGTACTTTGGCCACCTCATGCGAAGAGTTGACTCATTGGAAAAGACTCTGATGCTGGGAGGGATTGGGGGCAAGAGTAGAAGGGGACGACAGAGGATGAGATGGCTGGATGGCATCACTGACTCGATGGACGTGAGTCTGAGTGAACTCCAGGAGTTGGTGATGGACAGGGAGGCCTGGCGTGCTGCGATTCATGGGGTCGCAAAGAGTCAGACACAACTGAGTGACTGAACTGACTGAACTGAATTATATACAGGAACAAAATAATTCTCACTTCAATAAAGTAGACTCCACTGTGGTAAGACAAGCTAATAAGGATGGTTATATTTATCATGGGCATTCTCAAATTTTCCTGTCATTTTTGTTTAGCTTAGTGATAGGTGGAATATATCCTCTCATCTGTTCTCAAATTCAGTAAGAAAACTGAGTGTGCAAAATAATGTGAAGAGTCTCTAACAATGAAATAAATTCTAATAAACAACTTCTAACTGTTTTCAGAGGAAAATGTTTTCATATCCCTGGGGTTATGCAAAATTCTTTCTCCTTTCAATTTCTCTCAAGTTTTCAAAATTTCTTCTATATATAACTATTGGTTTTATTACTTTCAATATTTATATTAGAAAACAATAAAATTTTTCCATATTATGATTCAAGTCTGTGTCCAATTAAATTCCTTCTGCTTGTTCAGATTCAAACTCAGGTATACAACTAATTCTTCTGTAATTGACAGCTAGGCCACTTAAATATTTGAAGGGAATTCTCTATTTTCTCAAGTTTCCTCTGACTAATAATCAGAGGTTTATGATCAGAATATTTTTAGTAACATAATTAGCACTTTGAAAAGACCCTGATGCTGGGGGAAATTTGAAGGCGGGAGGAGAAGGGGATGACAGAGAATGAGATGGTTGGATGGCATCATCAATTTGATGGACATGAGTTTGAGTAAGCTCTGGGAGTTGGTGATGGACAGGGAAGCCTGGTGTGCTGCAGTCCATGGGGTCGCAAAGAGTCAGTTACAATTTAGGACTGAACTGAACTGATTTGAATTAGCAGCTGAATTACTAACGATTGCCCTTGCAAGTGACATAACAACTTTAAAAATAGTAGTGGAGAATACCCACTCCATTTCTTAGGAGAAAATTAAAACATTAAGATGTAAGCTTGGTTCCAAATCTAGGTGTTCTGATCCCCAGTGTAGGTTTTTAACTTTGCCATCCATAGTTGTCAATGGTTTTTCCCCTTCATTTCTGGCTTTGTGTTGTTATCAGGTACCTCTGTGGTTGGTTTTCTTCTTATCTTGCTTGTCCAGTTTCTTCCTCTTATAACTGGTTTAGCTCCCATCCACTGCTTTGTAACTTTTCTATAAAATACAAACATGTTAGGCTATCCTGACAATGAGGTCCTGTTGCAACATCTGTCCATCTTGATTTAGGAATTAAATATATTTGCCTAAGACAACACTGCTAGATTCAGTCAGAGCTCCCTGTTGAAACCTTGTAACATTGAAATCTGTACCTGCTGATCTGAGACATAAGGGAGAATAAAAACCATCTGGACAGAGAGCATATTGGAAAAATATCCACATAGAAAAATAACCAAGTAACCAGATTGGACATCTAGAGAATGAAGGAATTTGGAGCTTTCTGCCATCTGACTGGAGCAACAATCCAACACTGTTCAGTTAGCATACCTGGGAGATTGACTGGAACAATTAGCTTTTAGTAACAGTTGAAAAAGATGCTTCCAGCTGGTGCTAGAGAAGAGCATTTGCTCCATGCCTCCTTCCACTTCTTTACCTGCTTCCAGAGTTCTTCAGAATCTTTCTCCCCCAAATCTCCAACCATAATCTCTGCCTCCAGGTTCTCCTCCAAACCACTCATTTCTGCACAGAAGTCACAGGAGTGGAAATGGACGGGAAGATGGATCAAGCCAGGAAATCCAGGGCAGAGGCCAATTGACTACAGGACAACAGGGATCATAGGAGTCACACCTCATCAGTGAGAGCACTGTGGATAACTTTGACATTCTTTTTTAAAAATGTAATGTTTTAAAAACTTCAGTCATGAATGAAACAGAATGTTTCTGTTTATGAGGCAAATTTTATTTTTTTTCAAGTTCACCCTTCATATTAATACCTGAAAATTTGACATCCTTCGTATTAATACCTGAGATTTGATCATATATTGATGGTTGCTGTTTCAGATTCTGGATATTGATAAAGAAGTAAAGAAAAATGTGTAAAATGATATCTGTATTTAATACACACATATGCCTTTTGTCCATCAGTCCTGAGTATATTGAAGTCACACAAAATAATTCCCAGAAGTAAAATAATGTCTCTGGGTCATCATCCTGCAGAAGTGCAAATAGCCAAGCTGTATCCAAATTCTTGACTCTGCCATGCAGTAACTGGAAGAGAGAGGAAAGGTCTTAGAGTGTGTCATCAAATAGCTTATAATTTCAGATCCCCCCCAGGACGCTAGAGTTCTCACATGTAAAGGCAGTGTATAGACATCACTATTACTACCATCTAGCCAGAAATTCACACTGTTGTCTGAAGATTATCTAGTCTGTCGTATTGTACAGCCTCTATGGGAGGCAACAAGATGGAGGTGTCAGAATAGCTCATTGCCTCCTCCAATTTTTTATAGGCTTCGACTCATTCCCTCAACCCCACCCCACTCTAGAAGCTCTATTTTCTCCATTATGATGGTGAGATCCTTACCTGTCCTAACATTGCCTGGGGCTACTCACCTTATTTATCACAAACCTGCCTGTAGCCTGTCAGAAGATAAGGTCTGTTGTCTCCCTCTCGGTGTCATTGTGCGGTGGACTGAGCTTCAACTCAGGATAGAAATACAGTCTCTGTTTTTCTTACATCCTTCATGGCAATTTAATTAGCAAATTCATTCCCATATTTTTTTCTTCAAGGAATTACATTTCAAACACTGAAAAAATGCTGGGGAATATATTCTAAAAATTATATAGATATATATAACTTCATTAAAATAGTTTTGAAATTTTGTATCCTGAATAACACGTTTAATGCTAATTTGAGACTTAGAAATTCAAGAAAGATGTTCTTAATTCTGATTTCACTTGATTGTCTCTTCCTTGGGACATGGATTCAAATAGTGCAGTAGAAACAAATACACCATGATCATTGTATTTATGTTTACTTTCTGTGTAATTTAGTATGATGGGAAAAGACCCTCCTTTTTCCTTATATAGTATGTTCTTTTGGCATTCCCATTTAGACTAGTGATTTCCCTTAAGACTCACAAATAGTTAATTTTCATTTTTATACAGCTATCCTAATTTGATTGTCTATTTTCCCAAGAATGAGACTTTTCTTCTCTTGGCAGATATGCATCATATTAAACAGTTCTCCTAGTTTTTTTTAAGGCACAAGAATACACATTTAACAAGAAGGAATTAAAAACGAAGTGTCAAATTAACTGTTTTCATTTCTGCAAACAATTTTCCCACACTACAGTCATATAATGTGTTGTAAAGAGAAAATAGAAAAGTTGAAACTACAGGTAACCTTGGAAATGTTTCATTATTAAACCAATGACATCTTTTCCACTTTTCCTGCCATAATGGAAAGAAAGGACCATACCCAATTCTAACTTAAAATACATTAAATTTCTAAACATATAGTAAAATTTTTTTACCAACTTTTTATTTGTAGCAAATAATCTTACTTCAAGTTTTCTTTCAGTTTTGGAAACAAAAGAGAAACATAAGAACATATTCATAATTATTTTCTCTATTCATCTCCCTCTTGTTATCCAATACACAATTATAACAAAAATACGTGGGATAGGAAGAGGACTTAAAATATTATTTTTAATTTGGCTCAAAGAAAAGGGCCCTATAGTTATTGGAAGCCTTGGCATCTCAAGTTAAGGGAAAGGGATATTCCTCACAGAAATCTAAAGGAGAAGGGTGAAAATGGTCTATGCAACCAGGTGAGTGCCTCCTCTACTTCCCTGCTTTCAGTTAGATACAGTGGGATATATGGAGTGATCACTAGGTGTTCTGTATATTGTAGAAGGTTTTCAGCAACATCTGGTCCATTTTCAACCCTGCTGCATAGCAGTTTGTTGTTTGGCTGAGAGTTACCCCAACATAAACTCTAGTGAGAGATATTTTAAGTAAGCCTAAGACAACAACAGTACATGAACCAAGAACCCAGAACTTCCAGATGTTCAAGCTGAATTTAGAAAAGGCAGAGGAACCAGAGATCAAATTACCAACACCTGCTGGATCATCGAAAAAGCAAGAGAATTTCAGAAAAACACCTACTTTGGCTTCATTGACTGTGCTAAAGCCTTTGACTGTGTGAATCACAACAAACTGTGGAAAATTCTTAAAGAGAATGCCAGACCACCTTACCTGCCTCCTGAGAAATCTGTATGAAGGTCAAGAAGCAACAGTTAGAACCTGACATGGAACAATGGACTGGTTCCAAATTAGGAAAGAAGATGTCAAGGCTGTATATTGTTACCTTGCTTATTTAACTTATATGCACAGTACATCATGCGAAATGCCAGGCTGGATGAAGTACAAGTTGGAATCAAGATTGCCAGGGTAAATATCATTAACTTCAGATATGCAGGAAACACCGACCTTTATGGTGAAAGCAAAGAGGAACTAAAGAACCTCTTGATGAGGGTGAAAGACAAGAGTGAAAAAGTTGGCTTAAAACTCAGCATTGAAAAAACTAATATCATGGAATCTGGTTCCATCACTTCATGGCAAATAGATGGGAAAACAATGGAAATAGTGACAGACTTTATTTTCTTGGGATCCAAAATCACAGCAGATGGTGACTGCAGCCATGAAATTAAGATACTTGCTCCTTGGAAGAAAAGCTATGGTCAACCTAGACAGCATATTAAAAAGCAGAGACATTACTTTGCCAACAAAGGTCCATCTAGTCAAAGCTATGGTTTTTCAAGTAGTCATGTATGGATGTGAGAGATGGACCATGAAGTAAGTTTAGTGCTGAAGAATTTAAACTTTTGAACTGTGGTATTGTAGAAGACTCTTGAGAGTTCCTTGGACAGCAAGGAGATCAAATCAGTCAATACTAAAGAAAATCAGTCCTGAATGTTCATTGGAAGGACTGATGCTGCAGCTGAAACTCCAATACTTTGGCCACCTGATGTGAAGAACTGACTCATTGGAAAAGACCCTGATGCTCGGAAAGAATGAAGGTGGGAGGAGAAGGGGATGACAGAGGATGAGATGGTTGGATGGCATCACTGACTCCTTGGACATGAGTTTGAGGAAACTCTGGGAGATAGTGAAGGACAAGGAAGCCTGGCGTGCTGAAGTCCATGGGGTCTCAAAGAGTTGGAGATGACTGAGTGGCTGAACCAAACTGAAGACAGCAAGTGTGTACAATCATCTGGCTATATTGTCTGATTCAATGTAGAAATGAAATCTAAGTTGACCCAGAGTGAAACATGAAACTATTGCTTGATGTTTAATGTATGGGATGTAGTCTCTCCCGCAAGGTGAACAAAGAAGAACAAGGTGAGTAGTGAGTCATGTTTACTGTTTGGAAATATCTGAGTTAAAAAAAAAAAAAAAAGTATACTATTTACAGTAAAGAAGAGAAATAGAAATTAGTTCATTGGATCAATTTTTTTTCCCCAAAATGGAAACTTCTTTTTATTTTCCCACCATCAGCTAAGATCCTCTTTTTTTTTAATTTTGTATTTTATATTGGCTTACACCTGGTTAGCAATGTTGTGATAGTTGCAGGTGAATAGCAAGGGGACTCAGAGCACACATACACCTATATCTATTCTCCCTAAATTCCTCTCCCATCAAGACTGCTGCACAACATTGAGCACATTATTTGTGCTTGCTGGTTATCCATTTTGAATAAAGCAGTGTATATATGAAGATTGTCTGTTTTAAAACCAATTTGTATTGGTGTATCGTTGATTTACAATACAGGGTTAGTTTCTGCTCAAGCTTCAGACTTATTTGAGCCAATAAATTCCATTTTGTTGTTGTTGTTGTTTAATCTGACTTGTGTTCTGTGTTGTTACTTGAAGATGCTTGTATCTTTATTATACAATGGGCATAGACTAGTGATCCCAGCTAGAAGACACTTTTCCAGAGCAGTGATCTTGCCCTATCTTTATCTGTCTGTGGGGTACCTCACCCTACAGAATTCTTACTTAAGAATCCCTTAACTAATGAAGAGATTTTTTAAATTTGGTAATATAGGTGATATGATTCAGCTTACCATTTAAATTTTTTTTAATGTGAACCATTTTTCAATTCTTTATTGAATTTGTTACTGTTTATTGAATTGTTTCTGTTTTATGTTTTGATTTTTTGGCTGCAAGGCATGTGGGATCTTAGCTTCCTGATCAGGGATCAAACCTGTACCCCTGCACTGGAAGGTAAAGTCTTAACCACCAGATCATCAAGAAAGTCCTGATTCAGCTTAATTTTAATTTTAATGTCTTTAACCTGTTTTTCAGACTTTGTTTTATTAATTTGTAGAAGCATTATATGTATTAATATATAAAATGTATAATATGCAATATACTTAATATACTATATGACTACTATAATATACAGTGTAATATATAATATATATATACACACACATATAAACTTGGATATAAATTGGATATAGGCTGCTTTACTTTTTTTCTTAAGTAACAATAGTTCCTGTTATTGCTATTGTCCAGTTGTATGCGTAGCTTCAATTATTTCAGTGAATATTTTGTCCACTCCCCTATAATTAGCAGAAATCTGAAGGATAAGGCTTCTGAAAAATGTTGGGAAGAATGAGAATTTCCAGAAAGTGTTTAAATAATCTATTGTACATCCACTCAACAGAATACAATGCCGCTCTGCAATGAAAAATGGTGCATTTCTATAAATAAATGGGAACAATTTCTAGGATATGTTTTAAAGTGAAAAACATAAAGGTAAAAAAAATACCAAAATAAGCTGTTTTGTAGAAGAAAAAAATTATGAAAAAATATAAATATTTCTTATCCTTTGTCCAAAATCTCAGAAAAGATAAACCACAAATTAATGAAATATGTTGTCCATAGACTGTAAGAATGAGGTGGAAAGAATGAAGGATGGAAAGGATATAGGATAGAAAGAATAGAATGAGAGACACTTTCTGTTTGAATTCCTTTTTGCACAGTGTTGAGTGTTAGAAACATGTTATTTTTCCACATACTCAAAACATGTAAAAGAATTAGAACAAACACAATTATCCAGGTTAGGAGAAAATCTGAAAATGAAAAACCAATGAGTGAAATAATCTGTGCTTTTAAAAATCATAACCTTCATTTAGGTGGGAATTAAGTGAGTGAACTCTAGTGGATGAACTTGTGATAAGAAATAGGATATTTACCATCACACAGAATCTCTTCACAAAGTATTTGTTAATCACAAAGAGTTATAACAATCTTGTGATTCATCCAGCCTGGCATTTCACATGACCAGGTAGTGCTAGTGGTAAAGAACCCGCCTACCAATGCAGGAGACCTAAGAGACATGGGTTCAATCCCTGGGTTGGGAAGATTACCCTGGAGGAGGAAATGGCAATCCACTTTAGTATCTTTTCCTGGAGAATCAGGTGGGCAGAGGAGCCTAATGGGCTATATAGTCCATGGGGTTGCAAAGAGTCAGCCATGACCAAAAGCAAAATGTGAAGGGGGTGGCAGAAGATAAGATGATTGGATAGCATCACCGACTCAATGGACATGAGTTTGAGCAGACTCTGGGAGATAGTGAGGCCTGGTGTGCTGCAGTCCATGGGGTTTCAAAGAGTTAGAAATGACTTAGTGACTGAACAACAACAACATAACGATCTTACTGTGCACAAATCTGGTAGATACCACCTAACCAAGTGGGCAAAGTCACACAATAATGAGACAATCAATGTGAGGTGCTGCCTGATATCATTCACTAAAAAGGACATGTATCACTTGCGGGATACTCTTGCCCAAAATACTACTGATTACTGAAAATATTACTGCAGATACTGAATCCAATCATAAGAGAACCCCACACATCCTAAGAGACAGTCTACATACAGTCTGGTCTGAACTCATCAAACATGTCAGGGAGGTTCAAGGAGAGAATGTATGTACATGTATGGCTGATTCATGTTTATGTTTGATAGAAAACAACAAAATTCGGTAAAGCAATTATCCTTCAATTAAAAAATAATTAAATTTTTTAAAAAATGTCTAGATTAAGTAAGATCAAGGAAGATTTTTCCAGGTTAAAGACATGTAAATATTCATGACCTACAAATGCATCTTGTGATTTTAGATTTCAGATTGAAAGTTGGACCAAGAATTCTTTTGCTATAAAGGTGACTAGTAAGATAATCGGTGGAGATTTTAAATAAAGCTAATCGATTAGATACTAATGATGTATCAAGTAACTTCCTATTTTGTCATTGTAGTATCATGTTCAAGAATGTCCTTGTTTTTAAGAAATATACATTGAAGTATTTAGGAATTAAAAAGTCTGCTTCAGGTTTAGGAAATAAGGAATGGTCAGCATCTTTATTTCTACCTTGTTTATTCTCTACCTAAGAAATGGCCTTTGGCTCTACCAGGGATTAAACAGGAGAGGGGAATGATATAAGGGACAAATAACATCTTTCTAAATTGCTACCAGTGTAATCTGCATTCACGCTTTCTGGTTTTAGTGGATTCAAGAGAGAACAGATGCTTTTATCACTTCACTGGAAACCTTCCTCCAGGACCATTTGAGTGTGCTTCTGAAGAAGGGGGCTGTGCATTTTCATCTAGCTGACTACGTACATTTCTTTTTTCAGTCCCTGAAATTTAGTACTTCAACATGTATACTGATGTTACATCCCATATCCTAGGAGTACTATCAAGCGGGGTTTAAAGTCCCTCCATATTCTTCCATGAAATGAAAGTCCTTGGTTTGTGGTCTCATAAACTATCTTCTGTCTTGTCTTATCAATAGTGCATAAGATTTCTACCACCTCTCTCTGAAATATGAGAATAGTTGCCATCTATTTGAGAAATAGAGTATTTCCTGTCATTTCAGTAAACAATTTCTTCACAGTCATCAGCAATTCCAGCCCTCCAAATGTGAGTTCCTGAGCCCTAAGGGCACTCAGGAAGAAAAAGAATACCTGCAAAATCTGGCAGCCATCAGGCACTGAGGAACTCAGGATGTGAAAAATGCAGGATACTGGCCCAAGATATCTGAGATGCTCATGAAAGGAATGATTTCAGTGAGCACAGACTCTTCCCATACATAGAAAACTGCTAAATTTCTCAGCTTGGGATATCTGGTTTTATTTAATTCACAAAATATTTTGATGTTCAGACTACTTGCCCTTTGTTGCAAACCTCTATATAACCTGATTCCTCCCCCAAACCACCTCAGATCAGTTCTCTCTTAACTCTCTTGAGATGTTGTCTCTAGGGCTTGAAGTCCTAAAAATTCTGAGTAAACTAGGACTCTCATCTTTTAGGTTGTGACTGTTTTTTAAGTTGACATATTTTTGTTGATTTAGCTTTCTCATATCTTGGCTAAACTGAGAAAAACGTTTCATCTCAACATCTTACTGGGTGTGCTATAATAATGGTAATTAGAAAAAGCAGCAGAATCTCCTGCAAATTGAAGTTGTACATATGTTGAAAGAAGGTCTAAAGCACATATTTGTTTCTTAAAATGCATTAAATAGTAACTGTATCATGTCTTTTGGGATTTGGTGCTTTGTTCTATATAGTTTTTATGTGAAACACAGATGAAGATAGAAGTGTCTAGTAGAGATCAAGAACCATGTTGTCTCAAATGACAAGATCTCCATTTTTAAGGCTGAATAATATTCCATTGTCCTAGCATTCTCTTAATGGATATTTGAACAAATATTTAAAGAATATGTAATGAATTCAAGTTTTCAGCTGCCCCAGGCACCAAAGTATTAGTCTGCTTGGAGTTTTCACTTGTTTTCTCCCCTCCTTTGTTGTGATGAATTTCATCAGTCATCTTCCCCTCCAGGAATTAATTAAACTTAGGCTCTTTCTCCTTTCTCTTTACACACACGCACGCGCACACACACACACACACACACACATACACACACATACATATTCCTTGTTAAATCTTGCTGGCAGCAAATAGTAGCAGTAGAAAGGCTCTGTTAAAGCAATTAACGCCAGGGTGTAAATAGCTGACAAAACCTGAAATGTGTTACGCAGTCAGACATATTTGCATGATAATAAAGAACAGAGCATTTTCCCAAAAGACATAAGTTTTAATGTAGGAATCTAAGAAGAAGGAAATAAGGACAATTTTGGAGTCAGTGTCTGTCTAGGTGATCCTCTAGGTCTGTTCAATCCAACAGATAAATATTGAGCAATAGGAAAATGACAGGTTTAGAAAATTCAGAGATCTGTACAACCCAGTTCCAGCTTCCAACAACTCATAATCTAATGACAAAAGCAACTATAACATAATATAATAATTGCCATAATGAGTAGAGAAGTATAAAAGATTGCTAAAGAATGGGGAAAAGGAAACTAATCAGCTTTGGAAATTAAAAAAAAGAAAAAACTCTTGACAAGGCAATATTTGCAGAATGAACATCAATTAGCAAATGGTACTAAAGTTGGAGAGCCAGGGAGTAGTAGGATGGGGAAGCTACCTTGCATTCCTGGGATAAACCCCACTGGCCCATAATGTATTATTATCAGTATATATACACTTTTACAAAATATTCAATTTTACATTGGATTGCTTTTGCTAAAATTTTAAAAGTATCTTTCAGTATGTTCATGAAGGATATTGGCCTGAAGTCTCTTCTCTTGTAATATTTCTATCAGGCTTTGGTATCAGAGTGTTACCAGTCTCACGGTTTGTGGTAGACAAACATTTAACCTATTGTGATAGTCTACCTTCAATACCAATACAACACTTTCAATATCAACTCCAGAGCTGTAGCAAGGATCAAATGCATTAATACTCGTAAAACATTAGAATAGCTCCTGACACACAATACATGCTATTTGCTTGCTAATATATACATACATTTTAAAATTATTTGCCTTTCACCAGTAGATTGTAAGCTTCAGGAAAGAGGCATTTTCTCTATTTTGCTCAGTGTTGTATTCTGAATGCCTAGAACACTTTGCTGACTAATTTTATTTATTTGTTTGTTTATGTGTTTATTGCATTTGGCTGCAGCAGGTCTCGGTTGTGGCATACGGGATCTTCATTGCAGGCTTCTTTCTGGTTGTGGTGTGTGGGCTCCACAGTTCACTGGCTCAGGAGTTGCAGTGAGCAGGCTTAGCTGCCCCAAGGCATGTGAGATCTTAGTTCCCTGACCAGGGATCGAACTCATGTGTCTTGCATTGGAAGATGGATTCTTAATCACTGGGCCACCAGGCAAGTCCCTTTGCTGACTAATTATAATCAGTAGTTTAGTTTCAAAGATACTGATTGAGCTCAAGTGCTTAGGGAACAATCTGTTTGATAATTCTTCTCTTGAAATTCTTACTATCACTTGTGTCATAGTGATACAGTGAAAATGGACTTAGTTCAGTCTACAGTCTAAGAAACTGGTTGTGGGGAAAACTTGAAGCTGTAGATAAACTTTGAAAGGAGAAAAAGTACTTTGTGTTGGCATGCTTTTCCTCGGTCTTGTCTTTCCTTAGATTTAGCTTTCCTTGCCTGTAGATATAGAGCTTAAAATATGAGCATATGCCTTTAGCAAGAGCTCTGTTTTTGTCTACTTCTTTAGTCTTTCTAATATAGGATAGAGGACCCTTGCATTATCATGTGAACAATCTAGGAGATCCAATTTCTAGTTGATTGTAAAGGAGTAATATTTCTTATCCTCTCTCCTTTCACCCCCTGCCTTCCCTTCAGCCTGCCAGTCAATATATTAAGTGTTATCTGAAATAAACCTTGCAAGAATTCAAGAACTAGACTAACTTCTGGAGAGTGACATAGTTCATACCTTAGACTGACCAAAATATGAAATTGACACCCTAGAATATAAGGTAGTTTCAGTAAAATTTTAATTATAAAAATTCATTCAAGCAATACCTCATAACATGTAATAGTAGCCTACTTATTCTTTACTGGGCTTCCCTGATAGCTCAGTTGGTAAAGAATCCACCTGCAATTCAGGAGACCATGGCTCGATTCCTGGGTAGGGAAGGTGGACACAAATCCAAGTGATTGAGTTATCATTGATATCAGTGAGTTATTGATACTCATTGATAAGTCAATATCGAATTATCATTATCAAGTCTCTTTAGTATTCCAATTCTAAAAAAAAGCAGCAGTGAAAAAGTCCACAGCAACTCTAATTTACTTTCTAAATGAAGGAAATGGTACATTTTAATCTTGGACATCCCTGTAGTTCAACCATTATTTATTTTTGAGTGCTTTGGGGTCCAAATATAGTTAACTGATAGGAGAATGTTAGCACATACAATTTTACTTTTAGTCCTTCAACTTATTCTTCTTTCACTCCCCATATTTTAAAAATATTGTGCGTAGGTAACAAGGAGAGTATGTTTGACCATACACAATGACATCTCCAAGGAGATCAAGCAAGTAAACTTAGCACTCAGCCAAAATTAAACTTTTATCATAGAGCTATAGTGCATCTGTGTGAGTATGCATGTTACAGCACTTTAAATCAATTTTCATTACGAAATATTATTTAAGCAATGGTTATTTTTCACCACTCATCTCTCAGAATCCATAAACTAATATTGAGCTTATGGCCCATGACCTTCTGGTAACTTACTTTCTGTTCTGCCAGCATCCTGCATTTAGAACATCAGTCTCATTCATGCCACCTTCCTAAGCCAAGATTTCCATTAGGTCAAGATGAATGTAACTAATGAGCATTCCGTGCCTGAGTATAAACCCCACTCCCCAACCCCAGCTCATCATTTCTACTGCCCCTTTGTCATCTGTCATTATGACACAGTCACCTTTGAGATAATGGATGTTGAGCCAAGTTTAGAAATCTGTCACAAGCTTAATTCTCCTTTTTCCGCTCCACCCTCACTCCATCAGCCACCACGCTCTAACATTTATACTGTGACTTTTGATTAAAATAATAAATGCTCCTTTAAGAGCTCAGGATAAGATAAAGCATTTATTTAAATGTTACAAGCTTTGACCTTAATTTACCTGGTTTCCTGGTTATTTTCAAATCCTTCCTGCACATAGTTGGACATGCTAATGAAAACAACTACTATACTCCCAAAATAAGTCTGACTAGTTGGGAAGTTTACAAAATTAATTGCAAGGAATTTTGCCAAAAATTACTTGTCCTAGAAATGATCAAGAATTTAGTGACATAAATGCACAGTTTTGAATTTTAATCCATTGAGAGTGTAAAGCTACCACATCCATTTCTTTAGTGCATGTGGGCCTACAATCCACTTTAAAAATCAGTAAACCAGGCAGCAGCTGTACATAGTTGAATTAATTGTATGATCTGATCTGATAAAGAGTAAGCACTTCCTGAAAGTGACGTGTAAAGTATGGGAGCAAAATCATACAAACTAGCTTGCAGACATATAACACATTTACTCCTAGAAGTAAACAGTCTTAGACCTTGGCTTTTTCTCAGTCTTCCTTTAAAATGCCCTCCCTCTCTTTAGGTGTTAAAAGGTTAACATAGATATTGTGTCTGCTTTCTTCAAAATAAACGAATCCCAATGAAGCAAATAATTATCTTGGAATCTTCCTAGGAACTCCTCATTTCTAGTCTTGTTATTTCCCCTGAAGAACTCAGATGCTGAAATGATAGAAGATGAAATGAGAGGGGAAGAGCAAAGTGGCCTTGTTGATCTTTATGCAACTCTTTCCATTTCTCACTTGCTTTCTGCCTCACTATAAAAGCATCTGGAACGGGAACTTATCTGAAAGGCTTATTTGTGGATAACTTCAGTATGGAGGACACTCAATAATTAACCTAAAGCATCATTTCCATTAAGTACCTATTCCTGCAGGTGCTTATCATTCTACTAAACCCTAAGCCTTTTCACTTTTCTTCTTTTCAAACTACCTAAAATCCTGATGTGAACTGAGCGTCAACAAATTACAATTCAACACTTAAGACTATGCTGTATTGTATAGTTACCTAATTAATTCTTGGTTAAATGTATCCTCGCTCTGAGTCTATTAAAGCTCATTGAGAGGAGGTTATACTGTCAATAGCACTGAGATAGTGTAGGTAATTAATAAATGCATGTATTCGATTGAACAATATGGAGTAAAAGGTATAATTTCTGTTTCCCCTTTTCAGGTCTTTACAAGTACTACTTTTATGAAGTAAAATACTTGTATCAGGAATTCACAGTGAGAAATCAGAAGAGAACAGAAATGTAGTGTGTTTCTTTTCAGGCTCTAGAGCATTGAAATAGAATAAGAGCAGAAAGGAAAAAAACATGGTGGTGGGAAGCAAATCAAGTTATCCTGCTGTCTTTTAAGGTCATGAAATATCTTCTGTGCTTTTGCTTGTATATTACACCCATCAGTTTAAATATTGCTCTCATTTTCAGGCTGGAAAGCAGTGAAATGAAAAACCCCTGACTTCAAATATTCCTTTAAGCCACTGAGTATAAAAGCACATTACTGAGTTTAGGATGTCAACATTATAACATTTTCAACTCAAATGTATAAATTCAAGTTTTATAAAACTATCTGCTAGGCCTCTGGCCAGACTTTCTTAGTGTCATCCATTTGCAGATCAATTAAGTTAACTGCTCAGAATAACTTATGAACACTCAGCAGCTCTTTAATGAATGCCCAGGCATAAATATTCCTTTAAACTATTTTCAGACACTAACCCATCAATAATTAGTGTAATATTAGAAAGCCTTCTCTTTAGCCTAAAAATATCAGGATATCAGGTCCACAGATGATGTATATTTTCATTTGGAAAATGAGAGGATGTAACCATTAAAAATTTCCCATCTGTCTTTTATGATTTAAGAATTGTTTGTATGTCAATGTAGACGCTAATTAGTTCTGTGCGTATAATTTCACACTGGTTTGATTTTTTCAAGGATTTTTTTTGCCCCTAGTTTCTACATGGATGTAAAATTACAGATTATAACTGATAAAAGATTGATAATGCCCCTCTAAACTATTTTGCCTGGTTAGAACAGGTTTCTCCTAGTTTATCCTTCTAATAGTTCACAGGGCTCGCAGGGCTGCCTTGAGAAATTAGCCAAACACACTTGCTAATGTTTTAAAAATTTTCTGTCAATCCAGGAATGAGACTCAAAATTCATTTGACTTTTCTATGACCACATGAAATGTTGAACCACACATAGACTCACAGTTATATACCTTCTCTTGTTATCACACTGTTCTGATTAAGAAGTAATTCTGCCATTCTATCATTTTTGTCTTTGCTTTCTCCCCTAAATTCCCTGATTCAGTTTGCACATGTAGTATCATGAATACTTTATTCTCCCTCAGACAATATTCTATTAAATATTTTTCAGTCTTATATCTCAGTGTCAGGAAACCAGTCTATGATCTAAAATCTTCATATGTATATATATACTATGTATATTTTCCAGTTGAAAATATATTTCAAATATATATATATTTATATAAATATATATTTCAAAAATATTTCAAATCCTGAAAGATGATGCTGTGAAAGTGCTGCACTCAATATACCAGCAAATTTGAAAAACTCAGCAGTGGCCACAGGACTGGAAAAGGTCAGTTTTCATTCCTATCCCAAAGAAAGGCAATGCCGAAGAATGCACAAACTACCGCACAATTGCACTCATCTCACATGCTAGTAAAATAATGCTCAAAATCCTCCAAGCCAGGCTTCAGCAATACGTGAACCAGGAACTTCCTGATGTTCAAGCTGGTTTTAGAAAAGGCAGAGGAACCAGAGATCAAATTGCCAACATCTGCTGGATCATGGAAAAAGCAAGAGAGTTCCAGAAAAACATCTATTTCTGCTTTATTGACTATGCCAAAGCCTTTGACTGTGTGGATCACAATAAACTGTGGAAAATTCTGAAAGAGATGGGAATACCAGACCACCTGACCTGTCTCTTGAGAAATTTGTATGCAGGTCAGGAAGCAACAGTTAGAACTGGACATGGAACAACAGACGGGTTCCAAATAGGAAAAGGAGTACGTCAAGGCTGTATATTGTCACCCTGCTTATTTAACTTATATGCAGAGTACATCATGAGAAATGCTGGCCTGGAAGAAACACAAGCTGGAATCAAGATTGCTGGGAGAAATATCAATCACCTCAGATATGCAGATGACACCACCCTTATGGCAGAAAGTGAAGAGGAACTAAAAAGCCTCTTGATGAAAGTGAAAGAGGAGAGTGAAAAAGTTGGCTTAAAGCTCAACATTCAGAAAATGAAGATCATGGCATCTGGCCCCATCACTTCATGGGAAATAGATGGGGAAACTGTGGAAACAATGTCAGACTTTATTTTTTGGGGCTCCAAAATCACTGCAGATGGTGACTGCTGCCATGAAATTAAAAGACACTTACTCCTTGGAAGGAAAGTTATGACCAACCTAGATAGCATATTCAAAAGCAGACATTACTTTGCCAACAAAGGTTCGTCTAGTCAAGGCTATGGTTTTTCCAGTGGTCATGTATGGATGTGAGAGTTGGACTGTGAAGAAGGCTGAGCACCGAAGAATTGATGCTTTTGAACTGTGGTGTTGGAGAAGATTCTTGAAAGTCCCTTGGACTGCAAGGAGATGCAACCAGTCCATTCTGAAGGAGATCAGCCCTGGGATTTCTTTGGAAGGAAGGATGCTGAAGCTGAAACTCCAGTACTTTGGCCACCTCATGCGAAGAGTTGACTCATTGGAAAAGACTCTGATTCTGGGAGAGATGGGGGCAGGAGGAGAAGGGGATGACAGAGGATGAGATGGCTGGATGGCATCACCGACTCGATGGACATGAGTCTGAGTGAACTCCAGGAGTTGGTGATGGACAGGGAGGCCTGGCATGCTGCGATTCATGGGGTCGCAAAGAGTCGGACACGATTGAGCGACTGAACTGAACTGAACTATGTATATTGTGTGAGTAAATGATTTTATATTTGTAAAGACAGTTCTGGTTTTTGACATTTATTCTTCTTTGGTGGTGGGGGGGAGTCCTAGTGAAGGGTTCTTTATATGTCCAGATTCAGGCAATGAAGATGGGACAGCCTGTACCTTCTTTATCTTCAAAATCGTTCTTTTTTCCCTCTTGCAAACTCCTGTGATTTCAGTATCACCTGTAAGTTTTCAAAACATAGATTTCTCAGCTATTTCCCTGAAATTTCTGATTCAGTGAATTTGAAATGATACTTGAAATCATCTTTTCAAGAAATAATCCTTACCTTAGGACTAGTACTCTCTTAGATATGTTCAGGATGATAATCTCAGTCCTTGGCATAGTGATTATTCAGTAAATGACTAAATTAACTAGAAATTGAAGCATTACCTACTCATCAGTGCTATAACTATTTTTTGAGTGATTGAAAGTTTAAGAAAGCCCCCAGTCATCCATTCTGCTTAGTTGCTCAGTCATGTCTGACTCTTTGTGACCCCAGATGCTGTTGCTTGCTCTGCACCTCTGTCCATGGGATTCTCCAGGCAAGAATATTGGAGTGGGTTACCATGCATTCCTCCAGGGGATCTTCCCAATCCAGGGATTGAACCCAGATCTCCCCCATTGCAGGTGGATTCATTACTATCTGAGCCACCAGGGAAGCCCACTCTCATCCATTGTAAAGCACCTACTATGGGTGAAGCTAAGGGTTTCCCAGATGGGAAGCCTACCAATGTAGCAGATGCGAGTTCCACCCCTTGGTCAGGAAGATCCTCTGGAGAGGGAAATGGCAACCCACTCTAGTTGGTTCTGTACATGGGATTTCTAGTCTGGGAAATTTATGGATGGAAGAGCCTGGTGGGCTACAGTCCATGGGGTCGCAAAAGAGTGGGACATGACTTAGTGACTAAACAGCATCAACCACTGGTGAATCTAGTTTGGGGGAATCTGGAAAGAATCAGACAAAGTCTGACTTTCAGAAATTCTTGGGCTAATATGAGATGAACATTTAAAGTAAAAAATAATGCTATAAATCAACAAAATGCTATGGGAACTTAGAGAAGGGAAAGATTATTTGTGCCTGTGGTGGTAGTTCCTTTTCATACTGTTCATGGACATTACTTTGCCGACAAATATCCGTCTAGTCAAAGCTATGGTTTTTCCAGCAGTCATGTATGGAGGAGAAAGTTGGACCACAGAGAAAGCTGAGAGCTGAAGAATTGATGCTTTTGAACTGTGGTGTTGGAGAAGACTCTTGACAGTCCCTTGGACTGCAAGGAGATCCAACCAGTCCATCCTAAAGGAGATCAGTCCTGAATATTTATTGGAAGGACTGATGCTGAAGCTGAAACTCCAATATTTTGGCTACCTGATCAGAAGAACTGACTCATTAGAAAAGACCCTGATGCTGGCAAAGATTAAAGGCAGGAGGAGAAGGGGATGACAGAGGATGAGATGGTTGGTTGGCATCACCGATTCGAAGAACATGAGTTTGAGCAAGTTCCAGGTGTTGGTAATGGACAGGGAATCTCACTGGGCTGCAGTCATGGGGTTGCAAAGAGTCAGACACGACTGAGCAACTGAACTGAGCTGAATTACGGCAGTAGTGATGGAATTCAAGGACAGCTTCATAGGAGAGGCTGTAAGTGAATCACATTATTCAATTTTTAGAAGTACAGGGTCACTTGTGCTTCAGTACTGCTAGTATTTCCTGGGTAAATTTGCATGCAACTTTTCTCTACTTGAATTTGGGAAATCCCAAGGAGATAGTAGATCACTTAAGCATCATTCCTGCCTTTATAGATTTATAAATGTCAGGTGTTGAAGACTGATATTTCCAAACTCTTACACATATATAAGTTGTTGTATCACCTCTAAAGACTACTTGAAATATAGTTTCAAATCAGTTGTAAACAAGATTATTCACTTTGAGATGAATTTATAATGCTAATGTTAAGGTTGTAGATTAACACAATCCCAACCAATTGAGAAGGATCACAGATTATTCTGGCCAGTGAGTTATGTAGTAAACAGTAATTATGAGGTGAGGACGTATTCCAAGGTAAGAGTACATAATATAACTTTACAGGTTTTAAAGTAGTTAAAGGAAGATATATCATTCTACATAGGAAAGAATGTTGTTTATTTTTTATTTTTTTAGTTGTTACAGCCATAGTTTAAGAATATTATTGTCAAGGTACTTAACCTATTAGTGTAAAAACTCAACCACTGAAAAATCCTCAGTCAGTCTAACATCTCCCACAGGGTTTCATGTGATGGAAGGATTAATATAAGCACACCTTGATAAGTGTAACAGTGATTGGGAGCTGGAGTGAAGAGGGAAAAAAGGAGGCTACCTTAGAAATAATAATATTTTCAAAATGGAGTCCATTATGAAGGTATAAGCATTGTGTATGTGTGGGGAATTCTCTATGGAATAGTAATATTGCACTTTTGGGCAACTTTGGCATGTTAATGAAATTGATATAGTCTACTTTCTTCAAGACAGCTCACCCTGTCTTGAATGAAAGCAGAATTTTTATAGAGCATTTTAGCTATGAGGTGATACAGCAGAAAGAAATTAGAGTAAGATAAGAGTGCTTAACATGGACATAGGTTATCAAGAGAAGCTCTTTAATCTTATTTCTGAATATTTTTAAGAGTAAGATTGACTAGGGAGTAGGGAATGTAACAGAGAGATAAGACAGGTAGCTTAGGTCTAGTCACAGTATGGGAGACTTAAATACAGTTGAGAGGATTAACATTTTATTCTATAGGTAACTGGAGAGTGACTGCATGTTTCTAATCAGGGAAAATGATAGAATTGAAGCTAGACTTTACTTGTGTTATTTTATTAAGACAAGAATAACAATAAAATCTTTTCTGTGTTTTATTTAAGTAACTCTTACAATAATGTTTAAGAAACTGTCACAATTAAAATATTTAAGAAGCTCAATTATAGTCTTTTAAATATAGCCTTCCTGGCAGAGTTGAAGATTTAAAATTTTCAAATAGAATCTCTAAGATCTAAGCCTATAGGGAACTATTAGAAACTGTATTTCTAAGATAATCAAAACTAACCTAGAGTTTGCTCTCTACTCGTTTTCTATATAAGTTGACATTTCAGTTCAGGTTTAAATTAGGGTTTATTTTTCATATAAGTTGAACTTATGTTATTCAGGACATAGAATAGGAGTGTTAATCGCTCAGTTGTGTCTAGCTCTTTGCAACCCCATGGACTGTAGCCTGCCAGGCTCCTCTGTCCATGGGATTCTTCAGCCAAAAATACTGGAGTGGGTAGCCATTCCCTTTTCAAGGGAATCTTTCCCACCCAGAGATTGAACCCAGGTCTCCTGCATTGCAAGCAGATGTTTTACTGTCTGAGCCACCATTACTAGTAGGAAGAGAAGGAGTTAAACGTGAAACACTTTAAGGCTAAAAGAAAGTAATGACAGCATTATTCAATTAACAATGTTTGATCTGCTGTTCAGCATTGGTAATGAGCATTTTTTTTTAAACCAAATATAGGCCATTTTTGTTTTGTAAAATACAGCCTTGCAAGAACAAGAATTGCAGAAGCCACAACAGGGAAATGAAATTCATTTGTGGCTGTAAAGTCACGATACTTCCTAGAGAAGTGTTTTCAGAATGCATATCATTAGTCTGCTGACACAAGGGTTGTGTTTCTGCATCCAAAGCTGGTATGCTGTGAAATAATCAGGAAAATTACTTGCATCTGTGCAGCCACTTTTAAAAGAAATCAATATTTGCTTGACTCTTAACATGAAAACTTGAGGCAAATAATTATTATCATTTTATTTTTCAAGTTAAAACCAGAGGAAAAAATGCTTTTTGTTAATTGTGGTGACCTGAGGCATATTTGAAGCATTGTGGTAGAGAGGACAGTCCAGATTCTCTCTAAAATAAAGAAATTATATTAAACATCCTTTGACTTAAGATGTCAAAGGATCAGGGGGCATCATTGCATTACAGTGAGCATGATCCACAATAGCTGTCATCTCTTCAGCACATGCCTTTGGTTTCTTTCAATCTGGGGTCTTAGGGTAGAAGGTTGTGTGATGAGGAGCAGAGGGTCATCAGAGCCATTATTTCAGGAAGTAAGGGAAGTGCCTGATAAATGGTCAGCAGTGAGTAGGTAAGGGATCATAGCAAAACATGGGTAATCATAACTTGTCCAACCTGCATGACCTTTAATCTTATTTGGGAAAGGAAAATTGACAGGCTAAGTTGAACAGACTTTGTATGATGTAGCTTTTAACAGGAATGCATCTTGTCTTTTCTCAGGGAAAGAGAAAGGATTTTTTTTTAATTTTCTATATAATTTTTAAGAGTTCCCATGTTGTACAATGCATCCTGTGACCTATCTTACACCTAGTAGTGTTTGTACCTCCTACTCCCCAACCCCTACATAGCCCCTTCTCCTCCCCAGTAACCACCAGTTTGTCCTCTGTGTCTGTGATTCTGCTTATTTTATGTTATATTCAATAGTTTGTTGTAGTTTTTAGAATCCACGTAAGTGGCACAGAGGGTAAAGAATCTACCTGAAATGCAGAAGCCCCAGGTTCAATCCCTGGGCCAGAAGATCCCCTGGAGAAGGGAATGGTTATCCATTCCAGTATTCTTGCCTGGAGAATTCCATGGATAGAGGAGCCTGGTGGGTTATGGTTCATGGGGTCCCAAAGAGTTGGACGTGACGGAGAGACTAACACTTTCATTTTCATAAGCAATATCTTATGGCATTTATCTGACAAAGAGAATCCCGACTTCAATTCCTAAATGATTTAAGTGGATGGAATGCACAAGAAAGGACATTCCTGTATTTGGCACCAATACTTTGACCTTTGTAGTGTCCAAAATATATAGGTGTGACTCATGATGTATCCATTTTAATTTTGTCTATGTGTGATCAGCTTCTTTTATAATGACATTGATTAGGTATTCATCAATTTGTAAGATATGTCTCTGATCTATCAAATTTCTCCTAAAAATGCTTATAAATAGTTTGGCAATGCTAATTTTGGTGGACATTGATTGGTTATTTCTTTGTATTTCAAAGATAGCCCCATTCATATCAGCATTCTGTAACAAAGACAAGACAATTGAAGTAAATATGTAGACATTTTATTAACTGAGATGCTTAATAAAATTCCTGAACTATAGAGAAATACAAATCCACCATTTTCCTATGAAAATATCAAAGCAAGCAAACAAAAATCAAAACAAAAGCAATAGGCAAGAAGAAATACACCAACTTGAAATGTCGGGAAGTGAACGTGAAATATCCTGAAACTTGTCTGGAAGGGGTGCCAGACATAAGCCCATAACAACATATTTTGCCAGAAATGCAGTTGATTTGCTGTAAAAGATGCTTTCTGCTCTCTAGAGCAACATTATTTCAAGAGTTCATTTGAGTACAACAAGCATTATTATTGATGAAAATATTAGGCACGTAACTGCCTTTGACTGACAGTATTTTTCTGTACTTTGCTTTCAACTACAAAATGGAGTAATTTATTTTACCCTCTGCCAGAAAACTGTCATGGTCAAGAAAAAAAAAAAAACGGATGCAGACCCTGAGTTTAAATCCTTCCTTTTTCGCTGGTATCTTTGGTCAAGTTTTAACCTTTTCATGCTTTGGTTTCCTCATCAGTGTAATAGAGAAAAGAATACTTTCTTTATTGTTATAATGATTAGGTGAATTAATAACTGTGAAGGGCTTGCAACAGTGTTTGGCATGTGATAAATGCTCAGAAGTAGACTTAAAAAAAAAAGTCAACCGTTATTACTCATAAACCCAACATTACATGAGTGAGATATGCAAGTTAAATTGTAAAGATCTGTGCCAAATTATTAGTGCAGCTAAAATCTTATGTCCTTCATTTCTTAAATATGGATTCCAGTGTAATGGTCACTAGCCATTTATGGCTACTGAGCACTTAAAATGTGACTAGTTCCAACAGAGATGTACTGTAAATATAAAATTCATGCCTGATTTTGAACTTTTAAGTTACCCCTTCAAAAAAAGACTGTAAAAGATCTCAACAATTTTCAATACTGGTTTCATATTGAAGTAATAATATTTTGGCTGTATTAGCTAAGTAAATATATTTTTATATTAATTTAATTTGTTTCTTTTTTACTTATATTAATATGGATACCAGATAATTTAAAATTACATGTGTGGCTTATCTTAAATTTCTATTGGACAGGACTAGTTTAGAGAATCTCAGGCTATCTCTAATATACTAGAACAGCCTGATTCCATTTCAACTTGACATATGAATTGCATATTTTCTAAACAATCCAAATAAATGCAGATAGATCATGTAAATGCCCTTTACAATCATTCATATCTCAAATTTTTATTCTAAAATTTCAAGAAATTAGGAAACTATGAAATCACCAGCCCATTCCTAAAGTGAGAAATGTTGGGTCAATTCAATTTCTCAAATCCTTCAACTTCATATCTCAAAGAGAGACATTTGTAAATCTTTTTATAAATGCCGTCAATTATTTTATTAGAAGAACATTAAATGCCTTCATACTATGTTTCCTTTAATGAAAAAGTTTATTTTTTATATGTAGTTCACTGATATTCTAAATTTTGTTAGGAAAATTCAATCTGCTTGGTTCTACTTAGAGAAGGCATTATTTTGGAACCCTAATCACTCACCTTCCAATGCTAATTTAAGATATTTTACAATGCAGACCCTAATATATTCTAATATATGTTATATATTAGTGTATATTAGAAGTAAAAACTGAGTCATTCTTTATAAGTGCTTAGCGAATATGAAGGCTGAAAGTCACAGTGACCTGAAGATTACAGTGAAAATGGAGTCAGTACTTCTGGCTTGCCCACTACCCATTCAGAGAGAAAATGCTCACTTACTGTTTGAGAAAATACAATAATCCAACTCCAGGGTGAATCTTCAGCTAGCTAGGGAGTTAAGGTATTAACGGGACATATATGAAGAAGAGGGGCAAACCTTAGTTTACACTACTTACTTACTTATTTATTTATTTTTAATTGGAGGATAATTGCTGTACAATATTGTGTTGGTTTTTGCCATACATCAACATGAATCAGCTGTAGGTATATGTATATCTCCTCCCTCTTGAGCCTCCCTCCTACCTCCTTGTATGCTGCTTTTAAATGCCCATTTCTCTGTCAACCTAGCAAATTCTTTGATACTCCCAGTACTCAGATCTAAAATTCATTCATTCATGCAAAAGTTATTTACTAAGAAGCTACATATGAGATAATCTTTGTTTCTTTCTCTCTCTGCCCTACTTCAACCTCTAAACTGTCAGCCAGTCCTGTAATTGTAAATTTTAAATACCTCTAAAACCCATCCTAAATCTGTTCTCTTCCCTCTGTTTTAAGTCCAACTACCCTAGACCCTGGGAAAAGGAGTACATAAAGGCTGTGTATTGTCACCCTGCGTATTTAACTTATATGCAGAGTACATCATAAGAAACACTGGGCTGGAAGAAGCACAAACTGGAATCAAGATTGCCGGGAGAAATATAAATAACCTCAGATATGCAGATGACATCACCCTTATGGCAGAAAGTGAAGAGGAAATAAAAAGCCTCTTGATGAAAGTGAAAGAGGAGAGTGAAAAAATTGGCTTAAAGCTCAACATTCAAAAAACGAAGATCATGGCATCTGGTCCCACCACTTCATGGGAAATAGATGGGGAAACAGTGGAAACAGTGTCAGACTTTATTTTTGGGGGCTCCAAAATCACTGCAGATGGTGATTGCAGACATGAAATTAAAAGAGACTTACTCCTTGGAGGGAAAGTTATGACCAAACTAGACAGCATATTCAAAAGCAGAGATATTACTTTACCAACAAAGGTCCGTCTAGTCAAGGCTGTGGTTTTTCCAGTGGTCATGTATGGATGTGAGAGTTGGACTGTGAAGAAAGCTGAGCGCCAAAGAATTGATGCTTTTGGACTATGATGTTGAAGATTCTTGAGAGTCCCTTGGACTGCAAGGAGATCCAACCAGTCCATCCTAAAGGACATCAGTCCTGGGTGTTCATTGGAAGGACTGATGGTGAAGCTGAAACTCCAATACTTTGGCCACCTCATGCAAAGAGCTGACTCATTGGAAAAGACCCTGATGCTGGTAGGGATTGGGGACAGGAGGAGAAGGGGATGACAGAGGATGAGATGGCTGGATGGCATCACCGACTCGATAGGCATGAGTTTGAGTGAACTCCGGGAGTTTTTGATGGACAGGGAGGCCTGGTGTGCTGCTATTCATGGAGTCGCAAAGAGTCGGACATGACTGAGCGACTGAACTGAACTGAACCTAGACCCAATCACCATTATTTAATATCTATATGTTAAATAATATATATATACATATATCTATAGATATCTATATTAAAATATATTAAATATATTTTTGTTAGAAGAACATTATTTAATATATAATTTAGTATATTTAATTATATTTAATATGTTTATTATTTAATATATACAAATTATTGTGTATATAATATATAATATATATTATTTATAAATATAAATATATGAATATAATATATATAAATATAAATAAGTATATTATATATTTAATATATATTAAATATATTCAATAATATATAAAATAATATATAATAAATAATGTACATCTAGATATATATTATATATTTAATATCTATAAATTAACTCTTTTCTGCTTTCAATACTATCCTTCTATATTCTTCATAATGGAACAGTAATAAAATCACTTTAAATGGAAACTAAGATATTTGCTTTTCTACCCAAAACTGCCGAGAATGAAGTCTCAGTTCCTAATTTTCTCTGGCTTTACATAGTCCAGATCCTGCTTACTTCTTTGTCTTTATTATATGATACTCTCCTTCTTATACAAGTTTTGGCTCCAACCTCAAAGGTCTTTCTTGACTACATCTGTAGAGCTGTTTCTCAGTCCCTAAGACAATACACTACTACTACATTTTAATTACAGATCTTATCACTAGTCGATATTTTGAATTCTGTCTGACTATCCCATCTGGAATTAAAACACCTGGAAATAAGAATCTGGTATTTTTTTTTTTTTTTAATTTTAAGTCAATACCTAAGATAGTGGCTGCAGATACTTAATAAATATTGTTGAATAAATACTGAATGTAAGTCCAGTCTTTGTTACCATAAGAGTCTTTTACACAACAGTTGTATCTAAAAAGAAACTGTCTGATGTTAATACGTTTCTTCTTTTCAAAGCACTTTTACATGCATTAACTTATTTGATTATGAAACCCTTTGAAACAAATAATCAAACTATTGAACTGTTTTGGCCTTTGCAGATAATGAAAATGAATTACTTAAGGGAGTCTTAATTTTTAATTTATATATTCCACCATCTTAAACAAACTCAAATGTTTATTATTTGTTATTGTTCACTCACAAAGTCATGTCCAACTCTTTATGATTCCATGAACTGCAGCACATCGGGCTTCCCTGTCCTTAACTATCTCCTGGAGTTTGCTCAAACTCATTTCCATTGTGTCAATGATGTCAATCAATCATCTCATCCTCTGTTGCCCCTTTGTCCTCCTGCCCTCAATCTTTCCCAGAATCAGGGTCTTTTCCAATGAGTTAGCTCTTCACATCAACTGGCCAAAGTATTAGAGTTTCAGCTTCAGCATCAGTCTTGCCAATGAATACTCAATGTTGATTTCCTTTATGATTGACTGGTTTGATCTCCTTGCTCTCCAGGGGACTCACTAGAGTCTTCTCTAGCACCACAATTCAAAAGCATCAATTCTTCAGTGCTTAGCCTTCTTTCTGTTCCAGCTCTCACATCCATACATGACTACTGAAAAAACCATGGCTTTGAATATGGACCTTTGTTGCCAAAGTGATGTTTCTGCTTTTTAATAACCTTTCTAGGTTTGTCATAGTTTCTCATCCAAGGAGCAAATGTCTTTTAATTTCATGGCTGCAGTCACCATCTGCAGTGATTTTGTAGCACAAGAAAATAAAATCCCTCACTGCGTCTACTTTTTCCCCATCTATTTGCATGAAGTGATGGGACCAGATGCCATGATCTTGGTTTTTTGAATGTTGAGCTTTATGCCAGCTTTTTCACTCTCCTCTTTCACCCTTATCAAGAGGCTCTTAATTTCCCCTTCACTTTCTGCATTACCATGGTATCACCTGCATATCTGAGGTTATTGGTATTTACCCTAATTATCTTGATCCCAGCTTGGGATTCAAACAGCCCAGCAATTCCCATGATGCACTCTGCATATAAGTTAAATAAGTAGGGTGACAATATACATCCTTGATATACTCCTTTCCCAATTGTGAACCAGTCTGTTGTTCCATGCCCATTTCTAACCGTTGCTTCCTGACCTGCATATAGGTTTCTCAGGAGATAGGTAAGGTGGTCTGATAGTCCCACTCTTCAAGAATTTTTCAGTTTATTGTGATCCAAACAATCAAAGCCTTTAGCAAAGTCAATGAAGCAGAAGTAGGTATTTTTCTGGAATTCCCTTCCTTTTTATATGTTCCAGTAGATGTTGACATTTTGATCTCTGGTCCCTCTGCCTTTTCTAAATTCAGCTCATATATCTGGAATTTCTTGGTTCACATGCTGCTGAAGCCTAGGCTGAAGGATTTTGAGCATTAACTTCCTAGCATGTGAAATGAGTACAAACATATGGTAGTTTGAACATTTTCTGCCATTGCTCTTCTTTGGGATGGAAATGAAAACAGACCTTTTCCAGTCCTGCAGCCACTGCTGAGTTTTCTAAAGTGGACTGCAGCCCTTTAACAGCATATCTTTTAGGATTTTACATAGCTCAGCTGGAATTCCATCACCTCCACTAGCCATGTTCAACAGCAGTTCTTCCTAAGGCCCACTTGACTTCACCCTCCAGGATGCCTGGTTCTAGGTAAGTGACCACACTATCATGTTTATCTGGGTCATTAAGACCTTTGTTGTACAGTTCTTCCGTGTATTCTTGACACCCATTCTTATTCTCTTCTGCTTCTGTTGGGTCCTTGCTGTTTCTGTCCTTTATTGTGCCCATCTTTGCATGAAATGCTCCCTTGCTATCTCCAATATTCTTTAAGAGATCTCTAGTCTGTCCCATGGAGAAGGCAATGGCACCCCACTCCAGTACTTTTGCCTAGAAAATCCCGTGGACAGAGGAGCCTGGTGGGCTGCAGTCTGTGGCGTTGCTAGAGTCGGACACGACTGAGCGACTTCACTTTCACTTTTCACTTTCACGAACTGGAGAAGGAAATGGCAACCCACTCCAGTGTTCTTGCCTGGAGAGTCCCAGGGACGGGGAAGCCCGGTGGGCTGCCGTCTATGGGGTTGCACAGAGTCGGACACGACTGAAGCGACTTAGCAGCAGCAGCAGTCTGTCCCATTCTGTTGTTTTCCTCTATTTCTTTGCATGGTTCACTTAAGAAGGCTTTCTTATCTCTCCTTGCTCTCTTTTGGAACTGTGCATTCAGTTGGGTATATCTTTCCCATTCTTCTTTGCCTTTTGCTTTTCTTCCTTTCTCAGCTACTTGTAAGGCCTCCTTAGGCAACCACTTTGCCTTCTTGCATTTCTTTTTCTGTGGGATGGTTACTGCTAATTTAATGATGCAGGAATAATTGTCTTCACTCACATGCCTTCACAACCAGAGAGTGTTATTTTAAGAATAGTACCAGTGGAACTTCCCTGGTAATCTAGTGGTTAAGAATCCACCTACCAAGAACTCGAAGGGGACATGAGTTCAATCCCTAGTCAAGGAAGATTACACGTGCCATAACTACTTAGTCCCTGCCTGAGAGTCTGTGATCTGCAACAAGAGAAGCCGTGGCAAGGGGAAGCCTGCACATTGCAACCAGAGAATAGCACCCCCTGTCACAACTAGAGAAAGCATACACGCAGCAATGAAGACCCAGCATAGCCAATAAATGAATTAATAAAATTTTAAAAATTTAAATGCAGAACAATACTTTAAAAATAGAGTACACGTGGTTAAGAACTGAAAGAGAATTTAATGACATTTTCCTTAATCTTCCCACATGTAATCACTGAAATTGAGGTCCAAAGAAGGTAATTTACTTTTTCCACATATGTTGGTGACAGTGAGGACTTGTTTTCCATGCTCTCTATTATTCCATCCTCATTACCAATTAACCTATCTTAGAATTGATATCTGATTTTATGACAAAAATCATGCTCTGATTCTAATTTATTTTAAAATGCCTTCATGGGTTGCATGCATCAAAGTATCTGTAGCAGAAAGCACAAAATAAAACTTTGGTGTTTTTTAGTCTATTTGAAATATTTCAACCCATTTTTAAAACAAAAACTTTCCAATAAATTCAGAGTTTTTTTCTGTCATCCTGTATAGTCAAATCTTATTGATTTTATTTTCCTAAATATCTTTTAAATCATTTCATCTTCACTGCCATAGAAGATGTTCTCATTCTTTTTTACGTAGAATCTTTCAATAGCTTGGTCTTCATTTTAAGTCCCTCAAATGCAAGTTTGATATCATTGCCAGACTCTTATTATAAAACAGCAATATTATGTTACTACTCTCTAACATATTTCAATAATGTTGCAATGCTTACAAGAAAAGTTAAACTCCACTATATGGCACATAGTACATTTAAGTACATTATCACCCTACTCAAATTCCTTTTATTTGTGGCCTGCTTACAAACTTGTCATTTCTGCTGATGTTTGGTACTTAACTGCCTATGTTGATTTATGCCATCACGACTTTTTTGATACCTTTTGTAGATTTTTGTTTCATTTTTCTCTGATGCCATAGAATATTGTGGACACTTCCATGATATGCTGAATGTGCGTGGGTGCTAATTCGCTTCAGTTGTGTCCAACTCTTTGTGGCCCTATGGTTCTAGCCTGCCAGGTTCCTCTGTCCATGGGATCTCCAGATGAGAATACTGGAGTGGGTTGCCATTTCCTACTCCAGGGGATCTTTCTAACCCAGGGGTCAAGCCCACATCTCTTATGTCTCCTGCATTGGCAGGCAGGGTCTTTACCACTAGTGCCACTTGGGAAGCCCTGATATGAGGAATATGGTTATTTTATATAAAGTCTTATGTCATTCAGGTTTCCCTGGTGGCTCAGTCAGTAAAAAATCTGCCTGCAATGCAGGAGACATGGGTTCAATCCCTGGGTCAGGAAGATCCCCCAGAGAAGGGACTGGCTACCCACTCCAGTATTCTTACCTGGACAATCCCATAGACTGAGGAGCCTACTGGGCTCCAGTGCATATGGTCAAAAAGTGTTGGACACTACTGAAATGACTGAGCATGCATGCTTATATTATTTGTTAAGTTCAGTTGTGGATATTTGTTGGTAGTTTTATTTCACTTGCTAGAATATTGTCTCAAGGTCAAAGGCTATGTCTTCTGCTTTTTTGTAGACAACAAATTTTTAATTTAGGGTTTTCCAGGTGGTAGAGTAGTAGAGAATCTGCCTGTCAATGCAAGAGAAGCAAGACATGTGCATTCCATCCCTGGGTCCTGAAGATCCACTGGAGTAAGAAATGGCAACACACTCCAATATTGCTCCCTGGAAAATTCCACAGACAGAGGAGCCTGGCTGGCTACAGTCCATGGGGTTGCACAACTGAGCATGCACAACCTTGCCAACTTTTAGTGTAGAAAGCTTAGGTTGTATTTTAATACTAGACAAAAATGACATGAATTTGTTTTAGTGCCACTTGTTTCCAGTACGCTCTTTGGTTTCTAAATCTGTTAGTTCTTTTTTTTTTTAATCTGAAAAACTGACGTGACATTTTATGATAGTGTTGAGAAAATTAAATAAGTTAGCAGATGTGAAATATTTAGTGTAGTATGTACGTGTGCTCAGTTGTGTCCGACTCTGCGATCCCATGGGCTGTAGCTCATGTAGATTCCTTACTTACATCAAATCTGTGGTTCCTGCATCAGCAGGCAGATTTTTTTTTTACTGTTGTGCCACTTTGGAAGCCTGTTAGTGTAGTAGATAGAATCAAATTTTGTTCTTCCCTTTGTTAATGGTGATTAACATGAATAATGCCTTAATAAGCAAACAGTCATTCTATTCCCATAGAACTTGATTGAAATGTAATTGTATGAAAGCCTTGAAATTGGGATTACATTTGCATGTTAGTGATAAATACTGATCAAGAGATTTTTTTCTTTTCCATTCCATATATTATGTTTATTGATCAATTTTACTACCAGTTGTTTTCCTTGTATAAACTTTCTCAATAATCTGCTACAATTTACTCCACTGCAACTTTTACAGCTTCCATAATTGACTTCTTTATATCAAATGAGGTGTTGCTTCGCTTGACAATGACTGATTACAGTGACTAAAGTACTTAAAATTAGAAAAAGATGCCAAATAAAGTGATAAAATAGTATTCTTATTTTCTAAATTTAACTTCTATCTAAGGTAAAACATGTTCTCAATATTAAGAGAATGTACAATCACAAATTATTCGAAAGGGGTAATATATACTTTATATTTAAATATATTTATTTTATAAATACTTCTTTTTTAAATTTATTTTTTAATGTGCTGACTCTTCGTTGCTCTGTGCTGGCTTTTTCTAGTTGCAGCAAGGGGGTCCGCACCTTGCTGAGGTGCGCCAGCTTCTCGCTGTGGTGGCTTCTCTTGCTGCAGAGCAGGGGCTCTAGGGCAATGGGGCTCAGTAGCTGCGATGCAGGGGCTTAGTTGCCCCTTGGCATATGCGATCTTCCTGGGCCAGGGATAGAATCCATGTCTTCAACTTTGGCAGATGTATTCTCAACACTGAACCACCAGGGAAGTCTGATTTTATAAATGTTTCTTAAGGTGAAGTCTATCCTGGTTTATGAAATCAAGTTTTGCAGTGTTTTTGACAGGTTCATGACTCTAGTAATGTAATATGTATTTTATATAATTTTCTGGTGGCTTAGCAGTAAGAATCTGCCTGCCAATGCAGGAGATGTGGGTTGTATCCCTGAATTAGGAAGATGCCCTGGTGAAGGAAATGACAACCCACTCCAGTGTTCTTGCCTGGGAAATCCCATAGACAGAGGAGCCTGGAAGGCTACAGTCCATTGGGTCACAAAGAGACCACAACTTAGAGACTGAGCAGTAACAATAATATATAGACTAACTGAGGTCTTTTAGACTTTAAAGATGCCTTGCTACCCATTTAATCCACTTATAAGCTCAAATAATGGATTTTCTTGGGTACAGAGTGAATTTAGGAGTGGAAGTTTTATTTGTTTCTTTTAAGTTCATTTATTCCAAACTTGATCAAAACCAAAATAAATTTGGGAATAAAAATAGAGAACATTTTTTCTGAGAGCTCTATATTTATTTTCCCTTTCAAATAAAGAAAATACATTCTCTATATTGGTGATCCTAATTTGGTTATCATGCCCATCTTAGACGTTCAGCTGAAATAGTTCTATACATATTTAGTTTCATCATTTTCTGTATAATCTGACTCTTTTAGAAAATGTGATCGTAGAAATAATTTTCCACTCATCACAGAGTGCTCAAAAGTCTATTTCATGAAGCTTTAAAATTTTGGATCAACTTTTACTAACTTGCACACTTTGCAGACATAATCGGAGATGCCTGATATTAACTCTGTGGCCTGGTGCCACCAGAGATCTATTAATCAGAATTTGCTTCGTATATGAAATGGCAGAGACTCCTTGTCATATTTGGATGGTCTACCATCAAAACTTGTCTCCCTAAGAAACAATATTCCAATCCATATAAAGTAGTTCCAGCTCCTGAAAATAAAATGGCAATGCGGGTTAGTTTATAAAACATCACCAGTATTAGAGTGAAAGGGAACCCAGGAGCATGTAATCATGTACTGACAAAAAGGAAGATGACATAGTGAGTATGATGTAGTTCCAGCCTTGACACCATTCGAATTTATAAGATGTCCTTACTAGCTGTTAGCTCTACCATCTGGATCTACAGCATGTGCAGGCCAAAGCATTTCAAAACTAGATCTTCTTATTTTAGAATCCTGTTCTAAAAATAAGAATTTCAATACATCCAGCTGGAGAGATCTGGTGAACTTCAGTTTAAATGAGCAATTTGAAGATACTATGAAATAAGATAATTCGAAATGTGTTTTCCAATCTTTGATATACCAAATAGCCTTGACATTGGTAGAGTTATACATAGTGTGGATAGACAATGTCATATCACTTTTGAAGATGGATTCTCTTCAGCACATACCTATTTTCCATTTGCATGATTGCCCACAGATGGTCCTATAGAAACATGGCAAGCATGAAAAAATACTCTGGCAGCAAATTCCCATCAGCACTGACTTTTTCCTGTGCCTTTTTTTGGAAAATGTTGTTTGGGGTCTTCTCTTTTTTGAGTGAGCCAAAAAATTAGCTCATGGCTGATAATAAGTACACTAGAAAAAAAGTAATTTGGCATATGGAAATGAAAGCCTCATTACTTCCTTAAGGTTTCCTGGGGTACATCTTTATAATGTACTCAGTGAGAAAGCCTGAAATTGAAATTCTGAACGGATCACTCTTTTAATTACCCTCAAGGCTAGCCAAATCTGGTTTCTAGAGCCATTATCATCCTAGGCAACTGTATTTCTTTCCATAGTAAATCAATGATCATTATTCACATTTGATGGAGGCTTTAGAAAAATAAACAATTTAATAATAGTATTATATGTAATATGTTACATATAATATTAATAATGTAAGTAACATTTGAAACATACACCAAAAAATTTTATTTATTTTACTTAGAAGACCAGTTCAAATTTTAAACTCTTCATTTGCAGGAAACAAGTTTCAAGTAAGGATATGAAGGCAAGTGGTGCTAACTGACTGCTATCATTATGTAACTTGATAATTTTCACATTGGTTAATAACACATAATAATGGTGGTAATCAGGCCCACAGATGGATACTTATCCACATCAGGAAACATAACAAATTTTAATTTAACTCTATGGGGAATAAGTGCAAGAGTAATCCATTCCCACAAGAGAGGCAGGTGGTGGGCAGATAAATTCTGTACAAGATCACTGCTGCTGCTGCTGCTGCTAAGTCACTTCAGTTGTGTCCGACTGTGTGACCCCATAGACGGCAGCCACCAGGCTCCCCCATCCCTGGGATTCTCCAGGCAAGAACACTGGAGTGGGTTGCCATTTCCTTCTCCAATGCATGAAAGTGAAAAGTGAAAGTGAAGTCGCTCAGTTGTGTCCGACTCTTCGCAACCCCATGGACTGCAGCCTACCAGGCTCCTCCATCCATGGGATTTTCCAGGCAAGAGTGCATCTATTATCTCAGGTGGTTTGCTAACAGATTTTTTTATATTCAATTCCTATACGTGACACAGAGAAATGTCCCTTTTTACTATTTTAACTTTGAAACTTACAGAAGCTATTCATCTCAGAGTGAACTTTTAAAGCACATTGTGGAAACAAGGCATACTGACACACTGTGAACCAAAATAATCACTCCTCATACGTCCATTGCAGTTTGCATGGTTTCTGAGAAAAAAGAAAACAACACTAAGTATGGTACGCCTTTTTATTTCATTAAGAAATATAGCAGGAGAAAAAGATGTAGAAATTATGTATTGTGTATTGAAGCTCCTTACATGTTGCATACTGCCCTCTAAGGACGCTTTCAACCTGGAAAATATTCATCACAAAAGACCTCTAAGGTTACTTACATAAGTGTGTGCAGCTGAATATTAGTCATGGTGTATATCAATGCTCTTTTTACTGAACAGCACTAGTGGTAGCATGGTATCTGAGGTGATAATATGATCTTTCCTACATTATTGCCTTTCTGCTACCACGTGAAACCTGTGGTCCAGGTAACCTAGACTGACACATTTGAGCCTGTCACTTTCATGATTTATTTCCTGCTATTTCCTCCATAGATGGTTCACATCTACTCCCATATGCTAATTCTGTTCCTACCAATTCCTCAAATGTTTCACAAAGTTTATAAACCCTGCCCTAGCTTCCCAGCTCTTGGCACCCTGTCTCTAGAGACAAAAAGATAGAAATAAATAAAAAATAAAGTCCAGCTATTAAAAGAACTGATCACCATCCTTCCATTCCCTCAACAAACAAACAAAAAAAAAGAAACACAGCAATCATTAGAATAAATAAAACCATAAATATACCAGGGTGCTGTTAGTAATTTAAAAAAAATAACAAACAAATATATCAGTCTCTTCATGTGATTATGCTGTATATATTTTGAAGAGCTGTATATCTTCAAAAATACATTGCAGAATTAAGGAACAGATTTGTTTTTACAAGGGCATTAGTATCTTTCAAGGAAAAAAAAAGGCTCAAACCTTCAGTAATTTAGGGGCTAGTTCTAGATAGGATGGCTCTGTTCCTGTTTGCTGGTTTGCTCGTGTTTATTTCAAAAATAAAGAGTACTACGTTTCTATTACTAAGCTGTTTTTCACTTTGGTATTGATGTGCTTAACTATAATGGGAGCAGAGAACAAGTCAGCTTTGTTTACTCAGTTTCTAGAGCTCTCATTATTTTAATAATCATCTGGAACTTAACTATGATTATTAGTATTATAATTGATGTTTTGTATTTTACGTTTTTGCATTTTTATAATTGTAATCGTACATTATATACTCTTTTATGTGGCTTTTTTGTTGTTGTTCACCATTGTGTCTGTGAGATGAATCCATACTGTTGCTTATTGTATTGATCACTTTTAATCTATGGTTGTCCCTCATTTATATCTTAAACATATTTATTTTGAAATCCCTGTCAGGCTACTCCATAACATACATTTTATCAGGAATACTGAGTACATAATTCTGTATCAATTTGAATTTCTTACCATTACATTTCTTCAAGTGTTTGAAAATTTTGTTTCATGGTTAGTTTGAGAGAGAAATTTTCTTAGTTTATTCCTCTTTCTTCTCCTATTTAAAGGTGAGTTGGTTGTAAGAGGTCCTTAACTTCCTCAGATCCTTAAGCCTCCAGTTTGAATCTAAATCTCCCATAATGTTTTATCACTCCTACTCAGTGGAGTGATGGTTTTGACTAGTGATTTTGATCTTACAAAAATAATTGTTTCATAGCTTTACCACTGGTGGCTCAGTGGTAAAGAATCTGCCTGCAATTCAGGAGGTATGGATTCAATCCCTAGGTTGTGATGATCCCCTTGAGGAAGAAATGGCAACCCACTCCAGTATTCTTGCCTGGAGAATCCCATGGACAGAGGAGCCTGGTGGGCTATAGTCCATGGGGTCGTAGAAAGAGTTGGACACGATTTAATGACTACACAACAAAATCAACAACCCTGATTAGAGCTCTTGAAATGGTAATATCGTGCTTTTTAAAAGGGTTATCTAAAGAGTAATTGGCCATATTTTGAACTCTGCTTTGTGTTAATGGGATGCCAAGCAAATGAGAGCTATTATTCAGTAGTAGGGCAACAATACTGAAAAAATAATGGAATGTACTGATATTAGTTAGAATGAGTCATATCATGTATGTCTGTATGCTAAAGAGGCAATGGTGATTAGACAATCTGATCAAAGCCACCAGAATTATCTTTTATGTTTGCTTTTTACCACTTGTCTCTACTTCCCTCACCATAACTCAAGTGGTTGGGTACTGCTTCCTTCTCCAAATAGTGCTCATGACTTGTTAGAATAAATTTGCTAAGTGGAAATTCTCAGTATTAATTGGTATCTATGTACAAGATAAGAAATTTAATTAAATTTAACTTAATCTTTTTTTCCTGTGGTTTAAAATGGTGAGACCAAGGTAAAAATTCTCTAGAGGAACCAAAGAAACATGAAGCTTTGCAAGACTTAAGTAAATAGAAATATGAAGCCAAGAGAAAGTGAGACTAGTTATTTAGAGGTAGTGAGAGCAATATAAACAGTAGATAGAGATAAGAGTGACTGAGTTGTCCATGGAGGCAGAGCGTTGGAGTAAAGACCAGTAGAGTATTCTGATATATGACTTACATCCTTGGAAAATCTGAAAAGGAGTCCAGTTCTACAATATCTTTACTCACAAAAATATTCATATCAACTAAATAAAGGTGTTCTGATCCCCTTGTCCCTGTTACCTGAAAGAGACTGTAATAGGGAAGAACAAATCTGACTCCATATTAGATGTGTTCTGTTACCTGTGATTTGTCATGCTGGCTTTGCACCTTTTATAAAAGAATGTTGCTTATAGCCTGAACTATACATGATACTCCATTTTCAGTGCTCTGACCTTTAAGGGTCCACTCATATAGAGATAAAAAGTTGCAGAACAGAGAACAATTTTCTTGTTGGAAGTTTATAGGAACATGGCCTGCTGCAAGAACAAAGGATTCTGACACCAAGAAATTTGCAACAACTAACCCTGCCCCTCCCTCTCCTTGCTGTTAAAAGTGCTTTGCTGAAGCCCTTGAAGGGTTTGGGGGCACTGGAGAGGCCTTACAAATAGCTGTGAAAAGAAGAGAAGCGAAGAGCAAAGGAGAAAAGGAAAGATATAAGCATCTGAATGCAGAGTTCCAAAGAATAGCAAGAGAAAAGAAAGCCTTCCTCAGTGATCAATGCAAAGAAATAGAGGAAAACAACAGAATGGGAAAGACTAGAGATCTCTTCAAGAAAATTAGAGATACCAAGGGAACATTTTATGCAAAGATGGGCTCGATAAAGGACAGAAATGGTATGGACCTAACAGAAGCAGAAGATATTAAGAAGAGGAGGCAAGGATACACAGAAAAACTGTACGAAAAAGATCTTCACAACCCAGCTAATAACAATGGTGTGATCACTGACCTAGAGCCAAACCTCCTGGAATGTGAAGTCAAGTGGGCCTTAGAAAGCATTACTACGAACAAAGGTAGTGGAGGTGATGGAATTCCAGTGGAGCTATTTCAAATCCTGAAAGATGATGCTGTGAAAGTGCTGCACTCAATATGCCAGCAAATTTGGAAAACTCAGCAGTGGCCACAGGACTGGAAAAGGGCAGTTTTCATTCCAATCCCAAAGAAAGGCAATGCCAAAGAATGCTCAAACTACAGCACAATTGCACTCATCTCACACGCTAGTAAAGTAATGCTCAAAATTCTCCAAGCCAGGCTTCAGCAATATGTGAACCGTGAACTTCCTGATGTTCAAGCTGGTTTAAGAAAAGGCAGAGGAACCAGAGATCAAATTGCCAACATCAGTTGGATCATGGGAAAAGCAAGAGAGTTCCAGAAAAACATCTATTTCTGCTTTATTGACTATGCCAAAGCCTTTGACTGTGTGGATCACAATAGACTGGAAAATTCTGAAAGAGATGGGAATACCAGACCACCTGATCTGCCTCTTGAGAAATCTGTATGCAGGTCAGGAAGCAACAGTTAAAACTGGACATGGAACAGACTGGTTGCAAATAGGAAAAGGAGTATGTCAAGACTGTATATTGTCACCCTGCTTATTTAACTTATATGCAGAATTCATCATGAGAAACACTGGACTGGAAGAAACACAGGCTGGAATCAAGATTGCCGGGAGAAATATCAATCACCTCAGATATGCAGATGATACCACCCTTATGGCAGAAAGTGAAGAGGAACTAAAAAGCCTCTTGATGAAAGTGAAAGTGGAGAGTGAAAAAGTTGGCTTAAAGTTCAACATTCAGAAAACGAAGATCATGGCATCTGGTCCCATCACTTCATGGGAAATAGATGGGGAAACAGTGGAAACAATGTCAGACTTTATTTTTTGGGGCTCTAAAATCACTGCAGATGGTGACTGCAGCCATGAAATTAAAAGACACTTACTCCTTGGAAGGGAAGTTATGACCAACCTAGATAGCATATTCAAAAGCAGAGACATTAGTTTGCCAACAAAGATCCATCTAGTCAAGGCTATGTTTTTCCAGTAGTCATGTATGGATGTGAGAGTTGGACTGTGAAGAAGGCTGAGCGCTGAAGAATTGATGCTTTTGAACTGTAGTGTTGGAGAAGACTCCTGAGAGTCCCTTGGGCTTCAAGGAGATCCAACCAGTCCATTCTAAAGGAGATCAGTTCTGGGTGTTCTTTGGAAGGAATGATGCTAAAGCTGAAACTCCAGTACTTTAGCCACCTCATGGGAAGAGTTGACTCATTGGAAGAGACTCTGATGCTGGTAGGGATTGGGGGCAGGAGGAGAAGGGGACGACAGAGGATGAAATTGGCTGGATGGCATCACTGACTCGATGGACGTGAGTCTGAGTGAACTCCGGGAGTTGGTGATGAACAGGGAGGCCTGGCGTGCTGCGATTCATGGGGTCGCAAAGAGGTGGACACAACTGAGCTACCGAACTGAACTGAACTGAAATGAAGAGTGACGGAAGCATTTCTGGAGGAGATGACATCTGAACTGGTCCTAAAATTAGGCCGAGTGGTCACGTAGTTGCAGGGAAAAAGCACTTCTGACCATGTTGGAACTGTTCTTTGACTGGCTTTTTGTTGCTTTTGTTATTACAATCATACATAATGGCCTCCTTCATAGAATTCTGCTCCTCCGCTGGACTGTTAAATGAAAAGTGTCATTGTTCAGGATTCTGTCCACCTGTGGATGGCAGGAAGGAAAAAATTAACACATTCCTGCCTGAGGCTTGACATTCTAGGAGATAATTGCAAGATTAATGGCCTTTTTACTTTGTTTCCTCAACTCCTTGTCTTTGTTCTATAAAAGAACCTGGTATCCAGACCTCATAAGATGGTTATTTTGAGACATTAGCCGGCCATCTTCTCGGTCAGCTGGCTTTCCAAATAGTTGTATTCCTTCCTGGTCTAAACACCTTGTCTACAATTCAGTTGGCGGGCAGAGGGAGCTCGGATTTGATAACAACCCGTAAAGAAGAGGCGTTTCTTTGTAAATTAGTCATGCCATTTTTCAACACCAACTTTCACATGTACTATAGGCAAAGTATATTGTTTAACACTACAGAATTGCTACTCTAGTGAGATCAATTTAGAAAGAAAGTGCATTCTATTAATTTCAATTCTTCTGTAATCTACGTCAGTCTCCTCTCATTTTCTTCTCAGTAAAAACAGGGACTTCATCAGGCCTGAAGAGAATGCAGCTTGCTTGGGAAGCACTGCTCATTTTCCTAAGTATCAGAGCTTTAACACTCCTAGATAGAAGATTCAGGCCCCAGTCTCTCATCTGCAGTGCGAAATTAACAAAGCTCTGAAATATTTTGGTTTTTCATTTAAGAGAAAAGACTTCCCTTGTGGCTCAGCTGGTAAAGAATCTGCCTGCAATGCGAGAGACCTGAGTTTGAGTTTGATCCCTGGACGAGGGAAAGGCTAACCACTCCAGTATTCTGGCCTGGAGAATTCCATGGACCACATAGTCCACGGGGTCGCAGAGTCAGACCCGACTAAGCGACTTTCACTTTCACTTAAGAGAAAAGCTTGACTTGATAGGAATTAAGGGGAAGTTAATTAATTATAATCTTTATTTATCCCATTTGTTGTAATGTCCACATATTTCACTTCAGATATATTAAGATATTTGATTATGGGCACCATCCATGCCACTTTGCACATATATTTAACGCACATATACATAGGATACTGTTTTAAAACCTGAAATATTCTGAATTCTGAAACATATTCAGTCCGAAAGTTTTGAATATCAGCAAGTGGCTTGTTAATGTAAGAAAGGGAAGAGGGCATATAACTGTATCTACTTTTAAGGGGAGACGATATCACTTCGTCTTTTTCTCACAATCAGTCCTCTCCCCTTACCCCATGCAACATATACACCTACAAACACACATGCATACACCACAAAGGGAAATCCTAATGAATAAATGGTAAAGTTAGCACTTAGAAAGAGGATATGTTAGAAGCAATTATCAATTAGAGATCAAATTTCAAAGTCCACTGAATTTCCATGAATGATGTTTCTTGATAAGAAAAGAGTAATTACTTATTTATGCCAAATAACACACCATATCTTAAGAACTTGTGTCTATCTCAGGCTGGACTTGCTTCATATTAATTGAGACTAGGACTAGTTATCCAAATGTAAACATAGACTAATAAAAAGGTCACCTTTCTAGTAGTCAAGAAATCTGAATTAAGCTGTATTTCTGCAACACTATGTGATTTATCAGTTTCCTTTATAAACTTCAATGTTTTTTCTAGCTCCTACATTCTTTCTATTTTACCTAGTATTTAATTTTAAAATAGAAAAAATTATTTATTTCATAAAGGTAAAAGCCTTTGACTGTGTGCATCACAATAAACTGTGGGAAATTCTGAAAGAGATGGGAATACCAGACCACTTGACCTGCCTCTTGAGAAATCTGTATGCAGGTCAGGAAGCAACAGTTAAAACTGGACATGGAACAACAGACTGGTTCCAAATAGGAAAAGGAGTACGTCAAGCCTGTATATTGTCACCTTGCTTATTTAACTTATATGCAGAGTCCATCATGAGAAAAGCTGGGCTGGAGGAAGCACAAGCTGGAATCAAGATTGCCAGTAGAAATATCAATAACTTCAGATATGCAGATGACACCATCTTTATGGCAGAAAGTGAAGAAGAACTAAAGAGCCTCTTGATGAAAGGGAAAGAAAAGAGTGAAAAAGTTGGCTTGAAGCTCAACATTCAGAAAGCTAAGATCATGGCATCCGGTCCCATCACTTCATGGCAAATAGAAGGGGAAACAGTGGCTGACTATTTTTCGGGGCTCCAAAATCACTGCAGATGGTGACTGCAGCCATGAAATTAAAAGACACTTACTCCTTGGAAAGAAAGTTATGACCAACCTTGACAGCATATTTAAAAAAAGAGATATTACTTTGCCAGCAAAGATACGTCTCATCAAGGCTATGGTTTTCCAATAGTATTGTATGGATGTGAGAGTTGGACTATAAAGAAAGCTGAGCACCGAAGAACTGATGCTTTTGAACTGTGGTGTTGGAGAAGACTCTTGAGAGTCCCGTGGACTGCAAGGAGATCCAACCAGTCCATCCTAAAGGAGATCAGTCCTGGGTGTTCACTGGAAGGACCAATGTTGAAGCTGAAACTCCAGTACTTTGGCCACCTGATGCGAATAGCTAACTCATTTGAAAAGACCCTGATGCTGGAAAAGATTGAGGGCAGGAGGAGAAGGGGATGACATAGGATGAGATGATTGGCTGGGATCACCAATTCAATGGACATGAGTTTGAGTAAACTCTGGGAGTTGGTGATGGTCAGGGAGGCCTGGTGTGCTGCAGTTCATGGGGTTGCAAAGAGCCGGACACAACTGAGCAACTGAACTTAACTGAAAGGTAAAAGCACCATATAGTGAACTAATTATTTAGTTAATAGAATCTTAAACTATTAATTAAAGAATCTAGATGGTAAGTATATCATGGTTCACTCTATGATGCTTTTACCTTTATTAAATAAATCATTTTCTTATATTTTAAAATTAAATATTTGGTAAAATAGAAAGACAGAAACACCACTAGTCATCATAGGGAAAAACAGAAGAGAAAAAAAATGTATATATATAAATTATTTTTTATCTTAAGCAGGAGGGCTTACATGATGTCATGGCAATGAACTTGTACATTGTTTTTCCATGTTACTTTTGTTTGTTAACATACTGTTTTAGTCAGTTTGGGCAGTTATAACAAAGTACCATACACTAGGTAGCTTATAAACAGCAGGAAATAATTTCTCACAGTTCTGGAGGTTGTGCATTCTGAGATCAGGATAGCAGAATGATCTGGATCTGGGGAGGGCCGTCTTCTGGGCTACAGATTGCTGATGTATTATAACCTCACATGGTGGACAGAGCAAGAGAGCTCGCTGGGTTTTCTAATGAGGCATCTGTACCATTCATAATTACCTGGAAAGGCCCCACCTTCTAATATATCCCAGTAGTGGTTAGGATTTCAAAGTATGAATTTGTGGGAGACAAAAACATTCTGTCCAGAGCATATATTCTTCAAAAGACATGTTCTTCAACAGGCATGCTTCAAAAGACATTATCTGGGTTATAAAACCTAGGCTTACAGTCACAATTAATACACTCCCTGTCCACTACCCACTCACAATTTGTCTTACATCTATATTTAGCTCTTCAGAGGTTTCTCTAAATAGCTTTATAGTATCACATTAACTGATCAATACCCATTTGAAGTAGGCTCATTACTTTTCTACACTTGAGGAAACAAATGTAAAATGGCTAACTAGAGACATAGCCAAGGTCACCACACTTGAGATTAAAAGAGAACATTTTATATCTGTTCCACTGCTGTGCTTCTGGGGCTTCCCAGATGGCGCTAGTGGTATAGAACCCATCTACCAATGCAGGAGATGTGGGAGAGGAAGGTCCAATCCCTGGATCAGGAAGATTCCCTAGAGGAGGGTATGGCAACTCACTCAAGTATTCTTGCCTGGAGAATCTCATGGACAGAGGATTCTCATGGGCTACAGTCCATAGGGTCTCAAAGAGTCAAACATGGCTGAAGGGACTTAGCTCACACTCACTGTGCTTCTAGAAACTATGTTCTAATGATACAACTGTATTACTGGGGAAAAGGCAAAACTCAGATTTTTAACTAAGTGTTCTCAGTGTTACTGTCTGAGGTCTCAGACAATTTCAGAAGTTGAGGAAAGATTTTAAAACTTGTATCAGGGATCCAAAGGATAGGACTTCCAAAAGGTTTAGGCAAGTGAACTAAATAATACAGGGGATTTGTTTGCCCATCCTTTGAAAATTCTTCCTCTCTGCTTTAGGAGTACTAACAGCTATATGGTAGTTGGCGGAGCTCCCCTCTTTCAATAAAGCCTGAAAAGAGCAGATGTCACTTTTCTAGTCACCAGGGCATGTAAGTATATGCATGAGTTAGGTATAACCATTCAAGTACATCCATTTCCAGATGTTGAATTAAAAGACAATAATAACATAATAATGGCTTCCCTGGTATCTCAGCTGGTAAAGAAGACCCCTGTTCAATTTCTAGGTTGGGAAGATCCCCTGGAGAAGGGACAGACTATAGCTCCATTATTCATGGACTTCACTGGTGCCCAGAAGGTAAAGAATCCGTCGACAATCCAGGAGACCTGGGTTTGACCCCTGGGTTGGGAAGATCCCTTGGAGGAGGGCATGGCAACCCACTCTAGTATTCTTGCCTAGAGAATCCCCATGGACAGAGGAGCCCGGCGGGCTACAGTCCATGAGGTCACAAAGATTCAGACATAACTGAGTGTCTAAACACACAGTACACAATGACATAAAGGGCTCTCCTTGTGGCTTAGATGATAGAGTCTGCCTGCAATGTGAGAGACCCAGGTTTGATCCTTTGGTCAGGAAGATCCCCTGGAGAAGGAAATGGCAACCCACTCCAGTATTCTTGCCTGGAAAATCCCATGGATGGAGGAGCTTGGCAGGCTACAGACCCTGGGGTTGCAAAGAGTCAAACATGATGTAGCCACTAACACTTCAAAAGATAATGATATTTAAAAGTGACAATGAAAAAAAAATTAAAAAATAAAATAAAATAAAAGTGACAATGAAGACTAATGTCTAGTGAAGGTGGTGGTGGCACTTGCAAGCAGTTGCTAGGAAAAGTGGGGCTAATGGTTAAGATTGTGTCGTTCAGTGTCCAGAGCTTGCAAAACCAGTGGAGCAAGCCATATTGTCCTGCGGAATGGATAGCAATGATGTCGTTATCATGTTGGTTCTCAGGCATGTTTTTGGCTAAGGAACCGACATTTAACTTTCATTCTTTGTCATTTTCTGAAACTGTTTCTTTTCCTTTCTTGATATTGTTTGATACTATTATCCATTTAATAAATCTAAATTAATAATCTACTTAAATAAGGCTGAATAAGTTTCTGTTTATCAGATTAAGAATTCAGAGTGATATAGGAATTGGAATAAGTACTAGTTTCAGACACACATTTTCAGGAAAATGATGGTATTCATTTTCTGCCCTCATCATAACAAATTGCCATAAATTTAGCAGCTTATGATACTCAAATTTATTATGTCACAGTTCTGAAGGTCACAAGTCAGAGTACAGTATAGCTCAGCTAGGGCTTCTCCTTAAGAGTTTCATCAAACGGAAATCAAGGTTTGTCAGGGATGCATTCCGTTCTAGAGGTTCTGGGAATAAAGCTGCTCTCAACCTCATCTAGGTTTTGACTGAAATCAGTTCCTTGAGGTTGTAGGACTGAGATGTCTGTCTCTTTGCTGGCTGTCCACTAGGGACTGGTCTTAACCCTTGAGGGCTGCCTGCATTCCTTCTTTTGCTATGCTTGTGGTCCCTACTCAGCAACAATGGGTCACATACATAACTCCCATGCTTCAGATCTTTCTAACTTCTCCTGAATCTCTCTTACTCCAGCTGAAGAGAGTTCTCTATTTTTAAGAGTTCATATCTGCCAACCACCACTGGATGATCTAGGTTAATTTCTGTATTTTAATGTCTATACCCTTACTTATATCTGCAAAGTCCCTTTTGCCACATGACAGGAAGTATACATAGGATGCCAGAATTAGGTTGTGGACATCTTGGGGACCCTTCTACCTACCATGTTGTGGTTTCAAGATTTGTTAGCTGCTTCAGTTAGGGCTGGAGAGAGTAAAAAGGAAAGGGTTCTGGAGACCCTTGATCTTTAGGGGCTAAGTAAATTACAGTATTAACCTATATTACATTATTAACTTATTACAGTATGAAAAGGCAAAAAGATAGGACACTAAAAATGAAATCCCCAGGACAGTAGATGCCCAATATGGTACTGGAGAACAGTGAAGAAATAACTTCAGAAAGGATGAAGAGACAGAGCCAAAGCAAGAACAACACTCAGTTGTGGATGTGACTGATGATGGAAGTAAAGTCCAATGCTGTAAAGAACAATACTGCACAGTAACCTGGAATGTTACATCCATGAATCAAGGTAAATTGGAAGTGGTCAAATGGGAGATGAAAGGAGTGAAATTGATATTTTAAGAATCAGAGAACTAAAATGGACTGGAATGAGTGAATTTAACTCAGCTCACCATTATACCTACTATAATTTGGGAATTATAGTATTATTCCCTTTGGAAAGAATCCCTTAGAAGAAATGTCAAAGTTAACAAAAGAGTATGAAATGCAGTACTTGGATGCAAGCAAACCATTCAGTATCACAGTAATCCAAGTCTATGCCCTGTCCAGTAATGCTGAAGAAGCTGAAGTTGAATGGACCTATGAACACCTACAAGACCTTCTAGAACTAACACTCACAAAAGAGGTCCTTTTCATTATAGGGGAATGGAATGCAAAAGTAGGAAGTCAAGAGATACCTGGAGTAACAGGCAAATTTGGCCTTAGAGTGCAAAAAGAAGCAGGGCAACGGCTAATAGAGTTTTGCCAAGAGAACACATTGGTCATAGCAAACACTCTTTTCCAACAACACAAGAGAAGACTTGATGTCCATGGACATCACCAGATGGTCAATACTGAAATCAGATTGATTATATTCTTTGCAACTGAAGATGGAGAAGCTCTATAGAGTCAGCAAAAACAAGACCAGGAGCTGACTGTGGCTCAGATCATGAACTCCTTATTGCCAAATTCAGACTGAAATTGAAGAAAGTAGGGAAAAACCACTAGACCATTCAGGTATGACCTAAATCAAATTCCTAATGATTATACAGTGGAAGTGACAAACAGATTCAAGGGATTAGATCTGATAAAGTGCCTGAAGAGCTATGGACAGAAGTTCCTGACATTATATAGGAGACAGGGATCAAGACCATCCCCAAGAAAAAGAAATGCAAAAAGACAAAATGGTTGTCTGAGGAGCCCTTACAAATAGCTGAGAAAAGAAGAGAAGTGAAAGGCAAAAGAAAAAAGGAAACATATACCCATTTGAATGCAGAGTTCCAAAAAATAGCAAGAGATAAGAAAGCCTTCCTCAGTGATCAATGCAATGAAATAGAGGAAAACAATAGAATGGGAAAGACTAGAGATCCCTTCAAGAAAATTAGAGATATCAAGAGAATATTTCATACAAAGATGGGCACAATAAAGGAGGGAAATGGCATGGACTTAATAGAAACAGAAGATATTAGGAAGAGGTGGCAAGAATACAGAGAAGAACTGTACAAAAAAAAAATCTTAATGACCTAGACAACCATGATCGTGTGATCACTCACCTAGAGCCAGACATCCTGGAATGTGAAGTCAAGTTGGCCTTAGGAAGCATCACTATGAACAAAGCTAGTGGAGGTGATGGCATTATAGTTGAGCTATTTCAAATCCTAAAAGATGATGCTGTGAAAGTGCTACACTCAATATGCCAGCAAATTTGGAAAATTCAGCAGTGGCCACAGGACTGGAAAAGGTCAGTTTTCATTCCAATCCCAAAGAAAGGTAATGCCAAAGAATGTTCAAAGCACTGCACAACTGTACTCATCTCACACATTAGCAAAGTAATGCTCAAAATTCTCCAAGCCAAGCTTCAGCAGTACATGAACCATGAACTTCTAGATGTTCAAGCTGGATTTTAAAAAGGCAGAAGAACCAGAGATCAAATTGCTAACAACCATTAGATCACTGAAAAAGAAAGAGAATTCCAGAAAAACATCTATTTCTGCATTGTTGACTATGTCAAAGCTTTTGACTGTGTGGATCAGCACAAACTGTGGGAAATTCTGAAAGAGATGGGAATATCAGACCACCTGACCTGCCTCCTGAGAAATCTGTATGCAGGTCAGGAAGCAACAGTTAGAACTGGACATGAAACAACAGACTGGTTCCAAATCAGGAAAGGAGTACAACAAGGCTGTATATTGTCACTGTACTTGTTTAACTTATATGCGGAGTACATCATGAGAAATGCTGGATGTGCTGGATGAAGCACAAGCTGGAATCAAGGTTCGGGGGAGAAATAGCAATAACCTCAGATATGCAGATGATACCACCCTTATGACAGAAAGCAAAGATGAACTAAAGAACCTTTTGATAAAAATTAAAGAGGAGAGTGAAAAAGTTGGCTTAATACTCAACATTCAGAAAACTAAGATCGTGGCATTCAGTCCCATCACTTCATGGCATATAGTAGGGAAACATTGAAAACACTGAAAGACTATTTTTTTGAGCTCTAAAATCAGTGCAGATGGTGACTGCAGCCATGAATTTAAAAGATGCTTGCTTCTTGGAAGATAAGCTATGACCTACCTAGGCAGCATGTTAAAAAGTGGAGGCATTACTTTGCCAACAAAGCTCCATCTGCTCAAAGCTATGTTTTTTCCAGTAGTCATGGACAGATGTGAGAGTTGGAATATAAAGAGAGCTGAGCACTGAAGAACTGATGCTTTTGACCTGTGGTGTTGGAAAAGACCCTTGAATTCCTTTGGATTGCAAGGAGATCAAACCAGTCAGTCCTAAAGGAAATCAGTCCTGAATATTCATTGGAAGGACTGATGCTGAAGCCTAAACTCCAATATTTTGGCCACCTGATGTGAAGAACTGACTCATTGGAAAAGACTCTGATGCTGGGAAAGATTGAAGGCAGGAGGAGAAGGGGATGACAGAGGATGAGATGGTTGGATGGTATCACCAACTTGATGGACTTGAGTATAAGGTACACTCCAGTAGTTGGTGATGGACAGGGAAGCCTGGCATGCTTCAGTAGATGGGGTCGTAAAGAGTCTGTCTCAACTGAGTGACGGAACTGAACTAATTACATTATTACCCATGGTCTTCTGGAATGTAATGCCATTAGGCACAAGGCTTTAAGGTGACCAATCAGTGCACACCTAAAAGAAAAAATGACAAAAATTCAGTCCCTTGGATAGGCTGACTTCTAATTGCTCTGTAAAGCTTGACAAAAGATAATAATCCAGAAATTTTCCTTACTTTTGGTTCAAGTCAAAGGTAAGTGTTGAATAAATGTCCAAAAGTATATTAAATAATTTTTCTTCATTTAAAACTAGAGGAATGAGGTAGCTCAAATCCAAATGCAAAATTTAAATGTTATGTTACCTAATAACAATGTCAATTGAATTTACTGTTTTCCTTGGCTTGTTTAGTTTTGTTTAATCTAAAGCAATAATTAGGAAATAAGTCCTTGAAAATTGGAGTGGAAAATATATAGGAAAATATGAGAACAAATTTAACTACCCCAAATATTTAATACATTGTCAACTAAAATCATTCTTTTATCTTAAGATCTTGATTGAGATAATTATTTTACAAGATAAGGTTATTTCCTATATGACTAAACTGCATCATCCATCAATATCTCAAGCTTTAAATACTAAATACTTTTAGATCTCCAGTAGCATATTGGGCACCTAAGGACCTGGGAAGTTCATCTTTCAGTATCCTATCTTTTTGCCTTTTCATACTGTTCATGGGGTTCTCAAGGCAAGAATACTGAAGTGGTTTGCCATTCCCTTCTCCAGTGGACCACATTCTGTCAGATGTTTAAAATTCTCCAAGCCAGGCTTCAGAAATATGTGAACCGTGAACTTCCAGATGTTCAAGCTGGTTTTAGAAAAGGCAGAGGAACCAGAGATCAACTTGCAACCTCTGCTGAATCATCGAAAAAGCAAGAGAGTTCCAGAAAAATATCTATTTCTCTTCATTGACTATGCCAAAGCCTTTGACTCTGTGGATCACAATAAACTGTGGGAAATTCTTAAAGAGATGGGAATACCAGATCACCTGATCTGCCTCTTGTGAAATCTATATGCAGGTCAAGAAGCAACAGTTAAAACTGGACATGGAACAACAGACTGGTTCCAAATAGGAAAAGGAGTATGTCAAGGCTGTATATTGTCACCCTACTTATTTAACTTATATGCAGAGTACATCATGATAAATGTTGTGTTGGATGAAGCACAAGTTGGAATCAATATTGCTGGGAGATATATCGATAACCTCAGATATGCAGATGATACCACCCTTATGGCAGAAAGTGAAGAAGAACTAAAGAGCCTCTTGATGAAAGGGGAAGAGGAGAGTGAAAAAGTTGGCTTAAAGCTCAACATTCAGAAAGCTAAGATCATGGCATCTGGTCCAATCAGATCAGATTAGATCAGATCAGTCGCTCAGTCGTGTCCGACTCTTTGCGACCCCATGAATCACGGCATGCCAGGCCTCCCTGTCTATCACCAACTCCTGGAGTTCACTGAGACTCACGTCCATCAAGTCAGTGATGCCATCCAGCCATCTCATCTTCTGTCGTCCCCTTCTCCTCCTGCCCCCAATCCCTTGCAGCATCAGAGTCTTTTCCAATGAGTCAACACTTTGCATGAGGTGGCCAAAGTACTGGAGTTTCAGCGTCAGCATCATTCCTTCCAAAGAAATCCCAGGGCTGATCTCCTTCAGAATGGACTGGTTGGATCTCCTTGCAGTCCAAGGGACTCTCAAGAGTCTTGTCCAACACCACAGTCTGAAAGCATCAATTCTTCAGCGCTCAGCCTTCTTCATAGTCCAACTCTCACATCCATACATGACCACAGGAGAAACCATAACCTTGACTAGACGAACCTTTGTTGGCAAAGTAATGTCTCTGCTTTTGAATATGCTATCTAGGTTGGTCATAACTTTCCATCCAAGGAGTAAGCGTCTTTTAATTTCATGGCTGCAGTCATCATCTGGAGTGATTTTGGAGCCCAGAAAAATAAAGTCTGACACTGTTTCCACTGTTTCCCCATCTATTTCCCATGAAGTGGTGGGACCGGATGCCATGATCTTCATTTTCTGAATGTTGAGCTTTAAGCCAACTTTTTCATTCTCCACTTTCACTTTCATCATGAGGCTTTTTAGTTCCTCTTCACTTTCTGCCATAAGGGTGGTGTCATCTGCATATCTGAAGTTACTGATATTTCTCCCGACAATCTTGATTCCAGTTTGTGTTTCATCCAGCCCAGCGTTTCTCATGATGTACTCTGCATATAAGTTAAATAAACAGGGTGACAATATACAGCCTTGACATACTCCTTTTCCTATTTGGAACCAGTCTGTTGTTCCATGTCTAGTTCTAACTGTTGCTTCCTGACCTGCATACAAATTTCTCAAGAGGCAGATCAGCTGGTCTGGTATTCCCATCTCTTTCAGAATTTTCCACAGTTGATTGTGATCCACACAGTCAAAGGCTTTGGCATAGTCAATAAAGCAGAAATAGATGTTTTTCTGGAACTCTCTTGCTTTTTCCACGATGCACCGGATGTTGGCCATTTGATCTCTGGTTCCTCTGCCTTTTCTAAAACCAGCTTGAACATCAGGAAGTTCACGGTTCACATATTGCTGAAGCCTGGCTTGGAGAATTTTGAGCATTACTTTACTAGTGTGTGAGATGAGTGCAATTGTGCGATCTGGTCCCATCACTTCATGGCAAATAGATGGGGAAACAGTGGAAACAGTGGCTGACTTTATTTTTCTGGGCTCTAAAATCACTGCAGATGGTGATTGTAGCCATGAAATTAAAAGACACTTACTCTTTGGAAAAAAGTTATGACCAAACTAGACAGCATGTTAAAAAGCAGAGACATTATTTTGCCAACAAAGGTCCATCTAGTCAAGGCTACGGTTTTTCCAGTGGTTACGTATGGATGGGAGAGTTGGACTGTAAAGAAAGCTGAGCGTGGAAGAATTGATGCTTTTGAACTGTGGTGTTGGAGAAGACTCTTGAGAGTCCCTTGGACTGCAAGGAGATCCAACTAGTCCATCCTAAAGGAGATCAGTCCTGGGTGTTCATTGGAAGAACTGATGTTGAAGCTGAAACTCCAATACTTTGGCCACCTGATGGGAAGAGCTGACTCATTGGAAAAGACCTGCTGCTGGGAAAGATTGAGGGCAGAAGAAGAAGGGGATGACAGAGGATGAGATGGTTGCATGGCATCACTGACTCAATGGACATGGGTTTGGGTGGACTCCGGGAGTTGGTGATGGACAGGGAGGCCTGGTGTGCTGTGGTTCATGGGGTCACAAAGAGTCAGACATGACTCAGTGACTGAACTGAACTGACTGACTATTAGATCTCCTTGTGGTGTGTGTGTGTGTTTGTGTGTGAGTGTTTTTGTGTGTGTGTGTGGTCAGTAAAGCCCACATCAGATGAAGAAGTATTCACATCAAAAAGAATCTAGGACATTGATAAAGAAAGTGAAAGTGAAGTCGTTTAGTCATGTCCAACTCTTTGCGACCCAATGGACTATAGCCTTCGAGCTTCCTCCATCCATGGAATTTTCCAGGCAAGAGTACTGGAGTGGATTACTGTTTCTTTTAGTTTAAATCAGGAAAATACATGTGTAACTTGCTCAGAAAGTATTATTGTTCAGTCACTCAGTCCTGTCCAACTCTTTGTGACCCCATGGACTGCAGCATGCCAGGATTCCCTGTTCTTTACCATCTCCCGGAGTTTACTCAAACTCATGTCCATTGAGTTTTCGATGCCACCCAACCATCTTGGCCTCTGTTGTCCCCTTCTCCTCCTGCCTTCAATCTTTTCCAGCATCACGGATTTTTCCAATGAGTTGGCTCTTCACATGAGATGGCCAAATACTGGAGCTTCAGCTTCAGCATCAGTCCTTCCAATGAATATTCAGGACTGATTTCCTTTAGGACTGACTGGTTGGATCTCCTTGCAGTCCAAGGGACTCTCAAGAGTCTTCTCAACACCACAGATTGAAAGCATCAATTCTTCAGCGCTCAGCCTTCTTTGTGGTCCAGCTCTCACATCTGTCCATGACTACTGGAAAACCCATAGCTTTGGCTATATAGATCTTTGCTGACAAAGTAATATCTCTCTCTTTTTTTTAATACACTAAGTTTGTCATAGCTTTTCTTCCAAGAAGCAAGTGTCTTTTAATTCATTTCAGAAAGTGTTGATCTTGGTAAAGAAGAATGCAATTGTCAAGTGACTTTTGCTTATTGAAATATTACCTGAGATTTTAGGTCAAATGATCTTTGCTAAGCAGTTTAAAAATATCTCTAATATTCATCTTGATTGATTGATCAAAACCTGGATTCAGTAGTGACCTACTCTAAAAGAATTTGAAATCTCAGAAGTTTTTGTTATATTATGGAAACACAGATCTAAAAATTTGGATGCTAAGGCAGAGTAATCCTGCATTGCTCTTCTCTCCATCTCCCAACCATGACCATAAGAAGTACCTTAATCAGACTAGGGAGTCTACCATCTGTGAAATACATTTTAGTGCCTTTCTCTAAACACCAGCACTCCTTTGTAGTTAAAACAGGTTGTCTCATTTATTGTTGTAATTTTAAATGAGTTTCTTATCCTCTTTGTGCTTCAGTTTGCTCATCTATAAAGTGGGTGGGTAGTAGTGGCTACCTCACCGGGGTGTCATGAGAATTATATAAATTAATATTAATATTTGAAAAACATAAAATGGCTGACATATATATAGTAAGCAGTATAAGAGAGCTGTTAAATAAAATAATATAGCTTTGGACTTCTGCTCCAGGTCAAGATAGAGTAACAAGTACCAAATACATCTGCTCACCTGAAATGATTAAAATATTGGGAAAACTATATAAGAGAAATCCCATTCAAGTCACTGAACAGCAGGCAAGGAAGGACAGCAATCCCTGAGAAATGGGAAGCAAAGGAGGTGAGACCTGTATGCAATTGCCCACTATTATTGCCTGAGGAAAGTTTCCCAGTAAGGACTCTGGAAGGAGATCCCAGACAGAGCCAGGTGGAGCTCTTCAGTTTAGGAGATAGCGCTGTGAATCTGGGGATGACAAGGTGGCTAGAACTTACAGGTCAGAGTATTGGAGAGAAGGAAGATGCACCCAAAGACAACTGCAGACAATTGCAAAGTTACCCTCAAGCACTCGGATAAAGATCAGAGCTTGCAGGTGAGAAACTACTCTAGGCTGGGGATACATAGCTGAAAAGATTAGAGGGAAAAGTACTAGAAGCTCTCACAGAAGGAAATTGATAAAAGATGAAAACCTAGATCCACATAAAAGTATAAAGAGAATCAGAAATAGTCAATACATACGTAATTACATTTTTTTTTCTCATTTTATCCCTTCCATAGATAATCAACTGTTCAGAGAAAAGACAGTAACAATGTCTGGGTAGTTTATTGCATATATAGAAGCTAAAAGTATAAATAATAAGAGCACAAAGTCTTGGAGAAAAGAAATGAGAGTATTATGAGAGTTTTGAATGCTCAGTATTATGAGAGTATTATGAAACAATTACTTGAGTCCCCTACTATATGTGAGAGGCTTCCTTGGTGGCTCAGATGGTAAAGAATCTTCCTGTAATGCAGGATACCCAGGTTGGATCTCTGAGTTGGGAAGATCCCCTGAAGAAGGGAATGGCAACCCACTCCAGTATTCTTGCTTGGAGAATTTCATGGACAGAGGATTCTGGTGGTCTGCAGTCCATGGGGTTGCAAGAGTCAGACACAACTGAGTGACTAAAACATTCATGTTTTTCACTTTTCACTATATGTGAAATAGTGTAATAAAACTTGAAAGTGTAAGTGATTAGATAAATATATATCATAAATACATAAATACAAACCATAAAGCAACCACTTAAGTAGATCAACAAAAAAATAAAGTTAGTAAGCCAAAAGAGGAGATGAAAGACAGAGAGACTTAATCCAAAATAAAGCAATAAAAGGGGAAAATCAGTAAAACTAAATGTAATATCAGAAGCTCTCACTTTCCATCTTCCTCCATTTTAGCCCCTTGGATAGATTTTTGTTCTATGTACTTTCTGTTTATTAGTTCAAAGTATTTAGAGTGGGTGGGCTCATGCAAATTTATACAACAACTCCATTGTTTAGTGTTGATAGCTTCTTAAGAGTCTTTCTTGATCCTGGAGTAACAGAAGAGTGAAGTGAAAATTCCTTCCTTGATATCCCAAGTTTCCTTGTCCTCATGTTACTATTGTTGCTACTAACCCACACAAAGGGGAAGTTTGACCTTGGTTATATTTCCAAGCCTTACTATTTTCATTTATATTCTCTTCCTCAGGCAAGGTGCATTTTACTTCACCTACTTTACTGTGTGTGTGGTGTGCTCAGTCACTCAGTCATATCAGACTCTTTGCAACCCAATGGACTGTACCTCTCCAGGGTCCTCTGTCCGTGGTATTTTCCAGGCAAGAATACGGGGGTGGGTTGCCATTTCCTACTCCTGGGGATCTTCTTGATGCAGGAATGCACCTGCGTTGGCAGGCAGGTTCTTTACCACTGTGCCACCCAGGAAGCCCTGGAGTGAAAGCAAATGATAATAGAACCAAATACAGATAAACAAATCAGAGACAGAGTGTTGTCAGTTTCTTGGTTTGTAAAAAAATCTATTTTGTCCATTGCTAGTTCCCCCAAACCTATAGCATTCATGAAATGTTTAATGTTGCTTAAGTAATTTTGAATAAATGAATGAATCTTAGATTACAGTTTATACAGTTTCAAAGTTGTAGTTTCTCTTTCATGCCCCATGAATTTGTAATCCTTACTCTAGTTCTTTTTTGGTAGAAATGAACAAAGGTGAAATCTGTGTTTAAATATTGAAATTACATGTAGTAACCACATGATCTTGAATGAATTATTTAACTTAACTGAGTCTTAGATTCCTCATTGTAAATAGAAAACTGTTTAAAAATATGCTAATGTATATTTTAAAAATTTAAGACTTTATTTGGGCAAAAATTACTGGGTTTGGGTAACAGAGCCAAGGGGCTTCCCTGGTAGCTCAGACAGTAAAGAATTCACCTGCAATGCAAGAGACCTGGGTTTGATCCCTGGGTCAGGAAGATACCCTGCAGAAGGGAATGGCTACCCACTCCAGTATTCTTGCCTGGAGAATTCCATAAACAAATGAGCCTGGCTGGCTATAGTCCGTGGGGTCACAGAGTTAGACATGACTGAGCTACTAATGGTTTCAGGTTCAACAGAGCAAAACTGGAAGCAGTTAGGAGCACTTCCTGGACAGAAGCTAGTGGAAAGACTTATAGAGAGGAGGAGTAAGCAGGAAATAATCTGATTGGCAACATCTTCAACATTTGCCTTATTTGGAAAAGCCTAGTTGTCTGTGATTGTTTGTCCTTAGGTTTTGAATTTTAACCTTAAGTCATTGACACATTTAAGTTTCAGTTTGCTTGCTAGGCTGCTACAGTATTAGAACCACCTCTGTCTAATGACCTCCTTGCTTAATTAATTTAACAGACCATTATCATTACCTTAAAGAGTGGTTGAAAGGGTAAAAGTGGATTATTTCCTTAAATGCAAAGGCAACTGTGAATGAAAACAACAACAATAAACACATTCCTTTTACAAATATTTCTTTTTCTTTTCCTTTTTCCCTGGTCCATGAAGGACTAAGAAAAAAATTATATATATCGTGTCTTCATTCTCCAATGTCACTAAGACAAAATTAAGTCAATTTCTCACTCTAGAGTTTGCAGTTTATGGGACACTTCAGTTAACTTTTAATGTCCCAACTCCTCATATATTTTCCACTTGCCTCATTAATGTTCTGTCTTCTGACTCACAGAGAGCTTAATTAACTCAGTTCTGGGGTTACCTATCTGTTGACTCATTTTATCTTTTATAGTCCCCTAACCTTCAATCCTTTGACTTTGCACTTAGCTTCAGTTTATCTCTCTAGGTTTATTTTGTATTCTTGTGGATTCATGCTGTGTATTCTTCAGAATGAAACATATTTTCACTTATAAGCATAAATTTATACAATTTTAGGTGATCAGAGGTTGACTAAGAGAATCACTCCTCTTTAGAAACAAAAGTTAAAGTTGTCTCAATAGTGAAGATAAAAAAAATAGGAGCTCATGTTATGAGGGAAGTTTGAGAGACAGAGAATGCCAGCAAGAAAACATGCTAAGAACATGGAGCAGAGAAAATGGACTTTAAGAGCATTCACTAGTAGAGAGAAGATTGGAATTACAAGAATAAAAAGAAGAAACTGTTGGAGTCATGGAAAAATAAGTTTTTCTGCATAACTTCTGATTCAGTTCTTGAATGTCTAGATAAAGCATATTTAACCATTAAGGTGTGGGTTGTGTCCAACATAGAAAGGTTCTGCCATGCATGATTTGAGGTTCTGATTAGAGAGACATATAGAAGCTATAAAGTGAAGTGAAGTGAAAGTTGCTCAGTCATGTCTGACTCTTTGTGACCCCATGGGCTATACAGTCAATGGAATTCTCCAGGCCAGAATACTGGAAGGGGTATCTTTTCCCTTCTCCTGGGGATCCTCCCAACCCAGGGATCGAACCCAGGTCTCCTGCATTGCAGGCAGATTCTTCACTAACTGAAGAATCCACAAGGGAAGCCCAAGAATATAGGAGTGGGTACCCTATAGGATACCTATAGAATTATAGCCTATAAGATACCTATAGAATATAGGAATGGGTATCCAGTGGCTCTTCCCAACCCAGGAATTGAACTGGGGTCTTCTGCATTGCAGGTAGATTCTTTACCAACTGAACTATCAGGGAAGCCCTATAGAAGCTATATCTCCAGGTTCTATATCTAAGGTTGAAGGGTAGCCATTTTAAATAATTTCTGTGATTGCACAGAAGTAGATCTTAAGTAATGTGGAATTTCTGCCATTACCACATTAAAAGATTAGCCTGGAAATGTCAATAGAACTTTTTAGTGGCTTTCCCATAGAGCATAATTAAACCCAGAAAGTTTTAACTCAAATGAAAATGCACAGTTCAAGAGAATCAATATCCGGAAACCAACTCCATTTTATTTCTCCTTAAGGCATTGTTTCTCAGAGTGTTGTCTACCACCTACCTGCTACACCCTGGATGTTTGTTAAAGATGTGGATTTCTAAGCTCTACCTAAGTCTCACAGAATCACTGACCTAAAACATAAAAACAAAACAAAAGATTCCTCAATTAAGGTAGTAGAGCCACGAGTCTAATGCTCAAAGTGCCCAAAGACATCTGACTGTTGAAATACTGATGATACACTTGGTTTAAGCTATTTTTAGTTTAGTAAATAAGCAAAACATCATATTCTAGCCATAATTATGCTAGCAGGTGTGCATCAGGTAATCAACTTGACTGAATATACATCTTGGCTTCATACAGGCTGTATGAAAATTATTAAGGTAAAACTGCCAGCCTTCCTATCATGATCACAGGGTTGGGGAGGGGGCATCATAGAAAACAGTGTTCAATTAGAGAGTATTTGTTAGGGGAAGATCTGCTTGTCTCATCAGTTATATTTTACGATGACACTTCATGGTCATAAGGTAGCAACCTATGCTCAGATGTAGGTACAAAGCTTAGTGTAAAAATTCAGGTCCCTAATAAGACAAAGAACATTACTAGATACTCTGAATGTGGGAGGATTGTACATAGTTTAATAAAATGAATATTTAGTCTTATAATTCTGCTCTCTTGAGCCAGTGGAAGTAAACTTACTTCCTAGATAGTTGTACTTTTTTTCCAGATCTATGAGTGAGATGGTTCCAGTTATGACTAGCATTTTTAATACCATATGATTTTCAGTTCAGCAAAAATTTTTTGGGTACTTGTTCTCTAGGCATTGGGAATACTGGTGAACAAGAGAGAAAATTCTTAATGATTTAGTAAAGCTTGAATTGAATGGAAGACATGTCATCCTGGTTACTCCCTTCTCATAGTCATCAATAATGATATGCTAAGGATAGCACTTCTTCTGTTCTGGACAAACACATATATTAGGTTGCTAGCATCATTGGCAACCATACCAGCCTTGTTCTGTTAATCTTATGGTCAGCTGAAAATTCTGGTGTTCCAAGTTCAAAAATCAGAGGATCATTGATAGAGCAGCTAAAGTAGTCTGGGAATTAGATTCTTCCCAAAGAGGGCAATAAAAATATTGAGGACATTGATTGAGTACATACTGAAAAAGAATGCAGTCTTTTGTATAGAATGGTTTCCAAAGTGTCTTAGGCAGGAGTCATTTTATTCTCAAGTAACAGAACTCATATTGGGCCCAGATGTTGAGAGATCAAGGTCTCTGATTTATACTTTGTTCATGTGGCAGATGCATTTATTCTTTCTGCTCATGCATAGTCTTCACTCTATTAAAAAGGATGAATCCATCTCCAGCTTCATCTTGCCTTTTTAAAGCTTTATTAAGATATCATTGATACACAACAAGTTGTATACACTTAATTTACATCTTTAGATGAGTTTGGATATATGCGTATATCCTTGATACCATCACTACAATCAAGGTACTAAACATAGCCAATACCTTCACAATTTTTCTTGTGTTCTTTGTTTGGTGTGTGGTGTAAGTGGGTGGGTGGCATGAGAATACTTAATATGACATCTATCTTAAGATATTTTGAAGTGCACAAACATTCTGTTAACTATAGATACTATGTTGTACAGCAGATCTCTAGAACTTATTCATCTTGCAAAGCTGCAACTTTCTACTCATTAAACAATAACTCCAAATCTCCTCTTCTCAGCCCCTGAGAAAATCACCAACTCTATTTTCTGTCCCCATGTATCTGATTATTTGAGAAACTCAATAAAAGTGGAATTGTGATGTACTTATCCCATCAAATACCCAACAGAAATTATATAGCCAGTCTCAGGCGAGAAATTGGACCAGTTGACAAGTGTTTACCCCTGGATCATCTAATCCTGGATGATCATATTGACAAGGTGTAAGTAAACATTCCATACATCAACCATACTTGGCAAAATACCAACACTAGATAAGCCATATTATCTTGACTTCTCCATACCTACAGGTAGTAGTTGATATTTGCCGAGGAAAATGATACAACTATGCCAAATATTTTCTGATGAAATATGTCATCAGAAAAAGTCAAAAGACACTTGAATGTGACCAGCGTAGTAATGGATCTTCTACAAGGCTCCCTTTTCTGCATTCCAAGATTTTGTATATTCTTTCCCCATAAACAATCCTCTTTCCTTCTTCACCCTCACTTAGGAATGACAGGCTGGTCTCAAAGTTCATTATGGAAACAGAAATCATTTGCATCTCCAAGCCACCTTGGACATAACCATTAACAACATCATCACCATTGTCATCAATTATAATGCTAGTAATGGCATCGGCAATAACAACAGCAATTGTGCCTGTATCATTTTTTTTTCATTTGTTACAATGGAAAATGTCACCTATCAATTCTACTAGCACTTATGTCTCCATCTCCTTTCACTTTTTAAGATACTTTTTCCTTCAGCTATACTCAATTGCTGTGAAAATATGAGATAATACAAATTCTTCTTAGATTCCCTGACTCAGAATATTTGGGAAACTACAGAGATTCATGGTTCAGATGAGCATTTTAATAGGTCTAACACCATGCTGCTAAGTCACTTCAGTTGTGTCTGACTCTGTGCGACCCCATAGGCAGCAGCCCACCAGGCTCCCCCATCCCTGGGATTCCCCAGGCAAGAGTACTGGAGTGGGTTGCCACTTCCTTCTCCAATGCCTGAAAGGGAAAAGTGAAAGTGAAGTCGCTCAGTCGTGTCTGACTCTTTGCAACCCCATGGGTAGCCCATCAGGCTCCTCCGCCCATGAGATTTTCCAGGCAAGAGTACTAGAGTGGGTTGCCATTGCCTTCTCCAAGGTCTAACGCCATATACAAAAATAAACTCAAAATGGATTAAAGACCTAAATGTAGGACCAGATACTATAAAATTCTTAGAGGAAAATAGAGGCAGAACACTCTTTAACATGAACTGCAGCAATATTTTTTTTTAAATCCATCTCCTAAAGTAAAGGTAATAAAAACAAAAAATAAACAAATCAGACCTAAATAAACTTAAAAGCTTTTGCACAGGAAAAGAAACCATTGGCAAAACAAAAAGACAACCTAATAAACAGGAAAGATATTTGTGAATGATATGACTACTAAGGAGTTAGTATACAAAATATGTAATCAGCTCAACAAATAAAACAACTCATACAAGTCAATATCAAAAAAAACAAAATAAAACTCACATTTTAAAAAATGAACAGAATAATTGAATAGACATTTTTTCAAAGAGAAAATGCAGATGGTCAACAAGCAAATGAAAAGATGCTCAACATCAGTAATCATCAAGGAAATGCAACTGAAAACCACATGAGATATCACCTCATGCCTATCAGAATGCTTACCATCAAGTTAATACAAATAGCAAATTTGGGGGAGGATATGGACAAAAGGGAATCCTCTTATACTGTTGGTGGAAATGCCAATTGGTGTAGCTACTGTGGAAAACAGTATGGAGGTTTTAAAAAAAAAAAAGAATTACCATATGACCAAGCAGTTCCATTCCTGGGTATATATACCCAAAACAAAGACAAAAATACTTAATCAGAAAGATATATGCATCCCAAACTTCATAGCAGCATTATCTAATTATCTATACTCACCAAGATACAGCAGCAACTTAAGTGTAAATCAACAGATGATTGGATAAAGATTTGGGGTGTGTGTGTGTGTGTGTGTGTGTGTGTATGTGCTCAGTAGCTCAGTTGTGTCTGACTCTTTGTGATCCCATGGACTATAGCCCACCAGGCTCCTCTGTCCATGGAATTTTCCAGGCAGGAATACTGGAATGTGTTGCCAGTTCCTTCTCCAGGGTCATTTCCTTGTATTTGAGCTTTATTCTGTTTTACCTGCAAATTTTTTTCTCTGCACAGTTAGACACCTGGGTTTACATGTGCTCATATGCTACCAATTTGACAATCCAAGACAAAGACAGTATCTTTCTCCCAGTTCCAGTTGAATATGTTCCAAGGAAGAACTTGTGCAGATCTGGCTTGGTCTAACTCATGAATCAGTCACAGTAGCTGGGGAAGTGAGATTTTATCTATTAACTCTTGATGTAAAACAGTCAACCCCAAAAGTTAGTGGATTAAATTCCCGTCATTCACTTCTAATATAATTCTGTAGCACAGTCATTTTGAATTGGGTTTACTGGGTAGTTTTTCTGGTCTTGGCTGGGCTTATGTATATAGTTGGGGTCAGCTGCTGATCACTGGAAACTTGCTGGCCTACACTGGCCTCAACTAACATGTGATGTCTCTGCTGAATGTGGTTTCTCATATTTTAGCAGGCTATTTTGGGCTTCATATATTGTAACTGGACAGGGCTCCAAAAAAGAGAGTAGAAATATGCAAGGATACTTGAGGCCTCTGCTTGGATCTGCACTTTACCAAATTGTACTGTGTCTTATCAGTCAAAAATATCATAAGGCCAGGTCAGATTGAAGAGGGGAAAAGAGGTAGGTTTAATGACAGGTTAATGGCAGAACTTGCAACTAGTGAAGATACAGGTAAAAGCAAAGGCTATCACCATCTATGCAGTCACCCACAGAGGTAGCGTGTTGCGAAGTAGCATAGCACGCACACAGCTAGTGAGATAATCCCTTCAGCTTCACTTGTATTTCTGTTGCTGTCGCCTATCTTCTTCTATGATGACTCATTGGAAAAGTCCCTGATGCTAGAAAAGATTGAGAGCAGAAGGAGAAGAGGGCATCATAGGATGAGATGGCTGGATGGCATCACCGATACAATGAACATGAACTTGGGCAAACTCCAGGAGATGGGGAGGGACAGGGAGGCCTGGCACATTGCAGTACATGGGGTTGCAAAGAGTCAGACACAACTGGGCAACTGAAAAACAACAATAACATGCATTGCTCAACAAATATTACTAGTGCTTTCCTGCCTTAGTACTGTTCTTTGACTAACTGCCCATGTTTCTGATGTCCCTGACACCTCGCTGCATATCTGTTGGCTCTCTGGCCTTTAAACTCACTTTGAGTGGTGGTCTATGGAAAACCCACCACCTCTGGGAAACTTCATATGATTACTCCAGGCGAAGGTAACTTTTTCTCCTCAGGACCTGTAGTAGTGGCTCTCAGTTTCAGTGGCACATTAGAATTTTGTGGGAAAAAATTTAATGCTGTTTATTTGCTAAGTCATGTCCAGCTCTTTGTGACTCTATGGACTGTAGCCCACCAGGCTCCTCTGTCCATGGGATTCTCCAGGCAAGGATGTTGGAGTAGGTTGCCATTTCCTTCTCCAGGGGATCTTCCTGACCCAGGGATTGAAAACACGTTTCCTGTGTCTCCTGCATTGTCAAGCAGATTCTTTATGACTGAGCCACCTGGGAAGCCCCTACATAACACCTTAGACCAATTAACCAGGATCTCTGGGAGAAGAGATCCTATCATCACTCCCCTGGTGATTCTAATGTACAACAAAGGTTGAAAGCCCCTTTTCTAGAATAATTTCTGATAAAGTTACTCATTTGTTAATTACCAATGCAGGATTACAATGGTTTGTTTCCTTTTATACTGTGAGCTCTTTAGGGCAGGCATCTTGCTTGTTGCCTTGTACCTAGCTGGCACTCAATATGGGATTGCTGATAAAGTGAGTTAGAATTAAGATCCATTTTTATAATATAATTTAAAATGGTCATATAAATTTTAAATGAAGCATCTTTTCAAAAATCATAATATATTTTATAAAGTCAGTAGATAAATTAATTTCTCAGAAATATTTGTAAAGTCAACCAAATTTTTAACATTAAGAAACTGATGTGTATTTTTAATATATTTGTTTGCAAATCTATTTTTTTTCCACATAGATATACTTGATTTTGTCTTCCCAACTACTATTACATTGCAGGAAGTCTTTATTTTACATTTCTTTGCAACGATTCCCTTCTGTGGCCCAGCATAGTGCTAAGTGATTGATATATTTATTGGTATATTTAAAAAATCATTTTTAACTAGATTACAAATAATTCCTGTATATATAAAACTTCCATAGAATTAAACATTGATTGTTGCAATGGCAGCATGAATGGCTAGACAAATGTGAATTATACTTGCCTCCAGACATTAGAAAACAATAGTCAGCTAAGCAGGAAATCAATTCTAAAATACAAATGTTCCTTAACAGTAACAGTAGATGAAGAAATGATTGACTTGAATTGCTAAGTCATTTCACACAATGATAGCAGGGTAAAATATTTCAAAACTGTTCTCACTGAATATTCTTCTATTCCTCCCACATACACAGGAGAAAAAGAAATCACTATACAGTCAAAGTAAATTTACATACATATATACAATCTGAACTCCCTCAGAGGAATGAGAACAAGAAAAATTGTCTTTATTTCTTTGGAATATATTTGCTTAAAGAAAAGAGACCTTGCTCCTATTACATTGAGTACTCATGTCTTCTGTAGCTGGAGAATAATGGTAGATAAGAGAATACGGAGGAAGGGCAAATAGAAGATTTCTTTATGTAGGAGTGTCTGTAGGTGGAGTATGTGTTTATACATATTTGACCTACACTTTAAAAAAACATTAATTCATCACTCAGTAAACATTGTACTGTTTCAACTTCTCTCAAAGTAAAAGCAACTTAGCAGCAGCAGCAGCAGCAGCAGCAGCAGCAAAGTAAAAAAGTAAAAAGCAACAGTAAAGACCAAGTTAGGTATATCTAACAAAAGGCCAGAGAAGGACTGATGTCCTCGAAAAGAAAAAATTGTCCTTACTCACAAGGGCCAGGAAATGTAAGCAGCAGCTTTAAAATGTGTCAAACTTGATTCAAGACTTTCAGATTTCATAACCAAGAATGAAAAAGATCTTCTACCTAGCCTCACCCACCTAGACTCAGAAAGAGATAGGCAAAGTGACAGTTATATTTACAACTATTTAACTTGCTGTTTGCTGGTATCATTTGACTTTCCCATTATTTTGAACTAATTACTGATCAATATGAAAAGAGTAGATTTGGGAAGACTAGTGGGGAGACACATCAGGAAAATTAAATGCTTGATTAAAAACCCTGTTTTTCTTTATTTTGTAAGAGGGAGAAAATAAATATATAAATTATGAGTTTTTATAATCCCCTCCCTCATAGAAGAGAGTTTCTGCTAGTACTTGATCATTCAGGTTTTTGTTATTCAGACTCAAGTTAGTGGGTGATGGAGGAAAATACAAAAGATTAGTAGATTTCAATTTGGAAAGAGCTTTTGCTCAGAGAGGTTGTCTTGATGTAGAGAAAGGGAATCCAAAAAACAGTAATAGAGTAGAACTGCTAATATTATACTAATGGAATTGTTGACTGTATGAGGCCAAAGGAAAGGAAGTGTGGGTATGATTTTCAGATTCATGGGTTGGGCAGCTACGGTATGTGCGTATGTGTGCTAAGTTGCTACAGGCGTGTCCGACTCTGCAACACTACGGACTGTAGCCTGCTAGGCTCTTCTGTCCATGTGATTTCCCGGGCAAGAATACTGGAGTGGGTTAACATTTCTTTCTCCAGGGGATCTTCCTGACCCAGGGATCAAACCCATGTCTCTTACGTCTCCTACAGTGGCAGGCATGTTCTTTACCACTATTGATACCTGGGAAGCTATCATGGTATAATAGTATTAAAATGAAAAATATAGGAAGAACAGTAGGTTTGAGTATAAAATATAGAGTTTAGTTTTGGATGTATTTGGATAATTGTGGAATAAACATATGGAGAAAGCAGCTGGGTGGGTAAGTCTGAAGTCAGAAAGATTAAGCAGAGCTGGAGACTTGGGAGTCTTCAGTATCATAACAATTAACACTTGAATAGTTTGTGCTGTGTTTTAGGTACTGTTACTACAGTAACATTCACAACATTCACATCAGAGATCCTGTCATTTCAGTAGAGAATCTTGTGAAGAAGGTGCATTATTGTTAGCATCATCTCCATTTCAAAGATGACCAAATTTAGGCTCAGAGAGGTTGAGTAACTTGCTGTAAATCATTGAGGTAGGACATGGCAGTGGGAGTGGAAATTGTTGGGTAGAATCAATAAAAAAGGAAGATATGAGTATGTGTATACAGAATAACTTAAAGAGATTAACTCAATGAAGTTGGAGCTCTCCTCCAGCCTGGACAGCAAAGTTACACAGATGCTAGATGTGGATTGTAAAGAGGTGGGGTGGTGTAGGTGGAGGAAGAGCTTTACAGAAACTGAAGATGAAAAGCCAGAGTTAGAGACAAGGGCTTTGATTTGGGAAATCAACAGTGAAAATGGAGTTGGCTGACTGAATACAAGACAATTTGGAGGATAAGAGTAAAAAAGGAAATGTTACAAATTGTATTTAGGCATAAAACCAGGAAGGGTAAAAAGAGTAATTGTAGACCTAGTTTCTAGCTTGGGTATCAGTAAACATCTCGTACCACTAAAACATGTAGGAATATTGAATGGGAAACTCTTGTGGTTGAGGAGAGTGAAATAATTCAACCTTTAATGCTTTAAAACTGAAGGGGATAAAAGACAACAACAGAAGGGGTGCTATAACTAATGTATTAGAAAATTGAATCATGGAAGTCAAGGGAGAAATTTCAAGAAAGAAGTGTATTGTTTTATTGGTGGAATATAAGATAGCTTCAAAAGAAAAGAGAGACTGATGAAAATGCAAACTGAAAAACACTAAATGAGGCAATAGGGAAACTTTTGTAACACAGAAGCAGTAGCATTTTAGAAAATGAGGCAAGAAAGATGATGAAAATGCAAAGGAAACAAGTCTGAAATGAAATGAGAGAGAAAGGAACAGAACTAGATTGCAGCTATAATGTATAAAAGAAAAATTTCACCTGACCAGTGAACTGGTCAAGTTAAACTTTGATACTATTGTAGTAGAGGAGAGAATGAACACAACTTTGCCCAAAGAACAGGTGGGAGCATTTTTAATTGCTAGGGTAAGCTACTGGAAAAGTAGTACTGCAGAAAGTTTGGTCAATGTGATTAGGCCGTCTGTGTGTTCGTTAGCTGGCATTTATTGAAATTAGGTTCCTACCCTTCCTCAGAGACTAGGAGGCAGGAGCTCTCATTTTCTTCATGATTATATTTCAAAAGAGATGACCTCTAGTTTCTTGAGAAAGACATTCCAGGTTTGTAGATTTACATCTCAAAAAAAGAGACAAAGAATTTACAAAGATTTCTAAAACAAAGCAATGCTCTTAGAAAAGAAAGTCAGGGGCCCACCATTAGGAAGAAGGCTAATTAAAGTTAAGCTTAAGAAGGACATTGAGGATATCTTAGTCAATTGGGAGCCACAGGTATATTTGCTTTATTTAAGATGAAAAATATAACTCTATAGTTAACTTTGCATGGTGATGTCTGACTAATGATAATTTTCTTTGACGCAAAAACTTAGAAGCTATAATTCCATGAGATGATTCAACAGTTATTATTGTAGAAGTTCTCAAGTTACAGAAAGTTATTATTATTTTATACATAGATGTTTTTGAAGAACTTAATTTCAGATTTACCCATTATTTCAGATTCAAGACACAATTTTTGGAAGCTAACTTGTGTTGCCAAAAATGCTGAACAATAAAGGATTGTACACTATCTCAAAGAATTTTGGTTTTATATAATATCTTACATGGCAATATTTCTCCAGTTATTCTTTAAGAGAAAGAAGCAAAAAATTTTAATACAGACACCAAATATTTTTTAATTTCTTCTAATATGATATTTAAAGTTATCCTTCATTCATTCAATCAATCATTATTTAAAGAGTAGCTACTATGTAGTCGACACAAGGCTCCGGTTTTTAAAATTTGTGATTTATACAAATCACAATATCATTTGTATAAATCACCAACTTCATTGTAGTTCGAAGCGCAAATTGAACCTCATGTCAGGAGCTCTGCACATTCAGGAGGTCTGCACAAATCTGTTAACTTTTCCATAATATTCAGGCCTCTGCCACCTAATTCATCCTTTACAGTTATCCCTTGGTATCTGTGGGAGATTTGTTCCAGGGATTCCCAGCAGAAACCAAATTTGGAAGATGCTCAAGTCTCTGATATAAAAGTGTTGTATCTGCATATACCCTATACAGTTTCCTTTTGTATACTTTAAATCATTTCTAGATTACCTTTAATATAACGTAACACCTAATACAACGTAAATGCTATGTACATAGTTGCCAGCATGTGGCAAATTCGTTTTGTTTTCTAGAACTTTCTGGATTTTTAAAAATATTTTAATCCAAATTTATGGAGTCCACAGATTTGGAAACCATGGACATAGAGGGTTGATTGTGGAATGACATTGCTTCTAAAAGGTTTTGGTTTTCTACTCAAAGGCATTTGACTACCAAGATTGAAAGTTTTGGGGGTTATAATGAAGTCTTTCCTTATTAGTCTAATACTTCTTCTCTATAAAATTTCTTCCATCCAGTCAAATACACCTGGAAGAATTAAGAGCTAATTCACTTACTTTAAGTTTTTAGTGATAGCAGATCTATTTTACTGCTGGTAAAAATACTGAAAGACTGCAGAACAGCGAAATGCTACAGAACAGGGTAGTTTGATGATTCAGAGATGAATTCACTTTTATCAATTCTACACTAAAATATAAATTGTAGGTTTTGCTTATGCATGACAAGAAGGAACTTATCACTGAGCTAAGAAGTGTGCTAAAAAAATGACTCAAGCAGTAATAATTGGCTAGTGCCAAGAAGAATCAGACATGTTCAGAGCACAGGAAACATTAAAGCTTTTCATGTCATGCTTAATGTCAAAAATTCACATCTATAGGTTTTATGTTAAGCTAAACTACTAGCCTGTACAAGCACTTTATTTTAAGACAAAAAAAGGCCAAAAAAAAGAAAAGTCACACAATATGTGATTGGTGTGTGTAGTAAATTACCTCCCTTAAAATAGCATGTCTCTTTAATAGTTCATAGTTACATAGCAACTAAGTTTAATGTTTAGAAGTAAAGGTAAATTTACTTTCTTCTCTTCTTGCCCTAACAGAGGTTCATTTTCCCCACCCTAATCTCTTCTTGCCCTAACAGAGGTTCATTTTCCCCATCCTAATCTATTTAACCTTAAAGTCTATTTTAGCAACAAACAGTCCATGAAGTGAACAGGTCTGGTCTTCTACCAACAGGTCAAGTATTTGATTCAATAAATGGAGCTAATTTGAGATTCCTGAAAGTTTTAATTTTCAAATTGCATAATTTTTTGATGTTAGTTTTATACTTTTATCACCTCTCTACAGATCTCTAACACAATGTTCACTCAGTAACGCTAAAGCATTCTGACATGAGATGGATATTTTCATATATATATATATATATATATATATATATATATCACAAAATAATAGTGAGAAGTTTAGATCTTGGCTCCTGCTGGGAACAAAGCTTTAAGGACTGAGTCCAGATAATTTCCTGCAGAGTTTACCCGCTCAAAAGATGTTATGGTTTTGTAACTATAGTAGGAGATTTTAAAGTATCAGTTCTAAAAAATGGACTTATAACTAACCCTGACGAACCTGCTGCCCAGCCAAGAGCCTGAGTTTAAAGGAAAGGGCAGGACAAAAGGTCAAATTCTTAGGGGCAGGATGCTTGCCTTATGCTAGACGAATTGAGTTACACTTAGACACCTACAGAGCTCCGGTTGTACAGTTGTAATCTCTCCCAGAACATCAAATAGAAATAGGCACTAAACACTTTAATTGGATCTGTACTTCAAAGAGGTGAGTACTTGGGGTGTGATGTCTTTCAGAAACCTTCTTCTTCCTAAATACATCATAAAAGACAAGGCTTTATATGTGTAACCAAACTCCTGTGTGTGTGTGTGTTTATGTACTCTCACATTCTAATCATCATCAACTTTAATGACAACATGGTGACTACTGGCATCATTTTACAGGTTCTTATTTTAAAGAGATAAGATTATAATAATGTATAAAACATCCCATGTTGTCATACATGCTGTCCCATCTGGAGCTTCTCCTCTCAGGCACCATGCCTATCTGGCCGTAGGATGAATTCTACTGTCACGAGGTTTTTGTTAGGATCAGGTTCATGCTACCATCTCTGTTTCATGTTCCATGGAGAATCTCTCTGGGACCAGTGTGACAGTGGAGGTTCACTGCCCTTCTGCTATATTACCTATTACAGGACAGATATAAGGAAGAAACCTAGCCAGTAGTAGGATTGATTGATGCTGGAAACACTGGAAATATAGTTGTCAGCTGTTTACAGAGGGCATCTGAAAATACCAGCTGCCTAACACCTGGGTTTCCCTGGTGGCTCAGACGGTAAAGAATCCACCTGCAATGTGGGAGACCTGGTTTCAATCCCTGTGTTGTAAGATACCCTGGAGAAGGGCATAGCAACCCACTCCAGTATTCTTGCCTGGAGAATCCCCATGGGCAGAGGAGACTGGTGGGTCACAGAGAGTTGGACACAACTATGCAACCAAAAACACACACACAATGCCTGTAAGTCTTGGGTCATGAGTAAAGGTATAGTAATTAGAAGCATGAGTTCCCATAGAAAATTAAGATTGCATGCATATGTAGTTCCTTCCTCTGGGAAAGCTAGGCATGAGATATCAGATTCATCTAGTTCATATTCCAAGTAGCCTAGCAGTACTTTTGCCTAGAAAATCCCATGGGTGGAGGAGCCTGGTAGGCTGTAGTCCATGGGGTCGCTAGAGTCAGACACAACTGAGCGACTTCCCTTTCATTTTTCACTTTCATGCATTGGAGAAGGAAATGGCAACCCACTCCAGTGTTCTTGCCTGGAGAATCCCAGGGACAGGGGAGCCTGGTGGGCTGCCATCTATGGGGTCCCACAGAGTCGGACACGACTGAAGCAACTTAGCAGCAGTAGCAGCAGCAGCATGACTTAGAAAATTCTGTTCTTTGCAACTAGAATGTTTGAGGTGAGTCAAAAGTTGGGATAAACTGAAAAACACCAATACAGTATACTAACGCATATATATGGAATTTAGAAAGATGGTAACAATAACCCTGTGTATGAGACAGAAATAGAGACACTGATGTATAGATCAGTCTTATGGACTCTGTGGGAGAGGGAGAGGGTGGGGAGATTTGGGAGGATGGCATTGAAACATGTATAATATCATGTATGAAACGAGTCACCAGTCCATGTTCGATGCATGATACTGGATGCTTGGGGCTGGTGCACTGGGACGACCCAGAGAGAGGGAATGGGGAGGGAGGAGGGAGGAGGGTTCAGGATGGGGAGCACAGGTATACCTGTGGCGGATTCATTTAGATGTTTGGCAAAACTAATACAATATTGTAAAGTTTAAAAATAAAATAAAATTAAAAAAAAAGAAAAGTTTATCTCATATAATACTCCTAATCACCCTGGGAAGCAGAAACCATTTCAATTCTTACTTGTCCAATTATGGAAACTGAAATATAACAGTTTATATAACTCTACCATGGCTCCACAGTGAGGAGAGCCAGTTTTTGTACCTGAAAACTGAGAAAGCACTGAAGATATATAGATATGGCATGAATAAAAGCTAATTTATAAAGCATTGTCCAAATTTATTTATTTTTACAATGTTAACATGCTATTGTTAGCATTAAAAATATTACAAAAAGCAATAAACATGTTGGATTAATGTGAGATTAAGAAACATGGCTGGCTATGGCACCAAAATTCATCCCCAAAAAGGAAATGGTAGTATCTAACATGTATGAATTGCTTCCTATTTCTAGTTAAGAAGCGCCAGGAGGCAGGCTAGGAAAGTCAGTGTGACCAGCAGTAAGTCCATGGATCAGTTCAGTTCAGCTGCTCAGATGTGCCCCACTATTTGTGAACCCATGGACTACAGCACAACAGGACTCCCTGTCCATCACCAACTTCCAGAGTTTACCCAAACTCATATCCATTTAGTTGGTGATGCCATCCAACCATCTCATCCTCTGTCATCCCCTTCTCCTCCTGCCCTCAATCTTTCCCAGCATCAGGGTCTTTTCAAATGAGTCAACTCTTCGCATCAGGTGGCCAAAGTATTGGAGTTTCAGCTTCAACTTCAGTCCTTCAGATGAACACTTAGGACTGATTTCCTTTAGGATGGACTGGTTGGATCTCTTTGCAGTCCAAGGGACTCTCAAGAGTCTTCTCCAACACCACAGTTCAAAAGCATCGATTCTTTGGTGTTCGGCTTTCTTTATAGTCCAACTCTCACATCCATACATGACTACTAGAAAAACCATAGCCTTGTTGAAACAGACCTTTGGTGGCAAAGTAATGTCTCTGCTTTTCAATATGCTGTCTAGGTTGACCACAACTTTCCTTCCAAGGAGCAAGTGTCTTTTAATTTCATGGCTGCAGTCACCATCTGCAGTGATTTTGGAGCCCCCCAAAATAAAGTCAGCCACTGTATCCACTGTTTCGCCATCTATTTGCCATGAAGTGATGGGACCAGATGCCATGATCTTAGTTTTCTGAATGTTGAGCTTTAAGCCAACTTTTTAACTCTCCTCTTTCATTTTCATCAAGAGGCTCTTTAGTTTTTCTTTGCTTTCTGTAATAAGGGTGTTGTCATCTGCATTATCTGAGGTTATTGATATATCTCCTGGCAACCTTGATTCCAGCTTGTGCTTCATCCAGCACATCTGGCATTTTTCATGATGTACTCTGCATATATGTTAAATAAGCAGGGTGACAATATATAGCCTTGACATACTCACTCATTTCCCAATTTGGAACCAGTCTGCTGTTTCATGTCCGGTTCTAACTGTTGCTTCCTGACCTGCATACAGATTTCTCAAGAGACAGGTCAGGGATAGTCATGGGTAAAATTATTAAATATGGAGTTTGTCATCAGTTTCAATGTCTTCACAAAAACTTCAAAATTCTTGGCATGGATGACTCTGTCCATCAACCTCATAACCCTTCACACTGAGATTTGACTAAACTCCAGTATGACTTCTGTTGGCCCAAGTTCATCTCCCTAGAAGCATTCCAGGTCCTTTCAAAATATCTGCCTGAGAAAATTCAGCATTGCCAAAGGAATTTACTGTTTGTTTCAGCCAAAACATGACTATGGGCCTCTCTCTTCCCTTTTCTTAGAGTAGTTACTTCAAAAAACTTGCAACTATAAATCCTATCTCTCCCCTTCGAGACATTAATGCTCTACCAAACCAGACATATTTCCTCAAAGACTTAGAAGTCATCTCTTTGAAATGTAGGCATCTAGAGACATAACTCTTGTCTCTCCTAGTTTCTGTGAGAGGGTAAGAACTATGGTGCACCTGGTTTCAATCGCAAAATTAACTTCTCTCCTGAAGATATAAAAGTTGTTTTTCTATCAAATAAGTGCCAGTCAGCAAAGTACATTGACTACCTCCACCCCTCTTAACATCTTTACTGTTTTTCTTTAGCAAGTATGTGTATATGTACGTGGCTCGGTTGCTTAATCATGTCCGACTCTTTGGGACCCCAAGATCTATAGTCCACCATGATGTGTAGTCCTCTGTCCACAGGATTATCCCAGCCAGAAAAACAGAGTGGATTGTCATTTCCTCCTCCAGGGGATCTTCCCAACCAGGGATCGAATCCGTCCATGTCTCTTACATCTTCTGCATTGGCGGGCCGACTCTTTACCGCTGAGCAACCTTGGAAGCACACTTTGGCATTTAAAAAGCCTCCCACCTTTTCCTTTACCCCTGGTGGGGTTTGAGTGAGCTCAGTTGACACTGAGTCTCTCTCTCCTACTCTATTTGTCTGAATGAAATCTACTTACTGGCATTTCTCTAAAATGCCCTTATAATTTATTTACCTCTTCTAAAACTTTATTTGCCCTGTACTTTTCAAATATTAATCCACATATGGATCACCTGGGGATCTTGTTAAAATCCTAAATCTTGCTTGTAGATACAGGGTAGGATTAGGATTCTGTATGTCTTTCAATCTCCCACATGATACAGATGAATGAATCTACCTTAAGTAGCAAGGCACAGAAGGATGCCTAATTATATTGACTGATAAATCCCTTCTGGCCATTGTTTAATATTCAACTCAATGACGATCTTGCTGATCATGCTGCTTAAAACAGCAAACCCTCCCCAAACCCCTGTCCTGATGTTCCCTTCTCTCTTTCCTGCACTGTTTTTCTCTAAAGCTCTTTCACCATCTGAATTATTATGTATTTTCTTATTTATTTATGATGTATTCCTTTCCAGAAGGATATAAGCTTCACAAAGGAACACATTTATGTCCTTCTTGTCCACAGCCATACATTATCCAGAATACTTCTCACCACAGCATAGGTGCTCAGGGAATGATTTTGGTGAACTCATAGACCATCTAAATTATACATAGAACTAATGGCTTAGTGTGACTGAACCACTAAGGCAACATGTATACAAAAAATGCAAGCAAATGGAGTGATTAAACAGCAAGGATTCTAAGGAACACAGGGGAAATATTATGGATTAAAGGACTAACAGACCTTCCTTAGGTGTCACCATCAAGGTAAGTCCTCTGGCTCTTCAAAGAATCAGCTGCTACTGGGCAGTCTGCAAGGCTGAGTGGTTGATTGTTTAATTAATTATTGCAAAATAAGACCCATGTTCCTTCTTTTTTTTAATGTAAAAATGTTTACTCAATCCAGTTGTTTCTTCTATTTTTGGTTATTTTTAATAACTATATTCTGCATTTTAAATTTTATAAATCTGAAAATAGGAAATCTATAGGAAATAGAGTCCAATTCTTATTTTCAAATTAATCTGACAACTTTTCCTTTGCTGCTGCCTATGCTTACTCACATTTATTCTTCTTAATTCCAAATATTTATTAATACTTTCTATTATAAAATGCACAATTATATAAAAATTAAAGTCCATTCAGCAGTGAGGCTGTTACAGAGAATGCAGCACAAATCCCTGTGCATGCACGCACGCTTGCTTAATCACTTCAGTTGTGTCCGACCCTTTGTGACTCCATGGACTGTAGCTTGCCAGGCTCCTCTGTCCATAAGATTCTCCAGACAAAAATACTGGAGTGGCTTGCCATGCCCTCCTCCACAAATCCCTATACACATCAGTATTTAGGACAATGGTTCTTAACCCTATCTATACATTCTTTTTATAACTAATATTTTGTAATAACCCCATTACTCTTCTGAAATGAGTGTTATTGCTAGAATAAAAAAAAATTAAATGAACATGTTATTTTTTATGTGTAATGTGAATCAGACCTAATAAAAAGATGTTTGTAGTAAAAGAACTTTAAAATTAATGTATAAATAATAATACATAGTTAGAGCAGATTTTATTTCTCTTTCTCCCTATACAAATGCATACACTCTAAGGATTGATACCCATTAGATTGGAACTCTTTACAAAAAGATTTCTGCTGTTGTTAGTACTGTGATACATATCTTTGATAGCATGCAGTTTTGTGTAAGTATACGTAGGATTAGTGGATTTCTTGTTTAAATTCTGTAATCCCCTGACAACCTTTCACTTTTAAGTGTGTTCCAATAGTAGCAGAAACCTTCTGTGCATCCTGCCCTAATCTCCTAGAGATTTCCCTTTCTGCTGAGTCATTCTTGTCCACCAGTGGGTTTGCTACTCTTTCAGTTGAAAGCTGCACTTTGGTTCTTTCCTATTTCTGAATAGGCTGCATTTTCAGATCTTTTCATACTCATAGTTCAATCCACACCCTCTCCTTTCCAATAGTCTACTTTTTTTTTTTAAGTACCCAGTATTTATATTGATGCTATTCTTAATATCTCATAGATAAGTAAGATTATTTCTGAAACATAGGCATAAAAATAACTCAATGTTTTCCAAAACTTTCTTCCTTCCTAATGTATCCTAGATTTGTAATATGTTGAAACAGAATTCCTACAACCTATGACGTCTTCCTTCACTTTCACCATTATAAGCTAACTAGTTCTGCTTCATAGTTGTATTTGTTACTTATAAAAGCTTTATGACTTCCTTTGAAATGCGTATCTTCATTTAAGGCATACATTTTTAGCTATATTATAAACAAGAACACATGATTATTTGAGATAACAATAATAAAAAAAGTCACTTGTCATAAAAAAATAAGATTACTAGATATTACTAGATATTTGTTAAAAAGGTCCATAGAAAATATCTTTAAAGAGACTGAGCAATCTATGAAAATATAACAGAAGGAAAGTAGGAAAAAATGTGGTACTAAATGAAGACAACAATCTCATAATGACCCAAATTCTATGCCACATATTCTAAAGTCGATCTTCATAAGCTCTTCAATGTCATATTCCTTTTTGTTATTTAGAACTAATAAGGTGACACTCTTCACTATCAAAATGAATATTTAAAACTCTTTTCATGTATATTTTTGATCTCCTTCAGTGTCATTTTCCTCTTTTCATGCTCTGTACTTGAATTGCTTCTTCAATGTATATTGATGGCAAAGTTTGTTTCTTTATGGATTCAAGGCCCTGTAGCCCCTTTGAATCTTAAAACAATATAAAGTGGGGATGTAGAAGTCTTGAATTGTGTTTATGTACTGAAGATTATATTAGGATAGCTTAAGAACTGAGATGTGAAGTGTCTTAGTTTTTGGCTGATCATTTCTAATTTTTCTTGCTCTCAGATCTAAAATAAATGAATAAAGTCAGTTTTCAAAATTCCCAGTCATGCTATCCTTATATAACATAAGCCTTTCAGTCTGGCAAATAACTTCATAATCTGGAGAGATAAAGCATCTTTAGAAATGTCACAACTTTTTTTTTTTTTTTGGTTAAGAAACTTTGCTATTTTTGTCATCAGAGAAACATGTTTTCAGAAATAAGCTGAGACAATAGGTTGGAATTACTTATGGATTATTGCAGATACTTAACATTTTGCAGCTATAAACTAATTCCTTTAGGTAGATATTATAGACTGAAGTCACTTTAAAGTGTGTGCAGAAAAGTTTATCATTTACTCTCATACAATATATTTTACAACTTAAAGATATTTCTCAAAACTACTTAGGTAAAGCCTGCCTGCAATGCAGGAGACACAGGTTCAATCCTGGGTCAGGAAGATCCCCTGGAGAAGGAAACGGCAACCCACTCCAGTAATTTTGCCTGGAGAATTCCATGGACAGAAGAGCTTGGTGGGCTCCATGGGGTCACAAAGAGTCGGACAGAACTGAGTGACTAACACTTAGGACCAGAACTTTTTCTGGGACATATTTTACTGTCCTTCTGGAAAGCAGTTAATATTCATAGTAAAATGACTATTTTTCTGACAGACTTTCAGGAAATTAAGATTTTTACTGGGAATATGTCATCACCCACTAGTTCAGTTCAGTTCAGTTGCTCAGTTGTGTCCGACTCTTTGCAACCCCATGAATTGCAGCACGCCAGACCTCCATGTCCATCACCAACTCCCGGAGTTCATTCAAACTCATGTCCATCGAGTCAGTGATGCCATCCTGCCATCTTGTCATCTGTCGTCCCCTTTTACTCCTGCCCCCAATCCCTCCCAGTATCAGAGTCTTTTCCAATGAGTCAACTCTTCACATGAGGTGGCCAAAGTACTGAAATTTCAGCTTTAGCATCATTCCTTCCAAAGAACACTCAGGACTGATCTCCTTCAGAATGGACTGGTTGGATCTCCTTGCAGTCCAAGGGACTCTCAAGAGTCTTCTCCAACACCACAGTTCAAAAGCATCAATTCTTCGGCACTCAGCCTTCTTCACAGTCCAACTCTCACATCCATACATGACTACTGGAAAAAACATAGCCTTGACTAGACGGACCTTTGTTGGCAAAGTAATGTCTTTGCTTTTGAATATACTATCTAGGTTGGTCATAACTTTCCTTCCAAGGAGTAAGCATCTTTTAATTTCATGGCTGCAATCACCATCTGCAGTGATTTTGGAGAAACCCAAAATAAAGTCTAACACTGTTTCCCCGTCTATTTCCCATGAAGTGATGGGACCAGATGCCATGATCTTCATTTTCTGAATGTTGAGCTTTAAGCCAAATTTTTCACTCTTCCTCCTTCACTTTCATCAAGAGGCTTTTTAGTTTCTCTTTACTTTCTGCCATAAGAGTGGTGTCATCTGCATATCTGAGGTGATTGATATTTCTCCCGTCAATCTTGATTCCAGCTTGTGCTTCTTCCAGCCCAGTGTTTCTCATGATGTAAGCAGGGTGACAATATACAGTCTTGACGTACTCCTTTTCCTATTTGGAACCAGTCTGTTGTTCCTTGTCCAGTTCTAACTGTTGCTTCCTGACCTGCATACAGATTTCTCAATAGGCAGGTCAGGTGGTCTGGTATTCCCACCTCTTTCAGAATTTTCCACAGTTTAGTGATCCACACAGTCAAAGGCTTTGGCATAGTCAATAAAGCAGAAATAGATGTTTTTCTGGAACTCTCTTGGTTTTTCCATGATCCAGCAGATGGCAATTTGATCTCTGGTTCTTATAAAGGGGTTAATAACCTTTAACCAGGGGCTTCCTGGTGGCGCCAGTGGTAAAGAATCTGCTTGTCAATGCAGGAGACATAAGAGAAGCACCTTTGATCCCTGGGTCAGGAAAATCCCCTGGAGGAGAGCATGGCAACCTATTCCAGAATTCTTGCTTGGAGAATTCCATGGACAGATGAGCCTGGTGTGTTACAGTCCATAAGGTCACAAAGAGTCAGACATGACTGAAGTGACTTAGCGCATGCACACACACATACAATCTTTATTTAACCAGATAATTTTCTAAAAAAAATTGTTGTTGAAATTATATTTTAATTTTTATTTACAAAATAGTTCTATCTAGATGGAATCTTTGAACTGGTTTACTCAGAACTCTCTTGTCAAGTTTGAGCTAAAATTTTGATATACATTTGTTATTCATTTATATGACAAATTATTTTAATAAAAACATAAAGTCTGAGAGCTTGTCAACATTCATATCTTGGAGTAATTAGAAAAATCATATAGTAGATTTATGTTTATGTTGTTTATATAAAGGCTAATAATAAACTAACTTGGTAAAGACTAAGTGTTCACTATAAGTTTCAGTTTAAGAAGCTATTATCTGAGAGTTTCAAATATTAAGAAATTAAAATTCAATACCATTTATTCACAGAAATATATGATGTCATATGTATGGTAAATAATCATCCCTTCAAAAAGAACCATGCAAAATAAGCCCAAATCAATAGATTTGATCATTGTTTTTCTGTTAGTGTAAAGACAGATACTTACACTGGATTTAAAGCTATAGTTGTTTAGTTACTAAGTCATTCCAACTCTGAGACCCCAGACTTGTAGCTGGCCAGGCTCCTCTATCCATGAGATTTTCCAGGCAAGAATACTGAAGTGGCTTGCCATTTCCTTCTCCAGGGGATCTTTCCAACCCAGGGATCGAACCTGTGACTCTTATGTCTCTTGCATTGGCAGGCAGATTCTTTATCACTGAGCCACCAGGGAAGCAAACATTTAGAATCTAGACAGTCTGAATTTGGGAAGCTATACATATTTAAAGAGTCATGGAACATGCCTAGAAGGCTTTTAAAGATCACTTATGAGCCACACACATAAAAGTAACCACAATTGTTTTTGATTGCAAAAGTGATGCCAAACTAGGTGATTTATTGTATTAAGAAAATTGAACTTCAAATGAGTTTTGACTGCTTTCCAAATTGGAATTTACTGTTATCAAGTAGAGGACAGTTGGGGATATTCACATCAACTTGCTACCAGTCCTTAGATTGTTCTGGGGGTCAAACATATTTTGATTCATTCTACTGGCTTTGCGATACATGTTTAATGTTTTAAGGTAATTACTGTGAAAAGGACAATCACTTGAATCTTTCCATATGCTTGTTTACAAGCCAGTATTGTTAATAAAGACTTGATTTTTGGCATGGAGTCATATGCAGACTATATGGTATATTGTGTATGTAAGTTTTTCATCCATTTAATACTATTTAATATTTCTCAAATGAAATACTTCATTATGTTAAATAGCTGAATATCACCTTTTGAGCAACTCAGAACTATATGTACCTTCTCAATACAATTGAGGGGATAATCAAGTCTGAAAAGCAATCAAGTATTACAAAATCACTAAGATTTTCTTCTAAACAATTGTAATAAAATTATCTTTTTTGGGGGGCAGATTTGTGAATATGCCATAAAATTTTTCCTGTAAAGAAAAGTTCATGCTTTTCACACCCTAAAGCTATGAAGGAAATGATGAAGAACAGAATGACATATTAATGGAAATGTCAATTGTTCCCAATGAAGGAAAACTGGTGAAAAACTCCAAAATGTGAGGAGGAGCAATACGGCCAGTCTGCTTCTACATCCTTCATGAATTTAGGCAAAGTACTTCCTACTTTCTTTGTTCACTTTTAAAAGCAGAGATTCTCATCATGCTTAACTTCACTGTTGGCCAGTTATATAAATCATAGATGCTATTTTTATAAAATGGAAGGAATCAAAATTATGTAAGAAAGTCACTGCTTTCAAGTCCCAGTAGCAGGTATACCTAACCCTGAATACAGCAAATCTTTGTTTCATCCTGTTTTCCTGGAAAAAGGACAGAGTGAATAAAGTTATAGAAGTAACAAAGCCAGTCACACTTTTAAAAAATTTCTGACCATTCCTTTCAGCTATTGATGCTCAGCATCCAATTATCCTGTAAGTACCTCATTTCATTCATATTGTACAATATAAGTAATTTTTCAAATAGAGTATGTAGTTACAAACAAAATAATCACACCTGGGTTTCATGGCACATATTCTAGAAGGAGGGGAAGGAAATGGCAACCCATTCCAGTATTCTTGCCTAGAGACTCCTGTGGATGGAGGAGCCTGGTCAGCTGCTGTCCATTGGGTCGCACAGAGTCGGGCACGACTGAAGCGACTTGGTATGCATGGCATTCTGGAAGGATGGAGGCAGAAGGGACAGAAACCTTGTTTAAAGAGCTTAATGTTGTAAATGATGAAATGATGATAGTGAGATCCACAGCAGCAAAGTAGCATAGTGAAATTAACACATATAAACACACAAGGTGAAAAAGGAGGTGTGGAGTCTTTAAAAATAGGCTTGAAAGATAGTACAGATCGTTCGCATTTTGAAGTGTAAATAATTCAAGATTTGAAATAATACATCTAAAACTCAAAACACATCACATTGCTTAGATCATCCAAGTCCATTAGTTTATTCTAGCAATTTGACTGAGTACTTTGTAGTGTCTTGCAGATGTTACGTTCTTTTTTTGTAAATGGAAAAACAGCCACCTACAGAAAGTGAGGCAGCATTCACTTAAGGAGTGGTGACAGAGACAGGGAGACAGGCCATTTATTTGCTGACTATAATCTATTTCCACTCCTGCTATTTCTGCTTAACACTTTTGAGAATCCTTCACTCATTGTAATATACTCTGTCTCAAGCTTTTAGGTCTGATTCAAAATTCATTTGCATATGGAGATTCTGTCACTATCCAGTTTTTAGAAGACTGATGGCTATCATAAAATAGGTTTGTATATGTAAATTATAGGGCAATTATTTCTCATCCCCATATCCAATAAAGCACAGAAATATTTGTGTTTTGAATTTGGATAAAACCACATGCTAAGAAAGTACAGCGTGAAGAAGGAAAAAAACTCAACTTGTACAGTATAGAAGGGGAAAAAAACACAGGGATAGCTGGAAAATCCATGTTCTATTTAAGTGCTTTTCTTTCTATAGTTAGAGAATACCTATAATTAATTTTATGATGATTATCAAGTAAAAGCCCTCTTGGACATCTGATGATATAAAGACAGAAAGACAGAGGCAAATCTATACTCTTAAATAAAATGTTTGACTAGTGTATATTGATAAAATAAAATGTTCATGATTTTAGTTTATTTGTTGTTGAATTTATTAACAATCTTTATATATATATATTTATATATGTATGGCTTTGAGCAAAGACAAAAGAAATTCTCTAATCATCCCTGATCATACAGTTGTTGTGAGAATCAGCTATTCTACTATTTTCCCAGCAGCAGAAAGATCAATCTTTTCAGTAATACATTTCTTTCTGTACAGTTTAAAACTCCATACTTATGGGCTTAACTATGTACATAGAAAAGTGGTCACTTTTCAACTAGTAATGAACTTTTATGTTACAGGAATGTGAGTCAATTTTCTTCTTAACCTAAGTATATATATTCATACATATATATGTATATAATTTACCCTGTACCACTTTATTAGTTTAACATATAAACCTTAGGGTTCTTTTTTTTGTCCATTCTATTACAAAGTGAATAAAAACTTTATGGTTGCACTGAAAGACCATGCAATTCAATTTTGCTTATGTTTCTCAATAGTGCTCAAAATAAAAAACCAAACATTTATATATATAAAAATATTTCGCTACCAAACCCATTAGTTCTATCAAATGTAAACCTTTAATAATTTAAAGGACCAATAATGATCTTAATAAATTGAAGTTAATTATCAGTATTTTAATAAAATAAAGGAGTTTTGTACTGATATGTAAATGGTCTTGCAGCTTCCCCATAGGTCCTAGGTAGACTGAACAATCCCTTTCTTACACACTCCATCATAGGTCACCAGCATGTTCATGATTACACATTGTCTAGCACTGTTGATTCCTTTCACACAAGCTAGAATTTGTTAGAAATTAAACATAACAACTCATTTTGGTATTATAAGTATTATATCCATAAAAGGCATAACAGGCAGCATGGATCCATTTTAGAGTTTTGCTTTTGTTTTCTGTCCTCAAGTCTGTCTGGAGGCCCTGCCCCATTTAGTGCATGATCTTTGTTAAATTCTTCTTAAATGCATCGCCAGTGTCAGAGATACGGAAGATCTCCACTTTAGGTCATTCTCTTAACTCGGGTTATTTACAGAAGTCTGTTATTGGGAATCTTCCAATTGTGTTCCAGTCATCCACCATATTCGAGGGGTGTGTTAGGCACAAATGATTTCTAAGGGACTTCTTTGAGAAGAAGCAGATGTTCACAGATCATGAACAGAGTTAAGGAAACATACAAACAACACAAAAACAAAACGATGCTTACAGACATTGACTTTGACCTCCTGCTTAATGTCACCAGGTCTGTACTTTTTTCAGCACATCTAAAATAACAAAGCTCCTTTCTAAGGACTATGTTAGTCACCACATTCCTTAAAATTTACTAACCATTTAGTTTAGTTAACAATACACAAAGAGCAAGTGTATGTTCCCAAACAGATGATCTATAGTGTATTTATTTTTTTAAATTAACACCACAGTAAACTACCAACTACAGTGAAAGACACAGAACACACTGGCAACTCCAAATCAAGCTGTAGTTTACAAATTTCATTTAAATGATAAAGATAATAACAACATTAAATGAAAGTGAAAACCTCACTTCTAGACTTAAGTCAGAGATCCAAGTCAGCCTTACAGGAATTTTAGGATAGGCAATTAATGAATGGTTATACTTTTCTAGAAATGAGAAATACTGTAAGCTTTCCCCTACAATGACTGCTTTGAACCTACTTTTTTTCCCCAAAGCATGCAGGGCCTATTTTCAGATGCTTGATTATGGCAAGAAAGAAGAAAAGTAATGATTTTTGGTATAATACAAGCAATTTGTAGAACCAAGCATACAATTTTGCATAAAACACTGCAGGTTAAAAGAATATTGTAGGTTTCAAGCCATTGCATTACAGTTGAATAATTGTCACAATTAGGTTTTGTAAAATTTAAAACTCTAAGTTTTGAAGTGAAGCAGTAAAACTAAATTCTTAAACAATGATTTTTACCTTCATACAGCACAGAAGAACTATTTTTATTTGGGTTGAAACAGTTATTTACAGCTAACATTGATTGAGTCTTGGTAAAAGTCTGATAACGCTTGAAGAGAAATATCCCTTCAGCTTTCTAAAATATCAATGAACATGTTTGAGGTTAGAGATAGTCATATCTCTATGACTATGGAGATCATAGCCAATGCTAGTCTCCTACCATGGCCAAGCATATGGTGTGTTCTTTAACCTAATTCAAAATTCAAAGCACCAAAATACAATTTAGATTTAGAAAATGGGATCTGCTATTTAATCCTCTGTAATTAATGGTTAACAATTTAGATGCAGAGACACAGCTAATGAGAACAGTTTTGATTGGTGCTCTTCAGCTCACTTGAGTTGCCTTTTTAAAATCAGAGTTTTGTTTCCACGGAATCCAAGAACTCTTCATAAAATAGAGAAATACATATATCAAAGGAATTAAGTAAAAGTAGGTTAAAAATAAATAATCTTACAACAACATTTGAAATCCTTTAATGATTTAAAGAAAGGAAGACATGTAACACTGAATGCTAAACAAGTCTTTTGAACTTCTCTTGAGATTTTCAGATATAGGTTTAATAGCATATTTATATATATATATATTTTACATTTTGCATGTAGGCCAGAGCTGTCTAAAATCTCTCTTCATAGTAGGCTAGAGGGATCTATCAGGAGATAGAATAAAATCAAATCTGAGAAGCGCCTCAGTTCGTTAGAGTATTTCTTTCTGCTTTGACAATCAGCAGGGATCATAAATTTGAAGCAAATCGTGGCTTTTCTGCCTCTGAGTCTGTAGTTAAGACTGAGGGCGCCTCCCTCGGATGAGCGGCTGCTGGTGGAGGGGGGGCCGGGGGGACTCCTCGATTGGGGGGGATGGCTCCCGATGACATCTGTCGGAACAGGGTGACTCGCTGGGGGACGGTGCCCCTGCCCCCTGCCTGCAGGCCCGAGCCGTGGACCGTGGTCACGGGTTGAGGGATGGAGGCCAGGGACTCGCCCACAGTGGGATGCGGTCTGGAGATCAGGGTGGAGACCTCGTGGGGCAGCGAGGGCTGCGAGGCCGAGAGGGGCCTGACTTCTCGGGTCAGGCTGGTGTTGTGAAGCGCCTGCGTGCTCTTGTGCACTTCGTTTTTCGGTGTGGAGCTGCCGGGGGTCTGTGGAGGTTGGGGTGGCTGCTGGGGCTGCGGTGGCTGCTGAACCTGCTGCTGCTGAATGAGGGACAACTGGGAAGCCGTGGGGGAGGCATAGTGGAAAGTTCGAGTGGCTAGCGGGCTCTGTACAGGAGGGCTGCAGACAGCGGTGGTGTAGGAGCAGGGCGAGAGGATGGCTGACGGCTGGGGGGTCTGGGTGCTGGGGCTGGGGGAGTGCAGGTTGCTATGAGACAGACTGGTGGCTGTGTACACTGGCGGTGACTGTGTCCTCAGGCGAGAGGTCGGGGTAGTAGTTGAAGAGGTGGAATTCAGGGCTGTCATTTGAGGGTAATTGAGGGGAGGGATTGCCTGCACCATTTCCCTGTCGTGTTTCACAATCTGCTTCAGGATCTCGTTCTCCTGATTGTTGAAAACACCCGTGTTCAGATCCTTCTGGAACTTTTGCAGGAGAATTGAATTTTTCTTCCCTGTCAGCGAAAGGAAGATAGGCACTTAGAAAGTCTACAAATGACTGATGACAACTCCAAGCACCAGTGGCTCCTGCAAACAGGACGATGGCAGTGTTTCATTGAAGAAGCTTAAAAGTTGAGCACTTACCTTTAGACACCAAATAGAAACGCACCTCCTGCCTCTCATGCTTCCTGTATCTTTCTGAAACGTCTTACCTTCCACAGGAGTCAAGTTGAAAAGTCTGTAATATGGCAAAAGCCATCTTACTGAAGAAATGGAGAAATGAAGAAACAGCCTGAGGGCTACCCTGAGAGAAAACAGGGCACTTGGAACAGGATGGGTCTGACAGCAAGATTTCAGTTTCAAGTTCCTTTATCAAGAAAAGTCAATGGAAAACATACTATGTGACAAGCACTCTGCCCAAGGCTTTTGTTGTTCTCCAGTTGCCAAGTCCTGTCTGACTCTTTGTGACCCTGTGGAGTGCAGCACGCCAGGCTTCCCTGTCTTTAGGCAGATTTATTTTATTTAATCCTCAACTCTTTGAAGTAGGTGTGCTTATAATTCTACTTCACCTAAAAGGAGACTGGAACATAGAAAGGTTAAGACCAATGCCCAACAAAACATGGTTAATAAGTGACAGAGCTGGGCAAGGAAACCAGTAGCTCTGACAAGAGATTGTCTACAGACTATGAAGCAGCAGCATCTGTGTCATATGAGTGTTTGCTGGAAATGAAGTCTCCTGGGTCTCATCCACTTGTTGCACCAGGTGCTGCCTTTTACTCTGATGTTTGGGGGACTGTTACATGCATGTCTGAGAAAGAAAGGCCTTTGCTTTTGACCAGTGCCCTATACCAGTGATTCTCTGCTCTATCTGTGTATTTATCTCATTGCTGGAGTGATAAGAGTTACTGATTTCCAGCTGTACCCTAACAACTAAATGAGAATAGCCAGACAAGGATCCAGATTTTGGTACTTTATAATCAGATTTTGTCAGAGGATTCTTATGTGCAGCCAGATAGAGAACTTTTTCATAATCTTTCCTCTTCTGAGAGGTTGTTGTGAGGATCAAGGGGCGCTGATGTATGGCAAGTGCTTAGCTCCTTCTAGAACCTCAATAAGCACTGTCTCTTCTTGCTATTGTCTTTGGTTTGCATTAACAAGACATTCTTTGGAAAAATAATAATTAGCATCAATTGTAGGGTGATGAAAAGGGGGAAAAATAGTGATTTTTTAAATGACATCAATAAAATAATACCTTTGTAAATATGGTAACTGAAAAATAAATCAATTTGCCATATCACTAAATAAAGTATCACATCTAAACTAACAAGGAATATATTTGAATAGAAATGTGGTGTTATATTTTACTTGGCTGCTGGGAAAGGTAATCATTTAAAATGACTGTCAATATGAACAGTTACTTCTCTTTTTACAGAATTGTCCTAATTTCCCAAAGAACAAAGACTTCTACTTTAGTAGAAAATATAAATTCTTACTTAGCATATTCCCTTTATCTACAGTATATGCATTTATAAGCAATGACCCCAAAACTGAGAAGGATACTTTTTTGTGGTCATATGAATAGTCAACATTTCATAATCTGAGTATCTGGGCCCTTGTGGAAAAATACTATAACTTTTAATGCACTGTTGGAATTTTGTGAAGATTAAAAATGCAAATACTGGTGCTCACTTGCAATTTTATTGCCTGTATTATGGAATGAAAATAATTTCATGCAAATTTTTCTTATAAAAATTAATTGTAGTAAATTATATGAGAGAGATGCTCTATCAGAGTAACAAAGTCTCTGTTGAGATACCTTGATTTTGATGCTTTTCAAAATGTGGCTAGTTGGCTTAGGAAAAAACTCATATGTTCAGAAATTAGTCTCTGGTTCTACCATGAACACTCACGTACCACAAAGAGGGAAGTTATTTTCAATTTAAGTAAAGATGCTTTCAGGAACACTCATGTCTTTCATGAGCACTGTCTCCTGGACACTCCGTCCTGTTACAGCCTCTAAGTGATGGTTTTTAATATGTGTGTCGTGTCTAGTGTTCATGTGTGCTCAGTCATGTCTGACTCCTTCCAGCCCCATGGACTGTAGCCCTCCTGGCTCCTCTGTCCATGGGATTTCCCTGATAAGAATACTGGAGTGGGTTGCCATTTCCTTCTCCTGGGGATCTTCCTGACCCAGGGATTGAATCCGCATCTCTGTGTCTCCTGAATTGGCGGGTGGATTCTATTACTCGTTATTATTGTACCACCTGGGAAGCCTTGTTGTGTCCATAATGGTAATGCCCAAATACTACCTTTACTTGTCCTAACCAAATTTCAGATCCTTATGCAGTCTTCTGTCCTACTAATATAGAGGAAAAGAAAGATGTAAAGTGCAGAAGAAAAGCTAACATAACTGTAACATCAATCAAAAGTCCTTACCTTTAATAAGAATGAAGCAGTTGAAGTACCTCTTTGTTTACTTTTCAGTGATCCCAACCCCATCTCCTTTGAGTTCATTGATTCCTTCATCCCTCCCTAACTCTCTTCAACAATATTCATTGTGTACTAGGTACTGTGAATGTAATAGTGAATTAGACATGATCTCTTCATTCATAAAGCTTAGCATCTCTAGAGCAATTTAAATAATAAAAGCTGTACTGTGATGGAGGAACATCCCAGGGGTATGGGAGAACATATCCAGGGTGCTCATACTATTAAGGAGGAGTGGAAGGTCATAGGTTTCTACAGGGAAATGATGTTTAAATTGAACTATGAAGGCTAGTAGAGTTAAGCTGGGAAAGGGAGCAGAGAAGGGTCTGGTCGGGGAGGAGAATTTGGGTGTGGAAAATGAATGCATACCACCTTCTGACATCAGAATGTTCCAGCATATCTTGGGAAGTTAACAGCAAGCCAATCTGATCTAATTTTACAATGGCAATTATTCAGATGTTTAAACTAGTATAACTAGTAAGGCCTTATATATCAATATTTTAATTTGAGAGCAGGAAAGATTTTAAAATAAGTTGATGTTTGCAAAATAAAGCATCTATGTGGGCAGTTCTATTAAGGCTTTTTCTGCTTGAGTCTGTATTACAAACATTAACGTTTCTACTGTGACAAGTAAAATGCACAATTCTTTTCAATTCTTAATATAAGAATAAATGTAATGTTGACCCTTAAAATTAAAAAAAAAACTTGTGATAAAATATAGTTTGTAATGTAGACTCATACTATTGTATTTTTAGTTCTATTTTAATGCCATCTAGAATTTGTAATCATTGGTTTTACCTTTTGGTATCACTGAGGAAATCAGACTGTGAAGCTAGTAAAAACAGAGATGAATAAACAAACCTAGAATACTTAGACGAGAAAGTTAGTGCCTCAGATCTTTCTAGAAATATGGCTACAGCTAATTGCTGTTTCTATGCTAGTTAATAAGCAATCTGTAAACTAGCATTTGGGACTTATGACTGCAAATATATACTCAACCACTAGATTAAAAGTGAATTGTAAGTAAAGAAGAAAATAAACAGTACCTATCCTATCTAATCGGTCAATGGCAACCGTCTCAAAGGCTCTTCTCATCATTGGATATTCCTCCAGGACCTCATTGAAATTGTCCACAGAAAGTGAGTAAAGACGACAATATGTATCAGCTCGAACACTGGCAGTGCGCCGTCCCTTGGTCAGCAAGCAAATCTCTATAAAAACAAAGAAGAAAGATATATTAGGTAATTTTCTTGAAAAGGCCATTAAGACCTACCTCAAAAAAAATGTCTCATGGTTTGAGAAACCAATGATTAGCCACATTTTATATTTTATCAGAAAATCCCTTTTGATAATTAAAAGCACCCAATTGATAATACTTAATCTTAAAATATTCTTTTTTGTAAAAAAAATTGAGAAAAGCTGAAACCAATTCATCTCCCCCAGCTGTCATTTCAATTCCCCTCAAATAACAAAAAGTTGCAGAAAAAAGAATAATAAATATAAAATGGAATTGAAAACAGGAATAGACCATGCTCAGATAAAAGTTTTTACGAATTTTGGAAGGCAGAGAGGAGATGGTATCTTATAGACAGAAACCAGGTGCTCAAAGTGTTAGTTGCTCAGTCGTGTCTGACCCTTTGCAACCCCATGGACTATAGCCCTCCAGGCTCCTCTGTCTATGGAATTCTCCAGGCAAGAATACTTGAGTGGGTTGCCATTCCCTTCTCCAGGGGATCTTCCCAACCCAGGGTTTGAACCTGTGTCTCCTACACTGCAGGCAGATTCTTTACCATCTGAGCCACCAGGGAAGTGAAAGTCCTATGATCAAGCAAAGTTGGATCATAGGGTCAGATGTATGCATTATAGGAATGCTTTAAGTAGTTCATATATTCCAAATAAGATCAGTATAAAAATTATGTTCCAAATGCATAGAGGAATTTTTCATTTATGTAATTTCTAAGGAATATCCTTTGTTGAAATTTTGATTCCCAATATATGGTAAGCAAATATTTGCAAATTTGGATTCTCATATTAGATAAAATCAATAATAAAAGTGATGATTTTCTATTTCATTTTCCAAAATTTGTTTATTAAAATCCTGTGCATTTTACTTCTTTAAAAAATTTAAAGTAATAGAAAAACATTGCTTCAAAATAATGTATTAGAAAAAAAAGGAATGAAGTATTTCTGAAATACACACTCCCAACAAAAGAAAATATAGCAAAATCATTATTGCAAAGGGCCTAAATTCACACTCCTCTGAACTTAAAGAATTTGAGTTCATGTTGATAAACATCATAAGTAAATTATGTGGTAGGCATTATGTCCTTGATGTTAGAATTGGATGCATTAATCAAACAATATCTTCTTTTGTGTTCATTATATGCTGGTAATAAAAAGAAAAAATTCGTTTTAGTTATGAATTCATTTAAACTCAATCTGGTAAGAATTATAATATGCAGGCACTGTGGGAGTACTAAAGATACGCATCTGAACCAATCTGGCAATTGAAAAGATTTTAGGAAATGCCACCTAAGCCACCAGTTACACTGTTATTGTTCATACTGGTAGATGTTTCAAATTTAATAAACAATATTGTCGTGTGGCCAAGGTGGCAAAAGAGGAAGTCACTAGGTCACCTCTTCCTTCAGGCACACCAAAATTACAACTGCTTACAGAGCAATTATTGATGTGAACGACCGCAAGACTAGCAGGAAAGATCTTCTACAACTAAAGATAAAAAGAAGGAATTAGAGCAAGATGGGTAGAAGAGGCAGACATGCTGTACAGTTAAGTCCCATAACCCTGGGTAGGTGACCCACAAACACAATAATAAAAATGGCAAAGATTCCTTTTAAGGAAAGGGGAGCCTGAACCTGATGATAAGCTCCCCAGCCTGTGAGTCCTGAAATAGATCCCCGGAAAGTCTAGCTTTAAGGCCAGTGGAACTTACATTCTGGAGAGTGGGGTGCTGTGGGAAATAGACTCTACTCTTTAAGAATATCTGCAAAACCTCATACCCTCCAACATTCAAAAAGCAGTAATTTGAAGGATCTGGGGTCAAACCTACTAGCTCATCTTTTAGAGTCTCCTGGATTGGCAGGAGGCAACTGGGACATACCCTGAGTACACAGATACTGGTGGCATCCATTTTTGAGAGCTCATTATACCCTAAGGTCACTGGTGCTGGCAAGCACCACTTTGGAATCCTCCTTCTATCTTATTAACACTAGAACCCAGCCCCATCCACTAACTGGTCAGCACTAACCCTGGGACTCTCTGGACCGTGCAGCCAGCCATTCTGGGATCACTCAAACCTAGACAAAGCAGCAGCCAGCAACCTCGACAGTAGCAGGAGTCAAAGGTACATTAGATGATACAGAGGCCTGAATCAGCAAACTGGAAAAAAGAGTAGTAAAAAATCACCCAGTCTGAACAGAAAAAAAAAAAAGTTTTTTTTTAAAATATAGTTTAAAAGAACTTTGGGACATCATTAAGCTTATTAACATTTGAATTATTAGAATCCTAGAAGGAAAAGAGAGGAAAAGGGGGCGGAGAACACATTTGAAGAAATAATAGCTGAAAAATTCCCTAACTTGGGAAAGGAAATAGACAGTCCAGGTCCAGGAAGCACAGAGAGTCCCAGGGATGATCAACCCAAGGGGGACCACCCTAAGACACATTATAATTAAAAAGGCAAAAATTAAAGATAAAGAGAGAAGATTAAAAGCAGCAAACTAAAAGCAACCACTTACATGCAAGGGAACTCCCATAAGATCATTAGCTGAGTTTTTAGCAAAACCTTTGCAGGGCAGAAGGGAGTGGCACATATATTTAAAGTGATGAAAGGAAGAAACCTACAACCAAGAATACTCCACCCAGCAAAGCTATCATTCAAATTAGAAAGAGAAATAGATATTTCTACAAACAAGAAAAAGCTGAAAGAGTTCAGCACCACAAACCAGTTTTACAAGAAATGTTAAAGGGACTTCTCTAAGCGAAAAAGAAAAGGACAGAAAGATAAATATGAAAGCTATGAAAGAAAAAAATCTCATTCATGAAGGCAAATATACAATAAAGATAGTAGATCAACCAAATATAAATCTAGTAGAAATGTTAAAAGAATTGTGCATTTAGAAATAACATAGTGTTGTAAGTTTATTGTACTTCAATTATTAAAAAAAATATGTAGACATGGAAGAAATGCTTCAACATGCTAATGGTAGTTATTTCTGGAGGATGGGGTTTCTAGGTGATTGTTCTTTTTTATGCCATGCTTTTATGTAGTTCTATTTGTCTGCAATGAACATTCCTTACTTGTAAAATTAGAAAGAAAGAAATGTGATTAAAATTGAAAAAAATAATATTGTGAACTGTTCACATTTGTGTGCATGTTTGTGTGTGTGTCCCTTTGGTGTGTGTAGGAAGACAAATCTCTACTGGTCAATGTTTAAGTGTAAAGTATATTATTATATCATTGAATCTAGGCTTTTCTAATCTAAAAAATGTAATAAAAGTATTTTAAACCCTATCTTAAAATTAAATTCCTGTGTCACTATAGTGCTAGTGTTATATACAACTTATGATTGCTAAATTATGTCAAACAAACTGATTAGAAATATTTTTATTGCTATGTGTTGCTTTCCAATCTGTATTGTCATATGGAATGATTATAAGCCTCATGGAAAATGACTTAATGACACATAACAAAGACCTTAAAGTGTATCCATGCTCTAACCAGAAATTTCACTTGACAATCTAGCCTAAGGAAATAGTCTGTAATCAGAACACTGATATGATGATATACACTATGCATTTATGAATGCATATGAAAATATGGAATTGCCTTAAATAAATCAAGAATCAGAATCAAGAATGTAGTAGTTATTAAAAGTAAAGCTTTTAAAGTCTTTGTTAATAATTGAATGGTCATGAAAGCTGAAGTGAGGAAATTAGGATACAACATTGTAATTATAGCATGATAAAAATGATCACATACAGTGCGAGTAATAAAATCTACCAATGACAATAAAATCTTCCAATATGCACTGTTCTTATTGGAAAGTATTCTTTTATGTATATATAATGTTTATATTTTTTCTTTTTTTGACTTTCCTTTATCTAAATTGGTTCTTTTTAATTTATTTTGTTTTCTGTCAAATCTCAACATGAATCAGCCATAGGTATACATATATCCCCTCCCTTTTGAAACACCCTCCCATTTCCCTCCCCATCCCACCCTTCTAGGTTGAAATAACTTATTTTTTAAATGTTACTTATAAATTAATATCAAAGTGCACAGAACAGAAAAAGAAAACAAGATAGGAAGGAATAAAAACAAACCTAATAATGGTGAATTACTAGTGTGGAGATTTCCTCATTTTTACCTTTCATTATTTTTAATGTATTTTTATTTTGGCACTTACATTTTTAATTTACAAATGCTTTTCATTTTCCTGTGTTTGTGGCTTTTTCATTATATCTTCCTCTTTTGTTGAGGATGTAATATCATCTATCTTCCAGTAGTTGCTAACTAGTTTTGAATGATGGATATATGCTACAATATGGATGAACCTCAGAATATTTCATAAACACAATGAAAAAAGCAAGCCATGACAGTCCACATAGTACATGCTACCACTGATATAAATAGCAAATCTATTCGGATATATAGAGATTAATCCTGGAGAAGGAAAGCTCCATTCACTCCAGTATTCTTGTCTAGAGGATTCCATGGACAGAGGAGCCTGGAGGGCTACAGTACATGGGGTCGCAAGAGTACAATACGACTTAGCGACTAAATCAACAGATTAATGGTTGCTTGAGGAAGTGGGTGGAAAAGGAGATTAACAGTAAGTGGGAAGGAAGAACCTTATGGGGATGATAAAAACCTGAACCTGTTTGGTTTGCAGTGTTGGCTTCATACTTTGGGAAATTTCTAAAAAGATTGAATTGTTTAAGTGACTGAATTATATATGTAAAACAGGCTGCAATGACAATGTAAAAGAAAAAAATTCAAGAAGTTTTAAAATATATTTTATCTTTATTGTATTATATTTAATTGCTGTTCTGTTTTCTGAATTCTTTCTTCTTACTCTAGAATCATTATTTCTGTCTGTGTGTTTAGATTTTCCCCTTGTAATATATTGAATTTTTTTTCAAGGAACCTATTGATGTCCATTTCTACTTGAGGATGAAAACTCCAGTGATATGGCAGAATATGTGAATATGGAGTTTTTCTTTAACGGTGAAGTTTATTCTCATATTTCCCTAAATGCTAGAATGAGGAAGGCTGTACTCCAAGGTTACCAATATCTCTCTTACTTGTTCTAGTTCTCTGCTTTGTACAATTGCTTTAGAGAAGAACCACTGGCTTTTTTCTCCCCTCAGGAAAAGAAACGCTTGGTTACAGGCTGTTCTGCAATGTGGAAGGAGGGACAGAGAGTCTATTGTAATGTACACGGACCTTCCATAAATCACTGTTGTCCTCTTCACTTTTCAGGTAGCCCTCTGACATCATACTCTTTCTTAGTAGCAGCTTTTCTAGTGTTCTGCCAGGAGCTTTGCTCTCTCTTTGGTCACAGCTCCCTCTACTTTTCCTTCAAGTTTCATCAGTAACCACCAGCATAATTAGAAAAAAAAATGTCCTGAACATCAGAAATTTATTTCTTCACAGTTCTCGAGGCTGGAAGTCCCGAATCAGGGTGACTGTATGGCTGAGTTCTGGTGAAAGCGCTCTTCCTGGCTGGCAGATGGCCACGTTCATATTGTGTCCTCACATGGCAGAGATGCGGAGAGTGCACATCTTTTCCTTGATGAATATGCTCATCAATCCCATCAGGAAGACACCACGCCTATCACCTCAACAAATACTCAGTGTGCTCAGTCATGTCTGTCTCTTTGCGACCCCATGAACTACAGCCCACCAGGCTCCTCTCTCCATGGGATTTCCCACGCAAGAATACTGGAGTGGGTTGCCATTTCCTTTTCCAGGGGATTTTCCTGACCCAGGGATCAAAACTCGTGTCTCTGGAGCCTCCTGCATTGGCAGGCAGATTCTTTTCCAATGCACCACCTGAGAAGCCCCCTATCACCACATCTAACTCATTATGTAAGTTTCCACTTCCAAATTCCATCTCGTTGCAGGGTAGAGGTTCAACTTACTGAATTTGGATTTGGTTGGACGCATGGACACGGAGTTCATAACACCATTTCTCTTGTCTTGAAATACAATTTACATCCTTATTGTTCTTAAACAAAACAAAACAAAAAAAAACCCCCAAACCAGAAATCCAGCTTTATTGAGGTATAATTGATATGCAAAAAAACTGCACATATTTAATGCATACGGTGTGATGAGTTTGGACATCTACATGTACCTCTGAAAACTTCAGCATATCCTCTCACTTTCATGTTTTCTCAATTGCATGTTACAGAATACCTGAATTACACTGGTTTACCAATAAAATATCTTAATTGTATTACAAAGCAAAAATCTGGGAGTAGGCGGGGCTAGTGCTAGGTTAGCATCTCAGTGATGCCAACGCACTGTGTTGACATGACTTTGTTTTTTGGTTGACTTCTCATGATCACAAGCTGAAAGCAGCAGTTTACATCTTCACATAAACCGTATCCATACAGGGAAAGACTTCCTTCCCACATTTGTTTCTTTTAATTACTACTTTTAATTTGGTTTCTAGAAAGGGAGATATAAAGACATGGTAACATTTAAGTAAGAAATGGATTTTTATTTACTTTTCTGTATGCTTAAAAATTATTTGAACACTTTTTACAATGAGTATGTATTTCTATATTTTGTATTTAAAAATACATATAAAGATTAGAAAAAATATAGCTACTCAATACTTATACTCATTTTGGAGATACAGTAAAAATAGTTTTATTTCAGCATAGATATAAATGTATTCATGATTTCTCTAAATTATTCTCTAATGATTGTTGGCCTCTATCATCTGGAGTTTTCATATAATGAATGTATAATATATGTAGCTAAATTAAGCAAAGGGGCATGCATTATATGGTAAAGGTCCCCATTACTTACTGATGAATCAGTTAAATACTGCCTTTGGTAAGAAAAGAAATCTTAATGGAGGATGCTTTTTAAATAAAAATAAATACATGTGTTATGAGACCTTACCCTTTTTATGATGTTGTTCAGTCTTTTTCCCTGATAGCTCAGTTGGTAAAGAATCTACCTGCAATGCAGGAGACCCCAGTTTGATTCCTGGATTGGGAAGACCCCCTGGAGAAGGATAGGCTTCCCATTCCAGTATTCTTAAGCTTCCCTTGTGGCTCAGTTGGTAAAGAATCCACCTGCAATGTGGGAGACCTGGGTTCGATCCCTGCGTTGGGAAGATCCCCGGGAAAAGGGAAAGGGTACTCATTCCAGTATTCTGGCCTGGAGAACTTCATGGACTACAGTTCATGGGGGTCACAAAGAGTTGGACATGACTGAGTGACTTTCCCTTTTCAGTCTCTTTTAACCCTAAAAGCTCCTATATTGCTATCTCGGTAAAACTTTAGAGATGTCCAGCAAATCTTACTTCTTTAGTTCCGTCAGTTCAGTTCAGCCGCTCAGTCGTGTCTGACTCTTTGTGACCCCATGAACCACAGCACACCAGGCCTCCCTGTCCATCACCAACTCCCAGAGTTTACTCAAACTCATGTCCATTGAGTTGGTGATGCCATCCAACCGTCTCATCCTCTGTCAAACCCTTCTCCTCCCACCTTCAATCTTTCCCAGCATCAGGGTCTTTTCAAATGAGTCAGTTCTCCTCATCAGGTGGCCAAAGTATTGGAGTTTAAGCTTCAGCATCAGTCCTTCCAATGAACACCCAGGACTGATTTCCTTTAGGATGGACTGGTTGGATCTCCTTGCAGTCCAAGGGACTCTCAGGAGTCTTCTCCAACACCACAGTTCAAAAGCATCAATTCTTCAGCGCTCAGCCTTCTTCACAGTCCAACTCTCACATCCATACATGACCACAGGAAAAACCATAGCCTTGACTAGATGGACCTTTGTTGGCAAAGTAATGTCTCTGCTTTTTAATATGCTATCTAGGTTGATCATAACTTTCCCTCCAAGGAGCAAGCGTCTTTTAATTTCATGGCTGCAGTCACCATCTGCAGTGATTTTGGAGCCCCCCAAAATAAATTGTGTCACTGTTTCCTTTGTTTCCCCATCTATTTGCCATGAAGTGATGGGACCAGATGCCATGATCTTCGTTTTCTGAATGTTGAGTTTTAAGCAAACTTTTTTTACTATCCTCTTTTACTTTCATCAAGAGGCTCTTAAGTTCTTTGCTTTCTGCCATAAGGGTGTTGTCATCTGCATATCTGAGGTTGATATTTCTCCCGGCAATCTTGATTCCAGCTTGTGCTTCCTCCAGCCCAGCGTTTCTCATGATGTACTCTGCATGTAAGTTAAATAAGCAGGGTGACAACATACAGTCTTGACATACTTCTTTCCTGATTTGGAACCAGTCTGTTGTTCAGTGTCCAATTCTAACTGTTGCTTCTTGACCTGCATACAGATTTCTCAGGAGGCAGGTCAGGTGGCCTGGTATTCCCATCTCTTTAAGAATTTTCCACAGTTTGTTGTGATCCACACAGTCAAAAGATTTGGCATAGTCAATAAAGCAGAAATAGATGTTTTTCCAGAACTCTCTTGCTTTTTCGATGATCTAACAGATGTTGGCAATTTGATCTCTGGTTCCTCTTACTTCTTAATTAAATTTTATTGAAAATAAATGCAATTATGTAATTCTTTATCTTTTGTAAATTTTGAATCAAACGTGATTTTCCAGTTTGGTCGATTTCTTGCCAACTAATGAAGTAGAATGCTTTGTTGGTGATTGTCTGCAGCAGTGATGGTCACCTGCTGATTCAGCTATATGCATGTATGCTCAGTCATATTCATGTCCAATTCTTTGTGGATCCATGGACTGTAGCTAGCCAGGCTTCTCTGTCCATGAGATTTTCCAGGCATGAATACAGGAGTGGGTTGTCATTTTCTCTGACAGGGATCTTCCTGACCCAGGGTTTGAGCCTGCATCTCCTGCACTGCAAGTGGATTCTTTACCACGGAGCTACCAGGGAAGCCCCAATTCAGCTACATACATGCATTTGATTTCCTAGGTTATTTTAGAGTTTTTTTTGGGGGGGGATGTAGAATAAAAAGTATTGGCCTGGGAATTAGGAGTCCTGTGTTACTCTCTTAAATTGACTGATCTTGGGTGTGAAGATTTGAACAAATACTTATATTCTCTGGACCTTCATCTATTCACCTGTAAAATGTAAAATTCAGTTGCATTTCTATAGTTAAATCAACATTTAATCTATAATTTCAGACTTCAGTCATATTTTCTATCTAAAGTTCCATTGGTTTTTATATCTTTAGTTCCTCCATGGCATCTGTTAGGTGCTTAATGTTTGCTGAATTGAATCACTGAACCAACATGCAACATATTCTACAAAATGGATTTCAATCACCCATGGAAAAACTAAGGGCTAAAGATAGATTTATACTAGCAAAGTCCTTTCAGAAGTTATCTAATGAACTGTGTTCATTCCCAGCACAAAACTCCTTTGCCATTCTCTCTCAGCATCACAATAATTTCTTAGTGAGAAACAGAACAAATTAGAGTATATTCATGAGGTATATTCTAGAAATAGTCACTGGTTAGTGTGAGAGAAAAAAAAAAACAATTTAAATAGTGCTCTTTGTGTTTAATGCCTCCAGACACTTTGTTTCATGAACTGAAATAAACAATGCCACACATTTAGCAATGAGAAAAATTAAACTTGATTCTAAACATCTTAGATTTCATGAATTGAATTTCCAGATTCCATATGAATGGAGTAGGTATTTTGTTTTTTTTTTGTAAATTAATTTTCTCTTGATTTTAAGTTATTTTCGGTATCCATTTATTATGTGAAGAGAATGCTGTGTAGATCCTTTGCCACTGAGCTACCAGGTAAACAATATGATATATCTTTGGGGTTTTTGTGCAATGTGTATAACAGAGAAAGTATCTAGAAGGTTTGATAATGTTTTCTTCAATGCAGATATGTTCCTACTCACCAAGTAGAAAATTAACTTGCTTTTGTGCTCAGGTTACTGTACAAGGAAAATAAAATAAAACAAAATGGAATTAAAAAATGAAATAAAATTGAACTCCAAAAGAATAAGCGGAGTGTGGCTTACAGATATAACCTTTTAAAACAGATTCTTCTAGCATATTTTCTAGATCCTGTTGCTTGATTCAATCTTTCTGCTTATTTTCCTTGTTTGTTTACTCTCTGAGTACTCAACTAGGATTTTCCTAGAGGTGTAATCACTGTTTTTAAAATTTCAGTGCAAATTTACTTGGAAATACACCCTTTCATCAAGGATCCCAATTTCTAAATGATAATTAAGTGCACAAGTAATGGAAACTTGGAATATTAATTTTAATTCTGCATGATTCTCCTGTTTTCCTTTACTAAATAAGTTATTTTCTTTACAGGTTAAGTTATTTCACTTATCTAAGAGAATAACTGGGGCTTCCCTGGTGGCTCAGTTGATGATTAACCCATCTGCAATGCAGGAGACCTGGGTTTAATCCCTGGGTTGGGAAGATCCCCTGGAGGAGGGTAAGGCAACCCACTCCAGTATTCCTGCCTGGAGAATCCCCATGGACAGAGAAGCCTGGCAGGCTACAGTCCATGGGGTTGCAAAGAATCAGACACAACAGCAACTAAGCACAGCAAGAGGGAAACTGAGAGTAATGCATCCCATTACAGGAGTATTAGAAATCTGTTTCCAATTTCAGTATCATAAGAAGTGTGTCCAGGGAGAATAAATTTGGCCTCCCACACTGCCCCCCCCAACACATATGCCTGCTAAGTCACTTCAGTCCTGTCCAACTCTTTGCGACGCTATGAACTGTAGCCCACCAGACTTCTCTCTCCATGGAGTTCTCCAGGCAAGAAGACTGGAGTGGGCTGCCATGCCCTCCTCCAGGGGATCTTCCTGACCCAGCAATTGAACTCACGTCTCTGAAGTCTCCTATATTGCCAGGTGGGTTCTTTACCACTCATGCCACCTGGGAAGCGCATGTGTGTGTGTGTGTGTGTGTGTGTGTGTGTGTTATTCACTCAGTCGTGTCTGACTCTTTGCAACCCCATGGACTATAACCCACCAATCTCCTCTGTCCATGGGACTATAACCCACCAATCTCCTCTGTCCATGGGATTCTCCAGGCAAGAATACTGGAGTGGGTTGCCATTCCCTTCTCCAGGGGATTGTCTCAACCCAGAGACTGAAACTGGGTCTCCTGAATTGCAGGCAGATTCTTTACCATCTGAGCCATATACCACATATATACATATGTATACTTTTAATGAGCTTATACTTTTAATGGTGGCTTAGCCAATGCAGGAGACCTGGATTCAATCCCTGGGTTGGGAAGATCCCCTGGAGGAGGGCAAGGCAACCCACTCCAGTATTCTTGCCTGGAGAATCCTCATGGACAGAGGAGTCTGGTGGGTATAGTCCATGGGGTCACAAAGAGTCAGACATGACTAAGTGACTAAGCACAGCACAGCACACCTACTTTCAATAATCTTTAGGGTATATATCAACCACCCAGTGCTATTTTTGCAGACATTAGTTAACCCTGATTATAAACATTTCAGCCCACCTGACATTACTATCACCTATATAAAGTCATTTTATAAGGTAAATCAAATGGCCTCAAATATTTTGCAATACAGCACTATTTCTCTGATCTCTAAAACAGAACTTGACATCACTGTAAATAGAGTTAATCAGGAACTCATGATGGAAATTTCTAAATCAATGAAAATTTTTAACCTGAGTTTCTAGAATTTATGGGAAAATGTGTACTTGGTTGATTATACTAACCTTATATTAACCTAAGCAGAGTTGCTTCCTTCTTTTGCACCCAATATGAGGAAACAAAAGTAATTCTGTTGTGTCTTAAAATACTAAGTTCCTAGAAATTACTTGGGTTTCTAATCCAGTGTTTCATAATAATGCGTGAGAGGAAATATCACTTCTTTGTTTTCTATTTTATTTATAATCTTTCCATATTCATACTAGTGAATTAGTAAACTGGCATAGGATATGGTAACATCTGGCATAAATAAATGTGTATATCAAGCATGGTGATAGAAGCACTTTAAGTGTCAAATAGATCTGAATATAAGGAGCTAAAGAAATTTAGAGTAGGATAAAACATGGGGGTTCAATCCCTGGGGTGGGAAGATCCTCTAGAGAAAATGCAATATTTTTGCCTGAGAAATTCTGGGACAGAGGAACCTGGAGGGCTACAGTCTATGGGCTCACAAAGAACCAGACAAGACTGAGCATGCATGCATGTGAAAACATAAAATAGATGTAAAATTTGTGGTATTTAATGTATTTTGAAAATTTTCACTTTTTATAATTTTCTGAAACAGAGAGTAGATATAATGTACTTTGATATACAGATTGTATTATATTATATGTAGATAGATTTTACAGCATGATAAATATGCTAAGAAACCAAATACCTAATTTTGCTTTTTTTCTAAAGATCTGATTATTTCAATCCCGGAGACACAGTCGTACTTGCACGGTTATTAGTGTCCTCTACTGCTGCTTATTCTGTTATTTAGTCATTTAAAGTTATTGCTTTCTAATATGAGCTCTCCCCATATGTTTGGTTAGTTTATTTCTTTTAAAAACTAGGATTAGGTTGATCACTTGGGGCTGTGAGTATTGACTCTAGTAGTGACACCTCAGCCAAGTTATGCATTGGCAATACTGTTATGAGGTTTACCTAAAACAGTGTCTACAAAGTGCCTGGTACAAGCTTAGTACAGTATGGACCCTCTCACAACATGAGTTCCTTTCCTTTTTCCTTTATGTTGCTTTTCCTATCACTGAATTTTTTCCTGTGATTTTGTCTCTAAGTGCTAGAACAAGGAAAAAGTGATGTTTCATATATTCAATAAGCCTCTAAATTGGTGAAAGATAATGGTCATCTCCCATACCCACCAAACTGTTTATGAAGCAATTTGTTCATAATCTAACCATCCCATTTCTTTAGACTTGTCTCAAATAAGATGGCTTCATACTGATGGATATCTTTTTCTTAATAACCCAGGAAGAATTCACCTTTGTGTCTCCACACAGTTTTGATCCTGTTACAACATAGCCTCTACAGCACATTATTGCCCTTATCTGTTTATGTGATATTTCTCGATGCTTAACTATGAGGTATTTAAAGAAAAGTACACCAATCTAATTTGCATTGTCAAGCTCTTACCATACAATATCACACAATAGTCTAAGTGATGCACTATAACCTGGTTCATGAAATGAGGAATGAAAGAGTCAGTTGATAAGGAGCAGAAAGACTTAGACCAGGTTGGAAGCATTCTTCATAAAACAAAGTACTCACATTTGAACACAACAGCCCAAAGAGCTAGACCTTTTTGAGGAGCATTGATGCATTTCACCAGATGCTACATTGCTCTTCTCTTTTATCTGGTTCCTAATGATCTCAAATACTTTAGAACATTATTGTTTTATTCTGCTGGATACATGGACGTTTCTATTAAGGTTTATAGTTTTCACTCCTTAACCCCTCTCCCCTTCCTCTTCCTTAGGATCAGTTCAGTTCAGTTGCTCAGTTGTGTCCGACTCTTTGCAACCCCATGAACCGCAAAATGCCAGGCCTCCCTGTCCATCACCAACTCCAAGAGCTTACTCAGACTCATGTCCAAGGAGTCGGTGATGCCATCCAACCATCTCATTCCTCTGTCATCCTCTTCTCCTCCCACCATCAATCTTTCCCAGCATCAGGGTCTTTTCAAAGAGTAAGTTCTTTGCATCAGGTGGTCAAAGTATTGGAGTTTCAGCTTCAGCATCAGTGCTTCCAATGAATATTCAGGACTTATTTCCTTTAGGATGGACTGGTTGGATCTCCTTGCTGTCCAAGGGACTCTCAAGTCCTCCAACACCACAGTTCAAAAGCATCAATTCTTCGGTGCTCAGATTTCTTTATAGCCCAACTCTCACATCCATATTTAACTATTGGAAAAACCATAGCCTTGACTAGATGGACCTTTGTTGGCAAAGTAATGTCTCTTCTTTTTAATATGCTGTCTAGGTTGGTCTCCTTAACTCTCTAACTTTTCTCCCAAGGAGTAAGTGTCATTTAATTTCATGGCTGCAATCACCATCTGCGGTGATTTTGGAGCCCAGAAAAATAAAGTCTCTCACTGTTTTCACTGTTTCCTCATCTATTTGACATGAAATGATGGGACCAAATGTCATGATCTTAGTTTTCTGAATGATGAGTTTTAAGCCAACTTTTTCACTCTCCTCTTTCACTTTCATTAAGAGGCTCTTTAGTTCTTCCCTTTCTGCCATAAGGTTAGTGCCATCTGCATGTCTGAGGTTATTGATATTTCTCCTGGCAATCTTGATTCCAGCTTGTGCTTCATCCAGCCCAGCATTTCTCATGATGTACTCTGCATATAAATTAAATAAGCAGGTTGACAATATAAAGCCTCAATGCACTCGTTTCGCAATTTGGAACCAGTCTATTGTTCCATGTCTAGTTCTAACTGTTGCTTCCTGACCTGCATACAGATTTCTCAAGAGGCAAGTCAGGTGGTCTGGTATTCCCATCTCTTTATTAATTTTCTAGTTTGTTGTGATCCATGCAGTGAAAAGCTTTGGCGTAGTAAATAAAGCAGAAATAGATGCTTTTCTGGAACTCTCTTGCTTTTTGCATGATCCAGCAGATGTTGGCAATTTGATCTCTGGTTCCTCTGCCTTTTCTAAAACCAGCTTGAACTTCCTGAAGTTCATAGTTCACATACTGTTTAAGCCTGGCTAGGAGAATTTTGAGCATTACTTTACTAGCCTGTGAGATGAGTGCAATTGTGTGGTAGTTTGAGCATTCTTTGGCATTGCCTTTCTTTGGGACTGGAATGAAAACTTACCTTTTCCAGTCCGTGGCCACTGCCGAGTTTTCCTAATTTACTGGCATATTGAGTGCAGTACTTTAATAGCATCATCTTTTAGGATTTGAAATAGCTCAACTGGAATTCCATCACCTCCACTAGCTTTGTTCATAGTGATGCTTCTTAAGGTCCACTTGACTTCGCATTCTAGGATGTCTGGCTCTAGGTGAGTGATCACACCATCATGATTATCTGGGTCGTGAAGATCTTTTTTGTATAGTTCTTCTGTGTATTCTTTCTACCTCTTCTTAATATCTTCTGCTTCTGTTAGGTCCATACCATTTCTGTACTTTATTGAGCCCATCTGTGCATGAAATATTCCCTTGGTATCTCTAATTTTCTTGAAGGGATCTCTAGTTTTTCCCATTCTATTGTTTTCCTCTATTTCTTTGCACTGAGGAAGGCTTTCTTATCTCTCCTTGCTATTCTTGGAACTCTGCATTCAAATGGGTATATGTTTCCTTTTCTCTTTTACCTTTCACTTTTCTTTTTACATCTCCTCAGACAGCCATTTTGCTTTTTTGCATTTCTTTTTCTTGGGGATGGTCTTGATCCCTGTGTCCTGTATAATGTCATGAACCTCACCCATAGTTCATCAGGCATTCTGTCTGTCAGATCTAATCCATTGAATCTATTTGTCACTTCCACTGTATAATCGTAAGGGATTTGATTTAGGTCATACCTGAATGGTCTAGTGGTTTTCCCTACTTTTTTCAATTTAAGTCTGAAAATGGCAATAAGGAGTTCATGATCTGAGCCACAGTCAGCTCCTGGTCTTGTTTTTGCTGACTCTATAGAGCTTCTCCATCTTTGGCACAAAGAATATAATCAATCTGATTTTGGTATTGCCCATCTGGTGATGTCCATGTGTAGAGTCTTCTCTTGTGTTGTTGGAAGAGGGTGTTTGCTATGACCAGTGCATTCTCTTGGCAAAACTCTATTAGCCTTTGTCCTGCTTCATTCTGGCCTTATTCCAAGGCCAAATTTGCCTGTTACTCTAGGTGTTTCTTGGCTTACTACTTTTGCATTCCAGTCCCCTATAATGAAAAGGATATCTTTTTTGTGTGTTAGTTCTAGAAGGTCTTGTAGTTCTTCATAAAGCCATTCAACTTCAGTGTCTTCAGCATTACTGGACTTGGATTACCTAAGGATATCTGTCTTTTCAGTGTGACTTCTTCAATCATCTAATGTCTGCATAATTTCAGCTCTACATGACACTATTTATAAACTGATATATACTATACATTTATACCACTTGTCACTGGCCAGTTAGGATACTTTATGAAGTATTGCGATGATTTTCAGAATATCTACTGGGTAGATAAGAAACCACCACTGGTATTCCCATGGTTGCTCACATGATATACAGAAGATTAAAAAGGATGTGTTTTGTGATTGGAACAAAAATCACATAAAAATATCAAAGCTAAGAAGAATAAGGCCACAGTTTTCCTGCTTATATCCTTCTTTAAAAATCTACCAGACTGCTCCAAATCTTTCCTTTTGATTTTAAATCTACTAGCACTCAACTCTTTAAAAGTTAATCAAACACTTTGAATTATAAATGCCTTTAAAAAGCAGCCAGCTTTTAAAAAATTCATCAAATGATTTCTGCTCTTAGATACTTCAATTGTATTTTTTGAAGTAATATCTTGACAGCTTTGTTTTCCTATGTGGTTTAACACAAAATGGAAAAAAAAGTACAGCAGAAATAATAGTCTAAATAGAAAATATATTCACTAGATAATTATGAGGTGAGTCTACTAAAGCAAAAAATTGCTTATTCCCCAAATTTTCCCCTGGTTCTCTGTCTTCCTCTCCTTTTCACTCAACACACATATACATGTGGATGATAAAAAAGAGATTTAAATACACATTTTCCTGGCTTATTGAATGTTAAAATCAAAGATCAATGATTCAGAATGAATTCTTTAGTGCCAATGTTTCCAACTGATTCAGACTGGATTCTTTAGTGCAATATTTTCCACATTTTAATATGCATAAAAATCACTTTATGCATGCTAGTGTCTTGCTAAAAAGCATATTAAGATATAATATGTCTAGAGTGGGGCCATAGAGCACATTTCTAAAATGTCTTAGGTAATGGCAATGATGGATTTTTTGGGGAAATTAATTCTTTTAGCAGTCAGATTTGCATATAAAATGGGTTGTTTTTTTGTGTTTGTTTGTTTTAAGATAATTTGGGAAAAGGTGGCAAAAAGAAAAGGAATTTCAGGGATGGAATAAATTCAGGTCAATGAATGATTTTCTTGTACCAGCACATTGGTGGAAACTGTGGGAACTATAAAAGAAATGAAAGACACTGATCCTGACTCAAAACTTTTATAATTAATTAGAAATTCAAGTACAGTATGTAACAACAACTTGAGAATAATCCCAAAGCTAAATCATCTGCTGGTTTATCAAAATCTAAAAAGTTCAGTTTGTACAGCTTTGGTGGCATTGAAGGTCTTAGGTAGGCTCCAAAAGAGGTGCAGGAATTACAGTGCTTAGGCCATGAGGATGGAGCGGACAGGGAAAAGGGAGTGGGAGGGGAAGCAAAGGGCATGGAATGAAATAATCATGAGAACAGGTTCAGAGAAGAATTTATAAGGTGATTTTCTTGGAGTTGAAAAAACAGCAGTTTCACAGGATTATAGGATTTTGATTGGGCATAGAGAATATTCCGCCTTAGATAAGAAGTTTGGTCTTGATCCACAGTAGGATTGCCATGCTTTTAAGGAAGAAATTTGTTTATAAAATATTGTCTTGGAAAAGGAGATTATATAGAATAGTATGGGGAGCACTAACTCTCTAGATATCATGCCAAATTTTGGAAAGGCATTAAACCCCTTTTTCTCTAATTTTCTGGTTTATGACACAAGGATATTGATTTAGGGTTGTCTTATAAAATGAACTAAGAAGGAGATTCTTACCAGTTAAAGAGTTGAAAAGTTTTGACAATAATCAGGGGTATGAGACGATGGGAATTTGCATGAAATAAAGCTATAGCACCAAGAAATGATCTCTTCTGAGAAGCCCTGTGAAGTGAAGTTTCAAACGAACTTGAAAAGTGATAAGGCACCCACAATTTTGAATGTAGATGTAAAGGAAAACCACAGAAGGGTAACTGTCCTGTAACTGAATGTAAGATGAAGTTTGTTTTGGAAAAAAAAATCAAGCAAAACTTTGGCATCCAGAGAAACCTTTCTGACATTAAACCTACTAGTAACTCATTTCTCTCAAATTGGTTAGAAGCAGTATTTGTCAGGTATGACCTAAGTCAATTCCCTTACGATTATACAGTGGAAGTGACAAACAGATTCAAAGGATTAGATCTGGGAGAATGCCTGAAGAACTATGGATGGAGGTTCATAACACTGTACAGGAGGTGGTGATCAGAGCCATCCCTCCAAAAAAGAAATGCAAAAAGGCAAAATGGTTTTTTGAGGAGGCCTTACAAATAGCTGAGAAGAGAAGCAAAAGGCAAAGGAGAAAAGAGAGGACATATATCTAAATGCAGAATTCCAAAGAATAGCACAGAGAGATAAGAAAGCCTTCCTCAGTGATCAATGCAAAGAAATAGAGGAAAACAGTAGAATAGGAAAGACTAGAGATCTCTTCAAGAAAATTAGAGATACCAAGGGAACATTGAACGCAAAGATAGGAATGATTATGGAATTATAGAAATGATATGCACCTAACAGAAGATATTAAGAGGAGGTGGCAAGTTCTTCTGTCTTAATGAACCAGATAACCATGAGAGTGTGATCACTCACCTAGAGCCAGACATCCTGCAGAGTGAAGTCAGGTGGGACTTAGGAAGCATTACTATGATCAAAGTTAGTGGAGGTGATAGCGTTCCAGCTGAGCTATTTCAAATCCTAAAAGATGATGCTATTAAAGTACTGCACTCAATATGCCAGTAAATTTGTAAAACTGGGCAGTGGCCACAGGACTGGTAAAGGTCAGTTCTCATTCCAATCCCATAAGGGCAATGCCAAAGAATATTCAAACTACCACACAGCTGCATTCATTTCACATGCTAGCAAGGTAATGCTCAAAACCCTCCAAGCTAGGCTTCAACAGTATGTAAACCAAGAACTTTCAGATGTACAAGCTGGATTTAGAATTGGCAGAGGAACCAGATATCAAATTGCCAACATCCATTGGATCATAGAAAAAGCAAAAGAATTCCAGAAAAACATTTACTTTTGCTTCATTGACTACACTAAAGCCTTTGACTGTGTGGATAACAACAAACTGTGGAAAATTCTTAAAAAGATGCAAGTAGAGAGCACCTTACCTGCCTCTTGAGAAACCTGTTTACAAGTCAAGAAGCAATAGTTATAACTTGACATGGAACAACAGACTGGTTCAAAATTGGGAAAGGAGCATGTCAAGGCTTTATATTGTCACCCTGCTTATTTAGCTTATATGCAGAGTACATCACACAAAATGCTGGGCTGGATGAAGCTCAAGCTAGAATCAAGACTTCTGAGAGAAATACCAATAAACTCAGATATGCAGATGGCATCACCCTAATGGCTGAAAGTAAAGAGGAATTAAAGAGCTTCAATGCAGGTGAAAGAGGAAGAGTAAACACACTAGTTTAAAACTCAACGTTCAATAAAACTAAGATCATGGCATCCAGTCCCATCATTTCATAGCAAATACATGGGGGGAAAATTGAAACAGTGAGAGACTTTATTTTCTTAGGCTCGAAAATTACTATGCAAGGTGACTTCAGCCATGAAATTAAAAGATGCTTGCTCCTTCGAAGAAACGCTATGACAAACCTAGACAGTATTAAAAAAGCAGAGATATCACTTTGCCAAAAAAGGTCCATATAGTCAAAGCTATGGTTTTTCCAGCAGTCACGTACAGATGTGAGAGCTGGACCACAGAAAAGGCTGAGTGCCGCAGAACTGATGCTTTCAAATTGTGGTGCTGTAGAGGACTCTTGAGAGAGTCCACCACCCTTATGGCAGAAAGTGAAGAGGAACTAAAAAGCCTCTTGATAAAAGTGAAAGAGGAGAGTGAAAAAGTTGGCTTAAAGCTCAACATTCAGAAAACTAAGATCATGGCATCTGGTCCCATCACTTCATGGCAAATAGATGGGGAAACAGTGGAAACAGTGTCAGACTTTATTTTGGGGGGCTCCAAAATCACTGCAAATGGTGACTGCAGCCATGAAACTAAAAGACACTCCTTGGAAGGAAAGTTATGACCAACCTAGATAGCATATTCAAAAGCAGAGACATTACTTTGCCAACAAAGGTTCGTCTAGTCAAGACTATGGTTTTTCCAGTGCTCATGTATGGATGTAAGAGTTGGACTGTGAAGAAAGCTGAGAGCTTAAGAATTGATGCTTTTGAACTGTGGTGTTGGAGGAGACTCCTGAGAGTCCCTTGGACTGCAAGGAGATCCAACCAGTCCATTCTGAAAGAGATCAGCCCTGGGATTTCTTTGGAAGGAATGATGCTGAAGCTGAAACTCCAGTACTTTGGCCACCTCATGTGAAGAGTTGACTCATCAGAAAAGACTCTGATGCTGGGAGGGATTGGGGGCAGGAGGAAGAGGGGACGACAGAGGATGAGATGGCTGGATGGCATCACTGACTCGATGGACGTGAGTCTGAGTGAACTCTGGGAGTTGGTGATGGACAGGGAGGCCTAGCGTGCTGCAATTCATGGGGTTGCAAAGAGTCAGACACGACTGAGCGACTGAACTGAACTGAGCAACTGAAAAACAACAAAGTATTTATTTGTGTGTGCCAACTGGTAAACTTTTATCCTCTGACTGAAAATCTGTAATAACTGATTCCAAGATTGACGCTTATCTGAAAGACGGTAATCTGTAATCCAGTTAGAAGCCCACAGGATGGCCTGGCTGGAAAACTCTTCCTGATGGGAATGCTTTATATTGGGCTATGACTAATAGGCCTGATTATGTCTTCTTATGAGGAGACTGACAGTAATGAATGAAGAGCTAGAAAAGTCAGAGAGTGCATACATTACGGGACTGGTGTATCCCTACAGTGGTGCTTTGACCACTGGAATCACTGTTTCTTGAGGGGTGTTCCCACTTGCCAGCAAGTTGGCTTCTGACTGTCTGGAGGTAGTTTGCTGTTTTTCCTTTCTTCATGTGCTCACTTACAATAGACTCTGTCACCTCGGGTGACCTGCGCTTGACTCTGTGCCATTCAGCTCAAAAGCGCCTGACTCATACACACTTCCATCTGTGACCTCTTTCTAGATGTGCACAGCCATCCATTTTGCTAAAAGCATCTCCCTTTCCTTTTCTTTCCCTCTCTTGAGAGGCTACAGTGAGTTCTGCAAGCCCAGTACATGAGTACCATAGAAAGGTCTTGAAGTGAGTTGAAAACTTATATCCTATTTGTGTGGAGTTTTCATTTTCTATTTCTTCATAATCCAAAGTATCAGTACACAAGTCAGCCAGAAATCTCTTTGTGTGCAAGATAATAGCAAAAATGTATTAGGCAAAAATGCAATCCTACTAATATCTCCTCACCAAAAAGAAAACAAAATATAAACAAAAACAAAAACTTAGGTACATTAAAAATTAATCCTAACAAAACTAAATATCTGTTTATCTTTTACCAACCTAAGAAACATTACTCTATGTGACAATAAACGAGCAAATTAAAGGTAATAATTATAATCATAAAAATGACACTGAGCTTTGAATTTAAAAGTTTGTGTGTAGGCTCAAGTATGTATTATAGATGATAAAATATAACATACATCTAATCTAAATCTAATTAGTTGGTCTAGTTAGCAGCATGTATTACTTGATAGAGCTAAAATGCATTAAAGTGATAGTAGTAGAAAGTAAAATATAATTTATTGAATGATTTTACCTGTACTGTCTTATTCAGAATGATTTAAATTTGAAAGAAAAGCTAGTTTTAAAATGAGAGCTTATATCTGGAGTCCTACAGGCAAATCCAACCATAATATGTTTTTTTTTGCTACTGAGTTAGGAATAGTTTTCACATTCTTAAAGGTTTGTAAAACAATATATGACAGAGACCACATGTGGCCCACAAAGCCTTAAATATTTACTATTTGGCTCTTCACAGGAAAAGTAACCCTTAATTTGTCAACCCCTAATTTAAATTTTTTTTTCCTATTCCTTTAAATACATAACTTTTTTTATATCTTTGCATGTGTGCGTGCTTAATTGTTCATTCATGTCTAACTCTTTGTGACTCTGTGGACTGTAGCCTGCCAGGCTCCTCTGTCCACAGGATTCTCCAGGCAAGAATACTGGAGCGGGTTGCCATTTCCTCCGCCAGGGGATCTTCCCGACCCAGGGATCGAACTTTATCAAATAACAAAGTCTAGAAGGAGTAGAAATCAGTGGGCTAAAGATGTATGAACCACATTTTAGCTTGTTATTTTAAGCAAAGTGAACTGAAGAATTGGGTCAGATGCCCCAACAGTTTATCTGAACTACATTTTTAAAAATTCCTCCCTGACCTACTTGGTCAGTATGATAAATGGACATCAGGACATTCTCCCACCAGAGATGGTCTGGCTCATCATGGAGAAGAGCTTTATATATTTTCAAATCATATCCAATAAAAGCTTCACTTAACCACACTCAGTCAACCAGTATTTTCTTCTCAGGTTTGAGGAAAAATCTGGAGCAGGGGAAAGTGCAAGTGCAAGGGTTAGTCATGTCTGACACTTTGCGACCCCACAGACTGTAATGTGCCAGGCTCCTCTGTCCATGGGATTCTCCAAGGCAAGAATACTGGAGTGGGTAGCCACTCCCTTCTCCAGGAAATCTTCCTGACCCAGGGATCGAAACTGGGTCTCCTGCACTGCAGGCAGATTCTTTATCATCTGAGCCACAAGGGAAGCCCCTTGGAGCAGGGGAAACACATCTAAAAAGACAAAATTATAAAAAGGGCTAATATTTTATTATTTTGATTGTTTTCATTGTGGAATATTTAAGTTGATAAAAGAACAGCATAATATTAAGTACTATAGGATAGCATAATATCAAACCTATACATATAAAATAATTAAAAATAAGTTTTATAGGATTAAAGACATGCAATCCATTATAGTATTGTACCAGCACAAGAAAAGCTTATTAATGTGTTTCTAAAAATTATAATGTATTTTAAAAGAATATCAATTGAAAACAAATAGGGAGTTTGTTGTTTTTAGACATCAGTAAAACATAACTAAGATAATTTAGATCTAGATTATCAACTTATTTACTTTCCTTTTTTTTTTTTTGCATCATTATTATCATTAGTGGAAATCCCTAAATGGAAGGATGGATGACAGTGGAAAATTCAGATATCACATAAGAATGAAGAGCTGAAAGGATTGCAGGAGAAAAACAAAACAAATGCAAGAACCCTACTTATTCTTGTTATTGAATTTGTATTAAACATTGGACCTGTTTTTTAAAATATCAAACTGAATGAGGCTCTTTAGACCAGGGTTTCTTTGTCCCTACTGGTATTTGGGTCTGGATAATTCTTAGATTCCAGGGCTTGTCCTCTGTGTCGAGCAATGTTTCCCGGCATCTCTGGTCTCTGTCTACCAGATGTCAGTAGCAAACCTCTCACACTAGAAGCACCATCACTGTGGAATGACAGTCGTATTGAGGAAGACATATTTTTGGGCTCATGTCTCTGTAAACCCTGCTCTAAAAATCTAAGGGAGCAAACATGATATTGCTTTGTGTGTCTGTACAACTTTCACATCAACTTTACAACAGAAGCTTAAAATTTTATTTTTGATATCAAAGCATTCATAATTAAACTCTTTGGGACATTTGCTTTCATTATGCAGTCTTTTTTCGATAATCTTGGAACACTGTAACATGAATGCTAATCATTTTGTTGATGAGAGAAAGCTATTTAAACACATTAAAAATCCTTTTTTGAAAGCTCCATCGATTTTCCTCCGCCATTCAAGTCTCAGGTAACTCCACTGGTTTACTACTTTAATTATTGAATAAAAAGGATAAAAGAGATCTGCAAAAGAATCCATGGACTTAGACACAGAAAAAAAAAATGAGAAAAAAAGAAAATAAAATTTATATTAGTGTCAATAAATAGCAACAAATGTGCAAATTGCTTATAACAGATAAAGTTTCATTAAGTTGGGGTTTTCTGACAGTTGTGGGGACAAAAAACATCTGAAGGTATGGAAACAAAAAATAAAGGGAAGCTCTCTTATGCAGACAGAGTTCACATATGAAGGTGTTTCTCTAGTGTTGGGATGTCTGGTTAAATTTTATAGCATTTTCAGCAAAGGAGACGCAGATGTAAAGAACAGACTTTTGGACTCAGTGGGAGAAGTTGAGGGTGGGATTATTTGAGAAAATAGCATTGAAACATATACATTATCTTATGTAAAATGGATGACCAGTGCAAGTTTGATGCATGAAGCAGGGCACCCAAATCCAGTACTCAGTGACAACCAAGAGGGATATGGTGGGAAGGGAAGAAGCAGTAGGGGTTCAGGATCAGGGGAACACGTATCAGTTCAGTTCAGTTCAGTTCAGTCGCTCAGTTGTTCCGACTCTTTGCGACCCCATGAATCGCAGCACGCAACGCCTCCCTGTCCATTACCAACTCCCGAAGGTCACTCAAACTCATGTCCATCGAGTTGGTGATGCCATCCAGGCATCTCATCCTCTGTCATCCCCTTCTCCTCCTGCCTCCAATCCCTCCCAGCATCAGGGTCTTTTCCAATGAGTCAACTCTTCGCATGAGGTGGCCAAAGTACTGGAGTTTCAGCTTTAGCATCATTCCTTCCAAAGAAATCCCAAGGCTGATCTCCTTCAGAATGGACTGGTTGGATCTCCTTGCAGTCCAAGGGACTGTCAAGAGTCTTCTCCAACACCACAGTTCAAAAGCATCAATTCTTCGGCACTCAGCTTTCTTCACAGTCCAACTCTCACATCCATACACGACCACTGGAAAAACCACAGCCTTGACTAGACAGACCTTTGTTGGTAAAGTAAGGTCTCTGCTTTTCAATATGCTATCTAGGTTGGTCTTAACTTTCCTTCCAAGGAGTAAGCATCTTTTAATTTCATGGCTAAACTCACCATCTCCAGTGATTTTGGAGCCCCCCAAAATAAAGTCTGACACTGTTTTCACTGTTTCCCCATCTATTTGCCATGAAGTGATGGGACCAGATGCCATGATCTTCGTTTTCTGAATGTTGAGCTTTAAGCTAACTTTTTCACTCTCCTCTTTCACTTTCATCAAGAGGCTTTTGAGTTCCTCTTCACTTTCTGCCATAAGGGTGGTGTCATATGCATATCTGTGGCCAATTCATGTTGATGTATGTCAAAAACCACTACAATATTGTAATGTAATTATTTTCCAATTAAAATAAATAAAAATTTTCATAGCATTTTATCTGATAAAAAGGCAGAAAGTTTTGTTGTGTGTGTTTGTTTGTGTTTGAAGAGAAAAATGAATCTAATATGTCCAGTATGTGTCACATAGCACTATCATGTGATACCATGAGGAAGAGTCCCAGCAACATGCATACTGTCATTGCGATGACTGATTCCATGGAATAGATGGGTGGGTAATCCATGTCAGTCCAGTTAAAAATGGTGCAGTACTGGTGCAATACCTAACCATGGAAAACCCTTACGAGAAACTGTTTTGTTGTTCTTGTTCTCAGTGCATGTACAACTATCTGGAATTATCTTATTATTTACTTCCCTTTTGTATTGTCTGTCTCTCTTGATGAAGATGTAAGCTGCAGGAAAGCAGGCTATTGTTTCTCTTCCTCATGACTGTATTTTCATTACCTACAGTAGTAACTGACACTTTGCAGTTGTTCAAACGTATTTGTTGAATAAAGAATTAATAATTTAATGAATGAAGTTGTTATGCTACATTTAGATGTTATTGATCAACAATGTTAAAAATTGTTTAATTGGGACCAAGAGGTTGTTAGTACATTTTTACTAGGTTTGGACACAGATAAAAAATTAAGAAAAATAAGTGAAATAATCATCCACCATCACCATCAGTGCATAAAAGGAAAAAAAATTTAACATAGAAATAGCAAGAGTAATTTCAAAATAAAAATTAGGCATAGAATAAAGGACAAGACAGTTGTTTATTTTTTGGCCACACTAAACGGCATGTGGGATCTTCACTCCCCAACAAGGGATGGAACCTGTGACCCCTGCCTTGGAAGCATGGAGTCTTAACCACTGGACCCTCAGGGAAGTCCCAGAACAAGACAGCTAAATAAACTCATCTCTAAGGATAACTCATTCCATTGTTATTATATAACTTATTTCATCATAGATCAGTGATACAGCAGCATGTTCACTGGGTTTTAGACAGACAGTTATAAAAAGTGGCTTTCCATCAGGAAACACGGAGATGAATAACTATTAATTGTTATTTTTATCATAAACTCATACGTTTCTTCTGAGCCCCAAATTACTGAGTTAGACTAACCATATATATACATATGGTAATTGGTTTTATGGTCAGAGGTTTGTTTTCATTCTCCTTGTTCTTAGAGTCAGAGACTTGTCTGTTCTTCTTGTCCTCATTGCCGAAGCCCCTCTTTCTGAATAACTTTCTTTAAGGTCTGGTATGTCTTCCCAGCTCCCTTCATTCTCCTATATAAGTTTACAGATGGCCTGTATCTTTCTACCATCTCAATAAATTGTCTTTTCTTCTGCAGAGACAACCAGAGGTATTCTATCACGAATGTTTGTTTTCACAGACTAATTGACAATTAGAATATTAGACAGCAGAACTGGATTAGGGACCTCTGTTCCTTCTCTCTAATGTAAGAATTATGTAACTTCAGTATTTTATATAAGAATTCTGGATATTGTAAAGTTCAGGTATAGACTTGGCCTTTTTGCAAACAGACACATCTAGTAATATGAGACTAGTTATAGAAAATGTGTTATAAATGTGGATCCAGAAACTTATAAGAGGTGGGTAAGGAAACTGAATAGTAACCCTAGTGAGAGGTGTGTCAAAAGCTTCTTTTGTTTTACGTGTCTATAGCTCAGAACACTTTCTATGGGAACTGGTTGTTCTAGTATTAAGTGGAGGAGGAGAGACTTTCTCAGTTAAGGCTTCTAATTTAAGCAATATAACACAGAAAATTATTTCAGTGACTATTTTGTGAATTCTCACAAGCATGGTACATAAGTGGATACATAAGTGCTAAGTTAACTCATTACTTGTAATATATGCTTTAAGACAATAGGGCTTGAGTCTGTCTAAGTTCTGGTTGAGAAGCACTGGAGAATAGTAGACTAAATTGGGAGAGGAGTAAATAAGTTATAATAGGGACAATATACACTCATAATTTTGTAAGAATTCCTTATGTTTATGAGGCTAGTGATCATCTTCTCTGTTCTCATGTTAGTGGCAGCTTTCAGCAGGGAAATTAGTTTTCTTAATTTATTGTGAACCACATTCATCTTAATCTTCATTATACGATTTCAGGCCCGGGGTACTGCAAACAGACTATTGATCCTCCTGGACGTTTACAAGCTGCTTGTTCCACAGGCACTCATTCATCTACTCACCAAATAGGTATTAGGCAAACACATGTATTAAATAATTGTAAATATGGCAGATTTTGGTATAGACTGTAAATACAGTTCATTCTTTGAATGTGTAGTTCAGCAAGCTCAAAACCCAACTCATTTCTTACTTCCTCCCACCACAAACTCTGCAAACCTGCTTTATCTATATTCACTATCCCTGGTGGTTCAGTGGTAAAGAATCTGCGTGTGATGCAGGAGGGGCAGGTTCAATCCCTGGGTCAGGAAGATCCCCTAGAGGAGGAACTAGCAACCCACTCCAGTATTCTTGCCTGGACAATCCCATGGACAGAGGAGCCTGGCAGGCTGTTACAGTTCATGGGGTCACAAAGAGTCAGACATGACTTAACGACTGATCTTGAGTGTCATGGTGGCATCACATTTACCCAGTTATCAAACCAAAACCATGCTACCATTTGTGGGTCTTCTCTGTATCTTATTCTTCATAGAAAGCAGGAAGGTAAGTTCCATTAATCCTTTACTTTTTTCTTTAGTAGTTTTTCTAATCCTTTGTTGAAGATTAAATCCTCATAACTTCTTGTCTGAGTTATTTGAAGACCTTTCTAACTATCTGTTTAGTTGCTCAAGCACTTATGTCTATGAGGATACTTATTTCCAAAAGCAAATGTCATCATGCCAGTCCTCATGCTAAAAGCCTTCAATTCTTGTCTATTACCTGTAGGATGAAATCCTAATTTCTTGCAAAGACACAGATCCATGTTTACTCATCTCCTGTGGCTGCCTGCCTCCCACTCTGCATCCCCCAAATTTTGAATACTGTGTGTGCTTTTCTTCAAATGGCCATGCTGTCCCCAGCCTCTGCTTTTATAACTTGCTGCTCCTTCTACTGGGAATGCTCACTCCACAAACATCCTCTCAATCCACCACCTCCTACTCAGCCTTTGAAACTCAATACCTCCTTCACAGAGAATTTTTAACAGATTCCTCCATCTTAAATGGCTATTTTATCTTATGCTCTTAATGCACTGAATTGTGGTGACTTGCATATTGTTTTGACTTCTTACATGTTTACTTTCTAAACAACATACTGATTATAGGACACAGTGACTGGCATAACTGGAGTCTCCATAAAGCTTGTTGAACAAATGAATATTAGTCAAAGCATAAACTGTTAATATTTAGTGGATTATATTACTTAAAACAATCAATGTTTAATTTTAATGATTATTAGTATATAATAATAGATTGAAAATAATTTTATCATAATGAATCAGTTAGGAAGATATTGATATGAACTGGGGAAGCAAATGATGAATGAGAAACAAAATATGTTTGTGTCCACATATGTATCTGTGGATGGCTATTTTGACACACATTGTTGATGAACTACAAAATCCAGAGTCAGAAAATAGAATTACAAAGTTTAAAAGGATCTACTCCAGTTGGCAAGCACAGATAACTTAATTGTAATATATTCAATAAAGAGAGAGAAATACGCTGAGAATACCATAGACCAGCTTAGAGGTTCAGAGCAGGCTTGTTGGAGGAGCAAATATTTTGAAGAATAAATTCAAAGTAGACAAGTAAGGATGAAAAATGACAAGTTTGTGCCACATGTGAAAACGTAACTAGCTATATTATCTTTAATCATGAAATCTATCTGAAGAATTTCACTGGAAAATGATATTTTTTTAGAGTTACTCAGACCTTGGGAGAATGAAAAGACATTGAAAGATAGGGTCAGTCACTGCAAGCACACCATGCTATGGCAAATAATTATTTTATAAAATGGATGTACAGATGCATGTGAATATGTATGGATTATTATAACAAATGAATGTTTAAATTTTACTTCTGTGTCCACATGCATCCACTTTACCAAACCATGTCTGGTATGTTACACACATGTACATCCCCCAAACACAGGTATATATAAATATTACTTGCAACTGCCCTACAAAGTGAGTAGTATTATCCTGATTTTATATACTACCACACTCAGCTAAAAGAACTGAATAAAACTACTTAAGGCCGAATGACCAGTTGGTAACAGATTGAACATTTGATTCTCTGTCTGTGTGAGGTCATTCCTGTTCTGTTATGCCACCTTAACAGATATTGCATTGAGCTGCTTAAAATGCTACTCTTAAGGAAAAAAGACTATTTTAATATATGGTCAGCTCTTTTTTTCCCAAAAAACATGTTTTGAAATCTTAGAGGTAGATGATCACATTCATACAAATCACTGTAAGGATGAAAATTAAAAGAAACTGAAACAAAAATATATTTAGTTGATAGCTAAGAAGGAGCAAAGTGATCCAAAGCATAGTTCCAAAGAGACTTAGCATCTGTGCACTGAAACGCTTGTTTTAACAAGTCCAACTGTGTTTCCTAACTATGCCAATCCTTTCCCTTGGCTAATGCAGCATCCAGTTTACAGAATATATCAAACTGCAGCTTTCTTGCTGAGAGGAGCTGAATGCTGCTTTAATTTCCCAGCCGGGAGCTGGTATTTCATCATGAACCAGGCATATTAAATTGTTGTGTAAGTGGAAAGACCACAATGTCAGCCATATGGCAGTTTCTCTTTGCAGAAAAGGAGAGACCGTCAAATCAAACTGTTAAGTCTAATGTCAGTTATTAATTTGGAGATACGGACTAGTGATTTATTTTCCCTAAGGTATTTTTCTTCCCTCCTATGCCCCATAAAAGTGATAAGTACATTTTAAATTGAAAAAACAGTGTAGGTTAACCTTAAATACATCACATTATGAATACGACTTCCAGAAGTTTCTATTCTATAACAGAGAGGAAAATGCTTCTTTACAATCAATTTTCCAAGTCTACATTTAGGGTTGTACTTCACTCTGGAATGAGCTGGATAGATTTCAGACCATCAGATGTGGGTTTCTTGAGCTGAAAAGGCAGAAGTGGTTCCACATCATTTCCATCTCTAAAACAGGTCACCCTTCCCTTCAATGAGCTATCTCCACCCCAATTTTTCTTTGACTCAGCACACTATTGCCCAGTTTTTACAGAAATTGCTTCAATTATCCATCCAAGAAATTTATATTAGAGACTAGGGGTGAATTTGAGCAAACTCTGGGTGACAGCCAAGGACAGAGAAGCCTAGTGTGCTGCAGTCCATCGGATCGCAAAGAGCTGGACACAACCTAAGAACTTAACAACGACTAGTGTGTGTCAGATTTCATCCTACGTGTTTCAGGTATAAAACAAGTTCCTTATTCTCATGGAACTCACACTCTAAATAAATAAGTAGATGACCTGTATGATACTGCCTGCTATAGAGAAATAAAACAAGGTAATGTGATGGAATGATAGTGTTTGTCTAAGAATGTGTTAACTGCAGAACAGTGGGTGTTTTAGGACTTTTGATATCTCTATGAATCATTTTTGTTTGTTTTAATGATTAGATTTTCCTTGCAAGATTTTCTTCTCCTGAGTTCAAAACACTTAGAAGTTTCTGAAGCTGTGATATAGATTACAGGTTTTCACTGACATGTTCACAATCTCATCTTCTCTCCCCACTGCTGCTGTAGCAAACTCTAGTACTAATCCCCATAATGATGATGGTGCTGTTAGACTTACTGATGGGGATTTTTGAGAGAACGAAAATCTACTCCTTCAGAGTCACGTGCAGAGTCAGCCTCCTGAAAGTCATCTCACAAAATAATCACTTCTCTCTCCTGTGGGGCTCCACCTCATCCCTCTTCCTGGCTCCTCTCAGAACCGCAGGCATTTGGTTCAGGCACAAGTGGGCCAATGAAAACAGCAAATGCAAAAAACTGAGCATTAAATCCAAGATCTCTTTCTAAAAAGTTATCCTCTGGGCTGGAAATAAAATTTCACATTCCCTGGTGCCATTTGTTTCTCTCATTTTCCACTCTTCTTATATCATTATAGAATTCTCACTCATAAGCCGGTGGGAATTAGGTTTATTCTTAGGTATTCTTGAAGCCCTATAGACTTAGACTCTTTAAAAACAATAAATTTCATTAGGAAGGGAGTCCACTAAAACATTTTTATTGAATCTTTTCAGCTTTCAGTTATTAAAGGTTTCTATGTTTTGATTTCTTATTTGTTGCCATGGTCTCTGAGCAAAATCTCAAGACAACAACCTGAAAATGTAGCCAAGAACAATTATCACTCCTCTTTTTTTTTTCTTCACACTTTTAGTGACAAAAGGGCTTGGGTCCAAGAGGTTCAAATTAATGATGGCAGGGAGTTGATTTTTTTCCCCTAAAACAATACATACCTTCCAGCAAAACTGCAAAGTATAAGGCTACATCCACTTAAACACACGGGAATTATGACAAATGAGTGATCTAGAAGGGCTCCATAAAACAGAAACGATCTACAATTTATTCAGCTGGATTCTGACTCCCTGATGTATAAGATATTAGACACCACACATTCCCAGTTTTCTCTGAAAAGTCTTTATTGTTTGGGGGAGAACTACAAAAGACAAAATTAAGTTTTAAAAAAAATACCTATTTTAGCACTTTAAAACAACTAAGGTTCTGGACAACAGAAAACTTTCACTGGATAAAATTCCTATTTAAGAGAAAGAGTTTATGATTCAACTTAAAAATTGTCTTCAGGGCTGGTGCACTGGGATGATCCAGAGGGATGGTACGGGGAGGGAGGTGGGAGAGGGGTTCAGGATGGGGAACACGTGTATACCTGTGGCAGATTCATGTTGATGTATGGCAAAACCAATACAATATTGTAAAGTAATTAGCCTCCAATTAAAATAAATAAATTTATATTAAAAAAAGAAAAAATTTTTCTTTATCTAATGTTTCTTTCTTTTTCTAATGTTCCTGAAATAGGAACATATTCTTCAATAGAAGCCCAACATGCAAAATGATACATTCACAACGCATTTGCTCAAGTATAGTTATTTTCCCTGATTTAACTTGCCTAAAATTTTCCATGTAAAATTATCTGTCTGGAGCACAAGCATTTTGAAATCCTGTTATATATTATTCTTTATGGTAACACTCTCTTGTCCTTCCACAGATAATCTTATTGCAGCTCAAAGAAGTCACATCTAGTAAGAAAATTAATCTCCATCTGTAATACAGTATCTTGGTAAAGCTGTTTCCACACAGTGTAAGGACGTGAGCCGGCAACCGTGTGTTTAATTTAACCCAAGATAAAGTCAAGTCAGAAAATTAAGACTCTAGAATGAGCAAATGGCTTAGTTCAAGTCCTTTCTTTACTCTGAACTATACAGTTATAACCAGAATGCCCTGATAGTAAAGGCACTAAAACAAAAAAAGCAAACTAGACCAGGTCAAGATTCTCAGAAACTTGGAACCAGCTTTTCTCTAGAGCCTATCCCTTCTCCAGTGGCTCTTCCCGACCAAGGAATTGAACCAGAGTCTCCTGCATTGCAGGCCAGTTCTTTACCAACTGAGCTACCAGGGAAGCCCATTTCTCTAGAGCATGTACTTCATAATCAGATAGGAAAAGAGATAGATACATAGAACACAATATATGGAAGTACTAATTTGGTTCTTTTCTCACTGGAAACTTCATAATGATAATAATAATGATACCTCTACCCATTTATGGGCTTCCCTGATGGCTCAGGTGGTAAAAAATCTGCCTGTAATGTGGGAGACCTGGGTTTGATCCCTGGGTTGGGAAGATACCCTGGAGAAGGGAACAGCTACCCACTCCAGTATTCTGGCCTGGAGAATTCCAGACTGTATAGTCCATTGGGTCACAAAGAGTCGGACACGACTAAGCTACTTTCACCATTTATATTGTTTCTTTAAAAAGATAACCTGTTAAAAATTATGAGTCCAAGCATCTCTCTTCTTCAACTTACAACAATACATGCAAAAATATGCCTATTATTCACATAAAAGTGATTTCAGTACCAAATGTTTCCAGTTTCCTATTGAACAGGAAGCAGTGGTGATTGTTTTACAATTACAAGTATCTTGTAACTCCAAGAAAACAAGAACTTTTAATGTACTCATATTAAGTCCTTACAATAAGGGCATAAATAAATATGAACAGTTGTAATGTGCAATGGATTCAATTAAGATTTCAAATGTTCTTCCTTTAAGCATTCTAGACTTTAATTAATGGTCTCATTCAGGTCCAGTGTGAATGTATAAGTGTGAGTGGCTATTATTGACTTGCTAACATCAATAATATTTAGACATATCTTTGGAACCTACTACTCCTTTTGTTGGGGTGCACATACGTATTCCAGAAAAGGGAACCACTCACTGCATGTCACTAAAACATCATTTTGTTAATGTGTTTCTCTTGTGATTTACAGTATGAAGTACAAAGAAACATTTTAAATACTTCTGGCATTTTAAATTTGCCAAGGGTATTAAAACATTTCAATAAATTTAGTATATCTTGCAAAATAGGTGATGAAAAGCAATTTAAAGTGATTAAACTTTTCCTACTTCATTATCTTTTTGCTGAACTATTCTGACTGGTAATTTCAGTATTCCCTTCTAAGTAAATTCAACCATGGAGAAATGTCTCTATGGATAGCAGAAGCATATAGCTTAGACTATATGGATAGCTTAGACTTAGGAAATGCAGATTTTCTAGCAACAGGCTAGGAGGAAGCAATTGTAGGTGTGTGTGCATGTGTGCAATGTGTTTGTTTTATCATTCAGACTGATAGGAAAGGATCTCTGTTTTCTGAAATGCTGTAAACTAATAACATTGTAACGATGTGCAGAGCGGTGGCCTAAAGTCAGTCCATCTCGGTCACTACTGATCTCTGTGGCCCATGCACCTCTCAGACTCTTCAACTGCACAAAAGAATGAAATAATGCCTCCTTCTTAATTCCAAATTTTACAAAAATGTTTCTGAATAATTTAACTTTTGAAAAATATATGTCTGTTCTCCCATTTCCCTTCTAATGCATTTGGGAAATTGATATTGAAAATGATAAAGATTATGCATTTTTGTAGTTACATTAACCTAATGTGGAATTATATGATATACTTGAAATGAGTACAATGTGGGACACATTAAAGTCTAGTTATTTGAAGAATTTGGATTTTATGAAATCTTAAGTGTTATTTCTTGGGTGTGTGTGTGCATAAACATAAACACACATATGTATACAATAAGGCAATTAAGATTTTTCAGCATTGAAGTGGCCTTTAATTTTAAAGAGCTTTCAAGACTGTTTATTTCATCCTCCCATCCCCACCCCTACCATACACACAAATGATTTCTCATAAATTTAATTGCTATTGCATTAAGACTAACAGTGACTCAGAAGAATATACAAATTGATTATTAGATTCTCTGTTAACTCAACATGAGCACTGATTCAAGAATACTTCAGTAATGTCTTACACGTGTGTCTGTTGCTCTGTTTGATGTCAGCTGGTGGCTTCTGTTACTCCCTATCATCATAGCACAAATCTATAAGCATTTTGTATATGTTAAGTCATTTAGTCCTCTAAGCAAGCCTAATGAGGTAGAAATGATTATTATCCTGATGTTACGAATTTGGAAATGGGCATAGAGATCAGTGACTTTCTCAAAACCCAAGAGCATCTCAAGATCCAGCTCTAATGCCTACACTCCTTAAGCAGCATCCTTCTGTCACATTTCAAAGAACTTCACAACCAGCCCCAACACTTTCTATTTTTCACTACTCATGAAAAAGAGGTGTAGTTAATTTTCATCCACTAGAACATGAATCATCACAAATATCACCTTCCTCCATTTTTTTCAATGCTGGGATCTTGTCCTAGAAAATATCCTCAATGGTAATACTTCAAAAATATTGTGAACTCTAGAATAAGCAGAAAGACATTTCAAATACTCAGAAAAGTATTAAAAACAAGCACACTGGCAAAAGAGAATATGTCCCCAAGAGTCCCATTCCAACAGCATCATAGACCTGGAAAAGCGCAGATAGTGTCTATTTTAATAGTCTCCTTTACAGATGATGAACCTAAGCCCTAAAATGTCAAACAGACTGCCTGGGGACATGCAGCTGGTTGGGGTCTTATTGACAGAGATGGGATTGGTTCCTGACTCTGTGGATGCTGAGTACTCTGCCATAGCGTGCTGTTTCCTAATCCTCTTACAGTTTTGTTCCTAAAGATAGAATTTGTTAATTTAATTTGCAATTTTATGAGAGTAGAACAACCATGCAATGAAATATGCTTAAGCTACTCAGACATAACCTTTTATTTTTTATTTTATTTTATAACTTTATAATATTGTATTGGTTTTGCCATATATCAAAATGAATCCACCACAGGTATACATGTGTTCCCCATCCTGAACCTTTTAAATGGCACATGGTACAAGGTTCAATAAGGCATGCCACTGTGAAGCTGCATAGTTTCAGTAATGTGGACCTTCAGATTTGAAGGCAGGATCTAAACTTAAGAGTAAGTAAAACCTGGGCACAGAATAAAAAGCCTTTGTTATCAGCTTAAGTGGATATGGACAAGGAGCATGCTAGAGTTGAAATGAGGACACAGTGAGAACCTATCCATCTGTCTACCAGCGATTACGCACATAAACTCACCACAGGACATCACTCCAAATGAACCTGTTCAAAGAGTGAATTTTTTAGGGCCATAAATACTACAGGTTGGGGGCATTTATCAAAGACCTTAACTATGTTTTATACTAAAATACTATATTATGGTAAAGAGCCTGGCCTGTTTTATATGCATACCTGTTAATTCTTTTATAGGATAAAAATATAACTTTGGTAGCATTATAAAAGCTTTAATTACTTTCAAATGTATAACCAATGCCTCAAAAGGTAACACATATTTTCCACAGAAAGATGGTCTTACTTCACCTTATCCCACTCTGGGCTGGTAGTATAGAATAGAAAAAGTGAGAGGGAAACAAGCTAATATTAAAAATAAAAATTTGAACCTCCACCCTTCCCATGCAATTGCTATGCTTTTATACTTTACTGAAGTGTGCCTACTCAAAGACATACTTCTTCCTTCTTTTTGTGCTGAGATTCCACAAGTATGATGAAGTATGATAATGATCCTTAAAGAAAGTGTCACAACAGAGTAATAGTTTGCACAACTTTCATCCACAGAACTCAAAGTACTTTACTAATGTTAGCTCATTCATCGTGCCTGCCTGTGACAGGGGATGAGCAGATCTACTTGAGTAGGGCAAGAAAATCTTAGTCAGCAATCTTGTATTGAGGCTCTGAAAGCTAAATGTGAGGCTGGAGAGCAAAATAAAAGAACAAAACCAAGAGCATTAAAAGAAGCAACCAAGAAGGAATCTAGCTTCTCTGTTTAGCACTAAATAAAGTTACATTTATGACTTCTATTAAAAACTTAAAAACTTACAGGAGTAAAAAGAGCAGTCATCATAATTTTTCATTTGAAAAATTGAAAGGAAATATAAAGAAAGATCATTTATTAAAAACTTTATCACTGATGTCATGATATAAAATATTATTCAATTAAAGATGACTTCAAAATTAGATTCAATGCCACAAATATTTATTCAATAAAAAGGATATACCAGGAAATGTGCTAAGGATGACAACACAAATAAAAACATAAAGTGATTAGTATAATACAAATCTTTATGCCCCATAGTTTCTGTGCATCATTTATATAAATGTTCCAAATAAATCACAGAGAAAACTTAGGGATGAACAGAAAATAAGGGAATGAGTATAAATAATATATGAGAGAAAGAAGTATTAAGAGTGTAAAATTCATGAATTCTAGGGTTTTTATCTTCTTTGCTACTCTATGACAAATACTTAGAACTCTGGAGCACTGAAGATTTTCAATAGCTCTATGTGGCATCATCGACTCAATGGACATGAGTTTGAGTAAACTCCAGGAGTTGGTGATGGACACGGAGGCCTGGTGTGCTGCAGTCCATGGAGTCACAAAGAGTCGGACATGACTGAGCAACTGAATTGAACTGATGTGGTAAAAAAAAGGGAAGGAAGGAAGGAAACAATATAACTTGCTCCATTTATGGCATAAGTTGAAATAATGATTTTTTTGGAAGACAGAAAAATTTCTAAGAAGGCAACAATAGGGGAGAGATGACAGCCCTCTATATTATTCTAGATACATCTGCCTTGCCCTTTCACCCCATTTTTTTATCTGCATAGTGTTTTTGTTTTTCATTAAAGTATAATTGATTTATAGTTTCATGTGTACAGCAAAGTGATTCAGTTTTATATATATATATACAATTTCCAGATTCTTTTCTATTATAGTTTATTACAAGGTATAGTAAGTCCCATACATACGAACCTTCAAGTTGTGAACTTTCAAGATGTGAATGTGTGTTCCCATGTCTAACCACATAAGGTGTGAGTGAAGTTGCAGTTTTCCCTCTGTCTCCTATTGCTGACAGCTCTACCATCTTCCTCTTCCTCTCCCTCCTCCAGTCAACCCTTCTCACCTGTTCACTCGATGCCAGCCCCTGTATGCCAGCTGCTGTACTGTATCTACTTACTTTTCAAGGTACTATACTATAAGATAAAAGATGTTTTCTTTATTTTTTGTTTATTTTCATGCATTGCTTGTGTGAAAAATATTATAAGCCTATTACACTACCATGCTATACAGCCCATTGTGTTAGCTAATTTTGTTAGCTAGGCTAACTTTGCTGGATTTACAAACGTGCTCTTGGAACAGAACGAGTTCTTATGTAAGGGATTTACTGTATTGAATAAAATTCCCTGCTGGTAACTATAAGCCTGTTTCTATGTCTGAGGGTCTATTTCTGTTTTGTAAATATGTTCCTTTGTATCACTTTTCTATCTTCCACATATATGCACAGTGTTTCTAACAACTGAGATAACTGACACTTGAGTCTTCACATCAAGATCTAGATCTGGTTTTCTAAACAGATGGGAGTACTGGAAACACAAGGCCTCTTTAATGAGTGAGGGTCATGGGGGAGACCTGGGTAGCCACCATCCCTCTCATCTGGGTTTAGAAGAGCCAATCCTTGTGTCTCCTTGACTCCAAGACACAGAATTGGCTGCCATCAGTCACCATGTTTGTTCTAATGTTCACATCACACTGGGTTCACTTCACTGCTTTCCTGTAGCTGCAGGCTCTGAGGCATTTGAGTCATCATGCTTGACAAGGTCCTGGTACTGCAACACGGCCTGACGAGGTCCTCTCACCTATTTTTACAGCAATCTAGAATAGTTTTATCCAGTATGGCAGGCACTAGCCACATGTGGCTATTTACATTTAATCTAAAATAACTGCAATAGAATGACATTAAACATTCAATTACTCAGTCACACTAGCATCAAATGCTCAATAGTTGCATATGGCTAGTGTTTGAGCAGTATTAAGTAAAGAATATTTCCATCACTACAGAAAGCTCTAGTGAATGGCACTACTCTAGATTGTTTGAAATTCTAGAACCATATTATTTGATTCTTAATATAGTGAGATTCATTTAAAATTAGATAGAAGGTAATTCAAATATCAGTCCTGAGTTTCTCAGAAATAGATAATGCTTTGTGTTTCATTTAGTGTAGTTTATAATTTATCATTATTATTTGTATTAGTTTCCTGTCTTGACATAAAGATAATGAGTTTAGCACAGTATAGTACCGAAATGAATGGGATGTTTGGTTCCTTTTTTTTCTTTTTTCTTTATATTTTTAACTTTACAATATTATATTGGTTTTGCCATATATCAACATGCATCTAAAATTAAAAAAAAACAAGCTTTTTATATTTTAGAGCTGGAAAGAAAACAAAAGAGAATAAGGAGTAGTGATGAGGAAAAATAGATCTGTTCATCCATTCATCCGTTGACTCATTGTACGAGTTCTCCTTGAGTTTATGTAAGAATTCAAGCACTATTCTTTGGAGTTGCAGATTTAAACTGGAAAAAGTCATTGTGTCAAAGCTCAGAAATTTCATAATCCATTATAGAAGACTGACATATAAATTATAACAAAAACAGTTCAATAATAGGTTAAGTGGTAGGAAAGCAGAAAGAAAAAAAAATCTGCCCGGGGGAGACTAAAAAAATTACATTTCAGCGATGTCTTCATATGGGAAGCAAAGTGTCAGCCTAAAGAATGGAGAGGGTTTTTTGTTTTATTTTGCTTTATTTTTTTTTAAACTAAAGAGATTAATCTTTACAAAGGCAACTTTCATTCTTTGCTAATGTAAGAGCTAGCAGCCTTGATTTAAAGATAAATCAAGGTTGATTTAAGGACATCTAGAGGGGAAGATATGCATTGAGATTAGGAAAATAAACTGGGCCAGATTGTATAGAGTTATGGAGGTCTTGTTTAAAATTTTGGATATTCTTTTTCTTCATCCAAAGAGCAAGGGACATAATTCAGATGAGCCTTCCTAAAAGATGAATAGCTGCAAAAGGATGAAAACACAAAGGTCTGGAGTCTCCTCTCCAGAATCCTGGGAAACAGGCATGAATGGGAAATGTTGGGCTTCAAAATAAGAGGCCCATTGCTGCTGCTGCTGCTGCTAAATCGCTTCAGTCGTGTCCGACTCTGTGCGACCCCATAGACGGCCGCCCACCAGGCTCCCCGTCCCTGGGATTCTCCAGGCAAGAACACTGGAGTGGGTTGCCATTTCCTTCTCCAGTTGGTCACTCTCAATTCACTAATGCATGCGTACTTTAAAGAGAACCCTTAAAGAAAACATGAGAGCTTTGCTGGTGCTCAGTGGTAAAGATTCCACTTGCCAATGCAGGAGACATGGGTTTGGTCCCTGATCCGGAAAGATCCCATATGCCAAGCAGGGCAACTAAGCCCATGTGCCATAATTAATGACCCTGTGCTCTAGAACCCAGGAGTCACAACTACTGAGGCCACACTGCAGCTTTTAAAGCCTGTGTGCCTTAGAACCCATGCCCCACCACAAGAGAAGACACTGCAGCGAGAAGCCTCTGCTCAGCAACTACAGAGTAGGCCCGGCTCAGTGTGATAGAGAAGAGAAAGCCTTCATAGCAACTAAGACCCAGCACATCCAAAAATAAATAAACAAAATAATTTTTCAAAAAAGGTTGCTCTTTAAAAGAAAGAAGAAAAAAACATCAGTCCAGGAGATAGTTCTTTCTTAAGACTATCCTATTGATGATGTATATTCTACCTAAAAACCTTTTTCCTCCAGTTATGCTTGATGGAAAGCCCTGCTTCTTTCTACCTTTGAGCTATGCATGCAAAATGAAAAAAAAAATCTTCCATCTGTTCTTTATTATCAGACATTCCCTTAATAGCATATACCGAGTTTATTGTTACAGAAGGTAGCATTTGAATAATATAAGTAAAATGCATATACCAATAAAGCAAGTAAAATATGAATACCAAAGAAAACTGGTAATCAAAATGTCACAATTTTTGCTTTCAAGAGAATGATAAAGAGTATGTCAAAATAGTCAAATCAATTGTACATTCTAAAGTGAATCATAACCTGCTAGATTTGTTTTACCTTGCAACAGAACCCCATACTTTTCACTAAAATCAATTACCCCAGTTTTTGATAGACATTGAAACTTAGGAGCTAGGTAGAGGCACATTTTAGAAATTAAGTCCATGAATTAGAATGACACACTAGAAATTAGAATTAGAAAGTACATTTGCCTTAAGGAGTTTTTATTTGACTAGGTTCAAGATATGGCCTGGCCATTTATAATTAGAGAGGCCATACCTCTCTAATTATAAATACTTCAAAAGTGGTGACTTGTGAATAATCACAGGAATACGAGAAGATCCAGAACTGTAATAAAGCTGTTTTTGTTTTTTCCTTTTTCTTCTCTCTAACTTTTGCTTCTTTGTCTCTTTTATTAAAGAGGGAAAGACATGATAACTTCAAAGTAAAATGTCTTAATGTTCATCCTGATTTTCATAAGTGTCTCAGACATATGGATATAATCCTTTATCATGCATTGATGTATTTATACATGACACTACTCAATTGAAGAACTAGAAGGTGAAGATTTAGATGGGGATTAACACCTCTCTTAACTCAATGATTTAGCAAAGATTCATCCTGTGGTTGTACATTACCTGGTATTTCTAGGTGGGATACAACCTACGAAAAGATCCAGTGGAGTTGTCTTCTTATCATAGAATCAAATATTTCATTAACCTGACCTAAGAAGAGAATGAATGAGGAAGCAAAGGAAAACAAAACAGAACAAAAAATCTTGAAGAAGATTGATTGTTTTTCCCTGCTGCCACCTCATCTTCCTTATATTTTGCGAGAATGTTTATAGTAGTTAAATTAATATTGAACTAATCAAATTGTAACTTTGTTATCAACAGAGTCCTCACATCTCCTAGAAAATCAGTCAGCTTTTAGAAATGTACAATGGACTAGAAATGGAGTAAACTGTAAACTATGGATTGGCAGATGTTTTTAGTCCTCTTACAAACAATGAATGATCACCATGACAGGGATAGCCTGTGGTTTTTCAAACCTGCAGCTCTACATTTAAAAATGCCAGATCATTGTAATCTGGCCAAATGCATTTTGGACATAAAAACCATAAATATGCACTTTAGCTATATAAAGTGGCTGACAGTCTCCTTGAGGCTGTCAAAATGTTAGACATGACTAAATAGCATTCAATACCAAATGATTTATCATGGCAACCATCAAGGGAAGTATTTTCTTTCCGGAAGGTGTATTATACACCACTTTTTGGGGGCTTTCCTGGTGGCTCAGCTGGTAAAGAATCCACCTACAATGCAGGAGACCTGGGTTTGATCCCTGGGTTGGGAACATCCCCTGGGGAAGGAAAAGGCTACCCACTCCAGTATTCTGGCCTGGAGAATCCCATGGAGTGTATATCCATAGGATCACAAAGAGTCGGACACGACTGAGTGAATTTCACTTCACTAAACTTTAATATATTATAAGAAGAACCTATGAGAGAAACATTTTGAAAGATGTAAAGTCAAGGGATTGAATCAATTAAAACACTTGATGTGGAGAGACAACCACTACAAGGTGAGTGGACAGAAATATTAATAATGAAACATTATATTAGAAAAAAAGCTTTTGTTTAAAATCATGAACTACGGATACAGAGATACATTATTGGGAATTTTAATGAAGTTAACCTCTCTGGACATATATATATGTCTAGAAACAGTCCTGTATTATTGTAGAAATAAATCAAGTTAGGAAGTTAGGTACCGAACACGAAATTCTGAATTTGATCTTCGAATTGAGATCTCCATATCTCACTATTTTGCTTGTCATTTAGTTGGAGTGTTTCCTGTGCATTGATTATGCTTACTCACTTAAGACACTTTGGAAGAGTGGAAAGAACATAACGAAGTTGATCTCAGGCTCTTCTGCTTAAAAATACTGTGAACTTGCCATGTCCAGCTGATGCAAAATACAAAATTAATACACTACAAAAGTATGCTCTATCACTTTCAAAATTTCATATTAGATACTTAAAGGGGTATAAATTTTAAACCCTTACATGTTAAATAAGTACAGTTCTTATTATTAGATTCTAACAGCCTTTCTTTATCTGATTTGGTGTTTAAATTGAACAAATATCAATTGTATGTGTAAAATAACTGAAAGTAATGCAGACCTACTTTTTTCCATAAACTGTCCACCAAAGGACAGGCCCACTAATAGCCATTTCAAATCACCATAATGAAAATGTGAATGACACTAAAAGCACTGAACCCAAACCAATTGCTATTTTGGAGAATTTCTTACTGAAGTGAGCTGGATTGAATAAGTAGATATTTGTTTCACTGGAATAAACTATAGGTGAAATATTTGTTAAATGGTTAAAATGAGGGATAACTTCATCAGTCATTTTGTAAAACTATATTTAAAGATGATCATTTATGTCTTAAGAAATTTAGAAAAAGGATGGAGAAAAATTTTATTTTATGTATAATTACATTTGGTAGTTTAACTAGGTTTAGTAATTGAAGATCACCTCATTCCTCTTTTAAAATAAATCTCATTTAATCTTATCTTTCTTACACATTACTTATTGCCAATATAATTTATTTAACATCTTTGATATTCTGTAATTCTCCTATTCAAACATTATATGTGCTTTTTTTCTTTCCACCATTCCATCCCCAAATGTTTCCATTTAAAATTTTTAAAGAGAATTTAAATAAAAGATAACTCATGTACTATACAATGAATCCAGATGGAAAGTGCAATCTATTTTTATAAAGTAATAATGAATCACTATATTAAAAATGCAGTGGAATTTAACCAAAGCAGTATAAACAGACTATGTATATTATAAATTGCAGTCATCAAAGATGAAGAGTAGTTCAAAATAAATATACTAGCTTTTAAACTCAAGAAGCTAAAAGAAGTAAAACTGAAGTAAAAAGTAGAACAGATTTTATACAGAAAAAATACAGAAATTAGTGAAGTGAAAAGTAAAATAAAAACTCCTTCTTTGAAGATACCACAAAAATAACAAATATTTAAGTAGCTCTGAAAAAAGTTAAGAAAATAAAAAAAACAAACAATATTAGGGAGAGAAAAGGCATAGAGATTGAGCAGAGATTAAACACATATGAGGAAATACAGGTGTCTCAGTGGTAAAGAATCCTTTTTTCTAATGCAGGAGATACAGGAGACCTGGGTTTGATCCCTGGGTGGGAAAGATCCCCTTAGGAGGAAACAGTAACCTGCTTCAGTATTCTTGCCTGGAAAATCCCATGGACAGAGGAGCTTGGAGAACTACAATCCACGTGGCTGAAAAGAGTTGGACATGACTGTGTGACTGAGCACACATATTCTTATTGCATAATAACAACTTTCAGAAATTCCTTTCTAAACTTTTATGTACTTGTCACACTTACATTAATTACTTCAAAAACCTTTTTTCCCAAAACACTTTCCCTCAAAGTTGGATTATACTTTTATTTTTTACTACCAGGTTTTATTTATTTTCATCAACTTTCAATTTCTACTTTTTCTTCATGTGAACACTAATTCTCTGAGCTTACTAAAGTAGATATTTTTAAAGTTCTTAGCTTTCCCTAATTTCCTCTTTCTTTTTTCTTAGCATAATCGGCACAAGAGTAAGGGGGTGATGCAATCAGAATCATGACAAGGAAGAAGAGTGGGAAGAAAGAGAAAGATGAAGAATTAAAAATCATCCTTAATGAATGGGGAGAAAGTCAAAGAAGCTAATCATTGGGTTAACCAAAAACTGGCCAAATATTTTGAGCTGATAGGTTTAATCAGTTGCAATAGGTTAATGAATGAGAGCCTTATGGTTATTTTGGGCTTCCCTGGTGGCTCAACTGGTAAAGAATCTCCCTGCAACGCTGGAGACCTGGGTTGATCCCTGGGTTGGGAAGATCCCCTGGAGAAGGGAATGGCTACTCACTCCAGTATTCTGGCCTGGAGAATTCCATGGATTGTATAGTCCATGGGGTTGCAAAGAGTCGGACATAACTGAGTGACTTTCACTTTTCATACCTATGGTTAATTTGATATATTCCAAATAAGCATTTAATAAAATTAAAACTTTTCCCAATAAATTTTATAGCTGTTATTGAAGAAAACTTCTTAAACTCAGCATATTATTGTTGCTTTTATAATCATTATTTTAAAATAAAAATGAATATATTGCCTAGTTTTCAGATTAGCCAACATCACTAATTTGATTTGAATACTTTCTTTTTACTGATTTTCAGGGGCTCAAATATACTGGTTATTTATTATCTAATTGAATAAACAAATAAAGTATTATCCCTAGTCTGGATTTATTGAATTACAATCTCTGATAGGGAGAGCCTGAACTTAAACAGCTTCTTCAATGATTCTGATGCACACATTTTTCCCATCTAATATCAGAAGGAAGACAGGTAGCTAGCAACAGTGTTCAGTATGAGGCAGAAAGAAGTCAACACTGGAAAGCTGTGAGAAGTAGTATGGAGACACAGAGTTGGGAGACATTAATTCTGACAGAGAAAACTTCTAAAGGCATATTATAAAGTTTGTGAAGAATTAGTACAAAGTAATAAGAGCCATTTGGGAATACCTCACCCATGGTAAGAAAATGTTTCACTTGAATTTGTCTTGTAGAATAAACCTGATATGTTAAGGCAGATTTCCTGACTTTTTCTAAAGAAAATATTTCAGTTTCCTACTGCTGAGTAATATTTAACTATTAAACTTGCCAATGTCTGACACTGTAGTATTAATCATTGTCTTTAATGTTAAATCAGAACTGGCACTAAGAGACATCAATAGTCATTCCCCGTCACTTGTTCTAACAAGTTAAAATTATAATAACAATGTAGTGAAACTAAATAAAATAGAAGTAAATACGGAAACATTTTCATAATTTTGCAGTGCAAAAAACCCACTTTAGAAACATAAATGCTCTAAAATTCAAATCGAATAGACAATAATGAAGATCAGAATGATAAAACAAAAAATTAGAAAGTTTAAAAAGAAGTAATAATTTTGGAGAAAACAGTTACATTATATCAAAAATACATTAGGGACATTTCTGTAAATTTGCTTTAAGAAGACAAACAACACATTAAAAAATGCAAAAATAGCAATAGAAAATCAAATAAAAACAATCCATATCTTTGAAGAAATGCCTCAGTATCACTGTTAATAATGGAAGTACAAAGCAAATAATAAGGGGATGCCAATCTTACTTATTAGGAGGAAAAATGTAAAAATCAATGGGTAAAGCAATGTAGAAATTGGCAGTTTCATCAAAGAAATGATTTAATGTTTTTTCAGTTTAAATGTATGCATAGACTTTGGCCCAGTAAATCAACTCATAGGCAAGTTTTGTACATTTGCACAAATATAAATATATACAGCTCATTACAGTAAAAAGCTGGAAACAACTCAAAATGTCAGAATTTTCAGCAAGGCAAATAGCCCCTTGTGATGGTTAATTATGTGTCAATTTGACTGGTCATAGGATGCCCAGAAAAATATAATTTGGGATATGTCTATGAGGGTGTTCCTAAATGAGATTAGTATTTCAACCAGGTGACTCAGTAGTCTGCCCTCTTCAGGGTATGCATCCTCCAAATCCACGGGGGGCTGAATAGAGAAAAAAAAGAAGGGGAGACGAATATTTTTTTCCTATCTCATTGTTTGAGCTAACATCTCAACTCATCTGCCTTCAGATTGTATTTACATCAGACTGAATTTAATCACCCGTTTTCCTGTTCTTCAGGTTCAGATGCAGATCATAGTATTTGTCAGCCTCCATACTCATATGAATCAATTTCTCATAATAAATCTCCTTTTCTGTATGTGTGTGAATATATATAAATATACACACACAATAGGAGTTATATATCTCCTATTGCTTCCATTTTTCTAGAAATCCCTGACTAATATATCACACAACTAGAAGCTGTATTCCCTAGCTTTCCTTATGCCTAGAGGTACTCTTTTAACTAAATTCTGGCCAATCGTGTGTGAATAGAGGTGAAGTTCGCTATTCTGGGCACATATCTAAAGAGAAACTGCTCATTCTTCAATTCCTCTGCCCCCTTCTCCCTTCCTGTGGTCCATATTGTGGAGAGGAATCAATTTGTCTGGTATAAATAAGGAAAATACTCTAGATGATGGCAGCCCAGCAAAATAAATAAAATCTGCATGCCTAAAAACTGTCTTGGAGAGAGTCATTAAACCCTCTTGGGACTTCTGTGTGAGAGGAAAACATACTTTCAATCTGCTTAAGCCACTGTTACTTGGTTCTGGTTTAAGAAGCTGAAGCAATATTCTAACGAATACAATAGTAAATGCATATGCACTGAACATGTGACACTGAAATGTGAAAACATACCAGTTTTCAGTGAAAAAATGTTGCCTGCCATATCAGTAAACAAATGATGTTCAGCCATCAATCCAACACATTACAGCCACCCAATGGTGAGCCCAGAGCAAATTCAGGAGAGAAACAGGATGCCCACCACCTACCAGACAACTGCTGCAGCCCACCCCAGATGATGCTCTCAGAGGAGACTAAGGATGAGAAAGCATGGATACCAGCCCCAGACAACTGAAGTGCATATCAAAAGAATAATTTCAATGAGCCCAGACCTCTTGCATCTTTTCATACAAAGAAAAGCACTAAGTTCATTAATTTGAGATATCTGGTTTTCTCTAACCAACAGTAATCATTCCATGTTTCAACTACCTGGTCTCTGTCGCAAAAACTGCTATATACCCTGGCTCCTCCCTTACCTCTTGGAGCAGTCTCTCAGAGTTATCTGAGATACTGTGTCCTGGGCTTAAGTCCTCAGTTTTGTCTGCCAAATAAAACATAATTCTCAACTTTTAGTTATGCATTTTTTTCAGTCGACACACTATAGACACTTTTATCAGAATTCAAATACAAGTCCACATTCAAGCCCAATAAATCAACATTCTGACATCTCCAAAACTTGGATAAAGATACATATTGCAAGCAAATTAGATTTCATCTGAGTTACATTTTCTTTTTTACTAACCTCCAAAGTATGAGCCATCTGTCAGCTTCATTTCTTTACTGGATTTTGTGATGACACCAGCAACACCATGTTGAATGAAATACATTTTTTTACCCACAGCTCCTTCTCGTATGATATAATCTCCAGGTTGAAACACCTCAAATCTCAACTTGCTCAGCATGGCGGTCACGAAATTAGGATCCGCATTAGCAAAAAGAGGCATTGTAGCCACTAGTTTTCGGCAGTTGAAGTTGACTATCTCCTAAAGATGGCAAGAGTAAACAAAAATTAAGAGAGATTAATCATATCAGGAAGCAAAACAGGTGCTGAAATTAAGATCTCTATATAGCATAATACTGTAATTTAAATGAAGAAACAAAAATACATAAATTCTAATAATCCACATATTTCTTAAAAGTCAGGGATTATGTTTTATTATTGAGCTGAAATGTTGTATTCCTAGTACATAGAGTAGTATAGGCATGTATTAAACATCAATAAATATTAATTAAATATATACAAGTTCACTTTTATAACTTCCCATTCCTTTACCATTCTTTATACAAAATTAGAATTAAAATGTGGAAGCGTTTTAGTCTCCCTTTTATCTGTTTTTATGAAGAAAAGAAACCACATCACTTCCTATTAACCCTGATGTTACTGCTTCTGTGGTCCATTGTGTTGAACAACCTAATTTGCACCTACTGACTGGAATTCTGAAACAAGAGCCCAGCTGCCAACAAAATGCCAACAGCATTCTGATGTTTTTTCTTAATGTCATTCATATTATGGGAAGGAGACTTGATATTGTTCACATTACACAAAGGAGACTCTAATTTGACTACAATCTATAATTATAAATTCAATTTGTTTCTGGGTTAGATCAGAAAATTACCCTGTCAAAACCTCCTGGGTTATCATTGGAAGTTTTGGGCTGGACAGAGGCCATATTTTCCTTTTTCTAAATTGCTTTCTTTATGGGATCAGGTCAGTTCTAAATTAGGAGATTTATACATCAGATTAGACACAGTGCTATCACTATGAACCAAAACAAGGATATGGGACCAACCAGTTTTAATGCTGAAAGTTAGATATGGAACAGAATAAACAATGGGAATCTAATTTCACTTCAGTGCCGTTTCTTAGAAATACCTTCTCCAATGCCGCACCACCCACCCCCACCCTGCAAAGAACAGGGTTGGACCTGAATTTGTGAGCATGCTTAAGAGACATATAAAACGAAGTCACCTCTGCCAAGAGATGGAAGAACGGCAAAAAGATTCAGAGGTATTAAAAGAGAAAGAGATCTGAATTCCTGCTTTGGGAATACAAACTTGTAGATTCCAATATGGGGAAAGAAACTTTCCTCAATCTTCTTCATAAAATAATTTGATATTTAATACTCCAGGATATTAAAAAATTCCAGTTGATGCAGAAGGCACAGGATTTTGAGTCCAACATGGAAAAGAATGTGTTTCATCCTCAACAATACGCTGTGAATTCAGCAAAGCAGATAAGTATCTCTAATAGTGGAGTTTCATGGGAACTGATAAAATATTTAAAAATCAGCAGCAATAACCAGAAAGTGAACATAAAGACAAAAATAAGAGAAGGATATTACATGTGGTACTTGGTACAGCATCATCCAAGCTCTGTAACGCACAGTAGACATTTGGGTGGCTATATCTAGGGGCATTTGTGATCAATTTTAACTGGTGTTAAAGACTTGTGGTTGGAGTGGGGGACTACAGTAAGTTCAGCACATAGTAAGTGTTCAATCTATATGCATAATGTATGAGTAGACAGAACAAAGGGATAAAAAAGAAGAAAAGAAGGGAGGAGGGGGGCTGAAAGGGAAAAAGGAAGATGGAGTTTTGGCACTGGAAAACAAAGTGCTCGCAAAACTTGGTTTATATTCCTATTGGGAAGTGGCTATTTAAAATTCTTAAAATGCTTTCTCAAGTCAATAGCTTGAGAAACAAGCCTTATATATATAAAAATGTGGTTTTTCACTATTCAAAATATTGGCTCTTCCATACAAAAAAATACATGAAGATAAAGGTGAACCATTCAAGGTAACCACATGAATTAAAAAGAGACAGAAATATACTGTTAAAATGATCAGATTGCTTGTTTGAAAGTTAATGATATTATGTGTAGAATGACATAGAAGTATCCTGTGTAGAAAACTGAAAATAAGCCAGGTTGCAGAGAAAATAAATTTTCAAACAAAATAATAAAATAATCTTTTCATCTACATTCTTTGATTTGAAGGATACAGATTTTTCTCTTCATTGTTTTCTCACTTTTAGAAAATAATTGAAAGCATATTTAACAAGAAATTAAACTGGTCTTTAGGATGCCATTTGAATGGCTGTCTAACATAAGTTCTTAGAAGGAAAACCTTGTGAGCTCCATACAGTCTAAAAATACAGAGTGTGTTGGGTGTAAGAATTTAGCAATGAGGCAGCAACTCTGTTTTGTTAAGATTACTCTATGATTCATTATTGCAATGATGGTAATTATATTTATAGCGACCACGCTTAAAACTTTTTAGAGCTATACTGTGTGAAATAAAATATTGTAGAATGGAGGAGAACAAAATGTTTTACAAAATTTTCCAGAATGATACTTAAGTTGTCAATAAAGAATTGTAGTGCTAGAAGGAATCTTAAAATACTGCTATTCTTTTTAATAACAAAGAAGATATTGCATAAAATTTCCCAAGGTTACAGAATATGTGTGATTCCAAAGCACAGATTTATGGTTAAAATAAATCCCTGAAGCAATCTAAATATATCAAATCCCATTTTTTTTCTTATTGTCATAAAGTTAAACAAACTAGAAATCAAATTACCAACAATAAAAGATACCATTGACAGTGAAAAGGCAAACCACAGATGGGAAGAAGCTATTTGCAGTGCATATCCCAACAAAGAGCTCCTGTCAAGAATATAAAAAGAACTCCTTAAATAGAAAAATCAAGGAAAACTATTGATTGGACACTTCAACAAACAAAATATTCATCTGACCAATGAGCCTATGAAAATATGCATAGCAACAGTAATTACTGGCAGAATGTAAAGTGAAACCATGTATCTCCTAATAGCTAATGAAAGTGAAAGTGTTAGTCAGTCAGTCATGTCTGACTCTTTGTTAACTCCATGGACTGCCGCCCACCAGGTTCCTCTGTCCATGGAATTTTCCAGGCAAGAATACTGGAGTGAGTTGCCTTCTCTAGGCGATCTTCCCCACCCAGGGATCTAACCCAGGTCTCCCACATTGCAGGCAGATTCTTTACCATCTGAACCATAATAGCTAATGGCTAAAATTAAGAGTTATAAAGTTTTTCCAATGATGTAGGGCCATTCAATATACTTCCTGCTGGTATATGTGAAACATAATATAATCATTTTAGAAAACTTTTGGCGGTATCTACCAAAGTTAAAAACATGATTATCCAATTACCCAGCCGTTCCAACATAAGGTAAATATGCAAGAGAAATCAGTGCATAAGGCACTTCAAGAATGTTCATAACAGGCTGATTTTATTAGCCAGAAACTGGAAACAACCCAAGTGTCATGAAAGGTGGAATGAAGAAATAAATTGTGACATATTCATAGAATGAAATACAGCCTGAAATATAAAAAGAAAGAACTGCTGCCACACAACAGCATGGATGAATCACACTGACATGATGATGAGCAAAAGAGGGAAGACATTAAAGACTCTGCAGTGTGTGACGCCATTTGTGTGAATTTCAAGCACAACTGCTTATAGCTATATGTCAGAAGACTGAGAACCTCTGGGCTTGACTGGAAAAGGAAAAAAGGAAGCCTTCTAAAAATTGTTCTGTACATGGATCCAGGAGGTTATGTAGGTTCATATATATTTTAAAAATTCATCTAAGATTTGTGTATGTTTAAGACTTGTGCACTTTAACAATATCCAAATCATAGTTAAAGAAATATTTTCTACACTAACAATTAACATGAATAATCCTGTTGTACTTTAGCAAAATATTGGGATGGACTGCTGAAAAAGAAAGGCTTTCGTATCTTAAACTGACATGTCAAAGTAAGATCAAATGTAGGATTCTTCATTGTCATTGTCTTGTTGTTATATTATGCTGTGTTTTCAATATATAAAAAGTTGATTTATTTGGAATTTAAAAAGGAGATTTGTCCGTTTTCCTCTACTTTTTAACTTATTTATTTATTTATATATGTACATATACATATGTATATATGTATATATTTATTTATATATGTATAAGTTATTTATGTATATATGTATATTTCGGGATTCCCTGATGGCTCATACAGTAAAGAATCTGCTTGCAATTCAGGAGACCCAGCTTCAATTCCTGGGTTGGGAAGATCCCCTAGAGAAGGGAATGGCTACCTACTCCAGTATTCTTGCCTGGAGAATCCCAGGGACAGATTCTAGCCTGGTGGCTAGAGTTCATGGAGTCACAAAGAGTCAGACACGACTGAGTAACTAACTCTTTCACTTTTTTTTTTTTTTCAGGCTCATATTTATCTTACACTTTGAGATTAAACCAATTATTTGTTACTCGAGTTGTTACAGCACTGGCTTGATAACTCTTTTAGTAGGCCTCTTTGAAATATCCTTTTCATTATGTATTGTGTATAGACAATACTCCTAACTCAAGCCAGACATGTCACTAAAAACTCTCATTAGAACAACTGCCATAAAGAATCTGGATGGAGAGTAGAGATATTAATAACTTAACTGTGTGTTTTAAGTGAATGTGCTATAAGGACCTGTGATTAAAGAGGAGGAGTGTTAAAAGTTTTGTTTTACTAATAGAGTGATATTAATAACTTAACTAAATATGTTCTCTCTAAGAAAATGTGCTATAAAGAAATATGATTGATGGAGAAGCACTTTTAAAAATTTTGCTAACCTCAAGACTCACTTGATTGTTTCCATTAAACTGAAAGTCAGTTAGTTCTGTCTGAGTCTCTGCAACCCCATGGAATTCTCCAGACCAGAATCCTGGAGTGGGTAGCCTATCCCTTCTCCAGGGGATCTTCCCAACCCAGGAATTGAACTGGGGTCTCATGCGTTGCAGGCGGATTCTTTACCAGTTGAGCTACCAGCAAAGTCCATTAAACTATATGCTCTCAAAGCAAGCAGACTTCATGGGAAGAGGAAGAGCTTTTAAATGCCAATAACTTTCTGTCCCATTATGGCTTTTGCTGTCCAAGTTCTATTAGAATTTACAGTTTAAATCGGAAAGAATTCACAAGGAGGTAAAAGTTCCACAGAGAGAAAATGAATGGATTCCTTCAAATTAACAATAATATAAAATTATTTTCACAGTAATATAATCAAGGAAGCTCCAGTGGTGAATCTGAATATGGGATGCATCACAGAAAAGAATTACCCATGATGTAGAACTATTCTTGGGAAATAACAGAATATATTCAGGATTAGTCTATGGGACTAATCATGGCTCTTATGAAGACAGCGTCAATAAGGAAAAAGAAAAAAAGCTTTGATGGCCTGCCAAAGACAGTATTTTCTTACTTGGATGTATTTATAATACTTTTTCTAAGATACAGTTTACCAGGCTCCAGTCCAGATTCAGAGAATCTGAATCTAAATCTTTAAGGGATATGACTCAAAAAAATCCTTGTTTTTAATAACACATTTCAAGTCATAAGCAGTCAGATATGGAAACCATGGTCCCTAAAATAAAGAAGTATCTACAAGTTGAGGAAGGAAAATATATATATATATATTCAGTGTAAGATAATTGTAAAAAGTAAACTAAACACGGGTGAGACTCTGTGTGTCTCTTGCTGTGTATGTATCTGGGCTTAGTCCTTGATACCAAAACCAACTGACTCAGTGCCTGTACAAAGTGACTCATACCTTGAACTCTTCACTTGTAAGCAACTCTACCTAGATAACTGTAATGATTAAAGATACAAGGAAAATACTTAATTTCACGAAGCGCTATCTATCATTTACCATTATAAGTAACAGTTGTATTATAAAACAAATGAATGTTAAAATCAAAGTAATGGTAGAGACTATATATTCTATAAAATTTCAGAGAAAAAAGAGTTCAGAGTAATTTGGTAAGAATAGCCTGCCAAGTGCCTCTGTCCATGGAATTTTCTGGGCAAGAATATTGGAGTAGGTTGCCATACCCTTCCCCAGGGGATCTTCCCCATTCAGGGGTTGACAGGCCTCCTTCATTGGCAGGTAGATTCTTTACTGTCTAAGCCATCAGGGAAGGCAAGAATATATTAGGTCAGATTTTTTTCTAAATGTTGAGTTGAGTACTGGTTATTAAAGACAAAAGTCAAGATAGGAGCAGAGGTTCAGAAGATAAAAATGACAAGACAGTCTTTGAGCACAGTCAGTGATATTCCCTGTGGCCAAAGTAAAAATTCTTATAATTCCCTAATGATGTAGTAATTTAGAAATTGAATTGCAAATTAAATAGACAACCCATTTTTTTTTTTAAAGAAGCACATAGTTGAAATTAAAAAAAAAAATTTCCCTCAGCATTTCCAATAGGCTTATATTGATCTGGTGGTTTGTATTTTAATTTGCAAGATGGTTGACTGCATGTGTAAGTCAATCACCCCATACAAACCTTAACGCTTGAAAATGTTTTAAACAGTTACGCAAACATTGACTAACAAGTTAGGTAACTGCTTTTATTTCTGAAAGTCAAAGCATTTCCCTTGATTTCTGTGTCCTCATTACAGGGAATTTATAAAGAGCTATTTCTTTAGCTGGGATAATCTGTCTTATTCTTTTTTTAAAGAGAGCATTTAACTGTCTTTATACTTCCTAAGTAATCTGAAAATGAAAAATATGTAATAAAATTAAAGGTAATAAATACATTTAATATTGATTTGGGGGAATTTAAAGGAATTAGAGATAAGAAAGTGAAGTCTCTTAAAAAACTTTGGTTAGAGATGTGCTATGTGCTTAGTCACTCAGTTGTGTCTGACTCTTTGCCACCCCATGGTCTTAGCCTGCCAGGCTCCTCTATCCATGGCAATTCTCCAGGCAAGAATATTGGAGTGGGTTCCCATGCCATCCTCCAGGGGATCTTCCCAACCCCGGGATCGAACCCAGATCTCCCACATCATGGGTGCATTCTTTACCATCTAGCCACCAGGGAAGCCCAAGAATACTGGAGTGGGTAACCTATCTTCTCCAGAGGAACTTTCTGACCCAGAAATCGAACCAGGGTCTCATGAATTGCAGGCAGATTCTTTACCAACTGAGCTGAGATGAATAACATTTATATGGGGGAAGTTAAAGGAATTAGAGGTAAGATAAGGAGTTAGAGGATTGATGAATTAACATATAGGGTGCCTCAATTTTAGTTTATTGCAGTTTTACATCTTATAAAAAAATAAAATTTTTTATATTAGAAAGCAATTATATTTTTAAAAATCTTTAAAATCAAAATGAATACACACATATCCCTTAAAATAATAAAAGAAAAAAATCACTGTATTTCCATCACTGAAAGTAACTGATGTATTCTTTTAATGTGATTTCTTATTCACCTTAACCTAATTGAAATCATAATAACACTGAATATCTATTATTCCCCACATTTATAACATAAAATACTTGCCATTTTGAGTTATGGTCTTCAATAACATTCTTTTTAATGGTCACACAATATTTCATCTTGTGTTAATCGTAGTTATATTAAGAAAAACCCAACAGAGATAAAGAGATAAATAGTCTGCAATGGATTCTTAAATATTAGCCAGCTTTAATATTTTTCACCATTTCTTATTTTTAATTTGGCTATAGCATTAATTGCTAGGTTCATAGTCTCTTCATTTTATGAGTTAAAAGGTAACTAGCCTAAAATCTCTGCATATACAAATGGCAAATTATGATTAAGTGGCTTAAATGAAATCTGCCTGCTTGTAAAGAATAGATCAGAACATGGTGAATTTTGAGAGCTGCAGATTCAAAAATTTAAATGTTTTCTGTAGTTACAGTTCTCATATGCATCTAATTTGGTTCTGAGATATTAAATCACATTTAAACTTTACCAGACGAATGCAAATGAAGCTTGAGATTAATTTGGTTTTTGCATACTCCTACTGTTTTGCCTTCCTAGAACACAGGAACATATTAGGTACCATGCAGGATGTCAGCAGATGACATAAAATTCTCTTAACAGTCACTTAAATTTGATTGTACAGGAAAGAAAATAATGTAGAAACAGACCAAAAAGCCTAAATCAAAATTTTGTATATTGAGACTTCCCTGGTGGTTCAATGGTTAAGAATCTGCCTGCCAATGCAGGGGACACAGGTTCGATCCCTGGTCCAGGAACTAAGATCCCACATGCAGCAGGGCAACCAAGCCTGTGTGTCACAACTACTGAAGCCCATGAGCTCTAAAGCCTGTACTCTGCAACGAGAAGCTGCTGCAATAAGAAGCCCCTTGGCCACAAATAGAAGAGTAGCTCCCACTTGCTCCAACTAGAGAAAGCCTGCAAGGAGCAATGAAGAGCCTGTGTGCTGCAACAAAGACCCAGGCTGGCCAAAAATAAATAAATTTTAAAAAATTGTATACTGACAACGGCAGTGTTCATTAGAGACTTAGTATCACTGTCGCACTCTGGAATCCTAGGCTGAAGCTCAGTTAGGATTCGTGTAAACACCAGGGAGTGCAGCTCCAGTGGTCTGCAAACTGTGAGCAAGTTGTAGAGTGATTTACAGAACAGGATTGAAGCCCACTTGGCAGGATAAAAACAGATTAATCTGGACTGTCAAATACAGTTACATCAAACAGCTAAACTAAAAAATATTATTCAAACAGGACCAGTGGATAGTACAATGAGTTTAAAAAGTCTGAGAAGGGATTTGGAGAATTTGATAAAAATCTATTCATTAAATTTTGTAATAAAATCCACATAAATTCTTTTTCACCATTAATAGGTCAGCAATAGAAATAACAGTATGTGTATATGTGCAAAGGGCATGAGGAAATCAGGCTACTCCCTAAAACTAAGCAGGCATTCTAAGCTGCATTAAATATTTATTTGTCTGTCACATTAGTTAGATTTAAGCATTGCACGTGTCGGCAAAGGTTATGGGTTTAACGGTGACACCTCTACATTCATATGTTGAAGTCTTAACTCCCAGTACTTCAGAATGTGCCTGTGTTTGGAGACAGGACTTTTAACAAGGAGATGAAGTTAAAATAAAGCTGTGAGAGTGGGTCCTAATCTAGTCTGACTGCTATGAGAAGAAGAAACTGAGCACATGAAAAGAAAGGTGGCCATCTGCAAGCAAAGGAGAGAAACCCCAGAAGAATCCAAACCTGCTGACACTTGACCTTGGACTTCAGCCCTTAGAAGTATGAGAAAATGATTGTCTGTTGATTAAGCCACCATGGCATTTTGTGATTACAGCCTTAACAAATTAACATAGCGAGTTAGGCTGGCTAAAGTGTGGCAGGAAGGACGCAGCTGCCCCCCTTGGAGTATCTGTCAAGGCACAGCGGCCCCTCAGCTCCGGAAGTACTGCAGGGGCAGTGGTGATACACATGATCCAGCTCAAATGGCTCTGAGAAGCTGTAGAATACAGCCCACACACTTCAACAACTTCTGAGCTCTTCAGTCTGGGGTGAAATACATTAAAAAACAGAAAACAAAAAAAATTTTACTTACACAAAAAAAGGATTTTGCTTTATTTTTGTATTGAGTGTGAAGTATCATGGGCATTTAGTTGACAAGAGCTACAGGCAGATGGAAATGACTTTAGAGGCAGGATGAGAGTTATAATAATGGGTGCAACTTTATAAGCTTGACTTTTTAGATTTTTGTAAAATATATACAACAATATTTATAGTTTAAGCATTTCCATGTATACAATTCACAAAAATGCTCATAATGTTGTCTGAGCGTTGCCATTAGTGATTGTGCGTGCTAAGTCACTTCAGTGGTGTCTGACTCTTTGATAACCGAAGGACTGTAGCCTGCCAGACTCCTCTGTCCATGGGATTCTCCAGGCAAGAATACTGGAGTGGATTGCCATGCCCTCCTCCAGGGGATCTTCCCGACCCAGGGATCGAACTGGCATCTCTTATGTCTCCTGCAGTGGCAGGTGGCTTCTTTACCACTGGCGCCACCTGGGAAGTTCCTCTGTATCTATACCTAGAACATTCTCATCAATTTCAACCAAAGTTCTGTAACCTTTAAACTATAACTTTCTCCCTTCACTCAAATCACTGATAAATTCTACTCTCTGTTGCTATGAATGTGCTTATTCCACCAGCCTCATAAGTAGAATTATACAACACTGCTGCTGCTGCTGCTAAGTTGCTTTGGTTGTGTCCGACTCTGTGCGACGCCATAGACAGCAGCCCACCAGGCTCCTCTGTCCATGGGATTCTCCAGGCAAGAACACTGGAGTGGGTTGCCATTTCCTCCTCCAATGCATGAAAGTGAAAAGTCAAAGTGAAGTCACTCAGTCGTGTCCGACTCCTAACGACCCCATGGACTGCAGCCCACCAGGCTCCTCCGTCCATGGGATTTTCCAGGTAAGAGTACTAGAGTGGGGTGCCATTGCCTTCTCCTATACAACACTACCACAGGACTAATTTTTGAAGTCCTAAACATTGTCACTCCAGTAATTTGGCCACCTCATGCGAAGAGTTGACTCATTGGAAAAGACTCTGATGCTGGGAGGGATTGTGGGCAGGAGGAGAAGGGGACGACAGAGGATGAGATGGCTGGATGGCATCACTGACTCCATGGACATGAGTCTGAGTGAACTCTGGTAGTTGGTGATGGACGGGGGGGCCTGGCATGCTGCGATTCATGGGGTCGCAAAGAGTCGGACATGACTGAGCGACTGAACTGAACTGAACTGAAACATTGTCATCCAGAAAAATATTGGGGTAGCGGTGAGTAGTGAAGCTCAGTTCTCGTTGCTCAGTCTTGCCCGACTCTACGTGACCCCAGGGATTGCAGCAAGTCAGGCCTCCCTGTATATCACCAATTCCAAGAGTTTATTCAAACTCATGTCCATTGAGTCGGTGATGCCATCCAGCCTCTGTTGTCCTCTTCTCCTTGCACCTTCAATCTTTCCCAGCATCAAGGTCTTTTCCAAAGAGTCAGTTCTTTGCATCAGGTGGCCAAAGTATTGGAGTTTCAGCTTCAGCATCAGTCCTTCCAATGAATATTCAGGACTGATTTCCTTTAGGATAGACTGGTTGGATCTCCTTGCAATCCAAGGGACTCTCAAGAGTCTTCTCCAACACCACAGTTCAAAACCATTAATTCTTCGGCTGCACTCAGCTTTCTTTACAGTCCAACTCTCACATCCATAGATGACCACTGGAAAAACCATAGCCTTGACTAGACAGACTTTTGTTGGCAAAGCAATGTCTCTGATTTTTAATATGCTGTCTACGTTGGTCATAACTTTTCTTCCAAGGAGCAAGTGTCTTTTAATTTCATGGCTGCAGTCACCATCTGCAGTGATTTTGGAGCCCCCCCAAATAAAGTTTCTCACTGTTTTCATTGTTTCCCCATCTATTTGCCATGAACTGATGGGACCAGATGCCATGATCTTAGTTTTCTGAATGTTGAGTTTTAAGCCAACTTTTCAGTCTCCTCTTTCACTTTCATCAAGAGGCTCTTTAGTTCTTCTTCACTTTCTGCCATAAGGGTGGTGCCATCTACATATTAGAGGTTATTGATATTTCTCCTGGCAATCTTGATTCCAGCTTGTGCTTCATCCAACTCAGTGTTTCTCATGATGTACTCTGCATGTAAGTTAAATAAGCAGGGTGACAATATTCAATCTTGACATATTCCTTTCCCAATTTAGAACCAGTCTGTTGTTCCATGTCCAGTTCTAACTGTTGCTTCTTGATCTGCATACAGCTTTCTCAAGAGGCAGGTCAGGTGGTCTGGTATTCCCATCTCTTTAGGAGTTTTCCACAAGTTGTTTTGAGCCACACAGCCAAAGGTTTTGGTATAGTCAATAAAGCAGAGTACTGAAGGGATGTTAGGAAAAAATCAAGGGAAAGGTCCAGGGATCTGGCTCTTGCTCAATGATACAAACGGTCTTCCTCCTGACCCTCCCAGTTTCTCTTTCCTCCATGTCCTCCCCAGTACTGGCTACATCTTGTCCTTTGATAACAGACATTCCAACAGGTGTGAGGTGATAGCTCCCTGTGGTTTGGATTTGCATTTCTCTAATGATCAGTTAAATTCAGCACATTTCAATATGTCTCGTGGCCATTTAAATGTCTTTTCTGGGGGGGAAAAAAGTCTATTTGGGTCCTTTGCCCACTTTTTAATTGGACTGCTTGCTTTCATGTTCTTGAATTATGTCAGTTGTTTATACATTTTGAATATTAACCTCTCCTCAGATGTGTGGATTCCCAGTATTTTCTTCCAGTCCATGGGTTGTCTTTTTATTGTGTTGATTGTTCTGCAGAAGCTTTTTAGTTTATGTAGTTCGACTAACTTAGGTTTTATTTTACTGCTTGTGTTTTAGGTCTCATCCAAAAAAATAATTTTCAGAACCCATGTCAAGAAGCATTTTTTCCTATGTTTTCTTCTAAGAGTTTTGTGATTTTAGGTCCATATATTTAAGTCTTTAATCCATTTCAAAGTTTAGTGAGTAATGTCTGCTTTGCTCTGGCAATTAACCATATGTAACTTCCTACATTTCTTGTATTTTTAGTAATGTATTTTAACTTTTTCTTCATTTTTTTTTCATGTTTTTCTATCTTTACTCAACAAACACACAGTAAAGCACTGTGGGACTAGAAAGGGCATTTTACGATTTCCCTTCTCATCATGCCTGAATCAGTATCTTGCACACATTAAGAAATCAATAAATGCTTTTTGTCTGTTTGTTTTCTAAAAACTAGGGATGCAAGGGAAAAGTTCTAAGATGAAAGTGTAAAGACTCAATTTCTTTCCTTGGTAATGTGACCAAGATTAGATCACTTACATATATTTTCTAGCCTTTGGTTACTGTGCCTTTTACGTGAGTATATGACACACGATTCCTGTATAGCTTTATAATACTACGTGTCTAGGCTATTTTAATTAATCTGAACTAAACACATTTTTAGGAGACATTCAAAAAACCAACAAGTATGTACTTTAAGAACTTGTTCTGAATTACACTAAATATATGCGTGCAAATTAGGATATTTTTCCCTAACACTCTATTCAAGAAACTAAAGGTCAGAAGGACAGTATTATACTCTCAGCCCAATTCATGTTCTGTGAAAATGAAATATACTGACGTCCTATATTCTGCTGGGACACATGATCTGTACCTATTTTCAGCCCACAGCTCTTCACATGCCATTGTTTAAAAATAGATCAGTTCTGAACTTTGGAGACAGACTTAGAAGTGCATTAACCTCTTTCTCGACTGTTAAGTTTGCCATTTTGCACTAATCAAATCAGTATAAATCTGATCATGATAAAAATAGACCTTCTTACTTTGTACACATTCCAACAGGCTCTCATAAGCAGAGGGGTATGGCTCACTGAATTTTTCTAGTTAGTTTTTTGTTTTAAATATACTCCTGCATTAAAGCGTCATCAGTCTCTGATCCTAAAATTCCAATGCCAAGTTTTGATGCTAAGATGCTGTCTCCAGAAGCCTGGTTGTTAAACTGGAGGAAGGGCTTGTTAGCAGATTGTTTGAATAAATTCCAAAAGAAATGAGACATACGATAAACCTTGAGTTGGTGTCCCTCTGAGGTATGGTCTAACATCCTCTGAATGACCTCTCATAGCACTAACACGCAGTTATAATTGCTGGTTTAAATTTCTGTCTCTCATCAAGTTGTGAGAGCCGTGTGGGCTGCAACTATATACTATTTTTCACGGTATCATAGTAATACTAAGAATCAAATTTTACTGTGTACTTACTATGTACCAGGCACTTTTCAAACTTTTAATGTTTTGGGTTTTTTTCTCATTTAATTTTAAAACATCTCTGTTAGGTACTTATCATCATCATCATTTATATTTAAAGATGAAGAAAGTAAAACATGTACAAGTTATGAAAGAGCCCAAAGTTGTGCAGATACTAAGTTGTGGTGCTGCATTTATATGAGACCAACCTAGGTAGCATATTCAAAAGCACTTTGCCAACAAAGGTCCATCTAGTCAAGGCTATGGTTTTTCCAGTGGTCATGTATGGATGTGAGAGTTGGACTGTGAAGAAGGCTGAGCACCGAAGAATTGATGCTTTTGAACTGTGGTATTGGAGAAGACTCTTGAGAGTCCCTTGGACTGTAAGGAGATCCAGCCAGTCCATTCTGAAGGAGATCAGCCCTGGGATTTCTTTGGAAGGAATGATGCTAAAGCTGAAACTCCAGTACTTTGGCCACCTCATGCGAAGAGTTGACTCATTGGAAAAGACTCTGATGCTGGGAGGGATTGGAGGCAGGAGGAGAAGGGGACAACAAAGGATGAGATGGCTGGATGGCATCACTGACTCGATGGACGAATCTGAGTGAACTCCGGGAGTTGGTGATGGAGAGGGAGGCCTGGCGTGCTGCGATTCATGGGGTCGCAAAGAGTCAGACACGACTGAGCAACTGAACTGAACTGAATGGCACTATGGAGAACAGTGTGGGACTTACCATATGATCCATCAATCCCACTATTGGGCATGTATCTGGAGAAAATTATACTTGAAAAAGATACATGCACCCCAATGTTCATTTCAGAACTACTTACAACAGCCAAGACATGGAAGCAACTGAAATGTCCATCCACAGATTAATGAATAAAGATGTGGTCTATGTGTATACAATGGAATATTATTCAGCCTTAAAATAAGTATGAAATAATGCCATTTGCATTGAAACATGTGAAATGTCATGTATGAAACGAGATGCCAGTCCAGGTTCAACGCACGATGCTGGATGCTTGGGGCTGGTGCACTGGGACGACCCAGAGGGATGGTATGGGGAGGGAGGAGGGAGGAGGGTTCAGGATGGGGAACACATGTATAATTTTTTTTAAATTAAAATTGAATAAAAAAAAAAAAAAGAAGAAATAATGCCATTTGCAGCAACATAAATGGGCCTAGAGATTATCATACTAAATTAAGTCACACAGAGAAACACAAGTCTAAAAGATGATACAAAAAACTTATTTACAAAACAGAAACAGACTCACAGACTTAAAAATAAACTCATGGTTACCAAGGGGAATGGTGGGGAGGGGGGCTATAAATTAGGAAATTGGGATTAACATATACATACGTAACATATACATACTATTATATTAAAATAGATAGTCAAAAAGGATCTACTGTATAGCACAGGGAACTCTACTTAGTATTCTGTAATAACCTATATGGGAAAAGAATCTGAAAAAGAATGAGATGGCTGGATGGCATCACTGACTCGATGGACGTGAGTCTCAGTGAACTCCGGGAGTTGGTGATGGACAAGGAGGCCTGGCGTGCTGCGATTCATGGAGTCGCAAAGAGTTGGACACGACTGAGAGACTGATCTGATCTGATCTGATCTGATACGTATAACTAAATCCCTTTGCTGTACACCTGAAATTAACATAACATTATAAATCAACTATTTGTTGTTTGGTTGATCAGTTGTGTCTGACCCTTTGCGATCTCATGGACTGTAGCCTGCCAGGCTCCTCGGTCCATGGGATTTTATAGGCAAGAATTCTGGAGTATGTTGCCATTTCCTTCTCCAGGGGATTTTCCCGACCTAGGTATCAAACCTCTAAGTCCTGCATTGGCAGGGAGATTCTTTACCACTGAGCCATCAGTAAACTTCAGTATAAAATTAAAAAAAAAAAAAAATGAAGCCAGTGGAACCAGGGCCATACTCTCTCCCTGATGCTGCATGGCTCCTCCATAGTTGGCTTTCACTCATACATGATGCTATTCAAAACACTGAGAATATCATAAAGGCAATTTAAACCATTCAAAACAATGAAACAGAAGACCTCCGAGCCCACAAGGCAAAACAGGTGCATATTTTAAGTGGATAGAAGAAGAATAGGAGGGCTCTCCAGGCAAACCAGGACTGGGCACAACTGGGAGGGAGAGGAGGTTTCTGGAGATCACTGAAGTCCACTTTGCAGACTCAGAATTTTAACCAGACACAGTCACAGAGCAACAAGATAGTGGAGAACAGAGATGACAGATAACTAATGCATCACTGCTGCTGCTGCTGCTAAGTCGCTTCAGTCGTGTCCAACTCTGCGCAACCCCATAGATAGCAGCCCATCAGGCTCCCCTGTCCCTGGGACTCTCCAGGCAAGAATACTGGAGTGGGTTGCCATTTCCTTCTCCAATGCATGAAGGTGAAAAGTGAAAGTGAAGTCACTCAGTCATGTCTGACTCTTAGCGACCCCATGGACTGGAGCTTACTAGGCTCCTCCATCTATGAGATTTTCCAGGCAAGAGTAGTGGAGTGGGGTGCCATCGCCTTCTCTGATGCATCACTATAGTGGCTCTAATTTAAAATGCCAAGTTTCTAGGTACTATTCTAAGTAATTTTTTCAGAAAACTGTAGGTGTTCCTGTATTCTCGGGTCCATGTATATTAGTTGACTGTGAAACAAAGATAATTTTTTTAGATGACTTTCCAATCACTTCTTAGGGTGCTGACAATGCCATTGGGGCCAGTGCTATGGTCATATGGCCTAGCTCGAGGATGAAGAACACACAGATTTATGTGCTGTTCTGAATTTTCTCCACCTTGAGTGGCTCACTGCTTAGGTTCAGACAGGGAATCCAGCAACTTGTGTTTTATGAACCACTGACATTACTCTATGCACACCTGGCATACCAATGTAAGAAAAATTGTATTTATTTTCTATCTATCCCATGGATACTATTAATATTATAGAGTTTGGACAAAATATTCAGAAACCTTTAATAACTGTACTCTACTGGCATACTCTCCCACCCCTCAGGTTTACTCAGAAATAAATCACTAATGTATATAAACATTGAGAAAGTTAAAAAGAAAATAAAAACAACTGCATGCAAAATAAGACCTTCTGGGGGTTTTGTGTGTATATCAAAACAAACTCACAGAGGAATCTAAAGATACCAGCATCCTTTAGTTATATGTTAGAAACCACATTCTCCATAGTACAATCTAAAGTGATACTAAGAAAGGTAAGTGGCCACAGTATGTCATAATTCTGGGCATCACTTTTCTTCATTCCAGCATCTCTACTGTGTCTCAAAAATGCTCCCTTCAAGTTCTAATCATCTAATAATCTAACAATTTGACTTTATTTATTTATCCAACAAGCAGTTATTAAAGATGTACTATGGAGGGTCTGGAGCTATGGTGGAAATCAAGAAGTCCTTACTTTCTTGGGTCCTGAGTTCCTATAATAGATCAGACAATTAACAAATAAATAAAAAGAGACAACAAGACAACAAAGTGATGTGTACCAACAACAAAACTCATATGATGGAGAATGCAAGGAAATTAAATCCAGATGAACTTCTCAGGGGAGGCCCTGTTAAGGAGGTAACATTTGTATGGAGACCTCAATTTGTTGAGGTCTTGTTGAAGGCATTTGTTGAGGTATTTGTTGAAGGCATTTCAGCAATTTGTCTCCAATGTATGAAAAAGATATATCACCTAGTTTCTGTACAAGAATTCTTTCCATAAAGTTTTGCTCTCAAAATATCTACTGGCTAAATTATTTTGCATATGCATGATATGAGTTTCTGGTAAGAGCTTTCAAAGGTCACACAAATGAAATTCTTCCTGCCATTCTACATCTTAGAGATTCTTCATATTTAAAAATATTCAAACACATTGAAGAGAAAGGATGGAGAATAAAATAGATACAACACAGATTTAATTGATTATGAGTAAGGAATAATTTCACATTCATAAGAACCACATTTTATTTTCTTTCTCTATTTTCAAACAATGGGGTTTTTTTAGTAAGCTTTTTAGAATCTAACCTTTCACTTTTGTACATTTGTGAGTACCCAGACTTGTGTTAGCAGAAATTGTTGCTCTAAAGTATAAATCAGCATCTCATATTATGCAAAATACTTTCATAAAAAAGAGGTTTCTGGACAACGAAGCATTTTAAGTTAAAAGTCTTATTAAAATGTAAGATAGTTGTCCGCTCAAACTTGAATATATGATTAACAATTACATGTGGCATGTGTTCGTGCATACAATGCACATCTTATATTTTTACCTTTTATTAAAATATACATATCAAATAATCTAGTTTTCCCAAGTATCCTGGTTTATTCATTTATATTTATAGTATCAATCATTCAATGTCTTCTATATGCCAGGCACTTTCTGGACACAAGAGGCACAATAGGGACCAAAATACATCTTTGCATAAATTAACACCTCATCTTCTAAATTGGAATACAGCTTTTGAAAGACAGAATGATGTATTTTACTACTTTTAAAACGTTTCTTGTGATCTACCACTATGACCTAAATATAGCAGGCACATAATACTCCAAGTTAACAGAGAACAAGATATATTTCCCATTGTTCTTACTAAACTTTTCTTTGTAAAACATATCTGGGTTTTTTATATCCAGGTTTCTAAATGGATAATGAATAATGACTTCTGTTACCTGCTGGCCAATGTCTTTGCTTACTTTCCTATGCTACGCTTCCTGTTTCTATAGTTTTAGTTCACATTAAAGTTTGGCTTTTGTGTGACTCTGATGCCAGAAGAGCAAACGCTGAAGAACAAAGGAACAAACATTGTTTTCACCTTTTTAGGATGTTAAATATTTCAGTATTTCATGTTTCTGCTTCTAAGATCTCTAATTTGATTAAGTAGCCATAATTTTTTACCCTGCTTTTCACTCATTATTCAGTAAAAGACCATTTTTCTAATAAATATTTAATGAGCTCCTATCAAATACTAGTCACTAGAGATACAGAGATACTATGGCACAGTCTCTACCCTCAAGAAGCTCACAGTCTTGAAAGAGACGAAGAGTAAACTGACAAATGAAAATACAAGGATGGAGAGTTTTCAGAGAAAATTTATGAAGAAACTCGTACCTGGTAAGATTGTTTGATGGAAAATTGAAGGAAAGTCGGGTAGAAAGGATTGAAGATAGAGAAGGTAGCATAAAGAAAGGCCAAGAGACAATCAGACAATTTTTCCTCCCAGGGAAATTACCAACAATTTTCTGTCAGTGAATCATGAATGCAAAGATGGAGGCAGACCACAGAGCTTCTCCAGTGCAATTCAAGCAGCTTGGGCTTTTTCTTAGAGGGGATAGGAGGCCATAGTTAGGCTCCAAGAAAGTAACACTGAACTTGTGTTGTATATCATTCAATATGATAGCCAAGGGATGGGATGCATTTGAGCTAATTGAGACCAAAGGCAGGGAGAAAAGTGGTGGGTGCATGTCAGAAAGTGAAGGAAAAGATGCTGAAGCTTTGAACTATGCTGCTGCTGCTGCTGCTAAGTCGCTTCAGTTGTGTCCGACTCTGTGGGACCCCATAGACAGCAGCCCATCAGGCTCCTCTGTCCCTGGGATTCTCCAGGCAAGAACATGGCATTTGAAAATATAAGGAAAAAATTATTATAAGTGAATGACAGATAGTTGTAGGAACTGAGGGAATTGGGGGCATGTGTATGGATGTGAGAGTTGGACTATAAAGAAAGCTGAGCACTGAAGAATTGATGCTTTTGAGCTGTGGTGTTGGAAAAGACTCTTGAGAGTCCCTTGGACTGCAAGGAGATCCAACCAGTCCATTCTGAAGGAGATCAGTCCTGGGTGTACTTTGGAAGGAATGATGCTAAAGCTGAAACTCCAGTACTTTGGCCACCTCATGCAAAGAGTTGACTCATTGGAAAAGACTCTGATGCTGGGAAAGATTGAAGGTGGGAGGAGAAGGGGACAACAGAGGATGAGATGGCTGGATGTCATCACCGATGTGATGGACACGAGTTTGAGTAGGCTCTGGGAGCTGGTGAAGGACAGGGAAGCCTGGCATGCTGCAGTCCATGGGTCGCAAAGAATCAGACACAACTGAGCAACTGAACTGAAGGGGATAAAAATGAAAAGTGGAATTTTTCCACTTAAGATCAGAGTCAAAGTGTAGCAGTAACTAATAACAAACACATGATTAAGAAAATTTTCTTGTTATCCTTTATATTACATTAAGCATTTTTAGCATGGAGAAATGTTTCTCATTTAATCATTCAGCTTTTTAGGGTTCATTTTTATTCTCACTTTCTGTTGGCTTTCTATAGTCCCTCAATGACATTTTCTGTTGGAATCCTTACTTTTCTGCTTCTTTCAAATAAAACCTTAGATTTATTGTATCCATCTGCCTATTGATTCCATTTTAATCCTTAATGCTGTCTATTCAGTTATCTTTGTCTCTACACTATGGCCCATCTTACCCCACCTTTGAATCCTGTCTGGCCCTTGAGAACCTAACCTGGTTTCAGTATCGTGAGCTTCGGCCTCTTAGTGAAGAGGATTTGTATTTAAAACAAAATCTATAATCCAACAGAGATAAAGCAAAACATATTAATAAATTTAAAAAATGATATATAGCTTTTTTTTAAAATACAAAGGTTTAATTCTATTTCTCAAAGCAAAAAGATTTGGACGTTATTGATTGAGGACTTTGTAGAGAAAATAATTTAATCAATAGCAGATATTCAGCTCCTTCTATTTCCAAAACTCTTAACTGATAGCTTAAGGCTTAAAAAATACAAATAACTTTTATGGATGTAGATACTTAGGGATGGTTATAAATGGTAAAGATGTTAGGTGAGATGGACATATTTATTGAGTATTTATATTTGCTATATATAGTTGGAATTTCAATAAAAATTTAAAATATAGAGGAAGTGACCTTTGCTCTTAAGGAACTTTCAAGACAAAAGTGGAGGAAACTAATGTGGAAAAATTGTGATAATAGACAAAATGGAAAGTAGTACTCAAACATGGACTCGGTGCCCTGGGGGTCAGGGAAAAAAGAGACCAGATCTAATCTGGACAATCAAAGGAAGTAAAATTAAAGAAATATTATTTGAACTACATTTGCCAACAGATGAGAAACATATCTGGAAAACATATGATGCAAGTTGAGAAATCAGAATTGCTTTTTGCAAAACAGTAAGTTGCACAATTTGGCTATAGGCCACTTTGGAAAATATAGAGCAATAGGGAAAAATAAAGCTGGAAATTTAGCAAGGATCAGAGCATAGAAGGGCTCAAATATGAGTCCAAAGAGGCTCTATTTGATGAACTTGTAAAGACAATGTTTCTGAGCAGATACATGACTATCTCATACATGTAAATGATTAATTTGGCATGGCTGCTTTAAGTGTTAATTAGAGAAAACAGACCAAAGGTTGCAAGATAAACTAAAGGGATAGTGCAAATAATCCATGTGAGAGCAATAAGGTTAGGGTCATGAACTTGGTAAAAGAGATAAGGACATAGCTGTAAGATACATTGTTACAGTGAATTGATAGCATGTGGTGATTGACTGGATGTGCAGAGCAGAGAAAGATTAAAAAAGACTAAAGTTTTACATTCTGTATGACTCAAAAGAATAAAATATTTACAGAGAGAGAGACTTCAAAGGATAAATGGCTTAGTGATGGAAGATAATCACTTTAATACATAGTTTACTATATATGTATGGCAAATGGAAATCATGTAGCAATGGCAAAGGGAAATCATATACGTTTTAAGACAACAGAGATTATGTCAAGAATTTGGAGGTCAAATTTCCAGAACTAAAGAGCTAGATGAAATAAATAAGAAAATAAATCCAGAAATGGAAAGTGAAAAGCCAAAGACAGTAATGGTTTAGTGTTAAAGGAGCTCCCTCAAAAGATTCAGGCTATAGGTGTTATTAAGTGTTGAAAAGAACTGCCGATGGATCCAAGACAAATGATGTCATCACTAAATGTTCACTGATATTTTTTGTGATTTGTCATCACTAAATATTCAAGGAAACGATTTTGGTAAAGAAGTGGAGATTGAACCACAGTAGGAGATAATTAGAGAGTAACCTTTCCAGATTAGTAGTAAAAGAAAAGAGAAAGAGAAAACCAGTGTAAGAAACACAATCAAGAGAATGCTCTTTTGATCTAGGGGTGACCTGAACATTCCAGTGGGCAGAGGGAAGACATCTAGGGAGGGAAGGAAGGGCCACTCAAGGAAAGAGGTGGCTATAGATGTTGCAAAGTGTTTTAATGAAGTAATAGGAAATGAATGACTCACAAGGGTCAAGTCAGTCTGTGATCAGGGCCCAGGAGATGAACAGGAAAAACAAAAATAGGAAAAAAGTGAAAATCACAAAGAAGTTAATGAAACAATTTGGTGAGCATGAGATGAGAAAGTGGAAGACAGGAAGGCTATGGACAATGAGTACCAAAGAAAGGACTTGTAACCAGGGATACAGAAAATAAATTGGTATCTTGAGAATCATAATTAAAAGAACAATTCTCCAGTCATTTTTTAAAAACACAGAGCCTGTAAACGTGAGAACATAAGGGTGAATAAAGGGAAAAACTGTTTTAACATTGTTTTAATTTTTTTTGAGTAATGTCAAAACATGGAATTGAGGATTTCCCAGGAAAAGAGAAAGTAAACAATGATCACACTCGTGGAGACTGAGGACAATAAATCTTACCTCTCTCAGAGGATCATTGAGTTCATTGAGAATATTTTCCTCATCAAAGATTTTGCCTTGGTATCTGTGTTCATAATAATCATGTATCTTCTGACGCATATCAGCTGGTAACTTATGGAATGACATGTATTGTTCCACTTGCTTATACTGTAAGAAAAGGAAAAAACAGAAATTAGAAAACGTTGTTAGGCTGTATGAGAAACCATGATGTGATTTTGTTATGCTATATTCAACAACTTTTGAGTAACAGTAACAAAATGAAGAAATTCTTTAAGGTGAATGAATTACTGTACTAGGTTGTAAAGTACCTACTCTATGTCACATACTATGGATGGTATTTGTTTAGGTAAACATTTCCTGTAAAGACCTGAAGAGTTATGGAGAGGAAGCATGGAAGGAGTTCAGAGTGAACTGGGTGTAGCCCCCAAAATCCAGTGATGAGCCAAGAAAAAAAAAATGTAACGCCATTAAAAGGAAAAAGCAGTTCTAAAAGAAGTATGCAGTTGCTGTTTAGCATTTGGAAAAAGAATCTCATAACTCTGGATAGTACAAAGGTTTTATCTTAGATCTTATAGCCAAAGATAAGATCTAATTAAAATTTTAATCTGGAGGCACAAAGTTTGGCAACTGTTTGTAAGTCATATATCCTCAAGCAACACTCATGCCCTATAAATTAAGAGACTACGTTTGACTTGAATTTAGGATGTGGAAAAATATCAGAATGAGACTAGATCCACATAGTTTTATAGCTGAAACTTAATTTAGACACTTAATTTTATTTAAATAAGTACTTCTTAAACCTGATTGTTCATAAAACTTGCGATGAGGTGGTCTTTGGGGAATGATTTGCATTTCTAACTCCAGATATTGATTCTGTTGAGGTACCCGCCTTTGTAAATTTATATACATATTCATATACATAAACACACACTTTAAAAAAAAGTCCCTACAAATCAAACAGGAACCCAGAAGCACATATATTACTTGGTAGCTTATTAGAGGAGAATTTCAGGCTTTAAAAAACCAGAATCTGCATCTTAAGAAAGATGCCCTGGATGACTCACACACATTTAAATTTGAGAAATATTCCCTTGATATTTCAAATGCAGGCAGTCATAAGACTATACTTTGAAAAAAACTGGTTAGAACCCCCTAAATTAGTTCCACCATGCAGATGATAAAGCTGAATAAAAATGAAAAGGTAGGTAATAAAACTGGATGAAGATAATGGAAAAAATCTTTCCTTAAACACGACACATTTGGTGTATTATCTATGAATATTTTTGTTTCAAATCTTTTCCTGATAACAGAATTCAAGCCAGAAGATCTAGATGACTGGACTCCTTGCCACAATAACTGGTAATTAATAAATATACCTAATGGGAAACAGCAACCCATTGTATTATACTTCTTCAAATATTTTAAAGTACATTATTTACTCATAAAATTCATATTTTGGGGACATTCTCTTTTAGAGATTAGTATTCTCAAAGGAAATACAGCTTTGTCATGAGATCCCTTTGCTTGGTCACCAGACTGTTCCTTAAAGTAAAGCCTGCTGGCCTAACTACTGTGGGTGTTACCTACAGTAACCCTAGTAGGTAACACACATATATACACACACATTTACATATTAAAGTAAAGCCTGCAGGCTTACTACTATTGTAGGCACGCACACACACATATATTGATGACTTTGAGCTGTTGTGCTTGATAATACTCTTGAGAGTCCCTTGGACAGCAGGGAGATCAAACCAGTAAATCCTACAGCAAATCAACTCTGAACATTCATTGGAAAGACTGATGCTAAAGCTGAAGCTCCAACATTTTGGCCACCTGATGTGAAGAGCCGACTCTTGGAAAAGAACCTGATGCTGGGAAAGATTGAGGGCAGAAAAGTAGGGGGTGACAGGATGAGATGGTTGGATGGCATCACTGACTCAATGGACATGAGCTTCAGCAAACTCCAGGAAACGATGAAGGACATAGTGAAGCCGGGTGTGCTGCAGTCCATGGGGTCGCAAACCAGTCAAGACACTACTTAGCAACTGAACAACAACAAATATATATGCATATGCGTGTGTGCATGTTCAGTCGCTTAAGTCATGTCTGACTCTTCACAACCCTATGAACTGAAGCCAGGCTCCTCTATTGGTGGGATTCTCCATGCAAGAATGCTGGAGTGGGTTGCCATGTTCTCCTCCAGAGATCTTCCCGACCCAGGGATGGAACTTGGGTCTTTGGGGTTGCAGGAAGATTCTTTACTTGCTGAGCCATCTGGAAAGCCAATATGGGCTTCAGATATATATATATACACACACACTTATATGAAGCAAATTGATTATGATTTCAGGCTCTGAATTTAGGCACCAGTGCTGTCACTGGCATCGTGTGTAAATGGCTTCTTGTATGTACTTGAGAAGACTGGGTTAATTTTTCCTGAAGAAGTCAGAGTCTGTGTGCCCACTTAATCTTAGTAGCCTGCACCTAGCTAGAGACCTGGGATTCAGCCTGCTTGGCCCCTTGTGCAGCTGGTTCTAAGGAAAGAAGTGTCAGCTTTTCTCTATCCTACAAGATTGCTGTGTAGGATAAAGTTCATTTGCAGCTGGACTGGAAAAGCTCTATCCTTATTTTTAGCAACATTTGTGTATCTGATTTCTACTTATAGCCAAGAAGAAGGCAGTGGGATATTTGATGAACTGTTTAGGATCCGAAATACCACTGGAGATCCACAAAGCTAACTTCTGCATGAGTGATTAGCAACTAGCCTACTTGATTCGACTAATTTGAGTGGACTATTTAAAGACCTACTGAGAGCTTTGTTGGTGAGTGCTCTCCAAACTGACTCTTTTGTGACTTCAAGGACTATAGCCAACCAGGCTCCTATGTCCATAGGATTTCTCAGGCCAGAATACTAGAATGGGTTGCCGTTTCCTTCTCCAGAGGATCTTTCGAACCTAGGGATCAAACGCGAGTCTCCTGCATTGGCAAACAGGTTCTTTACCACTGAGTCACCAGGGAAAACTGAAGACTGGTCAGTTCTGTCAAATATCCAAACTTGGGAAAACAATAAAATAGCTTTAGACAACAGAGCTGCCACAGTTTGGACACTTACAACATTGATGAAAGTCCTTTTGATTCTGGGAAAATGAAGAATTCTAACCTGCAGAATTCTTTCTGTAGGACCAGTATGTGTCAGGTAACCTCTACTCACTTTTCTCAGCTGATTGCTTGCCAATACAGTGCTTGGGGTGATGACAATCTTGAATGTTAACTGGCATACTGAGCTCTAGATTTCTCCCCTCTCTACATGCATCTCTGGGGTATGGGAGGCAGCATTAAAATTTAGCAGCATTTTAATCATTTTGGGAAATTTGTGCCTGGATGCAAAAGTCTACTCATCTAGAGAAAAAAATAATAATCTGCTGTATGAATAATCTCTGAAGTTAAAAAACTAATACTTGATTAGCTAAATAAAAATATGACCCATAAAATTACTTAATTTTCACAGAAAGTCAAGATGGGTTGAGTCTACTTATTTTTCCTTCTTTCCAATCCCTTTAGACTTCAGTTTAATGATCTACAGTAAGAGGGTGTTATACCAATGGATCTTCCTTGTTTCTTCAGACAGAAGTTCTATGAATATTTTTTTGTCATTTACTGAGTTCAGTTCATTACTGAGTTCAGTTGACTTTGAGCATATATTACATATTTTAAACATTCACTCATAGAAATGATTTATCTAACAAGTATTAATTGATTGCTGTGTGCCAGTGGTTCTCAAGGTGTGGTTGCCAAAACATCAGTATAACCTGGGAACTTAGAAACGCACATTCATAGTCTCTACCCCAGGCCCACTGAATAAGAAACTCTGAATTAGAAAGTCTGGCAGTTGTGTTTTAACAGGTCCTCCATACACTAAAATATCAGAACCACTTCTATATGCCAAGTACTGTGTTATCTTAGGACGTAAGGAAGTACATTTGAGGGAGTGTACGGGAAAGAAAAAGAAATCCAGTTTCTGACAAGCTAAGTTTAAGATGCTCATGGCACATTCTAATGCTTATATGTAGGTCAGGCACTCAGAAGATAAAACACGCAGAGTCAGTGACTAAGGGATCAGCAAGGATGCGTCAAATGAAGACATAAAAAGACAAAAAGTGGGACCGATATTTTAAAAGCAGTTGAGTCATGGACCTTGAGCAAGTTAAGGGAACTCATATTAGCCAGCAAGATGTAAGAGCAGACAGAAAAGCTTGGTTAACAAAATCCAAAGAAGGATAAAGTTTCAAAGGATAAGGGGCCACTCAAAACGAGTATATTTGGAGAGAAGAGATACTGAACCATACTCTGAGAACTTGGGAATTATGTTGGAACACAACACTTACTGAAAAGCTATTTCTTATGAATAAAAATATCACTTTCATGTGAAGTGAAGAAATAAAAATAATAAACAAATTTTTGAAGAGGATATCTAATGGTAGGGGGACAGGAAATAAACTAGGTGTTAAAATTATGCATAAGCTGGCAAAGTATTAATAAAAATGAAAAATAAAATAACAGTTTCTGTTAATTCTAGTGATGTGCATACATATATGTATATAAAAGATAACCTGCATAATAGATAACTGATCAATAAATTTTTGAAAAGCAAAGATTCAAATACAATTATTTCTGGAATATACAAAATCAAAAATTCATTGTCGGATTTACAAACTATAAAAGAGGTGCCCATTTAAAAGTGTAATGTACTTCTATATTTTAAATGTTCTGTGCAATTAAAGTTATAAGAAGCTGAAGTTGACTGGTTCTATAAAGACCTACAACACCTTCCAGAACTAACACCAGAAAAAGATGTCCTTATCATTATAGGAGATTGGAATGCAAAAGTAGGAAATCAAGAATACAAGAGATAACTGGTAAGTTTAGCCTTGAAGTACAAAATGAAGCAAGGTAAAGGCTAACAGAGCTTTGTCAAGAAAACATACTGGTGATAGCAAATATCTTTTTAAACAACAATCCAAGAAACAACTCTACACATGGATATCACTAGATGGTCAATACCAAAATCAGATTGATTATGTTCTCTGCAGCCAAAGATGGAGAAGCTCTGTACAGTCACCAAAAATAAGACCTGGTCCTGACTGGGGCTCCTTATTGAGCTCCTTATTGCAAAATTCAGGCTAAAATTGAAGAAAATAGGGAAAGCCACTAGGTCATTCAGGTATGACCTAAATAAAATCCCTTATGATAATACAGTAGAGGTGCAAATAGAGTCTAGTCAATAATTGGTAGACACAGTGCCTGAAGAACTATGGACGGAGGTTCTTAACATTGTATAGGAGGCAGTGGCCAAAACCATTCCAAACAAAAAGAAATGCAAGAAGGCAAAGTGGTTGCATAAGGAGACTTTACACATAGCTGAGCAAAGAAGAAAAGCAAAAGGCAAGGGAGAAAGGAAAGATATACCCAACTGAATGCAGAGTTCCCAAGAATAGCAAGGAGAAGTAAGATGGCCTTCTGAAACGAACAATGCAAAGAAATAGAGGAAAATAATAGAATGGGTAAGACTAGATATCTCTGCAATAAAATAGGAGATATAAAGGGAAAATTTCATGCAAGGATGAGCACAATAAAGGAGAGAAATGGTAAGGACCTAAGAGAAGCAGAAGAGATTAAGAAGAGGTGGCAAGAATATACAGAACTACACAACATAGACCTTCATGACCCAGATAACCATGATGGTATGGTCCCTAACCTAGAGCCAGATATCCTGGAGTGTGAAGTCAAGTGGGCCTTAGGAAGCATTATGATGAACAAAGTTAGTAGAGGTGACAGAATTCCAGTTGAGCTATTTCAAACCTTAAAAGATGCTGCTGCTTAAGTGCTGTATTCAATATACCAGCAAATTTGGAAAACTCAGCAGGGGCCACAGGACTGGAAAAGGACAGTTTTCATTCAAATCTCAAAGAAGGACAATGCCAAAGAATGTTCAAACTACCATATAATTACTCTCATTTCACATGCTAGTAAAGATATGCTCAAAATCCTCCAAGCTAGGATTCAGCAGTATGTGAACCAAGAACTTTGAGATGTACAAGCTGGGTTTAAAAAAGTCAGAGGAACAAGAGATCAAATTGCCAACATTCATTGGATCATGGAAAGCAAGGAAGTTCCAGACAAACATCTAATTCTTCTTTATTGACTATGCTAAACGCTTTGACTGTATGGATCACAACAAAATTGGAAAATTCTTAAAGAGATGGGAGTATCAGGCCACCTTACCTGTTTCTTGAGAAACCTGCATGAGAGTAAATAAACAGCAATTAGAACTGGACATGGAACAATGAACTGGTTCAAAATTGGGAAAGGAGTACAACAAGGCTATATATTGTCACCCTGCTTGTTTAACTTATAAGCAGAGTACATCATGAGAAATGCTGGGCTGGACAAAGTACAAGCTGGAATCAAGATTGCGGGGAGAAATATCAATAACCTCAGATATGCTGATGTACCACCCTAATGGCAGAGAGCAAAGAGGAACTAAAGAACCTCTTGATGAAGGTGAAACAGGAGAGTGAAAAAGTTGGCTTAAAACTCAACATTCAAAAAACTAAGATCATGTCACCCGGTCCCATCACTTCATGGCAAATAGATGAGGAAAAAGTGGAAACAGTGACAGACTTCATTATTTTGGGCTCCAAAATCACTGTGGATGGTGACTGCGGCCATGAAAAAGATGCTTTTTCACATCCATTAAAAGATGCTTTCTCCTTGGAAGAAAAGCTTTGACAAACCTAGACAGCATAGAGACATCACTAAACAAACTTAGAGAGACCACTTTGCTGACAAGGGTCCATATAGTCAAAGCTACGGTTTCCAGTAGTCATGGATGGGTGTGAGAGTTAGATCCTAAAGAAGGCTGAGCACCAAAGAATCGATGCTTTTGAATTGTGGTGCTGGAAAGGATTCTTGAGAGTCCCTTTGACTGCATGGAGATCAAAATCCTAAAGGAAATCAACCTTGAATATGCATTGAAAGGACTGTTGCTGAAGGTGAAGCTCCAATACTCTGGCCACCTGATGGGAAGAACCAATTCACTGAAATAGACCTTTATGGTGGGAAAGATTGAGAGCAGGAGGAGGTGGGAGTGACACAGCATGAGATGGACATGAATTTGAGCAAACTCTGACAGATAGTGGAAGACAGAGAAGCCCGGCATGCTAGAGTCCATGTTGTCACAAAGAGTTGGACAGGACTTAGTGAATGAAAAGCAGCAGCAACAATTATATAATACACATGTATATGACATATATAATGCATGTACATGATAGTATAGGGTTTCAGAAGAGGCAACCCCAATATGCACCACTTTTTCATGTTGACTATTTTTTGCTATAGGCAGTGGAGACCCTGTTGGCTCAAGAGAAACTATTTCCCTTTGCTTAATTACCTAGGATAATTTAAATTGGGGAATTTTCCCAGAGAAAGAGTTATTTCCAGAGAGTTTTATCTAAGTGGCCCCATCTGTATGAGTGGATAAACATCTAACTACCCACCAACCCTCTTCTTTTTTAATCATTCTGTGAGTTACTCTCCTGTCTTTGAGAGTCCCAGATCCTTCTCCCATTCCCAGGATAGCATATACACCTTAGTGTACCTCTTTGTCTCTGAACCTCCCCTGTATGTGGGGTCTCTGACCCTAGCAATTATGTGGGATTCATATACATACCAAAAATTAAATGTGGTTTTCACCTGTTCACTGGCTCAATTTAATTTCGTTCTTAGACCAAAAGGAAGAACCTAGAAGGATAGAAGAAATTTTCTTTCTCCCTGACAATAGTAGAAATGAGCTCAAATAGAGTGTTTATAACAATTACAAATATTCATTGCCCATTCCAGCAGTCTCACTTCTCCCATGCCATCATTTTTATTTATTTTTAATTAGAGGATAATTGCCTTACAATGTTGTGTTGGTTTCTGCCATACAACAACACAAATCAGCTCTAACTATATATATCTATAGATGATAGATAGATATAGATATATATGCATATATGGAGAGGGCATGGCAACCCACAGCAGGATTCTTGCCTGGAGAGTCCCAGGGATGGGGGAGCCTGTTGGGCTGCCATCTATGGGGTCGCACAGAGTTGGACACAACTGAAGCGACTTAGCAGCATATATATATATATATATATATATATATATATATATATATTTCCCCTCCTTCTTGAGCTTTGAGCCTCTCTCCAATCCATCCTGAATCCCACCCCTCTAGGTTGTCACAGAGTGCCAGGTTGGGCTCCCTGTGTCATATAGCAGCTTCCCACTAGCTATCTATTTGACATATGGTGGTGTATATATTGGAGAAGGCAATGGCACCCCACTCCAGTGTTCTTGCCTGGAAAACCCCGTGGACGGAGGAGCCTGGTAGGCTACAGTCCATGGGGTCGCGAAGAGTAGGACACAACTGAGCGACTTAGCAGCAGCAATGTATATATATCAATACTACTTTTTCAATTCATTCCACCCTGTCCTTACCACACTATGTCCACAAGTCCATTTTCTATGTCTGCATCTCTATTCCTGTCCTGCGACCAAAGGTGTTTAGTCCATATCTCTAAGCAATATGCTTCTGTCTCTATTTCTCATACGGATTAATTATAGGTATCATTTACTGACTTTTTGCCATAGGAAAGAGGTTTAACTACTTACAGTCCCCCATATCTTTTCAGTCCTTCTCTCATGCTAGAATTCTGTTACTAGTGCTAATTCTTCCCTATCCCTTTATAACTTGACATAATCTATTTATACCTTTATTTTTTTTTTCAGAGAACCCTAGGCAAATTTACTAGATGAAAGTAACAAACTCCCTCCTTCATCCTACTGTCTAACTTTGGTTGTCTCTACTTTTAAGATGTAAAAGTGGATATACTTTTGTACTCATAATTGAACCTACCAAACCCATAAAGTGTCTGCATTATTCTGATCATGTGTCATGATGATAAGTGGAGCATCTGATGACATTTTCTTTTCTTTCATGGATTTTTAAATGACTTTTATTTCTTGCACAAATAGCTCTTATTTTAGTGTCATATTTTCCCAGCTTCCTTATCCTACCCAATATCTATTGAGTTTTCTTCAGAGATTTTCCTTTATGATTTCCCTACAACGTCCCTGGTTGGGTTCACTGTTCCTAGATCCTATGTTTTCCTTTTGGTTTATTTATTCAGGTTGCTGGAACCAATCCCAAAGTAAACAACTAAGAACTATTGAGTGGGAATATAGGTTTTTGGAATGACTTTTTTTGTCTGAAAATATTTCTGTTAGACTCAGACTACATGACAGAATTCTACGTTGAACTCCTCTAGTGGGATGTGGGGCTTTGGGATAATGAATTCACTTAGCTGGATATGGTCCATGTTTCCTATCACTTATTTCATATATTTTTTCTCTGTGTTTACTCCTACATTTCCCTATAATCCATAATTTTTTTCTACATTTTTCTGCACTTTTGAATATTTCTTGAAATTCCTAGAACTCATTTTAATTCCAAACATTTTTTCATTTCCTTTGAGCTTTTAGTTTCTTAAGTTTATTGTGTTCAGATTAGAAATATATTGATATATGAAATTAAGAAGTAATTTAAAGGCATCCTTTTATTCCTGAAAAATCTGGGATGCCTCAATAGAGGGGAACTAAAAAGTATCCACTGAGTTAGGTTCAGTAAAGTTTTTGGTGACTTTGCAGTTGGTGGTTTCATTGGACTCTGTGTATACAATAGGAGAGGGAACAATTCAAAACAAGTTGCAAATGATTTGAGAGTGACTGGAAATAAGAAGTGAAGATGGAAATTGCAAATGTGATCATCTCTCTGACATCGTCTAGTTAAAAGCAGTGAACTAGAATGATGGCTCGGTAAAGGTAAGCAATTAAAAAAAAAAACCTTTAAATTACATTTATATTGTTTTTCTGTTCATGAAATAATACCCTTCCCAGAAAACTGAATCATTCTTATTTTAATGTTCCCCAGTACTTTGTGGCTCAGCTGGTAAAGAATCCACCTGCAATGAGGGAGACCTGGGTTCGATTCCTGGGTTGAAAAGATCCCCTGGAGTAGGGAAAGGACAGTATAACTCCAGTATTCTGGCCTGGAGAATTCCATGGACTGTATAGTCCCTGGGGTCACAAAGAGTTGGACACAACTGAGTGACTTTCACTTTCACTCCTTCATCCTGGGCTTCCCTAGTGGCTCAATGGTGAAGGATATGTCTGCCAAAACAGGAGACTCCAGTTCAATCCTTAGGTGAGAAGATCCCTTGGAGAAGGAAATGGCAACCCACTCCAGTATTCCTGCCTGGAAAATCCCATGGACAGAGGAGCAGCGACTAAACAAAAATAACTCCTTCATCTTAATCCTTAAGACATTACCAAATTATATACCAAATTATGTAAATTTGACCTGCCAAAGTTTTAATAATTTGCCTTTCCCCTACATCACTATTATTATCATTCTAGTCAAAGTAACTTTATCCTTTAATTCCTAGCTTTCTAACCACATTCTTTGTATCTATTTGCACATGCCTTCTTACAATCCTAATTCATTTTTCATAATCCGGACAGAGAAATCTTTTTAAAATGTTAGGCTTATTGTCACTCTTTTCCTTAAAGCCTTTTAATGGCCACTCAGGTCAGTCCAACTCCTTGGCCAATACGGGCCTCTCGTGCTCTGCCTCCTGCATTCTCTTTTGTCACTATGCCCTGGAAGAGTAAGTGTCTTTCATGTTTCATATGAAAGCTCTACCAGTTTTATGGCCAAGAATATACTTAGCTTAATTAATATTAGTATATACAAACACTACATTCCTCAAGCTATTTATATGGAATTTTATTAGATAACAAATTTAGTTTTGGTTTAATAAAATGATTTGAAAATATTCAGTGCTTCAAATAATAAACTGACTATGGATAATCATCAATAGATATCTGTGAATATATATATGTATATATAATATATAGGCATACATATATATCAGTGAGTTTCAAAAACATATGCCAACCAAAATAAGTTATTCTCTTTAGCATGCACAAACATTGCTATTAAGGGCTTCCCAGGTGGTGCTAGTGGTAAAGAATATGCCTGCCAAGGCAGGAGTAAGAGACGTAGGTTCAACCCCTACATTGGGAAAATCCCTTGGAGAAGGAAATGGCAACTCACTCTAGTATTTTTGCCTGGGAAATCCATGCACAGGGAGCCTGGAGGGATATAGTCCATAGGATCTCAAAGAGTTGGATATGATTGAAGCATCTTAGCACACTTGTTCTTTTTAGAATATATTTGATAATAGCTACTTTATGATACATTTCCAGAATATTCTATTTTACTCACATAATTCATAAGGTTCATTTAACTGTCTTACAAATAGGCAAAAAAGAAAAGTATTACATAGGTCATTATACCAAATATAGGCAAAATAAATAAAAGATTTTTAAAGTTTTATTTATCATTACATATACTTTGTATTATGCATTTTCAGGATACACCAAAAATAAATTTTTAATTCAAAAACAAACAAGAGGAAAGAAAAAAAGGTGCAACTCACTAAACTCCTTTAGTGTTGCCTCTGCTGCTGATAAGTTGCTTCAGTTGTGTCCGACTCTATGCAACCCCATAGATGGCAGCCCACCAGGCTCCCCTGTCCCTGGTATTCTCCAGGCAAGAACACTGGAGTGGGTTGCCATTTAAACTTAAAACATGAGGGTTTTTTACAGCCCTCACTTCCTGACATAGTACAGGTTTGCTACAGAGATAGATATTATTACCATAAGATCCTCCTTAAAAACTCTATACTTATTGTGATATTCAGAATAACATGGCTGCAATTCTTATTTCTAAAAACATATTTTTCACTGTTATCTTCAGAATAGTTTTATTTGGAAAAATAGAAGAATAGAACACCTTTGTAAATGACAATAAAGGGCAATGAATAACAAAAAATGCATTACACATTAGTATAAACCATTGTATAATTTAGTCATGCTATTAAAACATTATTCTACTTACAAGTAATTATTGGGAAAAATCACTAAATAGCAAATAGTTTAAAAATCCAATTGAATTAAAATACATCTTATGTGCAATATAAATACAACATATAAAAATGATGTTTTTCTTACAGAATAAAAATTAAGGTTTATTTTAAATGATTAGATGTTGTAAATTTTAAATATAATGAGAAAAATAACAATCCATAAAATATTTAAAATTTCCCATAAAGACCAAACTTTTTTGTTTATATTTAATCCAATCATCATTGGATTTATTACTAAGGTATCATAAGTTTTCCAAAGATATTTTCAACATTGTCATTTATTTACATGGTAAATTAATCTATTGTGTTATTATATTTTAAAATAAAAGAATCCCTTTTTATATAGACATTAAAAGTTAGGTTTCATGTAAGTGAGTTTGCCAAGTAGTATTTCTAAAATATTTATAGCAGATATTGAATCATTTTCAAAAAAATGTTATAAACAGCAAAATGTTCAACTGACACTTACTGAAGAAAAGGTTTCTTTTAGCAAAAATGGATTCCTCATTATTATGTGAAATCCTTTCAAGCAGCATAATAGATTAAGTCAAATAATAATAAATGAATCCAAATATACCTAAATTTGACTTTCAACATGTTAAATGTAAACAAAATTAAAAGCTAATGGTACATTTTCCATGGTTGTAAAGTTGTTTTTTTTTCTCCCTGCAAAAATCTGTGTGAAATACCTTCTTTTTTTTCTTCATTTTACTTTGTCTTTTTGGAAAGCTGGAAATCAAATATGGGTTTCACTATAAGAAAGTGAATTCTTTAGCTGTAAGAATATGGGGAAAGATTTTTGTGGTAATGAATATGTATCAATTTGACTTGGAAATCTATCAAATTTACAACCTAATGGGTGATCTTAAAATTCTTACAGAAAATGTTACTAGATAAAAATAGTTATTCTTCCACCCAGAATGATCTTCCATTACAAGCAGACACTTGACCTCTTGTGTATGGAAACTAGCAGTATCTATTTAGATATTTCACAAAATATATTTGAATATAAAAGCAAGATTTTTAAAAAATTGGAAATTGTATATCATACCTTTTCCTTCTTTCCTTCCTTCCTCCCTTCCTTCTTCCTTTTCTCTCTCTCTCTCTTTCTTTTTATATTTTTGTTTTCAAAATGGCCAGATTTCAAAAAAGTTTGACAAAAGTCAGAGAAAAACTGTTTAAGAGTTAACTGAGCAAGTAATTGAAAATAATAGTAGTAATGAGAATTCAATGTACTTAGCAATTAGAGGAAAATACTTAACTACAAAATAAATTGTTCAGGTAAAACAATTTTCAGTTCAGTTCAGTTGCTCAGTCATGTCTGACTCTTTGCGATCTCATGATCCCATGCCAGGCCTCCCTGTCCATCACCAACTCCCAGAGTTCACTCAAACTCACGTCCATCAAGTCAGTGATGCCATCCAGACATCTCATCCTCTGTCGTCCCCTTCTCCTCCTGCCCCCAATCCCTCCCAGCATCAGAGTCTTTTCCAATGAGTCAACTCTTCACATGAGGTGGCCAAAGTACTGGAGTTTCAGCTTTAGCATCATTCTTTCCAAAGAACACCCAGGACCGATCTTCTTTAGAATGGACTGGTTGGATCTCCTTGCAGTCCAAGGGACTCTCAAGAGTCTTCTCCAACACCACAGTTCAAAAGCATCAATTCTTCTGCACTCAGCTTTCTTCACAGCCCAACTCTCCCATCCATACATGACCACTGGAAAAACCATAGCCTTGACTAGACAGACCTTTGTTGGCAAAGTAATGTCTCTGCTTTTGAATATGCTATCTAGGTTGGTCATAACTTTCCTTCCAAGGAGTAAGCGTCTTTTAATTTCATGGCTGCAGTCACCATCTGCTGTAATTTTGGAGCCCAGAAAAATAAAGTCTGACACTGTTTCCACTGTTTCCCCATCTATTTCCCATGAAGTGATTTTAGAAAGTTAATTTTTAGCAATTATAGAATAAAGGCCAAGGGGGATAGATGAATGCCAGAAATTGAAACAGTCATTATTATCATTATAACAGTGTTAAAATACGTGCTTGGATACTTCAGAAATCCTTTAGAGTGCCTTCCTGCTCTGAATGCTTTGATCTCTATTACTGCACTTTTTCTCAATCTGTGTGTTTGTGTGCCTCTCTTTGTGGGTGCATATAAGAAAATGATTTTGATCCTTAATTCAGCAAGAGTACAGACTGACATATCAATAACCCCAGATGTGCAGATGACACCACCCTTATGGCAGAAAGTGAAGAGGAACTCAAAAGCCTCTTGATGAAAGTGAAAGTGGAGAGTGAAAAAGTTGGCTTAAAGCTCAACATTCAGAAAACAAAGATCATGGCATCTGGTCCCATCACTTCATGGCAAATAGATGGGGAAACAGTGGAAACAGTGTCAGACTTTATTTTGGGGGGCTCCAAAATCACTGCAGATGGTGACTGCAGCCATGAAATTAAAAGATGCTTACTCCCTGGAAGGAAAGTTATGACCAACCTAGATAGCATATTCAAAAGCAGAGACATTACTTTGCCAACAAAGGTTCGTCTAGTCAAGGCTATGGTTTTTCCAGTGGTCATGTATGGATGGGAAAGTTGGGCTGTGAAGAAAGCTGAGTGCCAAAGAACTGATGCTTTTGAACTGTGGTGTTGGAGAAGACTCTTGAGAGTCCCTTGGACTGCAAGGAGATCCAACCAGTCCATTCTGAAGGAGGTCAGCCCTGTGATTTCTTTGGAAGGAATGATGCTGACGCTGAAACTCCAGTACTTTGGCCACCTCATGCGAAGAGTTGACTCATTGGAAAAGACTCTGATGCTGGGAGGGATTGGGGGCAGGAGGAGAAGGGGACGACAGAGGATGAGATGTCTGGATGGCATCACTGACTCGATGGACCTGAGTCTGAGTGAACTCTGGGAGTTGGTGATGGACAGGGAGGCCTGGCGTGCTGCGATTCATGGGGTCACAGAGAGTCGGACACGACTGAGCGACTGAACTGAACTGAACTGAACAGAGCGACATACCATAATCATCTAATCACTCTGTTATTTTTCAATGTTTTGTTCAATCTCTAATTCATGTTCAACTTTCTGCAACCCCATGGATTGTTGCCTTCCAGGCTCCTCTGTCCTCCACTGTCTCAGATTTGCTCAAATTCATGTCCACTGAGTCAGTGATGCCAACCAATCATGTCATCCTCTCTCACTGCCTTCTTCTCCTGCCCTCCATCCTTCTCGCCATCAACATCTTTTCCACTGAGTTGGCTCTTTGCATCAGGTGGCCAAAGTATGTGAGATTCAGCTACAGCAACAGTTCTTCCAATGAATATTCAGGATTGATTTCTTTTAGGACTGACTGGTTGGATCTTCTTGCTGTCCAAGGGACTCTTAAGAGTCTTTTCCAGCACCACTATTTGAAAGTATCAATTCTTTGGCACTCAGCCTTCTTTATTATCTAACTCTCATATCTTTTCATGAGTACTGGAAAAACTGTAGCTTTGACCATATGGACCTTTGTCAGCAAAGTGATGTTTCTGCTTTTCACTATGCTGTCTAGGGTTGCCAAAGCTCTCCTTCCAAGGAGCAAGTGTCTTTTAATTTCATGGCTACAGTCACTGTCTGCAGTGGTTTTAGAGCCCAAGGAAATAACATTTGTCATTGCTTCCACTTTTTCCCCTCTGTTTGCCATGAAGTGATGAGACCCAGTGTCATGATCTTTGTTTTTGGAATGTTGCACTTTAATTGATGTTATTCACTCTACTCTTTCACCCTCATGAAGAGGCTTTTGAGTTTGTCTTCACTTTTTGCCATTAGAGTGATATCATGTGCTTATCTGAGGTTGTTGATATTTCTCCAAGCAATCATAATTCCAGCTTGTGAGTCATCCATCCCAGCATTTCACATGATGTATTCTGCATATAAGTTAAATAAACAGGGTGACAACACATAGGCTTGTCATACTCCTTTCCCAATGTTGAACCAGCCTGTTGTTCCATGTCCAGTTCTAACTGTTGCTTTTTGACCTGCATATGGATTTCTCAGGAGACAGGTAAGGTGGTCTGGTACGCTCATATTTTGAATTTTCCATAGTTCGTTGTAATCCATGCAGTCAAAGGCTTTAACATGGTCAATGAAGAAGAAGGAGATGTTTGTCTGAACTCCCTTGCTTTCCATGATCCAACAAATATTGGCAATTTGACCTACTGTTCCTCTGCCTTTTCTAAATCCAGCTTGTACATCAAGAGTTCTCTGTTCATATACTACTGAAGTGTAGCTTGAAGGATTTTGAGCATAACTTTGCCAGCTTGTGAAATAGGAGCAACTGTTTGGTAGTCTGAACATTGCCATTGCCCTTCTTTGGGATTGAAATGAAAAGTGACTTTTTCCAGTCTTGTGACCACTGCCAAATTTTCCAAATTTGCTAGGATATTGAGTACACCAATTTAACAGCATACTCTTAGGATTTGAAAGAGTTCAGCTGGAATGCCATCACCTCCTCTAGCTTTGTTTGCAGCATTGCTTCCTAAGGCCCTCTTGACTTCACATTCCAGGGTGGCTGGCTCTAGATGAGTGACATACTATCGTGGTCATCCAGGTCATAAGACCTTTTTTGTATAGTTCTGTGTATCCTTGTTGCATCTTCTTAAGCTCTTTGCTTCTGTTAGGTCCTACTGTTTCTGTCCTTTACCATGCCCATCCTTGTATGAAATGTTCCCTTGATTTCTCCAATTTCTTTGAAGAGATCTCTAGTCTTTCCCATTCTATTGTTTTTCTATATTTCTTTGCATTGTTCATTTATGAAGTCCTTCTTATCTCTTCTTGTTACTCTTTGGAACTCTGTGAATGCAGAGTATATCTTTCCCTTGGGTATATCTTTGCCTTGGGTATATCTTTGCCTTTCTCCCTTGACTTTCACTTCTTTCTTCAGTTATTTTTCATTTTTTAATAGGACAACTTATAGCATTCTATGCTGTCAAAACACTTTCACTTCCCTCCCCTGACAAATTCTTTCATTCATAGATAATCACCTTACCTAAAATTTCAGAGGAATAGGAGCCTTCACACAAGGATATCTATTAACTCATTTAGAAACTTACCTATATTTTTCCCTCTTTCCTTCTTTCTCTTGCCATAATGGAAAAAGTGTCTTTTCTCTCATATGAAACTAACTGTTAAGTTGTGTTTGGATATCATTCCCTCACCCCTTCACAGAATCATTACCTCATCTGCTATACTTTCTATCTGGTATGTTCAGTGTTCTCTCTGTATTGTTGGCTCCAGCCAAATAGCTTTTAAATAAACTCACCTCTCTACCATTTTAATGAACATGAGTTTGACCAAACTCCAGGAGACAGTGAAGGACAGGGAAGCCTGGCATGCTATAGTCCATGGGTTTGCAAAGATTTGGACACGACTTAGTGAATAAACAACAACCACCTCTTCAGTTAATAGTTATAAAAATAATATCTAATCCTTGGATATTACAATCTATTTCCCCAAAACTTGACTGAACAGTACTCACATTTACTTATTTAATTCTTACAACAACCTTAGGAAAGTGAAAGTGTTAGTCACTCAGTTGTGTTTGATTCTTTGCCACATCATGAACTGTATGGACTGTAGCCTGCCAGGCTTCTCTGTCCATGGAATTCTCCAGGCAAGAATACTGCAGTGAGTTGCCATTTAGTTATTCCCATTATGTTTATGCTACAGATGATGAAACTGACGCACAGATAATTTAAATAATATATGTAAAGTCAAGCAGCTAGTTAGTATTGTAGCCAGGATTTGAACCTAGGCAATCTGGATCCAAAGTTCTTGCTGTTAATTCACTACATGATATTCCTGTCTTCAAAAAGTTCCTCTCAATTGAGCATAAGTAGCTCTCCATCTACCACTCTATTTTTCTCCTTCCTTTTCTCAATCAATTTATTGAAAGACTGGTCTACACTCATTATTTCATTGTCTTCTTTTCATTGAAAGTTTAAACACTGAAATGTTAAACTTTAAATAGCTTCCATTCCTTCTATTCCTTAATAATCCTCTTACATTTCCAAATTTCCCAATGATTACCAATAATGCAATACTTTGCAAAGATTTTCTTATTGTTATATGAACAGCATTGAAAACTAGTAGCAGACATGAATGATGCCCCATGCAACCCCTCTATTCTTGTAAGCTGGACAACTCTGCCCTCACCTGTAACTATGGTGGAGAGTCCACTCAAGATTTCTAACTCACAGCTTTCTGAGAAGCCTAGAAAACTTGCTTATCTCTGGCTAGAGTTACATGGCAGTTTGGAGATGGGGAAAGAAGTAGGTAATATTCAACCAATGAGGGACTTGAGTTTAATGATTACCTTATATCACCTCCTTCCTGGAGAAGGAAACGGCAACCCACTCCAGTATTCATGCCTGGAAAATTCCATGGACAGAGGAGCCTGGTGGGCTACAATCCATGGGGTCGCAAAGAGTCGGACACGACTGAGCGACTTCTGTGTGTGTGTGTGTGTGTGCGTGTGTGTATCACCTCCTTAACCTTTGAAAAGACAATTATAAGGAACATTCAGAGAGTCTCAATAAGATTAAGCTACACTTGCCCACAACTGAAAACAATAAATACTCAGTTTTCACATTAGAAAACAACTCAATAAAATGTGGAGCTTCACAGGGGGCTCAGTGGTAAAGAATCCACTGGCCAATTCAGGAGATGAAGGAGACATAGGTTCAATCCCTGGATCAGGAAGATATCCTGGAAGAGGAAATGGAAACCCATTTCCAGTATTCTTGCTGGACACAATTTTATTCACAAGTGAATAAAAGCAATAAAATACATGCCACTGGTTTTCTTTTTTCCTTCAGTCTTACTCTTCCTGTATCCCCGTTTTTTTCTCTTGAAATTACTACACACCCAAATGAATTATCTACACCCAAATCTTTTTCTTAGGCTTTTATAGGACAACCCAAACTAAGACATTACTATTTATTCCTTTTTTTTAGACATATCTTATCCTTTAGTATCTCCATGTATCTTCTCTTCCTATTTTCTTTCTTCTCTCTGGCTTCCCTCTGAAGTCTTACTTGTTGATATATTTTTCATTGTTGGTCTTTCCAAGAATTGTGCCAAAGGCCTTTAAAAAATTTTTCACCTAACATATTTTCTTCAACAAACCCTTCCTGCTCACATGAATTCAGTCACTATCAAGATACCAATATCCAAATCAACGACTCCAGTAACAAATTAACTCCTCATCTCTAGACTTAATAAGTCCGCCTTACCCTTAAGGACCTTCCTTCAAAACATGGCTCAAAAGCATATCAGATACAACATACTCAAACCTGAAAACTTACTTCTCTTCTGCATGGTTAGTCAGAGGGTCTCAGTAAGACTAAGTCACACTTGCTCACATTAGAAAACAATAAATACTCAACTCAGTTTTCACATTAGAAAACAACACAATAAAACTCAACTCAGTTTTCATACTGTTTTCAGTATGAAAACATACTCCCTTCTCTATCCACACCTTCTGTATGTAACCAGCAGCCTAGGCTACAGATCTGGTTTACAGGACAATCATCTTTCTATTTCCAACACATTTTACCTTTCAGTTCAGTTCAGTCACTTAGTTGTGTCTGACTCTTTGTGACCCCATCAACTACAGCATGCCAGGCTTCCCTGTCCATCACCAACTTTCGGAGCTTACTAACTCATGTCCATTGAGTCAGTGATGCCATATAATCATCTCATTCTCTGTCATCCCCTTCTCATCCCGTCTTGCCTTCAATCTTTCCCAGCATCAGGGTCTTATCAAATGAGTCAGTTCTCCTCATCAGGTGGCCAAAGTATTGGAGATTCAGCTTCAACATCAATCCTTCCAATGAACACTCAGGACTGATCTCCTTTAGAATGGACTGGTTGGAACTCCTTGCAGTCCAAAAGACTCTCAAGAGTCTTCTCCAACACCACAGCTCAAAAGCATCAATTCTTCTGTGCTCAGCTTTCTTCACATTCCAACTCTCACATCCATACATGACCACTGGAAAAACCATAGCCTTGACTAGATGGACCTTCGTTGGCAAAGTAATGTCTCTGCTTTTCAATATGCTGTCTAGGTTGGTCATAACTTTTCTTCCAGGGAGTAAGCATCTTTTAATTTCATGGCTGCAGTCACCATCTGCAGTGATTTTGGAAACCAGGAAAATAAAGTCTTTCACTGTTTCCACTGTTTCCCCATATATCTGCCATGAAGTGATGGGACCAGATGCCATGATCTTAGTTTTCTGAATGTTGAGTTTTAAGCCAACTTTTTCACTCTCCTCTTTCACTTTCATCAAGAGGATCTTTAGTTCTTCTTTGCTTTCTGCCATTGATATTTCTTCCGACAATCTGGATTCCAGCTTGTGCTTCTTCCAGCCTGGCATTTTGCATAATGTACTCTGCATATAAGTTAAATAAGCAGGGTGAAAATATACAGCCTTGATGTACTCCTTTCCCAATTTAGAACCAGTCTGTTGTTCCATGTCCGGTTCTAACTGGTGCTTCTTGACCTACATACAGATTTCTCAGGAAGCAGGTAAGGTGGCCTGGTATTCCCATTTCTTTAAGCATATTCCATAGTTTGTTGTGATCCACACAGTCAAAGGCTTTGACATAGTCAATAAAGCAGAAGTAGATGTTTTTCTGGAACTCTCTTGCTTCTTCAATGATCCAATAAATGTTGGCAATTTAATCTCTGGTTCCTCTGCATTTTCTAAAACCAGCTTGAACATCTGGAAGTTCACAGTTCATGTACTGTTGAAGCCTGGCTTGGAGAATTTTGAGCATTACTTTGCTAGCCTGTGAGATGAGTGCAATTGTGTGGTAGTTTGAACATTCTTTGGCATTGCCTTTCTTTGGATTGGAATGAAAACTGATCTTTTCCAGTCCTGTGGCCACTGCTGAGTTTTCCAAATTTGCTGGCATTTTGAGTGCATCACTTTCACAGCATCATCTTTTAGGATTTGAAATAGCTCAATTGGAATTCCATCCCTTCCACTAGCTTTGTTCGTAGTGATGTTTCCTAAGGCCCACTTGACTTCTCATTCCAGAATATCTGGCTCTAAGTGAGTGATCACACCATCATGGTTATCTGGGTCATGAAGATCTTTTTGGTACAGTTCTTCTGTGTATTCTTGCCACTTCTTCTGAGTCTCTTCTGCTTCTGTTAAGTCCATACCATTTCTGTCCCATATTGCGCCCATCTTTGCATGAAATATTCCCTTGATATCTCTAATTTTCTTGAAGAGATCTCTAGTCTTTCCCATTCTGTTGTTTTCCTCTATTTTTTTTTTTTTTTTGCACTGATCGCTGAGGAAGGCTTTCTTATATCTCCTATGTATTCTTTTGAAGTCTGCATTTAAATGGGTATATCTTTCCTTTTCTCCTTTGCCTTTAGCATCTCTTCCTTTCTCAGCTATTTGTAAGGCCTCCTCAGACAATCATTTTGCCTTTTTGCATTTCTTTTTCTTGGGGATGGCCTTGATAACTGCCTCCTGTACAATGACAGAAACCTCCATCCATAGTTCTTCAGGTACTCTGTCTATCAGATCTAATCCCTTGAATTTATTTGTCCCTTCCATCATATAATTGTAAGGGATTTGATTTAGGTCAGATTAAATTGTTTTCTTTACAGGACAATCATCTCTCTGTTTCCAACACATTTTACCTTTATCCTCCACAAACTAATCATGTTGACCCTTGGGAATTCATTTTTAATGTTACTTTCTCTGAATACTTTTCCCTAATATCTGGGAATATTGAACTTGAATGTGCATTCAAATAATATGGGGATCTTGTTAACTACAGATGAGCATTCAGTATGCATGGGGTTGGAACTGAGACTAGGTATTTCTAACAACTTCATTGAGTTTGTTATTTAGTTTCTAAGTCGTGTCCAGGTCTTTTGTGACCCATGGAGAGTGGCTTGGTGGGCTGCAGTCCACAGGATTTCCCAGGGAAGGATACTGGAGTGGGTTGCCAATCCTTCTCCAGGGGAACTTCCCAAGCCAGGGATTGAACCCATGTCTCCTGCAAGTCTCCTGAATTGCAGGCAGATTCTTTACTTCTGAACCACAAGGGAAGCCCCAAGAATGTCATAGGTGATGCTTCTGATGGCTAACAGAAAATCACAGTAGTGATCAGATTAGAGTAGATTAGATGGGCCATTCGTGCTCTGATAACACCAGGCTTTAACCTGGTTCTTTTCCTACTATCAAAATTTCTTATTAAATGGTCTGTATTCTCTGCTAGACCATAAGCAACTTGTGATGTTTGCTTACTGCTGTATATCTGTTCTTACTACATACTGTCTATGCACAGTGACTCACATACAGTAAGTGTTCAATATTTACTGAATTAATTAGTTACATATATTCTAAAATATTCTCTTTTTTTGCAAAATATATTATTTAGTTCTCCTTGGTATCAGATTTGAAGTACTTTTTAAAAGGACTAACAAAAGAACTGTTTTTATTTGGTAAGGCCAGTGTATATTAAACATTCAAACTGTTTTACTTCTTTTTTAAATGCTAATGATACATTGTAAAGGAAAAACAAATATTTATTCACTGTGACAAAATGCCTAGTCTTTTGTATTTTTCCAGAGGATAATATGCCATATTTAAAAGAGTTGAAAGATCCATAATACAGTTCTTCAACTTTTAATTTAAATGATCCATCATTTAATTTTTAAAAATTACATGGTGAAGGACAAAGTGTTTCCTAAACTATGAGCCTATTAGTCAGTCACAAATCTAGAGGTTATATTTTACCCCAAGTTTGAACCTTACGGGCTTCCCTGGTGGCTCAGATGGTAAAGAATCTGCCTAAGATGAAGAAGACCTCAGGTCGATCCCTGGGTCAGGAAGATCCCCTAGAGAAAGTAATGGATACCCACTGCAATATTCTCACCTGGAGAATCCCATGGACAGAGGAGCTTGGCGGGCTACAGTGCATGGGGTCACAAAGAGTCAGACACAACTGAGCAACTTTCACTTGAACCTTACAGGTTACCCATGATTGCTGCTTTTAGACTAATAATTTGGGCTAAAATGATTAAAATCATAAAAATTTAAAAATATTAGCTGCATTGATTGTTGCACATTATGTCCGATGTGTGTGTATGTGTATGATTCTTCAATGGAACGATGAGGTTTTAGTTATGTTGTGCCTCCATGGGAAGATATAGTCACTCTGCAATGCGGAGTTGAACATTTATTTTAATAGTGTATTTCCAATCTTCCAACCAAATCTTTCAGCTTTTACTTATGGGTAATAAATTATTTGAGGCCTACCCTGGTGGCTCAAAGGTAAAAAATTTGCCTGCCAATGTAGGAAATGTGAGCTTGATCCCTGGGTGGGGAAGACCCCCTGGAGAAGGAAATGACAACCCACTTTAGTGTTCTTGGCTGGGAAATCCCAAGGACAGAAGAGTCTAGTGGCCTAGGACCCAAGGGGTCAAAAAAGTCATACATGACTTAGTGACTAAATAACAACAATTATTTACATAAGATTTATATAACTGCATTAAAAAGATTAATAGTTTGAAGTGAAGGACATTGTTTAAATATCACCGATACTCTTCTTCATTATTTCTGGTCAAAATATTTCTTAGTATTAGTAACAGCTTGATTTATTTCTGCAAGTCTTTCTAGTTTGTTTTTAATACAGCTGTTTCCATTTCACTGTGCTTAGGTTTCCAAATTAAAAAAAAAAAAAAACCTGAATATCTGAGGACACACAACAATTGCTAAGAGTAAATATCATCTGGAGAATAACTAAAAGAAGACAATGAATTAATGACTCACCAGCAAATTACCATGGAGAAGCAACATATTCGGTGAAGGAGCTTTTACAGTGGTTAAAACTTACACTCCTTTGGATTAATTTGCTTTTCAAAAGTGAACAGTTCTAACAAAGATATTATTCCTTCCATACAAATTAGAAGCATAATATAAAAGAAGATTGAAGTACATGTTATTATAGTACTTATCAAGTCTGACATCATGTGGTATTAAGCAGCAATGAATCAGCACACACATAAATTAAGCAGAACCAGTGAAAACCCATGTTTCAGACCCAAGTATTGATATGTTGTCAGTTTTACCATGGACAGTTTAAGTATCTCTTTTAATATGATGGAGAAGTTACATTATATAACTATTATCATAATTTTTGGTAAATATCTACCAGAGAGTAGGGTAGCTACTCTGATAGTATCAGTAGCTGGTAGCTCAGTCGGTAAAGAATCTTCTTGCCCTGCAGGAGACTTGGGTTCAACCCCTGGGTTTGGGAGATCCCCAGGAAAAGGAAATGGCAACCTACTCCAGTATTCTTGCCTGGAAAATCTCATGGACAGAAGAACCAAGGTAACAGTCTATGGGGTCGCAAGAGTTGGACACAACTTAGCAACTAAACCACCAAAAAGAGTCAGATCAGATCAGTCATTCAGTTGCGTCCGACTCTTTGCGACCCCATGAACCGCAGCACGCCAGGCCTCCCTGTCCATCACCAACTCCCGGAGTTCACTGAGACTCACGTCCATTGAGTCAGTAATGACATCCAGCCATCTCATCCTCTGTCGTCCCCTTCTCCTCCTGCCCCCAATCCCTCCCAGCATCAGAGTCTTTTCCAATGAGTCAACTCTTCGCATGAGGTGGCCAAAGTACTGGAGTTTCAGCTTTAGCATCATTCCTTCCAAAGAAATCCCAGGGCTGATCTCTTTCAGAATGGACTGGTTGGCTCTCCCTGCAGTCCAAGGGACTCTCAAGAGTCTTCTCCAACACCACAGTTCAAAAGCATCAATTCTTCGGCGCTCAGCCTTCTTCACAGTCCAACTCTCACATCCATACATGACCACAGGAAAAACCATAGCCTTGACTAGATGAACCTTTGTTGGCAAAGTAATGTCTCTGCTTTTGAACATGCTATCTAGGTTGGTCATAACTTTCCTTCCAAGAAGTAAGCGTCTTTTAATTTCATGGCTGCAGTCACCATCTGTAGTGATTTTGGAGCCCAGAAAAATAAAGTCCAAAGAGAGTAGGGAGATGTTATTAGAAAAAAATGTTAAGTATAGCACTGTAGAAGGAGAAAAAGTTTAGAAATCTTATTTAAACAAGTCCCAGCCTTTAACAAAAGGTGAATACTGGTGACTGATATTAAAAGAAAATACACATACACATTCACGTTTGCATTCTGCATATACATATTTGTATATATATATATATAAATATACAGAAATAGACTTCTGAACATATGTTTATATATGCAATTCACTTTGAACAACAGTAATCTGCACTTGCCATGACTTATTAACATCTATTGACCTTGCTTTAAATTTGATAGCAAACCAACATCATGCATAATAGTATCAAGGGAAAGAAAGCACTTTCAGAAAACCAGTCATGGGATTTACAAAAGAAAAAGATTCAAACTTTATAAACTCTAGCATTATGAAACTAATACTCTTTGGTTGATATAATATTTGATTAGCTTTCCAGAACCAAATCAAGATCAAAATTCCCAAATTATTTCCTGAAATGGTGAGAGATGACAAAGACTTACAATCTAACTAGCAAAAGTGCCCTATTAAAGTGATCTATTTGGCAGGACAATACAAAGCACACTTGTCAGGGAACCATCTTAGCAGAAGATGAAAATAACTGATTATTAAAATATTGGACCCACCACAAGAACAGTGGCATCAGATACAACATGAAGGTGAGTCAACACACATGTGTTATCAGAGTCACCATTGGTCAAAGTGAAGAAGTAGATCCAATAAATGTATGAATGGGTCATCATCAGATATCCACAGTCAAACACAGGTGAGTAGAGACAGTAAAATGAAGCAGCTTCCAGTTCTGTTCTATTCAATCAAAAAGGGGCCACGGTTTTACATTGTTCCTAATAATCAGTAAGATTTTTTGTTAATTTATCCTGACAGAAGTAGATCTCATTTCATTTGGTAAGTCTTCATGGCCTCAAATTGTAATTACTCAAAATCATCTGACACTTCAAGATGATGACACTAGTTTGATCTTTCTTCTTTTCTTCTCAATGCTGAATGATCTTAAGAAGATACTTTGAATCAGTAGTCATTGCTAATGAGGATCTTTTTTAGCCAGACATTTTCCTATAAGTCAGCTGGCAGCTAGAGTGGGTTATAGGCATTTTAAATAGAAATGAGAGGTGACAGAGAAATTTGGAAATTATTCTAGTGCCCCTCTTCTCTCTGCATCAACATTCATTGATAGAGAATATTGTCATTCTCTAGTTTCCTGGCTCTGAATTATATATATAATTTATATATAGTGAAGTCCTCACTTTATATCTGCACACTAGGTTTTTTTTCAATCCATATTTATATATCCAATTGCTTAATTGGAATCTCTGCTTGGACATGTAATAAGGCTCTCACATTTAACACATCCAAAGCTGAAATTTCCCCCTCCCCATCTCATTTTACCATATAGCACAAATGATGGCTTCCTACCAGTAGCTGAGACCAAAAACACTGCAGTTGGCCTCCTCATATTTCTTTCTCTAATACACCATTTTGGTAGGCAAACCTTATTTGATGCACATTTTTTTTTCTTTACTGCTTTACTGGAGTATGTGTGTATGCTCAGTCACTCAGTCATGTCTGACTCTGTAAACCCATGGACTGTAGCCCACCAGGTTCCTCTGTCCTTGGAATTTTTCAGGAAAGAATACTGGAATGTATTGCCATTTCCTCCTCCGGGGCATCTTCCTGACCCAGGGATCAAACTCATGTCTCTTGCATCTCCTGAATTGGCAGGGGGATTCTTTACCACTGCACAGTATCCTTATAAAAAGGGATAGTTTGGACACAGAGACAGACTGGCACAAAAGAAAGATGGTGGGAAGGAACAGAGAGAATGCTGAGGCTGATAGAGCTGATGAGACAGGTCTGCAGCAGATTCTCCATCAGAGGCCTCAGAGGGAATGCCTTACTAGAGTATAATTTACATATAATAAAATTCACACTTTAAGTGTACATTTTCATGAGCAATCACTGCCATATCCAAATTTTTGAACACTTCCAAAATCTCCCTCATTCTCCCTTGTGGTCATCCTAACACTCCCACCCTGGTCCTAGAAAACTACCAATCTGTTCTCTGTCACTGATTTTGCCTTTTCTATAATTTTACAGTGATAAAATGATACAATACGTAATCTTTTGCATCTGGCACTATTTTCACAGCGTGATGTTTCTGAAGTACATTCATTTTGTTGAATATGTCAGTAAATGTTTTCAAAATCGCCAAGTAATAATCCTGGGTCTGCTCTTTAAATATGTTCACCCATTTATCCCTACCTATAGAAACTTTGTCCAAGTCATCATTCTCTCTTATGTAGCTGATTTCAATAAACTTTTAATTGGTCTCTAAATAATAGTAAACTTTTGACTATAATCTATTCGTAAGCCAGTAACTAGTACTGTCCTAAAATGTAAGTCTGACCATGAATAAAACCTGGTTTGTTTTTATAAAGTCTGGCCTTGGTTAAAATCCTCCAAGTATTCTGATCTTAGAGTGGGAGCTGAAAGCTTTCAGTGACCGACAAGTTCATATGAGTCCTGGCTTCCTCCTGCTTCTCCCAGTACTATTCTCCTTGCTCTCTGAACTGATCTGACTGGTACCTTAAACCTGGAGATACAGGACAGAGTACAAAGTATCAGAGAAGACACAGAATTATATATCCTCTATACCTGAATCATAAGTTTCCTTCAATGGTGAGAAATTCAAAGCCTTGTAATACTAAAATGAGATAAATTGTAAATATATTATAAAATTTGAATTCAACAATAAATTTTCATATTGAGACAAGTGGCTTTAGTTTATACTCCAAAACAGTCTAGTGTATGTGTTTAAGTTTCTTTATACTTTCACTGTACTTGGTAAAGAAGTGTAAAAATCATGGACTTAATTGATCATTCTGGAACATGAGCATAACAAAATTTAATTACAGCTTAAGCTGAACTAAGATGATGTAGGAGAAGCTCCAGGAAGAGACAATGTTAACTCTGAATGTTGTTAAATCAAGTTTCCAAGTTAGTAACAACAGTGACAGCAAGTTAATATAATACTATGTTAGTGGATTCAATGTTTGATGAGAATTTTTCTTTCATTGTGTGGAATTCAAACAAAATCAGCTAATTTTTATTTTAGAATAATTAAAATGGTATGAGATTTATCTTTCCTTCCAAAATATAACACCATATTCATGTGGTTCTATTTCTCTACTAATAGAGTATGTTAAAATACTACAGTGTGAAAAACAACTACTCACATTTTTAATAACAAATATATTTCCCTAATATTATCAAATAAAAAAAAAAACAGAATGGAGTAAAACCCTTGAAAATGGAAGTAAATTTGGGATCTGCAAACTACCATAAAATAAAGTGTTAACTATAACACAACTCATTCAGATTCCCAATTTTCCAAACTTAAAAAAAAAAAAATTCCAGCACTTAATATTTTTCTGTACTAATGCAGATATTTTTAGTGCTTCAGAAAACATTGAGTACATCTCCAATAGCATACTATAGTTCAGATGAGGGAAATTGTTGAAATATAAATTGTTTCATGTATCTTCTGTACTTTAGCATCAAGTTTATGAAGGAAAAGGAAACTGAAGCTTATAAATAAATGAAAACATGAATGCTTAAATAATAGAAACTACATAGATTTTTCTTGCTGTTCGAAGATTTTATGATTATAAATTGTTTTCCTAAAGCAGACTAATACTATTTATTAAATTCATATGCCTCATTATTCTTTTCCCAGTAATTTCTCTAGAACTCGGTTAGATTGTAGAAAATTGTTAGTGAAAGAGCAAAGATCAGAAAAATTTTCTCTTAATTGCAGAATATGTTCTTAGCCAAACACATAAAAATGCTAAAGATAACTATTCTTCATGTATATTTAAAAAGTTAAAAAGCAGCAGAACGGTGACTAATCCAAGTAAGCCATTTAATAACTTAGATTCTCCTTTTTATTCTTTTTATTGACATTCCACAAATGTATATCTGCTGAGGAGTCCCATGGTTGTTTTATTTCATTCAAGTACATAAGAGGGGAAAACTCTCTAAAGGCTAGAAAAGACTGAAAAGGAAAGACTACAGAAGAGAACATACTGAGTCAGCAGACATGTGGACAAAATGAATTATTAGAAAGCAATCCATGTTTTTTAAATTTACTGGGTGATGATGATAATAATGAATAACATTTTTACAGTTTACAGTTTACAATCGGAAAAGACTCTGATGCTGGGAGGGATTGGGGGCAGGAGGAGAAGGGGACGACAGAGGATGAGATGGCTGGATGGCATCACCGGCTCGATGGACATGAGTTTGGGTGAACTCTGGGAGTTGGTGATGGACAAGGAGGCCTGGCATGCTGCAGTTCATGGGGTCGCAAAGAGTCGGACATGACTGAGCGATTGAACTGAACGGAAGAGTTTACAAAGAACATTTGTCTTTCCATCTACCACATGAGGTAGGCAGAGCAAACCTGGTTATGTTTCCATCTTCATGAAAATATTGAGGAGGTAAAAAGGATGGCTAAGGCCATACAATAATCTCCTTGAGGAGCTGAAACTGAATTGCGTCCTTCACATGCAAAACAGATGCCATGTTTTCTGTGGATTATGTGTTCCATAATGTTAATGAAGCCAGTGAAAATATGTTGTAGCTTCCTGATATTATTATTTTTGAAGGCTTCTGTTGATTCACATGTGCAGCCGAGGTTGAGAATTACTGGTCTAAAACACCAAGAAAGCAATCAGGAATTTGTAATGTGAGAAAAAATATACATAGTAGGAGCTGTTGAGAAAAACCCGCTTTCCTGGAAAAGAAAAATTTTTGGAAAGAAAGAGTTTGACTTCTTTGTTTAGCTGTCCCGGGCAGAACTAGGGACTGTGGTTAGGAGCTGAAAAGAGAGATGCCAAATAGATGGCTTGGTGTTCATAAAATCAAAACATTTCAGAAGATATGTGTGCCTTGTGATGTTGTAAACTCTCTCTCAAGGAAAGTGCTCAAGCAAAAATGAACCAGTATAGGTCAAGGGAAATGGCAGACACCAATAAGGAATAAATTGAAAGATATGGCATCACTCAAAGACTCAAGGTTTTGAGATAGTTAAGCAGTTTCTCATTTTCTTAAACCTAATTTCCATTCTTCAGTTCATGATTAGTTGAAATTTTGTACAACGGTTAATGTGTTAAAAATAAATGTGTTTGTTTTAAAAATGGCTTCTGAACTCAGTCATAGGATTTAAGGAAGAAATGTGTTTCCGTGGACTGAAGAGAATGCTTCATGTCCAACCTAATTAGTAACAAGCTCCTGAACTGGCATAAAGGACACCATGAAATATGGCCAGTGAAGTTCAAACAATAGAAGGGCACAAAATTAAATTATTTACATAAACATACTAAAAGTTTAACTACAAGGGAACATGAAGATACTTCATTTGCCCCCAAATCTCAAATTTAAAAACCTCTGCACAAATATTAAAACTCTGTGATTTTAAATCTTTCTCAAACCATTTACTTCCTGATCGGGAGTAAAACAGAGCATATTGAACATAATTTAAAGTGTTCTTGATGATTCATGGTAATCTTTATAAAAAATGCTTCCTATACTATACATAGTTTGGTAGTTACTGCCTGGATTTTTCCATATTTCTGGATTGCTTTTTCCCAGGGTGTCTGCTTCCTTTCTCATCTCAGAGGTTCATTATGTAGTACCGTTGGCTTTCCATTAAATTGTCCTTGCCTGCTGCTATTGGAGTTTTTCTACCTCCTTTCTCTGTGATCTACTCTATTTTAAACTGTAACTTTCCAAATAGTTAGAAGTCTGGATTGCACATGATCACCCGCAAACTTTAAGGCCTAACTTGTCAGACTTCTTGCTCAAACTAACCTAGAAACAATGGCTTTTGGAAAAACAAAGATACATTATTTAGAATTTGAGAAGGCAAGAAATGCAAACATTTCTTTTTCTTTTTAAAATTTTTTTATTTATGTAATTGAAGTATACATGATTTACAATATTGTGTAAGTCTCAGGTGTACAGCGAAGTGATTCTATTATGCAAACACTACCTACATGTTGACACCTATTTCTCTAAATTTCAGGAGCATTTTAGCTTAATTATTTTTGGTTTTGTGAGTGACCTACTTAAGACAGTTGGAAGTCAGGTAGCTGTGTGCTTGGGTGTTATTATAATTGTGTAATGCCGTAACAAGCTAGGTTGCGGCTACAAACCCAAAACTAGTTGAAGAAAATCCCCCAAGAGGGGTATATCGAAATATAATGTTTAATATTAAAAATGTTAGCATAAGTCCTGAAAGTAATTTACATAGAAAAAAATTTAAGAAAGAGAATTTACTCACCCTATATCCCCAAATATTTTCCCCAATATATACTCCCAAACCAGTGCAAAGTATTAATGAATTACATTGATAAGGGTGACCCAACAGGCATTTAAAGCTCCTTTTGGGTCATCCAAGGGAAATTAACATAAATTTAGTACAAAAGGAGACACTCAGAGCTCAGGGTACATAGAGATAATAGCTTCCAATCCTGGCATTTCACAGATGAAGAAAAGAGGTCTAGGGTGGCAAATTCATTTATACTAGTTTAACATCTAGTTAATAAATGTCAGGAGTAAAACCAGGTTTCACAGTTCTTAATGTAGTGCCTCTCTATTATCTCCATGGCCACCATACCATTCAGCATATTTTATTATTCTTTGGTACTTTGAAAAAAAATAATTATTGAGTCAAATTCTTAAAGCTTTTGCTATGGTTTGAATATTTGTGTATCCTCAAAATTCGTGTTGAAACCTAACTCCAACGTGATAATATTAGGAGATGGGGCCTTTGGGAGGATGGAGTCCTTAAATGACTCAGGTTCAATTCAATGGGTCAGGAAGATCCCCTGGAGAAAGGAATAGCTATTGTCTCCAGTATTCTTGCCTGGAGAACTGCAGGACAGGGGAGTCTGGTGGCTACAATCCAAGAGTCACACATGACTGAGTGACTAACACATACACACTACAGATATATTTATATTTTATTTTGGAGTCAGATGATCATAATGGAAACTTTTTTGTTATTTACAACATAGGAAACTTTCTGGGACTAAGAGATTAAGACATCCTGTTGCTTGTTCAAATTAAGGTTAATTTCCTTATTCTTTGTAAAATTAGAAAATATTAAATGTTATTTCCTTTTCTAGAGAACACAGCACAGTCAAGAGAAGTGTGCTGTGAGCACAGTAATTATTAGCAGCTATCTTCAGCTTCACTGAATCATACAGTGTTTTCCTTTAGAAAAGAGCTGTTATGATACTACAAAGCTCTTTGCAAGGTTACAAAGCTAGATTCCTTACACAATTTCCTAAAATTAATTTCTTTAAGAATCTTATTAAGTATAGGATTATCAGATGCATAAAAATAAGTAGTTTATTAATGGGATATATTCTTCCTAAAACTTGATACCTCTGAAAATAATTTAATATTTTTTCTGGAAAATTTCAAGAGAAAATTTCAGAACTCACAGAAGTCTAATCTATAAGAATTTCAGATAAGTTTCTATAGAAGTAATAGATCCTAGGGTGCCCTTTCTATCACTGTAGAAACATTAGGGCCAACATTATCACTCAAATATTCTAGTAAATTGTAGAGATTACTATGCCATGATACATTTCGTATGTATAATGCCACTATGTCTTCTTTTAAATTATTGTAAAATGTGGAATAATTTTCCTGAAAAAAATTACTATTTGATAACATGAGTATATAAGTTCAAAATCTGCAACTAAGTTTCAAATTCCATGAGGAAATTTTTAAAAAAAAAACAAACATTAACTTTCACTCATTTACAATAATTGGCTATTTCCAGCTAATGTCAAAATTAGTTAATATTTTAAAATATAAAATAGTAAAATACTAACATAATATTTCCACAGATTTTTCTAGATAAAAAATCAGCTTACACAGTATCTCAGAAACATGTGCAATGTTGCTAGCAAAACTCATGAATTGGCTTATTTACATTCTAAAATAGTGAAATGCCTGTGTCCTGATATGTTTTACAATCCATTTATACCACTGTTTCTCCAGCCATTAAAATAGTAAAATAATTCTTTTATATATTTGTTGTGAAATTCTATGATAAATGCTTAACAGCTATAGCAAACACTGTTTATCTTTTTAACCTATATATTACTTAGGGTTTTTGTAAAGCTATACACAGTGCCAAATACATCTTCTTTCAGATAAATTCAAGGTTTGTGTTTAAAACTTAATGACAAATGTAATAAGATATTAATAACCCTCACAGACAGCAAATGTGTATGTTGCATCAAACTTGGCCAAAGAAAAACTTTGGAACATGATATCTGTGGGATATTATTTTATTGTCAATAAAAATCAGAAAATTGATTTCCTAAAGTGTAAATTAACTATGTATAAAGCTGACTGCACTGGCAAAATAATTTTTAAGTGAAAAGCTATTTATATTTGGTTTCAATGCTCATTTACACTCCAGTTCACCAAACACAAGGTCTGAACCAAGGAAGAATGTAATTAATCTGCTTATCAAACGTCTGACCTAAGCACTTCTGCCTTTTTCAAAAAAAAATATTTATATAAACGTTACAGTCTTAGAGTAGTAATTTTAGCTCATAGTGTGGTCTTCTTTGGATGTCATAGTCTGCTTTTGGAGTTGGAAGAAAAGCACAAAGACTTAGCTTCAAAGTACTTCTGAAAATGTTATCCTCTTTAGTAACATATACATACATCTCTTCAAAGCACAGTGAATTGAAAAACAAGAATACAATTTTTTGTTAGATGTGTGAATATGAAATGTAACTTAACATCTCTCAATCTAAACCTTCTTATTTCTAAAACGTGAATTGATTGAGAGTAAAATCATAAAAAAGGCTTTCCCTGTAGCTCAGGCAATAATGAATTCACCTGCAATGCTGGAGACCTGGGTTAGATCCCTGGGTCGGGAAGATGCTCTAGAGAGGGGAATGGCTATCGACTCCAGTATTTTTGCCTGGAGAATCCCATGGACAGAGGAGCCTGGCAAGCTACAGTCCATGGGGGTGCAAGAGTCGGTCAGGACTCTGAGTGACTAACACTTTGAAAACCATAATAAAAATATCTAACTAGAAAAATCTTCCTTCTTTCCAGTTAAAAGCAAATAATTTAATTTAGCTTTTAAACTAAGAAAATGTTTATGCTAATTTCTCTAGATAGTACTAAAGATCTGGATGATAATTTAGCCATTTAAAAATGCAGACATGTCCTGTTGATCAGAAACAAGTATACTGCCAGGTACTTCTCCAGCAAGGATGGGTTTATTGAGATCAGCAGAAAACTGCAGTTTGGGGTCTGCAACCAAGACGAGCCATGTGCAAGTCCTGCATAACAAAGGGATTGAAAGGAAGGTGGGCTGGCTAGGGTAAACCAAGGGCGTGTGCTTTTTGCGGCTGATACATAGACCGCAAAGAAGAGCGCTCTTCTTCCTTTTGGAATCTGCTATTGCTCTGGAGTGTGAGAGATCCCCTTTCTGGTCTCCCAACTCTATTTAATTAAGGTTTCTGTTTGTTAGGTTTTTAATAGCTCTGTTGTCATTTTTCAGTTGCTAAGTTGTGTTCAACTCTTTTGAGATCCTATGATCTGCAGCCTGCCAGGCTCCCCTGCCCATGGAATCTTCCAGGCAAGCATACTGGAGTGGACTGCCATTTCCTCGTCCAAGGGATCGGTCCCAGACCAGGGACTGAACTCGCATCTCCTGCATTGCAGGTGGATTCTTGAACACTGAACCACCATGGAAGTTTCAGTAGTTCTCCTAGATATATTCTAATACTGATGAGCCCCACTGCACACTCATTCTCAGAATACAATTTTCTCTGTTATGATTCATTATAATTGTGTAGATTCACTTTCCAGTTATTAATATGTAAATCTGAGATGATAAGGGGATGTTATTTTATAATATATTTATAAAATATGGTGATATTCTTTATGCTAGACTTTTTATATTGCTAATTTCAATCACTGTGGCTGCACACATACTTTATTAATGTTTCAAAGTTTGGAATCTAGTTATCTGACTCATTTATAAAAAGAAGAGAGAACTGATTTGTAAATTTAACGTCTTAAATTTTGTGATTTCTCCAACATACAACTTCCTGGAGCGTGTATGACTAGAACGCTATAATATTGCCAAGAAGAAGGGAAGAATGAATCATTCAATCAGGGAACATGTTTCAGTAAAGAAAAGTTCCAGGATGATTAAGGCTTTAATCCTTTCACCCTTTAAAAAGTTTAAACATATTTTAGAATAATTATTCTTCGTAACTTTTTCTAACATTTTAAGTAATGTGTGTTTGTGTGTGTGCTCTGTCACTCACTCATGTCTGACTCTGTGATCCCACGGACTATATCCCACCAGGCTCCTCTCCCCATGGATTTTTCCTGGTAAGAATACTGGAGTGGGTTGTCATTTCCTCCTTCAGAGGATCCTCCCTACCCAGGGATTGAACCCATGTCCCCTGCACTGGCAGGCAATATATTTCTTTACCACTGAGCCACCTGGGAATCCCAAGCAATGTTTGCCACTTTCAAAAAAGTGTCCTTCAGTTTTGTGGGTTTTTTTTTTTTTTTTTTTTTGGTTTGTTTGTTTGTAGAATTTCTGGTTTGTTTTTAAGTACCAAATATTGTGGCTGAAAATATGAATGAATTACATGGAAAATGCAGCTAAAAATAAAAAGGAAGGTTGGATAAACTAGAAAACAAAATGCCACAACCATCATCTTCCACTGGAGCTCCATGAGGCTGTCTGAGAATGTATACCCTATTGGGAGAAGTGTGAACTATGTATTGTTGTCTGGGTACTGACATTGTATGATTTGGAACCTCGTCACCTCTAACAGCACCTATGACTCCAAATTCTCATGTCTGTAGGGCCAGCTGAGCTTTAAAATCTGCATGCCAGATGTCAGCAAAACAGAAAGCACTCTTTGTAAAACACATTTTATGTGTGTGTGTGTTAGTCGCTCAGTTGTGTTCAACTATTTGCAACCCCATGGACTGCAGCTCATGGCATCTGGTCCCATCACTTCATGGCAAGTAGATGGGAAAACAGTGGAAATAGTGATTGACTTTATTTTGGGGGGCTCCAAAATCACTGCAGATGGTGACTGCAACCATGAAATTAAAGGACGCTTGCTCCTTCGAAGAAAAGCTATGACCAACCTAGACAGCATATTAAAAAGCAGAGACATTTGCACTGCTGACAAATGTCCATCTAGTCAAAGCTATGGTTTTTCCAGTAGTCATGTATGGATGTGAGAGTTGGACTATAAAGAAAGCTGAGCACAGAAGAATTGATGCTTTTGAACTGTGGTGTTGGAAAAGACTTGAGAGTCCCTTGGACTGCAGGAAGATCAAACCAGTCAATCCTAAAGGAAGTCAGTCCTGAATTTGTTGGAAGGACTGATGCTGAAGCTGAATCTCCAATACTTTGGTCACCTGATGCGAAGAACTCACTCACTGGAAAAGACCTTGATGATGGGAAAGATTGAGGGCAGGAGGAGAAGGGGACGACAGAGGATGAGGTACTTGGATGGCATCACAGACTCAGCAGACATGAATTTTGCAAGCCCCGGGAGTTGATGAAGGACAGGGAAGGATGGTGTGCTGCAGTCATGGGGTCACAGAGTCAGACATGACTGAGTGACTGAACTGAACTGAACTGTAGCTTGCCAGGCTCCTCTGTCCATGGAATTCTCCAGGCAAGAATACTGGAGTGGGTTGCCATTTTCTCTTCAAGAGGATCTTCCCAATCTAGGGATCAAATCCAGGTCTCCTGTATTGCAGGCAGATTCTTTACCATCTGAGCCACCAGGGAAGCACATTTTATAAACTGATCCAAATTTGGTGGAGCCCAGATGCTGGATGAGGGTCCTCCAATCATAGCCTGATCTAAATCAGTTGAAAGCTACCCTGGCAGACAGGCAAGTTTGGTCCGACACTGCACTGTGCCACAGGTCTGAATGCGGCTTTTATCTTTTCTTATTCCTGATCTTGTTTACAGCTTTTGTCCCCCATTCCTCCCCATGAGGAAGAGGGGAGGAATTTAGCAGCTCTTCATCTACTTTTAATGTGTTGCTTTTTCACTAAATTCAGGGCTGGAGCCTAATTCAGGAAGTTATGATTACTATTAATTTGAGCTCCAAGTAAGTGAGATATTTCTGTTAATAAACAAAAAATAATTTGATGCTCTAATCATCATCTGACCCCTGAGAAAGTAAAGAAGAAATCATACCATTGAAATGAAATTCAGTATTTTATGTTCTCATTGGGAAAAAAGTTAAAATAATCTATTTCTGTCATTTAATAGACACCATAGATCCTCTTTAATTTTCAATTAATAAAAATACAATACTAATGTTGAAAATCATTTTTTATAAAATATGCTAATGCTAAGTATTTCAATAGTGACTTTTCCTCAATTGCTTAAAATAACTTTCACAATTTTACTTCATTAATTTTAATAATAACTTGGTGAATTAGGACAGCAAGAAATCTTTTAAAATGAATATACTATTCTAAGATAATTTCACTTGGCAAAGCTGAAGTAGAGAATGTGAACATAATCATCTATCTTATGCTATCATCTGAATTATATTATGTCTTATATTATTACCTGATAATGCTCAATATCTTATCATTATATATTAGGTTGATAACATAAGATATACTTTAAGTAAAGTTTTTGTTTTTGTGTTTTGTTATTATTAACAGTAGCATAATAATAAACACAATAATCATATTGCATTTTGTTCTTGGTAAATATATAATTTAAATAGAATAATGTATCTTTTAAGTAAAATATTCAGTTCAGTTCAGTTGCTCAGTCCTGTCCAACTTTTTTTTGCATTAGTTTATACTTGCTTCATTTGTATATCAAATGTTCTAAAACTGTATTTCAGGTTCAGACTATCAGTATACTCAGTTCTAAATTCATGAGTTCTAATTTCATTGAATACATTCTTCAGACAGAAAAAAAAATTATGACGTTAGATAGAGAAGAGTGAATGCCATGTTATGACACATCTGGTGAAACTCTGTTTTATAAGAATTGTTTTTCATTGAAAATGACAGAAAAATCCACATTGATAATTCAGTATGTATGATAATCAGACCACAATTGAAAAGCAAGAGTAAATAGATACTTCATTACCCCTGATAGATAAGTTACGGCGCGTAAGAGGCATTCTAGATAACACATTCCAAGTTTACCAACAGATGGCTTAATGGAAGACATAAGTTCTTCCCTCCATTTTACTCTTCTTGTTCATCTCTTTATTCTTCTTTATCATCTCTTGTTCCATATATCTCCTCATTCTCTGTCTTCTTATAGTGTCAGGACATACTCAAAATCTCAATGGCTCTCCATTACTTATCAAATCAGTACAAATGGCTTTAAGCCTTGGATCTACTACTATTTTTCAAGTACTTCATAACCCATACAAAATGTATGCTTCCTAGAAAATCCCAAGCATTTTTCTGACTCCTCATTTTTACTCTAGTATCTGTGGCAGAGGCCATGAATTTCATACCTAAATCCATCTTCTGCCTCTTCAATATTGTACAGAGTTGCTAACTGGTTGCAAAGTTGCCCAGCTAGACTAAACGTCTCCTCTTTCTTGAGAAATTCTCATCAATTGAAAGTTTTCAACAATGAGATGTGAGTTGAAGTCACGTGTGTGTCCCTCTTTCCTCTTATGAGCTGGAAGGCAGACATGTCCAAGGCATAGCTTTAAACATTCAAACCAGAACAATATCCTAGGGAAGTGGTTCTTGAAGGGTGGTCTCTGGATCAGAAGCAGCAGCTGAGATATTGTTGGAAATAAAACCTCTCAGGCTTCACCCTAGGCTTAATGAATCAGAAACTCTGGAAGTGGGGCCCATGAATCTGTTTCAACAAGCTCTCCAGGTAATGATGATTCAGAGGAAATGCTGGGAAATACTGTCCAGGTGACAGTGGAGGAACAACTTGGAAGAAAATGACCACCTGGAGCAGTGCCATCCCACTGACCTGGCCTCTCATCCCACAGAGCTTTTTAGCAAAATGATACAGTTCCTTAGGTCACTAAATTGTTGGATCTTCTTCTTACAGCAGCTCCGCATTTGCCCTGAGTAGTATTTATTCAATGTGTAATGGCCTGTTTAGTATTTCCATCCCATCCAATACTTTTATCTGGAAATTTGAAATCCTACCTGGGTCTCTGCAAGATAGCACTGGTGCATTTACTTAATGACAAAGAACATTAGGATATGTTTGCTATCCTTTAATCTATTATGCACATTGAGGACTGAACACTCTTTAAAAAAATTAAATCTAATGTACCACTCTTCTGCTTCAAAGTTTTACCAGACTCGCATAGCATTTAGCTAAAACACAACGTGGTTAAGTAGGCCTATGAGGTGCCATCCACCCTGACCTAAGTCAGTCTCTCCAGTCTCATCCAGAGCTGTTTCACTTATCTCTGAGCTCTAGTCACACATTCCTTCTGTCTGTTCCTGAATCCTGACAAATCTTTTCACACTCAGTACTTTTTCCCATGCTGTTTACTTCATTATCTTACTTCTATTCATTCTTTAGATCTCTTCCTAAATGTTATTTTTCTTCACTCCCACTACATTCCACATGAATCAAGCCAAAGACTTGAAATCTCTTAGCAGAGAGATTAACATACATTTCCATTCTGAACACTTAAAATGTTTATAATAATTGATTGCTCTCAATGAATCTTGTTACTGTGTCATGCCCCCCCACCCCATTGTACTTCAAGAAACATGATGAGAGAAGATACCATATATACTTGCTCACTTTGTATGCAAAACATCCAGTACCAGACCTGTCACACAGTAAGCATTCAATAAATACACATCAAAAGGATAAAAACTGGATTCTGTGAGACTCGACTCACATGACATCTTAACTCTTAAGGCTTTCTGGATCCTACTTCTTTAGAAAAGACTGTTGTTTCCAGCAATTTTATTGACCCAAGTGTCCCTATCTACTTAAAAGGTTGGCGTTCTTGTCCTGTTAATATGTTTGTGCTAGTGATTCTAACAGTAAGCATTTATGAAGTTATCTTGCTCTTGGACGCTTACAGTCTCAGTTAGGAGTGCAGCATATTTCATGTACTACTGTGATTCACTTTCTTAAAAGACAGTTTTAATCACTACCTCCCATTGCTAAAATTTTGCAAGGGATATCTTTTTCCTAACACAACAGTCTCATCATTCCAGCCTTGAAAATTATTCTTAGGCAGAGAATAACCCAATCTTATTTCATACTTTGCCCATCAAGGTAGTTTTCACTGCATTCAAACTAGACACTTCAATATCTACCACACATAGCCACCTCTGGGCCTTTGCACAGTTTGTTCCTGTCTGTCAGGAACCTTCTCACAGTTGGTGCTCTTTCCTAGGACATTTCCCCCATGGTGACTACCTCTGTCTGCTGATTTCTTCCGCATTCTTCAAGGCACATTTCAAATGGATCTCAGTGATCTAATTAAACAAATGCAAATCCATGCAGTGATTCTCGTACATTGTGGGATCTTGTCAGATTACAGAATCTTAGTGACAAGCTTTTGCCCTATAAAGATGCTTAATAATGTATTTATGTGTTATGACATATAAGGGACCAAATACAGTACATCAAAATACTTGAAACACTGTCATACTGAGTGAAGTAAGTCAGAGAAAAAAAAAATATCATATGATATCCCTTACATGTGGAATATAAAAAACAAATGAGCTAATCTACAGAAAAGAAATAAAGTCACAGATGTAGAAATCAAATGTATGGTCCCTGGAGAAAGGGGGAGAGGGAGGAACAAATTGGGAGATTGAGATGGACCCATACACACTACTATATATAAAGAGATAACTAATAAGGAAGGACCTACTGTATAGCACAGGGAACTCTACTCAAAACTCTGTAGTGACCTATAAGGCAAAAGAATTCTAAAAAGAGTTGCTATATACATATATATAACAGATTCACTTTGCTACACACCTGAAACTAACAGCACTGTAAATTAATTATACCCCCCAAATTTTTTTAATTAAAAAAAATTTAAAGGAAGACATTCAAATGAAAATTCACACATTTCTAAAAGATAATATCCATACATCAATCAATAAAAGAAAATGATAGAAAATGCAACTTTACTTTACAGCCATTACAAGAAACTGTCAGATATACTGCCAATGGTAAATGTTACCTGCAAAGAACTAAATGAAGGATTGGTAAGGACAAATCTTTAGCAATTTTACAGTCCTTATTAACAACAAAGATGCAGGAAATTTCAGCATTTAATATGGAGTTTCATACAGAAATTATCACTGAATGAAAGAGGTACCAGTGGGATATATTAAAATACAAAGATTGAAAATCAGTGGTAGAATAAAAATTTACAACTGGCAAAATTCTATTTTTCTTCTTGGTTAAATTAATAGCCTCAAACTCTTTCTCGTTGATTTTGTTCAGTTACTAAATGATGTCTCCATGGACTGCAGCACATTAGGCTTCACTGTCCTTTACTATCTTCAGATATTTGCTCATACTCATGTCCACTGAGTCAATAATGCCATCCAACCATCTCATCCTCTGTCGCCCCTACTTCCTCCTGCCCTCAATCTTTCTCAGCACCAATGTCTTTTCCAATGAGCTGGCTCTTCACATGAGATAGCCAAAGTATTGGAGCTTCAACTTTAGCATCAGTCCTTCCAATGAATATTCAAGGTTGATTTCCTTTAGGATTGACTGGTTTGATGTCCTTGCAGTCCAAGGGACTCTCAAGAGTCTTCTCCAGCACCATTGTTCAAAAGCCTCAATTCCTCAGTGCTCAGCTTTCTTTATGGTCCAACTCTCATATCTGTACATGGAAAAACCATGGTTTTGATGGTACATACCTTTGTCGGCAAAGTGATGTCTGTGCTTTTGAACATATTGTCTGGGTCTGTCATATCTTTCCTTCCAAGGAGTAAACAAGCATTGTTTCATTTCATGGCTGCAGTCACCGTCTGCAGTAATTTTGGAGCCCAGGAAAATAAAATTTGTCATTGCTTCTATTTTTTCCACTTATATTTGTCATGCAGTTATGAGACTAGATGCCATAATCTTAAGTTTTTTGAATGTTGACTTTTAAACCAGGTTTTTCACTCTCCTCTTTCACCCTCATCAAGAGGTTCTTTAGTTCCTTTTTGCTTTCTGACATTAGAATGGTATCATCTGCATGTCTGAGGTTGTTGATATTTCTCCCAGCAATCTTGATTCCAGCTTGTGATTCATCCAGCTTGGAATTTTGCATAATGTAATCTGCATATAAGTTAAATAAATAGGATGACAATATATAGCCTTGATGCAATACTTCCCCAATTTTGAACGACTCCTCTGTTCCATGTCCAGTTCTAACTGTTGCTTCTTGACCTGCGTACAGGTTTCTCAGGAGATAAAGTGGTTTGGTATTCCCATCTCTTTGAGAATTTTCCAGTTTGTTGTGATCCACACAGTCAAAGTCTTTAGTGTAGTCAGTGAAGCAGACATAGATGCTTTTTGGGAATTCCTTTGCTTTGTCTATGATCCAACGAATGTTGGCAATTTGATCTTTGGTTCCTCTGCCATTTCTAAATTCAGCCTGTACATCTGTGAATTTTCAGTTCACATACTTATGAAGCTTAGCTTGAAGGATTTTGAGCATTACTTTGCTAGCATGTGAAATGAGTGCAATTGTACGGTAGTTTGAATATTCTTTGGCTCTGACCTATCTTTAAAACAGTACTTATAGTTAATGTAAAAATATTTCTCCCAGTGGAACACGTAAAGTATTATTTGCCAGGAGCCCGATTTGTTAGCAGCTGAAGCGGCAACATGAAGCTAACCCAAGGGCTGTGGTACTGTTACTTTTCTATGAGAAAATCTCACAAATATTCCCAGTCCGAGGACTGTCCTGGCCTGAGAATGTTTGGCAGTACTACCACCTTAACATATCTGAGTACAATAAATTCAGCTCCTGGGAAGCAAAAGTATATAGAATAGCTGACTTGGAAACTTTTCCAACTAATTAAGGAACCATGTGGGAGTTCTGCTCATAGCATTCTCATTTGTAGCGGAGGAAGACATACATTTACAAATAATGAAGAAAATCATATGAAATATTTTGCTGAATACACTTGAATTTTAGAGCTACCTCTTCCCACTAAGGATGCTTCCAATGAAAATGAGGGCATCAAGGCAGTTTTCCTTTAAATACTGGGTCAGTATGATTTTCAAGATCATTAAAACTTCTAAGACCTTTTGTTCTTCTGAAGACAAATGCTATCACAACAAACACTATCACAAGTTTACACAACCAGCAAACCAAATTAGAAGCTCAACTGACTAATTTCTTTACATAATGAAGATGGGGTGCAAAATAAGAGGCAAATTTTTTCTTTTTAATGCAATATTAAAGTATCATTAAATATTAAGTATTATTTATAAACCATCATGGCCAGTGGCCATTACTCCAATTTTTTTTTTTCCCTTTGATCTGCCATTACTCTAGTCATAGAATTCTTTTTCGAAATTGAAGACTCAGAATCACATGACAGTCCTGACAATCTCTCCCATCCTTCTTTCTGAAACAAAGGGTTTCATCATGGCTTAAAGCAGAGTACCCTACTGATCAATCCAGGAATCAAGAAATGGCTTCAACCCCAGTGAAAGATATTTTGATAATGTATCTTTCACTTACAGGAAACCAATCTCATAATTGCAGAAGGAAAAGCATATTGAAAATTTAGTTTCCAAAACATGACCTGTGTGTAAGCCAAATGCATACATACATACATAAGTATTTGCTGTAACAGCTGAAGCAATATGTTTACACACATATAAATAAACAATGGGATCAACATTTTGAAAAAGATGCTCTCATGTATATTCAAGTGACAGAATTCAAAAATTTTGAAGGATAAACTCTTACTCCCATTTATTTGCTAGAAAACACAGTTGGACAACTATAAATATTCTTAATCCTACTGTCCCCTCTGAGCATCATAGCACTGAGGTTTCTGTGTATGGGGGAGGAAATACACAATAATAAAGACATAGATCTTCCTATTAGAGTATTATATTCCTCTAGAACAGATAGAATATACACAATAAACAGATTATTATAGATTAGGATAATCAGGGAAGGTGTCACAATCTTCCAAAGGGAAGGGTAGAACCTGTGTAAACAGGAAAAGGGGTAAAAGTATGTCAGGAGTAGGATGAAAGGTATGGGGGAAGATCAGAATCATTTGGTTTGTTCTGAGAACAATAATTTTCTGGTTGGAAGAGCGATTTGGCAACGAGATCCATGAGTTTAAAAGTTGGTTTGGCACCAGTCTTTTTCCAACAAATTATTTTTGAAGGGCATATTACCCATAATCAGTTCATTTTAAATGACCTGGAATTTGCTTTACTATAAATGGGATTTGACTAGTTAAAAAATGAGAGCAGGTCTTAGTGCCTAGTCTTTTGTCTTTGTTCATAACATTACCTTATACAAATTTGGGAGACTAGATTGATTAAACATATTTCTATGGAATAAGAAGCTTATGTGACAGTCCTGATTACAGTCTTTCATTACAAGAAAAGAATAAGAATCTGTGGATTATTCATTAAAACCAAAAAAAAAAAAAACCACTTGCCTGAACTGACTAGGTTTAGAATATAATATTTTTGATATGATTACATAAAATTGCACAACTGCATGATTTCATTCAGGATTACATAATTCACCTTCATGGTTGAGAGACTACTTATGATAAACTATACCTTCTTATTCCAAAGGGATCATAAACACTTGCTGATATGATAAAATTCTGTCCATTTGGATAAATTTATAATGTTAAATTTATTATCATTATTAAACTAAGAATCAGTAGTTTTTTTACAATTTTGGGCAACATACGCAATATCTGAAGCCCAGAGCAGCACTGGCTTACTGCCTCATGCTCTATCATTAGAAAGCACAGCCTATTTAAACAAGTCATTCATTGATGAACCTGCCTTAGATTAATATACACTTTGCTTCTTGGATTCAGAAGCTATTCAGTATATAGTTATTTCAATTTGATAATTTCCTCATACAATTAAGTATTTGTCATGTTCAAATTTCACACTAAAAATCATTCATGTACGTCAGGTACACCAAGGTGAGTTGAAAATTTCTCATTCTAAATTCATAATGTGCTTTGTGTTAAAATTCTTGCTTATTACAAAGGAAAATTGCACACCTAAACGCTGCTTTTACTAGAATTATTTGACAGGAAAGAGAGTGACAAGTTTTGAAATAATAGTAGGCTTCCCAGGGGTGCTGAAGTGTAAGAACTGAGATACAATAGTATAAAGATACAGAGTGATTTAAAGCAATTTCATTTAAAAAAACTAGATGAACTGTGGGTATATCTAGAAAAGGTAGTACCTACCCAAGAAAATGGAATGATTAAGAAAATGGAATGCTCACTGTGGGGAGTATGTCTAGATAAGGCATTTCCCAAGTGTTCATCAATCACTTAAAATACAAGGGTGTTTGGCAGAGGGCAGACAAAATGTTAAATGTTCAGAGCACACACATTAATAGAAAAAATCTTTTCAGTTCGTTGTTTCAATCAAGATGTACAAACTTATCTGACCAGGAAACAATTAAATAGGTAATTCAACAATGAACCAGCTCTGTGACAACCTAGAGGTATGGGATAGGGTGGGAGGCTCAAGAGGGAGGAGACATATGTATACTTATGGCTTATCCATGGTGATGTATAACAGGAACCAACACAATATTGTAACTATCCTTCAATTAAAAATAAATAAAATTTAAAAATATACTCATGTATATATATATATATATGTATGTATGTTTATGATTTATTTATATTATCTGTGGAGTAAGTTTTGAGAAGAACTGAGATTTTAAAATAAAAGGTCTAAAAATCTGCTAGATTAGGATTTACTCTTCCTTCCTCATGTTTACTGAGCTGCTAACCTGAGATATCAGAATGCTGGTTGTGTAAGAGGCTCCCTCCTATACAGGTTTACAATTGTAAATGCAGATCCAATGAAGAAGACTTCTAAAGGTGTCAATCTCACTGAAGGTTTACAGAGGTCAGAGAGTAGAAACAGAACTTTCCTGATAACAATAGTGAGCAGACCTCTTTGAAGGGAATGACTGCTCCTATGTGAGTCCAGCCTGCTTTGGGATAGGGCTGTGGGAGGGCTACCTTCTAACCCTTGACCTTTCAGGGGTACGTCAAGAAAGTCGCTTGGAGATCTTTGAAATAAGTTCACATAGTTAAGAGACATGAGTCTGGAGTCCAGTTCACATATGAGAACACGCAAATAGCCTGTGGACACTGGGGTGTGACTCTGCCAAGAATCTGAAGGCTAGACACAGGCTCTTCGTTGCTTTGATGGAGGAAGCAGTAGTGCTGAGAGATGGGCTAAGAGATGGATGCCTGAAGGCTTCTCTGTGGACCAGATCTGAGTGATGCAGCAGGGCTAGCCTGACATCTTGGGTCTCATCCAAGAGCGGCTTCTGGCAGAGCACAGAGCCCTCAGCAGAGAGGCTGGTGATGGCTGCCAGGTTCTCAGGCCTCTCTTAGGGAGATGCAGGAGAGGGAATCAATGCCACTCACCTAAATGACCAGCTGTTTCTGACTAAACTGTTTCAAATGTCAAAAAGTAACAAAAACTTATTCCAGTATCCTTTATCCTCTACCAAACCCTCCTAAGATCAAGAATTTGATGATGAATTACGGCAAACATAATATGTTGAAAACTTCTGTCAATAAAGTCACAAATGAAATGATCTTTGCCTGTTTGGTGAAGAATTTATGAGTCTAAGCTGTTATTACTCATCAGGAGACATATTCTAGAATTGTTTGAACCATTACTTTCAGATATGCTTTTTAGCAAGGTGCATATATATTATATATTCTATCATATTCAACAGAGCTCCAACACTAGAAATTCTTCCTTCAGTTATAAAACATTCTTATCTGTCAGAAAGTTACTGATGTTTGTGAAGAATCTAAGTACTGTCTGATTATCCAAGGTCTAGTACCAACCAAATAATTCAGCATATTAAAACAAAATCCAATGAATAAATCCGTGCACAAATCTACTTTCTCTCTTTTGAGAAAAGTTTAGTACAGCAATCATTTCAATTAACACACTGTGCGTAAGAATGCATGATAGCAGCTGTTAGTATGCATTTTAAAGACTGGAGGGTGTGTGGTGACTTATCTAGATATATGGGCAACATATGTTCAGCTATGCATATGGACTTAATATAAATTACGATTGCAATATGCAAAGAGGCGAAAAGAGACATGAACAATGGCCGTCTCTCTGCATTTAATCAGCTCACATTTTTCTAACATGTACAAGAGAAGTCTTTATATTATAGTAACTGTTTAAAAATTACAGAACACAAACCATGACAACACCTCAAATCAGCTTCATACATTTGAAACATGGAGCTATTTTTTTGTGGATGAAAATCAGATTTTTTTAAAAGAAAATATGTATTTAAGAGAGAAACTGGAAACAAAAGCTATGAGGACCATCTTGAAAAAAGTTCAAAATATGGAAACATTGTGGTTTCCTCCTTCGAACATTTCAGCTCATTATAGTTTCGTTACTGGGCATAGTTTATTTATCTGAATACTATTAATTAAATTGACAAACTAGCTGGTTGAATATATTAGAGATAAAACCAATTACCTTCTCTTGATATTGCCGCCTTGAGGAATCCAAAGACTGAATTAGAGCCGTGGCGTGGCCAACAAACATGGCGTAGCAGGTGGCCCCGACGATCATGCTCAGCATGGTGATCCACAGGTCAGACATGCTCACGGGGGCTTGGGCTCCGTAGCCAATGCACAGCATATGACTCATCGCTTTGAAGAGCGCGTAGGAATACTGCTTTCCCCAAGAATCATTCTGCAACAGAAGAGAAAAAGGAAATAGAGTGAACCATTAGGATAGCAGAAGAAAAATGAGTATGACCGATACACAGAAGCATTATAACATTCTTGTAATAGAGAATTTACACAGATACTTCGCCCCAATAGTTAATCAAAAGACCGGATGTTTTTCAAAACTTGCTAAATACAATGAAATAGAAATAGTCTATGTTAAAATATGCAATCCTGGTCAGTTTTATATGTTTTTAAAACTAAAAATTCCTTTTGGGACAGTGGTGTGAATGAATGTTGATAAGTTCATTTTAAAATTTCCAGGAAATCTGTGTCATTCTCTAGTAATATATTATTATTTGCAAATTGAGAAATGCTGCTGATTGATATGAAGCACATAGGCTTAAGTATAGGAATTTTTGTCAAAGCTATCATATTAAAATTTTGAAAGTCCAAATGATATATTTGTATAGACCTCAATGAATACCTCAATACCTTAAATGAAAAATTAACATAATTTGGAAATACAGATCTGATAAGTGAAAAGACTTCCTTGAAGACTTCTCTGAGTAATGAATATTGAAATTCAAATGTCAAAGTTGATGATGGATGAATCTTACTGGCTTTCTGTAGAATAATAAAATAAAATAAGCAAAATAATATCTTGGAGGACACTGAAAAAAAACAAAAATGCTGACTTCTGAGATTAGTTATTAGATGCAATTTCTGATGTAATTTCAAAACTCTATCTTAAACTCAATTCTACAAAAATAAGTTATTCAATATATCTTATATATTGTCTGATAAAACTTAAAGAACTTTTTTGATCAATGTATCAAACTGCCTAGTCCAGGATTTACCTCATTTATGAGACTCAGGGTAAAATAAAAATTTGAGGCCTTTTAGTTTAAAATGTAGGGGGGGAAAGTATTGTTGAAGATAATATATAAAGAATTTTCCTTAAAATATTTAATTCATTATAAAACTTGGGATAATAGTGCTAGTTGAGTAACAACATAAACTTATACATTTCAAAAAGTTAAATTCTGGTATCATAATTATATATAATACAAGTAATACTATACCATTGTGATATCTTGAATGATCATACAATTTTTATGGCTTAGTTTTCTGACAAATTCATTCTTTATGTCATAAAAATTTATATGATTAATAATTTCATCTTCAATGATAAAACTGAAAATTACATCAGTTCCTTTTGGCTAATGCAATATCACAAATAATTTCTGATACATTTTTAATTTGGGGGAAGATCTTTCTGTTGATGCAACCTTTACTGGAACTGGAGTATGTATAGCCTGGGGACAACATTAGGATGAATGTTTGATAAATTATTTTAATATATAAATTTTAGTACTTCTGGAGCTGATGATTCTCATGGAATAATTTCTAATAAATGATTTAACTCCATAAAAATCATATTCAAGAAACTCTGTCTTATTTTTATACTAGTTTTTTTTTTGGTTGTTTTCAAATCAAATATTTGGTTTTTTTTGTTTTTTGTTTGTTTTTTAATTTTATTTTATTTTTAAACTTTACATAATTGTATTAGTTTTGCCAAATATGTAAATGAATATGGACATTGTTAAGAAATAATAGAGAAATATGTACGATTCATCAGTTCTTCTCAAAGGTGAAATCCTGCAAACTATAGAGCAATGTTACAACAAGAAACTGACATGAATATAATCCACTGATATCATTTATATTTCAGTAAACGTGTACTCATTTGTATACACAAATTAGTTTTATTCAGTTTTATTACATGTATCGGTTCCTATACTCATCAACACTGTCAAGATACAGAACAATTCTATCACAACAAAGAACCATTACACTTTTTTGTAAAACCATTACACAGTTTTTCTATTGAACTTAATGTTAAATGTAAATGTATGCAATGATATTTTAATGTTTCCTCTGACATTTCCTGTAACTTTTAATTAAAGAATGATCAATGCAAGAAGCCAAAAATAGCTTCCTGATTTGTATATAACCCATAATGCCTGATTAGGTTTTATCTTCCTGTATTTTCAATTACAAGGAAAATTTAATTTAAAAATTGTCTTCCTTGTTAATAACTGGCTTATTTAAAACTTCATATGAAAATAGTGTTATTTTCCAGTGTAAGTGATGATCTTTAAATTTCTTATTGCTAGGCTGGTGCATATTTGCATCTCAATGTTGCAGGAGTTGTTAAATCTGGAGATTTTAAAATCAAGAATTCTAATAACTACCTGATAACTTTTATTGAAATGGCTATATGAATTCTTTTATCATGTAATAATTTATTGACAAAGTTTACTGTTTGAGCTCCACAGGGTCTGTCTTGGAACTTAAGAGATTTAATATTTATGTAGATACTTTGGAGATGGGTTCTTGGGCCTGACAGGTGAATCTCACCATGGTCTTCTCCTGGCTGGCATGGAAAGTCCTCCTGTGTGTCTCTGCTGCTTAGTGTTAATACTGCTGCTTCTGTTGCTGCCTTTGCCACTGCTAACCTGGACCCAGTTCAGGCCTGTCCACATTAGAGACACAAAGCATCCAAGACTGCTGAGGCGTGCATATCTGTGCCTTGCTGCCAGGCCAACTGCTTGGCTTCTGTACTTCCTGCTGTGCCTGTAGGCTTGAACCTGTATATGCACAGCTGCTACCTTGCAACGCCAATGCTCATATTCATGGTTCCATGTCCCAGTGGACTTTGCTTATGAACATAAATTCAAAGATAATGCTATTATGAATTTCAAGATGGCTGCAGCAGAGCATGAATCCAAGTGCAGAGTCCTTCCTAAAGTAGGTCCTTTTACAACTCCCAGATCATAAACCACATGTACATACAGTGTCTGTCAAATTAACTTGAGTCTGTCAAACTAACTCCTAAATAATCATAAATTTTAAAATAATGTATTAATATTAAATATATGTACAGATATTTTGTTTATTGTTTTAATACGGCTTTCTAAAGTTAAGTTTATAGATTACAACAGAACATGATAAGTTTGAAAAATCCAACCTCATAAACTTTGGAACTGGTTGAGTCTGCAGACAAATAAAATATAACCAGTCTCATTTAGTTGAAAGTTAAGGTTCTTAAAGTGAAATTCATTTTATTTTTTTATACAATAGGTCATGTTGCCATTTTAAGCTACCCCTAGTCTCTGTCAGTATAAAATGAAATTTAATTTTAAAGAAAGAAAATTATTTATGATATTATACATGGAAAATTGTATAATGAACTCATGCACAAGTTTGCATTTTGGGGAATGAACAGAGCTCATACTCTCAGGAATACACTTAGGGTTCCCCAAATTCTAGATGTTTCATAAACAAGAAATGGAATATTTAATTAACAGAGCAACGTGCTCTATAAAAATCTTGAATGTACCTATTATTTAAAATGATACTTAAATTCTTGAAATTTGACTCAGTTTCATACTGATAATACTAAAATTGGATACATTACAAACCAAACTACAAAATAAACAAAGGTCTTTTATCCTATGATCCATTCAAAGAATGGATAGAAAGAAAACAAGCTTGACTAGTTTCTTACTGGATTTAAATCTCTTTAGAGCTCCTAGAGAACTGCAGGTATTCACCTGTCATGGTGACTTCTACCCTGTATATGATGATCATCTCATGGACTTATATTTTCTCATAGATTAGAGTCTAAATAGCATAATTCAGTAGAGATACTCAACATTTTTTATTACTGTCAAAAGGAGTGAATAAATAAATTTTGACTATAATTAGTTAAAACCAGCATAAAAATTTCTTCCTTTATGTTGTTTAGGCATCTTGAGGTAATTAGATATAATGGAAATAATTAAAAAGTTCAAAAAGGTGTCCAATGGAGGTTGTGCTTTCTGTTCATGTTGGTTTTTTAGGAGAAGCGGCATGAGGAGCTAGAGAGTAAAGTTTAAACCAATTTCCCTAAATAATGCAACTAGATAGCTGCCAAACTATTTTATACAAGAATGTGTGTTATGTTCCTTTTCAGTTATCTCCTAAGGCACACACAACAGACATACATATTCCCTTTTAAATGAGTTGAAATAAATGTCTATTATACATGCTTCATGATTCCTTTGAATCATGGAAAACTTTTCAACTCTTGTTTTATCCATCCCTTTCTCCCTTTCTCTCCATTTCTACTTCTTAAACCAGGAATGGTTTTCTCTGTACCTTTTTCCATGTTAACATAAATACATGGAAAACACACACACACACAACACACACATTCTGAGATTGTGGCTTTTTAATCCTTCAAAAATGAATTATATTATATACATTTTTTCTGTATATTGCTTTTCTCACAGAAATACCCCTCCACATAGCTAATTCACCCATTTTCTACTGTTTCCTAGCTTCTTCCATGACAAATTATTCTATAATAAACAATCTAATACATATAACCCTTATTTTGATCAATCAGATTCCCAGAAAAGTCTTTATTGGGTCAAAAAGCAAAGTTTTCAATTGATTTTAAAATATACTGCCAGACTGAAAAATACTGTGAGTCAGTTCAGTCGCTCAGTCATATCCAACTCTTTAAGACCCCGTTGACTGCAGCACACCAGGCTTCCCTGTCCATCACCAACTCCCAGAGCTTGCTGAAATTCATGTCCATTGAGTCAGTGATGCCATTCAACCAACTCATCCTCTGTCGTCCTCTTCTCCTCCTGCCTTCAGTCTTTCCAAGCATCAGGGTCTTTTCCAGTGAGTGAGATTTTTAGCATCAGGTGGCCAAAATATTGGAGTTTCAGCTTTGGCATCAGTCCTTCCAATAAATCTTTAAGGGTGATTTCCCTTATGATTGACTGGTTGGATCTCCTTGCAGTCTAAGGGATGCTCAAGAATCTTCTTCAACAACACAGTTCAAAAGCATCAATTATTCAGCACTCAGCTTTCTTTATATTCCAACTTTCACATCCATACATGACTGCTGGACAAACAATAGCTTTGATGAGATGGCCCTTTGTCGGCAAAGTAATGTCTCTGCTTTTTAATATGCTGTCTAGGTTGGTCATAGCTTTTCTTCCAAGGAGGGTCTTTTAATTTCATGGCTGCACTCACCATCTGCAGTGATTTTGAAGTCCAAGAAAATAAAATTTCTCACCGTTTCCATTGTTTCCCCATCTATTTGCCATGAAGTGATGGGACTGGATGCCATGATCCTCATTGAATTTTAAACCAGCATTTTCACTCTCCTCTTTCATCTTCATCAAGAGGTTCTTTAGTTCTTCTTCACTTTGTACCATAAGGGTGCTGTCATCTGCATATCCAGAGAAGGCAGTGGCAACCCACTCCAGTACTCTTGCCTGGAAAATCCCATGGACGGAGGAGACTGGCAGGCTGCAGTCCATGGGGTTGTGAAGAGTCAGACACGACTGAGCGACTTCACTTTCACTTTTCACTTTCACACATTGGAGAAGGAAATGGCAACCCACTCTAGTGTTCTTGCCTGGAGAATCTCAGGGACAGGGAGAGCCTGGTGGGCTGCCGTCTATGGGGTTGCACAGAGTCAGACATGACTGAAGTGACTTAGCAGCAGCAGCATCTGCATATCTGAATATATTAATATTTCTCCTGGCAATCTTGATTCCAGCTTGTTCTTCATCCAGCCTGGAGTTTTGCATGATGTACTTTGCATATAAGTTAAATAAGCAGGGTGATGATATACAGCCTGGACGTACTCCTTACCCTATTTGGAACCAGTCTGTTGTTCCATGTTCAGTTCTAACTGTTGCTTCTTGACCTGCATACAGATTTCTCAGGAGACAGGTCAGGTGGTCTGGTATTCCCATTTCTTTAAGAATTTTTCAGAGCTTGTTGTGATCCACACAAAGGCTTTGGCATAATCAATAAAGCAGAAGTAGATGTTTATCTAGAATTCTTTTGCTTTTCTGATGATCCAACAGATATTGGCAATTTGATTTTTGGTTCTTCAGCCTTTTCTAAATCCAGCTTGAACCTCTGGAAATTCACAGTTCACGTTCTGTTGAAGCCTGGCTTGGAGAATTTTGAGCATTACTTTGCTAGCATGTGACATGTGTGCAATTGTGCGGTAGTTTGAACATACTTTGGCATTGCCTTTCTTTGGGATTGGAATGAAAACTGACCTTTTCCAGTCCTGTGGCCATTGTTGAGATTTCCAAATTCGCTGGCATATTGAGTGCAGCACTTTCTCAGCATCATCTTTTAGGATTTGAAATAGCTCAACTGGTATTCCATCACCTCCACTAGCTTTGTTCGTAGTGATGCTTCCCAAGGCCCACTTGACTTTGCATTCTAGGATGTCTGGCTCTAGGTGAGTGATCACACTATTGTGGTTATCTGGATCATGAAGATATTTTTTTGTATAGTTCTTCTGTTCATTCTTGCCACCTCTTAATACCTTCTGCTTCTGTTAGGTACATACCAGTTCTGCCCTTTATTGTGCCCATCTTTGCATGAAATATTCCCTTGGTATCTCTAATTTTCTTGAAGAGATCTCTAGTCTTTCCCATTCTATTGTTTTCCTCTATTTCTTTGCACTGATCACTGAGGAAGGCTTTCTTATCTCTTCTTGATATTCTTTGGAACTCTGCATTCAAATGGGTATATCTTTTCTTTTTGCCTTTGTCTTTTGCTTCTCTTTTTTTCTCAGCCATTTGTAAGATCTCCTCAGACAAGCATTTCACTTTTTGCATTTCATTTTCTTGGGGATGGTCTTGATCACTGCCTCCTGTACAATGTCATGAACCTCTGTCCATAGTTCTTCAGGCACTCTATCAGATCTAATCCCTTGATCTATTCCTTGAATCTATTTGTCACTTGATTTAGGCCATACCTGAATGTTCTAGTGGTTTTCCCTACTTTCTTCAATTTAAGTCTGAGTTTGGCAATAAGGAGTTCATGATCTGAGCCACAGTCAGCTCCTGATCTTGTTTTTGCTAACTGTATAGAGCTTCTCCATCTTTGGCTGCAAAGAATATAATCAATATGATTTCGGTATTGACCATCTGGGGATGTCCATGTGTAGAGTCTTTTCTTGTGTTTGCTATGACCAGTGTGTTCTCTTGGCAAAACTCTGTTAGCCTTTGCCCTGCCCTGTACTCCAAGGCCAAATTTGCCTGTTACTTCAGGTATCTCTTGACTTCCTACTTTTGCCTTCTAGTCCCTTATAATGAAACGACATGTTTTTCTATGTTAGTTCTAAAAGATCTTGTAGTTCTTCATAGACCCATTCAACCTCAGCTTCTTCAGTATTACTATTTGGGGCATAGACTTGGATTACTGTGATATTGAATGGTTTGCCTTGGAAATGAACAGAGATCATTCTGTCATTTTTGAGATTGCACCCAAGAACTGCATTTCAGACTTTTTTGTTGATTTTGAGGGCTACTCCATTTCTTCTAAGGGATTCTTTCCCACAATAGTAGATATAATGGTTATCTGAGTTAAATTCGCTCACTCCAGTCCATTTTAGTTCACTGATTCCTAAAATGTCGATGTTCATGCTTGCCATCTACTGTTTGACCACTTCTAATTTACCTTGATTCATGGACCTGACATTCCAGGTTCCTGTGCAATATTGTTCTTTACAGCATCAGGCTTTACTTCTATTACTAGTTCCATCCACAACTGGGCATTGTTTTCATTTTGACTCTGTCTCTTCTTTCTTTCTGGAGTTATTTCCCCACTCTTCTCCAGTAGCATATTGGGCACCTACCAACCTGGGGACTTCATCTTTCAGTGTATTCTTTTTGAATTTTCATACTGTTCATGGGGTTTACAAGGCAAGGATGCTGAAGTGGTTTGCCATTCCCTTCTCCAGGGGACCATGTTTTGTCAGAATTCTCCACCAAGACCCATCCATCTTGGGTGGCCATGTTTCCCAAAACAAGTTTTCCAAAAACATGTAAAAATATACTCTTATCACTTTCTACAGTGAGAAAAGCTATTATTATTTATAATAAATAAAAGCTATTATTTTTATATTTCATTGGGTAGGGAACTTGAGAAGGTGTTCACATACTTATTAATTAATTAGACCTCTTTTCTGATGAAATTCTTATTTTTCTTTATTTTAAAATACGGTAATATTTTGAAGACTGGATATCAATTCTTTATTTGGTTTAAATATTTACATATAATTTACTGTTTGCCATACAAAGTTATCATTTTATGTAGAAAAATAAATTGTAAGGAAATGGCAACCCACCCCAGTTCTTGCCTGGAAAATCCCATGGACAGAGGAGCCTGGTAGGCTACAGTTCATGGGGTCACACAGCATCAGACATGACTGAGTGACTTCTTTCACTTTGACAGCTACAAATTTCCTGTATTGGTTTAAAAAACTCTCTAAATTGGAGATTATTCACAGGTCCTAAATTTCTTGAGATTATGTTATTTTATGTTTACTTATATTTACATCTTTTATCTAAGTAAGGTTTTTTGCCTTTGGTACACAGAACGAAGTTCAGATTTTCTTTCATTCTATAAAGTTTCTCTCTTGAGACAGCATATGACTTCTAACCTAATCCCCCCTGACAGAAAAATTGTCTCCTTTGTTATATACTGTCTTTACACCATGGGTGTTTGTTTCTTGGCTCCATATTTTGCTCCATTAACCTACTTGACTATTTCCATGTTGGTAGAATATGGTTTTAAAATACAGTAACCTTAGAATCTATATATCTATAAATAGAATCTATTTATCTGTCTATCTATCTACCTATCCATAAAGCAAAGACCCCTCTCAATCCTAACGGGAGTTTAAATTGAGTTACTGAGTAAAGGAATTTGAGCAATACCATGTTTTAAGCAGAAAAAGAAAATGTGGATAGATGATTGCAGATGTGGGACAGGATATTTGAGAGAAAACTCTTATAGGAATAGTCATCAAATCCAGAAAATTCATTGTCTACCTATCTATCAAAAGAGTTACTCATGAATTAGCCAGTCTAAAATATAAAATGATATGTAAGAAAATAAGGACTACACTAGCAAACATATTGATGGCTAGATCTGAAGGCATCACAAAAGTTTTTTAGTATAATATGAAAAACTGATTCAGAAAACTAAGATCATGGCATCCAGTCCCATCATTTCATGGCAGATAGATGGGGAAACAGTGGAAACAGTGGCTGACTATTTTTCAGGGCTCCAAAATCACTGCAGATAGAGATTGCAGCAATGAAATTAAAAGACGCTTACTCCTTGCAAGGAAAGTTATGACCAACCTAGGCAGCATATTCAAAAGCAGAGACATTACTTTGCCAACAAAGGTCCGTCTAGTCAAGGCTATGGTTTTCCCAGTGGTCATGTATGGATGTGAGAGTTGGACTGTAAAGAAAGCTGAGCGCTGAAGAATTGATGCTTTTAAACTATGGTGTTGGAGAAGACTCCTGAGAGTCCCTTGGACTGCAAGGAAATCCAACCAGTCCATTCTAAAGGAGATCAGTCCTGGGTGTTCATTGGAAGGACTGATGCTGAAGCTGAAACTCCAATACTTTGGCCACCTCATGAGAAGAGCTGACTCATTGGAAAAGATCCTGATGCCGGGAAAGATTGAGGGCAGGAGGAGAAGGGGACAACAGAGGATGGGATGGTTGGACGGCATCATCGACTTGATGGACAGGGGTTTGGGTGGACTCCGGGAGTTGGTGATGGGCAGGGAGGCCTGGCGAGCTGCAGTTCATGGGGTCGCAAAGAGTCGGACACGACTGAGCTACTGAACTGAACTGAACTGACCTGAACTGAAAAACTGAAGTTTCTCAACAGGGAATGATACAATCTGAAAGGACAAAATTTATACTTTAAGAAGACTGATCAGGAAGCATTGTTGCAGAGTCATTCTAAACTGAGGATGATTTTTTCTGCCTAAGGGACATGTGGCAACATAAGGAGACCTTTTTGTTTTTAGTGGGTAGAAGCTAGTGAAGCTGCCAAACATCCTAAATTTGCAGGAACGTTCTCCCACAGCATAGAATTATCTGGCCCCAAATGCCAACAATGATGAACTGAGAAATCCTAGTGTGGTGGACAGACTTAACAATGGATTGTTGTTGCTGCTATTCAGTTGCTAAGTTGTGTCTCTTTGTGATCCCATGGACTGCAGCCTGTCAGGATCCTTGCCCATGGGATTTTCCAGGCAAGAATACTGAAGTGGGTTGCCATTTCCTTCTCCAAACAGTGCATACAGAAGTCAATTTAAAAGCTATTACAAGTTTAAGAAAGGTGAAATGAGAGCAAAAATCATATAAAGGTGTAAAGTATAAAACAACAAGAACAACAGGTTTTTCATAAAATGGTAAAAGAGGTGTCCTTCCCTGGTGGCTCACTGGTAGAGAATCCACCTCCCAATGTGGGAGATGTGGCTTTGATCCCTGTGTTGGAAAGATCACCTGGAGAAGGAAATGACAACCCACTCCAGTAGTCTTGCCTGGGAAATCCCATGGACAGAGGTGCCTGCAGGGCTACCGACCATGGGGCTGCCATGAATCAAACACAACTTCACAATTGAGCATGCCCGTGAAAGAAACAGGATATTAGAATAACTCAGGGGGTTATAAAATTTTTAGAAAGATTCATGCAATATATGCTCTTCTTTATGGAGGAGAATGGATCCCACCACCTAATCAGGTGATGGGATCCTCTCTATTATTCTATGAGACCAGTATCATTGAATTTCCACCGCACACATTGTGTTTACAAGACCCAAAACAGGCTTCACAGTGGTATGTAAGTGTTTAGGTGGCAACCATGTGATTATGAGGCTGTTGTTGAAAGAATCCCACCTGGAGGAACAGTATTTTATGCCATTACCTCCATCGTCTTTTATCCCTTCTCATCCTTCCCACCACCCACCGACCCACTACTGCAATCCTAACAGGAAAAATTCAAGTTGGAAAATTAGATTGTGATAAAATAGAAATACAGCATTATCTTTGAAAACTAATATGATAAAAAGAGCATGTATAGCTCTAAATTGTTCAAGGCACTGCTTATTATATTAAACTAGTTTAGTCTTATCATCATACAATTCTTAAGATGATGTTGAGGTAGAAAACATAGTGACTTGCTCAAGGTTACCAATTTGTAAGTGGAATAATCCACTTCTATAACCCAGGCAGTCAGACTCTGGGGACCATATTATTATTGACCACTTTATTAACCCAGGCAGGCAGGCTCTAGGGACCACATTATTAACCACTCTATATGGTACTGATTGTGACTTTGTAAACTTAATTATATTTACAACTTCAGGCAAAATATTGAGGGAGAAAGACTAACTGACCAGCTCAAATTTCACATTTCAGCCCTTATTTAATAGAGCAAATTAAAATAAGGCAAAGAATAGGCATAAAGAAAGAAAAGAGAATATTAGAGGCTTTTGTGAAAAATCCAAGAACGTTTCTATTCCCAATACATTCTATTTATTTTATTATGTGGCTGTTCTCTTTTCATCTTTCAAAAATGATTCTATCATATTTTAGTCTACATCAACAATAACATGAATAAGAAACTGTATGCTAACAGTGCTTTACCATACCATCTAAATATTACCAGTATACATGTTATCTGAATCCTACTGAAAGTAAATAAGCTGAAAGTAAATAAGTTGTCTGTGAGCTCTGATTTAATTAGGGCTTATCTTGTTTTCATTTCAAGTAATGATTTACTAACAAATTGCTCCTTATAGATTATTTTTTATTATTCAAAGTATTCACTCATTTAATTCATCACTTCATTGAGATATCATTGAAACTGATTATCTCTTGAGGAAAATGTACTGAGCCAGGTTATAGGAAAATATACATATATATGATAATTTTATTATACTATCAGGGAAATTTCATATAAAAAATTATATTTTGAATTTTCTCTAGGTTTACTTAAAATCCTTTGTAAGCATTTGATTTGACACTCTGTTTGTACTGCTATTGAATTTGGGACAGAGTGAAGGGATGTGGCAAAAAGAGAAATATTTATTCTACAGTGTCTAAGATATCCTGACACAGGACATTCAAATTCAAATTAAACCACTTAGTAACACAACATGGCAACAAAAGTTTTCCAGTTCATCATCTTTCACATGAATTTAATTTTTGTTAAGTTAGGAGGCCAAAATATTCCATCATTGAACACCTGAAATAACTATTCATCTTTTGAAAGCGAATATAAATATGTTAAGTAGGTAACATCTTAGCAAAATCTGATCCACAGAATTTAGAGGTTCAAAAATTCACACATGGGTCTGACCCTGTGCTGTGCTCTGGGAGCACCCGGGTGATCAAGATAAAAATCCCTGACTGACGGGGGCCAACGTCCTGGAGAGGCAGACACTAAACAAACACGTGTGTGTGTGTGTGAGGTCGCGATAAGGGATATTAGAGGAAAATAAAGCCGGAATGGACCATGGTGGAGGGAAGGCCAGATGTGTAGGCTGAGATTTGAGTGAGGAGGGCCGGGAAGAGCCGGGGAAGCGGCACAGGCAAAGGCCAAGAGGAGGGGGTCCAACCGGCCAGCAGGGAAACCCACCTTTCTGCGGCAGAGGAGGGACAGAGTTGGGGACGAGGAGGCCAACGGAAGGCAGAAGCCACCTGCTTCGGGATGGGTCTGGGACCCACTGCTGGGGGTCAGCGTTTAATTCCAAGTGATCTGGGTCCGTGGAGGGCTTTAGGGTTCTAGCTGGGTTTTTATGGCCTGCGGCTGCTGTAACAAATGACCACAAACCATGTGGCTTGCAACAACGGAAATGTATCCTCTCACAGTTCTGAAAGGCGGAAGTCCAAGTTCAAGGTGTGGGCAGGGCCATGCTCCCTCTGAAGGTTCTAGGGGAGGGTCCTTCCTGGCCTCTTTCAGCTTCCAGTGGCTGCAGATGCCTTCGGTTCGTGGCCCCATCCCCCAAGTCTCTGTCTGGTCCTCACAGGCCTCCTCTCTGGGTCTCTCTATGTCCAAATACTCCTCTCGTTTCTCTAAATACACCTGTCATCGGAATTAGGGCCCATTGCTCAAGAATGGATCATCTCTAGATCCTTGACTGATTTTACCGGCAAAAACTCTGTTTCTGGGACTTCCCTGGCAGTCCAGTGGTTAAGAATCTGCCTTCCAGGGACGTCCCTGGTGGTCCAGTGGCTAAGACTCCACTCTCCCAATGCAGAGGGCCCAGGTTCAATCCCTGGTCAGGGAACTGATCCCACATGCCACACAATTAAGGGTTCCCAAGCTACAACTAAAGATCCTGCATGCCAGAACTAAGACCTGGCAAAGCCAAATAAATGAATAAAAACATTTAGAAAAACAAAACAAAAAAAGAATCTGCAAAAAAAAAAAATTTCACACATGTATTCTTAAGTTATTAAAGAAGAGGGATAACAAAATAGAAACTAGAAACCCAGGTAGAGAATCAGCAAGGTTACTAAATTTCTATCAGTGTGTTTAATTACTTTCACGATTATTGAATAAACTTATTAGTTATACCAATTATATCAATGCCAATCAGACCAAAAGTTGCACTGAGTCTCCAAGATAAGGAATATAACACAATATAATATGCCTGAAGTCATAACAAGTGTCAGTAAAATAGGTCACCAATTCCAAATATACTGTATTCACTTGAATATGTTATGATTTTACTTTATCTGTATTTACAAAAACAGAATTAGGGCAGTAAACAGTTGTTCTCCATCAATTTCACAGTGCTGAAAAAGGATACCATCAACAGACTTTGCGTGCAAGCTTTATTGCTTTGCCTGAGTGCTCAGTCACATTCAACTCTTTGAAACCCCATGGACTATAGCCTGCCATGTTTTTCTGTCCATGGGACTATCCCAGCAAGAATACTGGAGAAGATTGACATTTTCTCCTCCAGGGGATCTTCACGACCCAAGGATTGACCCTGTGTTTTCTGTAGCTCCTGTATTGGCAGGCGGATTCTTTACCACTGAGCGACCTGGGAAGCTTTATACTGAATAGTAATTGGAATGGAATTAACTCAGTTTTAAGTATTAATTTTAGTTATTTTTTCTTTGAAATATGTCCCCTAGAATTATTGGATTCATATATTTATTACAAACCCAAACATTTAAACAACATTTTTGGTGAGGTCCCCGTCTTAGTTGAATGAAACACAGTGACTTTTTGTTACAGATCATATTAAGTGATAATGTCAGGAGGAAGACAAGTAGAGATCATTTCAATGTGAATGCTCAGTCATGGCTGACTCTTTGCAACCCCATGGACTTTAGCCCACTGGGCTCCTCTGTCCATGTATTTTCCAGGCAAGAATACTGGAGTGGGTTGCCATTTCCTACTTCAGGTGATATTCCTAACCCAAGGATCGAATGTGTGTCTCCTATGTTTCCTGCACTGGCAAGCAAATTCTTTGCCACTGTGCCACCTGGGAAGCCCACTCAACTCAGTGAGTCCACCCTCAACTCAACGAGCCCATCACACATTGAATTATTCAGTAGGAATATTGTGCATGCCATTTCTAAGGAGATCTGTGGTAAAGAATGCCAGCAATGGTAGGTGTAATGTCAAAATGGGGATAACCAAAATAAATACTTCTTTAAAATATATATATACCATATATATATATATATATATATATATAGCAACATTTCCCCTATAGCATGGTGTGGTGCAAAGTAAACATTAACCCCAAAGTTCACAAGAAGATAGAGACCCTACCAACACTGTCCTTTTGTTAATTCCGTGACCTATCAACTTTGCTATGTAACATTAACACTGTATTTTTAAAAGTACTGTGGGTTTCCCTCATAGCTCAGTTGGTAAGGACTATATCTGCAATGCAGGAGACCCTGGTTCAATTCCTGGGTTGGGAAGATCCTCTGGAGAAGGGATAGGCTACCCACTCCAGTATTCTGGCCTGGAGAATTCCATGGACTGTATAGTCCATGCGGTTGCAAAAAGTCAGACACAACTGAGTGACTTTCAGTTTCAGGAAATAGTGAATCATTTCTATTCCAGTCACATGATAGAAGATCTTGAATTCTTGGAATATATATTTGTACTCTTGATAGTTATATTTCCAAATAAATCCAAAGCCATGAATTTTAGCAAGGACATTAAAAAAAAAATCAGATATACAGTCACATATATTTATTTCAGTTGGGGAAATTTATTTTTCTTATTTATAGTGTTATGATCTGCTTACAATGCTTACAAACATTTGCACCTTTGGCATCAAACCTTTTGCATTACAAGAGAGTTTAAACACTTTATTTTTAGCAATAAAATATAAAGTAACTGAATAACTAAATTGTTGCTAACATAAACAGAATGATGGCTGGTCATTTTAAGAGCTTGATTTAGGCATGTTCCCTGGTCAGTTAATCCTTTGAATTCTTTCTTGTTTCATTAGTGGTGACAAAATACAAAATCCGAATTAAGTAGGTTTATAAATTAAAGTTTAACAGTGATTTAGATTATGGATATTTTCCTCACATTTTTTTGAATGTTGATACATTATTTTAAAATAAAAGTTAAACAAATCAATAAATTACTTTTAAATTTGGCATGTCTATTAACTCTAATTTTTGTACTAAGAATTCATTAACACTTACAGAAAGGCACTAATTGGACATTATTTCAAGATTTTAAAAGTGATTTTTTAATTAGAATTAGCATTTCAAGAAAAATATTTCATTGTTGTATCTCTTTGCACAATATAAGGAATTGTATTTTACACATTTTCTATATATAAATATTGGTAGATATATTTTATATACACATTAATATAAAGGAACAATGGAAGAGATTAGCATAAACAGAACATTTAACTCTTTGCAAGATACTATTACATCATCTCAGACTTCCCTTGTAGCTAAGTTGGTAAAGAATCTGCCTTCGATGCAAGAGACCTGGGTTCAATCCCCGGTCTGGAAAATCCTCTGGAGAAGGAATTAGCAACCCACTCCAGTATTCTTGCCTGGAGAATCCCATGGAGAGAGGAGTCTCGTGGGCTACAGTCCGTGGGGTTGCAAGAGTCAGACATGCCTCAGTGACTAAACCACCAGCATTACATCATCTCGTTGCTCCTTATAAAATTCTTGAAACCTGATATTGTTATTACAGGGAGGGAATACAAAGCTTGGAAAAATTAAATTTCTTGAAAAAAGAAATTTTTTTTCAAAGTTACACACTTGTAGGTGACAAAGCTGGAATGAAAGCACAGGTCTGCTGAAGCATAGTATAATCCTCTCCATTCCAAATATCATAGCCATGTATTTCATAACCATTATATAAGTAAAATTCATGATAATTATTATGAAGATTTTTCAAGCATTTTAAGAACATAACTGTAGCACAGAAATTCTTTACAGTATGTGCATACTTTCATTGCAAACGGAAAAGGAAATCTCTACTGCACCTTAAGGGAATTTAGAGGAAAAATTATCTCAGGTTTTCATCAGAGAAGACCTCTGAGGGAAAATTCCCTGGAGCATCTGAGGTCAATAAAGATGGCTTGGTTATAGGGTTGTATTTCACTTTCATATTTTCCTATTGGCCAAGAACTCTCAAAGGCTTCTCCTGCTTTCCTCCTATCCCCATAGCCAAGGATGGAGCAAACTATCTTGGTCTCTAATAAGAATGAGTCTTTTGAAAGGAAATCCTTGTCTGAGACTTAATCCTCCAGAGAGTTGGAAGGTGCCCGTGACATTGGGAGGCAAATTCAACATGAAACAGTAACTGATGCCATGTACTGTCACTCAACATCTGGCTGAAGTAAAATAAGCAATTGATGTCATTTTCTAAGTGCTTTTATTTAATATGCACTCAAAGAGTCAGACATGATTTAGTGACTGAACAACAAATGTGCGTTAAATTAATTGTATGGGTTTTAGCAAAGCAGCTCTGCACTGATTATCTTCCAATTAGTAGATCATCTCCTTTTTATGGCATTCTTAAGTTGTTAACTCTGCTAATGAGAGGTTTTTGCATCTTACTAATGTTAAAAATGACTAAAATTAAAGTGAAATGAAGAATCATAGTCTTATTGCTAGGCTCAAACTTCTACTCTTAATAAGAAAAGTAGCTACCTGAGACATAAAAGAAGCAGAGAGTAAAGAACATTTTTCCAGCCTGAGCATAGCCTTTGGGTGGTTATTATTAATTATTAGAGTGTAAAATTTACTAAATATGCAATTTCTGTTTATGTTGCCATATAAAAACAAGGAATTAGATTTTCTTCCTAGATAATTTGCACATATGTCAATTTGTATGGCAGATGGTGGACTGTAGAAAGAATCTGCTTTTTATTCAGGTTAAATCAATCAGTTTATACAAAAGACTGACTCATAAAGTAGCTGTATATAAAAAGGTGGATACGGAATAAGATGTTTATGTGTTTTCCACATAACATGTCCTCTAAGTTTATGAATAGGCCGTGTATGTGTGTGTGTCTTAATTTAACAAATCTGTTTGTAACATTTTCTATTGCTAGGTACAATTGTAACCTCTTTACAAACATGTAAGTCATGAAGAATTTTATTGAAATATAATGTTCAGAAACAAGTATAATTAAAATATAAAAAAAATTTAGACCATAGAAAAAGAAATGTGTAAGCTGCCAAGAAGCTTACTTAATAATTGTTTATTTATGTGGAGGTTAAAACAGAGCTTTTCCATTAACACAAAAGTCAGGCTTTAACTTTTTACTCTGAAATCCCACCTTAGTCATAGTAAAATTTGCTCTTAACATTTAACCATGTAATTTGGATGGTAGGGTAAATGAACTTCTCTGCTTTTTCTTTTTATATCGGGATTTGCTACTGGGCCAGGGATCCCACCACCACTTGTAAGAAGGGACAGTGAAATAAATAAAAATTTCAACCCATTAAACATATTTATCTACAGTAGACTGACTTTTATCCCTAGATTCATAGAAAGTTATAATTGTATGAGACTTGGGCAAAAATTTAGTCTATCCCCTTATAAGCAAACTGAGTTTCAGAATCTCCATGGTGATAAGGTAAAAATGTAAAAACATATAAGTAAATAAACAAATAGTTACATAAATGAGAGTACTCAGGCTACCCAATTTCATTTTAATCTAACATCCAAGGAACAATATACTTAAGGTCTCAACTGATCTGTCTACGAATTGAAAAACAAATGAAGCTCTCATGTCTCTACATGCTTGCAAGTATCACTTCCACTATAGTTGCATAATTACAATAATAATTATAACATCACCACCATCAACAACAAAACCACCTAGTTCAGCTTATATAGATCTCTTACAATTAGAATTTAATTTGTCTTTGTCATTATCACAACAGTTTTATGGTAGCTAGAGCAGCCTTCATTATATTCATTTTACTGTTGAGGATGAAGTTCAAGAAGCAGTACCTCTCCATTTGCTCATTGCAAATACACTGCGTTTTAAGCCATAGCTTAATAATTGCTATTCTGTACTTGGTTCATATTTGGGTATTTAAGAGGAAAAAAAAAATTGATCATGATCTGGTTAAACTATTTCCATTCTGAAAGTGATAGTACAACTCAAGTTATTATTACCATATATCTAGGTAAAATGATAAGGCCATCCACTACAATCTGTATTGCTCAGCATTGTCCTCAAGTTATCTATTTCAGGGAAATATACTCTTATTAGATCAATGCCTAATTAAATTATACAGAAAACCATTTCCCTATGCTCAGGCTATTTCAATCACAAGTTTGAAAGATAAATGACATCAGTTAAAATTATTGTGTTACTTTAGAAAAATATTTTAAAAATTCATCTTATTTACAGCAAAGTAGTAATTACATAAATCAGCAACAGTACATCTTATTTAATTCTAAACAGAAGACCTTCAACTGCAGACAAACAAATAAAGCCTTCAACTACAATCAATGCTAGAACTTGGTGTATTGATTATGCAATCGAATAAAATAAGCCTAGGAAATCCTCTGCTGTGTAAGGCTGTGCAAAAGGGAGAAGGTATTGAGCACTTATTTTTAGAAGTCTAACCCACAGCTTAAAGCTCTTTTTTAAAAAAGCTTTTTATTTTATATTGCAACATAGCCAATTGACAATATTGTGATAGTTTCAGGTGGACAGCAAAGGGACTCACTTATACATATAAATGTATCCATTCTCCCCCAAGATGCCCTCCCATCCAGGCTGCCACAAAACATTGAGCAGAGTTCCCTGTGCTATATAGTAGGTCCATTTTTAAATATAGCAGTGTGTACATGCTGATCCCAAATTTCTAACTATCCCTTACCCCATCCTTCCCGGCTGGTTACTGTAAGTTCCTTCTATAAGTCTGTGAGTCTGTTTCTGTTTTATAAATAAGTTCATTGTATCATTTCTTTGTAGATTTTGCATAAAAGGGTTATTGCATAAATACTGCAATATTTCTCTTCCTCTGCTCGACTTACTTTGCTCAGTATAACAATCTTCACTTAGCATGACAATCTCTAGGTCCACAACTTAAAGCTCTTATCCCATGACATGTATTTTTGTAGTGTTTTCACAGCATGTATGGCTTGTGCATCAGTTACTGATTTGAAAGAATACTCTTGCTTTGGCTTCTAAATCTACGCAAGCCTTATACAAATGTAAGTATTATAACATGTGGACTCCTTGATCTTACCAACAACTTCACATAAAATGCAAATATCAAATAGTACTTAAGGCAAAACTTATTTCTTGATCAATAGAATCAAACCAAATACACTTTACTAGTACTAAAATGGTTAAATGCTAGAGTCTTAGTTCTGCATAATAAATCAATTCTCCAATCACATTACATTTCATTGTGAGTATGTGTGTATGTGTGTGTCTACATATATTAGAAAGAGAAAGGGAGGGCATGAGAAGGGGAGAGAGACAAGAGTTTCTTTTCAAGGGTTAGACTATCTTCTTTCAGCCATATCCCTGAATTCACATATAGACTGATTTGGAAATCTGTAAGCAAACAAACTATATAAAAAAAAAAAAGGGAGATAATTTGAAACAGCTTGTTTTACTTTCTCCTTTTCTTTTTTTTCTTCCAGTTTTTGATTCTACCAACTTACAAAAAGACTAGGAAAATGGTGATTCAGACATGATTCCCATCTCTGATAAGCTCCTTTCAATTCTCTAAATCAGAACAAAAATACATGCACGATCATCCCATATTCAACATGGCATTACTATCCATAGAAAATGTTGATGTGAAATAAATTCTTGTTGAACTTCAGGAGATTCCTTTGAAAATATGCTAATGAGCATATTCTAGCTATTTTCTTATGGCATGGAGAAGGAAACCAAGGTTATCATAGTTTTAGGAAAGAAGTAGTTTTTACTCTAGTTCTGCACACACAAAAAATATAATAATAAAAAGGCAAATGCTACAAGAAATGAAGTGTCTCTAGTTTTTTGGTGTAATTTTTCAGTTCAGGACAGTTCAGTCGCTCAGTCGTGTCTGACTCTTTGCGACCCCGTGAATTGCAGCACGCCAGGCCTCCCTGTCCATCACAACTCCCAGAGTTCACCCAAACTCATGTCCATTGAGTCAGTGATGCCATCCAGCCATCTCATCCTCTGTCGTCCCCTTCTCCTCCTGCCTCCAAACCCTCCCAGCGCCAGGGTCTTTTCCAATGAGTCAACTCTTCGCATCAGGTGGCCAAAGTATTGGAGTTTCAGCTTCAGCATCAGTCCTTCCAATGAACACCCAGGGCTGATCTCCCTTTAGGATGGACTGGTTGGATTTCCTTGCAGTCCAAGGCACTCTCAAGAGTCTTCTCCAGCGCCACAGTTCAAAAGCATCAATTCTTCGGTGTTAAGCTTTCTTCACAGTCCAAATCTCACATCCATACATGACCACTGGAAAAATCATAGCCTCGACTAGATGGACCTTTGTTGGCAAGGTAATATCTCTGCTTTTCAATATGCTATCTAGGTTGGTTGTAACTTTCTTTCTAAGGAGTAAGCGTCTTTTAATTTCATGGCTGTAATTCTCATATGCAGTGACTTTGGAGTCCCCAAAAATAAAGTCTGATACTGTTTCCACTGTTTCCCCATCTATTTCCATGAAGTGATGGGGCCAGATGCCATGATCTTAGTTTTCTGAATGTTGAGCTTTAAGCCAACTTTTTCACTCTCCACTTTCACTTTCATCAAGAGGCTTTTGAGTTCCTCTTCACTTTCTGCCATAAGGGTGGTATCATCTGCATATCTGAGGTGATTGATATTTCTCCCAGCAATCTTGATTCCAGCTTGTGCTTCTTCCAGCCCAGCGTTTCTCATGATGTACTCTGCATATAAGTTAAATAAGCAGGGTGACAATATACAGACTTTACGTACTTCTTTTCCTATTTGGAACCAGTGTGTTGTTCCATGTCCAGTTCTAATTGTTGCTTCCTGACCTGCATATAGGTTTCTCAAGAGGCAGGGCAGGTGGTCTGGTATTCCCATCTCTTTCTTCAGTTCAGTTCAGTCACTCAGTTGTGTCCGACTCTTTGCGACCCCATGAATCGCAGCACTCCAGGCCTCCCTGTCCATCACCAACTCCCAGAGTTCACTCAAACTCACGTCCATCAAGTCGGTGATGCCATCCAGCCATCTCATCCTCTGTTGTCCCCTTCTCCTCTTGCTCCCAATCCCTCCCAGCATCAGAGTCTTTTCCAAACCTATTTCTAATTCTAAAATTACCTAATGCCAATGCAACCCACAATTTTAACCACTTTGGACGTGGACATGATAATCAGTGCTTCCTAAGAAACACTGCTTAGTACAATTCCTGAAGAACACTGATCTATATCATCTTAATCAAATTTGCCAAATTTGTTACAAACTGACTTGAAGGAACACAACCAGACAGTTCATGTAGATAGGTCTTCTTAAACTTCCTCTGATATGGAAGGAAACAACACCATGGCTTACTGGCACAGCTAGAGAAGGCCTTAGCAATTAACAGCATGTATTTCTCAGTCAACAGGGACTGTTCAGGAAAAAAAGAAGTAAGCATGCAAAGCTTAATGATTTCTCTTGTGCATCACTTCCATGACTCATGCCACATTTTCCCAAGCTAGTTCTAAAACGGTTAATCTGCTCTGATGAGTAAATGGTCTTTCACCTTCAACTGGTTTGGGCACTAGTGATATGGGTTAACAAAACCATCTGTGTGAGTTTGGCTGTGGGTATAGGTGTCTGTGGACCCAAGGCTTGCCTAGAAAGGGTATAACATAGTGTGCAACCTGTGTGCTGTCCCAGGGAGTACTGTGACACTAGGTTCTCCATATGGTGGAGAAGCAGCGGCAAACCTCAGTGGTACCAACTTCCATCAGATTGCAGATGAGGTTTGGAAGGAGAGTTCCAAGTTCTCCAACCAGAGAATCAAGACAAGAAATGACCTACTCAAAAGTCTCTCCCACATCTTCTTCTAGGATGCTAGAAATTACTTTGAGTTTCTCTATTTTAGGTAAGAAAGTAAAATCAGTGACATTTCTGGATGGTCATGATTTAAATGCCTGTACACTACACTAGCTGTACACCAGGGCTTCCCTGGTGGCTCAGCTGGTAAAGAATTCGCTTGCAATGTGGGAGACCTGGGTTTGATCCCTGAGTTGGGAAGATCCCCTGGAGAAGTGAAAGGCTACTCACTCCAGTATTCTGACCTGGAGAATTCCATGGACTGTACAGCCCATGGGATCACAAAGAGCTGGACACGACTGAGTGACTTTCACACTATCTAAAGTCAGTATATCCTCCTCCTGTGGCCTGCAGTTCCCTTGGCTGGCCCCAATAATGTTCAGGCTTGACTCTCAAATACTGGAACTGGATATGTTTTGGATAGCCCCAAGCACAGAAGGCAAGAGGAACATCCCAAGATGAGTTCTTTAGAGAAAGATAAAACTTGAATGCCATAAAATTGAAAGCAAATGTCAGAAGTAGACTCTCTCAATTGAAAAGATATAGGACTGGAGTCAGGTATGAATGATGAGGTGCAGACAGATTGCTGTTGCTTTGGAATGGTCCATGGCTTGCCTTTGGCTTTCATTGGAAATGTATTATTGGTTAGAAAGTAATGGTTCAAAGGATTTTTTGTATCCTTTATTTTTTTTAGAGTGAGGTGGCATGCTGCGTTAGTGAAGAGTCACCCTTGAAGGTTGGAAAAGGATAAAAAATAAAAAATATATGTCTCCATATAAGGAATGGGTCTTTGAGACACCATGGACTGTAGCCTGCCAGGTTTCTCCGTCCATGGGATTTTCCAGGCAAGAATACTGGAGTATTTCCTTCTCCTGGGGATCTTCCCAACCCAGGGATCGAACCTGGGTCTCCTGAATTGCATGCAGACTCCTTATCATCTCCATATAAGGAATAGAAAAGTTTATAGAAACTTGGGGTAGAAAATGAATAGCACTCAAGAAAGTAAATCCCAGAGCATCATTTATGATAAAGGTGGAATCTGAGCAATGGGGTAGGGAGAGTAGCAATAAAAGTCATAAAGGAAAAAATATTAATTTTATTATATTTATAAACTCATCTGACATTAACACCATAGAGACATAATGTAGCTTTATGAGAAGACATAAAATGTGTCGACATTTTTTGTAAACCAATAGGTGCCATGAAAGTATAAATGATAGTATTACTGTTATTGTTATTATTAGTCAGCACTACACATTGATAATGACACGGTTCCCTGAGGATCTCAATTATATATGCCAATTTGAAGATATTCAGAGTTGATTCTAGTTATGCATTTTTCTCCATATTTTGTTAGCCACATTATGCAGGAGTAAATTGCACAAGTAAAACGGATCAATATTTGGACAAAGTATAAATACAGAACTTTCAGAGGTAGGAAAAAAGGTGAAGAATAATTAGCATTTAGAGTGGTAATACAATCACAGGAATAAGAAGGGACAGGAAATTTTGGTTAAATTACTGATTTTGATAACATTATCGATATAGGAAAAATTTTATCTCAGAATGAACTAAGACATTTCTAAAGACAAATTCCATAGTGAACTAAGGGATTTTCAAAGGCAATGGTCTAACGCTGAAATTAGACAGCAAAAGAGACACTGATGTATAGAACAGTCTTATGGACTCTGCGGGAGAGGGAGAGGGTGGGAAGATTTGGGAGAATGACATTGAAACATGTAAAATATCATGCAAGAAACGAGTTGCCATTCCAGGTTCGATGCACGATACTGGATGCTTGGGGCTAGTGCACTGGGACGATCCAGAGGGATGGTATAGGGAGGGAGGAGGGAGGAGGGTTCAGGATGGGGAACACATCTATACCTGTGGCAGATTCATTTTGATATTTGGCAAAACTAATACAATTATGTAAAGTTTAAAAATAAAATAAAATTTAAAAAAATGATAAAGATATACCCATGAACACAAAACACAAGGGATTAAAGATAAACTAGAAACAGAATTCACATATCTCAAAGCCAACAGGTTGCCCCCAAAGTTTAAGGAAAACAACTGAGCCTTATCATGTACTCCAGATGTTAATAAAGTGGACCACTTGAAAAGGAAAGAAGTTCCAGAAAACAAATGTTCATTAGCAATGGACCCTTGTTATCCTAACAACATATAAATAACAAAATATAAATCACAGGGACACTGATGCCATTTACTAGACTAAGCAGGAGTTTTACTTCACGTATTTTTATTCACAAGTAAAACACGACAGGTTTCAGTTCAATCAAGAACTTATTTATTTGTTAACCTATTTCTCTCTTCCATGATGCCTTTTCCCATAAAATAAGCAACAAATTCCAAACAAATCTAGTTTACTCTCAATACTTAGGTGAACAGAGTTGAATATGATTTATCAAAATAAGAGGCCACTCCCCTTTCCTCTAGCCCTAACAATTTACAGGGATGCCCTCTACTTGGCTTTAAACAGATGTCCCAAATTCTGTGTCCATGGACAGCCACTGTTCCCAAATCCCCCTGCTCAGTTTACTGACTCCATATTGTAGTTCCCATCTGTCCACTGGGTGGACCCAAAGCATCCACGCAGAAGGGCAGCTAAGAGACTTCCCTGGCGCTCTAGTGGTTAAGACTCTGCCTTCCAATGCAGGGGACCTGTGTTTGATCCCTGCTCTGGGAACTGGGATTCCACATGCTGTGGGGCAGCTGGATGTGTGCCATTGCTATCACCACAACTAAGACCTGATGATGCCAAATAGTATTAAAAAGAGAGAGAGCAGCTAAGCAGTACCTGTTCCCACTTTATCATCTGCTTTACCATAGTTCTCAGGCCAGCAGGCTTGAAAGTACATATTTATAACAGAAAAAGTGAAAGTGAAAGTGTTATTCACTCAGTCATGCCCAACTCTTTGCAACTCCATGGATTGTATGTAGCCTGCCAGGTTCCTCTGTCCATGGAATTCTCCAGGCAAGAATACTGGAGTGGGTTGCCATTCGCTTCTCCAGGGGGATTTCCTGACCCAGGGACTGAACCTGGGTCTCCTGAATTGCAGGCAGATTCTTTACCATCTGAGCCACCAGGGAGGCCCATTTATTACAGAACAACCGACCAAACACATATAAACAACAATTTTTAAAAATCCTTTTTTTTTTATCATCACATTTTTATAATATGGAAAACAACTTGACATCGCTAATAGTCATGCTATTAACTACCATCATTAATAGTCATGCTTCTGTGTACTTCTTCCAGGATCCATGACCCTGGCCAGTTGTTTCCCTTCCTAAGTTTTTAAAAATCAAATTATACTTCTGTGATTGACATTATCTCATAATTAGATGCTATCATCTTTTAAGTGGTAGTTGATGTTAAACTGACCCTTCTGTTCTTTCACCATCCTTAGACTTCAATTCTGCTGCTTTATTCCTAAAGCTGGTTAGGGTCTCTTTTATTGTCTATTTTACTTCTCTCTTGAACAGAGCATAAAGCTCCTTTCTTTTTATTCTAGCTTTATTGAGATGATCAGGGCTTCCCTGGTGGCTCAACAGTAAAGACTCCACCTGCCAATGGCGCGGACATGGGTTCGACCCCTGGTTTGGGAAGATTCTCTGAAGAAGGAAATGGCAACCCACTCCAGTATTGTTGCCTGGGAAATCCCAAGGACAGAGTAGACTGGTGGCTACTACAGTCCATGGGTTTGCAAAAGAGTCAGATGCAACTTAGGGACTGCTGCTTCTGCTGCTAAGTCACTTTAGTAAACAAATTTGATAATTGATAAATAACATTGCATTGATTTAAGATGTACAAAATAATGATATATATATATATATCTATTGTGATTATCAAAATAAGTTAGTTAACATCCACCACCCCACACAGTTGCAAAAATAGAATGCTTTAGGAATTTGCATGTCAGCCTTGTGCAGGGGCCATGCTAATATCTGTATCTTCTAATTTTATGTGTGTGCTACAAAAGTGAACACTAAAGCTCCTTTTCTTCACCTTGATGAAAAAATGCTTCATTTTACTTACATTTTTATTGTCTGGATTATTACAAATTAAGACACAAATGTGGAGAGGGAAATGGCAACCCACTCCAGTATTTTTGTCTGGAGAATTCCATGGACAGAAGAACCTGGCAGGCTATAGTCCATGGAGTTGCAAAGAGCTGGACAGGACTAAGCAACTAACAGACACACGACACAAATGACTGCTTACTATCTCTACTTTAACTCCCTTCTAGTCCATTCTTCAGCAGCACATTCAATCTATGTACACACATGCTTAAAGCTTTCTCATAGCCTCAAAATTAAGTCAAACATACCAAGGGATCACACCAAGCTGACATCACTCCTATCTCTATTTTCAGTCCCACTCCTTAACTTTGTTACCCTCTACACCAAAACCCAGACAGCTCTTGCCACCCTAAACTACTTGCAATTCCCCAACAAGCCAATTCACTCTCCTCCATGCCTTTACATAGGTGGTTTTCTTTGACTCAGTATGTGCTCTGGCTTCTTTCCCCTTTGGCTGGCTATTTGTCTAGTCTTTCAAGATGCAGATCATTTTCAAACATTCTCAAAGATCTACCTTTATCTCTGCAAATCAGCCCTCCCAGTAGGTCCATCTTCTCATCTGTACAACCCATCACTTATCATGTGACTGCACTGTATCACCTGTTTCTCTGGTAGCCTTCACCAGTGTAACCAAAGCTCCCTAAGAACAGGGATCGTATCCTAACCATCTTTGTATCCAAACATCTAGCAGTGATTGATATTAATGGAATCTAGGAAAAATACCTAACTGACTTCAAAACAGTATTGGAATAGTATTCTACTCTATAATGTTATCATGCATGTGTGTGCTAAGTCACTTAAGTCATATCGGAATCTGTGACCCTATGGACTGTAGCCTCCCAAGCTCCTCTGTCCACAGGATTTTCCAGGCAAGAATACTGGAGTGGGTTGCTATGCTCTTCTCCAAGGGATCTTCCTGACCTAGGGATCAAACTCACATCCCTTAAGTCTCCTGCATTGGCAGATGTGTTTTTTACTACTAACGCCCCCTGAGAGGCCCTAATGGTATCATGGCTACCTTGAATTATGCTGGAAGTTGAAAAGCCAGATGCTTTCACCTGAACCACAAGAAAACCAAAATCTCTCTTTAAGATTTAGAGTATTTCCACTGTGATTGAAATATGAACTTTAAATTTAATGAAATCAAACAGATGCTCTTAGCAGTTTGATCAACTATTCTTCCAACAGATATCTGTATAGCAGATGGCATAAACAATTCAGCATATATTTAAATACTGATATAAAGTTAAAATAACATAAAATCTTTCAAATTTATTAGGGATTTATTTCTTCATGAGTGCCCTTTCAGGGGACTGGCATCCCTGACTAATTTTCAGACATGCTCTCCAAGATTTCTCTCCTCTTCACTTTCTTTCTTCTTCCAGGAAGAAGGCAAAGGCCCCACTGCAATGTTGCTGTTGTTCAGTCGCTCAGTTGTGTCTCACAGTTTGCGACCCCATGGACTGCAGCATGCCAGGCCCCCCTGTCCTTCACCATCTCCCGGAGCTTGCTCAAATTGATGTTCATTGGGTCAGTGATGCCATCCAACCACCTCTTCCTCTGTTGTCCCCTTCTCCTCCTGCCTCCAACCTTTCCTAGCATCAGGTTCTTTTCTAATGTAATGCAATGTTACATTTATGCTTTTGTGGACTAAACTTGAAGCACCACTCTAAGAATGCAAGTATCATCCTTTATATATCTTTTTCAGGAAATAAAGTTGGCATACATACTCAGTATATAGAAACTGACAAGAAACCTCACAGAGACTACTTTTGGTTTCCTCCAATGAGGATGACACACCTAACACTGACAAAGCAGGTAAAAATTGTTGTCGATTATGCAAATGTGGAAACATCATCTGTGAATGAAGACAGTCCCTACAGGTCTTCTAAGACAAGCATGAGAGGCATAAATACGAATATACAGTATTGTTTATATGGTGTTATCATTTAGCTTCCAATCATCCCTGTGCATATGAAAAACTATATACAAAAAAGCCCCACTATTTTTACTTTCTCAGTTCAGTTCACTCACTCATTCATGTCTGACTTTTTGTGACCCTATTGACTGCAGCACAACAGGCTTCCCTGTCCATCACCAACTCCCAGAGACTACTCAAACTCATGTCCATCGCATTGGTGATGCCATCCAACCATCTTGTCCTCTGTCGTCCCCTTCTCCTTCTGCCTTCAATCTTTCCCAGCATCAGGGTCTTTTCAAATGAGTCAGTTCTTCACATCAGATGGCCAAAGTATTGGAGTTTCAGCTTCAGCATCAGTCCTTCCAATGAATATTCAGGACTGATTTCCTTTAGGATGGACTGGTTGGATCTCCTTGCAGTCCAAGGGACTCTCAACAGTCTTCTCCAACACCACAATTCAAAAGCATCAATTCTTCAGCACTCAGCTTTCTTTATAGTCCAACTCTCACATCAATACATGACTCCTGGAAAAACCATAGCTTTGACTGGATGGACCTTTGTTGGTAAAGTAATGTCTTTGCTTTTTAATATGCTGTCTAGGTTGGTCACAACTTTTCTTCCGAGGAGCAAGTGTCTTTTAATTTCATGGCTGCACTCGCCATCTGCAGTGATTTTGGAGCCCAAGAAAATAAAGTCTCTCACTGTTTCAATTTTCTCCATCTATTTCCCACGAAGTGATAGGACCGGATGCCATGATCTTAGTTTTCTGAATGTTGAGTTTTAAGCCAAGTTTTTCACTCTCCTCTAAAACATAATTAATCAGATATGATTGTTCTCAATATGCTCCAATTGTCTCTTGAGGGTAGATAAAATGGCAGAGGCTTTTTTCCATATAAGAATAAACCATGAGTCTTTGGTGAACAAGGGCACTGAATTTTATCCTGTCCTTTATTATCTCCCATTAGTGGGTTAGTTGCTAAGTGTGTCTGACTTTGGAGACCCTATGGAATGTAGCCCACTAGGCTCCTCTGTCCATGGGATTCTCCAGGCAAGAATACTGGACTGGGTTGCCATTTTCCTTCTCCAGGGTATCTTCCCAACCCAGAGGTCAAACCCTGGTCTCTTGCATTACATGCAGATATTGTCTGAGCCACCAAGGTAGTCCCACTATTCCCCATTACTCCCCCAACATATTTTAGGACAAAAGCAATTCAAACAGTCTATATTGCCTAATCTTAGAATTCCCATGGGCTTGCCAGAATCATTCCCCATGTAAGGACCAAGTAGCAGAGAATACACTTGATTACACTAAAGTTTTAAGGTGCTTTGCCAGTATCCCTGAATTAGTTTGACATTCTGTACGACTCAAGATTCAAATGCAGTTTTCTCTCAGTGCAGTGTCAGGCGCATAGTCATTAAGTATCAGTATACTGACTATGTTTAGTGGGTGGTCATAGGTATTATGTAGCTACTTATAATTTAGTATTAAGAAAATTGCCATTAATAATTTACTTTTCTGCCTAGTACATTAAGGCAATATTTCTGTAATATATTGTTCTCTGAAAAAGAGCAATTACCAGGGGAACCATTTCTATCAGCTTTGGGCACTATTAGATCAAGGTCAGAGTTAGGGGCAGAATCTATAGTTTAAGTTTACCAAGTCATGTAGTATTTGACCTTTAAATTGCTGTTTTGTCATGCCATAGCTATTGCAGAGAAAGTGATCCTGTTATATCCAGTTTCATTGCTAAAATAAATACAAGGTCATTGCCTCCAGCAGGTGACTGGAAAGCATACAGTATAATCTTCTTGATCCTGACACCCAAAACACAACTAAGAGTTTTTCTCAAGGCCTTTTGAATGCACTGAGAAATATAAATAAATAAAACAATATGTTACTCATAGTCAGCTATGATCAATTTAATTTGGCCAAGCATACAAAAGCAGCTTCCTTAAATAAGAGCTACCCAGGGTCTCATTAGTGCAGATGAAAAAAAAAAAAAAAAAATCAAGGTCATGCTAAAGGTGTATGACTTCATGGTGGAAAATTTCAATCCTCCAAACACCTCCGGGTAAGAAACCGAAAAGCAAGAGGAACAACAACTGTCAGGCAGATTTCAAAATCTCGTTCAGACCACCGGACAAATACTAAGTTAGGAAAAAAGCTGAAATTCTAAATATACTGAGGTATACATTTTTACAAAGTAAGGTTGACAAGGCCGAAGGCGGGTGTCAAATGTCTCTTATTATAATGAGTGGTGATTAGTATTATCTCCACACACATGTTAAAGTGGAAGAGTGGGCACCTCAGAATTCTAAAGTGACCTTTTCATGCGAATTACATCTTAGGAAAAAAAAAAAAAACAATGATTTGTGAATTGTCCTTATGAGTAGATAATAATGCATTTTTCTGTTTACCTTTTAATCCTGTCCTGTCATATTTTGAATGATAGAAGAAAAGTGATTATAATGTTGAAAAGCAAGCAAAGATGTATTAAATAATCTGTATTTATTGAATTAAACTGTATTTATTGAATAATTGTATTTATTGAATAATTGTATTTATTGAATAATAAATGTAAATATTAAACATATCTGCCCCATTATACATGCCTCTATCTACTTTAATACATACTTAACTATATATCATATATATTATACCTGAATATATAAAATGAGGATAGTTACTTATCAGAGCTCATCTGAGCTAAAAATTAATGCTGATACATTAATGGACTTGTGATCTATTTAATATTGCAGCTTTTAAAACCAAGAAGGCTGATCTTTTCTAAATGACGTTATGGTAGGAAAAAGGTTAAGAGTGTAGGCTGGCAAGTTCATAGGAAAATAGTAGTAAGTTTCCAGTTAGATTCTGATGCTGATAAATCAATATAACTGTCAACAGCTGGGTCCTAAGATAAACGCAGATGTGTAAAGAGAAAGCAAACAGTCGTGGAAATGGAAGCAAACACAGTGCTTAAGGACATCAGCCATCTGGGAATTGCTTCTTTGAGGAGAAGCTGTAAATCAAGTCAGTCTGCCTTCTCTGAAAAATGTTTTATTTTAATTTGGAGATTTATCTAATTCTATAAGTCATTGGCATAACCCAACCCAGAAGTGTTACCAAAGCATAAATTGCACATTCACACTGGAGATACTTATCTTCATCACAAAATATTAGGAGATCAATAGCAGTGTCCTTGGGCTCCTGAGGCAAGTGTCCCTTTGTGTCGTGAAGCCCCAGTGATGAACAATATAGTTTTGCCTGGTACCTCCTTGGATTCTTTAAGGAATTTAAAAGGAATATCATATTGTGGTAGTCTGGGTTTGCTTTAAGGCAGCAAATATCTTGTGCCTTGTTTGGGGGAGCTTAGAGTGTGGTTCACTATGACACTATACAGGCTTCCTTTGATAGACAAACTTAAAGACTGTGAACTATTATTTCATATCCTGAGAGAATTATGGCATGGTTAGCAGGAAGGAAAACTCTCATGGAAACACTGGGACAGTTTACCAAGTGACTGTTTATCCAGTACCTACAAATAGTTATTGGGAGGTACCTCAAATGCAAGAAATCCTCACCTCTTGGGAGAGGTTGATACCCTCATATCATGGGGAATGAGCTAGGAAGAAGGCAATAGTTGGATGTCACCCAGAAACCCAAAGAAGTGCTGATAACCAGGCTGCTGGAAAAATCAAGAGCCAGACGTTCCCTAAGATATTTGAGTAGATAAGCAAGTGTTTCTATTAGAGACCTTAGAATAAGCTTTCCTGCTGGATATCTGTCTACCCTTCCATATCCGTCCTTCGGCTCTCTATGCCCTGCCCTTTGCCCAGAAAACTGACCCATTTGGATAACACAGTAACGTGTTCTGACTTCCAGTTGGATTAAGTTAATGAGAAACCTTGACAGATGATCAGAGAGAAGAAGAATGTGGTCAGTATTTTGGATTTTCACTTCAAAAAGAGTGAGTGGGCTGTGTTTTCTGTTAAAGGTAACTTCTCCTGTCAAAGCAGCCCCACCTACAAGACTTTGTCTTCTGGGTTTTAGTGTTGGTAGCAGTTCTCTGATTACCATCCTGAGCACTCTGCTATCTCTTGTGGTCTCTAAATTCCATTTACAACTTAAATAGTCTCCTTTTGAAAACTTCCCTCAGTTGTGTAACTTGAGAATGCAAGTGTACTTGTGTGGACCCTGGCTATGTAGTGTTTCAGGGTAGAAAGGGAAGAAATATTAATACACAAGGAAAGAGAAATAAACTTGCCCAAGAGTCAAGACATGTTGGCTTAAGAGATCAGTCACTAGTGATTCTGTGAACTGAATAGTTATTCCCCTTCTCTGGGTACCTTTCATTTTTAAAAACTAAATTTGTACTTCTGGGATGAAAATTTTATTTTTGCCTCTAAAATTCTGTCTTTCTCTTATTCTAGACACAGAAACAATTTATTTGATTATAAGACCACAAATGCCTATTTCATACTCTTTCTGCATCCCAGGGCACATTGCTGATCACTTTATCAATATCCATTCCCCTTTCCCTACAGAACCCCACATGATTTGGGGTGACAATATGCCTAGCTTCATAAAAGACATTATTCATATTTCTTGGGGAAGGATGGGACCACCAAGTGATTGACTACTGGTTAATGAGATCAAAGTCCAAGTTACTGGGTAGAGTTTCTGGAAATCTAAGAGGCCATCTCATTGGAGTTGCCCTTTTCTGCCCTTTGCCCTTTCTCTTCTTCTTGCCTGAAATGCGGATTGATGACTGGGGTAGGGAAGTCTTCCCTAGAGTGACAGCACAGGCTTACTCTGGCAGATGGAGGCTGGGAGCTGATAGCATCATGGAAGTTGCAATACAGCCATGGATATTATCTTTCTACCTACATGGCGCGTGCTAAAATGCTTCAGTCACGTCCGACTCTTTTCAGCTTCATGGACTACAGCCTGCCAAGCTCCTCTGTCCATGGGATTCTCCAGGCAAGAATACTGGAGTGGGTAGCCATTCCTTTCTCCAGGGGATCCTCCCAACCCAAGGATCAAAACCGGGTCTCTTACATTGCAGGCAGATTATTTACCCCTGAGCCATGGTAGAGCTTACTTAATTTAGTCTCATGTTTCTGTAACATAAAGTCTTCTATATTTCTCTAACTCAGAAAATAATCAAGTTACATACAAACCATGTAGTCCTGGATAACTCAGGTCAGAGCTCTAGTTGGTGCCCCAGTAAACCCTTGCTTCCCCTTTCCTTATCCTGTATCCAACTTAATCCCTCAAACTTCACAAGGACTGTGCTAAAATCACATGTGACTCTAATTTTTAAACCCAGAAGTGACAGCTTAATTCATGTGATTCACTTATTTTACAATTCCTCAGTTTCACTTACAGTTAGATATCCAAGAGGAACTCATGCACACAGGAACTCCTGTGTGTAAAGATGAAAGTTCATAGCAGCATGGCTTTTAACAGGAAAGATCTAGAAGTAGTACATGCACGTTGTGGAATATTATACTGCATTGAAAATAAATGAGTTACAGTAACATGCAATCACAGGGATGGATATGTGAACAAAATAATGAGTGAAGGAAGCACATCCAACAAGATATATAACTTACTAACCTTTTCATAAACTTAAACAAAACAACTAAAACCAAATAGTATGTGTTTAAAAATATAATGTCACTGAGCAAGACCCTCTGAATAGTTCCCTACCTATGTCCTCTGCCTGCCTTTTGTTTGTAGAAAAACTTGAGTCAAGGAATAAATTGAATCATATAACTGAAAAAATGCAGAGAGAGAAAAACGGCCAAGCAAGACAAAACAATAATACTTTAGCGATTAAACAAAGTCAAGGACCTTTAGTTTTTCCTCAAGGACTAGAGTTAATTGATGCCATGTCCTTTGAACAGTTTTGCAGAGACTAAAAACCCAGACAGGTGGAAGAAGTTAACTGTATGCTGCCTACAAGCATGTAGACTGCAGACTGGTTGGAAACCAAAGCTGATGAAGCCAACTCCCAATTACTTCACTGCCAACCAGTCATAAAAAGGTCCACAAGCTGATCACGCCCTGCTTAATCTGTACCCTAAGACTCTATACCCACTCCAGTGGGTCACACAGTCTTGAGGGCATAAGCATGCTATGACCCTCTTTGCCTGGCAAAGCAATAAAAGCTACTTTTATCTACTACATCCAAAATTCTGCCTGAGTTTCCATTTGGCACTGGTAAACAGAGGTTGAATTTTGGCAACAGTACTGCTTAGATATGCACATGTTTTTACAACTATAGTTTAAAGGCAAGGGACTGAAAAATACAGAATTCAATATTGAATATACACTTTTTAATTTATAATTATTAAATAATTATAACTATAGGTATGTATGCATAGATAGCTTCCATATCAGTTTGAAATGTATGTATATGGTATGATTTAAACAGGCAAAAAGTCTAATAGCTATCTCATAAATATTTTTTAGGCTCACTTCTTTTTTTAAAAAAAATTGGTTTTATTGTGGCAAAAGTCACATGTTATAAAACATACTATCTTAGTCATATTTGACTGTACATTTCAATGGTACTAGGGCTTCCCTGATGGCTCAAACAGTAAAGAATCTGCCTGCAATGTGGGAGACCTGGGTTCGATCCCTGGGTTTGGAAGATCCTTTGGAGAAGGGAATTGCAACCCACTCCAGTATTTTGCCTGGAGAGGCCATGGACAGAGGAACATGATGGGCTACAGTTCATGGGGGTCACAAACAGTCACAAAGAGTTGGAAACAACTGAGCTACTAACACTTTCAGTGGCACTAAGTACATTCACATTTGTTACAGGTGCTGTGGGGAGGGATGGGGGCTTAAGATCACTTTTTAAACTACTCAAACTACTCCAGATAACCTTCCAATGTGAGCAAACTGTCCTTTCACTTGACATAATTTATCAACCTGAAAATACATGTATTAATCAATGATCCCACCCCTTTCACAATTCTGCCACACACAGATTTCCTCAGTTAACTTGCAGCCACTCTGCATTGCTGAGATATTAAGAAGAAATATTGTGCTCAGGCAGGGACTGAAAGTAAAGAATTAGTTGCTCAGTCATGTCTGACTCTTTGCAACCCCATGGTCTGTAGTCCATCAGGCTCCTGTGTCCATGACATTCTCCAGGCAAGAATACTGCCTTAGGTAGCCATTCCCTTCTCCAGGGGACCTTCCTGATCCAGGGATTGAAAGTGGGTCTCCTATATTGCAGGCAGATTCTTTACCCCCTGAGCCACCAGGGGAGCCCCTAAACAGGGACTAGGCATTGATTATTGCCTGCAGTTTAAGAGACACAAAATTTTCAGTGACTATCTCCTAAACTCAGCTTCCTTCAGATCAACATTCAAGCCCCACCCTGCCAGGCCTCAGCCTACTTTCCTACCTTCTCTAAGCTTATCTCCATGCTTCTCCACAACTCTCCACTGCAGCTGAATTCCTTCTCATTCCCAAATAAACTGAAGACTTTCCTAAACCAGAATTCCTCCCAAGGAATCTTTTGGTTGGCTATATTCTGGGTGTCTGGGAAGCTCTCTTCCTCACTGTCTATAGATTTAAAATCTATCCATCCTTCAAAATTCAGCTCAATTTTTGCCTCTTCTGTGGCAATATTTCCTAAGAATCACTATGACAGTTTTCATTGGTAAAACACTCGCTAACAGATGCACACTCCATCTTCTGCTCCTGTCTCTCTTGCTCACCGTTGTAGACCCTGAGTTATCCCAGGGTCTGGCCCGTGATGGAGGTTGAATAAAGAGCTTCTGAATGTAAGAACTTGAAAATATCTTCAATTACTTACTTGGGCTATTCTTTAAATTACGTATTTTTTTTCTTTCTCTCTTCTTCTCAGCTGAACTTCTTAGAGAGTGAGAACTATGTCAATCCCATGCTTCCCCTGATCGTGCCAATTTGATTGCTTATAAAAAGTACTTCCTAAAAATCTGATTTACTTCAAAAGAATAAACAAAAATAGAATTGGGATTGAATTTATATTAATTGCTCCATTAAAAAAAATATACAAACCAATCAAGTGCTAACAACTTCTACAGAAATTAGGAAATTAATATTTATCTTCTGAGTAAGGCATCTAAGGTTCAGAATCAAAAGTTCCAGGGACAAAAAACAACTCTTTATAAACAGATTTACCGAGGAGGAGCCAAGATGGCGGAGGAGTAGGACGGGGAGAACACTTTCTCCCCTACAAATTCATCAAAAGAGCATTTAAACGTCGAGTAAACTCCACAAAACAACTTCTGAATGCCGGCAGAGGACATCAGGCACCCAGAAAAGCAACCCAACTCTTCGAAAGGAGGTAGGAAAAAATATTAAAGACAAAAAAAAGAGACAAAAGAGGGAGGGACGGAGCTCCGTCCCGGGAAGGGAATCTTAAAAAGAGAGAAGTTTCCAAACACCAGGGAACCTTCTCACTGCCGAATCTGTGCCGAGCTTTGGAAGCACAGAGGGCAACATAACAGGGAGAAAAATAAATAAACAATTAAAACTTGCAGATTTCGAGCCCTAAGGTAACTCCCCCAGAGGAGAAGCAGCACAGACGCCTGCATCCGCCATTAGCAAGCGGGGGCTGGGCAGGGAGGCGCGGCGCGGGCTGCATCGCTGAGAGTAAGAATCTGGCCTGAATACCCTGAGCACTATCTGAGCGAAATAATTTGGGTTAGCAAACCAGACTGTGGGATATCTACCACGCGAAAAGCCAGTCCTAACCTAAAACCGCCAGGCCCGCGCACGGAACAAAGGACTGAACAGAGATAGCCGGCTGCAGACCTTCCCCCTCCGGTGACAGGCAGCCAGAGCCGGAAGGGGGCAATCGCAGCCCCAGAGAGACATTATCTATAAAACTGTAAGCGGGCTTCTTTGCTAACTAAAACCTCTTGGGGGTCTGGACGGTCAACATCTGCCTGAGAAGGTGCGCCGGTGTTACAACCAGAAAACCGAGTGGCAGGGAGGCGGTAAGTCGCAGCATTGGCGCTCGCCAAACACCTCATCACCTGAGCTGCTCGGACCTGGGAAGAGCACAAAACGCAGGCCCAGCTGAGTCTGCGCCTCTGAGGACTACCCGAGTGCCTGAACCTGAGCGGCTTGGACCTGGGAGGTGCATGCAGCCCAGGGCCAGCCTCGGATTGTTCCCGGCGGAACAACCTAGAGCCCGAGCAGCGTGGACAGGGAGGCTACACGCGCCGTGAGCAGGGGCAGACCCAGGGTGGCTGAGGCACTGCGAGCCCACGCCAGTGTTATTTGTTTGCAGCATTCCTCCCTCCCTCCCCACAGCGCGACTGAACAAGTAAGCCTAAAAAAAAAAAAAAAAAAAAGTGTCCTCCACCGTCCCCTTTGTGTCAGGGCGGAAACCAGATACTGAAGAGACTAGCAAACAGAAGAAGATATAACAGAGGGAAACGCCTTGGAAGCTACAGGCAATAGACCAAAACCCTGTGGTTACTACAGACTACATAGGAAGGGGCCTATAGATCTTGAGAAATATAAGTCTGACCAAGGAACTAGCCAAAAATGAACTGAACACACAACACCACCAAGAAAGTCCTAGATATATTTTTATTATTTTTACGATCATTCCTTCTTTTTTTTTAATTAAAAAAAATTTTTTTAAGTCCTCTATTGTTCCTTTAATTTTCACTTTTATAACCTATTACTTTGCAAAAAAAAAAAAGACCCTATTTTTTTCTTCTTCAGCAAACTTCATATATATATATATATTTTACAATTTTTTGACCTTGTTTTTTTTTTTTTTCTTGTCTTTAACATTGTATTTTTGAAATTCTAAACTCTACTCTAGATTTTTAATTTTTGCTTTTTGGTATTTGTTATCAATTTTGTACCTATAGTTTATTTTTATATAATTTCTGTGACTTCTTTTTTTCTTCTTCTTTGTTTCTTTCTCTTCTTCTTCTATATAACATTGTATATCTGAATAATATCAATTTTGTACCTGTATTTTCTTTATAATTTTTGTGACATTGTTTGTTTTCGTTTGTCTGTTTTCTCTCTTTATTTTTCTTCTTCTTCTTTTTTTTTTTAACATTGTATTTTTGAAATTCCAAACTCTACTCTAGATTTTTAATTTTTGCTTTTTGGTATTAGTTATCAATTTTGTACCTGTACTTTCTTTACAATTTTCGCGACCTTGTTTGTTTTTGTTTGTTCGTTTTTTCTTTCTTTCTTTTCCTTCTTTTCTTTAACATCGTATTTTTGAAATTCCAAACTCTACTCTAGATTTTTAATTCTTGCTTTTATGTATTTGTTACCAATTTTGTACCTTTAAGAACCCAATCTTCAGGACCCATTTTTCACTAGGGAGCAAGAATACTGGCTTGACTGCTCTCTCTCCCTTTAGACTCTCCTTTTTCTCCACCAGGTCGCCTGTGTCTCCTCCCTAACCCCTCTACTCTACCCAGCTCTGTGAATTTCTGTGTGTTCCAGACGGTGGAGAACACTTAGGGAACTGATTACTGGCTGGATCTGTCTCCCTCCTTTTCATTCCCCCCTTTTATCCTTCTGGCCACCTCTGTCACCTTCCTCCTTCTTCTCTTCTCTGTATGACTCCGTGAACATCTCTGAGTGGTCTAGTTGTGGAGTGCACATAAGGAAGTGACTACTGGCTACCCTACTCTCTCCATTATTGATTCACCTCATCTCATTTGGGTCACCTCTAACTCCCTCCTCCCTCTTCTCTTCTCCATGTAACCCTGTGAACCTCTCTGAGTGACCCTCATCGTAGAGAAACTTTTCATCTTTAATGTAGACGTTTTATCAATGGTGCTGTATAGAAGGAGAAGTTTTGAAACTACTGTAAAAATAAGACCGCTAACCGGAAGCAGGAGACTTAAGTCCAAACCCTGACTCCAGGGAACTCCTGACTCCAAGGAACATTAATTGACAGGAGCTCATCAAATGCCTCCATACCAACACTGAAACCAAGCACCACACAAGGGCCAATAAGTCCCAGGGCAAGACATACCAAGCAAATTCTCCAGCAACAAAGGAACACAGCCCTGAGCTTCAAGATACAGGCTGCCCAAAGTCACCCCAAAACTATAGACATCTCATAACTCACTACTGGACATTTCATTGCACTCCAGAGAGAAGAAATACAGCTCCATCCACCAGAACACCGACACAAGCTTCCCTAACCAGGAAACCTTGACAAGCCACCTGTACAAACCCACACACAGTGAGGAAACGCCACAATAAAGAGAACTCCACAAACTGCCAGAATACATAAAGGACACCCCAAACTCAGCAATTTAAACAAGATGAAGAGACAGAGGAATACTCAGCAGATAAAGGAACAGGATAAATGCCCACCAAACCAAACAAAAGAGGAAGAGATAGGGAATCTACCTGATAAAGAATTCCGAATAATGATAGTGAAATTGATCCAAAATCTTGAAACTAAAATGGAATCACAGATAAATAGCCTGGAGACAAGGATTGAGAAGATGCTAGAAAGGTTTAACAAGGACCTAGAAGAAATAAAAAAGAGTCAATATATAATGAATAATGCAATAAATGAAATTAAAAACACTCTGGAGGCAACAAATAGTAGAATAACAGAGGCAGAAGATAGGATTAGTGAATTAGAAGATAGAATGGTAGAAATAAATGAATCAGAGAGGATAAAAGAAAAACGAATTAAAAGAAATGAGGACAATCTCAGAGACCTCCAGGACAATATTAAACGCTACAACATTCGAATAATAGGGGTTCCAGAAGAAGAAGACAAAAAGAAAGACCATGAGAAAATACTTGAGGAGATAATAGTTGAAAACTTCCCTAAAATGGGGAAGGAAATAATCACCCAAGTCCAAGAATCCCAGAGAGTCCCAAACAGGATAAACCCAAGGAGAAACACCCCAAGACACATATTAATCAAATTAACAAAGATCAAACACAAAGAACAAATATTAAAAGCAGCAAGGGAAAAACAACAAATAACACACAAGGGAATTCCCATAAGGATAACAGCTGATCTTTCAATAGAAACTCTTCAAGCCAGGAGGGAATGGCAAGACATACTTAAAATGATGAAAGAAAATAACCTACAGCCCAGATTATTGTACCCAGCAAGGATCTCATTCAAGTATGAAGGAGAAATCAAAAGCTTTTCAGACAAGCAAAAGCTGAGAGAATTCTGCACCACCAAACCAGCTCTCCAACAAATACTAAAGGATATTCTCTAGACAAGAAACACAAAAACGGTGTATAAATTCAAACCCAAAACAATAAAGTAAATGGCAACGGGATCATACTTATCAGTAATTACCTTAAACGTAAATGGGTTGAATGCCCCAACCAAAAGACAAAGACTGGCTGAATGGATACAAAAACAAGACCCCTACATATGTTGTCTACAGGAGACCCACCTCAAAACAGGGGACACATACAGACTGAAAGTGAAGGGCTGGAAAAAGATTTTCCATGCAAATAGGGACCAAAAGAAAGCAGGAGTAGCAATACTCATATCAGATAAAATAGACTTTAAAACAAAGGCTGTGAAAAGAGACAAAGAAGGTCACTACATAATGATCAAAGGATCAATTCAAGAAGAAGATATAACAATTATAAATATATATGCACCCAACACGGGAGCACCACAGTACGTAAGACAAATGCTAACAAGTATGAAAGGAGAAATTAACAATAACACAATAATAGTGGGAGACTTTAATACCCCACTCACACCTATGGATAGATCAACTAAACAGAAAATTAACAAGGAAACACAAACTTTAAACGATACAATAGACCAGTTAGACCTAATTGATAGGACATTTCATCCCAAAACAATGAATTTCACCTTTTTCTCAAGCGCACATGGAACCTTCTCCAGGATAGATCACATCCTGGGCCATAAAGCTAGCCTTGGTAAATTCAAAAAAATAGAAATCATCCCAAGCATTTTTTCTGACCACAATGCAGTAAGATTAGATCTCAATTACAGGAGAAAAACTATTAAAAATTCCAACATATGGAGGCTGAACAACACGCTGCTGAATAACCAACAAATCACAGAAGAAATCAAAAAAGAAATCAAAATTTGCATAGAAACGAATGAAAATGAAAACACAACAACCCAAAACCTGTGGGACACGGTAAAAGCAGTCCTAAGGGGAAAGTTCATAGCAATACAGGCACACCTCAAGAAACAAGAAAAAAGTCAAATAAATAACCTAACTCTACACCTAAAGCAACTAGAAAAGGAAGAAATGAAGAACCCCAGGGTTAGTAGAAGGAAAGAAATCTTAAAAATTAGAGCAGAAATAAATGCAAAAGAAACAAAAGAGACCATAGCAAAAATCAACAAAACCAAAAGCTGGTTCTTTGAAAGGATAAATAAAATTGACAAACCATTAGCCAGACTCATCAAGAAACAAAGGGAGAAAAATCAAATCAACAAAATTAGAAACGAAAATGGAGAGATCACAACAGACAACACAGAAATACAAAGGATCATAAGAGACTACTATCAACAATTATATGCCAATAAAATGGACAACGTGGAAGAAATGGACAAATTCTTAGAAAAGTACAACTTTCCAAAACTAGACCAGGAAGAAATAGAAAATCTTAACAGACCCATCACAAGCATGGAAATTGAAACTGTAATCAAAAATCTTCCAGCAAACAAAAGCCCCGGTCCAGATGGCTTCACAGCTGAATTCTACCAAAAATTTAGAGAAGAGCTGACACCTATCCTGCTCAAACTCTTCCAAAAAATTGCTGAGGAAGGTAAACTTCCAAACTCATTCTATGAGGCCACCATCACCCTAATACCAAAACCTGACAAAGATGCCACAAAAAAAGAAAACTACAGGCCGATATCACTGATGAACATAGATGCAAAAATCCTTAACAAAATTCTAGCAATCAGAATCCAACAACACATTAAAAAGATCATACACCATGATCAAGTGGGCTTTATCCCAGGGATGCAAGGATTCTTCAATATCCGCAAATCAATCAATGTAATACACCACATTAACAAATTGAAAAATAAAAACCATATGATTATCTCAATAGATGCAGAGAAAGCCTTTGACAAAATTCAACATCCATTTATGATAAAAACTCTCCAGAAAGCAGGAATAGAAGGAACATACCTCAACATAATAAAAGCTATATATGACAAACCCACAGCAAACATTATCCTCAATGGTGAAAAATTGAAAGCATTTCCTCTAAAGTCAGGAACAAGACAAGGGTGCCCACTTTCACCATTACTATTCAACATAGTTTTGGAAGTTTTGGCCACAGCAATCAGAGCAGAAAAAGAAATAAAAGGAATCCAAATTGGAAAAGAAGAAGTAAAACTCTCACTATTTGCAGATGACATGATCCTCTACATAGAAAACCCTAAAGATTCCACCAGAAAATTACTAGAAATAATCAATGACTATAGTAAAGTTGCAGGATATAAAATCAACACACAGAAATCCCTTGCATTCCTATACACTAATAATGAGAAAACAGAGAGAGAAATTAAGGAAACAATTCCATTCACCATTGCAACGGAAAGAATAAAATACTTAGGAATATATCTACCTAAAGAAACTAAAGACCTATATATAAAAAACTATAAAACACTGGTGAAAGAAATCAAAGAGGACACTAATAGATGGAGAAATATACCATGTTCATGGATTGGAAGAATCAATATAGTGAAAATGAGTATACTACCCAAAGCAATTTATAGATTCAACGCAATCCCTATCAAGCTACCAACAGTATTCTTCACAGAGCTGGAACAAATAATTTCACAATTTGTATGGAAAAACAAAAAACCTCGAATAGCCAAAGCGATCTTGAGAAAGAAGAATGGAACTGGAGGAATCAACCTACCTGACTTCAGGCTCTACTACAAAGCCACAGTTATCAAGACAGTATGGTACTGGCACAAAGACAGATATATAGATCAATGGAATAAAATAGAAAGCCCAGAGATAAATCCACGCACATATGGACACCTTATCTTTGACAAAGGAGGCAAGAATATACAATGGATTAAAGACAATCTCTTTAACAAGTGGTGCTGGGAAATCTGGTCAACCACATGTAAAAGAATGAAACTAGACCACTTTCTAACACCATACACAAAAATAAACTCAAAATGGATTAAAGATCTAAACGTAAGACCAGAAACTATAAAACTCCTAGAGGAGAACATAGGCAAAACACTCTCTGACATACATCACAGCAGGATCCTCTATGACCCACCTCCCAGAATATTGGAAATAAAAGCAAAAATAAACAAATGGGACCTAATTAACCTTAAAAGCTTCTGCACATCAAAGGAAACTATTAGCAAGGTGAAAAGACAGCCTTCAGAATGGGAGAAAATAATAGCAAATGAAGCAACTGACAAACAACTAATCTCAAAAATATACAAGCAACTCCTACAGCTCAACCCCAGAAAAATAAATGACCCAATCAAAAAATGGGCCAAAGAATTAAATAGACATTTCTCCAAAGAAGACATACAGATGGCTAACAAACACATGAAAAGATGCTCAACATCACTCATTATCAGAGAAATGCAAATCAAAATCACTATGAGGTACCATTTCACACCAGTCAGAATGGCTGCGATCCAAAAGTCTACAAATAATAAGTGCTGGAGAGGGTGTGGAGAAAAGGGAACCCTCTTACACTGTTGGTGGGAATGCAAACTAGTACAGCCACTATGGAGAACAGTGTGGAGATTCCTTAAAAAACTGGAAATAGAACTGCCTTATGATCCAGCAATCCCACTGCTGGGCATACACACTGAGGAAACCAGAAGGGAAAGAGACACGTGTACCCCAATGTTCATCGCAGCACTGTTTATAATAGCCAGGACATGGAAGCAACCTAGATGTCCATCAGCAGATGAATGGATAAGAAAGCTGTGGTACATATACACAATGGAGTATTACTCAGCCATTAAAAAGAATACATTTGAATCAGTTCTAATGAGGTGGATGAAACTGGAGCCTATTATACAGAGTGAAGTAAGCCAGAAGGAAAAACAGAAATACAGTATACTAATGCATATATATGGAATTTAGAAAGATGGTAACAATAACCTGGTGTACGAGACAGCAAAAGAGACACTGATGTATAGAACAGTCTTATGGACTCTGTGGGAGAGGGAGAGGGTGGGAAGATTTGGGAGAGTGACATTGAAACATGTAGAATATCATGTAAGAAACGAGTTGCCAGTCCAGGTTCGATGCGCGATACTGGATGCTTGGGGCTGGTGCACTGGGACGACCCAGAGGGATGGTGTGGGGAGGGAGGAGGGAGGAGGGTTCAGGATGGGGAACACATGTATGCCTGTGGCGGATTCATTTTGATATTTGACAAAACTATTACAATTATGTAAAGTTTAAAAATAAAATAAAATTAAAAAAAAAAATAAACAGATTTACCAAAATTTTCCAAAGATTTTGGAGAAAATATTACTTTCACTAACAGATGGGGTGGAATGCCACTGTTAAATTACAAATACTATTAAGTTATATTATAAACTGCATTCAGGGATTTGTTTTCCTTAATAAACTGTAACTTATTATTTTCACTTTGCATATTGCTGGCAATGTTGAAAATTTATCCAAATGTAGAGTGCAATTTCAGTATTTTAGGTCTTCATTAGTAAACACATTTACTGAAACAAATAACAGAAAAGGGTGACTTCTTTATATAATGTTTATTATTTATTTTGCAGTATGCTGGTTCTTTGTTGCTGTGCAGGCTTTTTCTCTTTTTTTTCTAGTTGTGTTAAGTGGGGGCTACTCTATAGTTGTAGTTTGCAGACTTCTCATTGCGATGGCTTCTTTGCTGCAGAGCAGGGGCTCTAGGGTACAGGGGCTTCAGAGTTGTGGCATGTGGCTCAGTAGTTGTGACTCCCTGGTTCTAGAGCACAGGCTCAATAGTTGTGGTGCATGGGCTTAGTTGCTCCATGGCATGTAGGATCTTCCCAGGTCAGGGATTGAACCCGTGTCTCCTGCATTGGCAGGCTGACTCTCCACCACTGAGCCACTAGGGAAGCCCTCTATTGCTACTGTTTATCATGGAAAACATATTCACTTTTAAAATACTGTGCATATTTTATACATTATATCAATATAAAGTATATATTATATATGCAGATATACACATATATATGGCAGATGTGTTACTCACAGGATATTATCTGCATCATCACTAATGATAAATATGCTTTAAATCAAGGAGTCATTGCTTATAATTCTCATTAACAGTCTTTAGTGTTTACTATGTAAACATAATGAAATCATGGAAGATGGCATTGATATTTTATTATAATTTCTAGCATATTATTTCTTGCATGCAGTGAGACATTAATAATTCATGCATGGTGCTTTGAGCTTTTCTTGCCCCTTGTTGATTGGAATAGCATGAGATCATTATCATAAATTCAAATGCAGTGATGTATGCTCACAATTAACAGCTTGTACCTTCTTACCTTCTGCAGCATACAATAAAGCACTCATACAATTTACATTCATGTAATAATAATTAACACCTTCTGTGTGGCATTTCATTCAATACTAAGTAATCCAATTATTGGGTCACTTGACAGACTCAAAAATCATGCATTAAATCCTTGGAGATAAAGGGATACAAATGCATGAAATAACTATAAGCTAATTTCTGGAAACACATTAGTAATGATGTCAAACAGTATTTTCAAGTACTACAAAGTGATTTAGTAATTTTAGCTGAGAATATGGCAGAAGATATTTCATATATAGATAGTAGTGATGAAAAGGGAAAGCAAGGAGAAGGCCTACTCAGAGAAGAGAATATTCTAATTCCATGTAAGAGAGAGCAAAGGAATAACTAAGCACATAAAGGACTAAGTAATAGACCAGTGAGACATGACTTGTTTGAAGCATTTGGGAGAGAGCTTTGAATCAATTCCATACTGTAGAGTTTGAAATGAATTAGAATCACTAGGATTCTGGACTGGAAAAAGTGATTGGTTTTTTTTTTTTTTTTTTAATTGATTCATGGATTGATTAAGAGATTTTACCAGAAGGAGGATATGGAATCATCCCAAGAGAGAGGGAGACAGCGGCAGGTTTCACCTATAATTTAAAAATGAAATCATGATGACATGAAGCAGACCTATGCTTGGAAATAGAAGAAGGAATACACACAAAGCAAATGACAAACTAAGATTTAGAACTTGATGATGTGGAATCCAAAATGAGTGATGGATAGTGTTGCTGTGATTCTGTAGGAATGAGATAAAAATAGTATACATTTACTTTCCAGAGCCTGGACAAGCAAGATTCCTCCATTCCTCCTCATCGAAAGAAAAGCTTCATCTCTCCCTACAGTTAATTCTATGTAACAGTTTGAAAAGGGAAAATTTGCTTAGAATAAAGTGTGATGGATCTAATGAGTGTGATGGATCTAATGGGTGTGATTCTTCACTGAAACATTTACATGTATTCTGAATGCCATTCCACTCCATCTCCTTTATGGATTATTAATTTGGCACTAAACAAACAAATGGATTATGAAGCAAATGAGAATGATTGGCCATGTCAAGCTCCCCATTCTCTTCACGGGAGCACACATTTTAATAGGATCTACTCTCTAAAGAGAATTCAGAAGCACTAAAATCTGCTCACCATATGAACCTAAAAAGGTTCATGTGTTTTTGTATTAACTACAGAGGGGGAAAAAATATTTCTTCTTCAATCACCTGTTAACGATGGAAAAGGAACTTTTTTAAACTACAGAGCATATAAAAGGAAAATATAATCTAAATTCACAAAATAACAAAAACTTAGCAGTGTATATGCCTAGTTTATGAAAGTCATATTCTCATTTTCATGCTGTGCCTCATAGTACATGTCTATAAATCATTTTATATGCTATAATTTATAATGTGAATTATGCTATAATATGAAAGGCATATTCATGCATTCTTGCTGTGCTGCAAATGAAATAAGGTTAAATTGCTTTGGAATATCAGTATTTTCTATGAATTGACTCCTACACAGCTAGCTGACACTGGCCAGCTCTATACTTTTAAAAATGTTTACTTCCTAAGGTGTTTTTTACAGCTGCCCGTTTCCAAGATACCAAGAGTTGAGTACATTGCAATTTCCTAACTTTAGATGTCAAAGAACAACAACAAAAGCCCTAATAACTCTTGCTTGAATTTAGTTCACTGGTTTATCTTTTTAAAAAATGTTTTTGTGACCAATGGTCTAAAAACCCAGCTTTTAGTTTATTAAAAACCCTAAAGTAAATAAGGAAAAAAAAGACCTTCACCCTCCACAATTTTCCATGGTTAGGGTTAACATTTAAGCCTTAAACTTACTCTGCTGAAATTCTTTTGCTTTTTAAAAAAAAAAATCTAAATATTTATCTTTGCTCCAAAATCTACTCAGCCTTTTCTTTTAGATAGCCTTAGCTTCTCTTGAAAATTAGCCTGCAAATATATGGGTATTTTATTAGGTTTGACCAAGCTGTAGATTTTGATGCCATTGTCTGTGAAGAAAATTTATTGTTTAAATGTTATATTGTTTCAGTTAGTGCTGGAAAAAGTGTGATATTCCTAATACATGGATACATATATCCAAAGCATAGTTCCACTAAATTACTTTTATTTTCACTTGTGCTTATTGGCTATGAGTTATTTTTAAAAACTTTACAATTAAAACAAAGTGTAAAATACTTATAAAGAATAAAGGTCACCTTGGAATTTGATATATAAACCAGAAAAACACTTTCAACTTAAGAATTAATCCATAAAAACTTTCATTATTTAGCATTGATGAAATTACCTAATTGGATTTATGGTTCTATATGTAATGACATTGTTTCTGAGTCACTTAAAGTGCAAGGGAGTGTTTTATGTCCTTGCTTAACTAATCTTTGGTTCTGGGAACAAGTCCTACTTTACTAAGATTGTATGGAGGTAATTCTTGATTACTTTCCATTTTCATAATTTCAGGGCATTATCTGAGGGAGAACATTTTGTCTTTAGCCTGTTAGCTCTGCTGTATGGTGGAAAGATGAGGCATAATTTAAAATGAGATGGTCTTAAAATGTGTCTTTGGCTTCTCACTAGCTGTTTTACATTGAAGAGGCTGCTGAAGCTCTCTGAGCCTGTATTATCCTGTATAAAAATGCAGATTAAACTTGCAGAATCATTACAAGGATTAAATGAGATAATGAATGTAAAGCACTTGGCACACTGGGAAAAAAACAGTATATACTTTTAAAAAATCCACACATCCTCACTATATGTAAATTAAGTAACATTGCACAATTAGATTTTAGACATGATTTTAATCAGTTTCAAATTTTTTACTATGAGTTCATTTCTGCTTTGAATTTTCTCCTAAAATTTTGATTATTCATGTCAAGGGTCATTCAGGTGTTTACTTTTCTTTCCTCTATATCAGGATATCTGGTTTAGATCATTTTAGCACTAACTTGAAGCAATACAGAAACATTCATTTAAAAAAAATATTCAAGTCACTAATTTAACTTTCATACTTTATGAATATATAAAAATGAATTATATTAGTAAACTTTATACTTAACTGGTTAATAGCTAATTTATACATATATTTATTAATTTTGATTTACTAGAGGTAAAAGCTATTGCACATTTTTATGTTAAACCTTTTTTCTGATTTGTAATGATTTAATATATTTCATGTATTATTAAACTCATGCATTATTACCACATTATTACCACAGTTTTAAAAATCAAATCTGGCCTTGGTCCAGTACAGAAGAAAGATAGGAAAGCGAGAATGAATTAAATTGTCCGTTAAAATGAAAGAGAAAAGCTGGATTAGAAATGAAATGATAGGAAGGATCAAAAAAAGCTTAAAACATATTAATACAATGTGGATATATAATATAATGGATTTCCCAGTTGGTGCTAGTGGCAAAGAACCCGCCTGGCAATTGTTCAATTGCCAGTCATGTCCGACTCTGAACCCCATGGACTGCAGCTCTCCAAGTGCATCTGTCCTTCACTGTCTCCCAGCGTTTGCTCAAATTCATGTTCATTAAGTCAGCCATACACATGAGTATTGACTAAAACACATCTTTGTAGCATGTAGGCCCTGCCACCACTGTGTGTGGCTGAGTTCACAAATCTGTTGTAATCAGTAGCTTTCCTCTCACCTCTCTGACTCTCTTCGCCTGCTAAGCTTTGTTTCCTGGCAGTAATTAAAACCTTCTGCCATTGCTGTAGCTACTGCTGCTGCTACTGCTGCTGGAAGCATCATAGTCACCTCGGTTTCATGATGTGGCAGACTATTGGCCTCCACTACCATATGGGCCAGAACTTCTGCCTCCAAAGTGTCCTCCTTTCATGGGTCCAAAATTTGAAGATTGATTGCTGTAATTGCCAAAAATCACTGTAGCTTCCACCACCTCTCAAACTGCTTCTATCACTACCAAATCTATCATGGCCATCTACACTGTCACTACATCCACCTGCCAGGAGACATAAAAGATGTGAGTTTGATCCCTGGATTGGATTGGGAAGATCCCCTGGAGGAGGAAATGGCAACCCCCTCCAGTGTTTTCTGCCTGGAGAAGCACATGGACGGCAGAGCCTGGTGGACTACAGTCCATAGGGTCAGAAAGAGCCTGACATTACTGACCTGACTTAGCATGCGTGCATGCACACATATAATATTTTACATATAATCTGAAAAGGAGAGGGAAAGGAATAGAGGATTGAGCAAAAAGATTGGAAACAAGAATATTTTATACTCTGAAGGAAATACTTATTATACAGAGTAATAATAATTACCAAAAATTAATGAGAAATTATCATAAGCTAAGCACTTTGCCAACAAAGGCCCGTCTAGTCAAGGCTATGGTTTTTCCTGTGGTCATGTATGGATGTGAGAGTTGGACTGTGAAGAAAGCTGAACGCCAAAGAATTGATGGTTTTGAACTGTGGTGTTGGAGGAGACTCTTGAGAGGCCCTTGGACTGCAAGGAGATCCAACCAGTCCATTCTAAAGGAGATCGGTCCTGGATGTTCTTTGGAAGGAATGATGCTAAAGCTGAATCCAGTACTTTGGCCATCTCATGTGAAGAGTTGACTCATTGGAAAAGACTCTGATGCTGGGAGGGATTGGGGGCAGGAGGAGAAGGGGACAACAAAGGATGAGATGGCTGAATGGGATCACCAACTCGATGGACGTGAGTCTGAACTCTGGGAGTTGGTGATGGACAGGGAGGCCTGGCGTGCTGCAATTCATGAGGTGGCAAAGAGTTGGACACGACTGAGTGACTGAACTGAACTGAAATGATTACGCTAAGAACTTTAAATACGTTATTTCATTTAACTCTCAAAATAACCTTAAGAGATTGGGATTATAGCTCTCTTCTTTGCCAGATGATGAAAGGCTTAAAGAGGCTAAATAGCACTCCAAAGTTCACAGAGTTTGTAAGAAATGACAGCAATTACATTATCAAGATTTTGTCCCTATAATCACCTGTGATATCATGTATTATTACTTAACAAGTCATTGTAAAACTTACTGGTTTAAAATACAACAATCATTTATTTTGCTCAGGGATCTAAAATGCAGGCAGGAATCAGCAAGAATGGTTCATTGCTGGTCTATGCAGCTTTATTTGAGGTCTTTCAATTGGGACTAGATAATACACTTCTTGGTTGTCACACACATATAGCTGACAAGTTGGTGCTATTTGTCTATTAAAACATCACCTGGAGCGGATGACCTGGGAAAGAGAACTCTTATTTTGGAGGGAAAATGAGGATATGAGTTGAATGAAAGATAAGGGAAAGAAGGTACAATCAATAACTGATTAAAGTTCCCAGTGGATTGTAAAAATTGTTGGCATTTTTACAATTGTAGAAAATGCAGTGAGCTGGAAAGCTGTGGGGTAGTGGTCAGAGAGCAGGATGTTTGCGGTCGAAATTCTCACAGGGATGTAGGGGGATAATGGAAATGTCTGCCTTAAGGACTAGCTCTGAGAGGAAATTCCCTGTTTGTTCAGTGGTTAGTGCCCTGAGCTTCTACTGCAGGGGTCATGGGTTCAATCTCAGGGAACTGAGATCCTGCAAGACGGGCAAACCAGAAAAAAAATAAATAAAAAGACTATGTGTGAAGACTAGCTGTGGTAGAGTGGAGGATAATTTCACTGGAGGAGATGAATCTGAGTTGCTGGAAGAGTCATCTGTTTGGATATTGAGAGCCACAAGAAAAGTATCAGGACTATTAGTAGACACAGGATACTGAGTATGAAGCTGAATCCTTCCAGGAACACAGGAAATAGTTTACATGGGAAGGAGAGGTAGTGGGGAAAGACTGAAACAAGAAGCGGTAGTTAATGACAGTAGGAGATTGAAGCTGGATGTGTCAGGAAACAGGGCAAGAGAATGAACTATAAACAGCAATATAGACAAGAATTGAGCCAATTATAAGTGCAAAGCATATTTATTTTTACCCTGTGTGTGCATGTGTGTGTGTGCGTGTGCTCAGTCAACCAAAAACAAATACATAAAAATTCCCCCAATAGATACTGTTTCTTGTAAATCTCTGGATAATTAAATGAGTATAGAAGAGGAGAACATTCAATATTCATTAAATACTCTGGTTTATAATTAGGGAAATTTTACATAAAGCATAGATAACAATGACGTCAGCTATCCAGAACAAATTGCTTATTTGTGATGCAGTCATATTTTAGTCAGTGTTTCCTTTCCAGGTACTAAGACATAGCTGCTTGTATTTATTTCTCTTCCTTTCTCCTATTTTGTGGCTAGCCTAGTAAAGTGTGCAAACTTAATGTGCTTTTCTGAAAGCTAAATGCTCAGATACATACCTTTTTCAGATTAGCTGGTTTCCTTTCTTGAGGTGAACCCAAAATGTAAAACATGTCTTTCTTCACTGTGCCTGCAAGACTTAGGCAATGCCTGATTTACACTAGGTGTTCAATTAATGTTTGTCAAATGACTCTATTCAAAGTGATAAAATATCACACATGGAAAAAATACAAAAGTACAAAAAATTACATTGATACAAAAATGAATGTAATCCGAGAGGGAGGATTCATTCACGCACAGTGCACTAGTCAGTCAAATGGGAGTGGCATCCCAGGTTAGTGAAACATGAAGGTGAATCACTGGCCCCCTACAAGGTGTATTCAGTAAAGATGATTTAATAGCAGTGTCAGTTACAGCTCAGAGTGTTTTTCATTTCTCTGGAGAGAGTAAAAAAAAATGATTTTAAGTTGGTTATGAAGGATTTATGGACTTAATATTTGAGTCTTGTGATACAAGGTAAGGATTTATAGATAAAGTGGTAAAGTTTTCATTTTTATAAAGGTGTATAAAATGGTGGATTCCGAGCTATTGACAATATCCCTGGAGAGACACTTGAGATCCTCTCCCAAAACATCTGCCCTAGAAGTATTTCAGTTCAAAGGCTTACACACTACTGAAATGAACATCCCCAGGCAGCCTTCTGAAATGAAACATTTCATTTTGGATAAACATTTCATTTTGCACATTCGATAAACCTTAGTCAGTAGGACTCTAGAAAGAAAGTAGAACTGAAGAATTCCAAAAATCAGAAAACAGAAATTAAAGTAGATACAACCTGAAGGGATAAATTTGACATCTTCCTGAGACTAAATTAAATGAGAATTAGATCATCAGTATCAAAAGGCTGAGAAGGTATTTGGTCAAAGCCTGAACAATGATGAAGAATGTGGATAAATTCAAAATAGTTTTGCAAACTTTGGGGGCTAAATCGCTAATGGCTAGTATTTTTGAGTGCTGATTATATGCTGCATATGCTAAGCATTTTGTAGACAGTGTTTATAAATCTTACAACAATCCAATGGAGAGGGGATTGCTGGGTCTTTGACTTTGAAAAGGAAAATATAGATTAATCAAAATAAAATTTAGTTTTAGTAATATGCAAATTTTCTAAAAGAATTATAGTCCTTATCATCAAAAGAGCCAACAGACCATTACAAACAATTGTAACTACAGATCACAGTTATTTCTCTTAAAATGGGACTTACTATATTATTTAGGTTAAAACTAATGCAAGAGGATCCAAAATCAAGGTTAAAGAAAAATATCCATCATATTAGACTAAGAACAGCATTAACTGTATTTTTTTTGCAAGATGTAAGAAAATAAATAATTTGAGATACAATTTATATTATGAATTTATAAAGTATATAATGAAATCACTAATTTGTGTATTGAAAAGGGAAAATTTATTACTGCAGAAAAATTTTAAAAGATATGAATTTGATGGCTGAAGCTTAAATATTGTCAAGGAATTTTATTGCTCTGATTTATCTTTTGAAGAAAAGAACTAGTAAAAATATATTTTTTCACTTTATTTTTATTATTTTTAATATAAATTTATTTATTTTAATTGGAGGCTAATTACTTTACAATATTGTATTGGTTTTGCCATACATTATATGAATCCGCCACGGGTGTACATGTGTTCCCCATCCTGAACCCCGCTCCCACCTCCCTCCCCATCCCATCCCTCTGGGTCATCCCAGTGCACCATCCCCGAACATCCTGTATCATGCATCAAACTTGGGCTGGTGATTCGTTTCACATATGATAACAGACATGTTTCAATGCTATTCTCCCAAATCATCCCACCCTCGCCCTCTCCCACAGGGTCCAAAGACTGTTCTATACATCTGTGTCTATTTTGCTGTCTCCCATACAGGGTTATTGTTACCATCTTTCTAAATTATATATATATATATATGCGTTAGTACACTGTATTGGTGTTTTTCTATGTAAGAGGCTCCAGTTTCATCCACCTCATTAGAACTGATTCAAATGTATTCTTTTTAATGGCTGAGTAATATTCCATTGTGTATATGTACCACAGCCTTCTTATCCATTCGTCGTTTTGTTTCTAACTTCTTTGAAAAGTTATTCATCCCATTATATAATACTTCTATTTTTTCAGTAAAGTAAAACATAAAGAAAGAAGATGAGACAGATTTGGCTCTTTGATAAATAGATTCTAGAAAAAAATAACTAGAAAAATCTGTCAATAAAATAATACCATAATTATACTCTAGAAAATGCTCAGGCAACTAGGTTTTATTAATGACATGGACTACATTAAAAAAATCAAAAGAATCAGTTAGACATAAAAAAGAATAAACTGTTTATAACACTTTTGGAGATGGGGTGTGGGTTTAAAAACCCATGAAAAGAATAAAAGAAATTATATGAGACTTTGGCAATCTGGAATCTACCAAAAGTAGTCAAAATGCTCAATGACATTTCCTAGTAACATTCTTTGAAGAAATGTCAATTCACACCAAAAAGATAAAAGAAAAAAAAGTCACCCAAACATGATAAAATGAATAAACATTAGAGCTACTATTTTCTTCAATGGAATACTTAAGGAAAATCAATCTGTGAAAGTGAAATATTGACCTGTTTTCAAGAGAATGTGCATTTCAGATTTGCTTCACATGACCCTGCCCCTCCAGAAACCAAAATGAAGTTCTTGCTCATTAGAAAACTTAATTATACTGAAGATTCCATCATTTGAGCATTTTATCTGGACTTCCCAAATTATCTCATGCATGCTAACAAAAAAGACTAAGCTTCAATTTCCTCTATGTTTACAAATATGTAACATATACGTGCATATAAATACATGACTCGAAGCATACAGTGACAGTACTTGTGTGTGACATGCTGTATGGCTTCTGTGAATGTCCACGGATAAGTCCTCCTTATGCTGCAGATCTGCTCATTCCCACAGTTTTTATTTTATTTTGGCAAGTAGATTACTTAGAGCTTTAGGGTTTGTCCAATGGGCTTTAAGCCCAGCACACACAGTCAGTATCAAATTTGTTACCTAAACCCAACAGACTATAAGAGATGCTGCAGATATTCTTCTTAGCTCAAACATCTGATGTTGAAGGCAGAGAGGAGATTCTGCATTTTACCACACCTGAGTTACTAGTTACATTTATTTATTTCATATGAGAGGTTGTTTAAACCCACTGAATTCTTATATGGGCCTACGTATAGAGGTCACTAATTATGATATAATGATAATGAAATGGTAATATTTATTTGGGCTTGAGACGGTAATGGCCATCTATTCTAGTATTATTGCCCGTGAAAGCCCATGGGCAGAGGAGCCTGTGGACTACAGTCCATAGCATTGCAAAGAGTCAGACACGACTTAGCCACTAAACAACCACAGCAACAACAACAAAAATTTACTTATGAGCCAGTAAAAAGTGTTTATGAATTGATAAGAGCTCCAAAAGAAAAGCACTTTATTCAAATTTCATTTTTCATTGAAGGTAACATAACCATTAAGTGGGTTCTACTGAATAAGATTTTGGAATATTATAAATACAGTAGCTCTAGAGAGCATCTAATTCATTGGGATGTCACACCATGTTTCCACCAACACTGAAAGAGCCTTTGAAGGATGTGGGGAGATGAAAGTCTGAACTCCAGGGTCCTACCCCTAGTTTAGCCAGATCAGCAACATTTTCTTTTAAATACATATTCATTTATTTAACATATTGGTCCTCAGTTTTTCACTGAATACTAAGAATTCTAAGGCTAACACCTAATAGTCCAACGTCCTCATTTTACAGATATGTAAAAAGAACTCATGGAAAATAAGTTCTGTTTATAAGATTAAACAATGCAGAAAGGGAAAACTTGGATTAAAGCCTAGTGCTTCTAATCTCCTATCTAGTACTCTGCTTGGAATGATGTTGTCTTCTTAATGTTGAAACACCGAATATCCCTGCTCTAGACCCAGGTGAGTATGTTCAGGAGTTTGATGTTAACAGATATATACTGCTACATATACAATATATAAAAACTTACTACATAGGACAGAGACACAGGAACTATATTCCATATTTTGTAATAAACTATAATGTAAAAGAAACTGAGGGAAAAAATATATATATTTTTTCTTTTTTAATCTATCTATCTATATAGGGTTGACATACACAGGTATAACTGAATCACTCTGCTGTACACCTGACACTAACACAGCATTGTAAATAAACTATACATATATTTTTAAAAATTGGTGGTAAGTCAGAATCAGTGTATTACAGAAAGAAATGCAGTTTTGATGCCAATTTAAGTATCAATTGGGAATTACACTAGCAAAAATATGCTAACTTAATGCATTTTGTAGACATAAATAAATGGGATATGCTCAAGTCACATAGGAGAATCAATACCATTGTGTTGTAACCACTGACGTGAATAAATGTAAATATGATTACAAAGTATAAAGTATGAAATATTTTTACTTAATATATTTATTTTTACATACACATGCTTTTTAAATTTGCTTAGCAGTACTTTCTTCAAAGTACTGAAAAGACAAACTTTATTTTGGTTCCAAGTAACCACAAATTCTTAATTTATAGTGAAGGCATTGTATTATTTCCAAGAATATTTCCTAATGACCTCCATTGACATTCGTGGTATTCATATGACAATTTTGTCATACCATGCACTTAATGCAGGACACAACTTTAAAGTCTGAGAGTAGCAAAGTGAACGAAAACTTTCATAAAGAATGCAGGTTTTAAGGAATGCTCTAGTGGAGAAGAGAAATGGCTTGAAAGCTACTTTGGCTAGATTAGCATAAAATAAAAAAATATAATGCCAAGATTATCAGTATTCTATTGTAGTGCAGCAAATTGTTCAAACACTGAACAGCTTAAAGTAACCAACACCTCTATTCTCATAGTCTCTGAGAATCAGGGATCAGGGAGCTGCTTATCTGGGTAACTCTGGTTCAGGATCTCTCCTGAGAGGGTCAGTCCAAAAATCAGACAGGCACACATGGTCCAAAGGACTACCGGAGGACTCTCTTTCACCTCCTCGTATGTCTGCTGGCAGGACGCTTTAGTGCCTTTCCACAGGGCAGCTCACACATGGCAGCTGGCTTCCCACACCCCTCCTTCTCTCCCAACCCCCTGCAATGGATGAGAGACACAGAGAGACGGAAAATAGGAGATGCACTTCTACCATATGTGTGTGTGTGTGTGTGTGTGTATTTGATAACACAGATCAACCCTGGTACAATGTGGAAAGTGTGAGTCTTAGGAAGCAGGATCATCAACAACTGGCTGCCACACCAGGTGAAATCCAATTTTTATCACCTGAAAAATGTGCCAGGCTGGGGTTAGCTGGAATTAAGAATTAAAACAGGCTAGAGGCTATGTACAAAACTGTGTCTCCTTGCCCCTCACACATACACTTTGTCCATTTGTATGTTGAAGCCCTAACTCCCAATGTGATAGTATTTGGAGATGGAGCTTGGGGAGGCAATTAGCTTAGATGAAGTCAAGAGGATGAGGTCTTCATGGTGGGATTAGTCATGAGACCGTATAAAAAGAGAACAGACGGTTTAGTCTCTACTCCAAGTGAGGACAGTGAGAAAATGGTCATCTGCAAGACTGAGAGAGCTTTCACCAGGAACCAAAATGAGAGACACCTTGGCTTTGGACTTCCTATCGTCTAGAAGACTAAGAAATACATATCTATTCTTTAAGCCATCTAGTCTCTGGTATTATTTTTTATGGTAGCCTGAGCTAAGACACTAATCAATAAAGTCCTAGATGTTAAGACAGAATGACTAAGCCATTAAAGAGCTTTTGCGGCTCAGAATTAGACAAACCCAAGTTAAATCTCAGCTCTACCACTTACAATAGAGACATTAAGGACTCAGAACTCCAGAATCTTCATATAAAACTGAGACTAGCAATTCACAGTTTAGAGTTGAGGATGGTTAAATGAGATGGTGTGAACATTGGGGTTCCTAATATATAGTGAGCACAAATATTAAGTAGAAGGCCAAGTAAAATGAGAAATTTCCTGTTTCGTCCACAATAGTGCTGAGTATGTCTCTTATAGTCCTAGCTACAGAAAGAGTATGCACTTTAACTATGTCTTTCTTCATAGCAATCTCTGTGAAAATAATCATGGACAACCTATCATATACCTAATATGACAGCAATTGCCCTGAAAGAATTTTGAGATATTCTGAATACTCCTTAGGCCCCATGAATAGCTTTCTTTCATTAAAAGAAAATTTGTGAGTCTCATACAGGACTAGACGACATAATTCAATGAACGCTCTGTGTGCATTCTCTCTTTTTTTTCTGTAAATCCCTATCTCCATTTAATAAATTGATTATTTTATGTTTTCAACCACCAATAATCAATTAAAATATCACTGGAAGTTCAATAAGAAATACTTTCCCTATAAGTTGAAGTGTAGTTTTCTCTTTCACAAAAGTGTTAGGTAATGGAGTGAGGAGAGAAAAACAAATAGGAGCCTGAGTATAACTTTTTCTCTTAAACTGAAATATACGACTCAGAGAAAATCTCTCTTTGTCTCTAATATCATCCCATATATCTTTCAGAGTGGCTATTGTTCAAATTTGATAAAATCAAATTTCAGATAAGAAAACTATATCATTATCAGGGAAACATCATGAACCACCGATATCTTAGCCTTCACATTAAACACATAGAATAATTTAATATTTCTGGTAAGTTTTTTTCTTCTAGGAAAAGAAAACAATGAAGTATAATGATAAGTTAAAGTGATAAATATTGCAAATACGTTACTTTTGTCTTTTTTAGAAAGAAATGTAAATGTGTTACTTTCGTCTTTTTTAGAAGGAAATATTCAAATTTCTCTTTTATTTATTGATTCATTTTTAACTTTTTATTTCATATTGGACTGTAAGATTAAGCGTGTTGTGTTAGTTTCAGGTGTATAGCAAAGTGATTCTGTTATATTTATACACGTGTACTTGTCATTCAGTTGTGTCTGACTTTTTTGTGATGCTTTGGACGGTAGCCCACCAGGCTCCTCTGACCATGGGATTTTTCAGGCAATAATACTGAAGTGGATCACCATTTTCTCCTCCAGGGGATCTTCTTGACACAGGGATCGAAGCTGCATCTCCTGCGTCTCCTGCCTTGTAGGCAGATTCTTTACCTGCTGAGCCATCAGTGAAACCCACATGGATATATTTACCTATTCTTTTTCAAATTCTTTTCCCATTTGGGTTGTTACCTAATATTGTACAGAGTTCCTTGTAATATATAGTATGTTCTTGTTGTTTATCCATTTTTAAATATAGCAGTGTATACATGTCAATCAAAATTCCCTAATTATCCCTTCCCTCCACCTTCCCTTTACCCCTCCCGCCGGCAGCCATAAGTTTGTTCTCTAAGTCTATGAGTCTGTTTCTGTTTTGTAAATAAGTCCATTTATATAATTTATTTTAGATTCTGCATATAAGCCATATTATAGGATATTTCTCTGACTTACTTCACTCAGTTTGACAATTTCTAGATCCATCCATATTGCTGCAAATGGCATTATTCTGTTCTTTTTAATGCTGAGTACTGTTCCATTTGTATATGTGTACCATGTCTTTATCCTCTCCTCTGTCATTTAGGTTGCATCCATGTCTTGGCTACTGTAAAAAGGGCTACAATGAACACTGGGGTGCATGTACCCTTTCAGATGATATTTTCTCTGGATATATGTCTAGGAATGAGATTGCAGGACTACGTGGTAGCTCTAGTTTTAGTTTTTTAAGGAACCTCCAAGCTATTCTTCATAGTGGCTGTACCAATCTGTATTCTCACCAACAGTGTAAGAGGATTCCCTTCTCACCGTATGCTTTCCAGCATTATTGTTTGTGAATTTTTGGATGACAACCATTTTGACTGATGTGAGGTGATACCTCATTGTAGGTTTGATTTGCATTTCTCTAAGAATTAGTGATGTTGGCATCTTTTCATGGGCTTATTAGCCATCTATACATCTTAAATGTCTGTTTAAGTCTTCTGTTCATTTTTTAATGGTTTGTTTGTTTTGATGATATTAAGTCACATGAGCTGTTTGTAAATTTTGTAGACTAATCCCTTGTTGGTCACATCATTTGCAAATATTTTCTCCCAACCTGTGGGTGGTCTTTTCATTTTGTTTATTGTTTCCTTTGCTTTGCAAAAGCTTTTGAATTTAATTAGGTCCCATTTGTTTATTTTTATTTCCATTACTCTGGGAGACAGATTGAAAAATATATTGCCATGAATTATGTCAGAGAGTGCCTATGTTTTCCTCTAAGAGCTTTATAGTGTCTGATCTCACACATAGGTCTTTAATCCATTCATCAAAACAGGTACTGGCACAAAAGTAGAAATATAGATCAATGGAACAGAATAGAAAGCCCAGAAATAAACCCATGCACTTACGGTGAATTTATCTACAACAAAAGAAGCAAGACTATACAATGGTGGAAAAACAGTGTCTTCAATAAATGGTGTTGGGGAAAATGTACAGCTACATGTAAAAAATGAAATTAGAACAGTCTTTAACACCATACACAAATTTCCCTTTTATTCAAAGAGAGTTTGGCTTCCATTAAGTTATTCCAGTCACCCTGTATCACTACATAAGTGGAGTGAAACAGAGCAAATGGTTCATGGAAATGAAAAAAAAAAAATGTTCCCCAGAGTTAAAGACAGCAAGTGGACAAACAGTATATTACTTTTACAAGTGTAGTCTAAGCATTTTAAAATGGATCCCTAATGATTTTATTTGATATAAATGCAAGTATACAGAGTACTTTTACAAAGACTTCTTAGAAGTAGTGATATTAAAGGAGATTAAAGGGATGACAAAAAAGAACAAAATGTAATAGTTGTTACAGTACACATCAACAAAGCCTCAGCTAAAATTTGTGCTTGAGAATACTGCAAATAATGAAGTCAGAAAGAAATCAAAGAGGGTCTTCCCTGGTGGTGCAGTGGTTAAGAATCCACCTTGCATTCAAGGGAGGATGGTTAAGCCCTCATGGCACAGCTACTGAGCCTCCATGCCACAACTAGAGAGTCCGTGGGCCACAATGAAACATCCTACGTGCTGCAATGAAGATTCTATGTGCCCCAACTAAGACCTGATCCAGCCTAAATAAATAAATACAACAAAAAACAAAGAACTCAAGCATCACAAAAGGTCCAAGACTGCCGGAAATCAAACCTTTGTTTTGGTTTTTCATCCTTGAACATGATACTTGAAGAAATCTAGCTTAGCTCCAATTATTCCTTGCAGAGTAACAAGTTCAATTCAAATGTAGAACTCCCAAGGCAGGAATAATAGTACCATCAACAGTGCCTGGCACAAAGCAGACAATCGATAAATACTTGTTGACTGACTGACAGAAGAAGTCTAACCAAATTATTTCTCATTACAAAAATATGAGGTCAGCTTAGTATTTATACCTAAATTAAGTTGTTAGCCTCTCCCACTGAAGAAACTTGGGCCCCCTTTTCCACCTGAAATACTAAGGATATGTCACGTGTTTCAGAGCAGTCTGATCTATTTATGTAGGCCACTGTGCTCCTTTGCTCGCCCAGGAGGGAGGGCAGCTGCTGCCCCATGGCCGGACCTCACTAATCAGGTCACACTCCCTTGCTGCTGGTTTTGCCCTACTCCACTGTCTGGAGCTTTCATTATACACAGCTGACCTCTGCACCGCTCTGGACTCCGCTGCCCCAACCTCTGTCACCTTGCTTGGACATGCACTCACACCCTTGCCCCTTAGCACCTGGTGCTGTAACTTTTTCTGTAAAATGAGAAAGTAGGACTTCCTCCTCTGCTTTCTGCCCTGGAAGGGCTTCTCACAATGCAGGGCTTCTCACTGGGTCTCATTTCTCCATTTTACAAAGAAGAAAACCTCACGTCTTCCTGCGGTTTACAAGACGCTTTGTGATTTGGCTAGCCCCTGCCTATCTTTCCAACATCATTTCTGTATTCCTCTCACATGCCACTCTGGCCACCAGTCAGCTATCCCTTCGTCCAGGACTACTTGCCTTTAAATAGATCTGCTTGACCCAGGTCACTGTACTCTGTTCTCTCTTTAGATTTCTTAGTAGGATTTGTGCTGCCTGAGATTATCTTTTACAGCTGTTTATTTTGTACATTCCTGGGTAAAAATAGACAACTATTAGGGCAAGATTTTGTTTTATCAATCTGTTTTCCCGCTGGGGTATATGAATAGCCACACAATAAATAAATAGATAAGAAGGTAGATGAGAGAGAAAGAGAATAGATGAAAATGCTACTAATGCATCCTAATCTCATGCAAATAAGTGGACGCAAATAGATATTGTGGTGTGGGGAGAGGAAGTCTTATATTTAATTCCATGTATGATATTCTTCCAAATCATTTTTAGTCCAGCCAAGACACTTCATACTTAAAACTGAAAAACATCTCTAGTGATAAATTTAAGATGCTGAATATGTTTTTGATTTTATCACTACCATAAGGCTGACTCACTAATGTGGTCAAATTCCCTTTCTCCCATGTTGCTCAGAGCCCTTTTACATTAATTGGTTTTTTTTCCCTTTTGTAAATGGAGTAGAGAGGAGAAATTCTATTAGGGCCTGAGTCTGCAAAGAAAAGACCAATGAATGCAGGCAGGAAGCCTATAATTCCAGTTTCAACTCTATGAACTAAATGATTAATTTCAGAAGCTGGAAACTGATGGCCTATTGGATCTAAATAAAGCTTATTGGTATTTTTTTTCTTTTGGCACATAGTTTTCAAAAAATAATAATTACATAAAATAATATATATATAATTAAATAATATATAGTTGATATATATCCATGTATACTTGTGTATGTATATATATATATATATATATATATATATATATATATATATATATATATCTTTTGTGTTTACAGGCATACCTCAGGGATGTTATGGGCTTGGTTTTCAATCACTGAAATAAATCCAGTATCACAATGAAGTGAGTCATAGGGATATTTTGTTTCCCAGTACATATAAAGTATGTGCAGTATTATGTGTTAAAAAAAATGTGTATACCTTGATTTAAAAAATACTTTTTGCTAAAAAGCACCAATCATCATCTGAGCCTTGACTGAGTTGTAACCCTTTTGCAATAGTAACATCAAAAATAACTGATCACATCACCATAAGGAATATAGTAATAATTTTAAAAGTTTGAAATATTGAAAGAATTATCTAAATGTGACACAGAGACACAAAGTGAGCAGACAGTGCTGCAAAAAGGGTGCCTATAGACTTGTTCCATACAGGGTAGCCACAAACTTTCAATCTGTAAAAAAAACCCAAAAATGCAAAATGTAATAACCTGAAGCAAAATAAAATGAGGTATGCTGTGTATGTGTATCTGTGTGCAAGTCTGTATGTGTGTCTGTGTGTATTAGTTGCTATATCTAAAAGATTCTGGCATGTCCCATAAAAATCTGAATATCCAGCTTTCCTTGATCATTCTGGGCAACACTGGATATAGTCATCAAGTGATAATTATCAGATGAAATGGAGGAGCAGCTGTGTTCCTTAGACAAGGTAAGATTTGCCTGGTTGACCAGAGGCAAGTGGCTGCTTTTTATTTTAAACCTGGTCTAATATAGGTATCAACATTATTGGATTGGCTGGTATAGACATTTAAGCTTGTGACTCACTTGAAGTCAGTTTGGTTAGATCAGATAATGTCTGGGTAACACTTTACAATGAAACTGTGTTTTCCTTTGTATTTATTTTTAAAATGCTTGCAAGTTAATTTGATAGCCTTAAGTTATTATGCAATTATTATTTTCTATGTGAGGTCAAATTAATTTATTAAATTCTATTTTTAGAAAGCAAAGATTTCTGCTTATTTATTGATTTAGTTGAAACTTATCAGTTCAGTTCAGTTCAGTCCACAGTCATAAGCGACTCTTTGTGACCCCATGGACTGCAGCATGCCAGGCTTCCATGTCCATCACCAACTCTCAGAGTTGACTCAAACTCATGTCCATCGAGTTGGTGATGCCATCCAACCATCTCATCCTCTGTCGTCCACTACTCCTGCCTTCAACCTTTCCCAGCATCAGGGTCTTTTCCAATGATTCAGTTCTTGGCATCAGATGGCCAAATATTGGAGTTTCAGCTTCAGCATCAGTCCTTCCAATGAATATTCAGGACTGATTTCCTTTAGGATGGACTGGTTGGATCTCCTTGCAGTCCAAGGGACTCACAGAGTCTTCTCCAACACCACAGTTCAAAAGCATCATTCTTTGGCACTCAGCTTTCTTTATAGTCCAACTCTCACATCCATACATGACTACTGGAAAAACCAAGGCTTTGACTGGATGGACCTTTGTTGTCAAAGTAATGTCTCTGCTTTTTAATATGCTGTCTAGGTTTGTCATAGCTTTTCTTCCAAGGAGAAAGTGTCTTTTAATTTTATGGCTGCAGTCACCATCTGCAGTGATTTTGAGCCCCCCAAAATAAAGTCTCTGTTTCCGTTGTTTCCCATCTATTTGCCATGAAGTGATGGGACCGGATGCCATGATCTTAGTTTTGTGAATGTTGAGTTTTAAACCAACTTTTTTAGTCCTCCCCCTCTTTCACTTTCATCAAGAGACTCTTTAGTTCCTCTTTGCTTTCTGCCATAACAGTGGTGTCATCTGTATACATGAGGTTATCAATAACCTCATATTGACAACCTGGCAATCTTGATTCCAGCTTGTGCTTCATCTAGTCTGGCATTTCACATGATGTATTCTGCATGTAAGTTAAATAGGTAGGGTGACAATATATAGCATTGACATACTCCTTTCCAAATTTGGAACCAATTTGTGGTCCCATGTCCAGTTCTAAATCTTGGTTCTTGACATGCATACAGATTTCTCAGGAGGAAGGTAAGGTGGTCTGGTATTGCCATCTCCTGAAGAATCTTCCACAGTTTATTCTGATCCACACAGTCAAAGGCTTTGGCATAATCAATAAGGCAGAAGTAGATATTTTTCTGGAATTCTCTTTCTTTTTCGATGATCCAACAAATGTTGGCAATTTGATATCTGGTTCCTCTGCCTTTTCTAAATCCAGCTTGGACAGCTGGAAGTTCATGGTTCAGAAACTGTTTAAGCCTGCCTTGGAGAATTTTGAGCATTACTTCACTAGTGTATGAGATGAGTACAGTTGTGTGGTAGTTTGAACATTCTTTGGCATTGCCTTTATTTGGAAGCTTCCCTAGTGGCTCAGATGGTAAAATCATCTGCTTGCAATGCTGGAGACCCAGGTTCAATACCTGGGTCAGGAAGACTCCCCTGAGGAAGGAAACGGCAAACCACTCCAGTACTCTTACCTGGTAATTTCCATGAATGGAGGAACCTCGTATGCTATAGTCCATGGGTCACAAAGAGTCAGGCACAAATGAGCTACTTTACTTTCACTTCACTTTTCACTTTCTTTGGGACTGGAATGCAAACTGACCTTTTCCAGTCCTGTGGCCACTGCTGAGTTTTCCAAATTTGCTGACATATTGAGCACAACACTTTCACAGCATCATCTTTTAAGATTTGAAATAGCTCAACTGGAATTCCATCACTTCCACTATCTTTGTTTGTAGTGATGCTTCCTAAGGCCGACTTGACTTACATTCCAGGATGTCTGGCTCTAGGTGAGTGATCACACCATCATGGTTAGCTGGGTCATGAGCATCTTTTCTGTACAGTTCTTCTGTGTATTCTTGCCACCTCTTCTTCATACTGCCTGCTTCTGTTAGGTCCATACCATTTCTGCCCTTTATTGTGCCCATCTTTGCAAGAAATATTCCCTTGGTATCTCTAATTTTTTGAAGAGATCTTTAGCCTTTCCCATTCTATTGTTTCCCTCTATTTCTTTGCATTGATCACTGAAGAAGGCTTTCTTATCTCTCCTTGCTATTCTTTGGCACTCTGCATTCAAATAGGTATATCTTTCCTTTTCTCATTTTCTTTAGCTTCTCTTCTTTTCTCGGCTATTCGTAAGGCCTCTTCAGGCCTTACGTTTTGCCTTTTTGCATTTCTTTTTATTGGGGATGGTCTTGGTCACTGCCTCCTGTACAATGTCATGAACCTCCATCCGTAGTTCTTCAGACACTCTTTCAGTTCTAATCTCTTGAATCTATTTGTCACTTCCTCTCTATAATCATAAGGGATTTGATTTAGGTCATACTTGAATGGTCTAGTGGTTTTCCCTACTTTCTTTAATTTAAGTCTAAGTTTGGCAATAAGGAGTTTATGATCTGAGCCACAGTCAGCTCCCAGTCTTGTTTTTACCTTGCTTAGCAAGGTTAGACTTGTCTAACTTAGTGAAACTATGAGCCATGGCATGCAGCGCCACCAAGACGGATGGGTCATGGTGGAGAGTTCTGAAAAAACGTGGTCCACTGGAGAAGGGGATGGGAAACCACTTCAGAATTCTTGCCTTGAGAACCCCATGAACAGTATAAAAAGGAAGGCAAAAAGAGGACATTGAAAGACGAACTCCCCAGGTCGGTAGATGCCCAATATGGTACTAGAGAACAGTGGAGAAATAACTCCAGAAAGAATGAAGAGATACACCCAAAGCAAAAACAACACCCAGTTGTGGATGTGACTAGTGATAAAAGTAAAGTCCGATGCTGTAAAGAACAATATTGCATAGGAACCTGGAATGTTAGGTCCATGAATCAAGGTAAATTGGAAGTAGTCAAACAGGAGATGGCAAGAGGGAACATCGACATTTTAGGAATCAGGGAACTAAAATGAACCGGAATGGTGAATTTAACTCAGATGACCATTATATCTACTATTGTGGGCAAGAATCCCTTAGAAGAAATGGAGTAGCCCTCATAGTCAACAAAAGAATCTGAAATGCAGCACTTGTATGCAATCTCAAAAACAACAGAATGATCTCTATTTGTTTCCAAGGCATTCATTCAATATCACAGTAATCCAAGTCTATACCCCAACCAGTAATGCTGAAGAGGCTGAAGGTGAATAGTTCTATGAGGACCTACAAGACCTTCTAGAACTAACGCCCAAAAAAGGGGTCCTTTTCATTATAGGGGACTGGAATTCAAAAGTAGGAATACAAGAGCTACCTGGAGTAACAGGCAAATTTGGTCTTGGAGTACAGAATGAAGCAGGGCAAAGACTAGAAGAGTTTTGCCAAGAGAACACACTGATCACAGCAAACACCCTCTTCTAACAACACAAGAGAAGACTCTACACATGGATATCACCAGATGGTCAATACTGAAATCAGATTAATTATATTCTTTGTAGCCAAAGATGGAGTTGACTCTTACAGTAACATGCAATTGTTGGTTTCTAAAGTTGGTGAACTATTTTCTATTCCTGTCATTTTAAACAGAATATTACAGAATATATTAAATTACTGCTTGATAATCAAACCTTTTTGGATTATGTATATTCAACTGTGGCATGCTGTGAAGTATAGCATGGGACACTATATGCCAAATTGTGTTGAACTTTCATTAATTCCAATGGAGTCAGGAATGTTTTTTTTAAATAACTTTCAGATATTATCCCCATTTTCTCTTACGAACTCTTGTACCAAGTTATTGGGAAATAAGTGAAAATAAGCTATATAAAGGCATTGAATAACTGTGTTCTATTGATATTGATGGGTTTAGTTATAGGTGTTTGGTTGATTGGTTATTTATTTTATAACCCTTCCCCCATGTTTGATCTGGATTCTCTAAAGAAATGTAATTTCAGAAATGAAAGATTTATAGAGGAGTTAACTTATAATCTGTTATCTCTTTTACCTGTTAAATAAAGAGATAAGCAAATTTAAGACACTATTAAGTTCAGTTTTCCATAACTTGGTTGTAATGAAAACAATCAACAGTGAAACCAACAAGCAAATGCATTATAATTATATTTGGAATAGCATTATTTTTGGTGAAGTCAAATGTGAAATGCGAGGCTTCTGACTTTCTTCTTGCAACTTAGTAAGTAATCTCTTGCTCTGATTGTGCTCCAAATGGAAACTGGCAAAAGACTAATTTAATCTAGGAGAATATTTCATTACAATTTTAGAGATTTTTCATATTACAAGTAATAAAGGAAAATAGGACTAATACAAGATGTTAATGGTTTGTGGAAGCAGAGCCACATTACTTCTAAGTTTCTCAGTCAAGGATTCATCGGAGTGATCTGTCAAAATGAGTGATAATAATTTATGAACTATATTCAGCTACATAGTAAGTGATGCACTACAAAAACACTGCACAACAAGGAGCCTTTGTTTCCTGTTTACATATTAATAATTGAAAAGATTAACTGTAAAAATAATGAAATCTCCTTTGGTCATTTTATGTAATTCCATTTCTGATCTACACTCTCACTAGGTTTTACAATATGTAAGTGAGCTTTAATGCTTTCTTAACACCAAAATACTCTGCTAAATAATCAAGTGAGTTATTTGAGAAAAGTGGTTATTGAAAAAAATGTGTCATGATGTCCTTAATTTATCTTACATACAAATGAACTTATAAATGGATCAAAATTAGTTTTAAAAGTATAATTTCAGGAATAAAAGTAGATAACCTGTGAGCATTTACATTTCCAAGAGATAATTAATTGTGTATCTTCAGGTCAGAAAATAATTGCCTATAGAATTACCAGGTCTTAGAATCTGATGCCCAAAATAAAATTAAGTATTTTTCTTATAAAATTATTGTCAGTTAGAATTTTTATATTTATTTAACTTGGGCAATATCTCAATTATTGACACATACTGAAATTACAGCCATCAAAATCCTATGCATTTTTCACATCCTTGACTCAGCATGTTTGATTCCTGTACCTTTCCTCTTTTTGATTATTATTATAAGACCTTATATTTTGCCACATAAGAAATCCATTCTATTAGACTCAGTTCATTTTCCTATATAACAAGATCTTCTTGAATATTAATCTATAATATTGTATATTAGCCATTTCTTTTATGTTTTGTGTTGGCTGCATCTTTGGAGGCTTCAACCAGGTTATTGCTAATATGCTGAAAACACCTCAGATCACATCAATATGTTAAAAAGACGTCAATACCTTACAGACATCCACTAAACATTTTCTATATTGACATCAGGCCATTAGTCTTCATTTTAGTGTATGAGAGCAGAAAACATGCCCTGTCCAATTCTATTTTTGTTAATTGAAATATTTCATAAAATGTCATGAAGAACATGACAGAAAACTTGGAGAAAACTCTATATAAACTGCATATAGCAGTCTAATGCCCATCTCAAAGATCAAAGAGTGGACTTTCATATGCCCTTAGCAAAGTTTTCAAGAAACCATTTTGTTTTTTTAATATATATATCATACATATAAAAGAAGAAAAATGAGGAAAAGTCTGTGCTATTATGACTTGCTTTGGTTAAATGTTTCTCTAACCAAACACAACCTTTGCTCAGTGCTCACAAAGAATTTATTTTATAATTTAGTACAGAGTTTTGTTTGAAATTAACATGAAATATTGTTGTCATTGTTGTTTATGGTCGCTAAGTCGTGTCCAATTCTTTTGGGACCCCATGGGCTGTAGCCTGTGAGGCTCTTCTGTCCATGGGATTTCCCAGGCAAGAATACTGAAGTGGGTTGCCATTTCCTTCTCCAGGGGATCTTCCTGACCCAAAGATGAAACTAGCATCTCCTGTGTCTCCTGCTTTGGCAGGTGAGTTCTTAATCACTGAAACATCAGGTTGTCTTTAGCAGCATTTTTCTGCATTCTCTCTTTGTCAATTCATGTATTATTTACATATACCATAGGTAATCAGGGCTTTCCCCATTCTGTGGTTTATAAAAGAATCTATTCAATCAATACATCATTTCTTCTCAGATATATCACCATTTTAAGGAGCAATTCACATGGATCATGGGTCCAGTCCATGTGGAGTACCAAAGTATTGACGTGGAGTACCAAAGTATTGACTTGGAGTTCAATTTTCCTAGTTTACTCCATCTATTCAGTTTAAAATATTTCACTCCGTAAGCTAAGTTATTAAACAAAATTGAAAATATTCCATACATGACTATTGTAAAATTATGACCAATCTAGACAGCATTTAAAAAGCAGAGACATTACTTTGCCAACAAAGGTCCATCTAGTCAATGCTATGGTTTTTCCAGTAGTTATGTATGGATGTGAGAGTTGGACTATAAAGAAAGCTGAGCACCAAAGAATTGATGCTTTTGAGCTGTAGTGTTGGAGAACACTCTTGAGAGTCCCTTGGACTGCAAGGAGATCCAACCAGTCCATCCTAAAAGATCAGTACTGAGTCTTCATTGGAAGGACTGATGTTGAAGCTGAAACTCCAATACTTTGGCCACCTGATGCGAAGAACTGACTGATTGGGAAAGATCCTGATTCTGGGAAAGACTGAAGGTGGGAGGAGAAGGGATGACACAGGATGAGATGGTTGAATGGCATCATCAACTCAATGGACATGAGTTTGGGTAAACTCTGGGAGTTGGTGATGGACAGGGAAGCTTGGCGTGCTGCAGTCCATGGGGCTGTAAAGAGTCAGACACGAATGAGTGACTGAACTGAACTGAAAATATTCCATATTTTGTCATTTATTAATATTACCATTCCATGAATCTCAGGTGAAGAGTGCATCTATTTCCTTGGTTTGGTCCAAGTATTAATAAATGTCATTAATGTTTCTCTTATTTAAAATTTTATTTACAGATATCATTGTGGGTTCAAACCACTTTCCTTAGTATTTCTGTAGGTGATAGGAAAACAAAAGCAAGGTCTTACTCTCAGATTCTTTTTTTTTTTTTTTTCTTTACCCAGGCTTATGTATCACAAACATTTTTCTTTCCACGCTATTTAATATTTCTAGGTATATGGTATATCAGCTTCTACTTCAATCTCTCAAATCATCCTTTTTTTTTTAATGGAAGGGTTAGATATAAATTTATAGAAAGAAAATCAACTCTAGTTCACATGCAACTACAACTATTAATAATGTGTACTGAGCTGTGAAACGTAATAAGAGCTGTCCTAAATATTTGGCACATATAAGTTCCTTCATTCACTCCAAAGTCTGTGAAGTAAATATAATCTCCATCCCCATGCTGTGCGTGTGCTCAGGCGCATCCGACTCTGTGACACCATAGACTGTAGCTCTCCAGTCTCCTATGTTCACGGAATTTTGCAGGCAAGAATACTGGAGTGGGTTGCCATTTCCTTTCCCAATAATCCCCACATTTCCTTTTCCTGTAATTTCCACATTATAGATGAGAAAACCAAGGTACAAATAGGCTATATCTCTTTTCCAAGGTCACACAGCTAGAAAGTATGAGAGAACCAGAAGATGAATCTAATCAATCTATTTCCAGAGCTTGAGCATGCTTAGCCACTTTACAATCATACCGTTTCTCATAGTTCAAGATTACTTGCGTTCTTCCTTTCAGATTCTTATCACTTCGCCTTAACCAACAATTTTAAAGTAAACTTTCATCACTTCTATTATGCTTTGCAAAATAATTTTGTCCATTGGGTAAACCAAGAATTTGTCATTATTCTGCTTTATGGAGAGTAAGTGTGTACCTCCAGAACTGATATCCTTTCCCAGTGCTGTGATTTGCCACAAACCCACCCCCATTTAACTAGCTCAGTACCTTCTAGTATTGGGCTTCCCTGATGGTTCAGATGGTAAAGCACCTGCCCCCAATGCGGGAGACCTGGGTTCGATCCCTGGGTCGGGAAGATAACAATAACATTTTATTAATGTTTTCTCTGTACCTCTTTGTTTCAATCTTCTCTAACACACTACATTTCCAGTAGATGGGCACTTACCTGACACATGGTCTATTCCAATTGGGTGAAATTCATATTAAAAAAAAAACATATTTCAACTGCAAATCTTAGCCCAAATCTGATAATATTTTAGAATTTGCACCATTATGTCCATATTTATGCATTAGAATATTAGAAATCCAGGCCCATATGTTTTACTTATATTATTCAAACTGCTTCCCATAGAGAGGTCCTGGGACAGGAATTTATTTTACTGAATCATCTGGACATATGATTTCTTCAAAGTTTTCAGCCAGTCTTCATTCATACATTAATGGAAATCAGGGGCGAGTGTAAGTCAGGATCCTGCTGCCTTAGATCTCATTCTGTCCCAACTTTCTGCATGAACTTTGACAGATCTTCTCAATGTCTCCTTCTTTAGTCATAATATATTCATAACATTGCTTATTGCATGTAAAAGTATCTTTAAAAGGTAAAGAAGAGCTGCAAGCTAGGACACTGCAATTAATCAGCTCTTTATTAATCACTGAATATAGACAATTTGCTGAGCATGGTTGTTAATGAATGTCACAAAACTAACAGATGCATAAAGAACCAAATAATAATAATACTTGGTTGCATATACTAAATGTTAGATACTGGATAGAAGTTTTAACTCTTATGGTAGTTTATTAGAAAGAAGTGGGTAGAAATATGCCCATAAACATATTGCTTACTTACTAGATGAGAAATAAAAGATCTTAATAAGACTATATCAGCAAAAGAAAACAGTTATCTTAAACAATAGCTGCTGATGCTAAAGGCATACATTTCCTTTCCTTTGACTAAGAACAGACTTCAAAGACATCTAGTGACAATGGTAGATGGCCTCAGTGGTGAGCAGAAAGCCCAAAGGAGAAAAGGTAATCTATCTTTTACTGCTTTAGCCATTTGTTTCTTATCTCCTACTTCTATTTTGTATGTTTTATTCTTATGTAAAATAATGGGTTGGGCTGCCCTGGTGGCTCAGTGGTAAAGAATCCACCTATCCATGCAGGAGACATGGGTTTGATCCCTGGGTCAAGAAGATCCCGATCCCCTGGAGAACGAAATAGCAACCAACTTTGGTATTCTTGCATTGAAAATTCCATGGACAGAGGAGCCTAGTGGGCTACACTCCATGCAGTCACAAGAGTCCGACATGGCTGAGTGAAAACAACAAAATAATGGGTTTAGCTTCCTCTTTCTTTCTCTTTCAAATTCTGTGATTATTTAATTTTTTTCAGTTCGGTCGCTCAGTCATGTCCGACTCTTTGCAACCCCATGGAGTACAGCACACCAGGCCTCCCTGTCCATTACCAACTCCTGGAGCTTGCTCAAACTCATGTCCATTGAATCAGTGCTGCCATCCAACCATCTCATCCTCTGTCGCCCCCTTCTCTCTTGCTTTCAATCTTTCCCAGCATCAGAGTCTTTTCCAATGAATCAGTTCTTCATATCATGTGGCCAAAGTATTGGAGATTCAGCTTCAGCATCAGTCTTTTCAATGAATTAAGGACTGATTTCCTTTAGGATTGACTGCTTTGATCTCCTTGCACTCCAAAGGACTCTCAAGTCTTCTCCAACAACATAGTTCAAAAGCATCAACTCTTTGGCTTTTACTTATTTCTTTTTTAATTAATTAATTCTTAGAGAATACTAAACCACTATAATTTGTTCACACAGTGCATTATGATACAAATTAAATTATCGAGAAATATATTAGAAGGCATTAGAAAGTCATTCTCATAAGTTTTTGTATATAAATAGCATCCAGATCTATCATCTATAAGGTTTTCTTGTTTATATAGTTCATTATATAAAAATTAATGCATGGAATCTTTTCCATACTTTTCTAAAGAGCTATTTTTTAAAAACTTCTGATCTCTTGGTAAAATAATAACAAAATCTCAGAGACAAAATATAACCTCCATGAGTGAAATGGAAAGTTACTCTCAGAAGAATGACTTTCATAATTGCTGTAGAATAATATCAACTTTAACTTGATTTACTGATTACATATTTCTGTCAAATTTCTTTTTGCTTTTTCTTCTTCCTTAAGAATCGACAACCCCATTGAGAGCATAATTACAACAGTGCTAGATAGAATGTAATCGTTTAGTGGAGTATTAATGCTTTACTTTTAGCTTGGGAGTAGTAGCGAGCTAGTAGTGGGTACCACTTGAAATGGTATTTTTCCCAATCATGTCATAATTTTATCTAAATATTTTTTAACATATGAATCAATAGCTGACCTTAGAAGAAATACATAAATTTAAAAATCATCTAAAGGACAAAAACACAGTTTACGACTAATTAAAATGGTGAAACTGAATTACATCCTCATATTAAACAACTGAAATTATTATTATTATTATTAATTATTATTATTATACTAGAAGGTCTTTCCAAACTTGCATGAGTCAGGATCGTAGATTATCACCTTGACCATAAGGACAAAGGCTAGCACAAAATGTTCTGTGTATATAAATCAATTGCTTTGGTGGGTAGTAATAATAACAATAACAATAATAACAATAGTAACACTAATAAATAGATATTATAATCAATATTTATTTATTTCTTGAATTTTAAAGAAAAATTCTGTTGACTTCATGTTACGCTCTGGAAAATGCTATTGGATTATATAGACTATATGATGGTTTGTTGTTATATATCTTTTTATAAATTACAAAGATGTGGTAGTGAATTCTCAAATTTTCCTATGTGATTTTTCATCATTGTCAAACCTATTCAATTAGGATAAATGGCTACAGTCCAGAGATGAATGTGCTCACAACTCTATGCATGGAGTATGAGTCAGCAGGTTGTACAGCTGAGCCAGGTGTTAATTAACTCTCACTTTGTTGGAGCTATGATTCTCAGGCTCCGGGCTGGTAATACTAGAAAAGTATTTAAGTGCTGATTACACTGCAGCCATCTCTATAGTCTCAAAACATAAAGAAGACCAGCCAATGATTCTAGCACAAATTCTTAATATCTTATTTGATAAAATGCCTATGTTTTTTGGCATACTGTAAGAATATATATAACTGGAATAAACTAAAGATTCACAAGCCAAATTCAATTTTTCATAGGAACCACTCATTTCCAGAATATACTGCATCTTTAAAAATAAGAAAATACTTCTCAGAAATAATGGAGTATATAGTGGGACTATGAAAATGTTCAAATATTCAGAAAATGTTCCCACTGTTGTTTTTTCATATCCTTCACTCATCACATGGCTTTCTTCATGTCATGCAAAACTTTGCTAAATGATGAATTCAGAATAAATGGGGAGTTAAAATGTCTTTCTTTGCCAGATTCTTTTAGCTTTATGAAAGTAGTAAAACAATAAACCTTAAAAACCAAGAGACACAAAATGCAATGAGTTTCTTAAATATTTTTCATATGTATTCCAAGGTCTTCCACTGGGGCAATCGATTTATAGTTGTTTTCTACAAACCTGAATTGACAATTAGTAATGGATGAAGCTCTTTTGGGCCCATGAAGTGAGATAAATAAGATGTTATGGTAGGTTCAGTATTAATTCAAGGGAAAAATTTGATCAGCTCCCATACTGTCATACATCAGTGCCTGTACATCAGCTCTCATTCTGTCTGCTTCTGGCTTCATATAAACCTAATAACAATTCTCTCAGTTAGACTATTCATCTGCAAAACAAGAATTAATGTGTTTTCCTTTTATTCAGAAAAATGAGATGATGTGTTATGTGTACTATTACATTTCATCTGTGAAAGTCTCCAAAGTATTCATACAAATATAATAAGTAGAGATGGAGAACAAAGTAAAATTAATCTTGGAGAAATTATGAACAGTAAGATATTTTCCAAATTTAATAGGTACCACTTGTTAGATAAGTTAATTTCATGAATGGTGCTTCACCTAGCCATTGGTCATTCAAAATTTAAAATCTAGTCTATCTAAGAAAAAAATTTTGGAACTTACAGATTGGATTTGTTATCACTGAAGCATCTTGACTTCCCTGGTGGCTCAGAAGGTAAAGAATTTGCCTGCAATGCAGGAAACCCAGGTTCAATCCCTGGATCAGGAAGATGCCCTGGAGAAGGGAATGGCTACTCACTCTAGTATTGCCTGGAGAATTCCATGGACAGAGGAGCCTGGTGGGCTACAGTCCATGGGGTTGCAAAGAGTCGGGCATGACTGAGCAACTGTCACATCTTACTATAGTCATAGCTAATACATAATTTAAGTAATATCCTTTATTATTTTCTATTAGGGGACTATAATTCACGTTAAAAATTTTCTAAAATGTACATTGCATTTGAAAACAAAACATCACATTATAAGTTATTTCCATATGTTGGTTCCAATAAAAGAATACACATCTGACAAGGAAGAAGACAGCATGTGAATTGCTTCACTTCTGTGACGAGGCTGTCTTTCCATAACATAGGGAAGAATCACCAGGCTGGCTTTCCTAATAGGCAGAATGAGGATGGCAAAGGAGAATCAGAGCACTCAGCAGTCTGCTGACCTACTTTGTTATTATAACTCATTAGAGCTACGAATGTATTTTTTTTATCAGTAAAGCTACATAGTGACTTGTCAGCAAATTAGGTACCTTTTGACAGGACTTTAAAAAACTCTGTTAAGGCAACACATCTTCTTTTAGAAAAAGAAAATCAGTAACCTAATAATATAATTTATAATTTATAGAATTCAAATCCAAAATACACTGCTAGACCTCGAGAGGATAAATATATTTTTAATTGAGATGTTTAGTTTCATTTCTTAGTTATATTATTTCAATCAATCACTGTCTAATTACTTTTATGGCCTTTGCAAAACAAAAAGTGAGTCTATTTTATCTTTATACATTTGCTAGAATATCAAGAGATAATAATATACTCATGCTAAGTTTCAATATTAACTTATATATGGGGGCTTGTATATGAATAATATGTATTCCTTTTTTTCAAATTATTCTCTAAAAATTAATAAACATTTCTTTCCACTGTAGCCCCTAAGCACATATTTGTATTGACTACTACAATTTTTGAGCTAGAAGTGATTGAAGAGCCTCAATCCCCAAACTTTGTTGAAGGTTCCTGGCTCAAAGGAAATCAATCTTGAATATTCAATGGAGGGACTGATGCTGCTGATGAAGCTGAAGCTTCAATACTTTGGCAACCTGAAATGAAGAGCCAACTCACTGCAAAAGGCCCTGATACTGTGAAACATTGAAGGTAGAAGGGGAAGGGGACAATAGAGAATGAGACGGTTGAATGTCATCATCAACTCAATGGACACGAGTTTGAGCAAACTCCAGTAGACAGTGAAGGACAGGGAAGCCTGGCGTGCTGTAGTCCATGGGGTTGCAAAGAGTTGGAACAACTGAAGAACAATGATACTGTCACTCAATGCCTAGGGACCATCCCTCCCAAAGGGCTCCACCCAATTGGAAGGGAGCTGGAAAATATGCACAGTGTGTGGCTTCTTGGTTCTTGTACTCTGTCCCTAATATATTATTTCAAATGAAAACAAAGTTTTTCAGTAATTGCGATTTTTCAATCAAATCTCATATTTTCTCCACATAAATTTTATTAATTAAACTCTTCCAGACACTTTATATCTCTTTTTTCCTTCTTATAATCTTAATATTGTTCATGCATCCTAATTTTTCTCTAAAGGTATTATTATTTATATAGATGTGAAAGGCACTAAAAGGTTATTGATTTGGATTGTATGACTTTTGAGTACATTATATTGCCCACAAATTGGTCAAGTGAGTACTTATCTTTTAAGAAATAATTTGATGTACAAATTATTATATAACACAAACTCCAAGGAATAACATTCAAAATCCGCAATAGACTCCTTTACACACACTTTGCAAATGCTGTTGTTAATTTCCTGTTTGGTTATAAACAATTAATATTTATTTAGCAATATGCACAGGATGGGTATAGGACATGTGGAGTACACAGATACTTAGAAAGCATATTGCTTGCCCTTTAGAACAGCATCTCTCAAAATGAAATAATACACAGACCCCCTCAAATAACAAAACAAAATATTATAAGGAATGATCTTTGAGTTGGTTTAAATAATTTTGATTATGATTATTACTCAAATACAAGTATAAAAACTAGATACAAGTTTCTTGTCCTTAAAGTTCTTATAAAGTTGAAACAGATGTACATTTATAAATAAAATGTTAAAAAATAAGTTAATAAGCACATTTCAATTTAAATTTATTGTGATGGATAATTTTTATTTTTCTGAAACCAAATAGTTGTATACAAGGTAAATATAGTGCTGATTATTATATATCACAGGGCTTCCCTGGTGGCTTGGTGGAAGAAAATGCATCTGTGATGCAGGAGATGTGAGTTCAATCCCTGGGTGGGGAAGTTTCCCTGGAGAAGATAATGGCAGCCCACTCCAGTATTCTTGCCAGGGAAATTCCATGGAGAGAGGAGCCTGGTGGCCTATAGTCTATTGGGTCACAAAAGAGTCAGACAGGACTTAGTAATTAAACAGCAACAATTATAGCACTAGTTTTTCTAGAGTATGTAGTTTAAAGGGCTTCCCTGATAGCTCAGTTGGTAAAGAATCCGCCTGAAATGCAGGAAACCCTGGTTCTATTCCTGGGTTGGGAAGATCCGCTGGAGAGGGGATAGGCTACCCACTCCAGTATTCTTGGGCTTCCTGTGTGGTTCAGCTGGTAAAGAATCTGCCCACAATGAGGAGACCTGTGTTTGATCCCAGAGTTGGGAAAATCCCCTGGAGAAGGGAAAGGCTACACAGAGAGGACTTAGCAACTAAAAAACAATTATAGCACTAGTTTTTCTAGAGTATGTAGTTTAACACATAAATTATGTGTGTTGTGATTAGTGACTTAGTTTTCAAACCTAGTTCTCCATTTGTCTATGGTGATAAATTTGTATGTCATTTAGCCTTCACCCACTATAAATGGATCACTTATTTATTAAACCTATATGCTATAATTATTATATATAGCAACTCATGACACAATTCACTTCAACTACAAAAGTAAATCTAGAGGTTGATTTTGGACAGGCAATACTAAACTCATAATATGTTTATACTGAAACATTTCAAACTGTTGCCAACATGTGTCCATATATTTATTTACAAGATTTCTAGGAGAAAACCTGTATACTCTCTGAAATTAAATCTTCAGACTTTTAATTAGAGAAACATTGCTCTAGGAACGTATTTCTTAGTTGCAAATTCTTATTTATTCTGTAAAATCATTCCCTAAATTATGTCATGATTAATATGCAAGTTCAAATATATCATACATATTTTTTTTTAGTTAGATTCTCAAATAAATATTTTATAATATTTCATATTTTAACCCCCAAACCCATTGCCCCTGATCCCTTTAAAAATCAACTGTTACAATATTAGTATAACTGATATACCTAACACATAGTCACAAAGTATCATGGGAATGACAAGATTTTCAAAATTAATTTTATCAAACATTAAGACCTGGCAAATCGAAGATCTTCATCCAGACAAAAATTAAACATTTTTGTTTGATTCAAGCAAAAATAATTTCTTGAATGAATTTCAAGAAATGAGACATTTCTTGAAAGAAACAAAAGCAAATATTACAAATGAACAGCAAGATTAATCCCTGTTCAGGTTGGTTTTTGTAAGTCAGTATCTCTTACCTCATCAGTTCAAGTAGCCCAGGATGCTTAGCAGTTGGCTTTTTTAAAAATAGCATTTAAGGAATAATTTTAGTGGAATTTATAAGAACTGGAAAGGAACTGGGTAAAAGAGACTAATGTAACACTAAATGTACTAAACAAATTACCAGTTAGGGATGTCGTATAGTTATGGCAATGCCTCTGAATTTCTCATCACAGCACATATATGGATAAGTAGCTAGAGATGTATGAATAAGGATATAAATTAAAATGCAAACATCATTTGTTGTTGTTGATTCACTAAGTCTTATCCCACTCTTTTGTGACCCCATGGACTGCAACCTCCAGGCTCTTCTGTCCATGGGAATTACCAGGCAAAAACACTGGAGTGGGTTGCCATTTCCTTCTCCAGGAGATATTCCAGACCCAGGGTTCCAACCTGCATCTCCTGTTTGGCAGGCAGATTCTTACCACTGAGTCACTTGGGAAGCCTGCAAACATTATTAAGGAGGATTTAAATATATAGAGAAAAGGGTACAGATATATTAATACATGCTTATGTTTTTAAGGAAGACTTAATACATATATATTATATATATAAATAAGAACATAGATATAAATGCAAAAGTGGTTAAAGAGGATTCAAAATAGTATTTAAAAATATAATTCATTTAAGAACATGACATGAAAAAGAAAGAAGATATAAGGAATTCACTCAACATTCTACATAATCATCATGTTAAATTGTTTAGTACCAATGTCAAATGTTAAAGCACAGCTGTTAACCCCATACCCCAAAATGACTAGTACCAGTCTTGTCCTGCATCCTCCTAATCTGGCTTCTCAGTTTTGGCCTTCCCAATTTGACTTCTGTTTTTCTACAGCTATGTCTCTTATCAGTCTTGCCACTTTTTATTGTCATGAGTTCAAATACTGATTTATAAATGACTTTTTACTTTAATTGGTGTGCTGTGACTATAGGTCTCTTTTTCTTGGAACTTCTCTTTCCTATTTTCTATAATCTATATAACATCAGGTATTAAAATGTGGTTTAAAACAGAAACTACAGAGTCAAATAGATATGCAGTCTAACCTTGATTTTATAATCTACTAAAGGTGTGAGAATGATTAATTGATTTAATCGCTAAAGATTTCAGTTTTCTGAACTGCAAAATGGAGAACAGTGTTTACCTCATTCTTACGCTGCAAGAAATAAATAAAATAGCATTTCTCAAAGTGCTAGGGCTTGTATACTATAAGCATGATAATGTAAACATAGGGTGCTTTTTTCTTATAATGGCTTTTCATTTCTTTATAACTTTCTTTGTACATAAATATACTTTGTTTTGCTGAGATGGATGAAAATTTTTTGAGAGCTTTAACATTGTTGTTGTTCAGCCTCTCAGTCATGTCCAACTCTTTTGCGACCCCACAGACTGCAGCACAACAGGCTTCCCTGTCCTTAACTATCTCCCAGAGCTTGTTCCAACTCATCTCCATTAAGTCAGTGATGCCATCAAAACATCTTGTTCTCTGTTGTCCCCTTCTCCTCCTGCCTCAATCTTTCTCAGCATCAGGGGCTTTTCTAATGAGTCAGCTCTTTGCATCAGGTGTTCAAAGAATTGGATCTTCAGCTTCAGTATTAGTCCTTCCAATGCATATTCAAGGTTGATTTCCTTTAGATTTGACTGGTTAGATCTCCTTGCAGTCCAAGGGACTCTCAAGAGTCTTCTCTAACACCACAGTTCAAAAGCATCAATTCTTCAGCACTCAGTCTTCTTTATGCTCCAGCTCTCACATGCATACACGACTACTAGAAAAACCATAGCTTTGATTATATGGACCTTTGTCAGCAAAGTAATGTCTCTGATTTTTAATATGCTGTTTAGGTTTCTCATAGATTTTCTTCCAAGGAGCAAATGTCTTTTCATTTTATGGCTGCAGTCACCATCGGCAGTGATTCTGGAGCCCAAGAAAATAAATATATCAATGTTTCCATTGTTTTCCCATCTATTTGCCATTAAGCAATGGGACCGGATGCCATGGTCTTAGCTTTTTACATGTTGAATTTTAAGCCAGCTTTTTCACTCTCCTATTTCACCTTCATCGAGAGGCTCTTTAGTTCTCTTTCTGCCATAAGTGTGGTGTCAACTGCATATGTGAGATTATTGGTATTTCTTCCAGCAATTTTTATTCCAGCTTGTGCTTCCTCCAGCACAGCATTCGCATAATGTACTCTGCATACAAGTTAAATATACAGGGTGACAATATATAGCCTTGACGTACTCTTTTCCCAATTTGGAACCAGTCTGTTGTTCCATGTCCAGTTCTAACTGTTGCTTCTTGACCTGCATACAGATTTCTTAGGAGGCAGGTCAGGTGGTCTGGTATTTCCATCTCTGTAAGAATTTTCCACAGTTTGTTGTGATCCACAGAGTTAAAGGCTTTGGAGTAGTCAAGGATGCAGAAGTAGGTATTTTTCTGGAATTCTCTTGCTTTTCCGATGATCCAATGGATAATGGCAATTTGATCTGTGGTTCCTCTGCCTTTTCTAAATCCAGCTTGAACACCTGGAAGATCTTGGTTCACATACTGTTGAAGCCTAACTTGGAGAATTTCACACATTACTTTGCTAGCATGAGTGCAATTGTGCAGTAGTTTGAACATTCTTTGACTTTGCCCTTCTTTGGAACTGGAATGAAAACTGACCTTTCCCAGTCCTGAGGCCACTGTTGAGTTTTCCAAATTTGTTGGCATATTCATAGCATCATCTTTCATATTTCCAAGGTCAAATGACACTGTTGAGATTCCCTATTGACTAAGAATTATCTTTTATGGTTGTTATCTCTTTATATCATTTATATTCACAATATAGAAAAAATTTCTGGTCTTTAAAGTTGAACATAAGACAATTATTTTCTATGTTCTACATTAGAGTTAAACGTGGAAAATACAATAAATAAATATGAAAGAAAACAGGAGCCAATTTTGTAGCAAAACTGTAGCCAAAAAGAAAAAAAAATTAGAAGAGGCATATTGCAAATGAAGGAGAGAATTTTTAAAATTTTAATAATTTATTTATTTGGCTGCATCAGGTTGAGTTGCAACATGTGGGATCTAGTTCCATGACAAGGGATAGAACCCAGGCCTCTGACAGTAAAAGCTCAGTGTCTTAGCCAATGAGCCACCAGGGATGTCCCAGGAAAAGTATTTTGTTCAACATCATAATGTAACAAATTTGACTTTGATAGATTAAATACACACACAGACCCAAATGAGTACATCCAGTGGTATTTAAAGAAAAACAAGTAAGACATTACAATTTTTCTTCATTAAATGTGCTTACCACTACACATATTAAGTAGTATATTTCCTAACATTATAATTATACAATTATATTCCATTTATGGATACCTAAAAATAATCCCTTTACTCTTTTAATAATGACAATTTCTATTTTTGGAAGATACCTAGAGAGAATTTAAAATGAAAATTATTTGCAAACTTAAATATTAGTTGGCATCAGTGGTGAATCATATTTTGGCAGCAGTGTTATTTAGTGCCTTTTATAACCATTCGTTCAGTCAGTAGTGAGTGTATATGAGCTTCTGTTTTTCTCCTCACCCCCTGCTCTCTTTGTATTGTCTTTATGTTTTGCTTCTTCAGTGATAAGAAAAGTGACATCAATAATCAATGAGAAAACACAGATTTAAAAAGTGAGTTGATCAAACTCCTTGATTTATTTTTTAGATTCTATCAGAAGTTAACATCTAGAACATTTCTCAAATTTTTGATGATAAGTAATTAGGTTATAACAAATTATTGTGTCTGGCACTGTTCAAGGCACAGGAAATAAAGTATAGAACAAAATCCAGACAAATTCGTTGACCTAATGGCATTAGCATTTACGTTACAGTGGGGGAAACAGACAAATAATAAGTGACAGATGTATGTGTGTTTGTGCTGGCCCATGTGTGTTTGTGTGTCTGCTGTTAAATTCTTTAAAGATAAAATATAAACCAATTGAGTAATATATTAGGGTGGTGAGGGAAGGAAGGCTTCTGTAAGGCAGAGACCTTTAAGCAAATATAAATAAAATGAAGGAGAGATCCAGGTGGACACTAAGTCTCAAAGAAAAGAGTGAAAAGAATAAAGAATGGAGCAAGGAAGGGAGGGAAGAAAGTAGGGAGGAAAACACATAGGAATAAGACACAAAAGATAGAAGAAAAGACATTCTTCTTAACACGTGTTATAAACCCCTCTAGCCTTCAAACACAAAGCCTGAGCTTCAGTTTTTAGGAGATAAAAATGTATATTAAGATGTCAGTGTCATTTCCACAATAATAAACTATGGTTAATAACAGAACAGTCTGGGAAAGAGGAGGGTATTTGACTTATGCCAAAGTTAAAATTTTGTGAAAGTCTCATAAAATTTGCCTCTTATAAAATGTGAAACACAAGAGAAGGCAATTCTAATGCACAGTTAACTAATACTTTATTAAATGTAATATAATATAAAAAGAAAATATAAGAACTTAAGGAGAAAACAAATCTTTGTGAATATATATCATAAAAATATTCACCATTGTTTCAGTTCTTTGTGAGTGCAGAATTATGTATTTATATCAAAATGTATGCTCTTAAAATTAAAATAAAGTTAAGTACACTTAACTTTGGAAATCAAACTTCTATTTCACAGATTTTTATTTTATATTTACATCTTTCTATGGTAAAGTTTAAAGGGATATCTTTTCATGATATTTTCACTAGATGGAAGTACTATCTGAAATAGCATTGCATGTCATACATATCTCATTTGCTTTCATACTCATGTAACATGTCTTCATGTTTAACCACACTTAAAATTACATGTCTTGAGCACAGTAAACATTAAAATCATGTTGAAAGGGAGAAGAAGTTATTCTAAGTAATAGGCATTTTTAAAAGAACATAGGACTAGGATTTAGGGGTGTGTGTGTGTGTGTTTGGATGTGTACCTTTGAAATAAAATGTCTCAGTATACACAGAGTAAGATCTAAAAATAGGTGCTATAACATATACACCACTACCCCCACCCCCACCCCATGGAACATTTCCTGGAAATAAAATTTAGCTGTAGAAACAGGAACATAACATCTGATTTTATATCCACAGAAGCAAAATTTTATCTTACCAGTTAAGGAGGATAATTAGATCGCTCTAACATAAATATTTAGAACTTTTTTGGCAAAATGTAGAAAACACAGTATAAAGTAATATGAATTACTTACAACCATCTCATTTAGAGACACCCAGCAATCTGGTGGGAAGTCCTGCAGCAGTGGTACCAGGAACTGAAGACAGCCATCCCAGTGGCACAGGAGCAGCATCATGCCAATGAGGTTAAAAATTCTCACCACAGCACTGGCAAGATCATATGTCATGTGGAAAATCTGTTGACCAAAATAAAATCAATTCTTATAATCAATTTTTTTTAAAGTTAAGAATACTACCAATTTCAGTAGACTATCTGTGCTAGATTTATATACTAACTCTATTATATAGTGCTCACAGAATTAATTTCATAAACTGTCTCCCTTTTTGACATTTAACATTGTGTGTTCTAAAGTGATCTCACATTTTGGAGCTATCTCAAAACCTAACATGGGAAGAAACACAGAAATTTGGCTATTTTGACACCAGTTAATAAAAGAGGCTAATTAAAAATAGTCAAATCCATGTAGCTCCATCCTGATTTATCTACCTGATTAAAAAAACCACCATAATGTATGCAGTATTACTTTTGATGTATACAGGACTGTGTGTAGTTGGCTGGGCCCAATTTGATTGTCTGTTGGGCTCCAAAATCACCGCAGATGGTGATTGCAGCCATGAAATTAAAAGACACTTACTCCTTGGAAGGAAGGTTATGACTAACCTAGACAGCATATTAAAAAGCAGAGATATTACTTTGACAACAAAGGTCCGTTTAGTCAAGGCTATGGTTTTTCCAGTGGTCATGTATGGATGTGAGAGTTGGACTGTGGAGAAAGCTGACTGCCAAAGAATTGATGCTTTTGAACTGTGGTGTTGGAGAAGATTCTTGAGCATCCCTTGGACTGCAAGGAGGTCCAACCAGACCATCCTAAAGGAGATCAGTCCTGGGTGTTCATTGGAAGGACTGATGCTGAAACTGAAACTCCAATACTTTGGCTACCTCATGCGAAGAGTTAACTCATTGGAAAAGATCCTAATGCTGGGAGGGATTGGGGGCAGGAGGAGAAGGGGACTACAGAGGATGAGATGGCTGGATGGCATCATCAACTCGATGGACATGAGTTTGAGTGAACTCCAGGAGTTGGTAACGGACAGAGAGGCCTGGTGTGCTACGATTCATGGGGTTGCAATGAGTCGAAATTGGCTGAGAGACTGAACTGAACTGAACTGAACTGAACTGAGCTCTTATAATTAATACACCTCAGCAGGTATAAACTTCACATGTGAACAGTTGCTGAGATAGTTATTTATTTATTTAATATTTATTTTTTATTGAGATAACACTGGTTAGTAACATATGTTTCATATATATGACATTTTATGTCTACTTCTGTATAGATTACAGCATGTCTATCCCCCAAATTTGGTTTCCATCCATCACCATAAAGTTTATCACCTTTACCCTTTTTGCCTGCTGCTGCTGCTAAGTCGCTTCAGTCGTGTCCGACTCTGTGTGACCCCATAGACAGCAGCCCACCAGGCTCCCCCGTCCCTGGGATTCTCCAGGCAAGAACACTGGAGTGGGTTGCCATTTCCTTCTCCAATGCATAAAAGTGAAAGGTGAAAGTGAAGTCACTCAGTCGTGTCCGACTCAGCGACCTCATGGACTGCAGCCCACTAGGCCCCTCCGTCCATGGGATTTTCCAGGCAAGAGTACTGGAGGGGTTGCCATTGCCTTCTCCACCCATTTTGCCTATCCCCTGCTATTTCCTTTCTGGTTACCCCTATTCTTCTCTGTATCTATGTGTCTGCTTTGTTTGTTCATTTGTTTTGTTATTTTTTGTTTATTTATTTATTTTTATGTTCCACATAGGAATGAAATAATATGGTATTAATCTTGCTTCATCTGACTTATTTCACTTGACATAATATCCTGAAGGTCCATCCATGTTGTTGCAAATGGTAAGAATTCAACTTTTTGATAGTTGAGCAGTATCCCACTGTATTTGTATACCACATCTATTTTATCCATTCATCCATGGATGGCCACTTAGGTTGTTTCCACATCTTGGTTATTATAAATAATATTGCTTGAATATAGGATGCATATATCTTTTAAGATTAGTGGTTTTCATATTCTTTGGATAAATACCCAGAAGTGGGATAGCTGAATCATGGTAGATTATTAATGGCCCTGTTAAAACCTTGCTCACAGAAGATTTGTAATGAGAAGACTGCTTCCTTATGGAGCACATATGTCTGCAGACAGTCACGCTAACCAGAGAAGGAAGCACCCGGTCTACTTTAAACAAAGCCAAACTTCTTATTGTCTAAGGGTCTTCCCTGGTGACTCAGGTGGTAACAAATCTGCCTGCAATGCGAGAGACCTGGGTTCGATCCTTGGTTTGGGAATACCTTGGAGAAGGGCATGGCAACCCACTCCAGTGTTCTTTCCTGGAGAATCCCCATGGACAGAGGAGTCTGGCGGGCTACAGTCCATGGGGTCACAAAGAGTCAGACACAACTGAGTGACTAAGCACAGCACAGCTTGTAGGGTAAGTCTCAGTGAAAACTTGACTCAACTTCTTGAACAAGTGGCTAACATCAATGATTAATATTTTCAGTTTTTTTCCATCTATGAGGTAGACATTCTAAAGTGATAAATTCCTATCTAAATTTATTCTTAGTGCCACTGCATGAAAGCCAGAAAACACAAAAACAACACTATAGATGCTACTCAGTGAATTGTTAAATGAATGAATGAGAATTTTGCAGAGAGTTAATAATAACAGCAAAAGTAACCTTCTGTGACTTTGAGAGTGTAAAGTTTTTGTTTTTGTCTTTTAAGATAGGAATTAAAAAAAAATAATCATTATTTGCTACCATCCAAGTAATCTGAATTTGAAACTGATTTGATTTCCAGAGTTGTGGGTAACAGAAAGACAGACCATTCTGACCCACTAGCAATATGTTTAAAGTGGTACTTATGAGTCAGCAGAATAAAAAATAATCAAAATACATTTTAAAGGTAGTGCTTTAATTTTATTTTCACCAAACTAAACTACAAAATAAGTCAGTGGAAGACTACTGTGCTTTACATTTGCCCAGATCAGAACATTATGTTGTTCATATGACTTCAAGGTGAGGAATGAGCTGGTTACAAATACTCACTGAATTCTTTTTTATAATATTATCATTCTAGAATTCTGTCCAGTTGGAGTCTAATAACTCTAGAGAGAATAGCTGGAAGAATATTTGATTAAGATAAGTTGATTCAGAATACCAAATCCTGCCCTAATATTTGCATAATTGTCCACCAGAAGTATAATTTTTTGTACTATTTTCCCCAGGAGCAATGCATAATCCACTCTGCTCTTAAAAAGGTCAAATCGTAGACTGTGCTCTATGCATATATCCATAAATTAGCAGAGTAATTCCACAGAGCTTCCACATTCATACTTGATAAGTTGAATTCAGGGTCCTCTCAATCTAATAATCAGCTATGAAATCAGTGAGTCTTAACCTATCCTTAAGTATTTGATTTACTTTACTATGGTTTACTTAACCAAAAAATCATCAAGAGTAATTCAAGACTTCTCATGGGATATATTGATCTCTTCTTTGTGGTTTCACAGATGGGAATCATTTAGAGGTTAGGTTGCTTCTGTGATCTCAGTTATCAATTGAAGGTTTCAAATATGCTTTCAGAATTCTTATTATTGTAACGTTAAGAAAATCAAATGGGCCAGAAGAGGCTCTCTTGACACAGAACATTCTTATTTTTAAGGTATTAAAATAAGGTCAGGTTCTTTGGTTTATCTTTATATATTTGTACTTGCATAACCTGTCACATCTTTTAAGATGGGAGAATCTCCATGTCATGTTGACAAAGAATATAAGAACACAAATAATTAGCTACTCAGTTCATTTCACACCTAACATATATCCAGAATTCAATATGTGGTAGTCCTAATCAATAGTAAAATAAGAATTTTAAGAGTCCTTTTGCACCTTTTGTAATTCTTAACTTGAAAGTTATCCAGGTTAGCCTACCATGCTTTAGGCAAAGTGCAGAAGGTTTCATCTGGTATATGAGAGAAGAGTAGGCTTCACAGAGGTCTTTTTGAACACTGACAATGACTATAGTCATTGGAGTAATTTTATCAGTTCCTACTCTAACCAGGATCTTATTTGAATGGCCAGCCCATAACCTTCAGAAAAGTCAACCAATTGGCCTCTCATCCTTATCAGTCTGTGTCCATAGTCAAAATGCAGTTACCTCCTCCTCATTTTCCCTTACCTATTATCAGATTCTCATGCTCTTGAGTGTTTTTTTTTTGGGGGGGGGGGGTGGTGCTTTCTTCTTTCCACTGTTACTTCCAAACTCCTACACTATCCATGAATTCTCTCATACCCTCAGCCTCATTATAGAATTCTTCCTCTCCTCTACTTTTCCTGAGATGTATGACTGCACCTCATCATCTCCTTAAAGACTCAGCTTCTCTGGTAACTTTCTCAAATAGAGTTGATTCAGTTCTTTCATAAGCCTTAGATTTTGATGACGATGCCCTCTTTTTCTCAGGTCTCCTTTGCCACTTTCAGATAGTTATTTTTCTAGGCATAGCAAAAAAAAAAAAAATTCCTTCTCTTCAGTGCCCACTCTATTTGGCTATTCCACCTGTACCTTCTCATTTCTAGCATCTTAACAACCTCTCAACCTCTACTCTCCACACATCTCCATTTATTAAAGGCTGTGTTTTTCCACTGTCTTTTTTCTGCAAAATGTCAATTTCTGAATAATCAAAACAGCCACTTTCTATACCTAAGCCAGTGAAAATTACTGGGTAGGAAACTGTAGATTCTGTTTAATATTTTTTAGAGGATTGTAACCCTATCTGAAGACTTCAGCTATGGTTATGTACTTCTTTATTCTTAGTACCTATGTTTTTCCCTCTTACCACCAAAATATCTTATATTTTCCCCTCGTTTCTCAGGTTTCCAAAGACCGTGACCATGCTGCTGAATTTCAGTTTAAATGTTACCTTTCCAAAGGAGACACATTCTTATGCCTCAGGTCCCTCACCTCTGATCCCTCATGCTTTCCAACAGACATATATCAACAGCTTTTCTTACTGACTTTTTCCTAGTATCAAAAGATGTGTCTTTTGATATTACTCTGATCTTCTTTTCTTCTTCAGGAGCCTAAATAATTAGTTCAGAGCTCTTAATCTATGAGTGGACATTTTTGTTAAACACTGAAAAAAACGAATTAATGTCAAAATTAAAATTTAAAAGCAAAGACATCTGTAATAACAGCCAACTGCAAATCCTCTTGGATGTCTCAGGAATGTCAAATTACTATAACTACTAGATTATGCTTTCTTCAGAATTGCTAACTTCTACATTGATTATACTCCACATATTTAGAAATAATAAAATTTCTCATCTCCTCAAAAATGTTTTTTTTTTAATTTTATTTTATTTTTAAACTTTACATAATTGTATTAGTTTTGCCAAATATCAAAATGAATCCATCACAGGTAAAATGTTTTAAATTGAAAATGTATCTTCACTTCCCAGGTACTTTCCTACTTTTTTTTTTTTTCCTTTATAGCCTTCTTGGTTCATCTTCTCAAAAAAGTCTCTTCACTGAAACTTTGAGACAGAAAGAGATCTGACCTGCTGTACTGGGTAAACTGGTTTTCTTTCCATAGTTACACATGCAAATTACCACCTGGTGCAAAATCTGATTTCCTGAAGGACATATTTGTCATAGCTACACTGTGCTTCTTCCCTCTCTCTCCTCCCCACATATTAGGGGAACTTAGAGATATTTAAAGCTAACTCCATTTCCCTACATGTGGAATTGAAACTTTAAAAAAGTATGTGCATCTATTTGAGCATTCTTTTTGAAGTTGTACAGATATCCTATCATTGCAGCTATAGAGAAGGTTATCTCTTACCACATGACTGCACAGTGAACTAAATAGTACTTATATAGTCAGAACAACTACATACTTACAGAAGTATAGTTATGGAATAGACTGTGTTAGTCATCAGTCATTGTCACTAAAAATACACAGCTGACTCTGCACGTCTTATTTTGAGCATATCCATGTAGTTCTTTAACAAACATATATATATTAATTAATATATATATGTTTCTCCTTATATATAATGAAAAAGAAATAAATTTTAGCCATTGCTGTTGTAAAAAAATTGTCATGTTTTCTAACTATGTTTTATCTTGACTAAGATAAACTTGACTATCACTATCGAAGTCTAGCTTGACTAGATTGTAGGAATTTGTTTCATTTCTTTGATACTGTAAAATATATCAGCCATTTCCTATCGTACATATTTTTACACAGGATTTTAATTCCTTATACCCCAAAATTTAGAAAAAGTATTTCTTCATGCATAAATTGTTCTTTGTTAGCCTTGCTAGCCTGAGAAAAAGCAGACATTATGAATTATGAAGAAAACATGGGAAAAGTAATATAATAATATGAATTCTTTGAAGATTTTTGGTAGGAAACAATGATAAGAAACAGCTACAGTGTAAACTATGAAAGTACAAACCTTGAAAATGGAAGCACAATGTCTAGTGGTACAGAGTTTTGCTCAGCAAAATTTGTTTTTTCTCCCACAGAGGTTACTCCTCTAACAATGAATTTGCATAATTGGGTCAGTGTTAATGAGTACCCAACTGAGATGAAGCATTTCTTCTAAGATCAGTCATTTTCCTTGGAATTTAAACTCAATATAATCTCACAAATGGAAATAGGTCAGAAACAAAAATGCTTATGATAGGTTATATTTTGTTAATTGAATATACCCAAATCTTCACATTTTAAAACTCCTTAGGAAAAAATGGTACCTCTTTTTAACTTATATGAGGACTGCATAGTGTAACAGAACATCTAATTATTGGACAGGGCCCTAGAGAAATGAAAGAGCAAGCATAATCCCCATTTGCATAATTTACTTTAATAAGAAGTAGCTTACACATTGGGAAAATAAAATTACGAATGAATATTGAAAATGACCCTATTAAGAAGAGAGTTGAATGGATTAGTACTACAGAAAAAAATGAAATTAATTAAAATTAAGCAATTTAAGATCATTATTCCCCTTTTACAAATTTCAAATGACTGTAAACGTAGACAATATATACAAATTGTGCAACTACTAAAATACAGAAATGAAGAAAATAAAAACAAACACATATTGTATGATGGATCTTTAAACCTTATTTTAATCATGGTTGTGTGAAGACTATCTTCTGCTTAATACACCCTTATTTCATTAAGTCAGGACTTATTTTCATGAAGTTAGCACTAAGATATTGATTTAATGAAATATGTTTAATATTCTTCTGAACTTTTCCCCATAAAATTAAATATTTATAGTTATTTTTAATAAAAATCTTAATTTATTTTTATTGTCTAGTATACAGGTATAACAAAAATCAAGAAAATTATTAAGTGGCTATGTGTCTTTTTATGTGTAGAGAATGAAGGTGAAAAAAGTCAGACTAATTGGAATATTCTATCAATTCTGTATAGCTCCTGTGAATTAATTTAAATGATATTTCCCTAACATTGTGTTTTTGGGAGAGGTTTAGGGACTATTTCATTTAAAAACTAACATACTGCTAGTAACAGTCCCATATATATTTTTATAATTTCTCGTCAATCTTTTGTTTGCTCTCTCTCTTTTTTGTCTGTCTTACCAAATCCATTATATCTTACATGCTTCAATAAGTACAAATGTAGTTATCTCTGCATTTTGAGCACAGATAGAAGTATTCTAGTTTTTATTACCATGTAGCTCATTTCCTCAGCATACAAAATCCATTGCATGAATTTATGCTTTTTGAAGGGTAAAAATATGCCATACAAAGAAATAGAGAAATGTACCTAATATTAGTAAGAACAAATGCTTTATTTTGAAGGCTTCAAATCAGTAATTTGTGTGTTAAAATTCATCTAAATAATGAACACACTTAAAACAGAGAGAAGACCACTTCAGTGTACAATCTCTGGTAACTGAACAATAAAAGCAAATGAAGCAAGGGATGTTTCAACTCATTTTATATACTCTGTAAGCTGTTTTCCCATAAGTAGTTATTCTATAAATATTACATAGTCAATAAACAGCTACTGAATTGCTTAAAAATTACGAAGTAAGAATGTGACATATTTTTCCATTCTACTCATTTATCATCTAGAAAGAATTTTTGTACTAACCCCCAATTAAATAAATTCTATTAAATTGTCCACCTGACATGTATAAAATGCATAATATATTTCAGTGGTCTCTTGCTAACATATTTTAAGTATACTCCCAAATAATATTATATATTGTTATAGCTTCCATCTTCTATACATTTTGTGAGAAAGAATCTACTTCAATATTTTTGGCCTCACAATCATGAAATTTGTTATATTCACAAGTGATGATGAATGTTTGGCATCTCAAACAACTTTTTTGGCTTAAAATATTGAAAATTGTAGTGTTCAAAGTGTGATAAAAAATCTTTAAAATTTGTCATGTACATACGCATGGAATGTTAAATTGCTTGGTATATAATATATGGTTTTCAAATCTTTGAGCAATTATTTTATTAAATAACAAAGTTAATATGAAATCAAATTACACTTACTAGCCAAAAGTTTTGCCAAGTAAAGGACTTAAAGAACTTGTCTATTGGGCAAATGCATAACTTCCTAAGACTGAAGTTCTGCATTAATCAGTTTCTAAAAATTTGCCTTGACTTTTCCACTAAAAAAATGGGGTAAAAGAGTTCTGAAATACATAGTACATGCAAAATTCCACAAACTTTTACTTTACAAATTAAAAAGTACAATTTTTAAAGAAGTGAAACACACAAGAAAGTCAACATCACACACACACACACACACACACACACACACGTCACATCAAAGAGAAGCCAGAGGTAAAATACTATTTTATATAAGTACTTTGTTGATTAAACAAATAAAATAAAGTATAATAAAACTAATGGTAACAAATATATGGTAAAATAAGACAAGGTAGAAGCCATCATATTTAGATAAATTGCATAATGTGCTTCTCAACATCTGCAGCCTCTATTCATCAATCATAGTCTAGAGAGTTCATGTGCAACCAGCACATACCCCCATTTGCCAGAAGTCAACAAGGGAAGCAAGATAAAGGGAAGCTAGCGTCTGGGAAAAAAAAAAAAACTGTTAAGATGAAAATAATGCTTCTTCATAATTTTTTAATAGTAGCCATCCGTTACATCATGCATTGGTGTCATCTAGCTAATTAGATGAGCCAGCTAAGTTCAAATTACTAATTTATTTGAGTGGATTTGTGTCAGTGATGATCTGGAAAAGAAAGTGGTGCTGGTTCACTGTCTTGGCAAATGCCTTGGAAAGAAATCACTAAATACATGATTTGTGGCATGAAGCCAATAAAATAGAACTATGAATCTTAGTGAATAAACCACACCTTGTGCCATTTGATGAAACCTAATAAGTGAGATGGAGAAGGCAACGGCACCCCACTCTAGTACTCTTGCCTGGAAAATCCCATGGATGGAGGAGCCTGGTGGGCTGCAGTCCACGGGGTCACGAAGAGTCGAACTGAACTGAACGACTTCACTTTCACTTTTCCCTTTCATGCATTGGAGAAGGAAATGGCAACCCACTCCAGTGTTCTTGCCTGGAGAATCCCAGGGACGGGGGAGCCTAGTGGGCTGCTGTCTATGGGGTCACACAGAGTCGGACACAACTGAAGCGACTTAGCAGCAATAAGTGGTAAGGGGCTTCCCTTGTGGCTCTTCTTCCCAATGGTAAAGAATCCTCCTGCCAATGCAGGAGGTGCAGGAGATGTGGATTTGACTCCTGGGTCAGGAATATCCTCTGGAAAAGGAAATAGCAACCCACTCCACATTTCTTGCTTGAGAAACTCCATGGAGAAGCCTGGCAGGCTAGAGTCCAGGGAGTTGCAAAATGTTGTGCACAACTGAGCAACTAAGCACACACACAATAAATAAGAAAGATATAGTATTATTGCAACTTCCTAAAAAGAAACTAAAACACTATTATTATTTCTGGGTCATGCTACGTGGCTTGTGGGATCTTAGTTCCCTGACCAGAAATAGAATTTAGTGACCCCTGCAGTGGAAGTGCTGAGTCCTAACCACTGGACCACCAGGCAATTCTCAGAAACTAAACTTTAAAAATAAACAAGAGTTGGCAAAGTTGTTAGCAACTACAAGAAACATTTGAGTAAGATTTGATCTATTGGAAAATAGCATGATTTCTTATTAACTAGTTGGACACCTTTCAGAACTAAATATGCATTATAATCAATGCACAGGATAGTACATCATGATATTTGGTAGACCACATGAAGTGCTGAAAATATTTAAGTATCAGATTTATTCTAAGAATCACATAAATTGATATATGTGGCATGCTCAGTCACTTCAGTCGTGTCTCTTTGCGATACTACAGATTGTAGCCCACCAGGTTCCTCTGTTCATGGAATATTCCAGGCAAGATTACTGGAGTGGGTTGCCATGCCCTCCTCCAGGGGCTCTTCCCAGATCAGGGATAAATCCCATGTCTCTCCTGTTTCCTGCACTGCAGGCTGATTCCTTACCACTGAGCCACTAGGAAAGCCCAATATATGTGGACATAACCTTAAAACCAATAAGCTATTTTTGTATAAATTTGATTTTTCTTATCACCCCCCAAAACCACCTATCAAATAATGGCCCTATGCAGAAAACAATGCTAAGCTCAGAATTCTCTGGTGCTCATCGATCACCTCCACCACACACTCACACACACCTGTTTTGTTCCCCCCACCCCCCAGACTCCTTCCACCTGTGTTAAGAAGGACTCATTTTTCTCTATACCTGCTGAAGTGATATCATAATTATTGTTTCCTTTAATGCATCTTCCAGTATTCATACTTAATCTCAGTTTATACCTTTATTTGGAGAAGGAAATGGCAACCCACTCCAGCATTCTTGCCTGGAAAAATTCCATGGACTGAGGAGCCTGGTGGGCAACAGTCCATGGGGTTACAAAGAGTCAGCCATGACTGAGCAACTGAGCACATACTTTTATTTGGGGGCGGGGAGTGTGGTAAGGGCAGTAAGCACATGGGTAAGTATCTTTCTCTCTTACTCTGTTGAGAATAGCTTGTCTGGGTATAGAATTCTAGATTGAAAAGCACTTCCTTCACTTTATTTGAAGACTTGACTCCATTCCTCCTAGAATAGTGAAAATGTATCTTTCTCCAATTATAGGTTTAATCTCTTGAGTGAAAAGATGATCAATTTTTTTATGGAAATAAATGAAAACTTCCCCAATTAGTGTGTGTGTGGGGGGGTGCACATTGTGAGAGATGGGTTAGACCTTAAATGAAGCATCTTTCTTGTGATAGCCCTATTGCTCAATTACATTCTGCATTATGCTTTCTAACTCCAACTATAAATGTCTCAAAGCTTTCACAGTACAGACTGGCTCTCATGTCCTTTTCAGACTCTTTTGCAGCACATTCCAGAATGCAATTTTGTCTCCTTGTGCCATCTCTCATTCTGCTCCCTTTGGTTTTCAATCTTTTAAAATTTTTGACTTTTTCTCTTCTCAATAAGAGTCTTAGGCTCTTGTTCCCTTCTGTGTTATACATGCATTTCTTTTTTTCATTTTGATTCTTCAAGTGGTTTGGAGTGTAAGACAGACAGAAGGCCAAGCTATGTGTCTTATCTATCTTCTGGAGTCAGAATTCTTTATTTTATAATGTGCCTTTCTGTGAACCTCTAATATCAAATAACTTGTTTTAGACACTAAGTTGTATCTGACTCTTTTTTGACCCCTTGATCTGCAGCCAACAGGCTCCTCTATCCATGTGATTTCCCAGGCAAGAATACTGCAGTGGGTTGTCATTTCCTACTCCAGATAAAAGAACTTACACAAACCAAATCATAATTGCATAGTCTTTCTGGATTGACTGATTTGTTCTAATGATCTGTCAATCTAATCAAATGCCAAAAAAATACTGACTAGTTTATCTTTGTAGCATATTTTTCAGCCTAAGTGGCCACCTATCAATGACTATCCTTGTAAATAATTCGTATTTCACACACTTATATTTAAAAATATACTTAGAATCACTTTGTCAAGTCCCTCTTCCACTCACAAAATCATGTTAGGCTTTGTTGTAATTGATTGAATTTGTGTTTCTCATTGTTTTTTCAATATTACTTACCTCATATCTCCAACTCTAGCCTCATCGTCTTTGAAAATATAGTCTACTTGGTATCTAGACTTATCATTTTATTGTTCGAACTTGATCATAGAAGTCCCCTGCTTGAACTTTTGCAAGAAATCCAGAGAAGCTTCATGATGTTCAAACTCTAAAGGTTCCTTATGATCTGCCCTCCGTCTACCATTTCACTGTCATCTCTCATCCTTCCTCTGAAAGTATTCCATGCTTTGGGAAGACAAAAATGTTATAGAAGTACTGACACTAGTGGTAAAGAACCTACCTATCAAGGCAGTAGATGTAAAGGACACAGGTTCTATCCCTGTGTCAGGAAGATCCCCTAGAGGAGGACATGGCAACCCACTCCAGTATTCTTGCCTGGAGAATCCCCTGGACAGAAGAGCCTGGAGGGTACAGTCCATATGGTCACAAGTGGTTGGACACGACTGAAGTGACTTAGTATGCATGCACCCTTTCCACAACATGATTGCATCCCTTGACATAATATTCTTTCCTGGTATAGTTTCTTTCATTCTATCCCTTTTCTAACTGATGAATTTATTCATACTTCAAAACTTGGCTCAAATATCACTTGCTCAGGAAAGACTTGTTTAATCTCTCCAGGGAAAGAATTAAGAGTTTCCTCCCACAGGATCTAGTCCACATCTCTTCAAGTTATTTAATACTTGACTATAATTATGTGTTTATATATTTGTGTCCTCACTAGATTGTGAGCCCCTAGAGGTCAAGGACTGTATTCACAAAGCAAAAACTTAATACATGTTTACAAAGTAGAATGAAGTGCATAAGAGAAGAAAAAAGGTAGGAAAAGAAGAATGGATGGTAGGGAGGAAGGAAAAGTGGAAAGGATGGAGGGAAGGAGGGACAGAGGGAAGGAAAAAGGAAGGGGTTACCAGTTTAGAAATAAGTGGCTTGCTTTACTATATGGGAACTTTAGGATTATTATATATTTTTCCAATTTTTGTGTGTGTGTTTATGACACAATGGAATTTTTATTTGAAGAGAATCATCATCATGTACTTGTAATGAAATAAATTGATATACAAATTCACGTAATTCCAGAATATCTGTCAATCTTTGTCACATCCTGGTTACACAATCAATGTCGATAGAGACATTTTCATCACTGTAGCTTGTCCTTCACTCAAGCTTTAATTACAAAAATTTACTTCTCTAACAACATTTTTCTATCTAGTTTTTCCCCTCACTGTATTACTCTCACTGAACTTTCTTTCAATTGCTTGAGATAAGCAGTCTTGGAAAAGTTCTATTTTCTTTCATTCTCTGCCTGCTCATCATCACTTCCATCATTATCCAGTCTGACACAAAAATCTATTATTTCAACCAGTATCTCTCAAAGTAGTTAATTGTCTTCTTCTCCACTCTGTTCTCATGGTAATACACTGTTTCAAAATTAACTGTCCACAAGATCACTCTTGTGTATGAGCTTCTATATATAATAGATAGAAGTCCCCAAATGTATGGCCAGCTCATGGTTTTAACATCAACAAGGTTGTCAAAGCTGTTTAGTGGGATTGGCATGTTCTTAGGAAGGAATGATGCTAAAGCTGAAACTCCAGTACTTTGGACACCTCATGCGAAGAGTTGACTCATTGGAAAAGACTGATGCTGGGAGGGATTGGGGGCAGGACGAAAAGGGGACAACAGAGGATGAGATGGCTGGATGGCATCACTGACTCGATGGACATGAGTCTGAGTGAACTCCGGGAGTTGGTGATGGACAGGGAGGCCTGGCGTGCTGTGATTCATGGGGTCGCAAAGAGTCGGACACAACTGAGCGACTGAACTGACTGACTGACTGAGGTTGGTCATAGCTTTTCTTCCAAGGAGTAAGCATCTTTTAATTTCATAGCTGCAGTCACTGTCTGTAGTGATTTTGGAGCCCCAAAAAATAAAGTCTCTCACTGTTTCCATTGTTTCCCCATGTATCTGCCATGAACTGATGGGACCAGACGCTGTGGTCTTAGTTTTCTGAATGATTAGTTTTAAGCCAACTTTTTCACTCTCCTCTTTAATTTCATCAAGAGTCTCTTTAGTTCTTTACTTTCTGCCATAATAATGGTGTCATCTGCATATATGAGGTTATTGATATTTCTCCCGGCAATCTTGATTCCAGCTTGAGCTTCACCCAGTCCAGCATTTCTCATGATGTACTCTGCATAGAAGTTAAATAAGCAGGATGACAATATACAGCCTTGACATACTCCTTTCCCGATTTGGAACCAATCTGTTCCATGTCCAGTTCTAACTGTTGCTTCTTGACCTGCATACAGATTTCTCTGGAGGCAGGTCAGGTGGGGTATTCTTATCTGTTGAAGAATTTTCCATAGTTTGTTGTGATCCACACAGTCAAAGAATTTGGCTTAGTCCATAAAGCAGAAGTAGATGTTTTTCTGGAATGCTCTTTTTTGATGATCCAACAGATTTTTGGCAATTTGATCTCTGGTTCCTCTGCTTTTTCTAAATCCAGCTTGAACATGTGGAAGTTTACAGTTCACATACTGTTAAAGCCTGGCTTGGAGAATTTTGAGCATTACTTGGCTAGCTTGTTAGATGAGTGCAATTGTGCGGTAGTTTGAACATTATTCAGCATTGCCTTTCTTTGGATTGGAATGAAAATTGACCTTTTCCAGTCCTGTAGCCACTGCTGAGTTTTCCAAATTTGTTGGCATATTGAGTGCAGCACTTTCACAGCATCATCTTTTAGGATTTGAAATAGCTCAACTGGAATTCCCTCACCTCCACTAGCTTTGTTCATAGTGATGATTCCTAAGGCCCACTTGACTTCGAATTCCAGGATGTCTGGCTCTAGGTGAGTGATCACACCATCGTCGTTATCTGAGTCATGAAGACTTTTTTTGTATAGTTCTTCTGTGTTTCTTGCCACCTCTTCTTAATATATTCTGTTTCTGTTAGGCCCATACCATTTCTGTCCTTTATAGTGCCCATCTTTGCATGAAATGTTCCCTTGGTATCTCTAATTTTCTTAATGTGATCTCTAGTCTTTCCCATTCTATTGTTGTCCTCTATTTCTTTGCACTGGGCACTAAGGAAGGCTTTCTTATCTTTCCTTGCTATTCTTTGGAACTCTGTACTCAAATGGGTATATCTTTCCTTTTCTCCTTTGCCTTTAGCGTCTCTTCTCAGATATTTGTAAGGCCTTTAGCCTTTGCCTTTAGCGTCTCTTCTCAGATATTTGTAAGGCCTCCTCAGGCAATCGTTTTGCCTTTTTGCATTTCTTTTTCTTGGGGATGGTCTTGACTACTGCCTACTGTACAATGTCACGAACCTCTATCCGTAGTTCTTCAGGCACTCTATCGGATCTATATTCATTGAATCTATTTGTCACTTCCACTGTATAATCCTAAGGGATTTGATTTAGGTCATACCTGAATGGTCTAGTGCTTTATTTTCCTAATTTTGTAGAAACTAGTCAAATCTATGATTTTTTGTTGTTTGAGTATCAATAATGCAATAGTGATGGGTATAAAGAGGGTGTAAAATAAACTAATGATTAATTAAATTTTGATTCCACATAATAATTGTGTGAAAATAGTTTTAATTACCTTCATGGTCATTTTCATATGTTCTATAATAATAAAATTGCTATTAAGCAGAAGAACTTTGTTTCTATGTTCTGATTACATGATATGCTAGAATAATTTTTAAAATATTGCAGAATTGTCAATATTCTCTTTTTGACGGTACAGACTATTTTGAGTTTTTGAGACTGTTTTGAATCAACCAAAAATATTGTTCACTTGTGATATCGGGTCCAACAACATCAATTCCACTGTGTTTTAAGGCATTCCAGAATCATTATGAATTTGAGCTAATGGGCTAATCCTATAACAGGCAACTAGACTGAGCCAAAATTCACTCTAAAAAAATTGCAGAATTGGATGTATTCCTATTGAGTTGGCATAAGTTAAATTCAATAGAATTCAGTATTTCTGACAAATTCTAAATGGAAGAGTCCAAAAGGTTACTATCATTATTATCTGGGCTTTCACCCAGCATTCAAACTCACAAATCACTGTCATGTTTTCTGCTAAAATCAGCATCGATTCTGGACTCCATATTATTTGATTCATTTGGTATATTTATGTAGTATGAGAGTTTATAGAATATTTTTGTTTTATGCTCAGTAGTTTATTTAGAAAGAAAAACATCCATTTTCATTTAAGACAAACAAGGGTGAAAAGTTTTAATATATCTACCTCTGTTTTTTACATTTCTGTAACCCCTTTTCCTAATGTTCTTCACAAAGAATCAGAATTTCTTAATAGAGATGCAGATGTAGAGAGCAGACTTGTGGACACAGTGGGGGAAGGAGTGAAGTGAAGTCGCTCAGTCGTGTCCGACTCTTTGAGACCCCATAGACTGTAGCCTACCAGGCTCCTCCCTCTATGGGATTCTCCAGGCAAGAGTACTAGAGTGGGTTGCCATTGCCTTCTCCAGGGAATCTTCCCGCCCCAGGGGGGATCTTCCTGTCCCAGGGATAGAACCCGGGTCTCCCACATTGCAGGCAGACACTTTAACCTCTGAGCGACCAGGGGAGTGGGGCAAATTGAGGTAGAATCTCATGAAAACACATACATTAGTAAAGTAGACAGCAAGTGGTGAGCTGCTGTATGACACCGGTAGCTCAGCCTGGTGCTCTGTCAATCTAGAGGGGTAGGATGGTGCAGGGGGTAAGGGGCAGGGTCAAGAGGGAGGGGACATGTGTATACTTATGGCTGATTTCATGTTGTTTTATGGCAGAAAATGACACAACACTGTAAAGCAATTATCCTCCAATTAAAAAAAATAATAATCTGAAAAAGAAAAAAAAAATCAGCATTTCTAAAGCATATAGGTATATATTCAAGGGCCCAGTTTCTATAGACAAGGAGACAAATCCTATAATTGATTTTTTAAATTTTTTTTAAATTTTTTAACTTTACGATATTGTATTGGTTTTGCCATATATCAATATCTAGAAAGCATTTTTTAGCTGAGAGGAGCAACAGCTGATACAGGAGCATTTTTACCCTGAAGTAAGACAAAAGCATCGTCAAGATTCCCATGGATGCAGTCAGTACCACAAAGCTCTTCCTCGGTTACCCATCAACCAAATTTATACATAACCATGCTTTCAAAGGAAATGCTTTGTAATGAACTATGAACTCCCAAAATTTACTTTGAAGCACTAGCGCCGGATGTGATAGTATTTGGAGACGGAACCTTTGGGAGTTAATCACTATGAGGGTAGAGTCCCTATGAATACATAGGTGTTCTTATATCAAGAGACCACAGAGCTTGCTTTCTCTCTGTGACATACAAGGATACAACAAGAGGGCTAACATCTGGAAACAAGGAAGAGGACCTTCACTAGACTTCAAATCTGCCTGCATTTTGATCTTGGACTTCCTAGCCTCTAGAAGTATGAGAAATATATGTTTTGTTTATGCCACTCAGTCTATGGCATTTTGTTTTAGCAACCTAAGCTGAGTAGGATGTGGAGGTATTAGTTTTACTGTTAACCTGCAAATCAGAAAAGTCACATTCATTTAGTAAATTTAAATAAGCAAGTTAAATATATGAAAAAAAAATCATACATCTTGAAAGATTTAACTATCATATTGTCAATGAGAATCCATAGTGAAATCACTACTGTATGTAGTAAACCTAGCTTTAACTGAATGGTATGTATTAGTGTGGAATATGTGTGTTTTTAAGTATATACAAAAATATTTTAATTTTATGGTCAAATAGACTTGTGTCCTAGGAAACCACAGAGCCTAGGAAACAAGTTCAGGTCCAAAGTCTGGACTAGCTAAATCCACAAGACTTGCAAGATCAGAAGTTAACACAGCGTAAAACTGTCATTGCTGGAGTAACAGAGAAATTGGAGAAAGAATAGATAAGTGTTAGATAGATTTGAAAGTAGATTCAATGTCAAAAATTCAGAGAGAAGAGGACTTAGCATCTAAGAGCAACATAAGACCCAGACACTTCCAAGTCCGGCAGGACCAAAGACCAGCTTCATACACTCAGGGGGTTCACTGTTTCAAAAAGACTGGAAAAGATGCTTGCTGCTGCTGCTAAGTCACTTCAGTTGTGTCCGACTCTGTGCAACCCCATAGACTGCAGCCCACCAGGCTGCCCCGTCCCTGGGATTCTCCAGGCAAGAATACTGGAGTGGGTTGTCATTTCCTTCTCCAATGCATGAAAGTGAAAAGTGAAAGGGAATTCGCTCAGTTGTGTCCGACTCTTAGTGACCCCATGGATTACAGCCTACCAGGCTCCTCCATCCATGGGATTTTCCAGGCAAGAGTACTAGAGTGGGGTGCCATTGCCTTCTCCAGAAAAGATGCTTAGAGACTCATGATCATTCAATTAGTCAGCAACCAGTGGATTTATTCTCTTTTCCCATTCCTTCTGCTTTATTTATATTCTGAACCTATATAATTCTTGATTGGGTGGGAGTAACTGCTTTCTAAATAGCTTCCCTGTCCCTTAGCTGGCTTTTTCACCATTTAATTCTTCTTGAGGGCTTCCCTAGTGGTTCAGATAGTAAAAATTCCACCTGCAATGCACCAGACCCAGCTTCAATTCTTGGGTTGGGAAGGTCCCCTGTAGAAAGGAATGGCTATTTTTCTCCCTGGAGAATTCCATGGACAGATGGCACCATATGAAGTTTTCAGTCTTAAACTATCTTCCTTATGATCTACCTCACACCTTGGCTTGTCTCTTCTAAAGTCAGTTGGTGTATTCAAGACTTCAAATTTTATGCTTCCCAAGCCCCAAGCCAAGCACCATTTGGCAGGGGGTGGGTGTGTGGGGTGGATAGGGTTGGGGGAAACAAAGGAAATTTAATCACATGTGATATCCTCTTCTATTTTTTTCCCTTAATTTGAAGAATTTCTGCAGTTTAGGTTATAAACCTATTTAGGTTTCAATCATCCTTCAAAAAATAAAGAGAAGTAACAACAAAAATAACATTGGAAAGAACTTCACTCAAATTCTCATCTGGATATCTTCTTTTTCTCTCACAAACCTATGAAAAACTCTGCTCATGTTGGCTATTTATACTTCCTTATTTGGTTGGATGGCATCACTGACTCTATGGACATGAGTTTGAGCAAGCTCCAGGAGTTGGTGATAGACAGGGAAGCCTGGCGTGCTGCAGTCCATGGGGTCGCAGAGTCGGACAGTACTGAGCAACTAAACTGAAATGAATTTTTTACTCACTACCTTATCCTGTAGTCTAGTTGGGCCCATCTCCTTTTCCTGATGCAGTCTACATCAATAACCTCTGTTATAAACAATTTATGCTTTGCAGTCCATAATTTCCTTTAGCATCTCTATTGCTTTTAACACTTTTGATTTTTGTCTTTCTCGAACTTTCCATTCCCTTGGTTTTCAAGAAATCTACTCTATAGTACTACTTATTCTAGCCTCATTCATAGATTTTATTATTATTGTCGTTGCCCTTTCATGAAAATTCATTTCCCTAGTTAACTTCTTTCATTCAGCCCCTGCAAAAGCCCCTCTTATAGGACACATCTTCTCTATTTTATTTTTAAAATGTTTTTGTTGAGGTATATCTGCTCTCTGTATTTATGAGTCTGTTCCTTTTTTGTTATATACATTCACCTGGGTATCTTTTTAGATTCTACATATAAGTAACAATGGACTATTTGTCTTTCTCTATCTGACATTTCACTAAGCACAATGCTGTCTGGGCCCATCCATTCTGTTGTAAATGGCATAATTTCATTCTATGATTGAGTAATATTCCATCATATATGTGTGTGTATACACACATGCACACCACAATTTTTTCCATGTATCTATTGATGGGCATAGATTTTTTCCATGCCCTGGCTATTATAAACAGTGCTGCTCTCTGATGATGATTACTAGCATTGAGCATCTTTTCATGTGCTTGTTGACCACTGTATGTCTTCTCTGGAAAACTGTCTATTCAATTCTGCTGTACATGTTTTAATATGCTGCTTGTTTTTTGTATATTGAGTTATATGAGCTGTTCATATATCTTGGATATCAACCCTTTATCAGTCATATCATTTTAAAATATTTTCTCCCATTCACTATATTGCCTTTTCATTGTGTTGATGGTTTCCTTTGCTGTGCAAAAGCTTTTAAGTTTAATTAGGTTCCCTTTGGTCATTTTTGATTTTATTTATTTTGCTTTAAGTAAGAGACAGATTCAAAAAATTATTGCTCAGACTTATGTCAAAGAGTAATCTGCCTATATTCTCTTCTGGGGGTTTTATGGTTTCAGGTCTTAAATTTAAGTGTTCAATCCATTTTAAGCTTATTTTTGTATATGATGTTAGAGAATGTTCTAATCTCATTCAATTACAGGTAGATGTCCAGATTTCCCAGCACTACATATTGAAGAGGCTATTTTTTTCCTCTATTGTATATTCCTGCCTCTTTTGGTGTAGATTAATTGACCATGAGGGCATGGATTGAATTCTGGGCTCTCTATTCTGTTCTACTCATCTAGGTGTCTGTTTCTTGTGCCAACACCATGCTGTTTTGATTCCTGTAGCTTTGTCTGATCAGTGAGCATAACACCTCCAGCTTTGTGCTTTTTTCTCAACATCGTTTTGTCAATTTCTGGTAGCAAAAGAGAATAAATACCTCCACCATCACAATTATAAAAATCAAGAACTAGTATTTCCACTGCCTTAAATGATTTTCTTATCACTATGATGAATTTCTCTGACTCTGCAACTGGCTTTTATTTTCAAAATACTCCAAGAGGTGTGTGTGCATATGTATTTTTTGTCTTTAATTTGAGATATATCTGTTTATCTTTGACATCCTCATCCTCCAGAATAACAGAAAAATTCGGGGATTTATATTTATATTTTGTCTAAAACAGTTTTAATTAATATAATCTTCTAGTTAAATCTCTTACAGTGCCCTTACACTGATATGTATATATCTTACCTAGTCAGGTAGTAAATTGCATAAGGAGCATATTAACACATTTTGGCTAATGCACACTTTTTAAAAATTGAAACCTAGGTTGAGAAAGAATTTATTCACTCTTTGAAGTATTAAAATTAAAATGTACAAACCCTAAGGCCTGTCAAATTGTTAATCATGATCTAGAAAAATATTTTAGACATTTATTCATTGAAGTTAATAGAAAAAGACTTATCTTCCTGGCAATTAAAGCAGATGATGTATTTTTGACAGAGAATTCATGTTCTATTTGTCACTATGAAAGATTAAAAAATATTTTTTCCACTGTGACAGAATTGTAATGATATTATAAAATATACACACCAGAATTTACTGCAAAGTATGATTCTGTTTAATTCTAGTGGAATCAACATTCTTTCAGATAAAGATAATGCAATTTGTGCTTAAAAATATTTCTTGTTCTTTATTAATAGCTTTGTCTTAATTTATAACTATTTAAATTTATTATATAAACTTGTCCTTAAATCTCTCATGTCATCTCTACTGAAACTAGGACACAATAATAGAAATGGTTTGCGATGCATTCCTTTTATTACATTTTAGATTTTTATATCTATAATATATAAAAAACATTTTATACATAATACTATATATAGATTTTCCTAAAGACAGGAAACAATAGCTATAAATTAGAATGTGCAGAAACTTAATTATATTTTTCAGCAAAATATGTTTTTCTTTACTCAAAGAAAATAATTTATATTTATATAAAAATATAAGTGGCTAGAAAAACAAAGTGGCTTTTTACTATACTTTATTATGTAGAACTGTATTCTTTCTAATAGCCTTCCTTATTAATAATGAAAAGTGAACACAGGGCTAATCTGTAATATTAGCAAACAGAAATGTAAATATCCAAATGACGTATCCATGCATATAGAATGAGCTCAAAAATAAAAACAATAAATAGTGCTTACCATGAATCATATTTGCATCACTACTTATTTTTTTTTTATTTCTTTAAAATAGTTCATTATTTCATCATTTAAACGAACAGCTTTAAAGTGGCCATGATTGCCTGTGAATTTCTTGCCTTTGTTTTCATCTTCTCTACAACTCTAACTCCTTTACAAACTTGCTCTCAGAATAGCCTTACTTCCCTTATTAATCTTCCCTGAGCCCCTTGGAATTATATTGGAAACCCTTCATTATGTGTTTCACAGCACCTTTAAGCTTTATTTTAGCACTTATCATGGGCTTCCCTGATGGATGGCTTAGAGGGTAAGGAACTGCCTGCAATGCAGGAGACACAGGAGATGCGGGTTTGATCCTTATGTGGGGAAGATTCCCTGGAGAAGGAAATGGCAACCCACTCCAGTATTCTTGCCTGGAAAATCCCATAGACAGAGGAGCGTGGCAGGTTACAGGCCATGAGGTCCAAAGAGTTAGACACTACTGAACACAAGGCACATGAAGAGGCATAATTGACAAGGCAATGGCACCCCACTCCAGTACTCTTGCCTGGAAAATCCCATGGACGGAGGAGCCTGGTAGGCCGCAGTCCACGGGGTCGAGAAGAGTTGGACACGACTGAGCAACTTCACTTTCACTTTTCACTTTCATGCATGGGAGAAGGAAATGGCAACCCACTCCAGTATTCTTGTGTGGAGAATCCCAGGGATGGGGGAGCCTGGTGGGCTGCCGTCTATGGGGTCTCACAGAGTCGGACACGACTGAAGCAGCTTAGCAGCAGCAGCAGCAGCAGCAGCAGCATCCTCTTCATAAGTCCATGTGCTCATGTACAAAAGGGCTATGGTTTGTTTTTTATTTTATTTCTAGTATTTTAATGTATTTTTAGCTTTTCATATAGTTGAGTAACATTTGTTGAATTAAAAATCTTAGAATTTAAACAAACTTAGCTGATTTCACTGCATATTATTTCCAGAAAACATTTTTACCACTTTAAGACTTACTCAAAGAAGCCATTATAAACACACCAGGACATGACATTCAACCTAATTTCAAAATCTCACCACATAGTACAAATCTGTACTGTATCAATGACAACACTTTGCGTTATACCATCATTCCCAAAGTCAACTAAATCATTCTTTCCAGAATGATGACAGAAAACTTTCATTTTATCACTTTGTTGAGAAGATCTGGAATCAACAAAGTGAGGAGATAAGTAGACTATGCTATCAAACCAATATTTTTCAAGGTTATGGGCACAGGCACATTGTTCATGGAGTGCTTCTTGAGGAAAACATCTAATCATTCAGAATAGTTATCCAAAGTCCATCTACAGAGACATATGACAGAAGAAGTACCTAGAAAGTGTTTTGAGAAATAACAGGCAAAGCCAAGACTAATTCTTTTAAAATAAAAAGCAGATTTTGTACAAAAGAACAATAGAAAGAAAAAGTAAAAGAGAAAAAATATACCCCTTTGTTTTGTTGGTAAGGAGGTCAGTAAACTCGGTAAAAAGTGTTTATGAAGCTAGCATAGGCAATAAACAAAAAAAGGCAGAAGACAAATTATGAGAAAAATAGCAATGAATTTTAGTCAAATATTTTTAAGTTCAAGGGATAGTGCAATTAATGTGCACAAATATATTACAAACATACAAGAAAAATGCTACTATTCATATAGAAAATTATGCAAATATTATAATTATACAGTTTTTTTGTGAAAGAAAAATAAAGTTTTTGGATGAAAAATATAAATAAGGTTCAATCTCTGAATCTTGCTCGATAGCTCAGCTGGTAAAGAATTTGCCTGCAATGCGGGAGATCTGGGTTCAATTGCTGGGTTGGGAAGGTGCCCTGGAGGAGAGAATGGCTACCCATTCCAGTTTTCTGGCCTGGAGAATTCCATGGACTGATAGTCCATGGGGTCACAAAGAGTTAGACATAACTGAGCAACTTTCACTCAATCTCTGAATACTGAAAAATTATACAACAATTTGAAATAAAATGTCATTTCTCAACAGTAATATAGGCTAATCCAGAATTTTCTTCTATTGAAGATTTGGAAAAATGGATTCATTCACTTCTTTTTGGTGTATAAACTGGTATAATACCTATGCAAAACATTGATGACAATGCATCAATATTTCAAAATATTCCATGTATTTTGAAATAATAACGTAATATGTAAGGGTCAGCTGTGTGGAAATACACAGGCTTGTGTTAAAATATTTACCTGTGGCTCTCATGATATATTCACGAACAAAACAAAGATGTCCATACTCCTCAAGCCTACATTCTAATGGTGGACTAGGAGGTACACACACAATAAAAATAAACAAACAAACAAAAAATTTAAACCACGTAGTATATTAGAAAGGAGATTATAAGTTTTACTGCCAAGTAGGAAAAGAAGAGCCATATCCAAGAGATCAGTAAAGGGAAGTGACTTGGCTAGAGTGGGGCAAAAGTGGGCAATTGCAATTTAACTGGGATCATCAGGGTAGGCAGGCCTCAGTATACAATTGTTGAATGAAGTGGCAGAATTAGTTGATTCTGGAAGAAAACAATCACATTGAGAGACCTCAACCAATGAATGGAAAATTCCTAAAGTGGCAGCATATCTGGCATGTTAAGAAATTGCTAGGTGACCCAGTGGGTCAGTGGTAAAAGAATCCACCTGCAATGCAGGAGATGCAGGAGCCATGGGCTCGATCCCTGGGTTAGGAAGAACCCCTTGAGAAGGAAATGGCAACCCACTCCAGCATTCTCGCCTGGGAATTGCCATGGACAGAGGAACCTGGTGGGTTACAGTCCATGAGGTCACAAAAATGTTCCAATGGAGTGGGTGTGCATGCGCGTGCACGCGCGCATGCACACACACACACACACACACACACACACAACGTAGCTATAACAGAGGGAGTAGAAGAGCTTTTCTAGAAAATAAATTCAAAGAAGTAATGCTTGTGGAGTGTGTATGTGTGTTGATTTTGTGGAGGAAAAAAAGAACCTGTCTGCAATCCACAGGTTTGCTAAATCAAATGGTGATGGGAACGAACACTGAGGAAAAATGAGCTAAGCAGAGAGATGAGCTGGGAAAAAGCCGGAAGTGAGAGACCATGGTATGCATAAAACTTTTAAAAAGACATTCAGTATAAAATACCAAACTGCATAATAATGAAAAGGAGAGGAAATTGGGATGGAAAGAATGGGTTGTGATGAAAGATGATATTTAAAGCTTCAAATATAAATGACCATAAGCCTTATTTAGGGAAGTAAGAATGTTATCCATGAGTTTTAAAAAAGGGGATGAAATGATCGGATACAAGCTTTTTTAAAATATCACTCTGGGAACTATATTGGAGAATGGTTTGTAAAGGAGAAAAGCTAACTAAAATGAAATCAGTTTCTAACTGTTGTTGGACTAACTCAAGCTTAAGATAATGCAGTCCAAATCAGTGGCACAGGGATTAAAAACAATTTATGAAGCAGAACTAACAGTGCTTGATGATGAATTGGATGGATGCAGAAGACAGAGGAGGAAAGAAACAAGATGACTCTAGCATGGGTATTGAGGTAAGTAGAAGTATCTAACATCTAACATAGAAAATATAAAGCAGTTTTCAGAGTGAAAATAACAGAATTTCAGTTTTGTACAATCTGACAGTCAATTGCCCATAGCTTACTATTGGAAATATTCAAGGCAGTTGGAAGTGTGGATATGATATTCAGAAAAGGGATTTGGCAAGAGGTAAGAATTTGGAAGGCAGTGGAGTTTCTGTGGTCAAGATCTCTGGTAGTTTAAAATTCATAATTAAAGTGTGACATTTCTGGACAATGAGACAAAGTCACCCCTCAATGAGGTCTAAGCCCCACAGGCACAAGATTTTGAATCTGCAGACATCTTTGCACAAAGAAAATGGTCTGCCTCTTCTTTGGCTGAGGGAAACTGTAACAAGGCTCATGACTTTGGAAATGGAAGAGGTTGGATTTTACTACCATCACTGACACCCAGTGCCTGTCATGTAATTTGTGGGACCCAGTGAATAATAAAAATACAAGGCCCTTGGTCAAACATTTTTAAGAATTTCAAGATGGTGTCAACCAAGCAATAAGCCAAGTATGTGAAGTGAAGTGAAGTGAAGTCACTCAGTCATGTCTGACTCTTTGCAACCCCATGGACTGTAGCCCACCAGGCTCCTTGGTCCATGGGATTTTCCAGGCATAAATACTGGAGTGGGTTGCCATTTCCATCTCCAGGGGATCTTCCTGACCCAGGGATCGAACTCAGGTCTCCCGCATTGTAGGCAGACGCTTTACCGTGTGAGCTACCAGGGAAGCCAAGCATAGGACCCCTCAAAGCCTGGGGGACTAAAGACACACTCTATGAAACCCGACTTCTAACTTCCCACTCAATCCTAAAGTTGTGAGAATTAATGAGGAGATATCCATGAGGAGAGAGTAGAATGAGAAAAGGTAACCTAAGACATATCCCTGAAGACTAGCAATGTGATGTAAAAATGTAAATGGATTTCTAGAACAAAAGACTGGAAAATACAAAAAATGAATATGATAATCATGATTAGAATGAGAATAACACTTTTCTTTATAGTATTTTTCTATTTCTATAGAATATAAAATGCTTTTAATGCTTTATCAGTCAGTTCAGTTCAGTCGCTCAGTCATGTCCGACTCTTTTCGACCCCATGGACTGCAGCACACCTGGCTTCCCTGTCCAGCATCAACTCCCAGAGCTTGCTCAAACTCATGTCCATGGAGTCAGTGATGCCATCCAACCATCTTATCCTGTCGTCCCCCTTCTCCTCCTGCCTTCAGTCTTTTCTAGCATCAGGGTCTTTTCCAATGAGTCAGTTCTTCGCATAAGGTGGCCAAAGTTTTGGGGCCTCAGCTTCATCATCAGTCCTTCCAATGCATATTCAGGACTGATCTCCTTTAGGATAGACTGGTTGGATCTCCTTGCAGTCCAAGAGACTCTCAACAGTCTTCTCTAATACCACAGTTCAAAAGCACCAATTCTTTGGCAATCAGCTTTTGTTATAGTACAACTCTCACATCTGTACATGACTACTGGAAAAATGTTTTATAATTTATAATAAAAAAAGCAATTAAGTTTTTTCTAAACTATCTATCTCTTTCATTTTAGGGAAAAGTTTAGAATTGAAGTAGCATCAATGGAATAAACTTATAAACCAGACTCTTAGTTTATCATACTGCTCAGGAAGCTGAACTGAGTGTAAGATTATCAAAATGAGAATCTAACAAAAGGCACATTTTCCCCCTGCAGTATAGTTTTAGTTCTGCTGCTGCTGCTGCTGCTAAGTCGCTTTAGTCGTGTCCGACTCTGTGTGACCCCATAGACGGCAGCCCACCAGGCTCCGCTGTCCCTGGGATTCTTCAAGCAAGAACACTGGAGTGGGTTGCCATTTCCTTCTCCAATGCAAGAAAGTGAAAATTGAAAGTGAAGTCGCTCAGTTGTGTCCGACTCTTAGCGACCCCATGGACTGCAGCCCACCAGGCTCCTCCATCCATAGGATTTTCCAGGCAAGAGTACTGGAGTGGGGTGTCATTGCCTTCTCCGAGTTTTAGTTCTATGGTTATTTAAATTATGAATAAATTTATACATTTAAAAAATACTCAAGGTAGGCTGAAATATGTGACAAAGTATCAAAGTAAGCTACAATGGCATGGTAATAATTATCTTTAACCTGTACTATCCTGTTTGAAGAATAGAAAAAAATAAGACAATTCAACTCTGCCCTTCCAGATAATGCTAGAATATCTTCTAAAATACAAAGTACACAACTGGTACATTCATTGTGAATAAAACTTAAGGCATTCTAAAATCATCCTTCTTAAAAGCAAAATGAATTACCATAAGAAGAATATTTTTTTAACCACCACTTCCCCATATTGGCTTGATTTCACTCAAGTTTTCATTTTTTAGAGTCTGTTTCCTCAGCAAAGAATATTGTCCTGACATATAGAGGAATCTTTGAGTAAAGACTATGTGGTGCTAAGTGAAACTGCCAAACACTTCCCCCAAGCTACAATGACAACCATCACAAAAGGGGAAACAGTCCGTCACCCATAAAAATATTTATCTTTAGAAGGTAAAGACAGAAGCTGATCTAAAAATTAAAAAAGTTCAATGTTTGATGGAGCTTACAGAAATTTATTTTGCTAAATGTAAACCAAGTGTTTATTTATAACAGGAGTTAGATTGATGGCTCGCTTGTATCCTGTAAGTACATCATATCCAAGGAGTAATATTAACATTAGTAACATTTTAACATTTGTAATTGATTTCAGTATGGTAATATAAGTGTGAATGATTTAAAGATAAAGACAAAAGGTAATAATTTAATATTTTTAGCTGTCATGCTGTTCTCTTTGATTCACCCCTTTTATCCCCAATTTGTCTTTGTTGAGACTATACTCTCACCTTGGTCTCATTCCAGCCTCCAGTTAGTTCTCCCCAGAGATGATCTATGGTATTCTGTCCTTTGCCCTCACCCCTTGTTCCATTCTTTGCTGCCTGACACCTCACCACGCTTTTCATAACACTCACATTCTTCACCTAAGTATTTGTCAAAAATAACTTTAAAGATCTTTAGGATATGCTATATATCAAAGTTCCTTGTTTAAACATTGATAAAATGCCTATCCCAATACACCTAAAGACCAATGATCTCATCCTGTGGAAAACTTTGACAAAAATCTATTTCAATCTCCAGATCATCTCCTTCTCCTAATTTCCATAACTGTCACTAAAATGATACTTCACTAATGAGTGGAACCTAAACAGGAGACAAAATACAAGTAAATTCTCAGTTTGGCATGCATTTGAATGTTTGAAAAGCTTGCTGGTTGGTGGTTTATACGCTAAGACGTGTATGACTCTTGCGACCCCATGGACTCCTCTGTCCACGGGATTCTCCAGGCAAGAATACTGGAATGCGTTGCTATTTCCTTCTCCAGGGGATCTTCCCAACCCAGGGATTGAACCTGGGTCTCCTGCATTGCAGGCAGATTCTTTACTGATTTGGCTACAAGGGAAGCCCAAAACAAACAAATGAAAAGCTCATTCAACATCAAAAATATTCCTGCCTTGCCACAATAAAAGTGCCTCTTATATATTTATTGGAGTAAAGACACTTTAAACTTGGCTTTTTAAAAGTGTGGTCAACAAACTGCTTACATTAGAATCATTGTGATTCATGTTAAAGTGAACACAGGTGTGACTCACAATTAACACTTTACTGGAATCTCCAGGAAAAACTCTTGGGCATCTGCAGATCTAATAAGCCTCTCTTTGCATGTTAGAGTTTGATAATCTCTATATATCTGACTTATTTATATATTTAGTTATTTAATATTGCACTCATCCTAAAAAGTTTAAAGTAGTTTACAACACAAGGTAAGTATGATAATGAACTGATTTAGAGGAAAAGGGGAAGTAGAAAAAGACAGTAAGAAAAATGTAAAAAGTGATGAGGGCAGTACATCAAACAGCATATTCCATGAAGGGAGTAGCTTTGCCAGATGAACTACACAAGTGGCTACACATTTTTAATTACAATTTATGACAGGAAATGAAAAAGAACAATGCAAAATCTCTGAAATGAATTTTCAAAGTTAGCTCTGTAATGGGAGTTTTCACAGCTACCTATGATTTACTAATAAGCCAGTCTCATAGCCTACTCCTTTTTTCAATGTCCACTCATGGTTTTTAAAATTAAAGTTATCCAAATACCATTTGTATTTTTAACTTCATTCTGTGATAACTCTTTAACCATTATTGGGTTGAAAATCACTGAGATCGGTGTGAAATTTGTTGTTCATTTTGTTTTTCTTTTAGGTCTGCTAAACTTTGGCATTGCAAAATAATACACAAACACTTTTCTCTTTATAAAAGTTCAGACAATACCATGGTGACCTAAATGAAAAGGAAATTCAAAAAAAGAGGGGATATATGTATACATGTAGCTGATTCACTTTGCTCTACAATAGAAACTAATACAACATTATAAAGCAACCAGCTCCAATAAAAATTACTTTAAAACTAAAGAAACATGTAGAATAAAAAGCAAATGTTTTCTTCCTCCTTTATAGCTGTCTTATATTTCTAACTAGTCAATTCATACACTCATACATTTCACCTCAATATATTCTGGAAATCCATGACAAGATCAATGACAGATCAAACTTCCAAAAACACATCTGTGGTCGACTGATGCCCTAAGTCCCATGATTTAGCATTGTATTCTGGAGTAAGTAAACTGTCCTAGCCTATCAATTAAGGCACCCATGTCTCAACTGGCAAAATGCCAAAATAAACTCTTAGATGTCCTCTTTGCTTATGACTGAGTTATTTGTTTTCTCACAAAAATGTTTACACCTTCCCACATATTTACACCTTCCTACAGTTTATACCATTCTTAGTAAAACCATATCACCAAACCTTACTTACTAAAAGCCTACTCATTTTTCTAGGTCTAGAAATCTCTTCCCTAAAGCCAACTATAATACAAAGATCATCAGTCGTTTCCCTCTTGACTCAGTGAACTTTTATTCTATAGTTTTCATATGCTGACTTGGAATCCAATTTTTAAATAAAAATCCTATACATATCTCTAAATTTTAATCACTTGGCATACCTCTAGTTCTTAATACATATTTGTTAAATAATGAACTATAAAGAGGTTAGACCTAGGCATCCACTGAAAACTCTGCTAAGTTCTTTAAGCATTCAAGAGTCCACTGGGAGGGACAGCATTTACAAGCCAAGCATCAGAGAAAAAGAAGATGGACAGGTCAAAACTGGTGATCTGTTCTAGGATTGAGTATAAAATGAGTAGAAAGAATAGAGATCATGCCTTACCTCTTGGACAGTGCCTTTAATGGACATAAAATTCTCTGAAAAGTCAAGAATAAAAGTCCAAGGATGAACTACAGTAAGTTTTTAAACCTGAGTGTGATACTATCCAATGTCATTAACAGCATGTATCTTAACTCAGCTTGAGGGAAATCACCCCTGACATTTTCCCTCACAATTAGTCAGCTACAAGAGAGTTAAAAAGGAAGATAATTAAGAGAGACCTGCAATATTAGGAACATTAGATTCAATGCCACTATTGCAAGTATCCTAAGAAATTACACAATTGAATTGAGGAGACTTCTTGCAATATAACTTGAACTTTTCAAACGCTGTCAGGTAGGTTTTGAGAATTATTTTTCTACATATTCAGAAAACTCCAATGTTCAGTTTTTAAATATTACAATGTTTGAAGATAAGGCTTAGAATTTAAATACGGTCCACAAATTTACGTAGCTTGTTAATGACAGAGAAAAAAGTTGAATAATCACAACATCCTGCCTTACAGAGCAGCAAAGCATAACCTGGTGTTGACCCATCCCGTTAGGAGACCAAGAGAAGAACAATGCAGGTGATGTAAGTGGCAGAAAAGAAACTAACACTCATGACTGCTGACATCTATCATGACACCAACAAGGATATATACATCAACTTTTCTTCCTGTCAGAAAAATAAGGGATTTGAGTCATTTGTGTTTCAAAGACTCTTCTAATAAAGTTTTAAAATTGTATATTAATCTGCTTATGTACATATCTCTTATTTGTATCTTCTCATATTTCAGTCAGAGGGAAAACAGGGAAGCAGATGATGAAACAAGATAGGATCTAATCAGACAGGGTTTAGTGAGAAGGTGACAGTTTGAAGAGGAAAGAGGATTGATTTCAGACATGACTGAAGATCGTGGCTGGGCAAATCCTGGAAGATGGATGGATGAGAAGGAATTCAATCTCTGACATTGTCGCTAAGGATAAAAGGAAATAATCGGTGATACTGAGGAAGGATCTGGAGTAAATAGTGAAACAAGGCCTCTCCTGGGGAGGTATGTTTTTGACACATTGGCTTTCCTATCTTCCTCTTGCCATATGCATCTACTTCATTTTCCTTTCATATTATGCTAATTAATCAGGAGGTGGACACAATCTAATTAAGGTAGGGAGAGGGGGGATCATCAGGTTTTCGTTTTTTTGTCTCTTTCCTTTTCCTATAAAGGAATCAGAATAGCAGAGTAAGGGCTTCCCTGATGGCTCAGATGGTAAAGAACCTGACTGCAGTACAAGAGATATGGGTTCAATCCCTGGGTCAGGAAGATCCCCTGGAGAAGGGAATGGCATCCACTCCAGTATTCTTGCCTGGAAAGTTCCATGGACAGAGACGCTTGGCAGGCTACAGTTCATGGGATTGCAAAGAGTCAGACAGAACTGAGTGATTTTCAATTTCATGGTGGAGTCAAAGGAACATGGCTTTGAAGTTTGTTCATTCAACCAGGTATGAATCTTTTTCTGTTACCAACTGTAATTTTGAATAGCTAGTTTACTCTTTGGGTCTCTCTTAATTTATAGAACAGAGTCGATAAAATGTCTATTTTGAAAGGCTGTGATTGAGGATTAATTGATGTCTTCAAAAACAAACAAGCATTGAAGATAAGCATTTGATAGGCACTCAAAACAATATCTTGATTAGATTTTTTAAATTGCTTTCCATTTCTCTTCAATTTGCTCTTCTTCTTTTGCTAACATCTGATAAATGAAAAAAAGAGGACAAACGCTGAGTCTGAAGTGTTTCAGAGATTTATTGATCTTCCATGTGCTGCAATGTTTGGAATAGAAGGTAAGCAGGTTCACAAACAGTGGCAGCACCAAATGGCAGAGAAAGGAACTTCATGCTCCCGACTCACAAACAGGGTCTACCCAATTTTCTGATATAGACTAGAGGCAGGTCTCCATTTTACGTAAAAGGCTTCGACTCTGCAGCTGCCAACACTCTGCACTTCTTCAGTCCCCTTAAAAAGATTCCCACCCTTAATCTCCGAAAGTAATGTTGGATCTCTTACCACTGAAAAAATTCAAAAAGAAGACTTTCTACAGCAACACAGATGGAGGCCATCAACAACTCTAAGACAGTTCCAGGACCTCCAAAAAGATGGCTGAGCATCACCAGCCCTGTGGACTAGAACCTCGGCAAGCTGTGTCCTCATGTAAATTAAACTTTGAACATTACTGTTATACATGTATTGGCCCTAAGCTAAAGTGAAAAGTTAAAGTGTTAATAGCTCAGTCATATCTGACTTTGTAGCCCCCCAAGCTCCTCTATCCATAGAATTCTCCAGGCAAGAATAGTAGAGTGGATAGTCATTCCTTTCTCCAGGGTGTTTTCCCAACCCAGGGATTGAATCCGGGTCTCACGCATTGCAGGTATATACATTACCATCTGAACCACAAGGGAAGCTCACCCTCAAGTATATAGAAGTTCCTGGGTGTGTGTGTGCTCAGTTGTGTCCAACTCTTTGCGACCCCATGGACTGTAACCCACCAGGCTCCTCTGTCAAAGGGATTTTTCAGGCAAGAATACTGGAGTGGGTTGCCATTTCCTCCTCCAGGGGATCTTCCCAACCCAGGGAATGAACCTGCATCCCTTTCATCTCCTGCCAGGCAGATTCTTCACCACTTAGCTACCTGGGAAACCCACAGAAGCTCCTATGGGTACCTATTTGCTGAAACAAATAAATTTATATATGAAATCAAAACAGATTCACAGACACAGAAAACAAATTTATAGTTACCAAAGGAGTAAGGGATGGGGGAAGGACAAATTAGAGGTATGGGATTACCAGATACAAAATACTATACATACAATAGATAATCACCAAGGATATACTGTATAGCACAGGTAATTAAATTCAACATCTTGTAATAATCTATAATGAAAAATAACCTGAAAATGTATATGTATATATATATAACTGAATCACTTTGCTGTATCCCTGAAACTAACACAATATTATACCAATAAATCAATGATATTTCAATTAAAAGAAAAAGAAAGGGTATGATAGAGATTCTTGATTTCCTATCCAAGAGCCCTTAATAGTTTCTTCCTTAAAACAACTTCATTTTGAAAGTGTCAGAAAGGTTTCTAGTTATAAATAACATTTTTCAGGTTCCCTCATAGATAGAAGTAGGCAATAAAATGTAAACAGAAGTGCTTCCTTGTGGCTTTCAGAAAAGGTCTTTAAGAAGGAAGTGACTCTGAGAGGGCTCATCCCTGAACCTTCCTCTTCTTCCTTTTACAATGAGGACAAGAAGATGAGGGCTCCAGCAGTCATACTGTGATTATAATGTGACCTTAATCATGGAAACCACAGAGTAGGTTGGTGGAACAGAGAGAAAGAAATGGCCTGGGTCCCTGAGGACCACAGAGCTGTCACATAACCCTTGGGCTCTAGTGTTATTTTGGATCTCTGATAATAATCCCTGAACCTGTTCCTAACTGATAAAGGGCTTATACTTTTATCATGTTCAACTTTTTAAAAAGAGATTAGAAAATGTTTAGAGTCAAGGTGAAAGTCAGTGCTTCATCCCGAAGTGAGTACGGATTCCCTGATGAGCTAGTGCCGAGTGTGTGGGAGCACTGCTGGCCCAGAAGTCATTAGGGAGTGAAGCTGCTCTGACGACCTGAACACCTTGTTATATAGGGCACAGGTGGCAGTCTGGCAACTGTAAGCCTGGCCTTTTGAGTTATGGCCAAAACTCCATTTGGGTAAACTCATTACCTGAACATCTGCCCTAATTTCCTGGTAGATTTCACTCATTTATGGTGTTTTCTGGTGTCCTTTATCACTTATTACATTTGTCAATGGAAAATATGTTCCAAGAAAATATTCCAAGGCAATTGATTGGTGTGTATGTCAATACAGGCTCTAAAATAATTCATTTAATTCAAGTAAGTGATGATTTTCTGCCCTATGAATATCTCCTATGCACACTTTATTCCAGTCCTTCTTACTTAGGCAAATGACTATCAATATTATTAAACTCTGAATGAAAACCGTGTTCTTTTTCCTCTCCTCTCTTCCAGGGTTTTCAGATTTATCTCCTTTCTTTTGGATGTACAACAAAAAAATCAGGGGAGATTACTACAACAAAAAAGCAAGTAGAGATAATGATTACAGAGTAAAATTGTAGTCCTACTGCTTCCTTGGTGGCTTAGATGGTAAAGAATCTGTCTGCAACGCAGGAGATGTGGGTTCAATCCCTGGGTGGGGAAGATCCCCTGGAGAAGGGAATGGCAACCCACTCCAGTATTCTTGCCTGGAGAATTTCATGGACAGAAGAACCTGGTGGCTAACCCGTTCACAGGGTCATAAAGAATTGGACACAACTGAGAGACTGACACTTTCACACTTTCACTGCTTATTAAGAAATAAAACTGCTTTCATCTTGTCTGAATCATTACAAATGGTTTCTCTTTTATAAATCCTCAATAACTTTTTCAGTAAAGAAATATTAATATATTTTAATGAAGCCAGTATTCAATGGTACCTTAGACTAAGGAGTAATTTGTAATTTATTTTTTATGAAAGTTATTGCCTCTTTTTCTCTGAAGATGAGTCAAAAGAAAATCTATTCACATATTTAGAAAAAATAAAATTCAGGGTTAGAAAAGAAAATGTGCAAAAGATGATAGTGCTGTGATTCACAGCTTTACATACTAGAGAATATTCAAAGGGTCAAAACATGTATTTCTGAGTAATGAATCTATTTTCTTCTGTGTGGTATAGGGGTGAAAGTTATAATAGAAGTAGCATGGGTAGATGATGTCAACCATGGTAATTCCATGTGTTCAGAAATATGTTGGGAAATTCATGGATTTCGTGATAGGAGGAAGCACAGTTATTTCATATTTTTTAATTGTCAGGGCTTATAGTTTTAACCCTCAAAAGTGCTTCAAGATTTATATCATCCAATTATCTCCATTTCACAGATAAGCAAATACTGCTGCTGCTGCTGCTAAGTCACTTCAGTCGTGTCCGACTCTGCGCGACCCCATAGACGGCAGCCCACCAGGCTCCCGATCCCTGGGATTCTCCAGGCAAGAACAATGGAGTGGGTTGCCATTTCCTTCTCCAATGCATGAGAGTGAAAAGTGAAAGTGAAGTTGCTCAGTCGTGTCAGACTCTTCGGGACCCCATGTAGCCTAGGTCATGGAAATTAGGTAATTTCTCAAATTTTACCAAGAATGGGGTTGCAAAGAATCAGATACGACTTAGTGACTGAAAACGACAACAAAGAATTGGTGAAGCCATTTTTCAAATCCATTCTATCTATTGCTAAAAACTTGTTTTTTAACCAATATCTCAGGGAGAAAGAACTATTTTTTTCCTAAGAGTCATATGAAGGAGAAATATTACATATGATGTTAATTAAAATATAAAACAAAGCACTCAGGGATGTATCCAGAATTATATACCATTATTTATTGCTGTACCAGTTACATCTCAATCCTTTACATAGGAGTCATTCATTCTTCATCATTTATGACACGTATTTCATGGTGAATTTGTAAGCCACTTAACAGAATGAATAAATAAATTTTTTTAATTTTTTTAATTTGATAATTATTTCATTTTTATTATTATTGTTTTTTTTAATTTTAAAAGCAATTGTATTTTTTTTTCTTTAATAGAAAATTATTTAATTAGTATACATGTGTTCCCCATCCTGACTTTACAATATTGTATTTGTTTTGCCATACAAAATAAAATGAAGCACTAGCAAATAGATGATGAAAAATTATCTCACTATACTTTCATAGCTCAGCCTAACTACAGGGAGTAGACGTGTCTCCAAGTACAAGAATAATTTCTCATCAAAATCTTTAATGTGTAATTTAAGTGAAACGTTTTAGGAATATTAAAAAGGAAAATAATTATAAGAAATATTATAGGAATATAGATATATAAACTATATTTATATATAAAATAAAATTGTATGTTTTTAAAATTAAGAGATAACTAACATATATCTTTAAATATGTAGGGCGCTTACTGTAATAACCAAACAAACCATCTATTTCAGTTGCTATAGTAGAAACAATTATCCTAGTTGTATAAATTTCAATCCCTATTGTCTGCTTAAGAAGCAGCTCATCTACATTTCCATTAAGGTCGCCTATAATTCATCAGAAGTTTTACATCCCCTCTGACGGTAATTACTTTTTACTTTCTTAAACTGAACAATTGTAACCAATATATTAAAACTGAACATTCTTCTACCTAATGCCAAACGGAGTTGAAACAGTAAAATCACTGCATTAATAATTTCAGGTCCTTAATATTCATGGTATATTTAATAATAATTTGGGGTCCTGAAAATATTTCTGATTAATACACTTAAACTGAAAATCCAGTCATAATATCAGTTCTATAAAGAATATCAAATTCTATAAAGAATTTGAAAATGGTAAGCACGTATCTTTTGCCATTCTCTGCACTTGCTAAGTTCACACAGGAAGAATACAAGTTCTATGTGGTGACACACACTGAGGTTTTCTTAAATATCTTTCTTGTTCAATATTAACTACATTTTTGAGAACAGCACTGTACATTTAAATGATCAGTAAGATGATGGAAATTGTGCAGAATCAGCTCTGTATATTCTTTTGGTTAGAGCAATGTACGGTGGACCTATCACTATTTTTGATATATCTAGGCCATTTCAAAATTAAAAGACATATTCTATCAGAGCTTTGCCCTAGTGCAAGCATCACAGATATGAAAATCTGTTATCATACATGACTTTTTAAAGACATATGTGCATACACAAGGACTTCCTTGTAATTTTTTTATTCCTCCTGAGAAAACAGGCAAAATAACGTGAGTTCTGTTTCCAATTTCTATGACTTTAATGTTCTATAATCTTTTTAAAATAATCTATATCTAAGAATATTATTGTTATAAAGTAGCATTTTATGTATATCAAGATTTGAAGAAAAATTCACTGAAAAATTAATTAAATTATTTCTTCCAGATGTTCATGTCTATATAGACAAATAAAATAAAATTAACATATTCAGGCCAAGTTCTTAGAAAATACAAGATGGTTTGTGTACCATGTGGGTGAATTAATCCTGGAAGCCTGGATTAAATAAAGTCATAGACCCCAAAGGCTGGGGGAGAGAGGAGAAAAGCAGGATTTTGAACTGGAAATATTGATTTGACATTTTCTATTATATTTTTAAAAGATAGAACCCAAATGATTTTCACACTCATGTGAGAAGCTGAGCTACACTGAAAATATAGTAATCTTGCCTGGAGACTATGCAACATATATTAAATTAAGATTGTCTAAATTTGGATGGATGTACACAGGACTTACCATCAACATCTGCCATTATTCCTTGTTCAAGTCTTAGCTCAAATTTTACATTTCATTGAGGCCTTCCCTGACCATCTGGTTTACTACTGCAACCTGCTTTCTCTCAACTTCCCAACAACCCTCCTCCCACTACTCTTCATCTTTTTAACTTTTTACATTTTTTACCTAAAACTTTTTGAGTTCATAAAACTATGTCACTTACTTTTTATTATGTTTATTCAGTATTGTATGCCTCTCTGTTAAAATAAAAACTTCATAAGAAAGGGAACTTATTGTTCTATTTTTTCACTAATAGATCTCAAGCACTTAAACTCTAAAAGGCACTTCATTATAGCCCAATAAATATTTGTTAGAAAACAAATAATACTTGGCATTGAGAAACATTGGACAAAAATACTTTTCTGTTACATAAATCCATAACTATCAAAGAACGGACTGCTTGTATTCACTCTAATACAAAAATAATAGCACAAGTCAGTTTTACTTTCACTGCATTCAGAATAATATTGTTTGAAAAAATATATGGCATTTCCATATTTTCATAAAAGATAGTAAAATATTCTTGGAGCCTACCAGAGTTCATAAAAGCCAGTCTTTTGAAATCTGCTGTAACAATCTGTATGCTTGGGGAAAAAAGTAAGCAATTCAGAAACTCCAAAGTTTGCAGTCCTAGTGGGCTTTCAGGCATGTGGTAGGTAAGTCTGAGAATATAAGATACCCAGAACCATTGTAATTACAGTAAATAATAACACAGCAACTGTTATTCCCCCCACCATTCCCCCCACCATTCCTACGATCAATGCTTACGTATATTTATTTAGTCTATGATTTCATAGCAGTTGTTGTAACCTGATTCTCTCAAGAAATTAAGAAACCAGAAGCCTTCAAAGCTCATCTCAAAGGCAACAACCTTTGTGATATGACAGGTTCTAACCCTAAAGACTTGACTGTACAATTCACTGGGTAAAACATTTACTGAATGTCTGCCATAAAAACAAATCAGACAATATCTCTGTCTTCAAATAGCTATTGAGAAAGGCTGGCATGTACCTAATCCATTCTAACACAGGTAAGGTCTCAAGAAATTCCCAAATAGAGATGAAGGGCAATGTACACGGACATCACAGAATGTATGCTGCTTTACTGGAGCTGCAGTTTGGAATAGGATTTCTGAAGAAAAAAGGAAGAAGAATTATAGCATAAAGTTGTTGGGATGTAAAATTTCACTGTGCTGTGGGGAAGATTTAATAATTTTGTCTGATGAGAAGTCACACATGTAGGAAAAAAAATAAGCATTGTGGATGAAAAGAAAAGTTCAGATGAAGAGCCATGAAATATATGTAGTAGAATTTAGATTTTATTCTGGAATCCCTAAAGGCATTTAACAAGAAAATAAAATCATATTTGGAACAATTCCAGGAAAAAAAAAAAAACTGTTCTTCCAATAATATGCAGTTTGACAAGTATATAAGAATCACAGGAATACAGAGGATTGGTGATTCTTCAGAAATGCCATATATCACTATTGTCATTGTGCAGTCATTAAGTCGTGTCCATCTCTTTTTGACCCCGTGGACTGCAGTACTCCAGGCTTCCTTGTCCTTCACTGTCTCCCAGAGTTTGCTCAAACTCATGTCCATTGAGTCTGTGATGCCATCCCAGCATCTCATGCTCTGTAATACATTCCCCACACTCTAATCCACCCAGAGGACAAAGGCATTCTCTGTCCCTAAAATTGATGATCAATGGCATGGTCAGCTTCACCCTGGTTGCTCTTTAGTTAAGTCCACAGTACTAAGACAGCCAGCTTGAATTTCTCTAATGAAGGTACTAAACTATTTAGCATGATGAGCCTACGATAAATCAACCTATGATGCATCAGGCATTGTCTACGTGATGAGTCCAGCAAAATGTGTCTCTAGTCTAAAGAAATTTGATTATTTAATGGGAAAGACAGCCAGTCAAGATACAGAGTAGCCGACAGTATAATATAGGCTATTATAGTGGGTGATATGTTATTAATAGAACATAAAAAACAACTAACCTAGTCTATCTGGGGCTTATGATTAAGGTTTTCAAGTTTAGCAAATCCAAATACAGATCATTCAATTACATTTGAGTTGCAGATACATACATGAATTATATTTTTACTGTAAGTATAATCCCAAATATTCAAATGTAACTGGGGATCTTACCGGCAACCCTACTGAAAACACTCCTTAAAATGCTTCTGGGATAGTATCTTAAAGGATAGGAACTAATCAGATAAAACATGGTAAAAAGAAAATTTGGAACTGAGGGAGCAGAATGGCAACTTGGGTAACATATGGTAGCATGAGGAAGAATCACTCATTTGGGAAATCACAAGGAAATACAAACATGACTAGGTCACAAAATTCCAACCGTGCACGGCAAAGAACTAATTTAGATAATTTATTAATACAAGGACAGTCAGGGGTCTGATCATGTTGGAATTGGCTTTGCTGATAGATTCACTATGAAGTCATGCTTTCCTGAGATGATTGGTCCCTCAGTGATGCCTCACAAATGTATTGGTCATGGGCTCTTTGCTTAATATATCTAAAAATACTAACACTGTTTTTCAAACAGTTATTTCAAACTTCGGCATTTTCTTCCAGCTTCCTTCTGTGTTCCTCCGTCTCAGAATTCTAACCAAAAAGACTTGCTTTTTTTCTTCCCAGAAATAAATTGTGATGCCACAGTTCCCAGTCCTCCCCTATCCATTGCCCCTCCTCCCAATCTCACCCCCACACAGGCCATTGCTGCTGCAGACATAACCATAACCATTATCACTGAATTGTTTGACCAAAACTTTGCTTCTTTCTGACCATGCCACATGGTTTGCAGAATCTTAGTTTCTTAAGCAGGGATTGAACCCAGGCCTCTTCAGTGGAAGTACCCTGTCCTAACCACTGGATTGCCAGGGAATTCCCGAGAAACTTTCCTTTTATCTAATATACACTTTGCTCTAGAATTGACCTCCTTTACCAATCACACTTGACCTTTTCCCACCAACATCATCCCTGCCCACCCTGTTATTCAACTTCTCCTTCTCAAGTGCCTCTCTGTTCCGTATAAGGACTTGTTCAAGGATCTTCCATCTTAAACAGAATCTTCCATCTTAAACAGAAAACCCTTCCTCATATTGCCCACCTTACCCACCTAGTGGCTTCTCTACCTTATAAATCTTTTCTGTATAATCCCGTTCTCATTTAAACTCACTGAGACCAGGTTTCTGCCAATTCTCCTCTATTATGAGCCATCTTTCAGCAAGATAATAAGTGAATAAAACTAACAGTCTGCATATGAAAATTTAAAATTTGCATATACTGCCCCAGAACTCTAAAATATCACACATATTTTGGAAATAAATTTTTGTTTCCATAAAGATACATACAAGTTAATTCATATTTGATAAGCCTTGTCATGTCAAACTCTACACAAAATCAGCCTGAAATTCATAGATCCTATAATATAGCACAGAGAATACAATATCTTGTTGTGTGTATGTGTGTATATATATATATATGCACACAGTAGTATTCTTGCCTGGAATATCCCATGAACAGAGGATCTTGGTGGGCTATAGTCCATGGGGCCTCAAAGAGTCAGACACGACTGAGCAACTAAGCACTATAAATCACTTTGCTGTACAGGAGAAATTAACGCAACATTGTAAGTCAATTATACTTCAATAAAGGAAAATAAAACATCATCCCTTAATCTCTTCCAAGATTTACACAAAACGTTATCGATGCTCTAAATAATATATAATACTTTGGGAAACCTATTCTCATTTTAGGCAATCATTTTGAGATATTCAAAAACTGAATTTGGGATTTCTTTTCTGGGGTGTTTAGCCTCACTTCTGGTGCCCAGGTCTTCACACTGTACAAACCTTTGCCATTTGCTCACAGATTCTCCAGTCTCATGCTGAGTCCTTGGTAAATTGCTTAACCTCCCTGAATTCTTTTGACTTCCTGTATGCTCAAGCATTTATTCTGCCCACATAGTGCCCTTTGGTATAAGACATGCCCTATGGTATGGATTATCAGATTATCTTAATTTGAATAATGTGGTTCTGAATTCAGAACCTCAGGATTTCTCATTTTAGCTGGAAAAATCAAAGGAGTATTATAAGAAAAATAATGCAACAAATAAGAAAAATAATGTATGCAGATATTTTTTAGAATAAAATTGTATTTCTTACAGAAATGATACAGCATTTCTTAAAGGAGGAAAGGAAGTAGGCTCAAACTCATTACTTTTCATGAATTCAAGATCTGCCATAGACTTATTAGATAATTAATAAGCACTACCTACCTATATCCAACCAGTCCATTCTGAAGGAGATCAGCCCTGGGATTTCTTTGGAAGGAATGATGCTAAAGCTGAAACTCCAGTACTTTGGCCACCTCATGCGAAGAGTTGACTCATTGGAAAAGACCCTGATGCTGGGAGGGATTGGGGGCAGGAGGAGAAGGGGACGACAGAGGATGAGATGGCTGGATGGCATCACTGACTCGATGGACGTGAGTCTGACTGAACTCTGGGAGTTGGTGATGGACAAGGAGGCCTGGCGTGCTGCGATTCATGGGGTCGCAGAGTCAGACACGACTGAGCGACTGAACTGACTGACTTACCTATAAAATCTGTCTGACACTTAGTATGTTTTCATAACATAAATAACAGTTAAACAAACAAAAGCTCTTCAATTGATTTCACTTTTTCACCTGAGAATTTTAGACAACCACTGAATTTCTGGGCACCGAGTTATCATACTGCACAAGCAACAGATTACTCTCGCACCTATCAATGTGCCATAATGAGTGTCAGACCAGCTGGTCTCTCATATCATAAGTGGTCACCACACATATATAGTATTTAACAGATATTTAACCACAAAGCATTTCTTAGAAGAGTCCTTTCAGCACAGAAAAAAAGCACAGGGACAAGGAGCTAGTTTTACCCTCTCAAATTAAAAAAAAAGTCTTCAGTAATTTTGGATAAATAAGTCAACCCAGATCCTTAGACTTCTTTAAATGAAAGAAGACTATGTATTTCTAAGTAAAACCGTCTCTATCTAAGTATGCCAGGGTCCTTTGCTAAAATTATATGAGATTCTGGAGCTGGTAACAATTGCTCTCTATTTGCACAATGTCTCCCTAATTGCACTGCACTAGAATGTCTGGTACCAGTTACTTCTTTGACTGCATCTCCTAAATTCCATCCCATCTCTGGCTAAGCGATGGCTACTCAGGCTTCCTTGTTAATTCATTCAATATCAGGCTCAAATTTGCTTTAGGGTCTCTCTCAATTCAAGAATAATATCAAATTTTCTATGGCTTACAGCTTATAAACAGTGGAGTAATCAGTGAACAACTTATATTAAGCATCAACAATGTCAGATAGCCTTTTAGCCACTGGAATTTTTATAATTAACAATATGCACAGATTCTCTGTACCAGAGAAAACTGCCTTCCATTTGGGATTTGTTATAATGCTTGTAAAATGTAAATTGAAAGGATCTGCATGCATTCGACATAACAACTGATTAAACATCTGAAACTCTGCAAAGTGAAATCTAATCTATTGTGACAAAAATGCAGAGAATTTTGCTCCAGAAAATATCATTGCCATGGAAGCGAGGATAAACAACTTAGACTCAACAAAAATCAGTCTCTCTCTCTCTGCTTATCTCTCTTAACTACACAAAAACATTACCCAGTTTTTATTTTTTCTGCAGCTCTTCTTTTCACCAAACATTATACTTTCAGTTCAGTGCAGTCACTCAGTCGTGTCTGACTCTTTGCAACCCCATGAATCGCAGCATGCCAGGCCTCCCTGTCCATCACCAACTCCCGGAGTTCACTCAGACTCACGTCCATCGAGTCAGTGATGCCATCCAGCCATCTCATCCTCTGTCGTCCCCTTCTCCTCCTGCCCTCAGTCCTTCCCAGCATCAGAGTCTTTTCCAATGAGTCAACTTTTTGCATGAGGTGGCCAAAGTCCTGGAGTTTCAGCTTTAGCATCATTTCTTCCAAAGAACACCCAGGGCTGATCTCCTTCAGAATGGACTGGTTGGATCTCCTTGCAGTCCAAGGGACTCTCAAGAGTCTTCTCCAACACCACACTTCAAAAGCATCAATTCTTCAGCGCTCAGCTTTCTTCACAATCCAACTCTCACATCCATACGTGACGACTGGAAAAACCATAGCCTTGACTAGACGGACCTTTGTTGGCAAAGTAACGTCTCTGCTTTTGAATATGCTATCTAGGTAGGTCATAACTTTTCTTCCAAGGAGTAAGCATCTTTTAATTTCATGGCTGCAATCACCATCCGCAGTGATTCTGGAGCCCCCCAAAATAAAGTCTGCCACTGTTTGCACTGTTTCCCCATCTATTTGCCATGAAGTGATGGGACCAGATACCATGATCTTCGTTTTCTGAATGTTGAACTTTAAGGCAACTTTTTCACTCTCCTCTTTCACTTGCATCAAGAGGCTTTTTAGTTCTTCACTTTCTTCCATAAGGGTGGTGTCATCTGCATATCTGAGGTCATTGATATTTCTCCCGGCAATCTTGATTCCAGCCTGTGCTTCTTCCAGCCCAGCATTTCTCATGATGTACTCTGCATAGAAGTTAAATAAGCAGGGTGACAATATACAGCCTTGACGTTCTCCTTTTCCTATTGGGAACCAGTCTGTTGTTCCATGTCCAGTTCTAACTGTTGCTTCCTGACCTGCATATAGGTTTCTCAAGAGGCAGGTCAGGTGGTCTGGTATTCCCATCTCTTGAAGAATTTTCCACAGTTTATTGTGATCCACACAGTCAAAGGCTTTGGCATAGTCAATAAAGCAGAAATAGATGTTTTTCTGGAACTCTGAGCAACTGACATATATGAATATGTAATGAGTGCTTACCACATGTCATGATAAACTATATCCTACATTTGTTTGTGGGAAAATGAGATATGCAAATTAACAATATTAAAGTCGTGTCTGACTCTTTGCAACCCCATGGACTATAGTCCGCCAGGCTGCTATGTCCCATAGAATTCTCCAGGCAAGAATACTGAAGTGGGGTGCCATTTTCTTCTCCAGGGGATCTTCCCAACCCAGGGATCGAACCTGGGTCTCCTGTACTGCAAGCAGATTCTTTACCATCTGAGCCACTTGGGAAGCCCCATTACATATGTATATGTAAACATTTTAATTAAATGTCAAATATGCTGCAGCTGTTACTCTAAGTTTTCTGAAATAAAATTAGTATCCTACTTGAAAGTGATATTTGGCTTTTTGAAAGAGTAAATGAATATTGCAAATTTTTAAATCTATTTTGATTAATTTTTTAAATTACTCTGTACTTTAAACCAAGTGGATTTAACAGAACTGCTTATCTATTACAGAAATGCTTGATAATAAATTAATGAGAAAAGTGATATTTAAAGGACAGTTGATTGTTAATACATTATAATACATATATAAAATTTTTGCATAATATACTTGTAAAAGCTTTTTTATATCAAATGTAATTACTATGTTAAACAATATAATTAAACAATACAGCTTATTATTATATAAAAAGATTCTTTTGGTGAAACTTCGTATAAGATTAAACTTTTTATATACTACACACTCATTCTGTTTTTGCTAATAACATTTTTTATTGTATAGAATTATTCATAAAAACTATACTTTTAAAATACTATTTTTTACAAGAGTATTGCCATTTACAAATATCCTACTAATTGATTATTTTATTAAAAATGAATAGCAAAAAAAATAAAAACCTTCATTCAAAATAATCTCATTTTGCGAACCAAATAATATAATAGATAGAGGTGTATAATGAAAAAGGATACCTAGTATTAATAGGAAAAAAAGTATTAAGGTCCTTACAATCATTTCCAGGTCCAGCTTATTATTTTAATCCTTCACATCACTTCAGTAAAAAATATTCTAAAATTAATATCAGGAATCTTAGAACATATTTGAGGCAAATTAACATATGAAAGGATACTTTTACTACAATTGATATAGAAAAAGTGCTATTATATTAAATCCTAATATGATTTTCTAATATGAGATTTTTTTTTTCAAAAACTTTGAAGCATCTGGTGCTATCTAAAGGTTCTTGGATACCTTTCAAATTTATATTATTACAAAAGAATATAACAATGTGCTTTATGTTTTCACCAATTCAAATTTTTATCCTTAATCAAACACTTTGAACATCATTGCTGATTCTTATTTTAAAAGAATAATTTTGCATTTATATTCCTAAGAATATTACTAACTAGCAAACAAAACTAGTATGTGTTGCTTTGAGATTTTGAACAATTTTTAGGGATATCAAATAATGAAATAACTAGGAATTAAACTGAAAGTTGGCAAATTACAGGGACTCCTAGATCATTTTATCTTTTACAAGTACACGTAGTATAGGACAATAGAATTGTATTTTTCACAGCTCATTAAGAAATATATGTATATTCCCATTAAGATCAGTAGTAATAACTGCTTACAAATTAAAAATACATTAGCCCCCAAAAGGAGAAGGCAATGGCACCCCACTCCAGTATTCTTGCCTGGAAAATCCCATGGGCGGAGGAGCCTGGTAGGCTGCAGTCCATGGGGTTGCTAGGAGTCGGACATGACTGAGCGATTTCACTTTGACTTTTCACTTTCATGCATTGGAGGAGGAAATGGCAACCCACTCCAGTGTTCTTACCTGGAGAATCCCTGATGGGCTGCCATCTATGGGGTCACACAGAGTCGGACACGACTGAAGTGACTTAGCAGCAGCAGCAGCCCCAAACATATCTTTGTCTCTACATTAATAACATAGTTTCCATAAAACACATATTTCAAATGCTTTAAATTCCTTCTGATTATAGACTATTATACTGTACTTTTATGATGAAATAACTGATAGCACATGATTTAAAAAGTGTAAACAGTTCGAACGTTTGTATCTTTTCAAAGGTAACTCTAAAGTCATTTCCCAGAGGTAACCATTGTCAATAGTTCATGTTTTTAGAATTTTTTATGCAAATAATATACACATACACACAAGCACATACAAGCATACACGTCTTTTTAAAATAAACATAAACAAGAACACTTCCACATTAATGATATTGTTGTCTCTATTATTTTGTCTTGAAAGGTTTTCTTTATTAACACATAGAATACTGATTGCCTCAATCGAGTTTTAACATTTTCATAGTGTTTTTCTATGTATGTCCTAACATTCATTTGACCAGTATTTTTCAGATGAATGTAATTTTTAGTTTAAAACAATGGGCTTCCCTGGTAGTTCAGCTGGTAAGGAATCTGCCTGCAATGCAGGAGACTCCGGTTTTCCTGGGTCAGAAAGATATGCTGGAGCAGGGCTAGGTTACCCACTCCAGTATTATTGGGCTTTCCTCTCCAGTATTCTTAGGGTTCCCTGGTGGCTCAGCTGGTAATGAATCCGCCTTCAATGCGGGAGACCGGGGTTTGATCCCTGGATTGGGAAGATCCCCTGCAGAAGGGTAAGGCTACCCACTCCAGTATTCTGGTCTGGAGAATTCCACGGACTGCATAGTCCATGGGGTTGCAAAGAGTCAGACACAACTGAGCGACTTTCACTTCACAATGCAATATCAGAAAAGCATTTTGAAAATATAAACCTAATGAAGGAAGAAAGTAAGACATTAAACCACACACACATTTCCATCTTCAAATATTCACTCACAGTTAACATTCTAATACATGACCTTACAATATTTTTATAGCAGTGTAAGGAAATTACCATGAGATAAAATTATTCATGTATTATTAAAATCAGTTCAGTTCAATTTCATTTACTTTGTTTTACCAAATAGTACAATCCTTGAGAGAAAATCATATCTTATTCATCACCTCTCCAGGGTTTAGGACAGAAGGAATATTCAGAAAATAAATTTGATATAGCTTATATTTTAAATAGCTAAGAGCTAATTAAACGCTAGATTCCCATTATGTTTATTTTCCTATGAAGGTATTAAAATATTTAAAAACTCTTCTGAAATGCAAAAATTCATATTTTTTAGTACAGTTACATTATGCACCACATTACTTAAACTGTGATTATATGCTCCTTTAAATTGTTCTCGAATTTCATTTGTATTGAAATTGCCCGCACAAACATATTGTAAATTTTAGGATAGAAACAAAGTTTTATAAGCCTCCTGTTTTTCCCATACTGTGTGCCACAGTGGTGAAAACATGTAGTTAGCTTAGAGCTATAAGAAGTTTAAATTACAATATATGTTTGTATTACTGTACTGTACTGTAAGTCACTTCAGTCGTGTCCGACTCTGTGCGACCCCATAGATGGCAGCCCACCAGGCTCCCCCATCCCTGGGATTCTCCAGGCAAGAACATTGGAGTGGTTTGCCATTTCCTTCTCCAATGCATGAAAGTGAAAAGTGAAAGTGAAGACATGCTCAGTCGCGTCCGACTCTTAGCGACCCCATGGACTGCAGCCTACCAGGCTCCTCCGTCCATGGGATTTTCCAGGCAAGAGTACTGGAGTGGGGTGCCATTGCCTTCTCCATATGTTTGTATTACATTAAAGGTAATTTCAATCTTGGACTACTATACCACAGCTACAATTGTTTTGGTTGCTAAGTTGTGTCTGACTCTCTTGCAACCCTATGGACTGCCAGGCTCATCTATCCATTAGATTTCCCAGAAAAGAGTACTGGAGTGGATTGCCTTTTTCTTTTTCAGGGGATTTTCCTGACCCAAGGATCAAACCAGCATTTCCTGCTTTTGCAGGCAGATTCTTTACAACTGAGTCCTCAGGGAAGCCCCAAAGGCTACAATACCATTTAGCACTCAACAGTCACGTTCAAGGAATATATGAATAGTCTCTTTAAGATTCAGAAAGATACGATCTCACAAAATAAAATTCAAATACATAGAAAGGATTTTAGTACAACTATACTTTTATTCAATAGTTATATCCTTAAGAATGGCAAAATTACTTCTGCTAAACAGATGGACTGAGGTTTATGTTAGTTTTTGTATAAATGAATATAATCTAAGAAGGGGAAAAAAGGTAAAGGATATGAACAGGCAAATATCAAACAATAAATCAGAATGGCCAATAAATATATGAAGTGAGGTTCGATATCAGCAGTAACCAAGGAATGCATTCGCTAGTGTTTAATGCTTAAGACAATCCTGAGTCAAGTAATTTTGATTCTACTCCTTACTAGCTATGTACAAGTTATTTAATATTTGTGCCTTTATTTTGCCACTTTTAACTCAGAATAGTTATCTACTTAATAAAATTGCTATAAAATTAAACAAGATTATGCCATCAAAATATCTAAAATTAGAACTTAATATAGTAATCACTCAGAATATGTTAGCCAATAATAATGACAAATTATTATTGACAAGTGACCCATGAAATTAAGAAGAAGAAGAATGAACATTTCATAAATCAGTAAATTAATTAAAGACTAAACTGAGAGAATGTTGGGTCATGAATACTTTTATGTTCTGCATGTGAGAAAAATTTGGAAATATTAAAGTAAAAAGTATGTTTATTAGCATTTACGTGGCAGCATTGTTTAAATCTATAAAAATTGGAAACAATGCAAATGTTATAATGATATAATACATTGTAATAGTTGAAATGAAATATGTAAACTAATAGAAACAATCCTCTTCTTTCCTACATGAAACTTATTGTAGGTTAACACAATATCTGATAAGATGTTAGGTATTCAGCAAATAAGTAGAGTACTTGAATTAGAATATCACTGCTTTGAAACCTTTATTGAAAGAATGAATTTAGGCAATGGCTGTTAACTTCACAAAGAGAGAGACATTATGTGCCTTCTGAAGTAAGTACACACCACCACCTATCATATAGTCTTGAGAAGAAAAAAAAAAACAAAACCTGAATCTCACTACCAATTTGAAGAAAATAAAGACTAAAAAAAGAACATTTTGAAATTAGCAAACTCTAGACCTTTAGAGCAATGGCACCCCACTCCAGTACTCTTGCCTGGAAAATCCCATGGACCGAGGAGCCTGGTAGGCTACAGTCCATGGGGTCACTAAGAGTCAGACAGGACTGAGCCACTTCACTTTCACTCTTTACTTTCCACTTTCATGCATTGGAGAAGGAAATGGCAACCCACTCCAGTGTTCTTGCCTGGAGAATCCCAGGGATGGGGGAGCCTGGTGGGCTGCCATCTATGGGGTCGCACAGAGTCGGACCCGATTGAAGCGACTTAGCAGCAGCAGCAGCAGCAGACCTTTAGAAAACTCTAAAGGTAAATGAATAGGTTTCTCCCACAAACAAACAGCTAGAGAAAGCAAGAGACAGAGAGCAACAAAGACAGATATTGATTTTATATCTAATTCATATTAAAAAATATTTAGGAGACACCTTTATTTGGATTCTGATTAGAAAAAAGTTTTCTATGAAAAAAAGGAAGGCAATGTGGAAAATTTGAGCAGTAAATATTTAATGAAAATAAATGTTGATTTGCTAAGCATGATAGCATTTTATATTTTCTAAAATATTAATTTTTAACAGTTGTGTGTTGAAATGTTTATAAACTGAATGGAATTATATCTGGGGTTTTCTTCATAATCATGGACAGAGAGTTTTGCCTACAGATGAAACAAGACCATTCAAGTCTTGAAAATTGTTAGAACTGGGATGGGATAAATTAAAGTTAATTATACCATTTATTTTTAACATGTTTAAGACTTCTCTAATAAAAAGGTTTTTATAAATGGATGGATGCATATGTATGTAGAAAAAAACATTAAAAGACCAATTTGAAAAGTACACATGTAGAAATTTAAATTATTTTCTATACTTTCCACATTAAAATGTGTATTAATATATATTAATTATATATAATTTATATGTATAAGCAAATACATAATAATATTTTACCATTCTCAAATGATAACTTCATTTTTCATCAATACAATATGAATATAACTGAGCACATAGTAGAAACAAGGAATGTTGGTTAATGGAGCTTGGTCAATACATCAACATCTTGAACTAAGGAGTTATTATGTCTTAGCAATTTCAAGTAACTTATTGTAAATAACATAAAGTGTAATTTTTGGGTTATCTACAATAGGTTAATAACCCGGTTAACATCTTCATTTTGTTGAAGTAACAAGGATAGTATAATTATGTGTATCAGAAAAAAATAAAATGGGTATTTCTTCACCCTATTAGGTAAAAAATAATTGCAATTTATACACAAAGAAACAAAGTCTATTACACCTATTTTACCTACTAAAATATAGTTTAGACAGTAAGATTCCCATTTTCTATGTGAAAATGGAAATTTTTTGGAAAAAAAATCATTTTATTATTCTCAAGTCAAGTGACACATTTTACTTCTAGGAATCAATGTATGAAAAATCACATTTTCATGTTTGTTAAGTAAATCAAAGGTGCCAGTTAGCAACTGACTGATACCAGCACATGGGAAACAAAATCCCTCTCAAATATGATCTTCAATTTGAAGAAATAAAATAGCATTGGAATATTAAATAATTATTGAAAATATTACATGTTTGTATCTGGTCTTGATATTTTCTCATTTTAATAAAGAGAAAAATTAAAGCAATACCAAATATAACTTGTGCTTTATTAATAAGAAATTATAGCTCAAATATATTTTATTTTCATCTTTATTCATGAATAGGAAAGGCTTTAACACCTCTCCCTTAGAACTAACTATTTGCTTAAAAGTATAGCTCTCTTTAGAGATCTGTTTTTTATTACTAAATCAATTGTTACTCTTCCTTTCCATTCATTTAATATTAATCTTATTACATCAGAAAGCTCTTTGAGAATAGAAAATCCTTGTTAACTCTAAAGAAACATCTGTAAAAATACTTAGAACATGTTATACATTTAGCAGCTATAAAACTACAAACTAATGGTGATATTGCCTAGTAAAAAGAAATATCCTCAGTGTCACTATCAACACTAAACATATATTATTAATAATAAGCATTCAAGAGATCATTAGTCGTAAGACTAAGGAGATAAGATAAAAGATCAATTTGTAGAGAAAATGTTTCATAGCAAGTCTATTAGTTTTATCATGAAGTTTTTTTTAAATAGAGTATAGACATTAGCATGTTTTACATCAATTAAAAAAAAAACTAACTAGGAAATCTAGATTTTGCATTAACGTGGACACCCTCAAGTGAACAATTACTCAGCTTATGTGATGTTCCATGGTTTCTGCCCTTTCCCTTCTCTTTCCATCTTGCTTATCTATTGGAGAGGAACATAGCCAAGTTCAATTCATCACAGCTACACGCAGCTTCCCTGCAAAGCTGCCAGTGGCACCCACTCCCTCCATCTGGCCTTAGTCTGAGCATGGTTTCCTCTACAACTATTGCCAGTCTGTTGCCATAGCAGCCGCTAAGAGGGCTTTGACAGTATGGGGAAAGAAGGAAAGCACACTTTATTCCTTGCTCCTTGGTGAGACTGAAACGATTCCAAGGACCCACTGAAAATGTGACAGGGAAAAAAACAAAACAAAACAAACAAACAAACAGCTTTACAAAAGATATCCATGATAGAGAAACACCTTTTCCAAAGTGAACTAAACGTGTACCAGTGAGAAATGTTTTAATCCTGCAAACTGAGAGTTAAGGAAAACCCTCCCATGTTCAAAACGGGAACCGTGGATTATATGATGAAGGGGTGAAAGTGATGAAGGAGGGTTTTTAAGCTTTTATTAATGGAAGAATAGAAAGACAAGCTCCAAAAGTGTCAGATCAATGTTTGGAAATCTCTTTTTAACTAAAAATCATGCACTGACTTTTCAAATTGCTATGTCAAAATCTGAATAATGTAAGGTAAACACTTTCTAGCTACTATAGTTCCATGTTAAAAATCACTATCACCAATATTTAATTCCTGGTTTTAAAGGAGAAATATAGTACAGCCTCAGTTTCCAGAAAATTATGTCTTATCAGAATTTCACCAAACATCTATTTTTACTCTAAGGGTAGTTAAAGGAATATACAAACATTGTGTGCAGAAAGGTAACAGGTCATAAAAACCAAGCACTGAAAACTAAAAGGACAATAAAAATCAATGAATTCAATTCTTAGCTTTAAAAAACTTTGCTGTGAAAGCTTTTGACAAGTAGGAATATTACTAACACTTAGGTTCATGTAATGATTACTGAGTTGGAAATATGTCTTGAAAGGTCATCTTGTCTATCTCCTCCCTGCAAAAGACTACAGAAAAAACCTCAGAAAAGGTCTCCCTGTTCTACTTCTGAAAGTCACAGGGAGTCAGATTATGCCAATTGTTTTACAACCCATATTATTCTCCATGTTCGCGATTTTCACATTTTTTGTAATTTAAATGACAGAAGGTAAATGGCCAATTTTTCCTTAGACAGTCAACATTACTTTTGTTTCTATTATCAAACTTGTGCATTGTCATTTCTGGAAAGAATTAGAAAAAGAGAAAGATAAGGACCTTGTTGTATAATCTAAGAATCACAGCACTGACTGAACAGCTCCAGTTCACAGGGCAGCCTGAATGAAAAGACTGACATTTTCAAGCATTCTCATGAAAGGTCAGACTTTCCTATATAGATTTAATATTAGCCAATAATGTAACTTTACTAACAAAAGAAGTAATGGTTTTACTGACAATGAGTAAATTTGAGACATTCAGACAATACAAGTGGGCTGAATTACAGTAATAGCTAGAGAAACTAACAGATAAACCACAAAGCTCACTTACAATGCTAAAGTATTTCCTTCCAGATTTAAGCCTTTCAAAAGTCAAAGTCAAAATTCCTATGGCTGGTGAACAAATAATTTATATCCTCATCTCATTGGATATAATTTTATCTGAGTGCTCAGCCTGCTTTTTTTAAAATGCCACTACTCTGTTTTGTCAATTCTGCAAATATTCACTAAATGTCCATCCTGCCTAAGGCAACTGAATAAAAAAAGAAAATTTCCTTACTTTCAAGGTCTGAAAACATTATCAACATACAACACATTTCTTTTTTGAGTCTTATAAATTACTATCAATGCTAGTATTTAACATGTCCTTAACACTATATCATTTTCTGCTAAATTGATCTTTTACATTTGTAACTATGAGGGTACCTCCACACAAACAAGAACCACCAATGAGATTACCACTCAATAAATGTAATATCCTAGAAATTAAAATAACCCAAGTGATTTGAATTGGTTGTTCAGGGGAGTGAGACACATTTAGGCTATTTGGGTAACATAATGCTGCATGATAGAGTACCTTCCGTGGATATTAAACTTAACAAATTCAAGTATACATGTTCACAGGCTTGGAATGAAAGACAGATAAAGAATGAAGAAAGAAAAAAAATGGAAGGGAAGGAGGAAGAAAGGAAAGAAGGAAGGAATGGAAGAAAGAAGGGGAAAGAGAGAGAGGGAAGGAAGAAACAGGGAAGGAAGGCATGGGGAAAGAGGAAGGGGGAGAATGAAGGAAAGGAGGGCAGTTGGGAAGACAGGAAGAAACAGCAGCAGAAACCACTGTAACAGTTCAGAAGACACCAGTCATTGCTGCACTCCAGGCCTGTATACTGCAGTGTGAGCATTCACTGCACTCACGAACGTCCAGGCTCCTCCTTCTCAGTTTATATGTGCCTCTCACAGTACAAGCATCTCAGTGGGTCAAACGTGGTTCCAATGTTTAAAGACAGGACTTCTTCATCTAACATGGCCCCCAAATCCAGGTCAATTATTTCAACTTGTGTTCAACTAAGATAGAGTGTTCTATTCTAATTTGCATGAGAAAACCAGCTGTGTTAAAGCTATTGACAAATACTATCTATGCGGCTACTTTGAGGGATTTTCAAGTTTGTTTATTTTTTTCACTATAATGAGATATTACTTGGAATCTAAAATAGATGTTCCTTGCAATGTATTTTTTTGTGAACAGTAACCGTTCTTCAGATTTCATCATGTCCTGGTTCAAATACACACTAAGCCATACAGGAAAGCTATATTTTGATTCTAAAATCATCATGCAAACTTCTGGCCATTAATGTAATCTTCCTGCCACCTAGATAAGGAAAAGGGAATTCCCTGAATAGTGCAGTAGATAGTAATATCACCATCTTTCAAATGGAATGACATCCATTGTAAATTAATAAAGTTGAATTACACCAGTATCCATCATCTCCCAGAATTTTGTCAGATGACAATAATGCTTGAAAGAAAACATGCAAGACTCTTAGGAGAAATCAGGGAAGATTTTCCTGAAGAGAATGCTTCTGTTTAGTCTTAACAATTAGGAAGTTTTCATGCAATCTCATGGGCTTCCCTGGTGGCTCAGATGGTAAAAAATCCTCCTGCCATGTGGGAGACCAGAGTTCATTTCCTGGGTTGGGAAAATCCCCTGGAGGAGGGCATGGCAACCCACTCCAGTATTCTTGCCTGAAAAATCCCCATGGACAGAGTCTGGCGGGCTATAGTCCATGGTGTCTCAAGGAGTCAGACACGACTGAGTGACTAAATACATCACACGCATAAAATCTCACAAAGTGAAGGGCATCTCAAGTAGAAGCCTGTATACAAAGAGGACATAAGAAGTGAACTGTGTGTTCAGGAAACTTCTTATCATATAACTAGACTACAGCCTCCATAGGGCAAGGACTCTTTAATTTGTTCATTTAAAAAATTTCTTCTTACCCTTTACTACAGAGCCTGGTTCACAGAAGGTGTTTATTAATCTTTATTTAATAAGACATAAGTAGCTGGAACACATAATCATCTAAAGTGGGAAGCTGTTGGGCAACAGACCAAGATGTATTTAAGATTTATATCATAAAAATATGATATACCAAATATAATTAGTATTAGGTTTGAGTGTGAATGAGAGAAAACCACAAATAACAAGGGATTAAAGGAGAAATTCTTATGTCTCTGGCTTTTTATGTTTTGGCATCCCAGAGATTGTATGAAGACTACACAGAACAGGGTCCTGATACTTCCTATCATGTCATCATACTTAATACAGCTGCTCTTTATCCCACCATCATATCCATATTCCAGCTATGCAAATAAAGAGACAGAAGGGTATGCCTCCTCAGTTTAAAGACAAGAGGATACATAAAGATTTCAGGTTCATCTTGTCTTCAATAACTGTACAGGATGACACCCAACTGCAAGAGGCCTTAGAAATCTAGGATTTATTTTTGATGTCCAGATCCAGTTAAAATTTAGGAATTCTATTAAAAAGAACAAAATAAAAAATAAATATTGATTTTGCCAAAAAGTTAGTCTGGATTTTTCTGTTATACCATATGAAAAAACCCAAATGAATTTTTTGGCCAACCCAACAGTAGCCACCCATTCAATGGAGTTTGGATTTTAACGTACGAGAAATATATTTTAGTCAGTTGCTTGTGCTGTGTCTCTTCAGTCGTGTTCAACTCTTTGCGACCCCATAGACTGCAGCCCTCCAGGCTTTGCTCTGCCCATGGAGATTCTCCAGGCAAGAACACTGGAGTGGGTTGTCATGCCTTCCTCCAGGGGATCTTCCTGGCTCAGGGATCGAACCCAGGTATCCTACACTGCAAAAAGTTTGGTGAAAATTTTTGAAGTATACAAATGTTAAGTATACCCCTGTTACAATGATCACATCCAGTGCCTAGATATTGGTTTCTAATATCATTTTCCATGAGTTTTCAGTGACATAAAAAAAATGGAACAATTTAAGCAACAAAATAAATAGCATAATATGAGACTAAGTTGTTGTTCTTGCCCAGTAGTGTCTGACTCTGTGACCCGATGGACTGCAGCATGTCAGGCCTCCTTGTCCCTCACCATCTCCTGGAGTTTGCCCAAGTTCATGTCCCTTGCATCAGTGATGCCATCCAGCCATCTCATCCTCTGGCACCCTCTTCTCCTTCTGCCCTCAATCTTTCACAGCATCAGGGACTTTTCCAATGAGTTTGCTGTTGGCATCAGATGACCAAAATACTGGAGCTTCAGCATCAGCCCTTCCAGCGAATATTCAGGGCTGATCTCCCTTAAAATTGACTGGTTTGATCTCCCTGTTGTCCAGGGGACTTTTAGGAGTCTTCTGTACCATAGTTCTAAAGCATCAATTCTTTGGCACTCTGCCTTCTTCATGGTCCAGCTCTCACAACTGTGCATGACCACAGGGAAGACCATAGCCTTGACTACACAGATCTTTGTCGGGAGAGTAATGTCTCTGCTTTTCAACACACTGTTTAGGTTTGTCATCACTTTCCTGCCAAGAAGCAATTGTTTTCTGATTTCATGGCTGCAGTCACCCTCCACAGTGATTTTAGAGCCCAAGAGGAAATCTGTCACTACTTCCAACTTTTCCCCTTCTATTTGCCATGCAGTAATGGGGCCGGATGCCAAGATCTTAGTTTTTTTAATATTTAGTATGGGACTATAATCCAAGCTATAAAATAAATATCCACGAGTCCTTAATAATATAAATGAATAATTAAATCAATAAACAAATGTCAGACAAGAGAAAACTCTCCTTTGCAGAAGACTTATAGAAAATTTATATAAATACACTCTAAAAAAATAGAGCATAACTTCCTACTTTTTAAGTGTGGGCTATACAGAGTGATATTCTTTCAAAGAACACGGCATAGTAAGGGGGAAAAAAAGAAACTTTATAGTGGAGATACCTGAAAAATGCTTCCTCAGCCAGGTGATCAAAGTTAACATACCAGGGATAAGTCATATTCATGGCATGTACCTTTGATATAAATGTACCATCAGAGAATAGTGTCTTACCTCTGTGGTCTTCTTTCCTGAAACTTGCAGTTCTTATTATAAGAAAAATATCATACAGTTTATTTAATATTATCCTTAAAACTTTCAAAACTGTCATTAAAAAAAAGGAAAGTCTAAGAACATGTCACAGTCCAGAGGAACCTAAGGACACATGAGGGCTTAATGTGGATTTTGCTTGACATCTTAGAACAGAAGAAATTTTTAAAATCAAGAAAATCTGAATGAAAATATAGACTTTGGTTAATAATAATGTATCAGTATTGGCCCATTAGTCTGACAAATGTATCATACAATGTAAAATGTTAATAAGCAGGGAGACAGTGTGGGATATAGGGAAACATTCTCTCCTATCTTTGGAATTTTTTTGTAAATATAAAACTATTATAAAATTAAGTTTATTTTAAAAGTTTTGAGGCTGAGTTTAAAAAGCTACACAAAAGAAGCCAAATTTAATTTGTGGCCTGAAATGTTAAGGATAAGATCTTCATCTTCACACCAGGTACCAACATCTGGTGAGTGCATAACAATGAGGTGACTTCCCTAGGTGAATTCCCAATCACTCCATTCTATTTACAAAATCCTATTTTATTTTTCTCATTGGCTTCAGACCAAAAGTATTTCAATTATATGTAGTTTATTTTGTATATTCCACTGTGTTCAGTCTCCCAGTCCTGTCCGACTCCTTGCGACCCCATGGACTGCAGCACGCCAGGCCTCCCTGTTCCTCACCATCTCCCGGAGTTTGCCCAAGTTCATGTCCATTGCATCGGAGATGCCATCCAGCCATCTCATCTTCTGGCACCCTCTTCTCCTGCCATCCATCTTTCTTGGCATCAGGGACTTTTCCAATGAGTCAGCTATCAGCATCAGATGACCAAAATACTGGAGCTTCAGTTTCAGCATCAGTCCAATGAGTTGGCTATTGGTATCAGATGGCCAAAATACTGGAGCTTCAGTCCTTCCAAAGAGTATTCAGGGTTGATTTCCCTTAAGATTGAGTGGTTTGGTCTCCCTGCTGTCGAAGGGACTCTCCTGAGTCTTCTCCAGCACCACAGTTCAAAGGCATCAATTCTTTGGTGTTTTACCTTCTTTACGTTCCAGCTCTCACAATCGTACGTGACCACAGGGTCTAAGACCATCACCTTGATTATAGAAACCTTTGTCGGCAGAGTAATGTCTGGTTTTCAACACATGGTCTAGGTTTGTCATAGTTTTTTTGCTAAGAAGCAAACGTCTCCTGATTTCATGGCTGCAGTCATCATCTGCAGTGATTTTACAGCCCAAGAAGAGGAAATCTGCCACTACTTCCACCTTTTCCCCCTCTATTTCCCTTAAAGTAATGGGGTCAGATGTCATGACCTTAGTTGTTGTTGTTGTTGTTGTTGTTGTTGTTGTTTAATATTTAGTCTTAAGCTGGCTCTTTCACTCTCTTCCTTCACACTCATCAAGAGGCTCTAAATCCTCTTCGCTTTCTGCTATTAGAGTGGTATCATCTGCATATCTGAGGTTGTTGATATTTCTCCCACCTACCTTGATTCCAATTTGTAACTCATCCAGCATGGCATTTCTAATGATGTGCTCAGTGTATAGATTAAACAAACAGGGTGACAGCAGACAGCCTTGTCCTGCTCCTTTCTCAATCTTGAACTCATCTGTTGTTCCATATGGGGTTCTAACTGTTGCTTCTTGCCCCTCATACAGGTTTCTCAGGAGACAGATAAGATTGACCTGGTATTCCCATCTCTTTAAGAGCTTTCCACAGTTTATTATGATCCACACAATCAAAGGCTTTGTCATAGTCGATGAAAGAGAGGTAGAGGTTTCTTGGAATTCCCTAGCTTTCTCTATGATCCGAATGCTGGCAATTTGATCTCTGGTTCCTCTGCCACTTCTAAACCTAGCTTGGACAGCTGGAATTTCTTGGTTTGCGTAATGCTGAAGCCTAGCATGTAATATTTTAATCATGACCTTACTAGCATGGGAGATGAATAGAATTGTCAAATTATTAGCACGTTCTTTAGAACTACTTTTTTGAATTGGGATGAAGATTGACCTTTTCCAATCCTGTGGCTGCTGCTGGGTCTTCCAGATTTGCTGACATATTGAATGCAATACCTTGATGGCATCATCCTTTAGGTTTTGAATAGTTCTACTGGAATTCCATTGTATCCTCTAGCTTTATTAACAGCAGTGCTTCCTAAGGCCCACTTACTTCACTCTCCAGACTCTGGGTGATGGATCATGCCATTGTAGTAATCTGGTTCACTTAGATCTTTTTTGTACAGTTCTTCTATTCCTTCCATCTATTCTTTATCTCTTCAGCAACTAGGTCTCTACCATTTCTGTCCTTTATTGTGCTCATATTTGAGCCAAATGTTCCCTTGATATCTTCAGTTTTCCTGAAGAGATCTCTAGTCTTTCCCCTTCTGTTGTTTTCTTCTAGGTTAATACACTGTTCATTGAAGAAGGCATTCTTGCCTCTCGGTACTGTTTTCTGGAAATCTGCATTTAGTTTCATACACCTTTCCCTTTCTCCCTTGCTTTTCACTTCTCTTCTTTCTCTGGCTATTTGTAAGGCCTCCTCAGATAACCACTTTGCCTTCTTGCCATTCTTTTTCTTTGGGATGGTTTTGTTCGCTGACTCCTGTACAATATTATGGACCTCCATCCATAGTTCTTCAAGCACACTGTTTAGAAGTTCTAATCCCTTGCATTAGCCTCATTGCATATTAATAGGGGATTTTATTCATACCTGGCTGCCTTAATGGTTTTCCCCATTTTCTTTAGTTTAAGCCTGAATTTTGCTGAGAAGCTGATGATCAGGGACATCAAGTCAGCTCTAGGTCTTGTTTTTGCTGACTGAATACAGCTCCTCTATCTTGGGCTAAAAAAAAAAATACAATCAATTTGACCTGTACTGACCATTTGGTGATGTCCATGTGTAAAGTCATCTCTTGTGTTGTTGAAAAGTGTATTTGCTACGACCAGTACATTCTCTTGGCAGAATTCAGTTAGCCTTTGCCCTGCTTCATTTTGTTCTGCAAGACCAAACTTGCCTGTTACTCCAGGTATGTCTTGACTTCCTACTTTTGCATTCCAATCCCCAGTGATGAATAGAACATCTTTTGTGTGTGTGTGTGTGTGTGTTAGTTCTAGGAGGTCTTCTAGGTCTTCATGCTGCTACTGCTAAGTCTTTTCAGTCATGTCCAACCCTGTGCGACCCCATAGACAGCAGTCCACCAGGCTCCACCGTCCCTGGGACTCTCCAGGCAAGAACAGTGGAGTGGGTTGCCATTTCCTCCTTCAATGCATGAAAGTGAAAAGTCAAAGTGAAGTCGCTCAGTCGTGTCTGACTCTAAGCGACCCCATGGACTGCAGCCTACTAGGTTCCTCCATCCATGGGATTTTCCAGGAAGAGTACTGGAGTGGGGTGCCATCGCCTTCTCCGCTAGGTCTTCATAGAACTGATCAATTTCAGCTACTTCAGCATCCGTGGTAGGGGCATAGACTTGGATTACTGTGATGTTGAATGGCTTGCCTTGAACCAAGATCATGCTGTCACTCTTGGCGTTGCACCCAAGTACTGTATATTCCACTGGTCAAAGTCAATTTTTTTTTTGGCAAAATGCTACTTTTTCAGAGTACCTAAATGTTTTCTGAAGACTCAAAAACCATGACATCTAGGAAATGATATGGCTAATGTGACTGAAAACTCTAGAAAATTGTTGAATAGCACTTGTGTCAGATGTAATCTATCTCTTTTGTCTTTTCCCAGTTTATGGTTCAAGATTTGACTTCAGGCTAAAATATTAGAACTCTAGCTCCATATGGCTTGTTTCAGACCCAACTTAGTATTAGCATACAACTAATACAATAATCGTCTAATCAAGGCTATGGTTTGTCCTGTGGTCATGTATGGATATGAGAGTTGGACTGTGAAGAAGACTGAGAGCTGAAGAATTGATGCTTTTGAACTGTGGTGTTAGAGAAGACTCTTGAGAGTCCCTTGGACTGCAAGGAGATCCAACCAGTCCATTCTGAAGGAGATCAGCCCTGGGATTTCTTTGGAGGGAATGATGCTGAAGCTGAAACTCCAGTACTTTGGCCATCTCATGTGAAGAGCTGACTCATTGGAAAAGACTCTGATGCTGGGAGGGATCGGGGGAAGGAGGAGAAGGGGACGACAGAGGATGAGATGGCTGGATGGCATCACCGACTCGATGGACGTGAGTCTGAGTGAACTCCAGGAGTTGGTGATGGACAGGGAGGCCTGGTGTGCTGCGATTCGTGGGGTCACAAAGAGTCAGACACAACTGAGTGACTGAACTGAACTGAATACAATAATATAATTCTGCTGATCTTAATCTAGCCAGTAATTTAGATAAAATGTAGGGTAATATAATCTAATTTTCTATTTAAGACTCAACATTTTTAGAAAAGTCATGTTCCAGACATGCTTTTATATTTTTTGTTGTCACTCTTAAAAAAAAAAAAATACTACTCCAGAGGACAAATGCTCTAGTATTGAATTCCACAGTAGACATGGTCACTTTCATATAAAGGATTCTATAAAACATACTCTGAATCTTACAAAGGCATTTAGAAGACTTAAGATGAGCTAGAAGAAGATACTGGAGAAACTATAAATTGTACCAAGTTGCAGTAAAGCAATCTTGATTTGCCAAAATATAGACAAGTATCTTCCTAGGTGGCTCAGTGGTAAAGATTCCGCCTGCCATTGCAGGAGACAAAAGAGGCACAGGTTTGATATCTGGCTCCAGAAGGTTCCCTGGAGGAGGAAATAGTAATCCACTCCAATGTTCTTGCCTGGAAAATTCCATGGATAGAGGAGCACAGGGCTACAGTCCCTGGGGTCACAAACAGTCGAACATGACCGAGTTACTGAGCACACACGGACAAGTACACCTGATTGATATAGAAGGTGAATGTGAGGTTTTATAGAGTGAAGTAACATTTAATAGAATAAAAATATTTTTTATTTATCAGTACTTATTTACTATATTTCAACTCATGCCACACAGGGACAAAGACCTAAAAGATGGATACAGTACAGCCCAATCTTTCAAAAAAACTTACTCTTCTGGTGAAATATCTTGATGTAAATATAACATTACAATGGAATATATTGTGGATTACATTTGAGAAAAGTCCACAGAAAATATATCAAGAAAACATATGGCAGAGTGACAGTACTCAAAACAGATGCCTTAGCTTTTGGTGTCACCAATGAAACATGAATACATCAAGAAAATGATTGGAGATTAAATTTTGAAAACGAATCATGCCGGGAGCCGGTGAGGCATTCCACTCGTGACAAAGGTCATGAGGAAGGAGGCTCGGCATATGCAAAGGCGGGATCGAGCCTCAGGAGTCCGCCCGGATATTCTCGAGCATCTACCCCCCAAAAAACCAGAGTCTGCCTACTTTATTGCTTTGTGCTCTCACCTCTGACTTTACTGGGGGCTGTCCCCTACCACCATCTCGCTCTCTCTATCAAAGAGGTAACTTACAGCTCCAATTAATAAAGTTCCTGGGCAATTAGGAGTGTTTAAATCCAAACCCCTCAGATGGCTCTCTAACTCGCCTGACAAGTTTACCCGGACTCCTGCAGCTATGCATACGATTGTTTACAGTCTCCCAGCCTCGAGAGGCACGGGAAGCTTAAGATATTCAAATAGCTTAGAGCCTCTCAGAGAGTTAGAAACTGTCAGAATAAACTAGTAAAGGATTTCATTGATGAGTCAATGTTTGTTGCCAAGTTTTCACATCCCCTAAATTGTATCCTTGAATATGTATTAATTAATAGTTGGTATATAGAAAAAATAAGTAGTGGCCTTGGTGTTAGTAACTTTAGACCCTTAAGGTAATAAATTCTTTCCTTTGTTGTAAACCCATTACACATCCGCCCTATAGGAATGCAATTTTATCTTTGGAAGATGGCGCCAAACCTTAAAATAATTACTCTTAGAGAAAATAAGTCTTTGTTGATAAGTCCTTGTCAAGAGTCATAAAATGTTAGTAGGCCTTCTGGCCAGAAGATGATGTAAATCACCTAAACCATTTGTATATGATAAATTTGCAAGAAAGAAACCCTGGTTTTTGATAAGAATCAAAGACTGCTGACTTTGCATCCCCTATTATCCTCTATGTGTAACTTAGGGTATATAAGCCCCTGTTGAAAATAAAGCTATGGGCCTTGCTCACCAACGCTTGGTCTCCCCATGTCATTCTTCCCTTTAACTTCCAGCTGAGTCTCCATCTGGAGCGCGGAACCCACCACGCTTACTAATTATGCCTAGGCTTCTAAGACCCACTCGAGAAGGTGTCTAGGGTGAGGCACCTTCCGCTATTTGAGAGGGCGCCTGCGGCCTACGTAAGTGGTGCAAACTTCTTGTCTTGAAGTTTTATTGGTCTCCCACGTAAACCAAGCTACTCAGCCTCTTTTCTCCACTGAATTTTCCTACTGAGCTATCCTCATTCTATTATTCTTTATATCTCTAATTAGCATATAAATAGTAGCCTAGGCCGTCTCTCCTTCGAATACCCTGGATCAGCTGGGGCTGGTCCCCAGCAGAATCAAGAACCAAGTATATTACCTACATCTGCTTTAGAAAACAAGAAGTAAAATTATAATGTAAATAATTTAGAAGACGCCTGGAATGAAGGCTCATGGGAGGGTACATTAAATTTTCAAAAGGAAGGAAGGAATGTAGTGGAAAGGTGAGAAATAAATATGTAAAAACTACATTTCCTACATGATCAAATTGAAGAATCAAAATAATCTCCACCTCCATTAAAAAATACTTCTTTCAAATATATAAAACCATTCAGGTTGGAATAAACAATTATACAGACTCACTATGTTATTGTTGTTTAGTGGCTAAGTCACGCCCAACTCTTTGCGACCTCATGGACTGTAGCCCACCAGGTTCCTCTGTCTGTGGGATTTCCCAGGCAAGAATCCTGGAGTGGGTTGCCATTCTCTTCTCTAGGGGATCTTTCTGACCCAGGGATCAAATCCAAGCCTCCTGCCTGGCAGGCAGATTCTTCACTACTGCTTCACCTGGGAAGTTCCTCACCATCTAAAAATCTCCATATAATTAGGATCACATAAAGGAAATACATAAATATTAAAAACTTGCAAGTCTCTCCACAGGATAAATATTTTAAGGGGGCACAAATTCTGGGGCTAAAAGGACACCAAGAGACAAGAAGAAAACATCCAGCATATTGATCAACTTCCTTGTTTTCTTTGCTAATAGGTTTTTACCTGCTAAGTTGTTCTCAGAAAAGGACAAGTGAGGATTTTTATTACTGAACGGCCAACAATAGGGCTATCTTAAGCCCAACAGATAAAATATTAGAATGCTGAATAAAATTTTTCAAAATTATGTATCCTCCTCACCTTCTAAGTTCAAAAAAAAATCCTGTATCTGCTCATACAGATATATACATATCCTGTGACATCTGCTCAAATATCTTATGCTAATACTCAACATCGTTAGGAATCAATATGTTAAGTTTTAAAAATTCTACCTCAAATACCCTTTCCTGTCTTGCCTTCATTTTCCTGACTACCTCTTATCATCCTTTATTTGGATCATGAAAATAGCCTCCTAAACTTCTCTTCATGTCCAGTATATCTGCTGCAGTCCAACACTCATATAGCAACCAGAATGACCTCACTATAAAACACTAACTTGATCATGTAATTCAAAACCTTCAAAGAGTATGCTTCAAAAAGAATTAAGTCTAAATTTCTTCCTGACTTCAAGTCAATATAAGGTGCTTCATTTTTTTTTCCCCCAGGGATATTTTTCCCTCCGTATTTAATAATTAGTTATCAGGACACAATCCTTCCCCCAATTATTTCCTTCTTCTTAATGGGACAGGTTGAAATGACCTTTGCCTCATCTCTCCCTAGCCGCTGAATTTCTTCCCATTTTTCAACATCCAACTAGGAAAGATGTCTTCAATAAAGCCTTGAACGGAATATTTCATGAATATTTGTGCCCAGTCGCTCAGTTGTGTCCAACTCTTTGTGACCCCATGGACTGAAGCACACCAGGCTCCTCTGTCTGTGGAATTTTCTAGGCAAAAATACTGGAGTTGGGCCACCAGGGATCAAACTGTGTCTCTTGCATCTCCTGCGTTGGCAAGCAGATTCTTTACCACTGGAGCCACCTGGGAAGCCCGTGCTGAAAGTTTGCAGAATTGATTTGAAACCTATTCCCTCTATTCATGTAAGAAACTCCTGGCCAAAAATTCAGCCTCTACTTGTGTGTGCTACTCACTCAGTCATGTCTTACTCTTTGTGATCCCATGGACTGTAGCTCGCCAGGCTTCTCTGTTCATGGAATTCTCCAGGCAAGAATACTGGAGTGGGTTGCCATTCCCTTCTCCAGGAGATCTTCCCAATCCAGGGATTGAACCTGGGTCTCCTGCATTGCGGGCAGATTCTTTATCATCTGAGCCACCAATTTCAGCCTCTACTTGAATATTTCAAGAATAAGTCATTGTTTCATGAAGAATTCAATGAAAAGTATTCTTCTTTACTTTTTATTGAATTGAAATGTGTCTTTTTGAAATTTCCATCCAATTATCCTGAAAATTTTGCTTAGATTGTTTTTAAATGTTCTTCGTATTATGTGTTATCAGTAATAAAATTCCTTATTTATTTTCTGTTTATCCAGTGATAGCTTAGAGATAAGAACTATTCACAGATGTATGCCTACAAAACCTTATTATGGTATATAGGCCATATGTGTTTTCAGTTTAACATATGGAGGGCATAAGGAGAATCACAGTTGATGTCAAAACACATGACAACTGCTGTTATATTCTGTGAAGTCCATCATTCTGTATTAGTTCTAGGACTTTTTTTCTTGCTGAAAACCTAGTTAGTTGTCCAAAGATATTCTAAGTATCGAGAAAACAACACAATTCTGTAAAGCAATTACCATTCAATCAAAAATAAATAAATTAAAAGAAAATAATAATGGGAGCTACCTAGTTGCATGGTGTCAGACCAAGGGATTTCAAGAACTTGCCAAAAGCTATCAGCAGAGTCATTGTTAAAACTACTGTAGCCCGTTAATTTATCCATTCAACAAAGAATGGACCTGAGTATCTATTGATGTCTTACAGAAATGTAAACAAAATACTGTAACAATACAGAGTATTCAATTCAAGAAAAATGTATCAAGCTTCTTCTCTATACAAATCACTTGCTTGCTTAAAATGATATCACTTGTCTTCATGGTTCTTATCACATACCAGGTAAGCTAAATATGAAAATTATTATAACAGCTAGGATTGTCTAATGTATAAATAGATACAGTATTTATTCAATGATACCATAGTGAGTGAGGTCACAATTCTACTAAAGTCTCACATGGAGTGGATGAAAAGAAAGAGTTCACCAGTCCAGCCAGATACTAGATACTCAATCATAACCATGTTATGAAATATCATGTTCTTTCAGATTCTAATAATATCTGCTACTGGTTTCAAATAGTAAATATATACACTTTGAGATGTAACTTTTAACAAAGTAATGTTAAAATGTATTCCCCATGATAAAATATGAATCCATAAGTTATTTTATTAAACTGACTACCAAACATTGCTCTTTCTTTCTTCTAAGACAAATACAAAACACGAAGACAGGTGTCTTTCCATGACATACAAATGCAAGTCAACTTTTTATTCATGACTCTAAGTTGAGAACTTCCAAGTAGCTATTTTCTTAATATCTCAGCACTACTTATTTGATATAAGTGTCCATTAATTACACCTCATCAAATGAGATTTATTTTCACTACATAAATACATAGATCATTCCCATGTGTGCCCTTCTGTGAGGTTTCTCCTCTTTGGAGTTGACGTCTCTAAATCTGACCCATTCTTTCAGGCTCAGTTCACATCTTTTCTCCTTAATACAGCCTTTCATAGGCATTACGACACTGAAAATTTTCATCTGTTTACATTATGAAAATACTTGAAATTGGAAAAAAAATTGACATTTGATTAAATATAGTATACCATCTACATCCCCAGAAGAATGGTTCATGGAAAGTAACACATGTGTTAAATTTGTTTTTTAAAAAGGAATAAAAACTGAGAAGTGACATTACTTTTTTTGCTTCTTTTCTAGTCATTTAAGCACTTCTTGAGATGCAAAGATAAGATGGCTAAGAATTCACAAGTAAAACCTCCTCCAACTGGAGAAAGTCATAGTCTGAATTTAGCAAGTGAGTTTATGGTAACAGAGATTTTTATGTAACTGTATTTTCATGTATTATAAACTGCTCTAAACTTTGTCAATTCCAGGGTGATTTGCAAATAGGTTCATGGAATACTCCATCATAGAGTAATTTGATAAGTAAGCTCAAGCTAATAATGCCTCTGGGGAATGAGTATTGTCTTGAGAATTACTGTAGCCCCCTTCCCCTACACTGTGATTTTTTTTTCCCATATTATCACATTAGGATTCAATCTTATTAGAGTCAGAGTTTATTATGTATTTAAAATCCTCCACATCATGTCCCATATTACAGATTCATTAACTTATTTTATCTCATCTAAGATGTAAATAAATTTCTTCTTGTGAAATTTATCAGGATAACACTGGAGAGTAGAAGTATGTGGGTTTAGACACACATCTTGTATTTCTAAATTACTCCTAAGAGAACTTTATGGCCTTGTGGAAACCTTTGTTAGGAACAAAAGTATAAGACTTCTTGGAGTTTCTATTAACATATTCTGAGCCTTTGTGAATTTGGATATATGCATGTTTCTGTGGAGGTAGAGTGGAGATTAAAGGAAATGCATGCAACCAACTCATCCAAAAATATTATGGATGAATCACTATAGAACTACCCAAGAATAAGCCATGGGCATGTATGACCTCAATACAGACTCTGGGATATTGATGGTTAATAAAAACCTATATCAAGAATCAACCATGATAATCGGAATTAGCAGGAATAGCCTCTAAATAATATAATTTGTATTGGGGTAAAAGGAGGATATATTCTGATAATCCCTTTATTCTTAATACTATAGTGATTAGTAGATATTTTTGCATAAGTTGGTTGCATGCATTTTTTCTAAGCATCACCTTCAGTTCAGTTCAGTTGCTCAGTCATGTCCAACTCTTAGCAACCTCAGGACTACAGCATGACAGGCTTCCCAGTCCATCAGCGGTGCCCGGAGCTTACCCAAAGTCATGTCCATTGAGTCAGTGATGCCATCCAATCATCTCATCCTCTGTTGTCCCCTTCTCCTCCCACCTTCAATCTTTCCCAGCCTAGGATCTTTTCCAATGAGTCAGTTCTTCACATCAGGTGGCCAAAGTATTGGAGCATCAGCTTCAGCATCAGCCCTTCAAATGAATATTCAGGACGGATTTTCTTTAGGATGGACTGGTTGGATCTCCTTGCAGTCCAAGGGACTTGCAAGAGTTTTCTCCAGCACCACAGTTCAAAAGCATCAATTCTCTGGCACTCGGCTTTCTTTATACTCCAAATCTCATATCCAAATATGACTACTGGAAAAACCATAGCTTTGCAAGATGGATCTTTATTGGCAAAGTAATCTCTCTGCTTTTTAATATGCTGTCTAGATTTGTCATAGCTTCTCTTCCAAGGAGCAAGTGTCTCTTAATTTCATGGGTGCAGTCACCATCTGCAGTGATTCTGGAACCCAAGAAAATAAAGTCTCTTACTGTTTCCATTGTTTCCCCATCTATTTGCCATGAACTGATGGGACCAGATGCCGTGATCTTAGTTTTCTGAATGTTGAGCTTTAAGCCAACTTTTTTCACTCTCCTGTTTCACTTTCATCAAGACACTCTTTAGTTGTTCTTTGCTTTCTATCATTAGGGTGGAGTCATCTGTATATCTGCGGCTATTGATATTTCTTCTAGCAATCTTGATTCTAGCTTGTGCTTCATCCAGACCACCATTTCGCATGATGTACTATGCATATAAGTTAAATAAGCAGGATGACAATATGCAGCCTTGACAAACTCCTTTCCTGATTTGGAACCAGTCTGTTGTTACATGTCCAGTTCTAACTGTTGCATCTTGGCCTGCATACAGATTTCTCAGGAAGCAGGTCAGGTGGTCTGGTATTCCCATCTCTTAAAGAATTTTCCACAGTTTGTTGTGATCCACACAGTCAAAGGCTTTGGCATTGTTAATAAAGGAGAAGTAGATTTTTTTTTCTGGAACTCTCTTGCTTTTCGATGATCCAAAGGATGTTGGCAGTTTGATCTCTGGTTCCTCTGTTTTTTCTAAATCCAGCTTGAACATCTGAAAGTTGACCTACTATTGAAGCCTAGCTTGGAGAATTTTGAGCATTACTTTCCTAGCGTGTGAGATGAGTGCAATTGTGCGGTAGTTTGAACATTCTTTGGCATTGCCTTTCTTTGGATTGGAATGAAAACTGACCTTTTCCAGTCCTGTGGCCACTGCTGAGATTTCCAAATTCTCTGGCATATTGAGTGCAGAACTCTCACAACATCATCTTTTAGAATTAGAAATAGTTCAACTGGAATTCCATTAACCTGCACTAGCTTTGTTCCAAGTGATGCTTCCTAAGGCCCACTTGACTTCTCATTCTAAGATGTCTGGCTCTAGGTGAGTGATCACACCATCGTGGTTATCTGGGTCATGAAAATCTTTATTGTATAGTTCTTCTGTGTATTGTGCCATGTCTTCTTAATATCTTCTGTTTCTGTTAGGTCCATACCATTTGTGTCCTTTAATGTGTCTATCTATGCACGAAATGTTCCCTTGGTATCTCTAATTTTCTTGAAGAGATCTATAGTCTTTCGTATTCTATTGTTCTCCACTATTTCTTTGCACTGATCACTGAGGTAGGCTTTCTTATCTTTCCTTGCTATTCTTTGGAACTCTGCGTTCAAATGGGCATCTTTCCTTTTCTCCTTTGCCTTTCGCATCTTTTCTTTTTGCAGCTATTATAAGGCCTCATTGGACAACCATTTTGCCTTTTTGCATTTGGTTTTCTTGGGGATGGCCTTTATCACTGCCTCCTGTACAATATTACAAACCACCATCCATAGATCTTCAGGCACTCTGGCTATGAGATCTAATCCCTTGAATCTATTTCTCACTTCCACTGTATAATTGTAAGGGATTTAATTTAAGATCAATGGCCTAGTGGTTTTCCCCACTTTCTTCAATTTAAGTCTGAGTTTGGCAATATGGAGTTCATGATCTGAGCCACAGTCAGCTCCCAGTCATGTTTTTGCTGACTGTATAGAGCTTCTCCATCTTTGGCTGCAAAGAATATAATCAATCTGATTTTGGGGTTGACCATTTGGTGATGTCCATGTATACAGTCTTCTCTTGTGTTGTTGGAAGAGGATATTTGCTATGACCAGTGCGTTCTCTTGGCAAAACTCTGTTAGCCTTTGCCCTGCTTCATTTTGTACTCCAAGGCCAAATTTACCTGTTACTCCAGGTATCTCTTGACTTCTTACTTTTGCATTCCAGTCCCCTATATTGAAAAGAACATCTTTTGGGGGGTGTTAGTTCTAGAAGGTCTTGTAGGTCTTCATAGAACCGTTCAACTTCAACTTCTTCAGGATTACTGGTTGAGGCATAGACTTGGATTACCATGATATTGAACAGTTTGCCTTGGAAACGAACAGAGTTCATGCTGCCGTTTTTGATATTGCACCCAAATACTGCTTTTTGGACTCTTTTGTTGACTATGAGGACTACTCCATTTCTTGTAAGGGTATCTTGCCCACAGTACTAGGTATGATGGTCATCTGAGTTAAATTCACCCATTCCAGTCCATTTTAGTTCACTGATTCCTAAAATGTTAATGTTCACTCTTACCATCTCCTGTTTGACAACTCCCAATTTACCTTGATTCCTGGACCTAACATTCCAGGTTCCTATATAATATCACTCTTTACAGCATTGGACTTTACTTCCATCACCAGTCACATTCACAACTGGGTGGTGGTGTTTGCTTTGTCTCAGTCTCTTCAGACTTTCTGGAGCTATTTCTCCACTGTTCTCCAGTAGCATACTGTTCAGCTACCAACCTGGGGAGTTCATCTTTCAGTGTCTATCTTTTTGCCTTTTCATACTGTTCATGGGGTTCTCAAGGCAAGAATACTGAAGAGGTTTGCCATTCCCTTCTCCAGTAGACCACGTTTTGTCAGAACTCTCCAACATGACATGTCTGTCTTGGGTGGCCCTACACAGCATGGCTCATGGTTTCATTGAATTAGAAAAGACTGTGGTCCATGTGATCAGATTGATTAGTTTTCTGTGACTATGGTTTTCATTCTGTCTGCTCTCTGATGAATAAAGATAAGAGGCTTATGGGAGCTTTCTGATGGAGGGACTTACTGAAGGGGAAAGTGGTCTTGTTCTGATGGGTGGGGCCATGCTCAGTAAATCTTAAATCCAATTTTCTTTGATGGGTGGGGCTGTGTTCCCTCCCTATTACTTGACCTGAGGCCAAACCATGGTGGAGGTAATGAAGATAATGGTGACCTCCTTCACAAGGTCCCATGCACACACTGCTGTACTCAGTGCCCCGACCCTGCAGCAGGCCACCACTGATGCACTCCTCCCCCAGAGACTCCTGGACACTCTCCGGCAAGTCTGGGTCAGTCTCTTGTGGCATCACTGCTCCTTTCTCCTGGGTCCTGGTACACACAAGATTTTATTTGTGCCTTCCAAGAATCTGTTTCCCCTGTCCTGTGTGAGCTCTGGTGGCTCTATGGTGGGGTCAATGGTGACCTTGTCCAAGAGGGCTTATGCCACACCGAGGTCTGCTGCACCTAGAGCCCCTGCCCCTGCGGCAGGCCACTGCTGACCCATGCCTCCACAGGAGACCCTCAAACACAGTTCTGGCTCAGTCTCTGTGGAGTCTCCTGGTGTGCACAAGGTTTTGTTTGAGCCCTCTGTGCATTTCTGATGGGTATGGGGTTTGATTCTAAATGCGATTTTGCCCTTCCTACCATTTGCTGGGGCTTCTCCTTTGCCCTTCGATGTGGGTATTTTTTTTTGGTGGGATCCAACATTCTCCTGTTGATCGTTGTTCAGCAGCAAGTTGTAGTTTTGGAGTTCTCTAAGGAGAAGATGATCACACGTCCTTCTACTCCACCATTCTTAGATTTTGGTGAGGTAATGAAGATAATGGTGACCTCCTTCAAAAGGTCCCACGCGTGTACTACCGCACTATCGCACTCGGTACCCCCGACCTGCAGCAGGCCACCCTATCCTCCACACAAACAAACATATATGCAAATTCACATGTATCTGTACTGTGGAAAACAAAGAGATATTTTTCCTATACACAGATTATCATATAGCCTCAAATGCTATTTGCTCTTCTGTGGTAGAGACTATTCCCAATTGGCCCTTTTTAAAAAACAGAACAATGATTTTTGTTAGGGATTCACTTATTGCCCAGGTATATTTCACTCTAGTTCTAATAAACAGAATGTAATAATGTAAGTCAAAGTGTCAGCACTGAGGTTCCCAGGGAACTGATTCAAGTGGTCTGCATGCTATTACCACTGGCTCTTTAGCTCTTTTAAAAGGAAAAAATGGCATGGGGCATAATGGTTTGAGTTCCAAATATCTTGTATACTCGAGGGCAAAAAAAACACACCTGGAGATGGTGGCTCATTTGGCTGAAAGAAGATCAATGTATCTCTAATGAAACTGTGTTGTTATCATACCAGCTATTAACTGCTTATCTTTGGACTTGTCTCAGCATGGTGGTGGTTTAGACACTAAATTGTGTCTGACTCTTGTGATCCCATGGACTGTAGCCTGCCAGGATCCTCTGTCCATAGGCATCTCCAGGGGAGAATACTGGAGTAGGTTGCCATTTCCTTCTCCAGAGGATGGGGAACAAACAAAAACAATCTTTTACCTACTGTAATCTGGATATTTTGCTATATGTAGTCTAAGGCAATCCTTACTGATACACTCTCATAAGTATTACCAGAAATAAGTACTTCAAATAAATTCATGTTAAATTCAACTAAATAGTTTTGGCTGATGAGACAACATTTAATTGGTTCATCACTAAAAGGCTCATACCACAAATTAACTAATTCAGTTGCCACAAGTGACACAGAGACAAGTTAATCTTAGAGGTTTTACTGGGAGAATACATCCTTTTAAATTAGAGCCTTTCTAGGCACTTGATTAACACTTTATTTGGATAACTAGTACATTTGGTAAAATCTCTTAAGTTTTTTCCAGGCTAAAATATATAATCTACAATGCTGAAGATTTGGCACTTTAATCATTCATTTCTCATCTCATTAAAGCAGATCTGAGTTTCTTGTGGACAAAAATCTCAATTGCATTTGTATATATCCCATTCTTCCACATCTGCAAAGCACTTGAAGAGCCTTCTTTTCAAGCTCAAGTGCATGCTGATGTCCTTACATTGTTCAAGAAGTCAGCCCCTGGGTGCAGGCATGCTGGGATAGCAAGTCAATCACGGAACTGGCAGAATTTCACTGGCTGCTGGTGCCACTGAGATCACCAGGGGTCTGAGCAAAATAAACACATGGAGGAGGTCACATTGAAAGTAGAGTTAACCTAAGATACCTACTGCTTGAGGAGAAGGCCCAAGAAAAGAAGTGCTATGAGCCTACCAGTGTGGAAGAAGCAGCAGGAAGGGACAGTTCTGTGGACATTTCCTTCAAGAGATAAAGACAGAACTGCATGTAAGGATAGATTAGGGAATAGGGAAAATTCAACGTGATGGTCATTATTCACCAAGAAACAACAAAAAGAATCATATGGTAATGTACTTTGAGCAAAAAGAGAAGCAAAAAGCACACTGAAGACATGTGAAGTTTCCTAAACTAAGAAAAATGAAGAAAATGCCTTTGTACAGATGGTGAGTGGTCCAAAATGTGGGCATAAGTACTGATGTTTAAAAAAATAATACACATATAAATTTCAATATAACTTTCACAGAGAGTACTAAGAACATTGTGGTGGTTGTGCAGTAGACAGGACAAGAAGTCATCAAAATTGTGCTACCACATATCATAGTCATGTTAATCACAGGCAGTATAATTAATTTATTACAAGGAGTTAAATGCCTCCACAGGGATAAACAATAGTTAAAGCCTGGATCCTGAGGCTGAAAAATTTTCCCTTTCTAATTCATCAAGATATTAATATAAAAGTAAGACCACTGATCATTGGCATTATGAAAAGTATAAGCTGCTCAGCTGAGACTAAGGAAAATTATTGGATCCTAAAAATAAGTTTTCATTTTTTTTCTTTGTCAAGTATAGGCTATACTACAAACCAAGGGGCTGCACACATATGTGCACGCACACACACACTGACTCCTCAGTATGGGCTTGCTAATTTGTAAGTCAACAGTTCCAAATACTGGGAGATGGTAGTTCTACATTTTATGTGCTGTTAGCCTTGGATTTGTAATGTTTTAAAAGGAAGCAACATGCAGTTTTCTCACTGAGGACATGCAGTGAGCATTATGTGAACTTCTCCCTGATATGTTTTATTCCAGAACAGCAAAAAGAAATACATATGGAGTGTGAGTTTTCATCACATAGACTTCCTAGAGATTATTTATTCAATAATATTTTTTACCTCATATAACTGATTCAGGGCTCAACATCTAATTAATCATTGAAACCTATTTTGGAAAATGTAAGGACAAAAGGGAAAATTATATTTTCTGACTTTTACAAACTTGTTGTATTCATTCATTTTGATATGTATTTCTATTTTTATCACTTTTATCTCTTACTTTGTTTGTTAAATACAAAATCAACTTAACAAGGTGATTGAAAATATTTATATGCCGTTTTGACCTCACAGTCAGGCTTTCTGTAAAAACACAGGTTCATCTATAACAGTTACTACTGTTCAGTTGCTGAGTCGTGTCCAACTCTTTGTGGACCCAATGGACTTCAGCATGCCAGGCTCCCCTATCCTTAATTGTCTCCTGAAGTTTGCTCAAATTCACATCCATTGTGTCAGTGATACTTCTAACCATCTCATCCTCTGCCACCCCTTTCTCCTTTTGCCTTCAGTCTTTCCCAGCATCAGGCTCAAAGTACTTGTAAGATTTGAATTCATCACTACAAAGTATTTATAGAAATAATAATGAGAAAAATAATATTATGTGTAAAATTTGTGATACGGATATTTTGGGCATGAATCATAATGTTATCAGAACTATAGGCAGTTCATATACCCTAGGTCTTCGGAATGTATACTTAGACTAATCCCTTCTGTCAGGGTACCTAATTAACATTGCTTTGCTTAGCCCACTTTATTGGAACTGACCTTACTGAGCATTATTGGGCATTGCACCATTGGTCACAAGAGAGCATGGTACAAAAATATCCTTATGAAACTCACTTTCCAATTATCTGAAGAATATTGAAGCTATCGTTCACTACATGACACGCTGGGTTGTTCCTGAAGATTCACTGGAGTTTAGTATTTGCATAAGTCTCAGTATTTAGAATGGAGAAGGCAATGGCGACCCACTCCAGTATTCTTGCCTGGCAAATCCCATGGATGGAGGAGCCTGGTAGGCTGCAGTCCATGGGGTCACTAAGAGTCAGACACGACTGAGCTACTTCTTTCACTTTTCCCTTTTATGTGTTGGAGAAGGAAATGGCAACCCACTCCAGTGTTCTTGCCTGGAGAATCCCAGGGTCGGGGGAGCCTGATGGGCTGCCGTCTCTGGGGTCGCACAGAGTCCGACACGACTGAAGCGACTTAGCAGCAGCAGCAGTGTTTAGAATATGTGTATATTGTGTAACTGATTAGTTGTATTTGACTTATGGACATTGTGATTCATGTAACCGGTCTTCTTTTGCCTCCATATTGTGTATTAGAAAACACAGAACCATATGCGTTATCTACTTCATGCAAGTATATAGCATATTATGACTTTTCGTGCGTGTGTGCGTGAAATTGCTTCAGTCATGTCTGATTCTTTGTGACCCTATGGGCCATAGCCCACCAGGCTTCTCTGCCTGTGGGATTCTCTAGGCAAGAATACTGGAGTGGCTTCCCATGTCCTCCTCCAATGGATCTTCGCAACCTAGGGATTGAACCCATATCTCTTATGTCTCATAGCAACGGCATGCTTTCTTAACCACTAGCATCACCTGGGAAGCCCACGACATTTCATATATTAGTCTTATTCTATTTTCTAACCTTATTATCCTTTAGTATTAATTTCTTCACCGATGAAATCTTAGTATTATATGACACTCATTTTTGCTAGCCACTTAAAGTCTCCTTTTTTGTGGACAAGATAGGAAATGCTAACATCTTAAAACATTCATGTATGCGTTTATTCAGTAAGTATATTTTGAAGACTTACATTATGACAGAACCTGTGTAACGTGTCGGCTTTCAAATAAAGAATAAATAGCTCCAGGGAACTTCCCTTTTAGATGGAAACCTTTATTCAAGCAAATAATTATAATATGCTAAGTGTTATCTTATGTATCATGGACAGAAAGCGGTATCAAGCAAGGAGGAGAGGTACTGAAGTTCAAAGTCGTGCCAAGATAAAGATATCACATCCAAAGCAGATGTTTTTATAACAGTTTAATAGAAGGATTATTTCAAAGTATGTGGGAAAGATTCTGGTGCACAGAGATGATACCTGGGTCTGGGCCTTGAAGCAGCAAGGAGCCCTTTGAACATATGAACGTGAAGGGGCAAGGAGGGAGGGCAGCTTCAGGAATCCAGAGGGTAACTGTGTGGAGAGAGTACCCCAGAGGAAAGGCCAGCCAACCCAACAGTCTGTCCAGAGGGAGCCTGGAGAACCAATGCCCTGACCTGGCTGGCCTCATCCTCTCCTCCCATCTTCTGAGGCCTCCCATTGGCAGAACAGGAAGTCAGAGGGCAGTGAATCAGTTTCCAAGGGCTGTGGTTACAAAGTGCCCAAAACTGGAGGCTTAGAACAATGGTCATGTGATGTCTCGTAGTTCTAGAAGCTGGAACTCTGAAATCAAGGTGTCCTCAGGGCTGGTTTCCTGAGGACTGTGATGGGGAACCTGCTGCAGACCTGTCTCCTGGGTTCTCCCAGCCTCAGCATCCTGTTTCCTCCTACCATTCTTACCTTTGTGCAACTCTGTCTCCATGTCCAAACTCTCCCTTTTTAAAGGGTATCAGTCATTGGATTAGGGCATGCTTGCTTCAACGTGATTTCCTAGTAACGACCCAATTCCACACAAGGCCACATTCTCAGGTACTGGGGCACAAGACTTCAACATATTTTAAAAGAGACACAATTCAATCCTTCACAGCAAGTAATTTCACTAAAGTGGTCTAGATATTAAATGATTTTTGTAATTTGACTTACTCATTGTCAGCAAAGATACAACCCAGTTTTCAATAATCAACCATATTATTAAAAAAGGAAACTGCTACCTTTGGCAGAAAAATATTACAAAGTACTGGAGATTTTTAAAATATAACTAAAACTCGGATGATTTTAAGAACATTCTAGAGTCTAGCTGTTCATGGATTAGACTTATTTAACTCAACTTATTCTTAAACTTTAAAAGTCTGTAAATTAAATGACTTTGAAATTTCATTCAACTGTATTTTCCTATCTTACATAATGGTCGTACAGCTAAAAACCTTTATCTTATTTCAATACTTTAAAATACAGAAATTTATTTTCTTAACAGTTTCTCTAATTTAATTCCCTTAAATTATTACAATTTGTCCAGTCATCTATCCAGAAATGGTTTTGCTTTTATTACCTTCAGCTTCATTTTAGTTCACATTACAACTTCACTATATATAAATAATTAAATATCTGTGACAATGTTAACAGGTTAAAGAAATTATCTTGAAAATCTTTGGCAAAACTCCCACTGTCTTAAAAAGTAATGTTATAATTGCTCATTTGGATTAAATCATGCATGGATTTTCAAACCTGTGTACAGTGAACCACAGTGTGGCCCTCAGCAGTAATCTCAAATTACAAGCATTAGTCAGTTCAATTCCCCTACCTCCATGATTCAGAAGGAAATGTAACTTGAAAGGACAATTCTTTTGCTGACATTGCCAGCAGTTTTACCGAGAAGATTCTTTGATTTAGGAGAAATCCTTTAAAATGTGAGACTCTTTTTATTAGCAAACTGAAAAGAAAAACTTAAAATACAAGCACTTATCTTAATCTTGATTAAAGTTCCCTTTTTTCCTAACAAAAGAAAACATAACAAGTGTAATAGGTTTTCACAGTCAATTATACTTGTAAAGAAAACTGGCCTCTCTGAGACTAAAAAAAAAAAAGGGGCAATGCTGTATTTTGCATCTAAGTTAGAGAGAATAGAACATCTGCCTCAAGTAAATGTAATGACATGACATTGATGAAGATAAAGATGAAGATAATGATGAAGATAAAGTCCTGTATTCTTTCACATAGTAGTAAACAGATGAAGTCCTATACAAACCCAATTGCTTCTTTAAATTCCATTTGTAAATGGCCAGAAAATATATTAGCAAGTAATTAAAAAGTAAATGAAATATGTTTAAAAAATCATTATTAAGTCCTCCAAACAAGTTCAAATGCACATAAGGAGTATGAAAATAAGAGAGGCTAACTCATTTGTCAAAGTCACAGAACTAGTCACGAGCACAAGGTAGGGTTTAAAGTCCTCTGCTGCTCTGCTCTGCCCACAGATGTTCTCATAGCCTTGGTCTCCTGGTTGCCTAATTTTCAATGAGTTAGAGAATTGGTAATAAATTATCAGATTCTATTTCTCAGTTTGGGCCAACCACATCTCTCACTGTGGGGGTCACTTGAGCTCCACCTTCAAATTTGTTTCAACCTCAACTTCTGGATTAGTGCTTATCTGAAATGGTAAGATAAAGGAACTTTGGCTAAATTCTCAAGGATATAGCAGTAAGTGGCCACTGTTTACTTGACACTGACTGTAAGTACCAGTTTCTACAACTGCTCACCCTGCATTATGTCAAACTTTTCATCATATAATATGTCTGTTGCCTTCTAGGTCCTTGACTTCACCTTTCTCTTGCCTGTTTCAGTTCTTCATGGCAAATAGATGGGGAAACAATAGAAACATGGATAGAGTTTATTTTCTTGGGTTCCAAAATCAGTGCAGATGGTGACTGTAGCCATGAAATTAAAAGACGCTTGCCCCTTGGAAGAAAAGTTATGCCAAACCTAGACAACATACTAAAAAGCAGAGACATTACTTTGCCAACAAAGGTCTATCTAGTCAAAGCTACAGTTTTTCCAGTAGTCATGTATGGATATGAGACTTGGATCATAAAGAAAGCTGAGTGCCAAAGAATTGATACTTTTGAACTGTGGTGTTCGAGAAAACTCTTTACAGTCCCTTGGACTGCAAGGAGAGCCAACCAGTCCATCCTAAAGGAAATTGGTCCTGAATATTTATTGGAAGCACTGATGCTGAAGCTGATGCTCCAGTACTTTGGCCACCTGATGCGAAAGGCTGACTCATTGGCTACCCTGATGCTGGGAAAGATTGAGGGCAGGAGGAGAAGGGGACAACAGAGGATGAGATGGTTGGATGGCATCACCAACTCAATGGACATAAGTTTGAGCAAGCTCCAGGAGTTGATGCTGGACAGGGAAGCCAGGTGTGCTGCAGTCCATGGGGTCACAAAGAGTCGGACACGACCAAGCAACTGAACTGAACTGAACTGTTCCATTCTACCATTCCTTCTGCCCAAAAGCTAGATACTGCTATTCCTTTATCTAAGCCTGGTGACTCTGGGTTTTCCAACCTGTTCTTCTGTAGATTACCATTTTATCTGATCCCTTGGTCTTGGAAAAATTCTATCTCCTAGAGATACCCTTCTTTTGGTTTTCCTATTGCCCCTGTCTTTTAGGTACCTTGACTCATCTAATGAACCAAATTTCTATCTTTCTGGGGCCCAGAGTTGGGGATTTTGTACCAGCATCCCTTTGATTGCCCATTCTACACAAGCCTTACTTCCTAGTTCCCCATCTTCTTACTGTAGGCCTTGGTTTAGTTTCTAGCCTCTTCCAAGACAAACTGTCAAGCTCAGTCAGATGGGTTTCCAGTGTATTATCATGTTTAACCCTCCTAGTCTCCAGAAGTACCCTTAGTGCTTTCTCTTCCAAATTATAAAAAATAGAATGAAAGCTAAACTGCTGAAGGCTCAACTTGGGTTTCAGCTCTCTACCAGGAAGTTTTTAATCTCTGCTCACCATACACATCTGCACACACACACACACACACACAGAGACTGACTTTCAAATCATTTTACTCCTAGACTAAGACAGATATTCTTCCTTTGGGATAAAAAACTACCTTTACATTTTTATTATGTCTTTTCTTGTTTATCTCTAGGAATAAAATCTGAGAAGACTGCAGGTAGATGCTGGGTCACACTAATTTATTTACGTTATATGACACATACTATATATTTAATAAATACTAAGTAGTTTAAATTGTTGAAAATGATGTGACCCATAATCATGTTGATGGCATATAAGACAAACTACATCTGATCCAAATTCAGGGCTAACTATGTCTTTAATGCAAGGATACTCCGTAGTCCTATAAAAAGGAATAAATTTTAAATGAAAAACAAAATCAGTAAGTTAGCTTTACTTTAATTATTTCTTTACCAATATGTAAGTGGATTTTCTGCTGTTTTAATCTTGTAAATACATTAAAACTAAGCAAATCAAATCTTTACCTATATGCCAGTGTTCTCAAACACAGTAAATGGAACAATTCACTACCTATGAAAATTGACATAGTACATTCTTGAAGAACACTTTTCCTTCAAATACCTGACTTCCCTTTCTTAAGTCCCTCCATTATTTATTTGTACTTAAAAATTATTGCTTATAAAGTTTCTCTGTTATGGGAGTAACCTACAATATTCCTTTGAACAATATTACTAACAGCTTATATTTCATATGTATAGCATTAGAATTATACCAAGTATTTTAGACCAGTCCTGACATTTAGTCTATATGCACCAGGACTGTAGATCAATGACTTTTACTACTGGCTTTTGCTGACTAATAATAATACTTTTCTTCTAATACAGAATTTTTTGTTTTGGTTTTTGGTGGTTTAAACAAGTTTAGTTTAAGAGGAAGAAAAAGCAAGCATCATTAGAGCAGTTTTATCAATGTGGAATACAAATTTCATGGAGGTTAGGTAACCTTCCAAACCCTCATGCTGGGTAATAAACTTTAAAAGTAAGCAAAGATCTCCAGAAAGAGGAAAGGGAAAGACACCAAAGAAAACAGTCTCTTTTCAAATCTTGCCTTAGGGCAAGATCTCTGAACTGAGACAAGAAAACTCTTCAGAAGTGTCTTTGCTTGTGATTTTGAGTCTCAATAATGAGAAAACTATAGACCATGTCACTAAAACTGAAAGCAAAGTTTTTGAAGGCAAATTTAATTGGTATGGTAAATAAAGATTATAGACATGATTATGAAAGTAAAGCCAAGTAAAATTTAGTGAAGGTGCCATTAGCCGTACATAATCTACATATTTAAAGAGACAAATGAGGCAAGAAATATACTACTCTTACATAAACTCAAGCACAACAAAGACTGATATATACTTTTAAGCTTTAAAATAAAAACAGATCACTTGTAAGTCATTATTCTCTCTTCATACAGAAATGGTAGGGACCTAACAGAGGCAGAAGATATTAAGAAGAGGTGGCAAGAGTACACAGAAGAACTGTACAAAAAAGAGCTTCACAACCAAGATAATCAGGATGGTGTGATCGCTCACCTAGAGCCAGACATCCTGGAATGTGAAGTCAAGTGGGCCTTAGAAAGCATCACTATGAACAAAGCTAGTGGAGGTGATGGAATTCCAGTGGAGCTATTTCAAATCCTGAAAGATGATGCTGTGAAAGTGCTGCACTCAATATGCCAGCAAATTTGGAAAACTCAGCAGTGGCCACAGGACTGGAAATGGTCAGTTTTCATTCCAATCCCAAAGAAAGGCAATGCCAAAGAATGCTCAAACTACCGCACAATTGCACTCATCTCACACACTAGGAAAGTAATGCTCAAAATTCTCTAAGCCAGTCTTCAGCAGTACATGAACCGTGAACTTCCGGATGTTGAAGCTGGTTTTAGAAAAGGCAGAGGAAGCAGAGATCAAATTGCCAGCATCCGCTGGAACATGGAAAAAGCAAGAGAGTTTCAGAAAAACATCTACTTCTGCTTTATTGACTATGCCAAAGCCTTTGACTCTGTGGAACACAACAAACTGTGGAAAATTCTCAAAGAGATGGGAATACCAGACTACCTGACCTGCCTCTTGAGAAACCTATATGCAGGTCAGGAAGCAACAGTTAGAACTGGACATGGAACAACAGACTGGTTCCAAATAGGAAAAGGAGTACGTCAAGGCTGTATATTGCTACCCTGCTTATTTAACTTATATGCAGAGTACTTCATGAGAAACACTGGGCTGGAAGAAGCACAAGCTGGAATCAAGGTTGGCGGGAGAAATATCAATAACCTCAGATATGCAGATGACACCACCCTTATGGCAGAAAGTGAAGAGGAACTCAAAAGCCTCTTGATGCAAGTGAAAGAAGAGAGTGAAAAAGTTGGCTTAAAGCTCAAAATTCAGAAAAGTAAGATCATGGCATCTGGTCCCATCACTTCATGGGAAATAGATGGGGAAACAGTGCAAACAGTGGCAGACTTTATTTTTTGGGGCTCCAAAATCACTGCAGATGGTGATTGCAGCCATGAAATTAGAAGACACTTACTCCTTGGAAGGAAAGTTATGACCAACCTAGATAGCATATTCAAAAGCAGAGACATTACTTTGCCCACAAAGGTCTGTCTAGTCAAGGCTATGGTTTTTCCAGTGGTCATGTATGGATGTGGGAGTTGGACTGTGAAGAAAGCTGAGTGGCAAAGAATTGATGCTTTTGAAGTATGGTGTTGGAGAAGACTCTTGAGAGTCCCTTGGACTGCAAGGAGATCCAACAAGTCCATTCTAAAGGAGATCAGTCCTGGGTGTTGTTTGGAAGGACTGATGTTGAAGCTGAAGCTCTAATACTTTGGCCAACTCATGTGAAGAGTTAACTCACTGGAAAAGACTCTGATGCTGGGAGGGATTGGGGGCAAGAGGAGAAGGGGACGACAGAGGATGAGATGGCCGGATGGCGTCACTGACTCAATGGACATGAGTTTGGGTGAACTGCGGGAGTTCACCTGGTTCATCCAACTGGTGATGGATAGGGAGGCCTGGCTTGCTGTGATTTCATGGGGTCCAAAGAGTCGGACATGACTGAGCGACTGAACTGAACTGAAATGAACTGAACTGAATTGTAAGAAAGCAAAATTCATTTTTCTCACTTCACTATAAACATTAGATTTTACTTTACTCTTTCAACATGTATGAGCTAACTAGTCACTAATTAGGTAGATAATGAATAATGAGCAACCCAGAGATCAGATAAAGCCAATTTTCATGATTTCATAAGACAGTTGAGACGTGAAGGTGAGTACAAAGGTCTTTGTGGAGGTTTATTCTAATAGTCAGGCTGACCTATGTATTTCATTTGAGACACAGACACCTAGTCATATAAAATGTGTCAAAGTAATGTAGGAAATTCTGTGTAGTTTGGGAGAAAGCAGCATGTAATTGATGATGACTGGAAAAATCCAGAAATGAGGAGTGTACTGAAATCAAGTCATCGTGATCAGATCCAAATGGTATCTTGGGCAGAACACCAAATGGAAACAGGAAAAATCAAAAGTACTCACTTGAATGATAAAACAGCTAAAGATAAACATTTTCTCATAACTCTTAAGAAAATCTAGTATTCTCCACAGTTGCCAAATCACTTTTTATGTTTTATTAAGATGTGGTTTACAATTTTATAGCTTCATTAACTGCAACTAAGCAATTATAAATGTTTCCATATTTAAAATTGAGTTAACTTTTAGTATTTTCAACAAAATTGCCAAATCTTCCCAAATTAATGTGAAAGTTATAGATGTGACAATTTTATAGTATCATGTAGACAGTCTAGACTCTTTTTTTTTTTTTTTAAAATAAAGATACACAGAGCACAGTAAGGCAAATTTCTGGACTTTCTTATCACTTTGCATATTTACCCTCCTATACTGTTGGTGGGAATATAAATTGGTGCAGCCACTATAGAGAATAGTATGAAAGTTCCTTAAAAAAAAAAACTAAAAATAGAGTTACCATATGACCTAGTAATCCCATTCCTAGACAGACATCTGGAGAAAATTCTATTTCAAAAAGATACATGTACTCCAATGTTCACAGCAGCACTATTTACAATAGCCAAGGCATGGAAGGTTTCCCTCATAGCTCAGTGTCGGTAAAGAATCTGCCTGCAATGCAGGAGATCTGGGTTCAATTCCTGGGTCAGGAAAATCCCCTGGAGAAGGAAATGGCAACCTACTCCAGTATTCTTGCCTGGAGAATCCCATGGAAAGAGGAACCTGGCAGGCTACAGTCCATGAGGTCGCAAGAGCTGGACACAACTTAGCAACCTGGCTGTCCAACAACAGATGAATGGATAAAGAAGATATGGGGTATATCTTCTGTGTATACATACATATATATGCATATATATATATATATATATACATACACACACAGAATACTACTCAATCATTAAAAAAAAATGAAATGATGTCTTTGCGGCAAGATGGCTGGGCCTAGAGATTATCGAATTAAATGAGGTCAGACAAAGACAAATATCATATGACAGCATTTATACATAGAGTCTGGAAAACTGATGCAAATAAGCTTATTTATGGGAAAACAGATAGACTCAGACATTAGAAACAAATTTATGGTTACCAAAGAGAATGGGGGCAGGAAAACAAATGAGGAGTTTTGGATTAACATATACATAAAACTATATACAAAATAGAGAAACAATAAGGACCTATTATATAACACAGGAAACTATATTCAATATTTTATAATAATCTATAATGGAAAAGAATCTGAAAAAGAATGTGTGTGTGTGACTGAGTCATTTTGCTGTACTTCTGAAACTAACACAACCTTGTAAATTAACTATACTTCAGCTATTAAAATGTAATACTATAAAGTAAAGCCACTAAAATATAAGCAAGAATAATTTTCATTCAACTGTATTTTAAAAAAAGCTAGATTGAGAAAACTTACATTTATAAATCATGACTCTAGGTATTAATTCTATCTATCACCTATTCTGAGAATGAGAGAGAATCTACCCTTGAATTAAAACAAATAACCAGAGTGCTATAAGTTTTATTTTTATCCCAACATATGGTACTCAGGCACTTCTCAACTGAGTATTAAGGGATTAACCTACAGTATTTGTTGTCCTTCAGCCAAGGTGGTCAAAATCTCTCTACTATGTTCATTTGGATTAGTGTACAGTATTCTGAGCTGAATTTTTAAAGAAAGGATATTTTTACTACGCACCATTTATTTAGACAGTGCTTTATCTGTACTTTTCCTTGCAAATGGAAGTTTGTAAAGAAAAATTTATGTAATTCCCTGAAATATAACACATTCTAAAGCATAGGTTCTCTTTTTTTCTTGAAAACTCATCTTATTCAAAGTGGCTGTGAGACAAAGCAGCCTGGCATGAACTGCCTCTTGAGAACATGTCACTGACAGAGACAAACGAGTCCTAATGAGTTTAGGGGAAGTTTGACAGCTAAGATTTTGAGCTCTAAGGGATGAGCTACTGCACTGAGAACACAATTCTAAATGGTGTCAGGTTCAGAACAAGCTTTGGAGAATAGGTGCTCTTGGTGTAAGGGGTGTCTTTTTGTACATGAAGTCTTTTTCATTTTAGTAAACGTTGTACATTTGCCCAATGAGAATTGTTTAGAAAAATAAAAACCCTTACTTGTTCAAGGCAACTCAAATTACAGGCAATAAACAAGCAAAAGCAAAATCATTTCACTAGAAGATTCCATGTCAGTTCCTTCAAATGCAGGCTTATTCCAGTGAAATGCCTTATTAAAATGTCATTTCAAGTTTCTCTAACTCAAGGAATATGGTAAAGCCCTTGCTTTGCAGACTGAACAGAGAATCTCACATGTACTGATTTGCCTTTTAGTGGTGGGTGATAACTGGCCAATTCATATCCTCATCGATGTATTGCACTATTGAAAGCAATAGGCAGCATTTTCACTGCACCGAAAGTTCACACGTACCCTATGATATGCGCACAGCTATAGGAACATAGCAAGAGTTGGAGAGAGACTCCCACTCCCAACCAGTAGATGTAGAAGAAACAAAAAAGCCTTCCCTTTGGGCAGCTTGCCAAGTGAATAAAACTTGGGGAACAGAACCTGATCTAGAATTCAGCTCCTACTCACCACTCCAAGGGCCATTGTGTACTGTGCAAACTACAGGATCCCTCAGAAAATAGAGTGCTGACAATAGAGTTATTAATGGCTGTGGAGCTCACAGTTCTGTCGGCTTGAAGCCATCTGCTAAGTGACCAGCGGAGGGGAAAAGAGAGAAGAAGCAATGACAAAATGCTAGCATCCTTTTAAGATGCACTGTCTAAAAGTATGAAATGTATAAGAAGATTCACTTCTACTGAGCAGAGATCTTTGCTCTCAGCCCACCTATGAATTACTAGCAAATATGCACATCGTGTCAGGAAGCATTTAACAGGAGGCTTCCTGTGTGCTGTTTTGGATCTGTCAGGAATTCTCTGTTCCTTATTAATTCCTGAATATTCAGGAATTAAGAGGAGAGGCAAGCCTCTCCCGGGACTGAGGAATCCAGGCATTTCCTTTGTTAGTTTTTCTATACAGTAATAAGTACCCTCTTCCTTTTTATGAACCATATGGTAAAAGTGATTATTTACAACTCTCTCTTTCATATGGATGACCTCATGTTTTCTTGATAACTTGTAAGTTTTGATTTTATCTCTGCTGAAAATAGCTATCTTGTAAGACAGTATAAATATGTACACAATGCTGAATAAAACACCTTTGCTCCATCAGAGCTCTGATCCCCTTGTCTCTCTCTGTCTCTCTCTCTCTCTCTGTGTCTCTCTCTCTCCCTCTCCCTCTTTTTCAGGCTGATTCCCCTGGAGTGCAGAGGCTCTCTGAGTTCACTTTCCTGCCTGGGCTTCTAAGACCCTCTCAAGAAGGCTGTCTGCACCTTCACCCCATAGAGAGGGTGCCTGAGGCCTTCGTGAACAGAGCAAGCCCCGTGCAGGGGCTTTATTGGCTTTCTGTGTAAACCAAGGAATATCAGCCAATTCTCTCCTTTACTTTCTTATCGTCAACTCCGGACCACCAGGTTCTGATCCATTAAAGGACCCCAACACATCGTATGTTCTGAGATGCTTATTTAAATATGGGAAGTAATAAATCAATGACTCCAGATGAAACTGGTGTGCTTTCCAGGGGTTTGCTTCTGCTTGAAATTTTAGGGCAGTCCTGAGATGCTCCAAAAAGGGAGAAAGAAATAAAATATATAAGACATTGACAGGAGTTAAGGAAGATGGAGATATGGGTGGAGATGTGAGGCTTTTCTAAGCAAGAAAAAAAGCAAGAATCAGGCTCCACATGCATGCATCAATTAGTTTGCCAAAGTTAGTTGGGAAGAATGATTTTGGAAATTACAGAACTAATCTTATGCTTTGAATTAATTTACTAAATAGCCCATTTTAATGGTTAGTAACACATGGTTTCTTTTCAGAGCAAAGAGAAGGAAAGGTATCAGTCTAAATTAGACATTTCTTCCAAAGTGTAAAATTCAAAATGTGAAAACCCATTTTAAGCATAAATGCATATTTTAACATACACATACATAAATTATATGCTTGACTTGAAAGCTATTAAAACACTAAGACCTAGCAATCCCATCTTTTCAAAAGAAAATATACATGTTCTGTTCAGCGCCACAACTTACCTGCTGTGAAACTAAACCATGTACTACAAAACAGAACACAAAAGCATCATGCCCTTTGTGTAAAAGAACACAAACCAAGCAACACTATGAATAAAGAAAATAATCTTAACCTAAAACAAAAAGATGAATGATATTTACACAAAAAATGATGTTCACATTAACATATGAAACAGCAGACTACCTAGTACAAACGTAAGAACCTTGTTTGGCCCTCATCCATACTATGGATACAAATATCTTAACTCCCTAATGATATCCTCCTAATGAGACGGAAAATAGGGAAGCAAAATTGATCATTCAAAAATGTTATATATAATGCAATAAATCTCACTGTTTTACATTAAATATTAAAATTTTAAAATTAAAGCATTTCCATCATCAACTTTGCAGTGTTAAAATTGAAAATATACAGTCTGCAATATGAATATATATGTATATACATTGATTGCATCTGGTAGTCTTACTCCTTGTAGATTTGGTTTCCATCTGGTGCCATTTCCCTTTGGATTTAAGAACTTACTTTTTAATATCTTATAGTACAGACAGCTGAATGATGAATTCTCTGTTTTTATCTATCAAAAATTGTTTATTAATATTCATTTCTGAAGGAGAGATCTCCGTACACAGAATTCTGATTGACAGTTATTTTTGTTTCTTATTTATCATATTCCCTACATAATTAAAAAAATTTTAACTTTATATTTCAGCAGTTTGACTATGCTGTGCCCCAGATGTTGTTTTCTTTCTTTGTATTCATCACTCTTGGCATTCACTGCATATCTTGGATCTGTAAATTGATGTCTTTGGGGAAATTTTCAGCCATTATTTCTTCAGTTTTTCTCCTGCCATAATTATTGTCTCATTTTATTCTGGAATTCCAATAACACTATATTATACCACATGAATTGTTTGTAAGTCTCTGTCAATTTTTCTTCAATTTTTTTTTTTTTATCGTGTTCTTCAGATTAGATAAATTCCATCTTCAAGTTAACTGACAATTTGTTTCTGTCGCCTCCTCCAATTTTCTGTTAAGCCTAACCAGTGGGTTTTGTTTGTTTGTTTGTTTGTTTTTTCATTGTGGCTAATGAATTTTAAGCTCTAGAATTTCCATGTTATTTTATAAAATACCATCTGGTATCCATTCATTACAGAGAAGGCAATGGCACCCCACTCCAGTACTCCTGCCTGGAAAATCCCATGGATGGAGGAGCCTGGAGGGCTGCAGTCCATAGGGTTGCTGAGGGTCGGACACGACTGAGCGACTTCACTTTCACTTTTCACTTTCCTGCATTGGAGAAGGAAATGGCAACCCACTCCAGTGTTCTTGCCTGGAGAATCCCAGAGATGGGGGAGCCTGGTGGGCTGCCATCTATGGAGTCGCACAGAGTCGGACACGACTGAAGTGACTTAGCCGCAGCAGCAGCAGCAGCATTCATTCATTATGTGCTTATTTTTCTTTAAGTTCTTGAAAATGTAATAGCTGCTCTGAAATTTTATCAACTAATTGAAACAACTTAATCCCGCCAGTGTCAGTCATGGTCTTCTAACTGCTTATATTCTTGATTCTCATTTTCCTGTTTCTTCAAGTTGACTGAGTTTTGTTTATATGCTGAGTGTATAAAATGATAAGTTGAAGAAAATCTGGATTTTGTTACATTATTTTGAAAATCTTTTTTTTTTTTTTTCCACAAAATAGTCAACTTATCTGAACTTAAACCTTCCCTGAGGCTGACAGGAGCTAAATCCCCAATCATTTTTTCAGGTACTAACTGCCGCTTTTTCTTAAACAACATGAATAATTTATAAGTTAGACAAGATTTTAGGTAGAGTTTGTACTAAGATTTGGGTGTTTTATCTCTTCTAAAGAAATATCTCCCTTTGAGGATTTCCCTTTACATTTATAGCTTCGCTTTTAGTCCCAAATTCTGTCTCTGGACAGCTGAGGCTCATCAAGTTGCAGGTTCTGTTCTGAAGGCTCTATTAGGGTAGAATATCCTGAGGCATAAAAAAACAACAAATGTAAAAATCTCCCAAAGTGCAATTTCTTTTAAAAGTAGATCCTATCTCTTACTAACCTCTAGCACTTCCAAACAATTAAAGAGATATTTTCTCCAGATTTTAGGCTTCTTATTTGTTGAAGTTTTACCAAATGATGCAAGCTTCACTACTATTTTAAATTGCTGTCTTAATCCTCACGTGGCCAATTCAGACAGAAGGATATTATCAATAAGTGACATGAACAGTACCCCTCTCTGAATACATTTGTCAAATATGTTGGAACATGATTTATTGACAAAACATTGGCATTTCATTGTTGTTTGTTTTATTGAATTAAAGTACCATGAGATCCCTTGGTCCCTTGGTTCCTTCCCACCTCCTTCCTTTTCAACCTGAATGTTTTGGTTTCTTCCTATGTTTCTTGCCTTTTCACCTCTTGTCCTTAGTGCTCTTGGCCATTTGAAGATAATCACGTAAACAATGTACCAATAATCAGCTGCTGCTGCTGCTAAGTCACTTCGGTCATGTCTGACTTTGTGCAACCCCATAGACGGCAGCCCACCAGGCTCCCCCATCCCTGTGATTCCCTAGGCAAGAATACCGGAGTGGGTTGCCATTTCCTTCTCCAATGCATGAAAGTGAAAAGTCAAAGTGAAGTCGCTCAGTCGTATCTGACTCTTAGTGACCCCATGGACTGCAGCCTACCAGGCTCCTCCGTCCATGGGATTTTCCAGGCAAGAGTACTGGAGTGGGGTGCCATCACCTTCTCCAATAATCAGCTACAAAACTGGAAATGTCAGCTCTAAATAGTAGCACTAACTTTGTAACTTTGACATTGTACAGGAGGCAGTGATCAAGACCACTCCCAAGAAAATAAAATGCAAAAATGCAAAATGGTTGTCAAAGGAGGCCTTACAATAGCTGAGAAAAGAAAAGACTTGAAAGGCAAAGGAGGCAAGGAAAGATATACCTATTTGAATGCAGTTCCAAAGAATAGGAAGGAGAGACAAGAAAGCCTTCCTCAGCAATCAATGCAAAGAAATAGAGGAAAAAAATAGAATGTGAAAGACTAGAGATCTCTTCAAGAAAATTAGAGATACCAAAGGAATATTTCATGCAAAGATGGGCACAATAAAGGACAGAAATGGTATGGACCTAACAGAAGCAGAAGATATCAAGAAGTGGTGGCAAGAATACACAGAAGAACTATACAAAAAAGATCTTCATGACCCAAACAATGGTGTGATCACCTAAAGCCAGATATCCTGGAATGCAAAGTCAAGTGGGCCTTAGGAAGCATCACTATAAAAAAAGCTAGTGGAGGTGATGGAATTCCAGCTGAGCTATTTCAAATCCTAAAAGATGATGCTGTGAAAGTGCTGCACTCAATATGCCAGCAAATTTAGTAAACTCAGCAGTGGCCACAGGAGTGGAAAAGGTGAGTTTGAATTCCAATCTCAAAGAAAGGCAATGCCAAAGAATATTCAAACTACAACACAATTGCACTCATCTCACATGCTAGCAAAGTAATGCTCAAAATTCTCCAAGCCAGGCTTCAACAGTCTGAACTGTGAAATTTCCAGATGTTCAGGCTGGATTTAGAAAAGGCAGAGGAACCAGAGGTCAAATTGCCAACATTTGTTGGCTCATAGAAAAAGCAAGAGAGTTCCAGAAAAATATCTATTTCTGCTTTATTGACTATGCCAAAGCCTTTGACTGTGTGGATCACAATAAACTGTGGAAAATTCTGAAAGAGACAGGAATACCAGACCACCTTACCTGCCTTATGAGAAATCTATATGCAGGTCAAGAAGCAACAGTTAGAACTGGACATGGAACAACAGACTGGTTCCAAATAGGAAAAGGAGTACTTCAAGGCTGTATATTGTCACCCTGCTTATTTAAATTATACACAGAGTACATCATGAGAAACACTGGGCTGGATGAAGCACAAGCTGGAATCAAGATTGTTGGGAGAAATATCAATAACCTCTGATATGCAGAGGACCCCATCCTTATGGCAGAAAGCGAAGAACTAATGAGCCTCTTGATGAAAGTGAAAGAGGAGAGTGAAAAAGTTGGCTTAAAGCTCAACATTCAGAAAAGTAAGATCATGGCATTTGGTCCCATCACTGTATGGGAAATAGATGTGGAAACAGTGGATACAATGGCTGACTTTATTTTTCTGGGCTCCAAGATCACTGCAGATGGTGATTGCAGCCATGAAATTAAATGACGCTTACTCCTTGGAAGGAAAGTTATGACCAACCTAGATAGCATTTTAAAAAGCAAAGACATTACTTTGCTGACAAATGTCCATTGAATCAAAGCTATAGTTTTTCCAGTAGTCACATATGGATGTGAGAGTTGGACTATAAAGAAAGCTGAGTGTGAAGAATTGATGCTTTTGAACTGTGGTGTTGGAGAAGACTCTTGAGAGTCCCTTGAACTGCATGGAGATCCAACCAGTCCATCCTAAAGGAAATCAGTCCTGAATATTCATTGGAAGGACTGATGTTGAACCTGAAACTCCAATACTTTGGCCACCTGATGCAAAGAACTGACTCATTCGAAAATACCCTGATGCTGGGAAAGTTTGAAGGCAGGAGGAGAAGGGGATGACAGAGAATGAGATGGTTGGATGGCATCACCAACTCAATGGACATGAGTTTAAGTAAACTCCAGGAGTTGGTGATGGACAGGGAGGCCTGGCGTGCTGCACTCCATGGGGTTGCAAAGACTCGGAAATGACTGAGCGACTGAACTGAACTGAACTGAAGGGGATGACAGAGGATGAGATGGTTGGATGGCTTCGCTGACTCAATGGACATGAATTTTAGTAAGCTCCAGGAGTTGGTACAGGGAAGCCTGGCGTGCTGCAGTCCACGGGATCGCAAAGAGTCCGACATGACCGAGTGACTGAACTGAACTTTGTAAAAGATTCTAAGGTCAAAAGACCGTTGAAATAGTCAAGATACCTTCCTTCAGCTGTGATACGAAAATAGAACTACTGAATAATGCCATTGAATAATCAATAGTCCTGCTAGAGTTTATACTTTAATTCCCCTATGCAGTATTAGTAAAAATCAAATTACACAGTTAAATTATGGTTACCTGGGAAGGAGTACAAAAATACTGTAGTTAACAGTTAAATGAACACTATGTTCATTTAACAGCATAAAGTGTTGTTAATTCTTGGTGGGGCTTGGTCTGTCCAAATGAACTAAATGGAAGTGACCTTGTCATTCCAAGTCTTATCTTAACTGCATTTAGAAGTAGTGAATTCACACTTTAACAGTAACCACTGAGTTTCCTCATGTTGGAATAATAATTTACTAGTTTCCATGAAGTAATATTTTATTTTATTTATTATAAAATCAAAAATAGTAACTCCATTAATAATAATAATAATAACCATGTATTAAATAATTACTAGGAAGAAAATACCTAAGATGCTCCACAAATCAATTATAACTTATCCAACAACCCTATGAGATAAAATCCATCACAATATTGCTTATTTAGAAGGCAAGCTTCATGAATCTAATCATTTGTTCAGTTACATAGGAGGCAAGTGGCAGCACCAGGATCTGGTATCCACTGCTTCGTTCTAAATGCCCAATAAAAAGGTTTAGTCTGAATTTATCTACTACATATGCAATATTCAGTGAATAATTTTGAAAAAGCAAAGGTTAAAAATGCAATACCAAATTGATATCAATAAGTCAGGTAATACTTTAATGTCAATGTAAATAAAATGACACAGTACTTAGAGAAAACAGACACACACACAAATTTAAAATCTTCATGTAGCGATTTGAAGAAACAAAGAAAATCAAGGTTATTAAATGTCCTCAGAAACAATTTTAAGAAGGGGCTAAACCTGGAGTTGTTGTTGTTCAGTCACTAATTTGTGTTTGACTCTTTGTGACCTCATGGACTTTAAGCCTCCAGGCTCCTCTGTCCATGGGGTTTTTCAGGCAAGAATACTGGAGTAGGTTGCCATTTACTTCTCCAAGGGATCTTCCTGGACTGAACTCGACCATGTCTCCTGCATTGGCAGGCAGATTCTTTACCACTGAGTCACTGGGGAAGGAGTTCTTGCCAACATATACAACAACAAAAAAATGCATGAGGATGAATTTATCCCAAAAAAGTATCTCATCTTTGCTATGATTTTCATATTTGTTAAAATAGTGAAATGTGCAATGTCACTATTTTATTGGATTTTTTTTTATTATTCTGTTTTTATAATTTACCATGTGTTTTTTTTTTATTTTTTTTAAATTTTATTATATTTTTAAACTTTACATAATTGTATTAGTTTTACCAAATATCAAAATGAATCCATCACAGGTATACATGTGCTCCCCATCCTGAACCCTCCTCCCTCCCCAACCATGTGTTTTTAATTTCTATAGGTGGCCCTAGCAGTAAAGAAACCTCTTGCCAATGAAGGCAATTTAAGAGACCTGGGTTTGATCTCTTTTGGGAAGATCCCCTTGAGGAAGGCATGGAAACTCTCTCCAGTATTCTTCCTTAGAGAATCCCATGGACACAGGAGCCTGGGGCTACAAGCCATAATGTCACAAAAAGTCAGACATGACTGAGCAACTAACATTTTCACTTTACTTTTCAGCTTTTATTTTACACATTTTGCTACTGGTGTTTTTATTTTCTCTTATCAAGCTGTTCAAATTCTACATATACTAATGGCAGTAATCTGACTGATATGTTCTGCTTGATGAAAATATTTCACTCTGCATTTTACCTTTCAGTTCTAGTAGTCATTTCTAACCTCACATGATCTTAAGATTCAAAAAGGAAACTAGATATATGCCTATTACATGAAGTAATAAAATGCATTCCAACTATTGGTCTCCTTTCAATATAATAAAACATAATTAGAACCCTAAAGCAATTATGTATATCACTGATTTGCTCTGATGAAACACATAATTTTTTGTTAATATACTTTAGTTAGTGCATACCACTATTACTTCATTAGATCCATGGAGAAAAAAAAAATGTTAATCTAAGAGGATAAAGTCAAAAATAATGCTCTATTACAAATTGAATAAAACCTATAGGCTGTGATCCACATATATTGCTACAAAATGTCTGTTATACAAATGAATCTATATAAAGTAATAGATGGCAGTGGTACACTGTATTGATAAAGATTCCATAAGTGCTTTGTTAATTCTGTACAACATGCAATAACTTCTTGATTATCTAAACCTATCTTTCACTTTCAGACATACCAGCTAGACTTAGAAAAGGCAGACAAATCAGAGGTTAAATTGCCTACATTTCTTGGGTCACAGCAAAAGCAAGAGAATTCCAGAAAAATGTCTATTTCTTTCTTTGACTACACTAAAGCCTTTGACTGTGTGGATCACAGCAAACTGTGGAAAATTCTTAACGGGCTGGGAGTACCACACTATTTCACCTGCCTCCTGGGAAACCTGCATGCAGGTCAAGAGGCTACAATTAGAACTGAACATGGAACAACAGACTGGTTCCAAATCAGGAAAAGAGTATATCAAGGCTGCACATTGTCACCTTGCTTATTTAACTTATATGTAGAGTACATCATGCAAAATTCCTGGCTGGGTGAAGCACAAGCTGGAATCAAGATTCCCGGGAGAAATATCAATAACCTCAGATATGCAGATGACACCACCCTTATGGCAGAAAGTGAAGAGTAACTAAAAAGCCTCTTGATGAAAGTGAAAGAGGAGAGTGAAAAAGCTAGCTTGAAATGCAACATTCAAAAAACTAAGATCATGGCATCCAGTCCAATCACTTCATGGCAAATAGATGAGGAAACAGTGGATACAGAGACAGAATTTATTTTGGGGAGGCTCCAAAATCACTGCAGACGATGACTGCAGCCATGAAGTTAAAAGACACTTGCTCCTTGGAAGAAAAGCTATGACCAACCTAGACAGCATATTAAAAAGCAGAGATATTACTTTGCCAACAAAGGTCTGTGTAGTCAAAGCTATGGTTTTTCCAGCAGTCATGTATGGATGTGAGAGTTGGACCATAAAGAAAGCTGAGCGCCGAAGAATTGATTCTTTTGAACTGTGGTGTTGGAGAAGACTCTTGAGAGTCCCTTGGACTGCAAGGAGATCAAATCAGTCACTCCAAAAGGAAATCAACCCTGAATATTTACTGGAAAGACAGATGCTGAAGCAGAAGCTCCAGTACTTTGGCCACCTGATGAGAAGAACTGACTCATTGGAAAAGACTCTGATGCTGGGAAAGATTGAAAGCAGGAAGACAAGGGGACAATAGAGGATGAGATGGTTGGATGGAATCACTGACTCAATGGACATAAGTCTGTTCAAACTCTAGGAGACAGTGAAAGGCAGGGAAGCTTGGTGTGCTGCAGTCTGTGGGGTCACAAAGAGTCAGACACAACTGAATGACAGCACGGCAATAGTCTATCGCCAGATCTCCTGGGCTATGACCTAGTGGCATCCTCTATACTCTGCCCTCAAGCTGTCCCGAAAGTGACCTCCCATTTGCTGACTAGGGTCAGCCCATCTCTGCACATGCCTAGAACACCCAACCCCATCCCTGCTTTAGTCTAGAAATCTTCAAATCAGTTTGATGTTTTTTCCCTTAAAGACATCCTCATTGATCCTTTAGACTTGGCTAAATAGGGCAGCTGTATTCTCTCACTGAATCTGAATTTAAAACCATTACATTTTCACACTTTATTTTACTTGTTTTTTTGCCTGTCATACCCATAGAAAGTGGGTTAAACAACAGCATAAAACATATAGAATGCTCAATAGGACTGCAAAATTTGCATGATGTTATGTTAATTTAACATCACAATGCTAATTTTTTAAAATAAAACAGATATTTTTAAAAAGGAATTCTGTGGGGCTTATCTTCTTGTCTTATTTTTCACTGGGGAGAAGTTCAGTAATAAATAAATGAAGGATAAAGTGTACAGAATTTACAAAATTTAAATTGAAATACAGAATAAAAATGAATAACTATATTATAAATAGTTTTCAGTCTCTTTATTGAACAGTTATAGCTATGAAACAATAAATGGACTCCTGAGTTGACACGTTGTAACATATACTGGCATGCTGTGATTCATGGGGTCGTGGAGTCAGACAGGACTGAGCGACTGAACTGAACATATACACACTTGTAGACAAAAAATATCAAAGAAGCATAGGATGTTTAAGCCTTAATTATCCATAATCAAAAGGAGTTAATTTATATTAATTCAAGTGAAAGAGGCAGATAACTAAAAATGGAATACAAATTAGAGGTTTAGTCAAATACCAATGAAGAAATAGTATGCCCTTAAGTTCAAACCACATTTAATCAAATCTCTTTCACATTTTCTACCTCAAGGTGCTACCTCAAGGTCACTTCAGTCATATCCAACACTTTGCGACCCTATGAACCATAGCCCGCCAGGTTCCTCTGTCCATGAGGATTCTCCATGCAAGAATATGGTAGTGGTTTGCCATTTCCTCTTCCAGAGGATCTTCCCAACCCAGGGATCGAACCTGCATCGCTTATATCTCCTGCCTCGGCAGGCAAGTTCTTTACCACTAGCGCCACCTGGGAAGCCCTCTACCTCATCAGTACCATAAAACCTTAACTGATAGACTGATAGCACTTACAGGGTACAGGAGTTCGAATCACCAAAGAAGGATTACTTAATGTTCAATAAATACCACTGCATTTATTGAAGCTTGAAATAGAATATAGGAGGTGTGTGTACAAGAGATAGAGAATGAGAAAAGAAAAAGACAGAGGAAAAACATACAAAGAAAAGTAAGATCATATATGAAATCTAGTTTAAGATAAAGGCTACCTCCAATTAAATGGTAAAACAATTGCAGGCTATAAAATTACAAATAATACAATTACAGAGGGTCTTCAAAGTTGATGACATGGTTCTATTTCTTAAGCTTATGTGGATACCTAGATATTTATCAGTATTATTTAAAGAATGGTACAATGTGGACATTTTGCAAACTATATTATAATAAATTAACACATTTAACATGAAATTTCAAAGAAGTTTAAAATAAATATTTTCTACTGAAGAGCCAGGTAAGTCATGAAAATTAATTCTTTTCCTGAGTATTACTGTTTCATAACCCTGAACATAAATATGCAGAACCATGAGAAATTGTCATCAAAGTTTTATGGTTTAACACACATTTTTCCTTACTTTAGTCTTAATTGGTAAAAAAAAAAAAAATTAGTATGTTTGATTATAGAATACAGTTTCATCTTTTCCTCCCTAATTATTCACATGGAGACTAGAACTCTGAAGATTAAATCTACACATAGGCAATGTTAAAATAACCAGTTACTGTGAAATATAACCAATTTTGTTCTGCACTATTCATAATGGCCAAATTCATTTTGCTAAATAACTTCCCATAAGTTGATTAATGCTTTAGCCTAGGGTACATAGATCACATTATATCCCAATATCTGACTCTGTTGCATGTTGGAATTTTTTTTTTTTTGAGGGCATATCTTTTCTTCTTACAGTATCTGTTGATGTAGTTTTGATGGTTTATTTAGCCAAGGGAAAAAGAAGTTTAAAAAAAAAAAGACTTTTTTCAGATTATCAGTTCTTTGGGGACACCACTGTACTTTCTCTCTGAGGTGTTATTTTGATGACTACTACAGTGCTGACAGAGGGGAGAAGAGCACCTAAGTGCACTCTAATAAAGTTAGCTAAGAACTATGACAAGCAATAAGCCAAGGAAAGTCACTTGAGAGGTCAGAGCTGTCCTGTGTATTTTTCAGTAACAGAATTTCTGCTGTTTTTGTTAGGCTTGTGTTTTCAACAGAGCTTAGCTGAAATGAGATCTTGATGAAGTTGGGAGAAGCTATCACACTGAGATATGAAGAGCATCACTTCCAAAAAAAAATGTTCTGGTCATTTAGAGTACAGTGTATGTTCAGGCAACTGGAGACTTGTTCCAAACTGAAGAGACCTGGGCTGTGTTTTCAGGATATGTTTGATTGAATAAGAATGTGTACAATAAAAAAATACAAACGTTCTTATCCTTGTGTCTTTGCATTATAATTGTTTTTTATCTCAACCTGTATCTAAGTAAAATAACTCCAGTCAAACTGGTTTTGTGGCGCAAATTAAATTAACTTGATTCTAAAGTATCATGGTGTTTTTAACAAAAGCCAAATATGACTACATTTTAAATAGTCACCAAAGTTGCTACCTGACATATTTCTCTGAAGAGTAATAATACTCTTCTAATTTTAGATTCTTCTTATTCCTGTAGGAAAAAACTTTTTGAGTTTAGATGTATATTCAGAATGATTGTTGATTACACTATATCTGGTAAATTAATAAGAAACCATTTCAAAATTTAAAAAAAATGACAATCAAAACTGATGTATCCCAAAGCAAAAAGTACTTTTTACAAAGACTCTATTAAAAGATAGGTATTGTTTTAAACTCAGAAGAAAACATTGGGGAAAATTCTATGGAAGTGTGTTACTTTTCTAGCTAATGATAAACGAATGTCTTGTTCTAGAAATCATTTAAACTGTTATTATCATTTTACCCACTCCAGTACTTTTGCCTAGAAAATCCCATTGACAGAGGAGCCTGGAGCAGGCTACCACCCATGGAGTCACAAAGAGTCTGACACGACTGAGTGACTTCACTTTCACTTTCACTTTTCATATATATATATATATCTTGTCACTTAAAATTTCTACACTTTATTCCAGTTCTGTTAACATTTTTAATCTCTTTACTGGGGATATACACCATTGAAAATACAGTTTTATAGCTTGTATTTGGTAACCATTTTTTCAATTTTTAGATAAGGAAAGAATGAGTAAACAAATGAATGAATGAATGAATATCATTATTTTTGCTCACTTCCAAATCAGCTCTATATAACTCCAACTGTATTGACAGAATACACTGGACCCACTGAATAATCATATGAAGGGACAACAAAAATGGAAGCTGACTCCTAAGCTTCCTGTATAAGTAAATGAGAAAGAAGGAGCTTCCAGAATAGTAAGAGTAGAAAAGTGGAAAATTTGGGATGGTGAATTTCTGGCTTCTACATGTTGATATGAGTTAGCTATTGATATTACAGGAACAATATAAACTATAGAATAGACAAAATATACTAGTGAGAGTATACATTCATTAAAGCAGGTTTATTGAGATCAAATTAGCAGTTTCCCTACTCTGTCGGAGAAGGCACTCGCACCCCACTCCAGCACTCCTGCCTGGAAAATCCCATGGATGGAGGAGCCTGTAAGGCTGCAGTCCATGGGGTCGCTGAGGGTTGGACAGGACTGAGTGACTTCACTTTCACTTTTCACTTTCATGCATTGGAGAAGGAAATGGCAACCCACTCCAGTGTTCTTGCCTGGAGAATCCCAGGGACGGGGGAGCCTGGTGGGCTGCGGTCTATGGGGTCACACAGAGTCAGACACAACTGAAGTGACTTAGCAGCTACTCTGTCAGGCTGAAAATTCAGGCAGAACTTACTGTTTACTGAGTATTCTTCATATGGTTTCACATTCGTATATATGAATATATCTATATTGATTATATTTTAATATTTTGAGTATGTGCTAAACACTGGTACAGAAAATACATCCCTGTTTATTAAAATCTATCTGATTTGAGTTGATGGATCATTCTTGGTTGCTGCAATGCTTGAGGTCCTGATTCTTGTGTCAAGCCATTTTTTAATATGTCAAGTATCTTCATCTACAAATTTGGTAAATAAATATTTAATGTCTTCATCAAAGAAATTACAAAATATTTTGACAGTGAGGACACAGAAAAGACTCCAGAAATTGTCTTTTAAATTTTTTTTTAAAGCAAAGAAATTGTCTTTCAAGTTGATACATTATGTGAATCCAATATTTTATCAATCATCTCCACATATCTCACTATCTTGTCCAAAGAAACTCTATAAAACAGACTCCTAGACTTAGAAAATAAACTTATGGTTACCAAAGAGAAAAGGTAGGGGGAGAATTCTTAGGTTAGGATAAACATATACACACTACTATATATAAAATAATCAACAAGGACCTACTGTATAGCACAGGGAATTCTATTCAGTATTCTGCAATAACCTATGTGGGAAAAGAATATGAAAAAAAATAGGTGTATGCATATGTATAACTGAACCACTTTGTATACCAGAAACTAACACTATATCATAAATCAACTATATTCCAATATAAAATTAAAAGTTAAAGAAAAGAAGCTTTGTAACATGCCTAACTGTATTTTAGACATAATACATTTTCTATTTTTTTGCTCAAACAGAATAGAAATGTTCTCAAAGAAAAAAATTGGGTTATTTGAATGATATGTTCACATAGTATGGTGTCATATGCATCTCCTTTTATCTTTCTCCAGCATTCAAAAATCATATACTTAATAAATGGTTTTAGAATTGTCTAGTCTATCATCAATCTACTGATATGCATCTCTTATCTTCCCAAGAACTTTATAAACTTAAAAAAGCATGTTTTCTGGATTATTTTGATTTTACATCAAGACTACTAAATAACTATCCCCTGCATAGAGTAAAAATTTAAACAATACAATTTTTATAAATAAATTTTATAAGACTAGATTTAACCAAAGAAATAAGTTATGATCATCATGCATCATTAAGAGATAATATGAGACTTAGTAGCTTGCGTGAATGAGGTAAAAAAGCCAATAACAGTTTGCTTTATTCTTTAAAAAACAAGTAAATAGTGTATTAAATGAGCTTTTCATTTTAATAGAAAGCATCCATTGCTAAAACACTTATATTTATTCATTCCATAAGGATTTCCAAAGCTTTATTTAAACATTACACTGAACTTGAAAAATGTGACCATCATCTTCAAAAAATATACTTAATGTACTTTGAATTCACAACCTCCCATCTGCACGTGCTTAGAAGAGCAGTAAAAAACTCATTTGTGGATTGAAGTTTCCTTCAATGTGGTTTCTAGGAAACCATTCATAAAATCACAGCTGCAGCTAATTTTTATTTCTATGGCTTTTGCATTTGTTAGAAAAAGAAAAAAGGAATCAAACTACTTTTGAAAGCAATGCACAGAAAACTAAATTACATCATCTTTGGCATACAGATCTTAATAATTCACAAAATGGCAACTCATTATCCCTATTCTTAAGCAAAACTCTGATACACACTAGCATTCTATAATAGCCATTATATCTATCTTCTTCACTAGCCTAAATTTGGGGAAGTCACTTTGCATTCTGTGACATGCATGTCTAACTGTCATAATTTTCTGCTTAAATGCCTGGTTGGTTATTGTGATGGAGAAATAGCTAGTGAACAATAATGAACAACTAATCTATAAGCAAATGGTGAAAAATGTATCATGCTATTACTATTACACATCTAATTCATATCAAACACACAACAAAATGCTACCACCAATTTTTAGTAAAATCTTGATTACAATTTTTTTATTCCATGAAAGGAAATAGATATAAATTCAAGTCTAGATAAAAAAGAATAATATCCCAAGGTACTGATAGAACTCTCAGATGTCACAACTAAATGTTACCTCTGAACAATCATCAAGAATTAGAATGTAGTAGAAAGCTGGAAATGGGTAAAAATTATCTTTATTTTCCAAAAGAGGGCAACCACTGACCACAAAAGGCATTGTTGATTCAGATTACAGACAACATCATGATATGAAATGTCATTACTAAAGGACATTCACCTTATATGCATCTCAGTGGTAATAATTATTTCTGGCAATTATCTTTTGCTTTTTGGCCCGTGCAGCTTAGTAACTGGAAGAGGACTCTAAGCAATGCCATCAAGAATTTATAATAATACCCCTTTCATTAAAGACCAGAATGGTGATGGAAAAAAAAAGAAATATAATAAAAAATAATTTGGAAATTAGTAGAGAAAAATTTTTAAGAAAGGACTATTTCTCAATTATGTATAAGGCATAACAACTGGCTATGTTTGGGAAGTAATTTTATCATATAGAAGTAGCCAAAAGGGTAACAGATTAAGAAGGATAAAGGTATTAATTGTACATTAGAATATGTCCGAATTCCAAAATAAATTTAGAATATATACATAGTGATCACTAACTTGCTCTCTGACACTTTTGCACAAATTTTAATTACACCTCAAGAGCATCTTACATTCGTCAAGAGAAATCCATGAACAAGATGGTGGTTAACAGAAGCAGATTTCTCCTGAAATTCTGCATCTGAGCTTCAGCCGAGGGAAAGGCTGTTCTATTAATAACATCTTTAGTGAAATCTATCACATTTCTCTGAAGAACTGCAAAGGCTTCATTATATCTGACTTCTCCATTAACTTCCACAGTGGTGCATTCCCCCACTTTAATGTTTGAGCCATACTCCCCTTAGCAACCGAGGATTTATTATGTTGTTGTCATTGACACAGTTCAGCTTTAGAAAAAGCAGCACTGAACCAACAAAAGAAAGAAAAAGAGTGGTAGCAGTTCGTGAACTCTTAGCTGCAGCATGTGGGATCTAGCTCCCTGATCAGGTAGGGATAGAACACACGAGCTTTGGGAGTGAGGGATAGAACTCTGCTTTGGGAGTGAGGAGTCTTAGCCACTGATAATCTGCGTGTTGCAACAAAGATCTGTGTGCTGTAACTAAAGATCCCTCAGGCTGCAACTAAAAATCCTGCGTGCCTCAACAAAGATCAAAGTGCCATGTGCCACAACTAAAACCTGGCACAGCCAAATAAATAAATAATAACATAAGTATTTTAGAAATATAGTAGTCAACAAATTTTCACAGCATTTTATTTTACCTGGCAGTTGGAAGTGTTCTTTGGAGTGTAGTTACATCTTGCAACCTTGTAACCAAGAAAACTACCCTGTCCACAGTATATTTTATACTACTTAAGTATTTGTACCCTTAAATATAATCAAGTAAGAGCCTTGAAATATGCTCCTTGAACAAACAGTGCAGATTTCTATGACAAAGATATAATTGCATTTAATTTCATTGGAAATGCCATGTCCAAAACAGTTTTTATTCATGAGATCTTTCCTTTAAGGAGGAATTGAAGGTAAGCGCTTACAAAGACACAGAGAAGGATTTGAAAAGTTTAGAAACATGCTATGTTTTCCTCATCTACTCATTTATCTGACAAAAGTAAAATCTCAGGAAGGTCACGATGACAAATGAAAAAGATTTTCTTGTTGACCAAATCCTAGTGGGGAGTCTCTGAACTTTTTTCTCGAGTAGGCCCTTACTTTTGGACTTGCATGTTCCTTTTCTCATTGTCCAACTTCAGCAAAAATCCTACTAAATCAAGTTATCCAGAATTCCCACCTTCGATATCTGACCACCTTTGGTATCTGATCAAAGTCCCCATCTTCCAACACCTCCAGATGGTGTCTCATTACCCCCGCCTGTCTTCAACAAGATTCCCATCAGGCCTATTTTAATGTTTCCTCTTAGTAATTTTTCATCCACTGATCCTCCAAACTAATCTTTTGCTATATTCCCCAATAAGTCCTCATCTTATTAGGAATTGAGCTCCATCTCTCTTCTCTACTACAAAATCTCATTTCAATACGCCTTATACCTATGGTGGCAGTCCTCCTGAATAAAGTCTGCATTAATGCATTAACAAGTGTCATAAATAACTTTTTCTTTAAAACTAATTGCAAAGTTTTACAGGTCTGTCTTCATAATTAGTATCTATGAATAGAAATTAAAGAGAGGCGGGTTGGGTTCATTTCAAGGATTAATGCATTCTACATAATATAATGTATATGAAAAGTGGAAAGCACAGCAAATGTAGATTCTCTTAACAGCAGATGGTGGCATACATGTTGGGATATGATCTTAAAAGAAGATCACATAAGAATGATAAAATTAATCACAGTCAAAGATATACCTGAAAGTATACTGCAACTATCCTATCTTTAAGAATGACAAAGGAGAAATATCATCTGACATCACTTATATGCAGAAGCAAAAAAGAAATAATACAAAAGAACTTATTTACAAAACAGAAACAGATTCATAGGCTTAAAAAATTATTTCCATTGGGGAAAGACGGGAGGAAGGAGTAGATAGGAGTTTGGGATAGACATGTACACACTGCTATATTGAAAATGAATAACCAACAAGGACCTACTATATAGCACACAGAATTCTGCTCAATGTTATGTGGTAGACTGGATGGGAGGAGAGTTTGGGGGAGAATAGAGTAGTGCTCAGTTGCTCAGTAATGTCTGACTCTGCAATTCCATGGTCTACAGCCCACCAGGCTCTTCTGTCCACGGGGTTTTCCTGGTAAGAATACTAGAATGGGTTGCTATTTCCTACTCCAGGGGATCTTCCCAGATCTTGGGAAGATCCCCTGGATCTTCCTACTCCAGGATCTTATCTTCCAGGGATAATGTCTTCTGTGTCTCCTGCATTACAAGTAAGGTGGATTCCTTAGCATTGAACCACTGTGGAAGCCCACGTATACATGGGCTGAGTCCTTTTGTTATCCATCGGAAACTAGCACAACATTGTTGATCAGCTACACTCCAATACAAAACAAAAGGTTAAAAAAAAGAATGCAAGAGTGATATATTCTGTCACTTTTATTCATTCACTGTAGTTGATACATCTGCTTTTTCCCATCTACCTCAAATTCTTACTAGACCCAAATATCCATGTTAGTTATAGGATGCCTTACCTGGCCTCAGCCCTTTCCCTAGACACATGGTCTATCCTGAATTTCAACTTTTCCTACTCTGTCTGACTCATAGCTCATAGCAACCAAGCCTAGCACAGTCTTGATAGGGCAAGAAGTTTGCAACTTTGGAAGACTAAATAAGAAGCTGTTGTTTATTTAACACACAGGCCCACTGAAATGTGGAATAAGTAATCCTTATGAAATTGTGACTCCCTGGCAGTGAGTATACAAGATTAGAGGTCAGAGAATTTGTAAAGGGGGTTTTCAAGGTAGGAGGAAGGATGCACTGGAGAGGTTTCCTTTCAATTTTAATGTTCTGTTTTTTCACAATATTGATAAAATTTAATACAGAAGTTTCTTTTTAATCAAAAGCAATACTCTCTTACACACAGTCTTTGAACTTAATGAAGTTCAGGCTTAATCTAGAGGAAGGGTCTCAGTCCATGGTTACCAGATTGATTATTTCCTACAGATCATAAAACCAGGTTAACACAGTAAACAAACGCTATTTAGCTGGACACCCTACAGTCTAATACACTTTGTGGGGATTCAGAACAATCCTGAAAGCAACTGGCATAAAATCAAATAGACCAGTAACACTGGGCAAGGAGCTAATAAACTGAGGACTTATCAATGTGCATTTTGCTAAGGTCAACTTGTCTTAAAACGCAATCCTTGGTCTGACAAAATGTTTAACTCCTCTTAATAATATGTACATGAACATATCATTATTTTCTCTGAAACTAATGGAGGCTCGGAGATGCAGCTGAAGCTCAGGCATGAAAGATAGATAAGAGATTTCTTTTCAATAATAATTTTTTTCACATTTTTATAATTCTTTTGATAAGCCTCCTTCAAAGCGTCCCTAAGGTAAAACATCCAAGTTAAAACACTCTGATTTGAAATAAACAATTCTATCCTTTTAAATGGTCACAATTAGTATCATTTAAAAATCTTGCAAAATGTTCACCTGGGTCACTTGAGAAATTTTGAAATTCTCATTTTTTTTTTTTTCTTAAAGAGACAACAGAAAACTTCACAAACATTGGTATAATCATGTAACTAAATCTAATATTTACTTATTTGATTCAAACTTGGAATTCTTTCTCTTCTCCTACTATAGCAATTCATACTATGAGTCATGTTGTATTTCTTTAATCACTAGCAAACAGACTTATTTCCAGCATTTGGAAACTGTCTCCTTCTTGGCAGGAGCTACAAGGCCATGTGGGGCACAATGGTTTCACTGGTCTGCAGAGGATCCCTTCCTTTCTGTGTGGAGAGTCCTCCCTGTTTGAGTCCTGCTGTTGGCACTTCTTCCCACATTGCTACAGATGGCGGAGTAGAAGGACATGCGCTCATCTTCTCCTACGAGAACTCCAAAATTACAACTCGCTGCTGAACAACCGTCAACAGGAAAATGTTGGATCCCACCAAAAAAAGATACCCCATGTCCAAGGGCAAAGTAGAAGCCCCAGCAAGATGGTTGGAGGGGCAAAATCACATTTAGAATCAAACCCTATACCCACCAGAGATGTTCAGAGAGCTCAAACAAACCTTGTTCACACCAGAACCTAGAGAACCCACAAAGACTGAGCCAGAACTGTGTTTGATTGTCTCCTGCAGTGGTATGGGTTATCAGTGGCCTGGCACAGGTGTAGGGGCACTGGGTGCAGCAGACCTGGGTATGGTATTAGCCCTCTTGAAGGAGGTTGCCATTAGCCCCTCCACAGACCCATCAGAACTTACACAGGACTGGGGAAACAAACTCTTTAAGGGCACAAACAAAATGTTGTGTGCACCAGGACCCGGGAGAACAGTGACCCCACAAGAGACTGACCCAGACTTGCCCGTGAGTGTCCAGGAGTCTCTGGCAGAGGCGTGAGTCTGCAGTAGCCTGCTGTAGGGTCAGGGGCACTGAGTATATAGTGTGTACATGGGACCTTTTGAATGAGGTCACAATTATCCTCATTACATCCACCATAGTTTGGCTTCTGGTCAAAAAACAGGGAGGGAACACAGCCCCGCCCATCAACAAAAAATTGTATTAATGATTTACTGAGCATGGCCCCACCCATCAGAACAAGACCAGTTTTCCCCTCAGTCAGTCTCTCCCATAAGGAAGCTTCCATAAGCCTCTTATCCTTATCCATCAGAGGCCAGACAGACTGAAAACCACAGTCACAAAAAACTAAACAAACTCATCACATGGATTACAGTCTTGTCTAACTCAATGAAACTATGAACCATGCCATGTAGGGCGACCCAAGACAGACGGATATGCTGGAGAGTTCTGACAAAACATGGTCCTCTAGGGAAGGGAATGGCAAACCACTTCAGCATTCTTGCCTTGAGAACCCCATGAACAGTATGAAAAGGCAAAAAGATAGGACACTGAATGATGAACTCCCCATGTCAGTAAGTGACCAATATGCTACTGGAGAACAGTGGAGAAATATCACCAGAAACAATGAAAAGACCAGGCCAAAGCAAAAACAACACCCAGTTGTGGATGTGACTGGTAATGGAAGTAAAGTCTAGTGCTGTAAAGAGCAATATTGCATAGGAACCTGGAATGTTAGGTCCAGGAATCAAGGTAAATTAGATGTTGTCAAACAGGAGATGGCAAGAGTGAACATTGACATTTTAGGCATCAGTAAACTACAATGGACTGGAATGGGTGAATTTAACTTAAGACAACCATTATATCTAGCACTGTGGGTAAGAATCCCTTAGAAGAAATGTAGTAGCCATCACAGTCAACAAAAGAGTCTGAAATGCAGTACTTAGGTACAATTTCAAAAACAACAGAATGATCTCTGTTCACTTCCAAGGCAAACTATTCAATATCACAGTAATCCAAGTCTATGCCCCGACCAGTAATGCTGAAGAAGCTGAATTTGAATGGTTCTATGAAGACCTACAAAACTGTCTGTATCTAACACCGTCTAACACCATCTAACTGTCTAATGGTTCTATGAACACCTAACAAGACCGTCTAGAACTAAAAAAGATGTCCTTTTCAATATAGGGGACTGGAGTGCAAAAGTAAGAAGTCAAGAGATACCTGGAGTAACAGGTAAATTTGGCCTTGGAGTACAAAATGAAGCAGGGCAAAGGCTAACAGAGTTTTGCCAAGAGAACGCACTGGTCATAGCAAACACCCTCTTCCAAAAACACAAGAGAAGACTCTACACATGGACATCACCAAATGGTCAATACCAAAATCAGATTGACTACATTTTTTGCAGACAAAGATGGAGAAGTTCTATACAGTCAGCAAAAACAAGACCAGGAGTTGACTGTGGCTTAGATCATGAACCCCTTATTGCCAAATACAGATTAAATTGAAGAAAGAAGGGAAAACCACCAGGCCACTCAGGTATGACCTAAATCAAATCCCTTACAATTATACAGTGGAAGTGAAAAATAGATTCAAGGGATTAGGTCTGATAGACAGAGTGCCTGAAGAACTATGGACGGAGATTCATGACATTGAATAGGAAGTAGTGATCAAGATTATCCCTAAGGAAAAGCAATGTAAAAAGACAAAATGGTTGTTTGAGGAGGCCTTACAAATAGCTGAGAAGAGAAGCTAAAGGCAAAGGAGAAAAGGAAAGATATACCCATTTGAGTGCAGAGTTCCAAAGAATAGCAAGGAGAAATAAGAAAGCCTTCCTCAGTGATCAAGGCAAAGAAATGGAAGAGAACAGTAGAATGCGAAAGACTATAGATCTCTTCAAGAAAATCAGAGATATGAAGGGAACATTTTGTGCAAAGTTGGGCACAATAAAGGACAGAAATGGTATGAACCTAACAGAAGCAGAAGAGAGTAAGAAGAGGTGGCAAGAATACACAGAAAACTATACAAAAAACAAAAAAAGTCTTCATGACCTAGATAACCACAATGGTATGATCACTCATCTAGAGCCAGACATCCTAGAATGCAAAGTCAAGTGGGCATTAAGAACATCACTACAAACAAAGCTAGTGGAAGGGACTGAATTCTAGTTGAGCTAATTCAAATCCTGGAAGATGATGCTGTGAAAGTGCTGCACTCAATATGCCAGCAAATTTAGAAAACTCAGCACTGGCCACAGGCGTGGAAAAGGTCAGTTCTCATTCCAATCCCAAAGAAAGGCAATTGCAAAGAATGTTCAATTCAACTGCACTCATCTCAAATGCTAGGAAAGTAATGCTCAAAATTCTCCAAGCTAGGGTTCAACAGTAGGTGAACTTTCAGATGTTCAAGCTGGATTTAGAAAAAACACAGGAACCAGAGATCAAACTGCCAACATCCATTGGATCATCGAAAAAGCAAGAGAGTTCCAGAAAAAAATCTACTTTTCCTTTATTGACTATACCAAAGTCTTTGTGTGGATCACAACAAATTGTGGAAAATTCTTCAAGAAATGGGAATACCAGACCACCCGACCTGCCTCCTGAGAAATCTGTATGCAGGCCAAGATGCAACAGTTAGAACTAGACATGGAACAACAGACTCATTCCAAATCAGGAAAGGAGTACGTCAAAGTATTGTCACCCTGTTTATTTAACGTATATGCAGAGTACATCATGTGAAATGCTGGGCTGGATGAAGCACAGGCTGGAATCAAGATTGCCAGAAGAACTATCAATAACCTCAGATACGCAGGTGACACCATCCTAATGGTAGAAAGTGTAGAAGAACTAAAGAGCCTCTTGATGAAATTGAAGGAGGAGACTGAAAAAGTTGGCTTAAAATTCAGCATTCAGAAAACTAAGATCATGACATCCGGTCCCATCAGTTCATGGTGAATAGATGGAGACACAATGGAAACAGTGAGAGACTTCATTTTTGGCGGCTCCAAAATCACTGTAGATGGTGAATGCAGCCATCAAATTAAAAGACGCTTGCTCCTTGGAAGAAAATCTATGATCAACCTAGACAGCATACTAAAAAACAGAGACATTACTTTGCCAACAAAGTTCCATCTAGTCAAAGCTATGGTTTTTCCCATAGTCATGGATGGATGTGAGAGTTGGACGGTGAAAAAGGCTGAGTGCCGAAGAATTGATGCTTTTGAACTGTGGTATTGGAGAAGACTCTTGAGAGTCCCTTGGACTGCAAGGAGATCCAACCAGTCCATCCTAATGGAAATCAGCCTTGAATATTCATTGAAAGTACTATTGCTGAAGCTGAAACTCCAATATTTTGGCACCTGATGCGAAGAACTGACTCACTAGAAAAGATCCTGATGATAGGAAAGATTGAAGGTGGAGGAGAAGGGAACGACAGAGGATGAGATGGTTGGATGGCATTGCTGACTTGATGGACATGAGTTTGAGTAAGATCTGGGAGTTGGTGATGGACAGGGAAGCCTGGTGTGTGTAGTCCATGGGGTCGCAAAAAGTTGGACACGACTGAGCGCCTCGACTGCACTGAACTGAAAGACACTCTGCAATAGAAACCCAACTAATCCCCTGTGTTTCTACTGAAACCTTAATCCAAATTTATCTTTCCCTTCTTTATTAACACATTCCAAGAAATTTCAAATGTCAGCATAGAAGGTGAGAACTTCTGATAATGTTTTATCTTTCCTCACAGAAAATGAGCTTGACAAGGCCATTGTTCTGTGTCTACAGCTCAATATCCTTTGCCAGTTCTCTCATTATACTACTCCTATTTCACCATGCCTCTATGTAAGCTTTCACAGAGCCTATGCTTTCTTTCCCTAGTCCAAAATCCCTAGGAAAACACTGTACTACCATAGTATTCCTTCCTTGCTCTTCTGGTTTCCTTCTGCTTACTCTATTCCTGTTCAATAAGGAATCACTGAAGATATAGAAATAGATGTCTTAGTCTCTTTGTCCCCAGATACATAACTTGCTTCAATTATCTTTTACCTGTTTCAGAAGTTCCACCTCAAACTCTAACCTCTAATATAGACTACCCACAAAACTCACTTTTCAGTGTGTCTTTCCATCTGTTTCCATTATTCTTACTGATTCTCATAAAATTCTTTGATGATCACAAATATTTATTTCCCACCCTGATCTCTTCTCTGGATTGCCAACCTGCAGCAGAGGTTCATCTTTTGGAGATTTCACGTATACTTCAAAAATTACATGTCTAAAGCAGGACTCATCTCTCAAACTTTCTTTCTACCCACTCCTAATTTGTATTTTTCTTAACAACTTCATTTTCCAATTTCTTCCCATCTCTGTCAGTTCTATTTCTTTTGCCACGGGTCTATCACATCCTTCCCATGGACTTAGCACAACCACCAATATCACTGAAAGTTTAGAGCCTATTTATTTTAAACACCATTAAGCTAGTAATATCAAATCTCGCTGCTTCTGCTACTGCTGCTAAGTCACTTCAGTTGTGTCCGACTCTGTGCAACCCTATAGACGGCAGCCCACCAGGCCCTGCCATCCCTGGAATTCTCCAAGCAAGAACACTGGAGTGGGTTGCCATTTCCTCCTCCAATGCATGAAAGTGAAAAGTGAAAGTGAAGTCTCTCAGTCGTGTCCGACTCTTAGCGACCCCATGGACTGCAGTCTCCCGATGTTCATTTCCAGGATGCGAGGATTTTTTGTTTTTTCATTCTTAATTTGCCTTTTCAATTTCATTCTGTTACTTCAATACAATCCACAGTGATCTAGAAGCCCAAATTCTCCAAGGTCCTCATGGAACCACTTGAATTTTTCAACAGGAAAGAATTGCAGCTTTTAAATCTTTTACTGTCAACTAACCGGATTTTTTTGTGTTGCTGACTTTCTCTACTTGTTCTACCTTACAAAAGTTTTAATCTATTGCATACTTCTTGCGAATTGCTTGAAATACCTTATCATTGCTACTGAGTCAGGAATATAGGACTTTCTATTTATTACTGTTATTTGTTATTATGTTAATTCCTTAGTAAGAAACTGAAATATTATGCCTATGATTTCATGTATATTTGCATAATACTGGAAGTGATAACACAAAGAAAACTCCCCCTTTAATATGATTTATAAAATTACCACATGGATGAAATAATATTGGGAAAATAACACTGGATATAATTTTTCATTAAGTGCAGTATCTGAATTTATCGGGGTTGACCCTCTGCAAAACTCTATAGTCATTAAGAGCACAGACTCTAGAGACAGACGGCCTAGAATTCAAATCCCTGCTCCTTTCAGTTACTAACCATGTGACCTTACACAAGCCACTTAACCTTCTTGTGCCCTGGGTTCTGCCTCAATAAATCAAATATACTAATGATGCCTATTTTATACAGTTGTTATGAGACTAGTTGAGTTGATATATGTTATAGACTGAATTGTGCATGTCAAAATTCATATATTGAAGTCCTAGTCTCCAATAACTCAGAATATAACTGCATTTGGTGATAAAACCATTAAAGAGGTAATTAAGTTAAAATGAGGTTATTAGTGTGGGCCCTATTCCAATATGACTTATAAGAAGAGAAGTTAGAACACCAGAGGGAAGGCTATGTGTAGACAAAGGGAAATTTGGTGATCCACAAGCCAAGGAGAATTGCAAGAAGAAACCAACCATAGTCTCCAGAACTGTAAGAAAACCAATTTCTGTTATTTAAGTCATCTAGTTTGTGGTATTTGTTCCAGCTGCCCTAGCATAATATAGCAAAAGTAAAATATACTTAAGTGCCTAGTAAGTGCTACGTAAGTGCATGGTTTTATTTCAGAATTTATGTTTCCATGTGTTCAATGCTTAATATCCACTCAGTCTATGGTCTCAACCAAAAATAACACAAACATACAAATGTGTTCATAGCGCTTCTTGTATCCAAATTTAGGAAAGGGGCCACATGAAAATTTTAATTTTGAAAAAACCATCTGGAGTTGTTCATGGCACCTACCTTATTGCTTAGGATCTTTGGAACACTGGCCCTGAATTTGAACTGGGTCCAGAGAACAATCTTCCGGGGTACCTCTGGTACTCTACTCAGTCTAAATTTTGAACACGTATTGAGAGTCTGACACAATTAAGAAAAATAAGTGTGTTCTCTTTTCAGGGGCCTCCATTTCTTTCTAAAATGACTGAGTGACCAACTTTTAAATAAAACAAAACCAAATAATCTGTATTCTAGCCTTACCACCTGGAAAAATCAAGCAGGATAATGGCACCATCATGATACCAATGATAATCTTTTCCTGATAATTGTATAACAATCTTTTTTAAAATATCTACCAGGAGACCATTTCCAAATTACATTATGTTTCAGTGACTGCTGAAATGAAAGATAAATGCAACATGTTTAAAAGATCAAAAGTGATATAACCTTATAGGTAAAAGGCATTCTCTTTTCATAATACACTTGAACAAATAATCTACAATAAGATAGAAAAATCGCTGTTAGAACTATTGCTTGATAGAAGGGACTAAGTTATCTCAATAAAAATCTGTTGAGTTCATAATCACAATAATCATGCCACAGAAACACTGTCATATTAAAATATATTAGGTAAAATGAATGCCTATAATTTATAAAGAGTCATATTTAATAACCAACTATTATGTAGGTGATTGTAAACATGCATTTATAGGTAGGAGAACCATGAAATCTTTTTCCCAAACCAAAAAAAAAAAAAATTTAATTGAAAAATGAAAGTGAACTCTAAAAACAATGAAAATTATCTATTTTTGAAATATTTACATACTGGTAATAAATTAGTTTTATTATACTGATGGAACTAAAAATAATCCTATCAAATTGTTTTCAAAACTAAAATTATTTCTAGCAAATAAAATGGGATTCTCCAGGCAAGAATACTGGAGAGGGTTGCCATTTCCTTCCCGTGGGGATCTTCCCAACCCAGAGACTGAAACCATATCTCAAGTCTCCTGCATTGGCAGGCGGGTTTTTTTACCACTAGTGCCACCTGGGAAGCCCAACAAATAAAAATGCATGTATATTAACGAAGAAACTAAAATGTCTAACAGAAAAAAAAACAAAGTAGAATAATAATTATTGGTATATTTACATACTCTAATTTCTGTATCTGAGCCTCATATTGAATATCTAAATATTACTCTGAAGAGTTTGTTTTTTAATAGTCATATTGTTTTTTATATTTTTTCTTCAAGGATTCATTTTATGAAAAAAAGTGCTTATACTTTTCATTAACCTTTCTCAATAGACTACAGGCATTTTAACTGAGAAAAGAAGTGCTTTTACAGGTGCTTAAGGAACCTGTTAAGCTCATATAAAGTTCTGATAACTTTAGAATATTCTGAGTTTTTCATATCAAAAATGTATAACTCTTTCAGCCCAAATATTTCTGCAAGTCCTATCTCTCTGCTTCTACTCAGAGTGCCCTTTCTTCAACAAATATTTTTAAAAGAGAAAACAAATCATTTGTCTGTTCATGATTTTTTGAGTGTTCACCGAATATACATTTTACAAAAATTTAAACCCTCCCATTTTCATTTCACTCTGGTATGAAAAAAATAATCTAAGTAAACAAAGAAATTTCATTCAAATTTATTCCCACAATGCAAGATAATCCAAGGCTTTTGAGCTATCTTCATTTAATTTGTTTAGTTTACTTGATTTTGTAGAAAATCTTAAGATGTTCCTCTTTGCAAGTTTATCTTTAATTATTTCTAACTGAAAGCTTTCAAATGAGATTTTTGGTATATCATTTGTCAAGTTATTTGATTAAATTTTCCAACTGATTTTAAACAAAATGCAAATGAAATTTAGAAGGCATATTAACAAAACACTTAATACCATAATAACACTCAGGTCAATTTCTAAAGTCATTCTCAAAGGCTAATATATTTTGTAAACCAGACCTCTAGCAGGAAGTAAAGAAAATAAAATGTGTATTACCAAGATTTTATATATATTTATATATATACACTTCTATAATTAATATCAGATTCTTCACTATTGTAAAATAAAGAATTGACTGGCTTTTGTCCCAGGTTCCTGGGAGGGAACTCAAGTGATATGAGTGTCTTTGTTATTTATGAGCACATTGGATCACACCTGAGTTTATTCTAAGGCTATTTCTCAGGACTGGAACCAATCATCAGAAAGATGAATCAGGTGATAAAAAGGATGGGGAATTTAAGCCAGTCTGACCCCCAGGGAGGAAAGGGAAGGCTGAAAATTAAGTTCAATCATATGGGCAATGATTCAGGATTTTAATCATTCAGGTCTACCTGATGAAACTCAGTAAAAACTTTGAACACCAAAACTTACTGGTAGGTGACCACATCAGTGTACCTAAGGGTGATGCTACCTGATTCCATGAAGATGCAGAGGAAACCTCTTTGTTTGGGACACACTCAGACTTTCTCCTTTGTGTTTCTTCATTTAGCTGTACCTGATCCTTTGTCATAAAACTGTAATCATAAGCATAGTGCTTTCATGAATTCTATGAGTCATCCTAATGAATTATCAAATCTGGGGGGGCATCATGGAAACCCCTGGACTTGTGGCCAGTTGGTCACAGGTATTTGTGAACTAAGGGGGCCCAAATTTGTGACTGACATCTGAAGTTACAGAAGGCTTCTTGGGTTTCATGTTCTTAAACCTATGAAGTCTGACACTAACTCCAGGTATTTAGTTAATATCACAAATGTATTAAAATATACCCAATAACACACCTTTTGTGGTTTTGTTTTCTTATTATCTCTGTATGTACACATGTCATAGCTTCCTAATCTACCAGAGTGTGTTTCCCAAACTGCTTTCTCTGACTATCCAACAGCAGAAGGATATCAGAGAAAAAAGTCCCAGAAAAGTCTGTTGACTTAAAATTTAAGCAAATTTTACACATACACACACACACATATTCACACATCTTAAGCAGAAGTTATGAATGAGTATCTCAGTTAAAAAAAAAAGTCAAAAGGTAATTGCTTTGAGATAAAGCCTGTGATTTAGAATATTAAGTGAGAAATGTCAAAATGAAAGTAATAGAAAGATCAAAAGGAGAATGATCACATTTCCTTCCTACAGATTCCCTCAGAGTAAGAATAGCTTATGAAATGAAACACACTCTTGTGTTGATTACACTTCATATAAATTTAATGATATCCTAACACCACTGGTGACATTTTGTTTTTTGGACGGATAAATAATAATAATAAAAGGTAACAGTAATTTGCCTGTGAAACTTGCTCAGTGGTGTCTGACTCTTTGCCACCCCATGGACTATACAGTCCATGGAATTCTCCAGGCCAGAATACTGGAGTGGGTAGCTGTTCCCTTCTCCAGGGGATATTCCCAACCCAGAGATGAAACCCTGGTCTCCCACATTGCAGGTGGATTCTTTATCAGCTGAGTCACAAGGGAAGACCGAGAATACTGGAGTGGGTAGCCTATCCCTTTTCCAGGGGATCTTCCCAACCCAGGAATCGAACTGGGGTCTCCTGCATTGCAGGCGGATTCTTCATCAACTGAGCTATAGGGTATGTCGTAGAAGGCAATGGTACCCCACTCCAGAACTCTTGTCTGGAAAATCCCATGGACCGAGGACCCTGGAAGGCTGCAGTCCATGGGGTCGCTAAGAGTCGGACACGACTGAGCGACTTCACTTTCACTTTTCACTTTCATGCATTGGAGAAGGAAATGGCAGCCCATTCCAGTGTTCTTGCCTGGAGAATCCCAGGGACAGGGGAGCCTGGTGGGCTGCCGTCTATGGGGTCACACAGAGTCGGAGACGACTGAAGTGACTTAGCTGCAGCAGCATAAGGTATGTGATGGATCATGCATTAATAAAACTAGAACTTGAAGAAGAGAATATACTGTATTATAGCATAATACAGAATACTGTACTGTAACAGTTTAGCTCATAGAGAAAAATTCATAGGAATAAAATTATATATTTTAATGCCTTTTCCTTAAACTCCTTTAATCAACCTAGGCTAAATAATTTAACATACATAGACTTATTTTTTATATAGTGAATTCATGTAGTAAATTTATGATATGTAATAAAATCCCTACATCACTGCACTTATCAGTTGAACATATGATGAAAATAATATAAAATTTACAAACAAAAGAATTCCTACATTTTTAAGAAGCCAAACTTCAGGCTAAGTCGCTTCAGTCATGTTCTACTCTTTGCAACCCTACGGACTGTAGCCCACCAGGTTTCTCTGTCCATGGGACTCTCCAGGCAAGAATGCTGAAGTGGGTTGCCATGCCCTCTTCCAGGCGATCTTCCCAGTCAAGGGACTGAACTTGCATCTCTTACATCTCCTGCATTGGCAAGTGGGTTCTTTACCCCTAGAGCTACCTAGGAAGCGCAGGAGCCAGATTTAAGAATTCTTAAATCAGAAGAGCATATAAATTAATCCTGCAAAAATTCCAATGACTTTTCACACAAATTCATAAACAAAAGTCTGACAAAATTACTCACAATTTTAAGGAAACTTATGATGATTGTTTATGAACACTTATATTATGCCAGGCACTTTTTATGAGGTTTCTTATAAACATTATCTCTAATCTTACCAATAATCCTTCAAGGTAAGCCTTCTGATTTCTGTTTTATACATGAATAGCTGAATCTCAGAAAAGGGAGGAGACAAACAAAGAATATATAGCTCTGAAGTAATAGAAAGGGAGATTGTAATCCAGGTCTCTTCAAAACTGTAGTCCTTTAAGTTAACTATATAGGTTTTTTTCCTAGTTTCTATAAATTGTGTTCCAATATCTGCCTAGGTTAGTTTATTTTTTATTTGGTATTAGGGGTTCTTCCATCTTTGCCTCTGGGTTAGAGCAACTTTTTAGTTGTAATTGTACAAACACATAAGGAACCTAGGAGAAAGTATCAAACTCACCATTGACCATTTGGGTCCTCCGACTCACTCATATATGTAGTAAAATTCTTCTTATCTGACAGAAGGTAATTTGTTAATTAATTAATCAAAGGTTAAACACTCAGTTAATTCTGCTTCATTCTGCTCCACACTGCCATTTTTAATGATTAATCCCATTCTGGTATCTCACAAATGTATCTCCCACTCAGTATAAATAATCTGAACAAGGAAATTTAGTGCAGGCGCAACCACAGGAAATGGTTACCTCCAACTCCAAACGTCTGTTCTACTAAGTGTCATGTTCACATTAAAAAAAGTCAATATTTTTCTCTGCTGTTTTAATGGTATATTCTTAAAATAGCAATTAAGTCTGACTATACATTCCTTTAAGTCTCATTTTATAACAAATATCCCAAGTATTATTTTTATTCTTTATAAAGGATTATATGTCACAATATGATTTTAAAACAAGCCTTCTATAATTGTCAGTAGGAAGGAATATGAGATGATAAAAAGGAATCATCTCAGATAAACAAGAGACAGGTGGCAGCTTGAGTTACATCTGGTATTAATCTGTTTCAGAGGGAAAGGAAAGAAAGACAGCAGGAGAAAATCATAAAGGGATTTGTAAGGCACACTGGAGCTACACATTTGTATCTGTTAAAAGCTTCCTTTCTTTCTCTGCCCTGTAAACTAAAAATACTTTATAAAATAGCCCAGAGTAATTATCTTGTCAGAAGAATCTTGTGTGTATTGTAGTCAAAGAAAATTGAACTGAAATTCATCATGAGAAGAAGATACCGGGCTGGGGGTGAGGGTGGGGGGGAGACAATGAAAACATAAATTAAAATTGAACTGTCATATTTAAGGATCAACCCAACAGAAGTGAAAAACAAACTCATGAGTTATGATACACAGAATAGATATTTTCTTCTTTGATCCCTTGAATCCTCTGCTACATTAACTAATGTTCTATTTGGGGGATGTTATCAAATTCATTATAGATTTTTTTTTTAATCTGAGAAACCAATGGAAATAATGAATGGAGGAAGTGTCATCACTGAGTGACATCTTTTCCAGGGCATATTCATTCTGTACCCTTGGGTTACCTCACAAAATCAACCCAAATAAGATATAATTTTCTCCATAGAATATATTTGTATGTATAATTATGCCTCTTGCATCATCTCTAAACAATGTTGTAATGCAGAAGACACTTTCCTTGAGAAGTAATATTTTACATGTAAAGGAATCAACTTATTATGAGATTGTTAAGTCATAAAAATAATAAGCATTCTATTTTATAAGATCACCAAGTTTAAAGATTGTGTCAATTAAACAGGATTTAAAGCCTTGAGACAAAATTACTTTGAAGAATTACTGCCAGAATTCTCATACTGGCAACAAAATACAATTGAATTGCATCCTTGGCATAACTTGATATGGTGTGGAATGAGCTGTGGACAAGCAGCAGAACCTGAATGCTGCTATTTCATTGTAGTTCTATAAAATCGAAAAGTTCTCATAACAGGTCAATATTATTCTCTTGCCAACAGATGCCAGTGTTGATTATATCATCCTAACAATCAAATTTCTATAATTTTTCTGCATCCCTCCTAATCTGACATTCTATTACCACCAATTAGTATGATTGAAGGTGAAATTGCTCAGTCGTGACCGACTCTTTGCGACCCCATGGACTGTAGCCTATCAGGCTCCTCAGTCCATAGAATTTTCCAGGCAAGAGTACTGGAGTGGGTTGCCATTTCCTTCTCTACAGGATCTTCCTGACCCAGAGATCAAATCTGGGTCTCCCTCATTGTGAGCAGATGCTTTACCATCTGAGCCACCAGGGAAGCTCATCAATCAGTATAATACCTCCTTAATCCTACACATGTATGACCCTCCTTTTATGACCTCTGTGTGTATGCACATCTTTTTCAAGAATGAAATAGGCCTAATAATTTGGGGAAGGTGATTATTTTAAACAATAATTCCCTTGCCATTACTCTCCCATATTTACAAAGTCTAAGAATTTCACCTGTATGTAGGTCAGGAAGCAACAGTTAGAACTGGACATGGAACAACAAACTGGTTCCAAATCTGGAAAGGAGTACGTCAAGGCTGTATATTGTCATCCTGATTATTTAAATTATATGCAGAATACATCATGAGAAATGTTGGGCTGGATGAAGCACAAGCTGGAATCAAGATTGCCAGGAGAAATATCAATAACCTCAGATATGCAGATGACACCACCCTTATGGCAGAAAGTGAAGAAGAACTAAAGAGCCTCATGATGAAACTGAAAGAGAGAGATGAAAAAGTTGGCTTAAGACTCAACATTCAGAAAACCAAGATCATGGCATCTGGTCCCATCACTTCATGGCAAATAGATAGGAAAACAGTGGAAATAGTAACTGTCTTTATTTTGGAGGGCTCCAAAATCACTGCAGATGGTGAATATAGCCATGAAATTAAAAGAAGCTTGCTCTTGGAAGGAAAGTTATGACCAACCTAGACAGCATATTAAAAAGCAGAGACATTACTTTGTCAACAAAGGTTCATCTAGTCAAGGGTATGGTTTTTCCAGTAGTCATGTATGGATGTGAGAGTTGGACTATAAAGAAAGCTGAGCACCGAAGAATTGATGCTTTTGAACTGTGGTGTTAGAGAAGACTCTTGAGAGTCCCTTGGATGGCAAGGAGGTCCAACCAGTACATCCTAAAGGAGATCAGTCCTGAGTGTTCATTGGATGGACTAATGATGAAGCTGAAACTCCAATACTTTGGCCACCTGATGTGAAGCACTGACTCATTTGAAAAGACCACAATGCTGGGAAAGATTGAAGACAGGAGAAGAAGGGGATGACGGAGGATGAGATGGTTGGATGGCATCACCGACTCAATGGACATGAGTTTGGGTAGACTCCAGGAGCTGGTGATGGACAGGGAGTCCTGGCATGCTGGGTGCATGGGGTCACAAAGAGTCAAACATGACTGAACTGAACTGAACTGAAAAAGTTAATATTCAAATGTTCAGTTTTCATCATTCAACAATTTTCTGCTACTAGGTACTTTGATATTTCAGTATACAGAGAATTTTTCTACTTATTCAAGGAAGTCATTATATTTCCATATATCTTTAATTACAATATTAAATGTTGTATCGTGTTTTTAAATAGCCTTGTCATAAAGGACAACCACAAATTTACAAATCAAAATCCAGAATTTAAAAAAACGTATTTACTGACACAATTCAAATCAGTAATCAGAAGGTAGAAATTGATAATATCCCCCCCCCAAAAAAAATTAGAATAAAAAAGCAGAAGACAGAGGCAGACTAAAATAAAGGATTCTTTTGACTACAGGCTGTATGCTTCAGTGTAATTTTCCTATCATAATGGCTTTCTGTAAGATTGAGCCTTCTGTACTCCGGGGTAGGTTTCTCCCTATGACCGTAAATGCCTGAGCAAGAACTCTCAGGTAGTTTACTGTGCAACTAATAGGAGCTTTACAAAAGCAGACACCCTTTGAATAAGGACACATCAAAATTTTGTTTAGCCATACACACCAATAGTAAAATGGTCAATCTGTCTCCTCATTGTTATTTCTCTGATGCAAGTCAAGAATAACAAAGAATTTGGACACACCCTCCAGGGGAATTGAGTTGCTACTGAAGATTTGTCCTCTTGAAGCTCATGAAATGTTCCAGGGTTTGATACTATATATACATATATATTTTGTAAATTTATTTATTTTAACTGGAGGCTAATTACTTTACAATATTGTAGTGGTTTTTGCCATACATTCACATGAGTCAGCCATAGGTGTACACATATCTCTCATCCTGAAACCGCCTCCCACCTCCCTCCCCATCCCATCCCTCAGGGTTGTCCCATTGCACTGGCTCTGAGCGCCCTGTGTCATGCATCAAACCTGGACTGGCTATCTATTTCACATATGATAATATACATGTTTCAATGCTATTCTCTCAAATCATCCCACCCTCGCCTTCTCCCACAGAGTCCAAAAGTCTGTTCTTTACATCTGTGTCTCTTTTGCTGTCTCACATATAGGGTCATTGTTACCATCTTTCTAAATTCCATATATGTGTTTTATTATACTATATTGGTGTTTTTCTTTCTGACTTACTTTACTCTGTATAATAGACTGCTGGGTATACACACCGAGGGAACCAGAATTGAAAGAGACACATGTACCCCAATGTTCATCGAAGCACTGTTTACAACAGCTAGGGCATGGAATCAATCTAGATATCCATCATCAGATGAATGGATAAGAAAGCTGTGGTACTGATACTATGTTTTAATTCATAAGGTAATGTCACTTAATTGCTTTAGAAATTATGCACAGCATACAAAATAATTAAGACAATTAAGTTAAGATAATTGCATTAAATGGATTAAGACATTTTGAATTGAAATGTAATTCTGGTTTTCCCAGGTGACGTAATGGTTCAAGAATCCTCCTGCCAATGCAGGAGATGCAGGAAACACGGGTTCAATCCCTGGGTCAGGAAGATCAACCTGGAGGTGGAAATAACAACCTGCTCCAGTATTCTTGCCTGGAAAATTCCTTGGACAGTAGAGCCTGGCAGGCTACAGTCCATGGGGTCACAAAGAGTTGGACAGGACTGAGCACTGAGCATACTCAGGTAACACTCATCTGCCTGCCTTACAAAAATTTCTTCCTCTTTTTTGATTTTTCTCTCTTGGTTTTCCCTTTCCCTTTCTCTTTCCCTTTCTTCTTCAAAATTTATTCAGTCAAATAAAGAAGGTTCCTTTCTCATACAAAGGTGAAGAGATCTGGTAATAAAACAGTCTTGTAAGGTGAAAGTACTGTGATGAATATCCACAGAAGGGAAAGAGCTGGGCGAGGAGGGAGCCAGGTAACTCTGAGCTGGCCTTAGAACCAAGCATTGGAATGTAGAACTAAATCTTAAATATTAACAGAGGTTATCTAGACATGGAAGGTGAGGGAGAAGAGAGCATTTATTTTAGGCAAAAAAAAAAAGAAAAAAAGTGCAAAAAGCATGATGACACAAAAGAACACCACTTCTCAAAATAATTGATTTGGAAAAGTGTTTTGTGGGAAATATTGACTAAACAAGAGTCCTCAACCAACTGAGGGTAAAACTAAGTTCTAACTCTGAACTCCACTGTAGCAGACATTTGGAGATCAGCCTGGGATTTCTTTGGAAGCAATGATGCTAAAGCTGAAACTCCAATACTTTGGCTACCTCATGTGAAGAGTTGACTCATTGGAAAAGACTCTGATGCTGGGAGGGACTGGGGGCGAGAGGAGAAGGGGACGACAGAGGATGAGATGGCTGGATGGCATCACTGACTCGATGGAGGTGAGTCTGAGTGAACTCCGGGAGTTGGTGATGGACAGGGAGGCCTGGCGTGCTACGATTCATCGGGTCTCAAAGAGTCGGACACGACTGAGCGACTGAACTGAACTGAACTGACATGTTTTTAAAACAAAACTGGATTCTGGATTCAGCCTTCTTGGCATGATTCTTAAAAGCCTGTTCCACTTGCTTGCATACAATAACCCTATGTGTTTATACCTATGCCATCCCTTTATTACTTTAATAAATAATCAGAAAATGATTATGGTACCTAAATGCTCACTAAAAGATTTGTCCAAAATTATACTGTCAGTAAAGACTTAAAACCAGCATTATCCTAATAGATGACATATCTTTCTTTCCACTACAGTCACATATAGCCAGGGTTATTGTTATCTCTACGAGTCTGCTTATTACTGTCATTTTAATTGTACATAGAAAAAATCATTTTAGAGACTTTTTTCCTTAAACTACTTTTGAACCAGAATAGTACTAGTCTAGAATGACCCCTCCATGCCTCAATTTCTTCGTCATTTAACAGGCACGCTACACTAATAGTACCCAGTGCTCAGTTATTGTGAGAAATTATTTAATATGTGTAATGCATAAAATTTTTAGAAGTACACAAAGTATATATTAAATGTTAGTAATTATTCTATTCTTATTATTAAAACAAATCCAGTAAGTACTCTACTACTCACTAAATTGGTATGCAAAACAACAAAACAATTAAAATCCTCATTAAGTTTTAAAGTGTGCTTTAAAACCTTAGAGGAATTAGGACAAAGATTTTTTGGTTCTCCTATATAAAGAATTTTTATTCAAAACACTGTTTTTGAAAAAGTAGCTTGACTTTTAAATTATGTAATTCTGAAGTGTTTGCCCACGTGGAAAGATAGATTGATGCTTTGGAAATGCAGAGATGCTGGTAAGACTGTTACATACAGTTCAGTCTGTTTGACATGTGAAACCTCAAGTTTATGTGAGTTTACAAATTGAAACTTCAGTGTATAACTTTTCACCATGTTAACCCTTACATTTATTTTTTTTATTAAGTATCATATTTTTGTCTTGGTTGTTAATATTTTACAACAGAATAAAAACTACTCACTATAAAGTTCTTCAGTATTCTGTGATTTGTCTAAATTTCAGTCTTTCTGTCTGTTCTTATACAATTAAAATATTCAGTTTTTACACTGATATAAGATTATATCTAATGTCTTACTATTGTCAATGAAAGTTTAAGAATAACAAGTACAATTTTAATTTATATTTTTTTCAAGTCAGTCATATAGACCTTTTATTGTTAATTATTTGCTTTCGGGCCAAAAATAAAGCATATCTTCTTACAAGAGTATATTTTATTCTTAAGACACAGAGGATGACTGATTCATATAACTTGATGGTAATATCGCTTTTAACTACCAAATCTTCCAGAGAGATTTGACTAGTAGCAACCCATTGACTGAAGTAAGGAATTTTCAGTGCTTGTCAAATGAATTATCTAAAGTTGTGCAATAAAGTATTCAGTTCAGTTCAGTCACTCAGTTGTGTCCGACTCTTTGCAACCCCATGAATCGCAGCACGCCAGGCCTCCCTGTCCATCACCAACTCCTGCAGTTCACCCAAACTGACATCCATAGAGTCCGTGATGCCATCCAGCTATCTCATCCTCTGTCATCCCCTTCTCCTCCTGCCCCCAATCCCTCCCAGCATCAGAGTCTTTTCCAATGAGTCAACTCTTCACATGAGGTGGCCAAAGTACTGGAGTTTCAACTTTAGTATCATTCCTTCCAAAGAAATCCCAGGGCTGATCTCCTTCAGAATGGACTGGTTGGATCTCCTTGCAGTCCAAGGGACTCTCAAGAGTTTTCTCCAACACCACATTTCAAAAGCATCAATTCTTCCGCGCTCAGCTTTCTTCATAGTCCAACTCTCACATCCATACATGACTAATGGAAAAACCATAGCCTTGAGTAGATGGACCTTTGTTGGCAAAGTAATGTCTCTGCTTTTCAATATGCTATCTAGGTTGGTCATAACTTTCCTTCCAAGGAGTAAGCATCTTTTAATTTCATGGCTGCAATCACCACCTGCAGTGATTTGTGCAAATTAAAGTTCTATCATTATTTTAAATTATCAAAATTATATTTTATTTTTAATTATGTAACCATAATCATGTTTTATCCATGTTTAATTCAATCTAATAATTCTTTCCCTCCCTCCATTCTCACCCTCTCCCTTTCTCCATTTCCCTACCCCCAAGCAATGTTTATTGCATTTTCAAAGCTGACATATTCTTCTGCTGTGTCTGCTTGTGTTTCTTTCTTTTACATTTTCCTAGATTCTATGTCATCGAGAGCACAGAATCCACTGACATAATCATTTTTCATCTTATGTCTATGTTTGGCAGGAAGGTTAATCTATTATTAAAAGAATTTCAGTAATATCTTTTCATCGGCATACTAGCTCTTTATAGAAACTTTAGAGAAGCAAAAATTAAAATAGAGATAAGGCAATTTATTGTTGCTCTCTTGGTTCACATAGAAGTTACAGAAATCAGCAGACCAAATATCTTCCACACTAGATGTCTGAAGCATTACTTAGATCATTCAACTAACTCTTTTGCCTACATCCTATCCAATCTAAACTATAAACTGGATAGCTGAACTGACCCAGCTGTAAGCAAAATAAAATAAAACAAAACAAAACCCCAATACCTGACATTATTACTGCTTCCATTGTAAAAAGAGTAAAACATTCAGAAATCCAAAGACAAATTGGAGACTAAGTCTTCGAGGGTTTTATTACCTTTATCCTAGAATTATTTACCATTTCTAGCATAAATGTACAAAGAAATTTAATATCTAAAAAACCACTAAGGCTATTTCAAATTCTTGTGTAATAATTCGTCCTTGTGGCAAGCATCCTCTTCTCTCACACTCAGATTTTATACTCTAGGAATAATAATTATAATACTGATGAGGGTTATAGGCAACTTTGCTCACTTGATATCTAAATACCTGCTCTGCTTGTATTGTTGAAGAAAATAGAGCAGAGGGCTATTTGTCTATTTCATCTTTCAGTTTGGTCCTTATCAACACATTTAATTAAACAGTCCTGAGTTCTAGTGCCTCTTGCTTCCTATAGCAGGCACAATTGGTTGTCAAATTACAACCAATTTCTCAGTGTTTCCTAAGCACATAGAGAAGTTGATTCTACTGATGCATACACAGGTCCTCATGCATTCATATGAATCCAGATTAGCAAACAAACCTGGTACTCATTCCCCTTGACAGTAACTGGTATAAAATTGTGCATTTGGGAAACTTTTCATGGGTGCTTCTTGAAAATATCTCTAGATTCTGTAAAGAGAACCAGAGAAGCTAATTTTCTCTCTTCTTCTGGGAATTATATTACCTGTAATTTCTCTACCATTTTGTGCTCTAAGGCAAGCTGGAATGAAGACCAAACCAGACACACTAAAGATGGTAAGACTGAGAGATGACATAAAAAAACTTGGATTTGTGATGATGACTTTGAGTCATGGATTTAATAAATTCTATGCCTGTCCTATCTTAGGATATATCTAGTATGCTGCTACTGCTGCCTAGTCGCTTTAGTCGTGTCCGACTCTGTGCGACCCCATAGACGGCAGCCCATCAGGCTCCCCCGTCCCTGGGATTCTCCAGGCAAGAACACTGGAGTGGGTTGCCATTTCCTTCTCCAATGCATGAAAGTGAAAAGTGAAAGTGAAGTCGCTCAGTCGTGTTCGACTCCTAGTGACCCCATGGACTACAGCCTACCAGGCTCCTCTGCCCATGGGATTTTCCAGGCAAGAGTACTGGAGTGGGGTGCCATTGCCTTCTCCCATATCTAGTATAGATTATAACAAATATCCAAATTTTAAAGTCAGTAAGCATTATGGCCATTTGCATTTTATTTCTAAATGCATCTGAAAGCATACAAATGCTTCTTCTTTGGGCACTGTGGCATTTGAGCCAACTAGACCAGAGAAGCCTGCTTAAGCAGTGACATATTTTCCACTCTCCTTTCCATTCCCCTGTAGAGATGACATCCATTGATATCTTTCAGTCAAATGTTTCTCACTCTATACATTGTTTTGATAACTAATATTGAAGGCTAAGTAATAAAGACACACTCTTCAAGAGACACTTCCTTTCCAACAAGGTACTTTAAATCAGACCTTAACTGAGAGGAATGGAGTATCTAATCAACAAATTATAGGAATTATGAAAGACTTGGAAGGACTTTTCATTGTCTCTTAATATTCTCCCAATGGTATCTATATATTTAGTCCAGTCCTTGGCCTTAAAACTTTGTTCTGTCAAGAGTGCTCAATATATTTAAAGAGAATGAATTTGGATATCTTACAGTCTATTCATGTTGCTCAGTCACTAAGTCCTGTGTGACTCTTTGTGACCCTATGGACTACAGCACACCAGGCTTACCTGTCCTTCACTATCTCCCACAGTGTGCTCAAACTCACATCCATTCAGTCAGTGATGCCATCAACTATCTCATTCTCTACCTCTCCCTTCTCTTCCTGCCCTCAATCTTTCCCAGCGTCAGGGTCTTTTCCAATGAATCAGCTCTTCGTATCAAGTAGCCAAAGTATTGGAGCGCCAGCAACAGTCCTTCCAATGAATATTCAGGGTTGATTTCCTTTTGGATTGACTGGCTTGATCTCCTTGCTGTCCAAGGGACTCTCAAGTGTCTTCTCCAACACCACAGTTCAAAAGCATCAATTCTCGCGCTCAGACTTTTTTATGGGCCAACTCTCACATCTGTACATGACTACTGGAAAAACCATAGCTTTGACTAGACAGACCTTTGTCAGCAAACTGATGTCTCTGCTTTTGAATATGCAATCTAGTTTTGTCGTGGCTTTTCTTCCAAGGAGTAAGCATCTTTTCATTTCATGGCTGCAGTCACCATCCACAGTGATTTGGGAGGCCAAGAAAATAAAATCTAACACTGCTTCCACTGTTTCCCTATCTATTTGCCATGAAGTGATGGGACCAGATGCCATGATCTTGGTTTTCTGAATGTTGAGTTCTAATCCAGTTTTTTCACTCTCCTCTTTCACCCTCATCAGGAAGCTCTGTAGTTCCTCTTCACTTTCTGCCATTAGAGTGGTATCTTCTGCTTATCTGAGGTAGTCTGTGTGCATGCTTACTTGCTCAGTCATGTCTGACTCTTTGTGAGCCCTATGGAGTGTACTCAGGCCTACTACATCAAGGAGTCATTCATTTGGAATATATATGCAAATATTTCTCACAAAAACCTTGGCCTGTCATTTTTGTATTGGGGGACTTACAACTGTTGCATTTAAACTGATGTATAGCCAACGTTGAGGGTGATATAATCATACTGTTTAACTGGAGAAACATGTTTATTCACTTTTAATGGTGAAATAGTCTTACCACATGTAAAGAGTATTTATAAAGAATTTCAAGAACTAATGATTGACTCAGAATTTATTGACTCATTCAGCAAAATGATGAGCACATGTTATATGTGTGGCACAAATCTAGCTGCTCAGGATATAGCACTGAACTCAAGTCACTGCCTTCATGGAGGGACTATATAATGATGTGGGTTGAGGAAGAGATTTTAAAAAAGTGCAATATACAAAATGTCAAATAGTGATTAGTTATATGGAGGAAAGTGCAGAAAAGTAGAATAGGGAGTGTAGAGATAAAGAAAAGGGCTGTCTTTTTTTTTTTTTTTTAATAAAAGGAGGTCAGGAAAGGCCTATATGAAAAGGATATTTGAGTAAACACCTGCATTAGCAATTGCTATGGCATGTTGGGCAAAATATTTCGGCACACAGAAACTCATGCTTGAGAGTTTGATAATAGGGTTTCATTAGCTTTCAAAAATTGCTGTGTATGTAATTGTGACTATGCATATAAAGGTCTTTATTCAAATTTCCCAACAAAACCTCAGCTTCAAAACATTTAAAATTAAAGTCATTTTCTCCCAAATCTATTTCTCCTTCCTGTCCTCTTACAACTTAGTATTGTACACAACCACCCATGCATTTCAGTTAAAAAATCTGGACATCATTAAGAAAGCCTTCCTGTAACTGAAGTCCCAGAGAGATAAAGGTATTATCTCATCAGGGTGATGCATTTTCTACTACCAAAATCCCATTGCTGGCACTATCTGTGAACTTCCTTTATATTTTGTTTATAAATTTGCTCATCATGTCATAGAACTAAAACCAACAGAAGAGGAAAAATGTCATTTTGCAAGCTACTAAGAGGAACAGTGCTTTCCAGAAATAGGCTTGCAAATTGCTCCCCAAGTGTCATTCCACTCACTATAGTCTTTTCCAGAAAAAATCTATGTGCACTGAAAAATGTTAAGATGATTGATTTAACATGTCTATTATTTCTGACTGCTAACATTTAGCCTTGGGAAATTACATTCTGAGTCATGTTTTAAGAACTATCAAGTGAAGTTTCTGTGAAAAAAAATGTATTTATAGGAAATGTTTTTAGGATTTGCGATTTTAAAAACCATTTAATGAGGCTTCTGAACAACAAAAGTATAAGAAATATTTTTAAGATCTTCTTCTATAATATTAAAATGTATAAGTATTACTTAAATTTCAGTAGATGCTCAATAGGACACACTCAATAGTACAGCTTACACTGATCATTAAATGTAATATTCCATTTGAAAATGCCATTAAATGACAAGAATGACTGTTTCCTATTTATGATGCCATGAGAATACATAGCTTTTACAGCTGAAAAAGATTTATATAAAGTCTTCCCAACACCTCAATTAGTCCATCCTCCAGATTCTTGAATCACCTTGAACCTAGTGCTTCACCTCACCACTCCTAAGGAAATATGCTAAGGCATTTATTCTTGTATTTAAAACTGAAGTATTCTTAATGTTACAAGTCATGTTTTTAGGTGTCTTTGTACCAGATGAATAACTGACATTCTATTCTTACCCTGAATCTACATCTTTATTTTGACTAGATTGGAGTATCACTAAACTATTTACTGATAGGTACTCTCATTTCAAAGACAGTTAATTGACCAATATTATTAACAATAATATATTTTAATTATAGTGTTGTGGAAGATAAAGAAAGTGAATAAATTACTCTTCCTTTCAACGTTATTGCAATCTATTATATGGAAAAAACACACATAGAAATCATAGCAACATAAATGGTATATGAAGAATTGCTAGAGCTCAGAGGAAGATGAAATTCTTCTGACTGGGACCATCCAGAAAGTTTAATAAACAAGGTAACATCTGTACTGAGCCTTGGGGCTTAGATATAATTTTAAAATGTCAAGATGTGAAATTAGCTATGCTATATCATACTGCATTTGGTTAAATGTACTAAAACTAATTTTACAAATTACTGTTTATTTGATTTGTAAAACATCTTATAATTTTAAATATAGCCACATAAAAATGTTGAAACTATAAAACTATAGGCCTAGCATTCTATTATAATCATTATTTATAAGATAAATAATGCTCAATTTTACAAAAGCTTTTGCCTCCAGTCCTTAAGTAACCAATCTTCATGTGGAGAAAAAGTCATTTAAAATATAATTAACATAACTTTCTAGTTATATTAAAATTTATATTGACAACTAATATGCAAATTATAAAATAAGCTTTATAAAAAAACTTTCTGACAATGTACACCTTATTTATGAAGTATTTTCATCTTTATGTCTGAGATCGAATTTCCTTAGAAATATGAAGAAATGTATCTGCCCTTTGAAATGAATTTGAGGGGAAAAAAAACTTAGAACTAAAGAAAAAAATATTGTTTTCTGGATTGACATCAAATGTTAGAAATCCTCAAAGTCAACAGACCAGGGATCAGCCTGGTTGGAATGGTGCAGCTGCTCTTTTATATTCCATCTCAAACTCACAGTACTGGAACATAATGTTTGTAACTCATTGAAGTGAAGAGATGCACAAACATTGCCTACTCTGGTTGGTTACAGTAGAGTTAAACAGACTTAAACCCCTGGAAGGAAGGACTCTTCTCTCTCAAATGTGGTCAGGGAAGATTTGGTTGTTTTGACTGTTATTGTTTCTTCCCTGTTGTCCTTTTATGACTTACCATTGGGTCCCGAGAATCCAAATGGGATAAACAGGTTCTAAAGGAAGCCCAGATTAATACAGCACGCCTGTCTTAGAGGGCTCAAAAGTACACCAGGCTCTGAGAGTCTTCCAGGCAGTGATTAGGTGATCTCATTTTGGCAGTGGATATAAATTGACTTTAGATTCAAGCTCGTCAGTAAAATAGCTGAAGCTGTTTGACCTCACACACAGTACATATTGTTCCTTCCTTGCTGCTGCTGCTGCTGCTGCTAAGTCGCTTCAGTCGTGTCCGACTCTGTGCGACCCCATAGATGGTAGCCCATCAGGCTCCCCCGTCCCTGGGATTCTCCAGGCAAGAACACTGGAGTGGGTTGCCATTTCCTCCTCCAATGCATGAAAGTGAAAAGTGAAAGTGAAGTCGCTCAGTCGTGTCCGACTCATAGCGACCCCATGGACTGCAGCCCACCAGGCTCCTCTGTCCATGGGACTTTCCAGGCAAAAGTACTGGAGTGGGGTGCCATTGCCTTCTCCGTCCTTGCCATAGAGAAAAAAGAAAGGAGAATGCACCTAGTAGTCAACGCTACTTCAGTGTGTTCACAATTTATTCCAGTGTTTCTGGGAAGCATTAGATAAGAATGGGAGGCAGCGAGGGAAACATTCTACAGTGCCACACTGTCTTGTAAGTGTCACACTGTCTCTAAGCCAATTTTTGAGACTGCCTGAGTCCTAAATCATAACATTTCATCAGTACTGAGGTATTTGCTTTTCTAAACAGGCAGTGTTCTAAGTTCTTTTCATGTACTAATTCAATTAAATTCTCCCAGTACTCTACAAGGTAGATTATTAATATCCTCATTTCATAGATGAGAATATGGAGGCACAGATGAATAAAATAACTTAGCCAATGCCACACAGATAAAAACAACAGGATTGAGATTCACGCATGCTAGCTTTGTTCTAGCAAAAAGAGGAAATTCGATTTCTTTTTTATTCTGAGATGGAAGGAAAGATACACAAAATAAAAATAACATTTGAGTTACATGTCCACTATACTCTGTTGCCATTCAGGGCTAATAAGTATGCGCAACTGATTTTCTGCAGATGTAATCACTGTTATTTCATGACTTTAAACTTCCTAAAGTAGCCTATCATATCAAAAAGGAAATCTTTAAGCCAAGCTTTATTATTTGTGTATTACATATAAATATGTATACATTTATATGTTGTTTTTCGGGCACTAAGTTGTGTCCAACTCTTTGCCATCTCTTGGGCTGTAGCCTACCAGGCTCCTCTGCCCATGGAGTTCTTCAGGTTAGAATACTGGAGTGGGTCGCCATTTTCTTCTCCAAGTCAATATACAGAGAACTACTAAATAAACAGAGAAGAAATAAAGCATGAAGTCACTAATTCTAAAACTTGAAGATATCCTAAAAAATGAGTCTACTCCTAAAAGTTGACAAATGAAAAACAGAAATGCTGTGATGGTCAAATAAACTCCTCATAGCTGATTTGGGTCAGTCTTTTTCCCTCTATACCAAGCCGTGGGGTACAAAGTCATATTTTTCCTACAGTCACCGAGTTCTAGGTTGTATACTATCTCATAAGTTGGGTCCCATTAACACCAACTCAGACAAGCTCCCATGTCCTGTCTCAAGGAACACACAGGGAGTGAGTACCTTCCCTTCCTCCTTTTAATCATGCTTCTATCTCCTACAAGTACCTGCCAGGGTCCCTCAGAAATCCTGAAAAAAAAAATTAACAAAGAATAAATTCATCGAGAGGAGAATTTAGCTGTGAAGAATACTCAATTAAGACAAAAGGAGTACACACTCCAAAAGAAAGAAGTTAAATACGTGTTGATTTACAAATGAGGTTTGAATTGTTCATATTACAGGTCAAGGTTTAGATATCAGATACAGAAAGAAAAATAAAATATTTTCATATTTTGGAGGAAGGAAAGGTATATCACATCAACCTGAATGATAAATTCAAAATAATCGCTGACATATATATATAGACAAGAGAGAAAGGAAACATGGTTTTTGTTTTTAAAACAGTGCAGCTACAGGTAGAATACGTGAGAGAATTTCTCATTTTGGTAAAGATGGTTGTTGTTTTCAAAACAGTGCAGCTACAGGTAGAATACGTGAGAGAACTTCTCATTCTGGTAAAGAATTAATGTATCTGAGATAATGTACCTCCATGGGCTCCCCAGGTGGAACTGGTGCTAAAGAACCCAGTTGCCAAGTCAGGAGACGTAAGAGATGCAGGTTCAATCCCTGGGTCAGGAAGATTCCCTGGAGGAGGGCATGGCAACCCACTCCAATATTCTTGCTTGGAGAATTTCATGGACAGAGGAGCCTGGTGAGCTATAGTCTGTGGGGCTGCAAAGAGTCAGACACAACTGAGCTACTTAGCACACAAGCACACATTCGACGCGCCTCTATAGGCTGACAGTTTGCCTTTTGGATAAAATGTACATATGCTAGTAGTCAGAAGCGTAGGTAGTCTTTATGACCACATTCCTCTGAAATATTACTTGAAAGGTATTCTTTGGAAGGAATGATGCTAAAGCTGAAACTCCAATACTTTGGCTACCTCATGAGTAGAGTTGACTCACTGGAAAAGACTCTGATGCTGGGAGGGATTGGGGGCAGGAGGAAAAGGGGACGACAGAGGATGAGATGGCTGGATGGCATCACCGACTCGATGGACGTGAGTTTGAGTGAACTCTGGGAGTTGGTGATGGACAAGGAGGCCTGGCGTGCTGCGGTTCATGGGGTCGCAAAGAGTCGGACACGACTGAGCGACTGAACTAACTATCCTAGCTAAAGCCAGGGTCCTACTGACAGTTTAAGGATTCAATCCACACAATGACGTGAAAGGTATGAAAGGCTGAATAATGGCCTTGAAAAGATTCCCATGTCCAAATTTCTGGAACTATGGATATATTAGGTTACAGTGTTAAAGGAGAATTAAGTTTGTAGGATGGCTATTAATCAGTGGATCTTATAATACGAAGACTATACTAGACTATCCAGAGAGGCCTAATGTAATCACAGGGGTCCTTAAAAGTGGAAGAGGGCAGAAGAAGAGAGTTAGACAGAGATGTGACTAAGGAGTTATACCAAAGCAATTCAAACTCAGAAGGATGCAACACTCCACTGCTTGCTTTGAAAATGCTGGCGAGCCACAAGCCAGGGAATTCAGGCAGCCTTCAGTAACCTGAAAGGCAAAGAAACAAATTCTCCCCTGGAGTCTCCAGAAAAAAACAAACAAAAAAAACAGCCTGTCAGCACCTTGATATTGACTCAGTAAGCCCACATCAGACTTCTGCTGTACAGAACTATGATATTTGTTGCTCCTATAAGCCACTAAATTGGTGGTAACCTGTTACAACAGCAAAACAAAGGTAATACACAGGTCAGCAGTTGTTTAGTCATTTAGTTGTGTCTGACTCTTTGTGACCCCATGGACTACAGAACTGCCAACCTTCTCTGTGGTCCAGTATCTCCCAGACTTTGCTCAAATTCATGTCCATCGAGTCAGCAATGCTATCTAACCATCTCATACTTTGCTGCCCCTCCTCTTTTTGCCTTTAATTTTCCCAGCATTTGGGTCTTTTCCAGTGAGTCAACTCTTCCCATCAGGTGGCCAAAATATTGGAGCTTCAGTGTCATTCTTTCCAATGAATATTCAGGATTGATTTCCTTTAGCACAATTACCAGAAAATACATCAATAAACATATCTGATCTCCTAAGCTTACACGCTTTTGCTATTTGTAGCAGAATATCTTGGTAAACCTCTTGGAATCTTTTATATTTTAAAAATAAATTTCAAAATCAAAAGAAAGAAAGAAAAAAAAAAACAGACATTTCAATTCCACTGGCCATCGATAGCCAAAGTTAACTACAGTCTTCCCATTATATCTTCAAAATTGTTATAGCTCGGTGACTTTCAAATCCATAAAATCAACACCTCTATTTGGAAGAAATATTAGCATCATTTTTATAACTTACAATTGAAAGAAATAGAGTATTTAACCTACCTATACACATATATTTTAAAATACATAGTCCTTTATAGGTTAATACATAGGATGGGCTTCCCTGGTGGCTCAGACAGTAAAAAAAATCTGCCTGCAAGGGAGGAGACCCAGGTTCAGTCCCTGGGTTGGGAAGATCCCCTGGAGAAGGAAATGGCAACCCACTCCAGTATTCACACCTGAAGAATTCCTTGGATGGAGGAGACTGGCAGGCTGGAGGGCTCACAAAGAGTCGGACACAATGGAGTGACTAACACGTATACATGGTAACTCTATACATTACAAGATTACTGGAATAATGTGCATTTATGCACAGGCAAGGCTACACTAGAACACTAGTTAAAACTTTGCTCCACAGGTAGAGTCACCAATACAACTGCACACTCAGTCAGATCTGTTGCACTGGTCACTCAAACACTGAGTGGAGTGATTTTGTGTGATACTGAACAATACTTGTTTAAGTTCCAAACCAAATGTTATATAATCTCTTCTTGATTTGCACAGCAATTATTTTACTAAAAAGAAGTGTATGTTAACCCCCTTTTAAATTGTGCTGCATTTGCAAGATGGCTAGACACTCAGCCCTGGTCTGCAGATATCAGTCCCATTCCCCTCAACTCCCATCAGTCATTCAAACAATAAGAAAAGTCCCAGGATTCCGTTTTCAAGCCTTTTATCTATTGACTACTTCCTATTCATCCTTACAGATTCAACTCAGAGGTCACTCCCTCCAGAAGAACTCACTGTCTGCCTGGGAGGCTAGTTTAAGCTTTTGTACCTTTCTATATCCAAAAACAGGCAGAGGAACAGGATTCTATGAGGCAGGCCATTATGCATGATTGTACTAACCTGTATGCTAAGTTGCTTCAGTCGTGTCTGAGCCTTTGTGACCTGATGTGTTATAGCCCACCAGGCTCTTCTGTCCATGGGATTCTCCAGGCAAGAATACTGGAGTGGGTTGCCATTTCCTCCTCCAGGGAATCATCCTTTGAAATACACTAGTCAAATTTCCTGCCATATTAAGTAAAATAATACATTGTGAACAGGGACCCAAATACTTTTTAAATATTTAACTTGTAAAATCTTAAAATGTTTAGGATTTATAAAGAAAATAAAAGAATGAAGGAATCCTTAAGTGGAAATGAAATAAATGAAAATACTTCACAAATGAGACAGATCATAGAATATCAATGGCAGTCATCATTTGACTGATTTAAATTATTAGCATAATCTTTCATTTTTCACAGGGGCCAAAAATATCTTAGAGAAAAAAATAATAGAGGATTTCAATTAAATGTTGATTTTCAATTGTCTATGTAATCTTCTTTTCACACATTTCAATGGCTTTAATACATTTTATTTATTATATCATATTTTCTAGATGTTAACGTTTGGTTTTGCTTAGGAACTTTTCTTTTTCAGGAGTGGAATTTTTTTTTTTTTTGGATTGTGTTTTTTGTTGTTAATTTTCTTCTACTTCACTCAGTACATATAAACGGATTTAAAGAAATGTAGCTAGATTTAGTCGGAGAAGGTAATGGCACCCCACTCCAGTACTCTTGCCTGGAAAATCCCATGGACGGAGGAGCCTGGTAGGCTGCAGTCCATGGGGTCGCTAAGAGTCAGACACGACTGAGTGACTTCCCTTTCACTTTTCACTTTCATGCATTGGAGAAGGAAATGGCAACCCACTCCAGTGTTCTTGCCTGGAGAATTCCAGGGCCGGGGGAGCCTGATGGGCTGCGGTCTATGGGGTCCCACAGAGTCGGACACGATTGAAGCGACTTAGCAGCAGCAGCAGCAGCAGCAGCACCAGCAGCTAGGTTTAGTAAAACTATACAAATTCAAGCAATCAATTATTTTCTAATACCTTAGAGGAATCTGTATTTGCATTTCATAAAATAGGACTTTACAAACCATCCTAGGTAGTCTCCAGCTCCAGGTAAGTGCAAAAGAAAGGTTACTGAAGATTTAGAAACAAGGAGAATTTTTTTGTTTCTCTGCTGCTGCTGCTGCTAAGTCTTCAGTCATGTCTGACTGTGCGACCCCAAAGACGGCAGCCCACCAGGCTCCCCCGTCCCTGGGATTCTCCAGGCAAGAACACTGGAGTGGGTTGCCATTTCCTTCTCCAATGCATGAAAGTGAAAAGTGAAAGGGAAGTCCCTCAGTCATGTCCGCCTCCTGGCGACCCCATGGAGTGCAGCCCACCAGGCTCCTCCGTCCATGGGATTTTCCAGGCAAGAGTACTGGAGTGGGGTGCCATTGCCTTCTCCTCTTGTTTCTCTAGATACCTTCATTTAGGCATTGTCTGAAAATTCAGGCTACTTCTTTAAAAAATATATCATCAATCAAACTATTTAAATTTTGGAAATTGTAAGGAGATAAAAGGCATCTTAAAATACCCTAATGTTTTTATTTTAAATATTATTTAACAAAATCACTTTGTTTAGTTTTCAGCAAGTTAGTTTTAAAATAATAGATTTTTACCTCAAACCCTTTGGATTACCAAACAAAAATTTTTTTCATTTATTCTATACATCCTTTTCTTATTTTCAGAATAATGACTTTATTAGCCCTTACACACATACACACACACAGAAATGTGAGTAGAGACAGCCAGACTAAGACACAAACCTACACACACATATATGACATATAGGACGCAGTGTGCAATGTACTTATTGGCAAACCACAAGTTCAGTCTCCTCATGGCAAACTTACTTATCCCTGACTGTGAGCCATATTTAGCAAGACAGTAAAGCTGGTAAATCTCTGTAACACCTGGGCAGAGCTCCAATGGGAATACCCACACATTTAACAGTCAGGCAAGAAACCTCATTTAACCTTGCTACTGCCAACACAAAGATGAAGAGGAGCAAAACAAATGTATTCTAGGCTTTCTAAAAAGCTACAAAATGTATAGATATTTCTTATTGTTGTTGTTTAGTTGCTAAGTCATCTTCAACTCTTTTGTAAGCCCTGGACTCCTCTGTCTGTAGGATTTCCCAGTCCTTTCTCAAAAGGCAAGAATACAGGAATGGGTTGCCATTTCCTTCTCCAGGGGGTCTTCTCTACCCAGGGATCAAACCTGTGCCTCTTGCATTGGCAGGCTGATTCTTTAACACTGAGCCACCAGGGAATCCCATTTTTATTATCATTCCCTAATTTTCCCTAAATTTAGAGTATCTTGGTTCTGCCCTGATCCTGAGCCAGACACTTTGGGAAGTATATTAACACTTGCAGAGTTCTCAGGGAACTCTAATAAGAGTATCTGGTACTAAACAGCTTCTTTTAGGGAAAGGAAAGTGACATTATGCCTCTCTCCCCAAGTGCCTCAGCATCCCAAGACTCAGAAAAAACGTGTTTCCTCTGCTGTTGGATAATGATGCACCTTCTTTGCTTTCAAGTGGCCAACAATGCATCAAGATGTCATGATGTATGATTCTGTTATTTTGAATTCAGATAAATTGCTGCTTTTGGCATCCTCTCTCTGAGATGAAAGAAAAGGCATCAGTTTCACTGAATCAGTCAATCAGTCACGGATAATAGGAATTCTAGTCAAACCAGCCCACTGAGGCATTCCTGACTTGTCTATTGAACATGAGGAACCCTGGAAACTAGCTCAAAAAAATGTGGACCATTGCCTAACTTTTCCAGGTCCTAGTTTTCTCAACTGAAGGGCAAAATCAGCAGATGAATGATTGCTAAGGCAAATTCTAGCTGTAGCGTTAGCTGACTTTTAGGCAATGAAACCCCATCGTTAGCAATGCTACAAGGGAGTCTGACACAGAGAAAGGGATGGAGGCAAGAAGAGAGAAAGAAAGAGGGGAACGAAAGGAAAGGAGAAAGGAAGAAAAGAAAGAAGGTAAAGAAATTAGGTAGGGATAAATAAAATATAAATAGATACACATTCCATACATACAGTCTCTATTTCTCTAGCCTATAGCTTTATCTCAGAGAAGGAAATGGCACCCCACTCCAGTACTCTTGCCTGGAAAATCCCATGGATGGAGGAGCCTGGTAGGCTGCAGTCCATGGGGTCGCTAAGAGTCGGACACGACTGAGCGACTTCACTTTCACTCTTCACTTTCATGCATTGGAGAAGGAAATGGCAACCCACTCCAGTGTTCTTGCCTGGAGAATCCCAGGGACAGGGGAGCCTGGTGGGCTGCCGTCTATGGGGTCGCACAGAGTCGGACACGACTGAAGCGACTTAGCAGTAGCAGCAGCATAGCTTTATCTAATACAAAATTCATCTCTTTACTCCAACTGCATATTAGAGATATATTCTTACATTAATCTCATTCATCATCTCTCTCACCCTCAGAAAACCTCACTTCTACCCCCTCCTGCCTGGCTGCCTTCTCTGGTTTGAATAATGACAGAAGGCTAGAAGTCACATCAGTGAAGGTGTAGAGAATGGAATTAGAAATGGGCAGGAAAGTTACCTAGAAATTCTGGCCTGTAGAATGCCTAAGTTAAAACATCTGAAAATAATCTGGAATTGGTGCTCAGGGGAGAAACTGGAGGTGAAATACATACGCGGGAATTGATTATGTAAGTTATAAATGTGGAATGAGTTTTTCCTGGGAGAGAAATGCAAATGATAAAACAGGCCTATAATAGTGGGGAGAGGCAAGGATTTGCTTTAAATAATAGAGTCCAAAAGGCAGTTAAATGCAGATAAATCCAAACTTATAAAAGCTAAAAGCCAGAAGCCTTCTAACATCCTGGCTGCCAGGACCAGTTAGGCATAAGGAAAAATTCAACATTACCAAACCTGGTTAGTTCACTCATGTTCTGGTCTAGTTGGGAGCTGTAAATGGCAACCCACTCCAGTGTTCTTGCCTGGAGAATCCCAGGGACGGGGGAGCCTGTCGGGCTGCCGTCTATGGGGTCACACAGAGTCGGACACGACTGAAGCAACTTAGCAGCAGCAGCAAGGATAATTAAAGTGATATATAACTTAAGAAAGAGATGTCCAAACATCCTATGGAGCTTTAATTGCTTCATATAATTATGTTAAATCAAATATGCTTACCTCTTGATTATTCCACATTTAAACTTCAACAAATCATTGTGTAACTCTCAAGATGTGTTTAAAGTACAACTTTGTGGAATAAGTATACACTTTGAGATCCTTTAGTCCAGCATCTTATTCTGGTTCTATCACTGAATAAGTCAGGTAATTTTAGTTTTTATTTGACTCCATTTGAAACACTTAAATAATCAACAAACAACTAAAAGTCATTCCATGTCTCAGTGTCTTATGGATAATTATGGCATTTGCCTGACTGAGGTTACTGAGAATTAAATAAGACAGTGCACAAAAAGAGCCTTGCCTGTAGTAGGTGATCAAAATTATTAGCTATTCTACGTTGCCATATCATAGGAACTATACAGTGTGGCAACGCCTTATAGAGATTGCAAACTATAAACAACTCATTCAATCCGACTACCTATTCAAGAGAAATTCAGCTGACCAAATAGGAGTATCAAGAACAAACAGTTTATGTACACAACCATGCGTGGGTCAGCAGTATACATGGAGACAGACATGAAACACATCAGTGCCTTAAACTCCAGCTGCTAATTTTTCAGAACAAGGGATTAGAACATGACCAGCAGGGTGAAGCTGTGTTTTCTCCCTGTCAAATGACCATATAGAGACAGTTTTTAAATAAGAACCCCTAGCTGGGGTTGAAGTTGCCCATGAGTCTTATAAAACTTCGTGCACAGTTCTATGTTCTGTTATGCACATTGTTTTTTTCATGGAGGGGAGTCCACAATTTGTAAGAGAATTAATATTGAAGGAAAAGTTGCTGACTGGATAAACTAAATTAGAATAACTCTGGAACTTTTGAGTCATCCAAAATAAAATTAGAAAAATATTTAAAATAAGAAAGTGCTAGAAACAGAAAAGGTGTTTAAAATTTCCATCAAAGCACATAGTACTTCGATCTGCTTGACTGCTAATGATTTGTTTCTTTATCTTAAAAGAGAAAGTTACTTCTTAGGGGCTCAGATAAAAACTGCTTAAGTTCCATTTAAAACAAAAGACAAATCCTTTATATGTGCAATTTAAGACAATTTGAAGTTCCTCTGGTATCTGATCATTCTTAGAAAAATTATAGTAAGTTGCTTTATCACCATTGGGAAAAAATGTTTTGTAATATTTTAGATTATAATAATGGTTTCCATGGGGGCAACAGGTATCAGTGGGGGAGTAGACTCTGTGGGCAGGCTGCACAGTATTACTTTTTATTTTTTAAAACTTTCTTATTTTCTGTGTTATTTATTTTACTGAAACAAACGTGAGACTGAATCCACTGCAGAACTTAACATGGAACTTCCTTGTCTCTCTAATAAAGGACACACAGAAACAATAAGCTTATTAGAAATGATAATTAGATCATTACCATTTGTCCAGGCCTGCTCACAACTCAACACCTACTGGCTTCAGGACAGAGACAAGAAACATCATGCTGGCAAGGGTAGTTACTGTAATTTGCTTAGATTGTGTGGCCATGTCATTTTACAAGAAGGACAGATTAAGTAAGTACTCTGATTTGCTGTGTAAAAATAGTAAGGGTTATAAGAACAATTTTCCATCTTGCAGTCTTTGTCTCTCCCTTTCTCACTCTCGCTTCACCCATTTGTGTGTGTGTGTGTGTGTGTGATGTTTCCCCCTTTGACATCAACAGAACAGCTATGAGAAACAGGTGAGTTCTCGGCAAAAATTTTTAATTGAACCAAAAATATTTGTCCTATTCTCCCCTCTCTTACCCAAAATTCTATATACCCTGGATCAGATATGTTAAATTGCATTCTTAAAATCATGGTATGTTTCAATAAAACTAATGACTAATGTAGATCATTGGAATTCTCATTTATGATGAAATGTTTTAGTAACTATAAGAAACTGAAAGCTTATGGAAATGTTCTTCTCCATCTAACATTATACTAAAAAATGATAATATCCATTAGCAGATCCTACCAAAAATCTACAGGTTGGCTCCAAAAGAAGAGGTCTTAATGGCATCTCGCTTTGAAGTTATCAGACTGGAAACAGTTGGAGGAGACAGGATGCACTCTGTTGGCAGTTCTTGACCTGAGAAACAGCAAATTCATAGGGATATTGAACCGACTTCCTGCTGCCAAGAGGTCTGCAGTCCGTTTAAGGAAAATGGCCCACAGCACCCAAGATGAGTGCCAAGTGAACGGTTCCAGCCAGAGGGTACTACTTAGGACTCTAGAAAAGAGCTCTGTGGGTTAAAGAAGTTAGGAAACACTTCACGGGGAAATGGTATTTAAACATACTTTAAATAGCCTAAATTTCTGTCTACAAAGAAAAGCAAGACTGGAAAGCAAAATGGGAAGAAGCAGAAAAATAAAGTTGAAATACTTCACTTCTCTCCTATTGTTAAATAGATAACACAAATAATAAAGGGCGTGGGAAACGGGTACAGGGTTGTCAAAAGAGAGTTATTTTCCCTATTTAATATTTCTAATATCTGTCCCCTGATCAGAAAGAGGTAAAAATGAATAACACTTCTGGGAATTAGAGCAGGGAAGGAGTCACATGGATTAGTCCATCTTGGGTGATGGGTAAGTGTCTGACCTTTGTCAAATATCTCTATGGCATTTGACTTAATCTCACTGAGTAGATTTCTTTGCTATGGTTCAGAAAAAAAAAAAATGTAATTAAGTCTCTGTTCCACTCTGGGTAGGTAATCTCAGCAGTATTTTTCAATAAGGAGTAACTTCTAGAACCTGAGATGATGGAATCCAATTCCAAATTGGCAAGCAGCTCATCTGAGAGTTCTAGATATGCAGCCAGTAAGACAGGTTAAGAGTTTTTCTGCAATGCAGGAGACCCATGTTCGATCCCTGGGTCAGAAGATGATCCCCTAGAGAAGGAGATGTATACCCACTCCAGTATTCTTGGGACTTCCCTGGTGGCTCAGGCGGTAAGGAATCTGCCTGCAATTCCTTACCTGCCTGCAATTGCTCCTGCAATGCAGGAGACTCAGGTTTGATCCCTGGTCAGGAAGATCCCCTGGAGAAGACAATGGCTACCCACTCCAGTATACTTGCCTGGAGAATCTCATGGACAGAGGAGCCTGATGGGCTACAGTCCATGGGGTTGCACAGAGTTGGACATGACTCAAGGCAAGTTTAATGTGGATTCTGCCACTGACCTTTGGAGCCTGCGTTTCTCACTTGTAAAATCAGCAGCTGGGAGATGACAGTGAAAATCAACTTTCTTCTTACCCTAATTAATCCCTTTCTGATGCTACAATTCCAGGAAACCAGATTATCATTTCTCTTACAAATATGTATAAATTAAAAATAAAATCAGATCTGTGTTGGAGCCTAAAATATGTTCCTGAGTCAAGCAGATGATCTTTTGCACATGGATTTCATGATATCTATTTTGGCTGCTAGGCAACTTTTTAAAAATGGTGGTAGAATTGCAGTTATTTAGTTATAATATCCATGGATTCTTAATACTGCCTGATATTTTTGTATAAAATGAAAAGAAAACCCTTTATCTACATGTTCTGATAATGCATCTATATTTTTCAAATAGAAAGTAAGAAGGAATAGGATGTGTGTCATCATGGGCTTATTTCTGTTCTCCCAAAACTCATGAGTTCAAGTCCTAAACCCCAGTTTCTCAGAATGCAATTGTATTTGGGGTTAGGGTCTTTAAAAGGTCGTTGTTACTGTTGTTGTTTAGTTGCTAAGTCGTGTCCAACGCTTTGTGACCCCGTGGACTGAAACCCCCAGGCTCTTCTGTCCATGGGATTTCAAAGGCAAGAATACTAGAGTGGGTTGTCATTTGTTTCTCCAGGGGATCTTCCTGAACCAGGGATCGAACCCATGTCTCCTGCATTGCAGGTGGATTCTTTACTGATGAAGCACCAGGTAAGCCCTTTAAAAAAAGGTAAATTAAGTTAAAATTAGGCCATAGGGTGGGTTCTAATCCAATATGACTGGTGTCCTGCTATAGGAAGAGGAAATCTAGACAAACAGTGACGTTGGGGAAGCACGCGCACAGAGGAAAGGACGTATGAGGAAACAGAACACTGTGGCCACGCGCAAACCAAGGAGAAAGTGTGAGGAAACAACACGGCGGCCACGTGCAAACCAAGGAGAAAGGCCTCAAAAGACACCAAGCCTGCGCATGCTTTGACGATGGACTTTTAGACTCCAGAAGCATGAAAAAACAAAAGTTCTGTTGTATAAGACTTCAATTCCATGACATTTTGTAGGGTAGCCGAAGTGAACTAATACATTTGTCTTCCTCAATTTCTATTTATCTAAAACGGTTAAAAAATTCTGGCTGCTGCGTTTTGAATACTTTTGTGATTGCTGACTGGGAAAACAGTGCCAGAGTTTCTCTTTCTTTCTCCTGTGATTAAGATAGAACATGTATTTATAACTTCGTAATCCTCTCTTCAGATTCAAGTGTCTGAGAAGCACTCTCTCTGAGTGTTCATTACATTACTGGCAAATACACATACACACAGCTTTGGCACAGTGGCACAAAAAGCTTGGATGTTTTGTGATCAGATTTCATTTCTATTCTCATTAACAATCACTGAAAGTAGATGCATGTTTAAGCTCTTTTTTCCTATTGTTTAGAGGCAATCAGTGCCCACAAATATCAACACAAACATCTGTCCAATTCAGTGGAGGAAAATAGTCAGAGTGGTTATACAGAAAAGAGAGGAATTTTAAAAATCTGTTTGGATGGATCTTGACTAACTATTTTCCATAGGTGGTGCAGGGTTCCTACCTCTCATCCTTTCATAAGTTTAGGAAGACAGGGACACATAACTGATAATATAATAAATGATAAATCCATATTGTCACAGTATCTGATGTATTCTCAGTCCATTTCCTTTTCTAGTGTTGCAAAAATACATTTTTGAACCAATTATCTGTTTTCAGGTATCTTTTCAAGCAGACACTTTTTCATAGATACTTTCATGGCTAGAATAATTACTAATTTGTTTCCAGTAATATTCTGAATACAATATATAAAAAAATCATAAAATGTTATGCAACAATAAATATGAACAAGACAATTTGGCCTAGAAAAGTATTTAAAACATGATGTAATCTTGCTTCTTACAGATGAATACTGGATGCAAGTCAGTAACAACACGTCTTCCAGGTAGTTTTTTAATGTAACAGTTATTTTATGTTCTCTGTATAGAACGTTTAAATGGATTGTAAATATACCATTAAATGATCGAATTTGTTATGAGAGAAAAACAGATATACAGCTTCCTGCATGCAATTTACAGCTGAAAGCCTTGCCAACAAAATCTCTACTACCATTAAAGTGGTAATCGATTGTGGAGGACCATGCCCAAAGGAATAGCAGAAGACAAAATGAAACCTAGCCAGTTATGAAACACTGCCAATATGGATTTTTAAAATATGACTAGTTGTATGACAAACTTTTGATATTAGTTACTGCTTGAAGCTACAAAGCTAAGCCTTTTTAAAGAAAATAAATGGTCTCTGGTTTTCCTTTTTAGCACTGCAATAAATATTATGTTTGTTATTGAATGGTCTTTTCATTTTCCAAAATCACTTTTGGATTGTTGCTACATGTTTAAAGAAGTGGATAATTAAGATTGCTTTTCTGATAATGTAAAAATAAAACATTTAATGTCATTATTTCTGGATAATTCCAGGTAAAAGTTTTTGGAGAAAGTATAGATAGCCATAGTGGGGGCTTCTTAGATGGCACGAGAGGTAAAGAACACATCTGCCAAAGCAGGAGGCATAAAAGACACAAGTTTGATCCATGGGTCAAGATGATCCTTTGAAGGAGGGCAGGCAACCCACTCCAGTATTCTTGTCTGGAGAATCCCATCAACAGAGGAGCCTGGAGGACTAGAGTCCATAGTGTAGCACAGAGTCAGACACAACTAAAGTGACTTAGGACAGATAGCCATAGTGATCAATATCACCTCTCTCTCTCTCACTCTGCCAATAAGACAGAGTCTGACTTAGTCTGGGGAAAGCAATGAGTGCAATGAAACATTAAGATCCCATCTATTCATAGTTTAAAAAAATAATTGCTGAAAACAATTTTATATAATTATTTTTTCTTAAAGGGGAAAGGATGTATTTTAGTATAGCTGTTTTTTTGTTGTTGTTGTTTTTTAACTGGTTGGGGTGGAGGGGCTTCCCTGGTATCTCAATTGGTAAAGAATCTGCCTGCAATGAAGGAGACCCCAGTTTGATTCCTGGGTTGGGAAGCTCCCCTAGAGAAGGGATAGGTTACCCATGCTGGTATTCTTGGGCTTCCCTGGTGGCTCAGATGGTAAAGAATCTGCCAGCAATGCGGGAGACCTGGGTTTGATCCCTTGGTTGAGAAGATTCCCATGGAGGAGGGCATGGCAATCCACTCCAGTATTTTCTCCTGGAGAATCCCCATGAACAGAGGAGACTGGTGAGTTACAGTTCATGTGATCACAAAGAGTCAGACAGGACTGAGTGACTAAGCACAGCACAGGGTGTTCTGTTTTGTTTTGCATGTAATAACCCTACTTTGATTGAAGTTTCAGTATTATAATAGGTGTTTCTTTGATTTTGGCTCTTTTGTGCTAATACGCTATATCAATAGTATATATTCAACTGTCAACTATAATATGATGAAGAAAGCCAATTTTGTGCCTCCCAGATACCACACTCACCCTGGGATTATCTTCTTCTATGCACCTCACCTTTGTTAAGGTTCCAGCACCTGTCAATATTCTACATGGATGACATAAAAATAGACCTCCTACCCACTCAGATTTTTAAGTACAGTGTGTTCTTTGTTTCTCAATTTTGGTAAAAGATTTATTTGGGGGACTCTTCAAACAAATATTTTGGAGCTATTTTCCTTCCCTGAGCTATTTCTCTTACAGATTTTTCTATTAAAACAAGTTTTAAAAACTATCTCACACTTGAAAACCAAGCAATGCCAGCTCCAGCAATCTAAAATACTTTAAAATTTTGAATTTATTTCAATATTGTTGTGAATGATTGCTTTAGGGTTCAGGGAAAACCATAAGCCCTGGGCCCTAAAACAATCATTCACAACAACATTGAAATGAATTCAAAACTTAAAAATGGAGTGATCTATTTATACTATATATAAATATATATAAAATATATATATATATATGGAATCAAATGAATAACAATAGAATGTTACAAACAATCTATCAATACTTTTCTAAGTGGTTTAATCAAATTCCCTCCCTCCATCTCTCCCTTCCTTCCTTCCTTTCTTTCTTCCTCTTCATAACAACAAAATAAGGAAGAGATTACCCCTGCTCCCATTTCACAGATGCCATTACTCACAGGACATAAGGATGATGCCCATCTGAGATGGCATTGCCAGCTAGTGGTAGAGCCAAGGTTCCAACACATTCAGTCTGGCTGGCAAATACACATTCTTATCCACTGTGCTAGTAATGTCATTATTCAACACTCAAGTCAGGAACATTAGGAAAAAAATCTGTGCTTTTGACACACTAAAGAGGTCCTATCAATAAATAGTGGGATTGTAAGAAATTAGTGAACCAGTCACATAGGTGACAAAATATCTATTATAATGTTCTGTGGTCTGCTGATAAATGACCTTTCAAAACGTATTAATAATAAAGGGACAGAAATTGCATGTCATATGTTCACAGAAGCTAAATATATCAAATTTTTAAAAAATGATACATTTGAGTTAATGAATGCTTTAACATTAAGAACTGGTAAGTAAATGTAAGTGGACAATCTTCCCAGATATTTACAGAATACTTGTAAAAGCAATAACAATAAAACCAAAAGCACTTCAAAATATCAATAACTTTCATAATTCACAAGTACGGGAAAAGAGGCTACAGCTTTATAATTAGCAAATTACCCAAAGCTTGCATCTAGACAGCAATTTACTTTAATTACAATATATCAAGCAATACAATGTCACTGAATTGGACAGAAAAATAAAGGGAGTTAGCTGTGTCCCAAAAAAAATATATAAAACTTTATTTTGCATTACTGTATTTTCTGATTTATTTTCTGCTATATTTTCATAGAAATAAAAAGTGACATGAACACTGAAACTTTTTACATTTAAGGCTTATCAAAAGCTATTGAAAATGAAAAGAACATGCTATCTTACCATGTAAGTATATAATCTAAATCAAACAGCCAAAAAAAGCAAGGTAAATATTTGCCTATCAGTTGGCATATATTTGAGACAGATGCTTGAGATGTGCAAATGGTTGAAATGAAATAGGTACCTCTATTTGTCTGTGACTATAACCAAACATTTAGTGATTTTATATCTCATTTGAAATGTATATCTTCAAAATTGAAAACACTTATGACTTTAACTCAGTAATTCTTCTTCTAGAACTTCTCTAAAAAATAATTGTAGAACTCATCAATGAACTGTGTATGAGAATATTTTCTATAACATTATTACTAATAGAATGAAATGAAATCAATCTAATTATCCCTTAATTAAGAATCAATTATATTGTATAGAAACAGAAAACAATTCTGTGTCATTATTTAAAATATTAGGATTAGTATGAAAAGATATACAGCATATATTTAATTGAATAAAACTAGTTTCAGAATAATATGGCAGCATGGTGAATTTTTTAAATGCACAGATTGTATAAAGCTTTTATATTTGTAATGATTGCATCAATACAGAACCTGGGGAGGTATATATTAATTAATAGTTGTTATTGTTAATTAATGTATAAATTAATGTGTTATATACATTAATGTATACATATTAATTATATCTTAATTGTATACATTGATGTATACATGTTAAAGTATGAAGATTTTTACTTAGCATATTTATGGTTTCTGCTAACCTTTTAAGAAAATAAGATAGCTGCATCACTCTTGTAATATTATTTTAAAAGTGAATAAAATTTCAAAAAAAAAGAATTAAATTCACCTGTGAAGATTACAGAAAAGTTTTTTGAAAAATTTTTTAAAAAAGAGAAATCAATACATTCAAGGAAAGAGCACAGTTCACATTTCTAACTTGTGTGTGAACAATGAAAATTATAAGAAGTAAAATCAAATTCACAGGTAAGAATCATTGATGAGAAAAATTAGCTTAATGTGCTTTAATTTTTAATATAAAACTTTTGCCTCAAGTTCTTATGAAGGCAAAGTTAGAAGTGGTAAGTCAGCCAGTCCTTGCAGTTACGGTCCCACAGTAAAATACACCACTACTCTTCCACAATTTAAGCATCCATTGCCAGAAAAATTGACTCACTAGCTATACCTTAATAAATTTTCATTTGTTTTAAGCTAATGAAAAATAGAAATAGAACAAACTGACTTTTGTTTTGGAAAATATGACAAAGTGCATGAACAGAGAAACCGCACTTCATATAGATCATATGTGGAGCAGGGGCTGGTGATATACACATGTATGTATGTGAGTGTATGCTCAGTCAGTTGTGTCTGACTGCCACCCTAAGCGTTCGTAGCCCACCAGGCTCCTCTGTCCATGGGATCATCCAGGCAAGGATACTGAATAGGGCTGCCATTTCCTCCTCCCGGAGATCTTACCAACACAGGGATTGAACGTGCATTGCCCTGTGTCTGCTTCATCGGCAGGTGGATCTTTACCACAGAGCCACCTGGGAAGCCATATATATATATATACACACACACACATATATATATACACATACAATCTGATGAAAAAGGAAAAATAATTAAAAGAAAGGAACAATAATAAAATATGATTTCACAATGGCAAACATAGGAGCTGGAATTCATCCTGAGGAATTAAGCTACACTCTGCTGGCCTAGAATATGTCTGAAAGGACTGTATATACTTAGTGAAAAAGGTGGGTGAGTTGAGAGGAAGTCCAGGCCTCCTCTATTGTTGTTTAGTTGCTAAATCTTTAGCAGGTGACAGCTGGATTGGAGATGCGGCTATCCCAAAATACAGTACAAGAGTCGCATTTCCAGTTGACAAATCAGAATAAAACCCATTCCACAAAGGCCTGGGTTTAGAATAAAATCAGGTAAAATGATTAAATGATTAGTTATGTAGTAGTGAATGGGGGGAGGGGATATAAGGAAAAAAAGATGGACTGAAATCCAGGAGCAACAAAGTTTTAAAAGATATTAAAACAGCTCCAAAAGGAAATAAAATAAGTTCTTGGGAATGACTCTATGAATAATCTAAAAACTGAAGATAATCTTTATCTCCAGATAATAAATGTAAAACTAGGCAATAATGAAAACTCTACATATGAAACTTGTCAGATTTACTAAAGTGGTACGTAGACGTGTGTGTGTGCATATATGCATGTATATACTTTATATATTCAGAAAAAAAAACAAAAAATTAATGAACTAAGCATCTAACTTGTCAAAAAATAAATAGAATAAAACCAAAGAAAGTAGGAAGAAAAAATGCAATGATTAAGAACAGATATTAAAATGATTGCATGAAATGACTTATTAGCAACTATATGCCCTCACACTTAAAAATTTAGGTAAAGTCATATTTTGGAAAAAAATTATAAATGACCAGAAGTGATTTAAGTAGAAACAGAAAACTTGAATAACAATTTGAAAACTGAATCATTATTAAAAAATATTGTCAAAAAATATCTCAGGATCAGATGCCTAAAGGGAAGCTGCACTAAACATTCAAGGAAAATACATATTCAATTAAACCAACTTTTTAAAAGTAACAGAACAAAACAGGTAGCCTAGTTTATGTGGTTTCTGTAATCTTGATCACAAAACTAGAGAAGATCATTTTGAGAAAAGAAGCTTCAAATATCAAATAGCTGCGAATATACTAAGCAAAATAATAGCAAACCAAAATAAACTTTAAAAAAACCTAAGATATCAAGAGCAAATTGAATTTATTTCAGAAATAAACTGGTTCAGCACTAGATATCCCCCATATAATTAATTCAACATATTAAAAAGGAATTACATACACATTATAAATACTATATATTATATAATTTATAAAATATAAAATTATCTTCTACATAATTATATTCAGTTCAATATCATTTCTAGCTAGGCTGGTAAGAATGCATTTGGTGAATGATGATGGAGTCCCTGTCTGTGTCACACTATATACCAGTTCCAGGGCATGCCTAGGTAAATAATGGAGCCTGTGCCCTCTGAGATCCTTTAGTGATAGGGCGAAACTTGTAAACAAAATTTAACCACACAGTCTTAATATTATACTTTGGAAAAGGAGCAGAGAGGAAGAGCTAAGTAACTCCATCTGAGAGGGATAGTGAAATGCCATGACTCTTTTGAGAAACAGAGAGTAATGTGTGAAACTTGAATAAAAAGACTTTGACAGGAGGTGGCAGCAGAAGTTTCCTCCAATGAAACTTGAGGTCTGATCAAAAAGAGTCTTGTATGTGATGCTAAAAAGTCAGAATTTCATCCTGCAGAAGATGGGGAGTCAGGAAAGGAGTCAGTAAGGAAGTAAGAGGATAAGGCCTGGGTTGTAGGAAGATTTGATGGTAGTGCAGAGGACATAATAAAAGGAGCCATGACTTGCAGATAGAAATGTCCTCTCCAGTGATTGGTCTCTATAGCTTGAACTCTTCCTTTTCTTAAATGTGTTTGATATTCTGGCAGCAAATGACCCTGAGAATGTAGGAAATATATAATAAGGAACACTAAAGGAATTATGTCCCTATGAAATTATCTGTGAAAATATAAAATCATGAATATACATAGCAATATAATTGTGAATGTACAAAGAATAGATTAAATATGAAATGTGATACTGGAATATATGTTGGCTCTTTATTCTGAAATGAAGGCTGAAAGTCCATTTCAATTTTATTCATTCTATTTCAAAAAGATAAACTGATACACAGACACACATATATATTGACTAATATATGTTCTAGGCTTCCCAAATTGTTCGGTGGTAAAGAATCTGCCTGTCAATGCAGGAGACACAGGTTCAATTCCTAGGTCAGCAACATATACTGGAGAACGAAATGGCAACCCACTCCAGTATTCTTGCCTGGTAAATCCTATGGACAGAGGAGCCTGGAAGGCTGAATTTCATGGGGTCACAAAGAGTCAGACAAGACTTAGTGACTTAGCATGCACACACAATATAAGTTCTAACTCCAAGCTTCTTATGATAAAACATTTTTTAAAATTTTATGTTATTACTTTAATAATCTACTTTTCATTAATTAAGATATTAATTTGTACTTTCATAAAACATAATTAGCTTAACAACTTAATGGGGGAATAAAGAGAATGCTAGATGAATAGGGAAATTGGAATATTCTTTAAATTGCATGCCTACTTTGTTTTGTAATAATTAATTTACTTCTGCATAGATAAAAAATCAGTTCTGTTCAGTTCAGTCGCTCAGTCATGTCCAGCTCTTTGTGACCCCTTGGTCTAAAGCACACCAGGCCTCCCTGTCCATCATCAACTCCCAGAGTTTACTCAAACTCATGTCCATTGAGTCTGCAATGCCATCCAACCATCTCATCCTCTGCTGTCTGCTTCTCCTTCCGCCTTCAGTCCTTCCCAGCATTAGGGTCTTTTCAAATGAGTCAGTTCTTCCCATCAGGTGGCCAAAGTATTGGAGTTTCAGCTTTAGCATCAGTCCTTCCAATGAATATTCAGGACTGATTTCCTTTAGGATGGACTGGTATGTGTCTATAAAACAATTACTATAAGAATAATTGTTATATTCTTTAAGACTGTTTTTATCTAGAGAAGTATTTCTGTTCAATAAGCTGGCATTTTTTGGCTCCATTTAATGATAAAATATAACTTGTAGAAGATGACCAAAAAATACAATGAACATTTTAGGATTGTTACCTTAGTTTTGTCACTAAAATTTAATTATGAAAAGGTCCCTTTCTTCCCATGTGGAAGAAAGCTCTGAACACAGGGCAGAGGTTTTCATCCTTTAAGGAAAGTTAGACCCCTTTATGAAGCTGGCAAAAATTATGGACCTGAAGTACTTCCTATAAACATTTATGTGTATGGTCAACATTCTTAAATAATTTTTTCAGAATTTTACTTGAAGCTTATTCTCAGATCAAAAACCTTTGACATGTAACTAGCAAACTCTATTACTGCACTCACAATTAACTGCAGTTACTAATCTTCTCATAATTAAATATCACTATATTATTTCTGGTGTTTTGACTTATTTTTCTCAGTCTCCTCTCTTTTATCTAAATAACATTTTTATTTTCACATAGTAGATCAAGTCCTGACTCCTTTAGGAATTAATCTTTGATGGTTAGTGACTTCCAATCTTTAATAGCAACTGTTATCTGCACCAGTAATATACTTATTTACCTTTTAGCCTATAAAAGACATTGTTCTAAGTTTCTGATTGAATGGGCTATAAGCCTCTTGAAGGCAGGCTGTGTGTATTATAACAATTCCATTTCCAGTGCACAGCTTAAAGGACACTATAATCATAATTGAAGTTAACACATATTTATTAAAATTTAAAGAATTTTATACTTCTCATTTTCAATAACTACAGTTTATATAATTCTAAATACTATGATGTAACCCAAATAAATATTTGTTTTCAGAGACCTAAGTATGTATAATTTGCACTTTATTGATTTGTGTCAAGTTATTTTGTGAGTTTTTACACTCCTTTGTTTGTGTGTATTTACTAATCTTCCAACATTGATGAACACTGAATGCAGAGATTGCATGTTTCAAACCCAATAGACACCAGTTAATGTCATTGACAATTATAATAGCCATTTCTTGATTACATTACCTTTGCCTTATTCTGTTTTAATAGGCTAAATGCAAATGACCTAGGAAAACAGAGGGGTACTTAGCTTTATACACTGAGTATGTTCCAGGAAAAAAAAAGAGATAGAAAGGAATAAAATGTTGATAGATGCATATTTTTATTTTAGGCTATTTTCAGTTGGCCACTAGCCCTAATGATTATTTTCAAGTAGTTAATTATTTAGAAAGACAAATAATGTTTGGTAGAAGAATCCATTACTTGATGTGATTTAATTTTACCTTCTAATTCCTTGGTTGTGGGGGTGGGGAACTCCTGCTATATCACAATGGCACCCCACTCCAGTACTCTTGCCTGGAAAATCCCATGGATGGAGGAGCCTGGTGGGCTGAAGTCCATGGGGTCGCTAAGAGTCAGACATGACTTCGCGACTTCACTTTCACTTCTCACTTTCATGCATTGGAGAAGGAAATAGCAACCCACTCCAGTGTTCTTCCCTGGAGAATCCCAGGGATGGTGGAGCCTGATGGGCTGCTGTCTATGGGGTCGCACAGCGTTGGACACGACTGAATCGACTTAGCAGCAGCAGCAGCAGCAGCAAACTAGCAAGTTTTGCACTCTGGCAGAAATTTTCTCAAGTATGATCCAGGGTATTGTGGATAATATAATATCTATGGGCCCACCAAATCCAAGTGTAAGGAAATACGATTATTGTATTAAAATGTTCCAGTAATGTATTTTTAGTTGTTTGGACTCAGGTTTATTGTTCTCAAGTAGAGCAGGCAGGAGAAAATGTACTAATGGCATGCCACATCATGTTTTTTCCCTTATAGCTTAGATGGATAGTAGCAATAGGTATCTCCTGCTCATTTATAATCAGGAATACTCAATGAACCCAAACTGCCGTTTCCAAATATCCCTCTCTCAATGTCTTAGTTTGAAGATCAAAAAAAAAACCCCAAACTCCATATTTTCATTTCTGCCCTAAGGCATTTCTCTCCTTTATTCATGTCATAGTGTCATATATAACTATTTATCCACCTATCTCTTAGTTTCCTAGAGAAATATAAATCCATTATTTTAATAAAATCAGTGATAAACATTCATGAAGAAAATATAAATCTGTTTGTAAAATAAATGTCTTAAAACAAGCTAGGATTATCCTGTTTTTTTGTTTTTTTTTTTAATGCTGAGGCCATGATGTTCAGCCACAAAAGCTGCCAAGGAGATGAAAGAGAGAAAGGGGAAACTTGAACTAGATCACCTCCTTCTGCTAACAATGGTCAGAGGTTTAAGGTTACCTTAAGGTTTCTTGCTATTGATAAGCCTTTCAAATCTAATCATCTCTCAATTATTTAAGGGCTGATTACTCAATCAGTACCTAAATATGTCTCCTGTTTTTCTTCTCCTTGTTTACTTTGGCTACTTCCCTTTTAGTACTAAATGAGCTAGACAAAAACAGGTAAGAAACTAAAGCACTAAAATCCAGTACATATAATGGGCACCATTCAAGAATTGCAGTTGTGCCCATAGGGTTTGGATTTTCAATTTTCTGTGTTATATTATTTCCATTACACATTCCAAATGGTCTCACTTCATCCCCAACAGTCATCTTCACACAGAATGTGCAAAATTTAACTAATATCAAGGTGTTTGCATTGCCTCTTTCAGTCCTTTTATTTGTAGTAATTTAAATAGCAAATATTCATGAGCATTGCTGGAAGCAGGAGCTATCAATGCTATTCTAAAATATAATCAAAATTGCTTTTAAAAGGTTAGTTAACCCTTAATATGCAAAACAACTGTTAAACTAGGATGAATTACAGCACATGGGATTTGTGTGCCAAAAACAAACTGGTACAGCCACTGTGGAAAACAGTATGGAGGTTCCCAAAAAAATTAAAAGTGAAATTGTCACATGATTCAGAAATTCCAAAGCTGAGTATATATCCAAAGGAAACAAATTTACTATGTTGAAGAGATATCTGTACCCTCCAAGTTCACTGCAGCCTCACTTATAACAACCAAGACATGGAAACATTCTAAGTATGTGTGTGTGTGTGTGTCCCTGTAATTGTGTATGTGTATACTATTCAGCTATTAAAAAAGAAGAAAATGCTGCCATTTGTGTCAAAATGGATGGATTTTGAGAGCATTATGCTAAGTGAAGTAAGTCAGATAGAGAAAGAGAAATACAGTATGACCTCATATATGTGGAATTAAAAAAAAAAAAAACCATGAAAAGAGATCAGATTGGTGGTTATCAGTGTCAGGGGGCGGGGGCTGTGAGTAGGGGAATTGAATGAAGGTGATCAAAAGGTACAAAAGGTAGAAACTTTGTTATAAGATAAGGTTCTAGGAATATAATACATAAGATGATGATTCTAGTGAACACAGCATGCTTGCATGTGTGTGTATGCTAAGTCACATCTGTTATGTCTGACTACTTGTGACCCTAGATACTGTAACCCACCCAGCAGGATGGTGAAAGTTACTAAGGGAGCAACTTCTAAAAGTTTTCATCACAGGTAAAAAAAATTGAGGGGATTAACTATATGAGGAGATGAATGTTAACTAAATTTATTTTGGCAATTGTTTTACAATTTATTTATGTCAAGTCATTATGTAGTCTATCACAAACTTATACAGAACTGTATGTCAATTATAGCTCAATAAAAATGAGAAATAAAATAAATAAACAGATGAGATAATGCTGTTTTTAAATGTAGGGAAACAAACATTTATGCACAACATATATAACTACAGTTAACATTTGAGTTTTACAATTTCCATTTGTTGGGAGTTGTCTTATTACTGATTCAATTTCATTTCTGGTAATTAGTCTGTTCATATTTTCTATTTATTTCTGGCTCAATCTTCAGTGATTGTACATATCTAAGGATTCATCCACTTCTTCTACATCGATTTCTACATCCATTTTACTGGTGTATGACTGTCCATAGCAACTCTTATGATTCTCTGTATTTCTGAGGTATAGGTTGTAACTTTTGTCTTTTAACCCTCCTACTAGCTTTTTATGTTGCTTATTTACCGCCATTACTACACATTCGCCTTTAACCAACGAGACATTTTCTATCATAATTTTCATATTCTAGTAATGGTTTTTTCTGCTTAGATAAATCCCTTTAACATCTCTTATAAAACTACTGTGGTGTTGCTGAACTCTTAGCTTTTGCCTGTCTGTACAAATTTCAAAGAATTTTCATATACACTACCTCACCTTATTCCTCATAAAAACGTTATGATGATAATGTGTAAGGGTACTGTAGTGATTTTAAATAACTTCTATCACTTTACATAGCCAGGAATTCTGAGAGTCAGACTCCACACCACAGTCTCCTCTTCTTAAATAATGTATCTACAGAGATATAACAGTAGCTTGACAACGAACATGACACAAGTTAAGTAACCACTTTTCACTTCTGCATAGCTGATGATAGTCTCTGTGATAACCACTAAATTTTAAAGCTTGGGTTTTTAACAAAATATAAGTTAATAATGCTCATTCAAAGTCAAAAGGGTGTTTCTCATTAACAAGTGCCTACTCCAGGTAGAAAATTGCGGGATTCAGGCTCCTTCCATTGCGTGGTTCCACTGTCTTCCACGAAGCAGAGACCATGGCTCAAGCCAGAAAAAGGAAAGGAGAATGGAAGAGAGTGTGGGAAGGTTTACTGTGCCAGGCTTAAAAATGAAGTGCATTATTTTCACTTGCATTTCACTTGTGAGAACTCAGCCTTGACACTTCATTGCCCACCTTATAGGCAGAATAGAAAAAGTGGTGTATGAACCCGAGATGTTCTAACAAACTCTGCCACCGCCTTAATTTCCTCACTTCTAAAACTGGAAAGAAAAGCCATTGTACGGTGTTTTTTTGTGAAGGTTAATTGAGAAAATGCATGTAACAAGTTTAAAAGTATTTTAAATATTCACTAAGCAAGATGATGCAACCAGTCCATTCTGAAGGAGATCAGCCCCGGGATTTCTTTGGAAAGAATGATGCTAAAGCTGAAACTCCAGTACTTTGGCCACCTCATGTGAAGAGTTGACTCATTGGAAAAGACTCTCATGCTGGGAGGGATTGGGGGCAGGAGGAGAAGGGGACAACAGAGGATGAGATGGCTGGAGGGCATCACTGACTCTATGGACGTGAGTCTGAGTGAAATGCAGGAGTTGGTGATGGACAGGGAGGCCTGGCGTGCTGCGATTCATGGGGTCGCACAGAGCTGGACACGACTGAGCGACTGAACTGAACTGAAGGAACAACTAGCACTGGTTTTTGTACTAGTTCTCATCCATACCATCTTAGTAGCAAACATAATGAATTTCTAGAAATAGAATTCAAGAAAGGACATTCTAAGAAGACTATAATTGTCCTCCTTCCACACCAGTCTGCTCCAGCCTACTCATCCATTCACTCCAAAAGATACTACAGACCTACCATCCACCAGAAACTGTGCTCATCACTGATGCTAAAACAAAGGGAGGGTCTGGTGCATTCATCAGGTGCTCACTCCACTAGAGAAGGTAGAAACAGATGGGGAATTATGATACAATAATTAAAGAAAGATGAAAAAGATAAAGCAGGAAAGCAAAATGCTTGGCATTTTTAAGCTAACAATAATAACAATAATGACAAAAATGCAGGGAGCAATAATTGCACTAAAAATCCACTTAGCCACCCAAAAAATGAAGTCAGAGAAGGAATTTTGATGAGGAGTATGCCTCGTGTGTGTTGTCATGAGGGGTAGGGACTGGTGCTAAAGGAAGAGACAGGGAGGCATTCTTCTTACCCAGAGGATGCAACTGGCAAAAAGCACAAAGTCACAAAGAAACAGAAGCCACTACCTAAATGTTAAGCATTCAGTGACTGGGAACAATGAGGTTTAGAACACTTTGTATATTTTAAGGAGCTGGACTTATTTCAGTAAATAAATTTCATTTAAGACTCATTTGAGAGGATTTAAGCAGAGAAGTGGGCTTTCCTGTTAGTTCAGCAGTAAAGAATCCTCCTTCGAATACAGGAAACACAGGTTTAATCTCTAGGTCAAGATCTCCTGGAGAAGGAAATGGCTACCCACTCCATATTCTTGCCTGGAAAATTTCATGGACAGAGAAGCCTGGCAGGCTAACAGTCCGTGGGGTCTCAAAAGAGTCAGACACAACTGAGCAACTAAACAACAACAAGCAGAGAAGTAACATGATAAGAGTTTTGCTAGAGCCAGGAGAAGAATAAATATAGGAAAAAGGTTATATAAACAAGACCAGTTAGGGAACAGGTACAATTCACCTAGTGAAAGGCAATGAATTTCTGAGCTAGAACAATATTAGGAGGAGAAGAGAGGAAGGGAGACAGGCGGAAGGAAAGGACCTTGATTATATTGAGAAAGTAGGATCAGCAGGACTTAGTCATTGATTAGATTGAGATGATGAAGAGTCTAACTTAGATGGCTGCCATTAAGATATATAAAAACGAAAGAGTAAGCTTATAGGATGTGTGAAGAATGCACCTTTCATCATACTGAATTTAAGATACCATGTAGATTTTCAAGTAAGAACACCCAACAAGGGGCTGGACACATAAATCTGAAGCCCAGAGGTGAGTCAGCATACAATTTTGGGAGTCATGACTTTGAAATCTTACTCTTGCTGATGTTTACTGTATTTTTTTAAATATTTAATTAGTAGAAAAACATGGGGAATCTATAATAAATCATATTAAAGTCTTCAAGTAACAGGTGTAATGAAAAGTGGTAGAAACCAAGCATCCGAAGACGTGTTTTCATATAAAAACACATCTGGATTAAAACTGCTTCTATGGTCTGACTGCTAAAATGGCCTAGAAGCCATGATACTTTGGTGGCAATGAGCCCAACTGAGGCTCAGATCTTAATTTCTAGATAGCATTTCAATAAAACAACTAGGGCTCCTTGAAGAAATTACAGATTCAAAGGCTAGAGAAAGGAAATACAAGATGAATCCAGAGCATCAGGTAATGTCAGAAAGCAATGTTGGGGAAAACATGGTTAGGGTATCTCAAAAGGATATAAAAGCCACTCCAAAAGAGCTGACTAACTACAGCTGGAACAATCTGAACAACAACAACAATAACCACAAATAAGCATTGGATGAAAACCCAAAGAATAAAATACATACTCATGAGACTATACTGATATAAACAAATGATTAAATAAATAAGTAGAGAAGAATGGGCAAATTGTCCTTATGGAAGAATTTCAAATATAATGAATGTAAACAAAATTGCATTAGAACACCGCAGAAATAGCTGCTGCAACCAAGCTCCACTAAAGGCTGATAAAAATAAGTGAAAACTTATTTTTCACTCTAAGTAAACAAGCTAGTCACACCTAAAGCTATTTCCCCTTAAATACTATTAATTATCAAGATGATTTTAACTCATTTCCACAGAATCTTCAATATTCCATATCCTTCCCTCTAGGTGGCAAAAATCTCTCTCTTTCCCCTTGAGTATGGGCTGTACTTAGGGTCTTGCTTCTAAAAAACAGTGTGGAAAGGTAAAATACTAGCTTTACACTGGAGAAACTTGGCAAATAGTACCTTAGTCACATGATTAAGGTCAACAGCACCAGTGATAGGTCGTGATGATGTCATATACCCCTAAAAGATGTAGAGAACATTTCACTTCACTGATACCCTTTCTTTACTCAAGTCTAATTATGAGACAACTTCAGAAAAAAGATTCTGCAAAATAGTTACCAGTACTTTCCAAAGAGGGCCTCCCCAGGTGACTCAGTGGTAAGGAATCTGCCTGCCAACACAGGATACAGGGGTGGGGTCTGAAAGATCCCCTGCAGAAGGTAATGGCAACCCATTCCAGTACTCTTGCCTGGAGAATCCCATGGACAGAGGAGCCTGGCAGGCTACAGTCCATGGGGTCATAAAAGAGTCAGACTTGACATCGATTAAACAACAACAATTCTTCAAAGAATCAGGGTCATGAAAAACAAGAAAAGACTGAAGAAAATTGCATTTCTCTAAGGAGACATGATGACTAAATGGAATGTGGTATCTTAGAATCCTAGAATATGAAAAAAACATGAACGGAAAACCTGGTGCAATCAAAATAAAGCCTGTAGTTTAATTAACAGTGCCATACCAATGTACAATGCACCAAAACTAAGTTTTCATTTTTAATAAATGTACCATAGTTGTGTTAAATTTTAAAATTAGGGAAATCTGTATGAAAGGGATATAGCAACTCTGTCCACTATCTTTACAATTTTTCTGTAAATCTAAAATTACTTCAAAAGAAACTTTAAAGAAATAACTGGCATCAGAACACAAATATTGGGAACATTAAGGGACTAAATTATGTGAGGAAATCAAACAAGACATACTTGCATGGTTATTATACCAAAGCCATTCATTCACTCATTCATTCCACCTACTATTTATTGAGCTTCTATTATGTGCCAGCTTTTGAACTGTGGTGTTGGAGAAAACTCTTCAGAGTCCCTTGGACTGCAAGGAGATCCAACCAGTCCACTCTGAAGGAGATCAGCCCTGGGATTTCTTTGGAAGGAATGATGCTAAAGCTGAATCCAGTACTTTGGCCACCTCATGCGAAGAGTTGACTCACTGGAAAAGACCCTGATGCTGGGAGGGATTGGGGGCAGGAGGAGAAGGGGACAACAGAGGATGAGATGGCTGGATGGCATCACTGACTCGATAGACGTGAGTCTGAGTGAACTCCGGGAGTTGGTGATGGACAGGGAGGCCTGGCGTGCTGTGATTCATGGGGTTGTAAAGAGTCGGACACGACTGAGCGACTGAACTGAACTGAACTGATTATGTGCCAAGCATTATTCTGGAAGACTGAAATACACTGATGTTATTTAAAGTTGAACTAGATAATCCATCCCTGATTATTCGAATAAGTAACCTGAGGTTTCAGAGTTTAAATGACTTAATCAAGGTCACACAGTTGGTTAAAAACACAAGCAGACTAGAAATTAGGCTCTTGAACAAATTTCTTCTTATCCAAAGGAGCGTTCTGAGTAGTGGAAAAACCCTGGGAAAAGTACAAAAAATGTCTGTTTCCTTTATGATTAGGAAAAAAATTCTCTAAACATTAAGGATGATTTGAGCTCATTATAAAGATATGCAAAGAGCTCTAGTTTCTAGTACTCTTTATTCCAGGAATAGGAAATTCACACGTTTAATCTTCGGAAAAGCTTTGTTAGATAAATCTCATAATTGTTCTACTTATTTTTTTTCTTCAGAAGTGGAAAGTCAGGCTTCAAAAGCTTAAATGCTTTTCTGAGTTCATTTAATGAGATAGTGACAAAGCTGAAAATAGAAGTCCCCAATTCCTCATGTTTGCCTTATTTTACCTCAGATTATCTTACCGAATTAAATTATATTTTTCTGTAGTACTCTTACTATCACAGTAAGGTGTGCTGTTTCAGTGTAATGGATAGAAAATGGAGATCTCAACATATTATTAATATACTTAGCAAAACTGACAATATGTATATTATCAAACACTTTTCATTTAAAGAGCAATTTCACTGATTTCCTCTCAGTTTCTCTGAAACTGAGTTTCCTCACTTGTGAAAAGGATAAATAATACCTACCTTTGTAATTACTGTGTGGATTATTTAATATAACATATGTGAAGTGCTAGCATGATATCTATATACCCTATTAATAATTTGTTTTCCCTCTATCTTCCCATCAATTTTAGCCCCACAAATCAAGTTTAGAATGTAAGTTAACTGAGAAAGAGTTATGTATATAGCTAAAATATGAATAAAGGGAAAATGAAATCTCTGGTAAATGAAGTTTTTTGGAAACATTTTGAATATCACGTAAGTATAGATGCTGAGCCCCCATGAAACATAAAGTATCAAATAATCTGAATCTTTCATTTGATCTACATAGGTCAAAATGTATTATCTGGGACAATAGAAGTGGAATTTTGTAAACAGGTTAACCTAATATAAATATTTAAACATTAATATCTGATAAACTGATCAGATGTTTCTTTTACCAATTAGTATAGTTTACTAATTAGGACAAATTTTAGAAGATCAATATAGTATACTAGAATAAATTATTTCTTATGTTCAATAACATGGAACAAAGTATTTTAGAAACATTACAAATGTCTTAACTTCATATTTTTCTTATTATTCATCAAAGACTTCCATATGGTAGATCTTATAAGCCTTTTTCTTAAGTAGGTTAAATCATCTCCCTTTCAACATTTAAACAATGAATTTACTTAGAAATTTTGTGTCATGGATAACAAAGAGGAAATTCAAATGATTTTTCATTATTTCCAAAATGTAATTTCTTAGTTTACTGTATTATTATTATTTTAAACCACATTTCCTTTGGGGGGGAAAAATGTGTGATAATTTTGAGTTAATCTAAAATTTCTGAAAAGGAAAGAACTCATCAAGCAACAAATAAAAATCATGTAGAAGGAATTTTTTAAAAATATTAGTGGGTGTGATGTGTAGATTGTGATAGGAGAGTTCAACATCTTATTGGTCACCATGATGAAAGGTAAAAGATGCTAATCATCTTCCATAGCTTCAGAATTCACCATTAAACTAGCTGTGTCCATATTTAGACACTCATACATCCCTAATTTTAAAAAGTGCACCTGGAGCAGAATTTTTTCTCCAAAAGACAGAGCCAGCTGTAGAGAGAGAGACAATTAAGCTTGATTGGATGACTCAGCAATAAAAATAGGAAACTAGCAGGATGAGAAAAGATGAGCTACAAAGAACTAGATTGTCAGGAGAGGGCTCTTTGAAAGAAAAAATAAGGAAGTGAAAGTAAGTCCATCAACACAAACAACTGGAGAGGTGAACTTTTCAGCTAATGGCAAACTCATTCCTAAAATGAAAAGAGAAGGCAAAGGAATGCTTTATTTGTAGTTAAATTGTGTATAAGGCTATATATTTTTCAATGGGTATTATGCTTTAATAAGCAGTTAATATAATACAGAATCAGAAGTCTAGCACTATCAAAGGTCACCTAAGCCTTTCCACCATCAGGTGACACCACTGTGCTCCTTCCTGCCTCTTCCAGGAACAGGGGTCTGATCTTTTTGCCAGAAAAACAATCAGTCCCTCTGCCTCTTGCTAGCTCCTCCTCATCACTCAAAAGTCCATTCCTTTCATGATTACACTTACCCAGGAAAGGGTCACTTTATCCTTCAGACTGGGTCAGTCTCCTCATAAATGTATCACTTTTTAGATGCTGCCTCCTTCACAATACACGGTCCAAGAATGTACGTGTTTAACTTCAATATTTTTAACACTAATCTCGTTTGCTACTTTAAGATCCATCAGAGGAGATCTTTGTCTGTTTCCTTGACCACAGCATACCCTCAGAAGGAGCTCAGTGAATATTTACTGTTGAGTGAATGGATTCTGAATAGAAAATAATGAGGCAGAGATGCAACCCCGGCCTGACAACTGATTAGTTCCATTATCCTGGACGAGTTCACATTGCCTCTTTATGTCTTACTCTCCTCTAAGATTACATCCATTTATAAACCTCCAAGCTCTGATAAATAGGTTATATAATGTCCTTTTCTTGAGTTAAATGCAAAATTTTCAAAAAACTTTCATCTTAACTACTATGATATTTTTATCTATATTCATTTTCTGCCCATCCTCTGTTATTTCATTAGAACTTGGTAAAGTTAGCTATTCTTTGTAAGTAGGAGAAACATCTCCTAGTGATGAAAATGAAGAATCCCATCCTCTTTAATTCAGAAGAGTGATGAGACAGTTTAAACATTCATTCAATAAATAATAAATACAAATTAACTAGATCCTAAAAATTGCTCTAGGTGAAGAGGACAAAATAATAAGTGAAAAAACAAAGTCTCCTTCCTCCTAGAGCTTTCATTTTAGGGGAAGTGAAGTAAATAAATATATAACACAGGGAGTTGTAATAAGTTTTATGTAGAAAAATTAGATCAGGATGGATAAAGAAAAGAGCAGAAGACTGATGCTTTATATACAATAGTCAAAAGAGCTCATTCATAATTTGACCTTCTACCCATAACTTGAGTAGAGACCTGAAAGAAGTAAAAACAAGAGACTTATCTGGTTAAAGAGCTTTCTAGATAGAGGAAAGAGCAGGTCCAAAAGCTACGAAGGATATTCTTGGCAAAGTTCTAGATATTGAAGGGGTACTGTGTGGCTGCTGCTGCTAAGTCGCTTCAGTCGTGTCCAACTCTGTACGACCCCATAGACAGCAGCCCACCAGGCTCCCCCGTCCCTGGGATTCCCCAGGCAAGAACACTGGAGTGGGTTGCCATTTCCTTCTCCAATGCATGAAAGTGAAAATTGAAAGTGAAGTCGCTCAGTCGTGTCCGACTCTTAGCGCGACCCCATGGACTGCAGCCTACCAGGCTCCTCCGTCCATGGGATTTTCCAGGCAAGAGTACTGGAGTGGGGTGCCATTGCCTTCTCCGAATGTGTGGCTAGCAGGATGTAAAAAGAGCCTTCCGATAAAAGATGAGATTACAGGGGCTAGTCAAGGAGTCAGACAATGTAGGAGGACCTCATGGGCCTCTTCATGGGACTGAAAACCATTGCATTGTTTGGAGTTATGAAGTGACATGGTTTGCTTAGGTTTTCAAAAGAATGTACTGACAGCGATATGAAAAATTAGCCCAAAGGATGCAAGGGTAGAAATAAAGAAAACATTTAGGAGGTGTTACAATAACTCCAGTGGGAGATGAGGATAGCTTGAAACAGAATGGTAAAGGTGGAAATGGTTCAGAAATGATCACATTCCAGATCTATTTTGAAATAGACTCAGTGGATTGGATATGGATATGGTGAACAAGAGGAGTCAAGTAAGCAGCTGGCTAGAGGGAGGGGGGCAGGGTGTGACTGAGAAGGATCAACACCCTCTCTCACTTGCAGGGCCCAAGAATAAGCAGAAGAAAAGAGAAAAATTACCACTTGCATGGGCTACAGGAGAAACAGTGTCTTCAAGTGAAAACTAGTTTCAGTTTGAGAAAACAAAAAGTGAACAGAGAAATTTTGTTGACAGAGTTAGATACCTATGGCCCAGCGGACAGTACCGGGGATGGGGTTGGAGAGGGTTGCAAGAGGAAGTTAGGGTAGTACATGCATGGAAACATATGGGGTGGGGAAAATGTGGTAATCTGAGAATTCTTGCATTTGCAGAGGCAAACTGGGATCCAGGATATACTGGCATTAGTCTGGATGACGTTTCAGGCAGACTGTGGTGATGAGGCTATGAGTCAGTCCTGGAGGAAGGAGGCCTCTTTCTGCTAGAAACCTGTCATGCTCTTAGATGATAAGGAAGTATTAACACAAAATCTGTTTTCTGAGTCATCGGGTTCTGGGCTAAAATATCACCCTTGATTTTTCTCTCATGGAATGCTTGGTCTAATAGCGTATCGTACTGTCATGTGAGATGACAGATGTATTATATTCAATATTTACAATGCTCCCATGAGTTATCTATTATTCGTACTGTGTAGATTAGGAAATGAAAACTTAGCAAAGTTACATATCTCAGAAGAAGCAAAACAGAATTTCAACACAATCATGTACATCAGCCACATGACACTGTTATCATTTATTAATTTTATGATAATTGTGAAAGACTATTCATGTCAATTGCAAATAAACATCTAATAATGCTTCTTTGTTGAAAATAATTACATGACCGTCTAGACCAGCAGTTCTGGTCTAGAATATTGATGTGGAAATCATTTCAATACTACCATCAGTAGTGATAGCTCTCATAAATATCCTTCAACAATCACTACTGTGTTTTCTGTGTGCCAGGAACTACTGAAGCATGGGAATTCAACACCAACAGAGAAAGCTGAAGTTTATACTCTCAACTAATATCCTGGTGGAGACACACAGAGCAGTAAGTCATGAAACACATAAAACCATTCTTTTTTTTTGGCTGCACCAGGCCTTAGTTGCAGTACACAGGATCTTCAATTTTCACTGCAGCATGCGGGATCCTTTTTAATTGGGCATGTGGGATCTCACCAGGGATGGGACCTGGGGCCTCTGCATTGGGAGCATGGAGTCCTAGCCACTGGACCACCAGGGAAGTCCCAATAAAACCATTCTAAGTGCCAACAAGCAAAGACCCACAATATTGTGAAGGTGAATATAGAGGAATAACAACTTGAGCTAAATGTGTTCACAAAATACCACTCCAAAAAGATAACGTTCAAGTTGTTTAGGAAGGCAGAGAATACAACCAATACAAAAATTCCTAATGAAGGATCCAGCTTCAAGAAGAAGTCTAATGAAGACAGTGAACAGTCTGCAAAGGAGAGAGTATAAAGAAAAGAAAGAAAGTGAAGTTTCTCAGTTGTGTCCGATTCTTTGCGACCCCATGGACTATAGCCTACCACGTTCCTCCATCCATTGGATTTTCTAGGCAAGAATACTGGAGTGGGTTGCCATTTCCATCTCCAGAGGATCTTCCCAACACAGGGATCGAACCCGGGTCTCCCGCATTGTAGGCAGATGCTTTACCATCTGGGCCACCAGCGAAGTTTTTAAAGGAGAAAGTGATACAAGCTAATTTCGGAGAGAGAGGCAAGGGGTCAGATCATACAAGGTCCTGGAGGTCATGGTAAGGCATATTCAGACTTTATTATAATAAAATCACTGGAAGGTTTTAATCAGAGGACTCAGAGGAGTTACAAAATCCAATTTGGAAAAGAAAGTTAAAATGACCTATCAGAAAAGACATTACTATGTACACAATATATAAATATATGCTTATATATGTCATATGACATGTATGCATATAACATATATATGTGCATAAATGACAAACAGGGTCTATCTATTTGCCTACACTTCTACTTCAAATAGATTTCTCAAAGTCAAATGCTTAAGAACTGATGCTAAATAGGATGACTGTGCCTTCAGGCAGGAGGAATACAATTCTGTAATTCTGGTAATTCTGATTTCATTTTATTCTTCCTGTCTAAATGACAGGTTTCTTTTTGGTAACTGACATTGAAATGTAGAACCTGCAAAATCAGCCATTTATTATTCCAAGTCACTAGAAGGAATGTCTTCTCTTACTAAGTTACACATGTGTCATTTCTTTCCCAGAATAATTGGGATATTATTGCATATGATTGTTTCCATCATATGAAAAGGATGCATAAAGTTGTCTCTCATCCTCTTGATGATTCACTTTAGACTGAGCCATCACTCCAAAGGCTCCTCTGTGGACCAAGAGGAGCCATGGTGACTATTTTCACTGACCTGGGGAAGCAAGAATTTTTTGCCAACTATTCATCATGGCTTCTTATATTTCTAGTGTAATGAGAAATTGTAATAATAGTAGATTGTAGATTTTTTAAGTGACTTATTGTCAAAATAAAAACTAACATGACTACTTTTTACCACACACAAGCTCTGAGAAAAAATAGATCGTCTATGAAATAAAATCTAGAACCACTAGTTTTAGGGTGCACAGTCAAGACAGATATAGTCTTTCATGTATACTTTTATCTGTGAATATAATGTGTAACTATAGGTAAAATGGACATGACAGAAAAATTACATTTACTTTGAGCAGCAAAGAAGGTATTATAATTTCCTGATTTCCATTTCCCAAGAGTATGTGTACATATTAAGGTCATAACATAAGGCCAAATGTAATATTTCCTGAAAGTATTATCATTCCTTGGTTTTATAAACCATTTATAGCCAAAGTAGTATTCTGTTTATTTGTAAAATTTTAAATACCTTTATCTAAGTATATCACACTTTACTTATAGAACCTATAAAAGTACTGAGGAAAAAAGAATAATATATGGGTTGTCACATTACAATAGAGAATGGGCAAAGTAGCAACTTCCTGGGCACTTCAGTCAATAAGAAGCACTAGAACCCTGTTGGCATAAATATGCAATAAAACGCCAGACAACTTGTGTTTTCAAACTTAATTTTTTACTTGATTGAATGAAATAAAAGTTGGCCCTATACTGTTTTAAGATAGGGACTCAACTTGAACTTGTTAAAGAAACAACAACAAAAACTGAACAGGTTAGTGTCTTCCTAGCATAAGTGACTACTTTATATATGGCACATATGTGCTTGCAGACCACTGAAAGCTCACACTTGAATAACAGAGGCCATGGCACTACTTGCTGAGAATATTTCTTACTGTGCCGTGTGTTTTGCTTAGTCACTCAGTCGTGTCTGACTTTCTGAGACCCCATGGACTGTAGCCTGCCAGACTCCTCTGTCCATAGGGATTCTCTAGGCAAGAATACTGGAGTAGGTTGCCATGCCCTCCTCCAGAGGCTCTTCCCTACCCAGGGATTGAACCCAAGTCTCCCAGATTGTGGGCGGATTCTTTACTGTGTTGAGTCATCAGGGAAGCCCAAGAATACTGGAGCGGGTAGCCTATCCCTTCTCCAGGGGATCTTACCAACCCAGGAATCAAACCAGGGTCTTCCTCATTGCAGGTGGATTCTTTATCAGCTGAGCTACTAGGGAAGCCCTATTTATTACTACTAGTGTTTTATTTTCTACCCTGTGAACCTTTCACATGCTCTCAAGAAATCACCTACTTTGAAAAAAGTCACAAAAGGAAAAGCACATTTTTTTAAGCTATAGAAAAGTCACAAAAGTTTTTTCTGTATTTTTGTAAACATATTTGGTGAATAGAAATGTGTTAATAAGCAAGCAATAAATATTTAATAGTAGAAAATCATTTTCTTGCTCCTCCAACTAAACACATTTTGAATACAGCCATAAAGAATACTAGTTTGAAAAATCTTCAAATTATTTGCTTTCACAAATCATAGCAGGGTGCATCTGAGGAGCTGGGAGAAGTATGAGTGTCAGGGAATTCCAGGCCTAAAAAAGATATTCAAGATCACCCAATTTAACCTCTTTTTTCCAGAGGAGAAATAGCCAAGACCAAAAGGATGCTAAGAACATGTTCCAATCTAAAGACAGTCTCACTAGTTTAATCATAAAAATCACTAAAGGTTAAAGAAACTAAAGGCATTAAAAGTATGATTGTTGGATAAACATAATCATGGTGGAACCATTGTTACTAAAATGCAGATTTGAACTTTTTAAGGTTACTTAATGTTCACAATTTTATTTTCATTATCTGATCATTTTTACTTTTGTTATGCTATAAACTATACTATATCAGAAAAAGCATTCTATATGTTATAGCACATGTACAAAATTGAGAGCTTAGAGATGGAGCATTTGATGCATGCTAAAATATTTGGAGGAAGAAGACTGTGAAAAACTGGTTTGCAGTTACCTTTGAAATATATCAAAAGGAAAAAAAATGGTATATGAATAGAAGATAAATATGTGGTACAGAAAATGTACTAAGATGTTAAAGAATCTAGGTAGTGAATATTGTTAGTAGTCACTGTGAAATTCTTTCAAAGTTTGTACCTTTGAAAATGTCCATAATACTTTGTTAGGAGAAGTTTAATGCTCAAGAAGATCTGCTACTCTAGAAGAAAGTAACCAAACCAATTGTTAATGGATAAATCTATAATAATTGCAGGGATGAAGTCTCATATACTTTAACTTTTCAAAGGAGTTCATCATTTGTTTTTCTACATAGAGGCACAAAACGTATATGCACATTTCCACCTATATCCATAAAAACATACTGTTAATGATGGAAGAAGGATGACTCTTTGCAAGCTTATGGACCATAGCCCACCAAGCTCCTCTGTCCATGGGATTCTCCAGGCACGAGTACTAATGGGAAAGAACCCGCCTGCCAATGCAGGAAACTTAAGAGACACAGGTTCCATCCCTGGATCAAGAAAATCCCCTGAAGAAGGAAATAGCAACCCACTCCAGTACTCTTGCCTGGAGAATCCCAGGAAATACGTATGAGATAAATAGAAAACAAACATCAAGATGGTATACTTAAACTCAACTATAGGATTTACATTACATGTAAACAGTTTAAATTAAATGTTAGAGGTTGTCAGATGTGAAAATAAAAAAAAAGTAAGATTCAAAATTGTACACAAACCATTCACTTTAAAGTAAAAACAGATTGAAAATAAAACATGGAAAAATATATACCATACAAATATTAATCATATAAAGATGGAATAGCTATATTAATGTCAAAGTATATATCAGAGATAAAAAGGGTTATTTTATGGTGCTCAAGAGAGTAATTCATTAAGAGGACATAACAATCCTACTATGTACATCTGGAAGTTCTCCAGATCAAGTACTGCTAAGGCCTAGCTTGAAGGATTTTGAGCATAACCTGGCTAGCATGTGAAATGAGCGCAGCTGTACAGTATTTGGAACATTTTTTGGCATTGCTTTTCTTTGGGATTGGAATGAAAACTGACCTTTTCAAGTCTTGTGGCCACTGTTGAGTTTTCCAAATTTGCTGACATACTGAGTGCAGCACTTTAACAGCATCATCTTTTAGGATTTGAAATAGCTCAGCTGGAATTCCATCTCCTCCACTAGCTTTGTTCATAGTAATGCTTCCTAATGCTCACTTGACTTCACACTTCAGGATGGCTGGCTGTAGGTGAGTGACCACACAACATGTTTTCTCAATAATGGCATTCTTCACTACCTAAAAGGTATCTAAGACCAGAAATATTATTGAAAGGAAAACATTGGATGATCAAGTAGACTCATAATTTTGTTTTTAATATAACAGATCCAAGTTCATATGCAATAGGCAAACTTAGTGATCCATTCCAGACAACTTTGTCTCTATCTCTAAGCTATTCCGACTCCTTAAGTAATACTAATATGCAAATAGCTCCAGCCCATTGCCTCCCATGCATAGTAAGATTGCTCTTCTTGACTTCTGGTGGTTAGGTGAGGTTAGGTGACAGATTTTGGCCAAAGAGTCATGCTGCTGCTACTGCTGCTAAGTCGCTTCAGTCGTGTCGGACTCTGTGCGACCCCATAGACAGCAGCCCAACAGGCTCCCCCATAGAAAGTAATATATATATATATATATATATATATATATCACTTTGAGGCAAATCATTGAATTCTCCACTAAGACCCTATAAGAAGCTGCTAAGATATCTAGGGCCAAGTGATAACATCTCAACATTAAAAAAAAAATTTGTCTCCATAAAACCATTAATAACTCAGAGACCACACACTGAGGAATACTGAATATGATTTCTAAAAACTCAGAGCATGAGGGAAACACTTTTAAGGAAATCCTCTTCCAAATCTGAGGACATCTTGATTGTTTTTTGCTAATGATAACATGCTTATATGACTGAACTGTGAGGAAATTATTATGTTTCTTTCCTTTAAGAAACTGTTAGCAGCATAATTTGGGATAAGATATTTATAAATAGCTGTGAAATTTTATCACATTTAAATTGTATTTTTAACCTGAAGCATTTCCTCTCCACATCAAATAAAATAAATGAATAAAATAATCATCTGAAGATCCATATGGAGTAAAAAAAATTAATTTTGATATGTTTGGTCTTGCAAATTAACATTTTCTGGTTAGGAGTCTGTGCAAAAGCATCCATACTATAGAAAAGAGAACAAGAGAGTAAATGATTGAGAAACTAGGTTCTTCCTGTCAAATTCTCTCACTAATTACAGAGTTTATAATGCTATGTATGAAATTTAACTATAATGTTCTTTCTGCTTCCTAAAAAAGTTCTTTACATTTATAAATCTTTCATAAATGTGTACAGTTTGAATGTTATGAAAATGTTTCATAGTCCAGTAATGGGAAGTAATTTTGCAATCTCAACACAGTACTGATATTACTTTATTAATACATAAAATTGCTTTTACTGCTTGTAAAACTCAACAAATTTTAAATGGCATGGCATTTTACAGCTTTATTTCTACTTATTAATCAAAGGAGGATAAATGTCTAACTCAGACACCAACACTCCCCACTCCTGCTCCTTTAGCAGACTTAGTGAATTGACTGTGGAGTTCTTTGTGCCTGAGATGTAGTCTTACAATTTTACTCAGAATATCCCATTCAACAATTTCTAATAGATATGTTACAATTGTTTATTTCCTTTTCTAATTCTTCCACTAGATTACAAAATCTTATTTAGCAAAAGTCATTGATTATCCATTTTTGTATTCCTGTATGTAGTACAGTACTCAGCATCTGGTTGGTAGCCAATTGATTTATATTACATACTACATCTGATAATAATATAAAGATATGAAGTTCACAAATGAGGAATCAGCAAAGCATTTAATTACGTAGTCTCTTATTTTTTGTTCAAATGGTTAGTATATGATTACACTCACAATGTTTAATTGGAAGTACAGAATCATACACTTAAGAAATGTGCTACTAAATAGAATTCTTTCAAAAACAGTAGAATTTTTCTAGGACATGTGCTAACTAAAAATCTTTTCATCTGAAACCACAGAGTCATCTTCTAATTTCAAGACACAGGAGATTTTTGGAACATCAGAAATAACAATTCAACTAAATGGAAAGGGGGATGGAAGATTTAGTTGGTAAAATTCCCAGCAATAAGACTTGGAAACATTAACACATTTATCTCCAACACTACGCAAAAACTGGTAACTGTCAACAAGGAAAGACTTCAGCAAAACTGTGTTTTTTTTCAATCACTTTCTGTTGTCTTTCTCCCCTGCATCCCAACTAAACTTCTCACATGAAGCAGAACCCGTCTCATGCAAATGCACCTCTCATTCAAGTTGCAAAACTCATATTCATACACCTATTTTTTTTTTAAGAATTACTCAACTACTTGAGAATTTTTCTCACTACCTGACAACCAAGAGCCTACTAAAACATTACCTGGTAGTGGCTTAAACTACTTATTTGAAGTTCTATAAAATATTCTTGAAGGAACAAAAATGAATCATTCCCCAATGGTTAAATTTTAGTCATTAATGTCACAATTCCCAAAGTATGTCTGGAAACAGAAAACTAGTCACTTAAAACTTGCAGAGTTCACTATACATAACTTGGCTTTGCATGTCACAGTAATAAATACACATATAACTTTTGAACCCATTCACATTCTAGTATTATTCTAATATATATATATTATAACTCTATTGGCAGAAGTTCTTCAAAAACTCTTTTCTAACAAATACAGGGGAGCCTGACATTCTGCAGTCCATAGGACTGCAGAGTTGGATATGACCTAGTGACTGCACAACAACTAATTATTGTCATTAGAAAATTATTCTGCTTCTACAGCAAACATGCCAGGGAGAAGGGGAGAGGTAATCCTCCACCAGATTAAGGACTATCTAAGTTTGTATTTCATACTGAATAAAAATGGAGAAGCATTTTGAATTTCACAGTATTATTAAAATCTGTGAACTTGAATGATTGTGATTCAGTGTCAATCAGTTGGAAGGAATTGCTCTGAACATTTATCCATATCAAGAGACTAATATTTTTACACAGTGAAGAACTGCTTCCCATACTAAAAAGAGTACAGAACCTCCACAAAATTAGTTGACGCCCCAAACACTTCAATTAGATATTATCAGGGAGTTAACAACTCTTGGATTCTCAGTCTATCTATATTAGATTTTACACACTATCACAATTCAAATTCCCCCCTTACACTCTGGTATGATGTCAAATATTGAGGAAGATAGGAATTTCTTTTTTTTTTTTTAGAGAGTTTATGAAAAAAAATAGTAAAATAATTTGACTGTCTAATTATATAGTACATTACTATTCTCTTTACACTTTCAGTTTTAGAGTTTACAAAGAATTTTCACATGAATTTTCTTTTTGATTATTAAAACAACCATATGACCTAAGTAGAAGCTTTCATCCTCATTTTTTCCCCTGATATAAGTGTCTAGAAATGACTTGTGCAAGGTAATCTTGATTTTCCTTTCCATTCAGCTGAATTTCTTTTGTTTCATATGTTTACCCAGCTCATATCCCCCACCAGTAACAAAGAAAAATGCACCACATTGAAATAATCAGCATATCATTGCAAATATTCCCACCGATGACCAACCGTGATAATGATGATGTGAAGTCTCTCAGTTGTGTCCAACTCTTTGCTACCGCATGGACTGTAGCCCACCAGGCTTCTCCATCCATGGGATTTTCCAGGCAAGAATACTTGAGTGGGTTGCCATTTCCTTCTCCAGGGGATCTCCCCAACCCAGGGAAACAACCCTGGTCTCCCGCATTGCAGGCAGATGCTTTACTGTCTGAGCCACCAGGGAAGCATCACCAACCTTAATGGAAACCATTTGGAGTCCACCACTCCTGACAGATAATGATTATCTCAAAATAGCTAGTATTTTTTCCTTCACAACTGCTTTAAATAATACGAATCCTGGGACTAGTTTCTAGAATCCTTACTCAATGTTTACTTTCCCTTTAAGATGTAATAAGAAAAAGATTTTGTCTTTTTTTTTTTTAATATGGCCTAAATGGCAGACTTAACTCAAAATAGCCACCAGAATTACATAACCAACCAAATGTATTTCCCTTTCACACTAAGACATGACTTCTCTAACACAAAATCTAAAGTGCATACATCAGCAAGTTAGAAAGAAAAGTCAAAGTAGGTCTTGCTCATGCATTGCTCAGTACAATTCAAAGGCTCTAATTTTATTTATTCTGGAGTCTTCATAACACAGTAATAATATCTTATAAAGGTGACTTTCTGTGAAAATTTCTCATATATTTCAATACTATGGTTTGTCCAGTGAAACCTGAATCGACTACTACTTTTGACATAATGCGAGCACAACTTTGTTTTCTAAAATATTTCTAATTAATAAAAAACACTTTGACGTTGTATCTGACTAAAGCAAAAGACTGACTTGGCAGAAACTGACAATAAAAAGCACATGTTTTCCATCTATGAGTAGATAATTACATTTAACATTCCCTTTAGAGATCAGCTTAATTTCGCCTCATTATTTGTAACAACAAAATCTTCTCGGGTTTCACTGTACCATTTTCCTATTATGTCATGTCTCTTCACATCTCCCCTTTTGTAGATACGTGCATCACAGAATACAAGCTAAGCAAAGTGACCTGTTCTGCTAAGATCATTACCCAGATAATTAAAGTAACACAATCTACAGCAAGGTGTTTTTATGAAACACTCTGGCAGTTGAACTAGAATTCCAGTTTAAAACAGAATCACATTACAAATTTTGGATCCACTACTCAGGAAACAACCGCATCCCAGTTTGCACTCTAACAGCACCCAGATGAGTCTAAAATAGCAGTAGAAGTAATACATGCTGTGTCGACATACACAGTGAAACAGAAAACTGAGACAGTTCTCCAGAAATTCTGGAGAAATGAAAGGCTGAATGTGCTTTGTCCTAAATTAGCCTGATTCATTTACTGCTTCAAATTTTTACTAGGTATATATTGGAAAGAAATAATGCATAATAGTATTTATAGTGCTTCCAGTACTTGGAAAAGCAGTAAGCACACTACTGAACTCTCTGTTGAAATTTTACTTGTTTTAAACTAGTGGGGACTTTTATGATAACAGTAATGCACATTTCTATAAACCTTAGAGTCTCTAAGTATGTTCAACAGTAACATATCATTTGAACCTCAAAGCCCTTCTGAGAGACTGAGCAGAAAATCATTATTATCCCCATAAATGATGAGCTAGATTGAACTCATCCACAATTTCTCTCAATTCTCTTGGAATATTTCCCAGGCCTATCCCACTTGGAAGGACATACACTTTCAAGCTGGGTTTTCAAAGTGGCCAATTTTATCAGGATGCCTTATTTAATTTAGAGCTTCTCCTCTACCCTCTATCACACTCATAGCACATCTTTGGTTTTATTTTTCTTCTATACTATAAAAATCTCCAGTTTTAGATTTAAGACACTCTACTGTTTTTCTAATGCTTGTTTACATTTGCTGAATTGAAATTTTCTTGAGGTCATAATTTAACTCATTTAGTAAGTACTCTTGTGCCCCATTATTTTCTAGACATGAAGCCAGCAGCTAAAAACACATGAAGTCTATGGTTTCTGCCCTTCTGGAGTTTAATATATAGTTGGGAAGGCAAGGTTTAAGAGAAATTACAAAGGTAAAGAATGTTACAAAGCAAAAAGCATAGGGGTATGCAGGCACATTACAGATGGAACTAACACTGCCTGAGAGATGCACTAATTCCGCCCTAGGGTATCTTAAGTTAAAGCCAAAGTCAAAGGAACACAATGTGATGGATGAACTGGGGTTGGCCAAAGGAACAAAGTTCTAGAAAAAGTGAACAACACTTGTAAAGGCCTTAAAAAAGCATATATGATAAACATAAATATGTTCAGCCTAGTTAAAAATTAATGAGAAAGTAATTTTCCAGGCTGATGTGGGGAAGACTCAGATTTCAAAGGATCTTGAATTATGGAATTTGTCCTTATGATAACGAATGTCATAGAAATATTTTCAGCAGGTGGAAGATACAGTAAAATTTGCTCTTCAAAAATATCACTTTTGAGGCCCCTGGAGGACAAGCAAGAGAGAATTTTTAAACCTAGTAATGACTCTACTATGAAAATGCAAATAAGAAATGACTGATGTTGGCTTGGACTAGGATGGTGACAGAGAGGACTGAGTGAAGGAATATTAGAATTCAGACCACATTCCAAGAAGCAGAACCAGTAGAACTTGGTTACTGTTAACTATGGAGACTGAAAGCAGAGAAGTCAGGGATACTTCTTGGATTTCTGAATTGAGTAACAAAAAATGAGAGAAGGAAGAGACCTGAAGCAGAAATGGACATACTGAGCTTGAGGAGCTCGTGAGATATTTTTATAGCAATGTCATGTAAATTTTGAAGATTAGAGATACAGAATTTGGAAGTTTGGGTTACAAGTCTAGTTATCAACATATAGCAATAGGAGCATATAAACACACACAAAACAGGAACACAGATTGGGCAATGATGGGGCATTAAGAAATTCTGATATTTTAATCTTAAAATAGGACCCTGGACATTTCAAAATTGATCTTATATTTTAGCATTAAACTGATATTTCCTCCCATATCAAAAGCATCAGTATTACACATATTAGCTTCAGGTTTCTAGCCAAAAAACATTCATAAAAGTATATATCTCACCCCTAACACATACACATATACATACACCAACACATACTTTGTCAACTTCTTTTTAATTGTCTAGACTTAATAATACTGCCTATCCAAATAGAACTCATCATACAGTACTTTAGGACTCCAGAGGATCTGCTAAAATATCCTCTTAAAAAATATATGGTAATGTTGAAAACAATTCTCTTGAAAGAAAGAATTATTTTTAGAGAACAAACAAACTCTTTCTTTAACCTGAGGAGAAAGTATAAATACAGAGAAATCATCTTTACATATGTGAATATCCACTGCCATGCATTTTAGCTAAACATAAATAGACAAGCAGTTAGGTGATTCTAAGAGAGTATCAATGAATAATTTCAAGAGAAGATAGTTTTGGTATTTCCAAATATAGAACCCTGAAGTAAAACAACCAATAGAGGACACCTAGTGGTCTTCAGCAGAATCAATATCTGCCTGCAAAAAGTATTTGGCAACTTACACAAACACAATAATATTTTTGTTAGTTGATGCACTAATCTGAGAAAGATGACATAATGAATCTCATATTTATAAATATTATAGGCATACATCAATTTAAATATTTCAAATAATTTCCATGTATCTCATTTCCTAAGATTAAAATATTAGAATTTAATGTTGTAGGCGTAAGTAAGTCACTTTGAGTATTTCTCCCTAGAATAAATAGAAAATAGAACGTACAATTTGAATAAACATCCATAAGTGCTAATTTTGAGCATAAGGTCCATTTTATACCACCATGTTTCTGGTGGTATGAAATAAAAATCTCAAGTATCATTGTATCAATAATAAAATTATATAAACATACTGTTAATATATTATTATATTAATGATTATTAACTATATCAAATATCAATACTTAAATTGTAGAACACTACAACTCATATAATGTCTTATCATATTTTATTTGATAAATATATTTCAATGGCAAGAATATTCAGCAAAGATAAACCTCCTTTTAACTAAAAAGCATCCTGCCTGATGCTGGCTATATATAAAAAATGCAACTGTGTGATAAATCTCTTTCTTAACTGATATTATTAGTTCTATCCTCAGTTGTCTCCAACCCTCCTCAATCCGCAGCATTTTAAAATGCAAACTCCCTGCCTCTAAAGCCTCCCTGACACCTTACTGTTTGAGTCAGTCCTCAGCACAAATTCCTGCCTATACCTCCAAACTCACTGCCTTGGCAACCCAGATTCTGGAGATGCAGAACTGTGCTGACTGCTTATGCTTCATGTCTCACTGACTGCACTCCTCTGTCCCATGTTTCTCATCTTAGTAATCCAGGCTCCAGCTTCAAAACTCACTTTTGAGTATCCCTGAAGCTTTCTTCTGCAAAAAAAAAAAATAAGCTGTAGTTGTTCACTCCCTCTTTTATGCCATCACTTACCACACCATCTGTGATTATTTTCTCACATGTCTCTTTTTCCTACAAAGCTGGGGTATGTTTTGTATTCTCATGTGTAGCATCTGCATATAGAAGCACTCAGTATATGCTTGGGAGGGAAGAATTAATTTTCCTTTGCAATTATTTAATGGATTTAGACCATGGAGGACTGCCATGTGTTCAGCGGATAGGTATGCCTGGACAACCGATTGTGTTTAGAACTCTGGACTATGGTACAAGGAGATTCAAGGGCAAAAAGTTGACACTGACGTTCCCTACAGACGTTTATGCCCAGGTAAAGAAAAGAAATGCATACAGGAGAATTCACAACCAGACTATGAGCATGAACAAATGCAAGCAGAGAAAGTAGAACTGTTCAAAGTAAAAGTACTGACCATTATAACATAGTCCCTCAATGTAGAATATTTTCAGAGGTGTTTGAGCATCAAATGAATAATGAATAATCCTTCAGAAAAGGAAGGCTTTCCAAACCTGAGCTGTGACACATGCAAAATTAGCAGATGCAGGAAAAAAAAAAAAAATCCATTCTCTGCCAGAAGCATTATAAAACTAAAAATCAAACAGAAAAGAGCTGTTTGGTGCAAATAAGAAGTGACAGTGGTGAGATGGGGAAATGGTTCGCTGAGAGCCTTGAAGGCAAGCAAAGAAACACAGATCTGATACCACAAACAAGGAGCCTCCCTAGATTCTAGCAGAGGGAAGGCTTATCAAAACAATGGTGTTTGCTTATGGCAAGTCTTAGAATTCTATGTGCTGTCTAAAAAATGGAAGTAGTTATAATATGCATGGTATAATTATAACAAGAGTTAGTTTCTAATCTACACCAATTAGAATGCTAAAATTATGAAAGACAGAAACTGCAGTCTGTATTAGCTCCCTGTGGAATACATTTCCTTATTAATGCCCTGTTGTTAAACATAATTTGTATATATATCTGCCTCTAAGCCAACATAAAAATCTAATACTGATTGCTATAAGAGCACTGCAATATTCCAGACACATTATTCATCTGAAATGTCTATAGACATACATGAAAATCAGAACCACAGCCCTCTTTCTTGCCTCAAAACAGGCATGTTGCTTGTGATAGGTCTAAAATCTACACCCAAATGGTTGAGAGGATAGTAAATGAGGAATAAAAAATAAAATATTATAGGTATGTATTCCAAAGCCATAGTTATTACAGGAGTTTCATGTGTTTACCATGCCTGTATTATACTGCCCATGAAGAATTTGTACTTTCTATGACATTGAATCCTACAAACAGATAACCATTGCAGACTAATATTTCTTTTCAATTATTGTTTCCAAAATATCTAATCATTTCAAGGATCATCTGCCTTTGATAAAACAACAGGGATCAGCAGCTGTAACATTCAAGGTTCCTAGAACTCTTCACCTTTACTAACCAAATAATCTCCTATTTACTAAACTCTTAATCTACCCTTAATCTCTTCAGTGGCTGGTGAATGTCAAAATTGTTAATAACATTCCATTTAATTTCTGAGGATTTCCTCACCATATGTCTCTTTTAGGAGGATCACAGAGAATGAGATCTTTCTGTGATAGGTTGCAAACCAGCACTCTGGACTGGGTCACTGACTTCACAACACTAACAACAATGCTGAATTAAAGGGATGCTTTTTTTAAGTCAAAATACAAAACTGAGAGAGATTCCATTTTCGGGAGATTATAGGAAAAGGAATTTTCTGATCTGATTTATCTAAACAATCACCCCAGATCTTCACCTCACATGGCCATACATATAAAGTTTCAGTACAGTGTCAGAGAGCTTTAATTTTGCATCCTAACGCTATTGATCTTATCATTGCTTCTGGAAGACAACTCCCCACGCCGCCTAACACCATGTTTCATAAATTTGTTGGCCAAATCAGCTCTTTCCTTCAGTATTAGCCACCATGTTTAAGTTTAGCAGGCTAGTAACATAAGGGCTAAAATTTGACATTTCTCTATTTCATTCACAATATTTTTTGAATTTATCTGGCTTTGGCACTTCTTGTTGCTTTTCAGTTGAACTAATTCAGACCAGGGGGCGAAAAAATTTCATTGAAGATGGAAGCAGTTTCCTATAGAAGGCAGCCGCTTTCCTTGGGGATGATTCATTTAGAACTGTGGCAGCTTCCAGACTTCACACATTACTTCCCCAAATTTGCTGAATTTAGCATGAGCCAGCTTGGTATTAAAACGCTCAGAACTCAAAGACATGTGGGTGAACCCACATCTTCCTCTGTACTCTTATTCCAAATGCTCAGAGAGAAACCTGATTACTTGTTGTGTTTCTACTTGTAAACACATCCTGGTGGCATTTATAAAACTTAGGTAGAGATATACTAATTTGGAACCATTCACGTTTTTTGGTGACTTTGGTTTCAATCATGCAGGTAATGCAATCATGAAATAATAAATCCATAATAAATTTGGGGTTAATTACTACTGTTTTTTTCCTCTAACAGCATTACAAACAGATATTAAATATCCATGATATATGTGACATTATATGGGGCTATCATATAATCAAGAAAACATTCTTCATGAAGTGAGCTTATGGTTCATTTACTATCAATGTCATTTATTTATAAGTAAGATTATGCCAACTCACAACTCGAGCCTGAATGGGTTTGGTTACCAAATGTCTGTAATGGCATATTAAATTTCATTTTACAGTGATGATGGCAGTGAGCCAATGCTCTTGAATTCTATCATGGCATCTGTAGAACACCATCGAGTTACACACACCTAAGTGCCTCTGACCGCTGCCAGGAACCAGAGGACAACAGTGTCCAGGAGCGTGCTCTTCTATGACTACGTAGCCTGCCATTTTATCTGATAGAATGCCATCTGTTCATCCTTCTGCCATTCTCTAGGGTAATTGGGTTCAAACTACAAGACACTGAAAATAGTCACATTGTCCACTGTATTTTTAATTGTCTGGGTATTTATATCAGTGACTTTTCTTCTCACAGGCTACTCATTAAAATAATTTTATGACCAAGTTTTAAGAGGCAAATATTCAAATCATACATTGCTTGGACCACAAAGCTCAGTTAAGAAAAGTTTTCCACGTATTTTATTGTACATATAAAATGGTATAATATTAAATCATTTATCACTAAAAGAATATATGTTATAGTGAGAAGCTGTATAGTTTTGTGATTAAGAACTTGGGATCTGGAGTCAGATTGCCAAGGCCAGAATCCCAGTTCTATCTACTACTCTGTGAATCTGGGCAAGTTAGGAAGCTTGGATGAACTAATCCATGTAAAGAATCAAATATATTACTTGACATATAATAAGCCATCAATAAATATTAGCTATTTTATCAATAATTACCTTGCTTTGATATTAACATTAGCATAATAATGTTTGAGAACCAAACATTTATTACATGTTAGATGGAATGTGCTACATAGAGACACATTACAAGATGAATCCAGTTTCTCAAATGAGCTTCATCTGATTTTAAATGTAATTCGTATCCATATTTTAAGAATGATCCATTTTTATGCCTTTTAGCAGTGTCTTATACTGGCTTTTATTGCTGCATGTCATTTCCTGAAATCCTAGGAACCAAAATGCCATCAACAAGCACACACAAAACGCTGCCAGAGTCCCACAGAAAGCAGAGCTAATGTTCACAGAAGTTTCACTTTATGACTTGTTAAACCTAAATTCCAACATATAATTCATCCTGAAAAGCATTTCTGTAGCTAGTAAAGTGGCGATTAATGCCTAGTCAGTGTGCTGCTTTCTTTAGTGCAGGTTTAGTCACTCTGGAGGCCTTTTTGACCCTTATTTTTATGCAGACAATAAAGTTCAGGTTATAATTAATTTTTAAGGTGTGTTTAGAAGGAAAAGAAAATCAAAAAACTAATATGCAGACTGTGAAATTAGGGACTTGCCCTCCTTTGCTTGGTGATGGGACATTTGACTCACATGTTTAGAAACTCCCTTTTCCAAAGCCCTTTCAGGTCCCACCCAGTTTCTAAGCCCTTTCAAGTCCCACCCACTGCCTAAGAACAATGGATGCCCTTTTCAGCAGAACATTGGCCAGATTCACTGTTTTTATTCACTGTATTATTTGTGTTTTCTATGTAATAATTTCCCTTCAGGATATGTGCTTTTCAGTATTATGAAATGATCTAGTAGGGAGAATCTACAATAAATAACCATAACACAAAGAATAACAAAGAGTAAAATTATTCCACTAAAATGTCTTTATATATACAAGTTGGAAATACACAAAAGAATCTTTTTTCTTCAAGCATGATTCTCTGAAGTTTCAATATGAGGAAACATATTCCACATTATTTCACAGAACTAATGATACAAACTAGCAATCGGACCCTACAATTTTGTCAAAGATGGCACTTGATGTGTTAGATAAAACAAATTAATATTACGTGGTATATAAAAACAATCTCCCATGGTGAAGGAGCAGTTGCACTGGTTAAGATAAATATTTGCTGATTAAAGTAGATTTGCTTTTGAAAAGACTGAAGTGGCATAAGACAATTGCCTTACAATCGCTAACTTCTTCACTTTACTCAAATTCAATTTTCAACCATATCTTTTAAAGTTGCAAATGTATCACTATGTACCAAAAAGAAAAAAAATGAAATTTTTCTTTTTGAACTTCATAAAACTCATTATACATAGCACAGCTGTTCATTTTAAAACCACTGTAGTTTAAAATCTCATGATATAGAAACTTTATATAAAGGAAAAGATATGTCTTACCTCTTCCCACTGATGTATGTATCTAATTAACCTTGAAAGTCGTAATAAACGCAAGAGACTGAGAATTTTTGTAAACCTCACAATGCGAAGTGCCCTGGCTGTCTTGTAAACTTCCGAATCCATTCCTTTTTCTACAATGAGAAAGATATAATCCACTGGGATTGATGAGATGAAGTCAACCACAAACCAGCTTTTTAAATAATTCATCTTGATCACTTTAGGGTCCAGGATGATTTCAGAACTGTCTTCATTGACAGTCCCAGTCCTGAAATTCATGATCAAGTCCAAAAGGAAAACTGTATCTGAAGCCACATTGAAAATAATCCATGGTGTTGTTGTCTGTTCTGTAAAGAATGTGATTCCAACTGGTATGATGACCAGATTTCCAACCATCATTATAAGCATTATTAAATCCCAATAAAACCTACAATAAATAAAAGAAATCATATTTTAAGACGTAGACAATAATCAGTCCTCCTCCTCCCCCACCACCACCATAAAAATTATTACAGAGTCAGACATGACTGAGCACAAGCACAAAGTTAAATAAATGAACAAATTGCTCATTTGGTAAATAAGATAGCTCTTTCAATGGCCATAAAGTTAAATCTAAGTAAAATAAATATATTCCTTAAGCAAGGCAGTGTGACTACAGAATTCTAACAATTATTTGAGATGAAGTTATACAAATAAGTTCATGAAGACCCATACCCCCATTTATCCCATAAAGAAGTAAAAATAAACTCCCTTTATAGTTTCAATATGGATGAAAACAGGGAGATCTATATTATAAAGAACTACTTTAAAGAAGACTCTTTGGAGGTACTTTGAAGTATTTTATATATAAAATCTTCAATCATAGATTAGAATAAACAGTAATAAATAGGGCACATAAAAACTATGGTACTGCAAATTTATAACTACAGATTAGGTCAATCACAAATTCTAGAACTGCCACAGCTTCATAGCACTCCAAATATTTATGCTCTATTTTTCTTAATTTGAAAAGAGAAAACATTATTAATTTTGTTCTGAGGCTAAAAATATTTAAACAGACACTAGGTTTAAAATCAGAATCTACTTAAAATCTGCACTTTTAACACTGCTTAATTGAACAGCTACTTTAAATAGATTGCCACTATTTTTCCAAACAATTATTTGTTTAAAATTTCTGATTTCATTTTCAACATAGCTGTGATTATTAGCTACCTTTTGAAACATTCTTATCCCACCTTATATTAAAATTAGGAAGTTTATTCCAGGTTAATATTGTACTAACATAGAGTTAAGATTTATCAGAATATGACAAATTCATCAAAGATTATTTTAATATTGCTTTCATTTGATTTCTTTAAAGTCTATTGACACTGTAGTTAGGCTAGGTAATAGACCACACTTGTTACAGTATAGACTTGTAAAAGTAAAGAACCAAATCAACTAATACAACTCTATGGTCATAAAACAGTCTACAGAAACATGGGCTACTGCATTCTGGTTGAAGATGTAGTCTCTGAGCAGTTATTTTTTACAAAAATTGTATAAATTTTCATGACAGACATTTCTGTTAATCAAGACATTTTTATTTTATATTAGTTCTCCTACTTAGACTATTTGGGCTACATTTTTTTAAGGCATACATTTGCATGAACCTTTCAAAGTTATTATCATTCCTAATTATGAGTGACTCTTCGGTTAAAAGTAGTAGAAAGTAGTAGTACAAGAAAGAACTATAATAGTCTCACTCTGCCCTTGTTTCTACTCTCACCTCGGAATTATATAAAAGATTAATGTTTCTCATTTTGAAGATTTCACCAGTTTTTCTGTCAAAACTTACCTATAGATTTATGGACAAGTATACAAATACAAAATGTCAATCATATATCATGCCCTGGTAATTACAACGAAATCCTTTCTCTCTCTTTTTTTTTTCCTTTCCTAATGGAAATGCAAAATATGCCATTTAATACACTAAGGACAGAGGAGAGATGTAGATAACACGCAATACTGTAACAGACGTTTCACAAAAAAGTGACACCACTGAACTCTAAAATGCAATCATGTGTGCCCTGAGGATTTTCACTTCACTGGACCCTTATCATCTCTTCTCAGGGCTCCACTCTGCTTTTCCCTGAAACGCTGCTGTTCCCTTGGGTGTCACACATAGCCCTTTTATCTTCTATTCTACACATGCTCTTTGGGCAATATTATACACTCATCCATGTCTTTCATGATTAATTCATAACTGATGACTACAAAATGACTATCTCCCGTCCATTCCTGTCTTCTAAGCCTCCTAATCCTAATAATCAACAGTCTAATTAAATCTATCCCCTTGCATATCTCATACTCATGTCAGACAACACACCCAAGCTCAATCTCATCACCTTCCCTCCCACAAATATCCCTCAGATGTTTCCTATGCCAGAAAATGGTACAATGTTATACCTCATTTGGAACCATCCTAGATAGCTGGAACCAGCCTAGGTAACCCCTGGCCAAAAATCTACTCAATTTCATTATTCAATCAATTACCAAGGCTATTTGGTTCTAACATGTAAATGTAAGTTGAATTCATCCATTTGCCCTTTACCATTCCCACTGCAGCTGTCTTCAACCAGAAATTCTCACCAACTGTTTAATTCAGAGAGAAGTTACTTAAATTATCTAACCCTAAATTTTCTTATCTGTAAAATAAAGATTATTATAGAACCAAGTGTTGTTGTTTTTTTAAGTACTATATGCAAATCACAGATGCTAGCATATAACAAGCTGTGGCACACAATGTTGGAGTTATACTTAGTATTCATTTACCTTTCCTTGCTTACCAAAAGAAATCCAATTTTGGGAGAGGAGTCAGGAGCCTTTTGAAAAATACTCATTTTTAAAAACATGCTTATATTTCTGCTTTTTTTTTTTAAGGGAAAATCATATTCTACCCTTCTTAGTCAACAGAAATGAAAAGGATAAAGTGTCATCCACTCTTTTTTATAGCGATAATGTTTACCACACCATGGCTTTTTATTAGTGGTGCTTAGTAAGGACTGAAGCCATTAGATATCTCAATATCAATATGATGCTCAATTAAACCTTATAATTTCCTTTTAAAGTATCATTGACCCTATTTTGCAGTCATAAACACAATTCTGTAGACTTTGCATAATATAACACTTCTTTGGTTAACATGGATTCATTCCTTAGCTAGCAAGGAAAATATAGTTATCACTCACTCTAGAAGTTGCTTTAAAAAACAGCAATGAAGATGTTCCTGAAAACTGACCTCATGAGACTCACAGGTCTCTGGCCATGAGTTTCTCTTCTTAACTCTTTGCTCTGAAAGTTTCTTTTCCCCTTAACTCAATTTCTATGTCTTGTACATTTTATTACAGAATTGCCTTTCCTACCTACCCCCTTTTTGCATACCCACTGTTGTGTCTCGACTTCAGGCAAAGCTAGCTCTTTCTTAGAATATCTCAAAAAGTCTCCTGTCTATGTTATCCGATCAATTCAACCCACAAGTTCCAGAGCACCATCTAACATGTAACATACAGGTGAAAACCAACATGGACCCTCTCATTTAAGTAAAAACACCAAGGCACTCCCTAATATAGCTTCCTCCTCCCTTCTTATCTCTTCTTTAACATTTTATGGTAAGTACCTTATGACTCAAGCAAGATAGTACTTACTTTTAATCGCCATCATCATACCTAGGTACATATGTATGAGATATGGTCACTTCCATTCTACGAGTTCCTTTTCCTATCAGCATTCTACCTGTCCTTCAAGTCCCGTTCTGGCAATTAATTTTTAGGCTTTTTTTTTTTCTTCTTTACAACCCCCAGAACATTTATTTTCAGTATGTTTCTTATTTCATTTTTGCTCTTGTTACTAATTATTTGAAGTTCAAAACTATCCTATCCTTACATGTATATATATATGTATGGCTCAGTCCCTTTGCTGTTCATATGAAACTAACAAAACACTGTTAACTGGCTAGTCCCTGATAGGAAATAAAAAGTTAAAAAAAAACTATTTTGTCTTCTATTTAACTTCTGCACTAATGCAGACAGTATCCAGGACGGCAAATGCTAAGAAGATATATTAATTAAATTTTAAGTAGAAACATACACTTCATGAAGATATTTAAAGAAATCCTTTTTTAATAAGTTAAAGGTCATTAATGTAGTAAATACTTTCCTAATATACCTTTTGGGCTTCTCAGGTGACACTAGTGGTAAAAAAAACCCACTTGCCAATTTGGACAACATAAGAGACACGGGCTTGATCCCTAGGTCAGGAAGATCCCTTGGAGAAAGGAACAGCAACACACTCCAGTGTTCTTGCCTGGATAATTCCATGGACAGAGGAGCTGGCAGGCTACAGTCCATGGGGTCACAAAGAGCTGGACATGATTGGGCAACTAACATTTTTACTATAAAGATATATAAAAGATTATATAACTCTAGATTTTATTGATTGAGGACTTTTATAATATAGGACACATTAAAATAAACAGAAAACTAAGAGATTAAAAATATACTCTTAGGTCAGACAACCTGCAAGCAAACAGTTTTGGATTTGACATCTTGTTTTGAATGTTATAAAACCTTCTCTTATTCATCCTCCTCTTAGAGACAGTAGTTGTCAAAGATAATGATTAGACTTTGAAGGTAGTCTAGGGTTCAAATCCTAGTAGCGTTAGTTGTCGGAGAAGGCAATGGCAACCCACTCCAGTACTCTTGCCTGGGAAATCCCATGGACATGGACAGAGGAGCCTGGTAGGCTACAGTCCATGGCGTCGCAAAGAGATGGACACGACTGAGCGACTTCATTTTCACTTCTCACTTTCATGCATTGGAGAAGGAAATGGCAACCCACTCCAGTGTTCTTGCCTGGAGAATCCCAGGGATGGCGGAGCCTGGTGGGCTGCCGTCTATGGGGTCGCACAGAGTCAGACACAACTGATGTGACTTAGCAGCAGCAGCATTAGCTGTATGGTTTGGGGCAGGGTATTTAACTGTTGTGACCTTCAGTTTTCTCCTATTCTCAGAGTTTCTCTGCCAGGAGGACTGCATAAAATCATGTATGCAAAGTCTATAGAACTTGTGATATAGAAAACTAACTTTCTCTATAAATCCAACACTCACCAGAAAACCAAATCTTGACAATTACAATATAATAACAGCCTAGGTAATCATTTTTGCCTTACACTAAAAGTAGATAAAATTCACAAACTAAAAATGGTATTTCAATAATAATTAATATATCACTAAAAGCTATGATCACTTTAATTACTAATAAATGATATTCATAGACAAATTGTTTTTATGTTAATCAATTTCCCCCTGTAAGCATTTAGGAAAAAAACTTCTGCAAATGGTACCAGATGTACACATAGCTATATGGTTTTTCCAGTAGTCTTGTACGCACATGAGAGTTGGACCATGATTCTTTGGCTGAGTGCCAAAGAATTGCTGCTTTTGAATTGAGGTGCTGGAGAAAACTTTTGAGAGTCCCTTGGACAGCAAAGAAATCAAAGTAGTCAATCCTAAAGGAAATCAACCCTGAATATTCATTGGAAGGACTGATGTTGAAGCTGAATCTTCAATACTTTGAAGACCTGATGCAAAGAGTCACATCTTTTTTCATTGAAAAAGACTCTGATGCTGGTTCTTTTCCTGATCCCTGATGCTGGGAAAGATTGAGGGCAGGAGGAGAAGAGGGTGACAGAGAATGAGATGGTTAGAAGGCATCACTGACTCAATGAACATGAATTTGAACAATTCCAGGAGATAGTGAAGGACAGGGAAGCCTGGCATGCTGCAGTCCATGCGGTTGCAAGGAGTCAGATATGACTTAGCAACTGAGCAACATCTCTTTTACCTATGGTTGAAGTCAGTTGATACGATAAACTAGTCCCCCTACTCACACTTAAAAGTCACTCCTAACAATTATATCTTTAGATGTCAAACATAAATTAGGCATACACTTGTAAACCAACTTATTAGGTTTATCAACCTAAACAAATAAATAAAGGTCCAGATGGATTTACTTTTTTATAAAACACATAGTCTTTGCAATTACATTTCAAATTTTATTTAAAACTGATTCAATTTTCAAAAGTCCAATTAACAGCCTGATTATTGGGCTGATTATCTCTTGAATAACATGATGTCTTCTCTTAAATGCTATGTCCCCTTCCTAGTACTATCAGTGGCAATTCACCCCACCAAGTCTTAGCAGCCAATACCTGAGCTTTGATCTGACAGGTTCCTGGACATTCTTTGTCACCTTACAAATCTCATTACTTACACACAGAATATTCACACTGGGGTTAATATTTTGTAGGACACATGCCTATCCTAAGCCTTGCAAACAAGTTTTCCAAGTCAACCCTATTATGGGGTCTAATGCCTTGTTGTTTCACAGGGACAAATTCATGTCTAAAGGGGGTGGGGAATGAAGGTATCAGAAAACACAGACAAATATAGGTATTTGAAGTGAAAATACACTAGCTTTCTCAGTACAGTAAATATCCCAATTTGTAGGAAAGTTTAGCTTAACTTATGGATAAAATTAATTTAAACTGTATTTGAAGACAAATGCTTTCCAGTAAACAGCAATTTAGCCAATAAGAACTTGAGTATGGTGGGAGGTACATTATGTTTTAGCTAATCTTATTTATTAAAATGAGCTAAAGGGACAGAAATTTAATCCCTAAGAAGGTATTGGATTTGTCCCAGGCCAGGAAAAAGTAAACATGTTTGTTCTGCTTCCCCCTTCCTCTGAAACTGCAGTTTTTTCTTTGTGTGTTAATTTTCTTCCATAATAGCCTTAAAGTGAAGTTAAAGTGAAGTCGCTCAGTCATGTCCGACTCTTTGCGGCCCCATGGACTATAGCCTACCAGGCTCCTCTGTCCATGGGATTTTCCAGGCAAGAATACTGGAGTGGATTGCCATTTCCTTCTCCAGGGGATCTTCCCAACCCAGGGATCGAACCCAGGCCTCCTGCATTGCAGGCAGATGTTTTACCCTCTAAGCCAGAGTAAACTCTTCAATAATAGCTTTATATTGGTCCATATACTCTCATTTGTGGCATTTTAAAATTCTGTTCACTCCTTCCCCAAACTTTCAGTTTCTATGACTTGGCATTTTCATAATTCTTCACTCATTTTTATATATTAGCAGAAATTAACTTTCCTCAAGCTTTACCTGACATTTCTTTTTCCACCATTAAAGTGGGCATTCTATAAGACAAGGTCAGCCCATATTTCATCCCTCTATTCACTCTCTCATTGGTCTCATCAGCCACACATGCTCACCTGATATGGTAATGTAAATGGTTATCACTGGCCTTAACCTCTGAGATAAACTGATGCATTTCTAATTACATCCTGCATAATTAGTGGCCTCTGAGTATCCCAGTGGAACAGCCATCTCAAAGACTGAAATCCAAACCAATGAACCTTACAGCCTTAAAATAATTCTCCTGATATTATGTCTGCTTATTGTAGCATAGCTTCTTTTTTTTTCTGTTAGCCAGCCACTAAGCAGAAAATTTTTAAATTATCCTTGATCCCTCTGTAATCCCAATTCTAGCCTTTGGTCATTTGCCCAGACTTACATTCCTTCTAATACAATAGTTTTCACATTCAGCTTTTCACTTTGTTCCAATGCCATCATTCTTTATGAAGTTTATATTATATCATTCTTCTGCTTACTAATTTTTCTGTTTCTACCTGCCCCAGGAAATTACTTCCTATTTATATCTACCAGACTTTTCCTATTGCTTGCAAAATGAAATGTAATAATTCAAAATCCTCTAGAGTATGCACCAATCCTGTGTCTGGAAGCTTATCTTTTTGTACACAGATGATCCTCAACTAAATTCACAGTGGGGGAAGGAGAGGGTAGGATAGGCTGAGAGTAGCACTGACATGTATATATACGATCCCACGTGTAAAACAGATAGCCAGTGGGAAGCTGCTATGTATACTTAGAGCTGGTTAACGTTATTGTACAGTAGAAACCAGTACAACATTGTAAAGCAATTATTAAATAAACAATTAAATAAACTTAAGAAAAAGACTGTTTTTCAGACTCTGTCTTTGCCATTGCCAAACAAGTATCTGGGATTTTCTTTTCCCAAAACCCACACCCTACCTCTATGTTAATGGTCAGCTTAAATACCAGTTTATTCAGATTACCTTCTTTTATTCCATTCCCAGATGAGCTGGAATTTTGTCTTCTTCCTTCCCCAAACCCCTATCTCAAGTTCTCTGTGAATTCCAGCATTTGAGGGCACCGATGAGTGAATACTCAATACCACACCATAATGAGATGTCAGCAATAATTTGATAAAGACCATTTAAAAAAAGATGTCTGAAAATACTGCTTTCGTGCTTATTCCAAGCCAAACTCTATGCCAGTTTTCTTTACTCTTAAATTGCTTAGCAAATATGTTTCAGATTTCCCAATGATCAAATTCCAAATAAATCAAATTTATCTTAGAGTGTTTATTACAATATTGTAAGATTTTAATTAAAATACACATGATCACTTGTTCTTTTGTATGGTTTGGAAATTAATAGCTATGTATTTATTTTTTACTTCTTCTTGAGTGGTATGTCATATTTTTACACATATTTTCTTGCTTTTAAAAAACAGGAATAAAAGATGTAATTCAAGGATACTTTCATGTTATTCAAATTTACTTCAAATGAAGGCTACAACTTTTATTCCTCTGAACCAAAACATCTGCTTATCCTTAAATTTCCCATATGAAATACATTTCTATAAGTCTATAGCTTTCATCAGAAGTTTCAGAATGAAGAACTCCCTGAAAATTAAGTAATCCTATGCTGTGGTATTGTCTTTATGATGACATATAGATATTACATAAAAACAAAAATCCTAAATGTATAAAAGGTGAGTATAAAATGTATAAAATAGCTCCTACTCTTTTTTAGAGTCCCTTAAAAAGTCTAATTTAAAACTATTTCTTAGCTTCTTAGTATTTTTTAATCAAGTGATTTTTAAAAATTTTACTCTCTTTGACTCTCAGCATTTAATTCTTTAAGGAAAGCAAAAATATTGTCAGGAGTCATGTCAACCAAAATGTATTCTAGTACCATTTATTCTAGCATAAGATTCACTAAGTTGAGTCTGTTCTTTAACTGTCTCCAGGGACAGACTAAAGGCCATTAGGTCTTTAGTCTGATGGATAGTCCCATGACATAGACAATGAACGCAACTTTATTTTGAAGCTCAGTTAAACGACTATCAGTTGTGCAGGGCTTTATATTTGATGATACACTTTCATCTGACCAATCTGAAATTTTAAAAAGAAGGAAGGTGACTGATTTCTCCCTGTCTAAATGCATGGCTAACTTAAGGTGTATTCAGATTTGGAGTTTCCATTCCAAAATAATTCTTCCCTCATTGCTAACATAATCTTCTCATCACACTGCTTATTTTCAGGTCATCCGTCTCTCTCATTGCTGATAACGCAAGTCAATTCCCCCATGTTTCTCATTGCTCAGTAGATCTTGGTAAGCCTTCATCTTCTTTGTTCACTCTAACCTGCTGATGCCATGTAGATTTTTTGCATTATTGCTCCAGTTTGAGATGTGATTTAAGGTTCAGAATGAATATCCAAGCACATTATTGTGTCTGGAATGTTGCAAGATGTCTCCACTTTATGGATGTGTTGGAATGTGCGGATGATCCTCATTTTTACGTATAATAATACCTCATTGAATTTTGAAAAAGAAAGAACATCAAGGCACTGACTTGTAAGTAATATTCATTAGATAACAGGCATTTTGTAAACAATTTTGATTACAAAATTTATTTTGATACTCAAAACAGCCACATTAGATTATGGGCAGCATAATCTAAATTTAACAAGAGGAAACAATCTCATCCAGGGAAAGATCTTTCTTAAATTCTTGTAGCAGGAAATGAGAAAACAGCCTTGAACCCAAGACCAATTCCCATGTTTACACTCCTTCTACAATATTCAAAGCCTGAATAAATGATTCAAGGATTTTAAGTGGCATTAAAAAAAAAAAATGCTTTCTCACAATATAGCCACACATTCACCTGTCCTTATCAGTCACCATGTGAAATGATAACAAAATTGCTTTCACAAGTGTAAGCCCTAACAGGGAACAGACTGTGGTGCTCTGGATATGGGCTTTGGTTTCTGTGCCTTTCAATGCAGAAGCCATTGAAAGCTTAGCTACATCCCCAGGGAATCAACATGACAGCTCATCTGTCCATATGCCCAGTAGCACACATCAAATAAAAGAGCTTTGGGATTACCTGTTTCAAACTCTTTTCACCTTGGCCTACAAAGATACCTCACTAGTGTATAAAGCAAAGTCAGTTCAGAAGCTCTATAGGTAAAAAACACTTGGAAAACTAGAGTCAAATTTAGTACCAAGCAAATATTTTCTCCAAATACATTATACTAATTCCAAAAAATACCTTCCACATAGCAGGAAGATACAGTCTGAGAAATGGAAACATAAATGACATACAAATTCTATACTTAAGAACTTCCAACTTAATGGAAAAAGGAAAACTTGTACTCATTAAATAAGACTAGAAGAGAATTTAAGACCTGGTCATAAGTAGTACACTGCAGGTACTATGGGTTTTCAAAAGAGAAAAATCATTGTTCATCTGTTTAAAGAAACTACAATTATTAAAGAAACTCAAAAACAGCATTTGCTGAGGACTTCCTGAGGTTGCCTTTTACTCGTGGCACAAACATTAATTTATGAACACATACATTCTGCTTCCTGAGCTTGTCCTTATGCATACAAAGAGAATTAGGCACAACCACAGTCCTCAAGAAAATAAGGACTAGGAAAGACAATCAATAGTGTTTCTAAAACAGACTTAGAAAAAGCCTTACTAAGGCACACAAAGGAGAGAATGATCAAGTCTTCCTTGGGGGAAGGAGAGGTGGGCAGGGTTCACACAGTCAGTTAGTTTATACCTTCCCTACACAACTGCAAAAACTTGTCTGGCCTAGACAGTTCAGTTCAGTTCAGCCACTCAGTCATATCCAACTCTTTGCAACCCCTTGAACTGCAGCACACCAGGCCTCCCTGTCCATCACCAACCCCCAGAGCCTACCCAAACTCATGTCCATTGAGTCGGTGATGCCATCCAACTATCTAATCCTCTGTCGTCCCCTTCTCCTCCTGCCTTCAATCTTTCCCAGCGTCAGGCTCTTTTCAAATGACTCAGCTCTTTGCATCAGATGGCCAAAGAATTGGAGTTTCAGCTTCAACATCAGTCCTTTCAATGAACACCCAGGACTGATCTCCTTTAGGATGGACTGGTTGGATCTCCTTGCAGTCCAAGGGACTCTCAAGAGTCTTCTCCAACACCACAGTTCAAAAGCATCAGTTCTTCGGCACTCAGCTTTCTTCACAGTCCAACTCTCATATCCATATGTGACTACTGGAAAAACCATAGCCTTGACTAGACAGACCTTTGTTGGCAAAGTAATGTCTCTGCTTTTCAATATGCTATCTAAGTTGGTCATAACTTTCCCTCCAAGGAGTAAGCATCTTTTAATTTCATGGCTGCAGTCACCATCTGCAGTGATTTTGGAGCCCAGAAAAATAAAGTCAGCCATTGTCTCCCCATCTATTTGCCATGAAGTGATGGGACCAGATGCCATGATCTTAGTTTTCTGAATGTTGAGTTTTAAGCCAACTTTTTCACTCTCCTCTTTCACTTTCATCATGAGGCTCTTTAGTTCTTCTTCACTTCCGGCCATAAGGGTGGTGACATCTGCACTATACCTCAAACATTTATTGAGCAACAAAACCATTAGTCTCTAGGCTGACACTAGGCAGTTGCCAGATTTGCCACAGGAATGCCAAGAGAAATAGTTACGAAAAAGGAAGATAAAGGGAATAAATGCCATGGAAAAGTTAAAAGGCCTGGTGATGTATTTTATCCCTTAGTTAATGCTTTAGCTCCAAGGCAGTACCAAGTGTTTTCTCTTCATAAATTTTAAAACTTGGCTTTCCCAGTTAAAATGAAAGATCATGATCAAGGATAGCCAAGAATGTGATCAAATCAAAGCTCAATTAAAAAATGCTAAGTTCTGTTTATAGTTATAAATTTTATAATACCATATTTTTTTCCTCAAAATACTTTTAAAAATAATATCCATTTATTTAACAGTCAACTTCTGAAGGTAAAGATTGATTTCCACAGATTCTAGGTTCTATGTGGATAAATAGGAGTAATACTTCCATTTAGTTGACATTTTTCCCTAAAACAATGATACTAAAAGATGTTGTTTCCTACTTGAATTGCATTGAGATTTTCACCCACTTCCAGCTGCATGTTATCTGAGGAGCAGAAGGAGTGATGTGTTGAGGAAGAAAATGCTTCTACCAGGAGCATATGCTGCCAGGTCTGTAACAAGTAATCAGGGTGTGTGGGCAGAGTAGCATTTGTTGTGGGATACTTAAGAATTGAAGACCAAATTTCTTTAATAGTCTGGGCAACTCACACAAACACTGGGACAAATATTAAGCAGAATTGCCAGGTTAATGAGAAATTGCAGTCACCTACAAGGAATCGAATGAAATACACCCCAATCCACTTCAGTCCCCACCAACAACTCACATATGTACTTTTCTGCATAGTTGTACCTAGAAATGTTTGGCCTTTCTCCATTCACCTCACCCTTCTTCATTCAATGGTACTTACCAAACCTTTTTTTTTTCCTTCAAAAAGAAGCAATAGGAGGTTGCTCGGCAGATAACTGAATACCATTAACATGTTGAACATACAGGTATGCTTTTCCTGTAGCCCAGTGACTTGAAGGAAAATGTTACACTTATTCAAAATTTACTAAATTCTGCAAGAAGATTTTGTGATGTGTACATTTTGCACATTTCAGTTCACTTTAAAAGACATGGCTTCCACCTTCAGGTAGAAGTGATAGGTTGGGTGTTTAGTTTCTTCAACAGCTAAAAAGCAAATACAAAACAAGAAACTTGTAAAGAAATAAAATCTCAGACTTGTCTTGGTGTCAGAGAGATAACTGAAAAATAAAAAGTGAAGATCCAAGAAATGATCTTATATATGTATCAAAGATAGCAATTCTAGGAATAATTATTTTGTTGTGTTTTGCGATTACTAATTCAAAGTCTTTATTTCAAAACCATATGGTCTATATGACAATATAAAGATGAAAAGAAAATATTAACCTATAGAATAGTTTTATGAGAATTAAATCATGCCAAAACTGTTGGCAGTTTAAAATTTGTATAAATGTCTTAATTTACATTTCTACCTGTGTCTGACCTTTTCTTTCACTAATCCTCAACCTGATCACGGAGCTTTAGACAAGCTAATCTAATTACTAATCCTCCGTGCGTCCTTTTCTTGATTTCTTCTGCCTAGTTCCTCCCTGCAAGTGTTTGGAATACACTTCAGCACCTTATTTCTCTTCTTAATCTTTTCCATCCTCAAATGGACCAGCAATTCCTCCAGCCCAGTCCTAAATTCTCTAATCCAGTCTCTCTTCTTTTTCTTCTACTTGTGTGGCACATGAACCTTCATTTCAGTTCAGTTCAGTCACTTAGTCGTGTCTGACTCTTTGCAACCCCATGGACTGCAGCATACCAGGCCTCCCTGTCCATCACCAACTCCCAGAGTTTACCCAAACTCATGTCCATCAAGTCAGTGATGCCATCCAACCATCTCATCCTCTGTCATCCCCTTCTTCTCCCACCTTCAATCTTTCCCAGCATCAGGCTCTTTTCAAATAAGTCAACTCTTCACATCAGGTGGCCAAACTATTGGAGTTTCAGCTTCAACAGCAGTCCTTCCAATGAACACGCAGAACTGATCTCCTTTAGGATGGACTGGTTGGATCTCCCTGCAGTCCAAGGGACTCTCAAGAGTCTTCTTCAACACCACAGTTCAAAAGCATCAGTCTTCTGCTCTCAGCTTTCTTTATAGTCCAACTCTCACATCCATACATGACCACTGGAAAAACCATAGCCTTGACTCAACAGAGCTTTGTTGGCAAAGTAATGTCTCTGCTTTTTAGTATGCTGAATGTATTAACCCTAATCTAAGAGCAAGCAATAGCATCTCCAAAATACCTTTACAGATAGGAAGTGGGGGGGCAAGTTTTCAGTGTGGGAAAGGGATTTAAGAGGAATTTGAAGTAAAACTATTTCCTTAGCCAGCACACTGTTTTTAATTAATTATGGGTCAATAAAAAATAATAATATATCCCAAAGAGACTTATTCACACATCATACAAGATTGCAAAAATCATTTATATGGGTGGGCATAAACTCTCACAAGCCATCTCTTGATATTTTTTTGGAAGGTAAGGATCATGTATTCTTCTAATACATTTAAAGAAAATCTGCAACAGTGCAGTGCAGGCAGTAAGCCCTAGAGAAGCATTCATGGACTGAATAAAGAAATTACCTCCAGGCATGGCCAGGTGCCCCAGGCATACAATCCTTAAGTACCTTTGCTTTTCTTTCACACAGAAAAAAATGCTTTGTATTTTTTATGTGTATAGGGACAATTTTTTAAGGTCTATTTCTCCAACTACAATGGATGTACCATGGTCAGGAACCACATCTGTTTCTCCTTTCCATGGGTGCCCATTGTCTAATTCAATGCCTGCAATTACAGTGATTTCTCTAAACATCTACTGAATAAATGATGCATGAATACTCAGGGCTTTAAGAAATAAAGGCACAGTATCGGAATTTCAGTCTACAAGTATCTGTTCCTTGAATATTTCATTCTTAATATCAGGAAAACATGGACAAGCTAGAAGATATCCAAAAGAGACTAAGCGGAAAAGAAAATTAAAGAAATGAAAACCTTCCCTGTGAGGAAAGACTTAAAAAGCTGAATACATAAAGCTGGACTAGATTAAAACTGAAGAAATGTGAACAGATGCCACACATTTTTTAAAGTGAAGAAGGACTTAGTTTAAACAGTAGAGTGAGAGCATAGAGGAGGAGCCATGGAACTCATAGTGGCTGGTCTCACAAACCCCAACAGCTTCCAAGAAATCGGTCACAGAGGGCAAAACAAGAAAGTGTGTTGTGCTTGGAAGAATATTTTTCAAACACCTTGGGCCCCCGAGGCTTCCAAGTGGCTTGTCTTGAGATCAGAACCCAAGGATTGTTTGGTCTTCAACCCATCCAGGGATCTATGATGGTTTCTAGTGAGTGGAAACTTGCCATTCTCACATTGCTTGTGGTAAAACAAACACCCAAGGGAAAACGCTTTGCTTCTTATACTATAGTATAAGACAAATGGTATACATTTGTCTTATACTCTTTCTCCTTTGAGTAGAAACTATAGGTCAGAGTTTAAAAGAATTTTTAAAATGCATGTCATTTTAGAATGACAAACCCTTTCACATTAAAAACTATTGGGTTTTCCAAAAAGTCATGATGTAAGACTCAAAGAATGTTGTGGTAGTTACCAGAAAATCTGGCTTCAAGCTTCAGATGCCTCCAAACTAGCCATGTGATCTTGGTTAAGACACATACAATTTTGTTTCAGATTTCTCATCTGTAAATGTAGAACTAGTAAAACGTTTTATGTACGTCCCACAGAACTGTGGAGTAAATACAATGAAAATGATTATTGTGAAATTACTTTGTGAATACTAAGTTGTTTCATAGCAATAGGGAAATAGCTATCGTCTGACAAACTCCTACAGTGTCCTAGTAGTTTGACAGCCAATTTGAAAGGTAACAAAGTAGTACTGTAATGGTGATTCCCCTTACTAGTGTTAGTTCCTAGAATTTCATCCAGTTACAAATATAATTCAGAACATTCAGAGAATGTTCAGGTTGATAACCTGTAAAAAGTTTCATGTTGATACTGGACATTTTTTTTTCTATATGTGTTTTACAATTTAATATAGTGTAAATTTGTTGAGGACACCAGTCTAATATTTTTTTCAGCATGTTTGATACTGTACTAGTACTTAAAATGCCCCAACTTATGGTTATTTTTCTAGGAATTTTTTGGAAAACTGAAAAACAGTATCGTTTATGCCATAGCCATAGCACAATTTTCCTTATAGCATAGGAATAACTTACTGAAAAATAGTTAGAATTATCAAAACAGATAGACACAAATGGAAAATTATGTATTTCTCTCTGGCTCCATTCCAAATATGTCCTACTGAAAATGCACCCTAGATAGTAGAGTCATAAATTGGGCTTAAATATCCATTTCTTAAATTCCTACCTTTATGGATACTAGCAGACAGGTAAGCATTCTATTGAGAAACAGAAGTCTTATTTAATAAGCATAATGTTCGGTTTTTTGCTTTAATATTTTGCAACCTAACTGCTCTTTCTTTTAAAATAAATGTATAGAAAAATAACAGTTATGTCTTTAAGCCAAAAATAGTAGTTTGTTATTTTGTCAGTGGTATTTTTATTATTGATCAAGACAAATTTATTGGTGCTAAGGAAAAAAAAAACTACTTAAGAATAAGCCTATAATAATACAATCAGAAAGAAGACTAGATTGGATGCAGAAATGCTGAAATTCTGATATCTGATATTATCTCACCCTTATAATCTTGAGAAAAATCCCCTCACTATGGGGGACATGGAACAACAGACTGCTTCCAAATAGGAAAAGGAGTATGTCAAGGCTGTATATTGTCACTCTGCTTATTTAACTTTTATGCAAAATACATCATGAAAAACGCTGGGCTGGAAGAAGCACAAGCTGGAATCAAGATTGCCGGGAGAAATATCAATAACCTCAGATATGCAGATGACACCTCCCTTATGGCAGAAAGTGAAGAGGAACTAAAAAGCCTCTTGAAGAAAGTGAAAGAGGAGAGTGAAAAAGTTGCCTTAAAGCTCAACATTCAGAAAACAAAGATCATGGCATCTGGTCCCATCACTTCATGGGAAGTAGATGTGGAAACAGTGTCAGACTTTATTTTTGGGGGCTCCAAAATCACTGCAGATGGTGATTGCAGCCATGAAATTAGAAGACACTTACTCCTTGGAAGGAAAGTTATGACCAACCTAGATAGCATATTCAAAAGCAGAGACATTACTTTGCCAACAAAGGTCCATCTAGTCAAGGCTATGGTTTTTCCTGTGGTCATGTATGGATGTGAGAGTTGGACTGTTAAGAAGGCTGAGCACCGAAGAACTGATGTTTTTGAACTGTGGTGTTGGAGAAGACTCTTGAGAGTCCCTTGGACTGCAAGGAGATCCAACCAGTCCATTCTAAAGGAGATCAGTTCTGGGTGTTCTTTGGAAGGAATGATGCTAAAGCTGAAACTCCAGTACTTTGGCCACCTCATGTGAAGAGTTGACTCATTGGAAAAGACTCTGATGCTGGGAGGGATTGGGGGCAGGAGGAGAAGGGGACGACAGAGGATGAGATGGCTGGATGGCATCACCGACTCGATGGATGTGAGGTTGAGTGAACTCCAGGAGTTGGTGATGGACAGGGAGGCCTGGTGTGCCACAATTCATAGGGTTGCAAAGTCAGACATGACTGAGCGACTGAACTGAACTGAACTGATGGGTCTCTATTTTCTCCCCTATAGAAAGTAAACCTAGATGGGCACCAACATCTTCTCAAATCTAAGAATTTTTAGGACCTATCTGTGTATCAGAGCAAGAAACTGAGAGAATTGAAGCCATCTTTAAGAAATTTAATATGAAAACTAAGTGGGAAAGGGAGAGAAGAAAAGAAAGAGTAGTGGGGTGGAAGAAAGAAAGACTGGGAGATTGGGGTTGGTAGACAAAAACTATTATGATAGCTCAGTTGGTAAAGAATCTGCCGGTGATGCAGGAGACCCCAGTTGGATTCCTGGGTTGGGAAGATCCACTGCAGAAGGGACAGGCTACCCACTCCAGTATTTGTGGCTCAGCTGGTAAAGAATCCACCTGCAATGTGGACCAGTACTCCTGCAATCCATGGACAGGTAAAGAGTCAGACAGGAATGAGTGACTTTCACTTTCAATTTCATAGAATGGATAAACAATAAGGTCCTATTGTATAGGATAGGGAACTATATTCAATATCCTGGGATAACCATAATGGAAAAGAATATAAAAGGATGTAGGTATGTGTATAAACTGAGTCACTTTGCTATACAGGAGAAATTAACACAACATTGTAAATCAGCCATATTTCAATGAAAAATAAATTAAGAAAAAAAGACAGAGTAAACAATCCTTGTGAGAGAAAAATAAAATATGCCTGGATTTGTGGAGAAGGAAGTTAAAGGAGTCAAATATGCCAGAGAAACCTATGCATCTTATGCCAGAGAAACTAGAAAATGACAACCTGAAAACTTGGAGAGTAGAGGTGGGAAAGATTATAAGATCAGTTTTAGAGATAATAAGTTGAGTATGGTTAATATTTACATGACAGAAGACAGGGAAATGTAATATTCTAGAATTCAGAAGGGGTGTTAGAGCTGGGGAAAAAACTTTAAGAATCTTTATGTGGGTTTGAAACAGCAACCATGGGAGAATATGAGTCTTTACAGAGGACATTTTGACAGGAAGGAGGAAAGAGCTAAAGTGATGGTCATGAGCCAAGTCCCTCCTTGGGCAATAAGAATATGAACCAGGAAATGAGGCTACGATGGAATCTCTGGGAGGAAGCAGTGTTTGGCATGGAGAGTACAAAGAGACATCTTTCCAAGAATGATGGAGTGACTAACCACAGGCAGCTAACTTCAGTTCTTACATCTCTTTACAAATCTTTACAACTAATATATTTCTCTGCCACTTACTTGCACCATTGTGACAGGAAAGTTTTTCTAAACTGAAAACTGAATATTTTATATGATTCAGTTTTAGGAATAAATACATATTTACATAAGTCTGTAATTAGGCTAGATTTCAATAATATAAGCCAAAAAAAGTCAAGTAATCATGTAGTAATAATCACAATGATCAGTGTGAAATGCTATCTTGGAATAATTCTCTAAATTTAGTATTAGTAGTGGAACATTTTGACTTCAACGAAATTTTATTTCAATTCAATAAAAATTGTGATGTCTTATACTTTGCAAGGAATCATGACAAGTATAAGATGAATGAAAGTCACTAATAAACAAGACACAACATGATCAATTTGGATGACAATAAACAGAATATAAACAAAGCCACTCTGGAAATTCAGGAGAAAGAGAAAGTAGTTAGTTCAGGGGACTGGAAGAAGCTGCAGAGAAGTGACATTTAGCTGACTCAGGGATTTGATAGGTGAAGACTATGTCAGGGCTAAAGAGAACATTTCAGATGGAAAAAGAAATGAATTAGGAAAGGCCAAAGGAAGTAAATACAGAGACTGTAACTTCAGAATTTGACTTATCCTTGGAAGAATAAGTGATCAAATATATTTGTTGTATTGAGGAATGAGTAAATTTATGAATTAGCAGGCAAGTCTTGTCAATTAGGATGTTCAGTTCAGTCCAGTTCAGTCGCTCAGTCGTGTCCAACTCTTTGCGACCCCATGAAATCTCAGCACGCCAGGCCTCCCTGTCTATCACCAACTCCCGGAGTTCACTCAAACTCATGTGCATTGAGTCAGTGGTGCCATCCAGCCATCTCATCCTCTGTCATCCCCTTCTCCTCCTGCCCCCAATCCCTCTCAGCATCAGAGTCTTTTCCAACGAGCCAACTCTTCACATGAGGTGGCCAAAGTATTGGAGTTTCCACTTTAGCATCAGTCCTTCCAATGAACACCCAGGACTGATCTCCTTTAGAATGGACAATTAGGATGTAGATGGCATCAAAATGAATGGATGTAGTTTTGCTTATTAATACTATTCTCTGCCCACATAGAAGAAGTAAGAAGAATCACTGTCTTCACTGAAAAACCTGCACTCAAACTGCAGAAGCCTGACTTTACAAATTATTAAAAACTGTGCATAAAATACTTGGTCTGAAATTTCATAATTTCTTACATGTGACACTACAGACACTTCAGTGGCTATGGTATCAGAAAAATCTTGAAAACGTGCATATTCATCATCTAAATATTTCCAAAGTTTTAATGTTGTTTGCACAGTAAGTGTGTATAAAGACTACATTCATCTTCAGGTGCACAGATTAGTTCTTCATCCAACAGCAGGCTCATGGGCAGTGATGCCAGTTGAAGATTCATAAACACAGAAGTAAAACAAGTGAAGAAATGAGTAAGAATAACTGAATAACTGACCTTAACAGCTGGCTGATTTTTCTAGACTCAGCCAATAACTACTACTGGAGGCTCAGACGGTGAAGAATATGTCTGCAGGTCAAATCTGGGTTTGATCCCTGGGTTGGGAAGATCCCCTGCAGAAGGGAATGGCTACCCACTCTAGTATTCTTGCCTGGAAAATTCCATGGACAGAGGAGCCCGGTGGGCTACAGTCATGGGGTTGCAAAGAGTCGGCCATGACTGAGTGACTAACACTTTGTGTGATGAATTCCTAAAAATTTATTTGAAGACAAAAAATGGAACACACCTGGCTGGAAAGAAGGGGTTGATGAAGCTAGATCTGACAGATGGGATTTGGACAGGCAAAATGAAAGGGGCAGGGGAAATAAAATATGCTACTATGGTAGAAGAGTGGAAATATTTGAAAGACTGGGCAGAAAACAACCCTTGCATGCCGAAGAGTAAAGCCTGGAAAGAAGTTAAATTAAAGAGAAATACATACGGCAAAGGATGAGATGGCTGGATGGCATCACTGACTCGATGGACGTTGAGTCTGAGTGATCTCTGGGAGTTAGTGATGGACAGGGAGGCCTGGCGTGCTGAGATTTGATGGGGTCGCAAAGAGTCGGACACGACTGAGCGACTGAACTGAACTAAACTGAACATACAATGGAGCCATTAGAAAGCAATTTAAAAGTAGCTGAAAGAATCTGGAGTCAATATGCAATACAATAAGACAATTTGGAAATTCTTAAATAACTAAATGGCATAATGAAACATAAGCTTTTCTTTTGCAAAATTGCTTTGAAAGCAATGTAAATGATAAATTGGAATGGAAAACAGTTCAGTTAGAAGGAAGATATAGTATTACTATGTAGTACTGGATTAATAGGATGGTGTGGTTAGTCACCCAGAGCCTGACATTCCGGAGTATGAAGTCAAGGGAGCACTACTGTTAGTAATGCTAGGGGATATGTTAAATTCCAGCAGAATTATTCAAATCCCTAAAGGATGATGCCATCAAGGTTTTGCACTCATTATGTCAGCAAATCTGGAAGACCCAGCAGTGGCCACAGGACTAGAACAGGTCACTCCTTGTCCCAAATCCCAACCAGAACAAAACCAGAATTTGAGTTCTCTGACAAGAGTAGGTGATTAGTTTCCAATCCTCAGCTCAGGCTGAGGCTCTTTGACCAGATTTCTATGTCCAGGACCGGTAGACTACATAAAAGGGGAAGAATAAGAAGGGTTAAGGAGAGGAAAGAGAGAGTGGAGGAGAGAGAGGTCAATAAAGTCTCTTGTTCCCTACTGGTCAGGGCACTCTGGCCAGTTGTCCACATCAGGAGGAGACTAGGGACAAAAGGGTCCCAGTTGTGGCTGCTGGGTCTGGTCCATTGGCAGGCAAGCTGCCCCCTGAGTACCCCAAGAGGTCGGGATGTCAGTCACACTGAATATGAGTCCCCACCAAAGTCGCCATTTGTTGCAGGAAGAGGGACCCTTTCCAGGGCCCGAAACTGGGCTCTTGTCTAACACTCAGAAATGAATTGTCCAAGGACATACATGTGCTGATAAAGCAAGAGATTTTATTGGGAAAGGGCACCCGGATGTAGAGCAGTAAGGTAAAGGAACCCAGGAGAACAGCTCTGCCACCAGTTTTATGGTGATGGGATTAGTTTCTGGGTTGTCCTTAGCCAATCATTCTGACTCAGAGTCCTTCCTGGTGGTGCACACCTTGTTCAGCCAAGATGGAGGCCAGAGAGGAGGATTCTGGGAGGTAGTCAGACTTCTGGTGTCTCCTTTTGACCTTTCCTGAACTCTTCCTGTTGGTGGTGGCTTATTAGTTCCGTGTTCCTTACCAGGACCTCCTGTCATAAAACAACTCATGCAAACGGTTACTGTGGTGCCTGGCCAGGATGGGTGGTTTCAGTCAGTGTGCTTCCCCTAGCTCTAACAAAGAATGTGCTAACCACCAAACAATCACATTCACCTCCCATGCTAGTAAGGTCATGCTTGAAAACTTGCATGCTAGGCTTTAGCATTATTCGAATCAAGAATTTCCAGATGTCCAAGCTGGGTTTAGAAAAGGAAGAAGAGCTAGAGATCAAATTGCAAGCATTTGATGGATTACAGAGAATGCAAGGGAATTTCAGAGAAACATCTATCTCTTTTTCATTGACTATGCTAAAGTCTTTGTGTGGATCATGACAAACTGTGGAAAACTCTTAGAGAGATGGGAATACCAGACCATCTTACCTGTCTCCTAAGAACCTGTATGTGGGTCAAGAAGCAACAGTTAGAACCCCGTATGGAACAAATGAGTACAACAGGGCTGTCTGCTGTCACCTTTTTGCTTAACCTATATGCTATGCAAATCATGAGAAATGTTGGGCTGGATGAGTTACAAGCTGGAATCAGGATAGGTGGGAGAAAGGTCAACAACCTCAGAAATGCAGATGACCCTGAATATTCACTGGAAAGACTGATGCTGAAGTTCCAGTATTTGGTCATCTGATGCAAAGAGACGACTCATTGGAAAAGTCCCTGATGCTGGGAAAGATTGAGGGCAGAGGGAAAAAAGGATGTCAGAGGGTGAGATGGCTGGACAGCATCACTGATGCAATGAACGTGATCTTGGGCAAACTCCGGGAGATGGTGAGGGACAGGGAGGCCTGGCATGCTGCAGTCCATGGGGTCGCAAAGAGTTGGGCACAACTAGGTGACTGAACAACAACAATGGTATTATGAGGTGATGAGGATGATGAGAGTTTGACTTGGTTGAAGACAGTGGGAATAAAGGAAAAAGGAGGAAAGTTTTGCTTTTTGCCAATACCGAGTGTAAATAATGGAAGGAAAGATGGAAAGGGAAGCTGATTCTAATATTTCCAGCCAGAGAACAATGAATAAATATGATAATAGGTACGTGCATGCTAAGTTGCTTCAGTTGTGTTCGACTCTTTGTGACTCTATGGATTGTAGCCCACCAGGCTCCTCTGTCCATGACATTCTCCAGATAAGAATACTGGAGTGGGCTGCTATGGCCTTCTCCAGGTGATCTTCCTGACCTAGGGATCAAACCCATGTCTCATGTCTCCTGCATTGGCAGATGGGTTCTTTACCACTACCACCACCTGGAAAGCTACAGAAATGAGCAATTGGGACGATCTAGTTTTATGGTAAGATGTGGACATATTCATTTTAAGGAGGCTGAAAGAATACTCTGGTAAAAATACTCTATTTCAGTTGGAAAAAAAAATTTTCACGTATAGAGTAAGACTGGGGTCAGGAGTAGAGGTGCTGGTTTAGGCATCATGTGAGTAGGGAGGATGTATAGTGAGTGTAGGGGAAATGAATAGAGATTAGGTTAAGGATAGAGAGCAGAAAATTCAAGATCGAGAAGCACAGAAAAAACTAGGAAGTATGCACAAGGAATGAGGCACAAGATTTGAGAAAGAGAGAGATGGAGAAGAAATTTTTGGATTATTCATGCAAAGACCAATATAAAAGTAATGGTAGAAAGATATTATGAAGAACAAATTACAAATTGTTCATTCTTTTCCTTATCTAGATAAAGAGCAATACCTCCCTCTGTGATTGGAGTGAGGGATAGTGTGTTTGTTCACTGTTTTCCAAGACCAGGAGAAATCTAATTATACTTGAAAGTTGATTGTATAGAATCCATTAATTTTAAAAATTAATACGAAGAGTAAATATACAGGAAATGAAGTTGTCAATGAGGGATAAAAATGGGATATAGACCACAGGGGAAGAAATTTGCTTTGAGTCATCAATGTGATATATTCAGTCCACACAGATTGAAGCAAAAGGAGGAAAGGCAAATTTAAGAGCACAGCAAAAAAAAAAAAAAAAACCAAAACCCTGAATCTTCAAATTATGCTTTATTGAAGTTTATTTTCTTCCTGAAAAAAGAAAGTTAATTGAAACATTCTAAATATAACACATGCTATATACTTTTGAGTTAAACCACAGAATCGAGGAGAGAATTTTAATTCCTAGTGCAGGCCCTGGGCTTCTTTGGCTTCCTTAAAATATTACTCCCAAAGGAGCTTATACACATGGCAGTGCATTTTCCTTAAGAGATGTAGATGGAGGCTGCTAACAGGGAATCATCTTCCATCAGAATATAATTCTGGACCATGCATTTGAATAGGAATACTTTATTAAACTCTCAGGTTCTTACACTACTGAAATCCAAGGAAACCTCTATAATTAATACAGTAATAATCTGCAAATTTCTGTTTGATCTATGTCAAGCATAAACTCTATTACCTCAGGATTTATCTACTGGGGAAAAACATCTCATTTTTTTTTTTTTTTTAAATGATTAAATCCTCCTTTTAATGCATATTTTTCAAAGAATATGAGCAACCTATATAATTACAAATTTCTACAAGGTAATTAATTACAATGCATTTATCAATAAGGAGTCTCCTCCAAAAAAAATCAGTTATCATTGGAAAAATGCCAAGTGAATAACATATGACAAAATAGGTTCAAATAAATATTCTTAAATCACTTTACAAGAGTAAGTAACACATACATATGCATGACACAAGAAATGTAATTACCCTAAATTACATTTGAAGTCATATAATCAAATTATTTTTAATATAATTCCAAATGGTTCAATTCCTTGGGAAATGACAATACATGTATTTAAAACATTAATTTAAATGCATTCTCAACCAGAAAACCAAACCCATTTCTCCATCATTTTTGAGAAAAAATTATTTTCCATATACCTTCCTCGATATCTCCCACAACAAACCCATTCCTCATTTTTTAGAAAAAATTGTTTTCAGTACAATTTGTTGTACTGAAAACAAAAAATTGTTTTCAAGTGGCTTCCCTGGTGGCTCAGAGGTTAAAGCCTCTGTCTGCAATTCAGGAGACCTGGGTTTGATCCCTGGGTCGGGAAGATACCCTGGAGAAGGAAATGGCAACCCACTCCAGTATTCTTGCCTGGAGAATCCCATGGACGGAGGAGACTGGTGGGCTACAGTCCACGGGGTCACAAAGAGTCAGACACGACTGAGCGATTTCACTTTCACTTCCTTTCTTCTCTTTCCTTGATATCTCCTATGACCCTCTCGTATTCTGTTACCACTCATGTTAGACCATGTGCCTTAAACACCATCTCTCTCCTCTCTGTCTCCACCACCCAAATCCTACTTCTCATCAAGAAAGACAAAAAGGGAAGTCACTCAGTCGTGTCCGACTCTCTGCAACCCCATGGGCTGTATAGTCTACCAGGCTCCTCTGTCCATGGAATTTTCCAGGCAAGAGTACTGGAATGGGTTGCCATTTCCTTCCAGCTTAAATGCCACCTTCTTCCATGAACTCTTCAGAACTTCCCAGTTTTAATTGATTACTCTATTAATTCTAAACTTTATTACCAGAAAACTATTTTCAATACACATTCATTTATCAGACAGTATGTATGATATTGAGCTTCCCAGGTGGTGCTAGTGCTAAAGAACCCATTTGCCAATGCAAGAGAGTTAAGAGACATGGGGTTTGATCCCCGGGTTGGGAAGATCCCCTGGAGAAGGGCACAGCAAGCCACCCCAGTGTTCTTGCCTAGAGAATCCCATGGATAGGAGAGCCTGGTGAGCTACATTCCATAGGGTCGCAAAGAGTCAGACACGACTGAGCATGCACACACACAAATGTATGATATACATTAAAAAGTACCTTATATAAATGCTACATTCTTCACTCCTATCTCATTAGCCTATAAGGTTCATATCTAAGTCTTTGAATATATTTCAGCACCTAGTACATGATTTTATATATAACTCCCACACTTGTATGTTGAGTAAATTTTGATTATTCTCTGATAATTACCACATAGAAAAAAACAACTATGAAGGTGGAATCAATTCCAATTGTTACATAATTATTCAATTCAATATATTCACCTTCAGTAGTAAAGCTTGGAATGAAATGTTCCACTATACACATTAGTTAAATATTAAGATTGCATCTCTATGAGACTGGCATGGTCTCAGTTCTGAGTTACCACTAATACAAATGAGTCAGAGGGAGTAGAGAACCTGCTATTGTTACACTTAAGAATTTTCTTTCTGCAAAGTCATTAAATCTGACTGAAGAGATAACACATTTTTTCCTTATTTACAATATATAAACTATATAAGAAACATGTTTACACTGAGTTAATACATTCTAATTAAAGCCTATATTTTAAAATTATTTTTCTCCTGAATTTTAAAAATGTCATGGGGAAATGGGACAAGGGGAGAGAAAGAGTTAAAGGTTGCTATGGGATAGATGTCATCCAATACTGCATCTATTTGGATCAACTGCTTTAACTATTGGAATCCACTTGACCAGTCACAAAATGCCAAAGAACTGTGGATCACAAGGTTTGCATCACAAGCCTCAAACTACATATGAGTGACCTATCAAACCACATTATCTATTGTGCACAAAGACTACCTTAGTTTTTAGTGTATCTGTAGAGAAAATGCTAATGTTATAGTATACGCATGTTCAGAATTCGATATGTGTTTTTTTTTAATGATATTATTAACATCATGATAATGAACCTCAAAAGCTAGAAGTTCAGTAAGCCTGACTGGTCACAGTGGGTTTTTCACAGGACACTTCTCTAAACTAAGTGTATGATTAGTAATCACAGGCAGATCACTAGTATTCACTTGGGGATATAATAAGTAAATATCTTATCAACCCAGTTTGGAACAAAAGAAATGAATTTCATAAAGTAATTAAAAACTGGTTAAGGGACATAAGTCAAAATATCTGACCAGAGTAAGTGGATTTATTCTGTCTAAAAGTACCTGCTTTTGGTATAAGTGTCTGGAACAGAAAGTTGTCACAGCAAACAATTCAAAAATACAAACAGTATCACCAAGAAAAAAAAAAAGAAAAATGTTATGCAAAAGAGCATTTTTTTTTTTTTTTAATTTGAGAGGCTTGTAGCTCTTCTTATGTTCTATGAACTTCTGGTTGTTAAGAAGCTGTTTTGATTGTCTTTTTTCAAACAAATATGTGTTTCAAATAATTATAAAGTTTAAAAAATACAAAGATCGTACAGAGATCTCTTTTACCCAATGTCCAATTTCCCCTATTTTTACACCTTAAAATTGGTCATAAGGAATGAATCAATATTGATATATTACAATTACTCAAAGTCTCCAATTTATTCAGAGACCCCTATTATTTACCTAATGTCATTTTTCTGTTCCAGGGTCCTATGCAGGATTCTACATTATAGCTTACTTATGTCTCAGCTCCTCTTGGTTGTGAAAGTTTCTCAGACTATTCTGGATTTTGATGACTTTGATATTTTAGGGAAGTACAAGTCATATATTTTATAAAATAGGCCTCAAAATTAGATTTGTCTGATGTTTTTCTCATGATTAGAATGGAATCATGAGTCTGGAGAAAGACGAGATAGAAACCACACCATGTCAAGAGCACATAACTAGCAACATCAGATCAGATCAGATCAGATCAGTCGCTCAGTCGTGTCCGACTCTTTGCGACCCCATGAATTGCAGCACGCCAGGCCTCCCTGTTCATCACCAACTCCTGCAGTTCACTGAGACTCACGTCCATCGAGTCAGTGATGCCATCCAGCCATCTCATCCTCTGTCGTCCCCTTCTCCTCTTGCCCCCAATCCCTCCCAGCATCAGAGTCTTTTCCAATGAGTCAACTCTTCCCATGAGGTGGCCAAAGTACTGGAGTTTCAGCTTTAGCATCATTCTTTCCAAAGAACACCCAGGACTGATCTCCTTCAGAATGGACTGGTTGGATCTCCTTGCAGTCCAAGGGACTCTCAAGAGTCTTCTCTAACACCACAGCTCAAAAGCATCAATTCTTCAGCGCTCAGCCTTCTTCACAGTCCAACTGTCACATCCATACGTGACCACTGGAAAAACCATAGCCTTGACTAGATGAATCTTTGTTGGCAAAGTAATGTCTCTGCTTTTGAATATGCTATCTAGGTTGGTCATAACTTTCCTTCCAAGGAGTAAGCGTCTTTTAATTTCATGGCTGCAGTCACCATCTGCAGTGATTTTGGAGCCCAGAAACATAAAGTCTGACACTGTTTCCACTGTTTCCCCATCTATTTCCCATGAAGTGATGGGACTGGATGCCACGATCTTCGTTTTCTGAATGTTGAGCTTTAAGCCAACTTTTTCACTAGCAACATAACTTATTTATATTAATCTTGACCACCTAGCTAGTCACATTGGTCACATTTCTCAATGGTAAATTTATTCCTGTTTTCACTCTCACTGTGAAAGAACTAACAGCCCACAATTAAGGAATAAGAAGGAACAGTGTACTTCCTTAAGGGATTAGGAGATACATAAATTATTTGGAACTCTTTGACAGAGAGATTTGTCTCTTCTCCATTTATGTATTGATTCAGTTATTTATTTACATCAGTATTGACTCATGGACACTTATTTTACACTTTGGGTTACAATTTACTACTACTTTATTTATTTAGTTGTTCAATTTGTTCCATCTTTGGCTGCCAGGAGCTCTTTAGATTATCTTTTTAAATTCCACCAGACAACCCTAGTCATTAGAGGATTTTTCCAGTAGCTCGATTCTTCTCTTATATCAGCGTCACAAGTCGGGGGTTAGAGGTGATAGAGAAATGTGTTTGTCTTCAAATCAAGTTTTCTATAGCTACAATCAACTGATAAGACATTCTAAAATAGACTCCTAAGCAACCGTCACAAATTTGACCTTATGCTTTCCACCACAAGAAAGGCACAGCTGAATCATTCAAGTACTAGCTTTTATTTCATTACTCATAATTCCAAGTATGAACAAATACATTCCCCCAAGTCACGTCCCATTATTTATTTTCACTTTTTAAGTTATATTTCTTTTAACGTATAGGATACAACACTGTTCTTTTCTTTGATGAAACAACAAACTAGTACATTTCAATTATAATTAAAAACCTTTGAGGTATTATATGAAGCTTTCCATAAGATAGTTATGCTTGCAATTTAAATATGATGTTAATTTTCATTGACTTTTAGTCTGTATACATACACAAATGTGCATTAAATTAAGCTGCTCATTTTGATTATGAAAATTAGTTCCTTGGGATACATACTCAAAAATCTTTAGTATCTCCAGTTAGAATCTAATTATTTATAACTATTTCATGATGAGAACTTAAAGGCCTATATTTTTTAAATGCCACAGGACTCTCTGAGAAGGCAATTATTAACACTGTTCAATAAAAGAATAATGAATAAGAAGATGAAAATATAGATCCTACAAAGAATATATTTCTTCAGAGTATTTTCTATCTACATAATTTACCATATTTGTTCATTATTTTATGTCAAGCTTACATTATGAACTTTAACAAAGTTTTGTAAGGATGAAATAGAGAATATTTATTTTGTGACATACCAGGACTAACAGTAATGCATTTTTATTAGATATAAGTTAACCTTTGTGTCCTCTTCCACTTCTTAGAATTAATTTAGTATTACCTTTCAGACTTCCCTGGTGGCATAACCAACTCAATGGACATGAGTTTGAGTAAGCTCCAGGAGTAGGTAATGGACAGGAAGGCCTGGTGTGCTGCAGTCCATGGGGTTGTAAAGAGTTAGACACAAATGAGCTACTGAACAGAACTGAACTCCCAAACTAGAGCTTGTGAATACTAGAATACTCACTTCCAGTATTCATTCTCTAGCCCACTGAGTCACTATCGATCATTCAAACACATCCACCATCCAAACCCAAATGTGGATCTAGGCTACAATCTGAATTCTCTATGTATACAAAGAGATGCTGAATTGTTAGAGAAAATCCAGACAACCATGTCAAGGACGGCACTATAAATTTATGTTCTTCAACCTCAGCCCCATTTGTTATACTCAACTGTACTTTCTGACCTTTCCCTGGATCAGTCCAAAGCATTAAATCAGCTTTACCTTCAGGAAGAGCCAAGTAAGCCTAACACGATTTAAGGGTCATCTCTGTGCAGCTCCTATCATTCACCCACATCTAAGTAATTTGCTTATTTCTTTTCACTGTGAACAATTTCTTGTGTACCATTAGATAAAAAAATATAAGTACAAAAATAGGATAAAGTCACATCAGTGTTCATATACTTAAGTCTCAACATCATTAGTAATAGTTGGTGTCAGAGACATTCTGTTTTAATGGGAAAGAGGCTCAAGAGTAAAAAGGGAAAATGCTGTTGAAAAAGACACATTATTTATAGTTCACGACTTGCCCAGATTCTGCCATGTTGGTCCCAAAATAGACCAAGACAGAGAGCTCTCTACTGCAGCTGTGTGTGTGGTTCTATGCTTCACATGTTTTATAAAATATGCACGTGCATGAATGTGAAAGTGTGAGGATCTTAACATGGCTGGACTTGATGCACAAGCTCTACACCCAGAAGATTTGTTTCTTGAGGTATCACTTTATTTCAAACTCTCATATATTAATACATTTAGTTACTTAACTTTTTCCAGTATAATCGGCTTATTCTCAGGAATATTAGTCAGATTGTCTATGAAATCTTCAGAAAAACCACCACATTCTTTTAACTTTTTATTTTGTATTGCAGCATAGCCAGTTAACAATCTTGTATTAGTTTCTGGTGAACAGCAAAAGAATTCAGTCATACATATACATGTATCTATTCTCCCCCACACTCCCCTCCTATCCAAGCTGCCACATAACATAATAATACACATCTTATCTTTACATAAAGAGTAATACAGGGTATAATTTGCTCTAGAAAAACACACAAACACAAGCAAATCTATATAAACCTATATAGTTTTATTCATCAATCAGATACATTAGAAGTCATTAAATAAAATAAAGTAAAACCATAACTGCACTATTAAAATATTTTTGATATCCGTTTCTCCATAAGAGAAACATGTTTGCAGTTAAGATATGTTTGGATTATGTTTTAGAACAAGACACTCAGGTTATTCAGATAAATGGTAGGAGAGCGAACAAAACTAATAAAAAAAGGTGGAAGACATAAATGCTCTGGAAGGAATTTAAAAAAAAAAAAGAGCAAAGAATAGAATGACTAAAATAACCAGAAAATGCATTCAGTCTCAAGATAATGAAATATGAATTATAAATAAATTCTAAGAGAATGCAGAGTAAAGGAATGGTCATTTATGTGTTGAAAGATTTGTGGGAAATCTGAACCTTGAATGAGAGTATATTCAAATACTTCCCTGGTAGCTCAGTCAGTAAAGAATCCGCCTGCAATTTAGGAGACCCAGATTCAATCCCTGGCTCAGGAATATTCCCCTGGAAAAGGAAATGACAACCAACTCCAGTATCCTTACCTAGAAAATCTTATGGACAGAGAAGCCTGACGGGCTACAGTCCATGTGGTTGCAAGAGTTGGACACAACTCAGTGACTAAAGCACCACCACTAGAGGAAAAAATGGGCAAAGGCTGTAACGACACATTACAAATGAAATAAATATGCAGTATGAGACTTAAGAGGTACTTAAATATTAGCTATCAACTTTTTTATCTTATCTATCCAAACAATACTGGTGGGAAGTAACTCAAAATATTACCAGAAGTTATTTCTTTACACGTCATTTATCGGGCTTTTAGTTCTATCCTCATTTACACCTGAAACTACTGGTTTACCTCACTAAGTCCTATCTGTCTTTGAATTCTAAGCTCAGTTGTCACATTTTCATGAAGGCTTTTCCTAACCCTCTGGATTAGACTAAACCCTTAGCTCTATACTTTCATATATTACCCTGTAGTTTGTTACAGTGATCATCTCAACTCATTCAATGCAAGTCTTTCACATAAGATTGTAAGCTCAGAAAAAGCAAGTGTGATGTCTCCTTCTTCACTGCTCTATCCTGGGTCTAGCTTAGTGGCTGGCACATGCTAGGTGATTAGCAAATCAGTATAAATTGAACTACAGAGCTGTGGGTTTTCAGAGAATTTCTCCAGAGCTCTGCTTCTTGAATTTCATTGCCTGTCTGTCTCTGGTTTATTATATCTAGTTTAACCCAGCACTATTTTTCTGCCTAACTCCAAAGAATAGATAACTAGATAAGTTGTCTATTTAGCTTTTAATTTTGATTTGTCCTTAGATGCATGTTAAATAGTTGGGAAAATGTGAAAATAATACAGAGACATGAAAGACCATTCTATGTATCCTGAGCAAGAAGCAAAATGTAGTAGGTACAACATAATATTGGTTTGGAAGACAGAAGTGGAGCCACACTAAAAGCCAATGGATGAATCACAATAGAAAAATAAGGGAGGAGGAGGACATGATCCATGGTAGTGGTAGGCACACTCAGGAGATATTTAGGAGGTAGAATAAGTAAGGCATGGTGAGTCATGTGTGTATGTGTGTATACATGCCAAGATGCACACCTGTGCACGAGAGGCTGAGTGCCAGGGAAGAACAAGTAGGAGCTCAGAATAATAATGAGATTCAGGGTTAAGCGTAACTGTTAATCCTGCATCCATAAGGAAACATAAGTTGAAAAACATTTTTGGCCAACAGGTCAAAGGTAACATAATAAATCAAAGAGGCAGTTGGGTATGTGGTCTGATGCTATGGAATACACTCTAGGCTGGACTACATCAAGAGAATCAGTAGCATATAGGCAGCGGTAGTTCAGAACAGGGCAATGGATAACATTTCCCAAGGAAAACATGTACAGAGAGGAGAGAAGGAGCTTTGAAGCTAGACCTTTAGACTCAGTAACATTTAAGCTAAGGGTGAAAGAGCTAGAGGCTGACAGGGCTCTGCAGAAGCACAGGGCAGAGATGTAGGAAGACAATCAGAGGAGAGAAGGGTCAGAGAAGTCAAGAAGGAGGGTCAAGTGCCAATAAGGGCTGAAGTTAAATGAGGTCTGGAAAGTGTTTACTAGATTTAGAAACAAGGAGGTTGAATGACATTTACAAGATTTGCTATTTGGTTGTTGGTTGGTTTTGTCAGTGCACTGCTCAAATGGAAAGCCAGGTAATGCAGGGTCGAGTAACGATAAACAAGTGGGAGACAGTAAGTATAAATCAATGCTTATAAAAGTCTGTAAAGTAAGTGGTAAACTGCAGGTTTGCTTTGTTTTGTGTTGTTTAAATCGGTAAATCAAGGGTTTCTTTTGTTTTGTGTTATTTAAAAGTGTAAACGTTTCTTACAGACAAATAATCTAAATTTACTTAGGGAGGACAAATGATGAAACATATTTTTGAATATCCATTATTATCCATGAAATTCTGATCTTGATGATTGGTGATAATATCACATCTCATTTTTCCAAAAATTTAAAATTACTATATTTTTAAACAGATAAGCTTCAGAGGGAGTTTTTTCCTAATTCTCCAGTAACTCTCTTTTTAGTTCTAATTCTGTCAGGGATTTAGTTTCTCAGGTTACTGCTACAGCTCTTCAGTAAGTAATGGTGAGTTATGAAATAACTGTTTTTGGAAACAATGACTCCATTAGATGGACTATCCTGTTAATCAGACTTCAGGAAACCTCAAGAAATTATTTCTGACATACAGGAGGACTATGCATGCATATGTGCTAAGTTGCTGCTGCTGCTGCTGCTGCTGCTAAGTCGCATCAGTCGTGTCCAACTCTGTGTGACTCCATAGACGGCAGCCCACCAGGCTCCCCTGTCCCTGGGATTCTCCAGGCAAGAACACTGGAGTGGGTTGCCATTTCCTTCTCCAATGCATGAAAATGAAAAGGGAAAGTGAAGTTGCTCAGTCATGTCTGACTCTTAACGACCCCATGGACTGCAGCCCACCAGGCTCCTCCATCCGTGGGATTTCCCAGGCAAGAGTACTGGAATGTAAGTAACTGCAGTCGTGTCCAACTCTGTGCGACACTATGGACTGTAGCCTGCCAGGTTCCTCTGCCCATGGGATTCTGCAGGCAAGAATACTGGAGTGGATTGCCGCGCCCTCCTCCCTCCTGACACAGGGATCGAACCCATGTCTCTTACATCTCCTGCACTGACAGTCAGGTTCTTTACCACTAGCGCCACCTGGGAAGCCCACAGCAGAACTATACTTCAGGGGAATTTCTTGGGAATCTGTCACCTAAAACCTTACATGTTGCTCCTTGCCTTTATTAGTTGCCTGTTTTTCAGTAGACTCAAAGCCTAATAACAACCCTCTTAAATTTTCCCAAGCAATTGTAGTCCATTATTATCCTAATGAACTCCAATTTGTAAGCTATCTAATATATAACATTTATACGGTGGTAGACAGCAATCTAGTGTAATAACTATATCTCTTCAAGATTATCTGTAACTAAAGTTTTATAGCTTCTTTCTATTCCCAAACATCTCTCAATGCCTTCATTATTAGTACAGCTCTTTGTTGCTATTTCCACTTGAATAGTCTGTTCATTTTGGTATATAAGCACTAATTTAAAAGAAGGCAAATAAACATAATGAAAGGAAATTAGAAGGAAATTTTAGGAAGTAGAATTGATTTCACTGGTTGTTATATTTTCTGGAGTATTAAACTTAAATAGAATCGAAAGAATCATTATAGTTTTATTTCCATTTTATTTGCCCGCCTGGATGAGAACATTTCAGTTTTCAAGATTTATCCTTAACTCTTTACTGTCAAATATTTAGCTTTTTAGAAAAATAAATGAGCATCTGAAATAATTAGATATTGACACATAGGATCTAATTCAACATGATGAACTAGAAATGAAGCTCTCAGAAAGCTGCAGCCAATCTTTGGCTAACAGGGCACATTTCCCACTCAAGACTATCTGCTAAATAACTAAGATTCTTATAGCCAGAAAAAGAATATATAAATTATAACAGTACATTTTTTTTTAATAAAGTCAGAGAAAAAAGGCTGAATCACTGGATCAGGATATGACTGAATTCTTCTGGGACAAAGGACAGTGGTTAATATCCTGAGCTCTCACACAGATCCTTGGGTTCAAATCCCAGCTTCTCCATTTAGAAACTGACCACTTACCCTCTCTATAATCTGGTTTTCTAAACTCTAGAATGATACAAATAGTACCTGTTGGGCTGTTCTAAGAACTCAGTGAGATAATATATATAAAGACGTTCACAACTGTGGCCCACAATTTTAACTTGGCAGGTAAGTCTGCGTTTTGACCATGATTCATAGAATAAAACACTTTTCCCATATGTGACCAGTTAAAACATGTCAACAATAATCTCACCTCCACCGCTACTGCTAAGTCACTTCAGTTGTGTCCAACTTTGTGCAACCCCCCCATAGACGGCAGCCCACCAGGCTTCCCTGTCCCTGGGATTCTCCAGGCAAGAACACTGGAGTGGGTTGCCATTTCCTTCTCCAATGCATGAAAGTGAAAAGTGAACTAAGTTAACGTAAAAAGAACAGTGACAGATAATGCTTAATTTCTTGATTTACTCTGGACATTTAAGTCAACATAATAGCATGCTTTGTAAAGAAAACAATGGATGGTATTTCTAGGCACACAGTTTGCATATTCTGTGAACTTTATTCTAATTCAGATAAAGTAGAGGTCTAGTTATTTGATTGTGGTGCTAGAGAAGACTCTTGAGAGTCCCTTGGACTGCAAGAAGATCAAACCAGTCAATTCTAAAGGAAATCAACCCTGAAGATTCATTGGAAGGACTGTTGCTGAAGCTTCAATACTTTGGCCACTTGTTGGGAAGAGCTGACTCATGATGAGGGGAAGGACTGAAGGCAAAAAAAGAAGGCGGCAGCAGAGGATGAGATGGTTAGACAGGATCACCAACTCAGTGGACATGAATTTGAGCAAACTCTGGGAGATGGGAGATAGTGGAGGACAGAGGAGCCTGGTGTGCTGCAGTCCACGTGATTGCTAAGAGTCAGACATGACATAGTGATCGAACAACAAACTTATTGATTATGAAAAGAATGTGAGACTGTGTGAGTATTCAGCTTGTTTACTTGATAAGAGAAATAAAATGTATAAAACTACAAAATTATATATTTAAAACATCATAGTGATATTTCTAGGAAGAAATCCTATTTTCAAACATTACTTGCTTCTAAGTATTACCTTATATAACTGTATTTCCTAGTCATGAAATGCTTACTTCTTTGTGCTTGTGGTATCCTGGCAGTGATTTAAGAAGACATTTTGGTCATTACTATCTCTTGCTGTTTGCCTACAGTGAACTCTCACATAATTAGGGCTGAATACACTGCACTTTTAAAATTAAACCAAGCCTCTGGGAAAGAATCATGGAAATAGATGGTTAAAGGACACCCAGGCAATTAACAAGCATGATAAAGTTAAAAATTGAAGATAGGAAAGTAGGTTAAGAGCTTCTCTCTCTCTTTCCAACATGATTTGTTAATACAGAAGGATAGCCATTAGCTTTATTTTTACATAGGAAAGAGATACAGAGGCAGTCCACAGTCAATAAATAAACACCTTTGCTACATTCCAAATGGATTTTTCTCTCTTTTAAGTACACAGTTCCGAAATAATTCTTGACTTGCCTGACTTTTAAGACAAACCTGAAAATACGTTATGCTTTTTGGAATACAACAGTGTAACAATGAACTAATAAAGATTTAATTGTTACAAATTTGAGAGGATTTTACCCCACCAGGGTAATTGCTTTTATAGAAAAAAAAAAAAAACATGCAAAACTATTGATTATTTGTAATGGCTTACCAAAAAGAAATCTGAGAAATAAACAGTGAAAAAATTCTAAAATTTAGCTGATGATTAAATATTATGGAATTAAGGCATCATGATTTTCTCCACTGGTATACTATTTTATACAATTTTCCTACTGGCATTATTTCCTTCCATTAAAATTACATCCTTATGTATACACTGTCTTTTTATTAGACAAAAATCTTCTCAAAGGCTATGACTTAGCGTCATTCTTTTTTGCATCTAGAATACTTAATAGTCCTTGAAAACATACTCAGCTTTCAATAAATCTTTACTGTGTGAGCTCATGTGTTTTAGAAAAACCACTATAATTTATATATTTGTACCTATATAATATTAACAGGATAACAAAAGAAAGTGAAAGGAAATTTAATATTTATCACACATGGGCTATGTGTGAGGCATTTTTCACATATTATCATAACATTCATAAGGGTATAGGTATTATTTTCTTGAATTTTACAGATTAGTTGCAAAGAGGTTGAATATCTCCTCAAATCAAGTTAAAAGATTGACTTTTCTGAGATTATGTCTGGGTCATTTTCCTACCATAAAGTTGCATCCCATTGCTTTGCCTTAGCATTATTAGGGTTTTGTTGCAAATACAAAACAGGTCTGTGAGTAAAACAGAGAGAGAAACAGTAACAGTCAACTTATTTTCATTATATCCTGACCTTTTTTTTGAAAATTAAGACCTCTTAACTTTTTTCCTTTCATTCTTTATTATAAAACAAAACAGATATAGAAAACTGGAGAAAACAGTGACTTATCATAAGCCAAATAACCTTGAAATCACCACCCAGGACATGAAATAAAACTTTTCGACCCACCCAAGAAGCTCATCCATCCATGTTCAGGGTCCCAATCACAGGCCCCTCCCACCCTCCAAAATAACAGCTCTGCTTCCTTTCACTTGTTGCTTCCTTCTATAATTTCATCACAATTGTACATGCCTTGACTGTATACTTTGCTCTGCCCAAGCCTCCATTTCCAGAATGTCTCTTAATTTAGAAATTCCCCTCCATCCCGTTCTTAATACAGACGTGTCAGATCTCTAACACTGGATTTTGCTGATTACATGCTCCAGGTGAAAGTTCAGCACCTTCCCCCACCCTTTGTATTTGATACCTACTGATAAAACATCTAGATGTATTCACTGACTGGGAATGTAAAACCATGAATTTCTAAATGTATCATTAGCTTTTCATGTATTAGCATTAATGATTTTATAAGAACAATCTTTTCCTCCTCTACTAATTTGGTTATACATTGGTTCAGATAACTGAAGAAAAGCAGGGTCAGTGTTTGATTCTTTCCTTTTATTCAACTTAGGTTTCAAGGTAATGAATTGGGTCCCTCGGAGAAGGCAATGGCACCCCACTCCAGTACTCTTGCCTGGAAAATCCCATGGATGGAGGAGCCTGGTGGGCTGCAGTCCATAGGGTTGCTAAGAGTCGGACACGACTGAGCGACTTCCCTTTCACTTTTCACTTTCATGCATTGGAGAAGGAAATGGCAACCCACTCCAGTGTTCTTGCCTGGAGAATCCCAGGGATGGGGGAGCCTGGTGGGCTGCCGTCTATGGGGTTGCACAGAGTCGGACACGACTGAAGCGACTTAGCAGCAGCAGAGTTTCAATAGGTAATGATTTCTTACATTATTATGAACTTAAATTTAAACATCTAATAAGCTTGAATTCATTGAAATTCTTATGCTTTCTGAAGCCCATCTGGCTTCTACAAGCTGACTCTTAAATACTTTTTTATATTATCCTGGTTCTCTTTGACAATTTCTCTACTATCTGAGGTTTTCAGTTGTTCCAGGCCCTTAACCTACATTTCCTGCCCCAAACCTGGGACATCATTTCTCCTCTTCAAATAACTGCAGACTTCCCTTAACCTACATTTCCTGCCCCAAACCTGGGACATCATTTCTCCTCTTCAAATAACTGCAGACTTCCTGCTACTGGATTTTGCAAATCTCATCTGAGTTTCAGCTACTCTTCAAGCAAATACTTGGGAGTTATATGGAAGGGTCATCTGCTCTCAGGTCTACCAGATGACCTTGCTTCCCATTACTTCCTTTCTTTGACCTACATGGAGGTTTATAAAACACAAGTCTTGCAGCTGTCACACAGGTCAATCCCAATTACTTATCTTTTAGGTTCATGGGGACAGTTTTGCTATGAAAGTTGTCAGAGGTTTTTTTTTCGTTTCACTCTCTATGTGCAAAAACCAAACTATCAGTGTCTTCTAAGATTCAGGTTCCCTCTCCTTCTCAAAATTATGTCAACTTCAATTTTCTTGTATCAAGATCTATGATCTCCTTTCCATTAACTATACAAGAACCAATTTACTAGTGCGTTATCAGGAATTTTTGTTTGAATTTGTGTTTTTTGTTTGTCAAACACACAAAAAAAGTATCTATTTACCACAGAGTTAAAATTCAAAATTAATTCTCTTTGAAAACATTGACTCAACCTTTATTAGGTATACCTATAGATAGTACTCGGAGACGGCAATGGCACCCCACTCCAGTACTGTTGCCCGGAAAATCCCATGGATGGAGGAGCCTGGTAGGCTGCAGTCCATGGGGTCGATAAGAGTCAGGCACGACTGAACGACTTCACTTTCACTTTTCACTTTCATGCATTGGAGAAGGAGATGGCAACCCACTCCAGTGTTCTTGCCTGGAGAATCCCAGGGACGGGGGAGTCTGGTGGGCTGCCGTCTATGGGATCGCACAGAGTCGGACACGACTGAAGTGACTTAGCATAGATAGTACTAATTTTCTACCTCTATACAACTGGGCTTGAAATGAAACGCTTACTACTGTTATACCAAGCAGTACAATTTGGCAAAAGCAAAAAAAAAAAAAAAATACATACAGAAAAGTAAATGTGCCATTCTTCCTTAATGTCACTGCCCAGAGAAATGTATTTTCAAATCTATTTCGATGAAGATAACATTGATTCCAAAGGCAATGACATTTAAATAGTTTTATAAGTCTGTGAAACAAGAGCTATCCCCAAAGATCCACAATATATATTCCCAAAATTCTTTTAAACAACATAAAAATAAGCATCACAGCAAACAGAATTAATACAAGTATGTATTATATTAAGTGACATAAAATCTTATTTCTAAATATATGTTTCTGTATATCAGATTAAGATATCCATGCTAAATTAAAATAGTCAGTGTTGTTGTAGCAAATATAGGGGAACATACCATTTGGTTGTTGGAAATTATGTACAAAAACTAAAACTAAGCATAGTGTTCCTAGAATTTCTTCATTCATTCATATTTATTAAGCATGTACTTTGTGTCACACACACGTATCCTCAGAATAAAATGGTTAAAGCAATAAAAAACCCTCATCCTAAGTCAGGCTTAAATTACAGATAAGGGTTGATAATAAAATGAAGTAAACAAAACATTTAGCATAAATAAATTATGTGAAGTACTATGAAGAAAAGGCAAGGCAGAGATATGGAGGAAAACTGATAACAAGGGGTATAGAAGAGGGTTGAAATTTTACTCAGGTTATATTTGTTTATAATTTTCCATTATTATGAAAAATATTTATAGGAATCATTCCTATATACATGTATTTACATGTATCATTTTTTTTTATAAAATAACACACTGGCCTATAAATTTTCAAAAACTTTTTATATAGTGTCAAACTGACATTTAGAAAAGTTGCAACAATTTACACGGTCTTTGGAGCCATATGCTGGAAAGCTCTCCCCCAAAGCAACATTAGTAAATAATTTGCTAATATTTTTTAGGAACTCTGATTTAAATTATTTTTACCTTTAATAAAGTTTAACCTATTTGGATTTAATTTTGCTATTAACTGGTAACAATGGATTTTACTCAATTATTTTTGTCAATTAATAGTATTTATTGTAAAACTCATTTTTTATATATAGTTTGTATTTTTGGTTTTCATAGGCATTGATTTTTCTATTAACTATCCTCAGAGTTGTTAATATATAGGAATGTTACTGATATTTTTAAACATATTTGTCTTATAATAAATTTTCAGTGAATTTTGCAGATAATTCTATCATTTATCAGTTGGTTCTTTAAGCTCTTTAAGGCAGATAAACATATCTGCAAAAAAATAATTTAGCCTCTTCTCACCCTAAATATAATTCTGTGCCTGATTATACTGACTGACCCAACAACAGAATGATCTTTGCTCAATCCCTGTGGACAAGGTGTGTGCGTGCTAAGGCACTCAGTCATGTCCAACTCTTTGCAACCCCATGGACTGTGGCCCTCCAGACCCCTCTGTCCCTGGGATGCTCCAGGCAAGAATGCTGGAGTGGGTTGCCATGCCCTCCTCCAGGATCTTCCCGACCCAGGAGTCAAACACTGTCTCTTATGTCTCCTGCATTGGCAGACGGGTTCTTCAACAATAGCGCCACATCTAGCCTCAAAACTAACTTGGCTGATGGAATCCTGTCCCTCTCAAGGCAAATTTTTCTAACTGTAGCTCTAACGATTAAATGTCCAAGCAAAACTCTATCTCCCTGTGTCTTCCATGCAATGTTTCTAGTATCATACATCTGTGTTAAAATATTAAATAGTTCAAGAAGCCTTAACTTGGGGTCCAAAAATAAATGTGCCTGAAGGGAATCAAAAACTTCTTAAAATTACAGTCAAAAATTTTGAGAATATATATACTTTTCTAGGCAGAGAATCCACAGATTTCATTTGATTCATAAAGTATTCTCTGAGCCTGAAATCTAAGTGTCACTAACATAAATGGTTAGTCAAGGAACCATTAATATAAACAGTAATGAAGTTCATAGGATTTGGGGGTTATTTATATTATTCAATATGCGTACAACCATAACTAGGTAATTGCTATTTTATATCTCTGCTATTTTATATATTTTAAAAATGCATCTAAATCCTGGACAATATGTTTCTAATCTTCATCCTAATTTACTTACATGATTTTCCAAGACAAATACCAAATTTTATGCTCAGAACAAAAAACTTAAAAAAAAAAAAAAAACTATTTAAACAATTAATGACTCTTCTACAGAAAAAAGGAATACTCATTCTCCCAATAAGTATATTCATATAACCCTCGATAGTCATTTTCTCAATCTCTGCTCATGTCTCTCAAACAATCAAGATTGCACAATTTTTAACAAAATATACTCTTTTCAAAAAACAAGAAGGCTAACACATTCTACAAGGGCAGTAAGTGACATCTGCTGAAAAATGATGTAAAAAAGATTTTTTTCTTAAACTATATTTCTAAATAACCATTTTCCACAGACTATTAAATTGGACAATAAATAATAAAGTGACAGGGATTAAGAGGTGCAAACTTCCAGTTACAAAATAAATCATGAGGATATAATATACAGCATGGGAAATATAACTAATAATATTGCAATAAATTTGTATAGTGACAGATGATAACTAGACTAATCATAATGATCATTTCATAATGAATAAATATATTGACTCATTATATGGTACACCTGAAACTAACATAATATTGTATATCAATTATACTCCAAAGGAAAAAAATTGACAATTAAAAGAAAAATGAAAGAATTTAGCAAGTTATGAATCATCTTAATTGGCTCATAGATAACATTTAACAGATTTGAAATAAGACCCCAAATGGTTTATGCCATTTCCTGATGAAAATAAAGAATAATGGGAAGGAGTATACAACTCAATGCCATTAGAATTTTCCCCAAAAGCTATTTCTAAGTGTTAAACACTGTAGTATTCTATAGTAACTTAGAAGATAATACTATTATATCTAGAAAATTTTGCAGATAGAAGCTGTATTAGAAGTTCTCCAATGCTCATTCTCTCATGAGTGAATTTATTTCACAGAGCACACACAAAAACTGCCACCGCACATCGGGGTTTCTGCTGCCCAGTCTTCCCTGAAGATAAAAAGAAAGTAGAACAGCACATCCTTTACATGGCCCTCCCTTCACAGACACATCCACTGTAGGAATTTTGAAGACTGACAAGCATGTACTTAGTATTCTCCTTTCTCAAACAGTTCACACTTCTTAACTCCATTTCAATTTTACTTTCATAATAGCTAACACATAGCATTAAGAAGCAGAGGATACTACGACTAAGCACTACATATCTGTGCTTAGTCACTCAGTCGTTCTGACTCTTTGCAACCCCATGGACTATAGCCCGCCAGGCTCCGCTGTCCATGGGGATTCTCCAGGCAAGAATACTGCAGTTGGTTGCCATGCTCTCCTCCAGGAGGATCTTCCCAACCCAGGGAATGAACCCAGGTCCCCCGCATTGCAGGCAGATTCTTTACCTTCTGAGCCATTACATCTAGACACTATACAGTCATAACACAAAAATATGTATCTTCCCAACAACCCAATACTTTTTTCCTCATTTTTATAACTAAGGAAACTGAGGCCCAGATACTGAGGTGGTGGAATTCGGATTCTAACCCAAACAGGCTGGCTCCAGAATCTGTGTTCTTAACAAAACCACGTCACCTCAAAACATATCCGTAATCTTTTTTAACAACTAAAATAGTATTAAAGGATTATAAGAAGATTATAAACTCCCTTCCTTTCACACCCACTTCCTTAATTTAAACATCCTAATTATTTCTTCTGACATTAAATTCAAAAAGACATTAAATTTCAAAAAGAAACTGATATATCAACTTTAAACCTTGCTCATTCTCAATCATTCAACTTTCTTAGAACATCCAACCTTCACCTACCTTTCTCTTTCCTTCCAGAATAATAGGACCATAATCTTTGTGTAAATCATCCTTATTTACTTTACAATGGCCAGGTAACTGTTATTCATTGCTGATCCAAGTAATGTAATTTTTTTTTTCTTTTAAATACATGGCTATCCACTGCCGTATTCTTGGCTGGAGAACCCATGGACAGAGGAGCCTGGTGGGTTACAGCCCATGGGATCGCAAAGAGTGGGACACGACTGAGCAGCTAACACTTTCTTCCTGGAGTTGATAAAGGTCTTTTGTTTATTTGCTTGTATTAAGTGACTGCTAAGTCCCTTCAGTCATGTCATACTCTTTGTGACTCTGTGAACTGTAGCCCACCTGGCTCCTCTGTCCATGAAATTCTCCAGGCAAGAATACTGGAGTGGGTTGTCATGCCCTCCTCCAGGGGATCTTCTGGATACAGGGATCAAACCCGTGTCTCTCATGTCTCCTGCACTGGCAGAGGGGTTCATATTCAACATACCCCATAAGTATTCCTATGAAACTCGTAGATACCTTGTTCCAAAGGATCTGCCTAGTAACATTGCTTTTCAAATGCTGATTACCGTTTTTCTCTCCCCTGAAAGCCTTTGTCCAGGGGCCTCTGCTTTCTGGCCCCTGTTTAGACTGGTTTCCTTCAAGACCGCTCAGTTACTCAGAACTCCTGGGACTTTCTTTCAAGGTTCTTCTCTGTCAGATTCCATATCCCATCTTTTGTTTTCATACTATTTTGATGCGATTCTTTGTTTTACTGGAACACATCATTCAGTACTTTGTAAGAAAGGATACAAAGGTGATTAACATTAGAGTTCTTGAATTCTGATTGGTTTTATTAAATCTTCCTATTATGCCAAAGCCTTTGACTGTATGGATCACAATAAACTGTGGAAAATTCTGAAAGAGATGGGAATACCAGACCACCTGACCTGCCTCTTGAGAAACCTATATGCAGGTCAGGAAGCAACAGTTAGAACTGGACATGGAACAATAGACTGGTTCTGAATAGGAAAAGAAGTACATCAAGGCTGTATATTGTCACCCTGATTATTTAACTTATATGCAAAGGACATCATGAGAAACGCTGGGCTGGAAGAAGCACAAGCTGGAATCAAGATTGCCAGGAGAAATATCAATAACCTCAGATATGCAGATGACACCACCCTTATGGCAGAAAGTGAAGAGGAACTATAAAGCCTATTTACTTTTTGAAAGTGAAAGAGGGGAGTGAAAAAGTTGGCTTAAAGCTCAACATTCAGAAAACAAAGATCATGGCATCTGGTCCCATCACTTCATGGGAAATAGATGCAGAAACAGTGGAAACAGTATCAGACTTTATTTTTGGGGGCTCCAAAATCACTGCAGATGGTGACTGCAGCCATGAAATTAAAAGACGGTTAGTCCTTGGACGGAAAGTTATGACCAACCTAGATGGCATATTGAAAAGCATAGACATTACTTTGCCAACAAAGTTCTGTCGAGCCAAGGCTATGGTTTTTCCAGTAGTCATGTATGGATGTGAGAGTCGGACTGTGAAGAAAGCTGAGCGCCGAAGAACTGATGCTTTTGAACTGTGGTGTTGAAGAAGACTCTTGAGAGTCCCTTGGACTGCAAGGAGATTCAACCAATCCATTCTAAAGGAGATCAGTCCTGGGTGTTCTTTGGAAGGACTGATGCTGAGGCTGAAACTCCAGTTCTTTGGCTACCTGATGGGAAGAGTTGAGTCACTGGAAAAGACTCTGATGCTTGGAGGGATTGGGGGCAGGAGGAGAAGGGGACGACAGAGGATGAGATGGCTGGATGGCATCATTGACTCAATGGACATGAGTCTGGTGAACTCCAGGAGTTGGTGATGGACAGGGAGGCCTGGCATGCTGTGATTCATGGGGTTGCAAAGAGTCAGACACGACTGAGAGCCTGAACTGAACTGATTATGAAGGGTTTACAATTTTTTAGAGGTCACTTTCTCTCAGAATTTTGTAGACTTTATCACACTATCAGTTAGCTTACAGTATTTTCTCACTTCTTGAGAAATACTATAAGTTTGTAACTTTCTCTTTGGAAAGTTTTAGGGTTTCACTTGTTGTTGTTGCTTTTTTTCTTTTTTTCTCTGATTCAGAGGAATTCTAAGGTGTGTGATGACCCTTGGTGGGGTCTTTTCCTTTCATGGTGCTGAGCATTCTGTGAGTTTCTCAGAAATGCTATTTCACATCCTGCCACCTGGAAAATTTTATTTAAAATGTCTCTGTTAATTCCATATGTCCATTTTCACTCTATGTTCTCATCCTGCAACTGCTTTTATAAAGTTTGATCTTATAAATTAGCCTTTATTTTTGCTTATATTTTCTATTTTTTTTCTTTTGGCCCTAATTATGAGGGGTTTGCTAGACTTTATGTGCCAACTTATTACATTCTGGCTATTCTCTTCATAGCATATTGTTCTTACTGTACAGATGAAATATCCTGCTGCAGATATGATTCTTAGAGTATTTTAAAGTAATGTTGAGTTTCCCCTTATCCCAAATGCTTCTCTGTTCTTGGGACTTTCTTTTGCTGTTTGACTTAGTTTTTCTATTTTATGATGAAGATGTTTCTCAAAAGTCTCATAATCTTTTTCTTTTAGATATTAGATGATTTAGTACCAAAATATACATACAGTCTTGTATACAAATGTAAGGCTTTCTGCAAGGTCATTAGGTAATAAATAAGAAATTTTACTGGAAGACCTTGAAGTATCTTCCATAAAGGTAGTTTCCTGTTTCCTGCCTGGGGAGAATTAACCAAGCACAACAAAGCCTTCTATATTAGGATTAAGAGTTCTGCATTCACTAAGGAGACCCTTAATTAATCCTCCTGGTTTCAGACTGGTTTTCCTGGAAATTATTTCTTAATGGGTCCCTTCATGTCCTGAACACTTCTGGGGTTCAGTGGTGAAGGATTGGGTAAGTGTTAACAAGGTAACTTCATTAGCTTTCTTTCTTTTTCCCAAAATGTTTCCAGATCCCTTGTTCTCTGCTTTCTCCTTTTTCTTCTAGTTGTCTGTGTTTCTTTGTGGTTTTTTTCATATTATTTTGGGATGGTTTCAAGAAGGACAGAGAATAAATGATTAGGTTTAACATAATGTTTTCTTGCATATGTGGAGAATTATTTATACTGGCAGCCTTGTTTCTTTGAGGTAAAAGAGCTGGAATGACAGAATCAAGATTCCAAACAGGGACTTCCCTGGTGATCCAGTGGTTAAGAGTCTACATTTTCACTTCAGCATGGGTTCTATCCTTGTTCAGGGAACTAAGAATCCACATGTCACACAGTTAAAAAAAAAAAAAAAAAAACAAAGAAAAAGACAACATATTTGCTGAAAAATAAAGGTTATTAAAAAAAAAAAAAAAGATTCCAGACAGCTAAACTCCTGGCCCAGTTCTCATCATCCATCCATGTCACCAGGCTCATGGTGCTTAACCTCCTTTCAGTTTCATTTAGTCCTCTCTAAAGTGGGCAGGAAAATGCAATGGCTGGGACATGTACTTACAGGTGGTAACAGGGAAAGGATGCCAAGTATTGCTGTAGGAAAAGAAAGAGATTTCTTTAACTGAATTTATGAATGTAAAGAATAAATGTGGCACACCCTGGTTGAACTGTGCATTCATTCAGTATTTTTTTTTTAATAAACTGGGCCAGAAATTTCACTTCTAAGACAAACAGAAATGCATCTCTGCACACACACAAACACACACACACAAACTGTGCAATAGCATTCAGACCAGCAATAATTATAATGACCAAAAACTGAGGTATCCATCAACTGATGAATCAGTAAAATTTGGTGTACGTGTGTGTGTCATGTCCAACTCTTTGCAATCCCATGCACTGTAGCCCACCAGGCTCCTCTGTCCATGGGGATTCTCCATGCAAGAATACTAGAGTGAGCGGCCATTTCCTTCTCCAGGAGACTTCTTGCACTCAGGTAGATTCTTTACCATCTGAGCCACCAGGGAAATCCAAAATTTGGTATATCCATACCAGAATAAATAAAGAACTGAAATATGCTATAGCACAGATAAAACATGAAAACATTATGCTAAGTGAAAGAAACCAGTAACAAAAATTATATATTATATGATTCCATTGATATGAGATTTCCAGAATAAGAAAAAAAAAATCTATAGAGGCAGAAGGTAGATTAGTGGTTGGATAGAGCTGTGTCGGGGGAGGAAGGGAAGGAAAGAAGAGAATTGAGTGCTAATGGATACAGCATTCCTTCTTAGAGTGATAAAAATTTTCTAGAATTGATTGTGGTAATGGCTGCACAATTCTGTGAACATATTAGAAACATTCAATCATTCCCTTTAAATGAGTAAACTGTATGGTAGATAAATAATATCTCAAAAACTTGTTAAAAACTAAAGCATCTGAGAAAGCTTAGCAGGAAAAATGTCTACTACATGCATTCTTATAGCATGAGGAATATAAAATGAAATAATACTGATGAAGTGAGGGAGCTTAAATTCTAGTAGCAAAACATACATGAAGTATAAATTCTGATGAAACAAAAAGCCCAGATAGAAAAACAAAGTGGAGGGGGGAGGTGTTGAAATGTGATCACAGTGATTAAACTGAAATCCACATGAGAAGAGAAACTGTTATAATGCAGAATGACTTAAAGTGAAAAGAGAATTTCAGGCAATGGGGTTAAATGTCACATCAAAATCTGTGGCAGGAGAGAACTCAGCTGGTTCTGGGAGCTGAAAACTTACCCAGGTGGCTGAGGACAGTGAGGGAGCGAATGGTGTGTGACAAGGTTGCCCAGATAAATTGAAATTATGCAATCTTGTAGCTCGTTTGTCAAATATATTCAAGAGTAATGGGAAGCCCTCAAAGGATTTTAAGTAGTGTGATAACTTCATTAGACATAAGATAACATGGCATAAGATCATTCTTGCCACTCCAAGTACTCTGTGATGAACAGAATGGAGGACAAATTCTGACTTTCTGTCCTAAAACTGCCTGTGAATATCTAAACAAGAACATCAACAGTGCTGTATCCATGTCACTTAAAATTTTAAGAAGAGTCTTAGTTGGTAGCAGTATTACTTGATAAGATCAGTATGTACAGAATATAATGAAGACTAATGGACAAAGATGTTTGCTGCAGCACTGCTGATAATAGTGAAATACTTGAACGAAACCTGAACATACAAAATTTGTAAACAGTTGCTAACTCTGTGTATGTGTGATTAGCCTTACTTCTTTAATTAATTTTTATCGGAGTATAGTTGCTTTACAATATTGTGGTAGTTTCTGCTGTACAGCAAAATGAATCAGTCATATTTACACATAAATGCACTCTATTTTAGATTTAATTAGCCTTACTTCTTTAGAGCTGTAACATCTTGAAAATAAAAACAGGTCTATGTAAATAAGATTATTAAATTGTAAATCTGAGGCATGCATAATTTTGATACTTTGCTTTAACTGAGTGGTCGTTATTAAATGAAACATAATATTACCAGGAACTTAACAAATAAACTTGAAAAGGGTCATGAAATCAATTTTTATCACTCATACTTGGGTGAGGTATGTCTGATAAATGAGCATTTATCAGATGTGCTTATATACTAATGTCCCTTGAACAGTTTCTCTCTTGCTTGCTTATGTGGGCACGCGCACGCACACACATACAGAATTAACACAGGCAAGAGGTTTATTTTGCAAAAACATAGAAAACTCCAAGTGAACCAAGGAGCATCACCATTTCCCCCTGATTTTTCTCTTCTGGGAAGATAATGCTAATTTGTACATCAAGATGCCTTCACACACACACACAAATTAATTTTCAAAGTACTTAGTGTAAGTATAAATAGTTTTTTATTCTAGTGCATGCAGACTTTTTCTTCATCACCATTAACTCTCCTCCTAAAATACATCGTGTCAGCCTAATTCATAGCTTGCTACCTCTTTACTCAAAATGATGAAATGAAAATTTGTCACAGACCCTGAACTTGTTCAATACTCTTCCTGCAGTGCTGATGGTCTACCATAATTTTGCATTATACCTATAAGAAACTCTATTTGAAAGTCTTCATCCTAAGTCCAATTTTTGTCTCCAAGTAAGGAAGTAAATGGGCTCAGCAGGTAAAGAATCCATCTGCAATGCAGGAGCTGCAGGAGACACAGGTTTAATTCCTGGGTTGGGAAGATCCCCTGGCAACACACTCCAGTATTCTTGCCTGGGAAAAAGTCCCGTCTGCAAAGGAGCCTGGCAGGCTATAGTCCAGGGGGTTGCAAAGAGTCAGAGAGGACTGAGGGACTAAGCACGAGTGAGCACAAGTGAATAATCTGTTAAACATAAGAATTACACTTGAGATGGCAAAAAAGATCACATCCAAATCACAGATTTATCTTGCTTGCCTCATACTCACTTGGGGACACAGGTTCATTGAGTGAAATAATGCAAAATTACAAATACTATTTAAATTGCTTCCTGGTGTTGGTGGTGTTTTGGTTTGTGGTTTTGATCAAGCAGACATAGTTTAAATTCTGTTAAATGAGCCTATCATAACAATGGTAAGTAATATATGGTTCCAGTGCATTTGAAATTCTTTCATTATTATTCAAGATGCAAGTTCATCAACACAAGCCCACATAATAAAATGTGAATTGGTAAAAGTGCTTCTGCCTGACTCTCAATTTACATAATAAGCCCCCAAAGTAGGTTTAAAGGCAAAGTTGCTCAGGAAAAAATGGAAAATAACTTGTAATATTTTAATAGTATAATCACTATATCTGCTAAGCCACTTCAGTCGTGTCCGACTCTGTGCGACCCCATAGACAGCAGGGATTCTCCAGGCAAAGACACTGGAGTGGGTTGCCATTTCCTTCTCCAATGCATGAAAGTGAAAAGTGAAAGTGAAAACGCTCAGTCGTGTCCGACCCTCAGCGACCCCATGAACTGCAGCCTACCAGGCTCCTCCATCCATGGGGTTTTCCAGGCAAGAGTACTGGAGTAGGGTGCCATTGCCTTCTCCGATCACTATATCTATTAAATGCAATTAAATAGTGAACTATTTAGCAAAATTTAAAGTTTTATAATTTACATGTATACTAAGAAAACATAACTGAATAAATTCATACCTCCACATTTTTTCAAATAGTTTCACTATAATTGGGCTGACCAGTTGCTAGAGCCACTATGAAGAACTTAACTGAATTTATAAGATAGAAAAAGGTTCACTCTAACAGAGGAAAAAAATAAATTCCTATGGTTAATTTTGGCTGTGTTGATACAGAAAGTAAATAAAAGGAGCATTGCTGAGGAAAATACAGTGCATTCTGCACAAAGATAACATAACAGTAGGCTAATTAGTCCTTAAACCCCAGAAGGTCGAATTGTTTTCCTGGGAGAAGCTCCTAGAAACAAGCAGTCTCTCTCGGACTAACTGTTATACAGAGGAAGCCTCCCTTCTCTAATGAACGCATCAGTGACCTCTGACATCAGCACAGTTGTGGATGTAGCCTGAAGCAGAGAGGCAAGGCCAGATATGGCAGTATCTTCAGGAAGTGACTCTGGTCTCTAGAGTCCTTGTGTACTTACCACACAATAAGGTTTTCACAGTCATTCACACTAATTGATGAAACGCAGTGGAAGAAATAATGAGTCAAGATATAAAATCTCCTCCCTTACCAGAGGCAAGATGTTTCCTGGCAGTATATATGGAATGGGAGCGTTATTTTTTTAAAAAGGGACTTATGTAAGCATGATCCAACAAAATAATGTCAGAATTCTTGAACTGACAAATAATCTGTTGATAAATTCTTCTAAGGCAAATTACTCACGTAATAGCGACCATCCACAAGTCCCCTAGCTATTCTTTCAATGCATTTGAATGATTATATCATAAATGGACTGGCTATGAAATTACAATGCTTGCCCAGTACCACTTTTTTATTAAGTGAATGAAAAGTAAAGTTTTAGCTAATAAATATACAATCACTGTTAGTAACCTCAAAATCATGTTTAACCTTCAAATTATTTGTTTGTATGCGCTATTCACATGAAACTCAAGAAGACAGAAACCGAGTCCTCACTACACAAAAAATCAGTGTGATTTTATTTTTTAACCATGTTTTCCCTAATTTGGGTGAAGTTAGGGTGATTCTATACCATGGTATAAACAAAAACATACTTTTTTTTTTAACTGAATTCTCTAGCTCCCACCCAGTTATTTCCAACAGTATTGATGGTATTTGAGTCCTCTTTAGTCCCTGAAGATTTCTAACATCATCCTCCCCTGAGAAGAAAGGGAAATACAGTGCCTCTGCCCTACTTACACCAGAGGCAGAGAAAACTACTCGCCAGACACAGCAACAGCACTCCTGGGCCTAGGCGGGTGAGAGCGCTTGGAGGAGCTGGCTCTCCAGAGTCTCAATGGGAGCACAGCCCCGCAGCCTGAGGGAAGAAGGGAACCTGCCCTGGAAATCAATCATCCTGGGAAGGGACTAGATCACCAGCTGCAGTGTCAAAGTCCTGACATGCCCTGGAGTGCGGGCTCATGCTACACTCAGCAGTGTGGGACCAAAGAACTGACTGACCAAACTTCCCTGGATCTGTGAAGGCTTAGAACTGTGAAGCGGGTTAAAAGAAAAACCAAAAAAAACTGGGTATCTTTAATTTCTGGTATCTCCCCATTCTCCATGGAAAGGTATTCATAACTCTCACTTTCTCAGTCACTAAATGACTATTAACTTAACTTTGGCATTGTAGGAAACATAGCAAAGCACTTCCTCTAAAGTGTCTTCATCAGGAAAGGGTCTGAGGTGAACAGCTCATGACTGTAACATTTCTGTATTTTGCTGATTCTTCCCACACTGCTTTTCCTTTAGAAAAAGAAAAATGCTAACAGAATTATGCTTTCCATTTTTGTTTTTTCTTCATTATATTATCCTGACATGTTACAGATTTTTAAGAAACTTTATACTGGAGGTAAAATGATATAAAGACATCAATAAAATAATTATGACTTAAAATATGCAAGCAAGTATTTACATTTCTTCCTTAGTTCGTTGTTTTATTGATAAGACCAGCATATATAGTAATTGTGAGTTTTAAAATCTATTTTTTTCAGATTCCTTCCAGTTAAAAATCCAAATTATAATATTTACCTCTACCATTTTCTTTTTCCAGTTACACAAGGGAAAATCAAATGTTCCAAACTGTTCCACAGCAGTTTGTTTAGAGTATTAACTCACTTTTTAATCATCTCTCATTTCTTTCAAATGCATGATAAAGTCGAACTATCATCTGATTTCCATTTCTTCCTCCTGTTTAGTAACAAATTTATTTTGCTTGTTTTAAAGAGATACCCTGTCTCATACGACTTACTTAGGAAAATGTGGAGAATCTTTAATTTCATGAATTTCATTCATTCAAAAGATTCTGGCACACTATACCAATTCCTGAAAGGCGGCCCTATGTTTTTTATCTAATAAATGATGAAAGTTTAATTATATGCCACCATTTTGAAAAAGTGTAGTCTATTTTCACACTGCTTGAGAAATAAAAGTATCATAATTAACCATTTAACTGAGTTCAAAATTAAACAAACAGAACATAGCATTTTATGTGCAAGTAGATATTGAACTACATATATTTCTGGAAAGACCATGCTTAGTTTTGTTATTAAGACTAAAGGCAGTTTCTGTAACATTCTTTCATGAAGAAATAACAATATGGGTTGAAATATATTTCCACTTAAGACTGAGGTAGAAACAGTATTCTACATCTGATTTCAACTTAAAATTCTAAAGAATATGACAATGTTATATACCTTAGAATAAGGTCATTCATAGTTTGCTTCTATAAGTATTAGCCTACTGAAGGACATATGTTTGATTATTTAGTAGATTATTTTAATATGAACATTTTTTCAATCAAACTCTTAATTTTCCATACACTATAAATGTTGTTATGTTTTATAAGCCCTCCTTTGGAATTTGTTATGTGTTTTTCCATATAAGAACCTTAACATTCTACACTTCCTAAAGTACATTCATCCTATGCATAAATAACATGGTTACTTATTTCTGAGAATATATGTATTTTTACGTATATCTCAGAGAAGGTGAAGACGGTTTTTCCACGGCTTTGTGCGGCAGAAGTATGGGTTTTCCACTAAATGTTATTCAGAACTCTGGACAGCTCCCATCAAGGCGTGGAGTTGAAGCCAACTGTCCCTTAGTTTCTACAAGCAACTCAAAGTAATGCTGCTTTTTATTGCTGTATTTGTTTGCTGTTTAACAGCCGCCTATTAAAATTGCTTAGTTTGCACCACATTCTTTTTCTTTTTCTTTTCCGAACGATTTCAGCAGTAAATGGATACATATATACATATCTACATACATAAATGCCACTCTTGGCTTTTGCTTACTGGGTTTTGTTGTTTAATTAAAAGCTCAGCCTTCCTCAGGCAATAATATAACGTGACCGCAGGGTGTTCATACACTAATAAGAGGATCTACTTCACGACCTTCATTTGATAATCTCTAAACACGCTTATAACCCAATGAAAACTTGGGCGACAAATAAGATCAGGAAATGTCTTAACGTTAATTCACCGAAGCAGAGTTTCCCTGACAGCTCTCCTGCCCTTGTTCCCCGAGTTGGGAAATGGGAAAGAGATTTTTGAAATAGACTAGTAGCCAAGGTCAAGAAAGGGTGCCCCTCTGTTTCAGGAAGGGGGCTCTGAAAACGCCCCCTGTCTCCTTTTCGGGAACTCGAGGCTTCCTGTCAGGCTCCTGCCCCACCAGGCAGCGCAGCTCCACTGAAATCTCAAGTCAGAGGCAATCCAAGCGCAAATTACCCTTCCTCCGCCTGCCAGCCACTATCCTGAAGAAAGGCACTGAGGATCCCCAGTGCCTATAAACGGATGAGAAACAGATTAACACCCTCTATGGGCGAGAGAGGCTGGACCGGCCAGGACCCGTGAGTCACTGTCTCGGGTCGCCTCATCCTCTCCCCAAACTCAGGAGCGCCTTTTGCCCCTCTGGGAGGGACCCACTTCTTGGGGGAACAGCGCGAGGGAAGGTGGCACCCCCAACGACTTTCTGGCCACTTTCTTACACTCTCATCTCTCCGAAGTGAAAGTTTCCCTGCACAACTTAGCATCCTCCCATCCGGGGGTCACCGTGGCCTTCTTCCCCGATCTGGCCCCAAAGTTCCCGAGGCAAAGGAGGAGAAGCTTCCCCGGGGTTCCCCGGGCAACAGGAACTCATCAGTCAACCCCCTCCTGGGTGGAAACTAGTTGTAGAAGAGTCGAGCCTGCCGCCCGGGTAGAAGCCACGGCGGCTCCTCCCGCGGCCGGCCGGGCGCCCCCTCCCCGCCATCCCCGGGGCGACCCCTCCCAGGAGCCGGGAGCGCGAAGGAGGGCGCGCCCGGAAGGGAGGGTGGGGCGGCCAGCGCGAGTCCTCACCTGAAATCACTGTAAGGGTGGATAATCCAGAAGCCTGCAGTTTTAACCCTTTCCTGCTCCTTCTCCACCGCCTTCTGGCTCCCGAACATGCGGAGGGAGAATTTGTTGACCCCGGGCTGCAGCATGGAGGTGAACTGCCGCTGCATGAAGCCGTACTGCCGCCGGGGCCCCTCGGCGTCCTCGAAGCCCCCGGCCGATTCCTCGCCGCCGCCGCCGCCGCCGTCCACCTTGAAGCACACTGAGTTGCCGTGCTCCTTCGCGCCGGTCCCGCCGCCCCCCGGCGGGGTGCCCAGGCGCTTCTCGGCCGCGGCCGGCCCCGCGCCCGTCGCGGGCGCCTTGGTGGGGAAGACGCTGTTGCCATCGTCCCGGCTGTTGGACGAGGAGTTGGGCTTGCCGCCTCCTTCCATGCCCGGGGGACGCGGCCGGCGACGGCGCGGGCTCCAGACTCGCCGGCCGCCCGGCGCCGGGGACACGAGGCGGAGGGGGCAGGGGCCCGATCCGGCGGCCGCCGAGCCCGGCTGCCCGTCGCGGCGGCGGCGGCGGCGGCGGCGGCTTCTGCTTCCCGCCCGCGCCGCTTCTCGCTGCGCGCCTCGCTCCCGCCGCCGCCGCTGCCCTCAGTGGCTGCGCTCCGGGCTCCGGCGCGGCTGGTGCTCAGGCTGAGGCTGCCCGAGCGAGGCGAGGCTCGGCTCAGCCCTCGCGCGCCAGCGCCTCCGCTTGGCTGCCCTCTGCTGGCCGGAGAGGGACTCTACCCGCCCGCACGCGACACGCTGTCTCTCCACTCTCGCTCCACTTCTGCCCAGCGTGACATTGAACTCGGGAGCTCTCGCAGACATTCATTTGTACATGTTATGAGAGACTCGGTGTATGTCCGCACCAAAAGGAGGAGGGAGGCAAAGAGAAAGTGAGAGGAAGACTGAGCCAGCGGATATATTCATCCGAAAGAGACAAACATCCTTGAACTCCTTGAGACCTTGTCACATTGAACTCCTATTTGAATGATGTTACAGATCAGGAAAGGGGGAGAGTGTGGCTCTGGATGCAGAAAATTCAGCGTACAGCTAGGTGTGCATTAGAAAGTAACGGCTGATATTAATTTCATGAGTACAGGGAATTGTACATGTATGTGTATGTGTGTGTGTTTGTGTGTGTGTAGTTGAAGGAGAGAGGCAGACAGGGAAAGAGACTCGATTCTTTGTAACCTAACCCAGGGTAATCAGTTGGGGCTTTGCAGATGAAGCTCTGCACCTAGGGACAGACAGCTGACCTCCTTACACTTATCCTTGATTTTTCTCTGGAGCTTCGTATGCATAAGATGGGATTTCTTCCTTCCCAAGGCCACTCACATCAATTCGCTGATCTTCCAGCAGCCAATACTGAGAGAAAAGTGTGTTAGGGAAACCTCACCAGAGCTGACCTAACTTTTCAAGTTATATAATCAATAGAACATACTAAGAGGCTTGCGTGTTGGTCAGTGTTCAATGATGCCTCACCAGAAAGCCAAGATGCCTTGGAATCTAGATAGAATGTAATGACCCTTTCAGATGGGGAAAGTATTCTCAAGTGAAACTTACAGCTTGCTGCTGATGCTGAAGAAAGCATTCTGAGATTCCTCGTATTCCCTTGGTGTCTTCCAAACCCACTGGATTAGCTGAAGGATGCAAGATGTGCTGCCAAACTCAACAGTCACTCAGCAGGGCAGCCCCAAAGTCTGAAGAGCTTTAGGACTCCCAAATGTCCCAAAACATCTGTTCCAGTTACACGCATTGCCTCCCTGCCAGCAGCCTCAGTAAAGGAATCCCTGCCCTGCCAGGAGTCCCTGATCTCATGGGTCCTGTTGGCGACAGCCACTTTTCAGAATGAGAGGAGTGGGCATCTCAGGGAGGAAATCTACAACAAGCTGCCAACCAGTGACTTAGCATGAAAAATGATTGGGGCCAGTTAAAGTGTTTTCCTGGAAACAAACAAAAAAAAACTGAACAGGGAGGAAGCCGATTGAGAATAGGAGAGGCAGGGATAAAGACAGAGGAAAGCAACTAGAAGCCCTCATGCAGGGTTAACAGAGGCTGAAAAAGGAAGCAGAGAACAGAAGGGAAAAGAAGAGAGAAGCAGAAATGAGACTCCCTTAGGCCTAGCTGTGCTCTAATTCTGTACAAGTCCCCTTTCCATTCTACTTGCCATAGTCTATACTGCATCTCCTTGTTCAGCACGCTCCACCCTGACTCAGACACCATCTGTTTTTAGCTAATCAAAACCCAGAACCTTAAGAAATAAGTATAGGTGGCCAAATTTCAATGGTAAGAAATAAGGAAAATAGGAGCAATATAGTGCTCTGATTTATCAGAGTAGGGACTCTGAAAACCCAGGAGGTCAGGTAAGGATACCAGGTGCTGAGGGAAGAAGGAAACCAAGAAGATGGATAAAAACCAACTCTGCCTAAAGCACAGTTCTTCCGAAGAAAGGCCCGATTACTCAGGCAGCTTCTCTTTATTGAAGATGTTCCCTACATTTCTCTCATCCTGCAGGCTTCTCCAATCCCTCTATTTTCAGTCATGAGTATGACAATGTATATTTTAACATAAATTTTATAATAATTTAAAAATACACCAACAAAACGTTATGCTAACTGAGTTTAAGTCACTTTCTCTTTTCTTCAAGCCAATCCTTCTTTTTGTTCTTTTTTGACTTAATCTTAACTATGATCAAGGCAGTTATTTTTGTCAGAATTTTTTTCTGTTTCAATGTCTGAACTAAGCTAATATGACAGAATTACTGAAAAATAAAATTTCAAAATAGAACAAAGAAGTGTTTAAATACAGTCAAAAATTATTCATTGGTTGTTCCAAGTATAGCTTTTAGGCCACTCTTCATTCATTTAAATTTTCAAAAAGAATACTATTTTTTTAAAATTTGGAGAATATGCATATTATATTCACTCATTAGCAAAGTTACCAACAATAGAAAAAGTCAAGTTTCTCCATTTTCCTTTCAGATTGTTTTCTTAGAGTCATTTATAATGTGGACTGACAAAAAGCTTACTCAAAAAAAGAGAGAAATTGCAGAAAGATTAGGACAGAGTGAAAGCTATGAAAGAACGAAAGCAATCAGCAACAGAATTACCAAGTGTGTTTAGAATGTGACTCAATCATGAAACTTCTATGGCTAACACAGATTTCTTTCATTATTTAATTGTTCTATTTCTCAGTTCATTGAATGAATTAGAGAAGTGTTTGACAAAGGAAGATATTAAGGACTGATTATTCGCTCAGAGTGATATTGAGGAAATCAGAGCAAGTTAGTCTCTGCTCTTCTCCCTCTTCGCACTCTCCAGCCTCAGGCCCATATTTTACTTTCCTAATGGTAAAGAGTAAGCTCTGGGAGTTGGTGATGGACAGGGAAGCCTAGTGTGCTGCAGTCCATGGAGTCTCAAAGAGTCAGACACCACTGAGCATCTGAACTGAACTGAATAGTAAAGAATCTACCTGCCAATGCAGGAGACACAGGTTCTGTCCCTGGGTCAAGAAGATCTCCTGTGGAAGGAAATGGCAACCCACTGCAGTAGTCTAGCCTGAGAAATCCCATGGACAGAGGAGCCTGGGAGTACTACAGTCCATAGGGTTGCAAAAGAGTTGGATATGACTTAGTGACTAAAAAACATTTTCCCCTTCTTTTCACATCATCCTATCCTTCCTCTAATCAATCCAGAAACACGTGTATCATATACAGAACAGACCTGAATTTTGAACCTTTCCTCGGCATGTTTCCATGACTGTCATGAAAAAACCATCATGTCTGTTCATGATAAACCATCTCAGGCTGAAATCCGTAGAGCTAAATTAGAGTGCTTTTCCTTTTTTTCAGTCATCTTAAAAGTAAGACTACTATCTTGTTTCACTCCATGTCATTAGATGTTGATGATGTCAAAGAGTCATGTATTTCAAAGGAATCTGATTTCTGAGGTCTCATCAGAGAGTATCAATTATGAACTCATTTCAGAGAATGTACCATCAGTAGTTAAATGAGTATTGTTCAGGAAATACAAGGATCATGCATCTTTTTTAAATGTTCCATGTTTCCTTTAATACTCTGCTTGAGATCAAGTTGCAGGCAACAGCCAAAGATTGATAAAAAACTAAAATAAAATCTCCATGCAGCAGACGCAAGCACATGTGAAATGAGACCAGAATAAGATAGATGGGCAACATGAAGTTTGACAACATATTGGAAAAATCTCAGTGTAATTTAAAGATTTAAGGGATAAAACATTTTGGTCCTCTTGTTAAAATAAAGGAATATGATCAATACACATTTCACACGTAAGGAAGTAAAGTCAGATCTTCCTCTGTTGAAAGCAATAGTAAGGAACAGTGAGAACAATAGAGGTCCAAAGGCAATCTCACAGCCTCTCTGTCTTATGTCCAGGCAAACTTGAGTATCTGTTTGGAAAGCAAACACCAGTATCATGCTTAATGTGAAACACTGGCACTATTAAAGTTAGAACAAGGCACTCAGTTTCAGTACATCTATAATGCATAGTATTTTCAGTTGATAATATTGCTTCCCTAAAAAGCCATCAGAATCAACTGCATAGCCATCATGATTGATAATAGGATTTAGAATAAACAGAATTTTAAAAGTTGATACAAAGTAAACATGGAAATTTTATCAAAAGTGAAAGGATGGAAAAAGATATTCCATGCAATTGTAGCCAAAAGAGAGCAGAGCTGTCTATATTAATATCAGACAAGATAGACTTTAAATAGAAAAGTTACGAGACAAAAAATGACATTGTATTTTAATAGAAAGTACAATACAGCAAAGAGACAAACAATTATAAATGCACACTTCATGACAAACCATCAATATATATTGTGATTGCACATCCATGTATGCATATATGAAGCAAAAACTGACAGAATTGAAGGGAGAAGTGGGCAGTCCACAAATAATAGGTGAGGTCCTCAATGCTCTGCTCCTAACAATGGATAGAACAACCAGAAGATAAGTAAGGAAACAGATGACATAACACAATAAACTAATCAGATCTAACAGACGTGTACAGAACATTTGCTACAACAATAGTATACACATTCTTCTCAGGTGCACAGAGGATGTTTTCCAGGACACACCACATGCTACTCCACAAATTAAGCCTCCGTAGATTTTAAAAGATAGACATCATGCATAGTCTTAATTGAACACAGTGGGATGCCATTAAAAATCAATAATGAAAATTGAAACAATTCCTAAATTTGTGGAAATTAAAAAACCCACTCTTAAACAACCAATGGACCAAAGAATAAATCACAAAAAGAATTAGAAAATACTTAAGATGAGTGGAAACAAAAATACAGCATGCCAGAAATTATGGGACATGATCAAAGCACCAATACTTTGGCCACCAGATGCAAAGAGTTAACTCACTGGAAAAGACCTTGATGCTGGGAAAGATTGAAGACAAAAGGAGAAGGGGGCAGCAGAGGATGAGATGGCTAAATAGCATCACCAACTCAATGGACACAAATTTGAGCAAACTCCAGGAGTTAAGGAAGGACAGAGGAGCCTGGTGTGCTGCAGCCCATGGGGTCGCAAAGAGTCAGACAGGACTTAATGACTGAACAACAACAAAAAGGGGGGAATTTATAGCCACAGATATTTACATTAAAAAATAAGAGATATCTCAAGTCAACAACCTAACTTTACAAAGTAAGAAACTAGAAATAGAAAAACAAAACTCAAGAGTTAGCAGAAGGAAGGAAATAATAAAGATTAGAGCAGAGATAAATGAAATAGAGAATGAAAAACAATAGAGAATATAAATGAAATCAATATAAATGAAATCAAAAGTTAATGCATGAGACAGGGTGCTCAGGGCTGGTGCACTGGGATGACCCAGAGGGATGAGATGGGGAGGGAGGTGGGATGGGGGTTCAGGATGGGGAACACATGTACACCCATGGCTGATTCATGTCAATGTATGGCAAAACCACTACAATATTGTAAAGTAATTAGCCTCCAATTAAAATAAATAAATTTTTTTTAAAAAGTTAGTTACTTGAAAAGATCACAAAACTAACAAATCTTTATCTAGGTGGAGTAAGAATAAAAGAGAAAAAATTAAATTATTAAAATCAAAAATTAAAATGGGGATATTGCATTACTACTGATTCTGCAGATGTAAAAAGGATTACGAGAGTGCTAAGAACAATTGTACACCACCAAATTGGAAACTTGAATGAAATGGACAAATTCTTAGAAATCCAAAATCTACCAACTCTAAAATACAAAGAAACAAAAGATCTAAATAGATGTATAACTAGTAAGACAATTGAATCATTAATAAAATAGTAAATCAAATTCAGCAGCATTTTAAAGGAGTTATACACTGGTCAAGTGGGATTTATTCCTGAGTGAAGATCTTACCACACGAAAATCATTCACTATAATACCTCACAGTAACAAAATGAAGGAAAAAACTCACATCATTTCAATTGATGAAGAAGAGGCATTTTTACATGAGCAAGCTCTCCATCCTATCATGTAATAAAATGGAGACAATCTTTGCCTTATGTACTTAAAGTGAGATAGATATCTGTAAAGCACATTGCATAGGGCCCAGGCCAGAGTAAGCTGGTGTTATATTGATAATTCTCTGGGTAAAAGATACAAATTGATAAGTATAGCCCACTGTGATCATCCTTATAGCATGAAATGCATAGTGATATATAAAATGAATTAGTAGCCAACTTTTATCCAAACAAAACAAAAGTACTATGTTAAATACACATGGTAAAAGCAGGCGTCCTTGTCTTGTTCTTGATCTTGGAGGAAAAACTTTCAGTCTTTCCCCATTGACATAATGTTTTCTATAGGTTTTTCATACATGGTTTTTATTATGTTAAGGTGGTTTCCTTCCATCCTACTTTGTTCAAAGATTTTAATCACATAAAAATTTGACGTTTCTTGTATGTGACAGAGATCCCTCTTGATCATGGTCCATCTAACTCCAATGCTGCCCATGCCCCTAACTGAAATGATGCACTTCTTATTTTAATAATACATAGATAAATGATAGATAGATAGATCATGTGTCTTAGCTTTAAAAATTTTTTAACTGTCTCAGCACCAGATGAATGAATAAGCCAGTAAATGAACAAGACAAAATGGGGTTAATTATTTGCCATGGCTGAATTGATGGATTTTGCTTCCCTTTTTAAAGTATTTTCTTTTAACCTTTCATTTCCAAGGCCAGTCCTCATGACCCGTTGTCTGAGAGAGAGGAGGTGGTACTCTCACTAACAAAGAGGCCATTGATCAAATTGAGTCTCAGAGCTGACTTTCTCCACCTCTTTAGCAAGAAATTTCAGAGGAAGTCTGGATATGAAGTTGCATATTATTATAAATGAGACTACTATTGTTTTTGCCTCTGAATTCATTAGAATGCAGAAGCTGGGTTAAAGAAGGTTAATTTTTGTGACTCTTGTCTCTAGCAAACCTACATTTTGAGGTTTTATTACCTATTTTGTCCCTCACCCCTCACATCTCAATGGTGGCAATTTCTACACTATCCCATTCCTGTGCCCTCTTCTTAAGATTATTGTAAGCAAAAGATTTTTATTTTAAAAGACATTACTTAGAATTAAGGATAAAGTTTTAGCTGGAAAAAAAGAGGGTAAAGAATCCCACAAAAGGACAAATCTTTGATCTTATTGGAATTGAGAAATGAATTAAACAATATCCCAGTATTCTGAAATTTTGGTGTTCATTTAGAGTAACTTCTTTTTTGGTAAAAAAAAAAAAAAAAAGTATTGGTTATAAATATTTTAATATTGCAAGAGAGCCTTCTACTGACTTTCTTTGTCTATAATCCCTTTCTTTGAATTGGATCTCTTTGCAAATTTCACATGGTTAGGATTAGGCTCCAGACACAGGACCCTGCTACTCCTTCCTCCCATCATAACTGTAGGTGCTTGACTCAAGCCATGTCATGGATGTTATTCCCCCAGAATCTGAGCTCCTAAACACAGACTAAGAGAAAGTGAGCAGTTGGAGCTGAGTTTTCCACGATAACAAGGAAAAGATGCAATCCATAGATTCTCCTATAGGAATTCCACAGAGCTGCACTCTTTCAGGTCACACTTTTCAGATCTTATTTAAATTATATGAAACTCTGTGTTGTATCTTCTTTATTTTCCCTCCAGATTTGATCTCTGTCCCCTTATCTCTCTGTGCCCCAGAGGCTGGTACTCGTGGCAAGCTCATCACCAGGATGCCATATATGTTAACCTTTCAAGACAAATAGGAGGAACAACTAGAAAGCAGAAGGCAAGAGGAGAAAGCTTCCCCTTATACCATGTTCCTTCCTTACCATGGTGCTGTCCTAGGCAGATTTGTTCTGTGGCCGCAGCTCCTACTGCCTTCTCAGTGGCTATAGCTTGTTAATAATAATTACCACTTTAGGAGCAGGGATGCTTTCCTGCTGTTTTAGTTCCCATGTGGCTGCTCCACCATCCTTGTGGGTCTCTGTAACTCTGCCCATATCTCTGCTTGCCATGTGCTCTCTCATTAAATATATACAATGAAATCTGCTGAATGTGCCACCTTTTTCTTGCCAGGATCTTGGCTGGTTAAGCTTCCTGTTCTTGTTGCTGTTCAGTTGCCCAGTTGTATCCAACTCTGCGACCCCATGGACTATAGTCCACTAGGCTCCTCTGTCATGGGATTTACCAGGAGAGAATACTGGAGCAGGTTGCCATTTCCTCCTCCAGGGGATCTTCCTGACCCAGGAATCTGTGGCTCCTGCCATGTATCCTGCATTACACGTGGGTTCTTTACTGCTGAGCCACCAGGGAAACTTCCTATTATATGTCTAACAATTTCTTTCAAATTGCTTAATCAGAGTTAGCAACTGTCTTTTTTTTTTTTTTTGGTGTGCAGGATCTTAGTTACTCAACCCATGCTCCTGCAGTGGAAACCCAGAGTGCTAACCATTGGACTCTGAGGGAATTCTGAGAGTTGGCATCTGGTTCCCACACCAGAGGATTCATAGATCCATTAGCCTATACTTTTGTCTCCGTATTCATCAAAATTGTTTAGTTTTATTATGTGTATATGTGAAATTATTAACTCTCTCTCTCTCTCTCTCTCTCTCTCTCTCTCTCTCTCTCTATATATATATATATATATATATATATATATAATATGGGGCTTCACATATAGCTATAATAGTAAGGAACCCACTTGCCAATGCAGAAGATTTAAGAGACTCAGGTTTGATCCCTGGGTCAGGAAGATCCTCTGGAGGAGGGCATGGCAACCCACTCCAGTATTCTTGCCTGGAGAATCCAATGGGCATAGAAGCCTGGTAGGTTACTGTCCACAGGGTTGCAAAGAGTCAGACATGACTGAAGAGACTTAGCATGCATGCACACACATGTATAATAATATCCTCTAATAATGTTATTCAGCAACAATTGTTTTTGGAAAAATTTCTTAACCTGTGTTGGCTTTTGTTAACAATCTTTGTGAAACATCAACTATAAATTTATACATTCTACATTAAATTCTGTTCAGATTTTTTAAATCGATTTTATCATTGATATCTGTTTCACATCCACCTTATATCAAATTTGTCAACAATTCTTATTTTCTCTACATTCTGAAGCAGACCTCTTCTCACTACTTTGAGTCTATAATTTAAATTCAGACTCTGCAGCCAGAGTGAGTCGTTCACAACAGAAGCCAGGCCAGCTCATTCCTCTAATCCCAATCCTCTCAGGGGATGACTCTCCCAGTAAAAGTCACAGTGTTGACAGTGGCCTCCTAAGCCCTGTCACCTCTCTGACCCCATTGCCACCACCCCCTCCCTCAAACTCGGCTACAGCCACACAAATCTCCTTGGGCACCTGGATGCTTAGTCGTGGCCAATTCTTTGCAACACCATGGACTGCAGTCTACCAGGCTCCTCTGTCCATGGAATGCTCCTCTGTTACCATTTCCTATTCCAGGATATCTTCCCTACTCAAGGATCAAACCCGCATCTTCTATGTCTCCTGCATTGGCAGGTGGATTCTTTACCACTGAGCCACCTAGGACACCCTCACAAATGTCCTTGATGTTTTTCAGCTGCCTAGTCATGTCTGACTCTTTGTGACCCCATAGACTGCAGTACACCAGGCCTTCCGGTACCTCACCATCTCCTAAGCTTTGCCCAAGTTCACCAATGCAAGTTCTATTGCATTGGTGAGGCCATCCACTCATCTCATCTTCTAACGCCCTCTTCTCTTTCCGCCCTCAATCTTTCCCAGCATCGGGGACTTTTCCAATGAGTCAGCTGTGCATATCAGATGACCAAAATACTGGAGTTTCAGCTTCAGCATCAGTCCTTCCAATGACTATTCAGGATTTATTTCCCTTAAGATTGACTGCTTTGATCTCCTTGCTGTCCAAGGGGCTCTCAGGAGTCTTCTCCAGAATTGTAGTTCGAAGGCATCAATTCTTCGGCGCTCTACCTTCTTTACAGTCCAGCTCTCACAATCATACAAGACCACTGGGAAAACCATAGCCTCGATTATACAAACCTTGGTCATCAGAGTAATGTTTCTGCTTTTCAACACACTGTCTATGTTTGTCGTAACTTTCCTGCCAAGAAGAAAACGTCTTCTGATTTCATGGCTGCAGTCACCATCTGCAGTGATTTTAGAGCCCAAGAAGAGGAAATCTGTTCACTACTTCCACCTTTTCCCCCTCTTTTGCCATGAAGTAATGGGACTGGATGCTATGATCTTAGTCTTTTTGGTATTTAGTTTTAAACAGGCTCTTTCACTCTCTTCCTTCACCCTCATCAAGAGGCTCTTTAGTTCTTCTTCACTTTCTGCCATTAGAATGGTATCATCCACATATCTGTGGTCTTTGATGTTTCTCCTAAAACTTCAATCCTTATCCCAATTCCCAAGAAGGGTAGTACTAAAGAATGTGTTAACCATTAGACAATTGCAATCATCTCCCATGCTAGTAAGGTCATGCTTAAAATCTTACATACTAGGCTTCAGCATTACGGGAACCAAGAACTTTCAGATGTCCAAGCTGGGTTTAGAAAAGGAAGAGGAACCAGAGATCAAATTGCCACCATTGGCTGGATCATAGAGAAAGCTAGGGAGTTCCAGAAAAACACCTACCTCTGTTTCATCAACTATGCCAAAGCCTTTGACTGTGTGCATCATAATAAACTGTGGAAAGCTCTTAAAAAGATGGGAATATCAGACCACCTTACCTGTCTCCTGAGAAACCTATATGCAGGTCAAGAAGCACCAGTTAGAACCTCGTATGGAACAACTGATTGGTTCACAAATGTCCTTACTTTTCTTCGAACTTCCAGGCACACTTCTGCCTCAGGACTGGCAGATGCTGTTCCTTCTGCCTGCAGTGTTTTTCTCACACCAGAAATAGGTGTTTGCTTGAGGTTATCTTCTCAGTAAATCCTCCCTGAACATTTTACATAAAAGGCAACCCTTACTGCTTTTTCCTATCTCTTTCTTGCCTTATTTTTCTGCTCTGATCTTGACACCAAATGACACGCTCAATATTTCACTTCTTTATTTATTGATTGCCTGTCTCTCCAATCAGAATGTGAGTCTACAGGCTTTATTAACGGCTGTGTCCCTTCCCCAGTGTTTAGAACAATTGACTGGCACCTATAGTTATTCAATAAATTATTTTAGAAAAAAAATGAAGTAATAGACTTATTATCTCCCTTTATGGTAAGAAGTTTATAACCAAATACAATTAATTATGTATTAGTAACTGCATAATTATTACATTGGAGAAGGCAATGGCACCCCACTCCAGTACTCTTGCCTGGAAAATCCCATGGATGGAGGAGCCTGGTAGGCAGCAGTCCATGGGGTTGCTAGGAGTCGGACATGACTGAGCGATTTCAGTTTGACTTTTCACTTTCATGCATTGGAGGAGGAAATGGCAAACCACTCCAGTGTTTTTGCCTGGAGAATCCCAGGGACGGGGGAGCCTGGTGGGCTGCTGTCTATGGGGTCGCACAGAGTCAGACACAACTGAAGCGACTTAGCAGCAATTATTACATTCTTATTTTTAACACAACTGACTAAAGGCTTAAGATCCTCTTACCAGGTGGAAGGAAATTCGCAGACTACTGCTCTACTATCATCTGTATTTTCTGTGGAAATATCCATTGCAGATCCCAGATCATTGTATGCCAAAGAATATAATAGCAATAAAATTATTAAGTCAGTATTATAATTGAAAACAATTCAGATGACTTAATACAAAGGAAAACTGACCCTAAACTTTAGATTTAACAATATTTTTTTCTAGAAAAAAGGAGAAGAAATATTAGTATATTATTACACAGACACTAAGTAGAATTTGAGAAAGAAAGTACTATTTATGAATAATATCTTGAAAAATTATATTTTTCTTAAAAATAGAAGCTGGCAGCTTATTACAGCATATGTTAGAAGTGAAGGAATTAATAGTACATTATACTGAGGTCTTAAAATATGTAGTAAATGAATGAAAGGTGTTTATTCATCAGCAGCCTTATGGTACATACCAAGTCACTCATCCTGGACCATTGCTTGACCAAACTTCTCAGGAATAGCAAGCCTTGGAAATAAAATGAAGTAATCATTCCAAGGGTGGTCCAAAGAGTCAGAAACTCACAGATTCACAGAGTACCAGGGCCTGAAGTAGCTTTAGGGAACCTGAGTACTGGCCCTATAATTTCAACTGAAGTAATTGGTACTATGGATTTTGAATTAAGGAAAAATAATTTTTATTTCTGTGGGTTGACTTTGGTTAGAAATTGGCAGGGTTAGTAAGCAGTGCATGGAAAGTTGGTGAATGAGTCACCATCAGACTGCTTTTCTGAAGACTGAGAAGCTTCATAGGGAAACTCATTGTAAGGAAAGAAGCAGGTGTCATAAGCCTAAAACACTAAAACAGTGATGAAGGAGGCAGTGATTCTGAGTCAGTGTTATTTCCTGTTGTACAGCTGTACCCTTACCCAGCTTCATACAAACAGTTACACAGTTCAGTCACTCAGTCAGGTCCAACTCTTTGTGACCCCATGGACTGCAGCACGCCAGGCCTCCCTGTCCATCACCAACTCCCAGAGCTTACTCAAGCTCATGTCCATCGAGTCAGTGATGCCACACAACCATCTCATCCTCTGCTGTCCCCTACTCCTCCTGTATAAGAAAAATCTGGGACAAGTAGAAGAGCATAGCAATTCTGATCGTTAATTATCTTACTTAATTAAGACGATAGCAAAACTCTTCTTTGAATTATCGTGAATGAATTCTAAAGTAATATCAAGTCTTTCATTGTTGTTCAGCAGCTAAGTCATGTCTGACTCATTTGCAACTCCATGGACTGTAGCCTGTCAGGCTCCCTGTCCGTGGAATTTTCCAGGCAAGAATACTAGAGTGGGTTGCTATTTCCTTCTCCAGGGGATCTTCCCAGACCAAGAATCAATCTTGCGTTTTTTTCTGTGTTTCCTGCTTTGGCAGGTGGGTTCTTTACCACTGAATCACCAGGGAAGCCTCGATATCAAGTCAGCTCTAGCCTATTTGGACTAATAGGAGACAGCAGCTAAATGGTGAAGTTGACTTCTGTGATTTTTTTTTTTTACTTCTTGGCATCCAATTCGCATCGCTATCAACTTTCCAATTTCGTTTTGAGAAGTGGCCTCCCTAATTATGAGGGATCTTGGTGGTACACTGCGTTGTTTCTCTTACTTCCACCGTGAAATATAAAATAAGGCAGAGCTGTTTAAGAGACAAATCTCTCTTCTCACCATTCCAGAACTTTCAAAGGAAGAACACATGACCTGGGCTCTTTCTCTCTTGAAATTTTTGAATCCCAAGCAGTATGCCATAAGGACAGAAAAAAATACACAAGATTTTGCCTACGTATTCCAGCAATGGCAAATGAATGAGACTTTTAAGCTCTTCCTGTCTCAAAATACCCTGGATATACTTGGTTTCTGTACTCTTCAAGCTGATTTCTTCCGCTTTCTTTTCAATCTTATAAGATTTTCTTTATGATAAAGTCAGTTTCTATGCATGCCTGCTAAGTCACTTCAGTCGTGTCCAACTCTGTGGGACCCTTTGGACAGCAGTCTGCCAGGTTCCTGTGTACATGGGATTCTCCAGGCAAGAATACTGGAGTGGGTTGCTATGCTCTCCTCCAGGGGATCTTCCCAACCCAGGGACTGAACCCATATCTCTTATGTCTCCTGCATTGGCAGGTGAGTTTTTAACACTAGTGCCACCTGGAAAGCTCTAGTTTCTGTGACTTGTAACCAATTATCTTGATACAAACACTGAGTGGTGCCAGAAGTGGGTGGTGCCAGAATGGGGTGAAAATAGAAATTTCTTGGTTTCAATGTTTGTATTCCCCAAAATTCACGTGTTGAAATCCTAATCCCATGGTAATGGAATTAGGAAGTGGTCTTCGGAAGATGACTAGTTCATGAGGGCAAAGCCCATAAATGGAATGTGTGCCTTCTAAAGAGGACAGAGAACAAAGGGCACTTGTAATCTACACTGACTCATATAACTAACTCCCTAGACCTCTCTGCCATAGGCGATCACAGCCAAGAAGTCAGCAGTCTGCAGCCTGAAAGAAGGTTTTCACCAGAACCCTACTGTGCTTGCATCCTGATCTTGGATTCCCAGTGATCTTTCTCCAATAGTAAGAAAGAAATATCTTCTTTATCAACCAGAATATACACAGTATACAGTGGTATAGTCAACTCTTGGGGTTCACGGCACAGTAGTCCAGATCACTCCCTCTTCCCATGTGGATAACAAAATACAAGGATCAGTTCAGTTCAATTCAGTTGCTCAGTCGTGTCTGACTCTTTCCAACCCCATGGGCTCCAGCATGCCAGGCCTCCCTGTCCATCACCAACTCCCGGAGTATACTCAAATTCTTGTCCACTGAGTCAGTGATACCATCCAACCATCCCATCCTTTGTCGCCCCCTTCTCCTCCCACCTTCAATCTTTCCCAGCATCAGGGTCTTTTCCAATGAGTCAGTTCTTCGCTTCAGGTGGCCAAAGTATTGGAGTTTCAGTTCCAACATCAGTCCTTCCAATGAACACCCAGGACTGATCTCCTTTAGCATGGACTTGTTGGATCTCCTTGCAGTCCAAGGGACTCTCAAGAGTCTTCTCCAACACTACAGTTCAAAAGCATCGGTTCTTCGGCACTCAGCTTTCTTTATAATCCAAATCTCACATCCACAGATGACTACTGGAAAAACCATAGCCTTGATGGTACGGACCTTTATTGGGAAAGTAATGTCTCTGCTTTTTAATATATTGTTTAGGTTGGTCATAACCTTTCTTCCAAGGAGTAAGCGTCTTTTAAATTTCATGGCTGCAGTCACCATCTTCAGTGATTGTGGAGCCCCCAAAATTAAAGTCTGCCACTGTTTCCACTGCTTCCCCATCTATTTGCCATGAAGTGATGGGACCAGATGCCATGATCTTAGTTTTCTGAATGTTGAGCTTTAAGCCAACTTTTTCATTCTCCTCTTTCACTTTCATCAAGAGGCTCTTTAGTTCCTCTTCACTTTCTCCCATAAGGGTGGTGCCATCTGCATATCAGAGGTTATTGATATTTCTCCTGGCAATCTTGATTCCAGCTTGTGCTTCATCCAGCCCAGTGTTCCTCATGATGTCCTCTGCATATAAGTTAAATAAGCAGGGTGACAATATACAGCCTTGACGTACTCCTTTTCCTATTTGGAACCAGTCTGTTGTTCCATGTCCAGTTCTAACTGTTGCTTCCTGACCTGCATACAGATTTCTCAAGAGGCAGGTCAGGTGGTCTGGTATTCCCATCTCTTTCAGAATTTTCCACAAATTGTTGTGATCCACACAGTCAAAGGCTTTGGCACAGTCAATAAAGCAGAAATAGATGTTTTTCTGGAACTCCCTTTCTTTATCAATGATCCAACGGATGTTGACAACTTGATCTCTTGTTCCTCTGCCTTTTCTAAAACCAGCTTGAACATCCAAGGATGCTTTATATAAAATGACTCTCCTTATGCAGGGTTCCACATCCTCTGACTCTGCGAAGTGCAGACCCAAATCATTTGCAGTCAGTTGAATCCATAAATAGAGAACTATGTTTTACCATAGCAGCCTGGATAGGTAAAGACACAATCAACAGAGAGATATTTGAAACTGATTAAATGGCTGAGATAGAACTAAAAGCAACAGAACTCCATTCATATCCTTGTAATGGAATCGAGAACCTCACAGTACCAAGTGAAGTGGCCAAACAGTTAATTAAGTGCTCACTTGTGCCCACTTGGAACCAGTTGCCTATTGAGAGCAAGCCACCAGATTACCAAGTAACTAGGTTGCTATGACACAATATAAATAGCATATGGAGTTTCTGTTTTGTTGTTTTCAAAACCCTTATTTGAAATGTTATTTTTATTTTTCAAAATTGCTGTCTTGGGCCTCTCCCCACTAGAGTATAAACTCCATGAAGACAGAGATTCAGTTCATTTTGTTCACCACTCTAATCTCTAGAGTTCTTTATATATCATAAGTATTAAAGAATATATGCAGAGGAATAAAATAATTCTTGAACAATGATATATGTCTATTACTGATGATGTGTTCATCATTACGCCATTATCACTAGATATAAACTGGCCCTTATTTGCTTATATCTGGGATTCCACAAAACTCATTTCTCTTTTGCCAGGTGAATCACTGGTAGAGTCTCTCAAAAGGGAGGATGTATGTGTCTGTGAGTGCTCATTCGCTCAGTCATGTAGGATGATTTGTGGCACTATGGCCTTATCCGTGGAGGTCTTTAGGCAAAAGTACTGGAGCGGGTTGCCGTTTCCCAATCCAGGGTGCCTTCCCGACCCAGGATCGAATGTAATCTCCTGCATTGCAGGTAGAATCTTTACCAGAAGGACTAGAAATCTGGAAGGAGACAAGAAGCACATTTCTATGTTTCCCATTCCTGTCACCATCACATGCAATGGTTCTTCACTGTGACACTGACCGTGTTTCTAGTAGCAGCAGCGTGTGCTACTTTGCAGATGTTTTTATACCCCAGGACCTTCTGGCATGCTCTGTCAGAGGTTCCAGTACCAGTAGAGCACCTACCCCTCCTCACAGGTTAGAATCCCAGCATCACAGGAGGGTGAGTGAGAAGAGGGGCATCTTCAGTCCTTACTTTCCACAGTTCCAGTGTGCAAGAATCTTGGTTACCGGAGCACAAGTATAGGTCTTCAAAACAGAGAACTGATTTAAGCCAGCACAATAGAGTCATGTGCAATTCCCAGAAATCAGCTAATTCCCAGACCTTGAGGTCCTTGAATGGAGGTGAGAAAGCATCCATGTAAGGAAGGACTAAATTATGGAGCTAACTAGATAGTTTGGGATTTGATCTCCTTGGTTTTTCAGCTAGCTTGTTTTCTCCCTTATTCACAAAATGGTCCTCTTCTTACTTCTCTACTTTGTCCTTCACTGGCCCCTGTTTTTCTCTTGTGCCTATCGTCTCCAAGCAAACCCAGTTCTTGGGGATTTAAACACCCCATAGTGTCACCTGGTCAGCCTGGGATTGAAGGTAGCAAAAGGATCACAGATTTACCATGATCTTGACAAGCTTCAGGACCCTTACCTGGCCCAGCCTTGGGAGGACCCCCAGCAATGTGTCACAATATTTTAAAATTTGTAAACATAAAGTATTTTTATCTTCTTTTAAGAAGGCTCTTTATATTGTCTTTTCATACTGTTCACAGAGTTCTCAAGGCAAGAATACTAGAATGATTTGCCATTCCCTTCTCCAGTGATGACAAACCTAGACAGCATATTAAAAAGCAGAGACATCACTTTACTGACAAGGTCTGTATAGTCAAAACTATGGTTTTTCCTGTAGTCATGGATGGGAGAATTGAGCCATAAAAAAGGCTGAGTGCTCAAGAACTGATGCTTTTGACTTGTGGTGCTGGAGAAGACTCTTGAGAGTCCCTTGAACTGCAAGGAGATCCAACCAGTCCATCCTAAAGGAAATCAGTCCTGAATACACTTTGGAAGGACTGATAATGAAGCTGAATCTCTGATACTTTGGCCACCTGATGCAAAGAGCTGACTTATTGGAAAAGACCCTGATGCTGGGAAAGACTGAGGATAGGAGAAGAAGGGGGCAACGGAGGATGAGATGGTTGGATGGCATCAGTGACTCAATGGCCATGAGTCTGAGCAAACTCCAGGAGATAGTTAAGGACAAGGAAGCCTGGAATGCTGCAGCCCACGGGGTCACAAAGAGTCATACACGACTTAGCAACTGAACAACCTGTGTATCATATAACCTTTAGGCCCCACCAAACATGGATTTTCCCCTGAAATGTTGGTAAAGGGAGGTTTAAAGCAAGTCCATATGACAGTAGGCACAATGGAAACATGAATGTGATAATTCCCAGCTCCTAACTGTTGCCGAATTTTCTGTTGGCCAAAGATAATGGTTCACATCTATTGCCCCAGTGTGCTCTTAGATTCAGGATGCGTCTTGAATTTTTCACTTATACAGTATGGAGCACATTAGGAATAGTTTCATCTGAGTCAGTTAGGAAGTGTGTGTTAGATCTGTCTCGTCTATTATCATGTGAAACATGTGCAGTGAGTTCTTACTGTAGTGCATGGTTGAATCTGCCGGATGACCTGGAATGATGTGCCCCTTTACCCCAGCACGTTTCAGAGATGATGCGTCTGACATCTCCCTTTCAGGGACAGCATGAAGGTATTCACTGATAAAAGAAGTCTACTTAGACATGAGAGACTAGGAACATCAAACACCTTCCAATCTCCGGTGAGAGTAGAAGAAGCAGGCCATGATGCTGCTATCAACAGTCACTTGTACTGAGCAGTGCACCTCGGACCATAAAGGGAACTGCAAGATGCAGGAAACCACCAAGCTGCACTTGGTGAAGTCAGAGTAATAAGATGCAACATTTTTTGTTATGAATGTGATGGTGAATACAAATGGAATTAAATTGAGACGTTTTGTGGTGCTGTAGCATCTAAAATTGGATGAAACAAGACATTAAAAACATAAAAATAATTAAACATAAGTAAGTCATAAGTACAGACAGTATTAATGAGTTTCAGCTTGTGAAATATTAAGTGAAAATGATATGTGGCATGGTTAAAATATAGAACTTTCAAAAATATTTGAGAAGTATTTACATATCAGGTGGCGGTAGTGGTAAAGAACCTGCCTGTCAATGTAGGAGACACAAGAGATGCAGGTTCAATCCCTGGGTGGGGAAGATTCCCTGGAGAAGGAAAGGGCACTCCACTCCATTATTTTTGCCTGGAGGGCCAGAAAGTCAGACATGACTAACTGAGCACACACACACACACACACACTTACATATCAAATTGATAAAATCCTCCCCAAATAATTATTGCTCTACTTATTTTTAAAATTCATATAGTTGACAGAAGTATTTCGTACTATATACAGATATGCTATTTTAAAATTTTACAAATGATTGTATTTTTAAAAAGTATTTGAAAAGAACTGTAAGTTCAGCAATATAATAAAGTGAAAGTTAGTTGCTCAGTCATATCCAGCTCCTTGCTGACCCCATGGACTAGCCAACCAGGCTCTTCTGTCCGTGGAATTCTCCAGCCAAATAGACTGGAGTGGGTAACCATTTCCTTCTCCAGGGGATCTTCCTGACCTAGGGATGGGACCCAGATTTCCTGCATTGCAGGCAGATTCTTTACCATCTGAGCAACCAGGGAAGCCCAATATAATAAATTTGTGAATTAATAAGTAAATACTCAGAAAATCAAGTATTAAAAAAATTTAGTGTCCCTTTTATCTGTTAAAGTATTCAGTTCATGAAGGATCCAGTGTGTGTTTTAATTATCTGGTTGGCTAGAATTAGACCTCCTAGGCAAGAGGCAGGAGCATCTTAGTAGATTCCTGACCTATAAAATAAGCTATGTGGGTAGGAAGGGTCAAATCTAGATCTTTAGAAGTTCTTCTCCTAATCAAATATTTAAATTAAAAAGTGTCATATTTTTGGGGGGGTCATAGGATTCTGTGCCACTAATTAAGACTTGAAAGATGCAGGGCTGTTGATTCATAAGTATCCCAATTTCCTCTCAAGTTTGCCCAGTGCAGAGAAAGAATGGGTCTTAGAGAACAGGAGGTGGTCTTTGTAAGCTAAACCAGGTGTGGCGATGCCAGCCCTAGCTGCTGTGCCAGTTATAATTTCCCTGATGGAATAAGTCACTATAGTCCCCGGCACATGGTACCCAACTGTCATTACTGTTTAGTCTCTATGTTGTGTCCAGCTCTTTTGCAATTCCTTGGACTATAGCCCTCCAGACTCCGCTGTGCATGGGATTTCCCAGGCAAGAATACCAGAGTTGGTTGCCATGTCCTTCTCCAGGGATATTCCTGACTCAGGGATCAAACCTGTGGCTCCTGTACTGGCAGTTGGATTCTTTACCACTGAACCACGTGGGAAGCCCACCCAACTGTTAGTCTAGTGAATATTTTCTTCCCTTGGTCCACTTTAAAGAAGTCTTCATACTTCCAAAGCAATTGGTTGCACTTTATGACTGCATATTTCCCTGTGTTCTGACATAATTTTCATCACACAGAAGCATTTTCAACACTCATTTGTATCATGAACTGAGAAAAGCACTAATCAGAGAGCTATTATCTTAGCATACCTGTGACATTAGATGCATCTGTGATTTATCTGACAGCCATCTATCCTAACAGCTTTTCACGATACTAATTTGAATCCTTTAGCATTGAACATGACTAGCCTATTTCATCTGCTTTTAGCTAAATTGATTTCCTGGATGTTAGATAGCTGACTGAGGCCCTTCTGGATAAAATTACCTATTGTCGTTCCAATTGCCATATCTTCCAAGTCTTTGTCTTGGTATTTATTTATTTATTTTTCAGGGAGACAGAATGTGTGACGAGCATTTGTTTCATGCTTCTAATTAGATTCAATACAAAAGTAGGAACAGCTGACTCAGAGATTTATCATGTGAGCCTGATTTATGCTTTCATGAAATCATAGTGTGCTAGATGAAGGCTGGTCTCCCAACTCAACAGGAATTATAGTGGTATTTGTCTTTTCAAGTGGCATCATTTAACCAAGGAAAAAGAAAAGGCAGCCTTCCAAAACCCAGAGGGTGCCAGTAACCTGAAGTGCACTTCTGCAGGGTAGCTTCCTGCCGACTGTTTGCTGGTAAACTTGGAACTGCTATGCTGCATATATCAGTTCAAATTTAGCTGCTTCAAAGAACATTTTTAAAATAATGCCATCCAGATAGGAAGAGAGACCAAAGAAGATGTGGAGGGTGGGAGACATAAGAGGAAAAGGAGAGAAATCCCAGAGGACGAGTAGGATAGGTCATTATCCTCTGTTTGTTTTTTTCATTTGCTCATCACCAAAATCATAGTCTTTATAGACAACATGAAAACTAGTAGTCAGCAATATAACAAAATCTAAAAAGTGATTTTTTTTTTCAAACTCTGTTTTGGATGAGTAGAAAGCCGATCGCCCCATGAAATTTTCAAGTTGTTAAACACCAGCAATGTGCTAGGCCAGAGTCGCAAATACTTAGCCAAAAAACAGTTAACTCCTTTCAGCCATGTCTTTGACTATTACTGATGGATCACGGCGCTTCCCAGGTGGCGCTAGTGGGACCTAGCTATGGTGCTGGGAGACATAAAGAGACTCCCTAGGGAGATCCCCTGGAGGAGGGCATGGCAACCTACTCCAGTATTCTTGCCTGGAGAAACCAACGGACAGAGGCGCCTGGCAGGCTACAGTCCAAGGGATTGCAAAGAGTCAGGCATGACTGAAGCAACTTGGCACACATGCAATCGACCATGGCATTATGCTTCTCTAAGCCCAGATAAGTCCTTATATACCTTTTTTTTTTAAATTATCACAGTGGGAGGACTACTGCTTGGTTATAGGTATCAAACAATAAAACACTTACTCGCCCTTTCTTTTCTAGATTAAACATTAAATGCAGAATGAAAGTCTCCTTTTATGTATACTCCTGTCCTTCATCATCTCCACATTTCTCATTAATTCATAGAATGAAAGATGTGGTACATAGGGAAAGGAAAGAAAATTTTTTTTTTTTTTACAAAGCTTGTTTGAACATTCTTGTATTGTTAATTTCTGTTCTTTAGAAATAAATCTACTTTATGGTATTTAATACCCCCACTTTTACCACAGTACACTACTACTATGTTACAGGAAAATAACCATTTCCATTTCTTACTTCCCATTCATTAAAAAAAAAATAATGCTTTAGATGCTTTTGAGCTTCTCATAACAATCACGAAAGAACCAGGTCATTTCAAACCATAAAAAAGTGTTAGTCACTCAGTCGTGTCTGATTCTTTGCTATATTTATTCATGAAACTTTCTCTACATCTTCCACTGCAGAAGGCTGCCTTTGCCTTAGTATCTCTTGTTTCTGGCATTTATCCAATGATTGGTATCTTTAAGTTGTAAATTACTCTATTCTCTTGTTTTTGTTTAGTTGCTAAGTCATGTCCAACTCTGCGACCCCATGGATGTAGCCTGCCAGTCTTCTCTGTCCATGGAATTTTCCAGGCAAGAATACTAGAGTAAGTTGCCATTTCCTTCTTCAGGGGATCTTCGCAGCCTAGGGATCAAAGGAAATTTTTCTAACATCACTGATCACTCAAGAAATACCCACATTAACCTCCTAGCAAAACAGTTCCTGCCTATGCCGCAATATGAGAGATTAGGTGATTGTAAGTAAACATGAAGAAAAAATTATAACATGTTTTGCTCTCATATTGTTCTCCTAGCTCCAGAAATCCAGATTAAATGGGTTTTGCAAAGCACTTCCACCTATTATAATAAATTGATGTCAATGAAAACCAACATTCATTTTTGAGTAAAAATTATAACATTTTTTTTGAAACTGAAAATAAGAGAATAAACTAAACAGTAAATTTATGTATCAAGACAATTCTTTATCACCATCAAAATTCATTTAATTAGAAGTTCTCAAATTATTTATTTTCAACTCAAGTAAAGACAATAAGGCCACTGCAGTTATTTCCTCATCTGTGTCAACTGACTCATCTTTCAGTTCCAGTTCCCCCTAAATTCCTGTCTATGGCTTTAACAGCTTTCTTCTTGCATCTCATGGGCACTGCATCATTAGCACAGATTTTTCTCATTTTGAAAGTGAAAGTGTTAGTTGCTCAGTCGTGTCCAACTCTTTGCAACCCCATGGACTGTACTGTCCTTAGAAATCTCCAGGTAAGAATACTCCTCAGATCAAAATCCCATTCCCTAACAGTTTTCAGATTATCTGCATTTAAAATGTCTGGAATCTGGAGACCATAGCAGTAAAGAATCTGCCTGCCAGTGCAGGAGCCTCTGTTCCATCCCTGGGTCAGGAAGATCCCCTGGAGAAGGAAATGGCAGCTCACTCCAGTATTCTTGCCTGGAGAATTCCATGGACAGAGGAGGCTGGCGGGCTATAGTCTATGGAGTTGCAAAGAGTCAGACATGACTTAGCTACTAAACGACAACAAGCAGCCTTGATACAGTGCCCAATCCTGCTCCAGGGTCTGCTTGATGAATACCTCCCAGGAACAGTGCTCATGGCCCTGTCATTTCCTTGATGCTATTCTGCACCTCAATCCACTCCAGCTCACCGCTGTATCGATGCAAATACCTTTCAATTAATTTACAAGCATCTCTCTTTCAATATCCTACTTTTTTGGGATCAAGATGACTTTGAAACCAGTGTAGTTTTTACCAATAAGGTTAAGGCACAATGCCTTTCATTCTTCAATTTTTCCTTTTTATTTTTTCTTGTTTGAGGACTTCTCTTATAGGATAGATGACTTTTTTTCTTGCCCTACCCATTTTCCTTTGGTGCTTTAGGCATGGCAGCATCCCCCCAGCTTGGCACCTCCCTCCAGATCTCCAACTCCACACATGGGCATATGGCCATCGGGCAGCATCGGGAAGCTCACAAGGTGACTCCGGTCCATGCCTTGCCAAAAATAGATAACAAGCAGGTCAGTCTTTTAAATTTACAGTGTAATGGAAGAATAGGATTCCTAATGTCTTTCTTGCACATCTCAAAGGCGTCATTCCAGTCTCTGAAATGGTATACCTATGTGATTTATCCACTATTTTTTTTCAGTGGAAAAGTGCTTTTTGAATGAAAATTTTTTCCTTCTTTAATTTTAGGCTGTGGATAAATATGTTGTTGCCGCTGAATAAGAAGCATGTACACTAATATGAAACAATGTTTTTAGAATATCTGTGCACAATAAATGGAGTGGAAACTCCTAGTCTTTACATTTTATTATACTTAAGGTTAGGCCTGTAAATTGCTGTGTTTCTCCCACTCTTTTTCTAAGCCTGAAGTCTTTCTTAGTCACCACTGCTCACTAAGAAGCTGCTCTTTGTCTGCACTCCCACCATGCATTCTTGCTTTCTCTCCTTCTTTCCCCAAAACACTCACAAAACAACCGCTTCTTTGTAGCATGTGTGTTGCCTCTGAGCCAAATTTAGTAGAATTTTATAAATGCCCACAAAGCATGGGCGGGCTGGCAATCCAAATGTGATGGTCATGTTCTTCATTTTGTACGAGACTTCCAGAACTTCATACACAGAACTTATTTTTTTCTTCTGAGATATTGTACACAATATATGCAAAGAACAATCCATTTGCATGGGTTAGATTTCCATTCCCTCTGCTTACAGCTGAGTAACTTTATTCTTTGTCCTCACTTGTAAAATTGGGGAAATACAATTTCCCATAATCAAATGAGAATATATCTAAGTTATATAAACATTGTGTGTGACAATAAATGAGAGCTCCATTTTCACTTTTCCATTTAGCTTCCTTTCCTAACTGGCTATATATTTTTAAAATCTTTCCACGCTGCTAGTCATCCAAGAGCTTCCCTGGTGGCTCAGATGGTAAAGAAACTGCCTGCAATACAGGAGACTTGGGTTTGATCCCTGGCTCGGGAAGATCCCCTGGAGAAGGAATGGCTGCCCACTCCAGTTTTCCTGGGCTTCCCTGGTGAATCAGCAGGTAAAGAATCTGCCTGCAATGTGGGAGATCTAGGTTTGATTCCTGCATTGGGAAGATCTCCTGGAGAAGGGAAAGGTTGCCCACTCCTGTATTCTTGCCTGGAGAATCCCATGGAGTCATTCATAGTTATATGTAATGCTTCTGCAGTGATCAAAATAAGTCAGGAGTTGAACTGTAAACTCTTTCATAGAAATTGTGTATATGTATGTTTGGGTCATTTGTATATTGTAAAATTCAGTGTGTAAATGGTGTTGAAGGGCATTAGAGGGATTTTTTAAAATTCATGTATGAAGTAATTTCTTAAGGAATAATAAAATAATAGCATGAAATATGGCTCAGAATATGGATCTTTTATCCCTGGCTGAGGCAAAGTTTAGTACCTCTTGTTAACTGTTTTGTGCTTCCATATCTGTCTGCTGCCCTCTGTTGCCCTCCATTCTTTCCTTAGAAATGTCCAGAGAAAATCTCTTCACTTTTTTTTTTCCCAACCCCAAGCCTCTTTCTCTCCTCCTTCATTTTATTCATCTTTTCTGATGCCAGTGTTCCAGGCACTGTTTAGACAGATTTATCTTCATAGCTTTGCCCTGATACATAACACACAAATAATGATTTCTACATTTTTGGAAGATGGTACTAGGAAATCGTTTCTTTAGACTATTGTACTGAAAATAGTGATGCTTAAATTTCTGTGATGTTTTGCAAAAAAATAAATACTTAAATTTCAACAGTTGCAACAAATAAAATACACAGTGTTTACACAGTGATACAGGAATGCTCTCCAAGCAAAATTAAAGAAGCCAAAATTATTACAGTATATAGAAGAAAATTACTTTTGATTTTAGCAAATATTTAAAATTATATATAGGTCATCCAAGCCAAAAACCTGAAATCAGTCCCAACTGATCTCTTTTCCCTACCCTGGAAGTACAATTGATAGACAAACCTCGTTATATTTTTCCTTTTAAATCTGCTCACTCCACAGATGTTTATTGTGCCTGATTCTGTCCTAAATACTGGAGAAAGAAACACAAATAAATAGACAAAAATTGATGTCGTCGTAAAGCTTACATGCTGGTGTGTGCCCCGGTGGAGGGTTGAGGGGGGATGAGGAAGTGGGACAATCAAATAAGTACGTAAAATATACAATATGTCAGAAATGCTTGGAGAAAATTAGTCTTGGGGGAAGAGCACAGGGAGTGCCAGAAGGAAGAGGAGTGGCTCCCTGCTCAAAGAGCCAGATGGGGATTAGAGTCTAGGGATGAAGAATGACCTGGGAGTCCCTGGGCTTCTGGTGGTGACTGATGTAAATGGGGATAAAGGGCATAATGAGATTTTTACTGATGGTGTCAACAGAGATAATGGTGGTGACGCTAGCAGTGCTGGGAGAGGGCAAGCCAGTGGGGGCGGGAGGTGGGGGGGACTTCCTGCAAGGAGAAAAGCTAAGGCCTCTAATTCATTCTTGCCAGGAGTGGTGATGGGGGCAGGGAATGGCACCCCTGAGAGCCTGTGCAATTCCTAGACCCTCTCTGGACTCTTGCCAATGCAGTTTCTTCCTCAAATCTCTCCCCTCCTTTCCATCTCCCCTTAGCCCGTTTCCAGTTCACACCGATAACAGCTCTGCCAGGGCTTTAGTTTTGCTTCCAGGAGTTCATTTTTAACACAATCAGATAAACTACCTGAAAAACAAATCCAGCCATGTAATTTTCACTCCAAACCTTTCTTGGTCAAAAATCATGAGCACATAAGCTACCCCCTTGTTCTTGGATCGTATTTTCTGTTCAGATCGTATTTCGGTTCAAATCATACAAAGCTGCTCTTAGTTACTGGCCCAGAGCATTCTTTCATCCTACGTATTCTTTTCTTGCCACTCCTTCGAGGTGAAATGCCCTTTCTCCTTTCTTAACCTGACAAAATCTTTCTCAACTTTCAAGACACGGCTTTAGTGTTCTTACCTTCAACATGCTTTTCAAGAAGCCCAGATAAAGTGCTGTGTCTCAGAAGTACCATTCTACCCCAAGCACACCTTTTGTGTGGTATCTAAAGTATCCTGGATTGTTAGATCCACAAGGACAAGAACCATGCATTATTCATCTGATGCTCTCAGAGGACAGCAAGGTGTCTGTTTATTAAGCAAATAAAAATCAATAGGCTACACTGAAACTCTGCTTTGCTAATCCTGTTTTCTGACCTAGAATGCAGTCTCCAGGTTGCCACTGATATGGTGAAAAATTAGTTTGAAATATACATTTTTATTATTTTCTTTTCTCCAGTTCTTTAGTCATCAGTACCATCTAAGCTGCTTCAAAGAGAAGTAGGATTGTTACAAAGGAATGACAAAAAGAAAAAAAAAATAAGCAAGGAAGGATTCATGCTGAGTTTTTTAACTTCCAAACCAGTCTTTGAAGAATCAAAAAAAAATTGAGAAAAGCTGGGCACAGACTTGGGGGTCACACTGATGAAAGGGAAGTGCAGAAAGGAGTGTCAACCTGTTATGGGCAGACTTGAGATTGGTTTATCTTAGGGAAGAACAAGAGTTGGAGAAGAGGGTTCTGATATGTGATGACTCAGTATAGAGAATCAGGGTCAGCCTCTGGGATTACCAAGGATTTTAAGGGGAGAGCACATGAACCACTATTTTTTTCCTGTTATATAAAAACCAAAATGAAAAAGCAAACAAACAAAATCTTTCGTTTTACAATTCTAAATGTACAATAAAAAAATCTAGACTCTTATATAGGATTCTGATATAGGATTTTACTTTGGGACCTTACCAGTATCTCTCTCTGAAATCTTGGCAAATCATAACCTACAGAGCAAGGAAGAACCAGACAGAATCTTGTACAGTTCAGTTCAGTCGCTCAGTCGTGCCCGACTCTTTGCGACCCCATGAATTGCAGCACACCAGGCCTCCCTATCCATCACCAACTCCTGAAGCTTAATCAAGTTCATACCTATCACATTGATGCCATCCAGCCATCTCATCCTCTGTCATCCCCTTCTCCTCCTGCCCCCAATCCCTCCCAGCATCAGAGTCTTTTCCAATGAGTCAACTCTTCGCAAGAGGTGGCCAAAATATTGGAGTTTCAGCTTTAGCATCAGTCCTTCCAATGAACACCCAAGACTGATTTTCTTTAGGATGGACTGGTTGGATCTCCTTGCAGTCCAAGGGACTCTCAAGAGTCTTCTCCAATACCACAGTTCAAAAGCATCAATTCTTCAGTGCTTAGCTTTCTTTATAGTCCAGCTCTCACATCCATACATGACTACTGGAAAAACCATAGCCTTGACTAGATGGACCTTTGTTGGCAAAGGAATGTCTCTGCTTTTTAATATGCTGTCTAGATTGTTCATAACTTTTCTTCCAAGGAGCAAGTGTATTCTAATTTCATGGCTGCAGTCACCATCTGCAGTGATTTTGGAGCCCCCAAAAATGAAGTCTCACACTGCTTCCATTGTTTCCCCATCTATTTGCATTGAAGTGATGGGGCCAGATGCCATGATCATGGTTTTCTGAATGTTGAGTTTTAAGCCAACTTTTCAGTCTCCTCTTTACTTTCATCAGGAGGCTCTTTAGTTCTTCTTTGCTTTCTGCCATAAGAGTGGTGTCATCTGCATATCTGAGGTTATTGATATTTCTCCCAGCAATCTTGATTCCAGCTTGTGCTTCACCCAGTCTGGCATTTTGCATGATGTATTCTGCATATATGTTAAATAAGCAGGGTGACAATATATAGCCTTGTCATATTCCTTTCCTGATTTGGAACCAGTCTGTTGTTCCATGTCCAGTTCTAACTGTTGCTTTTTGACCTGCATACAGATTTCTCAGGAGGCCAATCAGGTGATCTGGTATTCCCATCTCTTGAAGAATTTTCCAGTTTGCTGTGATCCACACAAAGTTTTTGGCATAGTCAATAAAGCAGAAGTAGATGTTTTTCTGGAACTCTCTTGCTTTTTTGATGATCCAACAGATATTGCCAATTTGATCTCTGGTTCCTCTGCCTTTTCTCAATCCAGCTTGAACATCTGGAAGTTCACAGTTCACATACTGTTGAACCCGGGCTTGGAGGATTTTGAGCATTACTTTGCTAGCATGTGAAGTGAGTGCAGATGTGCAGTAGTTTGAACATTCTTTGGCATTGCCTTTCTTTGGGAATCTTGTACAGGGATCTGCAGCTTGTTTTTTAAAGTAGAACTTATTTTTCAGATTAAATTTTATAGAAAATCTTGATTTACAGCCAGACAGATTTAAGACTTCCCTTAGTGAAGGGAGGGAGCCCAAAGCCCCAGTGTCCTGTGGCAGCCCCAACCCATTCTGTGAAATTTAGGGCTCCAAAGACCATGACTTGAACACTACCAATCTAGGGCAACTTCTGTATTTTGTGGATGAGGAGACTGAGTTATGAAAAATTTAAATGATTTGTGCTAGAGTAAAGGAAATCTGGAATAATGCCATCTAGGGCTACAGCCTGGAGTATTTACTGATAGCCCAGTTATTGAGTCATCTTTACCTTTGTATACATCTCAAAAGCATCCTCTCTAATTGAGAAGTAAATATGCATAAACGTCTTCACTTGAGGAATTTTTGAGAGGCTCAGATCAATAAATATGAGAAGAGAGTTTATTTTTTCACTAGATACAGATTATACAGCATAACAATATCTGTCCTGCAGCCTCTGTAAAAGTTATAAAAAATCAAATTGCTCCACTGTTCTTGAGCTACGGCCATACACTACATTACTATTAAAGAATCATTTATGAACCAAATGATTGCACAATTAGTGCAATTAAATTTATGATACTTAACAGAGATTTATGTCATATGTTAAGTATAAAAACAGCTTAAACTTGACTTTTTAAATGTAAACTAGAACACTCTCAGCCCCTTGTAAGAACTCAGTTGAACATTACATCATAAATATGTAACAAATGTTAAAAGATGTTGGTTAAGGAGCCATGGCTCAAAATCTGATCCTTCTCCTTTTCCATGGTGTTATACTTTCATCCTTCATAGATCACAGATCAACATGAGACATTTTAAATAAAGAACTTGGATATTTTTATTGAAGGCTAAATCTCACAATACCACTTTTTGAACATACTTAGGAAGTAATTCTCTCTGATAATTTTTTCAATGTTCTCTTTCTTTTAAATGCTATAATAAAATATAAACACTTATTAAGTAATTTTATAGAAATCAAAGAAATTTATGAGGCAGCTCACTTTTTAGAATGATAAATGTAAGAGCAGAATTCATTTTAAAAACATAATGGAAGTTTCCAAATATATCCACAAATATAAAGAATTATTAAAGTTTTTCCTGGTAATGTTTATCTTATCTAAGTGAACACTGAAATGTCAAAATTGCCTCCCAGTCATTCTGAGAGTTTAAAATTAATCTTAATGTGACCTAGGCACCAAATGCTTGTCCCACATAAAATTACAGGAACAAATTTTTGCTGGACACCTTGGCAAAGCTCTTTCTTTTCCCTAAATAGCTTTTCTGAGGATAGAATGCAGTTACCTTAATAAGAACTGTCACTTAATAAATTTTCCTCAGGGTATGGGGAAGGATTCTGCGGTGTAGCAGAAAGGTATGGATTCAGTAGTGGAAAAACCTAATATATAAACTTAAAAATTATGATAACTACTATTTTAAAACACTGATATAAAGGGCACCTCAGAGTATAATTTGCTATATAGTTAACTCTATAACAGCATGGCTGTGACTATTTTTAACCCCAAAGTTTACCAAACTATATCTCAATGCATTTATCCCAGATCTACAAACTTAATAATAGTTTACTGTATGTCTAACTTGTTTTATGTATTTATTTCAATGTACCAATAAATAAATGAGAAGTTTCTAAATTCTTCATATACTCTTAAAATTGTGTGTGATACAAAATGTTTAATGACAAAAATATCTCTTCTGAGTTTTGATCCTAGGAAGACAATAAACATACTTTTCCTATTCTTTCCTAAGCATTACTAAGCAGCCTTTAATATTATTCATAAAACAAACATAGGTAGCCTCTGGAAGATAGAAAAAGGCAGAATGGCTAGAAATTTTGGGACCCAAAGAAGAGATAATGATACTTCCCTGCTGCTAAGTCGCTTCAGTCTCATCCGACTCTGTGCGACCCCATAGACGGCAGCCCACCAGGCTCCCCCATCCCTGGGATTCTCCAGGCAAGAACACTGGAGTGGGTTGCCATTTCCTTCTCCAATGCATGAAAGTAAAAAGGGAAAGTGAAGTCACTCAGTTGTGTCTGATTCCTAGCGACCCACAGACTGCAGCCCACCAGGCTCCTCCGTCCATGGGATTTTCCAGGCAAGAGTACTGGAGTGGGTTGTCACTGCCTTCTCCGAAATACTTCCCTAGGTTTTCTTTTCCTCATGTATATTAGACTGAGAGTTTCAGAGACTGACAATCTAAAAGCACAAGCAGGTACAAACAAGCAAACAAAAAAGTCCTAAAACAGGCGTGCTTTCTCTCTAGCCAAAGAGCATCCAGGAAAACAGAAACCTTTTTTTTTTTTTTTTACAATAACCACTCTATTTCAGGAAACTACCACAGAAAAAAATATTCCTTGTACAACTACAGAGCCAAATTAGACATTACAAAAATTCGGCATTAAACGTGAAATTAGCCAAAACAAAACAAAGCAAAAATTATCAGAGACAAAGTTTTTATATGATGATAACAGGGGAGTTCCACAAAAGATACATAGCAATCTTAAATATGTATGCACTAAGCAAAATATATAAAGCAAAAATTAATAGAATTGTGGAAATAAATTATATATGGAGATTTCAACTTCTGTCTCAAAAATTGAAAGAATAACGAGAAAATCACCCAAGATATAGAAGAACTAAACAGACAATCAAGCAACAGAATATGATTGACATTTATAGAACAGTTGACCAAAAAAAGGGGAGAGCTTCCCTAGTGACTCAGATGGTAAAAAATCTCACTGCAATGCAGAAGACCTGGGTTTGATCCCTGGGTTGGGAAGAACCCCTGGAGAAGGGAAAAGCTACCCACTCCAGTATTCTTGCCTAGAGAATTTCATGGACAGAGGAGCCTGGCAGGCTACAGTCCATGGAGTCACAAAGAATCAGATATGACTGAGCAACTAACATTTTCACTTTTGACCAAAAAAATAGAATTCACATTCTTTTACAGTACCACAGAACAAATACCAAGTTAGATCATATCTATAGCCATAAGATAAACATCAATAACCTTAAAGAATTAAAATCACAGAATATTGTTTAATAACCACAGTGGAATCAAATTATAAAGCAGTAACAGAAGGAGGATAGAATCTGAAAACTCTTGGGAACTAACAACATACTTTAAAAAAACAAACAAAAAACATTATTTAAAGAGAAAGACTCAATAAAAAATACACTGCATTAGTGAAAATTAAAATACAGCACCTAAAAATTTGTAGGATACAGCTAAAGCAGTCATGAGAGGGGAATTTATACTACTAATTATATACATCATGAAAGATTTTTAAAGGTCTTAATCCATGCTTTCACCTCAAGAACCTAAAAAAAAAAAAAAAAAAGGCAAACTAAACCCTAAGCAAGAAAAAGGAAGGAAATAATAAAGACATGATCAGAAATCAATGAAATGAAAACATAAAAACAGAAGAAAAAACTCAATTAGACAAAAATTTGATTCTTCGAAAAATAGTAAAACTGAAACTCCAGCAACACTACCAAAATAAAAGAGAGAAGACATAAATTGCAGATACTGGGAATGAAGAAGGCAACATCACACAGACCCTTCACACGTCAGAATAATCATCATAGGATGATAGGAATAATTCCACAGATTAAATTTGACAACATAAATGAAATGGGCCATTTTCTCAAAAACAAACTACCATAAATCAAATGTGAAATGCATCATTTTGATAGCTCCATAACTATTAAAAATTAAATCCATAATTATAAACACTCTGAAAAGGGAAATCTCCAGGTCTAAATGGTTACACTGGAGAATTCTACCAAATATTCAAATTAAAACCAATTATACACAATTTCTTCCAGAAAGTAGAAGAGATAGGAATGATTTCCATTCATTCATGAAGCTAATATTACCCTGACACCAAAATCAGACAAAGATGGTACAAAAAGAAAAACTGCAAATCAATATCCCTCATTAAAATGGCAACAAGAATTCTTAGCAAATTTAATTATTCAATATATAAAAAGAATAATGCAGCATGACCAGGTGAGATTTATATCATGAACAACAGTGGATTATTTGAAAATCTAGCAATATAATTCCTCTTGTTAACAGGATAAAAATAAATATTATATGATCATATCAATTCAAAATAAGCATTTGACAAAATCCAATACCCATTCATAATGAAATCTCTCAGAGAAACAGAAATAAAGATCTTAGTTAATTGATAAAAGAGAAATTCTAAAAAATAAAGCTAACATTTTACTTGATGAAAGACTGAATATTTTCTGTCTCAGATCAGGAAACATCAAGCATGTTTCCTCTTATCTCTCTTATGCAACATGCTGCTGGAAGTCCTACCAAGTGCAAAGCCAAAGGAAAAAAAAAGAAAGAAAAAAGAAAAAGAAGACAAAAGGGATGCCTATCAAAAGGGAAGAAATAAAATTGGATGAATCTAAAGAATTATACTGAGTGAAAAAACTGAATCTGAAATGTGTATACTATGTGGTTCCATTTATGTATCATTCCTGAAATGGCAAAATTACAGAAATGGAAAAGAGATTACTGATTGCCAGTGGTTAAGATGGAAGTGGCTACCCTGGTAGCTCAGATGGTTAAGAATGCTCCTGCAATGCAGGAGACCTGGGTTCAGTCTCTGGGTTGGGAAGATCCTCTGGCAAGGGGAATGGCAACCCATTCCAGTATTCTTACCTGCAGAATCCCATGGACAGAGGATCCTGGTGGCATACAGTCCATGAGGTCACAAAGAGTTGGACATGACTGAGCTACTCAGCTCATCCACAAGAAGGGTAGGGGTGGGAGGGAAGTGGGGGTGGTTACGAAAGGGCAACATGAAGGATCCTTGCAGTCATGTCAATGTTCTGGTGTCAGTTCTATCAATGCCAGTGTTCAGATTGTGATACTGAACCACAGTTTTGCAGAATTATTTCATACATGTGAATCTACAATTATCCCATAATAAACAGCTAAATTTTAAAAGATGGGAACAAAAAAAGCCTCTTCTCATATAGAGCTGTCATCTAGTTTGGAGGTAGGAGAGAAACATAATTTAAAAAAAAATAAAAGAGAAGAAAAAGTTTTTGAGAGATATGCTGAGTTGTATTACACAGAATATTCATAAGAAAGAACTAGAGGAAGGAGGAAAATCCATCAGCTGTATTATTTGAGTTTTTATAGAGGAGGGAATGGCCGGAGTTTGAGAACTGAGTGCACTGTTCACAGGTGAAGATGGCCATCTTGGGAAGATGAAGAAGAGCAAGACTAAGAGATTAACTGAGAGGACTGCCTCTTAAACTTGCACAGGTACAAGCAAGCAAACAGAACAAGCAACCAACCACATAGTACAAAGCTTGCGCTTCAATCTTATCAAAGGAATGGAGTATGAGGAAAAAACTTTCAGTTCTGAAAATTCAAGTCTCCTTGGTGCATGTGATACTCTTGTCTTATATAAAATTGTTGAGAATCTAAATTACTTAATGATTTATGGTTGAGAAAACTTTCTTCAGATTAAAAACAACCCTGAAGTAACTCCTGGGCTCTACTTATCAGTGGTTTCTCCCGACATGTATTCTTGGAAAATTCTTAGATCGGGTTCACCAAAAGCAGCCCTGAGAACAAGATTTCTAACACCTTTATTGAGGAAGGGCTTTTAGGAAACCCATTAGGGAGTGATGGAAGCAAGAGAGAGAAGGGAAAGAAACCAGGGTGTTTGCAAAAGAAGACAAGATCCCATGAAGGGCAGTTTCAGCCTGATTCTGGAGGGGATCTCAGAGTATATCCTAACCAGAGATGAGGAAACTGAAATTTTACATCTTCACATCAGTCAGTCAAGATAATGAAAAAATAAATGAGTAAAATACATGTTAGTTGTTGAATAGAAAATCGGGAGAGACTTCACCAATATAAAGTTAATTTGTAAAACTGAGGCTGACTTTGAGAGAGAGAATAGGCCATATTATGTGCAGTTTCTGAAACAAGAACATATTTGGTATGATGGAGTAATCACTATACAGAGTGTGCGAGAGGAAAGGGCAGAATGATACCAGTTGAGTTCAGAAAGATAATTGTGATGTGGTTGCAGAGAGTGAAGGTACAGAAGCTGAACAGATAACACCTTATAAGCCATAGTAAGGGGCTTATCTGGTTGCTCAGATGGTAAAGAATCTGCCTTACAATGTGAGATATTTGGGTTCAGTCCCTGGGTCAAGAAGATCCCCTCGAGAAGGAAATAGCTACCCACTCCAGTATTCCTGCATGGAGAGTTCCATGGACAGAGGAGCCTGGCAGGCTACAGTCCATAGAGTTTCAAACACTTTCACTTTTTTTCAAGCCAAAGTAAAGCTTTTTATTTTCACTCTGAGATGGAAACAATTTGCTTTTTTTTTTTTTTTAAGCTAAAAAGTAGCATAATGTTTTCTAAAGAATGTCTCTTGCTGCTTCATTGAAATTTTGACTGATGGTTGTCAGGGAAGGAAACATGAAACCATGAACCAGTTAGGAAGCTAAAGAAACAATTCAGGCATAAAAGGATAGCTGTTGTTGTTGTTTAGTTGAAAAGTCCTGTCTTATTCTTTTTGCAACCCCACGGATTGCAGCCTTCTAGGCTCCTCTGTGTATGGGATTTCCCAGGCAAGAATACTGAAGTTTGTTGCCATTTCCTTCTCCAGGGGATCTTTCCAACCCAGAGATCAACCCGTGTCTCCTGAATTGACAGGCAGATTCTTTACAACTGTACCACTAGGGAAGCCCTAAAATGATAGTACGTTTTACCAAAGTGATATTGGTAGAGGTAAATAAAAATTATAGAATTCTAGATATTTGTTTAGAGTGTGCTGCTGCTGCTGCTGCTGCTAAGTCGCTTCAGTTGTGTCCGACTCTGTGCAACCCCATAGATTGTAGCCGACCAGGCTCCCCCGTCCCTGGGATTCTCCAGGCAAGAACACTGGAGTGGGGTGCAATTTCCTTCTCCAATGCATGAAAGTGAAAAGTGAAAGTGAAGTCGCTCAGTTGTGTCTGACTCTTAGCGACCCCATGGACTGCAGCCTACCAGGCTCCTCCATCCCTGGGATTTTCCAGGCAAGAGTACTGGAGTGGGGTGCCATTTCGAGTGTAGTCAGCTGCATTTGCAGATGTGGTATGTGGGAGAAAGAGAGGAGGCAGGGATGAGCCCAAGGTCTCCCAGCTAAGCCACTGGAAAAATGAGGGTGTTTACTGAGATAAGAAATGTCAAGAACAGGATTTACGGGAGAGGGAGAGTGTAAGAGGGCAGAGGATAGGTTATTCATAACATGGCTTTATATTTCTTTAGAATAGTTCTCGATGAGTACAAAATAAATAGATCAACTTCATTGTACTCTTTTCCTATTTGATTTTTATACCTTTATTCCGTCCCTTTCATCTGTCTTCTCATGTTTTCTTTTTCTCTGTCTCTCTCTCCCTTCCTCTCTCCTCTCACTTCCTTTCTTCCTTCCCTCTTTTCCTCCCTCTTTCTCTTCTCTCTCTACACAACTTTCCTCCATTTTCAGGCACCATTCTGGTCATAATTGTGGAGGCCAGAAGGTCAGGATAGCATTCAGATAGAGTGTTACAATTGGGAAAATATTCTGGGACATTCCCCTCAATATAAAAAACATGAATAGAGACATTATTGGCGAGCTTTCATTCATAATTTTTTTAAACTCAATTTCCTTGCTTTTGTTAAGTGGAAAGAATTCCAAAGACAATCAGCTTTCTATATCTGTTTTTATATACCACCTGATTTGTTTGGAACACCAAGTTGTCCAAATTATAAAGTAAGGTAGGAGGGAGTTATTTACAGAAATACACAAAAAGGTTTCAAATTTAGTCCTTCTGAACTTTTTCACTTATCTTACCCATAATTATGAATAATGAACATTAATGCATTCTATTATTAGTATGGAAATGATAACTAAAGAGCATTTTTTCCAATATACATTTTCATATTTTTGACTTTTTAAACCTTTTTTGGAAACTGTTAATTTGCTATGCTATATTCTTATACTGCTCCCTAAAGTTAAAAATGTAAAAAAAAAAAAAAAAAAACCAAACCAGCAAACATAGCTAAAAATAATGGGTCTCATGGAAACACATAAAAGTGGAGCCTTTTAAAATCTTTTTTAAAAAATATAAGATGCAGAATATAAGTCTTGTTTGGGCTAACTTGACTACGATAGGTTAAAGGCAATGTTGGCTCTCTTCCAAGCTGTCCACCCCTAGTCTGTGAGCCCTTTGGGCATCCAGTAGGTCAGACTTATGACTCCTAATGAGTAATGCAGTGGTACTTAAGCTGTTGCAGATGGGATGGGAATAGCAAAAACCACGCCTCTCTAATTACATGTATCAGCCCTCTTGCATTGGGATGCCTTCTAACATTTTAGGATGGGGGGAGCCAGCCGAATAATCACATGGAAAATACAAATCTGTAGGAGCTGCCAAAGTTATCCCAGGTTCTAGCTGCTAGAAAGTCTTTGCACTATTCTGATGTCGGTATTGACAGCCTGCCTACCTCCTGCAGATGTCAAAGCCAAGGTCAAGACCAGGATAGTGCACAAGCTGTCAACTTAGCATAAGAAAACAGGTAAGCACATCCTGAGCAGGATAGGGAAGTCTCCATAATTGGCAGTAATTTTGGGTGGAAACTATAGGTCATGACATTAGTGGAAATCTATGAGATCACTCCCTCCTTAATGCTCCCACAGGAAAGCAAAAAAATCAGTACTTGATGAAAGGTCAGCATTTTATGGGCTGACTTCCTCTCAACTATACCTTTCAAAAGCCTTTCTTTTTTGGACTTTGCAACCTTTTTATTTTTAAAAACAGCTCTTTATTTGAATGTACTTAAAGAACAATGAACCTATGTGCTAGTTAAGAATTAGGCAATCACATGGTCTTCAGCAGTTGCAAATGATGGGGTTGTTTTATAATAAACTAATGGAAGAAAGAAATTAAAAACTGATTCTATCACAACTTAAAAACTGATTCTATCACAACTCATTACAAAAGATTGTGTGAATGAAAATCATAGCATTATACTATGTGAAATAGTATACTAATATACTAAGTGAAATAGTTACTAGTAACACTCTGAAATGGTTAAAATGGGGAACTATAGAGTCACTGAGAGAAGGCAATGGCACCCCACTCCAGTACTCTTGCCTGGAAAATCCCATGGATGGAGGAGCCTGGTAGGCTGCAGTCCATGGGGTCACTAAGAGTCGGACACGACTGAGAGATTTCACTTTCACTTTTCACTTTCATGCATTGGAGGAGGAAATGGCAAGCCACTCCACTGTTCTCGCCTAGAGAATCCCAGGGATGGCGGGGCCTGGTGGGCTGCCGTCTATGGGGTCGCCCAGAGTCGGACACAACTGAAGTGACTTAGCAGCACAGAGTCACAATGTATAGTAAGGTATTAGGATTCTTAGTGGGTTAAATTAAGTATACAGATATTATACATTTTACCTGATAATAATACTAATGATCATTAAATTCTTCTATTCTCCCAGACCTGAGGCTATTAAATACCTTACATACTTAATTCACAAAAGAAGTCTCTCAACTAGGTTTTTATGAATGGTTGCTTAGAGAAGACAGTCATCCAGGAAGTGGTGCATTAAGGCCTCAAAATAAGACTTGTCTGACTGGAAAATTTTACTCTTAACACCGCCATTTTGAGAACACGGCAAAAAACTTGTTATTCAGTTCCTAAGTTGTGTCTGACTCTTTGTGACCCCATGGTCACATGCTTCTATGTCCTTCTCTGTCCTCCACTATCTCTTGGAGTTTGCTCAGATTCATGTCCATTCAGTCAGTGATGCTATCTAACCATCTCATCTTCTGCTGTCCCCTTCTCTTCCTGCCCTCAATCTTTCCCAGCATCAGGGTCTTTTCCAATGAGTCAGCTCTTCTCATCAGGTGGCCAAAGTATTGCAGCTTCAGCTTCAGCATCAGCCCTTCCAATGAATATTAAAGGTTGATTTTCTTTCGGATTGACTGGTTTAATCTCCTTGCAGTCCAGGGGACTCTCAAGAGTCTTTTCAAACACCACAGTTTGAAAGCAATTCTTTGGCTCTCAGCCTTCTTTATGGTCCAATTCTCACATGCATTCATGACTACTGGAAAAACCATAGCTTTGACTATATGGGCCTTTGTTGGCAAAGTGCTATCTCTACTGCCTAACATGCTTTCTATTGTCATAGCCTTTCTACCAAGGAGCAAGCGTCTTTTAATTTCATGGCTGCAGTTACTGTCTGTGGTGATTTTGGAGCCCAAGAAAATAAAATCTGCCACTGCTTCCATTTTTTCCCCTTCTATTTGCCATGAAATGGTGGGACTGGATGCCATGATCTTAGTTTTTTAATATTGAGTTTTAAGCCAGACTTCCCTGGTGGCTCAGATGGTAAAGAGTCTGCCCCAAATGTGGGAGACCCAGGTTCGATTCCTGGGTCAGGAAGATCCCCTGGAGAAGGAAATGCAACTCACTCCAGTATTCTTGCCTGGGAAATCCCATGGACAGAGAAGCCTGGCAGGCTACAGTCCATGGGATTGCAAAGAGTCCGACATGACTGAGTGACTAACACACCCAAGTTTTAAGCCAAGCAGTAAGCTGAGAAAGGCTAATTGGTAAGGATTGCTTTGGTTTCTAATTTGCATTATAATTTAATCTTGTCTAAGGCTCCTTCCCATAAATTCCTGAGTTACTTAAGAAATGCTTGATACAAATTGCAATATATGAGAGAGAAGATACTTTCTCTGCTACTTCAAAAATAAATATGCAATCAAAATAGCAAATGGGTTATAGCATATATCTTCTTCACAGGATGAAAAAGCAGGTTCATTTACAAATAGAATGGATCAGAACTAGAAAATATGTTAGTAAGGTCAGATTTACCTGATTACTGATTATGGATGAAGCAATTCTAAAACTACTTTAAATTAGTTATAGAATGAGTGAATGCGTTAATATGGTTGGGAGTCACACCACACATGAAATTGAGAAAGACAAAGAAAAAAAAATACTCTGAGATGGGAATGAATTGGAATTGTACATTCCTGTGCAAACTCCTGATTTCTAAAATATGAATCTGTGCACAGATATGGATGCATGTCAGTATATGTATATATGACCATGTATGTGTGTGTGTTAGTGTTTTTTCATAGCCCTGGCTGTTGAAAGGGCCAAGAAATAAACATAGCACAATAAAAAGAACCATACGGTGACAGACATTATATATCTATTATTATTATTCACTTAACCCTGGGTTCCTTATAAAAATGACTGCAGGATTGGAGCAATTGAGATGGAAGATGATCCTGCAGCATTAGCTATGCAAAACAGTAAGGAGAGATAAAACAATTATGTGGGTCTGTCACAAGAATATGGGAGCTTGAGTGGGCTCCCACAGCAAATCTGGGTTACTTTGAACATCAAAATAATTATGAACAAGAATAAATTATAAATTTAAAAGAGACAAATAGATAAATAAGTGGGAGGAGGAAGAAGATCTTTTCTTACAGTAAAATACCAAAATAATGGTTTACTAGTAAGGCTCAATATGTACTACCCTTCAGAGAATCTACTAATTGTATAGAAAGTGTAGTAACCACAGGCTGGAGAAATTAGGTGACTCTTTGCCTTGACCCATAGATCAAAATTGTCATCAAAATGAAGGGTGGCTACATATCAGTGTGCCTTCAGATGTGACTATCTGAACAAGATACAATATCGCTTTGGTATCTTTCCAGTCATTTGTGCATAATCTGAATCTAATTATGAGTGATACATCATGCAAATCCCCAAATGAGGAACAGTGCTGAAGAAAAGAGGGAGAGAGAGAGTTCTTCAAAATGCTGATATGAAAAGGAAAGAGTGTGAAGATGTTTCAGATTAAGAAGACTAACTCATCAGAACTAAATGAAAAGCTTACTCTAGATGATTTTATATAGGAAGACAAGCAATTTTATAATGAACATTTTGTATCAGTTAACAGAATTGGAATATTTAGGGTAGATTAGATAAAAGTATTCTATCAATGTTAAATTTACTGGAATTGATAACTGTGAAAAAATATTCATATTTTCGCCCCTATCTTTGGACTGTCAGTATCATGCTTAGAAAGATAGAATGCTTTGCTATTTGGGAATAAATAATACTGGAGAATAACAATTTAAATTGGGTACTCAATTTTTTGGTATGGTTTAATTTGTATTTTCTATTTTAAAATGAAACTAAAATGTTCAAACCATTTTGTATTTAACAATGAGTAATTACCAATAAGCTTAATATTTGAATGATGAATGAAACAAATATTTATTGGTCTTCATTTATTGAGGAATAATTTTTCTGACAAAGCTTTATGGTATCACAAATTTACCATCCTTTCCTCTCATTTGACTTACCTAAGTAACCCCTCAAAAATCATATTTTTGTGCACAAAAAGATTCAGCGTTTTCTCAGATGTGTTAATTCCTTGATGGTCAAAATGTTCTCTTCTGTGATACCTACTGTTCTCTCATACAACTTTGTCCAAAATTTACATGATTCAAACACACATGTTCTTCATTCATTTTTGCTTATTTACTCTTAGAAATTAGTGGGTTTTTTCCTTGTGTGTCTATTCAAACTCCATCATACCTTTACTGGTTAATAGTTTGGCACTGAATCTCAGTAGTTGTCCAGCATTTTATTAATAGTTTCATAAAATCTTGATGTTGCCACTTTTACTTTGTCATCAGTTTGCTCTATACTGTATTGTATTCTTGCAAGAATTCAGCATTTCACAAAACACTGACCATAAAAACACAAGGAGGGAGGGAAATTTGAATTCAGACCAATTTTATGAGTGTTCAGTTCACTAATAAATAATATTGTCTTGTGATTATTTTGCTTCTTCATTTACCTTGTAACCATGGAAACATGGAAAATGAATATTGGAAAATTAGAACCACTTGTATATGTTTCCTGGCATATACTTCTACTCCAAGCTATTCTCCTAAAGATTTTGAACCTTGTCCAGAATGTCTTGCTCCAACAATTACAGCACAGCTCATGTAAGACTCTACCACACTGAATCTGAAACTGGATGAAGACCAATCCTACCTAATTTGCATAGGGACCTTGAGCTGAAAGGGCTAAAGTAGGCTAGGGAAACCCTGGTTTTGTTCCAGTATCATGCAAGAGGACAGAAGAAAGTACTCTCGAAAACAAAGAACAAATTAACATCAAATTGCCCAGTTAAATATCGGTATATGTCATCTACAAAAGAAAAACCTGTAGGCACATGGATGTTGTCTGTTAAGATCCATCCATTGATCCAGTCAAAGAATATTTAGTGAAGATGTTCCATGTATGAAACACGACTGTATTCTACAAGTCAGAGGTGGTAAAGAGGGAGTGCATGAAATGAAAAGAGAGTGAGGAAGAAATATTGTTTACCTGATGCTCTACCTTCATAACACTAAGGAATTCTTATACTCCTGAACAGTGATTTACAGTGGAAAAAAATTATCCTGAAAATAAGATTGAAATTAATGATTTTTAATATTACAACAAGTTGAATTGTTTTAGCATGCCTCAAATCTAAAATCAGTTTTTATTTAACTGATTAGCAGTTAAGAGGGCTTCCTTGGTGGCTTAGCAGTACAGAATCTGCCTGCAATGCAGGAGACCTGGGTTTGATCCCTGGGTCATGAAGATTCCCTGGAGGAGGTTGTGGCAACCGACTCCAATATTCTTGCCTGAAGAAGCCCGTGAACAGAGGAGCCTTGCAGGCTACAGTCCCTAGGATCGCACAGAGTAGGACACAACTGAAGCGACTAAGCCGCAACAGCAGCAGTTAAGACTATATTGTTCTCTGGAAGAGGAAACCACTGACCCAGCACACTGGTGTGAGCTGAGGATAAACATTTAATAAATAAATAAATTGCATGGACCCAAGCGGAGCTAAGATGCATGTGGTTATGAAATCATACTTCCATTTGTAGGCCTCTGTTCTACAAATGTGGCGTAAGGAAACATTTATACAAAGCTTCACATGCAGTTTAATGTATTACATTCTTTTAGCAGCTAGAATATAATAGTCCAAAAATCAATTCCCACAGGTCACATGAAGAATTTAGCGGTTTCAAAACAAGCAAAACTACATCCTACAGAGAGTACTACAGCCACTAGAAAATGTTTGATTCTAAGTTTTGAGGCTTATTTATCACAACAAAAACTTAGTTGGTTTTATCTATTCTCATAAACTTCAGATCTTTGTAGAATCTACAAGTTGAAAACTATGCCTATAATGCTAGGGCTTCTTTTCAATTTTCAATGGATTGTTTCTCACTGTTTGTTATAGTATTTATAGTTGGATTACATAACAGGATCATGCTTCCTCAATTATTTTGTTAAAAAGTACCTAAATAATTTAATGAGATTAACAGTTGGACACTCTGCAAATGTACTTAACATTATTCTAATCAGTCATTTGTTAACTGTATGTGCACAGCATTATAATAGGGCTAGAGGATTACCGACATGAAAAGAATACATTGGTCTCTGTACTGGAAGGTCACAGTCTAAGATGGAGATTAAGTCAAATATGAGGAAGTTTATTGATTGTGACCAAAGCAGAATGTTCCTTGCAGAAATCAATAGGGAAAAGAAAAAGAAAAAAAAATGCAATTATATCCACAAAAAATTACTTGCAAAGTAACCAAATATTTAATATAAATATAAAAGCTTAATTTCTCTCTTTACTAGATAAAGGTGGGAGTCATCCCCACCGGTCCAGGCATATGCTGTGCGACCTTAGTGCCAGCTTGGAGATCTCCCTCACGGAAGAGGTGGAGGGCAATGCCACACAGAATCAGGCAGTTACCAGCGCAGTGTGTCAAGTGTTCCTCCTCTTCCTTCTTGTGTCTTCCTCTCTTTTGGCAGTCAAGAACTTAGGATGAATTAGAACCTCTGAAGGAAATTACTGCAATGAGTCTCCCACCAGCAAACTCCCTGGCAAATGTCCCTGACTCTGGACGAGAGGCTCTTTGTAAGAGATCTCTCCTTCTTTCCTGCTGGCCAGGAAGCTTGCTGTCTGCACTCTGGAATTTATATTTGAGCTGAAGCTTGACTTGGCTCTCCGCTGAACTCAAAAAGCTGAACAATAGTAATAGCTAACATATATTGAGCATTACAACGTGCAGATCCAATACTAATTGTTCTGAAAACATAGCCTTACAAAACAAATGAGCCCTCCCCCAACCTTCAACTCATGACTGAAAAATGCCCTAAGACTAGACAACTACCATTTAGGAAAAAACCTCAGATAATCTAGTATCTGACTCATTTACGGGATTCATTATTGATCACAGTATTATTTAATGACATATTGCTTAGACTTTAAGAAAATAAATTTGATTTCTCTAACATCCACTGCCATCAGCTGATGACAGAGATTTAGCCAGAACCAAAATATTTCGCTCTGTAAGACTCACTATGTCTCATCTGAAAGAGAAAGCATCATATGATTGAAAAGCACTCAGTTTGGAATTCAATTGCCGATTCAATCCAACTTATGTTTCCAAAGTCAGCACCCTCTTTTACTAACTTGTGATGGCAATCAAGTCATAAACTCATATGTAAAATGACTGATAATATGAGACAGTTATGTATTTTTCAGGATGACAATACATATAAAAAGTTTTTTGAGATTTTATATACACATTAATTGGTCTTCCCTGATGGCTTTCAATCTTATGATGGATTTAGAAAAGGCAGAGGAACCAGAGATCAAATTGCCAACATCCATAGGATCATCAAAAAAGCAAGAGAGTTCCAGAAAATCATCTATTTCTGCTTTATTGACTATGCCAAAGCCTTTGACTCTGTGGATCACAACAAACTGTGGAAAATTCTTTAAGAGATAGGAATACCACCTGGTATTTCTGAATGCAGGTCAAGAAGCAGCAGTTAGAACTGGACATGGAAAAACAGACTGGTTCCAAATCAGGAAAGGTGTATGTCAAGTCTGTCTATTGTCACCCTGATTATTTAACTGATATGCAGAGGACATCATGAGACGTGTTGGACTGGATGAAGCACACGTTGGAATCAAGATTGCCGGAGTAATACCAATAACCTCAGATATGCAGATGATACCACCCTTATGGCAGAAAGCGAAGAAGAACTAAAGAGCCTCCTGATGAAAGTGAAAGAGGAGAGTGAAAAAGTTGATTTAAAACTCAACATTCAGAAAACTAAGATCATGGCATCTGGTCCCATCACTTCATGGCAAATAGATGGGAAACAGTGGAAACAGTGACAAAATCACTGCAGATGGTGACTGCAGCCATAAAATTAAAAGACACTTGCTCTTTGGAAGGAAAGTTACGACCAACCTAGACAGCATATTAAAAAGCAGAGACATTATTTTGCCAACAAAGGTCCATCTAGTGAAAGCTATGGTTTTTCCAGTAGTCATGTATGGATGTGAGAGTTGGACTATAAAGAAAGCTGAGCACCAAAGAATCAATGCTTTTGAACTGTGGTGTTGGAGAAGACTCTTGAGAGTCCCTTGGACATCAAAGAGATCCAACCAGTCCATCCTAAAGGAAATCTCTCCTGAATATTCATTGAAATGACTATTGCTGAAGCTGCAACTCCAATACTTTGGCCACTTGATGTGAAGAGCTGACTCATTTGAAAAGAGCCTGATGCTGGGAAAGATAGAAGGCAGGAGGAGAAGGGGACGATAGAAGATGAGATGGTTGGATGGCATCACTGACTCAATGGACATGAGTTTGAGTAAACTCTGGGAGTTGGTGATGGACAGGGAGGCCTGGCATGCTGCAGTCCATGGGATTGCAAAGAGCTGGACACAACTGAGTGACTGAACTGAACTGAAATGGTCGCTCAGAGGGTAAAGAATCTGTCTGCAATCCAGGAGATCTGGGTTCCTGCGATGCGGGAGACCTGGGTTCAGTCCTTGGGTTGTGAAGATCCCCTGGTGGAGGGCATGACAACCCACTCCAGTATTCTTGCCTAGAGAATCCCCATGGAGAGAAGAGCCTGGCAGACTACAGCCAATGGGGTCACAAGGAGTCAGAAAGGACTGAGCATCTTTCACACACATACATATTAATTAGATTTTGGTTTATGCTATAGTAATATACATATTTTTCTTAGAATCAAAAACTCTTTCTCATCTTGATATCTTCCTTTAGCACTCAGCACTATGCCCCATCCTAAATAGGAATTCAGTTAACGTGTTCACATTTGTATTGTTTAGATTCAACTTTTCAGTATGTAAATTACACATTATTTAGTAAAAACTTTTAAACATAAACTGTTAGCATTTTCTGCAAAACATCTTGTGAGCAGATTATTTTATATCAGTGTTTCTGATTTATATTGAAATTCCTATGAAGTGACCTCTAAGTGTTAAAACTAACAGATATGTATATATCCTCATAATAGTTGTAGAGATAGTTCTTACTGTTAAAAGATTATCAGGAAAGAAATAACATTATTGAGACGTTAAGTGTTTTATCCAAAGGCTGGAGTGAGTTAGTGAACCCCTGAGAATTGAGCGAATCTCCAGATCATTAAGAGGACATAGTTTCCTGGTCCTTCCGTCAGACTGGGTAACAGGGACCTTTTGCTCTGGATGCCAATCCTGAGAGGACCCCATGTATTTCAAATTGACACACAACACACCTAAGGAAAGTTTTGGAAAGTTTCATAACAACTTGGACCAAGATAAAAATCCACCCAAAAAGAACATTCAAACAAACTGAGTCACTCAGGCCAGAGGGATATGAATGTGTGTGTGTGTGTGTGTGTGTGTGTGTGTGTGTGTGTGTGCGTGTGTGGAAGGTGGTAAGATGAGCAAATCATGGCTTCTATCTGAGGGAAATAAAAAATATGACTGTTTTTGTTTAAGTTTCACTGTGCAGGTCTTTGAAGATGGGTGACATAGCTCTTAGAACTGCCCAGAGATGTGGAGTTAGAAAAGTGATAATGTTGAGGAGCTACTCTTTCTGCACTCTCTGGGGACTTTGTCCTGGCCGGGCAGGTTCTGTCACCACCAAGGCCCTGCCTCCAACCTGCCATGTCACGTCAGGTCTCTTCTAAGAGAGACTCAGAGACTATAGGATGGAGGAACTGAGGGGAAATAGTCCAGGCCATGAGGATAGTTTGATTTATAACTTGTATGTTTTTAGAAATATGTCTGTGGGCTTCTTGATCTGAATTCTACAAATGTTGGGAGACGGTCCTTTCCACATTCTTTCATTTACTCTTCTCTCAAAAGCCTGATACAAAAGTCTTATTCATCTCAAAGGCAATAATAGTTGGGAAAGTGAAAGTGAAGTCGTTCTGTCGTGTCCGACTCTTTGTGACCCCATGGACTGTAGCCTACCAGGCTCCTCCGTCCATGGGATTCTCCAGGCAAAAGTACTGGAGTGGGTTGACATTTTCTTCTCCAGGGGATCTTCCTGACCCAGGGATTGAACCCAGGTCTCCCACATTCCAGGCAGACACTTTAACCTCTGAGCCACCAGGGAAGCCAACAATAGTTGGGAGAAGAGTACAGATCTATCCTAAAGCTTCCCCAAATGCAATTGTCGAATAAGCTAACAATAGTGCCACTAAAGAAAACTAGATCTGACAAATGCATGTTCATTACAAACGTACTAACAAATTTGAAGCTTCCTGGAAATTAATTTAACTCTTTCATATTTTCAGATGATAAGAAATTTGAAGTCAAAGGACTGAGTGAGTTTCCCCTGTTTATTTTTTTTTTAATCTAATACCCGTATAGTGTGCCAAGTAGTAAGTGAAAAATAAGAGGATACCAAGTGACTTGGAGATTCTAATTCAGTTACAATGGTCATTTGAAAAGATGAGGCCATTAAAAGGACATATGGATAAAGGAAAGAAGTGAGTCACTTGAATGTACAGAGGAAGAATGTTGAACATGGAGAGAGTAGGCAGATGGGTATACATTTGTTGGTTTGAGATAATGAGTAACGTGGTAAAAAATGGGGTCAGAGAAGTAGCCAGGGCCATATCAGGTAGGGCTCTGTGCACATGGTAAGGATTTTAGTTTTTACACTGAGTGAGATGGGTGAAAAGGAAAGACTGAGACCAGGAGAAGGACATGCTGTGACTTATGAGGACAAAGGATCAGGGTGGTTGATATGTGGCAGAGTTTGGAGGAGGTAAGAGAGAAGCAGGGAGACCAATTAGAACCCAGGACATTAAGGGCAATTTGGTCACCCAATGTTCTTTCTGCACACTCTACCTCCTTTTGTGTGAACAGCCGTTCTTGGAAATTCACAACTCTTTGTTATCTTTAAATTTGTTTAATCTCTCTAATATTTCCTTTCAGAGGCAAGATGAGACATTGTTTCTTTTGCCCCTTCTTTCCTTATCTTTATTTTTAGTTGATAAAGCAAATTTGTTAAGATCGTACAGTGTTTTCTGATGCTATTATTACTGTCATTCTATAAATTGAAGCAAAATTAACACATTAAGTTGACAAATACCAGTGATGGGTTTTTTAATTCGGCAGAGTCTTTGATAGTACACTTCTCTCATTTAAATTGAGCCTGCTATATATGTACATTTATGCTAAATTTATGCATTTATATTTAATTATATTTTATGTACCACTGTATATTCACATATAGGGTTTCCCCGGTGACTCAGCAGTAAAGAATATGCCTGCAATGCAGGAGATGAGGGTTTGATAATTGGGTTGGGAAGTTACCCAGGAGGAAGGCATGGCAACCTACTCCAGTATTCTTGCATGGGAAATCGCATGGACAGAGGAGCTTGGCAGGCTACAGTCCATCAGATAGCAAAGAGTCAGACATGACTGAAGCGACTGAGCTTCATACATATAGTATTACAATATAAAGCATTATAAAGATATATGTCACAAAAAATTATAAAAGTTGAATATAAATAGAATTGGTAAAATTATACCCCTGAACTCTGAAAGATCATTCTGTACATCCCTGGAGGGTGCTCTCCACTTTGAACACTCACTAAAGTTGTAGAGGCTTAATTACATGAAAGTCACTGCCTTTGAAACCGGAGTGCCTACTGCCAACTCTTCTTGGAACCACAAAGTCTGTGCATGAATTTTGAGATTTTGAGGCATCTCAAGGACAGAGATGAATATAACAGGGGTATGGGAAAAGTCTGAGAAGGTGAAATTGATTCAGAAAAGGGATAAAGACAGAAGAGAAAGAATGCAGAGGCTCATCCACGGGAGCTGAAAAGAAGTATTCTGCTCTAACTTCCATGTTCTATTTTTCTGACTAGCTAATCATGACATTGGGCTTCCCTGATGGCTCAGTTGGTAAGGACTCTGCCTGCAATGCAGGAGACACAGCTTTAATCCCTGGGTCAGGAGGTAATGGCATCCCACTTCAGTATTCTTGCATGGGAAATCCCATGGACAGAGGAGCCTGGCAGGCTCCATGAGGTCACAAGAGTTGGACTCGACTTGGTGACTAAGCAACCAATCATGGTATTGCTTTCTTTCTGTATTATAGCTATATACTTTTCGAGATATTGAAGCCATTAATCACAGGTTCTTCCCTAGTTAAGTCTGTATTCATAATCATTACATATTTATGTCTCTCTCTATACCCATCTCCATATTACTATATAGAGATATATATGAATGTCTGCCTATCTATCGATCTATCAATCTATCTGTGTATCTTATGTGTCTATCCATCTGGCATCCAGCTGTCTCTCTCTATTTATGGAATTCTTATTGGTGTACTTCTCTTAGTATACAGATATGTCAAGATTTATGCAGCACACTCTACCGTGGCTTCCTGAGAATGGGGAGGACACATATTTAACCATCTCTTCTGCATTCATTTTCCACTACTGACATGAAAATATCCAAATTAATGGATATTTAATTTGAAAAGTGTCCCAAATGTACACACACACACAAAAAGAGCATTTCATAATGACTTCAATAGGAAAAATAATTGAAATTTCCCATTATTACATGCACAAACTAAATGCAATTCCAAATACCCTTAAGATTCCAGGTGAATCAGGAAGATACTACATAATTCTTTGGAGTAAATCATCATAGTCTCTTTTTTCCCAATTCATTAAATGGTTTTTCTGTTGAACCAATAAGCTTCATCAACAGACAGTTTGACTTTGCCTTCAAAAGACTTCCCCCTCTAAGGAGGTAGGTAAAATCTCATATGAACTTCAGAAATTTGCTAGGCTTCTCATAAGGCTTTCTGATGTTTGCTGCTTCTCATAAATGTGACTGAAGCCATCTCCTCAGTTCCACTCTGTTTTCAATTTTTATTCCCAAAATAATCTCTTTAGGTTCAAATTTATCAGTAGGCAATCAGCAAGGAGAACAAAACACTACTTATAAAGATATGTTTTTGAAAGGCATTTTCTCAGGAAGTTCATAGTAACAGCTGCATAATTAGAATTTTACTTTATTTTTTAAATTATGAATTCTATTAAATTTCATTAAATATAGAAAAAATATAGCAAATATCCCTGAACTCACCATTCAGCTTTATCAATCATAAAATGATGACATATTGGCTTATTCTTTGTTTATAGAGCTAATTTATGCTTATCATCCCCTTGCAAATCTTTATGTTATTGCTCATCTCTGTACCTCTGATGAAGAATATATATAATGACTTTACCAGTGTGCAATATCATGTCATAACATTGCAATACAATAATATTACATAATAAGGAATTTTTGATAACAACACAAATATTTTCAGTAACTTGCTTTTTTATTTTGTTTGTTTTGGAAAAGAAAATATACTGATAAAATATTCTTATAGCCCACATTTTTCTCTCTTTAATTTCATTAAAATGTTTTTATTACTGCTTTTCTCCTCACTATTTCTTTGTTCTCCTTTGCCTTTAAGTCTATGGTTTGATAAGAGATATGCTTCCTGGCTTGATTGTCTGCATTTCTTACATTTTCCCCTATTTTTCTATCTCTATGTTGCTGTACTCTTCATTTTAAATTTCCTGCTCTATATCTTTTAGTATCACTATTAATTTGGGAAAGGAAATTAATGGTTTATTGAAACAACTTTTTATTGTGCTCTCCTAATTCTGTTTTGAAGCAGTCCATTCTTGTTTAATAGATGTATTGTTTATTCAAACCAATCTGAGTACGGAAATTATAATTTTATTACTTACTTTGACTCTCAAAGTGATTTGAGAATTTGTTGTTCTGTTTTATTCAAGTAGGCATTTCTCTCTTATGCTGTTGATTTTCTCCAAGTGTCTTGTGATTCTCGGTTGTCAGTTCATATTTGTGAATAAAAGACCTGGTCAACTAATATGAGTACCTAGTATGGGAAACTTCCACCACTGAGTAGGCTTTTTCCCTAACAAGATTTGTCTTCTAATGGTAGTACTGACCATTGTTCTATAAATACGGATAGAGGGTTTCAATGTTTAACTTCATTTTAGGTTATAGGATAAGGATCAACCCTTCCCCTAATTTCTAGTCCCACAACAAGCTCACCTTTGTTCTCCTATGTCTAGGCTCATGATCAGAACTTCTTAAGTATCAGTTCAGTTCAGTTCAGTCGCTCAGTCGTGTCTGACTCTGCGACCCCATGAATCGCAGCACGCTAGGCCTCCCTGTCCATCACCAACTCCCGGAGTTCACTCAGACTCACGTCCATAGAGTCAGTGATGCCATCCAGCCATCTTATCCTCTGTCGTCCCCTTCTCCTCCTGCCCCCAATCCCTCCTGGCATCAGAGTATTTTCCAATGAGTCAACTCTTCGCATGAGGTGGCCAAAGTACTGGAGTTTCAGCTTTAGTATCATTCCTTCCAAAGAAATCCCAGGGCTGATCTCCTTCAGAATGGACTGGTTGGATCTCCTTGCAGTCCAAGGGACTCTCAAGAGTCTTCTCCAACACCACAGTTCAAAAGCATCAATTCTTCGGCGCTCAGCCTTCTTCACAGTCCAACTTTCACACCCATACATGACCACAGGAATTAAGTAAATTTCTTAAGTATATTATTAGATATTTTAGAAGCAGTTCTCTCCTTTTAAACAGGGGGTAAATAAACTCCATATCATGACAACCATTTGTTTTGTAATAATAAGGGTAGATTTGTAAAAGTTAATGGAGCTGACTAGCTTTTCCTGCAGATTATCCTAAATTAAATACCATGAATTCTGCCCAATAGGCCTGCTGTCGAGACAAGATGGCAGAGTGCTCTGATTTGAGAATAGAATACTTTTACTCTCAAATTTAGTCTTTTGGTACATACAGCTTTATGGTCTGCCAGAATTCTTTTGCTGGTAGGTGTTCTCTTATTTTAAATAATTCTATTTCAATGAAATGCAAAGAAAAGCAAAACAAAATTTGTTTGTGAAACATTTTACTGCTTGAAAAATAGTATCAACTGCTCAAAAATCCTGAGTAATAAACTGTTATGCCCATAAGGAGGTTTTACTATCCAGGCTGCTCAGAATCACTCTCCTTCAATCAGTCCTACATTCAATAGCCACATGTGCTTCCCAGGAGCTAACTTTCATGCCAATAAATTGACTGCATTCCACTATCCCAGGGTTGGAGATTCTGCCAAATTATCTCAGGCAAGGAATGCTTTGTCAGTGACCCTGACGAGGCAACTGGAGAAGCCATCTGTGATGTGAGTGGAAAATCCATGCTTCACTATCATGTAGAAGGGCAGGCTTTATTGGCTCTCAGCTGCCCTTAAACTTGGCATGGAGCTTGATGGCACTGCACTCTCTTTGCCAGTTTTCAGAAGGCTAGAGGGCCTACTTATTTTTGAGCAGTTTTCACACATCCTGCTGCCAGGAAACAGAGTAAATCAGATCCTAGGCCCTGAAAACATGATTATACAGGCAGTCTTTGGCCTACGAAGACGTTATTTGTTCCTCAGTTTTATGAAGCTTAGTTGCCCTACACACACGTATTAGCTTTCTAGACCAGCCCAAGTTAACTCATAATCTAAATGAATTGGAAGTAAAAAGAGCCATAGTTCAAGCTTAAGTGATGCATTTAGTGATTTTTGTACATCAAATCCTTCTCAGGTCCAAAGGTGGGAGGACTGCACCAGTGAAATGAGGAGGAGGGAGACCAGCGATTTCCCTAGACATAGAAGTAATGTATCTTCCGAACTGCATCACCACTCTCTCCTAGTTACCCTCAATTTTCTGTTAAAATATCTAAAAATTAAGATACGAATTTGATTTGTATCTCCCCTGCTTAAAAAATTTCAAGAATGTATAATTTCTATTCCCTGTGACTAAAATGCTCTTCCCAAATGTTTCAAACTCATTTTTTCCCAAGATACAAAATTTTTTGTCAAAGTCATGATAACTACCATGGTTGGTTTTCCTCTACAAGTATGCTTTATAAAAAAAAAGTTATAAAATCCTATGCTTTTCTACATGATTTTTGGTACCATGTATAAGGTGCTGTGAAAACAAGTTTCTAGACTGAGATATAGACTCACTTCAGAAATCACAACTTTCTGTATACCTATTTATATTCCCTGAAATAGTGCTCTGTAAAATATATATAGAAACTATGAATCTACACCATAATTCTAGCTCAAAAAGAGCATAAGTATTTTATATGTTGTTATATGTGATTTTCAAAACTATGAAATTTAAAAACATCATTTCTTCATTGATTTTATATAACAGAAATTCTAGATTCTGCAAGAAAGTCTATTTTTTTAAGCTGAACTGACTTCTGGATTTGCTTCCTCAGGCTTCAGCTTGCCAGGGATTTGCTACAAAATTCAATTGCAAAAAGGCTTGTTTTGACAAATTAATTAAAGGATTAATTATGGACACCCATTCTATAACTTTTGAGTGCCAATACAACTGGAGAAAGATTGACTTGTATTCATTTTATAGTTGACTCATGGATGTTAGGGGATGAATTTAGTACAGTAATGATGTCTGATTTGCTGACACTCAGGAAATAGCTTTATAATTATAAAATATATATAGATGTATAGATATGATACCAAAGTATATATGTGTATATATATATATATATATATATATAGTTGTTCAGTTGCTAAGTCGTGTCCAACTCTTTGCAATCCCATGAACTGCAGCATGCCAGGCTTCCCTGTCCTTCACTATCTTCTAGAGTTTGCTCAAACTAATGTCCATTGAGTTGGTGATCCCATACAAACATCTCATCCTCTGTCGTCCCGTTATCCTCCTGTCTTCTATCTTTACCAACATCAGGGTCTTTTCCAATGAGTTGGCTGTTTGCATCAAGCAGCCAAAGTATTGGAATTTCAGCTTCAGCATCAGTCCTTCCAATGAATATTCAGGGTTGATTTCCTTTAGGATTGACTGGTTTGATCTCCTTGCTGTCTAAGGGATGCTCAAGAGTCTTCTCCAGCACCACAATTTGTTTTTATCTTTTTTTAAAAAAAATTTATTTATTTTAATTGGAGGATAATTACTTTACAATGTTGTATTGGTTTTGATTCTTCAGCGTTCAGTCTTCTTTATGGGCCAACTCTCAAGAACATGACTACTGGAAAAACCACAGCTTTGGTTATGCAGACCTTTGTCAATGAAGGGATGTTCTGCTTTTTAATATGCTGTCTAGGTTTGTCATAGATATTCTTCCAAGGAGCAAGCATCTTTTAATTTCAGGGCTGTGGTCACCATCCACAATGATTTGGAAGCCCAAGAAAATAAAGTCTGCTACTGTTTTCACTTTTTCCATGTCTATTTGCCATGAAGTGATAAGAGTGGATGCCATGATCTTAGTTTTTTGAATGTTGAGTTTTAAGCCAACTTTTTCACTCTCCTCTTTCACCCTCATCAAGGAGCTCTTTAGATCCTCTTCACTTTCTGCCATTAAAGTGATATCACCTGTATATCTGAGGTTCTTTATATTTTTCCCAGCAATCTTGATTCTAGCTTGTGATTCATCCAGCCAGGAATGAGGTACTCTGCATAGAAGTTAAATAAACAAGGTGACAAACTACAGCCGTGACATTATTCCTTTCCCAATTTTGAAACCGTCCATCGTTCCATGTCCAATTCTAACTGTTGCTTCTTAACCTACATCTAGGTTTCTAAGAAGACAAATAAGGTGGTTTGGCATTCCCATGTCTTTAAGAATTTCCACAGTTTGTGTGATTCACACAGTCAAAGGGTTTAGCGTAGTCAATGAAGCAGAAGTAGATTTTTTTTTCTTCTGGAATTCTCTTGCTTTTTCCGATGCTGTAAAGAAAATTATTATATAGGAACTTGGAATGTTAGTTCCATGAATCAAGGTAAATTGGACATGGTCAAGCAGTAAATGGCAAGAGTGAACATCAACATTTTAGTAATCAGTGAACTGAAATGGACAGGAATGGGAGAATTTAATTCAGATGACCATTATCTACTAATGTAGGCAAGAATCCCTTAGGAAAAATAGAGTAGCTCTAAGAGTCAACTAAAGAGTCCAAAATGCAGTACTTGGGTGCAAATCTCAAAAATAACAGAAAGACCTTGGTTCATTTCCAGGGCAAATAATTTAACATCACAGTAATCCAAGTCTATGCCCCAATCATTAATGCCAAAGAAGCTGAAGTTGAATGGTTCTATGAAGACCTATAAGACATTCTAGAACTAACAGCAGAAGGTGTCCTTTTCGTCACAGGGGATTAGAATGTAAAAGTAGGAAGTCAAGTGGTACCTGGAGTAACAGGCAAGTTTGTCCTTGGAGTACAAAATGAATAAAGCAAAAGCTAACAGAGTTCTGCCAAGAGAACACACAGATCATAGAAAACACCATGTTCCAACAACACAAGAGACAGCTCTATACATGGACATCTTCAGGATAATCAATACTGAAATCAGATTGCTTATATTCTTTGCAGCCAAAGATGGAGAAGCTCTATACAGTCAGCAAAAACAAGACCTGGAGCTGACTATGGCTCAGATCATGACCTCCTTATTGCAAAATTCAGGCTTAAATTGAAGAAAGTAGGGGAAATCTCTAGGCCAAATTCAGGTATGACATAAATTACATCCCTTATGGTTACACAGTTGAGGTAATGAATAGATTCAAGGGATTATATCTGGTAGACAGAGTGCCTGAAGAACTATGGAGAGAGGTACATAACATTGTATAGGAAATAGTGACCAAAACCATCCCAAAGAAAAAGGTATATACAATAATCATGCTTTTTCTTCTCCTCCTCCTCCTTCTTTTTCTTCCCTTTTAAGACATTACTTTCTAAGAGTATTTTCCCCCTAAGGTGTTATTTACTTTTTTAAAGTCCCACTTGATACTAGTGACATGTCTAGAGAATGTCTGCCTGAGTTAATCCACATGGCACAGGAAAGAACTTGGAGATTAGCTTCCCCAGCATAGAAGCCCTCTCCAGAGAAATGCAGGTTCTCCCAGAGCTGATGTGTTTTAGAGTTCCTCAGCATCTGAGAAGCTGGGACTGTGCAAAGCACCACAGGCACCATGGTTTGTAGCTTCACACAGACGGTGTCTTAAATTACAGCTCCCACAATGCATGGAAGGATGACAGAACATCCCCCACCTTACAATAGCGCAACCCAACCAGGACCTCATCAGCCAACATCTCTTTTCATCAGTCGAAGCCCAATAAATTATTCGGCACTGTTTGGATCACAGGCCACTCATTGAATTCTGCATAGTCTATAAAAAACAAATAAAACTCTGTAAACCAAACAAACTTTAGGTTAAAGGGTGTCTTTAAAGCACCAACTGAGTTGTTTGAATTTAAATCTTGAATATTGTTATGGCTGTATCCTACTTATTGAAGTCATGAAGACAAAGAACTATCGCCTACACTGAAGCCACTTAAAATTTCTCTCCATTCACTAGCATGTATTGTCTCTAAAATTGTGGTATTCATTCCTAGGCTGCCTTACATTAAGTAGGAAAACTCTACACATTTAAAAATATTTCATTCTGATATCATGCCATGCACAGAAGATACTCAATAACTGTTTTTTTTGGATGAACTCTAGCATGAAACCACATCGTCACGTGCAGCTTTAGGCATAGGAAGGGACCAGAGCTGTCCTCTGTTCCTTTTCCCATAGCAGATACTTGCCACAGCAGACGTCTCAAGGCAGGGCTAATATGCCAACTTATTTCCAGAGTTGAGATGGTAGCTCTTCTGTTCAGTCCAAAGAGAGGAAGATGTATGTAGAGCCAGGAACTATGCAGAACTGAACTCCTCAGCCACAGAATTTTGAATCTTCCATGACAAGCTAGAGTTTATTTTCTATTCTGTAAAAATTATGCAAAGGAAGATAATTTATTTTTCAGTGGTATATTAATTAGCAAAGTAGATAACAAATCTTGTATGTTTACATTCAATCTTATATCATGCAGTTCAGTCATTTGGACTAAAGGGTTAATTACCATATTAGCTAAGGTCACATGACCGAGAGTTGCCATACATTTTAAAAGAACTCTTCAATATACAGACTATTGCTTAGAATATATATCTGACCTGTGCTGTGCTGTGCTAGTTGCTTAGTCGTGTCCAACTCTTTGTGACCCCATGGACAGAGGAGCCTGTGGGCTACAGTCCATGGGGATACTCCAGGCAAGAATACTGGAGTGAATTACATCTGAGAGGAGATAGCATACTCTGCCAGCATTCAGCATACACAGAAAGTGAAGACAGAGTTATAAAGAGTGTGGCAGGTTGAAGGCAAAAATTAACAGTCCCTTACATTTGTACATTAAAACTCAACATTCAAAAAACTAGGATCATGGCATCTGGTCCCATCACTTCATGCCAAATAGATGGGGAAACAATGGAAATAGTGACAGACTTTATTTTCTTGGGCTCCAAAATCACTACAGATGGTGACTGCAGCCATGAAATTAAAAGACACTTGCTCCTTGGAAGAAAAGCTAAGACCAACATAGATAGCATATTAAAAAGCAGAGACATTATTTTGCCAACAAAGGTCCATGTAGTCTAAGTGATAGTTTTCCAGTAGTCATGTATGGATGTGAGAGTTGGACTGTAAGGAAAGCTGAGCACCAAAGGATTGATGCTTTTGAACTGTGATGTTGGAGAAGACTCTTGAGAGTCCCTTAGACTGGAAGGAGATCCAACCAGTCCATTCTAAAGGAAATCAGTCCTGAATATTCACTGGAATGACTGTTGCTGAAGCTTAAAATCCAATACTTTGGCCACCTGATGTGAAGAACCGACTCATTGGAAAAGACCCTGATGCTGGGAAAGATTGAAGGCAGGAGGAGAAGGGGATGACAGAGGACAAGATGGTTATATGGTATCAACAACTGGATGGACATGAGTTTGACCAAGCTTCAGGAGTTGGTGATGGACAGGGAAGCCTGGTGTGCTGCATTCCTGGGGTCGCAAAGAGTTGGACACAACTGTGACTACACTGAACTGAACTGCATTCATAATATCAAAGTATGATGGTATCGTTTTACTGAAACCCTCTTTCAAATGTATTATTGCAATGTAATGTAAATGTATTATTACAAAGTAATAAATGCATTATTACACATTTAGTGTATTATTACACATTTAACTTTACGATCAGGTGAAATTCACTTTGCTTACTATACTTGCATTAAAAAAGTACTCAGTTCAGTTCAGTTCAGTTCAGTCCCTCAGTCGTGTCTGACTCTTTGCGACCCCATGAATCGCAGCACGCCAGGCCACCCTGTCCATCACTAACTCTCGGAGTTCACCAGACTCATGTCCATTGAGTCAGTGATGCCATCCAGCCATCTCATCCTCTGTCGTCCCCTTCTCCTCCTGCCCCCAATCCCTCTCAGCATCAGAGTCTTTTCCAATGAGTCAACTCTTCACATGAGGTGGCCAAAGTACTGGAGTTTCAGCTTTAGCATCATTCCTTCCATAGAAATCCCAGGGCTGATTTCCTTTAGAACGGACTGGTTGGATCTCCTTGCAGTCCAAGGGACTCTCAAGAGTCTTTTCCTCAACAGCACTTTATTACCCAGTGGTCATTTCCCCACTAAAAGCTTATGTTTCCACATGTAGAAATAGTACTTTCCTTTGACCTAGAAGTAATTGATAACATATAAAATCATCATTTCCACAGTTTATTGTGATCCACACAGTCAAAGGCTTTGGCATAGTCAATAAAGCAGAAATGTTTTTTCTGGAACTCTTGGTTTTTCCATGATCCAGTGGATGTTGGCAATTTGATCTCTGGTTCCTCTGCCTTTTCTAAAACCAGCTTGAACATCTGGAAGTTCATGGTTCAAGTATTGCTGAAGCCTGGCTTGGAGAATTTTGAGCATTACTTTACTAGCGTGTGAGATGAGTGCAATTGTGTAGTAGTTTGAGCATTCTTTGGCATTGCCTTTCTTTGGGATTGGAATGAAAACTGACCTTTTCCAGTCCTGTGGCCACTGCTGAGTTTTCCAAATTTGCTGGCATATTGAGTGCAGCACTTTCACAGCATCATCTTTCGGGATTTGGAATAGCTCAACTGGAATTCCATCACCTCCACTAGCTTTTTGTTTGTAGTGATGCTTTCTAAGGGCCACTTGACTTCACATTCCAGGATGTCTGGCTCTAGGTCAGTGATCACACCACTGTGATTATCTGGGTCATGAAGATCTTTTTTGTATAGTTCTTCTGTGTATTCTTGCCACCTCTTCTTAATATTCTGCTTCTGTTAGGTCCATACCGTTTCTGTTCTTTATCGAGCCCATCTTTGCATGAAATGTTCCCTTGGTATTCTAATTTTCTTGTAGAGATCTCTAGTCTTTCCCATTCTGTTGTTTTCCTCTATTTCTTTCTGAGGAAGACTTTCTTATCTCTCCTTGCTATTCTTTGGAACTCTACATTCGAATGGGAATATCTTTCCTTTTCTCCTTTGCTTTTCGCTTCTCTTCTTTTCAGTTATTTGTAAAGCCTTCCCAGACAGCCTTCCCATTTTGCTTTTTTACATTTCTTTTCCATGGGGATGGTCTTGATCCCTGTCTCCTTTACAATGTCACGAACCTCCGTCCATAGTTCAACAGGTACTCTGTCTATCAGATCTAGTCCCTTAAATTAAAAGACTCTTACTTCTTGGAAGGAAAGTTATGACCAACCTAGATAGCATATTAAAAAGCAGAGATATTACTTTGCCAACAAAGGTCCATCTGATCAAGGCTATGGCTTTTCTAGTAGTCATGTATGGATGTGAGAGTTGGACTGTGAAGAAAGCTGAGTGCTGAAGAATTGATGGTTTTGAACTGTGGTGTTGGAGAAGACTCTTGAGAGTCCCATGGACTGCAAGGAGATCCAACCAGTCCATCCTAAAGGAGAGCAGTCCTGAGTGTTCATTGGAAGGACTGATGCTGAGGCTGAAACTCCAATACTTTGGCCACTTCATGGGAAGAGTTGACTCATTGGAAAAGACTCTGATGCTAGGAGGGATTGGGGGCAGGAGGAGAAGGGGACAAAAGAGGATGAGATGGCTGGATGGAATCACCAGCTCAATGCACATGAGTTTGGGCAACTCCGGGAGTTGGTGATGGACAGGGAGGCCTGGCGTGCTGCAATTCACAGGGTCGCAAAGAGTGGGACATGACTGAGAGACTGAACTGAACTGAACTGAAAATCATCATAGGTTTCTCATCAATAGAATAAATGCCAGTTAGCTCTAAATGGCCCCACATTAGCGATCTTCCAAAATTTACATAAATACATTCGATTAAGGAAAGTTTGAGATCCATTAGATTTAAAATATCTTGGGGACAAGCCATTTTTAGAAAGATTTTGTAATATATCATTCCAAAGGTAAACTCTGTCTCAGGCATGGTTCTTTTTCTCCATACTTGATCCATTGGAGCAAAGACTGCTGTAAAAAGACAGAAAACATGGGGTATTGGTTCCAGTATAAAATCACACTTTCACAAATTTAAGTGGACATTTGATGTAGCAATCTCAATATTTATCTTCAGGCATTTCATTTGTACCATTAATTCTTTTCCACTATCCAATTTTTGTCTCATTTTCAACGATCCAATTTTTGTAACATTGTGAATTTCAACGATCCAATTTTTGTAACATTGTGAATTTTCTTCCAATGTACAAGTTTTCTACTCCTTGGCAAAAAACTACATCTACAGCCTTTACATCACTCTTTTCTATTGTCCAATAACAAGCTCTCTAGCCTTTTATTTAATGTCACTTATTGTCTCTAGAATCTTCACAAAAAACAAAACAAACTTGTTCTCAATTAGTCATACACTCTCAAACATAAAGTATCTCCTTCTCAATTATACCAGCTAAAAAAGAATTAAAAAATAAAACCTCTTTTAGTTAATATTCCACTTCCCTCTCTGTGACTCAATAATATCTATGCTCTAATTGATTTTCTCATAGAATAATTTTCTTGCAGTGGACTATATATCAACTGTGTGTGTGTCTGTGTGTGTGGAGGAATTATGAATCTATTCCCTCCAACTTTTAGGCATATTAAAAAAAACTCAGTTCAGACTCTGAGGACTTCTGGATGTACATATAAGATATATACAATTTGTCGTGTGTTGTATATAAATATATATAATCTACTATACATATTTATACATAATAAAATGTAAAGTATGAGAAGTATATGATGTGAGTCTGATACCACATTTCTCCACATATATCTGTGACTTAGAAAACTGCCTCTACCCAGGGCTTGAAATTCTTGTCTCTTTTTAAATCCCCTACATTATTCTTCTGCAATCTAAATTATCTTGCCAGAACACTCACTTCTTGCTACAGGACCCTTAATATTGATTCATTCGACAACAAACATTTATTGAACCCCTGTATGTTTGAACCTCTATTCTGTGCCAGGCTTTGTGCTAAGTATAGCAGAGCCAGACAGCTTCAGAGGGCTTATAATCTCATGAAAGAGGCTACTAACAAACAAGAAAAAAATTTATGCAATTCGCAGGGTTGTTTTTTTTTTCTTATTAACCATAAAATGTTAACACAGTGCTGTAGCTGTGAAATTCTAACCTAAGACCTTTGTGTTCTCTAAATGCTGGGATGATGGTGGTAGACTCTCCTTAGAAACTGAACAAAAATCTTATCTTTAATTGCATAAAACCATGGTAGGCAACACTGTTAAATTTCCCTCAGCCATAGTGGCCTGGAATGATAGATTAATGGAATCAATTGCAATTTTACATTGGATAACAGAGAACAGAATCAGCAAATGAATTTTTTCAACAAGACAGAATGGCCTGATCTCTCCTGAGACATTTAAGTACCTGACCCTAAAGAAAGGAAAAGGGTCATAGCAGCTCTTGTACTGTACAACCTTCCTCTGTCTAAGCAAAATTCTTCTCGTCCCTGGGGATGTGGTGGGTTAGGTGCTTTCTCCTTTGGATATGAAATATTGGCTAAATAGTTTGTAGTTTTGTAGTCAAAGAAGAAGGTGGCTGCCTTCACTTTTCACCTCTAATGAATCTTTAGGAGAGAGATTAAAAGAATAAAAAGAGGTCGAAAATAAGTTCTAAACTTTCTGCTATTTTCTATCATTAATGGAGTTTCAGATTTAAAGAAAGGCCAAATTAGCCATGAATATTTCGAATCCTTAATTATGAATGAGTAACTCAGACTACTGACATCAAATTACTGTTGGGAACATACTATTAATTAACCTCAGAAGTGGGGAAAATAAAAAAAAGAAACAAGTTTTTTCTTTTGCTGACTATCCACCCTAGTTTTGATTATTAAAAATCAGAAATCCAAAAGCAGATATGAGTTCAACCCATATAAAGATAAGACCATGTCCCAAATGCAAATCAGTTTCCTAAAATTTTACTGAAGGTTACACAAACTTGGTAAACACATACACAGTATTTCAAAAAAGAGTTGGAGTTTTTCTTGATGTTGTTAGTTAATTCTGGAAAAAGAGAAGAATGTGGGCTTTGGAATGGGTATGTCATGAATCCTGGATACCTGGTAAAATTATTAACAATCATTGGCCCCAAAATTAAAAGGATGAGAATTTCATAACATATGATAGCAATAAAATGGATTTCCATTTATCTGAAACAGTTTAAGTACAGTTACTATTTCTGTTGTTTGAAAATATGACTTCATTAATTCTAAATTATATTTGCTGCCAAATATGTCAATAGCATATGAATTGCCTGGATTCAAAGGAAGAAAAAATATCAGAAATTTGAACATGATATAACAGCTATCAAAATATTTGTAGAATGCTTATGAATGTTATGGCCTCAAGCTCTTCACTTTTGTGCAATTTCTAAGGTAGAAACTTGGCTAAATGTGTGAAGTCATTAAACTATATCTGACTTTCATGCACTGATACTTGCATTCCTTTACTTTACAAAAAGGCTTTAAGAAATAAGAAGGATTAATAAAGTCATTTATGTTTAAATTAAATATGATTTCTGTAATATGTATATTCATGTTCTCTAGAAACAAAGAGCAAGCTTAAAACTTGCATCTTACATGAAACAATTTTATGGCTGAGTTAGTAATTTCCTGTCTCTAAATGCATATAGTTATTATCTGCAAAAATGTTTTCTTCCTGGAGTTCCAAAACAGTCTTTTGCACATTCACTGGGACTTTAAGTCAAGGATAACACAGTGAAGTTTCATCTAGACAGCGAATGGTCAGAGTAATCCAATCTCAGTTACTAACCCTCTTGAATTTAAAATGTCCCCAAGATATTGCTGCTGTGGTTGTTGTTATCTTAAACTTGGGCTGAATTTTTATGTCCATAGCTACATAAATGAACAAATCTCTTGTAACAGGTTTTTGGAGAGATGAAAGAGAAGAGAAAGAGGATAAAAATAGTTAAAGGATAAAAAAAATCAAATGAATATCTCTTTGTCCTTTTTGAAATGTGTGAATATAAACTCACACACACACAAATATATCCATCTACATACTCAAACATATATATATACATTCATATCCACATTGTCTTATTCAATATCCTTCTAATTATATTATCTTTACAGTATGGAGGGATGATGAGCAAAAAAAAAAAAAAAAAAAACATGATTCAGAGCAAATAATCATATTTTCTCTCTTGAACTCAACTTCTTAGTATTCTATGCTTCCTTACCTGACATGTCATTTCTGCTCCACCATGCAAACCCCTCAATTCATTTACAACCTTGACATTTGAACATTCTCTCTACACCCTAATAATTTAGTTCCCATAATGTAAATCTCTTAAATTGTGATAGAGAGGCTCAAAATATTAACCATAATTTTATACCAGCCAGGTATATTAATTGGAAGAGAAAATATCAGTTATTTCACACTATTCAAACCCTCCCTTGCTAAGTAATACCACACTGTAGTACAGAATATTTCTATATATAATAGCTTCAAATTTTACAGATGGCCTGTGTCAGGCACTCCATCATTATTTACCACTGTTCTGTTGGGAAAATGTTATTATTCACATTTTACATACAAGGAAACTGAAACATAAAAGGTTAATTACCTGATCCTGATTCTGACCCAAACTCTAATCCTGATGTTAGGGTAAATAAATCCATTTTGAACTGAGATTTTAATTTAGTTGAGTCTTACTCTGTAACCCTTGTCTTTTCTATGCCCTACATGCCCTACATTTTTTAAGGCATTGGTCACTAGCTTTTAATTAAGTGTCAGGTACATTTATGAGGAGACTAACAGCATTTAGAGAATAAGATATAGAAACCCCAATGCAGAGCATTCTGTGTGTAAAATAGAAAAAGCACACATATGCCTGAACTGTCTGGTCCCACTGAGATGAATTGTAACAGCAACTCAAATATCTAAAATAGAGGCACAGTTTTCCCCTGCATCTCCCAGTCACCAAATCATTCATACTTTCCCACAATCAAGGAATAAGTAGTTTTAGTTAAACGACAGTACACTGGGGATGGATAACTAATGCTGTGAGACCTTGTTTACACCTGGATCCAACAATATGTCAGGAATCATAAAATGCCAGTTTTCTTGACAGTTCACTTATTTCATTTATGTTGGAGGTCACCAGAATTTTGTTTTTCCCATAGATGGTTTTATTACAAGAAAAATATCCAATGACACTTAAGGTCCTAGATTTAGATTTTGAGATAAACCTGTCACTGGAACAATGGCATACTGAGAGCTCCAGTGACTGAAAATGCCTGAAAATCTCAAAGAATATATAGACTGAAAGGTTTAGCAGTACAAAATTTATGAAGTGACAATACCTCCATTTCTAGGTTAAGTTCATTTTGTAATTTCAGAAATTATTGACCAGGATTTCTACTTAAGTTTGAAAATATATACTAAATATGTTGATTCCATAAACTCACATTTTTGCCTAAGTTTTCTGGCCCTAAAACCAAGGAAAAAGAGGTTATTTGATTAAAGCTCAGCCACAAAGAGTCAATGTAGCTTTGATCCATTCTCTGTATGTACCATGTTTTTTCATTTATTATTAAAGAATAGCAACTAAGGCACTAATGTTTGGGAGAATGGGTGGCATAAGGAGATAGAGAAGCAATTTATATAAATATTGATCTTCTCTGAAACAGAAGGAAATAGAGGGCCTACTGTTTTGTTTTAGAGAGACAAGTAAAAGAAGTGATGGGGATTTTCCTTACACTGTTTCTATTATCATATGTTCTTACATTTGACCCCCATTAAATGGTGCTTACTACACATGGTGGTGCTAGTGGTAAAGAGCACTACCAATGGTAGTGGTAAAGAGCCTGCCAATGTGGAGACATAAGAGACACATTTGACTCTGGGTCGGGAACATCCCCTGGAGGAGGAAATGGCAGCCCATTCCAGCATTCTTGCCTGGAGAATCCCATGAACAGAGGAGACTGGAGGGTTATAATCCATAGTGTTGCGAAGAGTCAGACACGACTGAAGCAAATTAGCAAGCACACAAATAAGATCGTAAATGTATAACAGTGCTATAAAGTAGGTTTCATTATCTTTATTTTAACAGATTAGAAAATCATGATCATACTAGTTTCCCAGGTTCATTCTGTTAATGAGTGTTGGAATTATTAATAGTATTAGAACATCAAAATGATCTGTGTTGTCTTTACCACACAACAGAACACAAAGAGACATAAGGGAACTTTGAGGGGAAATGGGTATGTTACTTATTTAGTTGTGGTGAAAATTCTACGTGTATATACACAGGTCCAAATTCATCAAACTGTTTTCTCTAAATATGTATAGTTTACTCTATTAAATTATACCTCAATAAAGTTATTTTTAAGTTCAAAAGCATGCATTTTGTGAGAGGAAGAAGAGGCTGAAAATTGACACAAACTATCACACTATTAAAAAGATAAAAGTAATGGGCTAAGTTATGTAATAAGTTAAAAAGACAGACAACTGGATCCCTGTTGATAATATTCAGCAGATATTAACTCCAGGCTTTTATAGCGAAAGAAAAATAAATGACAAATGACTAATTATTTAAGTAACTACGAGCTGGTTTTTCCATTACATGCAGCTGGATGCAGTCCTGAGTGATAAAATATTAAGATATAATGAATGGAGCTCTGCTCACATACGACAAAATAGAATCAATTTGTTTCAGAAATATGGACTGATAAACAAAAACAAATTGGAAAAATAAATATAGCAGAACAGCACAGGAGAAAGATAAATGATGCTAGAGACCAAAGAAGATTAATAGTTATATTTTGAGAGAGTTCAGTCCCCCAAAAATTCGCAATATTTGGGTTTAATAAGTGATAAATAGGAGGTGAGAAGTCAGAACTGGAAGAGTTATTACCAGACAGGATATAGAAGAGTAGCGACTGATCATGAATGAGAATTGCACTCAGCTAGAAGGCAATGGCAACCCACTCCAGTACTTTTGCCTGGCGAATCCCATGGACAGAGGAGCCTGGTAGGCTATAGTCCATGGGGTCGCTAAGAGTCGGACACGACTGAGCAACTTCACTTTCATGCATTGGAGGAGGAAATGGCAACCCAGTCCAGTGTTCTTGCCTGGAGAATCCCAGGGACAGAGGAGCCCGGTGGGCTGCTGTCTATGGGGTCGCACAGAGTCGGACATGACTGATGTGACTTAGCAGCAGCAGCAGAACCTAGACGCTGGTCATTGAGGCAAAATAGAGATTCTGTGTAAGAAGCCTGGTGACCTTAAAAGCATCTCTAATTCTTAACAAAAATGGTTCAAACAAATTAAGGATATGAACAGAATGAAAGAATTGGAAAAGATCTAGTGAGAAACAAATTAACAGAAGACTCAGTTCAGTCAGTTCAGTTCAGTCACTCAGTCGTGTCTGACTGTTTGTGACCCCATGAACTGCAGCACGCCAGGCCTCCCTGTGCATCACCAACTCCCGGAGTTCACCCAAACTCATGTCCATTGAGTTGGTGTTGCCATCCGGCCATCTCATCCTCTGTCATCCTCTTCTCCTCCTGCCCCCAATCCCTTCCAGCATTAGGGTCTTTTCCAATGAGTCAACTCTTCGCATGAGGTGGCCAAAGTACTAGAGTTTCAGCTTTAGCATCAGTCCTTCCAAAGAACACCCAGGACTGATCTCCTTCAGAATGGACTGGTTGGATCTCCCTGCAGTCCAAGGGACTCTCAAGAGTCTTCTCCGACATCACAGTTCAAAAGCATCAGTTCTTCGGCATTCAGCTTTCTTCACAGTCCAACTCTCACATCCAGACATGACCACTGGAAAAACCATAGCCTTGACTAGACGGACCTTTGTGGGCAAAGTAACATCTCTGCTTTTCAATATGCTATCTAGATTGGTCATAACTTTCCTTCCAAGGAGTAAGCATCTTTTAATTTCATGGCTGCAATCACCATCTGCAGTGATTTTGGAGCCCCCCAAATTAAAGTCTGACACTGTTTCCACTGTTTCCCCATTTATTTCCCATGAAGTGATGGGACCAGATGCCATGATCTTCGTTTTCTGAATGTTGAGCTCTAAGCCAACTTTTTCACTCTCCTCTTTCATTTTCATCAAGACACTTTTTAGTTCCTCTTCACTTTCTGCCAGAAGGGTGGTGTCATCTGCATATCTGAGATTACTGATATTTCTCCTGGCAATCTGGATTCCAGCTTGTGTTTCTTCCAGCCCAGCGTTTCTCATGATGTACTCTGCATAGAAGTTAAATAAGCAGGGTGACAATATACAGCCTTGATGAACTCCTTTTCCTATTGAGAACCACTCTGTTTTTCCATGTCCAGTTCTAACTGTTGCTTCCTGACCTGCATATAGATTTCTCAAGAGGCAGGTCAGGTAGTCTGGTATTCCCATCTCTTTCAGAATTTTCCAGACTTAGTCTTGATAAATATAAGGAATTGGAAGTAGCAATTAAGACCAGAGATAATAATTTGTATCAAGAGAAACATCATAAGACAGTCAAGCCAGGAAAGCTTCATTTTTAAAGCAAAATGCATTCAAAATGCTTATTAATTTTGAATGACAGCTGAATGAGATGGTACATGTGGATTTAAGTACAAAAAAATTGCATAACACAGATTCTGATAGTATAGACTATGAAAAAAAGAAAAAAAAATAACTGTGACACCTAAAGTTGCCAATCCCTTCTTTAAAGTATAATTTAATTAATTAATTTGGGCTTCCCTGGTGGCTCAGCAGCAAAGAATCTGCCTGCAATGCAGGAGACATGTGCAGAAGACCCAGGTTCTATCCCTTGGTTGGGAAGATCCTCTGGAGAAGGAAATGGCAACCCCCTCCAGTATTCTTGCCTAGAAGACCTCATGGACAGAGGAGCCTGGTGGGTTATAGTCCATGGGGTCGCAAGGAGTTGGACATGATGTAGTAACTCAACAACAACAAAATGTATTAATTAACTAATTAAATGTAATAATTTCCATTCTTCATTTCACCTTAACAGTGAAAATTTAGCAAAAAAATTTGAGGCTGCTGCTTCACCTGTTTTCTTAAATATGGTATGACTAAATTCATAGAAAGTTAATCTATATGAAAGAATAAGTAACCTAACTCAAGTACTCAAGTTACAGCCATAACTGTAATTATCTGGTTGTATATGAGAAATAGTCTTAGTTAATGTGCTCAAAATTTGTAAGTTGGTTCATAGAAAAAGACAATTCAAGTGAGAAGTTGTAAAATAAAGTTTACTGTATTGTAGACTTATTTTCAATCCCTGAATGACTCCATCACTTCTATGAGATGTTGAGTAGCAGGTTAATAAACAAATATCTCTCCTTCAGGTTTCAACACCATGATTGTTTTGGGATCAAAATTTCTGATTTTCAAACCAGCTGATAAATGTTGCATTAATAACTGTTTGATCTACAGCCAGTATTTTTCTTTAACATGTATCTGGTGATTGAAGTAACCTATTGTATTTTTTCCCTTCCTTCACCACAAAGAGCTATACACAATTGGTTTTCAAGTTTTTCTTTCTATCAAGTGAAATGAAGACCTGGCCTAAAACCATGGAAAAGCAATCTAACTGCAGAGCCTTTTTTAGAGTTTAATGATTTTTTTCACCCACACCAAATTTAATAGTATTTTTAAGGCAATTCACCTTCATCAGCTTTTTCCAAATTATTCAAGTGTTCAAAGAAATGGTTTTCTCTTTCATTTATTTACTTGCTATGGGTTGACATACTATTTTTTAAATTATGTAATTGCATAAGTAAACCAAAATGAACTGCTTTGGGAAAAAATAAACAAACAAACAACTGTTCCTAAGGCTGCTTCTGCTAAGTCGCTTCAGTCATGTCCAACTCTGTGCGACCCCATAGATGGCAGCCCACCAGGCTCCCCTGTCTCTGGGATTCTCCGGGCAAGAACACTGGAGTGGGTTGCCATTTCCTTCTCCAATGTCCCTAAGGCTAGTGAATGTTAAGTATGTTTCAGGGCTATGCAAGGGACTTCCTTGGTGGCACAGATGGTAAAGAATCTGCCGGCAATGCAGAAGACCTGGTTTGGATCCCTGGGTTGGGAAGATCCCGTGGAGGAGGGCATGGCAACCCACTCCAGTATTCTAGCCTGGAGAATTCCATGGACAAGGGAGACTGGCAGGCTACAGTCCATGGGGCCTCTACGAGTTGGACATGACTGAGTGACTAAGCACACAGAAATATTGAACATTCTTCCTGGATTTGGAGAATTTCCCAGATTCTGCATTAGGCTTTTCTGAAACAGAAGCTAGAATTTTTTCTGTCAGTCTCCCTTATAGTTAAGATATGGGCACATTAGGAAGGAGGTTAATTACCTATATTCTCTTTCTGAGGAGAAATAGTGGGTATAAGATTTGATTTTCTGATAGGTACAATGGTGAAGAGTTCCAACAGCAGTGACAGAATCTGATACGAGGTTGTCAGTTACAAACATTGACTGTCAATGGATCCAGTGTACCTGACTGCTCTCCTCCAAGCAACGGCCCTAGAAACTGATGCACCATTTTGGCCATGCCTCTCCCCATAAAACAAGGCGTCCACAGGACAAAAAGGAAATACCCACCTAAAGCATGTGTTCCTAATACATTGTGGCAACTCAAAATCCCAACATTTCCAGACCAAAGGGTCTTTTGTTAGTCTTTTTCAAGCTTATTGCTGAGTCAGTCCTTCTGAAGGCTAATTGTACCATACCTACGTATCTCCAGGCCACAAAAGGCTTAATGTGGACTTAACTGAAGGCAGGAGGAGAAAGATATCCACAGAAATGTTCATGAGGCCCCTCTTAGGGGAAAAAAAAATCAGGTATGTGAGAAGAACAGAGGTCATAGCCAGAGTTCTAAATCTAGTAAGCTGCTCCAGCTCCTCAAAGGCTGGGGCAATCATACATCAAATGGTGCAGTTAAGTTCAGTCACTCAATTGTGTCCACCTCTTTGTGACCCCATGGACCACAGCACTCAGCATGCCAGGCCTCCCCGTCCATCACCAACTCCCAGAGTTTACTAAAACTCATGTCCATTGAGTCGGTGATGCCATCTAATCATCTCATCCTCTGTCGTCCCCTTCTCCTCCTGCATACAATCTTTCCCAACATCAGGGTCTTTTCCAATGAGACAGTTCTTCAAATCAGGTGGCCAAAGTATTGGAGTTCCAGCTTCAACATCAGTCCTTCCAATGAATATTCAGGACTGATTTCCTTTAGGATGGACTGGTTGGATCACCTTGCTGTCCAAGGAACTCTCAAGAGTCTTTTCCAACACCACAGTTTAAAAGCATCAATTCTTCGGTGCTCAGCTTTCTTTATAGTCCAACTCTCACATCCATACATGACTACTGAAAAAAAACATCACTTTGACTAGATGGACATTTGTTGGCAAAATAATGTCTCTGCTTTTTAATAAGCTGCCTGCTGCTGCTGCTGCTGCTAAGTTGCTTCAGTCGTGTCCGACTCTGTGTGACCCCATAGACGGCAGCCCACCAGGCCCCGCCATCCCTGGGATTCTCCAGGCAAGAACACTGGAGTGGGTTGCCATTTTCTCCTCCAATGCATGAAAGTTAAAAGTGAAAGTGAAGTCGCTCAGTCGTGTCCGACTCTTAGTGACCCCATGGACTGCAGCCTACCAGGCTCCTCCATCCATGGGATTTTCCAGGCAAGAGTACTGGAGTGGGGTGCCATTGCTTGATAATAACTTTTCTTGGAAGGAGCAAGTGTCTTTTAATTTCATGACTGCAGTTACCATCTGCAGTGATTTTGGAGCCCCCCAAAATAAAGTATCTCACTATTTCCACTGTTTCCCCATCTATTTGCCATGAAGTAATGGGACTGGATGCCATGATCTTAGCTTTCTTAATGTTGAATTTAAGCCAACTTTTTCACTCTCTTCTTTCACTATCATCAAAAGGCCCTCTAGTTGTTCCTTGCTTTCTGGCATAAGGGTGATGTCATCTGCATATCTGAGGTAATTGATATTTCTTCCTGCAATCTTGTTTCCAGCCTGTGCTTGATCCAGTCCAGCATTTTTCATGATGGAAGTCCAGCATTTCTCATGCAGTCTGGCATTTCTCATGCATAGAAGTTAAATAAGCAGGGTGACAATATACAGCCTTGACATACTCCTTTCTGATTTGGAACCAGTCTGTTGTTCCATGTCCAGTTCTAACTGTTGCTTCCTGACCTGCATACAGATTTCTCAGGGGGCAGGTCAGGTGGTCTGGTATTCCCATCTCTTGAAGAATTTTCCACAGTTTGCTGTCATCCACACAGTCAAAGGCTTTGGCATAGTCAATAAAGCAGAAGTAGATGTTTTTCTGGAACTCTCTTGGTTTTTGATGATCCAACGGATGTTAGTAATTTGATCTCTGATTCCTCTGGTTTTTTAAAATCCAGCTTGAACATTTGGAGTTTCATGGTTCACATACTGTTGAAGCCCGGCTTGGAGAATTTTGAGCATTTATTTTGCTAGAGTATTAGATGAGTGCAATTATACAGTAGTTTGAGGGTTCTTTGGCATTGCCTCTCCTTGTGATTGGAATGAAAACTGACCTTTTCTAGTCTGTGGCCACTGCTGAGTTTTCCAAATTTGCTGGCATATTGAGTGCAGCACTTTCACAGCATCATCTTTTAGGATTTGAAATAGCTCAACTGAAATTCCATCACCTCCACTAGCTTTAGGCCCACTTGACTTCACACTCAGGATGTTTGGCTCTAGGTGAGTGTTCACACCACCGTAATTATATGTGTCGTGAAGATCTTTTTTGCGTAGTTCCTCTGTGTATTCTTACCACCTCTTTTTAATATCCTCTGCTTCTGTGAGGTCCACACCAGTTCTGTCCTTAATTATGCTGTCTTTCCATGAAATGTTCCCATGGTATCTCTAGTTTTCTTGAAGAGATCTCTAGTCTTTCCCATTCTATTGTTTTCGTCTATCTCTTTTCATTGAGCACTGAGGAAGGCTTTCTTGTAGCTCTTTGCTATTCTTTAGAACTCTGCTTTCAAATGGGTATATCCTTCCTTTTCACCTTTGCCTTTAGCTTCTCTTCTTTTCATATCTATTTGAAAGGCCTCTTCAGACAACCATTTTGCCTTTTTGCATTTCTTTTTCTTGGGGATGGTCTTGATCACTGCCTCCTGTACAATGTCAGAAACCTCCGTTGATAGTTCTTCAGGCGCTCTATCAATCTAATCCCTTGAATCTATTTCTCACTTCCACTGTATAATCATAAGGGGTTTGATTTAGGTCATACTTGAATGGTCTAGTGGTTTTCCCTGCTTTCTTCAATTTAAGTCTGAATTTGGCAATAACGAGTTCATGATCTGAGCGACAGTCAGCTCCAAGTCTTGTGTTTGCTGATGTATAGAGCTTCTCCATCTTTGGCTGCAAAGACTATAATCAATCTGATTTCAGCGTTGACCATCTGGTAATATCCATGTGTAGAGTCTTCTCTTGTGTTGTTGGAAGAGGGTATTTGCTATGACCAGTGTGTCATAAGCTTGGCAAACTCTATTAGCCTTTGCCCTGCTTCATTCTGTACTCTAAGGCCAAATTTGCCTGTTACTCCAGGTATTTCTTGACTTCCTACTTTTACATTCCAGTCCCCTGTAATGAAAAAGTCCATACCATTTCTGTCCTTTATCGAGCCCATCTTTGCATGAAATGTTCCCTTGGTATCTCTAATTTTCTTGAAGAGATCTCTAGTCTTTCCCATTCTGTGGTTTTCCTCTATTTCTTTGCATTGATCACTGAGGAAGGCTTTCTTATCTCTTCTTGCTCTTCTTTGGAACTCTGCATTCAGATGCTTATATCTTTCCTTTTCTCCTTTGCTTTTCACTTCTCTTCTTTTCACAGCTATTTGTAAGGCCTCCCCAGACAGCCATTTTGGCTTTTTGCATTTCTTTTCCATGGGGATGGTCTTGATCCCTATCTCCTGTACAATGTCACAAATCTCTGTCCATAGTTCATCAGGCACTCTATCTATGAGATCTAGTCCCTTAAATCTATTTCTCACTTCTTCTGTATAACCATAAGGGATTTGATTTAGGTCATACCTGAATGGTCTAGTGGTTTTCCCTACTTTCTTCAATTTCAGCCTGAATTTGGCAGTAAGGAGTTCATGATCTGAGTCACAGTCAGCTTCCAGTCTTGTGTTTGCTGACTGTATAGAGCTTCTTCATCTTTGGCTGCAAAGAATATAATCAATCGATTTCAGTGTTGACCATCTAGTGATGTCCATGTGTAGAGTCTTCTCTTGTGTTGTGGAAGAAAGATGGGCATGATAAAGGACAGAAATGGTATGGACCTACCAGAAGCAGAAGATATTAAGAAGAGGTGGCAAGAATACACAAAACTGTACAAAAAAGATCTTTACGACCCAGATAATCATGATGGTGTGATCACTCACCTAGAGCCAGACACCCTGGACGTGAATTCAAGTGGCCCTTAGAAAGCATCACTATGAACAAAGTTAGTGGAAGTGATGGTTCCAGTGGAGCTATTTCAAATCCTGGAAGATGATGCTGTGAAAGTGCTGCACTCAATATGCCAGCAAATTTGGAAAACACAGCAGTGGCCACAGGACTGGAAAAGGTCGGTTTTCATTCCAATCCCAAGAGAGGCAATGCCAAAGAATGCTCAAACTACCACACAATTGCACTCATCTCACACCCTAGTAAAGTAATGCTCAAAATTCTCCAAGCCAGGCTTCAGCAATATGTCAACCGTGAACTTCCAGATGTTAAAGCTGGTTTTAGAAAAGACAGAGGAACCAGAGATCAAATTGTCAACATCTGCTGGATTATGGAAAAAGCAAAGAGAGTTCTGAAAAACATCTATTTCTGCTTTATGGACTATGCCAAAGCCTTTGACTGTGTGGATCACAATAAACTGTGGGAAATTCTGAAAGAGATGGGAATACCAGACCATCTGACCTGCCTCTTGAGAAACCTATATGCAGGTCAGGAAGCAACAGGTAGAACTGGACATGGAACAACAGACTGGTTCCAAATAGGAAAAGGAGTACGTCAAGGCTGTATATTGTCACCCTGCTTTTTAACTTATATGCAAAGTACATCATTAGAAATACTGGGCTGGAAGAAGCACAAGCTGGAATCAAGATTGCCAGGGCAAATATCAATCACCTCGGATATGCAGATGATACCACCCTTATGGCAGAAAGTGAAGAGGAACTAAAAAGCCTCTTGATGAAAGTGAAAGAGGACAGTGAAAAAGTTGGCTTAAAGCTCAGCGTTCAGAAAACGATCATGGCATCTGGTCCCATCACTTCATGGGAAATAGATGGGGAAACAGTGGAAACCGTGTCAGACTTTATTTTGGGGGGCTCCAAAATCACTGCAGATGGTGATTGCAGCCATGAAATTAAAATACACTTACTTCTTGGAAGGAAAGTTATGACCAACCTAGATGGCATATTCAAAGCAGAGACATTACTTTGCCAACAAAGGTCCGTCTAGTCAAGGCTATGTTTTTTCCAGTAGTCATGTATGGATGTGAGAGTTGGACTATAAAGAAAGTTGAGCGCCAAAGAATTGATGCTTTTGAACTGTGATGTTGGAGAAGACTCTTGAGAGTCCCTTGGACTGCAAGGAGATCCAACCAGTCCATTCTAAAGGAGATCAGCCCTGGATGTTCTTTGGAAGGAATTATGTTGAGGCTGAAACTCCAGTACTTTGGCCACCTCATGCGAAGAGTTGACTCATTGGAAAAGACCCTAATGCTGGAAGGGATTGGGGGCAGGAGGAGAAGTGGATGACAGAGGATGAGATGGCTGAATGGCATCACCGACTCAATGGACGTGAGTTTGAGTGAACTCCGGGAGTTGGTGATGGACAGGGAGGCCTGGCATGCTGCAATTCATGGGGTCGCAGAGTTGGACATGACTGAGCAACTGAACTGAACTGAATAATGAAAAAGACATCTTTTTTAAGTGTTAGTTCTAAGTCTTGTTGGTCTTCATAGAACCAGTCAACTTCAGCTTCTTCAGCATTACTGGCCAGGGAATAGCCTTGGATTACTGTGATATTGAATGGTATGCCTTGGAAATGAACAGAGATCACTCCGTCTTTTTTGACATTTCATCCAAGTACTGCCTTTCAGAATCTTTCATTGACTAGGATGGCTACTCCATTTTTTCTAAGGGATTCTTGCCTTAGAAAATGGTCAGCTGAGTTAAATTCAGCCATTCCAGTCCATTTTAGTTCACTGGTTCCTAAACTATTTGATGTTCACCCTTGCCATCTGTTTGACCACTCCAATTTGCCTTGATTATTGGACCTAACATTGCAGGTTCCTATGCAATATTGCTCTTTACAGCATCAAAGGTGCAGTTCTGGCTTTTCTGTGGTTTCTGTGGGCTATCTCATATTTCAGACAAGTAATTTTTCTACTTAACTTATCTGGAAGATTCTCCACTACAGGAAACTGACAGTTAGCCTGACTGACTGATGCACTAGATAAGCATATGAGCAACAGATAAGGGTAGAAAGCTGCAAATTTACTGGAGGGCAAGCTCCTTGTTGTCCAGTGTCAGAAATATCAGTCCACTTTGTTTTCAAGAGGACTGAAAAGACTAAATGAACTAGTAAGTTTAATCATTTGAATTCATGTCCAAGGTTGACCTGAAGAGCTAAGAGGACATACTTTGGTACATGTATAGGCAGACTTGGTCAATGACAGGAGAAATTATCAGATTAAAATTCAAAGTGATAACTCAGTTTTTCTGTTTAGTATGCTTTAAATAACTATAAATTATATAGCAAAAAACTTATATCCCAGAGTTCTTTTCTGAAAGAATGAGTCAGTATAATAGCCACAGAATTTATTCATTTTGATAATAACAAGTGCAAAATAAATAATCACAATAGAAATATGCTAATTATCACATTTAATGTTATTAACTTATAATGGATAAATATTATTGAAATTTTTTCTCACTTCTTTTCTTTCTTTCCTTTTTTTTTTTCCTTTGTTGAAGGTGGTTTGTTCTGGTAAAGTGCAAAAATGCTCAATAATTAAATTAATAAGGATCTATTTTAAGACTTTCTTTCAATTAAAGACTGTGGCAAGTATATTACTGGTACTTGATAAATCAATTTTGTGATTTTTTTAATATAATTTGTCATCTATTATTTTACTACAAAGTGTTTCCCCATCATGCACACTAATACTGAATTATAGCTAAGTTCTGAGAAGGAAGTGAATTAGAATTCAACATTAGTCGAAACCTAATCCCAAGTTCTTCAAGCAAATAGTTTTTTATTTGACCTATCCAGAATTGGCAAAATTTCCAAATATTTAACACTTTTAGACATTAGCCTTTATAGCAAAAAAAAAAAAAAACTTTGAGGTTAATTATCAGTAAAGCTTAAAATAGCATGGGATGTATAGGAAATTAACTTACTGTGGTGGGTCTCCACTAGATCTATGTAATCCCAATTTCTAGTAATACACTTCTGTACCATTAACAATTTAATTAATATTAAAAGAAAATCTATGTAATGCATATAAATTTCCACTAGGATTTTGTTTGTGCAGGCCTGTAAATCAGCTTCCCCTATTGATGCTATTTTTCTAATTCAGGCATGTAACCATAACTACTTTTTGTTTTTAAACTATTCTCATCTTGAAAATGAATAAGACTTCTTGCTTAATTTTTCAGAAAGTGATAGGGATGGCAAAACATCAAGTATTCCTCATTGTATGTTTTTTCCACATTGGAGAATACTAACCTCCAAACACAGCATGAAGGGCATTTGTTTTGCTTTGTATTGTTTAGTTTTTGCTATTCACCACTTTGACCATAGTTATAAATTGCTTATTTTAACACCAACAGTGAAAACAATAAATCATACTACCTTCAGGTAATATGAACTCTTGGTTTATAACTTTACACACACAGAATAATGAAAGCACAATACATGTGCTACCTCCCAGTGGCTACTGACGGGAACTACTCAACTGAAAAGCAGCAGTAGAAGCCACTAAGCTTTTTACATATTCTTGAAAATAGTTTTTCAAAAGTGAACATTTAGCAACTAAGACAAATTGCAACTGATATAATAAAACTTGGAGGAGTTTTAAGAAAATGGGCCTGGAAACAAAGTATTGACATCAACTGACATTTATATCCCCAGATAATTTTTAGAGTAATATTTAAATGAATGTAATAAATGTTTTTATTTTTAATACAGCATTAAGCGTTTATTAATCACTAACTGATAAATCTTTGTTTCCCAGGCACAAATACACATCTTTTAATAACACAGAATACTATAAAGAGGAGCAGATTTTGCCAGAACAGAGAAAAGGTGAGAAGAAGGAACAAATTGAAGAAGCTGAGAAATTTAATGAGAATAGAGAAAACAGAAAGGTGCTAGAAAAATTTCCCTGATATTTTATTAGAAGAAATATTTATATATTCTCCCTTCAAAACCTCTGTCTTTGTATTTTGAAAAAATAAATTCTTAGAAAGATGTTTTTCTTAGCATTAAAAAGTCTCATCTTCTATGAATAAATAGTTTTATACACAAAATTATTGTCACGTTCTACTAATCCAGAAAAACTTCATTAATATAAACAAAGAAAGGGGTAGCTAGAAATACACCCACAGACACGGACACAGTTAATCAGACTACGAAGCAGAAGACTAAGTCCACAGCAAAGTAGTCACTCTTGGAAATATAGACGTTCCCTAAAAAGAGAATACCACAATCCCTTGAGGGCATTAGAATGGTTTTCCAGCCCCACAGAGGCAAATATTCACCAAAGAGTGGCAATACTTGATTAAATTGACTTCCATCTTGAAAAGATGTCCAGGAGTATTAAAAGAAGTCTTCAGGCCAAATCCCCAAGTTGAGTGACTCCTTCAGAAATGAATTTTACCTCTGTCTAAAATCTTTCCCAGTATGCCAGAGTTGACCTCTGCATGCCATCCTGTCTTTGACTTTGAAATTGCTCTTCTGATTTGAGCTATCTGTATACCAGCCATCTGCTCTGACCCATAGAATAGTAATTTCTCAATCCCTCCTAAGAGTTTAGCAGAATCTCTTTCACTTCTGTCCTCTTCTAACTCTTAAACTAGTTGTTTGCTCCGATCTGTTTCCATCACATTTTTGACTACTGAATTAATAGAGTTTTAATTTTTTTTATACAAAAAGAATTATCTGGGCTGCTTATTTCATAAGCTTTTTTCATAAGCTTCCAGATTGCTACCATCCCTCTACTGTCTGGAAAATCCCAAGTCAGTTAAACCTAAGGAGGAGCCCAGAATTCTGGATTTTAATATGTCAGAGTTGAGTAAATATTTATCCATCAATGACCTACCTACCTCTTGCTATGTTCCACTATCCTTTGTTGTTCAATCGCTAAGTCGTGTCTGACTCTTTGCGACCCCATGTACTGCAGCATGCCAGGCTTCCTTGTCCTTCACTATCTCTGAGAGTTTGCACAAACTTATGTCCATTGAGTTGATGATGCCATACAATCATCTCATCCTCTGTTGTCCCCTTCTTCTCCTGCTCTCAATCTTTTCCAGCATTAGGGTCTTTTCAAAGGAGTTGGCTCTACGCATCAGGAAGCCAAAGCATTGAAGCTTTTCTATAATCGAGTTAATGCTGACAATTTGTTCTCTAATTCTTCTGCCTTTTCTAGATCCAGCTTGTACATCTGGAATTGCTCAGTTCACCTACTGCTGAAGCCTAGCTTGAAGGATTTTAAGGATTACCTTGCTAGCATGTGAGATGAGCTCAGTTGTATGCTAATTTGAACATTCTTTGGCATCACCCTTCTTTGGGATTGGAATGAAAACTGATCTTTTTCAGTCCTGTGGCCACTGCTGAGTTTTCCAAATTTGCTAGCATAATGAGTGCAAGACTTTTACAGCATCATCTTTTAGGATTTGAAATAGCTCAACTGGAATCCCATTACCTCCACTAGCTTTGTTGGTAGTAATGCTTCCTAAGGTACTGTCTTCACACTCCAGTATGTCTGCTCTAGGTGAGTGATCACACTATCATGGTTATCTGGGTCATTAAGACCTTTTTTTGTACAATTCTTCTGTATATTCTTACCACTTTTTCTTAACATATTCTGCTTCTGTTAGGTCCATACTGTTTCTGTCTATCTTGCATGAAATGTTTCCTTGGTATCTCTAATTTTCTTGAAGAGATCTTTAGCCTTTCCCATTCTTTTGTTTTCCTCTATTTCTTTGCATTGTTCACTTAATAAAACATTCTTATGTCTTCTTGCTATTTACTGGAACTCTGCATTCAGATGGATATAGCTTTCATTTTCTTCTTTGTCTTTCACTTCTCTTCTTTTCTCAACTATTTGTAAGGCCTCTTCAGACAACCATTTTTGCTTTTGCATTTCTTTTTCTTGGGGACAGTTTTGATCACCACTTTGTACAATGTTATGAACTTCCATTCATAGCTCTTCAGACACTCCGTCTATCAGATCTAGTCCCTTGAATCTATTTGTCACTTCCACTGTATAATCATACAGGATCTAATTTAGGTCTTATATGAATGGCCTAGTGGTTTTCCCTATTTTCTTCAACTTAAATCTGAATTTTGCAATAAGGAATTGATGATCTGAGCCACAGTCAGCTCCAGATTTTGTTTTTGCTAACTGTATAGACCTCCATCTTCAGCTGCAAAAAACATAATCAATCTGATATTAAAGTTATTCTCCAACCCCACACACAAAATAAGCAAGTAAGCAAACAAAAAATTACCCACAAAGTGAAACTGACACTGTAGAGGCTGAAATTTGCATTGAATCCTAGAAAACAACAGTGCTTTGACCACCCAGAGTTATTCTATAGATGTGTCTCAATGTTTCTGAGATCTTCACATAACCTAGTTATGTGATTAATTAGTCAGCTCTCAATGTTTGCCTCATCTGCAGATTCAGAACATCTCATTTTTGAGAAGATTAAATGTTCCCTGGCAGGAGAGTATCTTGAGAATATTCTTGTTCAAACAACCATTAACACTATATGAAATTTTGTTTACTTATTCAAATGGATTACTGTCTAAATTCCCATTGTCTAACTTTTTTTATAGACTAGGTCCATATCTTCTAGTTCTCTTACTTTTTAAATTGGTCCCCCTTTTTCTTTTTCCAGCACCCTAAATTTGATTAGCTGCCTGACAGGATGTATGCTGTTTTATTCTTCCCTGGCTTATGGCCTCACTGGAGTAGTCCACATAATCTATAATAATTGCTATTTCTCCACTGTTTAGATGGATTCCAAATCTTGGCTTATATTGGCTTTTCCCATTAAATCACTGCCAAAGTTCTAGTTTATCATCAAACAACCTTTCCATCATGAAAAGTTATGACTTTGCCTTCTAGTCCCTGCTTCCTGAGAAAAAGTAAAAAGTCAAGAAATTAAAAAGAAATTTTGGGTGTTTCCTGTATCCCCCACCCCAATCATTGCCCTCTTAAATGACATTTCCAATAATTATTTCATGAAGTCTCATGTAGTTCCATAAACTGTACTATGTAACCCCACAAGAGACTTAGCCTACCAGAACCCCTTGATTGATATTTTTCTAACTCTAAAAGATGAACACAGCACTTTGAACCTTTCACGATTTAAGTTGAAGGTATAGGGTGTCCAACAGTATTTGTTAAACAATCCAAGGAATACCAAAATCTTTTATGAGGCAAGGGTCCATCATGTTTACATAAGGCTAGAACTCAATGGGAGTGATGTCAAGGTCAGGAAGAATTTCCCTAAAGTGAACAAAACAAAAACATATCTATACTCAAGATCCTTGTTGAATGAATATATTAAAGGAGTGGCTGTAATGAAATTTTAGAACACTGAAATGAAATACTAACTGTGGTAATAAAAATTGGAAGTTATGAGAAAGAGAAAGATAAATCCAACTGAATGCAGGGTTCCAAAGAATGGCAAGAAGAGATAAGAAAGGCTTCTTAAGTGGACAATGAAAAGAAATAGAGGAAAACAATAGGATAGGAAAGATTAGAGATCTCTTCAAGAAAATTGGAGATACCGAGGAAGTGTTTCATGCAGAGATGGACAAAATAAAGGACAGAAATGGCAAGGAATTAACAGAAGCAGAGAGATTAAGAAGAGGCAGCCAGAATACACAGAAAAAATACCCAAAAAAGGTTTCAATGACTCAGACAAACATAACATAGTCCCTCACCTAGAGCCAGGCATCCTGAGTGCGAAGTCAAGTGGGCCTCAGGAAACACCACAGTGAATAAAGCTGGTGGAGGTGATGGAATTCCAGTTGAGCTATTTCAAATCCTAAAAGATGATGCTGTGAAAGTGCTGCATTCAATATGCCAACAAATTTGGAAAACTCAGCAGTGGCCACAGGGTTGGAAAAAGCTAGTTTTCATTTCAATCCCAAAGAAGGGATTGCCAAAGAATGTTCAATCTACCATACAATCGTGCTCATTTCACATGTAGCAAGGTAATGCTCAGTATCCTTAAAGTTAGGCTTTCACAGTATGTGAACCGAGAACTTTCAGATGTACAAGCTGGATTTAGAAAAGGCAGAGGAACTGGAGATGATATTGCCAACATTTGTTGGATCACAGAAAAAGCAAGGAAATTTTAGAAAAACACATACTTCTGCTTCACTGACTATGCTAAAGCCTTTGTCTATGTGGATCACAACAAACTGTGGGAAATTCTTTTAGAGACTGGAATACCAGGCCACCTTACTTGTCTCCTGAGAAACCTGTATACAGGTCAAGAAGCAACAGTTAGAACTGGACATAATATAATGGACCAGTTTAAAATTAGAAACAAGAGTACATCAAGGCTGTATATTGTCACCCTGTTTATTTTACTTCTACGCAGAGTATATCATGCTGCGCTGGGTGACTCACAAGCTGGAAAGAAGATTGCCAGGAGAAATATGAAGAACCTCAGATATACAGATGATACCACTCTAATGGCAGAAAACAAAGAGGAACTAAAGAGTCTCTTGATGAAGGTGAAAGAGGAGAGTGAACATGCTGGCTTGAAACTCAACAGTCAAAAAACTAAGATCATGGCATCTGGTCTCATCACTCCATGGCAAATGGGGGGAAAGTGGAAACAGTGATAGATTTTATTTTCTTGGGCTCCAAAATTACTGCAGAGTGTAACTGCAGCCACAAAATTAAAAGGTGCTTGCTCCTTGGAAGAAAACTATGACAAACTCAGACAAGTGTTCAGTTTAGTTCAGTCACTCAGTTGTGTCCAACTCTTTGCGACCCCATGAATCGCAGCACGCCAGGCCTCCCTGTCCATCACCAACTCCGGGAGTTCACTCAGACTCACGTCCATCAAGTCAGTGATGCCATCCAGCCATCTCATCCTCTGTCGTCCCCTTCTCCTCCTGCCCCCAATCCCTCCCAGCATCAGAGTCTTTTCCAATGAGTCAACTCTTCCCATGAGGTGGCCGAAGTACTGGAGTTTCAGCTTTAGCATCATTCCTTCCAAAGAGATCCCAGGGCTGATCTCCTTTAGAATGGACTGGTTGGATCTCCTTGCAGTCCAAGGGACTCTCAAGAGTCTTCTCTGACATCACAGTTTGAAAGCATCAATTCTTCAGTACTCAGCTTTCTTCACAGTCCAACTCTCACATCCACACATGACCACTGGAAAAACCATAGCCTTGACTAGATGGACCTTTGTTGGCAAAGTAATGTCTCTGCTTTTGAATATGTTATCTAGATTGGTCATAACTTTCCTTCCAAGGAGTAAGCATCTTTTAATTTCATGGCTGCAATCACCATCTGCAGTGATTTTGGAGCCCATAAAAATAGTCTGACACTGTTTCCACTGTTTCCCTATCTATTTCCCATGAAGTGGTGGGACCAGATGCCATGATCTTAGTTTTCTGAATGTTGAGCTTTAAGCCAACTTTTTCACTCTCCTCTTTCACTTTCATCAAGAGGCTTTCTATTTCCCATGAAGTGGTGGGACCAGATGCCATGATCTTAGTTTTCTGAATGTTGAGCTTTAAGCCAACTTTTTCACTCTCCTCTTTCACTTTCATCAAGAGGCTTTTTAGTTCCTCTCCACTTTCTGCCATAAGGGTGGTGTCATCTGCATATCTGAGGTTATTGATATTTCTCCTAGCAATCTTAATTCCAGCTTGTGCTTCTTGTGTATTAAAAAGTAAAAACAGTGCTTTGCCAACAAAGATCCTTAAAGTTAAATCTATGGTTTTTCTGGTAGTCATGTACAGATGAGAGTTGGACTATAAAGAAGGCTGAGCAGCAAAGAACTGAAGTTTCTAAATTATGGTGCTAGAGAAGACTGTTGAGAGTACCTTGTACAGCAAGGAGATCAAACCAGTCAATCCTAAAGGCAATTAATACCTAATATTCATTAGAAGGACTGATGCTGAAGCTGAAGCTCCAATATTTTGGCCACCTGATGCAAAATGAAAGCTGCTCAGCTGTGTCTCACTCTTTGAGACCCCAAGGACTGTAGTCTGCCAGGTCCCTCTGTCCGTGGAATTCTCCAGGCCAGAATACTGGAGTGGGTAGCCTTTCCCTTCTCCAGGAGAATCTTCCCAACCCAGGGATCAACCCAGGTCTCTCTCATGGCAGGCAGATTCTTTACCAGCTGAGCCACAAGGGAAACCTGATGCAAAGAGCCCAGTTACTGGAAAAGACCCTGATGCTGGGAAAGACTGAGGGCAGGAGGAGAAGGGGACGACAGAGAATGAGATGGTTAGAGAACCTCACTGACTCAATGGACATGAGTTGGAGCAAATTCCGGGAGACAGTGAACAGAGAAGCCTGGGGTGCTGCAATCCTTAGGATGTCAAAGAATCAGACATGATTTGGTGACTGAACAACAAATGTCAAGTGTAGATTTGGTGTATGAAATGGTGAAGGATAAGATTGGAGCATTAGGCAGGAGCCATTTTGTTAGAGGCATAAAATGTGTCCCTATAAACTTTTAACACTCTGGAAGTCAACAGAAAAATAAAATCTCACTGAAGTGGTTTGAGTAGAACAGTGAAGTGAAGTGAAGTCACTCAGTCGTGTCCGACTCTTTGCGACCCTATGGACTGTAGACCACCACGCTTCTCTGTCCATGGGATTCTCCAGGCAAGAGTACTGGAGTGGGTTGCCATTTCCTTCTCCAGAGGATCTTCCCAACCCAGGGATTGAACACAGGTCTCCTACATTGTAGGCAGACGCTTTACCATCTGAGCCACCAGAGAAGTCAGTACATGATTATATTTTCAAATAAGGGAACTTATTCTAGAAGAAATATAGAGAATAACTTGGAAAGGTAGAGATTGGAAGAAAAGATATAACTTAAGCTCTGGTGTGGTAATTTCAATAAAATTATTTGTCACATCTGCACACTTTGGTTCTGTGTTCTTGGTATTTACTTTGCCACATATGTCATGCCCTGATTTCACTTGTTTAAGCCATTTAATATATTTTTTCAGGTAAATATTTGCATGCGTGTATGTAAATACACAATGTGTATATATATAAATATGCATATAAATATTTGTGTATAGGTTTATAAATAAGCATACATGTATTCAAGCAATGAACTCCGGGAATTGGTGATGGACAGGGAGGCCTGGCGTGCTGTGATTCATGGGGTCACAAAGAGTTGGACACGACTGAGCCACTGAACTGAACTGAAGTGATTCAAGCATTATTAAATATAAATACACATTATATAATACATGTAGGCATCCTCACTCTTAGGAATATCCCTTTTATTCTAATAATTAAAGGAGTCAAATACATTATCTGTGAAAAAAGTCAATATCTAACCTCACTGAAATGACATATGATGATTTAATATGATATATGAGTAATTTTTAGCCCTTTTAATAAAACCCCCATAAAAATAAGTTAGGGCAATGATACTATTACAAAGTTCTAACTATGGTCAACCACATTTCTGAAAGTTTTATACAAAATAAGCATGTACAGAGTTAGAGAAGCAGGAAGCGCTAGAGGCAAAATATTTTAATGAAAAAAGGGTAAAAATTGAAAATGCTCATAAAAATAGATATTAAAAACATAATAGTATCCATTGCCTTGGGAAGAGCACTCAACAATTACATTCCTCAAACTAGAAATTGATAGCAATGAAATTATTCCCACAAGGGCAACTTAAAAAATTCTAATATAAAAGAGAATCACTCTGGAAAAGACAATTTATTTACAGTCTGAGAGAGATTGATTTCTAATGTGATTATTTAAATGCAAAAATATTATTGAATTTTTATATTTCAGCTTTTATTCATGAAATTCTATTTATATTACTTTCTACATTAAACATTAAAAAATAAAATGAGAACTCATATTGGGTTGCCACTTATTCTAAGCTTGGTAGACTATTCTTTCATTTCATTCATTAAAAAAAGACACGAATTCTATTTTATATGACACTAAATATGTTTTAATAATATGGAAAATAATTTATTATTCTCCACTGTGCTATTAATATTATGGCAGTATATTTTCTCAATAAGAATCCAAATAGTCTCTTCAGAATTAAACTGGATGCTGTACATGCAGGATTATGATTCTTGGTAAAATATCCAGAGTTTTTCACACACACACACACACACACATATATATATATATATATGAGAATCAACTACCCAGAAAGATTTACCTTTTCATGCTATTGTTTTAGAAAAGAAGAGGTAGTATGTACTTTTCTCAAAATTAATTTTCTCCCAAAATTTAAAGTTGATATATATATATATATATATATATATATAAAGTAGGATGAAAAATAAGCAATATAGGTATGTAAACTGTTGAGAACTGTATTTCATAGGCATCACGTTTTCTTTTTGTATAAGAAGCCATTTCCCGAGCAAAACAATTGCTTTAAGATGACTCTGTCCTTCTAAATTGGGAATGTCTTTGATTAAATAGATAAGGAACTACAAGATAACAAGACTTATAGTAAATAAAATATATACTTGTTAAACATTACAAAAAATTATCTCCCTTCCTACAATAAACATCAATAAGAAACAACACCAATCTAGTACACACCAAATGCTTTGTCTCGTTCAGATAGAAAGAGAAACACAAGAAAAGCTGCCACGTCCTCCTGGTTTGGGAAGAACTCTTGTGAGTCAAGTTTCTGGGAGAACAACATGGCATCCCTCTTTAAAAAAAATTACTCTCTAATGCATTACTTTGCTGCTGCTGCTGCTAATTCGCTTCAGTCATGTCCAACTCTGTGCGACCCTAGGGACTGTAGCCCACTAGTCTCTTCTGTCCATGGGATTGTCCAGGCAAGAATACTGGAGTGGGTTGCCCTGCCCTCATCCAGGGGATCTTCCTGACTCAGGGATCAAACTTTCTTCTGTCTCCAGTATTGGCAGGCACATTCTTTATCACTAGCGTCACCTGGGAAGCCCAATGCATTACTCTGAGATTCTCTAATGACTTTTTTTAAGTCACTAAAAATGGGGGAAATAAAAATGTGATTTTAAGAGTGTGAATCTGTCAGCTCTTCAGAGTGTTTACACCCAGGCTCTCCTACTTGACCCAAGAAACTGTACTCTTCAAGGAAGCTGCAGTGAAATGCAGGGGAGCTTTATAGGTAGCCACTCACAAACCCACCTATCCTTGATTGAAAAGACTGGAATACACTAAATAGCTATTCAGTGGGGTTAGGGCTTCTAATTACTAAAACTGTGTTTAATATGACCTTTCAAAAATGGCTCAGTACTAAATCAAAATATTAGATCACAATTAAGATAAATATTCTTTGTCAATTCACGTCATCTGATAAAAAGTGCAGTGAGATTCTAGAGGGCATTTGCTTTCTTGACAGGGGGGCTACCTTCCAATACCAGTTGAATGAACACCACAGTAGTAATTTCTGAATAAGTTATTTTTTGCCATATAGCTAATCACCCCAAAATTAGTCACTTCAAAAAGAAGCATTTATTTTTCGCATTTCTTGACTGAAACATGAAAAATACTTATATATTTTTGTGGCTTTACCGGATTGTTCTTATGGTCTAGACCACTTTCCTGGGCTGGATACTCTATGAGGACCACATTCACGTGCCTGAGCGCTTAACTAGTACGACAAGGATGGGTACTAAACATGGATGGCTGATGCCTCTCTTCATGTCTCTTATCCTCCAGAAGTGTAGCCCAGCTTGGTCAGGCCATGAAGGCATAAAGAATCAAGACAGAGGAAGTCTCAACATGAACACTCTCTTAAAACCTCAACTTATGTCATGTTTGCTAATGACCACTGGCCAATGCAAATCACACATCCAAGCCTAGAAGAAGCAGGTGGAGTGATAGAAACCACTTTGACTAGTGAGAATGTTTAAATAGAGTGGTGTTTTTGTCCAGATTACCACAATTTCCTAAAGTTCAAAAAAATCAAAAAAATCAAATTACATTTCCAAATGTAATAATTTTAGTAATTTAAAAGAGAAGTATTTAAATAGCTCAATGTAGCATTTGCTTTTGGTTATGCCAACTAATTTTTATATTTTAAACCTCCAGAAAAATGACAGCATATCAACAAGATATTGAAATGTTAGGCCAGTATGTTTCCCCACCCTGTGTTCATCACATTATAATACTGTTGTTGGTAGAATAATATATTCTCCTAAAAATGTCTACATCCTAATCCTCAGAACCTGTGTATATACTACCATACCTGGCAAAAGAGACCTTGCAGATAAAATTAATTTAAGGATGTTGAAATGGGAAACATTCTGAATTATTCCATTGTACCCAGTGTAACTGAGGATCCTCACAGTCATGCATGAACAAGATGGGTGAGTAAGTTGACGTGAGTCAGAGGGAGATTTGAAGATATTTTCTGCCGTATCTGAAGGTGGAAGAAGGAGCCACAGGCTAAGGAATGCAGGAAGCCTCTAGAAGGTGGAAAGGTCAGAAAAATAGGTTCTCCCTGTCTCTCTGAAAAGAACATAGCTCTGCCAACTACTTGGTTTTATTCTAGTGAAACTAATTTTGGACTTCTAATCTCCAGAACTGTAAAATAATAAATGTATGTTATTTTAAGCCTCTACATTTGTCATACTTTATTACAGCAGCAATAAGAATCTAATAAAAATATGATAGGTATTATTGTTATCTTGTTACCTTTACTTTCCCTAATAAAAGTAAATAAGCATTTAAATTCCAATGCAAGTTAGATAAAATGCATGATCTTACTGAAATCTGCCATCGATTATGTGTTCCATTGTTCTATCAAAAGCATTCAACAGGCATTATTCAGATACTCTGTATAAACTTTAATTCTATCTTTTTCCTTGACTTTCGTATTCAGTCCTGCTGCTCCTATATCCTCCAATTTCTGAAGAATCTGTCCTAAATTTTATCATTCCAAATTTACTCTATTGGCTCCAGTCTCAATATTTCCTGATGAAATGATGGCAATGGCTCTCTAACTGGTCTTCCTGCCCCTGCTTTTCTCTAGCTTTATTTATTCTAACCATTGTTTCTGTAAGATTTTTGTCCTTTAATTGTTAAAATTTTATCATGTCTCTGCACAAAAATATCAGTGGTTACAGTCTGCCCACTGAAATATCAAATTATTTAGACTTCCTAAATGCCAATTTACTTTTCTTGGTCCTCACTATTTTCCTTCAATGTCATATTCCGTATCCACACTGCAATGTTTTCCATGATACTACACTTTATTTTCTTCATGACTTTCCCCATGCACTTCTGTTTTCTGAGAATACTTTCCCAAGTAACTATATTTCAAAGCTCCTCTTGGTGAAACTCAAACATCATCTCCTTTAAAACTTTCCTTAGAGCTACCTTCTTCTACCTTTGAAAGCCCACAGATTGTGTTTTACCTCATGACAATTACAGCATGTACCAGATATCTGTTCTCTTACTGACACATATTAGCCTTTTTTTCTGACAATAAACCCCCAACTTTCTTCTATAAATAATATTTCCCTCTTCACTCTATTTACTTCAAGTGGATCTCATTTTATTTCCAACTCAAGGTAAGTGAAGTAGGCTTGGTCAAGTAAAGGCTAATTTTTTTTTATAGTGATTGGTTCATGGTTGACCACATTATCCAGTCAAAAACAATGAGACTCAGTAGGGAGTGTTGCTTAGTCTACTGAGAGAGCAGTACAGGCTGCAGATTCTGGTTGCTTTCTTACCATTCCAGAATCTCTGAAAATGAAACCAACAGTGCAGAAACCAGAGTTGAATGATGAAGCAATATTCTGTCTACTGACAGCTTTGAACTCCTGAAACCAATAGAGCTTGGACTTCAATTATTTGAGTTGTTTATTTTTTTCATATGGAACGTTCTCAGGTCTTCTACCATCTGTAACATAACCTGGAATATACAAACTATAATAGCTTGTATTTTCTTTACTTAGGGACATGGATGGTTTCTTCCAACAGAATAAAACATTGAAATGAAGGTTTATGGATGATATATATTTACATCTATCATATTCCCTTGCTTGTAATAGGAATTTATGTATTCAAAAGAGGACTATCTTTTAATTAGTAAGTTTATGTGTTAAGGATATTTGAATCACAGATCTGGAAAATAATGTTTTCCTATCTTTAAATAGGAGAGTAAAAAGCCATCTAACAAGTTCAAATTATTTTCTGGTTTTACAGATCCCCAGAGGAAGACTATATATTAATATTCTTCTTACTAAGCACAGTTTCTCCAATAACTCATTTCAATGTGCAAACCTTAATGGCTATATATTCATTCTACCATATCTAATTTATAGCTTTTTTGCTACCATTTTATTTCCCAATTAATTTTATTGTTGTATAATGTGATTATCAAACTACTGTCTCCTAGCTCCTTATCCATACTTAAACATTTTGCTTTATGATGCTGTCTGGGGACTTTGTAAACTATTATGTTTTTCCTTTGACAGCTGATGTCCTTTTAATTTGGCCAATAGGCAACATCAGATAAGTTGGTCAATAGGAAACATAGGTTTGGAAAGCAAGAAGATAGAGAATCTTCTCCCTGTCTCCATGCTGTTCTTGTCAGCATTGCCACAGCAGCAGCTCTTACTTTGGCAGTGTCAGTTGGCACCAACCTTCAGCTCCTTTGGCATCCCCCGCTCTGAGACCAGTTTCCTGCACCTTTTCATAAATACACATAGTGATCACGCCATGTGCCAGCACTGTGAGGTCCTTCCTATAAACTTAAAGATTCTGTTATTCTCAACCTCATTCCTCTATTTTCCTAGCTTTAGGAATGGTTGTTATTTCCTAAAATTATTAGCTTTGTGTTATCTCAGTGTTCTTTTTTTCATTCCCTTTATGCATGTTTAACCAAACCTTTGTATATTCTCTGTCAAAGCACCTAGTATGGTTTCTGTTTTCTTGAGTGGACCCAAACTGACACACGTGAATTTACCTATAATGAATTATAATTATTCTATTTCCAAGACCACCATTCTTGTATGAGTTAACATTTTCATGAGGGGTTCAGGATTGGGAACACGTGTACACCCGTGGCAGATTCATATTGATGTATGGCAAAACCAATACAATATTGTAAAGTAATTAGCCTCTAATTAAAATAAATAAATTTCAATTAAAAAAATATTAAATTGAATCATTTTCTCCTTATCCTATTTTTAGCATTTCCATCTCTCCCTCAACCTTAGAAAAGCCTGACACACCAATTCAGTGTGCTTCCCTGGTGACTCAGTCGGTAAGGAATCCATCTGCAATGCAGAAGACTGCCTGCAACACAGGAGACCTGGATTCGATCCCTGGGTCAGGAAGATCCCCTGGAGGAGGGCATGGCAACTCACTCCAGTAATCTTGCCTGGAGAATTCCATGGACAGAGGAGCTTGGCAGGTTGCAGCCCATGGGGGTCTCAAAAAGTCAGCCAGGACTTAGTGACTAAACCACCACCACACAATTTAAATATGTCTTTCTGACTTTCAAAGCTTTCTATCAGCTGTTCACAGGTCCCAACACCATTTCACCCACAGTCAAAACTCAATTACTTTTCTCAATGTTCTACATTATGGATAATTAAAAATCCCCAATGTAATTTAATAATTCAAGTCTCAGTTACAATTTCTTTTTCAACAGGAAATGAACCAAATAGATAAACTAGATGAATAAATTATTTTTGTATATGTCATCCCTCCCTAGAAAATGCATTAATTTCTCTATCCCTCTTTCCTTCTCTCTCTCACACACACAAATGCATGCACTGTGATTGTGTTTCTTTTTCAAACTGTGGTGCAAGCCCACCTTCCCATGAAAGTTTAGTGAGTTGCTAGTAATTGTCATTACTGGGCATCCCTGGTGGCTTAGATGGTAAAGAATCTGCCTGCAGTTCAGGAGACCCAGGTTTAATCCCTGGGTCAGGAAGATCCCCTGAAGAAAGGAATGCCAACCCACTCCGGTATTCTTGCCTGGAGAATCCCATGGACAGAGGAGCCTGGCAGGCTGCAGTCCATGGGATAGCAAAGAGTCGGATGTGACTGAGCAGCTAAGCACACAGAAACACAATTGCTGCTACTACTTGCTGCCTGCTTCACACAGGCTAAGCTAACAGTCCAGGGCAAAGGGCAAAGTTTCTCCATTTAACTCAGATATGAAGTTTTTAATAAGAAGAGAACAATAGAGATCTTTTTGACAGAAGTTTTTGCCACAGAGATGACATATAATTCTGAAACTTATATGACATAACCCATATTAATCCTCTAATTTATCAAGTCAACTAGTTTGAAGCCTCACGGAGTACTTGCTATTAAAATTGTATGTACTAATTTATTTATTAAGCACTATTAGTCTTTAAAGGTAGACCTGCCAGTTATGTAACAATGCCAAATTTACAAAAATATTTCATCTAAAAACCAAATTTATTTTTCATAAACTACACATCAGTAGGAGAAGACAATGGCATCCCACTCCAGTGCTCTTGCCTAGAAAATCCCATGGATGGAGGGGCCTGGGGGGCTGCAGTCCATGGGGTCGCTGGAGTTGGACACAACTGAGCGACTTCACTTTATTTTTTCACTTTCATGCATTGGAGAAGGAAATGGCAACCCACTCCAATGTTCTTGCCTGGAGAATCCCAGGGACAGGGGAGCCTGATGGGCTGCTGTCTATGGGGTCACACAGAGTCGGACATGGCTGAAGCAACTTAGCAGCAGCAGCAGCACACATCAGTAGGACCTTATCATATTTCAATAACTATGAATTTATATGCCATTTATAGTATATTTTACCTATTCATATTAAAAGGTGGTATTGGGAACACCCTGATCTTTGAATAGCAAATTTTATATATTCCTCCTTATTTTTAAATACTACATTGTTTAATTATTTTCACAGATATATAACTTAGAAGAATAACTTAATTCAATGGTCTTTCAAAAAATAGAACTTTAATAAATTTGAATGGAATAGTATTTCGATACATTGTGCACAGTACTTTAAATAACATTTTATAAAAAACTTCTATTGCCTATAATGTATAAGTTCTTTAAAGTATTTACTCAGTATATAAAAAGCCTCTAACTAAAAGAGTAAAAGATTCTTGAAAAATTTAATATGCTATTTTAAAGAATTGTCCATATAATCGTATTGTACTAGATAATGAAATACACAGAAGATGTAATTTGGCTGTAATTTAACACAGCATTTGAAATACTTTGTAAATAAAGAAAGTAAAATGTATTAATGCATGTGTTTAATAAACCAGATACATGTAATCATATGTGGCATACATTATCTTAGTACATTCAACCACTTACCAGGTCACCAAGCAACTATTTTGAGGATTTACAACTTGTTCACATTAATGAGCTTCTTGTTTTTGTTTAGTTGCTCAGTTGTGTCCAACTCTTTTGCAGCCCTCTGGACTGTAGCCCATAAGGCTCTTCTGTCCATGGGATTTCCCAGGCAAGAATACTAAAGTGGGTTGCCACTTCCTTCTCTAGGGGATCTTTCTGACCCAGGGATTGAACCCACGTGTCCTGAATTGGCAGGTGGATTCCTTACCACAGAGCCACTAGGGAAACCCATTAATGGGCTTGGGGGGTGTTAGTATTAAAGAGAAAGGAAACAGAAAAGAGGGAAAGCCTGAGGCCCTGCCATTATCCTTAGGAAAAAGTTATTACCACAAGAGTCAGTGAGCTTTGTGGAAAAAAGTGAGCACATTACTTTAGACTGTGCCTAAGGGAAATAAACCACCAATTTAGACCAAGAAGAACAGAGAGCAAGCATATCACACAGGTACAATTACAAAAATCTAAGATTGTGTTTTTCATTAGCTGGCATTTCAAACCATTCTTCACAGTAATATTATGTGTCAATATTATATTCTCAACCTTCCTCTTTCCTACCCTTATAATTGATTTAAACAACTGCTCATTCCCTTCACTACGCTTTTTTCAGAGATGCTTTCCCTGCTTCATGAGTTTAACTTCCTGCCCTCCTGGATTTGTCCTTCCTTGGATCACACTCACTCTGATAATTATTTGCATTCCTTTTCTCATGTTTGGACTTTCCATCCCCTTTCTTTCCTTTATTCTAGCTTACAAACTGTTTCAATCCATTGACCTACACAATCCCTTTCTTTGATGCGGGTTTACCTTCAAGAGGATGATTTACCTGCCTCTCTTCACTGCTAAAATTTTGCAAGACGCGATCTATGTTTACATTCTCCACAGCCTCAATCCCCTCTCTGAACTCACTACTATATATATGCTATACCCTCCCACCCTAGACTTGCAAATCCTTTCACTCACTTTTAATTGCTATACTAACAGAATTCTCTACAAAATGTTGTACTATTGGATACACCCTACTTACAATTCTTTCCTTCATGACTCTCTTTAGAGACTGCCTATGTTTTCAAACTCCTTTGTTGGTTTCACTCATGCCCCTTTAATCATTATTGTTGTCCAGAGTTTCAAACTCCAACTTTTTTCTCACACTTCAGCTTCCTTTTCTATATTCTCTTTGTATAGCTTTAAGAAACAATGTTTTGAAGATAGATAGATAGATCAGAGAAGGCAATGGCACCCCACTCCAGTACTCTTGCCTGGAAAATCCCATGGATGGAGGGGCCTGGTGGGCTGCAGTCCATGGGGTCACTAAGAGTCAGACACGACTGAGCAACTTCACTTTCACTTTTCACTTCCATGCATTGGAGAAGGAAATGGCAACCCAGTCCAGTGTTCTTGCCTGGAGAATCCCAGGGACAGGGGAGCCTGGTGGGCTGCTGTGTATGGGGTCGCACAGAGTCGGACACGACTGAAGCGACGCAGCAGCAGCAGCAGCAGCAGACAGATAGATAGATATAGATGGATGTGTATATAGTATTAATCTAGAGCTACCATAACAGGAAACGACAGACTGGGTGGCTTATTTATTTTCTCATAATTCTGGAGGCTAGAACTTGAAGATCCAGGTACTTGCAGGATTGGTTTTTGATGAAACCTCTCTTTTTGGCTGGCAGACTGATGCCTTCTTGCTAACATGACCTTTTCTCTGTATATGCACTTTTCTAGTGTTTTTTCCTCTTATAAGGAAAAGAGTCCTATTGGATTAGGGCTCCATTTTACAACTTCATTTAACTTTACTTATTTTCTTCAAAACCCTATCTCCAAATACAGTCACCTTGAGGGGGTTAGAATTTCATCCTTCGAGGACTGGGTGGGCATAATTCAATCTGTAACACATACGTAATATTCAAAGCTGAATATTCATTGGAAAGACCAATACTGAAGCTGAAGCTCTAATATTTTGGCCACCTGATGCAAAGAGCCAACTCCCTAGAAAAGACCCTGATTCTGGAAAAGATTGAACGTAAAAGGAGAAGAGGGTAGCAGAGGATAGACGGTTAGATAGCATCAACTGACTCACTGACATGAATTTGGACAAACTTTGAGAGATACAGCCTTTTGATGAGTTTGAAAGAGGGAAGTGAAAAAGCTGGCTTAAAACTCAACTCTCAAAAAACTAAGATTGAGGCATCTTCTCCCATCACTTCACAGCAAATACACAGGGAAAAAGTGGAAATAATGACAAATTTTCTTTTCTTGGGCTCCCGAATCACTGTGGACAGTGACTGCAGCCATGAAATTAGAAGATGCTTGCTCCTTGGCAAAAAAGCTGTGATAAACCCAGACAGCATATTGAAAAGCAGAGATTTCACTTTTCTGACAAAATTCCATGTAGTTAAAGCTATGGTTTCTCCAGTAGTTGTGTATGGATGTGAGAGTTGGATCATAAAGAAGGCTAAGCACTGAAGAACTGTTGCTTTCAAATTGTGGTGATGGAGAAGACACTTGAGAGTCCTTTGGACAGCAAGAAGATCAACCAGTCAATTTTAAAGGAAATCAACCCTGAATATTCATTGGAAGGACTGATGCTGAAGCTGAAGCTCCCATATTTTGGCCACCTGATGTAAAGAACTGACTCAGTGGGAAAGACCCTGATACTGGGAGAGATTGAGGGAGGAGAAAGGGATGACAGAGGATGAGATGGCTGGATGGGATCAACTCAATGGATGAATTTGAGCAAACTCAGGGAGACAGTGAAGGACAGTAGTCCATGAAGTCAGAGAGTCAGACAGGACTTAGTGACTGAACACTAACTACACACACACACACATATACATATATATATATATATATATATGTAAAGTGAAAGGATATACAGTTGTCCATCTGTATCCATGATTTCTGTACCCACAGTTATGAAAGGTCAACTGTACTATATTATCATGTATGAAGGAATAATGCATTTGTGGATTTTATTATCTGTGAGATTTTCTGGAACTGATTCCCAGCAGATACCCAGATGACTTTATAATATGTGTGTGTACATTTTTCAGGACTTTTCTATGTGGGTATTCTTCTGAGAAACAAAATAATGAAAACATTTTATGGTCAGATGTTAAAAATTATATTAATAACTGCTGCTTCTGGAATAATATATTTTTAAATTAATAAATAACTTTTAAAGCACTTCTAGGTGCACAACAAAACTGAGCAGAAAGTACAGAGATACATCTTGTATGTCCCCATATCCTGTCCTGGCACATGCATAGTGTCCTCCGCTATTTCCATCTCACACCACGGTGGTACATTTGTTACTCGAGAAGAGAGCCTAGAGAAGACCAGCAGAAAAAAGTCCATACTGAGCAGTGGGGCAGGTGTCACAGTAACCACCTAGCCACCTCACCACAGTAACAGGAAAGGGGACTCTGAATAGTTCCACCGTTGGACAATACCTATGGATTACTACAGAAGATTCAGAGAAGAGGTTCCCAGAGAACTCTTCTATAGAAAGACTCATCAGCGTCTTAGAGTAGGAAGTTTTCCTTGCTAGGGACTCTGGGCGGCTGTGGCATATTTGAGGTTTTATTACGCTATAATTTCCTGTTGCAGGGTAGAATTATTTATTGAACATTTTTACTACTAATGTTAAATTTGTATGCAGGTCAGGAAGCAACAATTAGAACTGGATGTGGAAAAAACAGACTGGTTCCAAATAGGAAAAGGAGTACGTCAAAGCTGTATATTGTCACCCTGCTTATTTAACTTATATGCAGAGAACATCAAGAGAAACGCTGGGCTGGAAGAAGCAAAAGCTGGAATCAAGATTGCCGGGAGAAATATCAATAACCTCAGATATGCAGATGACACCACCCTTATGGCAGAAAGTGAAGAGGAACTATAAAGCCTATTTACTTTTTGAAAGTGAAAGAGGAGACTGAAAAAGTTGGCTTAAAGCTCAACATTCAGAAAACGAAGATCATGGCATCTGGTCCCATCACCTCATGGGAAATAGACAGGGAAATGGTGGAAACAGTGTCAGACTTTATTTTTGGGGGCTCCAAAATCACTGCAGATGGTGACTGCAGCCATGAAATTAAAAGACACTTACTCCTTGGAAGGGAAGTTATGACCAACCTAGATAGCATATTGAAAAGCAGAGACATTACTTTGTCAACAAAGGTCCATCTAGTCAAGGCTATGGTTTTTCCTGTGGTCATGTATGGATGTGAGAGTTGGACTGTGAAGAAAAGTTTAAAAATAAAATAAAATTAAAAAAAAAAAAAGAATTGATGCTTTTGAACTGTGGTGTTGGAGAAGACTCTTGACAGTCCCTTGGACTGCAAGGAGATCTAACCAGTCCATTCTGAAGGAGATCAGCCCTGGGATTTCTATGGAAGGAATGATGCTAAAGCTGAAACTCCAGTACTTTGGCCACCTCATGCGAAGAGTTGACTCATTGGAAAATACTCTGATGCTGGGAGGGATTGGGGGCAGGAGGAAAAGGGGACGACAGAGGATGAGATGGCTGGATAGCATCACTGATTCGATGGACATGAGTCTGAGTGAACTCCGGGAGTTGGTGATGGACAGGGAGGCCTGGCGTGCTATGATTCATGGGGTCTCAAAGAGTCAAACACAACTGAGCAACTGAACTGAACTGAATATTAATGTTCTGTGACATTATTGTCAAGATATTTGCACCTGGTATTCAGGATGGTGCCATATGTGAGGCTGTCAAGTGGTGAAACAATTCCAGGTTTCTGGATAAGGAATTGATCTGAGTAAAAGTGCCTTTCTCATGTCATCAAGTTTTGTTTATTTTTTTCTCTTTTTATTTGCTGTTTTTGTAATATTGTCACCTTTGATAAAGAAGATTTGTAAGTAGTGACCACAATGGTATAAATTCCTTTTAATAAAACATTTTAACTACATAACAGACTCTGTATACTCCTTTGATGTTATTGTTCAGTCGCCCAGTCATGTCCAACTCTTTGCAACTCCATGGACAGTAGCACACCAGGCATCCCTGTCCCTCACCATCTCCTGAAGTTTGCCCAAGACCATGTCCATTGCATCAGTGATGCCATCCAGCCATCTCACCCTCTGATACTCTCTTCTCTTTCTGCCCTCAATCTTTCCCAGCATCAGGGACTTTTCCAATGAGTCAGCTGTTTGAATCAGGTGACCAAAATACTGGAGCTTCAGCTTCAGCGTCAGTCCTTCCAATGAGTATTCAAGGTTTATTTCTCTTAGGATTGACTGATTTGATCTTCTTGCTGTCCAAGGGACTCTCAAGAGTCCTCTCCAGCACCACAGTTCAAAGGCATCAATTCTTTGGCATTGTGCCTTCTTTATGGTCTGCCTCACAACTGTACATGACCACTGGGAAGACCACAGCCTGATATGGCTTCCCTGGTGGCGCAGACCTCCATACTACAGATTAAAATTAATTCTGACAGCTCCCAACAAATTGTGCAATATGCGACTTCTTACCCAACAAAAATATATTAATCTGCAAGTAATAAATGTTTCCATAAGAGCTTAGCATACTTTGGAAATAGGTTGGCATTAGAGTAATCTGTTCCTAGCATAAATATTTTGTATTTGTGCTATAACAATTCATTCTTTGTTCATAAGTATAATTTATGAAAAACATCATCTAGTAAATACTAGTAGCCTTCCCATTTTACAATATTCAAATATTCCCATTTCAATGAATATTCCAATGAAATTGGAATTGTGAGGAAATAAAGTGCTATACCCTAACTCATCTTAGAAAAAGATGATGAAATGGAATAATAAATGTATGTGTCCTAAGTCTTATTAAGTTTATTTTTAGGTTTATTGTCAAGCTCTTTCTTTGCTCATATATTACAATAAACCCCCTCAGAACTGCTGGCTCAGAGAAATTATTTCAGAAAAATTTAACATTCACAAAAAATGTAATGTTGTTACCTTACTAGAAGATTTGAAGGAAAAAAGACTTAAAAAGGCATGTATTGAATTAGCCACTCAAAGGCTAAATTGAAAATAATAAAAAGAATTATTTAGGACATACATTTATTTACTTCATGCTCTTCAATTAAAATCTTGATAAAGAATCAAACTCTGCTCATAGAAACTGCCTTTGTTGCTAAACTTTTGCTTTCTTTAAAAATAAAGATTTCTCTATTTTGTGATATCTCAGTTCAGTTTAGTCACTCAGTTGTGTCTGACTCTGCAACCCCATGGACTGCAGCATGCCAGGTTTCCCTGTCCACCACTAACTCCCAGAGTTTGCTCAAATCCAAGTTCATCAAGTCGGTAATGCCATCCAACCATTTCATTTTCTGTCGTCCCCTTCTCCTCCTGGCTTCTATCTTTTCCAGCATCAGGGTCTTTTCCAATGAGTTAGTTCTTCACATCAGGTGGCCAAAGTATTTCATCTTCAGCATCAGTCTTTCCAATGAATATTCAGGACTGACTTCCTTTGGGATGGACTGGTTTGATCTCCCTGCTGTCCAAGGGACTTTGAAGAGTCTTCTCCAACATCACAGTTCAAAAGCATCAGTTCTTTGGCACTCAGCTTTCTTTATAGTCCAACTCTCACATCCATACATGACTACTGGAAAAACCATAGCTTTGACTAGATGGACCTTTGTTGGCAGAGTAATGTCTCTGCTTTTTAATATGCAGTGTGAGTTGGTCATAGCTTTTCTTCCAAGGAGTAAGTGTCTTTTGATTTCATGACTGCAGTCACCATCTGCAGTGATTTTGGAACCCCCAAAATAAAGTCTCTTACTGTTTCCATTGTTTCTCCATCTATTTGCCATGAAATGTTAGGACTGGATGCCATGATCTTCATTTTTTGAATGTTGAGTTTTAAGCCAACTTTGTCACTCTCCTCTTTCACTTTCCTCAAGAGGCTCTTTAGTTCTTCTTTGCTTTCTGCCATAAGGGTGGTGTTATCTGCATATCTGATTTCTGCATATCAACATTTCTCTTGATTCTAGCTTGTGCTTCATCCAGCCTGGCATTTTGCATGATGCAATCTGCATATAAGTTAAATAAGCAGAGTGACAATATACAGCCTTGATGTACTCCTTTCCTGATTTGGAACCAGTCTGTTTTTCGATGTCCAGTTCTAACTGTTGCTTCCTGACCTGCAAACAGATTTCTCAGGAGGCAGGTCAGGTGGTCTGGTATTCCCATCTTTTGAAGAATTTTCCACAGTTTGCTGCAATCCACACAATCAAGGGCTTTGGCACAGTCAATAAAGCAGAAGTAGATGTTTTTCTGGAACTCTCTTGCTTTTTCCATGATCCTATGGGTGTTGGCAATTTGATCTCTGGTACTTCTGCCTTTTCTAAATTCAGCATGAATATCTGAAAGTTCACAGTTCATGTACTATTGAAGCCTGACTTGGAGAATTTTGAGCATTACTTTCCTAGCGTGTGAGATGAGTGCAATTGTGTAGTAGTTTGAGCATTCTTTGGCATTGCCTTTCTTTGGGATTGGAATGAAAACAGACCTTTTCTAGTCTGTGGCCACTGCTGAGTTTTCCAAATTTGCTGGCATATAGAGTGCAGCACTTTCACAGCATCATCTTCTAGGATTTGAAATAGCTCAACTGGAATTCCATCACCTTCACTAACTTTGTTTGTAGTGATGCTTCCTACAGCCCACTTGACTTCACATTCCAGGATGTCTGGCTCTAGGTGGGTGATTACACCATCATGCTTATCTTTTTTGGATGGTTCTGTGTATGATATCTACTGTGCAGTAAATACAATTTAGATAAATGGAATATTTATAAGATCAGATTTGTGGTTTGGTTTACAAATTGTGGACCATGTAACAGTGAATCTGTATAGTAACTTTACTATATCAACTCTGAGTTCCCTATGTCTCTTGAATGACTTCCAGGGTATTGCTTATAGGCAACTGGAGAATTTGGGGGAAGCTCTATATTTGTGAAAATGCCATGCTTGTCTATACAATGCTTTTTAGCAAAATGCCGAATTTAAAGCAGTTGAAATAAAGTGACCAGGATGGGAAGAGATGAGATTTGAGCAGATATAAAGGAGACTGGAGCAAAAGGGAGGAATAGGTTATTGGAATTGAAGAAGTTAAAGGAAATTTCAACCCTGGAGGTAGAGCCCTACATCCATCATCAAATGAGCTAGAGTCAGTTGCCTGAGAACAGCTTTAAAGGAGAGGCAGAATTTCTGCATTAGTTTATCAAGTACCTTTCCCTACCTCCCAACTAAAATTGAAAAAAAGAGAAGAAAAAGCTATTACCATGTATTTAACATCTTATAAGGTGGCAAAATTTTAAAAGTTACAATAAAAATAGATTTGTGTCACTCCAAGTTAAGTAATTGAAGGAGACTGTAGAATCTTTTCAAAACAAGCTATTTCAAAATGTATGATTAATGAAAAAAAAAATGGAAGGTGATGGGCAGGAGGGGGGCAGGTTGTCTAGCACATTCCTCCTATAAAGAATTGCCTGTAAAGAATCTCAAATTCAGGTTCTGTGTTTGTGACAGTGATGTAGGAAGATACCGAATACACCTCCTCCCACAGGCACACTGAATCTGTAGCCACTATGAGGCAATTCCCTCTGGGGAGAGGAAACGAACCTAGAAGGAGCAACTCACACACACTGGGAAACCAGGGCGGGAACCCGCACTGTAGCAAGTAAGAGAGACTGAGATACAATCTGGTTACGACCCCCACCCCTGGTGTGCCAACCCACAATCAAGGGTGCGCTCAAAACCTCAGCTTCTCCCTGAGGAGCAAAGGACTTGGGCCCCAATAGGCACCTCAAATTTTAAGGTTGCACTTGAGAGACCAGACCCCAAAACGTCTACTTTTGACAGGCAAGGGGAGCCTAACAGGACATGACTGATGAAGGTAAAGCAGTGTCCCGAATGGGATTGTGGAAGAGAAAGAGGCATTAGGTAAAAGCAACAGAAAAATAAAGAAAGCTAGCTTAGTTAATAATATCGGTGTATGTAACTGAGTCATATACCAGGTATACATTGCTGTAGACCTGAAACTGAAACAACTATATTTCAACTAAAAAAAAAAAAAAAAGAAAGAAATACATGAAACAATAATCTCACAATTCTGAAGGAAAAAATTCCCAAACTAGAATTATTAAATAATCATGCTGTCATTTACTGATAAGCATAGAATGAGTATTTATTAGACATGCAATTTCTTGAAAATGTATTTCCCCTGAATCTTTTGTCAGGAATCGTGATCATTCCATCAAAATAAGGAAGAAACCAAATAAAGTGGAAAGCACTGGCTCTGGGATACTAGGGCTCTGACCCATGAGAGAGACGAAGGAAATTCCAGGATTACATCTATGCAGCAGACACAAAGATCATTTATACTAGATCACATCAAGAGGACAGAGGGCTCCAGGAGGAATATCTTTAAGAAAAAGAAAATATGCATTTTATTAACTTTCAAATTTGTTAGAATATATTAAGAAGGGATACATATTATTGCAGAGTTTGGTGATTAGTGATAGAAAGAATTGAGAATTGAGTAAATAAAAAATGATGCAATTGCTAACTCCTGGAACACAAAAGGAGTAAAGAAAAGAAATAAAATTATCACACATTGTTGGTTCAGTTGTGGATAATATTTACATAATCTTCATAAGGTAAACTTAGGTTGTGACCTCCCCAAAATTATGATATGAAACTCAGTGGGAAAATAAAAGAAATAAACTTATTTCGGGTGGTGGTATAAAAAATTATAAGCTTCAATACTTTGGCCACCTGATGCAAAGAGCCAAGTCATTGGAAAAGACCTTTATGCTGGGAAACATTGAAGGCAAAAGGAGAAGAGAGCAGCAGAGGATGAGATGGTTGGATAGCATCACCAACTCAGTGGACATGAATTTGAGCAAACTCCTGAAGAAAGCAGAGGACAGAGGATTCAGGCATGCTACAGTCCATGGGGTTGCAAAGAGTCGAACACAACTTAGCAACTGAACAGCAACAATTGAAAAATTATATCCCCGTCTTCCATAATGGGAAATCAGTAGATACTATCTAAAACAGAAAAATAAGAGCAGATACCACTGAAATGTGATATTTAGAAATTTAGATTGCATATATTTAAGGAAACAGCCAGACAGGTGGGAAGTGTTTTTCAATGAATAGTAAAACTCAGAATGGGAGGGGAAAGACTTGTATTTGGGGCTCTAAGCCCATGGGTAGCTTCTTAATCTTCTACATGAGGAACACATGACATTTCCATCAAGAAATCTAGACAAGGTTGAACATGTTGAGGTTCAAAAACCTAAAACTGTGTCAATCCTTAGAGAATTCAAATTAGAAAGATTTTAATGTAATGAGGAAATAAGTTCTTTACATTTACCTGTAAGATATATAAAAAATGAAAATAATAATATATATTCATAACTTTTATCATTAATAAAAAAGATGGTGGGAGATTTCTTTATCGGGTAACCGGTAAGCAACTACTTAAGGCGTCAGAACACTGTTTAGCATCTTTATTCTTAATGAATAAGATTGTAAAAATCCTCCTATAATATGGGAAGAGCCATAGATTACAAGATTTCTGGCATATAATTCCAAATTGACACATAATAAGTGATTTTCTTTTTTACAAAAGTTAAATGAGTAAAGGAGAAGTCCAAGGAAAATAACACTAAAGGATTTTTTTTTTTTTTTGCTTTCAGAACTAATCTGAAGTAGTGCAGCTTTGGATAGGGAAATAAAAGTTCTGACCTGAAAAATAACTAAATCACATTTTAAAAGTTCTTTTTGTCTCTTAAAAACTCATATAGAAATTTCAGCCCACTTGCATTTCCATTATCCTCCAACACAGCATACAAAAACCAGAAATAAGTGCTATTTAAGATAATTATATTTGAAAGTGAAGGAGGAGGAAGAAGTAATTAATCACAGCTTCAAAGAACCAAAAAGTTACATGAGCCAGCAAAGTATCCAGAGAGAGATGGTTTAAATTATTAATATGTAATCTATACATAAATAGGTATACTATTATTTACAAAATTATCTAGACATTTTCTTTTTGAATCATAAAACCACGTTTAGGAAGGAGTATCCACACATATTTCAATATTCTAAAATTGGTTACACGGACTCTTTTTTAACATTTTATAAAACATGTTATATTAAACAATTCCTTAATTGTATAATGGGTATACAGAGAAAATTTTTTTCAAAAAATCTCCAGGATCAGAATTTTGCTTTGGAAAAATATGACTAAATGTGAGCAGTTTTATTATGTACTGTCAGACTGAGGTGCTTTTACTGTTTTGAAGTTTATGGCACAATTATGACCCAGATTACTTCTATACTGGTTTCTGAATGGTCTCAAATATTACTTTTCTACAATACAATCCTTTTAATACCAATATCATGTGATCCTGTTATAAATGGAAAGGAAGACTTAGATATACAGTGTGTCTTTTCATGGCTAGGATTTCTTCTTACCTATAACTGTTCAGAACAGAGAAGGAGAGTGGAAGGGAGTGAAGAATCTAACACAGCTAACTGCTAACATAGTCACTAAAACCACTGTGTTTCATCATGCTGTCTTTTATACCTGGAATTCATTTCTCATCTGCCCACTTTCTTACTACTGACAATTTCATTACTTGACAAACCTTTTTATGGCCTCCCTCCACTAAACCCTTCCCTGACTTCTCTCAATGGTTTGTTAATGTCTTTGTATTTTAAGTTGCAGTTTTAATTTTCTATCTCTAACAAAGGGATGTGATGTTCCTCAAGAATAAGAAACCCATCAAGGTCACCTTCACACCCACAGTGCTTAGCAACATACTTGGAAAATCTCTGTTCTTCAGTTAAACGTCTGTCAACGGAATGAAAAAATAAGTTAAAAATTACAAACATAATAGGTGTCTATCCATGTCATCTTCCACTTTATCTTTTGGGTCATTGGTCCTATTCTTACTCTTTGCGTGAGTTCACACTACAGGGCTACTCTTAATCAGAAGGATTTGTTGCAAGTATTTCCCAGGGAGAACCATACTGATCCTTTTTATGAAGGTCTAACTTGTAGCTATGACTTGTGAAAGTTTATTTATGCACCAAAGGAGCACTATTTGTTTTATGGGCCTGCCTGCTGCCTGCCAAGTCGCTTCAGTCGTGTCCGACTCTGTGCAACCCCATGGACTGCAGCCTACCAGGCTTCTCTGTCCATGGGATTCTCCAGGCAAGAACACTGGAGTGGGTTGCCATTTCCTTCTCCAATGCATGAAAGTGGAAAGTGAAAGTGAAGTCACTCAGTCGTGTCTGATTCTTAGCGACCCCATGGACTGCAGCCCACCAGGCTCCTCCATACATGGGATTTTCCGGGCAACAGTACTGGAGTGGGGTGCCATTGGCTTCTCCCGTTTTATGGGCCACTGGTGCTTAAATTGGTACCTGAGTCATTGGGATGTAGTGAGTTAACTGTTAAGCATTGTTTTCCCCCCTGTTCAGTCTTTCCTTTCCTGCTTTCTTACTCGTCTTCCTCTGCCTTGTGTCAGTGATAATGGTTATCATTGCTTATCTCTAGTATTATATTGGTATCAGTTGAAAAGAAGCACAATGTGAGAGTTGTGAGTTAAGTTTTATTTGCGGCAAAATGAGGACTATAACCTGGGGGACAGCCTCTCAGATAGCTCTGAGGAACTGCTCTGAAGTTGGGCTCGGGGGCGGGGGGTCAACATATATACGATTTTGGTGAAGGGGTATATGTGCAGTCAAGCACACACTGCAGCAGAGGCTTGCTGCTAGTCACAGCAAGATGACTCAATGAGTGACTTTAGTGTTTTTCTAGAAAATGTAAGAAGTTGGACTCATAAAATCATCTGAAAATATCTGACTACCTGAAGGCCTGTTCTGCCAGTTTTTCCCAGAGCACAGAGTACCTCATTCCTGATCTCTACTCTGAACTCCTTTCAGGGGATGTTGAAGGGCAGAGACCACCGTGGCTAGTAACATCATTCTTATAGAACCTGATGGCAAGTGACAATTTTTAGTTGGTAGTGGTTACTAAAATAATTCCGGACACTTAAAAGGCCACACAAGCTTCATAAAATAGAATTAGAGTGTCTTGTAGGAAGATTTAGTGAACTGTAGGAACAATTTAGTGTACCTAATGGTATACCTTAGTGTGACACATTCAATTTTATACTAAGCTCAAGGTTTTTCTGAAGGAGCTACATGGGCCTCTTATATTTATTTCTGAGCACTTTCATTTCCCTGCATTTTTTTTCCTATAGAATCTATGTTTGGTGAGAATTTAAGAATAAACAGATAATCTTTGGTTATCTACATGAAATGGAATGTTGCCTTCAATTCTATTATTTTGCATTTACAAAAGAAGCTATTTTAAATAAAGCTGTAACTATGTCTGCCATGACTACATAAGGAAAATCAATCCTGATTAAATACAAATATGCTTTAACTTTCATCTCCATTCTATTTCCTCTTCCTGGAGAGATTCGATGAGCTGTAAAGAAAGTAAACCAATGGGGTTACTGGAAGTGCTTATTCCAGTGAGATGATGCTTCTCTGATGGAGTACTATACACTTACTGGCTCTGCTGTTACCCTGGGTTGTGGTATATGGTGTTTTTTACATTGCCCAGGGCTGCTGCTTGGAGTTTATCAGGTTTTGTTGTTTTCAGGAAATGTACATATATATTAACTCAGAGTTCAAAGATACTAAAATCTTATATTTCACTGTCATTGCAAAGAGACTACTACTATAGCTTACTCTTCATAGTCAGTCTTTTCTTTGTCAACTATAATAACAGAGAAATTAAGTAGATATTCGACATGGAGTAGGAGACATTTACTAGCTATTTGGCTCTATTATAAGATCAGCTACTACTGAAAATGAGAAATATTTCTAACTAAGAGACCAAGAAATCTATCTTTGCTCTCTTACATCGTCACCGATGGCTGACTTTTTTTTTTTTTTTACCACTTGCATTATGAAGCTAATAGACTCTTTAGGTATTAGGGATGCTTAGTAGATACCTATCGGTCTGATATCTATGAAAGAAGCAACATTCATTCCTCACAGGCAGTATACTGTAACTTCAAAATGTCCCTTACTTGTAGGCTACCTTTGGGTTGTTCCATCTGGATTTGCTCTTCAAATCTCAGTGCTGAGCCAGGGTAGAATTTACCACCAACCTTTTTATTTAGAGAACCTAATTTAGAGTATCGAGAACATCCATTTTCATACTCAGTTCACACTCAGAATTTCTTTTTACAACATTGTCTTGTCCATTACTTGTGTCCATGTGTATAAAACCCCTACTACGTTATAATTTCCTCTAAATATAGAGATCTTGTTTCATTCACCTGTGTGTCACTTCTTTGTCAGAGCCTTGGAAAATCATTCATATATAGTATAAAATGAGTCATTGAATATTTGCATATATATATATATGTATGTATTGACCACCTGGTTCAAAGAGCCTACTCATTGGAAAAAAACCTGATTCTAGGAAAGAGTGAAGGCAGGAAGATAAGGGGATGATAGAAGATGAGGTGGTTGGATGGCATCACCAATGCAATGGACGTGAGTTTGAGCAAACTTTGGGAGATAGTGAAGAACAGAGAAGCCTGGTATACTGCAATTCATGAAGTCACAAAGAGTTGGACATGATTAGTGACTGAACAACAACAGTACGTATTTTATATATATTCCAAGCAATACTAGATTGATTCTAGATGTACCCACAGTAATGAACTCTATTAAATTAAAGTATTCCCTCATTTAATTCTATGGTTTCCTTAGCATGTCTTTACTTTGAACATTGTGTCGCAAGTATGATGTTTTTTAGGTGTTGCTAATATACACTATTAATTCTGTCTTGTTAGCTATGTTGACAAGAGCTGTCTGTTTTCCTGTGATGCTTTTGAATGAACCCAGAGGCTAAAATTTAATTTGCAGACTCAGTGAAAGGCTTGACATTGCTAAGTTGCTTTCTCATGACACAGAAAGACTCTCATCTGGGACTTCCTGGCTCATATACACAGCCTCCTCACATGTGATCTCTTATGTTTCAAGATGGTAATGCATCTCTAAACTGAAATTGATTTGTAAATTCAATTCATATTAAAAATACCAGGAAGCGAAAGCCAAGGCACTGAATTAGTGAGGCAGATGTAATACAAATATAAAATATAAGTAATTTTGTTCTTGTCACCCTGATCTTCACACATTTTATCTATGTTTATCTTCCTTATTCCAGTTAAGAACATTTAAGAATAATTTAAGCAGCAGAGAAGGATTTTATGCTCAGCAATAACAAAGGCAAGAAGAGAATCCCAAGGTGATATGATGACTGCTGAAGCTGAAGCTCCAATACTTTGGCCACCTGATGCAAAGAACTGACTCATTGGAAAAGACCCTGATGCCGAGAAAGGTTGAAGTCAGGAGGAAAAGGGGATGACAGAGGATGAGATGGCTGTATAGCATCATCGACTCGATGGACATGAGTTTGAGCAAGCTCCGGGATTTGGTGATGGACAGGGAAGCCTGGTGTGCTGCAATCCATGGGGTCACAAAGAGTTGGACACAACTGAGCAACTGAACTGAATGTGATATTCTAGTTGGGATGCTGGAACAGAAAAAAAAGATATTAAATAAAAACTAAGAAATATGAATAATATATGGGCTGTCAAAACTTTTAAAAAAGAGGACAAGAACTTCTTGAATCAAACATTATACCTCACCTTATAAATCTGTATAAGAGATCACTGGGATGTGGTGAGATGCCACTTCAATTTTTAGTAAAAGCTATTCCAGTGAGTTAATGAAAAAGAAGGCTCTGTTTTCTACTATAAATGAAGGAAATTTTTATGAAAAGTACACACCTCTGTATTATATATAGCCTCCTTTTTCACTTTTATAAACATTAACCTTTTGCCCCAGTAAGTTACAGTGTGGACTTAACGGTATGAATAATTTCATTGCTTTTTATCTAAAATCAATTTGAGAAATAAGACAATGTTTCAGTACCTGCCAAAGCCCTGCCATGTATAGAACTTCCATTTCCATCTAAGAGCAATGCCAAGTCACATACTTTATGTTTCTCTGTATCACCACTTTTATAATATGTTATTTCACATTTCCTCTTGAGAATATTTGGCTTGTCCACTCATTCCTAAATCTTATTCTTCATGTAGTTTCTGTAGATTTCAGAAGAAGAAGATTCAAACGTACTTCCAGGGTGGAAAAATGAGTCTCTTATTATTATGATTTATAACTTTATCAGGATTACTGCTTTTAGAATCTGCACGGATCATACTTTGTATTAAGAAACCAGTCAGGACTGTAGATTTATTCATGTCAGCTGTGAAATATTTACTCCCTCTACTCCTCTGTAACTTCAAATGTCTTTAGCACCCTTCTCCTCAGCCTTCTGAGATTAACTAGACATCTCTGGTGGGCAACATGAACTCTGGCATGGGAGGCAGAAGATCTGGTTTTTAAAAAAACTAGAATAGAGTTGCATTGTTCACTTAAGAAGGCTTTCTTATCTCTCCTTACTATTCTTTGGAACTCTGCATTCAGTTGGGTATATTCTCTTTCTCCTTTGCCTTTGGCTTATCTTCTTTTCTCAACTAATTGCAAGGCCTCTTCAGGCAACCATTGTGCTTTCTTCCATTTGTTTTCCTTTGGGTTGGTTTTGGTCACTGCCTCCTGTCCAGTGTGATGAACCTCCATCCATATTTCTTCAGGCACTCTATCAAGATGTAATCCGTTGAATCTATTTGTCACTTCCACTGAATAATCATAAGGAATTTGATTTAGGTTATACCTGAATGATCTGGTGGTTTTGCCTATTTCTTCAATTTAAGTCTGAATTTTGCAATAAGGAGCTTATGATTTGAGCCACACTCAGGTTCAGGTCTTGTCTTTGTTGACTATATAATGTGTCTCCATCTTTCCCTGCAAAGAATATAATCAACCTGATTTCAGTATTGACATGGGCATCTGGTGATGCCCATGTGTAGGGTTGACTTGCATTGTTGGAAGATGTTGTATGTTATGATCAGTGTGTTCTCTTGAAAAACTCTGTTAACCTTTGTCCAACTTCCTTTTGTACTCCAAGGCCAGACTTGCCTATTACTCCAGGTATCTTTTGACTTCCTACTTTTGCATTCCAATCCCTATGATGAAAAGGACATCTTTTTTGTTGTTAGTTATAGAAAATCTTGTAGGTCTTCATAGAAACATTCAACTCCAGCTTCTTTGACATCAGTGGTTGGGACATAGACTTGGAAAACAGTAGAAGAAAACAATAGAATTGGAAAGACTAGAGATCTTTTCAAGAAAATTAGAAATACAAAGGAAACATTTCATCCAAAGATGGACACAATAAAGGAGAAAAATGATATACACCTAACAGAAGCAGAAGACATTAAGAAGAGGCGGCAAGAATACACAGAAGAACTGTACAATAGAGGTCTTAATGACAGATAACCATGATGGCATGATAATTCCCCTAGAGCCAGACATCCTAGAGAGTGAAGTCAAGTGGGCCTTAGGAAGCATTACTATGAACATAGCTAGTGGAGGTGATGGAATTCCAGCTGAGCTATTTCAAATCCTAAAAGGTGTTATTATTAAACTCCAACGTTTCCAGCAACATTGGAAAACACAGTAATGGCCACAGTATTGGAAAAAGTCAGTTTGCATTACAATCCCAAAGAAGGGTAATGCCAGAGAATGCAGAAACTACCATACAATTGTTCTCATTTAACATGATAGCAAGGTAACGTTCAAAATCTTTCAAACTAGGCTTCAACAGCACATGAACCAAGAACCAAGAACTACCAGATGTACAAGCTGGATTTGGAAAAGGGAGAAGAACTAGAGATCAATATGCCAACATCCATTGGATCATAGAAAAATTAAGAGGATTCCAGAAAAACATGTAGTTCTTCTTCACTGACAATGCTAAAGCCTCTGACTGGGTAGACCACAACAAACTGTGGAAAATTTTTCAGAAGATGGGAATACCAGACCACCTGACCTGTCTCTTTAGAAACCTGTATGCAGGTCAAGATGCAACAGTTAGAACTGGACATGGAGCAACAAACTGGTCTAAAATTGGGAAAGGAGTACATCAAGGCTATATATCATCACCCTACTTATTTAACCTCTATGCAGAGTATATCATGCAAAATGCTGAGCTGAATGAATCACAAGCTGGAATCAAGATTGACAGGGGAAATATTAATAACCTCAGATATGCAGATGACACCACCCTTATGGCAGAAAGTAAAAAAGAACTAAAGAGCCTTTGGATGAAGGTGAAAGAGGAGAGTGAAAAAGCTGGCTTAAAACTCAGCATTCAGAAAATGAAGATCATGTCATCTGGTCCCATCACTTCATGGCAAATAGATGGGGAAAAACTGTAAACAGTGACAAACTTTATTTTCTTGGGCTCCAAAAGCACTGTGGACAGTGACTGCAACCATGAAATTAAAAGACACTTGCTCCTTGTAAGAGAAGCTATGACAAACCTAGACAGTGTATTAAAAAGCAGAGATATCACTTTGCCTACAAAGGCCTGTATAGTCAAAGCTATGGTTTTTCCAGTAGCCATGTGCAGTTGTGAGAGTTGGACCATAAAGAAGGCTTAGCACCAAAGAATTGATGCTTTCAAATGGTGGTGCTAAAGAAGACTCTTGAGAGTCCCTTGGACAGTAAGGAGATCAAACCAGTCAATTCTAAAGGAAATAAACCCTGAATATTCATTGGAAGGACTGATGCTGAAGCTGAAGCTCCCATACTTTGGCCACCTGATATGAAGAGTCAACTCATTGGAAAAGACCCTGATGCAGGGGAAAGATTGAGGACAGGAGGAGAAGGGGGCGGCAGAGGATGAGATGGTTTGGATGGTATCACTGACTGAATGGACATGGGTTTGAGTAAACTCTAGGAGATAGTGAAGGACAGGGAAGCCTGGCATGCTGCAGTCCATGGGGTGGCAAAGAATAGGATCTGACTTAGTGACTGAACAACAAGAATAGAACTGGCTGTTTATTCTTGGATCAATTCTGTTCCCTGGGTATCACTTTTATGACAGATTGGTTACAGTGGGTTCCTACTAAATCTAACAATCTATGGATCTGGTATGTATATGGTAAATAGGAAAATGATGAGAGAAGAAGCAGAGTAAAAAGTTGGTATCAACAAGGGCTACTGCTTCTGCTGCTAAGTCGCTCCAGTCGTGTCCGACTCTGTGCGACCCCGTAGACGGCAGCCCACCATCCCTGGGATTCTCCAGGCAAGAACACTGAAGTGGGTTGCCATTTCCTTCTCCAATCCACAAGGGCAGAAAGGTGTAAATCGCCTAGTTGACCTTTACTGACACTCAGGTTAAGTCATTACCACTTCAGAAAGCTTCTGTGGGCCCACTCCTAAGCACAGCTACCAAGGAAGCCATTCCTCCTGCCCCTTACTAGAAGTAAACTCTCCCTTTCTGATCTCACTTGGTGCCTTGTTCCCTTTATAATCAATGAATGGCTTCTACATTCAATTATAATTCCTTATGCATCTCAAAGTATGTATTAATGAGTGAAAAAATAAATTAATATATGAAAAAGTATTATGTTAATCTTACTTGAGTATACTAAATAAAAATTTGAATGCATCTGGCTATGTCTTCCATGCCTGAGAAAATTAAAAGGTTGAACAAACTGTTTGAAAGTCATTACAGACTCTCTTCACAAAGCATAGAAGAAAACATTAGTATCCAAGCAACAGATAAAATGCTTCTGAATCTGGCAAGCTTAAAGAAAAAAAAAGAAGAAAGACAAGATATATGCTTTAAGAGGAAAGGTACTCATAATTATATCCCACTTTAAGACAGGCAAAACTAAATTCTCAGAGCCTTCAGTCTATCATTCAAACATTTATTGAGGTGCTGGGAAAGAGCCAAAACTGTATAAAACACAGCCCCTCCATTTAAGACACTTCTCAATTAATAAAGAAGATAAAACTGAAGACAAATATAATAAATAAGGTGGAAGGCAGATCAAGTATGCTAGTAATGGTTTAGCTCAAAGCAGCATGACTTTTCAGGACCTCCTTTAGATCCAGCATGGGGCAGGGCATCAGAAAAGACTTCGTAAAAAGGAGCAACTTGAACTTTACCTCAAATAGATGATACACAGGACTTGACGGAGGCAAGAGCAGAAGAGTGGTGTGTGTGGGTGTGTGTATATACACTTATTTTCTTGTTTTCTTTGCTAGATGTGTTCTGTTTGCCCCTTTGGATCCAGAAAGTTGCTTTCTGTTCAAAGAATGACCTGAATGAACTATGGCAGGAGATTCTCTCATGCTTCCCGTTGGGTTTGGCTGGACAATGAGGAGCCCTTGAACAAAACCAGACAGCCTAGAAGGCAGGGAGAGTACTTATTCCCCTAGATCCTGTACTGAGTGATTGTCTCAGACTGACAGAGTTTCTGGACCAATGTCTTAACTATTTTTAAGACAATGCTATTTACACAACAATTTTGCTTTCAATTTCTAGTAACTACTCCACCCTTCCCTAAGACCTAAGGTTAGCTAATAACTACACTCTTCATAACCCTAGGGTCCTGCATTATTCTCTGTAGCTTTCCTAAATCTTTGTAAATATGTTTTTAATAAATTAATTTTCAAATTATTTTAATGTGAACATGCTGTTGGTTCTCTGTTGGAATACTGATACCTACAGCCCTAGTGAGGATAGGGGTGGGAAAAGCACATGTGTACCTATGGTAGGATGATCAGAATACAGAGATTCTACCTATTGGGGAAATCACAAGATGTTATCTGGAAGAAAGTAGAAGATCATGACCAATTCTTCCCCAGTTCTGAATGACAATATTCAGAGACATTTCTGAACTCAAATGAACTTAAGAATGAAGCTTTGTAATTTAGGACCTTTTTCTATATCTCCTTCCATCTTTCCTGAGCTCCAGGTTTCTCCTAAGTGACCATGTGGTGAATCCTCCTCAGGCCCTTGTCTCTTACTCATCTACTCTAAGATGTTCAGACTTGACAAGTTTTCTAAACCAAATTCATTAACATGGACACTCACATGTCATAAAACCAACTGAAACTATATGTGAAAAGTGTAGGTGTATGTGAATTTTTCTTGTGAGAGGGAATTATTGGTTTTCCTCAGACATTTAATTGGTTTTCCTCAGACATTTAACAGGGGAAATAATTCTCCACCCACCACCCCTCCCAACACACACACCCTGCTTTAATGTGAATGACTTGTCAGTTTCTGATACAAAGCACGCGAAGGAACGTAGGGGCAGGCTGAACACTGCCGATGTGTCATGCGTACATCCTGCAGCGCTGGTCCACAGGACGGCCGCAGCAGTGCCCTGTTGCACTCTTGAGTTAAAATGGCTGGACTCTGATCACAAATCTAATTAAACTAGATGATATGAAAATTTTTCTTAACTTTTAGATCCTAAACTTTCTCATGTACAAAATAAGAATAATAAAAAATAAACATAGCAGAGGAACATTATGGGAAATAAGTGAGATATTGTTCTCGAAAACTTCTTGTAAACTATAAGCACCCGACTCAGGAGATTTTTATTTTAAATGAATCTCTTGCCCTTTAGACAGATGTGTGCATGAGTGCTCAGTCCCTTCAGTCGCGTCTGACTCTTGGCAACCGCATGGACTGTAGCCCACCAGGCTCTTCTGCCCATGGGATTCTCCAGCCAAGAATATTGAAGTGTGTTGCCATACTCTTCTCCATGGGATCTTCCCCACCCAGGGATCGAACCCAGGTCTCCTGCATTGCAGGCACATTCTTTACTGTCTGAGTCACCAGGGAAGCCAGCATCTAATGATTTCCAGGTCCCAATGTTTTGTGTATTTTTGTAAATTAGTTCACATCGTATCAGAAAGTGATCACTAACCTAAACTGATTCTGAAACTAGTGCTTTTCTGAAATTCTTCTCTTGACAATTTCTGCACAATTAATTGCAGCAATCTCACACTATTTTACTTGGAAATGTTGAAAAATTGGATTTAACATTTCTGAAAATGCTTTGTCAGGAATAATATGTATTAAGTCATATATTATCACTTTCTCACCCATTATAGGAAAGTTTATGAGGCATCTGAAAAATTACATTTATTTTAGCGCCTTGAATAAATTTATTGTTGTGAATCTAGACAAATTATCACTGTGAAGAACTGAAAGTTATTCAAATTCCACTCCTTTCATTATTGTGTCATTTTGAACAATTTGCCAAACTCCTTTCAGTTGTTTCAACTAAATTTTGGATAGTAATATTTAGTTCCTACAAAGAACAAAGATAAATTCTGTGGATCTTCTTTAAGCTTCCTTTGCACTCCTCCCCCAACTGTGGAGAACTGCCCACAGGCTGCTGGGGCTGTTAAATCAGAGTGAAAGTGTGGGAAGCCTGGGAGTTTGCATTCTTCTCACAAAGATCTTTAATCAACGACTGACTGGTACAGCTCCCATCTAAAATCAGGATACACCTGAAGATACATAGGTTATCAAGATACATAACTTTCCAGACTTCTCCTGTAGGATAAGGAGATGCTAGCCTCCACAGAGCATGTGTTTAAGTTGCTTCAGTCCTGTCTGACTCTTTGCAGCCCCATAGACTGTAGCCCACCAGGATCCTCTGTCCATGGGATTATCTAGGCAAGAACACAGAAGTGGGCTGCCATTTCCTCCTCCAGGGGATCTTTCCAACCCAGGGACTGAACCCACATCTGCATTGGCAGAGGTGTTCTTTACCATAAGCGACACCCGAGAAGCCCTATCCTCCACAGAGCTTTGCCTAAATCTATCCATGTTGCCTTCCTTCCACTTTCCCCTCTTCTTACCCATCCCCTTAGTGGATTCACCCAGGAGCCCTTTGACAATAAATCACTAGCAGAAGTACCCTCATTCCAAGGCCACCACCAACCTAAGACATACAGTGTCCAGAAAACTGTATACAATTGACAATGAGAGGGTATCGTAATAATACCATATTAACATCATTAGTTCTAAAAAGAGTAAATTCTGAATGTGTTTATTTTATTCTCATCAAATAACTCTTGGAGAACCTAGATTACTTTATTTTAGGATCATTTAAATGCATTCATCCAAGGCCACATACAAATTTAATAAAAATGTAAGTTCTTAGACAAAAAAGGAATATATGGGAAAGTATATTGATCAAATAGATACCAAAGAGATACCTATTTACTTAAATATATATATCTCTATAACTTTATCTACAGATTAATCAGATAATCAAACTTTGGGTTACATTTCTATACAGAAAACAAAACCACAAAGAATCTGTGTGTAGTTAATGACATAAGGCAAAATATTATTTGAGAGGTAAATAAAAGGGCCATGAATCCGGAGTCCTCAGTCTTGTTCCAACTGTTGACTTCATATGCTCTTAAGCCTATTACTTAATCCAATTTTCTCAATATTTTGTAAGATGAACTCTGCCCTTTATTTCAAAAGATAAACACATTTCAAACAATGATAAATTGATTAAATTTCTCTGCTAGCAGGTGTCACATTAAGCTTTAAGATGAATCATGATTTATGAGTAATTAAATATATTTGTGGATTGCATTACTCTGAAGAACTGCATTTTTTATCATCTGATTTCCTGCATTGATTCAGAGAGGAAGGCTGGGACTCTGAACCCACAACTGCTCCACACAGGGGGAGCTGTGGGTTCTGAGTTAAGCAGCGAAAGTCTAATGTCACAAGTATGTTGTTTCCCTATGTAGTTTAGCAGTAGGAACTATTAGAAACCATTATTAGGCACCATTCCTTACATATGAAACAAGTCCACTCAGTCATAATTTGTACTCCTGAAATATCTTGTTTAAACTTGCTGACATGGATAAATTTATTATTCCTATTTTTTAGATTGGCAAACTGAGTTTAACTTGCCCAAGGTCTCATTACAAATAGGTAGGGGAGGTGGGATTTAAATCCAACAGTCTGAGCCCAGTCTCTGCCCTTATCTATTATGATACTCTGGTATGAGAAGAGAAAAAAGTCAAATGCTCCCATGAGGTAAGGAGTTGAGGGTTTGTATAAACATTTTAGTCAAAGTTAGGCTAGAAGCATCTATCGCTTTGTTCTAATAATTCAAGTATGCATTGTGACATTATTAAATTCACCTTTTCAAGTCTTACTTTTTCCTTTCTATGTTATATCAAGTCCACAAATAGCAGATGATGAAATCGGGTTCCTGAAACTTGTAACAGGTTTCATATACATTTCTTTCTTTTAAGAATATTATTTATTCTGCTGTCATGATTGTATTGTCAAACATTAAATTATTCTCTGACCTGGACATTTTTACTTATTGATTTAGTGTTTTAAAAAACTCACAAATTCTTACTTTACTTCCCAATGAAGTTGAAGTTGCAAATATTGTGTTTCCACAGCACTGCATGCCAACAGATAGTTTCAATATTTTCTCCTTTTCCTTTTGCTATTTTTGCTATATTTTAACAGATATTAAAAGATTTGCAAAGGAAACCAAGAAGTGTCCTACAAGGAAAGGAATAAAATGAAATGCCAGACTACCACACCATAAAATAGAATATGAAATATTTCTGATAATTGCAGTGACTTAATCTGAGGTCACAGCAGAAAACAAAGTAGGAGAAGGCTGGTTTACACACAATGAAAATCCTTCCTGTTCTACCCACTGTGCCCCTATGTAAATGTTGCCTGTGTGTATAAATGAAAAGAGCTGTTTCAGGAAAGAGCTTGGAATCTAGGAGTCCAGCATTTAGTTTCAGAATGGTATGTAAGGGTACAGCTTAGGAAACCATAGGAAGGATGTCTTTCTTCTTCTCCTGCATCCTAAAATTAAGTAGGATCACAACAAGGTCTCATGACTCTGTTGGCAAATCACGTTAGAAGACAGTGACAGAACTAGATTGCCATGCTGATGTTGATAAAAGAAGGAAGATATTTTAGAAGACATGTGTTAGGAAGTTCAGAGTTGCTTAACTTAATTACTAAGATAGATGTGATATTAATTAATATGCCCCGATAATCAAGCAAACACATAGATTACGTTCAGTTCAGTTCAGTTCAGTCACTCAGTTGTGTCTGACTCTTTGCGACCCCATGAAGTACAGCATGCCAGGCCTCCCTGTCCATCACCAATTCCCAGAGTTTACCCAAACTCATGTCCATTGAGTCGGTGATGCCATCTAACTATCACATCCTCTGTCATCCCCTTCTCCTCCTGCCTTCACTCTTTCCCCAAAACCAGGGTCTTTTCAAATGAGTCAGTTCTTCACATCAGGTGGCCAAAACATTGGGGTTTCAGCTTCAACATCAGTCCTTCCAATGAATATTCAGGACTGATTTCCTTAAGAATGGACTGGTTTGGTCTCCTTGCAGTCCAAGGGACTCTCAAGAGTCTTCTCCAACACCACAGTTCAAAAGCATCAGTTCTTTTGCATTCAGCTTTCTGCATTCCAACTCTCACATCCATACATGACCACAGGAAAAACCATAGCCTTGACTAGACGGACCTTTGTTGACAAAGTAATGTCTCTGCTTTTGAATATGCTATCTAGGTTGGTCATAACATTCCTTCCAAGGAGTAATTGTCTTTTAATTTTATGGCTGCAGTCACCATCTGCAGTGATTTTGGAGCCCAAAAAATAAAGTCAGCCACTATTTTCACTGTTTACCCATCTATTTGCCATGAAGTGATGTGACCGGATTCCATGATCTTAGTTTTCTGAATGTTGAGCTTTAAGCCAACTTTTTCACTCTCATCAAGAGGCTTTAGAGTTCCTCTTCACTTTCTGCCATAAGGGTGGTGTCATCTGCGTATTTGAGGTTATTGATATTTCTCCTGGGAATCTTGATTCCAGCTTCTGCTTCCTCCAGCCCAGCATTTCTCATGATGTACTCTGCATATAAGTTAAAAAGCAGGGTGACAATATACAGCCTTGAAGTACTCCTTTTCCTATTTGGAACCAGTCTGTTGTTCCATGTCCAGTTCTAACTGTTGCTTCTTGACCTGCATATGGGTTTCTCAAGAGGCAGGTCAGGTGGTCTGGTATTCCCATCTCTTTCAGAATTTTCCACAGTTGATTGTGATCCACACAGTCAAAGGCTTTGGCATAGTCAATAAAGCAGAAATAGATGTTTTTCTGGAACTCTCTTGCTTTTTTGATGATCCAGCAAATGTTGGCAATTTGATCTTCGGTTCCTCTGCCTTTTCTAAAACCAGCTTGAATATCTGGAAGTTCACGATTCCTGTATTGCTGAAGCCTGGCTTGGAGAATTTTGAGCATTACTTTACTAGTGTGTGAGATGAGTGCAATTGTGTGGTAGTTTGAGCATTCTTTGGCATTGCCTTTCTTTGGAATTGGAATGAAAACTAACCTTTTCCAGTCCTGTGGCCATTGCTGAGTTTTCCAAATTTGCTGGCATATTGAGTGGAGCATTTTCATAGCATCATCTTTCAGGATTTGAATTAGCTCCACTGGAATTCCATCACCTCCACTAGCTTTGTTCATAGTGATGCTTCCTAAGGCCCACTTGACTTCACATTCCAGAATGTCTGGCTCTAGGTCAGTGATCACACCATCATGATTATATGGGTTGTGAAGATCTATTTTGTACAGTTCTTCCGTGTATTCTTGTCACCTCTTCTTAATATCTTCTGCTTCTGTTAGGTCCACGCAAGTTCTGTCCTTTATCGAGCCCATCTTTGCATGAAATGTCCCCTTGGTATCTCTAATTTTCTTGAAGAGATCTATAGTCTTTCCTAGTCTATTGTTTTCCTCTATTTCTTTGCATTGATCGCTGAGGAAGGCTTTCTTATTTCTCCTTCCTATTTGGAACTCTGCATTCAAATGGGTATATATTTCCTTTTCTCCTTTGCTTTTCCCTTCTCTTCTTTTCTAAGATATTTGTAAGGCTTTCTCAGACAGCCATTTTGCTTTTTTGCATTTCTTTTCCATGGGGATGGTCTTGATCCCTGTCTCCTTTATAATGTCACGAACCTCCGTCCATAGTTCATCAGGCACTCTGTCTATCAGATCTAGTCCCTTAAATCTATCTTTCAAGGGACTCTCATGAGTCTTCTCCAATACCACAGTTCAAAACCATCAGTTCTTCTGCACTCAGCTTTCTTTATAGTCCAACTCTCACATCCATACATGAGTATGTTAGTAAGGAACAACATAGACTTTAAGTAACGGGTGAGGCTTTGGACCAGGAGACAAGTCTAGGATCTGAGTTTGAGTCCTACACTGAGAGTCCAATCATGCCATAGGTCAGATGCCTGCAACCCTGTCATTGGTACCTAAGAATAGACACTCCTAAAAGCAACAAAGAAGACTGGCCCAAGCAATAGGTAAACTTTACCACTACAAGGATTGCCAAATGAAAATTAGAGAAGCTAAAAATATTGCAGGACCTCACATAGCAAGGGAAGAAAAATCCTTACCATAAAATCTTAGCTAATGTGTATTAAATGCCTGTAATATTTTTTGATGACATATTTAAGCTTTCTCTACACTTCAACAGTTACTATACAGAGGAAGAAAATAATTTGCAGTGCTTTATGGGAGAAAGTTCATTCGGCAATAATATTTTAATTTGGATTATTGTGTCAATTAAATGTAGACATTCAGCTAATGGAGTTTTGTTTTAAATCAAGTTACATGTGGCAACGTTTTTATAACAATAAAGATCTTTATTACAGAAGCAGAAAAAATTCAATAGTAGTTGATTTATGCAACTCACCAGTAGTTGCCAGTTTGCCTTAAGAGAATTCCATTTTGAACTGCATCATGCACCACTGAATGGCAGAATTTCAAAGGTTACTTAAGCTAGTACAATCAGCCCAACAGCCCACATAGAACTTTCACAGCTTTGAAACTAAGGAATTTCTGTGTCCTGAGAACATGGAGTAAGCAGAAACAAAGGGTAGATATTCCAAGCAGTCAACTAAAGGTCATTTCCACCTAAAAAGAATTAAACAAAATAGCCAGATTTTACTTGTCTAAGTATCTGGGCTAAACAGCTCACATTGCAACACATTACAATTTTCTTATTCTCTAGCTCTTTACTGTCTCCTTTAAAAAGTGTTCAGGATTCCCTTGCCAGAAAATTGTCCAGCTATTGAAGAAATCCCCAATTAAGTCTCCCCTTTGGAATGTGAATGCCTTAGAGGTGTGGACTGGCTCTTAAGTTTTCAGTGCGTAGCAGAATAACCGGCATTAGAGTAATGTTTCAATAACTAGAGGAACTGAAATGCCTAGTTCTCCTCTCACCTTTGATTTCTTCTGTTTCTAATCATCCTTTTTATTTTCCTCTTCTGATTTTCTAATTATAAACATTTCTTAGATTCTGTGTTGGGCCTTCTTTTTGTCTCATATATGGTATCTTTTTTTTTTTTTTTAAATCAATGGTAGCTCAGGTGGTAAAGAACCTGCCTGCAATGCAGAAGACCGAAGTTAGATTCCTAGGTCATGAAGTTCCCCTGGAGAAGGGAAAGACTACCCACTCCAGGGTGATTCGGTTTCTCTGGTGGCTCAGATAGTAAAGACTCTGCCTGCAATGTAAGAAGACCTGGGTTCAGTCCCTGGGTTGGGAAGATCCTCTGGAGGAGGGCATGGGGACCCACTCCAGTATTCCTGCCTGGAGAATCCCCATGGACAGAGGGAGGCTACAGTCCATGGGGTTGCAGACAGTCAGACATGACTGAATGACTAAACACAATGACAATGATATATCAAACTTGATATGCCATTTCTTCTAAGGTATATTTCCATAGCCTCCTCAATTAGATGAATTTTTCTCTCTCTTTTACTCATAGTATTTTGTACCCGAAGGTATGTCAACTCAGTTTATTTGGCCCTACATAATAGTTACTGAAGGACTTGATTTATATATTAAAGAGTGATCACTGTCAGAAATTATAACCAAAGCTAACCATTGATCCAAAATAATATAAGCCAAACTGTTTATGAATGCAAAATCAAAGTTCAATTTTTAATCTGAGAGAACCATTTCAAACCAGAAAAATTATATATATATATATAGAGAGAGAGAGAGAGAGTTCTAAATCACTGAATGTGAAAAAATAGGGACCAAAAATTGCTCTCTAGAAGTAGAGTTAAGTTTATTTGATTACTACCTTTTTTACAGTTTCCACATTCCAATTACTCGTCTTTCTGCTCGCTCTCAGATGAAAACTTTGCTTCTTATTCTATGGAGAAAACAGAAGCAATAGAAGAGAATTTTCACAGGATGCCATGACTGTAACTATCAAGCTACCTATCTTTCTGCAAATCATTCTGTCTTTACTAGAGTCATTATTGAAAAGCTGTCAGGGTTCCTATCTAAAACCAATGCTTCTACTGCTGCACTGGATCCCATCTCTGCCATCAGTCAAAGACAATTACTCAGTAATTGTCCACTCTGTCTCCTGAATCATCAGTTCCTCACTTTTCATTTTAATATATCCTTCCCATCACAAACAAATGTGCTGACCTGCACAAGGAATTCAAGAAGGAAGGAAAGATTGGAGAAAGGGAGGGAGGAGGAAGGAAAGAAAAAAAAGAAAGAAAGAATAAAGAAAAAGTCCTCTAGATTTCACATGTGCTATCATGCATTTCTCTTTTCTGTTTAAAAAAGAAAATTATTATAAATACTTTCTCTGCTAGTTTTCTCCACTTCTTATACCCCCATCCCTCTCAAACTTACTTTAATCCAGCTTTGACTTCATTGCTCCATAAAGAGAGCTGAGCACCGAAGAATAGATCCTTTCAAACTATGGTGTTGGAGAAGACTCTTGAGAGCCCCTTTGACTGCAAGGAGATCAAACCAATCAATCCTGAAGGAAATCAACCCTGAATATGAGTTGGAAGGACTGATGCTGAAGCTGAAGCTCCAATACTTTGGCCACCTGATGCAAAGAGCCGACTCACTGGAAAAGACCCTTGATGCTGAGAAAGATCAAGGGCAAGAGAAAGGGATGACAGAGGATGAGATGGTTGGATGACATCACCGACTCAATGGACATGAGTTGGAGCAAGCTCCAGGATATGGTGAAAGACAGGGAAGCCTGGTGTGCTCAGTCCATGGTGTCACAAAAAATCAGACATTATTGAGTGAATGAACAACAGGGAGGCAAACGAATGAAAAAAGAGAAAATCTTCATTTCTCTTTTAACTGAAAAACTTTATTGGGTTTTGGATCTCAGGATTAACTTCTCCAAGTCCAGTCACTTGACCAGTGGCCTTCATGAGAGGGAGATGGCCTCCTGTAAAAACTCTAAGGAAATGGCAGTAAATGAGCTATGACCAAGTGCCATCAATTCAAGTGCTACCTTAATCATGAATCTGAAGGAGCATTAGAGGTAGGCTAAGGTTGTACAACTACATCAACAGGTATGGACCTCAGCCTTGTCTATGATCATATTAGGGGGGGAGCCAGTGCTCTCTGGACTACACAACCTAAAAGCTTTACACCCCAGTGGGCAGAATCACTTACTCCAAGTGAGATATCAGCCCACTGTGCCCTGTGCCCACACAGTGATGTTTAAATATTGTGTCTATATTCATCATAAAATTGGTATACAATTTTTAAATGTTTTATTTTCCCTTTCAGAGAAGGCAATGGCACCCCACTCCAGTACTTTTGCCTGGAAAACCCCATGGACAGAGGAGCCTGGTAGGCTGCAGTCCATGGGGTCGCTAAGAGTCGGACACGACTGAGCGACTTCACTTTCACTTTCCACTTTCATGCATTGGAGAAGGAAATAGCAACCCACTCCAGTGTTCTTGCCTGGAGAATCCCAGGGACGGGGGAGCCTGGTGGGCTGCCTTCGATGGGGTCACACAGAGTCAGACATGGCTGAAGCGACTTAACATAGCAGCATTTTCCCTTTATCAGGTTTGGTACCAAAGATAAATTGGCATGATAAAATCAGTTATATAATTCACTATCAAATCTGTCAGGGATGAATGGGAAGGGGTATTGGAAAATGGGTAGTCATTTTGCCAAAATTCTCTGTCTGAATCTCAATCGCAATTAAAGTATACTTGAATCAGTTTTCTGAGATCATGATCAGACATTTTCCCAAAGCAAAATATTCCTTAGTATCCTCTGATGTCCTTTAGGAAGCCCAGACTCTTTCTTCCATCCTTAAAGCTTTATTAATGAGAAAATAGTATAAATTTTATTTTATTCATATTTCTCACACAAAAATGCATGAAAATTGACCTCAGAATAAAGAGATCAAAACTGTAATTTTCTGTGTGCTGTTATTTTCTATTTCTGTTAATAGATTTCTTTTGGGTACTTTTAGTGTCTCCCAAATATCTCCCCTCACTCTATCTATCAGTGTATATTTTGGGCTAAAGAATGAAGAACCAAATTTCATCTTTAAAAACTGTATTTATATTAGTAAAGAGAAGTAATGGGAGTAATTGACTGATATATTTGCACTGCTGAATTAAAACCCTAAAAACTATTTTTCCTGACAATGTAAGAATTTTGCTCTTAGTAATATTTTTTGAAGATGCATTTTACTGTTCCTAAATGGAAAATTACTGTATAAAAATTATTTTTTCATTTAGTTTTTTCATTCAAATTTAAACAAGTTTTATAATTCACAACATATCAAACCTCACAAAATTATTCAAAGACAGTTTCAGTGTAATTTTTTTAAAAGAGCATTTCCTCTGTATTCTCTATTATGCATTTGCTCATAGGTTAGATTTCATAAGAGAATTGTAGAATTAATATTCTAGTGCAAATAGGATGTAGTGTATCATTTTGGGTACATTCAAATGTACGCAAATAAGACTTCCTGAATAAGCTCTAATAAGACTTCCTGAATCATTGAATTCAATCTTAACATAATTTACTTTAGGAAATGCTAAGTGAATGTCATTAACCACTCAACACATTATATCTTAGAGTGTCTTAAATCTTGTTTCTATTTTATTTAAAATGGCTGGAATAAAATTGCATTATGAGTTTACTGGGGAAAAATAAATGAATTTCTCATAAACAATATGAGTTAAATTTAAAGACATATTAATGCAAATGTGCTTTTACTGGCATTGAGTAAAATGCAAACTCATTGTTTTGCTGTATTCATTACAATGACAACCAAGTCAACTATAGGTTTGATCGCCTATTTAGAAGAAAACTATTTGGTAATTGATACTAGATGAATGTATTTATCAAGATGAAATGAGAATATTTACTCTAAATGATATAATACTACATTGTCTTAATTTAATTGGATTTTTAATTTTTTTAGTATGACAGACATAATGAGAAATGGGAACTACCTGATTCCATTCCCTCTGGACACAAGAACAGAGAACGAGGACATAAGTCAACAGAGACTCAGTGGCTAACAACTAAGTCAAACAAGAACAAGCTGAGGAGGTAAAAGGGAGGTGAAGGTAAACCAGTGGAAAGAGGGGAAACTGAACTGTTCAACAGCAAGGAGGAGCTGAATCGGATACAGGAGTATGAATACAAGGTGAGAAGAATGACAGAAAAACCTTGTAGCTATAGAAGAGAAAAATAAAGTTATAGGAGTTTAGGAGACTATCAAGTTTATACTTAGGATATATTGTTCTCTGTATTAATTTGCATATGACATATGTATTTACAGATTGTGCCATGGGGAACCTGCCAATAGATCATACTTTTATTTTGAATTATTTCATTCAAATTTACAAGCTGCAGTTTATCCAATATAAGGTACTATAGAACAGTTTTAATATTAGTTAGTCTTCTCACATTCACAGGCTCTCAAGAAATTTCAATATTTTTGTAGGTACACAAAAATTAAAGGAAAATGTGCAAAAAGTAATTGACACTGATCTTTCAATGTATTACAAATCTACAGATTAAGAAACTGGATTACCTTTACATTCATCCAACCAATTGAATCTTTGGAAATTAAGAATCAAGATGTTTGGAATTATGATATTTCATTTGTAATGGTAAAGTTTTTATTTTAAATCTGCTAATTTATTGATTAGCATGCCTAAATGCTTTTAAGGACATTATTTTGTAATTCAAAATAATTGACTATTTTTCTCTGTAAGTTATTTCATTTTCCATAAGCTACATCATGATTTGTTCTTAATGTACTTTTCAAAAAGCAATAAAGATAATTTGTTCTTGTGTAACATCAACTTAAAATAAACAACTACAGTCTGTAACTACAGATGAGGTAAGAGTGAACATTTGGAAATTAAAAATAATGAAAGAGAGAAATAAACATATTCCAATTGAGATGGTGTAATAATTAGAACAAGACCAGGAGCTGACTGTGGCTCAGATCATGAACTCCTTATTACCAAATTCAGACTGAAATTGAAGAAAGTAGGGAAAACCACTAGACCATTCAGGTATGACCTAAATCAAATCCCTTATGATTATACAGTGGAAGTGAGAAATAGATTTAAGGGCCTAGATGTGATAGATAGAGTGCCTGATGAACTATGGAGTGAGGTTCGTGACATTGTACAGGAGACAGGGATCAAGACAATCCCCATGGAAAAGAAATGCAAAAAAGCAAAATGGCTGTCTGGGGAGGCCTTACAAACAGCTGTGAAAAGAAGAGAAGCAAAAAGCAAAGGAGAAAAGGAAAGATATAAGCATCTGAATGCAGAGTTCCAAAGAATAGCAAGAAGAGATAAGAAAGCCTTCCTCAGTGATCAGTGCAAAGAAATAGAGGAAAACAACAGAATGGGAAAGACTAGAGATCTCTTCAAGAAAATTAGAGATATCAAGGGGACATTTCATGCAAAGATGGGCTCGATAAAGGACAGAAATGGTATGGACCTAACAGAAGCAGAAGATATTAAGAAGAGATGGCAAGAATACACAGAGGAACTGTACAAAAAAGATCTTCATGACCCAGATAATCACGATGATGTGATCACTGACCTAGAGCCAGACATTCTGGAATGTGAAGTCAAGTGGGCCTTAGAAAGATTCACTATGAACAAAGCTAGTGGAGGTGATGGAATTCCAGTGGAGCTATTCCAAATCCTGAAAGATGATGCTGTGAAAGTGCTGCACTCAATATGCCAGCAAATTTGGAAAACTCAGCAGTGGCCACAGGACTGGAAAAGGTCAGTTTTCATTCCAATCCCAAAGAAAGGCAATGCCAAAGAATGCTCAAACTACTGCACAATTGCACTCATCTCACATGCTAGTAAAGTAATGCTCAAAATTCTCCAGGCCAGGCTTCAGCAATACATGAACCGTGAACTTCCTGATGTTCAAGCTGGTTTTAGAAAAGGCAGAGGAACCGAAGATCAAATTGCCAACATCCGCTGGATCATCAAAAAAACAAGAGAGTTCCAGAAAAACATCTATTTCTGCTTTATTGACTATGCCAAAGCCTTTGACTGTGTGGATCACAATCAACTGTGGAAAATTCTTCAAGAGATGGGAATACCAGACCATCTGACCTGCCTCTTGCGAAACCTGTATGCAGGTCAGGAAGCACCAGTTAGAACTGGACATGGAACAACAGACTGGTTCCAAATAGGAAAAGGAGTACTTCAAGGCTGTATATTATCACCCTGCTTATTTAACTTATATGCAGAGTACATCATGAGAAACGCTGGACTGGAAGAAACACAAGCTGGAATCAAGATTGCTGGGAGAAATACCAATCACCTCAGATATGCAGATGACACCACCCTTATGGCAGAAAGTGAAGAGGAACTCAAAAGCCTCTTGATGAAAGTGAAAGTGGAGAGTGAAAAAGTTGGCTTAAAGCTCAACATTCAAAAAACGAAGATCATGGCATCTGGTCCCATCACTTCATGGGAAATAGATAGGGAAACAGTGGAAACAGTGTCAGAGTTTATTTTGGGGGGCTCCAAAATCACTGCAGATGATGACTGCAGCCATGAAATTAAAAGATGCTTCCTCCTTGGAAGGAAAGCTATGACCAACCTAGATAGCATATTCAAAAGCAGGGACATTACTTTGCCAACAAAGGTCCGTCTAGTCAAGGCTGTGGTTTTTCCTGTGGTCGTGTATGGATGTGAGAGTTGGACTGTGAAGAAGGCTGAGCGCCGAAGAATTGATGCTTTTGAACTGTGGTGTTGGAGAAGACTCTTGAGAGTCCCTTGGACTGCAAGGAAATCCAACCAGTCCATTCTAAAGGAAATCAGCCTTGGGATTTCTTTGGAGGGAATGATGCTAAAGCTGAAACTCCAGTACTTTGGCCACCTCATGCGAAGAGTTGACTCATCGGAAAAGACTCTGATGCTGGGAGGGATTGGGGGCAGGAGGAGAAGGGGATGACAGAGGATGAGATGGCTGGATGACATCACTGACTCGATGGACGTGGGTCTGGGTGAACTCCGGGAGTTGGTGATGGACAGGGAGGCCTGGCGTGCTGCGATTCATGGGGTCGCAAAGAGTCGTACACAACTGAGCGACTGAACTGAACTGAACTGGTTGAATAATTAGAAAAGAGCCAGATAAGTATAACAATTTGCACACTTAATGATTTTCAGCCACCAGTTCCATTTTTTTAAAGCATCATCATTCTCAAGAGCTGCTTTTGTATATGCAAGACAGGTTGAGAACACTATGCCTTCTTGTTCCTTTAAAACTTCCCACTCCAAAGAATACTTCATGTGTTGAAAATGGTGATGCTGCAAATTTTGGAAAAAGAAAACACTCTTTATGTATTTACAAATAAATGATTGGGATTTCAATCAGAAGTTTATATATCCCATGAAAACTAACCAAGTATTTTAGATGCTATTTTATAATAGAAGATTCCATTTCTATTTCAAAAGATTAAGTAAGCAATATATAAATAAGCCAAAGAACTGACACTTTTGAACTGTGTTGCTGGAGAAGATTCCTAAGAGTCCTTTGGACAGCAAGGAGTCAAACCAATAAATTCTGAAGTAAATCAACCCTGAGTATTCATTAGACGGACTGATGTTGAACCTAAAGCTCCAATACACTGGCTACCTGATTTGAAGAGCTGACTTATTAGAAAAGACTCTCATGCTGGAAAAGATTGAGGGCTGGAGGAGAAGGAGATGACAGAGGATGAGATGGTTGGATGGCATCATCGACTCAATGGACATGAGTTTGAGCAAACCCTGGCAGATAGTGAAGGACAGGGAAGCCTGGCATGCTGCAGTCCATGGGATCACAGAGTCAGACATGACTTAGCAACTGAACAAGTATAAATAGGCTCACAATAATTTTCACAAACCATTATTTTACTCAACAAAATTTTGGGTGCCTACTTCATACTAGTCATTTTTCAAGGAACTGGGGATACTGTAAATAACCAAGCAAATAAAATCTCTGAATTCATGGAGTATACATTCTAGTTTAAAAAGACATACAACATACAAATATAGTATGTGTATTGGCTCCATCTTCCTGTCCACACTTTTTGTATTCTAATTAGTTCATCCACTGAGGTCCATGTAATTATAGTAACTACATATTTACTTTCTCAAATGTCTCAATAATATTAATTAGATATAAATTTTCTCCTTTTTATTAATTCTTTTCCTTGGTGATAGTTACTGTTTTTTTCGTTTGGTGTTCTTTTCAAAGGTGTTTAATTTCCTAAAAGTATTATTGATCTGCATTTGACTGTTTATGTTTGAAGATGAGGTCTTAAATTAACTATTGGTATATCTGGAATTTATTTGGTGGTGGTTTAATCGCTAAGTTATGTCTGACTTGCAACCACACGGACTGTATCCCATCAGGCTTCTCTGTCTGTGGGGTTTCCCAGGCAAGAATATTGGAGTGGGTTTTCATTTGCTTTTCCTGATTAAGAAGTTCTGATACTTATATCAGAAAAACCCTGATGCTGGGAAAGATTGAAGGTGGGAGGAGAAGGGGATGACAGAAAGTGAGATGGTTGGATGATATCACCGACTCAATGGACATAAATTTGAGTAAATTCCTAGAGTTGGTGATGGGCAGGGAGGCCTAGGGTGCTGCAGTCCGTGGGGTCGCAGAGTCGAACACAACTGAGCTACTGAACTGAACTGACTGAACTGATACTTAGATGTATTGTCCTATCTCAAAGGAAAGGTTTAGCTTGAATTCTGGGCTTACATGCTACCAAAAACTTTCACTTCAGAGAAAAATCTTTTTGGATTTATCTTAGGGACCAACTCCATAGTCAGTCAGAAACTGTCTCTCTATTTCCTTCTATCATCCCAAACTCTCACCATTAGTTAGAATTAATTTAGACACTGATAGGCTTTTCCTCGGAGAAGGCAATGGCACACCACTCTAGTACTCTTGCCTGGAAAATCCCAGGGATGGAAGAGCCTGGTAGGCTCCTGCCCATGGGGTCGCTAAGAGTTGGACACGACTGAGTGGCTTCACTTTCACTTTTCACTTCCCTGCATTGGAGAAGGAAATGGCAACCCACTCCAGTGTTCTTGCCTGGAGAATCCCAGGGATGGGGGAGCCTGGTGGGCTGCGGTCTGTGGGGTCACACAGAGTTGAACACGACTGAAGTGACTTAGCAGCAGCAGCAGGCTTTTCCTAGAGCTCCAAATCACACTTGGAATATTAAGATATATGTTTCATTTGTTTAGAACTTAACATCAAGGTTTTATTACAGATTATTTATTACACAGTTCAGCTCAATAGCTACAGAAAAGTAGAGGCAGATACAGAACTGCTCTAAATGCAAACTTTAATTCATTTCTTTAGAGGAACACATCAGACATTTTCTGTTATTTGTATCTGTTAATTCTGACCTGATAGCTTCTCTGAGGTTTTTAAGGAGCTCAGTTCTCACCTAGTCTGGTGTTGGTACTTTTTTCAACTATGTTTTTATATATTACTCTGTGCTTACATATCCATACCAAGTATGCAACATTTTCTTATGTGTTCTTAAATTTTACATTCATTATTTTGTACCAAATAATTTTTCCACTAAGCATTATATATTTGAAATTTCTTTATGAGGATAGATTTATCTCTAGTTCATTCAATTTAACTGTACCATTAATTTATTTTTCAGTTCTAAAGAACAGGTGCCTCTTATTTTCCCCAATATATTTTAAACTGAAATTAACCACAAAATTATTATCTCTTATGCATATCTGCAAGAATTATTCTGAATCTTTAGTTCTCGAAGTTTAGTCTGAAGGCCCTTGGGAGTACATGTGAGGTCAAATGTATTTTTACAATACTACTAAAGAATCCTTTGCCTTTTACATTCTCATAAGTGAATTCACTGAATCATTATTTCCAAAATATCCAATGGGTAGTATAATAAAATTTTGCACGGTTATGAGACCTGTTTAAAGTATAAGAGAGATTAATGCATCTTAGTGTAAGAGTACAAACCATTTATTGACATGGCTACAGAATCCACACTGCAAGTAAACATTTTAAAAGTAATATTTATTGAGTTCTGGTGTAGCATAAAGAAGAATATCCATAATTACATAAAAAGGTTATTCAAATGTTCCTTCCTATTCAACCAAACAACATACTGAATCAGCATGAACATAGACATAATATGAATCTGTGTTCTATTAAGCCAGATAAAGAGATGCAAGCAATGCCACTCTTTCCTCTAATTTTTCTCTGTTTTAAAAATAATTTTTCATTAAATGTGTTATTTTAATATGTAATGAATTTATTATGCTGTTTAAAAATATACCAGTGAATAAACTTTTCCCAATTTTGAGAATTAAACTTTTAAATTTCTATAGGAATAGAGTATATATTCTCTATGAATGTATATATGTGTGTATATATATATATATATATTCTACAAAAGCAAAATTCTTAGAGGCCTTCAAATAATGTTTTATAGTTTAAAGTTATCCTGAGTCCATAAAAGTTTAAAAACTATTTTTATAAGGGTCTACACTTAACATTAAAAATAACAAGGTGTAGGATATGTGGCAATTTTAGCACATACTGAAAGTTATTCTTCAGTCCTGTTGTACCAAGTACAATGCCATAAGCGATTTGCAAGGATCTTTATTTTTCCATATCTCTAGTAACATTTTAAATACTGAAAAATTGCATTTTGTTGTATGATTTTCAATATCATGGGTGTAAAATGATAACCAATTGTGTTACTTTTTATCCCCTGCTTATGACAAAGGGCATATTGCTTTTTAAACCAGATTATAAAGCATGTTCCAGCTCATAATGGTTCAGTTAGCTAAATGAACATCCTGGATTTGCTTTTCAAAGAGTACAAGTCTCACTCCTTACCATTTTCACATATTAGAACTCATCAAAATGTCTGCACAATGTGCCCTAACAAAGAATTTCGGATAAAACAGGAAGATGGCTTTGTGAACATTCTTCACCCTGACTGGATTATGTGTAGCTCTGTTTCCTTTAAATAGCCTAGGTAATGTAAGATTAGCTGCATGTCCTCACTGCAGTGATGTTTTGGCTTCTCTATGTCAGTGAAGTAGGTCACACCACATTACTACTGAAAGTAATATGGTCAGAAGAAATAGTACAGGCTGCAGAGACAGGAAATCTGCTTCTTTCATTTCTTAATTTTTGAAAGAAATATTAAGAAAAAAAAATCATTTTATAATTTGAAGTTGTTAAAATTAGTTGACTACATTTTAATTAGAAGAACTTAATAAACATTTCAAGAGAAAAATGTAAGTTGAGGTCAAATTAAACCATTTAAAAGAAAACATTTAAAACTAAGAGAGCATTTAAAGCATTTAAAAATAAGAGAATTTGCAACCAATTAAAAAATAATAAAATATAGATATTTTAGAAGATTCTAAACATAAAACAAAAAATAAAAGAAAGATGGAATTTAATATCACAAAAATAATGAGCTATGATCAGAAGAATAAGATTTGTGGAAAAAATTAAAAGATAAAATAGTGGTTAAGATTTAAAACTTTTAAAAATCATCATAAAATATAAAAGATGGTTGATATTAAAATGTAAAAACATATCATTTTAAAAACCAAATATTTTAAAGTCAAAAAATTTAAAAATGTTATTATCAAAATTTGCTCTTATTTTAGATGAATGATAGATTACAGTTAGGTAGCTGGACAGACAGACATATATAATTATATATGCAGAGCCTAACTTTTAAGATTATTATTTTCACATTAAAATTACAAATTAAGGTCAAAAGAAATTTCTAGTTTAGGTCTATCCTCCTAGGCAGCAGTTGAGAAAGGGAATTTTCTACTTGAACCTTCAACTAATGTCCCTCTGTTAGTTCCAGCTCACATTCTGGGTCATGAGAACTTATTATACTCCTCTCTTCAGTCCCAGATACTATGGTGTTCAGGTTTCCTAGAATAAACAACCTCTTAGTACAAAGTTCAGTTCAGTTCAGTTGCTCAGTCGTGTCCGACTCTTTGTGACCCCACGGACTGCAGCACGCCAGGCCTCCCTGTCCATCACCAGCTCCCAGAGTTTCCTCAACCTCATGTCCATTGAGTCGGTGATGCCATCTAATCATTTCATCCTCTGTCGTTCCCTTCTCCTCCCACCTTCAATCTTTCCCAGCATCAGGGTCTTTTCAAATGAGTCAGTTCTTCACATCAGGTGGCCAAAGTGCCAGGTAGCTAAACCCAATTATGCTTCTTATAATCCGAAGTCATTTAGAAATAGTAGAAATAGCACCACTAATAATAAACTGAGGACACTGGCAATGTAAGAAATTTACTCTCTATTCTGTTCACTGCACTTCTCCCTTTACTCATTCCTCAAGACCTGTGGAAATCTTGGTAGAAATAAACTCTCAAATTCAAAGCCACTTCCAAAGGTCATCAGTCAGCATCTGTGTTATTTCTTCTATGGCAGGAACTCAGTCTTACGTACCAACCATAGTCACATGAGAGAGACCATGTTGCTGCAAATTCAGTACAATAACTGCAAATTGTCTGTTTTTATTTTAGTTCAACCAGTGATCTGCTTACATGTTAAAAATGAATTTAATGTCTACTTACATAGTAGTATAGTTTACATAGAACTCCAGTCCACAAATATTATAATATTCAAATTATTTAAAGAACTGAAAAAAAGTCTACTTAACAACACCTAAAATTGTGTTATGAAAGATAATTCCATATGAAAAGATGCTCCTCATCATATGGCAACAGGGAAATGCAAATTAAAACAAAAATGAGATACCACTTCAGTTCAATCTCTCAGTCATGTCCGACTCTTTGCGACCCCATGGACTACAACATGCCAGGCTTCCCTGTCCATTAAAATTCCCAGAGCTTGCTCAAACTCATTTCCATTGAGTCAGTGATGCCATCCAACCATCTCATCTTCTGTAATCCCCTTCTTCTCCTGACTTCACTCTTTGGCAATTTGATCTCTCGTTCTTCTACCTGTTCTAAATCCAGCTTGAACATCCGGAAGTTCTAGGTTCATGTTCGGTTGAAGCCTGGCTTGGAGAATTTTGAGCATTACTTTGCTAGCATGTGAGTGCAATTGTACGGTAGTTTGTGCATTCTTTGGCATTGCCTCTTTTTGGGACTGGGATGAAAACTGACCTTTTCCAATCCTGTGGCCACTGCTGAGTTTTTCAAATTTGCTGACATATTGAGTGCAATGCTTTCACAACATCATCTTTTAGGATTTGAAATAGCTCCACTGGAATTCCATCACCTCCACTAGCTTTGTTCATAGTGATACTTCCTAAGGCCCACTTGACTGCACTCCAGGATGTCTGGCTGTAGATGAGTATCACACCATCAGGTACACATCTATTAAAATGGCAAATCCAAAATACTGACAATGCCAAATGCTGCTAAGGATGTGAAGCAAAAAAATCATACATTGCTGGTGGGAATTCAAAATGGTATAGCCACTTCAGAAGACAATTTGACCTTTTCTTACAAAACTAAACATACTTTTACTATATGATCTGGCAGTTGTGTTCCAAAGGAGCTGAAAAGTTATATCCACACAAAAACTTGCATGGAGATGTTTATAGCTGCTTTATTCATAAGAGACAAAATTTAGAAGCAAGCAAGATGTCCTTCAGTAGGTGAATGGATAGGTAAACCCTAGTACATCCAGATTATGGAATATTCAGTTCAGTTCAGTTGCTCAGTCGTGTCCAACTCTTTGCAACCCCATGAATCGCAGCACGCCAGGCCTCCCTGTCCACCACCAACTCCCAGAGTTCACTCAGACTCACGTCCATCGAGTCAGTGATACCATCCAGCCATCTCATCCTCTGTCATCCCCTTCTCCTCCTGCCCCCAATCCCTCCCACCATCCGAGTCTTTTCCAATGAGTCAACTCTTCACATGAGGTGGCCAAAGTACTGGAGTTTCAGCTTTAGCATCATTCCTTCCAAAGAAATCCCAAGGCTGATTTCCTTTAGAATGGACTGGTTGGATCTCCTTTCAGTCCAAGGGACTCTCAAGAGTCTTTTCCAACACCACAATTCAAAAGTATCAATTCTTTGGCGCTCAGCCTTCTTCACAGTCCAACTCTCACATCCATACATGACCACAGAAAAAACCATAGCCTTGACCAGACGGACCTTTGTTGGCAAAGTAATGTCTCTGCTTTTGAATATGCTATCTAGGTTGGTCATAACTTTCCTTCCAAGGAGTAAGCGTCTTTTAATTTCATGGCTGCAGTCACCATCTGCGATGATTTTGGAACCCCAAAAAATAAATTCTGACACTGTTTTCACTGTTTCCCCATCTATTTCCCATGAAGTGATGGGACCAGATGCCATAATCTTCGTTTTTTGAATGTTGAGCTTTAAGCCAACTTTTTCACTCTTCACTTTCACTTTCAGGTCAGGTGGTCTGGAATTCCCATCTCTTTCAGAATTTTCCAGTTTATTGTGATCCACACAGTCAAAGGCTTTGGCATAGTCAATAAAGCAGAAATAGATGCTTTTCTGGAACTCTTGCTTTTTCCATGATCCAGCAGATGTTGGCAAGTTGATCTCTGGTTCCTCTGCCTTTTCTAAAACCAGCTTGAACATCAGGAAGTTCACAGTTCACGTATTGCTAAAGCCTGGCTTGGAGAATTTTAAGCATTACTTTACTAGCATGTGAGATGAGTGCAATTGCGTGGTAGCTTGAGCATTCTTTGGCATTGCCTTTCTTTGGGATTGGAATGAAAACTGACCTTTTCCAGTCCTGTGGCCACTGCTGAGTTTTCCAAATTTGCTGGCATATTGAGTGCAGCACTTTCACAGCATCATCTTTCAGGATTTGCAATAGCTCAACTGGAATTCCGTCACCTCCACTAGCTTTGTTCCTAGTGATGTTTTCTAAGGCCCACTTGACTTCACATTCCAGGATGTCTGGCTCTAGGTCAGTGATCACATCATCGTGATTATCTGGGTCGCGAAGATCTTTTTTGTACAGTTCTTCTGTGTATTCTTGCCATCTCTTCTTAATACCTTCTGCTTCTGTTAGGTCCATACCATGTCTGTCCTTTATCGAGCCCATCTTTGCATGAAGTGCAACTAAAGTAGAACTTTAGACCCGCGAAAACAGAAATATATGTAGTGCCAGGAGAGACAGCACTGGCATTTCATAGAACTAAGAACCTTACTGACAAACCAGTAATCGGAATTTCTACATCCTTTATTTATTTCAATAAAATACAGTGCTTCTGCTTTGAGGAACAAAGGCTTAATCCATAAGAGGAAGTAGATATGCTGGTATTTTTCTACACTGATCCTGAATTTGCTGAAGATTCAAGAATGGTGAATGTTGATCTCATTACTCTTTCTTACACTTTTTTTGAAGCAAAGGAGGGGCACAAGTTGCCAGTCCCAGGCTATAATTCAAATCACCAAGTCCTGCTTCAAATTTGTGATTTTTAAAAAATCATGTACCTTGTCTTCTCAGAGAATTATTTATAATAATGTGAAGCCTCTGTTTTAAATGTTATGTAAATTACATATTACATATTACAAATGATGGTTCTTTTCTTCCCAACTCATTTATCCTACTTAGAATATATGACTGATCAAAACCATGTATGTTGGCAGAAACTTGATGGTTCAGCTCCCCTTTTAGATTATCAGCACTTCATACTTGTAGCAATGAAATTTTATTATTATTTCTCAAATAGTTTATTTTCATTACGAACAGTCACTATTTTAAAAGCTCAAAATGAAAGAGGAATCACTGAGTCCTAACAGCTTGCCCAAAGACTACATTTTGATTTCAAATCTGACTGTATTTTCCCTTTAAGATCTAAGGCTATTTTACATATGAAGTACTAAATAAGTACTTTGAAATTCTGGTATCATGAAATTTAAATAAAATGCATTAAGTATATCTAGTAGGCTTCCAGCATTTCTTGTGATAATTCCAAGTCCCCAGATTTTAAATTGTAAGTGAGATTGTGAAGATTTACTAACATCAGAAGTTCTTCTGGAAAAAAAAAGTTATTGAACTGTTTTAATAGTAATTCATTTGTCATTATAATTTGTGACAAACGAAAGTATAAGTTATTCTGAATGTTTTCCAACAAACTTTCTTCCAAAAAGACAAAAAAGACCATTTAGTGTTATAAAGAATGGTATTTAAAGGCAACCAGTGTAGAATCCAGTGACCTCTTGAAGGTACCTGAAATACAGTTGAACTACAATTATCAAAGCTTTCACAACTCATAATTCTAAATAAGAGTGTTATTTATAAAGAAGTGCAAGTTGATTTTTACATTCAACTTTAGTTAAATAAAGGCACTCAATTATTCTTCCTGGATAAAAAAATGTAATGATACATATACATATAGTTCAAAATACAATATAAAATAATTACAGCTTGTTGCTACAAAAAATAAAGGCAAAAACAATATATGAATTAATTTAGCATTCAATAATACATAAAAATTAGTCACAATCACTGCATCAAATCATTTATACACATCAAAGTGTAGATGGTACTTCATGATTTTTAGACTACTCAAATTTTAATTTACTAGAATTAAAATAATTCTGCAGTTAGATCATAGATATCCCATTTGTATTCCCTGGCCAAATTTTTCTCCTTCTTTCCCTGTGGGTCTTCAGTTGTGTTCTGCCCTCGGAGAAGCACCCCACAAGGCAGAAGATGAGGATTTAACTGATTAAACCCTGTCAAAGATTGAGTCTCTGTATGTTCCAATTATGTCAAAATCCACTGGATCTAAGAGCTAAAATTAACACTAAGTCTCTTCTTGTCACTTGGGCTTTCCAATATTAGCACAAACAGACTTTAAAAAACAATCATTTGTGTTAGTAACTTGCTACTGATGTTTTATATATACATACACACGTGTGTATGTATATATACACACATGCCTTTATATATACATACACACAAAATAAGCCTTATCCTGGATAAGAGGAAGAAAGACCTCCAAAATGTTATTTTGGGTCTTCAAAAAATTGCTTAGAAATATAGTAGGCAATGTAAATGTACAAAAAATGTATAATGTTTTTAAATGAACACAGGAATGTTGACTTAATGTGTTAACAAATTCGTTTTAAAAATAACTGCAATAGGATTGATGGACTATATCTGAGGGAATTGTAAGAACTATTCTAAATCTAGAGCTATGTTCCAAGAAGATGAAATTAGCTCACCCATTTATTTCTCTTGACTTAAAAAAATCTCACTGAAATATCCAAAGAAATTTTTTTTTAAAAATTAAAGAAAACCCACAGTACTAATGAAAGATATAAATGACACCACTGATACACCGAAGCATGGAGGACTTTCTAGAACAGGTACACAAGAAGAGATCAAATTGATGGTATAAAACAATCATTGCTGGGCATACAACATATGGCTTCATAAGCAAAAAGGGTCTCCATGGGAAATAAATAGAAATGTTCAATAATTTTCAAGCTCAGAAATGTTGGAGCTGAGGTACCAGAGCCATGGGTGGTAAGTGTAAATAACTAAAGGACTTGCAAAATCCTAATAATGTCCAGAATGAATTAATACTGAGACATTTTTCTTAACATGGGTGGTAGGGTCTTGAAATAGCCAAGATAAAAAGGGAATAATATCCTACTTAGGCTTGGGCAGGCTCAAGAAATAAAGAGAAAAGTACATCCTTCACAGTAGAAGTTAACTTTCCATGTCACCATGATATTTGCATCCATAATTTTCATTGGCACTCAAGGATCTAAGGAGACACTGCCACAGCTAAAATCCCAATAGATACTGGAAGATAAATGGGTCCAAGCATGACTTGGATTGGGAGTGAGTGAGAGTGATGAAAAGATCTTGGTGGATCTTCCAGGTGAATACTCTCTAGCAACCAAAGGCACCAATCTGGTAAATGTCTGTGGACCAGGAAGGAAGGCTCAGAGTCAGTCAGTGCCCACTTGGTACGTGTAGAACTTGCTCACGAATTTCCACAACATGTTTACATTTCAAGAGGGACCCTCAGAAGATGAAAAAAAAAAAAAACAAAAACAAAAAACCTGTAAGCACCCCCACCTCCTGCCTCTGGCAACCATTAACCTAAAGTGACTAAAGGGAATCAAAATGTATAATACAAATTTCAAGTTATAAAATAAATAAGTCAGGGGGGAATAATGTACAGCATTGTTGCTATCATTAATAATACCGTATTGCATATTTGAAAGTTACTAAGGGTAGATTACCGAATTCTCATGATAAAAATTTTGTAACTACAAAGAGTGACAAATATTGACTATACTTATTATGGTAAACATTTTGTAATACATGTGAAAACTGAATTATTATGTTGTACACCTGAAACTAATATAATGTTATATGTCAATTATATCTCCATAAAAATTGCAGAGAGAACTCACTCTAGTTATTTATATGTGTCAATACAAACTTTAAATTAATTAAATGCAAACAAAATTGTTCTAACTTTAAAAGTACAGGCTTAAAAAAATCTAGCTATATTGTCGATGAGATTTAAGAGAATGTGACATCGATTATATTTTGTTCTTAAAAAAAGGAGGCTGAATAGCAAGGAACATAATTGTCTAATCATGAGGTAAAGAGTATGCTTAGTTTTGTAAGAACTTGCAGCCTGTTTTCTAAAGTAACTGTAACATTTTGCATTCCTACCAGCAATGAATGAGAGCTCTTGCTTCACATCCTTTCCAGCATTTGGTGCTGTCACGGTTTTCAATTCTAGCCCTTTTAATAGGTGTGTACTGGTTTCTCATTGCTGTTTTGATTTTCTAGTGATATATGATGTGAAGCATCTTTATATATACTTATTTGCTTTTTGTGTATTTTCTGGTGAATTGTCTGTTTTGATCATTACTCATTTTTTAACTTGTTTAATTTTTTATTGTTGAGTTTTTAAGAGAGTTGTATGTTTATTTGGGATACCATTTTTTAAATCAGGTAATTGTTTTTACAAATATTGTCTCCTCATCTGTGGCTTGTCATTCTCATTCATAGAGCATAAGTTTTTAATTTACCCAGATAAATTTAAAACTTATGTCAAAAAACATGTGTTTATACAAATTTCTTCATAATTGCTAAACTTGGAAGCAACGAAGATGTTCTTAAAATAAATGAATGGAATTTTAAAAAAGTGTAGAACGTCCATAAAAGAGTATTACTCAACAATAAAAAAGAAATAAGATATTTCATTACAAAAAGACGTAGAGGAATCTCAAAAACATATTGCTAAGTGAAAAAAGTCAATCTGAAAAGACTACACCATATTTCAAACAAAGTATCCTGAAAAAAGCAAAACGATGGAGAAAGTAGAATGATCAGTGGGTTGCCAGGGGCTCAAGATTAGTGGTGGGAGGGATGAAAAGGAGGGACAAAGAGGAGGAGCATAGGAGGTTTTAGGAGAGTGAAACTATTCTGATAAAATAGTGGTGGATATACATCATTATGCATTTTTTAAAACCCACAGAATATATAAGACAAAGAGGACAGTTTACATTAGGGTAAACTAATGTGGACTTTAGTTAATAATAATGTACTTATACTGGTACATCAATTATAACAAATGTATCATACCAATACAGACAGCAAATACCAGAGGAAATGGCAATCCGTTCCAGTATTCTTGCCTGGAAAATCCCGTGGACAGAGGAGCCTAGTGGTCTACGGCCTATGGGGTTGCAAAGAGTCACACATGACTTAGTGACTGAACAACAACAACAAACACGGATGGAAATAACAGGAGAGACTGTGGAGGGGAGGGACTCTATAGGTACTCCTTGCACTTTCCAAAGGACCTTCCTGTAAACTTAAAACTTCTCTGAAAATAAAAAATTTATTAATTTTGAAAACATGTAGTCTGTCATATAATAAGAACAAAAGTAGCTTTAAAAAAAATTAACACATATTGTTAATAAAGATTAGAATTGTTGTTCAGTTGCCCAGTCATGTCTGACTTTCTGTGACCCCAGGGATTGCAGCACGCCAGGCCTCCCTGTCCCTCACCATCTCCCAAAGTTTGCCCATGCGCGTGTCTATTGTATCAGTGATGCCAGCAGCCAGCTCATCCTTTGATGCCCTCTCCTCCTTCTGCCCTCAATCTTCCCATCATCAAGGACTTGTCCAGTGAGTCAGCTGTTTTCATCAGGTTCAGCTTCAGCTTTAGCATGAGTCCTTCCAATGAGTATTCAGGATTTATTTCCCTTAAGATTCATGGGTTTCATCTCCTTGCTGTCCAAAGGACTCTCAGGAGTCTTCTCTAACACCACTGTTTGAAAGCATCAATTAGAATAGATTAGAATACACCCAACTTAAAATCAAAATGTTGTTTAGAAGGTGAACTCAGGTGGATGAAACTGGAGCCTATTATACAGAGTGAAGTAAGCCAGAAAGAAAAACACCAATACAGTATACTAACGCATATATATGGAATTTAGAAAGATGATAACAATAACCCTGTATACGAGACAGCAAAAGAGACACTGATGTATAGAACAGTCTTTTGGACTCTGTGGGAGAGGGAGAGGATGGGATGATTTGGGACAATGGCATTGAAATATGTATAATATTATATATGAAATGAGTCGCCAGTCCAGGTTCGATGCACGATACTGGATGCTTGGGGCTGGTGCACTGGGATGACCCAGAGGGATGGTATGGGGAGGGAGGAAGGAGGAGGGTTCAGGATGGGGAACACATGTATATCTGTGGCAGATTCATTTCGATATATGGCAAAACCAATACAATATTGTAAAGTTAAAAAATAAAATAAAAAAAAAGAAGGTGAACTCAGGTGGTTAAGAGCAACAGGAAAAGGAAATTTTAAAAAACCATAATATCTGTTTGGAAGTATAATTTACATAGTTTAACATTCACCCATTTTAAATGAATAGTTCAATGATTTTTTTAATACATTTATAGAGTCGTATAATAGCTACCACAATTTAATTTTTAAAACATTTCTATGTAGCCCCAAAATACCCTCATGACACTTTGTAGTTAATCTCAGTTTCCAGTCTTGGCCCAAAGCAATCACTGATGTGTTTTCTGTCTCTATTCAAATATTGAATTATGGAGTCATTCAATATGTAGCCTTTTCTGTCTGTTCTGTTTCATTCATATAATGTCTTTGAGCTTCATCCATGTTACTACATGTGTCAGTAACTTGTTCCTACCCATTTCTGAGTAGTATTCTAATATATATATATATATATATATATAAAACACGCACACACACTTCATTTTGTTTATCCATTTCATAGTTGATGGATTTTGGATTTTTCACTTTAGCACTGTTATGAATAATGATAACATGAATATTCACAAAGTTCTTTTTGTAAACATTTATGTTTTAGTTCTTTGAATAGATACTTAGAAGTGTAATTGCTGAATTTTATGTTAAATATACATTTAACTTTCTAAGAAACTACCAAACTATCTTCTAAAGAAGCTTAAACATTTCACATTTCTACCAGAAGAATATAGTTTCCATTATATATGGAAAGTTTCCCCCATATCTTTGCCTTCATTTGTTATGATTGGTCTTTTGGTTTATATTCTTTCTAGTTGGTATATAATAACATCTCCTTTCAGTTAGAAATGGAAAACTTGAAAGAAAAATATGAAAAGAAAGAAAAAAAATAAAGAGATGCAAAAACAGGTGACAGGATTTTCAGAAAAGTAAATTGAATGCAGTGAAGAAAGAATAACAAAGATGTGGTTTCAGTGAAAAATATTGAATAAAGATATATACCCAGATGTGCTTTTGGAGACCTTTACAAACTCCAGTGAGAAATTTAAAAAAAGCATGCCAATTTCTATATAAATATTTTACCTGAAATAAAGATAGTCAGATTAATATCAGTCTTATTACTCACCATGCTAAATTCTAGGAGACACCATAGTAGCATTTACCATATTGAAAACAGATGATTTTGAACTTAGATAACCACTCCAACTACCATTCCCCTCAAAAAGGCAAAATAAAATACCCAGTCAACTTGCTTGGGAAGAAATAGGAAAAATATTATAGCTAAATTAAAACATAAATATAAAAGAATATAAGAATCAAAAAATGGTAGCAAGGCATAAATGTCATAAACAAATGATTGCAATATTATATAATACTGCTACATAGATAAATCTTCTGAGAACACAAAGGAGAGACATTTCAACAGTGAATATATAAAAGTGGTCACAATATGTGAAGATCTTTATATTGCAAATTAATTCCTGTAAGAAGTTAACCACAATGAAAGAAATACAGAAAAGCTAAGAAGATGAAACAACTTGACCAACTGAGAATTTTAATCTATGCCATCCCTAAACAAGGATGATGGGCATGTGAATCAACTGTCCACAGTGGCCGGGATATATATCAACCTGACATCAAGACCTTTTATTTACCAAAGCCCATCTAGCAACTGTTGCCTCTGAATGTCTAATCTAACAGCAAGAGATCAATGCTGAGTCCCCATATGGCACTTGTCCTCAGGGATATCAAATTGCAACCAGATGGCAAGTTGACTACAGCAAGTCGCTTTCCTTGAAAGGATCAGAGATTTTTTTTTTTCCCACAAGAATAAACATTTATTTCAGGTGTTGGTTGGTCTTACCTGAACATAGAGCCTCAGTTAGCACCATTTTTTGCTTTCTTAAGACTTTAACTGAAACATTGGCTTTTCCTTTGTCTTAAGTCTACCAACACTCAGACTACAACGACACCATTGGCTCTCCTGGGTCTCTGGCCTGCCAATTGCAGATCTTGGAAACTCTCATCCTCCATAATATCACATGAGCCAATTGCTTACAGTCAGTCAATCTCTCTGTCTCTTTCTGTCTCTGTCTCCACTCAGAGAAAGAGAGAGAAAGAGATTTAAGTGGTTCTGGTTCTCTGGATAGTCCTAACAAATCTGATGGAATTGTCGTGTTATTAAAGAAAAGAGTAGGCTGAAGAATTTTACACAGAAACTACATACTTGATTCTCCCTTCAAACCTATAAAATATAAGAGACTAAAGCATGCCTCATATTGTCCTCTTTTTGCTTTATTTAGCTTTGAGCTTCTAAGTCTATCCAGGCACAAAGCAATCATGTTGGGAAAAGCTAGAGTATTTGCTTTCTATTACTGTATATCTGATTATGACAGCTTAGTGGCCTTAAACATCTATTTATTAACTCAGCTTTATAGGTCAGGAGTTCAGCCAGAGTGTGGCTGAGTTCTCAGCTCAAGGTCTCACAGGCTGAAGACAGTATCAACCACGCTGCATTCTCACTTGGAAACTCTGACAGAAGATCTGCTACCAAACTCACTGAAGTTGTTGGAAGAATTAATTCCCCTGGGGTTAAAGAACCCAAGCTCCCTGTTGTATTGCTAGCTGTGGATGGGGGACAGATCCCAGCTCCTAGAGACTGTTCTCAGGTCCTTGCCAAATGGTTTTGTCCAACTCAGCAACAGAGAATAGCCTGTGTATCAAATTCCTTTCTGACTTTGATTCTCCCTGACTACTGTTTCTGAGACTATCCAGAGAAAAAAATCTCTGCTTTAAATGGCTCATATGATTAGGTCTGGAATAGCAGAGATAATCTCCCTGTTTGAGCTTCAGTTCAATTTAGTCACTCAGTCATGTCTGACTCTTTGTGACCCCATGGATTGCAGCATGCCAGACTTCCTTGTCCATCATCAACTCCCAGAGCTTACTCAAACTCATGTCCATCTAGAGGTGATGTCATCCAACTATCTCATCCTCTGTTGTCCCCTTCTTCTCTCACCTTCAATCTTTCCCAGAATCAGGGTCTTTTCAAATTAGTTAGTTCTTCGCATAAGGACTTCCCTGGTGCCTCAGACTGTAAAAGCATCTGTCTACAATGTGGGAGACCTGGGTTCGATCTCTGGGTTGGGAAGATCCCCTGCAGAAGGAAATGGCAATCCACTCCAGTACTACTGCCTGGAAAATCCCATGGACAGAGGAGTCTGGTAGGCTACAGTCCATGGGGTCGCAAAGAGTCAGACACGACTGAGCAACTTCACTTCACTTCACTTTCGCGTCAGGTGGCCAAAGTATTGGAGTTTCAGCTTCAGCATCAGTCCTTGCATTGAATACTTAAGACTGATTTCCTTTAAAATGGACTGCTTGGATCTCCCTGCAGTCCAAGGGACTCTCAAGAGTCTTCTCCAATATCACAGTTCAAAAGCATCAATTCTTCGGCGCTCAGCTGTCTTTATAGTCCAACTATCACATCCATACATGACTACTGGAAAAACTAAAGCTTTGACTAGACAGAACTTTGTTGGGAAGGTAATGTCTCTGCTTTTTAATATACTCTCTAGGTTGGTCATAACTTTTCTTCCAAGGAGCAAGTGTCTTTTAATTTCATGGCTGCAGTCACCACCTGCAGTGATTTTGGAGCCCGCAAAAATAAAGTCTGACACTGTTTCCTCTGTTTCCCCATCTATTTCCCATGAAGTGATGGGACCGGATGCCGTGATCTTCGTTTTCTGAATGTTGAGCTGTAAGCCAACTTTTTCACTCTCCTCTTTCAGTTTCATCAAGAGGCTTTTTAGTTCTTCTTCACTTTCTGCCATAAGGGTGGTGTCATCTGCATATCTGAGGTTATTGATATTTCTCCCGGCAGTCTTGATCCCAGCTTGTGCTTCATCCAGCCTGGCATTTGGCATTATATAATCTACATATAAGTTAAATAAGCAGGGTGACAAAATACAGCCTGGACGTACTCCTTTCCTGATTTGGAACCAGTCTGTTGTTCTATCTCCAGTTCTAACTGTTGCTTCTTGATCTGCATACAGATTTCCTCAGGAGGCAGGTAAGGTGATCTGGTACTCCCATCTCTTTCATAATTTTCCACAGTTTATTGCAATCCACACAGTCAAAGGCTTTGGCATAGTCAATAAAACAGAAGTAGATAGTTTTCTGGAACTCTCGCTTTTTCAATGATCCAACAGATGTTGATGATTTGATCTCTGGTTCCTCTGCCTTATCTAAATCCAGCTTGAACATTTGGAATTTCACGGTTCACAAACTGTTGAAGCCTGGCTTGGAGAATTTTGAGCATTACTTTGCTAGTATGTGAGATGAGTGCAATTGCCTTGTAGTTTAAGCATTCTTTGGCATTGCCTTTCTTTGGGATTGGAATGAAAACTGACCTTTTCTAGTCTGTGGCCACTGCTGAGTTTTCCAAATTTGCTGGCATATTAAGTGCAGCACTTTCACAGCATCATCTTTTAGGATTTGAAATAGCTCAACTGGAATTCCATCACCTCCACTAGCTTTGTTCACAGTGATGCTTCCTAAGGCCCACTTCAGACTTGACTTCAGACTTCCTGAGGCCCACTTGACTTCGGTCTCCAGGATGTCTGGCTCTAGGTGAGTGATCACATTATTATGGTTATCTGGGTTATGAAGATCTTTTTTGTATAGTTCTTCTGTGTATTCTTGCCATCTCTTCTTAATCTCTTCTGCTTCTGTTAGGTACATACCATTTCTGCCCTTTATTGTGCCCATCTTTGTATGAAATGTGCCCTTGGTATCTCTAATTTTCTTGAAGAGGTCTCTAGTCCTTCCTATTCTATTATTTTCCTCTATTTCTTTGCAATGATCAGTGAAGAAGGCTTTCTTATCTCTGCTATTCTTTGGAACTCTGCATTCAAATGGGTATATCTTTCCTTTTCTCCTTTGACTTTAGCTTCTCTATTTTTCTCAGCTATTTTTAAGGCCTCCTCTATAAACCATTTTGCCTTTTTGCATTTCTTTTCCATGGGGATGGTCTTGATCACTGCCTCCTGTACAATGTCATGAACCTCCATCCATTATTCTTCAGGCACTCTATCAGATCTAATCCCTTAAATCTATTTGTCACTTCCACTGTATTATAGTAAGGGGTTTGATTTAGGTCATACTTGAATGGTCTAGTGGTTTTTCCTACTTTCTTCAATTTAAGTCTGAATTTGGCAATTAGGAGTTCATGATCTGAGGCACAGTCAGCTCCTGGTCTTGTTTTTGCTGACTGAATAATGCTTCTCCATCCTTGGCTGCAAAGAATATAATCAATCTTGTTTCAGTATTGACCATCTGGTGATGTCCATGTGTAGAGTCTTCTCTTGTGTTGTTGGAAGAAGGTGTTTGCTATGACCAGTGCATTCTCTTGGCAAGACTCTGTTAGCCTTTGACCTGCTTCATTTTGTACTCCAAGGCCAAATTTGCCTGTTACTCCAGGTATCTCTTGACTTCCTACTTTTATATTCCAATCCCCTGTAATGAAAAGACATCTTTTTGGGGTTTTAGTTCTAGTAGGTCTTCTTAAAACCATTCAACTTCAGCTTCTTCAGCATTACTGCTCGGGGCATAGACTTGGATTACTGTGATACTGAATGATTTGCTTAGAAACGAATAGAGATCATTCTGTCATTTTTTAGACTGCATCCAAGTACTGCATTTTGGACTCTTTTGTATATTATTATGGCTACTCCATTTCTTCTAAGGGATTCTTGCCCACAGTAGTAGATATAATGGTCATCTGAGTTAAATTCACCTATTCCAGTCCATTTTAGTTCACTGACTCCTAGAATGTCAGTGTTCACTCTTTCATCTCCTGTTAGGCCACTTCCAATTTTCCTTGATTCATGGACCTAATGTTCCAGGTTCCTATGCAATATTGCTCTTTACAGCATTGGACTTTACTTCCATCACCAGTCACATCCACAACTGGGTTTTTTGTTTTTGTTTTTTTTTTTTGCTTTGATTCCATCTCTTCATTCTTTCTAGTGTTATTTCTCCACTGATCTCCTGTAGCATTTTGGGCACCCTCTGACCTGGGGAGTTCATCATTTAATGTCCTATCTTTTTGCCTTTTCATGCTGTTCATGGGGTTTTCAAGACAAGAATACTGAAGTGGTTTGCCATTTCCTTCTCCAGTGGACCACATTTTGAGATTAACTGTGCCTTAAAACATAACCTCATCACAAGAGCAAATCTACCACATTTACAGTCTTGGAGATCAAATGGGATCTATATACAAGGAGGAATTTGGAGAGCCATCTTGGAATTCTGCCTATCATAATCAGTTAGAGGAAAAATGACAGTTTTTGAAAATTACCAACAAGTAAAACCTAAAATCTTATTTTCACAAATACAGCATTCAGAACAAGTCACTTTTTAAATACTTTTGTGAATAAAAGTTTGCTATATTTTGTGATGATTCTTCATTTTTCATTTCATGACCTGATTATGTGCAAACAATTTAAAAAATAATTAGGAAAAATCAAAGACTAAGCCTAAGGTTCAACTGTATAATGTCCAGGTTTAATTTTTCATTTTGGGTCATTTTACCCCTAGCTCAACTTCTTTGATTCTCTGTCATGAGATAAAACTTATATATTACTAATATAAAACATTGATGATTAAAAAAAAGATATTCCTGCTTGAATGTGCATAGTCCAGTGTGGCATTTTACTCACAAAAATTTATATAAATGTTAATTCTAAAATGATACAAATTGTCCACGTACATTACCATCAATAGCTATAAAGATAATGCTTGTATCACCCTGTATTTTTATTATGGATCTTATGTAAGATACTTTAAAGACTCACTTCTTGTCTTCAAACTATTGCTCTCACACTTCCCACTCCCAACTCTGAGTCATATTCATTTTTATACTAATCCTTTTAACTGTGAAGTAATTTATTTGAGCTGACATTCAGGTACTTCAAGTGTAGTCATGTATATAGTTTTAAATTTAAAAAATTATTGAGGATAGTACACTCATTCTAGACTTGAAATTTTACATAACTGGCTACATTGGCTTTTCTTTTAATTTGTATTTCCAGCTCCAATAATATCTGAAAATTTTTATCTAAAAATTTATACCAGTTGTATTCTTAAATAACACTGGAATTTCACACATTGGATGTTTATTACCAAATTGCAGTTCTCAACTTGGAAGAGGACTAGTTCCCATGGTGATGACCTAGAGCTTCAGATTCTTTCCAATAAAGAAATCAGAATCAACTCCGACTAAAAGCCATCCCAAGGAATCTCCCAGGATTGAGTTAGGAATATATCCACTAATACCTTAAAGTCAAAGACACCAGCAATGGCCAATTGTGACCATAATGTATGATAGCAAACAAGCTCAAATATGGAAGGGTTTCATGAGGATGGCACAAAGTGATTTCTTAATATTTGATCCTGCTAATACTTTACACATCTCTGGAAATATAAAAAGTCAAATAAAAAATCTTTTCTTTGTAAAGCTAGACTAAATCATTGCAATTCTTTGTATGGAAGAAAAAGAGATTGGGCTACAGATGCTGCTTAGCTGGGTGTAAGCAGAGTCAGGGGAAAAGATTGGTATTTTCATCTTGATAGCAGCTGCAGAGCACTGTGGGGCATGTTTCTATTTACATAAAGATTAGTTTAGTTATTCTAGAAGTTTTGGCACTGATAACACAAGAGTGAGAAATCCAAGGAACTCATGACTGTGAAGTAGAAAGATTCTTTTAAGTACCAGTTAACAGGACAAATGGAAGGCAAATAAAAGTTTCTAGACCTTGTTAAACTTGATAAAAACCTACTTAGAATACTACTTTTGCCAAGGAACTTACACAGTTTAAAGCAGAAAGACTACATTTTCTACTGAGAAATGAAGAAATGCTGTTCAGTGTTGTTTCACAGGGGAAGATAAATCTTTAAGTTTATGGAAGCAAATAAACATAATATTTGGACTAGGGAGTGCTTAGCAATGTTGCCGTTTAATTAGAAGTAGAGTAATAATGTGTATTGCTGTTCTGATTAAGACCAGGCAATAAGTGATTTTTACTGTGAAGGCCCAATAATTTTTAATTATTTACCCAAGTTTCTTCACTTGTAAAATGCCATAACATTTATTCTACAGAGAAACATCTTTTGTCATTATAAGAATCATTATTTTTAAAAGTTTCTATGATTGTTTTTCCCTAGTGCTATGCCGGGCACATAACAAAATCTGTTTTGAAAGACGCAGAGAGGTCATCTAGCTAGTCAGAAGGGCAATAGGGAACTATGTCGATAGGGATAGATATTTTTAAAGTACAGATAATTCTCACCTCTTGGAGCTTGCAGTCGAATGGTTTAGTGACAGTGAATTAACTCAAACTTGAGCTTAGTAAGGCCATGGATGTGACTTGGAAGCTTTCTGAAGGATGAAGGGCATGAATTCTATAAAATGAGGCCTTTCACAGAGGAATTCATTCAAAACTGCACCTAAAAGAAGAGGACAGAGAGAGTAACAGTTGTTGGAGAGGGCAGGCAAGAAATGTGCTGTGAGAAGTTGCTTAAAGTATATTTTAAAGTGTTTTGGAGTTGATGAAGAAAATATTTCCAAAATATTACAAAGTTAAGTAGAAGACTCCTGATTTTCTACATAGTTCTCCTTCCCACCATTTTTATTCTGAAATTTTCTTTGAAGGCTTCAAAGGCAATTCATTGTTCTCACTGGCTCTGTTTACATTCATGTAACATTCACATATCATGCCAATATTTGGATAAATCTATCTCGCTCAGTCTCTCTCTCTTTACCTATTTATTCAACAATACTATAAGACAATCAAAATGTATACCTCTGTCTTCTCTGTTTCTGAATACTTATGGAATCTATCTCAGTTAAGCATATATAAAAAATTTCAACAAATGTTTATTAGATTGGATAGTTTGTACAACATATATATGTATAATAACAAAAACTTTTTCCTAGATTTTACCATAATATGTTCAACTTTCTCAGATTATATGTGGTATTTTACCTTTGGGTTTCCAAAAATGATTTTCCAATGAAAAGGAAGTATTTATTAAATCAAACAAATAATATAATTGAATAATGATCCATCTTCTAAAGTTTCAAGGCTGTCTCTAACAAATGGATAACACATAATTTGGCATTTCCAGAGGAGATATCATAAAGTTTAGTTTACAGAAACCTCAATCTGTGAGTCCATCTTTGTTTGCCTTCTTTCTCTTGGAAAAAACACAAAGAGAAATTTCCTCTGTATTGATCACTATGTATGGCTTCACAGGGTGAGAAACAGGCAGAGGAAACAGTAGAATGCATGGCTAGAGGATCTGTGTGAAAAAGAGGTCTGCCTCTTGAGTGGTCAAGAAATATCACAAGCAGAGAAAAATGATTGTCAGGAATTCACGTAGGCTGATTAGAGGGCAAAGTGACCCAAGCAATTTCCTGAGATGGAGTGCATTTTTCTCCTGTGTCTTGGAGAGTTCATCTTTATGTCACTGTGACCCAACCAGTTTCCCAGGATACAGCCAGTGTCTATGTGGGGAAGGGCTGAAAGGACAAGTGGATCTGAATTTGTGCTCTTGGTCACACACAAAAATGCAACCTAAATTTAAAAAGCAAGTGCATGTTTTAAAAACAGGCTGTAACACTGAGAAACCTATCATAATAACCAAATGATCTTTGGAACTCTAAAGAATAATGTCACTTCTACTAACAGCTAAAATTTCTCCCATTGTCACCTGATCCTCAGCACTGCTCTCTTTCTCATTCTCTGAATTGGAATCTGCTTTTCTTTCTTCAGCTTACAGATGTTATTTGCCTTAGATCAGGCCCCATCATGTTTATTATAATATTTTTTCCTTTTTTCAGGAGTTTCTCTGTGTCCATTCCCTCCACAGTCCTGTACACCAGTTACCTGTCTCTCTGCTATATCTTCTACCAGGGTGGATTTCAATTACAAGTATTTGTTGTGTCCTTTCATACTTAATTAACTACTAACATACTTAATTTCATACTTTAAAAACTACTAATAACTCTATCTTACCAACTAGAAAAGGTTAATCTTCCTTAGCATAATATACAAAGCCCTTTCATATATGACCCTATCAGTTCAGTTCAGTCACTCAGTTGTGTCTGTCTTTTTGTGACCCCATGGGCTGCAGCACACCAGGCTTCCTTGTCCATCACCAACTTCTGGAGCTTGCTCAAACTCATGTCCACTGAGTCGGTGATGCCTTCCCACCATCTCAACCTCTGTTGTCCCCTTCTCCTCCCGCCTGCAATCTTTCCCAGCATCAGGGTCTTTTCCAATGAATCGGTTCTTCACATCAGGTGGCCAAAGTATGGGAGATTCAGCTTCAGCATGAAGCTTCCAAGAAATATTCAGGACTGATTTTCTTCAAGATTGACCGGCTGGATCTCTCAAGAGTCTTCTTCAACTCCACAGTACAAAAGCATCAGATCTTCGGTGCTCGGCTTTTCTTACGGTCCAACTCTCACATCCATTCCCCTGTGGCTTCCCGTGTGGCTCCACTGGTAAAGAATCCGCCTGGAATGCAGGAGACCTGAGTTCAGCTCCTGGGTTGTGGAGATCCTCTGGAGAAGGGAAATCCTACCTACTCCAGTACTCTGGCCTGGAGAATTCAATGGACTGTGTGTCCATGGGGTTGCAAAGAGTCGGACACGACCGAGTGACTATCACTCACATCCATACATGACTGCTGGAAAAATAATAGCGTTGACTAGATGGACCTTTGTTGGCAAAGTAATGTGTCTGCTTTTTAATATGCTGTCTAGGTTGGGCATAGCTTTTCTTCCAAGGAGCAAGTGTCTTTAAATTTCATGGCTGCAATCACCATCTGCAGTGTTTTTGGAGCCCCCCGAGATAAAGTCTCTCTCTGTTTCCATTGTTTCCCCATCTATTTGCCATGAAATGATAGGACCAGATGCCATGATCTTAGTTTTTCAAATGTTGAGTTTTAAGCCAGCTTTTTCACTCTCCTCTTTCACCTTCATCAAGAGGCTCTGTAGTTCCTCTTTGCTTTCCGCCAGAAGGGTGGTGTCATCTGCATATCTGAGGTTATTGACATTTCTCTCGGCAATCTTGATCCCAGCTTGTGCTTCATCCAGCCTGGCATTTCGTATGATGTACTCTGCATATAAGTTAAATAAGCAGGGTGGCAATAGACAGCCTTGACGTACTCCATTCCCAATTTGGAACCAGTCTGTTGTTCCACGTCCAGTTTCAACCTTGCTTCTTGACCTGCATACAGATTTCTCAGGAGGCAGGTAAGGTCGTCTGATAGTCTTCCTCAAACTCACCTTTACCCATCTGCACACTACCACAATTCCAAGCTAGAACTTTGTGTACATATCAGGAGCTGTGATACTCTAAACACACTTGCAACTCCCCTCCTTGTGTTGTTGACTGCCCTCTTCGGGTTACCTGGAATAGCCTCCACCATTTTTTCCTTCATTTTATTCCTTTGAAACCCTTTCAAATGCCCCACATAGAATTAGATACACAGTATTTTCCTGCACCCACAGTATTTTGTACATAGCAAAATTGATTCATAGTTACTGAACTGCCTTATATTTATGTTTTTTTTTTTTTTTTTTTTTTTACCTCTCTCAAACAGCAGCCTCCAGAAGGATGGGGGTATCTTGGCAATCTTTGAATTGAATTCTTGATCTAAAATAATAGGTGACTGAATGCCACTGATCTGAATAAATCCTTTTTTTTCCTAGTTCAAATTATGGCTGACCTTATAAATTCTCAAATACTTTATTCATATCAAAGACTCTTCTAATTTTCTGCCAAACTGTTCTATATTATTTGAAAATCAGGCTCCAAAGTCACAATGACAACCAGGTAGAAACTTTATAAAAAGCCTCTACCATCTTACAACTTTAGGACAACTGAGTTTTGTGACAACTCAGGAAAACAAATCTTCTCCACTACAGGACTCTCCAATTAGAAAAGAAAACACTAGTCTCATCATGGTAAGAGTATCAAAAAGATTCTAAATTTCAAGTGGGGGAAGGGTCTGCCTCTGATTTTCAACATGCTGTAGGATTTTACTACTCCAAGTGTGGTGTACAGATCAGCATCATTATCATCATCTTGTTGTCAATTAAAAATACAGAATTTCAGCCTCCTTCCAGACCTACAAAATAAGAATCTGCATTTTTTAAACATCCTTAAGTAATTAGTATGCATATAAAGGTTTGAGAAGCACTGCTCTGGAAGAGATTACAATATAACTGTTAAGCCATATTCCTGTGCTCCTTAGAGATGATGGAAATTAAAAGAAATCCTAGAACTGAGGGTCCCCAAGCAATGACTGTACTTTGTAAATTTCCCATTGTGTGTGTGTGTGTGTGTGTGCTAAGTTGCTTCATTTGTGTCTGATTCTTTGTGACCCTATGAACTGTAGCCTGCCAGGCTCTTCTGTCCATGGAATTCTCCAGGCAAGAATACTGGAGTGGGTTGCTGTGCCCTCCTCCAAGGGATCTTCCTAACCCATCCAGGATGAAGCCTTGAGGGTTGCTCAATATCCACAGAAATTCTCTTAAACCCATCTACATCTGCTAGAGATGGGTAGTTGTTAGAGGACACAGAGGTGAGGGCACTCTTGTCCAGCAAAGAATGGAAAGTGCACAGCTTTTGCAAGGACACATATGACACAGTTCAGAGGACTTGTCAGTGGCACAGTGGTTCTTATACCTGTGCCTGAGTGTGCCAGGCACCTTAAAATGAACATAGATTGTGTCTTCCCAGTTGTAAACAAACAAATTTGCATTCAATCCCCTTAATTCTCAGGCACATAACTTGCAACATTTTTCTCCTTCAGCGTTTTCACTTATAAAGGTAAATTAATACAGGTTGAGCTAAGTTTATTGGGTAAAACAAGGAGGGTCAACAAATATTCATGACTATTCGTCACATGCCAGGCACTGGGAATACAGTGATACAAAAGACTGAATTGCTATCTCAAGGATTTTATTGTCATCATAGAATTAAATATGGTGTCTAAATTTCATGCTTTGTTTCATATAAGACTGGCCACACACAAAATATTCCATTGGAAAAAATAAGTTTATATGGCCAAATAAATTTGGAAAGTACCCTTTGATCTGTTTGAACAGTACTGTTTGAATAGTACTGAAAGTACTGTTTGAGGATGAGATGGTTCAGTGGCATCAGTAACTCAATGGACATAAGCAAGTTCCAGGAGTGAGTAATGGACAGAGAAGCTTGGTGTGCTGCAGCCCGTGGGGTCGTAGAGTCGGACCCTGAGCGACTGAACTGACTGACTGCTTGATCACAGTAAGTTTGTGTGTATGTATGTATAGTATGCTTATGTGTAAATACTTATGAATATACCCAAGTAATGCTGTGAGACAACTCTTCATGTGAGAAATAAAGCTTCCCTAGCTCATACATTATGGGCTTCCCTGATGGCTCAGATGGTAAAAAATTTGCCTGCAATGTGGGAGATCTGCCTTTGATGACTGGGTCAGGAAGATTCCCCTGGAGAAGGATATGGCAACTCCAGTATTCTTACCTGGGAAACTCCATGAACAGAGGAGCCTGGTGGGCTACAGACCATGGAGTTGCAAAGATCTGTACATGAATGAGCAACTAACACTTAGGCAGCTTAACTCATACATTATAGACTGTTTCTATTCAATTTTCCTTTCACAAAATAAACTATGTCATTTTTATTTACTTCATCTATCTCTTACATCAACGTTTATTTAAGCATATGCATTCTCTCCCTGACAAATGTCCATACAGTCAATGCTATGGTTTTTCCAATAGTCATGTATGGATGGGAGAGTTAGATCATAAAGAAGGCTAAGCACTGAAGAACTGATGCTTTTCAATTGTGGTGCTGGAGAAGACTCTTGGGATCCCTTTGGACTGCAAGGAGATCCAACCAGTCAATCCTAAAGAAATCAATCTTGAATATTCATTGGAAGGACTGGTGCTGAAGCTGAAGCTCCAATACTGTGACCACCCGATGTGAAGAACTGACTCATTTGAAAAGACCCTGATGCTGGGAATGATTGAAGGCAGGAGGAGAAGGGGATGATAGAGGATGAGATAGTTGGATGGCATCACCAACTCAATGGACAGGAGTTTGACTAAGCTCCGGGAATTGGTGATGGACAGGGAAGCCTGGTGTATTGCAGTCCATGGGGTTGCAAAGAGTCAGACAGAACAGAACAATAACAACAATCCTTCTCCTTTCACACCTCTTCTTTCTTTTTCAATTTTTTTTCTAGCACAGTCTGAAAACAAAAGCTTGGATTTGGATTAAGCCTTAATTGTATTTAGGAATCAGTAAAAGTGACCAGGTTTTAAAAAATTGATATTTTGGTCAATGACATCACTGGTGTGGCGTGTGTGGCATTTTTTGTTGCTGGTGTTCAGTCTCTAAACTCTGCCTTTTCTAAACCTAGCTTGTACATCTGGAAGTTCTCAGTTCACATATCATTGAAACCTAGCTTGAAGGATTTTGAGTATAACCTTACTAGCATGTGAAATGAGTGCAATTGTCTTGTAGTTTGAACATTTTTTAGCACTTCTCTTCTTTGGGATTGGAATGAAAACTGACCTTTTCCAGTCCTGTGGCCACTGCTGAGTTTTCCAAATTTGCTGGCATGTTGACTATAGCACTTTCACAGGATTATCTTTTAGGATTTGAAATAGTTCAGCTGAAACCCCATCAGCTCCACTAGCTTTGTTTGCAGTAATGCTTCCTATGGCCCCCTTGACTTCACACTCCAGGATGTCTGGCTCTAGGTGAGTGATCACACCATTGTGGTTATCCGGGTCATTTAAACCTTTTTTGTTTAGTTCTTCTGTGTATTCTTGCCACCTCTTCTTAATCGTTTCTGCTTCTGTTAGGTCCATACCATTTCTGTCCTTTATCATGCCCATCTTTGCATGAAATATTCCTCTGTTATCTCCAATTCTGTTGAAGAGATGTCCAGTCCTTCCCATTCTATTGTTTCCCTCTATTTCTTGCTATTGTTCATCTAAAAAGACTTTCTTTTCTCTCCTTGCTAGTCCCTGGAACTCTGCATTCAGTTGGCTATATCTTTCCCTTTCTCTCTTGCTTTTTGCTTCTCTTCTTTCCTCAGCTATTCATAAAGCTTCCTCAGACAACCAATTTGCCTTCTTGTATATATAACATCTATCTGCTACCAAACTAAATTTAAAAGCTACCATATATAAAACATGTGAATAACAAGTTCCTACTGTAGAGCACAAAGAGTTGCATTTAATATTTTTTTAATAAACTATAATGGAAAAGATACTGAAAGAGAATATGTACGTGTGTGTGTGTGTGTGTATGTATAACAATCACTTTGCAGTACAGCAGAGACTAGCATAACATTGCAAATCAACTAAACTTCAATTTAAGAAATATTAAATGTTTTACTTCTTTCTCTGAAACCATAGAGTGTGTCATTTTCTTGACTTAAGATATTATATTTTAAAGCCCACAAATTTACAGCTGCCTTGAACCATATAACACTGGAATAAATTACTGTTAAATATTCCTTAACTGTGTTCTTTCTGGCATGCTTGCACACCTACTCTTTTTTGTTCTTGTTGTTATTGAATCTTTTTCCTATTCACTATTCTGTTTGAAAGAGTTGAGGAAAACACCATGGAGTAAGTGATATTTAAAATTATGAAGGATAAACAGAAAATTGCATGTAAGATTGAGTGCTCAATCGCTCGTTCATGTTTAACTTTTTGCAACCCCATGGACTGTACAGCCCACCAGGCTCCTCTGTCCATGGAATTTTCCAGGCAAGAATACTGGAATGGGTTTCTATTTACTCTTCAAGCATATAAGAGTAATTTCTTCAATACTGCAAATCTCCAAAGTGCCAAAAAATAAGTCCACTCTTTAGCCTAGTGTCTTAGTCAGCTTGGAGTGTGATAATAAAGATATCATAGACTAGGTGGTTTGTAAACAACAGAAATGTATTTCTCACAGTCTGGAGGCTGGAAGTCCAAGTTCAGAGTGCAGCCTGGTTAGGTTCCTGTAAGGGCCCTCTTGTGGGTTGCAGACTGCCAACCTTTCCTTGTATCCTGACATGGCAGAAAATGGACAGAAGCAATCAACTCTCTGATGACTCTTCTTTGGGCACTCTTCCCACTCATGCCAGATGCACTCCCATAATCTCCTCTAATCCTAATTATCTCTCAAAGAACTCACCTCCTAATACAGTCACATTGGGAGGGCAGAGTGTTAATTTGGATGGGGAGATGGAGTGGACAAACATTCAATCCCTAACGCTTAGCACTCAGGAGTCTTGACAATTTTGCCCATTCACCCTCCATTTTAACACCCTTCTAAGTGAAGTTTCTTATCTAGTCAAACAGGCCAACTCATTGTTTCCTGAATATAACTTTTATATGTCTCTTTTTGTCTTTGGTGTCATGTCCCCTGCTTCTGTCTCCTTCCTAGCCAACCTCAAGGCACAGCTTGAATCCTACTTCCCTTGAGACGTCTTCCTCCATTTGCCCCAACATATTTCTTTACAATCAATGTCTCTCATTTGACACATTAACAATCTTAACTTATATTTTCACTTATCTTTTTATGTTTAAGTTCTGTGGTCTTTCAGCTATCAGAGGTCAGAGGGTTCTTCTGTAAAGAGCCAAATAGTAAATATTTGAGTACCAAGGGTCATAATCTAGGATATTGTAAAAGTATTCATAAAGCAGAGAAAAATTTTCCAAAATGTCTGATGAAATTTATATATGTTAATAATAACTGAGTACAAATGCATGTAACACAGATTTATTAATGAGAAGAATACATTGCAATTATTTGTTGGGGAAGATAAGATTTTCCTTATTTAGAGTTCAAAGTTAATGCTTTCTATAATCAAACTTAATTACAAATATATATCTATTATTGCTGACCTATAATAAGGTTTTGTATATTTCATCTTTAAAAATGTCTTTTCCTGTAAACAGATATTGTCAAATATTGATGATGCTGATATCAATCCACAAGATTTTAATTAAATATATTCATCACTTTTAGGCTCTTCTCTTGATATTTACCTTTAAGTACGCCACCTAGATAGCATATTCAAAAGCAGAGATATTACTTTGCCAACAAAGGTTCGACTAGTCAAGGCTATGGTTTTTCCTGTGGTCATGTATGGATGTGAGATGTATGGATGTGAGAGTTGGACTGTGAAGAAGGCTGAGCGCCGAAGAATTGATGCTTTTGAACTGTGGTGTTGGAGAAGACTCTTGAGAGTCCCTTGGACTGCAAGGAGATCCAACCTGTCCATTCTGAAGGAGATCAACCCTGCGATTTCTTTGGAAGGAATTATGCTGAAGCTGAAACTCCAGTACCTTGGCCACCTCATGCGAAGAGTTGACTCATTGGAAAAGACTCTGATGCTGGGAGGGATTGGGGGCAGGAGGAGAAGGGGACGACAGAGGATGAGATGGCTGGATGGCATCACTGACTCGATGGACGTGAGTCTGAGTGAACTCCGGGAGTTGGTGATGAACAGGGAGGCCTGGCGTGCTGCGATTCATGGGGTCGCGAAGAGTCAGACACAGCTGAGCAACTGAACTGAACTGAATGTAATTGTGCTCTGAGGAAATACACTCACTACAATTTATGTGGGAATGGAGATCTCGCTTCTCTTTTTAACTTTTGACACTGCAGGAAGAATATAAAGCAGCATGATATTACTTGTGATTCAAGAATGTTAGTTGTCAAAATGACTTTACTGTTGTGTAAATTCCACATATAAACACTATTTTGTCTCACAATTGTGGTTAAATTCATCAAGAAATATTATCAAGTCTGAAGCAAAAACTAACTTCCAAAGTTGTTCAGTATTTGATAGTAGTATCTGAGGGTGGTTCTTCTTCCTCAGAAAAATTTCACCTCATTCTTGAGCACCACACACACACACACACACAGCAGAAAATAAAACAGCAACCAAAAGGACACTGCTAAGCCTTCAGACCCCTCTCTGGTAAGGCAAGTCAGGATATTCAAGTCCACAAGAACAAATGAAGTTCATTACTGGCACTATTGATTCAATAAGACATGATACATTCAAATATTTTCCATAAAGTACCTGTTAATAATACAATGGATAAATCATAGGTTTTACACTCCTTATATTTTTCACAAGCTTTACTAACTTGCTCAACTATGTCCTTTTCTGCTTCACACATATTTTTAACACCCTACGTGTTAAAAACCTTAGAGGGTTCCACTTAAATATGTACTGAATTAAAGTTTTCTAAAAGAGTTGGACATGACTGAGTGACTGAACTGAACTGAAACTTTGAAAGTATTCTCACAGACTGTTCGTAGAAGCTAATCCTTTAGTCACATCAATCTCATCACTGCATTCTTGAAAAAAAAAGTGACAGTGTTGTTAATATTGAGGAACTCATCATGAATCAAGTACAATTACTCAAAACAATCTGCCTGTTTTCCTTTTAATGTTCTCAACAATTCATACAAGTATTCTTGCCTAAGGGCTAATAGACTTAAACAAGTATTTTCCTTTTAGCAAATTTCATCTCCTGCAATCAAGCATGATTTAATTAACCCACTATTGGTAAGTTTCCTTCCCTGCTTGATTAACAAAGGAGATGCTTGGAAACTTTGGTTGTGCATCATTTTCATCTATCTTTTTTTTCTTGGAAAAAAATTCTGTCCTGATAAGGTAACCTTAAATTTTCTAATCTTTTTAGACCATTGCCTTCCCATATTAGAGATATTATTATAGGTATTTAGCATGGTAATGTTCTTTAAACCCAGTTACAGTGTCATTGCTTAAATAACAGAATGTTTTGCCATGTAATTTAATAACAAAATAATCCCCACTCCACTCTGCCTCAAAAGGACAACATTCAAAGGGCACTTATATCTTCTTTTCTTGTTTTGACATAATGGATTTTCACTGGTAATCCATCCATACATACATAGACACACGAAACAAAATATTGAGCTAATACACATGACACTTGAAACAGCCTTGAGTTATAACTGTGTCTCAAAAATTTTGTAGTGAAGTGCACAGTGATGAGCAGAGCACAATGTAAGTTCTATATTCCAGTTACTCAATTCTGTCATTGTAGCATGAAGTCAGCCATAGACACTATATAAACAAATGAAAGTGATGTGATCCCAGTAAGTTTATTTGTGACCACTTAACTTTGAATTTCATAATTTTCAGGTATCAATAACTGTCATTGTTTTGTTATTATCCAATCATTTTAAAATGTTAAAGCAGTCTTAACAAAAGGACTATAGAAAAACAAGTAATGGGTTTCCCTTGCCCACAGGCCATAGTTTGTTGACCCCTAAATCTCTACCACTGTGCTTAATATAAGCCTACCCACAAAGTAGGCAATCAGGAAATACTAATTGTGTAATGTGAAAAAAGACACATTGATGTATTAATTTAACATAGTTTCTGTAAATAGAAGTATATCCTCTAAATCTGTATTAGTTAAAAAATGTCTGTTGTTTATTAGAGAGGAAATACAAGTATACTCTGAAGTATCTATTTGTAAATAGAAGCCAATTACCTACTGGGTATTGGAGAAGGAAATGGCAACCCACTCCAGTGTTCTTGCCTGGAGAATCCCAGGGACGGGGGAGCCTCGTGGGCTGACGTCTATGGGGTCACACAGAGTCGGACACGACTGAAGTGACTTAGCAGCACCTACTGGGTACTAGTAAAGTACAATAATTTGGGCTTACAGTCCATGGGATCATAGAGTTGGACACAGACTTAGTGATTGAACAACAAAAATGTGGGCTTATCTGAAGCCACATCTACCTATTTGGATCAGATTATACTGGTATAAGGAGAAGGCAATGGCAACCCACTCTAGTACTCTTGCCTGAGAAATCCCATGGATGGAGGAGCCTGGAAGGCTGCAGTCCATGGGGTCGCTAGGAATCAGACACGACTGAGCGACTTCACTTTCACTTTTCACTTTCATGCATTGGAGAAGGAAATGGCAACCCACTCCAGTGTTCTTGCCTGGAGAATCCCAGAGATGGGGGAGCCTGGTGGGCTGCCGTCTATGGGGTCACACAGAGTCGAACACGACTGAAGTGACTTAGCATACTGGTATAATGCTGGATTGTTTTAAAATGTACAATACCAACATTTTCACTTGTTGTACATCTAAATTTTAAAAATAATGCTTTCAATTTTGCCTCTGAAAGAATTCAAGAAGTAACAACTGTAACAACTTATATTCAGATTTTTTTAAACTTATTTGACTGTTTTTCTTATTCCAGTTTGCATCCTTGGAAAGCCACACAAAGTAAATAATTTATTTCTGTACATTGAGACATTGAGTTCTGTTCTTGAGACAAGTGGGAATTCCATTTTGCCCTAAAAACCAATTGAGAACATTCAGGCAGCTTGGAACATTTTCTATTTTGATGCCTGTGGAAAATGAATCCTTATTTAATAAATTAGCCCCATGGGTTACTTATAACATATTCCCAGACTGTAACTCTTTATTATCTACCTACAATGAGTCAGAGCTTGAAACATTCTAAAAATGTTTGGGGAAAAAACAGCAGAACATATGTTTAATTCACTTTATGTATATCCATATTTATTAATTTAATATACATTTAAACTCCTTTTCTTTCTTTTATCTGATCATCTAATTATTTTGCTATGTGACATTATTCAAAATATTAGAGGCTGAGTTAATATTAACTCTCCAAAAGACCACCAGAAACTCTGGTGCTCAAGAAAAACTTATTTTATAAAATCTACTGCATAAGAGAGGGGGGATCAGGGGAAGTTATTTATGCAGATTTAGGATCCAGACTAAATGTTTTTAAGCAGTTCTTAGAAGGTAATGGTTGGATTGGGCAGAGTTTATGATACAGTTGCTTTGAAGTTGTGAGCAGTTACTACTCAATGCAAGTAGTAATGAGGAAAGTCTGATATTAGATAAATATGCTGATATTTAGTGTATTTGTTTTTGACTGCTGCATAATACATCACCCCAATCTTAGGGGCTTAAAACATTTATTATCTCACAATTTCTTTGGGTCTGGGCATAGCTTAGCTGGGTAGCCTTGCTTTCTACTTCACTGAGAAAAGCAGTGAGAACATACACAAGTTCCTTCTACCACATTTGCAAAACCAAGTTCATGAGTTGTAATGAGCTCTGCCATCATTACTAACATGTACAAAGCCTCTCTGCCCATATCCAAGGCCAAAACCTCCATTGCCCCATGTCACCAACTCAAGCACATCAGTAGTTTTCTCTTTCTTCTCACTGTGGGATTTCTTTTTCTCTTATTCAATCATTTGGATCAACAGATAAGCATTTCTATTTCAAAATATAGCTTCTTATATTTAAGATATATATATATATATATATATTTAAATTTCTCATTCCCTTTTAGCTAATGGACCAGTTTTATGCATCACTTTATAGAAATTTGAAGATTTTTGTGTACTTACTGCCTCAATGTCTTCCATTCCAATCCTCTCTCTTACCCACTATAATTAAGCTTTATTTCCTTCAATCTACCAAAGTGGTTACTAAGTGATTGTCTGTAAGGTTCACCCTTCTATATTCCACTGTAGATTCAACTTTATATTGCAATATGTTGGTTCTGGGACTCTGCAAAGTACCTTTCTGATTTACCAATATGTGTCACTAATGAGAAGGCAATGGCACCCCACTCCTGTTCTCTTGCCTGGAAAATCCCATGGATGGAGGAGCCTGGTAGGCTGCAGTCCATGGGGTCGCTAAGAGTCTGACACAACTCAGTGACTTCACTTTCACTTTTCACTTTCATGCATTGGAGAAGGAAATGGCAACCCACTCCAGTGTTTTTGCCTGAAGAATCCCAGGGACGAGGGGGCCTGGTGGGCTGCCGTCTAGGGGGTCACACAGAGTCAGACACGACTGAAGTGACTTAGCAGCAGTAGCAGTCACTAATGAGAGTCTGCAAGTCTGGAAAAAGATGAAATGACTTGCTCTTCCTATTTGCTATTATAGGTTTCCTGTCTGCTTCTTTTGTGTCTGTGTGGGTAGGTATATTATTCAAGCAATGATTCTTCACTCTGACAGTAGCAGTATCCAACTGTAACAGCAGCTGAATGTATTTTGCATTGTTTTCAACACTTTTAAAACTGGATTCGTTGTGCCACCACACAGAAGCACAGCACTAGCCAGCTGGATTCTCCTTCTTCAGTCAAGGTCAAGTCTAGAGTAAGGTCAGTGAGGAGCTAAAACACATATTTTAAGAAGGAACTTCCTCTTAAGTTGTGCACTTGCCAATCAGGGACCTGGCCTCAATACAGTAGACTTGTCAGAGCTGGACAGTCAACATTCTCTGCAGATGGGCTTCTCATAGAAGTAAGTCCTATGCATGATTTTGAGCCCTTTGTCTTTAAGCTGTGAGAAATAACAGTTACTTTAAATGCTGCTGAGGAAGTCCTTCCACATTCACACTTTGCCTCAGATTTTCATTGTTTTTTTTCTACTGCATAAGTGGTACTTGGCAACAGCCATTTGATTTCCCTGTCCTTATAAATACTAGATATTCTGAATTCTCAAAATCCTGAGATATTGTGCCAACAGCTGCATTCCCTTCCTCTGTTAGCCCATCCCAGGGAATGTTGTTATGGCACCTTGATAGCATGCCAGAGGTATCGCTTTTCCACTTGCCACTGGTGATAGGGTTCCCAAAGTCAGCAGCTGGCTAGTGGCCCAACTTCAAAATCCATTTTAGAATCAGATTCCTTAGACCACCCCCGGCACCAGCTGTCTAAGATCGGATCTCCTAGAAGATATTCTAAGACAAAAATTTGCATGCAGGACAGAAATTTGGGGAGCACCCTTGGAAATCAGCACTTGTGAGGGACTGGCTAAAAGGAGGAACTGAACTTTAAGAGCCACAACAGAGGCTTCACTTGATCCTATAAGGAACATTAAAATGAGAAGGCTGTTTCGTGAGGTTGCAGCTTGAACCAGGGGGGCTGGGGATCTACAGCCAGCATCTACTAGTCCTTGGTAATGGCTGCCCCCTGTGGAGGGGACATGATTTTGGCTGAGCGCAATTCCAAACAAGAGGTTCAGCCAGACACATTAGCAGTCAAATCCATCAGGAGCCCAGATCTGAGTGCCTCAGTTCAGAAGGGGAGATCTAATCAGTTTACCACAGCATCCATAGCAATTGTTAAATATTATATAACCATTTCTGGACTTCCCTGGTGGTTCAAATAGTAAAAAACCCGCCTGTAATGCAGGAGACCTAGGTTCGATCCCTGGGTTGAAAAGATCCCCTGGAGAAGGGAACAGCTACGGACTCCAGTATTCTTGCTTGAAGAATCCCATGGACAGAGGAGCCTGGTGGGCTACAGTCCATGGAGCTGCAAAAAGTCGGACACGTCTGAGTGGACTTACACTAAATAACTAACACTAATCATTTTTATTTTATAAATATTGTAGAATTATTAATTACAATTAAATGTTAATGACTTTATAACTCTGACATTGAATTTGTGGAAATGCATAGCCTCGATGCATGTTTATCAATCCATATAAAAATAATCAGCCACTTATTAATAATAAATGATGTATTCATACATATAAATATGTATTATCGTAAATATATATGCTAATATTTTAACATATCTCCCTTGGAAATTTTAGTAACCAGAAAAGAGAAGCCTTATCAGAATGAATTATCTTTGTTTTAAAGTCAATTGTAAACAAATTTGTAATTACCATTTCCAACTTTTCTATTTATTTATATTCAACTACTGTCATTTCCTTCTATAACTATGAATGACTAAGAGATTTTGTTTCCATCTTGTGTACTGAACTGAAAATATTCTTAATTTTCACTTGCATGGTAAAAGCATATCATTGGATGACTACTCAGAAATAACTTAAGAAAGTAATTAAATAAGATTAAATATGCATTGGTATTCAAGAATTCAGAGAGAGACGAACTTAGACAAAACAAAGATTTAGAGTTATGAGAAATACATAGTCCATAGTATTAATTGGTTAGAGATGTGATTTTTTTTTTATGTTTAGCAAGATATTATGGTTCTAATCTTGTCAAAAATATTTGAAATAGAGCATATTTTCTATTTAAAAATCCTAGTAGCAGCAAGTATAATCACCTAGTAAAAATTTGAATATATAAAGTAGTATAAGTATACCAATCAGTCTTTTACCGCACACTGTTTAAAGGACAATATGAAAATTAGAGAAAAGGCAGCCTTTTGGAACTATTTGGGTATGATTAACCACATTGTTTGCACATTGAATCAAATCATCATGAAACAAAAGAATATATTGTCAGGGTCCACCTGCTTTCAAAGCTTTCACACATTTTGTAGGAGTGTCAAAATACTACCTCTTTGGAAGATAATTGCATCAAGGAGCTCAAAAACATAAGTGTGCATTTTTGCTATATGTTTATGGAGTACATAATGATTAGTGGAGAAGTGGTAACAGAAAACTCAGTGTTTTTCTTAGATATTTAAATTAATTCAATCAATAAATACTTCTTGGGTACTTTTTTGCCAGACATTGTCCTAGATATGAGGGTACAGCAATAAATAGAAGTGGATAAAGCCCATATCTCATAAAGTTGAGAGACTCAGAAGATACTCAGTTTTTCTTTCATCTTACATCTGGATAATTTAATTAAAAACTATTATTTTAAAATAAAAAAAAAACTTACATGGACTAAGCTTATTCCTAAATGTCCTAAAATTTAAATAAACCATGAAAGAAAAGTCCTGGTAATTTCTGGGATATGTATAAGGTCCTTCCCTCTTATCTAATTAATTTCTACACACTGTGGGTGGCTTTCAGTTCAAAGTTCTTTCACTCACTCACTCTAGGCTAGATGAAGTCCCTTTGCAAAATATTATCTTAGCATTCTATATCAATCCTGCAGAGCATTGGTAAAGACTGCATTCATTAACTTGCATGATTATTTAAGTATTGTTTCTCTTCCTTTTCCTGCTTTTTGATTCCCAGATAATACGCCCCATCAATATCATAGTTCCTTGGAATTTTGCTCTCAAAAAAGTTCTTTATATTATTCAATTAAAAGTTGCTGCAAAAACATAAATTTCAAATATAAAAATAAAGAAAACACATTTAAATATCAAAATGTAACCAATAAGACAATAACTACTTGAAAGAAAGTTCAACTTCTGTAATAACTAAAGCAGTGCAAATTAATAATGCTTTTATCAATCAAATTGGAACAAATTTTTAAAATATATGATGTGCTGAAAAAGACATACATTATAGGAACAGAAGTGCTAATTTTAATAACCTTTCTGGAAAGCTTAAAATACACAGAGTCCTTAAAAATAGAATAGTCTATCTTTTGAGTCATTAATTTCATTCATAGAAAATTAGCTTAAATAATTATTAATATGCATGCTCAAAATTTCTGGACAAAGATTTCCACCCTGAAGTATTTATTATTTTGAAAAAAATGGAAAAACATTGTATAAATTTTTAAAATAAGTTATGGTACTTCCAAATAATTGAATATTATTTTTCAATAAATAACTTAATCTACACTTATTAATTTTATGATTAAAGAATACATAATGTTTAAAGCTATGGGAGAGAATATGGCAGATAAGTAAATAATTGAGAATTTGAGAAGGTAGCTTAATGTGTTGGGGACCTTAGAACATAGGATAAAAAGTTGGAAGAGGGAAGAAATAGAGTTCTTTCCATGATGGGAATCAAAGAAAAGATTACAGGGGTACTATAGAAAGCCACCTTCACTATTGGCCTGAGACAAGTACAGGTATAACTGGAAGAGAAATTCCCATGCCCTTAGATAGCATATGAAAAAGTAGAGATATTACTTTGCCAACAAAGGTCCGTCTAGTCAAGGCAATGGTTTTTCCAGTGGTCATGTATGGATGTGAGAGTTGGACTGTGAAGAAAGCTGAGCGCCAAAGAATTGATGCTTTTGAACTGGGGTGCTGGGGAAGACTCTTGAGAGTCCCTTGGACTGCAAGGAGATCCAACCAGTCCATCCTAAAGGAGACCAGTCCTGGGTGTTCATTGGAAGGACTGATGCTGAGGCTGAAACTCCAATACTTTGGCCACCTCACGCGAAGAGTTGACTCATTGGAAAAGACCCTGATGCTGGGAGGGATTGAGGGCAGGAGGAAAAGGGGACAACAAAGGATGAGATGGCTGGATGGCATCACCGACTCGATGCACATGAGTTTGGGTGAACTCCAGGAGTTGGTGATGGACAGGGAGGCCTGGCGTGCAGCAATTCATGGGGTTGCAAAGAGTCAGATACGACTGAGTGAACTGAACTGAACTGAGTTGGATATCAGATAGTTTTCTTTTAAGATGTGAGTTTTAGTATAACATCCACCAGCACACAGAATCTAACCCTTGAAAAACACTTTTAATCATTAGCAATATCCCCAACTCACTTCACAATAAAGTTGTGACCTTCAATGGCTTTCTATAAGTGCACATTAAATAAACAATGATAAAACACAAATGTGGAATATAAACCAGGAAAATTTTAGTAAAGCAATAAAACTAACTTAGCATCCTTCAACAATTTACATAACCCCACATTGTGAAAAGATATAAAATCATCAGCCACCATTTTTCTAAAACTTCATAAACAGCAACGCTACAATAAATCATCATTTCAGTTTTGACAAGAATGGTGTTTATTTTGGGACCTCTCAGGTAGCACAGTGGATAAGAATCTGCCTGCCAATGCTGAGGACATGGGTTCGATCCCTGGTCCAGGAAGACTAAGCCCATGTGCCACAACTCCTGAAATCTGTGTGCTCTAGGCCCCACAATAAAGAGTATCCCCCACTCTCTGCAACCAGGGAAAGCCCTCTCTCACCAATGAAGACCCAGCACAGCCATAAATACATAAAAGTATATATTTTTAAAAAGATTAGTGTTTATTTTGATCCAAGATAAATATGAAAATGTTGGCTTCCAGGCTTTAAAGAAGCAATGGCTGAGTGAACAAAACAGGGCTCTGGGTCATTAGGTAAAGCTTTCTGAGTGAGTGAAAGTCATTCAGTCGTGTCCCACTCTTTGTGACCCCGTGGACTATACAGTCCATGGAATTCTCCAGGCCAGAATACTGCAGTAGGTAGCCTTTCCCTTCTCCAGGGGATCCTCCCAAACCAGGGATAGAACCCAGATCTCCTGTGTTACAGGTAGATTCTTTACCAGCTGAACCACACTGAAAACCCAAAACTTTCTACTACATCTCTAGTACTGCAGATGGGAAAGATAATCATTTACATAGGACAGAAGTGAGTGAGTCAGGAAGGTATCCTAGCAGTTATAAAAGTCTTTGGAGCCAACATTTTTATGAGACAATTCATTGTTAGGGTTTAGAAAATAGATTTTTAATGATATCATTTTGCTAGTTATTCACATCTCAATACAAATTAATCCACCCCCCATTTTCTTACTATAGGAGACACTCAGAAAGGTATGTAAACATAGGATAACTGAAGAAAGGTCATGGAAAAAATTATAATAAAATTGGCAAAACAAAGGCACATATCATCTAATGCTCGATTTTATTTCAAGTCAAATCTGACCTAGTCTATTTAATAACAAATAAAACTATTTAAAATAATTTCTTTAGAAGATTACTGAATTTTAAGATATGCAATCATTTCAAAACTGTCTCATGCCTAGGGAGTCATAAAAATACCTGCTGAGTCATGGCGATGAGGCATCACCACATGAAGTTTAAAAAGACTGGTTCTTTTTATGACAGTCTTTTTTCTTTTGAAAAAAATCACAGCCTTCAAAAGAGTGTTTTCATAATGTTGACAGGTGTACTGTGATTACTCATCAGGCCATGACTTCATATAAAAACGGTCTTTCCCCCCACCATAGTTAAACCTCCATTCCACTTAAAAAATAGATGCTAGTTACAGATCGCATTCATTAAATTTTCAACAATTCACAGCAGTGGAGTGAATAGGAAAGATGTGAATAAAGATGTAAAATTCAACTGTTTAAGTTGGTTGGCCAGTCAAGTTGATAAAAATAACTGGTTCAAGACACAGCATGGTGGCATGGAAAAAGCATGGAATTTTGGATTAAAGAGATATAGGTTTGAATCTTCTTTTGTAAACACTGGTTTTGTAAGTTTAAACAAGTTATTTAACTTCTTTGTGACCCATTTTTTTTCATGATAACTCTGAATGAAATAATCCATACCTTGTGGAATTCAACTGAAGAATAAATGTAAACATACACACATATACCTTATCTCCCAACTTGTCCTCAAAATGCAAAGAGGACATTTATTTGGTCATACCCTTTTGGTATTCTCTGACCTTCCAAGTTCCTTTTTAGAGAGATACATAAAGCTGACTGAAAGAGAAAATATTCTTTAAAGCTACTACAAAAGCTGTAATCATTTAGAGGTCAGAGAACATAAACTGAAATGAAAAACAGTGGTCATCTGAGAGCTTGATTAGATCACTCATCTCCCGCCTGAGCAAAGCCGATACCTGAACCAGGCCTGAAGCAGGATATTGGTTAGATGGATAGACAGGGGAATCAAGAGAAAACTAGCAGTCATGGAAATAGCAGGGTGGATTGTACCACAGATTTTTAAGGATTGGAAAATTCTTGTGGTGACTTAAAAATATGTTGCTATTTGACTGGAATCTGTGAGAAAGAAAATTCTAGATAAGGAATTTACATGAGAACATGGGGACAAATCCTATCACAGGTGTTTATTCAAGACTGTGACTGTCTAATTACGTGGCTTGAATCTGAGAGAAAAACAGAAAATAAGATTCCTCAAGCTATCTCTCAGAGTTCATATGAAACCCACACTCGCTCCTTGACAGTTTCTAAGTTTTTACAAATCATTGCTTCAGTGGAAGACCTCTCAATATAAATTTCTTAATTTCCTAAAAGCTGCTAATGCCAGTTGAAATTTTAAAGTCAAAAATTACATTTTGTTAAATCTTTATAAATGTGTGTGGATGTGAAATTTTTTCAATCCTCTCATCGAAAAAAGACCTGGTCAGAAATTTCAAGCCTTCTACAACTGAATCATACATCCAGTCAAAGGAAAAAAAGATGTGGTTGTTTTCAAAGATCACTTTGAAATTTGAAAAAATGAACCAGGATCAGTTTATTTTTTTCCTTTGACTCCATGCATGTGTGCTAAGTTGCTTCAGTCATATCCAACTCTTTGTAATCCTATGGACTGTAGCCTGCCAGGCTCCTCTGTCTATGGGATTCTCCAGGCAAGAATATTGGAGTGCGTTGCCAAGCCCTCCTGCAGGAGATCTTCCCAACCCAGGGACTGAATCTAGGCCTCCTGTGACTCCTACATTGCAGGCAGATTTTTTACTGCTGAGCCACAAGGGAAGCCCCAGGAGCTAATATTAAGTAAAACGGTTTTCTTTATCAGCTGTCATCTAATTGATTTTCAATTTTAATAATTATTCCTAATTACTTAGAAAGTTTATATAAATGAAGTTGTTAAACAATATAAGAAGCTTTTAACACTTGTATCAGTTTTTCCTCATTCTGTCTATTCTTAAGAACTCTAGCTATCCAAAGTGGGTGAAGAATCAAAAGAACACTCTGAGAAAATATTTGAAATATTCCACTTCTCTGGATTTCTAAATAAATATTGATTATTAAGCAGAGTACAGTTGAAATTACAATGCTGAATTAAATATATTTTCATTTTCCATTTTCCATTTCCATTTTCATTTTCCATTATGTGGAAAACATAGTCTCTGCTGTTAATTAAATTAGAAAATACTTATTTGAACATTTAATGCCAAATATATGTAAATACATTTAAACTTTTTGCTTATCATATTCATGAAGAAAAACTAAGTACTTAAAATGTAACTTCAAAAAGTTCACACACTTAATATTCAAAGTAGCTAAGGGATAGTGCTATAAACTTATACTGCTGCTGCTAAGTCACTTCAGTTGTGTCCAACTCTGTGCGACCCCATAGATGGCAGCCCACCAGGCTCCTCCGTCCATGGAATTTTCCAGGCAAGAGTACTGGAGTGGGGTGCCATTGCCTTCTCCATAAACTTATACTAGTCCAGCTTAGATTCATGTGTGTAGGTCTTTTAAAGTATTTTTAGTCTCTTTTAAACTGTCCTCTATCTTTGCCATCATGTACTTAGTTTCTTTAAAATATATAAATTTAAATAATCATCCAGATAGTATTTTATCTATTTCCTATATTATTGTCATTTGGAAAACTATCTTCAACATTTCCAAAGAAACATTTATATAATTTGGTACTTAGAGTAATTCCTCTGTCTCACTCTTAATGATCATTATTGCTTTTTACTTGTTGTGGCAAAGTTTCAAAAATAGTGTTTATATATTATATTGGGCTTACCTTGTGGCTAAGCTGGTAAAGAATCTGCCTGTAATGCTGGAGACCTGGGTTCAATCCCTGGGTTGAAAAGATCTCCAGGAGAAGGGAACAGCTACCCACTCCAGTATTCTGGCCAGGAGAATTCCATGGACAGTAGAGTCTTGGGGTCACAAAGAGTCGGACATGACTGAGTGAATATTAATTTTCTAAAGTTGCTGTAACAAAATAACATAGGCTGAGTAGCTTAACCAACAGAGACTTATTTTCCTACATTTATGGATGTTGGAAGTTCAAGATGAAGGTGTTTGCTGGTTCAAGTTCCCCCAAGGCCTTTCTCCTGAACTTACAGATGACTCCTTCTCTCTGTGTCTTCATATGTCCTCTCTGTGCATATATCCTAGGTATTTTTCCATGTCCAAATTTCCTTCTTTAAGGACATTAGTCAGATTGGAGTTGGGCCCATACTAATGACCTCCATTCAAAAACTTAATCACCTCTTTAAAGGTCCTATCTTCAAATATAGTCACATTGTGAGGTACTGGAGGTTAGGACTTAAACATAAGAAATTGGCAAGATACAAAATTTGGCTTCTGTGTAGATCTTTAGAAATACTTGGTTTGCAAATAGAATTACTTTGAAAAACTTTACTCAAAGGTAAACAGTTCAGAACCAAAAATGGTCAAATATTCATGGTCACTTCACTTGAATAGCTGAAATACCTGGAGGGAAACAATTATTTGCAAACAGAAATACCATCTAAAGAACAAAGATAATTCAAGAGAGTTTTAATGTAGTAAAGTCTAGTAAAATATTTAAGTAACTCTCTTTGAATGTAAAAGGCAAAGTTCTTCCCTTACTCACTGTATAAAAATAGAAAAACAAAGATAAGTGCATAATACTCTGAATTCCCTAATGGCTCAGACAGTGAAGAATCTGCCTGCAATGTGGAAGACCTGAGTTGGATCCCTTGGTTGGAAAGATCTCCTGGAGAAGGGAATGGCTACCCACTCCAGTATTCTTGCATGGAGAATTCCATGGACAGAGGAGCCTGGTATGCTACAGTCCATGGAGTCGCAAAGAGTCAGAGACGACTAAGAATAACACTTTCACTGAAATAAAAAGTCAATGGTATTCAGGTGTTCACTAGACACATGAAAGATATTTTTTAGGCTTGGGGAAGAAGGAGAGGAAAAATTGATTTCATGGAAAGAGGTGAATCCTCACAGCAAGTTGTCATCATCAGAGGACCACTGCCATTAGAATCTCTCTTGATAAGGAAATAACTAAAGCAATTCTAAGAAGAATGACGTCTTATGTCAAATATGAAGTTGCTTTCTTATGACTTAGGTAATAACTCTCTGCCTCCCTCAAAACATTAGTAAGCCTTTGTAAATTTCTGCTACACACAAGTTGCTGGTGTTCATTTACTGGTCATGTCTGACTCATTGTAACCCCATGGACTGCAGCGTACCAGGCTGCTATGTTCTCCATTATCTCCTGAAGTTTGCTCAAATTCATATCCATTGAGTCAGTGATGCTATCTAACCATCTCATCATCTGTTGCCCCCTTCTCCTTTTGCCTTCAGTCTTTCCCAGCATCAGGGTCTTTTCCATACCTGAGTTAGTTCTTTGCATCAGGTGGCCAAAGTATTGGAGCTTCAGCAACAGTGCTTCCGATGAATATTCAGGACTGATTTCCTTTAGGATTGACTGGTTTGATCTACTTGCAGTCCAAGAAACTCTCAAGAATCTTCTCTAACACCACAGTTCAAAAACATCCATTTTTTTGCATTCAGCCTTCTTTATGGTCCAACTCTCACATCTGTCACAACTACTGGGGAAACCATAGCTTTTACTATACGGACCTTTGTCAGCACACAAGTACATTGGAGTAAATTGTCAAAACAAGAGAAGGGAAGGAGATTATGTCACTCTAAAAAGTGTGATGCTGAAAAGAAATATTAATTACAGGGATCATTTATGAAGACATTTATGATAAATTAAAAATATATAATCATGATGATGATGATATAAGCCCTTTTGGAAATACTGGAGATAAGATTGGGATTACATATTGTGGGACATGGAATGGGAAAAAGCCATATTGCTCTCTCATTAACATAATGGACAGCCTCAGATGATTGGATACTTTGGAGACATCTATGTTATTCAATCACGTAAAACAAATAACAGTATTTTACTATGAGATTTCCAAAATATGAATCTCTTTCTTGCTTCTCCATCTCTAGACTATCATTGGGCTTTCTCTTTCCATGAGAATCTTGAATGGCCTTATCAATCATATGTTTATTTCTGTTCAAAACCTAATTTTTCACTCAGTACTGCCCTTATGAAAGCATTTTTATCTTTGTTCATTTTCAGTCACCTCAAAACTTTTTATAACTACATATGTCAATAACCTAAGAATGTAAAGTAACTATACACACATATGTATAACTGAATCACTTTGCTGTACACCTGAAACTACCACAACATTGTCGATCAACTATACTCCAATATAAGGTAAAATGTAAACTGAAATGACTGTTGAGTATAAAGGAGATAAGGAATGTAAATACTGTCAACTATTACGGATCAATGTCTTGGTATTTTAGTTTAGTTTTTTTTTTTTAATAGCTTTCTTTTTTAGTATAACAACTATCAAAAGCTATGTCCATCAAAAAGGGGAACATAAAGTTCATTAAAAAGAAGACATTTAACGAAGACAAAAGGGAAAGCACAATGAAAAAAGAGTTAGAAGTAGATCGCACCAAAGTTTTATGTCTTTATTTAATCAGTTCTCCTAAATTCTATTCAAGTGTTTCCTGTTTACTTCTTAATTAATGCAGAACAAGTGTGCCACTTAAAAAACAATTTTGGCAAGTTTAAAGTGGTAAAAAAAATTTAAAAAACACACTAATATGACCCTATATTTTCAATTCCAGCATTAAACTATCTAGCCGACTTTCAGCCTTAACATGGCCTTTTGGAAAGCCCTTTTCATTTTAGCACAATGAAGTATGACTGTGAAAGTTTGTTATTTTGAAAAAAATAAATGAAATGTCTTAACAGCACCATACAAACTGACAGTCAACAAGCCAGTGCTATTGCCTGAATGATGGGTGAGAAGCCTCATGAATGACTGAATATTACAAAAAATAATGAGATGATGTAGCCTTACATAGAGTGGAAGTTTTGAAGGATATCACCAGGTAGTGCATGATGTCTCCAGAAGCAATTCTGTTGGTGAGGTGTGCTGTGCTAAACAAACCTTTGAAAACAGCATTGGTGCTTAATAATAAAAGTCTCCTCCTGCATATGGGGTCTAGGAGTAACACATCATTCATGTAATTCTACTTGATGAGCAAAAGGTATGTTGTATTTCCACTGTCTTATGCATAGGCCATCAGCGAAAGGTGAAGAAGTTACTCTAACTTTGGGTGCATTACTAACTCAAAGTTCACTCTCATAACCAAAGCATAAACTTCCATTTTCAAATGTCTGTAATTCTATAAATATATATATATATATACACATAAATTTGGTAAGATTAAAAATCTTCTCCAATTCTCTAGCTCAAACAGACAAAGATTAATTTCAAATCTTTTCAGCTAACTAGGAAAATTATTGCAACTGTTGATTTTTTATGTTTATTTTCTAGGTAAACAAGGTAATTGTACAGAGTAGAGTAGATACAGTCATAGAAAAACACAATCTAAAAAATGAAACAAAAACAAACAGGTACTTGGACAAAACTGAAAGACATTGAGTTAAGGCTAAATCTAAAGGCTAAGTCTTAAGGCAAGATTTAAGCCTTCATGTAATATATGTGGATATATATGTTAATTAAAGTTTTAAATAAAATCACCCTACATATGAACATCATTTTTATTTTGTAGTCTTTTTTTTTTCTAGAGGTTGCTTAATATTTATTTTGGATTCTTTTTTTTTTCCCCTATACTCTCTTGTTTCTAATTTTTCAATAATAAATTTGTATTGATTTTAATAAAAAATATTGTTTAAAAGATGATCAACCTCATATATTAATAACAAAATGAATAAATGTTGGCTTCTGCATAAAATTATACATTACTTTAGAAATATGAACTAATCTCTTTATTACCTATTTTCCTTTTTACTTTTATACACAAAATATTGAAATTAAATACTAAAAATGAAACAAAAATTCATTAACATTTGACTATTTTTAAAAAAGGAAATTTAAGCAGAATGTATGACTATCCCACCCTACCTCCACCCCCAAAAAACCACATACAACTATATGTTGAGGCAAGTTACATAAATGATAGGAGAAAAACAGATGGTGATTGATGTTGTACTCAGTAGATAGATTAGAACAGTAGGTGAAGCCAAGTTTTCATTTGAAACAGGCATTCTCTCAAAAATATCACTGACTTAGGTAACTGTGATACTTTTTTCTGATTATAGGGTAGTTCATTTAATGCATAGAATTTTTGTTGTGTATTCAGTGAAGAATAAATTCTTTTTAATGGTTTGCATTTTTAAACAAAAGCAAAGTATCTTACATGGCTTATTTTATACAGCATGCCTATACAAATTAATGCTTGATGCAGATACTAGGGGTTACTCAAAGAAACAGCCATAAGAGTAATGAACCTTTCCACTAGGAAAGAGGGAAATGTCTAGATTCTATCTTCACTAACTATTTAGTTACTAGTTTGGATGGATGAATTTCCTTCATAATTTTTTTCTAAATGATATAAAGAGATCTTTGTAAAGTCAAATTTTGTAGAAACAAAGAGTTATAAAAGCTAAGTGCTGCTCTTGAACACAACAAGCAAGTAAAGTATGTAAGAACAAATTCAAACTCAGGTCCTTTGTCTGGAATCTATATTCCGTTTGTCACACTACATACTACATACTACATACATTAGGCACCAGGAGCATTGGGGACAAAATATGGCCCCAATGCAGGAGTAACTGAATAATAAAATGATGAGTATGATATAAGAAATTATCATACAGACTAATAGGACAGGGAATCTGATATAGGAAAATTATATAGCAGCCCAAAGATATTATGAGTCTAAGCTAACTTCAGCTTTAAGGACACATACAGGTTGAAAGTGAACTACCTGGAAAGTGAAGAAAAGTGGTAGTCGCTTAGTTGTGTCTGACTCTTTGTGATCCCATGAGCTGTAGCCCACCAGGCTCCTCTGTCCATGAAATTCTCCATGCAAGAATACTGGAGTGGGTAGCCATTTCCTTTTCCAGGGGATCTTCCCAACTAAGGGATCGAACCCACATTTTTTATGTCTCCTGCACTGGCATGGTTCTTTACCACTAGCCCACCTGGGAAGCCCTTTTGTGAACTACTTTCAGTTCAGTTCAGTTCAGTTCAGTCACTCAGTCGTGTCCAACTCTTTGTGACCCCGTGAACTGCAGCACGCCAGGCCTCCCTGTCCATCACCAACTCCTGGAGTTCACTCAAACTCATGTCCATCGAGTCAGTGAAGCCATCCAGCCATCACATGCTCTGTCATCCCCTTCTCCTGCTGCCCCCAATCCCTCCCAGCATCAGTCTATTCCAATGAGTCAACTCTTCTCATGAGGTGGCCAAAGTACTGGAGTTTCAGCTTTAACGTCAGTCCTTCCAATGAACACCCAGGACTGATCTCCTTCAGAATGGACTGGTTGGATCTCCTTGCAGTCCAAGGGACTCTCAAGACTGTTCTCCAATACCACAGTTCAAAAGCATCAATTCTTCGGCGCTCAACCTTCTTCACAGTCCAACTCTCACATCCATACATGACCACTGGAAAAACCATAGCCTTGACTAGAAGGACCTTTGTTGGCAAAGTAACGTCTCTACTTTTTAATATGCTATCTAGGTTGGTCATCGCTTTCCTTCCAAGGAGTAAGTGTCTTTTAATTCCATGGCTGCAGTCATCATCTGCAGTGATTTTGGAGCCCAGAAAAACAAAGTTTGACACTGTTTCCACTGTTTCCACATCTATTTCCCATGAAGTTATGGGGCCAGATGCCATGATCTTCATTTTCTGAATGTTGAGTTTTAAGCCAACTTTTTCACTCTCCTCTTTCACTTTCATCAAGAGGCTTTTTGGTTCCTCTTCACTTTCTACCATAAGGGTGGTGTCATCTGCATATCTGAGATTATTGATATTCCTCCTGGCAATCTTGATTCCAGCTTATGCTTCTCCAGCCCAGCGTTTCTCATGATATACTCTGCATATAAGTTAAATAAGCAGGGTGACAATATACAGCCTTGACGTACTCCTTTTCCTATTTGGAACCAGTCTGTTGTTCCATGTCCAGTTCTAACTGGTGCTTCCTGACCTGCATACAGGTTTCTCAAGAGGCAGGTCAGGTGGTCTGATATTCCCATCTCCTTCAGAATTTTCCACAGTTTGCTGTCATCCACACAGTCAAAGGCTTTGGCATAGTCAATAAAGCAGAAATAGATGTTTTTCTGGAACTCTCTTGCTTTTTCCATGATCCAGTGGATGTTGGCAATTTGATCTCTGGTTCCTCTGCCTTTTCTGAAACCAGCTTGAACATCAGGAAGTTCACGGTTCACATATTGCTGAAGCCTGGCTTGGAGAATTTTGAGCATTACTTTACTAGCATGTGAGATGAGTGCAACTGTGCAGTAGTTTGAGCATTCTTTGGCATTGCCTTTCTTTGCCAACAAAGTCCATCTAGTCAAAGCTTTGGTTTTTTCTAGTAGTCATGTATGGATATGAGAGTTGGACCATAAAGAAGGCTGAGCACCGAAAACTGATGCTTTTGAACTGTGGTGTTGGAGAAGGCTCTTGAGAGTCCCTTGGATAGCAAGGAGATCCAACCAATCCATCCTAAAGGAAATCAGTCCTGAATATTCATTGGTAACACTGATGCTGAAGCTGAAACTCCAATACTCTTGCCACCTGATGTGAAGAACTGATTCATTTGAAAAGACCCTGATGCTGGGAAAGATTGAAGGCAGGAGGAAAAGGGGATGACAGAGGATGAGATAGTTAGATGGCATCACTGACTCAATGGACAGGAGTTTGAGTAAGCTCTGGAAGTTGGTGATGGACCTGGAAGCCTGGCGTACTGCAGTCCATGGGGTGGCAAAGAGCTGGATACGACTGAGCAACTGAAATTAACTGAATACTCAGCATAGTAACTATGCGTAATACAGTATTGTACACTTGAAAGTTGCTAAAGTGTTCTCATATAAAAAAGGCAACTATATGAGATAATTAATATGACTGTGACAATCATTTCACAATGTATACATATATCAAATCATCACATTGTACACTAAATTTATACAATTCTATTTGCCAATTATATTTCCATTAAACTGGAGGGAAAAAAATCTTTAGTGAATCTGCATTGCAAATAAATATATTAATACAATTTACATGAGTATAAATGAGTGACACCAGTGAAAAGGGCATGTCTAAAAGTAATCTCATTTATAATATTAATAGTGGTAAATGTTGGAAGATTCAGACTTTTTAAAACTCTGGAAATCCCATAGCTGTAGCAATCTAGGGAGCATTTATTCAGGAAAAACACTGAAATTTGTTAGGAACAGTGACCTTTGTCATATTTCAACTTGTCCTATTTCTATTTCACACTCAAAAGCTATGCAATAGCCTCAAATCCAAGCTCCCATAATCGTGATGAAAACCAACAACCTGACAGTCATGGGAGAGGTTAGAATGGTGTTGAAATTCTTACAAAGCTACTTTCCCAGAGAACTGTCATTACTGACTGTCTGGTAGTTCCTTTGAAGACTCAACCTGCAAGAGAGTTTTTAAATGACCTGACTCAGAACTGTCTCAGTGCAAACAGCCTTTTCCTAGAAAGCAATTTTTGAAAACAGGGAAAATAACAACCTTTCTGCCAAGCAAGAAAAAAAAAAGAAGAAGAAGAAAAGAAAAAACTAGGGAAAGCAACAGACTAAAAAAAAAAAAATGCTCAAAAGGAAAACTTGGATGAGATGTCTATAGGAAGATCTGAAAAACTCTGACACATTCCTAAGATCCTGCAAGACTAACTCAGTGTTCTAAACTGCATGGCAATTTACATACACAATCGTATCTACCAAATAAAAATACATGTTCATATATTTTGTTATAATGGTGCCTCACTCATCAAGAGGAGGTTTATGTATCATATTATTTCAATTACTTGCTAGTTGACCTCCTGTTTCCATTTCAGTAACCCCCAAAGTATCTTTCCAACTGCTACCAAGATGACCTGATGATAACTCCTCCATTGAAATTACTTCAATTATCTGTAGACTGTTATTTCAATTTCTAAGTATAGTATGAGATTTACTACAGCCTCCAAGCTCTTCAACACCATCTCTGCTCTTCATTCCCAAGCATGATGCTCTTCTCTAGCTGCACTGAACTAATTTCACTTTTGAGGTCTAGACCAAACTGTCGCCCATGTCTGTCCTTTTCTCATCAAATACTATTTGTTATTGATTACAGCCAAGCCAAAATTGTTTTATATGAGGGAATGACCTTATCATGGAGAAGAAGGAACAGACTCAAAATAAATGGCATAGAATATTGATGCAAGTAGAGACATTAAAAAGCAGAAACATTACTTTGAGAACAAAGGTCTGTCTAGTCAAAGCTATGGCTTTTCCAGCAGTCGTGTATGGACGTGAGAGTTGGACCATGAAAAAAGCTGAGAACTGAAGAATTGATGCTTTTGAACTGTGGTGTTGAAGATTCTTAAGAGTCCCTTGGACTGCAAGGAGATAAAACCAGCTAATCCAAAAGGAAATCAATCCTGAATATTCATTCGAAGGACTAATGCTGAAGCTGAAACTCCAATACTTTGGCCACCTGATGCAAAGAACTGACTCATTGGAAAAGACCCTGATGCTGGGAAAGATTGAAGGCAGGAGGAGAAGGAGACAACAGTAGATGAGATGATTGGATGGCATCACCAACTTGATGGGCATGAGTTTGAGTAAGCTCCGGGAGTTGGTGCCGGACAGGGAAGCCTGGCATACCACAGTCCATGAGGTCACAGAGTTGGTCATGACTGGGCAACTGAACGGAACTGATTGATGCAAGCATTTTAATCACATCTAACTAAACATACATTTACACTCATTCATATTTTCCTAATCTATTGCCCACATACTTGGGAAGACAAACATTATAAATGAAAGGATACAGGCTGGATAACTTAGTGTTACTGACAATTAACTGAAGACAGGCTGTTATTAATACCTTAGTTTTATGCTATTTGTGGCATGAGACAACCAGTGAATCTTCAACTTTAAGCAATGCAGGTGGATTTGCCATTGTTGTTAGACCTGTTTCTGGCTTAATTCTCTAGTTGAGAATGGGTTTGGGTCCAACTTTAGAGTTCTTTTTTTTCATGAAGTATATGTTCATTTGCCACACACACCTCTGAACATCAAACAGTTGTTGTCATTGATACTGATTTTTATTAACTAATATTAAGTCATTACTTCAGTAGAGTTCAGCACTTTAAAATACAACATAGGTAAGTTTATTGACATTAATAATTCCCACAGTGGTACTGGTTAATCTACTCTATATTTGGTAGAAGGCACAACTATAATCAGTAACACTGAACATTCAATCAAATGTACCCTTTGGCTCACTTTACCACCACAAGGGACAAAAAGGGTATGGACCTAGAAGCAGAAGATATTAAGAAGAGATGATAAGAATACACAGAAGAGCTATACAAAAAAGATCTTAATGACCCAGGTAACCAAGATGGTGTGATGACTCATGTACAGCCAGACATTCTAGAGTGTGAAGTCAAATGGGCATTAGGAAGCATCACTACAAACAAAGCTAGTGGAGATGATAGAATTCCAGCTGAGCTATTTCAAATCCTAAAAGATGGTACTGTGAAAGTGCTGCACTCAATATGCCAGCAAATTTGGAAAACTCAGCAGTGGACACAGAACTGAAAAAGCTCAGTCTTCATTCCAATGCCAAAGAAAGGCAATGCCAAAGAATGTTCAGTCTACCACACAATTGCCGTCATTTCACATGCTAGTAAGGTCATGCTCAAAATCCTCCAACCTAGGCTTCAAGAGTACATGAATCAGGAAATTTCACCCGTGTACACCTGTGGTGGATTCATGTTGATGTATGGCAAAACCAATACAATATTATAAAGTAATTAGCCTCTAATTAAAATAAATAAATTTAAATTAAAAAAAAAGAAATTTCAGATCTGCAAGTTGGATTTAGAAAAGGCAGAGGACATACAGATGGCTAACAAACACATGAAAAGATGCTCAACATCACTCATTATCAGAGAAATGCAAATCAAAACCACTATGAGGTACCATTTCACACCAGTCAGAATGGCTGCGATCCAAAAGTCTACAAGCAATAAATGCTGGAGAGGGTGTGGAGAAAAGGGAACCCTCTTACACTGTTGGTGGGAATGCAAACTAGTACAGCCACTATGGAGAACAGTGTGGAGATTCCTTAAAAAACTGGAAATAGAACTGCCTTATGATCCAGCAATCCCACTGCTGGGCATACACACTGAGGAAACCAGAAGGGAAAGAGACACGTGTACCCCAATGTTCATCGCAGCACTGTTTATAATAGCCAGGACATGGAAGCAACCTAGATGTCCATCAGCAGATGAATGGATAAGAAAGTTGTTGTACATATACACAATGGAGTATTACTCAGCCATTAAAAAGAATACACTTGAATCAGTTCTAATGAGGTGGATGAAACTGGAGCCTATTATACAGAGTGAAGTAAGCCAGAAAGAAAAACACCAATACAGTATACTAACGCATATATATGGAATTTAGAAAGATGGTAACAATAACCCTGTGTACGAGACAGCAAAAGAGACACTGATGTATAGAACAGTCTTATGGACTCTGTGGGAGAGGGAGAGGGTGGGAAGATTTGGGAGAATGACATTGAAACATGTATAATATCATGTATGAAATGAGTCGCCAGTCCAAGTTCAATGCACGATACTGGATGCATGGGGCTGGTGCACTGGGACGACCCAGAGGGATGGTATGGGGAGGGAGGAAGGAGGAGGGTTTAGGATGGGGAACACATGTATACCTGTGGCGGATTCATTTCAATATTTGGCAAAACTAATACAATATTGTAAAGTTTAAAAATAAAATAAAATTTGAAAAAAAAAAAAGAAAAGGCAGAGGAACTAAGATCAAATTGCCAATATCCGCTGGATCACAGAAAAAGCAAGGGAATTCCAAAAAATCACCTACTTCTGCTTCATTGACTATGCTGAAGCATTTGACTATATGGATCACAACAAACTGTGGAAAATTCTTAAAGAGATGGGAATACCAGACCACCTTACCTGCCTCCTGCAAAATCTGTATGCGGGTCAAATGCAACAGTTAGAACCAACATAGAACAGACTGGTTGCAAATTGGGAAAGGATTACATCAAGACTGTATATTGTCACCCTGCTTATTCAACTTATGTGCAGAGTACATCAGGTGAAATGCAGGGCTGGATGAAGCACAAGACAGAATCAAGACTGCCAGGAGAAATATCAATAACCTCAGATATGCAGATGACACCACCCTTTTGGCAGAAAGCAAAGAGGAACTAAAGAGCCTCCTGATGAAGGAGAAAGAGGAGAGTGAAAAAGTTGGCTTAAAGCTCAAAATTCAAAAAACTAAGATCATGGCATCTGGTCCCATCACTTCATGACAAATAGATTGGGAAATAATGGAAAAAGTGACAGACTATTTTTGGGGGCTTAAAATCACTGCAGATGGTGACTGCAGCCATGAAATTAAAAGACTCTAAATTCTTGGATTAAAAGCTATGGCAAACCTTGTTGTTGTTCAGTCACTCAGTCATGTCTGACTCTTTGCCACTTCTGGACTGCAGCATGCCAGGTTTCCTAGTCCTTTACGATCTCCCGGAGCCTGCTCAAAATCATGTCCATTTAGTCAGTGATGTCATCCAACCATCTCTTCCTCTGTCATCCCCTTCTCCTCCTGCCTTCAATCTTTCCCAGCATCAGGGTCTTTTCCAATGAGTCAACTCTTCGTATCAGGTGGCCAAAGTTTGAGTCTTCTCCAGCACCACAATTCAAAGGCATCAAGTCTTTGGTGCTCAGACTTTTTTAATAATAAACCTAGACATGGTATTAAAAAGCAGAGACATTACTTTGCTGACAAAGTTCCCTATAGTCAAAGCTATGGTTTTTCCAGTAGTCATGTGTGGGTATGAGTGTTGAACCATAAAGAAGGATGAGTGAGCACCAAAGAATTGCTGCTTTCAAATTGTGGTGTTGGGGAAGACACTTAAGATTCCTTTGGACAGCAAGGAGACCAAACCAGTCAATTCTAAAGCAAATCAATCCTAAATATTCATTGGAAGGACTGATGGCTGAAACTGAAGTTCCAATGCTTTGGTCACCTGATGCAAAGAGTTAGCTTATTGGAAAAGCCCCTGATGTTGGTAAAGATAGAAGGTAGGAGGAGAATGGGACAACAGAGGATGAGATGGTTGGATGTCATCACTGACTCGATGGATATGAGTTAGAGAAAGCTCCAGGAGACGGTGAAGGACAGAGAAGCTGCAGTCCATTGGTTCACAAACAGTCAGACATGACTGAACAACTGAACATCATCAACAACAACAAGCTTAGCTCCAGAAAAAAATAAATTACCTTTCTTTTGTGTACAAAATCACTTTGTAAACGCCACTGTAAGAGTACTTATCTAATTATATTAAATTATTTATATTGTGAATTCAAAGCTTGAATATTTAGAGCAGGCATAACAACTGTATTTTCTTTATTATATATTTTCAGTGAATCACATAGTTTCTGATATACAACATATACAGAATAATATTTCTTATGTTACACTGAATCTGAAATTTCCAAAATATGATTGAAAATCCAGGAAATAAACTTCTGACCCAAAAAAACTCTTCAGTAGTCATTGAATTCATCACCTCTGCATTCTTATTATTAAATATCAGTCCTTGAGAGGGGTCCGAGGTGGTGGCATTGGAAGACCCTGCATTCACCTCCTCCCATAGACTCAACAAATTTACACCTACATATAGAGCAACTCCTCCTAAAGAACACTGAGGAGTAATTGAACAGACAACATACACAAAATGACTACATGGAAATGGGTAGAAAAGATGGAGAAACAGGAACTCTATCGTTATCACAGTGGCCTGCAAGAGGGAGGGATATTTCTGAGAGGCCAGAGCACAGACTCACCCATTTTAGGACACAGTGAAAAGACAGCAGTTTAAAGGGAACCTAGATTACATGGGAAGAAAATCCATTTACTAACCCTACAATTTCTTTCAAACAGGCAAGAAACTGCTGGAGCCCTCCCTGGGGGCTGGAGGTGCTGGTAAGCACCATTGTTTGAGTCCCCCTGGGACTCTCTCCGGCCTCTGTTTGCTCCAGCCCTATCCAGCCCACCAAGGTGACCTCAGTGCAGCAATCGCCAGCGTCTGCCATGGCCCACATCCACTCCAGCTCCAGTCAGTCGGTCAAGGCTCTCAGGTGCAAGAGGTCCACAGAGGAGACAGTCCCACACAGGGCCATTCCTTCAAGACCAGGAGGTAGCTGCTTTGCTTAATTCATAGAAACAATAACTGAAAGTCAAAGTGAGGATATAGAGGAATGTGTTCCAAATGAAAGAACAAAATAAAACCCCCAAAAAAGTTCTAGTGAAACAGAGAAAAGTAATTAATCTGATTAAAGAATTCAAAGAAAAAGTCTTTGGGATACTCACTAAACTCAGGAGAATGGAGAAACTAAGTAAGAACTTCAACAATGACTTAGAAAATATAACTAACCAGAACTGAAGAGTATAATAACTGAAATAAAAAATAAAAAAAACACTAAAGGGAATCAACACCATATTAAATAATACAAAAGAACATATAAGTGATCTGGATTCTAGACTAGTGGAAATAAATCAGAATAGCAAAAGGAAGAAAGAAACTTCCGTGGCGGATTCATTTCGACATATGGCAAAACCAATACAATATTGTAAAGTTAAAAAATAAAATAAAATTTAAAAAAAAATGATGAGGGTTTAGGGAATCCTGAGACAATATCAACTGTACTAATATCCTCATTATAAGGACCCCAGAAGGAAAATATTGAGAGAAGGGGACAGAAAACATATTGAAAAAAATAATGCCTCAGAACTTCCCTAAGGCGTGGAAGAAAACAGATGTTCAGGTATAGGAATCACAGAGAGTACCAAAAAAGATGAATCTAAAAAAGGTCCACACCAACAGATGTTATATTAAAATGAGAAAAGTTAGAAAATTGTAAAGGCAGCAAGATTTAAAAAAAAAAACAACAACTAATCTCATAAGGAAACTCTATAATACGATCCACTGATTTTTCATCAGAAATTTTAGAGGTCAAATGGAGTGGCAGAATATATTAAAGAACTGAAAGAAAAAAAATGTATAACCAGAATACTCTATCCAGTAAGGTTATTATTCAGATTTAAAGAGAGAGAAAAAGTTTCCTAGATAAGGAAAAGAAAATTTACTGGCCTTACAAGAAATGTTAAAGGGTCTTCTTTAAACATAAAAGAAAAGGCCACAACTAGAAACAAAAAGATACATGAAAGGAAAAATCTCCCTAATAAAGGAACATCAATAGTAAAAGCAGTGGGTCAGTCACTTAAAAAGCTAGTATAAGATTAAAAGACAGAAGCAGTATAATCAACTATAACTATAATAAGCAGTAAAAGAATCACAAAAGAAAAATATGTAAAATATTGCATCAAATGCCTAAAACGTGCAAGTGGGAGTAAAAAATGTAGTGCTTTGAGAATGCTTTTAAATATAAGTTCAGTTCAGTTCAGTTCAGTCGCTCAGTCGTGTCCGACTCTTCATGACCCCATGAATCGCAGCACGCCAGGCCTCCCTGTCCATCACCAACCCCCGGAGTTCACTCAGACTCACGTCCATCGAGTCGGTGATGCCATCCAGCCATCTCATCCTCTGTCGTCCCCTTCTCCTCCTGCCCTCAATCCCTCCCAGCATCACAGTCTTTTCCAATAAGTCAACTCTTTGCATGAGGTGGCCAAAGTACTGGAGTTTCAGCTTCAGCATCATTCCCTCCAAAGAAATCCCAGGGCTGATCTCCTTCAGAATGGACTGGTTGGATCTCCTTGCAGTCCAAGGGACTTGGCAGCTTAAAACAGATAACCATATATACAGTCAATATATATATAAACATCATGATAACCATAACCAAAATCCTACTATGGATACATAAAAAATAAAGAGAATGGAATTAAAACATAACTTTAAAGAAATCCATCAAGTCACAAGGGAAGAAACCAAGAGAAGACAGGAACGAGGAAAAAAAAAAAAAAAAACCACGAAAATGAACAAAAACAACTAGAAAACAATTAACAAAATGGCAATAACTACATACTTACTAATAATTACTTTAAATTTAACTGGACAAAATGCTCTAATCAAAAGACATAGGGAAATGAAATAGATTTTAAACAATTAAGACTTACGTACACGCTACCTACAAGAGACTAATCTCTGATCCAAAGACACACATGGACTGAAAGCGGAAATGCAAACAAGTGGGAACAAAAAGAAATCTAGGGTAGAAATACTCATATCAAACAAAATAGATTTGAAAACCAATCCGTAACAAAACCCAAAGAAGGACATTATATAATGAGAAAGGGGTCAATTCAACAAGAGGACATGACATAGTAAATGTTTATGCACTCAACGTAGGAGCACTTTAATATATAAAACTAGTATTAACAAAAATAAAGAAAGAAAAGAAGCAGAATACACATTGTTTTCAAGTAAACATGGAACATTCTCCAGAAGAGATCACATTTTAGGTTACAAATTAGTCATAATAATTTTTAAAAATTTGAAATCATATGCAGTGTCTATTCTGATGACAGTGAATTCAACTACAAGGATAAAACTGGGGGAAAAAAACATAAACATTGAGAGACTAAACAATAATCAAACCATCAATGAAAAAAATCAAAGAGGAAATTAAAAATACTATGAGATAAACAAAAATGGAATTACAGCTGTCAAAAATCTATGCAGTGCAGCAAAAGCAGTTATGAGAAGGATGTTTATAGTGATACAGGCTTATCTCAAGAAACAAGAAAAACCTTAATTGAAAGGTACATTTAGAGAAACTTAAGCAAGTCCAAAGTTAGTAGATAGAAGAAAATAATAAAGATCAGAGCAAAAATAAATGAAATAGAGACTACATCAAAAAGGTCAATGAAGCTAACAGTTGATTCTTGGAAAAGGCAAAACTGACAACCTTTAGCCAGCTGTATCAAAAAAGAGGGCACTGAAATACATAAAATCAGAAATAAAAGAGGAGAAATTATAACTGACAGCAAATAAACACAAATGGCTATAAGAGAATACTATGAATAATTATATGCCAACAAATTATACAACCTAGAAGAAATGGGCAATATCCCAGAAACATAATCTTTCCAGACTGAATCATGAAGAAATGGAAAATATGAGTAGACCAATTACTAATAACAAACTTGAACCAGTAACCAAAGAACTCTCCTTAAACAAAAGTCCAGGTCCAGATGGCTTCACAGTGAATTCTGCCAAACACTAAAAAAAGAGTCAATACTCATTCTTCTCCAATTATTTATTCCAAAACAACTGATGAGGAAGGAACATTTTCAAACTCATTTTACAAGACCATCTTTACCCTAGAAGCAAAACAAGACAAAGATTAAAAAAATAAAAAAAAAACAACACAGGCATGTATGCCTGATGAACATAGATGCAAAAATCATCAATAAAATATTCGCAAACAAAAGTCAACAACTGTTTAGTAGGATCACACAGGATGAGAAAGTGGCATTCATTCCAAGGATGCAAACAGGGTTTGACATCCATAAATCAATCATTGTGGTATACCACATGAACAAACTGAAGGATAGAAATCATATAATCATCTCAGTAATATAGAAAAAGTATTTGACAGAATCCAACATCCATTTATGATAAATTATTCTTTAAAAAGTGGGTATACAGGAAACATTGCTCCATACGATAAAGACCATGTATTACAAATTTTGAGCTAACATCATAATAAATGATGAAAAGATAAAAGCTTTTTCTCTAAGATCAGGAACAAGACATGGATGCTCACCCTTGCCACTTCATTTAAATATAGCATCAGAAGTCCAAGTCACATCATTCAGACAACAAAAAGAAATAAAAGGCAGCCAAATCAAAAAAGAAATACAACTGTCACTATTTACAGATTACATGATACAACATATAGAAAATCACATAGACTCTGCCAAAAAAAAATATTAGAACTAATAAATGAATTCAATAAAGTTGCAGGATACAAAATTAATACATGGAGGTTAGCTGCATTTATATCCACTAATAACAAATGATAATAAATCTACGGAAAAGGAGGCAAGAACATTCAATGGGGAAAAGACAGTCTTTTCAAAAAATGCTATTGGGAAATTTGTCAGTTACATCCAAAATAATAAAACTGGACCACTTTCTTATGCCATATATATAAATGTAACCAGAGTAGCCATCAAGGTCAACAAAAGAGTCTGAAATGCAGTACTTGGATGCAATCTCAAAAACGACAGAATGATCTCTGTTCGTTTCCAAGGCAAACCATTCAATATCACAGTAATCCAAGTCTATGCCCCAACCAGTAACGCTGAAGAAGCTGAAGTTGAATGGTTCTATGAAGACCTACAAGACCTTTTAGAACTAACACCAAAAAAAGATGTCCTTTTCATTATAGGGGACTGGAATGCAAAAGAAGGAAGTCAAGAAACACCTGGAGTAACAGGCAAATTTGGCCTTGGAATATGGAATGAAGCAGGGCAAAGACTAATAGAGTTTTGCCAAGAAAATGCACTGGTCATAACAAACACCCTCTTCCAACAACACAAGAGAAGACTCTACACATGGACATCACCAGATGGTCAACACTGAAATCAGACTGATTATATTCTTTGCAACCAAAGATGGAGCAGCTCTATACAGTCAACAAAAACAAGACCAGGAGCCGACTGTGGCTCAGATCATGAACTCCTTATTGCCAAATTCAGACTGAAATTGAAGAAAGTAGGGAAACCACTAGACCATTCAGGTATGACCTAAATCAAATCCCTTATGATTATACAGTGGAAGTGAGAAATAGATTTAAGGGCCTAGATTGATAGATAGAGTGCCTGATGAACTATGGAATGAGGTTCATGACATTGTCCAGGAGACAGGGATCAAGACCATCTCCATGGAAAAGAAATGCAAAAAAAGCAAAATGGCTGTCTGGGGAAGCCTTACAAATAGCTGTGAAAAGAAGAGAGCAAAAAGCAAAGGAGGAAAGGAAAGATATAAGCATCTGAATGCGGAGTTCCAAAGAAGAGCAAGAAGAGATAAGAAAGCCTTCTTCGGCGATCAGTGCAAAGAAATAGAGGAAAACAACAGAATGGGAAAGACTAGAGACCTCTTCAAGAAAATCAGAGATACCAAGGGAACATTTCATGCAAAGATGGGCTCAATAAAGGACAGAAATGGTATGGACCTAACAGAAGCAGAAGATATTAAGAAGAGATGGCAAGAATACACAGAAGAACTGTACAAAAAAGATCTTCATGACCCAGATAATCACGATGGTGTGATCACTGACCTAGAGCCAGACATCCTGGAATGTGAAGTCAAGTGGGCCTTAGAAAGCATCATGACGAACAAAGCTAGTGGAGATGATGGAATTCCAGTTGAGCTATTTCAAATCCTGAAATGATGCTGTGAAAGTGTTGCACTCAATCTGCCAGCAAATTTGGAAACTCAGCAGTGGCCACAGGACTGGAAAAGGTCAGTTTTCATTCCAATCCCAAAGAAAGGCAATGCCAAAGAATGCTCAAACTACTGCACAGTTGCACTCATCTCACATGCTAGTAAAGTAATGCTCAAAATTCTCCAAGCCAGGCTTCAGCAATATGTGAACCGTGAACTTCCTGATGTTCAAGCTGGTTTCAGAAAAGGCAGAGGAACCAGAGATCAAATTGCCAACATCCACTGGATCATGGAAAAAGCAAGAGAGTTCCAGAAAAACATCTATTTCTGCTTTATTGACTATGCCAAAACCTTTGACTGTGTGGATCACAATAAACTGTGGGAAATTCTGAAAGAGATGGGAATACCAGACCACCTGATCTGCCTCTTGAGAAATTTGTATGTAGGTCAGGAAGCAACAGTTAGAACTGGACATGGAACAACAGACTGGATCCAAATAGGAAAAGGAGTACGTCAAGGCTGTATATTGTCACCCTGCTTATTTAATTTATATGCAGAGTACATCATGAGAAACGCTGGGCTGGAAGAAGCACAAGCTGGAATCAATATTGCTGGGAGAAATATCAATAACCTCAGATATGCAGATGACACCACCTTTATGGCAGAAAGTGAAGAGGAACTCAAAAGCCTGTTGATGAAAGTGAAAGTGGAGAGTGAAAAAGTTGGCTGAAAGCTCAACATTCAAAAAACGAAGATCATGGCATCCGGTCCCATCACTTCATGGGGAATAGATGGGGAAACAGTGGAAACAGTGTCAGACTTTATTTTTTGGGGCTCTAAAATCACTGCAGTTGGTGATTGCAGCCATGAAATTAAAAGATGCTTACTCCTTGGAAGGAAAGTTATGACCAACCTAGATAGCATATTCAAAAGCAGAGATATTACTTTCCCACAAAGGTTCGTCTAGTCAAGGCTATGGTTTTTCAAGTGGTCATGTATGGATGTGAGAGTTGGACTGTGAAGAAGGCTGAGCGCCAAAGAATTGATGCTTTTGAACTGTGGTGTTGGAGAAGACTCTTGAGAGTCCCTTGGACTGCAAGGAGATCCAACCAGTCCATTCTGAAGGAGATCAGCCCTGGGATTTCTTTGGAAGGAATGATGCTAAAGCTGAAACTCCAGTACTTTGGCCACCTCATGTGAGGAGTTGACTCATTGGAAAAAACTCTGATGCTGGGAGGGATTGAGGGTAGGAGGAGAAGGGGACGACAGAGGATGAGATGGCTGGATGGCATCACTGACTCGATGGACGTGAGTCTGAGTGAACTCTGGGAGTTGGTGATGGACAGAGAGGCCTGGCGTGCTGCGATTCATGGGGTCGCAAAGAGTCGGACACGACTGAGCGACTAAACTGAACTGAAATGAATTCAAGACTTAAATGTAACACTTGAAATGATAAAACTTTTAGAAAAAAACATAGGCAGTAACCTCTTTGATGTTGATCTTAACATTGTTTGTATATGTCTTTCCAGGCAAGGGCAATGAAAGCGAAGATAAACAAAAGGGGCTATATTCACTGAAAAAGCTTTTGCACAGCTAAGGAAACCATCAACAAATGGAAAAAGCCGCCTACTGAATGGGAGAAGATATTTGAAAAGAATATATCAGATAAGGAAGGGATTGATATTCAAAACAAAGTATACATACATACCTATCAATTTTTTTTTTGGCTATTTCTATTATCTTTAATTGTATTGATTGGCATGTGACAGACAATATTCTGAGGATATAGTAACTTTTTGTTTTCATTTTCTATCACTGCGGCTGCTAAGTCACTTCAGTCATCTCTGACTCTGTGGGGCCCCATAGAAGGGAGCCTACCACGCTCCCCTGTCCCTGAGATTCTCTAGGCAAGAACACTGGAGTGGGTTGCCATTTCCTTCTCCTACATATCAATTTTTAAAAACCTATTTTCATAGACAATATACATATTCCAAACATTCACATGAAAGATGCTCAGTATCACTAATATTAGGGGAAAGAACAATGCGATATCACTCCACACTTGCAGAAATGGAATTCATCAAAAAGACAAGAAAAAAGTGTTGGAGCACTTGGTGGGAGAGTAAATTGGTGCAGCCACGATGGAAAACAGTCCAGTACTGTTGTTTAGTCGCTGTCGGTCCAACTCTTTTGCGGCTCCATGGACTATAGCCATCCAGGCTCCTCTGTCCATATATAGAGGTTCCACAAAAATTAAAAATAATGCCACCATATGATCCAGCAATTCCACTTCTGAGTATTTATCTGAAAGAAAACAAAAAACACTAATTTGAAAAGATATATGTGCCCTTATGTTTATTGCAGCACTATTTACAATAGCCAAGATATGGAAGCAACCTAAGTGCTCAGCAAAAGATGAACAGATAAGGAAGATGTGATAAAGATACCACAGATAAAGAAGATGTCTATTACACAGACACACACATACATATATGTGTGCTCAGTGCTTAGTCGCTCAGCTGTGTCTGACTCTTTGCAATCCTATGGTCTGCAGGCCACCAGACTCCTCTGTCTACAGGGTTATTCTGACCAGAATACTGGAGTGGTTTGCCATTTCCTCCTCCAGGCGATCTTCCCAACCCAGGGTCTGAATCCACATCTCCAGTGACTCCTGCATGAGCAAGCAGATTCTATCACTGAGTCACCTGAGAATCCCATACACACATATATGTGAAATATTACTCAGCCATAAAAAGAATTAATCTTACAGTTTGCAGCAAAATTAATGTACCCAGAGTATTATGCCAGACAAAGAAAAACAAATACCCTAGGACTTCACTTACGCGCATAATCTAAAAAAACAAAACAAATGAACAAACAAAAACAGAAACAGACTTATAGATACAGAGAACAAACTGGCGGCTGCCAAAAAGGAAGGAAGAAGTAGGATAGACAAAACACGTGAAGGGGATTAACAGGTACAAATTTTCAGCTATAAAGTAAATGTCATAGGGATATAATGTACTATATAGGGAATATAGTCAATAATACTGTAAACTTGGTGTAGTGACAGATGCCAGCTGGCCTTATTGTGGTGATGATGTCACAATGGATAAAAAATATGGACTTGCTACATTGTACACACAAAACTAACATAATTTGGTATGTTAATTATAACTCAATAAAAATAAATAAATAAAAATGAACCCTTGAATACCATGTTTTTAATGTCTTTTTATTGTTATATGTGACAAAATAGGAAGCATGCATAAACACTTTGGTTCCATTGTGGTATGACGGCTATCTCAAGTAATTGCACATATGCAATTATTTAAGTTGTGAGTTAAATTAGCCACTTTTTTCATGGAATATCAGTTTTATTTGAAAGAAATAATCACAGAGATACTGGTTCACACTTGGAAACAATAGCATTTTTTCCCCAAAATGAACAAAGTAAGCCTCACAAAGAAAATAACTAATAGATTTTTTTTTTGACAATAAGACATTTTGAGTGTTCAAGAAATTCTGGGAAACTTTTAACTGCCACCATGAACTTGGAGTTTTGTAAATGATTCTAGGAAGAGCAGGGTAATATTAATACACGTGATTTTTTTTTTTTTTTGCTATTGCCTAACAAACTAGGTCAACGTTTGGAAAATCTGCATATGTCAGTAAACTAATATTTTCCAAATGACGAATGATATTACAAAGTCTAGTATGGGTAAGAGATACTTTTAAAATGTGACATAGAACAATGAATTTTAATGTAATAAAGTAAGAAAAATTCACTGATAAGACATTTCACATTGCAAAAACCCTGTAAGAAACTACCACTTATTTAGTTGGTAATAGTATGCAAATACAATATCTAAAACGTTCTGGAAAGGCTGTTATACCCTTTTCCAACTATTGCTCTGTGTGTGTCTGAATATTCATCATCTATGTCAGCCAAAACAACCTAGTGCAACAGATTGAAACAGAACAGTTATGAGGATCTGCCGCCTTCCCAAGCCAGAGATATTTTTTAATTGTATAAAAGTAAAAGCAGTGTCACTTTTCTCGCTATTTTTGTTTGTTTTGGAAAGTATAGCTATTTTTCATTAAAATAGATGAATTTATGTTTTAATGAATTTATGTTGAAGTGCTATGAATTTGTGTTTAAATGAATAAATAAAATTTTACTATCTCAACTTCAATTTCTAACATCTAAAAATCAATCCATATAACCTACATAAGTGAAAGCACTTTAGCATCCTCAATAACTTTTAAGAGTGGGGAAGAGACCTGCATCTAAAAGGATAAGAACTTTCTAACACTGCTCTGCTCTTTGTAGTTACTTTCATGCCTTGCTTTTGTTATTTTTGTAAGTCTCTCAACACATTCAGTAATGTCTTTGTTTAACTCAGAGCAGTGCTGAGTTTCATTATTTAAGTATATTCTGTTTAAGAAGGAGAAGAATCAATTGTGTGTATGTGTGTAGATGTTTAACAGAGTAAGCATAACCTCTAGTCAACCAGAAAATCCACTTAGGATGAACAATTCATTTCACTAATAGTGCATTATTTCAATAATTTTTAAAAACTCAATAAACTTAATTTTACTTTATAATAGAAAGATATTTAGACTTTATTTTAAACTTAGAAAAAAGTGAATATTAACAAATTAGAAAACTATTCACTCTTTTTTTTTCAATTTTTTAAAACTGAAGTATAGTTGATTTACAACACTGTTAGTTTCTGGTATATATCCACTCTTTTTGATTCATATTTTTTTTTAACTGAAACCAACTTTATTTTTTATTTTTATTTTTATATTTTCTTTTTTTTAATTTAACTTTATTTTAACTTTACATAATTGTATTATTTTTGCCAAATATCAAAATGAATCCGCCACAGGTATACATGTGTTCCCCATCCTGAACCCTCCTCCCTCCTCCCTCCCCATACCATCCCTCTGGGTCGTCTCAGTGCACTAGCCCCGAGCGTCCAGTATCGTGCTTCGAACCTGGACTGGCAACTCGTTTCTTACATGATATTTTACATGTTTAAATGTCATTCTCCCAAATCTTCCCACCCTCTCCCTCTCCCACAGAGTCCATAAGCCTGTTCTTTACATCAGTGTCTCTTTTGCTGTCTCGTACACAGGGTTATTGTTACCATCTTTCTAAATTCCATATATATGCGTTAGTATACTGTATTGGTGTTTTTCCTTCTGGCTTACTTCACTCTGTATAATAGGCTCCAGTTTCATCCACCTCATTAGAACTGATTCAAATGTATTCTTTTTAATGGCTGAGTAATACTCCATACCCAGAAAAATAAATGACCCAATCAAAAAATGGGCCAAATAACTAAATAGACATTTCTCCAAAGAAGACATACAGATGGCTAACAAACACATGAAAAGATGCTCAACATCACTCATTAGCAGAGAAATGCAAATCAAAACCACTATGAGGTACCCTCTCACACCAGTCAGAATGGCTGCGATCCAAAAATCTACAAATAATAAATGCTGGAGAGGGTGTGGAGAAAAGGGAACCCTTTTACACTGTTGGTGGGAATGCAAACTAGTACAGCCACTATGGAGAACAGTGTGGAGATTCCTTAAAAAACTGGAAATAGAACTGCCTTATGATCCAGCAATCCCACTGCTGGGCATACACACTGAGGAAACCAGAATTGAAAGAGACAGGTGTACCCCAATGTTCATCGCAGCACTGTTTATAATAGCCAAGACATGGAAGCAACCTAGATGTCCATCAGCAGATGAATGGATAAGAAAGCTATGGTACATATACACAATTGATTCATATTTTTAATCATAGTCTTCAAAAACTGGAAGTCTATTTTTCATTACTCATTTTCGTTTACTCATACTCATTTCATACTCATTACTCATTTCATATATCTCACAGATAAAAAGATAAGTTTTATTTTTTAACAAAAATTTACATTCTAGAACTACAAAACCTCAGAAAAATCAGTTAGTCCTTGTTTCTTAACATGTTCAGATACCAATAAACTGATTTAAACATCAGAAGTATAATTTAAGAATGATATTGACCAGCATTTATAAAAAAATGACTATGTAAATTCATAATCTCAGAGTTAAACTGAAATGTACCTAGTATGTACTTTTAACACAAACAGAATGGGAAAATTCAGATTTATCATTTTAGCACTTAACTTTAATGGTTAAAGTTAATGGCAGTTTCCTTTGCTGAGTGTTTCATAAGAATTACATCAATTCATTTGGCCATTTAATAAATATCTATTGGATCATCTTTCATGTGCCAAGGATATAGTGATAAACGGATAACCTGAAGTGCAAGAGGCAGTCCAATATATTTTATGTTATTGTAATGTAGGTGCAGAAGGAAAGTAATAGAAAAAAGGAGAGAAAAGGGAAGAGGATGGATTACATTCTTTCAGAATGACTGATCAGTAATCCAGAATCTGAATAAAATAAGGGATAGAGTCATGAGAAGAGCTGAGGGAGCAGTGGGTAGACAGAAAGAACCACATACATAGCTGTGCCAAGCCAAAATAAGCTTAGTTTCACCTTGGGTCTCCGGTATTCAATATCTCAATTCTTTGAAGTAGTTACTGCTATTAATCCTTTTCAACATATGAGGAAGGTGAGAATTAGAGAGAGAAAATTATTCCTGAAGATCTCTTTGCTAGAATGTATTAAATGCTAGATTTCCACATAAGCAATCTGATTTCAGAATGTGAATTGTGTCTATCAATAAATGATGTCACTTAATATGAATCCATGATTCTAACGGCTGATCTATGATTCTGCAGTCCCTCATACTAAACTACAAAATCTTATCATGACATACATCATAAAAAATAATTCATTTCTTATAATCTGCAAGCTTTTAAAACTTGAAACCATATTTAAATGCACATTATTTTTAAACTATTAGTATAACACATGCAAATCATGTGCAAGTTATCTTTACACTGTTCTGTTAAAACCAAAAAAAACCCAACAGACTAGTCAAATTTCTAGCCATTACTTTAAAAAAGTGATCAACTGAGAATTTTCATAAAGCCAGAATAAGAAACTCAGAATACAAGTTGGGGTTCATGCTATACATGAACAGTAAGTGACTTTTGCAATAAGATTTGGAAAAATGCGGGAAGCCAAGCAACAAGGCTGAATGAACTCTGGCATGTCCTACCAGGAGACCAGAGTGCAATAAGAAAGCAATTAATTCAGAATCTATGACTTACCTGTATCTAGACATACCATGCCCATCCTCTCCACCCATATACCCACAGCAACCCTGCCTTTATCACTCTGCTCTACCTCTGTTTCTTCTGTTTGTAAAATACATTGTTGTTTTCCCTGGTTGTTGTTGTTCAGTCACTCAGTTGTGTCTGACTCTCTGCAACTCCATGGACTGCAGCATGCCAGGTTTCCCTGTCTCTTCACCATTTCCTGGAGTTTGCTCAAACTCATGTCCATTGACTGATGATGCCATCCAACCATCTCATCCTCTATCACCCCCTTCTCCTCCTGGTTAACATTCTATTAATTCCTCCTGTCTTTTCTTCTTGTCTTTCCCCTTCCCTGTTTCTCTTTTCTCACTTATTTCTTACAATACTCATTTGGATGTAACTCAGAAGAGTTGCTGAGGTCCAAAATTATAACTGAAATATACCTTCATGGGAACGTGTGTATCTACATTTATGTGAATGAGTACTTGTGACTGACAAATTTCTAGTTAAAAAAATCCAGTATACATAAAATATGTCACATCTGACAAAGGGGATACTCTAGAGTAGTTCATACTCATTGACTAAGAGATAAAAAATATCTCAACAGTAAATTTGCAAGCCCTGAACATTTTAATCCTCAAAGGATTTTACTAGTAAAATAGGAATTACCCTAAAGAAACTAAAGTGTAGTATATATGATATGATCTAACAATGAGTGAGGCAGAAAAATATATTTAATTTTCAAAACAACTGTTAAGGAAATGCAAAGGTGAAGCAATAATTCTGAATATAGAAAAGGTTTCATTTCTAGATATCTGTAGAATTTTTTCTCCACTTCTTCTCTCTTTAATTTTCCTTACAGAAAGGTTTATTGATGGTCTCTAGATGCATAGCTTTGGAGTATGGTAACTAGGCATAAAGGGATAAAAATTAAGGAATATACTCCTTAGAAAGAATGTTAGCTAGACGGGTCAGTGTCTCAAATTTGGTCAACCTAAGGAAGTCTCCCAAATGTCAGGAATGAATTTAGCAAGGTGCTCAAGGTCTGAAAAGTATCCATCTGGGGAAATTTCCTGAGAGCCAGTAAACTGGAAAGGAACATCAGAGGGCCAGGAGCAAACGTTATTTATTAGTTTTTCCTTGTGTGGGTCAGAAACTTTCAACAGGAAAACAAGTGAACAAACAAAGCAATCTTTCTTCTCTGTTGGCTGACTGCATTGAATTCAAATTTGAGAGCCTGTATAACCGGATTTTTTTTCTGGATCCTGTCCCTAAATTTTCTACTCTGTCTGCAATTGTTCTTCTATATGACCCCATGCCCCAGTTTAACTGATGTTTCCATACTTCTCAGGGACAACATAATGAACCTTTACCTTGCCTTATGCATATCTGTACTCTTTCCCCAGACTTTTTTTCTCTCCACGTCACTTATCTACCTCTCTTTCAAGGTCCCTCTCATTATACCTCTTTTCTTTCAGACTCTGCAGATTCATCAGGCTTCTTCCCTTCATATTGTCTATAAGAGTAGCCATATCTATATCACATTTGACATAAAACTATATTTCTTTCTGTTTTAATTCTATTGAGCATAATTCCTGACAGGTATTTAATATTTAACCAATATTAGGTCCATTCTCCTTCTCAAACTATGTTGTATCATCTATTCATTAAGAAAGTAAAATACTGAACAAGAACTCAGTTCTTCCTCAATTTTCTCAAAACAATTATTACTTTATTCTAATGGCATATCTCTGGTGTTTTTTTTTTTCTGAATTGGTTAAGTCTTTTAAAAACGATGCTCATAATGCAAGCCAAATAGCATATGCTGTATGATGTCAAACACTTATTTATAGCTACATGTTTAAGGAAAGAAGACAGCTGTTAGTGCATATTGGGTGGCTTTTCTTTTTCTTGTTTAACATTTTCCCCTTTTGTTCATAGTTACAAAGAAGAATGTTTTGGTGAGTTTCATCAGGGAGAAATAATGTGTGCAAAAGTAAACTTATGCTATTTTTAGCATTGTTACTATTGTTACTAAGCATTGCTAAGTTCTAGGTATTGTTGCTCATTAATGCCACTGGAAAACACACTGAAGAGAAGGTTTGCATTATGTTGTAGATATGTCACCTATTTTTGAAACAATACTTTAGTACTTATTTTATGCTATGTTCCTGAGGCCAAGATAAATTATTTTCTCTGCCCTGTAACTCCCATTTTAAATCAAAGATAATGGACTATTTTTACCTTTCAGAATTTTGACAATAGAAATCTCAATATGGTGTGACCAACTTTAAGCAAAACCATCAAGTCAAACATCAAGTATTGAAGCAAAGAGAAATAGGGTGGTAAAATGTCATATTAAAGTCATCAGTAAAGTACAGGTTAGCCATATTAATCAATACAAGATAAAGAGCCAGTGCCATATTATTGTTGTTTGGGTTTGTTTTTTGTTTTTGGTTTGTTCTATTGCAGTCACATTTTATGCACATAAAGATAATAGCTTGTGAAGGAAATCATATTATTCAGGGGCTAGAGCAGGTAATGTAGAAATGGTCTTTCTGAATGGTATTCCTAGGGAACAGAATGGTCGGTAATCTTTGTTTGAGGTTTGATGAAGAGGAAAATAGAAAGGTTTCAGCTTCCAAGGCTTTAAAATTGAAAAGAAATCACTGTAATAATTTATCAAATATATTTTACTCTTTTGTATTTTTAAGTGAATAAAAATCTCAAAGTTACATAAATTGTATAGAGTAGATGAGACCCAATCAGTGTTGTAAAAGTGAAGAACAAGGAGAAATACTTTGATAGTCACTGACATATTATCCACTGGTTCATCTGGAAGCTAATATCTGTACTCTTAGGACAAGCATATCCTGGTAGGTAGCCAGGGATCTTAAAGTGTGTCAGAATCATAAAATGTGATGATGATGTAATCTAATCACCTGCATAATTCTGACTTCTCCAAATTCTCACTTTTCATATTCAAAGTAATAATAAGAAGTTCTGTGAGAGCAAGTTTCCATCTTTTCACAACTAGGTTGCTCCCTGTCTTAAATTAGATTTTGTCATTACTCAGATATTTTGCTTTCTCAGTCTTCTTTCTCTGGGCTTTCTGAGCACAAGCAGAACATCATGATTCCCCATGAGACCTCAGATCTGTTCTTTCTTTTTCCTAGCTGACCACCACTGCTCCACTACTGCTATAATTAATTAACTTCATTGAAAGGACAAGCTATTTTCTGTTCCATGTATAATACAGCACTGATACCCATTCAGGTGTTATCTGATTATCATGTTTATAATAGTAACAGCTGGACTCATCATTCATAGCAAAAAGGTAAAAAGAATTGGGGGAAGTAAAGTAGTAAGAGAACGGTCTTTGCTTGCATATAGACTTTGGTATATAGGTTCTTGAAATCTACTTTGCGGGAGAGAAATCAGAGAAAACATGTTGCACAGACAGATACAGCATGTTAATAGATGTAAAAGTTGAAGTTTCTAAAAAAATATATTCTCCCTTTATTGGTCTTTAGATGCAAAATAATTTCCAAAAAAAATTCAAAATGGATATTTGGGGAAATTTACAAGCTGATTCTTACTTGAACGCAAAAGAGCAAAAACATAAGTATGGTCAATAGGCCTTGAGGAAGAAAAACGAGGCAGGTGAAATTGCCGTATGATGTATCAAGACTTACTACAATGCCACAGCAACTGAAAGAGGTGGTTGTGGGTCTCAGAAAGAGAAAATAACTTTTAAAATCAAGAGAAAAAAATACAAAATTCAAGATAGCAACACACTGGGGCAAAACTAGCAGGAAGATGAGAGCAGTACATACAAGTAGCTTCTGTGGTACTCATAATCTTCAAGTTTTTCAGATGTGAATTTTGTTTTATTATGCTTCATAATTCACCTATAAATGTACTATTTTGTATTACATATTGATGCTTTAAATAAAACATTTTAAATACAGTAGAAAATAATATATCATCATTTAAATAAATACAAAAATTAAAACTATACATTTAAGTGCATAAAAAAAAATGTGGCAAGATTCACACCAAACTTGTAACAGCTTTTAATCTCTGAAAGGGAGAACGTATTCAGAAAGAACAATGCATTATTTTGGTGCACTATCTTTTCAACATAATAATCCACTCATACTTTTGCTTCATTAATTTTAAAATATTAATAAAAAGTGTGAACTTGGCCAGAAAACTTCTTAATATAAATCTTTACATATCATTTGTATTATAAGATATAAAAAATGTACCCTCTTCCTGGTTTCACTTATGCCAAATAATATGAGTATCCATAAATTTTTTTTTAACCCAGAAAGTTAGAGTTGGACTGAAGATTACACTGATCTATTCTGGAAAGACAGCCCAAGTATTTCAGCTAATATGACCTCAGATGATAGACTAGCATAAAAAATTAATATATTATATAACTAATATAAACAATATATTTATAATTTATATAATTAAACTGTGCATATTTATATATGATATATAAAATATATAATAAAATGGAAAATTGAATGTCATGTTTTGGGGGGTATGCTTAAACACCTAGAAATAGCTGCTATGATAGTCATCGTTACTTAAAATTGTTAGAGACTATATAAATGAATGTAATAACCTAAAATACTTCAGCAATTTATAACAAATGCCTCTGCATCAAGGAGTAGAAATCACCTGAGGAGGCCCCAAAATAAATTAAAATCCTTTCCCTTTGTTAAATTTCAGTCACTCAGTCCTGTCCCACTTTTTGTGACCCCATGGACTGCAACACGCCAGGCTTCCCTGTCCATCACCAACTTCTGGACCTTACTCAAACTCATGTCCATCAAGTCAGTGATGCCATCCAACCATTTCATCCTCTGTCGTCCCCTTCTCCTCCTGCCTTCAATCTTTCCCAGCATCAGGGTCTTTTCCAGTGAGTCATTTCTTTGCATCAGGTGGCCAAAGTATTGGAGTTTCAGCTTCAGCATCAGTCCTTCCAATGAATATTTAGGATGGATTTCCTTTAGGATTGACTGATTGGATCTCCTTACAGTACAAGGGACTGTCAAGAGTCTTCTCCAACACCACAGTTCAAAAGCATCAATTCTTCAGGGTTCAGCTTTCCTTATAGTCCAAATCTCACATCCATACATGACTACTGGAAAAATCATCGCTTTGACTAGAGAGACCTTTGTCAGCAAAGTAATGTCTCTGCTTTTTAATATGCTGCCTAGGTTGATCATAGCTCTTCATCCAAGGAGCAAGCGTCTTCTAATTTCATGGATATAGTCACCATCTGCAGTGATTTTGGAGCCCAGGAAAATAAAGTCTCTCACTATTTCCATTGCTTCCTTTTCTATTTGCCATGAAGTGATGGGACTGGATGCCATGATCTTTATTTTCTGAATGTTGAGTTTTAAACTGGCTTTTCCACTCTCCTTTTTCACTTTCATCAAGAGGCTTTTATTTCCTCTTTGTTTTCTGCCATAAGGGAGATGTCATCTGCATATCTGAGGTTATTGATATTTCTCCCAGCAATGTAGATCCCAATTTGTGCTTCATCCAGCCCAGCATTTCGCAAGATGTATTCTGTGTGTAAGTTAAATAAGCAGGGTGACAATATACAGCCCTGACATAATCCTTTCCTGATTTGGAACCAGTCCATTGTTCCATGTCCAGTTGTAACTGTTGCTTCTTGACCTGCATACAGATTTCTCAGGAGGCAGTTAGGTGGTCTGGCATTCCCATCTCTTGAAGAATTTTCCACAGTTTATCGTGATTCACACAGTCAAAGGCTTAGGCATAATCAATAAGTCAGAAGTAGATGTTTTTCTGGTATTCTCTTGGTTTTTCTATAATCCAGCAGATATTGGCAATTTGATCTCTGCTTCTTCTGCCTCTTGTAAATTCAGCTTGCACGTCTGGAAATTCTTGGTTCACATACTGTTGAAGCCTGGCTTGAAGAATTTTGAGCATTACTTTGCTAGCATGTGAGATGAATGCAATTGTGTGGTAGCTGGAACATTCCTTGGCATTGCCTTTCTTTGGGATTGTAATGAAAACTGACCTTTTCCAGTCCTGTGGCCACTCTGAGTTTTCCAAATTTGCTGGCATATTGAGTGCAGCACTTTCACAGCATCATCTTTTAAGAGTTGAAATAGCTCAACTGGAATTCCATCACCTCCACTAGCTTTGTTCATAGTGATACTTCCTAACGCCCACTTGACTTTGGACTCCAGGATGTCTGGCTCTAGATGAGTGATCACACCATCATGGTTGTCTGGGTCATGAAAGATCTTTTTTGCATAGTTCTTCTGCATATTCTTGCCACCTTTTCTTAATATCTTCTGCCTCTTTTAGGTCCATACCATTTCTGTCCTTTATTGTGCCCATCTTTGCATGAAATGTTCTCTTGGTATCTCTTTCTTTTTTTAATTAATTAATTTTAATTGGAGGCTAATTACTTTACAATATTGTGGTGGTTTTGCCATACAGTGACATGAATCAGCCATGGGTGTATGTGTGTCCCCCATCCTGAACCTCCCTCCCACCTCCCTCCCCATCCCATCCCTCAGGGTCATCCGAATGCACCAGCCCTGAGCACCCTGTCTCATGCATCAAACCTGGACTGGCGATCTGTTTCACATATGATAATATACATGTTTCAGTGTTGTTCTCTCAAATCATCTCACCCTCGCCTTCTCCCACAGAGACCAAAAGTCTGTTCTTTATGTCTGTGTCTCTTTTGCTATCTCACATATAGGGTCATCATTACCATCTTTCTAAATGCCATACATATGTGTTAATATATGGTATTGGTGTTTTTCTTTCTGACTTACTTAACTCTGTATAATAGGCTCCAGTTTCATCCACTTCATTAAAATTGATTCAAATGCATTCATTTTAATAGCTGAGTAATATTCCATTGTGTATATGTACCACGACTTTCTTATCCCTTAGTCTGCTGATGGACATTTAGGTTGCTTCCATGTCCTAGGTATTGTAAACAGTGCTGCAATGAACATTGGGGTACAGGTTATCTCTTTCAGTTCTGGTTTCCTTGGTGTATATGCCCAGCAGTGGGACTGCTGGGTCATATGGCAGTTCTATTCCCAGTTTTTTAAGGAATCTCCACTGTTCTCCATAGTGGCTGTACTAGTTTGCATTCCCACCAACAGTGTAAGAGGGTTCCCAGAATTTATTGTTTGTAGACTTTTTGATAGCAGCCATTCTGACTGCCATGAGATGGTATCTCATTGTGGTTTTGATTTGCATTTCTCTGATAATGAGTGATACTGAGCATCTTTTCATGTATTTGTTAGCCATCTGTATGTCTTCTTTGGAGAAATGTCTGTTTAGTTCTTTGGCCCATTTTTTGGTTGGGTCGTTTATTTTTCTGGTATTGAGCTGCGTGAGCTGCTTGTATATTTTTGAGATTAATTCTTTGTTAGTTGCTTCACTTGCTGTTATTTTCTCCCATTCTGAAAGCTGTGTTTTTACCTTGCTTATAGTTTCCTTCCTTGTGAAAAGCTTTTAAGTTTAATTAGGTCCAATTTGTTTATTTTTGTTTTTATTTCCATTACTCTGGAAAGTGGGTCATAGAGGATTCTGCTGTGATTTATGTCAGAGAGTTAGTTTCTGGTCTTACATTTAGATCTTTAATCCATTTTGAGTTTATTTTTGTGTATTGTGTTAGAAAGTGTTCAAGTTTCATTCTTTTACAAGTGGTTGACCAGTTTTCCTAGCAACATTTGTTAAAGAGATTGTCTTTTCTCCATTGTATATTCTTGCATCCTTTGTCAAAGATAAGATGTCCATAGATGCATGGATTATCTCAGGGCTTTCTATTTTGTTCCATTGATCTATATTTCTTCTTTGTGCCAGTACCATACTGTCTTGATGACTGTAGCTTTGTGTTATAGTCTGCAGTCAGGCAGGTTGATTCCTCCAGTTCCATTCTTCCTTCTCAAGATCGCTTTGGCTGTTCTAGGTTTTTTGTATTTCCATACAAATTGTGAAATTAGTTGTTCTAATTCTCTGGAAAAATACTGTTGGTAGCCTGATAGGGATTGCATTGAATCTATAGATTGCTTTGAGTATTTTCATTTTCATATTACCTTTTCACTATATTGATTCTTCTGATCCACTAATATGGTATATTTCTCCATCTATTTCTGTCATCTTTGATTTCTTTCATCAGTGTTTTTATAGTTTTATATATATAGGTCTTCTGTTTCTTTAGGTAGATCTATTTCTTAAGTATTTTATTCTTTTCATTGCAATGGTGAATGTAATTGTTTCCTTAATTTCTCTTTCTGTTTTCTCATTGTTAGTGTATAGAAATGCAAGGCATTTTTGTGTGTTAATTTTATATCCTGCAACTTTACTATATTCATTGATTAGCTCTAGTAATTTTTTGGTGGTGTCTTCAGGGTTTTCTATGTAGAGGATCATGTCATCTGCAAACAGTGAGACTTTTACTTCTTTTTTCCCCAATCTGGATTCCTTTTATTTCTTTACTTCTCTGATTGCTGTGGCTAAAACTTCCAAAACTATGTTAAATAGTAGTGGTGAGAGTGGGCACACTTGTCTTGTTCCTGACTTTAGGGGAAATGCTTCCAATTTTTCACCATTGAGGATAGTGTTTGCTGTGGGTTTATCATATATGGTTTTTGTTATGTTGAGATATGTTCCTGCTATGCCTGCCTTCTGGAAGGTTTTTATCATAAATGGATGTTGAATTTTGTCAAAGGCTTTCTCTGCATCTGTTGAGATAATCATATGGTTTTTATCTTTCAATTTGTTAATGTGGTTTATCACACTGATTGATTTGCGAATATTGAAGAATGCTTTTATCCCCGGGATAAAGCCCACTTGGTCATGATGTATGATCTTTTTAATATGTTGTTGGATTCTGTTACCTAGACTTTTGTTGAGGATTTTTGCATCTATGTTCATCAGTGATATTGGCCTGTAGTTTTCCTTTTTTGTGGCATCTTTGTTTGGTTTTGGTGTTAGGGTGATGGTGGCCTCACTGAATGAGTTTGGCAGTTTACCTTCCTCTGCAATTTTCTGGAAGAGTTTGAGTAGGATAGGTGTTAGGTCTTCTCTAAATTTTTGGTATAATTCAGCTGTGAAGCCATCTGGTCCTGGGCTTTTATTTGCTGGAAGATTTTTGATTAGAGTTTTGATTTCTGTGCCTGTAGTAGGTCTGTTAATATTTTATATTTCTTCTTAATTCAGTTTTGGAAGGTGATACTTTTCTAAGAATTCATCCATTTCTTCCAAGTTGTCCATTTTATTGTCCTACACTTGTAGGACAATAGTAGTAGCTGAGAGTAGTCTCTTATGATCCTTTGTATTTCTGTGTTGTCTGTTGTGATTTCTCCATTTTCATTTCTAATTTTGTTGATTTGATTCCTCTCCTTTTTTTTCTTGATGACTCTGGTTAATGGTTTGTCTATTTTATGTAACCTCTCAAAGAACCAGCTTTTAGTTTTGTTGATTTTTGCTATAGTCACCTTTGTTTCTTTTTCAATTATTTCTGCCCTAATTTTTATGATTTCTTTCCTGCTACTAACCCTGGGGTTCTTCATTTCCTCTTTTTCTAGTTGCTTTAGGTATAAAGGTAGGTTATTTATTTGATTTTTCTCTTGTTTTTTGAGGGAAGCTTGTATTGCTATGAACCTTCCCCTTAGCACTGCTTTTACTGAATCCCATAGGTTTTGGGTTGTATTTTCATTTTCATTTGTTTCTATGCATATTTTGATTTCTTCTTTGATTTGTTGGTTATTCAGAAGCATGTTGTTTAGCCTTCATATGTTTGTATTTTTAATAATTTTTTTCCTGTAGTTGACATCTAATCTTATCTCGTTGTGAACAGAAAAGAAGCTTGAAATGATTTCAGTTTTTTTGAATTTACCAAGGCTAGATTTATGGCCGAGGATGTGATCTACCCTGGAGAATGTTCCGTGTGCACTTGAGAAAAAGGTAAAATTCACTGTTTAGGGGTAAAATGCCCTATAGATATCAATTAGATCTAATTGGCCCATTGTATCGTTTAAAGTTCGTGTTTCCTTGCTAATTGTGTGTTTAGTTGATCTATCCATAGGTGTGAGGGGGTATTAAAGTCTCCCACTATTATTGTGTTACTGTTAATTTCCCCTTTCATACTTGTTAGCATTTGCCTTACATATTGTGGTGCTCCTATGGTGGGTGCATATATATTTATAATTGTTATATCTTCTTCTTTGATTGATCCTTGAATCATTACGTAGTGTCCTTCTTTTTCTCTTTTCATGGCCTTTATTTCAAAGTTTATTTTATCTGTTATGAGTATTGCTACTCCTGCTTTCTTTTGGTCTCAATTTGTGCAAAATATCTTTTTCTAGCTCTTCACTTTCAGTCTGTATGCGTCCCTTGTTTTGAGGTGGGTCTCTTGTAGACAACATATATAGGGGTCTTGTTTTTGTATCCATTCAGCCAGTCTTTGTCTTTGGGGCATTCAACCCATTTACGTTTAAGGTAATTATTGATAAGTATGATCCTGTTGCCATTTACTTTATTGTTTTGGGTATGAGTGTATAAATCTTTGTGTTTCCTGTCTAGAGAAGATCCTTTAGCATTTGTTGAAGAGCTGGTTTGGTGGTGCTGAATTCTCTCAGCTTTGAGACCCTTGCTGGGTACAGTAATCTGGGTTGTAGGTTTTTCTCTTTCATCACTTTAAATATGTTCTGCCATTCCCTTCTGGTCTGAAGGGTCTCCATTGAAAGATCAGCTATTATCCTTATTGGAATCCCCTTGTGTGTTATTTGTTGCTTTTCCCTTGCTGTTTTAATATTTGTTCTTTGTGTTTGATCTTCATTAATTTGATCAATATTTGTCTTGAGGTGTTTTGCCTTGGGTTTATCCTGTTTGGGACTCTGGGTTTCCTGGACTTGGGTGGCTATTTCCTTCCCCATTTTAAGGAAGTTTTCAACTATTATCTCCTCAAGTATCTTCTCACGCCCTTTTTTTGTCTTCTTCTGGGACTCCTATGATTCAAATGTTGGGGAATTTAACATTGTCCCAGAGGTCTCTGAGGCTGTCCTCACTTTTTTCATTCTTTTTTCTTTTTTCCTCTCTGACTCATTTACTTCCACCATTCTATCTTCTACCTTCACTTATCCTATCTTTTGCCTCAGTTATACTACTGTTGGTTCCCTCCAGAGTGCTTTTGATCTTTGTTACTGCATCATTCATTATTGATTGACTCTTTTTATTTCATCTAGGTCCTTGTTAAACATTTCTTGCATCTTCTCAATCTTTGTCTCTAGTCTATTTATTTGTACCTGCATTCTGTTTTTGAGATTTTGGATCATCTTTACTATCATTATTCTGAATTATTTTTCAGGTAGACTCCATATCTCCTCCTCTTTTGTTTGGTTTGGTGTGCATTTATCATGTTCCTTTACCTGCTGAACATTTCTCTGCCTTTTTCATTTTGTTTAGATTGCTGTGTTTGGGGTGGCCTTTCTGTAGGCCGGAAGTTTGTGGTTCCTCTTTATTGTGGAGGTTATTGCCTGTGGGTAGGGCTGTGTGTCTTAATCACCTCCAGGTTCCCAGCCACTCGGTTTCCTGGGTGTGCCATGAGAGTGCTGTCTCAGCTGTGCCAGGTATCTCCTCTGGGGAGCTGATCTCTGGCTGCAACCCTCCTGGCAGATGTCAAATGTCCAGGATCCCAAGAAGATTTGGTTAGCAACTAGGAGCCTGCTCACACTGTGGTGGAGGATGCCATCTCTGGGGCCAAGATTGCCCCTTGCCTTTCGGCTCTGGTTGTCCCTCGCCTGCCTCTCTGCCTCAGGCAGGGAGTAGGGGGCTGTGATGGGTTGGACCACAGCCAGCTAGCTCTCCTTTGGTATTGGCTCAATCCTTTGTTCTATGAATGGGCCAGGCTGTGCCTTAGATTTAGAGCTTTTCACCAGAAAGTTCTCTCTCTCTAGCTTTTTTTTTTTTTCCTCTCTCTGGCTATCTCAGGTTACCTCCCTCAGATTGTCCTCAGGGCATTCAGGCCCTAGCCTAAGCATGCAATCCATGCCTCCCTGTCCAGCCCGACCCCAGATCAGTGGTGGGAGAGTCTGGGCTACTTCTCTGCTGGGAGTTGCTGTTAGGTGCGTATTCTGTGGGATTTTTTTTTTCCCCTCCCGGTTATGTTGCCCTCTGAGATTCCAACACTCCCCACAGACCTGCCGGTGAGATGGTTTCTTGCTGTTTGGAAACTTCTCCTCCTTCACAACTCCTTCCCTGGGACGGGTCTCTGTCCTTAACTCTTTTGTATCTCCTTTTGTCTTTTATATTTTTTCCTACCTCCTTTCAGAGAATAGGCTGCCTTTCTGGGTGCCCGGTGTCCTCTGCCAGCATTCAGAAGTTGTTTTGTGGGAGTTGTTCAGCATTCAAACGATCTTTTGATGAATATGTGGGGGAGAAAAAGTGGTCTCCCTGTACTATTCCTCTACCATCTTAGGACAGCCTCTCTAGTTTTCTTGAAGAGATCTCTAGTCTTTCCCATTCTATTGTTTTCATCTATTTCTTTGCATTGATCACTGAGAAAGGTTTTCTTATCTCTCCTTGATATTCTTTGGAACTCTGCATTCAAATGAGTATATCTTTCCTTTCCTCCTTTATCTTTCACTTCGCTTCTGTTCATAGCTCTTTGAAAGGCCTCCTCAGACAACCATTTTGCCTTTTTGCATTTCTTTTCCTTGGGGATGGCCTTGATCACCACCTCCTGTACAATGTCATGAACCTCTGTCCATAGTCCTTCAGGCACTCTGTCTATCAAATCTAATTTCCTGAATCTATTTGTCACTTCCACTGTATAATCATAAGGGATTTGATTTAGGTCATACCTGAATGGTCTAGTGGTTTCCCTACTTTCTTCAATTTAAGTCTGAATTCAGCAATAAGGAGTCCATGATCTCCCTTCTTACTTCTGTTTTATTAAAAAATAAAACGAAAAGTCAACATAGAGATTGAAGCATCATCCTTATTCCTAGGAGGTGAAGCAGGTGCATGTGTTCTATTTATTTTGGCCAATATGACTTGTTAATATGTGAACAAAGCTGATGTTCCCACTCAGTTCTGTCAGTGCTAGAAGTGGATCCACCCCAGAAGGGCCTGAGATCCTAAGCACTAGAATGGCCTCATGCTCCACATCCCAGCAGTGCTAAGGGGAAAAGGCCTGCTAAACCAGCTTCTCACAGTGACCCATTAAATAAATCACTCCACACCCAGGAGGTCTTAAGAGGTTAAAAAGAAAGAAACAAGGAATGTCACACAAAGAGTTCTTTTTCTATCTAGAAGGTGATATCTTTTCCTCTCCTCTTCACCAACACAGAACAATGCTCAGGCTTGTTCTTCAAGGCATCTGCACTATCAGAGAGTGTGCTAGAAATGCTCTGGGTTCTTTCTCAAACAAATCAGAGTCTCTGAAGGTGGGTTCCAGCAGTTTGAGTTTGAACAAGCTTCCAGTGATTTTAATGCACCTTAAGTTTGAAAAATGCTTTGTCTTATTGCATTTCATTATGTACATGAACTTAGGTTTTTCTGCTTCAACACGAAGACAAATAAAATAAGACACTATATCTAAAATAATAGTGCAAATATTTTTATGAGATTTGATTAAATGAAAAGATCAATACACTGGGGAAAAAAGAGGCCAGTGCTGAAATATTTTTCCCACTTATTTCTCTCTTAAATTCGATCAAATACTCAGATTCATCTTTTATAGCTACAACAATAAGATTGGACCAAATGACTTCTATGATTTCTTCAAACTCAATTTTAAAATTCTTTTTGATCTTTGAAAGTGTAAAAATCATATTGAAACATGATCTTAAACATTTTTTTAACCATTTCCTTACCCCTGTTTTGTGCACTCTGGTCCTCTCAGTCACTCATGTAGTCAACATACTTATATTGGATACTTACTGTTCAGGCTTTGAGGAGTGGGGTGAGAAATACAAAGGTGAATAAAACCCTAACAGAATACACAAACCTATAAGACAGAGGTATATTCCCAGTAAAAAGAAGGGGAGAAAAGTGACATTGTGACTTAGAGAAGAGTTACTATTTAATTAAAAATCAGAATGTATTTATGATAGTAAAAACAAAACTTATAACTTATTTGTTGGTTATTTCATTTTTAGTGATTTAGTGAATAAGAATTGTTATTTGCACTAATTAGAAAGCTAGGTTTTCTTAGAACTGTTATTCTTTGTACAAAATTATTGTATAGAAAACAGACTTACTTTTATACATTCTTACCAAAAACAAGCCTATTTTTCTCCTGCTGGTGCATACTCACCTGGAGAAAATGAGCTTCTGCTCTGCCATCTCTCTTATTTTGCTAAGACTAGATTTCAGTTGGGGTTTGCCCTCAAAACAAAAACAAATCTTTCTCAGCTGTCCAGTTCTGTTCCCTGAAACACTAATAAAAAACTCTTCATCCAAGGGTCATTATTTGAGGTTACTCAACTGCCAACTTCTACCCTTAAAGCCTGAGAAACAACCCAAGTTCCTCTTAGCCTCAAGGTGACTATACTGATATTCTTAGTTGCCATGAAGTTATTAAGGTATTTTCATGAATTGAGTCCAACTTTTAATAAAACATAGGTTCAAGGGGCACAGTTTGCTTCTCTGAATTTACCTAGATTTTTATGGAGAAAGGAGGTTCAATAAAAAAGTGGTAATTCCAAACATTTTTTCAATATCTTATTGACCTATGTGCTTAGATCTTGACTTTGAGTATTATCATTAAGAGGAGTGGCAGATTTAAAGTCACAAATTAAGTTTACTTGGAATGAATTTTGCATTTATATTCATTCCCAGGACAATAATCAGCCAAGTCCTAAAGATAGCTCAAGATTGTGATTCTTCCTCACTCAGAACGTCAGTCTTCCTATATGCTACTCAGTCTATAACTACTTTTATTCTGTCAAGTGTCCTAAGCAATCCACTCATGCATTCTTTAATTTATTTGCTTCTTATGTATATTGCAGTGGGTTTTCCCAGGTGGTGCTAGTGGTGAAGAACCTGCCTGCCAATGCAGGAAACATAAGAGACGAGGGTTCAATCTCTGGGTCCAGAAGATCACCTGGAGGAGGGCATTGCAACCCACTCCAATATCTGCCTGGAGAATCCCATGGACAGAGGAGCCTAGTGGGCTACAGTCTAGAGGATCTCACAGAGTCACAGAGGCAGACGCAACTGAAACAACTCAGCACAGCACACATACGCAAATCCATTATGTGCCACACACTCTACTAAATGCTCCAGCAAATACAACATTGCTTAGACACTCAGTTCCCCAAGACCTTGCAATCTTAAGGGAAAGATGTTTGAATGGAAGTGGTTGAAATATCCATGGAGGGTCCCCTATACAATCTTCATTACAAATCTACTTCAAAATAAAACATTAAACATATACTAACAAACCAAAACAAAAAATTCTGAACTTTCCAAAAATACCTTTTTGATCTATAAGGATTCATTACATTTATTGTTGTTACAAGAATAATTCTTTATAAAAATTTGCTCCACAAAAAATAAATGGATTGCTTAGAACATTATAAAGAGTCCCAGTATTGTTGAAGAGTCATAAGACCCTAGTCTCATTCTCAGACTGATGATTCTCCATGCATGTGACCTTGACAAAGATAACCTCTCTGAACTTCAGTTTCTTTATCTATACAAAAGAGATATTAATACCTGTCTGATTACCTTTCAGGGATAATATGACAGTAATATAAATGATGAAAAGCAGAAGTTAATTTAACTTGTAAACACAGCAAATGCATGTTTTTATTTATGACTAATGAGCTAAAAGATAATGGACTGATTTATTTAACTATTAAATATCATCCTTAGTAAAGGATTTGTGAAGCATTGTTTCTTATTTCCTCTGTCTTGTGTAGTGAGTCATATCCAAATGCATAGAGGGTAAGAAAGTCTTACTTCTACTTTTCCTCCTTTTCATTTCTGATTATTATTTACAAGTAAAAACATTGTCTGCCTGAAGCTTCATCCCTTTTCCTTGCTCTTTCTCTCTCTCAAGACAGGTGCTAATGAGGAACAAAATGAGAAAAAGCAAAACATCAGGAGAGCAAGGATTTTACATTTCACACAAAAGATAATCAAACTCTAAATAATTATAAGTTGATATCAAAAGAATAAGAATGTCTATGAATTTCCATAATTGCTTTTTCTAAAATAGAAATGGCATTTCAACTTTTGTGATATTTAACATTTCAGGTTCAGATTCTTTTTAGGGAATATTGACTGGGTATTTCTAAACTGAGGGCTTATTTAAAGGGCATCTTTTTATATAAATCAATATCCAGACATGTTGAAAATAATTTAACCATTTTGAAACCAATTCTACTTCCTTTACTCAACTAATATTTGGGCGTCATATTAATTTCAATAGAACATAGTATTAGATTAATTTATGTTATAAATTATGGGTAAAATTTTGGTTGCAGTTTAGTCTGAAGGGCAACAGACTGTGACACCAACCCTGCCACAAAATACTTGACCACAAGTCAAGTAAAGTCTACGGGTCTCTATTATCTTGTATATTAAATGAGAAATTAGTTCTAAATGATCCTTATGTTTACATCTATGTTTAACTTTCTGGTTTTTATTCCTTCCCTTCATATAATTACTAACTACATATGTACAAGAAAATTATTATCAAAGATTAATTTGTAGAACAATTTCTCTGAAGTTAACAGCCATATTTAGGGAAAAGATCTTTCTCCAGGACCTCAAAAATACAACATACTAAATATTGAGACTTACGGACTACATCATTGCAATACAAAAATCATCAGGTGGCAGGCTTTCTCAGCTTTGGCCCTATTAACACTTTGAACCTGATGACTCTGCATCAAAGGAGAAGCTGACTTGTGCACTGTAGGATTTTAACTGCATTTCTGACCTCTACCCTCTAAATAGCAGGAGTACTCCCCCAAATCTCAAAAATTTTCCATAGATGTCCCTAAATGTTCCCTTGGAGAAGGAAAGGAGAAAAAACCACCCCTGACTGAGAACCACTGAGCTAAAAAATGGTCAAATTCTTGGGTTATCAAGATTTGTTACTCCAAAATCATAATTTTTTTACGTAAGTATAATTTATGGTCCTCAAACACTGAAAATTTTCCCAAAATTCTTCAATTCTGTAAGCAGCATTATCAACATAATGATTATGCAATATTTATGACTACAACAATAATTTCCTTTAGAATTAGATAGTGAAAATATACATGGTATATTAATAGGCTAAGATATTTTTACTTCAACAATTATCTTATAAGATTGTTAATTTCCAAAAGAAAATCCTGGGGCAGCAAATTGTTACGGGATTTTATTTTCAATGAATGAGCTAGAAAGAGATGGAACAAGAAAAGGTAGTTTCTTATGATGATAGTTCAATACAGAAGAAAACAGGCTTAAGTCTCTGGAAAATTAGACAACTGTCATGCCACTTCCTTTAAGAATAATCTCTAATAAAGCAAAATTTTTTCTGATGTGGTTTGAGAAGGAAGAGTAGAAAGTGGTTCGAAGATGGGGTGAATGTACATAAGTCACGTGTTGACCATTTTAAAGATAGTACAGTTGTAAGCCTCAGTGGTTACTCTTAAGCTATGAAGAATTTTCTAATATTTCATGCCCTATAGGTTTACTACTCATTCCAAAGAGGTTTGCTTGAAACATGCTGTTTATTCAACATGATTTTGGCTAGTTATTTATATTTCTAGCAGACTGTTTTGCATAAGATATAGGTGCTTTTAAAAAGTAATGCCTGAGGACAAGGCATGACTCATATCTAGGAAATAGAAACTTTTTTAAAGTACTGCATATTGCAGGTGCTGTGAAACTAAAGACTAGAGTGCCAAGTGTTTTTAAAAACACAAGTATATGTTCAGTTCAGTTCAGTCGCTCAGTCATGTCCGACTCTTTGTGACCCCATGAATCGAAGCACGCCAGGCCTCCCTGTCCATCACAAACTCCCGGAGTTCACTCAGACTCATGTCCATCGAGTCAGTGATGCCATCTAGCCATCTCATCCTCTGTTGTCCCCTTCTCCTCTTGCCCCCAATCCCTCCCAGCATCAGAGTCTTTTCCAATGAGTCAACTCTTCGCATCAGGTGGCCAAAGTACTGGAGTTTCAGCTTTAGCATCATTCCTTCCAAAGAAATCCCAGGGCTGATCTCCTTCAGAATGGACTGGTTGGATCTCCTCGCAGTCCAAGGGACTCTCAAGAGTCTTCTCCAACACCACACTTCAAAAGCATCAATTCTTCGGCGCGCAGCCTTCTTCAAAGTCCAACTCTCACATTCATACATGACCACAAGAAAAACCATAGCCTTGACTAGATGGACCTTTGTTGGCAAAGTTATGTCTGTGCTTTTCAATATGCCATCTAGGTTGGTCATAACTTTCCTTCCAAGGAGTAAGCATCTTTTAATTTCATGGCTGCAGTCACCATCTGCAGTGATTTTGGAGCCCCCAAAAATAAAGTCTGACACTGTTTGCTCTGTTTCCCCATCTATTTCCCATGAAGTGATGGGACTGGATGCCATGATCTTCGTTTTCTGAATGTTGAGCTTTAAGCCAACTTTTTCACTCTCCACTTTCACTTTCATCAAGAGGCTTTTGAGTTCCTCTTCACTTTCTGCCATAAGGATGGTGTCATCTGCATATCTGAGGTGATTGATATTTCTCCCGGCAATGTTGATTCCAGCTTGTGTTTCTTCCAGTCCGGCGTTTCTCGTGATGTACTCTGCATAGAAGTTAAATAAGCAGGGTGACAATATACAGCCTTGACATACTCCTTTTCCTATTTGGAACCAGTCTGTTGTTCCATGTCCAGTTCTAACTGTTGCTTCCTGACCTGCATACAAATTTCTCAAGAGGCAGATCAGGTGGTCTGGATTCCCATGTCTTTCAGAATTTTCCACAGTTTATTGTGATCCACACAGTCAAAGGCTTTGGCATAGTCAATAAAGCAGAAATAGATGTTTTCCTGGAACTCTCTTGCTTTTTTTGATGATCCAGCGGATGTTGGGAATTTGATCTCTGGTTCCTCTGCCTTTTCTAAAACCAGCTTGAACGTCAGGAAGTTCACGGTTCACATATTGCTGAAGCCTGGCTTGGAGAATTTTGAGCATTACTTTACTAGTGTATGAGATGAGTGCAATTGTGCAGTAGTTTGAGCATTCTTTGGCATTGCCTTTCTTTGGGATCGGAATGAAAACTGACCTTTTCCAGTCCTGTGGCCACTGCTGAGTTTCCAAATTTGCTGGCAGATTGAGTGCAGCACTTTCACAGCATCATCTTTCAGGATTTGAAATAGCTCAACTGGAATTCCATCACCTCCACTAGCTTTGTTCGTAGTGATGCTTTCTAAGGCCGACTTGACTTCACATTCCAGGATGTCTGGCTCTAGGTCAGTGATCACACCATCGTGATTATCTGGGTCGTGAAGATCTTTTTTGTACAGTTCTTCTGTGTATTCTTGCCATCTCTTCTTAATATCTTCTGCTTCTGTTAGGTCCATACCATTTTTGTCCTTTATCGAGCCCATCTTTGCATGAAATGTTCCCTTGGTATCTCTGATTTTTTTGAAGAGATCTCTAGTCTTTCCCATTCTGTTGTTTTCCTCTATTTCTTTACACTAATCACTGAGGAAGGGTTTCTTATCTCTTCTTGCTATTCTTTGACACTCTGCATTCAGATGCTTATATCTTTCCTTTTCTCCTTTGCTTTTCGCTTCTCTTCTTTTCACAGCTACTTGTGAGGCCTCCCCAGACATCCATTTTGCTTTTTTGCATTTCTTTTCCATGGGGATGGTCTTGATCACTGCCTCTTGTACAATTTCAATAACCTCATTCCATAGTTCATCAGGCACTCTATCTATCAGATCTAGGCCCTTAAATCTATTTCTCACTTCCACTGTATAATCATAAGGGATTTGATTTAGGTCATACCTGAATGGTCTAGTGGTTTTCCCTACTTTCTTCAATTTAAGTCTGAATTTGGTAATAAGGAATTCATGATCTGAGCCACAGTCAGTTCCCAGTCTTGTTTCTGACAGAATGTGGTCCACTGGAGAAGGGAATGGCAAACCACTTCAGTATTCTTGCCTTGAGAACCCCATGAACTGTATGAAAAGACAAAATGATAGGATACTGAAAGAGGAACTCCCCAGGTCAGTAGGTGCCCAATATGCTACTGGAGATCAGTGGAGAAATAACTCCAGAAAGAATGAAGGGATGGAGCCAAACAAAAAGAATACCCAGCTGTGGATGTGACTGGTGATAGAAGCAAGGTCCGATGCTGTAAAGAGCAATATTGCATAGGAACCTGGAATGTCAGGTCCATGAATCAAGGCAAATTGGAAGTGGTCAAACAAGAGATGGCAAGAGTGAACGTGGACATTCTAGGAATCAGCGAACTGAAATGGACTGGAATGGGTGAATTTAACTCAGATGACCATTATATCTACTACTGCGGACAGGAATCCCTCAGAAGAAATGGAGTAGCCATCATGGTCAACAGAAGAGTCCATAACGCAGTACTTGGATGCAATGTCAAAAACGACAGAATGATCTCTGTTCATTTCCAAGGCAAACCATTCAATATCACAGTAATCCAAGTCTATGCTCCAACCAGTAACGCTGAAGAAGCTGAACAGTTCTATGAAGACCTACAAGACCTTTTAGAACTAACACCCAAAAAAGATGTCCTTTTCATTATAGGGGACTGGAATGCAAAAGTAGGAAGTCAAGAAACACCTGGAGTAACAGGCAAATTGGCCTTGGAATACGGAATGAAGCAGGGCAAAGACTAATAGAGTTTTGCCAAGAAAATGCACTGGTCATAGTAAACACCCTCTTCTAACAACACAAGAGAAGACTCTACACATGGACATCACCAGATGGTCAACACTGAAATCAGATAGATTATGTTCTTTGCAGCCAAAGATGGAGAAGCTCTATACAGTCAACAAAAACAAGACCAGGAGCTGACTGTGGCTCAGATCATGAAGAGGATAAGAAAGGAATGCAAATAGGCTACAAATCTAGCTTCTTCTACGCACCTGCAGATTACTGTCCTTTCCAAAGCACGTAAATTCAGCTCTCCAGGCACTTCTTTGTCCACCTCTAGTCTATAAACTACTTCTGCCCCCAGATTGGGAACTGAACAAACAGATTCAAAGTTCTCCTTAGTAAAAGAGATTTCTCTTTTCTTTAGTGTTAGGAAAAGGATATGACTTTTAAAATCACATTTGTACAAACTTCAATCTGTTTAATAAAGTTTCAGGTCATAGGAAACAATAGATATCTAAGTGAAATGGAAAAGAGGTGCTGTTTTCTGGTCAATTCAGGGTAAAGCCAAACAGAAATAATTATGTTGGCCCTGATTAGCTGCTTGGAATAGGGTAGCACCTTTTGATTTGGATTATCCAAATAATTATCTAGAATTTCTATTTAAATACCTTTCTACAATTTAACCTTAGTGTATTAACTACTTCTAACCATAAGTAATAACAATGAATAGTAGTAATGAAAAGTTTAGCAATGAAAGTTTCAGAAAAAACTAATTACTTCAATTTAAAGTAAAAGTCCACTTCCACAGTACTAGATGACATCATTCAATTTTGTAGTCTGGCTTTTCTTCTGAAAAGAGGAGAAATGTAACAAAATAATACCTAAGTTTAAAATCCTGAAGTGAAAGGAGCTATAATAAAAACTGTTTTCCTTTAATGAGAACAGCATAGTTAAAAACAGCTCCTCTTTTCTATTCACTTCTCCAAAATATTCTACTACATAAAACCTGGAATCTTACTTCTATTTAAAAGATAAAATGAAAGCATTATTTAACAATACACAGAAAAAGAAAGTGAGAGTGTAATTCTTAACGTGATATTTCCCAGTTTATTACTGAAAACATTTCCAATCACATGGATTCAAGTCTTATTTCTGCCACTAACTAGCTATGTGATCTTAGACAAATCTATTTAACTTCTCTAAGCCTCAGTATTTTCAATAATATGATGAGTCGGACTTAACAGTATTAAAGATCATTTTCAATACTTTAAAGAGTATGAAATAGGATATATAGCTGCAACATAATGGGTCTGATTTTTAACAAACACTGAAGAATTTTAAAAATTCAAAAGTTTCTGTTCTTTAATATTGGTATGTGGAAAACTACACACTTATTCTCACTTATTCTGTTGATTTTGCAATTATACCAAATACTCGTTAATTTTGGGGGGTCTTTTATTATGAGAATTTTATTTGCTATACAAAGAAATAAGATTGACTAATTTAAGTACATATTTCTCTTTTAAAACAAATAAGATGGCATAACCTACTAAACCACTGTTTTTGTTACATTAACTTGGAATGAATTTTAATTATTTCAAAAAGTAACATCCATCTTAATGGATTAAACTTTGCTATACTCTGAATAGTAAAAAAAAAAAAACAAAAAAAATACTACCAATGAATGATAATTCCAAAAGCAGAATTTAAAAAAATATATTGGCAATATCCTTGGCCTAAACTATTATGTCAAAACAAGAAAATGCCAAACTGGGGATTAAATCAAATACATTACTTTATGCTTATACCTTATTATTTTAATTTCTCAATATTTGGCTGGGTTGCTGTGATGGTTGATTTTACCACATCAGTTTTATTTCTCTGGAGAACCCTAGCTAGTACAGGTATTACTGTAAAATGGGATATTGAATCCGTTATATACTTTTGAGAGCTCTTATTTTGATTTAAAAACACACAAAGTTGAAAAGGTAGTTCAGCGACCTCCTTTGTACTTTTTACCCATTTTTCTCAATGATTATATTTTACATAATTATAGTACAATATCAAAACCAGGCTTTTCACAATGGACAATGTGTGTATGTAATTCTAGGTCTTTTGTCACATGTGCAGATTCACATAACCACTACCATTATTAAGCTATAGTATATCTTATCATGATAAAGATTTGTCTTGCGCTAGCCCTTTATAATCACATCCACCCAAGCTTCCTTTCAACTCTAGCCCCTGATAACAGCTAGTCTGTTTCCCATCTCTATAGTATTACCATTTCTGTATATATGATGAAATTAAAGAATACATCCTTTTGAGATTAGCTTCTTTTACACAATATAGTACTTTTGAGATTTGTCCAAGTTGTACATTTCTGGTGTTTATTGCTTTCTACTGCTGAGTAGCATCCATGGTGCAAATATACTACAGTTTAACAAGTCACCTATTGAGGGACTTTTTGTTGTTTCCATTTTTTTTATATATACTGCAGATAAACTGCTTTGAATAACTGTGTTCATGTCTGTGTGTGGACGTAAGTTTTCATTTTTCTGGGGCAAATGACAAATAGTCGTTACTGGGTTGTATGGTAAGCTGGTAAGCACTTGTATGTTTCCTTTTAAGAAACTGCCAATTTTCCAAAGTAACAGCGAAGTTTTACATCCTATCTAACAATATATAAGTGATCCAGTTTCTCCACACATTCACTAGTAGTTGGTATTGTCACTTTTTATTTTAATTTTTCTGATAGGTATATGGGCTTCCTTGGTGGCTCAGACTGTAAAGAATCCACCTGCAATGCAGGAGACTCAGATTTGATCCCTGGATCGGGAAGATTCCCTGGAGAAGGGAAAGACTATCCACTCCAATATTCTTGCCTGAAGAAGCTCATGGACAGTGGAGCCTGGCGGGCTGTAGTCCATGGGGTTGCAAAGAGTCAGACACAACTGAGTGACCAAGCACATAGCACAATAGTTTTATTGTGGTGATATTTCACAGTGATTTAAATTTGTATATTTCCTAGTGGATACTGAGTTCAGACATCTTTTAACATTTTTATTTACCATCTGTATAATTCCCTTCAGTGAAATGAAACTTCATGTTTTTTGTCTTTGTTAAAAATGTATTGTCTTCCTTTTTGTAGCTGAGTTTTGAGAGCTATGCGTATATTCTAGATATGAATTCTTTGTCAGATATGTGGTATACAAATGTTTTTATCAATGAGCAATGTTATTTTTATCCTCTTAGATCTTTCAGAGAGCACAAATTATTGAGTTTTTTTCATAAGGTCCCATTTATCTTTTATTTTTAATAGAATATGTTTTTGGTGGCATGCTTAAAAACTCTTCCACATGCCTTGGGCCCAAAGATTTTCTCATGTTATCTTCTAAAAGTTTTATAATTTTACTTCTTGCACTTAATCTAGAAGCTATTCTTTGGTAAAAGTTTTGAGGTTTGGATCAAGGTTGGTTTGTTTGTTTTGCCCACTGACATGCAATTAATCCAATTCCATTTAATGAATATACTAGCTTTCTTCCATTTAACTGCTTTTGTAACTTTGTCAAAAGTGTGTGGGAAATAGCTTTATGGGGTCATCTCTGGATTTTCTATTCAGTTCCATAGATCCATGGATCTGTTCCTCCAGTAATATGACACAGTCTTCAGTACTGTATCTATATTATATCTTAAAATTTCATAGAACAACTCCAATTTTTATCTTCTTTTGAAAATGCTTTTGTTCTTTTTCTTGTCATATAAATTTTACAATAGTCTTGTTAACATCTACAAAAAATCATACTGAGATTTTGATAGGAATTATGTTAAATCTGTTTACTAATTTGGGGAGATCTTGAGATCTTTACAGTGTTGAGTATTCCAAACTATTAGACAGTATGTCTCTTCAGTTATTCAGATCTTTGGTTTCTTTTTCATCACTATTTAGTAGTTTTTAGCACACAAGTCATGTTCTTTGTAAATTTATCTTTTTGAGTAATTTAAATGATATTGTAATTTTTATTGCAATTTTCACATTTTCATTGCTAGAAATAAAACTATAGTTGATTTTTGTGTATATATGTTATACCCTATGGCCTTAAACTGGCATAATTATTGGGTATGGATTTTTTATTCAAAATTTTGGATTTTCTATATAGAAAATTGTTGTCTATAAGTAGGGACAGTTGTATTATTTCTTTTTTGTTTTTCTGACCTATATGCCTTTTATTGCCTTTTCTTGCTTTATGGTCTTGGCTAGAACTTCCAATAATGTGTTGAATAGCAATGGTGAGAGGAAACATCCTACCTTTAACCAATTATGGAGGAAAGCATTCCATCTTTCACAAATATGTGAGTTTCAAGTTTTTCTAGCATATATTTTTATCAAGTTGAAAAAGTTCTGTGTTTCCACTTTTTTGATAATTTTTATCATGAGTCAATGTTGAATTTTCTCACATGTTCTTTGTGCCTCAATTGATATGATCATGTGATACCATTTCTTTAGCCTCTTAATATGCTGAATTACCTTGATTTAAAATATTGAATCATATTTGCATCTTTGAGATGAAACTCACTTGGTAATGTTGTTTAATTCTTCTCACATGTTGCTGAATTCTACTTGTTAATATTATGTTAAGAGGTGATTCAGGGCTTCCCTGGTGGCTCAGCTGGTAAATAATCTCCCTGCAATGTGGGAGACCTGGATTTGATCGCTGGGTTGGGAAGATCCCCTGGAGAAGGGAACAGCTACCCACTCTAGTATTCTGGCCTGGAAAATTCCATGGACTATACATGGGTTGCAAAGAGAGGGACAGGACTGAGCAGCTTTCACTTTCAAGAAGTTTTACATCTATATTCATGTGGATACTGATCTGTCATTTTCTTTTGTGGGGGTGTACTATCATTACTTAGTTTGGTATCGGGGTAATATTAGCATCATGTAATGAATTAAGTGTTCCCTCTAATTTTTTTGGAAAAAGACTGTATAGAATTGATGTTAACTCTACTATAAATATTTGGTAGAATTCTCTTGTGAACCTATCAAAACTTGGAGATTTATTTTGGAGAGGTTTTAATTATAAATTCAATTCTTCAATAGTTAAATAATCAATATCATTTTTATATGAGTTATGGTATTTTGTGCATTTCAAGGAATTTGTTCATTTCATCTATGTTTTTAAATATACATGTGTAGAGCTGTACACACATATATAATAATGTCCTTTTATTATTTTTGATGCCTCCAAGATCTATAGACATATCTTGTTTCAATTATTAATAATTTGTGACTTGTCCCTGTTTTGCTTTTTCAGTCTTACTAAAAAAGAGTCACTTTTATTGATCTTTTCAAACAACTGTTTGTTTTATCCATTTCCTCATTTTGTCTTCATTTTATTTGATTCCTGCTCTATATTTATTATTTTCTTTATTCTGCTTGCTTTAGTTTGCTCCCCTTTTTCTAATTTCTTGATATGGAAACCTAAGACTACTGATTATGGGTTTTTTTCTCATTCAAATGTAAGCAGTTAGTATTGTGTGTTTCCCTCTCAATACTGTTTTAGCTGCTTTCCACATGTTATAATATATTTTGATTTTTGTTCAGTTCAATATGTTTCCCTTGAGACTTCTTTGACCCATGGATTAATTAGAAGTGTACTGTTTAGTTTTCCAGTGTTTCAAGGATTTCCTGTATGATTTCAGTTCTACACTGGTTGAAACTTGTTTTATGATCCAGGCTATGGTTAATCTTAGTAGATGCTCTGTGGGCAATTGATTAAAAAAGAAAAGTTATTTTCAGCTAGTAATTGTTCTATAGAAAATTGTTCTATAAATGTTGGTAATATCCTTTTGTTTGATGAGAGTGAGAGTTCTTCAATATTCATACCGATTTTCTTTCTAGTTGTTCTATGAATTATTGAGGGGTATTGAAGTTTCCAATTATAAATACATTTGATATTTGATTAGGCTGATATTGTAAACAAGATATTATGGTTCATAATATTTTTAAACAGTTTATTCCTTATATTCAAAGATGTTACTCGATTTTTTACGTTTGTCTTTTGCGTGCACGCTAAGTTGCTTTGGTTGTGTCTGACTCTGCGACACCAGGGCCTGTAGCCTGCCAGGCTCCTCTATCTATGGGATTCTCCAGGCAGTGGGTTCCCGTGCCTTCCTCCAGGGGATCTTTCCTGACCCAGAGATGGAACCTGCATGTGTTCAGCACTGGCAGGCAGGATCTTACTACTTGTGCCACCTGGGAAGCCCCTAATATCCAGTCAATTTCTATGCATTCTTAAAAGTTCTGATAATTCAATTAGTGCTCATAATTCTAAGTAAATCATCATTTCATATGCAAAGTACAAACATACTGACTTTGTTTTCAATTCCTTTAAGTCCTATTTCTTTTGTTATTAACATTGGCTAAAAATTCTGGAAAATACTAAGATGGTTGTCATCACTGTACCTCATTTACATAATTATCTTTTCCAGTAGTTAAAAATGTTAATGCTTAATATGTACTATAGCATGGAAAATATGCCACAACATAAAAATTCCATACTGAACTCACTTTTTAGAGTGAGGGTGCAGAAAGGGGAAGGGGAGAAACTTAGTGACTGAGACAATTCTCTTATGTACCTTCAGCAACGTCTAAGGGAAACTGTGGAGGTCAGGCAAAAATATTCTCCTACTGAGTAGTATGTGCTTCGGTTTCCTTACTGAACTCAATAGGATTAACTGATTTCTATTGCTCCAAGACCTACTCTTTTTCTTAACATCCTCTCTGTATTTTCTAATTTATGTTTGTCATTTGTTATAATGAATATAGATAGATATATTTTTATCAGGATTGAATATTGTAAAAGGTAGTGATTCATGTATGTCATTAACAGAAAAGTAAATACTGAAGAGTACAAAATGTTCTGAGCTTGTATAATGGAATCTAAAAGATGTTCATATGTTTAAAAAATAAATTCATCTTCTATTTTCAAACTATTTTGCAACAAGCTCAGACTGTTTTAGAAGCTATTTTCTCTTCTACCAATATAGGATGAGGTCACAATGACCAGAAAGTCAAAGGATAGAGATAATTTGATCATTATGGTGGTTTTTCATAAAAATTTGCATTTACAACAGAGAGTACAGATCCAGGTGAATTGGAGAAAGAGAAAAAGACAGAGACAGATAGACAGAAAGAGAGATAGATAAAGAAAGAGGGAGAAAGAAACTCTGCAAGGGAAAACTTAATTTTTTTGAGTGGCTGGCCTACTGGTATTATAAAAGTAAACCAGTCTATAATAATTCTAACTAAAATTTTTAACCATAACAATGGTTAAAAAAAAAACTTTAGATAATTTTTGATACAATGTTGATAACTGGGTGCTCTATTGTCCATAATCATGCCATCCAAAAAAAACATTTTTATACAGACAATGAAATATTTATTTGATTAAAAAGTATAGTATCAGGAATCTTAAAAAACAATAATACTGGTGTACCAACCCATTGGGCTTCCCTGGTGACTCACTGGTAAAGAATTCACCTGCCAATACAGAAGATGCAGGAGACTCAGGTTCAATCTCTGGCTTGAGAAGATCCCCTGGAAAAGGAAATGGCAACCCATTCCAGTATTCTTGTCTAGGAAATCCCATGGATAGAAGAGCCTGGTGGACTACAGTCCATGAGGTCGTGAAAAGTCAGACAGGACTTAGCAACTAAGTATGTGCACACACACCAATTCATTAGTTAATCTTCTTTCAATAATATTTTTCATAGAAGAAAGTTATTATGCATTTCTTAAAAGAATGAAAGCAAATCTAATTTAAATGACCTATAGGTATATATACTTTCAACTCACCATTTTTCACTGGAATAATTATGATTATATATATATTAAAAGAGATCAATATTTTAAACAAAATAAAAATTTTACTTAAAAGTCTGTTTTACAGAAATAGTCGCCCCTCAGTGCAGTTATCATATGAAATGTGGAGGAAAAATAATCAGTCCCACCAGGCTCCTCTGACTATGGGATTCTCCAGGTAAGGATACAGGAGTGGGTTGCCATGCCCTTCTCCAGGTGATCCTTCCGGCCCAGGGATCAAACCTAGGTTTCCCACATTGCTAACTAATCTTAAGTATCCACCCAGGGAGAAAATGAGAATGCAAATATGGGTAAACCAGGATTTGTAATGTATTCATTTTTTATTTAAACATTTGATAAGATTTTTTCAAAAAGAAATTATGTGATGGAAATATTTAAAAGGATTTATTTCCTGGCTTAGAGAGAGGAAGCAGGAAGAGGATAATTGAAAAGTCCTCTTAAGCCTGTGTAAACAACAGATTCCCTGAGGATGACACTTGGACCAGCTTTACATGGTATATTATAAAGATGCTACTTAAAAGTCTGTTTTCCAGAAATAGTTGTCCCTCAATGCCATTGTCACGTGAAACATAGGGAAAAAATAAGCAATCCTTAGTAATAGAATAGTACTTGTTCTGTCTCCAAAACAAGGTTTTGTAACAGTCAAGGTTCAGTGTAGCTGAAGACACTGATACACGTAAGTAAGAATATCATTGAGCTCATATTGTATTCATTCAGGGGTGAAAAGAACTCAGAGGAAATGTGAATCCTGCTTTTCAAAACAACCCTGGTGTTAAAAATATGCAGAATGCTTGAATTAGCTCCACATATGCAAAATAATTTGAGGAAAATACAGAAAAGGAATTCATCTCGTTTTGGGCAAATTGACCAACTCTGAGGTGAAATACCAAATAAGCCAACATAAATTGTTTGTGCTTGGTGAGGGCCAAGGACTGTCAGGAGACTCATGTCTAACTAATCTTGAAGTATTCACCCAGGGAGAAAATGAGAATGCAAATATGGGTAAACCAGGATATGTAATGTATTTATTTTTTATTTAAACATATGATAATATTTTTCAAAAAGAAATTACGTGACAGAAATATGTAAAAGGAATTATTTCCTGGCTTAGAGAGAGGAAGCAGGAAGAGGAAAAGTGGAAAGTCCTCCTAAGCCTGCGTAAACAACGGATTCCCTAAAGATGACACTTGGACCAGCTTTACATGGTATTTTATAAAGAAAAATAAATGACTCAATCAAAAAATGGGCCAAAGAACTAAATAGACATTTCTCCAAAGAAGACATACAGATGGCTAACAAACACATGAAAAGATGCTCAACATCACTCATTATCAGAGAAATGCAAATCAAGACCACTATGAGGTACCATTTCACACCAGTCAGAATGGCTGCAATCCAAAAGTCTACAAATAATAAATGCTGGAGAGGGTGTGGAGAAAAGGGAACCCTCTTACATTGTTGGTGGGAATGCAAACTAGTACAGCCACTATGGAGAACAGTGTGGAGATTCCTTAGAAAACTGGAAATAGAACTGCCTTATGATCCAGCAATCCCACTGCTGGGCATACACACTGAGGAAACCAGAAGGGAAAGAGACACATGTACCCCAATGTTCATCGCAGCACTGTTTATAATAGCCAAGACATGGAAGCAACCTAGATGTCCATCAGCAGATGAATGGATAAGAAAGCTGTGGTACATATACACAATGGAGTATTACTCAGACATTAAAAAGAATACATTTGAATCCGTTCTAATGAGGTGGATGAAACTGGAGCCTATTATACAGAGTGAAGTAAGCCAGAAGGAAAAACATCAATACAGTATACTAACGCATATATATGGAATTTAGAAAGATGGTAACAATAACCCTGTGTAGGAGACAGCAAAAGAGACACTGATGTATAGAACAGTCTTATGGACTCTGTGGGAGAGGGAGAGGGTGGGAAGATTTGGGAGAATGGCAATGAAACATGTAAAATATCATGTAGGAAACGAGTTGCCAGTCCAGGTTCGATGCACGATGCTGGATGCTTGGGGCTGGTGCACTGGGATGGCCCAGAGGGATGGTATGGGGAGGGAGGAGGGAGGAGGGTTCGGGATGGGGAACACATGTATACCTGTGGTGGATTCATTTTGATATTTGGCAAAACTAATACAATTATGTAAAGTTTAAAAATAAAATAAAATTAGGAAAAAAAAAAAAAAAAGATGTCCAATCTTTCAAATAATGTTAAAGTTTCCACGGACTCAAATGTTATTCTGATGGATAGAAAGCAGCCTTAATGTAAAAAAAAAAATGAGTGGATAGAAAAATAATAACTGATTTTTAACCTTCTATGTATGATATACTTGTCAAATTTATTCCCAAATCTACTTACAATGAATTAGATTCCAAAGAAAGAGCTAAACCAAAGAACTACATTTTAAAAGTCAATGTAAATTTCCAACTGTTGACCAAAACCTTCAGGGTGGAGTGTTGACTAAATGACTGTAGTTGAAAAATAAGCAATGCTGGCCATTGTAAAAACAATTTATTAGAAGAAAAACAAAGAGAGAATGCAGTATAGTTCAGAACCCAAATCATCACCTTATGGAAAACAGAAATTTAAGTTAGTTCTACTTACAGAAGAAAGTTAAAGCCACATAGGAATGCTGTTTGCTATTGTTTTTGCTGTTGCTCTTATTGTTCATGGTGGTAGCAGTGTTTGGTGGGGTAACTATTATTATTATTCATCTTTTTCTGGAATCCTACAACCCAAACAGGTGACCTGATAAAACAATATTTGGGCTTCCCCGGTGGTTCAACTTGTTAGGTAGGTAGAATAGAGAAAAGGAGTCCAAAATGGTGGTGGCTAAAAGACAAGGAAGGGAAAAGCCCGCGAAAATAGAACAAAAGAAAGTCTGAGGACAGGAGTGAGGACCTCAGGTAAAACAAACAACACTCCTGGCTGGCCCAATTTACATGGGACAGGCCCAGGGAGAGATAAACATACAAATAGAGGAGCTAAAGCTAGCTCTCTCTCTCTCTCCCATGCCTGGGGCACTCTTCTCCTCGTGTCTTTGGATCGTCGTGCCCTCATGCCTCGAAGATGGATTTTCCTGCTATCATCTAAATAAAATAGAGCTGTAACACTGATTTGTCTAAGAGCTATAACATGGTCCTTTTGAGACCTGAGAGCTATAACAAGACCCGAGAGCTGTGATATGCCGAGGGGGCTTTCATGTCCGTCTCTCCAAATCTTTGTTGTGACAAGACAAAGAGCCGAGGAACATACACTCGCGTGACAAACTGATAAAGAATCTGCCTGCAATACGGGAGACCTGGGTTTGATCCCTGGGTTGGGAAGATCCCCTGGAGAAGGGAATGACTACCCACTCCAGTATTCTGGCCTGGAGAATTCCATGGACTGTATAGTCCACGTAGTCACAAAGAGTCGGACACAACAATATTTACCATAGGTCAAATAATTTTGAGTTAAATTTTTGCTGATGAAGAATCTCCTGCTCCATGAACTGTCACACTCTGTGCTCATGAGAAGATACCAGTGACAGATTAGACCAGCTCGTCACTAGACCTCAGATAAAAATAATTTTCCTTTATTTTGGTATGCTATTATTTGGCTTCATTTCTACTTGGCTGTTCTGACTTGCCATCCAAAATGAAATTAGAGTTTGATTGTAAAGAAAATAATTATGGAGTCCTGATTTCATATTTCAGATAACATTAAGACTTAGAATAAAGAGAGAAATTAGTTTACCACAGAGGTATGACACCATATCTCTAACTAGTAATTCAGTAATTTGCCTGGCTTTGTCTTTAACTTACATCTCTTCTCTGTGACACAGAGGCAGCTATAAGAAGCTAGTTGAAGATTCCAAGAATTAGGATTTCATCCATCTCAAATACAGTTTTATCTCCTTAGAAATAAGAGACAAGTTGAAAAAAAATTTTCTGCTGCAAAGGACATTCTAAGATTAAATGATAGAAGACTTTATATTGGTTCTGATGTGGTAAATATAAGATGCTAAGGGGAAAAATTCAACCTCTAGGAGATTTTGAAGGCCAAAACAGTTTTAAACAAATGTCATAAAAATGTAAGTCAATTTCATTCAGTTCAAAGGCAAGATCTGAAGGAACTGCCATAGTGAGTCAGCATCTACCTCAAGAGAGCTGTTTGGTAATGGTGGTTCACTTCATTGTCAGTTTTGTGGCCTGTGGCCATTTGTAATTGTGTTCTTGATTGACAGTGGTTGGATTGAAAATCAGGTTGGAAATTAATGAACTCAATACAGGAAATCCACTCTTGCTTTTAAAAATCACTTAATCAATTACAATCACTCCATATTCTCATCACTCATGACTTAATCCCTGGAAACTTCCTAAATACTGATGTAAAAATACATAACTATTTTAGAGATACTGAATATTTCTTGATAATTCCTGAATTCAGGAAGTTATAACTCAAATGAGACAAAATTAACACATCTGATATGGTAACAAATAAAATGTACATCAATTCTGCTCTGAGATAGAACAAATGACATCGGACCGGAAAATGATGCTGCAAAGATTTTTCTAGACTGAAAGTAAAAGAATAAAAAAGGGGGAAAATGTAGATTTCTTCAACTCAACATTGATTATGGGTTTCCCTGGTGGCTCAGATGATTAAGAATCTGCCTACAATGCAGGAGACCCAGGTTCGATCCTTGGGTCAGGAAGATTCCCCTGGAGGAGGGCATGGCAACCCACTCCAGTATTCTTGCCTGGAGAATTCCATGGACAGAGGAGCCTGGTGGGCTATAGTCCACAGGGTTGCAAAGAGCCAGACACGACTGAGTGACTAACACTTTCACTTTCATTAGTGAGAACTCTACAATTTTCTAGGTAAAGGGTATAATTAATCATAAGTATACTTGGGTATATTATGTATGAAAGTAAAGGTCAAGTGATCGAACCATCGGAACTGCAGAGAGAGCCCATTTAAGCCTTAGGAAAAATAAACAAAACTCAATTTTCTTTTTTTGTATGTGTGTGATTGGAATAATTAAGATCTAGTACTCTTACCTGGAAAATCCCATGGACGGAGGAGCCTGGTAGGCTGCAGTCCATGGGGTCGCTAAGAGTCGGACATGACTGAGCGACTTCACTTTCACTTTTCACTTTCATGCATTGGAGAAGGAAATGGCAACCCACTCCAGTGTTCTTTCCTGGAGAATCCCAGGGATCAGGGAGCCTGGGGGGCTGCCGTCTATGGGGTCGCACAGAGTCAGACACGACTGAAGCGACTTAGCAGCAGCAGCAGCAGTCTGTTAGCAGGCTTGATGATTATAATGCAATATTGTCTATTTCACTATACTGTGATTAGATCTCTGGGACTTACTTGCTACTAGCTTTAAATTTCTGCCCTTAACATAAGACAGGTACATTGAACTATCACTACAATGACTATCATATAACAATATACAAACATATCAAATCAACATGCTATAGACCTTAAAATTAAATGATGCTGTTGGTGGACTATAGTCCATGGAGTCTCAAAGAGTCAGACAACAATTTAGTGACTAAACAACAACAAAGTATGTCAAATATTTTTCAATAAAAACAGAAAACAGAACTCAAATTCCACTAACAGAACAAGTTTGCTCTCTCTCTCATTCTTTCTTGCTCTATCTCTCCTCAATTTCAGGTAAAGTTAGAAAAAGAAATTTAGGATCAAACTGGCCTAACTTAAGTGAAGTGCCTACCCTCATCTGGCAAATAAAATGACCCCCCTCTCTCCCTGCCAATGGGTGGAGGCAAGTAAAACATTATTCTATGAAGCAGGTTTCAAAAGGAAAAAGGGCATGCAAGAGGAAGTTAAGGATTCTCAGTAAATAAATACATAATACAATTGTCCAACTTTGGGGGATAAAAAAATCTATCAAATTAAACATTCTAGTCAATTACAGAGCATATAAATGGTATAAATATTAAATGTCAAAAGCACATATATCTTCAGTTTTAAAAATGCATCCATGCCAAAGTTTCAGAAGCACTAAGAATATTCAAGAAAACAATGAAATAAGACCTGAACTCTAACTCATGAAAATAGTAAGCTTTACTAGTTGACAATGTACACACACACAAAAGTCAAACCAACAAACAGCAACAAATATAGAAAAAAGTACATTTTATTCAAGAGGCATTGAAAACTTATTCAGAATTTGTTGCTCCTTTATTTTTAAAAAATAAATAAATAAAAACAAAGCATTCACACTCCAGATGTGTGCTGTGCTTAGTCCCTCAATCATGTCTGACTCTTTGAGACCCTATGGAATATAGCCCGCCAGACTTCTCTGTCCATGGTATTCTCCAGGCAAGAATACTGGAGTGGGTTGCCATTTCCTTCTTCAGGGGATCTTCCCAACCCAGGGATCGAACCCAGGTCTCCCACATTGCAGGGAAATTCTTTACCGTTTGTGCCACCAGGACCTTGATAATATCCTTCATGCTGTGCTGTGCTTTGTTTAGTCACTCAATCTTGTCCAACTCTTTGAGACCCTGTGGACTGGCTCATCTACCCATGGGGATCCTCCAGGCAAGAATATTGAAGTGGGTTGCTGTTGGGGGCCAGAGTGAGGTACTCCGCCCATGGCGAAGGTCATGAGGAAGGAGGCTCGACATACGCAAAGGCGGGATCAAGCCTCAGGAGTCCCCCTGGAAATCCTCGAGTGTCTACCCCCATAACCAGAGCCTGCCTACTTTACTACTTTGTGCTCTCACCTACACCTCTGACTTTACAGGGGGCTGTCCCCCACCACCTCTTTCGGAGAAGGAGTTAACCTAGAGCTCCAGTCAATAAAAACTCTTGGGCTTGACAAGAGTGTTTTAACCTACAAACTCCTCTGAAGGTTCTCTAGCCTGCCTGACAGGTTTGTCTGGCCACATGTGATTGCTCACAGCCTCCCAACCGTGAGAGGCACGAGATGCTTTAAACCCTCTAAAAACAGGTTCTTTAGAGAAGTTAGAAAACTATAAGTATAGTGGGCTGATTAGAAATTGTGTTGGTGAAGGGTTTTTCATTTGTTGAGCCAATGTTTGTTGCTAAGTCTCCACATCCCCTGCCCTTACACACATTAATGAATATATAGAAGAAATAAGTATTAACCTTTGATATTAATCACGTTAGACCTTAGGCTAAGTAAATTCTTTCCTTAACTAAAACCCACTACACCCTCACCCTATAGGAATGTAACTTTATTTGGGTGGTGTCTGTTTTAAGAATAATCACCCCTGGAGAAATAAGTGTCCTGGTTGACTGACCATTGTCACAAGGAGAGGGTCATAAATTGTCAGCAGACCCCCCTGGCCAGAAAATGATGTAACACCCCTAAGACCTCTGTATACATTTGTATGAAGCACCTGACTTTGATAAAAGTCAGGACTGCTGATCCCGCGTGACTTTTGCATAACATCTCAGTGTATAAAAGTAGACCATGGAAAATAAAGAATTGGGATCAGTTTCTCGAAATACTGGTCTCCCCATGTCGCTCTCTCTCTCACTCTGGCTGAGTCTCCATCTGGAGCGAGGAACCCACCGTGCTTACTAATTATGCCTGGGCTTCTAAGATCCGACCGGGGAGGCCTCAGTGTCTCCTCTCCTTCGGGAGAATGGAAGGACGCTGTGGCCTACGTAAGTGGTGCAAACTTCTTGTCTTGAAGTTTTATTGGTCTCCAGCGTAAACCAAGCCACTCAGCCTCTTTTCTCCACTGAATTTTCCTACTGAGCTATCCTCATCCTATTGCTCTTTATATCTTTGATAAAATATTTAAATAAATAGGTCGCCGACGCCGTCCCCGCTTCGAATACCCTGGATCAGCCGAGGCAGGACCCCGGCAGGTTGCCATCCCTCCTCCAGGGGATCATCCCAATTTAGGGATCGAATCCAGGTCTCCTGCATTGCCAGAAGATTTTTTTTAATCATTTGAGCTACCAGGGAAGCCTGAGAATACTAGAGTGGGTAGCCTATGCCATCCCAGGAGATCTTCCAGACCCAGGAATCGAACCAGGGTCTCCTGCACTGCAGGTGGATTTTTTACCTCCCAGCTACCAGGGAAGCCCAATATACTTCATAGCTAAAAGCCATTCCCAGTGGAAAATAGAGGCAGTATATTTGAAATTAAAAGGTGGTGCTCTATTTACTTGTTTTGTATAGTAATTTTCTTGGGTTGTCAAATTGATTACTAAAAATAATACCACCTATTATAGAAGTGAATTGAAATAAAATTGGTACAATTATTAAAGTGGATGAAGTATTATTACTTAGAGAGAAAAAAAATTACTAAACAGAAAGATGTCATATATTAAGCTGCTTTTTTCTCTTAAACACTAGAAATTTTAAATCTCCTCAAATGTAGCACTTTCTTAGGTGAGAATTTTCCAAGAAATATTCTGTTTTTTAGTGTAAAATCTGTGCAGATGTCAAACATCTGATGGTGAAAAACCAAGATTATATTTAGCTTTAACTCAGAGTTTTTTGGAGAAGTGGATTTATGTTTACTTTACAAAGGCATATGTTCATTTTAAGTGTTAGTGTGTTGATGAGAAGAGAAGAGAAATATTTTAAGGTAACAATTATAAAGGCAAGAGGAATAAAAATAAATAACATTTGTTGCTGAAATCTCAAAGATTACTTAATCCAAACAAGTTAATATGCATGAAACTATATTTTCTAGTAGATTTGACTCTAGAAAAATTGAAAGTATCTAATATACATGCTTATTAGAGTGTCCATGTTAGTGTTGACATAGTGTGTTCCCACTCTAATATAATGTAATATAATGTTTCCCATTTCTACCAAGAGTCTAGTAAAAAATATTATAAAATTAAACATAATCAAGTTCAACTCAGAGTATATATTTCTGCATTGTATATGCAACTAGATCACTTAAGGGTTATTCACTCTGTTATAAAAACCTTTTCATTTTTGTTTAGTTCCTAACTAGCCATTGAGTAAACTATATTAGCATGTCAAAAGCTGACAGTTAAAACATAAGTTTATTATTATTAAGGCTTAGATATGTGTGCTAAGTTGCTTTCATAGTGTTTGACTCTTTGGGACCTTATGGACTGCAGTCTGCCAGGCTCCTCTCTCCATGGGATTCTCCAGGCAAGAATAATGGAGTGGGTTTTCATTTCCTACTCCAGGGGATCTTTTTGATCCAGGTATAAACCCATGACTCTTAGTGTCTCCTGCATTGGCAGGGGAGCTCTTTACCACTAGTGCCACCTGTAAAGCCCCCAACTCAGAAAAAGCTGGAAACAAAAGCTACTTTCTTGCAATTCCAAGATTGCTGGAAAGACTGCCACCCCCCTTAATCAATCTCTCCATGCTTGTTAGTACCTATACTTCCTGTATCAGTTCAGTCAGTTCAGTTCAGTCGCTCAGTCGTGTCCGACTCTTTGTGACCCCATGAATCGCAGCACGCCAGGCCTCCCTGTCCATCACCAACTCCTGGAGTTCACTCAGACTCACGTCCATCGAGTCAGCAATGCCATCCAGCCATCTCATCCTCTGTCGTCCCCTTCTCCTCTTGCCCCCAATCCCTCCCAGCATCAGAGTCTTTTCCAATGAGTCAACTCTTCGCATCAGGTGGCCAAAGTACTGGAGTTTCAGCTTTAGCAAAATTCCTTCCAAAGAAATCCCAGGGCTGATCTCCTTCAGAATGGACTGGTTGGATGTCCTTGCAGTCCAAGGGACTCTCAAGAGTCTTCTCCAACACCACACTTCAAAAGCATCAATTCTTCAGCACTCAGCCTTCTTCACAGTCCAACTCTCACATCCATACATGACCACAGGAAAAACCATAGCCTTGACTAGACGAACCTTTGTTGGCCAAGTAATGTCTCTGCTTTTGAATACGCTATCTAGGTTGGTCATAACTTTCCTTCTAAGGAGTAAGCGTCTTTTAATTTCATAGCTGCAGTCACCATCTGTAGTGATTTTGGAGCCCAGAAAAATAAAGTCTGACACCGTTTCCACTGTTTCCCCACCTATTTCCCATGAAGTGGTGGGACCGGATGCCATGATCTTCGTTTTCTGAATGTTGAGCTTTAAGCCAACTTTTTCACTCTCCACTTTCAGTTTCATCAAGAGGCTTTTGAGTTCCTCTTCACTTTCTGCCATAAGGGTGGTGTCATCTGCATATCTGAGGTTATTGATATTTCTCCTGGTTTCTTCCAGTCCAGCGTTTCTCATGATGTACTCTGCATGGAAGTTAAATAAACAGGGTGACAATATACAGCCTTGATGAACTCCTTTTCCTATTTGGAACCAGTCTAGGAGTTTATAATTCTTCTCGTTTTTGAATCCACTAAAATTAAAACCACATGGAAAGGGTAATACTTTAAGGAAACTATCTGTTAAATATCCTTCAGAACAAGGGAGATGCATTCAGCTTAGAATGGCTGTTATCGAAGACAAAGAATAACAAGTGTTGGGAAAGATATGGAAAACGGGAATTCATATACTATTGGTAAGAATGAAATTGGTGCAGCCATTATAGAACAGTGTGCAGGTTTCTAAAAAACTTAAAAATAGAATTACCATATGATCCAGTAATCCTTCTTCTGGGTATATATCCAAATAAGCAAAAGCAATCTATTGAAGAGATACCTGCACTCCCATTTAACTACCACTTACTCAAAATAACAAAGATATGAAAATAACGTACATGTCCATCAATGCATGAATAGATGAAGGCATGAATGTGATATATATACATAATGAAATTTTATTCAACCTTTAAGAAAAGGAAATCCTGTCACTTGCAACGCCATGGATGAAACTTCAGGACATTATGCCAACTGAAATAAGCCAGACACAGAAAGATAAATATTGCATGATGTCACTTACATGTGAAATCTAAAATAGTGTAACTCATAGAAGCAGAGAGTAGAATGATGGTGGCCAGGGGTGGAGGGATAGAGAACTGGAATGAGGAGATGTTGGTCAAAAGGTACAAAGTTTCAGTGATGCAAGATGAATGAGTTTTGGAAACATACATCAAGAGGACTACAGTTAATAGTACTGTATTCTATACTTGGAATCTGCTAAGAAGACAGAAGTGACTTTTCTGGTGGCTTAGACCGTAAAATGTCTGTCTACAATGCAGGGGACGTGGGTTTGAGCCCTGGATTGGGAGGATCCCCTAGAGAAGGAAATGGCAATCCACTCCAGTACTATTGCCTGGAAAATTCCATGGACAGAAGAGTTTGGTAGGCTACAGTCTATGGGGTCCCAAAGAGTTGGACATGATTGAGCAACTTCAGTTTCAAGATGACAGATCTTAAATTAGGTATTTTCAATATACACACAATGGTAACTTTATAAAGGTGACAGATAAGTTATTTAGCTTGATTGTGGATCTTTTCACAATGTATAAATATATTGAAACATCAAGTATGCTACATTAAATCTATACAATTTTTAAGTGTCAAAGATTTCTCAATAAATTTATTTTATTTCAAAAAATAAAATAAATTATTTCAAAAAATAAAATAAATAAAATAAAATAAAATAATTTCAAAAAATAAAATAAATTTATTTTTTGAAAAAGGATATAATTTGAATAGGAAACAACATCATGATTCTGGTATGTAATATGGAAAGAAGAAAAACTTGGGTAGGAATGAGAAGTAGTTTGGGGAAGGATAGGCTTCCCTGGTAGCTCAGCTGGTAAAGAATTTGCCTGTAATGCAGGAGACCCTGGTTCCATTCCTGGGTCAGGAAGGTCCCCTGGAGAAGGCATAGGCTACTCACTCCAGTATTCCTGGGCTTCCTTGGTGGCTCAGATGGTAAAGAATCTGCCTGCAATGTGGGAGACCTGGGTTTAATCCCTGGGTTGGGAAGATCCCCTGGAGTAGGAAATGGCAACCCACTCCAGTATTCTTGCCTGGAGAATCCCCACGGACAGAGGAGCCTGGCAGGCTACAGTCCATGGGTCACAAGGAGTCAGACACGACTGAGCGACTAAGCACATCACAGCACACCTGAGAGCCTTACTCAACACCCACACAGGACTTTGATGAATCTCAGGAAATAAGTTTAGGGAACTAAAGCAAGTAGCTAAAGACTACAAGTCCTAAAGCACTCAAAACAAGCATATCTAATTAATATATCATTTAGAACTCTACATTTCTGATGAACTGTTTTTTAAAATAAAGGGAATAATAAAGCAGAAATTAGATTTGTGGTTACCTGAGGGAAGGTGGCAGAGCACTTAGGTAGTGTCAATGTTATTGCCAATGTAATTAATCTTAAATTGGAAGGTGGATTCTCAGGTGTTTGTTTTAATTTCATGCTTCACAGTTTTCATATACCCTTTGATATAACTCAAATATTATTAATTTTTTGAATGAAGCACAGAAGAAAATAGTTATGTTCATATATTGCTAAAGACTGGCACTAGGTTAAACAAGGCTAAATGTGTGCAGAAGTACTGGAAAGACGTCATGGATTTCCTTTTTTTTTTTTTTTGCATTAATGATTGTCTCCCAGGCTGCATGCATGAGGATTGGAGGTGCTGCCACAAGGCCAGGAAAACTCTCTGGGAGGTATGCATGATAAGAACTCTGACAGCTCTCTGGCCCTTTGAAGACAGAAGCAGACAAAGAAATTGAAACTGGACACATGAATCTGGCTGAAAGGCAAAACTCACCCTGGTGAACAATGTCAGAGCAAGACAGTAGCTAATTCAAGAAATATTTCAAGTTGCTGTACTGTGCTTAGTCGCTCAGTCATGTCCCATGCTTTGCAACCCCATGGACTGTAGCTTACCAGGCTCCTCTATCTGTGGGGATTCTACGGGCAAGAAAATTGGAGTAGGTTGCCATCCCTCCTCAAAGAGATCTTCCCAACTCAGGGATCGTACTCAGGTCTCTGCATTGCAGGCAGATCCTTTACCATCTGAGCCACCCTGGTGAACAATGTCAGAGCAAGGCAGTAGTTAATTCAAGAAATATTTCAAGTTGCAAGAAGACAGAAATAACATAGGAGGTATTTCAAAGTTTAAAAAAAATAATTTTTTTTTAAAAAATAGAAGGATAAGACAAGCCACAGACAGAGACAAAATATTTACAGAAGACATATCTAATAAAGGACTGTTACCAAAATATACAAAAACTTTTAAAATATAGCCATAAGAAAATGAACAGTCCAATTAAAAAAATGGGCAAAATACCTGAACAGATAACTCAGCACAGAAGATATACAGATGTCAAATAAACACATGGGGAGTTGTTCAAAGTCATATGTCATTAAGGAATTGCAAATTAAAACAATAATGAGGTACCAATAAATATCTGCAAACAGTTGACTCATTGGTAAAATCCCTGATACTGGGAAAGATTGAGGGCAGAAGGAGAAGAGGGCGTCAGAGGATGACATGGCTGGATGGCATCACCGATGCAATGGACATAAATATGGGCAAACTGCGGGAGATGATGAGGGACAGGGAGGCCTGTCCCTGCAGGCATGCTGCAGTCCATGAGGTCGCAAAGTCAGACATGACTGGGCGGCTGAACAACAACAACACTAAATAACCTATTGTGTATTAGTCTCTCAGTCATGTCCAAGTTTTTGCAATGCCATGGATTGTAGCCTGCTAAGCTCCTCTATCCATGGAATTCTCCAGGCAAGAATACTGGAGTGGGTAGCCATTCCCTTCTCCAGGAGATCTTTCCAACTCAGGGATCGAATCTGGATCTCCTGCATTGCAGGCCGATTCCTTACCATCTGAGTCACTATAGAAGCCCAACTATTAGAATGACAAAAATCCAAAACACTAATACCACCAAATGCTGGCAAAGCTATGAACCAAAAATTACTCTCATTCATTGCTAGTGGGAATTCAAAATAATTCAGCTATTTGAATGACAGATTGGCAGTTATCTTTTATCCTAAGATCTAGTAATCATGCTCCTTGGTGTTTACTCAAGTGAGTTAAAAAATTAAGTCCTCACAGAAACTGTACACATATTTGTACAGCAGCTTTAATCATAACTGCATAAACTTGGAAACCACCAAGAAGTCTTTAAGCAGGAAAATGGATAGACAAACTTTGATATATCCAGCCAATGGAATATTACTCAACACTAAAAAGAAATGAGCTATCAAGCCATGAAAAGAAATGGAGGAAAATTAAATGCATATCACTAAGTAACAGAAGCCAATCAGAAAGCTAAATAATGTAGGATCCCAACTGTAAGACATTCTAGACAAGGCAAAACTAGAGACAGTAAAAAGGTTAGTGATTCCCAGGTGTTGGGGGAAGGGGAGAAGGAGGGATGAATAGACAGAGCTCAGACAATTTTTAGGTTGATGGCATTATTCTGTATGATTCTACAATGGTAAACACACTTACCAAAATGCACAGAATGTACAACATCCCGAGTAAATCTTTATATAAACTGAAGACTTTAGGTGATAATGATGTGCCAATGTAGGTTCATCAGTTATAGCAAATGTACCACTCTGGTGGGAAATATTGATAGAAGGAAGGTCTTATCTGTGTAGGGTCTGAGAATAATTGGGAATTCTTTGTACTTTCTATTCAGTTTTGCTGTGAATCTAATACTCCATTTCAAAAAATCAACTTGAAATCGCTGAAGACCAGGTATAATCAGAAAGTGGATAATGAGAGTATACTTTGGCATCAGGAACACAGATAAGCAATCTCCACAAAAGATTCAAGTAAAAGTAAATTTTAATATTAAATCAACATTCAATCCAGCAAGAAAACACATTTCAGCCTGTAAAGAATCAAAGTTTAGAGTATCAGTGTGAAAGTAGGTGAGCCATGTTTTTTTAAGAAAGGATAATTGACTGAAGTAAAAAATATGAGTGCATAAGTAAATTTAGATGTGGACCCAATAAGTACATTCCCTTAAAAAGGTAGCCAGGCTTAAAACAGTAGACTAGTGCTCAGAAATGCAAAGATTTGAATAATCGAAATCAACTATCCTGTTAATATTGCCATTATAATGTGTATTCAAGAAGCAGCTTCTACTAGGTTTGAGCAAGCTTGTCAGATGACTAGAATAAATGTCAAGCTCCATCTAGGATAGGACAATGCTTATATCCTGTTCATCTCAGAAATCTTAATTTCATCAGGTTTGCTTTGAATAAGATTTAATCTTCCAATGTGAAATTTTAGATACACTGTCAGAATAATAGAATAGATTTGCTACAGTAAGACCAACAGCAGAAACTATCAGAAAAGCTCTCTTTAAATGATGATCCAATTATAAAACTGCTGCTGCTGCTGCTAAGTCACTTCAGTCGTGTCCGACTCTGTGCAACTCCACAACTATGGGATAGTATTTCCAAAACCCAGGTAAGGACACATATCCAGATACAGGAAGCATAGGGGGTGGGTCCCGAACAAGATGACCCCAAAGAGACATACAGCAGGACATATCATAATTAAATGGCAAAAGTTAAAGAGAGGATTCTGAAGGAAGCAAGAGAAAAACCAAGAGTTAGTTATAAGGGAACCTCCATAAGGCTATCAGCTGGATTTCTCTGCAGAAATTGTTCAGGCCACAAAGGAGTAGCAAGATATATTCAAAATCCTGAAAGGTAAAAACCTACAAACTAGAATATTCTACCCAGGTTATCATTTAGATAGAAGGAGAGAGAAAAAATTTCTCAGAAAAGCACAAATTAAAAGAATACAGCAATACTAAACCTACCCCAGAAGTGTTGAAGGGTCTTCTCTAAATGGAAAAGAAGCAAGAATCTATATGAAGGGGGGAAAAAATCACAATAAGAAAGGCAAATATATAAAATGATTGAAGATCAATTAAATAATCCAGCACATAGATTAAAGAATAATAAAGAAATTCAGCAAAAGGATGAACAAGAAAATGTAAAACAGGACATCAAAATCACAAAATGTGGGGGAGGGGAGTAAGAAAACATTGGTCTTTTAGAATAAATCTACACTTATATGACTTCCAGTCTGAAGCAAGTGGAGATAGTTATGGATTAATGTACTTGAAAATCAGGTTTATCACATATCAAAGACATATGATAGATTAAAAAAAAATAAACACAAGTATAATTCAAAAGAAAACCATTAAACTACAAAAGGAAAAATGAAAAAAAGAAAGGAACAAAGAATAAGCACAAAATCAACTGGGAAATAAAGTTTAAAATAGCAGTAAATACACACTTTTAAATAATAACTTTAAATATCAACGAACTAAATGCTATGACTGAAAGACTAGAATGGCAGGTTGGTTAATAAAACAAGAACCTACAATCTGCTGCCTACAAGAGACACACTTTAGGGCAAAAGATACACACATACTGAAAGTGAGGGAGTGGAAAAAGACCCTTCATGGAAATGGAAATGATGAGAAAGTAGGAGTAGCAATACTCATATCAGACAAAATAGACTGTAAAACAAAGGCCATAAAGAAAAGAAGGATACCATATAATGATATGAGTCAATATAAGAAGAGGATATAGAATCATCAGGCAGCATCACCCCTCAGCATTTTTCATTCTATCTCATTTTTCCCTTCTTTAATTTCTTTCTCTCTGAGTTAACTGCAATATCATCCTTGTAAGAAGGTATCACTTTCTAGATGCAATCCTTCCTGTTACCAAGAACTTTTGCTTGAGGGAAAGTACTGAAAGATGTTTTTTTCGAATCCATAAAAATTCTTGTTCTTATGCAAAACTAGAAACAATAGAAAATTTAAGCTTAAAAAAAATCTCAAATTGCAATTGTAACACTAAGAGAAAACAATAACTGTGTTGTATATGAATTTATAAAAATCTTACTTGGGCTACCTGAAGCTTTTGTTTGTTTGTTTGTTTAAACCTAAAGCTTTATCCTCTCACTTTAAAAGTAGATTTTTAAAATATTTAATTAGCTTTCGTATCAGCTGATTCATGAAACCTGGGCAGAACTTTATAGTCAAGAACTAAGCATAAATGAAGGCACTGTTCTATTTAGAAGTCACTGTTCCTTTGACCTGAATAAAAATATGTATGGCTATGTTAGAACTCAATTTGAGTTCTAAAACAAATATAATGACGAATTATACAAATTTCCTACAAAAGAGTTAATTTGTTGTTGCCAAAACTGAATTTCTAAAAGCCGGAATACTTCTCATGTATCAGTTTTTTAAAAAAATACTTCAACTGAATAAGAACAAAACTTACATGAAAGTGTTCTTAAGAGTTTGGAGAGTGAGAAGTAAAGGAGACAAGCAATAGAAAATAGAACTGAACCATTTCTTGAGTCTCTTTATGCAAGTTTTGCTGATTCTTTAGTGAGGTAGAAGATTAAAAAAAGAAAAATAGTTACAGATTCCATGTTACTCTTTTTTAAAACATGTGTCCAATACAAAACTTTTTTCCCCAAACACTTCTAACTTCTTACATTGGGAAGGGTCCAAATTTGGCACCTTCTATCTCAGAGTCAGGGCTGGGGCTGTGGCAGCCTGTGGCAGGTATGGGAACAAGCCTCTGATGGGGGCTCTAGGAATGTGAACTCTCTCAGGTCCAATCTTTGCTCATCCTTCCCTGTTTTTCACGACTCCTTCCTCATCAGAATGGTGAGATGAGTGACACACTTGGATATGTTTCCTTGCAACCACCAAATGTCTCTCAGTTAATAAATGAATCCATGAATAGACATATTTAGACAGAGATATATAAAGCATTATGTCTGAATCACCTGTTAAGCCTGAATATACAAGAGGAGTTTGTAAGTAATGAAAATGGTCTTCTAGAATTCTCAGCAACATGGTTAAAAAAAATCTAAATTCACGCAGTTTTCAGTGGTAAAATGTATTATCTGTAAATAGCTAATGGGCTTCCCTGATAGCTCAGTTGGTATAGAATCTACCTGCAATGCAGGAGACCCCGGCTTAAATCCTGGGTCAGGAAGATCCGCGGGAGAAGGGATAGGCTACTCACTCCAGTATTCTTGGGATTCCCTTGTGGTTCCGCTGGTAAAGAATCCACCTGCAATGCAGGAGAGCCCAGTTCGATTTCTGGGTTGGGAATATCCCCTGGAGAAGAGAAAAGCTACCCACTCCAGTATTCTGGCCTAGAGAATTCCATACATTGTATAGCCCACTAGGTCACAAAGAGTCAGACATGACTGAGTGACTTTCACTTCAATAAATAGCTAAATACAGCCAGTACTGGAATTTTGAAACTTTTAAGGGAAAAAAAATCAAGTAAATTATTCAAAAAATAATAAATATTCCATAAAATATTAAATACTAAAAACATATTTCATAAAATAAAAATAGCAACTAAACTTTTATCATGTTCAAAGAAACTCTGGTCAAAATTAAGGTCAACTTTATTCCAATCATCTCATTTTCTCTTAGCATACTAGATTCCAAAATTTAGAATAATTTTATTTTTTTAATTAAATATTATTTCTAAGAGACATAACTAAATGTCTTGATACTTACTAGAGTTTCCCAATCTATTCTAATTCATAAGCCACCTACTAATATAATGATCTATCTCTCTCGCTACTTGATGCATCTACTGTACATTTTGATGTATATCATATTGTCTGAAATCTATCAGATTTCTCTTCTCTAGAGCAATAGTGGATATTCATGACTCTGGCGCTAAGATTCCTCCTAAGTCACCCAAAAGAGAGAATATTATATTTTGACTAGTTCTGATGCCCTGTGTATTTTTATCAAATAGAAAACAATTGCATTGTTGTATATTTGTCATCTTCTTGTCGGTAGGAATTAAGATCGGCATTTCTTTTTAGCCTCACTATATCAATATTGCCTCACTACTAGTCAATGCCCTTCGAACACACATGAATTGGGTGTGCAAACTGTTCATGAAAAGGAAGTTAATCTGTCCGCAATGGTCACTTCTCTTCTAAGCATGTTGCATGGATGCTATAGAAAGAATATCATAAACAGTCTGAAGATAGCCAGAACACACAAAATAATTACAACATGTCTTTGCAATACCTTAAAGTTTTCTAGAGAATATATTATGATATTTATTTCATTTATTTTAAATGAGCCTGACTCTTGCTACAAATTTTCATATCAACATAAAACTGTGTAAGATATAATAGTTTCTTACAGGATATGGGAACCTAGATTTGAAGAGGTCATTGTCCGAGACTGAAAAAACACTCTAAACTGAGAAACTAGCCACTCTCATAGTAACTCATCCTTAGAGATGATTTGTAAATGTATTGCTGCTGGTTGAGATGAAGTGTTCCTCAGTCTCCATCAAGAAGATCAAATTATATTCACAAGATACTGTGAACATAACATTTTAAAGAAATTAGTCATTCAGTTAAACTGTAACTTAACTTACTTAAAGATGATCCTTGTTTCTTTAGCCCAGAAGGGACACTTCCCATGCAGAGGAGAATTTTACTTCATTTTGCCAGGCAGAAGCTTACAAGCAAAAGGGAATAGGAAGCTAACATAATCAGATCAAACTGTTCACTAATATCATCCAGCTCTCTTTCCACTGGTTCTATATAAATCAAGCTACCTTTTTGCATTTTCATGCAAATTTTTTTCTGAGAGAGAATGTGCTGACCAGCTGTATTTCCTTCCTCTTGGCAGATTTACTTCTAATTATGAATTATAGAACTAGCCTTCTGGCTTATCATGGGTCTCTTACAAGTTTCATTAGCATGAGTCAGTTCCCCTGAGTCAGATCAAGTCTGTGTTTAATGGTGGGATTGAATTTCTGGGCTCACAAAGCTGAAAATCTAGTCTCTAAGGACCAGCAGCCCCACAAAGGTATCACATGCCTAGGGACCATAGCTGAATTTCCAACTGAACTTTTAGCATGTCTCTTTAAGTGAAAAAAAAAAAAAAAAAGAAGAAGAAGTATTTGAAAAGCAGGCAATTCCCTTTTAAAAGTTCAGAAAAAGATAAGTTACCTAAGAGGTTAGGTAGGCAAATCCTAAGGGAGAGGCCCTCTCAGCACTATTTCAGTTCTCTCACTTGGCCAGTCTGAAAGTGCAGAGTGAAGCACAAATGTAAGCATTTATTAACTGAATCACATCAACTCAAGATAATTATATCTCAGTCAAATCAGGCCACAAAACCTGCATGTCTGCAACTCTAAGAGGGTTAGGGTGGTCAATGCTTACTTTATCAGACAATTACAACTGTCCATCTTATCTTCCTAGATAGATAAAAACTTGCTCCCTCTTAGGTAACTACAGGCAAATGTTTAAAAAGTACAAAATAAAATTGAGAAAATCATCATCTGTTCTAATTTAGATTAATGTGGAGATTCTTCAGTTGTCCAAGGTGAGAAATTATATAAACCAATATTTAGAATATACAGAGTCACATTACAATTTTAAAGACAATGCATTATATACATGTAATTCCAGTTGAGCTATTTAAAATCCTAAACGATGATGCTGTTAGAGTGCTGCACTCAATATGTCAGCAAATTTGGAAAACTCAGTAGTGGCCTAGAAAAGACCAGTTTTCTTTCCAATCCCAAAGAAACACAATGCCAAAGAATGTTCACACTACCGTACAATTGTGCTCATTTCACGTGGTAAGAAGGTAATGCTCAAAATCCTTCAAGATAGACTTCAGCAGTATGTGAACCAAGAACTTCCAGGCATACAAGCTGGATTTAGAAAAGACAGAGGAACCAGAGATTAAACTGTTAACAAACTTTGGATCATAGAAAAAGCAAGGGAATTCCAGAAAAAAACATCTCTCTCTCTCTGCTTCCTTGAATATGCTAAAGTGTTTGGCTGTGTGGGTCACAACAAGCTGTAGAAAATTCTTAAAGAGATAGAAATACCAAACCACCTTACCTACCTCCTGAGAAATCGGTATGCAGGTCAAGATGCAACAGTTAGAACCAGACATGGAACAACAGACTGGTTCCAAAATGGGAAAGGAGTACTTCAAGGCTGTATATTGTCAACCTGCATATTTAACTTCTATGAAGAGTACATCATGTGAAATGCCAGGCTGGATGAAGCACAAGCTAGAATCAAGATTGCTGGGGGAAATATCAACAACCCCAGATATGCAAATGATACCACTTTAATGGCAGAAAGTGAAGAGGAACTAAAGAGGCTCTTCAGTTCAGTTCAGTCACTCAGTCGTGTCCGACTCTTTGCAACCCCAGGAATCGCAGCACGCCAGGCCTCCCTGTCCATCACCAACTCCTGGAGTTTACTCAAACTCATGTCCATCGAGTCGGTGATGCCATCCAGCCATCTCATCCTCTGTTGTCCCCTTAGCTCTGAGGAAAAGGGGCTCTTGATAAGGGTCAAAGAGGAGAGTGAAAAAGCTGGCTTAAAATTCAACATTCAAAACACAAAGATCATGAGTCCCATAACTTCATGGCAAATAGATGGGGAAAAAGTGGAAACTGTGACAGATTTTATTATCTTGAGGCTCCAAAATCACTGTGGACAGTGACTGCAACCATGAAATTAAGAGACATTGGATCCTTGGAAGCAACACTATGACAAACCTAGACAGTGTATTAAAAAGCAGAGACATAACTTTGCAAACAAATGTCCATATAGTTAAAGCTATGGTTTTTCCAGTAATCATGTATGGATGTGAGAGTTGGACCACAAAGAAAGCTCAGCAGCAACAAATCAATGCTTTCAAACTGTGGTGCTGGAGAAGACTCCTGAGAGTCCCTTGGACAGGAAGGAGATCAAAGCAGTCGATCCCAGATGAAATCAACCCTGAATATTCACAGGAAGGACTGATGCTGAAGCTGAAGCTGAAGCTCCAATACTTTGGTTACCTGATGTGAAGAGCTAACTCATTGGTAAAGACCCTGATGCTGGGAAAGATTGAAAGCAAAAGAAGGGGTTGTAAGAGAATGAGATGGTTATATAGCATCACCAACTCAACGGACATAAATTTGAGCAAATTCTGGGAGATAATGGAGGACAGAGGAACCTGGCAGGTTACAACCCATAGGGTCACAAAGAAGTCAGATACAACTTAGTGACTGAACAACAACAATGGACACCATATTTCAGCACTAAAATAAGATATGCATCATGTTCTCAGCAACCCAAGAGACATGGAAACCAATCAGAAATACTGCAAGTAGTCCTGACTCTTCTCTACATATCAAAGACAACGTTTCATTGGCCTACTAGAATCTATTCTCTGAAATCCAGCTGGAAAATATGTTAAATAGCCATAACCATAGGAAAAATAATGCTGATACTATTTTATTGGAAGCATTATTTATTTACAAATTATTTTGAATAAGCTGAAAGATACTATGGTGAAACATGCTTGGAAAAAGTATTCAGAATCCCCTTTTCTCTTAAGATTGCTTTAACTATTCAGGGTATTTTGTGATTCCAAGCAAAATTTAGGATTGTTTTCCTATTTTGTGCAAAATGTCACAAGAATTTTGATAGAGACTGCATTGAATTTATAGATCACTTTGGGTATTATGGACATTTTAACCCTTCCAATCTATGAACATGGGATATGTTTCAATTTATCTATGTCTTCTTCAATTTATTTCCTCAGTGTTTTATACTTTTCAGGGTACAGAACTTTCACCTACTTGGTTAAATTCTTTTCTAAGTGTTTCTTTTCGATGCTTTTATAAATGGAATAGTTTACTTAATTTCTTTTTTGGATAGATCATTGTTAATATATAGAAGCACAACTGGTTTTTGTATGTTGCTTGTATCTTGAAACTTTACTGAATTTGTTTGTCAGTTCTAATAGTTTTTGGTAGTGTCTTTGGGGCTGCCATCTATGGGGTCGCACAGAGTCGGACACAACTGAAGTGACTTAGCAGCAGTAGCAGTAGCAGTTGGGGTTTTCTATATAAAAGATCAAATCATCTAGAAAAAGAGACAGTTTTACTTCTTCCTTTCTGATTTGAATGCTTTTGTTTCTTTTTCTTGTCTTATTACTTTAGCTAGAACTTCCAGAACTACATTGAATAGAAAAGGTGAGAGTAGGCATCCTGTTTTGCTCCTGATCTTAAAAGAAAAGCTTTTAGTTTTTCACCATTGAGTATGATCCTAGCTGTGGGCTTGACATAGATAGCAATTATTATGTTGAGTTACATTCTATCTACACCTAATTTGTTGTTGTTGTTGTTTTCACTAAAGGTGTTGAATTTTGTCAAATGCTTTTTCTATATCTCTTTAGATGAGCATATGACTTTTATCATTTCTTTTGTTAATGTAATCTATTAAGTTGATTGAACAAGAGAACAAACCTGGAGGCATCACACTTCCTGATTTCAAACTATTAAAATGTTGTAGCAATCAAAGCACTATGGTATGTCATAAAAAGGCATATAGATCAATGAAACAGAATAAAGACCCAGAAATAAACCCATGAATATTTGGTCAAGGTATTTTCCACAAAGGTCCCAAGAATACACAATGAAGAAATGATAGTCTCTTTAATAATTGGAAAACTTAATAAACGAATAAATGGAGTTGGGAAAACTGGATAGCCACATGCAAAAAGGTGAAACTAGACACATATCTTCACAGAACTGTTCAACTTCAGCTTCTTCAGCATTACTGGTTGGGGCATAGACTTGGATTACTGTGATATTGAATGGTTTACCTTGGAAACGAACAGAGATCATTCTGTCGTTTTTGAGATTGCATCCAAATACTGCATTTCGGACTCTTTTGTTGACCATGATGGCTACTCCATTTCTTCTGAGGGATTCCTGCCCACAGTAGTAGATATAATGGTCATCTGAGTTAAATTCACCCATTCCAGTCCATTTGAGTTCACTGATTCCTAGAATGTCAACATTCACTCTTGCCATCTCTTGTTTGACCACTTCCAATTTGCCTTGATTCATGGACCTGATTCCAGGTTCCTAATCAATATTGCTCTTTACAGCATTGGACCTGCTTCTATCACCAGTCACATCCACAGCTGGGTATTCTTTTTGCTTTGGCTCCATCCCTTCATTCTTTCTGGAGTTATTTCTCCACTGATCTCCAGTAGCATATTGGGCACCTACTGACCTGGGGACTTCCTCTTTCAGTATCCTATCATTTTGCCTTTTCATACTGTTCATGGGGTTCTCAAGGCAAGAATACTGAAGTGGTTTGCCATTCCCTTCTCCAGTGGACAACATTCTATCAGATCTCTCCACCATGACCCACCCGTCTTGGGTTGCCCCACAGGCATGGCTTGGTTTCATTGAGTTAGATAAGGCTGTGGTCCTAGTGTGATTAGATTGACTAGTTTTCTGTGAGTATGGTTTCAGTGTGTCTGCCCTCTGATGTCCTCTTGCAACACCTACCATCTTACTTGGGTTTCTCTTACCTTGGGAATGGGGTAAGATGTCCTTTTGGTAAGATGATACCAAAAAAGATGTCCTTTTCATTATAGGGGACTGGAATGCAAAAGTAGGAAGTCAAGAAACACCTGGAGTAACAGGCAAAATTGGCCTAGGAATACGGAACAAAGCAGGGCAAAGACTAACAGAGTTTTGCCAAGAAAATGCACTGGTCATAGCGAACACCCTCTTCCAACAACACAAGAGAAGACTCTACACATGGACATCACCAGATGGTCAACACCAAAATCAGAATGATTATCTTCTTTGCAGCCAAAGATGGAGAAGCTCTATACACTCAGCAAAAACAAGACCAGGAGCTGACTGTGGCTCAGAGCATGAACTCCTTATTACCAAATTCAGACTTAAATTGAAGAAAGCAGGGAAAACCACTAGACCATTCAGGTATGACCTAAATCAAATCCCTTATGGTTATACAGTGGAAGTAAGAAATAGATTTAAGGGCCTAGATCTGATAGATAGAGTGCCTGATGAACTATGGAATGAGGTTCGTGACATTGTCCAGAAGACAGGGATCAAGACCATCCCCATGGAAAAGAAATGCAAAAAAGCAAAATGGCAGTCTGGGGAGGCCTTACAAATAGCTGTGAAAAGAAGAGAAGCGAAAAACAAAGGAGAAAAGGAAAGATCAACATCTGAATGCAGAGTTCCAAAGAATAGCAAGAAGAGATATGAAAGCCTTCTTCAGCGATCAATGCAAAGAAATAGAGGAAAACAACAGAATGGGAAAGACTAGAGATCTCGTCAAGAAAATTAGAGATACCAAGGGAATATTTCATGCAAAGACGGGCTCGATAAAGGACAGAAATGGTATGGACCTAACAGAAGCAGAAGATATCAAGAAGAGGTGGCAAGAATACACAGAAGAACTGTACAAAAAAGATCTTCACAACCCAGATAATCATGATGGTGTGATCACTGACCTAGAGCCAGACACCCTGGAATGTGAAGTCAAGTGGGCCTTAGAAAGCATCACTATGAACAAAGCTAGTGGAGGTGATGGAATTCCAGGTGAGCTATTTCAAATCCTGAAAGATGATACTGTGAAAGTGCTGCACTCAATATGCCAGCAAATTTGGAAAACTGAGCTGTAGCCACAGGACTGGAAAAGGTCAGTTTTCATTCCAATCCCAAAGAAAGGCAATGCCAAAGAATGCTCAAACTACCGCACAATTGTACTCATCTCACATGCTAGTAAAGTAATGCTCAAAATTCTCCAAGCCAGGCTTCAGCAATACGTGAATCGTGAACTTTCAGATGTTCAAGCTGGTTTTAGAAAAGGCAGAGGAACCAGAGAGCAAATTGCCAAATCCGCTGGATCATGGAAAAAGGAAGAGAGTTCCAAAAAAAAAAAAAAATATTTGTTCTGTGCCAAAGCCTTTGACTGTATGGATCACAATAAACTGTGGGAAATTCTGAAAGAGATGGGAATACCAGACCACCTGACCTGCCGCCTCTTGAGAAAACTGTATGCAGGTCAGGAAGCAATGGTTAGAACTGGACATGGAACAACAGACTGGTTCCAAATAGGAAAAGGAGTACCTCAAGGCTGTATATTGTCACCCTGCTTATTTAACTTCTATGCAGAGTACACCATGAGAAACGGTGGTCTGGAAGAAACACAAGCTGGAATCAAGATTGCTGGGAGAAATATCAATCACCTCAGATATGCAGATGACAGCACCCTTATGGCAGAAAGTGAAGAGGAACTCAAAAGCCTCTTGATGAAAGTGAAAGTGGAGAGTGAAAAAGTTGCCTTAAGCTCAACATTCAGAAAACGAAGATCACAGCATCTGGTTCCATCACTTCATGGGAAATAGATGGGGAAACAGTGGAAACAGTGTCAGACTTTATTTTGGGGAGCTCCAAAATCACTGCAGATGGTGATTGCAGCCATGAAATTAAAAGATGCTTACTCCTTGGAAGAAAATTTATGACCAACCTGGATAGCATATTCAAAAGCAGAGACATTACTTTGCCAACAAAGGTTCGTCTAGTCAAGGCTATGGTTTTTCAAGTGGTCATGTATGGATGTGAGAGTTGGACTGTGAAGAAGGCTGAGCGCCGAAGAATTGATGCTGTTGAACTGTGGTGTTGGAAAAGACTCTTGAGAGTCCCTTGGACTGCAAGGAGATCCAACCAGTCCATTCTGAAGGAGATCAGCCCTGGGATTTCTTTGGAAGGAATGATGCTAAAGCTGAAACTCCAGTACTTTGGCCACCTCATGCGAAGAGTTGACTCATTGGAAAAGACTGTGATGCTGGGAGAGATTGAGGGCAGGAGGAGAAGGGGACGACAGAGGATGAGATGGCTGGATGGCATTGCTGACTCGATGGACGTGAGTCTGAGTGAACTCCGGAGTTGGTGATGGACAGGGAGGCTTGGCGTGCTGCGATTCATGGGGTCGCAAAGAGTCGGAGATGACTGAGCGACTGAACTGAACTGAACTGAACTGAGACACATATCTTACATACACACACAAATGTCAACTCAAAATAGATTAATGACTTAAATGTAGGTCTGAAACTGTAAAACTCCTAGAAGTAAACATAAGGCAAAAATTCCTAGACATTAAGTTTTGCCAAGATAATTTTTTGGATTTGGCACCAAAACAAAGACAACATAAGGAAAATAATTAAGTGGGACTAAACCAATATTAAAATTTCTGCCCAGCAAAAAACAAACAAAAATCAACAAAAATTTGAAAAGTATACAAAATGGAGAAAATATTTGCAATTCAACTATGTGAAAAGGGGATAATATCTAAAATACATAAAAAATTCATATCAGATCAGATCAGATCAGTCGCTCAGTCGTGTCCAACTCTTTGCGACCCCATGAATTGCAGCACGCCAGGCCTCTCTGTCCATCACCAACTCCCTGAGTTCACTGAGACTCACATCCATCGAGTCAGTGATGCCATCCAGCCATCTCATCCTCTGTCGTCCCCTTCTCCTCTTGCCCCCAATCCCTCCCAGCATCAGAGTCTTTTCCAATGAGTCATATCTTCGCATGAGGTGGCCAAAGTACTGGAGTTTCAGCTTTAGCATCATTCTTTTCAAAGAAATCCCAGGGCTGATTTCCTTTAGAATGGACTGGTTGGATCTCCTTGCAGTCCAAGGGACTCTCAAGAGTCTTTTCCTCAACAGCACTTTATTACCCAGTGGTCCTTTCCCCACTAAAAGCTTATGTTTCCACATGTAGAAATAGTACTTTCCTTTGACCTAGAAGTAATTGATAACATATAAAATCATCATTTCCACAGTTTATTGTGATCCACACTGTCAAAGGCTTTGGCATAGTCAATAAAGCAGAAATAGATGTTTTTCTGGAACTCTCTTGCTTTGTCCATGATCCAGCGGATGTGGCAATTTGATCTCTGGTTCCTCTGCCTTTTCTAAAACCAGCTTGAACATCTGGAAGTTCACGGTTGACATACTGCTGAAGCCTGGCTTGGAGAATTTTGAGCATTACTTTACTAGCATGTGAGATGAGTGCAATTATGTGGTAGTTTGAGCATTCTTTGGCATTGCCTTTCTTTGGGATTGGAATGAAGGTTCTAACATTTTCCAAAGAAGATCTACAAATGGCCAATTGGAATATGAAAAGGTATGCAGCATTACTAAACATCTGGGAACCACAAATCAAAACCACAATGAAATACCACCTCAAACCTGTTAGAATGCCTGTTATCAAAAAGACAGGTATAATAGATGTTGTAAAGAATGTAGAAAAAGAGAACCCTTGTATACTGTTAGTGGGAATGTACATTGGTATATCAATTATGGAAAATGGTATGAAGTTTTCTCAAAAAAATTAAAAATAGAGCTGTCAGCAATCTCACTTCTGGGTATATATATACAGGAAATGAAATCACTGCATTGAAGAAATATCTGTATTCCCTTGTTTGTTGCAACATTATTCAAAACATCAAGATATGAAACAACCTGAATGGGATAATGAGATACACACACAGAAACACACACACACAATGGAACATTATTCATCCTTAAAAAAGAAGGAAATTCTATCATTTTAGCAAATAGGTGAACTTGGAGGACATTATGCTAAGTAAAATGAGATAGGAAAAGACACATACTAGGACTTTGCTGGTGGTATAGTGGTTAAGAATCTGCCTCCCAATGCAGGGGACCCAGCTTGATCCCTGGTCAGAGAACTAAGATCTCATATGCCTTGGGGCCACCAAGCCCTTGTGCCACAACTAGAGAAGCCCACACAACGCATCAAAGAACCCACAGGCTGCAGTGAAGACCCAGCTCAGCGAAATTTTTTAAAGAAGAAGACAAATACTCTATGTTATCGCTTATATGTAGAATCTTAAAACAAACAAACAAAAAAAAAAGTTGAGCCACAAAGTATAATGGTGAGAGAGGTAGAAGAAATGGAGTGAGGTTGATTAAATAGTACAGACTTTCAGTTACAAGATGAGTAAGTTCTAAAGCTCTCTTGTATAGTATGGTGACTCGGGAGAATGATTGTGAACTATTAATACCTTGACTGTAGGAATCACTTGAAATCACATATATAAAATTATCACATTGTATAATATAAATGTTTTATAATTTTACTTGTCAATAATACCTCAGTAAAGTTGGAAAAAAAATAAATAAAATTTCCTTTTCTGATTGTCATGGTACATTTTTCCAAGTCTTAGAATAGTTCATGCCAAATCCAAATCTCTTTTCTTCATGGGGATGATGCTGAATCAGGTCAAGTGGAATAAGAGGATTATAGATGTATTTCTGCTAATGGATTTAGCAATCTGGCCTCAATCATTTTGAATCGCATAAGTCAAGATAAGAAATATGGGGTAAAGGTGTGGACATGATATTAGGAACAAAGAAAACTGTCTCACAGTGGTGTTATATGATTTATTAAATACACACATGCATAGAGTTCTGATATGAGTGTAAGCTGCACTAGGATCATGAAAATTAATCAGTAAAGATTTCAGTTACTAACTAACAGTTATAAACGCCACATCTACTATGTGAAATATCGGATAATGATGAACTGTTACTTTGATGACAAAATCATTATATAGGTAATATAGGCAATAAGAAGAGATGTCTAGACAGGGAAAAAATTAACCATTCTTTAATTTCATAGGAAACCACTACCAAAATGAAGAAGAGTTGACTTTTGCTGTTGTTGTGTAAAGTGTGTGAACTGATGGTCTCTCTAAAAGAAAGATGATGGCCAGGAGTTTCTGTTCTAGTCAGTCTATAGCACATTTTTTAATGGCAAGAAGTCATTTTTTGAATTTGAATTGTAGATAGTGAAGATGCACTGCCCCCACGTGTCTGCACTAGGATTTATTGGATTAAGAAAAGCATTATTTTCTGCTCAAGGCAAATTGGCCTTCAAGAAAAAGGAATTTGTATTTTTTATCATCATATCTTGTGTTTTTATTAGAGCTTTGGTTCTTTCTTCAGTTGTATCACAAAAGATAAAAATGAAAATACTGAAGTAGCATAATCCTCTTGAAGAGAACTGAAGAAACTGTTATAATTGCAGGTATATTTCAATGGAAGTTCTTTATTTGAATTTCTTTATCACACAAGTATAATAGGGCATTTATCAACATTGCAAGCTTTTATGGCATAGGTAAAAATGTTGAATTGTGTTGAGAAACCAACTATCTTAAATCATACACAAGAGAAATAAACAATTTCTTTTAAACAAAATAACAAAAAAACAATATTTTTAAAAACCTAACCCTCCTAGGACTTTCTGTCCATGCATCAAATTATATATTTGAAGCTATATATATATATATATATATATATACACACACACATATATATATATTCAAAGTTAGATCAACAGTAATGTATACTGCCTTTTTAATGCATGTAATATATTTTTCTAAATGCTTTCATGTGCATTATAACACCTGATTTCATCTTGGAGTATGGAATCAGCAATCCAGCAAAATGAGTCAGACATGTTCCAAAGAGGGAGTAGTATTGTAGCATTTTAAGTATATATTCAAATGCTAATACCCAAGACTATTACTTCATAACACAGACCCTTAGAAAATGAAAAATTCCACCTACATTTTATTCTCCTGAAACAGCCACTACTGTTCCTACATCTAAGGACATGCAAGTATGAGAATAATTGCAAAATTCTGCCAACCCACTTCATTTTTCTTAAAAGGCAGTACACATTATCTCTAAGAAGTTTGCAGAAATAAAATTAATGAAGTTTAATTCTGTAAAGTTGCAAATGTACCAAAAAGTTGTTAATCCTAGATACATACACAGGTACAGTAAGAAAGACCAAAATAGTCCTTGCCCATTTAGTTATTTAAATTTGAGATAAAACAGACCTGAACTTCTACCCCTGTTGACTGAAATGTAGTCTTTGACCATGGTCAGTATATATCAAAGGTTGTCCCCACTGGGTTTATCAATTAGTTTCATTCCAGAACTCTACTTCAGTCTCTCAGACTTCAATTTTCTCAGCACCTGACAATAAAGATTCTAAAAATTCTCACTCAAAGGAATAAGAAACACAAGTTTGCTTCATGTGTATGTGCTTAGTCACTCAGTCATGTCTGACTCTTTGGACCTCATGGACTGTAGCCCACCAGTCTCCTCTGTTCATGGGGATTCTCCAGGCAAGAATGAATACTGGAGTGAGTTGCCATGCTTTTCTCCAGGGGATCTTCCCAACCCAGGGATTGAACCCAGGTCTCCTGCATTGCAGGTAGATTCTTTACCCTCTGACCACCAGTTCAATTCAGTTCAATTGCTCAGTCGTGTCCGACTCTTTGCAACCCCATTAACTGCAGCATGCCAGGCCTCCCTGTCCATCACCAACTCCTGGATCTTGTTCAAACTCATGTCCATTGAGTTGGTGATGCTATCCTACCATCCCATCTTCTGTTGTCTCCTTCTCCTGCCTTAAATCTGTCCCAGTATCAGTGTCTTTTCAAATGAGTCAGTTCTTTGCATCAGGTGGCCAAAGTATTGGAGTTTCAGCTTCAGCATCAGTCCTTCCAATGAATATTCAGGACTGGTTTCCTTTAGGATTGACTGGTTGGATCTCTTTGCAGTCCACGGGACTCTCAAGAGTCTTCTCCAACACCACAGTTCAAAAGCATCAATTCTTTGCCGCTCAGCTTTCTTTAGAGTCCAACTCTCACATCCATACATGACTACTGGGAAAACCAAAGCTTTGACTAGACAGACTTTCGTTGGCAAAGTGTCTCTGCTTTTGAATATGCTGTCTAGGTTTGTCATAGTTTGTCTTCCAAGGAGACTGCGTCTTTTAATTCCATGGCTGCAGTCACAGTCCACATATGTAAATTATGAATGATAATAATTTCTCATTTATCTCATAAATTAATTTGTTAGAATGAAGTAGTTAAAAACTGATAAAATACCAAGTCCTATAAGAACAAGGTTATATTCAAATTAAAATTTTTATAGAGGACTTAATCTCTCCCTTTATGTGGATATCTCTAAATGTAATTCAGAAAGCCTAAGTGGAAAATGGTTGCAATATTTGACTATTTACAATTTAAAACTATTGTAAAATAAAATGGCATATAAAATAAATGACCCAATAGAAAATATATTATGATTATGGTACATAAGCCACCAAGGAAACCCTCACAAAAATATCCTAATAGCCAAAATTGCAAGAAAGTGCTGTTGAATAAATCAAGAAAATGCAAATTGAACTACATACGTTTCTGTCTCTGTTTTCTACAGCACAAGGACACATATTAGAAAACTGCATAAGAGCCTCTACTTGCAACAGATCAGGAGCTAGTAAGGCTTTTTTTTTCTGTCTTTGGAGAACAATTTGATAATATTTATTAGAACAAATATGCATAACCTTTGATAGAACAATTCCACTATCAATAATATCTCCAAAAGTATAAAAACAGATGCTTAATGTAGCATTGTTTGTTGAAGTAAAAAAGTTGGAAACAATCTAAATATTCATTAATAGAGGAGATTCTATCTTATTAATACATTAGAACCTTCTACCAAGTGATGAATGTAAAGAAAATGCTCATATAATATTTAAATATCTCTGAGAAATACAGTAAATTAAAGATAATGAAAGAAAATTATGAGGAAGACATATTAATAAAACAAATACAAATATGCACATATACATGCTATTGTGCTAGTACTATGTATGTGCTAGATCAAAACAGAGAGAGAGAGAATATACAAGCTAAACCATTATCCTGAAAGGGAAATTGTGAATTATATGATGACAAAAAGGAAAATTCTCCAATTTTACATGCATACTTACAGTGCTTACATGTTGTACAAAAAAAAAAAATACATATAGATGTGTATCGTTTGAGACAAACTAAACCAGACATATGGGACTGAAAAAGGCACTGGGCTCTATTTTATTCATTCCACCAACAAGGTTGTTATTAATTAAGATCAACTGTATGGGTTTTCCAGGTGGCACAGTGGTAAAGAATCTGCCTGCCAATGCAGGAGATGCAAGAGACACGGGTTCAATCGCTGGATCAGGAAGATCCCCTGGAGGAGGGCATGACAACCTACGCCAGTGTTCTTGCCTGGAGAATCCCCATGAACAGAGGAGCCTGGAGGGCTACAGTCCATGGGGTCACAAAGAGTTGGACATGACTGAGTGACTGAGCATGCATACACAAAAAGTATACATGGTATATCAAAAATAAGGATAAATGTCATAAAACATGTGCCTTAATGATTAAAAAAGACAGAATACAGCAAAGATTATCAGGACTATACTAAATGCTTTTCTTCCCAGGAAGAATGAGTATTTTTATCTATATTTTATTTGTTTACACATTTATTAATCACTTTTTAAATATGTCCTAAGTACCTGGTTTCCTGCATGCCCTTGAACACAGCCAGATAGAATAATAGCTAGTCTTTAAGGTTACACAAGTTAGTGAAAGGAAAAGCCATGAAACTTTGCCCTGAAAGATCAGAAGAAATTTGATTGAGCTTAAAGACAATTTTGAGTTCTTCAGGAAGATCACAATGGGAATGGACATCTATATATGAAAGCAAGAGGACATGAAATAGCATGACCTACTCTGCTTCAGCCCCATGCTTTTGTCTGGGGATCTGAAGATTAACAGAACACAAGGAAGAGATAAGTAGGTTGTGTGAGAGTAGAGTGTTTGTGGCAGCTGTGGATATCAGAGTGGAAAAAGGGTCAAGTCATGTCAAGATATATTAACAAATGGTCTTGGAAAACAATGAGATATTGGGTGTAAGAAGGAGGAATGATGCCAAGTTTTCTAAAAAAAAATTTTTTTTTTAATTTTGACACCAAGAACTAAATGGGATAAGCAGGTAGAGAAACAAGTTTTGAAGAAACATGAGTTTTGTTTTCAATATGGTAAATCAAAGCTGTCTCTTCAGAGTGAATCTTTGTAAACAGGTTGACACAAGGAAATAAAACTAAATAAAAAGGTAGTACTGAGAGTTATCAGTATCTAAGTGGAAGTTTATGCCAGAGTAAAATGCTGAGCCAAGTAAAATAAAATAGGGTAAAATGGGAAGGGAGAAAAGAATGGAGTTCTGAGCAAAACCAACCAATACACAGAGGATACATTAGAAAATATTTACAAAGGAAACAAAATGGACAAATTTCCAAATACCTATCAAAAAAAACCTGTAAAATTAATTAGGAAAAGGAAGTAAGGAGTAAAAGAGAGTGGTAACTAGTTGGGGAGATCCTACAGACCCTAAACTAATAGTATATGATTTCTAGGAAAAGAAAGCAGACATGCAATCAAAATTAAAGAAATCGGATGTACATTCACTAGGAATGCCAAGTCCCTAGGATTCCTACAGAAAATAGGTTTTCCTCATGTGAGATACTCATGTGCTTAGTAATACACATGCTTTAGGTATACAGTTTTTATTAAGCTAAGAAGAAAATACCTAGAATAAAAATATTTGAAGTTCCTTGATTTATTCCAACAGAGATTTCTCCTTGTGCTTTATGATCTTATTTTCCCATTTCTCAGTTTTCAGTTATATATAAAGTAGGCATAGGTATTCTTGAAATTGAAACATGAAGAGAGCAAAGTCTAGAAATCAACATCTGATTTTTTAACAAAGGTGCAAAAGCAATTGAATGAATGAAGTAAGCATGATCTTTTCAATAAATGATGCTGAAACAATCGATGTCCACATGAAAAAGTAAAAAAAGGAACCTAGATGGAGATCTCATATCTTACACACACACACCACTTAGAGTGGGTAACATACCTAATATAAAATGTAATATTACAAAATTTCCAATAATAAGTGATGTTGAGCATCTTTTCATGTGTTTGTTAGCCATCTGTATGTCTTCTTTGGAGAAATGTCTATTTAGTTCTTTGGCCCATTTTTTGATTGGGTCATTTATTTTTCTGGAATTGAGCTGTAGGAGTTGCTTGTATATTTTTGAGATTAGTTGTTTGTCAGTTGCTTCATTTGCTATTATTTTCTCCCATTCTGAAGGCTGTCTTTTCACTTTGCTAATAGTTTCCTTTGATGTGCAGAAGCTTTTAAGGTTAATTAGGTCCCATTTGTTTATTTTTGCTTTTATTTCCAATATTCTGGGAGGTGGGTCATAGAGGATCCTGCTGTGATGTATGTCAGAGAGTGTTTTGCCTATGTTCTCCTCTAGGAGTTTTATAGTTTCTGGTCTTACGTTGAGATCTTTAATCCATTTTGAGTTTATTTTTGTGTATGGTGTTAGAAAGTGTTCTAGTTTCATTCTTTTACAAGTGGTTGACCAGATTTCCCAGCACCCCCTGTTAAAGAGATTGTCTTTAATCCATTGTATATTCTTGCCTCCTTTGTCAAAGATAAGGTGTCCATATGTGCGTGGATTTATCTCTGTGCTTTCTATTTTGTTCCATGGATCTATATTTTTGTCTTTGTGCCAGTACCATACTGTCTTGATGACTGTGGCTTTGTAGTAGAGCCTGAAGTCAGGTAGGTTGATTCCTCCAGTTCCATTCTTCTTTCTCAAGATAGCTTTGGCTATTCGAGGTTTTTTGTATTTCCATACAAATTGTGAAATTATTTGTTCTAGCTCTGTGAAGAATACTGTTGGTAGCTTGATAGGGATTGCATTGAATCTATAAATTGCTTTGGGTAGTATACTCATTTTCACTATATTGATTCTTCCAATCCATGACCATGGTATATTTCTCCATCTATTAGTGTCCTCTTTGATTTCTTTCACCAGTGTTTTATAGTTTTCTATATATAGGTCTTTAGTTTCTTTAGGTAGATATATTCCTAAGTATTTTATTCTTTCCGTTGCAATGGTGAATGGAATTGTTTCCTTAATTTCTCTTTCTGTTTTCTCATTATTAGTGTATAGGAATGCAAGGGATTTCTGTGTGTTGATTTTATATCCTGCAACTTTACTATAGTCATTGATTAGCTCTAGTAATTTTCTGGGGTACCATTTCACACCAGTCAGAATGGCTGCGATCCAAAAGTCTACAAATTATAAATGCTGGAGAGGGTGTGGAGAAAAGGGAACCCTCTTACACTGTTGGTGGGAATGCAAACTAGTACAGCCACTATGGAGAACAGTGTGGAGATTCCGTAAGAACCTGGAAATAGAACTGCCTTATGATCCAGCAATCCCACTGCTGGGCATACACACTGAGGAAACCAGAAGGGAAAGAAACACGTGTACCCCAATGTTCATCGCAGCACTGTTTATAATAGCCAGGACATGGAAGCAACCTAGATGTCCATCAGCAGATGAATGGATAAGAAAGCTGTGGTACATATACACAATGGAGTATTACTCAGCCATTAAAAAGAATTCATTTGAATCAGTTCTAATGAGGTGGATGAAACTGGAGCCTATTATACAGAGTGAAGTAAGCCAGAAGGAAAAACACCAATACAGTATACTAATGCATATATATGGAATTTAGAAAGATGGTAACAATAACCCTGTATACGAGACAGCAAAAGAGACACTGATGTATAGAACAGTCTTATGGACTCTGTGGGAGAGGGAGAGGGTGGAAAGATTTGGGAGAATGGCATTGAAACATGTAAAATATCATGTATGAAACGAGATGCCAGTCCAGGTTCGAGGCACGATACTGGATGCTTGGGGCTAGAGCACTGGGACGACCCAGAGGGATGGTATGGGGAGGGAGGAGGGAGGAGAGTTCAGGATGGGGAACACAAGTATACCTGTGGCAGATTCATTTTGATATTTGGCAAAACTAATACAGTTATGTAAAGTTTAAAAATAAAATAAAATTTAAAAAAAATTTCTAGAAGAAAATGTAGGAGAAACATTATGTAAATTTGAGTTTTGAGATGAGTTTTCAGATATAATATCAAAAGTATGATCCATGAAATAAAAAAGGTAAGTTAGACTTAATTAAAATTTAAACTTTCTGCTCTGCAAAAGCCGTTCTTAAGAGAATGAAATGACAGGACAAATTATGGACTAGGAGGCAATATTTGCAAATGATATGTGACAAAGGACCTATCTAAAACATGTGAAGATCTCTTAAAACTCAGCAATAAGAAAATAAACAACATGGTTAAAATTAAGCAAAAGATCTAAAGAGGTATCTCACCAAAGAAGATAAACAAATGGCAAATAGGCATATGAAAAGATGTTCCACAACTTCTCTCATTAAGGAAATTTAACTTAAAGCAACAATGAGATACTATCACACATTTATTTAAATGGCTAAATTCCAAAACCAAACAAATTCAACTGCTGGCAAGGATATGCATCAACAGAAACTCTCCTTCATTGCTTATGGAAACACAAATGGTACAACCACTCTGGATGGCAGTTTGGGAGTTTCTTACAAAACTAAAAGTGGTCTTATCATAGGATGACAAAATTCCATCCTTAGATATTCACCCAAATGACTTACCCATGTACATGCACATAGAAATCTATAGCAAATGTTTAGAGTAGTTTTATACATGATCATTAGTTAATGATAATGTGTTCATATTGGTTCATTAATTGTATGACAAATACACAATACTAATGAAAGATATTAATAATAGAAGATATTGCATATGGGGTATACAGCAACTCTGTACTAACTGAATATTTTATGTAAATCTAAAACTTTCTAGATTTAAACATTTACTTCAAAAATTAACTTTGACATGGGATAGAACCTTTTTTTTTATAAAACACTGAAATTCAAATAATAGTTATTAGTGACTAATCTAATTCAGGTAACGTGATTCCTTGGGACACTAGCCCACCATCTTCTAAGTCTGCTGCTTTCCAAATAAATTCGCCATTCCTTGACCCAACAACTTGTCTCTTGATTGATTAATTGGCCTGTAGCGTGTTAAGTAATAAGAGCTTAGATTCAGTAACAAATCTACCTGGAAATCTGTAGGCAACCCTGAGAAAAATGTTCTCTGTTTGGGGAAAGGGGTATTAGAGAAAGGAAAAAGACAAAGGAAAGATTTAGAGTAAACAGCCAAATAAAGCACAGATGAGGACAGAAAAGACGCAGGCCATGAAAAAGACTGAGACCGTTCCCCGCTTCAGATTGGAATCTCTATATCTAACAAAGAACATGATGAAATCGTAGAGTCATTGCTATAGTAGTAGATGTCACTGGCTCAAGAACAAGTGCAATGAGATTAAAGAATGAGGCTGTTGTTCATGCCCAAGTTAAGAAATGAGTCTTTCTAGTCTCATTTTATTTCAAACTTTTTTGAGATTTTAATGGTGAGAAGTGAAATTCTTTGCTGAGAAGTAATTAAAACCATACCGCTAACTAAATAAAAGCAGATTGGAAAATAAGCACATTTTTAGTATACTGAGCTTGTGAATTTACTGCAAAATGTATGCACTGGGAAAACAGCTTTGCTATGAATTAATCCCAAATGGGCTTTTAAACTAAAATCATTTACAACCAAATTCAGTTTTCAAGAAGTCACTAAGCTTCTCTTGAATAAGATGTTTATTTGAATATTGCTTCTATTGAGTATTCATAAAAAAAAGCCCTAAGCATTTAATCTGGCATAGTACCTAATTGACGTAGAGGCCAGATATCAAGGTTATAGTAATCACTGACACTAACTGACTTTGCAGACTTTGGTAAATCAATTACTGGTGTGAGTCAACCCCACTCACAGTACATACAAAAAGCTATTTCTGTCCCACCAATCACAGAATTGTATTAAGGTTCTAGAAAATCCATTGTTTAAAATATACAACATGTAAGAGCATCTTGTAAAATTTAAAAATGGCTAAGTAATATAAATTGAAAAGAATAATCCAAAATAGTAAGAGATATTTAACCAACTCCTAAAATATAGTAAATATCCACTATTTATTAGACAGATAGCTTTTAGGAGGAGTAGTCATATAAACTGAATTCAGCTTTTAAAAGGAAGCCTTAGGAAGTGATTCATTAAAATATCTTAGCCATTAAAATTTCCTGGTAAATCCCACATCCTGAGAACTAATCATGTCCATTTTAATTTTCAGGTATATGTTGAAAATGTCAACTTTATAATAATACAACAATTAATTTTATTTATTGAAGCTCTTTTAAAATATACAGGCACAATTTTTTAAATTTCATAAAATCATTTGGTCTAGAGAAATTAAAATAAGAATCTATTTAAACTGAAAAGATACTTTCAATACTGAATAAAAATCAAATATATACAGTAATATAAATGGACTATAAAGAGTTCCATGTTACTTTGACAGTATTATTTTATTTTAGCATAAAACTACAAAATGGAAAGGTCAAGAGATAGACAATCTACCAGACCGATAATAAATGAATTTACAAAAGTTATCTAGGCAGTACTAATAAATACTGTAGATACAATAAATTAACTGAAGGGCCAAAGAATGCCAAGAGCCCAATTTCCCACCAGACATGTTCAATCATAAATAAGTTTGTAAGCCCCAGTCTAGGATTCAAAAATTAGATCAATTTCTAATTATTACATTATATTATGTATACACCAACTGGTCTGATCCCCTGAAATAAACATGGGCTCTTCTTTTTTCGGAAATCCATAGGAGTTGGCATTTCTTATTACATTCTATCTTATTTTATAGGAATAGTTTCCTCAGATTATTTGATGACAAACCCGTCTGGGTTTTTTTTTTTTTTTTTTTATGTTTTGCTTTTTTTTCCAAGTTATCATCTTAAATAAGATGTTCTTTGGAAAACATTTGGGAAGTGGTTGTTTGTAACCACTGCTGTATTCATCAAAAGATGACTTCAAGAACACACTTGAAAAATGCACCATGCCTTATTCATAGATGTGTACAGTGCTGGATTTACAGTGTCATGTACACAACATATGACTCTTATTGAAAAGCATTCACCAGCAAATTCTGCTCCTCATTTGAAGAATTTAGTAAGCACAACATTTTAAAATGTGATAATTTAATGTCCAGAAAGACTAAAAAAAATCTAAAAAATACCATGTATCAATTTAAAGTATAGTGAAAGTATTTAAGGCAAACTTAAAGAACTTAAAAATTATTAATTATTTTATAAATGATGTATTCTTAATGCCACCATTTAGTAGAATACATATAATAAATAAAATATTTTTATTTTAAAAATTTTATTTACATATAAAGAAACTGGTTGTGAAATAGTTCTCAAACTTTACAGTAGATTTTATGTTTATCTAAAGATACATTTATAAATCATAGAGGTTTAAATATTATTTTAATTTAAAAATATTGGATGTGAAATAAACAAAGTGTTCAGCATTAAAAATCGTGAAATATCAACATCTCACCAAAATGGCTAAAATTTAAAAGACTGACAATACCACGTGCTGATGAAAATTTGAGTAACTGAAATGTTTTGATAGCAGAAGGTAAAATGGTAAAACCACTTCAGAAAACTACTTAAATATTTTCAAAAATCAACACATATATCTCAAAAACTCAATCATAAAGACATACATCCAACTGAAATAAATACATGTCCATCAAAAGATATGTACAAAAGCTGGGATAACCAAAATATCGATCAAAAGTCAAATAAATGCATTGTTGCTTATTATTCAAGGCATTCTAAAAAAACAAACAAAAAGAATGAACTACTGCCATATGCAATGACATAGAGAAACCTCACACACATAATGTCAAGATGGAATAGAACTAATAACAAACTAAAACTATGGTGGATACAGATTTTCAGATATCGGGCAACAGGTAGCAAAGAGATAAAAAATGAAGTGAGCCCCACAGTGTGGTCCATGGCTAGTGGTGCTCTACGCTCAGTGATGGACAACAGAGTGATGGCCTCACTGAGCTTTGGAGACAGAAACTGGAATCCGGGGACTGAAGAGGAGGCTGGGAAGGGTACCAGAGAGAAAGCATCTCCAAAAGAGAGAACTAGGGAGTCTAATGATAGTGATCATATGATTAATCACCTAAACTACTTTGGGGAACAAAAGACCATACTATTAATAATCATGACAGGACAACACATATAAATCTGATGTGTCTTTAGCAAACAGGTATAATCAACCCACTTCCATTTTCCTTGTTTCCACAAAGAATTGCTGTTGAAAGTTGGTCCTAAACATTATTCTGAAACATATTGGTTGTCTCTGTTGGAGGCTCTTTTCCTGCCAGACCCAGTTGTGAGATTCCCTCCTGCACTCTGCTCACTGTGCACCTGGTTTACACGCATATGACTGGTTTACCATTCAGTCACTGGTAACTGAAACTCCATGACGGGTCAGAGATTCTGGCTTAAACAAACTTAGAGCATCGCTCATACACTTTGCCAAACTCAGCTTCCATGGATCTTTTTAAAGGGCTGTGATGGTTCTCCAATCTTAAAAATATACTAAAAAATGTGAATTGTGCACTTTAAAAGGTTAAGTTTCAGTCAGTTCAGTTCAGTCACTCAGTCGTGTCCAACTCCTTGAAATCCATAGACTGCAGCACACCAGGCCTCCGTGTCCACCACAAACTCCACTTACCCAAACTCATGTCCATTGAGTCAGTGATGCCATCCAACCATCATTCTCTGCCATCCCCTTCTCCTCCTGCCTTAAATCTGTCCTAGCATCAGGGTCTTTTCCAAGGAGTCAATTCATATTAGGTGGCCAGAGTATTGGAGTTTCAACTTCAACACCAGTCCTTCCAGTGAATAGTCAGGACTGATATCCTTTAGGATGGACTGGTTGGATCTCCTTGCAGTCCAAGGGACTCCCAAGAGTCTTCTCCAATACCACAGTTCAGAAGCATCAATTCTTCGGTGCTCAGCTTTCTTTATAGTCCAACTCTCACATCCATAAATGACTACTGGAAAAACCATTGCTTTGACTAGACGGACCTTTGCAGGCAAAGTAATGTCTCTGCTTTTTAATATGCTATCTAGGTTGGTCATAACTTTTCTTCCAAGAAGCAAGCATCATTTAATTTCATGGCTGCAGTCATCATCTAGAGTGATTCTGGAGCCCCAAAATACAAAATCTACCGCTGTTTTGTTTCCCCAACTATTTGCCACGAAGTGATGAGACTGAATGCCATGATCTTCGTTTTTTGCATGTTGAATTTTAAGACAACTTTTTCACTCTCCTCTTTCACTTTCATCAAGAGGCTCTTTAGTTCTTCTTTGCTTTCTGCCATAACAGTGGTGTCATCTGGTTATTGATATTTCTCCTGGTAATCTTGACTCTAGCTTGTGCTTCATCCAGCCAGGCATTTCGCATGATGTACTCTGCATTTAAATTAAATAAGCAGAGTGACAATATACAGCCTTGACATACTCCTTTCCCAATTTGGAACCAGTCCATTGTTTCATGTCCAGTTCTAACTCTTGCTTCTTGATCTGAATACAGATTTCTCAGGAGGCAGGTAAGGTGGTCTGGTATTCCCATCTCTTGAAGAATTTTCCACAGTTTGTTGTTATCAATGCAGTCAAAGACTTTTGCAGAATCAATAAAGCAGAAGTGGATGTTTTTTTTGTATTCTATTTCTTTTTCAATGATCCAACAGATGCTGGCAATTTGATCTCTGGTTCCTCTGCCTTTACTAAATCCAGCTTGAATATCTGGAATTTCACAGTTCATGTACTGTTGAAGCCTGGCTTGGAGAATTTTGAGCATTACTTTACTAGCGTGTGAGATGAGTGCAATTGTGCAGTAGTTTGAGCATTCTTTGGCATTGCCTTTCTTTGGGATTGGAATGAAAACTGACCTTTTCCAGTCCTGTGGCCACTCTGAGTTTTCCAAATTTGCTGGCATATTGAGTGCAACACTTTCACAGCATCATCTTTTAGGATTTGAAATAGCTCAACTGGAATTCCATCACCTTCACTAGCTTTGTTCATAGTGATGCTTCCTTAGGCCCACTTGATTTCGCATTCCAGGATGTCTGGCTCTAGGTGAGTGATCACACTATCATGGTTATCTGGGTCATGAAGATCTTTTTTGTATAGTTCTGTGTATTCTTGCCACCTCCTCTTAATCTCTTCTGCTTCTGTTAGATCTATACCATTTCTGTCCTTTATTGAGCCCATCATTGCACAAAATATTCCCTTGGTATCTCTGATTTTTTTGAAGAGATCTCTAGTCTTTCCCATTCTATCTCACTCTAAGTTTCACAGAGTTGAAATAAATTTCTATGTCCAAGATGGGGCCACGCCGTCTTGGCATATCTTTGGTGCCATGTCAGCACCAGAACTTATGTAACTTTGATATCCCTATAAAGCCATTTTATCAGAAATGCAGTATATCCAGTCAGCCAATCCCAAATACCAAGCCAACCCATGGCTCTATACTTGCTTCCTTGTGCTTAATCCATTTTTTATTTTTCTTATCCTTGCTTCTTATTCTTTGCCCTATAAAAAAGGTTCCTGCTTTCTGCCCTATTTTGCAGTTCTCTGGGTCCTTGGGAATGAATACTGCCCAGTTCATGAAATATTAAACTATTGAAATGTTAAAAAGAATTTTTTTAACTTGTGCCGGGCATAAAACACTAGTCCGAACTTTCTCCCAAGTGATTTTAGTTTGGGATCCTCATGAAATCTCCACTTCAGTCATGCTGTTCTAAATTTGCATCTCAGGAGACTTCCCTGATGATCCAGTGGTTGATAATCTGCCTGCCAATGCAGGGGACATGGGTTTGATACCTGGCCTGGGAAGATTCGACATGTTGCCCAGCAACTAAGCCCATGCACCACACACTGGAGCCCATAAGCCACAACTACCCAAGTTCAAGCACCCTAAAGCCCATGTTGGCAGCAAGTGAAGCCACTGCAGGGAGAAGCCCACCCACTTTAACTAGACAGTAGCCCCCTGCCCACTGCAACTAGGGAAAGACTGCACATAGCAACCAAGACTCGGTGCAGCCAGAAGTTAAATACATAATAAGATGGTAGATATGCACCAAAAACTGCAGTCCATGGGGTTGCTAGGAGTCAGACACGACTGAGCGACTTCACTTTCACTTTTCATTTTCATGCATCGGAGAAGGAAATGGCAACCCACTCCAGTGTTCTTGCCTGAAGAATCCCAGGGACGGGGGAGCCTGGTGGGCTGCCATCTATGGGGTCGCACAGAGTCGGACACGACTGAAGCGACTTAGCAGCAGCAGCAGCATGCTCCAAAAATAAAATCAATATATTTAGATTTCAGAAAGTACAAACAGCGAATCTCAGAATTTCTCTCCAGTAAGGTTAGCTTTAGTTTTCTTAAGTAAATTGGTGCAGCAATCATTTCATTGTACCTCCACTTTATCTCCTATGCCAAAATCTAGCACAAATGATTTGAGCATCTAGTTGGGGAAAGGAGACAGGTTTTCTCTGTAGAGCATGACTCTTCAAAAGAATCGATATTAGAAGGACAGCAAGGGGAGGATCAGAGCTAGCTAAAGAGTATTCTTCTATGTTGTAAATAAAAATTTTGAGAATTCCTCCTTGCAAGGACTTGATTTAAACTATCTTTATATAGCTCTCACCATAGTTGATGTTTTACATTTATCTATTTATCTGATCTTTCCCTTCAAACTATAAACTCCCTGAGGGCAGGGCCTGTGTCTTCTCCATCTTACAGTTTTTTCATATCACCTCTCCCAATTCTCCTACAGAAGGCCCTTAACTGTGTTTTGAATTAATAACATTGGGTTTTATTCAGGTTTGGAGTTTAGAATGCTGTATAATGGTTCTCTTTCTGGAACTCATGCTGCTCATAGTGGAGAACAGTAAGTAGCCAATCCATTACAGAAATGAATAAACAATCCTGCATTCTGTGAAAACATCCAAGGAAATGCTACCTATGAGGTCTTCTCAGTAGAGATTTGAACACACAGGATAAAAATAAAAGCAATGTTGCAGGCCCTCTCCCCCAACAGCTTCAAATATGTGCTTTGGTTTGAAACAGATGGATTTTCATTGAGCACAATACTCTGACAGCTAAAAATAAAACAAATGCCCTTTCTGATACTTTAGAATACCCAAGGCCCATGATTCAAGAAAATACATGGAGAAATGTCATCACTTATTTAACTCCTGTAAAGAGTTTCCAAAATAAAATTGCTGATGCTGCTTATCTTGGTTCATGTAAATATTTTTAAAGGAAAGGATCTAGATGCCTTTTTATGCCTCAGCACTATAATAGATAAGATGTAAAAAGACTCTAAGTCCCTAGGGATAAATCAATAATATTTTTATATATATTAGAAGCTATTTTAACTCACAGAATACTCAGAGAGGCCTAATTTGATTTCTTTCTTATAAGCATTTGGGAGATACAAGTGTTTTATTTCAATTTTATAGATGAGGAAACTGAAGGGTACAGAACTGAGGTGATTTTTCCAAAGTCATCACCCCAAGGTTAATGCTTCCACATCCTGAACTCTTATTTTTTAAATCATGCAGTTTTGCTACTGATCTTTTGGTACTATAGTGTTCTTATTCCCCTTTATTCTACCTTGGTGTCTGTGGAAAATATTGCTAATGAGGTACTTTCCTCTAGCAGGGTTACCATGTGATAGCAATTTCCACCTTGACTCAGAGCAGTAGGAAAAATAACAAAGGAAAAATTACAAAGAGCATCTGCTGATGATAGCAAAGGCTGTAGAGGGGCTAGAATGGAAAATTCTGGGAACAAGACTGAAGCTTCCCCTAAAAGCTACACAGCACTTTATGCATGGATCTCTTAGCAATTTTTCTTCAGTCATCAGTGGATGACAATGATCTAGAATGTAGGACTGCAGTAAGCAAGTTTAAGTGGGCTAACCACGGAAAATGACCTGAGAATTTGCATGTACTGCCACAATTTATACACAACCAAGAAATTTTATGGTGCAGCATTAAATAAGAATGACAGCTAGTTAATGTCTGTAAGTGATGACCTTCCACTTCCCTCATGTCTTCGCAATAGCAGCGGATGCCTTACACCAGCATTGATTCCTGCCATTCTAAAGCTGCTTTCAAAGGCTTTTCTACTGCTGCAGTAAGTGCCAATGCAGCTATACTGCTCCATTTTAACTAAGCTCTTTCCTTATAATCTAAATCCTTCATGCCAATTACCATAACTATCAGCTTTAATCTGACATTTCAAAAAACAGAATTTCAAATATCAAATACACATTCCATATATCTCTTCCTACGAAAACATTCAAACTGTGCTAGTATTTGGTTTCAGGATTCATTCATCTGATCAAAAATTAAGTAATAAACTGGTTGAAGAAAAACTCTCAAGTCAATTTTGGAAGAATTGAGGAAAATTTTATTATGGACTGGATGTTAAATGATATTAGGAAATTATGTTCTTTTATTAGGTGTAATATGATATTGTGCTTTTTAGAGGGAAGTCTATTTTTAGGAAATACCAATTGAAGTATTTGTAGGTAAAGTGTAATGATATCTGCAACTTACTTATTGAATTTAATCCAAAAATAAATATACATATGTATACACAGAAAAAGTTATAGATGATTAAATAAATGAAGCAGATATAAAAATTACTGAATACTTTGTGGATATATTTGCTAACAGAGGTACTGAGGTAAACAAAGTTCCTGACTTCATAGTCCAGTAGTCTAATTAAAGATATGCAAATATAATAACTATTGCAATTTGTAATGAATATAGTACTAGCAGTGGAGGAGGTAATGGCAACCCACTCTGGTATTCTTGCCTGGAAAATCCTATGGACAGAGGAGACTGGCAGTCTACAGTCTACAGGGTCGCAAAGAGTCAGACATGACTCAGCACGCAAGCACACTAGCAGTAGGTAGCAAGATACTTGAAAGCATAAAAGCGGAAGAAAATAATTCTACCTACAGATGTGAAGTGAAGACTTCCACAGGGAGTGATGCCTATAGAGGGACTTAAAAATATATACATGAACAGGAAAGACATTGGCAGAGGGAAGGGATGGGCATCACTGTGGAAGCCTGAAATAGAATAAAAGGGTTAGGAAACAGCACACTCTAGGTGACTAGGCCCCTGAGCATGAGATAGAAAGAGTGAGAGATAAGTCTGGAAAGTCATGCAAACTGGGGATCTGATAAGAAGAGTACATTCTACTAAAGAGTCACAATATTTTCCTAGAGGCAGTATGAATCCTTAAAAAATGTTTAAATTGTGTTAGCTTGACTTATTGTGGTGATCACCTCACAATATATACAAAATGGAATCATTATTGCATACATCTGAAGCTAACAATGTTACATGTCAATTATATCACAATTTTTAGAGTTGTTAAGAAAAGGATCGGCTTTCCAGGTGGTTCAGTGGTAAAAATTCCGCCTAACAATTTAGGAAACACAGGAGATGTGAGTTCAATCCCTGGGTTGGGACGATCCCCTGGAGGAGGAAATGGCAATCCACTCCAGTATTCTTGCCTGGAAATCCCCTGGACAGAGAAGCCTGGTGGGCTACAGTACATAGGGTCACAAAGAGTTGAACACAACTAAGCGATTACACATGCACATATGCAAGAAAGGGTATGGAAAGCTCATTAATCCATGACTTATCAACTGAGTAGTTATTTGAACTCCTGGATCAAAACAACTTCTTGGTTAGCATCTTACAAAAATAATCCTAAATCTCACAACAATTTGAAGAAAATAATGACAATTTTTCTGATTAAGTGAGCCAAGTCTAAACAATTAGGCCCAGAGAAAGCATACCAATGGAGATTAAATACTGGAAGCTGTTAATTAAATAACACATAGATAAATATGTGTCAATTAAGAAAATATGACATGCACATATAAGGACTAGAAACTAAACCAAAGAAAGATAATTTAAGGAAAATGGTTCACAAATATTGGAAGATTAACTTTTAAAGGAAATCAACCCTAATGTTGGATAGCATCACCAATTCAATGGACATGAACTTGGGCAAACTCCGGGAGATAGTGAGGGATAGGGAGGCCTGGCATGCTGCAGTCCATGGGGTCACAAAGAGTCAGACACAACTTAGCAACTGAACAAATCTGAATATTCATTGGAAGGGCTGATGCTGAAGCTGAAGCTCCAATACCTTGGCCACTTGATGCAAAGAGCTGGCTCATTGGAAAAGACCCTGATGCTGGGAAAGATTGAGGGCAGGGGGAGAAGGGGATGACAGAATGAGCTTTTGGATGACATCACCAACTCAATGGACATGAGCTTGAGCAAACTCAGGGAGAGAGTGAAGGACAGGGAAGCCTGCTGTGCTGCCATTCATGGGTAAAGGGTGAGACAAGAATTAGTGACTGAACAACAAAAACTTTGAAGAACTTTTCACCAGTGTGTTAATCCACTCATGAACACTGAATTTTTTTCATCAAAGATAATTGGCTATTCATTCAAGCCTATGAACAAACAACCCTCCTAAATTTTTAGGAGTTGATACTGGATACCAAATGGCAAATGAATATAAGGTCTCAGTGAAATGATTATCCAATACAGAAACTATGTTTCCATATGCACTTTGCATTTTGAAAAATCCACCTTTATATACAAATAAAGAAGCTACACCTCTACTGCTGTCTGATTTTGTTTAAGCCTATATTTACCTTTTAAAATTTGGTCAGTGTAAGATTAGCTTGGTTGCATCCTTAGACTCAATTTCCCTATTTTTTTAATTTTAACTTTTTCTTCACAAATCATATATACTGGATACTGCAAGAAAGTACATTTTAAGTAATTTTTCATTTTAGTTTTGTCAGATGCTGTGTATATGCTGGTAATGCTGTGTATTATCACCCTACATATTTAACTACTATGCAGAGTAAGTACATCATGAAAAATGCCAGGCTGGATGAAGCACAAGCTAGAATCAAGATTTCTGGGAGAAATATCAACAGCCTCAGATATGCAAATGATATCACTTTAATGGCACAAAGTGAAGAGGAACTAAAGAGCCTCTTTTTTAATTTATTTTTTAATTGAAGGATAATTGCTTTACAGAATTTTGTTTTGTGTCAAACCTCAACCTGAATCAGCCATAGATATACATATATCCCCTCCCTTTTGAACTTTCCTCCCATCTCCCTCCCCATGCACCCCTCTAGTTGATACAGAGTCTCTGTTTGAGTTTCTTAGTCGTTCAGCAAATTCCCGTTGGCTATCTGTTTAGCATATGGTAATGTAAATTTCCATGTTACTCTTTCCGTACATCTCAGCCCTCCTCCCTCTCCCCATGTCCACAATGCTATTCTTTATGTCCGTTCCTCCAGTGAATTCTTCAGTACCATTTTTCTAGATTCCATATATATGCATTAGAATACGGTATTTATCTTTCTCTTTCTGGCTTACTTCACTCTGTATAATAGGTTCTGGGTTCATCCACCTCATTAGAACTGACTCCAAGGCATTCCTTTTTATGGCTGAGTAATATTCTATTGTGTATACGTACCACAACTTCTTTATCCATTCATCTGTCGATGGACATCTAGGTTGCTTCCATATTCTAGCTATTGTAAACAGTGCTGCAATGAACAATGGGATACATGTGTCTTTTCAATTTTGTCTTCCTCAAGTTATATGCCTAGAAGTGAGATTGCTGGGTCATATGGTGGTTTTATTCCTAGTTTTTTTAAGGAATCTCCATACCATCTTCCATAGTGCTGTATAGTTCCCTTTTCTCCACACCCTCTCCAGCATTTACTGTTTGTAGATTTTTTGATGATGGCCATTCTGACCGGTGTGAGGTGATATCTCATTGTAGCTTGGGTTTGCATTTCTCTAGGAATGACCAGTGTTAAGCATCTTTTCATGTGTTTGTTAGCCATCTGTATGTCTTCTTTGGAGAAATGTCTGTTTAGGTCTTTTTCACACTTTTTTGGGTTGTTTGTTTTTCTGGTATTGAGTTGTATGAGTTGCTTGTATATTTTGGAAATTAATCCTTTGTCAGTTGTTTCATTTGCTCTTATTTTCTCCCATTCTGAGGGTTGTCTTGTCACCTTGCTTATAGATTCCTTTGCTGTGCAAAAGCTTTTAAGTTTAATCAGATCCCACTTGTTTACTTTTGTTTTTATTTCCATTACTCTAGAAGGTGGGTAAGAGAGGATCTTGCTTCAATTTATGTCATCAAGTGTTCTGTCTATATTTTCCTCTAAGAGTTTTATAGTTTCTGGTCTTACCTCTTGATGAGGGTGAAACAAGAGAGTGAAAAAACTCATGTTTCAGAGTAAAAAAGTCACGTCTGACTCTGCGACCCCATGGACTGTAACCCAGAAGGCTTCTTTTCCCACGGGAATTTTCAAGGCAAGAATACTGGAGTGGGTTGCCATCTCCTTCTCTGTGGGATTTCTGACCTAGGGATCAACCCTCATCTCCTGCACTGGCAGGCTGATTCTTTACCATGGTTCCATGTGAGAAGCCTGCTGTGTATAAAACATACTCCTAATAACATGAGATGTTCTAACTTCACTTTTCAGACTTAAAACTTTTACAGGGCTTAATGTAACACTATTTAATTTTTTTCTCTAATTTATCAGAATGAGGAATTATGGCTTATAATCACATGGTTATAATCTAGTATGGAAGAAAAATAAGAATTTTAATGCAAAGATCTATTTAGGAGATAGTTTTTGGGAAATTTTAGAAATAAAGTAAATATACTTAAATATAGTTTCTTAATAGATTGCTGAAGGAGTACTCAAAGAAAAGAGACAAGAAACTTTAAAGTAAACAACATTAAAATCCTTAGCAAGCACTTGTATACTAGATCCCTGGGAGGAATTATAACATCTGTTGGGTTTTTCCTAATGTGAATTCCTGGGCTACCAATTAGAAATGGAAAATTACTTGAGTTGCACATGTAGCCCACAGTAACTAATCAGATTCTAGGATTCTCCCACACTAGCCTTTTGGTCATACCACTAGAAGAAAACAAAGAAAATGTTGACATTGTCAGAGAAGAAACAGAGAGCTCTTTATCTACTTAAAACTAGGATGGGCGGAGGAGAGGGAAGCAGTGAGGTTCTGAAATCTCCTTGAAGCAGCTCAGATTAAAGAAGATCAAAGCAACAGGTTTTGCCAACTGGGGAATGGACAGTTTGGGTTCCTTTAGCAATGATCCCTCTGATAAGCCACCTTGCCAAGGTTGCTCCACCTACCTCATGGAGCTTTATATCAAGTGTGCAATTTCCTTATTTCCTCTGCTTACCGTGTTTCACTTGAGGATTTGAGTACAAGAAACATCAAAGTGATTATACTTATGAAATGTAGATTTTCCTCTTCTTGACCCTAGCTGGATTTTCAAGAAGAAATGGCCCTTTTACAAGCTGTGATGGAATGTGGCTTTGGAAATTGGTAGGATATAACCAATCAGATGTGCGCCAAGACCAAGGAGGAGTGTGAGAAGCACTATATGAACCATTTCTTCAATAACCCTCTCTTCCCATCTACCCTGCTGAACCTGAAGCAAGCAGAGGAGGCAAAAACTGCTGACACTGCCGTTCCATTTCACTCTGCAGACGACCCTCCCCGACCTACTTTTAACTCCTTGTTTTCTCAGGACATGGCAGGATACATGCCAGCTCAAGCAGATTTCATACAGCAGTTTGACAATTATGCGAAGTACTTGAGAGATATTGATTTTGTCGAAGATGACTGGGACATTCTACATGCTCTGAAGATGGCTGTAGTAGACATCTATCATTCCAGGATGAAGGAGGACAAAGATGAAAAAAAATTGAGATCACGAATTAATCAACCTTAGGAAGTTTCAGTTAATGGAACGATGATACCCCAAGGAAGTCCAAGATCTTTATGCAAAAAATGAGGTGATTTGCAAGGACAGTGGGGCCGGTGGGGCCTGACAAGTTCATTGAAAGCCAGGCATTGGAATTTGAACTCCAAAGGGAAATCAAAAGGCTCCAGGAATACAGGACAGCAGGCGTTATCAATTTTTGTAGCGCCAGAATTTACAATCACCTCAAGAAGACTCAAGAAGAGGAACCCCTCAAACACAGAATGCGCTCTGAGGTCCTCCAGTGCATCAGACAGCAGCGCCTGCCAGCAGTGGCTCCACCCGCAGGCTGACGTTGACTCTGGCTTGAGTCCTTCTGTTCGAATGACTTCGAATTCAGGTAGATGAAGTGTACTGCCCTTGAAACTCAGCGGCCTCCCTGGCACAGAGAAGTTGAGTGAAAAAGAAAAGGAGCTCTGTTAGATGGTGAGGTTGGTCCCAGGAGCCTATTTAGAATACACATCTGCTCTATTGAACAAATGTCACAAGCAAAGGGGCTTGAAACTGGCCCAGGCGAGAGCACTCATCAAGGCAGACATGAACAAAACCCAGAAAATCTATGATTTCATCATCTGAGAAGGATACATCACCAAAGCCTGTGAGGCTCCCCAGGAGTATTGCGGGCCAAAGGGCCGCAAGGGCATTCTGGAGCCTCATTTTTTAACTGAATTCTCATTGAGAAAAAAGGGAAAGAAAAAAGGAAATCTTCAGTTGTATTAGTGTCTACTTTCTTCCCCACCCTGCTTTAAAATACTCCTGTTGTTGGTATTGTACTGCAGAGTTATGTGCTAGATAAGCTATTATTAATTGTGTGTGGGCATTCATTCCTAATACCTCTTGTAACTAAAACAAGAACCATAGTACCACACATCACAGTATTGGTAGAAGTAGAACTAAACCAGTCTGTAGTCCCAGGAGTCCAGCTCAGATCCTCGTACCTGCTTAGGAGGTTGGTTTTCTAATTATCTGTTTTGCATTCAAACATTACACACCGATGTTAAATAAAGAGGCTATATAGAGAGAAAGCTTTCTCCTTCTGTCTGAGATTTTATTTTTAAGCTAACAACTTAGGTTTATGAGCAGAAAGGAGGAAAACCTCCCCCATGATGGTCTTGTCCCAAACTGCACCTTGAACTTGAATGTTTGGTTCTGTAATCTGCAGTCTGACTCTCTCAACTGCAGAAGACTTTTTGAGTAGGTTACACCCGATATAAAATGTCTCTGTTATTTTTAGAACGAATGGATTAAAATGTTTTGCTACTTAAAAAAAAAAAAAAAACTAGGATAAAGAATGCAAGATGCAAATAGCCAGATTATTATTACTTTTTAATCAAGAAGCACCTGAGATAATCCTGTTAAGTTTTCCATTGAGTTCATGGCCTAGAAAATTTAATACAGCCTTCAGGGAACCTGCAGGCACAACACAAAGGTGCCATCTAAAATTTGAAATATTTAAAATCCCAGTATAACCTTTAAAAATGCTTGCAAATTTTGTATTCTTCTCCTTAATATATCAATGCTTCTTTTGAAGTAAAAATGGCTTCAGCTACCTACAAGTTAAATTACTAGCCCTTTTCATAAATCTTTGAATAAAACCAATGTTTTCTAAGATAACCATGCTTATTTCCAGCTTTATATTTCCAAAGCATACTCAGCTGGAGAAGAATGACCCAGAAAAAATCTAAAGGTTTCCATGTAAAGATCACATGCTTAGGATAACACTGAGGTCTCTAGTGCTCCAGAGAAGGACTATCTGCTCTTCAGTTAGTGAAGACTGTTGGTATTTTATTCACTCATTCGTGTCTGATTCTTGAAACCCCATGGACTGTAGCCCACCAGGCTCCTCTGCCCATGGGATTTCCCAGGCAAGAATACTAGAGTGGGTTGCCAGGCCTTTCTCCAGGGGATTTTCCCCACCCAGGGATCAAACCCAGGTTTCCTGACAGGTAGGCAGATTCTTTACTGTCTTAGCCACCAGAAATGTCCAGCTTCCCACCAGGGAAGTTGATATTTTAAAGGTATTTTTCATTACTAGGGGAACTACTAGTACTATGCTACTATTGGTCATGTCTTGAGATCAGAGAAGAAAAAGAAATTATATTTTAGGTTAAACTAAGAAAAATTCGAGGGAAAAACGATGATTTTCCCAGCTTTGGCTCACCTTTAGATCAACAGCAACTGAACTTAAAAGCAAATGCCACAGTTTTGCCAAAAGAAAACTGTAAGGTTTTAGGCCCCACAGTAGTCAGACAGCATAAGGTAAGCGAGTATGATTAGAAATCTGAATAAGAACTTTCTTTTCCTTATTTTTTCAACTGCCTATATAATTGACTATAACATTTGTTGCAGGTGTACAACATAGTTGTTCAACACATACACATTATGAAATGACCTCCATAAGTCTAGTAACGGTCTATCACCGTACAAAGTTTTAAATTATTGTTGATTATATTCCCTATGCTGTACATTACCTCCCCAGGACTTACTTATTATATAACTAGAAGTTTGTACTGGGCTTCCCTGAAAGTTCAGTTGCTAAAATATCCACCTGCAATGCAGGAGACCCTGGTTCTATTCCTGGGTTGGGAAGATCTGCTGGAGAAGGGATAGGCTACCCACTACAGTATTTGTGGGCTTCCCTGTGTTTCAGCTGGTAAAGAATCTGGCTGTAATGCAGGAGACTTGCGTTCGATTCCTGGGTTGGGAAGATAGCCTGGAGAAGGGAAAGGCTGCCCACTTCAGTATTCTGGTCTGGAGAATTCCATGGACTCTATAGTCAACAGGGTCGCAAAGAGTCAGACACAACTGAGTGTAAATGCTGTGCTGTGCAAAAGTTTATACTTATTAATCTCCTTTGCCAATCTTATCCATTCCTCCACCCGCCTCTCTTCTGGCAACCCACCAGTTTGTTACCTGTATCTATGAGTCTGTTTCTGCTTTGTTTTGTTTGTTGATTTGTTCTTATGTTCCACATACAAGTGAAATTATACAGGATTTGTCTTTCTCTGTCTGACTTATTTCACTTTGCTTAATACATTCTCGATCCATCCATGTTGTTGTAAATGGAAAGATTTCATTCTTTCTCATGACTAATATTTCATTTCTTATATTAATAGCATCTTCTTTATCCATTCACCTATCAGTGAACACTTAGGTGACCTCCAAGTTTTGGCAACAATAAACCACTGTGATGAACAAAGAGGTCATATATTTCTTCAAATTAGTGAGTTTTGTCTCTTTGTATAGATGTCAAAGAGTGGAATTGGTGGGTGGTATGGTAGTTCTATTTTTAATTTTTTGAAGAATCTCTATGCTGTCTACCATAGTGGCCACACAAATTTATATACTCACCAATAGTGTAAGAGGGTTCCCTTTTCTCCACATCTTCTCTAGCATTTATTGCTTATAGATTTTTTGATGACAACCATTCTGATCAGTGTGAGGTGATACCTCATTGTAGTTTTGATTTGCAACTCTCTAATAATTAGTGATATTGAGAAGCTTTTCATGTGTTTGTTTTCCATCTGTGTGTCTTCTTTGGTGAAATATCTATTTAGGTCTTCTGCCATTTTTTCACCAGGTTGTTCTTTTTATTATTGAGCTGCATGTGCTGTTTGTATATTTTAGAGATTAATCTTTCATCAGTTGCCTCATTTTAAAATATTTTCTCTCATTCTGAAGATTGTCTTTTTGTTTTGTTTATAGTTTCTTTTGTTCTGAAAAAAAAAAAGTTTAATTAGGTCCCTTTTGTTTATTTTGTTTTTATTTTCATTACTCCAGGACATGGGTTACAAAAGATCTTGCTGCAATTTATGTCAGAGAGTGTTATGCCTGTGTTTTCCTCTAAGAGCTTTAGTGTCTGGCTTACTTTTATGTCTTTAATCCATTCTGAGGTGTGTGTGTGTGTGTGTGTGTGTGTGTATGGTGTTAGAGAGTGTTCTAATTTCATTCTTTTACATGTAGCTATCCAGTTTTCCCAGCACCACTTATTGGTGAGACTGTCTTTTCTCTATCGTATATTCTTGCATTCTTTGTCACAGATTATGTATGTGGGTTTATCTATGGGCTTTCTATACAGTTCCATCGATCCATTTTTTTGGTAATATGCCAGTACCATACTGTCTTGATTACTGTAGCTTTGTATTGTAGTCTGAAGTCAGGAAGCCTGATTCCTCAAGCTCCATTTTCTTTCTCAAGATTGCTTTGGCTATATGGGATTTTTTGTATTTCTATATAAGTTGTAAAAAAAATTTTGTTCTATGAAAATTTCCATTGGTCATTTGATAGAGATTACACTGAATTTGTAGACTGCTTTGGGTAGTACTGTTAAATGGGTTTTTAAAATTCTTTTCATAGTTCTCTCTTTCTTCTCTTTCTCTCTTCCCTTGTGACTTGATGACTATCTCTAATGTCATAACTGAATTCCTTTCCTTTTAATGCTTGTGTATCTACTGTAGACTTTTGGTTTGTGATTACCATGAAGTTTATAAATAATGACATAAAAACAACCTAAAACCTATATATATATGTGTGTATATATATATATATATATACACACACATACATGTTTTACATGTGTGTATATATATATTCACATATATAGGTTATATATTATATGGTTATAGGTTATAACCATATATATGTGGTTGTCCCTTTTAGGCTGTCTATCTTTTAAGTTGAAATGCATTTTAAAAGCCTTATATTTTCATACCCCCCAAGTTTTTATATTTTTTATGTTATATTTTACATGTTTTTATTTTGCATATTCTGTAAGTGGTTATTATAGATTTGGACGATTTTTACTACTTTTGTCTTTTAACCTTCTTACTAGTTTTATAATGTTACTATAGGTTTGCCTCTACATGAGATTTTTTTCTTTCATAATTTTCTTATTTCCAGTTGTAGCCATCTCTTCTCCACTTAGAATAATCCTTTTAACATTTCTTGTAAGGCCAGTTTAGTGGTGATGAACTCCTTCAGCTTTTGCTTGTATATAAAACTCTAAATGATAATCTTGCCAAGTCAGGTACTCTTGGTTGTCAATTTTTTCCCTATCATATCATTCCACTTCCTTCTAACCTGCAAAGTTTCTGCTGAAAAGTCAGTTTATTGTATTCTGGGAGCTCCCTTGTACATAACTAGCTGTGTCTCCATTGCCACTGTTAGTTTCTTTACCTTTGCTTTTTTCATTTTAATTATAGTATGTCTTGGTGGGGACCTCTAGATTCATCTTGTTTGGGACTCTCTGTGTTTCTTGGACCTAGATGTCTGTTTCCTTGCCAGGTTAAGGATGTTTTCAGCTATTATTTCTTCAAAAAGTTCTCTGCCCCTTTCTCTATTTCTTCTCCTTCCAAGACCCCTATAATGTGAGTATTTCTGCACTTGATGTTATCCCCAAGGTCCTTTAAACTATATTCATTTTTCTCATACTTTTTTCTTTTCAGCTTCCATTATTTTCACTACTCTTATCTTCTAGATCTCTGGTTCATTCTTCTATATCATCTAATTTACTGTTGATTCCCTTTAGTGTACTTTTTACTTTAGTTGTATTCTTCAGTTCTGGTTGATTATACATTTTTTATCTCTTTGTTGAAATTCTCACAGTGTTCATCCATTTTTATCCCATTTTGTGACCATATTTATGACAATTATCCTGAACTTTTTATTGAGTAGATCAAAATATTTCCATTTTGTTTAGTCCTTTTTCTGAGGTTTTGTCTTGGTCTTTCATTTGGAACATATTCTTCTGTCTCCTCATTTTGCCTAATTCTCTGTATTTAAGACTTAAGTGAAGACGCTCAGTCGTGTCTGACTCTTTGCGACCCCATGGACTGTAGCCTACCAGGCTCCTCCATCCGTGGGATTTTCCAGGCAATAGTACTGGAGTGGGTTGCCATTTTCTTCTCCAGGGGATCTTCCCCACCCAGGGATCGAACCCAGGTCTCCCGCATTGTAGACAGACGCTTTACCGTCTGAGCCAACAGGGAAGTCTCTGTGTTTACTTCTTTGTATTTGGTAGGTAAGTTATATCTCTCAACCTTGGAGAAGTGGTCTTATGTAGTAGATGTCCTCTAGGACCCAGAAGCACACCCCTCTCTGGCCACCAGAGCCAGATGTGTAACAGGTATTCCCAATGTGAGCTGTATGCACCTTTCTGTTGTGGTGGTGATGACTGCTACAGTCACTCTGGTATTCAGGGCTGACTCCTGGCCCAGCTGGCTGCAATGCCCAGCAGTGCATGACTGTAGGTACATTCATGTACATTCATGTAGCAAGTAGGGTAGGCCCTCAATGTGACTCGGTATAAGGAACAATGGTATGTTACTGCTGCTAGGGGGCAGAAATCCCCAGTTCACAACCACTGCAGAGGTTCTGGTAGGCAAGGCAAGCCCCTAACACAACTGACTATGAGACTGGTGTTGCATAACCACTGCAGGAACTGGTTGGTGCCACAGGCCCCTGGAAGTAATAGTATAGAAGGAGTATTTCAAAATGGCAGTCCTCTAGTATAGCTGTCTGCAAAGTAGAATAAGATCACAAAAATTACTGCTGCCAGAATCTCAGTCCCCAGGGAGTGTTACAGCTGCCTCCTATCTCTCTTCAAGTTTAGCAAGTGAAAGTGAAAGTGAAGTCATGTCTGACTCTTTGCGACCCCATGGACTGTAGCCTACCAGGCTCCTCCCTCCATGGGATTCTCCAGGCAAGAGTACTGGAGTGGGTTGCCATTTCCTTCTCCAGGGGATCTTCCCTAACCAGGGATCGAAACCTGGTCTCCCGCATTCCAGGCAGACGCTTTAACCTCTGTGCCACCAGGGAAGCAAGTGGCACCTTTCAAATTGCTGCCTCTACATTGGGACTCAGATTGAGTGAATTTTGCATGTGCCCTTTAAGAGTGGAATCTCAGTTTCCCACAGTTGTTTGGCTCTCTGAACATAAGCCCTGCTTAGTTTTCAAAGCCCAACATTTTGGGGGCTCATATTCCTGGTACAGACCCCCAGGCTGTTGAGCCTGAGTGAGGGTCAGACGCCTTGCTCCTCAAGAAAGAACTTTGTAGTTGTGACTTTTCTTCCACCCTTCTGGTTCACAGTACTGGGGATACGGGTCCTGACTAGACCATATCTCCACCCCTCCTACCTATCTTTGGAGAAGGAAGTGGCAACCCACTCCAGTATTCTTGCTTGGAGAATCCCATGGACAGAAGAACCTGGTGGTCTGCCATCTATGGGGTCGCACAGAGTTGGACACGACTGAAGTGACTTAGCAGCAGCAGCCTACCTATCTTGTTGTGGCCTTTTCTTTATATGTATTGTTGTGGAACATTTTTTCTGCTAATCTTCAGGTCATTCTCAGAGATGGTTGCTCTGTAAGTAGTGGCAACGCTGGTGTGCCCATGAGAGGAGGTAAGCTCAGGATATTCTTACTTTATAATCTGGGTTCAGACCCAGAGCCAGAACTTTCTGCTGGGATAGGGAAGAGTGCCATCGCTGATGGAGAAAGGTATATCTCTGAATGCATATGATAAGTAAAAGGGAAAGTGTTAGTTGCTCAGTCATGTCCGACTGCGACCTCAGGGACTGCAGCCTGCCAGGCTCCTCTGTCCATGGAATTCTCCAGACAAAAATATTGAGTGGGTTGACATTTCCTTTTCCAGGGGATCTTTCTGACCCAGGGATTGAACTCGGGTCTCCCACATGGCAGATTCTTTACCATCTGAGAGGTGCTAGGCATGTACAGATGAGTCACTAAAGTTCTGTTTACCCTTCAGATCTCAGTCTAGCCATTGTTCCCTCAGAGAGGTCTCTCTTGATTCTCTGGTGTTAGTTTCATCAGTCTGTTCACATATCCTGTAGACTCTTCTTAAACCGATAAATATTTGTGTTCTCAACTTAATTGTGTGAGCCTTTAAGATATGCTGCAGGCAGTGTACCTTATTCTCACTGTCTTAAATATAGTGAGCCCTCATTAAATGTAAATTGGTTACTAGATTAAATAATGACCACTTTACTACCAGACATCAGTGGTAAATAAATAATAATAATTGGATTTATGCTCCCTCTTTCTCTCTTTTCATTAACACATTCCTTCCATTTATGAGAAGTGTATATACACCTAAATAACCTTAAAACTTTTCTGTAATGGCTTATTTTCTGAACAAAATAAAGCAGATCTATCTTATCTTTCCCAGATCCATTTATGTTGGATTAGCATGCTACCCTCAGCAGCCCTGGGTGCTGCTGGACTACCCTTCATTCATACCAATATTATCATTTTGGTGAGGCTATTAAACAAATAACATAATACTTGGTGAAACAGCTTAAAATTAAGATACAATACAGCCAACATAATTGCAATAAACTGGAAAGACACATGGAGAAGGGGAGTTTCTTATTTACTGGGGCTCTTCCCAAATATAAAGATGCAAATTTCTAAGAGAGAGAAAAAGAATTTAAAACACACACAAAACAGGTCCTACTCAATGAATTATGACTTTTTGGTTATTTCTCCCAAGTAGTTGTGAATGCAGACTGTAAAATATTAATCAGGTTCAGTCTCTATTTATCATGCAGGACAGATGGAAAACTCAGATATAAATGTTATTAGTCTTGATTCAGGTCATTTGGAAAAGTATCTTCTGGAGCTAGCATGCACTGGTCAGAGATTAGAACAAATGTGATTGGACAGTAAAAGCAAAATGATGTCATTGGTTATGTCATCTGAGACAGGTGGTCTGTAGGTTGCACCTTAATTCCCATACCATCTTCAATCTGTCAGAGAAAATTAATGACTCACTCCAAACAACAAATGACTGTTGTTTGGGGCAACAGAACAAATTCTTTTGCAAGGTCACTACATATGAGCACCACATACTTTATTCATCTCTGACTGAGACAATCAAGAGAGAAATAACAAATTTGAATCTGACATTGCTGTCCTACCACTGTGGCATTAGGAAAGCTAGAGAATCAGGACCTTTTATATAAAGAATATGACATGGTCAAAGTGCTACAAGGGATAAATGATTTAAGAAAAAAAATTTGGTCCTCAGATATATGATTTAGAGATCAGACACATAGGAAAAAGCCCCATCTCTAAAATGTTGACATAGCAGTGGAACCTGCTATAGTATCGAAAATTTATTTTCACAAGAGTCAAGGAATTTAAGAACTATAGCATGTAGTGGCACACAAATCTTTTTTTCAGGCATTTTGTCATCTGTCTCAGCACTGTACTCAAATGAGTGGGGAAGCCCAAGTGAGTGAGAAAGTTCAAGTTTGCTAGGCTACAAATTGTTGATTTTTTCTTCAGGAGCAAATGGACTAATTAACTGACCATGGATTTTCCATCACAAGAGTTCAATCATAGGCCAAAATACCACTTAGTAGAGATTTTAGGTATAGATACAGTCTTTAACATCCCCTTTAAGTCTCATATTTCAGACTACCAAATCATCCTGTACTTCTCCATATCACATTTAGCTCTTATAATTATTTCTTTAACAGCATTCTTCCTGTAAGTACCACAAGGTCAGGAGCTAATTCTACCTTCTCCACTGTGGTGTGCTCAGAGACTAGCACAGCGTCTAACAGATAGTGTTTAATAAAATGCTGTTTATTAACTGACAAGTCTTATAAACCTGAAAAAGAGTGATTGTTTGAATTAAATGTTTTGAAATAAAATTGGCATGTGCTGTGCTGTGCTAAGTTGCTCAGTCGTACCTGACTCTTTGCAACACTATGAATTGTAACCTACCAGGCTTCTCTGTCCATGGGGATTCTCCAGGCAAGAATATTGCAGTGGGTTGCCAAGCCCTCCTCCAGGGGATTTTCCTGACCCAGGGATCGAACCCAGGTCTCCTGCATTGCAGGTGGATTCTTTAACATCTGAGCCACCAGGGAAGCCCAAAATTGGCATGACTTCCTCCTAAATTTAAATGGAAGGTATTTTAAAGAAAGTTTAGATTATTGTAACTTCTGAAGTTTCGAGTTAAAATACGTGGAGTTTTAAGCTGACTTCATGTTTCATTATTACAGGGAAATAATTATCATGTTAATAATAATAAATATCATTCCTAGTTTCCTAAACCACTCCTAGTAAATATTTGTAGGTATGTGTGTGAAATATATATATATATATATATATATAAAACAGAATACATAGAGAATAGAGGCTTCCCAAGTGGAGCTAGTGGTAAAGAACCCACCAGCCAATACGGGAGACATAAGAGATGCAGGTTTGATCCCTGGGTGGTGAAGTTCCCTGGAGGAGGGCATGCCAATCCACTCCAGTATTCTTGCCTGGAGAATCCCATGGACACAGAGCCTGGCGAGCAACAGTCCATAGGGTCACAATCAGTCGGACACAACTGAAGAGACTCGGCATGTACATGCACACATATAGAGAATATATGTAAAAGAATCATATAAAGAGAGGTAAAGCATAAATAATATAAATAGAGGCAGCTGTATCATTCCAAAACTTTTATTTCCCTTGAATTATCATTGAAATGATAAAATTTAGTTAAATATTTTCTTCCAAATAAGTACTGTTGCTACTTCTGTCAAAATTCTTTTGGAAGTTTTAGAAATTTTTGACAAGTACAATAATAAAAATAAAGATGCCACCAAATTAGGTATGATTAATATTGGGAGGAAAAATCATAAAATCTAAAAAGATTCTGCCTTCAGATTACTTCAAAACTGACTTCGATTTCCCATTTTATTTTCATGAAACTAAAAATCAGAACTGTAGAATATAGTGTGATTTATTTCAGAAAGATGACAGGCATTATTTTGCATACTCAAATGAGAGACAACTGACTCACATCAAAAGACTGACAATGAGAAATTTATGAATTTTAACTTAAAATGTGCAAACTTTGAACATACAATTTCTATTATTCTCTTCTTTCACTTTTTTTTTCAAATATCACACTGATAGTATTAATTGTATAAATCAGGGATTTCCCACACCTCTCAATGTCAAGAGCTGCAGACTCAGGGGTTATGGGTGGAATGCCTGCAGGCAGATGTATCTGTAAAACTGAATGCCTTTACAAGGATCATGTATCCACCGGTTTGCTGTAGTTGATACCACTTTCCCTTATTCTACACTAGCCTTCTTACACATGTGCACAGTCTCCCTGGCACTTTCTGAGATCATTTGATTTTTTTGACCCCAGACTTAGACAAACCCCTAAGAAATAACAAAACATTTTTTCCCTTTATTCAATCAAATGTCATGCCTCATAGATATATGTATAATTATGTGCCTTCATGAAAATAATGCAGTGCTCGAATGATAGTAAAAATACTAATGCAACATAAAAAATTCAGAATAAAACATATATGAATAAATAATAAAATTTAGAAAGATTACACAGTATGTAGGCATATGGCCAGATGTTTTTTATGCAATATATTATTCAGTGCTCAAAACTATGAGAAAGGTAATATCATTATCACCATTTTGTAGATGAAAGTACTAATGTTCATCAAAATAAATATCTTACCCGAGGTCAACTAGTAATGGCTAGATTGAAATTCAATAGAAGTGCATTGACCACATATTTGCACTGTTAATCACAGTAATATTTTATGTGTGCGCATGCACCTGTGTGTGTGTGTGTGTGTGTGTGTGTGTGTGTGTGTGAAGACAGAAAGACAAAGATATTGCATATATGAAAGGGCAACTTTTCCTTTCTTCTCAACAATACAAGAGAAGACTCTACACATGTACATCACCAAATGGTCAACACTGAAATTATATTGATTATGTTCTTTGCAGCCAAAGATGGAGAAGCTCCATACAGTCAACAAAAACAAGACGGGGAGCTGACTGTGGCTCAGATCATGAAATCCTTATTACCAAATTCAGACTTAAATTGAAGAAAGTAGGGAAAACCACTAGACCATTCAGGTATGACCTAAATCAAATCCCTTATGATTATACAGTGGAAGTGAGAAATATACTCAAGGGCCTAGATCTGATAGATAGAGTGCCTGATGAACTATGGAATGAGGTTTGTGACATTGTACAGGAGACAGGGATCAAGACCATCCCCATGGAAAAGAAATGCAAAAAAGCAAAATGGCAGCCTGGGGAGGCCTTACAAATAGCTGTGAAAAGAAGAGAAGTGAAAAGCAAAGGAGAAAAGGAAAAATATAAGCATCTGAATGCAGAGTTCCAAAGAATGGCAAAAAGAGATAGGAAAGCCTTCCTCAGTGATCAATGCAAAGAAATAGAGGAAAACAACAGAATGGGAAAGACTAGAGATCTCTTCAAGAAAATTAGAGATACCAAGGGGACATTTCATGCAAAGATGGGCTTGATAAAGGACAGAAATGGTATGGACCTAACAGAAGCAGAAGATACTAAGAAGAGGTGGCAAGAATACACAGAAGAACTGTACAAAAAAGATCTTCACAACCCAGATAATCACGATGGTGTGATCACTGACCTAGAGCCAGACATCCTGGAATGTGAAGTCAAGTGGGCCTTAGAAAGCATCACTATGAACAAAGCTAGTGGAGGTGATGGAATTCCAGTTGAGCTATTTCAAATCCTGAAAGATGATGCTGTGAAAGTACTGCACTCAATATGCCATCAAATTTGGAAAACTCAGCAGTGGCCACAGGACTGGAAGAGGTCAGTTTTCATTCCAATCCCAAAGAAAGGCAATGCCAAAGAATGCTCAAACTACCACACAATTGCACTCATTTCACATGCTAGTAAAGTAATGCTCAAAATTCTCCAAGCCAGGCTTCAGCAATACGTGAACGGTGAACTTCCAGATGTTCAAGCTGGTTTTAGAAAAGGCAGAGGAACCAGAGATCAAATTGCTAACATCCGCTGAATCATGGAAAAAGCAAGAGAGTTCCAGAAAAACATCTATTTCTGCTCTATTGACTATGCCAAAGCCTTTGACTGTGTGGATCACAATAAACTGTGGAAAATTCTGAAAGAGATGGGAATACCAGACCACCTGATCTGCCTCTTGAGAAATCTGTATTGCAGGTCAGGAAGCAACAGTTAGAACTGGACATGGAACAACAGACTGGTTCCAAATAGGAAAAGGAGTACATCAAGGCTGTATATTGTCACCCTGCTTATTTAACTTCTATGCAGAGTACATCATGAGAAATGCTGGACTGGAAGAAACACAAGCTGGAATCAAGATTGCCGGGAGAAACATCAATAACCTCAGATATGCAGATGACACCACCCTTATGGCAGAAAGTGAAGAGGAACTCAAAAGCCTCTTGATGAAAGTGAAAGTGGAGAGTGAAAAAGTTGGCTTAAAGCTCAACATTCAGAAAACGAAGATCATGGCATCCAGTCCCATCTCTTCTTGGGAAATAGATGGGGAAACAGTGGAAACAGTGTCAGACTTTATTTTTCTCGGCTCCAAAATCACTGCAGATGGTGACTGCAGCCATGAAATTAAAAGATGCTTACTCCTTGGAAGGAAAGTTATGACCAACCTAGATAGCATATTCAAAAGCAGAGACATTATTTTGCCAACAAAGGTTCGACTAGTCAAGGCTATGGTTTTTGCAGTGGTCATGTATGAATGTGAGAGTTGGACTGTGAAGAAAGCTGAGCGCTGAAGAATTGATGCTTTTGAACTGTGGTGTTGGAGAAGACTCTTGAGAGTCCCTTGGACTGCAAGGAGATCCAACCAGTCCATTCTGAAGGAGATCAGCCCTGGGATTTCTTTGAAAGGAATGATGCTAAAGCTGAAACTCCAGTACTTTGGCCACCTCATGCGAAGAGTTGACTCATTGGAAAAGACTCTGATGGTGGGAGGGATTGGGGGCAGGAGGAGAAGGGGACGCCAGCGGATGAGATGGCTGGATGACATCACTGACTCGATGGACTTGAGTCTGAGTGAACTCTGGGAGTTTGTGATGGACAGGGAGGCCTGGCGTGCTGTGATTCATGGGGTCGCAAAGAGTCAGACACGACTGAGCGACTGAACTGAACTGAACTGAACTGAACTGAAGAAGGTAGATTTTGACAAAGGTAATACCTTCCAGTTACATTATGCTGAACAGATCACTGGCTGAACAAACTTCAGTGAACATGCAGCCATTTGGCAGAATAAAATCTTCAACATCATTATTATATGGGGTGTCATATTGTATTATAATACACTAAAGTGTCTGTTATCTTTATTGCTTTTTTTTTATTGATGTGATGGATACTATAGGACATAATGCCTGAAACCGTAACAAATATAATTTAATATAATGACTTTAAAGAAATAAATTGGAAAAGGTATGAAAAGATAGCAAGAGCTTATTGTATGGCAAGAATTGACTGACATTTTACATGTAGAGTATAACAACAATTTTTATAACATTTTCTATAAGGATGTACTCTAGTTCTTAAGTTGTTTTAGTAATATGAAAACTTCTTATTAACTGAGTAGATTTAATAAGCCAGAACTATAAATTTAGCTGAATATGTACTTTAGTTTTAGCAATACATAGCTTGATTGTACTCATGAAATAGTATGAGTTTCATGTGAGGTAAATCGTACAGACTGACCAAGAGAATAAATACTGGTGTCAAATAACTCCTGTTTGAATTTGGTAGCACCTTTTTTTTCTAGCTGTCTGATATTTGAACTATGAATTAAATTTTTTAAATTCCAACTTTTCCATATCAAGAATAGCACTCTATTGTATGCTGTTAATAGTAATGATCAAATTATATAAAACAAGAGAAGCACTTATATGGTAAACACCAGTCATCATAGCTGTTATTAATATTAAAATATAATGATACATATGGTGATACCATTAAAGATGTAGAAATGGGAAGAGCACAATGATTAATTTCTATAAATCAGACTTACCACAAACCTTATCTTCTCTCTGAATATGAATTTGTGATTCCTGGTTGGTCTGATGTGATAAGCATCTGTAGGGTGATTGCCTATTGGATGGATGACAGGTTTAACTGTTAGTTTTGAACAACTAGACTCAGAAACAGTACTAACCACAGTACATTTTTAAAAATAAAGTGTAAAATCATGAGATTATTTTTTGTTTCAGCAAGCATCCTTCATCTTGTCTCTCTTACTGAATGTATATATAAATCCTAGACATAATAGATGGAGCAGCTATCTGAGAACATCAGTATTTTCTTATCTGGTTTCAACAAAATTTCAGATCTGTAAGTGGACATCAGCACACACAAGAAGCTCTGGAGGAGAAGACATCAAATCAGGTAGGAGGATTAGGAAAGCGGCCTCATAATACTCAGAAAGAGAAGTGGATAGCTCTCTCTTTCTTCTCACTGTTGTCTCTTGCCCCAGCTCATGATGACTCATGAGGGCTTACCACTATGGAGGAGGATAAATATTCCCTCTAAAAAAATGGAACCATGAACCCAAGATGTGGGGAGTATGTCAACTGCTTTTATGTCTCTGTGATTCCACTGTTTGGCTCCAGACATGATCACATTCAAAGGAAATGAGTGGAAGAACAGGGCAAATAAAATCCCATATTGCAAGTCAGAGGATTCCTGGGGAATCAGAAAGTATTAATGAGATTATAAAGAGGGAGAATATTGGGAAATAATTCTTATAAATGAGCTTATGAACTACTGAACTCACCACTGAGCTGTGCATATATACTTTTGATCCTAAACAGTGTATCATAGACTTTTTGAAAACAAGTAAGATATAGATCACTGTCTAGATCTCAGACTGGCCACTGGGTAGCACACACATGTGGCAGATACAAAGAGCACTGTAAAGGCTTTGAAGTAGAACTGATGCTGTAAACACAATCAAAAGAAGGCCAAACTGGAACTTTTCATCCGAGTGGCATTGAATGTTTTTCCTGCTAAAACAAAAATGTAAATATTTCTAATAAAATTTTAAGAGACTCAGTGTCTCATAAAGCAAAATGTCCATGATACAACCCAAAATTACTTGGATATGAAGAATCAGGGAAATCTAAATATGCATGGAAAAAAGACAATCAACATATACCAACACCAAGTTGACAGAGATAACAGGACTTGTTTGACAAAGACTTTAATGAAGCTGTTTTTTTCTTTTTAAATCTTATAAAAAATAAAGACAGAAACTCTTGAAATGAATGAAAAGATGGAAACATACTACTAAGAAACAGAAGTTACACAGAAAATCAAATTGAAATTTTCTAACTGAAACAATAATCAAACTTTTAAAATATCATTTGATGGGCTCAATAATCAGATCTGAGAGAGTAAAGAGTAGATAAAACTCTAATACAATTATGTAAAGTTTAAAAATAAAATAAAAATAAATAAATAAAACAGATCAACAGAAATTATGCATTTTCTTTAACAGAGAGAAAGAATTTTTAAAAATATTTAAATGCCAATCCAGTGGAAAGCTCTTCTAGTAGACAGGTTACTATCACTGGTTCTTCTGACAGTATTAGTCTGGACTAATATTTAACTAATGCCAGGCTTTCCTCTCCAAGGGCATGCGGTATAGCTAGAATAGTGTAGGCTCACTCATACGTATTTTCTGCTGTTTTCCCATCATCCAATTGTGTGATTTATGATTCTGCTACTGCTGCTGCTAAGTCGTTTTAGTCGTGTCTGACTCTGTGCGACACCACAGATGGCAGCCCACCAGGCTCCCCCGTCCCTGGGATTCTCCAGGCAAGAACACTGGAGTGGGGTGCCATTGCTTTCTCTGGATTTCTGATTCTAGGTTTTAAATAATTTGTAAGTGTTCAGTTTCTACACAACTTTATCACCTGCTAAGAATTTAAAAATCACATTCTCTGCTCAGCTGTTAATGCTAGGATCCATATTAGTTTTATAAGCATTTCTCTGTTTTAAACAGCTTTGTTTAGGCTTTTGGCTTATGAATTTTATTTACGTTTGTTCATAAGAAATGTAAGAGTGGAATGTTAATAAATGTCAGTATAGCTCTGTAGTATCAAGAACTTAAAAATTTAAAAATAGATTGGTTAAAAAAGATTTGAAAAAACTTAAGATTTGAAAAAACTGGAAACTACTATCTTAAAAAAAGAAAAAGAATAGAAAGTATAAATAGAAAACAAAAATAATAAAGGAAATCAATGAACGTAAAAACTGATTAATAAAATTGATAAAATCCTAGCAAGACACACGAAGAAAAAAATACAAAAGACATAAATTCCCAATGTGGAGAATTAGAGAAAGAATATCACTACAGAGCATGTAGACATTAAAATGGCCATTACGGAATACTATAAACAACTCTACACACATAAATTCAACAACTTAGATAAAATGGACCAATTTCTTGAAAACTTAACTACCAAAACTAATCTAAAATTAAATAAATAATCTGAATAGTTTTAGAACTACTAAAGAAATTGAATCAATAGTTTAAAATCTTCTTTTAAAGAAATCTACAGGTCTGGGTTGTTTTGCTGATGACTTTTGCCAAACATATAAGGAAAAAATAACATCAATCCTATAAAACATCTTCCTGAAAATAGAAGAGTAGAGAACCCTTTCTAACTCATTTTCTGAACTCCAGCATTAATCTGACACCACAAGTGGGCAGACAGGATAAGAAGAAACAACTACCTACCAATATTCCTCACGAGTAAAGAAGCAAAAAAATCTTCAGCAAAATATTCACAAATTAAATCTAGCAATATATTAAAAGCACAATGAACAACAACTAAGTGGAGAATTATAGTTAGAATGCAAAGCGAAGTTAAAATCGCTTACTTCTGTCCAACTCTTTGTCTGCCATCATCCCCCTCCCCACAATGGACTATAGAGTCCATGGAATTCTCTTGGCCAGAATACTGGAGTGGGTAGACTTTCCCTTCTCCAGGGGATCTTCCCAACCCAGGGATCGAACCCAGGTCTCGCACATTGCAGGCGGATTCTTTACCAGCTGAATGACGAGGGAAGCCCAAGAGTACTGGAGTGGGTAGCCTATCCCTTCTCCAGCAGAGCTTCTTGACCCAGTAATTGAACCGGGGTCTCCTGCAGTGCAGGCGAATTCTTTACCATCTGAGCTATGAGGAATGCAAAGGCTGGCTTAGTATTTGAAAATCAATCTATATAATCTCTCACATTAATAGAAAAAAAATAATTATCATTTCATGTAGAAAAAGCATTTGACAAAATTCAAAATTTATTCCTAATAAAAACTCTCAGCTAACTCAGAATAAAAAGGAATTTCTTCTATCTTATTTTTAAAAGTATTTAGAAACCTTCAGTGAATATCTTATTTAAAGATGAAAAACTGAATGATTTGCCTCTAACATTGTGAACAAGATAAGGATGTTGGTTTTCACCACTCCTATTCAACATCTTATTAGAAGTCCTAATCAGTGAAGTAAGCTACCAAATAGAAATTAAAGGTATATGGATTGAAAAGGAAGAACTAAGATTTTTCCTACTCATTAATAACATGATTGTCTATGTAAAAAATCATAATAAATCTATTTTGAAACTCCTAGAGCTAATTTGTGAGTAAAGTAAAATCACATAAAACAAGGAAAATACACAATATATTTCTATATATCACCAATTGGAAATTGGAACAATTACAAACCAAAATTTAAAAATAATAGTATGTATAATATCTCCAAAAAATGAGATTATTAAATATGAATATAAAAACATCTGAATTCTGAAAAGTGAAACTGATGAAAAATTAGAGATAGCATAAATAAATGAAGAGGTCTATGGTGATTATTACATTTTAAAATTATAAATTTCTGACAATGTAAAGCACTAGTTTGAATGTGGAACAACTGACACTCTCATTCATTATGAAAATGCAAAATGAAACAGCCATTCTTGAAAAACAGTTTGACAGTTTCTTACAAAGTGAAATATGGATATATTTACCATATGACTCAGAATTTCCACTCCTAAGTATTTGCCCTAGTATAATGAAAACATATGTTTACATAAAAACTTTTTTTTACAGACGTTTTCAACAGCTCTACTTATAACCATCCAAAACTGAGAATAGCCCAATGCCCTTTAATAGGTTAATGATTAAACAAACTGTGGTACTTTTATGCAATGAACTCAACAGTAAAAATGAACAAACTCAATACATAGAGTGTTTTGAATAAATCTCAAAAACATTATGGTGAGTGAATTAAGCCAGTCTCAAAATGTTGTGTACTGTACAATTCAATTTTTATGATATTCTCAAAAAGACATCTGTAGTGACAGAGAACAATTTATTGGGTGCCAAAGTTTAGAAGTAGGGGTAGGGTATTACTACAAAGGGGTTATTTACAAAGGGGTAGCAAGAGGGAGATTTTGGGAGTCACAGAGCTCTTCGTGTAATTTGTGTAAACACTACCTTGCTGTTGTAGTGTTCACACAAATTTATAAAATTCACAGAGCTATACCTCCCAAAAGGCAATTTTACTGCATGTTAATTCTTAAAATTAAGTGAAATTAAAATACAGTTCAACAGAAGCTACTTGTATTCAGGATAATTCTCAGCCTAAAATAATAGGGAGCTAAACTAATATTGCCTTAACCAAAAATGCTTTATTTCTCATATATAAGAAGTCTCCAAATAGGCATAAAAATGATTAGCTGCTTGGAAATGCTGTCAGTACACGGATACTTTGTATTTGCAGGTCATTCTCCTTAGCCTGTTGACTTCTCATCCTTCTGCTAATGTTGCCCCTTGACTAAAATACGGCCACACTGGCGCCAGGTATTAAGCTCTTGCTTAAGGCTGAAAGATGTGGTTAAGAAGAAAGTCATATCTGCTCTTGAGACCACCCACTCCAGCAAACTTCTCTTTACATTTTATTGGCCAAAATTGAATCATTCACCCACCACTACCTTGATTGTGTATCCAGTCACTAGTGAAGAATTCAGTTGTTGTTGCTATTTAGTCACTAAGTTGTATCTGACTCCCTGGTGATTCCATGGACTATAGTTCACCAGGCTCCTCTGTCCTTGCAATTCTCCAGGCAAAAATACAGAGGGCATTGCCATTCCTTCTCCAGGGGATCTTCCTGAGCCAGGGATCAAACCTGCATCTCCTGCACTGCCAGATGGGTTCTTTACTACTGAGCCACCAGGGAAGCCCCCTGGAGAATTTAGCAATTACCTTAATTCTACAAATCATGATTAATCTCCAGGGGCTGGAGTAGAGGCCTACTGCCTGAAAATTAAGCAAAATGTACAAGAAACTATCTGTTTCCACTAATTAAGAGTATGACCTAAAAATGTCTTGTCTATTATTTCCACATGATATATGAAATTTTTTGAAGAAATTTTTAAAGTATGTTCTTTTTCTCTAATTAAAACAACCATTTCAGATTTCACCACAGTACTCTAATATATCCAGCCTATATGATAAAAATGCATTTCAGATAAGATTAAATTTATTTGTCTTCAAAGACTTTAAAAAATACATTAAAAAGTGTACATGAATATATACATAGAGCAACTACTGCTTTGAATATCTACAGAATATCTACTGCTACAAATATCTAACAGAAATGTTAACAGCCAAAATGTTTTCATTCTATGCACAAATCTTTCAAAACATTTTCTTTCATACAGTTTTCCAACTACTTTAAGAAAGAGTATTTTCTTCAGAATTGCTTAAGTACCGCATGATAACAGGGCATTGTCAAGTAAAGCATATTTGAGGAAGGCAACAAAGAGGTGAGGATATATTCTCACAAAGTTCACATTTCCTTTTTATTTTAAAAGTCTGCATTGTTTTGATGCAGCCTTTGCTCTCATTTCATCATTTATGCTCTGAGCAAAATTTCCAACCAGAGAAGAAACATTTGGTACCTTGGGTTGTTTGTCCTTTTATAGCCTTGCTGATCTTTGCTTCTGGCAGCTCCTTACATTTTGTGGTTTCCCATGGAGTATGCAAAACACAAAGAAAGGTGTATTTTAGTCTAAGGTGGTGTCAAAGAACAATATCAAGTGTTCATGTAAGCGTCTGCCAGTGCCTTAGCATTTTAAAAAGCTCAGATGGAAATCCAAATGCAATTCAAGCTCTTTCTTAAGGTCTTATATAAGTCATCTTGCTAACCTAATGGTACATTAAAAAAAAATACTAAGGTCTACTGAGCAGCGTGCAGGTAGATCAAATATAAACCACTAACTACATGCTGTACCAGCTATAAAATACAGGTACAGTGTCTGGTTACCTTCCCCTTAGGGAGAAAGAGGAAGCAGTTGTTCTGTCAGGGGAGTATGTAATTTCCTTGGTTCTATCTCATCACAACAAAAATTTGGAGCGACGGACGTTAAAGCCCTCAGACAGATGGTGTCACAGTTCTTGGACACATCAGTGTTACAGCTCCCAGACAGATCAGTGTTACAGCTCTGTTTTATTTAGAAAATAAAGGAAAATACATCCTCGAGGCGTGAGGGCATGCCGACCCAAAGGACACTAAGAGGAGAGAGAGAGAGAGCCCTTTGGCTCCCCTTTTTATATGTTTTTTTTTCTCCTCCCTCCCTGGGCCTGCCCTATGTAAATTGGGCTAGCCAGGAGTGCTGTTTTTTCTACTTGGGGTCCTCACTCCAGCCTCAGAGCTTCCTTTGTTTTATTTTTGCAGGCTTTTCCCTTCCTTGTCTTTTAGCCACTGCCATTCTGGACTCCTTTTTCCTACTCCAACTACCTAACAGTTCTAAGCAATTTCTGTCCACTTCAGAAGATGACAAGTTTCTTTAAAGATGGCAACCTATTAAAAGTAAGATGGATATGACTGTGAAATTTCACTCATCATTTAGAAGAAGCCAAACAAAGTAAAATCTCCTTCTTCCCACTCTCAGTCCAATTTCTGGCACTTGGCTGAAGCATTCTGTGAAGAGAGAATGAGGACGATTCTCTGCATGCACACACCCAAAGAAAACTGTACTAACCACCATGTTCAATGAATAGATTTATCCAGGTAATGTCATTTCAAGAATCTAATCCAATACCATAGGTTAGGTTTTGTTTACAAAATATATTTTGTAAAATTATAAAATTATCTGTTTCTGTGAAAAGTACAATAGTTTACTTGAATATGTAATTCACTAAGTTTTAAGATAAGTTTTTAAATTCCCAGCACTTCCTTTTACTCTTAGAAAATTAATTTAAATTCAGCTTCATCAAGAAAATAGCATCTATCAGATATAAACTCCCATAAATTGATTACACTTTATTCTTACCTACAATTGCTTTCACTGAACTTTACCTCTAAGGCTTCTGCCTCAAAGGAGTTGTGGGGAGGAGATATTAACATGCAAGACAAAGAATCCCTCTTCTAATACTCAACTTCCACTGGGATTTTATTTAATGTTTTATATAACTGATACTACCTCTCTGGTAAACTTCTTCTAACTCCCACCAATCAAATGTTGCCCTTTGAAAACACAGTATTAATTTGACATTATTACTGTATTCTCTTTATTTCTTTTACTCCCAAATTCCTGCAATGAATGATGAATGTAAGAGAAAATACTTTTCTCTTTGTATTATTCATTATAAACAATCTTTTCTACTGTTAAGCGTGTGCATGTGTGCACATGTGCATACACACACACACAAACACACACACACACATACACCTTACCCATGTCACTCTTCAGTACAGGTCAGTGCTCCATGTAATAGTCACTTGGAGACCTACACTCTTTCCATCTTGTGAAACAATCTTGGAGGAGAAAGAGAGATTAATCCTGTGGTTTTACAATGACTTTCTCATTTTAGTGCTTCCTAAAGTGGTGGCTCTGATGGTTAAGAATCACCCTGCAATGCAGGAGACCTGGGTTTTATCTCTGGGTCGGGGAGGAATGGCAACCCACTCCAGTACTATTGCCTGGAAAATCCCATGGATGGAGGAGCCTGGGAGGCTTCAGTCCATGGGGTTGCAAAGAGTCAGACACGACTGAGCAACTTCACTTTCTTTTCTTTTGGGAAGATTCCCTGGTAAAGAGAATGGCTACCCACTCCAGTATTCTTGCCTGGAGGATCCCAGGTGGGCTATTGTCCATGGGGTCACAAAGAGTTGGACATAACTGAGTGACTAACACTTCCTCATTTTACATGTCAGCAATGCAATGTTAAGTGTGGAGAGATAGGAAACTAGTTTAAGAGGCTGTAGAATAAAGGGAAGAAGCACAAGAGCCCTGCTAGTTGTCATAACTAAACATAAGGTTCACCTCCTTTGGAAAGGATATTCAAAGCCCCAGATCTACCAGTCCCAGAGTTCAAACCCAGGCTCCACTACTTACTAGGTGTATAACCTTGAGCAAATTAGTTATCATATCTGAAATTCATTGTATTTATCTGTAATGTTAGTTAAGTAACAGCACCTACCTCAAAGGATTACCGTACAAATTAAATGGATTACTATCCATAGGGTATTTTGAAAGTACAGATCACATAATAAGCCAAGTCAAAAGGTTAGACTTTATTTTTCCATATTTTCCCCTAGATTATAAATTCCTTAAGTACTGGCACTATGAAAACCTTAACAGTGTCTGACAAACAGTGTTTGCTTAATACAGGCACATCAAATGCGTAGCATATATGAGTGAGTGAATGAGTGACAGTCGCTCAGTTGTGCCCGACTCTGTGACCCCAGGAATGGTAGCCTGGGGTCTTCCTCTATCTATGGAATTCTCCAGGCAAGAATACTGGAGTGGGTTGCCATATCCAAAATCTCATGTAATATACATATACACAATATATTAGAGAAGAAAATGGCAACCTACTCCAGAATTCTTGCCTGGAAAATTCCATGGACAGAGGAGCCTGGCTTGCTGCAGTCCTTGGGTTTGCAAACAGTCAGACATGACTTATCGACTGAACAATGATACTGTATATATATGATGTACATATATATAAGCTCATATAATGGTTTCATGAGTTCTGTAAGATAAATATTTTAATCTCCATGTAAATAGATGAGGGAAAGGAGGTTAAAAGAAATCGTATAATCTACCCAAAGTCATACAACTAATCAGAATTCAAATCCAGGCCTCTCTTTCTGTAGTGTTCTTTTCCATTACTGCACACCATCTAGAAGTGGGTAAGCCAATTTACCTACTATACGACCATAGCAGCATTTATTACATAGCTAAAATTATTTTTTGTGTGAATCTTCTCCAATTCTACCAATTATTCAATTAGCAGGCAACATGCTATATTTAATTAATGGTCAGTGTTAGCAACATGGATTAAAATGGGATCAAAGAACAAATTGAATTAGAGGGAGAGCCAATTAATTTTTAAACAATTGAATATCTTTGGTGAGGGAAGACTCATGATGACTCCAAGGTTTGCAGCTTAGCCATTAACTAAGATTTAGAGCATTGCAAAAAGAGAAAGTTGGGGAAGAAAGCTGTCTAGGGGGGCTTGTCAAGTAAGCAGCAGGACAAACAGACCAGTGATCCAAAGGAGAGGTCTGCCCCAGATAGAGGTGTAGGATGCAGCATCATATAGATAGACTAAAAAACATAGACGAAAGGGAGTTCACTCAGAGATTTAAATGAGACTTTTTTAGGTGTATGAAAGTTCAGGTAGCATGCAAGCAAACTGAACTAATAGTAACCTAACATCTCGCACTTTTTCCAATGTATCCCATAGTTCTAATGTATTCCTGGATATAATTATTTTACCTACTCTCCAACTTATCATTACTTCAGTTGGTTAATGATATTAAGATATTAATTAAAAAAGGAAACCATTAGACTAAGGTGGTTCTAATGCATTAGTAACCTGTGTAAGGAAACCAAACTCTAACCTAGAGTCAATTCAAGTAAACATATCTGTATCTGAGAAGATAAATTTATGAACAACCAATCACAAACAGAAAACTAGGCTTTCCCAATTAAGGTATCAACTTGAGATACAGTCAAACAATTTTCTTGCTTCACTACCACATAGGCTCTTCAAAAGTGTTTCCTCTGAGTCCTGTCAGCAAAAAGCTTCTAACCACATTCAGTTTGCACGCATGATAAGACACGTGAGTTGTGTTCCACTGTTTGTGAACTGTAGCCCACCAGGCTTTTCTGTCTATGGGATTCTTCATGCAAGAATACTGGAGTAGGTTCCAGTCCCTTCTCCAGAGGATCTTCCCAACCCAGGGATTGAACCCGTGTCTCTCATATCTCCTGCATTGGTAGAGAGGTTTTTTACCACTAGCACCACCTGGGAAGCTTTTGGTTTGGCGCTGCTCAATTCAAATTGACGCTTGCTAAAAATTCTTGAAAAATTAAATGTGCCTCAGTTTATTTTTCAACAGAAGAAAATGTACAGCGCAAATGCAATATACCACATTGCATTTTAAAAACTGACCTTGATTACTGACTTCTAAAATGAAAGATTTCAACTTCAAGAAGTTTCTAGCAACTTATAAATGAAGAATGAATGGGAGTCAATAAAGTATCAGTGAATAGAAAACCCAATTTTAGAATAAGACACCAATGCTATTTGGACACAAATGACCACCTATCCTAAATGGAAATAATTTTGTTTGTCCAGGATCTATTCTTTCTTCTGGTAAAAGTATCACAGTTTTGATTTAAGGAAATAACTTTTACCTATGGAGTACAGCCTTTTAAGATTGTAAACCAAGGAGTTTAATTCTCTTCTGACCAATGGGTGCATGGATGATCCCAGTTTGGTAAGTAAACTCTGGTTATCTCTCAAAATTAGAAGAAATTTGTTCAGAAAATATATCTATTACACTCTCCACATATCAGACTCATTCTAAAAATAAAATATCAACTTGTGCTTCCAGAAAACTATTTGATTTTGAATGTATGCTTTACTTTCCTATGTACTAGAGTGTTCTATACTAATCACAGGAAATATAGATCACAAAATGGAGTATTTGTCCTTCATTAACATTATTAAATTTGCATATCTGAGGTTATTGATATTTCTCCCGGCAATCTTGATTCCAGCTTGTGCTTCTTCCAGCCCAGTGTTTCTCACGATGTACTTGGCATATAAGTTAAATAAGCAAGGTGACAATATACAGCCTTGATGTACTCCTTTTCCTATTTGGAACCAGTCTGTTGTTCCATGTCCAATTCTAACTGTTGCTTCCTGACCTACATATAGGTTTCTCAAGAGGCAGGTCAGGTGGTCTGGTGTTCCCATCTCTTTCAGAATTTTCCACAGTGTATTGTGATCCACACAGTCAAAGGTTTTGGCATAGTCAATAAAGCAGAAATAGATATTTTTCTGGAACTCTCTTCCTTTTTCCATGATCCAGAGGATATTGGCAATTTGATCTCTGGTTCCTCTGCCTTTTCTAAAACCAGCTTGAACATCTGGAAGTTCACGGTTCACGTATTGCTGAAGCAAGGCTTGGAGAATTTTGAGTATTACTTTACTAGCATGTGAGATGAGTGCAATTGTGTGGTAGTTTGAGCATTCTTTGGCACTGCCTTTCTTTGGGATTGGAGTGGAAACTGACCTTTTCTAGCCCTGTGGCCACTGCTGAGTGCTCCAAATTTGCTGGCATATTGAGTACAGCACTTTCACAGCATCCTCTAAAAGTTGGCTTATAGCTCAGCATTCAGAAAACTAAGATCATGGCATCTGGTCCCACCACTTCATGGGAAATAGATGAGGAAACAGTGGAAACTGTCAAATTTTATTTTTCTAGGCTCCAAAATCACTGCAGATGGTGATTGCAGCCATGAAATTAAAAGACAATTACTCCTTGGAAGGAAAGTTATGACCAACCTAGACAGCATATTCAAAAGCAGAGACATTACTTTGCCAACAAAGGTTTGTCTAGTCAAGGCTTGATTTTTCCAGTGGTCATGTGCGGATGTGACAGCTGGACTATAAAGAGAGCTGAGCACCGAAGAATTGATGCTTTTGAACTGTGGTGTTAGAGAAGACTCTTGAGAGTCCCTTGGACTGCAAGGAGATCCAACCAGTCCATTCTAAAGGAGATCAGTTCTGGGTGTTCATTGGAAGGACTGATGCTAAAGCTGAAACTCCAGTACTTTGGCCACCTCATGTGAAGAGTTGACTCATTGGAAAAGACTATGATGCTAGAAGGGATTGGGGGCAAGAGGAGAAGGGGATGACCAAGGATGAGATGGCTGGATGGCATCACTGACTCAATGGACATGAGTTTGAGTAAACTCCGGGAGATGGTGATGGACAGGGAGGCCTGGTGTGCTGCGATTCATGGGGTCACAAAGAGTCGGACACGACTGAGCAACTGAACTGAACTGAACTGAACATTATTAAAGAGGAAATTTTACTTCATTTTTACCACAAATATCTAGACAAAAATATTGAATTTAAGAAAAATAAAAACTTAATAGCCTACAAACAATGATTGTTTAAAAATAATATTTAAAATATTAGGTGTTGTATAGCATCGTAAATAGGGAAGACTTTCCGAAACATATAACCAGCTCACAACCCATATCTCTCTCTCACCTGCTATTTTGGTAGAAGTGATATAATTATCATTAGAAACAGTTTAAGTATTCTTTCTTTAAATTCACCTGGATATGGTCTCCTGAGAGGAAATGTAGACACCTTGAAGCTGCGGAGGGGATCAAGCACCCTAAGGATAATGGCACTGCAGTTATCGTTTCTGTGGTTTTGGAGACCATACTTGGAACTGGGGCCCCAGTGTTCCACATCAGAATCCCAAGTCGCTGCTCTGAGCTATAGATTCACAGCACTTGCAGGTAGAGTTTACCTCTCTTCTGGCCTCAGGTGTTTCCGCCCCTCCACAGCTTTTGCACCAGAACCTGACCCCTGACTCCTCTGCTCCAAAAGAGCCCCAGCACTTTGGGGGCAAGGCATAAAGGAGAATTTGGGTTTACTTGACAGGCGGTATGAGCCACACTTCCTAAGAAAGTGTGTGAGACAAGAAGCCTCAGGCACCTGAAGCACCTAGGTATGTGTCATCCCAGGAACTCTTGGAACACCCGGTAGTCTCGCAAGATCCCAAGCAATCACCCTTCCTCTGGGAAGAGTGGTTGACCCCAGCCCCCGCGGGATTGATTTTGCCTCTCTCGGAGCCTCGGAGCATCAGCCTCTGGGCTTATGCTCACCCTGCCCTTCCACGGGACCTGCACTTCCTTCTCCAACACACCAAAGCCACACAGCACACCGCGCTGGCTGCTTCTGTGGGTTCCTGTCTGCCTTCCTGGGAAGTCCCGCAATCCACCTGCCCATAGGCCGCAGCTCCACCCTCAGTCATTAAAGATGTTAAAAAAAGAACTTTTCCTAATGAAGCGGTTTAGCGGAAGGGCCCAAGTCCCCATAGCAGGGTGCTGGCAGACGGCTGGGTTAGAAAGAGAGAGCAATGTCTGGAGACTGTTCTTCAGCAGAAAGGCTTGAGGAGCAGTCTCCTGAGGCAAATTCTAGATGCCTCACAACTGCCTGGAGGAACGACTGCCCTCAAAGATAAAGGAACCCTGAGCTCAGCTTGCTGCAGCCTTTGACCTTGCCAGACATAGCCCTGGTCTTCTAGGAGCCTGTACCTGTATCCTACTGCTTCGGCCTGGTGTCCTGGACTTCCGGAAAACAGCAGACTCCGGTAGGTGCAGCGCAGTTCCCTCCGTAAGCAGGGCCTCAGTTGTTACTGCCCTTCACCTCTTCTGGGACAAGAGTCCCACTTCTCGCTCTTTGCCAGCCCCCAGGACAAATTAGAGCCACCGTGTGACTCTCATTCTTGGGTCCTTTGAGTCCAGGAAGTGTCTGCAAGGATGCGTCCCCGCTTGCTAGGTGCCCCGAGCCAGACTTCAGAATGACTTCAGAATCACACAAGGTCTCGTCCAGCAGGTGTTCCTTGGTTCTGTCAGTAAGTAGCTTCTTGCTTGGAGTTTCTGGGTGATAGACCTAGTTAATGCAGTTGTATGGAAATCTCTTTGACATGATCTCGCGAGATTGACCAGGTTCAAGGAAGGATGGGAAGGCATAGAAACCTATATCAAGGTGACACAGGCCGCCGGAATGAATGAGTGAACATCTAACTTGCTGAGATTATTATTCGTGTGGAATGGGAAAGGAGGATGAGGGGGAAGGTTCCTAAGATTTATAGCCAAAATAATAATTAATATAGTATTATTAAAACATTTGTTTATATATGTAAATTAGGTAATATAAAAAGATACTCATGAATCACACCTCTGTATAAAAAGTAGACAAACATAAACAACCATAATTTCATCACTATTATAATAAGCATTGACGTAATTACTTTTTTTTAAGCTTTCATAGTTGTAGCAGCAGCAACAAAACATCCCTCTATCCAAAAGTTTCTCTATCAAAAAATAAAAATAAAAATTTCCTGGCCTATCTATTTAGATTTAATTTAATAATCTAGCTAGCCATTTTAGATTAATTATAGGTTGAATAAAATAACCAATAGTTAAGAATGAGATATTTGCACTTGAAGATCTGGGGAACGTAAAGAAAAATAGCCTAACAGTAGAGAGAGGGGTGGCAGATATACCAGATCATCAGTCCTCACTGTCGGTACCCAAGGCACAAGTCTATTGTCTCTCACTCTGAGTCCAGCTGTCAGTCACCAGTTGTTAGGAAAAGTGGAAAATTAGGATAGGAAAATTGTTACTCTCCCTGCTCTTAGTAATCAACAAATTCCAAGAATAGAAGACAATCAAATGGAAATTAAACCAGTCCTCACATAACTTACTAAATGAGGCCTCACAGAACTTACTAAATGAGGATTGTTCCAAGAAATAATCTTATAATGGTTTTCTGTAAAATGTCTAAACTTAGCTTTAGACAGAAGAATTTTTCTTAAATCTATCTATTCCTTTGTCTTTTTTATTCCCTCTTCTTGCCTTGTTTTCCCCTTTGTACCCAATATGTATATTATTGTCTCTTACAAGCAGTCAGATTCATTTCTCAGGGGAAATAAAATGATATCTAACATTTTATAAACCTTCTTCCCATTTCTTTTAGCTTTTTAATTCTGAATGATACTGGGGATTATTTATATCCTTAGAATATCTTTAATTTTTAAAAATATATAGAACAGTACCTAGAAGAAAATAAAAATTATCATAAAGATTTATCCATTTTTAATAACTTTTCTTTTGGAGCACAGTTGTTTATTTTTAATTCACTTTCTTATTATTCAGAGTTACATTATTATATACCTCAGGCTTTATTTTCTGGTATATATCCATTTTTAGAATGTTCTTCAGTATGAGTTTATATGGTTAAGTGAGTCCAGTATTTTTAGCTTGTCATTATTAGAATTCATGGCCTCTGTTTTGATCTTTGTTTTGTCAATCCTGAGATTTGGTTATTTGTTTTATACTCCAGCCGTGAACTTAAAAAACGCTTACTCCTTGGAAGGAAAGTTATGACCAACCTAGATGGCATATTCAAAAGCAGAGGCATTACTCTGCCAACAAAGGTCCGTCTAGTCAAGGCTATGGTTTTTCCTGTGGTCATGTATGGATGTGAGAGTTGGACTGTGAAGAAGGCTGAGCGCCAAAGAATTGATGCTTTTGAACTGTGGTGTTGGAGAAGACTCTTGAGAGTCCCTTGGACTGCAAGGAGATCCAGCCAGTCCATTCTGAAGGAGATCAGCCCTGGGATTTCTTTGGAAGGAATGATGCTAAAGCTGAAACTCCAGTACTTTGGACACCTCATGTGAAGAGTTGACTCATTGGAAAAGACTCTGATGCTGGGAGGGATTGGGGGCAGGAGGAGAAGGGGATGACAGAGGATGAGATCGCTGGATGGCATCACTGACTCGATGGACGTGAGTCTCAGTGAACTCCAGGAGTTGGTGATGGACAGGGAGGCCTGGCGCGCTGCGATTCATGGGGTCGCAAAGAGTCGGACACGACTGAGCGACTGATCTGATCTGATCTGATCTGATACTAGGGATTCTACCTCACTAGAGCTGCCAGATATAGCAAAGAAAAATGTGGGGTGTGAAGTTAAATTTGAACTTCAGGTAAGAAGCATTTTTGTGTGTAAGTACGTCCCATGCAATAGTTGGGTATACATGTTATAAATAATATTGTTTATCTGATATTCAAGTTTAAGTGCATAAGCTATAGCAAATAAAAATATAAGACATTCAGTTAAATTTTAATTTCAGATAAACAGTGAATGATTGTTTATTATAAGTATTTTATCTGGTAACTCTATACTCCATCAAATTTAGAATGAGGGTAGAGTGGAGGGATAGGACAGTTCTACGTGGGATCATTTCCCCGGTTCAGAATGTAGCACTAGAACTTCAATTCCAAAGGCCAGGGATCTCCACAATGCTTCTTCAGAAGGTAGGAGCTGGGGAATGGGTGAGGCTCAACATTCTATTTGCCTCCACGTTGGGGGTATTAATGGAAATTCTCCCCTCACTAAGAGGGGTCCTGAGCTTGGGTTTAGTGTGAAGAACCATACCAGACTGTGCTTTTCTGTTCTGCTCAGAAATATTTCTCATTCTACCCAGAGAGTCTGGGTTTTTGTTTGTTTCTTTGCTGTGGTTTTTAAATTAAATTGTCCTATTTACCCTATGTGAATGGTGTTGGTAAATTTATTGTTAGTTGCTTTTTTTCTCTTTTCCATTTTTTTCTCATGTTTTCAGGGTTTGACAGAGAGAGTGGAGTCTATGGAGATCTTGCTTAGTTTAGAAATGCTCTCTTTAGAATTTCTTTTAAATCTACACACTTTATAAATAAAATTGTTTCAGGTAAAATCTTGCAGTAACAGACAAGAGCATTTAGTGTGTTGGTTGGTATTAGAGACTGCCTGACTCTCAGGCCTTTGAGTTAAATCACACAGGTTCAAAGCTCAATTCTACACTTTCTGGAAACCCAAGCAAGGCTCAGCTTCATTAAACCTCACTGTCAGCGGGGCATAATATAGCACTGCTTTCCTTACAGATGTTTTCTGAGAATGAAATGAATAAGGCATGTTATTTAACAATGTCTGGCACATAGAAAATGCTCAGCAAACACTGGTGACTCATTGTTTCAACTATTAAAATATATCTTTCTATTCTTAGACTCACAAAACATTAGAACTGGAAGAAACCTTCACACTTACAAAATGTTAAATGCATGTGGTAATTTATTATTTCTAGGTACAATAAATAGTGAATAAGATACTGTTGTCTAAATGTCACATTTCTCAGCACTATTGCTTTCCTGGGAAGGAGGGGTTGTTAAGGAAAGTTGAGATTTATCTATAGTAAAAAGAGCAATACTGTATTTAGAATGATTTTTCTAACTAACATGGTAATTTCTGATGCTAGAAACCTTCCATTTCTCAGACTGGGTTTGTTTTTTAAACTGTTGGTGTTGTTGTGAAATAGGGGTCTTTGAATGAGGAAAAGACAAGGCAATACAAACAAGTAGACTCAAATACCTTGTAGCTTAAAATTAGGAGAAAATAAACAGACATTTTCAGCATTTGAGCTCACCCTGATGCCTTCCTCAGTGACAAAGGATGTCCCTATATAGTGTGACAATGTCTGTGGCTGGTTTTCTCCCCAGAAGGCTGTATGCGTAAGCTGCAGCTCATGTCCTTCAACAATTTCAAGGCCCAAGAGAGCACTTGCTCTGTCAGATTTCATGCAAAGACTTGATTCAGTAGTCTGACAAGCATGGTTCTCTCTCTTGTCTGAGCTCAATTTTTATTCTAAATTTTAAAAATTTATTTTATTATTATTTTATTTGCACATTTTGATTTATTAAGTGATTAAAAAAAGAAAAAAGTTATATTTGGAAAATTCAAACTGTTGCTGCTAAAGCTTCTTTTTTTAAATGCATAGGATCTAGACAATCACATTCAGTATTGAGACATACTGATGAAACTAAGATTACAAGTTCGATTCTCTCATAGACCAATTAGCTTCTTTTGTTTCTCATCCAGAAGATGAGATGGTCATTCATTCAGCCATTTATGAAGTGCTTAGTATTGGCCAAGCGTGGGCCACAGTCTAAGGAGAGATTAGTGCTTAGTTAGGACAAGTCTTTGCAATTAAAGAGCATGTTGTTCAGTTGACTGTGCCCCTGATTCCATCTGGCCAAACTATAAGAGTAGGGAAAAAAATCAAAGAAATTGAAGAAAAGGTGAAGAAAGAAATAGAAATGTAGCACAATTTCTGGAAACTAACCTATGGTGGAATCATTTTTGTATACAAATGAAAGTTTACTCAACAGATACTGCTTTTGCAAGTCAATATCCAATACACAACAATAGTGAATAATACTGATACGAAGCATGGTGGTTCCATTGCAGGAAGTTTGGTGATACAAAAAAGGAGAAAAGGTAAAGTTAGACTCAAGATCACAGTCCTTGAGGAAACAGACTTAAGTAGTTAAGACAACTTGTTCTTGTAACAGAAGTCTCCTTGACATTTCAGAAGTGGGCTCTTGTAGAGTCAAAGAAGATAGGGGATGAGTCAGACAACTACAGATATATGCAAATGAAGAGCAGATTCATTTAATTCATACAGTAATGTCAAACTATTTTAGAGTCTCAAAATTCAATTATTGTTTGTCCAGTTAGGAGCCACCTCTGGATGTTATAAAAAAGAGATTTCCGTTAATCATTTGGTTGCTCATACTGTGAATTCAATAAAGATTTTTAAAAACATGAAATTATTTTAAACGTTTTAAGGGACACTTAGAGTAACACAAATCACTATTTTATTTTATGGAGTTCAAGACCATTCAGACATCCTCTGATAATGTGTTATGCAAAAATATTTTGAAACTTGTGAAAGTAGGAATTAAGGGGAATCAGTAAGATAGCCTTCCTAGAGAAAGAACATGTTTTTCATGTTTTGAGACTACTGGCTGCTTGGTAAGTTCTTTCTCAAAACAACAAATGTTATTTCTTCTATGCCATTCCATAAGCCTTACTCCTATAAAAACAAGTTGGGAGGTTAAAAATAAAAAGAAAAGAAGGGAAAGAAAAGGAAATAGAGAAAGAAAGGAAAGAAGGAAGAAAATAAAAACCAATTGAGTGTAAAAACAAATTTGTGTGTATAAAAATCAACTAACAAATATAGTCAAGTAATTCAGTCTTCATAGAAAGATTTAAGAGTTCGTGCATATGTTATCAGAAAAAAAGATGAGAGGGTTATTTCAAAATCTTCATTGAATCTGTCCTCCATGGCTAACAATAGATATTTGGCAAAACCAATACAATAGTGTAAAGTTTAAAAATAAAATTAAATTAAATTAAATTTAAAAAAAAAATCAAAAAATATTGAAGAAAAAAGATAGCCCTCGTCTGTTGTTTCATAAACTTAATTTTTCCCACGGTTGATTCTGTGCTTCAGCTCTTTTCATGTGGGCTGTAGACCCTAAGGGTCCATTTGTTCTGTTTGTTTTCATGAGAAGCTTGAAACATTGTCTCAACAAGTTTGGTCAACTTCCATGAAATAAGTTTTTCCCTTCCTTTCTATTCTTTTTCTTCTTCCTTCCTTCACTTCTGGATCCCTTCCAACTCCTAGTAAAATATGTTTTGGTTTTGTTTTGCTTTTTACTACTGACCATTATAGAGATTTTCTTTCCATGTAGAACTATTTCTCATCAGAAGCATTTGGACAAAATATATTGTAACCAAAAAACAATAAAGTATAATTGGTATTATAAATTTAGGTTAATTTTAAATACTTGAAATAATAATCATCACTTAAAATCCTTTTGAGTTGACTTAACTTCAAAGCCAAGCTTAAAATTTCAGAAAGGAAAATTTAATCTTTACAAAAAGCAATAAAGCTTACCAAAAACTCCAGCAATTTTGAAATAAGATAGAAAATGAATTCAAATATACTTCTAATATTTAATGCACTTTTTTGCATAAATGTTGCATTGATTACATGCATTCACAGGAGACAAAAATAATATGTCTAGACAGCTGATGGCTACGTGAGTAGCCTGGAAGTTTTTAGGGTTCAGAACTGAATATATTTAGTTAGAAGCCTTTCTGTATGGTTTCACAATTAAGATACATTTTAAATTACATTTTGGATACTGGCCAGCTCTTTTTCAGAACTTTATTTATCATGTAAAAAATTCTAAGAACCGTTGAATCATAGATGGCAGCAATTGTAACACTTCCTGTCAGAATTTTTATTTTAAGGAATATGTAAATTATCTTCTAATGGACAAAGATTTCTGAAAGTTATGAAGAATACATAGTACTTTTGCCCATGGTTTCTCCTATAAAAAATTAATCTGGCTTGTTAATTCCAAAGTCATCATTCTTCATACATAGGGAAATATATTCCATAATGCTGTACTATGAATAGTACATCCTCATCTCAGCAGATATGAAAGTTGTACTCTAGCAAGAAATAGTTGGGGACAAGAATCTCACATATCGATTTCAACAACACATTTACATTTCTTTCCAGGGTTCTTTGCCCATATGGTGTCCCCTCACATCAAAAAGAAAGCAAGCAAATGAATATAAACAACAATAAACCTTGACTACATATACATGTGTTGTGAAGTGAAGTGAAGTCGCTCAGTCGTGTCCGACTCTTTGTGACCCGTGGACTGTAGCCCACCAAGCTCCTCCGTCCATGGGATTCTCCAGGCAAGAATACTAGAGTGGGTTGCCATTTCCTTCTCCAGGGGATCTTCCCGACCCAGGGGTCGAACCCAGGTCTTCCACATTGCAGGCAGATGCTTTAACCTCTGCGCCACCAGGGTACATGTGTTGAGTTCCCGGTAAAGTACCATAATGCAATTCAAAAGATAATGAAAAACCAATGACAAAGCTTCAGAATGCCTAACATTTCACAGTTGTTGTTGTTGAATCACTCAGTTGTGTCCGGTTCTTTGAGACCCCATGGACTACAGCATGGTAGGCTTCCCTGTCCTTCACTATCTCCACAACTTCTTAAATAGTTTAGCTAGTGTTCTGCACAACTTAATATCCTTGTTTATCTTTTCAATCAGACAAGGTGCAATTAAATGATAATTCCACTGAAAAGACCTATGCTAATGGGAAATGCAAACTGCATATCTGAGAAACTAAAATGTAAATACTGTAAAAAAAATAGCATATGAAAATTAAAAAAACAAAACCCCGCTGAAGTATGAAGAAATGGCTCCAAACAGTGGAGACCTAGGAAATAGCAGCACCATGAAAAAGATTAATTTGTCCTGGATTAATCATGAGTCTCTCTCTCCCTCTTTCAGTCTCTGCCACTGCCTCTGATTCTCTCTTGCCTTTATGAAACAAAGAAAGAAGAATTTGAAAATGATAGTTTTTCATGTGACTACTCTTAACCAGTCCACAAATAAAATTATTCCCATACATCTTAGAAATTGTGGGAAGCTTCATCTGAGTTAATAATGCAACATGAGATCTATAAACAATTGCACTGATGTAATAAATACACATTTTACTTTTAAAATTTAATTTTCTCCTTTTAATATTTCTTGATGTACTGGAAAATATTTGTGAAATATTAATCAATCTTTTTCCTGCTATTTTCTCCCATACTGTCCTTTTTGCCTTTTGCCATGTTCAAACTACTATTAGTTTCTTTTTTTAATGCCCATTTCCTCAGGAGAGGGATACATTAGATAAAGGAATTTGAGGGTCTGGGAAACAAGGAACAGCTGCTCAGTAGCCCAGAGAGTCATAAGAAAATATCAACACCATGGATAAATTGGTGGAATCTGAGAATAGGAAGGTCAGTATGCTACTTGGAGAATAAAACACCCCAGAAGCAGCAAGACCCCAGGGGAAAAAATAGATATCTATTGTGCATGGGCTTCCCAGGTGACATGGTGATAGAGATACAGGTTCAATACCTGAGTCAGGAAGATCCCCTGGAGAAGGAAATGGCAACCCAATCCAGTATTCTTGCCTAGAAAATTCCATAGGCAGAGGAGCCTGGCAGGCACAGTTTGTGGTGTTGGAAAGAGTTGGACATGACTGAGCATGGACCTGTAGCAGTGCATGGGCAGACAGGGCTGCAGACCAAATTCTCAGAGAGAGCCCCCTGAGCTGGTGAGGCAAGAAAGCAGTCAGACAATTCCCATTATCACAAGAACGGCATGCAAACAGCAGTACCCGCTGATCTAAAATAATGTTAAAGACAGAACATACAGTTATATTTCTTTACATCTAATTTCCATGGACTGAGATTTGTATCCAGCTAATTTTCAAAATAATTATCACTTTAAAATGTCATCCTCCATCCATATGGCATTTCTGGGTTTAGCTGAGGAGTTAGAACATGGAATCTGACGGCTTCATTTCAAATCCTACCTCCTCTGCTTATGAGCTGAGAAAGTGATTTAGCTGCTCTGTGCTTCAGTCTCCTAATTTAATAAAAATAACACCCACTTTCTGAAGTCATGATAAGAATTAATGTCAATATCTGTGCTACTTAAATTCTTAATAACGAAACAAGAAATAATATATAAAAACAGATGACATCGAGAGATGGGGCTTCCAATTCAAGATGGTGGAGTAGAAGGATGTGGACTCATCTCCGCCTGTGACACCACTGAAATCACAACTAGCTGTTGAACAACCACAGATAGGAAGAAAACAGGCAAACCCACCAAAAAATACACCCCACATTCAAAGATAAAAAAGAAGCTGCAAAAAAGATGGTAGGAGTGGTGAAAACATGATAAAATTAAATCCCTTAACTGCTGGCTGGGCGACCCACAATGTCGAAAACAATAATGCCAAGGAAGTTCTCTCACTGTTTTGAAGGTTCTGAGTCTTGCATCAGGCTTCCCAGCCTGGGGATGTGGAAAGAAGACCGGGAATCACCAGGGAATCTGACTTCGAAGACCAGTGGGATTTGATTACACAGTATCCATAGGACTGGTTCACATACTGCTGAAGACTAGCTTCAAGGATTTTGAGCATTACCTTGCTAGCATGTGAAATGACAGCATTTGTATGGTAGTTTGAACATCCTTTGGCATTGCCTTTCCTTAGGATTAGAAAGAAAACTGACCCTTTCCAGACCTGTGGCCAGTGCTGAGTTTTCCAAATTTGCTGGCATATTGAGTGCAGCACTTTCATAGCATCCTTTTTTAGGATTTGAAATAGCTCAGCTGAAATTACATCACCTCCACTAGCTTTATTTGTAGTAATGCTTTGGTGTGTGAACTGAGAACTTCCAGATGTACAAGTTAGATTTATAAAAGGCAGAGGAACCAGAGATCAAAATGCTACCATCCATTGGATCATAGAAAAACAAGGGAATTCCAGGAAAACATGTACTTCTGCTTCATTGACTACACTAGAGCTTTTGACTGTGTGGATCACAATGAACTGTGGAAAATTCTTAAAGAGATGGGAATACCAGACTACCCCACCTGTCTCCTGAGAAACCTGTATGCAGGTCAAGAAGCAACAGTTAGAACCAGACATGCATGAAACAACAGACTGGTTCTAAATAGGGAAAGGAGTATGTCATGGTTATATACTGTCACCCTCCTTTTTTAACATTCACAGAGTACATCATGTGAAACTGGTATCAAAATTGCTGGAAGAAATATAGAGATAATATGGATATGGATATGCTCTCCTCAGATATGGAGATGATAGCACTCTAATGGCAGAAAGCGAAAAGGAACTAAAGAGCCTCTTGATAAGTGTCAAAGAGAAGAGTGAAAAAGCTGGCTTAAAACTCAACATTCAAAAACCTAAGATCATGGCATCTTGTCCCATCACTTCTTGGCAAATAGATGGGGAAAACTGACAGACTGTATTTGCTTGGGTTCCAAAATCACTACGGACAGTGACTGCAGCTATGAAATTAGAAGATGCTTGCTCCTTGGAAGAATAGCTATGATAAACCCAGACAGCATATTAAAAAGCAGAGACATCACTTTGCTGACAATGGTCCATATAATCCAAGCTATGGTTTTTCCAGTAGTCATGTACAGATGTGAAACTTGGACCATAAAGAAGGTTGAGCACCAAAAAATTGATGCTTTCAAATTGTGGTACTGAAGAAGTCTCTTGAAAGTCCTTTGGATAGCACAGAGATCAAACCAGTCAATTCTAAAGGAACTGAACCCTGAATATTTACTGGAAGGATTGATAGTGAAGCTGAAGTTCCAGTACTTTGGCCACCTGATGTGATGATCAAACTCATTGGAAAATACCCTGATGCTGGGAAAGATCAAGAGCAGGAGGAGAAGACGTCAACAGAGGATGAGATGGTTGGATGGCATCACTGACTCAATGGACATGAACTTGAGTAAACTCCAGAAGATAGTGAAGGATGGGAAGCCTGGCATGCTGCAGTCCATGGGGTAGCAAATAGTCAGACACAACTGAGCAACTGAACAACACAGGACTGGGGGAAACACAGACTCTACTCTTGGAGGGCACAAACAAAATCTTGTGCAAGCCAGGACCCAGGGGAAAGGAGCAGTGACCTCACAGGAGACTGTACCAGACCTACTTGTTAGTGATGTAGGGTCTCCTGTGGAAATGTGGGTTGGCAGTGACTTGCCATGGAGACAGGGGAACTGACATCACCAGTCCTGGAAGAGGCCTCTTGGCATAAGTACTCTTGGAGGTTGCCATTGTCCCTACCATACAGCCAGTAGACCCCAGGTCTGGGTCACCTCAGGCCAAACAACAGGGAGTGTGCATAGCCCCACCCATCAGTGGATAATTGGATTAAAGTTGCCCACCAGAGCAAGACCCAGTTTTCCCACCACAAATCCCTCCCATCAGAAAGCTTTTACTAGCCCCTTAGCCCCATGCACTAAAGGGTAGACGGAAGAAACAAAAAGAACCACAATACCTCAGCAGCTAGAACCAAAACCACATCACAGGAAGTTAACCAGGATGAAAAAACAGAGGATTTTGTCCCAAATGAAAAGACAAGGTAAAATCCTAGAAAGATAACCAAATGACGTGGAGATAGGCCAATTTTCCAGAAAAAAAAAAAAAAATTCAGAATAATGATAGTGAAGATAATTCAAAATCTTGGAAAAGAATAGAGGCAAAGTTTGAGAAGATGCAATGAATGTTTGTCAAAGGCCTAGAAGAACTAAAGTACAAACAAACAGAGATGAATAATATACTCTGCTGTGCTTAATCACTCAGTCATTTCCAACTCTTTGCAACCCCATGGACTATAGCCCACTGGGTTCCTCTGTCCATGGGATTCTCTAGGCAAGAATACTGGAGTGGGTTCCCATGTCCTTCTCCAGGGGATCTTCCCAACCCAGGGATTGAACTCATATCTCCCATATTGCAGACAGATTGTTTACTGTCTAAGCCACCAGGGCAGCCCAAGAATATTGGAGTGGGTAGCCTATCCCTTTTCCAGGGGATCTTCCTGACCCAGGAATCGACCCAGGGTCTCCTGCATTGCAGGCAGGTTTTTACCAGCTGAGCTATCAGGAAGTCCAGAATCAATAGCAGAATAACTGATGCAAATGAATGGATAAGTGACCTGGAGGACAGGATGGTGAAAATCACTGATGCAGAACAGAATATAGAAAAAAGAAAGAAAAAAAAAATGAAGATAGCATAAGAGACCTCTGGGACAACATTAAATGCATCAACATTCACATTATAGTTGTCCTGGAAGGAGAATAGAGAGGGAAAGGATGTGAGAAAATATTTGAAGAAATAATAGCTGAAACTTCCCTAACATGGGAAAGGAAATAATCAAACAAGACCAGGAAGCACAGAGAAGCCCAGGCAGGATAAACCCAAGGAGGAACACACTGAGACACATAGCAATCATAATGATGAAAATTAAAGACAAATAAAATATGAAAAGCAATAAGGAAAAAGTTGCAAATAACATACAAAGGAACTCCCATGAGGTTATCAGGTGATTTCTCAACAGAAACTCTACAAGCCAGGAAAGAATGGCATGATATATTTAAAGTGATAAAAGGGAAGAACCTGCGACCAAGAATACTCTACCCAGTAAGACTTTCTCACAGATTTGATGCAGAAATCAAGAGTTTTCCAGATAAGCAAAAGTTAAGAGAATTCAGCACCACCAAACCAGCTTTACAACAAATACTAAAGGAACTTCCCTAAGCAGGGAAGCACAAGAGATGGAAAAGACCTACACAAAATAAACCCAAAACAATTAAGAAAATGGTAATAGGATCATACATATCGATAATTACCTTATCTGTTAATGGATTAAATGCACTAAATAAAAGACAGATTTGCTGGGCAGATGAGAACATGGGCATGTATGTACTTCCACTTATCACATCACTCTACTTAACCCCTAAAATTGTATGTAATTATTTTATATTGTTAGGTTATTCATGAACAGTATGAAAAGGCAAAATGATAGGATACTGAAAGAGGAACTCCCCAGGTCAGTAGGTGCTAATATGCTACTGGAGATCAGTGGAGAAATAACTCCAGAAAGCACGAAGGGATGGAGCTAAAGCAAAAACAATACCCAGTTGTGGATGTGACTGGTGATAGAAGCAAGGTCCAATGCTGTAAAGAGCAATATCACATAGGAACCTGGAATGTCAGGTCCATGAATCAAGGCAAATTGGAAGTAGTCAAACAGGAGATGGCAAGAGTGAACATGGACATTCTAGGAATCAGTGAACTAAAATGGACTGGAATGGGTGAATTTAACTCAGATGACTTACTACTACTGTGGGCAGGAATCCCTTAGAAGAAATGGAGTAGCCATTTCTTCAGTAGTAACGCTGAAGAAGCTGAAGTTGAATGGTTCTATGAACCCTACAAGACCTACTAGAACTAACACCAAAAAAGATGTCCTTTTCATTATAGGGGACTGGAATGCAAAAGTAGGAAGTCAAGAAACACCTGGAGTAACAGGCAAATTTGGCCTTGGAATACAGAATGAAGCAGGGCAAAGGCTAATAGAGTTTTGCCAAGAGAACGCACTGGTCATAGAAAACATTCTCTTCCAACAGCACAAGAGAAGACTCTACACATGGACATCACCAGATGGTCAATATTGAAATCAGATTGATTATATTCTTGGCAGCCAAAGATGGAGAAGCTCTATACAGTCAACAAAAATAAGACCGGGAGCTGACTGTGGCTCAGATCATGAACTCCTTATTACCAAATTCAGACTTAAATTGAAGAAAGTAGGGAAAACCACTAGACCATTCAGGTATGACCTAAATCAAATGCCTTATGATTATACAGTGGAAGTGAGAAATATATTCAAGGGCCTAGATCTGATAGATAGAGTGCCTGATGAACTATGGAATGAGGTTCGTGACATTGTACAGGAGACAGGGATCAAGATCATCCCCATGGAAAAGAAATGCAAAAAAGCAAAATGGCTGTCTGGGGAGGCCTTACAAATAGCTGTGAAAAGGAGAGAAGCAAAAAGCAAAGAGAAAAGGAATGATATAAGCATCTGAATGCAGAGTTCCAAAGAATAGCAAGAAGAGATAAGAAAGCCTTCCTCAATGATCAATGCAAAGAAATAGAGGACAACAGAATGGGAAAGACTAGAGATCTCTTCAAGAAAATTAGAGATACCAAGGGGACATTTCATGCAAAGATGGGCTTGATAAAGGACAGAAATGGTATGGACTTAACAGAAGCAGAAGATATTAAGAAGAGGTGGCAAGAATACACAGAAAAACTGTACAAAAAAGATTTTCACGACCCAGATAATCACAATGGTGTGATCACTGACCTAGAGCCAGACATCCTGGAATGTGAAGTCAAGTGGGCCTTAGAAAACATCACTAGGAACAAAGCTAGTGGAGGTGACGGAATTCCAGTTGAGCTATTTCAAATCCTGAAAGATGATGCTGTGAAAGTGCTGCACTCAATATGCCAGCAAATTTGGAAAACTCAGCAGTGGCCACAGGACTGGAAAAGGTCAGTTTTCATTCCAGTCCCAAATAAAGTTCATTGGAAGGATTGATGCTGAGGCTGAAACTCCAGTACTTTGGCCACCTCATGCGAAGAGTTGACTCATTGGAAAAGACTCTGATGCTGGGAGGGATTGGGGGCAGGAGGAGAAGGGGACGACAGAGGATGAGATGGCTGGATGGCATCACCGACTTGATGCACATGAGTTTGAGTGAACTCTGGGAGTTGGTGATGGACAGGGAGGCCTGGTATGCTGCAATTCATGGTGTCGCAAAGAGTCGGACACGACTGAGCAACTGAACTGAACTGAACTGTTTTCCATCATGGCTTGCAATTGTAATTATCGTTTATTTTTTACCTGGCTATTGATTGTGAAAACTGATAAACATCTTTTACTCTTGTGTTATGTAACTATTATTCACTTAATACCAATGTATCATGATTTGTCAACATAAAATAATAAAATTCTATATCACTAAAACTACCATTTAATACAAAAACTTGTAATCTTTTTTTAATCAGATGCATAACTGAATTATCTTAGAAATTTTTGAAAAATGCAAATGCCCAGGTAGTGCTATTTTTCTCCAAATTTCCAGATGTATTTTTTGAGCATCCATGAGCAGCCATGTTAAACAATGAGCAGCCATGTTTAAAAACAATTGTACTATATGATGATCTTTTACTTTTATTTAGTTTGTTTCACTTTTTCTGTTTTATATTCAGTGCTCCCATTTCATCGAGTTTATATTTCCCAGTTTCTCTGTCTCTTTTTGTTGTTGGTGTTCTTTCTTAAGCCTTTATCAACTGTTGTAGAAAAGCTTCTGTATGTACACACGCATATATAGTATGTATAATATAGTATATATATTTTTTAAATATATTAATTTTTGCTTAGCTAAAAAAATGCATAACATTTTGGTTCCAGTTGTTTGATTTTGTGTGAGTAGAATGCTAGATTTCTAATTTATAGTCACTCAAAACTTTGATATAGTTCCATGTATTTTAGCAACTAGTATTACTGCTAAAAGTCTAGGACATTTATTATTTTAGTGATTTAAAGGCTTCTCTAGTAGCTCAGTTGGCAAAAGAATCTCCTTGCAGTGCAGGAGACCTGGGTTCAATCCCTGGGTCGGGAAGATCCCCTGGAGAAGGAAATGGCAACCCACTCCAGTACTCTTGCCTGGAGAATTCCATGGACAAAGGAGCCTGGTGGACTACAGCCCATAGGATAGGAAAGAGTCGGGCACGACTGTGTGACTTTCACTTTCTTTCAGTAATTAAAAAAAAAACTTCTAATTCTGTTCTGAGAATATAAAGAAATGCTATCTTGTAAAAAAATAAAAAAGAAAATTAACAAAGTGATACAGTGTTATTAACTCATTACAGATTTTTTTTCAAATTTCACAAAATTTTATGCTAGTGTCCATTATTTGTTTTTTTACTTTATTCAAGACTCCACATTGTATTAACTGCATGAGCAGCTTCAGCTGCATGCAATAAATTCTGGTAAATTCTCTTTTCATTTTTATTCTATTACAAGTATTTTCTAATTTTCCTTGTTATGGCTTCTCAGATACACCCATTATTTAAAAGTGGACATTTAATTTCCAGATACGTGGGATTTTGTTTAAAGTATCTTTAATATTAATATCTCACTTTGATACTAATTCCTCATTTAAATGCTTTCTTCTTTGCAATCACCCTCTGTGTTTTTTTTCAGTCTGACTTTAGTGAGGCTTTTGACGACTAAGTTGAAGATCTCTCTTGGTAAATGTCACATTTCTCTTGAAAAGATGTGGATTATTTTCATATATCTTTTGATATTGATTTCTAACATAATGCCACAGTAATAAGAGAACAGACTCTGTACAATTTCAATACACTTTTAGACCATGACATTTTTTCACCTGGTTTTATGTCCTTGATATGTTCCACTGTCTCCTACTTTACAGTCTATGAGAAGGTGAATAGAATTTGTTTCCTGTTATGTAAAAATTATATAAATCTTAATTATGTTGAATTGGTTCACAGAGTTTTCAGGTCTACTGCATCCTTCTACTTCTCTGTATATTCATTCTGTTAATTTTTGAGAGTTTGATATTTAAACTCCAACTAAAACTTGATTTATCTACTTAAAAAGACTGTAATATATAATGGAACTATATATAAACTTGTTCTGTATTTTCCAAGTCTCCTGTAAATGTGTTATCTTACTTTCATAATTTAAAAAAATAGATGACATCAAAAATGAAGTAACTGAACCAGTTTGCTCAAGGATAGTACAAATGCTAAGTAAAGCACTGTGGAAAGGAGGGTAAGGGAATGCACAAATCAAATTCCAAAACCATGCCAGTCACAACTACATTTCTTCATTAAAGGTCCCCATCATGTATTGAGAAAAAGGTGCAGAGAAGTGAGACATTTAAATACAACATCACCATTCATAAACCATCACTGTTAACAATGTGATGCCCTTTACGATATACACTTTTAAAGATTCTCGTTCTTTAACATATATCATAATACCCATTTTACTATATAACAATATATGTGTACTTTATATTGTTTACACTATTTTTCACCTAAAACCACTATAAAATCATTTTAATATTTATACATAAATGTTTACTACACTTTTAATTCAAACACTATGAATTTTTTATCTTGATTATGAATAAATAATGCCAAATTACTTTCTAGATTTTGCCATTTTATAATAAGTAGATATTTATTATCTAGAAATGTGTCTTAAATGTTCTCTTCCACCAGTACAGTATTGTACATTTTCCTCCCTATAGTCTAATTTCTTTTTTGAATATATCTCAAACAGTCTCAAAACTAGCTGCTTGTCTGACAGGAATTTGTGATATAACATAAGGCAGTATGAGTCTGACACCTGCTGGCTACTTCTGAAGTTGCACAATTACCTGTTTAAATTTAAATTGTAATTTCACTTTACAGAACAAGGAGAATCTGGTCTCAGTGTTTCTTTGTGAAGTAAAGATCATTTGTCATTTTGGGCAGGTATTTTGGATTCTAATTTTCTTAATAAACTTATTTATTACTTCATATTTTTGATTCTTGAAATGGGTCAATATTTTAAGTTGAAGCTTAAGAAAGACTTAAAACTCAATATTACTTAAATTTTATTTAAAAACTGTCATTTGATATTTTAACTTACTATCAAGTATAATATATTAGCAATCTTTTTTAAATTAATATTACCAAATCGATTATTCTTTAAAACATTTTTTAAAACAAAGAAATATTACTCCACCATTCAAATAGAAAATAAAACTCCCATTCAGGAATTTTTATTATTAGTTTCTAAAGCTGAAACCTATCAGCTTACCAGTATTGTAATTATAATGACAGTATATCAGTATTTTGATCTTTACACCACTTAGAATTTTTCCCCCCAGATAATCATTAGCATCTTTACTTTTCATGGATGCTTTGAGTACATCCTGATTTATTTAATCATCCACCTTTTTATTTAAGTGCTCACTGTTTCCAATTTCGTTTGACTCAAAATTAAGCAAATTAATCATTTATCATAGATACTTTATTTTAAAAAATTAGACGTTCTTACACTTGAGAGATTTAAAGTAGTGTCCAAGATGAATATTATTTAGGCATTTAAAACTAGTATTAAATATAAGTAAATTCTAAAGCCAACTAGGTATGATAGGGATTTATGTTTTGATCTGAAATATTTCTAATGGACAACTATTCATCTGATCTGCATTTGTGTGAAAAACTGACCTAAGCATAAGAAGGAATGAGACACAGTTGTCTCATTTCTTGCACTGAAAAATACCATTTTTTGTGGAGATGAGATTCAATAACCATTTATAATGCAAAGCAGAAGTGAATCACTGAATGGAAAAGGTCAAAGAAAGATGTGACTTCCAGAAAGAATATTCAAGGAAGGCTTCATCTATAGGAAAATATGAATTTCATGTTTCTTCTTTGACCCATTCCATTTCTACATGTTAGCAAAATTAGGATTTTTATGGTCTGAATCACATGAGAAACCTTGAGGTACTATTACTAGACATTGAAGTGGGATTAGGTAGAATTTGCTGCATAATTTCCTATGGTTAATTATTTTTTAAAAATTGTGGCACATCGTGTTCAAAGGAATACTAGTAGGGCTGACTTTCTGCAGATGTGGCTATTTTCCCCAGATTTACCTATTCCTTGCAAGATCAGATTCAATCCACACATTACACAATCACTGCCTCTGTTGTGACATAGTAATAAAGATACAGTGTGGCTTTCAAGTAATAGAAGGAATTTTATGAAGATGCTCAACATACAAAGTGGCTTAAATTGCAGCTCCTGTGTTAAACCACGTGGGAATAAGCCTGTGAAAGAGCTGGTCAGACTTCCCCAGCACTTACCTTCACTCTTGCTTCCTCTCACTGAAACTTGCCCTTCTTCGAGGAGCTATAGCAGAAAGAAAAAAGCAGCCCCTGACATTAGAGAACCAACCTGACACCACAGCCACTGTTTTTAGAAGCTGTCTGGGTGCTCATGTTCTTGTCTTGCTGGACGTAAAGAATCTCACAGAACAAGAAGGTCACTCTTCAACCATGAAGTGTGTGACAAAACAAGACCGCTTAATAGTTTTGTCTAAGCAGAGAAAAAACAAGGTCGCTAAGCAAACAGCAAAATAATCTAATAGCTTCCTCTCCAAGCTAATATGACCACATTGAGTATATTTCTTCTCTAGAATGATATACTATATAGTAATATGCTTTATGCTTACTCGGACCCTTCCTCCAATCACCTAACTGAAACTCAAGTTCTTTCCAACACACTCTTTTTGAGACCCCCATGGTTTCCTATGGTATATACACTTCCAATGTGTGTTACTGGTGGTCTTTGATGGAGAAGTACAATTAACTTTTATGTTAATCTTGTATCCTGCAAGCTTAACTCATGAATTAATTTTTCTAGGTGTTATATTTGGTTGTTTTTCCAATTCAACAATTTTCTGTTGACTGTCGTATTGCCCATAAACAAAGAGTTTTGCTTTTTCCTTTCCAGTCTGAGCACCTTTTATTTTTTGTATTTCACTGGCTAGCTGTTGAATAGAAGGGCTCAGAGCATGAATATTTGTTCCTGATCTTAGAGGGAAAGTAGTTTCCCACTATTAAGTACAATATTAATTGTAGTTTTAATCGATGCCATTTATTAAGTTAAGAAAGTTCCTTTCTATTTTTACTTTCAAAAGAGTTTAAATTAGAAGCGACTGTTGGAATTTTTTGAAATGCTTTTCCCTGCATGTATTAAGATGCTCATATACTTTTCTCTTTTAGTTTGTTACTAAGGTAAATTGATTAATTTTTTAAAATTAAATAAACTTTGCATTTTCAGGGTAATCCAGTTTGGTCTTCCCAGGTGGCGTGAATGGTAAAGAACTTGCCTGCTAATGCTCAAGACATAAGAGATGCAGGTTCGAGCCCTGGGTCGGGAAGATCCCTGGAGGAGGGCATGACAACCCATTCCAGTATTCTTGCCTGGAGAATGCTGGTGGAGCCTGGTAGACAGAGGAGAGAGGAGCCCGGTGGGTGACAGTCCATAGCGTTGCAAAGAGTCAGACACGACTGAAGCAATTTAGCACACACATTTGATCATGACGTGTTATTCTTTTAATATATTGTTGGATTTGATTTTGGTGAAATTTTGTTAAGAACTGTTCATGCATATCATGAGAGATGTTGGTCTATAGTTTGTTCAGCTTTTTATTGTAACCTCCCTGTCTAGTTTGGATATTAGGGTGATATTTGCCTCATAAAATAGTTCAGAAGCAACCCCTCCACTCCCGTTTTCTGTAAGCACATTTTTCTTCCTTAAATATTTGATATTTTCACTCCTTTTGTTTCCTAAGACAAATATGCTGTCATCTTTATTTTTATTTCTTCAAATGTAACTTGGTCCCCAATCTGCCTGGAAGAAGGGGAGGACTTTTAATATTTATCTCTATATCAGTGATTTTTCGCAATTTTATTATGTGACCTCTTCACTCTCATCTCTGCTTCTGCTGCTCACTGTTATGTAGCCACACTGATTTGTTGGCTGTTTTTCTGAATATTCTAAGTATGCTCCAACCTCAGAACATTATGCTAACTGTTTTCTATGCTGGGAAAAATCTTTATATGGCTCTTCATCCCCTTCAAGCTTTTACTCAAATAGCACTTTTTCACTGATGCCTGTATAATCATCCCATTTAAATGACAAATCTCCTACCACTTCCATACCACCTTTCTTATCAGCAGTATAATTTTCCATAACACTGATCACTTTCTAACATTCCATACAATTAATACATTTTTATATTTCTCTTCTGCTTCCCCAACTGGAATGTAAGCCATAAGAGAGCAAGAAACTTTGTCTATTTTGTTTACTGTTGTATACTTAGAATCTAGAACAATGACTAGAATAGTCTATTGTCATAAAATATTGTTGAAACAATTAATTAATTATTAAACAAATGAAGACTAAATTAAATTTATGCTTTGAAAATAATATTTGAAATAATAATTATTTTTGGTTATGATCCATCTGCACTATAATATACCTGATTTTATCTTTGTCTAAAGTGAAAGAAATGGAGAAGAAATTGGAGAAGGAAATGGCAACCCACTCCAGTGTTCTTGCCTGGAGAATCCCAGAGATGAGGGAGCCTGGTGAGCTGCCGTCTATGGGGTTGCACAAAGTCGGACACAACTGAAGCGACTTAGCAGCAGCAGAAAAAGATCTATTTCTGCTTTATTGACTATGTCAAAGCCCTTGACTGTGTGGATCACCACAAACTGCGGAAAATTCTGAAGGAGATGGGAGTAGCAGACAACCTGACCTGCCTCTTGAGAAATCTATATGCAGGTCAGAAAGCAACAGTTAGAACTGGACATGGAACAACAGACTGATTCCAAATCGGGAAAGAAGTACGTCAAGGTTGTATATTGTCACCCTGCTTATTTAACTTATATGCAGAATACATCATGAGAAATGCTGGGCTGGATGAAGCACAGGCTGGAATCAAGATTGCCAGGAGAAATATCAATAACCTCAGTTATGCAAATGACACCACCCTTATGGCAGAAAGCAAAGAACTTAAAGACCGTCTTGATGAAAGTGAAAGTGGAGACTGAAAAAGTTGGCTTAAAGCTCATTACTCAGAAAACTAAGATCATGGCATCCAGTTCCCTCTATTCATGGCAAATAGATGGGGAAACAATGGAAACAGTGGCTGACTTTATTTTTGGGGGCTCCAAAATCACTGCCAGTGGTGACTGCAGCCATGAATTTAAGAGATGCTTACTCCTTGGAAGAAAAGGTATGACCAACCTAGACAGCATATTAAAAAGCAGAGACATTACTTTGCCAACAAAGGTCCTCCGTCTAGTCAAGGCTATAGTATTTCCAGTAGTCATGTACGGATGTGAGAGTTGGACTATAAAGAAAGCTGAGTGCTGAAGAATTGATGCTTTTGAACTGTGGTGTTGGAGAAGACTCTTGAGAGTCCCTTGGATGCAAGGAAATCCAACCAGTCCATCCTAAAGGAAATCAGTCCTGAATCTTCATTGGAAGAACTGATGCTGAAGCTGAAACTCCAATACTTTGGCCACCTGATGTGAAGAACTGATTCATTGGGAAAGACCCTGATGCTGGGAAAGATTGAAGGTGGGAGGAGAAGGGGACGACAGAGGATGAGTTGGTTGGATGGCTTCACCAACTCAATGGATATGAGTTTGAGTAAACTCCAGCAGTTGGTGATGGACAGGGAAGCCTGGAGTGCTGCAGTCCATGGGGTTGCAAAGAGTTGGACACGACTGAGCAACTGTTCTGAATTGATACCTCTTAGGGGCTTTCTTTGGAGAAGGCAATGGCACCCCACTCCAGTACTGCCTGGAAAATCCCATGGTCGGAGGAGCCTGGTAGGCTGCAGTCCATGGGGTCGCGAAGAGTCAGACACAACTGAGCGACTTCACTTTCACTTTTCACTTTCATGCATTGGAGAAGGAAATGGCAACCCACTCCAGTGTTCTTGCCTGGAGAATCCCAGGGACGGGGGAGCCTGGTGAGCTGCCATCTATGGGGTCACACAGAGTCGGACACGACTGAAGTGACTTAGCAGCTGCAGCAGCAGCAGCAGGGGCTTTCCTGGTAGCTCAGTTGTTAAAGAATCCACCTGCAAGGCAGGAGACCCTGGTTAGACCCTGGCTAACCACTCCAGTATTCTTGGGTTTCCCTGATGTCTGAGTTGGTAAAGAATCCACCTGCAATGCCAGAGACCTGAGTTTGATCCCTGGGTTGGGAAGGTCTCCTGGAGAAGGACATGACAACCCACTATAGTATCCTTGCCTGGAAAATCCCCATGGACAGAGAAGCCTGAGGGAGCTACTGTCCAGGGGGTTGCAAAGAATTGCACACAACTGAGCAACTTTCACTTATACCTCTTGCCTTCAAACAATGGATATTCTACAAAGCTCAGTTTTGATGTTCATGAACAGATCCAATTTATGATTTTAATTAAACCTGCCACACATTTGATTTTCAAACTTATGTATCCAATTCATTTTCTCTCTCCCCCTCCCCCTTCCCTCCCTCCCTCATGATTTAAACCAAAAGTGAGATCTGTTGTCTAGAAAAGAGTAAGGACATCTTGGTCCTGTTCAAACTTTTATCACCAATAACATTTTTTTTTTACCTTTTTCTTCCTCTTTTCTTCTGAGGTCCTCTGTTGATCCTTAGACTTGACTCAGTTGTCCCTGGAATATCTGAGCCCTTCCCTCATGGGGGGAAAGTGGTTATCAAAGATGTAGACCTCATTTCCTAGAAAAGAAAGAGATATTTCCCATTTCCCATAGTCCCATAAACATCTCTCATATTTCACTGACTTTACTTTTTGTGTGTAACTGAGTATTTTTATTATACTTTTTATAAGTATATAGTTGAATTATATACTTTATATAACATATATACTTTATATACATAAACATATCAGTTCAGTTCAGTCATATAAAAGTTATAATTGATGTACAATATTATATATTACAAGTAAATTACATAATGATTCAAAAATGTTAAAGGTTATGCTCCATTTGTGGGGCAGGGGTTGGGGGGGGTGCTTCCCAGGTGGTACAGTAGTGAAGAATCAGCCTGCCAATGAAGAGACACAAGTTCGATCCCTGGGTGGGGAAGATCCCCTGGAAGAGGAAATGGAAACCCACTCTAGTATTCTTGCCTGGAAAATGCCATGGACAGAGGAGCCTGGTGGGCTATCATCCATGGGGTTGCAAAGAGTCAGACATGACTGAGCGCACATACATATACTCCATTTATACTTAGTGCAAAATATTGGCTATATTCTCTGTGCACAATATGTCTTCGTAGCTTATTTTGTATGTAATAGTTTGTACCTCTTAATCCCCTACCCCAGTATTGCCCCTCCCCTGTCTCCTCTACCCGCTGGTAACTGCTAGCTTGTTCTCTATATCTGTAAGTCTGTTTCCTGTTTGCTTTATTTTTTTAGATGCCACATATAAATGACTTTAATTTGCTCCATCCTGTACTAATCACTGAGGATAGAAGGTGTACAAATTTATTAGCTTAAACAATTTAATCCCAATAGCTGAAAACAGGAAAGACTACTTTGAACATCATAAAGGTGGAACAAATGTCAGGGAAGAAATGAACAAATGTCTACTACATTCAGTTCCAGTTTTCTAATTTTTTTATTGCCCTCAACTCCAAGTAGGATATTCCTCAAAATGGCATCTCAAGTACATTCCCTTTGTCTTTCATCCTAGTAACTCATTCTCTACTCATGTTTTGGGTCTTACTCACAATTGACCTTTAAACTTTCTGAATCACATTTTCTTCCCCCCTCAATATTCCTTTAATTTACTTTATTCTTCAATTATCTATGTTTATTTCAATCCAACTAGATTATACATACATTAGAAGCTCAGGATATGTTTAACATCTTTTGTATCTGCCTTCAGTATCAAATAGATTATCAAGCACATAATTTGCATTCAATAAACAATTGCAGGATAATCCCATTATCATCAAATAGACAACATTTTGAGGCAAAGAGCAATGAAGTTGAAAATAGACTTGTGCCTTTAGTATCAGCCCTATCTCTTACTCACTCGCCAATTTTGCACAAGTTATTTAACCTACAAGCCTCATTATTACTATTGTTACTGAATCCAAGCTCATACTGTTCATCACATGACAGGCGTCAATCAAGAGATGAGGTGTTGGGGCAAGAAATAGCAACTTTATCCGGAAGGTCAGCAGAGTGAGAAGATGGTGAACTAGTGTAGTGTCCCAAAGAACCATTTTACCCGAGTTAGAATTCAAACTGCTTTTATACTAAAAGAGGAGAGGATGTGGCTGGTTATTGAAAACTTTCCGGTTCTGGAATCCTTTGTTCTTGCAGCTGTCCTAGGTCTGGTTACAGTGATCCTATAAAACTCCAGCAAGACAATTGTTATTTTGTTTTCTGAGACTGTTCATTATACCTTTAAAAGTTAAGCCTGGGAGGCAGTCCCTTGAAAATGGGCTGTCATTTATAAGTCAGTCTATAGGCAACATTCTTTTACAGAGGGACTGAGCCAACGTGAGTAAGCACAGGCAACAGAGCACAAAGGTTAGAGTTAGAGGGATAGATTCCATATAGACTCAGGTTTGCTCTTCTCTGTTACACACTCTATAAAATAAGCAAATTTCTATATGCTGTGCCTCACATTCAATTGTGGAATCAATTAGAATGAAGTGTTTTCAAAAGTAAAGACATTCATATAGAAATTCAGAGAAGAATCTGGCAACAGATTCTGAAGTTTTTAGGGAACACTTGCAAGAGGAGAGAATAGCTGAGATTTTAAGTGTGAATACCCTTAGAATGAGGAGCTGGAAAAAAAAAGTGTTCCAGCTGGGGGAAGGGAGGAGGGCCAAAAGTTCAAGAAGTAATATAACATTTTCCTTGAACCACAAGAAAAACAGCCTAACCTACACTCATTCCTGTCAAATGTGATTGGAAAAAAGAAGACTTTTGTCGTGACTCTTGACAATTGGAAGTGTGGGATTTTCCAGTGTTTTAAGTGATTCTCAACTCTGACTCCATGAGATGTCAGGAGTTAAAATCACAGAAAGGGAAGGAACAGTAAGAAACTATCTGGTTCTTACCACTTTAGTTAAGAGAATATCTTAACTTTCTAAATCAGACAAGAGACCAACTTACATATGACAAGCTTTCACAATCTCCTTTAAATGTAAATTCCTACTGTATCATTACATTCATCATAATACACATATAAATGATTTAGTGCCAAAATGGCACCAATGTCCAAAAGCCTTCATTCCGAAGAGTCAGACTGTCTGCCAAACAGAAGGCTACAGAAAGGCTGCCAGAGAGAAGTTCTTTGTGAAAACAGCTATAGTCCTGTGAGATAAGAGAAAATGCTACTGAGCCAAACTTGAATCTACTAGCCCACAAGCAGTAAAGTCAATCTACTGACGCTGGGTTGTGGTGAAGGAGAAGACAGAGTTCATTGCAATGTGCTAGACAAGGAGCCTGGGGCAACTAATGTTCAAAAAGCCCAAGTTCCCCAGTGGGTTTTCAGGGAGGCATTTTTAAAGGCAAGGTGATCACAGGGTTTGTGATCAAATCAGCTCATGCGTGATCCTCTGATTGGTTGATGGTGAAGTAGCAGGGCAGGATGACAGAAGTTAAGGTTATTAATCCTCAAACTCCTGTAGGTCTTGGGGCTACGTACTCATGATCATCAAGTGCTTAACATCTTCTGTTTGATGGGATCTGTAAAGCAACTCAGGAAATGTGCATGAGATACTGTTATCTAAGTAGTCAGAAAGGAACTAGTAGATCAGAGGACATGGGGGCAGGGTCTGTTCCAGGAAGGCCCCATAGGGTCCTGCTCAGTTACAAAAGATAAACCCGCTGTTCTCTGCCACTAGTTCCTTGCATAGTGCTCCTAAAACCCTTGTATTTCCTTAAGTAATGAAAACACTGCTGCTGCTGCTAAGTCACTTCAGTCATGTCCAACTCTGTGTGACCCCATAGATGGCAGCCCACCAGGCTCCTCTGTCCCTGGGATTCTCCAAGCAAGAATACTGGAGTGGGTTGCCATTTCCTTCTCCGAAATGAAAACACTAGGAACATCTTTTCTTCTAATGAGGTGACCTTGGGGGCACTCTTTGATAGGGGCTTGTCACCCAAAAAACAAGTCATGACTAGAAGCTTGGAATTTTCAACCTCCCCCAACCCCCACTTCTCCAGAGAATGGAAAGAGGCTGAAAATGCAGTTAATAACTGATCATGCCCATTCCCTGGTGGCTCAGGCAGGAAAGAATCTGCCTGAAATGCTGGAGACTTGGGTTCGATCCCTGGGTCAGGAAGATCCCCTGGAGAAAGAATGGCTGGCAACTCACTCCAGTATTCTTGCCTGGAAAATCCCATGGCCAGAGGAGCCTGGCAGCTATAGTCCAGGAGGTCACAAAAGAATCATGAGGTCATGACTTAACAGCTAAACAACAACAATATACAGAAGCCACTATAAAAATCCCAATAGTGTAGGAGCTTCCAAGTGAGTGAACATCTCCACCTGCCAGGAGGGTAACACCCCCTCCCCCAAATCTGTGGGACAGAAGCTCCCACACAGCCCTCCCAGACTTTGCCCCATATATCTTTTCATCTGTATCCTTTATCATTTTCTTTAATAAACTGGTAAATGTAAGTATTTCCTTGTGTTCTGTAAGCTACTCTAGCAAATTAATCAAACCTCAGGAGAGTGTCACGGGGAATCTTTGATTTGTAGAAGTTTTGGACAACCTAGGGACCTTCTACTTGCAGTTAGATGATTACTTCAGTTAGAATCACTTAACTTAGTCTGAAGTAGAGTGGGAGCTATCTTGCGGGACTGAGCCCTTAATCTGTGGCATCTGACACTATCTCTAGTTTCAGGGTATTAGAATTTAGTTCAGTTGTAGGATACCCAACTGGTGTTACAGAAAATTGCTTAGTGAAGGGGGGAAAATGTCACACATTTGGTGACCTGAAGAGTCAGAAATGAGGTGTTCTGTGTGAGTAAAGTAGACACACTGGAGAGAAACACAGGAGGAAACCTGAGTCTCGCTAACAACAAGCCTCAGCTCTACACCTGATTCTTTCCATGGCTATAGCTTCTCATTGTTGGCGTGTGGTTAATGTAAGCGTGATATTCCTGAGAGAAATAGAAAATACCCAACAGGATTATTACCTAACAATAAGGACAAACAGGAAAACAGACGGAGGTCATGAGTTATGTTTCAAATCCCTGGCCATTTGACTCTAGCAAACAAATGTAAACAATGTAAAAATAACATCTACAGGACACCAGTATACTTTCTCTAGTATTTGAGCCATCTAATTTTAGGAAGGAATTCTTAGGAATTATACTGATAAGTTTAAAATTTAATAATCACATAATATTAATTTTCCTAAATAATCAGCTGAAATCTTTCTTAAATAATGCTATTTAAATTCTTGAACTCAATGATACATCTTTATAAATTTCAACTTTCTAAATATCATATAAGGAATAGATAATATCCTTATAAATAATAAATATAATGTGCTTACTTAATTCATATTTATTGACTTATTCATCTCACTATTCATGTGCATTATTTCAGAAAAAAATTAATTATAATAGAGCATTATATTTCCTCAGTATTTACCTTTAAATATAAGACACTTAAAGGTGTTTCTCAAATGAAAAGATTTTTTTTTCTTTTTTTTAAAAAAATTTTATTTCTTTTAATTATAAATATCAAAATGAATCCACCACAGGTATACATGTGTTCCCCATCCTGAACCCTCCTCCCTCCTCCCTCCCCATACCATCCCTCTGGGTCGTCCCAGTGCACCAGCCCCAAGCATCCAGTATTGTGCATTGAACCTAGACTGGCATCTCATTTCATACATGATATTTTACATGTTTCAATGCCATTCTCCCAAATCTTCCCACCCTCTCCCTCTCCCACAGAGTCCATAAGACTGTTCTATACATCAGTGTCTCTTTTGCTGTCTCGTATACAGGGTTATCGTTACCATCTTTCTAAATTCCATATATATGCGTTAGTATACTGTATTGGTGTTTTTCCTTCTGGCTTACTTCACTGTGTATAATAGGCTCCAGTTTCATCCACCTCATTAGAACTATGAAAAGATTTTTATTGCCGGTAGGAGTACAGAGAAAGAAAACTACATTCACTGTTGAGTGTATAACAGCCCAATGCTTACCCCTATATATTTATTAATGATGATTTAATTATATTTAAAATTTTCAACTAGAAATCCCAGTGTCAGGATTTTGTATTTATAGATAGATCCACAAATTGTATCAAAATATATGGTCAATGATGTCATTTCAGCTTCTTTGTATTTGTAAATAAACAGCAACAACAAAACACCAAGAACAAAAAGAGCAAAATCTGTTTTGTCTGCAGGAGATTAACGCGTTTGGGGATACTCAGTTACCAAAATGGGAAACAAAAATGATTGCTAATAGTTAAAGCTCTTCAAAGTGCATAGTCAAATGTAAAATTCTAGGTGCAAAACGTGATGTTTTATATGATCTCCTTTTTGTATGAAACAACAAAAAGAATATATGAGAAGATACACCTCAATTTTCTTTTTCCTTCTCTTTGAAAAAACTGGAAGAACTCAGAAAAAAAAAAAAAAAGCTTAATGATAACTGCCTTTGGGAGGTGGAATGAGAGAAAATAGGGGGGGAAATTTTTATTTTTTAATCCTGTAACTTTCCATACTGCTTAGTTATCTATCTTTGTGTGTCTATAGTTTTTACTGTTGTTTCTAATTGCTTTTAATACCACTGGTGTTATGTGTAAAGTGAGATTAGAGGCTAATCTAATCTTTTCCTTTCTAGACTATTATGTGCTTTTTAAAAAAGAATCATAAGTCATAGGTACATGTTTTAACAAAGAAAATTGGAAGTCTGGCTGCTGAGGGCCTTAATCATGGCTGTGAGTGTGGGGACTTTGCAGGAGAGGAAGATGTATGTAATGTTTCAAAATTATTTAACTGCAGAACTTTTTTAAAAAAGAATATCCTCAGAGACCAATATTTCCCACAAGAAATGTTAGAAAATTCTGACTTCACCTATCAATAAAATATGCATTGAGTGTGTTCCTTCTTGTTTTTGTTAATTATAGAGATGATAAAATGTAGTTGACTTAAGTCCTATAAGTCCTTTTACCTTGATTCATATTTTATAGCAACTAAACTTATAATATCGTAGTTTAGACCAGAAGTCAGCTTTTTTGGAAGAAACCAGATAGCAAATATTTCAGGCTTTGTGAGCCATATGTCTCTGTTGCAGCTACTCAGCTCTGAAGATACAGAAGGAAGCGACCATGGACAATGTATAAACAACTGGACATGCCTATAGCTCAGTAACATTTTAACTATAAGACATATAGTAGTCTGGATTTGGCTCATGGGTCATAAATTGCCAATCCCTGATTAACATTATTTTTCATGCACATTATTTAAAATAAGAATCAAAGAGTTCTGTAAGTAGTAAGTTGTATTTTTGGATCCAACACTCCATAATTGGCTAGGCAGTTCTATTTAGCCAAGGGTAATTCTCCTGGATTGCTGACAGCTGAGGGCTGACTGCCTGCAGCATTCCCAGCAATTTTAGAGAAAAATTCCTTTAGTCCAAAAAGGGGATTTGGGGACACACAGTTTTCACTATGATCCTCATTTTAACATATCCAAATCTGATTGCTATCAATATATATTTACTTATTTGTTCAATGCTAGAATATACCAAAAATATTTTCAAAACTGCCAACCTATCTCAGTGAAGGTTTGAAGGAGGAAAACTGGTAACTGGAGTTCAACATTGCTTTAGCTGTTTTTCTCATCTTAAGGTATGTAATTCAATCACTGTGTTCAGAGGTTACTAGTGTTCTTTTTTTCTTCCCTTCAGTGTGCTTGTTGTATTTATCTGAAATACACTTAGATTGGATTGTTTCTGTTTGTATTTCATTTTAGGATTTCTTCTTCAGCCTCTGTTAATTTTATTCATTTGTTCACTCCTTCACTCTGGTTTGGGAAACATAACATGATTCCACAAGTCAAACTTATACAAAACATACACTCAGAGAACTATCAATGCTCTCCACATCCCTTTCCCTCATTCATAACCCTTAATTCTCCCACTGTGATCCCACCCTTTCACTGTAAGTAACCAGTCTCACACTAACAAATACTGTTGCAATTCAGTTTAAGCAAACAAGTTTTTCTTTTTTTGGAGCTGTATCTTCAGTTAATTCATAAAGGCAGGTTTGCTAAGTGTTTTACATTATTACATTTTAAAATATTGAACCCTTGAATTCCTGAAGTAAATTCCATTTATGTATAATGCATTATTTCATTATAATAGATTCTGTTCACCAATATTTTATTTCATATTTTTGCAATAACATTTATAAGTGTAATTAGACAGTAATTTTATATTGTTGTACTGACCTCATCAGGTATAGGCATCATTGTTACACTTTCAACTAAAAAAGAATTAAGAAATTTCACAAAGCATTGGGAAAATTTTATTTTTAAAGGTTTTGTAGAATTTTCCTGTAAAAATATCTGACATTGGTGCTTTTCTGTAGAGTATTTCCTAGAAATTTTCTCTATCTCTTCTACAGAACTTGTTATGTCTTCTAGAAACAGTATCTTTTTAATCTAGGCTTTTACATTATTTATAGGAAATGTTAGCGGTTTCATATGCTTAAAATTTATTCTCAATATCTTATTTTACTCACTGTCATGTATTACATTTTCTGTTTTGTTCCATTTTTCTTCCATTTTTGGTGTTTCTTTCCATTTTTCTAATTAAATCTGTTAGCGGTTTATTCTTTTCAAAAAAACAAGAATTTGAGTTATAAATTAGATACAATGTTTTTATATTCCTACCTCATTTAATTTCCATTTTTATATTTATTAGTTCCTTGTGCGTGTTTGATATGTATGTGTTGCTTTATTGGTGTTCTTTTATTAGATTTTTGAGTTGGGGATTTATTAATTTTCATTTTTTCATTTTTATTAATACAAATGTTTAAGGTTATATATACATTTTTCATTGATTTTTCATAAATTCTGAGATATAGTAATTATTTAACATTTTAAGATAATTGTAGATTTACATGCACTTTATAAAAGTGATACAGAGATCCAGTGTATCCTTCGTTCACCTTCCCCCAGTGATAACAATTTGCATATCTATCAGCCTTATTAACTTCACCAGTTTTTCATGTGTTTGTGTGTATTTAATTCTATGCAATTTTATCAGTTGTATAGATTTGTGTAACTACCCATCACAATCAAGATACTGAGCAGTTTTATTACAAAGACCCCTTGTGTTGCCAGTCTGACCTTAACATCAAATAAATCTGGTCCTCATTTCTATAATTTTGTAATTTCAAGAATCCTGTATAAATGGAAGGAAACAGTATATAGTCTTTTCAGATTGGTTTCACTTTAAAATCCTTCCAAGTGGTGTACATCTATAGCTCATTCCTTTTTATTATTGCAGAGTAGTAGTCCATGACGACTACTACTCCTACTACTACATACACTACAAAGTGTATGTAGGACACTTTGTTTCACCATTTGCCTATGGTTCAGTTCAGTTCAGTCACTAAGTCATGTCCAACTCTTTGCGACCCCATGGACTGCAGCACACCAGGATTCCCTGTCCATCACCAACTCCCTGAGTTTACTCAAACCCACGTCCATTGAGTCGTTGATGCCATCCAACAATCTCATCCTCTGTCGTCCCCTTCTCTTCCTGCCCTCAATCTTTTCCAGCATCAGGGTCTTTTCCAATGAGTCATTTCTTCGCATTAGGTGGCCAAAGTATTGGAGTTTTATCTTCAGCATCAGTCCTTCCAATGAATATTCAGGACTGATTTCCTTTAGGAATGACTGGTTGGATTTCCTTGCAGTCCAAGGGACTCTCAAGAGTCTTCTCCAACACCTCAGTTCAAAAGCATCTATTATTTAGCACTCAGCTTTCTTTATAGTCCAACTCCCACATGCATACATGACTACTAGAAGAACCATAGCTTTGGCTAGACAGACTTTTGTTGGCAAAGTAATGTCTCTGCTTTTTAATATGCTTTCTAGGTTGGTCATAGCTTTCCTTCCAAGGAGCAAGCATTTCATGGCTGCAGTCACCATCTGCAGTGATTTTGGAGCCCCCCAAAATAGTCTCTCACTATTTCCATTATTTCCCCATCTATTTGCCATGAAGGGATGGGACTGGATGCCATGATCTTAGGATCATGATTGTAGGATGCCACCTATGGTAAGACATCTGAATTGTTTCCAAGGTTTAGCTGTTATGAATAAAACTTCTCACAAACATTCATGTACAGGATTTTGCATGGACATACATTTTTGTTCCCCTTGAAATCATGTCCAAGAGTTTAATTATTAGGTTGTACAGTAAACAAGTTTAGTTTTATGAAAAACCTGCCATATTTTTGTCCAGAGTGATTGTATCATTTTACATTCCCATTAGCAATATATGAGTGGTCTGGTTTCTCAACATCCTCATTAGCATTTGGTGTTATAACTACTTTTTTATTTTAGCCATTCTGATACATGTTTGGAGAAGGCGATGGCACCCCACTCCAGTACTCTTGCCTGGAAAATCCCACGGATGGAGGAGCCTGGTGGGCTGCAGTCCATGGGGTCACGAAGAGTCGGGCACGACTGAGCAACTTCGTTTTCACTTTTCACTTTCATGCATTGGAGAAGGAAATGGCAACCCACTCCATACACATGTATAGGACTACCTCAATTTGGTTTGAATTTGCATTTTCCTACTGGTAAATAATGTTGTACCTCTTTTCACATGCTTATTTGCCATCTGTATATCCTCTTCAGTGAAATGTCTTCTCATGTCTTTCACCAATTTTCTAATTGGATATTTTTATTATTTTAGAGTTGAATTTGAGAGTTTTGTTTTACATATTCTAGCTACAAGTTCTTTTTCACATATGCAGTTTGCAAATATTTTCTCCCAACTGCTAGCTTGTCATTTCATCCTCTTCACAGGATAGAGCAAAGGTATTGTAGAGCAAAGATTTATAACATTGATGAGATCCATTTTATCGGTTTTTACTCCTATGCTTCTTGTATCAAATCTAAGAATTTTTTACCTAGTCCTTTATCTTGAAGATTTTCTTCTATATTTTTTTCTAAAATCTGATAGAGTTGTACTTTACACTTAAGTTCATAATCAATTTTGGTTAACTTTTGTAAAAGATATGACATTTAGATTAAGGTTTATTTTTTCTGCTATACCCAGTTGCTCCAGGATTGTTTGTTGAAAAGTCTATCCTTCCACCATTGCATTGCTATTACATCTTTGCCCAGACTATGTTTGCAAAAATATAGCTGTTCTTATACCAACACCACACAGTCCTGATTCCTATAGCTGTATTAAAAAGCTTTAATATCAGGTCAACTCATTCCTCCCACTTTATTCTTTTTTTTTTTCTAAAGTATTTTCACTATTCTAGGTCCAGTGATTTTCCCTCTAAATTTTAGGACATGCTTATCTATGTCTACAAAAGAAACTTGCTGGAATTTTTTTTTTTTTTTAAATTATATTATAACTATATATATATATAACTATATATAAAAATATATATATATTATAACTATATAAATATATATATATATATTATAATTTTAAAAAAATTACATTATAACTATAGGTCAATTTGGGCAGAACTGACTTTTTTGTTATACTGAAAGTGAGAAGTGAAAGTGTTAAGTTGTTCAGTCATATCCAACTCTTTACAGCTCCATGGACTGTAGCTCACCAGGCTCCTCTGTCCATAGAGTTCTCCAAGTAAGAATATTGGAGTGGTAGCCATTCCCTTCTCCAGGGGATCTTCCATACTCAGAGAAGCAACCCAGGTCTCTTGCATTGCAGGCAGATAGCTTCAGTAAATAAACATAGTTTGCCCCTTCATTTATTTAGATTTTTTATATTTCTTCATCAATATTTTGTAATTTTAACCATACATGCATTTTATATTTTTGCACATTTATTACTTAAGAATTTCATTTTCTCTGGAGCAACTGTGATATTGTGTTTTTTGGTTTGATTTCATTCTTAGTACATTAATTAATTTTTGTCTGTTAACCCTGTATCCTGTAACCCATGTTCACTTCTTTAGTTTGAGAAATTTCTTTTTCTGTGTGCTGTTCTATGCTATGTTGTTTTTGTCATGTCTGACTCTTTGGAACCCTATGGACTGTAGCCTGCCAGGCTGCTCTGTCCATGGGTTTCTCTAATTAAGAATAATGGAGTGGGTTTTCATTTCCTTCTCTAGGGGATCTTCCCCACCCAGGGATCAAACTCACATCTCTTATATCTCCTTCATTGGCAGGTGTGTTCTTTACTACTAGCACCACCTGGGAAGCCTCTTGTAATATTTTACATAATAATTGCAACAGTAAATATAAACCATTTACTTCTTTCTTTCCATCTGTAAACATTTTTATTATTTTTCTTACCTTATTGCACTGGCTATAGTTTTTATCATTATTTTTTGAAGTTCTTTCATTTTAAATTGTGTTTTCTCTTCGACAGATATGTAAATTGTCTTTTATGTATTTTTCATCCTTTGACATCTTGGAGACTTACTAACTCAGGAGAGACTGCCCTCTCAAGGCAACCTAATTCCTACAGATGGTAAACAACTTACCTGGAACACGTCTTTCTTATGAAAATCAAACAATTCAAAGCCCACACTCCCAACTACTTCCTTTATCAGGTTTTCACAATCTGGGCCACTGTCTTCCGGTCCTAAATGCCCCAAAGCCTGGTATCAGACAACTAGAGACAAGCCCTTTGCTCTAGAGTCTGCTAAAATTCTTTGCACTAGTCAATGCATAGACAACATATTAAAAAGCAGAGACAATACTTTGCCTACCAAGGTCTGTTGTATCATCAAACTTGTGGTTTTTCCAGTAGTTATGACGGATGTGAGAGTTAGAACATGAAGAATGAATGCCAAAGGATCGATGCTTTTGAACTGTGGGGTTGGAGAAGATTCTTGAGAGTCCCTTGGACTGCAAGGAGATCAAACCAGTCAATCCTAAAGGAAATCACTCCTGAATATTCATTAGAATGACTGATGCTGAAGCTCAAATCTCCAGTACTTTGGCCACCTGATGCACAGAGCCAACTCATTGGAAAAGACCCTGATGCTGGGAAAGATTGAGGGCAGAAGGAGAAGGGGATGACAGAGGATGAGCTGGTTGGATAGCATCACTGACTCAATGGATATGAATTTGAGCAAACTCCAGGAGATAGTGAAGGACAGGGAAGCCTGATGCTGCAGTCCATGAGGTCACAAAAAATTGGACATGACTGAGCAACTGAACAATAACAACAAGCCAATCCAAAATCTGTTTATCCTGGAACAGCCTTGCCTGTTCCTTCCAGCAGAAACCACAATTAAAGTTCTTGCCCATATATATATATATTTTTTTTTATTTTATATACATAATACTTATATAATATATATATTTATATTATATATATATATATATTTTTTTTTTTTTACACTGTCTGCTTTCTGACCAGCCCTGGTGCTTCTCTGTGGACCCCTAAAGCAAGGTATGCCCCTTTTTCTTGGGATCTGTGAGTATAACAAACTATCTTTTCAATGGCAATTATCTCCCAATCTGTTGATGTTGTTATACCTAAATAATAATAAAACCCATATTTTAAAATAATCAAACAGTTGTTTAATAGAAGTCTTTTATTTCTGGTGGAAAGACTCTTGATTTTTGTGCCTTGTAACTGACTTCTAGATTTATTGCATTGTTAAAAAATCAGTCTATTCTGTTTAATCAGTGTGTAGAAAACAGAATCTAACTATAAGGTCTACCTAGTTAATTTCATTATACAGATCTTTTACATACTTAACTGTTTGTTCTCTTTGTGGCCCCATGGACTGTAGCCCACCAGGCACCTCTGTCCATGGGAATTCTCTAGGCAAAAATACTGGAGTGAGTTGCCATGCCCTCCTCTAGGGGATCTTCCCAACCCAGGTCTTCTGCATTGCAAGGAGATTCTTTACCATCTGAGTCACCAGAGAAGATTTTAATCTTAGAGAAGTATGTAAAAACTCTCTTATTTTTAAAAGTATGTTTCTATCAGTGTCTTCCTTACGTTGTGTGTAATGCCCACTTTGTATAGTTATTTGGTACATAGATATTCATAATGATTACATTTTCAATTTAAATTTTGGCTTTGAGATAAGATGTAACTTTTTTTCCATGTTTAATACATGTTGACTAAAGTTCTTCTTGTCTGATACCAGAATTGCAACCCATGCTTTCTTACTGTTTCCATTTGCCTGGTATACCTTTGTCCATCCTTTTGTTTTTAACCTTCATAAATCTTTTGTTTGGGTGTGCTCTTGAATGCATTACAGAGTTCAATCCCACTTTGTCGGTTAAGCTGAAAATCTTTTTCTTTCAATAGATGAGTTATGCCCATGCATATTCTTTTTAAGTCTAATATGTTTAGTCTCTTATCTGTCCAACTATTCATGTTACAATTACTATGTCTATTATATTTACTTTCTCTAAGAGATATGATTTCTTTACATGTTTATTTTTAAAAATAAATAATTGTATTCTTGTCCTAATGGTTATCCTTATACCTTTTCAAGAGTCCCTTTATTCTAGTTTTCTTATTTAATTTATCCTATCTCATTAGTTTGTAATGGTACCCTTTAACTACACGTATTGTCTGTACAACAGTTAATGGATTTCTTGTTACTCTTTTTCTCACCCCCTTCTCCCACTCTATTATTTCTATCATCATAAGATATGCTATTAAGTTATTCTTTAATGCTCCATTCCACAGTTTTTTCAGTCTTAGATCATCAATTTAAAATATTAAATGCTCACTATTTGTTCTTCTGCTGCAGTTTCCTCTTGGTTGAATAAAGTTTCTGCTCTCTTAGATTGCTTAAAAAGTAATCCCTAGTATCTTGAAGGCTTCACATTTTTCATCTGTAGCTTTAACACTTGAAAGAGAGTTAAATAGGTTTAAAAAAAAAAGTCCTTATTCATAAGTTTTTTTCTTGAGTAGTCTGAAAATATTGCTAATTGTTTTCTTTCTTTATAATTGCTTTTGAGGAAACTGGTGACAGTCTAATTTTGATTTGTTTGTCTGGTTAGGCCTGGAGGCCTTGATAATTTCTTTATTTTTAAAGTTCAGTAGTTTACTGAAATATGCCTATGGCTTGCTTATTCTAGATCAGTTTTCACAGATAATTGGGAAGCTCTGCAGATTTATATTTATTTCAGGAAAGTGTTCTTATCCAATAAATATAGGATATTAATATTATTCCAGTGTTTTTCCTTCTTTAGTAATTTGTTATATTTATGTAGATTTTCTTTGTTTGTCTATTTCAACCATTGCCTCTCTGATGAATTTTACTCCTTACTTTAATTTTTATTCTCTTTGCTGTTTTCCTAGTTTTATTTCTGAGGTATCTTATAATTTAGTCTTATATTATTTTCCTCTATTTTCTATTTCCTTTTTTCAGATCAATCATCATTTTATTTCTTTATAGGTTTGGTACAGTTCTGTTCTTTTTAAAATTTCTAGTTCACTATTATTGGGATTTTGTTATATTAACAAATGTTGGGAATATTTTATTTCAGAATATTGTCTAGTTTCCTTCTGTGATGTGTGTATGTGTGTACATACATGTGTGTGTATTTCATTAGCTATAACAGTTTAATTCTCATTTGTGGTCTTATCACTTCATGGCAAATAGATGGGGAAACAGTGGCTGACTTTATTTTGGGGGGCTCCAAAATCACTGCAGATGGTGACTGCAGCCATGAAATTAAAAGATGCTTACTCCTTGGAAGGAAAGTTATGACCAACCTAGACAGCATATTAAAAAGCAGAGACATTACTTTGTCAACAAAAGTCTGTCTAGTCAAGGCTATGGTTTTTCCAGTAGTAATGTATGGATGTGTGAGTTGGACTATAAAGAAAGCTGAGCACCAAAGAATTGATGCTTTTGAACTGTGGTGTTGGAGAAGACTCTTGAGAGTCCCTTGGACTGCAAGGAGATCCAACCAGTCCATCCTAAAGGAGATCAGGCCTGGGTATTCATTGGAAGGACTGATGTTGAAGCTGAAACTCCAATACTTGGCTACCTGATGTGAAGAGCTCTCATTTGAAAAGACCCTGATGCTGGGAAAGATTGAGGGCAGGAGAAGAAGGGGATGACAGAGGATGAGATGGCTGGATGGCATCACTGACTCAAAGGACATGGGTTTGGGTGGACTCCAGGTGTTGGTGATAGACAGAGGGCCTGGCATGCTGCGGTTCATGGGGTCACAAGGAATCAGACATGACTGAGCGACTGAACTGAACTAAACTGTGGTCTTATAATAGCTTTGTGGAGATCAAAAAATTCATTTGCATTGCATTTTATGAGCAAAGCTACTGGTTTATGGTGGTCTAGAATATTCTTAGTCAAAAAGTGACTCTCCACTGCCCATTTTTCAGTATAGGATAATGCAGTATTTTTAACAGTATGGCACTTTGGGGGCAATATTTGTGTTTTGAGTTTATTGTTTCTGTTGTGTCTTTCAAAATTTCTCCATACTTTCTCCTTTTTCTCTCCCTGTGTACAATTTCCAGAGTCTGCTCCTCTCTTCCTTTCTATCCTATTTTTCACAGAAGAAATAACTTTCTAAACTGCATACTTTTGAGTCCTTTATCTATAGCCAGCACTCTAATATACAAGAGTTTTTTGGCAGTATTTTAGCACTTAGTATAGCCTTCCTTTTTTATGGTGGTGATCTTAGTTCAATATTAGGCCCTCTATTTCCTTCTCCTATCTTCCAGACAGTTTTTTCAAGATGTCTACCCTTTACTGCATGCAAACATTTGGTAGGAACTCAAGGAACAGCTCATCTCAAAGTGGCTCTTATTTTTCTGCTTACAGGCAAGTTGAAGTGGTAGCGTCCTCTGTTTTCCACATACACTGAAGGCTTGGGATTTGTGTGGTTTTCTTTGTTATCATTGTTGGTTTGTATAGTTTTGAAAGATATGTTGGGAGATATTAATTTAGGTGGCTCCCATTACTTTGACTATCCCAAATTATGGTACATAATTTAAAGAATAATAATTGTGTTCTATCAGTAAGCTCTTAATTGACTCCTTAAGATTTTAAGATTTTTCATATTATGGATCTAATTTACTTTTGTAGGTTCATTAACCAACACTTAACTCCTAGTCTCCTCATTCTATCCTTCCTTCTAGTAATTGGTGTTACAATTTTTAGCATTCCTTGATTTTGCCTTGTACTTCTTATCTCTGTACATTTCTTTATGCTTTTTTCTCCTTGACAAATGTCTCCATTAATTATTCAGTAGTTAAAAATACTTTTTGTCCATTGAGTTTCTACCTTTTCCTTCCCTTAGTTGTAATAAAATGCTTACTCTATGATCATATAAAAAGAACTCAAATTAGGAGTCGTTTCCCACTCTTCATATTGGTACCTCAGCATGGGATCACTAGAAGTAACATACAAGAGTGTATTTTTCTCTTTCTCTACAAAATGAGTAAATTCAAGTAAATCAATCATCTATGACTCATTAAAGTTGAATTCCCACTTAGCATTTTGATAACATATGGTGAACTTTTCCTTGATAAACATTATAATTATCAAGTTTCAGTTCCTGCAATATTTCATATTCTTCCAAAGAGACATTTTAAAGACATGGAAAAATTGTATTATTAAATACCTGAATTTTTATTCCTAGAATGAATATTTTCTACTTTTGTCCAACTGCTACATGAAACATAATCAGGAGCTTGACTGCCCATTTCAGTTTTTTTTTTTTTTTTTTAGAAAGCCAGGCTTTCATAAAAATACGTCACTTTGATATTGTTTAATTTATAACTGTGAGGTAATTGACCTATACTGTCCCTGGATTCATGAACTTGGGTGTTTTTGCATTATATACAAACATTTATAGCAGAATAAGAAGGAAATAAAACTTTGGGAAGTCTAATTCTCTGACAATCCATTATGACTCTATCAAGATTCTGAAGCAACTACTGCATTTAAGTTCCTAACCATTCTTAGACTGTGGGGATTGTTCTTGTCAACTTAAATTTACCTGGTCCTTGTAGATCCAACTTTATGGCATAAGTTTGATACTGATTTCTTGTATTTTGTTTATTGAACAGCTTCTTGATATAATTCTGGTAAGCCCCAGAGTATACTAAAATGAAGTATAAAAATATTGAAACATTATTCTTCCTAGCCTATATATAGGCAGGCACTGCATCATCTACCAAACTGCCCCTTAGAAAACTGATTTTTGGTGTCTTCTTAAATGCCCCTGACTTTCTAAATGGTGCTTTGCCAGATCAATCATTTCACTGAAGGAGTGTAGGTAATTTTTATAATTAGTGGAATTTTCCTTATACCCCTCAAATCAGACCACTGCACAGACAGCTGGCCTTGATATCAAGACACCAAACACAAGCCTTTTCAGAAATCAAGTTTAATGCTCTTTAGCTGATGAAAAAATAATGACTTGTTTCCTGGCTGATTTTCTTACTTTCTATTTTTCCCTCCTTCTACTTTGCCCTCAAGCATGCACACAAACTGCATTTTTTCCAGCCAAGGTGGAAGATGTGTCAGCTCAGAGGCAGAGCATAATGACTCTCCTCGGTCAAAAAAAAAAGACATGTTATTTTAAAAATTTGGTAAGAATTATTAATATGAAAAATAGTAGGAAAACAGTCAAAACTGTTAGTAACCTTGCCAGATTATCATCTTTGCTGCCTTTTAGCCATGACCTTCCTTCCTGAAGGATGACTATCATCTTTTCTTTCTTTTTCTCTCTTCCTTCCTTTATTCCTTCCTTCTCTTTGTCTTTATCTCACTCTCAACCATTGCCTGCATTCTCATGCAGGAGAACAGATTAGAATAGGAGAACCTGAAAGAGATTTGTACTAAGTGGAAATAATATTTCAAATTCTAATCCATGTAGACTGGCAGGAGAATGACAGCAAAATGCTTTGTACCAAGATTGTACTCTGCAGTGTTTCAGATTGATTTCAGTGATTTCTCTAAAGGCTGCTAATATCACCAAACATACATTAATTTGTTTTATCATAATTTTAGTTTATCATAAAACTAGTTTATATTTTTAATACACAGATAGAATTTCCTATCAATGAGATTTGATGTGCACCTCATTAGAATAGGGTTCAGAAAAAGACTTCTGTATTGTCAATTGACTTTACCCTGTTTTTGAAGCAAGTTTTAAGTGAATAATTAACGAAATATAAACTTGGGGAATTAACACCAACAACTGGTATTTGGCTTGTTCCAAAGTAAACTCTACAAAGATTGAATATATGTATCTATTAAACCATAACTAGTGAAAGTGTTAGTCTCTCAGTCGTGTCTCTCTGTGACCCCATGGACTGTAGCCTGCCAGGCTCCTCAGTCCATGGAATTCAAATTCTCCAGGCAAGAGTACTGGAGTGGATTGCCATTCCCTTCTCCAGGGGATCTTCCTGACCCCGGAATCAAACCCTGGTCTCCTGCATTGCAGGCAGATTCTTTACCATCTGAGCCACCAGGGAAACCGTAAGTAAGGTGACCTTAAAGAATTTAGATAACTACTGTACACTTTCAGCTCGTCTCCCTGCTTCAACATTTGCTATCCTCCATTCTCCACACAGCAGTCAAAGCAATCCTTTAATAATGTAAATCAGGTCATGCCATGCTTCTGCTCAGCATCATCCTGTGACTCTTACGTCAGAGCCTGTGTGTTTCTGACATAAGAAAATACCTATTTGCCATTCTTCTTTGAGAGTTTAACCCTTAGTGTATTCACAAATGTCTAGAATGAACACTACGTCTTCTACTTTCTCTCAGAGATAGGTGTGGCCATCAGACAAGGTTTTATTCAGTGAAATGTCATTACGCCTTGATGCCATAACACTCCTAGATGAGAACATAGGCAAAACATTCTCTGACATAAATCATAGAAATGTTTTTTACGTCAGTCTCCAAGACTAAAAATAAAGGCAAACATAAACAGTAGAACTTTATCAAAACTTACAAGCTTTTGCACAGCAAAGGAAACCATAAGCTAAGCAAAAAGACAACCTACGGACTAGGAGAAAACATTTGCAAACCATGCAACCTACAAAGGTATAATTTCCAAAATATACAAATAGCTCATACAACTCAATAGCAGAAAAAACACAAACAATCAAATCCAAAAATGGGCAGAAGACCTAAACAGACGTTTCTCTTAAGAAGACATACAGATGGCCGTCACTAATTATTAGAGAAATGCAGATCAGACTACAATGAAGTACCACCACATACTAATCAGAATGGCCATCATTAAAAAACAAATGCTGGAGAGAGTGTGGAGAAAGCACCGTCCTACAGTGTTGATGGGAACATAAATTGATGCAGTCACTGTGGAAAACAGAATGGAAGTTCCTTAAAACAACTAAAAATAAAGTTGCCATATGATCCACCAATCCTACTCCTGGGTATATATCTGGAAAAAAAAGATATATGTACTCCAGTGTTCATAGCAGCACTATAATAGCTGAGACATGGTAGCAACCTAAATGTCCTCCTACAGATGAATGGATAAAGAAGATGTGGTAATAATATACAAAGGAATACTACTACTTGGCCTTAAAAAATAATGAAATAATGCCGTTTGCAGCAGCACACATGACCTAGAGATTAGCATACTGAGTCAGAAAGAGAAAGGCAAATACTGTATGATATCACTTGTGTGTGGAATCCGAGACAGGACAGAAATGAACTTATTTATGACATAGAAACAGACTCACAGACATAGAAAGCAAACTTATGGTTACCAAGGGGGAAAGTGCATGGGGCAGGGATAAATTAGGAGTTTGGAATTAGCAGATACAAGCTATTATATATGAAATAGATAAACCATTGGACCTACTAGTGTATAGCCCAGGAAACTGTATTCAATAGCCTGAAATAAACCATCATGGAAAAAAAAAATGTGTATGTATTTATAACTGAATGACTTTGCCATACACCAGAAACTAAAACAGCATTTAAGTCAAGTGTATTTTTAATTTAAAAATATCTTGAGCACTTTTGGGGATATAACTTTATAAATAGAGTAAGTCCCTTTCATAGGAACGAGTTCCATCCCAAGAGCACTTTCCTAAGTCCAATTTGTTCATCCAACAGTTAGCCTAGGTACCCACCTAGCACAATTGGCTATTTAGTACCGTACTGTAATAGGTTTACAATATTTTTACACAAATAATACATTAAAAAGCAAACAAAAATAAAACATTTTTAATCTTACAGTACAGTACCTTGAAGAATGCAGTAGTACAGAACAACTGCTGATGCTTCTTAGCAGTACCAGCTACATTACTGCTGCTTTTACACTTGCTTCTGGACATCCTGGGCTTCAGATAAAGATCTGGTACTACTGCACTCTATACAACAGTGTGTGTGTGTTAGTTGCTCAGTCACGTCTGACTCTTTGCAACACCACTGACTATTTCCTGCCAGGCTCCTCTGTCCATGGAATTCTCTAGGCAGAAATACTGGAGTAGGTAGCTATTCCCTTCTCCAGGGGATCTTCCCAGCCCAGGGATTGAACCTAGATCTCCCACACTGCAGGCAGATTCTTTACCATCTGAGCCACAAGGGAAGCCCCACTCTAATAAAATACTGTATAATAAAATACACCAAAGCGCAACTACTTGTAGAGGATGGATGCACGTGACAATGTACACTAGATGCGTGAACTAACTTATATGATTGGACATTTGAACACACGTTCACGTCCGAAATTTTGCAACATTTGTATGTAGGGGACTTATCTGTAGAAGCATTTTCTTTGTTCCCTTGTACTTTCTGATTATTGAAATGCAGAGTTGATAGCTGGAGCTCCTTCAGTCATCTCAGTTCCTGAGGCTAAAAGCCATTCTGAGCATAACTGAAGAGCAAGATAGAAGGAGCTATGACCCTGCCAATTTTTTGAAATTTTTGATGCCTGTATATTGATGTCTTTATATGAAAGACAAGCAATCTTCTGTCTTTCAGAAGCTAGTCTAAATATAAATTTTTCATCATTTGCAGCTGTACCTAATTCTAACTTTCACGTGACTGAGAATAAAATTAAAATTCTCTCTATGCCCTATGTGTTCCTTGGCTAATTTTATCCCTTATTTCCTACCCTTCATCCACATTCAGTCTATTCTGGCTATACTGAACTTCTTGCTACTCACTGGACACATCAAGCACATTATTATCTTTGGGTCTAGGTGCTTTTTATCCTTCATTCTGTCATTCTGTCCTGGAGCACAGGACTACTGGGCATGTCTGGTCTCTGTATGGACTTCCTCTAGAAAAGACTTCTAACCAGTATATCTCAAATAAAAGCACAAGTTAATCTTTCATCATCTACTTTATTTTTGTAGCATGTATTAATCCCAGTTAATGTATTTTTTATTTGCCTCTTAGTTTATCTATCTTTCCCCAGAAGCTAAATTCCATGACGTACACATTTAATTGCCCCTCTGTCTCCCAGACCAAGAACGATTCCAGGCATTTGGTCCATCCCAAGACCAAGAATGCACATTCCAGTGTGCATTCTTGAATGTATGAGCATATGAATAGTTGACTATTCATGAACATACCCATTTATTCTTCTTATATTATTATCCTACCTGTTATACCCAGGATAGTTTAGGCTGGCAAACTAATATGATGCTCATCATTTTTTGATGATGAGTTTGTTAAAGTTCCCTAGATCCTTCAAAGTTCCATTTTGTTCACTTTCGTGTTGTTGGTTTCATTTTTACACACAGCAAACAGGAAGAATCTTGCTGAAATAAGACGCTAAATTTAGTTTTCTTTGTTTGTTTTTGATGGGAAGAGACCCAAAATGGAAATGCAGTGAATTCCATGTATCCCATCCTGAATATGACTGTTTTTGACAAGGTATCAGGTCAGATCAGATCAGTCACTCAGTCGTGTCTGACTCTTTGCGACCCCATGAATCACAGCACGCCAGGCCTCCCTATCCATCACCAACTCCCGGAGTTCACTCAGACTCACGTCCAGCAAGTCAGTGATGCCATCCAGCCATCTCATCCTCTGTCGTCCCCTTCTCCTCCTGCCCCCAATCCCTCCCAGCATCAGAGTCTTTTCCAATGAGTCAACTCTTCACATCAGGTGGCCAAAGTACTGGAGTTTCAGCTTTAGCATCATTCCTTCCAAAGAAATCCCAGGGCTGATCTCCTTCAGAATGGACTGGTTGGATCTCCTTGCAGGCCAAGGGACTCTCAAGAGTCTTCTCCAACACCACAGTCCAAAAGTATCAATTCTTCGGCGCTCACCCTTCTTCACAGTCTAACTAACTCTCACATCCATACATGACCACAGGAAAAACCATAGCTTTGACTAGCCAGACCTTTGTTGGCAAAGTAATGTCTCTGCTTTTGAATATGCTATCTAGGTTGGTCATAACTTTCCTTCCAAGGAGTAAGCATCTTTTAATTTCATGGCTGCAGTCACCATCTGCAGTGATTTTGGAGCCCAGAAAAACAAAATCTGACACTGTTTCCACTGTTTCCCCATCTAGTTCCCATGAAGTAATGGGACCGGATGCCATGATCTTCGTTTTTTGAATGTTGAGCTTTAAGCCAACTTTTTCACTCTCTGCTTTCACTTTCATCAAGAGGCTTTTGAGTTCCTCTTCACTTTCTGCCATAAAGGTGGTGTCATCTGCATATCTGAGGTTATTGCTATTTCTCCCAGCAATCTTCATTCCAGCTTGTGTTTCTTCCAGTCCAGCGTTTCTCATGATGTACTCTGCATATAAGTTAAATAAGCAGGGTGACAATATACAGCCTTGACGAGCTCCTTTTCCTATTTGGAACCAGTCTGTTGTTCCATGTCCAGTTCTAACTGTTGCTTCCTGACCTGCATACAAATTTCTCAAGAGGCAGATCAGGTGGTCTGGTATTCCCATCTCTTTCAGAATTTTCCACAGTTTATTGTGATCCACATATCACATTATTACAATTCAGAATTCAGGAAATATACTGATCTCACACTACTATGGGATTGTTTGGCTGTATTGTTTTATGAGCAAGAGTGGAATTTTCCCTCAATGAATTATTGTACAGTCAGTCATACTGGTAAGATGTTAATTCTGGGGAAGAAAATCAACCTGCAGTGGTATGCCACAGGCAGAAAAGTTTGAAAAGCTTTCATCTTCTCTAAACATTTTGGACATGCAGCCTGGGCTCTAAGAGAGACATTGGGAGTGCTATTGGTAGAGGCAGGCTGGATTTAAGCAGGAATGAAGTTAGGTAAGAACTCTGTAGTATAGGGCTTATCATTGAATAATTATAAATTTTATTATATGTGATATTTCCCTTCCAGTATGGTCAAGCCTTCAATAACATCTGGGAAATATTTTCTATGTCATGATGAATAAAGAGAAAGGAAACTATTCCACATCTTAGAATGAATCAGAAAGAAAGCAGAAGCCTCTTCCAAGATTCATGGTGCCAGGTCTGTCCCCAAAATAGTGGCAATTAACCCAGGCAGTACAGCTGAGGCAGCATCATCATAGCCTAAAAAGGAAGTTAGAGGGACAAACCAGAGCCTGAACTCTGAAATACTGTCACAAATTGTCAAAATTGAGAATTTTTGAGAAGGTATTCATTTTTGCACTAAAGCCTTTGGGAGGGTAATTCCATTTTAATGAAGGCTACCTAGATAAGATCTCTTCTGTATTTTATTTTCTTTTCTTGTCCAGAAAGTTTTCAGCAAAGAAGAAAGCATTTTTCACATTGTACTGAAAATTGCTGCTTAATTCCTCCCCCCGCCCCCAGCTCTAGCCTGTAAATTCTTTAGGACCTGCTTCTTTCATCTGTGTATTCCCAGTGGCTAGCACCCTACTGAGCAAAGTAAATCCTCAATAATTGCTTGTGGAAGGCATAAACAAGCTTTTCTCAGAGCATTTACAGTCATTCCCATGATTTGAATGAAATAATGTACATAAAATATTTTTCATAACAATGTTAATTGAATCTTAAGTGGTGCTGAGGGCCTTTTATAAACACACACTGAAAAATGAGCAAAGAAAATTTCAGTAACACTTATTGCAAAAATGCTCTTGGTATTGTCACAGAAGAGGATATGAAATGAAGTGAAAAGAATGCTCTGTATCACTTAAATACAAGAATTTAATTCCCACATTCTTGCTATTCCTATTCTGTCTTTCAAGACACACAAAACTAGAATTTGGAATGGGAGAGAGCCTGGGACTTCCCTGGTGGCTCAGCAGTAAAGAATCCGCCTGCAAAGCAGGAGACGATGCTGGGTTTGTTCTGTGGGTTGAGAAGATCCCCTGGAGTAGGATGTCAACCCACTCCACTACTCTTGCCAGAATAAGTCCCACGGACAGAGGACCCTGGTGGGTTACAGTCCTTGGGGTCGCAGAGTCAGACAGGGCTTAGAAACCAAGCACGTGAGCATGGAGCCTGGGAAGAAACACGGGAATACATGGATGCCCTTCTCTCAGCCCAACTGTGACCTAATTCTAAGAAAACAACCCAGCTTCAAATTATGATCTCTCTTAAACACCTTAATTTCCTTCCCCAAAGGTAAGTCCTTGAGGTTTCTGAGGCTAAAGTAAAGGACTGGCTGATGCCCAGCTTTCTCCCTCACTAGATAACTAGTTTACAACAGTTTTGCTAGGTATAAATTAGTAAACTCTACCGAATTCTATGTGGTGTAAAAGGAAAGCCAGGTAGAAAATGAACACGTTAAGTTTTTGTTTGATTCTCAGTGGTTCAAAACTCATAGAAGTCAACTGTTTGCCACAGATCACAGGATTTTGCAATTCAACTGTGTCATAGTCCATTCATTTGGCAACATTCTTTCTCAAGTCTCTCCAGTATAAGGGTGCCTGTCTTTTAATGTCTCATTTGGGTTGAGAAGTTTCCAGCCTAGACTCAATCCTATGGATACTGATTTCTTTTCTGAAACGTATTATGTAATCGGGGCCCATTTAATCCACAATGGTAGGGGCACAGATACAAAATAATTAGTACTTTGGCAAATTTCTATGATTAAAACAGAAAAGTAAGAATGATAGACACATTTCACATGGTTTAAAGTCAGGTTCAGCTCAGTTCAGTCGCTCAGTCATGTCCGACTCTTTGCGACCCCGTAAATTGCAGCACGCCAGACCTCCCTGTCCATCACAAACTCCCAGAGTTCACTCAGACTCACGTCCATCGAGTCGGTGACACCATCCAGCCATCTCATCCTCTGTCGTCCCTTTCTCCTCCTGCCCCCAATCTCTCCCAGCATCAGAGTCTTTTCCAATGAGTCAACTCTTCGCATCAGGTGGCCAAAGTACTGCAGTTTCAGCTTTAGCATCATTCCTTCCAAAGAACACCCAGGACTGATCTCCTTTAGAATGGACTGGTTGGATCTCCTTGCAGTCCAAGGGACTCTCAAGAGTCTTCTTCAACACCACAGTTCAAAAGCATCAATTCTTCGGTGCTCAGCCTTCTTCACAGTCCAACTCTCACATCCATAATGACCACTGGAAAAACCATAGCTGTGACTAGACAAACCTTTGTTGGCAAAGTAATGTCTCTGCTTTTGAATATGCTATCTAGGTTGGCCATAACTTTCCTTCCAAGGAGTAAGCATCTTTTAATTTCATGGCTGCAGTCACCATCTGCAGTGATTTTGGAGCTCAGAAAAATAAAGTCTTTCACTGTTTCCACTGTTTCCCCATCTATTTCCCATGAAGTGATGGGACCAGATGCCACGATCTTAGTTTTCTGAATGTTAAGCTTTAAGCCAACTTATTCACTCTCTGCTTTCACTTTCATCAAGAGGCTTTTGAGTTCCTCTTCAGTTTCTGCCATAAGGGTGGTGTCATCTGCATATCTGAGGTCATTGATATTTCTCCTGGCAATCTTGATTCCAGCTTGTGCTTCTTCCAGCCCAGTGTTTCTCATGATGTACTCTGCATATAAGTTAAATAAACAGAGTGACAATATACAGCCTTGACGTACTCCTTTTCCTATTTGGAACCAGTCTGTTGTTCCATGTCCAGTTCGAACTGTTGCTTCCTGACCTGCATATAGGTTTCTCAAGAGGCAGGTCAGGTGGTCTGGTATTCCCATCTCTTTCAGAAGTACCCCAAATAATACAATGTCTGCTGCCATTTAACAAAGGAATATCATTTCTTTCTACAACTGACTTTAATGTACACATTTTTGCATCATGAACCCAGACTGTACTTTCACCATGAATTAAATCCAAACAATACCATAGAAAATAGCAAGGCACCACTTAATAGGTGTGAAACCAGAAATCTAATATCCATAAATAAGAACCAGTTTTGTAAATTGTGGTTTTCTCCATATAAATTTGTATTATTTCTGTCATTTCTTCGTATACTTTTGTAACATTTTAAAAGAGCACAAAACTTTTATTTCTCTTTAGATAAAATATACATATTTTATAGAGCTTTAACTCTTTTTTTTTTTAACTAAAGATTTTTCTTTGCACCAGCTAAGGAAACTTCAGTGCATCACTGAAAGCAAAATTAGACTATAATTTGATCATTGTTTTCAGAATTTCAGAAGACGTTTTTAAAACAGAATATTTCTTAACTCAGAATTTTAATGCATTCTGAGCTATCTGACCTAGAAGAGTGTCATCAAGAGACTGGTGTCTGTCTCACTTGCAAACTTAGAGTGCTGAATACTGTCTTAGCCACAAACTGTCTCCTGCCACTATAATCACTGTGAACCCTGGTTGATCACCCTTATCTCCTGCTCCACATGACAGCTACTATAATGGCCCCAGAACCCCTATTCAAAGAAACAAATACATGAGTGAATGTAATTAGGATAGGGAGGTGACACGAATGGTAATATATATATACATATATATATATATATATATGTACTCTCGTATTTTGTGTGTGCAGATATATTTTTATAAATGGGCAACGTTTTGATTGAACCTTGATTATGGATTTATTTCCAAAATAAAATAACATTTTTTTCTTGTCAGCAGAAAGCTAAACTGGCTCTTGTAGCTCTGGTGGAGAACAATGAGAGATTTAATAGAAATTATTTATATATAATTTATATATGCAAATTATATTATATATATTATTTATAAATAATTTCTATCTTTTGTATAACTGCTGTCAACTGAAGAAAAAAGCACACTTAAAAGTTGTGAGTTAGAAGAAAACATAGGCAAAACACTCTCTGGCATGAATCACAGCAGGATCCTCTATGGCCCACACCAGAGTAATGGAAATAAAAGCAAAAATAAACAAATGGGACCTAATTAAACTTAAAAGCTTTTGCACAATGAAGGAGACTATAAGCAAGGTAAAAAGACAGCCTACAGATTGGGAGAAAATAATAGCAAATGAAGCAACTGACAAAGAATTAATCTCAAAAATATACACAGAGCTCATGCAGCTCAAATCCAGGAAAATAAATGACCCAATCAAAAAATGGGCCAAAGAACTAAACAGACATTTTTCCAAAGAAGACATACAGATGGATAACAAACACATGAAAAGATGCTCAACATCACTCATTACCAGAGAAATGCAAATCAAAACCACTATGAGGTACCCTCTCACACCAGTCAGAATGGCTGCTATCCAAAAGTCTACAAGCAATAAATGCTGGAGAGGGTGTGGAGAAAAGGGAACCCTCTTACACTGTTGGTGGGAATGCAAACTAGTACAGCCACTATGGAGAACAGTGTGGAGATTCCTTAAAAAACTGGAAATAGAACTGCCATATGACCCAGCAATCCCACTGCTGGGCATACACACCGAGGAAACCAGACTTGAAAGAGACACATGTACCCCAATGTTCACTGCAGCACTGTTTACAATAGCCAGGATAGGGAAGCAACCTAGATGTCCATAGGCAGAAGAATGGATAAGAAAGCTGTGGTACGTATACACAATGGAATTTTACTCAACCATTAAAAAGAATGCATTTGAATCAGTTCTAATGAGGTGGATGAAACTGGAGCCTTTTATACAGAGTGAAGTCAGAAAGAAAAACATCAGAACAGTATATTAACGCATATATATGGAATTTAGAAAGATGGTAACAATGACCCTATATGCGAGACCGCAAGAGAGACACAGATGTAAAGAACAGACTTTTGGACCCTATGGAGAAGGCAAGGGTGAGAGATTTGAGAGAATAGCATTGAAACACTTGTATTACCACATGAGAAATAGGCCGCCAGTCCAGGTTTGGTGCATGAGACAGGGTGCTCAGGACTGGTGCACTGGGATGACCCTGAGGGAGGGATGGGTAGGGAAGTGGCAGAGGGGTTCAGGATGGAGAACACATGTACACCCATGGCTGATTCATGTCAATGTATGCCAAAACCACTACAATATTGTAAATAATTTTAGTTTAGTCGCTCAGTCATGTTGGACTCTTTGCGACCTCATGAACCACAGCACACCAGGCTGCCCTGTCCATCACCAACTCCTGGAGTCCACCCAAACCCATAAGTCGGTGATAACATCCAGTCATCTCATCTTCTTTTGTCCCCTTCTGCGAAATCTAACTGTTGCTTCCTGACCTGTATACAGATTTCTCAAGAAGCAGGTCAGGTGGTCTGGTATTCCCATCTCTTTCAGAATTTTCCAGTTTACTGTGACCCACAGAGTCAAAGGCTTTGGCATAGTCAATAAAGCAGAAATAGATGTTTTTCTGGAACTCTCTTGCTTTTTCGATGATCCAGTGGATGTTGGCAATTTCATCTCTGGTTCCTCTGTCTTTTCTAAAACCAGCCTGAACATCTGGAAGTTCACATTCACTTATTGTTGAAGCCTGGCTTGGAGAATTTTGAGCATTACTTTACTAGCGTGTGAGATGAGTGCAATTGTGCGGTAGTTTGAGCATTCTTTGGCATTGCCTTTCTTTGGGACTGGAATGAAAACTGACCTTTTCCAGTCCTGTGGCCACTGCTGAGTTTTCCAATTTGCTGGAATATTGAGTGCAGCACTTTCACAGAATCATCTTTTAGGATTGAAATAGCTCAACTGGAATTCCTTCCCCTCCACTAGCTTTGTTAGTAGTGACGCTTCCTAAGGCCCACTTGGCTTCACATTCCAGGAGGTCTGGCTCTAGGTGAGTGATCACACCATTGTGATTATCTGTATCGTGAAGATCTTTTTTGTATAGTTCTTCTGTGGATTCTTTCCACCTCTTAATATCTTCTGCTTCTGTTAGGTCCATACCATTTCTGTCCTTTATTAAGCCCATCTTTGCATGAATTGTTCCCTTGGTATCTCTAATCTTCCTGAAGAGATCTCTAGTCTTCACTGACTCAGTGGACATGAATTTGAGCAAATTCTGGGAGACAGTGGAGGACAGAGGAGCCCAGCATGCTACAGTCCATGGGGTAGCAGATTTGGACAAGATTTAGGGACTGAACAACAACAAGGTTCATGTAAACACTGAGATACAAAAGTAAGACATCATTACAAGTATCTTAGTTCTACCTCTTTACTGTCATTGCAAACATTAGTTTGTTTTCCATCTTTATCATCTTCTCATTTCAAGAATTTCATAGAAATGGAATCAGACCTTTTGAGACGGGCTTCTTCACTCAGCATAATTAGTTACATAATTAACTGCAAACCTTGAAATCCATCTAAGTTGTTGCATATTTGTTCCTTTTTATTTCTAAGCAATATTCCATGGTGTGGATGTAGTGCAGATTGCTTAAATATCAATAGTTACCCTTGCAAAACAATTTAGTTGCTTTCAGTTTCAGGCTACGATAATTAAAGCTGCTGTATACAGTCATGTACTGGTTTTTAGTGTGAACCTATGTTTTCATTCCTTTGAGATAAATGCCTAGGCATGTGGTTGCTGTGTCACGTTTATTATTTTTAAGAGACTGCTGCACCATCTTTCAGTGTCTGTGCTGCTGCTAAGTCGCTTCAGTCGTGTCCGACTCTGTGCGACCCCATAGACAGCAGCCCACCAGGCTTCCCGGTCCCTGGGATTCTCCAGGCAAGAACACTGGAGTGGGTTGCCATTTCCTTCTCCAATGCATGAAAGTGAAAAGTGAAAGTGAAAAGTGAAAGTGAAGTCGCTCAGTCTTGTCCGACTCTTCGCGACCCCATGGACTGCAGCCTACCAAACTCCTCCGCCCATGGGATTCTCCAGGTCTGTACATTCCTACAAACAATATATAAGATCTCATTCTGTGCATCCGTGTCAGCGTCTGTATTGTCAATATTTTTTATTTTAGCTATTCTCATACGTATGTAGTGATAGCTCTTTGCGATCTTTATTTCCATAATAACTAGTGATGTTGAACACCTTTGTATGTACTTATTTACCATTTATATGTACTCTTCTGTGAAATGCTTCTTCATGCCTTTTGCTCATTTTCTACTTGGATTGTTTGTTTTGTTGTTAGTATTGAGTTTTGAGGGTTCTTTATATTTTCTAAATGAGTCCTTGGCCAGATACGTGACTTGCAAATATTTTCACCCAGTGTGGTTTGTCTTTTCATCTTCTTAAAAACGTCTTTTGCAGAGTAAAGGTTTATATTTTTGATGGATCATAATTAACCATTTTTTTCTTTTACAGATTGTACTTTTGATATCATTTCTGTGTACTCTTTACCAAGCCCTAGGTTCCAAAGATTTTCTCCTATTTTTCTACTAAAGGATTCATAGGTTATTTTTTTGCCTGTAAGTTTGTTCACTGTAGTTTTTTTAAAAAGTACATAAAATTTGCCACCTTATCCATTTTTAAGAGTACAGTTTAGTAGTATTAGGTATACTCATATTGTTGTTACAAAGGTCTGAACTTTTTCATCTTGCAAGACTAAAACTCTGTACTCTCAAATAAACCTTCTTTCCTCCCTCCTCCCCAGCCCCTAGTAACCATGATTCTCCTTTTTTCCTATGGATTTGACAATTTTAGATACCTCACAGAAGTGAAATCATACAGTGTTTGTGACTGACTCATTTCACTTAGCATAATATCCTCAAGGTTCATCCATGTTGTAGCAGGAAACAGGATTTCCTTCTCTTTTAAAGCTGAATAAATCGCATTGTATGGCTATGCTGTTTATACAATTTGTGGAGTTCTCACAGCTAGTATACTGGTCAAGAAGCAACAGTCAGAACCCTGTATGAAACAACTGGTTCAGGATTGAGAAAGGAGTACAGCAATGCTTTTTATTGTCACCCTGTTTATTTAACTTCTACATAGAGCACATCATGTGAAATGGGAAACTGGATGAATTACAAGCTGGAATCAAGATTTCCATGAGAAATAACAACAAGCTCAGATATGTAGATGATACCATTCTAATGGCAGAAATTGAAGAAGAACTAAAGAGCCTCTTGATGAGGGTGAAGGAGGAGAGGTGAAAAAGCCAACTTAAAGCTCAATATTTAAAAAACTAAGATCATGGCATCCAGTCCCATGACTTCATGGCAAATAGAAGAGGAAAAGGTGGAAGCAGTGAGAGATTTCCCCTTAGGCTCTAAAATCACTGTGGATGGTGATTGCAGCCATGAAATTAGTTGACAATTTCTTCTTGAAAGAAAAGCTATGAGAAACCTAGACAATGTGTTAAAAAGCAAGGACATCGCTTTGCCAGCAAGTCTGTATAGTCAAAGCTATGGTCTTTCCAATGGTCATGTATGGGTGTGAGAGCTGAACAATAAGGCAGAGCACCAAAGAATTCATGCTTTCAGACTGTGGTGCTGAAGAAGACTCTTGAGAGTCCCTTGAAAAGTAAGGAGATCAAACCAGTTAATCTTAAAGCAAATCAACCCTGAATATTCTTTGGAAGGACTGATGCTGAAGCTGAAACTCCAATACTTTGGCCACCTGATACAAAGAGCTGACTCATTGGAAAAGACCCTGATGCTGGGGAAGACTGAAGGCAGGAGGAGAAGGGGATGACAGAGGATGAGATGGTTGGATGGCATCACTGATTCATTGGACATGAACTTGGGCAAACTCCAGGAGACGGTGATGGACAGAGAAACCTGGCGTGCTGCAGTCCATGGGATTGCAAAGAGTCAGACACAACTTGGCAACTGAACAGCAACAACAGTATGGCTATACTATGTTTATCCAATTCATCAAGTTAACAGATTTTTGCTTTGCTTCCACCTCTTGGCCATTGTGAATAGTGCTTAATGAACATGGTTGTGGAAGATTTAGGTGTAAGCCTTATAATGAAATTTGTGATCCATTTTGAGATATTTTTGCAAAACATGTGTGGTTTAAGATGCGTGTCATCATTTGTATAATCAACTCCTCCAGCAACATTTGTTGAAAGACTCTTTGGCAGTACTTGTATGGGGCTATTTCTGATTTCTTTATTCTGTTCCATTTTTCTGTATATCTGTCCTTCTGTCAGAACCACACAGTCTTGTGTTAACAGTTGTGTAATAAATCTTAAAATTGAATGAAGCAATTCCTCCAACTTTATCCTGATTTTTAAATATTATTTCAGCTTTTCTTTTTCCCTTTCCAAATAAATTTTAGAATAATTTTGCTTTATTTATTTATTGTTTAGTAAATATCTTCAGGATAAAATCTTATTGGATTATAATGAGTAAATCTGTATATCACTCTGGGGAGAACTGGCACTCCTACTTTCTTTCTTACATGGCATACATTTCCATTCTTTTACTTAACTATTTCATCATTCCATTTTCTTTTTCTCGCATTCCTGTGGGTTACTAGAACATTGCTTTACACTTCATTTTGATTTATCCAAAATGGCTTTTTATATCTTTGTTAGCGGTTGCTCTAGGTATCATAATATATAATTTATTACAGTTTACTGATAGACATTTCACCAGTTTGAGTGAAGTGTAGAAACTTTATCTTCTCTTATGTCCCTTTATACTCCTGTTTATAATGTAAGGATATTAAATATTTTCTTTACATTTACATTACACTGACAACCAGATCAGGAAATGATGTGATTTTTGCTTTAATAATCAAAAACAATAGAGAAAAGTCAAAAGGAAAAGAAAGTCGACTGTATTCACTGATATTTTAACTCTTGCCATTATTCTGTTTATAATATTGCAGAATTTTTTCTTTTACAATTCCTGTCTTCTCAGAGAATTTCTTTAAATCATTCTTTTAGGATGGAAGTGAGATTTCAGCCTTCCACTAGGAGTGAGAAGGGGGCCTTGTTACCCTTCCAGGTGTTACCCCCCCAGGTGGGGTAAATGTCTCCCCACTCAGCTTTTTGTGCTGGTTGTGGGGGTGGGGCCACAGTGGTAGTGTTTGGCTGGAGTAGAACAGTTACTATCTAAATGTTTTTCTGCCTTACTAGATTATTTCTTTCATGGGAGAGAGTTTCCTGGATCTGAACTCACTGGTATTTCCAGGCTGTTGGCTTCTGTAGCACCTAGTCTGGAATATATGAGGCAACAAGAAAAAATCAGGAATCTTATTGGTGTGTCATACCTTGTGTCCCAAAGTTCCTAGTTGGCCTGCATTCTTCTCTTCACATTTCAGAATATTTTTCTGGTTTTTTAACAAGGCAAAATGTTGTTAGCTATATTTAGGGAGCAGAATAGGGGGAAATATGTCAACTACATCTTTCCAGAAGTGGATCTCCCCAATCATTGTTTGTTTAATCTAGTCATTACCCAAATACAGTCACTCACCCCCTTTAAATTGACCTAAAATGCTTTACAACACAAACATTTATTAGCCATTAGCCATTTTAATATGTGTATATAATTCAGTTGAGTCAAATATAATATATAGTGAAATATGCTATTATCCTCCCTAATGAGTTTTTCTTTTTGCCTTGACTGTTAAAATGCTCTATTTGGAATATTGATTCTCTTTTGTAGCAGTAGACATTTTTGTAGATTCCAAATTTTGAAATATTTTGTAACCAGTTTTACCAAAATCAATTGAAAATGACACTGCAGTGTTGAAAAAAAAATTTGTGCAGGACAAACAAATATGTCCTATACATTAATTTTATTTAAATGTCCGTTTATGTCAAGGCCACTGTTGTCTTTTTTATTTCTAAATATATCTTACTATGTTTGGAAAATTCCTTTCCAACTTCCTATTTGATGTGTTAAAATACAGATTCCCAGCTGTAGGTACACTTTTTTTGCTGGGCTTGGGAAGGATGAATTGTTTGACAAGACTTGAATCTCCTGTGTGTATAATTTAAAAAGTCAGTGTTTTCTATTATCTAGTGCCTTTAAATTCACATTTAAATAATTAAAAATTTAAAATACATTCTATAATGCTTAAATTTTTAATCCAGAGTACATTTTATTGAATTTAATTACATATTAGGCATATCCTTTGAGTTAACACAACAAAAAAACCTTAAACATTCTAATACAAACATTTTCTGTACTGTTTACATAATGCAGAATGGCGTTAGTGAGAATTTAGACATACATGTTAAAAAAAGAAAACCACAATTATTTGAAAATATGTTGTAATAAATCCACGGTGCTTCGTTTGTTTTTTTTTTAGTAAAATTTATGGGCAAATTTCTATCTTAAAAGACACAAAAGCAGTTCACGTAATTATACTGTGTGATATTTTTGTAGCATTATGTACCATTACAGTTAATTACAAATACTATTAAGTCTAATATTTTCATTTGTTTATCAAATAATCTTTAAAAAATAATTTGTGCTAATTATATTCTGAAGTAAATTACAAATTAAATAGCAGAATCAATTTTTATGAATAAAAGTGCTTAAACATAATAGATAACACACCAAATAATACAAGGACTTTAACCAATACCATAAACAAATTTCACTAGCTTTCTCCCATTTGGGACATGAGAAATGAAGAAATAGGTGTTATAGGTTAATCACATGATTAAAAGTAATTTTGACAATATTAGTCATGAGTGAGCTTCACTGATTTCAAAAATAAATTTTATTATAAAGGCATAATCAGGCATTCCTGACTTATTGAGAATCATATGGATATTATCATTATGACACATTAATCATGAAGATAAGCAAATCCAAAGAATTGTCCAGTTCATTTCACAGGCCATCAAAAATACAACTTTGCTTCCTAGCTTCTCTTACAACTTGTGAATCACATTTTTGAATGCTGATACATTTATAGTACTGCTGAAAAGTAATAAATCTTTAAGATTACTAAATTGTCTCATAGGCATCTCACCTGGCATTTACTAAGGATAGTTCTTTCCCTGAAGGTGAATTTCAAAGTGTTTATTATTCAGACTTAAGATGTTACTGCTGTGCCTAGGCTAGATTATCCATTCAATTCTTTGCTCCTACCTACAGGTAAAAATGTGACTTACCATCTGTTTTCCATTTGTCCTTATAAAATTATAAATAGCACTTTCTTTCATTCTCATTGTTTGGATGATAAATTTTATGGTCACACTAGTTATTGAGAAGTAAAATTAGGGAAAAAAATAAAGACTCCAAACAAGCAAAAATATATTGATTCCTTAGCACCACTGCAGGGATAGCATAAATATGCCACAGCATAGGTTCTATAAGCCTTAAGAATAAAATTATGGAACTTATTATATAACTAACCATCTAAAGGAGTCAAATTTTTAAAAAAAAAGACAGTTTATAGATAATAGCCTGATTTTTCTAAGACTCTCCTTAGTAGAAGGCCAAAGGTGTTCACCATAGTTGTTTAACCTAGACTCATTATGGAGAACTCCTTGGATTTCAATTCCCAGCTCCAAATACTTAATCTCTCAAGCTTGTTTCCTCATGTATAACACAATATGTAATAGTTTCTATAGCATAAGATGATGTGGAAATTAAATGAGATAAAACATTTCAAAGTATTTAGCGCAGTACCTGTCACATGCTAAGCACTCAACAAATGTTAGTCATTACTATTTAACAATACGATATACCATCAATAAAGAAATCAGTTGATAAGCTGCACATGTAACTGACCTTCCAGATATACTGCAAATATATTTCTAAATATCATGTGAAAGAAATACACAGAGAGTTCCAGTTTTCTTTATATCTCTGCTAGAGAAGATAAATTCAGTTAATCAAAATCAAAGTAGATAACATACATATATACAATTTAAGATTCCAAAATAATTGAGTCATTCGTCTATTTTTCATTCATTCAATAAATATTAATTCAGAGAAAGCTATAATAGGCCAGTGTGCCTTTTAATTAATACTAGAACACACACTTTTGAACTTGCTCCCACCTAAAAATGTTAATCGGAAGTACCTAATTCATTGCAAAACTTGTTCCATTAGAGAAGATTCATTTTCTACAAAGAAGTAGATTCAGTAAATAATTTTGCATAAATCTACTTAAATGCCTCAAAGATGAAAATCCAGGGAGTATGTGAGCAGAACTGACATTTCTTTTTTTATGTATCTGATTATCAAATACAAACTTACAGAGACCAAAGTAAAGATAAACTTACAGGGACCAAAACTAAACAATGAAAGCTTTCTAAAAAATATATTTAAGATAAAGTTTTGAATTGGATTCTGAGATACTCTAGGGTACTATGAGGTATTGGCAGGGAGGAGGAATGAGAAAGTTAGTGGAGTGGACACTAATATCTACAGTGCCATGCAGAGAACTACAATTGCTAAAATTCTTTACATATATATAAAGTCAACACATTACCATACTGAAATAAAGGAGAAAAATAAGGTTAACATTTGTACTACTAATAAAAGATAAAGGACAATGGGAATTTAGATAAGTTGAAAGCAACATACCCTGTAGAATAGTTTAGGAGTCACAACTCTTTTTGCTCATTAGATTATTACACATTATTAAAATTCGACAGAAGTTTTTATTATATTGCTACTGTTTTTCAAAGAAGTGGAAGCAAACACTGAAGTTACAAAGGACTGGTTTATCTCTGTTAAAATATTTTGTTTCACTTCTGATGTCACAATTTAGATTCTTCTTCTTTTTTTTTTAATTTAATTTTATTTTTTACCTTTACAATATTGTATTGGTTTTGCCATATATAGAAATGAATCCGCCACAGGTATACATGTGTTCCCCATCCTGAACCCTCCACCCTCCTCCCTCCCCATACCATCCCTCTGGGTCGTCCCAGTGCACCAGCCCCAAGCATCCAGTATCATGCATTGAACCTGGACTTCTAAAAATAAGTATAAATTTATAAAATTTTATTTTCACCTATACATTTATCCATTCACTACACACCCATGACATCTACAATGTACCTTCTCTGTGGTAGGTATGGGACAAGCAAATAAAATCAGAATCCAGGAAGGAGACACATAAAAGCATATGTATAATACAGGTAAATAAGCACAAAAAATGTGGAGTTATTTGAGCACATATGATGGTACAGAGTCAACTGGGAATGAGGGATCTGCCAGGAAGTAACATCAGATTCAAGTCTTGAAGGCTAAACTTGAGTTCATCAAAGGGAGGCACACAGTGGGCAGCACTCTGGATAGACTCTCTCTTTGTCAAGGCTAAATCAAGACAGTGAAGAAAGATTAGTGACTTGGAAAACTGCAGCATTAAGATATGGCAAAGGGGAGCCTAAAGAGGTCTGTCATGAGACCTGGCACATTATGCTCCATAGTGAGATTTGTGTTTTAGAAATATGGCCTGGCACCAATGCTAAAGGGGCATCTCAGGTGGTTCAGTGGTAAAGAACCTGCCTGCCAAGGCAGGAGATGTGGGTTCGATCCCTGAGGTGGAAAGATCCTCTGGAGAAGGAAATGGCAACCCACTCCAGTATTCTTGCCTGGAAAATCCCATGGACATAGGAGCCTGGTAGGCTACAGTCCATGGCGTTGCAAAGAGTTGGACATGACCGAGCAATTAAGTGCACACACACACACACAAAGCAATGCAAAAAATGGATTAACAGTAGATGAGGCTGATGTAGGAAAATCATGACCTTAGCTGTTGCAGCTGGTGAGCATGGAGGTAGGGGAGGCAATGAGTGGATTGATGAGCTGTTAAAGAGGACAAAGGAACAGAAATTCACGACTAATAAATATTAGTTAATAGAGGAAAAGAAAATGGCACAGTGAACTTTAGGTCTTGGCCTGGGTAACTGGATGCTAAGAAAAAAAAAAAGAGAGAAAAAGACTACAAAGTGAAGATTTACATTAGAGCATAAACTGAATATGAAAATATCTGGGAATTTAAGACATCATTAAATCTACTTAATATGCAGCAAAACTGTTAGCTGGAAAGATGAAGAGAATTCCCAAGGTGTCTAATATATATAAACGTGGCGTAATTTTCCTACTTCAGCTTTTCTGCTTGCTCTGTATTTTTAGTCAATTTACAATTGGTCATTTTTAGTTAATCCATTCATGATGTTAACCATGAGGTTACTTAATGGAAGCATTCCATTTTTTAACCTAACAGTGGTGAAATAATTTTCTGGAGGTTCCCCAGAGAGACTCTGAAAAGTCAAAATTCAACTTTAATTTCCTTTAATTTCCTGAGTACCTTTTCTGCTTAAAGTTACTGAACTTAATTTTCTTTGCTAGGAAAAATAGCAAACACTGACACTTAAAATTTCAATTTACTACATAAATATTTCAGATTATTTTACATTGGGACAGCAATTTTTCTTTTTGAGAACCATTTTAGTCTAAATAATGGTGGTAAAATAGAAGAGTACATACTGCATATGAGCTACAAATTGTATGGGGATTTGTATATATCTAGTCACAAATGCATTTGAATTGGATTTAGTCAAAAAGCGGGTCTGACTAACTTTTCATTGAATTCAAATTGTTCAGATTTTTTTTTTTTAAAGCATGATTTTTTTTTCTTTTTTTTTTCTTTAATAGAAAATTATTTAATTAGTATACATGTGTTCCCCATCCTGAACCCTCCTCCCTCCTCCCTCTCCACACCATCCCTCTGGGTCGTCCCAGTGCACCAGCCCCAAGCATCCAGCATCGTGCATTGAACCTGGACTGGCATCTCGTTTCATACATGACGTTTCACATGTTTCAATGCCATTCTCCCAAATCTTCCCACCCTCTCCCTCTCCCACCGAGTCCATAAGACTGTTCTATACATCAGTGTCTCTTTTGCTGTCTCGTATACAGGGTTATCGTTACCATCTTTCTAAATTCCATATATATGCGTTAGATTAACTAAGTGAACTGCTTGGGTGCCATCATATAGATACCACCCAATATCATTTGGTCAAATTAATAATTAACTAAACCAAAACAAATGCCTGGCTCGTGGCTCTGAGACAAGAATATGATGAAACCTGCCATTACTTTAATGATGTAGTCTATTCAGTAAAACTTTTGTGGGTAGTTCACACGTTTTATGCCCCACAGTGCTGCAACAGAGAAGCTTCTAAGTACTATTTAACATTAATTAAGATGCCATATAAAGCATAATTTTTCACTATCTCAATTTTATTATAATTTTTTCACCCAGAATATCATACAAATTTCTGTAAAGTATTTTTTTCAAATAATTGAACTTCTCTTTTTCAAGCATTAGTCCCCTTTGTCACCAAGACCATGGGTCTTCACCACCATCCCAAACCTTCCCTCTTTGCCTGTAATTGTTCTGATCCCCACTGCACTGTGAGCTGGGGGACAGGGGACTCATAAGCACCACGGATCCCCCAGCAGGATTCACATATTGTCTTCAACCTAACCTAGTATCCTGCTGTATGATACCAATATTCCATTCAAAGCCACTGACAACCTTTCATGGCTATTCAGATTTCAATCAACTTGGTTACGGTGAGTTTTATAAAATAATTTAGTTATACACACAATAGAAAGCCTAAGGCACTGTCAACAACATAGAACAACTCTAACACTTCTTGATTTCAGACAAAGACATTAGTATTAGAAACCACTAACGACGCTTTTTGAGATATTTAGCCAGCCATGGATACCACCATGAAACACAGACGCATGTCTACAGCAGTGAGACATCATGTCTATGTGAACCTTAGTCCTACAACATCAACAACAGCTGTAACTTAAGAAATCCAAAACCCACAGCTTAAAATAAAAAATGCTCTCTAGGAAGTCTAAGAATCACTTTAGCTTAATGTGGGAAAACAGTGGAGATGAGTGGGATGAGACTGAGAAATTTGCTTCTGTGGAGATGGAGATGGGCAAGTGTATAGTTTTACTTCTTTGCCTTCAACCAATGTTTTCATAGGAGAAGTATGTTTTCCTTGTGGTGACTGCCCCCTAACCGTCATTAACAAAGGTAGACAGTGCTGATTTCCCCGTGATGACACTTCTTTTCAATATGACTGAAGAATGAACTTTACATGAAATTATTACAAACACTTCTACACCTAGTAAACATGACTGGGAAAAAAACCTTTTTAAGACAAATGGCAAAGCTTTGTTTTTAATGAATTCTTTGGTTATAAACAGGTCTAGAGTGACATTCACTCTGTGTACTGTTTGGTTTTGCTGGTGTCTATTCTGCGTGTCCCTTAAGGACTGGAATGAAATTAATTATCCTGGGTTATAGCTCATAGCACATACTTAATACAATTTACCTTGCTTTAGTGTAAAATACAGAATGAAAATATATTTGTAGATCTGAAATTGCATATATTATTTACAAAGCTACTACTGAGCATTTTACATAAACTTTTCATCCTTTTAAAAGTAAAAAATCACACGTTCTTAACAGGAAGCAGAAATAAAGCTGAAATGCAAACTCTTTGTACATCTTCCTGTGACTCTTGACATGATGTTTGTCACTCACTGGCCCACGGATTCCTGAGTTACATAAAGCATAATGAAGCATAATTAGCACATCCTGGTTATTCTGTAACAACTTATTATTATTTTAGCAAAGCAAAAATTCCTGGAAGGAGGTGATCCAAAATTGCTAAACCAAACAGTTCCTACTCAAGAGAAAAATGATGAAATATGGAAATTGTGATCCTCATCAGTAAAGAAAATAAACCAATATTGATTCATTCACAGACTAGATGTATAGGAATATATGAGAATAAAATAGGAGAATCCAGAAAAATAGAGAGAGAAAAAAATAAGACTACATAAAAAGTTATAAAATAACTTGGCCTATGGTGACAGAAGAAAAAACAGACATCTACAATGCAACTGATTCACTTTTAGATTGGTTGTTACATGTTCTCTGGTGGAAAAAGGATGCCATTTATTTACTGTGTAATGAGTATATTCCCCTATAATATCCAAGCACATAGTGAATGTGTAGGTCTTTTATGAAACTAAAAAAAAGGAGATGGATTAACAGGCTGTGCATATTGAATTTTACATTTTATTTAGAAGGGAAGCATTTGGAAGCAACTTACATTTTTTCTGTGCCTAGGGCCACTATTTTCTATACCATTGCTGTCATCCAATTTCCTGTATAGAAAACAAAAAAGAAAATTACTATATGTTTACACAGCATCAGACTAAGTCAGTACACCATCTATATCATGGCCATCAAGTTAAAATATGAGGTCAATAGAGATAGGATTTATTCTTGCTAAAAATGGTGTTTTACTCATAATGTTGATTTTATTTGCATGCCATTGCTTGGAGAGGAACCAATGCCACAGACGAATGACAAAGGCTTGTTTATTTTATGCAGAGAGAATTGCTTTTCCCCAAGCATGAGTGAAGGTTTCAGTATATGGCCTAACATATGTTGCTTTGACCCATCAAGATAATAGCCAATCTGGAGGTCAGCCAGTACATAGATAAAGGTGCTATAATCCAACATGTTTATACACTGAATTAGAGGTTAAGCATGGCTCTTTGTCTCCTCAAAGTGCATCATAATAAGACCACAACATGGGCTCCAGATTCTTAAGACAAGAAAGACTAAACTAGGTTACAAGGGTACATAATTAATACCCTTCTAGATCTTATGGGCAGGCTTGAGCTTGTTAAACTAGTCTCACCAGATAATAAATTGAACCATATAATCAGTTACATCAAAACTGGGAGAAGAAGTTGTAGGTAAAATTGCATGGATTAAATATCTTGGTGGATCAGATAAATGAATGAGCTCTTCATTGAACTGACTAGCTTGTTATACTCTTAGAATTATTTTTAAAAGTCATTTTAAAAGTCATTCATTCTGTGAATAGCTGGTATCTAAACACATATATAAGCATCAAATACAAAATATATTGATAAACACTATTCTCTTTAAAGACAAATTTATCTCCTAAACTAAAAATTCTAAAAAAAGCATTGCTAAAAGGCTTCTCTAAAGGAGTCCATGTGCCCTTCATACTTGAATTAAATCTAAAGATACTAACAAAACCTAAAGATGAGAAATGTGACTTGCAGGGGAATGGAGGGGAACACTGTGGAGGCTGAGCTGGGAGAACAAAAGAATCCAGGCAAGGGTATAATTGTTTCAAATATCTGAATAACCATCATGTTTTTCATGATTCCAAGTATAAGAAAGGTAATCAGCACATGCAAACCAGAAAGATAAAATGTTCAAATTAATATGAACAAGTTCTCCAGAAAGAGGTTCACATCCTTTTCAATCATAAAAGTCTGATTCTAAGATTAACATTTTTTTTTTCCTTATCTGGGGTTATGGAACTCCTGATATAATTATTTTATGCCCTTACTTTAGAAGCTTTGTCCTGTTGATTTGAGTGAACTTAGTAAAAATAACTATTTGAAAAATGTCTATGAATATACACATGACAACTATCCGCTCTAGTCTTGCTATTTAACTGTGGTTATAGCACTTACACCTCAGAGCTCGTCTTGACTGATAAAGATAAATTGCAAGTGTCCGTTTGGGTTGGTAATAGTTGCTCAGGCTTCCTTTTTCCTAGGTTTCCTTTGGCTGCTTTACTCTGGTCTCATTTTCCAGACCCTGGCTCTATTACTTGAACTTCAAACCCAGTTTTGGGCAATTCCCTCAGCCCAGCAGAGCTGGGCGCCGCTCTCAGTTCCCTGGCATGGTGGAACCAACAACTCCCACTGTCACCAAACCAAATGACACCACTGGTCATTTTCTTTCTAGTTCTCCTCCTGCTCAGCTCAACTCTAAACAAAGGGGGCTGTAAAAGAAATAGTGACACAATTTGTGTTCTCAGAAAAATAATAACAAATAGAATCCTAGGTCAATGCTTTTCAACATGACAGAGAATCAGAATCAGTGATGGATACTTTAAAGAAATATAGATGCTCAGGCATAGAAGGCATTCAATAAACAAAGCTTCTGCTAAGCACTTTTACACAGAGAAAGTCATTTAATCCTGAAACCTTATGTGGTAATGTCATTAAACCCATTTTGTTGAAGAGAAAACAGAAGTACAGCGAGGTGTTGCAGACAGTAAATGCCACTCTTCACCACAAATGGACATGTGCAGAAAATAACACACAATATACTCTTGTACCTTTTTTCTCTAACTGCAAACATTTTATTTAATTTCATATTTATCTGTATTTTATTCAAGGGAAAATTATTCTATAAAAAATAATACTTACAGCTGTTCACCCTGTTCAAATTCTTTCCCATCATCTGTGTAACAAAAGAAGAACTTAACTGTTAGGCGGGTTTATTATTTTTGTAGAACATATATGCGCAATTCTACTTTCCCCTGACTTCTACATCCCTGACTGCCCACGCTGCTCTGCAACGAGAGGGGACAGCTGCACATCCGTCATGTCCACTCCTTCCCTGCTCCCCTGACTTGCTGCTTTGATCAAGCAAAACATTGGCTTCCCTGATGGCTCAGCGCATAAGGAATCCACGTGCAATGCAGGAGACTCGGAAGACACGGGTTCAGTCCCTGGGTGGGGAAGATCCCCAGGAGAAGGAAATGGTAATATGCTCCAGTATTCTTGCCTGGAAAATCCCATAGACAGAGGAACCTGGCTGGTGACAGTCCATGGGGTCGCCAAGTGTCAGACATGACTAAACACAAGGTACATGCTGAGGTATAACCGACAAGAATTGATCAAGCCTCGTCTAGTGCCTGGGATCATCAAAAACAGGACTGACTGACTTGTAATGATTGAAGTTACTAAATAGCACAAAACAGGAAAAAATACAGAATGCAAGATAAATTTTCCTAGGGGGCCAGTGGTTTCTCAGTCTATAAACCATTAGGAACAGGCTATGAAAACAGATCTGGCAGGCAATGTCTCTTTTATGAGAATTCAAAAATGTTTGATAATACATTTTTAAAAACGAGTTATCTAAGTGGAAGAATAATTGTTTATCTTTGAGATCTTTTCTATTAAGTTACCACAGAATTTTCTAATATTCTAGTACCAAAGCATGTTATCACTTAATTGGTGTGTTGGTACCAGTAACACCAAAGAAAGGGGGACAAAAGGCATATTTTAACACTAAGCTTTTTAGGAAGTTGAGAAAAGAAGTCCATCAATATAAGCTCCTAGCTCACAGTTATCACTGATATTAAAATAAATACCACTACAAATAACACAAGTTAGGTTTTTTCCCCAAAACTCTAAAGCCACTGTAATGTAGTAAGCCATAACATGAGAATATTATCTAAAAAAAGAAATCTTACCTGAGGGCTTCTTTTTCTTTTGAGTATACATTTCAAAAAGCAGAATAGCAGCCACTAAGAGAACAACCTCAGCAGCTATTGCACAAAATACTTTAAGGGGAACCAAATAGCTGAGCACGACGAGTTTAACGTGTCCTTCACTCTCCCCTAACTCGAATATTGCATGGCACAAGTAAGTTCCCTGATCGTCCTCTGAAAGTTGCGTTATCTTGAGCCTTGTTTCATTAGCATGTTTTCCACTGATCACATACTTATCATTCACTGGAACACCAATAGGAACCTAATATAAGGAGACATTAAAATTCATTCCTGTCATATTCCATAAAAAAATATATGTCCTGAATGATCTAGTTTTGAGTGAAAGCTATAAGACAGTACCAAGAAAACAGCTTAGTAGCAAAAGGGCATATTGAAATTTGTGAGAAGTTATACGTAACAGCCTTGTCTAACTCAATGAAACTATGAGCCATGCTGTGTAGGACCTCCCAAGATGGACGGGTCATGGTGTAGAGTTCTGACAAAACGTGGTCCACTGGAGAAGGGAATGGCAAAACACTTCAGTATTCTTGCCTTGAGAACCCCATGAACAGCATGAAAAGGCAAGAAGATAGGACACTGAAAGATGAACCCCTCAGGTCGGTAGGTGCCAAATATGCTACTGGAGATCAGTGGAGAAATAATTCCAAAAAGAATGAAGGGACGGAGCCAAAGCAAAAACAACACCCAGTTGCAGATGTGATGGGTAATGGAAGTAAAATCCGATGCTGTAAAGAGCAGTATTACACAGGAAACGGGAATGTTAGGTCCATGAATCAAGGCAAATTGGAAGTGGCCAAACAGGAGATGGCAAGAGTGAACATCGACATTTTAGATATCAGTGAGCTAAAATGGACTGCAATGCGTGAATTTAACTCAGATGACCATGATATATACTACTGTGGACAAGAATCCCTTAGAAGAAATGGAGTAGCCATCATAGTATACAAAACAGTCTGGAATGCGGTACTTGGATGCAGTCACAAAAATGACAGAATGATCTCTGTTCATTTCCAAGGCAAACCATTCAATATCACAGTAATCCAAGTCTATGCCCTGACCAGTAATGCTGAAGAAGCTGAAGTTGAATGGTTCTATGAAGACCTACAAGACCTTCTATAACTAACATGCAAAAAAGAGGTCCATTTCATTATAGGTGACTGGAATGCAATAGTAGGAAATCACGAAATACCTGGAGTAACAGGCAAATTTGGCCTTGGAATATGGAATGAAGCAGGTCCAAGGTTAACAGAGTTTTGCCAAAGAACGCAATGTCATGGCAAACACCCTCTTCCAACAACACAAGAGAATTCTCTATACATGGACATCACCAGATGGTCAATACTGAAATCAGATTGACTATATTATCTGCAGCCAAAGATGGAGAAGCTCTACACAGTCAGCAAAAACAAGACCGGGAGCTGACTGCGGCTCAGATCATGAACTCCTCATTGCCAAATTCAGACTTAAATTAAAGAAAGCAGGGAAAATCACTAGACCATTCAGGTATGACCTGAATCAAATCCCTTACAATTATACAGTAGAAATGACAAATAGATTTAAGGGATTAGATCTGATAGAGTGCCTGAAGAACTATGGATGGAGGTTCATGACACTGTACAGGAGGCAGTGGTCAAGACCATCCCCAAGAATAAGAAATGCAAAAAGGCAAAATGTTTGTCTGAGCAGGCCTTAAAAATAGCTGTAAAAAGAAGAGAAACTAAAAGCAAAGGAGAAAAGGAAAAACATACCCATTTGAATGCAGAGTTCCAAATAGCAAGGAGAGATAAGTAAGCCTTCCTAAGTAATCAGTGCAAAGAAACAGAGGAAAACAACAGAATGGGAAAGACAGAGATCTCTTCAAGAAAATTAGAGATGCCAAGAGAAAATTTCATGCAAAGATGGGCACAATAAAGAACAGAAATGGTATGGACCTAACAGAAGCAGAAGATATTAAGAAGAGGTGGAAAGAACACAGAAGAATTAGACAAAAAAGATCTTCATGACCCAGATAACCACGATGGTGTGATCACTCACTTAGAGCCAGAAATCCTGGAATGCAAAGTCAGGGGGCCTTAGGAAGCATCACTAGAAAAAAGCTAGTGGAGGTGAAGGAATTCCAGTTGAGCTATTTCAAATCTTAAAAGACGATGCTGTAAAAATGCTACACTCAATATGCGAGCAAATTTGGAAAACTCAGCAGTGGCCACAGGACTGGAAAAGGCCAGTTTTCATTCCAATCCTAAAGAAAGGCAATACCAAAGAATGTTCAAACTACCATACAATTGCATTCATCTCACACGCAGGCAAAGTAATGCTCAAAATTCTCCAAGTCAGGCTTCAACAATACTTGCACTGTGAACTTATTGATGTTCAAGCTGGATTTAGAAAAGGCAGAGGAACCAGAGATCAAATTGCCAACATCCATTGGATCATAAAAAAAAAAAGCAAGAGTTCCAGAAAAACATGTACTTCTGCTTTATTGACTATGCCAAAGCCTTTGACTGTGTGGATCACAACAACCTGTGAAAAATTCTTCAAGAGATAGGAATACCAGACCACCTTACCTGCTCTTGAGAAATATGTATGCAGGTCAAGAAGAAACTCTTAGAACCAGACATGGAACAACAGACTGGTTCCAAATCGGGAAAGGAGTACGTCAAGGCTGTATATTGTCACCCTGCTTATTTAACTTATATGCAGAGTACATCATGAAAAATGGTGGACTGGATGAAGCACAAGCTGGAATTAAGATTGCCAGGAGGAATATCTACAACCTCAGATATGCAGATAATACCACCCTTATGGCAGAAAGTAAAGAAGAACCAAAGAGCCTCTTGATGAAAGTTAAAGAGGAGTGAAAAAGTTGGCTCAACATTCAGAAAACTAAGATCATGGCATCCAGTTCCATCACTTCATGGCAAATAGATGGGGAAACAATGCAAATAGTAAGAGACTTTATTTTGGGGGGCTCCAAAATCACTGCCAATGCTGACTGCAGCCATGAAATTAAAAGACACTTGCTCCTTGGAAGAAAAGCTATGAACAACCTAGATAGCATATTAAAAAGCAGAGACATTACTTTGCCAACAATGGTCCACTTTTTCAAAGCTATGGTTTTTCCTGTGGTCATGTATGGATGTGAGAGTTGACTATAAAGAAAGCTGAGCACCAAAGACTTGATGCTTTAGAACTGTGGTGTTGGAGAAGACTCTTGAGAGTCCCTTTTGGACTGCAAGGAGATTCAACCTGTCCATCCTAAAGAGATCAGTCCTGAATATTCATTGAAAGGACTGATGCTGAAGCTGAAACTCCAATATTTTGGCCGCCTCATACAAAGAACTGACTCATCTGAAAGACCCTGACGCTGGCAAAGATTGAAGGCAGGAGGAGAAGGGGACAACAGAGGATGAGATGGTTGAATGCCACCACTGACTCAATGGACAGGAGTTTGAGTAAGCTCTGGGAGTTGGTGATGACAGGGATGCCTGGCGTGCTGTAGTCCATGGGGTCGCAAAGAATCAGACACCATTGAGCAACTGAACCGAATTGAACTGATACATAACATAGCTCAATTCCAATCAGAGTTTGACCTTTCGGAGGTAGCAAACAAAGGAAAAGGATACTTTGCTTTAAGTGCTTAGCACTGAGTGTTTGAAACTACAGCATGCAAGTCATCATGGGTAAATAGTCTATTGAAAGTAGACATACAGGAAAATTCCATCCATCCAGGTTTCATGTTAGATTACCTGACTAGTTGTTCAAAGTACTTCCTCCTTCACAAGTGCAGGCATACATTCATTAAATCAACTATTAAGTTAATAAAGCTATTAAACTGATCATTTCTATTAAGGAAGCTCCCTGGTTCTTGACCCTGGGAGTTCCTCAGACTGGAATAGAAATCTTCAGGCCTTTGACGCTGATGTAGAAGGACTAGCAGACCTTCCTGTAAGCCTGGTAAGCAAGGTGGTCTGTATACTTTCTGTCTTTTCAAAGCTGAAATTCTCTGTCTTTCAATCAAGTCGGTTTCTGGAATTCACTGGGTTTTCTTCAGTCTTTTAAGATCCATACCAAGCTATTTGGGGGCTGATTTATTTAATCACTTAAATTAAATTTTATTCTTAGGCCATTTGCTGCCTTCATTGCTCTATCATTCAACTGCAGTGATCAATAAATGCTAATCTGAATACAAGTATTCTTGGAGATTATCTGATGAAGAACTGTGAGTTTATTATTTGCCAAAAATTATATCAACCTGGCTCTCTGTGCACAGCATTGCCTGTGATCTTGTTACAAAGGTACTCTCTAACTCAGGGCTGATAAATCAAAGCACCTCATGTTTAGTAGGCACCCCAGGTTGAGTCTAATGCAGATGGTTCATGTACATTTTGAAAAAACACTTGACCTAAAGTTTTGACTTGTACTCTCTTCGCTGCACTTTTCTTATATCCTAATATGATCCATGCTTGGGGCTAAATTGAGAGACCTTTAGTAAGATGGAAAGAAGCACAGACTGTATTCTAAAAGTTCAATATAATTAGATTTGGCTATTTTTTGTCTAGTACGACATATGTGGGCTTTCCAGGTAGCTTAGCTGGTAAAGAATCCACCTGCAATGCAGGAGACCCTGGTTCAATTCCTAGGTCCAGAAGTTCCCCTGGAGAAGGGATAGGCTACCCACTCCAGTATTCTTGGGCTTCCCTCGTGGTTCAGACAGTAAAGAATATGCCTGGAATGCAGGAGACCTGGATTCAATCCCTGGGTGGGATGATCCCCTGGAAAGGTCATGGCAACCCACTCTAGTATTCTTGCCTGGAGAATCCCCATGGACAGAGGAGTCTGGCAGGCTACGGTCTATGAGGTTGCAAAGAGTCAGACAGGACTGAGCACTTGTCAGCAGCAGCATGTTTTTCTTAATATCAGGTCTTTGAAAAGCCATTCATTTTTAGTAGGAATTTACAGTATCTGGCTTCCCCTCGGTCCCTGGAGGCATGAAAGAGGTCAGTAACACTAAAAGAACCCAAAACCTAAGTTTAAGTTACCTAATTTTCATTCTTTCCTTAAATAGTGCCACTATATTGCATTCTATCACAAATGTGTCCAGAGACAGAAGCAGGAAAAGATAACTTCCTTTCCATTCCAAAAAAGAATCATTTTTGTTGGGGTTATACCTAAGCTTATCAACTAAAAATGAATTGTAACTTTCAGTGAATTTAAATAAATTGCTAATTGTAAAAACAAAGCACCAGCTAATGAAACATTGGGAGTATCTTCAGATGTATAATGTAAAGTGCTGAAAACATCAAACAACTCCATTCATCACTGTTCTTTCTCCATAATCATGTATTTAAGAACAAGATAAGAGAAGTAGAAATAGTCCTAAGAATTTTGAGTATAATACAATCTTACTACTTATCAAATAAATGTGTTTATTTTGTAAGTCAAAGAAATATTATCTTACCTGTACACTCCCATTGCCACCGTACCAGGTCCAATTTAAAGGAAGACAATCTTGACATTTACACGTCAAGACAACTGAATCCCCCAAGTAAGTGATCAATGGTTTGTTTTGTCCATTAATTTCAGGAACTAAGGAAAATGTAGAAATATACATATTACGAAAAAGTCTGAATGGCAGGATGTATTCAAGTTCAATATAATTTATCCTTTCATTTTTTCATTTATATATGATTTTCTTTCTGTAGTTTTAGTTCTATATAAAATGAATCAATGTCCAGTATTTAGGATGGACCATTGTAGTAGGTAGGTTCTCTGCACATTTAATGAGAGGAATAGTCAGTTCAGTTCAGTTCAGTTCAGTCGCTCAGTCGTGTCCAACTCTTTGCGACCCCATGAATTGCAGCATGTGAGGCCTCCCTGTCCATCACCAACTCCCAGAGTTCACTCAAACTCATGTCCATCGAGGTGGTGATGCCATCCAGCCATCTCATCCTCTGTCGTCCCCTTCTCCTCCTGCCCCCAATCCCTCCGAGGATCAGAGTAGGTAGGTAGTGCAATGTAATTGTCAGTAGTCTTGCCTGGAGAATCCCAAGGACGGGGAGCCTGGTGGGCTGCCGTTTATGGGGTCGCACAGAGTCGGACACGACTGAAGTGACTTAGCATAGCATATTATAGAAAGAGAAGAAAGGTCTTCTATTATGAGCCTAATAACAGTTATAAATATTGTAATAAACTGTTACATACTTTGGATATGAAAGAAACTTGATGTTTTTCAAGTCTATTTTTCTGTCCCACCTACTAAATTACTTTAGAACAAATATTTCTCTTAAAGTTTACCCTTAGATGGCACTTAAGTAAGGAGACAAAATTTTTAGGATATAAAATTCTTAGTTCATACAAATTTATGAAAAGGGTTGGAGAAGGTGAGAAGATGAGAAACAGAGGAAATTTAAGAAAGAAAAGAAAGAAAATGAGATTAAAAATTCTTTCATGTTGTTTTGTTAAAAAAAAAAAAAAACACCTAATAGTCACTGTGATAATCTATTTCATAAAGTTAGAAGCAGATGCCATTAGTAACAGATTAAATTGAGTACTAAATGTAGAAAAATTAAGTTTTAAGGCTATGAATAACTTGGTATGTGTGTGCTAAGTCACTTTAGTCGTGTCCGACTCTTTGCAACCCTATGAACTCTAGCCCTCCAGGCTCCTCTGTCCATGGGATTCTCCAGGCAATACTGGAGTTGGTTGTCATTTCCTTCTCCAGAATAATTTGGTAAGAAAATTAAAACAGAACAACACAAGCAAAGCAATAAAGGTCAACCAGTAGCCTCCATGATGAAATCAATTCCTTCTGATGGACCTCAAGGGATGTATTAGAGAATGTACATTTATACTGGAGATAGAAACTTATCAACAAAGATGACTTTTGTTGATATTTTTTCTTTTACTAATTTTAGCAGGTTTTGTGTTTTGTTTTTCCTTTTTGTTGGTTTGCTAGCAGAGAGTGTTTGAAATTATGTGTACATTTTAATAATATTATGTTGACAAATTTTATAAGATATTGTTTGCTATTCGTTATCCTATTTTTAGATTTTATTTTGGAGAGGGTCAGGGTGGAAAATGGAAAGATCAATTTTAGTTGCTAAAATTAGATTTCCAGATTAAATATATTTTCTAAATGCTCTTGGCTTTCTACTCCCCAAAGATAACTGAGCATTTTATGGATATGTGAATTATAAAGATGAGGAAGGGGAAAATAATCATAACAACTAGAAAATAAATTCTGACTTCTATATCCACTTGTATGGGCTTCCCTGGTGGCTCAGATGGTAAAGAATCTGTCTGCAATGCAGGAGACCAGGGTTTGATCCCTGAATCGGGACGATCCCCTGGAGAAGGGAATGACAACCCACTCCAGTATTCTTGCCTAGAGAATTCCATGGACAGAGAAGCCTGGAGGGCTACAGTCTATGGAGTTGCAAAGAGTCAGACACAACTGAGCAACTAACACACACACACACACACACACACACACACACACCTCCACATAACCACTTGTATAGGGGATAAAAATAGGGTTGGATTTCTTCACAATTTGTCTTTAGGTGATGAACGTTATAGTGACGAATGTGGGAAGTCTTCCATTTTCCTTATGGTTTCACATGGGGCTAAATACAATTGCACACATCACCCTCTCCTTCATCAGTAAATCTGCCCAGCATAGTGTTAAATGAGGCACTGCTAAAAATAGAGATGCAAGAGAGAAAGATATATCACCAGTGCAAATGGTCCAGAAATCTTAAGATGGCAGAGCAATCTATAAGTCAATGATTACTGTACCTGTTATAACCAAGCAAACCCATTTAGACAAGATGGAATGAGGTATAATTTTACATTAACCAAATGTGTGAACTGCCAATCATAATTTATAATCACCCCCACTAACAGTTTATGAGCACCTAGAAAGGTACCACTAGGGCGCTCCTGAGGAAGGACAGACGTGAGACACATGTGACTGTTGTGACTGAGCTCATCCCAGTCACAAGAAACTGGTGAGCTGATCTTGCCAGAGAATATTCTGAGCACTCCTTCTGAGAGCCTACTAGCGTCCCATATTCCCTTTCAGTCACCATGAGGCTGAGGGACTTTAAGGGAAATGTGGTCATTATTTGTCCATTTCAAAGATCAGACCATGAGTGTTTGAATTAGTCAGCACAATGTGACGGTGATGTGACAAACGTAAGATTTAGGTCCGGGAAATATCTGAGTTAGAATTATAGTTTCAGTGTCACTAGCGTTGAGGACATAGGCAGATTATACCCACCCCCCACAGTGTTACTGTAAAGAACTAAGTACAGGAACATAATATATCACATTGCTTGGTGTAGAGCAGTTGTTGTGGTTTAATTGCTAAGTCGTGTCCAACTCTTTTGCGACTCCATGGAATGTAGCCCACCAGGCTCCTCTATCCATGGGATTTCTCAGGCAACAATAATTGGAGTGGATTTCCATTTCCTTCCCCAGGGATCTTGCTGACCCAGGGATCAAATCCACGTCTTCTGCACTGGCAAGTGGATTCTTTAACGCTAAGCCACCAGGAAAGCCCTTGGTGTAACGTGAACACCACAAAGTTCAAACTTTTGTTGTGTCCATGTACTGGTACTGCTCTTCTTAATAGAGCTTTCTTATGATTTATAACGCCCATGGCCTTCCTACATTAGCCAGCTTAATGGTGTAGATTATTGTCATGTGCAAGAATGATTTCTAGGCCATGTGGAAGACAGAAGAAATAAAACACAGAATGAAAAGAGAACTGGAAATTCATCTGAATTCATTTCAGAACTTTAAGAATGTATGAAAACACCCCTGAATGAGGAAAAGCATCCAAACTGAGTCTTTTACAGAACACCCAGCTAATCTGAGAAAGGTGATTTAAATGATGGAAAATAAAAAATGAATTCACAGGGGACAACATCCAGAAGAATGATGAAACAGTAACTTTGAGATGCTGGTGGTGGTACCAATTCATTCTTTAATAATATATATATTTAAAAATTTGCTGTGAAGCTGTAAAACAAATTCTACTGCTTGAAAAACTCATTCAAGTCCTTGGCTAACATAGATGAATAAGAGTTTGTTTGTATAAGAATTACAATTTAAGTATAAATTAGAACAATTTAAATCAGGGGACCTAATTACCTCTCCTTACCATAAAAAGAAATGAAATTGGTTAAAAGTTAAAAAGAAATTATTGTTTCCAGAACTATGTAGTATATGGAGCAGAAAGAATAAATGGAATAATAACTTTACATATTATTATAAAACCTAAGAATATAAAGAAAATGGCCCATTCAATACATACTGAATTTAACAAGGCAGAATACAGCAAGTAATACTTTGATACACTGTGAGCTAAATTTTTAAATACTATTCACGTGTCTTTTTATAATACAAGTAAAGAGGGTATCTCTCATGTAAGTGTTGTTACTAGATCATTTTTTTTTTATCCAGTTCAATTTCCTCTGTGGCTACTCCTTCAGGGCCATTTGAAGGTCCAGACAGCACTCTAATAGAAGAACCCATACAAGAAAGGAGAAGGCAATGGCACCCCACTCCAGTACTCTCGCCTGGAAAATCCCATGGATGGAGCAGCCTGGAAGGCTGCAGTCCATGGGGTCACTGAGGGTCAGACACGACTGAGGGACTTCACTTTCACTTTTCACTTTCATGCACTGGAGAAGGAAATGGCAACCTACTCCAGTGTTCTTGTCTGGAGAATCCCAGGGACAGGGGAGCCTGGTGGGCTGCCGTCTATGGGGTCACACAGAGTTGGACACAACTGAAGTGACTTAGCCTTAGCCTAGCCATACAAGAAAACCAGAAGCAAAGCTAGCACCCAAAAGAAGACTGACTGTACATACTGACATGAACATGAGAACTGTATTTTAAGTTCCTGAAAAATAAGACAATAACTTTAAACGTCACAATGTTAAAAGGTTTAATTTAGCCTGAACCAAAGAACATATTTTGTTTCGTTTTTCTTATGGTAGAGCCAGTTTCCTCAGGAGGCACTGGAGAAGAAGACAACAGAAGTCTGGGGAGAGGCTGGATTGAATTCCCTGGTGACCTCGGTATTAAATTCCCTACTCTCATTCAACCCTCCAGTTTTTCAGTCCTAGATGGGGGTGAGTCCTGGATGGGTCATATTCCAGGGCACAGATTGGGCCTTGTTTTCTAAGGCTAGGAATCTGGAGGTATAAATAACTCAGCTTCATACTCAGCATGTTTTTTTCTGGTTTGGGAGGGTCTCTCCTCCTATCTGGGGAAATAAGTACCAAATTGAGCTTGGACTGTGAAAGCATAGGTGACCGTGCTTTGGTTTAAGGTTAGTAAGACCTAATTGAGAAAAAAGAAGCCACCCAAGGATTTCAGCAAGGTTTGCAGCCAGGTCTGGCCGATAATGAGATGTTATTTTTCTCTGGTGTCTCTTTTCTGTGTGTATTTCCATATTTGAGATTTTTCTATGAAGAGGAACGACTGTGCCAGGTAAGAATGGAGTTATTCTTGGGTCTCCTGACAAAACATTATCAGCTCAGGAGCACTTTCCAATCGGACTCCATTCCAATATTCCCAAGAGCTGACATGGTTTTACTACTAAATGGAGTATGAGAACACAGAAGTACTTTGAGGGATAAAGTCCTACCTGGAAAGATCAACTCTACTTTTGGAGAGGCCTCAATTAAAAGACTGGCTTCCCTGGTGGCTGAGGGTAAAAGAATCTGCCTGCCAATGCAGGAGACATGGGTTCAATCCCTAGGTCGGGAAGATTCCTTGGAGGAGAAAATGGCAACCCACTCCAGTATTGTTGCCTGGAAAATCCCATGGAGAGGAACCTGGCAGGCTACAGTCCATGGAATTGCAAAGAATCAGACACGACTGAGTGACTAAGCAACTAAACACCTGCAGATTAAGTAGTTTTGAGCTTGGTTAACATAGAGATTCTTTTCTGAAGCCACAAGGTTCCTTCCAAACCTCAGATGGAACACAGCCACCCTTCTTGAGTTCCACATGGAGAGGTACAACATCTACATATTTGGCACTGCTTTTTCATACTGTAGCTCTGATACAGTTATTTCTGGAGTCAGGCTAGGCTCACCTTAAAACAAGCACTGCTTTGAAGATAAACTGTGAAACTGGTTTGGTTGAGCACCAGTTAAGGGCACAGTTTTGGCTTTCCCAGCTTGTGGATCTCCCAGACACCTATTCTGCTTTTCAATTTCAGCATTAATTTTGGAAATTAATCAGGCCATGCTTCAGCATGGGAATGTGTGTTGAAATATGATCAAAATATTGAAAATTCACCCACAAGCTAAGAATCAAAAGTAGACACAGGTAACATTTGAGACGGCAGAAGATACATTGGCCTGCAGTAAGCCTCTAAGAGGCACAGGCTTGGAAGGCATAACTGGTAGCTGAAGGGTGCTTTTCAAGAAAATCCTGGGTATTTTATGAGGTTTGGGTGAGGAACACATGGGTATGCTATGAAAGCATCCCAGGTTAAATGTTAACTGCAGATAACTGGCAGTGACTGAGGGATACCACAGGGAAACAAAACACATTCTGTATTCTTTGCATCTCTTCTGTTTCCTTGATGATACCCTAAACTAAAAACCAAAGTGATATTAATCACTGCTCTGGTATGCTTTCTTTGGCTGTTAAGAGTGATGTGCATCCAACTTAGAAAAGGCACTATACTCAGGGAACACTGATTTGTTCAAACCTCCAGAGGTAACAGCTGGTTCTGGGTTTCTGCTTATGTTTAGAAATATTTACGAATAGAAGGACAGTGTTAGAGCATTCTAATGTGTCCTGTTGACTTTATGGGACTCTGGATAAAGTAGGACACACACTCTTTGGGTTGAAAGAATTCAAGTTTTAAGATAGTAAATTTGCTGATTCAGATGTGTCAAGGAAGGTAAGGTCTAGGAACCACTTAGTGGAAGTGAAAGCCCTATGGAGCTGTAAGCTTAGAGATTTCTATTTGCATATTTGTGGACTAGAAAACATCAGCCTGTATCACTTTTGGCTCAAGGATATTTAGGTGTTATTGAATTAGAAAAAGATTCTCCCATGTAGTCAAAGCCAGCTAACTAGCATTCTATTAATACACTATACACTTCTATCAATACACTTTGAAGCTGAAGTTCCAACTGTTTCTATTATTCTGTTCTTCCCTACTTTGACTTGTTGGATGCTCCCAGGTGAGGACAGATGGCTGGGAGAAGAGAGGTTTCATAGCACTTGGTACTATCAAAATCTCACTGTGTCTTCTAAGTTCTTTGTCCTATTACTTATTCTTTACCAACAAAATTTCTGCATCTTGGTACTAAGAACTTTTAACACTGATTGTTATTATAGACATGTTCAGTATCCACTTTAGAATATTTCACCTTCTGCTGAAAAACATGGTAGACCACCACTGCTCTTTCTCAGTGAAAGGTAATCACTGACATATTAGCAGTTGCAAGCTTCAGGCATGACCTTTGCTTTCTCCCTGTACTGTCACCAACAGACAAACACACAAAGTCAGCAGGTTTTTTTTACAACATACTAATCAGGGATGTTCAGGTTTTTTATAATCTTGTAGTACAGTCAAAGATGGAGAAGCTCTATAGAGTTAGTAAAAACAAGACCTGGAACTGACTGCTGCTCAGATCATGAGCTCCTTATTGCAAAATTCAGGCTTAAATTGAAGAAAGTAGGGAAAACCACTAGGCCATTCAGGGATGAGCTAAATCAAATCCCTATGACTATACAGTGGAGGTGACAAATAGGCTCAAGGGATAAAATCTGGTAGACAGAGAGCCTGAAGAACTATGGATGGAGGTTTGTAACACTGCACAGGAGGCAGTGACCAAAACCATCACAAAGAAAACGAAATCCAAAAAGGCAAAATGGCTGTCTGAGGAGGCCTGCCAAATAGCTGAGGAAAGAGGAGAAGTGAAAGGCAAAGGAGTAAGGTGAAAGATATATCCATCTGAATGCAGAGTTCCAAAGAACAGCAAGGAAAAATAAGAAGGCCTTCCTAAAAGAACAATGCAAAGAAACAGAGGAAAACAATAGAATGGGGAAGATGGGAGATCTCTCTTCAAGAGCATCAGAGATCTCAAGGGAACATTTCATGCAAGGATCATGATAAAGGACAGAAACAGTAAGAACCTAACAAAGCAAAAGAGATTAAGAATAGGTGGCAAGAATACACAAAAGAACTTTACAGATAAGGTCTTACTAACCCAGATAACCAGGATGGTATAGTCACTCACCTAGAGCCTGACATCCTAGAGTCTGAAGTCAAGTGGGCCTTAGCAGGAATTACTAATTTTAATTAGAAAAGACCTTGATGCTTAGAAAGACTGAAGGCAAGAGAAGGAAGCAGCAGAGGATGAGATGGTGAGATGGCATCACCAACTCAATGTACATGAATTTGACCAAACTCCAGGAGACAGTGGAGGACAAAGGAGCCTGATGTGCTGCAGTCTGTGGGGTCACAAAGAGTTGGACATGACTTACTGACTGAAAAACAACAGTAACAAATCAACCAATTCCCATAAAAGGAGAAAGAGGGACTTTGCTGATAAACTGTTTGGAGGTCTCAGGTGCATGCACTCCAGTTGACTCATGTAGCAGAATTTGGTGGGGGGCGGTGCTCAATTAGAGGATAAAATAGGCTCAAATAGAGGATAAAACGGGCTTTTCATCTACACTCAATTGAAAAGATAACCTTTCTTAGGAAAAGTCATAAACAATCCACATGGAAAAATAGTAATACAGGATATTTGTAAAAATATACACTAGTCTAGAAGTCTTATAAGACCTAAACAACCATAATATGAATTATTCTCAAGTGCTGTTAAATTATACTCAAATGAAATAATTCCTCCAAGTAACAGTCACCTGAAATAAACAGAATTATTTTACCAACACGAATCTTGAAGGGCCCAAATTATTAATTATATAAAATCTTTAAGATATAGGACACACTTAAAAGTTACACTGTTAAGTGGGCATTTAAAACTAATACACTGAAAATAAACTGTTTCAAGAAATCTATCAAAAGCAAAAAAGAATATATTCAGTGGCTCTTTGTATTCCTCAAGCACTTGATTTCAAACCTAGACCTTGTGTAGGTGCTTCTAACAAAAGCCAGCATCAACCTAGTTACTCAAAATAGATATAAATCAAGAGGCCGCCTTTAAGATTGGCATTAAATTTCTTAGTGTTAAAGTGTTAGTCACTCAGTCATGTCTGACTCTTTGCCACCCCATGGACTGTAGCCTATCAAGCTCCTCTGTGCATGGAATTCTCCAGGCAAGAATACTGGAGTGGGTAGCCATTCTCTTCTCCAGGGACCTTCCCAACCCAGGGATCAAACCAGGGTCTTCTGCATTGCAGGCATATTCTTTACTGTCTGAGCCACCAGGGAAGTCCCGAAAACATGGTACATTGTAAATGAAAATGCTTCTCTTCACATTAGAGGCCAGAATGACCAGTTCCAAGTAGTAATGTAAGAATTTATTATGAGTGCTAATAAGAAAAAATGAATTTAATATTCAAACTTTGAATAGGTATGACAGTACATACTTCTAGAAAACCGTGCTATTTAGAAGAAGAGAAAAAAGCAATTTTTAAAGCTGAATCTCCTGGAGGCACTTTGAGCCTCAAGATTTGATAGGCATTTCCTCAAGACCTCTAGCCTTTCTTTATGCGTTTAAAGGAAACACAATAAATTGTTTACTAGGGTTGTGTGTGTGTCCACAAGTTTAGTATCTGTTAGCTCATTAGAATGGTTGCAGCGGGCAGAGAAAAAGACTGGGGAAAGAAAGGAAAAGAAAAAAGAAGAAAAGAAATAAGGGAAGGAAATTTATACAACGTATCTAACATTCACTAGGTTAAATTAGGCAAATAGAGGAAAGATGGTTAAAAGAGAACATCCATGATCAAAATAATCAAAAGATGATAACAGATTCTGCCTTTGCCAAGACCAAAGTGCATAAATACAGAATTTATTATATTTATTCAGTAGGAACATATACAAAACCACCTGAAGGAAATGAGTCTGCTTGCAGAGGGACTACAGGGAGGCATGAATGAGGCAACGAGCTGAAATCATGGCTATGATGGAGCCAGCCATCCTGCTACTGATGGGACTCTGGGGACAGTATACTTCGTCAGAGCAGCTAGCTGTTAATATCATAAAATATGATTTTTTTGTGAAGATAATTACCCAATTTGAACAACTAGTCTATATTATGAGATTAAGACCTTTAAAGTTTTGGTTTAATGGTGGCAAGAGAAAAATACTTTGACTTGTTTTTTGTTTGTTTGTTTGTTTTTTCCCCATGGGGGAGAGCTGTGGATTACAGCCTAGGGTTTGGCCTTATTTGATTAAATCAAAAGCAGGCAACCTTTATGCATCCCCGTATTATTTTTAAACCTTATAGGTCCCTAAAATCTCAAGTTTTAGAGCCACTGATACAGAACACCAAAAGCATAATCTCACAGGTTAGGAGTGCAATAATTCAGACACCCAGAAGAATATTATGAAAGCTCTGGGTTTAGAGAGCTAAATAAATAAGTAAATTCAAAAGAGTGCTACAAGAAATGTATAAATGACCTGGCAGCCTGGTCTTTCAAACTAAAACCTGTATTTTCAACTGGGAAGGCACTGGGAAACTCCATTTTCAATATCACCACTTATAATTCCATGGAAAGCATATGATGACTTTCTTAGTATTGTAATTATCATTTTAAAATTTGAGGATTCAGAATTCTGTGAGTATAACGCTAGATTACTTAAAGTTATTACTCTATAAATGATTAGTACTGACCTTTCAAATTAAATGTGCCCCTTTGTTGCTTTTTCTCGCCAAAGAAACAAGAATAGCTTCCCATCTGTTTGCTGTTAATGACGGCGACCCTAAAGATAATTTATTTTATTAATACAGGCTTAGTTCTCAAAAACGCTTCTTAATGAACACCAAAAGACTCAGCCTTTAATCAAAATTTTAAAAAAGAAACAATTCTGTAAATGTGCAAATTAGAGTATTAGCATACCATTCAAGCGACAGCAAAGGAAAGAATGCTCAGTCAGCAAAAGTATCTAGAATTTAACCGATTTCATACAGGTTAAAATCGTGTATGCTCACCTATGTTGGGTATACAGGATGCCTCCCGTTGCATTGACGAGATAATTACCCTCAAGTAGTTTATCACCTTTCTTCCAAGTCACATTTACTGAATTCAAATCTCCAGATGGTGTGAATTGGCATATGAGCTCCACATTAGAAGGTCTTTCTAAAGTGATATTTTTTTCTACTGGCATATTGGAGTGTTCTACTAGCCACAAAATAAAACAAACGAAAAAAGATGTACAAGTTACATTTAGGGAAAATTCAACATATAAAAAGTTTAAATAATCAACAATAGTGCTATATCTACAGTTACCTAATGTAACATTCCTTTGAAGCATTATTCCTCTGTCAACACAGATTTGGTTCCCTTTATTATTTTCTTTGATAGGCATAGCTGGAAAAAAAAGGTTTGTTGCAACAGTAATAGAATCACAAAAGCCTAACTCTAAGATCTTAATCTACTCAAACTCTTGCTAGCTGACAAGGATATAGGGGGAAGAGTTCTATTTAAAGAAGTGTCATATGCTCCTGACCGGGTAGAAACAGTACAACTGGAAACACAAAAACTAGTGGGAACAGATGGAGAAGGCAATGGCACCCCACTCCAGTACTCTTGCCTGCAAAATCCCACGGACGGAGGAGCCTGGTAGGCTGCAGTCCATGGGGTCGCTAAGAGTCGGACACAACTGAGTGACTTCACTTTCACTTTTCACTTTCATGCATTGGAGGAGGAAATGGCAACCCACTCCAGTGTTTTTGCCTGGAGAATCCCAGGGACAAGGGAGCTTGGTGGGCTGCCGTCTATGGGGTCACACAGAGTCGGACACGTCTGAAGTGACTTAGCAGCAGTGGGAACAGAAAGGAGTGACTGTTGTAACTCCTTTTACTGATCATGCTATTGGTAGTTACTACAAGAATGTTTGTGATTATACTTTGTATGATATACTAATTCTCTCATTTCCAGTTTTCTTAAATCCGTAAGAACTTGTAGGAATGGGATAAAGATGCAGTTGTGGGACAGAAGAATTTAAATAAACATCCTGCAATTCTGAGTTTTCACTGCATTTGAAATACCAGTACAATGCCATTAGGTGATATATCTATATATTAATAGGAAGATGTAAACATTTATTTATATATATATATCAAACTTTAGGAAGATACATAGAGCCGACTTATTAAAATTTTGAACAGTGGTAAATTAAAAACAAAAATCAAGTATGCACACTGCTCTTTCTATACTAATTGTACCACTGGTAACCAAATAAGAAAGAAGGATAACTTTCTCTTTATAGAATTTCAACAAATAAATGCAGAAATCACAGGAACAGGCATTTTGCATCAACCGCTGCAATCATCTCAACAACAGAATTGTGTGTCTGCTGAGGAGGAATACCACATTACCTAAGAATTAAGTTTGTCCAAAAAAAAAAGTAAAGTGGAAGGGAGCCCTAAAACTAAGTCTCTCAATCCAATTACTAGTTTTTGGGAAATACAGAGAATAGAAAAACATTTTAAAACATGCATTTTAAAAAAAGTAAAACAAATTATAATATTTAGGGATGTACACCTAAGTGACAAAACAATCTTAAAAAGCACGGAAGAGACTATACAAAAATCAGACCAGTGATGCTTACTTCTACTGGGAAGGAAGAGGCTGGGTTTGAGAGAGGACATTGCTTTATAGAAACACATTTTCCATCTCATGTTCAATAGTATAGTATCATTAAAAGCGTAATACAGAGCCAAAACGTAGAAAGAAAAAAACTGAATTTAAAACAGCATAACATCACTCTTAATTACATTTAAAACTTTACAAAAATGCTTCTTTAAGCAATCAATGGCTAGGTGCAAAGTTTTTCGAACAGTGAAGTACAGCTAGTGTGAAGCGCTTTGTGAGCGAGCACATGCTTGAAATGACTACCCATGTAATTCCAAAACTGCTGAACTGAATTTTATGGCCAAAAAGCAAAACAAAACAAAACTCCTAGGTATGGAAAGACCTTAACAAAATCCAATTATACAGGAGAAAAAAATATGAGTCAGGTAAAACTGAAGGGATTTATACATTTCAGCAGATGTACATGCACAAATTATACTAGGTACTAGTAACAGGAGAAAATGTTTCTAGATCTGCTGTATTTGGTCCTGAGCTTCTGTTTTCTGTAAATTTTCCTCGCTCTAGGACAGCCATAAATCCTAGTCCTGTCTGTCAAAGAAATCTACTTCTTCCTAAGAGTCTCTGTCTATAGAATATTCTATCCTGCCACATTACAGAAAGTGCTTTCTCTTGGGTTAAAAATGGCCTACTTAACCTGATGACTTCTTTCCAAGCGTGTTTTTGTCTGATGTCTTCGAAACATCAGATGTTGCCAGAGACTACCTCTATGTGCTCAGTCATATCCAACTCTTTGCAACCCTATGGACTGTAGGCCACCAGGCTCCTCTGTCCATGGGGATTCTCCAAGCAAGAATACTGGAGTGGATTGCCATACCCTCCTCCAGGGGATCTTCCCAACTCAGGGATCGAAACCAAGTCTCCCACATTGCAGGTGGATTCTTTATCATCTGAACCACCAGGGAAGCCCCACTCCTCAAAATTCCCTTTGTGTGCTCAGTCACTAAGTCATGTCCAACTCTTTGGGACCTCATAGTCTATAGCCCACCAGACTCCTCTGCCCATGGGATTCTCCAGGTAAGAATACTGGAATGAGTTGCCATTTCCTTCTCCATGGGATCTTCCTGACCCAGGGATGGAACCAGTGTCTCCTGTATCTCCTGCATTGGCAGGAGGATTCTTTACCACTGAGCCACCTGGGAAACCCGAAATTCCCTTAACTTTGCTCTTGTTTCACAATCCTAACATTGTGAAAATGTGTACATTAATTAATGTGTACATTAATTCTTCCAACTACCCCTAAATGTTGTTCTCCCTTGGGACTTTGCTCTCTAGTCTTTTTACTTTTCAATTTGACCTTCCCATGTTGGACTCAACTATTATTTCTAATATCCTTTATTTGTAAAACTGTTAGCTCCATTCAAGACTTTCTTCCTGACCTCCAGGCCCACAGCTCCAGCTGTCTACTGAGCATCTAAATCTAGATATCCCAAATGTTCTTCAATTTCAAAAGGGCCAAGGGAGATGCATTAGCCTTCTCTTCTCCTGACCCCTAAGAAAATCACATCCAGTAGAATTCAGTTGATTTTTATCTCTGAAATGTAAGATTTGCCCAGTTGTCTCTAACCCCCTTACTTAGAGGCTTTGATGAGATTGAGAACATGCTACTCTCAAAATATGGCACCTTGGTATACTAACTATCTTAAGCTGAAGGAGTTTGTGAAAACAGCAGAAGCAGGAAGGTCACTGGCATTCCCCTTGCCCACCTCTCCTGAAACAGCTCATAAAACCCTGATGCAAAGGTGCCCTCTCTGTACCTGGGGCAAAGGAGCATCTTTATCTCCAAAGACAAAGGGACACATAGAAGAATTCTAACAACAGGATTTTCTAAATTTCTCCCAGTTTATTACATGTATCTCATACTCTCTATCATATTCTCCTACAACTATTCACTTTTCATCAAGCCTAGCACAAAAATATGCAGATTTAACTGTTTCCCTGGGTCTTCATTTCCTTATGAAGGATGTGTGTCACATAAAACTTACATTAAATTAATATTCATGCTTTTCTCCTATTAATCTACTTTTTCAGTTTAATTTTCACACCCAGTCAGGGACCCCCTAAGAGGGTCCAGGAAAACCTTCTCCTCCCCTACACTTTCATTATCTTTCACCAGGACCAGAAAAATGACTTCCTAACTTCTCTTGACTACAGTTCCTCTTCTGCTTGTTCTCTATAACAACAACAAAGTTGTCCTTCTAAAGCAAAACTTGGATTATTTATCTGCTCTGATTAGATACCTTTCATCTGCCAAAAAAGGGGGGGGGTATTCTTTTTCTTTTAATCATAGAAGGAACACTTACCATGAGACCTACCATCTCATCTGTAGGCACACTGCTGTATAGTAGAACTGACTCATCTTGCATAACTGAAACTTAGTACATTTGACTAATACCTCCCCATTTCCCCCTCCCACTAGCCCCTGGCAACTACCACTAAATTCTTTGCTTCCATGAAACTGTCAGTCACTCACTTGTGTCTGACTCTTTGTGATCCCATGGATTGAAGCCCACCATGGTCTTCTGTTCATGGAATTCTCCAGGCAAGAATACAGAGGTGGGTAGCCATTCTCTTCTCCAGGGGATCTTAACTTAGGGCTCAAACCTGGGTCTCCTGCATTACAGGTGGATTCTTTACCATCTGAGCCACCAGGGAAGCCCTTGCTTCTTTGAATTTGACTATTTTGGATACCTCATGTCACAACAGCCAAGATACAGCAACACTCCATCCATCCATCAGTGATGAACAGACAAAAACAATGGGGTATATACAAACAGTGAAACATCACTCAGCCTTAAAAAAGAAGGTAATTCATTCAGCAACAATATACAGCAACATTGATGGACTCTAAGGACACCATACCCATCGACACCACACCATGTGAAATAAGGCAGGCCCAGGACAAACACTACACAGTTCCACACATATGGAGGGGTCTGCATCTCTGTAGTCTCTGCTCATAGCAGTCACAGCCTTTGCTGGTACTGCATGGCTCCTCAGAAGACTGAACTGGTTTGGTTTATTCCCCTCCTTCATTTCTGAAAGGAAAGCTGAGTTTGTAAAGAAAGTCTCAGGAAGTCAAAATGTCTAGGACATGTGGCAGACATGAGCATGGTGGACATGTGGACATGCACCATCACTCAAATCTCCAAAACACCCTTTCATATCTGACAAAACTCTGCTTTAGGGATAAAGTCTTTGTAGACATCTGTGAATCTCTTTCCCAGGTCTGAGTTGAGTTTATTCCTGCTGAATGCTGCTCATCCCAAGTCTTAACTTCTGCAGGGTTCCCCTGTTCAGAGCGAAGAGAGCTGGGCCTCGCTGCAGGGCAAGAGATGCTCAAGGTCAGAGAACCCAGAAAAGGCAATTTGATTCTTGCATTATATCTTTGGCCCCTCATAAGGCTGATGACAAACTTTTCTGGGGAGAACTGGCAGAGAGATGCCGTGCCATTATCACTCCTAGCAGGAAGCAGTGTAGAGGTATTTATGTTCCAGAAGGTGGTTCCAGGGCACCACGCTCTTCTTGGTGATGCGGTTAACTGGAGCCTCCCAACATAGCAGGAAGTTAGAATATGAATCATTCCCCCATTTCACAAGAGAGCGGCCTGATGTCAGGGGCTCTTGTAGGGGGAGGGCAAAACAAAGTATACTGGACACTTCAATTTCCCCATTTATAAAATGGGACAATATATATTTTATGAGACAATAGAAAGGATTAAATGAGCTATCATGAAAAAGTAGTAGTCATATAACATAGTAATTGCTGAATAATTACCCACTTCTTTCCTCTCACCATTTATCTCACTGGGGGTTATAACAAAGTTATCATGTATGTTGCTAAAAGTTATATATTAATTATATCATTTAATCCTCACAGCAGTTCCACAGTGTTAAATGCCATTATTCTCTCACTATTTCATGGATGAGGAAGCTAAAGCAAGCAGAGTTTGACTATCTTGCCCAAAATCAACCATAAATATAATAATAGCAGAAAGTCTCAAACTTAGGTGTGGCTGAATCCAGATTCTTATAACCAATAAATAGTATATCCCAGCTCTCAAAGATGTGAAATGCTCATAACAATGGAAATAACTTCATCACTTTCAAACTACTGAACCAAGATTTTAAATGAAAGAAAACATTAATAGAAGATGAAACAAATTTATAACATAACAATATATTTCTTCTGCTTGCTCCTCAGAAGAAAAGCTGTGACAAACCTAGACAGTATATTAAAAAGCAGAGACATCACTTTGCCAACAAAGGTCCATATAGTCAAAGCTATGTTTTTTTTCAGTAGTCACGTACAGATGTGAAAACTGTACCATAAAGAAAGCTAAGCACTGAAAAACTGATGCTTTTGAATTGTGCTGGAGAAGACTCTTGAGAGTCCCTTGGACAGTAAGGATCAAACCAGTCAATCCTAAAAGAAATCAACCTTCAATATTCATTGAAAGGACAGATGCTGAAGCTGAAGCTCCAATACTGATGGGAAGAGCCAAGTCATTGGGAAAGACACTGCTGATGGGAAAGACTGAGGGCAGGAGAAGAGGGCAACAGAGGACGAGATGGTTGGATGGCATCATTGACTCAATGGACATGAGTTCGAACAAACTCCGGGAGATAGTAAAGGACAGGGAAGCCTGGCATGCTGCAGTCCATGGGGTAGCAAAGAGTCGGATACAACTGAGCAACAACAACAAAACAATACAGCAGTGTGGTACTAGATGAATGATGTGATTAACATTTTTAATTAAAAATTCTTTTCTTCTCCAGTTTGAGACACAATTGCCATATAACACTGTAATAAGTTTACAGCATAATGTTCTGATTTATGTACATTATGAAATGATTACCATAAAAGTTTAAGGGACATCCATCACCTTATACAGATAGAAAATAAAATGAAAAAGAAAAAATATTTTACTTCCATTAAAACTGCAGGGTAGTCTTTCTTCTTGCCAAGTCACTCTCCAAGCCTTAACTGTTATCTCACTGCTTTTTATATATGCTAGTGTTTCTGCAGCCTAATTTCCTTCCCGTGAAGAAATCACAAGCATTAAAAACATGTAAAAAGTTTTATCTCTAATATGAAAATATTTTTGGTTAGCAAAAAAAATAGTCTGTCTATTTAACTCAATGGACAATGTTTCAACTTCCCCAAAACTCCACAAGTGCAATGCATTTCGGCTGTTTTACTGTGTTATAAAAGCATCCATGACATCTACATCTCTCAAACCATACTCATTTGCTCAGTTCCAGAATTATATTTTTAAAAAGAATGTTCTTTAATTCAGAGTAATTTACCTCTGTCCCAATACAGTCTTAACATTTTAAATGTATATGAACCTTTCTCAACATAAAAAAAAAACTGCATAAAAAATTGGCAAAGGACCTGAACAGAAACTTTTCCAAAGAAGGCATACAGATGGTCAACATGCACATGAAGAGATGCTCAACATCACTAATCATAAAGGGGCATGCACATCAAAAGCACAGTGAGATATCACACCTATCAAAATGGCTATTACCCAAAAGCCAACAAATAGCAAGTACTGATAAGAATGTGGGAAAAAGGGAACCCCTGTGCACTACTGGTGGACACGTGAAGTGGTGCACCCATTATGGAAAACGCTATGGAGGTTTCTCAAAAAATTAAATATAGAAACACCATACAATCCAGAAACTCCATTCCTGGGTGTTTATTCAAAAAAACAGAAGCATTAATTCTAAAAGATACATGCACCCCTATATCCACTGCAGCATTATTTACAATAGCCAAGATATGGAAGCAACCTAAGTGCCCAATAAGAGATGATTGATAAAGAAGATGTAATCTACACACGCGCACACACACACAGGAATATTACTCAGCCATAAAAAAAATAATGAAATCTTGCCATTTTGCAACAACATGAACGACTTAGAGGGTATTATGTAAACCAAAGTAAGTTAAAACAAGACAGTTCCATTTGCAACACGAAGGACCTAGAGGGTATTATGCAAACCAAAATACGTCAGAGAAAGAAAATTACTAAATGATTCCACTTCTATATGGGATATAAAAAGCAGAACAACTGAACAAACACAACCAACCAGAAACATAGTCACAGAAACAGAGAACAAACATATGGTTGCCAGAGGGGAGGTGGGGAGAGGGTTGAGAGAAATAGGTGAGAGAGAATAGGAGGTATGAACTTTCTTACAAAATACAGAAGTCACAGATGAGAAATATACAGTGTGGGGAATATAGCCAATAATAATGTAACATCTTTATATGGTTACAGATGGTGTAGACTTAACTAGACTTATAGTGTTGATCATTTTGAAATATAGAGAAATATATAATCCCTGTAATATGCACCAGAAACTAAAATAGTGTTGTAGTGTTATACTTTAAAAACAAACAAACTCATAGAAAAAGGTATCAGACCCGTGATGACCAGAGGCGGGGGTCTGGGGAAGGGAAACAGGATGGTGGCTAAAAGGTACAAACTTCCAATTATAAGATAGGTAAGTACTAGGGATGTAATGTACTTCTTGCTTCTTCTGTCTGCCCTCTGTTGGATGAGGGTAAGAGGCTTGTGCAAGCTTCATGATGGGAGGGACTGCCTGTGGGGAAAACTGGGTCTTGCTCTGATGGGTAGGGCCCTGCTCAGTAAATCTTTAATCCTAGGTAGAGCAGTGTTCCGTTGCTGTTAGTTGTTTGGCCTGAGATGACCCAGTCCTGGAGTCTACAGGCTCTGTGGTAGAGCTAATGTTGATCACCAAGGGGACTTATGCCAACACGTGCCTTCCAGGATTGGTGCTGCCAGTGTCCCGGTCCCCACAGCAGGCCACTGCTAACCCATGACTCCACAAGAGACCCTCAAACACACATAGGCAGGTCTAGTTCAGTCTCCCGAGGGGTCACTGCCCTTTTCCCCTGGGCCCCCTGCACAAGGTTTTGTTTGTGCCCTCAAAGAGTTTCTGATTCCCTGGATCCCATGGAAGTCCTATAATCAAATCTAGCTGGCCTTCAGAGTCAGATTCTTTGGGGATTCCCAGTCCCTTTGCTGTATCCCCAGGTTGGGAAGTCTGATGTGGAGCCTAGAACCTTCATAACATTGTAAGAAATTCTTTGGCATTACTGTTCTCCAGTTTGTGGTTTGCCTACCCAGCGAGTATGGGATTTGATTTTAATGCGATTGTGCCCTCCTACTGTCCTGCAGATCAAAAAGCAACAGTTAGAACCAGATATGGAACAATGAACCGGGTTCAAAATTGGGAAAGGAGTATGTCAAGGCTATATATCGTCACCCGGCTTATTTAACTTAAATGCAGAGTGCATCATGCGAAATGCTGGGTTGAATGAATCACAAGCTGGAATCAAAATTTCCAAGAGAATTATCAACAACCTCAGATAGGCAGATGATACCATTCAAATAGCAGAATGTGAAGAAGAACTAAAGAGACTCATGATGAGGGTGAAAGAGGAGACTGAAAAAGCAGGTTTGAAACTCAACATTCAAAAAACTAAGATCATAGAAACTGGTCCTATCACATCACAGCAAATAGATGGAGGAAAAGTGGAAATAGTGACAGATTTCATTTTCTTGGGCTCCAAAATCACTGCAAACAGTGACTCAAGCCATAAAATTAAGACACTTGTCCTTGGGAAAAAACAATGGCAAACATAGACAGCATATTAAAAAGCAGAGACATTACTTTGCCAACAAAGTCCATATAGTCAAAACTATGACTTTTCCAATTCATGTACAGATGTGAGAGTTGGACCATAAAAAGCACTGAGTGCTGAACAATTGATGCTTTTGAATTGTGGTGCCGAAGAAGACTCTTGAAAGTCCTTGGGACAACAAGGAGATCAAACCATTCAATCCTAAAGAACATCAACCCTGAATATTCATTGGAAGGACTGATGCTAGAGCTGAAGCTCCAATACTCTGGCCATTTGATATGAAGAGCAGAATCATTGGAAAAGACTCTCATGCAAGGAAAGATTGAGGGCAAGAGAAGAAGGGGATGACAGAAGATGAGATGGTTGGATGGCATCACTGACTCAATGGACATGAGTTTGAGCAAACTCTGGGAGATAGTGAACAACAGGGAAGCCTGGTATGCTACAGTCCACGGGATGGCAAAGAGTTGGACACAACGTAGCCACTCAACAACAACAAAAAGGGATGTTATCCTGTTCAACAGGATAAACATGATTAACACCTGCTGTATGTTATATATGAAAGTTGTTAAGAGAGTAAAGCCTAATAGTTCTCATCATAATGAAACTTTTTATTTTTTTGCTCATACCACATGACTTGCAGGATCTCAGTTCTCTAACCTGCAATTGAATCTGGGTCACAGAAGTGAAAGCCTGGAATTCTAACCACTAGGCTACTAGGGAACTCTCTTAATTTTTTTATCTGCATAGGATAGTGGCTATTCAATAAACTTATATGGTAATAATTTCATGATGTATATAAGTCATATTATGATGTATACCTTAAACAGTGCTATATGTCAATGATATCTCAATAAAACTGGAAGGGGAAAAAAAGTATGTGGACCTTTAAGCCATTTGTAACCTTCCACTCCAGTACTCTTGCCTGGAAAATCCCATGGACGGAAGAGCCTGGTAGGCTGCAGACCATGGGGTCGCGAAGAGTCGGATACGACTGAGAGACTTCACTTTCACTTTTTCCTTTCATGCACTGGAGAAGGAAATGGCAACCCACTCCAGTGTTCTTGCCTGGAGAATCCCAGGGACGGGGGAGCCTGGTGGGCCGCCGTCTATGGGGTCGCACAGAGTCGGACATGACTGAAGCGACTTAGCAGCAGCAGCAGCAGCAGCAGCAGACCTTAATGGGTTCATTTAGGAATCATATCATGTGAAATAAAAATCTACTTTGTTCTTACATTTAAAAAAAAAAACAAATGGAAAAAGCAAATTAAAATTTTTCACATAGGACAGTGTTTCCAAACATGCTTTAAAAATAGAAACTCTTATTAAAAAGAGGTAAGTACATTAAGGACATTATGCTAAGTGAAATAACCCAGAGACAGAGAAAAAAATACTGTATGATTTCACTAATATGAAAGTGAAAGTAGCCCAGTCATCTCCAACTCTTTGCGACCCCATGGACTGTATAGTCCATGGAATTCTCCAGGCCAGAATACTGGAATGGGTAGCTTTTCCCTTCTCCAAGGAATCTTCCCAATCCAGGGATCAAATCCAGGTCTCCCGCATTGCAAGCAGATTCTTTATCTGCTGAGCCACAAGGGAAGCCCAAGAATATTGGAGTGGGTAGCCTTTCCCTTCTCCAGCAGATCTCCCCAACCCAGGAATCGGACCCAGGTCTCCTGCATTGCAGGCAAATTCTTTACCAATTGAGCTATGAGGGAAGCCCCTTCATTAATATGTGGAATCTAAAAAGAAAGTCAAATTCAAACAAGCAGAGAGCAGAATGTTGATGTTATCAGGGACAGAAGAGGGGTGGGGACGGGGTGATCAAAGGGTATGTATGAGGTTGCAGTTACATAGAATGAGTAAGACTAGAGAGTCTAAGACTTTATAGCTACTATTTATAGGCATAAAGACTATAATTAATAATTCTGTATAGAACACTGGAAATATGCTAAGACAGTAGGTTTCAAGTGCATTCTTCACACACAAAAAATGATAACTATGTGAGAAGATGACATGTTAATTAGCTTGACTGTAGCAACATGTATGTGTATGTGTGTATAGGCATGTTGTGTATCTATGTACAAATTTTAAGTGTGTGTGTATATATATATATATATATATATATATGTGGAAAATTTTAACTAAATAGACATTCCAAGTCAAATGAGATTTAAATCACAGGTGACAACAGAGTATGCAGTTCAGTTCAGTCGCTCAGTCATGTCTGACTCTTGGCGACCCCATGAATCGCAGCACGCCAGGCCTCCCTGTCCATCACCAACTCCCGGAGTTCACTCAGACTCACGTCCATCGAGTCAGTGATGCCATCCAGCCATCTCATCCGCTGGCGTCCCCTTCTCCTCCTGCCCTCAATCCCTCCCAGCATCAGAGTCTTTTCCAATGAGTCAAGTCTTTGCATGAGGTGGCCAAAGTACTGGAGTTTCAGCTTTAGCATCAGTCCTTCCAAAGAAATCCCAGGGCTGATCTCCTTTAGAATGGACTGGTTGGATCTCCTTGCAGTCCAAGGGACTCTCAAGAGTCTTCTCCAACACCACAGTTCAAAAGCATCAGTTCTTCGGCCCTCAGCTTTCTTCACAGTCCAACTCTAACATCCATACATGACTACTGGAAAACCATAGTGGGATTATAAAAATACTAATATTCTCCCCCCCCAAAATAATCCATAGATTCAGTTAAAAGTCAGTCAGATCCAAAAAGGATTTTTTATGGAACTTGGTTCCAAACAAAAACTCCACTTGAAAGAGTAAAAGTACAGGAATTAGAAAAAGCTAGTTTTTGAAAAAAAGTAACAAAAGTATAATGTTTCAAGAAGTAATATTAATTTGTTAGTGATGCTGGAAAACACCAAGAAAATTAATGATATAAAATAAGCAGAAATTTTCAGATTGCAAGTTGGAAACAGTAGACCAGAAAATCAACTTAATTACCATCAGATTTGTTTTTTAATGGGTTGTAAGATAGAAATCATCAAAGTGTAACACATCTATTACGTGTGGGTGTTGCTTGACATGTGCATGCATGCATGGTAGTACATCAGTTCACAAGGTAAATCGTTCCTTACTTTGTAGAGCACTATTAAAAGTTTGAAAAACATTTAAACGGTAGAGAAACAAAACAGCATAGGGGAATTTGTAATATGATCAGGGTGGTATTTCAAAATAGTAGGGAAAAAAAGAACTATTCAGGCAAGGATTTAGGGACATTTGGGGACATATATAAAATGTCTATATAAAATAATACATCTATATAATAATGTTAGTGTTCTATCAGACACAATACAAAGAACCATGTTTTAAATGGTTTAAAAATGGAAGGTTAAAAAACTCCTATGAAAATATTAACAGAAATGTGTAAATAAAATTTAATACACAATAAAAAAACATGTAAAAAATTAAAGAAAGAATATTTGCAATTTTTCTAAAAAGTAAAAATTACTACTCAAAATTTATAGCTGTCTCATTTGTATAAACTGAAGACCATATAAGCCCAATGGCTTCCCTGGTGACTCAGACAGTAAAGAATCTTCCTGCAATGCAGGAGACCTGGGTTCCATCCCTGAGTCTGGAATATCCCCTGGAGAAGGGAATGGCTATCCACTTTAGTGTTGTTGCCTGGAGAATTCTATAGACAGAAGAGCCTGGCAGGCTATCATCTCTCGGGTCTCAAAGAGTCAGACACTACTGAGCAACTAACACTTTCACTTTTTTCATAAGCCCAATAGACAATTGAATAAATGATATTAACATATAAATGCACACATATACATCTAATTCCAGAATGCAAATTAAAACAACAGGTAGACCTTTTCATGCTCATAATAGCAAAGAGTTTAATAACATCAAGGCTGGTCAGGATCTAGAGAAAATTATACTCAAATATGCAAACGGGGGGAAGGATTAAATTATCAAGATACTTTGGAGGCTAGTTTGCAAGTAGGTATTAAAATGTGCATAGTTTCTAATTCAGCAATTCTATTTTGTGGTATTTATCCTAGAAGAACACAGACAACCATGCCCAGAAAGAGATACGTAGAAGTGTCTGTTGCTCTATGGTTTACATTAGAAAAAAATTTAAGCAAACTAAGGTCTCTTGAGAGAAAAATACCCAAGCCTGTGTATCTATACTGTACACACAGCTAAAAGAACATGCTACATGCATAGATGATATGGCTAGAGCCCCCAGAATTAATGTTGGAGGATGACCAAAAAAAAGCAATTTTCAGATGGATACATATGGGTTTATAATATTAATATTAAAGAATAGCCAAAAATACTATATAGCTTCTATGGTTACTACACACATAAACACATACATTGTACAGAGATTACCACTGGCAAAAAGAGAGAGATCTGAGAATGGAAGCAGTGAATAGTCAAGTCTGACAAGTTTTGTTTTTATCCCCAGAAGTTCTATTCAGCTATTTTTCAAAAGTGATTTTTTTTCCCTTTCAGTTTTACTGAGACATGCTTGACATACAACCCTATGTAAGTTCAGTGTGTACATCATAATGACTAGACCTATATATATTGGAAAATGATTATCCATCACCTTATACAGATACCCCCCAACATATATATATATATATTTTTAATAGCATAATGTTCTTTTCTCATGTTTCAAGTATTGCTTCCTTCACATCCTTCCCCGGTATTCTAGAGTCTGAAGTTCTAGAAGGTGTAATCCCACTGCTCCTTAGTGGATGCTCAGTGTTAGAACTGCTTCACTGCACTTCACATTTCTGTCTCGCAAGCAGGTCCAAATATGAACTGCACAGCCAAGGAGAACGATTCCTCCTTCCACAGATGTTTTTCATTTGCTTTCCTGCAGAAGTATCACCTGTCAGGGTCATTTTTGTGTTATTTCTCAGGTTGGAAGCTCCTGTATCATGCAAGTAACGTAAATCTGAATTACAGCCTCAGGGAGAGCAGGCTCTTGTCTTAGAAAACTCATGGAAATCTTTTGTTTTGGTGCAGAACAAAGCTACAACCAAGAAGCCAGCTGAGCATCTCCTTGTGCTCATCAGCTGTTTTTTACACTATGTGAATCCTTTCTCTGTGTTTATAGAATTCTGAGGGTTTTCAGCTCCAGCTTTCTGGGGCTTTTCAGTTCCAACTCCCCTCTTTGCCTAAATTCAAGGCCTTGTTCTAAGTCTGTGGCTATGAGAACTCAAGTGCCTTGGCAACAAACACAAGGAAACCTAATATGACATCAATTCACAATTGGATCCCTAGTCTAATTATAATTCTTGACAAACAACTTAAGTTAATTTTGCAGTGTTTGCCTTTATAAACTTCCCCATTTTGTAGTCCAGTAGAACACAATTCAAGTGCTTCCTGAATCTGTCTCCTGGGCTATAGTCTTCCATTTGGCTCAAGTAACACTCTTTTCCATTCCTATTATAGACTCGTTTATTGATTATATCTTTTGGCAGTACTTAGCTATATACTTAAAAGATTTTATATTTAAAAGAATGAATGTTGCTATATTTTAGATTTTCTAGATGTGTCAAGAGAACTGTCAGATTCTCTAATTTATTGTGGGCTAGAAATAACATTTTAGTATTTCTTCAAATGAATTCATTTTTATTTATGTAATTTAAAATTCATTAAAAGATGCTGGATACATATCAGAGAAACAGAAACAGTACTTCTCTATTTGCGCTTTACTGGGGACATAGCTTTTAACTTAATTCTCAAAGATGGGGAGGATCTGAAATCAGCAAAAGGGCAGGGAAAAGGCTTTTAATTGATCAGGTTCCCTGTCCCACTTATGCTCAGCACCATCATCTAACTTTTTGGTGAAATTTTTTATTAAATGTTAACAACCATGTGATTATTAAATCATCTGTCTCCCCACGCTGAGGGGACAGGGAACAGTAATACAGCTATTCTTTTTTATGTGTCAACCAGTGGTTTACAATTGAGGATAATTTTGTCTACTAGGGGACATGTGACAATATCTGGAGACATTTTTGGTTGTCACAACTTGGTAGGTGCTGCTCAAATGTAGTGGATAGAGAGGCCAGGGATGATGCTAAACATCCTACAGCGCCCACAACCATGCACCCCCTGACCCCAGCAACAGAGAATTATCCAGCCCAAAATGTTAATGTTTATGATAATGAGAAACTCTAGCGTAAAACAAAAGCTGCTGACAGCTACTATCAATTGTGTTACTATGACGGATCCCTCTTCCACCTTCTCTTTCACTCTCTGTATATATTAGGATTCACAATCCTTTTCCTCTCTACATCAACAGTCTACATAAGATTTGATAACTGGTGATCTGCTTCTGAGAAACATCCTAAACAAGTACACCTCACTGGAATCATCCTCAGATCTTCTCAGCAACAAAGTGTCTGAGCAGCCAAATGTAAGAGACAGTTGTTTCTTTCAGTTCAGTCGCTCAACTGTGTCCGACTCCTTGTGATCCCAAGAACCGCAGCACGCCAGGCCTCCCTGTCCATCACCAACTCCCACAGTCCACCCAAACCCATATCCATTGAGTCGGTGATGCCATCCAACCATCTCATCCTCTGTCGTTCCCTTCTCCTCCTGCCTTCAATCTTTCCCAGCATCAGGGTCTTTTCAAATGAGTCAGCTCTTCGCATCAGGTTGCCAAAGTATTGGAGTTTCAGCTTCAACATCAGTTCTTTACGTTTTCACAAACTCACTGACCAGTCACTTAAGCCTGGAATCTGAATCCTAACCCTAGACTTCCTGTCTAGCTGGTCTAAACACCATGGCTGCCTTTCCCTTCCTGGACTAATCTTTCCAAATTTTACTCTGTGCTTTAATATACTCATCTGTCCCTCCAATGCCTGCTTTGTCTACCTCCCTGTCTCATCAGGTCCTTGCCAGGACAGCTAATCACATCTTAAAATGGTAAATAAAATGTGCCAGTGGGGACAGCCTATGCCAGCATTACCAGGGTAGTCAAGAAAACTGCCAGCAGATGTTTTGATTGTAACCTCTTTGGTTAAATTGTAACACACTGATGGAGACACCAATCACTAACATACACAGAGGAAGAAAAAAATAAAACAATAAAGAAACACTCTGATTGCTGTAATACAAACAATGACTTCTGAATATTGACCCTGGGAAACCTAGCACAGTGATGTAAAAATAGTCCATTATTAAAAGATCAATTTTGAAACCCAGTGGTATCAGACAACTGGAAAAAAAGCATACCTTATTCTTAGGTCAGTTATACTTTTACAATATATCCACTATCTAAGCAAGTGCAATTTCCATGACAAACCTATTTAGCAAAGAACAATTAAAATACCCTCCTTTTCATTGTTTTTGAAACTTTTTCCATAGTCTCAAAAACAAAGCTAAGTTTCCTTAAAATAGGTATAATTATATTAGGAACACTGTTGAAAGAAATGAGTAACTGGGCATTAAGAAAGGCTGCGTACATAGTATAATGGTTAATAGCATAAGCCCCTGGTGCCAGAGAGTCTGGTTTGAAAATCAAACTCCCAACTTACCACCTGTGACTGTGGTCCATTCACTTGGTCTCTCAGTGCTTCTTTTTCCTCATGAGCAAGTTGCAAATAGTAGCAGTATCTATTGTTTAGGGTTCTTATGAGGTTTAAACTCAGTTATGTGTAAAAATACACATCTAGACATTACCTTGTATCTGTTAGGTAAATTACTAGCAATATTTTTAAAACATAAAACCAGTAGACAATTTGCTATCATGACTCAAAGGTCACACTGTTCACTCTCCAAGGCACAGGACCTGTTTCTCAGTCTCAAGCATCTTTGAGTCAGTATGCTATGAACTGGAGCCAACTCTACAACCAATGTCCACATTTAGATCTCTCTAAAAGAGACATTTTGTCCCAAAAGAGATGAATTTTTAAAAAGGCCACAGGAAAAGAGAAAATAATAAGCAACAAAACAGAAATGTTGCTAAGCACAATTCAAATAAACAAGGTGAAAATATATGAAAACATTCTCTTCATGAAGTACCTTAAAACTCCTAGTGATAACAAGAAGAAGAAAGCCTATGGTTCCTAATAAACTTGAGTACACCTTCAGATTTAAATTCTATATTTCAATAAAGGCAGTTCCTAAAACCAAACTTTTAGATACAAAGGCAACCAGAACAACAGCCTACCATAAAAAGGGTCACAGCTCAGAGACGCTGTGTTTCAAAGAAAAGTGAAAGTGAAGCTTGATCAGTCTTGTCCAACTCTTTGCGACCCCATGGACTATACAGTCCATGGAATTCTCCAGGCCAGAATACTGGAGTGGGTAGCCTTTCCCTTCTCCAGGGGATCTTCCTGACACAGGGATCAAACCCAGGTCTTCTGCATTGCAGGCAGATTCTTTACCAGCTGAGCCACAAGGAAAGCCCAAAGTTAATGTCATTTTTTTTTTTCTTTTTTGAGTAAAATCAAATCCAGACTTAAGGAATAATTATATTCCAAACATCTACTGCAATAGGGGAAATGCTGCAAGCTTTGGATCTACAGGCATCTCAACGTCAAATAGAAAAAAACAATTTTATAAGAAGGGGTAAGAGGGCTGGAAGGAATCCTTGAGAAGAAATGAAGCTTTTACCCAGTGGTAAAAGCAGACAGCACCACTGGACTGGGGTAATGCATTTACTGCTTACACAGACTGGGGGCAAGCCAAAGTCCAGGGGTCTGAGAGGAAAAGAAAAGCATGACTCAAGTTTGATCAGGCCAAGGTAGACAGGGTGTTGTGTTAGTTGCTCAGTCATGTCCGACTCTTTTGTGACCCCATGGACTGTAGACAACCTCTGTCCATGGAAAACTCAGGCAAGAATATTGGAGTGGGATGCCATTCTTTCTCCAGGGGATCTTCCTAACCCAGAGATTGAACCTGGGTCTCCTGCATTGCAGGCAGATTCTTTACCATCTGAGCCACCAGAGAAGCCCTAAGGCAGACAGTGAGTAATGGATAGTTGTGGACACCTGCTGTCTTGGATACTGTATGAACACTGGTTTTAATAGCAGTATCAGAAAAAAAGAGTGGCTAGGAGTGAAACCCTCCAAACAGGTTAAGTAAGTAAATAATCAGCCTGACATCAACTAAAAGTCCAATTTTTACTCCTTCTGTGGGCACCTGATCCTTCTTGCACCTGAGCTCCACTATACAGGATAAATGAGGGGTGTGCTCCTGCCAGCATTACCAGGTTAATGAATAGATGTGCAAACTTATGTCCTTACATAAATCTCTCTTAAAGAAACACTCCATCCTAACAAAGGAAACCAACCATTAAAACTTGTGAAAAGTAAACCAACAAGCAGCAACACAGGAGTGTGGTGATTCCTTTTTACAAGACGGAATACACTCCAAATACTAGAGTGGGGACATCTGGAAACAAACAGGAGTGGCACAAAGGCATATAGATGTTCTTCTGTCAAAAAATTCACTGCGAACATTCCAATGGTATCAGATTTCAGGGAGGGCACACCTTTTACTCACATTAAACAGAAACAGGGAAACCGTTCTTAAGACTAGAGGACAGTTAAAGACTGGACATAGGATTGGATAAAACTTATCAGTGACTTAATAAACAGGATTAGAATTTTAATTATACTTCTAATATGGTTCTAATATTGTTACTAAAACAGATAACCACTCTGAGTCATTTAAAGGGCTCTGAGATTACTTTTAAAACACTGGAATCCAAAACTGTGAGAAGAAAGCAGACCTGCATTTTATTTCTGGATTCTTTACTTGTTTTTCCATTGCACTGTCCCTGACTCATAGGTAACATCTTTAATTTCTTTGCCTAAAGCTCTTCCAGTAGATACATGAATTCTCCTCTCAAGGCAGAGTGACTTGAATGGCTGTACCAGCAAGGTGTGAGGACAGCAGAAGAGCATCTGCAAACTAAAATGAACCCTCCCCTCTCCTCAGCTGTCTTTCTTCTAGAGAACTTTTCTTAACCCTCCCAGCTGGACTGGCTGCCTCCTCCCTGCACTGGAGTACCTCACAGGTTTTAGCTGTATGAGATACTGGTGTGTTTCTCCCACCAGACTGTGAGCAGAATTTAGTACTGCATAAGGCAAAATACAGTGGCTTAATTAAAAATAAAAATTATCTGGGTATTATATTATTTGAAACATGAAACATGATACATTTACCAGTCATTGATATGCTATGACTCTCCAAGGAAAGGTTAGAGGACTTTGTCATCATTTCTTCCTGGACAGGTAGACTTGTAAAAGGTGCAGCTGTAAGAAAAAGAACATATGATTACATGTTATTATCAAGGTTAAATGACTGCATAAAAGCTATTTCACAGCAGCTAAAATACTATATTGTATATACACAATATTAATGAGATATTAATGTACATACATAATATTAATGTTTTCAGGAATCTCTGATTCATTATGTTTTAATATGCTCCATAGACATTTAGAAACACACTGAGCTAATGAGTGTAACAAAATTTCCAGTCTATATTTTTTCCTGAAGAATCCCTACTGACTTGTATCAGTTGACTTAAAAAAAAAAACAACTTTCCTTATCCTACAATTTGTCATTTCTTTCTAATACATAAATGAAGACACTGAGAAATTAGATAAAGAGTGCCAGAAAATAAAAGACATCGAAAGGCAGGGAGCAGATGAGAGGACAAAAACGGACAGACAGATCATAATAAAGGACATAAAAAGTGAAGACAGAGAGAATGTACTGGGTGCTGGAGGGCGGACAGCACACAACACCTGTGCCTGTGCAGCGAAGTCTGTGCTGCTGTTTTCCAGCTCTGGGGACAGTACAGCCTTGTTTGCTTTTGTTTTCAGTTGTTAAGTCGTGTCCAGCTCTTTGGTGACCCCATCAATTCTAGGCTGCCAGGATGCTCTGTCCATGGGATTTCTCAGGCAAGAATACTAGAGTGGGTGGCCATTTCTTTCTCCAGGGGATCTTCCTGACCCAGGGATAGAACCCACATCTCCTGCATTGGCAGGCAGGTTCTTTACCACTGAGCCACCAGAAGCGCCCAAATAAGGAGAGTCTTTATTCCAAAAATTCTACTGTAATCGGGGAAATGCTACAAGCTTTGGATCTACAGGCATCTCAGTGTCAAACAGAAAAAAAACACTTTTCTTGTATACAGAGGGGTAAGAGGACTGGAAAGAACTTTTAAGAAGCAATGGGGCAACCTAGGGGGGAAAGCCGACGGCAGCACTGGACTCAGACTGGGGGCAAGCCGAAGGTCAGGGGTCTGAGAGGAAAAGAAAAGCCTGACGCCAGTTTGATCAGGCCAAGGCAGACAGTGAGTAATGGACAGTTGTGAACACCTGCTCTCTTGGATACTGTAGGAACGCTGGTTTTAATAGCAGTTATCAGAACAAAAGAGTAGTTATGAGAGAAACCCTCCAAACAGGTTAAGTAAGTAAATCATCAGCCTGACATCAACTAAAAGTCCAATTTTTACTCCTTCTGTGGGCACCTGATCCTTCTTGCACCTGAGCTCCACTATACAGGATAAATGAGGGGTGTGCTCCTGCCAGCATTACCAGGTTAATGAATAGATGTGCAAACTTATGTCCTTACATAAATCTCTCTTAAAGAAACACTCCATCCTAACACAGGAAACCAACCATTAAAACTTGTGAAAAGTAAACCAACAAGCAGCAACACAGGAGTGTGGTGATTCCTTTTTACAAGACGGAATACACTCCAAATACTAGAGTGGGGACATCTGGAAACAAACAGGAGTGGCACAAAGGCATAAAGATGTTCTGTCAGAAAACTCACTGTGAACATTCCAATGGTATCAGATTTCAGGGAGGGCACACCTTTTACTCACATTAAACAGAAACAGGGAAACTGTTCTTAAGACTAGAGGACAGTTAAAGACTGGACATAGGATTGGATAAAACTTATCGGTGACTTAAAAAACAGGATTAGAATTCTAATTATACTTCTAATATGGTTCTAATATTGTTATTAAAACAGATAACTACTCTGAGTCATTTATGCAGAGTACATCATGAGAAACGCTGGACTGGAAGAAACACGAGCTGGAATCAAGATTGCCGGGAGATATGCGGATGACACCACCCTTATGGCAGAAAGTGAAGAGGAACTCAAAAGCCTCTTGATGAAAGTGAAAGTGGAGAGTGAAAAAGTTGGCTGAAAGCTCAACATTCAGAAAACGAAGATCATGGCATCTGGTCCCATCACTTCATGGCAAAAAGATGGGGAAACAGTGGAAACAGTGTCAGACTTCATTTTCTTGGGCTCCAAAATCACTGCAGATGGTGACTGCAGCCATGAAATAAAAAGACGCTTACTCCTTGGAAGGAAAGATAGCATATTCAAAAGCAGAGACATTACTTTGCCAACAAAGGTTCGTCTAGTCAAGGCTATGGTTTTTCCTGTGGTCATGTATGGATGTGAGAGTTGGACTGTGAAGAAGGCTGAGTGCCGAAGAATTGATGCTTTTGAACTGTGGTGTTGGAGAAGACTCTTGAGAGTCCCTTGGACTGCAAGGAGATCCAACCAGTCCATTCTGAAGGAGAGCAGCCCTGGGATTTCTTTGGAAGGAAAGATGCTAAAGCTGAAACTCCAGTACTTTGGCCACCTCATGCAAAAAGTTGACTCACTGGAAAAGACTCTGATGCTGGGAGGGATTGGGGGCAGGAGGAGAAGGGGACAACAGAGGATAAGATGGCTGGATGGCATCACTAACTCCATGGACATGAGTCTGGGTGAACTCCGGGAGTTGGTGATGGACAGGGAGGCCTGGCGTGCTGGGATTCATGGGGTCCCACAGAGTCGGACACGACTGAGCAACTGAACTGAACTCTGAGTCATTTAAAGGGCTCTGAGATTACTTTTAAAACACTGGTATCCAAAACTGTGAGAAGAAAGCAGACCTGCATTTTATTTCTGGATTCTTTACTTGTTTTTCCATTGCACTGTCCCTGACTCATAGGTAACATCTTTAATTTCTTTGCCTAAAGCTCTTCCAGTAGATACATGAATTCTCCTCTCAAGGCAGAGTGACTTGAATGGCTGTACCAGCAAGGTGTGAGGACAGCAGAAGAGCATCTGCAAACTAAAATGAACCCTCCCCTCTCCTCAGCTGTCTTTCTTCTAGAGAACTTTTCTTAACCCTCCCAGCTGGACTGGCTGCCTCCTCCCTGCACTGGAGTACCTCACAGGTTTTAGCTGTATGAGATACTGGTGTGTTTCTCCCACCAGACTGTGAGCAGAATTTAGTACTGCATAAGGCAAAATACAGTGGCTTAATTAAAAATAAAAATTATCTGGGTATTATATTATTTGAAACATGAAACATGATACATTTACCAGTCATTGATATGCTATGACTCTCCAAGGAAAGGTTAGAGGACTTTGTCATCATTTCTTCCTGGACAGGTAGACTTGTAAAAGGTGCAGCTGTAAGAAAAAGAACATATGATTACATGTTATTATCAAGGTTAAATGACTGCATAAAAGCTATTTCACAGAAGCTAAAATACTATATTGTATATACACAATATTAATGAGATATTAATGTACATACATAATATTAATGTTTTCAGGAATCTCTGATTCATTATGTTTTATATGCTCCATAGACATTTAGAAACATACTGAGCTTATGAGTGTAACAAAATTTCCAGTCTATATTTTTTCCTGAAGAATCCCTACTGACTTGTATCAGTTGACTTAAAAAAAAAAAAAACAACTTTCCTTATCCTACAATTTGTCATTTCTTTCTAATACATAAATGAAGACACTGAGAAATTAGATAAAGAGTGCCAGAAAATAAAAGACATCGAAAGGCAGGGAGCAGATGAGAGGACAAAAATGGACAGACAGATCATAATAAAGGACATAAAAAGTGAAGAGAGAGAGAATGTACTGGGTGCTGGAGGGCGGACAGCACACAACACCTGCGCAGCGAAGTCTGTGCTGCTGTTTTCCAGCTCTGGGGACAGTACAGCCTTGTTTGCTTTTGTTTTCAGTTGTTAAGTCGTGTCCAGCTCTTTGGTGACCCCATCAATTGTAGCCCGCCAGGATGCTCTGTCCATGGGATTTCCCAGGCAAGAATACTAGAGTGGGTGGCCATTTCCTTCTCCAGGGGATCTTCCTGACCCAGGGATAGAACCCACATCTCCTGCATTGGCAGGCAGGTTCTTTACCACTGAGCCACCAGGAGCGCCCAAATAAGGAGAGTCTTTATTCCAAAAATTCTACTGTAATCGGGGAAATGCTACAAGCTTTGGATCTACAGGCATCTCAGTGTCAAACAGAAAAAAAACACTTTTCTTGTATACAGAGGGGTAAGAGGACTGGAAAGAACTTTTAAGAAGCAATGGGGCAACCTAGGGGGGAAAGCCGACGGCAGCACTGGACTCAGACTGGGGGCAAGCCGAAGGTCAGGGGTCTGAGAGGAAAAGAAAAGCCTGACGCCAGTTTGATCAGGCCAAGGCAGACAGTGAGTAATGGACAGTTGTGAACACCTGCTCTCTTGGATACTGTAGGAACGCTGGTTTTAATAGCAGTTATCAGAACAAAAGAGTAGTTATGAGAGAAACCCTCCAAACAGGTTAAGTTAAGTAAATCATCAGCCTGACATCAACTAAAAGTCCAATTTTTACTCCTTCTGTGGGCACCTGATCCTTCTTGCACCTGAGCTCCACTATATAGGATAAATGAGGGGTGTGCTCCTGCCAGCATTACCAGGTTAATGAATAGATGTGCAAACTTATGTCCTTACATAAATCTCTCTTAAAGAAACACTCCATCCTAACACAGGAAACCAACCATTAAAACTTGTGAAAAGTAAACCAACAAGCAGCAACACAGGAGTGTGGTGATTCCTTTTTACAAGACGGAATACACTCCAAATACTAGAGTGGGGACATCTGGAAACAAACAGGAGTGGCACAAAGGCATAAAGATGTTCTTCTGTCAGAAAACTCACTGTGAACATTCCAATGGTATCAGATTTCAGGGAGGGCACACCTTTTACTCACATTAAACAGAAACAGGGAAACCATTCTTAAGACTAGAGGACAGTTAAAGACTGGACATAGGATTGGATAAAACTTATCAGTGACTTAATAAACAGGATTAGAATTCTAATTATACTTCTAATATGGTTACTAAAACAGGTAACATTTAAAAGGCTCTGAGATTACTTTTAAAACACTGGAATCCAAAACTGAGGAGAAAGCAGACCTGCATTTTATTTCAGGATTCCTTACTTGTTTTTCCATAGCACTGTCCCTGACTTAAAGGTAACATCTTTAATTTCTTTGTCTAAAGGTCTTCCAGTAGATACCTGAATTCTCCTCTCAAGGCAGCGTGACTTGAATGGCTGTACCAGCAAGGTCTGAGGACAGCAGAAGAGCATCGGCAAATTAAAATGAACCCTCCCCTCTCCTCAGCTGTCCTTCTAGAGAGCCTTCCTTAATCCTCCCAGCTAACTGGCCGCCTCCTCCCTGCATTGGGGCGCAATGCCCTCATCACATTTGACTCCCATCTCACTATATTATAACTGTATTAGGTACTGGTGTGTTTCTTCCTCCAAACTGTGAGTAGAGATTAGTACTCCATAAGGAAAATACAGTGGCTTAATTAAATATAAAAAATTCTCTGGTTATTAACTTATTAGAAACACGATGCATTTACCAGTCACTGATATGTTATGACTCTCCAAAGAAAGATTAGAGTACTTTGTCATCATTTCTTCCTGGACAGGTAGACTTTTAAAAGGTGCAGCTGTAAGAAAAAAGAACACGTGATTACATATTATTATCACAGTTAAATGACTGCCTAAAAGCTACTTCACACAACAGCTAAAATGCTGTACTGTATACTATTAATGAAAAATAATGTTTTCAGGAAACTCTCATTCACTAGGTCTTCTATGTTCCACAGACATTCTGAAATACACTGAGCTACTAAATGTACCAAAATTTCCCTTCTATTTTTTTACTCAAAAATCCCTATTGCTTTACATCAAGCGGCTTAAAAAACAAACCTTCTCTTATCCTACGATTTGTAATTTCTTTATAAAATATAAATTACGACATTGAGGAATTAGATAAACAGTATCGGGGCGGGGGGAGGGGGAAGGCATAGAAAGGCAGAGAGAAGATGAGAGGACAAAGGGGACAGAGAGACCATAATAAAGAACATTAACAGGAAGGAGAGAGTGTGCCGGCTGCTAGAGAACAGGGAGCACACAGCGGATCCACAGGAGAGTCTGCGCTGCTCTCCGCTACGGTCACAGCCCAGCCTACCCTCCACCAAACTGACTTCCAGTCTTGCTATGTCACTGGTTTCTTCTCTCGAAAACTTTCATCAAAAAAGCAAGGTTTCTGTTTCCATCTGTCGCATTCTCCTCAAAGATTCCTTTTTTTTTTTTTTTTTCTAAACACCAGCTATTCTCTGTTTGACTTTAGGACATAGACATTACCTCCCAGGAAGACTACCCCAACTCTACCAAACAAGGCAGAGAAGGAGAAAGGCTCATTACTGTAAACTTGACTGCATTCTGAAAACTTTTCATTTACTTTAAATTAAACTTGAGCCTCTTTTATACCACATTTTTTAAAATTCTCTGCTTAAAAAGTTATTCCATTTGCAAGATTAGATTTCTAGTTGTTTCTTTTTCTAACATGTATGAAAAATGTTACCAAAGCAAGTTATCATTTTTGTTGCTTCAGCTTACACACCGCCTTTACAATATTGCCTAATTTTTTTAAAAAGTATTTTGAAGAACCTAACCCTCCAATATACCATGTTACAAAGATTTGGTCACTTCTAACACAATCTTGGAAGGTAGGATGCAGTTTCTCATAAAATCATCCTTTAACAAATAACATACCTAAATCACACTGCTCTCCAGGACTTCCCTGGTTGCTCAGCTGGTAAAGAACCCACCTGCAATGAGGGAAACCTGGGTTCGATCCCTGGGCTGGGAAGATCCCCTGGAGAAGGGAACAGCTACCCACTCTAGTATTGTGGCCTAGAGGATTCCATGGACTGTATAGTATATGTACGCTTTATATTTATGTTGGGCTTCCCCAGTGGCTTGGATGGTAAAGAATCCACCTGCAATGCAGGAAACCTGGGTTCCATCCCTGGGTTGGGAAGATCCCCTGGAGGAGGACATAGAACCCACTCCAGTATTCTTGCCTTGAGAATTCCCAAAGACAGAGGAGCCTAACTCTCAAATAAGCCCATGGTCCAAAGATTTGATCACTTCTAGTACAATCTTAGATAGCATATTGAAAAGCAGAGACATTACTTTGCCAACAAATGTCCGTCTAGTCAAAGCTATGGTTTTTCCAGTGGTCATGTATGGATGTGAGAGTTGGACTGTGAAAAAAGCTGAGCACTGAAGAATTGATGCTTTTGCACTGTGGTGTTTGAGAAGACTCTTGAGAGTCCCTTGGACTGCAAGAGATCCAACCAGTCCATTCTGAAGGAGATCAGCCCTGGGTGTTCTTTGGAAGGAATGATGCTAAAGCTGAAACTCCAGTACTTGGCCACCTCATGCAAAGAGTTGACTCATTGGAAAAGACTCTGATGCTGGGAGTGATTGGGGGCAGGAGGAAAAGGGGACAACAGAGGATGAGATGGCTGGATGGCATCACTGACTCGATGGATGTGAGTTTGAGTGAACTCCAGGAGTTGGTGACGGACAGGGAGGCCTGGCGTGCTGCGATTCATGGGGTCGCAAAGAGTCAGACACAACTGAGCGACTGAACTGAACTGAATACAATCTTAGAAGGTGGAATGCAGTTTCTCATATCCTTTAACCAAATAACATACCTAAATCACACTGCTCTCTGACAGTGATTATTTAGGAAAATATGCCCTGAGTTTCTCACTAGGCTGTCAAGAATACAAACTTCTCCTTCATCCACACCTAATATTCATTCATTCATATTCTCTGTCACTCTCTCTCAAACACACAGACATAGCCAAAAAGTTTATCAACATGAAAGTTCCTTTTTTTGTTGTTATTGGGCATAGCTCACTTAGAGGTTGCATTAAAGAGAAAGTATCTCAAGGAGATCAAGACAGATGCTCCACTCTATTATCTGTTCTGTGAAGCCTACAGACACAAGCTTGGATATTAGTACTTCCTTTGCTCAGGAGGTCTTTCCACTTAGCCTAGCCTACTGTACAGTGGAATACCATCATGAAGGTCTTCCATCACACTCTATCCCTGAAACAAGCTCATAACCCTTTTGAGATTGTCTGACACTTATTATCATTATTATTATCCACACTATCAACAACAATATGAGTGACATAAGCTGGAAGAAACACTGTCATTCTCATTTCACTTAAATAAGTGAACATAGAGAGCATACATGCAGGATGTCAATATGGAATATAAAGCTACATGGATCATAATGATATTGACTGAGGCCCACCATTTGTGACAGTCATTAAAATTTCAGAGTAGTACCCATTCATAATGTTGACTATAACTAGCCTGTGTGTTGTATACAAGCTTGCATGTGACCTACTGAATATGAAGCATGATCTACATCTTTGAATGACTCTGGTGTTAGAAGAGAACTGGAGAGAACACACCAGGGAGATGAGGCTGGGTTATCTTCACATTTTGCATCATCAGGACATGGATGGATGGGTCCACCTAGGGTCTACATTAGAGCAAGAAGAAAAAAAGGATCTAGGCTTGGCTTGGGCAAAAATCTGAATTTACGGAAGTTGAAGGAATAGGAGAAAAAGGAAACACCAAGCTTAAAGAGTAAGAAAACTGAAATAATTCCAGTTATTCTAGCTGTTGTGACTACTTCCAATTGCCAGGTCCTATCTTAAAAATATAACCAGACATCCACAAACCAGCCATCACCTGTATCCTAATTTTGTATTGCCTTTAAAGCATTCATGATCAGGCTCCAGATTCCACTGAAGTCCCAAGTGCAAAAGGGCATGTCTACTGTTGTGAATTTTGTCTTGGGAAGACCTTTAAGAGTCTTCAGTACAAGAGCAGGGCAGTCTGCACAAGGTGTCAGAAAAGCAAAGTGAGAAGCTCTTTGTTTAGCCAAGATATGTTTTAATCAAAAAAGTGAGAAGGTAAACCTTACTGCTTTCAGTAGGATGACAGGAGACTGACTCAGCCAACGATGGTATTTGAGGGAAACTGGCAGGACAGTCAGGCAGATGTGGTTTGAATACTTCCCCGAAAGGACTGGCTGAGTCACAAAAGAGAAGTACACAAAACGGAGAGGCAAAATTTGTATCCTGATCCAAATACTGCCACCGACGTGTTCCTTGGGGCTTCATTTCATAGAGGAAAGAAAGGAGGATAGAAAAGCTGCATAATATTGAGTGACGGCACCGAGATCGGAACACACATTCCTCAAGTTACCATGCTCACTCCTTTCTTAGTCATTACTGGAGGCGTTCCACTCGGTATTCTTTTACAGGTAGTGGCCAAAATGCCAACATAAGAGAGTAGCTAGCCTCTAGTAGTTGTGCTAGAGATTAAAACATTTTCTTTCTCTCCTCAAGGAACTGGGTTTCCCAGGCAGCACAATGGTAAAGGATCCACCAGCCAATGCAGAAGATGCAAGAAACGTGGGCTTGATCCCTGGGTGGGGAAGATCCCCTGGAGAAGGAAATGGCAATCCACTCCAGTATTCTTGCCTGGAGAATCCCATGGACAGAGGAGCCTTGAGGGCTACATTCCGGGGGTAACAGTCACACATGATTGAGTGACTGAGCATGCACACTGCACTTGGCAAATGGAGCATGAGGGTGTTGCGTCAAAGAATTGAGTAACATCTAATTTTCACCAGTTATTACTGTTTCATGGAAAATCGCAAAATGGTCTCTATTTAGATATCTTTAACATGTTACCTTTTAAAATAGGCATTGCTGGAAGGATTTATAATTTACACTATTAACATTTTTTAAATGAAATAAGCATGCCATGCTTTCTACTTAATATTAAAGAAACATTATCACATATTTAAATGGGGCCCTACTCAATTGAAGTAAATTCGGAAAAAAAAAAAAAAAAAGAGGATCAGTTCAGTTTAGTCACTCAGTTGTGTCCAACTCTTTGCGACCCCATGGACTGCAGCAAGCCAGCCCTCCCTGTCCATCACCAACTCCCGGAATTTACCCAAACTCATGTCCATTGAGTTGGTGATGCCATCCAGCCATCTCATCCTCTGTCATCCCCTTCTCCTCCTGCCCCCAATCCCTCCCAGCATCAGGGTCTTTTCCAATGAGCCAGTTCTTTGCAACAGGTGGCCAGAGTATTGGAGTTTCAGCTTCAACATCAGTCCTTCCAATGAACACCCAGGACTGATCTCCTTTAAGATGGACTGGTTGGATCTCCTTTCAGTCCAAGAGACTCTCAAGAGTCTTCTCCAACACCACAGTTCAAAAGCATCAATTCTTCTGTGCTCACCTTTCTTTATAGTCCAACTCTCACATCCATACATGACCACTGGAAAAACCATAGCCTTGACTAGACGGACCTTTGTTTACAAAGTAATGTCTCTGCTTTTTAATATGCTGTCTAGGTTGGTCATAGCTTTTCTTCCAAGGAATAAGCGTCTTTTAATTTTATGGCTGCAGTCACCATCTGCAGTGATTTTGGAGCCCAAGAAAATAAAGTCTTTCACTGTTTCCACTGTTTCCCCATCTATTTGCCATGAAGTGATGGGACCAGATGCCATGATCTTAGTTTTCTGAATGTTGAGCTTTAAGCCAACTTTTTCACTCTCCTGTTTCACTTTCATCAAGAGGCTCTTTAGTTCTTCTTCACTTTCTGTCATAACAGTGGTGTCATCTGCATATCTGAGGTTATTGATATTTCTCTGGTCAATCTTGATTCCAGCTTGTGTTAAGTAACACTAGAAAACTGCTTTGGGTTTTAAGATTTGCTTTTACTTAAGTCAGAAAATAAGTTCAACTATATCTCTGTTTAAGAAGAAGCATTTTCTCTAACCCCTCCTGAAAATCTCTTAAATTTTATAATCTCAAAAGGATCTGAACTCCATTTAGAAAAAAAGTGTAAGAAAAAGCTATTAGTAGGATAAACACCATTCCTTGTCCTCCTCTCTCTTATCCACATTGTGGATACAGCAATGTATTGATTGCTGTGCTGTGCTTAGTTATTCAGTCTTGTCTGACTCTTCATGACTCCATGAACTGTAGCCCACCAGGCTCTTCTGTCCACAGGGATTCTCCACGCAAGAATACTGGAGTGGACTGCCATGCCCTCTCCAAGGGATCTTCCCAACCCAGGGATGGAACCCAGGTCTCCCACATTGCAGGTGGATTCTTTACTGTCTGAGCCACCAGGGAAGCCTGTATTGGTTGCTATCAACTGTAAAATTAACATTTTAAGAAGTTTTAGCATTCTGATATATAGCATTATGGGCTTCCCAGCTGGTGCTAGTGGTGAAGAACCTGCCTGCCAATATAGGCGGATGCAACAGACATGGGTTCGATCCCTGGGTTGGGAAGATCCCCTGGAGGAGGGCATGGTATCCCACTCTCGTATTCTTGCCTGGAGAATCCCATGAACAGAGGAACCTGGCAGGCTACAGTCCATAGGGCTGCAAAGAATCAGACGACTAAAGCGACTTAGCACACATATAGCATTATAAATGAGCAACCCAGTTACAGAAACAAAATAACCTAGGAATAGATAACGTATACTATTTATGAAACAAAGGCTTCATCAGAATATATTTCATCAGAATATATTTCCCCATGGAAGGAATACTGTATATAACCATGAGATCCCAGGCCAAATTCTAAAAGCCATTTAAGTCATGATACAGCTGAACTACAGCATTAAAACATCTAATTACCAATACTGCTTGTAAGCAGTACATTTAGAGTTCTACCTCTGGGTTCTAGAAATATAGTATTTCTATATTCCTATCCCCTATCTATAGCTTCATTACAAAAAAGAAGAGGAATAAGGCTACCTTGATTCCTACAGACCCCAGAGAGAGTGTGTCAAGATGTTTGGTAAGAAAATAAGCTTCTGATGGGAACATTTATGTCAGACTTTCTACGTCATGGACAGATAATAGTCTATATAGGGAATGCATTTTTTTTTTTTACATAGTATGGGAACTATTAGACAAGAAGGTGATTTTTAGATTCACTTTTAAAAAATTAAAAAACAATTAAAAAGCCTAATGACAAAAGCAATGTATACTTTTACACAGCCTTATAAACCTACTTTTAAAACTTGGTCACACAGAAATGCAAACTGAACTTCTCTTTAAATATGATGGTTGCAATAAAATATATTTTGAAGGGCAGTGTGGAAACCCATATTTTAAACTACCTTTACATGGGTCATCAAGATATTTTAACAGTGAACTTATGCCAAATAAAACTAGCATTTCTGCTCTTTCTAGAGACTGGGTTTTTTAAACGTTTCACTGACTAGGTTATTCTTTGGAGACTGAGATATTGTTCGATGGTTTTCAACTAGGGGTGATTCTGCCCCCCACCATCACCATGCCCAGGGAATACTTAGCAAGGTCTGGAGACATTCAAGTTGTCACAATTTGTAGGGTACTACTTGTATCTAGTAGGTTACATTAGTTTCATAGGGTTACTATACCAAATTACCACAAATACGGTGCCATAAAACAAGATAAGTTTATTTTCTCATAGTTCTAGAGGCTAGAAGCCTGAAATCAAGGTGCCTGTTCCTTCTAAAGGTACTAGGTAAGGATTCTTCCTTGCCTCTCCTAGCTTCTGGGATGGGTGGGTCAGAGGGTAAAAGAGAGCGAGAGAGAGCGAGAGCGAGAGCGAGAGCGAGAGAAAGTGTGTGCGTGTTCAGTCACTAAGTCGTGTCCAACTTTGCAACCTCAAAGGTTTTACAGTGTAAAACCCAATTAGCAGAGATGTTAGCTGAGGACACATGGTCATAGATGGCAGTAATGACCTGGTGACCATCCACAGAAAGAAGGGCCTTGACTTCCACCCACGTTATCTTTCTTGTATTGTCTTGTATATATTTATATATCTTCACAATCTTTCCCTCTTCTTTTCATTTCTCCCTTTATTTATATAGGGTATGGTGGTTTAGTCACTAAGTTGTATCCTACTTTTTGCCACCCCATGGACAGTAGCTCACCAGGCTCTTCTGCCCATGGGATTTCCAGGCAAGAATACTGGAGTAGGTTGCCATTTCCTTCTCCAGGGAATCGTCCCAAACCAGGGATTAAACCCTCCTGCATTTCCTGCAAGGACAGGCAGATTCTCCACCACTGAGCACCCTGGGGAGCCCCTGCCAGCTTCTGATGGTTGCCAGCATTCCTTGGGATTCCCTGGCTTGTAGCTGCATCACTCCAAACTCTGGCTCCATCTTTATGTGGTCATCTTTCCTCCTTGTGTCTGTGTCTCTTTATCCAAATCTTCCTTTCCCTTCTTTCATAAAAACCAGTCACTGGGTTAAGGGTCCACCCTAATCTACTATGACCTCATTTTACCGTAATTACATCTACAAAGACCCTACTCTCAAATTCACTTTCATAGGTACCAATGGTCAAGGCTTGAACACTTGAGGGGGTGGGGACACAACACACCCACTCACAGGTAGAGACCAGTGATACTGCCAAGCATTCGAAAGGATGCCCCCCCAACCCCTGCACCGCCCCAGCAGAGAATTCTCCAGCCCCAAAGGTCAATACTGCCAAGGTTGAGAAACCCTGATTTCAAAACAGGTACATCTTCAACCCTGATTTCTCAACGCAGTATTTAAAAATCTTCATATGACCCTGTGGCTCTGAGTTCCTATTTTACAGGTTTAAGTGCAGCTATTTTAAAGAGTGAACTTTTCTTACAACCTTCGTGGCTGGGGCCTATTTTGAGACTTGCACCAAGAGCTGTATGTGGTTTTAAAATGCAAACCAAGAAACCATTTACAGTCATTAGCTAGCTCCAGGCTCTTGGCTACCTCACAAAAGCACTCTAGGCTTCAAGATCAATCAGATGAGACACTCAAATTCCTTTGCAGGATCTCAGAAATGTAATTATGAGGCTGTCATAAAAAAATATTCTATCTTGAAAGTAGGGATACATTAGTAATGATAAAACCACAATAACTTTACAGATAACAGGAAAATATTATTTCCAAATAAAAGAGAAACACCATTTTTAAACATAATATCTATTATTTCTATACTAAAATATATTGAGATGTGCCTGAATAGTGACGTTTTATTGGGAGTAGAGAGTTTATTTTTAGTAAAACACAGTGAGGTTTTTTTCCCTCTATGTCAATGTGTGTGTCCAAAGTTGTTTATTTCTAAGGTTCATCTGATATTGTGAAATATGTGAAGCCAGCTATATAAAAGTAACTTGAAACGATTACAGTCCAGGACAAACAGTCTCAACACTTATAATCTGTCTCTGTTTGAGGACAAATACTCCTTTGAGAAACAGTACCTATTATATAAACCAATGACTGTTTCTCAACTATTCTTGTGGTGCATCAGTCAAGTCAAGAGTTCTCAGAGGTAACTTTTTTTTTTTTTTGCTTCTTTTCAAGCCATCTCAAACTAACAGAAAAGTTTTAAGTTCAGAATAAAGAATGTTTCCCCCACTGGAGAATAAGTTGCTGACCTAAAGACTCACTTGACCTTGGAAAAAAGACAGTATATTTCCTACAAAGGACACACCTCACAACACCCCAATACTGCTGTGAAAACCAGGAAATTAGGATTTTATGCCCTCTGATCTCATCCCACACTTTAACGGAGTTTCAACAGAAGTCTTTATAATGTACTTTTTATTCAAAGATTTCAGCTCAGGATCACATGAGCTGCCTTGAGCCACCGTGTCCCTCTATTCTCTTCACTCTCACAGCTTTGGTCTCTCCTGACTTTTATGACCTTGATGCTTACGCAAGTTCCAGGATAGTTACGTTGTAATACAATTAGATTTAGAGTAGACATCTTTGGCAGGAATATCATAGAGGAGACAATGCCTTCCTCTCACAGCATCCTATCAGAGGACACATAATTTTTATTTCTTTCCTTACTGATTTACACTTTGATCATTTGACTCAAGTGATGTCAGCCAGGATTCTCCACTTTAAATTATTCTTTTTCTCTTTTCATTAATACTTTGTGGCAAGCTACTTCCCAAAACTTTGTGGGAAGTTACTTTGAAACTGAAGAAGGAAATGACAACCCACTCCAGTATTCTCACCTAGAGAATTCTATGGACAGAGAAGCCTAGCAGGCTACAGCCCATGGGATCACAAAGAGTCGGACATGACTACACAATTATCACTCTCACCCACTTTGGAACTATATAATTTGTGCCTCATCAAACTTTCAATTGACTCAATTAATTTAGTTAAGTATGTTCTCATGAATACCTATATAAATCAATGGACATTTTTCAGTGGCTATGGATGCTAGTCCATCAGTATTATTATTTACTTTGATGCTCTGTTTATCAAGTGGGAGCCCCTTCCCTCTGGCTTCTGTATCCTTTTCACATTACTCACCATTTTTTGAACACTTCATTGCTTTCTGGAACAAAAGGGTCCAAGCTCATCACATCCCCTCCCCATTCCAGTCCTAAAATCAGCCATTTCTATATAAAGTTCTAGTTATTATTAGGAAGAAATGTATTTAGAATCAAGATTTGGGTACTAAGTATGCTCATCACTATGGGGAAATTGTTGCTCCATTTCAGTGGACAGAGCTAAGAAATCATTGTGTATATTCATATACACACATGCATAACATATATTTATATACACCTATATGTAATGGGTATAATATATATACAGTTGGCCATGAACAATGAGGATTCAAACTTTAAGGATCCAAGTCTACACATATTTTTTCAGTAGTAAATAATACATTACTATGTGGTCCACGGTTGATTCAATCCTTGGATACAAAGGAACCACACTGATACAGAAGGCTGACTATAAATTATACACAGATTAAGCTGTGTTGTAGAGTGGTCACCTGTAAATATATATGACATATATACGCATTATATGGGCTTCCCAGGTGGTGCTAGTGGTAAAGAACCTCCCTGCCAATGCAGGAGATGCAGGTTCGATCCCTGGGTTGGGCAGATCCCCTGGAGGAGGGCATGGCAATCCACTCCAGTATTCTTGCCTGGAGAATCCCAGGGACAGAGGAGCCTGGCAGGCTACAGTCCATAGGGTCACAAAGGGTTGGACACAAGTGAAGCAACTTAGCATGCATGCATGCATATGCATTATACATATATCTATACATACACATTCATATCGATGCAACCATTTATATAGAGAGAGACATAAGAGATACAGATAGATATTTAAAGTCACAACTTCACACTAATGCTGCCAGTTGCAATCTAACACCTCAAGATTCACGTTAGTTTTCCCTGTTTATTTCCTTCTTCTCTAGAGGAAAACCAGGGTTCTATTATCCTTGCCAACTTTACTTAGAGTAATCTAATCTCCCACTGCCGCTGCCACTCATAGCTCCAAGAAGTGTCTTCCTCACCCACTCAGGCTCCAGCGGCCTGCCCTGTCTGCCCCTGCATACTTGACTTCCATCCCATGATCAGGATCAGACCCCCATGTCATGGCTGTTTAGAAGCCCTTGCTTATAAGGCCTGAGGTCTGGTGCTACCTTTCTGCATGAACAGCCACCTCCTGTGCCTAGGGTATAACACTTCACACAGGGCTGCTCTTCTACCTGGAGGCCATCCTGACTGGCTCAGCTTCTAATGCCCTGACCTGAAACCTCAGGTTCTCTTTACCAAGGGGGATGATTCCTGCCTTTCCCCACCTAAAGGCTATTAGACCTGCCTCCCAGAAGGGAGGGAAGAAGGTGGGGACAAAAGACCAGGAAGAGGAAGAGCCAGTTGAACAATGTGTATATAATGTAATTGTAAATGTAACACTTTAGGGTCAAAATTTTGATCCATCAGATACAACCCTACTAAAGACAGGTTTACAGCCAATCTGTTCCTTTAAAGTTTAAATGCTATGAAAAGTAAAAACAGCTAAGGTTTTCTTCTTAGATACAGACTAGCAATGTCAGACATATGCAGGTGCTTGAATAATATTTATTGCAATGAATACTTATTACTGGGCAGTTGCTCTGCCTATCTCTTGAAAAGAAGGGAGCGTTGATCAAGGAAACATATAAGCAACATCATCTAGAGGTTAAAAACAATCATTTCAAATGACTCCCCTGCAAACATTTTTCAGTAGATAAAGCATGGCTCATTCCTTCAATTTGTTTCCCCCAAAGAGTAATAGTGGCATTTAAATATTCCCACTTATGTAATATTTCTCCTTCGATAAAGCTATTTTACATTTATTTAATTAAGAAACAGCCTAAAAGAATTAAGGTGAGTCCTTGTGCCAAACTTTATTCTAGGACTCAGACTGTCATCATGCCCTTCAGTCCAAATAAAGTATTTACCTCTACACACTCTGCTCTCTGTCAGTGATTCCAAACTTTCACACACATACACACCCACTTCAGAGAGACAAGTGAGTATTGTGTGTAAGAAAACAGTATTTGGAGTCGGACTGAACAATGCTAAACTTCCTGCTCTACTGCTTAACTAATTATGTGTACTTGGGCAACTATTTAGCTCCTTAAAATTCCAATTTCCTCATCTGAAAGTCAGAGATAATAAAAACTAACCCACAGAGTTATAAATTACATAGTGCAATGCCTGGCATGCAGTTGTTACATAGTAAATATGATATATTTATGATTTAAAAAAACACAATAACCATTTTTATTATTTAAATATGGCCCCAAATCTTAGGTTTATAGAACATCTCTTTTCAAGTAGTTCAAAAGCACCTAGGTTAAAAAAAAAAAAAGCAGTAAACTTCACAATGGTCTTTAGCAAAGAGGAAACTGAATCTCATCCAGTTTGATACAGAATCTATAAAGTGAGATGAGGCTGCCTCACAATTTTTAATTCTCCCTTGAAATGAGATGCTAAACTCATGTTTTTGATATGTCACATTCTTCCATAATTTTAGCTTAAGCGGCAGTTAAAAGTTCAGGACTTACACTACATATATAACAGACATTCAACAAAACATATATGGCATACATCATTCTATTTAAGACTTGTTAATTTATTCCACCTTCATTTGTTTCCTACTTTTTTTCTCTTTAGAAGTCTACTCTAAGTGTCAATTTAAACCTGACTCCCTGATACCAATGGAATACCTATCTAACAGTGCACTTTCTAGGTCGTATCATTTTAAAGCAGTGGTTTTCAACCTGCTTAGGATCATATGATAAAACTCACATGGGAGCTTTTAAACCTCCTGACATCTAGACTGAATCCCAGGACAACTGAATCAGAATTTTTAAGGCAGGATCCACCATATCAGTATTTTTAATGCTCACTAGTAATTCGAACGGAGAAGGCAATGGCACCCCACTCCAGTACTCTTGCCTGGAAAATCCCATGGATGGAGGAGCCTAGTAGGCTGCAATCCATGGGGTCGCTAAGAGTCGGACACAACTGAGCGACTTCACTTTCACTTTTCACTTTCATGCATTGGAGAAGGAAATGGCAATCCACTCCAGTGTTCTTGCCTGGAGAATCCCAGGGACTAGGGAGCGTGGTGGGCTGCCGTCTATGGGGTCACACAGAGTCGGACATGACTGAAGTGACTTAACAGCAGCAGCAGCAGTAATTCGAACATACAGTCAAGTTGAGAAACCAAGTTCTAGGACACACCTAAGATGAACTGGTCCTCACAAGTGCGATACTCTCAGGTGAATGACAGGTGAATGGGGGATAGCCCCAGGGTGGAAAAAAAAATGTCCTTGACCATTCTTTATAAGTGGTATGAATGAGAAAGTGGGGCAAGGAAATTTGGAAACTGAGGCAACCCAAAATGTTTTGTCCAAGTAGTTAACAGCTAGACCTGTTAAAGTACACTTATTTAAAAATGAATAATATTATTATTTGATTATCTTTCCATTTTTAAAATATGTTACAAGTCTACATGCAATAAGTTCATAAAAATGAATGCCTATGAAACCTTCAAAACCTTGTGTAGAGTAAGATCCTGCTTGAGTTACTGATGGGCAATATTTGCCAAGCTAGAGGCGATCTACTATCCTAATTAGCAGGTAATAATGTATAATACAGAAACTTGGCATTAGAAAGTACGTGAGATGGAATACTTTCATCACAAAAATTATAAACAGGTGAAGCTAAAATGGCAAATCCGGTGTTGCTTTGCACCAAAAATCCCTCTTTAAAAGTGTCTTACACAACCAAAAAAAAATAATAATAATAATAAACGAAAAACCTACAGTCTTCGTTTAGACCAAGGTGTAAAAGAAGATACACACTCACTATCCTCCGGTAGTGGGGCTTTGTTTGGTTAGTTGGTTGGTTGGTTGTGTTGTGTTGTTATTTAAACTCAGCTCTAAAAAACATCCTCAAAGCCACCCGCCTGCTAGGAAGGAAGAGGTGATATTTAAGCCTCACTATCGCGACTGAGCACACACGCATCGATTCAAGTGAAGGGAGGTGGCCTTGGAAAACGTGTCTTTCAGAAATCCTGCCACTTTAGACAGGCCAAGTCTCTGCCTTGCTCCCACCCGCAACCTCACGCCCTCTCCTAGAAACACATAAACACTCCGCTACTACCCACGTCCCCGTCTCGCGGGGCGCCCGAGTCTCCCGGCAGGTTGCGATAACCCACGCGTGGCCAATAGGCGGAGGCGGCCGTCGCCCCCGCCCGCGGCCGCCAGCATCCCGGGACTTCTGCCTCCCGATCCCGGCGCGCTCTCCGCCCGCTCCTTGGCCCTGCAACCATCACACCTGTGGAAAGGCCGTGCTCCAAGCTCCGGCGCAGCGCGGCGAGGAAGCACAGGAGGAGCAGCGGCAGGGACGGCGCCCGAGGCCCCCGCAGACCCTGGAGGGCGCGCATGACGCCAGCAGGTCAGCCGCGGTCCTCGTCCACCCACCGCCTTCGGTGCCCGGGGTCGCCGCGCACACTCGCCCGCAGCCCGGCGCCCGCTGCCAGGCCGGGGTATGGACACTAGAGAAAAGGCGGAGTGGGAGGGGCCGGCCGCCCTGCCCTCCTACGCCGAGACACTCGCACCGCTCCCGCAGCCGACCCAGAACACCGTCCGGCTCGCCATCAATTATGCAGCGCGCTGCCGCCTGCAGGCGCGCCCGGACGTGCGGTGGTCACACCCGCGCCGGCGCCTCCCCCGCCTCTGTCCTCTCCTCCCGGGCAGGTCAGGGAGGGAGGTTGCTAAAGACGCTGGCAGGCGACGCCTAGCCCATCTCCTGGGGGAGAGAGTGAAACCCTTAATATCTATAGATTCATCAGCACACTATTATGTGCAGAGGTGCAAACACCTCTGCAGCTCATATGCACCAAGGTTCAGTTATTTACTTTAGTGGGACTGAGGATGGAGAACACTTCTTCCTCCCGGCCATCCTGTGTTATTAAGGAGGCTTATGCATGCGCTGGTGGAAGGCAGTGTCCCTCCGCCCTGCATCTGGGCTAATCAGTCTTTACTCTGCCCACCAATCCTACACAGCCTCGGCTCTGGTCTCTGAAGGCTTAACCGGTTTGCTCTAGATTAAGCTTTCAGAGTCTCAGGGTGTCCCGGTGTATGTTTTCCTTTCGTTTGCTTAGGCTAGCAGTTTCTGAGAAGCCACCTAGAGCTCCAGAAACAAAACTATCGAAAGTAGACAACTGTGTAAAATGCACAAGCCTGTTGACCTTTGTCAAACTCCGACACTAATGTTATCCCTTGCTTACTGTAGCTTGGAATTTTTCAGTGCTCCCAATGAAATAAAACAACTAAAAGGTACTGCTTTATCTGAGGAAGAGGATGAAGGCTATGGATCATTGGAAAAAAAAAAAAAAAGGACTGGGGATAAAGCTAAAAATTATTAAATATATAAAGAGTAATTTTCACAACATAAAAGAGCAGTAAGATGTGATAATTCTCCAAGATGTTATAATACGTTAAAAGATACATTTTCTTTTTCATGAACTTTGTTCCCTCTTCCTTTGTCTTTCCAATGTCGTTTGATAGTCATGCATTGAGAATTTATCAGTATCAAAAACAAAAAAAGAAAATGTTAGATCCACATTTTGAAAATTGGAGCACTAAACAAGAGCTATGCTCCCCTCCTACAGGAATGACTAATTTTTAATTGGTATGTATTGTAAAAATATTCCTCTGTTTCCAATTTATTACATAGACAAAACTTTGAGGGAAAAGGTAGGTTATCTAAATTTGAAGACAGAGAATATGAGTAATACAATTTGTTAAGCAGCACTAAATATCTACCAAATACCAGGCTCAGTGTTCGGTGCATGTACTGTATGCATATGAGTCTAGAGAGCTATTTATCTGTGATCTACAAATCTAAGGAAGCCCTCTTCTCAGACAGGAAATTATGGCTATAATGATTAAATCTTCCTGAAGGAAACCTTTTGCGAGACCCTGAAGAACTAAACACTTTTCACCATTACCCTCTTAGGACCTTTGAGCAGACTTGCTAAACCCAAACTGCCAGATCACTGTGTGCTCAATCACACCCTTGTCTTGCTGCCCGGCCTCCTGTCTCAGGACTATATGCAAAAGTTTCCCTAGGCCTTTGGCGAGTCCTAACAGTAAACACTTCTCAAAATAAAATGTTCTCTGACCTACCTTCCCCAATTAACCCTATTATCTCCTTAAGCTCAAATTCACCTTTTTTCAAATAAGCTGACCACATTTAAAGAAAAATTATCTTCCCAGGCAAATCAATGTGTCTATGACCAGGAAAAAGTAACTTGCCACGTTGAAGCTAATTCCCACTTGCCTTTTGTTGTTCTAGCAAAATAAATTGATGAAGAAATATAATTCTTGTTTTGCTAAGTATTTTGAAAGTTTTCCCCATTACTCCTGTCTTATATTTATATATTTAATATTTTTTAGCCTTATTCCCATTCCATTTTTTTCAAATGATCCATATCCTTTGAAACCAGTTTATATACTCCTTCCATATACAGCTTTTTCTGATCTTTCTGGTCCAAACTAACCTTTCCCTCCATGGTGAATTAAATAAGGCCACACCTGCTTTGACATGGTCCTTGTCACGAGGTATGCTGAGTGTCCTGTACTTCCTCTCCTCGGGCTGAGTGGTCTCTGTGACTCCTGTTGAAATACTGAATGTTGCTGAAGTGACACTGTGTGAGTTTCCGGATCTAGACCACAGGAGCCTCCATTTCCTTCCTCCCTTCTCTTACAAGACAGCTGTCACGCCAGAAGTGTGACAACCTTGAGATCACCGTGCTGTGAGAAGCCCAAACTACATGGAGGACCGGAAGGATGAGATGCCATAAAGAAAGAGGGTGTGAGGGTCAGTAAGGTACTAGATTTTTGCAGGACCCTTCTTGAAGCTTAAAACAAGACCCAATGAGTGCCACATGATGCTCCTTGAAGCAGAATAATTGCTCTGCTGATCCCTGCCTGAATGCCTGTCCCACACAATTGTGACATACAAGAACACTATTGCTTTAAGCCACTAAATTAAGGGTAGCTTATTCTCCACAATAAATTATCCAAACGCTTTCCTCTAAACTCATGCTGTCCCTGGGGTTAATTTGACAATTAATAATTTACATCCTTGTCTGTAGCCTTCATTGTTGCATTCAATCTCCATTTAAATATTTGTTGTTATTCAGTTGTTAAGGGAGAAGGCAATGCATCCCACTCCAGTACTCTTGCCTGGAAAATCCCATGGACAGAGGAGCCTGGTAGGCTGCAGTCCATGGGGTGGCTAAGAGTTGGACACAACTGAGTGACTTCACTTTCAGTTTTTCCTTTCATGCATTGGAGAAGGAAATGGCAACCCACTCCAGTGTTCTTGCCTGGAGAATCCCAGGGACGGGGGAGCATGGTGGGCTGCCGTCTATGGGGTCGCACAGAGTCGGACACGACTGAAGTGACTTAGCAGCAGCAGCAGCAGCAGCAGTTGTTAAGTCATGTCCAACTCTTTGCGACCCCATGGACTTCGGTACACCAGGCTTCCCTGTCCTTCACTATCTCCTGGAGCTCACTCAAACTCATGTCCACTGAATTGGTGAAGCTATGCAACCATCTCATCCTCTGTTACCCCCTTCTCCTCCTGTATTCGATCTTTCCCAGCATCAGGATCTTTTCCAATGAGGCAGCTCATTGTATCAGGTAGCCAAAGTATTGGAGCTTCAGTTTCAGTCCACCAGTCCTTCCAATGAATATTCAGGGTTAATTTTTTTAGGATTGACTGGTTTGATCTCCTTGAAGTCCAAGGGACCCTCAAGAGTCTTCTCCAGCACCACAATTCAAAGATGTCAATTCTTCAGTGCACAGCCTTCTTTATGGTCCCACTCTCACATCCGTACATGACAAACAGGAAAAACCATAGCTTTGATTACACGGACCTCTGTTGGAAAAGTAATGTCTCTGCTTTTTAATATGCTATCTAGGTTTGTCATACCTTTTCTTCCAAGGAGCCAGCATCTGTTAATTTCATGGCTGCAGTCACCATCCACAGTGACTTAGAAGCACCAGAAAATAAAATCTGCTGCTGCTACTGCTACTGCTGCTAAGTCGCTTCAGTTGTGTCCGACTCTGTGCGATCCCATAGACGGCAGCCAACCAGGCTCCTCCGTCCCTGGGATTCTCCAGGCAAGAACACTGGAGTGGGTTGCCATTTCCTTCTCCAATGCGTGAAAGTGAAAAGTGAAAGTCAGGTCGCTCGGTCGTGTCCGACTCTTCTCGACCCTATGGACTGCAGCCCACCAGGCTCCTCGGCCCATGGGATTTTCCAGGCAAGAGTACTGGAGTGGGGTGCCATTGCCTTCTCCATAAAATCTGCTACTTTTTCTATTTTTTCCCCATCTATTTTCATGAAGTGATGGGATCAGATACCATGAGCTTAGTTTTCTGAATGTTGTATTTTAAGCCAGCTTTTTCACTCTCCTCTTTCACCTTCATCAGGAGGCTCTTTAGTTTCTCTTCACTTTCTGCCATTAGGATGTATCACTTGCATATCTAAGGTTGTTAATATTTCTCCCAGCAATCTTGATTCCAGGTTGGCAGTCATCCAGCCCAGCATGTTGCATGATGTTCTCTGCATATAAATTAAATAAGCAAGGTGACAATATACAGCCTTGATGTTTACCTTTCCCGATTTTGAATCAGTTCCATGTCTGGTTCTAATTGTTGCTTCTTGACCTGCATACATGTTTCTCAGGAGACAGGTAAGGTGGTCTGGTATTCCCATCTCTTTAAGAATTTTCCACTGTTCGTTATGATTCACACAGTCAAAGGCTTTAATGTAGTCAGTGAAGCAGAAGTAGATTTTTTTTCTGGAATTCTCTTGCTTTTTCGATGATCTAGTGAATGTTGGCAATTTGATCTCTGGTACGTCTACCTTTTCTAAATATTGTACATCTGGAATTTCTTGGTTTACATACTGTTGAAGGCTAACTTGAAGGATTTTAAGCATAATCTTGCTAGCATGTGAAATGAGTACAACTGCGCAGTAGTTTAAACTTTCTTTAGCATGGCTCTTCTTTGGGACTGGAATGAAAACTGACCTTTTCGAGTCATTTGGCCACTGCTGAGGTTTCCAAATTTGCTGGCATATTGAGTGCAGCCCTGTAACAGCATCATCTTTTAGGATTTTAAATAAATCAGCTGGAATTCCATTACCTCCACTAGGTTCATTTGTAGTGATGCTTTCTAATGCCCACTTGAATTCAGACTTCAGAATGTCTGGCTCTAAGTGAATGAACACAACATGGTTATTTGGTTCTTTAAGAACTTTTGTGTACCAGTTCTGTGTATTCTTCCCATCTCGTCTCAATATCTTTTGCTTCTGTTAGGTCCATACTGTTTCTATACTTTATTGCACCCATCTTTGCATGAAATGTTCCCTTGGTATCTCCAGTTTTCTTGAAGAGATCTCTGCTGCTGCTGCTAAGTCACTTCAGTCGTGTCCGACTCTGTGTGACCCCATAGACGGCAGCCCACCAGGCTCCCCCGTCCCTGGGATTCTCCAGGCAAGAACACTGGAGTGGGTTGCCATTTCCTTCTCCAATGCATGAAAGTGAAAAGTGAAAGTGAAGTCACTTAGTCGTGTCCGACTCTTAGTGACCCCATGGACTGCAGCCTACCAGGCTCCTCCGTCCATGGGATTTTCCAGGCAAGAGTACTGGAGTAGGATGCCATTGCCTTCTCCAGAAGAGATCTCTAGTCTTTCCCATTCTATTATTTTCTTCTATTTCATTCCACTGTTCACTGAGGAAGTCTTTCTCATTTCTCCTTGCTATTCTTTGGAATTCTGTATTCAGTTGGGTATAGCTTTCCCTTTCTTCATTGCCTTTTGCTTCTTTTCTTTCTTCAACTATTTGTAAGGTTTCCTCAGACAACCACTTTGCCTTCTTGCATTTCTTCTTTTGGGGGGGATTGTTTTGGTCACTGCCTCCTGTACAATATTATGAACGTCTGTCCATAATTCTTGAGGCACTCTGTCTACCAGATCTGATCCCTTGAATCTATTTGTCACTTCCACTGTATAATCATAAGGGATTTGATTTAGGTCATGCCTGAATGGTTAGTGGTTTTCCCTCCTTTGTCTATTTTATGTCTGATTTTTGCAATAAGGAGCTCATAATCTGTGCCACAGTCAGCCTCAGGTCTAGTTTTTGCTGACCTTATAGAGGTTCTCCATCTTTGGCTGCAAATAATACAGTCAGTCTGATTTTGGTATCAACCATCTGGTAATGTCCATGTGTAGTGTCACCTCTTGTGTTGTGGGAAGTGGGTGTTTGCAATGACCAGTGTCTTCTCTTGGCAAAACTCTGTTAACTTTGCCCGGCTTCATTTTGTATTGCAAGGCCAAGCTTGCCTGTTAGTCCAGGTATCTCTTGACTTACTACTTTTGCATTCCAGTCCCTTATGATGAAAAGGACTTTTTGTTTGTTTTTGGTGTTAGTTCTAGAAGGTCTTGTAGAACCCTTCAGCTTTGGCATTAGAGGTTGAGGCATAGATGTGTATTACTGTGATACTGAATGGTTTGACTTGGAAATGAACCAAGATAGTTCTGTCATTTTTGAGACTGTACACAAGTACTTCATGTCAAACTCTTTTGTTGACTCTGAGGGCTACTCCATTTCTGCTAAGGGATTCTTGCCCACAGTAGTAGCTATAATAGTCATCTGAATTAAATTCACCCATTCCCATCCATTTTAGTTCACTGAGTCCTGAAATGTCAATGTTCACTCTTGCCATCTCCTGTTTGACCACGTCCATCGTACCTTGATTCATGGACCTAAAATACCAGGTTCCTATGCAGTATTGTTCTTTACAGCATTGGACTTTACTTTCACCACCAGACACATCCATTACTGGGTGTCATTTCCTCTTTGGCCCAGACTCTTCATTCCTCCTGGAGCTATTTATCCTCTTTTTCCCAGTAGCATATTGGACACCTACCGATCTGGAGAAGCTCATCTTCCAATGTCATATATTTTTGCTTTTCATACTGTTCATGGGATTTTCAAGGCAAGAACACTGAAGTTGTTTGCCATTCCCTTCTCCAGTGGACCACGTTTAGTTGTTATGTGATTATATCTTCTTTCCCAACTATATTACAACTCTTTTCAGTACCTGGAAGTAGTTCTTTTTATGTCCTGCCATGTCTTAAAAAAAATAATACTTTTAGTGTGCTCTGTTTTTTACTTGTTTACTTGTTAAAGGCTCACTATAGGCAAAATATATTGTTTTCTGTGTTTTCTCTTTTTTGTAGTAAAATAATGCTATAAAATCCTTAGGTTTGTTTTTTTTCCCCTTAAGCCATCATTGAGTGGAAAGGGTATGACAAGATCCTCAGTTCACTCAGTCGTGTCTGACATTTTGCGACCCCATGGACTGCAGCATGCCAGGCTTCCCTGTCCATCACCATCTCTTGGAGTTTACTCAAACTCATGTCCATAGATACATGATGCCATCCAACCATCTCATCCTCTGTCATTGCCTTTTCCTCCCACCTTCAATCTTTGCCAGCATCAGGGTCTTTTCAAATGAGTCAGTTCTTCGCATCAGATGGCAAAAGTATTGGAGTTTCAGCTTCAGCAACAGTCTTTCCAATAAATATTCAGGACTGATTTCTTTTAGGATGGACTGGTTTGATCTCCTTGCAGTCCAAGGAACTCTCAAGAGTCTTCTCCAACATCATAGTTCAAAAGCATCAATTCTTCAGCTCTCAGCTTTCTTTATAGTCCAACTCTCACATTCATACATGACTACTGGAAAAACCATAACTTTGATTAAATGGACCTTTGTTGAAAAAGTAATGTCTCTGCTTGTTAATATGCTGTCTCAGTTCAATTCAGTTCAGTTGCTCAGTCGTGTCCAACTCTTTGCGACCCCATGAATCGCAGCATGCCAGGCCTCCCTCCATCACCAACTCCCGGAGTTCACCCAAACTCTTGTCCATCAAGTCAGTGATGCCATCCAGCCATCTCATCCTCTGTCATCCCTTTCTCCTCCTGCCCCCAAACCCTCCCAGCATCAGAGTCTTTTCCAATGAGTCAACTCTTCACATGAGGTGGCCAAAGTACTGGAGTTTCAGCTTTAGCATCAGTCCTTCCAAAGAATACCCAGGACTGATCTCCTTTAGAATGGACTGGTTGGATGTCCTTGCAGTCCAAGGGACTCTCAAGAGTCTTCTCCAACACCACACTTCAAAAGCATCAATTCTTTGGTGCTCAGCTTTCTTCACAGTCCAATTTTCACATCCATACTTGACCACCAGAAAAACCATAGCCTTCACTAGACGGACCTTTGTTGGCAAAGTAAGGTCTCTGCTTTTTAATATGCTATCTAGGTTGGTCATAACTTTCCTTCCGAGGAGTAAGCGTCTTTTAATTTCATGGTTGCAGTCACCATCTGCAGTGATTTTGGAGCCCCCCAAAATAAAGTCTACCACTGTTTCCACTGTTTCCCCATCTATTTCCCATGAAGTGAGCGTAACTTTTCTTCCAAGGAGCAAGTATCTTTTAATTTCATGGTTGCAGTCACCATCTGCAGTGATTTTGGAGCCCAAGAAAATAAAGTCTCTCACTGTTGCCATTGTTTCCCCATCTATTTGCCATGAAGTGATGGGACTGGATGCCATGATCTTAGTTTTCTAAATGCTGAGTTTTAAGCCAACTTTTTTACTCTCCTCTTTCACTGTCATCAAAAGGCTCTTTAGTTCTTCTTCACTTTCTGCCATAAGGGTGATGTCATCTGCATATCTGAGGTTATTGATATTTCTCCCAGCAATCTTGATTCCAGCTTCTGCTTCATCCAGTCCAGCATTTCTCATGATGTACTCTGCGTATAAGTTAAATAAGCAGGGTGACAATATACAGCTTTGACGTACGCCTTTCCTGATTTGAAACCAGTCTGTTGTTCCATATCTGGTTCTAACAGTTGCTTCCTGACCTGCATACAGATTTCTCAAGAGGCATGTCAGGTGGTCTGGTATTCCCATGTCTTTCAGAATTTTCCACAATTTGTTGTGATCCACACAGTCAAAGACTTTGGCATAGTCAATAAAACAGAAGTAGATGTTTTTCTGGAATTCTCTTGTTTTTTCGATGATCCAGCAGATGTTGGCAATTTGATCTCTGGTTCCTCTGCCTTTTCTAAATCCAGCTTGAACATCTGTAAGTTCACAATTCATGTACTGTTGAAGCCTAGCTTGGAGAATTTTGAGCATTCCTTTGCTAGGGTGTGAGATGAGTGCAATTGTGCGGTACTTTGAGCATTCTTTGGCATTGCTTTTCTGTGGGATTGGAATTAAAACAGACTTTTTCCAGAACTAACACCCAAAAAAGATGTCTTTTTCATTATAGTGGACTGGAATGCAAAGGTAGGAAGTCAAGAAACACCTGGAGTAACAGGCAAATTTGGCCTTGGAGTACAGAATGAAGCAGGGCAAAGATTAATAGACTTCTGCCAAGAGAATGCACTGATCATAGCAAACACCCTCCACCAACAACACAAGAGAAGACTCTACATTTGGACATCACCAGATGGTCAACACCGAAATCAGATTGATTATATTCTTTGCAGCCAAAGATGGAGAAGCTGTGCTCAGATCATGCGCTCCTTATTGCCAAATTCAGACCTAAATTGAAGAAAGTGGGGAAAACCACTAAACCATTCAGATCAGATCAGATCAGATCAGTTGCTCAGTTGTGTCCGACTCTTTGAGACCCCATGAATCCCAGCACGCCAGGCCTCCCTGTCCATCACCAATCCCAGAGTTCACTCAGACTCACATCCATCGAGTCAGTGATGCCATCCAGCCATCTCATCCTCTGTCGTCTCCTTCTCCTCTTGCCCCCAATCCCTCCCAGCATCAGAGTCTTTTCCAATGAGTCAAGTCTTTGCATGAGGTGGCCAAAGTACTGGAGTTTCAGCTTTAGCACCATTCCTTCCAAAGAAATCCCAGGGCTGATCTCCTTTATAAGGGACTGGTTGGATCCCCTTGCAGTCCAAGGGACTCTCAAAAGTCTTCTTCAACACCACAGTTCAAAAACATCAATTCTTCATCGCTCAGCCTTCTTCACAGTCCAACTCTCACATCCATACATGACCACAAGAAAAACCATAGCCTTGACTAGCCGGACCTTTGTTGGCAAAGTAATGTCTCTGCTTTTGAATATGCTATCTAGGTTGGTCATAGACCATTCAGGTATGACCTAAATCAAATCCCTAAAGAATATACAGTGGAAGTGAGAAATAGATTTAAGGGACTAGATCTGATAGACAGAATGCTTGATGAACTATGGATTGAGGTTCATGACATTGTACAGGAGATAGGGAGCAAGTCCATCCCATGGAAAAAAAATGCAAAAAAGCAAAATGGCTGTCTGAAGAGGCCTTACAAACAGCTGTGAAAAGAAGAGAAGCAAAAAGCAAAGGAGAAAAGGAAAGATATACTCATTTGAATGCAGAGTTCCAAAGAATAGCAAGGAGAGATAAGAAAGCCTTCCTCAGTGATCAATGCAAAGAAATAGAGGAAAACAATAGAATGGGAAAGACTAGAGATCTCTTCAAGAAAATTAGAGATCCCAAGGGAACATTTCATGCAAAGATGGGCACAATAAAGGACAGAAATGGCATGGACCTAACAGAAGCAGAAGATATTAAGAAGAGGTGGCAAGAATACACAGAAGAACTGTACAAAACAGATCTTCATGACCCAGATAACCACGATGGTGTGATCACTCACCTAGAGCCAGATATCTTGGAATGTGAAGTCAAGAGGGCCTTAGAAAGTGTCACTTGAACAAAGCTAGTGGAGGTGATGGAATTCCACTTGAGCTATTTCAAATCCTGAAAGATAATGCTGTGAAAGCGCTGCACTCAATATGCCAGCAAATTTGGAAAACTCAGCAGTGGCCACAGGACTGGAAAAGGTCGGTTTTCATTCCAATCCCAAGAGAGGCAATGCCAAAGAATGCTCAAACTACCACACAATTGCTCTCATCTCACACACTAGCAAAGTAATGCTCAAAATTCTCCAAGCCAGGCTTCAACAATACATGAACTGTGAACTTCCAGATGTTCAAGCTGGATTTAGAAAAAGAGGAACCAGAGATCAAATTGCCAACATCTGCTGGATCATTGGAAAAGCAAAAGAGTTCCAGAAAAGCATCTATTTCTGCTTTATTGACTATGCCAAAGCCTTTGACTGTGTGTATCACAATAAGCTGTGGGAAATTCTGAAAGAGATGGGAATACCAGACCACCTGACCTACCTCTTGAGAAATCTGTATGCAGGTCAAGAAGCAACAGTTAGAACCAGACATGGAAAAACAGACTGGTTCCAAATAGGAAAAGGAGTACATCAAGGCTGTATATTCTCATCCTGCTTATTTAACTTATATGCAGAGTACATCATGAGAAATGCTGGGCTGGAAGAAGCACAAGCTGGAATCAAGATTGCCAGGAGAAATATCAATAACCTCAGATATGCAGATGACATCACCCTTATGGCAGAAGTGAAGAAGAACTAAAGAGCCTCTTGATGAAAGTGAAATAGTAGAGTGAAAAAGTTGGCTTAAAGCTCAACAATCAGGAAACAAAGATCATGGCATCTGGTCCCATCACTTCATGACAAATAGATGGGGAAACAGTGGAAACAGTGGCAGACTTTATTTTGGGGGGCTCCAAAATCACTGCATATGGTGACTACAGCCATGAAATTAAAAGATGCTTACTCCTTGGAAGGAAAGTTATGACCAACCTAGATAGCATATTCAAAAGCAGAGACATTACTTTGCCAACAAAGGTCCATCTAGTCAAGGCTTGATTTTTCCAATGGTCATGTGCGGATGTTAAGAGCTGGACTATAAAGAAAGCTGAGCACTGAAGAACTGATGCTCTTGAACTGTGGTGTTGGAGAAGACTCTTGAGAGTCCCTTGTACTGCAAGGAGATCCAACCAGTGCATCCTAAAGATCAGTCCTGAATGTTCATTTGAAGGACCGATGTTGAAGCTGAAACTCCAATACTTTGGCTACCTGATGCGAAGAACTGACTCTTTTGAAAAGACCCTGATGCTGGGAAAGATTGAAGGCAGGAGGAGAAGGGGACAATAGAGGATGAGATGGTTGGATGGCATCACCGACTCAGTGGACATGAGTTTGCATAAACTCCGGGAGTTGGTGACGGACAGGGTGGCCTGGCGTGCTGCAGTCCATTGGGTCACAAAGAATCAGACATTATTGAGAGACTGAACTGACTGAACTGAACTGATATTTGTTATTTTCTTGTACAAGGGGTATCACCTAGCTTAAGGTCATAGACCTACATATGCCTTGGGAAAACATTTTGGTTTGTGCACAAGCAGCGTTTTGAACTTGTGCTGACCTGGCATTTCAAGGTCCACACTGTTCTTCCTTAGTTTATCAGTGAGAACCGCAACTGATCTACCTGACATACTTTTATCTGGGTTATGCTGTATTGCTATATTTTGCTTTTATTTTTTTCTCATGGTGAGTTTCTCGTGGCTTAGCCAGAGCAACAGACAGCTAACTATTAACCCCTGCACCAAGTGTATCTTTAACTCCCTTCTAGCAGGATCCCCAAACCAGTCACAGCATGCCATTCGATCTGTGAGAAAGTATGATGCATGAGAAGTTAGAGTAGAAATAGATGGCCCTATTAAGTAGTTTCAGTCATAAACCTTACTTTAGCAGATTTTACAAAATAATCATACAGAAAATGCACATAATACTATATCCCAGTCCCAGAGCCTTAGAATGCATCTGTATGAGTCACAGATCTGACTTCCCCTTCTAACCAGACTTGCCTATTACTGGGATTGGAGGAAGTGTCTGTATTTGATATGAGTAGAAGTTATATTAGGGCTTCCCAGGTGGCTCAGTGGTAAAGAACCAATGTAGGCCACTCAAGAAATGTGGTTCGACCCCTTAGTCAGGAAGATCCCTTAGAGTAGGAAATGGCAACACACTCCAGTTTTCTTGCCGGGAAAATTCCATAGACAGAGGAGTCTGGCAGGTTACAGTCTCTGGGGATGCAAAAAGTTAGACATGAATGAATGACTGAGCACAAAGGAGTATCTGCTTTTGTTTCAAACAATAATTATGAAGAAGAGTTGCCTGTTGGATAGGGCTGGTGTGAATATTTGACATTTTTAGGACTTAATGTATTTTGCAAACTCTTCTGTATTTGGGAAAATTAACACTATGAATCTTGCTTGCCTCCCTTCATTGAGGTCAGAACTCAAATACTAACTTCTCCTGCAGCTAGCACTCAGGTACGTATCCTTGCATTTGAACTACCCAGGTGAGTGAGACTGATTCAGAGATAAACAGGGTGGCATTCCTGCTTTTGCAGGGCAGCGCTCCCATCTGGCTGGTGTAGGTGGCAGCAGGAATTTCAAGAGCAAATTCCTGATGCATAGACAGCATCAGTGATGGAGGCAGTGGTGGATGTGGGCCATTGGGTTCTGGTGCTTCATGTTTGATGGAGGAGGTGTCAGTGGGGTTCATATCAGACCAGTGTACTGCATGCCCTTTGGTGTTCCTGAAAGTGTATCCTTGAGTCTGTTTCTTCAACAATCCACAGTAGTACCTATTAAACTTTAAGAGGTTATTTTTCTGATTAAACTAGCCAGACTGGATTTTGTTGTTTGCAATGTTTATGCATAACATAAAAATGCTATGCATAAAGATGTTGAACTTGACTTATCACTTTTTATAAAGAAGTAAAAATTCAATTGTAAATGCATAGCTTTTCAATTGTCAGATTGGCAAAGATCAAGGATCTGATTTGTTGGCATTACTATAGGGAAACAAACCCTTTCATTGCTGAGAATATAAACGAATGATTTTGAAGAAAAACAATGGTACAGTATTTATCAAAGTATAAAACACAAATATCTTTTGATGAAGAAATATTATTTCCATGATTATATTCTACATATACACCCTTGTATGAGCCACTAAAGAAATGTACAATGATATTGATTTTTAAGCTGCTTGTAAATGGAAGTATTAAGACAAGATAGATGCAGTCAAGCAAGACGTAGTAAATACATAGTTGAGGATTCACAGAATAGAACATTTACCTGTTTAAAGGAGAAAGCTCTATAAGAATGAAACAGATATACTGTTAAAATAGAAAAGCTAGGTGTGCGACAGTGGGCATGGAATGTCATCATCTATATGAAAAGAAATAGGCATTCAGAAATATTTTACATAGATTTGGAAAATTCCTGAAGAAGGCAGCACAAATAACCATCATTTCTGGGGAGGGAATCTGGGTTGAGGGACATGCCAAGAGATGGTTACTTTTCAGAGAATGTGTGTCGCTTTTGAGTATTTTATTTTATTTGGCTACTCCAGGTCTTAGTTGTGGCATGCGAGATCTAGTTCCCCGATCAGGGGTTGAACCTGGGTCCCCTGCATTGGGAGCTCAGACTCTTCGTCACTGGACCCCCAGGGACACTCCAGGAGGTTTTTTTCTTTAGTTCAACTCTGTGACAACTGTGTATTGCACATTGTGGTACATGGGACGCAAAGGTAAACCACACACTGTTTCCATATTTAGGGAGCTAAATAACATAAACAGGTGATTGCTGTTGTTCAGTCATTCAGTTGTATCCGATTCTTTGTGACCCCATGGACTGAAGCACACCAGGTTTCCCTGTCCTTCGCCACATCCTGGAGCATGCTCAAACTCATGTCCATTGAGTCAGGGATGCCATCGAACCATCTCATCCTCAGTTGGCCCCGTCTTCTCCTGCCTTCAATCTTTGCCAGCATCAGTGTCTTTTCCAATGAGTTGGCTCTGTGCATCAGATGGCCAAAGTATTGGAACTTCAGCTTCAGCATCAGCACTTCCAATGAATATTCAGGACTGATTTCCTTTAGGATTGACTGGTTTGATCTCCTTGCATTCCTAGGGACTCTCAAAAGTCTTCTCCAACACCTCAGTTCAAGGGCATAATTTCTTTGGTGCTCAGCCTGCGATTAGGGTGTACACAGATGCAGTGGGAGCCAGAGTAGAAGCTCTTGAAATGCACAAAGGGAATTTTCTGGAGTAAAAGGCACATAGAAATTGAAGGGAGAATTAGGCAGTAGAGCTATAAGCAAAACTATTCCAAGCTTTACAAAAAAAAAAGAATCAGATATTAATTTAGTTAGGTACATAAAATAATCAACTTCAGGGGAATTATAAGCATTTTAGGATGAGCATAGTTTGGGTGGAGGAAGATGTGGAAAAATAAATTAAAAAGTTATTTAATGTCCTTAGATATTGGATATTATCCTTACAGAATTTTGCCAACAAGTTCTCATGACTTGTATTTGTATTTTTGCTTGTTTTCTATTAATGGGAAGTAGCAAATTCCATCTTTATATTTAGTACTTTACATACTAATGTCTGATATAATGCCTTTCTCCAATACAATCTTAAAACTAAATATTATTTTCAAAAGGAGCTAAGCCATGCCATATTTCCATTTTCATTTTTGCAGTTTCCTAGGATCTATTTCAAATCCTAAAAGATGATGCTGTGAAAGTGCTGCACTCAATATGTCAGCAAATTTGGAAAACTCAGCAGTTCAACTTCAGCTTCTTCAGCGTTACTGATCAGGGCTTAGACTTGGATTACTGTGATATTTTGAAATAGTCAAAGAATGTTTTTTGAACTATTCAAAGAGAGTTTGAAGTAATCAATAAAATGGGAGGCATGACTGGGGACACAGGAGGCTGACTTCATCATACCACAACAGATACTTTCTGCTTACAAAGATACTAAATAAAAGTTGCTTGGCTCCAAGGAATGGGGCTCTTGATCCAAGAGGGCTTGAGTCCCCCAGTCCCATCTTTAAAACTTTAATTCTGTCTCTAGTTTGTTTTCCCCAAACTGTGCATCGACCACTTTTGATCCCTGCCTGCTGAGCTGGTTCCAGCAAGTGGCACCCAACATGGGGCTGAAAAGTGAAGGATTGTGGAGAACGAAACTGCAGGTGAAATATCAATATCGGCTCACGGTCCTGAAGAAGAGGGATGAGGCCTCAGAAAATCCCCCTTTGCGGTAAGTAATGCTCTCTCAGGTATTGAAACTGGAGTTAAGCATGGGAAATTCAGAAAGCTTGGAACAGTAGTGGCCATATAAATGCCTCTTGCAGCAGGTTCTAAAAGCAGGAGGAACAAAAATAAGTAAGGGCTGGCTACTGGAGCTTTTGCAAACCATTGAGAAACACTGCTCATGGTTCCCTTCTCTGAGTATTTGAGATTTAGGGCCATGGAAGAAGGTAGGTAGTGAATTAGAGAAACTTCTTTGCAAGGGAGTGCCCTTGCCTGTATCTATCTGGTCTACTTGGATACTGAGAAAATCTATTTTAGAACCTCTTCAGACTCCAGAAAACTCAGAGGGAGTGAGGATGAATGTGAATCCCCATCAGAGGGAAGACCTGAATATCCAAAGCCAGCAGGGATAGAACAAAAAACACAGGAGGCTCTTAAAAGTACAGTTCCTTCTGTGCTTTTGCAGAGGATGAATTTCCTCTACCTCCACTTCCTCCTCCTCCTGTCTTAACCAATGGAGTGACGTCAGCTTTTCCTTCTTTGCCACGGGCAACAGTTCTGTCATCCCTCCAGAAAGGTATTTGGTGGGCTGACTTGGAGGCTATGACTATGACATTTCCAATGACAATACATGAATGAGTAGCTCCTAATAATAATTAGGATAATTATTGTTATCCTAATAATCCTAATGGGGTGTATGAGACTGTACACAAGCAGATTCCCTTCAAAATACTAAATGAACTTAAGCAAACTGTTCAAAATTATGGAGTAAATTCTCCTTTTACTGTGGAAATAGTGCAGGGACTAGCTGAGGGTTCCCATTTGATTATGGTGTCTCATGACCAAGCCAGATAGATCCCCATCTCTTTAGATCAATTGACAGGCAGTGGAAATTGGGGGAGGACTCAAGATCAAGTGCTTACGGAAGATCAGGCTATAGAACAGGAGAGGTGATACTGCATAAGAGCCTGGGAGAAAATAGAGGTTAAAGGACAGGCTTTCCTTACTTTGAGAGAAGACTTTACCTCCCCAGAAAGACAATCCCTGCTGGGACAACATCTTATTAGTCAGGCTACCCCTGTCATCAGAGCGATTTTGAACATTCTCTGGTTTAATTTTTAACTATGAAACTATGACTACAAAAAGAGAGAGATGACATTTTTGACACTGAATGGCCATGATATTATTTAGACTCCAGAGAACACTGGTTAAAATAAAATCTTTATTTGAAATTGCAAAACCAGTTCTCCTTGCATGTGCAATTAGAAAAAAAGTTGGCTTATTAAAATACTTTGTTGGAGCTCCATTCCTGAGAAACAAAAACAGGTCTGGGAAAAAACCTAAAGTTAACTCACATCATGTCCTTGGGATAAACAGCCCACTCTGTCTGGGACTCCAGCCATTAACAAATTGGGAGAACTCAAACCAAGAAAAAAAGAAGGCACAAAGACATTTTAAATATCAAGCAGAAAACTATGAGATCTCTGTCTATACGTCTGTCTAAATTGATATGTGACTCACGGTGTGTATTTGTCCTTGGACAAAATTACTAAAGGCCGATTCGTCAATGAGCTCTATTTAATTGGCCTAAAGAGAAGTAAACACGAATCAAACAATTCTAAATTCCAAAAAATTAAAGTAAAATGAATTTCAGGCTTGTGTGAACTAGGAAATATTCACTACTGGATTGATAGCTGGTATTAATGTGTGTTTACTGATCTAATTCACATAGACATTGTGAAGATAATTTTGCAAATGATATAGCTGTGGGTGATTTATATTTACCAGTCTACAGAACGATGATATAAAGTACAGTTTGTGGTTGCTGAAGGAAAGTAGGACATGTACGTTCAATAAAAAGGTATAAGGATGAAATTACTTTCTATTAAGGAAAAAGGAAATAAATCTGAACTTATAGGTGGCTGTTCTCTGAATGGGCAAATAAAGTGATGAATCCAGAAGTGTAAAAAAGGTCTGTGGCAAGTGGAAGAGAATTTTGTGCGTGATACAAGTTTATTAAGACATTACACTGCCTTTGAAATCTTTCATTGTCACTTTGACTAGGTGAATGACTATTGTTTCACAATGAATATAAGCTGGTACCAATCTGGAATTTGGTTTTCTCTTCCTGTTAAAAAAACAAAATCTTCTTGGAGTATAGCTTTTGATTACAGACTATGTAAATGTATTAGTCTTTAAGTGATTCATACTTGCTTTTAAAATCGTTGTTACTTTGATAAAATAAATGAGTGTTATTTCACAATGATCTATAGCACACATAGACAAAGCTCATTCTGCCTCTACAAAATTAACGCCTCATCAGGAAATTTAAAATGGATAAATAATGGCTATAAACCAAACAGTCAGGGCTACGGGAGGTCCAAGATGGCCACTTGGCTTTTCCTGGCTCCCTGACAAACCTCACTTTATTTGATAGTATAAAGCCTTTCCTGGCTGTAGGGTTAATATCTCACAGTGGGGAAAAAAAAATGGTTAAAATACATTTTCTGCAATCTCCAGTGATCAGGGAACCCACTTTGCTGGTCAAGTCAAGTACAGACACTGCAAAAACTTCATGAGCATCTTGGAGACCATTACTTTCACTGACGTCCTTTGTCGTCAGGCAAGGACCACAAACCAAAGGATTGGTTTCATGAGATTGAACAGGCTGCAAAATATGACTACAGTCTTCATGATTTTTTTGTCTGACGTGTTATTGGCTTCTAATCTTTGTTTTCAGATATAAAGAAACTCTTGTCCTCAAGTCACTGATGGTTTAAAACAATTTAGTGATTTACACCTGTGAGTAAAATTAAAACATTTTTCTTTTCCTCTCTACCTCATCCCTCCAGAAATTGGAGACATTTGGGTTCTGAACAGCCTCATCATGGTACAAAAAAGATTGTCTCCAGACATATACAAAAACCTCAGAGTATACTGGGGAGCTCTAAAAAAAAAAAAAATCCACCCAACTGATGTCAGGTCTATAACATCTAATATGTTTCATTGAATCTTAAGTTCTAGTTTTGTTAATTAATGTCCATATGACTCACTTGTTAAATTGTGGTTATGTTACATTGCTAAGAGGCTTCATTAAATTAAATTAAGAAGGACATTCATTAATTTAAGTTAAAAATATCCTTCACTGAAAAGGACACTGTAAGTTTGTTTCTAAAGCTTATCTCAGTACCAGTCTTTGAATAAAGATCAGATGCTCTGCAACCAGAAAATTAGCAACTAGATATAGTCATTTAATAAACTAAGTCAGATGACTTAAAAATGTCACTGGGCTATACCTAATAAAAGTTCTTGACTCAAGTTCTTACTTATGATTTTACTATTACTGCTAACTAAGTTGTTTTCTGTATTGCCTGTTTCAAGAATTGTTGTCCGTTACATTAGGTGCCCAATATGCTACTAGAGATCAATGGAGAAGTAACTCCAGAAAGAATGAAAGGATAGAGCCAAAGCAATAACACCCAGTTGTGGATGTGACAGAAACAACACCCAGTTGTGGATGTGGTGATAGAAGCAAGGTCCGATGCTGTAAAGAACAATATTGCATAGGAACCTGGAATGTTAGGTCCATGAATCAAGACAAATTGGAAGTGGTCAAACAGGAGATGGCAAGAGTGAACGTTAACATTCTAGGAATCAGCAAATTAAGATGGACTGGAATGGGTGAATTTAACTCAGATGACCATTGTATCTACTACTGTGGGCAGGAACCCCTTAGAAGAAATGGAGTAGCCATCATAATCAATAAGAGTCTGAAATGCAGTACTTGGATACAATCTCAAAAACGACAGAATGATCTCTGTTGGTTTCCAAGGCAATTCATTCAATATCACGGTAATCCAAGTCTATGCCCCAACCAGTAACCCTGAAGAAGCTGAAGTTGAACAGTTCTATGAAGACCTACAAGACCTATTAGAACTAACACCCAAAAAAGATGTCCTTTTCATTATAGGGGACTGGAATGCAAAGGTAGGAAGTCAAAAAACACCTGGAGTAACAGGCAAATTTGACCTTGGAATATGGAATGAAGCAGGGCAAAGACTAATAGAGTTTTACCAAGAGAATGCACTGATCATAGCAAACACCCTCTTCCAACAACACGAGAGAAGACTCTACACATGGACATCACCAGATGGTCAACACCGAAATCAGATTGATTATATTCTTTGCAGCCAAAGATGGAGAAGCTCTATACAGTCAGCAAAAACAAGACCGGGAGCTGACTGAGGCTCAGATCATGAGCTTCTTATTGCCAAATTCAGACTTAAATTGAAGAAAGTGGGGAAAACCACTAGACCATTCAGGTATGACCTAAATCAAATCCTTTATGATTATACAGTGGAAGTGAGAAATAGATTTAATGGACTAGATCTGATAGACAGAGTGCCTGATGAACTATGGACAGAGATTCATGACATTGTACAGGAGACAAGGAGCAAGACCATCCTCAACAAAAAGAAATACCAAAAATCAAAATGGCTGTCTGAAGAGGCCTTATAAACAGCTGTGAAAAGAAGAGAAGCAAAAAGCAAAGAAGAAAAGGAAAGATATACTCATTTGAATGCAGAGTTCCAAAGAATAGCAAGGAGAGATAAGAAAGCCTTCCTCAGTGATCAATGCAAAGAAATAGAGGAAAACAATAGAATGGGAAAGACTAGAGATCTCTTCAAGAAAATTAGAGATCCCAAGGGAACATTTCATGCAAAAATGGGCACAATAAAGGACAGAAATGGCATGGGCCTAACAGAAGCAGAAGATATTAAGAAGAGGTGGCAAGAATACACAGAAGAACTGTACAAAAAAGATCTTCATGATCCAGATAATCACAATGGTGAGATCATTCACCTAGAGCCAGACATCCTGGAATGTGAAGTCAAGAGGGCCTTAGAAAGTGTCACTTGAACAAAGCTAGTGGAGGTGATGGAATTCCACTTGAGCTATTTCAAATCCTGAAAGATAATGCTGTGAAAGCACTGCACTCAATATGCCAGCAAATTTGGAAAGCTCAGCAGTGGCCAGAGGACTGGAAAAGGTCAGGTTTCATTCCAATCCCAAAGAAAGGCAATGGCAAAGAATGCTCAAAGTACTGCACAATTGCACTCATCTCACACACTAGCAAAGTAATGCTCAAAATTCTCCAAGCTAGGCTACAACAATACATGAACCATGTATTGTTGTTCAAGCTAGTTTTAGAAAAGGCAGAAGAACCAGAGATCAAATTGCCAACATTCACTGGATCATTGAAAAAGCAGTAAAAACATTGAAAAAGCTGAAACCCCAATATTTTGGCCACCTGATGTGAAGAACTGACTCATCTGAAAAGACCCTGACGTTGGGAAAGCTTGAAGGCAGGAGGAGAAGGGGACGACAGAGGATGAGATGCTTAGATGGCATCACTGACTCGACGGACGTGAGTCTGAGTGAACTCCGGGAGTTGGTGATGGACAGGGAGGCCTGGCATGCTGTGGTTCATGAGGTCACAAAGAGTTGGACACGACTGAGTGACTGAACTGAACTGAACATTATCAAATGTGTGACTGAGCCATTGATATAATGAAGGTATACAATTCCATGTGAAATCCATAGTTATAATGGATGTAACTCATATATTTTCCTTTGGTTAGCCCTCTTATGTATATATGAAAATTGATACATTCTCTCATTTTATATGGACCACTACTCAATCCAGTGAGACTAAAAAAGACATAAAAATGTCTTTTTTATCTGTACAAAGACATTTATATGCTTTATCTGTACATTTATATGCTTTTATCTGTACAAATACATTTATATGCTTGTTTGCTGTTATAAAACTACCAAAAACTAAAAATGATAATGGCCCTGCTTATACCAGTAGAACATTCCAACAATTTCTTAAAATTTGGTTTATAAAACATTCTACTGGCCTTCCCTAAAATCCACAAGGACAGGCCATAATGGAGACAGCTAATCAATCACTTAAACATATGATACAAAAACAAAAAGGGGGATATGCCATGGGACAATAAACAATATTGAATAAAGCTTTATTTACTCCTAATTTTTTGAATATTTTGACACAAATTATGGAAACTTCAGCTGAGTGACATTTTCAGGCTACATCCACAAATACAACTAAGCCTGTGATTTGGTGGCAAGATCCACTAACAAATACTTGGTCACTGGGGAAGTTAATTACATGGGGAAGAGGGTTTGCTTGTATCTCCCTAGGAGAAAGTCTAGAACCTGTGTGGATTCCAGCTTGTAGAGTAAAACCGAGCAGAAACAACCAGTGACTCCAGGCAACCTCATCATGGTTATGCTTGTCCTGATAACCATCGCAGTGAATATACCCCTGGCTTCAGCAGAAGCAAAGAATTATACCTATTGGGCATATGTACCTAATCCCCTGTTACTAAGACCTGTTAATTGAGGTGAAGGATCTATCCCTGTTTATGTTAATGACTCCTCCTGGTCCAGAAGACAAGCATTGCCCATTCATCAAAAGGAAGAGGGGACCTCCTTTATTTTATTTTTTTATATAAATTTATTTATTTTAACTGGAGGTTAATTACTTTACAATATTGTATTGGTTTTGCCATATATCAACATGAATCTGCTACAGGTGCATATGTGTTCCCCATCCTAAACCCCCCTCCCTCCTCCCTCCCTGTACCATCCCTCTGGGTTGTCCCAGTGCACCAGCCCCAAGCATCCAGTATCATGCATTGAACCTGGACTGGCGATTCGTTTCATATATGATATTATACATGTTTCAATGCCATTCTCCCAATTCATCCCACCCTCTCCCTCTCCCACAGAGTCCAAAAGACTGTTCTATTAATCTGTGTCTCTTTTGCGGTCTCGCATACAGGGTTATCATTACCATCTTTCTAAATTCCATATATATATGCTTTAGTATACTGTATTTGTATTTTTCTTTCTGGCTTACTTCACTGTGTATAATAGGCTCGAGTTTCATCCACCTCATTAGAACTGATTCAAATGTATCCTTTTCAATGGCTGCATAATACTCCATTTAATAGTACTTTGGGTTATGACACTTAGCCTCTTTGCCTGGGTGCTTACCAGGGCTATCTTAATCTATCAATGCAGGCTTTGCTTTCTGTAAATTCTTTGAATAGAATTCACACTAAGGCTCAACTGTATTTACTAGATTGAGCTTTGGATATCAAGAGACTGATCAAAGTAATCTAACTAAGCCAGATAGACCCTTATGTGAGAACAGACACATATGGGCCAACTGACAAGATCAAATACACTGGGATAATTGTCACGGAATTGAGGGGTGATATTACTTAGTGGTTCCCATGGAATTGTCTGGGACTAGTCTCCTAAGGGGTATGCAGTCTCTAATTGCTCAAACCATAACTCATCCTGCAATCCTTATAAAGAGGTGCACTGGCATGTGTCTGTATATAAGCACACTAATATTACTGCACATTCAGGATATCCCATTATCTGACATGGCAGTGGCATGTCTCTGCCACAGCCACAGCTCGAATTGCTGCTGCTGCTGCTGCTAAGTCACTTCAGTTGTGTCCGACTCGGTGCGACCCCATAGATGGCAGCCCGCCAGGCTCTCCCCTGTCCCTGGGATTCTCCAGGCAAGAACACTGGACTGGGTTGCCATTTCCTTCTCCAATGCATGAAAGTGAAAAGTGAAAGTGAAGTCGCTCAGTTGTGTCCGACTCTTGGTAACCCCATGGACTGCAGCCTACCAGGCTCTTCCATCCATGGGATTTTCCAGGCAAGAGTACCGGAGTGGGTTGCTGTTGCCTTCTCCACAGCTCAAATTAGGTAGGGCTCCAACACAAATATGAAAATTGGTCATAAGCCTGAAAAAATATCAAATTTGCTATGGAAATTATTCTCATTCCACAAATTAAACTTTGACATTCAATACATCAGCAAATTGGACATTTTATACTCAAGCTTGTGTTGATGAAAGTGAAAGAAGAGAGTGAAAAAGTTGGCTTAAAACTCACCATTCAGAAAACTAAGATCATGGCATCTGGTCCTGCGGGGAGCGAGCTCCGCCTCTGGCAAAGGTCATGAGGAAGGAGGCTTGGCATACGCAAAGGCGGGATCAAGCCTCAGGAGTCTCCCTGGAAATTCTCGAGCAATCTACCCCCAAAACCAGAGTCTGCCTACTTTCTGCTTTGTGCTTTCACCTACACCTCTGACTTTACGGGGGGCTGTCCCCCACTACCTCTCTGAAAAAAGTTAGCTTACAGCTCCAGTTAATAATTCCTGGGTGTGACAGTGTTTAACCTACAAACTCCTTTGGAAATCCTCTAGCCTGCCTGAATAGGTTTTTCCGGCCACATGTGATTGTTCAGAGCCTCCCAACTGTGAGAGGCAGGAGATGTTCTAAACTGTCTAAACACAGATTCTTTTGAGTAGTTAAAAGATTGATTAGAAATTGTATTGGTGAAGGGATTTTCACTTGTTGGGCCAATGTTTGCTGCTAAGTCTCCATATCCCTTACCTGCTGTGTCCCTGGCAGTGTATTGGTTAATATAATTGGTGTAAATAGTAGCTTTAATGTTTGTAACCTGGGACCCTTGAGTTAATTCTTTTTCTTGTTGTAGCCCACCACACCTTTGCTCTGTAGGAATGCAACTTTATCTAATGCTTTTGGAGGGTGGCTCCTGACCAATCACCTTTAGAGAAAAATAAGTTTTCTGAAGAAAAGGTCTTAAAATGTTAACAGGCCTCCGGGCCAGAAGATGATGCAAATCACCTAAGCTTTTGCATATGATAAGTTTGCAGGAAGAAAGCCTGGCTTGCTGCCTGACTCTACCCCTTCCCCCATTATCCTCTATGCATAACTTAAGGTATAAAAACTACTTTGGAAAATAAAGTGCGGGCCTTGTTCACCGAAACTTGGTCTCACCATGTCGTTCTTTCTCTTACCTTCTGGCTGAATTATTCAGCCTCTTTTCTCCACTGAATTTCCTCACTGAGCTATCCTTATTTCAGCCTCTTTTCTCCACTGAATTTCTTCACTGAGCTATCCTCATTCTATTACTCTTTATATCCTTAATTAACATTTAATTAAGCAATTGTTTCCTGATCTTCGCCTACGCCGTCTCTCCTTCGAATACCCTGGATCAGCCGGGGCTGGTCCCCGGCATGGTCCTATCACTTCAAGGCAAAAGAAATGGGGAAATAGTGGAAACAGTGACAGATTTTATTTGGGGGGCCTCCAAAATCACTGCAGATGGTGACTGCAGCCATAAAATTAAAAGATGCTTGCTGCTTGAAAGAAAAGTTATGACCAACCTATACAGCATATTAAAAAGCAGAGACATTACTTTGCCAACAAAGGTCCGTCTAGTCAAAGCTATGGGTTTTCCAGTGGTCATATATGAATGTGAGAGTTGGACTATAAAGAAAGCTGAGCACCAAAAAACTGATGCTTTTGAACTGTGATATTGGAGAAGACTCTTGAGAGTCCCTTGGACTGTAAGGACATCCAACCAGTCCATCCTAAAGGAAATCAGTCCTGAATATTCATTGGAGGGACTGATGCTGAAGCTGAAACTCCAATAGTTTGGCCACCTGATGTGAAGAACTGACTCATCTGAAAAGACCCTGATGCTGGGAAAGATTGAAGGCGGGAGGAGAAGGGGATGACAGAGGATGAGGTGGTTGGATGGCATCACCAACTCAATGGACATGAGTTTGCATAAACTCTGGGAGTTGGTGATGGACAGGGATGCCTGGAGTGCTGCAGTCCATGGGGTTGCAAAGAGTCGGACACAAATGAGCAACTGAACTGAACTGAACTGTGTTGGGGATCCATATGTGATTGTGATTGGCACTATAACTATTAAGCAGACAGAAAGGAACCTGACCTGCCAGGATTGCAAACTATATACCTGCTTGAACAGTTCTTTATTGAACTCTAATCATTCCTATGTGTGGAGAAGGAAATGGCAACCCACTCCAGTAATCTTGTCTGGAGAATCCATGGACAGAGGATCCTGGCAGGCTACAGTCCATGGGGTTGCAAAGAGTCAGGCATGACTAAGCAACTATCACTCACTCATGCCTATGTGATTTTGCATAGACATTTAGGAGTTTGGCTCCCATTAACTCAAAATAGGCCTTGAGAACTCTCCCCTGACATGCATACTTTGCTCACAGTACTAAATACTATTTTGCAAAGTTCCAAGCATTTTATTGGGCTCCTTATTGCCACCATAATGGGCATTATTGCCATCACCACCACAGCAGCAATGGCAGGAATAGCTCTCCATCAGTCGGTACAAACCACCACCTTTGTGCAGGAGTGGCACCAAAAAAAATGCCAGTTCTGCTTGGGGAGCCAAAACTCATATAGACGAGGAGATTAACAACAGGTTGGTGGATTCAGAAAATGCAGTGCTACTCGTAGGAGAAGAAGTGCAAAATCTTAAATTACAAATACATTTAAAGAGTGACTGGAATATTACTACTTTTTGTGTGACCCCCCAGGAGTATAACCATCTGAACACTCCTGGGAAAAAGTTAAATGGCACTTGCAGGACCATACAACTGACAACTTTACTCTAAATATTAAAAAGCTACAAGCAAAAGTCATTGGCATACAGCATGCTTCTCTTAGACTATTACCAGGTACAGATACACTTCAAGGAATATCAGAGGGCCTTAACTCATTGAGTCCTCTCAAGTGGATCAAAAGCATCAGAGGTGGTTTCACTGGAACACTAGCTATGTTCTGCTGTTTCACTATAATCTTCTTTAGTCCTCAGATGCATGTGAAAACCCTCCAAGAACTAATGAAGAAAGAAGTTGCGAGATCAACATATCTTCTGGTACAAAAGCGAAAAGGGGGATAGGCAGAGGTTAATAGTCAGCCTCCTGTTGCTCTGACTAAGCCGTGAGAAAATCACTATGGGAAAAAAATAAAAGCAAAATATAGCAATACAGCATAACCCAAATAAAAGTACATCGGGTTGATCAGTTGGGGTTGTTATGCCCTGCTAAGCTAAGGAAAAACATAGGGTGGACCTTGGAATGCCAGGTCAGAGCAAGTTCAGAATGCTGCCTGTGCACACACCAAGATATTTTCCCAAGGCATATGCAGGTCTATGACATCCAGCTAGGTGATACCCCTTGTACAAAAAAAAAAACAAAGATAATTTGAAGTAATCAATAAAATGGGAGACGTGACAGAGAACACAGGAGGCTGACTTCATCATAGCACAACAAATACTTTCTGCTTGCCCAGACTCTAAATAAAAGTGATGTGGCTCTGAGGAACGGGGCTCTTGATCCAAGAGGTCTTGAGTCCCCTGGTCCCATCTTTAAAACTTTAATTCTGTCTCTAGTTTCTGTTTCCCAAACTGCGTGTTGACCACTTTCAATCCCTACCTGCTGCACTGGCCGCAGCAACTTGAGATTTATTCGAATAGAATTTTGTGTTTTGTGATCCCTTTAGCATAGAAACAAGTTATTGCTAGCCACCCAGTCTAGAAATGACTTAAAGGTATACAGAGCTTTTACTGTGGGACTCACCCTGTATTGACTGAGGCAACTCTGGACATCCCAACATAAAGGTGAAGAGGGATAGACTGAGTCCTGATACGCTATTATCACTTGGCACCAGAAGTAAGTTGAGAGGGAAAAGGATATCTTTGCCAGATCAAAGTGTTATGGACTGAACTGTGTTCCCTCAAAATTTGTATACTGAAGTTCTAACCTGCCAGCATCCTTGAGTGTGAGTGTATTTGGAGATGATTACTGACTTACTGGACAGGAATCTGAGCAAACTCCAGGAGTTAGTGGAGGACAGAGAAGTCTGGTGTGCTACAGTCCATGAGATTGCAATGAGTCGGGCATGGCTTAGCGACTGAATAGCAAGGTCAAATGAGGTCATATGGACAGGCTCAGAATCTAATATGTCTAATCTTGGACATAATCCAAGATTATGGAAGAGACAAAAAAGGATGTACAGAGAGAGAAAAGGCCATGTGAGGACACAGAGCAAAGATGGCCATCTACAGGGTCAAGGAAGGAAGCCTCAGAAGAAACCAAACCTGCTCGGGTCACTTGTCACTGTCAACTTTGTTTTGGTGGTAACTTCTCTCAGTATACCTTTTTTGTCTTATGACTTTATCACCAACAATTATGTATTATGCATTCAGATTAATTAATCTTTCAAAAAATGGCTTTTGCTTCTGTCACATATAGAAAAGCCTTCCTTATTTTAAGAAAAATATAAAAGTGTGATTTATTCTAGTATTGTTTTGCTTTCTCTCTTTATCTTGAATTTTTGATGCATTTATAAACTGAACAGTTATGACTCATCTTCCTGTCATATCCAATCATCTTTTATTTTAGAATTTCATTTTGCCTCTGTGTTTGGGGCAATTAAGTTATCCACTCATTTAAATGAATTATTCGTTTATCTGTTTAATATTCCTGTTTCTCATATTTCAAGCAAGCTCAAACAAGTGACACTGTTTAATTAAAACTATTGGGAAGAGGGCTAACCACACACATGAATGAGAAAGGAAAATTAAATAACCTGAATATACCCAATAATCTGATTATTTAGCCTAATGGAAGTAAAGATTTCACAGCTGGACTGATTCTCAAAGAGATCTAGTTCAAGTTCACATTTTAGAGATAAAGCAATTTACAGAAGGCAAAATCAAAGATGTCAAAGCCTGATGCAGAAAATTTCATTTCAGCCTTTGTAATAGAAGTGAGAGGTGAAGGAGGGGATGGTGAGAGAGGACATTTTCCACTATAAATGATTTAAATGTCTCAATTTTTATCCAAACATTTGATTTTATTCAGAGACTTTTATTTCAAAATAGAGCCAATATATTATTTCCCATGATATTTTAACAGTTTTGATAAATTAAAAAAAGAATAAGATTGACAAGTTAAATAAAGCTGCTTGATCTCAACAATTAGATATTTGGCCATTTGTGCTGCTGTCCTCAGGTTACCTCTATGGCTCAGTGGTAAAGAATTGGCCTGCAATGCAGGACACAGGTTGGGAAGATCTCTTGGAGAAGGAAATGACAACCCACTCCAGTCAGTATTCTTGCCTGAAAAAAATCCCCTGGACAGAGAAGCCTGGCGTGTTCATGGGGTCACAGAGAAGCTACAGTTCATGGGGTCACAGAGTCATATATGACTGAGCACCCATGTACGTTTTAACTTTAGTATTGCCCTCACTTTTTCATTAAACTGTCGCCAAAAAAGCATACCATGTCTTAGTGTTTACAACCTCCTAGGTGCTCTATAAATGTGTTTTCGATGACATGGTATGAGAAATAAATAAATAAATCATTACCCTGATTTTCGTTCTGATACAAAGCAGCTTTGTAGTCATTCTGGAAGATTAATGGTTGCTAAGGAAAATGTGTAGTTAATAAACTTAGGTATTATTTAAGGCGCTCTTGACATAGAGGGAAAGACAGGAGGATTAGCTTTCCTCAATGAATAACTTATAAAAAATGGATTTAATATTTTTAAAATATTAAAAAAGAGCAAACTCAGCCTGTGGAGACAGTCTTGCATGTTCATACTGGTTAAGAGGATGTTTGGAGGCAGCGGTTTTGAGACCGAACATTACCACTTAAACTTTTTGTAAATTTGGGTACATCACTTAACTGCTCCAAGCTTCAGTTTCTTTTCCTATAAAATAGGGAGATAATACATGTCTGCCAGTGTTGTAAAGGTGAAAATAACAGTCTTGGCAGCACTGCAAATGACAAAACAAAATATGTGAATGTTTGTTGCTATGACTATTATTATAGGTTTCAAAAAAGTGGTTTTTTTTTTTTCTAGTTTTGTGCTATCAGGGAGGAAAAAAATTTTTTTTCTGCCTTCCTAGGATTTTCTGGCTGGTCTAAGAATTAAATTAATTTGAGCTAGATTAACAGGAGAAAATCAAAAGCTTAATAACATGTATACATGGGAGAGACCCAGGAAAGCTAAATAACTATCCAAAATGGCCAAAACCCTTGCTTTGGGACTGCAAAGGGGAAGAAGGCAACTGACACGGAAATGGGAAAGCAAATATTTGGTAAATAAATATTGTCTGGACCAGACACAATAGTAAACAAAGAGGGCTCTTTTCTCCGGGCCTTGCTGAGTCTGCAACACACCTAGCCCAGATTCTTTGCAGATAGAGCTAATGATAGCTCTATTCCGGGAACAGACCCTCTATATAAAGTCTGTTAGGTAGTTAAGGGGGAGGTAAAAGGAACAACTTTTTAAGTCTTCTGTTTCTTGAAAATAGCTAGCCTATGGTCTTCCCTGGCTGTCTAGTGGTTAAGATTCCAGGCTTCTACTGCAGGGAGTGTGGGTTTCATCCCTGATCAGGGAACTAAGATCCCGCATGATGTATGGTCAAATAAATAAATAAAATTTAAAAGCAGGTAATGGTCAATAGTAGGAAATAAGAATTTAAAAAAAGAAAACAGCCTAAATCAATCCTTATTCCAAAGAGCCACATTTTGAGGTGGCAGATTTTGTTCCCTCACAGTATCGAATGCATCCATTTGGGGCTGTGCCTTATTGAAGCTGCTACCAAGTCAGTCTAGTGGGTTAAGAAACAGATTTTATTGGCAAAGCACAAAGTATGTGATGAGCAGAAAGACAGGCACAGGTCCTCCAATACCTCTCCTTATCACACAGAGAGCTATTCTAGGGCCAGGGTTCTCCACTGGTCACACAATATAGGATTGGCAGTCAGAGGGAAGACCCTACCTCACTGTTGATAAAGAGTGCTTATCAACAGACATTCTGAATTTGGATTGCTGGCCACATATAGGAGTGGCAGACAAAAATCAGCTTCCAGTAGGCTGTGGCCTTGGTGCCAGTGGAAAGCTATATTTAGGCACAGCTACTTTATGAGGAAGGGGGATGGAGGCTAAAAGGCAGGGCTAGTGAATTCTGTGAAGTCCAACTTAGAAACAGTTAGATCCCTAGATGCCCACTTGTATCATATGTTGTTAGGCAAATGCCCTTCTTCTACCCTCAAAGAGAATTGGAGAGGATAAAACTGAGGGTCTTTGGCCTTGAATCTGCAGACTTGAGGATATAGATACCCAGGACTGGATACATAACTTAGGGGGTCTATGATTCAAAACTTACAATTTCAAGATGATTATAGTAGATGATGAAATCAAGTACAGGTCTCTTCTCGGGGCTCAGTGTGACTATACAATTTGATTTTGCCTCCATAGAGTTGGTCACATAGTATTTTACTGAAAATAAAAGGGTCAGTGTCTACACACATACTGAATATTGAACACTGGAAACCATTAACTAAGGAGCTGTTACATTTACTTTACAGATAGGAGATGGAAAGAATATTTTCAAGTATATTTGACCAGCCCAAGGATCCCTCAAAACATATTATTTAAAACCATCGTCAAGTAAAGTTTAAAGTCAAAGAAGTCCCATACACTCACAGGGATTAAAATAAATTTATATTCCCACAATTTTAAACAAAAATAAACAACTACCAGGTTGCCAAACACTCAGGGAAATATTTAATATGGAAGAGAAGCCAGAACAGAAAAAGCACGGTTTATAAGCTATATATATAGAGAGAGAGAGAGAGAAATTTTAATAGAAAAATATCATCAAACCCCTCATATTGAGACAATATTACATCTATGAAAAAAATGAACAAATGCAAATGAACATTCAGAAAAGAAAAACGATATCAGATTTTAAAACACAATAGAAAAAAATGAAAGAAGTTTTGGAAAATAAAGTTAAGAGAAATCTTGTAGAAAGTGGAGCAGAAGGACAAAGATTACTGTAAGAATGGAAAGAAAAAGAATATTAAATGATTAGTCCAAGAGTCTCAACATCCAAATAAAGATTAAACAGAGACAACAGAGGGGAGGTGATCAACGATGGGATATTAATAGTTCAAAAACTAAAACAGAAGGAATGCAGGCTGAAGAGTTCCTTTAGTCAGATGAATGAAAGTAGACCCATACCAAAGGCACATCATTGTGAAACTTCAGAACACTCTGGTCAAGGAGAAAATTCTATAATTCTATAATTATAATAATTTATAGAATTATAGAATTTATAATTCTATAATTATAATTACAGAATTCTAAAATTCTATAATTTCAGCTAGAAGGAGAAAGGGATATTAGAGGTGGTCAGAAAATAGAATGGCTTTGATGTTTCTTAGCAAAAGAGAAATACCTCCAAAATTCAGAAGGAAAATATTTCCAACTTAGAATTCAAAGCCCTGTTGAATGGTCAAATATGAGAATGAAATAAACCATGTTAATGTATGAACAGTTTCAAAAATTTTATCTTCTATGCATACTTTTTCTCGGCAAGCTACTGAAGAAAATCCTCAAAATCAAGAGAGTAAATCAAACTGAAAGGGGAAATACAGGAACAGAAATCATCAGGATGACACTGAAGGGATATGATAAATGCACGCAGCACAAAGCACCGTGAACTCAGACTGGAGTAGTGTAACTTGTTGAGGGCTCTCATTCCTGTCTCTGCAACAAATCAAGTAAGACGGAGATGGGAGCCACAAGCAGTAGTTCCAGAAGAAAAAGGTGAAAAGTTCAAAGTATGAAGGAAAAGGGGAGTCCTAGAATGATCCTTGTGCTTCAAAAAAGCGTCCAACCAGCTCAGACAGGAAAAAGAGGGTCTCCAGGAGGATTGTTTCCAGAAAAATAATAGAAATGTCTAAATTTACCAGATGTTATTGACTTTGTTGAAAATTATATTGTACTTAGAGGTACTAATGATAAGTGGTGGAGGGAAATAGCAATTCTCACAAACATGCCCACAAACACACACAAGAGAGAAACAAAAGGAAGGAAAAAAAATATTCATAATACACTAAAACTATCAGCTGCGAAATATACTTACATAGGCTTAATAATGTAAACATTGAATATTTAGCAATACCACCAATAACACCATGATAGAAATTTAGCAATAACACCACAAGGTCAAAAGCGGTATATTTTGAAAGAATAATTCAACATTAGGAAACTATAGAATCTGCCTTCCAATGCAGGAGAGGTGGGCTCAGTCCCTCGATCGGGAAGATCCCTTGGAGTAGCAAATGGCAATGCACTCCAGTATTATTGCTTGGAAAATTTAATGGACAGAGGACCCTGGCAGTTTACAGTCCATGAGGTTCTAAAGAGTCAGACATGACTGAGCATACACCCATGCAGGTAATTTACTATTTTATATTAATGGAGAAAATATACATTTATCTCTATATCTACTCAAAATGTGTTTGGTAAGAAGTCAACGTTGATTTTTCTATTAAAACAATAACCCAAAACTTTGAGTAAACAAGGGATAGAAGGAAGCTTTTCTTTGTCTTATGTAATTATGGGTCTCTAGCAAAAACAAAAATATATGCTTAACAACAAGAATTCCAATCAAAGTAAGAACAAAATAAATCACAAATTTTAACTATGTAAAATTTAAAATAAAATATATACATGGTCGCTCAGTCATGTCCGACTCTTTGCGACCCCATGAACTGTAGCCTGCCAGGCTCCTCAGTCTGTGGAATTCCCCAGGTCAGAATACTAGAATGGGTAGCCATTCCCTTCTCAAGGGGATCTTCCCAACCCAGGGATCGAACCCAGGTCTCCCACATTACAGACGGATTCTATACCTTCTGAGCCACCAGGGAAGGCCATACATGATGAAAGACATGACAAAACAGAGATGAAATAAAGATTGGGAGAAAATATATACAGTGTATCATCTATAAATCTTTAATATTCTTAATATTAAAAGGATACTGATAAATCAGTACAAAAGTGAAAGACTGCATTTGAAAAGAATGGAATGGGATGCATGTGAGACAATATATATGTAGATAGATAGATTAGACTTAGTCTTAAAAGTCTGGGTAGAAAGTGGAGTCTGTTGCAGTTTTTTAACTTTCTTTACTAAGCTCCAAACACAAATCTCAGCTGATGGTTTCTATAATGAGCTTCTGCATGGAGTAGAAATAAAAAGGACAGGTAGAGTCATCAGCAAAGTCATTGGCACAGAGACAACCTGAAAAGTAAACAGCAACTTTATTCCCATCATGGGATCCATGGAGGAGAAGGTGCAAAGTAAGTACTGCAGCTTCTCTGTAACTTTTAGAACTTTGAGGGGATGAATTACATTCTCCATTTGTGGCTCAGCCAGACTACTTAAGCAAAGGAAAAGAACTCTATTGTCTTGGCAATGCTGTGGGAAAAAAAAAATTTAGAAATGCCAGCCCCATGGTTGGCAAAGCAAATAAACAGGGCAGGTCAGGCCAGTGCAGTGGTGTGAGTCAGTGAGTTGGCCCCAGCAAGCTGGCTGAGAGAATCTAGAGAGGTTTGCCACAATGGTGGAGCCAGGAAGGATGGTCAAAGTATCTGTTACAGCACCTGGGAGACAGAATCACCAACCTGTAAGCCACTGTAATATCCTCTCCAGAGTCTCAGTAAGTTGGCCAGAGATAGCTTAATAATTTGCAGAACTCAGTGCAAAATGCAAATGCAGGACCCTTATTCAAAAAGCAGGAAGAAGTTCCATTACCAGTACTTAACTATACAGTTTTTTTTACTTTCTTCTGTGGTCTCTCCCTTGACTTTTCATGTCTTTTTTATTTCCCATGTAATGGTGTTCTGAGTAAAGAAAAGTTTGTTTTTAATTATTAGAAAGAATTTTATCATTCATCTTTATGCAAGACCCTATGCTCTTCCCCAGTAGTATATTGGACAACTTCTGACCAGAGGGGCTCCTCTCCCAGTGTCATATCTTTTTGCCTTTTCATACTGTTCATGGAGTTCTTGTGGCAAGAATACTGGAGTGGCAAGAATACTAGAGTGCTGTGCCATTCCCTCCTCCAGTGGACCACGTTTTGTCAGCACTCTCCACTATGACCCACTGTGATCCATTATGACCCTACTCAGTCTTGGGTGGCCCTGCACTGCATGGCTCATAGCTTCACTGAGTTACACAAACGCCTTCATCATGACGAGCCTGGGGTCCCAGATTAGGTACAAATATAAGAGCACTGAACTCATTTGCACAATCACTGAAAGCACCCAATTCATATTTCACAGCTTATATGTGTGTGTACTTTGTTCTTACCAAGTACTGCACAAAAGTGACTCAACTGTTTTTATTTTGTTTTTTGACTCATGCACATATACCTTCAACTTACTACAAAGTGAAGAAGGACTGACATGTGATGGAACTAAGACCCGCCCTCGCTTTCCTTCTTTGTCATTTTCAGTGTAAGATGAGGACTCATATCTTACATATATTGATTTCAAAAGTGACCCAACTTTTGCACATCAGCATTTATTAGTGATGAATACTTGGTACATTAACCTTTAAAAGATTATAATGTACAAACAATAAATGTACCTTGTATTTCAATATTTACTTTCCTGAATAGATAGGTCTATTATATATCAACTATGCTATGCTATGCTAAGTCACTTCAGTCGTGTCCGACTCTGTGCAACCCCATAGACGGCAGCCCACCAGGCTTCCCCGTCCCTGGGATTCTCCAGGCAAGAACACTGGAGTGGGTTGCCATTTCCTTCTCCAGTGCATGAAAGTAAAAAGTAAAAGTGAAGTCACTCAGTCGTGTCCGACCCTCAGCAGCCCCATGGACTGCAGACTTCCAGGCTTCTCCATCCATCCACGAGATTTTCCAGGCAAGAGTACTGGAGTGGGGTGCCACTGCCTTCTCCATATATCAACTATACCTCAATAAAAAAATTATATAACAAAACTTTAGAATCTATAGAGAAAATATTTTATATTTAAAGTAATCAAAAATGACTATATCAGAAATGACTATAAATACACAGCAAATTTTTTTTTAATTCAGAATTATTGTTTATTTTTACAGCAATTGCCAAATTTTTGTCTTAAATTTGAATTTCCCAAAGTTCCAGTAAAATAGAGTCTGGTCCTAATATGTCTAGCTGTCTGTGTGTGTGCATGTGTGTATAATGTATGGAGGTACTCATCACTGTATATTAAGTAGGATCTGAGCCCCAAAGAATTGATGCTTTTGAACTGTGGTGTTGGAGAAGACTCTTGAGAGTCCCTTGGACTGCAAGGAGATCCAGCCAGTCCATTCTGAAGGAGATCAGACCTGGGATTTCTTTGGAAGGAATGATGCTAAAGCTGAAACTCCAGTACTTTGGTCACCTCATGCGAAGAGCTGACTCATTGGAAAATACTATGATGCTGGGAGGGATTGGGGGCAAGAGGAGAAGGGGACGACAGAGGATGAGATGGCTGGATGGCATCACTGACTCGATGGACGTGAGTCTGAGTGAACTCCGGGAGTTGGTGATGGACAGGGAGGCCTGGCGTGCTGTGATTCATGGGGTCGAAAAGAGTCGGACACAACTGAGGGACTGAACTGAACCGAACTGTACCTTGTTTATAGACTACCAGTTTCAGTTTGGGCTTCCCTCATAGCTTAATTGGTAAATCATCTGCCTACAATGCAGGCGACCTGGGTTCGATTCCTGGGTTGGGAAGATCCCCTGGAGAAGGAAATGGCAACCCACTCCAGTATTCTTTCCTGGAGAATCCCATGGACAGAAGAGCCTGACAGGCTACAGTCCACAGGATCATGAGTCGGACACAACTTGGCAACTAAACCACCACCACCACGAATTTCAGTTAAAGTAAATGCAAATCTGCTTTTATGAAATTATAATATTTAACTTTAAATATTACATATATTTATTTCTATTTCTGTTTTGACTATGCCAAAGACTTTGACTGTGTGAATCACAATAAACTGTGGAAAATTCTGAAAGAGATGGGAATACCAGACCATCTGATCTGCCTCTTGAGAAACCTATATGCAGGTCAGGAAGCAACAGTTAGAACTGGACATGGAACAACAGACTGGTTCCAGATAGGAAAAGGAGTATGTCCAGACTGTATATTGTCACCTTGCTTATTTAACTTGTATGCAGAGTACATCATGAGAAATGCTGGGTTGGAGGAAGCACAAGCTGGAATCAAAATTGCTGGGAGAAATATCAATAACCTCAGATATGCAGAAAACACCACCCTTATGGCAGAAAGTGAAGAAGAACTAAGAGCCCCTTGATGAAAGTGAAAGAGGAGAGTGAAAAAGTTGGCTTAAAGCTCAACATTCAGAAAACTAAGATCATGGCATCTGGTCCCACCACTTCATGGGAAATAGATGGAGAAACAGTGGAAACAGTGGCTGACTTTATTTTTCTGGGCTCCAAAATCACTGCGGATGGTGATTGCAGCCATGAAATTAAAAGACGCTTGCTCCTTGGAAGGAAAGTAATGGCCAACCTAGACAGCATAATAAAAAGCAGAGACATTACTTTGCCAACAAAGATACATCTAGTCAAGGCTATGGTTTCTCCAGTGGTCATGTGTGGATGTGAGAGTTGGACGATAAAGAAAGCTGAGCAACAAAGAATTGATGCTTTTGAACTGTGGTGTTGGAGAAGACTCTGAGAGTCCCTTGGACTGCCAGGACATCCAACCAGTCCATCCTAAAGGAGATCAATCCTGGGTGTTCATTGGAAGGACTGATGTTGAAGCTGAAACACCAAAACTTTGGCCACCTGATAGGAAGAGTCAAAGGCCCTGATTAGAAAAGGCCCTGATGGCTGAGCAAGATTGAAGGCAGGAGGGGAAGGGGACGACAGAGGATGAGATGGTGGGATGGCATTACCGACTCAATGGACATGGGTTTGGGTGAATTCTGGGAGTTGGTGATGGACAGGGAGGCCTGGTGTGCTGTGGTTAATGGGGTCGCAGAATCGGACATGACTGAGCGACTGAACTGAACTGAACTGATTACATATATTCATCAGGTAGCTCCACTGCTGCATTCTGCATTGCATATAAATAGACTTGGACTATAAAATGATATCTTTCTCTATATTCTCTTCTAATGAGGAATTTCATCATTATATGTATGTTATAAAAATTTCATACCATTAGACATACAATTAGATTTAAAGTATAACTAGAAATAGTTATCTATTTAATATCTTTTATTGACCTGAATTATAATTAATCATCTAAAACATTTGTTAGTTTGTCTAGAGTATTTTCCTTAATTCTTTTTGTCTGCAGAAAAAAAAATTCAGAAACTCTCAAGTTATAAAAGTAGTACTCTAAGGGAATGGAAGTAAATGAGATGGCCTTAAAATACCTAAATTCAGTGCAAATTACATATACAGACACATACATCTATATAGAAATATATGTATTCATATATATTGCCAGGAGCCGGTGAGGCATTCCACTCGTGACAATGGTCATGAGGAAGGAGGCTCGGCATACGCAAAGGCGGGATCGAGCCTCAGGAGTCCGCCCGGATATTCTCGAGCATCTGCCCCCAAAAAACCAGAGTCTGCCTATTTTATTGCTTTGTGCTCTCACCTCTGACTTTATTGGGGGCTGTCCCCTACCACCATCTCGCTCTCTCTGTCAAAGAGTTAACTTACAGCTCCAATTAATAAAAGTTCCTGGGCAATTAGGAGTGTTTAAATCCAAACCCCTCAGATGGCTCTCTAACTCGCCTGACAAGTTTACCTGGACTCCTGCAGCTATGCATACGATTGTTTACAGTCACGGGAAGCTTAAGATATTCTAATAGCTTAGAGCCTCTCAGAGAGTTAGAAACTGTCAGAATAAAACTAGTAAAAGATTTCATTGATGAGCCAATGCTTGTTGCCAAGTTTTTACATCCCCTGAATTGTATCCTTGAATATGTATTAATTAATATAGTTGGTATATAGAAAAAATAAGTAGTGGCCTTGGTGTTAGTAACTTTAGACCCTTAAGGTAATAAATTCTTTCCTTTGTTGTAAACCCATTACACATCCGCCCTATAGGAATGCAATTTTATCTTCGGAAGATGGAGCCAAACCTTAAAATAATTACTCTTAGAGAAAATAAGTCTCTGTTGATAAGTCCTTGTCAAGAGTCATAAAATGTTAATAGGCCTTCTGGCCAGAAGATGATGTAAATCACCTAAGCCATTTGAATACGATAAATTTGCAGGAAAGAAACCCTGGTTTTTGATAAGGATCAAAAACTGCTGACTTTGCATCCCCTATTATCCTCTATGTGTAACTTAGGGTATAAAAACCCCTGTGATGGTATGGGGAGGGAGGAGGGAGGAGGGTTCGGGATGGGGAACACATGTATACCTGTGGCGGATTCATTTTGATATTTGGCAAAACTAATACAATTATGTAAAGTTTAAAAATAAAATAAAATTAGAAAAAAAAAAAAGAAAATAAAGCTACGGGCCTTTTTCACCAATGCTTGGTCTCCCCATGTCATTCTTCCCTTTAACTTCCAGCTGAGTCTCCATCTGGAGCGCGGAACCCACCATGCTTACTAATTATACCTGGGCTTCTAAGATCCGACCGGGGAGGCCTCAGTGTCTCCTCTCCTTCGGGAGAACGGAAGGATGCCTGCGGCCTACGTAAGTGGTGCAAACTTCTTGTCTTGAAGTTTTATTGGTCTCCCGCGCAAACCAAGCTACTCAGCCTCTTTTCTCCACTGAATTTTCCTACTGAGCTATCCTCATTCTATTACTCTTTTATCTCTAATTAACATATAAATAGTTGCCTAGGCCATCTCTCCTTCGAATACCCTGGATCAGCCAGGGCTGGACCCCAGCAATATATTATTTAAAATTCATACATATGACAAATTTTTCAGTTTAATAAATCTGTATCCTCAAAATATGTGATTAAAGAAGTCAGAATATTTGACTGAAATCCAAATATTCCACAAAAAAGCAAAATTCAGTGTTTATTAGCCTTTAAAATATAAGCATATATATAACTTAAAAATAATCAGAGCATTTTTGTATATGAACTGATTAGTAGTACTAAAATTGCAACACAATTCTGTCAAATAGCAATAGCTGTTCCATCTAAACTTCAACTTTCTCAGTCTAGGATCAAACCTAAGCTACTTTCAATCCCTATCTTTCTCAAATTAAACTATGTAGTAGAATAGACAAACCAGAAATGCACTGCAGTTTGAAAACTGCACATCACTGAAGCTCTGATACTGCGATTTTTTTTAATCTGATACTGATTGATTTTTAAAGATATTTGACTAGAAAATACTTTTAAACCTCTAAAAATCAACGTGTCTCAAAATATAACTACTACAGCAAAGTCCAACTTTAACATTGTAATCAATTGAAGTTATTTTGGTTAAAAAATCTGGACTCTGAATAGATAATGTTCTGTTTAATACTTCTATGTTATATTCATGACAGCATTGACTTTGAAATTTATTATGACTTCAGATTCTGTGTAGTTGTTTTTGTAGACTTTTCAATATTTTGTTATGGAATAATTTGGAATAATATTCCAGGTAATTTTGATATGAGAATGAGCTTAATGGAGTTGAAATGCCAATTTTGAGTCCTATTTTTTTCCTTTAGAGAGCTCCTTCTTGCCATAATCACCGCATACCTACCCACTCTCTATAATTTGCATTTTCTTACAGGCAATCCTTGTTGCTATATTTCTCTCATATATATTATTGAATTTATAAGCCTGTATCTAATTATTACAGAAGAGAAATGGATCAATAGAAATATAATTGAAAATATCTTACTGCCTCAAAATTATTCTAATTACAAATGAAATATTGCAAAATTCTGAAAATAGTATATCAGCATCTTTTTAAGGAAATGGCCAGTTCTTTGCATGTGGATCAAGTCAGAAAATTTATTGGTGTTTGATTTACAGGTGATCCATGGAGAGAGCAATAAAATGTGACCTAGAACCCTCATAGCTCAGTTAGTAAAGAAACTGTCTGCAGTGCAAGACACCGGTTGGATTCCTGGGTCAGAAAGATCCACTGGAGAAGGGATAGGCTACCTACTCTGGTATTCTTGGGCTCCCCTTGAGGCTCAGTTAGTAAAGAATCTGCCTGAAATGCAAGAGACCTGGGTTCAATCCCTGGGTTGGAAAGATCCCCTGGAGAAGGGAAAGGCTACCCACTCCAGTATTCTGGCCTGGAGAATTCCATGGACTGTATAGTCCATGGGGTCGCAAAGAGTCGGACACAACTGAGCGGACACAACTAAGCGACTTTCACTTTCCCTAGAATCAGGATAGTGATTCATTGATCCAGTCCTGACTGTAGGTGTCACTAATAGTCTAATGGTGACTCAGTAGCTTACATATGAATATAATATATTCATATTATAGATGACCTTTTGTGATTCTGCTTATTTTTCCTTCAGTTTGTTACCATACCCCTTTAGATGATGGTTCTCAACCTGAGTTACACACCACCATCAATTCTGGAAATGTCTAAAAACACAGTTTCACAGTACAATCCAATTCAGATCTATTGATTCAGAATCTTTCAGAAGAAAATCTAGAAACCTAATCCTAGCCTCCATCCCTCTTGCCCTTCCTTCCTTCATTTTTCCTTCCTCCCCTCCCTTTTTCTCCCTTCATTTTACTAGGATGAAAGTCATTGGTGTACGATGGAAGAGAGAAACAAAGAAATAACGAAGAAGTCAGTATCAAAAAAATCCTTGCTTTGAACAAAAGCAAATGCTCAAATATCTTAGCTCTGAGTTGCTTTTTTTAAGTGGAAAATATGATGGTTTATCCAGCTCATTTAAAAGTCACACTAAAGTGTCTGAAAACAGATATAAGACCAAAAAAAGACAGCCTCCACCTTATGCCCTTTAAAATGTCGTTGGGACTTCGCCTTCCAATGCACAGAGTGTGGGTTCGATCCTTGGTCAGGGAGCTAAAATCCAACCTACCTCAGGGCCAAAAATCCAAAACAAAAAACAGAAGCAATATTGTAACAACTTCAATGAAGACTTTTAAAGTGGTCTGCACCCAAAAAATCTTAAAAATAAAATATGAACACAACTTTCAGTAGTTCCCACTATTATTTTCCTGTAGTATTTTATTGAAACTTCTGGAGATGCTTTTCTGAAGGCCCAACCTGATGGTTGGTTTATTTGCCTACCTGTATTTCTATAGTATGAATTCCTTAAAAGAAATTTAACAGTACTGAGCTTGTCCTCAATTTTTCCCAGTGTGCTCTGCTATTCATGGCTTCCACTGGCTAAAACACCCTTCCCCACCCTATTCATCTCTTGAATTTCCTCTTTATCCTTCTAAATGAAGCTTGAACATTCAGTAAATAATTATTGAGTGCCTCTCTAATGCCAAGAATTGTGCTTGCACAGAAAATACAAAATTGAATTAGGCTTTGTCCCTTCACCAAGGATATTACTGTCTGGCTGTTGAGAGTGATAAGTAAATAAACAATTACAGCAAAGTGTGATAAGGATGATGCTGAGAACACTTCGCTAACACCGCAAAGCAACGTATCAATTGAACTAGAAGGCCATGATAAGATGAAGCTCCCAGTATCATGTGTCTCTACACTGTCCTTGAAACTTTCCTCTTAATATTAGCATTTTTATCATTTGAATGAAAACATAAAAAAATACTTTTAGTAAGACTTGAGGGAAAGCAAAGCTTCAGATGAGAAATCTAATACACTAGAGAGATGAACTAAGATCCAAGCTAATATCAGCAGTCTAGTTTGAGGGTCTGAAGTCAAAGTAATTGCATTTAATAAGGGGAAACTCTAGCATGAAGTCCTAGGCAGGCAGTCAGGAAGGGAAGATGAACATAAAATGGAGGAGACCAGGGAAAGTAGGAACCCATAAGCGCAAGTTGAAACCACAGAGGGCAGACTGAAACCTATGTCAACTTTTGCTGCCTGGGACCTTGGTGACAAAGATATCCTGCAGAATTTCCAGGGTCCTTTGTCACAGAGGTAACACACACACCTGACCCAGGATTCGGGGTCAGGTAAAACTGAAATGAAGCTGACCGCAGATTCGGGGCAAGCTAGAGCAGTTGCAGGCCCAGCCAGCTGCTACCTCCACCCAAGGAAGTGACTCAGCGTATCAGAAACGTGTGTGAGCTAAAACAGAGCTGTTGGCTCCCTTGACCCTCCAGTCTCCTAAGGATCTCCCTCGTGGCCCACGCTAGCACACAAGAAAGGGACTTAAGGAAAATGTGGTTCCGCGTCTCCAAAATGACACATCATGAAGTGTCATGGTCTGCACCATGGGTTGAAAAAGAATTTCCAGACACGAGGCAGAAAGAGAGGAAAATAGAGCTTACGAGGGCAGGAGACTCTGTTAGAACAGACGACTGGTCAAGGGAAAGCCAGTGACCAACATGGGTCATCTGCCTGTTTTTATAACCCGGAAAAAAGGAACGAGGTAGAGATCTTGCCTTATGGGGGAGGAACATATACTTTCCTTATATGGAGAAGGAGAAGAACAGGACGAATACCTTTCCTTATATGAGACAAAAGGAGACAAGCCAGGCTGCCCTGGAGGGCTCAAAAATTTAGCAACAGTTGCAACATTGTGAGAAGGACGATAAGCATCTGGTGCTTTCTGTTCCTGTGTTCTGAGGCTCCTCCAGTTTATTTTGTTCTTTAGTCCTCTGGGCACCACTTGAAGCCTGAATAATAATGGCATGATGTGGACAAACCGGTTACTTAAAAATACTCCATACTATCTGTTTTCTCATACTTAATAATTGAACTGATTGGGTAAACAGTACCTACAATCAATTCTGCATATTGCATTTTAAGATGTCCTTGGTGGATCTGAGGATGCACATTATAATTCCCAGGTGGCACTAGTGGTAAAGAACCTGCCTGCCAATGAAGGAGACATGAAAGATGCAGGTTCAATCCCTGGGTTGGGAAGATGCCCTGAAGGAGGGCATGGCAACCCACTCCAGTATTCTTACCTGGAGAATCCCCATGGACAGAGGAGCCTGGTGGGCTACAGTCCATGGGATCACAAAGAGCCCAACATGACTGAAGTGACTTAGCATGTATATATATATATATATACACACACACATACACACACATATATACATATATATACACATAAAGATCCCGGTGATTCTTGAAATTTTTAAGGAGCTCTCATGTAGAAGAGGTAATAAGTTTATTTGGTTTGCTGCAGAGGTTGAGCAGTTAAAATGTCACAGAGAGGTAAATTTGGGGAAATTTTTGGTTTAATTTAAAGTCTAAAACCCAATATGGAATGCACATTCTACAAAGGCAGGTAATATTGTGTATGTGTGTGTGTGTTTATCTGCGTGTGTGCACGTGTGCTTTTAATTTCCAATATTCAGTACATATCAGCATGTGTGTAAAATGATCTTCAAAAGTTTGTTGGATTAATCAACTAACTAATGGACAACTGGGGAAATTTTCTAACAAATGAAATTGAACTAGCTAACTGAAATGAACTATGTATGTATTCTATAATTCCATTATATCACTAGTAAGCTCACCATCTCTTCACAAGCCTGTGCTATTAACATTACAAGATGGTAAAATTCAGGAAACAGGAAAACATAAGCAACCTTCATAAAAGATTCATAGAAATCTCAGATCTTAGAGAAATCAGTTTAATAAAATCATAGGGTCCAGTTATAGGGTCCAGCCAATGAACCTAAAAAGGGTACAGGGAAAATAATTTTTTCCTCCCCTATAGTCTGAAAATTGTATTTTATTTAGGGAGTGTAAGTGTTTTGAATTTCACTAATTAATTGTATTCTATTGGCCTGCTTGGTTTTCACTTTTTCAGTTTAACATCATTTAAAAATCTATCCATGCTCTTTAAATAGCTCATCAGGCTCAGTGTTTCTCCCTGCCACACTGTTATTCCTAGTATGCTTTGATAATTTTTTTATCAATTTTCCTGGTAAAAACAGCAAGAACAATCCCTTATGATTATACAGTGAAAGTAATAAATAGATTCAAGGGATTAGATCTGATAGATAGAGTGCTGAAGAATATGGATGGAAGTTTGTGACATTGTACAGGAGGTGGTGATCAAAATCATCCCCAAGAAAAAGAAATGCAAAAAGGCAAATGGCTGTCTGAGGAGGTCTTACAAATAGCTGAGAAAGAAGAGAAGTGAAAAGCAAAGGAGAAATGGAAAGATATACTCATCTGAATGCAGAATTTCCAAGAATAGCAAAGAGAAATTCAAAAGCTTTCCTAAGTGAACGGTGCAAAAAAATAGAGGAAAACAATATAATGGGAAAAACTAAAGATCTCTTCAAGAAAATTAGAGATACCAGGGGAACATTTCATGCAAAGATGGGCACATTAAAGGACAGAAACAATATCTACCTAACAGAAACAGAAGGTATTAAGAAAAGGTGGCAAGAATACACTGAAGATTAATACAAAAAAAGATCTTAATGACCCAGATAACCATGATGGTGTGATCACTCACCTAGAGCCAGACATCTTGGAGTATGAAGTCAACTGGACGTCAGAAAGCTTCACTTGAACAAAGCTAGTGGAGGTGATGGAATTCCAGCTGAGCTATTTCAAATTCTAAAAGATGATGCAGCTAAAGTGCTGCACTCAATATGTCAGCAAATTTGGAAAACTCAGCAGTGGCCACAGGACTGCTCAGAAGGGAGAAAAGATCGCAGGGAGAAATATCAATAACCTCAGATATGCCGATGACACCACACTTATGGCAGAAAGCAAAGAGTAACTAAAGAGCTTCTTGATGAAGGTGAAAGAGGAGAGTGAAAAGTTGGCTTAAAACTCAACATTCAGAAAATGAAGATCATGGCATCCATTCTCATCACTTCATGGCAAATAGATGGGGAAACAATGGAAACAGTGACAAACTATTTTCTTGTGCTCCAAAATCACTGCAGATACTGACTGCAGCAACAAAATTAAAAGACCCGTGCTCCTTGGAAGAAAAGCTACAACAAACCTAGACAGCATATTAAAAAGCAGAGACATTATTTTGTCAACGAAGGTCCGTCTAGTAAAAGCTATGGTTCTTCCAGTAGTCATGTGTGGATGTGAAAATTGGATTGTAAAAAAGACTGAGCGCTGAAGAACTGATGCTTTTAAACTGTGGTGTTGGAGAAGACTCTTGAGAGTCCCTTGGACTGCAAGGATATCAAACCTGTCAATCCTAAAGGAAATCAGTCCTAAATATTTACTGGAAGGACTGATGCTGAAGCTGAAGCTCCAATACTTTGGCCACCTGATGCAGAGCTGACTCATTAGAAAAGACCTTCATGCTAGGAAAGATTGACGGCAGGAGGAGAAGGCGATGACAGAGGATAAGATGTTAGATGGCATCACTGACTCAATGGACATGAGTTTGAGCAAGCTCTGGGAGTTGGTGATGGACAGGGAATCCTGGCAGGCTGCAGTTCATGGCGTGACAAAGAGTCAGATACGACTCAGTGACTGAACTGAACTGAACACCTGGGATAACTTGTGATGTGAGGTATGATTCCAACTTAATTTTCTTGAATTATATCAGTTTCCTAATGCCATCTACCAAAAAAATCTATTGTTTTTGCACTCACTTATACTGCAGCATTATCATATAGAAAATTCATATATGTGTTTATACACATGTCTATATATATTCCTGAGGAGAAGGCAATGGCACCCCACTCCAGTACTTTTGCCTGGAAAATCCCATGGACTGAGGAGGCTGGTAGGCTGCAGCCCTTGGGGTCACAAAAAGTTGGACACGACTGAACGACTTCACTTTCACTTTTCACTTTAATGCATTGGAAAAGGAAATGGCAACCCACTGCAGAGTTCTTGCCTGGAGAATTCCAGGGACGGGGGAGCCTGGTGGGCTGCCGTCTATGGGGTCGCACAGAGTCGGACACGACTGAAGCGACTTAGCAGCAGCAGCAGATATATTCCTGAACTTGCCATTGTGTTCTGAGGTCTTTCTATCTGTGATGAATTCCACATTGGTTTCATTATTATTGTATCATTATTATGGCTTTTTACTATGCTTTGATCTAGCAGGATGTGTTCCCATTCTTTGCTTATTTTTTAGATAAAAGTAACCAAATTATTCAAAGACCTTTATTCTCCCATGTATATTTTTTAATATAATTCCTAAGTTCCCCTAAACATGCCTGATTGAATTTTGATTGAAAATAGGATAGCATCTCCTTGAAAATATTGACCATGCATATTTTAGACCCTTATTCTGTCTGGCCCATTAATCCTACTGACTTTTAGGTTTCAGTGTATTGCCTCTCTTTTATAACACTGCCACGACAGTTTCCTAATTTTTTTCCTGTGTGCTGGTATTGGAGAATTAGCTACTTTGACAAGTTATATGTGCCCATGGCAGGTTTGAAATTCAGGCCCTAAATTGCAATAAGCTGGAAAGTGTAGAAATGGGATGGGTCCAGAGAACATGAGGTTTAACAATCAAGGCTCAACCATTCTATTTTAAAATGCACCTTCCTCCATACAGCACCAGTAAGACTGAAGGACATCCTGGGGTCTCCCGCTTCCCACCCCTGGTATCATTCAGTGTTTACCAGGAGAACTCCAGCACTGTCCTGTATCACCCTTCTGTGTTTGGTTTATGCAGCTTCCATTCTAGGGTCAGTCTCCCCCTGACACTGTTAATGTCACCATCACAGGTCCTGCTTATTAGTTCAGATTATCCAGAAAACTTATTAGAGTTGGCAGTTTGCAACATTAATAAAACACATTTTTAGACTTTTATTTCCCAAGGTATGTAAATGAGGGAACTCCCCAAGTGGCGTGAGTGGTAAAGAATCTGCCTGCTAATGCAGGAGACACAAGAGATGCAGGTTCAATCCCTGAGTCAGGAAGATAGCCTGGAGTGGGAAGTGGCAATCCACTCCGGTATTCTTGCCTGTAAAATTCTACAGACAGAGGAGCCTGGAAAGCTACAGTCTACGGGGCTAAAAAGGATGGGACATGGCTGAGAGACCCAGCACACATATGTGTATATGAAACCAGTCACAAAATTTCTAGCTTGCCAGGTAATGCAGTAGAAATTTATCAAGCTAGGAAAAAAAAAACAACAACACTACTTTCTCTCTATCACAGTTCAGAGCATGATTGTACACACTTTTCTATGTAATAAAGTACACACATACACAGAGAAAGGACATTCATTCATGGGGAAAGGGAATGAGTATATGTACAGACTTGGAAGTAAAATTGCCTGGATTGGAATCCAGTGATACTTTTGAGTTATTACATGACCTTGCACTAATTATTTAACCTCAGTTTCCCCAATCTACCAGCTACCTACTTCACAGGGTTGTTGTGAAGTTAAACTGAATTATTATATATATATATTAATACATATATGCATATATGTGCATATAAAATTGGGTCTAGTACATGGTAAGTACCTCATAAATGTTGACTGTTGTTATTATTATCGTTGCCTTCAGAGATTTCAGGAGCTTGAAATTTTTTATCACTGTTATTTATTTTTTTCTCACTGTTATTGAGAAAATAAATTTATTTTCTCTGTTATTTATTCTTTTCCCCATTTTGTGCCCTCTAGTGGTAATTTTAAACATGACTTGCTTGATTTTACATGGATTCTTTTCCTTTTTGTTTTTTTAAATGTGTTTATTTTTTAATTGAAGGACAATTGCTTTGCAGAATTTTGGTGTTTTCTGTCAAATATCAACATGAATATAAACCTACTTTTTTTCTCTGATCTTATTAAACCCAAATTATTTTACCTGCGATCTTATACGTGTATGATTGCAGGCAATTTGCAACCATCTTTTATGGATTTGGTAAGGAATAGTTTGAGGATTGTTTTGCAAAAGAAATTTTCTTCTCTTCGGTGCTTGTTTGGATTCATTTCTCAAGGAAGGCTTTGTCCAAAAGCAATCCCTTTCTCTAGAAACTAAAACTCTGCCTTTACCTTGCATTCCCTACAATCTCTCCGTTTTACACCTTGTAAAAGTAACAAGACATTTTTACATTGGCAGTGTTACTTCCCTGCCTCCTGAAATGTAAGCATTAATCTACAAAGATAACGATGTTCCAAAAATAAAATGGTAGCATCCATAAGCTATTGGAAGCTTAACCAAATAATGATAAAACACTTATCTGAAGCTATTGGTTGTCTTGAAAAATCAGTCAGCTTCCCTCCCTTCCCTTCCTTTCCTTATTAAAACCTTTACTTATTCTCACTCTGAATTTAGAGATAAAGCAGATTATTCTTTTTTTCCAGCTCTCCTGAGATATAGCTTCATGTAAGTTTAAAGTATACATGTGGTGATTTGATACACATATATTTTGTGAAACAACTGCCATAATAGGATTAATTAACACCTCCATCACCTCACATAATTCCCATTGTGTTTGTGTGGTGAGAACATTTACAATCTACTCTCCTAGCAACCTTCAAGTATATAATAAAATATTGTTGACTATAGTCACCATACTGTACTTCTAGAACTTACTAATCTTCTAACTGGAAGTTTGTTCATTTGATCAACATCTCTCCATTCCCCCTATATGCCAGTCCTGTCATCCACTCTTCTACTCTTTAAAACAGATTATTCTTAACTGTTTTATGGTGAAGGAGATTATTGTCAATTGGTATAAGCTGCAATTGCCCAGTCCCTTCCCTAATTCCCTTTCCCCTGCTGTTGTTCAGACATTCAGTAGTGTTCAACTCTGTGACCCCATGGACTTCAGCATGCTAGGCCTCCCTGTCCCTCACCATCTCCAGGAGTTTGCCCAAGTTCATGTTCATTGCATCAGTGATGCCGTCCAGCCATCTCATCTCCTGATGCCCTCTTCTCCTTCTGCCCTCAATCTTTCCCAGCATCAGGGACTTTTCCAGTGAGTTGTCTGCTCAAATCAGATGACCAAAATACTGGAGCTTCAGCATCAGTTCTTCCAGTGAATATTCAGGGTTGATCTCCCTTAAGATTGACTGGTTTGATCTCTTTATTGTCCAAGGGAATTTCAGGAGAATTCTCCAGCACCACAGTTCGAAGGCATCAATTCTTTGGCACCCTGCCTTCTTTACGGTCCAGCCCACAACCATGCATGTCCACTGGGAAGATCATAGACTTGACTATACAGACCTTTGTCAGCAGAGTAATTTCTCTGCTTTTCAACATACCGTCTAGGTTTGTCATCTGTTTCCTGCCAAGAAGCAAATATCGTCTGATTTCATGGCTACAGTCACCATACACAGTGATTTAGGAGCCCAGGAAGAGGAAATCTGTCACTACTTCCACCTTTTTCCTTCTATTTGACATGCGGTAATGGGGCCAGATGTCATGATCTTAGTTTTTTTAATATTTAGTCTTAAGCCGGCTCTTTCACTCTCTTCCTTCACCCTCATCAAGAAGCTATTTAGTTCCTCTTCACTTTCTGCAGGAAAAAAATCTTAAGTTTTTCCCCCCACTATCAGAAATAAAAGCAAAGACCTAACTGGAATTTTTCTTTTTCTATTTTACAGACTTAATTTTTTAGGGTGGTTTTAGGTACACAGCAAAATTGAGAGAAAATTAGGACATTTCTCATATGCTCCTCATAGGGATAAACTTCCCCATAACCAGCATTCTTAATAACAGATCTTAGATATTTTTACAACACAGCTCTTTATATACATTTTTAAAATATCACCTTAGACCACACAAACAGCAAATAGACATATCATGCAGTGGGCTATATTAAACTGTAAGAAATTAATCGAGTTATTTGAAAGACCCTGTATTTTTATTTATATCCCAAAAAATTAAGTCAGAAAGGAGAATTGGAATAATAAACTATATGATTTAGTGAATACATCAAATATTCAAAAAATGATCTTGAGCTACTTAATTTATTCATACATTATTTTGTCCTTGATCAGAATAGGGACATAAATATAAGAGAAGGAAAGAACCTCCCTCATAATGAGTTGTCTGGTTTGACTGATAACATTTATTTCATGATCCCTAAAACTTCCTTCTCTGAGCTTGGAGTGGAAAAAAGCTTACTATAAAGAAAATTTTATTACCTCTCCTTTCTAAGTTAGTGAAAGAAGGCATGCCCTTTTGATGTAGATTGCAATCATTACTATTGAGTAAGAAAGATAAGAGCAGAAAAAGATGGAGAAAGCCTGACCACTTGCTTCGGAAAAGAAGTATGAGTCACTCCAAGAATGGCCAACGAGGACTTTTCAGGAAGAGACTTAAACTAGATCCATAAGCCATGACTGGCAAACAGCACAGGTATTAGAAATCAATTTTTGCTACCAGTTCTTATCAACTTTCTCTCAGTTTTAAATTCTACAAGCATAATCCACGTAAGCTAATATACCTATGATGAGTTTAGATTATATACTAAGATTTATTTAATACATTTACTTTAATTCCATTGGATGGAGGAGTTAGCAAAAGCAAAATAAAATTAAAAAGAGAGATTTTTTTTTTTTAATATTTAAAGAAGAGACAAAGTTTGTCTCTTCTGACCAATCTCATCAGGCTCCTCCAAGTCTTCCTCTCTACCAGACCTAAAGCTTGGTCTTTAAAGACTTAAACAGGGATTCCCAAGTAGTATTAGTGCTAACAAACCTGCCTGCCAGTGCAGGAGACATAAGAGACATGGGTTCCATCCCTGGATTAGGAAGATCCACTTGAGAAGGGCATGACAACCCACTCCAGTATTCTCACCTGGAGAATCCCATGGACAGAGCAACCTGGAGGGCTACCGCCACAGAGTCACAAAGTGTCAGACATGACTGAAGCAACTTAGCACAAACACATTGTTTGTAATCGCTCAAGACCAGAGAAAACTCACAGCTGCCTCCAAAATTTACTGTGTGTTCCATCCAAAACCTGAAGAGGGAGCCCTTGTCTCCAGCCTTGATGGAGGATAGGAGCTTAACTTCATTAAACAATAAATGCCAGTTAGCAAACCCAGATGGCTTTCACATGGACCAATTCTCCTACCTGCTCTTTGTAATTTTTCACTTTCTTGATTTTATGAGTCTTCATTCACTCCCTTCTCCAGTCACTCCTTCTGCTTTTAAAATGCCCAGTCACTTCTGTACAAATCAAAGTTGAGTTCACTTCACACCAGACTCTTTTCTCTATGCGATGTTATATTGCTGATTCTCTGTGCAATATTATACTACTATCCTTACCACTTTCATGTCTAGCTTTATCTCTGACAGAGGAAGTAGAAGAAACAGAAAAAATAAGATGTTCCCTCTCAAAAGAAAAATGCCCAGTCCAGAAAAAATAATTGAACTAAAGGGAAATATATGAACTCACTAATTGAAACATGTTTTATTAGTGCTTACTGTGGAGTCCTATCCCAATAACCTACAGGTGGGAGGTACAATAAAAAAGCACCAGACTAAACTGTTGGTCGCTCAGTCATGTCTGACTCTTTGTAACCCCAAGGACTGTAGGCCATCAGACTCCTCTGTGCATGGAATTCTCCAAGCAAGAATACTGGAGTGGATTTTGCCATTCCATTCTCCAGGGGATCTTTTCAACCCAGGGACTGAACCCGGATCTCCTGCATTGTAGGCAGATTCTTTACCTTCTGAGCCACCAGAACTTACTCTATTCAAGACTTTAGTCAATGAATATAGCAGAGGACAGAATGTAATGTGTAAATCAAAATACACAATACAATTACTACATTTCTTCTGTACAACACACAGACAGTGAAAGCGAACAGACAACAAAGACAAGTGAATTTCAGTCTATGAAATAAGAAAGCAGATAAAAAAGATCCAAGAAGTTGGAAATCAAGAAATTAAAATATGTAAATAGGTAAGAAGTGGACAGTTGGAATTTCTCCATTTTTCTTCAGGAACTACATTAAAAAAAGATTTAGCAAAACAACCATTAAGAAATACCACACCTTAAAAATCCAACCACCAGAAATATTCATGCTATTCTTACTTGAATTTTTTAAATTATTGTACTTCTTCTCTCTGCCTGCAATCCAGGGGATGCAGGAGATATGGGTTTGATTCCTGGGTCAGGAAGATCCCCTGGAGGAGGGCATAGCAACCCACTCCTATATTCTCTCCTAGAGAATCTCATGGACAGAGGAGCCTAGCGGGCTGCAGTCCATGGGATCACAAAGAATAGAACAAGACTGAAGTGGCTGGATGGTGTCACTGACTCGATGGACGTGAGTCTGGGTGAACTCCGGGAGTTGGTGATGGACAGGGAGGCCGGGCGTGCTGCGATTCATGGGGTCGCAAAGAGTCAGACACGACTGAACGACTGAACTGAACTGAACTGAACTGAAGTGACTGGACATGCATTTATTCTCTGTATTTTAACCGAACTTTTTAGTCATTTACATTTTTACATATTTTACTTATCTGATAATCATGAAATAGGAAAAATCTTCACTATTTTCCACTCAGATAAGAAATGCTGCTATGAAACCTGCAAATTTATACCAGAGATAGGCAGTGAAGCACTTCTGAAGTGTGTTTGCTTTCTTCATCTCTGCTCCAAAAACACACAATTTCAGAAACCTTTTTTTTTTTTTTTTTACCACATAAAGGCGTAGTTCTTTTTAAAAATGGCATTGGAACCACTGGAAATTCTCTTAAACTACAAGCACTAAGTATAACATGTTTTATATTTAACAGTAACAGCAGTTATTCTATTCTTAATGAGAGTCTACATTACAAAATAAAAAGAATAGTTTAACTTAGGGTAACTGATTCCATTAATTTCTTTCTGATAATTAATATATGTATATATTGCTTTACGTGTATTTAGAAACTATTTTTATCTTATTCTTAACATTACCTGTAAAATTTAGGTACCGTAGCAAAATTTTACAAGCTAGGATTTTACTCAAATCCTATCTTCCAATGGAAATCTGCCTGTGTATTCTTTTGGCAGTCTATTTTGCCATTTATCCATCTGTAAAATTTTTTGATCTTTTACAGTGGGCTGGACACTATTTTAGGCGCTGAAAATACAAAGCAAGCAAAAGCAAAAAGGGCTCTGGCCCTACAGAACCTGTGTTCAGTACAATGACCTAAGCTAAAGTGTAAAACACAGTGCAAAGGACTCGGGAAGTTCTCAAAATCAAGAGCTCAGTGCAATCGCGAGATGAAGCAAAATAGCAATAATAATACTGTAATCTAGGTTTTGCTCAAAAAGTGGGCCTCTGCTTCAAATTTTATTACAATCAAAGTACAAAAATGTCACTAGAAAGACAGCACTTGGGATCGAGATGGAAATGTATAAGAAACTGCTCAAGTTAATGGAATGGAATTAATCATATTTTAAGATTTCTGGTGTGTGATATTTCATTTTTTAAAAAACAATTTTAATGTGTACATTTATTCCCAAAGTATCTGCAGAGAGAATAGACTAGTATACAGTACGGGCTCCTATCTTAATATGCTCACTATAGCTGAATGTTTATACCTTGGGATTTGTGAATGAAACTAAATGTTTACTCCTTGGGCTTTGTGAAAAAGTGTCCTAAATATTTCTTTCTCACAAATTTAAGTTAGGTAGAATATTGTTACTCATGCTTATAGCTAATTTTCTGGGTTTTTTTTATATAGTTTCTATATATATCCTTCCTAGAGTGTATCTTAATTGTAGAGGTTTTAACCATTTGATTTTTCTTTCCTGTTCAGTTGGCTTTGGTTTGTGTTGTTTATTTGTTTTACCTTGTTCTGTTTGCATGGAGATTTAAGAGTAAACAGTTTATATATGAATTTGTATATGCATTGGAGAAGGAAATGGCAACCCACTCCAATGTCCTTGCCTGGAGAATCCCAGGGACGGGGGAGCCTGGTGGGCTGCTGTCTATGTGGTCGCACAGGGTCGGACATGACTGAAGTGACTTAGCAGTTTATATATGAAAAAAAGACACTGACAAGAAACATCCTAAAGGGCTCATTCTCATATATATTTATATGTGTGCGTGTGTGCTAAGTCATTTCAGTTGTGTCCAACTTTTTGCAACCCTATGGCTCCTATGGAGAAGGCAATGGCACCCCACTCCAGTACTCTTGCCTGGAGAATCCCATGGACAGAGGAGCCTGGTGGGCTGCAGTCCATGGGGTCGCTAAGAGTCGGACACGACTGAGTGACTTCACTCTCACTTTTCACTTTCATGCATTGGAGAAGGAAATGGCAACCCACTCCAGTGTTCTTACCTGGAGAATCCCAGGGACAGGGGAGCCTGGTGGGCTGCCGTCTATGGGGTCACACAGAGTCGGACACGACTGAAGCAACTTAGCAGCAGCAGTAGCATGGCTCCTCTGTCCATGGGATTGTCCAGGCAAGAATACTGGAGTGGGTTACCATGCTGTCTCTCCTCCAAGGTATATTCCCAACCCAGGGATTGAACCCACATCTCCTGGGTCTCCTGCATTGGCAAGCAGATTCTTTACCACTGAGCCACAGGGGAAGCTTAATAGATTTATATTATACAAATACATGGGCTTCCCAGGTGGTACCAAGCTTCAGAGGTAGCTCAAACAGTAAAGAATCTGCCTGCAGTGTGGGAGACCTGGGTCAGGAAGATCCCCTAGAGAAGGAAAGACAACCCAAGTATTCTTGCCTGGAGAATCCCATGGGCAGAGGAGCCTGGCAGGCTACAGTCCATGAGGTCACAGTCAGACACAGCTGAGCGACTTAATATAGTATATACTCCAGGTGGCGCTAGTGGTAAAGAATCTGCCTGCCAATGCAGGAGACACAGGAGATGCAGGTTCTCCTGGGCGGGGAAGATCTTCTGGAGAAGGAAATGGCAACCCACTCCAGTATTCTTGCCTGGAGAATCCCATGGACAGAGGAGCCTGTCCATGGAGAGACAATCTATGGGTTTGCCAAGAGTCAGACATGACAGCAACCAAGCACACATGCCTATCAATTTAGTTTTATAAGGAATTTGCTCATGCAGTCAGGGAGACTGAAAAGTCCCAAGATCTGCAGGCTAAGCAAGCTAGAGACTCAAAAAAGCTGAAAGCATAGTTCCAGTCCTTAGGCCAGTAGGCTTGAGACCCAGGAAGAGCTAGTGTTTCAGTTTAAGTCTGAAAGCAGGAAAAACTATTATCTCAATTCAAAGCCAGTCAGGCAGAAGGAGTTTCCTTTTACTCAGCTTTTCTGTTCTATTCCTGATCCAAATATGAAATCTCATCCAAACACCTTCATAAATATATCCAAAATAATGTTTCACCAAATGCACGGGTCCAGTCAAATTGACACATAAAATTAACCATCATTCGTGACTTTAATTAGTATCCTTTGTCTTCTCAAGCTTACAAATAATTCCATAGCATTCAGAGGAAAGAGAGAGAGAGTTGACACAATAACAACCCACTGACAACTACTTACTGCATACTTACTGTTTGTTCAGAGACTGCCTTCTATGTTTTGGTCATCTGTCTGTGAATCTAATCTGTGCAATCAGACCTAATCCATTTAGGTATATGCAGCAGGAGGTCAAGATGAGATGAAGAATTTTCCTGGGAATTTAGGTAGTACTAAAGGGGGAAAGGTTAGCACACAGAATGAACAAGCAGAAGTAAAGATAGGGATAGATATGACACATTAGGATAGAGAGTTCAGTTTACTTGGAGCAGAGTATGCCTATGTATCAGTGATGGGAAATAAGGTTAGACAGATAGGGATGCGGTAGTCCATTTATGAGAAACTTGAAACTTACATAGTGCATCTGTATAGTGCTCTACAATTTTAAAACTGCTTTGAGATATTTATCTTTTTTTAATCCTTTAAACAAAACCACTTTTAACAACTTTGTAAGGTATATATTGTCATTATTCATTTTTATAGTGGAGAAGGCTTATTATTGTATAGACGTTGGAGCACTCATCTGATTCCTACATCCGTGCTCTTTTCCCATTGAAATGCCATTCAAGGACCATTTAGGATTCTTGAGCAAGGAGTGTTACTATAAAAACAATGTTTTAGAAGATTTGATCTTAGTTTATGAGATGCATTGAAGAGTGGCACCTGGAAGTCAGGAGGAGGCAATAATGCTTTGTGCTTATCCAGGCATTAAGTGTTACCACAGAACAAAGAAATGTAGGAATATTGATATGCGTGCAGTCAGTTTTAAAGGAAGAAATGACAAATTCATATGTGTGATCTATTAATATGTATGTAGTAAGATATACAATAAAGGCATAGAGATAAGAGAAATAGATCCCCACTTTAAAAATTTAGAGAGATATATTTTATCTATTTCTAAGTTTAAATTCACCTTAGTTTTAAAGCTGTACAAATGTTCAATGTCATTTTTGTCTTACATCATCTTGTGATACCCCTCACATTTAAGGGGAAAAAGCTCTCACAAGAAGTTCATTCTCATAAATTTAAAATCATCTCATGGAACACCCAACAGATTCAAACAACTTGAAAAAAAGATAATTGTTGAAAGTACTTCTATGTTTAAACTACTTTTTTTTTAAAGTCTCTCTTTTCTCATGATAATGACCTTCATTATAATACTGCTAAAAATATCTCACAAACACTTTTGGACAATGCTCATATATAGAGTGTAGCTCATATATAGAAAATTGAAAAATAGGCCCTTAGCAAGAGAGGATTGAGAGAGAAGGCTATTCTGAGAATTTAAAAATCAGAACAAAATGAATCATTAAATTTCCACTTATTTTTAAGATACACATTGAAAGCAAACTTTGAATTTAATTCAATTGACCTCTGTTTCCTTTCTGGTTTGATACAGAACAAACATATATTCCTTTAGGATAAGAAATTGTCCAAGCAAATAAAATAAACGTAGTTCTTGTAGACTCAGAGCAAATCCAGTCATTTAAAAGACTTTGTCATCATATTTAGAGTAACAGTCAAAGGAAAATTGGCTTTTATAGGTAGAGTTTATACTGACCAATTCTCTGTTTTGTTTGGTTTTGGACACTTACTCATTTAGAATTTAGATAAGAAATAAAATATTTTTTTCAAAATATTTTTAAAGATTTTTATATGGATCATTTTAAAAGTCTTTATTGAATTTGTTACAATATTGTTTCTATTTTATATTTTGGGGGGTTTTTGACTATAAGGCATGTGGGACCTTAGCTACCCAACCAGGGATCAAATCCATACTGCCTGCGTTGGAAGGCAAATTCTTAATTACTGGACTGCCAGGGACGTTCCAAAACACTTGTTCTTTATCTTACATAAAGATTCAAAGAATGAAAAAGAAAACACAAAATAAATATGACATAGTTTCTACTATTTAAGAGTTTAGAAAAAGATTTATGAGTGTCAGAAAAATTGAGCAATTGTTGTTTTAGCCAAACTCACTACATGTGAGGAAGAAATAAGTCCAAATTGAGTTTATCTAAATCAATGGTAGAGTTACTAGGGTGAATGAGAGTAGGCACGATGGGTATCAGGTGGTTGAGAGGGAATGTCCGTAATAAAGCTTCATCTAGATCTGTCCTGCAGGACGGAGCACATCTGAAACGGCAGTGGGGAAGGACGAACAAGCTGGATGAGTGTGAGGCACAGCTTGACTATTGGGAAGTGTGGGGCCAAGGGCCCTGCATGTTAATAAAGAGTCTCTAACTCAGTGGAGGGGAAATTTTTTTTTTAAAGCAGCATGAAAATCTATCATGAGACTTCTATAGACTCAAGATACTTCAAAATGAAACTGGCCAAAATGCCAAACCTTACATATTTTCCACCAGAATGCAGAAATAGAGATTCTCTCTAAAAGTATGATGTTTTGATTTCCTGTAAAAAGAGAAAGCAAGGGAAAAAGGAAAGAACATTTTGTCAGGCTGAGTTAAGTACTTTCTTACAAAAATAAAGTTCAAGATTAATAGTAATTAGAGGGGAAGGCAGGTAGGGGGAGAGCAAAATGGCTTAAGGGATCAAGTGTATGGTGACGAATGGAAACTAAACCATTGCTGGCGAGCACGCTGTAATGTATACAGAAGTCGGAATATAATCTTCTACACATGAAACTTATATAATGTTATCAGCAATATTGCCTCAATTTTTTAAACCATCAGCAAAAAAAATGTAGTTCTGCCTTAGACTATCTTTTTGTTTCCTATTGGCAGAAAAAACAAACAATACAATTCAAACAAACCTTAATATAAATTTTATTTTCTTCCTCTTTACCTTATGCATAGTTGAGCTACCTATGGATCATTTATTCCATCTACAAAATTGCAGAAAAAAATTTTAAACCTTTTCCCAATATTTTACAGAAATAATAACCTATTTGTGCTTCATATTTGATTGGCTTCATGTAAGTTTATTTTCCTTTAAAAAAATCACATATCAAAATGTGAGAAACGTTCCTTCCCCCATCTCAAGCTATGTTTCAAATTCTTCAGGTGGTGCTATCATCAGGACTTTACCTATTCTTTCTGCATATATGATAATCATCATTTGTGTTTCTTACAAGTCTTGTAATTTTTACTAAAATACTGATTTCCTGCTGAGATACTTCTAGTGCATACACACCATATTTTTGTTTTCTTTCACCCATCTGCTGGTTGTGAACATCAAACTATAACTGATATCCAAATAATCAGAATCGATGTTGGTAGAGGGTCAGAACTCAGTAACTGAAGACTAAAGAAATGAGTGACTGGATGAATGACAAATGAATGGATGTTAAATACAGCCGTGTGGGAGAAAGGATATATTGATTATATCTGTAATTGATCTGGAAAAAAAAAAAGATAAATATCCTGGCAAGATAAACTTGTATTTCAGCATTCAACTAAAATTACAAGTAGAGAGTAGAAACAATTGTAAAATTGTATCCTGTGTAAGTAATACATACAATTATTCTCTGTGTAAAAGTTTTACGATATTGTAGATAAGATTAACGTCACTTTGAATATAATACCATGGATGATACATATAATATTGATTTGTGGATATGTGGAGTTCTTTTCCCCAAGTGAACTTTGAACAGATGTTTTGTAATAGAAATGAGGGACAAAACCAAGGCAGACTATCTACACAGCAATAATAGAAATAGTTAATAACTCCTAAATTCCAGTCACTTTTTAAAATACTTATGTGCACATTAACACACTTAAGCCTTACAAAGACCTGAGGTAGTTACTAGATTCTTCCCATTGTGCAGATGAGTAAACTGAGGCATTTAGAGGTTAAGTGATTCCTCCACAGAAAATGTACAGAGAAAGGGGAGCCTATGATTGAGTACTGATCAAACAACCATCACTGACAGGCAGTGGGCATCTGTGTTGGTGCAGAACAGGCTCCCACCCAAGTTAACTCACATTTCTCATGTCTGTGGAATACTCTAGCAGATTCTAGGATTTATATTCTATTTACCAATTGGTTGTTCTTCTCATATATGGGAAATCTGCTTCAGTTCTCAAATGTGTTTCTTCTTGATGAATAACTGAATCAAATTCACAAGTGGGGACTCAGATATACCAACGTCTTCTGGAAATCAATATTAATATACTCTTGTTCAACACAGATGATACCAACTAAGCATCATGCCCATAAGCTACACATCAACATGTGAGGCATCTTCAGTGTGCCTGAATTGTCCTACCCTTGTGTTAACTTACACATTAAATTCTATGTATCTTTCAAATTCTTGCTAGGCTGCCATCTCCTCAGTGAAGTCTTGCTGCCCTGTATTTTTTTCTGTCTCGTACATGCTGTTAGTATGGCACCATTATTCTAGATTAAAAATTTTTTTACATGCCATTCTCACACTAGGCAGTCAGATTTTGAGACTAATTATGCTGTTAGGGTTGCCCAGGTCTGATGTTAGATGCATTGCAAATGCCTGAGAAATAAATTGAAATCTGACTGCTATATCAGCACCGTTGCAGTCTGATTTACACGACTACCTTTACAGCTCTTTTTAGCTAGGACATGAATTAACTCCCATTTGCTTCATAACTTCCCCCAAATAGTCCACAAAGCTATATTCTTCCCATATGCTTCATTCTTCCTATTTTATTGATATTCTTAGTAATATTTTTGCATTTGGAGGGAGCTTTTTATATGCCTATTAAATTTAAGAAGAATTCTACCAATTCAAAGTCCCCACATATATTGATAGTGGCAAATTTAATACAGTGCCCATTTTTACAAAAATATATTGTCCTTAGAATTATAAAAAACAACATCTAATTCTACCAAAATGAGCTTACTAGCAATTGTTATTCCCACTCAAGGATAAATTCACTTTTCAAATAAATTTCCCTGACTATGAAGTTCTGTAAAAAGTAACTCCTATTTCTAGCAGGAAAGCCGATTAAGAAACCCTGCCATCACTGTAAATGCCTAGACACAGCAGGTGAAATATAACAAAACTTATTTTAAGCGCCTAAGTAAGTTTTCAACAAAGAGGCGAATTGGTGAGTACCAGAAATAAACTGGAAACTGAAAACCAAATGGTAAGCATGTGAATGGAACCTGAGACGGTCCTGTGATGTGTTTTTCCTCCCAGAACTTTAGGGACTCAAGCTGTACATTCCCCAAGACAGGAGGAACAAGGGGTGTGCTCTCCAGCCTGTGCAAGACAAAGAATTGGAACTTAGAGAACGGAGTGGGGACCCTTACATGTCTACACGTTTGGTGGATAATTTATTTTTTTAAATTGCCCAATGTCACGGGCAGATAATAAGAAAGCTTATCCCATCTCTTCCTCTGCTCTATGTGGAAAAAATATATATATATTGGGGAATATATTATTACACAAATATATTCCCAAATAAAGTGAAATTCTAGTCCTATGGTTACAACGGGCTTGAGGGTAAAATTAACATGTACTGTTAATGTGTCATAGTGTCCCTGAGGCAGTGATTACCATTAGGCGACCTGGTACAGCTAACACAGAGCTGTTCGGTATACATGTGTTCTAGGCCACGTGTACAATCTCACAAGAAAGGGAAGACAAAAGTGCTGGAATAAACTAACAATTAAGAACTAACAGCACGTATGGAAATCACAGAAAAAAATAGCCATGAAAGAGACTGATCAGACACAACAGGGAAATTAGAGAGACTCAAGAACTTGAGCTGCAGAGAGGTAATCTAAAAGGGAGTATAAAAATATTACTTACCAATTTTTAAAACTTTTATAAATGCCCACAGGAATAAACATGGTTGTGTTGACAGGTAACACAAGTAATGCACAGACACAGAGTGTGGAGGTCTACAGGAAGTAGAGATCAGACAGTCAAGATGAGAAAAACAGACCCGTTTAGGGGAAACAGTTTGAAGGAGAAGAATTTAGTAAAAATAGCATAATTTTGGTGCATATTACAAAACCGTGAGGAGTAAGGTTAACCACATAGAATAAGTCCATTTCAGGGCTTCTTAGGTGGCCCAGTGGTAAAGAATCTGCCTGCCAATGCAGGAGCCACAGGAGATGCAGATTCCATCCTTGGGTTGGGAAGATTCCCCTGGAGGAGGAATTAGCAACCCATTCCAGTATTCTTGCCTGGAAAATTCCATGGACAGAGGAACATGGTGGGCTATAGTCCATGGGGTCGCCAAATGTCTAACACAACTGAACGGACTGAGCATGCACGCAAGCCAAGCAGAAGTAGACAGTGTGGTTGGTTTCCAACATCCACCCCCTCACTTCCCCGATTAGAGGCAGTATAACGGGAATGAAACTCAGTTTTGGATGGGTGTGCTTTATCCTCCTTGCCCAAACCATGTGTGACCTAGAATGCAGTACTTTAATAGTGAAGGACAGGGAAGCCTGGTGTGCTGCAGTCTATGGGATCTCAAAGACTCAGACACAACAACAACAACTTTAACTGTAGGAACTCTGCCTGCAAACAGCCCCTTGACACTCCATGCCTCTGGTAAATTCTATTCCCTTCTGAAAGTTTAGTGTCAAACAAGATAAAAACAAAACAAAACACACAAATGAAGCACTTTAAAATATCCCTGCTGCCTTCAAAGCAGTACCTATGTAGTAGCCTAACAGATATTTAGAATTCTGATTGGGGTAATGAAGGAGAAGGGAATGCAAGTAATACAAATACAAGTGATGAGGTGATAAATGTTTCAAAGCCAGGTGGGGGGTTAAGGGCTGATTTGTAGCCTTTGCTGATTTCTATGATATAAGCATTCCCACCATGACTGACTTCAAGCTTCCCTTTAACAACCAGCGTGCAAAATGTCTGATTATTTAACACTTGATTATCTCAAACCACTACAAGTTGGCTCCAGCACACTGCTGTCAGCCGACACTCAGAAGACAGTATTGTACCATCTCAGATACACCCTCCCATGAGAGTCGTCTATTGTATTTTCCTAACTGGTTGTATCAACCCATGGATAGTAAATATTCTCAGATTCCATAAGTAGTGTTACTGCCATCTTAGGTGTTTGATGGTAATGTGGACTTTGTCTTTGTCTTCAGATAAATAGAAAATTTATACTAATGGAAAATTGGGAAACAATAAACCAGAGTCTATTTTAAATTGGACTCCCAAGCTATAAAATATTATAATATTTCTAAATTTGTTGATCATTTACTCAGCAAAATGTATTCAACACTCTCTAGGCACAGTTTGTCTTCAACCAACCAAACAATTCCGTCTCCCCTGCTCCCAGAAATGTTCTTTAATTTGGTTTTAAAATATTCCATTTATTTCTTCTATGTAAACAGGATAACAGGCAATATCTGTACACAATAATCATATTTTATAAGTATAAATTGTGGAAGGAAAGAAACATACTTAAATGTTTAAAATATGACAGATCATGGTAAAACATCTGCAAGCAGAACTTTTTTTTTAAATAAGCCACCTGAATTTTGGCAAGTCACAAGATCAATAATCCACTATGAAAGTAATTAAAATAATTGACTGTAGTACTTTTTGTAATAGAAAAAATCTGAAATGTCCATTAATTAGAAAATAAATTTGTGATAAATCCATAAAATGGAATGTTACATAGCAGAGAGGATGAATAAATCCAAGCTATACAAATCCATATGGGTGAACCTTACAAATTTAATATTGAAAAAAACTGCCAGCTTATATATATAATATGATGCTTCTTAAATAAAAACTCTAAAACTTTTGTATATACATATTATCAGTTCAGTTCAGTCGCTCAGTCGTGTCCGACTCTTTGCGACCCCATGAATCGCAGCACGCCAGGCCTCCCTGTCCATCACCAACTTTATACATGGACTTATATACATATAATCTGCCATTCATGGTGGTAAAACAGAAATCTCATGAAAGTATTTCAGTAACCTCATAAGTTGAAAGAAACTTTATGGTATTAAAAAGAGATTCATAATTAGCTTTATCTATATCAGAATGTTTTATTTCTAAGTTGGTGATTTGCATACAGATTTTTGTTTACTTTTTGTCCTTTTGGAATGTATGAAAATTTCCATATTTTAATAATTAAAAATGTAAAATCCATTGACTAAACATTTATAGCTTCACAATATTTTGTGATTTAAACATTAGTCAACAGAGTATTATACTGTGCATAAAAATCCTCATTAATCTTTCCTACTTTCAAGTTTGGAAATTAATTTCTTAAATATTTAATTAACAATATGTCACTAATGTTATTAAGGATACTCTACGCAATTTCAAATCATAACTTGCAGAGTAATATATTTATAAAACATCAGAATTAATAACTAGGAATGAGAGATTAGTGTCATCTTACTTAGAATAAATATAAAGATGACACAAATTCAATCTCTCTTTGTTATTCATCATCCACGTTTCATCCCAGGAAGATCTACTAGATTTTTCATGCTCAAGATTTGTGATGTCATGTGAATGTGTATGCTGGTACATGTGTGAACACAAATATGTGTTCCCATGTATGTGTATCCAGAGAAAAGTGTCTGTGATATAATTTTTAATTATGGAAATTGATCCAAGGAACAGAACACAAATTGTAATTAAACAGGAATATTTAGTTTTTCTGAAACTAAAACATTGATTAAAGAGACCCAAAGAGATTAATTCTCTGACCTAGAAACCCTAGCTTTGCCAAATTCAGTATTGAAATTATATATTGGATATAAACACTGTTGAGAAAACTGAATAGGCTAAGGAGAGTATTTCTTCTCCTTCCATTGAATTTTAAGGTCAGATTCAGGCAAAAATTGCCTTGCAAAGGGTTGGGTTTGGGAAAACAAAAGTCCAATTAACCATAGATTTTCAAAATTCTATCCCCAGTGGTCTAGTGGTTAGGATTCTGCACTCTAGAAATTCTAGGCCTCCTTTGATCTCTGACCAGTTTTGTGACCTTACTTCTCTGATGTTATTTTTCTATTTCATTTTTCTCTCACTTGTGTAAATTATCCGATGTTCTCTGTGTTTACAATCCATTCTGATTATATTTATTTGTTATAAAATATTTAGTAGAATTTTTTTCCCCAAGACAACCCATGACTTACATGTGCCTCAGAATTTCCCCTGAGATACAGAAAGTTTCCTAGCACTACAAAAAATGAAACAAGATATTTCTCTGGTTCATCCTTGGTAGGAAAATTTAGATTACTTGGCACCTAAAAGAACAAATAATGTACATGTACTTTCCCCAAAATGAGGAGAAATAGGATGATTTACTAGTGCTTGAACTTTTCTAGTCAGCAAGGGCCACGCAATTTTTTTGTGTGTGTAACTAATTTAACTTTATCAAATTCTAGCACAAATTTATTTAAAAAAATATATTTATGACCCTATATGGAATATTTTTATGCCCCAAGTTACAATTTAAGTAGGATTTATTTACTTTCAAATGGATTTGTCTAACATTTTAAGTATTTAATTTAAAAAATTAAATCTTAATTCAAATTTTAAGGTGAACATTTATTGCATAAGGTGGTATTCAGCTTTATTTTAATTAAAATGTTATATTAATTGACATCTTGCATACATAAAAATGAACTTATGGTGATTCTTTTCATTCTGTTTTGTTTCATTTTTAAGTAAGGGTCGAGTTGCAGGTGTGACCAAACCAAAACCTCAATAATAATCCTTGTAGATGAATGAATATTCTGAAATGTACAACTCTAGTTTGATAAAGTAGTGAAGATGAGCTCATGGTGGAAATAAAATATAGTGATATCATCACAGGGGTTCCCTAGTGGCTCAGTGGTAAAGAATCCACCTGCCAATACAGGAGATGCAGGTTCGATCGCTGGGTCAGAAAGATACCCTCTAGAAGGAAATGGCTACCCACTCCAGTATTCCCACTTGGAGAATCCCATGGACAGAGGAACCTGGTGGGCTATAGTCCATGGGGTCACAAAGAGTCGGATATAACTGAGCAACAACAACAATACCATCAAAAGAAATTTAATCTGTACCTTCATAAGAAATGTTGCTTTTTTAGGATGAAAGTACAATTAATTGCCACATATCATTATTTGTTTGAAGTAGTCAACTCCTTTGCCTAAAATAGTCCAAGAGGGAAAACTTCCCTTTCTTTCTTTACCACCACCAGCAAATTTCCCCAAAACTTAAAGGACAAGTTATCTTACACTTACAAATGCTCAACTGGCTTCTCGAGTCTTCTGACCCCAAGAATAGACTTTTGTCAGGTGCCTGCCAGGTTCCCATGTCCACATCTGTCCCCCGGACTCAACAGGCTGCTTGCTGGAATGTCCTGCTGTCACCACTGGCCCTTCATCTGCCAAAACCACCAGTGTCTCCACTCTCCCGGGTGTCAGCTGGCCCAGCATCACCCTCATGCACCAGCCACCAGGAGAACTGCAGCAGCCCATGTGCTCAGGCCCGACTTCATAGATTTCACCGTAGCTCTGTTTCCTCCCATCACATCTAGATCCAGGTAAAGTATTCCGCCCTGAGACCTGAAACAGAGCTCTGCCAGCACCTAATAACAGAAGTGTGCAGGTTTAATGCCCCATAGACTAACTTAGACTAAATAGAGTCAAGAAAATGGGAAAAGCTAGCAGATAAATTCCTGTACTTTCCTTGTCTTTCAGACTGTTCTGAGTAACTAAGATTCCTTAAGACCTTCCTCGAAGACTTCCACACTGATTGTCAGAACTATGTTGTGCTTCCTTCTGAAGCTGTGGTTGCTGGGTCATGGACCACTTTTCTTTCTTCCTGAACTCACCTCTTTGACCCACACTCTTGTTGCCCTGGCACTGATCCTTCCCATAAAGTCTTAGGATGCAGGCTCTATTTTTCAGGGAGAAATAAGACATCAAACTTTGGGGGCATACCTAATCTTAAAGTTGTAAGAAATCTAAAATACTATGGAAATAATTAGAAATCTTTCTGCAAAACTCCACTTGAATATCCATAGTTATCATGCCTTAACAAGTCCCCAGAGTTTAAAAAAAATACAAAAGACAAAGTTCTCCTTAATCCAGGAAATTAACCTAGTTCAGGAGAAGATTTTGTTTTTCATACAGCTCTGTACCATGTGATGTAAAATTCTTACCATTTTTTAAACCTCAGTATAGACTGGTAAATGATAACAAAATAATTGGAAAATGAGTGTTTTTAAAGAAATATAGGAAACATATGATTAGTTTACTATGGAAAATAGATTTTATGAACAGTAACTATGAACATTAACAAAAAAAACTCATTCAGTTTTTTTTTTCTTATGGTCTTTATTGAGGTATAATGTATTAATACAGTTGAATGAGTTGTGTTAGGATATTTGCATCATCCTAAATAGTTCTCTCATGACCCTTTCCCACTCATAGCCCAGGCAACCACTGGTCTCATCCGCTTTTCATCTGCTTTCACTTTCTGTCACCATAGAGCAATTTTGTCCATTCTAGAATTTCATAGAAATAGAATCATTACACACACACATTTGTATTTATGTGTGTGTCCAGGTTCTTTCTCTCAGCATAATGTTTTTGAGGTTCATCTATGTATTAATAGTTGTGTCTGTTAGTGAAGAAGTGAAGTGAAGTTGCTCAGTCGTGTCCGACTCTTTGTGACCCCATGGACTGTAGCCTGCCAGGCTCCTCCATCCATGGGATCTTCCAGACAAGAGTATTGGAGTGGGTTGCCGTTTCCTTCTCCAGGGGATCTTCCCAACCCAGAGACCGAACTGTGGTCTCCTGCATTGCAGGCAGACTCTTTACCATCTGAACCACCAGAGAATCAGTAATTTGTTTCTTTTTCTTGCAGGGTAATATGCCATTGATCACCACATGTGAATGGACCTTTTCATTGTTTCTCATTTCTGCCTACTACCAACCCAGCTGCTATAAGCATTTATGTGCAAGCTTTTGTGTGGGTATATATTTACATTTATTTGGAGTGAATATCTAGTAGAATTACTGTATCATATGGTAACTATATGTTTAACCTCACTACCTGTTTTCTAAAGTAGATGGACCCACAAGAAATGTACAACAGTTTCAGCTGTTCTGTATCCTTCCCAATGTTTGACATTATTAGTCTTTTTGATTGTAACCATTTTAGAAGGGAGTGTTATCTCTTGGCAAGTTTCAGTTTGTGTTTCTCTGCTGAGTAATGATGCTGAACATCTTGTGCTTATTATCCATGTCCTAACTTTTTGGAATGTGTCTGTTCACAACTTTTTTTCATTTTTATTGATATTTCTCTTCTTACTCACTTTTAAACAATAGAACCCTTCAGTATCTACTGAAGTGTCTTGTGGTTTGCAAATATGCCAGAACATTTTAATTAAATTCATGAAATAAAAACAATTAATTACCTCAGTTTCTGCTTTTAGCCTCCTTCCTCAGGAAACTCCAGCTCTTCTCGCCTTCTGTCTGTTCTTAGAACAGGCCTGGTTTTATTCTCCACCTCACATTGCTCTTGCAATTAGCTCTGTTTGAAATTCTGCTTCCTTTTCCCCTCATGAGATAGACTCCTCATCTTTCACATATCAGCTCAAAAGTCAACACCCAGTCCAAAATAAAGCCTTCTATGTCATTTCCTGTGACATCACCCTGTTTCCAGCACTCCTCATAAGCTGCAGTTATATTTTTCAATTTATTTACTTAGTTGTTAATTGTTTCCATTCCCCCATACCTGTGCTCCCTGAGAACAGGCACCACGCCCAACCTGTTTTCCAGAGCCCCCAGCACGTTGCATACTGCAAAGCCACAATGGGAGTGGAATAATATTTACTGCTGAATGAATGAATACCTCAGTTCTCCATGAGTCATTAATTAGAGGGTCAGCATTTATATAGAGAAATCATCCCCTGAAGTCCTGTTGAAGTTTTAGGCAGCTCTCAGTAACTCACAAATGGGTGTGTCCCTGAACCTTGTTTCTACTCAGGTGAGTCTAGGATAAAAGAGGCTTCAAGAGTTTTCCTACATGACTGTGTGCACCTCCAGGAATTCCAAGCAGCCACAATATAGTTCTTGGCTTTTTGAGACTCCCTGTCAATGTTGAAACTTTTCAGAATGAGTTTCTCAAAATAAACAGGATCATCCAAAGTCTATTGACCTATTTCTGGCTCAATGAGAAACTAGGCAAATCACGCAATGAGTGAGCCCAGTAGAAGACAACAGGGAATGGTGAGTAGCTCGAAAGTAAAAGTGTTAGTCACTGAGTCGTGTCCAGCACTTTGTGAATCCATGGACTATCCAGTCCACCAGGCTCCTCTGTCCATGGAATTTTCCAGGCAAGAATGGATAGCCAATCGCTTCTCCAGAGGATCTTCCGGATCCACGGATCGAACCCAGGCCTCCAGCGTTGCAGGCAGATTCTTTACCATCTGAGCTACCAAGGAAATCTGGTGGGTAGCTTGGTGAGTGCCAAGTGTTGTCACACTAAAATGCAGGATCAGTTTTACCCAATATCCTGGTTTATGAATGATTAAGTGAATGAAGACAGATTTACTCATAGGCTGTATCTCTTAGTAATCATGTTAATATTGGCAAGTAACTTAATCTCTAGTTCATCTATTTTGGTGTGTGTGTGTGTGTTTTTTAATGTGTGTGTTAGTTGTTCAGTTGTGTCCCACTCTTCGCACCGGTTGTGGTGCACCAGTTTCTCGTTGCGGTGGCTTCTCTTGTTGCAGAGATCAAACCCATGTCTCCTGCGTTGACAGGTGGATTCTTTAGCACTGAGCCAGTAGGGACTCCTCTCTTTATCTTTAAAGTCGGATACGACTGAGCAACTTCAGTTTATTTTTTCACTTTCATGCATTGGAGAAGGAAATGGCAACCCACTCCAGGGTTCTTACCTGGAGAATCCCAGGGATGGGGGACCCTGGTGGGCTGCCGTCTATGGGGTCACACAGAGTCGGATACGACTGAAGTGACTTAGCAGTAGCAGTAGCAGCAGCAGGGATAATAAGATCTAGTATGTAAGCTATTTTCTGGATTAAGTGGAAAGCTAGTAGTGAAGTGAAAGTTGCTCAGTCATGTCCAAGTCTTTGGGACCCAGTGGACTATGGAGCCTGCCAGGCTCCTGTGTCCCAGGCAAGAATACTGGAGTGGGTTGCATTCCCTTCTCCAGGGGATCTTTCCGATCCAGGAATTGAACCCAGGTCTCCAGCATCGCAGGCAGATTCTTGACCATCTGAGCCACTAGGGATTAAGTGGAATGCTAGTATAGTGCCTGACATATAGTAGAACTTTTATTTTGGTTGTTTATTTCCCAATTTAAATCATTTATGTTTACATGTATAAGAAAGCAAACATTTCCCAAACACATACTGTATTTTTCTATTCAAATTGCTCCTAATAAATATTCACTAATAGCATTAAAAGTGTAATGTGTCTTGGAGCAAATAGATAGCAATTATATAACCTAGAGATTGCAGCAATAAATGAAATAAAAGTCCATGTATTTAAAAAGAAGGACCATAAATTCATATTACTAAGTGAAAAGTCAATGTGAAAAGGCAGCATACTGTATGATTCCAACTGTATGACATTCTGGAAAAGGCAAAACTATGATGGCAATAAAAAGATCAGTGCTTGCCAAGCGTGACGTGAGGGGAGAGATGAACAGGCAGAACACAGGGGATTTTTTAGAGCAGTAAAAATACTCTGATATAATAATGATGGGTATAGTGTATATGTCGTTATACATTTGTCCAATCCCATGGAACATAAAACATCAAGAGTGAACCCCAGGGTGAGCTATAGGGTTTTGGTTAATTATGGTGTGTCAGTATAGGTTCATCCTTGGTTTAAAAAACAAAAAGCATCATTCTGGTATGTGATATTAACAATGAGAGAGGTTATGCATGTGTGAGGTTAGACAGTGTATGGGAAATTTCTATACTTCCCTTTAAATTTTGTTATAAACCTAAACTTGTTTAGGAGAAAGAAAAGATATAAGGAGAAAAGGAAAGATATAAGCATCTGAATGCAGAGTTCCAAAGAATAGCAAGAAGAGATAAGAAAGCCTTCCTCAGAGATCAATGCAAAGAAATAGAGGAAAACAACAGAATGGGAAAGACTAGAGATCTCTTCAAGAAAATTAGAGATACCAAGGGAACATTTCATGCAAAGATGGGCTCAAGGAGGAGCCAAGATGGCGGAGGAGTAGGACGGGGAGAACACTTTCTCCCCCACAAATTCATCAAAAGAGCATTTAAACATCGAGTAAATTCCACAAAACAACTTCTGAATGCCAGCAGAGGACATCAGGCACCCAAAGATGGGCTCAATAAAGGACAGAAATGGTATGGACCTAACAGAAGCAGAAGATATTAAGAAGAGGTGGAAAGAACACAGAAGAACTGTACAAAAAAGATCTTCACGACCCAGATAATCACGATGGTGTGATCACTCATCTAAAGCTAGACATCCTGGAATATGAAGTCAAGTGGGCCTTAGGAAGCATCACTACTAACAAAGCTAGTGGAGGTGATGGAATTCCAGTGGAGCTATTTCAAATCCTGAAAGATGATGCTGTGAAAGTGCTGCACTCAATCTGCCAGGAAATTTGGAAAACTCAGCAGTGGCCACAGGACTGGAAAAGGTCAGTTTTCATTCCAATCCCAAAGAAAGGCAATGCCAAAGAGTGCTCAAACTACCGCACAATTGCACTCATCTCACACGCTAGTAAAGTAATGCTCAAAATTCTACAAGCCAGGCTTCAGCAATACGTGAACCGTGAACTTCCAGATGTTCAAGCTAGTTTTAGAAAAGGTAGAGGAACCAGAGATCAAATTGCCAACATCCACTGGATCGTGGAAAAAGCAAGAGAGTTCCAGAAAAAACATCTATTTCTGCTTTATTGACTATGCCAAAGCCTTTGACTGTGTGGATCACAATAAACTGTGGAAAATTCTTCAAGAGATGGGAATACCAGACCACCTGACCTGCCTCCTGAGAAATCTGTTTGCAGGTCAGGAAGCAACAGTTAGAACTGGACATGGAACAACAGACTGGTTCCAAATAGGAAAAGGAGTTCGTCAAGGCTGTATATTGTCACCCTGCTTATTTAACTTATATACAGAGTACATCATGAGAAATGCTGGACAGGAAGAAGCACGAGTGAATCAAGATTGCTGGGAGAAATATCAATAACCTCAGATATGCAGATGACACCACCCTTATGGCAGAAAGTGAAGAGGAACTAAAAAGCCTCTTGATGAAAGTGAAAGAGGAGAGTGAAAAAGTTGGCTTAAAGCTCAACATTCAGAAAACTAAGATCATGGCATCTGGTCCCACCACTTCATGGGAAATAGATGGAGAAACAGTGGAAACAGTGTCAGACTTTATTTTTGAGGGCTCCAAAATCACTGCAGATGGTGACTGCAGCCATAAAATTAAAAGACACTTACTCCTAGGAAGGAAGGTTATGACCAACCTAGATAGCGTATTCAAAAGCAGAGACATTACTTTGCCAACAAAGGTCCATCTAGTCAAGGCTATGGTTTTTCCAGTGGTCATGTATGGATGTGAGAGTTGGACTGTGAAGAAGGCTGAGCGCCGAAGAATTAATGCTTTTGAACTGTGGTGTTGGAGAAGACTCTTGAGAGTCCCTTGGACTGCAAGGAGATCCAACCAGTCCATTCTGAAGGAGATCAGCCCTGGGATTTCTTTGGAAGGAACAATGCTAAAGCTGAAACTCCAGTACTTTGGCCACCTCATGCGAAGAGTTGACTCATTGGAAAAGACTCTGATGCTGGGAGGGATTGGGGGCAGGAGGGGAAGGGGACGACAGAAGATGAGATGGCTGGATGGCATACTGACTTGATGGACATGAGTCTGAGTGCACCCCGGGAGTTGGTGATGGACAGGGAGGCCTGGTGTGCTGCGATTCGTCGCAGAGTCAGACACGACTGAGCGACTGAACTGAACTGAAACTTGTTCTTAAAAATTGTCAAAATAAAGATAATACTTCAATGAAAAAATTATTTTCATAATCAATTTAATAGAGAAGAGATTCATGCAAACTCAAAAATAACTTTTCTATATATTCTTATTAAACATTCTCTAAGCAATAAGTCATATAACTTGTGCTTGACTTTAAAAAATTGTTGTAGTGCATTTATTTGGCAATATTATGGAATTAGATATTATATTCTGCTTATATTTTCCAGACAATCCAATCTTACTCTGTGAAATTTCCTTTTTTAAAAAAAATTATTTTATTAATTTCAGTTGAAGGATAACTGTAATACTGTGATGGTTTTTGCCATACATCAACATGAATCAGCCACAGGTATACATGTGTCCCTCCATTCTGAAATTTCTTTAAAAATAACATTGTCTAAATATATACTATCACTTATTGTGAAATATAAACAATACATTTATTTATAAAAATAGATACAGACTCACAGACATAGAAAGCAGACTTACTTTTCCCTTACCCAAGGGAAAAGGAGAGGTACAGGGGCAAATTCGGGGCGTGGGATTAATGGATACACAAAACAACAAGGATTTACTGTACAGTGCAGGTCAAGAAGCAACAGTTAGAACCAGACATGGACCAACAGACTGGTTCCAAATTGAGAAAGGAGTACATCAAGGCTGTGTATATTGTCACCCTGCTTATTTAACTTATATACAGAGTATATCATGAGAAATACCAGGCTGGATGAAGCACAAGCTGGTGTGAAGATTGCCAGGAGAAATATCAATAACCTCAGATACGCAGATGACATCACCCTTACAGCAGAAAGTGAAGAGGAACTAAAGAGCCTCTTGATGAAAGTGAAAGAGGAGAGTGAAAAAATTGGCTTAAAACATGCTTGGGGCTGGTACACTGGGACGACCCAGAGGGAGGGTATGGGGAGGGAGGAGGGAGGAGGGTTCAGGATGGGGAACACAGGTATACCTGTGGCGGATTCATTTCGATATTTGGCAAAACTAATACAATATTGTAAAGTTTAAAAAAAAAAAAAAACAAGGATCATGGCATCTGGTCCCATCACTTCATGGCAAATAGATGGGGAAACAATGGAAACAGTGACAGACTTTGTTTTCTCAGGCTCCAAAATCACTGCAGATGGTGACTGCAGTCATGAAATTAAAAGATGCTTGCTCCTTGGAAGAAAAGCTATGAGCAACCTAGACAGCATATTAAAAAACAGAGACGTTACTTTGCTGACAAAGATCCGTCTAGTTAAAGCTATGGTGTTTCCAGTGGTCATGTATGGATGTGAGAGTTGAGCTATAAAGAAAGCTGAATGCCAAAGAATTGATGCTTGAATTGTCATGTTCAAGAGAAGACTCTTAGAGTCCCTTGGACTGCAAGGACATCAAACCAGTCAGTCCTCAAGGAAATCAACCCTGAATATTTATTGGAAGGACTGATGCTGAAGCTGAAATTCCAATACTTGGGCCCCTTGATATGAAGAACTGACTCCTTGGAAAAGACCCTGATGCTGGGAAAGATTGAATGAAGGCAGGAGGAGAAGTGGACGACAGAGGATAAGATGGTTGGATGGCATCACCGACTCTACAGACATGAGTTTGAGCAAGCTCCGGGAGTTGGTGATGGACAGCGAAGCCTGGTGTGCTGCAGTCCATGGGATCACAAAGAGTCGGACACGACTGAAGGACTGAACTGAATTGAACTGAACAGGGAGCTATATTCAGTATCTTATAATAACCTATAATGGAAAATAATGTAAAGTTGTATACCTGAAACTAACACTAATCTACTATAGTTAAATAAAAATAACTTTGTCTAACTATAAATTATAAATGTGATGCAGGTATTATTATATAGCAACTGGACATCAGAGATTAATCAAATTGTACAAAGTTAAACAAAGAAGAAGTCCCTATTCAATGTCATCTTTGACATCCTGAAAGATGCCATCTTTCAGGACAGAGAAGAAGAGAAATTTGATGAAATAAAATGAGTTCAAAAATCACATCTGAAATCTAAGGATATATAAGTAAAGTCAGCACCTGTATGCAGATGAGTCTCAAATCTACCTAACTATATGCTCCACTTCATGCTGACCACACATACTTGTATGTTCTATTGTCACTTAGACTCTGTGAGCCTAGAAGAAATATCTTTATCTCTGTAAAAATAGTTTCACTTTCTCAATTAGAATCCATTTTATCTCCTCAATCATTAAAGGCTTCAGAGTAATCACTTGTCTTTCAGTCTTTGATTTCAAATCTTGTGTCTAACCAGTTACCAAGTTCTAAACATTTTCTAATGAGATAAGATTGTTGGCTATTTCTTACTTCCTTTCTTGGGCCTCAAACCAGAAAGGGGAAAGGAAATTCTAAATGCAAGAAGCAGAGTTCAGTCATTTGCTTATCATGGGAAGAAGGAGCTTGTGAATTTAAAAATAGCCCTTGCCTCGGGTCCAGTGATCAAAATCTATTCTTGTCTCAGCTACTAACTAGCCTTGTGACATCAGATAAGACACTTCCCCTCTCTGCTTCAGTTACCTGATCTTCAAAATGGTGGGGAGGTGGGTGGTTTAAAATAGATTTTAAAATTCTGTGTGATCCTCCCTCTTGGCATATTTGTTCCCTTTTTTCCATCCCACTGTAGCTAGTCCAAATATAGACACTTATCACTTTATTTGTAGATTTAACATCACTTCAAAAATCACTGAAACTCTTTGCCCTAAAAGCCACCTTTGACCTTACAGACAGATTTAGCTTTCTAAAATACCATTCTTTGTTCATTTCTTACCTAAAATGGCTAGTAGGGTTCGTTAACATCACATTCCTGATCTTTCTAAATTACCTGCCACTGAAATTTATCATACAAACCACTCACACAATCAGCCTTTCTGCTCCAGTCAATCTGTATCACTCATTCACATGAAAACAGAAACTGAGCTTTCTCATTTCTTCTCTTTCGCTCATTTCATGTCTACAAGTCTTCTCTACCTGGAGCATCCTCTTTATTTACCCACTGAAATCTTGCCCTGCTCACATTTCACATCCTCAAAAAAAATCTGTCCCAATCACTCCAAACAAAAATGTGTTGTCTTGCACCTGAACTCTCATCAAGTGAAGAGACTTGAGTGTTAATAGGTGGGATGGAGAGGGGTCTCTTAGGCTGTAGGGATGAAGAACCCAAGTTGGGTGCATGGTGGTGAGGGATCCCCATCACTACTCTCCCCCAGCCATTCTGCTGAAGTACCTTAAAAAAAAGACAAAGTACTTCAGCACGGGCTGTTGGTGCCCTGCCTGTAATCCAACTGCACTGTGCATGCCAAGCACTGCTTACTAGGAGCACTCAATTCTCTGGCTGAGGACTCCGTGGTTCCATGCAGAGCAGGCCATAAGTTCCAGGGAGCTAACAATCCCAAGAGACACCGTCAACCAAGGAAGGATGAGAGTCTGTGGATGAATAGCCTAGTTTCTTTGCTCCTCAAGCAGAATAATTCTGAGGGATGTTCCATCTAGCCTTCCAGAGTTTCCAGTGGGATGGAGCCCCAGTTGCCCACAGCGGTAACCTACATAAGAACTTTATTCTCAGTCTTGCTTCTTCACTTCCCACTCAGTGCTTTGGGAGGTCAAGTCCATTTAAATTAAAGTGAAAGTCACTCAGTCGTGTCCGACTCTTGCAATCCTGTGGACTATACAGTTCATGGAATTCTCCGGGCCAGAATACCGGAGTGGGTAGCTTTTCCCTTCTCCAGCAAATCTTCCCAACCCAGGGATCAAACCCAGGTCTCCCTCATTGCAAGCAGATTCTTTACCAGCTGAGCCACAAGGGAAGCCCATTCTCCAGTGGATCTTCCCAACCCAGGAGTCCAACTTGGGTCTCCTGCAATCCTGGCAGATTCTTTATCAACTGAGCTATCAGAGAAGGCAAATTATTTGCTCCCAAATACTTGTCTTGGGGATCTGCTTCTGAGAGAAATGTATGCGTCTTCTAAGTATTTTTTTTTAATCTTTTTTCTTTGGCCTTATTTTGACTTATGTGATTTAATCATTTCAGAAAACTGCAATTTCATTTATGCTTTCAAATTTGTTGATATTTATGCATTATGTTCTCTAGCTTTATTTCCCATACTTGTAAGAATGTTTATTTGTTTTTCAGTAAATTATCTCTCAGTTCTATTGATCATCATTTCTGATTTTTGGTTATTATTGCTTCTATTACGCTTGTCACTTTCTATTTTATTAGTGTCTACTTTTAATTTTGGTATTTCTTCCTCCATGTTCTCTTGCTTTACTACATTTCTAAGACTATAGCTAAATTTATTCTCAATGTGTCTTGTCTTTTAATTATGGATATAAAATTATACATTTCTATCAAATATTAATTTAGAGCCACAAGGTAGAACATAAAGTGCCTTTTCTATGTATTAATTTTAAATATTTTAAAAAATCTCCATTCTTATATAGTTATTTAGCAATATGTTATTTCCAAAATTACTGTATTTTATTAGATATCTTTGGTTACTGATTTCTAATTTTATTTAGACTAGAGATTTGTGGACTCTTTACTGTTACCCTTTGAATCTCTTAAAATTTTTGTCTAAGGTAATGATTTGTTTCTCTAAAGTTTCAAAATATCTGCTTAAAATATACATTCTCTGTTGAGTAAACAGAACTCTAATCTATCTATTGACTAAAAAATATTACTTGAGTTTGGGAATTTCAAGACCTGATTTTGTCTGCTTAATCTGTCAATTTCTTAGTTAGTTGGTTAAAATACTGTACCATAATTATTCAGTTCAGTTCATGCTCGCTCAGTTCACTCAGTCATGTCCAACTCTTTGTGACCCCATGGACTGCAGCACACCAGGCCTCCCTATCGATCACCAACTCCCAGAGCTTACCCAAACTCATCGGTGATGCCATCCAACCATTTCATCCTCTATCGTTCCCTTCTCCTCCTGCCTTCAATCTTTCCCAGAATCAGGGTCTTTTCAAATGAGTCAGTTCTTTGCATCAGGTGGCCAAAGTATTGAAGCTTCAGCTTCAACATCAGTCCTTCCAATGAATATTCAGAACTGATTTCCTTTATGATTGACTGGTTTGATCTCCTTGCAGTCCAAGGGACTCTCAAGAGTCTTCTCCAACACCACAGTTCAAAAGCATCAATTCTTCGGTGCTCAGCTTTCTTTATAGTCCAACTCTCACATTCATATATGACTACTGGAAAAACTATGCCTTTGACTAGATGGATCTTTGTTGGCAAACTAATGTCTCTGCTTTTTAATGTGCTATCTAGGTTGGTCATAACTTTTCTTCCAAGGAGCAAGCATCCTTTAATTTCATGACTGCAATCACCATCTACAGTCATTTTGGAAAGCAAAAAAATAAAGTCTTTCACTGGCAACCCACTCCAGTATTCTTGCCTGGAAAATCCCATGGATGGAGGAGCCTAGTGCGCTGCAGTCCATGGGGTCGCGAAGAGTCGGACACGACTGAGCGACTTCATTTTCACTTTTCACTTTCATGCATTGGAGAAGGAAATGGCAACCCACTCCAGTGTTCTTGCCTGGAGAATCCCAGGGACAGGGGAGCCTGGTGGGCTGCCGTCTATGGGGTCGCACAGAGTCGGACACGACTGAAGTGACTTAGCAGCAGCATTGTTTCCACAAATATTTGCAAATAGATGGTTTCTCCATCTATTTGCCATGAAGTGATGGGACCAGATGCCATGATCTTCGTTTTCTGAATGTTGAGCTTTAAGCCAACTTTTTCACTCTCCTCTTTCACTTTCATCAAGAGGCTCTTTAGTTCTTCTTCACTTCTGCCATAAGGGTGGTGTCATTTGCATATCTGAGATTATTGACATTTCTCCTGGCAATCTTGATTCCTGCTTGTGCTTCATCCAGTCCAGCATTTCTCATGATGTACTCTGCATATAAGTTAAATAAGCAGGGTGTCAATATACAACCTTGATGTACTCCTTTTCCTATAAATTTGAGATTTTTTTCCTCTGTAATTGCATCAGTCATACTTTCTTTATATATTGCAAAGTTCTGATTCAGTACCCACAAGTTTCAACTGTCATATTTTGGTTGATTGTTCATTTTATCATTATGAAATATTTTCCTTTGTCACGTTGAACATATTTCATCTTGTGGCTTCACAGATGGTACCAAGTTCTGATTCCCCACCGTACATGGGGCTTTGAGACTTGGCTCTTCTCTCTCTGCAGGTGCTGAGGCTTCAGCCCTTGTGAATTTTTTAGGCAACAGGCACTGCACAGGTCTAGTGTTTTCAAATCTGACTTCTTGATACATACATTTTCTGTTTCTGGCAACTAGACATCTGGACACTTTATTTTCTTTTTCTGATATTAAAAATTCTATTTATATCATTATCTGTATGTGTACCAATCTGCTTTTTAAATATGTTTATATATACATACACATTATACATATATATATATATATATACACACACACATATATTTGTATACAAAGCAAGAAGAGATGCATACATGTATGTGTAATGTATACAGAAGGAGAGGGAGTGCCCAGAAGAATCAGTGTATTAACATGTGTTTCTTCTGCCATCTTGACGTTGAATTCTATCTAATCTTTTCTTAAATAGAAAATAAATATAATTAATTGACGTTTCTATCCAACTTCTTGAATTGAAAATGTATTTCTTTCTTTCATTTGGAAATGATTTTCCTCAGCAGTTCAGTGACTATCCTCATTGCTCTCCTATGAATGTTGCCCAAAATATTTCAATAAATGTTGCTAACGACTACTTAGCCCTTTCACTAGAAATGCAAATCTCCCCTCGAGCAATACTACTGATGTATTTCTATAAACTCCTTGTTAAATGCTTACTGCTTTTAAAAATGGTACCTGGGCTGATGCCCAAGCTTACATTAAGAAGGGAATGGTATTAATGTGCCCTTTAAAAAGCATTTTTTATAGCCTAGCAGGAAGAAAAATCACTTTACTCTCATAATTTGCTTTATGCATTTCTGTTATCATTGCTAATTAGAGTATCCCAATAAAGCATTTATTTATTAAGTCTCTTCAGTTTAGTTTCCTCAATTAGTAAAATTTATTTTCCTCTCTCAGTAAAATTTCTTTCTTCCCATTAAAATTTTATACAATTTGATTGGATAAAGAGTATAAATGGATGATCAAAATAACTAATGGCAGAGAGACTGGCTAAGTTAATGCTTTATTTGTTTTCTTTTATCATCCTATTCAGACTTTAAAATTCTAGATCATTTTCCTTTCTAAAAGTAAAAATGTCTTAAGAAGTTCTAAATCTCATTTAGCCAGACACATCCACTTATGTCTTTAACAATTTAGAATGTGTTTTGACAGATATTCTTTCTTTCTTTGCTGTCTAGATTGTAATTTATGGTTTCATTTCACAGCAGTTAAATATTGCAGTCATTTTCAGGAAAAGAAAAAAAGTTACCATAATCTAGCTACCTTTATACTGTCATACATGAATCATTGAGAAAATTTTAGGAATCTATCCAACTGCATTTCTCATAAAACACTCTCATGTCTGTATAATATGCAGTGCCAAGACTTATATCTGTGTAGCTTATAAAATTGAGATAACTGAATAAAGCAAAAGTAATTAAATAAAGCACATTTTGCAAGTACAGTTGTGACCATGTAACTTGAACAAAGCCTATTAAAGCAAGTTTTGTTTAAATGTATTTTCTTACATAACATCTTGCTGCATTTTATAGAATATTAATTAGAGATAAAGTAGATCTTTTATATGTTAGCCCCCCAAAAAACATATTCTATTAATTGACTGTCAATCACTGGTAATTATCAAAAAGATATGATTCATTTTCTCATCAAGATTAGAACTGTTATCCCAAATATGACTGAAGTTAAGATTTTTAAAGAGGTAAAATGAAATCATTTTTTTAAGATTAGAATCCCATGGACAGAGGATCCTGGCAGGCTACACCAGGATGTGTAGTGTTGCAAAGAGTCAGACACAACTGAAGTGACACAAAGTTATTATAATAGAATAACTTGTTTTGTTTTATTTTAAATCAGATTTCAGTCAGTTCAGTTCAGTCCCTCAGTTGTGTCCAACTCTTTGCAGCCCTATAGACTGCAGCATGCCAGGCCTCCCAGTCCATCACCAACTCCCAGAGCTTACTCAAACTCATGTCCACTGAGTTGGTGATGCCATCCAACCATCTCATCCTCTGTCATCTCCATCTCCTCCCACCTTCAATCTTCCCCAGCATCAGGGTTTTTCCAAATGAGTCAGTTCTTTGCATCAGGTGGCCAAAGTATTGGAGTTTCAGCTTCAGCATCAGTCCTTCCAATGAATATTCAGGACTGATTTCCTTTAGGATGAATGGGTTTGATCTCCTTGCATTCCAAGGGACTTTCAAGAGTCTTCTCCAACATCACAGTTCAAAAGCATCAATTCTTTGGCGTTCAGCTTTCTTTATAGTCCAGCTCTCACATCCATACTTGATTACTAGAAAAACCAATGGTTTGACTAGACAGACCTTTGTTGACAAAGTGATGTCTCTGCTTTTTAATATGCTGTCTAGTTGGTCAGATTTACACACATTTAAAAAGGGAGTTGGAGAAGGCAATGGCACCCCACTCCAGTACTCTTGCCTGGAAAATCCCATGGACAGAGGAGCGTGGTGGGCTGCAGTCCATGGGGTCGCTAAGAGACACGACTGAGTGACTTCACTTTCATGCATTGGAGAAGGAAAGGGCAACCCACTCCAGTGTTCTTGCCAGGAGAATCCCCAGGACGGGGGAGCCTGGTGGGCTGCCATCTGTGGGGTCGCACAGAGTCTGACACGACTGAAGTGAAGCAGCAGCAGCAGCAGCAAAAAGGGAGTTATGTGATACAATTTACTATATAATTTGGTTTATAAATCAGAAACATCTGTTTTTTAACATGTGTCTCTTCTAACATTTGACATTGAAGTCTATCTAATCTTTTCTTCAACAGAACAAAGTTATTGGTTGGCATTATCATTAAAAAATATCTAATGAACTGGCTATTAGTATATTGTGTTTTCTGATTTTATCTTGGTTTGATTATCTTAATTTATTATCTTGAGAAAACTGTTTTTTCATGTATGCTTTCAAATTTTTTGTTGTTGTTTAGTCACTAAGTGGTGTCCGACTCTCTTGTGACCCCAGGGACTGTAGCCCACCAGGATCCTCTATCCAGTGGATTTCCCAGGCAAAAATACTGGAGTGAGTTGCCATTTCCTTCTCCAGGAGACCTTCCCAACCCAGGGATTGAACCAGCATCTCCTGTATTGGCAGGCGGATTCTTTACCACTGAGCCACCAGGGAAGTCCACTTTTAAACTTACGCATATGTATTTATTTGTAATGCTCTCATATGATCTTTGTAATGTTTACTGTAGCTTTAGTTTATGTCTCAGTTTTCATTTTTAACAAAAATGACTATTATCATTTTCAATATATAATAAAAATAATTACTTTGGTTATATATTGAATATATTCATCTCTTCCATTTATATCACTGACTCGCTTTGATCTTGAAATTTTAAGCTTCTATTATTTATTTTTTATTACCAACTGTGTTTATGGAAATTACTTTCCTATTTAGGGCGAATCCTTTAAGAGCTTCAGATGAAAATATTTGATAATAGGGCAGTTTCACTTTTGATTCATCAACAGTGTGATTTTTCTCCCAGTTTAGTAAAATTTCTGAATGCATCTCTTATTTTTGTAAATAATCATTTTCCTTTATAACAATATATTTATAATTGCTTGAAACTATCATAGTGTAATTTTCTTCATTGGATTTCCCAATTTCCAAGCTATTTTCTTTTGACATCTGTAACTGCAATGACTCATGAAGCTTCCTCCATAACAGGACATAATTGTTCAGTGGGTGAGAAGACTCAAAGGAAGAGAATGGATCAAAGATTAACAGGGGGAAATGAGCATATAGATGTCTTTACGCTTAGAGCTCCACAGAACATCCAGAAAGTGTAACTGTATCCACGGGTTTTGGCTTAGTGGGAAAATGAAAGTCTGAGGAACATGAGAGAGAAAGAAGAGAATGAAGAAAGGAGGAGAGCAAAAAGAAAGAAGAAAAGGGAAATAGAAAGGTAAATGGTGATTCCATTTAAATTCTTTAAATTGTATTACAGAATTTCTTTCAGTTGTTCAGGCTCTGTTTTAGAACAAATGCAATCATAAGTTCAACAAAAGGATAGCTTTGTAAGTAAAGGGAAAGACATCATACTTCACCTTCAGACTATTTTCAGCATTAAGAAAAGGGAGCACACAGACTGTGGCAAATATGGAAGCCATTGTGTACTCAATAGGCTTTGCCATTGAGTTTTTATTTGCTTTATTTTTTGTGAATAGAGAAGTTTCTGGCTAGTGCTATATATAAATATATACATATACACACATACACATATATATGTATACTTGAATACAAATAAGGGTTCCTTTGAATTTGAAACAAAGTATAGTCTTGACATTATGACAAACACTCATTTTATGCTTTTATAACTACTTTCAAGTAAGCATTTGAAACACTTTGCAGTCTCAACATATTATTAAATAGTCAGGCTGATGCAATGTATTTTAAAATAGTATGACATTTCTAACAATTTGGACTTGAGCTTTAGGCTTTAACACAAATTGCTTGGACATTGAAGTGATGTATACTTGTCTTCCAATACAGTGTCTAGAGCGATTGTTTAAAAATATAAATCTTATCACTTCCCAGCTTAAATCCTCTAATAGTTCCCCAAGGCCAGATTCCTTAACAAAATATTAATAGTGCCAGAAAGAAAAGTCCAGGCACATAGGTTCTCCCTTGCTCCCTATGTGCCAGCCACCAATGATCATGTTCTAGTTGTTCCAAATTTCCATAATCCACACGTCCTGAGCATCTTTGCATTGCCTGCTTTTTGCTGAAATGTGAAATGTGTCCACCATCTTTCCAGCTAACTCTTGTTTTGTGTGTGAACTCCAACTTTACTCCATGAACTGCTAGATTAGATCACTTCTCTTTGTCACGTGCTCATTTAGGTTCCAATATTTTCTTTTATACCACTTGTCACAACTTAACACTGAGTGAAGGTAAAATAAAAAGCCACTATTATATATTACACTGTGAGTAAAAATGGACCTTATCAACTTTACTCACCATTTTATCCTCACTATCTAGCACTGTACTTAGGATCAGGTAGATGCTCAGTAAATATTTCTGGCTGAATGCATGAATACACAGCATGATTGCTGTGGCTTTAAAATATATATTGATGAAAATAATTACAATCACAAATAGAAATTTCATCATTTTGTAATTTATATAGGTGAATTCAGATATTTCCAAGAGTCTTACCATGTCCACAGTGGACATAAGATTAATTTTTCTGAAAATGGTGGCACTGTGTTCCTTTTCTGTGTTCTTTTCTCTCCACTGTATTTAGAAATCTTAAATTTTATTGTTGTTATTCAGTTGCTCGGTCGTGTCTGACTCTTTGCGACTCCTTGGACTGCAGCACCCCAGGATTCCCTCTCCTCACCATCTCCAGGAGCTTGCTCAAACTCATGTCCATAGAGTCGGTGATGCAATCCAACCATCTTGTCCTTTGCCGTCCCCTTCTCCTCCTGCCTTCAATCTTGCCCAGCATCAGGGGCTTTTCTAATCAGGGCCTTTGACTCTTCCCATCAGGTGGCCAAAGTATTGGAGCTTCAGCATCAGTCCTTCCAGTGTATATTCAGGATTGATTTCCTTTAGGATTGACTTGTTTACTCTTGCAGTCCAAGGGACTCTCAAGAGTCTTCAACAACACAGCTCAAAAGCATCAGTTCTCTGGCATTCAGCCTTCTTTATGGTCCAACTCTCACATCCATACATGACTACTGGAAAAACCATAGCTTTGACTAGATGGTCCTTTGTTGGCAAAGTAATGGCTCTGCTTTTTCATATGCTGTCTAGGTTTGTCACAGCTTTTCTTCCAAGGAGGAAGTGTCTTTTAATTTTGTAGCTGCAGTCAGAATCTGCAGTGATTTTGGAGCCCAAGAAAATAAAATCTGTAACTGTTTCCATTGTTTCCCTATTTGCCATGAAGCAATGGGACTAGTTGCTATGATCTTCGTTTTCTGAATGTTGAGTTTTAAGCCAGGTTTCTCACTCTCCTCTTTAACCTTCACCAAGCAGCTCTTTAGTTCCTCTCCACTTTCTGCCATAAGAAATATATATGAGAAGAAATAAGAAATATATATGAGAACATGCGGTAGTATCTTAGTTTGAGTCCCCCAAACACATCCCCAAACAAGTAAACCCTGAAAAAGCAATTCAAGTGTAAGTTGTTTAAATAGAAGATGACCTCAGGAAACACTGGTAGCAGAGAGAGAAAGTGAAACAGGACATGGAGACAAATTTAAAAGCATAATAATGTAATAACAACACAGTAACAAGGATGTGTTGTGAGGAAAGTTACTACTTTGAGCTTTGGGACCCAATGTAGAATGTGTATCTCAGTGTTACCCTATTTGAGGAGCAAGGGAGCTGGGATATTTCAACACTATCTCCCATCATTTGGGGTTGAAAGATGTTCTGAAGGGATGCAAATTTCCCAGAACTTCCAACAAACTACTATGCAACAGTATAACAGCCTCCAGTTGCCAGAGAAAGCCAACAAAGATAGTATATGTTGTTCTTAGAAGTCTACCGGCATGTGCTAAAATGCTAAGAACCTAGAGGACCTAGCAGAGCATGGAGTTTGCTTACAGTTGTTGTTCAGTCACTCAGTTATGTCCAACTCTGCGTAGCTCATAAATACTTCTCTCGAATGCTTAGTTGCTCAGCCATGTCCAACTATTTGTGACCCCATAGGTTGTAGTCCACCATGTTCCTCTGTCCATGGGATTCTCCAAGCAAAAGTATTGGAGTGGGCTGTCATTTCCTTCTCAGGGGATCTTCCCAACCCAGGGGTTGAACTCAGGTCTCCTGCATTGTAAGCGGATACTTTACCGCCTGAGCCACCAGGATCGCAGTACACTATGAAATATTTTGATGATTCTAAATAGTCAGGGGGTCAATAACCTTGTTTTAATCATGATATTCCTGAATGAACTGTTAAAATTGTTGGTGGTCCATTGTATTTAAAAATGGACCACCAACAATTTTAACACTTCATTCAGGAATATCATGATTAAAACAAGGTTATTGACCCCCTCACTATTTAGAATCATCAAAATATTTCATAGTGTACTGCGATCCTGGACAGGTATAGACAATAGTGAGTGGCATTGCTAAACCTATACAGGAGCAGGTAGCCCTTAAGAAATTCTTGGGGAAAGAAATTAACACACCATTTGAAGGCTTAGTCTAAAATGATTATAAAAATGCTTCAAGACATGTGTGAATACACTTTGAAAAATAATTTAGCAAACAGTAGGCCATTTCTTTTGTTTTTTTTTTTCAAATTGACCAAACTTGCTTTCCAAGTGGAAGAAAACATACAAAGACAAATAAGAATATGGATCCTAAGGAGATAAAAAAAGAGCTGAAGTGGGAGAAAATCAAAATGAAGATATTGGTTATCTTGTGGTATTTTCACATAGATCTGATAATTCTTGGAATTATTATACTGGAGTTAAATCTTAGATATTTTACATAATATCATTATCTTCCCACCATAAATATAAGCTACCATGGATAAGGCAATGGCACCCCACTCCAGTACTCTTGCCTGGAAAATCCTATGGACGGAGGAGCCTCGTGGGCTGCAGTCCAAGGGGTCGCTAAGAGTGGACATGACTGAGTGACTTCACTTTCAATTTTCACTTTCATGCACTGGAGAAGGAAATGGCAACCCACTCCAGTGTTCTTGCCTGGAGAATCCCAGGGATGGGGGAGCCTGGTGGGCTGCCATTTATGGGGTCACAAAGAGTCGGGCATGACTGAAGTGACTTAGCAGCAGCAAGAGATTGTATATGAATGAATATTGCACTTGTATAGTGAAATAAAATATTGAATTTATCTTGTTTTTAAATAAAACATAATACTGTGTACATATTTATTACCCTCATAATATGGCTAGATAATAAATACTGTTCAGTTCAGTTCAGTTCAGTCGCTCAGTCGTGTCCGACTCTTTGCAACCCCATGAATCGCAGCACACCAGGCCTCCCTGTCCATCACCAACTCCCGGAGTGCACTGAGACTCACGTCCATTGAGTCAGCAATGCCATCCAGCCATCTCATCCTCTGTCGTCCCCTTCTCCTCCTGCCCCCAAACCCTCCCAGCATCAGAGTCTTTTCCAATGAGTCAACTCTTCGCATGAGGTGGCCAAAGTACTGGAGTTTCAGCTTTAGCATCGTTCCTTCCAAAGAAATCCCAGGGCAGATCTCCTTTAGAATGGACTGGTTGGATCTGCTTGCAGTCCAAGGGACTTTCAAGAGTCTTCTCCAACACCACAGTTCAAAAGCATCAATTCTTCGGCTCTCAGCCTTCTTCATAGTCCAACTCTCACATCCATACATGACCACACGAAAAACCATAGCCTTGACTAGACGGACCTTTGTTGGCAAAGTCTCTGCTTTTGAATATGCTATCTAGGTTGGTCATAACTTTCCTTCCAAGGAGTAAGCATCTTTTAATTTCATGGCTGCAGTCACCATCTGCAGTGATTTTGGAGCCCAGAAAAATAAAGTCTGCCACTGTTTCCACTGTTTCCCCATCTATTTCCCATGAAGTGATGGGACCGGATGCCATGATCTTCATTTTCTGAATGTTGAGCTTTAAGCCAACTTTTTCACTCTCCACTTTCACTTTCATCAAGAGGCTTTTTAGTTCCTCTTCACTTTTTGCCATAAGGGTGATGTCATCTGCATATCTGAGGTTATTGATATTTCTCCCAGCAATCTTGATTCCAGCTTGTGTTTCTTCCAGTCCAACATGTCTCATGATGTATTCTGCATATAAGTTAAATAAACAGGGTGACAATATACAGCCTTGACGGACTCCTTTTCCTATTTGGAACCAATCTGTTGTTCCATGTCCAGTTCTAACTGTTGCTTCCTGACCTGCATACAGATTTGGAAACAATGCCACAAAGTCAAAAAACTTTCTGATTGTTAATGAGAATATGATAATATCTAAATTTACAGGGGTATATCTATAATGAAAATAATTACTGCAAACAATACTTTCAGCAGACATAGTGATATGCATTGTTTCAACTAATCCTCAAAACATTCCATTTCAAAAGTAGGAAACTAAGTCTGCACTAAACATCTAAGTATATGTTTCCCACCTTCAAAAAAACAGTAGAAACTTTGAATTAGTCCTACCTCAATTTTCCCCTAACAAATCCAACAATCTTGTCTTCTTCTCCATTCATTTTCTTCTTCAAAGTAAAAATAAGCAACTGACCCTCTTTCTGTTGAAGACCAGTCCTTTCATAGCTTCTCTGAATCAGCTTATCTTTTGACTTAGGAAACTGACATCACCAACTATCCTTCCTTGCTTCAACCACATCAGCTTTTAAATACCTTCATATCTTTTCCATATTTAAAACCAGTAAAAACAAGCACAAACAAAACAGAAAACCTCACTATTAAATCCCTCGCCACCTACCCCTTCAAACCAAACTCTTCTAATAAGTTGTCCATATTCACGTTCATTTCCTTCCCACTTATTCACTCCTCACTCCCCATTCTCTCCCTCATTAAATTATTAACCTGATAGATTTTTTTTCAACTTCATTGTGCTTAATCTCCTCGTGACTTTTGTACCTGTTAACCACTCTTCCTTCCCTTGGCTTCATTGGTGTTGTTCATTCCCAATCTTTTTCTCTTATTCTGTCTGCAACTACTCAGTTTCTTTGTCAACTTTATCCTCCTTTACCCACAGATGAAATTCTTCAAGGCTAGTGCTTTCTTTCTGTATTTTATCAAAGCAAAGTAAAGAAGGTTGTGTCTGGGGAACTTGTAACTAAGGATAGATGTGTAAGTAATTCAGACAATAGTGACTCTTCCATTGTAGAGACATTAATTATATGAGACATTGTATGCACTTTCAATGTATCTGAGTTTTGTAGAAAACACATTAGAATAAATAGAAAACCTGACTGTCATCTGCTTTTTTAAACTGTAAACCATTCTAGAACCATCAGTAGCTACATTTAGAAAACAACCTTAGATTTAAGAAAGCTCTAGTTTGTTGAAACACAGGGAAGCCTGGTGTGCTGCAGTTCATGAGGTTGAAAAGAGTCAGACATGACTTAGGGACTAAACAATAGCAAGTGTGTGGGAAGAGATATTACTTTTCTTTCTTCATGGGACTGGTCATATAAGACACAATGTGACATCTTACATTTCACCGAAAGATGCTTTTAGGATTAAATGCTGTTGCAATGACATGATCTAGTTATACTCCCCACCATGTGGAAAAGAAAAATCTTAGCCTCACTATATTTCATTGCTGACTACTCTGGAGACGTCCTTCAATTCTCATATCCTGGTTATTCCTTATTCTTGCCCTTGAATTGTCAAAATGTAAATCAAATTCATGTGTATTACCGGTCTCATCTATGACTGCTTGGCAGGCACAACATGGATTGCTTGTATAGTACAGATTACAGGAAAAAACACAACTGAAATCAATATCAGTTACTTTTCTGAGAATATTAAGAACCCTGAACAGGTGAATTGCTGCTGTGACTATTTTTCTGTGCTAAAATATATCCAAATACTACTGTTGTCTTTACTTTGTTTTATTCCTTGCCAAATAGGGTTGAAATGAAGATTATTGTTGTAGTATGCTGATTCATTTTTAGTAAAGTTCCACTATAGTATAAGATATTTACAGAACTTGAGGAATAGTGACATATTAAGACATTTCATCACAGGTATTGGCTGGTACTAAACTTGAGGAACCAGAGATCAAATTGCCAACATCCACTGGATCATGGAAAAAGCAAGAGAGTTCCAGAAAAACATCTATTTCTGCTTTCTTGACTATGTCAAAGCCTTTGACTGTGTGGATTACAATCAACTGTGGAAAATTCTGAAAGAGATGGGAATACCAGACCACCTGATCTGCCTCTTGAGAAATTTGTATGCAGGTCAGGAAGCAACAGTTAGAACTGGACATGGAACAACAGACTGGTTCCAAATAGGAAAAGAAGTACATCAGGGCTGTATATTGTCACCCTGTTTATTTAACTTATATGCAGAGTACATCATGAGAAATGCTGGGCTGGAAGAAACACAAGCTGGAATCAAGATTGCTGGGAGAAATATCAATAACCTCAGATATGCAGATGACACCACCCTTATGGCAGAAAGTGAAGAGGAACTAAAACGGCTCTTGATGAAAGTGAAAGTAGAGAGTGAAAAAGTTGGCTTAAAGCTCAACATTCAGAAAACGAAGATCATGGCATCCGGTCCCACTACTTCATGGGAAATAGATGGGGAAACAGTGGAAACAGTGGCAGACTTTATTTTTCTGGGCTCCAAAATCACTGCAGATGGTGACTGCAGCCATGAAATTAAAAGATGCTTACTCTTTGGAAGGAAAGTTATGACCAACCTAGATAGCATATTCAAAAGCAGAGACATTACTTGGCCAACAAAGGTCCGTCTAGTCAAGGCTATGGTTTTTCCAGTGGTCATGTATGGATGTGAGAGTTGGACTGTGAAGAAGGCTGAGCGCCGAAGAATTGATGCTTTTGAACTGAGGTGTTGGAGAAGACTCTTGAGAGTCCCTTGGACTGCAAGGAGATCCAACCAGTCCATTCTAAAGGAGATCTGCCCTGGGATTTCTTTGGAAGGAATGATGCTAAAGCTGAAACTCCAGTACTTTGGCCACCTCATGCAAAGAGTTGACTCATTGGAAAAGACTCTGATGCTGGGAGGGATTGGGGGCAGGAGGAGAAGGGGATGACAGAGGATGAGATGGCTGGATGGCATCACTGACTCGATGGACGTGAGTCTGAGTGAACTCCGGGAGTTGGTGTTGAACAGGGAGGCCTGGCATGCTGCGATTCATGGGGTCACAAAGAGTCAGACACGACTGAGTGACTGATCTGATCTGATCTGAAACTTGACAATAAACTGATATATTAATAAAATGCATGATCTGAAGAGTCTGCTAAACTTTAACAAAATATTATTTATATAAGGAATAATGCACAGAGATATATACTTTATGCTGCTTGTTTTATATAGTAATATAATGGACTGGGAAAATTTTAACAAACTTAATATTTATCATGAGGCTAGAAATGGAAAATTTTAGCATGCTGAATTTCCACAGTGAGTTTTATAATTCTTATTGAGAAAGATTGATGATAAACCTTCACAAGTGTAATCAGTAATGTAATCACTTAAACTAGTCATGCTTGATCTATTCTACTACCTAAATTTTGCTGACAGTATTATTTCTTATTCTTATGGTTATTTTGTTTGCGTATTATTAGTAAAATGTAGAATCAGCTAAAAATGTTAACTATGATTTTTTTTCAAGACTGTAGGTCTTACATTTATGAGTCCCATTGATCTCAATGTCAGCAATCTACAACATTCTAGAATTTTAGTCTAAGTTTTCTAGCTGTTTATTTACATATCCTAAACATTTGCCATGCTACTACATGATCTTAATAATTAAAATTTAACTGTCTTGAATAATGGTATTTTAAATAATGATATTAGAAATATTGTTAAATATTCTAATTAAAGTCCAATATTCAAATAAAATTAGAAATGTAAGTGTCCTAAATAATGTTATTCAGCATTGAGTTACCTAAATTTGACTGTGCTGTCACCCAACTACTAGTTACACAATTTGTTTCAATTTCTTTGTGTTTCTGATTTTAGAAACTCTAAAATGATTACTTCCAGAAAATAATTGTTTATAGAATTTGCAAATAGCTGTTTCAAAGATTTATTTAAATTTGAAACACATATTTTTAATCATGTATCAGTATAGCCTGTCCTTCAGTTCAGTTCAGTCACTCAGTCGTGTCCGACTCTTTGCGACCCCATGAATCGCAGCACGCCAGGCCTCCCTGTCCATCACCAGCTCCCAGAGTTCACTCAAACTCATGTCCATCGAGTTGGTGATGCCGTCCAGCTAGCCTGTCCTAGAATGGGATATAAATTAATCATACAGTATTATTCTTGTGTTTGATTTTTTTGGTTCGGTAAAGTATTTTTGAGATTTACCCATGTTTTCACAGAGTAGATTTGCAGCAATCTCTTCTGAGGATAGCATGAAAAATAGACATTTCAACTGTGCCTTTAGATTCTCAATCAGGTTGATGGAAACAAATAGCCCCAAGTCATTCACCTTAAAACCTAAATAAAGAAACACGCAATCGGCCAACCAGAGGTAAAAAATTGGTATAGAATTTAAAGACTCAAGAGACAGTTTTCTATAACAGATTAACCTGGGATATGCTCTAATGCATATTAGAAGTCTCCTTTATATACAGTTGGGAAGGTTCCCTGGAGGAGGAAATGGCGACCCACTCCAGTATTCTTGCCTAGAGAATCCCATGGACAGAGGAGCCTGGAGGGCTACAGTCCATGGGATCGCAAAACGTCGGACATGACTGAGCAACTAATACTTATACTCATGTTTTCATCTGTCTCAGCAATTTGTTCCTCTTTATTGCCTTCCTCAGCAATCAATGCAAAGAAATAGAGGAAAACAACAGAATGGGAAAGACTAGAGATCTCTTCAGGAAAATTAGAGATACCAAGGGAACATTTCATGCAAAGATGGGCTCGATAAAGGACAGAAATGGTATGGACCTAACAGAAGCAGAAGATATTAAGAAGAGGTGGCAAGAATCCACAGAAGAACTGTACAAAAAAGATCTTCATGACCAAGATAATCACAATGGTTTGATCACTCACGTAGAGCCAGACATCCTGTAATGTGAAGTCAAGTGGGCCTTAGAAAGCATCACTACAAACAAAGCTAGTGGAGGTGATGGAATTCCAGTTGAGCTATTCCAAATCCTGAAAGATGATGCTGTGAAAGTGCTGCACTCAATATGCCAGGAAATTTAGAAAACTCAGCAGTGGCCACAGGACTGGAAAAGGTCAGTTTTCATTCCAATCCCAAAGAAAGGCAATGCCAAAGAATGCTCAAACTACTGCACAATTGCACTCATTTCACATGCTAATAAAGTAATGCTCCAAGCCAGGCTTCAGCAGTACGTGAACTTCTAGATGTTCAAGCTGATTTTAGAAAAGGCAGAGGAACCAGAGATCAAATTGCCAACATCCGCTGCAAGAGAGTTCCAGAAAAACATTTATTTCTGCTTTATTGACCATGCCAAAGCCTTTGACTGTGTGGATCACAATAACCTGTGGTAAATTCTGAAAGAGATGGGAATACCAGACCACCTGACCTGCCTCTTGAGAAACCTATATGCAGGTCAGGAAGCACCAGTTAGAACTGGACATGGAACAACAGACTGGTTCCAAATAGGAAAAGAAGTACATCAAGGCTGTATATTGTCACCCTGCTTATTTAAATTATATGCAGAGTACATCATGAGAAACGCTGGGCTGGAAGAAACACAAGCTGGAATCAAGATTGCTGGGAGAAATATCAATAACCTCAGATATGCAGATGACACCACCCTTATGGCAGAAAGTGAAGAGGAACTAAAACGGCTCTTGATGAAAGTGAAAGTAGAGAGTGAAAAAGTTGGCTTAAAGCTCAACATTCAGCAAACGAAGATCATGGCATCTGGTCCCATCACTTCATGGGAAATAGATGAGGAAACAGTGGAAACAGTGTCAGACTTTATATTTTTGGGCTCCAAAATCACTGCAAATGGTGACTGCAGCCATGAAATTAAAAGATGCTTACTCCTTGGAAGGAAAGTTATGACCAACCTAGAGAGCATATTCAAAAGCAGAGACATTACTTGGCCAACAAAGGTCCGTCTAGTCAAGGCTATGGTTTTTCCAGTGGTCATGTATGGATGTGAGAGTTGGACTGGGAAGAAAGCTGAGCACCAAAGAATTGATGCTTTTGAACTGAGGTGTTGGAGAAGACTCTTGAGAGTCCCTTGGACTGCAAGGAGATCCAACCAGTCCATTCTAAAGGAGATCTGCCCTGGGATTTCTTTGGAAGGAATGATGCTAAAGCTGAAACTCCAGTACTTTGGCCACCTCATGCAAAGAGTTGACTCATTGGAAAAGACTCTGATGCTGGGAGGGATTGGGGGCAGGAGCAGAAGGGGACGACAAAGGATGAGATAGCTGAATGGCATCACCGACTCGATGAATGTGAGTTTGAGTGAACTTCGGGAGTTGGTGATGGACAGGGAGGCCTGGCGTGCTGCTATTCATGGGGTGGCAAAGAGTCGGACATGACTGAGCGAGTGAACTGAACTGAACAGAGTTGCTAGGTAGTATTCCACTGCATAAATTTATTCATTCATTCATGTGTTGAAAGATGTTTGGGTTGTTTCCCGTTTGGGAAGATAATGAATAAAAATGCTACCAACATCTGGTACAAATCTTTTGTGCACATGGATTGTCATTTCTCTTGAATAAATATTTATTCTGGATTTTTTTTGGTCTTAGGGTAAGTATCTGTTTAACTTTACAGGAAACTTCTAAACTGTTTCCCAAAGTAATTGTATCATTTTGCATCCCAACCTGCAATGTGAGTATTCTAGTTGCTCCACATTCTGACCAACACTCCATTTTTTTCTAGTCATTGTAGGACTATAGAACAGTGAGACCACACAAATTTTTATCTTGGAGACCACAGGATTTCTGAAATCAGAAGACAAAAATATAACAGAGTTTTTAACTGTGAGATTGCAAGTTAGTGCTGTATCTTTTGATTTCTGGATTTGATTACTAAGTAACATACCCACATTAGAGTTTTACCTGGGGTTGAGCGTTTTCTTTGCATTTGAGACTTCCTCAGACTCAAAGCCCTCATTCATCAGCTCAAAAGTTCAAAAACACTTGACAGGTTTCACTTACACAAAGCAAAGATTGTCTCTCTTCTAGCAGCTTGCTCCTCCACCTATCCTCAGCAACTGCACCAGGTAGAAATGTTCTCCATCCTTTGCTCACCTGTGAAGGGTTTATCTCTCTAGAGAGCATTTAGTTCTAGATTTATTTGTGCCAAATAGGATTGTCACAAAATGGTGGTTTTAAACAAAAGCATCAATTTTCAGTTTATTGGACAACTTGTGTCAGTAGGAGTGGAGGTCTTTCACGTTCTTTTTATAACCTAACCATAAGCAGGGCTCTTACCAAAAAAAGAAAAAAAAATTGTTTGCTAATTTGAGCAAATTCCTAAGGATTTATTCCAAGAAGAACATTATTAAGTCAAGAATAATAAATGTTTTCATAAAGATTGCCAAAAAAGAAAGATGATGAGGGTATTATTTGTCAATAGAAATCCTCTGCTCCTTTTTGCACAGAGTGTTACTGCAGAGATTTGAAACAGGACTCATTGAATTTTATTGCATTTATTCTGTCAAAATATTTGTGTACTGTTTTCAAACTTATTTGCATGACATGCTCTCTCCTCATCCACCACACATTTATTTCAAGAGCAATCTTATGACCTTTCCCCCACTTTTACAAACAAAATGAAATAAATGAGAATAACTACTATTGGGTATGGGATTTCTTTTTGCAGTAATTAAAATTTTCTCAAATTGATTGTAGAGATGGTTGCACAATACTGAATATAATAAAAATCATTGAATTGTATATTTTATATATGTGAATTATATGATATGTGAATACTATCACAATAAATCATTACCTAAAAAAATTAAATAAGGGAAGGAAATAGGAATGTCAATTAAGCTTCTGCAATATGACCAACCTAGACAACATATTAAAAAGCAGAGAAATTACTTTGCCAAGAAAAGTCTGTCTAATCAAGGTTATGGTTTTTCCAGTAGTCATGTATGGACATGAGAGTTGGACTATAAAGAAAGCTGAGTGCAGAAGAATTGATGCTTTTGAACTATGGTGTTGGAGAAGACTCTTGAGAGTCCCTTGGACTGCAAGGAGATCAAACCAGTCAATCCTAAAGGAGATCAGTCCTGGGTGTTTATTGGAAGGACTTATGTTGAAGCTGAAACTCCAATACTTTGGCCACCTGATGCAAAGAACTGACTCATTTGAAAAGACCCTGATGTTGGGAAAGATTGAGGGCAGGAGAAGAAGGGGATGACAAAAGATGAGATGGTTGGATGGCATCACCGACTCAATGGACATGAGTTTGGGTAGACTCTGAGAGTTGGTGATGGACAGGGAGGCCTGGCATGCTGTGATTCATAGGGTCACAAAGAGTCAGACATGACTGAGCAACTGAACTGATGAATATGTCTCCAATAAGTGAATTCTCACCCAACTGAAAACCAAAATCAATTTTATGGGGCAAGTTCCTAGTACATTGAAAAAAAGTAAAGTAAGAAAATAATCTGATCTACCAGAATATTATCGCAATAAATATAGCAAGAATGTACTGAATTTATATTTGATGTCAGGTACTGAGCTCAACATGGACTTTCCTGATGGCTCAGACAGTAAAGCATCTGCCTGCAATGCAGGAGACCCAGGTTTGATTCCAGGGTCAGGAAGATCCCCAGGAGAAGGGAATGGCTACCCACTCCAGTATTCTTGCCTGAAGAATCCCATGAACAGAGGAGCCTAGTGTACAGTCCACAGGATCACAAAATGTAGGACACAACTGAGTGACTAGGTACACACACACACACACACACACGCACACACATACACTGAGCTAAACTTTATAAATGAATTCTCATTTAATCTTTATATCAACTCTAGAAAGTTACTATCATTGTATCTTTTTGTAGATGAGAAAACATACTTAGACCAAAGAAAGTAAATGAAAAGATCCAGAGCTCAAATTCTAGGTTTGTCTGATTTAATTTTTTAATCTATTGCTTCCCAACATTACAGCATAATATCCAAGAAGATTCCATTGTTGTTGATTGTGGCCAAAAAATCTACACATTAAGATACCCACATCCAGAGTCACAAAAAGGCTAAAAAAGTATTTAATAGCATATACACATCAAATCAGCCTGTTCTGCTGAAAACCTAGACCTAGGAACTAAAAGCCTAAATGGAGAAATCCTAAATTCTTCAGAGGTTAACTGGAAGCAGGGGGTGCTGATAGATCTTCCACTTATAACTCTACTCCTGTTCAACATCAGTTTAAAAGCTCATTGATCCTGTGTCCAACCACAATAATAATACTTCAGCTTCTATGACACTTTATAGTCAATAAAGAGATATAGTATTGGTTAAGACAACTTATGGCCAGCCTTTTGAGAATTATTGAATTTAAGTTTTGCAAGAAATCTTTGAAATTTTATTTTATAGGTAGGGACACAATTCCCAGAGAAGCTAAAGCAATTTTCCAAAGTAAAGCAACTTTTTGGAAAGAAAATCACAAGTGTCTCGGGTGTCTTGAGCCAGGATCCAGGAATTCTTCTCCCATGTTGTATTGGTTATTACTGATTAGTAAATGTTAGTCTCCTTTTCTCTCTGCAGTCCATTGTAAACACCCAGCACTGGGCCAGTAATCATCTGTGATACTGCTTCCATGGTCTCTAGTATAGCCTGCTCTCAGATTACAAACTCTGGAAATAAACTTGGCGTAATCCCAGACTCTGCTCCTGCCAAGTCCAATTTCATCAGGGAGTAATAAAGAACAACAATACGCATTTTTACTTTAATGTTCAAAGAACGCTTCTGGATCATTGAATTTTGGACAGCATTTCATCTGTGGGATGGAAATTATTCTAATTACCACACGTTTACCTTATAAAAAAAGAACACCTTTTTTTTTCAGAGCAACATCGCCTAAACAATATTGAACTGAATAAAATTAAATTTTTCTTGCACTGAACAGTAGTCGTGAAATGATGAAAAATACACAAGAAATTATGTTTGCCACTGGAGAAAACACTGGATGATTAGAGAATTTTATGGAAATAACACTTTAGAATTTTATACTGTGTGCATTCGTACATGTGCATTCAACAACAACAAAAAAAGAAAGAATAGCATATAAATCTTGGTCCAAATTTACTGAAATTCTATTATTTTTTCCTTCTTATGATTTTTAATCTTCTATGACAGGTGAAACCAGGTAAGTAAACTTGTGAAAAAATTGTATGCTCAATAAATGGGACTCTTAAATATGTCCCTGTAAAGTACCTGGCCACTTACAGGGATCCTGGAAAACTTCTTCAGGAAATTTGGGAGAAATATGGGTTCATGTATTTGCTATAAGTTAGAGCTCCTCATGAAAATATTACCAACGATTAACTCTATTCTGTTTGTGAAGTTAGCAGAAGGGGAAATTGGTAACCAGGCTGCTTTGGTCACCTTAACAAAATACCATAGACTGAGTGGCTTAAACAACAGAAATTGATATTCTCATGGTTCTGGAAACTTGAAGTTCCAGATCAAGGTCTGGCAAGGGCAATTTCTGGTGAGAACTTTCTTCTGGCTTGTAGATGGCCACCTTCTAGCTATGTCCTCATGTGATAGAAAGAACAAGCTCTCTGGTGTTTCTTATTACAAGAACACTAACCCATATGATGGAGGAGGCACAAATATTCAGCCCATAGCATGTGGTTAGACTAAATAATCATATTTTTATTTTTCATGTCATTCTATTTCTGTATAATTTATTTTACTATATTATTTTTAATTAATCATATTACTATTATTATATTAGATGGTGATATGTATGGAAACTTTTCTGAGGTATATAGTTTAGTGTTATTTGGTTAAGTATCAATTTTCAGTTAAACTCAGAAATAGCATGTACTCCTTGAGTCTGTCAGAAGAGGATATCAAAGTACTATGGCCTATAGTTAATTTTTAGACTCAAGGCTTTTGGCTTTCATTATATATTTTTTGATGCTATAGATATCTGTTAAGTGCAGAAATAACCTTTATATTTAACAAACACATATGTCTCTCAAGTTTAGAGTAAGTGAAAGTCGTTTAGTCATGTCCAACTCTTTGCGACCCCATGGACTATACAGTTCATGGAATTCTCCAGGCCAGAATACTGGAGTGGGTAGCCTTTCTCTTCTCCAGGGGAGCTTCCCAACCCAGGGATCCAACCCAGGTCTCCTACATTGCAGACAGATTCTTTACCAGCTGAGCCACAAGGGAAGCCAAGTTATGTTAAAGCTATGTTAAATATTTTTGTTATGAAATTGATACTACTGCTTGATGAGGGGAATGAAAGAGCAAAATTTACTGATCAAATTTGTTTTTCCATACAGTCTCCAACCAAGAATGAGTCTTGGTTGCTAAGAAGATTTCCCCTGGGGTTTTCTTTAAAAGGTTATAATGTTAGTTTTCAATGACTGTCCTTAATGTAGTAGTTGTGAAATCAATCAAGTGTAGTGATCCTTCACCTGGAAACTTCTCAGACTTCATCTAATGGATCTTTAAGTTGTTTGTACAGATCACGGGTCAGTGAATTAAGCAAGTGGTTTTGTTCTTAGTGGTGGTGTTAAATGAGACAGTACAATCAACAGAAAACGCTATGGCTTTTCTTTACTGGAAAGTAAAAATAAACATTATGAATATTTTTCATTTACAGGTTACAGTGAAACCACTTGTCCCTGCCTTCCAGCATGACTATTACTCATCTTCAATCAACAGACAGCTGGGTATACAGCATTTGATAAACTAGCTGAGTATTTGACGCTTGCAGTACTTCCTAAATTATAATGTGTAAGTGACCAGTCAAGGAAAATGTCAAACTGCCCTTTCTAACTTTTAGGTCCAGTAGGTGTAGGATGGTCCAGTTTCAGGTGTTGCCTGAAATTCTGCAGTTTTATTGGTGATACTAATGTTGCTGGCCCAGACCACATTTTGGAGAACAAGGCACAGTCATTTCTCTTAAAAATTTACGAAACAGAGAATGATAAATGTAACATTACTAGCTTCCCCTTTATGGGTGCTTTGAGAAATGGTGAGATTATATATGTCAAGCAGCTGGCCCAAGACAGTTCAACAATGATAAAACCTATTAGTTGCATAAATAAGAAACTATCTATTATGTTTAATTTTATATAGCTTTATTTACTTAAGGCAGAGTTTGGACGGCTTGTTATGGTAGCATGGGCACATTGACATGAGTTTGTTGAAAACGGTAAACTTCTTGGGAATTGATTTCCAAAGAGGGAGAAAACTCAGCAGTGGCTTCCAGTCACAGTGATGACAAAGTAAACGCAGTAATAGCATCTGGCAAAGTTAAAGTTTGGGAAACCAGTGTGGATGTTTTTGCAGCGATACAGATTTGACTTGATGAGAGCATAGGGGTAACAGTAGAAATAATGAAAAAGGGGTAAGAGAGACCAGTGTTTATTGAATGGCTACTCTCAGCCAGGCAACATCATTTCTTTTACACTGGTTGCATATCAAACAAGCTGGGAGACTTTCAAATGTCTGCACACATTCAGGTCTCAATCAATAGAATCTCTGTAAGACAGTCCAATAAAATCTTTTTCTAAAAAAATGTACTTATTTATTTATGGCCTGCCAGTCTTAGTTGCTGTGCACCGGCTTTCTCTAGTTGCGGCAAGCAGGAGCTACTCTTCATTGCAGTAAGCGGGCTTCTTATTGCAGTGGCTTCTCTTATTGCAGAGCATGGACTCTAGGTGCTCGGATTTCAGTAGTTATGGTACGTGGGCTCATTAGCTGTGGCTCATGGGCTCTGGAGCACTGGCTCAGTAGTTGTGGCACATGGGTTTAATTGCTCCTAGGCATGAGGGATCCTCCCAGGTCAGGGATCGAACCCATACACGCTGCATTGCAAAGTGGATTCTTAACAACTAGATCAGCAGGGGAATACCAAGCAAATCTTCTAAAATGCTCTTCAAAGCCTTCTCTTATAGCAGGTACACCCTTGTTTGCCTGGAAGACTTCCTCACCCCAGAAATCCTAGAGGGAAACCCCCACTCCTTTCCTTCCCCACTTGCCCTCCTCCAGCCCAGCCACTTTCATGTAACCTTCCCCAGGGAAGAGCTAAGTAGTTATGGCAGGCACCTGTCCTCTGCTCCTCTGACAGCCTTCTGTTTACTCTCAGAAGTCTAGATTTAAAGTAAAAAATATTTGGAGATTAATAACTCTCTGCTCTACCTAATTCCTCTAAGGCACTGTAGATGCCTCTGTTTACAAAGGAAATACTCAAGAGGAGCAGACAAGAAAAAGATGCACGCAGTTCAATACTGCATGATCCTTCATTGCTACAGTAAATGGCCTGAGTCAGGGTCTGATTCTAGGTCGAAGTCCCAAGTACATATTATTCCTACTCTTCTTTGCTGCCAAGCATTGCAAGCTATCCAGGAAAAAGCAATTAAATTAGTAATAAATTTTGCTCTTGCACTTTTAAGACAGGAAAGAAATAAAAGTCATTATTTCATCTCACCAGAACTGTACCTTGAAATATTAAGACATATAGTACAGTAATCATAACAACATCTTTATCCTGAGCGACGAGGCTGTCACCACAGGTCCCAATTTCATTACACATCTCCAACTCCTCACTTCATATTTTGGCTCAACTCAGATTTTAAAAATTGAACATCATTCGTTGTTATAGATCTTTATCTCCCACTTCTGCCTTTTCAAAGCTTCTCTTACACGTCTTACTTGTCTTAACTGTATTGAATCTCTTCTATCAGAACACAATTTGTAAAGTTTTACCTTCCCTGAAAAGAAGAATTGAGCAGACCCAGTTAAAAACATATATGATTCACGTCAATGTATGGCAAAAATGACCACAATATTGTAAAGTAATTAGCCTCCAATCAAAATAAATTAGGAAAAGGCAATGGCACCCCACTCCAGTATTCTTGCCTGGAAGATCCCATGGACGGAGGAGCCTGGTAGGCTGCAGTCCATGGTGTCGCAAAGAGTCGGACACGACTGAGCAACTTCACTTTCACTTCTCAGTTTCATGCATTGGAGAAGGAAATGACAACCCACTCCAGTGTTCTTGCCTGGAGAATCCCAGGGACAGTGGAGCCTGGTGGGCTGCTGTCTATGGGGTTGCACAGAGTTGGACATGACTGAAGCGACTTAGCAGCAGCAGCAGCAACAGCAGCAGCAAAATTAATTAATTAATTTAAAAGAAAAAACCTGTATGTATTAATAATCCCATTACAATTCTGAGTCCCTTTTCAAAACTGGCATTTCCTCAATATGTATGTTTTCTTCATCTGTGTTCTTTTAAAGTTTTAAAAGCATATAGTATTGCATTGCCCTCTGTTCTTTTCTCTGGAACCTCTCTAAAATACATCTGTTATGATTTCCTGGGAACAATGATTTTCAAGCCCCACTTACACATTAGAATCTCTCCAGGTCTTTGAAAAATATTGTTGCTTGAGACCAATTAAATCAGAATCTTTGGGGTAGGATCAAGGTGTGAGTTTATTTTTACATGTTGGAACTGAGAATTGCTACTTTGAGTCAAGTATTACTTTGAAAATGACAGCAACAACAAAACAACCCTAGGGCATGCATTTAGCCAGAGGATCCCTAGGAGGGTTTGGAAACCTAGTAACTGGAGGGTTCCCAAGAGACAAATTTGGATGTCACAGAATTGGAAGACATAATTCAATCAAGGATACTGAATCAGTTACCAGGTACTGTATTTACAGTCCTTGTATCAGCCAACTCTCCTCTGCTTGTAAGAAGTACCTCTTGCTCAAAATCAGTATTTTAGATGATGGAAGGTCAATGACTCAGGTTTCTGTGATCTGCACGGAAGACTAAGGACAGGTGAGCAGAGTCAGGCTTGCCTTAATTGTCTTCTCACTCTGTAACCCCTATGATCCCTAAATTTTCTAGAGTAAACATGTCCTTTACAGATTCATCAACAAAGGGCCCAGAATGTCTAGCTAAAGCCCTGCCACAGGGGCTGCAGGCACAGAGGAGCACCGTAGGGTAGCCTGTGGTTCTGAACTTGAGATTAAGCACTGGATGTCTTACTTGTAATAAGTGTGTGTGTGTCTGTGTGGGGGATCAGTCATGGCCCACTCTCTGTGGCCTCATGGAATGTAGCCTGCCAGTTTCCTCTGTCCATGGAATTTTCCAGGCAAGAATACTGGAGTGGGTTGCCAATTCCTACTCCAGGGGATCTTTCCAACCTAAGGATCAATATTGCTCTTTATTTTGAACACAGTAATCAATCTGGGCCTCAGGTTCCTCATCATCAAAAGGGTATAAGATCAAGTGCCATACACACCTCCAAGGATTCCATAAAGTGAGACAGTCATAAAGCTAAGTGCTTGAAAGATTATAATATACAATTCAAACAAAAATGATTTTGATCACTGTGATTATTTATAAATGATGAATTTAGTCCATGTTCTATGTGGGGACCAACTTCTTTAGTAGAATGAAGTTTAGGAAGTAAAAACAAAGTGGAAAACAGTCTCACTGAAGTACATTTAATGATATGAACACAGTGAAAATGAAAGAATTTTTAAAAGAGAAGAAAGACATCCTGGGCATTTGTAATGACAGTGAAAGGAGGAAAAGGAGGGGGAAAGTGGTTTTTCTAAAAAAATTTTTTTTTTTTTTTTTTTTGCTTTTTCTGTAATGTGTACCTCCTGCCAAAACATACTTGCTCTCCCTTTATCAACCCAAGCATTGTTTAGGGGAGAAGTGACTGACCTTCAAGTTGAATTGCCATAATTCCAAAAGAAACTTTTGTTGCTTTCTAAGGCAAAATAAAAATTCAGTCTTTATCCTTATTGCATTCTCCAGGGAAATTTCAGCTCCTCAGAATAGCCCCTGGGACTTACTGCTGAAAGACTATTTGGCTGCTCTAGAGAGAAAGATCTCAAAGTTCCTCCGAGATGCCACTATAACTGCTCATTTCAGATACTTAGAGGCAGAATGTTTTCACTCTTAAAATAATTTTTCTGAGACATGTTTTCCAAAGAGATTGCTAATATTAAAATTCTATATCATAGATTACTCACTAATAAAGAGGTTAACCTCCTAACAAACCAGGAAGATTGTAAAATATTTTATGAATACCTAAGGCTGCTGTCACAAACAAGAAAATGGTAATACGCAAAGGACAATGTGTTGCAAAGCCATCAGGAAGAATTGTGTTCCATTTAAGTTCTGCCATGGTTGCTCCTCTATTTTGTTTTCCCTTAACATTTGTGAAATTAGTCAATGCGATATTATTTTACTTCTACACTTACCTTTGGAAGTGATTATTTAAAAATCCATGAAAACGTTTCCTCCTTAAAGGCAAAATTGCACGTTATTCAGTATGCATTTAGCACTTGATAAACACTTATAAAGTACATAGTAATATGAATCACATGATAATTACCATTTTCACAAGTCAAGTGTAATTTTATATCAGCAATCTCATATGCCTAATTACATAAGACTGACTTATCAATCACTTTTTCAAATATCAGGTTGTTTGTATTTCATTTGTAAATATCTTTAAAAAAGGTTTTCCCATCTATGTCAGAAAAGGTAAGCTAAGTGTTTTTTTGTCTCATGTAGTCATTTGTACTTTACAGCAATTAAATGGTACTTCTTCATGTTATGGTGGTTCCAAGTGTTTAAAAATATTTTTTCTTTATATGTCTTAGCATTTTTTGTTTGGAGGCTTTGGAGTTTTATTTTGGAGACAATATCCAGCTGCTGAAGACATTTGAGCCTGAGATTGAAGTAACAAAAGTCATATTTTATGACAAATAATCCGGCAATGTAGATAGAGTAGACAGAAAGTGAAAGTCGATCAGTCGGGTCAACTCTTTGTTACTCCATGGACTACAGAGTCCATGGAATTCTCCAGGCCAGAATACTGGACTGGGTACCCTTTCCCTTCTCTAGAGGATCTTCCCAACCCAGGGATCAAACCCACGTCTGCTGCATTACAGGTGGATTCTGTACAAGCTGAGCCACAAGGGAAGCCCCAGGTTAGAAAACTACTATAATTGTTCCATGTTCCTAAGCCCAGAAATATTTTAAATTTAATTTTTATCTTATATTAAAGTATAATTGTTTTACAATCTTGTGTTAGTTTCAGCTGTCTAGCAAAGTGATTCAGTAACACATATCACATATCCATTCTTTTCCAGATTCTTTTCTTATATAGGTTATTGCCAAATATTAAGTAGAGTTCCCTGTGCTATACAGTAGGTCCTTGTTGATTATCTATTTTATATAAGTAGTGTATATATGTTAATCACAAACTGCTAATTTATCCCTCCCTGCCACCTTTCCCCTTTCTTAACCATAAGTTTGTTTTCAAAATCTGTGAGTCTGTCTCTGTTTTCTAAATAAGTTCATTGGTATCATTTTTTTTTTTTAGATTCCACATACAAGTGATACCATATGATATTTGTTTCTCTGTCTGACTTACTTCACTTGGTATGGTATCTCTAGGTCCATTCCTGTTGCTGCAAATGGCATTATTTCATTCTTTATGTCTGAGTAATATTCCATTGTATACATGTACTACATCTTCTTTATCCACTCCTCTGTCAATGGATATTTAAGCTGCTTCCATGTCTTAGCTATTGAAAATAGTGCTGCAGTGAACATTGGGGTGAAGTCTTAACAGTTTTGTTGTTCAGTCACTAAGTCGTGTTCGATTCTGTGACCCCATGGAGTACAGTACACCAGACTCTTCTGTCCTCCACTATCTCCCTGAGCTTGCTCCAATTCATGTTCATTGAGTCAGCGATGCTATCTAAACATCTTATCTGCTGCCACCCCCTTCTCCTTTTGCCTTCAATCTTTCCCAGCATCAGGTTTTATTTTTTATTTTAATTATATTCCTTTGATATCTTGTAAATAGGTATATTGAACCAGAATGTTTCAGCTTTAGTTTTTCTTGGGCTCAATATGTTATCTATATACATAACTCACAAGTAAGTTAACAGCATTCTTATTTCTTTAACACCATTTTCAAATTGTGTTTATTCAAACTTGATAAGACAAATCGCTAAATTTCTACTCTACATATACTTAAGCAAGTTTTTCCTTACCATTTCATTTGGTCAGTCTTACTCTTCACTTGTCCTTCTGCCAAATTAAAAAACAATGTTTAAAAATTTATTTCATAATAAGAAATATGGGTTTCCCTTTAAGTCACTACTAGAAATCACAAATGTTAATAATATCTAACAAAGACATATTTAAGGTGATGGCGCATCTTTCAAAACTGATTTAATTCCATTTTCATGACTTTTGAATACCCACAGAATAAGAAATACCCACAGAATACCCACAGATAAGAAATAGCAAAATGTTACAAAGACTGCATACTCAAATTGTCACTGCCTTTTCCATTCTATTTTCTAGGATATAGTTCACATTTCAGGATCATTTGTCACCAAACTTCCTGCCAGCTTCCAAAATGCTGGTTCCCAGAAAGCCTGGACTTCCCAGAGAATAATCACAGTTGTTTCCCTTTGCATTTAATAAGATCCTTTATCAATATAGTGAGTCCTCTCTTCCCCATCCCAATTTTCTACCCCTTAATTTTAGTGTAGGCACATTTAGAGATTGTTTTGCTTATTCTCTAGACCCTTCTTTTGGGCAAATGCTTTTTCCCTTACCTAGTTTTGTGTTGACCTCTTGTAGTAGTTATGTAAATGCTTTCATGCGCAAATTCTGCATTGTCTTAGTTTCAATTTCAGGAGCACCTTAAAGATGTTCATCTACAAATCTAACCAACCATTTCTTTCTTACATAGCAGAATCACTCGATATTTGTTTGCATCTATTTATTTTCAGATTGGTCTTTCTCCATGAGGGAGGGGGAGGGTAAATGTGAAAGTGCTTGGAGTAAGGAAGAGAGGGATGGAGGATGGGGAAGGTGAGGCAGAAGGGAAGGAAGGAGAGGAGAGCAGAACAAAACCGGTGAATTCATTGCTTCCTCTGAGTCTATTACTTAACAGAAGGACCCCCCTGTCCAAAAGTTCTTAAGACTAAGGGAAGGAAAGACATTGGGGGAAGCATTTGAAAAATGGTGACGGCAATGTCAGTGTTAGTCTAACAGAGAGGTACATAAAGACGGTAATTATAAAAAGACCGGATGTTATATATGCTCAGTTCTTCACATTTTTAGAGGGTTTTTCACCCTCTCTCACCCAAGGCCCAGCTCTGACTCAGGCAAATATCCTGGTTCATATCTGATCAACTGTTAGCATTTGTCTCTAATGTTTTCATTTTCTCTCTCCTTTATATTAAAACTCAAAACCCAACTCTAAAACAGCCTTACACTGAATTTTCCTAGTCATTAATCCATGTCTTCACAGCATAATTTTGAATAACAACCACATAAATTCACATTATTTTTCTCTTGGATTGTTAACATAAAGCTGGTCATCAATGGATATAGCTATTTTCAGAAGCTATGACAGGAAAATTAAACTGGAGTTGGTTCTGTAAAGGGGAAAGAGTAAAATCTGTCTGGGGCTGAAGAACTGAAAATCAGCTTGGGCTGAAAAATGAAAAAGAAGTCCTGCCCTTAAGCAGGTTGAGAGCAGCAGACACAGATAAAACCAGTTGTTCACAGGAAACATTGTTTCTTCCAAGGTCACGCAGCTACAAAATACACAAAGATCCTTCTTTGTGTGACCACTGCTTTGTCACTTATAATGCCTGCAGCCCTGCTTTGCTATCCTCGCCCGTCCATTAGGATTCTTAACCACTGACTCACCCAGGAAGCCCCCATCTATTACTGCTGCTGCTGCTAAGTCGCTTCAGTTGTGTCTGACCCTGTGCGACCCCATAGATAGCAACCCAGCAGGCTCCCCCATCCCTGGGATTCTCTAGGCAAGAATGCTGGACTGGGTTGCCATTTCCTTCTCCAATGCATGAAAATTAAAGGTGAAAGTGAAGTCGCTCAGTCATGTCCGACTCTTAGCGACCCCATGGACCGCAGCCCACCAGGCTCCTCCATCCATGGGATTTTCCAGGCAAGAGTACTGGAGTGGGGTGCCATTGCCTTCTCCGCCATCTATTACTGGGGATACTCAATTACTGTGCCACACTGGCCTCATGCTAAGTAGCTTCAGTCCTCCTACTCTTTGGGACCCTATGGACTGTAACTCGCCAAGGTCCTCTGTTTGTGGGGATTCTCCAGGCAAGAATACTGGAGTGGATTGCCTGTTCCCTCCTCCAGGGGATCTTCCCCAACCAGGGATTGAACCCGCACGTTTTACATCTCCTGCATTGGCAGGCGGGTTCTTTACCACTAGCGCCACCTGGGTTTTTACTAATCCTGCTGCAGAAAGAGCATCTGACCCAGAACAGGTCTCCCTTTCCCTGGAGAGCTTCCTCAGAATCCTTCAGCAGGAACTGAAACCTCACCATAAATAGTACCCTCCTCCCCTCTGTGGAGGCTTCCCAGGTGGCACTAGTGGTAAAAAATTCCCCGCCAGTGCAGGAAATGTAAGTGATGTGGGTTTGATCCCTGGGTGGGGAAAATCCCCTGGAAGTCAACATGGCAATTCACGCCAGTATTCTTGCTTGGAGAATCCCATGGACAGAGGACCCTGGTGGGCTATGGTCCATAGGGTCATAAAGAGTTGGACACAACTGAAGCGACTTAGCATGCATGCATGGCCCCTTGTGGAGAGCACCATTCATGGTTCCTCTGCACTATGCTCCAATGCTTGCAAGCCAATAAATACCATTTTGTCAAACTACAGGTTTGAGAGTGGTAGACTGGGTGGTTGAGCTTTAACAGATGTCAAGTAGAAGTTGGAGAGTTTAACTGATTTCCTTGGATATTTGGAGTTTTAAGATTTCCCACATGCCAGAAGTTGTTTGGGTGGTATACAAATTATAAGAAAAACATGTCTTTGAAGAAATCCTTTGAGACATAATGAAATAGTATCTGAGTGAGGATTCATGATTTCACCTAAAGCTGACAACTTTCAATAATAAAAATTTCTTACAATGATGAAGACACAACTTTTCAAAAAGACGTGACAGTTTGGCTAAGAAGGAATAAATTTCCATCAAGTGTTTAATTTTTAACAAGTCCAATGAACTCTGGGATTTCTCTTTTCTATCAAACCTTGGATCTCCTTGGCAAGTACCCAGTATAAATATTTACTTCCCTTCACTCTTCAAACAGGTACTGCAGGGCATATATACCAGTAGCATTTGATTCAGAAGATTACTGTGGGTATGGCCTATGTCTGAAACACCTTCCTCAGTTTTATGCACTGCAGCTTCAGAATATATTTTTTATCTGATGAGAAATATCCTTTCCCACCATCCTCATCCTTTTTCAGAATAGTCTAAATTGTTTAGACTTTTTATTCTACCAAATACATTTTGTTAAAATGTTGTTCTATTCCAAAAGAAAATTCTATTAAATGTTCCCCATTGTAACTTTATGTAAAATAGCATCAAACTTCTAAATTAATTCAAAAGCAATTGAATTTATAGACTCAGGACTCGGTATGCTTCTTTTTCAAGTACTGTTTCTCAGTAAAATTTCTTTTACAGATGTGTACCTAATATTTTTACTATTTTAAATGTAAGATTTATTATTTTTCTTTCTTTATTTTTTTTTCATTAATAGAAACTGCCTTTAAAACTAACATGCTATTAATTGTGGTACCTCACAGATGATCCATGTATCAATCAAATTGCTCAACTCATTATTTTTCTTTAATATAAATAATACTCATGACAGGAAAATTTAGAAAGTGCAATATATATGTGTATATATATATATATACACACCATATATATACATATACTTTATACTCTATATATATCTATAGATATATATACCATATCTCTATTTATATAGAGATACAAGGGCTCCCCAGATAGCTCAGTTGATAATCCACCTGCAATGCAGGAGACCCCGGTTCTATTCCTGGGTTGGGAATATCCACTGGAGAAGGGATAGGCTACTCACTTCAGTACTCTTGGGCTTCCCTTGTGACTCAACTGGTAAAAAATCCATCTTCAATGCAGGAGACCTGGGTTCGATCCCTGGGTTGAGAAGATCCCCTGGAGAAGGGAAAGGCTACCCACTCCAGTATTCTGGCCTGGAGAATTCCATGAAATATATAGTCCATGGGGTTGCAAAGAATTGGACATGACTGAGCGACTTTCACCTTCTTTTCTCATATCATCATACTCCTATTAGGAGCATTAGGAAAATTTAGAAAGTGAAATATATGTGTGTGTGTATATATATATATATATATATATATTTCATACTCCTAATGGACCATAGTATCATCTTATCTAAAAATATTAACAATTATATCCCATCTTATTAAAAAAGTTCTACTCTATTCTTGTTCCATGCTTTAGTACGCAGAACAATGGCCTCCCAAAGATTTTCATGTCATAGTCCCTGGAACCTGTGAATATGCAAAAGGAAGCTAAGATTGCAAATTGAATTAAAGTTGCTAATCAGCTGGCCTTTAAATAGGGAAATTGTCTTGATGGTCCCAGTCTAATCACCTAAGTCCTTAAAAGCAGAGAATCTTTCTCAGCTTCAGTCTGAGAAGGATGTGAAGACAGAAGAAGGTCAGAGAAGTGAGACTTGAGAAGGGCTGGCCACTGCTGGCTTTGAGCCATGGAATAGGAATGACTTCTAAAAGCTGAGAAAGTCTTCTCCCACCGAGCCTTGATTTTTTTTCTCAGTAAGATTCTTGTCAGATTTCTTATCTACATAACTGTAGGAAAATAAATTTATGTGTTTTGTGCAATCAAGTTTGTGATAATTTGTTACCACAACAGTCGAGATTAATACACGTCTGTACATTGATCTGAACAGTATTAAATAATAGTGTCAAATTTGGAGTGGAGAAAGAGACATTTAGGTCCAAAAAACAAATGAGGCTTCCCTCCCTCAGCAATAAATGATACAAGAATTCCCTTCCACTTCATAAAATTTAATTAAATTTCTAATCTAATTTTATTGATCTGATTTCTAATGATACAGTGCCCCATATTTCATTTTTCTGGTTTCCTTTGTTTATTTCTATTTGTTACTTTCTTGACATACCATTTGCAAGGGATTATACAAGATTTCTCTACATCCATTTTTAAAGGAAATTTGAGGTGGCATCTTATCTAATGGGTTCTTATTTGAAATTCATATCCCTTTTAAAGTATTGACCCTTTTTGGTACTTTTGCCATCATATCTCTTTATACTGGGTATGACAAGACTCAGGTCTTATGTCTGTATTCTTATTCATCTTTTGACTTTTACCACATTTAAATTCCATTTCTAAAGATAGACTCAATATACATAGCTACCAACCTTGCCCATTCTCCTCCATTTCTCTCTACAGATCCAGTGGTCATAAGTAAGGTGAATATCAGTCATTATCTTCCCAGTTATCTTCCTTTCTCTTCCTTTTTAATTGCACAGTGCTCTCAGACTAAATCATGGTGGCCCACCCCTCCCTAACTATTAATAACAGGTAGTACATAAACCAAGATTCTTTTTCTCCTGGGAATCTAAATCTTTATTAGAATGCTGTGGTGTTCTTTTTCAAATTTTTTTATTATTTTTTTTAATTAATTTTTATTGGCGTATAGTCACTTTACAATGTTGTGTTAGATGGTGTTTTTGAAGTTGACTTGTGGGCTCTCAAAAGAAACTGTCTCTGAATTTCTGACTGAGATGCTCAAAGCTGCCACAGTTCTATTTTTCTTTTTTCCTGAGGCCTGATTATCCTGGTTTCCCTCTACTGTGTGATCTATGCAACATCTTCCCTTTACATTCACTTACTGACTTAATTTAACCAGAGTCATTTCCTAATTAGCCTCAGACTGATGCACAGAAGATAGTGATCAAAATGATACATAATATTCTCACCTTTCTGTAGATTAGTGTAAAAGTACTTCTTTGTGTACTATCTTAGTTAAGAATCTTTTAGTTTTACTGTCAGATTGACGATAACAAGAAGAAAGAAAATACGTTAAGTATGAAATATAAGAATAAGAACACATTCTAGTGGGATCTCGCCAGTGACTCCAATGTTACCAAATATGCCTTCCAAGTAACTCTTGTTTTTCCCGAAGTGAGAAGCTGCACAAGAGATGTTGGAGTGACACGGACCTTTGTTTGCAAAGTAATGTCTCTGCTTTTCAATATACTGTCTAGGTTTGTCATAGCTTTTCTTCCAAGGAGCATCATCTTTTAATTTCAAGGCTGCAGTCTGCCCACCTGTGAATGGCTACCAAAAAAGAAAAACGAGAGAGATTAACACACTCCTTTCCAAAGGCTGGCCCTTCCAGGAGCTATTTTGCAAGACTGAAGCCCCTTTTTACTTTACTTCCTCACTGCCTCTCCCTCTCTCTTCTGCCTTTTGCCTTTAGTTCCCCATTGCTGCTCTCCCTCTGGCTCTATAAAAGAACCTGGCATCCAGACCATGATAAGACAGTTACTTTGAGACTTCATCTACCATCTTCTTGGTCAGCCAACTCTCTTAATAAAGTTGAATTCTTTGCCTTAACACATCGTCTCTCAGATTTACTGGACTGTCACGAGGTGAACAGAGTCAGGTTGGACTTGGTAACAAACTCACTCCGGCCCTCAACTGCTGAATACACACATGTGTGTTAGTCACTTGGTCATGTTTGGTTCTTTGCAACCCCATGGACTGTAGCCCGTCAGGCTCCTCTGTCCACAAAATTCCCCAGGCAAGAATACTAGAGCGAATAGCCATTCCCTTCTCTAGGCAATCTTCCCAGCACAAGGATCAAACCAGGGTTTCCCACATTGTAGTCAGATTCTTTACCATCTGAGCCTCCAGGGAAACCTGAATGGCGACATATAAATAAGGAAAGCTTCCATATAATGTGGCTTAATGGTCTACATGGCAACAAGGGCAAGACATTTCAATGACAAAGAAATGAGTGATAATGAAGACAATTATTGAGGGAAAAGCAGAATGGCATATTGGCACCAAATATGTTAAGTAATAGATACTATAAAATAAGATTTAATAGTGGATCTGTTAGTTTGATTTCTTTTGGCTAGAGAAACCTTTTTCTAAATGATTAAGGCATCCACTATCTTTCCCCTCCTCACAAATGAACATTTATAAAACTGAGTTGCCCCCATCCCTTTTACTGGAATTAATCTATGGGAGAAAAATTTCAGAGCCCAGACAACAATACATATAAAATTCATTTACCCTGAAGGGGCAATAAAAGAATTTTTTTGAAAAGTTACTCAGGCATCTCTAAGAATCTGAAGAAAAGTTGGAATACTTAACCACTGGACTAACTCAGAGAAACTGAGAAGCAGTAGTTCATGTTTTGCTGTTTAGTTACTAAGTCATGGCTGATTCTTTTGCATCCCCATGGACTGTAGCCCACCAGGCTCCTCTGTCTATGGGATTTCCCAGGCAGGAATACTGGGGTGGGTTTCCATTTCCTTCTCCAGGGGATCTTCCCAACCCAGGAATCGAACCCATGTCTCCTGCATTGGCAGGCAAGTTCTTTATCACTGAGCCACAAGGAAAGCCCAAGAATTCATGTATTTTCCTTCTGTAGTTCTGTTAGGGGAAGCACACTGATTGAAACTGCCCACCGTGGCCAGGCACCATAGTAACCATTTGCATGAGTTGTTTTATGACAGGAGATCCTGATAAGGAATACGGAACTAATAAGCCACCACCAACCAGAAGAGTTCGGAAAAGGTCTAAAGGAGACACCACGTGTCCGTCCACTTCCCAGAATCCCTCTCACTAGTATCCATCTTGGCCCAGCGATGCCTGCGCCACTAGGAAAGACTCTGAATTAGAGTGATTGGCCAAAGACCAGCAGGAAACTAATCCCATCACCATAAAACCCGACATTGCGAACCACGCGGTTCTCCTGGGTTCCCTTACCCTACTGCTCTCCACCCGGGTGCCCTTTCCCAATAAAGTCTCTTGCTTCGTCAGCACATGTGTCTCCTCGGACAATTCATTTCCGAGTGTTAGACAAGAGCCCAGTTTCGGGCCCTGGAAGGGGTCCTCCTTCCTGCAACACTTCTACCAGGAATTTAACTTCCTTCTCAAAGTTAGGGAGTTCTGTGATCTCCCTGTGTGAGAAATGAATGTGAAAAAGCATTAGGACAACAATCAACAGTAATATACTGGCAACCAGAATGACATATCCTAACACAGGACTCTCACAGCTGTAACATTTTCTAATTTCTGTGCAGGGCTTCTTTGTGTTTTTTCTTTTCCCATCTAACCTCTAATATTCTGCTTTTCAGTCTCTCTGCCTCTTGATTTTTTTTCTAATTCTTAGGCCATTCAATTGCATTTTGTCATTTTGAAAATTGATTATTTGTAATATCTTTTGATTAATTTTTCTATTAAAACTTTTATCATATTTAACATATTTCATTATTCTCCAAAAGTTTTTAAAGTTAGAAATGATCAATGGTTTCCTTTCCAATGTTATCTTTCTTTTATATATATGATATATGAAGTATGAAAGCAAGTCACAAAAGCTAGAGTGAGAACATCTTATTTTTATAGAAATAATGTGTATATAACAAATTTATACACCAAGTCTAAATCTAACTTACCAAATTGTAAATAAATCAATAAAATGAAAGTGGAAAAGAATAAGTCAAATGATACCACATGGGAAACAAGCAACCAACCAAATCCAAAAAGTGGGAAATTCTTCACAACAATGGACCTAATTTCTTCAACAATAAAAGTCATAAAAATCAGAGGGAAGAGAAGCAATTACAGACTTAAAACTTTGGTTTGTCACAAAATCCTTGTCAGTATCCTCATTTGCAAACAAACAAAAGAACAATTAAAAAAAACTGTTAAAATATGCTTTTGAGAAAATCAGGAAAGCTGTATTAAGGAGTAATTAAACTTCGTTATGTGTGATAATGGCATTCTGGCTATATTTTTTTAAAGTCTGTCTGTTAGAGATGCACACTGAAGTACTTCCTAGTGAAGTGTTGTGATAGGTGAAATTTGACTTAAAATATTCCAGTACCACTTGTCGAACTGTGTGTGTTGGTGTGGGGTGGGGAAATAGATAACAAGGTTGACAGGATGTTGATAATTATTAGACAAGGGGATTCATCATGTTCACTCTCTACTTTTATAAATTTTTGAAAATTTCCATAGTATAGGTGATGAATTGCTGGATGACTTCCTTTCTGTGTTTTCTAGGTTTCTACTATGATATATTAGTATTAGTTGTGCAAGAATAAAATTTTTAATATTTTAAAGGTGTGTCCTATATTTTAAATGCATTCCCATTTCTAATGGAATTTGTTCATCTTCTATGTGCTACTGCCAGCTTTTCAAGTTTTGAGAAATAAATTTTGACATTATCAGGAAAGGTGCCATCTTCCATCACAAGAAGGTTTTAAAGTTCAATTGGGATCACATTTCTGCAAATATAGTGTAGCCATAACAATATTATCCAGATGCATTGTTATCTGTTATTGACTTGTTTCTTGCTTTTCTTTTCCTTTTCTCTTTTCATATTACAATCCAAACTGTTAGCACACATACATAAATATTGTACACAGACTTTCATCTTATCGTCTATTGTATTGATTGCTATTATTTGGCTTCAGAAATTGTTTTTCTTTATTCTCTTGTCCCTGAGATGCAGCTAAAATCTCCTTTGAATAACTTCTAGATGCAGGAAAATTATCCTCAGATAACTTTTCATATTTCCCTGAAGAGTACCCCTATTAAAAATTCTCATGTTCTCCTCTCAAAAGAAAGTGCAATACTCTCAAGAGGGAATTGTAAAATATCTAGGTGCATGGAAAACACTGAATAATAATAACAAAAACAACAATTTGCTTTCCCCTCCATACCCTTCAATTTATCTTTCTGCTTCTTCCATTTGTCTCCAGGCCTATTGTTATCGCCCTGCCCTTGTCCTCCTAGTTCTTCCAGGCATTATGGTCCATTTCATTCGGTCTGTTAACCTTATTTCTTTGAGCCTTTTCCTTTATTGATTTACCCATATATTCTTTTCCTCTTTCTACCTTTCCACTGCTAGACTTAGATAAAACTTCTTTCCCAAAATAAAAACAGTCATTTGGACAGGATATCCAATTTATTTCTTTAATTTTCAGTTTTATTTTTTGGTTTGAAACTGGCCGGTTCCCCTCTTTTCTTGTTATGACCAGTTACTCAGAATCCACAGGGCCTCCAAGGGACGCTTCGGGGTTGTATAACCAGCTCCTTCATTCTAATGATGAGAAACTAGAAGCCCATGTTTCTGACTCAATACTGAAACTCTTTTCATGACACCTCAATTCATCATGCACTTTAATGGTCATAGTTTATATTTGCATAATATTGGGCTGTCCAAAAAGTTCTTTCAGATCTTACAGAAAAACCTAAATGAACTTTTGAGCAACCCATACTATTCCTTTGTAGTGGCTTTCACATCTATCTTCTCACTTGAATATAGTTTAATAGCCACTCCTGACCACTAACTTCTAGTCATATTAGCCATGGCCTTGGGATATTTCTGTCCTGTGACTGCTCCTCCTTACTCTAGGCCCTCAGATAACAGCACAGAATCCCACATTGTATTGTCTTTAATGCTTTTCACTCTCTGGAGAACACATTTTGTTATATGCTCCATTATCATGGTAATATTTGCCTTCAGTTCAATGTGGAAGCATTAAAATGTGCATAATATATATCCTTTTAAAATATTATCTTAAAAAACATCACTTGGGGTGGAGAGGAAGTAGATGAGTAAAGAAAGGGTATACTTCCTCCCAAACAAATCAACCAAGAACCTCCTACAAAAGCTATGACCACAATCTGGATAAAGGAGGTTCACTTCAACAACAAAAATGTAAGAACCCAGATACTCCTAGATAGAACCTCTTACTACTTTTCTGTGGAACTTCAATGTTCTCTAAACCTTTTCACACATTGTCTCTTTTTCTTCTCTGGGGTGTCCCATCCTAATCTATACATAATTCTTTTTTTTTCTATAAATTAGTTATGTCCTTTTCTTCCAAAAATGTAGCACTTTTCGCTTTTTTTTTTTTTTTTCTCAGCCTGAGTCAAAAGGAACGGGAGAAAATCAAAACTTCAGATCTGTTCCTTAAGCCCGCAGAATCAATAGAAGCACAGTGGTGTTTTTCACCTGGATATTTTTAGCATCTTGTATGGCTCCTGCCACCTGCAGATGTTCAGGGTGTAGATCAATGAAGAAATGAAAGACCTCAGTGGCATTTCCATGGCATGCCCTCCCCCTCCACAGGTTCTCACTCAACCCACCTTCCTCTAGAATGTGTTGTTTTACTTGTTTAGTAATTTACCCATTGGTTTGAGACCCATTTATCGTTTAGACCATGTGGCTGTTGTCTCACCAAGTATTGATTCTTAATACAGCCCTGGAAGGAAAGCAGGGAACTTTTCAAAAAAGTGTTTAAGAAAGAGCGAAATTAAGCCCTTTGTTTAAAAGCACACAACAAGTTTGTGACAAGTCTGAACTAGACAGAACTCGAGTCTCTGGCTGAGAGTTCAGTGTTCTTTAAACTACACTGATTCTCAGAAATAATAAAAATTCCCATAGTGCAATCCAACTAAGAAGGTAATAGATGTATGAAAGAGATCCATCACACAGAAAGCATTTGACCACACATCATCCTGGTCCCCATGATGTGTTTTGTTTATATACTTTAGTTGGGTAGCAGGCACTTGGCACAACAACTGTCAGAATGAATTGAGGCCACAGTTTCCTGTGGCTGAATGTGTTGAGTCATTTCCCTTAGTTCACACTTCCACCTTGCTCTGTCTTCTAAGTTATTATCATGGTTTTAATCTCACCTTTATTTTGACAGTTGGGATATTTTTTAGACGTTATCCACTCTGGTACTCTTGCCAGGAAAATCCCATTAGCGGAGGAGCCTGGTAGGCTGCAGTCCATGGGGTCGCTAAGAGTTGGACATGACTGAGCGACTTCACTTTCCCTTTTCACTTGCATACATTGGAGAAGGAAATGGCAACCCACTCCAGTGTTCTTGCCTGGAGAACCTCAGGGACGGGGGAGCCTGGTGGGCTGCCATCTATGGGGTCGCACAGAGTCGGACACGACTGAAGTGACTTAGCAGCAGCAGCAGCAGATAAAATACTGATTCTCACTTACAAGCCTCTAATCCTTCCCCAAAGGAATTGGCTATTTGTTTGATACAATAGCTAAACCAGTAGGAGCAACAGCACTTTTAGGAAGACATTAAAAAGTTGTTTCCAAAAACAACAGTCAATTTACAGAAAATAGAAACTGAAACTTGAGATGATTGCCAACAGCTTTTTCTAATGTGTACTCAGCTCTTTCCCCCTCAACCCTCCATGATGTAAATTAAAAGCTATTTGAAAAAAAGACATTACCATTCAGGTGAGAAAAAACAGCCAAATCACTGAATTAGTTAAAAGACATGATTTCTGATTTCCAACTGTTGTCATATTCTTTTGTAATATAGTCATTATTTCTTCAGGCCTCTATAATATTCTACTTAACTAATCATCAAGTAAGGAAACTCTAACTTCTCTATTATGTATTATTCTATTATTTTAATCATTTATTTGATAAAACTCAGCTTCCTTTATATTCATGTAATATTAGCAGTCTAAAAATGACATTTCTCAATGAACAGGATGAATCATTTTGGGGAATAGAGAATCAGGTAATCACCATCAGGAAAATTAGAAAAGAGAAAGAGTCTAGGCAGTTGGAGGGAACACAGTTAAGGCTGCAGCATGAAAATACTGGAGAAGCTTGTTGGAAGGGCAAGACCTAACACATTTACCCTTTACACTTGTAAAGTATTTTGCTTCTTGCCTCTGCTTGAATGCCTTTTGTCATTTATTATGACTGGATTTATTGTTCCAATAGGGTTGTACCTAGAGTTTTGACCACAGTCAGAACAAACAAATCACTGGATTGAGTTGAAGCCATAGATTAATGACATAGTAGGGATTCATGCACAGATTTGCTCTATCACCATCTCAGATTTCTCTTACCATCAATCCATCCCACTGGTGCTCTGTGAAGGTCATCAGAGCTCAGTATAATTTCAGTAAGGTTTTAACTGAAAATGGCCTTATCATTTGGTGACATTCAGCTGTTTACAACCAAGAAGCCACTCCCCCTGTTGAATGGTTACTTGTACATGAGTCACCCAATTAGTGTCACTTTTCCCAACAATACTCAAGCTCTGGTACGTTAAACACTGCTTTCCATAAGCCCAGCTCCCCCCATCACTGATGATCCAAAGAATCTAAATTATTTCCCTGTCTTTGTCAAAGCCATTTCTTGTCATTGTATTTTTGCTTACATTGTTTCTACTTAGAATTTGTATCTGCTTCATTTTCCATTTCATCACTCTATCATCTACATTCTATGCAAATTGTCGATTATCAGAATTGATCTTAGCTGACTCTCCATCAAACTGTTTTGCCTGAACTCACCCTGAAACAACATTTTTCTCTGCTAAATTACCACTTGTCGTACATTAGTGCAAGTCTTCTCTAACTGTCATGAAGTGGAGTAGACGAGGTGAAGATGGAACTTAAAATTTGTTCTTTAAGGCAGACTCTGGGAGAATAGGCTTGGCTGGCGGTGATGTATATCTAGATGATGTTTTCAGAATCTGAAGATGGTAACAACCAAATACCAGTGCAAACCCAGGCAAGCTATCAATCAGTATGCTGCTACTGCTGCTGCTGCTAAGTCGCTTCAGTCGTGTCCGACTCTGTGCGACCCCATAGACAGCAGCCCACCAGGCTCCCCTATCCCTGGGATTCTCCAGGCAAGAACACTGGAGTGGGTTGCCATTTCCTTCTCCAATGCATGAAAGTGAAAAGTGACAGTGAAGTCGCTCAGTCATGTCCAACTCTTAGTGACCCCATGGACTGCAGCCCACCAGGCTCCTCCTCTGTCCATGGGATTTTCCAGGCAAGAGTACTGGAGTGGGGTGCCATTGCCTTCTCTGATCAATCAATATAGGGGCCTACAATTAAGTATTTCAAAGAATGGATAAATCAACTTGAGGAATTGGTAAGTAAATAGAAGGTGGACAGGCAGGGGTATGGTGAGGAAAATGGCTAAGAGATAGCAAGACTGAAGCATGGCCTAAATTGTTAAGAAATTAAGCCTGTCTGAGTCACTGAATCAATTATAGGGCATAAGACAAGATAAGAACACAGATTAGGTCAGGGTTAGCAGCAAGGGTGAAATAATATTGAGTTCTGAAATAATGAGCTAGAAATATTTAAATCCTCCTTGCCGAAGGTAAATATAAAGGACATTTCTTGGCTCTGGGTGAATTTCAGGTCTTTTGTTAAGGAGGCTAGAGCAAAAATACTCTCTTCCACTGAAAGTGAGCAGTGAAGCATAAAATCCCAAATATAGCTGCAGGTTCTATCACCTACTGGTTTGTGTGTATGGAGTATGAAAAGAAGGCTCAGAAACAAAAGCATACGGAAAAACATGCGAGGCAGCACCTACTTACAAAGAAATACGAGGAAGTCAGACTTCAGAAAAACTAGCCCAACAAATTAAAAAGCAGGTCAAATTTTTTAAAGCAAACACACAATATTTGGAAGACTATCAATTTTACATTCGCCTGTTCATGGTGGAAGACAGCAATTTTATGTTTACCATATTCATAAAATTCACGGCCTATCTTCAGACAATAGCATTATCGACAATAAAGTCACTTTCATTAAGGAGATAGCGACTAAAAGGAAATACTCCAAGAGTCATTTATTTGGAAGACTAGAACTAGACAGTCTTTTATTTATTTTTTGATTATATCAGGGTGAAGTGTGAGGGTTTTTTTGTTCTTTCTTTCTTTCTTCAGTGGTGGGATGTGGTGAATGTGCTTATAATGGTGGCAGTACCAGGTGTCACTTCTGCTTTTTATGGTGCTTCCTGTGGTCAAGTTTCCTTCCCTGTAGGACACATTTGTCTACCTACATTTGCTTAACATTTTCTCAATCAGTATTATTGATTTTATATTTTACTTTGACTCATTTGCATGGATGTAACAAGAAATGTTGATTAATATAGAATTACTTCTTTGATTTTTTTTAAATGGGACATATGATACTAAGATTCAAGAGTTTACTTCTGTCTATAGGTGTATAAAGCTGTATGCTTTTATTTGTATGTATTTATTTGTTCAGATGAGAGCAAACTAACCCATCCAATTCATTCTACCTGATTTCACCTACAGTACTTATAATTTCAACGGTGTCCTTTTTATAAAAGATACACAAATTTCTCACTGTATTTGTCCTTCCAACAAGCGACAATCTTTTCTATCTCCAGGGCTGAGATTTTGTAGTCCATATCAGGAACCAGATCAGGTTCCTGAAGGATATTGTAGGCATCATTTCTGCATGCAAAACATAGAACTGGTTTTTATTTCTTGGATCTATCTTATCTAATTAAATGGAATTTGTAGCATGGGAATGGTAAAAATTTGCTTTTTCCAATTATATGCAGGTAGAAAAGAAAACCAGCTCTTATTGAACCAATACAAATAACTACATTGTCATGAAAAGTAAAGGTCTTTATTAAAAGTAACTTTGGGGAGAGGGAAGTAAGTTTATACACTATCTAACCACTACAACTAATTTTATGAGTGCTTTAACAGACAAAGTCAAATGTAGCATGTCATAATTTTTTCTTACAAAATCATTATTTGTATTTTTTCTTGGAAACTTATTAGTTCCTATTCTATATTAAGAATTTTCATAAGCTATTTTTTTTCTCAGCAGTGAGGATTCAGGTTTGAAGTGCTTCATTTGGTTTTTACACATTTAATCTCTTAAATTGAGGGTTAGAGATAGATTTAAAAGAAAGAAAAGGGGTTGCTGTCATGTTCATTAAAACAAAATTAGATTAACCCCAATCAGATCACTTTATTAAGTCCCTCCAGTCCTAAGCAATCACTTCTTCTTTTACTGGCCTTGAGCTGTGCAGTATACCTTCATGAATTCAACAACTTCTAGATTACAAGCCTTGGAAATCCTGACTCATTCACTGGGTATAGTTAGAATATTGTTTCTGAGAACAAGGTTAGCTCATTTGGGAGGCTGACATCCATGAGTCAGTTTCCTGTGGTATCAAGACTGTCTGCCATGTCTGGTGCAGTTCTTTCTGAAGCTCTTTTGGTATTGCATCTAGAGGCCTTTAGGTTTTGTTTTGTTTTGTTTTGTTTTTTTTAAAGAAAACATTGATAGCAAGACTGAAAAGTCTGCTCTATTTTGTGTCATCAACATGACAATGGAAGAAAATGAAATTCTCTTTTGACTTATCATATAGATTCACTTAGTGAAACTTTTAACAGAGAATGCCATAAAAGAACAAGTATACTAAGGACACTAAGAGAATTCTGATACATCTCTAGGGCCTTTAATTTACTACATAAGTATATATTATTTTCGGAGAAGACAATGGCACCCCACTCCAGTACTTTTGCCTGGAAAATCCCATGGACGGAGGAACCTGGTAGGCTGCAGTCCATGGGGTCGCTAGAGTCAGACGACTGAGCGACTTCACTTTCACTTTTCACTTTCATGCATTGGAGAAGGAAATGGCAACACACTCCAGTGTTCTTGCCTGGAGAATCCCAGGGATGGGGGAGCCTGGTGGGCTGCCGTCTATGGGGTCGCACAGAGTCAGACACGACTGAAGCGACTTAGCAGCAGCATATATTATTTTAGTCACCAGTTGATAAGGTTATTTAAAAAAATTAATTGGTAGACAGTTATACCAGTCTTTGCATATGATTATAAATATACTTCAATCCAACCTGAAATGTGCATATAGTTGTTACAATGTAGCCATAGTAATTATAAATAATTATTCTATTTAATTAATCTAGGACTTTTTTAACTTGTTAGGTTTTCTTATATTGTGGGCTAAAAAACAGAATGGCTCTCACTGTAGTGTTGAACTAATTAAGGATCTGGAGAATGGAAAACATCACCTTTATTTCTTATTTCTTGCAGATCTGTGGGGTTGCCCAATGGTCATCTGGGCTCCCAGGTGGCGCAATGGCAAAGAATCCTCCTGCCAATGCAGGAGACACATGATACACAGGTTCAATTCCTGGGTTAGGAAGATGCCCTAGAGCAGGAAATGGCAACCTGCTCCAACATTCTTGCCTGGAAAAACTCCATGGACAGAAGAGCCTGGTGGGCTACAGTCCATGGGGATCACAAAAAGTCAGACATGACTGAACACAGTGATCATCTAGGAAAGCTAGAAACATTGTATTCATAAAAGATGTCTTAATAGTTTTAGGACTTTGAGTTGGAAGGTTAAATTTTGAAAAAGTAGTATCAAAAAGAGTGTCAACAATAGAAGTTTCAGGGTGAAGGGTTTTGCAATTAGATAGCCCCAGCTGGGCTTCCAACTCAATTCAGCATCCCAGCTGTGATGGCGACGCTCTGGGAAAGCACAACTTTTATAAGAGCAGGAATCTCATCGAGGTCCCTGCACCTCTACACCAGCCGATTATACCCCTGTACCCGCTTTTCCCTTCAGTCCCTGTCCAGGGATCAGATACTGGGGCTTAAGATGGAGCTCTCATGAGAAAGGCAGAATAAAGTAAATATGTCTTCTTCTGAAGACTTAATTAAGTTTTTTCATGACCTAGGTGCCACTACCGTTGCTTTTGTAGCAGAGGTTGTGGAAATCTTGGCCAATAGCATCTGGCCACTCCCCCAGGGGTTTGTGAGTCTGGGCTTTCCCTTTATCAGTTAGCCAGAGAATTCATGTAAACACATCCTGCCTTAGACTGCACTGTTGTATGGATCTGCTGCTCAAGGAACATCAGAAGGCAGACAGCAAGTGCTGGGACATTTCAAAGACAAAAACAGTCTTCAGAGAACAGTTGGTGTGCAAATGAAGAGGAAAGGCAGTTATTCCAACTTATCAGGAAATTCAGAGCTTCCACTTTGTCCTCAGAGAGTTACCAGCTTTGTAACTATAGTGTCCAATGACTTTTACAAGTTAAAGTACAGAAAGAAGAGGTCAGAAAATGTTCGTTCACTTTATTTATATGATAGTGGTTACCCAAGCATTAGTCATCAAAGCTGTTACATTCTTGAATGTAACCCAAAAAATGAAGCTATTTGGAAGACAAGATGGTTCTGAATACAATTTCTTATGAAGAATGAATTTTCTATTTGTAACAAATTATACTGCATAACTATCCAAATTCTCAAAGCCTTGGTATATTAAATCTCAAAGGCTTTAAGAACTTCCAAATCAACAATCATAGACAGTCAACTTAAAGATAATCTTTGTTGGGGTCTTTCAAAATTTAGAACTTAATTTTCTGACTTGTAAATGTTTTACTTTTTAGTTAGTGGCAGAAAAAAAAAATCTGTATTATGCCAAAGCAATCTGGACATTAGTTGTTAGTTATATAATAGATGCAGAAAATTTTTCTGTATCCATATTAACTGTCTCACATCATTCATCAGCTTTCATTCTCTCCGATTAGGGCAAAGTAAGTAAGCCTTGCTGGCTCAGATGATAAAGAATCCACCTGCAATGCAGGAGACCTGGGTTCAATCCCTAGGTTGGGAAGATCCCCTGGAGAAGGGAAAAGTGACCCACTCCAGTATTCTGGCCTGGAGAATTCCAGGGACTGTATAGTCCGTGGGGATGCAAAGAGTCAGACATGACTGAGCGGCTTTCACTTTCACACTTGCATTTCTTCCAAGGAGCAACCATCTTTTAATTTCATGTCTGCAGTCACTATCTGTAGTGATTCTGGAGCCCAAGAAAATAAAGTCTGTCACAGTTTCCATTTTTTTTTCTCATCTATTTTTCACGATGTGATGGGACCAGATGCCATCATCTTAGTTTTTTAAATGTTGATTTTTAAGTCAGCTTTTTCACACTCCTCTTTCACCTTCATCAAGAGGCTCTTTAGTTCCTCTTTGCTTTCTGCCATTAAAGTGGTGTCATCTGCATATCTGAGGTTATTGTTATTTCTCCTGGCAGTCTTGATTCCAGCTTGTGATTCAACCAGCCCAGCATTTCACATGATGTACTCTGCAAAGAAGTTAAATAAGCAGGGTTACAATATACAGCCTTGACTACTCCTTTCCCGATTTTGAACCAGTCGGTTGTTCCACGTTCCAAGAGACTTTCTAAGAGTACAGAGCTGTGTTGCTACAAATTTCTATTTCCTGTGTTGCTACAAACAACAATATTGTTGTTGGCATGTATAATTTATGTCTAAAGGGCAATTCCTAACCTGGTAGGACACTAAATAAAGACAAGAAAGCAAAGGAGGTGCTAAATGTAAGTGTACTTGTGATCTCAAGCTCTCTAATTACTCTTTTGTGATATCAGACTCTCTAATTGCTCTAGGGTTCTGAAAAAAGTAACTGAACTTTTAGTTAGACAAGTAGTCATAACTGTCTTGACTCAGGCTTCCTCTCTAAGACTCCATGCCTAGTGAAAAAAATAAAATTTAAAAGAATTGTCAGAAGATATAAATATGAATGTAAGCTTTAAACACCCAAGGACAAGAATAATAAAACGCACAAAATAAGCACAGTGATAAGAAACTGATAATTAGAAACAAAAAGACAAATTGATTATTAAAAAGGAGATTTTGTTAAAGAGTTATTCAAATATATAACAAAAGTGAAAGCATTAACCTTTGCCATCTGGAAGGCAAAAAATAACTGTACTATCTCTGCTAAGAGCAGACTAGGATACAAAAGATTGATTTACTATTTTAAAATATCAAAAAGAAAACCCAAATACTATTCCTTTTTGGATCATCTATATAAGATTTTGCAATAAGAGATTCAAAAGCTCTTTTATATTTTATAGATCAACTCATTAAAATTTAAAACAGCTTGATCCAAAAACTGTAAGCATTGTATTGCTCATTTAAACTCATTATTTACAAGTATTATGAATTGTATAGTGAATAAAGTTTACTTCCCTCACATATTCCACCACTGTTTTACACCCTCAAATATGTATTTTAAAATCTAACTTGGCATCATGGCACAGACATAACAATTTTACTTTTCCAAAAAAGTTACTCCCTTTTTGTTCTGATAAATAAAGCCTATTATCTTGCATGTACTTTGCCTATAATCACACTGACAACTTCTTAAAGTAGTAAAAATATACAGTGCACCAATAGGAGTTAAAGGTATTTTTTGTAGTCACTGTTCATTCTCTTATCTGATAGCCACTCTATAACATATAAAAGTAAGGGACATGGACATAAAAAAATGTTGAGTATCCAGATTTATCTTAATGTAGTCCAAGTTCTCAGAGTTAAGTAGTATATTAAAATTCAATTTGGGATGACACATTGCAGAGAAATGGAAATACATATTAAAGTTATGTTGGATATGAAATTTGAAAAGTTTTTCCCAGAGTATGTGATTTTACCTAGACGATGTAGTGATTTGTAACCCCACCTAAGTTCCAGAAGAAATAAAACTTTTTAAAAGATAATAATTATTATAATTCAAATTAGTTGAACCATAAAACCAACATGAGACATTTAGAGACCTCTGATTAATTAGGGTATGTTATAAATTAGAAAAAAAAATGCTAACATCAGTTCTAACATTGTGATAAAATCAGGAAGAAAACATAATTTATTTAAACCAAACTATCCAACCATATTAATTTATTTAAGAATTTCCCACAATTAAAAATATTAGTAAGCTTAATTTTAATTAAATAGAAAACCCCTTCAAATTTGGTTTTAAAGTACTGTATATATGGTCAGGCCACTCAGGATGGCTGCTGTCTCGCTCTCTGTCCATCTCCTGCCTGACAAGTGCCTGCTTCACTCATATCTTACCACACGACTGACCTTCCTATATTCTTGCCCAAGGCCCCAGCTTATCAAAGAGGGGCCTGGGGCAAGTATACAGGATGGTTTTTCACTAGTAACTAATGTGCTCATCTGACACTGACATCAATTCCCCTACAACTGGTAATCAATCCCCGCATCACTCCCACCCCTGACTCGAGGAGCGAAGGCTGCCCCCAAGCCCTGTCTGCTGTCAGCCACACATGGTGGAGCGACTCCCCAGGAACTGGCTTCAGACCTGTGGGCTCCACCACTCAGTTAAAACATGGATATCTCTGCTACTGGTTCTGGGGTCTTTCTTCCATTTTGAAGCTGAGCAAGCACAGGCCTTGTAGTCCTGTGGAATGCAACCCACAAAGGACCAAAGTCCTTAGCATTATTCAGTTCCTTTTACCCATCTGCCTTCCTTTGCTTCTTCTCATCTCATATAGCAATAAAACCCATTAATTCAACTAAGAGCTAAACCTCTGTATTTTTCCCTCCAAGCTACATACAGATCATCAAGTTACATGCATTTATATGGATAAGTCAGTGAAAATAGGAGCTTCATTCAATTTAAGAGACTGCTTACCTTAATTTATTAGTTTTCTCCAGAGATAGTAAAATATATTAGAATTTATTCAAAAGATATTTACATCACACAACAGAAGGTCATTATTGTATTCTGGGCCAGTGATTATTTTCTCCCTATTTTCTTATGTACCTTTATGTGCTGTTTATTTATAGTCCTCATCTGGGTCAGATTATGGGTCAAGTTAGGGACATAATTGTTGAGATTTAGTAATACCTTATTTTTGGCATACCGAATATTCCTCGCATCTTACTGTGATGCATTTTTATATTTCTGAGATTTTCCTTTTGAGAGAAAGGAGAAAGATAAAAACTTGAAACTCTTTAAAGTTTTCAGAAGGGGATACAACTCCAGACAAGACAAAAGCCACAGATCCCACAACAAAACGTATTCAGACTCACGAAAAACTTGGTTCAGGCAAACCAAGCAAACACCTCTCAAACGTCAGAACTCTCTATGTTACAAGCCATGCAAAATTTCTTCATTTGCTACTACAACAATGTTTCAACCTGAATGTGCAGGAGAATCACCTGCAAGGAAGGCTTATTAAAATGCAGATTCCTTGCCACTCAATCGGCAATAAGTGCTTAAGTGGGTAAAGCCCAAGAATTTGCATTTCTCACAAGTTTCCCGGTAAGGCTGATAACACTGGACCAAGGACTACTTTGAGATCCACTGTCCTAGAATGTTCACAAGATAACCAATTTTTTTGTCCAATTAATCTCCAAAAGATTCCAGAGAGAAAAAAATGAAAGACTGGTAACACTAAAAAACAGACCACTCTAAAAAGTTGATTAACCTTTTCTCGTAAAAATAGGAAAAAATGTGCATTTCATTTCACAGTCACAAAAAAGCTTTACAACTTCACTGACAGGTTAGAAGAAAGCATAGGACACTAAAGCTCACTGACCCCCAGGTCTCAATGTGTGGTTCTCCATTCCAATAGGGCAAACATTTTGAGCCCCTGTTGTTACGCCGCCGCCAACAACAACACAGAGGATGCTAAAAGGTATCAAAATCTTTGATACAAATAGACCAGAAAAAAAAGAAAGGCTATCTGTCATATTCCCTAACACTTTCACCTAATAAAAAATGACTCCCTGGCATTACACAAAATCAAGGAGCTGTGGTCTGCCAAGTTTCCAAGAGTCTTGGACACAGAGACCCAAAATTAGAACATCTGGGTTATTCAGGCTTAAGCAATATCACATGTGGGTTATGTCCAGCCCAGCTCCAGACCATGCAAGTCTCACTGGTATTCTGCTTTGTTTTCACTGTTTTTGCTATTCAAGAAATCTAAATTTTTGAAATTTCTTCATTTTCTTTTAGGAGGACATAAATACGTTGATACAAAATTTTTATCCCAACTTCTTTGAAATTTTATTAAGAATTCCAGAATAAAAGAATCCATCACTTTCCAATTTTTTTCTTAGTTGTACAAAAACAAGGAGGAATAATCGAATTATTCATTGCCTCAATGAAGGCTGACCCCATTTAGCAATACAGTGGAGGATAAGTTGGAACCAATGTCCTCAGAGCTGTCAAAAATACACTGCACAATGTGATTCACCATGGTGTTTTAAGATTTGGGGTTTTTTTTTTTTCAATTTTATTTTATTTTTAATTGGAGCATAACTACAATATTGTGATGGTTTCTGCCATACATCAACATGAATCAGTCATAGGTATGAAATTTATAATTAAAATTTTACCCTTTATAAAGTCTATGGTAAACTTTATAAGAGCTTCCCAGGTGGTGCTAGTGGTAAAGAACCTGCCTGCTAATGTAGGAGACTTAAGAGATGCAGGTTAATCCCAGGGTTGGGAAGATCCCCTGAAGGAGGGTACGGCAACCCACTCCAGTATTCTTGCCTAGTGAATCCCATGGACAGAGGAACTTGGCGGGCTACAGTCCATAGGGTCGCAAAGAGTCAGACACTATTGAAACGACTGGAGCCCACAGGCATGCAAACTTTATAAATGTAATTTGACTTTACCACTTCCACTCAGGTAAACATACTGATTTTCTTGTCATACAGTATGAATATTTATATCAGTTCAGTTCAGTTCAGTCGCTCAGTCGTGTCCGACTCTTTGCGACCCCATGAATTTCAGCACGCCAGGCCTCCCTGTCCATCACCAACTCCCGGAGTTCACCCAGACTCACGTTTATTGTGTCAGTGATGCCATCCAGCCATCTCACCCTCTGTCGTCCCCTTCTCCTCCTGCCCCCAATCCCTCCCAGCATCAGAGTCTTTTCCAATGAGTCAACTCTTCGCATGAGGTGGCCAAAGTACTGGAGTTTCAGCTTTAGCATCATTCCTTCCAAAGAAATCCCAGGGAAGATCTCCTTCAGAATGGACTGGTTGGATCTCCTTGCAGTCCAAGGGACTCTCAAGAGTCTTCTCCAACACCACAGTTCAAAAGCATTAATTCTTCGGCGCTCAGCCTTCTTCACAGTCCAACTCTCACATCCATACATGACCACAGGAAAAACCATAGCCTTGACTAGACGAACCTTTGTTGGCAAAGTAATGTTTCTGCTTTTGAATATGCTATCTAGGTTGGTCATAACTTTCCTTCCAAAGAGTAAGCATCTTTTAATTTCATGGCTGCAGTCACCATCTGCAGTGATTTTGGAGCCCAAAAAAATAAAGTCTGCCACTGTTTCCACTGTTTCCCCATCTATTTCCCATGAAGTGGTGGGACCAGATACCATGATCTTCATTTTCTGAATGTTGAGCTTTAAGCCAACTTTTTCACTCTCCACTTTCACTTTCATCAAGAGGCTTTTGAGTTCCTCTTCACTTTCTGCCATAAGGGTGGTATCATCTGCATATCTGAGGTTATTGATATTTCTCCTGGCAATCTTGATTCCAACTTGTGTTTCTTCCAGTCCAGCGTTTCTCATGATGTACTCTGCATATAAGTTAAATAAGCAGGGTGATAATATACAGCCTTGATGTACGCCTTTTCCTATTTGGAACCAGTCTGTTGTTCCACGTCCAGTTCTAACTGTTGCTTCCTGACCTGCATACAGATTTCTCAAGAGGCAGATCAGGTGATCTGGTATTCCCATCTCTTTCAGAATTTTCCACAGTTTATTGTGATCCACACAGTCAAAGGCTTTGGCATAGTCAATAAAGCAGAAATAGATGTTTTTTCTGGAACTCTCTTGCTTTTTCCATGATCCAGCGGATGTTGGCAATTTGATCTCTGGTTCCTCTGCCTTTTCTAAAACCATCTTGAACATCTGGAAGTTCACAGTTCACTGATTGTTGAAGCCTGGCTTGGAGAATTTTGAGCATTACTTTACTAGCATGTGAGATGAGTGCAATTGTGTGGTAGTTTGAGCATTCTTTGGCATTGCCTTTCTTTGGGATTGGAATGAAAACTGACCTTTTCCAGTCCTGTGGCCACCGCTGAGTTTTCCAAATTTGCTGGCAGATTGAGTGCAGCACTTTCACAGCATCATCTTTCAGGATTTGAAATAGCTCCACTGGAATTCCATCACCTCCACTAGCTTTGTTTGTAGTGATGCTTTCTAAGACCCACTTGACTTCACATTACAGGATGTCTGGCTCTACGTGAGTGATCAAACCATTGTGATTATCTTGGTCATGAAGATCTTTTTTGTACAGTTCTTCTGTGGATTCTTGCCACCTCTTCTTAATATCTTCTGCTTCTGTTAGGTCCATACAATTTCTGTCTTTTATCGAGCCCATCTTTGCATGAAATATTCCCTTGGTATCTCTAATTTTCTTGAAGAGATCTCTAGTCTTTCCCATTCTGTTGTTTTCCTCTATTTCTTTGCATTGATTGCTGAAGAAGGCTTTCTTATCTCTTCTTGCTATTCTTTGGAACTCATTCAGATGCTTATATCTTTCCTTTTCTCCTTTGCTTTTCGCTTCTCTTCTTTTCACAGCTATTTGTAAGGCCTCCCCAGACAGCCATTTTGCTTTTTTTTTATCTAGGTCAATAAAAAATCACAACTGTTATCTTACATAACTGCATAATATCAACATATAGATATAAAATATGTGTATGTATATATATGTATGTGTATGAATATATATGTGTACATATAACTTAATTTTAAAAGTTATTTAATCTTTCTCCTGTTGATGGAGGTTTACCATGGTCCCATATATTTTGCTACTGCAAACACAGCAGCAATAAACATCTAACTTTCTGGAATCTGTAACAAACATCGGTGCGTTAATTTCCGTAGGCTCGAATCCCAAAAGTAGAACTTCAAGTCAAAAGGTATTTTGTCTTTAAGAAAAATAATTATTATTCACAGTTTACTTTACGAAGAGTTTCCAGTTCACATTTCCATCAACATAAAATGTTGATATTCCAAAATCCTCATCAGCACTGCATTTTTTAATATAATCTGATGGACAAAAAAACAAACTAGTTTCTTCTTTAATTTGAAATTCCCTGTTCACTAATGAGATTAAACATCAACATTATTCCTTTAAAATGCAAATTCTGAAAATATGTATAACTATAATAAATGTCAAGTCTGTAAGCCAAGAGTCCTGGAAATTGAATTCCTATGGAACAAGTCACTGGCTGTGGAGATGGAAAGTTCCTATATAAATCCTAGTTCTTCCACCTACTGGTTTTGTAAATGTGGGCCAGTTGCTTTTCTCAGTTTCGGTTCCTATATTATTTAAATTGGACTACATCATCATATCTACTTCTTGGGGTATTGCAATCACGTGAAGGAGTTAACACCTGTTAAAGTGGTCAACTCAAGCCCTGCCACATAGAAAGAAAGCAACAATAGTGACTGGTATTACAAGTACCCTTACCATCTTCTAGTATGTTCTCTAGGATCCTGCGGGAAACATGTGGATGCAGAACAAGAGCAGAATGATGTCAGCTGATGATCTCAATGTAGTCACATTTTAAATATCTTGAAATATTTTGCTGGCAAAACAGAAGACACATACTGTCTTAATTGGGCGCTGATCATGTATTTAACCTCTAGAGGCAAACAATATGAAGTCAGAACATCAGCACCTACCCTTTCCCTCCACCAAAAAAATTAAGCAAAACAAAAAGAAGCAAAAAAAAAAAACCACCACATAAACACAAATCTTAGTGAGTTCATGTAATTCTGACTGCTGAAATGGTAGTGTTTTGAAGATTGAACTTTCTTCATAAGTGGATAAGTGTCCCCAGTGAAACCATATAATCATCTCATGTACCCACTCACTGTTTCTCTTACAAATTTTTACAAATTTTCTATCAGTTCAGTTCAGTTCAGTCGCTCAGTTGTGTCCGACTCTTTGCGACCCCATGAATCGCAGCATGCCAGGCCTCCCTGTCCATCACGAACTCCCAGAGTTCACTCAGACTCATGTCCATTGAGTCGTTGATGCCATCCAGCCATCTCAAATTTTCTATGTGTCTCTGTAAATTCACTCATTCTTTCCAGTTTCCTATTCTTATACTTTGAACCATTTTATCAGTTTATAACATTTACCGAATGGTAGTTTGCATTTGTTTATCTTTGGCTGATTCAAAACACTTGGTATAATTTCCTTTAAATGATCTTCCTCCCATCTCATAACACTGCATTATTTTCAATTAATTTCCAATAAACTTTTAATTGCCCATGCTCTGTGAAAGCTAACAGAGCTAATCCCTGTTTAAGCTAATGGGCCCAACTTTTTCAATAAGCAAATCTTTCATGAAAGCCACTGACAAGCCAGAGATTAACTGAATCTAGTTTCATTATTTCTCACTTTCCTTGATCTTTCTCTTACTCTCTGAGAAATAGTCATAACATCCTGGTGTTGGTAAATAGTATGATAAAAAATAGAGATTGCAGTCCAAGAAGCCAGAATATTTTTTTTGTAAATCTGGTGTGTTACTTCTTGAGCACCAAGATTCAGCAACAACAACAAAAAATGCTAAATTCATATATTCTACTGCAATTTCACTGTCAGGAACTTATCACACAGATAATTTTGTGAAAGTACATGAACCAAGATTTGTTATTAATGTAATTGGTAGTGGATTGTTTAAATGAAGTAGTCATACAATGCAGTTGTTAAAATAAGACTATCTTGAAGATAAATTATTAAAAATGCAAAGCCTAGGTAATCATTTTCCAATGTATACATGTATCAAATGGTTATACTATGCACCTTTAAACGTACATAATGTTGTCAATTCTATCTCAGTAAAGCTGGGGAAAGAGCACAAAGCCTGAGTTACACAATCCTTTTGTATAATTCTAAAAGATAGTTATATTTTCTAAAACTTGCTTAAGATATATATTCTATACTGGGGGATATGTATTAAAAATCATTTTTAGTAAGGCAAGAAATCGCCAGCAGTCATTATGTTCAGGAAAAGTTCTAGATGTCTGGTGGTGGAAGACTAGAGGAGGGGAATTTTATATTTTATTTTTATCTTAATTTAATTCTTGAATTTTCTTATCAGGTGCATGAATTCTCGGGTAAATGAAATTATAACTGTTTCTGTTTTCTCCTATTTATTTTTGTGCATAAAGAAAAATAAGTCTTACGAACCTATCTATAAAGCAGAAACAGACTCACCAACATAGAGATTAGACTTGTCATTGCCAGAAGGGAGCAGGGAAGGAGAGGGATAGACTGGGAGTTTGAAGTTGGTAGATGCAAACTATTACATTTAAAACAGATAAACAACATGTCCTAATTCATAGCACAGGGAATTATATTCAATCTCCTGTGATAAACCATAATGGAAAATATTTTTTTAAATGTATACATGTGTATAACTGAGTCACTTTGCTGTATAAGTAGAGATCGGTCTACCAGACAGATAGCACAACTTTATAAGTCAATTACACATCAAAAAAAAAAAAAGTCTCATCTTTTTTAAAATTTTGTAATTTTAATCCACAATTTTTAGGAAAGTACTCCTCTATCTTCCTATTTTCTTTCACAAAGACTGTTTATGTTGTACAATTATTTTTAAGACAATGATCTTATGAAGTAGGTACAAAAAGCAACATGCCTCCTTTGGGTCAAACTATTTTCAGGTTATGAACAGAATTGTGTAATGTCATTTTTAAAGACCTTTCTCTGATCTATCAATCTACAAAGTTAAATAGCTGAAATCGCTTCCAAAACAAATTCTTTTGCAGTCAGCAAAATGAAGCAATTACATGAATAAGTTTTTCCACTTGGCCTATTTTTCTGCCCATGGTTATTAATCAGTCTCACTGACTACATTTTCCATTTTACATCCACTTTCAGGCACTACTCCAGGTGGCCAAACATTTCGCATTACGTAAATAAAACAAAACCTTTGCCCATTTAACAAATGGGTGTACTTCATATCTAACACTTCCAGCCTCTTTCAAAGCACTCAAAATACACAATATTGTTTCTATAAAAGGATGCTCAATACTCTCATTCTATTTGGCTAACTGGAATTTAAGTGAAATTTTACTCTAGCCAATCTTAACCAAAAAACTGAATTAATTTAAAACAGTGCCCCATTATGGACCAGCTTTCGAGACCTTTGGCTTGACTGTATGACTGCTTTGTCTTGTCTCTTCTGAATTCTAAGTCTGAAGACTGTCTCTTCTGAAACAGCTGTTTCACATAAGGATTCTTCTGAATGCTGGTTCTTAACCCTGGCTATGCATCAGAATCACCATTTCTTTACTACTAATATTCTGGACACAATCGAGTAGAGATTTGGGTTTAATTGGGACAAAGTGGGGCCAGGAAACTTTTTTAAAGCTCTAAACATGATTCTGTGATGCCCATACATACATCTTGGGTCTCAAACAAGCCCAAACGCCATTCTACTCTGGGTCTTCCTAGATGCTTTCACTAGTTGCAGCAAGTGGCGGCTACTCTCTAGCTGCGGCGCGCATGCTTCTCACTGCGGTGGCTTGTCTTTTTGCAGAGCACTGGCTCGAGGTGCACGGACTTCAGCAGTTGTGGTGCACAGGTTTAGTTGCCCTGAGGCATGTGGAATCTTCCCAGACCAGGGATCAAGCCTGTGTCCCCTGCTTTGGCAGGCAGGTTCTTGACCACTGGACCACTAAGGAAGTCTACCACTCTACATTAATGATACTTCTCTTACATTTAATTCAAGTCCTTACGACTGACAGATTCCTATGGGCTGACCTGGCCTAGTGGTAATACAGTTGTATCAAATCTACTTACAGTATCTGTGTTCTTCATAGAAATTGCAGTGTTCTAAGATTAATGATTCTTTGGTCTGAGAGCTTTAATGATGCTTGCTCCACTCCCAAAGTCTAGAGTGTGACTGGGCATTGAGATATTTAGAATTTTTTCCAAATGATGCTTATGTGTAGCCTATGCTGAGAAACACCCTGTAGGAACAAGATATTTAATAAAATTTAAGTCCTATCCTGTCAAATACAGTGCCCCTCTTTCCAAAGAAACCCGGAGTACTGCATCTGATCACAGGATAATGACAGGCAAAGGGAAACAAAGTAAAATCACTATATGGACATAAATTCTGTTTTTTTGACACTTGGTTTGTAAATTTCTGTGTTAGAGTTCATTATTAGAATTCTGTCTCTAGAAAACATATTTTCACTCTGCAATACAGGGCCAGGCCTAGGAAAAATACTGAGATTAGAAGTTTTTTTGCCATGGCCTCCTCTCAATTTCTTTTATCCACTTCTCTTTTTTCTCTATCCAGGAAACTTCCTTATGTGGCAATCTCAAAAGGCTGTGCTCTCAGTTAATTAGCTAAGACATTAGCTTTCAAAGGTATATTTTCTCACAAGGGTGTAGAGTATCAATATTTAATAAGGAAGATTATGAGAAGATTTCAATCCTCTTTTCAGGGATATTATATCCTCTCACTCTATTCATCAGAATAGTCAAGTCTCTAGATTAAGATGGAAATTCACAGCTAAAAAATGAATTCCTGTTGTGTCCAGTACCGTCTTGATTTTAGCAACAAAAATTCCACATCTAGACAATACTTAATTCCTGAGCAAATTGGGAGATTGATCGCCGCCACCCCCTGCCCTTTTTCTATCGGTGTCTCTCCCTTTCATAACTGGCTCACAAACATGGTTGCTGTGGCCTGTCTGTTTCTATTTTACAAAATTTGTATGTTTAAATAGTAAACCCCAAAGTGATGCTATAAGGAGGTGGGGCTCTGGGAGATAATTAGAGCATGAGAACTGAGCCCTCAGGAATGGGATCAGTGTCCTTGTGAAAGAGACCCTATGGAGATCCCTCTCCCTTTCTGCCATGCAAAGTGAAAGTATTAGCTGCTCAGTCAGGTCTGACTGTTTGCGACCCCATGGACTGTAGCTCGCCAGACTCCTCTGACCACAGGATTCTCCAGGCAAGAATACTGCCATGTAAGGATATGTGAAAAGACAGCTGGCTATGAACCAGAAAGTGGACTATTACCAGATACCAAATTTACCGGTGCCTTGATCTTGGATTTCTAGAACTGTGAGAACTATGAGAAATAAATTTCTGTTGTTTATAAACCACCCAGTCTGTCGTAATTTGTTACAGCAGGCTAAGCAGACTAAAACAATGGCAAAGGTCACAATTAAAAAAAAAATTATTTCAATGTATTACTCGTTTCTGTCTTTGTGTTTTTAAAATGTTTCATACTCCTTAAGAAACACCAGAAATATATAGAAAATAGTAAAGAATAAAATAAAAATCATTGACATTCACTATTAAAATCATTCAGTATTTTTTCTCTCAATTTAACTTATTCTTATTAATGTCAAAAGAAAAAAATCAGAGCTTCACTCTTGTCAAACAACTGTCCTTTGCCTCTAGACAATTTTGGACAAATAAATAGCTTAATTCTATCCAAGCTTCCCTTTTACAGACTCCATGTCTATTCTGTTAAGACATCATTTTCTGAGACAGAATAAATATGGTTACTATATATATAAGCTTTCTGAGTTAAACTACAATTCAGTTAGCTTTCCTAAGTTTGTAACAATTGGATTTTGAATGACCACAGAATAGCAAATTGCTCATTTTTTAAAAATTCAATTCTTGTAATATAACTACAATTTGGGGTACTTTTTGTCTCATGTTCATATTCTTTCTCTATTTCAAAGTCCAGGTATATTTCCATATTTACATGTTTGTTGTTGTTCAGTCACTCAGTCGTGTCCCAGTCTGCGACGACATGGACTGCAGCACACCAGCTTCCCTGTTTTTCTCCATCTCCTGGAGTTTGCTTACACTCATGTCCACTGAGCCAGTGATGCATAAAACAATAATGATATTATAGTGTACATACAGATTTATATAATGCTGTTTTGAAAAACAATTAAGTGGACGTCCCTGGTGGCCCAGTGGCTAAGATCGCATTCTCAATGCAGGGGCCTAGGTTTGGTCCCTGGTCAGGGAACTAGATCCCACATGCTGCAAGTAAGAATTCACACGCTGCAGGGAAGATCAAAGATCCCACAGGCTGCAACTAAGACACACACAGCCAGAGAAATAATTTTTTTTAAAGAATATTTTCACCCTGCTTATTTAACTTCTATGCAGAGTACATCATATGAAATGCTGGGATGGGTGAATTACAAGCTGGAATAAAGATTGCTGGGAGAAATATCAACAAGCTGAAATATGCTCGCACTCTCATAGCAGAAAGTGAAGTTGAACTAAAAAGCCTCTTGATAAAGGAGAAAGAGTGAAAGAAGAGAGTGAAGAAGCTGGCTTAAAATCAACATTAAAAATTAAGATTATGGCATCTGGTCCCATCTCTTCATGGCAAATAGAAGGGGAAAAATTAGAAGCAGTGACAGATTTTATTTTCCTGGACTCCAAAATCAAATCACTGTGAATCGTGACTGCAGCCATGAGATTAAAAGATGTTTGCTCCTTGGAAGGAAACATGTAACAAACCTAGACAGCATATTCAAAAGCAGAGATACCACTTTGCCGACAAAGGTCCATACAGTCAAAGCTATAGTTTTTCCAGTAGTCATGTACACATGGGAGAGTTGGACCATAAAGAAAGCTGCGCACCAAAGAATTGATGCTTTTGAATTGTGGTGCTGGAGAAGATTCTTGAGAGTCCCTTGGACAGCAAGGAGATCAAACTAGTCACTCTTAAAGGAAATCATCCCTGAATATTCATTGGAAGGACAGATGCTGAAGCTGAAGCACCAATACTTTGGCCACCTGATAAGAAGAGCTAACTCTTTGGAAAAGACCCTGTTGCTGGGAAAAATAGAAGACAGGCAGAGAAGGGAGCAGAAGAGGATGAGGTGGTTAGGTAGCATCACTGACCCAACGGACATGAGTCTGAGCAAACACCAGGAGATAGTGGAGGACAAGGAAGCCTGGTGTGCTGCAGTCCATGAGGTTGCAACAAGTTGGACATGACTTAGTGACTAAACAACAACAGTTAAATACTGAATATATGTGAAATACTTAGAAAATATGTATAAGATATACACATTCATTGTAAAACAATTATCTCCAAGTTTCAAAACTAAGACATTGAGACTTCCCTTGTAGCTCAGTGGTAAAGAATCAACCTGCCAATGCAGGAGACTCAGGTTGAACCTGGTCTGGGAAGATTCCAGACGCCATGGAGCAACTAAGCCCAGGAGCCACAACTACTGAGCCTGCGCTCTAGAGCCCAGGAGCCACAACTACTGAAGCCCTAGAGCTAGTGCCCTGCAATAAGAGAAGCCACCTCAATGAGAAGCCCATGCGCCAAAACGGTAGAGTATCCCCCATTCTCCAAAACTAGAGAAAACCTGTGTGTAGCGACGAAGACCCAGCACAGCCATAAATAATTTAATAAATAAAATTATTTTTAAAAATGGTTTTTAAAAAACCAGGACATTGAGATATCTTTAAAGCCCACCTGCTTAGACTAGGCCCTCTCTTCCCTGTTCTACTCAATCATTTATTGGGTCCCAAACCAGTTTGTTCTCAGATTGCTTCCTGCCTCCTCTACTATTTTGTATTTCAGGAAAATACATTTCTAGGAATCTGTGAGGCATTGAGAGAAGCCAGGTTAACAGCTCTCTGTCTCATATGGTATCTCCTGCAAAGTTTGTCTCTTTTAAGGGGGCCCAGCTCCTGACAAATTGCCCCTACTTTCATTATGACGACTACAGTAGACAATGCTAATCTTAGCCTAGCACCTGCCTGAGATACTGGCCTCCTGTCTCTGATAATGATACTTCCTACCACTATCCTTCTGCCCCTCGGGGAATTCCTGGCTTCCTGTTCTTAAATAGCTAGCTCACCATGCCAGGTTTGGCTTCCATCATCTGGTAATCAATTATCTCCATTAAATCTCTGCTTGAAAGACCTAGAATAGTTTCTGATTTATAAGTGGACACTAAAAGCTCTTCTATTTCTAGTTTGCTAAAAGATTCATCAAGCTTAATTATTTAATTTTATTGAATTTACATTCTGCATCTCCTGAAACAATGATTTGCTTTCCCTCTTTTAACTTAATGTGATGAATTACATTTATAGATTCCTTTTTTCTATTGTTAAAAATCCTTGCATTCATAGAATAAGCCATTTTCATATTATATTATCTTTGTCATAGATTGCTAGATTTCATTTGCTAATTTTTAATGTAGAATTTTGCCTTTAGTTTCAAGAGAAAAATTGATTATAATTTTTCTTTAGTGTACATTTCTTGTATAATGTTGGTATCAAGATGGTAGTGACCTCAAAATATGAATGAATAACTCTTCCTTCTTTTTTCATTCTGAAAAATACTGTATCTACTTTTTGCTTTTTGTGTGACAAGAATAATACCGTTCTTGAAAACATTTGTTAGGATTCACCAATAAAAATGTCTAGGCATATAGGTTCTCTTTTTGTGGAAAGGATTTTTACTTCTAATTAAATTAAATATCTTTAATGCTTAGGAAAATTTTTAAGTGTTTTTATTTCTTCTTGACATTGATAAATTGGAATTATGAAAAGTTCTCAGATATGATCTCCACAAATATAACATTTTCCTTATATAACATATAAGAATATAACATTTTCCTTATGTTGATCACATTAGATATTGACCTTATTTTTCAATATCTATTCACATACCCATTTTACATTCTTCCCTGTGCTGTATCCAGTACAATTTTTTCATATCTTCTAATTCATTTATTTTATCTTTGGTTGTATCTAATCTAGTATTTAACTTATCCATTAAGATTTTAATTCTAAGGTTTTTTTTAATGTATAAAAGTTCTCTTAAATTCAGTTCCCAACCTGCTTAATATATTATATATATATTTCTAATTTATATTCCTGGCAAACTTCTTTGATTTCTTTAAACATATTGAACATAGATTTTTATGGTTATGTAGAGAAGGCAATGGAAACCCACTCCAGTACTCTTGCCTGGAAAATCCCGTGGACGGAGGAGCCTGGTAGGCTGCAGTCCATGGGGTCGCTAAGAGTCAGACACGACTGAGCGACTTCACTTTCACTTTTCACTTTCATGCATTGGAGAAGGCAATGGCACCCCACTCCAGTGTTCTTGCCTAGAGAATCCCAGGGATGGACGAGCCTGGTGGGCTGCTGACTATGGGGTAGCACAGAGTTGGACATGACTGAAGCGACTTAGCAGCAGCAGCAGCAGTAGTTCTAATATCTGAAATCATTATCATTCTAGTCTGTTTTTGCTCATGATGACTATTAGCTCATAGATTTTGTGATGGTCTTATTTTCAATCTCATGTTTAATGGAATGCTGTCAGTGGTAATTCTTTGAAACCCAGGCTACATATGGATTTCTCCAAATATGTTTTGCTTTTGTTTATCTAAGTTCTTGGCGATAACACAAATTGGGGCAAATATAAACTAAATTTTCCCTTTTTTTATTAATTAAACAGATAATGAGGTCTTAAACTACAAATTCATGTGAAGATGGACTTGTGATTTTTCCCTCCTCAACCTAGCACTAACTTTGAGGCAGAAAAATTTCCTAGTTGGCCCCTTCTGAGAGGCACGTTTTTTTGTTTTGGGGTTTTTTTTTTCCCTAATTTTCTTTCTCACTGAAATTATTCTCCTTTGGAGTTCTGACTTTAAGCAGATTTCTCGATAAGACTGATACTGAGCAGTCACTAAGTTTTGTCTCTCTCTCATTTCCCAGATCATAAAAATTGAATCCCAGGGTTTCAGGGACAGGACTGTCCTATGGAAGTCTCTGGTTTTGGTGAGCCTTCTGAATTCCTGTATTCTCCTCATGTTTAGCCTATGGGGTTTATTTTAACTCCTTTGCAGGTCAGCAAAACACATTTAAAATTACAGGTACATTTTTTATGGAATGTGTACATGTTATATAGGAAGATGATGTACATGAATTGAGGTTCAGCAAATCTAGACTACCATATTTCTGATAGAAAAATATCTCCTGCTTTTTGAAAATATTTTATCAGTCACTTCTATTGCCATTAATATTTTATAAATGTACTTTAAAATAAGTTCACAGCATCTTTAATATATTTTTGTTATCCTATATTTAACTAATCTGTCCCCTCCTCTTTGTTTTTTGGAAGTGAGGGTTGTATTCAATTCTGTTTGAAGTATGCTCCAATAAATATACATCTATACAAGAGTGATTATTTCATAAAGAGTGATTAGTGAATTATGGTACATATGGATTTTTGAGGATTGAGGTATATATGTTTTCAAATTTCAGAGTATAAAATGGTACCATTTTATACTCTGAGCAACTACTAGTCAAAGTACCGACTTCTTGCAGTCCTACAAACCCAAGTCTTCAATGTTTTTATGTCTGTAAATCTCACAAATCTTTAAAAGGCTTCTTATTATTTCACTTTACATTTGTTTGATTACCAGAATACTAAATTACTCAGCACTTAATCATCTAAACAATTTTTATATTGCTTTTTATATTAATATAAATTCTGAATCACTATTTTCTTTATCCAAAATTGTCTCCTAAGGAAAATTATATGGAACTCTATTCATACCTCTTAGATTAGATTGTTTTCTTATATTTATATTCTGTGAAATGCAACAGCATTATATATTAATTATGAACAGTTGGTTACACATATTGTATTTATTAGCATATTTTTTTCTGTAAATCTAAACATCATAAATCTTCCTTTAAATAGCTTTACAGAATTTCCTCTGGTTTTAATGATTGCAGGTAAACCTCTTTCTTTCATTTCCTATTGCTTCTGGCCGTTGCTGTCTCTTCTTTCTTCCATAAGATAAATAAAAATTTTTGTACCAGACTCTCTGACATATTATTTCTTACTCCCAGTCCCCCCACAACATTTTAAGGGTTGAAACTGACCTTTTCTTCTATTCTTCTTATTTCAAATTACTGGTGTGTCAGTACCTGGGAAATCTCATCAAGGGTTTAACAGTTCATACCCTACTGACTCATTCTTTATTTCAATTTGATCTTCCTTATTCTCATTCAATTCTATTTTTTTATGAATATAAGTTCTTCAAGCTTTTCGTTCTCTAATGCCTTTTCCAGGATAGCAGTTGTAACCCTTGTTTGCCCTCATTGAACAAAAAGATAAAATGTGCTAAGATTCTTGGAAGCTAATTATTTTACCAACTTGAAGACAAGAAAATTGATGTACTGATAAATAAATGGGAAGCTTAAGGTCATGTTCCTCACAAGTGGAGCAGAATTGGGAATCCCTGGGACTCTTCTGGGTTTTATTCTGAACAGTTTAAATATATCATTTTTTTAATTTAAGTTTTTCTATGTTCTCTGATACTTGTTTACATTTGTCCAGGATTGCCGGGATAAATATCAATAACCTCAGATATGCAGATGACACCACCCTTATGGCAGAAAGTGAAGAGGAACTAAAAAGCCTCTTGATGAAAGTGAAAGAGGAGAGTGAAAAAGTTGGCTTAAAGCTCAACATTCAGAAAACTAAGATCATGGTATCCAGTCCCATCACTTCATGGCAAATAGATGGGGAAAGAGTGGAAACAGTGGCTGACTTTATTTTGGGGAGCTCCAAAATCACTGCAGATGGTGATTTCAACCATGAAATTAAAAGACGCTTATTCCTTGGAAGGAAAGTTATGACCAACCTAGACAGCATATTAAAAAGCAGAGATCTTACTTTGCCAACAAAGGTCTGTCTAGTCAAGGCTATGGTTTTTCCAGTAGTCATGTATGGATGTGAGAGTTGGACTATAAAGAAAGCTTAGCACCAAAGAATTGATGCTTTTGAACTGTGGTGTTGGAGAAGACTCTTGAGAGTCCGTTGGACTGCAAGGAGATCCAACTAGTCCATCCTAAAGGAGATCAGTCCTGAGTGTTCATTGGAAGGACTGATGCTGAAGCTGAAGCTCCAATATTTTGGCCACCCAATGGGAAGAGCTGACTCATTTGAAAAGACCCTGATGCTGGGAAAGACTGAGGGCAGGAGGAGAAAGAGTTGACAGAGGATGAGATAGTTGGATGACATCACTGACTCAATGAACATGAATTTGGGTAAACTCCGGGAGTTGGTGATGGACAGGGAGGCCTGGGTTGCTGCATTCCATGGGGTCTCAAAGAGTCAGCGACAACTGAGCGACTGAACTAAACTGAATACTTGTCCGGTTTCTAATTCTTAGAACTTACTGTTCACAAAGGGGCCGTGGGATCAGCTTAACTTGGGGACTTGTTAAGAAGGTAACATTTCAGAACCCTCCCAGAGCCATCAAATCAAAATCCGCAACTTATCAGGATCTCCAGGTAATTTGTATGTGCATATCAGTTCAGAAGCACTGCTCTGGCAGACTGGAAGACTCTTCTACCTGCCTCATAAGTTGCAGGTGACGTAATTAGTTAATCAAGCAAAAGGTTCACATTTCTTAAGGAGAAGGAGCAGTCACTGGCTGTGTTTTGAGTGGCAAAATGGTTTATTCAGTCCTCATTAAACACAGAGATGTTAGAGACCCAGATCAAGATTATTAATTTAAGACACGCCTGTGATGCAGTTGCATTTGCTGAATGAAACTGCCTAAACAATTTGACGCAAGTTTCTTCTTTCTTCTCTTTGAGGAAGAAGGAAGAAACAATAAGCTTACAGAATGCTAGGAACTAGAAGCCAGGTGGCAAAAACACGCTATGCAACCTACTCCATGTCATCATATTGCTTTCTTGAAAACATTGTAGAGAGGCAGTTAGCGTTCAAAAAGCCAACGACTCCTTGCCTGGAGAATTCAGGGACAGAGGAACTTGGTTGGATACAGTCCATGGCATCACAAAGAGTCAGACACAACTAAGTATGCACACATTTAATTCTAAAAAAAATTAAAAGACATGCTGTAATTTCACTTCAAACATTTTATGGAATACTACTTATAATTCTTTTATTTTTGCTTATTGAACTCTGATTAGCAATATGTAAAAACTAATTTATTAGCAATCAACAACTTCTCTTCTTCTGAAAAGCACATATATTTTTTCTATTAACTGTAGAAATTGAGATTCTGGGAAGTATACATAAACTTTGTGATCCTGAATTTTTATATTTTCATATTGAAGTTACAATCCTCTTGCATCATGAAGAAGTACTTAAAATGGTTTAGGTTATATTTAAATATTGTTGGATGAAATATACTTAGTGACTGAAGCAAATTATGATACAAACCACATGTTTTTCCGTACCAAATTAAATGAAATGGGAAAAAAAGATAGTTCGATATAGTGTCTCTGTTTCAATATTGCACAAATCAGATGTATGCATATTCTAACATCCTTGTTCAGTCACTCAGTTGTGTCCATCTCTTTACAACCCCAGGGACTGTAGCATGCCAGGCTTCCCTGTCCTTCAACATCTCCCTGAGCTTGCTCAAACTCATGTCCTTTAAGTCAGTGATGCCATCCAACCATCTTGTTCTTAGAATATATATTCTAATATACATATTAGAATATATATATCTGTCTCCTCAAGCTTCTCTTAGAAATAAAATAATTCATAAGTAGACAAATTGTGTGTGTATATAATAACAAAAGAATGGAGAGATCTAGAAGCCAAATTGCTTGAATAGTCAGCTAAGTACTTTAAGCAATATGCATTTTAACTCCAGCAATTTTTGTATTAAACTTCAGTGATAAATAAGCAGAGTATACTGAATATCATGAGTGTTTTTCTCGATGAATCAGGGTTATCTCAACACAGTGCCAATGTCACATAGTTTGGAGTTAAAAAGTGACTGCGCTTGGGACTCTTGAAGCCTTGGGGGTTGGGGGGCGGGGTTGCCAACAGTATATGAAAAGAATAACACGCCAGTAGAATTTAGCAGCCTGTAATCGTGGGACTTGGCAGGCTCTACAATTCTGGTCTACATGACGCAATGAATGCCTGTTCCCTGTTTTTTCCTAACCTGGCTCATTTTGATTTCTTCACCTCTAACTCTTGTTTCTGTTTTATAGTAAACATACAAACACGTATGCCAATAAGTAGGGGGAGGATGGGAAAATTGCCAGACAATTCTGTTTAGTATTTTTCTTTTTTCCAAACTATGCACCACAACACCGAAAAAAAAATTAAGAATTTCTGTACATTCAAGAGCCTTCAGTACTTACACTGGTTATTGCAAAGTTTGCAGGAGTCAAAATCTGTTGAAGATTCACAGGTCTGTGATGCTTAATTTTGTGGGTCAATTTAACTGGACCACAGGGTGACCAAATATTTGGTTGAACATTGCTTTGGGCTTTTCTGTGAAGGTGTTTTTGGATGGATTGATATTTACACAAGTAGACTGAAGGAAGCAGATTGCCCTCCCTAATGTGAGTGGGTTTTACCTAATCAGGTGAAGGTCTGAATGGAATAAAAAAAGCTGACATGCTCTTGAATAAAGCACTTCCTGCCAGACTTCTTTTGAACTGGGCCATCAGCTTTTTTTCTGTTCTCACAATTGAACTGAAACATCAGCTCTTTCTTGCTCTTGAGCCTGTCTGTCTTTGAACTGAAACTATATAATTGGTTCTCCTGGGTGTCCAGCTTTGGTCTTATCCTGAAAATCTTGGGACTCGCCAGCCTCCATAATCATGAGAGTCATTTCCTTATAATATATACATATATTATATAATGTATAATATCCTTCTAGTTCTATTTCTTCAGAGAACTCTTAACACAAGGTCCCTCATGTAATTTCAGAATTTTGACTAAGAAGTAATAATGAAAATGTATTTCTTACAGTGTTCTTTAATCTCCTGCTATTTCTTGTATGTTTGTTGTTGCTCAGTCATGTCTGACTCTTTGTAACCCAATGGACTGCTTCTCTGTCCTTCACTATCTTGTGTGTATCATGTTCTTATCTGTGTGCATAGTTATTATTACAAGATCAGAGGCTAGTGGAGGTATTTGTCATGACCTCTTAACTTATTCTTATATATTCAATTTCCTGACCAATTCATGCTTTCCTTTTGCCCATCTCTGAAAGATTTGGGGACAAGAAATAGATTAGCTCAGGGTGGCTATATTAAAGATAAATTTATCTTCAATCAGCCTGCTTTCTGGAAAAGAGTCTAGTGAAATTACTTCAGATTTTCAAATTCATTAAATGGGTTATACCCTGGTGGCTCAGATGGTAAAGAATCTGCCTGCCATGTGGGAGACCCAGGTTCTATCACTGGGTCAGAAAGATCTCCTGGAAAAGGAATTGGCAACCTGCTCCAGTATTCTTGCCAGGGAAATCCCATGGACAGAAGATCCTGGTGAGCTACAGTCCATGGGGTCACAAAGAGTTGGACACAACTGAGTGACTAACATTTTCACTTTTCATAATTTCAAAATCATTAAATGGCTTCTAGATCTAGAGAATAGAGTTGACCCTCTCCATTCTCAGATGGTTATAAGGAATACTGCATCTACAAAAAATATGATGGAAGCAGAATCTTCAGCTGCATATTCAACAGCTATTTCCCGTTCCTCCTTGATAACAGATCCCTATTATCATTTAGGTTCCTAGTCTCAATTGATGAATCATGGAGTCTGAGTCAACAGGGTACTATCATTTTCTCTTTTTCTGTGATTGTTTCAGAGGCAAGTCTGTGATCTCTTTCTGACCTCTGAGATATAAGAAGAAGTGTGTCGAGAGCTTCTGGGAAAGATTTCACCTCTAATAAAAAAGAAGGCCTTTTTTTGCCCTATTCTCTATTTTCCTACTTTGGAAGCTTTCAAATAAGTAGAGCCACAAAGCTATTAATAACTATGTGGTGATGAGCCTGAAGGTGACATTCAATACCCTGAGGAGGGTAGAGGGAAAGGATAGAGGGGGGGGGATGGTTTTTTAAGATACCACTGAACTGCCAAACCAACTGTAGGACCCAATACCTTAAGGCTTCTCGTTAAGTAAAAATCAAATGTTACAGTGTTAATTAGGCTTTCTATTGCTTTCAGTAGACACAACGTAGCTGGGATAATTTAACATGATTAATTATGTATTGAATGTGTGAATTAGTCTTTATTTTTCAGTGGCTTTTTCTGGTTACTTTAGCTTCATACTGAGTAGCCTACCTTTTCTTGCATTATATATAATTAGATTATGTTAATTTCTGTTACGTATTCTATTGACATTTCATTAATTTGATACCCTGTGGGTGCCTTTACTTGCATAATGTAATCCTCAAACATACATTATTAGAAATAAAGTATTTTCTTTACCCTAATGGTCTAAGGTACCCCTCTGAAGTTCACAGAATTAAGCAAGATGCTTTTTTTATTTTTTGCAAAATAACATTTTTGTTCTTTAAGAAACCTCTCGATTGACTCCAGGCCATTGTAGAGATTGAAGTCCTATCAGTGGGACAAACATGACAACATGAATTGCTTATCAAGAAATGAGTGCTACACAATTAACAAGTCTTCTTCATCGGCCAACAGGATCCATGTATGTGGACTTGAGCCAACACAGATTCTGAAGATGCAGTAAGCTGCGTGAATTTACTCTCTGCACTGTTGCCCCTTCTCATCTGTATCTTCATGGGCAGTTCCCTATGGCCAGTTGATCGATGACAGACAAACTAAGCCTGATTGACAGGAGTAAATGCACAATATATCAACACCATACAAAAGTAGATTGCTTAGGCATTATGGTCCACTTGAGTGTAATCTTAACAGAACTTTAGGACATGTATTTGGTTTTTCACTATTCCTGTAAGGGGGGATAGTACTGATTTATATGTAGTGGGTAATGATTGTGCTAAATGATTAGGAACTTAGAAGGAACAAGATTGGAGAATGGATAACAATGAATTTGGGGGAAGAGATTGGGGAATGAACCAGAGTATGATAACATCTGTGCTTAATGCAAATGCTCACCAAACTACTGTCAAGAAGATTACCAATCAGATATTCAGGTGTGACACAATCTCTTTTACCAGGCACTATGTTGCTTGTTCTGAAGGCTAGTGACCAAAGAAACCTTGGTGAGGGCAATAGGGAATATGCGTAGACTCAGCATATGCCCTGTTCCTCACCAGAGCCAGTTTATCTGCAGCACCGTTAGGTGTCCAACATGCAAGCCACAGGGATCAAAGCTAAGCACCCAATAATACGTCTTGGGTGTACAAACCACTCACCTTTTGGCAGACTCATTGATAATTCTGACAATCCTCTATCAGAGTGGTAATGGGAATTTTGTAACTAGAATAGATGTTTATTCTAGGATTATGTTGTCTCAATCTGATACTACTCTCCATGAGCATATCAAATGCTTCATATGATGCCATGGTATTTAATTCTACGTTGCTTGTATGTAAGGAACCTGCTTCATAACAAGAGAGTTGTCGTTGAGTTTGCCTGTCTCACCATTTATCCTCTCACCCTAAAATAACTGTTATTACAGAATGGTGAATATTCTGTTAAAGACTCGGCTCTACTGTTGAGAGACAATGAGTTGTAAGGTTGAGCTGATGCTAGAAGATGTGGTGTGTGTTCTGAAACTAGTAAACAAGTCTGAGCTTGTACAGGAAGAGTAAATATTGAATACAAGAGCCTTTGATCTGGGTTACAGATGTCATTTCACCGTTACAACTACTGATTCCTTTCAAACTTTTGTTTCCTATCTCTGAGATTCTAGGCTTTCCTGAATTAGTACCCAAGGGGAAGATCGACAACAAATATTCCATTGAGTGAGAGGATAAGACTGCTATGTGGACTTTCAGTGCTTCTCATGCCTGTGGACAAACAGCTAAAAATTTAAGTTGGATCCGTTGTTGGCTGGGATAATAAACCTTGACTTTCAAGAGGAATTAAAATCTCAATTTCTGAGAAAAGTAGAAAGGATCCAGGGGATTCCATCCAAAATTTTGCAAGTCCTGTGGTAAAAATTAATGAAGGCTAATTGCCAAAATTTGGAAGCAACCAAGATATCCTTCAATAAGTGGCTTGGTAAATAAGCAGTGGTACATCTGCACAACTGAATATCATTCAGTGATTTTTTTTTTCAGAATGAGCTATCAAGCTATGAAAAGATATGGAGGGAATAGATGCATTTTGCTAACTGAAGGAGGGTAGTCTGAAAGGGCACACTACTATAGTATTTTAACTATATGACATTCTCAAAACTGTATGGAGACAGTATAAATATCAATGGTTGCCAGGAGTTGGCGGGAGGGGGATAAATACATGGATCATGGGGTTTTTAAGGCACTGAAACTATTCAGAGAGATGCTTTGTCGATACATAATAGTACACACTTGGAAAAAGCCACAGACCTGTGCAACACAAAGACATAACCCTCATGTAAACTATGGGCTTTAGTTACTAAAAGCGTATTGGAGAAGGCACTGGCAACCCACTCCAGTACTCTTGCCTGTAAAATCCCAGGATTGTACAGGTGGACAGAGGAGCCTGATAGGCTGCAGTCCATGGGATCGCTAAGAGTCGGACACAACTGAGTGACTTTACTTTCACTTTTCACTTTCCTGCATTGGAGAAGGAAATGGCAACCCACTCCAGTGTTCTTGCCTGGAGAATCCCAGGGACGGGGGAGCCTGGTGGGCTGCCGTCTATGGGGTCGCACAGAGTCAGACATGACTGAAGCAACTTAGCAGCAGTAGCAGCAGTGTATCAATATTGATTCCTCAATTTTAACAGAAGTACCACATATATACAAGATGCTAAACTTGTTTGGAACTCTCTGCACTTTCTCACTCAATTTTTCTGTAAACTTATAACCACTCTAAAAAATGAAGTCTATTAATTTTTTTTAAATAAATTAAGAGTGACCACAGCAAGTGCACACAAATAGATTATGAAGGACATTTCTGTTGAGAGTGAAGATTTGGTTACCTTATAATGTAAAATCTGACTGTCAGAGATGTTAGCGGAAGACACATGGTCATGCTGCTGCTGCTGCTGCTGCTGCTGCTGCTGTGTCGCTTCAGCACCAGTAATGACCTGGTGACCATCCACAGAAACAAAGGCCGTAACTTCCACTCATGCCTTTTTTCTGGTATTGTCTTGTATATATTTATATATCTTCACAGTTTTTCTCCTGTTCTTTCCTTTCCATTATTCCCTCTTTTTTTAATGTAGGGTATATTGGAGGTTAATTTTGAAACAACACATGAAAAAATATCAAGACAGTATTAGTGATAGACTGAGAAGAGGAACGGACATCATCCAGAACTCTTGGACTTAAAGTAAGTGTTATGACTAATGAGATTTGCAGATTATCCCCTTGTTGGAGGAACGTAGGAAAGTGTGCACTTGGAGAAATCATTGTATTATGTTAGGAGAAAGTATCGGTTTTTTGCATTATTGAAAAAATGAAAGTTTACGTTAATATTGAGCAAATCAAAGCATGAGTATTTATTACTATTTGAAGTTTGTTTCTATGTTTGAGGAATTCTCTGGCCTATCAGTCTTGATGGAAGCAAAAAACTATTGCTTTAGAAGCTGGGCTTCCCAATTGGCTCCATGGATATAGAATCCACCTGAAGTGCAGGAGCCACAGGAGATGTGGGTTCAATCCTTGAGTCCAGAAGAACCCCTGGAGAAAGGCATGCAACCCACTCCAGTATTCTTGCCTGGAGAATCCCATAGACAGGGGAGTCTGGCAGGCTACAGTACGTGGGGTAGCAAAGAGTCAGAAGTAAGTGAGCAGGCACACACACTTTAGAAGCTAAATTGCCAAATGCATGCTTTCTGTGCCCCCTTGCAGCTGGAGTACCACAATATGCTTTAGATTCTGCCAATTTGTTCGCCTGTGCTCAATTTTGACTTAAGAATTCATAGAAAAGAAAAAGATTTAACCTTTCAGTTTCTAGTGGAGGCAATGCAGTAACTGCTAAAGTGTCTGTTGTGGTGTACAGTGGGCGTGATAGCAGTGGTTTAACAGTCCGCCTCGGATTGTGAAACAGGGACGAGCTACAGTGTTAGTTCTTAGCAGTGTTGTCAGCGGTTTCCTCTCTGAACAGTTCTACAGCATGCTTGGGGCATGTTTTCTGGCTGCTTAACTTTTAAGTCCGGTTTTCCAGCCTTTTCAACGGTTCCCAATATTTCTGTTATAAATTTATTTACTGTTAAAATCAGGCCTATTAGGCATCTGTAACTTATATTTTAAAAAATTCAAGAAAAATATAAGAGATGCACAGCATACATTTGTCTTTTTAAGATATAATCTATGTCACATCAGGTAAAATGAAAAAAATTCAACACGCTGAAGTGAGGTAAAGACCAACCATATCTTAAGCCTGGCTGGACTTAGACATGTGACTGGACAGACCTGAGGTTTTTTGACTAAGTAGGAAACAAGTTATATATATTTGTAACTTGTTTTAAAAGGCCTGGAGTGTCTGGGTCCAAATGTCCTGGCTAAAAATGTTGATTCTAATCTTGTGGGAAAAGTAGAATATGAAAATACACTGATAATCTGAATCAGTATTTTTCAGTTCTAGGTAAAAACCTTTTTTAATATAGATTTTCAATAAATATTACATGGAAAAGGAAATGTTTGGTTAATTATAATGAAAACTGTAGGTGTAATCATAATTAGATTTTTTTTTTAATTTTTTACTTCTTGAAATGTTTAACATGTCTTGTGCTTTGTGGATCTCTAAAAGTGTGAAAAATACAGCTGGATATTTTCCAAATGTATTTGAACATGGACTATTTACTAATTAAGTTAGCAAACAAATATCCCATAACTCTGGCAAATCTAGTATCGATCAATTGTGAGATAACATTTTGGTGCTAGTATATTTGAGTAACTTTGGTTGTGAGTAACAAAAAGCATAATTCAGACTGTCTTTTATAATAGAGAGAATTTTGATAATAGTAAAGAATTCAAGATAGTTTGATACAGAGCTTTAGCAATGACACAAAATAAATACTTCTTGTCCTCTCTGTGGGGCTTCCCTGGTGGCTCAGACAGTAAAGAATTTGCCTGCAATGCAGGAGACTGGGGTTCAATCCCAGGCTCAGGAAGATCCCCCCGGAGAAGGGTAATGGCTACCCACTCCAGTATTCTTGCCTGGAGAATTCCATGGACAGAGGAGCCTGGTGGGCTACAGTGCATGAGTGTCTCCCTTTGACATTATTGCTGCTGCTGCTACTGCTAAGTCACTTCAGTCGTGTCCGACTCTGTGTGACCCCATAGATGGCAGCCACCAGGCTCCCCCATCCCTGGGATTCTCCAGGCAAGAACACTGGAGTGGGTTGCCATTTCCTTCTCCAATGCAGGAAAGTGAAAAGTGAAAGTGAAGTCACTCAGTCATGTCTGACTCTTCGAGACCCCATGGACTGCAGCCCACCAGGCTCCCCCATCCCTGGGATTCTCCAGGCAAGAACACTGGAGTGGGTTGCCATTTCCTTCTCCAATGCAAGAAAGTGAAAAGTGAAAGTGAAGTCGCTCAGTCGTGTCTGACTCTTCTCGACCCCATGGACTGCAGCCCACCAGGCTCCTCCATCCCTGGGATTTTCCAGGCAAGAGTACTGGAGTGGGGTGCCATTGCCTTCTCCATTGACATTATTAGGTCTCCATTTTACTCTGTGGCTTGAAATTCCATGTCATCACACGGAACTACCTTATGCTTCCTCTGCCACCATCAGAGAGAAGCTATTTTCCACTCAGTCATTGAATAAAAAAGCTGTGCTCTGTTCTGATTTGATTAGCTGAAAGCATATGCTCCTTCCTGCATCGATGATCATGACCAAGAGTTCTTGGCATGGGGTTATCTCACTCAGATGTTGTCATGGCTGGGAAATTCACTATCTTTTTAAGGAGTATGTGTGGGTGGGGAACACTGAATGCTTAGGAGGGCACGATATGTATTTCCAACAATGGGTCACTACATGTATTTCCATTTTAGTAAACTTTGTCATTAAGATACCGCTAGAACAACAATCAAAAAACAGAGCCTGGCGTTCCCAATTCTATTGAATTGACAAAATGAGGTTGTTTTCAATCGAGGAGTTTTGAGTCTTAACCATGCCCATATGTTCTAGCCCAAATTTATTTAAAAAACTTCTCAGATCCATATATTTAGGATATTCCATTTTTTGTTTATGCATATGTATATATGTTATTATAATGTATAAATATGTAAAATATTTGCACACAAACACCGCTACAGATATTAAACTTTTCACAAAAGAATGAAGAAAAATGATGGGTGCAGAAGTTGAAAAGAAAACTTTTGCTTTGTTGACATTTGTAGAATGTGCATCTAAATATTGTACTTTGTGGATGGATTGCTATTTTCACAATTATATTTGTTATGGCTTAAAATGACAGAAAGGTATTTTCTCACAGTTCCAAAGGATAGGAGCCTGAAATCCAGGTGTCAGCAGAGCCAGGCTCCCTCGACACCTCTATTGGACAGTCCCTCCTCGCTCCCTGTAGCTTCTACGAGGTGTTTGCTACCGATCCTTTAAGTTTCTTGTTTTATAGATGCATCATTCCAATCTCTGGCTCCATTGACGCACAGACTTCTTTTCCCTTTGTTTGTGTCTTCACATAGTGATCGCCCATGAATTTAAACACTACTTTAAAACCAGAAGATGAGATCCCTTAAACAAATTTGGCTCTCACCTAAAAGATGTCAAAGTATATGCTAGGGACTTCCCTGATCATCTGTGTGGTTAAGAATCTGCCTGTCATTGCAGGGAACATGGGTTCAATCCCTGGTCCAGGAAGATCCCATATGCCTTGGGGCAGTAAAGCTCATGCTCTGCCACAAGAGAAGCCACCGCAATGAGAAGCCTGCACACAGCAACCAGAGAGTAGCCCCTACTTGTGCAACTCGAGAAAGCCTACATGCAGCAAGGAAGACCCAGTGCAGCCATAAATAAATAAATAATTTTTTAAAGTATATAGTAGATGTACTTTACTCCTCAGTCTCCTCTGTAGAAATTTAGAAAGCCCCTATATTTCAGAAGGGCCTAACATATATAATTGCACACAGACACCAAGGTCTACAGTTGTCAACCAATTACTGTTGGAAAGCTACAGTATGTGCCATAGAGAGGGCAGCTCCTGGGTTTGCATTGGCTTCTAGCAGTTCTTTCTACTGTCTCCGCCATGTTTCATGTTACTGTTATTTAGTTACTGAGCTAACATGCTTATATTTATAAAGGATCTTGTGTGAGCCTGTAAATAATTAAAGACACATTAGCTCCCTGGAGGGCCAACATGATTCTCTGAACAAGCCAAGACACCTAGGGACCTAATCATGCAATTTCCCTAAAAAGCTTAGCTTTGAGGAAGAAGTCACATCACTCAGCAACGAGTATTATAATTACTCACAGCAGTTTGCCTGGTGCTCTATAACATTCAATTTACAGAATTAAAGGTAATACAATTCAAAAGAAAAATAGCTGGTTTTAGAGTGAATGGCTTTATCAACTATTGGAAATGTCTTTGGGTTACAGCCTCCATATTAGGGTTTTGCAAGCTTTATACTTTTAATTAATAACCAATTTAGCTTGCTATAACTTCCATTAAGCTTCTCTAGGACAAAATAAGTCAGAAATTGATTTTTGATTATAAGCCAAAAAGCAAAAAAGCCATAAGAACTGGGAAAATTTTGAAGAAAGAGGTCTACCAGGACTAGTCTTCCCAAAAGGATAAAGACTAATCAAACAGATAAAGAACCAGATATAGTACAAAAACCCTATAAAATGCACCAAGAAAAAAAAATTAATGTTTTAAGAAAAAAAGTTTAACCTGTCAGAAGATTTAGCAGTTTGGACAGGAAAAGAGCCAAATAAAATTCCAAGAATTACTTGAAGTCTAGAAGATGAAGCTTTAACTGTTCTCAAAAGAATTAGGATGCTAAAGGACATAGTTTAGTTAAAATTTGTGACACATGAGTTTTCTATAGTCTAATCTCCACTCAATAATTTCTAGCTTTTTAGAGTATTATATGTTTATATATAAGAATGTATTTCATTGGTTATTTAATCAGAAACATCAGAACTATAATGGCATTTATTGGGTTTAAAATGAAAAATTAATGTCCCCCTCCCTCTCCCCTATCCACAATATTACCCAAAGGTAGGTGCTGTTAATAATTTCTTGATCAAGAAAAAAATAAATTTCTTTGTCAACCTAGTATGTTTCATTTACTTTTTTAAAAAGTAGTGTACTAGACTAGTATACATGCTATCTCTGCCTGCAATGCAGGAGACCCGGGGTCGATCCCTGGGGTGGGAAGATCCCTTGGAGAAGGAAATGGCAATCCACTCCAGTATTCTTGTCTGGAAAATCCCATGGACAAAGGAGCCTGGCGGGCTGCAGTCTATGGGGTCGTAGGAGTCGGACACGACTTAGCAACTAAACCGCCAACCAGCACCATTCATGAACCTTGATTTTATTATTTAATAATATGTCTTAGGGCCTTTTCCATAATAGTATATATCTCTTCCCACGCTTTTAGTTACTGCGTACTGCATCATTCAGATGTACAATTATTTATCTACTCATTTCTTTATCAGTGACTATTTACGTTGTTCCCAGCCTACCCTTGCAGACAACTCTGAAATGAATAATCCTTACACATATATTATTGTACATATATTGTAGGGTTTGCTCAGTCAAAGAGAATATACACTACTAATTTTGGTGCCTGTGTGTGTACATGCTCAGTCCATCTGTCTTGTCTGACTTTGCGACCCCAAGGACTGTAGCCCGCCAGGCTCCTCTGTCCATGGGGTTTCCTAGGCAAGAATACTGGAGTGGGTTGCCATTTCACCCTCCAGAGAATCTTCCCGACCCAGGGACTGAACCCACATCTCCTGTGTGTCCTCTATTAGCAGGTGGATTCTTTACCACTGAATCACCAGGGGAGCCCCACTAATTTTGGTAGATGCCACTAAATTGTACACCTGAAGTTTAATCAGTATACACACTCTCCAAGCGTGTGGGTGAGCACAGCCCTTGTTCCCAACCAGGTAGTCAGCAATGATGGATATTACGAAATATGTTTTGCCAATTTATTGGTGGAAAAATGGTGGTCAATGCTATTTGGATTTGAATGCCTTGAATTAACGTGATTGAGAATCTTTTCACAATTGGTAATTTGCCTCTCTTTGTTGCTTTTCTCTTTCTATGTATATAGGTTTCCCCTGCTTTCAAAAAGTAAAATGTTCCTGTGAAACATTTCCTAAGCCAAAATGGCCTACAGAAAATCAATTACCTTAGGTCACATCTTGCTAATGGACACACAACATAAATCAAGATAAAGCACAGATGCTCACAGACACAGTTTGAAGCTATTGGCGCCTTGATCCTGAGTTGCTGAGTGTGGTTCCCAGGAAGGTGCTTGACGACTCTGGGGGTGAGTGATGCCTCTAAGACAGTTCCCAGCAAAACAAATGCTGAATGTTATTTTTTTCACCTTTATTTTATAAAAGCAAAAATTTTCTTTAGACTTCTTTCAGTTAGTGAGAAAGCAGGTGCTAATATAAATCTTTTGTAAAAGTGAAGTGACAGAAAGCGAACTTCAGAAAAGTGAGGGATAGATGTACTTACCCATGTCGTCTTCCTTTCATCTGTGTGTTGGGTTCTTCACTGTTTCCTTAATAATTTGTAGGTTTAAAATGACCCCCTTATCAGCTGCATATAATTCTAACAATCTTTCTCAAGTTGCTAACAATGATTATAAAATTTCTTGATATTTTGAAAGATTTTTAAAAATATTTTATGTAAACTAATTTTATTCTTATACCATAAGTAGTGCTAGGTTTGGAGTCTTCCAGACCTCTGTGCAGGCCACTTACAGGACATTTTCCTTGGAGATATATCACCTTTTCCCATTTGATTGTTGAGCAAAGAATAACATTACCAGTGTGAGGCACTCAGGAAATTTAATCAATGCATAATTGCTTTTAATCCTTATCATACTCTTATAAGAGTATTTGGGTAAAGCGTCTGCCTGCAATGCAGGAGACCTAGGCCGATCCCTGGGTCAGGAAGATCCCCTGGAGAAGGAAATGGAAACCCACTCCAGTACTCTTGCCTGGAAAATCCCATGGACAGAGAAGCCTGGTAGACTACAGTCCATGGGATCGCAAAGAGTCAGACACGACTGAGCAACTGCACTTCACTTCACAAGGATGATGAAACTTGTCTGAAGAACTTATGAAATTTGCCTAAACTCTTAAAAGAAGTAAGTGGTGAGACCAGAGTTTAAATCTAGGCAACATGAGTCTGAGTGGGAGCACTTTGCCTCTACAGCAGCTATTTTCTTTTGAGATTTCTAGTACAACGTCTTCAGCATTTACAACACTTATTTTTTGTGTCTCTCTCCAAGAAATCTGCTGTACGGTTGGGGATGCATTAATCTCTGCATTCCTCAGAGCATAGCACAGGGCTTGGAAATTAGGAAATGATGGAAAACATTCACTGAAAGACTTATTAATCTGTGATAGTTGTTATAAACATTCAACTAGTTGTTCATGATTACCAGTTACTAAAAGGAAGTCAAAAGAAAGAAATTACAGGTCTTTCCTCTAAGAATTTATAGTTTACTGACAAAGGTAAACTACACATACTTATGAATAACTGAAAGATATTTACAAAAGAATATCTGCTTAACCTCCAAGAGGCTGTGTTAATCATGAAGCAAACAAGTTTGTTCATAAATGGCTGAATGAATGAATGAATGGTTTTTCTTTGCCCTCCAGTTATTCTTTTTCCAAGATTGCTACTCTTGTCTTATTATTGTTAAAAAATGTATCAATCTGACCTTCTAACAAGAAAAAATTGTGTGTGGCTCAGTTTGGAAGCAAGGTATTATAGAGTAGAAATTCAGGATTAAGTTCAGATTCTGTGCTACTCTGCTGATATAGAAAAGCCTGATTTTTAGCTCAGTTCTCCAACTGAGTGCTAGATGAATGCTGGCAGTAGGAGATGGTGAGCCAGTACAACTGGCTTTGAAATATGGCTTTGAAAAACTCTGTCTCATTATGGCATGCCACATATGCTAACATTTGACCCTTGGAAAAAATGAGGGTATCATACTGAAATCTTAGAATTTTTTCATGTTGCTCCCTAAATGGATTTCTCTCTACTTCATTCTTATGTTAAGGGCAGACAGAATTCTTATTCATACAAAAGGGATAGTCACCTGAAGCTTTTCCTTCCAATATCACTAGAGTGACAAAGCTAATCAAGAGCTTATATTATATTTATATAATCATATATATTATATAAATATGTTGTAGATATATAGTAGGGGTCCCTAACCCCCAGGCCATGGACTGGGACTGATAGGTCCCTATTAGGGACTAATAGGGACTATAGACTGATAGGCCTATTAGGGACTGGCCTGCCCAGCAGGAGATGAGCAGCAGGTGGACAAGCCAAGCTTCATTGTTTTTACAGGGGTTCCCCATCACCTGCATTATAGCCTAAGCTCTGCCTCCTGTCAGATCAGTGGTGGCATTAGATTTTCACAGGAGTGAATACCCTACTGTGAAATGTACATGTGAGAGATCTAGGTTGCGCAGCGGCTCTTAATGAGAATCATCCCAAAACCACCACCACCACCACCCATCACCCGGATCCATGGAAAAAGTGTCTTCCATGAAGCCATGAAGTGGTTGGGGACCACTGATACATGGGATATGTCACAGGCTGAGTTATGCCCCCATCCCGGTCATGTGTTGAAGTCCTGACCCCCAGCACTTCAGAATGTGACTGTATTTGGACAGAGGGACTTTAAAGATGCAATTAAGGAAAATGAGGTCATATCGGTGGTACCTAAACCAGTAGGGCTGATGTTCCTATTGGAAGAAGAAAGTTAAACACTGGTGTGCATGCACACAGAAAGAAGAAGAGCCTGTGAGGACAAAGGGAGAACATGGCCATCTACAAGTCAAGGAGAGCGGCCTCAGAGTGAAATCGAACCTGCGGACACACACTTCTAGCCTCTAGAACTGTGAGAAAGTAAGTCCTGTTGTTTAAGCTGCCCGGTCTCTGGTGTTTGTTTTAGCAAAATTAAAACACTAATACAGAATATGGATGTTTATGTATACATAAAAACATATATATACACACACATAGATACATGCCCTTTATATATATACATACATATGTACATGTATATATATAAACATTCTTTCCAATGGTATGTGGATAGCAAGAGAAGAAAAAAGTCTCACATCTCCCTTCCTTTCTGCTATTTTTAGACTGCAGACTCTCCTCTCAGAAATAAAGTAAAATACTAACAAAGCAAGCAGAAAGGAAAATAATACTATTTTTGACCCCTTTTCTAGAATTCCTGCAATGTAGCTCTTCATTTACATTGAGACGTTTATGTTCAAGGTTGTATTAACGTGGAAGAACTCACTCCTATTCCAAACATACAGAAATAATAGATAAAATGATAGAGGATACTTTTAAAATACATAGCTGAACCAGACTAATAGAAAAAAAATTGCTGTCTCCACCTGGCACAGAGCCAAACATCACATTGCAGGTTTCTGTAAGACCCAGGTCTAAGGATTGAAAGTTGGAATACATATTGAGAGAAAAAGAGAAAAGATGATAATACAAATTTGCTAAAAAATATTAGCATTAGAGTAAAGTGCATGTGGGTATTATGGGTGCTGCTGTGTTTTTAATTTATTTAATTTCAAACTTGTTTGAAATTGTTTTCAAACAAAAGATCTTTAAGTTAAAATCAGAGAGATACTTTAGGGTAACATTTTCACACCTAGGCTTTTCAGATACAGGTAGTACTCAAGCTCTGAGCAAACGTCTTACAAATAAATGCATAGCTACATATACCACTGCAAGGAGATCCAACCAGTCCATGCTAAAGGAAATCAGTCCTGAAAATTCATTGGAAGGACTGATGCTGAAGCTGAAACTCCAATACTTTGGCCACCTGATGCAAAGAACCAACTCATTAGAAAAGACCCTGATGATGGGAAAGATTGAAGCCGGGAGGAGAAGGGGACGACAGAGGATGAGATGGTTGGATGCATCAGTGACGTGATGGACATGAGTTTGAGTAGGCTCTGGGAGTTGGTGATGGACAGGGAAGCCTGGTGTGCTGCAGTCCATGGGGTTGCAAAGAGTTGGACATGACTGAGCGACTGAACATATACCACAGTGAAATTGCAAGGGATTGGTGGCAAGAGGAGAAGAGGACGACAGAGGATGAGATGGCTGGATGGCATCACTGACTTGATGGACGTGAGTCTGAGTGAACTCCGGGAGTTGGTGATGGACAGAGAGGCCTGGCGTGCTGCGATACATGGGGTCGCAAAGAGTCAGACACGACTGAGCGACTGAACTGAACTGAACTGAACTGAAAGATTCTCTGGAATGTAACAGGGGTGAAAGCAGATAACCTGCAATGAGAGACAGGTAGGTTATTGCAGACTTTTCTTCATCTGCAATGAGAACAGGCAATAGAGAAATAATATATTCCAATTTGAGTCATCAAACTAGAATTCTATAACCAAATAAACCATCATTCCATGGACTGGGATTACAGATGTTACCAGATGTATATAAGAGAGATTTACCTCACAGATGTCACTGTAAGTTTGCTTGCTAAGATAGTGGTAAATGGATATCTGATAAGCTTACTGGGAATTAATGAAGAGTTCAAAGCTTCCATCATGTGTCCCCACTGAACACACGGAGTTTTGCACTTGCTGTGGAAGGTGCTTCCACTACAAAGAAACTGCTGCAACTTCACCACCTCAAGTGTAAGAATCTCTCTTTCACTTTGATTCTTGGTCTCTAGTCCCTGCTCACGTGTATACATGTTTGTGTGACACAAGTCCTTCTCTTTTGGTTGTTTAATTCTAGACACTGTCTCTTTCAAAATTCTTTATGTTCACCTCAACCATAAACAGAAGAGCTGTACTAAGTGATCCTGGTTAACTGCATTGACTGCATGGCTTGTATTTGGTTAGCACATTTCTTTATAAAATATTTTATGCTTAGATGGAGAACTCCATATAAACTCAACTAGGAGAATATTTTCTGTTGTAGTTATTGGACTCTTGGAGATGTACTGTTAATTTCTCTTCAGCAAACAAACAAGCCCAAATAAAAGTATTCAAAATATAGATGTTTTGATCATGCTTTGAAATGGTATATGAAGTAGCAAAAGGCAAATAATATTCAGGGGGAAAATGATTACTTCTTAAAAATTGGTGCTGAAGAAAGGGAAATGTATGAAGTGTGAGGAAGTATGTAAGAAAAGGTATGTAAGTATGTAAGAAAAGTTTGAACATAGTTGCATCTTATATTAAAACCTATCTGCTAAGAATTTCTGATTGGATAATGGCTAGGATGTCATAAGAATATGTCATATTCTTTCTTGCAGAGTGTCTGACACAGTTGCAAAAATTTATTATGTGTGAGTTTGAGGTATGAAGCAGGGCACCCAAAGCTGATGTTCTGGGAAAACCTGGGTGGGGAGGGAGATGGAAGGAGGGATTTAGGATGGAGGGAACACATGTATACCTATGGCTGATTCATATTGATGTATGGCAAAACCCATCACAATATTATAATTATCCTCCAATTAAAATAGTTAAAAAGCCAAAAAAAAAATCAATTTAGATTTTTCTAGAAGAAGAAAGCAATATGCTGTCTTTTAAAAACTAGTACAGAAAAATAATAATTATGAGAGGATCAGATCAGATCAGATCAGTTGCTCAGTCGTGTCCAACTCTTTGCGACCCCATGAATCGCAGCACGCCAGGCCTCCCTGTCCATCACCAACTCCCGGAGTTCACTGAGACTCACGTCCATTGAGTCAGTGATGCCATCCAGCCATCTCACCCTCTGTCGTCCCCTTCTCCTCCTGCCCCCAATCCCTCCCAGCATCAGAGTCTTTTCCAATGAGTCAACTCTTCACATGAAGTGGCCAAAGTACTGGAGTTTCAGCTTTAGCATCATTCCTTCCAAAGAAATCCCAGGGCTGATCTCCTTCAGAATGGACTGGTTGGATCTCCTTGCAGTTCAAGGGACTCTCAAGCGTCTTCTCCAACACCACACTTCAAAAGCATCAATTCTTCGGTGCTCAGCCTTCTTCACAGTCCAACTCTCACATCCATACACGATCACAGGAAAAACCATAGCCTTGACTAGATGGACCTTTGTTGGCCAAGTAATGTCTCTGCTTTTGAATATGCTCTCTAGGTTGGTCATAACTTTCCTTCCAAGGAGTAAGCGTCTTTTAATTTCATGGCTGCAGTCACCATCTGCAGTGATTTTGGAGCCCAGAAAAATAAAGTCTGACACTGTTTCCACTGTTTCCCCATCTATTTCCCATGAAGTGATGGGACCAGATGCCATGATCTTCATCTTCTGAATGTTGAGCTTTAAGCCAACTTTTTCACTCTCCACTTTCACTTTCATCAAGAGGATTTTTAGTTCCTCTTCACTTTCTGCCATAAGGGTGGTGTCACAGGCCCATTAATTTATTAAGTACAGAGCGATAGCTCTATCTCCCTCTCTCTTGCCCTATTACTTTTACTTCTTTTCTCTCTATTTCACTTACTTTTCAGACCTCTGTGTGCCCACTGACTCTAGAGAGGGATGTGAAAAGGCAAAGCAAAGGAAAATGTTTTTCAGGCTTTGGTTTCTAAGGTTCTAAGCCTTAAGGAAATACAGAGGGTTCTAGACTTACCAAGGTATTTAGAGGCAGAGAAGAATTTTTTCCCACCTTCTCCTTAAACCAAAATGAAAAAAAATTAAAAATACTTCAGGTTCAAATTAGAAGAGAGAGAAGGGAGGATAATGAACTTGGGAAGAAGTAAGACCTGGAGAGAGGGCACCCTTAGGGTCACCCTAACAGGAAGGAGGAAAGTCGCAACAAGCAACGAGGACCTGCAGCCACAGGTGTCGTTGAGGGTCCAAGGAGCTGGACCTGAGCGAGCTGAGCAGCCTGCACTTGTGTAAGCAGAATGTGCTGCCTCACCACAGGGGTAATGCTAGCTGAACTTCCCCTCTCTGACCTTTTGCAGATTCTTTCTCTGGAACATCGTGCTGGAGGATCACAAGTGACCCCTATTAGTGTCCACGGGGGTGAAAATGACATCCCTAAAATGCCATTGGATGAAAGGGGATGGATGCATTTTATATGGATGAGAAAATCCTTGTTCCTGAGACCTGGTAATATTACCAAGCCAAATACAGGTCTCATCACCTGACTCACAGCAAAGCCAATTTATTGATGCTAGGTTATGGTGAAGGAAAGTACAGTGTTTATTGTAGGCCCAAGCAGGGAGAACAGGCAACTCTTGCTCAAAAGACCAGAACTCCCTGATGAATTTCAGAGAAGGGTTTCAGGAAAGGAAAAAAGAGGAAGAGGGTGGCCCGGTACCTGATCAACCTGTAGACATTCTTCTGATTGGTTGGTGGTGAGGTAGCCAGGTGGTATTTTGGGAATCAACATCAACTTTCCGGTTCCAACCAGTCTGGAGTCTACATACTGGAGGTCAGCAGTTGACCTCTTCCACCTAATGCGGGCTTTTGTATCTGCAAAACAATGTAAAGATATGGTTCAGGATTTTATTTATTGCCCCTGAGGAGGAACTAAAGATTCTTGACTTTGGTTTATGACTGAACTATTATTATTTTGTCTTGTTTGACTGCTTTCCTTTATTTTGGCATTTTCTCACTTTTCTAATTAAGCCTGCTCTATAGAACTCAGGGAAGGCTTAGGAGGCTAAAACATTTCTATAAATGATAGGTGGGGGATATGGGGGGAGTTGGTCCCTGTTAAGGCCGCAAAGGGTCCTGCTCAGTTCAGTAAGACATATCCCTACTACAGAGCCTACCACCAATGTCAGATAAGCAATATCTAAATGGCGCCTAGAAGTAAGATTTTACTGAAGAATTCATTTAGAAAAGAAGTCCTCTCTTTTATTTAGAGTTGAGAAAAATAGAGTAAAAGTAAAATAAACACCTCAGTTATGGAAGAGCCACAGTGTTCATTTTCTATCTTTTTGTTATTGTTAGTTCTGAATTAACTAAATCTATAATTTGAAAATCAAGGTAAATTTGTTTAAAATAAGTGAAAACATTTGAAAATCATGCGAATAATCTGAATAACCATTAAAAATTTTTAAATAAGGATAAAAATTAAAGCATTCATAATACCAATATTCAGAGACAAATACTTTTAACATTTTAATGTGATTTTCAAGCACATTGTGAGAGATGACCATTCAGATGTAAAGACGTTTACTTTGTAAAAGTTTAATTCCATACTGTCTTTTCGTCCTAGAAGGCACGTGTTGAACATGACAATACGGAGCCACCTGCTGTACAGCGGAAACCAACACAATTTTGTTAACCAATTATCCTTCCATTATTTTTTTTTTAAAGTGGAAAAAAATGGGAACCACCATGAGGGCACGAAGGTGTCTTTGTAGGTAAAAAGTTGGTTACTTCTATATTAAATTTTCTTTGCAAGAAACTCATAGTTTTCTAGTGCATACCAGCAATGGTCTGGTAGACTGTTTACATTGTTTTTATTGATTTATTTTGTTTTTACTCTTTATGTCAGTCAACAATTACTACAACAATGCTGAGTAATAAATCCACTCCAAACTTCGTGGCTTAAAATAGCAATCGTTCATTCTTATTTATGTGTCTGTTCGTCATTTAGGTTGGAGTAGACAGGACTTGGCTCCAAGTTGCAAGTTGAATCCAGATCTGCCCTACATGTTTGTCTGGGAACCAACAGATTCTTTGAGTTATGTTCTCCCTCTGGTGATAGCACAGGTGCAAGAGAGCAAGTCCAACCACACTTGCACATTTCAAGCTTCTGCTTGCTTCACACCTGTGAACAGCCTATTAGCCTTGACAAGTTGATGGACCAGTTCAAAGCCGAAGGCAGCAATGTGCACTATACCTGACAGGAGACCAAGAAGAATCACATTTCCAGCAACAGTTAGAAGTAGACTTTGCTCGTGCAGATTGGAGGGCAGGAGAATTACTGAGTAGTAATAGAATCTATTGCATTAAATTTCAGTACAAACATTGGATATCGTAAGTTTGCTTTGTCAATTCTTGAAGTGATTCTGTTCTGTTACGGTCAATGGTACTTACATTTTTGATTTATAAAGATTTTCCCTATGACAACTTTTCATGGATGACCCACTTTCATAAGATAGAAGAAGTACACATTTTTACTGAATTGGTCCTCACTAGGGTCTTCTGTAACCACTTTTCTATGACAGTAACTAGTGACAGCAATATTAATTCTAACTCCTGATTCTATATTAAATTTCTCTTGTAAACTATAAGAAGTTTACACAGGTAGAACAATCATTTTACACACAAAATATTCCCTAAACAGGGCAGTGGAAAGGCCAGAGACCCCAAGAAAAGAAAAGGTCAGATTCAGGAACTAAGACCCTGAAACTGCTTTTAGGGATCGGAAACTAAGGGAAAGGGAAGAAGGCTCTTGGACTGCTATGAAGTCAAGTAAGAAATTTTCAAGAACTGGTCCACTGAGTTTTCAAGAACCTGTCCTCTTGCCTTCATAAAAGCAAAACACTAAATAAAAACCAACAAAGTGACTCTGAAAAGAGTGCTCCAAGGTAGCTGCTTGTTTCAAATCACATTGCTTTCGCTATGTGTTTTCATCTCAACAGTCCTGGAAAGAATCTATTACTTTTTCTTCCTTTCTTCCTGCCATCTTTCCTTCCTCCCTCCCTCCTCTCCTTTCTTCCCTTCCTCTCTCTCTCAATCTCTTCCTCTCTTAAATAAGCTTTTTTTCTATATATATTCATAAATTTGAAACAATGTGAAAGCCCATTTAAGGTTATACCTCTGTTATTAGACTGAACCACACCTAAAATAACCTAGACAGAAAAGAAAAAAAAATATGGCAAGAGTTGGCAAAACTTCAGTTGGAAGTTTGCTAATGTCAACATTTCAGGAGGCTGGTATGCCAGGTGGCAGGAGGAAATAGACTTGTATTATATGGGATGCATGAGCTCCTGGCACTGACTTGAAGCAGTGCTGCTATTGTGGCTATGCTTGGTCTTGATGAAATCAAGCTTAGGTTGAGCCTGGCATAGCTCTAGGCTAAGCTGTTGGTTAAGATTGATTTGCCGGGACAGGCAATAACTTCCCTAGAACTGCAAGCATTTAATATAGTGTGACTATTTACGTCACCTTCTGCCAAGTTTGCCATACAAAGCTGTTGTTGAAGAGCTCCAGCCAGCAGATATTGAGCAAGTCATGTCATGTGTTTCCCCTTTCCAAATCTTTCAGTGGCTAAGAAATTCAGATGCCTATGCTTCGCACATAAGTATCTTCATAATTTGACTTGTGAGTAGCTTGCTAGCTTCGTCTGTAGTAATATTCTGTCCTCCTCATGCTTCATGCAGTGGCATAGTAAATGTTTCACTGTCAGCTCTCTGGAGAAGAACGTTGAGTGCCTGCTTTGCAGTGACTCTGAGTTCTGTGGTAAATATCCCTATTCCAGCTGATTTTAAGCTGCCAGTGTGAAATCACTGAACGTAAAGTGAGGAGGAGGTGCATACAATTGATCTTGCAAGCTTACAGGAGCCAGCTCAGGCACACCACTGACTCCAGACCTTCCCACAGCCTAGAATGTTCTTTACTTTCTTTACTTCTACTCTGCCTTCCACACTCAGCATCACTGATACCTGTCCCCCAACCCCCAGCTCATCTGAGTTATACGCCTGATGTCTGTGTTTCTATTTCGCACTGTGCAAGGGTTCTCTTTTTTCTTTTAATGGGTATTTATTGAGTGTTTTCTTTGTTTCACACATTAGCTTAGGCATAAGAGAAATTCTGTTGAACAGAGCAGATTACTCAGAATCAGGGCACATTTGCTTAGCCTTGTAAGAAAGAAAGACAAACAATATGTGTGGTAAGTGCAATGGAGCAGCACCAGCGTGGAGCACAGTCTGCAAGCATTTTCAGTATTTCACGGTAAGAATAAGATGAGAAGAAACCCAAACTGGGAGGAATAAAATACTACATTTTTGAGATATTTCACCTCCCAAAATATTATTGAACATCTCAGACCTAGTCTAGAGAAATGCAGTAAACTGGTATAGTAAATGAGACCAGTAAGAGATACTGTCTTCGTTCTTTCCCACATCTGCCCCTAAATGTGGAATAAGTAACAGACCTGGGTTTAACAAATCAGAATACTTCATCTACTTGACAGCAGCGATTATCTAAAAGATAGACCTTTGACCCAAAGCGGTTAACTATATTACCTTTAACCTGGGATTCATGTAGAGTTTTGGGGAAAAGAAGCCATCTTTCACCTCTACCCAGGCTTAATAAGCTGGAATGTTATAGGACTGAGATTACCAGAGGGCCATTTTCCCTATTTGGAAACATGAAAATGCCAAGCAGAAATGGAAATGAGAAGGGAGAGAAAATGGGTTGAATGAAGCTCCAGTTCAATTCCCTGAGCTGCCAGGTCTGCCAGCTCTTGCTTTGGTCCACTATACCACCCAAATGTATTTCTCCGTTGTCTGAGCCAGCATATCAAGGCTTGCTTTTGCTGGTGTGAGTGAGAGTTCTGTGATACAACCAAACGTTTCCCAACAAATATAGTAACCATGGATGTGAGCTGGAGGAGGTTAAGACTGGCTTATAAAAGCTGCACCTTCATTGAGGCACTCGTTTCATGTTCCTCCAGTTCCTTCCACTACCTAGAGTCTATGTGGGCTTCCAGATGGCATAGAGCACACGGACAAGGCCTACAAACATGAAGAAGAGGAAGTCCCTATGCAGGGACTTACCACTTACAACAAATACATCCAGACAATATGACAGACAACTACCAGGTAAATTGGGGAAGCCAACAAGAAACTAGTCAACTGTAGATAGGGGTGAGGAATAGAAGTTTTAAAAGCAGCTCTTTAATAATAGTTAATTTTTACTAAGCTACTCCTATATTTCTCTCTGTGTTTCCCAGGTGGCGCAATGGTAAAAAAATCCACCTGCTAATGCAAGAGATGCTGATTTGATCCCTGGGTCAGGAAGATTCCCTGGAGAAGGGAATGGAAACCCACTCCAGTATTATTGCCTGGAGAATTCCATGGACAGAGGAGACTGGCGGGTTACGGTCCATAGGGTCGCAGAAAGTAGGACATAACTGAGCACAGCACAATATTTCTCTTTACATGGGCTTATCTCATTTAAACGCCTTCAACTGTTAATGGCTATGGGCCATTGTTGTCCCCATCTTTCAGATAAGAAAACTAATTGAGATTGCATATATTGCCCAAGTTTCCAATTCTAGTAAGTTAGAGAGCCAGGATTTGATCCTGTTTTACTCTAAAGTCCAGTGGGATGAGTGTTAAAGTTGTTCCACAGTTGATATCACAAAGAAGAGAAAGAACGTATAAGGGAAGTTTTTAGTTGAATTAAGAAAATATTGTAATTACACAGAACCCAGTTCACTGCCAACAAACAAACACAAACCCCAAATGTTCAGTCATCTAAAACTACTTGGAAATGCCATGTATTCCTCTTAGTTAGGTGTATTACAGACTCAACATTAATTAGAGAAAAACCTAATTAACTTTATGTAATCCACTTTCCCTCAAATTTACTGGAATCTGGAGCCATCTTGGGGGGAAATCTCATTATATAATATAAAGTTAATATCCCATGGGATGCTTTTGAGGAAATGCTTCTCTTTTTCAGAAGAAAGCATGAAATGTTGAAGGTCATAACAAAGTGAAATCAGTTAATCAATACATCTGTACTGAGCAGCTTCAATACATTCAGCACTGTGCCAGGAGCTATTTATGAGCAACAGAAACAGCGTAAGTAACAGGGGCAATCTAAATTTCAAAGAGCTTAAAGCAAAGCAATAAAAGACAATAATTAAAGCTTCAAGTCAATCCAATAATTATCCATTGAGTTACTGTGCATTAAGTTTAAACAGTCTCTTTTGTAAGCTCTGCAGTGGTTACTGAATTGAGTAAAACTAGTTTCTGCCTTCAAGGAACTTACAATCTAGAAATGCGGAGTTAGAGCAGAGGAAATATTAGTGAGTTGGAGAAATCAGAACAGACGTTTTTGAAGAAAAGAGTATGTGGTCTGAAGGAGTTAGCTTAAATCTGTATTATTTTTAATAAATAAAGACCTAAAATTACTAACTAAACAGTGCCTATAAAAGAAAAGGTGTTGCTGTCCACAAGACATAAAAACTCTTAGGAAAAAAGGAATAAAAATCCAGAAAAACCAATAGGAAAATAGAGAAAGACTACAACAGGCAGTCATACTCAATTATACTTATATACTCAAAAGACTATAAATTGCCAATAAGCATTTGAAAAAATGCCCAACCTCACTAATAATCAAGGAAATACAAATAAAAACAAGGTGAATATTTTTCATCCAACCAATTAGAAGAAGATTTAAAGATTGATAGTGCCTATTGTTGGAAACGTTGCAGAGAATTAGGTATTTGCAAAAAGAGTTGGCAGAGTATAAAACAAGATAGTTTAAGAGCAATTTGCTTGTACCTACCAAATAAAACACCAGTTCCCTATGATTCAATCAATCCACTTCTAACAATCTATCCCAAAGAGATCGTGGGAAATTTGCATAAAGATGTGCATTTATTGCAAATTATTTTAATCACAGAACATTTTGAAAAGACCATCATGACTGCAGAGGCATGGTTAAAATATAAGACAGTGCATCCATTCGATAAAATTCTCCGCAGTAGCTAAAAAAAATGCGCTAGATCTCTTTGCACTGACTAAGTTCTCCAAGCCAGCGGAAGAATCAAGCTGCAAAACAATGTGGATTGTGTGGTTCCTTTTAAATTAGAATATACATGTATAAATCGATGAATAGATGTACATTTGTGTGTGGCTAGATGAATACAAGAATGGGAGGATTATTTTACAACTATTAATGCCAGTTACCTTTGGAATGAGGAGTAGACTTACAGGTTATGATAGATAGGAATTTTCAGACTTAATATGTCTTAAATGGTTTGCACTGAGAATATGTTCATGCAGTATTTATGCAGTCTAAAAAATAAACAAAGAAGAGGCATTTAAAGAAAGTAGAATTAAGACGGGGCGTACCTGGTGGCTCGGCTGTAAAAAATCTGCCTGCCAATGCAGGAGACACAGGTTTGATCCCTGGGCCAGGAAGATACCCCTGGAGAAGGAAATGGCAACCCACTCCAGTATTCTTGCCTAGGAAATCCCATGGACAGAGGAGTTGGTGGAATATAGTCTATGGGGTCACGAAAAAGTAGGACATAACTTAGCTACCAAACAACATCAAAGAATTAAGATAAAGATTGAGTGGAAGCTGAGAAGGATGAGTTTGCATGGGATGGTGATGAATCTAATCTAACTAGGGCTGTGGATGCATCTATAGTAGAAACAGGAATTAAAGTTTAATGAAAGACAATTGGGACTAAGTTAAAGAGACCCTTGGAACTAGAAAGAGCAGTGCAGGTTTCATGCTATAGTCTCAGTATTTGTTAAATTCACTAGGATTTTGAGGAAGGACCATAAAACCTCCACATGACCACTGTGCTGCTCTATTTGACCTTAGGTTAGGGAGTGTGGTGGCTCAGAGGTTAAAGCGTCTGCCTGCAATGTGGGAGACCCAGCTTCAATCCCTGGGTCGGGAAGAACCCCTGGAGAAGGAAATGGCAACCCACTCCAGTATTCTTGCCTGGAGAATCCCATGGACGGAGGACCCTGGTAGGCTACAGTCCATGGGGTCGCAAAGAGTCAGACATGACTGAGCAACTTCACTTCACTTAGGGAATGTGGTAAGGATCAAATTCAGGTGAATTTCATATCATACCACCTAAAATTCTCCATTTTCAAGGTCAAATTTGGTTTGCCCCTACTTTGGTTGTTAGATCAATAAGATGAAGTTAAGATAGCATGATTAGTTTCTCTCAAAGCAAAACTACCAGCTGCTTTATAAAGAAGTGTCCAAATCCCCTCATTTTAGAACAGGCCAGTTGGGGCTAGCTAGCAGGAATTTGAATTGTATGGATTTGTTTCCATTATAGAACAATTGCAAGAAGAACCTATATAAACCTAAAAATTGGCAAGAGCTTTGAGGTTGCCTTCCTTCCAGTAGCTTCCCATTTCTCTCAGATAAAATCTCACCTCCTCACTCTAGCTTAAGGTTCTTGGTTACCCCTTCCCATAGCAACCCCTCAGACTCAACCTCTGCCTTTTTGACTCTGATTCTACCACAAAGGCAAGTTATCACACTGCTGTTTCCATGGTTGACCAAGTCTGCTGGGCATTCCCATGGGCATTTGCTACTGATAACACCATTTGGGAAAGGGGACTGTTGTCTTTGACAATCCTGCCCTCAACCTCTTTTCTTAATCCCCATGGAATAGCAGAGCTCACGCTTTTACTTTAGACTTTACTGAGGGCTGGGATTCATTTGAGAAAGGAAGTTCACTGCAGGAAAGAGAAATATAACTGCCACTAGAAGAGGCTATTTTGAGAAGCCATAGGCTCCAGGCCGCCCTCAGAATCCATTATAGGACTTCTTGTTGGCCTAACTCCTGGCCTGATGCCATTAGTGGGGCCAGTTTACTCAGCAGTGAGACTTCTGAACGTTTATTTTCCTTAAAGTTCAGTTCAACTGCTGAAAGATTTGGATAGAGGAAAAGGTTCATTGCCCATCAGGTCCCACCTTAGCTAATGAACCCTTTTGTGCCTCAGTCTCCTCTTTTCTCAAATATGAAGAATAACAGTATAGCGTCCCTAGAGGGTTATTGTGAATTAAATGTTAACATAAGTAAAACTTTTAGAGCAGTATCAGGCTGGGCTACTAAGTTCTGAATAAGTGCAAGTTATAAATAGCTACATCACACCGTTGAACTTGCTGCCACATTTCCATTATGTTACACTTCTGCAGTTGAAGATTTTAGCATAGGTGAGGAATTTACATTTTTTTTTCTAGTAAATTCTATTGGTTGGCTTGGGATCATTTTTATAAACCAGTGGAACATTTTTGGCTAGACTCTATCATCTAACACATAGATTATTACGTCCAATTACTATAGCATGTCACAGAAATTGTCTCTCATTGTGAAAAAATGATTCCTTTTTAAAGCATAGTGATTGAGGGTCTGCTATTTACTATGTTCCTGAAGGCATGTGTGTGTGTGTGTGTGTGTGTGTGTGCGCGCGCGCGCACGCACAGTGTTTAAGGTAGGGATATAACCTCCTCATCTCAAAGGTGAATATAGTTTTTAATAAGACCACAAATAATCTAAATGTTTAAATAAGAGTCTGAGATGAGGTGGGGTAAGCAGGACACTGGCTTGTGAGCTGAGTTTGAAAGCACCGTGTCATAAAGATCTAGCTTAGCAATATTGATGGCTTGGAAGTTTTTATTAGAGAAACTTATCTTGTAGAAATGCAGATAGAAAAGTTTTTTTTTCCTTATCCCTTAAAATTTAAAAATATTTAAATATACTGCACCTTCAGGGCATGAACAGAGTGAGGTTAGCTTTGTTTAACCAAAACACGGCAGCCTGTAAAGCCTGAAAAAAAAAAAAAAATGTAGGGCAAATCACAAGAAGGCCTATTTTATGGAGTGAGTAGTAAACCAGGAGGTGATCCAGGGCAAAACATTCCATGCCTTTAAAACGATTTCAAATTTATTTGTGGAAAGAGTACTACTTTGGGAACACAAGCTTGATGGATAGACAACTATAAAATTATCTCTTGTGAGCTCATAGATTTTAAGTTTTTCGGGAATTTAGAGCACAGGACGGCAGGAGGAAGTGTTCATGATACCCAGTGTTAGGAGAAAGAGAAGAAAGTGCTTTTGGCAGCCAAGGGGCCTGTACAAAGCAACATGACCAGGAAAGACTTGAACCTGTCCTGCCCTAGTCAAGAAGCATTTCAGGAAGGGTGAGCAGCAGATGAGCCTCTACTCGAAGACTGCAGTGGTCCAAGTAATGCAGATGAACGTTTCCTCTTATAATTCACAATGAATGTGATGTATTCCAGGCTGTACAACAAATCATTTTGTGTTTTCTTTCTGCAAGACAGAGGAGTTGGGGCATATGATCTCTGGATGCTTTTCTCTCTAGAATCTAAAGACTCCATAAGGGATCACAGCCATTCCTAATTCTCCTAAAGAGCACATAGTCACTGTCAGCATCAGAACTGAACTGATTAAGGGTCTGAGCCAGTTTGACAACTCTTGGGTACTCATAGTGATAAGGAAGCACATTGAAGCTGGACTATCTATAAAGAGGCTGAACTCATTCATGCATTCAGACAGCAAGCATTTTCGCCTCCCCGTTATATTCCAGGCACTGCACCAGGCACTGGGGATGCAGAACCAGGCGAGACATGCACTGCTCAGGGAAGCCGTCCCAGCGGAGAAAAGATTAACAAGCCCGTCCTAGGGCACATGGCAGTACAGAGGCAGGGCAGCTACCTCGGCCCAAGTTGTCCTCAGGCAGAACAGAAAGTGAGGCTCAGAGCACTATCTCAGTTCTAGGCAAGACAACAGGATTGTAGCAGCTTTCTCTTGACTGACTGGCAAAAGGGTGGCATTAAACAACAAGCCAAACAGATATCCATCCTTGACGGAGACCCTGGCACGTGCCAGTTGATTCTGCCAATTTTTCATGGACGGAAAGACCGAGCAGAGCAGAACGGGTGAGTCTCTGCAAGTGGAAGAAGTCTCTCAAAAGGGGTTGTGTTTCCTAAAGGGCGCTCCAGAAGGGCTGTACTACTTTTATCCGGGAGAAAACACTCTGGCAGTGTAGGCACGGGAGGGTGTACGTCTGGAGTCATTTCAAGGCTTTTTCCATCTTGCCTGATGTGACAACAAGGAAGGGTTTGTTCGTTTTATTTATTTATTTCCCATTTTGAACGATTTCGCTTTGCCCCTCTTCCCCCCTTCCAGCCACTCGGGTTTGGGTTTTCCATATGACTCATAATTCCTTCCGAAAGTGGAGTCGAATTCATAAAAGTGGTGGAAGCGCGAAGAGGGGGGCGGGGGACGGGCTAGGAGCCCCAGGGAGTCTTCACTACCGACATTCCCACTCAGCCCCCGGCGCGAGCGGCGGCTGGCCTGGGGAATCCAGCCTGCGCTCTGCCGGCGGGGATACTAGCGAAGCCCGGGCGGCCGGGACCGGGTGACTGGGCGGCGGGCGCGGGAGGGTCGGCGGCCGGCGGCGCTGCAGCAGCTTCGGCACGGCCGCCGCCGCCCGCGGGCGCGAGTGTGCGCGGGTGTGGAAGGCCGGCGTGCGGGCCGCGAGGGGTGTGCGCGCGTGAGGCGGAGCGGGGCTCGCCCCTCGCCGGCGCCCGCCGCCCGGCCGGTGATCGCTCTCCGGCCGTCTCCAGCACCCTCGGCCCCCCCACGGCCGTTGGTCTTGGCGGGGGGAGGGAGAAAGTGAGAGTCGGTGTCATCACCATCCATTGTCAGGAGGGGAAGAAATTGGAATCCAGCAGCGGCGAGCAGCAGCTGGGCGGTCACATCTGGGAATGCAAAGCCGACCTCCCCCGCCTCCTCCTCCGCCACCACCGCCTCCTCTCTCACCCGGGATCACTTCCGAAACCACTTCGCCTTCAGCCCCTGCCTCGGCCAGAGGTTTCATTTTTAACTGAATATTTACGAAAGCTGGAAGCGTGCGAGGGGGTGGGGTGGGGTGGAAAATAGCGGCTGCTTCTTTTCCAGGGATTTATTTAATGGGGATGTGTTCAAGGCAAGAGCGAATTCAGAAGGATATCGACGTCGTGATCCAGAAGTCCAGAGCCGAGAAGGACTGCCTGTTTGCAGGTGAGTTCTCGCCTTTCCAGAGCCTCGGACCCAGCGCCAGCTTCCTCTGTCCGCCCGTCACCCCCTTGCCCAGTTTTCTGGCCGCGATGTGTGTGGCTGGGGATGGGGGGTGGGTTGCACATCCCCATTCTGGGGTTCATTTGGCAACAGCTGCTGCAGCGGGAGCGGGAGCCAAAAGGGGGAGGGGGCAACAGCCTCTCTCCTTCTCCCCTCCCCCCGGTCTGGGGCGGTCACCAGCTTTGGGGACAGAACCCTGGTGGCCCCGAGCAGGGGTCTAGGCAAGGAGCCGTGCATGGTATTTTTAGTCCCCTGTGGACGCCTGGAGCGTCCGATCCCGCCTCCGGGGTTTCAGCAGCAGCAACCCAGGCGGCTGATAGGACCCGCCGGGTTTGCGCAATGGGCTGAGCGGCGGCAGCCAGGAATGGAGCCCGCTGCGCTGCGCGGCGCTGGCTGGCTGCGCCGGGCGCCGAGCCCCCCCCCCCCCCCCCACGGTGGGCAGCGTCGGGCCGATCTCCGGTCGCTTCGGCTCCCTCTAGTACCTTCGACTGGCAATGTCATGCCCCGGAAAAAGGAGAGATGCCCTAGGTCCCTAAGGCGCCCCGAGCCTCTGCTTGGGGGTCGTCTTTCGTCCATTTTGCTCCCCCTGGAGGGGGACAGGATTTTGCTCCCCGAGCCGACAGCTCAGCGGGGGCCGCTTCCGGCAGCCCGGACCGGGAAATTCCCGCCGTTGCCATGGCACCCGGCACTTGTTGCGGGGGGCGGCCACGCGCGGCACCCGGCTCGGGGTGCGCAGCATCCCCTCCGGCACCGCTCGGAGAGGGGAACTCGGGGTTCTCCAGCTCTCGCCTCCCGCCCAGCCAGGCCTCCCCTTGGCTCTATCAAATAAATAAGGGGTCCGAGTCAGGACGAGGGTTAAAAATCCATTCCAGGGGGTAGCTTTTAACAAGACTTTTCGTTTCAGATTTCAGATACTCAGACTCCACCTTTACTTTCACCTACGTTGGCGGCCCCAAAAGGTATTTATGTGTATAGAGTTGCTTCATTTCCTGTTCACAAGCTGGTGTTTCCTTTGTTCTTAGCGTGTTCCGTGTTCGGGTGTTTTTTTCTTCTTCTCTTTTTGTTGTCGTTTAGCCACGTCCCAAGCCTGAGGTCTCTCGATTTTAAATAGCAGAGGGGAAATAAATAGGTTTGATTCATGTGTTTCTAAGATCACGCCACGGGCCAACAACAGAGCTCTCACACTCTTCGTGCTAAAGATGTTCTACAGTAGTACCTAGCTCTTGAGCCTTTAGGGTTTGACATAGGCGAATGCAAAACCAGAATATTGGGCATAAAAGACATAAGATGTCACAGAATAGTTTGGTCACATGTGATTTTTCTGGTGAGCTGGGGCTGCACATTTCTATGTTTTTTTGTAGGTTACCATAAACATGTAGTCTGCCAATTCTCCATCTTTTTTTTTTTTTTTAAAAGGAGTCCTATTTTGGTTTTCATAGAAAGAATTTGGAAGTTATATGTAGCTGGAATGTGTAAACTTCTTTCTGGAGGAGGAAGAATGAGAGATGCATATGTTAATACTAAGTTGTTAGCAGTGTGAAGTAAGCCCAAATCCAATTTTGTGTTTACCACTTAGAGATGAAATTAAACCATTAAATATGCCATGCTGTCTTCACTTGTTAAGGTAGAATTTTTACCCTGATAGACCTTTGGGGACACAGTGGTTTAAAGCAGTGGCCACATCTGAGAACTGTCAGAGATGTAGCTTTGCTGTTAGAACCTGATATTCAATACTGTTTGATCATATTCCAAAATATCTTTTAGCTAATGGAAACATTTAGGAACATATAAATTGCAAAAGAAGCTTTCTTCTGTAAATACATTTTTAAAAAGCTTGGAATTAATGTGAATCTTAAAAATGCTTAGGATTTGTGTTGCAGTGTACATTTCAAAAAAGCTTGCATTGAAATAGTTATCACATTTCCCATAGGCACAATGTACCTAACTGTCAGGATTGGTATATTGATTTGATTTACTAGTTGAAAATATAGCATATGTAGTATGGACTTTATTAAAATGACAATATTTCTAAATTTTCCATTGTACTGTTGCTTTTGAATAAAAAGAATATATTAGAAGAGATTCAGGCAAATTAGCACTGTTCCTACACTTACTGTCTGAAGGATGCTGGTGTATAACTAATAATCGCTTGAATTGTTTTAATAGTTAAAATTATGCTATGCGGCCCACTGAAAACATTTCCTATGCTTCTGGGTTGATACCTGCTTGAGTTGTCTGTTTCACAATTGTGGTTCTCATGAGAGGTGTGGACTGGGAAAGCCCTGGGTAGGCTTTTCAATTAATTAGCTTTATTATTAACAGTAAGATACTTGTTTTGGCCTCAGTTTACTTATCTGTACAAGAAGGGGATGAACCTTACAGTTAATCACTAAGATCTGTTTGCACTAAGATTCTTTATCAGGAAACTACTGAACTAGTGTTAACACAGTAAGAGGTGGAGAAGTTATAACTGCCTCCAGGAGCAAGGCCTGGAGATTGGGATGGATAATTGCGATAACATCAGTTTTCAGTGTAGGAACAAACACCATGGCTGCTCGTAAAGTAAGAAAACACCATGGCTGCTCGTAAAGTAAGAGATGTTTCCTCATCTATGTTATCCTCCTAAAGGATAGTTTTTTCCTTGCTTCCTGATTTAAATAACAGTTCACTTGCATTTGTAATGTGGAATAGTCTGCTTTTTAAAGACTGTTGTGAATTGTTGCTGTGATTGCTTTGTCCTTCCAAAAGCTTGCTCTATAAACCAACGTATAAAAGATTGTTTTAGTACTGTAATAATAATACCTTTAATATTACCCCTTTATGGGTTTGTAGCTAATGGCAGAAAATAAATTTTCTGAAAGAAAAAAAATTGTTTGCATGAACTACATTGTCTATATTAGAATTTGATACTTGTTAGTATTTCTCATTGCTGTGTGTCATCAGGTATTTAAAAATGAAATAATCCTTTGCTTTGATTTAAAATGCTTATCGACTTACTATATTCAGTTGATAGTGTCATTTTGGATTGTTGTTGTTCAGTTCCCAAGTCGTGTCCAATTCTTTTCGACCCCATGGATTGCAGCTTGCCAGGCTTCCCTGTCCTTCACTATCAGACTCATGTTGGTTAAGTTGGTGATGCCATCCAGCCATCTCATCCTCTGTCACCCCTGTCTCCTCCTGCCTTCACTATTTCCCCGCATCAAGGTTTTTTTCCAATGAGTTGGCTCTTCACATTAGATGGCCAGAGTATTAGAGCTCCAACTTCAGCATAAATCCTTCCAATGAGTATTCAGAGTTGATTCCCTTTGGACTGACTGGGTTTGATCTCCTTGCTGTCCAAGAGACTCTCAAGAGTCTTTTCCAGCACCACAATGTGAAAGCATCAGTTCCTTGGTGCTCAGTCATTTCCTGTAAACTAGACTTATTTTCCTGATTAAAGGAAGGTGGAGATCTTCTGGAGAGATAGTCCATGTTTATCTTGAATTATACTGTGCTATCATTTCATCTAAACCATTGAAAACATTTATGTTCAAGAAATGATTTCAAAAATAATTTTCAGTTTCAGGTTATATATAAAACTTAATCTACTGTTTCCTCTCTGACACTGTCCAAGAATAGTTACACTTTGTTCTGAGGCAGAAGTTGATTTTATATGTTACTCTTCAAAAAAGAAATAATACTGAAAATTTTTTTTCATATAATTTTGTGTGTGTGTGTGTTTCTGTGGATAAGAGGACATGCCAAGAGGCCAGCGTGTCAGGGCTGGCCATCGGCCTAGTAGGTTGGCCTTTCATTTAGAGGTTGTGAGAGGGGCAGAGTGCCTTTTACATTTGCCCTTCTATCTGTGTGGACTTCAGGTGAGGTTTGAAGGGGAGCAGATAGTCAGCTAGAAGACTTTGTTCACTTGCTTTTCCCTCGTGGGAAGATTCATGGAATTATTATTATCCCCAGCTTTGTATTTGGAAACTTGAGGCTCAGAGAGTTTAGAGAACCGGCTCAGATTTCCTCAGTTAATGACGGAGCTTCCACGTAAAGCCAGTTCTGTCACACTTCTGAGACCTGGCCTCTTTTCTATACACTAGTGTTCCCAGCCTCTTTGAACAATCTCTTGAGACTCTTGAACATCAAAAAAATGATGCAGCCGTTTACCTGAGAGTTGTAGTTTTTGCATCATTTGATTGAGAAACAATGAGAAAAGAAGTGTTAAATGTTAAGAATTGATTATTAATGCAATCTACATATGCTTGAAAACTTGGGGTATATATATATTGGGCAAGGTTAATTCATTGTAGCACTGATCCTTACAATGCTTCTGATTCCTGGCCTCCTGGGAAGAACTCCACAGTCGTTGGTAGTCCTGGGCCTGCTGTGGGCTCCTCCCGAATGCTGCCTCGCAATTTCACGGGTGTGCTAAAAACTATAAACCAGGAGCCTCAATTGTATACAGTTTGTAAGCTGATGCAAATTCACTCCTTCCCTATACTTTGTCATGCTGTTTGTTTACTTTTTTCTTTCTCCCTTATGGTTGGTAGTAAACTTAAGACCAGAGATTTGGGGCTCTTGTCCTTCACCTCACTTGCAGTTAGTTGTACAGTCAGTGGTAGAAGAAACAGAAGGGGCCAAATGAGTGGGGACAGCTGCTGAGAGGCTGGGGAAGCAGGCTGAGTACTTGGGGCCAGAGGTTAAAGATAGAGAGTAGGGGGAGCCCTGAAGGAGCCTGGTCATGGACCCTGGTAGGATTCCCTGACTGAGCTTTTAGCAAGGAAGGTATTGTGAAGATATACCTGAGGTTTTAAATGTTGATTGTTTAAGAAAAGAAAATGGAAAAAGAGATGTCAAAAATAAAATTAAATTAAAAACCACATGATTTCTCCGTCTTCTATTAACATTAGCATTTATTCTCTCAGAATTTTTCTGTGTCTGTCTGCATATAAAATGTACACATCCAAAGACTGTTGTTATCCTCTCGAGACCTCACTGTTTTTCACCCAAGAATATAACATTAATGTCTTTCTTTTAGAAAGGATATGAGAGTAAAGAAATACTTAATTGAATTAGGAATTTTCCAGTCAAGGAGTGTGCATGATAAGAAATCTAATATTTATTTTACAAATTATTAATAAATTAGAAATTTAATGTTTGGTGGAATGTTCAGAGTTGCCTGTGAGTTTACACCCTTTATTGTGTGTCCGCAGCTTTACTTTTTTGAAGTAAGTAATTTTATTTTTGGCTGTGCCGGGTGTACATTCCTTTGCCTAGACTTTGTCTAGTTGCAGTGAGCGTGGGGCCACGCGTCCTTGAGGTGCACAGGTTTCTCACTGCGTGGCTTGTCTTGTCCTGAACAGGCTCTAGGTGCACAGACTTCAGTAGTTGCAGCGTGCAGCCTCAGGAGTTGGGGCTCCTGGGCTCTAGAGTGCACTGGGGTTAGTTGCTCTGCAGCATGTGGGAACTTCCTGGGCCAGGGATCACACGGGTGACCGCTTCATTGGCAGGTGGATTCTTATCCACTGCCCCATCAGGGAAGTAAGTCCCAGATTGACAGGTCTTCTGGCTGGTGGAAAGCAATTTCCTAACCCAAATAACCAGGTATAGGGATACTCAGATAGTTCAAAAAGCCCCCAATCTGGTGATATCACTGAGGAATGGAATTTCTTATGAATCCAGAAGTTGCTTACTCAAGTTATAAGCCCTATTATCTGACTTGTTCAAATGTTTCCAGAAGACAGATAATGCAGTTTTTTAGGATAATAGAGAGTTATGGGGGCTGTGGTACACTGGAGAGTTTGTTTTTTTCAGAGTATTTATTTCAGTTACAAAAATCAACACCACTCTGGTGGTCAACCACATCTTCTGGGGATCCTAATCTGCTGGGGCTCCCATTGCACAGTCCTTTACTGATGGGATGCTATGGAAAGAGGCAATCCAGTTGATTGCTAAAGTGCATTTGTTTTCTTTTGAGTTTCCTAGAAAGGAGGTGTGTACATGTGTGCAGGAGTTGGGGAACTGGGAGGGTGGAGAAGTAATTCCAGCATCTCAAAAAAGACTCATCAATTTTCACTATGCAAAAAGTACACTAAAATTTTGGAATATGTAATTATTTTGAAACCTTCAAGAGCTCCTGAAGGTGTCAGAATGAAAAGAATGATCATTTTTAAAAAAAATAAAAAAAATTAGAATGCTTCTCTTACCAATGGGGACCTGTTTTCCATAATTTTTGATTATATCAATTATTACCCAAAATGATATTTTTTTTAAAAGTGTGTTTGCTGGAGCCCTGGGAACCTGCCTTGGAGGTTTGGGGTGACTGGTGGAAGGGAGTGTGAAGGAAGCTGAATGAGTGAGAGCCAGGCTTTCACATCCCTTTGTAAATTACAGCTGCTCTATCTAGCTTTTTCTGTTCCGGTATAACATTTTCTTTGAAAAATGTTTCATTGGTAAATGAGTTTTAAAACCATTGACCTAAAGTAACCACCAATTTAACACAAGTTTATTGTACCTTATATATTAAAAAAAATTAAACTCCATTTATTTCATGGATTAAAATAATACTGCTAATGATATTTATTGGGCATGGTCTCACCTACCTTACATCCTGTATTTGCAACAAAGAAGACCAATAGGTATTTTGTCAGCTGTTGTACATTTTATAGCTAAAGAAACTGTTGGGTAGTTTAAATAGTTTATGGTTAGTAAGAAGCTGAGTAGGGATATACTGCAGTATAAGTCAGTGTTTTTGTGAGGTTTTAAGGGGCATGGGTTGAACTGGCCTGACTAGAATAGCTGGGAATGTTTGGGCCTGGGCAGGGATTGCTTTTGCTGGTAGAATGTCTGCCAGGGGCAGTACTGAAAATCTATTGCTTGACAGGGCAAGTGCCCGAGCCCAACGCTAAGCAGTAATGGTAGGAAACTTATCTACATAGACTGTGGAATTCTTGTGCAAATATTGGGCCCATCTAATTTAAATTCCCCATCATCTCTTTCTGCAGCATTGGGGAAAAAAGAAAAAAAAAAAGGCATAAAAGTGAAATTTCATCAGTCTGAAAAATATTTTGTAATTCTCTGCACACATTTGCTTTTGGATGGGTTGTGCTGTAATAGATAAGTATTGCTCTAGGACAGCTGTCACTGACTTAGTATGGAATTTTAATCAAGTTATTGATACGTAATCTTTCTTTTTTTCATTCTCTAAATTTCTGCAATCCTGTCTCCCATGTGCCCCCAGGAAAGACTAATCAAAATATGTTTTTATTAATAAAACTTGTCATTCTTGTCTTATTGTGATCATACTTCAGGTTTTCTGTTCAGTTATCTCACTTCATTGCTGGGCAGTTCAACCCAACACATGGAAACATTTCCTCCTTTGAAGAAGCTTCTCTTCCCAGCCTTTCCCCTGGTCAGCTTGACATCATTTGAGCCTGGTGTGGGGAACCTCGGTCTCAGGTTTCATGTATCCCACCTTCTTCACCTTCTAAGCTCCACCAGCTCTTACTTTGAAATCATTGTTGGCACCTTCATCGCTCCCCATGTCTACACTTGGTCTGGGTCCTGATAACCCTGACTTAGGTCAGTCACTTTGAACCAAGTGACTTAAAATACTCGATTAACAGCTACTCACCCATCCAGTTCATTTATACCTGAACTCTTTAACTATGTATTTAATCAAAGCACTTACCTGCTCAGAAGCTTTCAAATGCAACCAAGATTTTCTCCAGATTAAATTTAATTCCCATTCTTGACTCTCAAAAGTGACCTTTCCCATCCATTCATATATGTTTCTCAGCCTTCCAAATGCTAACTCACTGCTGTTTATTTATTGACCTCATCTCTCTAATTAGCAACAGTTTGTATGAACTCAGTGCATTAAGCATATATGGCTCTTCAAGGTTTATTGATAGATAACATCTGTGTTGCATAATATTCTTGGTTTGGCTATCAAGATCATGGTTTTTATTATCACAAAGACTGATTGATTTCATCTTTCCTTTGACCACAAGTGGCATGTCTGTGAAAATATGTAATGTGTTCACACAGAAGAGGATAGAGGGAGACCCCGAGTGGAACAAGTTGAGATTGAGAAGACAAAAATGAAACCTGAGGAGGGTGGGTGGGATGAGAAAATAAATAGATCAGTCCCTATACTGAATAACAACAGCTGGTCTCATTTGTAGTTTATTTGCATCTTGGTGACATCCGGTTTGTGGCTGACACCTTCTTGGTATTAAATGGAGGATGCAAATGATTCAGTGTTAAATTTAAAAGGAAGACATTCACATAAGCCTTTGAGCAGTCAGATCATTTTTCCTTATACTGAAATTAGCAACCAAGATAGCTTCTTTCTGAACATTTTGAAATGTAGGTTGGAAAGACCTTCCCAATGGCCTGAAAGTATTCTTAGGATTTGTTAACCAACTCTGAAGTGCTGTAGTTATTTGCATTTTCATCACTGTTTTGTTTAAAAAACAAATACAGGTTGTTATTAGCCAAGATTTAGTTGTAAAATATTTCCTGTGTTTGAAGTAGAGAATTGAGCCAGAGACTAATATAACTAGTTTACATTTGCTAGACTTTCATATCTATGCAGAAAAAAAAATCAGGCAAAATTGGAAAACAACAGACCAAAATACTATTAAGGATAGAGCTGTATAAAAGAAATAATAATAAGTTGAATAAAATAAGTCACACAAATAAAATCAGTACTTTAAGAACTAGAACTCGTTTTAGCATAGTGCCCAGAGTATAGTATTTCCTAATATTTCTTAAATGATAATAATATTTTTCCTATGTGGTAGCATTTCCCAAACTGTTTAATTAGCTGTTAGATATGTAGCCAAATATGTCTGGGAAATGCTTAGTTAAACAATATTAAAAAATTTTAATGGTTGTCTTCTTAGAGGCTTTTATATATTAGTGTGCATTATGCATACCCAAGAGGTGAATTAACTATTCAGGGTTTTTCAGACTTATTTGATTACAGATCTGGAACATCTCAAGAGAGCTGTTTTGTGGAAAACACTTTGGCAAACTCTGAGTCCTATTCATTAAAAAGTTTTTGAGTAAACAACAGTATAATATAAATGGAAATTGCCGATTCACACTGAGCCCCAAAGAATTTATTTGCAGTCATTTTTACAGAATTTGCTTTATGACAGGGAAAGTCTTAGTTAAAGGCACTTGGCATTTCATGCCACCAACATTTCTACATGAGGACTTCTTTTTCTGGGCTGCTCACTCTCTCCTTGGTTGTATTGAAGTCATTTATAATGAGAGCTCTCATCTATTCTTCTTTATGAAAGCACTGAAGTTAGCAGGGCCCTCTCTGGCACATGATTAAAAGTCAGCCTTTTAAGGACGCGTTAGAGGTAGATAATGATCCTGTGCAGCAGAAGGACTCGTTATGTCCTCTTAGATTCTGCCACTCTGACTGCAGTAGAGCTTCTTAGTGAGCCATCTTTGATGGAATATATATTTTGGGAGAAGTTGGTGGTGAGAGAAGACTAGAATTTATCTAAATGTTTCATTTCTTTGACAAATTACATTTAATAAATCAATGAAGGTATCTATTTTGTAAAATCATTTTCCTCCCAGTGACTATATGAGAAAATTACTTGAAGGAGTTTTCAAACATTTCTCAGAATTTTTTCAACACTAGCCTGGAAATAAACTCTCTCTTCTTTAAAGAGCATTAGTCGTTAAACTTCAGGCAGCCACACATTACTTTGGGCTTCCCAGGTGGCGCTTGTGGTAAAGAATCCACCTGCCAATTTAGGAGATGCCGGAGACAAGGATTCAATCCCTGGGTCAGGACAATCTCCTGGAGGAGGGCATGGCAGCCCACTCCAGTATTCTTGCTTATAGAATCCCATGGATACAGGAGCCTGGCAAGCTACAGTCCATAGGGTCGTGAAGACTTGGACACAATTGAAATGACTTAGCATGCACACGTTACTTGTGCTAACATATGTGTGGAGAATGAATTGTCTGCTTTAAAGTGCACTCCTGGGGACAGAGGGTCAGAGTATTCAGAGTGTTCTGTATTCAGAGTGATTCATGTTAACATTAGATGTTTTTTTCTGTACTAACTACTGTTGTGATTCAGTGGAACCTCACACATACTGAGAATCTAGTTCTAGGTTTCTCACTTGGAAGTTAGTGTGTAAAATGTTAACATTGAATTTGTAACTGTGACAATACATTTATTCACCTACATGTATTTGTATCAGTGATCTTCTTCGGAACAAAGTCATCCATATTAGCATGTGGGAGACCTAAGCAGAAGGCTAAAATCTGCTTCCTGGATAAAAGCTGGTGCAGTCATCCTTTCTCATTAAAATGCACCACAGCTAGATATGCAGCAGGAAAAATACAGGCCCTCCAGCTGAAAAGCAGTCATCGCTTTATTATTACTACAGAATTTGATATGATGTCTATAGTGATTGGTGGTGGTGGTTTAGTTGCTTTGTCCTGTCTGACGCTTGCTACCCCATGGACTATAGCCCGCCAGGCTCCTCTATCCGTGGGATTTCCTAGGCAGGAATACTGGAGTGGGTTGCCATTTCATTTTTAGCTAACGAAGAAAGATGTTTGAATAGTTCACTGCGAGCCACATTCTTTCTTGATTCTTCTTGGATCAGCCGATCCTTCTGGGAAAACTAGCCTAGAACAGTAAATTCAGTGAGTTTCAATTAAATGATTTCAATCAGAATTGCATATTCTTCACTGAGTTTATCCCCCCACTGATGAAACTTTGGCCAAGAAAGCTTTTGAACTTAATTTTTTGAAATCATACTAGTTTGATTTCATTTGCGCTTTCTGTGTTGACTTCCTATGTCATTAATTTAAAATTTCCAGTATCAATTCTCGATGTCCAATATATAAAAAATTCTTTCTAGCTGTAAGTAATTGATAGGGAAAAATCTACTTAGGGCAATAGTTTCATAAAAAAGTTTTTTAAAAGAAATGTTGACATTTTTCAGTCTTTGGATTATTCTGGGAAATGTTACATTTCAAATGTACTTTGAAATCAGAATTCAGGTGCTTAATACTTCACAGCTATTAGAACGGCCAATATCCAGATCACTGAAAGCACAAATGCTGTTGGAGATATGGAGCGATAGGAACTGCTGGTGGGAAAGCCAAGTGTATGTCCAACCACTTTGGAAGACTGCTTACATAGATAGTTGCTTGTAAAACTAAACCTACTCTGACCTGTGATTCAGCAGTCACACTCGTTGGTAGTTACCCAAAAGATTTGAAAAATGAATGTCCACATGAAAATCTGCACATGATGTTTGCAGCAATTTTACTCAAAAGGGTCAAATCCTGGATATAACCAACATGTCCTTCAGATGGTGGATGGATAAGTAAACAGTGGTATATCCAGACATGGATTGTTTTTTAGTGCTAAAAAGAAACGAGCTATCAGGCCATAAAAAGACACGAAGTGAAGTTGCTCAGTCATGTCCGACTCTTTGTGACCCCATAGACTGTAGCCTACCAGGCTCCTCCGTCTATGGGATTTTCCAGGCGAGAATACTGGAGTGGGTTGCCATTTCCTTCTCCAGGAGATCTTTCCGACCTGGGGACTGAACCCAGGTCTCCTGCATTATAGGCAGTTGCTTTACCGTCTGAACCACCAGAGAGATCCAAAACAAAAAGACGTGGAGGAAACTTAAGTGCATTCTGCTAAGTAAAAAAAGCCGATCTCAAGGGCTGTGTACTGTGTGGTTCCAACTACATGACGTTCTGGAAGAGACAAAAGCATGGAGATAGTAAAAGGATCAGTGGTTGCCGGGAGTTAAAGGAGAAGGAATGGCGAAATACGTAGAACAGAGAATTTTTAGGATATTGAAACTGTTCCATGTGATACTGTATGAGTGCATATATGTCACTGTGCATTTTTGTAAATCCATAAAATGTACAACATGCAGAGTGAACCCTAAAAATAAACTGTAGATTCTGGATAATATTGATGTGTAGTATACGTTCCTCGTTAGTGATAAATATACTGCTCTGGTGGGGAATGTTGGTGATGGGAGAGGCAGTGCTTGTGTCGAGTGTCAAGGGTGTTTGGACTTCCCTGGTGGCTCACATGGTAAAGAATCCATCTGCGATGCAGGAGACTCAGGTTTGATTCTCCGGTCAGAAAGATCCTCTGGAGAAGGGGATGGCTACCCACTCCAGTATTCTTGCCTGGAGAATCCCATAGACAGAGGAGCCTGGTGGGCTACAGTCTATGGGGTTGCAAAGAGTCAGGCAGTGACTGAGTGACTAACACTTTCACACACTTTTCATGAGGAATCTCTATATTCTGCTCAGTTTTGCTGTGAATCTAAAACTGCTCTAAAACAAAAAGTCTGTTTAAAAAAATTGCCAGGGGTAAAAAAAGCAGGTACTTGCCAAAACTTTTCCAACTTATGATTCAGATCTATAGAAAGTTTAAGGATTTCTTTTTGTATTATACAGGTATATAAATTTAAATCAGGAAAGTATAAAATTAGCTATTTAGTTTTACTAAATAAAAGTGTCTTGGCACAAAACTGAAATGGGTAACCTGTGTTATGGTTTTAGCATTTAGCTAATTTTGTAAAAGGAAATCAGTTTTAAATTAGAAATCAGTTTTATTCAAATAGAAATTATAAAACTATATTAAATAATAAGTATTTTGTATTCCAGGAGATATCAGTAACTATTACAGATTTTCTTTGCCTCCAGAATTTTAGTCACCATGTGCTGTATTGTGTTTAGTCGCTCAGTCGTGTCCGACTCTTTGCGACACTATGGACTGTAGCCCGCCAGGCTCCTGTGTCCATGGGGATTCTCCGGGCAAGAATTATTGGAGTGGGTTGCCATGCCCTCTTTCAGGGGATCTTCCACCCTAGGGATTGAACCTAGGTCTCCCTCATTGGAGGCGGATTCTTTACCATCAGAGCCTCCAGAAAAGCCCTTAGTCACCATAGAAATCCAATATTGATAATGCCAGCGCATTTCTCAAAACCAAGTAGAACTTGGTGCTATCAGGTATTTCTGTGGCTGAATACTGAACTTAAACAACGTATTTTTGAAACATTTCTCTCTTGCACACACATGCACATATGCACAAACCTGCAAAACCCTGAAATGACAGTGCATTTTAAGCTTTCCCCCTCAACATACAAAGATAACATTCTGAAGTACATTTGCAGACATTAAGAAAATAAGCTGCCTATTTCATTCTCTCACATACACACGTCCGCATATGGTTCTCAAAGATTGGAGGCACAGAGAATTGAATTACTTTGAAAAATTTTTTTTAGTGGGGAGGGATAGGTAAGCAAGGAGTCTCATATAATCTTTAAAAGTTTTGGTACCACATTATAGCTTTTAGAACCACCACAAACATACATAAAGTTCTTAATGATTATAAGTTTTACTGTGTTTACAAATTAATTTTAGTCTAAATATTCAGAGAGTATGAAATTGTATTTTATGTTTTTTGAAGAAAATACTGCAAATGTAGGTTAACTGATAGTTATTTCACAATTCTTTATAACCTGTAACATTACAGCATGGTATAGCACCATTAATTTGGATTATTTTAATCAACCAGTTAAATGAACTAACTTCTCAAAGTCTGGATTTTATCATCTATGAAATGGCAGTAGTTATACTGCAGGGTTTGGAGGACTGAACTACATAATAGGTTTGGAAAAGTGTGTTGTTAGTTGTTCAGTCGTGTCTGATTTTTTGCGACCCCGACCCCTTGGACTGTAGCTTGCCAGGCTCCTCTGTCCATGGGATATCGCGGGCGAGAATACTGGAGTGGGTTACCATTTCCTTGTCCAGGGGGTTTTCATGACCTGGGGCTCCAAACTTGGGTCTGCGGCATTGGCAGGCAGATTCTTTACCATCTGAACCAGCAGGGAAGCCCAGTAAGTTTGATAGGGAGACCTGAAGACTGTTCTTCGGCTTTGTGGTTTCCTAGAAGGAATAATAGGACTCAAAAGCTGTTAAACTCACTGTTATATTTTATTCTAACAAAAGGATACAGATTAAAATCAACAAAGGGCCCAGGCTCTCTGGGCAAAGTCCAAGAGAAACCAGCACAAGTTCCCAAGTGTCTGGTCAGTAGCGTCACATGGACACGTTTGCTCTTCCCCACCATGATGTGTGATAACACATGCAGGGTATTGCCAACCAGTGAAATTCCCCTGAGTCTTGGTGTCCAGAGCTTTTATTAGGGGTCAGTCACAGGCATGATGGGGAAGTCATGGCAACTCACTCCAGTATTTTTGCCACGGACAGAGGAGCCTGGGGTCTCAAAAGAGTTGGACACGACTAAGCAACTAAGCACACAGGCATGATGCCCCTTTGTGACTGACCTCAGCTATTTAAATTCCAGCCACAAAGCAAAAAAACATTTGTTGGCATAACTGTCTGAGCAAATCCAAGACCACAGGCCTACAGGAACATCTTTGTCAGGTAGAAGATTCATTCCAAGGGCTCCAAGCTCATTTCCTAGGAACTGGCCAAGGGCCAGTCCTAAAGACAGACTTTTCCTGGGAATGTGCAGGGTTTGAACGGCCAGGGCCCGAGTTAACCCTTTCCTGCTGTGTCCAACACAAGACTTGAAAGAGAAGGCAATACTTGTAATTATTCATAGCACTAGCCCTGATTCTGCTTCCCTAGTGGCTCAGTGGTACAGAATTCTTTGCCTGACAGTGCAGGAGACAATCGTTCGATCCCTGGGTCAGAAAGATCTCCTGGAGAAGGAAATGGCAACCCACTCCCACTCCAGTATTCTTGCCTGAAGAATTCCATGGACCGAGGAACCTGGCAGGCTATATAGTCTGTGGGGTTGTAAAGAGTCAGACATGACTTAGTGACTGAAACAAGAACAGCAACAAACCCGATGCTAATTCCTGGAGTCTAGACCCCAGGAGCAGGCAGAATAAGGGGAGAAATGCCCTATTTGGGGTAGGACAGTTGCCCTGATTGATTTGGAAATACAAAATTTTCTCAGTTTAGAAAGGCATTAATTTGCAAGGTATACTATCATTGAATAACAACTTCTAATGAAAACTGTGTTAAGTATACACCAAAGTTAAAAAGATAGCCACAGCATACGTTCACTTATATAACTGCATGCTATTCTTTTTTTTTTCCAGTGTCTCAAAGTTAAAGTGTAGACCTTTGTCATTTTTAGAGTCTGAAGATTCTCTGGAATCACTGGCTGTTGTCATGTCACTGCAGTATTCCAGTGATATTGACTTGCCTTCCCCAAGTTCTGGGTTCCTCATCTTCACCTATAACTTTAGAATAGTTAGGCCTCCTTTTCTTTTAATTTGAAAAATGACAGGTTTTTGTCTACGTTTCTTATTTGCTTTACCTTGTATTTTTTCCCTTTCTCTCATCGAGTCGTGTAATTGTGAAAATTACACAACTCTGGAAAATTAGTTAAAGTATGTTTTAGAGTCACTACCAGAGCCCTCCTCTTGGCAGGTCCCTCCTACTGTCCTAGCCTCCCCCATCCGTAGAATGTCTTCATATATTCTGATACATTTGGCACTTTCCCCTGACTTTTCTGGCAGTGTCTGACCCGTAGTGTGACTGTCTCCATAGGGGGAAAAAATTATTTTAAGGCTGTGTCATAGCTTTATGCAACAGGCACATGGTGATTCTAACACAAGTGACCCAGGGGTGACAATCAAATGAGGTGAAATGTTCTGTTGAGGTCTGAGTTCTCTCTTGCTAACATTGGCAGGTAAATGTCACAACTACTTCCTACATAGTAGTTAAGAAGTTTATCCTTTGATATATTAGTGATAATAAGTTAGAAACATGAATCTTATAATCAGGGAAATCCAATAAAAAAAACAAAGACTTACTGAGCCAGTAATTTGAGATAGGCAAATAATTCCTAATTTCTGCTTCTGAATTGCCTCTTACATTTTGGTCCCAAGCAGATTTCTCATTCATATCATGTCCTTTACATGCTGGAGAAGCTGTTTGAAGAAACAGGTGACTGGAATAACTTTATGCATTCTGATAGCCTAGACATTAACATGCTTAATTGAAGTATCTGTTTGATAATTTAAATTAATTTGAAGCAATGTAATGAAGGGATTTTTCAGATTTTGTAGAGAGGCTAATTCAGGGACCAAATATTCATCACTAGGCTGACTGCCTCTGTCTCCTCCATTACCCTGCATCATTGCCCCTTGTTCTTATTTTTCACAGCACCCTCCCGCCTGCTTCCCACACGCTATGCGCTGCTTTTTAATTTTATTTTTGGACAATGACTCTCTAGGCTGTTAGGGCTTCCTGGATGGCTCAGCCATAAAGAATCCACCAGCAGTGCAGGAGACGCAGGTGTGATCCCTGGGCCGGGAAGATCCCCCGCAGGAGGAAATGGCAACCCACACCTGAATTCTTGCCTGGAAAATCCCATGGACAGAGGAGCTTGGCGGGCTCCAGTCCAAAATGTTGCAAAACATTGAACACAACTGAATGACTGAGTATACATGCATGCACTCGAGACTCTGGGAGCTGATACGCCAGGCAAAGTGGGAAATGGGAAGGGTGAATAATCATAGAGGTCATTAGTAAACCATCTGTATTCTTGCTGCTCCTCCATTCACTCTGTCCGCTTCTCTCTGTGTGCATGTCTATTTCAATATACATTTTACATGCAGAAATCTACAGTTTTTTAAGAGCAACTGTTATCACAGTTAAAACCTGGGGAAATTGATTTTCTTAAGGGAAATACCAATTGGCAAATAAAATTAGTTGATTTTTTCCCCCCTTGAAACTTACTTAAGTGTATTGATCAAATACACTCTGAAGAAAAACATCGCTGTCTCATAAAATATGTTTCACTTTCATATGCGCTCCATATTCCCCTAACTCAAGCTTCCTCTTTCTAAGGGTTATTTCCTAAGTGATGTTGAAAGCCATGTATGTGGTAAGAGGGCAGAATTGCAAAATCAGATATAAATAAAAATAAAATCTTGATATATTTGGTACAAATCCATCTGTCCCATGTCCTTTGTTAGGACCTGAGGGCATGCCTGATTTTCATAAAAGCCATGCGTCGCCATTTAAAGAAGCAAGCAAAAATTATTTTTGATACCCTACTGAAAAACACATGGATTACTTAATTGTATTAGAAATTTTGCAGATGGTTGAAATTTTATGAAATGCTGAGTTTTATCTTTTTTGTGAATTCAAAAGATAGACCCTAGTTTTCTTTTTTAAATTATTTATTTATTTTTGGCTGTGCTTGGTCTTTATTGCTGCACAGGCTGTTCTCTAGTTGCGCTGCGCATGCTTCTCATTGCAGGGGCTTCTTTTGTTTCAGAGCACAGGGTCTCAGGTGCATGGACTTCCGTAGCTGTGGCACACGGGCTCCGTAGTTGAGGCTCCTGGGCTTTAGAGCACAGACTCCACACTTGTGGTACGTGGGATCGTCCTGAATCAGGAATCAAGGATCAATATCTCGGATCCTCAGTGATCCAGGATCGTCCTGGATCAGTGTCTCTTACATTGGTAGGCGTATTCTTTACCACTGAGACACCAGGGAAGCCCAATCCTAGTTTTTCTTAAAAATTAATTTACATAGGTAGTTTCCCTAATAATAGGGTATGAGTGAGTTTTTGTTCCAACTTCAAAGAATGTATATTACCAGAGACAATAAGAATCAAATGTGTCCTGTCCTGTTAGAAAATGCTACTTTCTCTTGACATTTTAAATGACAAGAATTTAATGACATAGCTAAGTGTTCTTTTGGTTCATTTAAAAAAATAGCTTCAGTAAAATACAATTAAGCATTGAGATTTGTTCTTTCAATATCTTAATTTTTTTTTTCAGCTAAAAATTAAGTGAGTTTAGCTTTGAATCCAGTTATTCATTCTTGAAGAGCTGTTGGGTTGCTGATCCATGAGGCAAAAGTCATGTTACCATCCTGGATGTGGGTAGTCACTTATAAGCATCTGCTAGATCCTGTTTACTTAAAATCACAGGGATTAGCATTGGGTGGCTGAAAAGGAGGGTGAATATTCCTTTTTGATATCTAGAGCAGCAAATTTACAGATTCATTATTCTTACAGCTCAAATTGTCTAAGAGCCTCATATTATGAAATTTAATTTCAGTTTCAGCTACTTGTGAAGCAGTTTATTGAAAATAGAATTAAAGTCCTCATTTTGAAGTTATGGAGGAGACTCAAGAATCACAAGAGAGTTTCTTTCAACCTGAAGTTGAAAGTCTGTGAGTTCAAGGACTAATAAGTAAAAAAGTAAATGATACAGTGTGATTATTAAGGGGGAGCTATTCCTGTAGATACTGTGACCTGGTTGAGGAACATTCAAATCCTGAATCTCCCACTTTCTGTGTTCTGTCTTCCCACACCCCATTCTTCTTTTTCAGTTTCTTCTTTTTGAATATGATGTGATTGGAAACCAAATAACCACGCTTGTTAGAATCCCGTCTAAAATGGCACAGACTTCGTTCAGGGACCAGAGGGAACATAAGGACAAATTTTATGACATATTTTTTGATAGTTTAAAATGGTTTTGTATGTTTTGTTTTCTTCTGTGTTGAATTTCATGGTTACCACTGTTTCGTTGCTCACACTTACAGCTTTTGCTACAAAGCAGAGGATGAGTTGGTTAGATAGCATCACCGACTCAGTGGACATGAATTTGAGCAAACTCCGGGTGGTAGTGGAGGACAGAGGAGCCTGGCGTGCTGCAGTCCATGGGGTCTCAAAGAGTTGGACACGACTTAGTGACTGCGCAACAACAATACAAAGCAGTGTAAATGTTGCACCTATTATCATTGTCATGTTGACAGATGGCAGTGTAGGGATAGATGGTTGGAATTTTGTTGTTTGAGTTAGACTGTGCCATTAGAAATTTGTTTTCCCAAGTAACAGTATATTCTGTACTTCTCCTGAATGGAGAAATCCAGGTCTGAACTAAGCATAATTGAATGCATAACAAGGGGAGGTGGTATAGGGAATAACATTTGATGGCTACTTCCTTTCCTTATAATTTGTTCATTGTATTTTAATGTGAATAAGACGTTTTTCTACCAAGAATTTGAAAGTAACATTTTGCGAAGGTAAATTTTGATAAAATCATTTGGGCTTATTTGTAGTCACTTAACATTTTCAGTCCATGTGTTAAAAATGGTATTCAGTGTGATAATCACCTTATTACTGCAGACACGTAGAAGTTTGGCATTTTTAATATCAGATGTTTTAAGTTAAGAGAACTTGCCAGTGTCCCACAGCAGACAATCTCTGCTTGCTTGTGTGTCTTTAATCTTTCTGTGATAAAATTAAGCCTAGAGGCCTTATGCTATTTTAAATTTTCAAAATGAGGTCACGTAAATGTTGTGTCAGACTTTTAATTCATGAGTAGTATCCTCATGAATAGTGAAGATAAGTTATATTTATATCCTACTACTTGCTTAGCTGTGGATCAGCAGAGGTGAACAGAGAGCAGTAATATTACTTTCAAATGTTGGTAAACTATTTTTCTTGATCTCATATGAGTATGATGACTTTTTTTTCTTTCTGAATGTCGAAACGTAAGTGAGAGTACATTTGGTGACGGCAGGATGAAATGCTTCAAATTAGGGTTGACCTGGAAATTTTATGGATTTGGAGGGGGAGGGAGTGAAAAGGAACTTTAAAAGCAAGAGAATGAATAGTAGAGAGGATGGATTAGCAGCAGAGCTCAGGGATCCCAGGGGTTTATTTTGAAGAGATTGAGGAGAATTCCTGTGGTTTATGCTGCAGGGAATCAAATTGAAAGCCTTCTACCTAGGAAATGATTTAAATACCCTGGTGCTATACAGAGTGTGAATGCTTTATTTACTTTGAGGAAGAGGTTTAACCCTCCTCATAGATTTCATCAATTTCAGATGTAATGCAAGTACACTTCCCCTTTGGCTATTTTACAAGGACATTGAGGATTAATTAAATTTAAAAGAAAGTAGTGTATTGAACCCCAGGAGGCAGAGGAGCTATGTATTATTTTTCTCATCATTCATTCCTTATTCATTCATTTTGCAAATATTTGTTGAATATCAATTACAATGAAGACACTATAGCAAGGTGCTCTAACTAGGAATATAAAGATGAATGATGAGGGTTGCTTCTGCCCTCATTACGTACGTATTGTGTTCATAGTTTATTTTAAACATTTCCATTCTAATATGAGTAATTGTGCAGGGACATAACATTGCCAGTCTCAGCAATAATTAATCTTTGACTAACTTCACTGATACATATTTTTACTTTGTAAATTCACTTTTCTGAATTTAGAACTGCTCTACCTTCTACTGTAAGAGAGGCACAACATACACATTTTTGTATATTATAATCATTGCTCTGTGGTTGCCTTTTTCTTACAGAAAAACACAAATTATAATAGTAAATCAAAATAGACCCCTCATATAATACCTTTTCCATTAAAATATATAGGTCATATTTAGATGGCACATGGAGAAGAATGTTAACCACATATTCGTATTTGTGAAAATATTGCTAAGTAGAATTTAAAAAAAGAAAGTCTCTAATATTCATGTTCTTTAATTAGCATTAAAGAAGCATAAATTAATCTACAGTTTGAATTAAAATTATATGCTAATTATTGAAGACAAAAATTTAGACATTTCCAATAAACATTTGTAGTTTATTTTAGTAGAAGAATGCACACTATTTTCCAAAACGGCTGGTGAAGGTTTCCTAGCTTAGATGACTTTTATAGCTAATTGGTTCTTGAAGTTCACTGAATAATGAGTGAACAATTTTGACTACCAGCCTGAAAGTGTTAGTTGTTCATTTCAGTCTGAGCAAGAGAAAGTAGATAAATTTGTAATATGTGCCTGGTTCTCTCCTTTGGGTTTGAAAAGAAATAAAGACTCTTCTTCCTGAATGAGTAGAGAAGAGAAGGGAATTTCTCTCCTTGATTATTTCTCAATTTAGGTTTGTGTTTTTGGAGAAGGAAAATAGTGCTGGAATCAGTAGCCTTTGTCACTGCCAAATAACGGAGCTGTGACGATGTCCTGGGCTGGGATGAAAAAATACTGGATGAAGAATAACGATAAGTGACAACTAAAGTTTTATATATATTCATATATTCTATTTCTCTTCATCTTACGTAATGTTATAAAAATGATAAAATGCCTAAATGTAGTCTTGACAGAGCACCAGCATCCAACTTCTGCTTCAATTACATGAGCCTATCAGAAACCTTATAAGGATATTTTGGGGCTAACCTAATGTTATTTGGAGCCAGTGTCAGGAGTGATTTCCAGGACTCACTTGACTTCCATATTTATAGCTTGGGTTTTTAAAAATGGTTTTTTCACTTTGGCTACTTTGAAAGCAAGGAGTTTAGTAAATGTAACAAATGACATATTTTTCTATTTCTGCCTCCTGTTCCTTTCCCAGAAGCAGGAGGTGGGTGAAGTCTCTCTGTGGGTGGTGTGCTTGCAGGGCACTCAGGGGTCCTGTGGTTCTGCTGCAGCTCCATTCCCATGAAGATCAAATCATTCAACATCTCTGTGGCTTCTGCTGTCCCGCTTATAACCTATAAGATAAACCTAGACTATAGGCTCCTTTACAGAAAATTCAGATTTTATGACATTTCTTTTTTTTGCACATAAAGTGTTATTTGATTAGAGAATAGGGATAAGCACGCCAGGATTTCTGGAATGTGCAGATCATTCTCAGAGCATGGAACACACACAAGCTGTGTGTCTTGACATTTGTATCTGTCAAGATGCCTTCATTTGCTAATAATGGAATATTCAACTCAGTTGGCTGAAATAAAAGATTTTTCTTCGTTATTTCACTCTGGAATCAGTGAAAAATTGAGTTTATGGGTTGATTTATCAGAGTTGATCAATGTCTTCAACTACTTGGGTTTTTTCCCAAAATTGACTCTTGTCTTCCATGTCAGCTGGTATGTGTCTCTTTCTTCAGGGATTGCAAGACAGCTGCAGACCACTCCAGTGGTTTTTCCTTTCCTGTATCAAACAGGGGAGATGCTTTCAGACGCTGATTATTTGGGGCCTGCATTCCATGTCTCAGTGCTAGAGTTGGGTATCAAATTAGCTGTCCTCAAATTAGCTACCCTGAGAAAGATACAATACAGTCATGGACAGTAGGAACATTTCTGGAAAAAAAAGAAAACAAATAGATGTTGTTGGTGTGACAACCACAAAGTTCACCAGAGAGAGTTTTTTCATTTTGTGATGTATTTTCCTGTTTGGCCTTGGAAAAGCTACAGAACAATTGGATTTATCTTCCACAAATAGATGTACTATGCTATGTGAGAGTAGTTCATTCTCACACACAACTCTTACAAACAAAAGACTCTGCTTGGTTTGAGTGTGCTTGGGGCAGGCTTCTGGAGTCACTAACTGTAGTTTTGCAACAAACCTCAAAGATCCCTGGTGAGCAGGCATTGCAGAAGAAGAGACTTCACAGGAAATACTCATTGGGAAACAGGTCAGAGTATGTCATAACGAACCAGGGCTTTCCAGTGCAGAGGGTGGCAATGATGATTGGTAAATATTTTATTCTTTTAGATAATATTCTACAGTTCAGTTGATTTTATATTATTGATGTGATTTCAAACTCACATGTATGGCTTAAATATTTATTAATACTTTAAAACTAATAATGATGGAAATTAAAACTCAATTCTCATCTCTTATTAAATTGTAATTATGAAAGTCCTGAATTAATATTTATATAATGCCTAGAAGTTAATTCTAGCTTGACTCTTCAAGTAGCATTTAAATTCTTTACTGAAAGAAAACCACTTATGTATGATGAGTTGTTAGGTTATTTTATTCCTTTTATTATATAGCTTTGTCAGTTCAGAAAATTAAGAATGTCTTGATATATTATTGGTTGAGCTGTGGCTCAAGGCACTCAAACAAGAAAATGATTGCTTTGGTGATCTTGGACAAATTTCATCATTCAGAATGACTTCCTTGTTTGTGCCGAAGGAATGGGGTGCGATGTGGCAAGATGTTTACATATGAAGACTGTTTCCTGCTGAGTTTTTCAGGGGGTGCTCCATTTTTTCCTGGGGATTGTTAAGCTGTTGTTTGACCCTCTGGCCTTCTGAGGAAGAGACTAGTCCACCAGTTAGCAGAGTTGTGATTTTTCTAGGGAGCTGGGGGACCTGAACCTTTAAATTGGCTACTCTGTCCTTTTTTCCACCCCATTCACTCTTACCATCTATCACAGCTTTTGGTTTTCTTGGCCAGCATGAGCACGGTCAGTAAGTTTAGGCTAGCTATGCTGGTGTAACCAAATAACTGAAATTTGAACCACTTCATTCTGCTAAGGTTTATTCTGGTCTTACTGTCTACCTCCACCTTTAGATGGTAGGAGCTCCATACAGTCACTCAAGGAATAGGATTGAAGAGCCTCTATCTTGCCTGTGTATTATCTGGAAACACACCTTGCTCAGTTTCTATTTCAGGGAAAGAAAGAAGCTGGAGAATTCTACATGGACCTCTCGTTGCCCTAGACCAGGCGTGACACACAGCACTTCGTCTGCTGTATCACAGGCTCACATCAGTCATGTAGACCTGCCCAGCTATAAGGGTTATAGTGAGAGGGGGCAAGAAGAATGTCAGCAGTATTAAGCCTGCTGTATTTCTCTGTCCTGGGAAAGTTTACAATTTCTGAACATTTGGTGAGGTTCCTAGAGATTAAGTCATTCCCCTACCTACCTTACTTGGTACAGTGGTCTCTTGAAATTCATAGATCTTGATAATTCCTAAATGAGGCATATGTCTCACCATGTACCTGGATTATTGCAGGTATTTTCTCTTGGAAACTCGTTTTGGATCTCTTGGAAACTCGTTTTGGAAACACTGTCTACCATTCTGGCTGCTAACACAGTGAGGCTTGTCAGTTTCTATCCTTAGCTGGAGGTTGAGCCTTCCCTGAGGTCATCTCCCTGCAACCCTCTCAAGAAAGCTGCTCTTAGGCTTAGACCGTTTTGCTTTACAATTAGGAGATAGGACCTGTGAGTTATGTGAGATGGCAGTAAGATAACAAAGATTCCCACTTGATGATTTCCATTTCTTTTTTAAGGAAGGTAGAGGAATGGAGGGATTAAGGAAGTTGGAATGGTCACTGTGAAGAGATGTGAAGTGGGGAGGAGAGAGAGATCCTCAGTGCATTCTTTGCCATACTCTGCAAAACCCTCTGCTGTTGTAAAGCCCATGTTTTTACTGTACCTCCTTCCCTTCCGTCTTGCTGCTGCTGCTGTTTGGTTGCTCAGTCATGTGGCAATCTTTTTCAACCCCATGGACTGTAGCCCTCCAGGCTCCTGTATCCCTCCAGGCTCCATGGATACACCATGGGATTTGCCAAGCAAGAATACTGGAGTGGGTTGCAATATCCTTCTCCGGGGGATCTTTCTAACTCAGTGATTAAACCTGTATTTCCTGCCTTGACACGTGGATTCCTTACTATTGAGCCACCAGGGAAGCCTATATACAAATATACAGACACGCAAATACAGCTACTGTTTTTCAAATAAAATTGGTTTTTTATTGTATGTGTCAGCGTATGATGAATATTTTCTTATATCAATAAATATCTTTAAAACGTGATTTTTAGTGTCTATAAATTTCATATTAGGATAGATTATCATTAATTTGAACATTTATTTTTGTTCTTTTATTACTTTTAATCTTTTGTCTGCACCATTCTCCCTCACGATTGAGGACTTTGACACCCGATTTGCAGTTTTCCAGTCAATTTTCCAATCAACCCTAAATCCAGGCAACACACCAGTGACTTCAGGATCCACACTGATGCTCTGCTTAATATACAAAGGCCTTTCATTCTTTGGATATCGCAACACAAGTATTTTCCCATTCTAGCCATTTTAGCCACCCATGTCATAGCCACTCTCTGGAACTTAGCATCTCCTGGAACTGCTTAACTTCTGGTGTATTTAGCCCACACATCTTACTCTCTGATATCGTCAGCTTGCCGTCTTTCCAGCTCTCACGTTGTTGCTACATTTCAATGAGACCTTTGATCTTCTTGCCCATTTACTTTCTTTATTAACTTCTAATTTTATTCCTTCCCCTTGTAGCCCGTTCCACCATTTGAAAGACCTGTTTGGAAATATCCTCTCAACTTCTTTGTCCTCTTAGCTATCTGTTGCGTCCATCTAGCTAAACTGCATCTAAGATTTGTCTACCTAGTGACTGTCCTAGACTGACTCACATTTCTGCAGGCAGAAACTCGGGAGTGACCATTAATGTTCTTAAATGTGTGATCTCCAACCTCGACTGGTCCCTCACGTATCAGTTACTGCAGCAGTTGTTGAAAGGACACTGAAGAGTGAGACACACCAACGCTGTCTGCTTCCCTGTTCAGCTTGCTCTCTGTTTTCTGTAGTAATTTCTCTCTCTACCTCCTAAGACCTCGTATTCCTCCACCTTCTTCTGAATGACATTCCATCAAAATTGTTGTTAAAATCAGTAACCAAAAGGTAGCAACTCTTTCCCCTCTTTGCCAGGTACCTACAGCCTTGTTTTCCTCCATCATCTTTGCTTCCATCATTCAGTCGCATTGGAAAGGAGCCCATGGCTAATGTGAACACATCTATTCCCCAATATATTCCCCTTTCACATACCTTCTTCTTGCTAGTTTCTTTGTCTCAAGCAAACAAGCTTACAAATAAAAACTCCCTTGTATCCTCATTCTTCTCTTGTTCCTGCTTTCCTTCCCTCCAAAGGCAGATTCTCTGACAGAAGTGTTTGTGTTGTTTTCTTTACATCCTCAGCCTTTCTTTCAGCTGAACAGCAATGCTAATAGTTGGCTCTCGCACTCCATTGACACAGCTCTTACTTTGCTTGACTTGCTTGAATGTAGCCTTTGACAGGGTTAATCAGTCCTCCCTTTGGAAATGCTCTTCTCCCTTGGCCTCCATGATGGGCTCCTGGTTCTGCCCCACATCTTAGACTCCCACATCCTTTTATGGCCTCCATTCCCTATTCCAATCTAGCAAATGTCAGGGTAACTTAACATTCCCTTCTCTTCCCTGATCTTTACCTACACCAAAGTGAGAGTGAAAGCGTTAATCACTCAGTCGTATTTGACTCTTTGCAACCCCATCGACTGTAGCCTGCCAGACTCCTTTGTCCATGGAATTCTCCAAATATCCGGGGAAATCTCCATCAACTCCCATCTTCAGTTCAGTTCAGTCGCTTAGTCGTGTCCGACTCTTTGCGACCTCATGAATCACAGCACGCCAGGCCTCCCTGTCCATCACCAACTTCCGGAGTCTGCTCAAACTCATGTCCATTGAGTCGGTGATGCCATCCAGCCATGGCATCCTCTGTTGTCCCTTTCTCCTCCTGCCCCCAGTCCCTCCCAGCATCAGATCATGTCTTAGGTCTCTCCAATTCCTGATGCTTTGTGTTTTTAGCCCATATCAATGTTCTTTATATCTCCTGGTCTACTAGGCATGACAACTTGGACGTTTTAAGAATATTCAAACTAAATATGTAAAAAATGAAACTTATCTTCTGCCCCCTTCCAAGTTCCTGTGCCATTGAATGATTCCACTGTTCACACACATTTATACATGTGACAGACTTGGCTGATATCCAGGATGACTTAGTTTCCTACACTCCCTACTTAAAATTGATCATCACATTGCTGTTTATATTTTAACTCCTTCAGTTCAGTTCAGTCGCTCAGTTGTGTCCGACTCTTTGCGACCCATGAATCGCAGCACGCCAGGCCTCCCTGTCCATCACCAACTCCTGGAGTTCACTCAGACTCACGTCCATCGAGTCAGTGATGCCATCCAGCCATCTCATCCTCTGTCGTCCCCTTCTCCTCCTGCCTCCAATCCCTCCCAGCATCAGAGTCTTTTCCAATGAGTCAACTCTTCGCATGAGGTGGCCAAAGTACTGGAGTTTCAGCTACAACATCAGTCCTTCCAGTGAACACTCAGGACTGATCTCCTTTAAGATGGACTGGTTGGATCTCCTTGCAGTCCAAGGGACTCTCAAGAGTCTTCTCCAACACCACAGTTCAAAAGCATCAATTCTTCGGTGCTCAGCCTTCTTCACAGTCCAACTCTCACATCCATACATGATCACAGGAAAAACCATAGCCTTGACTAGATGGACCTTTGTTGGCAAAGTAATGTCTCTGCTTTTGAACATGCTCTCTAGGTTGGTCATAACTTTCCTTCCAAGGAGTAAGCGTCTTTTAATTTCATGGCTGCAGTCACCATCTGCAGTGATTTTGGAGCCCCAAAAAATAAAGTCTGACTCCTTGATATCAGTCAAATGACTGATACTGAATGGCAGCAGTTACTTTCCATCCCAACTTCCTCTGTCTTTCTTCTGACCACCACCACCACCGTTTCTTTCTTTGATTGTTCTAATTTTCCAGATTAGTCTCTCTTCTTCCTGTCTTGCTTCATTCCATTCCATTCTACCCTAGCAAAATCATCTTAAATCTGATCAGATTACTTCCTCCTCTTAAAACCCCATCTAGTTTATCCACTGACCACAGAATGAATCTAAAAATCTTCATGATGTCATTCAAAAGCTGCCTTGTGATTAGGCATCTCTTGATCTTCCTGCCTAATCATTGATCTTTGCCATTTTGTCTTCTTTTGATATTTTATTTTTATTTTGCATTTCACTTTACTCCTGTGTGTTATGCTTCCAGTTTAAATGTCATTTCTTCTAAGTTTTCCATGAAACTGTGGCCCCTAATACTTAGCTGTATGGTGACTTCATGATTAAAACTCCCTGTTTATGACTCTGTGTTTTATATTCCCTCAAAGCAAAAATCCATTTCTTTTTCGATTAGCACAGTACCCAAGTTAAAGCAGAGAATCAGAACTTTTGAATGAAGGAGTGAATGCTGTCGGGACCTAATTAGGCAGGCCTATTAATGAGAAATTCGCTGTTCCCATGGTTGCTTTTTCTTACTTCCATAAGATGGTAAGAATTAAAACCCTTTATTTCTCTAATCCCTTTGACTAAATCTTAGCATCAATATCTAAGATTCAATTTAAGTAGTCACACTTGGTCAGTCATTACCTTGTCTTAGAGGCACTTAATTTGCACCTCTATGGCACCTCATGCTTATTTGTTATAGTGCTTAAAACGATTTATAATCATTGGCTTTCTTGCCTGTATTTACTTCTTGACTTTAAATTATTCAAAGCAAGAATATATACTGTTCTTAACTGTGTCTCTAGATGATTGACCCAGGAAATGAGGAGCTCTTAAAATTTTCAATATAAGAATGTTGGGGACTGCCCTTAGCAATTCTTCATATAAGTAAAACAGGAGTTCTCCACAGGATTATCAAGCTCAAATGCCATTGGTAGATTTTAAGCAAAATTATCAGTTGACAGTAAATGAAAGGAATATTTTAAATACTGCTTTCCTTTACTGTTCAATAATTGTTACAACTGACCATAGCTTTTCCCCCACTGATTTTTAAATGGTTTGTCTCAAATAAAACTTGAATAAGCATGGGAAGTAGCTATTATGGCCTGGTGTTTTCTTACTCTTTATTCATTCATTCGAGACTAGGGTTGAAAGCATCCTTGGGCTTAGGATGAATTACATTTAGCCAGCATTTTGAATCTGAGCCATGCTCTGCAGCCATTAGAAAATTAAGCCTGTCCAGGTGTTGCTGATTGTGTTGATTTTCTTAGGAGGTCAGAACCTACTTCAGGATAGAACTTAACTGCATTCATAGAAGAACATGTTCAGAGTCTAGGGTAATAGAATTCTAAGCTTTTTTGGTTATATTCACATTTACATTGCCTGTAACTTTAGAGTTGTGCATAATTGTTCTTATATTCCTGACAGTGCAGAGAAAAGAAAATTGCGTATAATTTCAGCACCCAAAATTAATGGATTAACAGTCTGATATCTTCAGTGTATTCTTCTGTCCAAATACACACACATATTTGCATGTTTTCTCTCTCCCTCATATTTTTATGTTATGTATAAAGAAAGAGTATGCTAAATTTCTAAATGGTGTTTTGTAAATAGCCTTTTCTTTCCACATAACAATAACGATAAATGTCTACAACCCCTTTCTGTATGACACTTTATGCTTGAAGCAACTACTTGTGAATATTTTTGTTGCTTTTAGTGTCCTGCAGTGAACAAGGATCCTTGTCCTTATGTTTTTTTGTACTTGTCTATTAACTCATAATATATTCCTAGAATGAAAATTCTGAGTCTCTTGACACATGTTGCGAAATTGCCCTTAGGAAAGTGACACCAATTTACACCCCTGCCAACACTCTTATGACTTAGCTCGAGCAGGGTGTTAAAATTCTTTAAAATTTTTGCCAAGTCCATGCACACAAAGTAGGATCTCATTATAGTTTTAATTTGCATTTATTTAATTGGTAGTCAGTTTGAATATGCTTCATGTTTAGTTTATTCTACTAGATTTGGTCAAAATCCCCTTAGAGGATCTTGATACCTGCAGAGCAGGTTTCATCTCTGCTTACATAAATTTAGTGTCCTCAAGGCATTTTTTAGGGTGGCTTCAAGAACCTTGGTTTTAACTATGAGCCTGTCGGTACAGCTTCTCCATGGGGCTGTGTGTACCTGGCTGTGTGTTCTCTATGGAATAATCGGTTCTCAAGTATGGAAGTGGAGAGAGAATAATATGTGTGACAGGTGCCTTAGCAGTCACTCTGAATTGTTGGTGCTCAGGTAGCAGTGAGCTCTAGGTGGGATCCTGACTTCATGCAACACCCCAGGTTCAATGCATGATACTGGATGCTTGGGGCTAGTGCACTAGGAGGACCTGGAGGGATGGTATGGGGAGGGAGGAGGGAGGAGGGTTTAGGATGGGGAACACATGTATACCTGTGGCAGATTCATTTTGATATTTGGCAAAACTAATACAATTTTGTAAAGTTTAAAAATAAAATTGTAGTTGGAAAAAAAAAAAAAGAAAATGAAAAAAGTAACAACCTAATCCTGGTTCCTGCTTAGTCACCCAGCAGTGAACTAGGTTGCTAATGATTGTTGGAGTCTGACCAGTTTTGCCCACTGAATATTTATTAGACATACTTCATAAAAGCCAATGGCCAGGTTCTGTAATCTGTATTAATAATGTGTACTAATTAATGATCATTATTGTCAATAAAAGAGCAAAATATTTAATTAATCTTTCTTTAATGGCTTTAAAAAAATAAATGTGAATCACTTATGAGTTATTGTTCAGTTTGCTTCTTTTTAATTGAAATCTCTCCTTCAGTATATAGTACAGTAGTGGATTATTTCTAAATTTTTCCCCCAACAGTACATTATTTTGATTTAAAAATAACTCAGTAGATAAGGAATTGCTACTTCCAGAAGCACTACAAGTTGATATACTTTTGAATGTGCAAAATTTAAGCTTTAGTGTACTTGAACAATATTTTTGTGATTTAGAGTTGCTCTGGGATTTATGTTTCAAAAATTTTCGCCTCAGTGAATTAAAAATTATCCCTCACTATGGCATCTTGATATGTTTCAGTTTAAATTACTGTTTATTTTTGGGAAAAAGCATGATTTAGATGAAAGAAAGACTTGTCCTTTATTGTTATGAATTATGTAAATCTTATAAATTAAATCTGTACATCAGTACTTAGAGGACATCATTTTTTTTCTTTATATATTTTGGCCACATGTGTGGGATCTTACTTCCCTGACCGGAGATGGAACCCAAGCCCCCCTGCATTGAAAGCCTGAAGTCTTAACCTCTGGATCATCAGGGAAGTTCCTAGAGGGCATAATTTAATGCTTCTACAGGAGAGATAAAAGATTTTGTTTTAAATGAGGAAAAGAAAAATAATTACTTCAGATTAATTTCAAATAGGTTGGTTGCTTGGTTGTTTAATTGCTAAGTTGTGTCCAACTCTTTTGTGACCCCATGGAGTGTAGCTCAGCAGGGTCCTCTGTCCATGGAATTTCTGACCCAAAAATACTATTGTGGGTTGCCATTTGTTTCTCAGGGGATCTTCCTGACCTCGGGATTGAACCCTCATCTCCTGCATTGAGTGCGGATTTTTTACCAGTGAGCCACCAGGGAAGCCCGTAATTTTGAATAGACATTATAGCGAAGGATTGAGGAGAATCAGACTATACCTTGACTCCTCCTGTGGTTGAATTTGTTTCAACTAGTTTGGCTACTGAGGGGGCTTCCCTGGTGGCTCAGAAGGTAAAGCGTCTGCTTGTAATGCGGGAGACCTGGGTTTGATTCCTGGATTGGATCCCCTGGAGAAGGAATGGCAATCCACTCCAGCACTCTTGCCTGGAAAATCCTATGGATGGAGGAGCCTGATAGGCTAAAGTCCATGGGGTTGCAAAGAGTTGGACATGACTGAGCGACTTCACTTTCACTTTTCACTTTCAATTAGGCTACTGTACAGAAATAATTTTTTGTAATTAGAGGTTTTAAAAACTTTACCTGGATGAACGCTAAAAGTTTTAAAATTGTCCCAAATTTTAAATTAAATTTGGACATCCAAAGTACCATATTTGTATGTAGAAAATGTTCACTAAATTTTTTCCCTTTGGCCACGCCACACGACACGTGGAATCTTAACTCCCCGAGCAGGGATCGAACCTGCATCCCCTTCAGTGGAAGTGTGAAATATTTACCACTGCTGCTGCTGCTGCTGCTGAGTCACATCAGTCGTGTCCAACTCTGTGTGACCCCATAGATGGCAGCCCATCAGGCTCCCCTGTCTCTGGGATTCTCCAGGCAAGAACACTGGAGTGGGTTGCCATTTCCTTCTCCAATGCATGAAAGTGAAGAGTGAAAGTGAAGCCGCTCTGGACTGCCATTAAATTTCTGGTCCCTCTGTTAAATTTCTTGAATGATTAACCTATAATCTTCAATATGAAAGGATAAAAACTGTAAGGCAGACAGGATTTTATTACCTAAAAACAAAGTATCTATCCTGTTTTCCCATCAGCTCTTTCTCTTTCCTGCTGCAGTAGTAGTCTGTACTCTTTATTTTCCATTTACTCATTACCCGGTGTCTGCCCTCTGACCTTGCCGTTCTAATTGGTCACCTTCTACTTTGTGTCTTCTTTCTGCAAAGTCTTTTTCCTTTTGACTTTACTAACATCTCACCTAGTTTTGTTTGTTTGTTTCCCTTTCTCTGATCGCTTCTCAGGCTTTGACACTTTGACATTTCCACGTTTCTACTTTGTCTGCTTGCTTGCCCCCTTAATCTCCTTGCGCCTTTCTTAATTGATGCTGTAGCTTTTGGAATTTCTTATGCTTTTACAAATTTAGTTGTGGCTGTCAGGCCCTGGGGACTCAACCTTCTTATCTCTCTCTGCACTCTTGGACTTACTGCTCTTGCCTTGGGTGTTCTTATTCTCACTTAGGGTAGTGAGGCCAGGCTTGCCGCCACATCTGTTACTCAGGACATTAAAAAGAATGGGTCTGAAAACATTCTCATATCCTGCTGAGTCCAAAACTAGGGTTTTGGAAAGTTATTAAACAGGCTGCCAGAATCTTTTCTGGAAATCCTGTTTCTTTTGTTTGAAATCCTGGCCAACAGTGTTTGAAAGAAGAAAATCAGTACTTCAATCAAGACATAAATTAAAAAGACATCAGTTCTAGAAAAAATAAAAAACAATTATCTGCATCATTTTTTTGATAAATGTATTGGTGGTGATAGATGTTGACAAAGCTGTATCTTTTAAGTAAATCATATTCTCATTTGTCTCCCATGATAAAATTTAACATGTGGCTTATAAACTCTTGTTTACTATAACTAGTAATGAAAATAATCAGTGTGTTGGGTCAGTAACACCTCTTTCCTTTTTTACCTTCTTTGCAGCTTTCACTGATTAAGTGTCATAGGAAAGCCTCCCCTCTTTCACTGGGTTAAAATAAATAAATTAAAAAAAAAAAGGGGGAAGCAAAAAAAAAAAAAAGAATTGTCAAATTCACTGGAAATTTCTCCTAGCATTGCAACTGAACTTTTACACATTTGTAAATGATTACTCGATCAGAGTTTACTTTATTTCTCTGGACTGTGAACTTTGCAAGGGCTTTTGGTGTTCTGTTGCCTTGGGCCCAGCACAATGCCTGGTACACAGTAGGTGCTCAATGACTGTTTCTCAGTTGAGTGCCTAATAAATGAATGAGTATAAAGTTAAAGATAAGAAAACCTCTGAAAACAGAATTTGTTTTGTGAGATGTTTACTAACTGGTCTACTCATCCATCATTCCAGCAGCCGTAGGCTCTAGGGAGACAAAGATGAATTCAGTGTGACCCCTTGCACTGTAGGTGTTCATGTTAATCTAAAGCTTCCTCTATTTCCAGAGTTTCCTGAAATCCTAGAACATCAGTGAATGTTGTAACTGAAATACTCTCAAATGAATTACCTTCTTTTGAAGCATGTTCTTCTTATCCCCCTCTCATTCCTTAGCATCTTTTCACTTCTTATCACTTTGTCAAATGACCCTTTTCCTTATATGAAGCTTGAAATTATACCTAAGAGTTTAATGTGCAGCAGAATCTCAATGGAAATGAGATTCCCCCTGCCCTTCCCCTTCCACAGCACCCTGAAGAGCAGAAGGAAGGCCAGAGACCATTAGTCAGTCAAAGAATAATCAGTCCGTAAAGTGTCTGTCTGTAATGCTGGAGCCCTGGGTTCGATCCTGGGGTCGGGAAGATCCCCTGGAGAAGGAAATGGCAGCCCACTCCAGTACTCTTGCTTGGAAAATCCCATGGACAGAGGAGCGTGGTAGGCTACAGTTGATGGGGTCACAAAGAGTCGGACATGACTGAGCGACTTTACTTTTACTTTATCCTGATGAGATTTTTGCTTTACCCTCTCTCTGAATGGAAGGAGAAACCATTGGAAGAAATAAATGGAAAACAAACAAAAGTCTGAAAAGAAACTCTGGGGCCAGGGGTTCCTTGGAAAGGGTTCAGGGAAGGAAAAGGATTAGAAGACTGGGTGTTATGTAAGATGTGCTGGCCAAGATGATCTGTAGCTTCTAACTGGTAAGTTAAAAATGTACCAAGTGAATCTATTCAAGACATGTCATCCCCCGCTGGGAAGACTTAGAACAGGATTTTACTTAGTTTCACAGGAAAAAAACTTCTTTGGAAAAATTTCCAACTTTGCTTCCTTGGAACTGTGGCGGAACAAGAGCTTTCCACACATCTCTGTGCTCAGGAAATGAGTCCACTGCGGTGTCGTTGGATCCTGTGCGTCTGGCTGGAAGAGTGTGATAACCTGTCCTAGACCCATGATAGCATTGGTCCCGTACAGATAGAGTCGTGTCTGTTTTACTCTCCCAGTGACTGTAGTTCTTATCCTTCACGTTGCGGGACACAGGTAGTGTTGAGTAAGTGTGTGATAAATGACTGGCCAAGTGAATGAAAGATTGCGGAGGGCCTTCCATACTGGAACATGGGAAGAGTTGCTGGGTTTCTTGATTCTTTAAATTCCTCCCTTGCCAAGTTCACAACCCAAAGAACATGGATCTTTCACAGAATTGGGCTCTTTAGGAAAAACTCACAGTACCAAGTTATTTAAGACCTCTCCATTTACAGAATGCTTGTGCATACATTTCCATGTGATCTCATTTTCAGAACGGCTTCAGTTTCCCAGTCATCTTGAGAGCATAGCACTGGGTAGAGGTAGTCAGATCAGCTAGGTTCAATAAGCCAGTATCACCTGCTTAGAATTCCTCTCAAAATGTTCCTGGAGAGACTGTTGTGAATCAGCCAACTTATTTATAGTACCATCTCTGTTATTCAATATGATGATAAAGCAAGTGTGCTGAATATCAGCCTTGAATGTCATAGGGATCACTCGAACATCTACTGAAACACAGGTTCAGATTCAGTAGGTCTGAGATGGGCCAAGTTGCGATGTTTCTAATAAGCTTCTACGTGAGTTGATGCTGCTGGACTGTGAGCCATACTGCAAGTAGTAGCAAGTTGCTAGGACATTAGAAAGTCTTTGGGTGCAGCTAAGCTCTCCCATTGTTTTTCTCTGGCTGATCCATATTTGATAGGATTATGTCACCCTTTGTCCCATTAAAACATAGAAGGACAGACAACATGACTTATGGAACCTGTCTTCACTGAAAATTAGTGAATTAAGCCAGATTAAATACATATCCATTTCTAAAAGTCCAACTGTAGGCATTCTGGTGAGAAAAAGGAGGCTTTCAGATGGTAATATTAGTTTAAGATCAAGAAAATATTAGACTTAAATCTTCAGTAATCAACATTTGTCCTCTTCCTGCTATCCCAAGGGCCAGATGTGCCAGAATCAACTTCTAAAAAAAAGAACTGCACTAGTTTAGGGGTGAAAAGAGCTGGTGTTTTTAATCTGTTGTCACTATGCTGAAAAAAGAACATGTCTTTTTATGATTTTTTCTCTTTAAAATTCTCTGACAGCATACAACTCTGCAGAGAAAACCAAATCGCAGCTCACTATTGATTATTCTGTAGATATCTTCATTCACAGTTGGGAGACAAGATAATAAGTTTGCTCATAAAAACTTCTTTCCTTAAGTAGCCTATGGTTTGCAAACAAATTTTTGTTTTGCTTTTCTGTAATGCAGTGAAATTGAAACTTAATTTGATCAACTACGAAAAGCTAAACATAATGTGATCCAAATTTACTAAACAATGCTTTAAGGCAAATATTTAAATTAGTAAGAATTGGAATATATGTTTGATTTTAACTGCTTTCTTTTGGTCTCTTTAGAATTATTTTAGTCTCTTGACTATTGCTTATACTTAATAAGTGAATATTGTGTCAGGCATCATTTTTCAAAATTGTATTTTCCTCCCACAAATGCAGTATTATATTAATGTGGTAATGTGGTCAGGCTAATTCAGCTACTATTCCATAAACTTCCGTGTCTTTTTTTTTTAACCTGGCAAATGCTTTCTCTCAAGATGATCGTTGTACTTAGTAATATTCACTCTCATACTTGAAATAATTACTAGATAGTCCTCCAAGTCTCTGAGACAGTGGAAATTCCCCAGGTTATACTATGGAGAATTTTTTGTATTAGAATTTATATTTAAATCTTACATTATTTGAATTCTGATTTTAGATGTGTTTATGTTTAATGACTGACATGAATTCAATCAATTAAGTCAATGAATTAAATCAATACAGATTTTAATTTTGGGAGTTCAGTTAACCTAATACAGATTAAAAGACCACAGCCTAAGTCATTGTTCCCCTTCTCACTCATTTTTTCTTGCTGCTGCTGCTGCTAAGTTGCTTCAGTCGTGTCCGACTCCGTTGGACCCCATAGACGGCAGCCCACGAGGCTCCCCCGTCCCTGGGACTCTCCAGGCAAGAACACTGGAGTGGGCTTCCATTGCCTTCTCCAGTGCAGGAAAGTGAAAAGTGAAAGTGAAGTCGCTGAGTCTTGTCCGACTCTTAGCGACCCCATGGACTGCAGCCCACCAGGCTCCTCCAACCATGGGATTTTCCAGGCAAGAGTACTGGAGTGGTGCCATTGCCTTCTCCGCATTTTTTCTTAGTAGAGTGATAAAACAAAAGGGTTTTATATAATCTTTAAAAGGAGGAGACTGTTGTAGTAGTGGCCATAAGGCTGAGCATAAGTGGATGAATTTATGTTAAGTGGCAGGATTTGGTGTTGATTTGGATGTGTAGGGTAAGCTGTATTGATTTCATATATGGGATGGGAATTTGGGGACTTCATTAAAACAAAGTCTCAGTTCAGTTCAGTCCCTCAGTCACGTCCGACTCTTTGCGACCCCATCGATTGCAGCATAGTGAATTTGGTTTACTGAGTATAAAGCCTTTATTTAACTCTTTTTTACCTGAATCCTTTTTGTAAATATCAATTTGCTCTCTTTCCCGTAATTTTATAATACATATGACATTCAAATTAAGTAATTAGATTTCCAGTTTGAGTAATCATGTTTGAAGTAATTTTGGTTAACAAGATCAGGTCTTTTGAGATCTGGAAAATGTTTAAGTTGTTAAAGAGTTAAAGTTTGCTTGAGAAGACCGTTTAAAGTAGGTATTGATTCATGATTCCAAAATAAATCATTTACTCTTTTGCTTTGATACTAACCACATCCAGGGAAGAGCTTGTCTTGCTCAAGGGGCTACAGAGAGGGTAGGCTTTGAGAAATTTGTTTTGGTTTTTGTTCAGCAACACGGTGATACATAGCATTTAGAACTTCTTCCTTTATTATTTAGAGACTTGGAATCTTTTATGTCATAATTTTATTTTTAAAAAATTCAAGAATTTGACCTTGTTCCTCCAGCTCTGACTCATGAAAATAATGGGTGTAATTGTGGTGTTGTGACTGTTGTATCTTGTAAATATAAATGAATACTTTTTTCTTGTTTTGACAACTGACCTTTTAAATAAAACAGCATCTGGTTTTCCTGCTTTTGCAGACTAATTTGCAGAGTATATGATTTGAAACCTGAAAAAAGATTCATTTTCAATTGTACAATTTACATAAGTGTTCTTAAGTCTGGTCCTTTTAGAAATAAAAGAAGGATCTTATTTAAACTTCTAATTAAATCTTACTTAATTTCCCTAAATAAGAATATTGTTTTTTTAAAGGTAGATATTAAACTATCCTTAATCATACAATTGCCATAATTAGACCTAGTCTTTCTGATCATAAATAACTTGACCTATGATCACTGATAAAGCATGAAAGTAAAATTTTATCTTTTAAGTAGATAAACCAATTTATACTTTATTGGTGGCCTCTAGAACAATACCAACTTAAAAATTCATACCTTCCTGTCAAAGTGAAAGCATTCTGAAATGATAATTTTCAAGGCTTGTCAATGTTATATGATTTCCTAACACATTTTTTATTTTCTGCAAAGTATTTTAAATTCATTCTAAGTTAAAAAAAAAAAAAAGCCCTAGTTCATCCTGAACTAAGAATCTAGTAGATGACACCCTTGCTTTTGACTTCTCACTCTTATCTCTATTTTAAAAACATATAAAATTTCAAATCCCACTGCTACAGCCCTTTTCCTCCACCCAATTCCTCTCTCCACTCTATTCAATGAAAATAGTGGGAGTTGGTTGTTTTTATTAATGTATGTCTTTAATCCTCCTGTGAAGTAATTGAGGATCCAGTAATGCTAAGTGCAAAAACAAGGATTAGGTGAATCCATCCATTACCCAGAAGAGGAAACAATAAGGAAAATATATGCCTTTTGTCCGTGTCATTGTTCACGTGCTTCCTTTCTCTGTGCTAGGCACAGTGGATATAGTAGTGATGACTTGACTGGGACCCTGACCTCGTAGGGCAGACAGACCATGGTCATATAAATAAACCCGATAATTGCAGATGGTAGGAAGTTTTTCGAAACTAATTGAGTGGATGATGAGATAATCCCTGAGAAATGCTATTTCTGATTAAGGAAATGGTTTCTTTTTTTTTCATTATTTACTCTATGTAGAGTGTAGGGTTATAGAGTATAGAATAGAGGGTCTTCCCTGTAGCTCAAACGCTAAAGAATCTTCCCGCATTGCAGGAGACCCAGGTTCAATCCCTGGGTCAGGAAGGTCCTCTGGAGAAGGGAATGGCAGTCCACTCCAGTATTCTTGCCTGGAGAATCCCATGGACAGAGGAGCCTGCCAGGCTACAGTCCATGGGATAGCAAAGAGTTGGACACGACTGAACGACTAACAATACTCCATATAGAGACAAGGTGTGATACTTGAACTGTCCAACCAGGTCAATTCATTTCTTAGGAGGTTTACTAGGGGTTTTGTTTTGGCCTTTGAAGGAGTCATGATATTATTACTGCCACTGTTTATTCATCAGGCCAGCAGTACTGATTGAGTGTCTGTTGTACTGAGTTGGTCAAAAAGTGTTTGCTCTGGTTTTTCATATAGAAAAACCTGAATGAACTTTTTGGGCAGCCCAGTGGCAATCTGCTCCAGTATTCTTGCCTGGAAAATCCCATGCACAGAGGGGGGCCTGGAGGGCTATAGTCCCTGGGGTTGCAAAGAGTCGGATACGACTGAGTGACTAACAAATACAGAAATAAAAATAAAGATATTTTAGGCCCTCTTCTGTTTGTGGAGAGCAAAATTTAAATCCCCTGATCTCAGAGAACGTGCCATTTGTTCTCTGAGACTTTAATAAAGCCCACCTTGAGAACAAACTGTCTGGAGGTCTCTTTCTTCTCAGAAGAAAGCTTCAAGGGGAAGATGTACCAGAGAACTTGGTTTTTTGTTCGTACCCTCCATTAGGCTTGGGAAAGTGAAGCAGAGATAAAATCGGGGTTAGATTTTGCAATTAGTCATGCTTGTCTTACCTCTTTCCTTTTACTGATAGTTCTTTGCCTAGAACCTTTCGCACTGCTCTTCACAGGTGAGATGCTGGTGAATATTAATGACTGACAACCTGTGTGTTCAGACCACTGATCTAGCCGCATATGTATTACTGACTTTGAGGGCCTTTATCTGTGTGTCAGAAACTAGGGTTTGAACAATAGAGCCTTCTTCAGCTAGTGGAATACTGTCTCATTAAGGAGAGACTCATCTGGAGACCTTGTGAAGTGTTGTTTTGAAGATTTTATGTCAAATACAGGAGGCCAGTAATAAATTTCTTGTTTCTACATTTGCTTAATAATTTATATTTGCCTTGAGACTTTTTCATTGTTTTAAAATGTGCTGTTATTTATGTTTAATCTTAAGAACTTGAACTTTCAAAATATTCTTAAAATGTAGAGACTGAGGTTTATTTTAAATTTACTTTTTAGGTAAGAAAAATGTCATTTTGGGGAGCTTGCTAGAAAAGAATAATGTACTGCATGTATTATTGATTCTATAAGTTTTTATTAGTATCGACTATGTGACAGGCACTTTGCTGGCAGCTGGGAATATGACGACAAGCATGGTGAATGTGCTTGATTTCATTATGCAATCAGGCAAAAAGTACTTAATGAAATATTTCCAGTACTCTTGTAGAAAATGTGATGTGATAATTGTTCAGCAAGATCCCTGTTTTCAAGAAAACTGTAATGGGGCAGAGTTCATAAAATTTAATTTAGTGAAGAAATTTTATTAAAGATGAATGTCATATGATACTGACTACATATATGGTTATAATTCAAAAGAAAGGAGAAACTGCATTGCCTTGGGTGAGGCACTGGGTTCGTAAATGTAAATGTAATTCAGAAAAGTATCTAGAAAGCTTCTTTGTCTGAATCTTTGTGACCCGCCAGGCTGTACAGGACTGTACAAGCTGTACAGGCTCTACAGGACTGTAGCCCGCCAGGCTCCTCTGTCCATGGGGATTCTCCAGGCAAGAATACTGGAATGGATTGCCATGCCCTCGTCCAGGAGATCTTCCCAACCTAGGGATCAAACCCAGGTCTCCTGCATTGCAGGCGGATTCTTTACCATCTGAGTCACCAGGAAAGCCCATGAATACTGGAGTGGGCAGCCTATCCCTTCTCCAGAGGAACTTCTCAACCCAGGAGTAGAACTGAGGTCTTCTGCCTTGCAGGCGGATTCTTTACCAGCTGAGCTACATGTGACACCCCAGGAAGATAACAGTGACATTAAAATTAGTTCACACTTATTGGGCACTTACATGCTCCAGTTTTACACACATACATGCACACAATCTGTCATTTACTTGGAGCTGACAGTTTCTGTTTTTGAGCTTTAACTGCTTTAAATAAATTATTATTATTTAAGTACTAAAAACTTTGTCGGGGGTATTTTCTTCCTTTATCTTATCATCTGTTACATCAGAAATATAATGAAAATGAGATCGTAGGAAAATACATGATGTAAATATAACAAAGCCCTGTTGTAGGATATACTTATGTAGTTAATGTAATGTAAGGGCATTCCAATTTAATAGCAGTAAAGAGAAAATGACTTCAAAAGAATAAACTTAAAAAAAAAAACTTTTGGTAGTTATTTTAAGATCATTGACTTTTCACAATTAGCCCCTCAATTGTTAATTGTTTCAAGTGCTGCTTCAACTTTTTTTGTTTCTCCTTGAAAGTTTGCAAGGCTAAGGAAGCGAGGCATTTGTTGAATTTACATTTCAGTGTTTGTTCTTTAGGAGAACGCAGAAATCTCAACGATTCAGCGTTTAACTGGTGCAGTCTTCTGTGTCAGATGGTGAGGCACCTCACAGCCACAGTGGACGCAGAGAGGCCTGATAGCCACACCTCCTTTCTCACTTCAGAACTTCTTCCACAACATAGGACTGTTTTTGGTGGAGGAAACAAACCTAAGAAATGAATTATTCCCTCCCTTCTTTCAAGTTTAGAAACCAGATAGTTTGCTTATTGTAAAAAGCAGTTCTAAATACACAGATTTAGGTCTCACAATCTCTCGTTTTGGAAACCATTAAAAAATGGGAGTTAACTAAAATCATAGTCATATTGGTGGACTTAATGAAGACCAAACTATAACTGTGGCAAGATAACACAGAGGGCTTGTGTGTGTGTGTGAGTGTGCTCAGTCTTGTCTAACTCTTTGCGACTGTAGCCCACCAGGCTCCTCTGTTCATGGGATTCTCCAGGCAAGAATACTGGAATGGTGTGCCATTTCCTTTGCCAGGGGATCTTCCCAACCCAGGGATTAAACCTAGGTCTCCTGCATCTCCTGCATTGGCAGGCAGGTTCTTTACCACTGAGCCACCTGGGAAGCCCCCACAGAGGGCTTAGACTTTGCTTAATTACCATTAATTAATTACCAATAAGTGGCAATGGATCACTCATCAAGTAACATAAGGAAAAGGTTATTTGGCTTGCATTTCAGCACTGAAATTTTCTTCCCAGTTAATACTGTGCTTGGTTATAGCTTCCTCCGATCTTATCTTGAAGTTCAAAGCCTGTGAACTGCCCAAGCTTATATTTATAACTTCTTTTCCACGGCCTTCCCAGTCACACATGCTGTTACCTTTGACATAATCTTTGAAATTCTGTGTTTTTCAGCATCAGTTGTCTATTTAGAGAATCTGACCTTGTCCATGGCATTGTCTTAATTCTGCCTGCGTACATACTCCCCATTTTTTTTTATTAGAAGTTTTACTACAGTTCTTACATTTCTCTCCATATCTTACTCAGACCTATTAAAATACTAATATTTGAGAAAAATCTAGGTCTACCCTATGAATTAGTTTAGTTTTGAGTAAAATGAGAGTACTGAAGTAAAGGAAGGAAGTTATAATATCCACTGGTACTCAGATTAAAAGGGTCACAAGTGCAATGTTCTCCAGCAGTGGGTATGTTTACTTCTAGGTACTTGGCCTGTTGGTTGGATGGATATTTCCAGGTACATTTAAAGTGCTTGCTATGATGATGTATACTTGGAAGTGGGCATGGTGAACACACTTTAAGTTTTCCAGTCCCTGACTCAATGAAAGGGATGTAGCTCTGTGAGAAATAAGAGTACATTAGCAATAAATAACAACTTTGCTGTGTGTTTGTTGATGTCCATGGGTTAACGCCTCAATATCTCACAACTTAAGCTTTTCTTACATAAAAGGTTTTGTGAGTGTTACTTGCTCAATTATATCCGACTTGTTGCAACCCATGGACTCTAGCCTGGCAGGCTCCTCTGTTCATGGAATTCTCCAGGCAAGAATACTGGAATGGGTTGTTATTCCCATTAGATACTTAAGGGTCTTCCTAGGTACTTCCCTGGTGGTTCAGAGGGTAAAGAATCTGCCTGTGATGAGGGAGACCTGGCTTTGATCGGGAAGATCCCCTGGAGCAGGAAATGGTAACCCACTCCAGTATTCTTGGATGGTGGAGCTTGGCAGGCTACAGCCCACGGGGTCTCAAACAGTCAGACACAACTGAGCGACTTCACTTTGAACAACTTTTTTTTGGGTCCTCCAGGCCTGTCAATTTTGTATGTCTGAACATTCATTCTTTGAACATTAATTTTCCATATTTAGATGTGAATTACAGGGGAAGGTACCTGCTGCATAAAGCAAAATTTAAGATCTAATTGGTAATATACTGAAATGATTGATTTTACTATTGTTTTTGAGCTGAATTTAACATTGTGTTTGTCTTGCCCTTGCTGAAATCTTTTCCTGTGTTAGAAGTCATCTTGTGTGCATTCAGTACAGAATCTGGTGCCATTCAACCTCAGCTGGAGAGTCTGGCTCACTTCTAACCTCTGAGACTTGAGGTGCCACAAGGTCCTTGTCATTTTGGATAGCCTGATAATTCTCCTTGATGTATTTAGATCCTGATCACCACGTACCCCTCAGAAAGGCCATGTAACTGTCTTCTTTCAAGTCATCATCAGAAAATATTGCTTACTTTTCTACCATCTTTGAAAAACTACCCCAACCAATGTGTAATTACCTGGGTAAGCACATGGTGATTTATCTTATGAGTCTTTACTCCCTTAGTGCTCACCTCTAAGGACTTGCAGTAGTAATATCAATATTTCTGAAAATTATTTCTTCAAATCTGTCCTTCCCCAGCATGGTAGCACCTAGCCAAAAGTGGATGGTGAGTACTTGAAACGTAGCTGAATTGAGATGGACAGTGATGAGGTACAGTGGTACCTCATTGTAGTTTTGATTTGCATCTTTCTAATAATTAATGAGTCAATGGCAAGCCACTCCAGTACTCTCGCCTAGAAAATCCCATGGATGGAGGAGCCTGGTGGGCTACAGTCCATGGGGTTGCCACGAGTCTGTCGCGACCGAGCGACTTCACTTTCACTTTTCACTTTCAGGCAATGGAGAAGGAAATGGCAACCCACTCCAGTGTTCTTGCCTGGAGAATCCCAGGGATGGCAGAGCCTGGTGGGCTGCTGTCTATGGGGTCGCACAGAGTCGGACACGACTGAAGCGACTTAGCAGCAGCAGCAGCAGCAATAATTAATGATGTTGAGCATCTTTTCATGTGCTTGCTGGCCATGTATGGCAACCCACTCCAGTGTTCTTGCCTGCAGGATCCCAGGGACGGGGAAGCCTGGTGGGCTGCCGTCTCTGGGGTCACAAAGAGTCGGATACGACTGAAGTGACTTAGCAGTGGATAAATGTCTGTTAAGGTCTTTTGTCCATTTTTCAGGGGGTTGTTTGGTTTTGTTGTTGTTGTTGAGTTGTATGAGCTGTTTGTATATTTTGGAGATTAAGCCCTTGTTTGTCTCATCATCTTTTTACCTTTTCAATGTGACGATTTAAAACTGCACCCGTGGCTTTCAGTGTATTTCTTTTATTAGACAGTGTGCTTTAAAATAGGAATGCATAGAGAATGTTTCAAAACGGTTTTGGAAGGCTGGATTTGTTAATCTATTTGCAGAGATGCAAGATCACTCTACAGCAGTGTAATTTTTAAATTTAGAACTACTTCGTGATCAATAATAAAGCAAGTGAGGGTTTTAATGTTGTGTGTGGGATGGACATGACATTTACAGATGGCCAAACTGCAAGCTGCCAGAGCAGTGTCTTTGTTTCCATCTTGATTATCTTATCAATATAAATTGAGATTAATATACACAAGGAAAAATGTTTTGGTGGAAATTTTTTGTTTTAAATTTTTAAAATGTTTTATTTTAAAATTGAAATTATTGACCTGACTAGTTCTATAGTCAGTACTAGTCAGAGATTTACTTTGGGTTTGTGTTATGCTTTAATGTTTCCAGACACTAAAGTAAATCAAGGGGTTTTCTTCATGTGAGTATTATGCGTCTCACTTGATTATAGGAGAACAACCACAGTAGCTCATTAACTTGCTTCTTTTTTAATTGCCACTTCCTAATGTGTCACACAAGTTAGGAAAGAAAAATACTAATTTGATAAAGATGTCTGACTTGTTTTTAGTTAACTGGGCTCATTTTCTTTTTAAAATCAGAAGTCTGCAGTGTAGCATATACAAATTGGAAACATAATTACTTGTATGAAATAAATTATTGAAAGTGAAGTTTTTAAACCACATACTTTTATTACTTTCAAAAATAGCTGGATAATGCAATTCCAGCAATTGCATTATCTCAGACAGCATGGCTCAGGAGACTGTATGATTTTAGAAGTAAAAGATGAAAAGAACATTGATGATGCCTTTTGATCAGATATCTAGGGACTATTTTCTGTAGTATCTGCTTAATTATGAAGGGTAGAGGAGAGTCAGGTTGCTGACAAAAATTGATGAAATAAGAAATGATGACTTAGGTGTATTATTCCACATTACCAAGGTCCAGTTGAAAAGCTAAATATAATAACAGAGTCCTTATAGCTACAATGTGAATATTGTAAAGGAGGTAACATAAGATACAAATAATATGGAGATAATCTTATATCAAGTAGTTTAAAATTCATACATTAAAAAGGAGTTGGTGGGTTAGGACTAGGATTGATTTTCATAATAAGCTAGCTTCATGTACTATTTAAATGTTTCTTAAAATGTGGTTCAGAAATTCTGCATTAGAATTACTGGAGTGCATGTAAAATTTAGATTCCTAAGTCTCAGAAAAATTCTGTTTTTCTAGGTGTGATGCCTGGAAATCTGTATTTTAACTTGAATCTCAGTGGAATATTTTAAATTTTTTAAAATTAAAGTATGTTTGGTTTGCAGAATTATGTTAGTTTCAGAAGTACAGCATTGTGATCCACTGTTTTTGCAGATTATACTCCATTAGAGGTTATTACAAGATGATGAGTATTTCCTGTGCTGGACTGTATATTCTTGTTGCTTGTTTTTTTGTATATAGTAGTTTGTATCTGTTAATCCCATACCCTTAATTTGTCCCACCCACCTATAGTACAGAAGTACTAAGCTGTACTTTGGAAACTCCTATTTGGTAAAGATAAATTTGTTTTCTATATTTGTGGGTATGTTTTGGTTTTGCATATAGATATACATTCATTTGTATTATTTTTTAGTTTCCACAAAGAGGTGATATCATACAGTATTTGTCTTTTCCTATGTTATTTCACTAAGTATAATATTATCCAGTTCAATCCAGATGAATGCAAATAGCAGTATTTTTTTCTTTATGGCTAAGTAATAGTCCATGTATGTATATATACCCCCAGTGGAATCTTAAGTATATTTAAGTGTGAGAACTCTTTAAGATGTTAGAGTATATTGGTGCAAATTTTCATGACATGTGAATTATCTCAGCAATAACTAAAATGAATGTGCACTGTAAATTCATTGGTATTGGTATAATATACAGTTCTAGCTAGTCCTGAACAGCATAGTATTGAGATTTTCAAAGTGCTTTCTGATAGTGGTGGGTGGGGACTAACAGTTTCTGTATCAGGAGTAGGATGTCCGTGGTCTTATTTCCCAGTTCTTGGGGGTAAGCAAGTCTTTTGTTGGTATTTTGCAGTTGCAACACTGCGAGCAGCACATCGGGAATTAACAGTCAGGGCATACATCAGGGACTGAGTGATGTCCTTACGGAACTGGCTATATAGGCTTCATCCCGAGGCTGGTTTTCCTCCTGTTTCCAAGATGGCTGCATTAGCAATCAGCACTTTTCTTGCTGCTTTGTTCATATTCAACAAAAAGAGCTAGGGTATTACCTTATATCAGTTTCATTGTAATGGAATTATCATGTTCCACTATTTTGTGATTGTTTCAAGGTAGCATAGGTACTAATTTTGCCGAACATCACTGTATGTCTCTTTATTTACTTGAGCTAGGTTCTCTCTTGAGTATATTTTAAAAGTGGAATAGTTGGATTAAGATAGGCTCGTAGTCAAAAATTGCTTTCTAAATTCATTGTACCAATTTATACAGTCAGGCAGAAATGTTTGAAAGTCATCATTTCTCCTTATTCTTGCCAGTAATTGATGTTACATTTTACAATTTGTATCAATATTAGGGTGTTAAATCATGTCCCATCTTTAATTTGCATCTACTGATTATTAGTGAGTTGGGGTATTTTGAGTATTGAAAATTTGGAACTTTGTTTCTGTGAAGTTTCATATTCTTTTGCATCTATTTTATTGGGTCTTAAATACTTTCCTCAGTTACTTTTATGAATTCTTTATTCTGAAGAGTTGGCTTATGGGATGCAGAACTTTTAATATCTGGTACCAATTTTCTTTTATCTGAAAAATCATATAATACTCTTCCTGTCCCATTTGACTATATCTGGAGCCTTTTGATTATAAACTTCCTGTGATGGTTAATGTAAGAAACAAGCCTACTTTAACAGTGATTTTAGTAGTTAAGATTAGGGTTTTGAATCCAGGACTTTCTGTTTGAATCCAGGCTCTTCATGATAATGGGTAGTTACTTCATCTCTCTAATTTGTACATAGGAATAATAACTTACTACAGTAAACACACACACACACACACACAAATACTTAACTCAGAGCTCGAAACCATACCCACAATAAATGGAAGTACTAAATCTTTATTATTAATAATAGGAAAAAGAATAGCCCCAACAATGTTCATTTCATCAAATAGCTTTTGCTTTCAGGGTGCCTTTACTTAAGTAATACATGGTTATCTGGGCATTTCCTAATTCCTATTTTAATAGTCCGTTGTGATGCTAGAAGCGTAGATTGATTCTGTAATTTTTATATACTGTAGACATATATCTTGTTTATGAAATCACTACTCAAGGGCTTCATAATTTACACAAAAATCTGTATAGCTACTTTTTTATTGGGTAGTCTTGTCTGAATCTTAGATTTGCATATATTTATGTAGTTCATTAAATCAATATGTTCTTTGTAAACTGATATAAAATCTTTTTATACACAGTCATAAGAACATTTATTGATTTAATAAATCATACAGTTGCCAACCATGTATCAGTGTAAATTGTTTTTTATATATAGTGTGAGCATAGTTCTTTAGACAGAGTACATAATTCATCATTCAATTAACATAAATACATGATCAGTCAGTATTTACCTCCTCTTTGATACATAGAAGTTACAATTGTTTCTAATTTGATAATTTTCCTGTGGTGTTTTTGTGTTTTGCAGATGTTTTAAATTTAGCTTTTTTAAAAAACTCATTTCATAGTAAAAATTAAGTAGAGTTGACAGGTATAGAATGAATAATCTTTTTTGTAAAAACAATATGGAAAATTCTAAAGATTTGATTAAAATCCAAGTCATTAAAACTAACCTTTTAATATTTGAATACAGTGTTTGATTTTAAGGCTTAATCTTTGGAAAATACTACAAAGGGATACTCCAGATGGTGTGTGCTTAGTCGCTTAGTTGTGTCTGATTCTTTGTGACCCTATGGACTGTATCCCCCCAGGCTGCTCTGTCCATGGGATTCTCCAGGCAAGAATACTGGAGTGGGTTGCCATCCCTTTCTCCAGGGGATCTTCCCTACCCAGGAATCAAACCGTAGTCTCTTGCATCGCAGGCAGATACTTAACTGCCCCAGCCACCAGGAAAGACCCTCCAGAGAGAGGGAGAGAGATTCATTCACTCATTCGCTCATTAGGGGACATGTTTTGCTACTTTTCAGAGAACAGTAGTCAAATGTAGAGACCATACTACTTGCCAAGATTGTAAAGCTGATTATATTGACTGCTTCTTTTGAATTTGAATGCATGCTGGTATTGTCCTGCTTCTACTTGCTGTGATCTCTTGTTGTTAATGGAAGGTTAAAAAAAAAGTGTATATTCATTGACATGTGAAAGTGAAAGTGAAAGTCGCTCATAAGTGTCCAACTCTTTGCCACCCCATAGACTATACAGCCCATGGAATTCTCCAGGCCTGAATACTGGAGTGATGGGTAACCTTTCCCTTCTCCAGGGGATCTTCCCAACACATACCTAAGTACAAAAATATATCAACTGTAGTACTCACTGTACTTTCGAATGCTTTAACTGCTCTTTACTAGTTTGCCAATTTTAGACAGTTTCTGTCGAATGCCTGTTATATTAGTATTTATCCTCTCTTGCATTGATGCATTTTTGGCTGCATCACTAAATCAGCATTACATTTACATTGACTATATCACTGTGTTATAACTATATTTTTTCTTATACAACTTTTTATTTTCCCTAGGGTTAAAAATTGCCTGTGAATTTTTTCATTAGCTTTTATTTGACTATGTATCTATTTTTTCTCAATTATTTCAGAACATTTGTCATGGCCCTCAATAATTTTCTCAAATGGTCAAACACATCAAATAAATGATCAATGACTCATCTCTCTGCACTCCTGGCAACCTTCCCTGAGTTTTTGTTTTTGTTTTCTCGACTGTGCCCCATTTTGTCTGTAGGTCTAATGCACATGTATTATCCTTCAGCATAGCATTGTGTTGTATCCTTGTTTACTGGATGCCACGCTTTTCCTTTTTTGTTGGAAAACATACTCTTTTAGCTGCCAAAGAAAAGTTGTGTTGGAAGCCTTTTTTCAAAAATTCTAAGAACGTCTAAAATATTTTGATCTGATCCTTTTACTGACAACTTGAGAAAGTATGAAAATCTGGGTTAGAGCTCATTGTCCCACATAATTTTGAAGACGTTGCCCTACTGTCTTCCAGTATGCAGTGCTATTGAGTAATCCAGCACCTTGCTGACTCATATCTACTTAACCTGTCTTTGTATCTCGTTGGAAGCCTGATTTTAGAACTTTCAAGTTTTGAAATTTCACAATAATGTGGTTTAGAGTAGACTTTCTAAGAAAGTCTGTTAGACTTGGCATTCACAGGAAGGTCTTCTGGTATAGAAACTCCTGTCCTATGAAATTTTCTTGCACTATATATTTGATAATATTTCTTTACCTCTTTTTTTTTTTTTGAGTCTACTGTTGAACTTCCTAAAATGATCCTCTGTTTCTTATCTTTATTTTCATATTTTCCATGTCTCTATCTCTTTATTCTGCTTTTTCAAGATTTATTCAATTTTATCTTTGAACTCTTTTTGTTGAATTTTTAATTGACTATATATATATTTATTTTCAAGGCTCTTTTGTAATTCTTAATTTTTCCTAATTTTTTCCTTTTGAAAATACTTTCTTAAAACGTTTTGTTTTATTTTATGTACTTAATATCTTCTGGCTGTGTCTCTCTGTAGCAGTTTAGTTTTATTCTACTTCCTTCATCATTTCTCTTTTCTCCAAGGTTGCTTTTCTGTCTGTTTTGGTCTCCTACATTCATGTTGGAGGTTTTTCTCAAATGTCTAGTGATTGTTCACTGCAAAGGCACTGGGTGAAATGTAGTAATGACATATGTAAACATAAGGGACAGTAATCAATGGAACTCTGGAGTGCAGTAGCCACACTGTTCAGAGGACTGTTTGATTTTAAGTTTCATCCAGAAATTTACTTCTCCCTCCCGCCAGAAATACCCCGTGTCATTAAAACCTGCTGCTGTTGCAAAACATAAAATGAAAGGAAAAATAAGACAGAGGGAAAGACCTAGAGCCAGAAAGAGAGAGAGAGAGAGTTCAGAGTCTTAAGAATCAAAGATGGGTTGATGGATTGGTAAGTATGAATGCAAGAGGAAGGAGAAAGGGAGAAAGAAGAGAGAATAAATGATAATAAGAATATATGTTCAGAGGTGTTTTTGAAGTAAATTTAATGACCCTTCAGGAGAGAGAAGCTTTGTGTTAACTTTGGCCAGGAAAAAAAAATGACAAGAGAAAATTCACGTTAATAGTTTTCTGGGGTTAACTACTATGTTTTAATTTTATTACACTATTACTCCTGAAGTAGTCCTTTCTTGATTATCTAAAGGTGATAAAGTGAATACCTTCCATCAGCTTATTATACTTATATGCACACTTCAGATTGATTTGCCTGTCTCATTCAACCTGAGATATAAATTGAGTTTTTCTGGTAATTTTGTGGATCTTTGCTTAGATTTTGTCTTCTACTGATTTTTATCTTTATCTTGGGCTCATTTATGAGGCAGTGGTTGGACTTGCCTTAAAACTTTATCAGCAATAGTAATAGAGAAGTACTCACTTCTTACCTATATCCTTTTATAGAGGAAATGCTTCTATTTGGAAGAATCATAGATTAGAGTGAATTTAACACTCAGTGGTACCTGTCTCACTGAGTCCTACTAACTCTCATTTCTATATCCTCTTTCTGATAGCAACCTTTTAGAGAAAGATGCAGGACAATGTGTGTGTGTTCATGTGTGTGTATGTGTGTCTGCTCCTTCATGGTATGGATTTTCTTGAATTCTATTTGCCCTTTTTAAAGTGTCAATATTTAAGTGGAACAGATTTAGCAATGTAACTCTGCTGTTGACTTTTGAAAAAGAACATGATTTTGTTTCCATGTCTGCAAGGTCCATATCTGATTAAAAATGATTGCATCTGAAACTTCTGGATCAATGAGGTTGAATGACTTAACCCAGCCTTTGTGTATTTATCTCTGTCTCTATCTCTGTTTCTGTCTGTATGTTGTGTATTCACACACAGAGAGATGGGCATGTCTAAAATATCTTGATCCTCATTTTAATTGATAGATTAAGAAAGTATGAAAGGTGTGTATGTATACATACATATGTGTGTGTATGTACGCAAGTATATTTGAATGCTCTCCTAGCCTCAGCATATAGTAGTATGTTTAACTACTTTTTAGAAAGTGAATGGTTTTAGAAATTGAATGATTTATTGTTACTGGTCATCTGTAAAATGGTATTTGATTCCTCTTCTGGTAAACAAAATCTTCCTCCTTCATCCTGCCTCCTCAGAGCTTGGTAATCTGGCCTATTGTAGAGTTAACTTTATGACACTGTTCATTTCCCAAGTTTCAAACTTTATTGTCTATCAGACATCAATTCCTACCTTTTTCTAGGCAAAGAGAAAACCAATTTTATTCAAGAAATCACCCTTAGTGAAAATGAGCGATCTTCTGTCCAGGTCAGGTGTAAGAGGGAGTTAGTTTAATCCAGTCATGTGCCTTAGCCCTCTTGCCCACATCCCCCTCCCCTCTGCAATATGTTTTTTTTTTTTTTTTTTACCAATTTAAAGTTTTATTAATCTTCGCTTTATTCAAGATGGTTTGAGATAGATTACAAAGTGGACTGGCTCTTATTATGTCCAAAATAATGAGAACAAACAGAATTTACTGACTTCTGGTCACTGGTTACCATTTTGTAGACTTACCACAGAGCTGTGTATTTATTTACTTATTATTATTTTTAAAATTTTCTAAATTTTAAAATTGTATTTTATATTGGAGTATAGTTGGTTAACAATGTTTTGCTAGTTTCAGGTGTAGAGCAGAGTGATTCAGTTATACATATATTGATACATGCATCTATTCTTTTTCAAATTCTTTTCTCATTTAGGTTATTATAGAATATTGAGGAGAGTTCCTGTGCTATAAGTGGGTCCTTGTCGGTTATCTGTTTTAAATGTAGAAGTGTGTACACACCAGTCCCAAACTCGCAGAGCTGTATATTTCTAAATAGATATATGGCATTTTATTTAAGGAAAAAAAAAGCTTTTGGGAAAGGTTTCATATTTCTCCATAGTGAATATATACTGTTTTTTGTAAAGCACCTATAAAGCCACAGAATGACCATGTTTTTCATGCTTTAATTACTGTCTTGTTGATTGCAGCAACAAAAGAAACAGTAATATTTTATTAGTTTATTCAACTTCATATGGATTTTATGTTAATAGAAGTGATATTTTATTCTAAGAAATGTACAAAATAGTAGCAGTTGGTAACAATTCTTGGCAAAACAACTGATTCAGGTTTTTAAATTACTGCAGTTTATTCCTACTGCACTCGTTCATTCAGTAAGCACTGAAGATGGGGCTCTACAGGCCACCCTGAGTATAGAAAAATCCCTGTCCTCAAAGGTCGGGGGACAGATAAAGAGTCAGACATTACCATTCATTCTAATATCGTAAGTGACGGTACAGATGACTACAGGGAACTGTGGGAACAAATAAGATGAGAACCAAATACAGATCTATAGAGAGGAGAAGAAAGGTATTTTGGTATAAGGAATATTTAAAATAGGAAAGTGGGAGACACTTAAAGTGTCTTTAATTTTAAAAAGTTCTAAATGCTAATATTGAACTTGATCATGTTTTTACTTTCACAGCATGAGATTTATATAAGAAACTTGATGCAGAGATAGAATAATAATAACTAAAATTTACTCGATGCAGAGATAGAATAATAATAACTAAAATTTAATAACTAAAGTTTACTGGGTGGTGGTTAAAGAGTGAAGGTGGGATATTTAATCCCCTTCTGTCAGATACTTGCTGTGTGAATTTAGGCATAGGAAGTGTGGTGTATTTTCCTTCTGTAAAGTGGGGATAATAGTGTGTATGTCATGGGGCTGCTATGAGGTTTCAGTGAGTTAAATCTTTAAGGGATTTAGAAGAGGGCTTGCCATGTACAGAGTGATCAATAAACTGCAGCTATTATTATTATTTACATAATACCACACCATCTTTTTGGAGAAGGCAATGGCACCCCACTCCAGTACTCTTGCCTGGAAAATCCCATGGATGGAGGAGCCTCGTAGGCTGCAGTCCATGGGGTCGCTAAGAGTCGGACACGACTGAGCGACTTCCTTTTCACTTTTCACTTTCATGCATTGGTGAAGGAAATGGCAACCCACTCCAGTGTTCTTGCCTGGAGAATCCCAGGGACGGGGGAGCCTGGTGGGCTGCCATCTATGGGGTTGCACAGAGTCGGACACAACTGTAGTGACTTAGCAGTAGCACACCATCTTTTTAATAGCATGACAAGCTGATGTGGGAGACAGAATAATGGCACCACAGTGTTCGCATTCTAATTCCAGAACCTGTGAACATGTTCTGTTGCCTGGCACGGAGGAATTTGCAGTGGGATTAAGTTAGGATTTCACTATGAGGAGATCATCCTGGATTATCATAGCGAGCCCAGTGTAATTACAGGGATCCTTAGAAGCGGGAGAGTCAGAGTGGGAAATATAATGTGAACAGCAGAGGGTTGTAGTCATAGATTGAAGACTCTGTGCTGTTGGCTGAGAAGATGGAGGGAAGAAAGCAACAGGAGCTGATGAGTGTTGTAGGTAGGTGCTTGAAGCTGGAAATGCCTGAAATGGATTTTCCGCTCATTCCTTGCGGGTTGGACCATAAAGAAGGCTGATCGAGAAAGAACTGATGCTTTTGAACTGTGATCCTGGAGAAGACACCTGAGAGTCCCTTGGACAGCATGGAGATCAAACCAGTCAATCCTAAAGGAAATCAACCCTGAATATTCATTGGAAGGACTGATGCTGAAGCTGAAGCTCCCAATATTTGGCCACCTGATACAAAGAGCCAAGTCACTGGAAAAGACCCTGATGCTGGGAAAGACTGAAGACAGGAGAATAGGGTGACAGAGGATGAGATGGTTGGATGGCACCATTGACTCAATGGACATGAGATTGAGCAAACTCCAGGAGATGGTGAGGGACTGTGAAGCCTGTTGTGCTCCTATGAGGTTGCAAAGAGCTGGACACGAGTTAGCAACTGAACAATGACAACTTGGGGTGTGGGACATGGCCCTGCAACTTGATTTGGGCCTGGTCAAACCAATTTTGGAATTGTGACCTCCAAGCTGCAAGATAATTTGTATCAATTTAAGCCATGGAGTTTGTGGTAATTGGTTAGAGCTGCAATAGAAAACAAATAAACATTTCCTTTTCTGAAATGAGGAAATGCACTCTGGGAAGTTAAATCACTGGCAAGGTTACCGGAAGCTCTGAGGCATGAGTGAGCAGGGGTTGCAGGCAGCTAGGCCTTGTGAGTGAATAGTAACCGGGCGCCCGGGGCCTGCAGTCAGGCCCTCCTGAAGTCCTGAACTCCCTGGCTCTTAAGGTGACCAATCGCCTCTCTTCTCCCTGAGATACATTCTTGCAGGTAGCCCCACCACTGGCTTTTTTTTTTTTGGCTTTTTTATTCTGTTAAATCACTGAACACTTTTCTAGCCCCTTCTCTTTTTCCAAAAGTGTTAGACATCTCTTTTCCCCTGGTGGCTCTCTCATTGCTTCCTGTCCTGGTGAATGTATGCCATCTTTTCCCTGTCTTTATACTCATTTTAGTAAGAGCTCATGAAGGAACAAAAATCTGCAGTCAACCCAGCCGTGCTCACCCCAAGCAGCATATTAATTTTTGACCCATGGCAATGCCTCCTGTCACTTCAGTACCCTGGAAAGATTGCAAACAATTGCATAAATTCAGCCAGATGACCAGAAGGAAAATGTCTCACGTGGTCATCATGAAAGCACCCATGGGTTTTGTACTCTTTAATAAATCTTTCCATACAATCTTAGTGGTAGGGCAGCAGGTAGGAGGCAGTGCTTTTTCACAGCCTGCCAAAATAGTCATAATGGATGCATTTCATATTTCGGGACAGATTTCTATGAATTCACTTATATTTTTTTACAAATTTTCTGGAAGTTTACTCATACTTTCATGAGCTCCTTCCCCGTATTGGGGGAGAAAAGGGAATTACAGTGCATACATTTTTGGGTGTGTGTGGGTCAGAGTGTCCTGGTATTCATAAAGACCTTTTATAAAAATAAAATACTGCCCAAGAGATGACCAGAATTGGTCATTTAGTACAGAAAAGATAACATGATTAATCAAAAATTTAAATGTTCATTTTTAAACAAATATTCAGACCACCACTAGGCATGTCATCCAGCTACATGGAGCAGCTGAAGGGCATGTCCCTGCTAGTTAGGGCCTGACAAAACGTGGTCCACTACAGGAGGGAATGGCAAACCACTTCAGCATTCTTGCCTTGAGAACCCCATGAACAATATGAAAAGTAAAAAAGATAGGACACGGAAAGATGAACCTCCCAGGTTGGTAGGTGACCAATATTCTACTGGGATAAAGCAGAGAAATAGCTCCAGAAAGAATGAAGAAGCTGAGCCAAAGTGGAAATGATGCCTAGTTGTGGTTGTATCTGCTGGTGAAAGATAAGTCTGATGCTGTAAAGAACAGTGTTGCATAGGAACTTGGAATGTTAAGTCCATGAATCAAGGTCAATTGGATGTACTCAAACAGGAGATGGCAAGAGAGAAAATCCACATTTTAGGAATCAGTGAACTGAGATGGATGGGAATGGGCAAATTTAATTCAGATGACCATTATGTCTACTACTGTGGGCAAGAATCCCTTAGAAGAAATGTAGCCCTCATAGTCAACAGGAGTCTGAAATGCAGTACTTGGTTGCAGTCTCAAAAACGGCAGAATGATGTCTCTTCATTTCCAAGGCAAACCATTCAGTATCACAGTAATCCAAGTCTATGCCCCAACCTCTAACGCCAAAGAAGCTGAAGTTGAACGATGCTATGAAGACCTACAAGACCATCTAGAACTAACACACACACAAAAAGATGTCCTTTTCATCACAGGGGACTAGAATGCAAAAGTAGGAAGTCAAGAGATAACTGGAATAACAGGCAAGTTTGACCTTGCTGTACAAAATGAAACAGGACATAGGCTAACAGAGTTTTGCCAAGAGAATACACTGGTCATAGCAAACACCATCTTCCAACAACACAAGAGACGCCTCTACACATGGACATCACCAGATGAAAAGTGAAAGTCGCTCAGTCGTGTCCAACTCTTTGGGACCCCACAGAATAGTCAGTGGAATTCTCCAGGCCAGAATCCTGGAGTGGTAGCCTTTCCCTTCTCCAGGGGATCTTCCCAACCCAGGGATCGAACCCAGGTCTCTTGCATTGCAGGCGGATTCTTTAGCAGCTAAGCCACCAGGGAAGCCGTAGAATCCTGGAGTGGGTAGCCTATCCCTTCTCCAGCAGATCTTCCCAACCCAGGAATTGAACCAGGGTCTCCTGCATTACAGGTGGATTCTTTACCAGCTGAGCTACCAGGGAACCTGAATTAGATTGATTATATTCTTTTTAGCTGTAGATGGAGAAGCTCTATACAGTCAGCAAAAACAAGACCTGGATTATACAGTGGAGATGACGAGTAGACTCAAGGGACTAGATCTGGTAGACAGAGTTCTGGAAGAACTATGGACGTATCAGCTCCTGTTCCTGCATTGTATAGGAGGTGGTGATCAAAACCACCCCCAAGAGAAAGAAATGCAAGAAGGCAAAGTGGTTGTTTGAGGGGGCCTTACAAATAGCTGAGAAAAGAAGAGAAACCAAAGGCAAAGGAGAAAGAGAACGATATGCCCAACTGAATGCAGAGTTCCAGAGAATAGCGAGGAGAGATAAGAAAGCCTTCTTAAGTGACCAATGCAAAGAAATAGAGGAAAACAATAGAATGGGAAAGACTAGAGATCTCTTGAAGAAAATTAGAGATACCAAAGGGGCATTTCATTCAATGATGGGCACAATAAAGAACAAAAATGGCAAGGACCTAGCAGAAGCAGAAGAGATTAAGAAGAGGTGGCAAGAATATAGAAAAATTGTATTAAAAAACCTCTTATTGACCCATTTAACCACAATGATGTGGTCACTCACCTAGAGCCAGACATCCTGGAGTGTGAAGTCAAATGGGCCTTAGGAAGCATCACTATGAACAAAGCTAGTAGAGGTGATAGAATTCCAGCTGAACTATTTCAAATCTTAAAGGATGATGCTGTTAAAGTCCTGCACTCATTATGCCAGCAAATTTGGAAAACTCAGCAGAGGCCATGGAGTGGAAAGGTCAGTTTTCATTCCAATCCGAAAGAAAGGCAATGCCAAAAACTGTTCAAATCACCGTGCAATTGCACTCATTTCACATGCCAGCAAGATAATGCTCAAAATCATGCAAGCTAGGCTTCAGCAGTGTGTTAACGGAGAACTTCCAGATGTTCCAGCTGGATTTAGAAAAGGCAGAGGAACCAGAGATCAAATTGCCAGCATTTGCTGAATCACAGAAAAAGCAAGGGAATTCCAAAGAGCTTTGGCCACCTTATGCGAAGAGCTGACTCATTGGAAAAGACCCTGATGCTGGAAAAATTGAGGGCAAGAGGAGAAGGGGGTGACAGAGGATGAGATGGTTGGATGGCTTCACTGACTCAAAGGACATGAGTTTGAGCAAACTTAGGGGCATAGTGATGGACAGAGAAGCCTGGTGTGCTGCATTTATAGGGTCGCAAAGAGTCAGACATGACTTAGTGACTGAATAACAAGAGCGGCAACCTTATCAAGGGTGATATTAATATGAGGAATAAGTAAATATTAATTAAAAGAATATAAAAACCCTAGTGTTTGCATTGTAATACATATGATGCTGGGAAAGATTGAGGGCAGGAGAAGAAGGGGGTGACAGAAGATGAGATGGTTGGATGGCGTCATCAACTCAATGTACGTAAGTTTGAGCAAACTCAGCAAGATAGTGAAGGACAGGGAAGCCTGGTGTGCTGGTTCACAAAGAGTGGACACAGCTTAGCAACTGAACAGCAACAACATGGTATGTTTACCTTATAACTTATATTTGCTAATATAAGTGTCTCATGTCTCTTTATAATTGAAAATTGTAACTACTAGGTCTTTACAGAATAGATATGTAGAGCTAATTTCTCATTCTCTGGAGGTGTGCAAGAATAATTGAGTTTTTCACTTGTTCTTTAAAGATGAACATTGTAATAGATCTCTTTTTTTTTTGAGTGTTGAGTTCCCAGGTTTCTAACTCTAATTCTGTTCTCCTTGAATTCTCGGGTGTGAATGGATGAAACTGACGATGTAACAAGAAATCTCATACTTATTACGCTTTGTCAAAATGAGTAATTCTTTTCAAAATTTTTCTGTGCTTCAAAATGATCATCTAAAATTCTTGTGCTTTCACGTGGAGGCTGAGAATTGCCAAGTTGGAGCCTTCTGTGAAGAAAGGAAGATTCTGTTACTCCACTAGAATTCTGTTAAATTACAAAGGAAGATGACTAGATGATATGGCACAGAATTTTACCAGTGAGAATAATTGTATAATGTAGGATAGTTCTGATTTAATAGTTATGTCAGTGTAGTGAATATCATTGTTTTTACTTGCTCATCAAATGGTTTGATGTTAAATGAGCATAATGCCTGGATAACATTAAGATTCTCAGAGTAAAGAAATGTGGTAAAATTTTCTTGCTACTAGTGAATGTAAATTGTGTTTGAATAAACATACTGTATGTTTTGTTGTTGTTGTTTAGTCGCTGAGTTGTGTTGAACTCTTTTACACATGGACTGTAACTCCATGGACTGTACCCTGCCAGGCTCTGGCTCATCTGTGCATGGGATTTCCCAGGCAAGAATACTAGAGTGGCTTGCTATTTCCTTCTCCAAGGGGTCTTCCTGACCCAAGGATAGAACTTGCCTCTCCTGCGTGGTCTTAATATTGATTCCATGCATTATTTCTACTGTGTATCAGCTACTGTTCTTGGTGTTTTGTTAACAACAGTAAACAAAAGCAGAGTCAACATGAGAAGACCAGGTGGTGCATTTTTTAAAATTAATTAATTTATTTTAATTGGAGGCTAATTACTTTACAGTATTGCAGTAGCCTCTGCCATACATTGACATAAATCAGCCGTGGGTATACATGTATACCCCCCTTCTGAACCCCGATCCCCAGGTGGGGCATTTAAAAAAATTTGAATTTTATTTTAACTAACTGTTGAAGGATTTTAAGTGGGAAAATTACATAATTTGTAAATATGTAAGTTGCATGATTTATAAGTACATCATTGTGGCTTCTCTGCACATCATGGATTATTTGGAGAAACAAAGAGGAAGCTGGAAGACTGGATGGAGGCATTAAAGTTATTCAGGGGGAGAATGATGGTGGCTTGCCTTGGAGTTAGAGAAGAGGAGATATAGAAAAGTGAACATTTCAGAAGGTGGTGTTGGCAAGACTTATGGTACAGTAGACAGATTTGAAAGGGTGGTTGAGGAAAGGAAAGGAATTAATCATGATGCCATAGTTTTGGGCCTGAGTAGGTATTTAGATGGTCAAGATACAGAAGTCTGGGGAAGAACAGATTTGGGGGTGAAGTAGGAAATAGTCAAATAGGAGGTTAGATTTCTAGTCTGGAGTTTTAAGCGGGGGATCAAGGCAGGAAGGATGGATTTGGGGCTCACTGAAATAAAGGTGACATTTAAAGCCCAGGCATAGATGATATGATGTATATGCAGATAGAGGAGAGAGAAAGAATTGTCGGACTGAGCCCTGGAACATTCCATGATTTAGTGGTCATGCAAGAACATGGGTTAAAAAAAAAAAAGAGCATGGGTTCAGCAGTTGAAACTAACGAGGGACATAGCTAAGAAACTCAGGGAGAGGATAGTGTCACGGAAGCTAAGAAAAGGAAGTGTTGCAAGAAAGAGAACATGGTTAATTGTCCATAGCTAATGAGAGTTCAGCTATGATAGGGAGAAAGAACTGATCATCAGATATGGGGACAAGGAAGTTGTTGATTATATTAATAAGAAGCCCAATTTTAAAAGGTTAAAGGAAAAACACTAGCTAGGAAAATAGAAGAAATAGTGAGTATGGGCAGTTCTTTCAAGAAATGTTCATATGAAGTAGAACAGAGAAATAAGGTGGGATCCCAGAAAAATTATTCTAGGTATAGTAGAATATACCTATATGTTTGGATGCTGATGGAAAGAGATAAGGAGAATTTGATGATGACAAACAGGCTAATTTTACACTTGAAGTTGTTAAGAAGTTGAGAGTCTAAGCATCAAGGAATTATACAGTTACGACCAGTTGAAATTCATATTAAAATCTGGGAATTTGACCATAGGTAAGAAGTTTGATGAAACATAATGAATCTTTTTACACCAAATTTTGAAAGTGATACATGGAAAAATTGATCTTAACAACTATTTTCTCTCTTGAAGAAATCTTGTGTCTTCCTGATAAAAATTGCAAACATATTATTGAGTAAATAGGAAATGCTTTCAAAACCATGGAGAAAGCATATGTGTATCTTATCTCTGAAGGTGTGCCAACAGGAATTTGGCCAGAGAATACTGTCAGTATTTTGGTCCTTTGTTGTAGGTTTTAAGAAGAATCATATTAAAATTTGTGACCTTCTTCCTTCTCAGAAGTTAAGTAGTTTAAAAGATTAAGAGGGGAATTATTAAAAGAAGTATTTTCACAGAGTTCCCAGAGAAAGAGCGCCCCTTGGAAACAAAACATGCAGTACATTTTCAGAAATGATCATCGTGAAAAATCAAAGTCGACTCTAGTTCAGTTTCATGCCAGTAATTGAACTCTGAGAGACTTAACAGAATCTGCAGTGTCTTGTTAGGTATACCTGTTATAAGCCATATAATCCTTAAGGCAAATTATTTGAGAATAATGGACTTACTTCTGTCTTGTTATGGATCCCATCAATAGTTGTATATAATCATTAATGGAGAACCTTTCAAAAGCAATGTTTTAGAAATCTTCCGATTATTGCTCCCAATGCGTACTTTGCAATGCTTATATTGTAAGAGATGTTTACTACTACTTCATTGTCAAGGTCTGCCTCAGGCAGCAGTTTGCATTCAGTGGGGATCTAGACAAGGGAAGAGGTGTGTATCTCGGGCCGTTCTCCCCTCTTGTGTATTCTAAGCTCTAGTGTCTTCTCATAATAATTTGGCTGCAATTAACAAAAAAACATAATAACTTGAGTTTTTTTTCCTATTTACATTGGTTTTTCAGGGAGGGTCTGGTCTCTTTCCAGCTCATCCCTTCTTGGTGGGCCAGAGTGATATGCATATTCCCCAAAAGAAGGAAGAATGGAGGAGGAAGAAGGCAAGCATTTACCAGCTGCCTCTTAGAGGAGGAACCCAGAAGCTGCTGCAGGATAGTTTTGTGTGAACCGTGTTCCCAGAAGGAGACCATATTATAATTCCTGGGTATAAGGGAAGCCAGGGAATACAGTCTTGATTTGGGGCATCCATGCTCCAAGGTCAGCATTCAGTTTCCATAGAAAAAGGCATGAAATAAATATTGGGTTAAGGAGTTCTGCCATTACATCCAACTCCTGACATCACAGAGGTCTGCATTTCCTTGATATATACATGCTCTTGATCATCTTTCTTCTTGCCTTTCACATCTGTTTTACATGGATCTTTGAGAGTAAGAAAATGGCATCTCTTCCTTCTAGCCAAACTGTGCTAGGGTTCAAGTATTCCCAAGCAAAGTGCAGGCTGGATAGCATTCTCTTGGGAGCTCTTGGCCCAGAGCCCTTGTGCAGTGCACACTTCGTGACACTGTACATGGCAGCCCTGTTTCCTTGCTCTGAGATCTCTTCTGTGTCCTCTGCTACCTGTGGGAAGGAGAGCAATCAAATTATCTAATTTAGGTGATATATATATATATTTTTTTACCTTCCACAGGGGTTATGTATGAAATATTTTTGAAATGGAATAAACCCCTTCCAGTTCTTTAGTATCTCTATATGCAAAACTTTCCAATAGCAGTCTGACCCTATTCTGAAGAGAAGTCTTTCTCAGTGTAGTTTTGTTTGGAGGTTACAGCTGTGGATGCCTGTCTCAGCATACCACTTAAAGCATACCACTTAAACTCCAGTGGGTACAGGAGACTAAATTTCTTGTTTGTTTTCTAGGGATAGCATTAACTTTTGTAATGGAGTCATACCCTGATATATGATTTACTGGAAAGATGAGAATTGGCCAGATGTTTAAGAAACATGAAGCTAATTTTGCTTGAGTTGTAGTCCACAAATTTGATAATTTATCTCAGGGTATCAAGCCAACCTTGAGAGAGAATGTTCAACTCATTGAATCTCTTCTCACATTTTCTCTGAATTCCAAACCAAGTACTTGAGACTTCTTAAACAACCAGTTGTATTGTTCTATGCTTTCCATTGACTGTAGTTGATTAGTTCACGTGAGTGGAGTATAACTGAAATAGTACTAATTTGGAAATGAGTTTGAAACTATCTTCTGTAACTGTTTTACACGGGAGGCTTATTTAGCATGAAAGTGTGAGTGAATTCATAGAATTATTTCTCCTTAATGAAAAACAAAAGTTGTTGTTTGGTGAGAAATCATGCCTTTGTTTGCAACACGTGATTTAAAGAAACTACTAAAGCTGTATTCTGATTTTTTTTTCAGATAGTTTCTGTGATATAGACTTTTTTATGTGTTTTCTGTGAATTTATATCATGCTGTAAAAGTGTAGCTTTGTAATAGTGTTAAGAATGTGACTGAGTAGATGAATCAGATTTTATTTTTCACGCCCAAGCTGTTTCCCTTTTCAATGTGTCCAATTAAAATATGTTACAGTTTTCATAGTGAGTGTTTCAGTGTATTATGAGAAGGATGAGGGACAGCTGGACCAAAATAGTTGTTCTCTGTGAAAGTTTAGGGAATTAGTGAAATATGCTTTAAAATTACCTATATTTGTTTTTCTCTCACCCTTAATTTCTAACTAAGGGCACTGGAAAACTGAAGTTCTGTGGTTAACTAAAGCTTTTCAAAGTCATGAAATTTGACCGTAAGCCAAATGTATTAATAGTGGTAACACATGCTGTGGGAAACTTCCGTGTGTTAACAGCTCTCACAGCTGGACTACATCTTCCAACCTCCCTGCCCGTTTAGCATGATCATGCCTTTGAGTTCCAGAGAATGGAGTGTGGATGGAGATGGCATGTCATTCCAAGACTTTGCCTGTGAAACTCCTCTCCATGGCCTCCGTGTTGTTTCATGAGCGTGTGATTGATGCTGGGGAGGGTGAAGCCTTAGCTGACTGCTGGACACAACAGACCGGAAGCCTGGAGCCCTCAGTGACTCTGTAGAACAGAATTACTGTGATGTGGATGAGAAGTCAGTGCAGGCTTAAACTGCTGAAAACTCATGTAAGAATCATACCAACAAATGTATGCTTCTCAGCTCTTGGGACCTTAGAATCAAGCTGTGTGCTCTGGAGGAAATAGGATTTAGTGAAGACAAGACACTGTCTCTGCCAGAGTTAACTTGCCCACGTTTTCAGGCATAGATATTTTGTGCGCTTAAAATGAAAATTCTGTGTATCTTACATTATCCCAGATGTCTTCTAACCCTGCAAAGTGATGTGAGTTGTATACTCACTAGGAATGTTTGGAAAGTCCAGCATAGATTCATTTCAGTTCCGGCATTTCAGTTCACTCTGAACCATGAATATTTCTGCAGCTGATCATTAACGTTGGTAATTGCACTGTTTCATAGCCAGCTTACTGGAATGATCTGTAATGCAGGCTGGCAACTGTCAACAGCTATCAGAAGCCATTTGAAATAATTTTCTGATTAGAGATAAGTTATTAATTTGTGCTCAGCTTTTCTACTCAGTGAATGTTAAAGTGGATTTTTGCCTCTTAAATATGGTAATAGCTTTTCCTTGGCATGCAAATAATTGTTATAAACTAAAAATTCCTTTCCCTCAAGAATCAACTTTCAAATGCCTTCGATGGATGATGCTTTTAAAAAATGTTATCATTCGGTTCTCAGAAGCTTGTTTTAGAGTTAGATTTGTTTTAAAAACTCATTTTGCCTGAAGTAAAGCTCTGTCTTTGCTGTTTTAGGAAGCAATGGAAGGACATTAAATTTCTTGTTCTTACACTCTTGCCCAAGTGTTTAATTAGAACATTTTCTACCAGGAAGAGACTGTTCTTTCTCAGTTCCCAGATAAAACAGTTGCCTTCTTAAGACTTTGGTGATAATGTTAATGTGATTAAGTGTTTGGATATCAAAGGCCAGGGGCCTGTCTTTTCTAAAAGAACTGGTTGTTTGGCTTTTGGTTTATATGTAATTTGGTGGTTTGGGCTTGCTTGAATACTAGATTCTGGGCCTAATTCTATCACTTTCTTGCTAAGTAATATCAAATAAATCTCTTAACTGCCCTCCTTTCTCATTCATTCATACCTATAACAGGAAAAGTTAGGAAGCCCTTTATAAAAGCTCTGTGATCCATTGAATTTATAATTTTTGCATGGGAGGTAGTACCTTTATCCTTGGTGACTGTTATTCTAGAGGTGAGAATAAGTTCTCTTTTAAAATATAATTTTATTGTAATTGTTTATTTTTGGCTGTGATGGGTCTTCGTTGCCGTGCAGGCTTTTCTCTGGTTGCGGCGAATGGGGGCTGCTCTTTTGTTGCCTTGCACAGGCTTCTCATTGCAGTGGCTTCTGTTTCAGAGCACAGGCCCTAGGGCATGTGGGTTTCAACAGCTGTGGCTCTTGCCTGGGCTCTAGAGCACAGGCTCAATAGTTGTGGCACTCGGACTCAGTTGCTCCGTGGCATGGGGGATCTTCCCAGACCAAGGATCGAACCCGTATCTCCTGCATTAGCAGGTGGTTTCTTTACCACTGAGCCACCTGAGAAGCCCCTTCAGGAAATTGGGAGAGTTTAAAATAATTCTTGAAATATTAAGTTCTAGAAACATCAAAATTTTCTAAGATTTATTTATGAGAAATTTAGTTTCACTTAAAAGTTTCAGTAGAGTATTTGAAATCCTCCGGGAGAAATTACTCTCTTTGGGTCCACGTACATCTGTGCAGTGATATTCTTATAATTATTCTTCAGGACCAACCGTAGAAATTCTTAAAAATATAGTTGTCTGTTTAGATTACATGCCTTTCCTTTCTGCTTTTGGATTGGACAGACAAATATATAGCTCAGTGAAATTATATTGTATGTGAGGAAATTGTTTACTCTTACCTACCTTATAAAGCATGCAAATTGCTTACTTTTCAGTAGATGCATTTAAAATAAATTATAGCTAAAAATAAAAAAAATTAAAAAATAAAATAAAATAAATTATAACTAATCAAATGTGTCGCTTTGTTTCCTTTTAAATGACACAGTTGTATGCCAGCACAGCAAAAGTAGAAATCAGTTTGGTTATCCTTTATTGCAGATGGAAGTTGATTGGTTCAAAAAATGAATTTGCAGCTACATGAATTGATATTTATGAATTGATGTGTAGATGAGTAGGAATCACAGTTGTGTCCAAAAGAGATGATTGCTCTTGAATATATGGTGAAATATTAGATAATTCTGTCCTCTTCTCCCCATCTGTCCACAATTTATTAGTGGAGAATAATGTAATTATGTTATTTGTTTTAATTTTTTGTGTGAAAGAAATACATACTGTAATTTTGGCTGTATGTGATATTCTTTTTTTTATTTTTATAATTGGAGTTAAAATGTTGAAACTTTTTTTGATTGGTTGTAGTTTAATACCAGTTAAATGAATTTAGTTGTTTTTCATAAAGCATTTTACATAATGTCTGTGTATGTGTATTAACTGGAAGTGAATGTTGACTAATGTCTAAAGTAAAAAAAGCAATTAGTGAATTATTTAACTATTATACTTTTAATAAAATATTTATATCTAGGTTAAAATAAAAATCTTGTAATTGATTTTACTGCTTATCATCACTGTTAATCTGAGAAAGTATTGGCTTACTGTTGCTTCCTAACATAAGTACATGTTCAATCAGAGCATGTCTCAGAAATTCAAACATAATTTCATGAGTTTACTGCTAATAATGGCTCTTAACCAAAGCAAAATGAGTGGGCTAAACAATGTAAATTAAAGGGTAATGCATCAGTTTACTAATTGTTTTTCTCCATTGCACACATTTTAAATTGTTTATGCATTATGCCACACTGGTGCTAAAACAAGTATTTACACTTTAGTTATGTTGCCATAGCAGTAGAAGATCTGTTAGGTTCTCAGCCAGTCTTTCTAAAATATAATCAGTATGTTCTTTTCTGTCGGTGTTTGTATTTCAATATGGCAGTGCTAATGTTGGCCTTATCAGTTTGTAAGCAGTTCTGCTTAGTTTTTCTAATTCTGTGCATATAAGCGAGATTCCCCTTAAATCAGACTGTCGAAGCCTCCCTTAGAGACTGAACTGTTTCTAGCAATGCCACCTACTCCTCTGGTATTTGTTTCCATTCATCTTTTTTAGATAGGAGACAATTTTGATGCTTTATATGCGGTTATTCCACAATTGGGCTTCCCTGGTGGCTCAATGATAAAGAATCTGCCTCTCAATGCAAAAGATGCTGGTTCAGTCCCTGAGCTGGGAAGATTCCCTGGAGTGTGAAATGACAGCCGACTCCAGTGTTCTTGCCTGGGAAATCCCAAGGACAGAGGAGTCTGGTGGGATGCAATTCAGTTCAGAAACTTCAGTCGTGTCCTGACTCTTTGCGACCCTGTGGACTGCAACACACAAGGCTTCCCTGTCCTTCATCATCTCCTGGAGCTTGCTCAAACTCATATCCATTGAGCCAGTGATACCATCCAACCATCTCATCCTCTGTCATCCCCTTTTCCTGCCTTCAATCTCTCCCAGCATCAGGGTCTTTTCTAATGAGTTGCTCTTCACATCAGGTGGCCAGAGTATTGCAGCTTCAGATTCAGCATCAGTCCTTTCAATGAATATTCAGGGCTGATTTCCCTCAGGATTGACTGGTTTGTTCTCCTTTGTGTCCAAGGGACTCTCAAGAGTCTTCTCCAGCACCACAGTCCAGAAGCATCAATTCTTTGGTATTCAGTCTTCTTTATGGTCCAACTCTCACATACATATGTGACTACTGGAAAAACCATAGCTTTGACTAGACGGACCTTTGTTGGCAAAGTAGTGTCTGCTTTTTAATACGCTGTCTAGGTTTGTTATAGCTTTTCTTCAAAGGAGCAAGCATCTTTTAATTTCATGGCTGCAGTCGCCATCTGCAGTGATTTTGGAGCCCAAGAAATTGAAGTCTGTCACTGTTTGCATTGTTTCCCCATCTGTTTGCCATGAAGTGATGGTACCAGATGCCATGATCTCAGTTTTATGAATGTTGAGTTTTAAGCCAGCTTTTTCACTCTCCTCTTTCACCTTCATCAAGAGGCTCTTCGTCAAAAGTTCCTCTTTGCTTTCTGCCATAAGGCTGGTGTCATCTGCATATCTGAGGTTATTCATATTTCTCCTGGCAGTCTTGATTCCAGCTTGTGTTTCATCCAGCCTGACATTTCGCATGATGTACTTTGCATATAAGTTAAATAAGCAGGGTGACAGTATACATACAACCTTGACATACTCCTTTCCCAATTTGAAACCAGTCGGTTTTTCCATGTCCGGTTCTAACTGTTGTTTCTTAACCTGCATACAAGTTTCACAGGAGGCAGGTAAGGTGGTCTGATATTCTCATCTCTTTAAGAATTTTCCATAGTGTCTTGTGATCCACACAGTCAAAAGATTTAGCATAGTCAGTGAAGCAGATGTTTTTCTGGAATTCTCTTGGTTTTTCTTTGATTCAACAGATGTTGGTAATTTGATCTCTGGTTCCTCTGCCTTTTCTAAATCCAGCTCATATCTGGAAGTTCTCGGTTCACATACTGTTGAAGCTTGGCTTGGAGAATTTTGAGCATTACTTTGCTAGCATGTGAAATGAATACAATTGTGCGGTAGTTTGAACACTCTTTGGCATTGCTTTTCTTTGGGATTGGAATAAAAACTGGCCTTTTCCAGTCCTGTGGCCACTGCTGTGTTTTTCACATTTGCTGGCATATTGAGTGCAGCACTTTCACAGCATCATCATTTAGGATTTGAAATAGCTCATCTGGAATTCCATTACCTCCACTAGCTCTGTTGGTAGTGATGCATCCTAAGGCCCACTTGACTTTGCATTCTAGGATGTCTGGCTCTAGGTGAGTGATCACACCATCGTGATTATCTGAGTCATTAAAATCTTTTTTGTATAGTTCTCCTGTGTATTCTTGCCACCTCTTACTAATATCTTCTACCTCTGTTAGGTCTATACCATTTCTGTCCTTTATTGTGCCCTTTATTTTGTGTCCTTTATTTTATTTTATTTTTGTGTCCTTTATTTTGCATGAAGTGTTTCCTTGGTATCTCTAATTTTCTTGAAGAGATCTCTGGTGCTACTGCTAAGTCACTTCAGTCATGTCAGACTCTGTGCGACCCCATAGATGGCAGCCCACCAGGCTCTGCCATCCCTGGGTTCACCAGGCAAGAACACTGGAGTGGGTTGCCATTTCCTTCTCCAATGGATCAAAGTGAAAAGTGAAAGTGAAGTCGCTCAGTCGTGTCCGACTCTTAGCGACCCCATGGACTGCAGCCTACCAGGCTCCTCTGTTCATGGGATTTTCCAGGCAAGAGTACTGGAGTGGGGTGCCATTGCCTTCTCCAGAAGAGAACTCTAGTCCTTCCCATTCTATTGTTCCCTGTATTTCTTTGCATGGATTACTGAGGAAAGCTTTCTTATCTCTCTTTGCTATTTTTTTCGAACTCTGCTTTCAGGTGGGTATATCTTTCCTTTTCTCCTTTGCCTTTAACTTCTCTTCTTTTCTCAGTATTTGTAAGGCCTCCTCAGACAACCATTTTGCCTTTTTGCATTTATTTTTCTTGGGGATGGTCTTGATCACTGCCTCCTGTACAATGTCACGAACCTCCATCCGTAGTTCTTCAGGCACTCTATCAGATCTAATCCCTTGAATCTATTTGTTACTTCTACTGTATAATCGTAGGGGATTTGATTTAGGTCACACCTGAATGGATTAGTGGTTTTCTGTACTTTCCTCAATTTAAGTCTGAATTTTGCAATAAGGAGTTCATGATCTGAGCCACAGTCAGCTCCTGGTTTATTTTTGCTGACTGTATAGAGCTTCTCCATCTTCAGCTGCAAAGAATATAATCAGTTTGATTTCGGTATTAACCATTTGGTGATATCCATGTGTAGAGGTGTCTCCTGTGTTATTGGAAGAGGGTGTTTACAATAACCAGTGCGTTCTCTTGACAAACCTCTGTTAGCCTTTGTCCTGATTCATTCTGTGCTCCAAGGTCAAACTGGCCTGTTACTCCAGATATCTCTTGACTTCCTACTTTTGCATTCCAGTCCCCTATGATGAAAAGGAAACATTTTTTTGGTGTTAGTTCTTTTTTTGTTGAAGATACGTCTTCATAGAATCATTCAGTTTCAGCTTCTTCGGCTTTAGTGGTTGGGGCATAGACTTGGATTACTGTAATATTGAATGGTTTGCCTTGGAACCAAACAGAGATCATCCTGTTGTTTTGGGGATTGCCCCCAAGTACTGCATTTCAGTCTCTTTTGTTGACTATGAGGGCTGCTCCATTTCTTCTAAGGGATTCTTTCCACAGTAGTAGATACAATGGTCACCTGAATTAAATTTGCCCAAAAGAGTTGGATATGACTTAGCTGCTAAGCAACAGCAACAATTCCAGAGCTATGCCATTTTGTTTCCAGTTGTTTACCTCTTAGCTTAAAAAAAATTCTCTTGCTTAGCTGTGTGTCAAAAAGATCTGGGTTTGAAGGTTCACTTTTTCCCTTGTTAGGATGTGAGTTTGGGAGTGTTTTTAAACTTTGGAGTCTAAACTGTACAGTAATAGTGAATTCAGGGTATTTTATTAAATGACCTAGTGAAGTGCTTGGTACATAAAAGAAGTTCAGTGAAACATATTGAATGAAAGAAGTATGCATAAACTTTAATTAGTTGCCTTTATTTCTTTTCCCCTTTCCAAGCTTTATTTCTTTTCCCCTTTTATAAATAGGTGTTTCCTGATATGAGTACCTCAGATTTGATTTCAGTATCAGAGAGAGGAGGCTCACCCAAAGGGCAGAAGCCAGGACACTCTGAATGCAAAAGGCAAGACTCCTTTCTTTGGAGGTGAAGGGTTGAGGTGCCCCTTGAGGAAATTCACATCTTAGAATAATACTTCCCAGCTTCCTTTATTTCTTTCTGTGGAAACAACCACAGAAGAGTGTGCCATGGAAACTACTTTCCCTTTGGTAGTTTAAGGATGAGGTAATACCTAAAGGGGAAAAGTGGGGGTGTGGGGAAGATCAGTTAAGAGTTTAGGATTAACATATATACACTACTGTGTGTAAAGTTGGTAATCAACAAGGACCCTTTTATAGCACAGGGAACTCTATTCAATATTCTGTAATAACCTATGTTTTGAAAAGAATCTGAAAAAAGAATGGACATATGTATATATAGGGAAAAAAAGTGTTCGTCACTCAGTCTTGTCCAACTCTTTGTGATCCCATGGACTGTAGGCCTGCCAGGTTCCTCTGGTTCCATAGGATTCTCCAGTCAAGAATACTGGAGTGGGTTGCCATGCATTCCTCCAGGATATCTTCCCGGGAGACCTGGGATCGAACCCAGGTCTCCTGCTTTGCAGGCGGATTCTTGACCATTTGAGGTACCAGGAAGCCACAAAAAATTATGAGGTAATCCCATGCTATGGTGACATTTATAACCATAAATAAAAACCATCTCAGGTTTCTCAGGGACTTTGAAGTTTGTAGGATAAACAGGTACTTACTATGTAGGAGTAATTTTGTGAATGACAGAGCATTGCTGTTTATGCTCTGTTTATGGTAATCATTTTATCCTCAGCTCCCTATCAGCAGGGCTCTAGAATTACTGTGACCACTTACCCCTTTTGTAAAGAGCATTTGAGCTTCTTCCTTATACAAAGAGCTGTAGACCCATTTGGAAGCTAGGTGAATCAGCCCTGGCTGTCATGTGCCACATACTCCCTTCTGTTTGCCCAGTCCCTGCACTCACTTCTACTTCCCTTTGGCCTTGGCTTTCTCTGCAAAAGATGGACACTGATTCTCTTGAGAAACCTATATGCAGGTCAGGAAGCAACAGTTAGAACCGGACATGGAACAACAGACTGGTTCCAAATAGGAAAAGAAGTACATCAAGCCTGTATATTGTCACCCTGCTTATTTAACTTCTATGCAGAGTATATCATGAGAAACGCTGGGCTGGAAGAAGCACAAGCTGGAATCAAGATTGTCAGGGGAAATATCAATAACCTCAGATATGGAGATGACACCACCCTACTGGCAGAAAGTGAAGAGGAACTAAAAAGCCTCTTGATGAAAGTGCAAGAGGAGAGTGAAAAAGTTGACTTAAAGCTCAACATTCACAAAACTAAGATCATGGCATCTGGTCCCATCACTTCATGGCAAATAGATGGGGAAACAGTGTCAGGCTTTGTTTTTTTGGGCTCCAAAATCACTGCAGATGGTGATTGCAGCCATGAAATTAAAAGACACTTACTCCTTGGAAGGATAGTTATAACCAACCTAGATAGCATATTAAAAAGCAGAGATATTACTTTGCCAGCAAAGGACCGTCTAGTCAAGGCTATGGTTTCTCCAGTGGTCATGTATGGATGTGAACGTTGGACTGTGAAGAAAGTTGAGCGCTGAAGAATTGATGCTTTTGAACTGTGGTGTTGGAGAAGGCTCTTGAGAGTCCCTTGGACTGCAAGGAGACCCAATGAATCCATCCTAAAAGAGTCCTGGGTGTTCATTGGAAGGACTGATGCTAAAGCTGAAGCTCCAATACTTTGGCCACCTCATGCAAAGAGTTGACTCACTGGAAAAGACCCTGATGCTGGGAGGGATTCGGGGCAGGATGAGAAGGGGACGACAGAGGATGAGATGGCTGGATGGCATCACCAACTCGATGGACATGAGTTTGGGTAAACTCCAGGAGTTGGTGATGGACAGGGAGGCCTGGTGTGCTGTGATTCATGGGGTCTCAAAGAGTCGGACATGACTGAGCAACTGAACTGAACTGAACTGATCCACTTAAGCTATATCCCTCTTTTCATGTGTGTGCATGTGTGTGTAGATACTATGTCGGGTGCTTTGATCAAACTTATTGCAATGGCAGATGTGGACAATATTTCTAAAAAGTAAAACACGTGAGGTAATCTACATTACTTGTAGCTTATAGTCAGTTCTTTTCAATAAAATGTTTTTAGGTATATTATGATTTGCACCTTCTGCTGTGCCATGGGCTATAGGTAACTGCAGATATATCGATGAAGAAAATGCAGTTTCTGCCCAAGATGAGGTCTGGGTTCTACACTTAGTTTGGAAGCTAAAGGCTAGAAAATGAAAATCTTGAAGAGAGTAGTGCATTGAAACTCCAATCCTTTACCTTAGTTCACCTACACATTTCTGCCCAATTCACTTTGTCTGGGAAACTTGCCTTCCCCCACACCATGGGGCAAATCACATGCCCTTGTTTTATGCTCCAGTTTATGGTGAATCTTTCCTTCAGAGCATTTGTAATAACTAATTTTTTTTTATTTGGGTGATATTTTCTTTGTGTTTTCCTTCAATGAGCTAGAAAGTTCCTGAATTCAGGGTTCCTATCTATTTAATTCAGCTGTGTTGGCACAGAGTAGGTGCTCAATAATCATTTAGTCCATATTTGGTTAAATGAATACTGAACTCTATGAATGAGTGGTGAGAACTAATTGTTGAATTCAGTTTCTTGTTCTTTCTTTTCACTCTGAATGTGAATGTCATTTCTCTCAAGGGTTTATTAATATTTGCTGTGTTTACAAAGCCTCTCTTCCATGCTTTTAAAAGTTTTATTTTGTAGTATTTTTTAGTTATCATGGGATAATCACTTAGAATTGCTTTCTCAGAGTCATGTTTGTGATTGGTAGAGTGGTTTAAAATATTTGAGTGCTTTGTTTAAGTGAGTGGGTATTTGAGAAATAACGCTTGGAGTAGACAGGACCAACTCCCGCATTCATTAGTTCTCTGCCATTTTTGTAGGTGGAAGTAAGTTAAGGCTTAACTATTTTCCTTTACATTTTAATGAATATTTCTATGCCAATATCTTGTTTCCTTTGTTAAATCACAATGTCCAGTGAAGACACTTCATTGATATTTGCAATTTTAGAAAACGGAGTGGGTGTGAGTGATGAATGGATACATTGAATTAGGCTGAGGCATAAGAATGATGTGAATTTTAAAGTGTCTAGGAACCAGGTCATTTAAAATGGTAAAAGTGATTCTGCTGATCTTAACATTTTGAGTTCTGATCGACTTTTGTCCTTTTGATATTCTCTTACAGTCTTTTAAAATTGACCCCATTCTTCTACTCTTTTCTCTCTACCATTCTGAGTGCAGTTTAATTGGTGATTATCTCAGCTTCCCTCTTTTGCTGTTTGTCACACTGTCTTATTTCCTGTCAGGCCCTTGTTTTCTTAGGAATCACACTTTCAGAGTTAAGGTAATATGGTTTCCTCAGTTCTTAAAGAACTACACAGATTTGTTTTTTCTTTTTCTTTTTGACACCCATATGGGACTTTTGGTTACACCCTTCTGCTAATTAGTTGCCTTTTCTTTCCCGAGAGTGCCTGATAGAGAAATAGTTGTAAAAGAGAAGTAAAACTACCATTTTAATGTTTTTAATAATTTAATATCAAGGAATGCAATATTTTTGAATTGATAGCTTCTCCAGCAAAGTTTAAAACACTGTGGAAATTTATAGGATATGATTTTGATAGCACTCAAGATGAAATTTTATATGAAATATTTTAGAGTTTTTCCATATCCTTTTCATATCAGGGACACCTAGATGTTACTTTGAAAACTATTTACTGGGATGAGACAAAAGTTCTTCACTGATGTAGAGAAAAGTAACCAATAGCTCATTTTCTATTCAAAGTGACTGAAGATTTAAACTTTTTTCTCATATGCGTACTTAGTTATGTGATAGTAATAATTTTTTGCTTCTGTCTTGTGGTGTACATATAAATGTGCAGTCGTTGAAAATTACCCCTCTTCTAAAGTGAAAATCTCATTCATTTAAAAAAATCCATAAATTTTTGCTTTTACTGCTTTCACAACTCTGAACCAAGTAAAAGTTTTCCATAGTCACCTCACCATTATAGAATCTTTGCTTTGATAACTAATATAGATTTGCAAAATTGATGCCAAATAGAATTGCACATTATCTCCATTCACAAAGGTTGCTTTGCTAAGGAAACAATGTACAAAGGAACAATAATGTTTTTTTTCACATTTGGCTATTAAATACATTTTATAATTTGTTTAAATTGAATGACGTCTGACTTGGAGCAAGAGCTGGTGTTGTGCTACATATAAATGTTAATAAATATGCTGTACAGATTCAATTTAATAATTGTGGAAAATGATAAAATGTAATGAAAGACATCAGGACCAAAGAAGAGCAAAGTTCTGGACCAAATGCTGTGTAACTAAGGGCTCATTGATAGACCTCTCTGGATCTTAATTCCCTCATTTATTAAATGAGAGGCCCGGAAAGATGGTCCATTTTTATGCCTATAATTCTGAGTGTTATGAGAGTAAATTTTATCTCTCTTTGCAGTTCAGAAAGTTAACTCTTTTTGAATTATTTCTTTTTGGTTAGGTATGAATATCTCCTGCAGGCATTTTCCATCCATATTTCCAGATTAGCTGTCTTGAATGTTTTTCCTTCCTTTTCTTACCGGTAAATTTGGACTCTGTCTTGACACTGATGACAACTTCAGTATCCTTCTTGTCACCTTGCAGACTTTAAACATAAAAATCCTCATTGGTTTTAAAAGGGAAAAAAAAAAGTATGCATTAGTACTGTGAAGCTTAGCCTTGAAATATTTCTTTGCTTTTAAAAAATATTTGTTACTTGAACAGAATTTATTTCAGAATGTAAAATGGGAGAAGAAAGGAGCTAGATTCATTTGAGAATCCATTTATAGACAAATAAACATTTCCGATACTTTCTTAAAGTGAATACATGTGGAAATGTATTAACTGAGGTATGATGGAGTGTTTTAGCTTGTCTCTTATTGATTAGGGCAAGCACCTGGCTATATTTCCTCTTTTGAGATTGAAAAACAAAACTTCAAGTCATCAGCATGGATTGTAGATGGATTTTAACTGGATTTTGTCTTAGTTTTATCAATTTTTTCTTTGTTAGTTTCTGTAATTCTGTAAATCTCAAACCTACTTCTATGACAGAACTGAGTTATGTTTGATTTATTAACCAGTACTTTAGCAGATGAAATATTTATTCATTGACAAAAATTGTTGAGATGTTTTTGTTATATTTTAAATAATTTCCTTTGAAAATAAGTTATACTTTTAGAATATGAAAGTGTTCTTTTGTTATGAAGATCAAAGGTGAAATACAACAGATGAAGAAGCAACTGCGTAAACTTGGAAGCCAAGATGTAACCTGTGAGGGAAAGGATACCTGGGGAAGGGGGGCTAACTTTGGGACTGTGACTTTATTCTGTTGTCTTCTATGTTCAGGAGTACTTTAAGGAAGGAGTTTAGATCTTGTTTCAAAATAATTAGAAGTTTCTTGCCATAATGAAGCTCAGTGTGCAAAATCCTAAAATTCCAAAAGACTTAAAGGAGGATGTCAGAAATCCTAGCTATGCTTCTGGTTCCGCCTGGAATTGAACAAATCCCTGTATATTTGTGTTTCTTAGTCTGTAGAAGAAAATGGCAACCCACTCCAGAATTCTTGCCTGGAGAATCCCATGGACAGGGCCTGAACAATGCTCATAGAAACTCTTGTGAAGCCTGAGCTGGACACTGGGGATTGGCTCCACATAGAGGCCCAAGGCCAGTGGCTGAAACTCAAGGGACTGAGGCTTAGGGTGCTGGGTTGGCTGGGGCGGGTGGGGCAGGGTGGTGAGTGAGGCTGGGTTGAGTTGGTGGGTGTTCTCAGCCTGGAAGACTTGGCTCTAGTCCTTGTCTCTTTGACCTTGTGAAGATGAGACCAGCTGCTTTGGTCTAGAGGCATGATCACAACCCTTCCACACACACACACAGATAGTTTTTCTTGGATTTCTTCTCTTGCACCGCACCTAGCATCAGGCTGCACACAGAAGGTGTATGCTTGCTGCTCCCAATTCCTGTAACTTGTTGCACAAACCCAAATTCAAAGCCCAGTCTGACCCTTCTTTGGTTGCCCATTTATCAATCCCATTGCAGCCACACCTCCCTATCCCTACCACCCTCTTCTCCGCCATGTCCCAGGTGGCCTGTGGTTAGTAGGAGATTCTGCAGCAAGGGGACTGCAGACAGACATGCCAAGATAGGCAGAGTTCGATCAGGAAGGCAGGGGAGGTTGGATAGATGCAGTCAGCCCAGCCCCACCCCTTCAGCATCCCGGGTAAGGGGCAACTGGGAGGGTAAAAGTCAGCTCCCAGAAGGTGCTCCATTAATGCCTGTTGTCAGCAGAAGCTAGGCATACCTGGGGTTGGTCCCTAGCAGTCTCCCATCCCAGGCAATGAGGCTGGTGGTGACAACTGCAGCCTAGCAGGCTGCAGTCTATGGGGTCGCAAAGAGTCAGTCAGACATGACTGAGCGACTTCACTTTTTTTTAATCTGTAAAATGAGGGTGTACATGAGGTGATTACTAATTTCTGTTCCACTTGAACACTCTGTGAAGTACAGATCATATTATGAATACCTTTTTTTTTTTTCATTTCCAAAGCTTTTTTTTAAAATCCTTTGGTTGGCCTTCAGAGAGTGAAATCAAAACAGACTCTCTCCATTTTGAATTTCTTTGTTTAATTATTTTTGCTCTTTGTCCAAAAGAATGAGCACCTTCATCTCTTGGATTTGAGTCAAATGAACACGTAAAACAGAAAACTCATAGCATTGTGCATTTGTCTGTACAGGTCTGGCCCATGTAAATCTGGCAGATATCTCAGGTTTATCTGTATCTAAAGAAGAAAGATGTGCTTGTTGAACCTTGAATAAAGGACCACCAGACAGCTTTTTGTCCTTTCCATTGTGAAGACATATTCATCTTGATCTTATGATGGTGGGAAATGTCCATTATCTCCTTTAGATATTTTTCTCTTTTTTTGTATATAGTTATTGGGAAAGCATAAAGTATAGGACTCAATGCTTAGGTATTTGTGTGTAGATTTCTTATTATAATTAGTTATGTGACTGCTTAACTACAGAATGTGGCCTCATGAGTCATGCTTTTAAAATATTAAAAGTTGATACATTCCAGTTATACAAATTCAATACTCAGAATTGCTAAATCTAAAATACTCTGAAAATTGAAGCAGAATTACTTTGCAAATCTGGCCCATGTTTAGTGACAAACTAATCTGAACTGACATGAAGTTATTTATAGTGGGAACATTTATGCATCTTCCTCTGTATGTATTACTGGTTTTGATGGTAAGGTAAAATATGCACTCTCTTACTGTTCTATAATGTGAAAAACTCTGAATTTCAAGATACATCTGGCTACTGGGGATTCAGATAAGAGACAGAGATCTTTATTATTATTAATTTTCCCAAAGGATTAACATGTGAACAATGTTTGGTTTCTTACTCATTTTTGCTGGTAATGGAAATACAATGCAATAATTTAGACAATAATTTAGTGCTTGCCCCTAAGAAACATTGGAATTCAAATCTGGAAAAATAAAATACACACAATATGGGAGAGGATCTTAACAAACACAAAGCATATAAAGTACTTATTTATCGGAATGAGTGCATGGTACCCGTGAGTTTTAAAGCCAGTGTTGTTTGCTCTAAATGCCAGTAGTGTTTTGTTGTTGTTGTTCAATCACACAGTCGTGACCGACTCTGTGACCTCATGGACGGCAGCACACCAGGTCTCCCTGTCCCTCACCATTTCCCGAAGTTTGCCCAAGTTCATGTCCATTGCACTGATGATGCTGTCCAGCCATCTCATCCTCTGATGCCCTCTTCTCCTTCTGTCCTCAGTCCCTCCCACCATCAGGGACTTTTTCAATGAGTTGGCCGTTCTCATCAGGTGACCAAATACTGGAGCTTCAGCATTAGCATCAGTCCTTGCATTGAGTATTCAGGGTTGCTTTCCCTTAAGATTGACTGGTTTGATCTTGCTGTCCAAGGGACTCCCTCTGAGAGTGTTTTGTACAGACTTGCTAAACATGATTAAAAGAAATTCGGAATAGAAATAGTTGATAGGCAGACTGATATTTGCATAAATGCGAATTAATGGACTACTCTGGAAACATTCAATATTTTGTTGAGTAATTTGGCTTTGAAAACAAAGTGGTAAAAATTGTGTTTTAATGACAAATGCAAATGATATACAATAGTTTTGATTCAGCAGATTATATATATATATTTTAGTAACTATATGAATGAACATGAGTTTGAGTAGGCTCCAGGAGTTGGTGATGGACAGGGAAGCCTGGTGTGCTGAAATCCATAGGCTTGCAAAGAGCCGGACACGACTGAGCGACCAAACTGATAGGAATGAGATTGTGACTAATTCTCAAATAAAAGTGCTTTTAAATTTCCGATCTGTGCTCATAGATGACATTCAAAGTTGATGAAAAGCTTGCTCCTGACATAACAGATGGTGTGTATTGGGCTGTCTGGTGGGCAACTTGACTTTTAAAATAAACTAAAAATTCAGTTGCTAGTACTGTCACTGTTTTTAAAATTATAGTTGATGTACAATATTATATAACTTGCAGGTATGCAGTACGGTGATTCACAATTTTAAAGGTTATATTCCAGTTATAGTTATTATAAAATATTGGCTATATTCCCCATGTTGTACAGTATATCCTTATCATTTATTTTATACCTGACAGTTTATGCTTTTTAATCCGCTGCCTCTGTGTTGCCCCCGCTCCTCTCTCCCTACTGGTAGCCACTGGTTTGTTCTCTGTATTTACGTCTGCTTCTTTTTTGTTATGTTCACTAGTTTGTTGTGATACCAATACTTTTTGAAAATTTTACATTGCTTAGAAAGCTTTATATTTTAAAATTCTTTTTGAAATAGTTTTTCTAAAACTTTAAAATGTTTGCCTTATTGACTTTAACTTAATATTCTTGTAAGACATTTTTTGAATAATTATATTAAGCTGTAACAGCTGTTATGGGCTTCCCTGGTGGCTCAGATGGTAAAGAATCTGATTACAATGCAGGAGAGCTGGATTCGATCCCTGGGTCTGTAAGGAAACCTTGGAGAAGGAAATGGCAACCCACTCCAGTATTCTTTATGTTTGCGTGCGTGAAAGCTATGACCCTTCGGTCGTGTCCGCCTCTTTGCGACCCTAGGGACTGTAGCCTGCCAGGCTCCTCTGTCCATGGATTTCTCCAGTCAAGAACACTGGAGTGGGTTGCCATTTCCTCTTCCAGGGGATCTTCTGGACCCAGGCATTGAACCCATGTCTCTTGCATTGGCAGGTGGATTCTTTACCACTGAGCCACCTGGGAAGCCTGTATAAATGTTTGCTTAGATTTCAATTTAACGATACTCAGGGTCAGAAAAGGTAGTTGTTAAATAATTTAGGAAATGGCGTATCAATCATACGCCTCACAGTTTGTTGTACATAAAAAAGGGCTTTTGTCAGTGTTTATGGTAGAATCTGTGGCTTTGTTATCTGTTCCAATCTCTTACCTTGTGAGGTTTCATTTTCACATTCAGTGTGGTTACTTATTTTCTTACCAAGTCAGATTCTCTACAATTCCCTACATATCTGGTCCTCACACTTGTTCATCTTTTCCTTAAATCTGTAGTACTCATCAGCTTCTGGTGTATTCTCAAGTGTGACCTCTACCTCCAAAAGCCTTCTTTAAGTCGCCTTGTACCATGGAGAGCACTTCTCACTTCACGCACTCTCTGGACAGTAACTGAGAACTTCACTGTTGAAAATGAACTTAAGTGACAAAATTTGCTATGGAAAATAATGTTGGAAAATCTTGTGGCAGCTTATGAACTAATGATGTTAAATGCAAAAATATAGAAAGAGTTGTACAAAAATTTTTACCTTTGAACTTTATCTGTCTTTTTTATGGATGTTTTATTTCAGATCCCATATGGACATTTACCTTCTTTTCAGTTGGTATATGTGAACATGGTAATAGTTTATGAAGGATCTCTTGACTAAAGTTGGGGGTTGGGAAATCTCATAAAGGAAATTTCATTTTCCTTTTCACTGGCCTTCTTAAGAAAAGGAAAGGGAAGAAAGAAAAGAAAAGACCTTCGTGATGGTGCAGAAGCAGAGAATCGAGTTCTTCATTTGCCTTAGGCTATCCCTGGATGAGTACATTAATCATAGTAATCATAATTATACATAGTCCTACATGATAACAGAAGGAGGCATATAAGTGAATTATGTGCAGAAATAATCACAGTCATTTCAAACAAGTCAATATGTCACTAACGTATTTACTGTTGTATAAAATTGATTCTCCTTTCCTATTTCTGTCCTTAGAACTGTGTAATTCTCAGCCAAATTGCAATGTTCCCAGGACAGTTAGTGTACATTTTCTATAATATCGCAGATTGACTGAACAAAGACAGCTAATGCTCTTTCTCATTTTCTGTCTCTCCCTCTCTGCTTTGCTTTTCTCTGCATTCTTTGCCCTGAGAAACTTTTTCATTGACTTACCTGGGATGAAGAGTGTTCTCACTTTTTAGAAATAGAGAAGTGACTTTCCATTGGTGCTGGAGTTTTCCCATTTTCTTCAGTGAATTCACAGCACCCAAATCAAGGATGCCCAAACACAGGTTCATTCTTTAGCCAGGCATTGCCTAGAAGGGGAAGCTAAGAGAGTGAGATCTTTCTGCCCATCCTAAATTGAAATCCTCAAAAGATTATCTATGCAGACCCATGTGTTAGACAAACTGTATTCTAGAGTCTCAATATCATTAGTATCACTGTAATGTATTACTGCAATGGAAATTCATCATGAAGGATTTGTAGTGATTGGAAGAATATTTTTGTAAGTCAGATTGATGGTCGCTCCTCTCAGTTGATAGTGTTGTAATAGGATTCCAGTGTACATTTGTGTGGCTCATGGGGAGCTAGCTAAGCAGGATAGTTTCTGTAATTTATTTAAACATGTTTGCATGGCTTGTAAATATTGAAATTTCAAGATCTTCAAGTGCCTTTTGTTGTTTGTTCAGATATTATAATCAACATTGCAAATATCAAGTGTAATATTTTCATAATTTTGAGCATGTTGAATTATAGATGAAGGTACTTGAACCCTTTGCATGTATATATAATAAACACAGGCAATGTGACTCCTGTGTTCTCTCATTTAGAACATCATATAATACAATAAAATTCCACAACAATGATTAGTTTCATGCAGACACATTATAGGCCAAGTTATTTCTCTTAATCTATTTCATATATTTAAAAAAAAGTCTGTTCCATGAGTGAGAGACACTGTTATTCATGTCACCTAAAATCAGACTTATAAACAGACTTAAGTTAATTGGATTTAGATGGTTTATCTTTGATAAGACATAAAATACTTATTCTGTGATTTTAAGAGTGATTCAGTATGTATCCATGGCAGGGAAGCTGTACATAAATTTTGAACATATCTTAGGATGTATGCATGCATTCTATGTTGCTTTGGTCGTGTCTGACTCTTTGCAACGGTATGGACCACACCCTGCCAGGCTCCTCTGTCCATGGGATTCACCAGGCAAGAATACTGGAGTGGATTGCCATTTCCTTCTCCAGGGGATCTTCCTGACCCAGGGCTCGAACCTGCATCTCTTACGTCTCCTGCATTGGCGGGTGGGTTCTTTACCACTAGAGCCATGTGAGAAGCCCACATCTTAAGATACTATGCGTAATTTGAGCTTCTGGGACCTTGACTTCCCAGGTGGCAACAGTGGTAAAGAACCTTCCTGCCAATGAAGGAGTCTTAACAGACAGGGATTTTATCCCTGGGCCAGGAAGATCCCCTGGAGGAGAAAATGGCAACCCACTCCCGTATTCTTGCCTGGAAAAGTCCATGGACAGAGAAGCCTGGTGGGCTATAGTCCTTGGGGTCACAAAGAGTTGGACATGACCGAAGCAACTTAGCATGCATACATGGGACACACCTGTGAGTGAGATACACCATTATTTGTTTAACCATTCCCTGTTCATGAACATTTTAGTTCCTTCTAACTTTGCAATGACCCAAAAGTACTTTAGATAAAGTGTACAGTATTTATGCTGCTAAGCTGCTAAGTCACTTCAGTCGTGTCCGACTCTGTGCGGCCCCATAGACGGCAGCCCACCAGGCTCCCCTGTCCCTGGGATTCTCCAGGCAAGAATACTGGAGTGGGTTGCCATGTCCTTCTCCAGTGCATGAAAGTGAAAAGTGAAAGTGAAGTTGCTCAGTCGTGTCTGACTCCTAGCGACCCCATGGACTGCAGCCTACCAGGCTCCTCTGTCCATGGGATTTTCCAGGCAAGAGTACTGGAGTGGGGTGCCATTGCCTTCTCCACAGTACTTATGAAGTTGACTTTATTATTTTAACACCTAAATATGAAATAAAGAGACCTTCATTTATAAATGCCTAAGCTTCTTTGTTTATGTTCACATGATTCAAATGAGAATTGGAGGTACAGATATTTGATTTACTGATATACATGTTCTTTATCAGAAAAATCTCATTTGTAATGCTACAGATAAATTATTTGCATTATGATCAGGTTTTTTTTTTTTTTTTTTTACAGCTAAACTTTTATCCCTGTAGAGTAGAAAAATATCTGAGGTGATTAAAAATCCGTTAGGAATCAGATACTCATTTGCAGGGCCCACTGAACAATGCCCATTGTTCCAGTGTAAAACACTCAGAATTCTTTTGGCCCATTTTCATGTTTTTGACACCTTTTCCTATAGTATTCCTCCTCTGATCATAGGTAATTCCCAAAGGTAATTCTTCATCACAAAAAGCATCAACAAGAGTATTAATTGGCCATAGAGGCCTCCTTGAGCTTGTAGATCTAGAATCATGTTTTATTAAGGTGATAGAATTTTTTTTTTTTACTTTTTATTTTTTTATTTTATTTTTTTTTTAATTTTATTTTATTTTTAAACTTTACATAATTGTATTAGTTTTGCCAAATATCAAAATGAATCCGCCACAGGTATACATGTGTAAGGTGATAGAATTTAACTTCCCTCCAGAATTTTTCATAAGAAATCTTAGATTAGAGTTGTAAAGCCTCTATTATTTGCTTCTCTGAGGCTGGAAAAACAAAACCAAGACACACGTTACAACAGATTTCATTTTCAGTACCTATGTAATTGGATGAGTAGCTGTTTAGTTGGGTCCTGCCAGAAAATGACCTTTCTCACCTGCTGTAACTCTGCGAATCTACCAGCCAAGCAATTTTCCTGGCAGAAATTTGTAAGCATTAGTTCCATATAAAAGTCAATTCTTGTCCCTCAGTAGTTGCTTGTCATTTCTGATTAAATGAAAATCATTTTGAAATATGATATTCTCAGGATAGCTTTGGTTACACAATGGCTTTGTCCAGTAATATCCTGGTAAAAAAGAGAGGCAGATTCTTATTGAAGCTGTAAAAATAACTATGGTCATGAAACATAAGGGGACTCATTAGGAGTTTTTGAATTCTGGAAGGATCAGTGAGAGCTAGATGCTTTTTCTAAATGTTTCGTTTTAGTTTCTAAAAACAGTGTCTACAAAACTGAAAGCTGGAGACAGCTCAAAAAGAAAGAAGAAAGATGAAACTCTTATCTATTTGATAGAAAATAGAATATTAAAACAGGAACAACAGTATCTCAACAGATAGCTATGATTAAATATTCCTGATCACTTGACTCAATTGGATGTCATTCTTGTTTCATTGGATCTGTGGTCAGTAGAATCTGCCTTGGCCTTCTGCTTCCAAGAAAAATCCACATGTTGTATTTAGACATATATTCAAAACAGGTATTCTGATTGTAACTGGTTTGTTAAACTCGCCACTTTTCCTTGGTTAAACCATCCACATGGTGCTCTTTGTGTTAAATTTTTGTTACTTTGAGGCTGTCTTTTAGTTACATATTCACTGGCTTAAGAATGAATTGCATTTGCTAATTGAATATCTAGTAATCAATTAACTTGGTGGTCAAAATATGTCAGATTTAAGTACATTACCCTTGTTTTCAAATAATTATACTTTCCACATTAATCTTGTGAGAACAAATCATTTTTCAAAAGCTTAATGAAGAGTGAAAGGCTAATTGATTTTAGCAAGCATTAGGAAATACTGTTCTACAGTTTGAAAGTCTCCTGTTTCACTGCTGACTTCCCAAGAGCAATGGATAGGACTACAGCTTTCCAAATCCAATTTTACATACATGTAGTATTCAAATAAAATAAGAAATCAAATGCCCATGAAAGGCTAAAAAAAAAAAATCATTTTACCACAAAGAAAAAAATGTTATACTTGAAAGAAATCTTTGACAAACAGAAAAAAATAAATTGCTTGCAGCTTTCAGTGTACAATATCTAATGTATTACAGTTGCTTTCAGGTCATATGTTCTATTAAAATTATAGATATAACTTAAAACCCTAAATAAATCACTTGTATATTTGCTGTGTGTGTGTTAGTCACTCAGTCGTTTCTCTTTATGACTCCATGGACTGTAGCCCACCAGGCCCCTTTGTCCATGGAATTCTCCAGGCAAGAATACTGGAGTGGATTGCCATGCCCTTCTCCAGGGAATCTTCCCTACCCATGGTTCGAGCCTAGGTTTCCTGCATTGCAGGTAGATTCTTTACCGTTTGAGCTACCTGGAAGAACCCAAATGTCTATTAGTTTTTAATTTAAATAGCTTGTACATGTTTACATTAAAGTAACTCAAGCAGTTTAATAGATCCATGTCCAAATTAAGATGATTTTGGTCAAAAGAAACAAAACTATTTTATGCTAACTTTAACTGTAAAAGTTTGTCCCTGCCATGAAGTTTATTGATAATGAGACTTAAGATTGTTTTGATCAGAGTCTTGCCTCTGTCTCTGTCTCTGAAATTTTCTAAGCTCTGCCTTTCTCTGTTCACCATGGGTTTTAGGAGTCTACCAACAGAAACTATGGCTATATGCTTCCTTATCCACAAACAGGAGGAGCAAGTGTCACTTCCCAAACCATTAAATAAAAGTTCCAGGCTTTACTCTGAACAAATCACTCTGAACCAACCACTGATGCCAAGGTATAGGCTAGTGACTTCTCTTTTCTACTTTCAAAGAGGGATCGGCAATTCTGATCAGCCTGAGAGAAGGGATTCTCCTTCTACAAGTTCAAGGACTTCTTCTTGCAATGAGCTAGGAGGCCTTGTGGATATCCATTACAGACTTATTAAAAAACCTTTTCTCATGCTTGAATTTTGGGGAAGGGGAGGAAGTTGAAAAATCAATTTTTTTGGATCATCTCCTTCCATGCCACAAGCTTCTTTTTTCCACATCACATCTTCCATGTAACTGTCATTGACAAGACTGACTAGAAAATAGATATTACCTCGCCTAACAAAGAAGCAGGAGAAAGTTAGCCAGTTTCATCTTCTCAGGTTCATGTGGCTTGGTAAAGGCATATTCTCAAATCCATGCTCTTTCTCCTGCGCTCTTCAGGTTGTAAACCAAGTCATATTTGCTAAGTAATGTGAGGAAGTTTATTCTGAGTTGGAAGATAAAAAGATGTATACATTTGAAGTAAACATTCATTCCACAAATACTGACAGTGTTCCCACTAGGTGCTAGGTGTGTGGTAGGTACTGAGAAATTACGATGAGGAAGGCAGATGCCTTCTAATCTCACAGATTTCATGGGGGAAGCAAATGTTCACATCACATAAGTAAGGGCATAATTACAAACTGGGCAACTGCTGTGTTCTGAATGGTCTGTCCAGGTCTGGTAAGCTTGATCAGAACGCTTATTCCTAGGAGGTGACATTTGAGTTAAGATCTGAAGGGTGAGGATGAGTTGGGCAAAAAGGAACAGGAGGAGGAAGACAATTCCAGACAGAGGGAAGGGGGAAGAACTGAGAGAGGGGTTTTTTGGTTTTTTTTTCTCTTTTTTTGTCAGGCACAGAGAGAGTGAAGAAACAAAAGGATGAGAGGAGATAGGCTGGATCCTGAAGGGTCTTCAGATGGTATTAAGAATTGTGCTTGATATCCCACAAGCAGGTGTCTTGGAGAGAACTGATTTTGTGTACCTCAACTACTGGAGAAAGTTGGTGAGGCAATATCTTAATATTTATTGCAGGTATTTCTCTGAGTATTTATAATGTTTTCTTAAAACATGTTTTCCTATCACTGCAAAGCCTTGCTTCAGTTACAGAATTATTTCATCATGCTCAACTTTTCAGCCTTGTCATGCTATGCAAATAATTTGTAGCACCTTTAAACTTTAAAACCATTTATAACTTGAGCTTAGATCTAAAATGGTGAAGATAAAGGTTTTTGTATGTATCCTCAGTCGTGTCTGACTCTGCGACCTCATGGACTGCAGCCCACCAGGCTCCTCTGTCCATGAGATTCCCCAGGCAAGAATACTGGAGTGGGTTGCCATTTCCTACTCCAGGGGATCTTCCTGACCCAAGGATTGAATCCTTGTGTCTTGTGTCTCCTGCATTGCTAGGTAGATTCTTTACCACTGGTGCCACCTTGGAAGCCCGTCTCCTTTTTAGTGAATATTTATCAAAACAGTATTGAATTAGTTATAGCTGGAAACTTTGCAGAAGAGAAAACTTTAAACATTAGACTTTGAGGGAAGAAATATGGAAATTATATACATAATCTAGTGAAGGTGTCGGGTGGTAGTTGTATATAATTAACTTAACATGATGCGAAGAGCCAACTCGTTGGAGAAGATTGATCCTGGAAAAGATTGAAGGCAAAAGGAGAAGGGGGTGGCAGAGGATGAGATCGTTAGATAGCATCACTGACTCAATGGACGTGAATCTGAGGGCACTTTGGGAGATAGTGGAAGAAAGAGGAGCCTGGCTGCAATCCATGGAGTTGCAGAGTCGAACATGACTATAGAGACTGAACAACAAAAACTTAATAGTGATGACCTGGCATTCTCTGTCCAATATTCATGTCTTGTTGGAATTGTACTTGTAATCTCCTCTTATTTTTGGTTACGATTAAAGAGAGAAGTAGAACTTTATTTAAATAAGCTATTGACTTGTTTTTAACTAAGGCAGTATAAAAGAATGATTTTGCTCTTACTGTATAGTTTGTTAATGCTATAAATAAAGGATGCATCTAGGTTACTAATCAAAATTGGATTTAAGTCTTTCAAGTTCATCCTTGTTGAAAAGATGGTTTACTTACAAGTCTAAACATTCAACCTATCAGTTCAGTTCAGTCTCTCAGTCGTGTCCGACTCTTTGCGACCCATGGAGCAAACAGGTTCCCTGTCCATCACCAACTCCTGGAGCTTGCTCAGACTCATGCCCATTTAGTCGATGATGCCTTCCAACCATCTCATCCTCTTTTGTCCCTTTCTCCTCCTGCCTTCAACCAATAGTGTAATATTTAAGCATAGAAAATTGCTGACTCAGCCACTTTCCTAAAGTCAAGCAAAAAGCATCATCACTTTTGATCTTGCTAAAAGTATAACTTTAAAGATGATCAAAATAAGCTTTGAAAATGGGAACATGCATATTATTGAGAAACTCAGTGTTTATTGGGCATGCATCTTCACCCTTGAACCTTTGTAAAGGGGGCTTCCCAAGTGGCGCTGCCAATGCAGGAGATTTAAGAGATCAGGTTCCATCCCTGGGTCGAGAAGATCCTCTGGAGGAGAAAATGGCAACCCACTCCAGTATTCTGGAGAATCCCATGGACAGAGGAGCTACAGTATATAGCGTCGTAAAGAGTCAGACATTACTGAATTCACTTCGCACAAACACACAAACAAAGTGTGGTGTAAATTGCCTCGTATCAACAATGTATTTCCTTGGTGGGAAAGATGAGCCTTCTGTGCCGGAGTGAGAGCAACCTATTTGTGTCTTCACGTTGAGTGGAATGGAAGAAGGAAGGTCATATACACTCACAGGGTTTCCACTGAAGGCCTTGGATAAAGCGTGCTTATTCCTTTCATGAAACATTTTCTATACCCCTGCCTCTTTTTTTCTAGGCGAACGGACATTCCTTCTTCCATACTTTCAAGATAGGAGTAAGTTAAATAAAGACTTTTCATGTGTAGCATTCTCATGGCAGGTAAAATAGTTAAACTACTGATCAGTTTGAAAAGCTAACATGCCTGCTCTTTTGTGAACCTAACTGTTGCTTCCATTTCTCAGAGCATCTCAGAGATCTCCTATACTGTGTTACTGAATTTCAGCTCATGCGATCAGGTCTGGTAATAATTTTAAGTATCACACTCTCACTGTGTAGATTCGAAAATGAAAAGAGAATACCCATGACCTGGGTGTTCAGAACCGGTTCTGCTTCTATACATCACAAAAAGCGTGTGAAAAGAATGTGATGAAAGGGACTGACGCATGTACAGTGGTATGTACCCACAGGGAGAACTACTGGTTACCACATTTGCTGATCTGATTTTTATCAAATATTTGAGTACTGCTTACTACATGGTAGGTATTCTGTCTAGGAATGGCATGGTCTATTTTTAAGTAATTTTGGAAAAAGATATGATCTGTTCATTTATTCAGAATTTATTTAATTGTTGAGTTACTGTGGCAGAGCTGTGGGGGTTTGGAGATGACAATGTTTGGTCTGTACGTTTAGTCTAAGGACAGTTAAGGTCAAGGTAAAATGGGACACGGGGGAAAAAACACCCAAGTCTGCCCGAGTTTTTGAAGTTTCATGCTGCTAAGGTGCTTTAGTCGTGTCTGACTCTGTGCGACCCCATAGACGGCAGCCCACCAGGCTCCGCCGTCCCTGGGATTCTCCAGGCAAGAACACTGGAGTGGGTTGCCATTTCCTTCTCCAATGCATGAAAGTGAAAAAATAAAGGGAAGTCGCTCAGTCGTGTCTGACTCTATGTGACCCCATGGACTGCAGCCTACCAGGCTCCTCTGTCCATGGGATTTTCCAGGCAAGAGTACTGGAGTGGGGTGCCATTGCCTTCTCCGTGAAGTTTCATAGGCAGTTGCTTTAGAGATTTGAATATTGAGGGGAGAGGGGGTGTTTTCTCAGAAAATAAGTCTATTTATAGAAGTAATAATCATTGAAATAATATTATTAATGAAGCAACTTATATTTATAGAATACTTTGGTGTCATTTTTTTTCTTCTCAGTGCTTTACATGTGTTTACTTGTTTACTCCTCACAACAGCCCTAAGAGACAGGTACTACAGACGAGGTAACTGAGGCAGAAAACAGTTAGTTATCTAGCTGTCTGTCACACAGTTAATAATGGTAGAGCCCAGCAGTCTGGAACCAGTTTCGTTTGTGTGAAAAAGATGACCTCTTTGGGGAATGGTAGAACCTGACGTGGTTGGATGTTAAGGTCTGTGGGTATTTGTGAGGGTTTTGGCTAGTTAGGAACTTATGGGTCAGTCAGATAATGACGAGCCTTGGAAGACATGCTAAGGAGTTAGAATTTTACTCTGTAGGACCTGTATTTGTATGTTTTTGAAAACAAGATCCAGAGCTTACTTTCATCGGAATCACTCTGGGTGCTTTGTATAGATGCACACTCCCAGGTTCCACTTCAGATCTACTGAATCAGAATTTTCCTGCTCCAGAAAGTGGCCAAGGGGCTTGTGCCCTGATATGGTCAAGTAGTAAATTGGTCCCTAGTTCCCTAACAGCAGCTGCTGCTCTTATTTGCACTGAATTTCTTGCTATTTAATCTGCTGAGTTGAAAATTCATGTGAAGAAGCCTCTGAGTTCTGTTTTTAGGTGTTGGGTTTAATTTGCTAGCAGAGTATCCTATTGAAAATGTGAGAGGGGAAGAAAAAAGAAGCTGCCTGCTTGATTTAGAGATTGGGAATATTTGAATCTTCTGCTTCTGGCTGGTAGGAGATTCTCATGGATGTAGTTGAGATGACTCATTTGAAAAACTAGAGCAGAAAGCATTGAAATACAAAAACAATATGAAATGTGAAATATCAAAAGAGATTAAGGAGACATCAAAAGCAAGCCAGGGACCCAGGGAGAAGTGGAGTTCAAAACCCAAGGAAGGAGGGTTTCTTTGATATCTTTGTTTTTATTAACTGCATCTGAGAATTCATGTAGAAAATAACTAGAAATAAAAAAGGCCGACGGTGACCTGGAGAAATAGAATTTTGGTAGAGTAGTAGGCGTGTAAGCCAGATTTTAAGGTGCCTGTAGAGTTGATAGCTAGTGAAGACTGGTTAGATTATTCTTTATAAAAACTCAACTTTCAGAGAAAAAGTAGAGTGATGAAAAAAGGCTACAAGGTAAGAGGAGAGCTTAAACATTACTAGGTTTTTCCTTTTTACACATATACATTTATTGTAAGTATCAAAACAATATAAACAGTAGAGTTTCCTTTCATCCAATTACCAAGAGATAACAACTGTTCAAGTTTGTCATTATTTTTCAAGCCACGTTTCTATCTGTGTAGACATGCATGTATACATTTTTAACGAAAATATGTTTACAGCAGTCTGATTTTTTTGTATGTACCTTAATATATCAGAAGCACTTATCTCATTCATTACATATTATTTTACACCATTATTTTTTCATAGTTGCCAGGCATCACATTGTGTGTATGTAATAGTTGGTATAATCCTATTATTGGCACTTATGGTTTGGGGGGCACTTTTTCTTTTTAAATGGTACTACCATTAATATCTTTGTGGGCAGATCTCTTCACACTTGGATAATTACAAATTTTGATTAATTTAAAATGATGTCATTGTTAGATTAAATTAATCGAGAAAGGTACCAAATGGACTGTGAGCTTATGGGATCTATAAATCATGTAGATGTGTTAGTCTTAGATAAAAGGAAGATTTCCTTTTTTCTGGATGCCAGAAGAGAAGTATGAGCCTGTAGGTGGTTGGTGGAGAATCAGTTGAGGGAATGCCTTGAGGGAGTAACCATATGATCGTCTATTGTATCTTAATGTACATTGTGAAAGGGCAGGTATTAATAGTTATAAGGTGTTGGAAAGATGTTGGGGGTTGAAAAGACTACTGAGAAGCAGCAGCAAAGGAGCGTGTGAGAGGTGGGCTCTGGGGGCCACTGAGCTAGTTGTGCACAGCTGGCGTCACATACCACATGGCATGCCACTAGATTTAGCTCCTCTGTCCTTTGAGCAGCACTCAGAGCCCAGGGCTAGGAGTGGAGAATGGCCGGCATGCGTTAACCTGGCGATGGAGGCAGGCAGGTGACCTGCATGGGAAGCTGGGAGCGCATGGCAGAGGAGGGAAAGGTGGTGTGTAGAGAAAGCAGTTCAGTTCAGCTCAGTCGCTCAGTCATGTCCGACTCTGCGACCCCATGGACTGCAGCACACCAGGCCCCCCTGTCCATCACCAAACCCTGAAATTTACCCAAACTCATGTCCATCGAGTCGGTGATGCCATCCAACCATCTCATCCTCTGTCGTCCCCTTCTCCTCCCACCTTCAATCTTTCCTAGCATCAGGGTCTTTTCCAATGAGTCAGCTCTTTGCATCAGGTGGCCAAAGTATTGGAGTTTCAGCTTCAACATCAGTCCTTCCAATGAACACCCAGGACTGATCTCCTTCAGAATGGACTGGTCGGATCTCCTTGCAGTCCAAGGGACTCTTGAGAGTCTTCTCCAACACCACAGTTCAAAGGCATCAATTCTTCAGCGCTCAGCTTTCTTTATAGTCCAGCTCTCACATCCATACATGACCACTGGAAAAACAATAGCCTTGACTAGACTGACCTTTGTTGACTAAGTGATATCTCTGCTTTTTAATATGCTGTCTAGGTTGGTCATAACTTTTCTTCCAAGGAGTAAGTGTCTTTTAATTTCATAGCTCCGATCACCATCTGCAGTGATTTTGGAGCCCCCCAAAATAAAGTCTGACACTGTTTCCACTGTTTCCCCATCTATTTCCCATGAAGTGATGGGACCAGATGCCATGATCTTCATTTTCTGAATTTTGAGCTTTAAGCCAACCGTTTCACTCTCCTCTTTCACTTTCATCAAGAGGCCCTATAGTTCTTCTTCACTTTCTGCCATAAGCATGGTGTCATCTGCATATCTGAGGTTACTGATATTTCTCCCAGCAATCTTGATTCCAGCTTGTGCTTCCTCCAGTTCAGCGTTTCTCATGATGTACTCTGCATAGAAGTTAAATAAGCAGGGTGACAATGTACAGCCTTGACATATTCCTTTTCCTATTTGGAACCAGTCTGTTGTTTCATGTCCAGTTCTAACTGTTGCTTCCTGACCTGAATATAGATTTCTCAAGAGGCAGGTCAGGTGGTCTGGTATTCCCATCTCTTTCAGAATTTTCCACAGTTTATTGTGATCCCACAGTCAAAGGCTTTGGCATAGTCAATAAAACAGAAATAGATGTTTTTCTGGAACTCTATTGCTTTTTCAATGATCCAGCAGATGTTGGCAATTTAATTATAGGAGTAAACAAATACATAAACAAAGTACAAGATTAGGTAGATTAGGTACATACTCAACATCCGAGAGGGCTCTTCCAGGAACTGCTCCAGAGGCTCTTGGCTATTGGAAGGTATCTTTGGGATAGATGCTGTCAGAGCAATAAGAGGCAGAAGCAACCATTTTATCAAAAAAAATTATTGAGATCATACAAATAACTTATAGATTGTGGTTTTAAACTTGTAATATTAAGAACCTAGTACGGTGCATTCAGTATATGCCAAATACCTATCGATGGACTTGAATTTCTCTGTCAAAGCACCTCAGTGTATTTGTAATTTAGCAAATTCCAAATATCTGAAGGCATTTTTAAAAATGAGATTTCAGAGCTTGCTCCAAGTTTTTCTTCCTTCTCATGCTCACTGTCTTTCACTTTCACTTCTATCTTTTTTTTTTTTTTTGCGTGCTTTAACATTTATTATGTACTGCATGTGCTACACTTACTCTCATATCTATTTAAGCTTGGTTCTTTGTTCTTTTTTTAGCCCTACCTATTAGGTCCTTTAGCTTTAATCATCCATGTCTGTTTCTATTAGTTTGTTTCCCTAAGGACTCTGTAAGTGAAACTGATTCAGATTTTACAGCCCTAGTGATTTTCCTTCTGGTGTACAACCCTGAAGATGCTATACATCACAGGAGTTGATGAATCATTTTGTAGGGCTCTTGTTTTCTATTTTGTATTTGAAAAATTAAGCATGCTCATGAACATGGGAATGTCTCCTAATATCATGAGGATAATACAACCATAAAATAAAATCACCCATGTTAGCTTTGGTCTCTGAAAAAAAATGCATTGTATTGTGATTTTGAACAAACTGAGTTCCCCAGAGAACATTCATTCATGTAAAATTTCACTTCTGTAAATTTTCACTGCTTGTACTGGAAGCTATAATTACTCTGCACCTGCTGCTAGTGTCTGGCATTGTCCTGGGGGCTTTACACCTGTTAAGCCATTAAATCATCACAGCGGGCTGGTAGGGTAGATCTGGATTCCTCCATTTTACTGAAAAGAGATGGGAGCTGAGTGTATAGAAATTACTTTTCTTCTGCCACCCAGCTCAAAGTTGGAATTTGATCCAGTTTGCTTGGCCTAACCACAGCAGTCTCCCTAATTGAAGATAGACATGGGACTGTACTAAGGCTTCCTTTTGGTTCTAAACATTGATTCGGATGAAAAATGAATCCAAGTGCCGTAGGTTGAGATGGTAAGCTGTTGGGAATCAATTCAGCTCAGTACTGAGCATAATCTTTGGCAAATTCCCAGGCTTTTGTCACATAGTACTGCCAGATAAAGGCTTGCCCTGATCATCCATAATTTCCTTTCTACATATAGTATCATTCCATTGTAAGGAAACGAATTGTGGGAAGATGAATTCACATGGGGTCATAGTATATATTTCCTCCAGCTTGTTTGAGGCATGGTTATTTTATCTTCTAATTTTTGGCATTTGATTCAGGGCCCAAAGCTGGGCTCTTGGCAGGGGTCCAGCATCTGCCATTTGTTCCTGCTTCTCCTTCCCATTACATACCTCCCCACTGATGTTTGCTCATATTTTATTACTTAATTCGATCCCTCTCCTCTTCAGTCTATCCTAAATGTTTCCAATCATAGTAATTTTTTCGAAGTACTAATTTTACCTAAAATACTGCTACGCTTCATACTCTGATTTCACTTACATAATAATAATCTTGAACTGACAGAATTACAGAGAAGGAGAACTGATTAGTGGCTGCCTGAGTTTAGGGATATAGGTATAAAGGCAGATAAGTATGACTCTAAAGAGGGAGATGTTGAGTGATCAAATCGTTCTGTGTCCTGATTTGCAATAGTGGGTACATGATGCAAATGTGAACAAATGACATACACACTGGTGTCAGTTTCCTCCTTTTGATGTTGCACTATCAGTGCATAAGATGTAGTCAGTGGAGAAACATGAGACTTCTCCTCACTATCTGTGTAACTTCACGTGACTCTATAATTATTTAAAAATAAAAAGCAAAAAAAAAGCGTCTGATGTGCTTTAAAATATTCCGATTTCTTGGTCTGTCATATTCATTATATTTCATATTCTTTATTTACCTCTGAATTAATAGTTTAGTCATGTTTCAGTTTTTTTTCTACCTGAATCTTATTTGGGATTAACACAGTGTTTGACTTTTAGCAGTTACCAAGAAATGCTTCTTGAATTAATTGAACAATTAAATATGCTTTATGAAAGAACCAGCATATCAGTGCTTGGTCTCATATTAACCATCTTTCTTTCCTACTGTCCTCTTTATTTAGTCTTTCTTGTCCCTGACTGATTACTTTCCAAGGACTAGAAAAACATGCCAGGGATTTGACTGATGGAGTCCTGGAGACTTGGGCTTGACTGGGAGAGTTGCATTGCCTGTGGCGAAGGTAACAGAGTCCAGTCACGAATTCTAAAAGGCAGTGGCTTTTCGAGGACTTAAGATTTAGTGTTTTAAGGACAAGATGAGCCGGGGAGACCAGGATATAAACTAGTGAACCCTGAACAACTATGCGTTCACATTTATTAGGACTAGTTTTATAGCCCCGGAGAAGGCAGTGGCACCCCACTCCAGTACTCTTGCCTGGAAAACCCCATGGACAGAGGAGCCTGGACGGCTGCAGTCCATGGGATCGCTGAGGGTCGGACACGACTAAGCGACTTCACTTTCACTTTTCACTTTCATGCATTGGAGAAGGAAATGGCAACCCACTCCAGTGTTCTTGCCTGGAGAATCCAGGGGACGGGGGAGCCTGGTGGGCTGCCGTCTATGGGGTCGCACAGAGTCGGACACGACTGAAGCGACTTAGCAGCAGCAGCAGCAGTTTTATAGCCCAGTATGTGACTTTACCCATGTGTATCTAAAGAGAAAAAGATAGTCTTTTGAATATCTTTTGTGGTTGTAATTTTCTATGAAAATGTATTTCAAATCATCTGCGTCTTTAATGATCTCTTTCTTGGAGGGGAGTGGTTCTGTCAGTTTCTCATACTATGTTGAATTGTCTGTTTTTCCTTTTAATACTGTCAGGTTTGTCTCACGTGTTTTGAAGCTCTGTTATTAGGTACATACACATCTGTGATTATTGTGCCTGCATCCTGATGGATTAATCCTTTGGATTAATGAATGATATCATTATGAATGATATCTTCGTGTCTGTCTTGAGTTTTTTGTTATTAAACACTTCAGTCTTCTTATGCTTACCATTGCATGGTATATCTTTTCCATTTAAAAAATTTCAATCTACCTGTGTTTTTATTTAATGTGGATCTCTTAAAGACAGCATGGAAATGGATCCGGCTTTTTTAAATCTATCTATCCATCTTTGCCTTTTATTCAGTATGTTTACTCCATCGGCATTTAAGGCAATTCTTGCTATGGTAGGATTCATATTATTTAGTATTTGTTTGATTTCTATTTGTTCCTTGTGTTTTGTTCTTCTGTTCCTGCTTTCTTTGGGATTAAAGGTTCCAGAATGATTTTAGAATTCCATGCAATTTATTATTGTATTTAATCTTGTTTTGGGCTTGCTCTAGGACGATGTATATTCTTACAGTTTCTTAGAGGTATTATTTAGGGTTAATATTATACCATTTCCCATAAGATTAAGGACCTTGAAGCTATATATGACCATTTAACCCTTCCCGCACATTATTCTGTACCTGCCATGGGTACTACATTTACATGTTATAAATCACACAGTGCTGCATTTTTACTTTAAATACCCATGTGTATTTTTAAAACATTATGAGAAATACAGTCTTTTATATTTTGTCAAACAAAGCATGACAGTTTCTGGTGCTCTTCATTCCTTCTGGGTATTTGAAATTCTAATTATGTTAGCCTGGGAACTTTGTTTGGGATTTCTTATACTTTAAGTCTGCTGAGACATATTTCCACAATTTTCCTTTTTCTGAAAGATTCTTTATTGGCCTTCACTTTGGACAGATTTATGGCCTGGATACAGAATTCTTGGTTCATAGCTGTTACTTCCCCGTCCCCTCCTCCCACCGCCGCCCCTACTCTGCTTTTCTCCTGTCCTGTGTCCTCTGTAGTTCCTTACAAAAACTTAACACTGATTCTTATTTCCCTGTATATAATGTGTCTTTTGTTTCTCTTCTGTGAAAATTTCTCTTTGTATTTGTTTCTCAGCAGTTTGATTATGTGTGCCTGGAAGTAGATGTCTTTGCCCTTATCCTGTTTGGAGTATTCTGAGCTTCTTCAATTAACACACCTATGTCTTTCACCCAAATTTGGAGATTTTCAGCTTTATTTTTCTGCATTATTCTCTCTTTTCATCTTCTAAAGCTCCGATTATATAAAATATTTGCTATTTTGCTAGCGTCCCACAAGACCCTGATCGTCTCTTTGTATTTATTTCTTCTTGAGATTAGATTTTCCTTCCCATCCTTCAGTTCAGTTCAGTTCAGTCGCTCAGTCGTGTCCGACTCTTTGCGACCCCATGAATCGCAGCACGCCAGGCCTCCCTGTCCATCACCAACTCCCGGACCATACTTACTGTTTTAACATTATTGAGGGCTAATCTCATAGACGAGTCAAATTTTTTTCTTGAAGTAGGCTCAAGTTTTTTTTATTTGTTAATGTGTCGAGTAATTTGGACTGTATTGACTTGGTGAATGATACTTTATATAGGCTCTGTATTCTGTAAGTTTCTTCAAAGACAATTGATAATTTTTGGTCTGAACAGGTAGTTATTTTGGCTGAACTTGAACTCAGTTTTGACTTTTCTGTGACAAGTGGCAGCCCCACTGATCCATCCAAAAAGCTAATACTGAATATGTGCTGAATATCATGCATGTGTGTCTAGCCTAGATAACTGTGCTGAAAATACAAGTATCAATGGACCTTAATTTCAAGTGACTTGCAATCTAGTTGATAAAGGAGAATAAACAAAGTATGACAAATCCCCATGTGTCATGAGATAAATACATAGAAACAGTGGGGTTACCAAGAATGGAGTTGTTAAAAGTGATTTTTAAAACAACCCAATCCTTCTGAGTACAGGAGGTAGTTTATTTACTATATACGGTGATGATGAGAGATTGGTTTGTGAATACCTATTAGTTACACTGTCACCATTTTGTTAATTCTTTAAAGTAAAGGACCTGTTTCAAAAAGCACAACATATTATGAAAAGGCAATATTAAAAATAAATGTTTAGATCCTTAAGTGCCATACTACATGGGAGAATACTTCATTTTTTGGTAAGAAAAGATGATTTGATAAAACCTACACAAAATGCGGAGAAGGCAATGGCACCCCACTCCAGTGTTCTTGCCTGGAAAATCCCATGGACAGAGGAGCCTGGTAGGCTGCAGTCCATGGGGTCGTGAAGAGTCGGCCACGACTGAGCGACTTAGCAGCAGCAGCAGCAGCACACAAACAATGCACATGTTTATAAAGAACTGAATGTTAGACACTGCTGAGATAAAAAGACCTAGCTATACTAAAAAAAGTATCACAAAAGATTTATATTACTATGTCATGTATTTAAAAAATCTGTAAGATTCCTGTGTCAACTATCAAAGATGTTTTCTAATCCATCTTGATTTCTGTTTATACTTGTATCTGTATAAATTAATGAGTAACCTGAGGTTGGTTTTTACTGTGTAAAAGCATGTCTACCTTAGTAGTAACTTGAGCCTGTCTTTTCTCTCCCCCCCTGCCTTGTTTTAACAGTGTATCCTATTCAGTACATGTATCTGAAGATTACCCAGGTATGTTTTTCTTCTTTTTATTACAAATATTTATGCCATGATTCCTTTGAATATTTTTTCTTCTGGAGATGTGAAATGTATTTAAATATATCCAGGGGTGAATCACTGGCAGGGGAAGACTTAAAGATATAATTCTGTTGATTGCCTGCTAGGTACATGTCTTACCCTGAGATGCAGTCCAGAATCAAAATAGTTTCCCTGTGAAAACTATTCTTTCTTTAAGCCCATATGATAGTGTCAGCCTATGTACTTACCTCATTATGGTTAAAATAAAGGTTCTCTAAACTGGTTTAGTTGTTGGTTTGGGGAAATCATTTGGTTTTTCATAACCTAAAAATAATAGGTAGGAGCAACAGCTAAAACAATAGCTAAAAGTAATAGTAATAATTGAAAATGACAGGCCATTCTCAATTTCTCTAAGTGTATGTATATGTGATAACACGCTCAGTTGTGTCCTAGTCTTTGCAACTCCACGGACTGTGGCCCTCCAGGCTCCTCTGTCCACGGAATTCTCCAGGCAAGAATACTGGAGAGGATAGTCATTCCCTTTTCTAGGGGATCTTCCTGACACAGGGATCAATCCTGGGTCTCCCACATTGCAGGCAGAGTCTTTACTATCTGAGCCACCAGGGAAGCCCTTCTCTAAGTGTATATATAATTAAACAATTCTTGCAGCCGCCCTATGAGATAGTTACCGTAATGTCCCCATTTTACAGATGAATGATGACAGTGCCATTAAGGAGAAGAGCTGTAATTAGAACCCAATAGTCCAGAGCCCGGGGACGCACCGCTAGACTGCACTAGGCTTCTTACATATGCACAGCCGTCCTCCCTGTGTGTCCTGAAATCGATTACTAGGTCCACAAACACTTGTGCATAAAAAGCAGAATGTAAGATCACAATAGATTCATTTTTTTATGCATCAAACCAGTGTCTGTCTTCAAGGCCATGTTCAGTCTTACTTTCTGGACTCACTGTAGTCTCACCAGAGCCCAGGATGTGTTTGCCAACATTTGTCATGATAATTTCAAGATATGAACAAGATTTGTTTATCTGTAGTTCTTTTCTCACAAATGATATGTATAACTTTATCTTGAGTAAGAGCATGAGACTGTAGACTTAGAGAAGATTGAAACCGTCTTGATTAGGCCTTCCCGGGTAGCTCGGCTAGTAGAGATTCCTCCTGCAATGCAGGAGACCCTGGTTTGATTCCTGGGTCAGGAAGGTTCCCTGAAGAAGGGATAGGCTACCCACTCCAGTATTCTTGGGCTTCCTTGGTGGCTCAGATGCTAAAGAATCCTTCAATGCGGAAAACATGGGTTCGGTCCCTGGGTTGGGAACGTCTCCTGTAGTGGGGCATGGCAACCCACTCCAGTATTCTTGTCTGGAGAATCCCTGTAGACAGAGGAGCCTGGTGGACCACAGTCCACGTGGTTGCAAAGAATCAGACACAACTAAGCATACAGTTTACCCCAAAAAGTATAATGCAGGAATCTATTGTTTATCATACACTGTAGGAAAGATTAGCAAATTTTATCTGCTTATATTTCATATATATACTTTTTACTCCATATTCATTCCTAATAAAATCTGATGGTTACCAAACTGACCTATGTGTGTTACAAGTTAAAGTCATAATTCTAATTCCTATTTAAATCTAACTATTTTGTTCATTTACTATGCATTATTGAGATCATAATTTCTATATAAAATGAGTAGATTGCTATAATTTTGATTATATGTATTTTGAATATTAAAAAAATAATTAGTTAATAATGTGGTGTCAGAATATTGTAAAATTTATTTCTTTATCTTTTAACCTAAGTATTTCCTGTAGCAATTTACATTCTGCATTTAACCTTTTTGTAAAATCAAATTTAATATTTTAAAATAATTTTCATAAATCACAAATTCCTTTACTGTTACTTTGCTATGATCTCCATATATTTCTCCATATATATAGAAAGTGTAGCATTCTATAAAACTATTATGCAATTTTTAAGGAGAGTTATTCATTATTAAATATATACCTATTTTTAATAGTAGTATCAAAAGTATTCTAGGCAGATACTACTGGAAGAACCAAGACATGAACTATATAAAGAAAAAAAGTTTTTGTATGATTTTGCAATCAGCCCTCTCCCTTATGATATAGTATGCTTTTGATGCTGAATGTTTGCTTAAAGTTAGGAAAATAAAAGCCCTACTTTTTTATTGTTCAGTTCAGTTCAGTTGCTCAGTCGTGTCCGACTCTTTGCGACCCCATGGACTGTAGCACACCAGCCTTCCCTGTCCATGACCAACTCCCAGAGCTTGCTCAAACTCATGTCCATCGAGTTAGTGATGCCATTCAACCATCTCATCCTCTGTTGTCCCCTTCTCCTCCTGCCTTCAAGTTTTTATTGTAAATATAATTATTATGTGTTTCATCTGAGGTAGCTTCTAGAGATGTCAGCCATGTGTGATGCAGGACTTTTAAGTCAAGGTGATAGAAATAATGCCACAAATCAAAGCCCAGTTGAAGACAGTAAGAGAATTATTTTGTAGGGTAGGAAATATGATGGTGCCTTTAATTAAGTGAACCAAATATTTAGCTCCCTCTTGTGGCCACGCGGTATTACTCTGGTTTTCCTCACCATACAAGAGCCCCACTTGGAACTACGGTATACAGAAATTAAAATTGAAAATAAAGTATTGGTTATCATTGGTGCTTTTTTAAAATTGAATTTTATTCATGAAGCAAGTTAGTAGTGAATTTCCAATATAATTTAGTTTATTAAAAAGGAATATAAATAAAAACGTGAAGATAGAGAGGATCAGCGAATTTGGGGATAGAACCAAGTATTTTTATATACATGATTGAATTTATTCTAAATATAGTCTATGTATAGACAGAACAAGTGTTATCATGACATTTTATACGTGAAGAAGTGTGCTGAGAGAGGCTAAATATCCCCCAAGGCTGTGTAGTTTTGCTGGTAACCAAGACTCTAATTCAGTTCTGATTCCTGTCACTTCTGAAGATACTTCTGGAGAAGAAGTAGTAGCAGTATTTTTATGGAGCTTTCTTCAAAGTGAATATTACTATGATATTTCCCCCATTATTAAATTTAATTCTAGTTATTTGTACTAGGAGTTCAGTTACTACACTTGGTTTTTCATATAAATATATATATATATATAAAATATTATATAAAAATTATATGCTTACTTTTCCTTCCCAGTATTCATACCTGTATTTTTTCTCCTCTTGCACTAGCCAGAACTTCCAGAGTGATTTTTAATAATAGATATGAAAGTTGGCAGCTTCCCTCCTTTTCTCAAAATTAGTGAGCTTGCTTCTAGTCGCTTTCAGAAAAGCAGGTATCATTTCTTTTCTCATTTACCAAGCTTTTTTTTTTTTAAAGAATGAATATTTACAATTTATCCAATTCTTGTTTGGCATCAAATGCAGTATCATATATGATTTCTCCTTTGAACAAAAGGTGACAAGTTATTTTAGCAGATATTTTAATGTTGCTCTATAAGAGTTATGTGTATTTTGTCATATATTCTGTTATTAAAGACTTCAAATTGCTGAAGAGATTAAACTGTTCTTTGGCATTTGATAAAACTTGCTAGCAAATCTGTCTGAGCCTGGTATGTTTTTAGAGATTGTTCTAGGGCAGTTATATTTTTCTGCCATGATTAGTGATCTGTTCTTTTTTTTTCTATTTCTTTAGCCATTTTTTAACACGTGTTCTTCCTGAAAGTTCACTATGTTGGAGAAATGTCCAAATTTCTTTTAGCAAAAAGTTTTTTTAATAGTATTCAATCTTAAATCTAAAAATCTGCATCTCTGTGATTATTTCCCCTTCCTTATATATGTTATTTTATATTTGTTTTTGTCTTTCCCCCCTTTGTTTTTCTTCTAAAATGTTTGTCTATTTTAAAAATTATTCCAAACAAATAGCTCTTTTATGTCACTTCTAATTTCTAAATTCAGTAATCTTGATAGTACTTTTCTTAATTCCTTCTGATAATGTTCCTCAGGCTTTCCCCCTGCCCCAACTTTTTCTGAATTTATGGCTTAATGATTATCTTATCATTTAAGTTTGAAAATACAGTACGGAATTTTTTTTTTTTATCCTATGAACGTGTATCAACATAATCTTCCCAATTCAAGACTATGCCATCTTATTTATTTCCTTAGGAGCAGATTTGCTATTTTATAATTTAACCTTTTAAGTTACCTGTGCCATCTATTGAAATTCATTTCATAGTTTGTTTTTGTTAAAATGAAAATTTAGAGGGTCTTTTAGATTTAGGTGTACAAAATGACATGTATATAAATTAAATATATATATTGGCTTTTCAAAATAGTGAAGAAATAGAGCAGCCTTCTGGTTATCTGTACTTCTTCATGGAGTTTATACTGTAGACAATTTGCTGTTTTTTAAAGTTAATTTTATTACAAATCAGGCTTCCCAGGTGGCACTAGTGGTAAAGAAACCGCCTGTCAAGCAGGATGCTTGGGTTTGATCCCTGGGCCGGAAAGATCCCTTGGAGAGGGCATGGCAACCCACTCCGGTATTCTTGCCTGGAGAATTCTATGGACAGAGGAGCTTGGCGGGCTACAGACCACGGGTCGCAAAGAGTCAGACACAACTGAAGCAACTTAGCACACATGCGTGTGTATTACAAATCATAGGTTGTGACTCTGTTGTGACAGACCAGCAGAATTCTTCCTCTTGGGTTACCACCTTTAATTAGGACGCTTGCCTACTGGAGGGTATGAATTCTCTCATTTCTCTATTTTTTTGATATTAAAAAAATAGCAAAGCATTGATGTTTGGATTCAATTTCACCACTTACTACACTATGTGTAAACTTTAATTACTTAAATAATTTGGGTGAATTAATTTCTCTGATTCTTTGTTTCCTCATCTTTAAAATAAGGATGACATTGATAATTGACTGGGTTGGATGGTTTATATGAATATCATATATGGGGGAACTGTACAGATTATGTTATAAAATCAATACAGTTATTATCTGTAATTATTTCTATGAAGTTACGTAGTAATGAATAATAGAATGATGGCTTAAATTAGAAATAGAATGAAATAGAATAAAAGCAGTGGTTTAAAACACATGTTTTCATAGCTCTCTACTCATCTGTCCTCGGTCCACAGAATTTCCAGTGATGCTTGCATAGTCTGGCAGGGAAGGGAAAAGGAAATATTCATATTGGTAACAGCCTTTAACAAGGATCTCCATAGGTTCTCTACAAAATGTACACGTTAAAGAACCTAATTGTCCCCAGAAGCTTTTAGAAAAGAAAGTGGAGTCATGTCTGACTCTCCGACCTCATGGACTGTAGCCTACCAGGCTACTCCGTCCATCGGATTTTCCAGCCAAGACTACTGGAGTGGGCTGCCATTTCCTTCTCCAGGGGATCTTCCCAACCCAGGGATCAAACCCAGGTGTCCTGCATTGCAGACAGGCACTTTACCATCTGAGGCAGAAGCTTTTAGAAAGAAAAGAAATTGTCAGCCCTAAACTCAAGTAGGAGACTTGCAGAGAAGGAATTTGAGCTTGAAAGCATTCTGTCTGTCACTGACTCATTCTGTTACCTTAAATGCATTGTTTACCCTTTTTGTGTACTATTTTCCTATGTCTAAACAAAGATGAGTATTATTACAGGTGTCAAAATAGTTTGAGGAAGATTTAAAAATAGTTAGTTAAACAACAACAGCAAAAGAAAACACAGAATTCATTCAGACAGCTGGGATGCTCCTCAAAGCTCCCCATCAGCAAACGTCTTCATTTTATAACTGAGCAGAACGTGGCTTAGATTTAAAGAGATCAACAGCTAATTGGTAGCAGAGTCTAGATTTGAAGTGCTTTGTCTGCTCCTGCATTTCTCTTCTTGACCTGGATATTCCTCTGTGATCTGGCCTGTTGTATTGTAATGGTGATTTAATGGATACTGTTATCCATTGAAACTGAAAACATTTTGGTTTGGGTAAATTAAGCCAAAAGCAGAAATGGGAAGTGTTCTGATGCTTAAATACTAATCAAAATACAAACCAATAGAAAATCTCTTTAAAAATGTTATGTTGAATGCATAATCCTGTCTTTTAGTATTATGCAACATTTATTTACCAAATTATATTCTCTTGACTCACACCTCACTTCCAGTAAGCCATTTGATCCTCTAAATTGAATTATTCACTTCCTTGTTTTCTTAAACAGAAAATTCTAATTCATTTGCCTCTTGATGCTTTAGCAAAAACCTCCTCATTCCATGACACCAAATATTCCATGATACTGTGTCCACTTTACAGATTTTTCTGTATCTTCCCTTCTGGTTGGTGGTTAGCTGTTGCTTCTGTTGTTTTAATCCTCTTTTTCTTCACAGGTTTGCTTCAAGGAATCCATTGTGCATGGGGAAAGCCCAACTAAATTGATTCCATATAAATAACTTTGAGTCCGTGAGGCTCTGAATGAGGGTTAAGAAATTTAAAAATTGGGTTTAAGAGCAGCTTTTGATCCTCAATTGAACGTGTGAGCTTACTAACAGAAGAGACTTCAGATAAGCAAAGTTTCACCTAATATAACAAGACAGTAATTAAAACTTATATAAAATCTGTTTCTTAATCTGGGGTCTCACTAGATAAACATAGAAATATCACACCCTCCTAGATGCTAGTTGAAAAAGAAATAAGAATTTGTAATTAGAACAATTAGAACAAAGTAATGAGGCAAACCAAGTCCAGCCCACCCCCATCACCGCTCACCTTCCTAAATAACTTACAGCTGTATAACTTTGAGAGTCTTTTGTGGCTACACTGTGAATACATATCACTTTTCACTTACTCACTCCTCAAGGCCTAAAAACAGTACAGATGTATCTTTGGAAATAATGACTTAGCTTGATAGCTCTCACTGCACTGACACAATATTATGAAAACTTGGCTCAAGATCTTTTATCATGTATTCAATAAGTCATCTGAACACTCATTTCTCCTAGCAGAAATTGATGCAGCCTTCTATTATTTGTTGGATGTATTTTATGCTTTCATTTTATATATATGTTTACATTTTTATACATCATTGATGAGCATATTTTAGGACCATTATTTAATGGTCTATTTAACTCTTTGTTAAATAGTTGTGTCACAGATGCCCTGTAATCATCAGTGAGCAAAAAATATAGCACCTGTGTATTATGTTACAATATGTGTGTGCCGTGTGCCATGCTCAGTCCTGTCTGACTCTTTGTGACCCCTTTTACTGTAGCCTGCCAGATTCCTCCTGGAATTTTCCAGGAAAGAATACTGGAGTGGTTTGCCATTTCTTCCTCTAGGGGATCTTCCCGACCCAGGTACTGAACCTGCAACTCTGATGTCTCCTACCTGGCAGGCAGATTCTTTACCACTGTGCCACCTGGGAAGCCCCAGATATTATCACGTGCTGTGCTGTGCTTAGTCGCTCAGTCATGTCCGACTCTTTGCAAACCCCTAGACTATAGCCTGCCAGGCTCCACTCTCCATGGGGATTCTCCAGGCAAGAATACAAGAGTGGGTTGCCATGCCCTCCTCCAGATCTTCCCAACCCCAGGATAGAACCCAGATCTTCCACATTCCAGGCATTTTCTTTACCATCTGAGCCACCAGGGAATTCCAAGAATACTGGAGTGGGTATCCTATCTCTTCTCCAGGGGATCTTCCTCACCCAGAAATGGAACCGGGGTGTCCTGCATTGCAGGCAGATTCTTTACCAGCTGAGCTACCAGGGAAGCCCAGATATTACCACAGACTTATACCAATATTTCAAAGGATGTTCTTCCATGAGTTGAGGCAACCAGTCACTTTCAAATGATCCATTACTGCATGAAATGTTAGAGATATGTTTGAATAGTCTCTATCCAAAGTCTGTACTTCTCCAGGAGATACAAGCATTTTTAAAGAAAACATTTATAATTAATTTGCACATTATTAATGTGCAAGTAAACCTGTAATTTCCTTCATTTTTTTTCCAGATTAAATCAGAATAATAGTACCTCATGAGTGTTGGAAGTGATGTAGCACTATTCCTTAATTGTTTTTAATAAAGGTTGTACTTTTTCAAGTTACTATGCCGTTAGTTGTCTATATTTTTTTGCAGATAATACATATGTGTCAAGTTCAGAAAATGATGAAGATGTATTAGTTACTACAGAGCCAATTCCAGTAATTTTTCATCGACTAGCAACAGGTAATGGGAATACACTGTTTTCTTACGTTCCTGGTTAATATTTTGTTGATTGTAGGTAGCTTTGTCTTTTGGTTTCTTTTAACCCATATAATAGATATTTATCTTTGGAATCTATAAGCCTGGTTCTCTATGCAAATTTTCTATTTAACATCACTAGTTTGTCTCTCAACAGTTTTTTAAATGCATAAATTAGTACTTTAAAAAAGTCCCGTTTAAACACATTATGTTGATATTTGCTTGTGAAAATATTTTCATGCATAACAATACTGCTAGACAAACTAAAAGTTTAAAAAACATAACACAACATAGATTCCATGAAATATATAGTGAGAGCTGACGGAATTTGTACTGTGGCCACTTTAGTTTGACCACATTTTATGGGCAATGAAAAATCAGAATAGTTTGTGTATAATTCTCTAACATAAGATAATTTCAAAACATTTCTTAATTCTCTTGCAAAAAAAGAATCATCTTTGGATGTTTTTATACTGAAACTTATAAATGTTTGGTAAATAGTATACTGAAAACTAAAATGATCCTTTAATTATATATTTCAGAATTAAGAAAGACAAATGACATTAACTGTTGCTTATCCATAAAATCCAAATTACAGAAGGAAAATGGCGAGGTATGTAAATTACATTTTATGTTTTATTATATTTCTTCAAAACAGTATAGATGTATTTGAAATTTACCATGTATTTGTGGTTAATACCATCATTATTTAGATTAAGACTGCATGTAGTGAATGAAGTTCATGCTGCTGGCTTAGGGATTTATGTACGGGAAAGATAGCATCCTAAAATTAACTACCTTTAAAGTAGTAGAACATCTGATTTAAATCTAAATAAGGTGTGTACAAAACCTAACTTATTTTCTGTATTTTCATTTAATAACGTAGTTGACTGAAGAGCACTTACGTAGCATAGTTAGAACGACTGTATGTGGTATACAGAATTTTGATGAGATCTTTAAAATTTTATCTGTAAAAGATGGTCTTTCTAGTTAAAGGAGCACAGAGCTTGGGTATAATCTTACTATTTTTTTGCCAGTGTTAAAAGAACAATAGAACCTTTAGGAAATTTACTTCAACCTGTAAATAAATACTGGGACATTAAACCAACAAAATGATGGTGGGATCAACAATTCTTTGATTTTAAAACTATACACTGGGACTTCCCTGGTGGTCCGTTGGTTAAGACTTCGCCTCCCTATTTTGGGGACATGCCTTTTAGCCATTAAAAACAACAACATAAAACAGCAGAAGCAATATTGTAACAAATTTAATAAGGATTTTTAAAATGGTTCACATCAAAAAAGAAAAAAAAAAGGATCAAGTAATCTTATAATAAAACAAAAACTATGCACTGAAAGCCACCCTGCTTTCCTTTTAGTGTTATACCATTCATTCTGCACTTCAGTAGCCAAAGTGAGCATCACTAATTTAGCATTATCATCGCTAAAACCAAAAACTATATTTTATAAAACCTACATTCCCTTTTCTAGGTTTTTTGTTTTGTTTTCTTTAATAATTTGAAATTTGGTCTAGAAATTTAGGGATGATCACAAAACATCAAGTTAATAGATTCCTGTGTCTGAATGCAGCTACCTTTCTCTTAATTATTTTAACAGGGCCCGGGGACAGGAATAGTTACTTTAGATGAATTTTTGTCATTTGTACTTTAGACACATGACAGATACAGTTCAGTTAATTAGAAACTCATCAAGTATATTTAAGTAAATATCCTTTTGAAAATTGAAATTTAAAGCAAATAATTTCTACACACTGAAAGTTATCTTTGTAATGTATTTGTATGTATATGCATAATTTGATTTTTATATTATTAGATTCAAAGTGCCCTTTCTTTCATATCATTATGTGGAGTTGGCAGTGAAAGTGAGAACAATCTGGGATAAATAATGCTGAGGAATTTTTTAACAAAAAGTTGAATCAGTATGGGCTTGTCAGATGTTTTATCAGAACAACACCAAAGTTGTAATTGATTAACATAGTTTTTTATATACATCAAATATTAAATTATAAAACTAAAGACCAGGGACATAGAGCTTCATGCACCCACCACAAAACTTATCTGTTACTATCTTTCATTTTTGGTTTGCATTGCACCAAGAATGCTTTTATTTAAAATTCACATGGTATACACAAGACCTACCTTTTAGGTCCATTCGTTACCTTTTTTTCCGAAGGAGGAAGAGCTAATTTGACCATTAAAATTGTCTTCTTACTTTATTATTTTAAGGAGTCAAGACAGAATAGCACAGTGGAGGAAGACTCTGAAGGAGACAATGATTCGGAAGAATTTTATTACGGAGGACAGGTGAGCACACGAGGCTCTCCTGACACCCGCTCCAAGGCAGAGACAACCGCACAAGCTCTAGCAGAAATCTGTGCTTGTCATCCGAAAGGCCTATGGTTCCACAGCGCTCTGCAACTAATAAGGAAATTCATATAATTTATCTGTCGCTCATTCTCTATATAGTTTCAGAAATTAAGGTTGCTTTTGCAGTTCTTTGACTGTAATCATTTATTTACATTGAAGTCATCTGCCTTCATTACAGATATTTTGCAGACAGCATCTTATTACGCTTTTAACTGTTACATCTATCAAGCATGTTGTGCTCACTCAGTGTTTTGAAATGGTGACACTAATAAAAGCATGGATTGTTTTCAATGGAAGGTGATTAACCTTTATAAAAATTGATGGGCCCTTATTATCGAGCATCTTCATTATTTGTATTTACTCTCTTCCTTTTCCTTCTATACGAATGTAAAGTGTTGATCAGTTGTTACGAAGAAACATCATAAATTATACACATGGAAATGGCACCGCTGCATATGCATGCAGTATACGAAATAATTCATTATATTTTTCTAGGATAATGTTGAAATTTTAAACTGAGCATTCGATTTTAGGATATGGCTGTCTAAGGTATCTTGTTTTATTTTTGTAAACTTGATCAAATATGCTTTGTAATTTGGATAGAATAATGGAAAGGTAATTTGTTAAAGAGATGCTTTAAAGCCAAAGTTGTTATTATGTAAAGAACGCAAATAGATTTATTCATTTGGAATCAAAAACTAGTAATCTGGTCTATCAAGCATATGGAAAGCAGTAGAGGTATCGGTGGACATGAACAAAACTAGAATTCTTCTCTCCAGGAATGCCTGACTAGAAATGGGGTATTTTTCCTAAGATTCTTTAACCAGATAACACTTCAACAGTATTTAAAATAATTCTTCTAGTTTTGATTTTTGTTTACACCACTAATTCTTACAGAGGGGAAGTGAATGCTCTTTTCTTAGTCTAGAAGTTTTTCCAGATTATCTGCCATTTACTTCACTCATCTTAACAGTGGCATTGTTTTCGTATCAAAGTAGTCAGATAATAATTTTTTAAGCATAATGAATTATACCAGATGTATCTGAACCTAAGAACTTTAGTGAATATACTGCTGAATTATCTATATATATTTTTTATGAAGGCAACAGAGAAAATGGCCATGGCAGAACTATAGGGTAACCTGTCTAAGAGATTATTTGTATTTTGCTTTTTTTGTTTCTCTTCACCGTAAGTCACTCCTAAATGATTCCTTTTCATCAGGTTAACTATGACGGGGAGCTGCACAAACACCCCCAGCTTGAAGCTGACTTGTCGGCAGTGAGAGAGATATATGGGCCACATGCAGTTTCTCTGAGGTAAATAAACACCTTTGATGATTACAACTTAAAATTATTTGGAAAGTCATTGGAATTTTCTGTTGGAATTATTTAGGTGGAAATTTCCTCAGGCTCAATTATATTTGAAAGTATATGAGAGAGTCTGTTATGTTTCTGCTTAAACGAAATGGCATCATTATGGCTATGATTATTTTTTATTGTACATGTAGTTTAAGATTACATTCATTTCATTAAAGAAATTAGTTATTTTGTAGAGTTAGTTTGATAAAATAGCAGTCTTAAGTGGCATCATTATCAATTCCTGTAATAGATTTGGTCAGCTGGGCCCACGCTGTTATTGTAAATCAAAGACATATCTGTGTGAACAACAGAAGTAAATAATGAATAACCGCTGGTTTCATCACGTTGTGAGAAGTAAAGTGTTGAAAGTGAAGGTGTTAGTGCTCAGTTGTGTCTGACTCTGCAATCCCGTGGACCGTAGCCCGCCAGGATCCTCTGCCCATAGAATTCTCCCGGCAAGAATACTGGAGTGGGTAACCATTCCCTTCTCCAGCAGGTCTTTCCGACTCAGGAAATGAACCTGGATCTCCTGCATTGCAGGCAGATTTTTTACCATCTGAGCCACTAAGGAAACCCTTGTGATAAGTAATCTGGTCCCTAAAAAAGGAAAGGAAAAAAAGACATAACTTTGTGCAGTGCGTATTTGAATGTTGCAGTTACTTAATTATTTGGTGATAAATTTCCAAACCAATTTGTATTACTTTAATCATTCAGAAGACCCAACTATCCCTATTTAGTCTTTCTTTTCTCTCTTTAAGAAAAACCGTTTTTTTTTTTTTTTTTTTGCCATCATGCTTGTATCCTCCCACCAGTCAGATCTTTTTATTTAGATTTTTGTTTTCCTAAAGGGTGGTCTCCAAGTCTCCAGGCCCTTCTTACAGCCTGACCTCAGTTCCAGCCTCATCCACCCAAACCAGGATTGTTCCCGTTCTCCAGATACGCTGTTTCCCCTTGACTTTGGCCATTTGCCCAATCAGTGCCTCCCTCTCAAACCCTGTTGCTGTCTTTATTCAAGCCCCAGTCCAAAGGTCAGCTTCTCTTTGAGCCTTCCTGGAAGCTCCGGTGCAGATTGGTTATTCTGCCCTATCACATTTGTCTCTTACCTCATTTATTATTCTCTTCATGTCTTGTCATTATTGGTTTACTTCTCCCCCTCTAGACTCTTAATTCTGTGCACGGTTTTGTTGCTTGTGTACTTTGTTTTGGTTTGGTTTTCGATCCTGGTTTATAGTACAAGGCATGTATGAAATACAAACTGAAGGCTTCTTGATTGTTTTCAGTGGAACACGCATTAAAAATGTTCATATTCTCTGGTTATATTCTTTTCAGTGGACATATCCAGATTTTGAGAAAGCAAACAAATACTTTTAGTGGTTGGGAAGTATAACACAGCTGTAAGTTATTATTGCTAACTTTCATTTTATCTGCAGAAACAGAAACTCATAACCACCTGCAGCCTAAATAAGCTGGGGTTGTATACCCCAGACGGGGCTTCCCAGGTGGCGCTAGTGGTACAGAATCCGTCTGCCAGTGCAGGAGATGTTAAATGATTTGGGTTTGATCCTGGGTTGGGAAGATCCCCTGGAGGAGGGCATGGCAACCCACTTCAGTATACTTGCCTGGAGAATGCTATGGACAGAGGAGCCTGGCAGGCTATGGTCCATAGGGTTGCACAGAATCAGACACATGCTGTATATGTGACAGGTGGCACATATACCCAGACCCCCTCTCCTACTCGTGGAGGAATATTAGACCGCAGTTGAGTGAGTGAGATAGGGATTATACTTGCAAAAAGCTAATCTTGGAATCTTCAAAGTTTTAGCAAATAAGCTGTGATTATTTCATAGTTGATCTATGCCTCGGCTAGAGAATAAGGAAGATGGAAATTCAGTAAGTATTATAGAGTGAATAAATTAAGAAAGCAATCAGTTCAGTTCAGTTCAGTCACTAAAGGACAGAAATGGTATGGACCTAACAGAACCAGAAGATATTAAGAAGAGGTGGCAAGAATACACAGAAGAACTATACAAAAAAAGATCTTTACGACCTAGATAATCACGATGGTGTGATCACTCACCTAGAGCCAGACATCCTGGAATGTGAAGTCAAGTGGGCCTTAGGAAGTATCACTATGAACAAAGCTAGTGGAGGTGATGGAATTCCAGTTGAGCTATTTCAAATCCTGAAAGATGAAGATGATGCTGTGAAAATGCTGCACTTAATATTCCAGCAAATTTGGAAAACTCAGCAGTAGCCACAGGACTGGAAAAGGTCAGTGTTCATTCCAATGCCAAAGAAAGGCAATGCCAAAGAATGCTCAGACTACTTCACAATTGCACTCATCTCACATGCTAGTAAAGTAATGCTTAAAATTCTCCAAGCCAGGCTTCAGCAATACGTGAACTGTGAACTTCCTGATGTTCAAACTGGTTTTAGAAAAGGCAGAGGAACCAGAGATCAAGTTGGTAACATTCGCTGGATCATCAAAAAAGCATGAGAGTTCCAGAAAAACATCTATTTCTGCTTTATTGACTATGCCAAAGTCTTTGACTATGAAGAAAGCAATAGAGATTATCCGTAAATTGTTCAGGGATTCCCTGGTGGTTAAGACTCCACACTTTCACTGCTGAGGGCCCGCGTTCGAAGCCTGGTCAGGGAACTAAGATCCCACAAGCTGCCTAAAAAAATAAATAGTCTGAAACAATGACTGATTTTTTCTTTTCTCTTTAGTTGAACTTTGCTTGAAATCTTAAAACTTTAATCATAGAAAGTTAACCCTCTCTCCCATATACAAAGAAGTCTGTATATGGTTAGCCACGGGTTCTTTACCACTAGCACCACCTGGTAAGTTGATCACTCAACACAGCATAGAATTTAATTACTTTTCATCTAAAGTATGTATCTTTGTTTAGAGAATCACTTTACCACACATTTTGATTGCTTTTAAAATTAGTTTTGTTTTTTTTTTTAAACACATATTTCTGGCTATCTTTGGTAAAGGATCTGCCTGCAGTGTAGGAGATGCAGGTTTGATCCCTGGGTTGGGAAGATCCCCTGGAGGAGGAAAGGGCAACCCACTCCAGTATTCTTGTCTGGGAAATCCCATGGATGGATAGAAGAGTCTGGCTGGCTACAGTTCATGGGGTCACAAAGAGTTGGACTTAGCAACTGAGTATCACACACACACCATGCTATCTAGGCCTCAATCATACCATTATTTATGTGTGAATATTTTTTAGTTTCTTCAGCAAGCATTTACTAAGTACTTATTTCTATTAGTACTTTCCATTATTAATAAAATAGTGATAATTTATGGACTGTTTAAATTAGATTACTATACGGAATTTCATTCAAGTGAAGTGTCTAAAGTCATAAGTGGTTTTGATTGTTTTCCTCTTGCCTCTTTCACTTATAAGTTTGATCCAATTTAAATCTTAATGAATGCAAGTCATGTTCTTGTCTGCTCTAGATTTTCTCCAATTACAGAGTATGTTTCCAGAATAAATAAGCTCCCAGAGGCCCCATGATATAAGTGAATCACAGCAGGACTAGTTTGATTTACTTAAATAAGAATGAATTTACTGTCTGGTCTAAAATACCGTGGCTTGGATACATGGGAGAAGGAGTAGTTAGGCCTAAGGTCTTGGAGTCATCTTCTTTGCAAAGTTCTAAGTCTATTGAAAACAGACTGTTCTAATTAGCTGTTCTTTTACTTAATTGAGGTTTATAAGAACTTAATGGAGTTTGAAGAGCAAAAGTACCTCAATATGCATAATAGGCTATTTGGTATCATTTTTTTTTATGTGACATCTAATGAGAAAGGCAGCTAACCACATCTAAGTTCTCTGTAAGAGATGAAAATAACAGAGATTACCTCAATTGAGGCAAAACCCTCTTAAAGTAGGTGAAGGAGGCTTTAGCAAAAATGACTGATGATAAATTTATTACTTAAGTAGGTAGTTTTAGTTCTACTTGACCAAATCATTCTAAAACAGCATTCTGATTGGGTTGAACCATACTTGTAAACATTGATGACAATTTTAATTCATAACTGTTGTAAAGGAAATGAGTTAGGTCTCTGGAGGAACACGATCAACCCTCTAATCAGTGTGAATGTGTTTCATCATGAATCAATAAAAGAATGAGGTTCTTTTATGTTTTCATTATAAATTTACTCCTATAATCAGCATTCATAAAAAAATTGATCAGTGTCATTGAAAACAATTTGAGATTAATATTTTTAGAAAGTACGGAATTACAAGTCACAAAATTCTCATTTGCTCAGGACTGAAATGATGCTGATAATTTGCTTATGATTTTGAAAGTTTTATCCCAAATAAAATATCCGGTGCTTCATAGCCATCCATCATCCATTTAAAAAATTGAAGGCATCTGAGTAATATTCTAACCTTTTGATTGTGACTAATGCTTAAAGTAGGTTGGAAGATTACAAGATTGTGACTATTCTGCATTTTGATCATTTTTTTTGTGGTTGGATGATTGTGTGTTTGAAATGAATGAGTAATTTTGGTATTGCTGTTTTGGAGGACAGGGCATGCAGAAGATGTTTTTAAGGTTTGAGGAAGCTATACTACTATATGCGGGCCCACCACCCAAACATATATCTCCTGGAAGAGAGAGAAAGAAAATGAAAGGAAAAGCCACATAAATCAGAGTGGTCCACTGTAAATGTCTCTGGATTTCCATAAGTAGTGGGTTAGTAAAATAGCTTAACAAATCTGGCTCTCCTCTTCTCGAAGATGGCAGGATTGCATTTCCCTAGCTATTATAACATCAGCAGTGGACATGCAACCTCGTGTTGGCCAGTGATATATGAGCCAAAGTGCTAGTGTGCAAGTTCCCATATCTTCAGGACGCCACCACTCTCTGAGCCCCTTGGCGACTAGTGAATAGTGTTCTCTCTCCTCTTCTGATGCCACAGTACGCAGGTAGTGTGAGTGAGATATAAATCCTTTCTGTATGTTAAGCCAGTTAGTGCTTGAGGATGTTGGTTGCTATGGTACAACTTACTCTACACTGAAGCATGTCATTCATCAGCAGATCTTGGGTTGGATGTTTGTAATGTCCTCTGCAGCACATTGATTCTCCTGCTACTGTGAAAACAGTCTGACTCTGAACACCAGGGGAAAGTGATGGCAGGAGGCACACAGCAGAAACAAACAAAAGGGAGACTCTTTCAAAAGCACTGGCATAAAATCTAGGTACAAGCTTCAGAATGTCAGATCCCCAACAGTCACCTCTGCTTGCAGCATCTGTGCTTTCCTCAAGCAAAACCAAGGAGTTTTAAATGGGGGGCAGAGTTTCAGCAACTGTTTACACTGTACTTCTTCTACACTCTTAGTTTAGATGGGTTTCCTTTCTTACCCGGATCTAATTTTTAAATTCGTCTCAGTCCTATTGTCCTTTAGAGAAATATATAGCTACCGTGAATACAGTCTTGCAAAAATGCCAAGATTTCTTCCTGACTACTGAGTTTGAATAATCTTGGCCCATTCACAGGCATCTCTCCCACACTGAGCATGAAACACACACTGAGTAGGCATGCGGAGACAGACACGCAAGCTGTTGAGTTTCAGATGTCAGAAGGAGGTGTATATTTCTTCGCAGAATATATTTCTTCTCAAAATATAACTGTCCAATTATTGAAAGCAGTAACTAAATAGCAATAGAAGTTTATTTCTCAAAAACTTGTGGTTGAGTTTCATGTATGTGTATTATACATGTGATTTGCTCGACAGTGGATAAGAGAAAGCTATATTTTTTATAACCAGAACAGTCCCTGCTAATTTTGATCAGATAGTATTATAAAACATCATAACAGTATAATAAACAAGCTGTGGTTTTATAGAGAAGGAGGACCAACATAGACGGTCAAGTATTTAATATATTGTAAGTTTGTATGTGGTGTCATTAATGAGGATGTTATCTTAATAAGCTCCGTTAAAAAATGGGAGAATGAATTGCTAAGTGTTCTAACACATACATAGTGCCCTAAAAAATGCCTGTTTATAGAAAGCAAATATTTCATACATATGTTCTTTATACGTATGAACTAGATCACATGTAAATATTCAAAATCAATGGCTGGATTTCAAGATCTGTCTATTCTAAGACTTCACTCAGATGTCTGGAAAGAAATTTATGGAGCATTTCTCAAGACCTCAGTCCTTAAGTGAAGCAACTGCATCAGATAATTTGTGTCGCTTCCCTTCTCTTAAAAAAGTATTCAAGTTCAATTTGATGTGATCTTTTCACAATGAATAAATGCAGGCAGGGCACGGAATTATTTTGGATTATTATAAACCCAACACAGCATTCAGTATTCAATCAGATATCAGGCTTCACACTTCAGGTTGCATTCATATTTCAAGCATTTGCCTTGATTCTGCATTTGCTATTCATGAGATTGGGGCTACTGAAAGATATTCAGATACAGAAGCAATCCTGAGACTGGGTCATTGCATCTGGGCAGACTGTAATCACACTTTGTAATCTTGCAGTGGGAAACGTGAAATGAATGGCATTATATAAAAAGGGCATCACAACAGAAATTGGTTTGCATACACACAGTGTTGTTGTGAGTTCTTTGAAGTGTGGCATAAAAACAAACAGTATAACTATTTACAGATCTACAGCTGCAGAATCCAGTTAATTGCAAACCTTTAATGTCTCTGCTTCCTTAAAATTCTATACTCCTGCTCTGCTGTGGTGAAAGAGCACTTGTAACCCTTTTGTTCCTGTGTTTGTTTTTTTTGAAAGAAATTGATAGTATTAGAAATTAAAGATACTTTTAACTAAAAAACGTGAAAGAAAGTGAAAGTGAGTCACTTAGTTGTGTCCGACTCTTTGTGACCCCATGGACTCTAGCCTGCCAGGTTCCTCTGTCCATGGGACTCTCCACTCAAGAATACTGGAGTGGGTTGCCATGCCCTTCTCCGGGGGATCTTCCCAGCACAGGGATCAAACCCAGGTCTCCCACATTCTAGGTAGATTCTTTACCATTTGAGCTACCGAGGAAGCTCTTTAAAAAGTGTTGAAAAATTACATAAAGAATAAAATTCACATATTAAAGGTTTTATAAAGAACATATGTCACATTCTAATCATAACTCTATGATTTGTTCTGCTGAAGTGGTATAGAAATCTATGTATGAAGAAAACAGCTGGGGTAAGGTTTGTACTGACTTTTGTTATCTCTGCTGCACTTTTCTCTGCTTTTAAATATACCGAAGTCTTGCCATCATAAGTAAATCCAGAGTTATTCTTCCCTCTGAAATTGGCAAAGATGGGAGAAAAAAATGCCTGGTGATGATGAGAATGTGGGAAATGGCTACTGTGAGAACCTGGCTGATGTGATTATAAGTTGTTTTAACTTTTTAAAAATAGTAACTAAACAGTATATATTAGGATTACCAAATATAGTTATGCTATTTTTTCAATTATTAATTCTGGAATTTATCTCTGAGAAGACAGCTGCATGTAGACTTCTATCCAGAGGGCCATTTATCAATATTAATAGTGTAAAAAAATTGAGATCACCCTCATGTTGTATTATATAATTTTATTCATACAAATTTATAGATTTAAATTTATGGTTTTAAAGAATATTCCACAAGGTAAAAAAAAGTACTCATTATAGAATAAGTGGAAGAGCAGGACAAAAATTTTTACATACCTATTATCCTTAGTAATGTGTATTATAATGATATATTAATATATGAAAGAGACTGGAATGAATATAAAGGAAAACTATTGTGTCTGAGTGGTATTAAATTTTATTACAAGTTATTTATTGTCTGTTTTTCTCTTTCTCACATTTTATATGAGTCTATATTGCCATTGTAATCAGAAAAAGATTTTTTTAGAAAATAGTTTTTTTTTACAAAATAAATGTTACCCACAGCCTATATGTAATATACAAGTCCTCTTCCTATTTTTTTGGTGTTCCGATTTCTATTTTATTTTAAAAAAATTATTTCACTCTCCATAATGTTTTGGTATTCTACTTGCTCAGTGAACAGTATATATTTGGAACATTTCCCTCATGATACTAAATATTTTTATATCAACATTTTTAGTAATGGATAATTTAAAAAAATTATACCATCATGCCACAGTTTAAGTATTTCCTTATTATTCAATATTCATTTTTTCCTAATTTCTACATTGTACATATTTGTTCTAATTTTATGGGAATGGTTATAGTCAAGGTTTCTTTCCCTCACCAAAATGTCGTTTGAACATCATTAGTGGTCTATCCAGAGAAGGCAATGGCACCCCACTCCAGTACTCTTGCCTGGAAAATCCCATGGACAAAGGAGCCTGGTAGGCTGCGGTCCATGGGGTCGCCAAGAGTCGGACATGACTGAGCGACTTCACTTTCACTTTTCACTTTGATGCATTGGAGAAGGAAATGGCAACCCACTCCAGTGTTCTTGCCTGGAGAATCCCAGGGACGGGGGAGCCTGGTGGGCTGCCATCTATGGGGTCACACAGAGTCGGACACGACTGAAGCGACTTAGCAGTAGCAGTGGTCTATCCTCATCATTGTATTTAATGGTTCCCTTTTGACATGTCTGATTTTAGATATTTGACTTCTTGTACTTATGAATAGTATGCTGACGTCCAGGGTCAGCAAATTATGACCAGTGGGCCGTGGGATCTGTTTTGAACAGTTCATGGTGTTTGCTTTTCTTAGAGGGTTGTAAAAAAAAATGGCCCCAAAATAAAGAGAAATATGTGAAAGAGACTATGTGGCCTGTAAAAACTAAAAGGTTTACTATTTTGACCTTTACAGGAAAAGTTTTCTGAACCCTGAACTAGACTCATGAAAGCAATGGTTCTTGTTCTTGATCCTTATTCTTGTCGTAGTTTCTGTATAATTTTGTAACTAAATTGGCATATGTTTATATCTAAATTTGCATGTCTAAATTTGCACAAGATTATAAAAATTTTTATCCTTTGTGATTAAGACAGATGTTTTGAAGCATGCAATTAAAGAAGTAATTCTTTTTTTTCTGATTTTTTTTAATATAAATTTATTTTTTTTAATTTTATTTTATTTTTAAACTTTACAATATTGTATTAGTTTTGCCAAATATCGAAATGAATCCACCACATTAATTCTAATGTGAATAATTTTATCTATTTTCTATAACACCAATATTTTGAAGCGTGCAATTAAAAAGTTAATTCCTATGTGAATAATTTTATCCATTTCTTATTTATGTAACCTTTAGAAAGGACCATGAAAAAATAGAAAGTGTAAACGCATAAATAATGAAAATGTACTCAGTGTTTTGATATATTTTTAAGGAGAGAATGGAGAAAACATAGAGGCTGAGTTGTTAGTTTCTAACATGCTGCATTTTTTGATCATTGATATAAAAAAGTAAAAGGACTCTCTACATTCCTTTATTCTTCAAATTACATAAAGCTGTTTAATCATTATAAAAGTGCATTCTCTGAACCCTATAAAAGTGCCATAGTTTTGTACTACATAATGAATATCATACATGGAACTGTTCATTGAGTACTTACCGTGTGCCACATACTGCACTTGACAGTTTGAGATTGAATGTACATTCTGTGTCTGAATTTCCACCAACTTTTCTGCCCGCTGGCAACTTGTTCCACTTTCCTGAACCTCAGTTTCCTCATTTGCGAATGAGGACAATTATATTATTGCTGTCAGAAGTTTATGACGAGGACTTAGTGAGATCATCCATCATTGTTTGACCTGGTTTCCGACACAAAGTGATAGTTTATTGAATAAAGAGCTAAGCACCTACATAAATATTTAAATCAGATCAGATCAGTCGCTCAGTCGTGTCCGATTCTGCGACCCCATGAATCGCAGCACGTCAGGCCTCCCTGTCCATTACCAACTCCCAGAGTTCACTCAGACTCACGTTCATCGAGTCAGTGATGCCATCCAGCCATCTCATCCTCTGTCGTTCCCTTCTCCTCCGGCCCCCAATCCCTCCCAGCATCAGAGTCATTTTCAATGAGTCAACTCTTTGCAAGAGGTGGCCAAAGTATTGGAGTTTCAGCTTTAGCATCATTCCTTCCAAAGAAATCCCAGGGCTGATCTCCTTCAGAATGGACTGGTTGGATCTCCTTGCAGTCCAAGGGACTGTCAAGAGTCTTCTCCAACACCACAGTTCAAAGGCATCAATTCTTCGGCGCTCAGCCTTCATTCAAATCCTGGCTCTGCTACAAAGCAATGATGGGTCAGTTACTTTATGACTCTGAGCCTCAGTTAATGGGTGTGTAAATTGGAAATGGTAATAGTACCCTGGTGTCTCAGTGGTAAAGAACTCACCTGCCAATGCAGGAGACACGATTTTGATCCCTGGGTTGGGAAGACCCTCTGGAGGAGAAGATGGCAACCCACTCCAGTATTCTTGCCTGGAAAATCCCATGGACAGAGAAGCCTAGCGGGCTACAGTCCATGGGGTCGCAAAAGAGTTGGACATGATTTAGTGACTAAACAACAAGTAGTACCTATTGTGCGTTATGATCACATGTATGCAAAATCTTTAGAATGCTTTCTGGCAGGTAAGTGCTCAATAAATATTGGCCATTAGTTTTTACAATTTCTGTTATCATCATAGTTTTTTCCGTCACTGTAATTAGCATTGGTAACTTGAGAATTTTTAAAAATATCAAAAATAGAGATGTGTGTGTGTGGAGAATACAAAAACTACTGTTTTTGCCCTTTAGTTAGTTAAAAAATATGCCTGTTTGTGTGGAATATACTGTTGTTACTTGTTTTAATTTGGATACATCAGACATGTAAAACTGCCTATTGAAACATCAGTGACATTTAAGTAGCAGAACACCTGGATAAGTTTCAGAACTACTGATGTTCTAATGTGGCAGGAAAATTTATGGCATATTATTGTGGCAATCAGTGATCCCTCCTCCCCTTCCTCGGGTCAGAGACTCCTTTCTTGCGCTTAGAGGCAGCTCTGAATCTTGAACACCAAGTGATCACATGAGAAGATCACTGAATTTGTTAAATAGAACCGGGGGTATTTGAAACTATGAACCAAATAACTCTTGAGTTCATGTACATAGTTGCCTGTACATAAGATGGAAAAGTATATATATGGTATACAGAGGTCACATGAGACCACAATCCAACTAAATTGAGTTAGTTAATTTATTAACTAACAGTCATTTCTGAACTATCTATGGGCATCAGGGATGAGAATTCATGACTAAATTTTAATTTAAAATAACCTCGGACACACTGTCTTTTAATGAAAATGAAACAATAATGTTAATCTTTGCTTTCAGGGAATATGGAGCCATTGATGATGTAGATATTGATCTGCATATTGATGTTAGCTTTCTTGATGTGAGTATCGACTTATACGATTGCTGCATTTAAAAAACACTTTTTTTCTTGGAAGAAATTTAATTTTAGTTTCTCTTATAATACGATTAGAAACATAATGACTTTGTTAAAGTGATTTATGAAGAAATGCTACGACTGGTTGAAAAAGCAGAGATGTTGCATATGTTTTCTTCCATCAGTTCTTTTAATATTTTCTGAAAATTATGAGTTTGTATCAGTAGTATAGTATGTCCTTATTTGTTAAGTTTTCGGTTGAATTTTCAAATGAAGGCAAAGATTAAAAGTACTTTGACTTCAGTTTCACAGACCTGTAAGTTTTTGAGATAATTTGTAGTCCTTAATGACAAGTACTTCTTCAAAATAAGTTTTAGAAACATATATTTTTTATTTTGGAAAAAAATCAAGAACTCTAAAAGATTACTAATTCATCTTGCAAATATTTGCACAGGAGGAGATTGCTGTGGCATGGGAAGTGATTCGAACAGAACCTATAATTGTCCGATTACACTGTTCTCTTACACAGTATTTGAATGGCCCAGGTGAGTTTCGTTTTCCTGTTGTTTTGCATATTCATCAGTTGTGCATTGTGCATGAAGTACAGTATGGTTCATTGGGTAATTCTGAACATAATTGAGACTATCTTGATAATGCTTTTTAAACATACTTGCATCCTAACAGAGGTGCCGTATCACCAACATAACTTATGTAAACAGAAGCATACATTTCGTGTTATCGTTTTCAGAAGCTGATGCGTTGCTGTGGAAGAAAAACAACGAAACCTAAAAGAGAATTGTGCATATAATAAAACACTCAGTAACTATACTGAGAGTTGCCCTTAGGTTTAATTTTTTGTGTTTCTGAACCTGATATTTAATTTTAATTTATCTTTGATTACTAATGAATTTAGCCTAAGTATAACATATTTCTTTTTTGAAAATGAAGTATTAATAATATTTTTGTGTTCCAATACCTGAAGGGATGATTTTGATGTATCTGAAGGAAGAGTTGTTTATAACAAAGGACCCTATTATCAACCTTGCCAAGACTTACTGGATTTAAATGTAATCTATATGTATTATGGGACTTCTCTGGTAGCTCAGCTGCTAAACAATCCGCCTGCAATGCAGGAGACCTTGGTTCAGTTCCTGGGTTGGGAAGATCCCCTGGAGAAGGGAATGGCTACCCACTCCAGTATTGTCTGGCATCTCTGGTGGCTCAGTCAGTAAAGAGTCTGCCTGCAGTATGAGAGACCCAGGTTTGATCCCTGGATCGGGAAGATCCCCTGGAGAAGGAAATGGCAACCAACTCTAATTTTCTTGCCTGGAAAATCCCATGGATGGAGGAGCCTGGCAAGCTACAGTCCATGGGCTCTCAGAGTCAGACACAACTGAGACACTTCACTTTATGTACTTCTCTCTCTCTTTCTCTCTCACATACACACACACCAGTATCCTCTCATATTGTTGCAATTATCTACTGCTGCAGAATAAACCACTCCAAAATGAATTGACTTAAAACAACTTCTCTCTCACCATTCTTTGGTGCTCCACTGGGCATCTCCTGCCTGGAGTCTCCCGTGCCTCTGTAGTCAGATGGTGGGTGAAGTTTATGTTTTTAAAGGCCCCATTAGGTTGGAGGCTCAAAATGGTTGGACTTTAGATGACTAGCAATTGATGCAGGTATCATTTCAGGACCACGTAGGGCTCAGCTGGGACTATAAAGTGTCTCCTTGCATCTGGCTGCTTTGTGTGGTTTAGCTTCTTGTAGCATGGTGACTATAATCCAAAAGCAAGTGCTCTAAGAAAGGGGCTGTGGTAAAAGGCTCACGGAGTCTCCCACTGTATTCTATTCATCAAAATAGTCAAAGAACCCACTCAGAATCAAGGGATACTGACATAGATGGTGTGTCTTGGAATTGTAGCCATTTTTAATCTTCTGGGCACACATTACCATTGTCTCTGCATGTTATGCTTTAGGTGTATCAAAGAGCTTACATCTGTTGTTAGTTTTCTTATAAGAAAACTATCTGCCCTTTCAGGTTTATTAAATATATAGGAAAGTCTCCATTTTGAAAATATTTCTGTTGTCATCACTTTTTAATTATTACCTAGTGTATTCTACCTAATTAACAACATGCAGTAACATATAGTAACTGATGTCACCTAATGCTAGGCAAAGACAAATAGAGGTGACATATTTTTATTTTGATTATATGTACAAAAATAAATTATATTTATAAATGCAAAAATACATATAGAGAGAAATGCAATAAAGAAGGAAAATAATTCCTTATAATCCCTCTATACTGAGGAACCAATAAATCAGTTGGTGTTTTTTATGTTTTCTGTGCACATGTGGTTTATTTTCATAAAGTTGACATTGAATTGTATTAATAGCTATGCACCTTAATGTTATGAGCCTTTGCTCCAGTTGTTGAATATCCTAAAGCAGAATGATGTGTAATATCTGCATAATAATTTAGCCTGTAGATAGATGTGTTTTTGCTGTTTCCCCACTTATTGTGGGGAAATTTTTCTCTCTTTAGTAATTTGAAATATACTTATTCTGTTTGATTCTGATGGTGACTAAAAGCAAAAGAAACCCTCATGTCTAAACTTTTTTTTTTTTTAATTAACAGGGTTAGGAACAAATTTGGGTCATTTCATCTCTACTCACTCAGTTCCATCTGTGCGAGATGACAATGTGGCATACTTTTATGTAACCTTTACCACTGTTTCATGTGTTTATATAATCTTGAATTTTAGGCAGAGGTTTTCCTTTACAGTATCTTTTAAAGACTCATCATATTTGCATGGCTTTATAAATATTTCAACAATTATGTTTTAATTCATGTTGAGAGGATTTGTTGTTCAGTACCACTTATTCAGTTTTGCAACTCATTCGTAATTTAATTCTTACTTTTTCATCTCCAGTAATTGATTTACATATTTAATAGTTTGAGAAGGAAATGGCAATTCACTCCAGTATTATTGCCTGGAAACTCCCATGGACAGAGGAGCCTGGTAGGCTACAGTCCATGGGGTGGCAAAGAGTCGGACACGGCTGAGTGACTTCAAAAAAAAAGCTAAAGAAACATGAGGGTTATGCTTCATTTTTCATACTGGAGAATGATTCTTTTTTTTGTGAACAAGACAGATTTAACCAGGTATAAATTTATGAGCTCATAATAGTTCCCCCCAAAAGGCAAAAGTGTTTTAAAAACTTCTGCTAGTTTGTGTGTTCAGTTCAGTTCAGTCGCTCAGTTGTGTCCGACTCTTTGGGACCCCATGAGCTGCAGCACACCACGTCTCCCTGTCCATCACCAACTCTCATCCTCTGTTGTCCCCTCCTCCTCCCACCTTCAATCTTTACCAGCATCAGGGTCTTTTCAAATGAGTCAGTTCTTCGCATCAGATGGCCAAAGTATTGGAGTTTCAGCTTCACCATCAGTCCTTCTAGTGAATATTCAGGACTGATTTCCTTTAAGATTGACTGGTTTGATCTCCTTGCAGTCCAAAGGACTCTCAAGAGTCTTCTCCAACACCACAGTTCAAAAGCATCAAGTCTTTCGCACTCAGCTTTATTATAGTCCAACTCTCACATCCATACATGACTACTGAAAAAACCATAGCTTTGACCAGACCTTTGTTGGCAAAGCAATGTCTCTGCTTTTTAATATGCTGTCTAGGTTGGTCATAGCTTTTCTTCCAAGGAGTAAGTGTCTTTTAATTTCATGACTGCAGTCACCAAAGTTTGTGTATGAAGTATTTTAATTCTGTTCATTTGGGAGAAATCTGTCTTGATTAAGTTTGTGTTTTGTTGTATGTACTTATTGAGCTTTCCCCCCTCGGTTTCCTTGATATTGTTGTTGTTATTTAGTCATCAAGTCATATCCAACTCTTTTGCAAAGCCATGGACTGTAGCCTCCCAGGCTCCTCTGTCCATGGGATTTCCCAGGCAAAAATACTGAAGTTGCCATTTCCTTCTCCAGGAGATCTTTCCAACCCTGGGGTCGAATCCTATTTTGGCAGGGAGATTCTTTACCACTGAGCCACCTGGGAAGCCCCTTCCTTGTTGTTACCATTTATATATTTATCTTTGATTGTTATGCTTAGATCTTATTCCACCTCAAGGAAGTTCTATGCAATCATTTTTTTGGTTCCTTCTTTATCTGTTCTCCACAGTATATGCAGATTGGATCTAATTCCTATATCCTTCATGCTTTTTATCATTTGTCTTAATCTTTTGCCCATCACCTCTGGTTTTATAAGTTATTTTTCCATTAATCTTCTACTACATTAAGCAGATGTTTTCATAATTTAGTCTTTGATTTAATGTTCCCCTTCTGTTTTTAATTTGACTGCAGTCTCTACTGATATCATATTTATATATCAATTACTTTCCTTTTATTTATGCATCATTTGGAATTTTGTTGTAAACAAAATCAACAGTTGTAACAGTCATCCAAGACACATAATCTTGTTCCTGTAGATGTGAATTTTGTTTCCCTCAGAATTCAGGCAGTGCTAAAATGCACTTCTTTCAAAAATTAGTGTGGTTTGTGTATAATTTCTTGCCTTAAGAAGAGTAAAGACTCTTGGTAATGAAAATAGAAAATACAGAAACATCATGGAGGGAAAAAACAGTAAAGAGGATTCCACATTTACTTGATTCTATAGTTAGAAGAACAAGAGCCTCAGATACGCAGATGACACCACCCTTATGGCAGAAAGTGAAGCAGAACTAAAGAGAAGAACTTGATGAAAGTGAAAGAGGAGAGTGAAAAAGTCCTCTTAAAACTCAACATTCAGAAAACTGAGGTCATAGCATCTGGTCCCATCATTTCATGGCAAATAGATGGGGAAACAGTGGAAATAATCAGAGACTTTATTTTGGGGGACTCCAAAAACCCTGCAAATGGTGACTGCAGCCATGAAATTAAAAGATGCTTGGTCCTTTGAAGAAAAGCTATGGCCAACCTAGACAACATATTAAAAAGCAGAGACATTATTTTCCCGCAAGGTCCATCTAGTCAAAGTTATGTTTTCTCCAGTAGTCATGTATGGACGTGAGAGTTGGACTATAAACATAAAGAAAGTTGAGCACTGAAGAATTGATACATTTGAACTGTGGCATTGGAGAAGACTCTTGAGAGTCCCTTGGACTGCAGGGAGATCAAACCAGTCCATCCTAAAGGAAATCAGTCCTGAATATTCTTTGGAAGGACTGATGCTGAAACTGATACTCTAATGCTTTGGCCACCTGATGTGAAGAAATGACTCATTGGCAAAGACTCTGATGCTGGGAAAGATTGAAGGCAAGAGGAGAAGGGGACAACAAAGGATGAGATGGTTGGATAGCATTACCAACTTGATGGACATGAGTTTGGGTAGACTCCAGCAATTGGTGATGGACAGGGAAGCCTAGTGTGCTGCAGTCAATGGGGTCGCAAAGAGTCGGACATGACTGAGCGACTGAACTGAACTGACAGTGAGCAAGAATCCCTTAGAAGAAATGGAATAGCCCTTAGAAGAAATGGAATAGCCCTCATAGTCAACAGAAGAGTCTGAAATGCAGTATTTGTGTGTAACCTCAAAAATGACAGAATGATCTCTGTTCGTTTCTAAGCAAACCGTTCAACAGCACAGTAATCCAAGTCTGGGCCCCAACCACTGATGCCAAGAAGCTGCAGCTGACTGGTTCCATGAAGACCTAAAAGACTTTCTAGAACTAACCTCAAAAAAGATGTCCTTTTCACTATAGGAGATTGGATTGCAAAATTGGAAGTCAGGAGATACTTGGAGTAACAGGCAAGATTGGCCTTGGAGTACAAAATGAAGCAGGACAAAGGCTAACAGAGTTTTGCCAAGAGAATGCACTGGCCATAGCAAGCACCCTCTTCCAACAACAAAAGAGATGGCTCTACACACAGATATCACCAAATGGTCAGTAACTGAAATCAGATTGATTATATTCTTTGCAGCCTAAGTTGGTGAAGCTCTATGCAGTCAGCAAAAACAAAACTGGGAGCTGACTGTGACTCAGATCATGAGCTCCTTTTTGCAAAATTCAGACGGAAATTGAAGAAAGCAGGGAAAACCACTAGGCCATTCAGGTATAACCTAAGTCAAATCCCTTATGATTATACAGTGGAAGTGACAAATGGATTCAAGGGATTAGATCTGGCAAACAAAGTGCCTCAAGAACTATGGATAAAGGATTCACAACATTGTACAGGAGACAATGACCAAAACCATCCCAAAGATAAAGAAATGCAAAATGGTTGTCTGAGAAGGCCTTACTCATAGCTGAGGAAAGAATAGAAGCTGAAAACAAGGGAAGAGAAGGGTAAGATATACCCAACTGAATGCAGAGTTCCAGGGAATAACGGGGAGAGATAAGAAGGCTTTCTTAAATGAACAATGCAAAGAAGTAGAGGAAAACAATAAAATGGGAAAGACTAGAGGTCTCTTCAAGAAAATTGGAGATATCCAGGGAACATCTCATGCAAGGATGGGCATGATAAAGGACAGAAAAGGTATGGACCTGACAGAATCAGAAGAGATTCAGAAGGGTCACAAGAACTATACAAAAAAGATCTTAATGACTAGGATAACCATAATGGTGTGATCAGTCACTTAGAGCCAGACGTCCTGGAGTGTGAAGTCAAGTGGTCCTTAGGAAGCATTACTACCAACAAAGCTAGAGGAGGTGATAAAGTTCCAGTTAAGCTATTTCAAATCCTAAAAGATGATGCTGTTAAGGTGCTGCACTCAGTATGTCAACAAATTTGGAAAACTCAGCAGTGGCCACAAAACTGGAAAAGGTTTTCATTCCAATCCCAAAGAAAGATAATGCCAAACAATGTTCAAACTACCACACAGTTGTGCTCATTTCATGTGCTAGTAAGGTTATGCTCAAAATCCTTCAAGCTAGGCTTGAGCAGTACATGAATCAAGAACTTCCAGATGTTCAAGCTGTGTTTAGAAAAGGCAGAGGAGCCAGAGAGCCAATTGGCAACATTCGCTGGATCATGGAGAAAGCAAGGGAATTCCATAAAAGCATCTATTTCTGCTTCACTGACTAAGCACCTTGAGTGTATGGATCACAACAAACTGTGGGAAATTCTTAAAGAGATGAGAATACCAGACCACCTTACCTGTCTCCTGGGAAACCTGTATGCAGGTCAGGAAGCAACAGTTAGAACCAAACATGGAACAACAGACTGGTTCAGAATTGGGAAAGAAGGACAAAGTTGTATTTTGTCATCTTGGTTATTTAATTTATATCCAGAACACATCATGAAAAATGCTGGGCTAAATGAAGCGCAGACTGGAATCAAGATTGCTGGGAGTAATAACAACCTCAGATATACAGATGATGCCACTCTAATGGCAGAAAGTGAAGAGGAACTAAAGAGCCTTTTGATGAGGGTAAAAGAGGAGAGTGAAAAAGCTGGCTTAAAACTCAACATTCAAAAACTAAAATTATGGCATTCAGTCCCAATACTGCATGGCAAATAGAAGTGGAAAAAGTGGAATCAGTGACAGATTTTCTTTCCTTGGGCTCTAAAATCTCTGCGGAGTGGTAGTACAGCCATGAAATTAAAAGATACTCCTTGGAAGGAAAAATATGACAAACCTAGACAGTGTATTAAAAAGCAAGGACATCACTTGGATGGCAAATATCCATATAGTTAAAGCTGTGTTTTTTCCAGTACTCAGGTACAGATGTGAGAGTTGGATCATAAGGCTGAGGGCCAAAGAATTGATGCTTTTGAATTGTGTTGCCGGAGAAGCCTCTTGAGAGTTCCTTGGATTGTGAAAAGATCAAACCAGTCAATCCTAAAGGATATCAACCCTGAATATTCATTGAAAGGACTGATGCTGAAACTGAAGCTCCAATATTTTAGCCACCTGATGCAAAGAGCCCACTCATTGAAAAAGACCTTGATGCTGGAAAAGACTGAAGGTAAAAGGAGAAGAGGGTGGCAAAGGATGAGATTGTTCAATGTCATCACCAACTCAGCGGACGTGAATTTGAGCAAACTTCAGGAGATACTGAAGAACAGGGAAGCCTAGTTTGCCGCAGTCTGTGGAGTCACAGAGAGTTGAATATGACTTAGTGACTGAACAACAAGATTAGTTCCATCTGTTCCATTTGTAGCAAAATTTGCTTAAAGGTTCTCTCATATGAGGATGGCATTATTCCATGTTTCTGGTCCTTTTGCTGGGTTTCTCCTGTTTCTAAAATGCAGCGATTATGATAAGCCTTGTTCAGGACGATTGACTCACTTTGTCAGCTTAACTAGTAAATTTACCCAAAGACTATGTTTTCTTCCTCAGAGAAATTTAAGGAAGAATATGATTTAAAATTAGGAATAATATGAAATAGATGGCCAACCTAGAGACAAGGATACTAAAAAGAAACATATAATTTATTATTCTATAAAAAATAGAGTTTATCCTAGTTTACTTGGATCATTGCAAGCAAATAAATAGATGAGAAAGAGTTTCTTGAAGATTGTTTTGCAATGTCTTTGACAATATCAACATTTATAGTAAAATGAACTTGCAAAAAATGTATGACTTGCAAAAATCCAAGGTTTAGGCTGACCTAGTTAACAGTTCTTTTTGAAGAGCATTTGTTCCTCAGTTTGGAGAATGTATGAGTAATACTTATCTGAACTATAACATTTGGCCAGGGCTAATCTGACAGTGTATCTGTGAGTGAACAGAAATGATAAGAAGAGAAGAAATAACCTCCTTATCCACTTTGAAGTTAAAGATTATTTTCATTGTACATGGGGAAATATACTTTAAATAAAAAGACAAGATTGTTATGATTTTTATGGTACTATGTATTCTTCTGAAAATTACTGGTGTATAAGTCTAGTTTATGGTCTCAAGGACACGGCTGCTTTTTGTTTAAAGTGACACACAACTAACATTATTAAAAATGTTTTCTTGTGCAAATCATCTCATTATTGATACCACTACATTTATATGATCAGAGTTGGAATAATTTCCACCTACCTTGAATGACCCTCACTTATTGCTTTCCCAACCTAAATTATGAGAAACAAGGAAAAGCTGAATAACCTTCCCTTTTAAAACAACAAATATTTTAGTAGTTTATCTTTCTCATTCTTTTGTCCCCAGAAATGTACCCTGAGGGGAATTTAGTTGAGGTAAACTTTTAATTTAGGGAGAATAAGTATTTCTATGATATTTATTACTTTTCCTGTAAAGGGTCATTTTCGTGTAGATTCTACTTTTATATTTATGTATTTGTAGATTCTACTCTTAATAGTCTACTTAAAAGACTACTTTTAGCTAAATTTATACCTTAATATTTGTTTACTCCTGGAGAAGGAAATGACACCCACTCCAATATTCTTGCCTGGAAAATTCCATGAGCAGAGGAGCCTGATGGGCTACAGTCCATGGGGTCGCAAAGAGTCGGACACGGCTGAGCATACACACACACATTTGTTTATTTGCTTAATGGGTCTTTTATATTCCATTTTATTTTCTAGCTGATTATTTTGGCTAGCAAATATCTGTTACTTTTAAATACATTAAAAAAAATTAAAGCATTTTCAGATTTACAGAAAAATGGCAGAGTTAGTATAGAGTCCCCATACATGTATATCCAATTTAACTGATTACTAACATCTTATTTGAATACATTAAATACATTTCAGTAGCTAATTGCATTAATTTTAATAGTATATGAATTTTGTCACTTGAATTTTGGAATATTTTTGGAAGTAACATCTTGTTAGCTCTTTCAGTATATTCCACAATTTGGGGTCATTCAGATTTTATACTACTAATTGAGTCAATATTTGTGACATTTAGTTTCTGCTAATTCATAGTATGAATAAGTTTTGGTCTTTGTATTATTAATTTGTAGGAGTAATTTGTATATTTTGGATAAATAGTTGTGTGTATTATACCTCTTCTGTCTTTCTCCCTTTGTCTTATACAATTATCTTCAGTGAAGATTTCAGTTCTTCTAGTGCATTTTGAATTTTTTTCTGCATTTTTAAAAGCCAGGCCCCTTTCATTTTTCTGCCTCCATCTTCCCAGTTTCTTTTTCCATCTGCCTGAGAAGAGATTGTGTCTTCTTAAATCTTCTTAGAGAGAACACACTCTGTTCTAATTTTGTCATCTTTTTCTTTAAAGAATAATTCCCCTGAGTTTCCAAGTTAGGATTTTTAAAATTCATTTTTCTATGGCACTGGGTTTGGGATGCATGGAATTGAAGTTAAGTAATCTCTGTTAAGGATTAGAATGTTTGCTGGACAGAAACTGATGGGTGATTAGCACCAGTTTTCTTTGATCAGTGGAGTGTTTGTATCCCAGACTAATGGCCAAGACAGGGAGTGAGGCAGTTGGGGATACCAGCCTGCTTTGCTGTGTGGAGCATGTGTGGTCTGAGGATGTATAATAATTAGACAGTCTTCATTCTAATGATCTGTTATTGCCACAGTTTGTAAGAATGGTACTACCGTTGCTGTTGTACAAGGTCATCTTTTATTTGCATACTAGCTTCCATCCTCTTTCATCTAAATTAGCACACTCTTCTCTCTCCTTCTTATACTGTTCATGTATGTCTCTTTCTTCTAAAAGATTCCCATTAGTAAAAAAAAAAGTCCTCTCATTTTTAAAACAGACACCTTTAGACCTTAAATCACTCTTCATTTAGTCCCTAGTACTCTGCTTCCCATGACTGTTGAGTTTGCTCATTAGACTTGTCTCTGTTAACTTACTTCATTTTCCCCCTTCTTTTTCTCCTTGAATCTGCTGTAGATGTGTTTTGTATGCATCATTTCACAACCAGGGCTCTTGTCAGCGTCACCAGTGACTTGACTATTGTTTAATGACCCGATGACCAATTTGGAGTCTTCATCTTAATTAACTTAGCAGCATATTCTAACAATTGTTTATCCCTTCCTTGGAAAACTTTTGTGAACATATGTCCATATCAGCAGCATTCTGGATCTTCCATGCTCCTAGCTGTTCCTCTTCAACCTTCTCTGTGGAGCCTCTAGATACTGGATGGCTCAGGCTGAATCCTTAACTTCTCTTCCATCTACACTCACTCATAGTTTCTCATCCAGCCTCATGCCTTTAAATACATATATGTTCTGACTCGTCCAAATGTATGTCTTTAGCATGTTTCTCTCATCCAAGTGTGTAAATACTGGATTTCTGTAGTAGCCTACTTAAACTTTTGCACTTGAGTGACAAACAAGCATTTCAAATTTACAGTGAGGGTGGGTGCTGAGTTGTGTCTGACTCTTTGCGACTCTATGGACTATAGCCTGCCAACCTCCTCTGTCCATGCGATTCTCCAGGCAAGAATATTGGAGTTGGGTTGCCATTTCCTCTTCCAGGGGATCTTCCCCACCCAAATTTACAATATCCAGAGTGAAATTGCCGATCTTCCCCACTGCTCTGATCTGATTCTCCTGCAGTCTTTTACCCAGAAATTTGTAAGTTTTATACTTCTGGTTGCTCAAGCCAAAATCTTTTGATTCATCCTTGACTCCATTCTTTTTCTGATACTTTGAATTCAGTCCATCAGCAAAACCTGTCAGATCTCCCAGAGAGTGTGAATCCAGAATGCTCCCCACCTTCACTAATCCAAGCTACCATACTCTTCCCTTAAGTACTCTAAGTTCTGGGCTGAGTTTCCGGTTTCTACCTTTGGTCTTTACAGAAGATCCTGTAAGCAAGGAGCTGCCTGTGCTCCTTCTCTCATCTCCTCTACTAATGAGATACCTTGTTCACTCCTCTCCGACTCCCCTTGGTGGTCCTAGAATGGTGAAGCACATTTCTTCTTACGGGCACTGCCCTGTGTTTCCTCTGGCCAGGACCGTTTACTTTCTGCCATATTATCTAATGCTGAAGTCTTTTTGTGCCCACCTAACCTTTAGCCCCCTCCCCCTTTTCATCCAGAGCCTTTATCACTATGTGACGTTTGGTCTGTTTTCTTATCTGTTTTCTATCTGTCTCCCCCTGTTTCCTAAGGCTTAGAAGGGCAGGGCTATTTGTATTTGTGTATTTTGCAGCTCTATCTATAGTGGCTGGCACAGAGGGAACATAATAAATACCCTTTAAACCAGTGAATAATGAATGGTGAGTGACTCTTTTGGTGGTTATCAATTTCGTAAGCAGCATAGTTATTAATTTACAGAAATGCATATATCTGATAAAAACATTAAGCACACGATGCTGTGCAGTGAAAAGTGAATCTCCCTATGCCTTACTGTCATTCTCCATTGTTTTATTCCTAGAAAAAGATCTATGTGTGTACTTTCTTACACCTGAAGAATAGAGTGCAAACTGTAATATACATTGCTATATACACTTAATATATATTTTTGAAAATCATCACTATTATACATATTGTACACTTACATATACATATATTTATACGTTAGTGTATAATATGGACAGAGAGCTGTGACAAACCTCACAGTGTATTAAAAAGCAAGATCATCATTTTGTCCACAAAGGTCCATGTAGTCAAAGCTATGGTTTTTCCAGTAGTCATGTACAGATGTGAGAATTGGTTCATAAAGAAGGTTGAGCACTGAAGAACTGATGCTTTCAAATTGTGGTGCTGGAATAGACCCTTGAGAGTCTCTTGGACAGCAAGGAGATCAAACCAGTCAATCCTGAAGGCAATCAAACCTGAATATTCATTGGAAGGACTGATGCTAAAGCAGAAGCTCCAATACTTTGGCCACCTGATGCAAAGAGCTGAGTCACTGGAAAAGACCCTGATGATGGAAAAGACTGAAAGCAACAGGAGACAGAAGACAAAAAAGTGGCAGAGGATGAGGTGGTTAGGTAGCATTACTGACTCAATGGACGTGAATTGGAGCAAACTCTGAGAGCTAGTGACAGACAGGGAAGCCTGGAGTGCTGCATTCCATTGGGTCGCAAAGAGTCAGACACAGCTTAGTGACTCAACAACAGCAATAGCAACCTAGAATGATCTCCAAAATCTCTGTATAAAACATAAGCAACGATGTGTAGGATTGTGTGCAGACTATTTTAAAATGTGTATGTATGTGTATATACATATTACGCACACATAGTAATATATATATTACTTTTCAGTCGTTTTCCTGGCTGATAGTTGAGTTTCAGCTCAATATTTAGACTGGTTTTTTGTTTTTCCTTTGCAGTGCCCACTGTTGATGTCTTTCAGATTTCCACAAAAGAGAGATTTGGTCTGGGACATCAGCTGAAAAAGTAAGTTTTCCAATGAGTGAAAGCAAATTTCTGTTAAAGAGAACTGAGTTCTCATTTTGATTGCCACCCCCGCCCCATTTTTATTCAGCACAGCTCTTTGAAGTAAATGCCTCAGGAGAGGAATTCATCCTGATGCTGAGAGGTGCATCAATAATTTAGCTGGCAGAGCTCACTTTTAGAACTGGGCTAGATTCCACCTGCCCCGCCCCCTACCCCCCCACCCCCACCCCCCAGCCAGGATCCTTTCTCATTTCTGCAACACCCTGCCTTCCACCTGAGAAGGTGGGCATGTGAAAATCAGAAAGTAAACTCTTAATGTTTAGAATTCTACATCTTTGAAATGAAATTCAATTTACAACATATGTTTAGCACTTTATATTATGTGGTGTTTTCTTTTTAAGGACTCTGAAGAGAAATTTTCTCAGTTTTCTGTATTGAATTAGGTATGTTTTTCCAACTTAATTGGCTTTGTTTTTTTGACTGGACTTTGTTTTTCAAGCCAGTATGTTACAGGTCTTGGAGCAAAGCATGGAGCCTGCCTTCTATGTTAAGCCATTCAAGTTAGGTACCACCTCACCTTGCCACATCTTCCCACCCCTCTATGATTTTTTTTTTCCTTCACCAGTTTTCTCCTTAGTTTTAAAACTTATTCTTAATTTAATGACTTTACTTGTTTAGATCGGTTTTAGGTTCACAGCAAAATTGAGAGGAAGGTACTGAGCTTGCCTCCTGCCCCCACACATACATAGGTTCCCTATTAGCAACGTCTCCTACCAAGTGGCACATTTGTTACAACTTGTGAACCTATATTGACTATGATTATCACCCAAAGTCCAGAGTTCTACTTTATGTACATGTGTAAGCCACTTAAGAGATATTTGGGGAGAGTGAAATGACATTAGTCCAAACAAGACAAGAAACATAAAATTTCAGAAGTGTAGAAATAGCTTCCTACCCGTACTGGCATTTGAGTACATCATTTGGGCTCAGAAGAAGTAATGATGTGTATAATCCCCAACCCTGAGAAATTAAGGAAATGTGTATTCTATCTTCACTGTTTAATCACATTATAGAATATGTTTAGTCACTGAGTCATGTCCAGCTCTTGTGACTCCATAGACTAGAGCCTGCCAGGCTCCTCTGTCCATGGGGTTTCTGGAGTGGGTTACCATTTCCTGCTCCAGGGGATCTTCCTGACCAGGGATCAAACACAGGTCTCCTATATTCCAGGTGGTCTCCTTCTTGGCAGGCAGATTCTTTACCAACTGATCCACCAGAAAATAGCATTTCAGAAAAGTTATTTACTTTTATGTATAGATTTTAGTTAATGTGGACAGTTTGGTATATGAACTTGAACTTTTTTTTTCATGACTCTTGATCAGTTTTAGTCTAATTTAGTTTCTTTCCTTAATTTTAAATAACTGGGTTTTCCTGTGATCTTCTAGTCTAATATAATATATAATAAAATTCAAAACCTGATCTCATTCTCAGAATAAGTCATAAGAGGAAATTGAAATATAAAGAGGCTATTTTCCAGAAACATACAGCAAGTTAGGAAGGCAGATTTAGAATCTAGGCCTTTTGTTATTGCTCAGGAAATAAGAAATACTCATTAAACTTTTTCTGTGATTCTTTATCTTTTGTGTTTCTGGCAGTAAGACAGAATCTCAACAACAGCAGGAGCTGCAGCCTTTGCTTATGCAGTGCTGCTTTTTTTAGTCAAGTACTTAGCATTGTGATATATATTACCACCCTTGACCTTCATAACAACCCTATCAGGCAGGTACTATTACTCTTCATGTTTCCTAGATGATGAAGCCCAGGCCCCAACAGTTTAAGCAACTTGCTTAAGCTCACACACTGAGAAAGTGGTGGAGATTTCTCCACAAAGGATTTGATTTCACATCAGTATTTTTGATTCACCCACTAATCTGTCTCTCATACAGTCCCAGATACTCCTTGCCTTCATAAAGCTTGGAATATATTTTCAGCATTGAATACATATTGGGGAAAACGTGAAGTCATTAAAAGAGCCTGAAGGAAAAAATACTAACTCCAAACAGATGTAATATAGTGATCAGTCTTGAATAGGGTATCTATTAGTCAAAGGCTAAGCATATCACAGACTATGGAAATATTCTTAAACTCTGTATGACTTTATGTTCAATTGGCATTAATCAAGCTTAAGCTGTTTTTAAAAGGAAAAGTACATTGTGAATCTCCAGCATTGCCTTAAGTACATAACAAATAAAGCATGGTATAAATTATTCATATGTTGCGTTCAAATTTATAAACCAAAATTCAATTTATAACTGATGTGTAAATTGCAATAAAAACTCACATTTCAAATTAATACAGGAATTTAACTTGATGGATGATGTCATTTCGCTCCAGCTGTTTCACCACCACAGTTTGAACGCAGTACTGGTTACAGTGGTGCACATTTCTTTTGAAATCAGCATGTAGAAAATCATCACATTGCCCATGTATACTCCCATTTCTCTATCTGAACTACCCTGGAATCTTTGTTCGAATAGCTGACTGTGACATCATCTGGTCTTCACTTGATGTGAATGTATAATTTACCCTGAAGTCTCTTCCCTTCTTTTTATCATCAGCCAATGGCAGTTGTAATAGCTCTTCTTAGTGCCAGTAACTCAAACACCAGTATGAGCACTGAAATATCTATTTTAAGGGAGTGTCCATTATACTAAATGTACTCACATTGTATATTTCAAATTACCATTGAAATGAAACACCATATTGAATTACTTACAGAGATAGTTAACTCCTCCCTTTCAAATCCAAGAATAGGTAGGGATTTGGGTGTCCAAATTTAAGAATTACTAGTTTAAGATGTTGAAGTCACACTTTAGAATGCTAATGTTATATGAAAGTGAGAACAATTTTAGCTCTTTGACTTGTGTTTTGTTCTGGTTAGTCTGTTGAGAATCAGAGAAGCACGTGTTAGATTTCTTAGGGAATGGTACACAGGAATGGCAATTTTTCATAGGAGGAAAAGAATTCAATTCTGCCTGGTACCAAGGGTGGTGTCACTGGGGACTTCAGGTTAAGAAAAGGGGAAAACGATGACCCTGCTGTTCTATTGCATTTAAATTTTGCTGAAATCTTAGGAGAAAAATATCTTCAAAAATTAAGTGGGAAATAAAACCTTGGTTTTCTGTTCTGATCTCTGGGAGGGATATACTGCAAATTTGAAGTCATGCATCATTGATTGTGACTGCAGTTTTACCCCCTTCTTCCTCACTACCTCTATAGCTATAAACACCCCCCCCCCATAATTCCATATTTCCTCTGAATTTACAAAGTTGGGGTAGTAAGTCTGAGTGATGTAGTTTCTGGCAATCTGTGTTAATTTGGTAAATGAATAATCAGCCTAGTATTAAGAGGCACACCTGCCCCTTTTGAATAACATGTTAACATAGATTCATCTGTATCGGATTACATAGGTATTACAGCTCTGCCACTTACCATCCAGCTAAACCTGGACAAATTTCATGTCCTTACCTTACTTATGAAATGTGTAGAAGGAGGAAAAAAGATTTGTAAATAAAGTTCCTCCTTTACACCCTGGCCTATTGTCAGTGGTAGATCCTGGTACCATTTCCTGGTCCAAAAGCAATCTGTGTTAGAAATAACTGAAAACAGCAGGAAAAGCAGGCAGTGCTGAATTGACTTTGAAAAGAAAATGAAAATGTTTAATCTCTTGCACACAATGTTTATTGTAAAATTTCTTCTCTACTTCAATATCAGCTAAGGAACCCTCCTCCAGGGCCACTGGAGAGGTGGGATCCAGAGAAACTGTCACAGCCTGGGACCCATCTCAGAAAATAAGGCCACGTCTTAAATCCGCAGTTGACATTCTAGAATTTTTTACTGCAAAACAGCGATGACATGGTCTTGATTTAGAAAATATTGAGGTCAGAAGTTACCAAATTCCTGCCTTATGATAGGAACTGAAAATTCTTAGAGGCTCATCATTAAAAGAAAAAAAAATACAGCATATTTTCAAGTGAATGGGGCTGTGCTGAACATAAAATTTGCTGATCTGCTTATTCTCCATAAAGTTAGTTTTGCACAGCTTATTTTTGCTTAAAATTTTGTAGTTTCATTTTGGTTTCCTTTTCAGGAAGAAAACGACATAAACAAATCAAGTAAAAAGAAAAAGTTTATTTGTATCTTCATCATAATTACTAACAAAAATCATTTTTAAACCTATGTGGCTGGCACCAACAAAATATTTCAGACTTTTCTTTTGCCACCAAAGCTAAAGGTGTTGATCCTAGAGAGTGTCCTTATAAATCTCTTTATATCCTTATTCTTTTACCTTTTAACAATTATTTAATTACTTGTATTTTTAATTATGTCACAGTAATTAATTATTAATTGCAACACAGTAAAATCACTAGAAATTTTCTATAGGATGTTTTCCTACACATGAAATCATCTTGTATGGTTCAAAATTAAATTCTCTGTAATCACCATGCATTTATTTTCCTTTGATAAATGCATTCTCTCCATAATCTATACAGAAATCTGATAGTAAATTACCTGGGAACTGTGACAACACACTTATCTTTGGTTTGACAGAATCATGCAGACATTTGTTACACAACAGTGGAAGCAGAGCAAAGAAAAATCCAATTGCCTGCACAATAAGAAGCTGTCAGAGAAGAAAGTCAAGTCTCCCCTGCATTTATTTTCAACCTTGCGCAGGTGGGTAATAGACATCTTCCCCTCGTCTTACTGAAATGCAGCACCGTCCATGGTTATTTAGTTCAGCGCGTTCCTTCTACACTCTCGGCATCTGTTTATTTTCTTTATGACTTTAAAGAACAAATCAAAAAGCATAGCTACTCATTTCTGTGTTTTGAGTTTGTGTTTTTTACATTGGTTAAATTTACTAAAATTACATTTCTTTTGGTTTCTAATTCCATAGAGTTTCCCTACCAAAATTAGTCCTTTGTATAGCAGGGGTCCTCAAATGGTCCCTGAGCTGCAGGCTAGTAAGTGAAGCTTCATATGTATTTACAGTCATTCCCCGTCACTAGCATAACCACCTGAGCTCCTGTCAGATCATTGGTGACATTAAGATTCTCAGAGGGTTTTCAATCCTTAACCTTAAAGTCAAGGTGGAATATCCTGAGATTGCCACAAAATAGAAATAAACTGCACAAAAAATGTAACTCACTTGAACCATCCTGAAACCCCCACACTCCCAGGTCCATGAAAAAAGTTTCTTCCACGAAACTGTTCCTGATACGAAAAGGTTAGGGACCACAGCTTTATAGGCCTCTAGAATAGGTAGGAGGGGAAGAAAAAAACAAAAAAAACTGGACAATCAATCCTTTTTTTTGCTTTCCAGGTAACATAGAATTCAGTCCCTGTGATCTTTCGGTACATACTTCTGGTTTCAGTTTTCACTGGCTAGGCTGGGTTTAAAAGAGATGGTATTTGTAGCAGAGTTGAGTTGATGGAGCCCAACAGGTGTTCTCCACGGTCTGCTACACTCACGATTTGCCCTGTTAACTGTTTAACTGTTCGATTTCGAAGGTCGCCAAGTTATCCTCCCCCTGGTTGTGGAAAAAGCAAATCTAAACTGAAATCGGAGCAGGACGGGATCTCCAAGACGCACAAGCTACTGCGGAGGACTTGTTCCAGCACCGTCAAGACGGAGGACGTGTGCGCCCCGAAGCCACACAGGACCTTCGGTCGCTCGCTGTCCAGCGACCCCCGGGCTGAGCAGGCAGTGACAACCATTAAGTCGCACAAACTCTTGAACCGTCCCTGCTCTGCAGCCGTCAAGCAGGAGGACTGCCTTGCTCTCAAGTCGCACAAACTCTTGACCCGCTCTTGTTCCGGAGACCCGCGCTGTGAGCACAATGCCAGCCTGAAGCCTCACAAACTGTTAAGCAGGTCTTACTCCAGTAACCTCAGAATGGAAGAATTATACGGACTCAAGAATCACAAGTTGCTCAGCAAGTCTTACTCCAGTGCCCCCAAGTCATCCAAAACGGAGCTTTTCAAGGAACCCAACACAGAGGGCAGGAGGCTCTCTCTTACCTCAGGGCTCATTGGTATCTTAACACCATCGTCATCTTCATCTTCCCAGCCTGCTGTGCGTACATATTTTCATCTTGAGTTCTTAGATGTTAGCCAAGGGGCAGGAGAGGGTTTTGTGAGTGTGTTTGTGTTGCAAAGGTCTGGTCAAAGACGCACGGTTTTGTTTTGGGTTTTGAAGATTTACTATTTTTTTTTCTTTTGAATATTCCTTTGCATACCAGACATTTGTAGCTAGTACTGGAATGTTCATTTTGATTCTGGAAAAATAAACGTTCCTGTGGATGTGAGGTCTAGTCCAGATTCCTGTCATGGGAATGAATGCTCCTAAAAATAGAAGTCCATTGAATTCACAAAGCAAGCATAGCATTTTTAATGTTTAATTAAGCAGGTTTATCTAATCTCTAGTTTACTCACATAAGTCGTGGAAGTCAGTTTGTCTAAAGATTCAGAGTGGTGTCCTTGCTGTCGTGCATAAGTAGAGCGCTTTGCCTGTGAACTTGTAGAGTGAAGTAAGAGTTAACCGCTGTATCCCAGAGCGTTACTTCAAGCTGCTCTCAGTGTCTGCTTTATAAAACTGAAATTGCTTTATCCTGAAGCTGTTTTGTGGTGAAGATGGGGCTGGCGGGAGATTGTTTTAAAACTTAAGTACTTTGGGTGGTATTTACTGGGAATCAGATTTACACAAAGTTTGCCTCTAGAGTGATTAGCATTATAGCCAGCTTCAGATAAAGAAGCAGACCTATCTTATTTATAATTACATAAAATAACTGACCAAAAGTTTTCTTTGCTTTTAGTAAATTGGTGTGTGTGTGTGTGTTTGTGGTGCCCTTGTATAGATATATTTCTGAAATTACGTTGTAAACTATACCGTGAAATTTTGTGTGAAGAAAATATATTTGGCTATGTTGATAGTTTTAGGTGGACATCCCTAAAAGCCCATATCTTCTCAAAACTATCAAAGACATACAGAAAATTAATTTTGTCAGAGTTACATAGTAGAAAGAACCCCATAGTTAGTTTCATTCAAGAAAGATAATTTCAGATATTCTGTGAAAGAAAATGTCTTCGTGCCCTCCCATAATACGTCCTACCGTATTATGTTGAGCATAATATGGTAGTTTAATATTCTACCCCTTTCAGTAGCTTGGAGGAATTGTACCTCTTTCACACATCCTTGAAGGAATAATTCTATCTAGTTGTAAAATGAGATTGAATAGTCTAAATGAGGAAGTGGGAACGTTCAGTGATCAGGGACAGAGACAGCAAGTTTTTGTGATCATTTAGAGATGCCAGTCATTTTTACTAGAAGATCAGAAATTAAGAATGCAATTCATTTAGTTTAAACAAAGATTGCAATAATAATGGTGGAAAGAGCATTATAATAAATTCTAAAATCTTAGTGTCATAATCAGTGATTTGATTCACTTACAGGTAACCTTAGAAAATCACATCTGCATTCATTCTTGCAAAAGTAAAACACTATAATTTATATATTTTTCCTAATTAAAAAACATTTTCTTTTTACTTTGCTTCTTATAGCCAAATGGTGCCAAATGCATTCCAATACGAGACCGTGGCTTCCTAGTGCAGGTATGAACCAAGCCCCTGAAATAGTTTAGCCTTTAGTGGGTTTTCAAATCCTTCTTGAACTTGACTTAATTCTTTCTCTTTATTGTCTTATTCAGACAATTGAGTTTGCTGAACAGCGGATCCCTGTGTTGAATGAGTACTGTGTGGTTTGTGATGAACCACATGTATTTCAGAATGGCCCCATGCTTAGGGTAAGTTCTCACTGGTGGAATGTTGGTTTAGAACAGAAATGAAGAAGGTTAAGATATAAACAAGTAAATAATTGCATTTACAGTAAATGCTCTCTATGGAGTCAATTATTTAATACACAAAGTTGTATAGTTTTGACAAATGTATCACTATTTCTGAAGGACTCTGTGAAAGATAACAAGCAATTTCAATTTAGGAAAATATTTCTTAACTGTATTTCTTACATGCGCCTATCATCTTGCTGTTGGTTTGTCTTTATATATCTCTGTGTCCATCCATATTGATATGTATATATATGTAAACTTGTAAACACTGTTTTTTTTTTTCAAAACCACTCAATCTACAATACTTAATGTAGGAGGTATTCCCTCGCAGTTCAGTGGTTAGGACTCCATGCTTTTATTGCAACGGGCATGGGTTCAATCCCTGGTCGAGGAACTAAGGCCCCACCAGCCATGCAGTTTGGAAAAAAAAAACAACAGAAGAAAAAGAGTAAGATATTTAACATAGAGGGAAATGAGTAGTCCTTATTCCAGTTAGAAGAGGTATATATAGTAGAATCAGAAATAAAGATTTTTTTTTAAATGTCTACTCACACATTTGTGGCATTATTAAGGAAGTATGGAAATAAGAATCAATGTGTAAATGGTATTTTGGGGGATAATTATCCAATTAAAAATTTTTTGCAGTTTTTTTATTGAGATAAAATTTGTATAAATAAACAATTCATTGTTTTAATGTGTACAATTCAATGTTTTTTTTTTTACTTATATTCTCAATTTTGTGCAATTATGACTACTTTCTATAATTCCAGAATACTACTTTCTATAATTCTATTACCCCAAAAAAGAACCCCCATAAATGTTAGTAATAACTCCCAATCTTCCCTTCCCCTCATCCTCTGGCAACTACTAATATATTTTCTGTCTCTATGAATTTGCCTATTTTAGAAATTTCATACGAATGGACATTAAATTATATGTTATGTGGCCATTTTTTTCACTTTGTAGTAAAATGTTTTTGAGGTTCTATATAGTGTGTCTCATAATTTATTCCTTTAATGGTGGAATAATACTCCATTATACAGCTATGTGACTTCTGTTTATCCATTCATCAGTTAATGGAATTGCTGGAGACTTGTGTTGACTCTGTCTAACTGTTTTCGGAACTAGCAAACTATTTCTGACAGTGGCTGTGCCACTTTAGATTTCTAACAGCAGCGTATAATGGGGTTCAAGTTTCTCCACATCTTCACCAATACTTGCTATTCACCTCTTTTTTCCTCCAACTATAACCATCCTATGAATTGTGAAGTTGTAGCTCATAGTGGTTTGCTTTGTCCTTTGCTAATGACTAATGCTTTGAGCTTCTCTTTATGTGCTTATTGGCCATTTGTATGTCCTCTTTGGAGAAATCTCTTTAAATCCATTGCCCATTTTTTAACTGGATTGTTTGCTTTCTGTAGTGAGTTCTAAGAGTTCCTTGTGGCTCAGCTGGTAAAGAACCCACTGCAGTGTGGGAGACCTGGGTTCAATCCCTGGGTCTGGAACATCCCCTGGAGAAGGGAACTGCTACCCACTCCAGTATTTTGGCCTGGAGAATTCCATGGACTGTATAGTCCATGAATCAGAGTCAGATACTACTGAACAACTTTCACTTCACTTCAAGAGTTCTTTATATATTCTGAATTCTAGATCATTATCAGAGATATGATTTGCAGGTATTTTCTCCTGTTTTGTGGGTTTTCTTTTTCTTGACAGTGTCCTGTGACAAACAAAACTTTTAATGTTAGTAGAATCCAGATTTATCAATTGAGGTATTGCCTAATCCAAGGTAACAAAGATGTATGCCTATATTTCCTTCTAAGAGTTTTATAGTTTGTATCTTACATCTAAGAGTTTTATAGTTTGTATCTTACATGTAAGACATTGAGTTAATTGTTGTTTATGGTATGAAGAGAGGTTCAGATTCCTTCTCTTGCATGTGGATATCTAGTTGTCTGTGCACCATTTGTTGAAAAGACTATTCTGGCCTCATTAAATGATATTGTCTCCCATGTGGAAAATGATTTAACCATAGATGTGTGAGTTTGGACTCTTGATTTTATTCACTGATTGTATGTCAGTTCTTATACTTGTACTATACTATCTGAATTACTGTAGCTTTGTAGGAAGTTTGGAATCAAGAAGTGTGAGTTTTCTAATCTGAAGTGTGAATTTTGTGCCTCTTCTAATCAACATTTTACTAGAGGTTCTAGTCAGGCAATTAAGAAGAAAGAAATAATAGAAGGTATCCAGATTAGACAGGAAATACTAAAATGATATCTATTTGCAGATGATTTATGCACCATGTGCCAGATACTCTGGGTAGATATTTTGCATGCTTGAGTGCATGCTCAGTCGCTTAGTCACGTCCAACTCTTTCCGACCCCATGGACTGTAGCCTGCTGCTGCTGCTAAGTCGCTTCAGTCGTGTCTGACTCTATGCGACCCCATAGACGGCAGCCCACGAGGCCCTCCCCGTCCCTGGGATTCTCCAGGCAAGAACACTGGAGTGGGTTGCCATTTCCTTCTCCAATGCATGAAAGTGAAAAGTGAAAGTGAAGTCGCTCAGTCGTGTCCGACTCTTCGCGACCCCGTGGACTGCAGCCTACCAGGCTCCTCCGTCCATGGGATTTTCCAGGCAAGAGTACTGGAGTGGAATGTCATCGCCTTCTCCAGGACTGTAGCCTACCAGACTCCTTTATCCATGGGATTGACCAGGCAAGAATCCTGGAGTGGATTGCCATTCCCTTTTCCAGGGGATCTTCTTGACCCAGGGGTTGAACCTGCGTCTCCTGCGTTGGCAGGCAGATTGTTTACCACTGAGCCACCTGGGGAGCCCGAGGTATTTTGCATATTACTTCCTTGTTTGATTTTCACAGAACTCTGTGGTTTAGGTATTTTTATGCCCATGGTGCAACCAAGGAGATTAAGATTCAAAGAGGGTAGGCAGTTTCTTTAGTATCCTCCTCAGCTGTGTGACTGGAAGCTGAACTTTGAACCTGATTGTGTCCAATTTCAAAACTGCACCACCAACATTTATTAAATGCTTTATGAGTATAAGGCACTATGCTAGAGTCTGTTGCACTTTTTAAGAGAAATTTATCATATGTGTTTGAAAAGATAAATTATAAAGCCTGGAAACAGGTAGTTTTATTAGAACACTTTTGCCTTTCAAGATTTATGTAATAAAAACGTATATACAGCCATTAATGAGCACAGTTGTCTGTCAGGTTTTATGATATATTTGTTTCATTTTATTGTTTTTGGAAAACATATAAAAAAAGTTTTTCTTGCCCCTCATATGCTATTTTTAACAGTTATTCCTCTCAAAGAGATATATTGCTATTCTGAAACCAAATTAACTGACTCAGCATTTATTTTAGTAAAGATTCGTACAAGATTGTTATTTTTATTCGATACACAGAAATGTATAGTTATGCTGAAAGGAGAAAGAATCATTTTATCATGTTCATTTATCCCACTAAGAAGGCTCATCTTTCTTTTGTTTGTCATTGTGCATCTGTGGACCTTGATTTATTTCTTAATCCATGGCAATAATATTTTCATTGCAGAATATAATAGTCATGTTATTAATAGCATAAGCTTTTTGGTGTGTTTTTTTGTAATCGTATTTTTGAAGTGCCTTACATGGATCTTCCCTGGAAGCTGGGCTTCCCTTGTGGCTCAGCTGGTAAAGAATCTGCTTGCAATGCAGGAGACCTGGGTTCCATCCCTGGGTTGGGAAGATCCCCTGGAGAAGGGAAAGGCTACCCACTGCAGTGTTCTGGCCTGGAGAATTCCATGTACTGTACAGACCATGGGGTTGCAAAGAGTCGGACATGACTGAGCAACTTTCACTGCATGGCTTATCTTATTTAATCCTTATAATAACCTTCTGAGGATGGGTATTACTACGCCTGCTTTATAGATGAGGAAAACAGTAATTTTTTTTAATGTCACAATGCTAGTAATTGATAGGGACAGGATTTGAATCCTGGCAGAATGGCACCAAGGCCATGGTTCTCAATCATAATGCTACTCTTGACTTACATACTTGAACTGACTACTTTCACGTCCTGGAAATTGACTACACTTGGTGTTGGGAGTTTGCTCTTCTCAGTTTACTTACTGGCAGTTCATTCCAATAATAGGTGATAGAAAGATCGTAGTTGATATTAGTATTCTCTGTGCCTTCCTCCAAGTTCTCTTTTACTTTATCTCTGTCTTTCTGCACCAGTTAAGTATGCTGTCTATTTCTAAAAAGGGAAATGTTTTCATAAAAGTGAAGACAACATTTTTAAATAAATATAGTTTATCAAGAGGTTTTATGTTGCTGTAATTCAGGCTGATATCTAAGGAAATCAGAAACCTTACTTTCTTAAATAGTAAGATAAGTAACACATGAAATCAGATCAGGAAATGAAAATAGAGAAACATCTCATATTCAAAGGAAGAAAAGTAAACAGAATACCTCCTTGTTGTATTAAACAGATATTTCACTTAAATCAGGCATATTCATTTTTTATTTCTTATATTTCCATTGCAATGTATTTTGCTATAATTTCAATAATGTTTAGTGATTCATTTCAATAATATATAACAATTTTTATAAATGTAATTTCCTATGGATAGTAATCAATAAATGGACTCATTGGTCACTTATTCTCAGCCCATGTAACACATTAAAAACTGCAGTAAATCCCCAAGCTATAAAAAAGAGACGTTATAGCCCCATGGGTGATTAAATGGTTAGATAGAATTGTTTCCATAGATTTTCTGCCTCATGTTTGTTACATTTGTTAGATTTCTCTGTCAAAATTCAAACTGTTTCTCACTTTTTTCTTTCTTCAAGCCTGATTGTTTTTTAAATGACATAAGTCTCCATTTACTCCTATTTCCCAAATGTCCTAAAATTTTAGTCACTAATTTCCTGTTCTGTCACTTTCCTCAGAGGTCTAGGCAAGCTTGTCACACTTTTGCAACATGAGGAACTAAACTACTTATTTAGAAATACCACAAGGCTCTGATTTTCTCTTTTGTTTACAAAGGTTATAAATATCACTCTCAGGTGGGTTCTGACATGTGATACTTTAGATTTGCATAAAACTCACATTATCAGGTGGGTTGTTCAGAGTCCCAGAATTTCAGTTTGGCAGTATGGTCTGCAATCCCATCAGAAAACCAAACCAAAACCAAACCACTAGTTGATTTTGGAATCAACTAGAGTGTTAATACAGTAGACTGTTTTGGTGATGCTTTAGAATGTTGATTTTGGACTTCATCAAGTGTGTTTGCAAAAGAGGAAAAGGAGGATTTACTGCCAGAATCACCACTGTTTTTATCAGCCTGTAAATTCCTAGTGCCCTTGTCTTTTTGTTATACTCACCTTAAGCCCCATTCTTGGATCAATGCAGGTGTTTGTCTTCTCTGAGCCCTGTATGTGAGCTGCTGAATCCTATTGGAGAAAACCACTCACGTGGTTGCGTGGCTTAGTGTCCCGACGAAGTTGGAACTTTGTCAGTGACACTGGGTGTGTGTTCCCTGTGTCCTGGGTTAACAGACTTTCTTGTTTCCCACATTAGCATGTGATAAAAGAATTATGATCTTGTTTTCTTCTCCTGCCCTGTGGAAATGTGCCACATTACTTGCTTTGTGTTATCAGGCCTGAGATTCTCCTGTCACCTCTTGAGAATAATGCTCCATCCCACTAAAGTCAAGTCAAAGAAACCCATGAATCGAATCATTTTTGTACCCAGTTTTGCTGTGGACCTTAGACAAATGTTTGTAACTAAGATTCTTGTTACAAAGAACCTTAAGAGTTAGTAAAGTTAACAATACTCATAGTTTGGTCATAGCTTAAGGCACTCCCAAGACCAATCTTGAGAAACTGAGTATGTGGGTAAACCTAGATATGTCCCATTTTTACCTAAGAGGAAAACAGGTAGGTCTTCTTATGTTTATGTCTGACCTTCATACCTTAATATTTAGGGAATGAATGAAAAAGCATAGCCAATTTTCTCCCCCCAAATCCATTTTGCAGAAATTAATGTTGCAAGTTTTGACATAACAGGTCAAACTAAATAATTTCGCCAAAAAACTTTTAGTTAAAACATAAATATTTTTACATCCAAATTGAGCAGAAATTGGTTTTAATAATCAAACAACAGCTTTAGTTTTATGAGACAGTAGGGATCAGCATGTATATTGAGGCCTAACCAGGCCTGATCCTATTTCATTATGGATCTATCTTGATCTCTGTGGGATTCCTGTCTTTCCTAATTGACAGTAAATCTTGCCTTGCTCCAAATGTGTCTTTCTTCCAAACCATTGACAAGAACCCAAAATACTGACTATAAAACTGGAAATACAAAAAATTAAGGGCTTGTAGGTTTTGTGTCGGAGAAGGCAATGGCACCCCACTCCAGTACTCTTGCCTGGAAAATCCCATGGATGGAGGAGCCTGGTAGGCTGCAGTCCATGGGGTCATTAAGAGTCGGGCATGACTGAGCGACTTCACTTTCACTTTTCACTTTCATGCATTGGAGAAGGAAATGGCAACCCACTCCAGTGTTCTTGCCTGGAGAATCCCAGGGACAGAGGAGCCTAGTGGGCTGAGGCCTATGGGGTTGCACAGAGTCAGACACAACTGAAGCGACTTAGCAGCAGCAGCAGATTTTGTGTTTCTAGTTGATATTCTTAATTATTCTCATGTGTTTTCAACACTAGTTTTTTTTTTTTTAATTATGAAGTTGTATTTACATTGCTCATTTCTATTTTAGCAAGAAATGCTTTAGAAACAAATTAAGAATTTTGATAAACCATTGGTATGAAAATAAAGGTACCATGTCATGATACGCTTCAATGAAAATTCTTATTAAACACATATTTCTGTATATAGATTGAGTTAACATAAGTAGAAGAGACAGGGTTTCCCAGCTGGCTCTAGTGGCAAAGAACTGCCTGCCAAGCAGGAGATGTGAGGGACATGAGTTCAATCTCTGAGTCAGGAAGATCCCTGGAGGAGGGCATGGCAACCCACTCCAGTCCTCCAGTATTCTTGCTTGGAGAATGCCCATGGACAGAGGAGCCTAGAAGGCTACAGTCTATAGGGTCACAAAGAGTTGGACACAACTGAGCAACTTTGGCACATTATCGAGCTTACCTAATAGTGTTAATATTTCAACAGCTCTCTATACCTCAAGGAGATTTTATAATCTTTATCTCACTCGATTCTTCTCTCTTGGTCCTTTATCAACCTGGTGAACTGGATCTGATTTTATGTCTGTTTTATAGCTAGCAAAACTGAACTGTGCACATAAGCTCCAGCTGGAACAACATCCATGTTCATCTGTTTTATATATTAGGCTTACATGAAATATTTTGTTTGAAAAAAATGATCACAGCAAAAAGGGTTTGAAAACCACTCACCTACACTGTGCTATATATAAATACATAGCTGGATTCTGAGTTGTGTTATTTCTGTTTTCAGTAGGAAGTAATCTAAATTCATTGAAAACACAAGATTTCTAAAATGCAGTTAGGTTCTAAAATATTCTTTAGGGCTTAAAATCATTTTTTGAGTCATGTTTTTACTGCTCACATTTAAATTGTTTTGATTGAAGTAAAATTAAAAATGTATTCATTTTAGCTTAAAAATTTCTAAAATAAATCTTAATTTAGGGACATATAAAGTTCCCCATGTTTTTAATGGTGCAGAGTGAATGTTATATTGCAGATATAGTATGTATATTATGTGTAATGGCAAGAGGGACTTGCCGTGGTTTTACAGTTTAAGTTATAGGGACTAATTGTTTGAAGGCAATATAATAGTATAATATTAAGAATAAGTAGTATTTTATAAATTGAAGCTAATAGATTTCTTGTAAACTTGAATTAGTAAATAATGTACATTTCGGGTGATATCTAGGCATGTATACTTTATTAAGTCATGTTTAATAAAACATACAGTTTTGCTTATCCAGCAGTAGCTATTCCATGGGTATGTTTTATTTTGAATTGAGACTGGAGTTTTCTATGCAAATAATATAGTGATAGCAGATTTTCTTGGGAGCAGGGCACTGGCTGGCAGTATGCTCAAGGTGGGAGAATGCTAATTGCAATATAACTGTATATTTTATTAAGGAGGAATGAATCACTTGCTTTCCTGGAATAGGACGTCCTTTCTGTGAGCCATCTAGTCTTGATTACTTGTGATTTGAGAACTTTCTTTTAGTACGCCATCTTGTGTTGACATTTTGAACTCCTCTCATATAAAATGTGGATAAAGTTATCTACAAAAACTAGATTGGCAAATAATTATCTGAAAATTAAGCTTATTTATATCTTGAATACTCTATTGACTGTTCTAGTAAAATGATTGATAGATGTAACATTGTTATTTTAAAATTCACTGGTGTTTATTTAGTGTGCTGGTGGTGGTGGTTAGTCTCTAAGTCGTGTTTAACTCTTTTTGTGACCCCATGGACTGTAGCCCACTAGGCTCCTCTATCCATGGGATTTGCCATTTCTTTCTCCAGGGGATCTTCCTGACCCAGTAATTGAATGTGTCTCCTGCATTGGCAGGTGGATTCTTTACCACTGAGCCACCTGGGAGCCCCTACTATGGTACATAAATTAATAGCAATATTATTACCTCTATCATTACTATTTTAAAAACAAAGATAAAATTATCTTTATAAGAATATAATGTATAGTTCTACTTCAGATTTTTCAGAATGGTAATACCATTTCTTGCCCCCCTCCACAAAGTTTTCTATTGTACCTGATTTCCTTCTTCAAACAGTTGCAGTAATAGGATATTCTTAGAAATCAGCCTTGCAGATTTGAGTATGGGAAGAAAGGCCATTTTTCAATGAAAAAAATGCAGGACAAGAAAAGGAATATTTATAAAAATATGAAGCCATCAGTTCAGTTCAGTTCAGTTGCTCAGTTGCGTCCGACTCTTTGCGACCCCATGAATTACAGCACGCCAGGCCTCCCTGTCCATCACCAACTCCCGGAGTTCACTCAGACTCACGTCCATCGAGTCAGTGATGCCATCCAGCCGTCTCATCCTCTGTCGTCCCCTTCTCCTCCTGCCCCCAATCCCTCCCAGCATCAGAGTCTTTTCCAATGTGTCAACTTTTTGCATGAGGTGGCCAAAGTACTGGAGTTTCAGCTTTAGCATCATTCCTTCCAAAGAACACCCAGGACTGATCTCCTTTAGAATGGATTGCTTGGATCTCCTTGGAGTCCAAGGGACTCTCAAGAGTCTTCTCCAACACCACAGTTCAAAAGCATCAATTCTTCGGCGCTCAGCCTTCTTCACAGTCCAACTCTCACATCCATACATGACCACTGGAAAAACCATAGCCTTGACTAGATGGACCCAGCTTTATCATTAAGATTGTACGTTTATAATTTAAAATAATGGGTCAATTGATAAATCCATGTGATATGGAGATTTAGAGGTTGGAATGGAAATAGGTCTGGGAGGAGGATGAATCAGCAATGCAGGAAAAACCATTCAGAAAAGACTGAACTGTTGCTCGTTTGTTAGTCAAGATAAAGACTAGGAGGTCTGGGCAAAATTGGTAAAAAATCATTTGAGATGAAGTCAGGGTGGCCCATGAATTCCTAGGACTGGGGACAAAGTATGCGGATAGAATATTCAAATTTCAAATAATTACGTTCCAGTCTAGTTTAGCAGAGTATTTGTTTCATTTTCCTCTATACTGTTTAATAAGGCAACAATTTAATGCCAAAAATTAGTTTCTACTTTATTCCCTGAATATGTGTGTGAATATACATACATACATATATATATTAGGATGATCACAAAATAAATATAATTAACTATCCAAGGTTCAAAAAGTCAGACATAGGAAGACAAATATCATATGATATCGCTTATATGTGGAATCTTTTTAAAAAGGTTATAAATGCACTTATTTATAAAACAAAAGTAGAGTTGTGCATGTAGAAGACAAAGTTACTTAGCGCAAATAGGGGGAGGGATAAATTGAGAAATTGGGATTAACACAAGAGTATATATAAAATAGAAAACTAATAAGAACCTGCTGTATAGCACAGGGAGCTCTACTCAGTACTCTTAATGGCCTATATGGAAAAATAATCTAAAATATATGTAAATGTATAACTGATTCATTTATTGTATACCTGAAACTTACATTATAAATCAGTTATACTCCAATAAATTCTTTTTAATTTAAAAGAAACTAAAAAAAATTTTCCAGGGTTCAAATAAAGCATTTTAAAAATGATCATTGCTCGTATATATTAAATGAGCCTTATCTTGATATTCAGCTTTAGAATTGATGGATTTTTGGTCATAAAAAACTGTATGGTTATTTGGCAACAGTATTATTAAAAACAAAGCACCTTCTGTGTCTCTGTTTACTTCCTCAGTGAACTTTGGGTATCTGGAATATGAATTAATTCCTGTGGCCCCTTAATGATTTCCAATGCTTACCTTCCCCTGGATTCTTTTTTGTTTACAGTTTCATTATACTCAAACACCAATATAGTGTTTGACGCTATAGTAAGTGTGCAATAAAATGGTTGCTCTCATTATTTCAGAACATACCATGCTCCCAGAAAGTAAACAAAAGAAACAACCCAGTGTCAGTGGGAGAAATTGAGGGGCAGCCGTACATACACATAGATACACACGAAAAAATAGGACAAGATTAAGTTAAATGCTAAAGTAAAAGTAGTAGAAATTGAACAGTCTGCTCTAAGTTTATCCAAGTGCATACAGCAGTGTATGCTTGAGTCTGGATGAAGAACTTTGTCCAATTAATTCCCTGCCATAGGTAGTTTTTCCTGATGTTTCTGAAATAGAAACTGTCTTTTTAAGACTGACAAAGAAAATACATCAATTTATTTGGGGGAAAATTTTCTTTCAGTTCAGTTCAGTTCAGTCGCTCAGTCATGTCCAACTCTTTGCGACCCCATGAATTGCAGCACACCAGGCCTCCTTGTCTATCACCAACTCCCGGAGTTCACTCAGACTCACATCCATCGAGTCAGTGATGCCATCCAGCCATCTCATTCTCTGTCGTCCCCTTTCCTCCTGCCCCCAATCCCTCCCAGCATCAGTCTTTTCCAATGAGTCAGCTCTTCGCATGAGGTGGCCAAAGTACTAGAGTTTCAGCTTTAGCATCATTCCTTCCAAAGAACACCAGAAATCTTTGTGTGATTGGCTTTTTGTCTACAAAGCCACCACGTGGGTCCATTCTCAGCATAAAGGGTGCTTAGTATGGGGCTGTCCTTCCCCACTAGGTAAGCAGTGGACGAAGTTATCCTCTGAAGTCAGTGAGCATGGGAGCAGTGGCACTAACAAATACGTCTCTCTGCTGTGCCGGGCACCACAGGCTGCATCGTGTTAGGCTTCATCAGCTACCTAATGCGATGTAACTCGGGAGATGAGATAAATCAAACAGATGACACTGTATTAGATTTGAAAGATGAGAGCTCTTCCAAAGCAATTGCAGAGTGTATATTTCAGTGCTGTTGACTTCAGGAGGTTATTGAAGTCAAAATCTTTGCAACAAAACAAACCAGTCTTTCAAGAGTTAGGTAGCAAGTAAGCAGAGTCATGCTTATTTCTTCTGGAGAAAATTACCTAGGAAGAAATGGAATTCTCCTTTGTAGATTTGTTTTACACAGCTTTGGGATTGAATCTCATTTTTTAGTATATCACCAGCTTAGGTATCTGCTTTCAAATGCATCTTCTGTGCAAATGTGTATTAATTTAAATGCATCTTCCGTGCAAATGTGTATTATGCAAGCAAGATGGACTTTCCACTTACAGAATATATTTTGTGTATGCATGCTCAGTCATGTCTGACTCTGCGACTGCATGGACTGCAGCCTCCCAGACTCCTCTGTCCATAGGATTCTCCAGGCAAAAATACTGGAGTGGGTTGCCATGCCCTCCTCCAGGGGATCTTCCTGATCCAGGGTTTGAACCTGCATCTTCTGTTTGGCAGGTGAATTCTTTACCACTGAGCCACCTGGGATAGATCCAAAGGATATTTTCACATATTGCTAAATCATTCCAAGTGCAAGTACCTAAAACTAACTGAATTGAATTTTTAATCATATTTTTGACTATATCAGTAAAATGGCTATTTACTAATTGTTACTTATATTTAGAAATTCAATTTTTTAAAATAAAGTGATAGTTCTTTACATCCCCTCTCCAGTTTTATTGAGATATAAGTGACATACAGCACTGTATAACTTTAAGGTATACAGCATAATGATTTGTCTTACGTGCCTCATGAAATGATTATCACACTAAATTTAGAATATCCATCATCTCATATTAATACAAAATAAAAAAGAGAAAAGCAATTTTTCCTTGTGATGAGAACTCTTAGGATTTTAGTCTCTTTTATATGTAACATAAAAGCTGGATTTAGAAAAGGCAAAGGAACCAGAGATCAATCAATTTGCCAACATCCATTGGATCATCAAAAAAGCAAGAGAGTTCCAGAAAAAGATCTACTTCTGCTTTATTGATTACATCGAAGTCTTTGACTGTGTGGTTCACAACAAACTGGAAAATTCTTAAAGAGCTGGGAATACCAGATCCCCTTACCTGCCTTCTGAGAAATCTGTATGCAGGTCAAGAAGCAACACTTAGAACTGAACATGGAACAAAACTGGTTCTAAATTGGGAAAGGAGTATGTCAAGGCTGTATATTGTCACCCTGCTTGTTTAATTTATATGCAGAGTACATCATGTGAATTGTCGGGCTGGATGAAGCACAAGCTAGAATCAAGATTGCCAGGAGAAATATCAATAACCTCAGATATGCAGATGACACCACCCTTATGGCAGAAAGCAAAGAACTAAAGAGCCTCTTGATGAAAGTGAAAGAGGAGAGTGAAAACGTTCGCTTAAAACTCAACCTTCAGAAAACTAAGATCATGGCATCCATTCCCATCACTTCATGGCAAATAGATGGGGAAACAATGGAAATAGTGAAAGACTTAATTTTGGGGGGCTCCAAAATCACTTCATATAGTGACTGCAGCCATGAAATTAAAAGACACTTGGTCCTTGGAAGAAAAGCTATGATGAACCTAGACAGCATATTAAAAAACAGAGACATTACTTTGTCAACAAAGGTCCATCTACTCAAAGCTATGGTTTTTCCAGTGGTCAGTATGGATGTGAGAGTTGGACTCTAAAGAAAGCTGAGCGCCAGAGAATTGATGCTTTTGAACTGTGGTGTTGGAGAAGACTCTTGAGAGTCCCTTGGACTGCAAGGACATCCAACCAGTCCATCCTAAAGGAAATCAGTCCTGAATATTCATTGGAAGGACTGATGCTGAAGTTGGAACTCCAATACTTTGGCCACCTGATGTGAAGAACTTACTCATTTGTAAAGACCCTGATCCTGGCAGGAGGAGAAGGGAATGACAAAGGATAAGATGGTTGGATGGCATCACCAACTCGATGGACGTAAGTTTGAGGAAGCTCTGGGAGTTAGTGATGCACAGGGAAGCCTGGTGTGCTGCAGTGCATGGGGTGGCAAAGAATCGGACACAACTGAGTGACTGAACTGAACTGAACTGATATGTAACATGCACCAGTGTTAATTATATTAATTATGTTGTACATTATGTCCCTAGTAGTTATTTATCTTGTACTTGGAAGTTTCTACCTTTAGACCACCTCCATCCAATTTCCTCTCCCTCTACCCTTCCACTTCTGGTAACCACAAATCTGTTCTCTTTTTCTATGAATTTATTAGTTTTTGAAGTATAATTGACCTACATAGAACACTTTGATAGTTCCTGGTGCACAATGTAGTGATTTTATATTTCTGTATATTACAAAATGATCACCACAGTAACTCTAGTTACTATCTGACACCATAAAAAGATGCTACATTATTATTGACTGTCTTCTCCGCACTGTGCATTTCATCCCTGTGACTCATGCATTTGATAAATGGAAGTTTGTACCTCTAAATCTCCCTCATCTGTTTTCTCTCATCCTACCACCTCCTCCCCTCCTGGCAACCACCTGTTTGTTCTCTGTGTCTATGACTCTGCTTATATTTTTGTTATTCTTCCTCATTTGTTTGTTTTTTTAGATACATATAAGTGAAGTCATACAGTATTTGTCTTTCTCTGATTTATTTCAGTGAGTGTAATGTTCCTGCAAATGGCCATATTTTATTCTTTTTTGATGACTAAGTGGTATTCCATTTTATTTATATATACCACGTCTCCTTTATCCATTCATCTATAAATGGGCACTTAGGTTGCTTCCATACCAAGACTAGTGTAAATAATATTTATATAGTATTTCTTCCTTTTTAAAAATGTTTGTTTATTCGTTTATTTTGGGGTGTGCTAGGTCTTTGTTGCTGCACAGACTTCTCTCTAGTTGTGGCGAGTGGAGGCTGTACTCTAGTTGTCTTGTGTGGGCTTCCCATTGCGGTGGCTTCTCTTGTGGAGCATGGGCTCTGGGTGGGTGGGCTTCAGTAGATGCGGCTCCCCGGCTCAGGAGCACAGGCTCAGTAGTTGTGGCTCCTCGGGCTTAGTTGCGCTGCAGCATGTGGGGTCCTCGTGGATCACAAATAGAACCCGTGTCTCCTGCATTGGCAGACCAATTCTTTACAACTGAGCCACCAGGAAGCCCCTCTTCCTTTTTATTAATAATATTCTAAAACTTTGCATTTTCTATTTATTATAAAGAATATCATACATTTAATTTAGGAATTGAACGATGGTAAAAAATTGTTGAATTGATTCCCCTTTCTTTTGTAGCCTACGGTGTGTGAACGAGAGCTGTGTGTATTTGCTTTTCAAACCCTGGGAGTAATGAATGAAGCTGCTGATGAAATCGCAACTGGAGCTCAGGTACTAACACATGATACTAATTATTTTATATTTTGATTTGAAAACATTATTTATTCTGCCCTTCTTTTGGGCAAATTTTTGGTAGTTTCTTGATACATTGAAAAAGCAAACCGGCATTTGATATTTTTAGATAGACACTGCAGTTTGCCAACTTTATCTAATGTGTTTTGTCATTTTGCAGTTGGCAAGAGAAGTTAAACCAACTTTAATTGTTTGAAAAATAATTGCATTTCTTTTTTATATGGTGAAACTGAGCTACCAAAGCCCTTGCACTTGCATTATGTAAAATTTATTTGTAAAGTTACAGTGCCATAAAATGGAAGCCAATTTATTTTTAAAACTTAGGTGAAAAGGTAATGGGCAGAACATGTAATAAAAAGAGAGCATTCAGTTTTACAATAGCAGTGTTTATAACATAGGAAGAAAAGTATAAAAACAAAGAAAAAACTTGGAAGTAGAGCAGCATCCCATGTTTCTGGAAAGGAAAAAAAACAATTGTAAAGATGCCAAAATGTATTACATCATGTAATTCATTAAAATTTCAATTAGTATTTGTTCATTTATTGAACATGACTGAAATACTAATAGATGAGAAAAATTCCAAAAATCAAAAAATAGTGAATGTTAATTAAGGGAGGCTAGACCAACCAAACACAAAGCCATATTATGTAATCCTGTAGTATTTTAACAAAATACAGTACTGGCAAGGAAAGTACTGACTAGAAAGTCTGGTAATCCCCAAAATTGTTCAAGTTTTAAATACATTTTTTATATATTAAAGGAGGTATCACATCATGTCATAAAATAAAAATGGTTTAGTGTGATGGAAACAACTGACTTGCAGCAATGGGGGGAAGAAACACTTTTAGGTCTTTACCCTTGTGTGTAAAATCAAATTCCAAAAGACTTAGACTTTAAAAGTTTAAGTATTGCTTTACAAGTGTTTAAAAGTATTATATCTCAACTGGAGAAGAGTCAAATTAAGCATGTACCACTTATGTAGGGCATTCGGTTCATGCATTTATGCACATATAAGAAATCATAAAGAAAAAACAAGAGATCTGAGTCCATACATATTTTACATCTTTTACTTGAAAAATATAGTGAGCACTAAGAGCTAACTATGAAAAAGTGTATTTTGCTACTAACTTAATTACATGGAAGCTCATAAAAATAGAGAGGAAAAACATGAATATCATTACAAATTAATACAGGAAATGAATGCACAATTCACAAATATGAACCTGTAGTTAGTAAAGAAACATGAGAAAATATTTACCTTCACTAAAAATCAAAGGAAACTAAATGTAAGAGAATTTTTAAAAACTCACAAAGATGGGTGGGAAGAATGGTCATACAAGAGACATATGGTCATCATTGCAGTAAATATCAAATGCCTGCTGTGTAACAGGTGGTACACTAGACTAAGATAAAGCAGTTAACACAGACAGCCCAGGCCTCGTGGACTTACACTCCCTTAACCTAATTATTTCACTGATGAGCTAAAATGAGATGCAAACACTTGATGAAGTTTTAAGGGTAGTATTTGTGATGTAATGAGTTACAAATGAAAATGATGCAAACAGTAGAACATTGACCAGTTGTGATATGGAAAAAATGATTCCATGACTAAAATAAACTTTAAAAATCCAGCTTAATATTACCTTTGCATCCAGTGTGTGCAAATTTGCATACTGAAAGTTCTAAGAATCTCTAAAACTGAAGAAAATGACTAGCCTTTACTTAGAGGATTTCTCAAATGTATCTGACTGTGGTGAGTCTTTTCTTTTTTTAATGTAAAAGGTTTTCTCATCCCTTGGAAACTAATATTGCGCAAAAAAGAAAAGATACTTTAATTTATGCTATGTATAGCTATGTAAAAATAAACTTTACACAGGTGTATATGAATATGTGTACACAAATACATGTATTTTCTCATGGGTATATATGTATGTGTGTATGTATATGTATATATGTATAATTATTTGAGTAGTATGGTTAACATTTAAGCATTTTACTGGATGTAAATTGTCTTTCATACAGTTTAAGCAGAGAAGAAAGTAAAGTAGAAATAAGGCACAATTGATTAGAAGGAAAATTAACCTCTTAACAGTAGGCTAAGTTGATAGAATAATAGGTGCTTTTTCCCCCTCTAATTATAGATACATGTCTAAAAATAATGGATCTTAAAGTGAAATTATGTTTGGATTATGTAACAATAGTAACAAAACACAAGTTTTCACTTAGATCAATTTAATGATTTAGCTCTAAAAATCAATATCCAAAAAAAAAAAAAAAGAGAGAATTTAGTGATTCTACTTGAATGCCAATGCAGAATATTCTTTTAACCTCTTTAAAGATATACCCCTGGAGAAGGAAATGGCAACCCACTCCAGTGTTCTTGCCTGGAGAATCCCAGGGACAGGGGAGCCTGATGGGCTGCTGTCTATGGGGTCGCACAGAGTCAGACACGACTGAAGCGACTTAGCAGCAGCAAAGATATACCCCAGTATTCTGGCTGTAATCTTAAAGATTACGTGTAAATGGATTCTTTTTCTAAATAGCACTGTATCTCTGTGGTCTTGTTTCATCAGCTGACTCTTGAATTTTTCATGGGGCTCTGAGGAGCTCTGGAGGTTACATGAACATTCTTTAGAGGGATCTGCAGGAGACTGGTCTAGGAAGAGAGTGTGTCAACAGCTGGGATTCCAGGCCTCCAAATACTGCTTTAACTAGAAGGCAGCTCCATTTTATTTTATTTCTTTTATGTACTGGGGCTCTTCCATACAATTTTCTTTAAAAACAAAAAAAGAATTACTATTGAAATGCTTGAAAGCCAGTGGTCTACAATTTTAAATTCACCTCTTCTCCAAAAAAAACACATCATTTTATTCCATGGAAAAGTTATCATCTGCAAATAGAATACAAATTCAAAAACTATAGTATAAACCTTTCTTTGTGCCAACGTTCCAAATCTGACTACTATAATAGATAAACTATTAATATGGTATACTTTTAGTTCTAACTCACACAACTGTCTGGTTAGAATGTTTGTTGGGTAGCTCTGATCGTTGAAGGAAATGGATTCTGTCCACCATGTGGGTCTGCTGTTTTCAACATGTGGTGTATAGTAGAGGGGAAGAGAGGAAAGGAGCACTGTCTGTCCATCAGCTCAGCCCCTTTCTGCTTACTGTCCATGGGTTAAGATCAGTCATATGGTCTGATGTAGACAAAAAGGGTAGAAATATTGCTTGCAGAGCAGTTGCTTCCAAGCAGTAGCCCTATTATACCTTGGAAGCAATGTATGAAACTTTGGTGGACAGCACAGGATTTTGCCAGAGTAGTTGCACTGTTACTTTGAAGTTAGTTTAGGATGTATATTAACAAAAATATTCTATTAGTTAAATTCTCTACTCCTATATCTCTCTTTTTTTTTTTAATCAATAATTACTTTATTTTTTTGGGGGGGGTAAATTCTTAAACTATTTTATCCATTAATTGTGTATTTTATTAATCACAAATCAAAAGGTCTCATGCTGCAAAATTTTTGCGAAAATGACTAGTTTTTAAAAGCTTTATAAATAAAATCTCTCCCTACCAAAAAACTGAGTTAAATTCAATCATCTTTTTTTTTTTTCCAGTATGTTTTCTCTTATTTTCATTATAATTTACTTTGAAATTATTGGCAAAACAATGCAGTGATTTGGATAGTTTTGATTTGAAGCTTTTGGCTCAAGGTATTTAATTAAAATATTTGATTGAAAGGGGAACATTTATCAGGTTATTATTGTATCCATTTTTTGCCTTTTTTATTGTTGTAAAAAAGACATAACATAAATTTACCACACTAATCAGTTTTAAATGCACAGTTCAGTAGTGTTATATTTAACACTACTGAATATTCACATTGTTATGAAACAGATTTCTGTAACATTTTCATCTTGCAGAACTGAAACTCTATACCTGTTCAGACACTCCCATTTTTCCCCTACCCACATCCCTGGTAACCACTCTTTTTTCTGTTTCTGTGAATCTGATTACTTTAGATGCTTCATGATTATAGTCAGTAGTATCTGACTTTCTGTGACTGGCTTATTCGCTTAGCGTAGTGTCCTCAAGGTTCATCCATTTTGTAAGAGGTGACTGACTTTTCCTTCTTTAGGCTAATAATATTCCATTACATGTGTCTGTAGCATTTTGTTTATCCATTCATCCATCAATGGATATTTTGGTTGCTTTCATCTCTTGTCTATTGTGTATAATGCTGCTGTACAGGGGTGTACAAACATATCTTAAAGATGTTTTCATTTTAATTCTTTTGAATATGTACCCAGAAGTGGGATAGTCACTTCCAGCAGGACCCTTATGGAATTTCTATTTTTAACTTTTTAGAGGAACCTCCAGACTGTTTTCTGTAGTGGTTGCACCATTTTACAATCCCATCAACCCTGCACAAAGGGACCGATTTCTCCATATGCTCACCAACACTTTGTATTTTCTGGTTTTTGATAATAGTCATCCTGATGGTTGTGAGGTGGTATCTCATTGTGGTTTTGATTTACATTCCTCTGATGACTCAATGGACGTGAGTCTGAGTGAACTCCGGGAGTTGGTGATGGACAGGGAGGCCTGGTGTGCTGCGATTTATGGGGTCGCAAAGAGTCGGACACAACTGAGCGACTGAACTGACTGACTGACTGACTGATGACTAATGATGTTGAGTATGTTTCATACACTTTTTGGCCATGTGTATATCTTCTTAAAAGAAATGTCTGTTTAGTTCTTTTGCCCATTTTAAAATCAAGGTATATAATCCTTTGTTGGTGAGTTATAGGAGTCCTTTATGTACTTTGGATATTAACCACTTATCAGATAAATTATTTGCAAATATTTTCTTCCATCCCATGTTGCTTTTTTCACTCTCTCGATTTTATCCTTTGATGATAAAAGTTAAGTTTGGTATAGTTGTACTGTCAATTTTTGTTTTTGTTGCCCACGTCTTTGGTTTTATATCTACAAAATCATTGTCAGATCCAATGTCATGAAGCTTCTCCCCTGTCATAAAGTTTTCTTATAGAAATTTTAGTTTAAGGTTTTATGTTTAGATTTTTATTCTACTTTAGTTAATTTTTGCATGTGGTGTAAAATAAAGGCCCAGCTTCATTCTCCTGCGTGTGTATATGCAGCTTTTTCATTATCATTTGTAGAAAAGACTCTCTTCTCCCCATTGAGTGGTCTTGCTTGGCACCCTTGTCAAAGATTATTTGACCACATACACAAAGGGCATGTATTTTTACAAAGCTTCAAATGCATACTATGCCATATAATTTTTTAAGATATTTATAAAATTGTACCAATTCTTGACTCCAAAAATTTCAAAAAGGCTCTTTTATCTTACTGATGAGTCTTTCTTAGGAATTCTTGCTTGGGTTTTACTTTACTAACAGGCCAGATCATGCTGAATACAGTTTGTATCTGGGTTAAGGTGCATCTTTCTGGGGTGGAAGGGGTGTGGGTATGGGAGAGGAAAACAAAAAGGAGGGTTTTATTATATCTTTATTGTTTTTTAAAATTGATTAATTTATTAATTTTAATTGGAGGCTAATTACTTTACAGCATTGTAGTGGTTTTTGCCATACATTGACATGACTCAGCCATGGGTGTACATGTGTCCCCCATCCTAAACCCTCCTCTCAACTCCCTCCCATCCCATCCCTCAGGGTTGTCCCAGTGCACCGGCTTTGAGTGTCCTGTTTCATGCATCAAACTTGGACTTGTGTATTATATCTTTATGATTATACCTGTTGCTTAGAATCCAGGTTGTGTGCTCATACACAGATAAATGGAATAATGTGGTAGAGACATATTAGCTGTTTTAGTTGTACCATTTTCTGAATAAGTCCTAGGGGTATCTATGTCTGTGTACTTTGGGGGCTGTTATTTATAGATCCTATACTCTGTGCTTGAGTGTTGCTGATTGTTTTCAGTCACTGGAAATTCTGGATGGATGCTGTAATTGGGTGGATGTGTTTTGTGAGTATACACACATCAGAGTGAGCCCTACTGTCATTAGGTCACAATGCCTCCTCATGAACCACATTTTAAGAATCAAAAATTGTCCTGCTCTTACTGTACATTGTTTAAATGCCTGTTTCAAAACTTTCTGGTGCTATCTTTCCTTATATAGATTAAGTCAGCTGCTTCCTTATGAGGTCTCTTGTCATCACACTGTAGATACATGTGTTCTGATGAGCTCTCTCTATTTAGTATTGGTTTTCTTGATTGGGTTGCTAGAGCATATTGTTTGGGGAACCAGGGAAGGGAGCCATGCTCTTAACTGCTACATAGTACTGCCTCTTAGAAAATTGTGCAGAAGAATCATAGAAGAACATAGGAATAAAATCATCTTATTTAACAAGCCAACAGTCTTTAATGGCCTTTGTCAGAGTAGAGTAGGAAGAAGTGAGATGATGTCAGGATATTTATTTTTCTTGAGTAGGTCAGACTCATTCTCTGTAGTTTCCTTCACCCAGAATGGTTTCTTCCTAGACAGTCACACGTCTTCCTCTCCCACTTCGTTCATGTCTCTGTAGAAACATCACCACATTTCCTAGCCACTCTGAAACAGTCCCCTCTACTGCCTTGGTCTCGAAAGCCTGCTTTATTTTTTATAGCGTCTAACACTGCCAGGAACTGTCTGTAAGCATATATTTGTTGAACTGTTTCATTCAACACACTTCCTCCTTGAAATGTGAATTCCACACGAGCACAGGCCTGTCTCGTGCACTGACTTGCCGTGGAGCCTGCAGCACTGTAGCACGTTGTATGTAGTCATGACAAAGACATACTAGAGACAGAGATAGTAAAATGTGATAGTTGGAAGCAACGCGTATTAATTACTTTAATAGTCAAGCTTGGTCAAACTTAGTCTAAGGCCACAAATTAAAGACTTCAGAGATTAATAGCTATCTTGAGTCTTTCCAATTAATTACCATGAGAGGGAGAAACAATGGCAAAACTCTTGATAAAACCTGAAGGGTAGTAACTATCTTATGTATGTATTTCAAGGTGGTAGATCTACTAGTATCCATGTGTAGGTCTGCATTGGAATCTCCTAGAAAAGTTGTCATTTTCGAGCCATATCCTTCTGTGGTAGATCCTAACGATCCTCAGATGCTGGCCTTCAACCCCAGGGTAAGTAATCCTGCACAGCACCCGTTTCCTGTAACAATAACGGAGACTTCAGTCTCACTAGCTTTCTTCTTTCTTAGCTAAATTACCATCTCATCAAATCTACAACCTGTCGTGAACTCTATATCTGTTTAGCAAATATGATTCTTTTCTACAAATTTGATTTACTTCCACCTTGTTTTTCATGTACCCTGTTACTTCTCTCCTTTTCTCCTTTAAAATCACTTTCCTAACTTTACTGTCACGAAACTAGACCCATTTAAGATCAGACTCACATGCTGATCTTTACTCATTCCAACTGCACAGAAGGTAGGTAAATAGCTATAATCAATTGGTTTATAATGGTCAATATGACTTTTAATTTCATCACATATTTTTTTTGAGATTATAACATATGTAGTCTCATTTTAAGAATCATGGGTAAGGGGACAAATTTTCCCTTTTCTTCCGTATTTTTATTTCACCCTCTCTTGCCTTCCCCCTCTCCCTCCCCAGTTATCTGAAGGTTACTAAAAGTTTAATTACTATTGTTGATCAGCTGTCATTTCTTGAGACACCAATTTCGTAAATATTCATGGAGGTTAGGCAGAATTCTTCTGAAATAACACAATTTTCAAGTTGCATGAGAGACAAAATTGCTTCAGTTTCTATTATTACTCATCTTGAAATCATTTTATGGAAACAATGACTGTATAAAGTTTCCTAGGAAAAACTTTCCTTCTTTCATATTTACAATATTCTTACAAATGAATTATCTATTGAGCATATGGTGTCATTTACACATTTACTAGTAATACTCTTTTGGTAACAACCTTCTAATCAAAAGAAAATAAAAGCAAGATGAAATTATAAGATTTAAAGTGGATTTTCGTGTTTCAGAAGGATTCTGTGCTTACTTTAGTCATCATGGCTTAACTTTTTAGTAGTGAAAACAAAAATCAGGAGCCTAATAGCTTTTTTGTACTTAGAGTTTTTCCCCTGTAAGCTGAACATGGTTTTATGTACTGATACTTATACTAAAACTGGCATTGTTTTCTTTTTCCTTCCCTCTGACTCAATTATACATGCTATATCCTTGAGCCATCTTATTAAAGTCTTCCCTTTTATGTACACCACACACTCATTGCTTTCAAATTGACCCTGATGGAAAATTCAGGTACAGAAATAATATGTTTGTCTAGTGATGTGCAGACTTGCAAAGGCTTGTAGTGAATACTGTTTTTCCCCCTTCAAACAGAAGAAGAACTATGATCGAGTAATGAAAGCATTGGATAGCATAACTTCTATTAGAGAAATGACACAAGTAAGTATATCATCTTGTGGTCTTATATACAGTTCAGTTTTGCTTGAGTGAAATGATATTTTTAAAATATCTGAGAGTACTGACCATGCAGTAAAATGAAGACTTTTTTTGTGTGTGAGAGTATAATTAAAATCATAAAAAATTTAAAATTGTTTTGTACTAGGATGTTTTAATGAAATCACATCAGTGTTTTGGCATGCTACCACTGTGACTTTGGAGGGTAATTGCATAAATATAATCCTAACTCTCTGCTCTCAAACTCAGATGAGAATTTGTTGGAATATCTTAAGGCAAAAGTTAAATCTGGTACTATCTTCCTAGACTGTCAGTGTTAATTAATGGTAGTAATTTCAAAGCATCATTTTAATGTTAAAATAAAAACAAATATTCCGCCAAATATAAATTGCACATAAATATTTTAGAATATTTATACAAAATCTCAAAACAACTCTGAAAGACACCAGACTCCTTGAGAGCTTATATTTTTGACCATTAGGGAGGCTTTGGTGGAAGAGTTTGATGAGCAAGGATCTGGGTTTATTATGAAAGTCTAATATGTCACTGGGCTATAGTCCAACACTTGGAAAAGCACATCTTATTGAATTATTGAGGCCTTTCTGCTGCCAAAGACTTGGAGAAAGGTTTAGGGCTCATCATTATAAGTAGAAATTAATAACCTATAATTGACAGCAACACGCACAGTGGGTTCAGTTTGCATATGGTGCTTTCAAGGCTTGCATTGCCCTAGAGGCCCTTGCAGGTTTATAATAAGTGTTACTCTCAGTCATTGCCTTTCTCTGGGGAGGGAATAGTGATTTCTCCAGTCTTGGGGTCCACAGAGCTTCTGTGCCATGCTCCCCTCCCCCCACCGTAACATCTACTCCATTTGCAGATGTGCTGACAAAGTACATTTTTGTATTCCCAAATTTGATTCTTAATTCTTGTGATACTTATTTATGAAGTCAAATATTCATTCATTCAACAAATAGTAGGTGTCAGACAATGGTAAATAAGAGATATTTTAATTCACAAGTTATATTATTTGCTTAAAAGCCATCATTCTTTCTAGCTATTTTTCTATGCCCTTTCTACATTATCTGAATTCCTTTTCAAACAAATATGTATTATTTGTATAAGGTAAAGAAAACAATCAAAGCATTTCCACTGAGGGGGAAGAAAGAACCTACTGCTGTACCTTACCCATGATTATACACTTTTAGTCACCAAAGACTTTGGTATAGAGTATTTGTACTGTACCATAGATCCAAATCATTCTTGGTTTTAAGAATAGCTGCAAACTCTGTCTCTGGGATCAGCTCTGTGCCAAGAATTGCCTCCTTTATTCTGGGTCATGTGTAAGCTATTTTAATAGGAGGCAATGGAGATGACTGAGTGTCAGCTTGGGAGGTTGGCGGCCCACCTGGTATAATTTCCTCATCAGTGACGTGGCTTGTGACCTTGGGCAAGTTGCTTGATTGCTTGATGCCTCAGTATCTTCTCTGCTGAGATGGTAAAGAGTAATGCTGCATCCTCCTTCAGCATACATGTCATAAGGACGCTGTTAGGGTTTATTGCATCAGATGCTTTAAACCTCTCCAAATAAACATAACATTATACTGTCCTATTTTCTAGAATGTACTGCCCTATAGATGAGACCTAAATTGCCACAAACAGACTGCCTTTCATTCTATGAAAAGGTTAATTGTCTGGGTGAATTCCATCAATACTTTTAAAAGAAGGAGTTGTCTTCTTATGTAAATCTTGTCCAGATTTTTCATGGAATGATCTACCCAGTGTCAGTACCTTCAGATATGAGCACGATTATAGCTATTACAAGTTTTGTTTTAATGTCAGTTAAAAGTTAAAAATGTCAAAGAGAGACCATACACTTCTAAAGGTGGCAAGACAGATTTCATCAAGTACTGCAGTAGAGGAGAGAGATTAGCAGTGTGAGCTGAGGTCACCTCTGAGGAAAACAAGGTGACCAAGGTTTCTAAGGTGAAAACAAAGAGGGAACAAAAAGGGGCTACAGAGAAGTGAAAATAAGGGACTTTGGGGAACTGGAAAATTTCACAGGAGGTAAGTAGAGAATTACTGAATGATTAGCAGTGTGGGTTGGTACCTTTTGTGTTTTGGCAGCATTGGGTTTTCCTGAGCAAAGATTCAGCAGGAGTCCAGGGAGTTGGCCCAGTGCATGGAAGCCAGGTTAAAATTTGATTTAAGACTCTTATCCAAATGTTCTGGCAAGTCCTTTGTGCAGTGTGGAAAGTCAGAGTTCATGTCATCTTGGGGAGAAGCAACTAGGGTAATGGTCGTTGTTATCATGTCACAACCACAAGTCTTCACATTTAACTGGATTAGACATACCTGTTAACGGTGATTTTCCTTTTGCAAAAAAAAAGTAAAATAATTTAAGAAAAATCAAGGAGCATAATGACTTTTTTTTCCAGGCACCATATCTGGAAATCAAGAAGCAGATGGATAAACAAGACCCCCTTGCTCATCCCTTACTGCAATGGTATAAAATTTAGTTTTCCTCTTAATGAAAACAGCAGCATTTTCTGTTGCCTGCTTGAATGCAGGGGGGTGGAGCCCTGCAATGGTACAGTTCCTCAATCCTATGAGGACTGGTGATTTTACAGTCCACAAGTCCTTAATGACTTCCACTTTAATTAAAACTTGTACATCACAAGGGGAAGAAAATGCTGTCATATGCAATACACGAATATACTGTGTGGTTGACTCTATAGATTTAAAAAAATTGACTATATTACATGGTGAAGCCATTTTGGCTCATTTAATTTTCTAGTTAACTAAGTGATCAAACTGTTTCAAACACTTACTGAAAATCTTTCTTAAATGTATGTTTTGTATAATTTGCTCCCATAACAAAGAGAGTATAAATTTGATAAACTCTTCTTTTGATGACTACAGAGGACATTCTCTTTCAGAGAAAGTCTGTTGAGGGCCACAGCATTAGCTCAGCATGGATCCTAGAAGAAGAGTTAGACTAAGAATAGTTAAGAAGTGGGTTGAGCACTCATCTTGCTCTACAACACTTACTTCAAGCAATTTGCCCTCTGATTTCTCATCTGCAAAAGGAAAACAGTAGTATCTACTCAACGTATCTTTGAGGGTTTTAGGTACGTCTCTCTGAAGTCACTGACAAGTAAAGGCTGTGGGATTCATCATGATTATCATGCAATAAAACAAATGTGAAGACTATACGAGATTGATCTGAATGAGTACTTATTCTATGTTAACACCAGGAAGTTTTTTAAAAAATATGTAAAGATCAGGAAAGGAGAAAGACTCTGGCTACTCATGATCATAATTAACTTTCACTTACACAGAACCTTACAAAACATATTAAATTTATTCTAGTAAAATCATGACAAAAAGTAGGTTTTACAAGTCTTTCATCTTTGTACCTTTCACAATCTGTTATTAAAAATCTGATGAGTAAAACAATGCATAGTTGTTTCTTTTTTAATCTTTCAAATTCTCAAAGTCATTTTCAGAATGAAGACAAACATCTCAAACATCCAGTCTTTCTTTTTAACCCTAAAGTCAGCTTGATTTTTCACTTTTAATTATTTGTGATCATTTCCTTGAACTTGTTAGTCACTCGTCTTTCAAGCAGAGGGAAATTTACCAACATGTTTTACAATTTGTTTAGTTATGATTTTCTGTGCTGACAAGTATAAAGCAATTAGTTCTTTCAAATACCTAAAGTTTTGATTTTTTCCAACTTCATTGTCTTACATACAGTTAATAACATTTTGTATGTAAACCACTGTATGTGTCAGTGCAAAGATGCTCAAATATTTATAGAAAGGAAAAAAATCTCCATGAAAACTCATGCTTAGTTAGACACTGTAGAAAAGAGCAGAGAAAGCAGATTGTGATTCAAGTTCTAATCTTAGATTGTGGTTATTAAAAGTTATATATCTTAAGTTTTAAAGAGCTACTTCTTTGTTTTCTCAGATTAAAATATTATCTTTTTTTTTATTACATCAGCTCTTTAAATTGTTTGAGGAAGTGAAGCAGAATGATGTAATTAGATAAAATGATTACTCAATTCATGTCACAGCAAAAATAAGTTTTAATCACTTACCAACTGAGGAAAAAAACTTTAAATATATGTGGTGTATATTTGTGACTGATGGATTATTTCAATTAATTTCAGGGTTATTTCAAGTAATAGGTCACATATTGTGAAACTGCCAGTTAACAGGGTAAGTTATTTATTCACATATACATACAGAAATGGGAGGGCTACTTATTGGTTGTGATTTTTTTAGGCAGCCTCTCCAGGAAATTGAAGGAAACTCAGGCTAAGCCTAATTCTTTGAAATGACATATGTGCTCCAGTTCCAGGTTTTTCCAAGAAACCAAATTCAATTTCAGGCTGCTGCCCTGAGCTTTTAAGTAACCGAGTCAATATGAAATCATTTAGTTATTCCACATGTGATAGAAAGAACATTATCTAGAGATTGCGTACTTTTTATCATTGTCAGTTTAATGTTGGCACAGCTTCACTTTTCTATATCAGAGGAGATACTGACTCCAGATATCTTACTTATGGGCCTAATGTGCTTACAAAATTAAAAAAGAAAAAAAAAGCTCATGCAGTCTGATTTTAGTTCTGGTCGTTACCCAGGAGCAGTATCTAAAATCTCAGGTCTGTCATCTCTGAATCTCTCAACTGTGAGATTCCTGTATGTTAGATTTCTATATAAGTACATATAATCTTAGGTGGAATAGCAGCAGTTAGAAATTTGTGTCAAGCAGTGTATCAAGAAGCTAATTCAAGAGAGTCTATTTTACTTTTTTTTTTAAGAACAAAGGGGAAAACTATAATTTGAGTGTTGGCAATTTCTGATTTTACAAATATATGCAAATAAAGCATAATGATGATAATTTTTGCAATTCTAAAATCTTGAACTAACTTTTCTGCTTAGCAAACTCAGATATTTCCCCAGTCAAATAGTTTGTGGATACTTAGGGAATTCAATAATAAAGTCTCAAAAAGAAATGTAATTAGGAAGGCAGATCTGCTTGAATGTGATTACATAGCATATTCCAAAGCTAAATATAAATGACTTTGGATCGTCTGTCTCCTATTCCTTTTCCATTAGCCTAAAGAATTATCCTTCATATCAGCAATTCCATGTGATTTATCACTTATGCAGGGGTTTTGTTAAATGAATGATCCTGTTAATATAAATTATTATAGTTTGAAAATATATAATATGTTAAATTTGATATGTTTTACTGTGCCCTTATTTTCAATGGCAGCAACTGAAGTTCATGCACACACCCCATCAGTTCCTTCTTCTCAGCAGTCCACCAGCCAAAGAATCCAATTTTAGAGCTGCTAAAAAACTCTTCGGAAGCACCTTTGCATTTCAGTGAGTATGGCTTACTGTTGAGGGGTGTGAGTTCCCTACCCAGTCTTCCATAAATGCGGGGGGAGGAAAGCACCTCTTTTAGTAGTTGGTTGGTAGCATAGGACAGTCACTACATGATGCTTGACTAGGAAACTCAGGGCTATGAGAAGGCACCATGGCTTGTTATATTGCGACCCCATTAAAATGTCGTTGACTTCTGATTTTGCTTTTCCTTCTCTTTCCCTGTGTTTTAGTGGCTCACACATTGAAAACTGGCATTCCATCCTGAGGAATGGTCTGGTTGTTGCTTCTAATACACGACTGCAGGTACATTTTCTGAATGGCTTGATGCGATCTCATAGTTCTTTAGTATGGGAGTTCAGTAAGCAGTCCTGGTGTTATGTTTTTACTTGCAAAAGGATGAAGCACATGTGCTTTAAACAAATCACATTGACTTTCTAATGGACATTCATAATTTTCACCAAGTCAAGCAGAATTGATCTATATACAACATAGGGATGAAAAGAAAAATAAAATTGAGTTTTCCTATGAGAAATAGTAAAATCACTTTAAACTTAATTAGAGAAAACAAAACCTGATACTGGGAAAGATTGAGGGCAGGAGGAAAAGGGGGAAACAGCGGATGAGATGGTTGGATAGCATCACCAACTCAATGGACATGAGTGTGAGCAAACTTTGGGAGGTAGTGAAGCACACGGAAGCCTAGCACACTGCAGGCCATTGGGTCGCAAAGAGTCAGACACAACTTAGCGACTAAACAACAATGACAAGAAAAAGATGATCCCCAAAAAGGTAAAACCTTACAAGAATTCTCTCTACTAATCCAATACACATTTCTTGAGCCCTATCTCACTGTGAATACTTCAACAGAAGAAAAGGTGGGGCTAAGAATAAACAAAGTGGAGAAGTGGAGATTGGACACCAAAAAGCCATAGGCTATCTGCCTTTCAAGCCCCAGGGCAGCACATGAGCAGGGTATAGTGGGTGTGGTCCTCATCTTTATGCCCTTCATCTCCAGCGTTCCACCCCACTCATTTTCATCTGATGATGTAAGGAGGTCAGGAAATGAGATCCTCAACCCAGTTACCAGTATAAAATTACAAACTCTGATGACAGTTGGGATGATACAATTAAATATGAGTGAGTGAGTGAGTGAAGTTGCTCATTTGTGACCCCATGGACTGTAGCCCACCAGGCTTCCGAGTCCATGGGATTCTCCAGGCAAGAATCCTGGAGTGGGTTGCCGTTTCCTTCTCCAGGGGATCTTCCCGACCCAGGATCCAACCCGGGTCTCCCGTATTGCTGGCAGACACTTTAACCTCTGAGCCACCAGGGAAGCCCTACAATTAAATATAAATGTCCATAAATACAAATTGATTGAATTAATATTTGGTGCACAGTAAAAGGGTATGAGGGCCTTAAACATGGAAGTAATATTAGAGAATTTTAATTGTTCTGAGTAGTACACTAGTCAGAGTTTCAGTTAATAAAGCACTCTGTAACTTGAAAAATTTGAAGGAGGAAAATGGGGTGACAGTGTTGTATAATGAAAATCTGAATAGGATATTTTATTGATACACAAATAGATGAGTCCTAATCAACCTTCTGTCATAGATGTTTCAGCCTGTTTTCAGTGTTTTAGAGCCATTAACATACTATTCCAGTACATTATACTAAGTGACTCTCTGTCATCGATAGGATGGAAAATCTTTTCTAAGGATGTTTTTTCCTTGGCTGTCATTTTCCATATATCAATGCATTCTTAACTTTAAGGACAAAGATATTAGTACTCTTCTTCAATTCCAAATAGACCTTGGAATAAAGGCTTAAACATTTTCTAAGAGCTAAGTGTTCCAGCATGAGACGATGGTCCTCTCTTGTGAAATATTAACATTTAAAACCATGAACTGACAGCTTCCTCTCCTGCCTCTTTCCATTTTAGCTCCACGGTGCAATGTATGGAAGTGGAATCTATCTTAGTCCAATGTCAAGCATATCATTTGGTTACTCAGGTAAGCTTGTATTCCATTTCTAACCTCAAATTTATTAGGGTTTTACCGTTGTATATTCCAGGCGGTGGTGGTGGTTTCGTCACTAAGTTGTCTCTGACTCTTGCAACCCCAGGGACTGTAGCCTGCCAGGTTCCTTGTCCATGGGATTCTCCAGGCGAGAATACTAGAGTGGCTTGCCATTTCCTTCTCCATTTCCTTCTCTTTAACCCAGGAATCAAACCCAGATCTCTTGCATTGCAGGCAGACTCTACCAACTGAGCTATACAACCTTTTTATCAAGTGAACAAAGCTTATTTGATGTATTTGTATTAAATTTGATAAGTGTCATTTGATAAGTGTCAGAAATAAAAACAAAGCTCACATGCCAAGATTTATAATATTTCCCCTAGTGTATAACATGGAATATATGTTTTGTTAATTTCAAAAATTGACAAATTTTAATGTTACTTTTAATTTTCAATCATTTCTATTTTTATTCCATCTACACGAAACATTGATAATATAGTATGTACAAAGTATTATGGAGATAACTGCAAAGTTTATATACAGATTAATCCACTATCATTGAATGTAATTCTGTAGCATGCCAACTTCTTACCTTTGGATCATTATGTTGCTGTTCAGTCACTCAGTCATGTCCAGTTCTTTGTGACCCCATGGACTGCAGCACGCCAGGCTTCCCTGTCTTTCACTGTCTCCTGGAGTTTGTTCAAATTCATGTCCATTGAATTGGGTTGTATTATTATATATCCCATAAAAAAGTTTTAAATGATATGGAAAACTTAGGTTTAGAAAGACACCCTCAAAACCATTCTACTTGTTGACAATTTGTTGTTAATATTTTGGTGAGATTGTTTTAATTTTGGAATAAATTGAAAGCATGTGCTAAGGAGGAGCCTCATGAATTCAAAATATGGCAAGAATGATTACCAAATTGTTAGCATCTATAATCTTTAGGTAGTAAAAATTTGGGGTGTTTTTTTCTTTGCAATATTTCTTTGGAATATTTCACTTTGATCAGATTTTTTTTAAAAACAAAAATGTATTGTTTAAATATAAAGTAGTTATGTTCTTTGTTTGAAAAGATGGTAACAATAACCCTGTATGTGAGACAGCAAAAGAGACACAGATGTATAGAACAGTCTTTTGGACTCTGTGGGAGAGGGCGAGGGTGGGATGATTTGGGAGAATAGCATTGAAACATGTATAATATCATATGTGAAACGAATTTCCAGACCAGGGTCGATGCATGACACAGGGTGCTCAGGGCTGGTACACTGGGACGACCCAGAGGGATTGTATGGGGAGGGAGCTGGATGAGGGGTTCAGGATGGGGAACACATGTACACACGTGGTGGATTCATGTTGATGTATGGCAAAAACCAATACAATATTGTAAAGTAATTAGCCTCCAAAAAAAAAGAAATTGAAACTACACAGAATGGTATAAAATAACAGATGAAAAATTTTCCTCCTTTCCTACAGTCTCAGTGTTGAGTGCATTTCCCTTTAGACTTTTAAATGCTTTATGTTTGGCCTTCTGTATGCCTGCATATATGTAGTTGGTTTTGCTTATGTGCTTGTGTGTGTGTGTGTGTGTGGTTACATGATTCCATTAAACAACTTCAGGAGATGTTGCTCATGTGGTGCCTGTATGTAAGTTTCAAGATCGTCATGTTATAGGAAAGGTGACTTAGAGAGGTCTAATAACTAGGGGAGCATTAACGAGGCTCACCTCTCTGATTGTTTTGTCCAAGTTCATACTCTTTCAGCCACAGCATCTGGTTTCTCAGAGTTCTATCCTGACCTTTTCCAGAGTACATGTCCTAAGAGGACATGTATGCCTGTTATGACTCAGCGTCAAAAGTCATATGGTGCCACTCTCCATATACAGATACTGGTCAGAGCAGTCACAAGGCCCTCCAGATTCAAGGGCTGGGGAATTAGACTCCATTTCCTGATGAAAGAGCAGCGAAGTCACATAGTTGAAAAGCATATTGTTGAGAAATATTGTTGCAGTGATCTTTGAAAATACAATATGCCCAAATAACACTAGGAAAATAAATATCAGAAGAATAAGATAATATAGGAAAGAAAATAACATAGTTCAGTGGAGAAGATGATTCAAATCAGCTTAAGTCAGACTCTAAATCTTCCTAAACCAAACACAATAAAAAAGTAATATAAAACCAGGTTTAATAACTAAATGCAACCTCAGCATAGATAAGAAAAACACAAGTGCTGTGATTTTCTGCTTCATATCCTGGTGTACAGACTCTTTAGATGGGTTCATGGAAAGGGGGGATACAAATGAATGTGAAATTTGTCTGTGTGAATATGCATCTATCTGGAAAGAGGATCCATAGATTTCATCCAATTCTTTAAGTGTCCTTGATCTGAAAAGAAAAAGTAAGAACCTCTACCATAAGTTCAAGTACCTCCATACTTGATTTTGAAGGCTGTAGCTATAGGAGGTGCATATAATAGCCTCTGCCTTTCCCTCAAATAGGGCTTCCCTGGTGACTCAGACGGTAAAGAATCTGCCTGCATTGCAGGAGACCTGGGTTCGATCCCTAGGTTGAGAAGATCCCCTGGAGAAGGGAATGGCTACCCACTCCAGTATTCTTGCCTGGAGATTCCCATGGACAGAGGAGCCTGGAGGGCGACAGTCCATGGGGTTGCAAAGAATCAAACATGACTGAGCGACTACTACACTTTCACTTCCTTCAGAACTGTCTCTGAAACCTTAGGCCTGTTTCTCAACTTGACTCCCCCTACTTGTGTATCTTTAGGGGAATGTCTACTTTGGAAAATGCTTATGTCACACCATTTGCAATTTGGCCCATAGACTTTACCCATTTTCATTAAGCCTTTTATTGAAACAGCAATAAACAGGAGTCTCAACTTCAGGATAGTAGATGAGCATTTTTTTTTAAGTATAGCTACAAATCTACCTATTCTAAACAGATAGGAATTTTATTTCTATTTTGTCTGAAATATTTCACAGTAAAAAAGCCATGGAGTTAACAGAGTCTGGTAAGATTTGTGAGTATCTTAGACAAAAGGACTTGGTTTTCCTTTATTAGGAGGAATAGTAAACTCTATAGGTATTGAGCATATATCAGCCACTCATGAAGAGGCAGTATTAATATCTTTTTTAAATCATTCCTATTTCCCACCCCTTATCTATTTTCTTATCACCAGATGATAAGAATGAAAGTTTGGTCCTAAAAGCCTTTTAAAATCAAGTTTTAAAAATTTTCTGATTATATCAACTTTATGCAAGAGGTGAGCCTATCCTTCTTTTCAACACAAAGAAAAACAAACTGTACTTTCCACTTTGTAACTTGACCAGAACTTCCAAACCCACTGACTTTCCACCCTCCTTGCTCAGGGCATAGTGGCTGATCCTTCAGGAGCCCTTTGTCTTCAGGAGCCTTTGTGGCTTGATGCTGTCAAGCCTTTGCCTAAAGTGGAACTTGGCAGTGTAGATGGATTGTATTTTGAGCTGCATCATACAGCTTTGTCCCTAAATTATTACTTTGCTAATGTTTTTAGGGATGAACAAGAAGCAGAAGGTGTCAGCCAAGGATGAGCCGGCTTCAAGCAGTAAAAACAGCAACGCATCACAGGTATTGTAGCAACTTGGGTGACTGTCTCTGATGGGTGAACTCTAGCGTTCTTAGCCAGCAAGATTTTGATAAATACTCAGGCTTTTTAAATCTGCAAAATTATTTTAGGCATTACTCATACAGAAACAAAACTCACCCTAAAATATAATCATCCAGATGCCTTTATTCAATCAGTATGCAGCAAATATTTATTGAGCTTCTACTAAAATGCTGGACATCTCCTAGTCATTGAGCTATAGTGATAATCTACAATAGACAAATCCTCTTGAAACCTGCATTCTACTGAGTGATATAAATAAATTAAATATGGGACTTCCTGATGGTCCAGTGGTTAGGAATTTACCTTCCAGTGCAGGGGTTAAGGGTTCAGTCCCTAGTCAGGGAACTAAGATCCCACATACCTACAGACTAAAAAACCAAAACATAAAGCAGAAGTAATATTGTAACAAATTCAAAAAATACTTTTAAAATGGTCCACATCCAGGAAAACTTTAATAAATTAATTAAATATTTATTTTAGTAAAATATCAGATGGTGGTAAATCTGGATAAAAATCAGGGATAGAGGATGCTGAATGCTATCGATTGAAGATGGAACTTGAATGAATGTTAAATGGGATGATGGGGAAAGAATACTCGGAGAAGGTTCTAGTTGAGTAAAGAACCTTGACTCAACTTATTGGGTTGAGTAAATAAGTGATGAGTGCATGAGCCATGGTGCTCTCTGGAAGAAAGAACATTCCAGGCATAGAGAAGAGCAAGCACAAATCCCTTGTTATTTCAGAGAAAACAGGCATTCTGGACAAATTAAAATCCATCTGATGAATAATGTGACTCTAGATTTTTTTTAAAAAAACGTGTAGCTAAGCTAATATCTGAAAACAAAAACAAACCCCCAGATTTTCTAAATGAGATGTTTCTGAAACCTCTGTGGCTTAATGTGTTATAAAAATGGGTTGGTTTTGAATAGTTAGGTGATCTAGAAAAATTGATTGTAATGTTTGAAAAGATAATGCAGCTTTGTTTCCCTCTAAACAGAGATGCTAGACTTCCAGTAAAACTAAAATTTGAGTTCTGATTCTGTGTTGTGGCTACTTTTAAGTATTTTCAGGTCACTTATTTTGAAAGTGATTTAATTATGATTATGTACAGAAATTAAGTGATGTAACAAATATAGATTGACATTAAGAGATAACTCAAGGATATTACTGCTAGTTGAGAAAGGCCATTTTTTAAAACTCTGGTGCTATCTTAGTGATGATTACTTTTTAATGATGATTCTTTTCACTTGAGTGACTGTTCCATTTTTACTCTAATTTTTAAATTCTTTTGGAATTTAGTCACAGAAGAAAGGACAGCAATCCCAGTTCCTGCAAAGCCGTAACTTAAAATGCATAGCCTTATGTGAAGGTAAGTTGAAAGTTTTATAGTCCTCATAGCATTTATTCTCAATTTTACCAGTATTTAAGAATTTAAGTGTGTTTACAAAATGCTCATAATAGACTAGTGAAAGCTTTCTTCCTTAGGACCATCTCAAAGAGCATAGATGGAAAATACAACAGAGATCATAAAGGTTAAAACAAAGAGCACAACTGGCAAGGTTTCAAACAGTGCTATATTTTATTCTTGGCAGCTATCTCAGAAGAGTAATTATCTCTTTCTGATCAAGTATTGTTCATCTCTATTGTTCATCTATACCCCTTCCTCTTTATGTTGGTGTCTGAATGTATAATACCATGAAAAATCTGAAAGATGAACTGAGCACTGAGTAGATAACCCAGGAAGTCTTTCTTGTTCCTACACTGAAATTATTCTTCTTTTCTGAACTTGGGATAGAAAATTGATAGGTGATTTACAATATCATATACTTTCCTTTGTTCTTGCTTTAAAATCTGACTTTGGCTAAAAGTTCATTTTTTCTTCTTCTGTTGGGAGTTTTGGTAACCACTGTTAACTGTCTTTTGGGTTTTTCAATATTTGGTAGTTGTAGAGGATGCTAGCTTACCTTCTACCTAGTTCCCAAGTCAGGACCTGTTTGCCATCATAAATACAAAGTGATTTCCTTCCTATTGTTGTTATGCTAAGTGTGTTCCAAACATAAAATTGCTACTTGGCATTTCACTGTTTTTATTTACATTTTTTGATAGTTTAATAAGATGAAACATTTTTCATATGTTAATTTGTACATGCAGTTTTGCTTTTGGATTTCTAAGAAAAGGGATATAGTATTTAGAATAAAATAGTTCTTTAATTTTTTTCTTCCCTTTACAGTGATCACCTCACCTGACCTGCACAAACATGGAGAGATATGGGTCGTCCCAAATACTGATCATGTCTGCACAAGATTCTTTTTTGTGTAAGTGTAAAGGCTTAAAATCCTACGTTACTGTCTTCTCCATAAATGAGGTAATAGTGACTATATTATTGTTTGGTCACTTAAGCTGCCAAAATATAACAGATATTTTCTCATGGACTTCCCGGGTAGCTCAGACAGTAAAACGTCTGCCTGCAATGCAGAAGACCCGGGTTTAATCCCTGGGTCGGGAAGATCCTCTGGAGAAGGAAATGGCAACCCATTCCAGTACTCTTACCTGGAAAATCCCATGGACCGAGGAGCGTGGTAGGCTACAGTCCATGGGGTAGCAAAGAGTTGGACATGACTGAGCGACGTCACTTTCTTTAACTTTCTCATCATGGCTTCCCTAGTGGCTCAGACAGTAAGGAATCCGCCTGCAATGCAGGAGACCTGGGTTAGATCTCTGGGTTGAGAAGATCCCCTGGAGGTGGGCATGGCACCCCAGTATTCTTGCCTGGAGAATCCCCATAGACAGAGGAGCCGGGAAGGCTTAAAGTAGATGGTGTTGCAGAGAGCCAGACACGACTGAGCAACTAAGCACAGCACAGCACAGCATTTTCTCATCAAATTAATGTTTTTGTTTTATTTTAATAAGCTGTGAAAAACATGGATGTTTAAAAGCCATAGCTTAGAAGATTTGAAGAAAAACACGGTCTCTTTAACCACTGTGTATGTATGTACTGTGTTGTTGTTTAGTCCCTAAGTCACGTCTGACTCTTTTGGGACCCCATGGACTGTCATCCGCCAGGCTCCTCTGTCCATGGAATTTTCCAGACAAGAATACTGGAGTGGGTTGCCATTTCCTACTCCAGGGGATCTTCCTGACCCAGGGATCAAACCCACATCTCCTGCATTGGCAGGGGGGTTCTTTAGCATTAAGCCACCAGGGAAGGCCCCATATGTGTGTATACATGTGTATATAAGTGTACATATACATACATACAGATCTTACATGTATCTAGGTAGATATACACATTAGATTACTTACAAAAGTGTGGTTATTGGGAAATCATAGGTCTAGGACAATAACCTGGATCTTGTAGCACCAGAGCTGTTATACATCCTCCAGTCCCTAAAGACAAGAAGAGAAAGCAGTTATGAAAACCTGTTAGGAGAGACATTTCTAGTTCATCGTGGCTCCATGAAAGGAGTCATGGCTGTCAATTCAGAGACGTAGGCAGTCCAGGGGGCTCTTGTGGGGTGGAGCCAAGCAAAACCTTGATGTTGCCCTCCTGCCAGCGCCCTGCTGGGACACTCCATTGGCCAAACTCTACGGGAAACTAGAGGGCAAGGGAAATTATTGATCAAGTCCATACAGTCAGCCTCCTGGGCTAAAAGGCAACGTAGAGAAGGGCGTTCCATGGCTCTGGAGGCTCCCAGGAAAGCATCTGCTTTTTAAGTTTATAATTCAGATGAAGTTATAGCACAGCACAGGTCTCTCATGAAAGGCAGTCATTGAATATTTTTTTCCTTTCATCTTTCTTGCTCATATTGCTTCTTATTCATTGTTAGAAGATTGAATTTCTATAAGACACCTCCAATCACAAAGTTGTTCAGTGAGTGTGAGCTGGAAACTTTGATGGAATAGTAACTCCAGAGTCCTTTTCTTAGCCTGTCCCTAATTAGTTAATCTATTCCTTTTAGTGTTGTGTGTGCTAAGTTGCTTCATTCGTGTCCAACTCTGCGATCCCATTGACTGTAGCCCGCCAGGCTCCTCTGTCCTTGATTCTCCAGGCAAGAATACTGGAGTGGGTTGCCATTCCCTTCTCCAGGAGATCTTCTCTACCCAGAGATTGAACTCTGTCTCCTGTATTATCAGACAGGTTCTTTACCACTAGCGCCACCTGGGAAGCCCCATTTAGTGTTAATGCTAAAATTCAAATTTGTTGAGATAAATAAACAACTTTAGATATGAAAGTGCTCAGAAGTAGTATTATTTCTTTGCAGTTTTACACAAATTATATCTAAACTAAATCAGTAGGGCACATATGTGGATATTGACTGGAGAGAAGGATTTCTGTATTTCATAAGAAAAAAATGAAAGACCATCTGAAGACAAGAGAAGAAAATACTTTCAGTATCCTCAGATATTTTCCAAATAATACAAATGGGGAAAATTCTATTAAGGTAATGATTTTCATTTCGTTATAAACACAAATGAGATTTCATCCTTCATCCCTCAGGAGAGAAGAGACTAATTAAGGAAAATTGATAAGATTCAAAACACATCAAAAGGAAAATCAATTCACTAATGAATGTACATTCTAATTACAACCATCAGTTTCTTTCTTTATAAAAGATATAATCACAGACTTCTACTAGTGTTGTGACTCCCCAGTGAGCGGTAGCATCTAGGAAAAAAATAAATTGAGAAAAAATGAGTTTTCACAAATATTCTGTAATCAGAAACTAAATTTCTGTTCTTATTTTATTTATTTATTTTACACATTGTGTGATTTCTAGTTAGGAACTGTTCCTGATGACTAGGATATAAAGTAGTGAATTATAATAAATTCCATGCTAATCTGATTTCCAGAATGAAGGAGAGAATAAAACAGCTATGTGATATTCTAATCACATTCTTCCCAAAAAGTAAACAATACCAGAGAATGAGGGGAAAACGGGAAATTTTAGGGATTAGGGCATCAGAAAAAATTTAAAGTAAAATTTAAAGGACAATATCAGATAGGGAAAACAGAAGAATAAGAAGTTTGAAAAAAATTTTGTTGGAAAATTCCAAAAATGAATAAACTTAACCAAATATATATGCTTCAGGCAAAATGTAGTAATTCAGATTTTAAGAACAGATTCCAGCCAGTTTTGAGTATCTAGGAACTGATCAAACTAAAGCTTGATTTTGTTACTAATCTTGAGACTCATGTGCACAAAGACATTAATGTCAATATATAGAAAGCAGGCAGCTGTTTTTAAAGGGCCAGAATTTGGGCTTAAACAAGGGATGTAAAAACCACTTTGTGCTCTGGTCATATACAACAAAAATGTTTATTTCACACTAAATGGGGATTTTAAAGCTGGAGAGGAAAACTTGATATTTTGGTCTTTTGGAATATATTTGATCAAATATCAAATATATTTTATATTTACAGAAAATATTGATATTTTCCGTAAATGGGAATGAATAATAAAATCCAAGAGAAGGCAATCGATTGGGTGCATCTAGAGCCATGGGCACCCCGTGCTATCCTACCCCCGTCACTGCCATCGTGAAAACTTGCAGAGGTGGGAGTGTATCTTCTCCCTCAGCTACTCGGGACCAAGGACACTTTAAGAACTGCCAGTTTTTGTATCTTTCTATCTGATATTTCCACCTAAGCGTTTGGTTAGGTTCTAGCATGGTTCTTTGGTTTAGAGCAGGAAGGTTTGCAGATGAACTGTTACTGTATTTTCTTTGTCATATCAATATAAGGTATATGTTTTCAAAACATTTCAAGATGTTCAGAAATTTAAGAGCAGAAAGGACAAAATAAAACAGACCATCTGCAGAAAAGAGATGTGGGGTATTTTCAGGTTCTGGGGTGAAGCAGATATCTGTGCTAAATTTCAGAAATTCCTATCTAAATCTACTTTTTAAGGTCTAGCTCAAATACCACCTCTTCCATGAAGCTCCTAATAAAAATTAACCTCTCTTCCTGGTATTCCTACAGCTCAGTGCAGAACTTCCATTTAAATCCAGTTTATTCGTTGTGTCTGACTCTTTCATAAGGCTATATGTTAACTCTTAAAGGGCAGAACTCCTATTGTTGTTGTTGTTGTTGTTGTTTTTTACTGCCCTGCATGCCCTGAATCAGCTTGTATGATATATGATACACAGCTGCTTTTCAGTTAATTTTTAATGAACAAAAAGGCGAGGGGGCACAAAAAGGAAAATGTTTTAGAATATGTATGGTTTTTATTTTAGGTCAGAGTTTGAAATATATCTTAAAAAGGTAGCTATAAGAGAAGTTTATGAAATAAGAACTGTAGAATGGCTATTTTGAGAAATAAGAGATACATTGCACCATGATTTTGCAAAAAAAATACAGTGTTTGAATGGGAGCATAGCAAGGAGACAGCTTATTTATGAAGTTAGACAACAGGACATTCAGTCATGGCTCAGTGACATAAGCTGTGTGACATCAAACTGATACGATCTGAGAGCTTTGCTTCATCCCCAGTCTGTAATAAATCCAATTTCTCTGTCTCTAACCCAGATCTCTTTCCAAGATTGAAACTGCCACATCACTCCCCTACTTAAAAGTCTTTGATAGCTGCTTACTGCTTATAAGATGAAGTCCAGTCTCCTTTACAAAGGGAACCAACTGACTCCTTGATGCTTTGTTCTTTTTTTCAACACCACTGTGTTGAAGGAGGAAGAGATGCCCAGCTGCATGGCCCATCATTTTCCACTGGCCGCTGTCTCATACCTGGAATGTTACGCTGTGCAATCTGACCTGTATGCTGGAATTTCTGCACTCCATGCTGTTCTTCTTTCCTTTCTTCATTAAGCTTGGATCCTTTCTTTCATTCTTTTCTCTATTGCCTATCTCTTCAATATTACCTGTCTAATTCCCACTGCTCGTTTAAATCTTAGTGTATATCTTCCCTCCTCCCAGAAACTTCTCTTGATGCCTTTGTGCTGCTCCTTTTTGTTACTGTATAACACCTTGGATGTGTTTCTATGATTGGATTGTTCTTTTTATGTATTGTCTCCTCCACTACTACTCTGTATGCCTCTTGAGACTGGGCACTACATAGGTCACCAGTATAGTGCTTGGCAGATAAGTAGGAATGAATGAAATGCCAATTTTATAACTGCTTGCTGGATATTTCCCTCCCCTCCAAAGTCGACTAATTTTCAGATCATTACGTACAAAGTGGAGCCTGTTATTGCTAAATCCCCTATCTGCTTTCACAACTTCCTCCATCTCTGCTCACGTCATACATCAAGGAGACTTGGAACCTGAGCTGTAGCTTTCAGTTTCTTTTTCCTTGCTTGCTAGTCATCGGTTCCCAAGTACATCTTTTCACGAGTTTCCATGTGTATCGTAAACTCCCTGCAGTACACCAGAAGATTGCTAGTTATTTTCCATGCTTCTGCTTTCTTCATTGCTCCTAACCTATTTTTTTATACTGCCAGATTATAAAAAACATTATTACATTAGTGGTACCTGTTCAATGTACAGACACTGAAATCAAAAGCAAGTTGAAAGAGAGACAGTCACCCATCATAGTCCCACCTTAGAGTTAACAACAGTTAATAAGATCATACAATTTATACCACATTATTTTTCCAAAAGGAGAGTTTGATTATTCCTTGTTCATGAAGGCTAATAGTTATTAACAAAACAAAACAAAAAAATTGGCATTCTGCAACATGGTGCCCATCTGACTTGACTTCAATTATCCATATAAACCACTCATTGAATAAAATTATTTTCCAAGCCATTTCTTGAAAAAACTTGCAACTGTTGTTCCCATTCACCATGCCTTTGCTCAGTCAGTACTAGTGCTTGGCCTTCTCACCAGTTCAGCCTTTAATCAACCTTTCCAGGCGTAACTATGTGGTCTTTTCCATGGGGCCTTTCCCGGCGTCCCAGTCAGACAGGATATCTGTCTTTACTGTGACTTCTGCTTGCCCTTTCTTTGTTCACCCAGGCTGCCTTGTCCTCCAGTTAACTGCATAACTCTATTATCTCCCCTAGTAAAATGCAAATTCTGTCTGTGTTTGGGAATCTCATGTCTTGTGCAGAAAGACTTAATACATATTGAATGAAAGCAGTGACAAAAGACTGAATGTTCTAACTTAATCAAGAGATTTCTACATGGGCTGTGAAGTAGACAATGCACTTACAGCATCAGATTTCTTACAGGAACTTTGGAGACGTGCTGAATGTCATTCAGTTCACAGTGAATTTCTCCTCCCTGCAGCTAATGAAAAGCAGTACTACCATTTCTGGATTCCAGATTTAGGAAATCAGAAAACACATGTATGTGTACCAGTCTTAAAACTGTCCCAAAGCTGCTATGAGCTTCCCAAGTGGCGCCAGTGGTAAAGAATCCTGCCAATGCAGTGAGAGACCCAGATTTGATCTCTGGGTCAGGAAGATCATCTGGAGAAGGAAATGGCAACCCATCCCGGTATCCTTGCGTGGAGAATCCCACACACAGAGGAGCCTGGCTGGGTATAGTCCATGGCGTCACCAAGAGTTGCCCACACTTGAGCAACCAACACTTCCACACTTTTTATATCACTAATAACATAAGTAATTTTTGTCTTCTTGCAGATAATTTCATATTTCCTTCTTCAGAAACCCCCACTCAAGTGTATCACTTCCCTGTTGATATCATTCTTGCTCTATTTCTTTTTAAAATTTTGTTGCTTTCTAGATGTAGGTAAACTGCAACATGTTTAACGTAAAACAACAGTTTTACATTAACAACTTAGTAATAATAATAACTGAAAATAGTCTATATGCTATATTATAGTAAACGCTGTAATGCCACTAGTAATTCAAGTATCTAAGCCCTGCTGGTTGACTAACTCAAATGGTAGTTGGGTTTTCCTTTATTATTATATATGCTTCATAGTTTCAGACACCCAAATGCCTTTGATCAATTTTATCCTTCAGCCCTCAACTGTTGTATTTCCTATGGGCTTCACAGACAATGGAAAAATAAGCATTTTTCCTGATACTTTCAGCTCAATTTCTCATTCTTGCTCTCTGTTCTTTTCTCCCTTATGTTCTTTCTCTAAATTATTATAGTTTATTTAAAGAATGTGAGTCTCACCTACTCTCTGTAACGTCAAAGGCTTTTTGAGTGTCAGTGAATGTGTATTTGGGTACAGAGAACCCTTCCATCTGAATGGAAAATAGAGTGAGGGGAGAGAGATGGGGCATGACTGGAGAGGAAATTTATGTTTGGATTAGGAAGGACTCTAGAGTGAATGGCAGTGACGTTGGATCTTGTTTTACAAGTAAAGCAATGGCCATTTGCATCACTTTAGCAGGGCAGAGAATAGTCTTGTAGGAGGGATGGTGCGGATAAGTGTAGAGCTAGAAAAACTAGTTACCATGTTTAGTAGAATCGTCTAGATCAGCGTTTCTCACTACAAAAAGAAATGTATTTGACATTGGGACCAGGGAAAGAACAATCTTGGTTGGTACTTACTGCCCTTCTCTATTCTAATTTCATTGAAAAATGCTAGCCTGCACAGTCTAAATTAATTTCAGAGCCTGCTAACTGTATACAACGTGCAATTTGAAAATCACTCATTAGACGAATAGTGTGTATGTGTGTGTGTGTGTGTGTGTGTGTGTGCACACTCAGTCGTGTCCTACTGTGTGACCTCATGGACCGTAGCCCACTGGGCTCCTCTGTCCGTGGAACTTACCAGGCCCAGAATACTGGAGTGGGTTGCCATTTCCTACCCCAGGGGATCTTCCCAACCCAGGGATCAAACCCAAGTCTCTTGCATCTCCTGCACTGGCAATCGAATTCTTTACCATTAGATTTGTTTACCAGTGAAAGCCTAAATGAAGTTGATGGTGTCAGATTGAGAGAAGTTGCAAGTGAGAATAAGTAGGAAACTGGAAGTGAGATAACCAGATGATTTATTAGATTTGGGCACATGGCATAACCAAGAATAACTGGTTTTCCTGTTATTCCTGATAGATGGTAGTACTTCAAGTTTAAAGACTGACAGAATAGAAAAGAGCAGTCGGTTTTGAATTAATAAATTAAATTTCAGTTTTAAATACACCACCTCTGTGATTTCTGTAGGAAGTGTATAGTTAGGGCAAGATGTAAGGATTGGAGATACAGTTTTAGGAATCGGCAAGTGGCTGATAGTAACAACAGTGGGAGAGACTAAAGACTATGTTCTTTCTTTGCATATCGTGAAAAGAAAGAACACAGAGGAGTGAATTGTGAATAAAACCAGCACTGAAATGGGAGGTTAGGGAAGAAAATGCAATGAAGGAGACTGAGAATTAATTATCAAAGGGCCAACTAAGGAGGGAAGAGATGATACAGCTTCACGAAAAAGCCATCAACTGTATCCCATGCTGCGGACATAGTGGATATAGTCTTCTGGTTGCCATGCGCAACCGTTGTCAGTATTTTTCAGGATAGTAGTAGGACCTGAGGGAGAAGGCAATGGCACCCCACTCCAGTACTTTTGCCTGGAAAATCCCATGGACGGAGGAGCCTGGTAGGCTGCAGTCCATGGGGTCGCGAAGAGTCGGACAGGACTGAGCGACTTCCCTTTCACTTTTCACTTTCATGCATTGGAGAAGGAAATGGCAACCCACTCCAGTGTTCTTGCCTGGAGAATCCCAGGGACGGGGGAGCCTGGTGGGCTGCCGTCTATGGGGTCGCATAGAGTCGGACACCACTGAAGCAACTTAGCAGTAGGACCTGAAGAATAATTGCAGTGGGTTAAGGAGAAAATGGAAATTATGACGTATTACAGACAAATTTTAATCAACATCCACTTTAAATTAAAAAGAAGAGAGATGTAGGCTGCTGCTGGGATATCTATAAAGATGAGAATATTTTACTCAACATTGTGTCCAAAGCACAGGGGACACAGTAGGTGTGTTGACTATACCCAAAGTATCATAGACATAATCTCCTATGAGGAAATTTAGGCTGGAGTTACACGGTGGACTGGGACCTGAAATTGGAAAGTCATCAAGAACAAAACAATTCTAGGACCTGCCATTCTTCCCACTTCTCTCAAAGCAATATGGTTTTCTTTGTGTCTGCTTTATACTCTTTTTGTCAATCTCTTTAAAAAGTTTTCCATAATCTGTATCCTAGAGGAGCTAGCTCAGTTGGTTTGGTAAAGCACCATTATCTTCTTTGGGCTGAGCCTGCAAGCCAGGTTGCTTCCCCAGCCTTGCTCAGAATTATGGATGGCTCAACCTACTCTTGATCCAGTGAGTAGCCAGAATTTATATAAAAACAAGGCTAACATATTTTACTTGTCCAATAAGATATATTTCTATACAGTTTGCTTCAAAACACCTGATTAGATCTGGATAATTCTAAAGTGTTTTGCTTTACACATTCTCTAGTTTGTAACAGAGGCTTCTCAGGTGGCACTACTGGTAAAGAACCCACCTACCAATGCAGGAGACATAAAGAGTTGCAGGTTCAACCACTGGGTCAGGAAGATCCCCTGGGGGAGGGCATGGCAACCCACTCCGGTATTCTTGCCTGGAGAATCCCATGGACAGAGGAACCTAGTGGGCTATGGTCCATAGGGTCGTAAAAAGTCGGACATGATAGAATATTGTTTGATCTCCTGAGAAAATATTTACAACTGGGCTTTGTACCATATATCCTATTCTTTTTTCACAATAATGTTTCACCACTGAATGCCTTATGTATACATATGTGTATGTGTGTATTTGCACAGTAAGAATTAACCAAGTAGGCAATCTTGGGCCATTTCTTAGGAGTTTTTTTAAAAAAGTGCTAATCTCTCAGTTGTGTCTGACTCTTTGCAACCCCATGGACTGTAGCCTGCCAGGCTCCTCTGTCCACGGGGTTCTCCAGGCAAGAATACTGGAGTGAGTAGCCATTTCCTTCAGGGGATCTTCCCAACCCAGGGCTCAAACCTGGGTCTCCTGCTTTAAAGGCAGATTCTTTACCATCTAAGCTACCAAGGAAGCCCCCTTAGGAGTTTAAACTTGATACAAATGCAGTTATCACTGGGTTTTTAAGCAGTTGATTATATAAAGACCTAACTTCTCATTGTTATATGTCATTTATTTTGTTTTTCTGTATTGTACCATTTCAGGAGAATTTTAGGTTTGGTGGGAAAAAGACAGTGGCACACATTAATCTCTGAGACTCTGTGCTTACACCCCTGGTTATCTATTTTGAAGTAATTACCACTTCTCTAAAGCTTCTGTCTTGAAGTCGTTTTTATGAAGTAAAATTAATTCATTACTTATTCTACTCTGAATATTATCATGGAAGTTTAAAAATTCATTCCTGGGAAATTCTTATTGCCCAAGTAAGTTTATTTGAGGAAATGAATTATCATCTAAAATGTAATTATTTCTTTCTAAAGGACTTAGTAATCGCAGTCTTTTAATGTATTTTCACTTCTATTACTTAGCTAAACTTGGCAGACTTGCTTTCTTATGTGTAGTACCAGCATAAATAAGAATAGGGTTTTAATTTAGTTGGACTAAATACAGCAACCAGTGATAAGGGAAAAAAAAAAAAAAAAAAACAGCACTGATTACAACCGAATAGTAATTAAAAGGCAAGAATCCTGCAGGAGCAATGGTGGAAGGTAAGGTGATTTTTCTGAGAGTGTTACTGATCAGAAAATAAAGAAATAATTGAAGTAGTAATGGAGCAAAGAAGTCAAGAAACCAAGGAACATAAAACTGAAGTCAGTATGTTCTTTCTCAGCAGGCTTCAAATAACAACTGCTGAGGGAAGTGTTCACAGGGCCAAAGACACTGGCATGCTTCCTCCATTCAAGCAATGCTTTATGGGGGGTTAAAATTTAAAATGAAGGGGCAAATCAGGGCATGATGTGGAATAATCATGTGTTTAGTGATGTGACCTTTTCTGCATTTAGTAATGTGATCATGTTATTAAATATAACTGAGAATTGTCCTTCTGTTGATTCCTTTGGACAGTACTTTAGGTATCAGAGATCATTTCTAAGCTGTCTTAAGTGCTCTCAAAATGTTCTTGAATGTTTCATCTTTTTGAATGTTTGATGTTTTTGTGTTTTAGCTATGAAGATGGCCAAGTGGGAGACGCAAATATTAACACGCAAGAAGGAGGCATTCACAAAGAGATCCTTCGAGTAATTGGTAATCAAACTGCTACTGGTTAGAGGACCACCATTTAATTCACATGATTTGAAAGCCTTCCTCGGGTTCAAAGCTGGATTTTGAACTGAAGAAGATGATAAAATAATTTATTGTTATTATAAACAAAATTAATCCTTTGAATACTGATTTTTTTCTTAGTATTTCTAAGTATATCATTAAATACCTAAAATGGTATATAATTTATCAATTGTAGGGTTATGGAATCTAGTAATAAAATTACACAGCACTTAAACTGAAGTTTGGGTTCCTCACACAATAAACAGATTGAAAAAACAGTTTTGTGCTGATATTTTTATATTAAACTCTCTAATTGGAAATTTAATATTATATACCGACATCTTAGGGTACCAAAAGAGAATTGAAAGCATTTTATAATGGCGTCTAAATCTGTAAGAGACTTTGCAAAAAGTATAATGTTTGCCCATTCTGATGTGCTATATAATTAGCAGTATGAAAGTTCGAATGTTTTGGGGAAGGATGTTTCCTAATCTGTTATTTTTCCTTATATGAAAACAATTAGGTCTTTAGATGCAGTGCTTTGCCTAAAAGTATGTAATATACGTATCTATAGATTCATGCATCAAATGTCTGATTGTGCATATATGTGTGCATCTACACATATATGTATTTTAACAACAAAGATGGCATAGCTCCACAGTTCTGTTCTCATTCAATGGAAAGAAAATAATATTCAGTAAGAAAATGATATTCTCTCTGGACATAAAGCAAGATATGAGCCAAATTCATCACCATTCATTCACTGAAAATATTTGCAAACAAATTTTCTATTTGTTTAAAGAATTTTCCCTTCAGTTAAACTCTTTATAATGTTATAATGTTGTAATCTGGGGTATGTAGACACCCCTGGTGGACTAAATCTGTATTTGAATGATCATATGTTTAAAAGAAAGACCTTGAATTTAACCAAACAGTATATATATTTTTATTTCCTACAATGGAATGTTTTTTACATTTATTTATACCACACCAGCCTTTTTATATTTTTTCATTTAAGATCTGTGCTTAGTTTGTTTTTCATGTTGAGAAAGAAGACAAACTTTGAAATTTCTTTTATATTAAAAGAATATGAATACGTTTACAGAGAACAGTAACACCAGCTCTCAGCATTCTCTTTTCGAGTCATGTGCTCATCAAAATTGTTTCTGTTTCTTTGGATCCTGAGTTCTTATTCATTACAAGTTTTAATTGACAGTGTTTATTTTCCTGCATGATGTTTTTGGAATAAGGCCATTCATGAGAGCAGTTTAATTAGCAAGTCTGCCACTCCATTCAAACCCTGAATCAAGGCTCATATCTGACTCTATTTAAAAAGAAAAAATTTTAAATGTACACTCATTTGCAAGTGTAATATTATAAATTCTGTGCTTATTTTCCTTTGGTATAAAAGGTGAGAACAAAGGTCATCCGCATTGTTAAAGGTTGCCATCTAGGAAGCATTTCTTAATCATTTGTTTTCTTATATTGTAAATAATTGATATGCCACTTATTTCTGCAAAAATAGACTTGAAGTGGTTGGGATATTCATCATTGTGATAGGATCCACTTAAAATATTGATCTGTTTTGACTTGTGCCTCTGAACTCAAGGCCAGACTGAAGGATAATATTGGTATGGCAGGGCCAAGGTACAGTATCTTATTCAGTCTTCTGTGACCAGATATTTGAAGACTTTACGTGGGACAAGAGGACTGCTTGCTGCTTTCTGCCATGACTCCCATAGTCTCCCAAGTCCCTTTACTGTGTTTTAAAAAGTAACAAAAGTAAAAAAATTACTTCTTCAAAATAATTTTGTGGAACATTCATATATATGACATAAATATAAAGCTGTAATAGCAGGATTTGGAAATTGAAATCCTGAAACCGCATATGTTTGGCCACTAGGACCACTGAGGCACCTCCAAAAACTCTCTGTAGTACCTCCAAGCATAATTTAAAAACCACCAATCCAGTAAGGGTTTATTTAACAGTTGAGTGATCAGTAAGGAGTGTTGTGTTAGAAGCTGAACTGGAAAGGGAGCTTGGAGGACTCAAGGGAGACTATTTAGAGGAGATAAAACTTCATAATACAAACTTCTACTATCAACTTAAGCATGAAAGTAGATTCAGCTAACAGAGCAAGGGAAGTAATTGATAGCTTTAATGCCTACTAAATTATTACAGATAATAGACATCTTTTATGATAATGTCTTCTAATGATAATCAATTGAATGATTTTGCAAGGCAGACTGACAGATTTTAATTTTTTTTGAAAAACTGTCAGAGCCTTTTTAAGCCAATATTCTAAAAGTAAATATTTAAATCAGTATTCTAAAATCCAGTCTTTTAATTGGACTTTTGATGTTGGGAATACTATAGTATACTGATGCTTATCTTTATTTCTACAGAATCTAATTTCAATACCTGTTAGTAGATGAATATCGTGCTTTCAAAATCCAAACAGGTCCTTTAAATTTAGAAGTTTAAACATTATTATCACGCCTTGATTCAGTCACTTCTTTTAAGAAATTATCTTTTGACTTATTTGATGATTCCAAATATGTGATATTGTGTTGTTCTTCTATAATCACTTGAAGTCTGTTCACTGATGCTTTGTAATAGTTACATTATTGATGTAGCCATTACTGCTTAATATTAACTCACTGAGCAAAAGCAATCATTTATTTTCATTCTTAAAGTAGGGGAAGAAGAGCCTTAATTTATTAGTTCTACTTTTTTTCCTGCATTACTGATTTTGTAAACATTTCACTATGAATAATTCATCCTCTGTCATTGTCCAGTGTATTTAAGAAGAGAAGAAAATGATCAAACATTCAAGAAGAGAAAAACAGTAATAATATACTTATAGCCGAGTGCTATAAAATACATTATGGTGAGGTCTTTGATGCCTTAAATTGTATTCTGTTACAATTATTTTTATTTTGTTGCTCAACAAATCTCAGTCAAATATTGGATTTGAAGGTGGTTTTTAAATTTAAATGTAAGAGTATCACCTCCTTAAATTCATTCTCAAATACTATGTGATACAAGAAACTTAGGCAAGCTATTTTAATGCTGTGATATTTCTCATTGAAAAATTTAAGAGTTTAGAAAAGAAATCTCTCAATTATTCTCCCCTCAGCTAAAAGAAAGGAAACTTTTAATATGTAAGTCTATGAGTCTTTATTATCACTGAAAGAATTTTAACAGTACTTTATACTGTAATACCATAATTTGCCTTAGGGCATGGTGTTTTAGAAAATTCTAAGGAAGACTTCATCATCCTTGTTAAAGTTTGAATGACTTCATCAGATAGCGATTTAGTATGTCATGAGGGGACATTCAACTTTAGACTGTCTGCCATCTAAATATATGGATTTCATGGTGGCACTTGAAGCACATTTTAAAAATATGTTATTCTATTGTCCTGCTGAATTCTTCATTATAATACTACCTCAGGACGAATGATAGAATGTCTGTTAAGATCAATTGGGTTTCCAGTATAAGGATCAAATAAAATTTTACAAACAGAAGTGATCAAATAATTAAACAGTCAAGACCATGCTGGATCTTTGTTATCAAGTACCTCTTGACAGTACGGTAATATGGATATTTCAGTCACCTATGATGAATAACATAGTTATCACCCAGTGAGTTATGTGAAGGGGTTTCAATCTGCAAAATTTAAAGATAATTAGTTCCCTTTAATACTGGTTTTCTACATGGGTAAATTTTATGTCCATTTACCTGAAGCTGCAAAAAATTGCCCACTCTTAACAATTAAAGAATTAAAATACCCAACTGCTATACCAGAATGGCAGACTGAATATTCAAGTATTCTAGCATTGAATGCCTGCTAAATTTTTGTCAGATTATAAATTTGATGTATATTATTACCCAGTAAATTTTTCTTGGGAATTTTGTATACACTCTGATGTATTAGGATAAGTTTTTGTAGTTCAAAGGAATTTCAAATAGTTTTTAGACAAAACATATCCATGAGTGTGAAAAAGCTGTGTTGAAGAATAGATTACATTATACATTTACCAGCAAGTCAGTAAAAAATAGTGCTTATTTACATAGTCAACATAATTTAATGTCCTGAAAATAATTTCTTCAATTGCCCAATATTTAATGTATCATTTGAGATTTTAAAAAATACAGCCACTCCTTTATGTAAACATTAAGACATGCCTATGTTTCTTTAACTCTACAGCCTTCTTTACAATAAATTTATTGACTTTTGTGCACAAAATAGTATTGCAACCTGCTATTTAGCCTTTGGTGCCTTAGAGTTACTATAAATATTTAACAATATGTACATAATGTAAATACTGCCAAAAGATCACTAAGGCCAAATATTTTCTCTATTCACTTTTTACTGCACTTGCTTTCTATTGCTACTTAAGCCTCTTTTATTCAGCTTTGTAATAGTTCTAACATTGTAGCCAATGTAAATGTTTACTTTCAATAAATCTGAATTTGTTCAACAAGTATGGTATATGTGGGCACTATTTTGAAAACTCGGTTAGGCCATAGATATTCCTCATGATGAATCTTGCTTCTGGGGACTAGATATTTGAAGTTTTCAACAAACTCTAAAAATGATGTTGCCCTTTTTACTTAAAAATACTTTTAAAATAAGAGCGAATTAAAAAAACACTCTTCTTGCCAATATTCCCCCAACTATTAATAGTTGCGGTAGATTTAATTTGGTCATGTGAATACCATTTTAATTTCAAGTTCCATCAAGAAATACAGAATTCAAACAAAACATTTTTGTACATTATATATGTATATATATATATATATGCTCTATTTATAAACCCACTGGCATGGTATCAACTGGAGCATCTCAAATGAACTGTCCCAACTTCTCTAAGCATTCTGACTTGATTAGTAATTGGAAATTGATTGTTAAAGCACCACTTTTTATAAAATGCACTTCATTAACTGAATAAGATATTAGTCCATAAATAAATACTGTTCTCTAAACACTTTAGTAGTAAATATTTGTGAAGAGCTAAGTTTATATTTTCATAATAAATATTTTACTTATGTTACCTTTATAGCTGTGAAACCATAGATAACAGATTTCTGTTTTTTAGGTTTGATTTCAGTCACTCTAGAAATATTTGTTAAGAGTTTGTATCTTGATGGTCAGTATAAGGAACAGAGAGGATTAGATTTTGTGTTGACCTCATGGAGCTTTCAATCTATTTGGAAAATGAAAACACACTTTTGGAAATAATTCATTTATAGCCCAAAGTCAGTGATGCTGAATGGGAACCACCAACAATACAGGCAACGATGGAGGAGATGGCTTGGGAGATCTGTGGGCATGAGGACAATTAATAGTCTGTCTCCTATCTGAGGACAAAATCTTTAAAACAAAGATAGAAGGAAAGCGGGTATAAGACATAAAGTAGGCTTACAGATGAAAGACTTGAGTGAAGCTACACAAGCTCCTAAATACTTTTGTTTGTTGAAATAAAAACTGCAATCCAAATGGCATTTTGATCCTTTAATCCTTTGTTAATAGGACACTTAATCCTTAAATTAGTGTTGATGAGTAGTGTACTACTAATTTCCATTTACTTATTCACCACTTTTTCATAATCTTTCTGTAACAAAGTTACAATGATTTGCTTTTATATCTGCTTTTGCTTTGTTGTAGATAATATGTATATCAAAAAGCACTTAACTGCTTTTGAGTGTTTAGTTTTGGATTGCTCAACCAAATTTTTAATGATTATCTTTTTGACTTCATGGCTCAGTCTTACTGACTGCTGAAGCTGTCATTCTCTCTGACAGGGAATGACATTTCTCCTCATAGGAATGTTGCTGGCAAGAGTGTTGTTCTGCATTCCGGGTTAACTAAGTAAAAGTTATACAGGCCACTTTTTTTGAAAGCCAGTGTTGAGAATTCGCTGAATAGTTGGCCTATATCTCCGTTCCCAACTTCCAGGTCCCTTTTTAAAAATATTTCAAATAGTAGTCATTTGTAACTTGTATCTAAAAAGGCTGAAAATTTCAAAGATACCAAATATGTATACATAGTTTTAAAATCATGTATTCTGGAGTTTCAGATAAGAGTAATTTTTAGTTAGATAAGATTTGCTTTATGTAGCTGTTGATAGTTTAGAAAGCACTTATCTCATTTTTTCATCAACATAACTGTAAAATGTGTTAGCAGATATGTTTATCTTGTGTAGATGAGAACTTAAACACCTTGCCAAAGGGATCCCTAGGCTCCAAACCTAGGATAAGCGTTTCTTAATTTCATCTTTGTGCTCTTTCTAATAAATCATGTTTATTACGGTTGAGGTCCTCACTTGGCAAAATGGATAGCAAATGTAAGAATCATAGCAGATTCCCAGGAAGAGTTAGTAAAGAGTTAAGTCTGGTTGCTTTGAAGAGTTCTGTCAAGGAATTGTTCAGTACAATAACACAGGCTGGGTGGTGTGGTTTTATTCTGGAGAATCTGGAAGGAAAGAAACCTGCACTTGACTGCCATGGAAAAATCATTGTCAACCCTTGTGACCTCATGAAAGTGGAGATTTGGAAGCATGCTGGCAGCTGTATTCAGAAGGATTTCAGAGAAGGCAGAAAGCAAGAAACATTGAATGTCGGTTTTAGTAATACTGACAGGTACAAAAGCTTGTAGATAAGGAACGGAGAAAAAGAATGGGTAGAAGAAATGGAGAGGATTTAGGGAAAAGCAATAAATTAGGAAATAAGCAACTAAATGTGTATGTTAGAGATAACTTGATATAAACTGAGGACAATTTTCCCCTCAACTTTGTATTGGAAATCATTTAAAATTCTCCAAGTCTTTTTAGTATTCAGGAAAGAGAGGACTACCTGAAGACAATGGCCTCTCAATGTGCTCTACACAAAGCCTAAAAACACACATTTAGCCAAGTGAAGGGGAACTGTAAGGGAGGGACCATAAAGGGACATGTTTGCAAATACACTTCACCTCCTCCTGTCAAAGCAGGCTTGCTAAACACTAAGATCTGTAAGAGACTGGTGGCAGGAGTTTGGTTAAGTTTTGTCTGTTATGATGTGACTTATCATTTCCCAGGAAATGGCAACTCACTCAGTATTCTTGCCTCATGGACGGAGGAGCCTGGCAGGCTACAGTTCACGGGGTCGCAAAGACTGAGTGACTGAGCTCAAGTCCATCAAATTGTTAAGTTGTGTGTGTGTGTGTGTGTGTGTGTGTGTGTGTGTGTGTTCAATGCATTGTAACATAGGCAACACTGAAGACTCGTCACTCAGGATGGTGGCCTCTTACTCTTCACACTCTGCTTGGGGGACGCTGTCCGCCATGAATGACTCAGCTCCCACTTGTTGTCTGATGACTTCTAAACAGCTCTTGTTCCTGCCTCTCCCCTGAATTCAAATTCATATAATCAAATACTGCCAGACAAACACTTCTTCCTCGGTGCTCCTAGGATACCTCAGATAAACTCTCACCAGTATCCCCACCCCGCACCCCCACCATTCTCTCCTCTTGTACTCCTCTCCAAAAATCAATCAACACCATCCACCTGTTGACTCAAACCAGGAGGCAGGGTGTCCACTATTCCCTCCTGTCACTCAGTCCCCACCAATCAATATCCAGATCATTTTAATTCCCCTTTATGATTGTCTTGAGTGCATTCAATTTTCTTGGTCTCTTCTGTGGCTTCTTTTGTTAACTTTTATGTGAGTTATGTCAATATCTTCCTGTGATTCTCCTTGACTGAATCTGAGACCCTCTCCCTGGAACAGACATTGAACTTGCAAATATGAGCACAGCCTGTGACTGTTAATATTCTGAATGTTAGACATGTATGTTAGTAAAGAGACACTGCCTCAAATCTCACGTGCCCAGATGCAGGAATTAACTAAGGGTTAACTCAGTGCACAACAGACTCTCCTACATTTGGCCCCTACTAAATAGGCTACTAGATACATATGTTTAAATTTATTGAAGTATAGTTGACTTATAATGTGTTAATTTCTGCTATACATCAAAGTCATCCAATTACACATATATATACTCTTTTTCATATTTTTTCCATTACAGTTTATTACAGGATATTGAGTATAGTAGGCTTCCCAGGTGGCACAGTGGTAAAGAACCCACCTGCCAGTGCAGGAGACACAGGATATGTGGGTTTGATCTTCGGGTAGAGAAGATCCTCTGGAGAAGGGAATGGCTACCACGCCAGTTTTCTTGCCTGGAGAATTCTATGGACAGAGGAGCCTGGCGGGCTACAGTCCATGAGGCTGCAAAGAGTCAGACACGACTGAGCACACAGACACACGTGCTTACCACATACCACACCATTAATATAGTTCTCTGTGCTATGCAGTAGAACCTTATATATTAATATCACAACTGTCTTGACACCCTTACATAATGCTAAAGTGAATGTGATCTTCCTAAAATGCAAATCTGAATTTAAAAACCCTTATCATTTAAAGAAATAAAAACTTCTGGCTCCCTGTTTCCCTCTTCCTTCTCCAGCCTCATTGTTCACCACCATCCCTGGGATACTTACACTCGGCCACCCTGAGTGATTTGCAGTCCAGAGGATAGCCCAAAGCTACTCACCTCCTGTTACAGGCTTTTTCTCTCTGCCTAAGACAGCCTGACTCCCTGTCTCCAATTCTTACTCCTTGGCCCTCAATCTGTTTTCACTTCTTTCAAAACCTCCTCTTGTACTCCCAGTCTGGACCAGATGTTTCTTCTAAATATCCCCAGAGTGTCTGACCATCACTCAGTTGTCTCACTCAACATACAGTGAAAAGGTATATTGATTTGTTTGCTTCTTTCTCCTGGTCACCCTTCCTCTATGCTACCAGGCACAGATTATTTCCACTACCTAGTAAGTGTTTGGCACTTAGTAGGCACACAAAAAAGTAAATCATAAATGTCTATCTGATGAAAATGGCCTTCAAACAACATGATGTTAAAGTCAAAAAAATAGGTACACAAACGGTTTCCAGTACTGGGTTAAGTGTCACTTAATAGGCACACAAAAAAAGTAAATTATAAATGTCTATCTGATGAAGGCGGGGCTTCCCAGGTGGTGCTAGCAGTAAAGAGCCTGCCTGCCAATGCAGGAGACATGAGATGCGGGTTCAATCCCTAGGTCAGGAAGATGCCCTGGAGAAGGGCATGGCAACCCACTCCAGTATTCTTGCCTGGAGAATCCCATGGACAGAGGAGCCTGCCGGGCTACAGTCCACAGAGTTGCACAGAGTCAGACACAACTGAAGCAACTTGGCGCACACACACACACACACACGTCTGATGAGGGTGGTCTTCCAATAAAGTGACACTAAAACCAAAAATGTCTTATAATTGCCACATGATACTCATAAATGTATACAACTACCCAACAGAGGGACTATAACAAACCAAAGCTAGCATCATCATCATCACCCTGGGCTCCAGCTCCATCACCTGCAGAAAATGGAGGAATCCCTAGATGTGGGCTTCCCTGCTGGCTCAGATGGTTAAGAATCTGCCTGCAATGCAGAAGACCCAAGTTTGATTCCTGGGTTGGGAAGATCCATTGGAGAAGGGAATGGCTACCCACTCTAGCATCCCTGCCTGGAGAATTCCATGCACAGAGGAGCCTAGTGAGCTACAGTCCATGGGGTCACAAAGAGTTGGACACAACTGAACGATTAACACATTTGAGATGTGGGTAACATATTCTCTGTCACTCTTGAGTTATGAATTTTCATCTTCCCATTATTCATCTTAACTTTGGAGCAAGCAATACTTGGATTGAAAGGTCATTTTGAGGGCCAGAATGAAACATACAACTGGATACCTACAAAGTTATAATTTTAATGTCAGTAATTTGCATAACCAAAGGATCATTGCTTTGCTAAATAATTACCTTAAATAATGAGCTTCCTTAGCATATTTAAGAGTTCATTTACAGGTCATTAACTACTTGGCATACAAGGAATAGAAATGCTTTAGGCTAAAGTACTAATATTCATTACCAATAAAAATAAATTATTGATAGAATTAAGTATATCTATAATTATAAGTCAATGAGGAAGTAAAGTTCTTTCCAGAGGAATTGCATTTTTCCTACATGGTATAAATTGCAACAAACTTGAATTTTATTACACATTCTTAATACCCTGTGACATCTAACTTAATTTTTGCAGCTGTGTAATTGAGAACATTTCTATTCTTTATGTGTTTCCTGGTTAACTTCTGGGATACATATTCTTAATAGTTGTAGGCTTACAGCCTAGTCAATATTCTAGTTCTAATATGCAGCAGCCATATTAGTATAGCTTTCTGCTATTTATTATTTGGAATCTTTTTTCTTGCATTTCTGCCTATTGCAAATCTACCCATAATTCAAGGCTAAGCTCATATACCCTGAAATACATGAATACTTTCTGGATCATCCAGCCATAAACCATGCCTCCCTGCTCCAAAGACCTGCAGTACTTTATAGTTTTGGAGAACTGACATAGTGACCACTGCTTCTGGGTCTTTCTGTATAAAAATTGCATTCCTAAACATGATACTCTACCTACTATCATCAATAATCTTTCTTTGCTAATGTGCTTAATTTCGTAAACTTTACCTATTAAACTTTCAGTGTTTAATTTTTTTAAAACCTTGTAATTAAATACTATTTACATTTTCATTAATATTATTGAAAAAGAGTGAATTCAACCAGTTTGGACTGAAGGTGATCACAGTCCATTTCTTTCATACCTTATCCACTTCTGCTACCCAACAGGCTGTTTGGAGGGAAGTAACAGGGCAGACTCATCATTTATTACCATAGATAGTGTAATAATTATTGTTATATGTAGTATAATAATTTAATGAATAAGAGATCCACAACTTTCTTTCCATCCTTTTTATGGGAGTTTCCTTAATTTATTGAAAGTGAAAAGGATTGTTCATGCATTAAACATAAGGCAAAATATTAAGCTGCATAGAGACATTCGAAAAGCATCACACAAGTGCGTGATTCACTTTTTAGTATACAAAAGTTCTAAAAAGTATGTGTAATCAAACATGAATTTTCTTAAACATACTGATTTGTTTCATAATGTTGTCTGATTGACATCTGTTTACAGGGATTGGGAATGCTATTTCAGCTTGGATAATTCTACCGATGAGGGTTTGGAAGCGTGCACCCTCATATTTCCCATCAGAATAGCAGTGCTGAGGGCTCACTGACCACCTTGTTTCTGTTCAAGACTACCTTCAGTCTCACTCACTCAGTTGAAAACCATCTTTCTTCTCCATTACATTAAATCAGTCTCCAAAAACTGACAAATTTCCTTCCAAAATACTCCTCTGTACTGCTAACAGTCAGAGAAGGCAATGGCACCCCACTCCAGTACTCTTGCCTGGAAAATCCCATGGACGGAGGAGCCTGGTGGGCTGCAGTCCATGAGCGACTTCACTTTCACTTTTCACTTTCATGCATTGGAGAAGGAAATGCAACCCACTCCAGTGTTCTTGCCTGGAGAGTCCCAGGGACGGGGGAGCCTGGTGGGCTGCCGTCTATGGGGTCGCGCAGAGTCGGACACGACTGAAGCGACTTAGCAGCAGCAGCAGCACTGTTACAGTACTTGTCAACCCTATTACCTTCATTTATCTCTTCAAAACACTTTTTTTTTAAGTCCATGGTATGTACCAGACTCTGTGACAGGTCTCTAGATGCTCATCTTTCATCTTCAAGAAGTGGTTGCTGTCTACAATCTACAGTCTTTAAGAGAGTGCGTATAGAAGTAGTTACAACCCAGGATGCTGCATGATGTAGTTACATGGAAGGAAACCTCTCACTGGGCCTTGAAAACATCTTTGTCAGGGTACTCCCCTGCTCAGAGATTCTGTGGTTTCTCAATACTTTGCAGGTCACACATCCTCATACAGCATCAGCTCTCCATGAAGAAACCAAACAGTTCCCATCTTCATTTATATATCACAAAATTTACATCTTTGATTACACTGTTTCTCTTTGATCCAAATCACTCTACCCATCCCTACTGTCAGATCAATTGGCCTTAATTCTCCTTTCTTAAAATTCTCAGAGGAAATCCTCTCTCTTCAGATACAGTCTCTTTCTTGTGTACAATTTCATAGCCATTAACTTGAACATTTCTTGTGGTTTCCATCACATCCTGCTCCAAGTAACAGCACCAAACTTACCTCATTTCTTCCACTAGAATGGAACCACCTCCAAATAAAAAAATGTTTATATTTATTTTTGGTATCCTCCACCACCCTGAGCAAGTGAGCAGCAAATATTTTTGAATAAACAAGAAATATAATGCACAAATATTGCAGGCAAAGCAGACACTTCCTTCAGTGATTTCTGCCATTCTACTCATGGGGCTTCCCAGGTAGCTCAGTGGTAAAGAATCTACCTGCCAACACAGGACACTGAGACACAGGTTTGATCCCTGGGTCAGGAAGATCCCCTGCAGGAGGAAATGACAACCCACTACAGTACTCCTGACTGGAAAACCCCATGCGCAGAGAGGAGCCTGGTGGGCTGCAGCCCACAGAGTCACAAGGAGTTGAACACAACTGAGCAACTCAGAACCCACTCCATGGGTACCAAACTATAAACTAAGGGAAAATAATATATCTAAACCTCGTTTTGCAAATTCACTGTAAGAAGATGGTGACGGTTGTCAAATAGAAACTGGAAATTCCTTCTGGGAAAAAGGAAAATAATTGAACCTCATCTTGGGATCCTAATTATTAGCTGTTTCCTAATTTGTTTTGAAAATGCAGTTGCCATGATATGTTTTTATTAAAATCTGGTTCTCACATCTAATAGAGGGGCTTCCCTGGTGGCTCAGATGGTAAAGAATCTGCCTACAATGCAGGAGACCTGGTTTCGATTCCGGAGTTGGGAAGATCCCTTGGAGGAGGGCATGGCAACCCACTCCAGTATTCTTGCCTGGAGAATCCCCATGGACAGAGGCGCCTGGAGGGCTACAGTCCTTGGGGTCACAAAGAGTCGGACACGACTGAGCGACTAAGCACACACACAATAGTAGAGTGAGAATTTCAGCAGCACCATCCAGAGGATAGGAGGGGACTTGAGGGACTGGCAGCCAGTGGGGTGGCCAGGGAAAGAGTGAGGGTGGGAGAAGGCACCAGCAGGGGAGGTCCCAAAAGCACCACAGGCATTTCCTGGGCTCACATCACAGCCTGGCCAGGCTTGGCAGGATGAGTGTGGCTGCTGGCTACAGAAATGCAGAGTATGAAAATGAAAAGCAGAGTAAACCATGAAGACTCTTTCCCTTAGAGCTGTGTAGACTCCAGTTTCCATGTTGGCGCCCCTCCTCCTTAGCCATAAACTTCCTGTTTTAACCTCGGGATGAAATTCCCAGGATACTCCTGAGCACACAAGATGTCTCCTTTGACACATTAGATGAAGTGACTTCACTCTATTCATGGAACTACTTTTTTTTCTGTAGGGGAAAAAAAGGGGGTGGTTGCTGAGAAGGGGTTCTTAATAAGCTAAAGTCCTTTTACACAATTGGGAAAACCCTCAGAAAGCCTGGGAAGATTAGCCTTGTGTTGTGTTTTGTTTTGTTTTCAATTGACATGTGGTGCGGAGGTGAGCATAACACCTTGCATTCATTGCACAGCCAACAGGGGAAAGGAGCCCAGGTCAAAATGACAGGGAAAGTAAGAAAGCTAGGAGGTCTTGGGCATAATCTTGGTTCTGAAACCAAGAAGAATCAGTTCAGTTCAGTCGCGTAGTCTTGTCTGACTCTTTGCAACCCCATAGACCCCATGGACCAAGAAGAAGAAGAAGAGAAAATTGTTTCTCAGCCCTCTAGCTAAAGGACTCATATCAATCCTGACTCTGTCCCACACATTTCTTATGCTATGATTTATAAACAAGATTCAACTTTGGTTTAAATGTTTGGTAACTTACCTGTTTTTTTTTTTTTTCTCCTGTAGCTCTGCTGCTATTATTTCTTTCAGGTCGTCTAGCTATTCAAGTCAAACAATATATGTTTCCATTCATCTGCTGTTTTTCATATTATTTATCCAATGAAATAAACATTTTCCTCAGTGTGACTAAAACTGCACTTTTACCCACATTTCATCTCCACAACCACATTTCAAATCATACCTGTTGATGTATTTTCAAAAACCTCAGTCTGGAAGGTGAGAGGTGAAAGGTTGGCCCGTGGGGTTGTGATATGGTTGACAAGCTGTCATCCTCTTAGGACCTGCAGACAAAAGGCAGCAACGTGAGCACAGTGTAGGAATCTGGGTAACCGTGATGTTCTGTGTAACCACCAACAGACCTCACAACAGACATCAAAGTGAAAAGGTTTAAAGGCAGTGGCAGGCACTGACATTTGACAAAGATGGCCAAGGCAAGAAGTTAAATATTAAGTCCAATCTATAAGATATCAACTTCTCTTCACAACAGAACTATCTCGTGTGTTCAATTTACCAAAGAAAACCTGTAATTCATTTATTAGCACTTTATTTTCTCAGAAAGTGCAAAATGGGGTCCTGGGCAAAGTATACACTGGATACTCTGAATGAATTAAACTGTTTCTTTCCTGGAATTTCTATATAATTTCTATATAAGGTCCTGCATAATTTGACTTCTATCAATTCAGCCTTATGTCCCCTATTCCTACTTTCCAGTGCCCCAAATTTAGCCATTATTTTTTTTCTCATGTCCCTCCACCCACCACAAGCCTGTCTACTCACCTGGGGACCACAGATTTCTCCCTTTGCTTAGAAGTTTCTCTTCCTCTGACTCTTAGGTACCAGTCAACTCTAACCCACTCTCTGCAGGCCCAAGCTAAGCTCCACCTTCTCCATGAACTCTTACCAGAGTGTGTTAAGAGGTGCTTCTTAAGTTATTTTTTGTCTCCCTAATACTTTGTAAAGATCCAGGGAGGGAAAAAAATATTATTTATTCTTCAAATTTCTAAAATGTTTAGCATATCAGTTCAGTTCAGTCACTCAGTCGTGTCCGACTCTTTGCGACCCCATGAATCGCAGCACGCCAGGCCTCCCTGTCCATCACCAACTCCCGGAGTTCACCCAAACTCTTGTCCATCGAGTCGGTGATGCCATCCAACCATCTCATCCTCTGTCATCCCCTTCTCCTCCTGCCCCCAATCCCTCTCAGCATCAGAGTCTTTTCCAATGAGTCAACTCTTCGCATGAGGTGGCCAAAGTACTGGAGTTTCAGCTTTAGCATCAGTCCTTCCAAAGAACACCCAGGGCTGATCTCCTTTAGAATGGACTGGTTGGATCTCCTTGCAGTCCAAGGGACTGTCAGGAGTCTTCTCCAACACCACAGTTCAAAAGCATATAGCAAGTGCTAAATTAAAAAATTATTGAATAGGCAAACTGAATTGCCCAGTTAACTGAACATGAAGAGAAGAGAATGAAAAGGTTAGGGTTTGAGGAAGGCATCCATATATACTTTTGTTTAGAGTTATCTCATTAATGTAGTTATTAATTTACACTGATGTCTCTGTATCTTCTAAGGCAAAGGCCCTAGAATTATTCATCTGTCTTGTGTATCTGAGTCCATGGTCTGCTACAGAGTAGATGCTCAATATACCTTTGTTAATGAGCAAGTTACTTGGTGCAGAGTGAATTAATGAGTGAAAACAGCAAGAGCCTCTAAGCAGTACCTACTCGAGCTTCTCAGGGAATTATGTTTTGTGTTAAAAATTATCCTGTGGGCCTTAGGAGGAACACATCCTTGGACCAGCAAGGATAGTTAGATTTGAGTGCCTGGAGGAAGGAGGAGACAGAGTTCTACTAACCAAGGGGACTCACATGAGGTCTCCCATGAGAGTAGAAACAGTGTGTAAGCATGAGAAGAGTATAGTTTCCTGTTAATTTTGTTCTCTTTAGAGGTCTTCATTTGTGTCTTGCTTTGGCACTCTCCATCCACTTTAAATTTCTCCTTCTCATCTCTGTATTCTCTTATCTTCTCCACTCTCCCTTTTGAACTCCCAGTATTCCTAAAATGCAAACTGAGGATGGACAGGCAGTGAGAAAGACAAGAGACATCCTAGAGGCTGAGATACAGTACACATTTTCCCTGATTGAATGAATCTGGGCTGAAATTAGGGCATTTACTGAGGGAATAGTGTAAGCAACTTGAGACATTCCACTGTATTTTAATATCTCTAAAAAACTTAAGTAGTTACTGTGCTCAGGTTCTTCACTGGGCACTTGGTGGATAAAAAGGGGAAGATGCCTCAATCCTTGCCTTGCAGGTATGTATTAATGAGTGATGATGATGCTTACCTATACTACATACAAGGCATTGTTCTCACTTTATTTAGTTCTCACCATAACATTTGAGGTTGATCCCATTATTATGCCCATTTTACGATTGGAACACTGAAGCAGAAAGACACAGGAATTTGGCCAAGGTCACATTTCAGTGAATTGACAGAACCAAGGCCATCCAACTCTAGCTCAGACGCTTAACTGCTCTGTGATTTTGTCTCTCTTACCCGCTGATCAGCACAATTCCAAGCGCAGGATCAATATGCCAAAATGTTTGCTAAACTAAATCACTTCCTATACAGTGTTTACGAAATCTATGCACTTTGAACTAATGTTGTTGGCATTTATAATGGCCCAGGAAAAGACCTTCACCATTGAGAGGATCCTTATAGAAGTGAGAAGAACAGCTGCTGATATAAATGCTTTGCACAACACTTTGAGAATTTTGCCAACAAGTTCAGCAGAATCCTGGCAAAGTCTGCTCCAGAAGAGCTTGAGGTCAGTTCCAGTGCCCTCTCCCTTGCCCAAGCTGCCAACAGTAAATCTAACTGCTCTGCTTACAGAACGTTGAGTGTGGCATCTGCCAGAAGAGCTCCCGGGACAGGCTGTGTCCTGCAGATACAATAGAACAAGGTGTAGCCCTGGGAACTCTGCTCAATATTCTGTAATCATCTAAATGGGGAAAGAATTTGAAAAAGAATAGATACATGTATATGTATAACTGAATCACTTTGCTATATACCTGAAACTAACACAACATTGCTAATCAACTCTACTGCAAGAAAGATTTTTTAAAAATGGAACAAAACCCAGAAATGTTCACAATTCATATCTCCTGGAATAGAGTGATCTTGATAATCCTCAGGACTCTAAAGCCTTCAAATGGTATCAGATTTATGAGGTCCACAGCAAATACCAGAGAAAACACAGTCTATAATAGGAATCATAGATTCCCACGTGGGAAGTAAATCTGGTATTAAGAGAGAAAGCTGCCACCCAAAGTATTTTCTCATGAAGTTGTTGGTCGGTTATGGAGGAAACCATGGGATCATAAAGATGATTTATTCCAAATTATTTTTTCATTCATCAATTAAGGCATTCAAAATGTAAACTGGCCACCTAATATGTGCAGTTACTACGTGAGGAGTTACAAATACAGTGGTGTAACATTGGGTTGGCCAAAAAGTTCATTTGGGTTTTTCCATAACATCTATGGAAAAACCCAAATTTTTTGAAAAACTCAATACAATGAATGTCTCATATATTCATGAGGACAGTGAAATGCAGTTTTTTTATTTTTGTTTTTGTTTTTGTTTTTTACCTCTGGGCCAGTCCTGGGCATCTTGGCCTTGAGATCCACTCTGCACTCTTCCACTGCTCTGCATTGCAAGAGGAGCTGAACCGACTGCATTTCTCATGCTCCCGCATAGCCACCTTACAGATGGACTTGGATAAAGAAAATCAAAACAAGAGATTGGGGAATAGAAGAAGGGAGAAGACAGGGTCTGTCTCCCTCCATTTGTTCTCTGGTGGCCTCTCCAGCAGAATTTTCTCCTTCAGGGCTCCAACTGGCTCCTGCAGTGCGGGCTAACTGTTATTATTAATCTCTGGACTGCTTCCTCAGGCCTTGTTTGGATTCTAATCTCCTTCATCACTGGAGTAACTAATACCCTGCATTAAATACTCCCTTTTGTAAATACTCAAAGCGTTTTCTATCCCAGACCCTGACTAATACAAATGCTGTATTCGCTGTGAATAGAATGAGCCTCACACATATTTATTGCTCAATATTTGTTAAAAGAATAAATGAATTAATGAGGGAAGATAAATACATTATGGATTATTATAATATATACATTAAAATGTATATATTATACATTATATTACTTACAGATTTATTATATTATATATTATATTATATAAAAGTTATGACCAACCTAGATAGCGTATTGAAAAGCAGAGACATTACCTTGCCAACAAAGGTCCGTTTAGTCAAGGCTATGGTTTTTCCAATGGTCATGTATGGATGTGAGAGTTGGACTGTGAAGAAATCTGAGTGCCAAAGAATTGATGCTTTTGAACTGTGGTGTTAGAGAAGCCCTTGGACTGCAAAGAGATCCAACCAGTCCATTCTGAAGGAGATCAGCCCTGGGTGTTCTTTGGAAGGACTGAAGCTAAAGCTGAAACTCCAGTACTTTGGCCACCTCATGCAAAGAGTTGACTCATTGGAAAAGACTCTGATGCTGGGAGGGATTGGGGGCAGGAGGAGAAGGGGACGACAGAGGATGAGATGGCTGGATGGCATTACAGGCTCGATGTACATGAGTTTGAGTGAACTCCGGGAGATGGTGATGAACAGGGAGGCCTGGCGTGCTGTGATTCATGGGGTCGCAAAGAGTCGGACACGACTTAGTGACTGAACTGAACTGATATTATATATAGACAGAGGAGACTGGTGGGCTATAGTCCATAGGGAATACACATTATATTATATATAATATACTTTATATTATATATTATAGTGTATACATTAAAGATGATAAAATGGATATGCACTACAGGAATACAAAAGAAAAAATTTCTTGGTGTGTTTGAGAGTTTAGGGAAATTGAGTTTTGAAGGAGAAATTTTCAGCTCAATAGTAAGGAATGTGCTTTCCAAGAATCAGAAACCATGTGAATAAAGACAAGAAGATAAGAAAGAAAGATATGAGTATTTAGGGACCTATTTTGTATGTTTTTCAAGGGTTGGACATAAAATTGCTGTCTGAGAATTGTGGAAGTTTAATTAAAAGATGATCAGATCTAAATTACAAAGAGCCTCACATGCAGACTAAGGAATTTATTTGCCTTTATCATGAAAAATCATTGAAAAATTGAAAAAAAGAAAATGATATAAACAGACACATAAATTTGTTACCCATGACATACCCTTTCTAAAACCAAAGGGAGCATTTAATGATTGCTTAGTTTCTACCTTCTTTGTCTGTTGTTTGTTTTTGTTGCAAAAAGCAACTGTTGCTAAAATATTTTATCTAGTTTAAAAATGATTTTCAGTGGCAGTAAATGCTCCAGTCTAAAAACACCTTTGTGAATACTGATCGGTTGAGCCCCTCAGGATCTGTGCAGCTCCATCACAATAAACATCACCACCTTTTGTTTTGTTTTTAACCACTGATGCATCATCTTATAATGTCAGAGGTGTGCTTCTCCACCGCCTGCCAGATGGCTGCAATGTGCCAATTGCCTAAAACTCCACTCACACAAAATGTCATGTACAGACTAGAATTATGTAGAGGTTGGAAAAGAAACCTCAGACTCTCAGGAAGCAGTGGTTTTGCCATTATGTTAATCTGGAACCTTTGCTTAACTATACTGATCCTTGTAGCCCCAACTGCTGGAATAAACATCTGTGCCTTTTCACTTGTGCATCTCAAAGAATAAAAACAAATTATGATGATTGTGTTGCAGGAAGAGGGATCCCTTCCAGGGCTTGAAACTGGGCTTTTGTCTAACACTCAGAAATGAATTGTCCAAGGAGACACATGTGCTGACAAAGCAAGAGATTTTACTGGGAAAGGGCACCCAGGTGGAGAGCAGTAGGGTAAGGGAACCCAGGAGAACTGCTCTGCCACATGGCTCACAGTCTCAGGTTTTATGGTGATGGAATTAGTTTTCAGATTGTCTTTAGCCAATCATCCTTCCTGGTGGTGCATGCCTTGTTCAGCCAAGATGGATGCCAGCGAGGATTCTGGAAGGTGGTCGGACATGGGGTGTCTCCTTTTGACCTTTCCCGAACCCTTCTGGTTGGTGGTGGCTTATTAGTTCCGTGTTCCTTAGCAGGACCTCCTGTCTGTAAAACAACTCATGCAAATGGATACTATGGTGCCTGGCCAGGGTGGGTGGTTTCATTCAGTGTGCTTCCCCTAACAATTGGATCTGTGAAGTACAAAGATTCTATGGCCCCACCCTCATTCTTTGACCTTTAGAGATGATTGACTTAAATGCCTAGGCAAACACCCTGTGGAAATCCAAAGCTGGACTCAAGATACTTTCGGACTGTTCAGGTAAACAAGTCACCTTCACCTCCTGGATCCCAACATGCACTGTTTCTGTGTCCTACATGGTTATACTCAGACATGAAACTCAGCCGCTTTCTCATTTTCCCCACTTGCATTGAGGCAGGTACCACATTGCAACGCAAATGATCCCCATGTCAACATTAGCGAGTTCTTCCATCCTTCCAGCCTCTCTGTCTTTGGGTTTTCTCACGGGCTCTTCATTAGTTACCCGGCCACCATATATCAGTTCCCTCACCAGGATACACAACAGGGAATTTAAATAATAAAATATACATCTTTTGAAATGATTACTTCTTTATTTTAGCTTATCCAACAAGTCTCATCTTAACTCCAACAAGGAAGAAACTTCATAAAGAGGTTAAGCCAGCAAAAGGGGTTATAAGCAATTTTATCACTCAGGATATTGCTATGGCTTAAACATCCTCAGGTCCTAGGTTCTTGAGAATGGAATGAAAATGTTGGAGTGTCATTTCATTACAGCCAGGTGGGGGTAGGAAGTCCAGCTTCCCTACTCAGCTTCATAGACACCTGAGTAAGTGGACCTCTTCTTGCAGATTGAGCATTCTGGCTCCACACTGGGTCTCTGTGGATGCTTCCCTGGCTGACAAAAGTAAGAGTACCTTGTAACTGCACCTTACAAGGCTGCTACTGAAACAACATAGAGAGGTTGTCCTCACTCCTCTGGCAATGATGAAAGTCCTCACGACTAGGTGTCTCTGACATCATGCTATACCTGGGGAATGGAAGGGACACTTCATGACTGCCAGGTGGGAATGGAAGTCTAGATTAGGCCTTTGCTGGTGTGGGCAGGGGTGAGCCAGATTTTTTTTTTTTTGGTTTTGTGTGTGTGTGTGTTTTCTGTGATGCTTAGAATAGAATGATTACTGTCTTATTGTTGTTTAGTTGCTAAGCTGTGTCTGACTCTTTGCAGTCCCATGGACTGCAGCACACCAGGCTTTCCTGTCTTTCACCATCTCCCAGAGACTGCTCAAACTCATGTCCATTGAGTCAGTGATGCCATCCAGCCATCTCATCCTCTATAGTCCCCTTCTCCTCCTGCCTTCAATCTTTCCCAGCATCAGGGTATTTTCCAATGAGTTGGCTCTTTGTATCAGGTGGCCAAAGTATTAGAGCTTCAGCCTCAGCGGCAGTCCTTCCAATAAATATTCAGAGTTGATTTCCTTTAGGATTGACTGATTTGATATCCTTGCTGTCCAAGGGACTCTCAATAGTCTTCAGCACCACAATTCAAAGGAATAAATTCTTTGGCACTCAGCCTTATTTATGGTCCAACTCTCACAACTGCATATGATGACTGGAAAAACCATAGCTTTGACTATACAGACCTCTGTTGGTGAGATGTCTCTGCTTTTTATTACACTGTCTAGGTTTGTCATAGCTTTATTGTCTAATACTTCTCTTTTTTGCTAGGCTGCCTCTTTTTTGATCCTTTGGCTAGAGAGAGAAAGCTTTTGTTGGGGCCCCATTTGTCTGTATCTGTTGACATTTTTGAGTTGCTAGCTTCTTCAGCTCTAAATCTGGAATATACAAGGGAAAAAAACCCAAAACACCCCAGAGAACCACAGATAACTCACCGCTGTCTTGTCCCTTTTATCCCTCAGGTCTTTGTTGAGTCTGCTTTCTTCTGTTCACCTTCCATAGATGTCTTATATTTGCTTTATATAAAATGTTTAGGGTTTTCAGTTGCTCTTGGTTGAGGAATGGGGAAAATATATTGACTCCATCTTCTGGAAAATAAAAGTTGACTTGATCCTCATTTTTTGTTAAGATTTTTTCATAAATTTTCTGTTTATGGTTTTTACATATTCAATTATTGAATTATCCTTGCTATCTTTATTTAATTACCTACATATAGTTTAAGATTATTAACAGTGTTATTTGGTTACAAATATTTTACCAGCTTTTTGACAGGCTTTTAATGTTGTCTATAATCTTGAGATATAAAAGTTTAATATTTATAGAATTAAACACATTGATTGTTTTCCATATGATTTTTCCCTCACATAGAACATGAACAATCTATCTGTATCAAAATATCAAGTAAACATTTGTACATAATTCCTTTTAGATTTTTTAAATGACTGTAATTTTACTTTTGACTCTTTTATCCATCCCAATTAATATTTAACTGACATATAGTTGCTTTACAATGTTGTGTTAATTCCTGCTATACAGCCAAGTTGATTCAGTTATACATATATTCTTTTTGATATTCTTTTCCATACTATTTTATCAAGGACATTGAATCTAATTACCTGTGCTAGACAGTGAAAATGAAAGCAAACTCGCTCAGTTATGTTGGATTCTTTGTGACCCTATGAACTGTAGCCCACCAGGCTCCTCTGTCCATGGGATTTTCCAGGCAAGAATACTGGAGTGGGTTGCCATTTCCTTCTCCAGGGGATCTTCCCGACCCAGGGATCAAACCCAGGCCTCTCACATTGCAGGCAGACGCTTTACCCTCTGAGCCACCAGGGAAGCTAAACAGTAGGACCTTGTTCATTCATTCTATATGTACTAGTTTGTGTCTGCGAGCCTCAAACTCCCATTCACGCCATCCTTAATCCTCACCCCTCCCCAGTGGCAATCACAAGCTGTTCTGTATGTTTGTGAGTCTGCTTCTATTTCATTGATTAGTTTGTTGGTGTCATATTTTAGATATTAATCTTTAAATTTAATATTTTTCTATAGATTTAGAGAAGAAATTCTTTGAACTGTTTTTTTTTTTAATTTTATTTTTAAACTTTACATAATTGTATTAGTTTTGCCAAATATCAAAATGAATCCATCACAGGTATACATGTGCTCCCCATCCTGAACTGTGTTTTTAGAAAAGGAATTCTTGATTGTGTTGAAAACTTGAAAATGCTTCCAGATATTCTCAATTCTAGTACAAAATCTTGCTTCAAAAATGGCTGTATCATTTACTTACTCCATGGATTACTGGTATCAGGCCTTCCTGACAAGTTGTCTGCCTTTACTTTAGTTCATTTTGAGGGTGGTGGGAAGGGAACTTCACCTGTACTGCCATGCCCAGGAAAATGGCCATGCTGTAAACCCTATGTGGGGCATGAAGAATTCCTTGACTGGGCTGTCAGAGGATATTGGTTGAACCATCTTACCAGGTTTGCTATCATTTAATACAACAGGGCAAGCTTAGCAACAGAAATTAACTTTACCAAATTATTATTGAAGTTAATACTTCAAGCAACTTGATTCAATTTAGGTGAAGTTTTAAACAACAAGCAAGTGTACACTGTGACTCCTCGTTTCCCTCACAAGTGTTAGTCTTTGTTAGGCACTCTAGAGCTCTACTGGGGTCATTTTTTTTGCTACTGTTTTGGAGGCCAGGGGACTCTGCAATCATCTCTCAAATGATGATGTTGCCATCTTTGAACACCAGGAAGGGATTCTGTGGTGATGGGCATACTGCTAAGATAAATCCTTTAGAGCTCTCTGCATTGTTCCATAGTTACTTGTTTGTTTTTTTGGTCTGTGCTTCTAAGTCATCAGCAATGCCACAGATTGAATAAAAGAATAATTCTTCTCTGCTTAATACATCAGAGAGAACGCATAATTCTATATTAACTGGGGTAACTCAGAATCACAAAGCAGAAGTGAGAAAAAACTGTTGTGTTACTATTAAAAATGGTAATTATAAAGACTTCATAGAAACATGGGAATAAATTAAGTGAAAAGAAAAGTAAGATGAGAAATAGTACACTATTTCTCCAGGTTCAATCCCTGGGTCAAGAAGACCCCCTGGAGAAGGGAATGGCTACCCACTCCAGTATTCTTGCCTGGAGAATCCCATGGACAGGGGAGCCTGGTACACTACAATCCATGGGGTCACAAAGGTTTCGACACGACTGAGTGACTTTCACTTTTCACAAATTATGGTAGTAGTAGCTTCCAAGAGTTCTTTCCCCCACCTTCTCAATCTTAGGTAATTTGCATATTTATGAGCTAGCTTAAAAAATATAATTTTAATTAAGGAAGATAAATTATGTAAAAAGAGGAGTTTCCTTGTTGTAATTTGTTGTTGGTTTCCTCGAGTTACAGACTTTCCTAGAGTAAGGCTCCAATAAGCTAGTTCTATAGCAATAAAATGTTGTTTTATTGAACGTTGCTCCATGACGGCCTGTATTTTTATTGTTACACAACCCAGTGGTAGATTAAAAAGAACTCAAATCTTACAGCATTTTATAAATGTCAGTGTTATTTTATAAATGATGTCCAGATAGATGAGAGTATGTGATAAAAAGAGCTGCTGCTCCTTCCCAAAGTAGCCCTGTTGCTCCTGTCTCTGAGCTGTGAGAGGCAAGTTTGAAACCCATGAAACCAGAAAGTTCCAGCAGAGCAGGTCTGTTTCCTTAAGGTTGTGATTTCATGGAGGCCCTTTTTCAGGAAGCCCAGACAACAAAATTTCTTTAGGGGCTACTAGAGTCTTCAGCCCTGCCAAGAATTACCTGGAAAGAAAACCCCAGAAGCATTCCACTCTCCAGAGGGTGGGTTTTGGTGCAGATTGAGGCAGATCTATGACTGTGTATGCAACTCCAGGGCAAGTGAGTTTCATGCCTCATATTAGGAAAGGCAAACCAAATCCAGGAATTATTTGCAAGCTGAGAACAGAAATTCACAAACAGAGTTACAAAATAATAAATGGAAATTTCACAAGCAATACTGCAAAAAATAAAAAAAATAGAGAAGCTGGGCCAAACACACACAAACATAGCCCTCAAGGGCTGGATGCTGTTAAAAGTATTTGGTAAAGAAAAGAAAAGTCCTCTGGAGCCAAAGAGGGGAAAGCTATCTAAAAAGAAAACAGAATGGGAAATAAAGAGAAATTAGGTCCATGGTAGGTCCCAGTCATGTCACTATGACTGTGCATGGAGATTGATCAATCTTCTCTGAAAACAACTAGACTACTTAAACTTTTCTAGTAGCCATTGAAAATGTGGGAGAGAATCTTAAATATGAGGGCTCTTTTTAGTGTTATATTTATCAAGCAGATCTTTTTATTTGTTATAAGTTATGATTGTTGTTGTTGTTCAGTTGTGTCTGACTCTTTGTGACCCCATGAACTGCAGCATGCCAGCCTTCCTTATCCTCTACTATCTTTGCTCAAACTCATATCCACTGAGTCAGTGATGCCATCCATCTATTTCATCTGTCTCCTCTTCTCCTCTTGCCAATCTTTCTCAACATCAACGTTTTTTCCAATGAGTCAGCTCTTTGCATCAGGTGGGAAAAGTATTGGAGCTTCAGCTTCAACAATGAGTGAATATACAGGATTGTTCCTTTGGGACTGATTAGTTTGATCTTCTTGCAGACCAAGGGACTCTCAAGTCTTCTTCAGCACCACTTTCTAAAACATCACTTCTTTGGTGCTCAGCCTTCTTTAAGGTCCAAATCTCTCATCTGTACATGGCTACTGAAAAACCATAGCTTTGACTATGCAGACCTTGGTCAGCAAAGTGATGTCTCTGCTTTTTAATACACTGTGTAGGTTTGTCACAGTTTTTCTTCCAAGTATCCTTAAGTTTTGGTTAAGGATCCTAATAAAATTCTACCGAACTGTGTGAATATTGGTGTACAAACAAACATGAAACTGAATTAATGCCTTGAGAACACTAGATAGCCCTTAGAGAAGAAAAGGAAGTTAGAAGACTGGCATCTCAGAAAGAAAGACCTTACCTCCTGTGCCTTATCTCAGAGTTCCTGGGTATATGACTATAATCTCAGATAAAATGAGGAGGTTTACAAACTTGCCCAAGGCCCAGGGCTAAAAAAACGACTCAGCCTGCAATTAACACACAAATTCTTTGCCCTCCAGTCAGGTTTAAGTGTATTTATACTTATGTTTTCTCAGTTGCTTAAATACCTCCCCAGGAAGACCATTCAGGGCCCATTGCTGCAGGCATGAACCAGGAAGGGGCATGGGCTCTGATAGAGCTCAGTGGCACCAATGCCAGAACACAGTGAATTCTCACCTCTTTGTTGTGTCAGCCTCCACTGAGGTCATTTTAATGCCATAGCTTGTCTTTTCTTCCATGTTCCCCAATGGGTCATTTACAGAACCTCCTATTAAAAATACGCACATTTTTCCAGTCAAACCCCACCATGTACTTTTAGTTGAGAAAAATGAAAAGGAGAATGTAAATTTTCCAGACTAGCATTTCTCTAGGACACATTTACTTATTTTTTTTCCCCTGTTTGCCTCACTATTTTTCCATATTACACTAAGCCCTAAATGCCAGCAGTATTCTGGTATATGTCACTATTCACCTGATGCTTTCCTCTGGTGGGGATATTCTATTCGCATGTACTTGTGTTATTTCCCTGTTGGTATCTCGATCAGATTCCGCAAATGTTAATGTTGTGTCTTTCACAGTAACATTCAAATCGCAGATGTAAGTATTGGTGGTTGGAAACTTCAAAAGTATTATAATCATAGAGATAATGTTGCAGGAAGGCGGACCCCTTCCAGGGCCCGAAACTGGGCTCTTGTCTAACACTCAGAAATGAATCGTCGGAGGAGACACATGTGTTGACAAAACAAGAGATTTTATTGGGAAAGGGGCCCCGAGTGGAGAGCAGTAGGGTAAAGGAACACAGGAGAACCGCTCTGCTGCGTGGCTCGCAGTCTCGGGTTTTATGGTGACGGGATTAGTTTCCGGGTGGTCTTTGGCCAATCATTCTAATTCAGTCTTTCCTGGTGGCGCACGCATGGCTCAGCCAAGACGCATGCTGGCGAGAGGGATTCTGGGACGTGGACGGACACACGGTGTCTCCTTTCGACCTTTCCCGAACTCTTCCGGTTGGTGGTGGGTTATTAGTTCCGTATTCCTTATCAGGGTCTCCTGCCATAAAACAACTCATGCAAATGGTTACTATGGTGCCTGGCCAGGGTGGGCAGTTTCAATCAGTGTGTTTCTCCTAACAATACTTCTCTTATAACCTTCTATCAACCTTAAAAGCATTCACTTTTTTATTGGCTGATTGAGTTTTACAGAGAGGGTAGACGCAAGAGAAATGATTGTATTTTTTTTTAAGTTTTTATCTATACAGCTTCTCCCACTCCTACTTTTATTTCTTTCTTCTCGCTCTCTTTTTATTTCCTCTAACAAGGTATTATTTGTAATATATTGAAAATGTATTCTTTGCAGTGCATTGAAAAGGAAAAGTTGAAAAATGTGTATGGTTTCAGGAGATTGATTTTTTTCTTACTTACGGTTGCATGAGTTGAATTTCTAATACAGTGTCATTCCTTATATTTATCATTTTCTTAGCCATTAGTTCAGAAAAAAAATAAGGCTACATTTCATATTTTAAAATGCATTACAATTATTCTCCTGAACAGAGACTTTGCAAAGCATCTTTTTCATGAACAAAAATGTCGTGAGGCTAAGATGTGTGTGTGTGAGTATGTGTGTGGGGAGGGAAGTTTGGAGGTAGGAGGGTGTGTAGGGATGGGTCCAGGATTCCTGGGCCGAGTCGTTCATCCCTGTGCCCCAGTAGAGACCTCCCTGAGTTGTTGTGTAGGCACGTCTTTGTACAGCTTTGAGAGTAGGCTGTGGAGACCACACAAAGGAAGCATTAGGAGAATGGTGACAAGTGAATCAGCTCAGCATGCAACTTATTTTTGAAAGGAAAGAGTGGTAGAAGTGTTGGCATTGAGAGACTACACTGGATAGATTTTTAAGTCACTCTGAAGATGACTATGGAATTTAACATGCCTAGCGTGGAGCACGTAAGAATGATTCAATCTGATATTTTTGAAATATGTAGATATTTTTGCTGTAAAAGATAAAACAAAAAAAATAAAAGAGCATCATTAAAAAGGACATACTGCAACATGAAAAATGAATAACAAAGTTAAAAATACTTTACTGTGAAATACAAAATATTTGAATACATTTGATTCATGCTAATACTATGCAAATAATTGATTTTATTTTGTTTTTGGTTCCTGAGCACTTGTCTTCTTTGTTCATTCATAGTATTTTCTACTTTTTCTATGCTTGTTAATTCATCTCCTTGTTCAGCATCACAGTTTTTTTGTTGTTGTTGCTAAAAGTTCTTCCTTCATTAAGAGAGGTATCAGTTTCCAAAAACCAGGATGCATATTTGTAACTGAGTTTTGGGTTGTATTTTGAGAGCCTCTACACTACTGTTTGTTCTTGATACGTTATCATGTGTCCATTGATGGATGTTCCAAAGTCATACAGGAAATGTGGGTTCAGCTCTGCACCTTTAATCCAACTGAAGGATTTGCAAACCGATATGTTATCATTTTCTTGTAAGGTATGCAATCTGACTTTGTTGTTGTTGTTCAGTCTCTTGGTCATGTCCAACTCTTTGCAATCCCGTGGACTGCAGCACACCAGGCTTTCCTGTTCTTCACCATCTCCCAGAGTTTGCTCAAATTCATGTCCATCCAACCATCTCATCCTGTGTTGTCCCCTTCTCCTCCTGCCTTCAATCTTTCCCAGCATCAGGGTCTTTTCCAGTGAGTCAGCTCTTCACTGCAGGTGGCCAAAGTACCGCCTTTGCATCAGGAGGCTGAGCTACCAGGGAAGCCCTAAACTGGCTTTACACTGTCTTATTTCACACTTCCACTAAGTTTTATCACCTTGTTTCCTATCAAGTTGATATATGTGGCTGTTATCTACTATTTTAAGACTGCCATGTTTACTTGTAAACAAAGAGATCATTAAGGGCTTCCTTGATGGCTCAGACATAAAGAATCTGACTGCAATGCTGGAGACTCAGGAGACACCAGTTGATGCCTGGGTCTGGAAGATCCCCTGGAGGAAGAAATGCCAACCCACTCTAGAATTCTTGCCTGGAGAATCCCATGGACAAAGGAGCCTGGTGGGCTGAAGTCCACAGGGTCGCAGAGTCAGACGTGACTGAGCAGCTGAGCATGCACACACGTAGAGATCATTATGAGGACTCAGGTATATGAAATAAAAGAATGGAAGTACTGTGTCAATGGAGAAAGGAAACTAAACTATCAAAGATTTATTTTATCTTTTACAGTAAAATTACCTTATGGCGAGTAGTTATGCAGTGAAAATGATCCCAGCAAAGACATCTATAGCAAAGATGTTTAAGGTGAAACTACCTCAAACCCCCAAATAATAGCAGTCTACAACAAATTGCAAAAGCCTTTAAAGAGCTTAGTTTCTCCCTAAGTAAAATAAATTTCTTACTATGTTGTATTTATTCACAGCAATTATACATTGGAATCATGGAGACTTCACTTGTTCTGGGGAAATAAGCTGTTCAAAGACTGTGAAATCTTTCTGCTGGTTTTCTTTCATGTAATAATGACCTTCTTTTGTATTTTGCAGGTAGAGTGGTGGCAGTAAGTTCTATCTCCTTGTCTAGTTTGTGTTTATTTACTTGAAACGATATTTATCTAATTTCCCAGTTTTATTTATTATAAACATCTTTTTGATGTTTAATCGCATGAACTAAAGGTTTTTGAAGTCCTTAATGACTTTCAACACATTGAAGTGAAACCAAAAGTTTGAGAATTGCTGTTCTGAGTTTCTTTTGCCCTAATTTAGTCTCCTCTGTCTATAATTTACCTTTGGGTGGCTAAAGCATATATATGAGCTACACTTTACATTTCTCTCTACTACTTTGTCCGTAAACCGTAGCCCTTCCCCTTGCCCAGGTTCTCCAGGCATAGGGACCTCTGTGGTCCCCAGACCCACAGAGGCAACCAACTCAATTACACTGTTGGAAATAAGAAACCAGAATAAAATGGGGAGAAAATTATAAGGGATCGTGTAATAAAAACAGCACAGGTGTTTAATAGATGTGTTCAATAGATGTGGGTTCTTTCTCACCAGGGTAGCAAATTAATGTTCCTTGTCTGTAAAATAAAACAGGAGATCAGTTGTTTTCAAAATACATTCTACACAGCTTTATGGTTCTGAAGATGGGATGATGGTTCCAGGTGGAAATGAGAGACAGGGTGGAGAAACTTTCTAGGTCCCTCTCTCAACAAAGACAGAGTCACTTCCAAATCATCTTAGAGATCAGAGCTTGGGATAAGACTTCATTTGATAAAAGAGCTTTTGCATGAAGAAGTCTGGAAACCACTGGACTAGATAATTTGTAAAGCCCTTTCCAGCCCTAACTTGACAGATGAAAGGGGATCCAGATGGGAAAATATGTCTACTTTGACTAAAAAAAATGTAATTTTGATTTTTATTCTAAACTTTATGAGTTGAGGAGATTATCTCAAGTGAATTTGAGATGGAAACTGTGCACAGATCCCAAGTGAAGAGGTTGTGGAGAGAATTTTCTGTGTTCTCCTGGTGATCCTTGTGGCTTTGACTTATAAACACAACCTTTCAACCAGCACTTGGTTATACAGTCTTTCATGAGACTGCTAGCTTCACAGAAGCTATTTTACTTTGATCTGATATAACATGATTGAGTAGAAAAATCCAGGAACCTGTCAGAGAAGTTTCTTTACTCCATTGGAGTTTATGGAACATTTGCCTTGTTATTGAGATTAGAGGGGGAAAAAAAAGAAGAAGAACTGAGAGATCCAAATAAAATTATCAAAGTGGAGGACATTTTATAGCTGAAGCAGAGCAATAAACTATTTCAACGAAGTAGCAGGTTTTTTTTTTTTTTTTTACTTTAAGAGATTTGTCTTATATGTCCTATTCTCTGTTCCTCAGCTTAATAAATATTTAGGCAAGAGACTTTCTACATTGACAAGGGAAATATTGAAGCATAGATGTGTGAAACAACCTGTGTGAGTTTACTAACAAAAAAGTACAAAAGAAGAGACTAAGCTTCAAGGCAAGGATTTTGATTCATCACCTGAATTCTTGGTTTCACATTTCAGAAAATGGGCTTCTTTTTCATAACTAACTATAATGATACTAGGAAGTGCCTTAGGAATATTTACAACACAAGATCTTCCCCGAAAGAACAATTGTCTTGGAAGGAGAGAGTACTTCTGTTTTCATTTCTAGTCTACTTTCCACTCAAAGAATCTAGCCCACCCTACCCTTTTGTTTAATTCTGAGGGAAAGAGTTTCGAGTAAAATATAATTATCATTTTCACATGAGGGAGGCTGTGATTTTTAACTTCTGTCTTACAGTTTGCCCTATACTTTGTAAAGCTCTAGTATTTTAAAATATTTATAGCTTAAAACATACAGAAATGCATGTCCCTACTGTCTTAGGTTTTCCTTGGAAGGAGACAAAATATGCTCATTTCAATTCCAAATAAATTAATGCTTGAATTCAGTTTCTCTGGAATTTGGAAATTGTTGTTCAAACTTCTCTAACAATTTTTAAAAAACAGTATCACTTTTGTTTAAACAAAATCATAAGGTTTAAAATCTTCAATGAAAAACGTAAGAGATTTTTCTCATCAATCATAGCTACGTCACTTTCAAGATGTGTTTTCCAATATAGCTCTCTATACATTTATGGCATTCTCTAACTTGATTTTCCTCTCATGTAATGAGTACTCAACTTTTCACTTGGATCATGAAAAAAAAATTTGAAAGATAAACGACATGCTGCAATTTATATACTACAATGTTTCATGTTTCACAAAAAGTATGAATGGGTTAGTCATTTCCTGCAATTATTAATGACCTTAATGTGATCAAGTAACCAAAGTCCTGCTATCCTACTCAGTTATTTGGGGGGTCTTTGGGGAGTTTTTTTGGTTTCTTCGGACCAGTTCTATAGGGAGCTAAATTAGTAAATTTATGCCTGCTATTTCAGCTCTAAGTTACGTATGACCCATTTTTGTGTGCTTATCTGGGGACAATCCATTATTGAATTAGTTTGGAGTAGACATAATGTACTAATCTTAGTCATCAGAAATATGACCTACTTAGAGAAATTTTCCATTCACTTTATTTCTCAAATGCACAGATGCCTTTGAACAGCCCTTATCTACACACAGAGAGGAGTAGTTTCACACTCTAAGAATTTATCATAAGTCACTGGAGAATTTGACATATTCCTTGTGCTTCTAACTTTTCTGCCTGAAGTCAATTTCAGCCCAAATTCTTACATGATTAAGTGGAATTCACCCAACCATTTACTCTCATGGTTTGAAGATCATAACAAAACTGATGGTTATATTTTGGGAAGAAAAAAATATAGCCTCAACTGCTGGTCTGACACAAAACTAAACAAAATTACTTCAAGGTTTTCAAATGCTTTTAGACATCTAGATTTAGAATAGTGATGAGTTTTTGCTTCTCTGTTCCATGCTTATCTTAATTTCCTACTTTTATTTTCTCTATTCACTCACATAATCCTCATCTCTCTTTGGTCAATCTGCTGCTACATGTCATGTACTAAATTTCTGTGGTGACCTCAAAACTTTTTGGAACTGGACATTATTGCCTTCTTTCCATGTTGCTCTTCAGATTACATTCTGAAGAAATGTAATCAAAGAATGAAAAGGCCAGGCTTACCTGACTCCGTAGCCTACCATCTGGAAAGACTGTCAGGACTCTTGTCAGAAAAGCATCATAACTCTGTGGAAAAATAAAAAAGCAAGATAAAAAGTTCTTGCTCTATAGAAGTAGAGTTTTGAATGGGACTTCTGGTTTTCTGTTGTATTAGTTTGCTTGGGCTGTATAACAAAACACCACAGACCAGGTAGCCTAAAAATAGAAATTTGTTTTCTTATTGTTCTAGAGATTAGAAGTCTGAGCTCAAGGTGTTGGGAGTTTTTTGGTTTTGAAGCCTCTCTCCTTGGTTTGCAGATGGCTCCTTATCATAGTGTTCATGCATAGGCTCACCTCTGGGTGTGTGCACACTTAATGTTTCTCTGTGTGTCCAAATTTCCTCTTCTTATAAGGATACCAGTCATTTGGGATTAGGGACCATTCTAATGTCCTTCTTTTAAATTAATAATTTCTTTAAAGGCCCTATCTCCAAGTACAGTCACACCCATAAATAATGGGGGTTATGACTTCAATACATAAATTTTCAGGGAACACAGTTCTGTCCCCAACACCTGTTTTTTCATAGAATCCTCCTCAGGTAGCCACAGAACATACCTGTCCTCACATAGTCTAGTTTCCTGTTCATATAAACATGAAAATGTCCTTTAGCCTTCTCATATCTGAGATGTGATGAGAGGCATTATTATTGGAAATTGGAAACGCTTTTCTTTTTGTCTTAGGATGGATTAATATCTTTATGTATCCTGTTTGCATGCTAAATTGCTTCAGTCATGTCCAACTTATTGCAACCCCATGGACTATAGCCCACCAGGCTTCTCTGTCCATGGGATTCTCCAGGCAAGAAAACTGGAGTGGGTTGCCATTTCCCCTCCCAGGGATCAAACCCACATCACTACGTCTTCTGCTTTGGCAGGTGAATTCTTTACCATGAGCACCTCTGGCTACTGCAGATGCAATGTTACTGTTCTGATTTTTTTTTCTTTGTTTGTTTAAATAAATTCTGTTATTTTGGAAGGGCATTAACCCAGAAGGGAGGACTGTTAAAGGTCCCATTTTAAAGACTTGTTGTCTAGCTATATAGGAAAACTAGTGGTTGCTCTATATTTGAAAAGGGAAATCCACACTTAACCAGAGGATCTCTAGATTAGAAGTAGCTATCAGTAGGTGGGTGGTATATTGGTTAGGGCCCTCCAGAGAAATAGAACCAAGAGGAAATGTACTTCTATCTCTATCTATCTATCTGCCAGCCATGTATCTATTATCTATCCATTTTAAAGTATTAGCTTATATGATTGGGGTGTGAGAAGTTAGCAAGTCCAAAGTCGTCATGGTAGGCTGGCAGCTGGTGACCCAGAAAAGAGGTGATGTTGCAATATTACATTCCAAGGCAGTCTGAGACAGAACTACTTTCTCTTCCAAAGACTTCAGTGTTTGCACTTAAGACCTTCAACTCATTGGATGAGGCCCATCCATGTTACAGTTAGAACCAGACATGAAATAATGGACTAGTTCAAAATTGGGAAAGGAGTACATCAAGTCTGTATATTGTCAGCCTGCTTATTTAAATTCTATATGAGTACATCATGCAAAATACCAGGCTGGCTGAATCACAAGCTGGAATCAAGATTCTGGGAGAAATACCAACAACCTCAGATATGCAGATGATACCACTCTAATGGCAGAAAGCAAAGAGGAACTAAAGAGCCCCTTAAGGAGGGTAAAAGAGGAGAGTGAAAAAGTTGGCTTAAAACTCAACATTCAAAAAATGAAGGTCATGGCATCCAGTCCCATCACTTCATGGGAAATGGATGGGGAAACAATGGAAAGAGTGACAAACTTTATTTTCTTGGGCTCCAAAATCACTGCAGCCATGAAATTAAAAAATGCTTGCTCCTTGGAAGAAAAGCTGTGGAAAATCTAGATAGCTTATTAAAGAGCAGAGACATCACTTAGCTGACAAGTGTCCATCTAGTCAAAGCTATGGTTTTTCCAGTAGTCATATATGGATGTTAGACCATAAGGAAAGCTGAGTGCCAAAGAATTGATGCTTTCAAATTGTGGTGCTGAAGACCCTTGAGAATCCCTTGGACAGCAAGGATATCAAGTCTTAAAGGAAATCAACCCTAAATATTCATCAGAAGGACTGATGCTAAAGCTGAAGCTCCAATATTTTGGCCACCTGATGCAAAGAGCTGACTCTTTGGAAAAGACCCTGATGCTGGGAAAGGTTGAAGGTAGGAGGAGAAGGGGATGACAGGGGATGAGACGGTTGGGTGGCTCACTCGGTGAGCATGAATCTGAGCAAACTCTAGGAGACAGTGAGGGACAAGGAATCCTGGCATGCTGCAGTCCATGGGGTTTCAAAGAGTTGGACAAGATTGAACAACAGTGTCCATGTTACAGGAATCCCTGGTGGTTCAGTGGTAAAAAATCTGCCTGCAAAGTAGGAGACTCAGATTTGAATCCTGGGTGGGGAAGATCCCCTGGAGAAGGAAATGACAACCTACTCCAGTATTCTTACCTGGGAAAGGCCATGGACAGAGAAGCCTGGAAGACTATATAGTCCATGGGTCACAAGAGTCAGTCATGACTTAAGAGACTAAACCACCACCACCATCCATGTTATGGAGGGTAATCTGCCTTACTCAAAGCCTACTGATTTAAATGTTAATCTCATCAAAAATACCTTTGCAGCCACATCTAAACTGGTATTTGACCAAATAGCTGTGTACCATAAGCTAACCAAGTTGACCCATAAAATTAACCATCACAGGTGAATCTTACAACACAATGTTGACAACTCATTGTGACAGTGTGTCCAAGAATATGGCTTATGTTCTTGCTATAAGTTAACCTCTCTTAGGCATCCAGTGAAGGTATGATGTTACCTAACCTGCCAGATGGCCCTGTCAACGTGGGAATGGTCAGTGTTATAATGACCTCTTCCATGTGCACCAGCTACGTAACACATGAAAGAAGGAGACCCAGAGATGGGCTATGTATTGTGAATAGCTGCCTTCTTACAGGCACAGAGCCATACCACATGGCCTCTTGACACTAGTTTGGCTTTTTGAATCCATTATATATCACTGAAGACAAGATTCCATCCCAATGTCATTTTATGGAAGTGATTCACATTTTGGAGGTAGGACCTTCTTGAATCCCTTTCTTCAAATGAAATTTGGGAGCATAAACTAATAAACAATGAAATGGAGCAACAACAGTGTGTGGGTGCAAGTGGGTTCTTCACAACTGGCCCCCACCTGTGCTGATTTAACATGCTGTTGTAAATGTAAGGAAAAACCTTGTTTCTCCATAGTTCGTAAGTGGATCATCTATCTTCAGAATACACTTCTAAGTGTGAGAAAAGCTAAGATTCTCTCTGATAACTTGAGACAGCTATTCCAAATCAAATCCCTGCACCTATAGCTAGTGCTTTATTATTTCAGCCATTGTATGTGGCGGCCTTTGTGCTAACTTATTATTCTGCTCTTCATTAAGCCCATCTACGTGCCTTCTCAGGCCATCATATATGTTTGTAGATAGACTCATTGCAAGGAGAAGTCATATACCAGGCAGTTTATAAGCATTATCCCTGTGACTTAAGGGGAGAGAGTTCAAGGCAGAAACCATGACAGACAAGACAGAGATGGAAAGGGTGTCTGTTGCTAACACTGAGTTAAACTAATTTCACTCATATTTGTTAGCCTCTCTTTAAGAGAGCAGAGGAGTGTTTTAGAGAAGTATTTAGAAAGTATTTTAGAAACACTTTGGAGGAATATTTTAGAAAGCGTCCAAATAGACTGGTTTACTTTCTTTTATTTAATAAGTTTCAGTGTACACATGGTAAGTCAGTCTTGAAAACCTTCATTTACAGAATCTGAGAATATTGATTATGTAAATAATCAAATTGATTAGTAAATAAATAATGCATTTATTTACATGACTTTTATCTGTGGAAAGATCTGGACTGTGCTAATGCCTGCCCTGATCTGAGAACATGGGTTAAGGTTTACATAAAATTTCTTGCAACCCATGAAAGCCACATTTTCCACACTCTTTGCTAGAGAGCCCTGGGGTACCTCAGGGAATTCACAGGGTCACAGCAGGATATTTTAAATTTTCAAGGAAAACACAGCAATGTTTAATATCTGTCAGACACAGGCAAATTATTAACATAGGGGCATTCACAGTTTCCACATTAAATCATACTACATTCCTTTTAATGATGTCATATCCGAGAAGCTGAGTTTTCTGAAGCTGCTGTGATAAAAAGCAAGTAGTGTGCAGAAATCAATATAAAAGAGAAAATAAAGGTGCCAGTGTCCAATCTGATTCTAAGGTTTGAGAAGCAGTACAGTGTCCCACAGGCACATACATCCAACACATTAGTATATAATTGTGATCATTTAAGGGTGAAATACAATCTTTCTTCCAGTTTATGTGTATATGTTTGTATGTATATATGTGTGTGTGTATTTAAACGCCTACTAAGTTGCTGGAACAAAAATACTTATTAATTAATTTGTTTGAACTAAACTACTTTAAAAACTATTAGGGGATTCTTCAGGTCTTGCAGCTGCCATGAAAAAAAATTACACCAAGAGCACCAGGAACTGAGAAAGTTTACAAGTCTTTGTGCTGGGAATTATGGCTGCATTTGGTACTGCTACCAACTGAAGCATGGATTTCGAAATATTCTAAATCTATAGTTTTTCACAGGTGATTGTGTGTGAAAGAAAGAAAATGCGTGGGAGAGAGAGGCTTTTACTTGAATTTTGGTTGTATTAGGCTTTTCTGTTTTTAAGAAGACTATTATAAAATAGATAATCAACAAAGACCTACTGTATAGCACAGGGCACTCTACTCAATATTCTCCAAGAACCTACACGGGAAAAGAATCTGAAGAAGAATGACTATGTGTACATGTATAACCGAATCATGTTGCTGTCCACCTAAAACCAACACAGCAAGGCCAGTCAAGTATTCTTCAATATTGCCGGGGACCAGCCCCGGCTGATCCAGGGTATTCGAAGGAGAGACGGCGTAGGCGAAGATCAGGAAACAATTGCTTAATTAAATGTAAATTAAGGATATAAAGACTAATAGAATGAGGATAGCTCAGTGAAGAAATTCAGTGGAGAAAAGAGGCTGAATAATTCAGCCAGAAGATAAGAGAAAGAACGACATGGTGAGACCAAGTTTCGGTGAACAAGGCCCGCACTTTATTTTCCAAAGTAGTTTTTATACCTTAAGTTATGCATAGAGGATAATGGGGGAAGGGGTAGAGTCAGGCAGCAAGCCAGGCTTTCTTCCTGCAAATTTATCATATGCAAAAGCTTAGGTGATTTGCATCATCTTCCGGCCCGGAGGCCTGTTAACATTTTAAGACCTTTTCTTCAGAAAACTTATTTTTCTCTAAAGGTGATTGGTCAGGAGCCACCCTCCAAAAGCATTAGATAAAGTTGCATTCCTACAGCGCAAAGATGTGGTGGGCTATAACAAGAAAAAGAATTAACTTAAGGGTCCCAGGTTACAAACATTAAAGCTACTACTTACACCAATTATATTAATCAATACACTGCCAGGGACACAGCAGGTAAGGGATATGGAAACTTAGCAGCAAACATTGGCCCAACAAGTGAAAATCCCTTCACCAATACAATTTCTAATCAATCTTTCAACTACTCAAAAGAATCTGTGTTTAGACAGTTTAGAACATCTCCTGCCTCTCACAGTTGGGAGGCTCTGAACAATCACATGTGGCCGGAAAAACCTATTCAGGCAGGCTAGAGGACTTCCAAGGGAGTTTGTAGGTTGAAACACTGTCACACCCAGGAATTATTAACTGGAGCTGTAAGCTAACTCTTTTTTTTCAGAGAGAGGTAGTGGGGGACAGCCCCCCGTAAAGTCAGAGGTGTAGGTGAAAGCACAAAGCAGAAAGTAGGCAGACTCTGGTTTTGGAGGTATATGCTCGAGAATTTCCAGGGGGACTCCTGAGCCTCGATCCCGCCTTTGCGTACGCCGAGCCTCCTTCCTCATGACCTTTGTCATGGGCGGAGTTCCTCACTGGCTCCCAGCAGTGATAGAATTCCAGTTGAGCTATTCCAGATCCTGAAAAGTGCTGCACTCAATATGCAATACGCAATATGCACTCAATATGCAATATGCCGGCTCCTGGCACAATATAAAATAAATTTTTTAAAAAAGCATTAGTGATGTTTCATCTCATCTCAAAAAAAAAGAGCTCCAGCTCATTCCTCACCTAGTTCTCCCCACCTTGGCAAAAATGGGGGCACCATCAAATCGGAAACCTAAGCAGCGTCCTTTATTCTTTCCTCTCTTTTATCCTCTCCAGTGGCTCTGTCACTGTGAGTCTTGTCTCTGCCTTAGATACACAGCTCCTGTGCATGCATTTCTCTCTGGCCTCACTGCCACTCCTTTGTCAGACCTCCCCACTTTCCCCTATACACCTTGATTATGGCAACAGCTCTCAATATCTTCTGAGTGAAGAAGTCTTCACTCTTCTCTCAGTTCTCAGCAAAACAGCCTCAATATTCTTTTGAAAATAAAAGTGGGATCATGATTCTCCTTTACTTAAAACCTTTAGTAACTTCTCATTTCACTTTGTGAAAAGAATATATCAAAGCTCCTTACATGTCTTAAATAAGCCCTGCATCATTTATCTCTCCTCTGCCTCTCTGCCCTCATCCCTGCATCAGGGCCTCAGACCTCATGCCCTAGAACATTGACTTATTTCAGTTTCCTGGACGCTAACCTCTTCTCCAAGGCTTTCATGCCTCTCTTTGCCTGGAACACTCCCAACCATCACCATCAATACGACTAACTCCTTTTGTTTTCAGTAATAACTGTGACTTTCTCAACAAAATGTTCTCTGACCACACTATCCTAAGTTAAACCCCTCTCCATAATCTTATAAGTAGAATCCTTCTCATGGCCTGAACTGATTATGGTTATTATGTGCAGCTGTCCATTGATTTTTTTTTTTTGCCTGACTGGCCTCACTAAACTAGAAGCTCTACTAGGGTAGCGGGTGGTGTTTGTAGGTACAGTGTAGACCTAGTACCCAGCAGTGTCTCTGGTTGGGTCCTCAGTGATAATTGGGAATCAAAGAATGAGTGACTGCATGAAGGAATGGCAGGGTGTCTGTCTTCCACTCTACCAGAGGTGTGGGTTGGATATGAAAGTGGTCTGCTTGATCTGTCCTACTATGCTGGCCATTTCATCAAGGCTGGTTTCCTTGCCCTTGGCCCTTGCCTCATCTGTAGATGGAATTTACAGTGACTCAACAGTATGCAAGCTGAAGACAAATTTACAGATACAAACAAGGAAGCAGAGTCCCCCCCTTTCCCATGAATGATTCTAAATTCCCTGACTTAGCAAGTACAAATAAAGATTCCAGATTGTTTTTCCTGAATCACTCTTTTTCCTGCTAAGAACATGGCTATTTTAATACTTCTGAAAATATTTGAGTAATTACCATATGTAAGAGATTTCTTGAGCAACTATTTTTTTGTGCTAAAAGTTCTATACTGGCTTTTCTTTTTATAGAAGGCACAGTAATGTTGCTCATATGAACAACACAGCAGCAAGATTTCTTGGGATGTCTGCTTGTTGCAAAGCAATATTTCTGCTTTTTGAAAATAAATCTTATCTCTGACTTTCTACTTTACTTAAAATGTTCTGACACCCTAGGGGAAAAAATTTGTATTTGTTTCCTGAAAATGATGGAAATAAGTGCAAAGATGCAATGTTTTCATAAAAAAGGGATTTTGAGAGAACATGTATTTGCATTTTATGCATTAATGTGTTTTATTAATTTCATTTTTTTAGTCTTAGTAAAGCCCATGTGTGTGTATCTTTATTAACTCAAAATTTTATGAGTATGTAAATATTTATTCCCTAATTATAGGAAAATGCTCTAGTTAATTAGTTAGCATTAGTTGCTCAGTTGCATCCAACTCTTTGCGACCCCATGGACTGTAGCCCACCAGGCTTCTCTGACTATGGGACTCTCCAGATAAGAATACTGGACTGGATTGCCATTTCCTTCTCCAGAGGATCTTCCTGACCCAGGGATCAAACCCTGGTATCCTGCATTATGGGTGGATCCTTTACTGTTTGAACTACCAAGAAAGCTCTAGAGTAAACCCTAATTGACAAATAAAACGTGTATATTTAAGGTGTACAAAATGATGCTTTGATATGAATATACATTGTAAAGTGATTAACAAAATCAAGCTAACTAACACACTCACCCCCTCACATAGTTACCTTTGTGTGTGTGTGTGAGATGAGAACACCTAAGATCTACTCTCTTAGCAAATTGCAAGGATTACTAACTATAGTCACCTACTGTACACTAGATCCCTGAAACTTATTCACATTACATCTGAAAGTTTGCACCATCTGACCTACATCTTCCCATTTCCTTCACTCCCACCCTCACCAACCCCCGGAAACCACCATTCTACTCTCTGTTTCCTTGAGTTCATTTTTTTTAGATTCTATATGTAAGTGAGATCATACAGCCTTTGTCTTTCTGTGTCTGGCTTATTTCATGTGGCATAATTGTCAGGAAGCAACAGTTAGAACTGGACATGGAACAACAGACTGGTTCTAAGTAGGAAAAGGAGTACGTCAAGGCTGCATATTGTCACCCTGCTTATTTAATTTATATGCAGAGTACATCATGAGAAACGCTGGGCTGGAGGAAGCACAGGCTGGAAATATCAATAACCTCAGATATGCAGATGATACCACCCTTATGGCAGAAAGTGAAGAAGAACTAAAGAGCCTCTTGATGAAAGTGAAAGAGGAGAGTGAAAAAGTTGACTTAAAGCTCAACATTCAGAAAACAAAGATCATGGCATCCGGTCCCATCACTTTATGGCAAATAGATGGGAAAGAGTGGAAACAATGGCTGACTTTATTTTTCTGGGCTCCAAAATCACTGCAGATGGTGATTGCAGCCATGAAATTAAAAGACACTTACTCCTTGGAAGGAAAGTTATGACCAACCTAGATAGCATATTCAAAAGCAGAGACATTACTTTGCCAACAAAGGTCCATCTAGTCAAGGCTATGGTTTTTCCTGTGGTCATATATGGATGTGAGAGTCGGACTATAAAGAAAGCTGAGTGCTGAAGAATTGATGCTTTTGAACTGTGGTATTGGAGAAGACTCTTGAGAGTCCCTTGGACTGCAAGGAGATCCAACCAGTCCATCTTAAAGGAGATCAGTCCTGAGTGTTCACTGGAAGGACTGATGTTGTAGCTGAAACTCCAATACTCTGGCCTTCTGATGCAAAGAGCTGACTCATTTGAAAAGCCTGATGCTGGGAAAGATTGAGGGCAGGAGGAGAAGGGGATGACAGAGGATGAGATGGCTGGATGGCATCACAGACTTGATGGACATGGGTTTGGGTAGACTCTGGGAGTTGGTGATGGACAGGAAGGCCTGGCGTGCTGCCGTTCATGGGGTCGCAAAGAGTTAGACACGACTGAGCAACTGAACTGAACTAAATTTCCTCCAGATTCATTCAGGTGGTTCTTTTTTACTAAATAATTTTCCATTGTACACAAATATCATGTTTAAGAAAATCCATTTATCTACCTGTCAATTGACATTTAGTTTATTTCCATATTTCTTTCAAATCTTATAGCTAACAAAAATGCCGTGGAAAAGATGAATGCTTACTGGTGCATGAAGGGGAGATTTCTTTATGAACATATTTTTAAAAATATTCCATAAAGAAGGAATGGACAAAGAAATAGCTGTCATGGGAAAAAAATTAGTAATAGATAAAGAGAGGCAGCAAATTTCAGAGGTCTCTGTCAAGTGACCTAGGCTGGAGGATGACCTAATAATGAGCAGTTACTTGTGCTGACATTCACTCAAGAATCAGGGGTGAATTCAGTGCAAACTATACCGTGTAGCCATGGCCTTCTCATCTTTTCCACCTCTGCTTAGCAAAAGAACACTGGGCTCTCTAACTCTCATTCTACTGCTCAGGAAAAAATGGGAAGAAGTTGAGTAGATAGGTGCATGCTTAATATTTTCCAAGAATGTGAACGATGCTGTAGAGGAAAGACTCATTCTTCCCTTCCCTCATTCTGCTGACTCTTACCTTGGACTGTGGCCTGGTCTAGTTTGCTCTGTGATGATTAAAGACCCAAGACGAGAATGTCCCTGAGCAGATAATGAGAGTTTCAGTGACACAGTCTCTACCAAGTGCTTACCTTAATAACATTTACCAGAAGAATCCTGATCAGTATCTCTCAGCAGGAGATTCCACTTATCCTCTTAGAAGATTGTTCCGATTAGGAAAAATGGTTTCAGAGGAGAGGATAAGTTCAGATGAAGCTGGCGACAGAACCTGAGATTGCTGACTGCAACTTTTACTTGGAGGCATGGCATAATTTTGTCTTCCTTTTTACCTAAAATATTTTAAATGTAGTAGGAAGCTGGAAGTTTAGCGTTTTATAAAGATCATTCAAAATAGACTGTTGCAAAATAAAGAATGATAAATAGCATTGTGTTTATGTCTTCAGTGTTCGGTTGGAAGATTCAATTTAATCTAAAAAATGCAATTAAAATGTAAGTGCTTTGTGCCCAGTTTAAGTCAATAGGCAATAGCCGTTACTCTGCATAAGGTACCACAGAAATAGCTGTGGAAGATTTGAAAAGTTTAATGCGGGGTTTCTGCCATCTCTGGGAAGAGGAGACATAATCACAGGAAATACAAAATATATAAGGCAATATGTAAGCACCAAGCTAAGTGATTCAGCAATTTAAATTTAAAGACTGAAAGCCTCATTTTAATTGCAAATTACATAATTGCATTTTCATGTTTTACAATAAATGAGATGAATTTCTCTCCAAATTGTTCTTCTCTTGGAGAGGCAGCTTGGCCTGCAAAGTCCACACTGAAAGCCAGAATCCAGAAACGTAGCAAAAACATTGTTGTTGCAGAGTTACAGAGCCCCATACACATTCTCTAGGTTGGGTAGACTGGAAAAGGTCTGCCTCAAATAAAAAAAAAGTGAAATATGCTGTAATTATGGACGTCTCAATTTTGAGATAAAAGATTTCCTCTCCTCTCGCACTATGAAAACAAGTTATTATGTTCTCCCAATAAACAAACAGGATAATTAATTTGGAGATAATCACACTCTGGTGTTTAAAATTATACTTGAATTTTTGAAGTATTTGGATATGAGGAGAGGCTGTGACTCAAATGAATGGTTCAAAGACTAAGGGTAGATTTTGTAGAGTGTGGAAGCTATGGCTAGATGATAATTTTTATTACCTAACATACAATCTGTAGTGGCTTTAGATATTTTCTGACAAGCAAGAAAGTTAAACAGTTCAAGTTAGTCCTATACCTAAGTTACTATACTGGATGAGAATTCCTGGGTGAATTATTCAGCTACTATTTTAAATATTAGGATGCTAATCTATGTAATCTTGAGCCCAGGTTCATCTCACTCCTGGGATTCAGAAATGTTGATGAATGTCAGCTAACTTGGCATAATAGGCAGCACACATACATTCACTCACATTCTTTGACTCAGATGGGGGAAATTATTTGTGTAGAAAAAGAGGAGAGGAATAAGGATGGGCATCATGGTATATGACTCAGATAGGGGGTCCCATAATGGACCCACTGGCTATCTGTTCACTCCACTTGCATTTCCCCTTCTTTCAGATTTACTCCCTTTCCCTAGAGACTGATGCCCTGCAGCTGTACTTGTACTGTATAATCCCAGCCATGGCTGATTGGACCTGGAGTGGACATTCTACTCAAGATTGTTCATTCTGATTTCCTTTTTTGAAAATCTGGAATTGAAATTCCAGGATGACCAGGAAGTCTGTCCACAGGACTGTATCATATAAATCACTGCAGTCACGGGATCATCTACCTTGTGAAAAGAAAGCAGAAAAACTGAAGACTGAAGTAGATATACCAGAAACTGGGTGTAACAAGTTGTGTTCCAGTGGTTCTCAATGACAAAGAGCAACTCAGAGAGGAGAAAGTCATTTGCATACTTAAAGTGGAACCATCCTTATCACAGACACCAATGGAGGCAACAGTGAGCAACTTGGAATTGACTTTGAAGGTCAGATCAGTAGTTACCAAAAGGGAAATGGTACAGGCATAGATGAACTTAAAGGCAACACCTGGAGATCTCAAACTATAATAGTGTAATATTTACATCCATGAGATGAATAGTGACTCAATGAACTTTGGGTAAATAGCATTAAAATGACCACTTTAGCACCCAGCATTGGTTAGGTGTAAGGGAATTTGCAACAGTATGAGGCAGGGCTGTATTTCCAGAGCAATCATTTTGAAAATAGTAGCAGTGGTTCTTTTTCATCCCAGGGTGGGCTTGTCCACTTGAATAAGAAGTGTCACTCAATGGCTTGGTGGTTTTGGTCATATCTGTTACCTTCTCAGGACCTCATTTGCTCACTTGTAAAATGAGGCATCTTGATGAGATGCAGTGTTTCCAAGTCGGAAACTTATATTTCTGTGAAGCTGTAAATATCTTACTGTTTGTTCTCTTCTGTCTTGGAAAATCTTCACAAAAATTATTTTGTGGTAGCTAATTCATTTATTTTGTTTTTCTCCTGTGCATAACATTTATTGCCAGTATGTATTTTATTATAAGTCAACATTTATTAATGATCTCTTTCATAAGCTGAAGTACAAATGGGCAGTTTTCTTAAGACAGGATTTCAAAACAGTAGGTTTTTTACTATGGATTAAAAAAAAAAAGACATAGTGTGCTGAAATGAATCTTTCCTCTATGAGGTATGGGACCAAAAAGCTATTATAAACTTGCCTCTGGTATATGTCAGTGACTGAACATCGGAAAGACGTAATTTAGCTGTTGTTGAAAATCTGATTTGTGTCTGCTGAAGTGTTCCAGGAGCCCCTTCAATGGAGACCTTCCTGAAGTTCTTACCCGTGGTGGAAGTCCCCCCACTGAGGCCTGACAAATAAAAGGTGGGCAGAAGCATTAGAAGAGAGAGGATGATAAATACACACATACACCTACATCTTTGATAGGCTATGCAAGTTTATGCTGCTCATAAATCCTAGCTTGCTAGAGGAAGTTAAAAATAAAGGTAGAGACACAGGCTGCAGAACAAAAGATTTCCACTGGAGAAACAAAGTGAATCAGAAATAGTATAAAAAGTTATCTTACATGGAATTAATAGGATGGCTTAGGACTAGCCGTAGGAGAATCTTGAAGGAGACAGAGAGTTTAGGAAATATCTTCATTGTTCTAAAAACTAGAAAACTTCTTTTCCAAGATACAATTTTGTGTGTGTGTGTGTGTGTGTGTGTGTGTGTGTGTGTGTGTGTGCGTGTGTGAGTTAAAGCACCAACCTGGACGTGTGGATGGGACTTGAATTGCAAAGTCACCGCCTCTACCGTGGGATGAGAATGTTTCCATATTTCTGAACTACTCTCTTTGCTGGAGCCATGATGTCCCTGTGTTCTGTGGAAATATATTGACACAGTTTAAGAGCCAGGTGCATTAAAGTAGTAGATGAGAAAGAAAGGGAGACAGAGAAGAACAGAGAAGGGGTAGGAAGGAAAATTTTGAATTCCAAAATGTATCAAAATTCATAAATGTGATTTACTTTTTACCATGAAAGAGACTATGTTGAATGCTGAGAATCATGAGGACTAAATGTCCTTCCTTTGGGAGAAGAATGGAGATTATTAAACAATATAGCAGGTGTCAAGGAGGCAATAATATATATTAGCTAAAGACATAGATGCAGAAGTCTGAAAGACGTGTGTTTGAATCTGAGATACTGCATTTGCTAGTTGTTCTGAGCATTAGTTTTCTAATCTCCAAGGGGAGCCCATCCTCAAAGTGTTACAGTGACAACTAGTGATAATAAATGTTTAAGTTTCCTATACTGTTCCCTGAGCAAGCATTCTTTACCCATTATCTCAGTAATCCTTACAACTAGCATCTGAGATGGATATTATACCCCTTTTACCAATGAAGCACCCAATGGGCAGAAAAGTTAAGTCCTTTCCCAAAAGTCAAAGCTGGGCCAGTGGCTTCAAACCCAGGTTTTATGACTCTAAGTCTAAAGCACTTTGACTTACCTAGGATTTGACTAATGAAGCCAGAGCACAAGGAGACAATGAAAATGGCGCACCGCTACTCTACTCCCTCTCGTCACCGTCCCTTCTAGGGTCTGACTATTCTCATGGGGCGGGAAGTATATCAGAACTGTCCTCTTGGAAGTGGCCCTTGAGTGACTCTTCCTCTTCTTCCAGCTCCATTCAAACTTGCCTGTGCATGAATGTTGTCTCTCAAGCAAACTTGGAGAGCAACTTTATGTCTGGACACTATCCTATGATATGATCAGAGGGCCACCACCCCGCTTCACCTCAGGCTATTACAGAGAATCAAAATAAACTTGGAAGACGCCCCAGCTTTGCATCCTCATAATGAATCCTCATTCTCTACTCACACGGTTCTTCACCAAGCCCCATGATCATCGGGAGAGACGGTTAACCCCTCCTGCATTTGCTCCCACTGTTGTCAGCTTGCAGCCGGTAGTCGTGGGAAGCTGGCTTTTGGAGCAGGCTGGATTCCTCTATTTAAATGTTTTCCAGCACTGGGTTATTCAGAGTGATTTTCTCCTCCTCCATCAATCAGTGTGTGTTTATTGAGTATCTCCGATAAAGTATCTCAGCATTAAGGTCATACTGAAACATAAAATGACATGATTTGACCTCACAGACTTTTGAGAGTACCCTCAGAAAGGTCAGGTCAGGTCAGAGGCAAGTTGATTGTTTCCAACCATCTATTACTGTTTGCTGCTCTATTCAACTAACTCCTCTTCTACAGGACTGATTCAAACCAATCAGTCTGAAAATGACAGTGTTTTTTGTTTGTATTAGATCTTACAGCCACATGCAATGAAATTAGAATGAGGGATATTAAAGATATCAATAAAGAATGATTCTGTACCATTTTTTCTAGATTCCATTTAGAAAAATGGTGTTGATGAACCTATTTGCAGGGCAGGAATAGAAATGAAGACATAGAGAACAGACTGGACACAGTGGGAGAAGGAGCTGCTGCTAAGGCACTTCAGTCGTGTCCAACTCTGTGCAACCTCATAGATGGCAGCCCACCAGGAGAGGGTGGGATAAACTGAAAGAGTAGCATTAAAACATATACATTACCACATGTAAAACAGATCACTAAAGGGAAGTTGCTGTATAAACCAGGGAGCTTAACCCAGTTCTCTGTGACAACGTAGAGAGGTGGGATGGGGGGAATGGGAGGGAGGTTCAAGAGGGAGGGGACATATGTATACTTATGGCTGATTTATGTTGTGGTATAGCAGAAGCCAATACAATACTGTAAAGCAACTATCCTCCAATAAAAATACATTTTAAAAAAGAATGATTCTGGATTAATTTCTGGCTTTTCAAACCTTCTCACAGAAAAAACTGAATTTTTCAAGACCCATTATTCAAAACCATAACTAAAAACAGAAGCCCTAGATTCTAGTCTTGGATTCACCAGTGAGTAGCTGGGTACTCTTAGACAAGTCACTTGACCTCTCTGGATCTAAGAATTCTTTTTTATAAAATGAAGAAGTGACCGTATGTGAAAAGTATGAGCCTATAAGATCTTTTTTTCAGCTACAATTATGACCTGTTAGGGCCACTCTCCACAAAAGATTTTTCAAAATAAAACTTTTAATTATCATTATGGCAGATGTGTGGACTTGGCTGTCGTTGTGACCTCTGGTCTTTACTTGAAGTTTCACGTCCCCATAAGTAAAGGGGTAACTGTGGGGTCCATAGCATGGACGGCCTGAAAGGTAGGTCCCTCTGACCAAGGGTGATCTGGCTCCACCAGTAGCCTGTGAGATGCCCCTTAAACTGACAGGCCCTAGACTACACTTAATCATAATCACAGCTTAATGAAAAGAAATTGAGAACTAAAGAGTTTTACTCCCTGCTCTGACACTAATTTGAATTATTATTCTAGACAGGCTACTTACACTGTCAATTTCACATTTTCCCTCCTGGCCAAAAGGGAAGGAATAATATTGATTCTAACCATTTCATCAGATTGTTGTGAAGACACCCCCACGCCTCCTGCATCATACCCAGACAGAAAAGTGTAATACTTTCAACATCTTTGGTGGGTGGTGGTCACAGTGGAGTTTGTGATGACAGAATTCATTGGTGCAGATATGTATATCACTCACCGGCTTACTCACAGGAAGAATCTTTAAGGACCATGCTTCACCTGCCATGTCCTTGCTCAAAAACCTTCTGTAGCTCACACTACTTGACAAAGGTAATCTGAAGGTCACAGTCATAGGTAATGTTTAGACTCAACATCTGCCATCTCAGTGGTCCTCAACTGTGTTCACAAAAGTCTTTTGCATTCTTTGTTCCTCCACTCTGTCTTTAGGCACTTCCCTGGGGCTCTCTGATGATCTAACAAATCAGCCTAGACTTCTGACCCCTTCCTATTGCTTGTCTACTTCCATCTTCCACTGAGAGCACATCACCTCACACTGGTGCAATCTCTGCCTTCAACAGTCATTAGGTCTCTTCTCCAGCCTCCACTGCCATTGCTTCTGCTTTTGCTGCTCATCTGACTATCAGGCACTCACTTCTTCTTCCTGTTGGAGCCACAGTCACAATGCTGAAGTCCTAGGTTGCCATCCATGGTCAAGAGTCTGACCCCAATCTACTCCAGGCTTGTTTGCCTATCTCTCCTGATGGGAAATTTTGCTCAGGCTAAAATTTAATTTTTAACCCAAGACAACCTCCATGCTTAGAATAACCTCTGCCCTCCCTACATTTTCACCAGTCTCAATCTTTGTCGTCTTGACAGTTTTAATCAAAACCTCACCTGTTCTGAGAAGCCTCCCTTATGACCTCATGAAGGGATGAGTCTTGTTTTCTCTCAACAGCAATAATTTTTATCCCTTGCACTCTGCTTCTGACATTACAATGCTGTCATATCTGATTTTAAAGGCAAGACTTCAGTCCTGCTACAAGCTTCATAAATCCTGTGATTAAAATAAGTATTTTGGACTGTTTTTCTGAAAACTCAACTGAAATATGTATTACTTGGGACAAAAGGCTGGGCAGAGTGAACATACAGAATAATTGTATCTTAATTTATAAGTTTAAAAATCAGACAGAAGTGATGAAGTGATGCACTCAATTTATTTCCAACTTTTTGAAATTACTCTTTTTCCAGCTACTTCACAAGATTCTTCAAAATCCTAAGCAGAAAGAGTGGGGAATAAGGCAAAAGCAATAATAGCAGTGAGCAATGGATGGGCTTCTGATTCTTCTGTAAATGCCTAGGAGACCAACACAAATATAGATAACTGAACTACCTCCTTTTGAGGACAAGGCCAAGAATGTATCAAATTATTCAATACATCCCTCCCCTTGTATCTAGGTGATGTTCTAATCACCTTGATGTCTTAGTTCATATGGGTTGTTATAACAAACGTATTATAGGCTGGGATCTTAAACAACAGAGATTTATTTCCCACAGTTCTGGAGGCTGCGGAGTCCAAGACCAAGGTGACAGCAGATTGGGTGCTTGGCAGAGGCCACGTCATATTCATAGACTGCCATCTTTTCTCTGTGTTCCCACATGGTGGGAAGGGAGGGAAGTCTCTTTTACCAAGGAATTCATCTCACTTATGAGGTGCCCTTATGACCTAATCTACCCAATGAGCCCCACCTTCAAATACCATAGCACTGTGGATCAGTGTGACGAGTTTTCAGAGACACATTCAGTCTTAAGAACTGACCAGTAGAATTCAGCAGAAGTAACACAGTGCCACTTTCCGTGCTGATGCTGAAGGACACTGGCAGCTTCCACTGCTTCCTACATTCACATCTGAGATGGAGACACCTTACGTGAAGAAGTCCAAGCAGCCCCGTGAGAGAGCCACAGGAGAGGAATGAAGACCTCTGGCTTGGAGCCCTAGCAGAGTTCTCCACTGACCACCCGCATAACTGACTCCATGGAATGAGCCATCACAGAGATCCTCCAGCCCTGGTCAGGCTGCTCCCGCTCATGCTGCAAGTATCAGGGATGAGTGGTCTACAGACTTTTTTTTTTTTTCTTACCAAAATGAATTCTTATTTTAAGCCACTAAGTTTTGGGTGGTTTGTTAGGTGGTTATAAACAACCAGAATATAGTTAAAATTAGTTCTTGTCATTCTGGTTGAAAACAAGTTGAGTTGATCTGACAAACTTCCTAATTATACATTGGACAGAAAACTCTACTAACACTGTGGATGTTCTCACATCCAAATATGTTTGGCCAAAAGAACAATTAAGCACCACAAAAAGCATCAGTTGAACTTCTCAATGAAATTATTACAAAATAATATTGCTTTAATTTCTCACATATATTCTGCAAGCTGGAAGAAGAACACAAATGTCAGTCTAAATTTCCCATTCTGTAGTGAAAGAAAATAACAGCCACTAGAAATTAGGTTTAAGGAGCTCAGTTCGCATATTGGAGATGATGTGTGGGTATTAACAGCATTTCTATCTGGGGGGACCTGCTAGGCAAGGTAAGGATTTGGTGCCATCCTACATTCACCAAATCCTTAGTGAGCTTTGGTTATGTATGAAGCACCATGCTGAATTTAGGGGCTACAGTGTGACAGAGAAGCTATTGTTCCTGCTCTTATGGGGCTCACACTAGGAAGGAGAGAGAAACAGTAAACAAAGAATTATATACCAAATTACTGTATCTCGATTTTGCTAAATGCTGTGGAGGAAAAATACAGAGTGTATCAGAGGGCATATTAGCAGAATTGAATCAACCTTGGCAGTGAAAATTTCTTTCCTGGGAATTGGCATAGACTGACATATAAAGGTGAGTCAGGATTGTTGTTGTTCAGTCTCTCAGTCATGAGAGTGTCTCAGTCCAACTCTGTGACCCATGGAAGCCTGCCCTCCACTGTCTCCCAGAGTTTGTTCAAACTCATGTCCATTGACTCAGGGATGCCATCCAACCATCTCATTCTCTGTGCCCTCCTTCTCCTCCTTCCCTCAATATTTCCCAGTATCAGGGTCTTTTCCAACGAGTCGGCTCTTCATATCAGGTGCCCAAAGTACTGGAGCTTCAGCTCCAGCATCAGTCTTTCCAATGAATACTCAGGGTTGATTTCCTTTAGGTTGACTGATTTGATCTTGCTGTCCAAGAGTCAGGATTAGCCAGGTTGAAACTGGGTGGGAAGAAGCACAGGGCCTGGAGTAATGAGAGAAGCTATCTGACCAAAGCAGACTGACCAACTTGGGGAGTGACGGGGGGTGAGGCTGCCCAGGGGGTTAGTGGCTTGATTGTGTGGGCCATTTAGCCCATAATAATCATTGTGGACTGTGAAGAATGCTGAGCACCGAAGAATTGATGCTTTTGAAGTGTGGTGTTGGAGAAGACTCTTGAGAGTCCCTTGGACTGCAAGGAGATCCAATCAGTCCATTCTGAAGATCAGCCCTGGGATTTCTTTGGAAGGAATGATGCTAAAGCTGAAACTCCAGTACTTTGGCCACCTCATGCGAAGAGTTGACTCATTGGAAAAGACTCTGATGCTGGGAGGGATTGGGGGCAGGAGGAGAAGGGGACGACAGAGGATGAGATGGCTGGATGGCATCACTGACTCAATGGACGTGAGTCTGAGTGAACTCTGGGAGTTGGTGATGGACAGAGAAGCCTGGTGTGCTGCGATTCATGGGGTCGCTTAGAGTCAGACATGACTGGGCGACTGAACTGAACTGAACTGAACTGAATCATCGTGAAGTTTAATCTAAAAAGTGACATCCATGTCAAACTTTTAGAAGTGAAATGATCATACTGATTTTTTAAAAAGATAAATCACAGGAAGAAAGGTTTTGAGGGTGATATAAGAAGTGAATTGGATACATCTTTAATTTAACAAGGGAGGATTTGGTGATAGAGGGGGTTGGAGTAATCTTGGTACCTGACTCCTCTACCCAACACGTCTGCTCAGAACTGGCCTTCACGGTAACTGACTTTCAGGCTCCTCCCATCTATAAAACTCTGAGTTCCTCTGCAGCTGAGGTCAGTGAAGACTCTCCTGGAGGCAGCAGATGCTGCAGTCCACTGGTTTTTTTCTGGGGGTGGGGAAAAGAGCTTGATGGGTCTGGCAGGAGGAACAGACCGTGAGATGGCTTTCTTCTCCACATGAAGCCGGGCAAGGAGTAAATACCCTCTTGCCACCAATAAAGAAACAGAACTGATTATTCCGTAGGTGGCATTTTCTTTTTCAGTATCAAACTAATCAAGGTCCTGCTGTGTGGCAAGAGACACCGAATTGCTGAGGCGGCTGCCTTTGGATGAGAAAAAAATTGAGCACCTGCACTAAGATCCATAAATAACTGACGGTTATTTGCCCTGGGGCTGGGGTTGTTGGTCAGAATGTTCCCACTGCATGCTAACTTAGTCATTACACTGTGTCTGTCTAAATGGCCATCGTAATGTCAGAAGAAAAGCTTCTGTTTGGCCAGAGTAAAGATGTATTTTAAGAAGCACATGTTTATACCTGAACGAGGACTTTGGGCTGAATGTCTCCAAAGGCACAAAACCCAAGACAAAATCTTCTCTATAATTGCTTAGTTTTCATACTTGAACATGCCTAACCTCAAGTCTGTTTTGTTGTTGTCAAATAAATGTAGATCTATAGTTATCATCAATTTTATTTTATTCATAATAAAATAGATATTATTGAATAATAACTACATGTCTAAAACTCTACTAGCAATCAATCCTCTTATACCTGGCTGCATTTTAAGAATTAACTTTGCCATCTGAAGTCAGGAAAAAGACCTGATGCTGGGAAATTTGAAGGCAAGAGGAGAAGAGGACGACAGAGGATGAGATGGTTGGACTGGATCACTGACTCATTGGATGTGAGTTTGAGCAAGCTCCAGGAGCTGGTCATGGTCAGGGAAGCCTGGCGTGCTGCAGTCCATAGTGTTGCAAAGAGTCGGAGTGACTGAACTGAACTGAACTTGCCATCCAAACCTACTTTTATAATAAAAGTATTTCAGCATTACTTCTATGCCTGCATGGGGGATGCACTCAGGAACTCTTTTTGCATATGGAAAGAGGACCTCTAGGTTATAAAAGCTTCTTTTATAGAATTATGAAATACTCTCTCTTCTACTGGCTTTTCACTTAAGTATTCATAATATGCTATTAGCATAAGTGTGTAATTTTTTGTTCATCTTTCAGATCTTCTCTAGATGCTTGTTCACTTATAGATTTGAATAACATTAATTTTCATGCAGACATTCCAGAATCATAAAGACAAATCTTGGGTCCTGCAATATTCAGTTCAGTTCAGTTCAGTTTAGTCACTCAGTTGTACCTGACTCTTTGTAACTCCATGAAGCGCAGCACGCCAGGCCTCCCTGTCCATCACCAACTCCCAGAATTTACCCAAACTCATGTCCATCGAGTCAGTGATGCCATCCAGCCATCTCATCCTCTGTCATCCCCTTCTCCTCCTGCCCCCAATCCCTCCCAGAATCAGGGTTTTTTCCAATGAGTCAACTCTTCGCGTGAGGTGGCCAAAGTACTGGAGTTTCAGCTTCAGCATCAGTCTTTCCAATGTACACCCAGGACTGATCTCCTTTAGGATGGACTGGTTGGATCTCCTTGCAGTCCAAGGGACTCTAAGGGTCTTCTCCAGCACCACAGTTCAAAAGCATTAATTCATCGGCGCTCAGCTTTCTTCACAGTCCAACTCTCACATCCATACATGACCACTGGAAAAACCATAGCCTTGACTAGACAGATCTTTGTTGGCAAAGTAATGTCTCTGTTGTCTGCTATCTAGGTTGGTCATAACTTTCCTTCCAAGGAGTAAGCATCTTTTAATTTCATGGCTGCAATCACCATCTGCAGTGATTTTGGAGCCCCCAAAAATAAAGTCTGACACTGTTTCCACTGTTTCCCCATCTATTTGCCATGAAGTGATGGGACCAGATGCCATGATCCTAGTTTTATGAACGTTGAGCTTTAAGCCAACTTTTTCACTCTCCTCTTTCACTTTCATCAAGAGGTTTTTTAGTTCCTCGTCACTTTCTGCCATAAGAGTGGTGCCAACTGCATATCTGAGGTGATTGATATTTCTCCCGGCAATCTTGATTCCAGCTTGTGCTTCTTCCAGCCCAGCATTTCTCATGATGTACTCTGCATAGAAGTTCAATAAGGAGGGTACAATATACAGCCTTGACGTACTCCTTTTCCTATTTGGAACCAGTCTGTTGTTCGATGTCCAGTTCTAACTGTTGCTTCCTGACCTGCATACAGGTTTCTCAAGGGGCAGGTCAGGTGGTCTGGTATTCCCATCTCTTTCAGAATTTCCCACAGTTTATTGTGATCCACACAGTCAAAGGCTTTGGCATAGTCAATAAAGAGGAAATAGATGTTTTTCTGGAACTCTCTTGCTTTTTCAATGATCCAGGGGATGTTGGCAATTTGATCTCTGGTTCCTCTGCCTTTCCTAAAGCCAGCTTGAACATCTGGAATAAACATCTTGAGTAACAGGCAAATTTGGCCTTGGAGTACAGATTGAAGCAGGCAAAGACTAATAAAGTTTTGCCAAGAGAATGCACTGGTCATAGCAAACACCCTCTTCCAACAACACAAGAGAAAACTCTATACATGGACATCACCAGGTGGTCAACACCGAAATCAGATTGATTATATTCTTTGCAACCAAAGATGGAGAAGATCTAAACAGCCAGCAAAAACAAGACTGGGAGCTGACTGTGGCTCAGATCATGAACTCCTTATTGTCAAATTCAGACTTAAATTGAAGAAAGTAGAGAAAACCACTAGACCATTCATGTATGACCTAAATCAAATCCCTTATGATTATACAGTGGAAGTGAGAAACAGATTTAAGGGACTAGATCTGATAGACAGAGTGCCTTCAATATTACCCTGTATTTTAAAGGGACCTTACTATAACAGGGTGATGCCTAGACTACAGCAATTAGAATCTGGGGTTCCTGAAAGCATCCCTCAATAACATTCAATGGAAACAGTGACAGACTTTATTTTCTTGGGCTTCAAAATCACTGCAGATGGTGACTGCAGCCAAGAAATTAAAAGACACTTGCTCCTTGGGAGAAAAACTATGACCTAGACAGCATGTTAAAAAGTAGAGACATTATTTGCTGACAAAGGTCTGTCTAGTCAAAGCTATGGTTTTTCCAGTAGTCATGTATGGATGTGAGAGTTGGGTTGTAAAGAAAGCTGAGAGCTGAAGAATTGATGTTTTTAAACTGTGATGTTGGAGAAGACTCTTGAGAGTTCCTTGGACTGCAAGGAGGTCAAATCAATCCTGAATATTCATTGGAAGGACTGATGCTGAAGCTGAAACTCCAATACTTTGACCACCTGATGCGAAGAACTGACTCATTGAAAAAGACCCTGATGCTGGGAAAGATTGAAGGCAAGAGAAGGGGATGACAGGATGAGATAGCTGGATGGCATCTTCGACTCTATGGACATGAGTCTATGCAAGCTTAACAGTGGATGAGATGGTTGGATGGCATCTTCAACTCGATGGAGGTGAGTTTGACCAAGCTCCAGGAGTTGGTGATGGCCAGGGAAGCCTGGTGTGCTGCAGTCCATGGGGTTGCAAAGAGTTGGACATGACTGAGCAACTGCACTGAACTGAACCTTTCATATCTAGTTCCTTGAGGATTTCCCAGTTGTATTATGGCTCTCACAACCCCTCAAATGGTTTATGGGAAAGACCCTTTCATCCTGCCTCCCTATCCAGTCACATAAAATGTTCACTCCAAATCAGTTATTAATGGCTCCCTCCTGCCTTTATAACGATTTCAAATACTGTAGCTCAGTTTTCAAGGCCCTCATTAACTGGCTCCCATTGAATCCTTATTCTTCAAAGGAACTCTTGCTTTTTCATCATGTTTGTTTTCTCACTGCACCTGCCCCCTCCACTCCCAGTGCACACATATATCTCCTGTTCATTTCAGCTGCACGGCTCTAGTTATATTTTCCTTCAAGCAATGCTCTCTTTCTCTTCATTTCATCATTTCAAATCTCGAACTTAAGCTCCTGTCTTGCTAAAAGCTCACATCCTATTACATAAAACCGTATCAAGGAAAACATACTGTGCAAGGAGATAAAAGAGAGAAGCCAGCCAGTCCCCATCACCCCATCACAGAATCAGGAAAAGGCTCAGGATGTGTGGCTACACTTGGCTACCAGTAGAGGCAGGCAGGTTGTTTAACATGGAGACCTTGTAGGGCAGTTTGCTTGGAGCTCCATGGGGGTCCCATGGAACCAGGTGATTCGTCCCCCATCCCAGAAGGGTACTTGGGATTCAGGACCAGAGGACACATGGGACATTGAAGGGAAGGAAGTCACACTATCCAGGAAAGAGGAGAATTAATTAAAAAATTCTTCAAACTGAAATGAAACTCTTCAGCAACCTTGTACTCCTCCATCTCAAGAATCCTGTGAACCAGGCATGTAGTCCAGCCAGAAGACTGGGAGATTTTTCTTTGAGAAAACAGATATTTTCAAAGGAAAAATAAATCGAATGCTACTAGTATTTGGAAAAATTCCCTGATGAAATGGCCTGATCTCTACCTGGTCCCTCTATGCTGAAGTCTACCAGTTGCAAAGTTTTGCCAAAGCACAAGAGATTCTGCATTATTAATTTTAAAGACAGTCCCTCCTTGAAAGACAGAGATGAAAACAAGCACAGAGAGGAAAAGAAACTTGAAGAAAGCAGATAATGCTGAGAATATAAGGAAACATCAGAACTCTGATCAGTTTCCTTGGAGAAAAAAGAAAGTATTATATCTATTGGATGATAGAGAACTATTAAAAATTAGCAAAAACAAAAAGAACTTTTGAAAAATAAAAATGTGATTCTTCATATAAACAAACTGAATATAATTTTGGAATATAATTTATAATATTTCAAAAAGTAAAAGTAAAATTAGGTTGTAAATTGTTGGTGTTTAGTAGCTAAGTCATGTCCAACTATTTGCAACTCCATGGACTATAGACTACCAGGCTTCTCTGTTCTGTGCTTGTTTTCATCTCTGTCTTTCAAGGAGGGGCTGTCTTTAAAATTAATAATGCAGAATCTCTTGTGCTTTGGCAAAACTTTGCAACTGGTAGACTTCAGCATAGAGGGACCCGGTAGAGATCAGGCCATTTCATCAGGGAATTTTTCCAAATACTAGTAGCATTCGATTTATTTTTCCTTTGAAAATATTTGTTTTCTCAAAGAAAAACCTCCCAGTCTTCTCCAGAAGGAAACTAAAACTTAAACCAGATTGTAAATAGAAGAGTTCCAATAAATGAAAATTTGATCCATACAAGCTGGATCAAAATGAGATATTCAACACTCAAATAATAGAAGTTCCAAAAATAATAGAGAAAAAGGAAAATTTAATAATGGTGATTATGTTGTTGTTGTCGTTCAGTTGCTAAATCATGGTCAACTCTTTGCAATTCCATGAACTGCAGGACGCCAAGGTTCTCTGTGCTTCACTCTCTCCCTGAGTTTACTCAAACTCATGTCCATTGTGTCAGTAATGCCATCCAACAATCTCATCCTCTGTTGCCCTCTTCTCCTCCTGCCAGCAATCTTCCCCAGCATCAGGGTCTTTTCCAATGAGTCGCTTCTTCGCATCAGATGGCCAAAGTATTGAAGCTTCAGCTTCAGCATCAGTCCTTCCAATGAAAATTTTAGTTTGATTTCCTGTAGGATTGACTGGTTTGATCTTCTCTCTGTCTGAGTGACTCGCAAGAGTCTTCTCCAGAACCACAATTCAAAAGCATCAGTTTTTTGGCACTCAACCTTCTTTGTGGTGCAACGTTCATATCCATATATGACTCCTGGAAAAACCATGTCTTTGACTATACAGACTGTTGTTGGCAAAGTGATATCTCTGGTTTTTAATACACTGTCTAGTTTTGTCATAGCTTTCCTTCCAAGGAGCAAGTGTCTTAATTTCATGGCTGTGTACCCCGTCCACAATTGTAGGCCCATAGCTAATGCTGTGACATGATCCCAGTGGGTCTTTGGCATGTACTTAGATGGTCTCCCCATCAAAATTCTGTCTATGACTCTCTCTTGCTCCTACTATTAGGGTTTCCACTGACTTCTCCCTCTGTTAATATCTGCCCTCTGCAATTCCTCTAGCCTTGGGAAAGGTAACTGGAATGCCAACAATTTACCCATTATTTGGATTATGTCTTTGACAAGAACCAGACTATTTTCCCTTGCTCCCTTCTCCCTAAAGAAGACAGGAAAATTCTTCCCCAAACTAGCACTACTACTTAAATTTTCATCTACTTTTCCTGACTATTATTCTCAAAACTCTTGGGAAAGCAGAGTTACGAGAGTGATTAGAAATCTTAACAGTAGAAATTACATCAGTTCCTTTAATCTCTTGATCAGTGAAGAAACAAACAAAAGATGCAAAGCACTGTGGGTTTTCTGTCTCTAATAGGAGTTAATGTGGACACAGTTGATCATCCTAAAAACCAGTCTTGTCTCCTACCTTTTAGTGAATTTGTCATGTTGATCGATCAGGTAAATTTAGCCAACAGCTGCACCATCAAAATTAATATGGTTTAATTTTAGATTTCGATTAGATAAGATTTTTAATAACTGTTTATGTACCCAAACGATAGAGATTTATAAACTCTTGCTATATGGGCACCCATTAAATGATATCAGGTGATAGTGCTGTATTTAGCTTTCAATTGGCAATTTCAGGAAATAGTCTTTCTTGGTGTGTGCATGTGTGCGTGCGTGTGTGCGAGCGTGCTTAGTCACTTCAGCCATGTCTGACTCTTTGTGACCCTATGGACTGTAGCCTGCCAGGCTCCTCTGTCCATGGGATTCTCCAGGCAAGAATACTGGAGTGAATTGCCGTGCTGTCCTCCAGGGGACCTTCCTCACCCAGGAATCAAACGCGTATCTCCTGCATTTTGGGTGGAAAACATTCAGAAGTTCAACACTCCATGGTTCAGTATAATGCCTATTAGTATTAATTTGAAGAATTACAACCTTCAATGACTGTTGGACTGGAAATCAAAAAGACTTCGTTGATTAGGAACTGAATAGGTAACATTAAGAAAATCATTCAACCTTTTGAGTATCAATGTCCTCATCAACAAATTAAAAAGATTGGACAAAATCATCTCTGAGATTAATTTCTAGCAATATATGATTTTATAATTACTATACTGTGGTAGAAAATTATCAATAAAAATAGGAGAATGCAAGTTAAGAAATTTTATTTCAAAACTGAATAGACGTGACTGGTTTCAAATTGATACTATAGGTAAAAAGGATATATGTGTTGCTTAAGCACATTATTGAAACCCAGAAAGAAAAGTGAAAAGAAAGCTCCAAACCGTTGTTTCCTTTCTGAGTGTCATCACAATTTTTAAATCTTATAGTTCTTTATTAATATCATAATATTAGGCTCATATTTGCATAGTAATTTAATTTTCCAACTCTCATCCTTTATTTAATAAGAACTATCATACATAGAGAGCTTATTATAAGTTAGGTTTTTTATTATGAGCGTGTTATATACATTTTCTAATTTAATTCTCACAGTATGCACTTAAGGTTAGTATTATTATAATAATACATAACAACACAAATTTATTGAGCAGTAAACTGAGGCCTAATGAAGTAGGATAATTGTTCAAGGTCATATAATTAGCAAAGGACAGATTTTTTAACCAGGATCCATCAGATTCCAAAGGCATCTCTTAGCCACTGCAATACTTTGTTTATAATTTTCATAAATATCTTAGCAAATAAACATGCTACATTTTTTAACCTTCTCCAATTTCTAGTCATTCTTTAAAATCTTGGAAATCATTTTTCCTTTTTGCTAAGGAAGATTCTCACCATTACAAAACACGTGTCAATTACACAAAAGTGAAAATATTAACCTTCTTAGCCTTTATGTAAATCCAAGATCTTGTGAAACAAGCAGAAAATTAAAAATACTTTCTTGCCATTGTCTATGGCAGACACAAAGTCAATGGGAAGTTACAGATAAGCAAGGTTTTAGAAGGCACAACCTCTGTCCTTAAACCGTGAACTTAGTGTAATACCTAGTTCCACAAGTAAAGATGTTCTCTTAGAGCCACCTGACTATTCATTGTACCTTTCCAGTGAAAAAAGTAAAAGTTAAGTATAACTTTCTACATAATCCATGTACTATGGATTGAATCACATGCCCCAAAGTGATATGCTGGTATCCAAACCCCCAGTAACCTCAGATTTGACCTTATTTTGAGATAGGGTCTTTACAGATGTAATCAAATTGAAACGGGTTCATTAGTATGGCCTCTAAAACAAATGAGTGGTATTCTTAAACAAAAAGAGGAAATTTGGTCACAGAGTCAGATACATGTAGAAGAAAAATGATGTGAAAAGACAAAAGGAGAAAATGGCCAGCTAAAGCTTACCCTCACAAACCTCAGAAGAAACTAACACCCTGAGTTTAGACTTCCAGCCTCCCAAACTGTGAGACAATAAATTTCTGTTGTTCAAGTCACACAGTTAATGGTACTTTGCTACAGTAATCCTAGCAAACTAACATAACGTGTTCTAGGCCATATGAACAGTGTGTTAAAAACTTTTAGAGATAGCAACAACATTTTTCTGGCTCTAGCCCTTTTTAGAAAAACCAGACTTAGAAATTTACTCACAAACAGTTATCAGTCCTATGTGCCCCCAAGGTTTTCCACTTTTTTCTCCTTGTATTTTCACTGTCTGGCTGACACACTCTCCTTGTAGTCCCTGTTTTATGAATCCTGCTCTTGGCTTCTCACATTTCACTGGTGCAAAGCAAGATGAAGATCAAGAATAGAGGCCACAGGACAGGCCGCAAAAGGCAGAGGGATGCTGAGGACTTGTGCATGGTCCAGCACACTTCAGAAGGAGACCACAGTGTAGTCTGAATCCAACAGACGTCTTATCCTCGGGGTGCATAACCCTTGGTGATCTTAGAGCTAGTATGTTGCTGCTCTCAGACTCAGAGACCCCAATCTTGGCCATAATGGTTACAAATACCAACTTATGAAGTTAATAATTAAATAGTACTATGAATTGCAAAAATCTTAATATGCAGACTGCCATTACTTGCCAACTATCTGGCTATATATAATCAAATGTTTAATAGAAGGCTAAAACACTTATGTATACATTCATTCAGCAAATATTTATTAATCATTGTGGAAAGCCATGATTATAGAGAGTTTTGGCTATGTGCTTTTGAGCATGGCATGTAACCTCTTGAGCCATGTTTTCTCTATTTGTGTGAAAAAGGAGTTGTATCATATTGAATCATATTCCCTGTAAAGATCTCAGTTCTAAACTTTTATGACTTTTATGATTCCATTCATTTCATATTTTACTAATTCCACGTTTTAATATTTTTAACTTGTGTAGAATCTATGATCCTGATTATAAAGTCCAAATGTGTAGTTGATTTTTCAATCTGCTTAAGATTTCTAATAGTCTTTAAGCAGTTAAAGTTTTCTAGGTCACAGACTAAATTTGGAAAATGGCAAGATTTTAAGCAGCTACTCCTTTAAGATTTAGTACCATACTTTCTATTATCCCCAAATAGCCCTTCTAACATTTACCTTCGACTTCTGAATATGCTATAAACAGTTCACTTACCTTTTCAAAATTAACAGCTATCATGAGCATATTAAAAGGGCACCATTGTGAAGTTTGTTTTATGTTTCTTTCCATTAAAACATATTATTTTCAACATCTTGCTGTTTTGCTTCTTTTCCCTGGTGTTGAGCACAATTACCACAATATTCTTATGACTCTGCTTTAAAGCTCTCCTCCTAGCTGAAAACCACACTACATCGTTAACTCCACAAGGTCCAATAACATTTTCCCAAACATGTTGTGACTGTCACCACTGGAGAGCAATGATTTTAAGGGAAAACGTAGGGTTGGTATGCAGCACTTTGCTTTCTTTAATGCTTTTCTAATTTCAGATAATTATTGAGTTGAAGTTTATTAGCTAATTATGTACATGCTGTGGTATTAAAGTATTACTTTATGTAGCTGACAGTAACTAGAGTTTCCTTCAATACAGGTATTTTTCTTCAGATTTGGGAGGTGAAATTGCACTCTACTAGTTGTAGCTATAGGAAGCCCAGTATGTCTCTAAATAAAATTTAATCAGTTGTAGTTATCAGAGAATTATTCCATGCACCTTGGGGAATTATATTTTTTCTACCAAGATATCATCTAGTGAGAGCTCCACTGAGATGTTCAAAACCTGTAGGCATTGTCTTACCTGTAATAAGGGAAGCAAGGTCAGGGGCAGGAACTTGAACTGCCTGAGCCAAATAAACTTAAGTTCAACTTCAGTACTGTGGTAACATTTTAACATTTCTACTTGTGCTTTTCTGAGTGGTTTCAGAAAACATATAACTTTGTTATCAATTAAAATTAATTTCTTGGGCCTATACTTAGTCCTTAGTTTAGTTTGAATTGATTTATTGATAACTATGAAATAAATTTTAGAAATTGAGTTTGATTTCACAACTACCTTCAGCAAAGCTTTGTAGCATACCGCATTTTTATTCAAGGTGCCATTTGACTTACAGGTCAATTAAAAGCCTCTTTGGTAAGGATGAAAGTTTGCCAGATGTATTCAAAACATGTTTATCCATTCTTCAAATTATACTGAGGCTCCAACTGGGAGTTCATAGAAAGGTTGGTCATCTGGTAGACTTGAGTACCCCTAAGACCATGTCTCAAAAGATACTTAAAGAAGACCTAAGTTCCTGACTAAGAAATGAGAGAAAGCAAAGTAATTTAAGGCACAAAAGACATTTGATGATGGTGGTAATGTTGATGATGATGAGTCCTTTTTATAGCCTTATTTTTGTTTTTATTATTTATTTGGCTGCACTTGGTCTTAGTTGCAAGACATGGAATCTTTGGTCTTCCTTGTGACATGTAGGATCCTTTTCTTCTTTTTTTAAAGTTGTGGCATGAGAACCCTTTAGTTGTGACATGTGGGATCTAGTTTCCCAATCAGAGATCCAACCTGTTCCCATGCATTGGGAGCACAGAGTCTTAACCACTGGACCAGCAGGAAGTCCCTTTATAGCATTATTCAGGAATAATCAGCATATAATAAACAGCACGTTTAAAGCTTACAATTTCATCATGAACTCATCATTACTCCCAAATGTTTCCTCTTGTCCATCTGTAGCTCTCCTTCCCATTTCTACCTACTCTGTCCCTAAACAACCACCAATCTGCTTTCTGCCATGATAGACTACATTTTCTAGATGTTTGTAGAAGTAAAATCATATAATATATAAGCTTTGTCTGGCTTTTTTCTCTCAGAAGAGTTTTACTCATAGTACTGTCTGTACCATTAATAATAGCTCACTGCTTTTATTACTGAACTGTATTCAGTTGTATACTGTAGATAAGCCATGATGTGTTTATCCATTCACTTATTGAGGATAGCCAAAAAGAAAATGAACATGTCAGCCTTATAATGACAAAGAAATTTGTTCTGCCAATAACACAGTCATGGCATCCGGTCCCATCACTTTATGGCAAATAGATGGGGAAACAATGGAAACAGTGACAGACTTTAATTTGGGGGCTCCAAAACCATTGCAGACAGTGACTGCAGCCATGAAATTAAAAGACACTTGCTTCTTGGCAGAAAAACTATGACCAACCTAGACAGCACATTAAAAAGCAGAGACATTATTTTGCCAACAAAGGTCCACCTAGTCAAAGCTATGGTTTTTTCCAGTGGCCATGTATGGATGTGAGAGTTGGACTATAAAGAAAGCTGAGCATCGAAGAATTGATGCTTTGGAACTATGGTGTTGGAGAAGATTCTTGAGAGTCCTTTGGAATGCAAGGAGATCAAACCAGTCAATCCTAAAGAAAATCAGTCCTGAATATTCATTGGAAGGACTGATGCTGAAGCTGAAGCTCCAATACTTTGGCCACCTGATGTGAAGGTGTCACTCATTGGAAAATACCCTGATGCTAGTAATGACTGAAGGCAGAAGAAGAAGGGGACAACAGAGGATGAGATGGTTGGATGGCATGACCAACTTGATGGACATGAGTTTGAGCAAGCTCCAGGAGTTGATGATGGATAGGGAAATCTGGCATGCTGCAGTTTGTGGGGTTACATGAGTCAGATACTCCTGAGCAACTGAACTGAATACCAGGAAGGCCTATTGTGTTACATAATGACATTAGTATTGTCACCCTGCTTATTTAACTTCTATGCAAAGCACATCATGAGAAACACTGGGCTGAATGAAGCACAAGCTGGAATCAAGATTGCCGGGAGAAATATCAATAAACTCAGATATGCAGATGACACCACCTTTACGGCAGAATGAGAAAGTTGGCTTAAAACTCAACATTCAGAAAACTAAGATCATGGCATCCAGTCCCATGACTTCATGGGAAATAGATGGGGAAACAGTGGAAACAGTGACAGACTTTATGTTTTTGGGCTCCAAAATCAGTGCAGACAGAGACTGCAGCCATGAAATTAAAAGATGCTTACTCTTTGGAAGAAAAGCTATGACTGACCTAGACAGCATATTAAAAAGTAGAGACATTGCTTTGCCAACAAAGGTCCATCCAGTCAAGGCTATGGTTTTTTCAGTAGTCATATATGGCTGTGAGAGTTGGACTATAAAGAAAGCTGAGCACTGAAGAACTGATGCTTTTGAACTGTGGCGTTGGAGAAGACTCTTGAGAGTCCCTTGAACAACAAGGAGATCCAACCAGTCAACCCTAAAGGAAATCAGTCCTGAATATTCATTGGAAGGACTGATGTTGAAGCTGAAACTTCAATACTTTGGCCACATGATGTGAAGAACTGACTCATTGGAAAAGACTCTGTTGCTAGGAAAGATTGAAGGCGGGAGGAGAAGGGGATGACAGAGGATGATGTGGTTGGATGGCATCACCGACTCAGTGGACATGAGTTTGAGTAAACTCCAGGAGTTGGTGATGGACAGGGAAGACTGGCGTGCTGCAGCCCATGGGGTCACAAGGAGTTGGACACAACTGAAAGACTGAATTGAATAACATGAATTATCTTGAAATAGGATCTTGAGCCTTAGAAGAGGCTATACATACCAATACTTTGATTTCAGTCTAGAAAACCTTAGGCAAAAGACTTAGCTAACCTGAACCCAGACTCCTGACCCTTGGGAACTGTGAGATAATGGTTTGGTGGTTTAGACACTGTCATGTCCAACTCTTGTGACCCCATGGACTGTAGACCACCAGGCTCCTCTGCCCATGGGATTCTCCAGGCAAGAACACTGGAGTGGGTTGCCATTTCCTTCTCCAGAGGATCTTATGGACCCAGGGATCAAACCCAGGTGTTCTGCTTTGCAAGCAGATTCTTTACCAACTTAGCTATGAGGGAAGCCCAGTTTGGGTTATTTACACCTGTGTGTTTATCATCATCTGTTACATAGCAGAAGTCAAGAAGTGTTTCTATGAAGCAGTAGCACACAAAGACATCAGAGTCTGCCAAGGGGGTGACAAGAAAAGAGAAGACTGCTGGCAGAAGTTGCAGCCTGCTTAAGTGCCTGATAGTGGGCAGAATGAGGGAACATCAAAGTGCTGAAAGAATGCCATTGGATGGAGTGTAGCTATCCAGAAAGGGAATGTATTGAGTTGAGCCTGGAGAGGTAACCGGGACCTGTAAATGTTTGTTCTTCTGGTTAAGAGCACTGAGACCTCAGGAAAGGTTTTTAAAGCATGTTATAGGGTGGAACTTCCCTGGTGGCTCAGATGGCAAAGAAACTACCCGCAATCAAGGAGTCCCAGGTTTGATCCCTGTGTCAGGAAGATGCCCTGGAGACGGGAATGGCTACCCACTCCAGTATTCCTGTCTGGAGAGTCCCATGGACAGAGGAGCCTGGCAGGCTACAGTCCATGGGGTCACAAAGAGTCGGACACACTGAGTGACTAACACATAGGGTGGAGAAGAAGGTGGGATGACTGATGTTATCACATTTGTTTCTCTGGAAAGATTGTTCAGTCTGCAATTTGGAGGCTGGAATTGGAGAGGGTAACAGTAAATATGGATACTAGTTAGGGAGGCAATGTTGTAGCCTTGGAGAGAGAAAGGGCAGTACACAATTGAGTATTAGCCGTGGAGGCCAAAGGTGAACAAATTTGAGAAATATTTAAGAAAAGCCTAGTCAACCACATAGAGATATGGGGTAAAAAGTTGTGTATACTGATCCAAAGCTAAAAATGTTAGTTCACACTGAGACAAACTCATTGACCTATAGAAGGTAATTGAAGCCATGGGTGTGTATGAAATAGTCTAAGCTATCAGATTTTTGGCACTTAGTTTCTGCAGGATAATATTGCAAGGAAGACTTTTAGTAACCAGAGACCCAGGAAGAAAAAAGTGGCAAGGAGGCCAAGAAAAGAGAATTTTGAAAAGGAGGGAATTATTCACAGTTTAAATACTAAGAAGCCAAATAATATGAGCTCTGAAGATGTCAGCTGCGTTCAGAAGCTCTTACAAGGACTGTTTGGGTGAGATAATGAGAGTGCTGAGGAAATAGAAATATTGTAATACAGACAGCATTTTGGAAAGTTTGTGAAAAACAGGATGGAGAGAGGACTAGCTAGAGGAGAAAGGAGGTCAATGAGACTTTTAAATTTTCTTTTGCTTCTTTATTTAGAAGTAGGAAAGATTTAAATACCAAGGGAAAGATCCAGTGGAGTGAAATCTTGTTTTTTATTAACACTGTGCTTTTATCACTTAGTGTGATTATCTGTCTTATGGAAAACAAGAAAGTTTTTTATTTAACAGTATATAGTCTTCTAAGATTTCAGAGCTGTACTCTTTTCTTTAGGATCCTGGTTTCAATTTGAATTACCAAAAACTCCAAAGGAAGTTTGTGCAGTAAATAAGCAAACACAGGAGCTCTTTCCCAGCTTAGTGTTTGTCGTTACCGTTGTTCTATGACTTGGGTTAATCAATTAACGAGGCAGTAACTTTATAGCCACCCCTGTCTTCTGAATACTGTCTAAGCATCTGTGACAATTATTCAGGCTCTAAAAGAGGATTGCTGCTCACCAGGAGCTCAAAATTTAATGGATGAACAGACGAATAAGAGCACTGGAAGGTTTGTGGAATACTAATGGGAGGCAAAACTGGAGGAGAATTTCTATTGCCGGTAGTGTTATTAAATCTTTCTTTTAAAATTAAATTCTTGTCCTAAGAAGTCTGTATAATGTTTTTTTCTTCTTTTGTTTTTATCTGATACATATCAGAGTGAGCCAAAATCCCATCATCACTATCCTTAAAATAAGGCTGTTATCTATGCCACCCACATTATGGATTAGCAAATTTTATGAAGTCAGCCTTAGCCAGCTTACATTTTTTAGTTTCAGTCTTCACTTTCCCAAGCTTCTGTTTTCCTCCTGAACTTCCTATGACCATTCAGGAAATGGCCAAGACTTTTCTATATGCCCTGCCCTCAAGGCATGGTTGACATTGCAAAACTGCTGAATAATTGCTCACTGTGAGTCTCAGAATAAACTTGTGACAAGGACAACAGAACCTATAGCTTTGAAATAAATGAACCTGGGTATTTTGAATGCCAAAAGTCTGAACTTTACATCATAGAGGAAAAATAGATGAAGAGATCCAAATGTTCCCAGTCAGCTCTGGGAGAACGCCTAATTGCTACCATGTCAAGCACCACCTTTGCCAATTCTAGGAAGCCTGGTGGGAGTCACGTTGGCTTGTAGATGGTTCAGTGACCATTCAAGGCTGCACCAAATATTAATTATGCTAGAAAAACTTTCTCATGGCTACCCTGAAAAGTAGTCTCCAAAAAGTTGATCGAGACATTGTCCAAAGAAAGTAGAATTCATTTGTACATGGTTTCTGATGTTAGAACATAATTAGTGCATGTGACTTTGAAATGGGAGGACTCACCTGTCCCAGAGTGTACCATTTTTTAAAGCTAAAAAGAACATCATGCATAGGCAGACAGCATATTAGGGAAGATAGAGGAATGGGGCTAAACTTGCTGGATAAAATTAACAATTGTGGATGTTCACCTATATTCTTTTACTTATTAAGTCAAATTACCAAACTGTAAGGCTTCCCCAATGGCTCAGTGGATAAGGAATCTGCCTGAAATGCAGGAGACACAGGAGATGCAGATTTGATCCCTGGGTGGGGAAGATTCCCTGGAAGCAACTCACTCCAGTATTCTTGCCTGGAAAATCCCATGAATAGAGGAGCCAGGGAGGTTATTGTCTGTAGGGTCGCAAACAGTCAGACGTGACTAAGCCCAAGGCACATTGAGGCATAATTGACATCAACCTATAAAACCAATCCAATTTTGAAAGTCTGTATCAATTACTTTAAAATTCTTTTGTTTATTGGATTGTACATGTATCTAAGAACATTATGTGGATATTTCACTTGACAAGTGACAAAACCAGGTCTTTTTTAACTCATGATGTCTCCAAACTGTCAGGGCAATGGGAGTTCCTGATGTGTTCTAAGGTGCATTGCCAAGCTGTATCTTCTCTGGTTGTTGAAGTAATGAGCACTTAAAATGAAACTTGTGGCATTAATTTATTCTATGTAATTCTTCAGCATGTAAATTTTGATAAATTTTATTCAACAGGAAGAAAAAAGTTATTCTTGATAATTTAATCTTTTCAGGTAACATTGTTCATAATTTAAGGCTGCCTTCTTTTGAAAAGTCATGGATATAATATACAAGTTGCTTATTATTTGACTGACTTGGTTTCTAAGGTCTGCCAAAACATTTTCTTTATTTGGCTTAAGCATTGGTAGTAACCTTCATGTAAAATAGCATAAGATCATCTATTAAAAATATAGATTTTATAAATATATATAAAAGTTCTAGAAGCGTTCTAAGATAGTATATATAAACATATATAGAAACAGAAAAGTTCTAAAAGGGTGTACAGAATTTGTGTGCAGCAGTTAGCTCTGGAGAAAGACACGGAGTGGCAGAGATGGGGGTGGCTAAGAAGACAAATTTTGATTTTTTTTTTCTATATGTAATTCTGTATTATTCTTTTTTGTTTTTAAACAATGACCTGGTATTAACTTTGTAACTGAAACGATGTCTGTGCCTTGAGAAACTCATCTGATTTCTTTTGCACATTCTTCATTTGGGGTTTTAGAATGAATTTTCCCTTTTTCTAGGTCATCCCTGTTTGCAGTTTTGCATATAAAACGTGCTAAAAGAGATACCTCTCTGACTAGACTAGACTTTTGTTTTTTTCCTTCTTTCCTATGGAAAAGATTTGTAAGAAAGAAATCAATAGGACACTGGGATTAAATAAAAATCAGTCAGGGCACTAAATTCTCAAGGTGAACATTCAGTAATATTTATTAATCAAAGATTATGTGTATCTTATCTATATATCATCTACGTATAAACTTATTGTAGTATGAATAGATTTGTTTTGGTAATTGTTTAGAGCGATGTGCTCCCAGAATAGGCATTTCAGCAATGGGATAAACTGTGCATTCATGTTTCATATATGGTATGATAAACCCAATCAGTGCTTATTTCACTTTTTATCATGCCTATGATAAGAATTACAATAAAATGGAACATGAAAGCCTTGAAACACCCACTTCTCTGTGTAAATAGAATTTTTCATTTAAGGAAAAAGCCACATGACTGCTTATCTTATTAATGTAGTCTTAGCTTTTGTCATTTTATGTCTTTAAATCAGCTCCTATAAATTTGTATCTGAAATACCATCACACTGAATAAAAGTCTAGAAATGTGGAAGTGAATGTTGCTGAAGAAACTGAGGTATTATTTATTGCAGGACATTCTTCTGGTAGAAATCTCATTTATTTTATTTTAGATGATGGCCCTAGAACTACTGATTTTTTTTTCCAGCTAAAGTAGCCTTGTTTTCTTTTCATATCATACAATGGCATTGCTATCTGTAAGTGACTTTAATACAGCTTCCAGTTTTTATAGTAATTTTCTTGATAGTTAAATTCTGAAGATAGTGACTGACAAGAAAAAAGAAATACCATCATTCTAATTTTGGAGACAAAATTAATAGAGAGGAAAACCACCTAGAATAATTTTTCTTTAAATATTCAGGCAATTTTTAAGGAAATAATTGTCATTTAATTAAATGAAATCAAAATTATTTTTGAAAACCTTAATAATTCAAAAAATAGTTATCATATTATTACCAAGTATAAGGCAAGAAGTATCTTGAGATATTCATTTATGCATTCAAACTGGGCATCTACTATGTGTCAGGCTGTATTCTAAATTCTGATGATATGTTGGTGAATAAAGCAGACCATACAAAGCAAATTTTTACACTATTATCTCTAGACATTATTTTTGGAACTGGGTGGCAGTAGTGAACTAAAATAAAATGTTCCTTGCCCTCAAGGTGCTTATATTTTAGCTGATAAAGACAGAAATATGTAAGATAAATAAATAAAATATAGTTTGTCACCCAATGAAAATTAAGAGAAAGTATAAATAAAGCAGAATTGGGGATATGAAATGTTGGGGAGTATATTAGATAGGTATCAGAGTAAAATTAACTGAGACCATGACATTTTAGTAAGCCCCTGAAGACTTCGTTGGTGTTTCAGATGGTAAAGAATCTGCCTGCAATGCAGGAAACCCAGGTTTGATCCCTGGAAGGAGGCAACGGCTGCCCTTCAGTATTCTTGCCTAGAGTATTCCGTGGAGAGAGGAGACTGGCGGGCTACACTCCATTGGTTCCAAAGAGTCAGAAGTGACTAACACTTTCACTTTTCACACTGAAGAAAGCAGACAGAGCTATACCTGGGTAATAGCTGATATCTTGACAAGTAGGTATCAGCAGTCCATGGGGTCACAAAGTGTCCGACATGACTGAGCAACTGAACTGAACTGAGAAGTAGAATCCAAAACGAAAGCAATAGAAAATGCAATGGCCCTGAGGTAGGATTGTGTCTGAAACGTTCCAGGAATGGCAAGGAGGTCAATATGATGTTGTGGAGAGAACAGGATGGGATGAATAAAAGATTAGAGGAGCAATGAGGAAGCAATTATCTTTGCAATTGATTTTATATGGCCTTATAGGTCAGTGTAAGTATTGGGGCTTTCACACTAAAATAAATGGAAAGTCACTGGAATTTTTTGAGCAGCAGATGACACATCTTGACTTATGTCTCAACAGGATCACTTTGCTGTCTCTAAAACATACTGCAATGTGGCAAGGGAGAACATAGGGAGACTAGTTGAGAGGCTGTCCCAGTGACTGAATTCAGATATGATGCTGGTGAAGTGGTAAACATGCAAGTATGCTTTGCAGTTGAAGTCAACATTAATAGTATGACCATCTTTAGATGGAATGTGTAAGAAATATAGACATCAAGGATGACCCCAAGGTTTGGGGCTAATTGTGTTACAGTAAGAGTTTTCATTTAACTAACATAGGGAAAACTATACCAGGGAAATTTCCCCCAGCACAGTCCTATGCCTGGGAGTGGTGGTAAATTAAATAATTCATTTTTTAATGTGTTAAATTTGAGATGCCTTTGGACATTTGGGTGAGGATGTTAGACTGTATGGTGACAGATTCAGGCTCACGACATAGTTAGGCATCACTAGCATATCAGTTCAGTTTAGTTGCTCAGTTGTGTCCGACTCTTTGTGACTCCATGAATCTTAGCATGCCAGGCCTCCCTGTCCATCACCAACTCCCAGAGTTCACTCAGACTCACGTCCATTGAGTCAGTGATGCCATCCAGCCATCTCATCCTCTGTCATCCCCTTCTCCTCCTGCCCCCAATCCCTCCCAGCATCAGAGTCTTTTCCAATGAGTCAACTCTTCGCATATAGATGATATTTAAAGTCATTTGATGGGAATAAACCTTGAGTGGGTTCAAAAGAATGGAGGGTGTGAAAAGATATTGAGTATAGATAACTCCCCAAGGAGTTTTGTTGTAAATGGAAGGAGAACAAGGATGGTAGCTGGAGATAGAAAAAAAGATATAAAACATAGCTATAAAAATGGCCATAAACAATATTTGAAAAGTATGTTTTTGAACTTATTATATCATTTTGATTACAGCATCTGATACAATTCATAGTATAACTGTCGCTTAAAAAAGTAGCACCTCAAAGAGGTCACAGTTTGATTAGGATATATACAAAAGGAAGACAATTACAGAAGACACTTCATACATAAGAGGCTCATCAGGCCAGTGAGCATGATTTTACAGTTGTGTTATGAGCTCAGAGAAACAGCACTGATTGTGAGGAATTGATGGTGCTCACAGAGTCACGTGATTCTATACAATTTATAAGAAAATCAAGTAGCAAGAGGCTTTTGTATTAGAAAAGAAGTGGAAACAGAGTGCAAAGTCATAATGTTATTTTGATTTAAACTGAAATTAGAACTTTAAGGGAAAAAATGCCCCTTATGGGAGGAAATTTTTTTCCAGAAGGAATTGGACAGGGAGGCCTGGCATGCTGCGATTCATGGGGTCGCAAAGAGTCGGACACGACTGAGCGACTGAACTGAACTGTATATTATTCTTAAAGTAAGAGATGGGTATCATAAACCTTAAATATTTTATATAAAGTTTATTACCATCTATTAAGTGTTGTAGTTTTCTCCCCCCTAGTTAGTTAGTTCAGTCGCTCAGTCATGTCCGACTCTTTGCGACCCCATGAATCGCAGCATATCAGGCCTCCCTGTCCATCACCAACTCCCAGAGTTTACACAAACTCTTGTCCATTGAGTCGGTGATGCCATCCAGCCATCTCATCCTTTGTCGTCCCCTTCTCCTCCTGCCCCCAATCCCTCCCAGCATCAGGGTCTTTTCCAATGAGTCAACTCTTTGCATGAGGTGGCCAAAGTACTGGAGTTTCAGCCTCAGCATCAGTCCTTTCAATGAACACCTAAGACTGATCTCCTTTAGGATGGACTGGCTTGATCTCCTTGCAGTCCAAGGGACTCTCAAAAAGAGTCTTCTCCAACACCACAGTTCAAAAGCATCAATTCTTCGGCGCTCAGCTTTCTTCACAGTCCAGCTCTCACATCTATACATGACCACAGGAAAAACCATAGCCTTGACTAGACGGACCTTAGCTTCCAGTATCTCAAAATATGACCTTATTTGGAAATAAGGTTATCACATGTGCAATTATTTAAGTTCCAAATAAGTTCGTTGCATATGTAATTGTTTAAGATGAGGTTGTAGTGGAGTAGCGCTCAGTCGCTCAGTCATGTTTGGCTCTTTGCGAACCTATGGACTGTTTGTAGCCCTCCAGGTTCCTCTGTCCAGGGGATTCTCCAAGCAATAGTACTGGAGTGGGTTGCCATTTCTACTCCAGTAGTGGGGTAGAATGGGCCCTCAACCCAGTATAATTGGTGTCCTTATGAGAGGAGTAGAGACAAAGAGATGCAGACACCTAGAGAAGAAAGTCATGTGACACCAGAGGCAGAGACTGAAGCATTGCAGTTACAAGCCGAGGGGCACCAAGGATTGGTGACACCCACCAGAGGTGGGAAGAGGCAAGGAAGAATTCTCTCCTACAGGTTTCAGAGGAGTCATGGCTCTGCTGACACCTTGATTTCAGACTTCTAGCGTCCAGAATTGTGAGGCAATAGGCTTCTGTTGTTTTAAGCCACTCAATTTGTGGTTTTGCTAAGGTGAGCTTAGGAAATGAATACACTGTCTGTTACCCTCCCTTCACCATGGTTTTTCTTTTATGGGTTCAGTTGCCCATGGTCAAACATGGTCTAAAAATATTAAGTGGAAAATCCAAGAAATAAAGAGTTCATAACTTTTACATTGCATGTTATTCTCAATAGAGTGATGAAATCTCAAGCCATCCTGCTCTGTCCTGCCTGGGATGTGAGAACCATCTCTGTCCAGCATAGTCCCCAGCTAGTGATGTTAGTCACTTAGCAGGCATCTCAGTTAACAGACCGACTATAGCAGTATTATAGTGTTTGTTTTCAAGTAACCCGTATTTTACTTAATAATGGCCCCAAAGCATAAAAGTAGTGATGTTGGCAATTCAGATATGCTGTGACTGTGCCTAATTTATAAATTGAACTTTATCATGTTGTTGCTGCTTAGCCTTTAAGTCATGTCCAATTCTTTGCAACCCCATGGACTGTAGCCCACCAGGCTCCTCTGTCCATGGGATTTCCTGGGCAAGAATACTGGAGTGTGTTGCCATTTCATCCTCTAGGGGGTCTTCCCTACCCACTGATCAAACCCACATCTGCATTGCAGGCAGATACTTTACTGCTGAGCTACATCATAGATATGCATATATAGGAGAAAATATAGTATATATAGGATTCAATACTATCTGTGGTTTCAGGCATTCACTGCGGGTATTGGAAAGTACCTCTACAAGATAAGGGGAAATGACTATAAGAAAATATAACTTTAAAATTCTTTCTTAGAATTTAGGTTCCATGATGAAAAAAAATTAAACAAAAATACAGCAACAGGGCAGCCAGGGATGTGTATACAAAGTGAAGAATCTATAGTATCACTACATTATCAAGTATACAGCTATTAAGCATTGACTTAATATGCTTGATATTAAGATTCTTTACCTACCTTATCTCAAATCTCTAAAGTAGGCTTTCTGCGAAAAAAAATTACAAACAATAAATGCTGCAGCAGTTGTAGAGAAAAGGGAACCCTCTTGCACTGCTCTTGGGAATGTATATTGATATAACTGCTATGGAGAACAGTATGGGGTTTCCTTGAAAAACTAAAAATAAAACTACCATATGACCTAATTCCACTCCTGGGTATGTACCCTGAGAAAACCATAATTTAAAACCACACATGTACCCCAATGTTCATTGCAGCACTATTTACAATAGCCAGGACATGGAAACAAACTAGGTGTCCATCAACAGATAAAGGGATAAAGAAAATGTGGTACCTCTATTTGTTGTTCAGTCTCTTAGTTGTGTCTGACTCTGCAAACCCATGGACTGTAGTACTCCAGACTTCCCAGTCCTTCATCATCTCCAGGAGTTTGCTCAAACACATGTCGGTTGAGTCAATGATGCCATCCAACATCTCATCCTCTGTTGTCCCCTTCTCTTCCTGCCTTCAATCTTTTCTTTCCCAGCATCAGGGTCTTTTCCAATGAGTCCATTCTTTGCATTAGGTGGCCAAAGTATTGGAGCTTCAGCTTCAGCATCAGTCCTTCTAATGAATATTCAGGTTGATTTCCTTTAAGATCTCCTTGCAATCCAAGGGACTCTCAAGAGTCTTTTACAACACCACAGTTCAAAAGCATCAATTCTCCAGTTCCCAGCCTTCCTTATGGTCCAACTCTCATATCCATACATGATTACTGGAAAAACCATACTTTTGAGTAGACAGACCTTTGTTGGCAAAGTAATGTCTCTGCTTTTTAGGTTGGCTCAGATGGTAAAGCATCTGCCTACAGTGTGGGAGACCCAGGTTCAATCCCTGGGTTGGGAAGATCTCCTGGAGAAGGAAATGGCAACCCACTCCAGTATTCTTGCCTGGAAAATTCCGTGGATGGAGGAGCCTGGTAGGCTACAGTCTATTGGGTCACAAAGAGTCGGACACGACTGAGCGACTTCACTTCACTCACTTAGGTTGGTCATAGCTTTTCTGCCAAAGAGCAAGTGTCTTTTAATTTTATGGTTGCAGTCACTGTCGGCAATGATTTTGGAGCCCAAGAAAATAAGTCTCTCACTGTTTCCATTGTTTCCCCATCTATTTGCCATGAGGTGATGGGACCGGATGCCATGGTCTTAGTTTTTTGAATCCTGAGTTTTAAGCCAGCCTTTTCACTTTCCTATTTCACCTTCATCAAGAGGTTCTTTAGTTCGTCTTCTCTTTCTGTCATAAGGGTGGTGTCATCTGCATATCTGAAGCTATTGATAAATCTCCCAGAATCTTGATTCCAATTTGTGCTTCATGCAGCCTGAACGTTTTATCTGATGTACTCTGCATATAAATTAAATAAGCAGGGTGATAATACATAGCCATGACATACTCCTTTCCTAATTTGGGACCAGTCTGTTGTTCCATGTCCAGGTCTAAATGTTGCTTCTTGACATGCATACATGTTTCTCAGGAAGCATGTAAGGTGGTCTGGTATTCCCATCTCTTTCAGAATTTTCCACAGTTTGTTGTGATCCATGCAGTCAAAGGCTTTAGTGTAGTCAATGAAGCAGAAATATATATTTCTCTGGAATTCTCTTGCTTTTTCTGTGATCCAGCAGCTGTTGGCAAATTGATCTCTGGTTCATCTGCCTTTTCTAAATCCAGCTTGTACATCTGGAAGTTTTCAGTTCACATACTATTGAAGCCCAGCTTCAAGGATTTTAGCATTACTTTGCTAGCATGTGAAATGAGTGTAATTGTTCAGTAGTTTGAATTCTGAACTCAGATCATGAACTCCTTATTGCAAAGTTCAGACTTAAATGGAAGAAAGTAGGGAAAACCACTAGGCCATTCAGGTATGACCTCAATCAAATCCCTTATGATTATACAGTGGAAATGGTACATGTATACAATGGAATATTAGTCAGCCATAAAAAAGGATCAAAATGGGGTCATTTGCAATGTATGAATCTAGAGTCTATCATACAGAGTAAAGTAACTCAGAAAGAGGAAAACAAATATCATAAATTAACACATATATGTGGAATCTAGAAAAAAATGCTACTGATGAACTTATTTAAAGGGTAGGAATAGAGATGCAGCCATAGAGATGGATTTATGGACACAGAGGGGATGAGGAGGAGGGAAATTGAGAGAGTAACATTGACATATATTCACTGCTATGTGTAAAATAGCTAGCTAGCTGCTGTATAGCACAGGGAGCTCAGCTCAGTGCTCTGTGGTGATCTAGAAGGATGAGACTGGGGGAGAGTAGGAAGGAGGCTCGAGGGAGGGGATATATGCATACATATAGCCGACTGACATTGTTGTACAGCAGAAAGTGACACAACATTGGAAAGCAATCATCCTCCAATTGAAAAATAAATAAATTTAAAAAATAGTGAGTGAGGCAAAATTCTGTTAGATCTGAGCCCTTCTTCCCTGTTATATGCCTCCCTTCCATTAAGATACAATGAAAATAACACGTGGGAAAATTATGAAGATGAAAAAAAATATATGTAGCTTCTGTGTTTATAATTTCCTAACACTTCATTTTTTGATACATGAAAACTTTTGCTTCATGGTTTATGTATTTCAAGATAAAGAGATTCAACCAATAGAGGCATCATATGAATACTCCATGGTGCATGGCTTGTATGAACAGATGCCAACATAAAAAGAAAGCACTATGTAACTCTCAAAATAAGAATTAAAAAAAGAGATGCCATAATTTCTGAAAAGGTTGCTCAAGGGAATAAAAGTAATTTGCTCCTATCTCAAATAAGCAAGGAAAGAAAACAAAGACTTGACAGAGTTCTTTACTGTAATGTATCACCTCAGATAGGAAAATGCAAAATGTGTCAAACTCAGAATAAATGAACATAAACAATGAAAAATGAGTAAGCTATGAATGATTTTTAAATAGGTTTATTAAGTAGAATATCTGGAAATAATGGTACCCAAAACATGGAGGAAAGATAATATACACTGTGACTTTTGTTACAAAGTCAGAGGCTTGTGTTTTGAAGAAAATGGAGAAAAAAATAAATACAAGAGAAAATGTTCTATTAAATGATAAGTGGAAAAATCAGAGAAAGTATTTATGACTTCTACCAGTCCCATATACGTGTATATATGTTTCAGTGTTTAGCTTTCTGACTTTTTGCCTTCTCTTATGCATCTTACATGTATCGATGCTTAGTGAAAGAAAAGTATTTTTGAAAAATAACACTGGATCAGATAACAGGCTCCAGGTTTGATGGATAAATTTCCCTACCGTCCAATTCTTCAAGATAGTCTGTTTACATTGGTCTCATGTGGCTAAGTTATTGACCATAACCTTAGCTGAATTTCATTCTCTCTTGTCCAAAAGCATCTTTGTCTTTTTGTAAAGCTGAAAAAAGTTCAAAGGTCAGGCAGCTGGAGAGAATTGTGGCCATGGAGGCGCCATTTTCCTGCACTCCAGTCCTCATCATCTCTAACTCTTCCTTCTTTGTACTATTGCTCTTATCCCAGAGCAAACTGCTCACTGGGGCAACTGACATTTTCGAGAACATATTGCAGTGGAACCCATAAAGCTTATTTGTGTTGAAAAATGGAAAGGCTATGCTTCATACATCAGCCACATAACATATTCCTCAGTGAGCTCAAGACAAAACTTCCATTTCCTGTTACTATATTAGCAAAATCATCTGCAATAATTTTGTATGTTATTGTGAAACAGCATAGTAATTAGGAAGATAAACTTAGGTACCAAACAGAGTTGGTGTCTTCTTTCAGTCTTTTCTGCTTACAAGGTGATGCTGCACAAATGATTTAATTTCTCTAAGCCTCCAGTGCTTTCTGATAGGGTTTGTGAGAACAAAGGACATGATGCTTAGAAAGCATTAATATTAGTGTCTGTAGACAGTGGACAAGAAGAGCTAAATATTTTCATCATTATTTGTGCAAGTTTAGACAGCTTACTTAACTACTCTGCTTTAGTTTCTTTGTTTGTAAAAAGGGGGATAATTATATTATCTGATTCAAAGAGCTGTTCTGGAGGTACAAAGGAGAATATTCCAAGAGCACTCAGAATAGAGTTTGACACAACTGCTGCTGCTGCTAAGTCACTTCAGTCGTGTCCGACTCTGTGCGACCCCAGAGACGGCAGCCCACCAGGCTCCCCCATCCCTGGGATTCTCCAGGCAAGAACACTGGAGTGGTTGCCATTTCCTTCTCCAATGCATGAAAGTGAAAAGTGAAAGTGAAGTCGCTCAGTCGTGTCCGACTCTTAGCGACCTCGTGGACTGCACCCTACCAGGCTCCTCCATCCATGGGATTTTCCAGGCAAGAGTACTGGAGTGGGGTGCCACTGCCTTCTCCGTTTGACACAAAGTAAGCGGTTTGTTTGACACAAAGTAAGTGGTTAATAAATATAAGCTTCTATCATCATCATCATCAACAGTATTAGCATGATCAGCAGCATTATTCATTAATGGGATAGTAGTGAAGTAAGATTCCCCCTAGGTTCATTTACAATTACTTTACATTAAGTGTGACCAGCTTTGTGTAGGTGGAGTAGTCTGTGTGATTTTAGGTTTACTTGAAACAAAACAAAACACTCCACGTCATCCATACATATCTTTCCCACAGAGTTCTCCACCACTAAAAACTCACCATGACACTCTGAGTTTAGAAGTCTCCTCTCCAATGGATCACCTTTAAATTGGGAAGGAGTTTAAAATATGTAAACATCTTTATTTGAAGAGCAATAATACCCAAAACCAATTATAATATGATTACAGAACAATTTATCAGGTCACTTTCCTTCTTAGTGGAAAGAACATGGTAAAATTCAGAGCTGTTGGATTCCCAAAATGGTAGTAGAGTAGATCTGTAGGAGTAATAAAAATAAAAATATAAGGCAAAGAAAGAACAGGTGAGAACTGCCAAAAAGCAACACAGTTACTTTAAAGTGGGGTTTTATCCAAATAACTGAAGATGTTGAAGTTGCTTCTCTTGACCCTGGATGCAAACACAGTTCCAGAAAGGTTTGGACCAGGAATTATTGGCAGAATTTGATTTATAAAATATGTCCTTGGAATGCTGCAGGAAGCAAAGCCCAAGGGAGCGTGTATTCTCTCAGAAAGCGTGAAATTAATTCATTAATTAATGCATTAATTCATGTAGTCATTCAAATCTTTCATAGTGGGAAAAGAGGCTGTTGATAAGAAATGGCTGCCTGATTAGTCTTTTGAGTAATAAAAGTTCAGTAGAAAATGTGTGTGAAAGAAAAACTTTGAAAAGCTTAGGTTTATGAAGAAACTGTTTTCAGCAAAAATGTCAGTAAATTATAAAATCTTTTGTGAATGAAAATGAAAGATGAAATTGAAAATTTAGCAAAGGGTGTATTAAGTATTAAAATACCAACATTTGTGTAAAATTGTTGATTTTAGTGACTTTTAGCAGTACCAAATTTATGTAAGGTCATGAATAATATGGTGAATCAACATTATACAGACAGTGAATGTGAACATTTTAGAGAAATTACTCCCATCACACAGACTTTTTGAAGTTCACTGACCTTGGAAATTCCTTTTTTTGGCACAGGTACAAAATGATCCAGATTGACTTTCTATGTATTCACATTTGCCACATAATAAGCAATCAAGAGATAATTAACAGTCCTTGAACTCACTTTTAACTTTAAAAACTCAGCCGAAGTAACAGCTATTTCATATTGCAAGGCTGTGGCCTTTCAAAAAATGACTGTGAATGATGCAATATGTAATCAAACTAGTATCAGTCTGACCAAATCAAGAATTAGTACCCTTTGTGGTGAATGTACAGATGAAAGGAGAGGTCATTCTGTATTAGAACATCAGGACCGGGCTGAGGCAAAATCAAATAATAGGTATCCCCCAGAAAGAGAGGTTTTAAGATGATCACAGAGTTGACTGACCCCTAATTTATCTTCCCATCAACTTACACAGTGTCTGAAAATTCTACCATTAAATCCCCATTTTGAGTTGATATCATGTCCAGAAGATATGGCTTGTTTAGGTAGAAATGAGTTAGCTCAATGGGGTAAAAAACATCAACACATTTGCTTCTATTATTTATCAGATCAGTTTGCTGTCTTCTAATATAGAGAAGAGCCAGGAGAGAAGGGGACATACTGTAAGAAATGTCTAGAATAAGGACTTGCTTATAGAGACCTAATCCACACAGATGACACACAGGGCAAGAGTTTGGGAGGAAGACTGTAAAGGTTGAAGGTAGGAAACCAAATTGGGGGATAAAGGCAATGGCACCCCGCTCCAGTACTCTTGCCTGGAAAATCGCATGGATGGAGGAGCCTGGTGGGCTGCAGTCCATGGGGTCGCTAAGAGTTGGACACGACTGAGCAATTTCACTTTCGCTTTTCACTTTCATGCATTGGAGAAGGAAATGGCAACCCACTCCAGTGTTCTTGCCTGGAGAATCCCAGAGACGGGGGAGCCTGGTGGGCTGCCGTCTATTCGGTCACACAGAGTCGGACACAACTGAAGTGACTTAGCAGCAGCAATGCAAATTCTATGGAAATTATCACTAACTTGACAATTTATTTAAATATGGTTATTTTATAACATTTCTGACAGATTTTACTAATACAATTAAACTTATTTAAAAAAAATATTGAAATCTTTTAACATTACCTAAGGGATCCTGAAGACAATGTAATATGCTTTGCTGTATCTAGGATTGAAACTCAAAAAAAAAAAATAAATAAATAAATCTGAAAAAAAAAATAAATCTGAACTTGTAAACCCAACATTAAATGATTATCATCCTTATTTGCATGGAAAAAATAAAACTTGATCTCCTACTCCATACCTAAAAGTTAACTGAAGATGGATCACAAACTTAAATGTAAATCCCAGAACATTAATACATAGAGGAAAAACTGGGGTAGGTAGAGATTTCTTCGGAGAAGGCAATGGCAACCCACTCCAGTACTCCTGCCTGGAAAATCCCACGGATGGAGGAGCCTGGTAAGCTACAGTCCATGGGGTCGAAAAGAGTCAGACACAACTGAGTGACTTCACTTTTCACTTTTATGCATTGGAGAAGGAAATGGCAACCCACTCCAGTGTTCTTGCCTGGAGAATCCCAGGGACGGGGGAGCCTGGTGGGCTGCCGTCTATGGGGTCACACAGAGTCGGAGACGACTGAAGCGACTTTGCAGCAGCAGAGATTTCTTAAGCAGAACACTGAAATCAATAACTACAAAAAAAAAAAAAAAGATAAGTTGGATTTCATCAAAACTAAATGTGCTCATCAAAAGTCACTGTGAAGAAAACATAAAAACCACAGATTGGGAAAAATATTTGAAGTATATTCACACGACAAAGGACTTGTGTCTGGATTTTAAAATAAAAGTATGAAAAACCGGGTAAAGAGATAGTGACTTAGATACTTCACAAAGTAAAATAAACAAAAGGCTAATAAATACATGAGTAGGTGTTTACCATTATCAGTTATCAAACAAATGCAAAATAAAACTACAAGGTACCATTTCACATCCTTTGGAATGGCTACAATCAAAAAGATTTATAACACTAAGTACTAATATTGGCAAGGCTTTAAGGTAACTCGTACACTGGTGCTGGTGCTGCTGCTGCTGCTGCTAAGTCGCTTCAGTCGTGTCCGACTCTGTGCGACCCCATAGACGGCAGCCCACCAGGCTCCCCCATCCCTGAGATTCTCCAGGCAAGAACACTGGAGTGGGTTGCCATTTCCTTCTCCAATGCAGGAAAGTGAAAAGTGAAATTGAAGTTGCTCAGTCGTGTCTGACTCTTCGCAACCCCATGGACTACAGCCCACCAGCCTCCTCCATCCATGGGATTTTCCAGGCAAGAGGACTGGAGTGGGGTGCCATCGTATACTGCTGGTAGTAGGATAAAATGGCCCAACCACTTTAGAGTGTTCATTGGTAATTTATTTTAAAGTTAAACATGCATCTACCCTAAGATACAGCAGTTTTACTTCTATGTATTCACTAAAGAGAAATGAAAACACAAGTTCACAAAAGCTCAAATGTCCATTAACATGTGGTGGAACAAAAAATTATGATATATTCATTAAATGGAATACTATGCAGCAATGAAAGACACTAACCACTGCATGCAATAGTATGACTAATCTCCAAAAACCTCAAATTAAACAAACAATTCTAGGCACAGAATACATACTCTGTGATTCAATTTATATGAAATCCAAAATTAGGCAAGTATATGATGATAGAAATCAGAAAGTGGTTGCCTAAATGGGGGTAGGGATAGGGGAAGGAGGTAGGAGGATGTAATTGATTGGAAAGGGGCTTGTAGAAACATTCTGGTGTGATAGAAATGCTCTAAATCTTGTTTTGGGTGATGGATTAATGATTGTATAGATTTTTACAATCTAAAATACGTGTATTTTTTGATGCTAGTTATATGCCTACAGAAAATTGTTCTCAAATGGATTCTTATGTGTTGAATTTCTATTATCTTCAAGCACTGTGCTAATGCCTTTTTAAGTCATATCTATAAGCAGATTTAACAATCCTTATAGGATAGTTTTTTCCCCCTTATTTTAACATACAAAGAAATGGAAACTCTTTAGATTTGCTCCATGAAACTTACAGGGCTAATAAATGACAGAATGATATTTAAGCCAAGATCCATTGCCAAAATCCATGCTCTTCCCAAACTGCCACATTTTCAGAGTCAATATTTCCTACAGTCCCTGAGGATAAAATAAACAAGCTTGGAAATTTAAGGATGCAGTTGAAGTGGGTGGAGTTATGGAGAAAACAACTCAAAAATTGTGACCTGCTATCTGAAATTTTGTTTGTAAAAGCTTATGTGTCATAAAGAGATGCACAAAATGATTCTCAGCACAATAGTGAACTCACACAATGCCAATTATCTAAATGATTTCAATGTGAACTATTTTAAGAAGCTGTTTTTTGGTGCATGCACCTGTTAGAATAAATCACTTTATAATCTTTTCTTTTGATAGAATTACAACTGTTCAAAGTGTTTGGACAAAAAGGTATTCTTTCTTCTTCTATTGTTCCCTGCTAAAATAGCACTTTATTGACTAGAAGAAAGCAACTATAGAGACATGGAGAACAAATATGACTTTTAAAAGGACAGTCTGAATAATTCTGGAGTAAATGATATAGCTAGAGAAGCTCTCAAAAGTTACTTTTCTATAAATGAGCTTCTCTTGCTCGTTGTCATAGGCCTCAGATTTTTTCTATTAGAGATTAATATTTTTTATGGCTTGCTGGTATTTGCTTCTCACAAATGTCTTATTTAAATGCAAATACCTCTTGGAAGAGGTAAATTAGGCCATATCAATACAAACATGTGTTCCTAGATAAGAAAGTTGAAAATAAGGCAAGTAGGCAACCATATAGCAATGTAAAAATATATCAAAATAACACTACATACACATGAATTTACCCAATGTTACTTGTCAGATTTAGCCAGTAAAAAAAAAAACAAGAACAAAAACAAAGGAAGTATGCTGTTTAGGCTAGGATAGGCAATGCTGTGGTCATGCATAAATCCTTAAAACTCAATATTTTACACAATAAGGTTTATTTCTCACTCAGAAGATTGCCACTGTAGATCAGGTGACTCTCAAGACACCTTTTGTTCATGTGATAACAGAAGGATTCGGGTTGTTTCCAGCTTCTTTTGCCTTCTCAGAAGTGACATCCATGATCTCTGCCAAGGACACAGTGGGCCCTACCCCTGCACACATCCCGTTGATCGGAACTCAGCCTGGCTGTCTACCTGACTACAAAGAGCAGGAGGAAATATACCATTGTCTGCCCAGAGAAAGGAAATGGTGTAAATGGACACATGCAGCCCTAATTATTCCACAGCAGAGTTATCATTAGTAGTGAGGAAACACTGAAAGGCAGGTGGGCAAATTTCAACTGTGAATGTAGCCAATTTTAGGAAAGACCTGGGACGGTCCCACTTGTATATAAATGAAACACTTAGAAACTACAAGTCACCTCATTCCACACACATACTCTCACAGCATGAACTATGTCATCCCCAGGAGTACTGACTTTTTGATTGCTCCATTTTATTGATTCTCAAACCTTATCCTCCAGGAAGGTCTGATGTGTTCTTTTCACCAAGGCAGAGGGATGTCATCTGCAACGTGATCACATTTAGTTCTCTACCTTCTTGATATCCCTAAGAAGTTCATAGCTTCTTAGGGATGAGGGATCGTGTGCCCCTCATCCCCTCAAGTAAAATGCACTTAAGAGAATGTTCCTTACTTTAAAATCATTAAAAGAAAAGAAACATTTGATTTGCAGATTTAGTATGCCTATAAATCTCAATAGTCATACCAAATCCTTTGGAATGTGGAGCTGGACTTCCAGGAGAAAATGATGTAAAGAAAAGACCAAATAAGACTCTTTGTGGATAAATTACGAGCTTAATTGACATTCATTTCATTTAAATATCCTTTATAGCATAAGGATTTCCAAGTTTTATCATCATTTGCATTTATGATAAAATGCACCTCTAAGGAGGTAGAAATTGGAGAAGGAAATGGCAACCCACTCCAGTGTTCTTGCCTGGAGAATCCCAGGGATGGGGGAGCCTGGTGGGCTGCCGTCTATGGGGTCGCACAGAGTCGGACATGACTGAAGCGACTTAGCAGCAGCAGCAGCAGCAAGGAGGTAGAAAAGGAAATTTTGTTTTTATTTGAAAACTATCTTTGCAGGGATCATTTTATTAGTAAGAAGAAAGATTCAGCAAACACTTCTATCTAGCTCTAATATTTTTCATCAAGATGAGATAAAAAGTAAATTCTTTATAGAAACATTTCAAAAGATTTTACCATTCTTTGACAAAAATACTGTTTCACATATTAGGTAATAAGAATTGATCATCATGAGCTCAGTACAGTAAGATGTTTGCAGTAATTACTCCTGACATTATCACAAGCATTACAGTGTTTAACAAATATCTCATAAATATAATGAAAATGATTATAATAAGTGATTTGTCATTCCATTCCTTTGCAATTTGATAAGCATAGCAAAATACCAGATGATTCCCGTTACTGCAAAAATCAATTGGCAGGTGATAAATAATTTTTCACAAGATGATTAAATCAATGTCAGCCTTAGAGTGAAAAAGCTTGTTGGGCATATTATGAGTAGAGCAACACTGATTGTTTCTGAAGCCACTGTTTTCTTAGCATGAGGTTTAAATAAATAATGGATTTATTGAAGGTTAGAGAAATGGCCTCGCAATACAAAGGCGAGGTTGGAATTTATCATGAATGGAAACCAAAGTAAACAGCAAACCACCACCGCCGCCATCACCACAGCCGCAACATTCAATTTCTGATTTCTTATAACCATCTGCATTTGATTGCTAAGTATTTGGTAGAAGTCCTCTTGTACATCAAGTCAATTAGATAAAAAAATTCTGGTCACGTTGAGTATTTCTTTCAGGACACATGATTTTGATGATTTTCGATGCCCTTTCCCTCTCTTTTTGTCTTGGTGGCCATGATGGAATAATCTCTAAGAATAGGGAGATGATGAGCCTGAATAGAGCAGCTGTGTGATTGACCATCGCAGTGGTCACGATTCAGAGGACCAAATCAGCTAACTGGGGTGAGGATTAGCACATGGAAACTGCTGATTGGCGAGCACCGCCTCCTCTCCGCTCCAACACAACATGACACGTCCTCCAGCCAAGGCATCTGAAATCTGAGATTGTGGCACGAACTCGAAGTGAGGGTGCTTTCCTAAAGGAAAGAGAAAATTAGAGACAGAAAAAAAGCCTTGATGATAAGCACTATGATTAGGACCATGATAACCACAGTTCAAGCTGAAGCATAAAAGGCTTTGGGTTTTTTTTTAACAGACATCAGTGAACATGGCAGATGCAGCTTTGACCGTCCTCAGCAGTAATCCTTGTTCAGTCTAAATCTAGTAGCCTTATATTCTTAGCAATTTAAATGTGTTGAAGAAAATTTAAGAAAAAAAGATATAGTACATGAGAATATTAATGTCTGAGTTTTCTAAAGGTTATGGAAACAATAAAAGATAATATGGCAATTATGCTTTAAAAAACAGTGTAAATGTAAAACAAATGAAGTTAATTTTTTTGTTAAGAAGTCAGTGTTCAGCACACAATCAGGATAAATTATATTATTCCAGGTCATCACCTCCTTGGAAATCTTTCTTGCAGACTCACTCCCAATCACAAAACTTTCTCTATTCATAAATACCATACATTTCAAAAGTGGAGGATAATCTTACTTGAATTTAAGTCAAACCAATAAACACACAAATATATTATTTACCTATTTACTAATTTTTTTCTAATAATTCATTTTTCACATGAGATTTTATATGTGGGAAGTAGGGGTAAGGAGGGGGCTTAGATTTGAGAGTCAGTTGAGGAAGAGAGTGGAGTCAGCAAAGCTAAATTTGGGGGTCTTTAACTTTTTTCAAAGTATATGATTTTTGTGTTGTTTTAGAAATGCAAAGGACTGATCCCATAAAATCCCATTTGAATGTTTTAATCCTAAATATATAATTTCTGTATCTTGTCAAATTTTAATCTATGTTGTACATAAATTCATAATATAAGGGAGTAAACCCATAGAGCTTAGGATAATTTTTGGTGCAAGAAGGCTTAAAGGTAGAATTTGAATATGTCTCTGGTGCCATTTTTTAAAGGAGAAATGAAATTCTCTGGAATTTATAACAGAATCAGTTTGCATATGAATTGTCATGACTATTTACCAATAATTTTCTAAATGTTATTTACAAATGAAAATCACAAGTGAAACATTCTCCTTAGCTTCTCAGATCAACTTCTCAGATATGTCAACTTTTCCAGTGGTCAGAAGCCATCTTACTTTTGAATTGTGCATTCTTCCTTCCAAAAAAACATTCATTGAAGATTGATGTGCTGATCTTGCACTAAGCACCAAAATCAATTGAATTTTGCCAAGACACTTGACTTTTCAATAGGGATCTCATTTTATTGCCAGAGTATAAAAAGTGGAACAGTTTTACTTTAAACAAATATTGACAGGGTCAATTGAATAGGCTTTTTTTCCAAGAGCTGTATTTTAATCCATATATCTAAGTTATTCTAAATAATATTCAAATAGAAAATATTCATAAAAATATGTCAGTTAACTTCAAAATCATCTTAAATTTTTAGGACACTCGATATTGACAACGTTTAGAAATCCAGCCAGCAATTCTGCCTCTGAGTGTTGAGGTAAGACAGTTTGTGCATATAAAATAAGTCATTTACTAAGTGTTTAATAAAATTATCTATTTATCTTAATAGAAGACTAAAGTTATCAAAGGTTATCATATGTTAAAGAACATAAAAAGGATGACAAATATGGAGAAAAAATACTAGTGAGAAGAGGAGAGTATAGTTTCATGATTTTGAAAGCATATATTTGAAAACTATAGAGAAAGAGATGGAATTATTTTATACATTTACAGAGGTAAGAATAAATTGATATATTGAGCCTAAATATAGGGAAGAATTTTCCATTAAAATTATCCCAAAGGGAAAAAGAAAAAAAAAAGATGAGCTGACTCAGGAGGCTGTGATTTCTCTCTTACTGGGAATATTCAAGAGCAGAAAGGAATTCCTATATGTACTCAACAAATATTTAGTGCCTGCCTTTAACTTGTGTATCTGGTGCTGTGTGGCCACTGGAGTAAAATGTGCATAAATCCAGATGAAATATCTGCCCACATGGAATGTCCAAGCTAGTGGAAGAGACAGACACAAATGAATAGATGTTCTAATTACTACTTTGCAGGAGTAGAAAGAGATGGGGCCAGAAAAGCATGCAGTACAAGGGCCATCTTAGTCTGGAATGTCAAGGGAAGGAGGTGCGAGTGAATTGAGATGCAAGACTAAGAGGGAGCTAACTGGGTAAAGAGGAAACAGAGGCAAAGCAACAGAGATAGAAGCAAGTGTGGCCTAGCCAAGAAACTGAAAGAAGCCAAAATTGGAGGAAGGAGAGTCAGGGGAAAGGTATTGTGAGGTGAGCAGCCAGTGGTGAGACTCGGTGTGATCCTACAGGCAATGTGAAGCATTCTTTAGTGTTTGTTTTTTTTAATCTCTGGAATACTGGAACACTTTTAAAATGTTTGTTTTTTTTTTTTTAAAGCAGTCTTTGATCAAATTTGGGTTTTGAAAAAATCTGTGGATGATGAGGTAGAGAATTTACTGGGTAGAAGCAAGAGTGGATGTGGGGAGTGGATATAGTACTTGAATAACAAATAATCAAGAAGAGAGGTGTTGCCTACTTAAATTAGGTTGGTAGCAGTGGAAATGGAGAGAAGGGGCAGGTTTGAAAAGTACTTGGGAAGTCAATCAAGAGGCTCTGGTGTCGGTGTGGGAGGACTTCAGGGTGACTGAGGTGCTTACAACTCAGATACAAGGGCTGTGAAATGTGTCGGGGAGGAGAGAAGATAATGAATTTGGATGCAGACAGCTTGGCTTTGAGATGTCTTTAAAGAAGACAAGAAAAGATATAAATAAAGCAAGGGTTGGTTTATAGTCATCTGGAACTCAGAAATAATCCAGATCAAAGATAATATCTGTGAATCAAATCACACAGAATGTAATCTTAGTGATGGGAATGAATGGTACAGTCTATGGAGTGAAAAGAGGAGAGGGCCAAGACTTGATAAGATTCACTATTTTGTGAATAGTGGGCAAAAGAAAATGAATTTGCTCAGAAATCTGAAGAGACAGAGATGAAGGTGGAACCTATTATTTACCAGAAACCAAGAAAAAAAGTATTTTAAGAAGTGGTGGTGCTGCTAGTGGTAGAGAACTTGCCTGCTAATGCAAGTGGGCATAAGGGACGTGGGTTCAATCCCTGGATCAGGAAGATCCCCTGGTAGAGGGCACTGTAACCCACTCGAGTATTCTTGCTTGGAGAATCCCATGGACAGTGGAGCCTGGTGGTGTATAGTCCACGGGGTCACAAAGAGTCAGACATGACCAAAGCTATTTAGCATGTATGCATGAAGTCAACAATGTCAAATGCTTATGAGAAGTCAAGACTCCATAATGTTCACTGGATTTAGAGACACGTAGTTCATGCACGACACTGGAGAGGGGCAGAAGGATTCATATATGAGATAAGTTGTTGAATGAGGGAAATTCTAAGGTGCCTTTCAGCTGTAAGATTCTTCAAATTTTTGTCATGGAAAAATACATTTCTAAAGTATTTTATAATGAGATTTGCACAAGTCAAGTGGGCCTTAGAAAGCATCACTACGAACAAAGCTAGTGGATGTGATGGAATTCCAGTTGAGCTATTCCAAATCTTGAAAGATGATGCTGTGAAAGTGCTGCAGTCAATATGCCAGCAAATTTGGAAAACTCAGCAGTGGCCACAGGACTGGAGAAGGTCAGTTTTCATTCCAATCCCAAGAAAGAAAGGCAATGCCAAAGAATGCTCAAACTACCGCACAATTGCACTCATCTCACACGCTAGTAAAGTAATGCTCAAAATTCTCCAAGCCAGGCTTCAGCAGTATGTGAACCGTGAACTTCCTGATGTTCAAGCTGGTTTAGAAAAGGCAGAGGAACCAGAAATCAAATTGCCAATATCCGCTGGATCATGGAAAAAGCAAGAGAGTTCCAGAAAAGCATCTATTTCTGCTTTATTGACTATGCCAAAGCCTTTGACTGTGTGCATCACAATAAACTGTGGAAATTCTGAAAGAGATGGGAATACCAGACCACCTGATCTGCCTCTTGAGAAATTTGTATGCAGGTCAGGAAGCAACAGTTAGAACTGGACATGGAACAACAGACTGGTTCCAAATAGGAAAAGGAGTTCGTCAAGGCTGTATATTGTCACCCTGCTTATTTAACTTCTATGCAGAGTACATCATGAGAAACGCTGGACTGGAAGAAACACAAGCTGGAATCAAGATTGCTGGGAGAAATATCAATAACCTCAGATATGCAGATGACACCACCCTTATGGCAGAAAGTGAAGAGGAACTCAAAAGCCTCTTGATGAAAGTGAAAGTGGAGAGTGAAAAAGTTGGCTTGAAGCTCAACATTCAGAAAATGAAGATCATGGCATCTGGCCCCATCACTTCATGGGAAATAGATGGGGAAACAGTGGAAACAGTGTCAGACTTTATTTTTCTGTGCTCCAAAATCACTGCAGATGGTGACTGCAGCCATGAAATTAAAAGACGCTTACTCCTTGGAAGGAAAGTTATGACCAACCTAGATAGCATATTCAAAAGCAGAGACATTACTTGGCCAACAAAGATCCGTCTAGTCAAGGCTATGGTTTTTCCTGTGGTCATGTATGGATGTGAGAGCTGGACTGTGAAGAAAGCTGAGCACCGAAGAATTGATGCTTTTGAAGTGTGGTGTTGGAGAAGACTCTTGAGAGTCCCTTAGACTGCAAGGAGATCCAACCAGTCCATTCTGAAAGAGATCAGCCCTGGGATTTCTTTGGAAGGAATGATGCTAAAGCTGAAACTCCAGTACTTTGGCCACCTCATGCGAAGAGTTGACTCATTGGAAAAGACTCTGATGCTGGGAGGGATTGGGGGCAGGAGGAGAAGGGGATGACAGAGGATGAGATGGCTGGATGGCATCACTGACTCGATGGATGTGAGTCTGGATGAACTCCGGGAGTTGGTGATGGACAGGGAGGCCTGGCGTACTGTGATTCATGGGGTCGCAAAGAGTCAGACATGACTGAGTGACTGAACTGAACTGAACTGAGGCCCCTTAAATGGAGAATGCAATGGCACCCCACTCCAGTACTCTTACCTGGAAAATCCCATGCATGGAGGAGCCTGGTAGGCTGCAGTCCATGGGGTCATGAAGAGTCAGACATGACTGAGCGACCCCACTTTCACTTTTCACTTTCATGCATTGGAGAGGGAAATGACAACCCACTCCAGTATTCTTGCCTGGAGAATCCCAGGGACGGGGGAGCCTGGTGGGCTGCCATCTATGGGGTCACACAGAGTTGGACACCACTGAAGCAACTTAGCAGGAGCAGCAGCAGCAGGCCCCTTAAAAATGTTTCCTAAATTTGGGACAATGTCTACTGGAAAAAATATTGTGCAAATTTGTATAATAATGTATATGTTTTCAAAGGTCAAAATGAAAATACATCTTTTTGTTTCCATAAAAATCTCTTTAACTGGGCTGCTTCCTGATCTTCCTCTCCAGAGCAATTCACACAGTGCTGGAATTGTTATCTCAAGACTTATTCCAAACATCTTCATTCTTTCCTTAATCTGAGAAACCAGTAGGACATATCAAATTATAGTCACTATACTAAATTACAATTCCTCAGAGGTGCAAGATACTTTCTTGGTGATAAATTTATCTAAAGATAGAGGAAAAATCCCAATAGCCTTTAGGCTGTTGTCAGTATTTTCAGTTGCTAAATGACACTGGGCTCTATTCTGATCTCTGTAACCTATTCAGGGCCTGATTCACAATATGGCTCCCACCATGTTCTTTGCTGTCATTTCCTGCCTATAAAATGCTTTGCTCACACTGGTCTCCTTAAAGAGTTTTGTGGGTATCAGATCAGATCAGTCGCTCAGTCGTGTCTGACTCTTTGCGACCCCATGAATCGCAGCACGACAGGCCTCCCTGTCCATCACCAACTCCCGGAGTTCATCCAGACTCACATCCATCGAGTCAGTGATGCCATCCAGCCATCTCATCCTCTGTCATCCCCTTCTCCTCCTGCCCCCAATCCCTCCCAGCATCAGAGTCTTTTCCAATGAGTCAACTCTTTGCATGAGGTGGCCAAAGTACTGGAGTTTCAGCTTTAGCATCATTCCTTCCAAAGAAATCCCAGGGCTGATCTCTTTCAGAATGGACTGGTTGGATCTCCTTGCAGTCTAAGGGACTCTCAAGAGTCCTCTCCAACACCACACTTCAAAAGCATCAATTCTTCGGTGCTCAGCCTTCTTCACAGTCCAACTCTCACATCCATACATGACCACAGGAAAAACCATAGCCTTGACTAGACGAACCTTTGTTGGCCAAGTAATGTCTCTGCTTTTGAACATGCTATCTAGGTTGGTCATAACTTTCCTTCCAAGGAGTAAGCGTCTTTTAATTTCATGGCTGCAGTCACCATCTGCAGTGATTTTGGAGCACAGAAAAATAAAGTCTGACACTATTTCCACTGTTTCCCCATCTATTTCCCATGAAGTGGTGGGACTGGATGCCATGATCTTCATTTCTGAATATTGAGCTTCAAGCCAACTTTTTCACTCTCCTCTTTCACTTTCATTAAGAGGCTTTTGAGTTCCTCTTCACTTTCTGCCATAAGGGTGGTGTCATCTGCATATCTGAGGTTATTGATATTTCTCCCAGCAATCTTGATTCCAGCTTGTGTTTCTTCCAGTCCAGCGTTTCTCATGATATACTCTGCATAGAAGTTAAATAAACAGGGTGACAATATACAGCCTTGACGAACTCCTTTCCTATTTGGAACCAGTCTGTTGTTCCATGTCCAGTTCTAACTGTTGCTTCCTGACCTGCATACAAATTTCTCAAGAGGCAGATCAGGTGGTCTGGTATTCCCATCTCTTTCAGAATTTCCACAGTTTATTGTGATGCACACAGTCAAAGGCTTTGGCATAGTCAATAAAGCAGAAATAGATGCTTTTCTGGAACCCTCTTGCTTTTTCTATGATCCAGAGGATGTTGGCAATTTGGTCAAATGCAAACTGTTGCAACAGTGCAGTCTTTCTTAAAATACAATTATCTAGAATCCTCTTTTCCAGGCTGCATTTCTCTCAGAGTGTCAGATGATTGGATTTTAGCTGTGCTTTGTATAGATGGTTCAAGCTACTCTGGATCTCCAGCTCAATCAGGTAGCTTTAAAAGTCAATGAGTACTGTGTCTTCCGACTGAGCAATACTTTAACATCACAGCTTGTACTAACTTGAAGAAGAGCAAGCAAATAACGGAGTTGCTTTCCACCCCTCTCTCTGTCCCATTCGCTTGTCTCCCTCCAAAAAGTTTTGGCTGAAAGGACAGAGAGGCTCACTTCTGGAGTCTCTGCTCTCTATGGGCTGCCCCCTCGATTCTTCTCTGAAGTGACATCCTCCTTGTGTATTCTCAGCAGTTTTTCCTTCCACAATTTCCAGAGGAGCCTCTCCATGACTCTGTGGCAGTGGCTGCCCTGCTTTTAGTGATCTCTCAAATTAGTAGTCAACTCTCAGAGTCAGCTTCTCTCAGCAGTGAGAGTCAATGACCCTGACTTCTGGCATCTTCCTGCAGCTCTTTGGAGTGGGAACTGTTTAAACCTATAATGTTTACTGTTCTTGGCTCATGACCAGTACCCGCTCCTAACTGCCAGCCTGCGCCGAGTCTCCAGCCGCCCTTTTCTTTTCTTGGCAGTTCTTAGCTAAATCCTTAACCAGTTAGGTAAGCCAGAATCACTCTCAGTCATATCTGAAGGTGATTGCAAAAAGGTCCTCTGGAGCTCTTGAAATGGCTTTGATGGCTACATTCTCTCAAAAATAGCCTTTCCAAGTTATTTTAAATCAACCTAGAGTTGGAGGAGGGGAGGAAAATCTTCAACGCTTGCTGCACAGTTACTCACTTGATTTTTCTTTCTGTTTATCTGTGCCCTACAGTTAATTTACTCAGGGCAAGTATTCTTAATCATTAATACTCTCTCAAAAGGCCAGTGTTCTTCATGGTTAACATTCTTACACAATTTACAGGCAATGACCTAACTCAACATAGAGGACACTTTGGTATTGTCTCTTCATGAGCCTCTAGATCACTCATCAGTAATATATGTCATGGCTTAGGAATCACTTTGGTATTCACCCCCCCCTCCCCCGCCACAGTGTACTGCAAGGAAGATAACACAGCATGGTAGCTGAGAGTATGAGATCTGACATTACAATAGCCTGTAGTAAAATCCTGCCTCTCTCACTTATTAATTATGTAACTCTGGGCAAGTGACTTTATTTTCCCAGCTCCTAGAATCCTTGTGTGCTACATGAGGATGATAATTACATCTATCATCCTCATTTGTATGGATGCTATGGATGCCTGATGCAGTCAGCAGTCCATAAAATTTTATGTTGTGAGTTTTTTGCACACTCCACTTAGATGTACAAAGCAAATAGATTATTTTCAACTTTCTAAAAAATCATTTTGGCCTTCCTCATGAACCAAAATAGGAACCCAAAGAACTATCCTGGTAACTAGTTTATTGCAACTTGGTCCTTTAAAGTAATGCTTGGCCTCCTTAGATAAAAATAATCAGTCTTCCATCCTGCTTTGCCTGCAGCCCTCCAAAATGACATCTGATATATGAAGGATGGGTGAAATTAACTATGTCTTCATCACATCAGGGAATACAGCATTCAGAGATCCATGTGAAATCCTTGTACTTTAGTCTCCATGGTGATGACTTTCTGTACCCTGCTTGGCCTGCTGGTATCCCAGCTCAAGTCTAGGCATTGACTGGTCTTTTTTACAGTGTCATTATTTCCCTGTGAAGCATCCCAGTGACTCAGCCTACTGGCAGTCTGGACACCTTCCCCTCCCCCCAAATTACTTTTGGGTTTAAACCTAGAAAAGGGATATTAGCACCTGCATGTCTTTGTTCTCTCTGTTTTGTCCCAAGATAGGAAGACCAGGATTCTTTTTTACCTCTCTAGATCCTGTTTTCCTGTTCACAGCTTCAGCTTTATGACTTAAGTTTAATGTTGGATTGGATGTAGATATAAAAGTGAGATTTACTTTCTGATAAGAGAATTCAATTTAGAGGTACTTTAAAATACTATACCTGTTTTACTCTCTTCCTGCTAAACCTTGTACCCTCTTCCCATTTCTGACACTAAGTTTCTAAGATAGACATTAGGTATCTGAGGCTGCAGACAAATGCTCAGTCATGTCTGACTCTTTGTGACCCCATGGACTGTAGCCTGCGAGGCTCCTCTGTCCTTGGGATTTTTCCAGGCGTGAATACTGCAGTGGGTTGCCATTTCATTCTACAGGGGATCCTTCCGACCCAGGGATCTAACACAGTGCTCTTGAGTCTGCTGCATTGGCAGGCAGCTTTTTAGCCACTAGTGCCCCCTGAGGTTCTCCAAATTTGACCAAATAATTCTGGGGGTCTTTGCACCCCTGGATCTTGGTTCTCTCCCAGCACTGGGATCGTTCCTCTTCCACATGCACATCAGCAGAGTCTGGAACAAATCTCCTGTGGGTTGGGAATCACCAGTAGAGGAGTGGAGTGGTGTCTCTGCCTGAAGTCAGCAGGAACTGCATGTCTCTGAGCTCCTGCTAGGCCCCCCTTTCCCTCCCAGTCTCTGAGTTGAGAGAAGAGCCATTGAACGGAGCTGGCTCCTCGAGACAGGTGCTACGGGCCTTGGTTTCACAAAACTGTGGGTTTTCTTTTCGGCTTAGCTGTCTCTTTAAATTTTTTTTACTGGTCTCAATTTCCCAGCTTTTTCGCTGGTAGAACTTGGCTTCTCTCTCTTGAGTCCAAAAAGGGGGCTTAGAAATCATTGTCATTGCCTCACTCTTTCTTCTTTCGGTTGACTATTGGTATCTACCTGAGCATTAGAATTTTTTTTTTTTTTTAAAGCAAAGTTACTGTCCTGACTTCAAGATGACTAAGTATAGATTTGAAATTAGTCCAAAGTACAGATTTTTGCTAAGCACAAATCTTTTTAAAAGAACAATCCTGACAGGTTTACCCAGTCTGTCATCTCCAGCCCTCTCCCTAGGCACTAAGTTTCTTCTTCCCTACTCATCCTCCCTGGGTTTTTTCCCTTATATTTAAATGGAGTTTGAAGTAAAACACTGTTGCTCAGTGTGGAAGAATGAGCACCTCATTTGGTTTCCTAGTGAAAATTCGCTCAGCTTGGGGTTAGAATTTTGTTAGCTACCTGCTACACAAATATGCCCTTCAGTTTGTTTGCAAAAGTCCAAGGAGATCACTGACTGAGAAGTTTAACAGAGCTTTTAAAAAAATGAGGAATTTTAATTAGAACATATGACAGAGAAGTCAGCTTGTAGCATTCCTAGCATACACCTAAAAAAACCAAAAGAAATGATGCTCCGGTTTTTCTCTTTCTTTCTTGATGTTTATTCAAGACACCAGAGATCCCACTTTGGTTGGGTTAAGGAGATGAGATAAAAAGGAACTTCCTCATTGTGCAGTTAACCTTGGGCCAACTAGTGACCCTTAGATCAAATTAGTGAACAGGTCACTTGGTATCCATGACCTCACTTTGTCCACCTTTGAATACCTAGTATAGTACGGTTTTCACAGCCAAATATGCCCTAATATGTGGAGCCACATTTAGAGGTACAAATTCTGGACAGAATTCTTATTTCCTCTCCAATCCTCATCTCCATCTCAAGGGCTGAAGGATGGTGAGAAGAAGCATGTGGATGAAATGAATATAAAGTTTATATTCGCTTTCATGAATATAAAGTTCATGATTGGGGTGGCAGTTATATACTTTGACACAATCTATGTACTTTCCATATCTATTACCTAGCCAGAGCTATCCACAGCGACCCACAGACAAGTATAAATGAAAATGTAAACGTGAAGTAAAAGAATCAAAATGCAAAATATAATCTAAGTCAGGCTTCCTTTTTTCCTCATAAGTTGTTGTTGTTCAGTGGCTAAGTTGCGTCTGACCTGTCTTTCAGTATCTCCAGGAGTTTGCTCAAATTCTCGACCACTGAGTTGATGATGTTATCCAACCATCTCATCCTCTGCCGCCACCTTCTCCTTTTGCCTTTAATCTTTTCCAGCATCAACCATGTCTTTTCCAATGAGTCAGCTTTTCGCCTCAGGTGGCCAAAGTATTGGACCTTTAGTTTCAGTATTAGTCCTTCCAATGAATATTCAGGGTTGATTTCCTATCGCATTGACTAGTTTGATAGCCTTGCTGTCCAAGGGACTCTGAAGCATCAGTTCTTCGGTGCTCAACTTTCTTTATGGTTCAACTCTCACATCCATACATGACTACTGAAAAAACCATAGCTTTGACTATATGGACCTTCGTCAGCAAAGTGATGTCTCTGGTTTTTAATATTCTGTGTAGGTTATCATAGCTTTCCTTCCAAGGAGTAAGCATTTTTTAATTTCACGGCTGCAGTTACTGTCAGCTGCGATTTTGGAGCCCTAGAAAATAAAATCTGCCTCTGTTTCCACTTTCCCCCCTTCTGTTTGCCATGAAGTGATGGAACCAGATGCCATGATCTTAGTTTTTTTAATGTTGAGCTTTAAGCCAGGTTTTGCACTCTCCTCTTACACCCTCATCAAGAAGCCCTTTAGTTGCTTTTCACTTTCTACCATTAGAGTGGTAATATTTGTGTATCTGAGGTTGTTGATGTTTCTCCTGGCAACCTTGATTCCAGCTTGTGTTTCATCCATCTGGCATTTTTCATGATGTACTTTGCATGTAAGTTAAACAAGCAGGGTGACAATATACAGCCTTGTTGTACTTCTTCCCAATTTTGAACCAGTCAATTGTTCCATGTAAGGTTCTAATTATTGCTCCTTAACCCACATACAGGTTTTTCAGGAGACAGATAAGGTGGTCTGGTATTCCCATCTCTTTAAGAATGTTCCACAGTTTGTTGTGATCCACACAGTCAAAGGCTTTCACATAGTCAAAAAAGCAGAAGTAGATGTTTTTCTGAAATTCCCTTGCTTTCTCTACGATCTCACAAATGTTGGCAATTTGATCTCTGGTTCCTCTGCTTTTTCTAAACCCAGCTTGGGCTTTTTCATTTCTATTGGAGCAAAATTCCAGGTCATCTGGGAAAAGGAATCTCCTTAGTTGTTCTCATTACTGGGCTAGCAACCTCCCATCTACTTCTGCCTGTATGTCGCCTGAGGTGAACACGAATAGCCTTAATACCGAATGGGCTTTTATATCCTGCAGCATCTGACTGACAGAAGAAACCAGCTTCCTTTATGTCAAGGATTATTACTTTATTTATTTATTTATTTATTTTTAGGGTATTGTATAATCTGAGTTTTATTTTATTTTTTTTTATTTTTTAAATTTTATTTTATTTTTAAACTTTACATAATTGTATTAGTTTTGCCAAATATCAAAATGAATCCATCACAGGTATACATGTGCTCCCCATCCTGAACCCTCCTCCCTCCTCCCTCCCCATACCATCCCTCTGGGTCGTCCCAGTGCACCAGCCCCAAGCATCCAGTATCATGCATCGAACCTGGACTGGCATCTCGTTTCATACATGATATTTTACATGTTTCAATGCCATTCTCCCAAATCTTCCCACCCTCTCCCTCTCCCACAGAGTCCATAAGACTGTTCCATACATCAGTGTCTCTTTTGCTGTCTCGTACACAGGGTTATTGTTATCATCTTTCTAAATATTATAGACAAGCAAACTAGTTACCTTAGATGATGCATCAATACATGCTTCAGAGGAATCCAAACTAATTCACTGATAAATTCTTAAATAATCACCTTAAAAATTTTTATTGGAGTGCAATTCCTTTACACTGTTGTGTTAGTTTCTGCTCTACAGCAAAGTGAATCAGTTGTACATATACATATATCCCCTCTTTTTTGGATTTTCTTCCCATTTAGGTCACCTTAGAGCACTGAGTAGAGTTCCCTGTGCTGTACAGCAGGCACTCACTAGTTATCATTGCAGGCACTCACTAGTTATCATTGCAGGCACTCACTAGTTATCATTGCAGGCAGACTCTTTACTGTCTGAGCCACCAGGGAAGTACCCATCTAATTCATACATAGTATCAATAGTGCATATATCAGTCCACTCTCCTGATTTATCCCATCCCCTTTGGTGTCCATACGTTTGTTCTCTATATCTGTGTATTTCTGCTTTGAAATAGGTTCATCTGTATAAATATTTGTTTTTAAATCACTGCAACATAACTAAGTGATAATGGAAATATGGCTGAGAAACTGAACAGATAACCATGAAGGTTAGTTGTGGTGGTGGTTATTATAATCATTTGCTATTACCAAAGATAGTTGTTTTGACATTTTAAAGATCCAAATTGTGTGATATTTAAACTGATGCAAAGAATACCAGTTTCCTCCACCTTCTCACTCCAAATACGTTAGACGTTGATGTCTCCATATTGAATCAGAAAATGATATATCTATGAGCAGAGACTTTGATTTTTTTTAGGCCCATGTCACCTAGATCAAAATAAAGATTTTATTGGAAGCACATTTATTTAGTTCAGCTGGTTAGGAATGCAAAGGAAGCCATGAGAAGATCATGTGACTCCAGGCCAATATAATTTGGGACATATTTCACACAGGAGTAACTAAGGCCTGTCCACACTGGTTTAAATACACCTACAGCTCAGCTGTGGAGGAGAATGCCTTTAGGTAAGCAAACTGAAACCCATCTTCTGTGGACGATTCTGTTCAAAAACAAATGTGCAGTGGCACCAAGTCAGCATGCCGACCTCTCAGTGCAGGCTGGCAGGCAGCCAGGGCAAGCCTGCTGAGAGAGAAAATTAAAGGAAGAAAAATAAAGCAGCTGCACAAGGTGAAGTCTGATGGCAGCCGTGGAGACTCCTGGGTGAGCGAGAGAAAAAGGTCAAGGTTTTGCTTATGTGGCGCCTTCAGAGTTGAAGCCACTGCTGGGGTGCCTTAATTTCACAAAAGTCCCAGTCCTTCTACTAGGGGAAAAAATACACACATACACAAACCATCTAGGAGCTTGAGTACTGAAGTGTGGTGTTAGGAACAAATAGCCTCCAGAGACCACTGTTTTGTTTTTAGCATTTGTCAATTGTAGGATATCTGGATTTTGAAGTTATTCATCAACCTCTGGGTTAGGATCAATGACTCCTCAAAATTAATACAGTGTGTGAAAGTGCTTCATTCCAAGAAGGAATAGGAAGAAAGTGACTTCAGAGCAGAAAGTGTTTCTGGATACGAGTACAAAAAGATACTCAATCTTCTGACCAGCGGCTCCCATACCCAAGTCTTCATCAAATATCTCTCACTGCATTATTAATTGCTGGTCTTAGGGTTCCTGGCTGCAGAACACAGAAGTTCATTTTTCTCTGAAGACTCCCCACCTCACCAACTCATGCTGACCTGTCTCTTTGACAATTCCTATTTCCCAGTTTATTCAGCAGATGGTTATTGAGCTCCTGATGTGAAGAGCTGACTCATTGGAAAAGACCCTGATGCTGGGAAAGATCAAGGGCAGGAGAAGAAGGGGACGACAGATGATGAGATGGTTGGATGTCATCATTGACTCAATGACATGAATGTGAGCAAGCTCCAGGAGATGGTGACGGACAGAGAAGCCTGGCATGCTGCAGTCCATGGGGTAGCAAAGAGTCAGACACAACTGAGCAACTGAACAACAGTTGTGTGCCACAGAAATGGTAGCTCTTGATTCTCAGCATTACATAATTATTTGTCATTCTTAGGACCATGTCCCATCTAAGGCTGCTAAGTTGCAAAACTTGAGATATGTTATCATTCATATTGTCATCTTTATAAATGACTTCTCTTGGAGCTGTGCTATTCAGAGGTTTTATATTTAAACAAAGAAGACTGTATGCTCTTTGAGGGAAAAACCACATATGTTGCTTCTTGAAGTTATCGCTTGAGTTTAGCAGAAGATGCTGTACCCAATAGTTGCTCAGTTAATGGAAGCATATTCTTATGACAATGATGACTGTAGTGAATTTATCTCCCCTGAGGAAATAATTAAGTATATGCACAGTTCAAGTTGTCTGGTTCCTGAACATTAAGCATTAATTACTCTTTCACTACCACCTTTTTCTTACTCCTCATCTTAAGACTGTGAACAATACTCAGATAGGGGAGAGATTTCGTAATGACAGATTTTTATCAAGGAAAAGAATTCAGTTTAAATCAAACACAGTTCAAATCATCTTGGTACAGATTCCCATGGTTTTATTTTAGCCAGAGACAGCATACATCTTTGCTTTTACTGCATTATTCAGACTGGTTTCATAGTAAATGAAATAGAAGTATTAATTTTCATGCACACGATTATAGTTCCTTATGTATGCTTTACTACCATGGAGATTGCTAAAAACTCACTTGGGGGACTCTGAAACAAGCCCACTCCCCATTGTTTACTGAGATCACTTGGAAATTATTTAACCCATTTTGTCCCAGTTTCTAAGTTGACTTTGTATTCCATGATAGTTTTCTTATAGACACAAGACAGTTTCACAGTCCATATTTGGAAATTATATATAATTTCGCACATTAAACTTTGCTATTTATTTAACTTCCAGTGAAAGTTCCAAGCTAGTATAGTTGGAAGCTACAAACAAATGCAAGCAAATAGTCTCCCTCCGGCTAGTCAAGGCTATGGTTTTTGCAGTGGTCATGTATGGATGTGAGAGTTGGACTGTGAAGAAAGCTGAGCGCCATAGAATTGATGCTTTTGAACTGTGGTGTTGAAGAAGACTCTTGAGAGTCCCTTGGACTGCAAGGAGATCCAACAAGTCCATTCTGAAGGAGATCAGCCCTGGGATTTCTTTGGAAGGAATGATGCTAAAGCTGAAACTCCAGTACTTTGGCCACCTCATGCGAAGAGGTAACTCATTGGAAAAGACTCTGATGCTGGGAGGGATTGGGGCAGAAGGAGAAGGGGATGACAGAGGCTGAGATGACTGGATGGCATCACTGACTTGATGGACGTGGGTCTGGGTGAACTCCGGGAGTTGGTGATGGACAGGGAGGCCTGGCGTGCTGCGATTCATGGGGTTGCAAAGAGTCGGACACGACTGAGTGACTGAACTGAACTGAACTGATGGAGAAGGAGAAGGCGATGGCAACCCACTCCAGTACTCTTGCCTGGAAAATCCCATGGATGGAGGGGCCTGGTGGTCTGCAGTCCATGGGGTCGCTAGAAGTCGGACACGACTGAGTGACTTCACTTTATTTTTTCACTTTCATGCATTGAAGAAGGAAATGGCAACCCACTGCAGTGTTCTTGCCTGGAGAATCCCAGGGACGGGGGAGCCTGGTGGGCTGCCATCTATGGGGTCGCACAGAGTCGGACACGACTGTAGCGACTTAGCAGCAGCAGCAGCATGGAGAAGGAAATGGCAACCCACTCCAGTACTCTTGCCTGGAAAATCCCATGGATGGAGGGGCCTGGTGGTCTGCAGTCCATGGGGTCGCTAGAAGTCGGACACGACTGAGTGACTTCACTTTATTTTTTCACTTTCATGCATTGAAGAAGGAAATGGCAACCCACTGCAGTGTTCTTGCCTGGAGAATCCCAGGGACGGGGGAGCCTGGTGGGCTGCCATCTATGGGGTCGCACAGAGTCGGACACGACTGTAGCGACTTAGCAGCAGCAGCAGCATGGAGAAGGAAATGGCAATCCACTCCAGCATTCTTGCCTGGAAAATCCCATGGACAGAGGAGTCTGGGGGGCTACAGTCCATGGCGTCACAAGAGTCCGACACAACTTGGTTACTAAACCACCACCACCACCATTGTTCAATAAAGTGTTAGACTTCAGACTGGGACACAGATGATTTTAAACCATGGCTCTTGTGCTCAAAAAACATATAATTTGAAGACTGATGGAGATGATTACAAATGGTTGAAAACAATGATGTAATGACTGTATTTTGCATTTAATATTATTTTAAATATGCCACAAGAATGATGTAGAATGTGTTGAAGCTTGAAGTGGTACTTTAAAAATGAGTTGAAATTGAATGCTCAAGGATACATAGCTAGGTATCACTTTCACTCTCTGTCATCACTGAGACAGCCAAATATTCACTAATGTCTATCTAGCCTAGACTCTATACACATGCATTTCCCTATAACTTGAAATATTTTTCCTTAGATTTCAAATTAAATTTTACTTCCTCAGCTCCCTTTCAATCCAGATCTGGTTAATTCTCTATTTTACTTTGTTGCTTTTATCAGACCTGAAAGGAAATAATTGTATAATTATATTTTTATGTTTATCGCTTTGATAAAAATGCAGGTTCCAAAGTGTGAGGGTCAGGTATACTTTGCTCATTATCTGATGCAATTTCTAACACATCCTAAGTACTTGATGCCTAACATGTATGACGGAGAAGGCAATGGCACCCCACTCCAGTACTTTTGCCTAGAAAATCCCATGGACGGAGGAGCCTGGTAGGCTGCAGTCCATGGGGTCGCTAGAGTCGGACACGACTGAGCAACTTCACTTTCACTTTTCACTTTCATGCATTGGAGAAGGAAATGGCAACCCACTCCAGTGTTCTTGCCTGGAGAATCCCAGGGACAGGGGAGCCTGGTGGGCTGCCGTCTATGGGGTCACACAGAGTTGGACACGACTGAAGCGACTTAGCAGGAGCAGCAGCAACATGTATGAATGAATGAGCCAAGCCAAGTAGAAGCTGGGAGAATAAAGATGAACAAGACTTAGTGTTAGTCTGGAAGAATATAGCATATAACAAGAAGAGCAGGGACCCATAAAGCAGTTAAGATTTTTAGGGACAGCTTTTTCAGAAAAGTTTTATAATGAAGAATTTTCAATGTGGAGAGGATTTATAGTGTTCCTAACTTGTGAAGATCACTTTGTCCCACAATATATAATTCCACCTACCTAATATAAGCCTGAATGGATACACTACAAGATCTACTTGCAGATTTTAAAAGAGTTATGAGACAAATGCCTTTGAGAGAGTAAATGCATTTGAAGCACAGTACTTTTAAAATAAATTACAATCTGAAATGGTACTCTAGGGAGAGTGGAAAGATTCAAAATGCTCTTTGTTCTTTGATTTTTTTCCCGTCATTCGTATGTAATTATTCTTCTCTTTTGTCTTTGGAATTATTGTTTTATGCTTCACATTTCAGCCTGTTTATTATATGACAAGATTAATAACTGACACAAAAATAACCAGTAATTATAGGCATTTGCTATTTTATGAAGCAAAAGAGATGACAATTAGCAGGTTTTAGAACATTGGAGATTTTATTTTTAGATGTATTTTTCCTGATATTAATTGCTATATGTAAGTCAACTGCAGTACTCAGTTGTAGTAGTATAATTATGTTGGATGAAAGAAATGATAATTCAGAAGTGCATATGCGTGTATACAAATATAACACCATTGTAAAAATTGTCCTTAGTGAAGGCTTAAGAAAAATACAACTGATTCAAACAAAGCTAAGCATTTTAGTACAAAGTGAATCAAGAGAATTGATGTTTTCTCTTGTTTAAAAGAAAAACTAAAAAATGCATTATTCTGGTGGTAAACATCGATAATGGGGACGCTATGCATGTGTGGGGGGCAGGAATACATGGAAAATCTCTGTATTTTCTCAATTTTGCTGTGAATCTAAAACTGCTCTAAAAAATGAAGTCTTAATAAAAAGAAAAATAAAAACCTGTCTGGAATGTCATCCATGATTGTGTTCTATGATTAGTCGCTCAGTCATGTCCAACTCTTTGCGGTCCCAGGGACTATAGCCCACCAGGCTCCTCTGTCCATGGGGATTCTCCAGGCAAGAATAGTGGAGTGGGTTGCCATGCTCTCCTCCAGGGGATCTTTCCAACCTAGGGATCACACTCAGGTCTACCACATTGTAGGTAGATTCTTTACTGGGGAAGCCCATGAATACTGGAGTGGGTAGCCTATCCCTTCTCCAGGCGAACTTCCTGACCCAGGAATTGAACCTGGGTCTCCTGCATTGCAGGCAGATTCTTTACCAGCTGAGCTACCATGGAAGCCCATCCATGATTATAACAGGAAATAAAAACATGCACAAGGAAGATAATCGTATTGGAGAATTTAAGTCCATAAAATTTTTGGTTATCTCTATTTTATCATACTATAAATAGAAACAATTTTGCTATGAATGGGCTTGATGTGGCACAGATATTGCTGGTTCAGGAAAAGGAGTTCAGTCAAATGTTCTCCCTCCGTGTAAATCTTATGTCTGGGTTTTAGGTATACAAGTAGAGAATACTCTCTTCTTTTTTTAAATTATTTTTTGTTTAGGAGCAAATAAATGTCCTGCCTCTTAATTTTCATTCAAATGTATAAATATGACATATTAGGTATATGTAATGTAATATATAATAGCATACATAGCTGAATCATTCAAGGATACATTCACAATGAGTTATATAGTATCTGACAAACAATGACTTTAAAAAAGTTAACTTTCTTATGCAAAAATAATCCTGGAGGAAGGAAACACAGGGCAAATGTAGCTACTTCAGGAAGTCATCAGAGAAACAGGTTGCTTCTTTCTTCTTTACTAGAGTGCCCTACTATAGTATGTGGCTTTCATCCTCATGGTCTCAAGATGGCTGCCACATTTCCAAGGAACACATCCAGTATATTATATAACTCATTAGTGAAAGAATCCTTGATTGATTCAGCATGAAGAAGAAGGCAAAAGAGAAGGGGGTTGGAATGGATGTTGATTGAGCCACCTTAAGAAGTTCCTAAACATCTAAAATATTTACTTAAGAAGCTGTGCCTAACAAGTTATACTGTCCCTTCAGAAGATCCTTGTAACACAGATACTTAGTCAATGAAGTTGGAGGACAACTGCTTTGGTTACTCTAGCTGTGTAACAAACTACCCCAACTTGGTGGTAAAAACAGTTAACTTTTTTCTGTGCTCACGTATTGTGTTGGTCAGAAATTCAGATAGGACATATTGGAAATAGCTTGTCTATGAGCCACAGAGTCTGGGCCCTAAGCTAATATGCTGATGCCAAGGGCTGGGGGTGACTCTTATCATGGGAGGCCTGGAATCATTCAGAGGCTACTTCACTTACATGCCAGGCATCTGGGCTGGGATGCCTTGAAGGCTGTACTCAGCTGAAGGATCAGCTGGAATACCTACACATGGCCCTCTCATGCTGCCTGGACTTCTCTCAGCCCGGGGGCGAGAGTCACAGAGAGAATATCCCAAGAGCAAGTGTGACAAGTAACTCAGGTTAAAACAACATGGTCTTTTTTGATGTAGCCTTGGAATTTCAGAGTGACTTAATAGAAGCAGTCACAAGTGCACCCAGATTCATGGGGAACCAACAAAGACCCTTTTCTCTCAATAGGAGGAGACTCAAGGAGTTTTTGCAACCTTTTAGGTCCAATACTTTGGACACCTGATGTGAAGAGCTGACATTGGAAAAGACCCTGATGCTGGGAAAGATAGAGGGCAAAAGGAGAAGTGGTGACAGAGAATGAGATGGTGGGATGGCATCATCAACTCAATGGACATGAGTTTGAGCAAATTCTGGGAGATAGTGAAGGACAGGGAAGGCTGGTGTGCTGCAGCCCATGGGGTCACAAAGAGTCAGACATGACTGAGCTACTGAAGAAGAACAACAAAAAAACTTTTACAGGCACTTCCCTGGAGGTCAAGTGGTTAAGACTCCATGCTTTCTCTGTAGGGGGTGCCGGTTGGATCTGTGATTAGGGAACTGAGATCCACCAGGCTGCGTGGCCAAAAAAAAAAAAAAAAAAACAACAGAGTTGAAAATACTGCCTTAGTAACAAAAGTGAAAAGTGAAAGTGAAAGTGAAGTCGCTCAGTTGTGTCCAACTCTTTGCGAACCCATGGACTGTAGCCCACCAGGCTCCTCCGTCCATGGGATTCTCCAGGCAAGAATGCTGGAGTGGGTTGTCATTTCCTTCTCCAGCCTTAGTAACAAGGATGGGACTAAACATAGAACATGATTCTCTCTTTTCTTCAATTTTCCTTACCATCTTCACCATTCCTACCACACATTGAGGAAAGGCAGTTTTAAATCTATTGGGAAAAAAACCTTTCCTGTATTTCTGAAGGGTGGGAAGCTGTTTAACCCACCAGGCAGGACGGAGCACCCAGAAGCAAGGCTGGTCCCCAGTGGCCGAGTCTGATTACGGTGGAGCATGGCTGGGACAGGGCTGCAGACACATAATTAAGCAGTCTCATCCTCATAAAGTGGCTCTCCTCTTAAGTACTGTCAGAAATTTTTCGATGTGTGAATTATCTGAGTGTAGAAAATCGCTTTTCTATTTTCCACAGAGTGTGGAATGTATGACCTGTGTCTATGTGAAAGCAGCCAGCTATAAAGTTAGATCACTGAACAGACAGTGAAGTGGAACCAGAGAAGGTTCCTCTTTACTTGAAGCGAGGAGTGGCGTGTTGTCATATTCTTTACAGCACAGGAAAAATATCACAGCAGCATTTCTGAGTGAATCAGGTCCATGAAGAACAATTTCAGGCATTAGATACCATTTCTGGTCTCAAGGCCCTTATAGTAATATCCTTTGCAGCTAAGTGCTGTGGAATGATTTAATCCTGGCTTACAAACACTTACTAACTCCAAGACTCTGGACATTTTTTTTTAGCTCTTTCTCTCTTTCCACTTCTTTTTCTCATCTCAGGAAGTGGGGATAAAAATGCCTATCTTAGTTACTGTGAGGATTAAATGCAAATTCTTCCTAGGATACCCTGGACTCCCCGAAGAGTCCCCCTACCTCCCCGTGTCTGTCCCTGGTGATGGACAGTCTGCAGGTACCTGAAGGGTGTCAGCTTCGCTTGGAAAATGTCCATGATGCTAAGAGACTGGATTAACTGTCTTGTCTATGTACTCCCAAAACGAACTTTGGGCTTACCCCTGTCAGAGTTCTTAACATTCAACCATGCACTTCACAGATTCTAACTGAAAAACAATTGTGTGCCAGGGACTGTACTAGGGTCTGGAAATGCAGCAATGAATATAATCAGAACAATCTCTGCTCTGGTGTTTTGCCACTCTAGTGAAGCAAAAGAGGCAATAAACAAGGAAGCAAAATAAGAATAAAAATAATTCCACCTTGTGAAAAAGGCTGTAGGGATCCAGAAAACACGGTATAACTCTCTGTGTATTAATGCTGTTTATTCTCACAACAACTTCTTGAAGAAAGTATCCTTCTTACTCCCACTTTACAGATGAGGAGACCAAGGTAGAAGGGTGAAGTAATTTGCACGAGACTACAGATCTAGGAAATGGCAGAACTTGGATCCAAACCTAGACAATCTGCTTTCGAAAGCCCATATTCTCACTACTCTGTTATTAGCTATCTCTCCAAAGGCATTTGATATTGTATTGATATTTACTTTTCACTTTGATGTTTCTCCTAGTGGACCATGAATAAATGGATGGTTAGAGTTCAGTCCCATGAATCATGCCCAGCTTTTAGTACATTCTCAATAACTGTTTATTGAATGAATGCATGAATGCATGCCTGCAGTGAGCAAATGTAGATGAAATAAAACATTCATCCAGTGCTTAGCATCATATAAGTATATAAAATGTTAGTTCTCCCTCCCTCTGTTACTCTCCAACTCCTTATGTTAGACTCCCATAGCCTGCTGCAAACTTGAAGTAACTGGAAGATTTATAGGGGAAAGGGGGGTCACCTTCACAATGTATCAAAAAAAATAAACTAAGAAAACAAAGTCTTTTAATTTGTTAGCAAATGATGAAAAAGAGTAACTTTGGTGACTTTTGAAGAAAAACACATGGAAGCAAGGAAACTGTAAAGTAATAAATTTCCTTCCTCCGACATAAAAATGATGGCCCCTGTGTTTTAAAGGAAAGCAATTTGGAAAACTTCCACACATACACAGTTCAGGGAAAATGTAGGGAGAAATATGAAGTTAGTTAAATGTCTTTAATAGGCACTTCAAAGTCTTGGACCATTAAATCATTTCCACAGCTTTTTGACTGTTATCACCCCCTAGCCATTGCCAAAACCACTCCTTGAAAGGTTGCAATAAATTTGAAAGGCAAATCAGATTTGGAAATTTTGCATGAGAGAGAACGGTGTCTTGTACTTTAGAAATGTTTTTCAATGTCAGGACATAGCTGCCTCTTGCAAAGATGAGTTTGGGAGCAGTGACCTTTGTCGATGACTTCTCTTTGTTAGATTTTTGCCCTACAGGATTTTGGAAGCCTGGTCACAGGAACATTTAAGGATACCAGGTGGTTTTGAAATGCTTGGTTGAGCTGGGTGACTTATCTAGACTTGAATGTAACATTTGAAGAAAGCAATTCTTCTATGAAGAAAGTGAACATTTTTACAAGACTGATTAATCTCAAGGCTTTCAGGAGTAACTACAATGTACTTGCTGCCGCTGCTGAGTTTGATGGAAAAGGATGGTGCTTAGACTGGATGCTCGTGTCCCTCTAAAATTCATATGTTGAAATTAGAAATCTCAAGGTGATGGCATTAGCAGATGGGGCATTTGGAAGGTGACTAGCATTTGGAAGGTTCCACCCTCATGACCAGGATTAGCACCCTTAGAAAAGCGAGCTCCCTTGACCTTTTGCATCATGAGGTTACAGCAAGAAGACTGTCATCCATGGACCAGGGAGCCAGCCCTCCCCAGACACTGAATTTGGGAGCATATCATCTTTCCCTTTCTTGCTTGCAGGTCTATGAGAAATAAATGCCTGTTGTTTATAAGTCACCTGGGCTATGGTACTTGTTACAGAATTCTGAATGGACTAAGACAGATGGTAAGCCTCAGAGGAAAGCAAGAGGTCATTTCCTATGCATATATATTTTTTAACCCAGTACCAGGTTTAAGTTGTTTCCAGTTAAACATGTAGAGTGTCACAGTCAAAATCAGCCCATGCAACTTCTGTCCCAAACACTTTATCTCTTGAAGATGCACTAAAACTGTTCGTAGGTGGTCTAGCAATGTTAGGATGAGACTTTATGTTAAATGAATTACCTGAAATGTGCATAGTTATAAATTTAAAAAAATAGTATTATATATTATTAACCACATAGTTTCCATGCAAAGTCTCTATTTTCAATCTAATTTATAATTCCAGAGTTAGAGGATTGAGCTTGCTAAGTAGAAAAGCAGCACAAAAAGAGCAGAAGAGACAACAAAGAAGCAATGTTTGCTTTACCCCAACCTTCCCTGCCAAAGAGATAACAGTGAGGAGTACAAGCAGCCACTGAGGACCAAGTCAAGGTAGGGTAGCTGGATGCAGGAGATACAAAGGAAATGCTGCTAATTAATTAGTATGTTACTGGTGATCTGAGCTTACAGCTATGGCCTTGCACATCATAGATACTCAAGAAATTTTTAAAGACTAATTGAATGAACAGTCTGGTGTGCTTGAAAAGAAAAAGAAATAGGGTTTCTCGTGTTATCTTGCTATTAATTTGGAAAAGAGGGTTGACGAAATCAATGAATGAAAATATTAAATGCAATTAGAGGTTCAGAGATCATGTTGAACTGTGATCGTGTAAAAGAGTTTAGCTAGGAATCAGCTCTTTTTTTTCACCCATTCCCTGCGGTTAGCAAATACACCATCAACCACAGACAGAATGTAAAGCCCTCATAAACACAGAATGAACAGCAGGTGGCAGCAAAGGACGCTGAACCAGAAAGTGATTTCAACAAGTATATTTGGGAGAATTCTAGAAAACTTATTTTGACAGGCTGCAGGTAGAGAGGGCACTCAACGTGATTGCTTTCTTACCTGTGAGTAAAGCATCTGATATAAAAAGGAAGCGTGTGGGAAGGTTGATCATGATAACTAAGTTTAGATGCTTTTCTGTCATTTTAATCACCTTTTGACTAAATGAGAGGATTAAAAAAAGCTTACTGAAAATACAAGTATTCCACAGCAAAGCCCAACTAATCCTCTTACAAAATGGACATTTATGCTGAAGAGAGATTTTTGTAATAAGACATGACATGCAATATTTATTACAAAAATTATCATTCAGACTCACGTGGAAATGTGCCAGTTGGAAGGTGATTTGTCTCTTGGCTCAGAAGAAATATTAATGGAAGCATATTAATATTGTTCAAAGAAAGGATATAAGTAAAGAAAACATTAAAACATTATTAGGTGTAGGTGGACTCGAAAATGTGACAATGCCATGAGAAAAAAAAAAAAAAAAAAAAGAGCATGGAGCCTCTGGATCTTCTTAAGTGTGTGTGTTAGTCACTCAGTCGTGTCCGACTCTTTGTGACCCTACGGACTTTAGCCACCAGGCTCCTCTGTCCATGGTATTCTCCAGGCAAGAATAATGGAGTGGGGATCTTCTTAAAGTATCTAAAAATAGGAAAGATGATAACACTACAAAAATGTGCATTGATTTGTTGCAGTTAGTGGGGGAGTGTGTGAAATGTGACAGTCTGTGAATATTTATAACACAGGAGATCTATTTACAAGCAAAACCCAGAGGGGCCCCAATATTAAGAACTAGCATCTAGGTTCCCAAGAAAGGCTTCTCTGGTGGCTCAGACAGTAAAGTGTCTGCATGCAATTCAGGAGACCCGGGTTTGATCCCTGGGTTGGGAAGATCCCCTGGAGAAGAAAATGGCAATCCACTCCAGTACTCTTGCCTGGAAAATTCCATGGATGGAGGAGCCTGGTAGGCTACAGTCCATGGGGTCGCAAAGAGTCGGACACGACTAAGCACCTTCACTTCACTTCCCAAGAAAACCAAAGCAATGGTCCTGGTAGATCAATTTTTGCAAAAGAATTTATTTCTTTACATTTCTGCTATTATATCTGATGTTCCAGCTAGGGTCCAATAACCTGATGAGTAATGGATGGAGTTGAGTGTTTCCCAAGATATTTAAAACAACTGAGAGAAGGAAAGGCTCATAGCAGAATGATTTTAGATTATGGCATCAGCCTTACTGGGCTCCCGATGACGTCTCGGTCCCTAAATAACTGTATGATGTTGTCCAAGTTATAAAATTTCCCGAGTCACAATTTCTTGAATGTCAAGTGGGCATGTAAGAGTATCTGCTCTCACCAGGCCTTGTGAGGATTAAGTATGACAATGTATCAAAATGCTTGCCTCATGTTAGTTATTTAATAAAGTCTACATATTTATTTTCTCTCTTAAGGAATATTCCCAACTATGTTGAGGTACTTCAAGGAATGTCTCTAAAACATCTCTTTTACCAAAGCCTCTGTGTCAAAAATTCCTAGTTATAATATTCTGCCTTCAGATGGAGAAAAATCCCTTAGAGAAGTAACAAGGTCCAAAGGTGGGCAGATGCTAACAGTGGAGCACAGCAGACGAAGTGGAAGTGGTCAAGCTGTGGCTCGCAGGTGACTAGCTCTCTGTTTTAACACAAAGACTGTCTAGTTAACTTTATCTGGATTCAAGGTCATAACCTTGACAGAGAGACTGAATTCTCCCTGGATCCTTGAAAAAGAGATTTACTCCTTTCTGGTCAGTTGTGGGGAGGTGGAAGGTAGGCGTAGTTCGAGTTAAATAGGCTTCTGGAGTGAAAACATGGCTGCCCAAGTTCATGTCTGGCTGGAGGTGGAGTGGGTGTCATTCCCCCCCAAACATTACTATTGCTACACACACATTAATACACACTCACATTCTCTTCTTTATTTCTCTTATGTTATCAGAAAAATTCTTATAAAATGACAGAAAATTATGGATGCTTGTTATTTTGCTTAAACATTACAGATGAGAGGTTTTCTTTTTCAAGCACCATGAAAAATAAGTTTTTTGAACTAAGTTGCCAAGAATACTGTGAAAGTCTTAAATATCAACAAGACTTCAAAGCAAGTCCCTTGATCAAACTGGTACTTATTTACTAGGAAAAAATTCACCAGGCTGGGAAGCACAACACAGATAAACCAGTCCTGAAGTCACTATCATGAATGAAGTAGGGGCTGTGAACGATTTCAGAGCTGTGTCTTTGAAATGTTCCTTCTTATGGTAACCTTAGAAAATTCACCTCTTATGATGAAGAACACCTCTATTTTACATGGTTAATGATTTATTTTACTACATAAAAAAATCAATATGAATGTTCATGTAACTATAGATCACCTAAATGTAATACTATGTTATGATTCTTGGTGAGAATAGATAAAGTGGGAACCCCACATTCTGTTGCTGTTTATAATTTTTTCTGTTTCTTTTTAGATATTTTATCTCTAGTTGCTTCCTCCCAATGGGGCATCCTTCTGTTGTTACTAATAATGTCAGACTTCTCTGCTAAAATTTCCATCAGTGATATTGCTCTGACTCTTGAGAAGGGAAACTTAGAAAAAGTTTCAAAGATTTTATACAAAGACATTTTATACAGAATGGGCAATCACAAATCTTGGCTCACTATTTGGTCAGAGGCTCCAAAGTCAGCTGTTTATTCCCTCCTTTATATCAATTTATTTGTGAAGATCATTACAAAACTGTCAAAAATAGTATTTTTGGATTGCAAGACTGGGGGTTACATTGGATGAATGGGGGTAATAATAAGTTATCTAATTTTATCTTGGTATATTAACGGTATATTTTCCTTAAGATATATGTGTCATTTTTGGGGGGTGGGTACCATGAAAGCATTTCTAGCTATCTTGTGACTACAGAAAAGACCACATCTCAGGACTCAGCATTTTCAGTAATAGTTGTTGTTTCAGAGAATGAATAGAATAATGATACATATATCAACTTTTTCATTGAAATAACACTGTTTTGTTAAGTGAGTTTTAAATTAACAAAGTCTAGAAAGTGCCTTAAAATTACCTAGTGATATTACTCCATTTATTGTTGAGAAAATTGAGATACAGAATGATTAACAGATTTGTCCAAATTGAGACAGCAACTTACTGCAGTGCAGACACCAGAATCCAGACTCTAGCTGTGAGCCAATTGCTATTTCTAGCCTTTCTCACAATTACAATTTGATACTAACATTATTATTTTCATTATTGAAGCTCTACCTGTGTTTACCCCAAGAAAGGAAGAAACTAATAACATAGTCTCAAAAATCTTAAATTATTTCAAGATACAACCTGCCATTAAAATTCTGAGCAAGGTTCTCCAATAAATTGAAAAAAATCCGTTGAATAACATCTCCCAAGTAGCCTGGGGTAATGATGAGCCATGGTTTTCTAAGCAGAATCAGTAGCTATCTATCAAAGGATGTATATCAAAGTTGTGTTAAACCAATCAACTTTTTCACGTGCACTCTAACTAGTAATTATTTTGGAAAGAACCAGAAATTTTCAAATATTGGTTCTCTACCCTGACTGCATATTAAATTATCTGGGGTGGGGGTGGGGAAAGTGCCTGAGTTCCACCTAAACTCAATGTATCCGAATCCCTGAAGAATTCAGACTGCCCAAGGAATATTTGTGTGCGTGTGTTTTGTGTGTGTGTGTGTGTGTGTGTGTACAGTTTTGTTGCTGTTGTTTAGTCGCTACGTCGTGTCCGACTCTGCGACCCCATGGACTGTAGCCCACCAAGGCTCCTCTGTCCGTGGAACTCTTCTGGGCAAGAATACTGGAGTAGGTTGCCATTCCCTTCTCCAGGAGATCTTCTCCATCCAGGGACCAAACCCTCGTCTCCTGCTTTGGCGGCGGCTTCTTTACTCTGGAATCCACTAGGGAAGCCCGTGTACAGTTTAGGCTACAATTTATTAAAACTCCCTAGGTGTTTCTAGTATGGAATCTCATCCTCAGCCGTATCCCACTTTAGCCCGCTAAGGGACAGCATCCGACCGCTGAAACTCAGGCATTCAGCCAAGGCATCTCTTATCGTTTGGTCGCAGTAGGGGGCGCTCGGGCACCGAATTTCCTCCTTGGCCACCTCATCCCCCCATTCCCCTAAAACGCAAGAAGTCACCGCAAAAAAAGGCATTCATTTGGAAGCCAACAGAGAGGGAAAAGACAGGGAACTGCCCCTTATGATTTATATATCCGAGAGCCGACAAGTGGTCCTTTAAACAGTATCCCCAAATTTGGCTTTAGGGAACAGCTGACCCAAAGGCAGCCCCCTTTCTTTTCATCCTTTGGACTTGGAAAAACTTAACTTCCCGCAGGGGTAGAGTCCCAGCCCGGCGGCGGGGTGGGATGGTTTATGGCTTTGGATCTTGAACAGTTCACTGTTTAAATAAATCTTGGTGAGCAATGGAGAACAATCTCCACATTAATCTTGTGTAATTAGCGTTATAACCCTCAGCAGCCTAAGAAGCACTAAAGACAAAGCTTTATGCAAATATCCCTTCCCTCGCCAGCCGCCCCTTCGCCTAGCAGGGTCCCTCTCCCCCAGCTCTTTCTACCCCTCCATTTGGGCTCTGGCGCAGTTTGTGAGCCTCTTTTTAATGACAGGCTCCACCGGATACCTTAAAGTTAATGATAAAGTTCCTGACCTTAAACATTAAAAAAGGAGAAGCAGGAGCAACCTAAGGAAGGGAGGGGTTTGAGCCTGCCGAGGCTATTAGAACGATTTAGCCTATTGGAAACTGGCACCTGCCTTTGGCAGCCGGTATTGTCCACTTAAGGATAGAACCTACTGTGTGGAGAGAATTACGGGCTGGGAGGAGGCATTTTCTCCAACCAGCCGCTTTGGGGGACCACACCTAGAGTGGGCTCTCTTTCGACAGGAAGGGGTGGCTATCCAAGTTCACCCCCAAGGACCCCACACCGCCCTCCAGACGCGCATATTTCCCAGGCATTAGTCAGGCACTGAGCCCTCGGCTGAGAATCGTTGCTAAAAGGAGATACAGCCCTAAAGGAGGAGAAGAGCGTGGGGAATTTCAACACACAAGTCTTTACTTGCAATTGCGGGGAGTATGGGGGAAGCAGTGCGCAGAGGCCGAGATGCGCGCACAGCCCGCACAGACACCGAGCCAAGGGCGTGCAGATCCCCTGCCTGGCTGTGGATTATCTGCTCTGTGTTTACTGTTTCGGAGGGCTTTACGTGAAGCGAATAAATTTTTACTTGCTCCCAGGGACTGGCTTGTTGTTTTATGACATGTACTTATTTAAAGCCTCTTTGTCGGTGTTGAAATGGTCCAAGCTCCCAAATAATGTGCAGGACTGGGAGCATGGAACAAGCCGGAATGCAATGAGCATCACTGGCGTAGGCAAACGCGGTGGAGAGGCGAGCCTTATTCTTTTCTTACACACACACACACACACACACACACACACACACACACACACACTGAATGCTTGCTTTTCTTTTTCACAAACCAGAACCTAATGTTTTTTAATGTCTTATGCAGAGAGCTAAGGGAATGCAGTCTAGAGAATTATACCTGAAATACTGCAGGCATTGAAGAATTTCCACAAAAACTGTATTCTGATGAAAAACAAACCTCAATACAAATCTATTTATCCTCCTTCCATCTGTATCCGCTTAGAGTTTATTCCTCCCTTTTCCGACTCCCCCTCCCCCCACCCAGTACCTAAAGGTAAGCACAATGCTAGGCAAAAGCTAAGGTTTGGATCTTTGAACCCGTAATAACTGTCGTCTCTACACTTTGTTTATGAAATGGAATAAGAATGGGAGGGGGACTTCATTTAATGGCACAACCAGGCTGTATAAATACAATACTCTTTTTTTTTAAGTGAAGTGGATTTGGTTTACTCTGAAGAACAGTAATTCAAACAGCACCTATCTGCTCCAGATAGAGGAGCTATGCACATCTATACAGGCAAGTTTGAAATTTAGAACAAGGCTTTGATTTATTCCCTTTCTATCAGTGATTAATGCCCCTTAATTAGCTAATCTCAAAGCCATTATTTACAACCAGGGCAGACAAAGGGAAAACTGATGATCCAACACTTATGTCAGTTTGAAATTTTGAGACAACAACAAAAAAAATGCTTTTTTTCAGAGTGCAGTCCTGAGTCTTTCAAATGAACCTCAAAATAACAAAGAAACCCAAAAGAAAAATATTAAAGCAAAACAAAATAAAATAATTAAGACCAAATCAAACCACCCCTCCAAACAATTCTAACTATATTCCTCCCTTTCTTACAGAAACTTGATAATGTTGATATTTAAACAAAAAGGAATCAATCCTTTGTATCTTCCTCTCACTTAAAATCTACGAAAGTTCTCAATTTTGGTGGGTGAAGAGGGGGAGGGGTTTATAGTTGAGTTTTTGAAAATCGTTGTTGGGGAGTTTGGGAGTTTGAAAACAGTCTTCTCTTTGTAGGTTTTCAAGGTAGGCGTTCAGGGCTAGGGGACCAGGCTTGCATCTCAAAATCGGATGCTTCAAAACCCCTTCTCTCTTGGGCTCCTAAGGCGCCTCTTAGCCCAGGGGCGGGACCTAGGTTGAGAAATTTTGTTTTCACTCCGCCAACGCGACGAGCTTTCAGAGGCTCAATTTCAAGTGACCCTTAAAACTCATTTCTCGAGAGAGTTGCAATTTCTTCGCTCTTTCTTGGGAGAAAACCAGATAGATTGTGTATCCTTGAGGCGTTCGGAGCTTCCTTCTTGGGGGGCTTGAGCGGTTCACCTCGGGAGCTGGCCTGGTTGCCGAAAGCCTTGGCGTTGCCTTGGAAAGGGGAAGAGTGGGCCAAGCCTGAGGTTGGACCTTGGATCTCCACAGGTCGGTTCAGGCCACCTGGCTCGTCTCGTCTTTGAGGGCTCGTCAAAGAGGGCTCGTCTGGCCCTCTTTGTCCCCTTTCAGAACCTACAGAGATGAGAACATCCCCTCATCCCCATCCCTTTTCTCCGGGGAAAAACCGTTCCTGCGCTGCATCTAGAGTCCTTTTGCGCTTTGGCTTGTTCAGAAATAGAAACTACAGAAAGAACAAGACCCCGGGAAATGTTTCCAAGCCGACGTGGGCAGACAAACAAGGGTGGGACTAAGGGGGGCTTAAAAGGCGCCCAAACCGAAAGGTTTGGAGGGAAGCTGTGGATTTGTTCGTGGACTCCTGAATCCAAGACCAGAACCGGAACAGAAAACGATCTCCGGAAATCGGAGCGTGCCCTTCAGGCAGCAATATAATGGGTGTCGAAATCCCGTCTGGAAAGTAGCCGGCCAAGGAGTGGGAAAAAGCACAGGACTGGATCGTAGAGAAGGGGAAGGAAGGGCTTCGGAGCGAGGCGTGTGTGTGTGTGTGTGTGTGTGTGTGTGTGTGATTGAAAGGGGGGTGGGCTGGGGAAGTGCCTAGGGGAAGAAGGGAGGAGGGAGGAAACGAGAAGGTAGAAAGAACCTACAGGAGCGAATGAGGAAAAGCAAGAGGACCCGTGTCCTTTGTTTGAAAGCACTCGCATCCTAAATCGTAGGAACGAGGTCGTCATTAGCGCTCTGACCCGGAGGAGAGACGCATTAGAGAGAGAAATGAACAGAGAATCTCCCCGCCTGGTTTATTTCGCTTTCCTTGAAATCCCTCGGCCTCGAGGTTCCCGTCGCCTAAGCTTGCCCCCTCTCTCTCCCTCCCCCGCCCCTTCTCCGCACAAAGCCAGTGACTGAGAAGGGAGGGAAGGAAGGAGTCAGTAAGAGAAAACCAACAAGCCTTTCCGGATAAAAAATAAAATCTGCGCATCCACATTACCAACATTTCCCCCCCCCATTTTGCGTCGAGTTCTTTGGAAACAGTTGTTGGAGTGATAATTTAGCCTGAGAGATTATTAAAGTCTCAAAGTTCCCAAAGATTGTGGAATCCTGCTTGTAAAAATACTTTTTTTTTTTTTAAACTGTTTCTTTTTTCTGTCTTTACCAAAAGAACCCCCGAGAATGCACTTCGGTCTTGGGGACTGAAGGCGTGGTGGGCAGACAGCTGTTGAATGCAAACAAAGACTATTCTGAATCCGACTCTGGGGTTCCGTCTAGGAGATTTTCCCTCTCCTTCCCATTCCAGTGGAAAGAAATGAACTGGGAATGGGCTGGGCAGAATTGTGCGTTTATGGCAGACAGATGGGACAGGACAGAATGAACTTTAAGCAACAAAAGGATGATCAAGATTTGGTTTCTAGGTGTACAAATTTGGAACGAATAAAATAACCAAGGAAGCAGAGAGATACCAACACTGGGGAGATATCTACAATGTTAACTCATAAACAACTCATCCCTCTCCTCTACCTTCTTCTCATGGATCAAGAATTGTGACCCCATCTAGCAAGCTGCCATGGAAGCCAAAACTGCAGGACATTTTGAGAAACAAGGCTTCAAACCTGCCTGAAACTAACAAAGCAATCCTTTAGTCTGCCAGATCACCTCTTTTTCTTCCCTCTTCTCTCTCTCTCCCCCCTCTCTCCTTCTCACCCTCCCTTCTCCTGTCTTTCTCCAGCTAGCCTCACCCCAATTAGCCCCCAAGAGCAAGTCAGTCTTACACCTGCTGGCGGGATCTTGGTGGGGGTGGAGGGAAGAGGTGGGTTTGGTTTTCAGCAGAGCAGTGGAGGCACGTTGTCAAACCTGCCTACTTCCCCCCACCCCACCACCAGCCCAAGGATCCTCTTCGGGAGTATCTCGGAGCCAGAAGCCAGGCAGGCTTTCTTCCGCCTGCGTCACTGCTCACAGCCACTTTCAGTTTCTTCTATCCACCAGTGCCTGCCACCTCTTTCCTCTGTCCTCTCAATGAGCAGTTCTAACACAGAGTTTGCAAAGCTCTCCTGCTGACTTAGGGTGCCAGGTTTAAAAGGGGGAGAATAGAGTGGCTTGAAAGAGAAGGAGAGATCCTTCTTAGATCCTTTTTAAATTTTCAATTTTATTGACACATCTTTGAAAGCCTTGTTTTGGTATAAGGCAAAGCTGCCAATTCCAAATACAAACAGATGGACACACACTGTGTATATCAGATGTTGGGAATAAAAATGGTTTATTGATTGAAATAATAGAGGCATTATTTTGATTTGTCTTGACATGAATGCTGATTTATAAAGCTCTTCCCCCACTGATTTCTTCTTGTAGTCCAGACACATGGAAATGATCAAAATCTCACCAGAGCTCACCTTGGTGCTAATCAAGAGTGCTCAATGCACGTTATAAATCTGATATTATATTTATTGCTTATCTTTATTTGAGAGGTTAGTCCCCATCCTAGGATTGTCCCCTTTCAAAAAAAAATGGGGGGGGTGGTGCATCTGTTTTCACTTTGCACTTTCAACAGGCTGGAGCAGACAATAGTGTGAAAAACATCTGAAAATATGAGGCGACAGAGCTGCATGTGTGTTTCATTTCTACAGTGTTAGGAGGAGAAAAATAACAAAAGAAACACACTACACACATGCACACTGGCCCAGGACCATGCACAAAAGGCTCGTTGACCCAGGGCTAACATACAAGACAAATTAAAGAGAGGAGCAAATCGTAGGAGGGGCCAGGGCAACCTGGGGCCGGGCAGTTTGGGAAAAGATCAAGGGCAAAGGATAGTTAAGAAACTGGACACGGGTAGGGAAAGAACAGAAGGAGAAAGCAAAGTGTCCAGGACTGGAACTCGTGTCCCCGAGGAAGAGAATAATAAGTTTTCTTAAAACACTGGGTGTTTTCCTTTGCTGCACGATAAAAGAAAGTCATAAAACATACACAAATCCGTCCAACGAAAGCAGCCAGTCACTCCAAACCTAGCTGTCTCTGATTAACTGTTGCTGGGTCACAAGAGACCCCCATCTGGCTCCGAGACTGCCTCGACGGGACAGGCTGCGGGTAGGCTGAGGAACGCCTTATCCCTGAAGGGGGCAACCAATATTTGTGGGGTTTAAAGAGGCAGGAATACAAAGGCAGGAGTGAGTTTATCTGAGTATCAACGGATCCCCAACAGATAACTACGTAAAAAATAACAAAGCCCAGTTGGTAAGGGGGAAAAGATTTAGTATCGGGGAGAGCATCAGAGGGAATGAGGTTGAGCACGGCTGCTCCAGAGCTGAACCTCAGCTGCGAGAGGCAGCCAATCCCCGGGCCTGCGGGAGCCGCGGACCGAGCCCTCGGGCCACGGAGAGCTCGCGGGAGCCTTCCCGCCGTGGAGGAGCGAGCGCGGGGACTCGCCGGGACCCCTGCGGGCGGGCACTGGCCAAGCGTTTCTGGACCCGCGGCCGAGGAGGTTCCTAGGGAAAAGAGGGGGCGCTTGAGCAGCGAAGGAGATGCCCTGTATTCCCAACTTCTTCGTGCCGTGTCTCTGCCTCTGTTTCCCCCTCGGTCTGGAGGATGCGCTATCAGCAGAGACATCGCCGCGGGTAGGGGATCGCTTCCCTGAGAACGCCCGGCACCCCAGAGTTAAAGAGCAAACTTCGGTTCATCCTGCTCTGCAGACCATTTTCTTTTTCTTCCCAGTGTCTGAATTCATTGCTCAGCCTGTTGCTCTCGCAGAGCCCCTGGGGGCTCCTTCCCTCCCAACCCCCCGCACCGATCTCCAGTAGGGTGTCTTTGCCGGGACGCCGGTCCCCCACCCCCGGCCCCAGCAGGGACACGCGCGTGTTTTCCTGTTGAAAGCAGTCTCCGACTTGGCGTGGCCGGTTCCCTCCTGAAGCTCACCTCTGGCAGTCGCAGGAAGTTCCTGTCCAGTCGTTTGCTTTCCTCTTGCAGGGTCAGGATCGTCTTCAACTCCCGAGGCTGCCTTCTCCGGGCGAGTTCCACGATAACTGCACATTTCTGTACATTTAGTTCTTGGGAGATTTAGAGAGCGCGCTTTCATGTGTATGTACATCGTCTGCCGACAGCCTCTTCGCGTTGGAAATCTTGTTCCCCCTCCCCACACGTACGCGCCCACATTTTTATTTTTAATAAATGATTTAAAAAATCAAAACAAACCTCTGAATCAGTCCGCCTAATTTTATGCTCCATCTCCTCTGTATGTGCTACATCCTCTCTGCCAATCGATGGGAAAGAGTGTTTAGGGGCATTTGCAATTTCCTTTGTCACTTGCCACTCTCTGTGTATAGATTTTACATATCATTTGTTTACCAAATCAGTTTGTGGGTTCTCAGCCCAGGATTCAGGATTTGCGTTCCTGTATTAATTAATTGCCCAATACTCGAAGGAGAGGACTTGCAGAGCAAGCCACCTGATGCAGAAAGGGTCAGCCCACATTAAGGCGCTACAAAGAGACTGTTGTGACAGATCCCGGCCCTGTGGAGGCTCTGAATTAACTCAGAACCCTCTGCCTTCCTAGGACTTTTTAGGAAAAAACACCATCGTTTGAAGAGGGGGCGGGGTGCCGAACGTTCCCCAGCTTCTATCTCCAGGCATAACAAGATACTTCTTGCCCAGCCCAGAGGTACTGTGTAGTTTCATTCCCCTGACTGCAGATAATATGTAGCCACTTCAGTTCTTCTGGCCGGATGATGCTTTTACCTACATACTGGTATTGAATAGCCTCAGGTTCTTCCTTGGGTCTCACTGGTTTATTGATTGACTTCTTCACTAGACTAGATCATGATTTTGTAGGGCTGAGTGATAGGGAGTTTGTGGATGATCTTCTTACTACCCTAATTAAAATTCACACACAAAAAATTTAAAGGTAATTTGGCAATGGTGGCATCCTCCGAAAGCTTCCTTTAGTTTATTTCATTTGTTCAATATTTATTGCTTTATTCCACAAAATGACCTTTAAATTTTAAGGCTATCAAAATTCCTGTTTAAATGTTTGCATGCCAATTTGAAGTATTCACAGCCACACTACCCTAGGCCGGGGGGCGGGGGGAGGGGGGATAGCAAACCGGAGCAAATGATCACTTCCCTACTTCTTAAGCAAATCTTGTAAAGAAAAAAACCTTCATCACCATTCCCCTACCAGTTGAACAACAGGTATCTCTTTGATGGATCAAGAGTTTTGTCTGTTTCAGCAGGTACAAGAGTCTATGGCATTTGAAATTTGTAAGAAAAAAATAACTATTTATGAGATATATTTTGGAGACTAATTTTTACTTGGACCATTTGGTCTATCATTTATGAAAGTTATCTTTGGGTGTAGTATCTCTTTATACCAAGCTTTCAGGGCTAACTAGAAACACTGAGGAGAGGTGGCAGTGCTGTCTGAGATGCTAAGGGCAACAGCTCCTGGGTAAACAAAAGGAAGCCCTGAGGCAACAACCTTACTTTGGGGCACAGCTGTCTCACTGAGTTCAAGGTGGCTTCTTTTACTCTTGTCTTTACCATTGAACACAAGTTGCCCTTATCTAAGATTATAATTAAAACCCTGGCACATCAAGGCTGCTTCTGGACCAGGATATAGACTATTTCTTTGGAATGAAAGAACAATTGATAGAAACCCTTTTGGTTTTCCACGATTTTGTCTTTGTATCCTGTGAGCAGAAGTGAGTTAAAAATGGGATTTGGAATATACTACAAATGGTTGCCCTCCAAATATTAAGCTACAGATCAGCATATAAGGAATCTGAGAAAAGAGGTAGAAGGTCTTCCCATCTGATAAAAGTTACATTGTAACCTGATTGAAGGGTTGGCAAAAAAACAGTAACAGACACAAATGATAGCTTGTCCTCATCCAAACATCAGCTAGGCCAGAACAGCTTTGGGCCAAAGAAATTCCAGCCCAGTTCCCTTTATTATATAATCCTATGTTCACTAGGCAATTCACTAATTATAATTTAGCTTGCTATATATATTGGCTTCCCTGGTGGCTCAGACAGTAAAGAATCTGCCTGCAGTGTGGGAGACCCAGGTTTGATCCCTGGATCTGAAAGATCCCTTGGAGGAGGAAATGGCTACCCAATCCAGTATTCTTGCCTGAAGAATTGCATGGACAGAGGAGCTTGGTGGGCCACAGTCCATGGAATAGCAAAGAGTCAGACATGACTGAAGCGACAGAGCACATATATCTGCTGAGTTATGAGAATATGAGTATTGAGATCTCTGAGATTATCTATCGCAAAGGTTATTCTGGTTTTGACATTGGTCTTAATGACTTTGGTCAAAGTGATTCTACTCTGAGTGACACAGTTACTCCTGGTTTGCTAAGAAATAAGTTTTCCAAGCTTCCAAGACTGAGGATTAACCCTTGATGCCAAAGCAATTTCTAGGAAAGGCACCCAGCCATGTCTTTGGGCAATGATCAGTTATATCTTCTTGGGAACAACAGCCAGTCATTAGCCATCTGTTCTAACATTTCAACAGACAAAATTTTGCCACTGTATACCCAGGGTCGAGACTCTAAAAGTGACTAAGTATTATTTTCTAAGTGAACAAATGAAAATATCACACATGTCCCTATCTTTTATCAAAAATTAATTCATATAAGCTATTCTTGATATTAATGATAGTTTTGGTTCTCCACCAAATCTTGGAATTATTAAGTATGATATCAACCTACCCCTATAATTTATTGTGTCCTTTTGTGTTTCAATGCAGCTTAACTGAATATGCTTTAGATGCTGAATTCTCCTATTTGATCAGAATGTGTGTTGATATTTTATTATTTTATAGGCTTTGTTTCTAATTCTATTGACTCTCATTTTTCCCTAGTGAAAGGAGCTACAAAATTTAGCTGTCCCCACAGAAAATGTTTATCTCTTGATTCTAACAGTTGCCCATCACTGAAAATTTTATGTTAGGTTTTTCTGGTATGGTGGACAATATTACATCCACTACATCAGAAATGAAGGCATCTAAATTTTGTAAAAGTTTAGATCCTACCTCTGGGGCTATTGGATGATTTAATCAGATAAAACAAGCCAAAGATATTTCTGGCACTTAGTGCTAAAAAAAATGCATTAGTTGCCACCATTTTTAGCACAGACATCCTCTGACTAATACTTTTAGGGAATAGAGGTATATTGACACCTGTTCCTTTTTCCTTGTAGCTAAGAGCTTAGAATTCTTCCTCTTATAAATATATTTGAAGTTATTTTTCCCTAAATACATTTCATTAAAGCTGTTTATGCTCAAGGATTTAATATAAACGTAGAGATTGGTGCTTGCCCTGTGCAACTGTTTTTACAAATTATTTTAAACAAAGTTAAAATAAGGTACAATCCATCACTGAGCTCTTGTTGACCTCATTTTTCACACGTCTTTGCTTATGGATAGTTTACTTACCTTTCCCGTTTCTCTGAATTGTGGAGTTGGAAGAAAACTTGAAGATCAAAAAATTATGGAATAATTGAGTTTTCAACTAGATATGAATTTAGAGATATCTGGTTTCTAGAACGCAAGCCAATTCTTTAATCATTCATGGTAACTATTTTTTTTAATCCTCTTAAATGTTCCTTTAAACATGTACCTAAATTATATCTCCTAATTTCCTCTTTTTCGAACAGACTCTTCCAGCCTTCTTAACACTTTTCTATTAGTGGGTTCATGATTTTTTCTTGTATATTCCATGCTACCTTTCCTCTAATAGCTAATTTTTTTTAAGTGACCCTTTGCATTTAAATATATTTTCTCTAATTGCTAGGAATTGAAACAAAACTCCCTGGTTATCTCCAGTTAATTTTTTATAGATGGCATTTTGCTAGCAACTCATCAGAACTGCAGTACATAGGATTTGCATGAAAAATTATATATTGTCACTCCAAATTTCTCAATTTCACATTTCAGTTTCTTTTTTTAAATAGTATTTGAATGAATATCATTCCATCCAGATTTATGACCTACCTTTTACTTAACTCTTGACTATTCTGTCCTGCTATAACTATGATGACTCACTCTGCAAAATTTTCAGTAAATTTTGAAGCAAAGAAATTCTTCAATTTTAACATCATTTTTCCCCCTTTAAATGCAGTTGTTATGGATTACTTAACATATATGAAAAGATGAGAAAGGGCCAAAAATTTGAGGATTTGGGCCAGGCTCTGTCATTATAATTTGCTGTGTGACTGTAATGAACCCCATAAGTTGTTCTTTGTCAATTTCTTCATCTGTTAAATGGAAATAGCAATTATTTCCTCCTTATTATAAAGGTTATGTGATGTGTATGAATGTGTGTGTTAGAAAGAGCATCAAGTTAGACCACTTAATTTAAAGACCCAAGGAAGGACCACCTCCAGTGGGCCATACCTTGAGTTAGGTATGCTACATATATTTTTCCATTCAATAGTATCATCAGTCGTATTCCTGAAGTACATGCATGTATGCTAAGTTGCTTCAGTCGTGTCCGACTCTTTGCAACCCTGTAGATGGCAGCCCACCAGGCTCCCCCGTCCCTGGGATTCTCCAGGCAAGAACACTGGAGTGGGTTGCCATTTCCTTCTCCAATGCATGAAAGTGAAAAGTGAAAGCGGAGTAGCTCAGTCATGTCCGACTCTTTGCAACCCCATGGACTGTAGCCCACCTGTCTCCTCTGTCCATGAAGTTCTCCAGACAAGAATACTGGAGTGGGTTGCCATGCTGTTCTCCAGGGGATCTTCCTGACCAGGAATCGAACCCCCATCTCTTCTGTCTCCTACATTGCAGGCAGGTTCTTTACCACTAGCTCCACCTAGGAAGCCCCTCATGAAGTATATTTTGAGGGAAATTATTCAGCTTAAATTTTCAACTTGCTACTTTCTTCTCTATCTGGTTCCATGTTGCCAATCAAGGTACAAAATCTTGATTTGGTCTTTTTTTCATTACTAGCCTGTGTTTGTTTTACAGATGTGGTGGCCTCTCTTAATCCGATAGGAAAATGATCACACAGATATGCCGAAAGCTCTATTTGTTTTAGAAACATTTTCTCCCTGACAGATGCTTCAGACTTTAGAACTGGGAACCTTGCTGTTACGGTTTCGGCTTTGCCCAAATTCTTGTTGAATTTTGTTTTTCTGTTTTTTTTTTTTTTTTAGAACTTGAAAAGGAAAAAATAATTTTTTAAATTTTATTATAATTCTTGAAAAATTATTATTATTTTATTATTATTTTTTTTTAATTTATGAATTTTGGTTACGACTTTGTCTTTGTACTTGAGTTTCCCTATTGGTGTGTGACCATATCTTCCTTTCAATGGTTGCAAAGAAGGTTTAGGCTGTATTGTAGGGTAGAGTGTGTAAGTAGTCCATCATCTGAGCTCAGAACATCTTTGTTGTGTTTGGGTTCATCTGCCAACAGGATGCAGTACTGTTTCTTGAAGTCAAGAGTCCACAATCTCTGGTGACAAATGTTTCTGACACTCCCTCTTGCCACAGAGTCCTTTTGGAAGTCCTCTTGGACTTCCCTGGTGGCTCAGATGGTAAAGCGTCTGCCCACAATGTGGGAGACCTGGGTTCAATCCCTGGGTCGGGAAGGTCTCCTGGAGAAGGAAATGGCAACCCACTCCAGTATTCTTGCTTGGAAAATCCCATGGACAGAGGAGCCTGGTAGGCTACAGTCCATGGGGTCACAAAAAGTTGGACATGACTGAGCGACTTCACTTTCTTTCTTGGCACAAAGAGGAGAGATTTCTGACAGCCTAGCTATCTGGTACTCAAATACCCTGGGCACCATAATAAACTCACAGGGGCATGATGGGATATTTTGAAAGAAACAGTGATATTCGGCCATCTGATAGACACTGCAAAACTACTGTGTCAGGACTCCCCAGGTGGTCCAGTGACGGAGGCTCCATCTCCCAATCAGGGGGTCTGGGTTTGATCCCTGGTCAAGGAACTAGATCCTACAAGTGGCAACTAAAACATCCCACATATCTCAACTAAAGATCCCACATGCCACAATGAATATCAAAGATCCCACATGCTGCAACTCAGACCTGGCACAGTTAAATAAATAAATAAAATACTGATACCTTAAAAAAAAAATCTGAAACTATCAGATCCCATTTTCAACATAAGATCATGCTACATTCCTTTAGATAATACCATATTTTTGTGAAACTGGTACTTTGGAGTTTGCTGTGACAAAAAGCAAGTACCACATCAAAATCAATGTGGAACAGGAAATAGAGGTGACAGTGTCCAATACGTTTCCAGATTTGTAAAGTTGCATGGTGCCCAATATAGATACACATCCTATTTGCAAATATTCGTGGTTATTTAGGAATAGAATTGGAGAAGGCAATGGCACCCCACTCCAGTACTCTTGCCTGGAAAATCCCATGGATGGAGGAGCCTGGTAGGCTGCAGTCCATGGTGGTCTCTAAGAGTCAGACATGACTGAGTGACTTCACTTTCACTTTTCACTTTCATGCACTGGAGAAGGAAATGGCAACCCACTCCAGTGTTCTTGCCTGGAGAATCCCAGGGACGGGGGAGCCTGGTGGTCTGTCGTCTACGGGGTCACACAGAGTTGGACACGACTGAAGCGACTTAGCAGCCAGCAGCAGGAATGGAGTACAAATTTTTTCTTTCAATCACATGTGTTCAAGCTGCCATTAAGTTGTTGAGACATAAATACTTGAGTAGTTTGTATCTAACTACTTGATTGTTGTTGCCGTTTAGTTAAGTTGGGTCCAACTCTTTTGTGACCTCATGGACTGTAGCCCCCCAGGCTCTTCTGTCTACGGGATTCTCCAGGCAAGAATACTGGAGCGTGTTGCCATTTCCTTCCCCAGGGGATCTTCTTGACCCAGGGATCAAACCCCTAGTCTCCTGCATTACAGGCGGATTCTTTTACCACTGGGACACCTGGGAAGCCCAACTACTTGATATGCTATGCTATGCTATGCTATGCTAAGTCGCTTCAGTCGTGTCCGACTCTGTGCGACCCCATAGACGGCAGCCCACCAGGCTCCCCCGTCCCTGGGGTCCCTGGGATTCTCCAGGCAAGAACACTGGAGTGGGTTGCCATTTCCTTCTCCAATGCATGAAAGTGAAAAGTGAAAGTGAAGTTGCTCAGTTGTGTCCGACTCTTAGCAACCCCATGGACTGCAGCCTACTAGGCTCCTCCGTCCATGGGATTTTCCAGGCAAGAGTACTGGAGTGGGGTGCCATTGTCTTCTCCAACTACTTGGTAAATAGAACTATATTTATTATTTCTTTTGACCACAGGATAGGATGAAAAAACTACTGAGACAGGAACAAGAGTGTGAACAGGTAATTTTGGGGAGCATCTGGTCTTTCACTGTGGTTTCTAGATCAACTGTTCTAGAACCTTTTCCCTGAGTTGGGCCTCTCAGTGCTGAAACTGAAGCAGACCTGAAACTGCTCTCAACATTTGCAACAGTTTTAAGCTGTGGTTCCCTCTATTTTATTTCCCACCTGCTTTCTGTCTTTCAGAAATCCCTAAAAATTTCTGACCCACTAACATCAATCCTTTGTTTTGCAGTGATATTAAGGATTTTCAGAGTGGAATGGAGTAGGATGGTGGGGGTGGGGTGGGGAGGATATAATGCCTTGTGTTTAACCTCTCATTTTTATCCCATAAACACATTGGAGTCTTTAGGTAACATTGAGTTTATATACATTTTAAAAATCATTTTCCCCCTTTATTATTTTTCTAGGTAGTCCCTCAATTACTTATCAGCTATTTTTTTTTCTTGCATCGGATGTCATATTTTGGAAAATTTCTTCTCTTCTTTACTTAGAGATACTTGGTACTTTACTAAACACATCATTTTGTATAGAAGAAATAGTTTTTCTTTGCCAGTTAATGTCATTTCATTTCCTTGAAATTTTACTTTTTGTTTTACTAATGTTTACCAAATTATGTTTTTAATTGGCATTTTATTTTAGGTCCTTTGCTGAAATTAATTTCATGAAGAATTATTTGGCCTTTGATCTCCACCTTGGATGTTGAAATCACTCTCACAACCATGTTGACATATTGATTTACTTATGAATATATCTCATACTAATTTTTGGTCACATTTCATTAGAAAATGAAATGTTTTCTTTTCTGACCTATCTTTACTACAGATATGCAGTCATAAACACTGACAGATGATTAATGATCCAGTTTAGAAGTCTGAAATTCTCATGAATTGCTCTTTTCTGAATTGAACTTTTTAATAAAATAGCTCTCCTTTTCATACCTGGGACAGCACTAAAAATTCCTCTTCGTAAGAGAAAAAGTCATCCCTCTATTTTAGTCATTTTGAGCTGCTATAACAGAATGCTACAGTCTGGGTGGCTTAAACAGCAAACATTTATTTCTCACAGTTCTAGAGGCTGGGAAATCTAAGATTTGGGTACCAGTAGATCTGGTATCTGGTATCTGGTGAGGGGATTCTTCCTGGATTACAGACAACTGCTTTCTTCTTACCTCCTCACATGATGGAGAGAAAGCAAGCAAGCACTTCTGTCTCTTCTTTTAAGGCCACTAATCTCATTATGAGAGCTCCACCCTCAGGACGCAGTTACCTCCCAAAGGCCCCATCTGAAAATATCACCACATGAGGTGTTTGTTTTTTTTTTTTTAAATCATCATTTCTTTTATTTTTTATTTTTTAAATTTTATTTTATTTTTAAACTTTACATAATTGTATTAGTTTTGCCAAATATCAATATGAATCCGCCACAGGTATACATGTGTTCCCCAGGTGTTAAGATTTTAACATCTGTATTTGGGAGGACTCCTTCCACCATTGTTTATAGATTTCCTCAGTTGGCTAGCACTAAACATAGAAAAACCAAAAGAACTCTTTAGCCATGCTTATCTGCATCTGCAGATTCAGCACTTGTGAGAAAGTCAAATGAGATTATATTTACATGACATAAAATAACTGATTAGAAACTTCAGTCACGTTGGCTATTAGTCCTCACACACACACACACAGACACACACACACCACTGTCAGGCAGGTGTGCACACCAAAACACAACCTGAGCCACCTGCAGTTAAGAGACAACAGCATGTATCAAAGCTGCCGTAGCATGTACCACCTGGAAAATTTCAGTGGATTATAAAAAACTCAAGACACATCTTTGCTCCTACCCCTGACTGCAGTCTCATTTCTCATCAGGATACTTCAGTGCCTAGTGCTAACTTGTCTAACTGTACTGTTGATCCATTAGTTTAGTCTACCAAGTGAGCTGTAACAGAGAAAGCCCTGAAGCAAAGAGACACTGAATAGGTTGATTTTGGTGAATGGGCAAGAGGGTGGAAAACTTTCAAGGCTTTTTCAGTGTTAGGAAGGTAGTAAGTAAAGTTGTCATGGCCCATGCTAAGCCTGGAGTTCCCAGGGTGTAAGATGAGCACCCAGCCATCCTTGGAAGTGGGTTTACCATATAGGAAGTGAGATACAAACCTTAGCTATGTTGAGATTTTGCCTTGTGTCAGTCCTGTATGTCTCTTTGAGTTTGTTTCTCCAAATAACAGATTTCTTCATTAGACCCTGGAGAAGGGAATGTCCACCCACTCCAGAATTCTGGCCTGGATAATTCCATGGACAGAGGAACCTGGCAGGCTACAGTCCATGGGATCACAAAGAGTTGGACATTACTGAGTGACTTTCACTCACTCAATCATTCTAATATGTATCTTTTGCTAGTAATAGGTCAACTCAAAGAAGCTCCTGTTTGAATTAATACAAATTCCAAGGTAGTGGTTCCAGTTTCTATAATGGGATTTTACTATATATTATTTCCTTTGCAGAACTCCTGGAAATTGATGAGATTGTTTATATAAAGGACTTGGAGTAATTTTGCTCAAAGTTCTGAGGAATAACTAAGAGATCTTTCATCTCATGGGACTTTGGGGCATAGGGCCCTGGCTAAGGCTCATATTCTATTAGCCTATTAAGTTGTGGATGGTTATCTAAGGAAAATAGGCTGGAGAAACAAACTCAGAGAGACACACAGGACTAAAAGGAGGCAAAATCTTAACATAATTAAGGTTTGTACTTCATTTCCTTTTTCACAAACCTACTTCCGTGATGAGTCAGTGCTCATCTTACACCCTGGGAACTCCATGCTTAGCACGGGCCATGACAACTTTACTAACTTCCTTACACTAAAAAAGCATGAAAGTTTTCTTTCAATTGGAGTTTTCCTGGTGACTCAAATGGTAAAGAATCTGCCTGCAATGCAGGACACTCAGGTTTGATCCCTGGGTTATTAAGATCCCCTGGAGAAAGGAATGGCTACCCACTCCAGTAATCTTGCTTGGAGAACTCCATGGACAGAGGAGCATGGCAGGCTACCGTCCATGGGGTTGCAAAAAGTCAGACATGACTAAGCGACTAACACAAGGCTTCAATGAGAAAAATGTGGAAAACTTAAAAAAAAATTGCTTGGGAATAACTTTTACTTCTTTATTCTTCATTTTGTTGGTCTAATTAAAGTTTATATGCTAATTCAATTAGACTCTAAAAATTGCTTAATTAAAATTTAACTATTTCCACTCTTTTCTGGAAGGCAGATTGCTAGCCTATTGCTACAAAATTAGTGGTGCATCTTGACTTATAAGAATTCTCAATTTCTTAGCAGAGTTTTGTCCACAACTACTTTAGAGACGGAAAACTTGAACATACGTATTTAAGAGATACTTAAATCAAACATAAGTTTCCTAATTTTGTTTATATGATTGGTCATGCATGCGTAAGCTAGAAATATAAACTAGTGAATAAGTTCAAAAATATCCAGGTAACGCTAGCTGAAATGTTCCCAAACTAAGATAATGATCTTGATCATAAGTTTAGCTTGGCAGGCGAAGCTCCTTATGTCCCATTTCTTATTTAAATATTTGATTTCTTAGAGGATTGCTTAGAACAGGGCCACTATAACCTGGGGGAGAGAAAACACTCACTCAAAATGTAGTTACTAGAACAAAGACAGACTTCTTTGTAAAGAAATCCTATTTTGGGTATGTTTGAGTTGTCAGTGGTTGAGGTACGCTAGAGTGAAGGCATTACTGTGTTTGATCTTGTGATTCACTGTTTAGCCAACAGAAACTATGTCCCTATCATTGAAGCATTATAGAAAAATAGCATTAGATTTGAGAAAACAAGCTATAGAAAAATATTATATTATAAAAAAATAGCATTATAGAAAAATATTTTGATGGGTCTTTCTGGTCATGGTTTAGCACATTTATTTTCTGTCACATGCCTGCCTTGTGGTCTCTTCAAATGGCAATTCATCCCCATTCCCATGGATACTTTTATTTAGTCAATACACAATAGCGCATTACAACGGCAACTGTTGTTTCAGAGATGAGGAAGCTGGGACTCAGAAAAAGAAAGTGAAGTACTCACGGTTACGCAGAATTGCTTGGTTGGAAATACAACAGGAACAATAACCCAGTTCCTCCGGTTCCTAATCAAATTCTTCCTGATCTCTTCAAAGCCCTGTTCTTTCTGATATCATTTCAAAATGCCTAGCTATTGCTGAAGTTGCACTTCCAACTTTTGATATAATTTGACCCTGGAAGGGCAAGTTAGATTGAGTTGATTCACGAGCAAACAGTGTACAGAAAGTGATAAATGCATTTTAGAGATAAATATGTTTAATTAGAGAAGAAGTATGAATACCTATAAAAGGAACCTCGCTTACTACTTCCAAAGCAAGATAAAGCATAAGTGTAATTTTTCATGCTCTATTGTTTAGAAAATGAATTATGTATAAATTGTTCTTAAAATAGCATAGTAATTTATTAACATACTTTCAATGAATTCTGGGAGAATGTTCTAAGACACAAAGCCTGTGCCAGTATGCAATCATGGAATTTACCATTTTAATGTAGATTGAGTTTTTGGCAGGACATTGTATCAGAACACTTTGGAATGACAGTGGTACAGATGAACTGTCTTCTTTGTCTGTTGTTTTGTTCTATAGAAACAAACAAAAGTAAAAAAAAAAAAAGGAATGAAAACTACTGAATCAACTCCATTCAAATGTGCTTTAAACATCCTCTCTGGAACTGGTTCACCTTTTTTTTTTTGCAATCTTTATCTCTGTTTTTTTTGTTTGTTTGTTTTAGTAAATGTAAGAGATGACGTAGAATGTGAAATTTTTATGATGTTTCCATTTATGTCAACTCATTCCAATACATTCATTATTTATTTGGCAATCAAGAGATTCTGTACTGCTATTCAGTTTATTGTGTCAACAAGCATTTGTTATAAAGTTACCAACTTTCCTGGGTTCAAAAGAATTAGAAGTCCTGGAATATTCCTGAATGCCAGAATATTTAAGAACTCAAAATACTTAGTAAATAATACTCTATTATTTAAATTGCTCTGTTTGGATGTGGGAGGGTACAGTTTCATTAGAAATGAGTTCTGAAATAAGTTCAGAACAAGAGCAGGATGGAAGATGCACATATTATACCATCACAGTACAACATATTTAACTTTGAAAATTTGACTCTGTATCACTTCTTTTGAATATCAAGTGGATATGTTCTACTAAGCCTGGCTCCAACCTTCATTTAGATATTATGATGAGGAATACAATTTTTCACACTGCTCTTTATGAAAGACTATTTCAGATATGAGTTCATCCTAAAAACCCCAAATATAAGATCTGATTCTTTTTCAGAACTGTAAAACCTTGACCATACAAATTTCATAACATTATATATGTATTAAATCCTCTAATATCTCCAACATTCGAATAATCTAAACTTTGTGTCCTCACCCTTCTAAGATAACTCAGTGTCTTGTGTTCAGAGTGACAAGACTGAAGAACATTTGATAAAATAAGTTTTATGTATTATTTATGAGAAAGACACTTAAAGATTTAAATAAGCCTTTAAAATATTTACATCTTTACTTCTGACTTTCTGCTTTACACTTTTTTTTAAAATGGGCTTTTCTCCTATATTTGATGTAGATTTCAAACTTTAGATTTATAGTTCAACACCTTGCAACAAATTTTGTAAATATTCGGTGGGGACTTAGTCTTGAAATATAAACATTTCTTGCGATTGAAGCACTGAGCAAAAACAGAGCCCCTCATTCATTATGAGACATTCAGAAGACTAAAGAGATTTTGAACTTTTTTTCCTTTTTCTGGAACATCTTCTTCAACAAGAAAAATGAAATGTCATCATGCTAAGGTGAATCATAATAAATGTTATGTCTTGTCTGACACTGAAAATAAATCCAAGTAAGTTTGGAGAAATATTGGTGGCTTTTTCCCCCATAGAGGTTTAGATCAGCTTTATAAATTAAACAGTATGCGTTGACAGCTCAGGGGCAGTAAGTAAACTATTCAGTAGATAATCTCCATAGAAACCAAAAAAGTTAACCATCTCAATCTAAAATTGCACTTCTGGGCTCAAATGATGGATATAAAAATAGTGAAACTTTCTTTACTTCAAATTAATCACTAGGAACAAAAGTGCCATTAAAACAAGGTCTGATATCAAATAACTTAGAAGAAGAAACACAGATATAAATGGCTGTGATGGTGAGCTCGGTATGAATGTTTTCCTCTAAAGTTTTCTAATAACCTTTGTTAACTTTTAGAGACCATTGCTTGTTTGTTAGGCATTTTTCTGAACACTTCATACATATAGACTCATTAAATCTATACCAATATTAGGAGATTTTGTCATCCCCATTTCATAGGTGGGAAACAGGCACAGAGAGTCAATTCCTGCCCTCCCCTCCCTGCCCCCGACCCAATGTAAGTGGTGGAATTTGGACTTGACTCCGGGCTCTGTGGCCTGTCATATTTCCTAGGTAAACCATATAACTTTTCTACAGCAAAAACCTACGTGAACATTGGTAGCAACTGTTTTGGTGACAAGGAGAAATATTAAGTATTTTGATTGATAAAATCTTTAATTGCATTTAGTTATCCATCAACCACTGGCAGTGTATTCTGAAGATATTAAAAGGCAACTTCTCCAAGATTTGCCTGCTTTGGAGTCTGCAAATTTCTTAAATGTAACTTATTTTTCCCTTCTTTGGTGATAAAGGCATCCTAGAACATAACAGGAAATCTTGTAAATTGCGAAGGCCAACAAATAAGCATGTTCTGTGTTTGTTTAGCAACTATGTTTGGTTGACTCATGTCCCTCTCGTATTTATGTCCACTTGCAATCTGTGAACATGACTTCATTTGGAAAGAGGGTCTTTGTACAGGTAATCAAATTAAGATAAGGACGGGCCCTATATCCAATAAGAGTAGTGTTCTTATAAGAACAGGAAATTTTGGACACAGAGACACCAACACACAGGGCAGAGGGCCATGTGAAGACAGAGGCAGAGACTGGAGGGACACAGCTGCAAGACAAGGAACACCAAGAATTGCTGCAACTGCTAGAAGCTAGAAGGGGCAAAAAAGGTTTTTTCCCTAGAGCAGAAGTCCCCAACTTTTTTGGACCAGGGATGGGTTCTGTGGAAGACAGTTTTTCCATGGGTTGGGGCTGAGGGATGGTTTAGGGTTGATACAAATGCATTATATTTTTTGTGCACTTTCTTCCTATTATTATTATATCAGCTCCACCTCAGATAATCAAGCATTAGATCCCAGAGTTTGGGGTCCCCCTGTCCTAAAGCCTTTGTAGGAATCGAGGCCTCACTGTATTACTGAAATCCTGGGAGCCTTCACTTCAGTGTTATCTGTTCTGGGTGGGTCAAGACATTGTTGTCAATTTTGCAGTGTTTTCTCTCTTTTTCTTTCATTCTCTCATCACTTGCCATGGCTGCTACCCTTTATTGACCATTGTACCCTCGATATTCAGTATTTGTTTATTAAAATTAGCATCTCTGATAGTTAATTTTATGTGTCAACTTGTCTGGACTAAGGGATGCCCAGATAGCTGATGAAACACTATTGTTGGGTATGTTTGTGAGGGTGTTTCCAGAGGAGACTAGCATTTGAATCAACAGACTGAGAGTGAAGATCCACCCTCATCAGTGCAAGTGGGCATTACTCACTCTGCTGAGGGCTTAAAAAAAAAAAAAATAGAGGAAAAGCACCTTTGCTTTCTCATTGAGCTGGGGCATCCTTCTTCTGTCCTTGATCATCAGTGCTCTTAGTTATCAGACCTTCACACTTAGACTTAATTATACCACTAGCTTTCCTGGTTCTCCAGTTCACAGATGAAAGCCCTATAATAAATCTCTTCCCTCTCACTATCTCATGTGTATATCTGTATCTACTATTGATTCTATTTCTGAGAACCCTCATATGGTATCAAAAATATGGTTTTAAATAAGGAATGCAGCAATAAACAAGATGGCTTGTGCTTTCAAAGCATTACTGCTTAGTAGGGCAGACTGATGTGTGTGTGTTAGTCAGTCATGTCCAACTCTTTGAGACCCCATGGACTGTAGCCTGCCAGGCTCCTCTGACCATGGAATTCTCCAGGCAAGAATACTGGAGTGGGCTGCCATTCCCTTCTCCAGGGGATCTTCCTGACCCAAGGATTGAACCTGTGTCTCCTGCACTGTGGGCAGATTCTTTACCACATGAGCCACCTGGGAAGCCCTGTACATACACATAAATAGATCACCACAATTCACTGAGATGGTGCTTGGATAGTATGGAAGACCTAGAGTAGGAGTGACTTCTCTCTATGTGTTTCTGTGTCTAAACTGCAATAGGTAGGCCTGTTAAGCACTATTTACAAGGAAATATAAATGGTTATCAGGCCCATTGTTGTATTTCTCCCAGATACAGGATTTCAATGGACATGAATCCATAATTATAAAATTTTGGTCTTTTTGCTGGTCATAAGAGATATGATTTTTTGAGAAGTAGAACTGAAACAGAAGGAAAATGGGCAGGACAACCTTTAAAAAAGTGACATGGCCCAAGGACACGATGTAAACTGGTTAGAACCAAATAGGTCCAAGATGGCAAATGAGTTGACTTCCACTAGACCTTGAAACTCAGTATACACTCTGTGACACACTCACAGGAACTATGACAGTTTCAGCTGACCATAATGGTCAAAAAGTAGATGGGGCCTAATTCCTAGAAATCCCACTCCCTTATCAAAATAACTGGAATACTCTTCTGACTCCAGACTATGAAACAACCCAGCCCTATAAAAACTGACAACCCCATACCCTGGCGGTGCTCTCACCTTCTGAGATGACCCACAATCTCTTTGTGGAGTGTATTTCTCTCTAAATGTATCCAATTCTTACCTATCGCTTTGTGTCTCACTCAATTCTTCCTGCTCAGAACCTGAGCCTCATTAAGTCCTGAGACCAGGTGTAATGTCAGCTAAAAGAGCATAGGTTCAAGTCCCAATCTGAGTTAGATAATTTCAGAACTCTTTTTGTGCCCTTAAATAGCTGAAATTCAGTAACCTATGATTTTGCCTTTTGTGTGACTAATATTTTTTTTTTTACCTCTTTGTCTAGAACTTGTTATTTCCTCTGCAAGGTTGGTGAGAAGCCATTCTGGTAGAACCTTAGCAAATATCTAGTGAGTATCACTCTGTGCCAGCTTCAGCACAGTCACTGGGAATTCATCCATCAACGAGTGAGACAGGTTCCCATCCTCCCTGCAGCTTGCTGTCTTGGAGGAAAAAAAGGAACTGCTTCCCTGAATTACTTGGGTCCTCCTTCAAAGTTTCAAGGCTCTGCTAGAGTTGATATTGCTAGAGCTTTCAGCCATTTTAAGATTATTCTACAACACCCTCAATAATGGTTTAAAAGGGAAGCATTCTGCTTGTTTTTGTCTATTTAAATTAAGCGAGCACTTAGCCTGAGGTACTCCTCCTACCTCCAACAGAATTTAAACCAAGCAAAGAACTTGGTCTAGTGTATAGATATTTGTACCTTTGTAGCTGCCAAAAAAAAGAGACCCCCAATTAAATGCTCAAAAGCCTTTAATTACTTTCCTTTGAGACTTTAACTTTAACCCTGTTTATTACTCTTAAGCCACTCCAGAGGGCAATATTTTTTATTGGTGACAGATTGCCCAAACTGTTGCCAGTGACCTAATCTCTCTCTCCGCAGACATGACTGCATTTTACTGAGAAGTGTTCTCTGCAAGGACAAGAAGGTGTGTGTCTATATTAAGGCAACTTCTCTGCTCTTTGTTTTTCCAAATCTGGATGTGGTTTTGTACAGATCCATTATGTAGACATTACCATTTTCACTTGAAATCTAAGCACTGGATATAGTGAAACACTCATCGTTGTATGCTTAATTCTCTGCATCAGATCCTCCTTGTGTTAGTAGATTGGTATTTGGTATCTGAAGTTAATTGTAATGTGATTTTTGGAGCCTAGGAGGAAAGGTCTGTTTGGGGTGGTAGTGGTGATTTAGTCGCTAAGTTGTGTCTGACTCTTTAAAAACCCCATGGACTGTAGCCTGCTAGGCTTTTCTGTCCATGAGGTTTTCCAGTCAAGAACACTGGAGTGGGTTGCTCTTTCCTTTTCCAGAGGATCATCCCAACCCAGGGATTGAACCTGGGTCTCCGTCTTGGCAAGCAGATTCTTTATCACTGAGCCACCTCTGCAGTCCCTTCTGTTTAAGATATGTCAAAACCAAGTGTCAGAAAAAGGGGGCCTATTTTTAACTTTGCTAATCAACTTTAGATACATTACTGACCTTTGCCCCTCAAGTTTTTACATATACTAAACATACTGTTCACAGCTGTGGAGTTTGATGAGCGTAAGTCCATAAAAGATTAGAGTTAACTATTGCTGCAAAAGCAGTGGCAGTATCTCCTGGCTTATAATCACATTTTATTATCTCTACCTTTCCCAGTACTTCACATGAAGTTAGTGTTCATTTGTTTAAGTTACTTGAAAGGGAAAGTGTTAGTGGCTCAATCGTGTCCAATTCTTTGTGACCCTTTGGATTGCAGCCTACCAGGCTCCTCTGTCCATGGATTTCTCTGGGCAAGAAGAATACTACAATGGGTAGCCTTTCGCTTCTCTAGGGGATCTGTCAGAATAAAGTTAGTTTAATATGTTGCATCAGTTAAGAAACATGTAATGACAGATTTAGATAATAATATTAAAGACTATGAAATCTTTTCTGCCTTAACTCCTTGTATATAATATATATAATCATATATGTGTATAAGCACATAATTTCTTAATTATTATCATTGCAAAAGATTATTTGGCACTTGCTATTGATTTGGCACTCGTAGACACCTGGCACAAGAATTTATACAGAGATAATAAATGACAAAGTATTTTTGAGGCAAAAAAAGTATGCCCAGTTCTGGCACATAAACCACAGTCAATTTCCCACCCAGTCCCCTGCCCTTATTGGACATGGATTAAAATGAGGACAAAAAGAAGGGAAAAAAACAAAACAAAACACAGAAATCTTCTGTATCTAAATCAATGTAATTTTCAACCTCAAATACTATGATGTTTCAATGTCATGTTTGGTAGGAAAATAACTGGCTTTAGATTATGCAGAGTTACTTTTGGAGGGGCTAGAGAACTTTACTAGGTAGGTATGACCTATAATGGACTTCCCAGGTGGCCTAGTAATAAAGAATCCGCTTGCCAAAGCAGGAGATTCAGGTTTGATAGTTGGGTTGGGAAGATCATTTGGAGAAGGAAATGGCAACCCACTACAATATTTTTGCCTGGAGAGTTTCATGAATAGAGGAGCCTGGTAGGCTTCATTCCAAAGTGTCACAAAGAGTTGGACACGATTGAGCCACTAACACTTTCACTTGCAAGTAATTTAAACCAACAAACACTAACTTCATGAAGTACTGGAAAAGGCAGAGATAATGAAATGTGATTATAAGCCAGGAGATACTGCCACTGCCTTTGATAGCAATAGTTAACTCTAATCTTTTATGGACTTATGCTCATCAAAACTCCACAGCTGTGAAAAGTATGTTTAGTATATGTAAAAAATTGAGAGGCAAAGGTCAGTAACATATCTAAAGTTGATTAGCAAAGTTAAAAATAGGCCCCTTTTTTTCTGACAGTTGGTTTTGACATATCTTGAACAAAAGGGACTATACAGGTGACTCAATGAGCTTCTTGTTATTTTGAAAGAAAGACTTTCCATTCTTTAAAAATTATGTGCATATACAAGAATCAGTAGTTCTGTTTTAAAAGGAATTTCTGGGCTTTAAAGGCACATTTGTGTTTGCTCATAGAAGTAAATTAACTTCTTAGACACTCTTTATCTGAGATTCAGCATTATCCTCATGAGGTACAACTGTTTCGGAATTCTTACATAATCTCCAGTCATAGTTGAAATATATCCACAAATTAATTGTTGCTCCTCTTAAAAACCTGGCAATTAATTTCTCTGTCCTTAACTGTTGGCTGTTGATTAAGTTCAGTGACTTACTTTTGACAAATTGAGTATGGTAGAAGTGACTAGGCATGATCCAGGACTAACCCTAGAAGATGTTGTGCTTCTGCCTTGCTCTCTCTTGGACCCTCCCATCTGGGGCAAAATGCAAAGGTAGGCAATGGAATGGAGGAACGTGGATTTCAGGCAGGTGATAATTGTACTGGTTGTTGAGAAGACTTCAGTTTTGCAAAATGGACCTCTTCACAGGCTGCTTGAATGTCAGTCTGATGTCCCTGCTGGCCCCTTGGCCAAATGAAATGGATGCCAAGGAAGCAAAACCATGGAGTAGTTTAGCTAAAATTTAGACTCTGTGGAAAAAGAAGAATTTTGAGAAGATATTTTGGGGACAAATAGCACTAATATTCTTTTCTAATTATATATGATTAAAACAGATGACCAATAAAAATAATTGAATACATAAATGATGGAGATAGTGGAAAATTTGAATTTAGTCCAATGTTAGTTTTCAAGATCACTGTCTGTCTTAAGTATGAATGAACTATGAACTCAGTTATACATGATTTTTAGTAAGACGATATATTTTGTAGGGAAATGAGCTGAAAGAAGAATCAAGATGCAGAAGGCAAAATTGTAAGATGGCTCCTAAGATTTCTGGCCTCTGGGGTATATGCACTTTTGGTTATTTAAATACTAACCAAAGAGATTTTACAGGTGTAATTTACTTCCCAAATCAATTGCTTTAAGGTAAGAAGATTATCAAGATGACCTGACCTAATCTCATGAGCTCTTTAAATATGGATTTAGAATTCAAAGCCAGGAGCTGGAGATTTGAAGCATGAGACTAAAGCATCGCTGACTTGCAGATGGAAAGGGTCACGTGGAATGGAATGTGGGTAGCCTGTGGGAGCTTAGAACTGTCTTTGCTTCCACGAAAGTTTTTGAACTTCTGACCAAAAACTGCAAGGAACTCAATTCTGCCAATAACAAAACTAAATGTGGAAGTAGATTTTTCCACAAAGGCTTCAGATGGGGACTTCCCTAGTGGTTCAGTGGTTAAGAATCCACCTGCCAATGCAGGGGTCATGGGTTCCATCCCTGGTCCAAGAATATTCCATGTGCCACAGAGCAACTAAGCCCAAGCACCACAACCACTGAAGCCTGTGTGCCCTAGAGCCTGTGAACCTCAGCAAGAGAAGCCACCACAATGAAAAGCCCGCACACCACAACTAGAGAATAACCCCACTGGCCTCACCTAAAGAAAGCTCGAGCATGGCTCAGCAACGTGATCCAGCACAGCATAAACGAGTGAATAAATGAAAAAAGTGTGAAGCAATCTTGTAACCTCCAGCCCAGCCCAGCCATCAGTTAATACTACTAGTGAAAGTGTTAGTTGCTCAATCCTGTCTGACTCTTTGAGACCCCATGTACTCCTGTAGCCCACCAGGCTCTGCTGTCCATGGAATTCTCCAGGCAAGAACCCTGGAATGGGTTGCCATTCCCTTCTCCAAGGGATCTTCCCAACCCAGGATCAAAACTGGGTCTCCTGCTTTGCAGGCAGATTCTTTACTGTCTGAGCCACCAGGGAAGCCACTAAGTGATCCAATTAATGTCACGTGGAGCAGATGACTCATCCAGCCAAACCCATCTGAATTCTTGACCTACAAAATCATGAGAAAAAAATAAAAATTGTTGTTCAAAAAAAAAAAAAAAAAAAAAAGACTTCAGATGAGAACAACATGGCTGACACCTTGCTTTTCATCCTGTGATACCCTGAGCAGAGAATCCAGGCTGACGGTATTAGAACTCTCCACATACAAAACTGAGCTATAAATGGGTGCTGCCTTTAACTGCTAAATTTGTGGTAACTTCTTAAACAGCAATACAAAAACTAATACTAAATGAAAAAATTAGTGTCACATTCATACTTGATTTTGGTTAATGGCCACAGCAAGAAAGAACAATGAACAAATTCTTGAGATGGGCTGCTTTTGGTATAATAGAACACAATCATTTATATTTAGATGTGTATCAGTCATGCTCTCTGCTCCAAGCTTCACATGCTCCAAGCCAGTAAAAACAATGTATGCGACATTATGAACAATATACTAATCTGAATTATCTGTTAAATTAGGGAGAAAAGAGCTTAACAATGAAAGAACAAATTTCTCTATGATATACTTTCACCAAAGTGCTTTTGTGGGAAAAATAAATATCATAGGAAAAAGAGAAATGCATTATGGTAGAAAATAGATACAAAAACCACAAGTGACTCTTCAACTCTCAAAAGGTTTCTGGTTTAAGAAACACAGAACTGTGTTTATTGTGTCCACTCTCTTTAAAGCATTTTTAAAACATATATATTTGACAGATGATTTTCGTCCATCGAACCTATAATTGCAAATGTTACAATTCAAAAAAGGGACTTAGGATTCTCTGTAATTGTTTACCTTTTCCCTGGAAGATTATTTTGTGTATGGACAGGTTTTGAATCTTGTAATTGCATCACACTAATGCTGGGAAAGACTGAAGGCAGGAGTAGAAGGGGATGAGAGAAGATGAGATGGTTAGATAGATGGCATCACCGTTTCAATGGCCATGAGTGTGAGCAGTCTCTGGGAGATGGTGAAGGACAGGGAATCCTGGAGTGCTGCACTCCATGGGGTCTCAAAGAGTCAGACACGACTGAGTGACTGAACAATATTGCATCACAAAAACACAGAAAATATTTAAGCAAATGTCAGTTCCTTAACACAGCTAAGGCAGAACAATGGCCTATATTTTCAATGATTTATTAGGTTAGAAAAGTTTAAAAACTGAGTATTAGTACTGTTATTCTCTGATTGTTGTTGTTGGAAAAAAGCTTGTGAAGAATTGTTCTTGGCTCCTTTTGAGATTTTCTTTCTCCCTCAAAATGTAGATTATAATTCATGCACGTACATCCATATATTATCAGTTTGAATTGATTGCATACTATGCAACCCCCTCCCTCACTTTGTGCTGGTCTCATCATATCACACATACAGCTTTATCTCACTTATTACACAACATCTTGGCCCAAGAAACTGGAATCTCTCTCTTTCTTACACACACACACACACACACACACACACACAATAAAGCTAGCACATGGCTGCACAAGAGCCAAGAGAAATGGGAATGAAGTTCAGAGCAGTCATGTAAACTTCTGCATATATTACCCCAGATGGTCTTAATGCTTTGAGAAAATGGAAGTACTCCATCTGATTTCTGCTCTAGGGGTTCAGTTAGATAAAAATAAATCACCAAACCTTACAGTTCCACTGAAAGAACCAAAAATATTAGGGAATGTATTTCTGAGATAAGCCATTTTTGTCCTAAGTTCCAGAGCCTGGTCAATGTAAAAGTAATTGTCTAAGTCATGTGACTATTGTCTTAAGCAATTACAACATCTGCAAGGTGCTTTAAAAAAACACTTAGACCTGATTTCTAAATCATTGAGACATAGAGGAGAATTTATTTTGTGTGGTTTCAGGCTGCCAATTCTCTTTTCTTGTTTTACATGGTGTTGGCATGGTGCTACTGAATTGGACCGGAAATGCAAGATCTATTGCTGTAATCAGTGTCTCGCCATTAATCACTTCCTTTGTCCCTTTGCTCCACCATCACTCCTTCTTGGCAATAGCTCAGGGGCTATTTCAATCACCTACATCTACTGGAGGATCTCACAACCAAAGGGCTTAGTGCTGGAAGAGTCAGGGACCTGCCAGAAGTTAGAAGCCAATTTGAGAATTTAAAACAAGAAATTTAATATGGGAATTGGTTACCAAGAACTGAAAACCCACCAGAGACTGCAGGTAAACTTAGAAATAAGCAAAAGCATGAAGCTGTATTGTCCCTAGGCTGAAGGCACAAAGGCAGAAGGGTTGTTGTCAGAACAAGAAAATGTCTAGGAACAGAGCTGAGACTGAACAGAGTTTGGATATACACAGAAACCATGAAATCTTTAGTAATGGCCATTGGAATTTCAACCCTCCCATCTTCTTTGTCAGCCTCCAGCCTTTCTGGAGAAAGGTTCTTGCAAATATCCTCCAGATGTCCAAATATTTGGCTCTTGCCAAACCTCCCTACCCTACCATGTGGCCCCTCACACACTCACCTTGAAACTACTCATTTTCATTACAAGCTCACCCGTCCTTGTGATCATCATGGATGCACCATCTCTGTCCTCCTAACTTAGTTATCCTCCCTGCGCTTTGAACTCAATCTTCCTTCTTCTCACCAGGGAATTTAGATTATCAACTTTAAAGCTCTTCTGTGTCTTCAAAACATTCTGCTAGTCATTGCCAGTAACATTTTAAGAGTCTCCCCTATTCCTCACCGCACCTTCCCCCACCCCCCACACACAAAAGACAGAGAAAAAGCCCACCTCTCTATCCTTCCATCCACAGTCAAGATTCTGAAAACATTGTTTATACTCACTGTCTACTCACCTCCTCACTTTCCATTCACCTGTCACCTCATTGGGATCTGCCTCTTGCTTTCTCTCCTTCTATTGAAATGGCACTCTCTAAAGCCACAAATGACCTTCTGTCTTGCTGTAATGAAGAGAAGTCTTAGGAGTAGGACAAAAATTTATTTTTGTCTTTTGTAATTGCTAAATTCTAGCTTCCTTTAGTGCCCATTACAAGAGCCATCGTAGAAGGTTTCAGAAATCTGGATTTTAATAAACCCACCAGCTTTTTCAGATGTGTGCTAAAATTTGATAACCACTGAGGAAGGAAGAAAAATTGGAAAATAGAAAAGAAGTAGAGGGGAATGAAGTTTGTAGGTTCTAAAATCTTTGATTTGTTCTATTCCTGTTGATGGGATGGGAATGAGGAATATCAAGAGCCAAGGGGTGTAGCAGAAACTGCCAGAAAAAATTGTGTGTGTGTCGAGGGGAAGCTGAGTGATGAGCCAGGTGCTTCTCCAGGCAAAACCTGGGGATATTCATGCATCATGACAAATTGTGATCCTGAAGAGGCCATAGCCTCAAATTTATTGCAGCCAATGGATAAATCTCATCCAACCTTGGTGACCTGAGAGCATAACTGGAATTCTAGACCAAGTGAATCTTCAGGACAAGAAGAGCAGGCAACTGAAGGCACAGACCTTGGTAACTGGAAGCAATCTTGTATCAAGCCATGGTGGATGTTGGTGCTTGGCCAGAAGTCCCTAGGCAATCAGTTGTAACTTGGCAGTGATCAGTCCCAGTGTAGAATAAAACAGACCCTAACTACAGAGACACGAGCACAGAGTATACTCCACTATAGGGACCCAGTAAACTTTTGTGCACTCTCACCTTCTGAAAGATGGGGAGGGAAGTTATTTGAAAGACTAAAAACTTAATTAAAAGGAACTTTTGTAAAATTAAGGAGAAAATTTGAACTAGAAGGTCTTCCCTGTAGCTCAAATGGTAAAGAATCTGCCTGCAACTCAGGAGACCCAGGTTCAATCCCTGGGTCAGGAAGATCCTCTGAAGAAATGAATGGCAATCCACTCCAGAACTCTTGCCTGGAGAATCCCATGGACAGAGGAGCCTGGCGGGCTACAGTCTGTGGGATCACAGAGAGTTGGACACGACTGAGTGACTAACACTACTACTATTACTACATGAACTAGAAGAGTCGGTGATATTATGAATTGGAAAGTATAAGTTTCCCCTTTTCTCAGCAGGGTGAGAGCTCATGGAGAAGTTTAGATCACTGGTGAAAAAATAGAGAAGAGAAACTTCTCCCTTCCCTCCCTTTTGTTGTATACCTGTGTGTCCCTATTCATGACTTCTTGGCGTCTTGTTGCTTTTCTTGCTATTCACCACTACCTTTTTCCTGAAGATTCTCTTCCTTTGACCTCAGTAGCACTGTGCTTTCACTGTCTTCCTCCTACCTTTGTGACAGCTCCTTCCCCAGGTGCATAGTAGGCTGAAGTTTCTCCATTCATTCTTAAAACATTGATAGTCTACAAAAAAGTGATATCCTCAACTATTATCTTTCTGTAATCTTTAATTGTGTTTTTTACTGGCATAAATCCAAGATGGTTCCAGTATCTTCAGAATCACCTACATCTAAGAAAAGAAGAAGAAGGAAAGGAGAAAGAGGAAAGGCAAAACCCCCCCTACTTTTGAAACTTTGCTATTTTAATTAGCAAGTGAAGCTCTCTCCAAGGGAACTCTGTATACATCTACTTAGTTAACATGTTGGAAGGTGGAAATATTGAATAATATCTTCTGAGCTGAGAAGGAACCATTAAGTCAAATGTTAAGTTTATTGTGGGTAACTTACATATAGGGTGATGAGGCAAGGAGGGGATGACCATCCAGAAGCATTTGAAGCTGCACTCCTTAAGGCTGCAAAGGCTACATGGGGATTTAAGGAACTGACAAGAGATTTAAGAGGGCTGCCTACTGCGTTAAGAGGCTGGGCTACAGGGAGATTTAAAGGGGCTGAAACTAGAGATAGAATCTGACTGCTAAGGAATAAGCACATCCAAGCTGATGGGAACCAGGGTTTTCTCCTCCCCTTAGGGGTGCCATGACCATTATTCTTCGCAGATCATTATTGCCATCTGTGTCAGAAGAAGGCATCCCTCCAGTTTTCATATCAGATGTAGGCAAGGGTTAAGGTTGATATGGAACTTATCTGTCTTGGGAGAATTCCTTTTGTGTAGGTTAGAGCTCACTTACATAGAAAGGCAAGAGGGTTGGATTTCAGGTCTAAGACAGAGCTGACAAAATGGCATCAGTGTAGTTCAGCCACACACAAAATTGCATCCCATCGCTATTTCTAGCTGCAAGAGAGCCTTGGAAGCTGACTGTTTTAGTGTGGTTTGTTTACATTAAAGCAAAAGGAGGAGAAAGACTTTTAGGTAGGAAGTTACTAGTGTCTGCCTCAATCTCTCTGTAACTAGTGTTTCATAAACACATCATAGTGACGGGACCCAAAATGAGAATCTTCTTCCAATTCCTAGGAAAAAAATCCTTCAATCACTTTGATAATATTACTCATTATTGATAAAAATCAAAATTTTTTATTATGGCATGTAAATCCACTCCTGATCTGGCCTTTGTTTTGTACTCCTTCCTTGTCTCATCACATTCTCCTAGCATCATTTGATGCTTTAATGCATTTGAAGTGATCCCAGTATTATTTGTATATTTGCCTGTATGACTTCCTTTGTGGAGAACATTGTTTCCTGCATTTTCATCTGGATAAATCATATTTATTCATGGGGTTCTAATTAAATGACAGGAAGCCTTCCTTGACACCTGAAGCTGGGTCAGAAACCCTCCTATGTCTCTCTTATCCATAGAGGCATAATTGTACTCCCTTGCAACTTTCTGTTTATTCATCTGCCTTCCCATGAGACTACAGAAAGTAGTCTCGTAAGCATTATGCTTTATTTATGGTTGTATATCCATCCTGGCACATAGCATGCACTCAATACATATTTGTTGATTGAACAAATAAGTAAAGTAGAATCAAAGTTCAGGTTTAAGTCAGTGAATTATATAAATCAAATTATAATAATGCCTGTAAGTGTTTAAACTAACTACAATTTGCATTTGACCTCTATTTTACTGCTAGGGAAGCCTATAAGAACTGCTTAGGACTTTTCTGGAGAAAGAGGATCATCAGTGAATAATTTTGATTCTAGTTGAAAGTGTTGTCACTTTTAATCAACTTTTAACTTTCATTCTTGTTAGTAGCACCTTCATGTTCCTGATTTCTTACTGTGAAAAATCTTTCAAGTAATCTTAATATAATCAAATTAAATAGGTACAAGCTGATTATTAAGATTAATAAGTTTTAGAATAATTTAATGCAGTTTAGGTTGTCAAATAATCATTGTTTTTGATGGAATTATAAAGCATTTCAACTGTTAATAGGGACAAAATATGAACCAAACACCAAGATTTGGTTCAGAGAGGGTACAGTATAAAGACTATGATATTAAACCATTATGTTTTCCATAGTGAAAGCTGAAGCTCCAGTATTTTGGTCATCTGATGCAAACAGATCACTCGTTGGAAAAGTCCCTGATGCTGGGAAAGGTTGAGGGCAGAAGGAGAAGAGGGAGTCAGACCATACGATGGCTGGATAACGTCACCGATCCAATGGACATGAATTTGGGCAAACTCCGGGAAATGGTGAGGGGCAGGGAGGCCTGGTGTGCTGCAGTCCTTGGGACCGCCAGTGGTCAGACACTACTGGGCGACTGACGAACGGCAACAACAATGGTTTCCATATTACATATAAACCTACATATGACACTCATATAGATAAACTCATGTTCAGATAAAAATAAATATACTAACTTTCAAAAGTACAAACTCACACAAGATCAGTCATTCGCCCAAGAAGCTATAGAAATCTTATTAAAGACATTGTTTTCTGTATCAGTCAATACTGACAAATTTTCATTTTCCTCCGGGAGATGGTGAAGGACAGGGAAGCCTGGTATGCTGCAGTCCATGGGGTCACAAAGAGTCAGACAAAACTGAGCAACTGAGCAACTGAACAGAAACAATAACAAGTTGAGAAGCTTCCTTCATGCTTTCTGATTTTTCTTCTTCCTCGTCTTTAAAGACAGTGTGCATTATATACTGATTCTCTTTTTTAAATTAATTTATTTATTGAAGAATAATTGCTTTACAGAATTTTGTTGTTTTCTGTCAAACCTCAACATCAATCAGCGATAGGTATATATATATCCCCTCCCTTTTGAACCTCTCTCCCATCTCCCACCACATCCCACTCCTCTAGATTGATACAGAGCTCCTGTTTGAGTTTCCTGGGCCATACAGCAAATTCCCTTTGGCTATCTATTTTACATATGGTAATATAAGATTCCATGTTACTCTTTCCATACATTTCACCCTCTCCTTCCTCTCCCCATGTCCGTAAGTCTATTCTCTATGTCTGTTTCTCCATTGCTGCCCTGTAAGTAAATTCTTCAGTACCATTTTTCTAGATTTCATATATATGTGTTAGAATATGATATTTATCTTTCTCTTTCTGACTTACTTCACTCTGTATAATAGGTTCTAATTTCATTCACCTCATTAGAACTGATTCAAAGGCATTCCTTTTTATGGCTGAGTAATATTCCATTGTGTATATATGTACCACAACTTCTTTATCCATTCATCTGTTGATGGTCATCTAGGTTGCTTCCATGTTCTAGCTATTGTAAATATTGCTGCAATGAACAATGCATCTTTTTCAATTTTGCTTTCTTCAGGGTATATGCCTAGGAGTGGGATTGCTGGGTTATATGATGGTTTTATTCCTAGTTTTTAAAGGAATCTCCATATTGTCTTCCATAGTGGCTGTATCAATTTACATTCCCACCAACAGTACAAGAGCATTCTCTTTTCTCCACACCCTCTCCAGCCTTTATTGTTTCTAGTCTTTTTGATGATGGCCATTCTGACCAGTGTGAGGTGATATCTCATTGCGGTTTTGATTTGCATTTCTCTAATAATGAATGATGTTGAACAACTTTTCATGTGTTTTTAGCCATCTGTATGTCTTCTTTGGAGAAGTGTCTGTTTATGTCTTTTCCCCACTTTTTGATTGGGTTGTCTGTTTTTCTGGTATTGAGTTGTATGAGCTGCTTGTATATTTTGGAAATTAATCACTTGTCAGTTGTTTCATTTGCTATGATTGTCTCCCATTCTGAGGGTTTTCTTTTCACCTTGCTTATAGTTTCCTTTGCTGTGCAAAAGATTCTAAGTTTAATCAGGTCCCACTTGTTTACTTTTGTTTTTATTTGGGTTACTGTAGGAGGTGGGTCATAGAGGATCTTGCTTTGACTTATGTCATCCAGTATTCTGCCTATGTTTTCCTCTAAGAGTTTTATAGTTTCTGGCCTTATATTTAGGTCTTAATCCATTTTGAGTTTATATTTGTGTATAGGGGTTAGGAAGTGTTCTAATTTCATTCCTTTACATGTAGCTGTCTGGTTTTCCCAGCACTATTTATTGAAGAGCCTGTATTTGCCCCATTGTATATTCCTGCCTCCTTTGTCAAAAATAAGATACCCATAGGTGCATGGGTTTATTTCTGGGATTTCTATGTTGTTCCACTGGTCTATATTTCTGTTTCTGTGCCAGTACCATATTGTCTTGATGACTGTAGCTTTGTAGTATAATCTGAAGTCAGGAAAGTTGATTCCTCCAGCTCCGTTCTTTTTTCTCAAGACTGCTTTGACTATTCGGGGTCTTTTGTGTTTTCATATGAATTGTGAAATTTTTTGTTCTAGTTGGGTGAAAAATGTCATTGGTAATTTGATAGAGATTACATTGAAGCTGTAGATTGCATTTGGTAGTATAGTCATTTTCACTATATTGATTCTTCCTACCCAGGAACACAATATCTCTCCATCTGTTTATGTCATTTTGATTTCTTTCATTCAGATCAGATCAGATCAGTCGCTCAGTCGTGTCCGACTCTTTGCGACCCCATGAATTGCAGCACGCCAGGCCTCCCTGTCCATCACCTGGAGTTCACTCAGACTCATGTCCATCGAGTTAGTGATGCCATCCAGCCATCTCATCCTCTGTCGTCCCCTTCTCCTCTTGCCCCCAATCCCTCCCAGCATCAGAGTCTTTTCCAATGAGTCAACTCTTCACATGAGGTGGCCCAAATACTGGAATTTCAGCTTTAGCATCATTCCTTCCAAAGAAATCCCAGGGCTGATCTCCTTCAGAATGGACTGGTTGGATGTCCTTGCAGTCCAAGGGACTCTCAAGAGTCTTCTTCAGCACCACAGTTCAAAAGCATCAATTCTTCGGTGCTCAGCCTTCTTCACAGTCCAACTCTCACATCCATACATGACCACAGGAAAAACCATAGCCTTGACTAGACGGACCTTTGTTGGCAAAGTAATGTCTCTGCTTTTGAATATGCTATCTAGGTTGGTCTTTCATTAGTGTCTTATAGTTTTCTGTGTACAATTCTTTTGTGTCCTTAGGTAAGTTTATTCCTAGATATTTAATTATCTTTGTTGCAATGGTGAATGGGATTGATTCCTTAATTTCTCTTTCTGATTTTCACTGTTAGTATATAGAAATGCAAGTGATTTCTTTATATTGATTTTGTATCCTGCAATTTTGCTAAATTCACTGATTAGCTCTAGTAACTTTCTGATACTATCTTTAGAGTTTTCTATGTACAGTATCATGTCATCTGCAAACAGTGAGAGATTTACTTCTTTTCCGATCTGGATTCCTTTTATTTCTTTTTCTTCTCTGATTGCTGTAGCTAGGACTTCCAAAACTACATTGAATAATGGTGGTAAAAGTGGACACCCTTATTTTGTTCCTGATTTTCGGGGGAATGCTTTCACTTTTTCACCATTAAAAATAATGTTTGCTGTAGGCTTATCATATGCAGCCTTTACTATGTTGAGGTAGGTTCCTTTTATGCCCATTTTTTGAAGAGTTTTAATCATAAATGGGTGCTGAATTTTGTCAAAGGCTCTGCATCTATTGAGATTATCATGTGGATTTTATTTTTCAGGTTGTTAATATGGTGTATCACATTGACTGATTTGCATATGTTGAAGAATCCTTACATTCCTGGAATAAACCCAACTTGATCATGGTGTAAGAGTCTTCTGATGTGTTGCTGAATTCTGTTTGCTAAAATTTTGTTGAGAATTTTTGTGTCTGTGTTCATCAGTGATATTGGCCTGTAGTTTTCTTTTTGTGTGTTGTCTTTGTCTGGTTTTGGTATCAGGGTGATGGTAGCCTTGTAGAATGAGTTTGTAAGTGTTCCTTCCTCTGCAATTTTTTGAAAGTGTTTTAAGAGGGATAGGCATTAGCTCTTCTCTAAATGTTTGATAGAATTCTCCTGTGAAGCCATCTGGTCCCGGGGTTTTGTTTTCTTGTAAGATTTTTGATCACAGCTTCAATTTCAGTGCTTGTAATTGGGTTGTTCATAATTTCTATTTCTTCCTGGTTCAGTCTTGGAAGATTTAACTTTTCTAAGAATCTGTTCATTTCTTCCAGGTTATCCATTTTATTGCCATTTGGTTGTTCATAATAGTCTCTTACAATCCTTTGTATTTCTGCATTGTCTGTTGTAACCATTTCTTCATTTCTAATTTTGTTGATTTGATTCTTCTCTCTTTTTTCTTGATGAGTCTGGCCAAAGTTTTGTCAATTTTGTTTATCTTCTCAAAGAATCAGTTTTTAGTTTTATTAATCTTTACTGTTGTTTCTTTCATTTCTTTTTCATTTATTTTTGTTCAGATTTTTAGGATTTCTTTCTTTCTACTAATTTTGGGGTTTTTCTGTTCTTCTTCTTCCAATTATTTTAGGTGTAAAGTTAGGTTGTCTATTCAATGTTTTTCTTATTTCTTGAGGTAGGATTGTATTGCTATAAACTTTCCTTGTAGAACTGCTTTTGCTGCATCCCATAGGTTATGGGTTGTCATGTTTTCATTGTCATTTGTTTCTAGAAAAATTTTTTTTATTTCCCTTCTGATTTCTTCAGTAAACTGTTGGTTATTTAGAACAGTCTTATGGACTCTGTGGGAGAGGGAGAGGGTGGGAGGATTTGGGAGAATGGCATTGAAACATGTAAAATATCATGTATGAAACGAGATGCCAGTCCAGGTTCGATGCACGATACTGGACGCTTGGGGCTAGTGCACTGGGACGACCCAGAGGGATGGTATGGGGAGGGAGGAGGGAGGAGGGTTCAGTATGGGGAACACATGTATACCTGTGGTGGATTCATTTTGATATTTGGCAAAACTAATACAATTATGTAAAGTTTAAAAATTAAATAAAATTAAATAAATAAATGAATAAATAAAGGCTGCTAATTGTTTAAAAAAAAAAGAAACATATTGTTTAATCTCCATGTGTTTCTTACAGCTTTTTTTCTTATAACTGATATCTAATCTCATAGCATTGTGGTCAGAGATGATGCTTGATATGATTTCAATTTTCTTAAATTTACTGAGGTTTGATTTGTGACCCAATATGTGGTCTATCCTGGAGAATGGTCCATGTGCACTTGAGCAGAAGGTACATTCTTCTGCATTTGGATGGAATGTCCTTAAGAAATCAATGAGATCCATCTCATCTAATGTATCATTTAAGACTTTTGTGTTTCCTTATTAATTTTCTGTTTTGATGATCTGTTCATTGGTGTGAGTAGGGTGTTAAAGTCTCCTACTATTATTGTGTTACTGCCAATTTCTCCTTTTATGTCTGTTAGTGTTTGTCTTATGTATTGAGATACTCCTATGTTGGGTGTGTAGATATTTACAATTGTCATGTCTTCCTCTTGGATAGATCCCTTGATCATTATATAGTGTCCTTCCTTATTTCTTGTAATCGTCTTTATTTTAAGGTCTATTTTGTCTGATATGAGGATTGTTACTCCAGCTTTCTTTTGCTTCCCATTTGCATGGAATATATTTTTCCATCCTCTCACTTTAATGCAATTGAGAAACCAAAGATGAACCCCAGACAAAGCGCAGTTATAAAATCAGGCAAATACAATTAAAATGATGGAATATACACATATACTTTACACCAATAAGGAAGTCAAAACAGTCCAGCTAAAATAAAGTACAGTAGATTGACCTGACAAACAAAGGAAATCAAAAATTATATTTACCAGTTAAGAACAAAACTAACTAAAGCACAAACCAGAAAACAAAACTAAAGCAAGGTGCCAAGTGGGGAGTAAAGCAATGAAAACAAAACTAACAAATATGTTGAGAGGAAAGGAAAGAAAGGAAAGAAAGAAAGAATAGACATGCCAAGTTAAACAGTGGTAGATGAAGAAGATTTATACACATTAAAGATTAACTGCAAGGGGAAAAGAACAAGGCAAACAAAGGAATAAATGTAGAAAAAATATAATGGGTGTAAAAAATTAAAAATTGTAGAAAAGAGAAAAAGGAAGAAGAAAGAAAATAAAAAAGGAAAATTCCACAGAACTGCAAAAGCCCAACAGAGAGGCAGAGGTTTATAACAACAATAAAAAGTGTGACTGAATATACACATATACATATACAGACATAAGCAAAATCAAAATAGTCCAACAAAAATAAAGTACAATAGATTGACCTGGCAAACAAAGGAAACCAACAAAGTATCTACCAGTTAAGAACAAAACTAACTGAAGCACAAAGTGAAGTGAAGTCACTCAGTCGTGTCCAACTCTTTGCGACCCCATGGACTGTAGCCTACCATGATCCTCCGTCCATGGGATATTCCAGGCAAGAGTATTGGAGTGGGCTGCCATTTCCTTCTCCAGAGGATCTTCCAAACCCAGGGATCAAACCTGGGTCTCCCACATTGTAGGCAGGCGCTTTACCATCTGAGCCACCAGGGAAGTTACAAACTGGAAAACAAAACTAAATCAAGGAGCCAATTGGGGAATAAAGCAATGAAAATAAAACTAAGAAATATGTTGAGAGGAAAGGAAAGAAAGAATAGACATGCAACATTAAATAAAGGTAGATAAAGAAGATTTATATACATTAAAGGTTAACTGCAAGGGGAAAAGACAGTAGGAAAAGCAAACAAAGCAATAAATGTAGAAAAAATATAATAGGTTTAAAAAATTAAAATTAAAAAAGAGAGAGAGAAAAAAAGGAAAACTCCACAGAACTACAAAAGCCCAACATAGAGGCAGAGGTTTATAACAATAATACAAAATATGACTGAGAAAAATATAAAGCACAAAAGCTTGATTAGATTTTATAGTGCCAATAAAATTGTCAGTTACAACAGAGGGAAGTGGGAAAGAAAAAAAAGAAAAAATCCTAAAGAATCTACATAACAAGTCAAAACATAAGAATAATAAATGTTTTTCTTGTGTCGCTGCTGTCAGGGTCCTTTCCCTTGCTGGGAGTCATAGTCCACCTCACCTCCGTAGGATGTCTTCCATCACTGTGCTGATCTCTGTGCTGATCTCTGGACCTGCTGTGGGTCAGCTTAGATTCTAATCTGGTCCTACTCCTATGTGTTCTTGCCTCCAAAGTCTACTGCCATCAGAACTAGTGTGTTTTCTTTTGTGGGAGCTCTCAGTGACCTTTTATATATTCCATAGACACAGAGTCTGCCTAGTTGATCGTTGGATTTAATCTGCAGCTGTTTGTACAGCTGCTGGGAAGGTTTTGGGTCTTCTTCCTTAGCCACACTGCCCCTGGGTTTCACTTGTGGTTTTATTTCCACCTCTGCATGTGGGTCGTGGGGTTTGCTTCTGAGGCTTCCCTGGAGGACTTGGGTTTGCCCCTGTGAGGGCCAGGTGTGGAGGTGGTTCAGCCGCATGGGTCGCAGGCGTTCGGGCAGCACCAGGTACTCAAGGGAGTTGGTGGCTAGGGCACGAGGAAACACAGTGCTCTAGAAGGGTATGGCAGCCAGTATTGGCCAATATGCTCCAGTATTCTTGCCTGGAGAACCCCCTCCCTGACACAGAGGCCTGGCAGGCCACAGTCTACAGGGTCACAAAGAGTTGGACACAACCAAAGTGACCCTGCATGCATAGGCACAAGATTTTTTTTTGCGTGTGACAGCTCTGCCCCAGTGAGAGTTGAGTGTGAAGACGGTGCAGCTGCTTGGCTTGTGGATACCCTGGCAACACAAACTGTTCAGGGATATGGACTGCCTCCGCCACAGAAGTTATGGCCCTATCAGAGTCTTTTTTCGAACCTCTTGTACCTCGTGATCAGAAGGCCTCTTTGGCCAATCTCTTCACAGCTCCACCCATTCAGACACTTAGAAGGCTCCCTTGCCTGGTGTCCTTCTCTGTTGTTTGGTGCATCAGGCACATAGAGGCGTCCCTCTGGTTGGGGTTCTACTCTGTAGATCAGTGCGTCAGGCACTTAAAGGGGCACCCTGGGTGGGGTTCTACTCTGTAGCTCAGTGTGTCAGTGTTTGATGGGCCAGCCTCTCTATTGTTCAATTACTGTTGCTGGCGTGTGGGGAGAGAGAGGCTATGGTGATGGCTCCACTCCAGTCCTGTGACTCTGCAGTACCACCTTGATTCCATGACTGCCTGGCTTTCCTCCACAGACATTTCCCTCCACAATCTCCTCCTGCACATCCCCTCGATCTGTCTCTCTGCAGTCAACGGCAGCCCTTGCCCTGGGATTCCTCCACAGTCCCTAATCTCCAGCTCCCAGCCCCTGTGCCTTCCAGGGAACCTGAGTCCTTGTCCAGGGTCTGTATGGCTGCAGCAAATACTGTCTGATTCACATTCCATTTAGGCTGCCACAGATCAGCTGTTTCACTCTCAGCCTTAAATGTTTCTCCTCTGACTCAGACAGTTGCCCTGATGCGGGGATTGGACCCCTGCTTCAGTTCCCCGACCCACTGAGGGCAAGTCCAGTCCTACTAATACTCCTGTTTTTCCCCCTAATTCCTTCATCCTACCAAGTTTTGCGTGTGTCTATATATTCTTTTCTGCTGGTCAGGCACTCCTGTCTGCTCTTAGCTGGTGTTCTGCATGCACTTCTGTGTCTGAAGGTGTATTCCTGATGTATCTGTGAGAGAGATGTACTCCATATCCACCTACTCCTCCACCATTTTGTTCTCTATATACACTGATTCTTTAATGCCAATAGTGATCAGAGATAACTCTAAAATTCTATTATTGTGTTTACATTGGCTCTTATATTTTGATTTTTTATCTTCTAAGTTTACATAGTCTTGAATTTCTGGCTCAGCTTATATAAGCTTTAAGATTGCTTTCATATCTCTATTTTATTCTAATTTTATTACATACAGTCTGTTGTAATTTTTCTTAAATCTTCATGGAATGAGTCATGGTATAAACAAACAAATATTCTTTTCCATACACACTCATACTTTCATGAGACTGAAAATACTTAAGGGAGATACTTGTCGATGCCTGTGCTGAGAATGTTTCATAGAATCATTCTAAATGCAACTAATTAGGACAGTCAATATCCTGGTTGCATGTTTTCTTGGTCAATATTCTCTTGCCTTACTGATATATCAGTATGCTAATTGATCTGACCAAAACTTATATCTCCTGAAATTATTCTGCTTGTTTAAGTATCAACCCAACAAGTGAGAATTGAGGTTTAGTGAAAAGCAATTACATAGTAAAAATTTAGGTCTGTGAGAATTGATTTCAGATTTTTTATAGCAGGAGAATAAAAAATGAATTTATCAGGCATTTAAAGGTTTTCTATGGTTGAGGAGCTATAATGAACTTTACATATCATCACCTTCCTAGTGGCTCAGATGATAAAGAATCCACCTGCAATGCAGGAGACCCAAATTTGATCCCTGGGTGAGGAAGATCCACTGGAGGAGGGAATGGCAACCCTCTCCAGTATTCTTACCTGGAGAATCCCATGGACAGAGGAGCCTGGTGGGCTACAGTCCACAAGGTTGCAAAAAGTTGAATGTGACTGAGTGACTAAGCACAAAGATTTTCTGTGGTTGAGAAACCATAATGATCTTTACATATCACCACCTCTCATTCTATAGATGAAGAAATTAAGGCTCAGAGTGGTTAAAGAACTTGTCACTGTCACAGAAGTGGTAGGAGACATCCTTCCAAAGTGTGATGATTTTAAAAAGTCTCGTTACTCTTCCTCTGGAGGTTAGAATTGCCATTAAAAGAATGCCCTTGTTTCAAAACACATGTATAAGTCTTTTAATCTAATCCAGCTGTGTGATCCTGGACAATTATTTACTTCTCTGCAGTGGTGCTGGTGGTTTAGTCACTAAGTCATGTCCAACTCTTGCAACCCCATGGACTATAGCCTGCCAGGCTCCTCTGTCCATGGGATTTTCCAGGCAAAAGTACTGGAGTGGGTTGCCATTTCCTTCTCCAGGGGATCCTCCCAATCCAGGGGTTGAACCCCAGTCTCCTGCCCTGCAGGTAGTTTCCTGCATTGCAGGCAGATTCTTTACCAACTGAGCCATGAGGGAAGTCTTAATTCTCTGTACCAGAGCATATTTACCAGAGTTTGATTACAATTCCATTTATCTCTATTAAATTATTTTGAAGAATAAATGAGACAGTAAATATAGAATTGCCAGCACAGACTCTAGCATATAGGTATTGTTTAATAAATGTCAACTCATAAATGAAAGATGAAATTTTAAAAATATAAAGCAGTGAACAATGGATACCTTAAAAGATTTACATAGAAAAAAGACACAATCATAATTTCTAACTGGTAGGTCATTTTAAGTATGAGCTACTTTATTTTCCCTTTCAGTAAATTGAGTATATTCTTAACTTGATTTTAATTTCCCCAAACTTCCTGTGTTATATAAGAAAGTGTAGTATTTCCCAGGTTTTTATGTGAAATTTTTGATTCGCTTAAATGGAATCAGATAGCCAGTAGGATTCCTTGTGTTTCCATGGGCATCTTAACCATTCATACTGAGAGGAAAAATTCCTCCAGTCAACCTATATTCTTATGTTTCTTTGCTTATTATCATCATCATCATCAACAACAGCAACAAACATTGATTTATCATAACCCTGATATAATAATAATCTAAGATGGATTGACAGATCTATGAATAGCAAGAACAAACTGATAGAGTATGGTTCCTGAAGGCAAGAGAGCAGGCAGAGGTGAGTAGATTGAACCAGAGTTTGAATGAAGTAGAATTGTGGTAAGCAAAGTTGGAATGGGAGAGGCTCTGGGAGAATGGCCAAGAATAACAAGGGAATTAAGTCAGTGTGAAGCGTCTGTGCGTGCGTGGGTGGCTATGTGGGACAGTGGTGGGAATAAGAATAGTAGGACTGAAACTGACATAGGTGGATTTGAACATGATTTCAGAGGGAAGGACTAAAAAACTTGAACAGGGTTCTAGTGAGTTAGGATCAATAAAATTCTGTCCAAAATAGATTCTGTCTGATTTTGAAAGATACTTCCTAATTAGCTTAAGTTTGATTTTTAAGTAATCAGCATTCTATGATGAGTTTTATTTTTTTTAATTTTATTTTATTTTTAAGCTTTACATAATTGTATTAGTTTTGCCAAGTTTTAGTTTGATGGACATTTACCTTCTCAGTTCATTAAGAAAAGTTTCCAAGCCCGAATAGCCATGAAATCTTGACAAAAAGAATAAAGCTGGAGATATCACACTCCCTCACTTCAGATTATACTACAAAGCTGCAGTAATCAGAACACTATGATAGTGGCACAAAAACAGACTTTTAGGTCAATGAAATAAAATAAAAAGCCCAGAAATAAACCCATGAATTTATGGTCAGTTAAACTATGACAACGGAGAAGGCAATGGCACCCCACTCCAGTACTCTTGCCTGGAAAATCCCATGGACGGAGGAGCCTGGTGGGCTACAGTCCATGGGGTCGCTAAGAGTGGAACACGACTGAGCGACTTCACTTTCACTTTTCACTTTTATACATTGGAGAAGGAAATGGCAACCCACTCCAGTGTTCTTGCCTGGAGAGTCCCAGGGACGGGGAGGCCTGGTGGGCTGCCGTCTGTGGGGTTGCACAGAGTCGGACACGACTGAAGCGACTTAGCAGCAGCAAACTATGACAAAGGACGTAAGAATACACAATGGGGAAAAGACAGTCTCTTCCATAAGTGGTGCAGGGAGAACTGGAGAGCTCCATGCAAAAGAATGAAATTAGAACATTTTCTCACACCATATACAAAAATGTGCTGTGCTTAGTCACTCGTTTGTGTTCAACTCTTTGTGACACCATGGACTGTAGCCTGCCAGGCTCCTCTATCCTCGGGGATTCTCCAGGCAAGAATACTGCAGTGGGTTGCCATACCCTTCTCCAAGATCTTCCTAACCCCGGGATCAAACCCAGGTCTCCTGCATTGCAGGCAGATTCTTTACCATCTGAGCCACCAGGGAAGCCCATACACAAAAATAAAAGACCAAAATGTAAAACTGGAAACCACAGAACTTTTACAAAGAAACATAGGTAGAACACTTTTTGACATAAATCACAGCAATATTTTTTCTATCTACTTCATAAGGCAAAGGAAGCAAAAGCAAAAATAAACAGATGAGACCTAATTAAACTTAAAAGCTTTTGCACAGGTAAGGAAACCCTCCAATCAACACAATAAAAAGAAAACCTACAGAATGGGAGAAATAATTTCTAAATAATATGACCAATAAGGGAATAAAATTCAAAAGATATAAACAGTTTATACAGTTCAGTGTCCAAAAGCCAAACAATCTGACTAAAAGATGGACATACGACTTGACGGAATGTTTTCAAAGAAGATATACAGAATGCCAACAGGCACATGAAAAGATGATCAAAATTACTAATTATCAGAGAAATGCAAATCAAAATCACAATGAGATATCACCTCAGACCTGTCAGAATGGTTATAACCACTAAGACCATAAATAACAAGTGTTGGAGAAGACATGGAGATTTGGGAACTCTGGTACATTATTCTGTGTATTCAGTCACTTAGCCACATCTGACTCTTTGCAACCCCATGGACTGTAGTCCTCCAGCCTCTTCTGTCCATGGAATTTTTTAGGCAAGGATACTGGAGTGGGTTGCCATTTCTTACTCCAGGGGAACTTTCCTGAACCAGGGACCAAGGTCACGCCTCCTCGGTCTCCTGCATTGGCAAGTGGATTCTTTACCACTGAGCCACCTGGGAAGCCCTTAGGACACTTTTAATGGAAATGTAAATTGGTAGAGCCATAATGAAAAAAAATGTGGTTATTCAAAAAACAAAGTAGAACTACCAGTAATTCTACTCCTGGGTATATATCTGGGTATATAAGTATACACTGTTGGGTATATAAGTATATATTCCCAGGTATATACTCCTGGGTATATAAGAAAAAGAAAACACTAAAAAAAATACATGCATCTTAATGTTCATAACAGCATTATTTGCAACAGCTGATATATAAAAGCAAATTAAGTGTCCACTAACAGATTAATGTATCAGATCAGATCAGATCAGTCACTCAGTCGTGTCTGACTCTTTGTGACCTCATGAATCGCAGCACGCCAGGCCACCCTGTCCATCACCAACTCCTGGAGTTCACTGAGACTCACGTCCATCAAGTCAGTGATGCCATCCAGCCATCTCATCCTCTGTTGTCCCCTTCTCCTCTTGCCCCCAATCCCTCCCAGCATCAGAGTCTTCTCCAATGAGTCAACTCTTCGCATGAGGTGGCCAAAGTACTGGAGTTTCAGCTTTAGCATCATTCCTTCCAAAGAACACCCAGGACCGATCTCCTTTAGAATGGACTGGTTGGATCTCCTTGCAGTCCAAGGGACTCTCAAGTCTTCTCCAACACCACAGTTCAAAAGCATCAATTCTTTAGCGCTTAGCCTTCTTCACAGTCCAACTCTCACATCCATACATGACCACTGGAAAAACCATAGCCTTGACTAGACGAACCTTTGTTGGCCAAGTAATGTCTCTGCTTTTGAATATGCTATCTAGGTTGGTCATAAGTTTCCTTCCAAGGAGTAAGTGTCTTTTAATTTCATGGCTGCAGTCACCATCTGTAGTGATTTTGGAGCCCAGAAAAATAAAGTCTGACACTGTTTCCACTGTTTCCCCCTCTATTTCCCATGAAGTGATGGGACCGGATGCCATGATCTTCGTTTTCTGAATGTTGAGCTTTAAGCCAACTTTTTCACTCTTCACTTTCAGTTTCATCAAGAGGCTTTTGAGTTCCTCTTCACTTTCTGCCATAAGGGTGGTGTCATCTGCATATCTGAGGTTATTGATATTTCTCCCAACAATCTTGATTCCAGCTTGTGTTTCTTCCAGTCCAGCATTTCTCATGATGTACTCTGCATATAAGTTAAATAAACAGGGTGACAATATACAGCCTTGACGAACTCCTTTTCCTATATTATATACATACAATGGAATATTACTCAGCCTTAAAAAAGAATGAAATTCTGCCATTTGTAACAACATGAATGGACCTGAAGGGTGTTATGCTTAGTGAAATAGGTCAGACAGAGAAAGACAAATACTGTATGTTACCACTTACATGTGGAGTCTGAAAACTAAAACAAATAAATCCATATAACAAAACAGACTCACGGATAACAGACAACAAACTAGTGGTTACCAGTGAGGAGAAGGAACGGGAAGGTGCATGAAAGAAGTAGGAGATTAACAGGCAAAAACTACTATGTATAAAGTAAATAAGCTACAAAGATATATTGTACAGCACACAGAATATAGACAATATTTTGTAATAACTTTAAATGGAATATAATCTATAAAATATTGAATCACTATGTTGTACACCTGAGGCTAATATAGTAAATCAATTTATACTTCAATAAAAAGGTTCTAATTCCACTTTGTTTCAAATTTTATGTAAAAAATTTGGAAAATCAAACTGCATGATGATTGGGGTGGTAGAGTGGAGAAAATCCCTGGGTTATAAAATAATATCTTCTCAATTTAGAGTTGGTATAAGATCTGAAATATCACTTCTGGAGTAAGAATTCAGACAATAAAGGACTACGTTTCTACAGGCTTAACTCTGAAAAGCTGTTCAGTTTTTCTTATAGAAAATTCTATAATCCTGTATGGCTATCTTGGCTCAGTTGTTTATATGCTTTTACCAGTTGGCTTATGATATTTGGAATGTGAGATAATAAAACTTGCCAGAGATTAATTTTCTCATCATACAAGAATATCTTTAAATTTTTCTTTAGACTGCTATTCCTGACCCCCTCAATATCCTAGTTCCTATGATAGACAAAAACATAGATAAGATGTCTGGTGGTCTTATGTATTAATGGGAACTTGGACCAGTAGAGTAAATACTGTGCAAACATGCTTTACTTGGGCCCATGTGGGTGGGGAAGAAGTAAGTAAACCATGCTGTGTCTGCCAAACACCTCTGATGATAATGGAAAGGGGACTATTATATTTCTCTTCTAAATGGCTGGTTATTGCCCATCTTCATAGCAGAGACAAATGGATTCACTTGAAGAACCCTGACTGACTACATGGGTGGCCCCATGTAACTGGTGCAAAGAATCTTATCCATGAATATGCTCACCTTCTAAATTAAGTGCATGTGTACACACACTCACACAACTTTTAAGAGCAAAAAGTCCATGGTTAACTAGTCATCATGGAATAGTTAATGACTATTATCCCTTTTAATTTGTGAATATGAGATCTATATTTTGGGGCCTAGCATAATACAAACATTGTGTATGCCTTTGGTGTTCCTTCTATGGGTTGCAAATATAGTTATCATTTGTATACACATCCATTAACACAAGTTCATTTACACTTGTATACACATTCTTATCATGCATAGAGTAAATAACATCACTCTTTCTGACTGAATAAAAAGCACAATACATTTAAATGAAAATCTTTGCGAGGTCAGATATACAAAAATAGCAGTGATACATCACACTTTGAAAGAGCATTTCATTAATAGATGGATGAAAACACACTTCTTGTTGTATATCATTTAATTGTTATGTATTTAAAATGAGACATATTTCTAATATTCTTTCCAAGCTTTCATATACTTCAGATTTATTATATCAGTTGTTAGTGGCAATGACATCACAAGATGAATTCAAAGCAATGATTGCTTTAACATTTAAAAAGCTTAGAGTGTGCCGATTATTCAGGCTGCTAAGTGAAAGTACAAATGTCAGTTTAGCTATCTATAATCTCATACTGTTTAAAGGTTCATGAATTACACATGCAGTGGATAGAAATGGAGGAACTGAATTTGACTAAAAGAGCTTTTTCACAAAAAATTTGCTGAAACGGTTTCTTCTAATGTATTTTAGTGATTAATCAATTTGATTTAACATGTTAGAATTATTTAAGGTCTGGACTTTGGATTTACTGTGAACGTGAAGCATGTTTATATTTATTGCATCTACTAAGTAAACAGCATATGCTTAATGCTTTTAAAATGCTCTCCAGTAAAATTTAGGTCAGTACTTACTTGTTAGCTATCAGCCACGAAGATCCATTGACATATTTGATTAACGGTGTGCTTCCACCACAGGGCTTGGTGTAATTTCTGCCGTTTTACGTCATTGGCAAAAATTCAGTATCAGCTGTTATCATAGACTTAAAGGTGTTTTACCTACATTAATTTTCTGTATTTTTCAATGTTTAACAATTTTATTTTCTAAATTACGTTTATCTTATTTGAAGAGCAAACAATTCTACTATGGAACATAAAAATTGAAATACTTGGGATACATTGATTTCTTTAACACAGAGTGCTGCTGGATAGAGCTTCAAAAGCAGTGAGAATCAATAGTGACTGAAAATTAGGATTATTTGAAATTTTAGCTATTATCTGACCCTGTTAAACACTACTATTACTATGTAGCTATATTAATGGGGCCATAAAACCAGATTGTCTAGAAAGAAATATCTTATTTCCCTTCTCTAGCAAACAATTTCTGGTTTTGGGCCAGATTATTCCTGTAAATAGTAATGGATAAGTGCTACAGTGGATCCTAAGAAAAATAAAAGGAGATAACTCAGCTCGAGATTGAGGAGGAGAAACAGTTTGATTATACGTTGGGATCTACCAAATACCTCTTCTCTCTACTCAAGATATTTCTTGGTTATTAATCTTCCTATTCACCAGGGAAAGAAAAGAAAAAGGGAAATTGATGAATGTTAGTCCAAAACATTTAAATCTGTCAAGTGAAAGGGAGAATGAATATATTAATAATTATACAAGTGTGGGCATTGAAAAACCCTGCTGGCTACATTTATCCAGAGTGAAATGCCATGCTGGATCGTGGTCATTTAGTTTAAGATAATGGAGTGTAGAACCATGAGCTGAAAAATGGGAATTACAAGGCTGAATTTACTTAATTAAAACAATTGAGGCCACCAGACACCCTTGCATGGCTGCAAAGTCTTGTAGAGTGAATGCTGCTAGTCTACACTGACCAGATGTACCAGTACTGATGTCTAAGAGAGGCCAAGAAGAAATTAGCACAGGATCCTTTTAGCTTTAGTTTTGAGAATGGTAGAGGAGTCAATGAACTGAATTCATTTATCAATTCATCTTGGTAAAGGAGAAAGACAAAAGATTCAAGGATTCTGCCTCCTGCTTTGGAATAGTCCCCATTGTCCCTAAGTTTCTAAAACACATTTCCCACTTGGAGTTATTTGGATCAGAGCATCCTTTATCTTCTCCCAGATATCTTCCATCCCATCTCATTTATTCCAAAATCTTCAGGTTATTTCCTCTTGGAAGTCATTTCAAAGCTAGCATATTCAAATCAGAACTCAACTTTGTTTCTACCCCAAGTCAACCTTCCTTTCCCTTTGTGGATTGTTACTAGTTGTTTAAGTCATGGAGAAGTTCCCAATAACTCACATCAACATTTACTTCTCCTCTCCATCTTTTCAATCTGCCTTCACCCCAGCATCTTCCTGTTATTTCTACCTTACCTGGATTTAAATATTCAAATTTTCTTTTGTCACTGGCCACCTTTTTCAGATAATTCAGTCACTACTGTGCATTTAAACATACAATTAATGTAAAGAAATATTTTTACATTCAATAGTTGAAATAATATACTTGTGATTAGCTCTGGTTTTGACAGTCTAGTTTTCAAAGATCTTTCCAGTTTGGCTCCTTGGGTCTTACGTTAGTTTTCTTTGGCTCCAACCATATCACTCTCCCTCCTGAGCCCTGCCCGCATTATTCCAATTGCTGATCAGAATTCAGATTTCACATCCAGAAATAACCCATATGCTTTCTTGCCCTATTCCAAAAACTATCTACTCTTTGCAGTCCCTTCAAGCCTCCCAGACTTACCTTGGAGGCCCCTGAGTACAGTTCTTTTCAATGTGTGTGTATGCACTTATCTTTGACAATCACTGTCACCATCTGAAGCCATCAGAAGTATCCAGAACCATTTTCTAAAATCCCTCCTCATATCTCTGTCAACTAAAAAGATGCACAACACGAGAGTTGTGAGTTAAGTTTTATTGGGGGCAAAATGAGGACTGCAGCCAGGGAAACATCACCTCAGATAGGTCTGAGAGACTGCTCCAAAGTGGCAGTGGGGAAAAGTCGATATATATGATTTTGTTGAATAGGGAGTTCAATGCAATCAAATGCTTATTATACAAAAGGTTTTCTACTAGTCATGAAGAAGAGCTGATGTCACCAAGAAGGGATTTAACACTCTTCTATATATGAGGAGATACAAGGATTGGGATCATGAAACCAACTCCTGAAAATATCTAATTATCTAAGGACCTGTTCCACTAGTTTCCCTGGAGCACAAAGTGCCTCACTCTCTACCCTGAACTGCCTTAAGGGCATGTCAGGGACCAACAGCTGCAGCGATCAGCCTTCGCAGAGGCAGATGGCAAATGCCCTTGGCAAGCACCAGTTTGTACTTGACATCTTTTAAGAATTCTTTTTTCTTTCCCCTACTACTAACAGTGTTCCAAGTGTCCTAGGAGCTTCAAGCTCCCAGACCCGATCTTAAAAGCCCTGCAATTGTTGAGCTTTCCTAAGTCAGTTTGGTTGTGCATGCACTAGCGAGAGCGAGACTTAAAGGTACATTTTGACCTCAAGTACGTGTTGGAGAAGACTCTTGAGAGTCCCTTGGACTGCAAGGAGATCCAACCAGTCCATTCTAGAGATCAGTTCTGGATGTTCTTTGGAAGGAATGATGCTAAAGCTGAAACTCCAGAGCTTTGGCCACCTCATATGAAGAGTTGACGCATTGGAAAAGACTCTGATGCTGGGAAGGATTGAGGGCAGGAGGAGAAGGGAACAACAGAGGATGAGATGGCTGGATGGCATCACCGACTTGATGGATGTGAGTTTGAGTGAACTCTGGGTGTTGGTGATGGACAGGGAGGCCTGACGTGCTGCAATTCATGGGGTCGCAAAGAGTTGGACATGACTGTGACTGAACTGAACTGAACCATCAGATTGAAAAAGCTTTCCTAACAAACTAAAATCAACAACACTATTCTGGGTAGGATTTGAGTATGGAAAGTTGCAGCACTTTTCAATAATTTTCTAAGTTCTTGCAATAAGATCCACTCTCCTAGCATGTAGGGCTTTTGGTTCTCTTATTTCCTCCATGGTGTGTGTCAGGCAACTAATCAATACTTAGGTGGCTGAATTGAATTGAAAATGAGTAGAAAGAGAGGAGTGATGTAATAGAGAGTAAGAACCTGGGTGTTGAGTTGACCAGGCACCAAAGAGGGGGAAGAGGGACTTAGTAGCTTGTTATGAAGACTTGGCAGCTGGTGGAATGGGGGAGATAAATGAGGGCAATTTGATTTCCCTAGCATTAGGATATAGATTAGTGGGTCTGTAACATAGATACACATTTTAATCAGTAGGGAGGTTTAACAAACTTGCTTCACTCACTATATCCCTCTCCCTCATTCTGATTTATTTGATCTGGGAAAGAGTACTTGTTTTTAAAAAAGTTTTATAGGTAATTTTAAGGTGCAGAGAGGCTTAAGAACCACTGATACAGGACTTCATTACTCAGAGTTTGGGCTCAGGGTCAATATCACAGGCATCATGTGGGAGGCTGAATCTCCAGCCAAATCCGAAACTTCCAGAATCAGAATCTGAATCTTAACAAAAATTCCCAGATGACTCCTCTGCGAACTGAAGGTTGAGATGTACTGCTCTAAGGATCCATGCTGATTTCAACTTAGGAGACCACCTTCGCAAGTTAAAACTCTAATTTTTTAAAAAAGGAAGACTCTAACTGACTTTGGACACATTTACTGGACCTGGCTCCGACCCAGCCCATCAATCGTCCCAGGGTTGTTCACATGCTGAATGGGTCTGAGAGGCAGGGAAGGTAGAAGAAAGAAAATGGGGCCGATAGGCAGATAGGGCTAGAAATTACTGCAATTATCCTTGCATCTTTCTATTTTTTTCAGGATCAATTTTGTGTACTGTGACTCAGCACCTCTGCCTCCTTCCTGTCTTCTCTTCTAACAATTTCACTCTCCCCCAAGAAAATCTATTTCTTTGTTGATTATCCAGAGTTTTAAAGCTATTTATCCAAAGCTTCTTATGAGGCACATTAATGCTAATGGATTTAGTGCTAACCACACCAGTCAAGAAGGGAACCACATCCATGAAAGGATATTCCTGCTTCCTGCCTCTTTCATTCTGGGGAAGTAATCAATGTGAAATTTGAAAAGGATGTGAGTGTGGCAGTGAGAAGACATAATCTCTTAATATTGACAAGGCTCTCTGTCTTGCAATAACTAACCCAAAGTTTGTTTTTAAACTTTGAAAATTTTAAATGTTACCTCTAACCAAGGAGATCAACCCTGGTTCACCCCCAAAGTCATCAAGTAGAATGGCCCAGTACTTCACTGTCCAAAAGATAGCTATTCACCACTGATACAGGACGACTGAGTATTCTGAATGTGGCTAATCCAATTTGAGCTGTGCACACTGCATTTTGAATGTAAAACCACTGACTAATAATTTTACATTGATTATATATAATTGCATATGTTGAAACCATAATATTTTGGATGTATTGGGTAGAAACAATAATAAATTAATTTCAACTATAACTTTTTGGTTTTCAAAAATGGAACTACTAGAAAATTAAAAATATACATGAGGCTTATGCTATATTTCTATTGGAGAGCACTTATCTAAAAGAACTAAGCAGCCTTTTCAGATCGTAAAAGTCTAGGTCAGAATTTACTCTCACCCTAACTTAATTACAAAGCTAATTTACAATTAAGTAGGAAACTCATAGACCTAAGCTACAATTTAGGAGGCAGCTATGATTTGGGTTGTGCAAGCTGGGACAGAAAATAGCAGAAATATTAAATTATAGGTAATTTGGTTTGAATACATTTTTTCCTCTTTACACAAGACTATCCAGAAAATGTATAAGCTTTCATAGTCTTAGGGTGACTTTCACTATTTCAAAAAAATATTTTGGAAATGGTTTTGCTTGTGCTAAAATAATGGCGTTTATTCTTTGAGGACGTATTCAAGAGGTAAATCATGTTTAAATAATGAGTAATTGAACACTGATTATGTGCAAAGCATGGTGATGCTCCATGCTGAAAAGAGTACATATCTTAGAGAAAGTGAAAGTCACTCATTCAGTCATGTCCGACTCTTTGTGAACCCATGGGTGATATAGCCCGTGGAATTCTCCAGGCCAGAATTCTGGGTGGGTAGCCATTCCCTTCTCCAGGGGATCTTCCCAACCCAGGGATCGAACTCAGGTCTCCTGCATTGCAGGCAGATTCTTTACCAGCGGGACCATGTGGGAAGCCTAAGAATACTGGAGTGGGTAGATGATCCCTTCTCCTGGGGATCTTCCCAACCCAGGAATCAAACCAGGGTCTCCTGCATTGCAGGCAGATTATTTACCAGCTGAGTTATCAGGGAGGCCCTGTCATAGCTTAGAGGGGAGATGGCAAATAGGAGACAATGAAGATATTGAGTCTATTAGACCCAGTATGTCCAAACAAACAGGTGGGGCAATGTCAAGAACATGTCACACACAGAAGATGTGTCTTTATGAGTCGGGCGCACTAAATGCCCCACATCTGCACCCAGTTTGCTCTTACCATATTGACATTTTCAAATCAATTCTCAGAATTATTTCTTTTCTTTTCTATTCTCTACCTATTGATATATTACTGACAGTGTTAGCTATTTTCCTTCTTGGGCTTAGGTGGGCCAAGTATCAAGCTAACCTTGTGTCAAATCTTACTGCTTAGAATAAATGAATTGTCAATAGTTGAAACAAATATACTGTATACTTGCTTTTTGGGGGGAAGAATGTGATGATGAAATTAGACTCATATTGATCTGTGGTTACCAAATACTAAATTCCTAAGATATCATAGGTAGGTCACTTATTTCTCTTTAGACTCTTAAGTGAAACAATTTTTCCATGACATAAACAACTTTCAATATCTATAGCAACTTTTCTTTTGACATTTTAAAAGGAGTATTTAAAAGATACAATATAATCTAGAAATACTATACAAAGAAATCATATACTGTGAACAGAGATCATAATTGTCAGCCTTGACAAGCTAGTTAAAATGCTAATACAGGACTTCCCTGGTGGCATAGTGAATACGAATCCACCTACCAACACAGGAGACACCGGTTTGATTCCTGGTCTGGGAAGATTTCACAGCCCACGGAGCAACTAAGCCTGTGCGCCACAACTACAGAGCCTGTGCTCTAGAGCCTGGGACTCACAGCTACTGAAGCCTGTGCGCCCTACAGCCCGTGGTCCACAAGAGAAGTCACTGCAGTGAGAAGCCCTCACACCACAACAAGGAGTAGTCCCCACTCACCTCAACCAGAGACAGCCTGTAAGCAGCGACAAAGACCCAGCGCAACCAAAAATAAATACATTTAAAAAAATGCCAAGACAGATAAATTCTAAATAGAAAAACAGGAAACCCAGCCTGAGCCCAAAGAGAGTTGATAGAGTGTAATGCCATTCATAGCAAAAGCGAGCAAATACAGAATCCATCAGATACAGTACATTCGCAGAGTCCGTTGGCAGGAAGGTGGAAATGGACTGTGCATTAGACATCATTAGGCCAGTGAACACACACAGACACACACACACATTCAAAAGTCATTGAAGAGCTTAGGACCTCACAGATTCTCTTGCACATGAGTTTGCAGATGAGACAAGTAAGAGGGAAGTACACTGACAGAAGGAAATGGCAACTCACTCCAGTATTCTTGCCTGGGAAATCTCGTAGACAGAGGAGCCTGGTGAGTTACAATCCATGGGGTCTCAAAGAGTCGAATGTAACTGAGTGGCCTGAACAGAATATTGATAGAAAAATTTCTTCTAGTCATATATTAGGTTTAAGTAACAGCAACTATTTTCATACTGAAAAAAAGGGTGGCTGCTGATTTTGTCTCTTCTGAGCTGATTCTTGGTGATAAAAACAAGTGGAAAGACAGGGATTACCAGACAGCAAATTTGATGCGATACCATGAAAGCATTTGCTGCTTTTCTCAGCTCTTTAGGATTATTGGATCCAGTGGAGAGCGCAATAATGAATTTTAACCAACTGCCAAAGGGTTTGTTCAAGTGATTTGGGAGCAGGATTCAGTAAGGTTGGTATGGAAGCTGAAAAAAGTCTGAATGGAAGTACTTGAGAGTAAGTCATTTTAAGCCATTGTAAACTAATGTAAACCACTATTAGTCATTGTAACAAGTTAAATGGAAGAGAAAAAAGTGTTCTGCAACCATAAAAATATATGTTCCAAATGGAAAAATGGTTCAACATGTTTCTTCAAAAATGGGAATCTAAGATAGTCAACTTTTTACCATATTATGAAGACACATTTGTATGCATCCTTAAAATCATTAGCATCCGCTTTAAGTGTATATTAAGAATGCAGGGACTTGATGCTTTAAAAATCCCTGTAGAGATGAAAACCAGGCTGAGACAAAATGAAGAACTTTGGACAAATCTGGATTCATTCTCTTCCTTGAATCAACCCACCCTGAACCACTGCATCTTAGTAAGATCCACACAAAAGTAATTCTATCATTTCTAGCAACCCTGGCAATTTGTTAGTTTCTTTTCAGTAATAAGAATGAAAACATGAAACTTTTTCTAGGAAAGTAGTCTCTTACCTTTTGATCTTATAAGTATTTTAGGACTTGGCAATTTTTCTTCCAAAATATTTATGAATGGCTTATATACATGTATAGGTGTATACACGCATAATTTAGACAATTATATTAGGATATTTATAGAATTACTTTTAAATTACTGGTAGAATAAGTATTTTTTCAGTGCAGCTGTATTAACCTCACCAGTATTTTTATTGACATCTTAATTGTTGTAAAAACATGTATTTTCATATAATTATCATTAACCTACAAACAATAACCTTCTGCATGTCTAAAGTGGTTACAGAGCTTGTTATTATAGACTGCTTTCAGTACTGTTCATTAGGTATGCTGTGTTTTTAACACAAATGTAATCCACTCTGCATTTTCCATTTAAAATGCATAAGGCAAAGTGCATCATAACAGGATGTAACTATGTATTAATCAAATTAGCACAACACTTCAAAGGCTTGGGCTTTTTGCTGGGTTACTGTTAGATCACAATTCATGAAGGAGAGAAGCAGCATAATGAACAGCTTGGCAAGAGAGCAGTTTATTTTCTTTCCAGAAAGATATAGAGTGGGTTAATTTTCATGATGGGAAAACATGTCGAGAATGGGGTAACAATAAGCATTAAGCTAAAGGATAATAAGTAGAATTTAGGGTACTACGGTGGGTTTGCCACTGATAAAACATAAATTCTATAATTATTTGATGACACAACAGAACTCCAATGACCTATTGTTAAATTATTAAATCTTCATGACCCAAGCAAATACAAGTCAGTATCATCAATATTAATATTAAGAAGATGGCAGATTATTCCTGGTCACTGTGAGCAGCATGCTCTATAACAATGGAAAATATAAAAGATACAGTGTGTCAAAATGTAGAACTCAGTGCAAGCATGATATATACCATGTAGTTTGTTATAATTCTAATTAAATAATTACCGATCTTAATCAGTGTTGGGCTCTGCATAATCTTAAATACCCACTCAGCACAGTAGACCAAAAAAGAAAAAAGAAAATCACCTGGATGAAATTTTTGGTCAGTCATGTCTGACTGTTTGTGATCACATAGACTGTAGCCCACCAAGATCCTCTGTCCATGGAATTCTCCAGGCCAGAATACTGGAGTAGGTAGCCATTCCCTTCTTCAGAGGATCTTGTCAACCCAGGGATTGAACCCAGTCCTCCTGCATTGCAGGCAGATTCTTTACTCTCTGAGCCACCAGGGAAGCCCCAAAGAAGAAAACAGACAAAAAAATGGAAGTCAGTTATTTCATTAAACATTCAGCTAATTGCTATCATTAGATGCCTAGCACATGAAAACTTCCTCCTCTCGGCTTCTGACAAATAACAGAACAAATGAACAGCTAATTTCCTTTTGATCTAAAATTTTTTTTTCTTGCCATGGGCGTTAGAATGAGGGGAGCATCCTGAGAAGCACTTATCTACTTTATGAGTTTCTTCATAAAAAGGTATACAAGGTTATTTTCATGCTAGGCTCAGATTTATTTTTTCCCATGTACAAAGTCCAGGATTGTAGTCAACTTGGAGCAAGAAAGCAAATAGAGACTTTTCCAAAGCCAGAACTGCATTAAAGTAATTGTAATTTCTGAGTGATTACAAGTTAGATGCAACTCTACATGAAAGAGGAACTCTTTTTTCCATTCTGCAAGTCCAGGTATCTGCCCATGTACAAAGGTGCATGGTTTTAAGAGTAAGAAGATGAGAAGAAAAGATAAAGGTTGAGAGTGTGTTGGAATATGGGCATAGGCAAGAGACAAGAGAGAGGAAAGAAATGGGAAAGGAGACCACTCAAGCAAGATAGAGAGGAAATAATAAGAGTGTACAGACCACACTCTGCATCCATGATTCCACATCGTGGATATGGAGGGCTGAATAAGGGACTTGAGCATCCTAGAATTTTGGTATCCACCAGACATGGTGAAGCAGTTGGTATCCTCAATCCCCAAAGGATACTAAGGGACAAGTATAATGGCAAACGGAGAGGAACACAGAGACAATGGAAAGACCTAAAGGACTCACCACCAGAGCAGACAGGTGAGTTTAACCGGATGTCTCACTCTGTTCTCAGTCTATAGAATGATAGTGGTGGTGGGGATGGATTACAAAAGCTCTGAGGAGTTTATGATTTGTGATCCAGTGGCCTTATGACTAAGAAGTTCTTCTACAACTGGCCAGCAATAATTCTCTCCTTCTTCACCCTATTTATTTTTAAATAAGAGAGAAGATTTCCACTTTAAAAGGGAGGTTACTAACAAAATCAAATTCAGGGGCATTCACATTACTAAATCCTACCATTTGCCCTTTTTCTTTTTGTTTTTTTGATTGTTCAGTTTTCTCTTTTATACAGAGTGGAATTCAAATACACCAGTTTCTCTACCTCCACACAACTGACATTTTGGGCAGAAAACTGCTTGTGTGCCCTGGGTATTGTAAGGTTTAGCAGCATCCTGGTCTCTACCTACTAGATGCCTGTGGTACCACCTGTGAGTTGTGAATAACTTAAAATGTTTCCAGACATTACCAAATGTCCCTGGGGATCAAAAATTGTACCTCTTTGAGAACCCGTGGCTTAAACCAAAGATAGAGCATATAGTGAGGACATCCAAAGAACAGAGATAAAAGTAGAAAAACTTTTTATATTTCATAGCATGTATCAGCAAATGTTCAGGTAAATTGAAAAAAAATCTCCAGGCCAAAAGTTAAGTTTGTGATAGCCAGACTCCGTTATAAATAAAACAGACTGTTAGAGTAAGTAAAACTTCAGAATTTTAGGGTGAAAATAAATTTGAGTTTTAAATATTTTGAGACTCAAAGAAGAAATGCAAGTATGGTGCAAATGGGTTTGAGAGAAAGAGAGAGAGAGATTCCCCCTTTAAGTCAAAGACCACATGATTTAAATGTGACACATTTTGAAAGTGCCTATATCAATTTGGCTTCCCTGGTGGCTCAGACAGTAAAGAATCTACCAGTAATGCAGGAGACCCAGGTTCATTCCTTGGGTTGGGAAGATCCCCTGGAGAAGGAAATGGCAACCCACTCCAGTATCCTTGCTTGGAGAATCCCATGGACAGAGGAGCCTGGTGGGCTACAGTCCATGGAGTCCCCAAAGAGTCAGACACGACTGAGAGACTAACACTTTCACTTTCATATCAATTTAGTAAACACATCATGAGCAGTCTTGAAAATTGTCCCAGAGAGACTAAAAGCTACACTTGGGTCAATTTATACTCACATCACTCACTGATTAGAATCCAAGAGCAGCAGGAGCAACATGGCGTCAGCTTCTTGACTTTCTGGGGAGAGGAAAAAACAATTCTGTGCAGACCTTGCCTGACGTTGGGGTTTCCTCATAGCTGTGCTCAAGGTAAAGATATTTAAGTAAAAAGACTTTGGTACTGGGGCTATTCTGGGGATAATTTGGGTGAAGACCTTGTGTTTTCCTCACACTAGACACAAAAATGTGGCTCATGGCAGCCAAGGGTCCAGTGAGAGCCCTCCGGTGGAGCTTTACCCTCCATGGTTCTCCAGCCGAAGAGTGGGCTTCAGAGTCACCTGGAGGACTTGCTAAAATACACATTTCTTGGCTCCAACCCTAGAGGTTGACTCTGTAGATCTGGGTGGCTCTGATAATATTCATTTCTGACAAGTTCCCATGTGATGCTGCTGCTGGGCTGATCTGAGGTCCACATGTTGCACTGTATCTGCCCTGATGCTTTCCTGGGCTTCCCTGGTGGCTCAGAGGTTAAAGCGTCTGCCTGCACTGCGGGAGACCTAGGTTCGATCCCTGGGTCAGGAAGATCCCCTGGAGAAGGAAATGGCAACCAACTCCAGTATTCTTGCCTGGAGAATCCCATGGATGGAGGAGCCTGATGGGCTACAGTCCACGGGGTTGCAAAGAGTTGGACACGACTAAGCGATGTTTTCCTAGATGAACCCCAAACAAGGATTATTCCTTTCAGCTGATATATATATATTTATTGCTTAGGTGTTTAGTTAGTGATGCCTATCTTATACTTGCTCATATGTTGCCTTGACTATTTCACTCTCTTTTTGTCTGTGATAAAAGCCCTGGCTCCTTCTATAGGATAGTTGCCCTGCCTTCCACTTAACACATAGTGCTGAATGCACAATAGATTCCTAATAAATGAGTCCTGAATATAGAATGAATGAAGACCATGTAAAGCATAAAGTTACAGTATATTTTATCCTTTTGATTTCTCTTCATCACAAGTAGCTATGTTTTAGCTTGGCTTAATACCAACTCCATTTTCTTCCCACTTTAAATCTTTTTCTCCCCCCCTGCATATAGACCTCATTTAGGAAGAACAGGAACACATATTATGGCTTACATACTTCAACATGAAAAGCAAATAAAAGGACTTTATAGCCATACTTCTATTTTCATTATCTCAGCGTATTAGTAAAAGCAAACCTATTACATCTTCCTTTAGGGAAAGCCAAAAACATCTGGAATTTATGTTATGAGAAAGAGCTTTGACAGACTTTATTTGACATGCACATCAAATGTAGAGAAAAAATCACTGGAGGAAATGTTAAAGTAAGTTATGATGCTGGCCTGCCCATAGAAGATTTAAGCTGGTTGGTTGGCTGTGGCCTGAAGATGCCTGAAAATAGGATGGCACAAAATGGACAGCTGTTTCAGAGAGATCAACCCCACATTATCCTAACTGATAAATAAATGTGCGATTTAATGTATAATTCCAGTTTGGAGCTCCAGATCTGAGATAATTCTTCAGAGCAAGGCTGAAGTGATTTGTTACCCAGATCCTTAGAAGCAAAGCTTTGTGTTACATGGCTGCACACTTTGCTTTTATTTAATGGGAGCTATATCATTTTTATTTGATTTCTTATTTATATTTCAGAATTCTTGAAAGGTTATTCTACTATCAAAGTGAGACTACATATATACTGCCAAGCCATTTGAGCTCATATATGTATAAATAAGAGATTTCCCCTGCCCCCGACTCTTCAAGGTTCACTGAGAAGTTCCAATTTTCATACTATGATCTATAAGAGGGACTGGACATAATATATCTGCCCTGTTTTCTCCTCTCTGGCTCCAGAACATACCTCCAGATGTCCTCTGAAACTGTAGAAAAGAGGAAACAACCCTTTTTTTGTCTTCCTTTTACTCCTCTTATTTGTGCATAAGATGTCATATATGTGTGTATCTGAACTTCAGATTCAGAAACATAATGTAATATTTGAAAAGAAGATTATCTCAGAAAATCTATGACACACAACCATTTTAAGACTGTAAGAGTCATATTGAGAGACAGAGGTTTTCTTAGAAATGCATGCTTTCAGCATCAGAGCTGCCTACCAGGAAGAAATCTGGAGGGGTTTGTTCCCAGCTTTCTTAGCTTCTCTTCTGTACCTGTCCATTATCCTTCATAGTCAGATTGCACTACCCCCAGGAAAGTCCATGATGCCCCAAAAGAGACACAGCAAGGATTTCCCACTCAAATGACATAGGTACCTGGCTGTGCTGTCAGGCGGATGCTCTGAGGACATACTGCCTTCTCCTCCTTAAACAAACCTGCAAAGCACTTTTCTCTATTGCTTTAAGTGTGATCTCTTCAATTTCACTGGATCAGAAGATTCTGAATATGAAAAAATGAATAAAAGCCAATATAGAATGGAATGGAAAAACAATGAAAGCATCTAGGATTCAACACTTATAATAGCCAAGATACTGTACACATGAAAAACAACCTAAATGTCCATTTATAGAGGCATGGATAAAGAATGTGGTGTTTATATATAATTGAATATTATATAGCCTTAAAAAGGAATGAAATCCTGCTATTTTCAACAATATGGGTGGACCTAGAGAACATTTGCCAAATGAAATAAGCCCAACACAGAAGAACAAATACTACATGATCCCAAGTGTACGAGGAATCTGAAATAGTGAAACTCATGGAAGCAGAGAGTAAATGGTGGTTGCCAAAGCCTGGAGGGAGGGGGAAACCAGGAAGTTTTAGTCAAAGGCACAAAGTTTCAGGCATGCAAAATGAAGAAGTCCTAAAGATCTACCATATAGCAGGATACCTATAGTTAACAATACTCTATTATATACTTAACATTTTGCTAAGAGGGTAGATCTTACATTAAGTCTTTTTATCGCACACAAATATAAATAAAAATAAAACTTTAATGGACCTTCTCTTTGCTACAACCAAGCTAAAGGAGGAAATGTAAAAATTTCATCGGGTGTGGCTCTGGAACCATTAATGAGCTTCATAAAGGCTTTGTAGAATGAACTCAACTGTACCCTCACTTAAAGGCAGTTTCCAGTGTATAAAGCTGACTGCTCCAAGTCAGGATGTGATACACATGCAGGCTTCTATGGCTTTGCCTTTTCAGGATTTGGACATGATTATATTCCACTGGAGAAGAGAATGGCAAAGCACTTCGGTATTCTTGCCTTGAGGACCCCATGAAGAGTATGAAAAGGCAAAATGATAGGATACTGAAAGGGGAACTCCCCGGGTCTGTAGGTGCCCAATATGCTACTGGAGATCAGTGGAGAAATAACTTCAGAAAGAATGAAGGGATGGAGCCAAAGTAAAAACAATACCCAATTGTGGATGCGACTGGTGATAGAAGCAAGGTCTGCTGCTGTAAAGAGCAATATTGTATAGGAACCTGGAATGTCAAGTCCATGAATCAAGGCAAATTGGAAGTGGTCAAACAGGAGATGGCAAGAGTGAACGTCAACATTCTAGGAATCAGCGAACTGAAATGGACTGGAATGGGTGAATTTAACTCAGATGACCATTATATCTACTAATGGAGTAGCCATCATAGTCAACAAAAGAGTCTGAAATGCAGTACTTGGATGCAGTCTCAAAAATGACAGAATGATCTCTGTTCGTTTCCAAGGCAAGCCATTCAATATCACGGTAATCCAAGTCTATGCCCCAACCAGTAATGCTGAAGAAGCTGAAGTTGAACGGCTCTATCAAGACCTACAAGACCTTTTAGAACTAACACCCAAAAAAGATGTTCTTTTCATTATAGGGGCTGCTACTGCTAAGTCACTTCAGTTGTGTCTGACTCTGTGAGACCCCATAGACTGCAGCCTACCAGGCTCCCCCATCCCTGAGATTCTCCAGGCAAGAATACTGGAGTGGGTTGCCATTTCCTTCTCCAATGCATGAAAGTGAAAAGTGAAAGTGAAGTCGCTCAGTCGTGTCCGACTCTTAGCGACCCCATGGACCCACCTGGAGCCCACCAGGCTCCTCCATCCATGGGGTTTTCCAGGCAAGAGTATGGGAGTGGGGTGCCATTACCTTCTGGAATGCAAAAGTAGGAAGTCAGAAAACACCAGGAGTAAAGGCAAATTTGGCCTTGGAATACGGAATGAAGCAGGGCAAAGACTAATAGAGTTTTGCCAAGAAAATGCACTGGTCATAACAAACACCCTTTTCACAACACAAGAGAAGACTCTACACATGGACATCACCAGATGGTCAACACAAAAATCAGACTGATTATATTCTTTGCAGCCAAAGATGTAGAAGCTCTATACAGTCAGCAAAAACAAGACCAGAAGCTGACTGTGGCTCAGATCATGAACTCCTTATTGCTAAATTCAGACTTAAAGAAAGTGGGGAAAACCACTAGACCATTCAGGTATGACCTAAATCAAATCCCTTATGATTGTACAGTGGAAGTGAGAAATATACTCAAGGGCCTAGATCTGATAGATAGAGTGCCTGATGAACTATGGAATGAGGTTCGTGACATTGTACAGGAGACAGGGATCAAGATCATCCCCATGGAAAAGAAATGCAAAACAGCAAAATGGCTGTCTGAGGAGGCCTTACAAAGAGCTGTGAAAAGAAGAGATGCGAAAAGCAAGAGAAAAGGAAAGATATAAGCATCTGAATGCAGAGTTGCAAAGAATAGCAAGGAGAGATAAGAAAGCCTTCCTCAGTGATCAATGCAAAGAAATAGAGGAAAACAACAGAATGGGAAAGACTAGAGATCTCTTCAATAAAATTTGAACTACCAAGGGAACATTTCATGCAAAGCTGGGCTCCATAAAGGCAGAAATGGTATGGACCTAACAGAAGCAGAAGATATTAAGAAGACATGGCAAGAATACACAGAAGAACTGTACAAAAAAGAGCTTTACAACCCAGATAATCACGATGGTGTGATCACTCACCTAGAGCCAGACATCCTGGAATGTGAAGTCAAGTGGGCCTTAGAAAGCATCACTACGAACAAAACTAGTGGAGGTGATGGAATTCCAGTGGAGCTATTTCAAATCCTGAAAGATGATGCTGTGAAAGTGCTGTACTCAATACGCCAGCAAATTTGGAAAACTCAGCAGTGGCCACAGGACTGGAAAAGGTCAGTTTTCATTCCAATCCCAAAGAAAGGCAATGCCAAAAATGCTCAAACTACCGCACAATTGCACTCATCTCACATGCTAGTAAAGTAATGCTCAAAATTCGCCAAGCCAGGCTTCAGCAATATGCGAACTATGAACTTCCAGATATTCAAGCTGGTTTTAGAAAAGACAGAGGAACAAGAGATCAAATTGCCAACATCCGCTGGATCATCAAAAAAGCAAGAGAGTTCCAGAAAAGCATCTATTTCTGCTTTATTGACTATGCCAAAGCCTTTGATTGTGTGGATCACAATAAACTGTGGAAAATTCTGAAAAAGATGGGAATACCAGACTACCTGACCTGCCTCTTGAGAAATCTGTATGCAGGTCAGGAAACAACAGTTAGAACTGTACATGGAACAACAGACTGATTCCAAATAGGAAAAGGAGTATGTCAAGGCTGTATACTGTCACCCTGCTTATTTAACTTATATGCAGAGTACATCATGAGAAACGCTGGGCTAGAAGAAGCACAAGCTGGAATCAAGATTTCCGGGAGAAATATGAATAACCTTAGATTATACAGATGACATCACCCTTTTGGCAGAAAGTGAAGAGGAACTAAAAAGCCTCTTGATGAAAGTGAAAGTGAAGAGTGAAAAAGTTGGCTTAAAGCTCAACATTCAGAAAACTAGGATCATGGCATCTGGTCCCATCACTTCATGGGAAATAGATGGGAAACACTGGAAACAGTGTCAGACTTTATTTTTGGGGGCTCCAAAATCACTGAAGATGGTGATTGCAGTCATGAAATTCAAAGACACTTACTCCTTGAAAGGAAAGTTATGACCAACCTAGATAGCATATTGAAAAGCAGAGACATTACTTTGCCAACAAAGGTCCGTCTAGTCAAGGCTATGGTTTTTCCAGTAGTCATGTATAGAGTGAGAGTTGGACTGTGAAGAAAGCTGAGCACTGAAGAATTGATGGTTTTGAACTGTGGTGTTGGAGAACCCTTGGACTGCAAGGAGATCCAACCAGTCCATCATAAAGGAGACCAGTCCTGGCTGTTCATTGGAAGGATTGATGCTGAACTTGAAACTCCAATACTTTGGCCACCTCAAATGAAGAGCTGACTCATTGGAAAAGACCCTGATGCTGGGAGGGATTGGGGGCAGGAGGAGAAGGGGACAACAGAGGATGAGATGGATGGATGGCATCACCGACTCAATGCACATTAGTTCGCGTGAACTCTGGGAGTTGGTGATGGACAGGGAGGCCTGGTGTGCTGTGATTCATCGGCTTGCAATAGGTCGAACATGACTGAGCGACTGAACTGAACTGAACTGATTTATATAAGGTGATATGGCTTTCTTTTTAGATAGCGTGCATGCATGTTAAGTCACTTCAGTTGTGTCTGACTCTGTACTATCCTATGGACTATTGCCCACCAGGCTCCTTTGCCCATGGAATTCTCCAGGCAAGAATACTGGAGTGGGCTGCCATTCCCTTCTCCAAGGGATCTTCCCAACCCAGTGATGGAAACTACATCTCCTGTGTCTCCTTCATTGGAGGTGAATTCTTTACCCCTGAGCCACTGGGGAGGCCAGTGATAGCATATGTTTCAAAAAAGTTTAAACATCATTGAGATTTTGTTACCAAGTCATTCCAGCTGAAAAAGTTCAATTTGCCTGGTTAAGCTATATTTTATGTTGTAAATCCCATTGGATGTATGCATCAGGCTTTTTATACTCAACTCAGTGTTCCAAGTCCTGCTGCCCATAATGTCCCTGTGTGGCCAGTGGAGACTCTCTAGTTATCTCTCTGGGGATAATTTTTTTTTTTTTTCCCCTGGAGTGAGATTCCAGCAATTCTATCCAATTTCAGTAGCTTCCTCATATTCATCCTCCTAAATTTGCCTTAAATAAATGCCCCCTTTACTGAATATAACCTGAGGCATATGTCTAAGAACTGTTTCTTTACCACACTATTCATCAAGTACTTGTGGTTTCTAATTCAAGTTTTGTAAAACTGTACAATTGTACATTTCTCTCTCTCTCTCTCTCTTTTTTTTTTTTGGATTCTTATCTGCTCTCTTTTGAATGAGTTACTTCTTTATAAGCTTCCAAGTTTGCATTTCCTATGTCAACACTGTAGCTCAAATCTGGAGACATATATATAAATTTCTTTCCTGGTCACTATTCCCCTTAGCTCTTGATAACAGTAACTCAATTTGGATGCTGAAGAGACCTCCTGACTACAAGCAGTTCTGTGTGCGTTGGTAAGTTCTGTGTAATGAATTTAGCTAGGTCACGTGATCAAATACTATGAAAAGTCTTTAGGGTAAGTGGAGAATTTTACATATATACATAATGGAGGGTGAAGAGTGAAGCATCGCTAGTTTAGTAAGTAAGGAATGATATGCTGAAAGTAAAGCAGTGATTTAAGATTATTAAATCCACAAAACTCGTGAGTATTAAACTGCCTTAAGGCTTTGATAAAAATATAGATTTCAGATATATTGAATCAGAATTTCCAGGTGGGGAGACCAAGAATCTCTATCTTCAATAAGCATTTCTAGGTAATTCTAATACACAAACAGATTGTGAAAAATTGAAAGTGAAAGTTAGTCACCCAGTCATATCTAACTCTTTGTGACCCCATGGACTGTAGCCTGCCAGGCTCCTCTGTCCATGGAATTCTCCAGGCCAGAGTACTGGAGTGGGTTGCCATTTCCTTCTCCAGGGAATCACAAACAGATTAAATGGTTTATAAATTGAGTACAGTTACTTTCACAATCATAATAAGTATTAGGCTTCCTGAAATTTTTTTTCTCATCATTTCATTCAATCTCCCATCATGAGATTCCTCTGCTTTTTTTTTTTTTTTTCATTTTAATGTGGACTCTGAGATGTATATTAAAAACAATAATGGTTGTCTACCCTAATGTAACTCAATGCCCTTATTTGTGAAGTAGGTTTAATTAGGCCAATGCAGTTGCCTGATACTTCCTGGGGGCTAAGAATTATTATCTCTTTCTATTTTCTCATCTTTATCTTCAATCTCATTGGAAGATATTTATTTTCTCCTGCTTATTTCTCCTGTGCTGTGCCACCAACCTCAATCCTTGACTCTGGCTTCAAAACTTTGTCTCCTCAGTGATCTCATTGTTATTTTCTTATCTTCTTTTTTTAGACAAGCCATTGCATCCTGAAGTCAGAGTGGTGGAAGCATCTTCTACCACCTCTTCTACACTTTGAGATATTAAATTGTCACCAAGAAACATTAAGAAATAGCTAGTCTTCTTGGGCTTCCTGGTGGCTCAAATGGTAGAGAACCTGCCTGCAATGCAGGAGATCTGGGTTCGATCCCTGGGTCAGGAAGATCCCCTGGAGAAAGGAATGGCAACCCACTCCAGTATTCTTGCCTGGAGAATCTCATTGATAGAGGAGCCTAATGGGCTACAGTCCATGGGGTTGCAGAGTTGGAGAGGACTGGGCAACTAACACAGATAGTCTTCTAGTTGAAGGAGATGTCTAAAAAAGGTATGAATGACTCAATCCCTTTCTCTTTATTTCTAGAATTTATTTATTTACCAAGTCTTATAGTTTCTGCCTTTGCTATGTCTTTAGGATCTTTTTCTTCCTACTTCATTGCCCTAGTTGAGGGCACTTCAACCTGGATCAATGCAAAAGATTTCTGACTGGCATCTCTGTCCTCAGGCTCTTTTCCTTTCAATTTAATCTGAAATCAACTATCGGATAAATCTTACAACAGTGCATTTAACACATAATGCTCCTGCTCAAAAGTCTGTAATGTATCCAAAGTAACAATAAGATAATTTCTGAACTTCTTAGCTTGACATTCAAGGTCTCCACAAACAACTTTGCAGATTTATCTTCTTCTACTTCTTATTGCTTCTTGACAGTAGTCCTCAGGCCCAGACACATTCACATGGCCTCATCTCTTAGATGCCTTTTCCTTTCTGCCCTCTGTATGTTCTAACTCCACTATCTTTAATATACCCTCTTGATTCAACTAGCAACTATTTTTTTAAATATCCATTCTTTATGAGGCATTGTGGAAAATTCAATTATAATATGTAAAATTTCTGCCTACAAAAAGACTTGTGACTTGCAATTTATTGAAACAGTATCTGTAATTCTATAAAGTACACATCCTGGTATAGAAGGGAGACTGACATGCTAAAATGAATGCCTTTACATAAGCTTTCAGAAGACAAAATGAGAAAAATGTTTTTTTTTTTTTGTCTGATTGGGTGTTTGTAAAAGGCTTTATGGAAGAGATGCCATTCCAGTTGGGTTTTGAGCAATGGATAAATACCAGCATATTGGAGTATGGGTATCAAGGGTTAAAGGAATAGCTAATGGTTCAGGATGTTGGACTGTAGCTTGTGTGTGTGGTTGGTATAGAGGAGAAAACACTGGAAATGAGGCTGGAGAGATGGAGAAGCAGGGCTAAAGATTTTGGACTTTGCTCTCCACTCAGCAGGAGACTTTCAAAGAGTCTGAACCATGAAAAAAATAACACCATAAAATCTGTTGTTAATGAAGATATCTCTGGAAGCAATATATCACGAATGGCTTTAAAAGCAGGAAAAACTCAAGCTGGTGATCAAAGGAGGGGCTCTTGTAATAATCTATGCCAATGGTGATGAAATCATGAACTAGGAAAAGTAGTAAGATTAGAAAGGGAAGGCTAACAAGAAAAGCATTTTTGCAATAGATTCTGTAAGCTTAGAAAAAGACAGAGGTAGGTGTTGGGAATTTGGGAGACATACTGATTTATTCAATAGCATTTCATAGGACACAATATCTATCAGAGCTCTTTTGAGGGCTGGAAATAGAAAAATAGATATCATAGTCCCAAACTAAAAAAGTTCACAATCTAATCAAGAATAGAAATATAAATGAATAAATACCACGAAACTTAATTATCTATATTTACATCTTGATCTATCAATCATTTTTTTCTGGAAATGGAGATATAAAAGTAATGCCTTACTATCACACTATTAAACTGATGCTTAAAAGATAGAAATTTGATAAATAAAATGGGGTAAATGGGATATTGAGGCCCAGGGAAGAGCTTTTGCAAGCACATGGATGAGTTATAGTACATGGTGTGTTTTGTGGGTTCCTGAGCAGCTAGAGAAGCCAGCAGAGGTACCTGGTCAGAGGTAAAAAATAAAATTACCTACATTGTGCTCAACATTGCAGTTTCTTCTGAAGGTGATAACAAAACAGAAAAGGCCTAACTGGAGGTCTGTATTTAGAAAAGTAGCATTGAGCTGAAGATGAACTGGGGGTAAGGATGGAAGGCAGGCCGTTCAGAAAGGAGCTGCTGCAATAATTCAGGAGACAGAGGATGAAGCTCTGGACTTGGGCATCAGCAGAGGGAAAGAAAATGGAAGATTAAACGTTTATGGAGTTGGTGGAGACTGGATATAAAGCAAGTTGAGTGTAGAAAGAGGTTAGAAAGTGACTGAGAATTTCAGTATGGATAATTGAGCTGCTGCCATCAACTGAGAAGGAAGATCCAGCCCCCGAAAAACAGGATTTATGCTAGAAAGGGTAAGTGATAATAATGACAGCTAATATTTAATGAGCATTTATACCAGGCTTGTTCTAGCACTTTGTGTGAATTAACTCTTTAACCCTCACAATAAAGTAAGGGCATAGGTACTCTCATTATCTCCATTTTACAGATGAAGACATTAAGACAGAGAGAACTTAAGCAACTTGCCCGAGGTTGCACAGCTACTAAGAAGCAGAATCAGAATTCAAATTCAGAGAATGTATTAAACAAAATGCATTCTTAACTATATTGCCTACCCTTGCATGTGATTTGGGACTCATGGAATTTTCTGTATTGGTAGAGTTAGAATTCAATAGGGTGGGAGAGAGGTCCTAGGTAAAGAAGTGGAAATGAGAATCAGTAATGTGAGTAATGGGTGGAGTGAAAGTTCAATGGCAGAGGAAGAGGACAGAAGATTGAAACTTACAAAATGTTCCTCATCATTTAATATTACAGTGCACTTGTCTGACTACTCTGAAATTAGAATTCATTTCAAAGGATTAGACACTATCCTACAACTTCTCAATCCCTGATATTTCATAGGAAGCTGTGTTCATCCTTCTTTTAAAAACCAGTACTTTTCATCTGTACATAAGAGCCAGTCTCCTCTCATCCACCCCCTAAAGAATCTATTCTGTTTTTCACACTGTCTTTCTGTTGTCTGCTCATCTAGTTCATTGTTTGCTGCTCCTTGTTGGAGCAACTTACAAAATGTTCCTCATCACTTAATAGTGTTTGGAAGTGGTATGTGAATCAAGGCAAGACTCAGGTGTGATCAGAGGTGTGGTGGAAAGGAAGGTGAGTGTGTGCCACAGAACTCAAGGGAGCAGATCCTGCCAATAAGGAAGATGTTTTCACCAGCACTGAGACCAAGATGGGCAAGGACTGATACATGGCCAGGAGATGTGCCCTTTGAGAATGAATTCATATCTTTTGAGAAGGCAGTTTTCCATGAGTGTTACAGAGAGAAACTAGTAGCCCATAGGCTGGGTTAGACACTGTGGCTGGGGGAGGGGTGGTAAACAGTCTTTGCATTTTCAAAATATTGTAATAGAAAACACATAAAAATTGTAGTAGAAAATGAGATGCATTCTATTAAATGTTTTAGTGTATAGTACAGTGTTTTTAACTATAGGCACAAAGTTGTACAGCAGACCTTTAGAATTTTTTCATCTTTTTTATTTTTTTCTGGCTGTGTTGTGTGGCTTGTGGGATCTTAGTTCCCCAACCAGGGAAAGAGCTGAGTCCTAATCACTTGACTGCCAAGCAATTCCTTAGAATATTTTCATCTTGAACAAATGCAACTTTATACCCATTGAATAGAAAGAAGTAAAGGAGCTGAGGAGGGTCAGGAGGTAAGGGGGGGGGGTTACTTTTGTTTTTCTTTTCAGTGTATTGAAGACAAATAATATAGTAAGCCAACAAGGAGCAGCAAACAATGAACTAGATGAGCAGACAACAGAAAGACAGTGTGAAAAACAGAATAAAATTTTTTAAGGGATGGATGAGTGGAGATTGGCTCTTATGTACAGATGAAAAGTACTGGTTTTTAAAAGAAGGATGAACACAGCTTCCTATGAAATATCAGGGACTGAGAAGTTGTAGGATAGTGTTTAATCCTTTGAAATGAACTCTAATTTCAGAGTAGTCAGACAAGCGCACTGTAATATTAAAAATCTGTCTCAGGTCTTTGCTACCTTATTAATGGGATTCACCCAGACCACCTTCCATTGGTGAAACTCATCATCTTTCTCAGTGTTCTTGGTCCACTGATTCCCTCATAATGAGACTCAGCGTGGGTTTGCCCTCCAGTATTGGTGTCTATGCTCCCTAACCTGGTGAAAGAACTACTCTCCTCCCCTCCCCCTTCCCTGGTGGGTCATAGTAGCTTGATCTAGTCTTCTACTCAGCATTAAGGGAAAGTGATCAAATAGAAATAATCCGTGAAGAGAGTTTAGAAAGTGTATGTTGACTGACCTCAAGGTCCTAAGGGAAGTAAGAGCTTAGATCATTTGCCAACCATGGGGGAAAGGAGTGGACTTAAAGGCTTGAGGAAATTGGAGGATGTTTGGAAGAATTTGGAGAGTTCACTGTGAATAAAAGGATTTCTTGACAATCTGAAGGGGCCAACTGAGATTAGATATCATAAATTTGTAGTGGAGCCAACCGGCATTTCTTGACCTTTTCCAGTATTACTTGGCAGTGGGATAACAAAAGCAGAGAAAACAAATGGCTGGATTTGTCCAACCCTGAGGATTGGCAGGACAGCTGCAGAGGAAGCTTGAATTGGGTTAAAGGATTCCTGGTTACCAGTGAGGGAGGAGAAAGGAGAAATGCATCACCATGGTGTTCAGAAGAAGCAGACAAAAAAGTGAACCAACTAAAGCCAGATGCTGACTGAGAACCAGGGGAGGACAGAGAGGAGGGAAGGCTTTAGAGACACACCGAGGGTCTAAAGGACAAGGAACTGGGTTAGTCAGTGTAAGAAGGATCTGGGCATTACTTTTAGAGTGGAATAGCCAGCTTCGGCATCTGTGAGCCTGCTGGTCAAAAAAAGAAAAAGGTTCAAGTGATGATAGGATGTAATGCTTGGCTTCCAACATGTGGGTTTCCAGAGCAGAATAAAGAAAACCAGAAAAAGTAGAGGAAATGAAGGTCTTGGATGTTGAAAAAGTTATCAGGTATAAAGTTGAAATTAGCTATGGGTGAACTGGAGAAGAAATCTGTGAGGCAAGTGTGAAATTCCTCAAAGGTGAGAAAATGAACAAGGTTGTGAGAGATTAAAAAGGCCTGGCATTAAAATCATCAACCTGAATGTGTGTCAACCATGTGCAAATATGGAGGGTGGAAAAAAAAAAAAAAGAAACAAATAGTTTAATTTTACTTCATTGGCATAAACACATTTAAAAATTTTTTAAAAGCCACAAGAGCACTTTTATTTAATGCCACTAAAAATAGTCATTGCATCTCTTTTTCTGAATTAACATATGTTAAAGAAACATGTAAAGAAGGTTCTGTTGTGATGTCTGCAGAAAGGTTCTTGGTCATATTCACGTGCCTAACTTCTCAGCTCTATTACTGACTTATTATTCATTAAGTTTTATTTATTGACCCTGGATATTGTTTTTAAATTCTGAAAATAGCAGTAACACTCCATGTTTAATGCAGGGTTTGCAGCCACACGACAAGCACGTTTCATGAATAATTCTGTCTTCTCTTTCAGTCGTCTTCCTGAGATGACTTCTTGAGATGACATGGAAAGAATCATCGGTTACAATTTTGCAACACTCAAAACGACTGGAAATGATCACTTAGTGGTCAGGGTGTTGGATGACGTTATCCTCTTTCCCATCCATGGAACGATCACACACCTCAGCTCCGCGGTGAGAACTGCTGCTCTGTGAACTGCTAAACAGAAGGACCTCCTAGGTTATCAAACCGTCCCCAGTCAGTACAAGATTAGTTTCATTTACATATTCCTGCGTGTTTTATCCACCAGGCTTCTAAATACCTTTAGCCACATGGCTCCAGCTCTTTATTCTGTCTCACTTTCTCCCTGTTCTCTCACAGTCTCTGAGGAAGCACTTAAAATAGTCTGGTCAATTTTATTCTGTCTCACTCCAATCAGGAAGAGCCTGCCCCCCAACCCCGTCCCCCCCAACCTTTTAAATGGCAGTGCCTCAGTAAAGACATGTTAGTATGAGTAATCTATAATAAAAATATTTTGAGGTTGACGCTGCAATAGTGAGTAACTGGGTGGGGGGGCTTGTTGATGTGAATATGCTATTACCTAATTTATCTTGAGTAGCGGGTTCTTGTCATTGACAGGATTATTCTCCATCAATATTAGACTCTTCGGTTATCTCACTGATACAGTTTTGACCCAGCTTGTGTATACTAAAAAAAAAATTTTTAATCTGGCTTTCAGATAATTTCTGCTACTTGTCTCCACTTAACTTTCCTCCAGTTTAATTCTCAAAGTCATATTTCTGTCTCACTTTCATGCTTAAGAGTTAGTGCTTCCTAAGATGACCACTCTTTCAATATCTGTTCTTTAGTCTTTAAATTCCTAGGAGTGTCTAATGCATTTGTTTTACTGGTGTTCCCCTACACATCACCCTTTCTTATTATTCCTGTAATCCTTGACTCAGGTGCCATTTTCTTCAGGCAATCATTGTGCTTTACCTTCTCTCTATCCTCTGACAGGAAAAGTACCTATCTTAGGTTTTTCTGCAATATTCAGTGTGTTGTCTGTTCACGTACTAGCATGTTGAATTATGTTTATTTGTTAATATCTCAGCTTTTCTACTGAATTTTGAGTGTCTTGAGGGTAGAACAATGTCTTAGTCTTCTTTGCATTTCTAGTGTTAAGCATAGGCTAGATAATCAGATCATGCATGTTGAGTGAAATAATGTACCCCAAAATAGCAAAATCCAGGATTTATTTTTACCATGTGGTCAATGAGCTTGGGTCCTTCACAACTTTAATAAACAGTAATTAGTAAAACTGTGCATTTATTTTGATTAGGAAACAAGTAAGGCAAGATAAAGTTGGATGCTGCATATTATCATATCTCTATAAGCAAGTAGACTGATTTCCTTCATTATCCTGTAAATCTCAGTCCTTCCCCCACAAAGTGGGTTAGTGATAGTGGTGCTGGGGAGACAGAAAAACAATTCCAGATGAATTAATATTTTTATGATTAAATCCTCAAGCCCAGTTCCATTTGGGGTAATTGATTGGACCACTTGAAAGACAGAAACTATCCATTAGGGATCAAGAATTAGGCTAGATAGAACACCTATGCTCATTTCAGCATTATTTACAATGAGCAGGAGGTGAAAACAACAAGAACATAAATGGATGAATGTTCAGATAAAGACATACTACTCAGTGTCGAATGAAGAAGGAAATCCTATCCCATCCTATCATATGGATGAAACTTGAGGACTTTGTGCTAAGTGAAATAAGCCTGTCACAAAAAGACAAATGCTATGTGATTCCACTTGTATGAGAATCTAAAGTAGTAAAAAATCCGAGAAACAGAAACTAGAATGGTGGTTTCTGGGGACTGAAGGAAGTCAAAAATAAGAGTTGCTGTTCAGTAGGTATAGAATTTAGTTTGTGAGATGAAAAAGTTCTGGACATCATTGTATGAAAGTGAAAGTCACTCAGTCGTGTGTGACTCTGCCACCCCATGGACTGTACAGTCCTTGGAATTCTCCAGTCCAGAATACTGCAGTGGATAGCTGTTCCCTTCTCCAGGGGATCTTCCCAACTCAAGGATCAAACCCAGGTCTCCTGCATTACAGGCTGATTCTTTACCAGCTGAGCCACCAGGGAAGCCTGATCCATTGTATAACAATGTGAATACAGGTAACACTACTGAACTATACATTTGAGAATGGTTGAGATGGTATATTTTATATTATGTGATTTTTACCACAACTTAAAATAAAATAAAATATTCTTAAAGAAATAAATTCTAGGCTAGATCCTAGCAAGGAGGGTGCCTCTGACCCTCATGCCCAAATCCTGATATTAATTCTCTGGCTCTGAAAGATCTAATGTTGACAAGAGGTGCAGGAAAGTGAACTCAAGAGGAGAAACTCTTACCTGCTTATACACCAACAGCAGAATTGGTCTGGCATCTCAGTTCATGAATCTTTTACAATCAACCTCATATTGGTTCCCATAAGAAAGTTTAAGAATCCAGTTCTCTTTCTCTAGAGTGTGAGATAATCTAAGAAAAGGTGCATCCATTGAAATAGCTGTATAGAATAGCCATGAATAATAGTAAAAAAGTTAGGCAAACTATATGCTCAGTTGCTTTAGCTGTGTCTGACTCCTCGTGAGAGTAGACTGTAGTCCACCAGCCTCCTCTGTTCATGGGATCCTCTAGGGAAGAATACTGGAGCAGGTTGCCATGCCCTCTTCCAGGTGATCTTCCGGAACCAGGGATTGAACCTGTATCCCTTATGTCTCCTGTATTGGCAGGTAGGTTCTTTACCACAGGTGCCACCTGGGAAGCTCAAGCTATATGCTAAGGAATGCAAATATTTTACTAACAGATTTAATGTCACAATGGAGATAAAATAACAACCCTGGTGGCCTGAGAAGTGAATGGGAATTGAAAGATCGGAAAGAGTGAGTATAATTGGTGTCCTGGGAAGGGAAGCAGGTTAAGTATTAGAGATGAAACAGTTTAGTGAATTTTTTGCTGCCAAAGATGGAGGAGATTTAAGCACGACTAGGCAAGGAACACTGCAGATGGTGACTGCAGCCATGAAATTAAAACACGCTTACTCCTTGGAAGAAAAGATATGACCAACCTAGATAGCATGTTGAAAAGCAGAGACATTACTTTGCCAACAAAGGTCCGTTTAGTTAAAGCTATGGTTTTTCCAGTGGTCATGTATGGATGTGAGAGTTGGACTGTGAAGAAAGCTGAGTGCCGAATAATTGATGCTTTTGAACTGTGGTGTTGGAGAAGACTCTTGAGAGTCCCTTGGACTGCAAGGAGATCCAACCAGTCCATTGTGAAGGAGATCAGCCCTGGGATTTCTTTGGAAGGACTGATGCTAAAGCTGAAACTCCAGTACTTTGGCCACCTCATGTGAAGAGTTGACTCATTGGAAAAGACTCTGATGCTAGGAGGGACTGGGGGCAGGAGGAGAAGGAGACGACAGAGGATGAGATGGCTGGATGGCATCACTGACTCAATGGATGTGAGTCTGGGTGAACTCCGGGAGTTGGTGATGGACAGGGAGGCCTGGCGTGCTGCGATTCATGGGGTCACAAAGAGTCGGAGACAAATGAGCACCTGAACTGAACTGAGGCAAGGAACTACAGAGAAGGGGAATTAGAAGATACGGGAGACAAAGGGGTAATTGACAGATGGAGTTGTAAAAGGGACCCAGAAGATCTAGATCTGGGAAAAGGAATTAACATTTGAAAGAAGAGAGACACCTCTGTTTTTAGAAGAGAGAGAAAGAGAAAAGGATACATGTGAGATATTGAATTTAAAAGATTTCTAAGGTTGAACAAGTTAGTTGCCCTTCTCGATTCACAAAGTGACAGATCAGAGTCGGCTTTTCATAAGTATTATCCTGCTGAATTTTGATTGGGTTAATTTGTATGAATCAAAGTCTAGAGACTTTGACTAAAGCAATGGAAAATAGATTCAAGGTCATTATTAAGGGTAAATTATAGATGTTTCTTATCTTTACTGGAAAATAGGACAACCAAGACACGGAGGTTTTCCATAAATGTCCTTTATTGTGTTGAGCATAATGGCTACTTGCCAGATGACCTGGCCCTCAGAGAAGCACCAGCCCAGGGATCAGGTCAGTGCAATGAAAGCCAGTGAAGGACACGCCTAATGAAAATAAACTTGCCTAAATAATGCAGAATGTGGCTTGAGCTGAAATTCAAATCATTTTCTTATTAGATAATTTTTGCAATGATCTCTTTATAGGGAGACTGGAAGGTTGGGAATCTTTTTTTAATGGTTTTGAAGTTATTTCATGATGATTCAGTTTCTATTTCTGTTCAGAGTACCAAGATTATTTATAATCTTGTAACAGCTTTTTTCCCCAGCTATTTTTATATCATTACAAAAGAACTCCTTCAAAATGGTAAATTGTCGACACCCTTTTCATATTGCCTTGACTATTCCTCCTCATTTCATTATTTTTTATTATGTAAATAACTGTATCATAAAGTTCTCAATGCAAGCTCCCATTGAGATGTGAAGGGTAAGCATTCCCAAGAAACACAATCTTATTAAAATGCATTGCTTTATAGGGAACACTAGGCCCATTGTGAATACAACAATATGCAGCCATAAAATGATTAAAATGCCTCTGATAATAAAATTTGACCCCAAGTTACTGACAGCAGATTGCTCTCCTTTAAGCATCGACCACTACCTGTTCCAGCAGGAGGTAGAGATGGGGAGGTAGAGTATTATGAAGGTCTATTGCAGAAGAGATAAATTCCTGAGTTAGAGGAAAATAACTGATGTCATTTTCCATTATAAAATGTAACATATTCTCCAAAATATCTGATTCTTCACATATACTTTGACTATCTTCTTTCATCATTGGACGAATATTGAATATGACAGTATGTGGCTTCAACTGATCATTTAATAATAAAAAGCTTTGTCAGTAAATGATCCTTTGTCATTCTCTTCTTCCTCAAGGCAATTTCTTTTTGATTAGGAGGGCTAAACTGTTTGAACTGAAATATGTATGTGTATATATACATACTTATATATATATATATATATATATATATATATATATATATATATGGGAAATAGATGGGGAAACAGTGGAAACAGTGTCAGACTTTATTTTTCTGGGTTCCAAAATCACTACAGATGGTGACTGCAGCCATGAAATTAAAAGACGCTTACTCCTTGGAAGAAAAGTTATGGCCAACATAGATAGCATATTCAAAAGCAGAGACATTACTTTGCCAACAAAGGTTCATCTAGTCAAGGCTATGGTTTTTCCTGTGGTTATGTAGGGATGTGAGAGTTGGACTGTGAAAAAGGCTGAGCGCTGAAGAATTGATGCTTTTGAACTGTGGTGTTGGAGAAGACTCTTGAGAATCCCTTGGACTGCAAGGAGATCCAACCAGTCCATTGTGAAGGAGATCAGCCCTGGGATTTCTTTGGAAGGAATGATGCTAAAGCTGAAACTCCAATACTTTGGCCACCTCATGTGAAGAGTTGACTCATTGGAAAAGACTCTGATGCTGGGAGGGATTGGGGGCAGGAGGAGAAGGGGACCACAGAGGATGAGATGGCTGGATGGCATCACTGACTCGATGGACATGAGTCTGAGTGAACTCTGGGAGTTGGTGATGGACAGGGAGGCCTGGCATGCTGCGATTCATGGGGTCGCAAAGAGTCGGACACGACTGAGCGACTGATCTGATCTGATCTGATGTTTCTGAGGTAATGTTAGTGGTAAAGAACCTGCCTGCCATTATGGTAGATGCAAGAGATGTGGGCTCAATCCCTGAGTTGGGAAGATCCCCTGGAGGAGGGCATGGCAACACACTCTAGTATTCTTGCTTGGAGAATCCCATGGACAGAGGAGCCTGGTGGGCTATGGTCCATGGGATCCCAAAGAGTCGGACACGACTGAAGGAACTTAGCATGTATATACATGTAGGCTTATTCACACAGTCATGTCTGACTCTGTGACCCTATGGTCTCTAGCCTTCCAGGATCCTCTGTTTATGGAAGTTTCCAGGAAAGAATACTGGATTGGGTTGCCCTCTGGTACGTTTCCCCCTCCTATATATATATATATATTTTTTTTTTTTTAATGTTTATGGATTTTTTGTTACATAATCACTGCAACAACTTGAAACAATTCTGGGAAATATGAAGACAAAGTAACCCTGAAATTCTGTAGTCTTGATCTGAAATTCTGTTTTCTTGATGTTAATTAATTAATTGTACTTTTGATTCAATAAATATCTATTGAGCGCTGATTATACCCAAGGCATTATGGTCAGTTCTACTGAGTTGGCGCTTCACTAGAGCAATGAACAAAATTAGCCCAGTAGTTGCTATTATGAGAACAACACTATATAACATTCAGGCTAACATCTCTCTAGATATCTCTCTGTGAATACGGCTATATGTGAGTATGTCCTTGTATTTTAAATCCATGAACACACACATTTACATTTTATATAGAGGTAAATTAATGACTCATTGTCCACTGCTTTTTTTAGGAATCAGTAGGTCATGACTATCTTTGTCAGTTAATATGAAGTAGAGCATCACTTTCCTTGACTCTATAGTATTTTATTGACTGAATGAATGTCTTAGGTTGGGTTCCCGAGTAAACAATCTGAGACAGAGGTTTGTCCTGCCAGAAGACTACAAAGGAGCAGTCTTGTGAACACCTACAAGAAAGAGAAGAAAGAATCATTGGTCATGGGGAAGGGCTGAACTGCAATGGGCTAGCCACCGAAGTCTCATACAATCACAAAGGGAGCTAAGGAGTTTGCGTGGCCCTTCAGTGATGTCCCCTGCTGGCATCCTCACCTCAACCAGTCATTGGATGAGAGCTGTCCTCTGGGAAGGGCACGCTTTTGGGAGTAAGAGCCTAGGGCAGTTACTGAAGAGGGACACCTACATAAGGCGTTAGAACTGTTGTAAACATTCTTTGCAAATGGGGGAGGAAGACCCTGTATGATTTATTTATTTCTTTTTTTTTCAATATGTTAGGGTGTATTTTATGAACCAGAATGTAGTCTGTCTTGTTGAATATTCCATGGGAGCTCATGAAGAACGCATATCCTGCTGCTGTTGGATGAAGCAGTCTATCATTATATCATTATATCCAGTTGATGGATGGTTTTGTTGAGTTCAGCTCTGTCTGTACAGATTTTCTGCCCATTGGATCGGTCCATTTTTGACAGAAGGGTATTGAAGAGATGAAGAGGATTCATCTATTCCTCCTTGCAGTTCTATTAGTTTTTATCTCATGTAGTTTGATGCTCTATTGTTTGGCACACAGACGCACAATAAGAATTGTTTATCTTCTTGAAGACTTGACATTTTATCATTATATAATGCCCTGTGTTCCTGATAATTCTCCTTACTTTGAAATCCGCTCCTTCTGAAATCAATATAGCTACTTCTGCTTTCTTTCAGTTAATGTTTGTATGGTATATTTTTCTCCATTCACTGAGTTTAATCTATCTGTATCTTTATATTTAAAGTAGACTTCTTGTAGACAATATATAGATGGGTCATGTTTTTTTAGATCCACTTTCACCATCTCTGTCTCTTAATTAGTGAATCTAGGCTACTGACATTCAAAGTGATTACTGAGATAGTTGAATTAATATCTACCAAATTCATTACTGCTTTCTATTTGGCGCTCATTCTTTGTTTCCATTGTGTCTTCCACTTTTTAAAAATACCTTTTGTGGTTTTAATTGAGCAGTTCAAATAACTCCATTTTCTCTCTTTTCTTTGAATATAGTTATATATATATTAAAACTTTTTTAAGTGTTTGCCTTAGGTTTCCAATATTCATTTAAAACTAATCCCAGTCCACTTTCAACTTACATTATGCTATTTCATGGATAGTGTGAGTACCTTATAATAGTAACAAAATAATAAAAATTTATTTTTCCTGTGTCTTTTACCATAGCTGTTATTTCTTTCACTTACATACAAACATACCTCTCCTCTAGCCAATATAGTACATCAAAAATAATATCACATCCCAGGGAGAATGGTAGAGATTAGTGACACTTTTAAGGATTAAGGGCTTCTCAGATGGCTCAGTGGTAAAGAATCTGCCTGCCAATGCAGGAGATGTGAGTTCAATCCTTGGACTGGGAAAATCCCCTGGAGGAGGGCATGGCAACCCACTTCAATATTCTTGCTTGGAGAATCCCCATGGAGGAGCCTGGTTGGCTACCATCCATAGGGTTGCAAAGAGTCAGACACAATTGAAATGACTTAGCACGTACGCATACAACCTGATATTAGATATGCCTTACCACACAGACTATTACAATAATACAGGTAAGACTTGACAGTGGTTTGAATCAAGATGGTAGAATTTAAAGTCACCACTTTAATGGTGAATGGATGAATACATTTTGAAGGTAGAGATAACAGAGTTTGTTGATTAATTGGATGTGGCTTGTAAGAGAGAAACAAGTCAGGGAGGATCATAGGTTACCTATCAGAGTAGTAGTGTAAATATTTGTTTAAGCATCATGTCCAGGAATGAGACTGTATGTTCCTAGAGAGTAGAGATCATATCTTATTTCTCTTAAGGCTTCTGGACCTTGCTGAATGTCTGGTACATAGTAGGCCCTCAAAGCAAGTGCCTAAGATAGTTCAATACTCATATGTGTTTGCAGTGTGGCCACTACAAATACTGTGATGGATTTTATTCACTTATATAAAGATTACTTAATCAAAAAATTTCATAATTATTTATAGTTGTAGAACATTAATATTCTCAGCTTGATTATTTTTTGGTACAGAAATGCAGGAGATAAATGAACAAGACATGACCTGGAATAGTTCAATGTTATTTTTCCTGATTCCAAAAGCACAATTATTGATTTTATTTTTATCATGGTTAGAATAATACTAACATTTGTCATCTCTGTCTTTTAGCACTCAGCTCATGTGGAACTATTAAAAGTTGCCCTTATAGATTGTGCCATAAATAAAACAAGGCTGCCGTATATGGTAAAACATACCCTTTCAGAAGGGGAGACAAATGCAATCTATATGCTATAATGACTAGAACATTTGGGTAGTGATCAGTAAAGATAATGATGAAGATACTTTATGGATGAATTATGTATCAGTTGTTTTTCTGAAAAAAAATACAGTGGAGAAGAACTTTATTTATGACTGGAGTTCTTTAAAAGGGTTAGAAAGGTTGCTGTTTTATTGTATGCTCTAGGTTCTCAAATCAATATTTATACTTGTCCCATGCTAATGCAATCCTATCCATTTGTTAAAATAAATAGTAAAATGTGACCTAGTTAGAGTGCTCTCAAGTCAACTTGCCCAAGGGTAGATATTGGAGAATTAGTAACACAAGATCTCTTTTTCCAATGGTATTTTAGAATTTCTCATGAATACGTGGCTTAGGTATTGTCACCCTTCCTTCTATATTTATTCTCTGGCCACTTGGTACTTCCAAGGGTCTTTATCTATCATGTAATGATTCTTGAATTAGTGTCTGGAGTTCTTGTGAGGAAATATTTCTCTTTGCAAAGTTATAAGATTTATTAATAAGCTCTAGATGTCAACTCCACTTTGATCTGTGCCTGCTTTGCCCCACCCCCATCCCTTTCTTATGAATGAAGAAGGTATTTTTGTCCACTTGCACATTTGTCTTTGCTGTTCTTTTTAAAGCAAAGATGACAGATTGTCATGGCCAGTATTCCCTTTTGGATAACATTGATTTAACTGGCACAGAACTACACAGAGACTACTAACCCTTTTTTTACCTGAAATCTCTGTCCAATATGAAAAAAAAAAAATGACTCAAATGTGATCTGCATCCAGAGAAGCTATTAGGTGTGGCAGTCTGGTAAGAAATTCATCAGTTGAACCCACCATTTTTCTCATTTGATTGGGAATTATCTTAAATCATTCTTGTTTAACAATTTAATACCAGGAAGTTCAGGTATAATTCATCAGGACCCATTTACCAATAATGATTATAATTGCTTTTTTTTTTGTTGTTTTACTTTTAGGTGGCTCTCTAAAAGGGATATGAATCATGTAGATTCTTGGTCAAGAGAACAGGTAATAGATTTAGCTTTCAAATATAAACAATACAATCTCTAAATCCCCCAGTAGGAGCTGTGCAGGCAAAGTTTGGCTTAATGGGTACAGACTCATTATAAAGAACACTAGAATTCTATTTATGGACTAATTTTCCACAAACCGTATTACTGAAAAATTAATATGCTAAAGTAAAAGTCAAGACAGAAATTTTCACCCTTTCTGCAATTGTAACACTTCACCTTTTTGATTCAATATTGAGATTCTCCTAATTCACTGCTTTTAAAACCCTGATAAGATATACTAATTAATAATATATAGATTACCTACAAAAAACTAGGCAATTTAATAATTTTTACAGTGATTAAGCAACTGTTCTTTGAAATACCAAAAAAATGTAATTAAGCAAACATTTTATATGTAGGTGATTGAAAGTGAATTAGGAAACACTGATTTTCATTAGTTCTAAAAACATATTATTTAAAATGATTTCATAGTTCTTTGTATGCATACACTGTTTATATTTGGATAGTCTATTAGATTTTATAAAGTGTAATTCTATTCATAACTGAATGACATAGACATAAGTGAAACTACCCTTGAGATCATTATTTTTTATTTTGCAAAAGGAAACTGTAGGGAAAGATTAGATGACTCATCCACCCAGTGACCAAATGTAGTTTATTAAAAACCATAAGTTTAAGGTTTATTGCATTTACAACAGAAGAAGAAAAACAGGAGAATTAACTATATGCTGTGCGTAGTCGCTCAGTCGTGTCCCTGTGGACTGTATGGACTGCAGCCTGCCAGGCTCCTCTATTCAGGGGATTCTCCAGGAAATAATACTGGAGTGGGTTGCTATGCCTTCCTCCAAGGGATCTTCCCAACCCAATTAATAACATCACAGTGTCTACTTCTGATTTAAAACACTGCACTGCAATCAGAGATTTCAAACTATTTCCTATATCCTATTAGAAAAACATGGGAAAATATAATGGAAAGGACATTTTTAGCGACTTCAAAATATTGCATTTAGTTGCATGTTTCAAAAATTTGGACAAAATAAATTATGAAAGGTACTTTTACTTAGACTTTTTTTTTCAGTTGCATTTGATTTACATTAGGTTCTCATAGAGTTTCCTAAGGAAATAAGGGAAAACTAATTTTAACAAACCATTTTTTTTGCTATCTTTAATTTTCTATCATAATGATGAGCATTGAGCAATACACAACCAATATTCCTAAATTTCCTGAACTTTGCCCTTCTCATTAGTGAACTTTGACTAAGTTAACTTTGGTTATGAAATACAAAACCAGACAAGTTTTGATATGATTTTCTTCACTGTGGAAAAACATTTATTGTGTTTTAAGAAAGATTTAAGTCAAACAAATTAATGTAATTACTACTAAAATAACAACTGCAGTTACAAATACAGATTTCTTTTTTGTGTTTTGTACTAGTTGCTTCTTGGAATAATCTATTGAGGTCTTTCAATAGGTTATTATTGCTATATCTTAATATGAAAATATTGTTAAAGGTTTATTTATTATTTATTTCCAATGAGTCCAATTCAATCTAGCAACAGTGATGATAGAAATGATAGAAGTGAAATTAATTACAGGTTTATTACCTGCAGAAGCAAGACTTTTTTTGTATTGGATAATATTACAAAGTTATATATATATATGTAACTATCACTGGAAAAGTGTTTTAAAATGCACAACTTGCTTTCTCATATACTGTCTGGTTGATGCCCAAAACAACCTTCCTAGGAACTAAGGCAAATATGTAGTTCCCATTTTAATGTTTGCAAACAGGGTAAGGAAAGTTCTGTGATTTCACTAAGGTAAAACCTCAGGTGACACCTAGCAGGACCTCACTCCCAAGTCCTCTGACTCCAATAACGTAAAGTTCTGGGTCAGGAGAATCATAGGCACCCAGGGAAGCAGGCTCACTCAGGCAAAGAGGTATCAGTAAGGACATAATTATTGCCAGGAGTGCAAAAAATAAGGACATATTCCTAGAGATGCCTACAAGTATTATCAAAATAAATCAAACCAAATATTAATATTGTCAATTCCATAGGCTCAGTGTGTTTCCTAACACCCTGCCATATTTAGAAAGTAGCACATATGAAGAAAATCACATCTTCTTTAGACTCAATAATTCTTGCTTTTAGTATATACAATATTCATTCTGGTTTCGTTAGGAATAAAGTCATATATACAACAGAAATTCTCTGAACTTCATGAAGAAAAGGTTGCTTTATAAATATTGGTATTATTATCATCATTAACATTTATAATCTTGTCACCTCTCTGCCTCATAAAGTTACTGTGAACGTTTGAATGAGGTAATGTCTGCGAAGCTTTATAAGTTCTCTAAAAGGGAATTAATATCTAAATACAAAATGTTTTTATCAATAAAGTATTAGGTGAATCTGGTCTAGACAGAAAGTAATAAAATTTGGTTAGCGAAGTAGATGTGAACAGCTCTTTGCAAACAAGGCTGTGATTGGGTCTCACTGGTTTAGACTGTGGAATATAAATCTTTGTTTTTCTAAGATTGTACTAGTCTTAAGTAAAATTTTAATAGGAATCCTTTGAATATTCTATCCAGAGTGAGCTTATATGTAACAATCCTATTTTAAAAAATACAAACTTCATGTTATAAGAAAAAGCCAATTCCTGTAAAAATTCATGGTTATTGCCATTTAATACAACAGCATCCCTCAACTTTTTTTTTGTATTTTTTTCTTGACACTTGTATATATCCAATAGAAAGAGTCAACTGCTGCTTGTTTAGTTATTTAGCAAGATTATTTTCTTTTTCATTCATCATTTCCATGATCTTGCATCAATTTGAAGATAAGCTGAAATACATTTTCAGAATGCATATACAGTAGTCATAATCTCCCTTCACAAGGGATTTTGCAATACTCCTTTGAAAACAGGAGAGACACTGCTGATAGAACCAAGGCAGACTACTTTAAAGAAATGTCGCCTGAAGAGTAATGTTTGGCTGCTTTTACTAGTTCCTTCACTGTTGATAGTTTTTATTAGTAAAATGATCATCTCTTCACAGGGAGCCCTGCAGAGTCACACTTAAGGAGTTTCATATGTACTGCTGTGATGTTATATGAGTTTCATTCCAATTGACGGTGGATTTCTCATTTAAATAAATTAATGAAATGGCTTGTCCCTTGTCAGAAAAGAAAATTAAGACTTTGTAAGTTGAAGTCGTCATTACAATTTTAAAAAGATTTCTCCTTTTGGGTCTAGTCTTTAAATCAAATCATATCTTTACAGGTAGAAATCTTAAAATTAAACTCCATGATCAGACAAAGACGAATGCACCGCAGACACTTCTGTTCTAGCCTGTCATGACAATAGCACAATGCCTGGGAGAACAAGATGAGGGGATCTTTATGCTGAAGCAACTTTAGAATCGAATTGAGGGCAGAAAATGAGGTATGCTTGCGGATAGCCTCTCACAGACACACACAATAAAGAGTATCATATTTGCTTGAATCATTTTGATAACTAAAAAGATTACTTAAGGAGTGACTAAATTATAGAGACATAATTAGAAATTATATAATTACAACCATAATTAAAAATTACACAGCCCCAACCTGTCTGACCACGACGGAGAAAAGTTTACTTTCTGGTATCAATCAGGTTGGAAAGCCTTAATATCTAATGGTCACTGGGACTCATAAACAATGTAGGAGAACCTGGGAGTGAGTGTCTTTCTCTTTCTACCCCACATACGCTGCTTAGTTTCCTGCAGATTTCTTAAAATCTGAAAAGCCTGGGGCTGATCCAAGTGACCTGTTATTATAAAGGGAACTTTAAAAGTATTTGGAGATTATTCTAACAATTAATAGTCACAGGAAGTTTCCTAAAGACTTTCTTTGGCATCCATATATTGGATTCTTATTTTTCCATCATTCAACTCAAGCATCAAATCTGGATTTCTTTCCACCTCCTTCCCACTTCCCTTATTGGAGGAATAATTGCTGTTCTTTTCAGATCTCCTAGGATAGTCTTCTGCTCTGCAAAGTTGTAATAAGATGTGACATCCAGTCCCGGTTAATCAGTGTTCAGCCCAAACCCACAGTGGCCGTGAAGGAGGTGGCACTTACAATTTGCCCGTGACACTGACCAGGTTTTAAGGAATAAGAGTGAGGGAAAATAGCATGAAATACTTAAATTTTTATGGAAAAGGTATAACTTGGTGAAAAAGCACCATCATAAATTCCCAAAAAGTGTATCTTAATGACACACTTAGAGTAAATCATTTGCCTTGAGAGACAGGAGGTCTCTGGTGACCTGCATTGCAGCCACATGAGACTCCTAGACTAGCTACTTTCAGCTAAATGTACTCTCATATTAATATTTTAAAATGCCATAATGCCTCTCTGAAAACCTCAGAGGACAGATACATCAATTTGCGAGGTCTTCACTCCAGGAAATAGAAACAGGGATAATCTGCCATTAAAAGAAATAGTTCATTATGTCTGCTTCTTGGGAGCACATAAACTATGTCCCTCACATACTTAAGTTGCAAATCCTCACTTTAATGTGAAGGGAAACACCATGCCCCAGAGCTTTATTGTCCCACTGTTTATTAGTACAAAAAGGTTTGTTGTGGTATGAAATCTTAAGCTTGTTGCAGTAATCAATCAGCTTCAAAGAGTCTTTACCCCGAGCCAGATTCATTACAAATAAATCAATTAAACATAAAGTTTCTATTTTCAGGAGGTTCATGATGCAGAATAGAAGCAAATGCATCACAGTTAGAGAAAGGAATTTTCCTGGAGCAATGTCTCTTCACAAAGAGCTCTTTTGCCTTTATGGCACCATGAAGCACATGCTGGAGTTTGCTCTTTTATTTTAGTTAATTGCAGACATTCTTCTTCTTAGCATATATTTTTCATTGGGGAAAAATCACATCCATATGAAAAAAGATATGTGGTAAGCTAAAAATATTGCTGGAGGCAGGAAAAAATAAACAATTGGTTTGTGTCTTCTTGTCATTACCAGACTAAACGTTTCGTAAGGCATCTGGGCAATTTTCACTCTTCAGGCTTTAGTGTATTTTTTTCAACCTCTGTGCTAAAATTGTTTACAGTGTAGGCAGTTCAGTGGCAGAAGCAGAAAACAAAACAAAACAAAAAACCCCCAAACAAAACAACTAACCAAAAACCAAATAAACCAAAAATCCTCTTTATAAGGCTTCCTCATTATTCAACTAAATAATGAACTACACATTCTAAAACAGATGATCTCTTACATTCACTTTGGGAGAGTGATAGGGAATAGGAAGAAAATAGGAGATTCAGATACATCGTTCATTTTTATCATCAAACCTGATAAGTCAAAATTGGTGTTTGACTTATCAATTGAACATCAAAAAATTACAAATCGGTGTCTTTAAATTTTTTTCCACACATTTTGTCCTAATGTGTTTTTCAATAAAATTAGTTGTTTGCAGAGATTCCCAAAAAGGGAGAGACCTTGGCTGTGAGAAAGGCCAAACCCAAATAACTTCTTACAAAAGTATAGTCAAAAGTCTTATGCCACAAGGGGTAGGGTTCAGTGTAGGCCAGTCCAAACTCAAAAAAAAAAAGATGAAAAGGACTCAGCACCCAAATTAAGTATTTTTCTTTCATCAACCAGGACTTGCAGTTGTTTTGATGACATATGATACACTCTACATATGGTGACATATGACCATTCACTTCTAGAGCCATCTCAGAAAAAGGGTAGAGAAATGACCAACTGTAACAGTAGCACTTCCTATGAGGCAACACCCTCTGCCTGCGTCCACATGGGGTACACATTTAATAGGAAATATAAAGCTCCAGTTAAATATTTTCTCTTAGGCTCCCAGATGGTCTTTTAGAAGAGAAAAAAAAAAAAAAAAAAAACATCTTTTTCCAAGAATTGATTGTGATGCAGCTGATTCTTTTGGCCTCTGATGGGGTTCCATCCAAGACCCATCCCCCACAAGGGTAATAGAACACCTGCTTGGAAAATAAACAAAATATACCAGAAAGAGAAAGAAAATATTTCCATGAGACATTGGTAGGCTTGTCCAATGTGTTTTAAAGGTTTCTCAGATGTATTGCTTTCACAATGTACATTCCTTCAATTTTATCTTCAACAAAACTTATTTTTTTCCTGCAGTGTGCCAACATTAAAATGCACTTATGATAACATCAAATTAGCTCATGGAAATAAAGAATTTGTATTATAATCAAGCAAATTAGAACTTGCCATGGTAAATTTTAGTGTTCACTAATGAACAGCATGTATATGTTCTGCAGATATGTGCATTATCTATGAAAGCAAATATATATCCTTCACATTTATTATAGAAATATCTACTCCTAAATCAGGTATTCAGTTATTTTCAAAGAACTGTAAACTTCTAGAACTGGCTTGTGATATATTTTTCAATACGTCTGTAAGAGTATAATTTATATGTGATTTAGTTATATCCTTTGGTCTAAAAGGTCTTTGAAGAGATACAGAAAATACTATTTAAAAAGTCAAGACATTTAAGTTAGAGCTCATATCATAAAACAATAGATGAAACAGTACATGTAATAAAATAATTAGGTCATTTTTGTAAAGGTGATTGATTCAGAGTACAACCAATAAAGTGGCTTTGGCTACTTCCTCTTACATCCTTACTGGAGTTATATGACAATGGAGGATCATTAGGTGTTCTCTTATAAAAAAATGAGGGCCAGTTGAGAGTTTAGAACTGATGATTTTATAAAATATTTTATTTTTATAGAATATGCTATTAGAAGTTTAGCCTCTCTATCTTTAGGATAATTAAGAAATATAACAAAATAATTGATCTCACAACAGATTTTAAAATACGCAATATCTAAAATAAGATGTGTGCTCTTAACTGGTTTTGAAAACACATCTGCTTTGGCTATTTTTACTGAGCTAGTCATGAATCAATTTGGTAAAAATGACTCAAACCGGAAATGTAGACATAGTCAAAATACCAAAATAAGTGTGTTCTGGACAGACTGTCATGAAAAACAAAAATAAGGTGATGATGATAATGGTGGCTCTCATAAAAGATGTAAATTGGAAGAAGATAAAGTTAGCTCAATTTTGGCATCATTGATACTGAAAATTTATTTTTAACTATAAATAGCCAAGTGAACTAACTTCTTAATAAGATTCTGAAGTAATGGAAGTAGACCATGAAATATACACCTCTATACTATTATCAGGACAGAGAGAATATTTATCTTTACATTTGTTATGATAGGAATGTTTGTACCTAATTATTAAGAGATGTGATATTATTCACAGAAAAGTTCAAGTATAAGGATAATAATGAACATTCGGATTAGGTAATTTGAGAGAATTTGACATATGGATGATAACCAACTTCTATTTTAATTACAAACCTGGTATTATGATACAAATTTTTCAAGAAAATTAATAGAATGGGAATTTTATCAATATTTTGGCTCATCTGTAGATTTAGAAAAAGAAACAAAGATTGATAAAGAAATAAATATTGCAAATGATCTGAGTTATTTTCTCAGTGAAGCTTTCCAGGTGGTGCTAGTGGAAAAGAACCCACCTTCCAATGCTGGAGAGAAGCAGATTTGATCCCTGGGCTGGGAAGATTCCCTAGAGGAAGGCATGGTGACCCACTCCAGTATTCTTGCCCAGAGAATCCCATGGACAGAGGGGCCTGGCTGGCACAGTCCATAGAGTCACAAAGAGTTGGATATGATTGAAATGACAGCACATACGCACACACATACATACACATACACACACCTACACACACACGCACACACACACACACACACGCACACATTTTCTCAGTGAGCTAAAAGAGAAGACTGGGCTTCTCTGTGGTCCAGTGGTTAGGAGTTTGTCTTGCAATGTAAGGCACTTGGATTCAATCCCTGGTTAGGGAACTAAGGTCCCACATACCACAGAGCAATTAAGCCTGTGCATCGTGTGCCTCTGATGCAGTCAAATAAATATTATAATTATTTTTTAAAGGATTCTGATCAGTAAATTAGTTGTCCCTGAAGCTTGCCTGTGGTCCACACAGGAGATGAGACTGAGAGCTCAGAACAGCTAGCTAATGAGAAGAAAGTTGATAAAGAGTTTGACACTGAATCCAGTGAGCCCTTATGTATGCAGCTGGGAATACAAATTTCCTTTTTGTTAACCTAAAAATCCATCACTCAGAAGAGAATTTAAATAGTTCAAGAAGCAAAAGTTTTTTTTGGGGGGGAGGCATCTTTATATATATATATATATACATATGAAGTGAAGTGAAAGTCGTTCAGTCGTGTCCGACTCTTTACAACCCCATGGACTACAAGGTCCATGGAATTCTCCAGGCCAGAATACTGGAGTGGGTAGCCATTCCCTTCTCCAGGGGATATTCCCAACCGTGGGATCGAACCCAGGTCTCCCGCATTGCAGTTGGTTTCTTTATCAGATGAGTCACAAGGGAAGCCGTGTATATATAGGCCATCATGTGCCTCCCTAATTCTAGTCAGGGATCATTCTTTCATCTTGAGAGCATATAGAGATTGTCAAATGGCTATGGATTCAGGAGAAATAAGTCACTCAGTCATTTAGTAAAATTTGCCTTCTTACTAAAATTATTCTTTGGCAATTAAAGCCCCCAAATTTCATTGCTGTGGTAAATAATTTTTGAATCCCAGGACTTCTCACTGAAGTTTTTTTTTTTTTTGGATTCATTAAAAAAATAAATTGTGTAGAAAATTTACACACATGTGTGTGTATAAATTGTATGTGTGATACATCGTTTTTTTTTAGAAATTAAAATTAGTTTATTTTTCTACTTAACTCTTAATAAATGAGAAGAAACACAGTAGTCTGTCTCATAAAGAACATTTATAATACATAACAATCCATAAAGCCTCATGGTGAGGTAGGAACAGCTTTGGAAAACAATGCACAGTCAGAAACATACAAAAAGTTAGGTAAAATGTTGCAGCACTAAAGACGTTTTATCTGCATCTGCATTTCATGAGATGATAATTGCATTTAACTGTGCCACATCTGGCCCAGAGGACACCCCGTGGCAGACACAAAACAACACAACACAGAGGTTTCATAAAACTGAGTCTGTTTGAGAGTATACTCTGAATACTTAAAAAATATATTTTTAATTAGAGAATAATTGCTTTACTATACTGTGTTGATTTCTGCCATATATCAACATGAATCAGCCATAGGTATACATATATATGGGGGTTCCTTGGTGGTTCAGATGGTAAAAATCCACCTTCAGTGTAGGAGACCCAGAGTTATATCTTTGGGTCAGGAAGATACCCTGAAGAAGGGAATGGCCCCACTCTAGTATTCTTGCCTGGAGAATTCCATGGACAGAGGAGCCTGGTGGGCTACAGTCCATGGGGTTGCAGAGTCGGACATGACTGAGCAACTAACACATTCACAGTTTTCATACATACACCTCCTTTCTCTTGATCCTCCCTCTCTCTCCTCCCACCCCATCCCATCCATCTAGGTTATCACAGAACACTGGATTTGGCCTACTTTTATCATAGTATTTCTGGCTTCTTGGCAGCTGATGGCATGGGGTGAGAAGACCAACTTTCTATCTCAGCTACGAAAAAATGGAATATTCATAGGTGTGTTTGGACTTGCCTAGATCAGTGGTTAGGTGGCAAACTTCTTTCAGAAGACAGTTGGAGGAGAGTGCTCTGAATTCTTAGCACCATAATGCAAGATTACTCATGGTATTAAAGAAAAACTTCATTTCATTTCAGCCTAACAAAATCTCTGAGCTTCTTATTCCAGCTAAATGTTTAGACTTGGGAATATCAGTGTTACAGATCAAACTTAATCAGGAAATTCTAGCATATTCATTTTATGAAGAAGTTCATGTATACAAAAGGTAGTTATTAATATTCAATAAAACTGGCCAGTGGATCAAAGATATTTTGTTTTCTTGGACTAATGAGTGGGTATAGGAGATGTCAGAACCACAATGAAAAAATTGGACAGAAGGTAGAGACAGTAGAGACAACTATTTTAAAAGTCGAGCAAAGAAAGGAGAGGGTAAAATGGTGGAAACAAAAAGAACATCAGGATTGAGTAATAGAAAAAAATTTTCCCAAGTATGGTATTGCAGGCGGTGGAAAAAGAGGGGAGAGTTTCACCATGAGGAAGAGCTAGGTGGTAACTAACAGGTCGTGTCTCCCATCATTACAAACAAACAAGGGAGGCTCTGGAAGGGGGGCTGTCCTGAGTCTAAAGGGAGAATCCACTGCGATGGTTTTTGTTTTTCTAAGGAAAATAAATAATTAACTTATCTGTTTAGAGTGAGAGGATGGGTGTATTGAAGATTGAGGAGAGCCAAGATGTTTAGAATTGCTTTTGTGAGCAATAAGTGAGACCATTTATATGAGCCCAAGGAAGAGTTAAATCAAAAGATTTGAGAAAGCCACCGTGAACCCAGTTTGAGTGAGAAAACTCTGATTTCAATGCTATTTTTAGGCTGCTTTGACCTACTTTGAAATTTCCCAAATGCTCACAACTTTTTTGCTTTCTCTCTGGACTGCCACTGTGAGGTCATACATTGCCCCTTTGCCTCATGGGGGGAAAAATTGTGTTTCAAACATTTCCCACCTCTAAAAACAAGTTTCATTTGTTTCTTTTGTATCAAATGAATTTGGTAAATGTGCAAATACAGAAAGGTATTCTAGTTGCTTTGCCCATCCCTACAAGGTTTTTCAGCTGTCATTCTTCCCTAAGTAACATTGTTTACCAGTAAGATAATTCAGAATATATTTCTAAATTCTAGAGGAGAAATAAAAAATTCAGGAAGTCTCAAGCAGGCTGGGGGGTTGGACAAGCACCCAATGTGGGCAGTGGATTTTGGATTCCTTATATCACACAACATCGAATAATTGACCACAAGTAATATAAAATATCTCACGTGCTAGTAAAGTAATGCCCAAAATTCTTCAAGTCAGGCTTCAGCAATATGCGAACTGTGAACTTGCAGATGTTCAAGCTGGTTTTAGAAAAGGCAGAGGAACCAGAGATCAAATTGCCAACATCCGCTGGATCATGGAAAAAGCAAGAGAGTTCCAGAAAAACATCTACTTCTGCTTTATTGACTATGCCAAAGCCTTTGACTGTGTGGATCACAATAAACTGTGGAAAATTCTGAAAGAGATGGGAATACCAGACCACCTGACCTGCCTCTTGAGAAACCTATGTGCAGGTCAGGAAGCAACAGTTAGAACTGGACATGGAACAACAGACTGGTTCCAATAGGAAAAGGAGTATGTCAAGGCTGTATATTGTCTCCCTGCTTATTTAACATATACACAGAGTACATCATGAGAAACGCTGGGCTGGAAGAAACACAAGCTGGAATCAAGATTGCCGGGAGAAATATCAATCACCTCAGATATGCAGATGACACCACCCTTATGGCAGAAAGTGAAGAGGAACTAAAAGGCCTCTTGATGAAAGTGAAAGAGGAGAGTGAGAAAGTTGGCTTAAAGCTCAACATTCAGAAAATGAAGATCATGGCATCTGGTCCCATCACTTCATGGGAAATAAGTGGGGAAACAGTGGAAACAGTGTCAGACTTTATTTTTGGGGGCTCCAAAATCACTGCAGATGGTGACTGCAGCCATGAAATTAAAAGATGCTTACTCCTTGGAAGAAAAGTTATGACCAACCTAGATAGCATATTCAAAAGCAGAGACATTCCTTTGCCAACAAATGTCCATCTAGTCAAGGCTATTGTTTTTCCAGTGGTCATGTGTGGATGTGAGAGTTGGACTGTGAAGAAAGCTGAGCACTGAAGAATTGATGCTTTTGAACTGTGGTGTTGGAGAAGACTCCTGACAGTCCCTTGGACTGCAAGGAGATCCAACCAGTCCATTCTAAAGGAGATCAGCCCTGGGTGTTCTTTGGAAGGACTGAGGCTAAAGCTGAAACTCCAGTACTTTGGCCACCTCATGCGAAGAGTTGACTCATTGGAAAAGACTCTGATGCTGGGAGGGATTGGGGGCAAGAGGAGAAGGGGACAACAGAGGATGAGATGGCTGGATGGCATCACTGACTTAATGGATGTGAGTCCGAGTGAACTCTGGGAGCTGGTGATGGACAGGGAGGCCTGGTGTGCTGCAGTTCATGGGGTCGCAAAGAGCCGGACACGACCGAGTGACTGAACTGAACTGCACAGAATATAAAATATATTTGTCATATATATATGTATATATATACAATATCTAAATGATTATCTATATAATAAATATTCCTTGTGAATTTGGTATTTTTTCCTGAAAAGCTAGAGAGAAATGATTGGGCTGTAGCTACATAAATATTTCTTTCTGATTACACAGCATATAAAAATAAAATGACACTTTCAAAATACTTTACCCTGAAAACTTTTCTATTACTCAGGGAAGCTCTTCTTAACTGCTTCCTTCAAGTTTGTTCTGTGATTTACTGGGACCATTTAGAGACAGCTCATATTTTCTAGACATACTGTAGATATTTTAATGCCTTAATCAATTTTTGCCACTTTAGTTCTTCTACTGGGCTAGATTAATCTTCCCCTATGTTCCCAACTTTCAAAGAAGATCACTTATCAAAATTATCTTTACAGGAAAAAATGAAGCTGCAATTAAAAAAAAACACACTTGTCTCTCTCAAGTCATATATCACAAATATTAACTATGATATAAACAGCTTTTAGAATAAAGACTTAAGATAAATGTGTTCTTCAGTTCTAGAAAATGTGTAAAAATGGTTATTGTTTGCTTTCCAGTTTAAGTTAATTTGATTTTTTATTTTACTCCATTAATGTATTAAAATATATGTTACTTCCAAAGGAGTAGAGATGTCATACCCGAAAATTGTGGAATGGGTGAAAATGAGGTTTTAAAGCAGTGGAAATGAAATAAAGTAAGAAAGGGCATAGCAAGCCCTCTATAATGAATCCGCAATATCCAATTTGGGAAATATCTTATTCAGTACGTTGCTGATTACTTTCTCCCGGTTTTCATTTTCACTGCGAGCTAATGTGTTTTCACCATATACACATTCTCTCCTCTTCACAACAGATTTCCCCATCCTGTTTTTCAAGGAGGCCTCAGCTGCCATAGAAAGGGACTTAGAAGAAAGATGCTCTTCTACTGTAAGAACAGAGACAAAAAATTGCATTGACTACTTTTTTCTCCCGTTTCCCAGAAGTCAAGGGTTTCCAGGAATACTGATCCTGACTGGCTTATCAAAGCAATGGGTTATGACGTTTGACTTTCAGTATTTCTCTTGTGATGCCATTCCTCTCTGGTAAGTATCCAAAAGGAAGAAATACACTCTTTTTTTTTTTTTAACCTTTTTTATTATTGGCGTATAATTGCTTACAATGCTGTGTTAGTTTCTGTTGTATAGTGAAGTGAATCTGCTATACATATACACGTATCCCCAAGCCTCTCTCCTACCTCCCTTCATTCTTAACTCAGGCTTCAACTAAAGTTACTTCTCTAGGTCCTCTTGATGTCAGGGTTGATAAACATATATGAAGGGGATATAATTGGCAGTCTAGTCTTGGAATCCCAAGTTCATTTGCAAAGAATATTTTATAACATGTCAAAGTTTGAAAAGAGCTTATGTTTTTAATAATAAAATAAAACTTGGGCCTCCTCTGAAATAAATTTAAAATCATTTCTAACTGGAGCTGAACTGTAACATGGGAAACTTTCTACTTTCTCCCTTAAAATTTTTTTGCTGTCATTTCACAAGTTTTACTGGTAAAGAAATATGGTTCTGGACAATCATGTCTATAAATATCATCTAGAGATGTTTTAATTACCTGAAGCCTTTGTGGTCATTGTTTCTTGCCTTGGTGAGTCTAGAAATATGCTAACTCTCTACAAGAGGCAAGAGAGGAAAACTTTGGGCTGAGAGTTAATCAAATTAGGAGAGATGGGTTCCTGGCTGGATTCTAGTGTTAACTTTTTAAAATCAGGTACACAGCTTCAGGGGTCCTCAATTCCCTCACTATGAAAAGAGGAATCGAAGTTGGAGTACTTTGGGAGGCTTTTCCTAGTAGTAAAATCTCTGCTTGAAAGGCTTTGTCCAAAGGATCAGTTGCAACCATTCAAAAAGTGTCTACAACAAGGAAACTGATAAAAACTTTCCAAAATGTCAATTCTTTTGCTTCTTGATGTCTCTGATTTACTTCAAGGCTTAAAAAAAAAAAAAACACCTGCATGCAGCCAAGTGAAGTGGATATTTTCTTTCTTTGCTTTTTTATATTCAGAACAGCCCAGCAGAGCTGTGAGAAGCCATAGGAGTGGCCTAAAGTCAGCAAGGAGGAGCAGCTTGCAACCATCACTCAAAAAACAGACCCAGGCTGATGGGAGATGTTCTTAGTGGGATGGTGTGCCCCTTCCTGCTCTTGTTTAATTGAACCTCCATATTCGGAAGCCCATTGATAGAAATAAGTAGAAACCAATTCTATCCTTCGAAAGAAAACTGTGAATGATATGCTATGTGAACATGTTTTTCTTTTCTGCCCAGCAATTTGTATAGGCTCACTCCTTATTTGTCTCTTGATAACCTCATCAATCTCACCCATGCCCTCCTGACCACAGTGCCTGATTGCAGTAATTCCATTTTAGGGGGGCTTTCAGAAGAACTTGGCTTTTGCATTTAGTGAGAGCTACACGATGGAGTGATCGTTTTTTCCTGAGAGTGAGCTACCAAGATCATATTATGCTTGCCTTGATTTCTTTGTAAAGCCTGCCTATAGAATTTCATATTGATTTTAAGCTGGCGCTGTTTCATTTTTAACTCCTTTGTTAGCCAAGAGTCCGGTTATATTAGTGTCTCCTCGCTGTCATTCTGACAGGCATTGGTTATCTGCCTTTTTTTTTTTTTTTTGCAGACTTTAGTCTTTACACCAACCTTGGTAGCTCTTTTGGTGTAGAATTTGTTGCCTTTACTCTTTTATATTGTGATTGTTTTGTTTGAAAAGCAGAGAGCAGAGTAGTGCCAGGTTGCAAGGCTAAGATGCAATTAAAAAAATAATATATAAATAAGAAAGCAAAGAGCTTCTAAAAACAGAGAGGTAGGTAGAGGATGGGTATTCATGCTGAGGATGCACGGTGGCATTGATAGCCTTACATCGTTCCGGAAAGGGTTTTGAAGAAGTGAACCTTGCCAACTAATGTGCAGCAGGCCCCAGTTGTCAGCTGAACAGTGAGAAATGGCTACAGGTGTGACTTATTGAAAGCATACCTTAGTTTCAATGTTTATCAACTGGCTGTCCTCCAGAATCTCAATTTGGTGTCATTTGGCAAGAAGTCTGACTTAAAGTAATACAGATTTATAAGTGGCACCAGCACTAATAGCACAATCATTTTGTAGTGCTTTGGAATTTACAAAGCCTTTCAAATCCATTGTCTCAATGGATCTCTGCAAAGGCCCTGTAACATGGGCAGGTAGGTCTTAACATGTCCCACTTCAGAGGTAAGGAAACAGAGACCAAGAGATCACAAATTAGTCAATCATTAAGATATATGATGGATAGAACCAGGGCTGGAATGTCTGTTTCCTCACACCAAACTTGTTGCTCTTTAATTTTGTACTAATCTAAATTAATGCAAGCAGAAACCAGTTGAACATGTTTTGCATTGCCTTTCTATGTACAATTCCTTATTTATTTCCTTGTCTTTGTACTTTTCAGGGTGTCCTTTCAGATTTATCTCCAGCATGGCATTGTTACTTTTATCACAAAGGAGAATGACAGAAATCAGGGTCTCCATGTTAAGCATATTATTCTTAACTGCTTAGTGAATTTTCCCACTGGATTGCCCTATTGTATTTTAAATTTTATTTTAGCTCTATTTTCTCGTCTGTGAAGTGAAGGGGTTAGGCTGTGTTCTTCTCATTCTATGGTACTGTGATTAGGAGAATGGGAGGTGAAGAAAGAATCAGAGCTGCAAGTGAATGTGATTATCACGGAATCACAAGTACAGTGCATTATGCATGTTTTAAAACTGGATATAGTATTTATATTCTAAAGTGTTTCCTTATGAATTACCTTCATCCTTCAGTGTACTGTTTAGTCTTACTGCAAACATAATCCCTACACAAATCCAAATCAATCTGTTTGTCCTCCATATAAGCTACTTAAAATTTTCAAAACGTGTTTATGTCCAAAGGCAAAATGTTTAGTTCTATCAAATTCTCTCAGTTGATATAGGGTTTTGTAAGATTGACTATAAATATCCTCTAAAATACTCAGATTTTCCCCCTTAGTCATGACTTTCTAGAGTGCTTAAGCATCAGCGATCATTTTTAATTTAGTGATTCCATATTCTTTATTTAATGCCGCAGTGTTATATTTGAAACTAAATCATGCATTTCAAAATTCAAGAACAAATGTACTTTGGAAAGACTTGTGTGGGATTCAATAATCTTTTTCTTAAAATCATTTCAAATTTTAAATGAGATAAATTTCCATTTCATATTTTAATAATTGTTCTTATTGCATAGAGCTAAACTAATTGATCATAGTGGTTATTTGCTAACCTACTTATTATTTGATAGAACATGAAGAAATTAAAATATTCGGAGACTTAGAACAAAACAAGATTCATAAAATCTTCTCTTATGAAGCCCTTGGATAAATGCTGACTTTTGAAAGACTTAGGTTACACGTCCAGGCTTCAAATATGGACTTTGGAAATCAGTGACACCAACACCAATAAAGCAACAACCACAATACAAAGCCCAGGTCACTATGTTTAAATAGTAAAACTTTCTCTTTCTTTCCTTCAAATTTAACTTTTATAATCCTATTAAGAGGCTGCTAGTAATACACTTATAATTTGACCTTTCATCTTGTTTCTTTATGTATCTAAATAAATAGGAACTAAAATTGTGAGGAAATTTAGAGCTCAGTTTCTATTTGTGATTTCTAATATTTCATGGGCAGAAATACAAATCCAGCCTACATGACTTGTTTTCAGTTTTTGAGCATGATTTCCCTAGAATTTATTTGTGGCAAAGGCCACCAGACTGCTTTTTCTTAACACATATAGATTTTGCTCCCAAGATTTTTAACATGATGGCTTTTCATTCCCTTAAATTCAATCCTAAGGTGGATATGATCAAAATTGGTGAAGAGTAAACATATTCCCTGAATAGAATCCATAGTCATAGTTACAACTGTGCACAACCATACCAGTGAAACCCTAAGTGAGACAAAATTCACCACTTTTTCTAAAAAAAACATCATTCAATATGAAGCTTAGTTTCATTAAATGGCTTTGAGAGGTCTGAATGTCTCTCCATGAACCCGGGTCACCTTCTACTCTCATTCTGGGAGATTTCTGGTTCAGATGGAATCATTCCTAACTCGCAGTGTCCTGAGGTTTGCTTTGAATCTTAGAATTTATTCATATGAAAACTCAGGAGATATAAACTGAAATAAAAATGTTCAAAGAGTTGCCTGAAAGTTGAAACCACCCAGCCTCACGCAGCTGCAGCCATTGTGATCCTCTGACCAGAGTGTCTGGGAAGCTTACCCTCAGTGAAGTCATTAACAGAGTAATTGCTCGAAATTTTTATAGGCACATCAACTAGTGATGATAGAGCTTGGTTTAATTTTTCTAGTCTTTTTGCTTATATCTCAGATGTATTTTCTATGAGGCTTGTTCTCAGGACAAGGAGAGGTAAAGAAAAATAAATAAAATACATAAAATACGGGGAGGAAGAGTCCCGACTTCTAAGTGTGCATTTTCATGGATGTTTCTAATAGGGAATCTTAGAGTGGTCTTATGAGGGGCGTGCTGTGTGGGAGCATATACTGATGACTTGGTGGGCAGTGCTTCCCATTGTGTGCCAAGCTACAGATGTATTCCCAATCAATTCCCACTCAGTTACAGTTCAGAGAACTGTTCTGAAAGCAGAGCATGGCATCCGGGGTGTGAGAGGCAGAAACATCAGAGAAAGATTGGAAGAGAGCAAATACCCAAACCAAGCAGAGCTCGAGCAGGTGTAAAGAGACACAGCTGCAAAATTAAAGAGTAAAAAGCCAGTGTGTGTATGTGTGTATGCATGCATGTAAAACAGATGTAATAAAAACACTCAAATAAATTTCCATGAGTTGGTTAGTCATGAGCTATATTGGGATTTGCCCTAGGTAATAGGAACCAGATACCTATTGTTGAATCAAATGAAATGGAATAAACAAAGTCCTTAAGAATCCCAAACTGAACAAACAAGAGCTAAAAATATTATGTATTTCATATACATTATTGTTTAATGCATTTTTGGTAATAAAATCTGATCGAATAACAATTGTAGGTTGAACACTGACTTCACTAACATTTTATCTGAGAACCTTGCATGCTGTGTTCTGTAATCCATTCTGTGGCTTCAGAGATTGTCCTGTGAGGGTTCTCTACAAGTGTGTTCATAAATGTGTATTAAGTTTATGTATATGCTAATATAAATGTGCTATGTATTACATATATATATGCAATATATGAAACTTTTTTTAATTCAGCATAAAATATTAAATATATATACACTATATACATACTCTTTATGTGACATCTATAATCTGGTAAATGGGCTTAATGGACAATATTTAAAATCAGAAAATAATTTTGAATATAAGACATTTTATATTAAATTTAAAGTTAAAACTATGTATTTTTAAAAACTAAAAACCACAATTGCATTCATCTCACATGCTAGTAAAGTAATGCTCAAAATTCTCCAAGCCAGGCTTCAGCAATATGTGAACCGTGAACTTCCAGATGGTTTTAGAAAAGGCAGAAGAACCAGAGATCAAATTGCAAATATGTGCTGGATCATCGAAAAAGCAAGAGAGTTCCAGAAAAAAACATCTATTTCTGCTTTATTGACTATGCCAAAGCCTTTGTGTGGATCACAATAAACTGTGGAAAATTCTGAAAGAGATGGGAATACCAGACCACCTGACCTGCCTCTTGAGAAACCTGTATGCAAGTCAGAAAGCAACAGTTAGAACTGGACCTGGAACAACAGACTGGTTCCAAATAGGAAAAGGAGTACATCAAAGCAGTGTATTGTCACCCTGCTTATTTAACTTATATGCAGAGTACATCATGAGAAATGCTGGGCTGGAGGAAGCATAAGCTGGAATCAAGATTGCTGGGAGAAATATCAATAACCTCAGATATGCAGATGACACCACCCTTATGGCAGAAAGTGAAGAAGAACTAAAGAGCCTCTTGATGAAAGTGAAAGAGGAGAGTGAGAAAGTTGGCTTAAAGCTCAACAGTCAGAAAACTAAGATCATGGTATCTGGTCCCATTACTTCATGGCAAATAGGTGGGGAAACAGTGGAAAGACTGGCTGACTTTATTTTCTTGGGCTCCAAAATCACTGCAGATGGTAAGATGCTTACTCCCTGGAAGGAAAGTTATGACCAACCTAGATCAGATCAGATCAGTCGCTCAGTCGTGTCCGACTCTTGGTGACCCCATGAATCGCAGCACGCCAGGCCTCCCTGTCCATCACCAGCTCCCAGAGTTCACTCAGACTCACGCCCATCGAGTCGGTGATGCCATCCAGCCATCTCATCCTCTGTCATCCCCCTCTCCTCTTGCCCCCAATCCCTTCCAGCATCAGAGTCTTTTCCAATGAGTCAACTCTTCGCATGAGTTGGCCAGAGTACTGGAGTTTCAGCTTTAGCATCATTCCTTCCAAAGAAATCCCAGGGCTGATCTCCTTCAGAATGGACTGGTTGGATCTCCTTGCAGTCCAGGGGACTCTCAAGAGTCTTCTCCAACACCACAGTTCAAAAGCATCAGTCCAACTCTCACATCCATACATGACCACAGGAAAAACCACAGCCTTGACTAGACGAACCTTTGTTGGCAAAGTAATGTCTCTGCTTTTCAATATGCTATCTAGGTTGGTCATAACTTTTCTTCCAAGGAGTAAACATCTTTTAATTTCATGGCTGCAGTCACCATCTGCAGTGATTTTGGGGCCCCAAAAAATAAAGTCTGACACTGTTTCCACTGTTTCCCCATCTATTTCCCATGAAGTGGTGGGACCGGATGCCATGATCTTCGTTTTCTGAATGTTGAGCTTTAAGCCAACTTTTTCAATCTCCACTTTCACTTTCATCAAGAGGCTTTTGAGTTCCTCTTCACTTTCTGCCATAAGGGTGGTGTCATCTGCATATCTGAGGTTATTGATATTTCTCCCGGCAATCTTGATTCCAGCTTGTGTTTCTTCCAGTCCAGCATTTCTCATGATGTACTCTGCATATAAGTTAAATAAGCAGGGTGACAATATACAGCCTTGATGTACTCCTTTTCCTATTTGGAACCAGTCTGTTGTTCCATGTCCAGTTCTACCTGTTGCTTCCTGACCTGCATACAAATTTCTCAAGAGGCAGATCAGGTGGTCTGGTATTCCCATCTCTTTCAGAATTTTCCACAGTTTATTGTGATCCACACAAAGGCTTTGGCATAGTCAAAATGGGTTTGTTACTCCCTGGAAGGAAAGTTATGACCAACCTAGATAGCATATTCAAAATCAGAGACATTACTTTGCCAACAAAGGTCTATCTTGTCAAGGCTATGGTTTTTCAGTGGTCATGTATGGATGTCAAGTTGGACTATAAAGAAACTGAGCACCGAAGAATTGATACTTTGAACCGTGGTGTTGGAGAAGACTCTTGTGAGTCCCTTGGACTGCAAGGACATCCAACCAGTCCATCCTAAAGGAGGTTAGTCCTGGGTGTTCATTGGAAGGATTGATGTTGAAGCTGAAACTCCAGTAGTTTGGTCATCTGATGCGAAGGGCTGACTCATTTGAAAAGACCCTGATGCTAGGAAAGATTGAAGGCAGGAGGAGAAGGGGACGACAGAGGATGAGATGGTTGGATGGCATCACCAACTCAATGGACATGAGTTTGAGTAAACTTTGGGAGTTGGAAATGGATAGGGAGACCTGGCATGCTGTGGTTCATGGGGTCGCAAAGAGTCAGACATGACTGAGCGACTGAACTGAACTGAAAAACCAAAAATATTAAATTTTCATCAAGTTTGAAACACTTGCGTGTGTGTGTGTTAGTTGCTCAGTCGTGTCCGACTCTTTGAGACCCATGGACTGTAGCCTGCCAGGCCCCAGGCTCCTCTGTCCATGGAATTTTCCAGGTAAGAATACTGGAGTGGGTTGCCATTACCTTTCCATTGAAATAACTTAAATTGATGAAAATGGGACATAAATTTACTTTTACAATATTGACTTAAAATTCAATAGCAAGTAATTATAAAAGCAGTTTTCTAGTAGAAAAATGAAAGAATCTGTCTTTTATTGTCACTAATTTTTAACTCAGTGATTTAAAAATATGTATGTTATTAAAAATTCCACAATGTTCTTTTTGAAGCTTATGTTCTAGTTATTAGATTGGGTAACTGGCTGACTTAAGTGGAAATACACGATAGACTGAAAACTGCTGCTGCTGCTGCTAAGTCATTTCAGTCGTGTCCGACTCTGTGAGACCCCATTGACAGCAGCCCACCAGGCTCCACCATCCCTGGGATTCTCCAGGCAAGAACACTGGAGTGGGTTGCCATTTCCTTCTCCAGTCTGAAAACTACATGTCAGTAATTCCTGCAGTAAGCATCATGAAATTAAAAAAGTCAAGGTCAATGAACAAAAATGATCATATTTAACTAAAGAAAAAATTCATTTTCAGTAAGTTTAATAGGACATGAGAGATAGGTGTGATATGACAATTTCAGAGGTAAATTTCTGACAGGAAGATGAGTTGTTTACAATATTGTGAGGTCTCTCTTAGAAGTGTCATGGACAAATTCACTTCCTAAGGTAGTCCAGACCCAAGTAAGGAGTCTCAACAAGGAGCACATAAAATAATATTCAGGGTTTTGCCTTATATATAATTTGCCTTATATATTCCACAATTTGCACTTTTATAAATATACATTTATTTTTAAGTTAAAAGATTTTAAAAAATAAAAACATATTATATAGCAATTACAGCTTGACAGTTACTTAATTTACATAATCTCAATTTTATCTTTGATTCTTCCAACCATGCTGCGAGGTTTTCACACATTCTAGACAAGAAGCCTGGGTCCATGATGGTGAATGAAAATACTAAAATAAAACCATGCATTTCAAGCACGGATTTACTTGGCACATCTCACTTTTCTGGAATATAGTGCTTAAATCATATATTTCATAAATACTTCATGATGTATAGATAGAATGATTACTATTAACCAAGATTCTTATCTCCTGTGAGATACTTACCATAGCATCTAAGAAAACAGAACAAACACCTCCTAATTTTCATGAGCTCTTGTGGCTTTTTCCAGCTTTCCAGGAGTCAAGCCTAACAAACCTCTTTTCAAGTACAAATAACTTTTCTTTCCTCAGAAGTCCCCTGCGCTGTCCCCACGCCACCCTGATCAGTGTAGTACAAAGGGTAAATGGGTTTGTTATCAGCCACTAAGGATTTACTGAGAACCTGTTCTGAAAGACATAGAATTATGGGCAAAGTAGGGATGGATGGAGAGGGTGAGAGGAGGAAAAACTGGCTTTTCTCTCTCTTTTTTTTTTTAAAAGTGTTGGAGTGTAGTTGATTTACAGTGTTGTGTCAGTTTCAGGTGTACAACAAAGTGAATCAGTTGTATGTATATATAGATATCCACTTTTTTAGATTCTTTTCCCATATAGGCCATCACAGCATATTGAGTAGGGTTCCCTGTGCTATACAGTACTAGGTATTTATTTTATATATGCACTGCAATTAGTCGCTCAGTCACGTCTGACTCTTTGAGACCCCGTGGACTGTAGCCCACCAGGCTCCTCTGTCCATGGGGATTCTCCAGGCAAGAATACTGCAGTGGGTTGCCATGCCTTCCTCCAGGGGATCTTCCCAGCCCAGGGATCAAGCCCAGGTCTCCTGCATTGCTGATGGATTTTTTACCCTCTGAGCCACCAGGGAAGCCCATGAATACTGGAGAGGGTAGTGTGTATTATATGTCAATCCCTGTCTACCAATTTATCCCTCTTTACCCCGTGGTAACCATAAGATTGTTTTCTACATCTGTGACTCTATTTCTGTTTTGTAAGTAAGTTCATTTGCACCAGTTTTTTTAGATTCCACATATAAGAGATATCATGATAACTGTCTTCCTCTGTCCAACTTACTTCACTCAGTATGACAATCTGTAGGCCCATCCATGTTGCTGCAAATGGCGTTATTTTTTTTTATGACTGAATAATATTTTATTGTGCCTATATACCACATCTTCTTTATTACTATATTGATGGACATTTAGTTCGCTTCCATGTCTTGGCTATAGTAAATAGTGCTGCAAGGAACACTGGGATACATATGTGTCTTTTTGAATTATGTGTTTTTTTTTTCCGGGTATTTGCCCAGGAGTGAGATTACTATGTCATATGGTAGCTCTATTATTAGATTTTTCGGAACCTCCATACTGTTCTCCATAGTGGTTGTACCAGTTCACATTCCCGCCAACGGTATAGGAGGGTGCCATTTTCTCTACACCCTCTCCAACATGTTTGCTGGCTTTTCTTTACACTGAACTGGCCATCTGACTTTGGAAAAATCACTTTTGCACCTGCCTTGGTATCGCACCTGTACTGTGAATGTCTTTGACAGGTTAATTCTAAGATTCCTTCTAGCTCTGATGGTCTCTGCTTCTATTTACACATCTTTGTTTCCTGGAGAGGCATCCAGAGAAATACACTTGGAAGAGTGGTACTATTCTGAAATGAACAGTTTATTAAACTTATTCCAAGGAAGAATACATTCTATTTTTTCTCAATGGCTTGCTCATCTTTTGGTTTATATTTTCAAAATGACACCTTCTGACTAAATAGACCCGGGCAATAAAAGCAGTCATAAAAGCAACCCAGTAAGGAGGCAATAAAGTGTGAATCACGGTTCCCAGGATTAGAGCATTGTTGGAATGTGCTCGTCGCCGTGTGGGATGCTAACAACTGTCCTGTTCACTGAAGGGCTGGGAAAGGCATGTACTAACCAAGGACTGAGAAGACGTTGAGGGAAAATGGGGGGAAGGGCATTGAAAAACTATACATGTCTCAGAGTCTTTCTGGCTCAAAAAACTATCATTTGGAAGAATTGTAGCTGTATCTGGCGTAATCCAGCAAATGGAGGTCAAGGAATTGCAGGCGGCCATTTCTGTCTCTTGGAGAAGGCACTCCAGTATTCTTGCCTGGAGAATCCCATGGACAGAGGAGCCTGGCAGGTTACAGTCCAAGGGGTTGCAAAGAGTCAGACACAACTGAGTACACACACATTTCTGCCTCTGATTCTGTCCTTAATATAATGTGTGATGTTGAAGGAAGTGATCAACATTTATGTATCAATTTCTTCATAATGAAGTGGGTGAACTAACTCTTACTATTTCCCTTGGTTGTAGTTTTAATAGGTTTTATAAACCTATTTAAAGGTTTTGGTTTCTTTAAAAGGACAAACTCAACACAACTAATAAAAAGAACTGTATTCATTTTCCACTATAAATGTTCATGAAATAAAATGAATGGTGTCATAGAGCAATTTGCTAAACTATATTTTATAAGTACAAATAGGAATTTTCTGCCTCACATACAATTTAGTCTATCGAATTAGGATGAACATTAACCAAAGAGAACACAATACAGGAGCTGTAATTTAATGATCACACTAGACAGCCTCCTCCCACATAGTAAGAGGTTATCATAATTATTTACATTTGGGTGTAGAAATAAGACAAAATGTGTCATCTTTTTGGTTGCTGCTTGCATTCAAAAAGGAAATGATCTTCTTGAGAAGAGTGCAGTCAGCCAAATGAATTAATTAAACCTCATCAAGTTTGATAGTGGAAACACTTTTATATCAAATAAAGAATTCCTCTAATTCAAGACAAGAGGTTCTCTAGAGAAGAGAAAATCTTAAAAAGGCATTCAGCAGGGAAATCATGACTTTTTGACATCTCACCACAGCTACATTTCCAGTAGTTAGCTCACATAGTGATGGAATCCACTGGAGAAATGCAGATTCTGAAGGTGCTACACCTTGTCTTCTGTTTTTCTTTCATTTTCAAATTCCCAAGATCTATATTTAGTATGTGTACTGCTCCCTGTTTAGTCAAAGCTATGGTTTTTCCAGTAGTCATGTATAGATGTGAGAGTTGGACCATAAAGGAGGCTGAACGCTGAAGAATTTTTGCTTTCAAACTGTGGTGTTGGAGAAGATTCTTGAGAGTCTCTTGGACTGCAAGGAGATCAAATCGGTCAATCCTAAAGGAAATCAATCCTGAATATTCATTGGCTGGACTAATGTTGAAGCTGAAGCTCCAATACTTTGGCCACCCTATGCAAAGAGCTGACTCATTAGAACAGACCCTGATGCTGGGAAAGATTGAATGCAGGAGAAGGGGATGACAGAGGACAAAATGGTTGGATGGCATCACCAGCTTGATGGACGTGAGTTTGAGCAAGCTCTGGGAGATGGTGAAGGACAGGGAAGCCTGGTGTGCTGCAGTCCATGGGGACTGAGGGTCAAAGAGTCAGACACAACTAAGTGACTGAGCAATAACTCCTTGGACCTAGAGAGATTGTTACTGAAAATGTGTTACAACCAGTGAGGGTAAACAATGACTTTTTGAGTTGACTTCAAACAGGAAATATTTCCTGACCAGCTGCTTTTGGATCATCAGCTTTCCATTTGAATAGAAAGCAGACTTAGGGATATAAAATGATCTTAGGCAGAGGTACTTTTCCCAATCTTCTAATGAAGTCACCTTCCTCTATTCCTTTCTTCTTTTCCAACCTTTCCTAAGCATTGAATTGAATTAGAGTTGGAGAAAAGCCTTGCTTTGGCATATGTTCTCCCCCACTGAAGTGGTTTTAAGGGTAATGATATCACTCCTTCTCCATAAATACATCCTCACTAGTTTACTAGAGGAAAGTGAGGTCATAATCCCACAGCCTACAGGATCAGGGTGATGAGACTTTCTAGTTCTAGTTACAAGAAAAGAAGTATAAAAAGGGCCAGGACCAAAACCAATCAAATAAAATATAGAGAAGATTGGAGTATTGGAATGTGCTAGAAACTGGAGTATTTCCAAATAATTGTGATTTTTCAGAAATAAAGATATTTGGGCAACCAGGAGTGGGGAGGAGGACACTGGAAATATTTTACTGAAGAGAGAGCTTAGAGGTAATTTTTACTTACTTTGTATCTTTTCCAAGCTTATGCTCTGGAAAACTTTGTTTAATAGTCAATTTTTATTGCATCTTCTCTGAATACTTTGAATTTGGTTAAATTTAGCAAGCTGAACCTACCTATCACTTTATGAAATGCTTCACTAGTAATATCAAAGAGCTGTGCCCCTTTGAACGTTTATACCCAAGAATTGCCCTATTTGTAGATGTATTCTTGATGTACTTGTGAGGACCAATGAGAACATATTTGTATAGCACAGGAAACTCTACTTAATACACTTTGGTGACCTGACAGGAAGGAAGTCCAAAAGGGAGGGGATACATGTATATATATGGCTGATTCATTTTACTGTACAGTGGAAATCAACACAACCTTGTAAAGCAACTCTACTCCAATAAAGATCAACTTAAAAAAAGTAAAATACAAAGAAGCTAATGGAGACGAAAAAACACAATTATACCCAAATTTATATGAACTATATGAGAGAAATAAAAATTTATCCAGAAATTCAACCAATATTTACTGAGTGATGACAATATGCTGAACACACCTGCCGGTGCTGGGGAATACCTTAGAGAACAGGATAACTACCCCTGACCTCAAGGAGCTCATGTTCCACTGGGGAAGGTAATAGTCAATAAGAAAACAAACGCGGAAAAATATGTAGTGTGTCAGAAGATCATAAGTTTATGAAAGAAGATAAAAAAGGAAGAAAGGATCGAGAGTTTCCCAAGCAGGTAGAGGGGGTGGAAATATGCCATTTCATCTGGGAAATTCAAAGAAGTCTTTCTGAGAATGTGTCATTTATGCCATACTTGAAGGAGTTTAGGGGAAATTTGTATACAGCATTTAAAAGAAGCCTTCAGCTTTTAAATAATCTTATATGAACTCAACTGTCAATGCGACTTATCTGAATTTCATTTGATTCTTTACCTCTACCAATGCAGATTAACTCTCACAAAGTACATATTACAAAAAATAGTTATTCTCTATTTTTCTACATCTTTTCTAAGAAAGACGGCAAATCTAAGCTCGAGAGTGATTTAACATTCTTAAATATTTACAATTGTGATCTCTTTATGAAAAGTTACCTCATGAGGAAAAATGCAGTGTGTAGCAGAAAGCACAAAGTGGAGAAGTAAGAAATTTGGGTTCTATGTGTGCCATTTATACATCATCTATGAACCTGAATCTAGAGGTTTCACTTTACTTAAAGAACGAGCGCATTGGACTACTTTAGCATTTCCAAAATGATGTTCCTCAGAGCACTAGTGCTAGAGACACTTTTGGGAAAAAGGAGACTTCGGGGAAATTACATTTGGAAACACTATTTATCACATGGATTTTAATTGGGGAGTTTGAAAGTAAACAAAGAATCTGGGGAAGTATTGACTATAAGGAACCCACTTAATAGTAAACTTCATTTAACTCCAAGTTTCCTGAACATTCTGGAACAGACCTGGAAGAAGCTGATATAAATCATAAATGATCATTTTCCTACAGTTGAGAATTTTTGTGTTGGAGTATAATGGCTTTATGGTGTGCTAGTTTCTGCTATACAATGAAGTGAATCTGCTCTATGTATGCATATATCCCCTCCCTCTGGGACTTCTTCTTCCAGCCTCTCTCTCACTCATCTAGGTCATCACAGAACATGAAGCTGAGCTTCCTGCACTATACAGCTGATTCCCACTAGCCCTTGATTTTGCAAGTGGTAGTTATTTATGTGCAATGCCACTTACAATAGCCAGGTCATGGAAATAACCTAAGCGTCCATTAACAGATGAATGGATAAAGTAAATGTGGTGCATATATACATCGAGTATACAATATATACTCAGCCATAAAGAGGAATGGAGTTGGGTCATTTGTAAAGATCTGGATGGACCTAGAGTCTTTCATAAGGAGTGAAGTAAACCAGAAAGAAAAAGTCAAATATATATTAATGCACATACATGGAATCTAGAAAACTAGTACAGATGAGCCTAGTTCCAGTGCACAGTCATAGAGAACAAATGTGTGGACACATAAGGGGGATGGGGAAGGTGGGATGAGTTGTTTTGACATAAATGCAGTTTAGAAATTGTATAATTGTTCTTTTTTCTTAAGTTATTTCATTTCTGCCAATAAAGATAGGCTGAATTATACTGAGGTTAACAACCACTGTTAAGTCTTAAGAGACTTAAGAAAAAAACTTTATTTCTTACTCAAGGGGCATGTCCCATGAAAACTGGCTCTAAACTCTGCTCCATGTTTTTACTGAAGTTCAAACTGGGTAGAATTTTCACAACCTAGAACATCATAGTCACTGTATTAGGAAAGAGACCTGAGCATGACCAAACTTTAAGGTACAATGGGAAGTATGCATTTGACGTGTGCTCAAGAAGAGTACAGGCATTTGGTAAAAGCATTAATGACTCCATATTTACCTCTTGAAGTAATTTTATGCTTAAAGTAACTTTAGTGGATGGGGGCTTTTATGTTGTTTTGTGCTGGGTTTTGTTGTATTCCAATAAGGAGCATTATATTTTATTCTGGCAGACAGTATGAAGAGTTGACTCATTGGAACAGATCCTGATGCTTGGAAAGATTGGGAGCAAGATGAGAAGAGGGTGACAGAGAATGAGATGGTTGGCTAGCATCACTGACAATGGACATGAGTTTGAGCAAACTCCAGGAGATAGGGAAGGACAGGGAAGCTTGGCATACGGCAGTTAATGGGGTCACAAAGAGTCAGACCTGACTTACCAATCAAGCAACAACAATGATTACTCACTCACGAATGAATTTTATCCTTTTGAGGCTTATTTTCAAGTTCTTTTAAAATAGCTTTAGAGTTGCTTTTCTTTTTTATAGTGCCAATTTATCCCCACTTTTAAGGTATGACCCTTAAATGGCCTCTATTGAATGTTCTGAGTATTTTCAGAGTAGAGAAGAGAAGTTCAGGGTAGAGAAGTCTACTCTGGCTAGTAGGAGTTTCACAATTCCTGGCCATGTGTGGACTCTGAAAACTAATCACTGGTCTAGCTCTCCAGAAATTTTTTTTTCCTTAGAAGCTGTTCTTGCCTTCTTGGGATTTCATTCTTTCAATAAACAGGTTGATCTTCAAGATTGAAGATGCCTCTGCATATTTTTGCTGAAACTTTTGCCACCTAATTCCCTCCTGCCAATTCTAGCTGCTTCTTCACTCAGGGAGGCCTCCAGACTCTGAGACCCCCTCATCATGCTATAGTTTCGAAATTTTTTCCAGTCAGAAAGCTTGGATAACTGTAGATCTCACTTTTTTGTTTCCTTTCTCTTAGAGATCAGTGTTGTGCTGTCTGTTGTTGAAAGTATGAGAGTATTTATTGCCTATATTTTGTCCAGTTTTCTAGTTGTTTATGGCAGAAGGTTAATTCAAAAGCCTGTACTCCCTTATGGGTAGAAACTCATGTCTCCTAAATCTAAATTTAGCTCTTGTTTTATAAACACTTTGTTTTTCAGCATGGCAGAGCACCATGTCTTGAAGGTCAGCAAAATGGATTTCTTGTTTTTTTTCCTGGGAGAACAGAAAGCTATAAACATGATAAACTCCAATATGATACTTCCACTTTCCTGAAATTTAACTCTTGGAACCAGTAGGAAAAGCATATACAGACTGAGGAAATTGTCAAGCTATGTAAACAAAGAGAACGATTTCTAAGGCAAGTAACTTATTTGTCTCTGAAGCATTAAGGCATGGTGAAAATATTCCAGATCCTATAAATATTATACTGAAATCATGTAGAAATTAAACTACATTATCAAGGAAGTACTGTGAAGCTAATCTAGAAAAATAGTACTACTTTTATTACATATGATATTTCATGGTTTTTACTTTGAAAGATTAGGCATTTCCTTGTACTTAATTATGACAATAATGACCTAAGAAATTGTCATTGAAGGGCTGAAATCTATATGGTAGTTCTTGGAGCTGCTGCATCCTGGTGCTTATAAGAGTCTAGGCACATTATAGGCTGCTTAATAGATATGAAAGGATGAGCTTATTGTGATATGGTAAAGATCTTTTCTTAGAAGGCAGGTGTTACTCTTTACTTCCCAGAGGTACTGAGTTCTGAAAATGTCCACAGTGGAAAGCTGATTTTTAACAACATACAGCTGGACTGATAGGCTTCTCACAAGAATTCTAGAGATAATAATAAGAACAATAATAAAATAGTACAATGATGATGTTATAATAAAATGAATAATGATGAATAGTATATTATTCATGGTACACTTCTTATGCACCATTCATAAATTATATTGCACTTTTTATATGTACCTCATCAATCCTTTACTGTAACACCATGAGGTGGATATTATTATCCCATTTTATAGTTGTGGAAACACAGATGGTAAGTATAAATAAGGTAAACATAGAGCTGATAAGTACCCTGAGCATTGTGACATACCTAGATCATATGGATATATAACATGTAATAATACAGGTAAGTATGTTGCTGTTTAGTTGCTAAGGCATGTCTGACTCTTTTGACCCCACGGACTGTACCCCTCCAAGTTTCTCTGTCCATGGGATTTTCCAGGCAAGAATACTGGAATGGATTGCCATTTCCTCCTTCAGGGGATCTTTCCCACCCAGGGATCAAATCTGCAGCTCCTGCCTTGGCAGGCAGATTCTTCACCACTGAGCCACCGGGGAAGTCCCATAGGTAAGTACACCAAACCGTGAGCACGGCAACACAGCTAGTCGGTGGCTGTGCTAGAATCAGGTTGTAAATGTATAGTCTGGCTCCAGGGCCCAATGTGTACATTGGACCAAGCATAGAGGAGCCTACAGACACTGAAAGTGGGGAAAATCCCTTTTAGAGTTAATTTATAAAACTAACAACAAACTGATCATTGAAAAAGTACGAAAATCATCTGCAAAAGATTGCAAGCCAGCAATGCTTGTCAGGCTGATTGGATGTATTAACATATCCTTTAAGAAAGAAGAAATACCTGAATGGGAAGATGCTGGTAATGAATGAAAGCAGTAAAAACTAAATTCGGTAAGAGAAGTTCTTACCAAAAGTTCAAGCTGCTGCTCTCAGCGGTAGGTGTCACTTTCTATTGTAGAGGTGTATACCTCAGACCTTCTATGTTTAAAACATTAAAAATGAAATCCTGTATGTCCTAGTTATGCACACTAAGCAACTTTCTCATTACAATTTTTCTTTCATGTAGTTTGCTACTATGTTGTGAAGATACTGAATGGGGTTATAAGCAGTATCTCAATAGAAATTAAATTCTTATTTCCTGCTTTAGATAAAGTCTAAAAAACTTAGTCACTTTTAATCTTTACTATTCAAAACAATGAACTCTAGTAAATTGACAATGGAATCTCTAGTTCATCCTGCTTCTGCTGTGTCACTTCAGTTGCTTCTGACTCTGTGCGACCCTATAGACAGCAGCCCACCAGGCTTCCCCGTCCCTGGGATTCTCCAGGGAAGAACACTGGAGTGGGTTGCCATTTCCTTCTCCAGTGCATGAAAGTGAAAAGTGAAAGTGAAGTCGCTCAGTTGTGTCGGACTCCTAGCGACCACATGGACTGCAGCCTACCAGGCTCCTCCGTCCATGGAATTTTCCAGGCAAGAGTACTGGAGTGGGTTGCCATTGCCTTCTCGCCCAGTTCATCCTAGCAACCTGGAAATTCTGCCTTGAAAAACTGACTTTCCCTCCAGGAGTGATATTCATATCTTCCTCGATTTACAAGGGAGTTATCTCCCTATAAACCATACAAACCCATTTTAAGTTTGAAAATACACCAAGTTGAAAATACATTTAATGCACCTAACCTAGTTTAGCCTCACCTACCTTAAACGTGCTCAGAACATTTACACTAACTTACAGTTGGGCAAAACCATCTAACAAAAAGCCTATTTGATAATAAAGCACTGAATATCTCATGTAACTTATTGAATACTGTACTAAAAGGAAAAGAAAAAAAAGAAATGGCTGTCTGGGTACAGAACAGTTGTAAGTGCATCAGTTGTTTACAACTGGCTGGGCTGTGGCTGACTGGGAGCCGCCCTTGGCTAGCCTTGTGGGACAGTACTGTATTATATAACCCTAGGCTGGGAAAAATTCAAAATTCACACTATGCTTTCTACAGAATGTGTATTGCTTTTGCACCATCACAAAATCAAAAAATTGTAAGTCGGGGACCATTCATGTTCAATAAATTACACAGTATTGAACACTCTAAAACAGGCTGTGTATTAAAGGATTTTGCCCTCCTGTAGCCAGTGTAAATCTGAGCGTCTTGAAGGTAGACTGGGCAAAGTTATGTTGTTTGGCTGCTGTTATTTATTTTCTCAGGCATGTCTGACTCTTTTGCGACCCCGTGCACTGTAGCCTGCCAGGCTCCTCTGTCCGTGGGATTTCCCAGGCAGGAATATTGGAGTAGATTGCCATTTCCTTCTCCAGAGGATCTTCCCAACTCAGAGACTGAATTCGTGTCTCCTGTATTGCAGGCAGATTATTTACCACCGAACCGCCTGGGAAGCCCATGTTGTTTGCTAGATTAGGTGTATTAAGTGCATTTTCAACTTATGATGTTTTCAACCGACACAAGTTTATCAGCATGTAACCCCCTTGTAAGTTGATGAAGATCTGTGCTGGCTTAAACTGCAAAATATTCTTTTACTTCTGTTCCCCCTACTGTTGTGGCCAAAGAGAAAATGATTATTATTTCATTGTCTGTGAAGTCATACAGTTTTGAAGATTTGCATGGATATTCAGAAATATAACCATACGATTAACATGGATGGAACATGCATCATGAACCAAACACCATCCTAAAATCTTCCCATTCTTTATCTTACTGAAGCCCTATGAGGTAGGTCTTATTATCAGTCTCATTTGTGCGGAAGAGAAAAACGAGGCAGAGTGACCTGAGGTCACAGAGCTAGTCGGTAGACCTGAACTCTGGTTACCTCCAAAGCCTGTTTGTTCTCTAACATTTTGCTACACCATCTTCTAAAGTAACATCCTCTAAGAATACAGATAGTATGGAATTGAAATCTAAACATATAGCTAATATATTAATTTTCTTTTTCTTTCTAATCTTAATTTTTTTGCCATTGGTACACATGATACTACATTTGCCTAAAACTACTAGGTTTGAAATGTTAAAAAACAGTATCTCTTATGCTGTGTTATTCAAAATGTAGCAACAATAAATTCCACTTCCATACATTATAGTGAGATCATTAGCGCCATTTAATATTGGAAGTTCAGAGGTAGTTTACCTCTATTCTGTCTATTTCTCTACACATATTGTGATGAATTATGAATTCTTTTCCTTTTACTTTATTTTTTACTGTGATTTGATTTGTGGGAAAGAGTAAAAGGGTTAAAGTTCCCAGGCTCAAAGTAGAATTTACCAGAAACAAGGATACGTGTAATAATTTCTAAATTGTATTTACGGATACCATTTTATTCTATTGATTGGAAACTCTACTCAGCAAAGGGAATCATACAAAGGAGATAAGAGAGAATGAGAAATTGAAACAGAGCATTGATGGAAGTTTCCTAACAGCAAAAAACGAGAAGGCTATGCTATCCCAGGGGAAGCGGGGGTGGACCTGATGCCCGAGACAGTGAACGCTGTGATGGAGTCAACTGCAGTGAATCCCGTAATTACTAAATTAGACTGTTCCATTTCTGGATAATGCATACTGCATTTTGATCTTGATTTAAAATCCAATTAGTTCAGGATCATCATTCCTGTTAGTTCTAGCTTCTCTCCCATGGCTTTGAGAATAGAGCAATAGATAAGTATTTTTATGTTTGTTCTTTGTAGGGCGTCTTTGAAGACATGACTTTTTAAATCTATGGCAACAGGTGTCCGCCCTCCTACTCTCACATATTTTACTGATTACTCTCTCAGTGTATCCTCAAATTCTCTCTAGTCCTAGGAACCAATGAAATGCTACATTGATACATATTTGGCTTTTCCAGTAAATAATGACACCCATGACCCTCTTGTCTTTGAAATGACTGCTTCTTTTTAAAACTTGTATGCTTTCTTTTGTATGTAGAGAGATTGCCTTTATGGATTCTTGACTCTTTATGGATTCTGTTCTTCATTCTCTTGCTTTTATTTACTGAAATCATTAGGCAAGTCTTACTTATATTGTGAAAGAATGAACCTTCAAAGAAAAAGAACAGATTTTAGATTTGTCAAATGTGAGGATGAAAACTTCTGGGAAATGAGCATTGTTTTCTGGTGAGAAGAAAAGGGAACTTCAGGCAGCCCATTGAAATGACTTCAGTTTGTTCACTTGACTACATCAGTAACTGACTGAGGAGAATATGAAATAGCCTCCAAGGAAAGATTTAGGATTTATGTATTAGAAAATACTAATCTGTGGCTCATGGTTATTAAATTATTCTGCTTGTAGTTTTGCTTTTTCTTGTTAAATACACTTTAAAAACTTCCACAGTGGTGGTAGAGTACACATTATAAAAGTATGTTCTTCATAGCGAAGCATGGAGTTACACTATACAATAATTTTATACCCCAAGAAGAAAAACAGGCACTTTCTTTCCTCCATGGTCTTGCTGAAGAAAATGTGAAACATTGATTGAGAGCTACTTGTTAATTCACACTAGGGAACTATGTAAATTACTTAAGTTTTAAAACTATAATGTAAAGAAAACCCATGCCATAAAGGAGTTCAAGGGCCCTACATCAATATAATATTTTGTTCATTTACTTTGACAAGTATGGTTCATATACTCGTGTTACTTAGGATTATATTATTAGAATTAACATAGTGTATTTCATCAAAATAATGAAATTTTAGTATATAATAACTTACAGAGAAAGTTTATCACATTTTTCTGGTATGTATTATTTTAAACAATTTATATGCATTTATGGGTGCATAAATGTTACCCCGTCTGTCCTTCTCACTCTATTTCCCCCTCTCTCTCTTTCCTTCTCTATTTTTACTTTCTCAAGTACAGAGGATTAACTGTAAATTTAACAATTCTGCTGCCTTTTTATATGCTCACAGATTATGATTATTATTAAAAATGATTGTGTGGTTGATGATTCATATACTTCTGTGTGCTTAGTACGCATTAGTCATATTTTAAAAAGCATTACTGTATCTTTGCTTGTGTAGCACATATAATATTGTGACTAATAAACAATATAACATCTATTAAAATTACTAGCCTAGTAAATTAAAAGTCTAATATGATTATACATCAACCAAGAAATGGAGAGATGGGAATATTAACATATAGATATTGAGGAAGGAAGAAAGAGATGTAAGCATTCATTATTTTAAAAATTCCATTTTTATTAAGCTCATACTAGATACAATTGATTAATTTTGCTTCTAGGTTTAACTGTTTAAATTAATTTTGTATACCTTAAGAAAAAGAGTATAGAAAACATAGAGTATAACAAAAGTATAGAATAACAAAAACTGTATCCCAGTTACCAAAATGTTAGAATAGACAGAATAAAAATTAGGTAAAAACATAAAAGCAACTACAAATGACCTGGAAGCAATTATAAACAATCTATATCTATATAGAGATCAATACAGTTTTACATGTATCTATGGTGACTCAGATGGTAAAGAATCTGCCTGCAATGACGGAGACCCAAGTTTGATTCCTTGGTTGGAAAGATCCCCTGGAGAACTGAATGGCTACCCACTCCAGCATTCTTGCCTGGAGAATTCCATGGACAGAAGATCTTGGAAGGCAATAGTCCATGGGGTGGCAAAGAGTTGGACATGACAGTGACTAACACTTTTCACTCTTCAGTAATGGTATGGCATATCACAGTATTTATTTTAGAGAAAAATCATAAAAAATTATATCAGTAATAATTCTTTTTTGTGAATTGATTTTGCTTGTAGCTTAATTAACTTAAATATTACCCATTAAAAAATTCTACTTTAATTTATTAACTGAGAATTAATGTAAAGGTGTCCCACAAATTAAAAGTGCAACATTCAACTAAACTGTCACTTTTAAATAAGACTATTTAATACATTATTTCTTTGTGGAGCATGTGGATATTAAAATTTTTGATGAATTTATTGTGTCTATAGTTGAATTAATCTAATTGATTTAAGCCTTGAGGGCAGGAGCAAGTTGATATGAGTGGAATCTCATACCATGAACTTCCCTTGAAGACCAAGAGGAAAACTCCAAAACTCATGCCCTAAGGAAAGAGGGTCAGGAATATTATTTAAGCCTCAAAATATACTAATATTTTATTTAAATATTTCCTTCATGCATTAGGAAGAATATTATCAAAATCAATTTATCTAGGTAATTACAAGTCTACCAGATTTCCAGTTGAATTTTGAACTTAAAAAAATGAAATTAAATATCACAATATAGTGTAGTTACTAAAAATAAAAATTTATTTTTGTCCTCCAAAACTTATAGAAGCAACCAAGCTAGTTTTCTTTATTATTAGGGATGTTAAGATCACAGAAGAAGCACAATACCAAGAAGTTTAATTTTAAACAGAATTCTTCTATCTGCAAAAGCACTGTAATTAAGAAAAGGCTTACTAACTCAAATACTGTAACATGTCATACTGCTGTTTTAAATAATATTGAAAAGATATGGATTGCGTTCATGAGGCTATGCTGTAATATCTTCCATAAACTGAATTGTTGTTGGTTAGTTGTTGTCATGTCTGATTCTTTTGTGACCCCATGGACCCTACATAGCCCACCAGGCTCCTCTGTTCATGTGATTTCCCAGGCAATAATACTGGAGTGAGTTGCCATTTCCTTCTCCAGGTTACTTTCTGACCCAGGGATGGAACCCACATCTTTTGCATTAGCAGGTGGATTCTTTACCACTGAGCCACCTGGAAAGCCCATAAATTGAACAGTTAATTTTCTATTACTTTATTTTCTTTTAGGGATTAAGAATGGGCACATACTTTAAAATTATTTTTAACAGTTGTTTAAAAGAAAACTAATACAATTATGTAAAGTTTAAAAATAAAATTAGAAAAAAAAAAGAAAATATCCTTTATATGGCAAATAAAGAAAGAGAAGAAATGTATTTTTCTCTTATGACTACTTATTAAGTCCTTTATCTCTTCTTTGTAAGGGATAGGTGGGATACCTCTCAGATCCCTTACTGAGATTCTTTAGTTCTGAAGACAGAGAAGCAGATTTCATTCATTACCAGCTTATCCCCACTCTATTAAGAAGCAAATGAGTAGATGCTTCTAGGTTACTTTATCCATAACAAATGCATGAATATTGCCTGTTTCTCCCAGAGAGTCACAAAGATAGGAGATGGCTTTGAAAAGAAAAGTGCTGGTCTCTGGGGATCAGAATCCTTGTACCTGTCAGAAAGTTAAATATGTCTCAGCTGACAGCAGCTGTTCACTTAGACTTTCAAAACGAAAACCCTTCTGATGGATTAAAAAAAAAAAAAAAACACCTATATACACACACACAGATATTGCAAAATGTCAAGGGTGTGTGCAAATCAAGGACATATATATGGCTTGCTTTAGCAAAAATGGAGAAATGGTTATGAAAAAAATTAGATTTCCTCCCAGCATCAGCGTGTTATTTCAGCTATATTAGTCTGGTGAAACTCAATATTCCCATATCAGTTTTGACTGAAAGTGTTAGTCGCTCAGTCATGTCAGACTCCTTGTGACCCCAAGGACTATAGCCCACCAGGCTACTCTGTCCATGGAATTCTCCAGGCATGAATATTGGAGTAGGTTGCCATTCAGAACCCACTCCAGGGGATCTTCCTGACCTAAGGATTGAACCTGGGTCTCTGGCATTGCAGGCATTTCCTTACTGTCTGAGCCTCCAGGGTTTTGACTGAGGCCATGCCCTCAACTCTGGAAGATGTGAAGGGTGTGAACAGATAGCAACTCCTGGATAAGTGGAGTAAGAGGCAGGGTCTTGGGCGATTTTAATATACAATGGGGGTAATGATTATCTAGTATAATATGTTTTAAAATCATAACATGATTTGAAGAGTCCACCAAGATCCATAAAGTTAACTAGGGCTAGTTTCTGTTCTGTTAAGAGCCACTTAATTCACCTCCATCAGTTATGTAAATGTAGGTTTAATGTAAGTTGCCCTTGTTCTTCCGAAAGGGTGTGAAGACATATTTTATTTTTGTAGTTTCTGCAGTTTAGTAATACTGCTTATCACTTTAATTTCCAGAACTGCAGTGTGGGAGTGGGATTAGTTGAGGCTTATGGGAAAGAAGAAACTGAAATAAGACATTGACCATCCCAAGATTCAAAGTTAGGGCAATGTGTTTGGTACCCGGTGTGGTCCTGGCTAAGCTCTGCTGGCAGCAAAAGGCTACACAGGGTTAAAAGGTGCTCTCTGCCAGAGGGCTGAGGAGTCAAGTTCAATACACAGCCATATGCATTTGTGAATAATGCTGTTTTCTGTCACAGGGCACACTCAGCAGAACCACTATGGTGTGATACATACATTGAAGCACAATGAATATCACGAATGAAGAGAATATAACATTACAGCTCATATTTGCAGCACATCAGCAACTGAAGGTGTAAGGTCTAGAAGTAAGTACATCATTGCAGTGGTGAGACCACACGTAAATTAATCCTTTATTGTTCAATTTTCATTTTTTAAAAAGATTTTCTTTCCTACAGAAAAGATCTTCCTTATAGGGTAGATATAAGTGATTGATGATATATGTTAAGTAACTAGCATAGTGCTTGGCACTTATGTGCTCTCTAAACAGTTTCTAGAAATAAGCACTAATTATTGTATATTATATATAAGCCACATATTGAGATGAAAAGTACTATTACACAGAAAGAAGTCTTGGGTTCAGGCTCTAAGTGAATCTAGGCAATGCCTTACAGTTTTATAGAACAAAGAAAAAAAGTACATTTTTTTTAAAACAGCACATCATTTATTCATTCTCTCTGCTTTAGCTTCCTCATCTGTGATATTAGAGAAACAGTAGTCCCTGTCCTCCTTACTTTACACACTTTCTATGAGCATGAAATGCAGTGGTATTTCTGTGAGCACCATGTAAATGGCAACAAATTATATATATGTTCACTCTTACCCCTGTCACTGTCAAGAGGCGGTACTGAACTACAGGAGCACACATGTGGGCATCAGCGAAGGCCTAGTGGCTCTACCTACAACAAATGAAGTGGAGGTTCTGAAGATCCCCATATGCAAACAAGGTCAAATGGAATTACGTGATAAAGAAAGGATGGGACTTTTTCAGACAACTTTAGGTGATGGTATCTAAATCAATTAATTTGTATTTACTAAGCACTTGAGTGAATGAAACCTATTTTTAAACACATAATAAAACTGACACAACATAATAAGTTTTATGGGAGCAGAGGTTGGGCCGGTCTTTGCTTACCATTGTCTCTGGTTGTCTAGCTTTAAGTAAATGAATAACACTGTGTTTGCTGTTTTGAGAGATATACTGAAAAGCAGGACATAGTCCCTCCCTGCCTATCTCTCTTCCTCAAACATTTATTGAGAAGTTATTATATGATAGGCACTCTGCAGACTAGGGAAACAAGCAAACAAGAACTAGACCATCGCACTGACAAGCTAACAGCCCGGAGAGAGATTTACATGTAGAAAGATGAGATGAATATGATACAATGTGACAAGTGATATAACAAAGCAGGAACAAGTGCTGTGGGAGACCCAGGGGTAGAACACTTCTCTCTGCCCAGATCAGACTAGTTCCTTCTACGTAAAACATCTGGAGAACAACACAAGGCTGTGTATGCTCAAGTGATGGAATAGATATTTCAGGAAGGCAGAGATTAGAAGCCTATTTCCATTATGGAACTAAGGATATACTATATAGTATCAGTAGCTATTAGAAAAAAATCATGTCACAACTGGCCTATGGACCAATGGAAAAATAAATGTGAAACCTCTCTAAGGAAATCCTTTGCTGTGTTGGTGTTATTGAGGTCAGACACCTGATTCCAAGTTGGAGCTCCACTGTCCCCCAAATTAGAGGAGAGTCTGGAACAAACCTTTTCAATCATAGCAACGGTTCCAAGTACTCACATGTTGATAGTACATTTACAGTTTTAAAGCTTTGGTAATATAACTCCATGCCAAGAAAAGGGAAAAACAAGATCTATGTGTCTCCTAAATAGTCCCAGCTGGCTGACTCCTAGAGACCTTCAATCAGGTTAGGAGATTTTGGCTCCTTTTCCAACATGAGACAACTACAGACTTAAAGCTCCTGACTCAGCCTTCTTGTCTGTCTCTACCCCATCTTCATTCTCCTTGACTTTAGTACCTCCACTTGCTTGAGTTTTCCCTCTCTATGTCCTCGTCCTCTTAGCTGCCTACTCCCTTGCCCTAAATTATATGCCACTATCAAAACTTCCACACAACTTTAATCTGCATTTTGGATGGCTTCTTTGAAAAGTGGACATCATCTTTGATGACCTCTGCACTTCAGTCTTAGCCCCATCTATTTAACCCATCATCAAGTCCCATTGAGTGGTGTTAACAATACATCTGCATTCATTCATCCTTTCCTCTCCTTGCATCACCTTAGACTAAACCATCATCAATCACTTGGATACTATTAAGCTTGTAACTATAGCATAATACACCAGTAACAGTTCTAATAAAAATACTAGCACGGTTAAACAGACATGTTAAATTTCCTATTAAAAAAGGATTCGAGTAAATATAAGATTTATTTTACCTTAAAAGGAGGAATGTAGCTTACATGGAAATATAAATAAAGCTTAAAGTACCTGATTTACAGAGATAAATGCAATACTCTGTATGAACTAACAGTGTCTACATCACACTGACATCATTTCCTATTTCCTGTTTATGATCACGTATGAGCTAGCTGATATTACAAAAACACATTCAGAGCAAACAATACTTCTAACTCTCTAAAAGCCTACATTCTATAAAAGTAAATCTTATATTTGTAGGAAATTTTTTAATCATTTGGATTATTAATATGAATGAACTCATGTATTATATAAAGTCAGATCATCTGAATTTTAGTATGTGTTGTGCCCTTTAAAGCCACAAGACCTTTAACTAGTCACTTGGCTAATTAATGACTTCTATTGCTCCAAAAAAGGAACAATTACACCTGACTTACCTTGTGGCTCAGATGGTAAAGCGTCTCCCTGCAATGTGGGAGACCCGGGTTCAATCCCTGGGTCGGGAAGAGCCCCTGGAGAAGGAAATGGCAACCCACTCCAGTATTCATGCCTGGAAAATTCCATGGATAGAGAAGCCTGGCAGGCTACAGTCCATGGGGTCACAAAGAGTTGGACATGACTGAGCGACTTCACTTTACCTTAATAGAAGAATTGTTGTGATGATCAAGTGGGTACAAATGAAATTATGTAATGAACATATGAGTATAAATGATTTTGAGCACTAAATAACACTATGTTAATGTAAAATATATAGATCAATAGGAGGAAAAACTTATTACTGTTAATTGCTAAATCTTGTCTGTATATATCAGTGAGATAATGTAAAAGTTCACAGTCTCTGGAGTGCACATCTATGAAACTCTACCTCTAAACTGAGAGCAGCGATCCAAACTCTCGAGGAATGAGGACCAACCATGTCATAAGAACTCAAGTTGATTACAGGCTTCCCAGGCGGTGACAGTGGTTAAGAATCTGCCTGCCAATGCAGGAGACATAAGAGACACAGGTTAGATCCCTGTGTCCGGAAAATCCCCTGGAGAAGGGCATGGCAACCAGCTCCAGTATTCTTGCCTGCAGAATGCCGTGGACAGAGGAGCCTGGCAATCCATGAGGTCACAAAGAATCAGACATGATTTTAGTTACTGAAGTGAAGGGGAAAATATTGCAATGGGATAAATGTGAAGCAAAATGAATAAGCATGGACTGAAACACATTCCCACCATCAGGATGTTTTATTTGGGGGCTTTTGTGACAGTGGAGTAATCCGAGTAGCCTTTTCTCTGAGCCTCATGGTTTTTCCCATCAACACCAAGGGTACACTGCCTACGGGGTCCCACTGCCATAAAGAAATGCGTATTTGGTGCGGCCATTTACTACTTTGCAAGGAATTGGACGCATTAGTATAGGGAGTCCATAAGGCAAATCACCCTTTAGACCAAAATCCACATGTAAGTGTACCCATATCTATATCAATACCTATACCTGTATCACTTACGTATATCTATTCAATGGTTAAAGGGCAAGGCAGGAGATAAGGCTGAGCTTCAAGATGTAAAAGGAAAATTTAAACACGGTGGGTGAGGTTTGTTTCAGTGGGCAAATAGTTCAAAACTGAATATACAAAGTAATGGAAAGACTTCCACAGATGTTATAAGTCTCAGAGGCAAGCATTGAAAAAGAGTGACGGGAGATGATGGATTTAAAAATGGACTCAATTACCTAGTGATTTGATGGCCTTGAAATAAAAATCAGAGGGCTGGATAAAGGAATACAGTCATTGGAAGAATCCAATTTGATGTTCAAACGGGGGCTTAAAAACCTCAGAGGAGCAGATTGCTGTTATAATTAGGGATAATGTTTCACTTCGTTTTAAAAATGACTCATTGAAAAGGGAGAGAAAAAAAAAAAAACTACATTTCCTTGGTCCTCTAATATTAGTGCAGGAATTAAAACCCTAAAGAAAAGGGCAGGAATGTTTTTACAGGCTATTTTGGCTTCATTCCTTTATTTTTCTTTACACATGCAATATACAAACAATTAGTGAGTACCTCTAGGTGCAAGACCAAGATAATGTTAGCTGCATAACTACAATACAAAAGCACATATTAACGCCCCAAACTGAGAGCTGTGATTCACACAATAAGTGCACAGAAGGCCCACAAAAAAAGAATGACTCCACAGCCCTACTTTACTAATGCATTTAACCAATGTTTTAATTTAAAAAAATGCCTGTATATGGTTAAAAATATTTACCAGTAAAATTTAAAAAACAGTAAAATATACAATATTATAAAATATATAATATATATATAAATGTTTAACAGTAAAAAAAATACACATATATACATACATATGATTCTTGCCAGCATCTAAGCACTAAGTCCTATGTCTTAGAGGTAATAATTATTATTTGTAGAGGTAATAATTATTAATAATTTCTATATTTATGTAAAATACTTTAATATTTTATATTAAATATTGTGCATAATGCATATAAAATATTGTGCATAGTGAATATAAAATATTATGCATAGTGCATATAAAACTGCACTTTGTGCATGCTAATGTGTGCTTAGTCATGTCCAACTCTTTGCCAGCCCATGGACTATAGTCCACCAGGCTCCTCTTTCTATCCCAGGCAAGAATACTGGAGTGGGTTACCATTTCATTCTCCAGGGGATCTTCCCAACCCAGGGATTGAACCCACATCTCTTGCATTGGCAGGTGTATTCTTCACTACTATGCCACCTGGGTAGCCCAAACAGGGATTCCATTACTCATATTCTTCTGCAACTTGGCTTTTGTTTTGTTCAACAATATGTGTTTGAAACTTTCCCAGGTTGGCACCAGAAATGATGTAACTTTCTTTCAGCTACTTAGTTTTCCATCACACAGCTGTGGCATAATTTTTGCAATAATATGAATGAATCTATGTGGCTTACTAGGTGGTTCAGTGGTAAAGAACCCACCTGCCAATGCAGGAGCTGCGGGAGATACGGTTTTGATCCCTGGGTCAGGAAGATCCCCTGGAGAAGGGAATGGCTACCCATTCCAGTATTCTTGCCTAGAGAATTCCATGGACCGAGGACCCTGGTGGGCTACAGTCCATGGAGTCACAAAGAGTTGAACATAATTGAGAAACTAAGCACACATGAATGAATATATAGCTTTAAACATTTTAATATTGTTGCTAGCAATGCTATAATATCCTTGTAGGAATATCTTTCTCTTGCTCTGGTTTATCTTGAATAAGTTCCTGAAACAGAAATTCTGGATCAAAGTCATATACATTTCCAGTATAAACTGGTGGTGCCAAATATGCATTATGTGTATATAGTCACATTCCCTCATCACTACAGTACCCTTTTGCCAACACTGGATATTAGAATGCTTCACTATTTTGTCAAAAGGATAAGAGATAAACCATAGCTTATTTAGAGTATGTTCCTTTAAATATAAGAAAGAATGTACATTTTTCCTTATGTTTTTTAAATTAATTTTTTACTGGAGTATAATTGCTTTACTATGTGTTAGTTTCTGCTGTACAGCAAAATGAATCAATTATACATATATCCACATTTTTTTTAGATTCTCTTCCCATCTAGGTCACCATAGAGCCTTAAGTTGGAGGGGGCATGGCAATCCACTCCAGTATTCTTGCCTGGAGAATCCCCATGGACAGAGGAGCTTGGCAGGAGACAGTCCATGGGGTCACAAAGAGTCAGACACTACTGAAGCGACTTGGCATGCATGCATAGAGCATTAAGTAGAGTTCCCTGTGCTATACAGTAGATTCTTATTAGTTATATATTTTATATATAATAGTGTATTCTCGTCCCACGAACTTGACACACCTTTCATAGCTTTTGTCTCTCCAAATCATGAGCGTGGTGAAGTGACCCCAGAGGAGGAAGCAGCCTTTCCACTGCAGTCACCCTCGCACCTGCTGGTCATTCAGATGCCTGGATGTCTTACTCTGTATGTGTGATTTGCTCCCACTTACAACCAGAGCAGTGACTACATTTTATTTTATTTGACAAATTTGCTCAGAGAGTACCGACCCTGTGCCAGGCACTGCTTTGAGCCCTTTACAAATATTGACTCATTCTGGTCTTCATAACAACCTAGTGAAGAAGGTACCCTCATTAGCCACACTCCCACAGGAGGAAACTCAGCCTCTGTGCATTTAGTAAGTAGCCCAAGGTCGCAGAGGCTGTGACTTGAACCCAGGCTATTGATTCCCATCTGTCCTTGGACTCCATGCTGGTTGCCCCTTCAGAGAAATGGTGCATTCTGCCAGCTCTGAGGAGACCCACATGGCCTTCTGGTGACAGCCCGTCTCTCCCTTCATGCTCCCAGTCCTGCCTGAGAATCCCACTCAGTTCTCTCAAAATCCACAGACACAAAGCTCATAAGCAGAAAGCTCTTCTCTCCCCCAACACTTCCAGTTTTGGACTCTGTCCACCCCTCACACTCTTTTGCACTGCTCCCAGCCTCGAAATGACCATATAATTGATCATCCAAACAGAGACACTTTGAGCGTGAAAAAATCAACTGTTAATAATTACCCCAGGACCGCAGGTGTGGACTGGAACTGTCCAGATGAAGCAGACACGTGGCCACCCTATTCCCATCACTTTGCAAAGACACAGAGTACTGGGGTGGCACTCTCCGTGGCCCTGGACAACAGGCTCTTCTCAAGTGACTAGGCCACCCCTACCATTCTCTCCCTTATCTGGGGCCTCTTCCTCCCAGTGTCTGTCCTGCCCTTTGCCAATAAAGGTTTACTTCATTGTCGGAAGCACTGAGCGATCAAAGATGAGGGATGATGCAAAATGGCTCCACAAGGCAGAAAGCTCTGGGGGCAGGAGGGAAAGTCAAGCCTTTTGGTCCTGAGAGATCTAGTTCAAATCCCATTCTGTTCCTTATATACAGGGTGGTCTTGAGTGGATACTTCTCCGAGCCTGTATCCCATCTGTAAATGGGGATGATAGTGTTGATTCATAGAGCAGCTGAGTGGAGTAAAAGATATGTATAACGTAATGTCAATGAATCTTGCTATTTCCCTGTGATTGGCCTCATTTCTTTGGATTGTTTTTCTTTTTCTTGTTGATTCAAAATGAGTCAGAAGGTATTAATGGATTTTGTCTTTGCCATATGTATCGGGAACATTGTTTTAATTTGCAACTTATATTTTTACTTGGTTTGATGTTTTGCTATAAAGGAAATTGAAATTATCTATGTGATTAAGTTTATATATTTTTTTGCTTTATGAATTCTGGGCTTGCTTTCACAGTCTAAAAATATACAGAAATTTCTTCATAATTGCACTTAGTGATTTTATGATTTTTTTGTTTACATATTTGACTCATATGAAATCATTTTAACATTTATTGATGAATGATGGGCATACCATAAACTGTACATATTTAAAGTGTTCAACTCAGTAAGCTGAGATATGTATATAATTTTTAAATCATCACCCTAATCAATATGGTGGATCTATTCATCACTCTGAACAGTTTCTCGTTGTCTTTTTTGGTTACTCCCACTGCCCAGTCCCACCCACACCACCCCAGACAGTCGCTAACCCAATTTCTATCACTTTAGATTGGTTTGTATTTTCTAGAATTTTGTAGAAATATAATCATCAGTATATACTTTTTGGCTGGCTTTTTTTTCTCAATTATATTGCAATCCATTCATGTGGTAGTGTGTATCAAGAACTTACTCCTCTTTTATTGTTGAACAGTATTCCATTGTGTGGATATAGAACAATTGGTTTATCCTTTTACCTACAGATGGGCATTTGAGCTTTCCAACTTACTAGCTATAACAAAGTTACACTGATTATTTGTGTACACACTTTTACATGGACATATGCTTTCATTTATCATGATTAAACTCCTAGGAATGAGGCAAGTAGTTAGTGTGATCAGTGGATGTTTAATTTTGGCAGGTTACTGGCAGACAATTATCTGGTGAGGTTGTGCTAGCTGTTATATCAGCAAAGGATGACAGTTCCAGCTGTCTACATCCTCACCCTTACCTGGTACCTTTTGTTTAAAAAAAAATTGCCATTAGAACAGGTGTGTAGAAGCATCTCATTGTGGTTGCAGTGTGCATTTCCCGAATGACCAATGGCATCGAGCAGTTTTCATGTGCTTCTTTGCGTTCTGCTTAACTTTGGTAAAATGTCAACCCAAATCTTTGGCATATGTTTATTAGGATATTTTCTTATTGAGTTTTGTGAGCTCACTATGTATATAAATATAAATCTTTATCAAATATATGCTCTGAAAATATTTTCTCAGTCTGTTTTTCTTAATTTTAATGAAGTCCAGGGTGTCCATTTGTTTACAGATCAGTTCTAGGTAAGAAATATTTGCCTAATCAAAGTCACAAATATTATTTTTCCTGTTTTATTGTATAAGGTTTAGTTTTTAAATTTACACTTGCAATTCATTTTGCATTAATCTTTATATGTGGATCTAGGTTTGTCCTTTTTATATATGGCATCAATTATTGGTAATGATATTACCAATAATTTATATATAGACATCAATTATTGGTAATGATGATACCACTCTAATGGCATAAAGTAAAGAGGAACTAAAGGGCCTCTTTATGAAGGTGAAAGAGGAGCAGTAAAAAAGCTGGCTTAAAGCTCAACATTCAAAAAAATAAGATCATGGCATCTGGTCTCATCACTTCATTGCAAATAGATGGGGATAAAGTAGAAACAGTGTCATATTTCATTTTGGGGGGCTTCAAAATCACTGCAAATGTTGACTGCAGCCATGAAATTAAGACGCTTGCTCCTTGGGAAGAAAAGCTATGACAAACCTAAGTAAGTGAAGTGTTAATTGCTCAGTTGTGCTCGACTCTTTGTAACCCCATGGACTGCAGCCCACCAGGATCCTCTATGAGAATTTCCAGGCAAGGATACCAGACTGGGTTGCCATTTGCTTTTCCAAGGGATCTTCCTAACCCAGGGATTGAACCCGGGTCTCCTGCACTGCAGGCAGATTCTTTACTGACTGAGCTACAAGGTAGACAGTATATTAAAAAGCAGAGGCATCACTTTGCTGACAAAGGTTCACATAGTCAAAGCTATGGTTTTCCAGATGTCACGTACAGATGTGAGAGTTGGACTATAAAGAAGTTTGACCACCGATGAATTCATGCTTTTGAACGGTGGTGGAGAAGACTCTTGAGAGTCCCTTGGACTGCAAGGAGATCAAACCAGTCAGTCCTAAAGGAAATCAATCCTGAATATTCATTGGAAGGATTGGTGCTGAAGCTGAAACTTAATACTTTGGCTACCTGATGCAAAGAACTGACTCATTGGAAAAGACCGTAATGTTGGGAAAGATTGAAGGTAAGAAGAGAAGGGTATGACAGAGAATGAGATGGTTGGATGGCATCACTGACTCAATGGACGTGAGTTTGACTCAGGGATAGTGAAGGACAGGGAAGCCTGGCATGCTGCACTCCATGGGGTCCCAAAGAGTTGGATATGACAGCAAATGAATAACAACAACAAAGGAGCTATAGATAGAGAGGGCTGCTTTGGGAGAAGTTGCAATGTTTGAGAAAGTTCAATGACTACCCTACTCTGCTGTTTCCTCCTATTCTCTTCCCGGAATTCCCCAACCCCTGAACCTAACTAGATACAGAAGAGTAACAAGCAAAGATCATCTATTGCTAGGATGATCATTTTCTTTTTCGCCTTTGACTTATTAACAGAATTTCTATGATCAAACTGCCTTTGTGCTCCTGGGATGGACACAACTTTATTATCTTTCACTATTTTTATACATCCAATATTATATTTAGGATTTTAGCAACAATATCCACGAATAGAATTTACCAATGTCCTATAGTTTTTCTTTGCTGTACTCAGGTTTTAGCACTGACTTTGGAAGACTTGAAATTTTCCCTTTCTATGTGTGATCTAAAACTGTTCAGGTCACCAAGATGTTGTTTGTAGGTTTGAAAGAATTGATGTGTGAAATTGAGGCATGCGTTTTTGGTGATGTGAGTGTGACTGTGGTTTTCTTCTGTATTAATTGATTTACTTAATTTGTTGTTACTTTTTCATTTATATTTTCATAGAAAATCATTCATCTTGCAAAGAATAAAATTTATATATTCTGTATATTCTTATTTTACTTCTGTCAGTTAGTTTCCTTGCTTTCAATTTTAGTTTGTTTTTTATACATCTAGTTTTTAACTTGCTATCTTCCTGGTCAATACTTTTAGCTTTATAGTTTCCTCATGTTTCTTGTATAAGGTAGCTATAAGTTTATCTATTACATTCTATTTTCATGCCAACAACTGGCTATTGGGTTCCTTTTTTGCATATTAATTGATCTTGGTTTTATTTCTGTTAATTCTCTCAGTTTTTATCTTTTCTTGCTATTTATTGAATACTTAACTGTTATCTTCATTTTTTTCTCTTACAGTTTTAAGATCATGAATTTACTCTAAGGACAATGTTGGCTATATAGCCCATAGGTTCTAATTTGTGCTTTTTATTCTATATTATTATCCTGTAAATACCTTGACCAAAATGTTGACAAAGGTGGCTTTTATTTTGTTTTTCCTATTACCAGATGGTTCTAAATCTCTGCTTTTTAAATCTCTGCCTTGTGCATTTTCTGATATGAGTGACTAGTTAAGCACATATTCAAATGCAGAACTTTAAAACTAATTGTATGACCCTAAGAATTAAGTTCTTTCACTTCTGACTGGTAAAGCAATAAAATTAATATGTACATATTACAAATCTGCCCAGAACTCTACCACTTTTTAAAATTTTCATTGACTATTCTTTTACCAATTGTTCTATTTCAAAGATAGAATAGTTTATGAATTTATATACACATATATAATACATATAAAATACAATAAATTGATTTTAAGATAAACTTTTTTTAACATTAAAACCTCTGACAGAAAACAGCAAAATTCTATAAAGCATTTATCTTCAATAAAAAATAAATTAATAAAAAATAAAAATATTAATAACATATTAAAAAAAATAAAAAATATGCCTCTGAAATTGAAAGGCATAGTTTAATAAGCAGATTTTCCTTAGTGATAAGTAAAGCAACAGTGTATCTTTACATTTATAGCATCAGCTTCAATGAAATATGGTATTAGTATATCAGAAACAGTTTATTATAATCTGAGATATAATGTTATAGTAAAATTAAGTTCATTGTGTAAAAATCATATATTAATCATTATGTTTGCCCCTAATATTTAGGACTATTTTACTAATAACTTTTACTATATGGAATTATATTTTGAGAATGTAATTTAATCAAACTATTTCTGAATTCTTGAAATAAAGAGATAGTATATTATACTACAGAGAATACTATACTGGGATTCAGGATACATTATTTGTATGATCTTTGAGAGCTACTTAATACTATATTCTTTAAATGGAAGTTTGTGAGACTGGACTAAGATAACTAGATCATCTTGTAGCTCTATGAATTCTAATAGTATGTGAATACATTGACTCTAGGAAGCATAGGCTAGCCTCACTGTTTCCATTTTATGATGTAGGTTATGGATGCATGAGAAAGTGAGGTTTCAAATTTGTGCTTGCTATTTCATTTCCTCTAATAAGTAGGGTTTAGAAATTAAGGGAATGGCAGTGTCATTGGCCTGAATAAAATAGGTGGAAACCAGTTTCTGTGAGTTGAGAGATTCTCCAATCTGAAAAGTGAGAACAGCTGCTTCCAAACTATTATCAGTGCGATGTGCTGGGAGCCAAAGTTTGCATTAACATGGGCACTCAACCCACTCTTTGATCTGTGCTAGCTGTATGACATGTTTGGATTATCTCAAAGCGAGAACCTATTTTTTTTTTTTTCCTCCATAGATCAGAAGTATCAGTGTACAAACTTCCTACTTATGGCAACTGGACAAAGTTCAGTGACTCAGAGGAAAAAGAATTACACAAACAGGAGTCAAGTCATTGGAGATTTGAACACTAGAGCAAAGCAGCGCCAGCAGATCCCCTGCTAATGGTGAAGAAACCCTTGCAGGCTGTGGTTCTGTGGCAAAACCTCTTCTGCCCAATTCCTGTTCTGCAAACTTAATGGAGTCTTCGAAGAACAAGGATTTGCCAAGACAGTGCTTAGGAAATCAGCACTTTTCTTCTTTACAGTTCAGAAAAATTTAGAACTCTATTTTTTCTAAAGGTTTCCTTCTGAGTTATTTCAGTTACTGAATTACTAAAAGATTCTTCTCTTTATTTTTGGTTTCTAGTGATTCCTTCATCTAGATATAACAGAGTTTTATCACAAAAATATTGGTTACATTGAAAAATTTGGTGAAAAGATAGGGACACTGTGGACCCCATGTAAACATGTTAGTCACCTCATTTCAAATCAGTGACTTTTTATTCTATATCTAATTCATGAAAGCCACTAAGGTATGCGCTAGAAAGACTGCAATAATGCGTGAGACATAAACACTGCCCTCGAGGTGATTAAAAGACAAGTGCGCAAATCAACAGAGCACATGGTAGGCTAAGAACTGTGCCATAATAGTAATTCACCACCCTACATGGATCCTGGTAATTCTGTGTGGAGTAAATCACAGCAATGCTTTCTTAGGTCAATCACCTGAGGCAATAGAAATAAAAGCAAAAATAAACAAATGGGACCTAATCAAACTTTAAGTTTTTGCAGAGCAAAAGAAACCATAAACAAAATGTGTGGTGCCTGTAGACACCCTTCCCTTGTTCTGGTATTTTCCACAAGGATGTATCCATCAGCTATTTCCGTGATCACTAAAAATAAAGGTCATTATCTTCAATTGCATCCTCATTAACCAGATTTACTGTTTTCTGTGCATTTTTGTAATGGTTATATTATCACTAAAATTTTCCCTTTCAAACTTGACTTTGAGGCCTGGTATTTAAAAAATGGCTTTGATCAAATGCACACTCTGCAAGTTATTACAAACATGGAGTGATAATACGTATTCCTTTATCAGGGAGATGTCTGTGATTCAAAGTAAATCTTAAGAATGGCTGGGGGAGGGAACATGAAAATAGATTATATCTTCTAATGTTACCTACCATGTGACAAGATAAATGAGCTTACACAATAAAAACAAAAACAATAACACAATCCGTATTCATCAGTGATATTACATGACACTTGAATTTAGAATTTCAGAAATGAAGCTGATGAGATTAATACAAATTACTGATGAAACATAATGTAGATAGGAAGAATATAACATTTACATTGAACAGATTTTCTATACATTCCCTACCCCCTTTTTCAGTTTCAGTATTTTGAAGAATCTCAGAGAAAATTTACAGATCTTGTGACCAGTAATGAACTTCAGATCTTGTACCTGGTACAAGAGTAAGTTTGTTGTAGCTATCACAGTCTATGATTTACATTAGAAGAGAATGGGGTTTTTAGTGCTTAAAAAGCAAATGGTTTATTATCCTTTAGCTGTAGTTCAACTACAAATTCTATAGGAAACTTTTCCTTTTCCTGATACTGGGAGAATCACCCATTCTATGTGTTCTTATAAACATCTCATCTTACAATTCACAGTGTTAAGTAAGCATTCACTTGCTTCTGTCCATGGGCTTCCCTGGTGGCTCAGATGGTAAAGAATCCTCCCTTGGGATATGGGAGACCTGGATTCAATCCCTGGGTTGGAAAGATCCGCTGGAGGAAAGCATGACAACCCACACCAGCATTCTTGCCTGGAGAATCCCCATGGACAGAGGAGCCTGGTGGGCTACAGTCCGAGGGGTCCCAAAGAGTCAGATATGACTGCAACTAAGCAGAGGACACAGCACAAGAGAGTCGACTTGTGCTGAATTCATTCCCTGCTGAATTCCCAGTGATCTGCAGAGTGGACGGAGCATGGTAAGTCTGGAGTCTGCAGTACAAAAATAGAGGTAAACTGTACTGGTAGGCTGCAGTCCATGGGGTCGCTAAGAGTCAGACACAACTGAGCAACTTCACTTTCACTCTTCACTTTCATGCATTGGAGAAGGAAATGGCAACCCACTCCAGTGTTCTTGCCTGGAGAATCCCAGGGATGGGGGAGCCTGGTGGGCTGCTGTCTATGGGGTCGCACAGAGTTGAACACGACTGAAGTGACTTAGCAGCAGCAGCATACTGTACCCATGTTTCTTGAGTTAAGGATATGATACGTTGCTAGAAATATTTTCACTCCTCATATGAGAATAAAGGTTATCAAATTACAAAACAGACATGACAGTGCAATCATTCTCAGAACAGTCCATTGACTACATGCCCCACAGGCTTTTGCAATATCTGGGAAAAAAATTAATTAAAAGGGCTAATGTTTAAGCAGAAATTTCCATTCCATTCCAAACACATGTTCACATAGGCATCCATACCCTTTAGTGTCTAAAAATTCATTAACAGAGAAGAGGTATCTTTATTTTTCAGATAGACAAAGATTCAACTCAGATATATGGCCCAGTCTTTAAGGGAATGAAAAGGAAATGGGTAAGAAGAATTTGACTCTATAAAATAGTTTTAAAGTTATATGAGAATGTTTGCCATGAAAGTTAAGAGTCAGGAAAAAAGAAAATCCCCTTTCTAAACTTAACTCAATTTTGGTACTTTGGCACTTGACAACCACCTTTTTATTTTGTCCAGCTTTCTCATGCCTTCCTCTCATCTCAGAAAAATAAATGCTTTTCTTTGCTGAAGCTAGTCCCTCTATTTCTACCTCAATATGCTTGTGTTCATTGACATCTGTCATTTCTTCTGCCACTCTTTTATATCAGATTTTTTTAACTCATAAAAATTATTCTCCCTCTCTCTTTTTTTGTCCAGTATATTTATACCTTTGGTGCTAAAATTAAAAATAAAATTCAATAGCTCCTCTGTGTGTGGTTGCTTCAGTCATGTCTGACTCTTTGCAACCTTATGGACTGTAGCCTCCCAGGCTTCCCTGTCCATGGGAATTCTCCAGGCAAGAATACTGGAGTGGTTTGCTATTTCCTCCTCCATGGGATTCTTCCAACCCAGGGACTGAGCCTCCGTTTCTTATGTCTCCTGCATTGGCAGGTGGGTTTTTTACCTCTAGCTCCACCTGAGACGCCCAATAACTCCTGGAAAGGAATGAAAAATGTTCAACTATTCCCATAGTTGTATTTTTAAAGCTTTATTTATTTGTATTGAAGTGTAGCTGATTTACAATGTTGTGTTAGTTTCAGGTGTACAGCAAAATGACTCAGTTATATATACAATTTTTTTTTCAGATTCTTTTCCCTTATGTGCTTTGCTCAGCCACTCAGTTAGGTTTGGCTCTTTGCAACCCCATGAACTGTAGCCCACCAGGCTCCTCTTTCCATGGGGATTCTCCAGGCAAGCATACTGGAGTGGGTCACCATGCCTTCCTCCAGGGCATCTTCCCAAACTGGGGATAGAATCCAGGTCTCCTGCATTGCAGGTAGATTCTTTACTGTCTGAGCCACCAGACAAGCTCTTAAGGTTCTTACAAAAAATTGAGTAGAGTTCTCTGTGCTATACTGTAGGTCCTTGTTGGTTATCTATTTATACATAGTGTTGTGTATCTGTTAATCTCAAACTCCTAAATTACCCCTTCCATCCTTTCCCTTTGGTAACCACACGTTTGTTTTCTATAGCTGTAGATCTGTTTCTTTTTTATTATATAAATTCACTTGTATCATTTCTTCCTTAAATTCCATATAAGTACATGATGGTGTGATCACTCACCTAGAGCCAGACATACTGGAGTGTGAAGTCAAGTGGGCCTTAGAAAGCATCACTACAAACAAAGCTGGTGGAGGTGATAGAATTCTAGCTGAACTATTTCAGATCCTAAAAGATTAAAGTGCTGCACTCAGTGTGCCAGCAAATTTGGAAAACTCAGCAGTGGCGACAGGCCTGGAAAAGGTAAGAATTCATTCCAATGCCAAACAAGGGCAATACCAAAGAATGTTGAAACTACCACGTGATTGCACTCATCTCACATGATGGCAAGGTCATGCTCAAAATTCTCCAAGCTGGGTTTCAAGAATATGTGAACCGAGAACTTCCTGATGTACAAGCTGGATTTAGAAAAGGCAAAGGAACCAGAGATCGATTACTATCATAGAAAAAGCAAGAGAATCCAGAAAAACATCTACTTCTGCTTCATTGACTACATTGCTGCTGCTAAGTCACTTCAGTCGTGTCCAACTCTGTGTGATCCCATAGACGACTTCTCTTCTTCTTGACTACATTAAGCCTTTGCTAGTGTGGATCACAACAAACTGGAAAAGTCTTCAAGAGATGGGAATACCAGACCACCTTACCTGCCTCCTGAGAAATCTGTTTGCAGGTCAAGGAGCAACAGTTAGAACTAGACATGGAACAACAGACTGGTTCCAAATTGAGAAAGGAATATGTCAAGGCTGTATATTGTCACCTTGCTTATTTAACTTATATGCAGAGCACATCATGTGAAATGCTGGGCTGATGAAGCACAAGCTGGAAACAAGATTGCCGGGAGAAATATCAATAACCTCAAATATGCAAATGACATCACCTTTATGGCAGAAAGCAAACAGGAACTGAAGAGCCTTTTGATGAAAGTGAAAGAGGAGAGTGAAAAAGTTGGCTTAAAGCTCAACATTCAGAAAACAAAGATCAGGGCATCCAGTCCCATCACTTCATGACAAATAGATGGGGAAACAATGGAAACAGTGATAGATTTTATTTTCTTGGGATCCAAAATCAGATGGTCACTGCAGCCATGAAATAAAAGGTGCTTGCTCCTTGGAAGAATAGTTATGACCAACCTAGAGGGTGTATTAAAAAGCAGACATTACTTTGCCAACAAAGGTCCATCTAGTCAAAGCTATGGTTTTTCCAGTAATCATGTATGAATGTGAGAGTTGGACCATAAAGAAGACTGAGCACCAAAGAACTGATATTTTTGAATTGTGGTGTTGGAGAAGACTCTTGAGAGTCCCTCGGACTGTGAGGAGATCAAACCAGTCAATTCTAAAGGAAATCAATCCTGAAAATTCATTGGAAGGACTGATGCTGAAGTTGGAACTCCAATACTTTGGGCACCTGATGTGAAGAGTCGACTCATTGGAAAAATCCCTGATTCTGGGAAGGGTTGAAGCCACGAGGAGAAGGGGAAGACAGAGGATGAGATGATTGGATGGCATCACTGACTCAATGGACATGAGTCTGAGAGTGCTCTGGGAGATGGTGAAGGACAGGGAAGCCTGGCATGCTGCAGTCCATGTGGTCATAAAGAGTGGGACATGACTGAGAGACTGGAGAACAACAACAAATATAAGCACAAAGTAAAATGATGCAAAGTTTATGCAAAGCAGATCATCAAAACTTAAAAAATTTGGCAACACAAATTCAATAAGGGATGGTTCAACAGGCCGTTTCATGGTGAAAATGGAGCAACCTCTGTGAATAGGAATTTGGTACTCTCTATACAAATTTCCCTGATAGATCAGTTGGTAAAGAATCTGCCTTCAATGCAGGATACCCCAGTTCGATTCCTGGGTGAGGAGATTCACTGAAGAAGTGATAGGCTACCCAATCCAGTATTCTTGGGCTTCCCTTGTGGCTTAGCTGGTAAAGAATCCGCCTGCAATAATTGGGACCTGGGTTCGATCCCTGGGTTGGGAAGATCCCCTGGAGAAGGGAAAGGCTACCCACTCCAGTATTCTGGCCTGGAGAATTCCATGGACTCTATAGTCCATGGGATCACAAAGAGTTGAATACAATTGAGTGATTTTCACTTTCATACAAATTTAAAATGTAATTATTAGTCTAGGAGTTTTACACAAAAATATATAGCATTGATTTCATTGTCATGGTTTATAATAACAAAAAAAGTTTGTGAAGAGTTCATTGTCATGGTTTGCAAAGGTAATATGTAAAAAATATCAAAAAGTAAATGTACAGTAGTAAGGCATTCATTAAATATATTACTGTCATACAGAAACTAGGATGAAGCTGCTCAGAAAAGTAAGTGGTGATGTGGAAAATATCACTGTCCAAAATATTTGTAGTTTTGTTTACTTTTTAAAATCAGTGTAGGAGATATGTACAAACATACACATATATCACTTATAATGCATTTCTATACAACACATAAAAATTATTTTCAGGAATTACTTTTTAGAAGTCAAACTGGAGGTGCCAAAATATTTTACATTTTTCAGTCTATATCTTAGTATTATGGTTTAAATTTTTTGCTGTTACTTTCATAATTAAGTTTATTTATATAATTGATGGGATAGAGTTTGAACTAAAACAAAAACCTCATCATTTAAATTCAGGTTGTCACTTTTATTCTTGATGTTGTTTATAACTCTGATCATTGTGTAAAATAAAAATAACAGCAATATTGAAAGGCTGCCTTCTTTCTCCCCTGTGTGTCTATATGCTATTACCTAGGAGCACTCAATGTTAATATTTTGGTGACCTTTCTTCCAGGGCACATCTCCTGGTTCTTGCCTGGACTTCCCACTGGCCCTAAGGAGAGGGATTCATGGCAGGTAGGAGCTCTGGCTATGGAGTCACTGTAACCCTGTACCTTACTGTCCATGTGACTCTGGCCAACTTACCTAAAAATTCATGGTGCCTCTGTGTTCTCTTATGCTTCATGGAACCTATTAATGTTGTCATGGAAAAGGGAAAATCCAGGCATATCACAGAAATATCTGGGACATAGTAAGTGCTCATTGTGTGTTCTCAGTCAATAAGCTGTGTCCAACTCTTTGCGACTCTATTGACTGCAGCCCACCAGGCTCCTCTGACCATGGGGTTTTCCAGACAAGAATATTGGAGCAGGTTGCCATTTCCTAATCCAGGGGACCTTCCCAACTCAGGGATTGAGCTTGCATCTCTTGTGTCTTCTGCTTTGGCAGGTAGATTTTTTACCACTGTGCCACCTGTGAAAGCCAAGTGCTCATTAGAGGTGATTATTATCCCCATATTCAGACCATTCTATTCTATTTTTCCTCTCCCCCTCCTATAGTTCTTCAAGCTCCCCATCATTAAAGCCACATCATGACCTTGCCATGCTCTCCATTTATTATTCTCTCATGTTCCCTCCTTGAGTCTAGGTTGCCTTCTGTGTTGCTACTTCCTTTAACTACCACACTGCCCTCTATCCTTCACCATATAGCTTTTATCTGCATTATTCTGCTAGAACTGTTCCATAAACACTTGCTAAAAGCTCAATGTAGTCATTAAATAAAATGACAATTCCTTAGCACTGTGCAAGCTTTTGACTGCATTTCAAGCATTCCTGCTGATCTTTCATTTCTTCCCTTGGTTTTCTTGACAGTTTTCTCAATACCTTTCAAATGAGCCTCTTTAACTCATTTAACCTTCCTCTAAATGCACAAGTCCATGTACTTCTTTGATGATTTTGTTTTTCCTTTTATATTTTATCCATTGGCAAGAGCATTCAACTCAAGGCTTGAGCTTTCAAGGCTTTGAGGAGTACTCCCAAACCTTTATAGCCCATCTTGTGATTTCCATAGTCCTCGTCCTACATTTTCAAATGACTTGTGACATTTTCAGTTGAGATGGACATCAAGCTTCCACAAAGCATAATTCTTCTTTCTTCACTTCCATCTGGGTTCTTCTTTTTGGTAAAGAAAATTCATCTTTTTCTATCACTTAAAAAAACTTATTGTCATTTTGACTCTATCCTTTCCCATGCTCCCACATCCAGCAGTTTGCTAACATCAATTTCACTCTTTAAACAGTTTCTAAGCTGCTCTCAGTTCTTTCTTTGGCCATGATCTAAGTTGAGGTCTTTATGACCTTTCCCCCCTACTACTTGAAAAGCCTTTGAACTGGTATCTATGCTTTAATCTCTTCCTCCCCTTTAAACTTTCCTAAATAGTACTTTTGAATGAATTTCTTATTCTCCCAGTTTTTGATGCTTTCTTCACTTATTATCCACCACCATTGAGGCAGTTTTAGTATAATTATAAAAGATGTGGTCTTTGAAGCCAGCTTCCCTGGATATGAATTCTAGCTCCACCACTTAGTAGCTGAGGAAACTTGGGAAAATTGCTTAATCTTTCTGTGCTTTCATTTTCTCATCTGTGGAATGGAGATAATAATGGTACCTATCTCATAATGTTGTCAGGATGAAAAAAAATAATACCTACTGTAAACTTTGTGTGGATAAAAGCAGCATCCAGTTCCTTTTCGAATCCTCTAGTGTGCCCAGCAGGGCTTCCCTGATGGCTCAGTGGGTAAAGACTCTGCTTACAATGCAGGAGACACAGGAGACAACTTAGATCCCTGGGTCAGGATCCCCTGAGAAGGAAATGGCATCCCACTCCAGTATTCTTGCCTGAAAAATCCCATAGACAGAGGAACCTGCCGGACCACAGTCCATGGGGTCACAAAAGAGTCGGACATGACTGAGCAACTAAACTCACACACAGAGGGCTTGGCACAGTGCTTTGCGTGTGGCAGATTTTCCCATAAATGTCCACTGCATAAGTGACTAAACACATAGAAAAAGGAAACCTTAGAATGTAAAAGATAGTAGAAAATTACCAAACTAAATTTAGGAAAAATAAAAGGAATTAATATTAACATAAATGTATTATCTGAAGCTATAATACCTATATAAAATATGAACTAAATAGATCCTACACTGAGTTGTTAATCCTTTGTAAAAGAAGGTGAATGCATGTAAACATTAAATATAAATTTAAGAATGTCAAAATAATCTCCTGTAATCTAAAGATGATTGAGCTAGAAAGGTAGAAACATTTTCAGAATCTCTGGAGTAGAATATATTGCAAGGCTTGAAAAATACACTCTTCTTTGTTAAAATAGCCTTTGAGAAAAACCCATTATTTTAGAAAAATTTACTCTTAAGTCACTGCATAACTATCTACCATTGTCATTTCTGGTACTCAGAATTATCTATTATTATTCTGCTGCAAAATCAAACTAGAAAAAAATATGTTGCTTTAAAATATTTGCCTTTGAATGAAGCTATACAGAATGAGAAGAACATTCATCTACTAAAAAAGGAAGGGTCACAAGAATGAAATTGCTAAATGTCAACAAATAAATTTTAAAACAGCATATTTGTGTATCCACAAATAAATGAAAAATAATGCAATATATATGACAGTTAAATAGTCAAATATGTAATCACAATTTCTTTTGTAAAAAAGTTACTACAAATTAATTCTTAGAAGATGTACACCCCTATGTAAAATTGGGTTGATGACATGAGAATAGGTCGAATAAAAGGAGTAATGTCCAAAAGATACTCATTTAGACAAACATGAACACTTGCTTTCTATCAAAAATTATATACAAATCTTCTTGTCATATTATACATATATTAATAACCTAGTATTGCTGAGGGTACAGTAAAAATGATTATTATCTGTGCCAATGAAGGATGTATGTTGTTCTTGTTGTTCTGATGCTAAGCCATGTCCAACTCTTTGTGATCCTATGGATGCAGTATGCCAGATATCCCTGTCGTTCAGTATCTCCCAGATTTTGCTGAAACCCATGTCCATTGAGTTGGTGATGCTATCCAACAATTTCATCCTCTGTTGCCCTCTTCTCCTGCTCTCAATCATTCCCAACACAGAGGTCTTTTCCTCTGAGTCAGCACTTCCCATCAGGTGGCCAGTGTACTGGAGCTTCAGCTTCAGCAGCAGTCCTTCCAATGAATATTCAGGGTTGATTTCCAATAGGATTGACTGCTTTGATCTCCTTGCAGTCCAAGGGACTCTCAAGAGTCTTGCCTACCACCACAATTCAAAAGGAACAATTCTTCAGCACTCAGCCTTCTTTATGGTCCAACTCTCACATCTGTACTGACTACTGGAAAAACCATAGCTTTGACTATATGGACATTTGTCCCCAAAGTGATGTGTCTGCTTTTTAATATGCTGTCTAGGTTTGTCATAATTTTCCTTCCAAGAAGCAAGCATTTTTTAAATTTCATGGCTGCAGTCACCGTCTGTAGTGATTTTGGAGCCCAAGAAAAGAAAATCTGTCACTATTTCCAGTCACTGTTTCCACTTTTTTCCCCTTCTATGAAAAAGTGAAAGAGGAGAGTGAAAAAAACTGGCTTAAAACTCAACATTCAGAAAATTAAGATCATGGCATTTGGTATCATCACTTCATGACAAATAGAAGGGGAAGGATGTATAAACTGATAGAATTTACTAGAAGTGATTTGTTAACATGGATTTTTAAAATGAATTAATACTATTTGTAAAGTTTAAAAATAAAATAAAATAAAAAAAATAAAGTGAACCTTTTTATTTTTTTATTCAACAAATATTTCGTAACCATCTGGCATTGTTTGTGGTACTTGGGATAAAAGAAAAACATACTATAAACTATCAAAGAGATAGAAAATCATGGAAAGGGTCAGAAATGTTTGAAGAAAAGTAAAAATAGAATAAGCAAATAGGTAGTACCTTGAGATGCTCTCTAACATATGAAAGTTAGGGAGTTCCCCGCTGGGGTAGGTATAATTTGAGCATAGAATTGAATGAAAGGAAGGAGTTAGTGGTGGGGTCATGGCTAGCTGAAGGAGCATATTGCAGACAAAAGGAGAAGCAAAAACAAAGACCCTAAGTGTGTTTGGGACCAGGAAGCTCATGCATCAAGTGCAGAGGACACAGTGGCATGAGAAGAGGTTGGGCAGGTGGCCAGGACCCTGATCTAGTAGGATCTTCCTCTAGGTGGTGGTTAAAAACATCAATTTTTTCTGGGTATAATAAGAAGCCATTGAGATATTTACATATGGGAGTAACATAATGCGATTTCTTTTTTTTTTTTAAATAGGTTTCTGTCTGGAAAATAGACTACAGAAGGATCAGGGAAAGGATGGACCCAAGGTTAGGGAGACTATTATCCAATAATATTTTAGGACTCAGAATCCCTTGGAATCTGTACTGTAAATGCTCTGTCAGTTTTCTGGTTGATTTACTGGAAGTTCTTAAAAATAAGTTTTTCTCTGTTTTGATAGTCTTATTTTAATTAAAAACAGGCATATCCACTGTCACTTCTGTTGCATCCTACCACATCTGGAATTGTGCTTTAGAGCAGTCTGAGTTTTTTAATAAATGTTTTCTAGGAAAAAAAGTTGCTGGGAAAGTCTTTAGCCTAATTCCTGCACTAAGTGATAGTATTTCTCACCAGAATTTTGCAGATGAGCTAGACAAGACCCAAGAGGTTAAAAGTCTTCTCAAAAAGCTCAGAGCTACTAAGTGGATAAATGCAGACTGTAGCTAAGCTCGTGTCTCTCCACTAGCACTTGGAGATCTTCCCTTATGGATGACACTGCATACTGAGGAAGATGGAATATTTGGGTTTCTTGATCTGAGGAGTCTGGGGGTGTGACTGTGAGTGTGTGTGTATGTGTGTGTGTGTGTGTGTGTGTGTGGTAGCAGTGGTGGTGGTAGTTTGATGCAGAAGGCTACCCAGCCTGCCACGAGCCAGGCTACTGGTTAGGTGTCATTTAAAGCATCTATCTGCCTCATGATGACCCTGGAAATGTATTAGAACAGAAGAATTACCCAAATTCCTTAGGCAAAACCAAATTTCTTATTTTCTAGGAAAAAAGCATCCAACAGGTTTCTTGGATATCAAATCACTTTGCAAAATAATATTTTGATGACTTAAGTGTGAACAAATCAGAAACACATGTTTTCAGTTTCCTGGGGAATAATGATTGCTTTAAAATTAACCTAAAGGTGCCAGGTGGAGTTTAGATTTTATTAAGTCTCTAACATTTGGGAAATAGTTCAAGATGTTGGACCCAATGAGCATCTGGATTCATCCAGTCCTGATATAAATTAGATATCACAAACACGTGTCGAGTTGTGTGGCTTTGATCTCCTTTCAAAAGGGATTGGATTCTGGGGACCTAACTTGCTCTCACAAATGGAAGTTCAGTGTGTGCCTGAATTTTCCTTCTCTCCACTAATATTTTCCATTAACTCCTGGGAACATGGATGAACATTTGGAAACCCAGTTTAGGAATGTGGCATGACCAAAGGAACTTCATATTTAAAAATTAATAAGTAAAAATGTTAATGATAATCACAAATCTGCTCAGAGGGCCTTTTAAATTGGTAGTTAACTTTTAGAAACTGTTCTCATTGAGAAATCATGGATCATATTTTTGTGAACATTCCAATATAGTTAGGATTCATGATCATAGGAAGTCATGAAGCATAGACATGTATAAGAAATTTCCTTCAAATCTTATTCAGTGCTATAGAAAAAAAAATTATAAAAAAAGAACTTCAAAGGAAACACCTCTTTGGACTTTAGCTCACCTTGAAATACTGGTTATAAATGACATGTGTGTTTCTTAGTCACTCAGTTATGTCTGACTCTTTGTGATGCCATGGACTGTAGCCTGCCAGGCTCTTCCATCCATGGGATTCTGTAGGGAAAAATACTAGAGTGGGTAGCCATTCTCTCTTTCAGGGGATCTTCCCGATCCAGAGACTAAACCCAGGTCTCCTGAATTGCAGGCAGATTCTTCACCATGTGAACCACCAGGGAAGCCATCTGTTCAGTTCAGTTCAGTTCAGTTGCTCAGTTGTGTCCGACTCTTTGCGACCCCATGAATTGCAGCATGACAGGTCTCCCTGTCCATCACCAACTCCCAGAGTTCACTCAAACTCATGTCCATCGAGTCGGTGATGCCATCCAGCCATCTCATCCTCTGTCGTCCCCTTCTCCTCCTGCCCCCAATCCCTCCCAGCATCAGGGTCTTTTCCAATGAGTCAACACTTTGCATGAGGTGGCCAAAGTATTGGAGTTTCATCCTCAGCATCAATCCTTCCAGCGAACTGGTCTCCTTTAGGATGGACTGGTTGGATCTCCTTGGAATCCAAGGGACTCTCAAGAGTCTTCTCCAACACCACAGTTCAAAAGCATCAATTCTTCAGTGTTCAGCCTTCTTCACAGTCCAACTCTCACATCCATACGTGACCACTGGAAAAACTATAGCCTTGACTAGATGGACCTTTGTTGGCAAGGTAATAGCTCTGCTTTTCAATATACTGTCTAGGTTGGTCATAACTTTCCTTCCAAGGAGTAAGCCATAAATGACATGAAACCAGTCTAATGCTGACTAATGCTATTTGGTCTAAATTGATCATATTTTACAGACACCGAGTGAGTTTTATTTAATAGAGCATCATATATTATCTTATTTTCCCAACAATTTTAACTTTCTCTTACATTTGTGTGTATAAATTTTTTCTCCACAGGTATAGTCACTATGACTCTTCTAATTTGCTGGAAGTGGCTACGCCATGGAAGGCAGGAGTCACAGGTGTCTGAGCTGGCAGAGCCTGACTCATGCCACAAGACTGAGTTGCATTTCTTCCTCTAGAGTTGCAAAGAATCATGAAAATTACTCTCTTCTCTTGGTCTTATAATATTCATCCATTTCCCTTTATATCCTAGCTGAACCTAGAGGTTGTTTGCCTCAAAGGTCCCCAGTTTCAATTTTGCCAGGGGGAATTTCAAAGCTATTCTGCCTATTTTTATACACATCTATCCTAGTTTCAAATGATTATTTCAATTTTTAATTCATTTTTCATTATTTCTATAGTTAAGACAGAATTGAGTATGATAAAATATAATTTTTTTAAAAAAATAGCAAGTTCAGAGACTGGTGGAAGACTTCAAAACTAAACTGAATAATACTCTTGAAGTATTTTAAGAATTCTTAGATAAGAAAGTAAAAATGTTTTGTGAACTAAATAGAAAGATGTTGGTGAAACATCTTTCATCTGACTGATTTTTTTTTCTTTTTAACAGTTTTTCTTTGGGGAACACCTGAAGAATGTCTATGAACGGAAAGTTCTTTGAATAATAAAATAAATAAATTCAATAATAATAATATATAATAATATGTTGTATATAATATATAATATAATATATTTTATTTTATATAATAATAATCAAATAAATTCAAATAAAGCTTTGAATTACCCTTACTTCTATTGCAATTTTATTCTGTATTAATTAATAATCTATTTTGTGTGGTACAAAATTATCATACATATTCATCACAAATCATCTACCAGTTTTCTGACCTCAAAGCTTATTATTTATCTTCTCTATGACCTAGTGTCCTCAAAGCAGAAAAAAATAATACGACTCTTTGATAAAGTGATTTCATGCATGAAAAGCACTTACAACTATCCCCAACACATAGTAAGAGTTCAATGCCTTATTATTACTATTATTAGGATCTACAATTGTGAATTTAGCCTATAAAATAATCGGAGAAAACTATATAAGAAATTTGATTGCTACAAAGTACCATATTGGGTAGGTCAAATCTGAGTTTACAATGGTGGAAAACCTAGAGGTAAAAATCTCACTGAGGGAGCCAAATAGATTGGTGGTAGCAAAATGATATTAGATCCAAAAGGTTTTTAGATTTATATTTTGAAAAGATAATTGAAAAATGAATTGTAGAGGGGCAAGAGTGAATACTGGGAAACCAGATCGGAGGCTGTTGTAATAACACAGATGAGAGTTGGTTTTTCAACTAGAGTCGTGGTAATGGAGTTAGAGGAAAATAGACAGGTTGAAGATCCACCTTAGAGGTAAGTAGGCCCTTCAGCATCTGTTGATGGATTGCTTCTGCCTGGTAAGGGTGAGGAAATTCAAAGAATTAAGAATTAAGCAGGCATCTCCCTTCCCTCTTTAAATTTTTGTTTGTTTTTACAACAGAATATTTGGTGATACATTTATTGAGATGAGGAACGATGGGAGAGAAATGAGTTTCGGATCCAAGAGGTCAAGGTCCCAATGAGGTGTGAAGCAAGGGCCCTGGACCAGAGATGTGCAATTGGATGTACTGCATTTATAAAGGGCTTTAACTCAAAGCCATGAAGAAGATTGTATGGAGATAGGGTTGAGACAGAGACAAGGAAAGAAATCCATGACTTCCACCTTTGCAAGACTGACATTAAGAGGGAACACATTCTAGCAGAGAAAGCTCAGAATGAATGACTTGGTAGAAAACCAAGATGAGATGGATTAAGAGGTGAAAAACAAAGCAAAACAAACAAACAAAAAAATAACTACTCTCTGAAGGCACATAAGATCATGTCTCTCTTCCTGCATTATCCAGTACTGACTAGATAAACATCTCTTCTCCATAGTCATATCCACAGGGTTCGTTAAGGTGAGCTGAGACAGCAGCTTTTCTCAGCAGGCGTTAGCAAGGCAAATAACAGGTTGTTTCAGATAACAAGGACTCCCGTTAAGTGGCGACCACAATGGTAATGTTAAGATAGGAACCAGAGATCTTCAGGTGTGTGGCCCTTGCATTCAGGTGTTTTGGGTGGGAGAAAAGTCTTTGTAACCAATAGGCCTTATTCCTCTATCATAATGTGAGCTGGACTAGCTGGAAACACAGTCTAGAAACCTTTCGACTCCATGCTTCATCTCTACAAGCTTATTTAAGGCAGGGCCAATCAACAAACTTCCAAAAACTATTCAGTGGCATACTGGCTCTTTTAATGATGTTAGTCTACACTGTGATACAGACATCAGCAGCATTACAAATATAAATACTTTATGCCTCCATAGTATCGCTTAGCTTTCAAGCCAGAGTACTTGCTTTACTCTTTTCCGTAGCTCTAGCAATGTAGCCTGCATCTGGCAGAGAGTGGAAACTTAAAACAGAATTTCTTGAATGAGTAAAAAAAATAAATAGCCAATGCTGAGTGCTAAGGAAATAGAAATAAAGATGACAGAAGAAAACCTTAACTTCTAATATGAAAATTCTTTACATAGATAAAATGATGTTTTATCTATGTCCTATGCAAAGTATCAATACATTTATAATACTATTATAATTGCAAAGCATCTTCCTGAGCATCAGTATTTTTACAAAACTATGAATTTTCCGTCATACATCTTTTTCCACTCAAGGAACCTATTTTGCTAATGCAACAAAGCCAGTGAAAAGAAACAAGCCAAAACTCTATAATACCAACGATGATGGTAAGGCTGAGCTGTGACATGGTAAATACTATATATTATTTTACAAAAAAAATCCAAATTGATATTTAATAGTCTGATAGTTGTGCCAGGAGCACACAGAATGCCGAAGAAACACTTGTAGATTGCAAAGTGATATTTAAAGAAAAATGCAGACCTGATAAGCATTTCCATGTTTTGTATATTTGCTTTTCAAGAAAAGATGTTGAATAGGCCATTTGATAGGTTAGCTGAATGCAGCTGTTTAGATATGTGTTGGGTCGGCTATTGAATTTTTCATTAAAAATATGTGGTTAACAGCAGCCAACCTGATTTGCATGTGTGTGTTTCTGATTTGTTCACCGCTATGCCTCCCGTCTCCTACATCTTAATCACACCCAGGCGCCCGCCCCATTACATTACCAGAAGGGAAGTGATGGACATCCTTTGACTCTCTTCATGACCCCCTGATAATCCTGTTTCACACACAGGCTCCCTGCTGTAGGAAACACAAAAGCTGCCACTGTAGTTCTTTACTTCCAGTCGATATTCTGACAGACTTGATCTAGCAAATTAGTATGCTGTGGTAGGGGCATGACAAAAGACCCTTTTGACACACTCTGAATCAATACCAAGGCCGACAGAGAGCCATTTCACTGTAGTTCTGTTATTTTTCCCCTTTTGATGACCCTTTGCTTTTTTTTTTTTTACCAGCTTATATGACCTTGTCAGATTTAAAAACATAATGTTGGAAAAGTCATCCTTGCACACACATGTGCATGAGTGCATGTGCACACACACACGTACACACACAAAGACCGCTGAGAGCATGCTGGAATGCCTAATAAAAGCATAAAACAGAAATGCAGCTGGGGAGGAAATTCAAATGCTTCTCAAAAACATGATCCTTCTTTTTGCTGAAAAAGAAAAAAAGTGGAAAATAATGAGACATCTCAAAAACTGTATATAGTAGTCAATACAGTTTAATTGCATCAGATCAGTTTTCGTAGAGGTTCACACCTGGATATTGCCAGCTTTCAAATTCTGCAGCTTGTTAGAGCAAAACATCTAACTCCAGGGTGTTGTATGTTTCAGATTGCTTATTAGCTATTTTAAACAGGGCTCCTAAGTAGAGGATATTGACCGTTTTGTTACATTTCTGAGGTTAATACTATTAGGAAGTAAACTTCAAGTAGTTAGAGGGAGCAAAATAAAATTATTAATAAAATACCGTTTCCCTTTACCAATCTCTATCATAACAAAGTCTTAGCTTTTTAATATCATGCATTTTGGGTACAAATACTCTAATATTCCACACTTACTCATGGTACGAAGAATCCCAATTTTATATTTAATTTGCAACATGCATAATATGACCTCTCTAGATGTTTGTTTTTTGAACAAAAATACTTAAATGTTTAGCGTAGGTGTTGGTCCTCCGTGAAGTTTAATCTAAGTGTATCTGACATGCATCTGCTAAAATATCACTTTATTTTATCTTGAAAGCACAATTATGTATGTTATAAATACCAATTCACCTAAATGATATGTCGTCATTCACTCTTTATCCAGCAAATAAGAAACTTGTGATCAAAATGAACTTTGGTGAAATTGTATCAGCTGCCTCACTTTTTTTTGCAGCCACAGAACACACAAAAAAATACTTGAAAATGTTTCTTGGAGCTTAGTATGTGAAAACATCAGACTAAATAAAAGTTAGGTCCAAAAAGAGGAGTTCCCAGGCTTAGAAAACAATTTAACGGCAAAAAAAATCTCCCCCTTAAAACAGGTGCTCAGTTGATTTCTAGTGTTTTCCAGGGAGTATGTATGCCACCTATGTGGTACTTCATCACCTTCCAGCACAGAAGCCTTGTTCTCTCAAATGAAACCACTCTATAGACTCAATTCAGACATTATACTACTTTGGTTAATCCTTTCTAGCAACACGTTGGCAAAATTATCCAATATAATTCCAAATCCTCGCTCATTTTTTTTTTCAATGAAACATTACTAGAAAGTCAAATAGTCTCCAAAATCACCCCAGCTTGAGGGCAGTTTGTGTTCTTTTGATGTATCAGTGTTAATATCAGGGCAAACTGATTCATGGCCTTCTATATATGTATAGGGCACAGAGTTGGATGATATGAAATAAATCACAGTTGTAATGACATTAATTGTATAAATTCCTTTGTGAAGTCTACAATAGTAGGGCAGTACAATTCTGGTATATATAGTATTTACATTTCAAAGAACTTGTTTAATATAATTTCTTTTATATTATCTAAGCTGTACAGACATTGGGGAAGATAAAAATATAGATACAAATGATATCTTCATTGTTATTTCCATTTAGATAATTAGTTAAGAGACAGATGAAGATATGAAAAATGGTTTTCATAGAAAGCTCTATCTGCAAGATATAAGCTTTAAAATCTCCTGCATTTTTTGTTTCAGGAATATACACAGTTCTTACAAATGGACTAATTAGGAAAAACTGGGAGAGGGGTTGGATGTCTGTGGCTTCCTGTTCAAACAAATCACACAAATCTAGTAGTCTTTCTAGAATTTGACTTTACCAGTTTGATGTACACACAGACACACACACACACATGCACATTGAGACTGTAACTGCTCTACCAACTAATTAAGATGATGAGATTCTCTTTCAGATGAAGCAAAACTTTAGATGTTGGAGTCCAAATTACCTGAAGGAGAACAGTTGGACAACACACAAGAGTATAAAGAAAATTTTAAAATATCTGTGACCCAAAAGTGTTAGTGTTAGTTGTTTAGTCAAACCCCGGTCTCTGGCATTGCGAGTGGATTCTTTACCATCAGAGCAGTACCAGAGAAGCCCAGTGAGAAATTCTCCACACAATGAACAAAGATCTCTGTAGTTTTGTTTCTGGTTTGTTTGTCCCCCTTCCCAGTCCGCCTCACTCCCCAATACTTTACACCTGAGAGATTTTTTTTTTAATGGTTCTCTCCAGTGCTAATTATTACTTGTTATTGGATTAGATTTTTTTCTTATACACTGTCATGATCTTGGGCTTCCCCGAAGGCTCAGCAGGTGAAGAAACCACCTGCAACGCAGGAGAGGTGGGTTCTTTCCCTGGGTTGGGAAGATCCCCTGGAGGAGGAAACGGGAACCCTCTCCAGTATTCTTGCCTGAAAAGTCACACGGACAGAAGAGCCTGGTGGGCTATAGTCCACAGGGTCTCAAAGAGTCGGGCGTGACAGCACACACACACACACGTCACACTCTTATAGTCTTAGGTCTTCAGTGATAGGAAAACCTGGAGTCCAGCCTAGCTTAAGCTTTGTACATGAACACTTTTCTCTTAAAAAAATAATCCTTTGCAAATCTTTCTCCTTTTTGTTCCTACAGCTTTCAGCCTGCAAATTCACATATCACCCATGAGGACTTCATGTAACTGAGTGTAGATCGAAGTTGAGCTCATAGGAAAGGAGTCATTTACCCAAGCAGGAGAGTATCGTGGGTCTGGATATCCAAATTTGTTCTCTACAACTTGTTGGACAAAACTCACCATGATGCACAGAAACCCAATGACTTCTGTGTAATGGACTGATTTACACTGGAGAAGATCATCTTTCTGTTTTTTCTAAAACAGGTTTTTAAGTTACACTTGTCACTTTTCTTCCATCTGTACAAATCTTTATTTGCACATAGTTTTTGAGGTATTTCCTCTTATTTAGATACAAGTTTGAAGTCTTGAGTGAGATATTCTCTAGACTGAAGAAAATATCTGTATAAAACTTGAGTATTATATAAACATCATTTTCTTAAAAAGAAATCATTATAATCTGAAAAGAGATTTTAAAGAATACATGTGTTAAATATGGGAACTATTTCTTTATTCACAGCATTAATGTGAATACCAAAGTTCTTGCAAAGCTAATTCCTGATTACTTAGTAACAATTTATCCAATGTTTATCTGGATAAAACCTCCTTTTGCTTTTTGCAATATCATCTGCCTCCTGAAGTCTTCATTTCGCCAAGATTCTCAACAGTGGCAAACAAGTAAAAGCAGAGAAAAATATCACTCAGGCAGTCATCTGTGTAGCTCTTTACAAATGATCTCCTTTTATTCTATATTTTTAATCATAATTAAAACATTGAAATATTAAGGTAGATAACTACATCATTCACAAAAAGACTGAGTGAGACTAATTTGACACAATAAGACCTTCAGAGATTTTCAAGCTTGTGTTCAAATAATTACTATGAAATAACACAATTTCTAAGAATGAAAAACATTCCATAAGAACAAATTATCACTGCTGGGGAAAGAAAGCCAAGCAAAAGAGCAATTAAGAAAAAGTGACACAAAATGCAAGGCTTATAGACTATTTGCTAATGATTTCTGCATGATGGTTTCATATTTACTTGACCCAGTATTTTGGATCTTTTCCCTTCAAAATATCTTTAGCAAGTTGATTAGAAATGGGGAAGAGATGCCTCTAGAATGACTGCTAACTTCATGATTTTGAGAACTGGGATAATGTAGTAAAAGAATAAGTTCAATGTTTAATGCTATGCCCAAATTCATTACTACTCTAACTATTAGCTTCTGTGAGTCCTTCAGAAATAAGAAAGGAAAAACCATGAAAATGCTTCTGGAACTCTTCTAGTCTTTAAACTAGGGAAGTCTGGTTTGGCTGAAGTAACATTCACTGGAGTAAAACCCTACTGATTAAGCAAAAAAGATAGGCAACTATTTCCATGAGCCAGCTGAGTGAAAGCTAGTGGAGGATTTAAGTCTCAGATGCCATGGTGAACAGTGGTGGAGGCACATGGTGGGTTAGCCTAGCCAGGGATATGATTAGGTCTGATTGGGATCTGTGGGGCAGGCAGATAAGTGAGCGTGCTTGGTGGTCTTGGCTGGGAGTATCGCAGGATGATTAAGTGTGACAGCATTGTGTCTTGCCATACACCATGGAGACATAAGGAAGAGCCAAAGAGTTGGAAAACAAAGAGCTGGAGAGGATTCTACTGAGAAGATGTCCTAAGAGAAACTGAGTTCTTTCTCTTGCAGGCTTCTCATTCTTCTGGGAAGGAGTTCTTCAGAGACTATGAAGATGTTAGAGAATATTTCTGGATAAGTTCAGTTCAGTTCAGTCACTTAGTCGTATCCAACTCTTTGCGACCCCATGAATTGCAGCATGCCAGGCCTCCCTGTCCATCACCAACTCCTGGAGTTCACTCAAACTCACGTCCATTGAGTCCGTGACACCATCCAGGCGTCTCATCCTCTGTCGTCCCCTTCTCCTCTTGCCCCCAATTCCTCCCAGCATCAGAGTCTTTTCCAATGAGTCAACTCTTCGCATAAGTTGGCCAAAGTACTGGACTTTCAGCTTTAGCATCATTCCTTCCAAAGAACACCCAGGACCGATCTCCTTTATAATGGACTGGTTGGATCTCCTTGCAGTCCAAGGGACTCTTCAGGAGTGTTCTCCAACACCACAGTTCAAAAGCATCAGTTCTTCAGCGCTCAGCTTTCTTCATAGTCCAACTCTCACATCCATACATGACCACTGGAAAAACCATAGCCTTGACTAGACGGACTTTTGTTGGCAAAGTAATGTCTCTGCTTTTGAATATGCTATCTAGGTTGGTCATAACTTTCCATCCAAGGAGTAAGCATCTTTTAATTTCATGGCTGCAGTCACCATGTGCAGTGATTTTGGAGCCCCCAAAAATAAAGTCTGACACTGTTTCCACTGTTTCCCCGTCTATTTCCCATAAAGTGACGGGACCAGATGCCATGATCTTCATTTTCTGAATGTTGAGCTTTAAGCCAACTTTTTCACTCTCCTCTTTCACTTTCATCAAGAGGCTTTTTAGTTCCTCTTCACTTTCTGCCATAAGTGTGGTGTCACCTGCATATCTGAGGTTATTTCTGGATAAAGCAAAGCATAATAAACTCTACTGAAATTTCTCCTTAGGAAGATGGCAGGCAATTCTGACTAATGTGTTTTTATTATGAAGAGGAGGGGCAAAATCAGATGCACACTGAGATCAGTCTCTTCATTTCACACAGACAGATGCATGTGTGAAGTGCACTGTCTTGGGTCTCCAAGTCTAGCCTATAGGACAGGCCTTAGCTCTTGACTCCCAGACTCAGTACCTGCATGGCCCATGCCTTCACCTAGCTTCACTGCATTTGAGAGAAAGAGAGAGAGAGAGAGAGTTGGGAAAGCAGGAAAAAAGGAAGTATTGGCTAAGAATAGAGGCCTGAATTATTTTGGTGGGTTTATTCATGTTCCACCTCCTTGTTAATTACCATGAAATTTGTATTTATGACTGTGTCAGAAAATACTTGGTAAATTTTTTCAACAAATATTTCCCATCCTCAAGCAGCACATCAATAAGTACATGAGTATATTAGGGCTGATTTCTGTTTTAGAATCTGGTATTCATCACCTAGAGAAAAATGTTTTTCTACTTAGATCAACAGCCTTATTCCTTACAACTTACATTCCTTACAGCCTTTAGACTCACATAGTCTACATAGAGTTTGCAGTTTTCTTGAACACAACATCGAATAATAGAGCACCACTGTGGTGTACAAAGCACTTCTTGTGATTCATTGGTGAATACCTGTGAGGTCAACTAATATTCACAGTGCCCTGGAAGAGCTTCAAAGTACAACATTTAACTGACTGACATTTCAAAATTTCAAAACTGAAGTTTTGCTGAGAAGGGTATGGAAAACATTATTAAAAAATACATATCTGAAGAGGTAGCTTCCCTATCACCTGCCTCTGTTTGCTTCCCTTTAGCCTTATGATTTAGTTCCTGTTCTTCTTTGGACTACACACTCTTTCGATTCTAAATATAACTTTGATTCAAGTCCCTTGCACATCCATGTTTCTAAAAATTCAGACTCAAGTTTTTAAGCACATGCTGCACAATCTAATCCATCTCTAAGCAAAGCCATCATCCAAAACCAGAAACAATATATTCTCATTGCTCAGACTCCAAATATTTGAGTCATCATCAATTCTTCTCGCTTTCTTTCTTTCCTGTCAAGTGAGCAAGTCCTATTCACACGTCTTCCATATCCTTTATTCTTTCTCTGCATCTCTATCCTGCCAATTCTGCTTTTGTTCATGTTCTCCTTACCAGAGATTATGAGTATTTCAACAGTCTCCCAATGGTTGTTTTTTCTGCCTTCCACACTGACAATAAGACTATTTTACTGATCTTACGTAATTTTATTATTTTCCTACTTAAAAACCTTCAATGACTAATCTTGTGACAAAAATGAATTTGTCATAGCTCCTTGTCATTTAATCCCACCCTACTTTATTACCCATCCTTCTTATGTGAATGTCCTGCTGTAGATCTAATACTCTAAGGCATAGCCCCTATAGAATGCTTCCTGTTTCTGAAATACCCCTTCCTCTTGCTTGCAGTGCTCTGTATCCACATAATCAACTGTCAATGTCCTACCCATTTTCAAAATTCAGTTCATTTATTAACTCCTTTCTGAAGCCTTTAAAGACACCACAGATAGCATTATTCTTTCCCTTTCTTATAGAACATTCTAACTTATGTTGTGCATGTTAAGTCGCTTCAGTCATGTCCAACTATTTGTGACCCTATGGACTGTGGTTCTAATTAATACTAAATGTATCTTTCTCAAGTCATTCCTTATTTTGTATTACATAGTGTAGTCATCCAAAATATTTGCTCACTGGTCTTGTTCTTTTGTAGGCATGATGTCTGAGAAAGATGAAAAATGTGAGCAAAACACATCTGAGGAAACAAGCTGAATACTCTAGTTGTCATAATTCTTTCTCTCCCTCTCTCCCTAAGTTATTTCCATAATGCAGCCTCTCCACCTCTTCCTGCTGAATCTAACTTTACTCTTTCAGTTGCTATGTCTGGAATTTGGACAAGATGGCAGAGTAGAAGGACTTTAAGCTTCTCTCATAAGCACAGCAAAATCACAACTTAACTGCTGAACAACCATGGATAAAAAAAGACAAGAACCTATCAAGAAAGATATCCACACTGAAGACATAAATAAGAAACTACAACAAGATGGTAGGAGGCGTACACTCATGATATAATCAGTTGTTATGTCCTGCTTTTTCTTTTCTTGTCAATCACACTAAATTTCACCTAAATGTGTAGGCTATATTTCTCTAGAATCTATTGATGTCTTCTCACCAAGGAATATTCTCTGGTTTCTTGCTTTTCTTTGGTTTATAAAAACATTTGCTGAAGGAAAATACACCCACACTAGGTTTTTGTGTGTTTTGTTTTGCTTTGTAATTTTTTAATTGAAATATAACTGAAATATAACATTATATACATTTTAGGTATAAATATAATAATTCAGCATTTATATGCATTGAAAAATGATCACCATAATAAATCTAGTGAACACACATCACCATACACAGTTAAAAACATTTTGTGTGTGTGTGTGTGTGAGGAGAACTACTGTGATTTACTCTCTTAGCAACTTGGCAACTCTTCTGTTGGTGGTGTTTTTAAAGTTCCTAGATACCATCTCCACTAAGACTTCATCATCCTTGGATTCTACTTACAGGAGAAGTCAAGGCACGGTAGAATATTCTGTAGTAATTTGATGATAGGCACCAGAAGCGAGCACTTTCGTTTTTAGGAAACTTTGCTCCTGACCAAATAGGATTAAGGCTGTTTAAAAATGTAATTCTTTTGGATTTCCCTTTTCTTTGATACATGTGCCCTATGGTGCTTATTTTGTCTAGGTGAAAAACATATGACTTGCTGTAGGAAAAAAATTACTTAGTTTATGTCTGGTGTAGTTTTTTTTTTTTTTTTAAGGGTTAGACTTTCTCAATGAAAAACTGTTTCCAGAAACTAAACATAATGAACCACCTGACTACAGACCTGTAACATCTTGCTCTTCAGTCACTTTATAGTACCCAAGGCTTACGGCAATGTGCTCCTCCATCTTCTACCGTGAATCTTAGCTCAATCAAACTCCACAGCCTTTCGCAGGATGTTTTACAGTGGACAGTAGGTTCAAATGGAACGATCACCATGGTTACATGTTAAGCCTGACTCAGGAGGATGAAGGAATATATGACTTTTTGTTTTTCTTCTTTTCCTTGGGCCACCTTCCCAGTCTAGATAAATATTCATTCTACCGCCTAACTATTTCTCCCCCTGTGCTATTTTACAAAATTTGTCTCTCATTTTTGGGAATCAAATCTCCCAGAATTTTTTCTCCCGGTATTTATTTTAAAATATCATTGTTGCTTTCTTCTGAATAAGAAGATCATATAAAGTATATAGAAAACTCTCTCAGTTGTCTCCAGATTACCTTTCATTCTTCCTCCTTCGTAAAAAAGAATCTGATATTTTTTTCAAGTTCTTACTCCTCTCTTCCAAAGTCCCATGTCTCCAGCTCTCAGAGCAGAGGCAGGCCTCATAGGTTTTAGGGTTAGCTATTCTGCTACTGGGCTTCCCACGTGGCACTAGTGGTAAAGAACCTGCCTTCCAATGCAGGATACATAAGAGACGGAGGTTTGATCCCTAGTCTGGGAAGATCCCCGGGAGGAGGGCATGGCAACCCACTCCCAGTATTCCATGAAAATTCCATGGACAGAAGAGCCTGGTGGGCCACAGTTCATGGGGTTGCAAAGAGTTGGACATGACTGAAGCGATTTATCACACACACATGCCTCATGCTAACACTGGCTTACAAATGAGAATGTGAGCATATTCTGGTGAGATGGAGGGAGACTCCACAAAGGAATATATGAGAAGAGTCACTTCAGGAAAAGAAGGCCAGGGGATGTCTCTCTTCTTCCACGGGATTTATGCATAAGTGTATCTTATCCCTGTATCATTCCTCTGCCTAACGATAAAAGCAAAACCAAAGACAGCAGGGAGCAGAGATGGAAAATACCTGCTCTTGGGTGACATCCTCAAGCTACTGGTTCAACCATCAGCCCAACTTTGGATGTACTCTTCATATGAGATAATGCATGGGCTTCCCAGGTGGTGCTCGTGGTAAAGAACCTGCCTGCCAGTGTAGGAGACGTAAGAAATGTGGGTTCAATCCCAGGTCAGAAGGATTCCCTGGAGGAGGGCATCGCAACCCACTCCTGTATTCTTACCTGCAGAATCCCCTGGACAGAGGAGCCTGGTGGGCTACAGTCCATGGGGTCCCAAAGAGTTGGACACAACTGAAGCATCTTAGTACACATGAGATAATGCATTCTCTTGTTCCAGCTATTTCAGTCAGTTTATGGCTTGAGGATGAAAATACCCTAACTGGTACAAAAGTGCCCCAAATTCAAGCCCTAAAGAAATACATGAAGACTCCACGGTAAGGCCTCCCTAGTGGTCCAGTGGTTAGGAATCCACCTGCTAGTGTGGGGGACATGGGTTCAGTGCCTGGGAAAATGCCACCTGCTGAGGGGCAACTGAGCCCATGCACCATGGCTGCTGGGCCCCTGCTCTGAAACCCATGAGCCACAACTACTGAATCCTTTGAGCCCTGGAGCCCATGCTCCCCAACAAGAGAGGCCACCACAGTGAGAGGCCCGTGCACCCCAACTAGAGAGTAGCCCCGCTTACAACAACTGGGGGGAGCCTCCACACAGCAGTGAAGACCCAGCACAGACAAAAATAAATTATAAATAAGTTTTTTTTTTAATCCATGGTAATCTCACTTATTTCTCCTAATTCCAGTGCTCATTTCAATGCCTAGTGTCTGCGAAGAGAGAAAAATCTCCTGAAAATATTAAGGTTTAAATCTTTTTTCTTCAGTATGAAAATCTGGTCTGCGTACCCCCAATATTTGATAAACTGGCACTATTAACAGTTAACTTCTTTTTTTACTTTAAAAACGGTGGATTTTAAGGGTATGTCAACTGTATCTTTTTTTTTTTTTCAATAGTAAAAGATGTTTACCAGTTTTCACAATCAATAGCCAGATTTTTTTTAAAAAGATAATTGCAATTGCAAGCCATATGGAAATATAATTCACCTAACAACAACTAACATTTTAACAGGGAAAACTAGTGTAGAGAACAAAGCTTTACACCCCTGAGATATAAAAGAGCAGACGGAGAGAAGGGCAAAATGGCAAGACCAGAATTACCTGCTTCTGTTTTACCTGCAGGCAAACGTGGCAGGTACCATATGCTTACAGGCTTCATCATGCAAGACCGTAAATGAGCATTTTATATCCCAGTGAATAAACACTATCTTTTTTGTTTGTTTATTAACACATTTACTCAACAAATCTTTGCTGAAGGCACAAGATATCATTATAGCCCTGGAGAGAGATTTGTCGGACATACTCCCGCAAGCACCGAGTTCAGAGTGCAGGGGTGAAAAGAAGGCAGGCCCTGCAAACAACATGGGAAGATCCTAGAGATGCTCTGCATGAGTGGTCCCCAACATTTTTGGCACCAGGGGCTGCTTTTGTGGAAGACTATTCTTCCATGAATTGGGGCTGGGATGGGGAGTGGTTTGGGGATTATTCAAGTGCATTACATTTATTGTACATTTTATTTCTATTATTATTACATCAGCTCCACCTCAGAGCATCAAACAGTAGATCCAGGAGGTTGAGGACCACTGGACAACAATGTCCTACCATCCTTTCCCCCATAAGCTGCTAGGTTCAGGGGAGGCACAGTATTCCTACACTGTGGTAACCAGAGAGTGCTCGTGAGGCCTCGGATGCTCTTTATTAAGTCATTCTGATGCTGACCTTTGTGGATGCTACTCCATGGACACATCTGCAGTTCAGTGATTTTTAACCCAGTTTCAAGGTGACTTGACCCAGTCTCACATGATTTGTGTCATGAAGCTGCTAATCCCTGGAGAAATGCACTGTAGTCTCTCTTTAGAGGACTTACTTCTCTGGGATTCTCTGATACATGCCATGCCTGTAGCTTTGGCAATGGCCAAAGGCCAGACTGGATCCATCTACCTGCTGATGTCTAAGGGGGTGCTAGTAAAAAAGCTCTTTAGAACTTTCTGGAATATGCCTCACAAACCCAGGCCCCAGTATTGTTTCTATTCATTGAAAATAGTGATAATTATAGGTGGGTTTGGAGAAGGAAATGGCAATCCACTCCAGTATTCTTGCCTGGAAAATCCCAGGGACAGAGGAGTCTGGTGGGCTGCCGTCTATGGGGTTGCACAGAGTTGGACATGACTGAAGCGACTTAGCAGCAGCAGCAGGTGGGGTTCCCGGGTAGCACTAGAGGTAAAGAACCCACTTGCCAGTGCAGGAGACTTAAGAAACACAGGTTTGATTCCAGGGTTGGGAAGATCCCGTGGAGGAGGGCACGGCAAGTCATTCCATTATTCTTCCCTGGATAATCCCATGATTGGAGGAGCCTGATGGGCTATAGTTCATAGGGTTGCAAACAGTTGGATATGACTGAAGCGACTTAGCACGAATGTAGGCACAGGCAAGGATGGGAAAAATTCAGATGGTCACGTGCAATGAAATCAATAATAATGGTATTGATATTAATCACAAACAGTTATTGAGCATTTACTGTATCCAGGCACTGAACTAATTTGGTTCTGTGTCACTTGACTTTCATAATTGCTCCCTCTGATAAATAGTATTCTTTTACCCATATTACAGATGATAACACTGAGGCACAGTGAAACTAAATAATTTTCCCAGGGTCATATAGCCTCTTTATTGACCTTAAGGAATATGAGACAGTCAAATTTGATAAATAACCTCAGTTCCATACCCTAAGGGAGAGTTTTATTGCTGTGCTATTTCTTAGGAATTGACAAGGATTGACAAGGATAAGTAGGACTATGTGAAGCTGGCAAATTAAAAAATCTGTATAACATGGAGACTTGCCCTTAACAACTCTCAGTCTAATCAGAGAGACAGAATATTTAAACACACAGAGTTAATAACAATACCAAGTGATGTGTTATACAGCTAAATGCATTATCTTACAAAGTGATTTACAGTAGTATGTCCACATGGGGAAGGTGCCCATACTTCATCTTTGAATGAATGGGCCCAAGAGGAGGCATCCAGACACATTAACTAAAGTGACTCCCTTCTTCAATGTCAGAATAAGCAACGCCTAAGAAATTTGATAAATAATGTTTGAAATAGATTGGCACCAGAAGACCCTGGACATCTCAGGATTCGTTTTCTAAGGATGTATTTCCCATATTTCTTAAAAGTGACAGAGATAAATAACAGGAGCTAGCTGCACAGGGTGGTGGTTTAGTCGCTAAGTCATGTCTGACTCTTGCGATCCCGTGGACCTGTCAGGCTCCTCTGTCCATGGGATTCTCCAGGCAAGAATACTGGAGTGGGTTGCCAATTCCTTCTCCAGGGGATCTTCCCAACCCAGGAATCGAACCCAGGTCTCCTGTATTGCAGGCAGATGATTTACCAACTCAGCTATGAGAGGCTGCACAGGATGGAAGCACAAAATCAATTATCAGTCCTCTTTTCTATTGCCCTACACCTGTGTTCCAGTCTCCACCACTGTGGGATGCTCTCTTCCCCCCTCCATCTATTGAAATAGATCCCATGAAGCTCGAATAACAGGTCTTCTAATACATCTACCCCAATCCTCACTTTGACATGAAGTTTTCCCCTCCAAAGTCCCCTCCTCCTTTGTGCTTTTCTAATGACTTCCATGCTTCCTGTTTTGCACCAGAATCACTTGCTCACCTTCCACTATACCAGCTGCCGGTGTCCATCCTCATTTTTCCGGCCTCCTCTGTAGTGAGGGCTCAGGTTTGCAACACAAATGCAACCAGGATGATGCCTCTGCTGCAGATTTTGAGTCAAGAATTAGGGACTGAAAGAAGCAAAGAAGAGATGAGAATTTGATCTAGCGATAGGGGTTGGTAGTAGTGGCAGCAGTAATATCCTTTTCCTAGAAGCAGCAGTGGAAATATCCCCTGGTGAGCGGTTGGTTAGTGTGGTAGCCAGTGATGCTGGCAGAGCACACTGTGTGTTCCTGGGCAGCAACTGGAGCAGCTGTGTCCTCGTGGTGCCATTTTTGTGGTATGGTTTGGCTCTACCACTGACTGTTCCTTTCTTTCTCTTCTCTCTGACTTCCGGTTCTTCAGCCTTTCCATTGATAGAAAACTTCCTTTTTTTTCCCCAAGAAATTTCTTAACTGCTTAAATCAGCCAGAGATCATTGCTGTTACTTTTTACCAAGAATCTCGGCCTGTACATTTACTTAAGCTATTGTTTCCCTGTTCTGTTCTTAGTGAGGAAGGAAGTTGTTAAATATTACTCTGCCTATGATGACTTTTATAACCACAAGGAGTAGCGCTATGCCAGTTACCTGTCACTAATGGAAAACTCCATGGGATGTTTGGAATAAAAGGGAGAATTTGTTGGAATTGGTATATCCATAAATCTATTTTAAACCTAGCTTATCTTATGTCTGTGATTCCTCTCTATCTTAAAAAAATGGGGGGAATGGTGAAATAATTGCCAAGCCAGCTATAATCAGCAGTCTCTAATTAGATGTTAGAGAGGAAAGTATGGCATCTTCCTTATTCTTAACCTTTGAAAGTTAGATGACAACAGTGATCTTTCCCTTTAGCAAGACTACTCTTGATATCACTGAATTTGTATATTAAGACAAGAGATTTAGAAATCATTTGTTAAAAGAATACATGTCATACCTCACTGCACTGTTTACATTGATGACTTCTTCATGTGCTACATTCATTATGGTACAGCCTAATATTTATATTATGATTATTCTTTTCTAAGCATTTAAATCATCTTACTTGATCCTTAAAACAAGTCTGTGAGGTGGTGATTTGTAAGTCCAAATCCAGAAGTCATTGAGTTCTTGGGTTTTTTTTTTTTTTTTTTTAAAGAAAGGTGCATTTTCTAGGTTAAGTGATTAGGTTCAAGTCACCCAAACCAGTTAGTGAAAAGCTAGAAGTAGACTGTGGTCTTTTGACCCTGAGAAAGCTGGTCTATCAGACTTAAAGGATTGAAATGGGCTTATCAGTCAATCAACATGTCAGCCAAGTATTTTCTTAAGCCTCTGCAGGGTCCTTAACATTGTCCTAACCCCTGCCACTTGAGATCCAGAAAAAACATTTAACATGATCGCTGCCTACAAATATCTTACTTTTCAAATTATTCCCTATGTAAAGGGCCTGAATGGAACATAAAGTGGGGAAAGAGTAGAGGAAGGAAGGAAAAGGCAAAAGATCTCATTTTTGGAGAAAAAGTAAGAAAAGAGATGATTAACAGTAGGTCCTGTCCACTCCTCAGGTGTGAAATATACAAAAACTTAGACTTAAAAATAATGTTGAAAAAAATAATAATAGCAGTAACAACAAAAGCTAGGGAATAGTACAGTATGCCAGGAAATGGTACCTGGAATGTGCAATGAGTCTAACCAGGGGCATTCCTCAGAGGATACATCTGCATTCTACTTCTTGGGACTTGGGAATGTGACCTTATTTGGGGAAAGGCTCTTCACAGATGTATGTCTGAAAACACGGATCCCACTCTGTTTTTGCTTATACTATGACCCTGTGATTTCAGATTATTTTTATTTAAATATATTAAGATTGGTGTGTCTGTTGATCATACCTAAAATAAAAATTGCAGTTGGCCAATCAAAAGCCTTTTCTTTATGAACATATAATGAACACCCTCACCTTTGATGAGATGTGTCAATATCTCAAGATTTCTTTTCAGTCTATCATGAAGTGCTTGTTTTATACTCCTTTTTCTGCATGTTAGCATTTTGGATTATAGCTGTTGATATCCTTTGACTCTTTCAATAAGACCCATTCAGAATTTTTTAAATTAAAGTTTTATACTAGCAATCCTAGGTTTTATTCATCCTTCTTCTCTCCTTTAAAAATATATCTTTATTAACGCTACATGTTTCATTGTATTTGTCCTTTCACTCATAATTTTAATCAACTGCCTTCAACCACATACTACTTAAAGACATGGTGCTAAGGACTAAAAGGAATGCAAAGATAAATCAGGTATGGACTTTGTCTTTTAGAGATTTTGATCTGATAAGCATCTTTAAGTACAAATATTTGAGAAAAATCTTCCAAACATAGCAGTAAAACAAGTTAGAGAGTTATAAGTACCATAAGTCTTTCCAAATCAATTACTGGGAGAGTTAGACAACCCCACAGAGCTCCCAGGCAGCAATGGCCTTCAGTGGAGAAGTCTTGTGGGATCAGAGAGGGATCTATGTAAGAGAAAGAGTGTGCCCAAAACACTGGTAATAGACATCTCTGAGGGATCAGATGGAGGAACATGTTCCATTTTTAGCAGCTTCAAACGGCCCATTTCCTTTCTTGAGCATTGATGTCTGCTGCTGAATGGTTTGTTTTCTCATTCATTGACTGGCAGATGGATAAAGCCTATGCCATTTCTTGATGCACTTGTTCTCCCACTCTTCCCCCTTGCCATCCACCTCAAGATCACCCTGCCTTAACTTCTGCAGTGTCAGCTGCAACTCTCTCTTTCTCCACATCCAAGGGATAAGCTGCTTTCTTCCCAGCAGGTGTCATTGCTTATAAAGGAAGCTGACTTGACAGGCAGAACTCTGTTATATAAATAAAGCCAGGTGTTGTTATCCCCATTTAACAGCAAAAATACTTGAGATTCAAAGGGAGTCATTTCCTTTAGGTTGTGCTGTGCTAAGTTGCTTCAATTGTGTCTGACTCTTTGCAACCCTGTGGACAGGAGACCGCCAGGCTCTTCTGTCCACGAGATTCTCCAGGCAAGAATACTGGAGTGGGTGGTCATGCCTTTTTCCAGGGAATCTTCTGGACTCACAGATCAAATTCGCATCACTTACATCTCTTGCATTGGCAGATGGGTTCTTTACCAGTGGCTTCAACCGGGAAGCCCTTTCCTTTAGGTTATATATTGCCAAAAGTTCATTTGGGTTTTTCCCTTGTTTAATGAAACAACTAAGACTCATTCTACTATTAAATGGACATGTTTGCTTTTACAGCACATACTGAGATTCAAATGTTCTACCATGGAGAAGCAAAAAAAAAAACTAAAGTTTTGGAGATAGATGTAGGGATAGAGGGAAGAATACTACTTTCTCCTAAGAATCTGATTTATGTCAAGTGTGTTTTAGACAGATGATAGAGACATCACTTAATTCTAACAGCAACCTTAAGAGGAATTATTGTCTCCATTTTCACCAATGAGACAAATGAGACTTAGATTATGTTCATTTATTAATATAAATGAGCTAGCATTTATTAAGCAGCCATTGTAGTAGATATTGTTATACACATTTCATTTAAAACTCAACCATAGAACTGTGTGAAAAGTATCACTCTTTACATTTTATAGAGGAAGAAACTAACATTCAGAGAGACTGTGAGATTTCTTGATGCTAACTCTTCTATCATTGCTTTTATAACATTTTTGCCTCTCATTGTCTTTATTTTTCCCTAAAATTTCAGTTAGCTTAATATTTTACTTTATGCAGCGATTCAATTTTTGTGTTATATTTACCCTCAACTATTTAGCTCTAATTACTGGTAAATTCTGGTAAATTCCTTCAACTTTGTATTCAAACTCTTTATTGAGCTTATTATATGGTCAAACATGTTTTCATTTCCCAAGATCTTATATTGTTTCTGATGTTGATTTTTTTTTAAATAATATTCTCTTCTTGTTTTATGGCTATAGTATCTGGAATCTCTCTGCATATATTAATTAGAGCTTGAAAATATCTTTCCTAAATTATCTGTTATCTTTGGGATTAATCACTCTATTTATTTTGAACTTACGTTTTTACAACGTTGATTTTCCTCAAATTTTGTTCATCTTAGCTCTCTTTTTTGTTAGGGACTTCTGTTCAGTGACTTTTAGTTATCTGTCCTATATAGAATGGAGACATAGGCTAATTCATAAAGGTAAATGGTTTACACTCTCTTCTCTACTATATATGTAGCTCTGTTTTCACCAGGCTGTTCTCTAAAGGGAAGTGGCCACCTGGGAGCTCTGTGTGTGAACAAACAATGTCACTTCATAAGCCTATGTTTAGGGAGTGCTGACACAGAGAAAGTCCTTTTAATGCTAGAATGAGTTTCTTCTCTGGGTTCTAACACCCTCATCATAAGTACCAGCTTTTCCCAGACAGATGGTTGAATTTCTTTAGAAAACAGTTGTCCAGTTCCTGCCTGGGGGTATACACAGGGCAGCCAGTTGGTTTGGGTCAAAGGAGGTGGAAGAAAGGATAGGGAGCTGACCAGAGCAGATGCTCTGAAACTAGTCTTTCAATGAATCACTGCCTTCTGCCCACTACCCATTCACGATTTCCATTACTTGCTGAGGAATACTGTGGATCTTCTGTGATCCTGTTGGAAAGATGTATTTCCAGGTGATGGGACAAGACAAATTTTTTGCATATTCTAGACTTCAGATTCCTCCAGCTTCTTTTATTTAATAAGTTGTTCTCATACACTGGATTTTTCTAGAGTAAACTTGCCGGCACTTCTCCTAACAAAGGCTCCTACCCCATTTCTCTTTTTTTCTGGGCATATTCTTCTGTGAAGTTCTTGCTATCATTTTGATGAAGCGTTGGAAAATGGAGGAAGCTAAACCCTGAACTCATCTTTATCTTTCTGAACTAAAGTAAGTTTAAGATGACAATAGGTAACACTTGAAAATCAGTGAAAAAAAAAATGCTTAATTTTGGTGTAAACAATTTGGGCTTCTACTAAGATTTTAATAAGGGAGCCAGAGTAGTATGGTAGTGGAAGCTTATTTTAGACCCCTGAATTAAGTGGCTGAAGCTCTGACATATGAACTTAGATAGAATTGCTCTTAATAACATATAACAACACTTCAAGGGAATGTATACTAACATTTTTTTTCTCCACTATGTGTTATGTGGGAGTGGGGGCAATGCCTTTCTAAGTAAATTTTTATGTGTAACATAAATGTTTATTCTTCTGAACCTTACCATTTTTTGCAAATATTTATGCAAATTCCCAGGTGCACTTTAAAATACCAAATAAAAGGCAAGAGGCACAAAAGATATATTCAGGAACCTCAACTGAAGCAAAGCTGTCAAAAAGTGTGTTGAAAAGAAACTAAAGTTACTATAACTTTTTTTTTCTCCTGCTATCTGTGGTTTAAACTACACAGTCCATTTTTTTTTTTAACAGAAATAAAGCACCTGTTGAGATTTTTGGATACATCTTTATATTTTATCAAATTATTAAAGACTTTATAGTGTGTAACATCTTTGAGCTTGATCAGTCGTCTTTGCAACCCCATGGACTGTAGCCCACCAGGCTTCTCTGCCCATGGGGATTCTCCAAGCAAGAATGCTGGAGTGGGTTGCCAGGCCCTCCTCTTTCAGTCAGTTCAGTTCAGTCACTCAGTTCGGTCTGACTATTTGCAACCCCATGGACTGAAGCATGCCAGGCTTCCCTGTCCATCACCAACTTCTGGAGCTTACTCAAACTCCTGTCTGTTGAGTCGGTAATGCCATCCAACCATCTCATCCTCTGTCATCGCCTTTTCCTCCTGCCTTCAATTTTTCCCAGCATCAATTTTTCCAATGAGTCAGTTCTTCGCATACGGTGGCCAAAGTATCGGAGTTTCAGCTTCAGTATCAGTTCTTCCAACGAGTATTCAGGACTGATTTCCTTTAGGATGGACTGGTTTGATCTCCTTGCAGTCCAAAGGATTCTCAAGGGTCTTCTCCAACATCACAGTCCAAAAGCATCAATTCTTCAGCACTCAGCTTTCTTTATGATCCAACTCTCACATCCATACATGACTACCAGAACATCTTTAGGCTCTATTAAATCAAATTGACTATCTTTAGGTAAAGTTTGGTATGTGTGTGTGTTCAGTTGCTTCAGTCATGAACGACTTTTTGCTACCTATGGACTGTAACCCCCCAGGCTCCTCTGTCCGTGGGATTCTTTAGGCAAGAATATTAGAATGGGTTGCAGTGCTCTCTTCCGAGGGATCTTCCTGACCCAGGAATTGAACCCATATCTCCTGCGTCTTCTTCATTGAAGGCAGGTTCTTTATCCACTGATCCATACCTGTTAGTAATGAGGTAACACAATTTTTTTCCCCAGTACTACTCTTAAACATATCAATTTAACTTAAATCTTGAAAAAGAGAAACTCATGCAAACTTTTGGTCTTGTCTTGTGAGAATCATATGAAAGTGGATTAAAGTATTCATCATGTATCACAGTAATCAAGTTCGATTGCAAGATGCCATATTGGGGATAAAGATTTAAAATGATAATTGAAATGATTTTTAATGTTTGTTGTATATTTTATTAATAATTTTCCTTTAGGTAATTTTCTTGACGCATGGAGTCAGTAAGTTGATTTCCATCAACCAGACAGTCTTAGACTCTTGAAGATCAGAAGGCTGCCTTAAGCACATTCACCTTGGCAGCTGATCTTGGCATTCAGGGTCATGTAATTTCCTAGTGAAGATGAGTCAGAATGCTCTCCTTTTTATACTACACGAGAGCCATGTTCATAGCAAGCATAAAAAAGTAATAAATGAATGAATGAAACAAATGAGTAACCTATTTGTGGAGGAGGAGCTACACTGTCATTAGGAATGATTAAATAGGTCTCAAAATAACTGTTTCTTTTTGGTGCTTCCTGGTTGTTTAAAAATAAAAACAGAAAAATAATCACTAGCTTCTTTGACATGTTGGTCTCACTCAAATATCATCTTATGACAGTAACATTTCAATTACCTCATGCGATTAGAAAATTATTCACCTAATCAGGCTCACAAAATACTGATTTTGTGACTCGACTTACCATATTCCTTCCTAAATGTGCTTTATCTTTTATAGTCTCTCAGCTAGAGTCAGCCCTGTCAGAGCTTTTCAAGGTAGAAACCTGGAAATCATCCCCATCACACCCAGTTTTCACCTCTTACATGATTCATTCATTGGACCCACCAGGCACTGTCCCAGGTAATGGGTTTGGAGCAGTGATCAAAATAGACATTGTGTCTATTTTCACAGAGCTTGCATTCTAGTAGGAGAAGACGAAATAGACAAATAGGTGTGCCAGCTGTTCAGTGGAGAGAAGTACTGTGAAGAAAAATAAGCAAGAAAAGACACAGAATGCTGTAGAACTTCATCCATTCTCATCCTCCCTTGATTCAGAGTTCCCTATTCTCTCCCAGAGGACAGCAGCAAGTCTTCTTCATCATGTCTGCCCTGTGCTGTGCTTAGTTGCTCAGTCGTGTCTGACTCTTTGAGACCCCAGGGATGGTAACCCACCAGGCTCCTCTGTCAATGAGATTCTCCAGGCAAGAATACTGGAGTGGGTTGCCATGCCCTCCTCCAGGGGATCTTCCCGACCCAGGGATCGAACCCACGTCTCTCCCATTGCAGGTGAATTCTTTACCAGCTGAGCCACCAGGGAAGCCCTGTTGGATGTTTAGTCTGTCTAGAACAGTAGTAAGATCTTTTCAATTTCCACCTTAAATTTTTCAGTGTTTTGTCACCTTTAAGAAAAAGCCTCCGCTCCTTTCCATAACATACTGACCTTCTGAGACCTTGCCACTGCCTTTGTTTCTAGCCTCATTGTTTCAGCCTCTCTGTCCTGTGTTGTCTAGCTGTTTCCTATAGTTCCTACCACAGACATCAGAGATGTTTTGTGTGCATGTCTTTGCTCTTGTTGCATTCATAATAGTAGCTAATCTCTTCCAGTGTTTACCACGTATTGCTATGCCTACTGCTTAGGAGGTCACCTCTACTCCTTCACTTGCCTGATATCCCTTCATTCTGTAATACTTTTATCCATGAAACCTTCTGAGATGTATTTCCCCTGCCCAATAAATGCATATCAATTTCATAAGCTCCTATACTGCCCAGTGCTTCTTTGCCACTGCAATTGCATACTGGATTGTAATAATCTTTTTGTGACTCCTTTACTCCTATTAGGAACTGCTTGAGAGCAAGGGCCATGTTTTCCTTTGTTCTGTCTACTCAGTGTCTAGCATAGTCCTTGATCCATATTAGGAATGCAGGGCTTGCTTGTTAAATGAATGAATGAATGAGTCAGTGACATTTTAAAGACCCAAAATCTAGGCATCAAAGAAGTTCTGAAATATAGAGTGGGGGGAAGACCAAGGAGAAGAAAAATATTCAGGAATCCTGAGAAGCCAAAAATAGTAATAGTACTCGCAAATAGCCTACCAGGCTTCTCTGTCCATGGGATTTTTCAGGCAAGAGTACTGAAGTGGGTTGCCATTTCCTTCTCCAGGGGATCTTCCCGACCCAGGGATTGAACCCAGGTCTCCTGCATTGTAGGCAGATGCTTTACCCTCTGAACCACCAGGGAAGTCCCTAGTACTCACAAAGCCATGCCGTAAATACAAGAGAAACAACAGCAATGGCACCAAGCCATCAATAGCTCTCATTTTATTGATGAATAAAAACATACACAAGGGAAAGCACTTTACAAATAAGACAATAAATATCAAAGTGATTACTAAGTAGAAACACTTAGAGGACAGCACTGTATATAGGGCAATACTTATGACAAAATGCAAAAGGTATTCGTGCAGGAGAGAAATACAGATCAGGACTGGAATGGGAGTTGTTGTTTAAACAGGATTCAGTGATGACCAGACCAGAGAGATGATGAGACAGGGGGATTGTTCAGACAAGACAGACAACATGAGTTGGGGCTTAAATGAAGGAGCAAGCAGCAGCAGTGGAAGAGGAAGATTAAAAACCAAAACTGAATCCTTAGTGGAACCTGGCTACAAATAAGCATTTCCATGGTAGCCCTGCCTCTAGGAACAATCTGTGGGCATGGAGGCTACAATTGAGTTTCTCAAGGAAAACTATCAGGCAATATTGGCATGATCCCCTAGCCAGCACAAAAATTAGAGAGAAGCTACACGCACACATGACATATGCTAGAGATATTTGTCTTGATTAAAAAAAAATCTTTATAACAAGAATATTAATGCCTTAATTTGTATTGCAAATCTGTTAGGTTTTGTAATACAGAAGCCCACTGCCTAGGAGGTCACCACTACCCCAACTAATATTATTAGGGTAAGGTAATTCAGACAAAGATTATTTTCAAGTATCTATTGCCAAACTGGTGTGAATTTTCATATTCATACAATTATCTTAAATAATGTTTAGCTCCTAACAGGGCTCTGGGAATATACTAGTGAAATAAACATGTGTAGAAAAAACTTGAGGAGAAGGCAATGGCACCCCACTCCGGTACTCTTGCCTGGAGAATCCCATGGACGGAGGAGCCTGGTGGGCTGCCATCTATGGGGTCGCACAGAGTCAGACATGACTGAAGCGACTTAGAGGCAGCAGCAGCAGAAAAAACTGGAGCCAACTCAAAGTCCTAAAAAATAGGATGCCATAAGCACTGAAAATGAGCTAATATTACTTGTAAAAAACTGAATGAATCCCTCAAATATATAACTGAATGAAATTTATAAGAATGATTAAAAAATAAACTCAGCATCATTCCAGTTTTTTAAACATCTGATATAAGAAAATAGCAAAGGTTATTTACAGATGAATATATGAGGAAAAGTAAGGCAATTATTTTTTTTTAAATTAGCTACTGTTTACCTCTTGGAGGGCTTCCCAAGTGGCTCAGTGGTAAAGACTCTGACTGCCAATGCAGGAAATGCAGGAGACCGGTCCAGCGGGTCGCAGAGAGTCTAAGGCGATTGAGCATGTGCCTCTTGGAGGAAGGGGGGAGATTCCATATGGAGAGGTTTCTAGGGAATATAAAGATTTTGGTTACATTTACTTTTAACTGGTGATGGAATCATGGCATTTATTTTTCTTTATCTATACACTATACTGCTGCTGCTAAGTCACTTCAGTCATGTCTGACTCTATGCGACCCCATAGACGGCAGCCCACCAGGCTCCCCTGTCCCTAGGATTCTCCAGGCAAGAACACTGGAGCGGGTTGCCATTTCCTTCTCCAATGCATGAAAGTGAAAAGTGAAAGGGAAGTTGCTCAGTCGTGTCCGACTCTTAGCGACCCCATGGACTGCAGCCTACCAGGCTCCTCCACCCGTGGGATTTTCCAGGCAAGAGTACACTATACACACATATTATATATAATGTATATATAATATATAATTAACATCTCTTTACATTATATACATATCTTTATATATGTGTTATAAGGTTCATAATTTTCTTAATGATGAAACACTTTTATCTATGGGAAGTCCTGTGTTAGTTGGTCCACATGTGAATCAGAAGTTTCAAAATGTGTGTGAATTCTCCCTGACTCTGCCTTCACCTGATGGGCTAAGTGAACCGTCACAAAGCTAACAGCATTATTTCAGTCAGCCTGGCAATTGATACCAATCATCGCAGCTGACTTTTCCACCTAGCAATCTGTGCCAATTGTTACCGCGAGCGAAGTGAGCCAATTGCTTGAGACCAGGTTTTATTAATTTATATTAAAATTTAGCCTTAGACAGATTGGGGAATTAAAAGGGCAAGCCGAAAATGCCACAAGGAATCTAGAATATTTTGAAGCCAGTGCTTTCATTTTAAAACAGAAACCTTTATTCAGAATGATTGGAAATCAAAAGCCTATTCGAGTGCACATCATTTCTGGCAATTGTATAATTCATAAATAGACAAATGGCTTATGAAATGCGATGAAAAAAACATACTCCTAAGGAGGTATCATCCATGCCAAGTTTACCGCTGAGATCATAAACCAGTGACAATAGGGGTTAATAATAGAAATGTTGGTAGTCCTCTGCTTATAATAGAACAAACAGCGCTACTATAATTACAATTTTCTTTCTCCCCCTGTTATATAGAAATGAATCAATATCCAAGTAGAGAAAGGATAAAAATGTCTTCAATAATTTAAACTGCTCTTCAAAGGAATTGGCTTCTTAGGTCTGCAAAGTCAATTGTATCATTCAAAATTATTACAAGGTTATTTATCAAATAGTGTAAATTAAAATTTGTTTTGACCTATTGAGGCTATTTTATGTTATTTTCAACTAGAGACTGAATAATCATGAACAATTTCCTTTTCTTTACCAAGTTACTTTAAAAAAGAATCAATATGTTATTTCAACGAATGTTTAGAAGAGTCAGCTCTTCATGTGATCTCTCACTAAGTTATGCCAACACCAAGCCAAGTATATATGGATACTCCTTGCCTGGCTTGTTATTAATTAGGTCCAGGGAAACATTTGATTAGGGCTTGTAGCAATAACTCATATATCTTGCACAGACTATTATTATTTCCAGGAAAATAACAGCCAATCTGATTGAATTTCAACAGGAAATTTAGGATAAGTAAGTAAAAATGAGGATGTCTACAAATGAGAAATGTGTATTTTCCATATAACCAGAAATTCAACTGGGTTAAAAAAAAAAACTTGGAATGTGATCTAAGTTAAAACAGTAGTGAGTCTAAATTCTGTGTGGTATTTTGTTTCTTATTTTCTTTACTATTTATCTTCAAGAAAATTAGAGATACCAAGGGAATATTTCATTCAAAGATGGGCACAATGAAGGAAAGAAATGGTATGGATCTAATAGAAGCAGAAGATATTAAGAAGAGGTGGCAAGAATACACAGAAGAACTACACAAAAAAGATCTTAATGACCTAGATAACTATGATGGTGTGATCACTCACCTAGAGCCAGACATCCTGGAATGCAAAGTCAAGTGGGCCTTAGGAAGCATCTATATGAATAAAGCTAGTGGAGGTGATGGGATTCCACCTGAGCTATTTCAAATCCTAAAAGATAATGCTGTGAAATTGCTGTACTCAATATGCCAGAAAATTTGGAAAACTCAGCAGTGGCTACAAGACTGGAAAAGGTCAGTTTTCATTCCAACCCCAAAGAAAAGCAATGCCAAAGAATGTTCAAACTGTCGCACAATTGCATTCATCTCACACGCTAACAAATGAATGCTCAAAATTCTCCAAGATAGGCTTCAACAGTATGTGAACCACAAAATTCCAGATGTTCAAGCTGGACTTAGAAAAGGCAAAGGAACCAGAGATTAAATTGCCAACATCCACTGGATCATAGAAAAAGCAAAAGAATTCCAGAAAAACATCTACTTCTGCTTCACCAACTATGCCAAAGCCTTTGACTGTGTGGATCACAACAAACTGCAGGCAATTCTTAAAGAGATGAGAATATCAAACCACTGTACTTGCCTCCTGAGAAATCTGTATGCAGGTCAAGAAGCAACAGTTAGAATCAGACATGGATCAATGGACTGGTTCCAAATTGGAAAATGAGTACATCAAGGCTATATATTGTCATACTGCTTGTTTTACTTCTATGCAGAGTACATCATACACAACACTGGGCTGGAAGAAGCACAAGCTGGAATCAAGATTGCTGGGAGAAATATCAATAACCTCAGATATGCAGATGACACGATCCTTATGGCTGAAAGCAAGAGGAACTAAAGAGCCTCTCGATTAAGGTGAAACAGGAGAGTGAAAGAGCTGGTTTAAAACTCAGCATTCAGACTGTGAAGATCATGACATCTGGTCCCATCACTTCATGGCAAATAAATGGGGAAACAATGGAAACAGTGAGAGACTTTATTTTCTTGGGCTCCAAAATCACTGAAGATGGTGACTGCAGCCATGAAATTAAAAGATGCTTGCTTGTTGGAAGAAAAGCTGTGACAAACCTAGACAGCATATTAAAAAGCAGAGACATTACTTTGCTGACAAAGGTCCATCTAGTCAAAGCTATGGTTTTTCCAATAGTCATGTATGAATGTAAGAGTTGAACCTAAAAGAAAGCTGAGCACTAAAGAATTGATGCTTTTGAACTATGGTGTTGGAGAAGATCTTGAGAGTTCCTTGGACTGCAGGGTGATCAAACCGGTCAATCCTAAAGGAAATCAACCCTGAATATTCTTTGAAAGGACTGATGCTGAAGCTGAAGCTCCAATAATTTGGCCCCCTGATGTGAAGAGCTGATGCATTATAAAAGACCCTGATGCTGGGAAAGATTGAAGGCAGGAGGAGAAGGGGAGAGCAGAGGATGAGATGGTTGGATGGCATCACCGACTCAATGGACATGAGTTTAAGCAAGCTCCAGGACAGCTCCAGGGAAGCTTGGCATGCTGCAGTCCACGGGGTCACAGAGTTGGACACGACAGAGCGACTAAAGAACAACAGTCTTTGTTTGCAGGAGGAACTTACATAAAATATTGGTGAAATTTTGCATTAAAGAAATCTTTTGAGAGAAGAGTCATATTTGCAAACCTACATAATGCATTTATTGAGATCGAGTTCAAAGGTGAAAATAAAAGTTGAAGAAGGAAGCAAGTTTTCACTTTTTGTTTATCTACTTCTGCTTTTTCTTTCAGTGAGTATTTCATTTCTGTTTTCCGATGCAGTAACACATTTTTTAAGAATAATGCTGATTGACCTTCTTGTCTTTCTGTTTAGCCCTTGATCTGATCAGCTAATTTTTTCCTACTTATTATTCTGTTATGTATCTGCCCTAGGAATCCCTGTTCATCTTTCTCTTACTCTAGTTCTCCCCACTCTTGGCCACCAACTGTACTTGCAGGAACCCTGGCTCACCTCTAAATCGTCTGTGATGGTAGGTATGGGACTTGGTTACTCTAAAACTCATTTCACTCATTTCTAAGAGTCTCAGGTAAAGGAGTGTTTCTGAAATAAATGTGAAAACTCTCAGAATGCCCCTCAAATTCATTCAGCTTGCAAACTACATCATGACCGCATGGCTAACGATACAAACAGAAGGTAGCAGGGATCTTGGAGCCGAAGTATTCTTCTAAGTACTTCCTGTTTCATCTCCTTAACTTTTCTCATGGCCCTATGAAATACGTATTATTTCTGTTTTTATCTTACAGATACGGAAACTGAGATTCCAAGAATTTAAGTGTTTTACACTAAGGCTTAGAGTCTCCAGAGCCCACTCATCCAGCCAGTATGCAGACTCTCCAAATACCTGTACATTAATATATTAAAACATTCAATAAGATGAATGAAAAAAGCCAATACACTTTCCAACTTCAATATAACTGACTCTTGTCTTCCTGAAGGTCTTGTCCATATTGAATAATGAATAATCACAGCTTCTACTTCTTTGTGACTGAAATCATTTTCTAGTTTTAGATTCCATTTCCTTGCAGATGGTACTCAATTTTACCAAGTCGATCTGGCTATCTCTCTTAAGTGACATATTCTACTTATGGTCTAACACAAACCTACCATCTTGCCAAATTCTCAACTTTGACTGGAAAAAATCAAATTCCTGACATTCTCTTCCAGCTGCACTTTTGAAGAATCTCCTTGTACATTTGAAAGAAATGAACAAACCACAATCTTTTATGTGCACTTTTCTCATTTCTACCACCAAGCTAAGATTAGGATTCACTTTGCTCAAATTGTTTTCTGGACCAAAGCTGATTATTTCATCTTTGTTGATATGTTTACTATTTCTCTCTTTATTCCTGCTTCCACAAATAAATTTATATGTTGGCTTCTTTACAAACTCTTTGTGTATATTTATGTAGAACTTTAGACTTCTTTGTTCTAGCATCTATATAATTAGACTAAGATTGCTATACATTTATTATTTTTTATAAAAATACTTTATTTATATTTATTATTTTTTAATTAATTAATTTTTTTTTACTTTACAATATTGTATTGGTTTTGCCATACATCAACATGCATCTCCCATGGGTATACATGTGTTCCCCATCCTGAACCCCCCTCTCACCTCTCTCCCCATACCATCCCTCTGGGTCATCCCAGTGCACCAGCCCCAAGCTTCCTGTATCCTGCATCGAACCTGGAGTGACAATTCATTTCTTATATGATATTATACATGTTTCAATGCCATTCTCCCAAATCATTCCCCCCCCTCCCTCTCCCACAGAGTCCCAAAGACTGTTCTATACATCAGTGTCTCTTTTGCTGTCTCACATACATGGCTGTCGTTACCATCTTTCTAAACTCCATATATATGCATTAGTATACTATATTGGTGTTTTTCTTTCTTGCTTACTTCACTCTGTATAATAGGCTCCAGTTTCATCCACCTCATTAGAACTGATTCAAATGTATTCTTTTTAATGGCTGAGTAATACTCCATTGTGTATATGTACCACAGCTTTCTTATCCATTCATCTGCTGATGGACATCTAGGTTGCTTCCATGTCCTGGCTATTATAAACAGTGCTGCGATGAACATTGGGGTACAGGTGCCTCTTTCAATTGCTATATATTTATTCTTACTACTCTTACTCTATTATTACTGTGCATCTTCTGACCAGCATAATATCTTATAATTCATTTTGATGAAACTGAGCCTTATCATATTCTTTAAATTTTAGAGTTCTCTAGGAAGTCATCGTGTCTTCTAAAGTTCTGTGCACTCTATATTGATGAACACAGTTCTAAATGCTACAGCATTTAGATAATAAAGATTAAAGAAGCATAATAGATGCTTCAGGGCTTCCCTGGTGGCTCAGATAGTACAGAATCCACTTGCAATGAGTGAGACCTGAGTTCAGTCCCTTGGTTGGGAAGATACCCTGGAGAAGGAAATGACAAACCTCTCCAGTATTCTTGCCTGGAGAATCCCATGGACAGAGGAGCCTGGCAGGCTACAGTCCATGGGGTTGCAAAGAGTCGGACGTGACTGAGTGATTAAGCACAGCATATAGATTCCTCAGCTCAGTCTCTTCATTTTACACAAAAAGAAGCTGAGGTGTATATATCAGAAATCTGGATTAATAGCATTATTTTCTCATTCACAGACTTACTCATTATTTACATTATTAAGCACCTATACTGTTCCAGATATTTTTAAGATATTATCTTCAATTCCACAACCATCAGTGTTGTGGTCATTTACCACTACTTCTAGATGAGGAAACTGAAGCAGAGTTTCCTTGACCGTGATCATACACTTAGTGGAAATCTGGGATGCAAAGTCAATTTGTCTGGCTTCATAACCTGGAGTAACTACTTTATTTCATTATACTTCTTACCTAAGATATCAAAACATCCATTTTACTAGCAAGCTCCTTTCTGGAAGTATCAAGTCATGTAAGACCACAGCATTCAGCATTTAAGCCATTAGCCCTTTTAAGCCAATCCTTAAAGCCCAACTAAAATTTAACCATTTAATTGAAAAGAAGATGAGTTCTTTCAGAATATATTTGCATGTCTTAATAAAAATTACTAAGCATTTTGTCCTAAGGAATTCAAAGGTGACTTTTCAAATGTGTTATTTTGCTGACTGTTCTGAGCTTATGAAATAATTGGGGAAGTGGAAGTATTCTGGGATAGATGCCCTTCATAATGTTCTTTCTTACTGCTTACCAAGAGTTCTAAGATGATCCCCCAGATTTCCTGCCTTAATCCTTGAAGAACTGTCTCTGGTGATTAGGTTATGTTATATGGCACAGTTAACATTAAGATAGATTATTTAAATGGGCCTAACCTGATTACATGAGCACTTTAAAAGCTGAATTTTCCCTTGTTGGAAACAGAAGAGGAAGTTAGAAAGTTTAAACTTAAGAAGGATTTGACATTTCATTTCTGGCTTGAAAATGTATGGGGCTGTGTGCCAAAGAATGCAGTTGGTCTAGAATTTTAGAGCAATCTCTAGTTGACAGACAGTAAAGAAATAGAAACTTTAGTCCCAAATAATGAGGAACTGAATTTGGCCAATAACCAGGATTGGCTTTAGGTACATTATTTATCAGGGCCTCCAGATGAAAACTCAACCCCTCTGGAAAACCTAGTGATTCCATGCCACTAATCTATAAAATTGTGAGCCAAAGAGATGTTAGTTTAAGGCACTGAATTTGTAATAATTTGTTACTCAGCAGCAGATGACTAATACACCAATCTTCCTTAACTCAATCAGCCTCCATTTCATCATAATAAGTGTAGGCTTTGAACAAGTATTTTAAACACATAAAAACATATTAAAATGCATTAAAACACACTTTAATGACTTCTATTACAATTACATTATGAGCTTGTTTCTTTCTCATTTTTAGGGAGAACAAATAATCTGAATGTTGGAAAACATTCTACCTTCACTGACATTTTGCTTTGTGAGGAGGCATGTCTTTCCCTGCTGTTCTCTTAAGGCAAGATTGTTTTTGCTCTTATTTCATATGTAGATCAAGGACAAAACATTGGAGTGTATGGTCTCTTTGTTGTTCTAGTGACTTCCAGACTGTTACTACCATTACTATTTCTGCTTGAGTTCTTTTTTTTTTTAGTGTTTATTCTTATTGCATTTATTATTATTTTTTTTAATTTTATTTTATCTTTAAACTTTACATAATTGTATTAGTTTTGCCAAATATGTGACAACTACCCTATCTATGTCCATACCCCCTTCTTCCCTACTATAATCTTGGGCACACTTAATTATCCATTACATATTTTATCTTTCACCTCACTGTCTAATTGGAGAAGGGAATGGCAACCTAGTCCCATATTTTTGCCTGGAGAATTCCATGGACGCAGGAGCCTTGCAGGCTACTGTCCATGGGTTGCAGAGTCAGACACAACTGAGCACCTAATACATTCACTGTCTAATACTATTCCCAAAAATCTGCTATTGTTCTTGGTGACTTGAAAATCCACAGAGATGAATACAACAATAGTTTAGAGGTCCAGTTCCTCAGCCTCATCTTCTCTATCTTTTGCTTCATTCTGCCTAAGTAGTTCTCACATTTGTATCTTGAACTTCGCCATAAATAGATACTTAACTTCCAAAATCTGTGTTTCAAAAATTCAATTTCTAGCCCATTTGCTCAAGCACTTTCACTATAACTGTCCCTTTACCTCATGATCCTCCCAATGCTTTCTCACTAGTCTCTGCTTTTCCCCATTCCATATTCACCCCTATTTAGCCTAAAATCTAAGACTTTTCATTCTAACATAACCTTGAAAATACCCTCTACTTCCTGATTTCTCTCCTTTGATTGTTCTTGTCTTGCAAAGCCTCAATTTTGAAAAAAACCTACCATCAACCTTCTGTATGTCTTCATGGGAGCAGTTATACATTGCTATACATTGCAAGGAGATCAAACCAGTCAATCCTAAAGGAAATCAGTCTGGAATATTCTTTGGAAGGACTGATGCTGAAGCTGATATTCCAATACCTTGGCCACTTGATACAAAGAACTGACTCATTGGAAAAGACTCTGATGCTGGGAAAGATTGAAGGCAGGAGGAGAAGGGGACGACAGAGGATGAGATGGTTGGATGGCATTACCGACTCTATGGACAGGAGTTTGAGTAAGCTCCAGAGTTCGTGATGGACAGGGAGGCCTGGCATGCTGCAGTCCATGGGGTCACAAAGAGTCAGACATGACTGAGCGACTGAACTGAAGTGATACATTGCTAGAAAAAACCACCCTGTCAAAGCTGGCTGGTTTCACTTTAAAACTCAAAGATCAAAGTGACATGCAATAACATCCAGTCATCTTATCATGTTTCTATAGAAGGCATACTTTTCCTACACCCTAAAAAGACTATACATTCTCTCCTCTCTTCAAACATTCCTCACCCCTATTCTACTCATTACAACCTGATGAATTCATTTCATATTTTATTGAGAAAACAGAAGGCATTTGATAGGAAATGCTTCATGTTTTCCCCACCATCTCTAAAATCCCAACTGTGCTGAAATCTACCTTCTTTTGTTTCCCTCTTATTTCAGTTGAGGGTGATCGCTCCCTGTCCCCCCATCATCAAATGAAAGCTCTTCCTCTGGACCTCAGTCCCTCTTCTCACAGTATTCATGACTCTAGCTTATTTAGTTTTCTCTCCTTTCTACTAGATCATTCCCATCAGCATATAAACACAGCCTAGAATCTTCCATCATAAATAAAAATGCATCCTTTTTCCTCACCTATCATTCCATTTCTCTGGACCCCTTCAAAGTTAAGCTTAAAAGCTGTATACAACAGTTGTTTACATATCTTAACCTCCCACTACAGAGTGATTTTTTTACCCAATAATTCCTCTGAAACTGCCTTTATCAAGATCACAATAACACTGAGTGACCTACTGTAATAGACCACTTTCTGATTTATATTTCTTAGACTTTCAGCAATCTTCACCAGAGTCAACCACTCCTTCCTTCTTGAAATATTGCCCTCTTTGAACTTTCCCAACAATGCTTTCCTGGTTTTCCTCAACTCAGTGCCTACTCCCTTTTTCTCTGTTTCTCTTCTTTTTCTTTTTGCTTCAAAATGCTTGAATTCCTTACTGCTCATTATTGAGTTTTTTTTTTTTTTTCCCTACATGCTTTTCTTGGAGATTTTACCCATCTTCATGCTTATGGCACTCTATGATTCATCCTCAGCCCATATTTCTCCTGCAAGGAAGACTGGGGTTTCCCCAGTGGCTCAGTGGTAAAGAATCTGCCTGCAGTACAGGAGATGTAGGAGACGCAGTTTCCATGCCCTGGTCAGGAAGATCCCTTGGAAGAGGGCATGGCAACCCACTCCAGTATTCTTTGCTGGAGAATGCCATGGATAGAGGAGCCTGGTGGGTTATGGTCCGTGGAGTCACGAAGTCAGACACGGACTGAAGTCACTTAGAATGCATGTACGCTCAAGGCTGTAGCAATGCTTCCTGAAAATGCTACAGTAGGCAATGACAGCTGCAGAATGAAGACAACCACAACTTTTGAGGCTTCTTACAAAAATACTCTTAGCTTTAGGATTAAAGGGCCTAAACGAAAATTCAGAATTTTGGAATTCAAATTTCTAGAAACAGAGCAGATGTTTCTGGCACAGTTCCTAAGAGTGACACCAGGCAAGAGCACAGGGCAAGACCCCTTTTTCTGTTACATTTAAGAAAAATGGCTGGATATCAGGATAACTGTGGCTGACTGCAATAGCCAGTGCCCATGGGTTTGGAGCACTGGTTGGCACTTCATCAATAATGACAATGATGCAATCACACTGGTAAGAAGTTGGAGGTGAGTCATGACCTACAGTATCCCACTTATTAATAAAAGTATAGAAATATGATTTGATGCTCTAATAGACAAAAGATTTATATTTTAAAAAACTTTCCACCAATTTTGGGTAGGGTGGAGGTTAAAGTAAAACAGGAGGCAAAGAAATTGGAGATGAATTTGATACAACAAATTAGCTAAATTCCACTTGGAAAAACATTTATTTAAACTTTAGTATCAAGTACAAATATATTTAATTGACAATTCAGTTACATATTTGATAGCTGAGGTCCAAAACAGATTTTTCTACAATCTCTGTCTAAGGAAAAGACATGAGTAATGTATCTGTCATCATTTCTTTGGTGTTTGTTTAGTCACATTCATAAAAGGGCAGAAGTATCCCTATTTATTTAGAATCTTTTTTTCAAAGTCATTTTTCCATAAAATACCTTTATATTAAAAGATAACTAAAATTGAAAAAGACACATTAAGTATATAATAATTTTAGAAAATATTATTTATCTTTTTCTGACCTCCTTAAAAATGGATTCTACTACACAAAGGAGAATAGGAATACAAGAAAACATTGTAACTATATTTAGCAAGGAAAGATACATCACTTTATGTTCAGTAACAGATTCAATATTCTCTTTTCCCAGATTAAAAATTAATCTTTTTCACTTTTATGACCTGCACATTATAGATTGCATAGTATTTTAAAATACTATGCAATATTAGTGAAAGTTTTTATTTTTTATGTTTGGAATTATGTCTTAAATTACAAAGTACAACATTATTTATTAAAGGAATAGTTTCCATAAATGTGGATATTACTCTTTTGCAACAGTAATTTTGAAGCAATAATTTTTAGCTGTTCTAAAGTAAGAATATTTTTAATAGAATGCTTTTGGCTAATGCTTTATATTGTATGTTGACTGATAAATTAATGTGCCAAATCCATAAACTCAAACTTTTCTGAAGATAAAATTTTAGGGTAAATTATATAATCAAAATGCTTTTTTATCCAGAATAATGTCCAGAAAATAAATCTGTTAGAGGGGAGAGAAGATTGGATTTAGCTTCTTTTTTTTAAAACTCCAGCTCTTACCAACAATGAATGTGAAGATGTATTATCCAATATAATAGAAGGTTAATGTACTAAACCACAGAGCCAACCTATTAATTTACCAGTGGGGCCAACGTTATCTGCAGAAAACGAGCACCCCTCATTTGTATGCCACAATCCATCTCATAGTTTCCAGCCATGCTTGTGAATTTGGAATTAGGGCTAAGAAATTTGTGTCATCTCAATGTCAATTTTTACAAAGCCTCAGTGGTCTGCTGTCCTTTTTTACCATGGCAATTTTGCTGTTTAAATGACTCAATCTAAGATCTGAGATCATTTTTCACAAGCACTGTTTGTGTTCTCCAACACTTGCATTTCTGGATTCCTCTCCCTTGGAAGCATTACTTTGCCTGCCTTTTTTCTTCATGGCACAAAATAATTCCCCAGATTACAAAGTACTTTATCTTATTATATTTTATAGACATTCTTTATTGATGTCCTCAAATGTATTGAACATTTATTCAAGTCACAAAGTAGATAGGATGCAACAGCCAATTCTGTCCAGGATGTGTTGATGTGAATATAGAATAGCTGCTTTGGAATAAATGGAGTAAAATCAAAGCTAGGTAATGAGGTAGTAAGTCTATTATAGTAAACTTATTATTTTAAAATTATAGTTTATTCTCAGACACCCTGCAATATATGTGATAGTCATTCAGTCATGTCCAACTCTTTGCGACCCCATGAGCTGTAGCCCACCATGCTCCTCTGTCCATGGAATTCTCCAGGCAAGTATACTGGAAGGGGTAGCCATTCCCTTCTCCAGGGGATCTTCCTGACTCAGGGATCAAACCCAAGTCTCCTACATTATGGGTGGATTCTTTACCATCTGAGCCACCAGGGAAGCCCATACTGCAAGCATCCCCCTTAATTTCTTTCTGAAAAGAAAACTTAAAACCTCATATTTAGAGTGACACAGTAAGCTGCAAATGTGATATTAGAGGCTCAGTGTATAATCTCTAAGATGTTTCAGTAACAGAAGAAAGGGATAGGTATCCAAAGATGAAAAATGTCACAATATTTTAAAAATTAGACAAGTTTAAATGATAGAATTTTATGCTTAGTTAATACATTTATTCCCATGTGTGCTTGCTAAGTTGCTTCAGTCACGTCCAACTCTTTGTGACCCTATGGACCATAGCCTGCTAGGCTCCTCTGTCCATGGGATTCTCCAGGCAAAAATACTGGAGTGGGTTGCCAGGCCAACCTCCAAGGGATGTTTATTTCCAATCCACTATTAAATTAACACATCTTTTTCTCCCTTTTTTGGTGTTGTCTTTCTTCTTACAGTACCTCCATGATGCCGTCATACTTCCCAGCCCCTCAGTTATACCACCTCATGTTCCCTTTCCTTACTTAAGTCTTGCAAGACCTTTAGTCTTATCTGTTTCCAAGGATGAGTCTGTATCTCCTTTAACATGGTTTTTGTCTCTCACCAAAATGTATTCAAGCTGAGGATCAGTTCAGTTCAGTTCAGTTCAGTCGCTCAGTAGTTTCCGACTCTTTGCAACACCATGAATAGCAGCACGCCAGGCCTCCCGGTCCATCACCAACTCCCGGAGTTCACTCAGACTCACGTGCATCGAGTCAGTGAAGCCATCCAGCCATCTCATCCTTTGTCGTCTCCTTCTCCTCCTGCCCCTAATCCCTCCCAGCATCAGAGTCTTTTCCAATGAGTCAATTCTTCACATGAGGTGGCCAAAGTACTGGAGTTTCAGCTTTAGCATCATTCCTTCCAAAGAACACCCAGGGCTGATCTCCTTCAGAATGGACTGGTTGGATCTCCTTGCAGTCCAAGGGACTCTCAAGAGTCTTCTCCAACACCACAGTTCAAAAGCATCAATTCTTCGATGCTCAGCTTTCTTCACAGTCCAACTCTCACATCCATATGTGTCAAGGCTGTATATTGTCGCCCTGCTTATTTAACTTATATGCAGAGTACATCATGAAAAACACTGGCCTGGAAGAAGTACAAGCTGGAATCAATATTGCTGGGAGAAATATCAATAACCTCAGATATGCAGATGACACCACCCTTATGGCAGAAAGTGAAGAGAAACTAAAAAGCCTCTTGATGAAAGTGAAAGAGGAGAGTTGAAAAGTTGGCTTAAAGCTCAACACTCAGAAAACAAAGATCATGGCATCTGGTCCCATCACTTCATGGGAAATAGATGGGGAAACAGTAGAAACAGTGTCAGATTTTATTTTTCTGGGCTCCAAAATCACTGCAGATGGTGACTGCTGCCATGAAATTAAAAGAAGCTTACTCCTTGGAAGAAAAGTTATGATCAACTTAGATACCATATTGAAAAGCAGAGACATTACTTTGCCAACAAAGGTCTGTCTAGTCAAGCTGAGGACATGGCATTTCAAATGAGTGAGTTTGCGTGCATGCTCACTCATGTCCAACTGTAGCCCACCAGATTCTCTGTCCATGGAGTTTTCCAGGCAAGAATACTGGAGTGGGTTTCCATTTCTTTCTTCAGGGTATCTTGCTGACCCTGGGATAGAACCTGCATCACTTGAATTTCCTACATTGGCAGGCAGGTTCTTTACTAGCTGAGCCACCAAGGAAACCCCTGAGGGCCTGGTACCCCAAATCAAAATGTAAGGCTAAAATTTAGATAAGAGGTGAGGCTAACTATACAGAGCTATGATACAGCAATGATGAAGGTAATCACTGAAGCACTAAGTCTTGATAATTTCCTAAGATGAGAAATAGAGATGAGCCTATAAGGTAAGTATGGAGGTTTAAGTAATTCCTACATTTATGGGCACATTTTAATTTCCTCTAAAAAGATCTTGAAGGAATTTGCTAGGAAAAGAAGAAAATGAGCTTAGTTCATATTCTAGCTAAGGAAGAAATATATTTCAGCAAGATTTATTCCAGTAGTGCAGCAAATATAGCGGAAATATTTAACCACAGTGGTAATCCAAGAAAAAAAATATATATATATACTATACTGACATATTCAGTTATTTTTTTCACTTTATATTTACTTATTGTATTTTTGGCTGTGCTGGGTCTTTGTCGCTGTGCAGGGGTTTTCTTTAGTTGTGGGGAGCAGGTGCTACTCTTTGTTGAGGTGTGTGGGCTCATCATGGTAGTTGCTTCATAGGTGCGTGGGCTCAGGAGTTGTGGCACTTGGGTTTAGTTCCTCCGAAGGACTTGGGCTCTTCCCAGAGTAAGCTTCAAACCCCTGTCCTCTGCATTTGCAGGGGATTCTTAGCCAGTGACCCACCAGGGAAGTCCCCAGTTGCTTATTAGTGGAGATTTTCTAATGCTGGTAAATAGGCAGAGAAATATTTATTAGAAAAAAATTCACTAGGGATTATATTCTTAAAACAGATATTAATAACTATGAAGAGTTCATATTCTTTGGTCAAACCTAAAAGAACACTTAAATTTTTTGACAAGTTATTAATAAAGTTATTCATAACTTTGTTATTTAAAATAGCCCCAAACTGGGAAAAATCTCAGTTTCCAACAAAAGTGAATTTTTAGATTGTATTTCTATAATGATAAATACAAAAAAGATCTTCATGATCCAGATTACCATGATGGTGTGATCACCCACCCAGAGCCAGACATCCTGGAATGAGAAGTCAAGAGGCCTTAGGACGCATCACTACGAACAAAGCTAGTGGAGGTGATGGAATTCCAGTTGAACTATTTCAAATCCTAAAAGATGATGCTGTGAAAGTGTTGTACTCAATATCCCAGCAAATTTGGAAAACTCAGCAGTGGCCATAGAACTGGAAAAGGTCAGTTTTCATTCCAATCACAAAGACAGGCAATGCCAAAGAATGTTCACACTACCGCACAATTACATTCATCTCACACGCTAGCAAAGTAATGCTCAAAATTCTCCAAGCCAGGCTTCAACAGAATGTGAACTGTGAACTTCCAGATGTTCAAGCTGGATTTAGAAAAGACAGAGGAGCCAGAGATCAGATTGCCAACATCCGTTGGATCATTGCAAAAGCAAGAGAGTGCCAGAAAACGTCTATTTCTGCTTTATTGACTATGCCAAAGCCTTTGACCGTGTGTATCACAATAAACTGCAGAAAATTCTTAAACAAATGGGAATTCCAGACCACCTTACCTGCCTCCTGAGAAATCTGTATGCAGGCCAAGAAGTAACAGTTATAACTAGACATGGAACAAAATACTGTTTGCAAATTGGGATGCGAATACATCAAGGCTGTACATTGTCACCCAGCTTATTTAACTTATATGCAGAGTACAGCATGCAAAATGCCAGGCTGGATGATTCACAAGCTGGAATCAAGATTTCTGGGAGAAATATCAATAACCTCAGATATGCAGATGACACCATCCTTATGGCAGAAAGTGAAGAACTAAAGTGCCTCTTGATGGAAATGAAAGAAGAGAGTGAGGAAGTTGGCTTAAAACTCAACACTCAGAAAACTAAGATCATGGCATCCGGTCCCATCACTTCATGGCAAATAGATGGAGAAACAGTGGCAACAGTGAGAGAGTTTATCTTCTTGGGCTCCAAAATCACTGCAGATGGTGACTGCAGCCATGAAATTAAAAGACGCTTGCTCCTTGGGAGAAAAGCTATGACAAACCTAGACAACACATTAAAAAGCAGAGATTACTTTGCTGACGAGGTCCGTGTAGTCAAAGCTATGGTTTTTCCAGTAGTTATGTATGAATGTGAAAGTTGGATTATAAAGAAAGCTGAGTGCCGAAGAATTGATGCTTTTGAATTGTGGTGTTGGAGAAGACTCTTGAGAGTCCCTCGGACAGCAAGGAGATCCAACCAATCCATCCTAAAGGAAATCAGTCCTGAATATTCATTGAAAAGATTGATGGTGAAGCTAAAACTCCAATACTTTAGCCACTTAATGTGAAGAACTGACTCAGTGGAAAAGACCCTGGTGCTAGGAAAGATTGAAGGCAGGAGGAGAAGGGAATGACAGAGGATGAGATGGTTGGATGGCATCACCGACTTGATGGACATGAGTTTGACCAAGCTCTGGGGGTTGGTGAAGGACAGGGAAGCCTGGGTGCTGCAGTCCATGGGGTCACAAAGAGTCAGACATGACTGAGCGACTGAACTGAACTGAATCAGAAATAACATAGTCTAAAACTATGCTTAAGATAACAACAATTAGAAGCCTATTTAAACATAATCCTTGATTGTTACAGATTATCATACAAGTGGACACATTACAAACCATGTAAACACGCCATCTCCCACCTGTTCTCGGTTTTCTCGAATGCCTGGCAGTATTTCTCTCTCATGTTACCCTCAGCGACTATATAGAAATTCTTAAATGTCTTGACAATCCTGTCCTACAGCCTCTCAGAACCTTCTCACACAATTTGCAATGGAAGCAGTCAGATTTCTTCAACTTGTTTTCCCAAAGCATCCACAATTTTTCAGCGGCTGTACTGGATCCTTTCCTTCTTATTTCAAGTTAGTCTAGAAAAGAATCCCATTGTCTAGCCTAACATTAGTCCTTTTCTAGCTCTGAATTTTACCACTTCCTTTCTATTTAGCATCCTCACTTCTCTTCCTCTCATCCTCCTTCGTCCAATTGTTTTCTCCAATGACACAATGCTGTCAGTTTTAAAAATGATTATCTCTCCAATTTTAAAAATGGTAACAAAAAAAACTTTGAAGACTTAAAATTTCTTTATAGTCAGACTTGAAAGAATTGAACATTCCTTCAACTGCCAACCTGCTGCAATCTGGCATCCAGTCTTTCTTTTTGCATCTCAGTAGCACTAAGAGCTCCCACCTCCCTCTTGGGTTGCTCTTTCCCTGGTTTCTGTGACACTGCTCAATTCTACCTTCCCTCCTCTCATTCTAACCACCTCTATTAATTGTCTCTGTTGCCTCCTCTTCCTATGATTGAGCCTTAACAAAAGCAGAGACATCACTTTGCCCACAAAGGTCTGTGTAATCAAAGGTATGGTTTTTCCAGTAGTAGTGTATGGATGTGAGTGTTGGACCATAAAGAAGGCTGAATGCCAAAGAATTCATGCTTTTGAATTGTGCTGGTGAAGATTCTTGAGAGTCCCTTGGACTGCAAGGAGATCAAACCAGTCAATCCTAAAGGAAATCAACCCTGAATATTCATTGAAAGGACTGATACTGAAGGTGAAGCTCCAATACTTTGGCCACCTGATGCAAAGAGTCAACTCATTGGAAAAGATCCTGATAGTGGGAAAGATTGAGAGCAAGAGAAGAAGGTGACAGAAGATGAGATGGTTGGATGGCATCATCGACCCAAAGGACATAAGTTTGAGCAAACTCCTGGAGATAGTGAAGGATAGGGAAGCCTGGTGTGCCGCAGTCCATTGGGTCGCAAAGAGTCGTATATAACCTGGCCACTGAACAACAATAAAGTGTTTCTCTGGAGCTTTCTGGGGCACCTTCTTCTCTTACTCTGTGTACTCTGCTTAGGTGATCTTTTCTATTGCATTCACTTCAAACATAATTTGTAAGAAGATGAGACTCGGGTCATTACCTCCAGCCCCAATCTCTTTCTCCCGTAAAGATGATATCTAAGTAGTTAGTTGGAGAAGGAAATGGCAACCCACTCCAGTATTCTTGCCTGGAGAATCCCATGGACGGAGGAGCCCTGGGGGCTACAGTCCATGGGGTCGCAAAGAGTCGGACACGACTGAGCGACTTCACTTCACTCACTCAAGTAGTTAGTAGACATTTCCAAATAGATATTCCACAGGCACCTCAGACAATATATTACAACTTCTCTTCCTAGTTCCTCTCAGTTCAGTTCAGTTGCTCAGTCGTGTCCAACTCTTTGCAACCCCATGAATCACAGCACACCAGGCCTCCCTGTCCATCACCAACTCCCGGAGTTCACCCAAACCCATGTCCATTGAGTTGGTGATGCCATCCAACCATCTCATCCTCTGTTGTCCCCTTCTCCTCCTGCCCTCAATCTTTCCCAGAATCAGGGTCTTTTCAAATGAGTCAGCTCTTCGCATCAGGTGGCCAAAGTATTGGAGTTTCAGCTTCAACATCAATCCTTTCAATGAACACCCAGGACTGATTTTCTTTAAGATGGACTGGTTGGATCTCCTTGCAGTCCAAGGGACTCTCAAGAGTCTTCTACAACACTACAGTTCAAAAGCATCAATTCTTCAGTGCTCAGCTTTCTTTATAGTCCGACTCTCACATCCATACATGACCACTGGAAAAACCTTTACTTACAGCTAAATGAGCTTCTTTTTTCATGTGTTTGCTGTTATAGTAATAATAACACTGTGCATTGGGTTATCCAAGTCAAAAGTTTGAGGGTAGTTTTAACTTTTTTCATTCCCTTAATCCAATATCCTTTCAATCACCAAATTCTGTGTTTCAGTAACCTAAATATTTCACAAGTCTCTTCATCTTTAATCTGACTAAAGTCAGATCTAACTGGCTTCTCTACGTCTTTTCTCCTTTTTCTATCAGTGCTGTGCAAGTTAATGTCTTACAATCGCTTCTGAAGAAAGAATAAAAGCCTTTATTTGTAGGCCAGTTTCCATGTGGTAAATAGTCACAGCACAACTAGTTCTAAACCGCTGATGTGATGTCAGTGAATACTGAGTTAAGTTAAATTAAGTTAGTTAAACTCTCTTGAGATTATGAGTTAGTTTTAGCACACAACACTTTCTTTTGTTTTGTTTTAATTAATTTATTTTAATTTTAGGACAATTACTTTACAATATTGTGATGTTTTTGACATACATTGACATAAATCAGCCACAGGTGCACATGTGTCCCCCCATCCTGAACCCCCACCCTCCCCACCCTATCCCTGTGGGTTGTCCAAGAGCACCAGCTTTGAGTGCCCTGCTTCATGACTCAAACTTGCACTGGTCATCTGTTTTATATATGGTAATATACAAGTTTCAATGCTAATCTTTTAAATCATCACACCCTTGCTTTCTCCCACAGAGTCCAAAAGTCTGTTATTTACATCTGTGTCTCTTTTGCTACCTTGCAAATAAGATTGTTGTTACTGTCTTAAATTCCATATATATGTGTTAATATACAGTATTGGTATTTCTCTTTCTGACTTTATCAGTTTCATCCACCTCATTAGAACTGACTCAAATGTATTCCTTCTTATAGCTGAGTAATATTCTATAGTGTATATGTACCATAAACTTCCTTATCCATTCATCTGCCAATGGACATCAAGGTTGCTTCCATGTCCTAGCTATTGTAAACAGTGCTGCAATGAACACTGAGGTACATGTGCCTCTTTCAGTTCTGGTTTCCTCAATGTGTATGTGCAGCAGTGGAATTGCTGGGTCATATGGCAATTCTATTCCCAGTTTTTTAAGGCATCTCCACACTGTTCTCCATAGAGCACACAACCCTTTCTCATCAAGTGTTTCTCCATCCTGGATGCATAAAAATAATCCAATATTTACTTCCCAGGTGGCACTGGTGATAAAGAATCTGCCTGTAAATGCAAAATCCCTAGGTCAGGAAAGTCCCTTGGATGAGGAGCATGGCAACCTATTCTAGTATTCTTGCCTGGAGAATCCCATGGACAGAGCCTGGTGGGCTATAGTCCACGGGGTTGCAAAGAGTCAGATATGACTGAAGCGACTCAGCATGTGCATTTACATATATAGTATATGTGTATGTAAACACACAAACAGACACACAGATCTTGTTTCCAGAATTGAATCAGTTTGACTCCCAATCAGTGTGGAGCCAAAATATCTAAATACTGATATATATAAAACTTCCACAAGTCTTTGAATGTGCAACTGTTAGTGTCAATTCTGTGCACCTAAGTGATATTCCTAAAATCAAATATGACCATGACCTTTAATCATTCCTCCACTGTGTGTGCATACATGCTCAGTCACATCAGACTCTTTGAGACCCCATGAACTACAGCCCACCAGCCTCCTCTGTACATGGGATTTGCCAGGCAAGAATACTGGAGTGGGTGCCATTTCCTCCTCGAGGATCTTCCCAACCCGGGGATCGAATCTAGGTCTCCTGCATTGGCAGGCAGATTCTTTACCACTGAGCCACCTTGGAGGCTGATGCCCAATTAAATCAATTAATTGCCTTCAAAATAATAGATTCTTAATAAAACTTTTAACACCATATGATCTGGCCATATTTTTGTTTTCTATGCCTAAAGTATCCCCTCCTTCCACCTGGTTGACTTTCCCTAAGTTGTCGAGCCTAAATTTAATAACACTTCTTTCAGGCTGCCCATCAAGGCTGGATTTGGTTCTCTTGTTGCGCCACAGTACTTCAGATCCTTTGCTAGTTCCATGAAGGCCATGATCAGGTGTGTTTTATTTTTCACTGTATCCTCAGAGTCTAGAACCTAATACTTAAGTGAAATTTCAATAATAGATTTTAAATGAAATAATTAAGTCTTATTTTCTCATTTACCTATTAGTGTAAAGTATTTATTAAAAATAATATGACATAAAAATTAGAATATGTAGAAAGTCTGAAATAAGGTTACCCGTAGACCTACCTTCTATAAATCTATCCACTCAAAGATATATTAGTATATATTTCTTCAATCTTTTTCTTGTCATTGATAATTTATCAATATTTATCTCTGATGTCCATGCATGCTAAGTCACTTCAGTCATATCTGACTCTTTGTGACACTTTGGACTGTAGCCCACCAGGCTCCTCTGTCCATGGGATTCTCCAGGTAAGAATACTGAATGGGTTGCCATCCCTTCCTCATCTTCCCAACCCAGGAATCATATTATCTCTAATATATCTTAACAAAGATTAGCATCAATAATTAGATCCAGTGTGTTTAGGTTAACTTCTAACTTTATAGAAATAAAATAATCAGAATGGAATACATACAGTAAATCTCCCCTATTCTTTGCTTTTGTAGGGAAGCTATGATTCTTTGCTTTTGAAAATTAATGTGACCTAGTAGAAAAAGTTGAATTCAAATGTGGTCCCACTTCTTCTGTGCTATCATTTAATTCCTCTGAATGCCACTTTCAGAAGTGAATAAATGGCTTAATAACACAAAATTTAAAAGTTTATTATGAGAATTATAAGAAATTACAACTGTACAACATATAGTTTTATAGTTTGATAATGTTGAATGCTACAAAGTTTTGGGGAGAATCAGGATTGAGAAAAAAATGAGTGTACCAGAAGAGGATCAGTCACTGCAGTCCTTCTAGAGTGTGGTTCCATAAGGGGATGGAGGTCAAAGCCAGGTTGTCAGTTCAGTTCAGTTGCTCAGTCATGTCCTACTCTTTGTGATCCCATGGACTGCAGTATGCCAGGCTTCCCTGTCCATCACCAACTCCTGGAGCTTGCTCAAACCTCATGTCCGTCCAGTCAGTGATGCCATCCAACCATTTCATCCTCTGTCATCCCCTTCACCTCCTGCCCTCAATCTTTCCCAGCATTAGAGTCTTTTCAAATGAGTCAGTTTTTCCCATCAGGTGGCCAAAGTATTGGAGCTTCATTATCAGTCCTTCCAACAAATATTCAGGACTGATTTCCTTTAGGATTGGATCTCCTTGCTGTCCAAGGGACTCTCAAGAGTCTTCTCCAACACCACAGTTAAAAAGCATCAATTCTTCGATGCTCAGCTTTCTTTATGGTCCAACTGTCACATCCATACATGACTACTGGAAAAACCATAGCTCTGAACAGACAGACCTTTGTCAGTAAAGCAATGTCTCTGCTTTTTAACATGCTGTCTAGGTTTGTCATAGTTTTTCCTCCAAGGAACAAGTGTCTTTTAATTTCATGGCTGTAGTCACCATCTGCAGTGATTTTGGAACCCAACAAAATAAAGTCTGCCACTGTTTCCATTGTTTCCCCAACTATTTGCCATGAAGTGATGGGACTGGAAGCCACATTGTGAGGACTAATAAAGTAACTACAGGCCATCAAAGTGAACCACTCCTCAGATAACTTTGACAAAGAAAGAAAGAGAGAAATATGTGATATCTAGAGGGGGCAGCAGAGTCAAGTGAAAGTTTTTCAAGTTAAGTGACAGCAAAGAAATCAGTGGCAGGGAAGAATGTGAGGAAGAAGGAGAAACACACCTCAAGCAGGAGGTTGGAAAGGTCCCAGTATGGGAGCCAGTGTTAGACTTGGTACCCAAACTTCATCATTGGAAGGATAACTTTCCTTTAGACTTGAGGAAATTCAGATTAAAATCAGTACAATTGATATTATTTTTAAGACCTGAGTTTCATCTCAGAAAAAGAAATACTTATATTAAAATGTACCACAAAGCAATGTTGATTATTTAAAAACATTTGATGGAATAGATGCTAATGTTTCCAGTTACTGGCAATTAGCTGCTATATCATCTCAGCATTTATTGATCATTGGTCAAGTTTAAGCACACAAATACTTGGCAGCCAGATTTCATATTCTCAAAATCATTGTTATTGTTTCTGCTCAAAATAAGTTTGAAAAATCAAGCAGTAATTTATTTTAAAACATTTGACATAAGGGAGACCTGGAAAGCATCACACTTCATACATAATACTAAGTGTTTTGGTGACTTTTTGTTTACCTTCACTCAGCTTGTTTTTCATGGCAAGTGGACAAGGTTTCTGCTCTCATGGAATTTACTTGTTTTTTTATTTTTTAACATTTTGATTTTATGTTGGAGTATAGTTGACTTACAATGCTGTGTTTGTTTCAGGTGTTCAGCAAAGTGATTTGTCATGGAGTTTACTTCTGAACAAGGGAGTCTGATGACACAGAAGTAAATAAGAAACTGCAGTGTCACAATGTGATAAGTGCCCTAAGGAAAGCAATGCTGGCAAATGCAGTAGAGTGCTGAAGGGTGTGTTGCATTACTATAGTCAGCTGGGTCACGAAGGCCTTCCCTGACAACATGACATTTGAGATGAGACCTGACTGGCATGAAGCGGAGCCATGGGAAGGTCTGAGAATAAGGTATTCTGAGTTCAGCAAAGTCCACTGTCTTAAAGTGGACAAGTCAAACGTGAAAAGCAGGTCAGTTGTAGATAGAAGGTCAGGATAGTAAGTGAACGCCAAGGAGAGAGCAAGGTGAGTCTGGGACTTAGGCAGGTGACCTACAGACCATGTCTGCAAGGAGTTTAGGCTGGAGTTTAGACTGATTGTTAGTCATTGCAGGGTTAATCAGAAATAGGATCTGACTTCTATGTTATAAAAACCCTCAGGACACTGTGTGAAGAATAAAGAATGGAACTTGATCATATTACTACTTACTACTGCTGGTTACAGGATGAGTAAATGTCAATTCATTGGCAACCTGTTTAGAAAAAATCTCACAAGATTTTGATGAAAAGTGTTTTAAGAACTCTCTAGCAGTTTCTTTAATTTCTTCATTTTACAGATGATCTTAAGTCCTATCTGTGAAATAATGGACCCAGGGTCATCCAATCAGTAACTAGTTGAACCAGGATTAGAACAGGATTCCCTACCTAGTGCTCTTTCCACAGTGACTGACTTTCTCTCTTAGTTCTACCACACTTCAAACACACAAGGTGCTCACTCCGTAGATGTGGCACTACAGAGGACACCAGCTTTGGGTCATTTCAGTGACTCTCCCAGGAAGCACGGAGAGTGCTGCCTAGTTACACACCACTGACATCAGTCACCTAGGTTACTTGTCACATTTGCAGCTACTGATACTGAATGTCTGTGAATGAGACCTAGTTATTGTTCCCAGAAGAAAAAACTGGATAAGTCTGGGAGTTGTTCAGTTTTCAAGATGGAGCACTTGTCAGATTAAAGCAATGTGATTCTATTCTCTCTACCGGACATTCTTCCAATGCATGAGAAAAATCCACTTTATTTCATTTCTTTTCTCACCCTACCTCTCAATACAGTTTTAACAGATTGTCTTAAAAAAAAAAAAAAAAGAAAGAAAGAAATCATCTTGTGAATGAAAATAGCCCCTAAACCCTATATAGTCCTATGGGCAAATCCACAAGTCTAGGACAATGGCTAATCAAATTACTAAGAATCTGGTATCATTCATATAAAGGGATTTAGATATGGTGTATACTGGTTAGGAAGGAGGGGTTTCCCTGATGGTTCAAGTGGTAAAGAGTCCGTCTGCAATGCAGGAGATGCAGGAGACACAGGTTCGGGTTGGGAAGGAGGGAAACTGCAATATATTTTAGCAATATGTCCATCAAAATGGTTATTTAAGCAGTAGGATTTGACATATGGAAAATTCTTTTATACTAAACATTCCATCTGCCTGATGGGGTATGAAGTGTTGTTAATAATGTTTGTCTTTTATCATTGGGAAACATTTCTAGTTGGACTGTACTTGATTATGTGTGTGTGTGTATGTGTGCATGTGGGTTCAGTCGTGTCCAACTCTTTGTGACCCCATAAACTGTAACCTGCCAGGCTCCTCTGTCTGTAGAATTTTCCACGCATGAATACTTAAGTTGATTACCATTTCCTCCTCCAGGGGATCTTCCCCACTCAGGGATTGAATCCGCGTCTCTTGTGTTTTCTGCATTGGCAGGCAGATTCTTTACCACTGTGCCACCTAGGAAGCCCAATTGCTTCTTATAATTTTCTTGCTTGTGAGTCAGAAATCTTGCTTTGTACATTTTAAAGTTTAAGTTTCACTTGCTTTCCAAACCCATGGGCTTCCCAGGTGACTCATTAGTAAAGAATTTGCCTGCCAAGCAGGAGATGAGGGTTCAGTCCCTGGATTAGGAAGGTCCCTGGAGAAGGAAATGGCAATTCACCCTAGTTTTCTTGCCTGGGAAATTTCAAGGACAGAGGAGCCTGGAGGGTGACAGTCCACGGGGTCACAAAAGAGTTGGACACCAGTTAGTGACTAAACCACCAGCTAATAGGAGGTAACCTTAAGGATGGGGCAACAGCTCCTGAAGGACATTAAGACATTAATAGTAAAAATGGCTGCCACTGGTTGAATTTTTACTTCATCCTAAGGGCTTGGGACCAACTTTATGTGTATTATCTTATATAATCCTCTCAAAACCCTAGTGAGTGTGTATTAGATCCATTTTATAAGAAAAAATAGAAACTCACTTCTATTTTACTCAGTGTTCATTCACACTGAGGAGTTAATATCAGTCTGCTGAGTAGCAGAGGAATTGTCCCTGGTTTTTAGGTGAGGACTCGATCTATGAGTATTGCCAAGTTGAGGAGAGTTTCTCCAACCTAGTAAAGCAAAACAGGCTGTAGCATATGCTACAGATTCTTTCATTTTCTATATTTTTGAAAGTTTTCATAAGAAGAAATTGGAGAAAAATCATATAACCTTCCTGATAGACACAAACAAAGCAATTAATGAAACTCAAGATTGATTTTTTAAAATATTACTAAACTACTATCAAATTAGTAACAGAAGTTACTAATAGGTAACTAGGTAAACTCTAACTAGGTAAACTGTATTTAACAAAACAACTTCACCTGACTTCCCAGTTTTGACAAAATATTGGAAACACTTCCAAATTAAAATCAGGAACAAAAAGAGAATGGCTACAAAATGACAATTCTCAAGATGAAGAGAAAATTAAGAAATAACATATGTAAGATTTGAAAAGGAAGAAACAAGGCTATTATCACTTGCTGGCACTGAATTAGGTATACAAATTAGAAAAATTTATATACCTAAAATAGTATATAAGCTAATAAGACAAGGTTACTATAGGTAGCAGAACCCCAAATATTCTTATATTATATAAGAAATGTTATGTTCTAATATAACATAAATAACCAATAGAAAAATGCAGTGAAAAATGACTTCCTATTCAGAATAGCAACAAAACCTGTACACTCCCTTGGAATAAATACAACAAAAGAGGCCTAAGGCTTGTATTAAAAAATGGCAAAATGTTATTGAAGGAAATAAAATAGATCTGAATAAATGGAGACAAACTATGTTCATAGATGAAGAAATTCACAACATTTTTATAAATGTTCAGTACAGTTTTAATCAAGACTTCAAGGTAGTTTTTACTGAAATTGAACAAACAGATTCTAAAATTCATTTTAAAGGATAAACAGCCAAGACAACCAAGACAAGTATAAAAAAGGAAGAATAAAGACAAGTGATCTGTCATATAGATATTAAGGCTTCTTATGAATAAATACTTAATTAAAACCATGTGAGTTTGATCCTGGAATAGATAAGAAGATCTATATAAACAATAAAGAGTTGGATAGACTCTAACATATATAAGAATTTATGTACCATAGAAATAGGGGGAAAGATGGACTAAATAAATAATGCTGAAACAGCTGACTTTCTACATGGAAAGAGGCAAATTTGATCCTTATATAAAATTGTAAAATAAAATAAATTACAGATGGACTCAATTTCAAAATGTCAAAAAAAATCTAAAAAAATTGATAAACATTTAGAAGAACATGTTTTGAAACTTGGGATAAGAAAGGATGTCTTAAGAATTATACAAGAGGTCTGACTTCTAAGTAAGTAGGTTATTATATTTGCTTATATTGAAATTTGAACTGCAACAAATGAAACTATGACAAAATTTAAAACAAGGCACATACAGAGAGAAGAATTTATAAAGGCTATTACAACAAACCTCTGACAATTAAAAAGAAACAAAGAGGAGGATGTGGGCGGAAGGAATGGAAGGAGGAAAGGAAGAAAAGGAGAAAGAGAAAGGAAGAAGGGAGGGAGGATGGGGAGAGAGGAAGTAGGAAAGAAAGTAGCCAAGAGAAAAATGAGTAAGGGTCAAGAACAGTACCCTCTGATTGAAGAGAGAAAAACGCAAATGAGCCACAAGGAAATGAAAGACACAGGATTTAACTAATGACAATCAGAGAACTGTAAATTGAAACCAAACTGACTATGAAAAATAATGTATATGTTCAGTTGAGTTATTATGCTATGCAAAATAAACTACCACTGTATTGAAAATCAACTGTATTTTGATACAATTAAGAAATAAAACTATATTGCAAAATCATTCTGAAAAGAAAGTGAAAGTGAAGTTGCTCAGTCGTTTCCTACTCTTTGCAACCTTATGGACTGTAGCCCACCATTCTCTGTCTATGGGATTTTTCAGGCAAGAATACTGGAGTGGGCTATCATGTCCTTCTCCAGGGGATCTTTCGGACCCAGGGATCAAACCCAGGTCTCCTGCATTGCAGGCAGACTCTTTACCATCTGAGCCACCGGGGAATCCCTATAAGATCATTCTATAGCCATCATACTGGCAAAAGAAAAGTGAAGGCTGACAAAGTCAAGCACTGATAAGGGTATGGTACTATGGAAACAGGCATATTCTGCCTACAGGATATACATTGGTACAACTACTTTAGAAAATATCTTGACACTATTTATTGAAGCTGAGTATGTACACATCCTATGGCTTATGTACCAGAACATTCTTTGCAGCACTGTTATAACAGAGAAACAATGACAACATAAATGAGTGTCAGTAATAGAGTGGGTAAGTAAGTTGTGATATATTTGTATCATGACCAGCAATGGTAAATTAATCTATCAGAGGAGTTACAAAAATATATACTGCCAGGTAATTTGCTGAATTATACAAAGACTTTAATGGAAAAAACGTTTAAAACACAGAAGACAATACAATATATTGTTGGTGGAGATATACAAGGTAAAAAACACAGATTCTAATTAGAACATAGATGCTGGAGAAGGGATAAGCTACCCACTCCAGTATCCTTGGGCTTCCCAAGTAGCTCAGCTGGTAAAGAATCTGCCTGCAGTACAGGAGACCTGGGTTCGATCCTTGGGTTGGAAAGATCCCCAGGAGAAGGGAATACCCATTCCAGTATTCTGGCCTAGAGAATTCCAGTGACTGTAGGGTTGCAAAGAATGGGACACAACTGAGCAACTTTCACTTTCACTAGAACATAGATATAAAAACATTAGAACATAGATTGATTCAAGCAATCTAATCAATATCTTGGCACTGGTTTGGGGAGAGAAGAGTGGGTATTGGATTTAAGGAAAGCAGCAAAGGGGAACCTTTATGTATGCTATATTGTTTTATACAAAGTATAGACCATTCAATGTATATAAGTGTCCATGTGCATGTTTCCATGTGTATGTACCTGTCTCTATAATCTGAGTTTAAAATGACAAAAATTTACATTTGCAATATTGAATGACAGTGCTTTTACATCAAAATTTGCATTTTCCTACTTTTTAATGTTAAAAAAGAAAAACCTAACTGCAAATCTAGTACTAAATTACAATAGTCTGGGGTCAAAGGACTACCAGAGGCATTAGAATCTTAAGACAATAACTGCAAAACACTAAGCATCAAAAATGGTAATTTAGCTGCCCACTCCAGGGAAAGTCAAATTGCAGTGGTAGGTTCCAGCTGTGCTAACATGGTAATTCTGGCTCTAAGAGTCAGGCTCTGAGTGTTTTCTTGGAGGAAACCCTTGAGGACACAGAGGCAGTTGTCACTGTTGTTCAGTTGCTAAGTTGTGTCCGACTCTTTGCAACCCCATGGACTGCAGCATGCCAGGCTCTGCTGTCCTTCACTATCTCAATTCATGCCTATTGAGTCTGTTATACTATCTAAAGGCTTTCCTGGTGGCTCAACTGGTAAAGAATCCTCCTGCAAAGTGGGAGACCTGGGTTCAATCCCTGGGTTGGGAAGATCCCCTGGAGATGGGAACAGCTACCCACTCTAGTATTCTGGCCTGGGGAAAACCATCTCATCCTCTGTTGTCTCCTTCTCCTCCTGACCTCAATCTTTCCCAGCATCAGTGTCTTTTCCAATGAGTCAGCACTTCCCATCAGGGTGCTAAAGTATTGGAAGTTCTGGGGAAATGAGACCAGAGAAGGTGGAATTCGAAAATGTATTTTCACACGGCCAGGGGAGGTCAGCAAAGCAAAGCAAAACAAAACAACTGTATGAAATCCCGAAAGGTTGACTACAGAAGAAATATTTTCTTTTTGGAGGTTTCCCTACAGTTCTCTCTTTAGCCCCATCTCTTTGCTGTCTCCTTCTCCCTTCTTTTATACTATTTCTCCCTCTCCTTCCTTAGCCTCCTCTTCTTCTTCCCACCCCCATCTTTCTCTCTCTCTCTCCTCATTTACTCCTTCTCCCTTTTTCTTAGATTTTATGCTCTGGGTCTACATAGCAGTCAAATGTTATTGATCATAGGACATTGAATTGAAGGCTTTCTTGTCTCTCTTCATGACCAGATCAAAGGATTTTGGAAGATTGTCTTTGGCTGTCAAGTTTTCATTTCTAGTGCTTCTGTATACCTTAGGTATAAAATTTATACCTACAGTTGCTTGTAGAAAAATCATTCACCACAGATGAGAAATGATATTTGTGTGTATGTTGGGGTTGGGTGTTATGTCACCTGTGTTCAAGAATAGATGATCTTCTGATTATTTCCAAGTCTCTTGAATAGAAATTATGGTTGTATATACACAAGAAGAAACCAAAAGAATGTGGAAGCTAAAGTGTGAGAGAAGGTCACTCAAGCAATTTATATTTCATGTTTTGATTTTTGTACTTCCCCAAATACTCCACTTGCTATTACTATTCTTTCTTTCCCCAAAGCAAAAATTACTGAGTACTTCTAAATCTTTTTAACTTGAAGTCAAAGTAAACTGGGTTTTGTGGCTTAGAAGATAGCATTTATTTGTTCACTTATTTTTGACCATGCAGCATGAAGGATCTTAGTTTCTTCCTGACTGGGAATAGAACCTGGGCCCCTGCAGTGGAAGTATGGAGTCTTAGCCACTGGACTGCCAGGGACTTCCCAGTTACCATTTTATATCTGTGTAAAATATTTATGTGAACCTGAAAAAAATCTGTTTTCAGGTAAAAGTAGTTGTCCCAACTTTAGATATCCAGTACTAAGAACAGCATGTTCCTTTTCAAAGTGTAAAATGGAATATACATCTTTTTTTTTCTGAATACATCCCTAAGTTGTTGGAAAGTTCCTTTAAAAATTACTAGCCTCAACACCAGTAATCACTGGGGAAATGTAAATCAAACCCACAATGAGATATCACCTCACACTTGTCAGAATGTCTGTTATCAAAAAGACAACAAATAAGAAGTGAAGTGAGGATATGGAAAAAAGAACACCCTGCTGCACTGTTGGTGAGAATGTTAATTGGTGTAGTCACTATAGAAAACAGTATGGAGATTCTCAAAAAATTCAAAATAGAACTACTATATGATCCAGCTACTCCACTCCTGGGTATATATCTGAAAAAAATGAAAACAATTATTGGAAAGATATATAAAGCCCTACGTTCATTGGAGCACTATTTACAACAACCAAAATATGAAAGCAGCTTAAGTGTTCACTGACAGATGAATATATAAAGAAAATGTGGTATACACATACAATGAAATATCACTCAGCCACAGAAAATAACGAAATCTTGCATTTGTGACAGCATGGATGGACCTAGATGGTATTTTGCTAAGCGGAATACATCAGACAGAAAAAGACAAATACTGTACAATTTCACTTACATGTGGAATGTAACGAACAAAAAAAGAAAAACATAACAAAACAGAAACAGACTCACAGCGATAGAGGGGAGGTAACTGGTAGGATGACAGAAAGAGGTGAGGGAGATAAAGAGGTACAGCCTTCCAGGTACACATAAAGGAGTCATGGAAATGTAGCATACAGTGTGGGAAATACCATCAGTAATATAAGAACTTTATATAGTGACAGATGGGAACTAAACTTATTGTGATGATTATTTTGTAAGGTATAGAAATACTGAATCACTTTGTTGTGCATCTGGAATTAACATAGGGTTGTAAGTCAGTTATGGGCTTCCCTGGTGGCTCAGCAGTAAAGAATCTGCCTGCAGTGAAGGAGACATAGTAGACAGGGGGTTGATCCCTGAGTCGGTAAGATCCCCTGGAGAAGGAAATGTCAATCCACTCTAGTACTCTTGCCTGGAGAATCCCATGGAGAGAGGAGCCTGGCTACAGTCTAAATGGTTGCAATGAGTCAGACATGACTGAAGTGACTTAGCCTCAGGAAGTCACTTATACTTCAATGACAAGCAACAAATAAAATCTACCCTTCTAAATAAATAAGCATTTAAAATAAATAAGTAAAAATAAGTAAGTAAAAATCACTAGCAATATATGGTCAAAAGTGACAGAAAGTATTTTTGCTTTTCGTAGAAACTTTTGCTATATAGTTGACCACTGAATAAGAGGGTTAGGACTGCCCACCCTCTTGCACAGTCAGAAATCTGAGTACAGTTTTACAGTTGACCCTCCTTAAATGCAGTTCCACATCCCTGGGAACCAACCACGGATTGTGTAGTACTGCAGTAGGTGTTTAATGAAAAAAGAATTAGCATGTAAGTAAACTCATGCAGTTCAAACCCTTTGAGTTAACACCAAACTTTAGTCGACTATGACCTTTGTGTTATTCAAGGTTGCTTTTGACCCATGAAGACTCTTTCTGGGTTTGCCTCATAATCTTCTTGGTTCTGAAAAGAGCTTAGAATTTCAAGAGGAGATTTCAAGAGAACTGTTCTTCATGAAGTTCAAGTTTTCCAACTGAAATGGACAGAGAGAATTCTCAGAGTCTGGGCTCTTGCAGCAGGTGGGTAATGAGCATCTCTTGGACTGTGCTGTGCTGCTTCTTCTGGCCCTCATCTGGGCAGCATTTCCCTGCTCACAATTCCTTTACTGCCACAGTGATATCTATGCCATTTTTCTACCTACTAAATCTCACTAGAAGTGATCCATCTAGTGCCAGAATTCCTTCAAAACATATGGTTGCAATTTTCAGATTGAAATGACTGGATCACAGTTTGCAAATTCTAGAATAAACACATATGTGGACTACACCTGCCAATAAGAATAAAACTATTTTTTCTATTCCCTAATGAAAACATTTACAAGCAAGATATAAATTTGGAAATCTGCCATTTGACTGAAGTAAATACACACACACTCACACACATGGAGCTAACACTAACTTGTGTGACACAGGATAAAAATATTTGCTTACAAAAACTGACAACTGCATACCCTGGTGCTGCTCTTGCCTTCTGAGATGGCCACATTCTGTCTGTAGAGTGTGTTTCTCTCTAAATGAATCCACTTCTTATCTAAAAAAAAACCTGCTTAATACCTGAGATAGAATGTTTAATTATTATGATCACATTTATTAAAAATATGAAAGAAAAAAAACTAATTCTTTACAATTTATGCGGAATCTTTTGTAATAACTGATGCTAACAATCTAAGCAAGTTCTTCAATTCATGCAGAATATAAACCTGTTACTGTCTATAGATTAGCTAAGGATAGTTCAAAGCCATAAGCAGGTACTTAGTGGAGTTAAAGTGAAAGAGAAAGTAGCTCAGTCGTGTCCGACTCTTTGCGACCCCATGGACTATAGTCCATGGAATTCTCCAGGACAGAATACTGGAGTGAGTAGCCTTTTCCTTCTCCAGGGGATCTTCCTAACCCATGGATCAAACCCAGGTCTCCCGCATTGCAGGTGGGTTCTTTACCAGCTGAGTCAGAAGGGAAGCCCACATGTAGAGTTTAAAATTTCTGCTAAAGCAAAAAAAAATTTTTTATGAATTAATTAAACAAGTTGGTTTGGTAATGATTCTCATGCAAAGAAGCATCAGTAGTGTTTTGACTTGTTCTGTCATTTAAATTACAGGAACATCAGTAGTGGAGTTGAAACCTAAACCTGCATTTGTTTGATCTTAAAATCTATACTCTATTACCTGGCAGGGTGAAGAAGGGAAGAAAGAATCCCTCAGGTAAAGAGAATGGTGCTAGCAAACTCCTGAAGACTTGAACCACTGTAGTGTGAGCAGAGAAATCCAAGTGGCTAACACATAGCTACAGGTTTACTCCTGGGACACAAACTTCACTTGCCATGCTAATGAGGAAACCATGAATTCATGAATGGTAGACAGTCAAGAATGAGTTTTAAGCAGATAGGATACATGGTAATATTTGCCTTTCAAATAACAGCAGTCAAAATAAAAAGGATGAATTTTAGGAGATTATTGAAATAATCCTGGTTCTCATCTAAAATTCTGCAGGATATGAGGTTGGTAGAATGACTCTGAAGAGAGAATTTCAGAAGTACTTAGAAGGTGAGATGAGAAGGAGTTGGCGATAGGCTAGTTGTGGGGAAAAACAGTAAAAGAGGAGGATGAGATACTCGTCAGTTCCAAGGGTCAGGCTTGGGGGACAGGAAGCTGGAGATGCCAATCATGAAGAGCAGGGGCTTAAGAGGAGGAGTAACCAAGGGTGGACAGCAACAAGTTCAGCTGGGGAAATCATGCTCCCTGTCCAAGGGCGAGTTGGATATGATGTTTAGGGAAAGTGGGCTGGCATTTTCTAGATAAAGCCATTAATAGGGATACAATTGAACAGAGGCAAGCTGTGGAGTAGGAACTTCCCAGGTGGCTCAGTGGTAAAGAATCCACCTGCCAAGACAGGAGGGGTGAGTTTGATCCTTGGGTCTGGAAGATCCCCTGGAGAAGGAAATGGCAACCTAATCCAGTATTCTTACCTGGGAAATCCCATGGACAGAGGAGCCTGGGAGGCTATCTCGCAAAAGAGATAGACACAACTTAGTGACTAAACAACAATCTATTTATCGAGAGAAACAGAGATATGTTTATGCAACTATGCTGGGCTGTTGTTCTTCAGTTGCTCAGTTGTGTCCAACTCTTTGTGACCCCATGGAATGCAGCACACCAGCCTTCCCTGTCCTTTACCATATCCTGGAGCTTGCTCAGACTCATGTCCATTGAGTTGGAGATGCCATCAAACCATCTCATCTTCTGTCCTTCTCCTGCCTTCAATCTTTCCTAACATCAGGGTCTGTTCCAATGAGTTGGCTCTTTACATTTAGGTGGCCAAAGGATTGGAGCTTCAGCATTAGCATCAGTCCTTCCAATGAATATTCAGGATTGATTTCCTTGAGGATTAACTGGTTTGATCTCCTTGCAGTCCAAGGGACTCTCAAGAGTGTTCTCTAGCACCATAGTTCAAAAACATTAATTCTTTGGCACTCAGCTTTCTTTATGGTCCAAGTCTCACATCCATACATGACTATTGGAAAAACCATGTGTCTACTATAACTGTAGTCTGCTACACCACACACACATACACACCACAAAGAGCAAGAATTGAGTTGAATACTTGGATGAATGCTAATAGTCACAAGAAATAGAATAAATGAGAATTTGTTTAAGACTGGGAATTCTTTCAGCAGATTATCTGAGTCTTCAGCTTTAACCATTAGCAAAAAATTGGCATGTGTGTTAAAAAGATGAATAAATTACATTCTGATTTCAAGAGTTACTATTTTTTAAATTTCTTTATAGACATCAATTTAATCTAATAGACTTACTTACAGGCATATTATTCCATAGGCATTCTAATTTTGCTGAGATAAACAATACTATAGTAAGATACAGATCATGCATTAAAAGACTATATTGTTCACTGTGAATAACACACATGAAATGCAAATAAACAGTGATAAAAACAATTCTAGAAATATATGCAATATTTAGTAGGAACTTGGAGGGAAGGTGAATTTATTAGTTACTTTTACTAGTTCATTTATTCCTCATTTATTTAAAAATGGATTTAAAGTGGTCTGAAACAAGATGAAATAAAAGGCAACACAAATAATGAAGTGGATTTGGAGGGGAAAAAAAGTTTTAATGGTTAATTTGAAGTCAACAGCAAATGGCTATACAGAATAGTATAGCTAAGATCTAGAAAACTCTAGAACAAGCCACCAGTTGGCTTTTCTGGTTTCTGAAGAGGATAGAAAAATGAGAAAATTAATAACATTATTCATATTACCTCCAAAGAAAATTAAAACAAAGGTATTCTTGGTGCCAAAACTAAAGTGTTTTTCCTCATAGATACTGAAATAACAACAGTACACCACTCTTAACACACCTGTATACTAAATGGATTTCATGGCTGACTTTCTTACAGCGGCTTTAAGCATGGGTCAATGATGACATAATGGCCAATTACATTTAATAAAAGCAGTTTTACAAGAGAATAAACCATATGGTCCAGATGTATGAAGATCTGCTTGTGTGGCTCATTTCAAGTATGAATTGCTTTGGATCTATAGAAACACATGGATTGTATTTCACTCAGGCAATCTTTCACAAATTTATATTGTCTGACCATATATTTGAATATTAAACTGCAGTGAGTTCAAGATTAGCCTTCTTGACATTCACTTAGGTGCAGCTATTTTAATATACTGATTAAATAACGGAAATGCATAACTCATCCTGGGAATGGGAAGGGTACAGAGAAAAGGAGACTGGAATTTCAGTTTTTTTTTTTTTTTTAATTTTGGCGAAATACACATAAGATGAAGTTTACCTCCTTAACTAACTTTAAGCATGCAGTTTAGTGGCAGTAGGTATATGCACACTGCGGGGCTACCATCACCATCAACCCTCCACAGAATGTTTCACTTTGCAAAACTGGTATTTCACCTACTGAACAATAACTACCCTCTCCTCCTCCACCCTAACCACTTTTCTCTTCTCTGTCTTCATGATTTTGACAACTGCATGTACCTCCTATGAGTGGAATCACACAGTATGAAAACACAGAATTCTTCACAGATTTGCATGCCATCTTTGTCTGGGGGCCTTGCTCATCTCCTCTGTGTGGTTCTAATATTACTCTTTGTGCTGCTGAAGTGAGCACGTTAGCTGGTGTTTGAAGGGAGAACAGGAACTCATCAGACTTAACATGGGGGTAACAACTTACATATGAAAGCAGAGTATCTAAAATTGTTTTCTGTGTTGTTGAAGACTGAGGTAAGGAAGCTGAAAAAGATGAGGCTAAAGAGATAGGAAGGAACAAGAAGCCAAAGGGCATTCTAAGCCCCTTTTAAGAGATTGATTTTTATAAGCCCCTTTTGACAGCTTCCTTGGTGGCTCAGATGATAATGAGTCTGCCTGCAATGCAGGAGACCTGAGTTAGACCCCTGGATTGGGAAGATCCCTTGAGGAGAGCATGGCAATCCACTCCAGTATTCTTGCCTAGACAATTCCATGGACAGAGAAGTCTGACAGGCTACAGTCCGTGGAGACACAAAGAGTCAGACGTGGCTGAGCAACTATCGCTTTCTCAAGAGCTTGGACTTACATATAATGAGATGGGAATAGAGAAATAAAATTCATATTTAAAAAAATTAATTCTGGAAAAAAAAGGAGGCCTGAAAGAAGATAAAATTTGACATAGACTTGTTAGAAGGTAGTGACAACTATGTAGGTAAAGGTTTCCTTTTTATTATTTTTTGCAGAAATTTTGGAGTCTTACAGAGAGTATTCAGAATTGTAGATCATGAGGAAACAGATGTCTACACTCTGGATCTAGTGTCCACACAATCTTCCTCTCCCAGCTTAGAATAAAACTATTCACATTTTAGAAAATTTTCTACTTTAGCAAAGCATCCAGACAACTCAAAGTCTAAATTCACATTTTAATCCATGAAGCACCTTTTTCCTCACTGATATCTCCTCTCTCTCCTTTTCCTCTTCACGTGTTTTAGAGGAAGAGTACATTCAGAGGGAAAGATTAGTAGAGGGTGTATTGAGACTGGCAGACAAAAGTGCTAAGATAACCGGAAAGGTTTGGAATAAAAAATTGCATTCTAGGTGTCTAATTTTGGCTTGGTTAGCAGGGGTGTTTCTTCCTACTATAATATAGAATTGTTCTTAAGATAGCAAGAAACTGAACTATAAGAAGGCATAATTAAATTCAAAACAAGGATAATTTATTAGAGATTATCTACATAGAAATTTGTTGCTTTGTAAACATAAAGAAAGGAACCATGATTATCTAAAAGCAACACAATAATCTCAGTTCCTTTCCAAGGCAAACCATTCAACATTACAGTAACCCAAGTCTATGCCACAATCACTGATGCCAAAAAATTGACTCTTTCAAGAAGACCTACAACATCTTTGAGAATTAACACCAAAAAATGATGTCCTTTTCATCATAGGGGCTTGGAATGCAAAAGTAGGAAGTTAAGAGAAACCCAGAGTAACAGGCAAGTTAATAATAGGGCAAAACTTAACAGAGCTTTGTCAAGAGAACACATTGGTCATAGCAAACATCCTTTCCAACAACCCAAGAGACAGCTCTATACATGGACATCACCAGATGGTCAAAATCAAAATCTGATTGAATATGTTCTTTGCAGTCAAAGATAGAGAAGTTTTACACAGTCAGCAAAAACAAGACTAAGAGTTGACTGTGGCTCAGATCATGAACTCCTTATGGCAAAATTCAGACTTTATTTTAAGAAAGTAGGGAAACTACTAGACCATTCAAGTATGACCTAAATCAAACTCCTTATAATTATACAGTGGAGGTAACAAATAGATTCAAGGGATTAGACCTGGTAGACAGAGTGCCTAAAGAACCATGGATGGAGGGTCTTAACACTGAACAGGAGGCAGTGACCAAAATCACCCCCAAGGAAAAGAATGCAAGAAGACAAAGTGGTTGTCTGAGGAGGTTTTACTCCTCCTTCCTGAGGAGCTGAAGAAAGAAGAGAAGCAAAAGGCAAGGGGGAAAGGGAAAGATAAACCCAACTGAATGCACAGTTTCAGAGAATGGCAAGGAGAGACAAGAAGGCCTTCTTTAATGAACAAAGCAAAGAAGTAGAGGAAAATAACAGAATGGGAAAGACTGGAGATCTCCTCAAGAAAACTGGGGGTATCAAGGGACACTTCATGCAAGGATGGGCACGATAAAGGACAGAAGCAGTAAGACCTTACAGAAGCAAAAATGATCAAGAAGAGGTGGTAAGAATACAGAAAGGAACTATACAAAAAAGATCTTAATGATCCAGATAACCATGATGGTTTGGTCAGTCACCTAGAGCTGGATATCCTGGAGTGTGAAGTTCAGGAAGTAAAACATTACTATGAACAAAGGTAGCAGAGATGATGGAATTCCAGTTGAGCTATTTATAATTCTAAATGATGATGCTGTTAAAGTGCTGCACTCAATATGCCAGCAAATTTGGAAAACTCAGTTGTGGTCATAGGGCTGAAAAGTCAGTTTTCATTCCAATCCCAAAGAAGGGCAATGCCAAAGAATGTTCAAACTACTGTACAATTGCATTCAACTCACGTGCTAGCAAATTTATGCTCTAAATCCTTCTAGAAAGGATTCATCAGTACATTAACCAAGAACTTCCAGATGTACAAATTGAGTTTCAAAGAGGCAGAGGAACCAGAGATCAAATTGTCAAAATTTGATGGATCATGGGGAAAAAAGGGAGTTCCAGAAAAATATCTACTTCTGCCTCATTGACTATGCTAAAGTCTTTGATTGTGTGGATCACAGCAAAGTGTGGAAAACTAAAACTCTTTTAAAGAGATGGGAGTACCAGACCACCTTATCTGTTTCCGGAGAAACCTGTATGCATGTCAAGAAACAACAGTTAGAACTGTATATGGAAAAATTGGTTCCAAATTGAGAAAGGAGGCTGTATATTGTCACTCTGTTTATTTAACTTCTATGCAGAGTACATCATGCAAAATGCTGGGCTGGATGAATCACAAGCTAAAATCAAGACTGCCAGGAGAAATATCAACTTCACATATGCCAATTATACACTCTAATGGAAGAAAGTGAAGACTAAGTAAAAAGTCTCTTGATGAGGTTGAAAGAGGAGAGTGAGAAAGCTGGCTTAAAACTCAATGTAAAAATAACAAAAACAAAAACAAACTAAGATCATGGCATCCAGTTCCATCATTTCATGGCACATAGGAGGGGAAAAAGTGGAAGAGGTGACAGATTTCAATTTCTTGGGCTCCAAAATCATTGCAGATGGTGACTAAAGCCATGAAATTAAAAGACGCTTGCTCCTTGGAAGGAAAGCTATAACAAACTTAGCATATTAAAAAGCACAGACATCACTTTTCCAACAAAGGTCCATAATGTCAAAGCTATGGTTTTTCTAGTAGTCATGTATGGATGTAAGAGTTGGACCATAAAGCAAGTTGAGCACCGAAGAATGGATGATTTCATAAGTGGTGCTGGAGAAGACTCTTGAGAGTCGCTTGGACTATAAGATCAAACAAGTCAATCCTAAAGGAAATCAGTCCTGGGTGTTCATTGGAAGGACTGAGGCTAATGCTGAAGCTCCAATATTTTGGCCACCTGATACAAAGAACTGACTCATTGGAAAAGACCCTGATGCTGGGAAAGATTGAAGGCAAGAGGAGAAGAGGACAACAGAGAATGAGATGGTTGGATGGCATCTTCAACTGGATGGGCATGAGTTTGAGCAAGCTCCGGGGGTTGGTGATGGACAGGGAAGCCTGGCGTACTGCAGCCCATGGGGTCACCAAGAGTCGGACATGACTGAGTGACTGAACTGAACTGATGTATAATTGAAGCCTCATAAAGAGAATAAAGGAAGAGAGAGACAGAGAATGAGAAAAGACCCTGATATTGTAGCTCATGAGGTTGTAAAGATACCGACATGACTTAGCGATTGAACAACAACAACGAGAACCTACTGTATAGCATAGCGGAACTCTACTCAGTGCTCTGTGGTGAACTAAATGGGAAGGAAATCCAAAAAAGAGGGGATACATGTATAGCTGATTCACTTTGCTATACAGCAGAAACTAACACAACATTATAAACAAATATACTCCAATAAAAATTAATAAAATAAAATAAAAATATATCAAAAGTGAAAAAAAAATGAAGATTCCACTTAATTCATAATTAAAACCCCCAATTCACGCTCCTTTTTCTCCCTAGTCTTAAATGTCTTTCTGTCCTCTCTTCATCTCATCTAACCTGTCATTCAAGACCTAATCATGAACGCTTGGACCACGGTGGTCTCCATGCTCTTCCTTGTATCTCTGAAATCATATCATCAAACACACATATTTTTTAAAACACAAATCTGATCTTTTAATCAAGCTTTTTTACAATCATTTTCTTGGGAAGGAAGCTACAGTTTATGGAACTTAAATGAATGCTCGGGATCCTAAAGCTCTGAGGACCAGGCTGACTAGAATTCAGGTCTCTCGGACTCTCCTCCAGAGACCTTTCACCACGTGTCACAGTCGTCCTCCATACTGCAAGTATATCTCAGATACTAACAAAATTATGCTGCCCCTAATACAGTAAAGTTTGAACAGAACACTGGGATTCTATTTTTACCTTTAAGACTTTTACCTTAAAATCTTATTTACAAAGTACATAAAGCTTGCTCTTATCAGTTGACAAACTTCAGTTTGGCACAGCAATTGCTCCTTACGTGTAAGTTGCCAGGTTTGTGTAAGTTGCCAATTTAAAAAATCATTTCCCTCTATTTGATAGCCTGTGTATTTAAATACGCAGAAAGAAACATTGTATTTTGTTTTCCTTTTGTTAACACTTTCATAGTAAACATATGTAACTCCTATATATTAAAGGTAAATACTTTCATTATGATTATATTAACGGTTTATACTTTCTTAATACTGTGTAGAATTTACAGTTATAAAGAAAACAGGAATATCACGTGTATTCATTTTCTACACTTCGCTCTAATTTCCATTTGATTTTCAAGTTAAAATTTTCCAAATTCTTCATTAAAAATTCATGATTTAAGGCAATGAATTTGAGCTACTTTGTTACAATGTTTATACATGCAAAATTATAATAAGACATGGGATGGATAAATATTTTGCTTTTAATATTAGTCAGCTCTACAAGATATTCTCATATAAAAAAGATTATTAGATTTATTGAAAATATAATTAGAATAAAATAAACATAACTGAATTTTACAATTATGATTTTAACTTTCATTTTCAAGTTATTTCTGCTTTAAAAATATATTTAAAAATTAAAAGTGAAATTTCCTGATAGAAAGCTCAAGTAAGCATAATTTTTAAAAATTCCGTCTTTTTGTATATTGAGACAGCTAAGCTTTTTTAATATTTAGTTTTCTTCTTGTTTTTTCTATGATAATATAAGTGTTAAAGTACAACACAAGAATGTTCAAACTTGTTTTTTAAGTGATGTGATACTTTATAGTGAATAATATATGATTAAGTTTTGAGTTATACAAATATTTGCTCACTAATATCAAAATGTGTTTACACATGGATATACTATGATTCACTTTATTTCCTATTAATTTCAAAGTAAAATGATCACAACATGGTCTTAAAAATCCTAGCTATCACTTTTAAAACTACCTATCAGCAAGAAATAAAAACCTGCCATTGATGTGGACTACTTTCATTATTTTTAAAAATTGAATTAAATCCAACACACATTGTGAATTGTTTTTGCTTCTTCTTTTTAGAATTGTTACAAGTAAAATAACCAGGCAGCCTTATCTTAGGTGAGACTGCTTCGGCTTGGAAATAAACAAGGCTTTCTCTCGATGAGCTAGGTTCATTTCATATTTGTGTAATACCCTGGAAGAAATTAGGTTTCAATAAAGTCCATTTTTATCACTGCATGTAGCAATGAATATCACACCCAGCAGGGCACAGTGGCACCTGGCTGTCCAGACCCCAGTGAGCACAAACCATCTGGGGGTAATTACAACAAGGTATTCTTTAAGGACCAGATGGGACCAAGGAACAGAAGCCCCGACCCCTCCCAGCCATTTACAACATAATTCCTTTCAATGATATACTTAATCCTCCCACCAGCTATGCTTTTCAGCTTGCTGTTGTCACTGTTCCTTTATGTTAATTCAGTTTCAAGACCGAGAAAAAGAGGAGGGGAGAGAGAGAGTTCAAGAAAAAAAGAGAGACGGGGAGAGGGAGAGAGTGAGAGGGAGAGAGAGAGCCTCTAGGGACCGAAAGAAATTATTCATCCCTAAATTGTTTCCACCACAGCAAGTACAGTAACAATTTTTTTTTTTAAAGAGGGCTGAAATTATCCTAAAGAAGGTCAATGCGACAGCCCTGTGTGGCACCAGCTGAGGTTTACTCAGCCACCTGTTAGCTAGAAAGCTCTCTGCACACACGCTTATGAGGCATTTAACCAGTTTAAAGGGTCTTTATTGTCAGGCCAGCCACCTCCATTCAGCTGGCCCGAGCCATAGGCCTGCTTTGTGGTCATATGTGGCACACAAGCCTTAATTCAATTATGCTGTAAGCCTATCCAATCTGCATCACTGCCCTTTCACTTTTGTGCCATTTGTCTTGTGTGTTGTAAAGAATTTTACTTTAAAGACGGGAGGGCACCCTACAACCCGCTTGTCTTTATTTCTCGTTTAAGGTTTGTGCCGCAGGTGCGCTCCCACCTTTCAGTTCCCAAAATGATTCATCTTTGAGTGATACTGTAGATGGAAGCGTTATTTATTGTTTGGTGACAATGCTTTTCTGGTGTTGTTGAGTTTTATTTATTTTTAATTAGGTGCTTTTTCAAACGCTCCACCAGATCGGCAGTCTCTAAACTTGAGGATTGAAAATTCAATCAGAAAAACATAAACGATAGATGAAAATGACAATTAGCCTTGTTCTACCATTTGTTTTCAAGAAATGCTTTTTGTACAATGAAAAAATATCAAATTTAGAATTTTTGGTTTCCCTTACGTTTCTGAGCCCCCGTATACCAGTTTATATGAATGAGGCTCAGTGAAGCTCTGTTATTGAAAACTGCTCATTTTGTTTGTATTCTGGGGCTTCCAGATTTCCTTAGCATTAAAGCAGTGCATATCATTTTTAAATGCTTGGCATTTTCATAATAATTGATTGGCAATGAAAGCATAAAAAAGATTTCTCAAGTCAGGGATTTGGGTTTATTTCCATATCAAATTTTTTGTAAATGGAAAATTTGGCTGTTTAAAGCATACTCTACCTAATATTCTTTTAACCATCTAAATCCTACTTCCTGGTTTCAGTGTCCATATGAGGATATAGATCATTTCTAATCAATATTCCCCCAAATCAGTAAGGGACTTGTCATGGGAGATTGAAGGGACTTCAAATGAAGGAGAGAATCTTCTTTGCTAATTCATATCTATTTCTCACCCAAGTCAAGGAAAGAATAACACTAAGTTACTAACCAGTGTTACTCACGTGTACACTGAATTGTGTGCATCAATTCTCACTGTGACTCAGTCGTGTCCAACTCTCTGCGACCCCATGGACTGTAGCCCACCATGGAATTCTCCAGGCAAGAATACAGGAGTGGGTTGTCATTTCCTCCTCTAGGGGATCTTCCCAACTCAGGGATCAAACCTGCATCTCTTGTGACTCCTGCACTAACAAGTGAATTCTTTGTCACTGAGCCACTTGGAAAGCCCCAGTGCTCACTGTAGCAACCTCTATATGTCTTTTGTATGGAAGTCCTATCTCTAACTTAAATAACTGAATCAAAACCACAAATATGAAACATGCAAAATAGACTAAAATATTCTAGTTGGCAAGAAAAAGAATGAAGATATTTGTACATAATCTTCAAAATAAATAAGATTTCAAAAACTGATTTCTGTATATTTAGCCTGTGTGTTTCTCCCAACAATTCTTTGCTCATTTACTTTGTGTTTTCCTATAGGTTCCCGTTTTATAAACAAGAAAACTAAGGGTTAATAGAGAAACTAAGTGACTCACCTAGGGGTCAAAATTCTTCTGATTCCTTATTGAAGTCTTCTTCTATTCCATCATAAAATCTTCATATAATTATTTCATAAACATGATTTGGACCCATGCACAACTCCCTGTAGGTATAAGTATTAGAGTAGCTTATTAATATTCTGTGAAGTAGGAATAACAACTGAAATTGCAAAAATCTAGACAAAAGCAGAAAAAAATGAGACCAATTAAACTTATAAGCTTTTTTCACAGTAAAGGAAATCATAAACAAAACAAAAAGACAATCTACGGAATGGGAGAAAATATTTGCAAATGATGCAACCAACAAGGGATTAATCTCCAAAATATTCAAGTAGCTCAGATAGCTCAATATCAAAAAATCATCCAATCAAAAAGTGGGCAGAAGAACTAAATAGACCTTTCCTCAAAGAAGACATACAGATGGCCAAGAGGCATATGAAAAGGTGCTTAATGCTGATAATAATTAGAGAAATACTAACCAAAGAAAAACAAATATAGTACAAATCAGTGAGGTATCACCAGTCAGAATGGCCGTCAAAAAATCTACGAATAATAAATGCTGGAAAAGATGTGAAGAAAAAGAACTCCACCTACACAGTTGGTAGGAATGTAAATTCATGCAGCCACTATGGAGAAGAATACGGAGGTTTCTTAAAAATTTACTATATGACCCAGCAATCCCATTTCTGGTCATATATCCAGAAAAGATGAAAACTCTAATTTTAAAAGATATATACACACCAGTATTCATAGCAGCACTATTTATAATAGCCAAGACGTGAAAACTAGATGTTCATTGACAGGTACATGGATAAAGAAGATGTGGTATATATAGATAGAGATATACAATGGAATATTACATAGTCATGAAAATAATGAAATATTGCTGTTTGCAACAACATGGATGGACTTAGAGACTGTCATATTGAATGAAGTAAGTCAGAGAGAGAAAGAGAAATACCATGGTATTACTCATATGTGGAGTCTAAAAAAGTGATACAAATAAACTTAATTATAAAATAGAGATTGACAGATATATGAAAAAAACTTATGGTTACCAGAGAAGAAAGGGGGAGGTTGGGGGATACATTAGGCACTTGGGATTAACATATACACACTATTATATAAAATAGATAAATAATAAGGACCTACCATATAGCACAGGGAACTATATTCAATATCTTATAATAACCTATAATGGAAAAGATATATATATATATATATATATATATATATATATAAAAGATATATATATATATCAGATTCTATATATACACTCCTTACTGAATCACTTTGCTGTACCCCTGAAATACCAACAAAATATTGTCAACCAACTACAACAACAGCAAAAGTCTAGAATTACACCCAAACAATGAAAAAATGGCCCAGCTTTGTTACTTTTTTTTTTTTAAGACCTATTAAGATATAAGAATGGGGCTTTCCAGGTGGCTCACTTGTAAAGAATCCTCCTGCCAATGCAAGCGACATGGTGGGTTTGATCCCCGGGTTGGGAAAATCCCCTGAAGAAGGAAATAGCAAGACACTCCAGTTCTTGCCTGGATAATTCCATGGACAGAGGACACAGACGGGCTATATAGTTCATAGGGTTGCAAGAGTTGGACATGACTTAGCGACTAAATAACACAATAACAAAGGTATAAGAATACATCTTTAGCCACTTTTAAATTCTTTCATAGGATTTTGAAGAAAACAGTTGGCAATGAAATGTGTACAGTTTCACAATTTTCTGTGTGAATCACATAAACTGTTTGCATTTTGTACCTCTATATTTTAATACTAAAAATATTTAAAACTTTATTTTTTAAGGACATTGCATCATAAAATTCTAGAATATCTAAAGGCATCCTTGATATAGAATGTTAGATCCCATCCCTGTATGCTTTAAGAACATTTTAGAAGAAAAGAAATATAGAATGTTAGTTTCATTGTAGAAACTTATCTTTTTATCAGCATTTTACTATCTACATTATTTTTCCAAATTTCAAATATATCATATTGCCTTTGAAGTAATAGAATCTCTGCTAAGTCACTTCAGTCATGTCCGACCCTGTGCAACCCCATAGATGGCAGCCCACCAGGCTCCCCATCCCTGGGATTCTCCAGGCAAGAACACTGGAGTGGGTTGCCATTTCCTTCTCTAAATAGAATCTTTAATAACCCCATTAATAAAATCATTATAATAAAATAATAATTATTTATATTAAGGTAGTAGCTATATGATATGTCTAATATAATAAAATAACCAAAGGAATAGCTATTAAAATTTAACTGTCCATTATACTTTTGTTACTAGCTCACTTTACACAAAAGTATGCAATTTTAAAAATTCACTTTGTATTTTTGGTTTCCAATAAAAATCATACATATAACTCTTTCAGAAAATACCTTATTTAAGGAAATGTTGAAGAAAAATAAAACCAGGTAGAAAAGCCAAAACAGTTACTAGTAGCCATGATGGCAATCCTATATATATGTGTATGTGGTGTGTGTATCTATATATAATATATACATACATAAAAATATATGGTTTATGTAATCTATATACATATTAAATACATATACAGTATTTGAGAATTCAAACAGTACAGCTCACTAAATCAATTGAAGGACTAAAGAATAATCTTTTTATTCAGCAGCTAATATTCTCAAAAAAGTTCAAAGCTGAAATTTGAAAACAGATTATAATATCAAATTTAGAATACTGTAGGAATGTTATTCATTGTTTACAAACTCTCTCCCAGGAATCAAACCCAGGTCTCCTTCATTGCCGGCAGACTCTTTACCATCTGAGCCATTGGGGAAGACCTATATAAGAATAGTTGTAAGGGGGAAAAAAAACTCAGATAAAAGGAAACTGATGACCTTCACACAGTAGTGGAACACAGTTTTAGCTTTCCACACAAATTCTGTCCAACAGTGGTGCCTCCTGAGAGTCAAATGTGCTTTAGAAAAAATTGTTACTTTCTATCCAGGACCTGCTCTTATGGACCTCCTTTCCCTTTCAATGGGATTTTCAAAAGCATTTAATGAACACAGAATGGAGCATATGTGAATGTCTGTAAGTCAATCATACAGTTTAAGTTTAATAAACATACCCTTTACCAGATTTTCTACTTCATAAACATGCCTGAAACTATTCGCCTATCTTGAATTTCCAAAATTTGTCTAAAAAATTCATGAGCAGACTTGTGTGTGTCATTTTGTGATCATAAATTCTAATATCAAGGAATGCTCACAGGACTCATATGTCTAGAGGAAAAGTGAAAAATCAAGTCAACTGTTTTTTTTCCCCTCTGTGCAGAATGCCAAATCAGTCAGTGGTATGACTTTCTCCTTGAACTTACCATTTAAACATTGGCAAAGTTATATGAACATTTTTGTTGCTACAGCCAACACTTCTTAGTTTGGTATGGTAGCTAGAAACAGGAAATAATATATGGCTTCAGGCTAAACTGAAGAATGAAGACAGGCAAATTCTCACTAATCCAAAGGGAGATGAAAATACTAGAATGAAAGCTAGAAGACGGATGAAATAATCTCATAATTACCTTTTATTCTTATTTTTCTACCATTCTAGCTATCTGAAAGAGAAATATGCTAGGTCAATGACAAATTTTCATCTTCAGGGACAAAAAACTCCTGGGTATCCTCTATTCATTCCTAAAATGGATTATAGATATCTGTTACTTCAACTTTCAGCTCTGCAACAATTTCTCAAGTAACATTTGATTCTGAGATTACACCAGAAGGCAGCCAGTACTGAATGGGATGTTGCTTTTTTTTTTTTTTTTGCATTAAGAAAGTGGGGAAAGAATAAAATGTAGATGTATTATCTGAGTAAGATGCTAAACTACAGATGACTGTGAGAGTGGGGAATAGGGTTTTATGAGATGATGCATTTATTAGTTTTGGTACTAAGAAGAGTGTTTATGAATGTTGAGTGTATGCCTGAATGTCAGAAACACACATGCATCCACAAGATACAGGAGATATTAGCATCGATTGGGTAATTGCAGATTTCAATGACATATTTTTTACTTACTTTACCCAAACAAGCATATTGAGAACTATTCAAACAAAATCATTTAATCTTTAACAATCCCACACCTTCACTGTACAAATAAGGGAACAGAACCTACAAAACAGTATAATTTATCAGGTTCACATTGCTAATAAAAATGAAAGCTGGGGTTTGAACCCAAAGATATCTGAGTCATGAGTCTCTGCTATTAACCACTGTAGATCAAGAATTAAACAGAGGTAGTAGCTATATGATATGTCTACAGTACTAATATATTTGCAAGCTCTTTTTCCCTTCCTGTTATTCTGACCATCCTTAGAAGTAGTCATATAACCTGGAAATTATTACTGGAGTTGCATTAGGGTAGTTGATCATCCATAGTACAGAGGCTTCCCAGTATCTCTCCCACACTCTCAGAAATGCTGCCTAACATAAATTGATTAATCAGCTACTTCTTTTGAAACAAAATATGTTTCTTGGAGTAAGGTTCTCAATTTCCCTATGCCTGGAAAAAAAAAAAAGAGTCCCCCTAACTATTTGCATAAATGTTTGAATGGATTAATGATTTAAATTAATGGATTATTTTATTTAAATAAAATAAATTATTTTATTTAATTATATTGTTCCTTAAGAATTGTCTACAGTTTGTTGTGATCCACACAGTCAAAGGCTTTGGCATAGTCAATAAAGCAAAGGCATATGTTTTTTTCTGGAACTCTCTTGCTTTTCCCATGATCCAACGGATGTCGGCAATTTGATCTCTGGTTCCTCTGCCTTTTCTAAATCCAGCTTGAACATCTGCAAGTTCACGGTTCACGTATTGCTGAAGCCTGGCTTGAAGAATTTTGAGCGTTACTTTACTGGTGTGTGAGATAAGTGCAACTGTGCAGTAGTTTGAGGATTCTTTGGCATTGCCTTTCTTAGGGATTGGAATGAAAACTGAGCTTTTCCAGTCCTGTGGCCACTGCTGAGTTTTCCAAACTTGATGGCATAATGAGTGCAGCACTTTCAGAGCCTCATCTTTTAGGATTTGAAATAGCTCAACTGGAATTCCATCACCTCCACTAGCTTTGTTCATAGTGATGTTTCCTAAGGCGCACTTGACTTCGCAGTCCAGGATGTCTGTAGGTGAATGATCACACCATTGTGGCTATCTGGGTCATGAAGATCTTTTTTTGTACAGTTCTTCTGCATATTCTTGCCACCTCTTAATATCTTCTGCTTCTGTTAGGTCCATACCATTTCTGTCCTTTATTGTGCCATCTTTGCATGAAATGTTCCCCTGGCATTTCTAATTTTCTTGAAGAGATCTCTAGTCTTTCCCATTCTGTTGTTTCCCTCTGTTTCTTTGCATTGATTACTGAGGAACACTTTCTTTTCTCTCCTTGCTATTCTTTGGAACTCTGCATTCAAATGGGTATATCTTTCCTTTTCTCCTTTGCCTTTAGCTTCTCTTCTTTTCTCAGCCATTTCTAAGGCCTCCTCAAACAACCATTTTGCCTTTTTGTCTTTCTTTTTCTTGGGGATGATCTTGATCACTGCCTCCTGTACAATGTCATGAACCTCCATCCATAGTTATTCAGGCACTCTATCTATCAGATCTAATCCTTTGAATCTATTTGTCACTTCCACTGTATAATCCCACTGTAAGGGATATGATTTAGGTCATACCTGTATGATCTACTAGTTTTCCCTACTTTCTTCAATTTAAGTCTGAATTTTGCAATAAGGAGTTCATGATCTGAGCCACAGTCAGCTCCTGGTCTTGTTTTTGCTGTGTATATAGAGAGCTTCTCCATCCTTGGCTGCAAAGAATATATCAATCTGATTTCGGTATTGACCATCTGGTGATGTCCATGTGTAGAGTCTTCTCTTGTGTTGTTGGAAGAGGGTATTTGCTATCACCAGTGTGGAAAATTCTTAAACAGATGGGAATACCAGACCGCCTTACCTGCCTCCTGAGAAATCTGTATGTAGGTCAAGAAGCAACAGTTAGAACTGGACATGGAACAGACTGGTTCCAAACTGTGAAAGGAGCATGTCAAAGCTGTATATTGTCACCTTGCTTATTTAACTTATAAGTAGAATACATCATGTGCAATGCCTGGCTGGATGATCCACAAGCTGGAATCAAGACTGCTGGAAAAATATCAATAACCTCAGATATGCAGATGACACCACCCTTATGAAAGAAAAGGAAGAAGAACTAAAGAGCCTCTTGATGAAAGTGAAAGAGGAGAGTGAAAAGGTTGGCTTAAATCTCAACACTCAGAAAACTAAGATCATGGCATCTGGTCCCATCACTTCATGGCAAATAGTTGGAGAGACGATGGAAACAGTGACAAACTTTATTTTTTTTGGTCTCCAAAATCACTACAGATGGTAACTCTAGCCATGAAATCAAAAGACGCTTGCTGTTTGAAAGAAAAGCTATGACCAACCTAGACAGCATATTTAAAAGCAGAGACATTACTTTGCCAACAAAGGTCCGTCAAAGCTATGGCTTTTCCAGTGGCCATGTATGGATGTAAGAGTTGGACTATAAAGAAAGCTGAGCACCGAAAAACTGATGCTTTTGAACTGTGGTGTTGGAGAAGACTCCTGAGAGTCTCTTGGATTGCGAGGAGATCAAACCCGTCAATCTTAAAGGAAATTAGTCTTGAATATTCATTGGAAGGACTGATGCTGAAGCTGAAGATCCAAAACTTTTGCCACCTGATGAGAAGAACTGACTCATTTGAAAAGAACCTGGAGTGACGTCGCACGCAGCAGGCGGAGAGGACGTGCGTTTCCTAGCTCCTTCCTCTTTCTCGACTCCATCTTCGCGGTAGCGGCAGCTGTGTCCGCGATCTAGTCGCCAACACGCAGCTTTTTGTCCGCGCCCAGGAGCTACACACTCTCGAGGTGACCGGCCAGGAGACGGTCGCCCAAATCAAGGCTCATGTAGCTTCGTTGGAGGGCATCGCTCCAGAAGAATTTAAAAAAAAAAAAAATGAAAAGAACCTGATTCTGGGAAAGACTGAAGGCAGGAGGAGAAGGGGACGACAGAGGATGAGATGGTTGGATGGCATCATTCGATGGACATGAGTTTGAGCAAGCTTGGAGTGTTGATGATGGACAGGGAAGCCTGGCGTGCTGCAGTCCATGGGGTTGCAAATAGTCAGACACGACTGAGTGACCGAACTGAACCGATATTGTTCTTTACTACTTAGACATGAATGAACCCACCTATGGCAATGGAATTTTGATTAGATTTTTTGGAGGAGGCAAGGCAGGGAGAAGATGTTAAAAACTTGGGGAAAGGTGGTCCATGTGGAATGCCAGAGTAGAGAATTCAGGATGACCTGAAGGAACATGTGAACACACAGTGGGGGCAGGGCAGAGCTTCGGTAGACCTCAGCTTAGAAGAACATGGGGGACTGACAGTGACTTTATATACATGTATATATTTTATTTTTGCAAAGGTTCCTAGCTCAGTCAATGCTAGAGAACATTTGCAAAACATTTTATATATATACACTGTCTTTGATGTTGACTCATTCTCTTCTGAACTGTGGTGTTCTTCATCCAGGATGTACATTAGCTTCTGGAACTAAGAACAGACTTGTCTAACCATGCTGTCATCAAACAGAGCAGACTGCCATATAAGCACGACCGTAATACTCTACCTTCACTGTCATTTTGACTAAGTCAAGAAAAATTCTGCCCTTTGTCTGAAGGCTTTTTCTTCCAGTTTCCAGTGTTTGAATATTTTCCCTATATTTTTGTCATCCATATGCACAGCATGAGAGAGATGATAGTATAATATCAACCCTCTCAGCAACTAACACAGGTTGCTTAATTGCTAGGTGCAGGCACTCTGCCAAATACTCCACAATTTTTTCTTCCAAGGACTCTAGAGAAGATTTTATTACTATACCCACCTGACAAATAAAGGAGCTGAGTTTGAAGTCATTGACCCAAGACACATATAGAACATAACACAACTGGAATTTGAATCCAAACAGTCTGACTTTGGAACTACACTCCTAACCACTGTACCAGACTCTTGCCATAGGTTTGCTCATTAAAAAACTAATTGACTCATCAAAACCACTGAAGGTTCTTGGAACTATGCTAAGCCCCGGAGGGTACAGAAATGAATGGAACAATGGAACAGCTGCAGCAGCACAGCTACCTTTTGCTGGCCTGGACATCATGGAGAATGTAACCACATGAATTCTGAAGAATGAATAAGAGGAAAGCGAAAAGAATGTGAGACTGGGAGACATGGTCTAGGCAGGAAAATACCGCTTAAAGCAAACAGGGAAAGAGTATTTGCCCTGGCCTGACTCGAGCATTTCTCTGGCACATGTACCCTTTCCTCTGCTTTTGCTGATTGAAACTTCATTCTCCAAGACTCATCTAAAATCGTCCCCCTGCCAAAGTCTGAGATTCTCTCTGCCGAGATGGAGTCTCACCTTCGCTTTCTAAATTAATTTTTACTCCAATTGCTTGGAAAATCTCATGGACAGAAAAGCCTGGTAGGCTACAGTCTGTGGGGTCAGACATGACTGAGCGACTTCACCTTACCTTACCTTATAGTTTCTTTACAATGTTGTGTTGAGCTTCTATGAGTCTCACCCTCCTTGAATTCTCTCTGGCCCTTGTATCCAGGTGATACTCTGATTATTCTTGGACCTGTTTTATTTTCTTTCCTAAGCCAACAGATGTCCTCATCTCCCTCTTCTCACTACAGGTCACAATTCTTTGCCAGATCTTCTCCCCAAATATTCCCTCTGCCCGGTACACTTCCTTTTCGTTCTTCACACTCTGCTTTCAAAACTCTCTTCCTTCGGTGAGCTTTCTCTAATTCCCCAGGGTTCTGTTAGAGGCTCCTCTTACATGTACCCACTGTGTCCCCCACAATGACAGGTGAGCACTGTTTCATAATGGCCATTTTACAATTCTATATCCTCCACCATACTGTCCCCTCCGTGGAGATAGAATCAGTGTGTCATGTTCGTGTAAAGTGGGTTTAATTATTATATGTTGAATGAACAAAAGAAATGGCTGTTGAAGTTGACTGCTCTCGTATTCCAGGAGGGAGGCCCAGATTGAAGGGTGTGAGTGTGAGAACCACGGTGACAGGGTGGAGATGGGGTACGATCAGATCAAGGATACTAGTGGAGTAAGGCATCTATCTCACTGATAGATGTGGATTCATGTGTCCCATTTATGGCCATTTTCACACTTAAATTTCATGACATTTAAGAAGGCCAGCCAGGACCCTAACAAACGAGTGACTTCCCAGATATCTTTACATATCCATCAGCATTTCCAGACTGAAATCCTCGAGGATTTCAGTTCTAGCCTCTCCTGTTGTTGGGGAAGTATCTACCCGACTAGCGGAGCACACAACTGGTCCAGTTCTCCCTGGTCTGTGTGCCCTGCAGAAGGAGGCGGTATCTTTAAACTTCAAAGCTTGTAACTCAACAGGTACATAAAAATATCTCCTGTCCCCGTAGCCTGGTTTTATTATCTCTACAATACAGTGGACATCTGTCAAATTTGCCTAATTTTTTCCAGCAACCTTCACTTCTTAAGGAATTATCCATCTCTTGTCTGTAGTTCAGAACATGACCCCAATTAGGCCCTCTGTACCTGAATCTTGAGGGAAATGTCACAAAATGAAAACATTTCAGAACTCAGTCATTATTTTGGTGGCACGTTGAAGACAGTGGCGAGACCGGGCAAGTTGCTTAACCTCTCTGTGCCTCAATTGCTTCACCTACTAAAATAACAACAGTAATACCTTATTGTGCTGCAGTGTGGATTCAAGGTGTTAATATGTGTAGAACACTTAGAACAAGACCAGACACAGAAAAAGTGCTAAAAAAGTGCTACCTATTATAGCATAGTTGTTAGAATTTTGAAGTTGCTCTATTTTTGTCCATTATGAGGCCTGGCTGTAGGAGTTTTTTCCCTCCAGATTTTTAGGTTTCTCCAATTTCCTTCCAAAGAGAATTTTTTAGCTTAAGTTGGCAGTGTTGTGTTGAGTCGGTTTGTGTTGCTTGCTGCCAGAAAACCTTAATGATTGCTTCTCTCACATACTGTAGGTCTTTTCTTCCAAAGTGTTTATTAGACCCTAGAGGACAATAATCATATATTATTAATCACTGCATCATCTATAACACCAAGAGCAGTGCTCCATATGTAAAAATATGCATTTTGGTAACTGGGAGACCAACTACATGAATAATACTATAGACCCTCTTTCTTTATAGCTTTATCATGGATTTTTTTAGCAATAAAAATCAGAACTAACAGCATCATAATTGATTTCAGGATGCTAAAAGTGACCACCACAAAATATTTAACTTATCAGAGAGACAGCTGGTGCAAGGAAAGGAAAGCTAGAGTCAGTTCCGGGGAGTTGTGTTCCAATTCCTATCTCATTGATTCTTACCTGGGTGGCCTTGTGTGAATAACCAAGGCTCTCTGAGGCTCAGTTTCTTCATATGAAGAACTGAGATATTAAAATGTATTATTATCAGGGACTTATAAACCAACAGAATGGATGATATGGCCCATGATGATACTCAGTTCAGTCGCTTATATACTGAAAGTTCTCTTTGAGATTGCTAGTTCATTATGAGAAGGAAAAAGAAATTAGACTTTTAATAAAAATTAGCTGTTTACAGGAGTATATAACTTGATCTAGAACTAAAAAGTAAACAACTCTTGCCAATTAAAGAAAAAACAATAAAGGGAACAAGAAAAGTGTAAGACTATTCATTTGGGGCTTTAAAATGATGCCATTTTAACCATGAATAAAAAGTTAGAGGCACATTCATTTTTACTATTATTACTGATTCAGGATCTGACAGATTCTATTTTTATGCCATTCTATATTTTGTATCACACTCATTTAATATAAAACTTGTCTAAAAATTACTATAGAATGACCATTGTTTTGAGAACCCCACTCTTTCTGTGTAGTGTTACGAACACATTTCAATAATGCAGACATTTTGCGTTAAACTATTTATCTTTTGTTTGCTTATTTATCCTTTAAAATAATTTATATTCAATTTAAATGATAAATAATATCAGTCAGTCAGTCAGTTCAGTTGCTATGTCATGTCCGACTCTTTGCGATCCCATGAACTGAAGCATGACAGGCCTCCTTGTCCATCACCAACTTCCGGAGTTTATCCAAACTCGTGTCCATTGAGTTGGTGATACCATCCAACCATCTCATCCTCTGTCATCCCCTTCTCCTCCTGCCTTCAATCTTTCCCAGCATCAGGGTCCTTTCAAATGAGTCAGTTCTTCATATCAGGTGGCCAAAGTATTGGAGTTTCAGCTTCAGCATCAGTCCTTCCAAAGAATATTCAGGACTGATTTCCTTTAGGATTGACCGATTAGATCTCCTTGCAGTCCAAGGGACTCTCAAGAGTCTTCTCCAACACCACGGTTCAAATGCATCAATTCTTCAGTGCTCAGCTTTCTATATAGTCCAACTCTCACATCCATACATGGCCACAGGAAAAACCATAGCTTTGACTAGACAGACCTTTGTTGGCAAAGTAATGTCTCTGCTTTTAAATATGCTATCTAGGTTGGTCATAGCTTTTCTTTCAAGCAGCAAGTGTCTTAATTTCATGGCTGCAGTCACCATCTGTAGCGATTTTAGAGCCCTAAAAAATAAAGTCTGTCACTGTTTCCATTGCTTCCCTATGTATTTGCCATGAAGTGATGGGACCAGATGCCATGATCTTAGTTTTCTGAATGTTGAACTTTAAGCCAGCTTTTTTTTTTTTTCTCATTGATGTAATTTTATTAATTTTATGTAATTTTTACATATCAAAAACCAGTTGCATAGTGTACCCTGAGTTAATAAGCCAGCTTTTTCACTCTCCTCTTTCACTTTCATCAAGAGGCTCCTCAGCTCCTGTTCACTTTCTGCCATAAGGGTGGTGTCACCTGCACATCTGAGATTATTGATATTTCTCCCAGCAATAACCATATGAAAAACAATTTGGAAAATTAAAAATAGAAAAATATTATTTATAATATCACTATTCTTTTTATTTTACATATATTTTTCACACTTTATAGAGTTGAATATATTCTATCCTGTTAAATTTAACTCACCATAAGCATTCATGGATCACAACCTTGTCATGGCAAATGGGCTTGCATAACTCAGTGAAATTATGAGCCAAGCCATGTAGGGCCACCCAAGATGGGTCATAGTGAAGAGTTCGGACAAAATGTGGATTACTGGAAGAGTAAATGACAGCTCATTCAAGTTTTCTTGCCTGAAGAACCCCATGAACAGTATGAAAATGCAAAAAGATATGACACCGGAGGATGAGCTCCCCAGTTTGGAAGGTATCTAATATGCTACTGGGGAAGAGCAGAGGGCAATTAGTAATAGCTTCAGAAAGAATGAAGTACCTGGGCCAAAGTGCTCAGTTGTGGATGCGTCTGCTGGTGAAAGTAAAGTCTGATGCTGTAATGAACAAGATTATATGGGAAGCTGGAATGTTAGGTCCATGATGCAAGGTAAACTGGAAGAGGTTAAGCAGGAGATGGCAAGATTAAATATTGACATCTTAGGAATCAGCGAACTAAAATGGATAGGAATGGGGGAATTTAATTCAGATGACTGTTACACCTACTATTGTGAGCAAGAATCCCTTAGAAGAAGTAGAGCAGGTCCTCATAATCAACAAGAGTCCAAAATGCAGTACCTGGGTGCAACCTCAAAAACAACAGAATGATCTCAGTTCATTTCCAAGGTAAACCATTCAATAGTACAGTAATCTAAGACTATGCCCCAACCACTGATGCCAAAGAAGCTGAAGCTGAGCCATTCAGTGAAGACCTATGAGATATTCTAGAACTAATGCTAAAAGAAGATATCCTTTTTATCTTAGGGAATAAGAATGCAAAAGTAGGAAGTCAAGAGATACCTGTAATAACAGTCAAGTTTGGCCTTGGAATATAAAATAGACCAGGGCAAATGGTAAGAGAGCTTTGTAAAGAGAAGACACTTCTCATAGCAAACACCCTTTTCCAACAACCTGAGACAACTTTAAACCTGGACATCACCAGATGTTCAATATTGGAATCAGATTGATCCTGTTCTTTCAGCTGAAGATGGAGAAGCTCAGTACAGTCTGTAAAAACAAGACCTGGAGCTGACTGTGCCTCAGATCATGAGCTCCTTATTGCAAAATCCAGGGTTAAATTGAAGGCCATTCAGGTAGGACTTAAATCAGATCCCTTATGATTACACAGGTGGAGGTAATGGATAGATTCAAGGGATTAGATCTGGTAGACAGAGTGTCTGAATAATAATGGATGGAGGTTTGTAACATACAGGAGGCAGTTACCAAAACCATCCCCAAGAAAAAGAAATGCAAGAAGGCAAAGTGGTTGTCTGAGGAGGGATTACAGATAGCTGAAGAAAGACAAGAAATGAAAGGCAAGGAAGAAAGGGAAAGGTATACCCAACTGAATGCAGAGTTATAGAGAATAGCAAGGCGAGATTGAAGGCCTTCTTAAATGAACAATGAAAATAAAGAGGAAATAATAGAATGGGGAAGACTAGGTATCTCTTCAAGAAAAGTGGATATCAAGGGAACATTTCATGCAGGATGGGCACAATAAAAAACAGAAATGGCATGGACCTAACAGAAGCAGAAGAGATTAAGAAGAGGTGGCCATAATAAACAAAAGAACTACTCACTAAAAAGTCCTTAATGACCCAGGTAACCAAGATGGTGTGGTCACTCACTAGAGCTGGATATCCTGGAGTGTGAAGTCAAATGGGCCTTAGGAAGCATTGCTATGAACAAAGCTAGTGGAGGTGAGGTAATTTCAGCAGAGCTATTTAAAATCTTAAGAGAAGATGCTGTTAAAGTGCTGCACTCAATATGTCAGCAAATTTAGAAAGCTCAGTAGTGGTTACAGGACTGGAAAAGGTCAGTTTTCATTCCAATCACAAAGAAGGGCAATGTAAAAGAATGTTCAAACTAACATACAGTTGCACTCACTTCATGTTCTAGTAAGGCTATGCTCAAAATCCTTCAAGCTAGGTCAGCAATATGTGAACTGAGAATTTCCAGATGTTCCAGCTCAGTTTTGAAGAGGCAGAGGAGCCAGAGATCAAATTGCCAACATCAGCTGAATCATGGAGAAAGCAAAGTAGTTCCAGAAAAACATTGACTTCTGCTTGATTGACTATGCTAAAGCCTTTGACTGTGTGTATCACAACCAACTGTGGAAAATTCTTAAAGCGATGGGAGTACCAGACGACTTTACCTCTCTCCTGAGAAAACTGTATGCAGGTCAAGAAGCAACAGTTAGAACTGGACATAGGACAACTAACTGGTTCCAAATTGGGAAAAGAGTATGACAAGGCTATGTTGTCATCCTGCTTATTTAACTTCTATGCAGAGTATACTATGTGAAATGCTGGACTGGATAAACCACAAGCTGGAATCAAGACTGCCAGGACAGAAATATCAACAACTTCAGTTATGCAGATGATACCACTCTAATGGCAGAAATCGAAAAGGAACTAAAGAGCCTCTTGATAAAAGTGAAAGAGGTGAGTGAAAAAGCTAGCTTGAAACTCAACATTTAAAAAATGAAGATCATTGCATCTGATCCCATCACTTCATGGCAAATAGAAGGGGGAAAAGTGGAAGCGGTGACAGATTTTATTTTCTTGGGCTCTAAAATCAATGCAGATGGTAACTACAGCCATGAAATTAAAAGATGCTTACTCCTTGGAAGAAAAACTATGAGAAACCTAGACAGAATATTCAAAAGCAGAGACATCACTTTGGTCCGTATAGTCAAAGTGATAGTTTTTCCAGTAGTCATGTATGGATGTGAGAGTTGAACCATAAAGAAGGTTGATCACTGAAGAATTGATGCTCTCAAATTGTGGTGCTGGAGAAGACTCTTGAGAGTCTCTTGGACTGCAAGGAGATCAAACCAGTCAATACTAAAAAAAAAATCAACCTCAAATATTCAATGGAAGGAGACTATCCATCAGAAGGACTGATGCTGAAATTGACACTCCAATACTTTGGTCACCTGATGTGAAGAGCTGACCTATTGCAAAAGACCCTGAAGCTGGGAAAACCTGAAGGCAAAGGAGAAGGTGGCAGCAGAGGAAGAAATGGTTAGAAATCATCATTGACTCGATGGACATGAATCTGCGCAAACTCAGGAGACAGTGGAGGACAGAGGAGCCTGGCATGCTGCAGTCCATGGGGTCACGAAAGAATCCAACACAACCTAGTGGTTAAATGAGAACAACAACCAGAGCATTTTCTTTTCTATAGTTTTCTAATAGTCATTTTTTTCTAGCTACAGATTTTAGTATTGGATACACATTTGAGCCATCTAAATTTTTAAAAAACCATCTTGCTTTATTTTTCATTGTTTTCATAAGTATACTTGCATCTTGACTTAAACATGCCTTTTTTTCAAAATTATATGTATATAGGTAATATATAGCTCATACTTTGTCAGCAATCGTATATACTCAGCTGCAGACCTAGATACACTTCATAACTAAATTGTATTTTTATCTGTGTGATAAAACATCTTGGAGAACTATAAAAGCCCCTTCACCATTTCTCCATTGGTGAAGGTGGACCTGTGGGAGGAAGTCTGAGAAAGAACAGGCTTTAGTGAACCAGTCTTGAAATTATGTCATAGGCAGAATCTAGCTTTTATTTAAATTATTAAGCATGATTTGGAGGAGGAGTTGATAGAGACTATGAATTGCTTAAAAGCCCTTGCCTTTCACCCCTCATACTGTACTCTAGACAGACAGGTACGTTCTGTGGTGTATGTGGTCTTATATAGAGGCAGACTGGGAGAATATAATGTGACACCAAATCCACTCACTGGGGGCAGGGAATCTCAGCAAAGATTAAATTAAAAATAAGAGTGGAGCCTGAGTACAAGGAAATGTTCAAGAAAACATGAACAGCAAGTATGAAAGCCTAGACATAGGAAAGGGCAGATCATTTGAAAATGCAGATATCTCCTAGGGGATAGAGTACACAGGATGAGGGTAGGAATGACTAAGACCGGAGAGGCACAGAGAGGAGAGCTCTAAAGGACTTCATACTTTTTTTATAGTTAGTTCTGTAAATGGGTCAGTGCTGGATTTATGTTTATTCTCATTTATTTATTCAGGAAATATTTACTGACTGCTTACAACATACCAGGTACACAAAAATAAACAGACAAGAATTCTGTCCTTGTAGAAATTATAACGATCAAAAAAGAGCAGAGACTAATTTATCAAATAACTTCATAAGTAAACATCAAATTACACATGAGGTGCACTGAGTGTGTTGAAAGAACTTGACCATTCTGAGAGCTCAGAAAGAATAAAGAATTGTAGAAAAGTAAGAATTGGTTAAACCATGGGAAAAGAAAAGGCATTCCAAATGAATAAAAATGTCTTAAGTGAAGCTCCTGGGGTAAGCATAATGAATGCTAAAGACTAAAAAAGAACCACTGGACCCAGAGGGCAGGGATAGGGATGGGTCAGAACAATAAGATGGAATCATATTAAGGAGTGTATCAGTATCCGAAGAGCAATAGGAAATTAAACAGTTCTAAGTTGAACTGTGACATAACCAGATATGCACTTTATAAAGATTACTCTGGCTACATTGTAGAAAACAGATTTGAAGTTTGAAAGAATATCTTCTGTGGTAACTCACAAGAGTTTAGCATCTTGGGTTTGGGTGGTAGAGATGGCCACAGAGCAATTTGGACATACCAAGAGATATTTAAAAGCTAAACTCCACAGGACCCAATGGATTAGATAGGAAGGTTAGAAAGATGTAGGTAATTGATCTACATCTCCATTCAGTTTTCTTATTGTGATTTTTCATACCTATTTTCTTCTTACTTATCAAAAATTATGTAAGTTCAAAGTATTGTGTATACATAAATATGAGTAAAGAATGTTAATGCAACATGATCAAACTAGATGTTCAAAAATAAAATAAACATTTATTTCACATTGAAATTATTTACCACATTGCAATGATTCTATATGAAATAAATTTGGTATTGTTATGTTTTTTTTGCTTGGAAATATGGCTGTCATGTTTTTCTTATTTATTTTTGCTAATCTTCCTATTAAAAAATGTTTGTAGTATGTTAGTGAATACCTACCTCAGTTTCTCTATAAGTGAAGAGAGAGTAAAAAATCCTTAACTAATTAGGAAAAGGAGAAATGGTATTTTTAAAGAATGTGAAAGAAGGTGCTTCAGATAGCTTGCTATGCTAAGTCACTTGAGTCGTGTCTGACTCTGTGTGACCCCATAGATGGCAGCCCACCAGGCTCCCCCATCCCTGGGATTCTCCAGGCAAGAACACTGGAGTGGATTTCCATTTCCTTCTCCAATGCATGAAAGTGGAAAGGGAAAGTGAAGTTGCTCAGTCGTGTCCGACTCTTAGCGACCCCATGGACTGCAGCCTACCAGGCTCCTCTGTCCATGGGATTTTCCAAGCAAGAGTACTGGAGTGGGGTGCCATTGCCTTCTCCGTCAAATAGCTTAGAATATCTCAATCTGACTGATACATAAAAATAAATGGGTCATTTTAAAATCAGCAAGGGTCTTCCCAAGGTGGCTCAGTGATAAAGAATCCACCTGACAATGCAGGAGACGTGGGTTCGATCTCTGGGTCAGAAAGTTCCACTGGAGAAGGAAATGTATTCTTGGAGTGTGTATTCAACTCCAGTATTCTTGCCTGGAGAATCTCATGGATAGAGGAGCCTGGTGGGTACAGTCCATGAGATGTGAGCCTGGAAGGTCACAAACAGGTGGAAACAACACAGCAACTGAGCACAACACAACAACAAAAACAATAGCAGGTTTAGAACCATGGCTACAACTTCCCACCTAGCAATTTATGAGGAAGGAAGACTTGTCAGTTTGATTGAAATTTGGGTTAAGCAGGATCTGTCTACTATAAATCAAAAGGGCAAATTAAAAACATAATTAGTTTGAAGCAAGAGCTTGTATAGGATTGGACTCATTTCAGTTTTTAATATTTTAAGACTTTCAGAAAACAGTTCCATTGTTGTATGCCTGAATTTCCATTAGAATGCACTAATTACAATATTTACATTTAGTTCCTTAAAAAAGAATGAAATAGTAAATATTTAAAACAGAAACAAAATAATTCTTCATGAGATTGATTCAGATCTTGGTTCAGTTTTTTAAACAAAAGAATATTTACATATACTACATCTAGGCTAGCATGGACAAAAATATATTTAAGCACTGAAAACTGGAGAGTCAGTTTGCATTTCAAGAGTAGAAGATAAAAATACTGTTTAGTTGCAAAAATGACTAGTGGAGTTTCATTTTAATATCTGCAGAATAAAAAAGGTTAGCATTTTGCTTTGTATTTACATGCTATCTGGTTATTATTCAAAAGAACTTAAAGGTGATGGATCAGTAGCCAAGAACTTGGAGGATGTTGTCTCAATTTTCATACAAATTTTAGAGACACAGATAACTTCTTCCTATTTGAGAGAAATTCCCCCTGGACTACAGCAGATTCAAATAAACAAAAAATAAGTACAATTAAAAATTTTCTTCAGAATGGAGGAAATAATAGCAAATGAAACAACTGACAAGCAACTAATCTCAAAAATATACAAGCAACTCCTACAGCTCAATTCCAGAAAAATAAATGACCCAATCAAAAAATGGGCCAAAGAACTAAATAGACATTTCTCCAAAGAAGACATACAGATGGCTAACAAACACATGAAAAGATGCTCAACATCACTCATTATCAGAGAAATGCAAATCAAAACCACTATGAGGTACCATTTCACGCCAGTCAGAATGGCTGTGATCCAAAAGTCTACAAGCAATAAATGCTGGAGAGGGTGTGGAGAAAAGGGAACCCTCTTACACTGTTGGTGGGAATGCAAACTAGTACAGCCACTATGGAGAACAGTGTGGAGATTCCGTAAGAAACTGGAAATAGAACTGCCCTATGATCCAGCAATCCCACTGCTGGGCATACACACTGAGGAAACCAGAAGGGAAAGAGACACGTGTACTCCAATGTTCATCACAGCACTGTTTATAATAGCCAGGACATGGAAGCAACCTAGATGTCCATCAGCAGATGAATGGATAAGAAAGCAGTGGTACATATACACAATGGAGTATTACTCAGCCATTAAAAAGAATACATTTGAATCAGTTCTAATGAGGTGGATGAAACTGGAGCCTATTATACAGAGTGAAGTAAGCCAGAAAGAAAAACACCAATACAGTATACTAACGCATATATATGGAGTTTAGAAAGACGGTAACAATAACCCTGTATGTGAGAGAGCAAAAGAGACACTGATGTATAGAACAGTCTTTTGGACTCTGTGGGAGAGGGAGAGGGTGGGATGATTTGGGAGAATGGCATTGAAATACGTATAATATCATATATGGAATGAGTCGCCAGTCCAGGTTCGATGCACGATACTGGATGCTTGGGGCTGGTGCACTGACTGGGACGACCCAGAGGGATGGTATGGGGAGGGAGGAGGGAGGAGGGTTCAGGATGGGGAACACATGTATACCTGTGGCGGATTCATTTCGATATTTGGCAAAACCAATACAATAGTGTAAAGTTTAAAAATAAATTAAATTAAAAAAAAAAAAAACAAAGTCACAGAATAAATGGTAACGAAATAAAAAAATTTTTTTAATTCCTGAATAACAACAAAGAGAATAACAACAACGGAGAGAATATGCTGATGAAGTCAGTTTCCCGAAAAGGGAATTGAACTAGATGCTCTGGCAAAAAAGACTTCAATATTTTCATCAAATTTGATCCCAGTACAGTGTTTTCTCTCTCTCTGCCTCTCTCTCTCCTCCTCCTCCTCTTTCTATCTTTATCTCTAAGTATATATATTCAGAAATCTGAATATATGCTTTAATTAAGAGTACTTTCCAGACTTTTAATTGCTTAGGTGTTTATTTAAATAGAATGCAAAAAGAAATGCCAACCAAGAAACACTGATCATTTCTTTCAAATATGCTGCATGCTTATTTCTAATGCAACATTGTATTTGTACCAATTGTTGAATTTGAATTGAAGTACAATTAAGTAGCTGAAATTTATGAATTCATTATGCAAATATAGTTTTATCTTATCTCTTTCCTGACACTGGGTTCTTTACAAAATTCTCAACTGAATATTTCAAGAGTCCTAACTGCTCTGAAGTCTGTAGCAATTCCTTTCTCAATCCATCCTACAGTTTGCTATTGGGTTCCAACCAGTCACTTCACTCTTCTGTTCAAAATTCTTTGAAGTTTCTCTACTACATATTAAATTAGAAGCATTCTTGGGAAGCAGGAACTAGGTCCTTCATAATCTGGCCCCAGAATCTTTACTACCTTATACAAATTGTGTTTACTCTCTTCATATACTCTACACTCAAACTAGACTACGATGCTACAACTTTGTACCGTATTATCTTTTGGTGCAATACAAAAGACACAAACGCAAATACTAAAACACCGTATTTTTGTTTCCTGGTTGGTTTTTGTGTGTGTGCTTTTATTGTTGATCTTTTGCTTGATGCATTCTCTGATACCCACATGGCTATCTCTTGAAATTCTACCTTTTCGTCAAGGCCCATTTCAAAAACCATTCTCTCCATGAATTTGTGTCTGATATTCTCAAATAGGTGTGGAACTCCTCTCCTCTGACTCTTAATGCATGCTTAGTTTCTTACTGTATGTGCCTGTGTGTGTGAGTTGTTCAGTTGTGTCTGACTCTGCTCCTCTGTCCATGGATTTTTCTGGTGAGAATGCATTGCCATTTCCTCCTCCATGGGATCTTGCTGACCCAGGGATCGAACGCACACCTCCTGTGTCTCCGGCATTGCAGGCAGATTCTTTACCTGCTGAGCCATCATGACACTTTTATTTGGCATTATAGGATAAATATTTATAGGTCTGACCCTATGTTCATTTTTGTCTCTGATCACCATAGCACCCAACAGTATCATGATCATCGTAACATTCTAAAAATATATATTGAATTCCAATTAAAACCTAGAACCACTGGAGTCCCTACTGCTCATCCCAAATTCTACAAACACACTACCACATTTTTTTTTTTTTTGTCTTAAGACTGAGTAGGGAAAGTGAAGTGAAAAATAACTCCAAAACAAAGTTTTAAAAAATGTTAATTTTGTCCTTTCAAAGATATTTGGAGTAGAAAACTATGTCGAGAGAAGATGAAATAGTCCTTAATAACACTCCAGTATGAGCACATATGCTTTTGAATGTTTTATGTATGTATGAATCTATCTACCTACTTATTAATCTAAAAAATACTAGAAATGTGCTGTGACCAATTGGTTTTAAACTGTGTATTATTCTTAGCATATCACCTTGCATGAAATTTGCTTAGTATATGAAGTATTTGTTAATTTAGTCTCCCTCAGTAAAATTGGAATACATACTAGAGCTGCTGAACTAGTGATATTTAATTATCCACATTAGGTGTCATGATTTCATTCTAACCCTTCAAAATTCTCTCTGTGAAGAATTGTATTAAGAAAGACCCTTGCTCTTATTATTCAAAAGTAGCCTCTTTAATCAGGGCAAGATTTTTCCAGTGGAAGACACACACACACTCATACAACATCCTGAACTCAGAAGGCAATGCTAACAATATTCTTGAACCACCCCATCCCCACAAATGCATACTTTAAAAATATTAGAGTGATCACGTGATTGATTAGTCTAATTATTATGACAAAGTTTTTATACATATTTTGTGCATACTTGCCCCCTCAAAAGACTTTTTTAAAAAAAGTTGATTATGTCTGAAATATATACAACTAGGAAAGATTAATTAAAGATGAATAAACAGACACTGCTCACAATGCTAGCAAACTTCTTTGTCCTAGATACATTTTCAACCTCCCAAGGTGTTAGATTTACATAAGGTGTTCTGATTTCCTGTATTTTTCAAATATACTTTTAACTAGTCCCCTGGATAAAAGAAAAAGTTGGAATACAAATTTATTCTTGTATTCTTTCCTTTGGCTCATTTGTCTGATAGCTCTTTTGTTCATTCTTTAAATAGCTGTATGTTAAGCTCTTGCTGGAAGCTCTGCTCATGCTAGTCAATGGCCTATCAAGATAAGTAAGACACAACCCTGCCATTTGAAGTAGAATTGCAACCCAAGATCCCATTCCTTTGACAGTAAGCTTTGGTGGAAGTGAAAGTCATTCAGTCATGTCCGACTCTTTGTGACCCCATGGACTATACTGTCCATGGAATTCTCCAGGCCAGAATACTGGAGTGAGTAGCCTTTCCCTTCTCCAGGGGATCAAACCCAGGTCTCCCGCATTGCAGGCAGATTCTTCACCAGCTGAGCCACAAGGGAAGCCCTTGCGGAAGACGGTCCTACAGCCATATTCTGTAAAACTAGTTAACACAGAATTTAATGGTCAGAAAGTCATATTTCTATAGATTTGGAAAGAGATGGGGAAATTTACTCTTCAAACCATGCTCTTTTAGGTCAGATCCTATACGTAGAATACCACTCTGCTGTGTTTATTTTCCTTGACTTACCTACTTTCTCTGATGAGCTACTAGCTGTCTTTCAGGGTGATCTGACTAGACCTTTCAAGCAAGGAGGTTTTGACCAAGATAACCCCTTAAAATATTCCAACGCTGTGATCAAAGTCTTGATTCCACTTTTATTTTAATCCACTCAAAAGCACCATTTCTGTATATTCAGACTATCTCCTTTGTTTCTGTCTGCCTTGGATAATCTAGGTCACTCTTCCATTTCTGTATTCTGAGGATACCAGATTGAGGCCAAACATGAAGAAGTGTGGCAGCTCCTCCTCTTTCTCCTCCTTTTTAAACATGTTTTATCTGACAGCTGATTAAAGATTGGGCATCTAGACAACTCTCCATAAAGAGTTGGTAGAAAACAATGAATGCTGCTTTGTTCCCAACCTAGAAAAACCCCTGTGTATTCACAAGTGCTCCTACTGGAAGAATTCCAGAAGTTCCCCTCACTTACATCAAGTGCTTTTCATCACAGTAAGTGTGCTTTCTTTAGCTTGCCCACATGTGAGATATTTAGGAATGAACCAAAGCACGGTAGAACCTATTCACATAAAGAAACACAGTATTACAACAAAAGTGTTAAAAAAAACATTGAATCACACACATAAATCATAAAGATCCATTTAACCTCCATGTATAACAATTACTGAAAATGTCATAAAGAGAAAACATCAATATGCATCTTTGGGTAAAGCTTATTAGCTGTCCTTATTATTACCTGTTTCCTAAGCCTTGAGGACATCCCTTCGAAAATAGGAAAAGCACAAGCTGTATGCGAGGAAAACTACAAAGAAGCAATAAATTATTGCTGTAATGACATGCTAATTAAAATTTTGCTTGTAACTCATGTAAGTGTTTGAAGCCCAGCAAATTTCTCTTTTCATTTGTGAAGTGTGAAGGTAAATTGCCCAGTGACAGTGGGACATCACTAACAAGTACAAATTGAATAACATGCTATCTTGCTCTATTAGCCCTGACTAGCATGTCTGAATTAGATATTCAGCACACTCCCCATTGAAGGCCTGATTGATAAATGCTAAGGAGAATTTGTCAAAACAACAGGGGCTACACCCAGTGGGACATCAATATGCTCCATTTAGTCACCCACACAGCACTTCCTACATAGGATTGTCACATAAAATTAAGACTAGCCGCTAACCAGCCATCAGGCTTGTAGCAGACGACAGGCAGCCTGTGTTCTGTATGCATATTAGTCACATGCTTAACAATTTGGGCTGTCAGGACAGAAGCATGCAGTGACCTCTGGAGCAGAGGTTGAATTTTCCAACTATACCGAAACATCATGCTCAGCTGTTCAAGATTTTAGACCATTTCCTGCCAGATCTGTGCACAGATGCAGTGCCCTAAGCTATAATCTGTGGCCGCGTCCAAATGACAAATGGCACTGGGAAGATTATTGCATTATATATTAAGTACCACAAGTCTGTAAATTATAAGTAAACTACTGTTCAGACTGTCTCCTCCAGCTTTCAGGATGCTTTCCCTCTCCATTCTTTTTTTTAAATAAAACTAATAAATATTGGGTGAACCCAGAGATCAAAGCCCAGCGCTTGAATTAGCCATCTCCATTGCTAATTAGCTGCTTGAATATCAAACAGTTTTGGACCAGCTGTAATTTAATAAGCCATGATTGAGGTTGGCCTGATTTTGTTTCCACGCTGAAAATTCTTCTCAGGTGCAAGTTGGTATGATTTTTAGAATTCTTAGTGATAAGCTGTTTTTGGTATTTCCCTTGTAAACAAATTAGCTATAAGTACAGAGTAACAATAATAAAATTCATTACAAATCCAACTGAATTTTTAATCTGGTCTGGTTATCTTATTTCTACTGCATTTAAAGCTCTTTGTATATGAGGTTATCAGCTCAGAGAATAAAGAACTAAAACAAAATAAAGTTAATAGTGTGAAATAAAATGTATTCTCTGCCAAATCAGAAAGCCTGTAATTCTCTAATTTAGATCCTGCCATCAGTCATGAAAGCTAGGATAACATTTTAAAATAAATTGCTTAAGCTTCATTTTACTAGTCTAATAAAACACCTCTATGTGATATATTAATGAGAATTTGTCAAATAATTTTTGCTTTTAAAAATCAGATATCTGTTGAGATCTGAGGAAAACGATTTTAACTTGAACTTTAAAACATTTAGAACTGATCATTATGGAAAACATGGAATACATTCCATGTATTTTAGAATTCTTGCTTTTTTTCTGAGACCCGAAGCAGAATTACTCAATTAAGATCAGAAATTATAAGCACTTCTGCGGAACACAATTAGAAGAAATTTGTGGCATATGATGAAAAATCACTACTAGACTTGAATAGTATTTTTTCTTTCTAGGACCTACAGATAAAACATGTTTCTTTTTTCTAGGATATAAAGGCAACCTGCTACCTGTATTCTATATTTTCCATTTTAGATATAACATGAGTAAAATCTTGCCTTCAATATTTTCTGGATTTTATATATTCTAGAGTTTAAAAATTTTCAGGTTTTTGATACATCTCAGTATGTATCTCTGTTTATATGACATATCTAATCATAAAATTCCTTACATATAAAAATAATTCTCCATGAAAATAAAAGATACCAGCTTCCTTAGTATAAACAAAATAAACATTTAATTTAAAAATATTAGTGACCTGTGAAACGCTCACTAATTTATCTTAAATTACAACAAGCTGTCTGTCAAACCTAAAAGGAAAGTTTGCTCAGTGCGGTTCCAGTGACAGCTAAAATTGTAACAGTGGTCTAAACAATGGCTAGGTACTATCACATTGCTGGAAATTATTACCAAGGCAAGTTAGGGCAAGGAGGAAATAGTTGAACATTTAATAGTGTTAATCCGATGACTGCCTCTGAGCAGATATAAACTTTTTCTCTTTCAATATTTTTTTAAAATTGAGAACTATCCCTGTGTATGAGTGGGATAGCTCACATTTATTTAAAGGTAGAAGCAGCAACCAACTCTTTCTTAAAAAGGGTTCATTTGAAACTCCTCAACAATAATTTTTGGGTGAAATTGTTATTAGAAATTTTATAAATTCCCATTTCCCACCCCCACCTCTTCTCAATGTTCCAGTAACAACAGAAAAATAAAGGACAGCAGGGTCCTTCTGCCTCAGGCAACAGTCTGCTGATGGATATTGTAGCAGCTGAATTGCTCCCCATTCACATTCTAAACCCTCTCTCCTAATTGTCATCAGTATCATCAGTGTCACTGACTGAGGCCACTGCCACAATTCTGCGGCCCTTCAGAACATTATTGCTTTTGGCTTTTTCTCCTGGGGCTTGCTCCTTGCTTGGTGCAATCTGTGGAACCACTTAGCACAGAATCTATGTTGACTTATAACAGGTACCAGATGATGCATCCAGATCTCTAGCCTAGTTTTATGCCCTTATGGTTGGTGCGCCTGCCACTAATGTGTGTGTCCAGATGTCAGGGAATAGAGACTGCTTCTGCTGCCATTTTCATGAAAGATCTTCAGGTTGGTGGGAACGAACTCAACAGCACATGAGAAAACCTGATGTGTAAAAGAAATAGTATCTCTTTTATTTTTGATGGCTTTGTACATTTCTTATTAAACCTAAGGCAGATATTTCACTAAGCATATTTATATGCCTGTATCATGTGATGCTTGAGAAATAGATGGAATTGCCCCTCTCATCTTGCTGATTTCCTTGATATTTAAATATTCTGCCCTGTTCTTGCAATTTATAAAAATTAAGGAAAAAATATTCATATTAACAAGTTATTATTGGGAAGAAACTACTCTCAAGTGGTTTTTTAAAAAATAATAACAATATTAACTAGTAGTAATGTCCTCTCAATGAGAAAAAAATTATTTCTTTTCCCATAAATTCATGCTGAATATTTCTGCCTAAAAGGGTCAAATTTATATTAAAGTTCATCCATAAACATATATCCAAAAACAAAACGATGGAAATTATACTGTCTCTATAATTGTTATATTACAAAACAATATAATTATCAATATAACTGTCTCAGCAAACAAATTAGATACTGTGTATTAATATATATTAACACTCACTTCTCATGGGGTGTATATATAATACATTAGCAATTAGGACTACTGTGTTTGTGAAACAGGTCATGATATATTTACATTTTCTATATCTGAATTTCTATAATTTCAGGTAACAATTGCGCATTCTTATTGAAATTATTTTAATAATTACTGTCTTCTTTTATATGATTGTAAACTACATGAAAGAAGAGTTCATGTACCCCTTTTTATGAATACTTATTTTATCCACAGCACCTAATTAAAAAAAACTGAGTCATTATAAGAAGATTTTCAAGATTGGTTGAATGAACATGAGTGAATGAATAAATGAGTGGATGAATGAATATATAAAATTACTGGAATGACTAGGAAATTTTTAGAACTTCAAATAAACATTGAACAGGTGGCCTAACATGAATGCAATTAATTCTAAATGTTATTTGGGGGCTCACAGTGCAGAGACATTGCCTCCTATCTTCTCTGAACCGTTAAGCAGATCCAAGCCTGAAGAAATTTGCTTTAGATGAGCTGTTGAAATTGGAGAACAAAAAAGGAAAATTCCCAGATAACTTACTCTTCAGAAGGGATTCTGATAACTCCCTCTTTCATTGTCCCTAGGGAATCCCACTTGAGTTGGACTATCTTTTTACACACTTGTGAAATGCATTTATGGGGCTTCCCTGGTAGCTCAGCTGGTAAAGAATCTGCCTTCAGTACAGGAGACCAGGGTTTGATCCCTGAGTGGGAAGATCCTCTAAAGAAGGGAATGGCTACCCACTCCAGCATTCTTGCCTGGAGAATCCCCATGGACAGAGGAGCCTGGAGGGCTACCCAGTCCATGGGGTCACAAAGAGTAGGACACAATTGAGCGACAAAGCACAGCACAACACAATACATTTATCCTCTCAAACTATGGAAGAAAACAGGGAATCTTTAATAAAGTGATACAGTGAAACAGAGTCATACAGCAGTTCCTCTATTTTTAAGTGGAATATTACTAGTAATGCAGTTGATTTCTTTCCCACATTTTGGTTTATGTGGAGACTTCCACCATCTCTCTCTTTTCCTGGTTCTATGGTGATTTGCTGTACAGATTAGATTACAGCAATACTGTTTGCCTAAGGTTTCCCCCGAGGACCACCCAAGTGCTTTCCCTGCCACAAATGGTAACAGCCTGTGACTTCAGAGAATTGTTTGCCTAGAGCATACAGTACCTATAAAATAGAAGGGACCTCTGTCCTACAGTTCATATAGTTATGAAATAAATCATTTGAAAATGATTTCAAAAGCTTTTGAATAAGTCAGTTCAGTATATTTCTGACAGATAATCAGCAATGTTTGATCCTAATGAGACATATGTGTCAGTGTGTGTGCATGTGTGAGTGTGTATGTGTGTGTTTTTAAAAGTCTTTAGAATACTCCTACTTGTGCAATCAGGGTCCACTGCAGCCATCTTCCTACAAAAAGTAATACAACTGGTTAATGCAGGATTGCCTTATTCTGCGTGGAGAAAGGAATTTTTCTAGACTCATAAATCTAAATTTGATATTCTAATAATACATCTTATATACTAATCCTTTCTTATAAACATGTATCTATAATTTTTAAGTCCTTGAGCCAATAAATGGTCTGTAAAGTTAAAAACAATGTAATATATCAGAAGTAGTGTTTTATGATATTTACTATTATACTATATGTACTTTCAATCATAATACATATTTAAAAATGAAAAATATGCTTATGACTATTAAACTTTTATTTTCAGTGCAAAAATTATACATTTACACAGACCGATTCTATACAGAAAATCGTAGTAGATAAATAACTGAGAAATATGGTTTCTGCTATTGACAGCAAATTAAGTCATTTAATTCTGAAAATTTAAAAATGGAAATCCATATTATATTTCCATATTGGTCAAAATAATGAAGTAATTATCCCAAATTCACTTCATTCATCATGTATATGTATCAATATGACTATGGTAAAGAAAAATTCTTGTTTTCCCCAACATCATTTTTAAATAACCATGCCTAAAATAAAACCTGTATTTTTAAAATTTCTTCTTATGACTATATTTTATTCAGTATTGTCACTGTCAGATTTTTAACCACCTAACAGCTTATAGTTAAGTTTGGACCTTCCCTCCTTTGCATCTGCTACAGGACTTGGTAATAGTCCTTGGGCAGAAGCACTGCATATACATCCTCCATTAGTGCTCTCAAGCCCTTCCATGCTTGCCAGTTTCAACTGTCACTACTCTATTCCAGGTCCTTATCACTTCCCCTCTAAACTCCTCTGTCAGCAGCCTCCAAAATGATCTCCTTGAGTTCACACCTCCCACACTTCTATCTTTATGCACAAACACTAGATCACTCTTTAAAAAAAAAAATGTTCATTTTATTATTAATCTCATCAGAAGTATTCGATGGCTGACCACGGCTAATAAGGTAATTCTGAACTGCTTTGTAGAATTAGGGCTCTTGATAATTTCACTTCAATCTCACTTTCCATCATTATCTCCCACTCATAATTCAAGCTGGACTGTTCTACTTGTAGTGCTCTGAATATTCCTACTTCATTATTTCTGTTAACAGTATCATTATTTTTAATACTTGAAATGACCTTCTGACTTCTAACCACCTAGAAACCTGCCTCAGCCTTTCTAATTTGCTCAGCCCTGATGTCCTGCTTTTTCATAATCATTTAGCCCTTCTGCTACATTATGTTGTATTATTATCATGTTCATGATTATATATGTTTTACCTACCAGCCATCTCATAGCTCTAACAACAATCTCTGTTTCCTTTTTCCCCACAGTGTGCATCACACAGGTAGTGTCTCCAAACTACTTACTGATAAAATAAGAAACTCCACACAAAAGTTAAGCTATTACATAGGGAATCTAGAAAAATGTACTGACAAACCTAGTGGACACAGCAGGGGAAGGTGAGGGTGGGACGAATTGAGAAAGTAGCATTGACATGTAAACACTATTAGGTGTAAAACAGATTGTTAGTGGAAAGTGGCTAAACATCACAGGGAGCCCAGTCTGGCCATCTGTGATGACCAGAGGGGTGGGATGGGGGAGGAGAGGGAAGCTTAGGAGGGAAGGGATATACATACATATATACATATATATATATGATTATGACTAATTTGTGTTGTATGGCAGAAATAAAAAATTGTAAAGCAATTTTCCACCAATCAAAAAATAAATAAAATGAAAAATAATAAAAAGATTAAATTATTTTAACTGCAGAAAAAATTTACCTGATAGAACCAAATATTTTCCAGCTTATTAGACCATAGCACATCAAAATGACCATATCAAGCAGACATTTTATATAAAATGTATTTCCTTTGATGCTGAGGATGTGAAATCTCAGTAAAATTAGGAAAATTGAAGTCAAAATTTAATCAATTTTTATCTTTTTCTTTGAGAAATACCCACATATCTCTCATAAATAATCCACATTATTAATATATACATATTTCATATGTATATATTAAAAATATTTAAAATGCAACCCAGGTGAGTCTTATTTACATATTTACTCAGGTACTAGCAGAGGACCCCGCATATTTTTAGGTTCAAAATAACACATATCTGCAAACAAAGTGAAATATAAAAGACCAAGATCCGATGAACTATATCAGAAGCCTCTCCAAGTTCACAACACATGAGTTATTCAGCTTCCTCTTACATAATAGTATTTTAAAAGTCATCACTAACATAATATGGATGGTATGGGGAGGGAGGTGGGAGGGGGGTTCAGGATTGGGAACACGTGTACACCCGTGGCAGATTCATGTTGATGTATCGAAAAACCAATACAATATTATAAAGTAATTAGCCTCTAATTAAAATAAATAAATTTAAATAAAATAAAATTTAAATATCATTTGTTTCTGTGTGGATGCTCTGCAAGAATTTTTATCTCCAAAGGTTCTTTTTACCCAAAAGCTTAGTAGCCATAATAAAGTGCATATACTTGGGGTTGTTTTCCATGAAATTTTTGATAATTCTTAAAAGTTCAAAGTATACTTTCTCATTTTGAAGAATTGGGCTGAGAATTACAAATCATTTAGTAGAAAGTCCCTAAAAGATTTACATCTGCAGAAACAGGAACATCTCGGGATAGAGGATTTCTTTCCATGATTTGAGCAAAGTATTTTATGGATTTTGTTATTCTGGTCACTGTGACACTATTAGGTGAGTATCTTTTTAGTTACTTCTTCATTTCTAAAGTCTTTCTGCAAGACCAGAGATTTAGAACAGTTAGTATAGGACAAAAATGAGAAGCTTGATCCCCCAATTAATCAGCTAGACTTCCTCTGTCAGTTAATAACAAATAAAGTTGGCATCCCATTTAACTTGCAAACCAGCACTTCTAATCACAGTAGGATGGAGGATTATTAGTAGGTCTTTTCTGACCACTGAAAAAGAAAAAGTAAATTAATCATTTAATGATGAGGAGTAGCAGCACCAACTTTAACTATAAGGAACAGAGTGGAAAAACATATGAAAAGTAGTAATAAAGAAATACCATATTTATACTATGAACTTTGCTAAATATGCTTTAAATGAAAGTAGTTACTATTAAGTTCAATATTATACACAAATATTTTTGAACTATGTATTATATGATGTAAAGCATATAACCTATGTCTGCATGTTTTGTACAGATATATGCTATGCAAATGTGAATATATGACATATATATATATCTCCATTTCCTTATCTATCTGTGCAATAATTTTCCAGTATCAAACTACAACACATCTGAGTTATTTTTTTATTTAGTCAGATTAATGCACTTTTGTTAACAGACCTAAACCTTACTTTTCTGGCACATGTGCTAAACTTCTTTGTGAGTAAAATTTTACAAGAAAAATTTATTTATTGTTCTGAAGTTCTTGTCAATTTTTATTCCATTTAACATTACCTAATTAGTTCATATTCTTAATCACCGAAATTATTGCTGAAGGACATTTGGCTCTTACTGACAAAAATTCATTCTTGGAGAATCAAATTTCACCATTACTTAGAATAATCAAAAGATGAGTTCCAGAGATATTTGACAACTGATTGCACCATTATTGAAATAAGTGTTCCTCCTCCAAAGATCAATGCTCCCACATTTTTGTCAAGATGAATGTATTTATTGGAAAACCATCTGCCATATGTGTGTAGGTAAGTGCATGCGCACGCGTGCACGTGTGTGTGTAGACAGAGATTCACTGAAGAAATCCAAAACTAATTTACACTTTATAGGATTAACAGTGCTACTTAGATTTTGGGTTTTGTGGGCAAAAGTTGTCATTTTGTAGCCCTACCTGGTAATCAGTTCTCATCAAATATAAGGAGTGTTATTATAAAATAATGGTGGATTCCTCAAGCTATGTCCAAAAATCTATTTTACAATCTATCCCAGATATTTATTTTATCCCATATTTATTTTCTTGGTAACCTAAGGGATATGAAACATGATCTAGACCGAGTCAGCCTTGTATGAACTATATACCCAAGAGCAAGTCTTTGAAGTAGTTAACACATTTGAAAAATGGTTAATATCTAGTTAAATAATTTTTAAACCATAAAGTAATCACTTCACTAGTGAATAAAACGGAGAAGGCAATGGCACCCCACTCCAGTACTCTTGCCTGGAAAATCCCATGGATGGAGGAGCCTGGTAGGCTGCGTTCCATGGGGTCGCTAAGACTCGGACACAACTGAGCGACTTCACTTTCACTTTTCACTTTCATGCATTGGAGAAGGAAATGGCAACCCACTCCAGTGTTCTTGCCTGGAGAATCCCAGGGGCAGGGGAGCATCATGGGCTGCCGTCTATGGGGTTGCACAGAGTCAGACACAACTGAAGCGACTTAGCAGCAGCAGCAGTGAATAAAAATCACTTGAATAGGAAAAGTACTCTATGAAAATATATGGTCCAAAAATACTGAAATTCAAGAGCAAAAATCAAAGATATAGAAGACATTTTCACTGATGGTGACATTAAAATACAAAAATTCTTTCCATTTTAAGTGTGCTATCTTATTGCTTAAGAGAGTATTTTAAGATATATTTTTGTCCTGACCATAGTATTAATATACAAAATAGTATTCGAATATGTCTTGTTTTTAACACTACAAATGGAGATCTACTGTAGTAAATGAAAAATTAACTGAACGTAACAAGGGGTCATATGTTGAAAAGATATATTGCTGTTAAAAAATATGGTTGAATCATGCTGCTTGACTTTTTCTGAAAATGGGTTAAAATTTACACACCACTGGAGATCTGTTTAAGAGCATGTGGGTTAAACACACTGAATCTCCATCCCAAACACAGCAAGGCAGCTACAAGTCAAACATAATGACAGTGCTGATTAATTAGATACTCCTACCCCCAGCACTTCAGAGTGATTTATGGAGACACATCTCTAGCCTGATCCATTGTGCTGACTGGATTAATGGAGTGAGCTAGAAAAATTCACTGGCAACAGTATCTGGCAGCCCAGCAAAACATTAACCCTTGGAGTTTTCTTATCTAGCCTATTGACAGAATATTAATTATGACAAAACATGCATGTCTCACCTAATTATCTTTTGATAGCTTGGTTTATGTTTGACATATAAATATAGATGTGCATATTGCGTTGAATATTTGGATATACTGAAATTCCTTGCATTAGAAAGAAATTGCCCATAAACATTTAAGAGGGACAGAATTAGAATAAACTGTATATCCATTATGGGAAGAAAACTATGCAAGCATATCTTTTTCCTCTTAACTATATGCTCAGAGACGTACAAATTTCTAATGGAACAAACAGAACATAAAAATATTTTCAAGCCAAAAATATTCCCATTGCATGAAGAAAGAGCAGTGTGTAGGTTGCCTGGTGGTAGTGAATTCTGGAATAAAGAGAAATTCCGCTTACAGGAGAAAAAAGATGTCACTGATATATAAGCAATTGAATTAAACATATTCTGAAGTATATCTAACCAGAAGTGAGCATATTAGCCCATAAATTGCTTTTGGGATATATAAATGAAGTACCATATATTATCTGAATCTCAAAATTAAAAAGCTTCATAGTTCTATTTATGCACAATATTTAAAGCTTTGTAACACTGAAATTAAACCTTCCCTAAAGCATCTAGAACAATTATGAGACATCAGTAAGTTTAGCTTTAATTATTTTTGTGGCATTAGGTCCATCCCAGTTTTATTTTCTAAATATGTTAAACATATGACAACCCAACTTTTTGTTAGACTTGGTTTCAAAGTCTCTGGATAGAAATGTCTTACCTCTCTGGTCATTCAAGGTTCACACTTAGAAGGATTAGATTGCTTGTTGTGGATTTTCTTAATTCTAAGCATGGCACAAAAGTAAGGAAATGCAAAGCTGACTAAATCTAACTCCATGAGTTTTTACTGCTCAAGCCATCAAGCAATAGAAACTTAATATCAGGCTTTAATGTCCATAGGTATGCCATGCCTCCTGAAACCAATAGGCTAGATCAAAGCTGCTGTCTTAAATTGCCAAGTTGGAGTTTCCAATGGTTCTGCAAGGATAGCCCTAAATCAGTGGTTCTTAACTGGGGACGATTTTGCTCCCCAGAGCACATTTTCCAATGTCCAGGGGCATTACTGATTGTTCAAAGTAGGGCATGCTACTGACTACAAGTGAGTCACTCTCAGCTGATAAATATCCTAAGGTGCACAAGATAGCTCCTCACAATACAGGAATTATTAAGCCTCCAAAGTCAATAACGCTGAAGTTGAGAAACCCTGCCCTAGGTAGAATACACTTAAATAATTTTATCTGAAGTTTTTAAGTGAACTTATTAATGTTGAGGATTGTATCTACGAATAAATGTCATAGCTCAGTGATCAGTTATTGCAAAAAGTGGTAGTATCCACTGAAGAATACAAAGTACTTGAAAACTGGAAAAGTGAGCATAAAGTTGTTATTCCTCTTAAAGGGTATCATCATTAAAACAGTGTCAAGATGTTAAGAGGCCCTGAAAATAGAACACAGACTAGTCAATAATTTCAGTAATAACATTCCACATGCAGAACATTTGAACTTGAATATTTGGACTTCTAAGACCATTATTGTTGTTGCTCAGTTGCTAAGTCAAGTTCGACTCTTTGCAACCCCATGGACTATAGCACGCAAGGTTCCCCTGTCCTTCACTATCTCCCAGAGTTTGCTCAAATGCATGTCCATTGAGTTGGTGATGCTATCTAAGCATCTCATCCTCTGCCATATAGTATTTAAAAACATTATTAAGTACCAGAAGAAAAAATTTTATGCTATTTAATGATGCTAAGATTATGAAGAGTATTTAAAGAAAAATTAGTAACTCTTCTCATGCAAAATATTATAGAATATCACAAGTTAATGAAATAAATATCTCCATTGAATACACAACTGAAGTTAAAATTGAGCACTAGACAAAAACGTTTCAATTTTATTTTCCAATTAACTAAGACATTTTCAAGCCAAACTGTTCATCTAATAGCATTCAAAGTCTCTATTTAACAAAAATAGACTCCAAAGAGAATAGCTTCTCCTAATCATTACAAATAACCATTTTGTAAAGTTGTCTCCAAACTTTTTAATTTGAAGGTTAAGATCTAATTATTAACAATAATAACAACCTTTGCAAATGGTTGCTTCTCCCTCGGGAATACTTTTTTATTTTACAAATCTATTAAAAATTTTATAAGTTCAGATATAGTCTCCATCTAGTCAAATCTAGTTAAATCCAATCAAGTCAAATCTAACTTTCCCAGCAATTCCAATTCACTAGCAAACACCTTTTCTCTAGAAAATTAGAGAACTTAACATTTGTATCACTCGCTTTGGCACTTAATGCTATATTGCCTCACTTTTTTAAGTTAAATTTTCCATTTATTTTTTATCTTTTCAGTTAAATACTCAGATTATAAATTCCATATCATAAAGACCTCTTCTAACGATACTTAGAAAATATTAAAAGAAAGAAAGGAGGAAGATGAGGAGGAGGGAAACGAGGAAGGAAAAAGAAAAAAGGAAAAGAGAGGAAAAAAGGGAGGCAGATGCAGAAGAACGTGGAGGTGGAAAAAAGTCCTTTATATCACTCTTGTGTTATTCAAGAATAAGAGCTTTCTATAACTCCTCTTTAAAATGAAAGTGTTTCCAGCTGCCTTCAAGATACTGAAATGCATCAATTTCAATTCAGCAACACAGACCCTAATCCTATGCCTAGACGCAATATTTGAGGTTTCTCTAGTTTTTCTCATTTGAGATTAGTAATCCTAAACCCTATGTTAAGAGAATAAACCCTGGACTGGCGATTCGTTTCATATATGATATTATACATGTTCCAATGCCATTCTCCCAATACAATAACGTAAAGTAATTAACCTCCAGTTAAAATAAATAAATTTATATTAAAAAAAGAGAATAAACCCATCTTTTAAAGAAGAGTATTAGAATACGAGACAGGATTAACTTGAAAAGCACAATATACTTAGTGTGATTACATATTTAGAAAAAACTTTTATATGAATAAAATAATGTACAGAAAGCTCAGGATAGGCTTCTTAAAACAGATCTAAGCAAATTATTCTCCTATTGAAACACTTAAATATCTTCTCATTTCCTGGAAGATGAATTCTAATTCTTAAACTGTATAGACATCCTTTCTACTTCTTTAACCTCTTCTCTTTTAGTTGCTAACTCAGACTCCGAGTTTGAACCAAACCAAACTTGCTTCCCTTTTTCTAAAGCTCCATCTCTTTCTATCTGCACTTTGCAAGTAGTCCTTATTCTCAACCGAGTTCCCAAGCCTCCTGGTCCCCAACACATGTATAAGTGTGTACACATATACACACATATAATCATTATCTACGTCCTACTTGCTTCTTGCAGATATTTCAGGGCCAGTTGCTTCCAGGTGAGGGGCCAGCTCTCTGAGTTCCTCTGAGAATTCTGCACTCTGTCCTTCACTCCTTCTCTCCTGAACTAACCACAGCAGAATGAGACTGCATGCATGACTAGTATGTAAGCTCTGTGAAGACATTTCTTCCTCTCTTTGTTGCTTTTTCAGCACTGTCGTGTCTGACTCTTTGCTACCCCATAGATTGTAGCCTGTCAGGCTCCTATGTCCATGGGATTCTCCAGGCAAAAGTACTGGAGTGAGTTGCCATTTCCTTCTCCAGGGGATCTTCTCAACCCAGAGATCGAAGTGGCATCCCCTACACCGGCAGACAGGTTCTTTACCACTGAGCCACCAGGGAAGATGATTTCCTCTCTTACTCTCCCGGTATTCCTAGTTCCTAGTACAGAATCAGGCAGATATAATTTTAAATAAATATTTGTTAGATTGAACTAAAATGAACTGAATTGGATAGGATTAAATATATTTAAGTTAAATTTACAATTGGAGATACTCAAAATTTTTTATTTTGATCAAAACTGAATTTGGTGATTTCTTTCATTTTAAAAGACTGATAAACACCTGTGCTCAGATCTCCATAGGTTCTCCACACCTTTCTCCTATAAAGGAATTATTTTCTGTTTCACCTCAATCTTTTTACTTACAAGAGTTGGCTCAACACAGATCTTAAAAATTCCTGTGGCTACTCAGTGGTTATGTGTGTGCTAAGTCACTCAGTTGCGTCTGAGTCTTTTTGACCCTGTGGACAGTAGACTGCCAGGTTCCTCTGCCACAGGACTTCTCCAGGCAAGAATACTGGCATAGGTTGCCATTTCTTTCTCCAGAAGATCTTCCCTACCCAGGGATCAAACGCACATCTCTTGCGTCTCTTGCATTAGCAGGTGGGTTCCTTACCACTAATGCCACCAGGGAAGCCTTTCAATTCAGTTCAGTTCAGTCGCTCAGTTGTGTCTGACTTTGCGACCCCATGAATCGCAGCATGCCAGGCCTTCCTGTCCTTCCCCAACTCCCGGAGTTTATGCAAACTCATGTCCATCGAGTCAGGGATGCCATCCAGCCATCTCATCCTCTGTCGTCTCCTTCTCCTCCTGCCCCCAATCCCTCCCAGCATCAGGGTCTTTTCCAATGAGTCAACTCTTCGCATGAGGTGGCCAAAGTACTGGAGTTTCAGTTTTAGCATCATTCCTTCCAAAGAAATCCCAGGGCTGATCTCCTTCAGAATGGATTGGTTGGATCTCCTTGCAGTCCAAGAGACTCTCAAGAGTCTTCTCCAACACCACAGTTCAAAAGCATCAATTCTTTGGTGCTCAGCTTTCTTTACAGTCTAAATCTTACATGCATGCAGTCAATACACGTCTGGTATTTCACGATTGACCTTTTTTCAATCTTAAGAAGATTTTCTTCTCTTAAATAATACTCTCCTCTATTCTCCTTAGTTCAGTTCAGTCGCTTAGTCATGTCCGACTCTTTGCAACCCCATGAACTGCAGCACACCAGGCCTCCCGGTCCAACACCAACTCCCAGGGTTTATCTAAACTCATATCTATCGAGTCAGTGATGCCATCCAACCATCTCATCCTCTGTTGTCCCCTTCTTCTCCTGCCCTCAATCTTTCCCAGTATCAGGGTCTTTTTAAATGAGTCAGCTCTTCCCATCAGGTGGTTAAAGTACTGGAGTTTCAGATTCAAGATCAGTCCTTCCAGTGAACACCCAGGACTGATGTCCTTTAGGATGGACTGGTTGGATCTCCTTGCAGTCCAAAGGACTCTCAAGAGTCTTCTCCAACACCACAGTTCAAAAGCATCAATTCTTTGGTGCTCAGCTTTCTTTACAGTCTAAATCTTACATGCATGCAGTCAATACACGTCTGGTATTTCACGATTGACCTTTTTTCAATCTTAAGAAGATTTTCTTCTCTTAAATAATACTCTCCTCTATTCTCCTTAGTTCAGTTCAGTCGCTTAGTCATGTCCGACTCTTTGCAACCCCATGAACTGCAGCACACCAGGCCTCCCGGTCCAACACCAACTCCCAGGGTTTATCTAAACTCATATCTATCGAGTCAGTGATGCCATCCAACCATCTCATCCTCTGTTGTCCCCTTCTTCTCCTGCCCTCAATCTTTCCCAGTATCAGGGTCTTTTTAAATGAGTCAGCTCTTCCCATCAGGTGGTTAAAGTACTGGAGTTTCAGATTCAAGATCAGTCCTTCCAGTGAACACCCAGGACTGATGTCCTTTAGGATGGACTGGTTGGATCTCCTTGCAGTCCAAAGGACTCTCAAGAGTCTTCTCCAACACCACAGTTCAAAAAGAATCAATTCTTGGGCGCTCAGCTTTCTTTATAGTCCAACTCTCACAACCATACATGACTACTGGAAAAACCATAGCCTTGACTAGACGGACCTTTGTTGGCAAAGTAATGTCTCTGCTTTTGAATATGCTGTTTAGGTTGGTCATAACTTTCCTTCCAAGGAGTATGCATCTTTTAATTTCATGGCTGCAATCACCAGCTGCAGTGATTTTGGAGTCCCCAAAAATGAAGTCAGCCACTGTTTTCCCATCTATTTCCCATGAAGTGATGGGACTGGATGCCATGATCTTAGTTTTCTGAATGTTGAGCTTTAAGCCAACTTTTTCGCTCTCCTCTTTCACTTTCAAGAGGCTCTTTAGTTCTTCTTCACTTTCTGCCATAAGGGTGGTGTCATCTGCATATCTGAGGTTATTGATATTTCTCCCAGGAATCTTGATTCCAGCTTGTGCTTCCTCCAGCCCAGTGTTTCTCATGATGTACTCTGCATATAAGTTAAATAAGCAGGGTGGCAATATACAGCCTTGATGTACTTCTTTTCCTACTTGGAACAAGTCTGTTGTTCCATGTCCAGTTCTATCTGTTGCTTCCTGACCTGCATACAGGTTTCTCATGAGACAGGTCAGGTGGTCTGGTATTCCCATCTCTTTCAGAATTTTCCATAGTCGATTGTGATCCTCACAGTTAAAGGCTTTGGCATAGTCAATAAAGCAGAAATAGATGTTTTGCTGGGACTCTCTTGCTTTTTCCATGATCCAGTGGATGTTGGCAATTTGATCTCTGGTTCCTCTGCCTTTTCTAAAACCAGCTTGAACATCTGGAAGTTCATGGTTCATGTATTGCTGAAGCCTGTGTTGGAGAATTTTAAGCATTCCTTTACTAGCGTGTGAGATGAGTGCAATTGTGCAGTAGTTTGAGCACTCTTTGGCATTGCCTTTCTTTGGGATTGGAATGAAAACTGACATTTTCCAGTCCTGCGGCCACTGCTGAGTTTTCCAAATTTGCTGGCATATTGAGTGCAGCACTTTCACAGCATCATCTTTCAGGATTTGAAATAGCTCCACTGGAATTCCATCACCTCCACTAGCTTTGTTCGTAGTGATGCTTTCTAAGGCCCACTTGACTTCACATTCCAGGATGTCTGGCTCGAGGTGAAACACTTTAATCTGTAATATGTTCAGTATTTAGAATTGCAGAACATTTTATTATTCACAGTGTCCCTGTATCAAAATATCATCTAATAAAGGTTTTTCTTTTCCTTTCTAAAACTGAATTAAGACATTAAGTAGAAATTTTGAAAGACACAGAAATAAAAGTGGTATCATACACAGAACCCTTATATCTGGAGATGGCTTTTGCAAACATTTTGTTGAATTTACTTTCCATTTATTTTCTATGCGTGTACATTTAAACAGTTAAAATCAATCAGGGCAAATAGATTATATCCTGAATTTTAAAATGATTTTATACCATAAAGTATTGCCCTATGCCATTAGGCCATTATCCTTGTACTACACTTAATTTCAAATGACTGTTTAATACTATTATATGAATGTATCACAATTGACTTCCCCATTTCCCCATTAATGGTCATTCAGATTTCTCTATGTGTTATAGTTGTTTCCTGCCTTCACGAAACAGAGGTGAGGGAACCCCACATCCTTGGGTGGATCTTTTATTCCTTCCTTTTCATGTAACTTGGTATACAACAGTTGCTTTGGTACAATGATATATTTAGAGAACTGCGTTATAAGTGCGTGAGTAAGTGGGAATTTAGGGGAAGAACCACGTCTTCCTCTGCCTTATAAGTTGCTGATAAATACAGTCATGACTCAGGGAATAATAATGAGTCATTTAATTTGCTTAAAGCACTTCCCCTCAGATTCAGTCAAATGGCAAGCTTAAAATTGCTGGCAGCTGAAGATGTTGTAGTTCTTTTGTATTTAAGGGAGTAGAAGTGCTTTCTGCACTGCTTGCCTGAAAGCCGATCATTCCAGAAGTGTAAAAGTATAATGACCGAGTAGCAGTAAGTGGGTATGACAACAGTACCAATAACAATAACAGTGATAAACAGAACAGGTTTCAGAGTTCCAAAAGTGTGCAAATGTAGGGACAGTTTCTCCCACAACTTGGTGAATTATAGCAAAATGCATTAAAGTGTCTACACGATGAACTTTTTTTCTTGGCAAAAGGTCAGTAATGTGTCTGTTAAGAAAAGTCATTTATGCCAACAATTTGCTTCCAGTATTGATGAGAGAGAAAAAGTCAAATAACTGGATTAAATGGCTTTTGCAGTTTGACCTCCCGGAAGAGGATGAAAAGCAACTCAAGTCCTCTAATGCTCATTTATAAAGTACTTTGACGATGAAACACCCTTCCTCAGCCTTAGACACTATTTTCCCAGTAAAAGATGAGACAAATAATTTCCATATGGAGGATATTTTTGTTAGGATTTTCTATCCATCTGAGAGATATTGCATTTTCTCATCTACAAAAAGAATCCAAGAAAGGGTAAGAAAACCTCCAACTGCTTTGATACCATTAGACCAGAAATTGACTCCATTTTTTTAATTAAAGAAAGCAACAGAAATAAAAGAGAAAAAAAAAACCTTTGTCTTAGATGTAATTCTGGCCATTTGACACCCCATGATGACAAGGTCTCATAGATGAGAGAAGAGGGAAAAAAGAAATCTAAGTAGAAATGTAGGACAGAAGGAGGAAGCATTCTGTAAGAGTACTAACATCAACACTTGTCCAGATAGTGCCCCAGAGGTGGCTCTGATGGGCCAGGGCTGGGGACTGTTGCAGACCAACTGAATACCGACTGCAATTTCCAGAGCAGATGGCCAAACAGGCAGGTGGGTTTCTGAAAGGATGCTCCTGGGCCTCTACCCACATTTTCCACGTACCTGGGTAGGCAGATGGCAGCACCAGTTGACTAATGAAAAAGATGAAGTTTATGTGTTCTATTTATTCTTATAATAATAGAGATTAAAGTCCATCTTATTAGATATATAAAATTAATTCTCAGCATCATATATATCACTTAACTCTGATGCATTCACTTAACTACAATGATTCTATTTTTTTCAAAAACTTTTAGAAGCTATAATTTTCCATATTGCTTGTATAGACTATCCAGGTTTCTGAATGACATGTTTTAGTTTGAATATCTAAGAGAATACAAACAAAATTGCCAAGATCAAAGAAGCAAAATCTCATTTTGTACTTAAATTTTCTATAGTTATTTGAAAAAGAGTTTGAAATACAAGTAGAAATAATTAGATATTCAGAAAGAAACTGTTTCCTAATTACTAATAATTCTCAATAAATGGATTGTCATCATCTATTACTAAAAGTACCACTATACAAAATAATAGTTTTCTATACATTTAAAAATGGTTTAAATAACTAGTATTATTTATATTTTAAGTGTGTGCATGGTAGGTATGCTTCTCAGGTGGCGCAGTGGTGAAGAACCCACCTGCCAATGTAGGAGATGCAGTTTCAACCAGTGGGTTGGGAAGATCCTCTGGAGAAGGCAGTGGCAATGGACTCTAGTAATCTTGCCTGGGAAATCCCATGGCAGGAGATGCTTCGGGGCTACATTTCAGGCAATGGCAAAAAGTCAGATATGACTGTACAAGTGAGCAAAGCACTGAGCACATGTTTACATACGGATTTGAACAGAAATGCCATCGTATAAAGTTTAGTACGATTTTATTTTAATCAAATGGCATGTGTTGACCCTTTTTGAAGTATACTTTTAGGAAATGTATGTTGAAGCAAAAATGCTTTCAAGTGGTTTGCAGTTAAGTTGAGGAGAGAGAACATATAAAGAGAACTCAACCAAAAGCTTGTTATGAAGAAGCAGAATAAGGGAAAATTAATGTTGAAGAAAACTTAAGTTTGTTTTAAATGACCAGGAAAGAGTGGGGGGCAGCTGAATTAGCTGACTTGTTTGTGATTAATGATGGATTCCCCAAAACAGAAGACACTATAACAGCTAGTTTTTTTCTTAAGTTCAGGAATTATGATACCAAAGTACACAGCATCAATTTTTATCTGTATTTTGAAATCCAAGTAAGAACATTTCAAAGTGATTCCACATAGCCAATATAAACAATGCCATTTATATACCTCACAAATCCCTGACAGAAATAGGAGTCAGCATTTGAGTCCAAAGAGGTAAGATTGATCCCAGTGGTTCTGCGTGTGGGTGATGTTGATCCTTCAGGGGACATTTGATGACTGTGATGTCTGGAGACATTTTTGCTTGTCACTGCTAGGGAGAGGGCTCCTACTGGCATTGAGTGGAGAGAGGCCAGGGAAGTGCTAAACATCCTACAATGCAGAGAACAGTCACCAGCAGGAGTCACCCAGCCTCAAGTACTGGTGGTGCTGAGACTGAGAAACCCTGATGTATCCTCACACATGTCTGTGTGTGTGCATTCAGTCATACTTGACTCTTTGCGACCCCATGGACAGTGGAGACTGCCAGGCTCATCTGTCCATGGGATTTCCCAGGCAAGAATATTGGAGAGTATTGCCATTCACTCCTCCAGCCAGGGATCAAACCCAAGTCTCTTGCATCTCCTGCATTGGAGGCAGATTCTTTACCACTGTGCTGCCTTATCCTCACATAATACTTGCTAAACACTCAATGGAAAGAGTAGCTCAAGGAAATAAAAAAGATTGACCCCCAAATCAGGAAAGTTGTAATACAAGAGGTTAGTCTGTTCTGCAATAACATCTATATATTTTTTATTTTTTAAATATATTTATTTATTAATTGAAGGATAATTACTTTAGAGTTTGTTGTTTTCTGTCAAACCTCAACATGAATCAGCCATAGGTATACATATATCCCCCTCCCTCTTGAACCTCCCTCCCATCTCCCTCTCCATCCCACTCCTCTAAGTTGATACAGAGCCCCTGTTTGAGTTCCCTGAGACATACATCAAATTCCCATTGGCTATCTATTTTACAAATGGTAATGTAAGTTTCTATGTTACTCTCTCTGTACATCTCACCCCCTCCTCCCCTCTCTCCATGTCCATAAGTCTGTTCTCTATGTCTGTTTCTCCATTGCTGCCCTGTAAGTAAATTCTTCAATACCATCTTTCTGGATTCCACATATAGGTGTTAATCTATGATATTTATCTTTCTCTTTCTGACTTAATTCACTTTGTATAATAGGCTCTAGATTCATCCACCTCATTAGAACTGACTCAAATGCGTTCCTTTTTATGGATAAATAATATTCCATTCTGTATATGTACCACAACTTCTTTATCCATTCGTCTGTCAATGGACATCTAGGTTGCTTCCATGTTCTAGCTATTGTAAATAGTGCTGCAATGAACATTGGGGTACATGTGTATTTTTCAATTTTGGTTTCCTCAGGTGTATGCGTAGGAGTGGGATTGCAGGGTCACACGGTGGTTTTATTCCTAGTTTTTTAAGGAGTCTCATACTATCTTCCAGGAGAAGGCAATGGCACCCCACTCCAGTATTCTTGCCTGGAAAATCCCATGGAAGGAGGAGCCCGGTAGGCTGCAGGCCATGGGGTCGCTAAAAGTCGGACATGACTGAGCGTCTTCACTTTCACTTTTCACTTTCATGTATTGGAGAAGGAAATGGCAACCCACTCCAGTTATCTTGCCTGGAGAATCCCAGGGACGGGGGAGCCTGGTGGGCTGCCGTCTATGGAGTTGCGCAAAGTCGGACACGATTGAAGTGACTTAGCAGCAGCAGCAGCAGCATACTGTCTTCCATAGTGGTTGTATCAATTTACATTACCATCATCAGTGCAAGAGGGACATCTACATTTTAGATGAAATTAAATAAAAAAAAATTTCCAAACCCTCTTCAGTCTAATCCTACTATTTGAATTAGTTCTCAAAACTTCCTCAAAATAGACATTTTACTCTAGTCATGTGAAACTCCTTAGTGTCTCTCCAGGGATTATAAGTAATTCCATACCATTGTTTCTGTTTTTCTTTTAACTTCCAAGAGTTTCTTTTCTTCTATACTTTTCTATTTAATTATTTTATACTCTCTGATAGTTAAGTAAAAACACTTTTTTAAAAAGACTAAAAACTCAACTTTTGTACATTTATTATGTCCACAACATAATTTATCATTTAATCCTTGCCCTTTGTTGTTTTATGTCTTGATTTTTATGTAGACTATATACACTCTTGAAGTAAAGATCATACATCATTCATAAACTATGATTCTCTTGGTATTTCACACCAATATATACAATATACAGATTAGCATATACAATAAACATTCATTAAATTCTCATTATTTCTTTTACAGGGATAGGAAAATCAAAGGTGGAGAAAGATAAGGAAGAAAAGGATAAAACCAAGAGAACAGGCCTTGCAATAAGTTAATAAATGTTTTCAGTGATCTCTGCTCATGTGAGTTGCATCTATCCTATAATTTAATACAGTTCTGTGTGTTTGTCTGCTCAGTCACTCAGTTGTGTCCAACTCTTGACAACTCCAAGGACTACAGCCCACCAGTGTCCACTAGAACATTCAGGCATGACCTAAATCAAATCCCAGTGAAAGGGACAAATAGATCCAAGGGATTAGATCTGATAGCCAGAGTGCCTGAAGAATTATGATGGAATTTTGTAACTTTGTACAGGAGACGTTGATCAAAAAGATCTCCAAGAAGAAGAAAGGCAAAAAGGCAAAATCATTGTCTGAGGAGGCCTTACAAATAGCTAAGAAAAGAAGAGATGTGAAAGGCAAAGGAGAAAAGGAAAGATATGTCCATCTGAATTCAGAGTTCCAAAGAGTAGCAAGGGGAGATAAGAAAGCCTTCCTCAGTGATCAGTGCAAAGAAATAGAGGAAAACAATAGAATTGGAAAGACTAGAGATCTCTTCAAGAAAATTATAGATACCAAGGGAACATTTCATGCAAAGATGGGCTCAATAAAGGACAGAAATGGTGTGGACCTAGCAGAAACAGAAGATATTAAGAAGAGGTGACAAGAATACACAGAACTACACAAAAAAGATCTTAATGACCCAGATAACCATGAGGGTGTGATCACTCACCTAGAGCCACACATCCTGGAGTGCAAAGTCAAGTGGCCTTAGGGAAGCATCAGCATGACCAAAGCTAGTGGAGGTGATGGAATTCCAGCTGAGCTATTTCAAATCCTAAAAGATGATGCTGTGAAAGTGCTGCACTCAGTATGCCATCAAGGTTGGAAAACACAGCAGTGGCCACAGTACTGGGAAAGGTCAGTTTTCATTCCAATCCCAAAGAAAGCCAATGCTAAGAAATGGTCAAAATACTGTACAACTGCACTGATCTCACATGCTAGCAAAGTAATGCCCCAAATTCTCTAAATTAGGCTTCAACAGTACATGAACCAAGGACTTCCAGATGTTCAAGCTGGATTTAGAAAGGACAGAGGAACCAGGGATTAAATTGCCAACGACTGCTCGATCCTAGAAAAAGCAAGAGAATTCCAGAAAAACATCTACTTCTGCTTCACTGACTATGCTAAAACCTTTGACTGTGTATCACAACAAACTGTGGACAATTCTTAAAGAAACGGGAATACCAGATTACCTTAACTGCCTCCTGAGAAATCTGTACGCAGGTCAAGAAGCAACAGTTAGAACCGGACATGGAAAAATGGGCTGGTTCCAAATTGAGAAAGGAATATGTCAAAGCTGTATATTGTCACCGTCCTTACTTAACTTATATGCAGAGTACATCATGTGAAATGCTGGACTGGATGAAGCACAAGCCAGAATCAAGATTGCAGGGAGAAATATTATTAACCTCAGATATGCAGGTGATACCACCCTTATGAAAGAAAGAGAACAGGAATTAAAGAGCCTCTCAATGTAAGTGATAGAGGAGAGTGAAAAAGTTGTCCTAAAACTCAGCATTCAAAAAATGAAGATCATGGCATCTGGTCCCATCGCTTCATGGCAAATAGCTGGGGAAGCAATGGAAACAGTGATAGAGTTTATTTTCTTGGGCTTCAAAATCACTGCAGATAGTGACTGTAGTCATGAAATTAAAAGACATTTGCTCCTTGGAAGAAAAGCTATGTATGACAAACCTAGACAGCATATTAAATAGCAGAAACATTACTTTGCTAACAAAGATCCATCTACTCAAAGCTACGATTTTTCCAGTAGTCGTTTATGGATGTGACAGTTGGACCATAAAGAAAGCTGAGTGCTGAAGAACTGATGCTTTTGATTTGTGGTGTTGGGCAGGACTTTTAAGAGTCCCTTGGACTGCAAGGGGGTCTAAACAGTCAATCCTAAAGGAAATCCTGAATAATCATTGGAAGGACTGATGCTCAAGCTAAAGTTCCAATACTTTTGCTGCCTGATGTGAAGAACTGACTCACTGGAAAAGACCCTGATGCTGGAAAAATTGAAGGTAGGAGGAGAAGGGGACAACAGAGGATGAGATAGTTGGATGGCATCACTGACTTGATATACATGAGTTTGAGCAAGCTCCTGGAGTCGGTGATGGACAGGGAAGCCTGGGGTGCTGCAGTCCATGGGGTCGCAGAGTCGGACATGACTGAGCAAGAAAACTGAACTGAGTCGCCTCTGTCCATGGGATTTTCCAAGTAAGAATACAGGAGAGGGTTGCCATTTCCTCCTCCAGGGGGTCTACCTGACCCAGGAATCGAACCCTGGTCTCCTGCATCTCCTGCCTTGGCAGGCATTTTCTTTACCACTGCACCATTTTGGAAGCCCAAAGGAGGAAAAGCATAAAACTGAAAGAATAGGCCTTGTGACAAGTTAATACATTTTTTTCAGTGATCTTTGCTCATGTGAGTTTCATCTGTTTTATAATTTAATCTAGTTAACTTCCATTTTATCCTGTCTCAAAGTATATTTACAAATGTGGAAATAAGTTGCTGTTTTCTAAGAAATACCAACTGAGGAAAAGCCATTGTACACTCACTGCAAGGAGCAGACCTGATTCTTACAACGGAAGGTGGCGGCTACAGTTGGCCTCTGGATACAGACTATGTGGGGCTGATTCCTGGATTACCCACTATTAACTATACGACACTGGGGAAGTCAGTTAGCTTTTTTGACTTGGAGTGCTTCATCTATTCTCTTGGAATATTAACAGTGCCCAGTTCACATGGCTGTTATGATGACTAAATGAGATAATCTATGTGAAAGGCTTAGCACAGTGCCAGGCGAAGCATGAGGGCTCAGTAAATGTGAGATGGCCTCATTATTCAAAACATAACTTAATCCTGTGATCCCTCAAGATCTTATCTGTTAACATGACCTTAGATCTAAGATCTTCAAATCATCTTAGTATTTCAAACATATGGTATAATGTCCTTTCAATGAAATGATTTTCTTTCTCAATTCCTCAGGAACTTTACAGTTCACTGTACTTCACGTGGGCAGATTTGGTCATTTTCTAATGTATTTTGCATGTTTAAATGTATCTAACGTAAAAATCTAAAAATAAAGAATTTAAATGTTCTTAATCTCACATACTATAAATCTGCTTTTGTGTGTTCGTAAACACTGGGTCCATGGTGAGATAAATTAGCACTGTAAAGTACACATATGTCAACAATTACTAGGTGCAGTAATTTAAGGCCTGATTCACTCAACTTTCCTTTGGCCAATAGGCACCCTTGCACAAGAAATGTGATTGGGGGCGGGGGGCGGATAAGGGGACTAAAGTATAAATTCTGCATCGACGTCATCTTTCATATTCTAAAGTGCTGTTACTTTCAGAGTACTAGTCCTACCCTTGTGGCATACCCAATTAGCTCCTTCCTACTGACATTTATTTATGTCATCATTTTACCTGGATTAGTTCTGATTTATAAATAAGCAAGCTTGTTGAAAGCAAAGCAGAACTGTGATTTAACCCAAGGTAAGAAAAATGTGTAGGTTTAGTTGATCAAAACATGTAGTCGACCTGGTGAAAAAAATTCACCTATGCAATAAATGGCAAAGCGTTTAAGTTTTACCTGTTTGATTTAGAAGGGTCATTAATTCAGAATCCATTCTTCTGTTTTTAAACCTTAAACTTTAATTGATAAATACTGACTTTCAGTGGTATAACGCAAAACTCACATGGCTGGAATATCTAACTTCCTAATATTTCACTTGGATTCATTTTTTAAATTTATAGAAACCATTTTAAAGGTATGACTCTAACAGAGTGCATTTATATTGTAGAGAGAAATAGTATGTGTGTATTCCTACTTGTTGTAAAAGGGCAGAGAGAACAACACAATGTTATTCCTGACTAAGGGAACTTAAAATAAGCTATAGGCCAGTCAGCAACTTAGATAATAGATTCTTTATAGGCATCTTTCTCCCTTCGCCACAAGTTAAACAGGCAAATAAACACAGAACAATAGCAACAAACACATAGAAAATAAAGTGGTTGAAATGTATGGAATTTTTTGTTATATTTCTTTACTACCTAGAGACTAGAAGGAACGCTCAACACTCTAAGACCAGTAAATATATGTTAATTCATTTCTGTCATTGACAAACAGAAATGATTGCAGTGGCCTGTTTATTTGTGGTCTTACCTCTGACCTATGCAGTATATTTTCCTTGGATTATTTTTCCTGAAACTGCTGATTTAATTTCACTCTCTCTTCTTCTCTAAGCATTCAGGGCTTATTATCTGTCTGATCTTGAAAAAGTTATCTTTTCTAATTCTCAGTTTCCTCATCAGCAAAATCTCTTTTAGGGATTTAATGAGATATTATATGTGAATATAATAGAAGCTAAGTAGATTTGACTTTAACACAAATCTGAAATACTTGTGTTTTTAGGAGAAGCATATTACTATGGTTCACCAGAAATACAATTAGGCACAAATCCAATAGAAATTGAATAAAATGCATTGAATTGTGTTATAATTACCTCTTTGAGATCTTCTTTACCCCAGTTTCTCCAACACCAGTGGCCTGGATTCAACACTGTTTGCAGATTAATTGTCTTAACGTCTCCAAGAGTGTCACTCCTCTATAGAAGAATTTTTCCATGGTTTTAAATTGCTTAAGAAATGAAGACAAACTCTTATTAGTTAAAGGCTCTGCATAATATAACCCAAACCACCTTCTACCTCCTGTCTATAGCATCCAACACATAGACCACACGCTGCCCTCAAATATTCTCAGTTTTCTTGCCTTTACTTATATTTCTCCCTCTCTGCCATATAGCTTGTTGAAATTCTACTGAAGGATTTTCTCAATAACTATTCAATGAATTGAATGAAAATTAATAACTAATTATAATTTGTTCTTTAAGTTTATAGAATGATCTGTTTTATTTTCTAAAGCTTTATAATCAATTGAATCTGACTTAAAATAAAATCACTTTAGTGTAAAAAATAGTACAGAGCTTACTTTTGGGGTGATTGACTGAATATTTAACTTTTCAAACAATTAAGGCTATGTCAAAAAGACATGCCAAGTTACTAATGTGTCACTTCACACTTTTGTAGAATTGCTTTGGGGCCCATTTACTGCATTAATAAATATAAAATATGACAAGTGTGTAGGGCATTTTCATTAGGATTTGGAACACTGGAGGTAAACAACAATATTCACACATCTTCTGAGAAAACCAGTAATTTTATTAAAGCTACTTGCAAATACATGCCTTTTTTCCAAATTTGGATGTCAAAATGAATAAAGTAAATGAATAAGAAAATCGTATACATAATTTTAATATCCAAAATGTGATTGAGAAGGCAAGAAGTCTGGTGTAAAGGTGACATCTGAGTAGTTGCTCTAATGTGTTCTGACATGTTTCATCCATAGAGAGTACAAATTGAAAACTGAGTTTAAACTGAAAATTAATCTAAAACTACTACTCCCATAATTCAAACACAGGAATTCTGGCATGTTCAAAGAACACTGAATGTGCAATATAGTTTGATCACTTTTAACAATAGTTATTTAGATTAAGTTAACTCAGTTCTCTTTTCTAGGGTCTGATTTGCTGCTTAGAAAGTCTTTTACACATACAAGTTCTGAGGATGTTTGTTGAAGGAACAAGTGAGAGCATGAACAGCCACTTAGCATCTCAAAAGCAGTGATTTAATTATCTTACTCCTATATACAGCTCAAGATTACTTTCAATTGAATCTAAAGATATCTCTCCTACTTTTTTTTTTTTAACAAGGACTGGATTTATTAATCCAATCCCTACCAAGTGCCAGACATAATGCTAAGCTGCACAGATAAAAATGAATAATAATGCAGTCTTTGCCTAAAGGAGCTTACGGGCAAGTGAAAAAGAAATGCAAAGTTTTAAGATTTATAGAGGAGCTGTCTGAAGAAGTCATCAATCAAGATAGATGTTCCGCTGAAGTTTAGAAGATACAGATAGAGAGGCATTGTTTGAGGGAAATATGAAAATTCTGGGCCTGTGAAGCATTTCAACAAATATCTATGAATACTAACATTATTTTTGGTTGCAATTTTTTATTTTTTCTCAAACAATCCATAATCCCAGTTCTCATTCTTGGTTACTCATCTACAAAGAAAAGCATCAGATCTGAATGTCAGATTCCCACTTCTTAACACATGTAATAATAAAACAGATGACCTAAGACTGTTTTAAGTTGGACTTTAAATTTTGCACTTATTTTCATATTGAGGGTTAGCTTTCATCAGAAACAGTACTAACAAAAAAAAATAGTCTAGGCTGGAAGTCATTATTATTTCTGAAGGATTTCAGGGAATAAAGATAAGGGAAATCTCATTTCTTATTTTACCTACTTTTGTATTTTTATAATGACTATATAAACTTTAGTGATTGAGAGCAAATTAGAAGTTGAACATAACACAAAAGGGAGTAAACATTTACTGGTGTAAAATTACACTCAAAAAAATTGAATCAACCTAAAACACCGATACGAATTCCTCCCATTTGAAAGGATAATGGCTGTGGTGCCTTGGCAAATATGGAGAAATGAACTTACAGTCAAACAATAGATGGGGAGGAAGAAATGGTTGAGTGACCTCTACAGAACCAATTAATAAAACTCCCACCAGAATAATCAAGCAGGTGACTAAACTCAATGGTTGAATATACGTACACAGTTAATGAGTTCATATTTAACTGCTTAAGGAATTACGGGAAAAGAGGATATATGAGATTAACTGTGTATCCATTATCCATTTTCTTCAACTCACAGCATTGTCATTGTGCCTATAAACAAAATACAGAGACTGCTCATTCATAATATAGAATGAATTCATAGGAATTTAATGTTGATACTTCTTCTTTGTAAATCATATTATTTAAATCTGATGCAATGACAAGTATACTAAATAGATTACTGAAAAATAAAAAAGGATGATCCACAATGTAAAACTGATTATGCAGTGGACAAAAAACTAAAGTGATGTAAGTCTTCCATTTTATTTAGTCTCTTGAATCTTGCTCCTCCCTCTAGAGTTCAGTTCAGTTCAGCTCAGTCCCTCAGTTGTGTCTGACTCTTTGGCATCCCATGGACTGCAGCACGCCAGGGTTCCCTGTCCATCACCATCTCCCTGAGCTTGCTCAAACTCACGTCCATCGAGTCAGTGATGCCATCCAACTATCTCATCCTCTGTCGTCCCCTTCTCCTCCTGCCTTCAATCTTTCCAGCATCAGGGTCTTTTCCAATGTATCAGTTCTTCTCATGAGGTGGCCAAAGTATTGGAGCTTCAGTCAGCATCAGTCCTTCTAATGAGTATTCAGGGTTGATTTCCTTTAAGATTGACTGATTTGATCTTCTTGCTGTTCAAAGGACTCTCAAGAGTCTTCTCCAACAACAAAGTTCAAAACAATCAATTTTTTATCACTCAGGTTTTCTTATGGTCGAACTCTCACATCCATACATAACTAATGGAAAAACCATAGCTTTGACTAGATGGATTTTTGTTGGTAATGTCTTTGCTTTTCAATACACTGTCTAGGTTTGTCATAGCTTTTCTTCAAAGTAGCAAACGTCCTTTAATTTCATAGCTGCAGTCACGATCCGCAGTGATTTTGCAGCTCAAGAAATAAAGTCTGTCACTGTTTCCATTGCTTCCCCAGCTACTTGCCATGAAGTGATGGGACCGGGTGGAATGATCTTTGTTTTTTGAATGTTGAGTTTTAAGACAGCTTTTTCACTCTCCTCTTTCACTTTCATCAAGAGGCTCTTTAGTTCCTCTTTGTTTTCTGCCATAAGGGGGGGAGGGGTGTCATCTGCATATCGGAGGTTATGTATATTTCTCCCTGCAATCTTGATTGTGGCTTGTGCTTCATCCAGCCTGGCATTTCACATGAGGTACTCTGCATATATGTTAAATAAGCAAGGTGACAATATACAGCTTTAACATATTCCCTACCCAATTTGGAACCAGTCCGTTTCTCGCATACCTGGCTCTAACAGTTGCTTCTTGACTTGCATACAAATTTATCAGGAGGCAGTTAAGGTGATCTGGTATTCTCATCTCTTTAAGAACTGTCCACAGTTTGTTGTGATCCACATAGTCAAAGGCCTAGTCAATGAAGAAATACATGGTATTCTGGAATCTCTCGCTTTTACCATGACTCAGTGGATGTTGGCAATTTGATCTCTGGTTCCTCTGTCTTTTCTAAATCCAGCTTAGCCTAATTTAGAGAGTTTTGAGCATTACTTTGCTAGCATTGTGGATGAGTGCAATTGTGTGGTAGTTTGAGCGTTCTTTGGCATTGCCTTTCTTTGGAATTGGAATGAAAACTGACCCTTTCCAGTCCTGTGGCCACTGCTGAGTTTTCCAACCTTGATGGCATATTGAGTGAAGCACTTTCACAGCATCACCTTTTAGGATTTTAAATAGCTCAGCTGGAATTCTATCACCTCCACTAGCTTCGGTCATGCTGATGCTTCCCTAAGGCCACTTGACTTTGCACTCCAGGATGTGTGGCTCTAGGTGAGTGATCACACCCTCATTGTTATCTGGGTCATTAAGATCTTTTTTGTATAGTTCTTCTGTGTATTCTTGTCACCTCTTCTTAATATCTTCTGTTTCTGCTAGGTCCTCATTCTGTCCTTTATTGAGTCCATCTTTGCATGAGATGTTCCCTTGCTATCTCTAATTTTCTTGAAAGGATTTCTTGTCTTTCCAATTCTATTGTTTTCCTCTATTTCTTTGCATTAATCAATGAGGAAGGCTTTCTTACCTCTCCTTGCTACTCCTTGGAACTCTGAATTCAGATGGATATATCTTTCCTTTTCTCCTTTGCCTTTCACATCTCTTCTTTTCTTAGCTTTTGTAAGGCCTCCCCAGACAACCATTTTGCCTTTTTGTGTTTCTTCTTCTTGGGGATGGTTTTGATCAACATCTCCTGTACAATGTTATGAATCTCTGTCTATAGTTCTTCAGACACTCTATCAGATCTAATCCCTTGAATCTATTTGTCACTTCCACTGTATAATCATAAGGGATTTGATTTAGGTCATACCTGAATGGTCTAGTGGTTTTCCCTACTTTCCTAAATTTAAGCCTGGATTTTGCAATAAAGAGTTCATGATCTGAGCCACAGTCAGCTCCCAGTTTTGTTTTTGCTGACTGTATAGAGCATCTCCATCTTCAGCTGTAAAGAATATAATCAGTCTGATTTCAGTATTGACCATCTGGTGATGTCCATGTGTAGAGTTGTCTCTTGTGTTGTTGGAACAGAGTGTTTGGCATGACCAGTGCATTCTCTTGGCAAAATTTCGAGCTTTTGCCCTTCTTCACTTTATACTCTGAAGCCAAACTTGCCTGTTACTCCAGGTATTGCTTGACATCTTACTTTTGCATTCTAGTCCCCTGTGATGAAAAGGACACCTTTTTTGGATGTTAGTTCTAGAAGGTCTTGTAGGTCCTAATAGAACCATTCAGTTTCTTTGGCATTAGTGGTTGGGGCATAGACTTGGACAACTGTGATACTGAATGGTCTGCTTCAGAAACAAGCAGAAATCATTCTGTCATTTTTGAGATTGCACCCAAGTACTGCATTTCAGACTCTGTTGACTATGAGGGCTACTCCATTTCTTCTGTGGGATTCTTGCCCACAGTAATACATATATCTGTCTAGAATAGAAGTAGCTTAAATGTTAAAGTTGGAGGTCAAGGTCCAAGAATGTGGGAGATGTGGTTAGGAGTTGCCTTCCTCCCCCAATTGGCTCCATACAAGTCTTTTAAACAAAACTGCCCTACTGGTAATTAAACAAAAATTGCACAGTCACAGCACATAACGCACTCCACTGGGTTATTGGGAGTACATTGAAAAATAATCATCCTACCTAAGAATTGGAAGATGCTATTGTATATTTACCAGTTTGTTTCAGAACTGAGTATTCTAGTTTTTTTCTTTTTTTCAGGGATTCTTCCATAGATCCATTCTTTTATGATTCAGCCACCATGTTTCTTGCCCTTTGACTTCAACATCCTTTCTTTCTGCTACATCTGCTACAAAAAAATTGTGTTTTCAATTCTCTAAGTATGAGCTAATTTTCCTTCTTCAAAATTTAGTCTTCAAGTTGCACTTTTATTTCCAGACACCTCATCTTTCTGCCCTGTTTTCTAAACAGTTTGAAGTAAGATATTTATGCATATTATAGAGAAAAATACATATATTATAAAGAAAATACACATAGAGAACAATACATAAACAGTTTGGTGAATTTGTAAAAAATAAAGTCACCAGAGAAACCACCCACATAGGACATAAACATTAACACTATTATCTCTCCAGGGATAACCAGTGTAATGACTTCTATCACTTCAGATTAGTTTTATTTTGAACTTTACATAATTGCAATTATGTAGCATGTGCCTTTTGCTGCTTGTTTCTATTGCTTTAAATTGTGTTTGTAAGATTAATCCATATTGCTTTGTGTAATGATATTTCATATATTTCTGTTGGTATATAGTATTCTGTTGTATCGATATGCTTATTAGTTGTTTGCTTTTTTTAGATTTTTTAATGTGGACCATTTTTAATGTCTTTATTGAATCTGTTAAAATATTGCTTCTGTTTTTTTTTTGTTTTGGTTTTTTGGCCATAAGGCATATTGGATCTTAGCTCCCCAAGCAGGAATCGAACCCATACTCCCTGCATTGGAAAGTGAAGTCTTAACCACTGGATCACTAGGGAAATCCCCTATTTATTAGTTATTTGAATATCCACATTTATCAAGTGCTTATTCAAGTCATTTGCCCAAAGAAGGTAGGGAATGAGGTTCTGTCATGTATCTACTGATTTAAAGAATTCTTTATATATTCTAGATTCAGGGCCTTTATTAAATATAAGTTTTACACATGTTTTCTCCTACTCTGTAACTTGCTTTTGTGGTGCCTTTGGATAAAAAGATGGTCTTGATTTTTAAATGAAGTTTAATAATTGATCTCTCTTTTAAATTAAAGTTTTCTGTTCTATTTGCTATCTATAAAGTGATGAGCTTATTCTTCTATTTATACTTTTGGAGGGTTTATTCTTTAGGTTTCAATTATCTTCGAATTCATGTTGTGTGTGTGTGTGTGTGGGTGTGTGTATTGTGTGTGAAGTAAGAATCCAGATTTTTCTCATCTGATATCAAAAGCAACACTTACTGAAAAGTTCATCCTTCCTTTCTGGCACTAGAGAAATATAATTGCCATATATCACTTAATAATATGTCAATTACTTCGCCATTAAAAAGAATACATTTGAATCCGTTCTAATGAGGTGGATGAAACTGGAGCCTATTATACAGAGTGAAGTAAGCCAGAAAGAAAAACACCAATACAGTATACTAACGCATATATATGGCATTTAGAAAGATGGTAACAATAACCCTGTGTACGAGACAGCAAAAGAGACACTGATGTATAGATCAGTCTTATGGACTCTGTTGGAGAGGGAGAGGGTGGGAAGATTTGGGAGAATGGCATTGACACATGTATAATATCATGTATGAAACGAGTCACCAGTCCAGGTTTGATGCACGGTACTGGATGCTTGGGGCTGGTGCACTGGGACGACCCAGAGGGATGGTATAGGGAGGGAGGAGGGAAGAGGGTTCAGGATGGGGAACAAATGTATACCTGTGGCGGATTCATTTCGATATTTGGCAAAACTAATACAATATTGTAAAGTTTAAAAATAAAATTAAATTAAAAAAAAAACCAGAAAACTAAAAAAAAAAAATAATAATAATAATATGTCAGAATAATATGTCTGTTTCTAGACTTTATTCTGTTTCATAGATCTGTTTCATAGACATGCTTTCCTTGGCACCAATTTCACATTGTATTAATTTCTGAGTTTGGATATTACACTATTAATATCTGGTAGACAATGTCTTAATATCTGCTGCTTTGTTTTTCTTTCAAGGTACTGTTAACTTTGTAGCCCTCAATTTATATGTAAGTTTTAGACTTATCAATTTGCACTAAGACAACCAGCTGAGAATTTGAATGAAATTTCGTTTAATCTATAGAGCTTATCTGTAGATTACTGACTATAGAACATGTCTGTAGATTGTTTTGCATTTTTAGGTACACACTCATGTTAACTGCATATAATGATTGTTTCATATCTTTCTTTTCCTCACTATATATGGTATTCATTTTTCCTTTCCTCTCTCAGTAGTGAGGACTTTCAGGATAGAACTAACTAGAAGTCTCTCCCTTTTCTTGTACCCAAATGTTAGGGGAAGTCTTTTGTTCTTTTATTAAACATGACATCTGCTACATACTAAATCTGCTTTCCTGGTGACTCAGATGGTAAAGCATCTGCCTGCAGTGTAGGAGACCTGGGTTTGATACCTGGGTTGGAAAGATTCCTTGGTGAAGGGAATTGCTACTCACTCCAGTGTTCTTCCCTGGAGAATTCCACGGCCAGGGGAGCTTGGCAGGTTACAGTTCTTGGGGTCTCAAAGACTCGGACATAACTGAGTGACTAACAGTTCTTATGCATACTACTTGATATGATTAGGTCATTTCTTATATTCCTAAATTGCTTAGACTTTTTATCATGAATGGGTGTTGATTTTTATCAAACGCTTTTTCTGCATCTATTGAATTATTCATATATTTTTTCTTATTTTATGTTAATGTGTTGAAATAAATTGATAAATTTTGAATATAAAGCCATACGTGGATTTCTGGAATAAATTCCACTTTATTATTTCTTTATGCTCTTTTTAATATATTGCTTAATATAATATGTTAATATTTTTATAATTTGTATCTATAGTCATAAAGAGTGAGTGACCTAAACTTTTCTCCTCTTTTACCTACTGGTATCAAGTTTGAACCAGACTCATAAAACTAGTTGGAAAGTGTTTACCTTTTTCTATTATCTGGAAAAGTTTTTATATTTTATTTCATCCTTGTATATCTTGTGGGAAAAAATGGTTGACTAGATTGGTGTTATATTTTCAGTACATAGTTCCAAGAATTCACCTGGGAGCTAAACCAGACCTGGAGTTTCCTCTATGATAAGTTCTCAATTTTTATAATTATATTGCATTGTTTGGATTTTCTATTTTGTGTGTGTGTGTGTTATTTATTCTAAGGTGTTGTTTATCCAGGACTTTTTTCATTTTATCTAATTTTCAAAGTTTTTTGCCACATCTATTTTGACCTGCTATTATCTGGAGAATTTGTGGTGACAACCACTGTTTCATTCCTGACTTTAGTAATTTGTGTGTGCTGTGGGGGAGATGGTAGATGTTTGATCAGTTCTATCAGAAGTTTATCAGGATATCTGGAGAAAACTATAATTTGAAAAGATAAATACACCCCAATATTCAAGGCAGCACTATTTACAATAGCAAAAATATGGAAGCAATCTAAATATTCTTTGACAGATGAATGGATAAAGATGTAGTGCATATATACAATAAAATATTATTCAGTCATAAAATATTAAAAATCAGATAATGCCATTTGCAGCAACATGGATAAACCTAGAGATTATCATACTAAATGAAGTAACCAAGACAAAGACAAATATCATATGATATCATTTATATGTAGAATCCAAAAAAATTTATAAATGATCTTATTTACAAAACACAAATAGACTCAGGGACATAGAAAACAAACTTATGGTTACTGAAGGGGAAGAGGAGGGAAGGATCAATTAGGAATTTGCAATTAACATATACACACTACTATATATAAAATCCCCTTCATGGATCACTGCCTTGTTGTGGTAAAGGGGCTCACATAACTCAATGAAGCTATGAGCCAAGCCATGCAGGCCACTCAAGACTGATGGGTCATAGTGGAGAGTTCTGACAAAATGTGATCCACTGGAGGGGGGAATGGCAAACACCCCAGTATACTTACCGTGAGAACCCCATGAACTGTATTAAAAGGCAAAAAGATATGACACCAAAAGAGAAGTCTTCCAGGTCAGAAGGTGTCCAATATGCTACTGGGGAGAGGACAACTACCATTAGCCCCAGAAAGAATGAACTGGCTGGGCCAAAGCAGAAATGACACTCTGTTGTGGATGTGTCTGGTGATGAAAGTAAAATCTGATGCTGTAAAGAATAGTATTGCATAGGAACCTGGAATGTTAGGTCCAAAAATCAAGGTAAATTGGATGTGATCAAGCAGGAGATGGAAAGAGTAAACATCAACATCTTAGGAATCACTTAACTAAAATGAACAGGAATGGATGAATTTAATTCAGATGACCATTATTATCTATTACTGTGGGCAAGAATCCCTTAGAAGAATCTCATAATCAACCAGAGAATCTGAAATGCAGTACTTGGGTGTAATCTCAAAAATGACAGAATGATCTCTGCTTGTTTCCAAGGCAAATCATTCAATATCACAGCAATCCAAGTCTATGCCCCAACCACAAATGCCAAAGAAGCTTAAATTGAATAGTTCTGTAAAAACCTACATGATCTTCTAGAACTAACACATACAAAAAAGATGTCCTTTTCATCATAGGGGACAGGAATGCAAAAGCAGGAAGTCAATAGATACCTGGAGTAACATGCAAGTTTGACTTTGGAGTACAAAATGAAGCAGGGCAAAGGCTAAAAGACTTTTGTCAAGAGAACGCACTGGTCATAGCAAACACTCTTTTTCAACAACACAAGAGACAGCTTTACACATGGACATCACCAAATGGTCAATATAGAAATCAGGTTGATAACATTCTTTGTAATGGAGAAGCTGTATACAGTTAGCAAAAACAAGACCTTGAGCTGGCTGTAGCTTACCTCCCATGCTAGTAGGTCATGCTCAAAATCCTGCATGCTAGGCTTCAGCATTATGTGAACCAAGAACTTCCAGATGTCCAAGCTGTGTTGAGAAAAGGCAAAGGAATCAGAGATTAAATTGCCAACATTCACTGGATCACAGAGAAAGCAAGGGAATTCCAGAAAAACATCTACTTTTGTTTCATTGACTAAAGCCTAGACTGTATGGATCATAACAAACTGTGGAAAGCTCTTAAAGAGATGAGAATTCCAGATTATTTTACCTGTCTCCTGAGAATCCTGTATGCTGGTCAAGAAGCAACAGTTAGAACATTGTATGTAAAAACTTAACAGTTCAGGATTTAGAAAGAAGTACAAGGCTGTTTATTGTCACCCTGGTTTTTTTAACTTATACACAGAGCACATCATGAGAAATGCCAGGCTGGATGAATTACAAGCTGGAATCAAGATTGCTGGGAGAAATACTAACAAACTCAGATGGGGGTGATACCATTCTAATGGCAGAAAGTGAAGAGGGACTGAAATTCTTGATGAGGGTGAGGGAAGGGACTGAAAAAGCTGGCTTAAAACTAAATACATAAAAAAAAAAATTAAGATCATAGCATCCAGCCCCATCACTTCATTGCAAATAGAAGAGAAAATGGTGAAGGCTCTAAAATTTCTTCTTCCTGGGCTCTAAAATCACTGCAGATAGCAACTGCAGTCATGAAATTAGAAGATGATCTCTTCCTGGCCGGAAAGCTTTGACAAATGTGTTAAATAGTGTGTTAAAAAGCAATGACATCAGTTTGCTCACAAAGGACTGTGTAGTCAAGGCTATGGTCTTTCCAGTAGTTGTGAGCCAGAAAGAAGGCAGAGTGCTGAAGAATTGATGCTTTTGAACTGTGGTGCCAGAGAAGACTCCTGATAGTCCCTTGGACAGAAAGGAGATCAATCCAGTCAATCTTAAAGGAACTCAACCTTGAATAGTCATTGGTAGGACTGATGCTAAAGCTGAAGCTCTAACACTTTGGCCACCTGATGCAAAGAGTTGACTCACTGGAGAAGACCCTGATGCTGGAAAAGACTGAAGTCAGAAGGAGAAGAGGGTTATAGAGGATGAGAGAGTTGGATGGCATCAATGATGCAATGGACATAAACTTGGATAAACTCTGGGAGATGGTAAGGGACAGAGAAGTCTGGTATGCTGCAGTCCATGGAGTTGCAAAGAGTTGGATATGACTTCACAACTGAATAAAAATATCAAATATGTAAAACAGATAACCAACAAGGACCTACTATATAGCACAAGAAAGTATACTCAATATTTTCTAATAACCTATTTGGCAGGAAAGCTGTGGCAAACCAAGACAGTGTGTTGAAAAGCAGAGACATCACCCTGCTGACAAAGGTCCATATAGTCAAGGCTATGGTCTTCCCATAATTCTCAAATTCTCCAAGCAAGGCTTCAACAGTATGTGAACCGAGAAATTTCAGCTGTTCAAGCTGGATTTAGAAAAGGCAGAGGAACCAGAAATCAAATTGCCAACGTCTGCTGGATTACAGAAAAAGCAAGAGAGTTCCAGAAAAACATTTACTTCTGCTTCATTAACTACACCAAAGCCTGTGACTGTGTGGATCAAAATCAAACTGTGGAAAATTCTTAAAGAGATCAGAATACCAGACCACCTTTACTGCCTTCTGAGTAATCTGTATGCAGGTCAAGAAGCAACGATTAGAATTGGACATGGAACAACAGACTGGTTCCAAATTGGGAAAGGAGTACATCAAGGCTATATATTGTCACCCAGCTTATTTAACTTATATGCAGAGTACATCATGCAAAATGCCAGACTGGATGAAGCACAAGCTGGAATCAAGATTGCTGGGAGAAATATCCATAACCTCTGATATGCAGATGACACCACCCTTATGGGAGAAAGCAAAGAGGAACTAAAGAGCCTTTTGATGAAAGTGAAAGAGGAAAGTGAAAAAGTTGGCTTAAAATTCAACATTCAGAAAACGAAGATCATGGCATCCAGTCCCATCACTTCATGGCAAATAGATGGGGAAACAATGGAAACAGTGAGAGACTTTATTTTCTTGGGCTCCAAAATCACTGCAGATCGTGACTGCAGCTATGAAATTAAAAGATGTTTGCTTCCTGGAAGAAAAGCTATGGCCAACCTAGACAGCATATTAAAAAGCAGAGACAGTACTTTGCCAACAAAGGTCCATCTAGACAAAGCTATGGTTTTCCCCTTAGTCATGTATGAATGTGAGAGTTGGACCATTAAGAAAGCTGAGCGCTGAAGAATTGATGCTTTTGAACTGTAATGTTGGAGAAGACTCTTGAGACTCCCTTGGACTGAAAAAAATCAGTCCATCCTCAAGAAAATCAGTCCTGAATATTCATTGGAAGGACTGATGCTGAAGCTAAAACTCCAATACTTTGGTCACCTGATGCAAAGAACTGACTCATTGGAAAAGACCCTGATGCTGGGACAGACTGAAGGCAGGAGGAGACGGGGATGACTGAGGATGAGATGGTTAGATGGCATCTCCAATTCAACGAGCTTGAGTTTGAGCAAACTCTGGGAGAGGGACACAGAGGTCCAGAGTGCTGCAGTCCATGGGGTTGCAAAGAGTTGACTGGGTGACTGATCAACAACAATACAAGGGGGAAAGATCTGAAAAAGAATATATAACTCAATCGTTGTGTTGTATACCTGAAACTAACATGACATTGTAAATCAGCTAAACTTCAGTAAAGAAAAAAAAAGTTGTCAGAATTTTTAGTCTTTTCAAGGAACACGTATTTGCCTTTGTTGATTTTCAGTATTACATTTGTTTTCTATTTAAGTATTTTGTTAAGCTTCATTATCTATTATTTTTTAATTTCTCTAGAATAAAGTGATTTTATTTCCCTAAATTCTTCATGTGCTGTTGTTCAGTCGCTCAGTCGTGTCCAACTCTTTGTGACCCCATGTACTGCAGCACACTAGGCTTCCCCATCTTTCACTATCTCCCAGAGTTTGCTCAAACTCATGTCCTTTGAGTCAAAGATGCCAACCAACTATCTCATCGTCTGTTGTCCCTTTCTCCTCTTTTATTTATAAAATTCTTCACATATATCCTTATATGATTGATGTTCATTCAGCCTTTCTTTTTTTAAAATTTGATTTAATGCTACATAACTCTATCTAAACCCCATTTTACCTGCATTCCCTAAAATTCTATACATGATATTTTCCTCAGTATCCAGCCCAAAATATTTTATAAAATTCTATTTTCTTCTTTGTCCTATAAGTAACTCATAATTGTATTGCTTAATTTCTTAATATTTGGGCATTTTGAACTGTTTGGATTTTTTAGGTGCTTTTATTTATTTACTTTTAAAAATTTATTTATTTTAATTGGAAGCTAATTACTTTACAATATTGTATTGGTTTTGCCATGCATTGACATGAATCCACCATGGGTGTACATGTGTTCCCCATTCTGAACCCCCCTCACACCTTCCTCCCCATACCATGCCTCTGGGTCATCCAAGTGCACCAGACCCAAGCATCCTGTAACATGCATCGAACCTGGACTGGCAATTCGTTTCACATATGGTAATATACATGTTTCAATGCCATTCTCCAAAATCATCCCACCCTTGCCCTCTCCCACAGAGTCCAAAAGACTGTTCTATACATCTATGTCTCTTTTGCTGTCTCGCATACAGGGTTATCATTACCATCTTTCTAAATTCCATATATATGCATTAGTATACTGTATTGGTGTTTTTCCTTCTGGCTTACTTCACTCTGTATAATAGGCTCCAGTTTCATCCACCTCATTAGAACTGATTCAAATGTATTCTTTTTAGTGGCTGAGTAATACTCCATTGTGTATATATACCACAGCTTTCTTATCCATTTGTCTGCTGATGGACATCTAGGTGCTTCCATGTCCTGGCCTATTATAAACAGTGCTGCAATGAACATTTGGGGGTACATGTGTCTCTTTCCCTTCTGGTTTCCTCAGTGTGTATGCCCAGCAGTGAGATTCCTGGGTCATAAGGCAGTTCTATTTCCAGTTTTTTAAGGAATCTCCACACTGTTCTCCATAGTGGCTGTACTAGTTTGCATTCCCACCAACAGTGTAAAAGGGTTCCCTTTTCTCCACACCCTCTCCAGCACTTATTGCTTGTAGACTTTTGGATTGCAGCCATTCTGACTGGTGTGAAATGGTACCTCATAGTGGTTTTGATTTGCATTTCTCTGATAATGAGTGATATTGAGCATCTTTTCATGTGTTTGTTAGCCATCTGTATGTCTTCTTTGGAGAAATGTCTATTTAGTTCTTTGGCCCATTTTTTGATTGGGTCGTTTATTTTTCTGGAAACAGAAGACCTATATATAGAAACACTGGTGAAAGAAATCAAAGAGGACACTAATAGATGGAGAAATATACCATGTTCTTGGATCAGAAGAATCAATATAGTGAAAATGAGTATACTACCCAAAGCAATCTAGAGATTGCTATAGATCCCTATCAAGCTACCAATGGTATTTTTCACAGAGCTGGATTTTTATTTCTAGCTTAACCTCTCTATCATCAGAGAAGATACATCATAGAATTTTTAATCATTTGATATTGGTTGAGAGGTGTTTTATTATCCAAGATATCAATTTTGTTTACTGTTCCATATAGCTTTAATAAGAATATGTATTTACTTTTAAAATGCTCTTTATTGTATTTTCTGAATATCTGTGCCCACATCTCTAGTAATTTTCCTTCTATCTGAAGAACTTCCTTTACTAGTGTTTTAATTGTGGTTCTCTTGATAATATATCATTTGTTTCCTCAGACATCTTTGCTTCACTTTACTTTCTGAGGTATATTTTCACTGGATTTAAAATTGTGGATAGGCAGCTTTCCCCCCTTTTTCTTTCTTCCTTCCTTTTTCTCTCTTCCTTTTTCTCTTTCTTCTTTCTGTCTTTCAGCACCTTAGAATGCCATTCCACTGTGTGTGTGTGTGTGTGTGTGTGTGTGTGTGTGTTAGTCACTCAGTTGTGTCCAACTCTTTGTGACCCCATGGACTGTAGCCTGCCAAGCTCCTCTGTCTATGGAGTTTTCCAGGAAGAATACGGGAGTGGGTAGCCACTACCTTTTTCAGGGGATCTTCCTGATCTAGGGATCAAACCCAGGTCTCTCACATTAGAGGGAGATTCTTAACTGTCTGAGCCACCAGGGAAGCCCTACTTGTATTCTGGCTCCTGTGATTTCTGTTTCAAAACCAATTGTCAGTCTTGTAACCACTTGAAGTTAATGTCTTTTTTTCTTCCCCTTTGTCTACCTTTGAATTTTCTCTTATAATTTGGTGGTCAGCAGTTTGCAAAATGTGCCTCAGTGTAGTGTTATTTTTATGTTTCCTACCTTGTGGCTGCAGAACTACTTGAATATGTCACTTCGCATCATTCCTGGAATTTTCTGCCCCATTCTCTCTCTCTCTTTTTTCTCTTTCTGAGAATTCAATTATACATACATTACTATAATTTTCCTCCTGACTTTACATATATTTTGTGCCCTTTTTGTACATTTTCATCATTTTTTTTCTCCTCTGTAGCTTGATCCTATATAATTTCAGCTGACCTATCTCTCTGTTTACTAAGCCTCCATTCTGGTCTATCTAGTTTGCTGTTATATCACCCACTGAGTTCCTAGTTTTAGATATTGGTTTTTATTAAATATCTAGAATTTCCCTCTTACACTTTTGTTGTACAGACTCCAGATCTCTGGTAATATTTTTCTCTTTGGCATCTATTTCTTTATGGATACTAATATAGTTATTTTAACTTCATATCTGATAATTCCAAGTATCTGAATTTAAAGTCATTCTACATTTTTACTGACAGGATTTCAGGTTACTTCATCATCTCTCAATAAATGGATTGTTTGTTATTTTTTTTCACAATGACAATCAGCACCACAGAAAATATCTAATATATATCTTCTTGTACTTTTGTGTAATAATTTAGAAAGAGTACAAATACAGTAGAATTTCTAGGTAAGTAGCTCTTGCACAGCACAGGTTTCCTAGAAACTGACAAATTATTTTCTAAAAGGGCAGTATCAATTTATATTCCCACCAAATATATAAAATTTCCCCTTTTTCATAATTTCAGTGATAAGTGTTATTGCTAACTTTTAATTTTTCTAATCTGACATGTGTGATGTTTTAATTTATTATGATTGCCCCCCTCCAATCATGTTATATTAAAACAATTGTTATGTTCCTAAAGACTGTGTTTCTGTTTCAAAATTGCAGTTAAGTTCATCTTGGCTAACATGTAATTAAATGAGTAATAATATATTAAAATATTTATTTATTTTTAAATTTTATTTTATTTTTAAACTTTACATAATTGTATTAGTTTTCCCAAATATCAAAATGAATCTGCCACAGGTATACATGTGTTCCCCATCCTGAACCCTCCTCCCTCCTCCCTCCCAATACCATCCCTCTGGGTCCTCCCAGTGCACTAGCCCCAAGCATCCAGTATCGTGCATCGAACCTGGAATATGCTGATATTTCCTGTCATTTGTTGTTATACAAATTTTATTAAAATTGTTCCTTTTAATTTATTACTATGATGCATTATTTTCCTAATTCACTAAGATGAAACAATAGCTCAAAAATGGTTTATTGAAAGGCAAAGTGATGCAAAAAATCAGAACAAAAATTTTATTCAAAGCTAACACCGAACATACAAATAGTGAACAGATAGATGGTATGAATATAGAATATGACTCAGTAATGAGAGTATAGGCAAATCAAAAATGAAAGGATTTACATGAATGGACATAAAGGAGAAGCACTAATAGCAGTCATAACCCTCTGAATGATAGGGGCTTCCCTTGTGGCTCAGCTGGTAAAGAATCTGCCTGCAGTGCAGGAGACCAGGGTTTGATCCCTGGGTTGGGAGGATCCCCTGGAGAAGGGAAAGGCTACTCACTCCAGTATTCTGGCCTGGAGAATTCCATGGACTGTATAGACCATGAGGTTACAAAGAGATGGACATGACTGAGTGACTTTCACTTTCACTTTCTGAATGATAGATTTTTATAGGATCATTTCATTTTCCTCTTTCCTCCAATTTTTTGTCTGAAAATATGGCATTGGGATTTTTTAACAATGGTGCAAATTATATTTAAATTATAGAAAAAAAACCCAATGGTGCAAATGGATAAATTGTCAAGGATTCGAATGTCAAGGATTCGACTTTTTTCATAATCTTTATTCTATATGTACTTTTCCCTACAAGATCCTAAGGTGGTGATGCTGTATTTGCACTTGGCATTTACTAAATTTTGTAGACACAATTATCATTAAGAATGTGAACCAAAAAGAAAGCAATGTTTTTAAATCTCCTGTTTGTCTTCTTGAGTAATTATGGCCAAAGAATTATCTAGTATAACCTACAAGATGATTAAACTATTTTGCCTGCAAATAAAAAGAATGTTGCTTCATATACCTCTTCTTTGGGCTTCCCAGGAGGTGCAGTTGTAAACAATTTGACTGCCAGTTTGCAGGAGATGCAAGCACCTTGGGTTTGATCCCTGGGTTGGGAAGATGCCCTGGAGAAGGAAATGGCAACCCATTCCAGTATTCTTGCCTGGGAAATCCATGGACAGAGAAGCCTGGTGGGCTACAGTCCATAGGGTTGCAAAAAGTCAGACATGACTGAGCATAAGCACAACAATAACATTTCTTCTTTATGCACCTTTCCAACCTTATGTAGAAAGCAATGGACTTATTCCAAAACCATTTCATCTGAATTTATCATAATGACTCTAACTGGATATGAAGTTTTAAAAGTTATGCAATATTATTTTAAATTTAAGATTATTTTGGATGATTTACCTTATGTCAGGCAGTCTTTAAATGACTGAAACAGGTACACAGTTATTTTTCCTTCCTTCCAAAACATCAGTGCTGAGAAGTGTCTGAAGTTTCTTCAGAAGCATTTAGTGTTTGCATGCTGAAACATACTTCTTATTTTTATGCTCCCTGGTTGCTTTTGGTGTGTTCCTTGACCTTCTTTTCAAGTGTATTTGTACTGGGCAAGAAGCCAGTGGTATTAGTGCATGGAAATCAGGTAGCTGTCAGAAAGACTGTGGCAGCATGTCTAATTTTGCTGTATTAAATCTGTCACAGAACATTAAGTAAGAGATTATAGGAAGTATTCATAGAGCACATGGTTTATAACTCAATAAACTGGCAGTGTTGGAAACAAGCTAAAACCTCTCTCTTTTATCTTCTTTTCCATTTGGTTTCACCAATCTCTTTAAACTACACTAGAAGAATGGGTGAAACTACGAAAAAATTTCATGACCACAAGAAAGCTCTCTCCCAAGTAAAGCCACACCAACAGTTTACTTGAGAATAAACACTTCAGAAATACTTGAGAAGCTAGCAAGGATTTTCTTTTCAATCCACACAAATATCTATTTTGTATGTCACCAAACTATGATGAATCCTTCTAATTGCTTGTGTCTAAATATATTTTTAATTTCCAACAAATCAGAATTTTTGTGTAACTAGAAGTGTCTGTGGTAGAAATGAAAGGATATTCCAAGTACATTTTTTTTTTTTTAGGACAGAAAGTCTTGAGCTCAGAAGTAGGTAGTACTTGCTAATTTTTTCTTAACGAGCACAAACAAATCTAAGAATTGTGGTGCCTGAAGTTTGTGTAATATAGAGGGCACTGTTTAAAAAACAGAAAAATAATTTGCCAGTTCAGAATTATGTATAAGAACTAATATGTAACAAGAGTATGAAAGAAATCACAAGTTAAAAAGTATGAAAAGCTTACAAATACGACAAAAATCATGAAAACAATGTTTTTTTATGATGTGACAATCTTACATGTCCTTGGTTGTATATTTTTAGTACTACTAGGCATCAGTTCTATACTATGGCCTTGGAATGACTCAGACTCACCTTGCTTCCTCTAGCCTTTTCAGAGCTCCTTCTGAACCCTAAGAGTATAGTGAGTAATAGGCACTGAGAGATCTTTGTGGAATAAAAGTAGTCTAAGAAATAAATTAAAAGAAAAAGATGACTCTTGCAGCCTTCCTAACATATAAATTCAAAGGCTCATCAAGGCCACCATAATAATTAAAATAACCAAGACACTGTGAATTGAATTGATATGTGACATTGTGTACGACATGGGGAAGGATTTTTCATAGTCAGGAAATAAAACCTAATGAGGACAAAGCCATTTAAAGTAATTGACATATATACGCTTTTCTGTATAAAACAGATAACTAATGAAAACTTACTATATAGTACAAGGAATTCTACTCAATGATTTGTGGTGAACAAAATAGGAAGGAATGTGCTAAGTTGCTTCAGTTGTGGCCAACTCTTTGTGACTCCATGGATTGTAGCCCACCAGGCTCCTCTGTCCATGAAATTCTCCAGACAAGAATACTGGAGTGGGTGGATAAAGTATACGCATAACTGATCCACTTTGCTGTACAGAAGAAACTAACACAACATTGTAAACAAAACATATTCCAAAAAAAAAAAAAATACAATTTAGCCTCCAAAGAAAACAATGATGCAAAAAGAAAAATGATTCCTTGACTTCCTTTTCAATAAGTGTGCTAGCTGCTTAAAAATATAAGTGAGGCAAGTTCCATCTTCCACATTTGTTGTTGTTCTTTAGTTGCCCGGGCCTATCCAACTCTTTTGAGACCCCATCGACTATCACCTGCAAGTCTCCTCTGTTTGTGGGATTTTCCAGGCAAGAATACTGGAATGGGTTGCCATTTCCCTTCTCCAGGGTGTCTTCCCAATCCAGGGATCAAACCCATGTCTCCAGCATTGACAGCAGGATTCTTTACCACTGAGCCACCAGGGGAAGTTCAGAGAAAATTCTCAAAGAAAATCTCAGATACAGTAATTGGAAGCCATGATAGAGGATTAATCCCAAAGGCAGATGTGGAAACAATGTCTAAGTGTGGATTTCCTTGGTAACTCAGGTGGTAAAGAATCCACCTGCAATGCAGGAGACATAAGTTGAAAGGACAGGGAAGCCTGGTGTGCTACAGTCCATGTGGTCACAAAGAGTTGGACACGACTGAGGGACTAAGACAAATGTGGCAAACTAAGTTAAACTGTGATCGGGTCAGCTGTTACTCAGGTAGGGGAAGTTAACACGGGCTGACTGAAAAGCAAAAGGGAGAAGATCAAAGACAGAAACAGGTCAAGATCAGGTTTGTTGTTGTTCAGTCGCTCAGTCGTTTCCAACCTTGTGACCCCATGGACTGCAGCACACCAGGCTTCCCTGTCCTTTCAACCAAGATCAGGTTTGGTTGAAACAGAAGAGGCAAAGGTAGCATATGAGGCATAGAAAGGGATGAGTAATCGTGTAACCCTACAGGCAGAAAGGTCTGAGCTAGCAGATACGTATGTTTTTACAAGCTAACATCACTTGGCAGACAAAGTTCTGTATAGTTGAAGCTTTGGTTTTTCCAGTAGTCATGTACAGATGCCAGAATTGGACCACAAAGAAGATGGGCACCGAGAATTGATGCTTTTGAACTGTGGTGCTGGAGAAGACTCTTGAGAGTCCCTCGGACTGCAAGGAGATCCAACCAGTCCCTCTGAAAGGAAATCAACCCTGAATATTCATTGCAAGAACAGATGTTGAAGCTGAAGCTCCAATACTTTGGCCACCTGATGCGAAGAGCTGACTCACTAGAAAAGACCCTGATGCTGGGAAAGATTGAAGGTGGGAGAAGAAGAGGACAACAGAGGATGAGATGGTTGGAGGGCATCACCAACTCAATGGACATGGGTTTGGGTGGACTCTGTGACATAGTAAAGGACAGGGAAGCCTGGCATGCTGCAGTCCCTGGGTGGCAAAGAGTCAGACAGGACTGAACGACTGAACAACAACATCTTCTGCTGTGGTTTTAAATGAGCTAGGATTCAGGAGAGTCCAGTTCCAAATTTATAGATGTTGTACAGCCTTTAATCCAGCAATACTCAGGCAGGACCGCCTCTCCGAGATACCTCAAGTCTTCCAGAAATCCACAATGACCTGAATGTTTCTAGTATTGCAGTCCATCACTGCTTAAGTCATTCCCCTTCCACTCCCCAAGCTAAAGCTCTCACAGTTCTCTCCCTTTATAGGGTGGCCAACTGTAGCAGATTGCCAGCAAGGTTTCCTCATATTCAAGACTTTCAGTTTTAAAATAGGGACAGTCCAGTCAAACCAAGATCTGTTGCTAATCATAACTGCAGTCCAAATAATCTTACAACAATCTAATTTCACCAAGGAGCAGAAACGGGGCTAACTTAAGCTCTAAACACTAGACTTCCAATCTACTATAGTTTGTTCTTATTATGATTTTTAAATCCTTTCCTTAAAAAACATTAATAAATGTGTTGGAATTTATTTCACATTTACAATTGTAATGTATTTATGTACAAAGTTCTAGGTTGCTAACAAATATGTATTCTTTTATTAGAGAAAGATTTGGGATGTTAATAAAGACATTCTTGGTTTTATTTCACAATTGCACTGTGTGTGTGTGTGTGTGTGTGTGTGTGTGTGTTTAAATTACAGTGCTCTGACTGGGGTAGAGTGAAATTTATCTGATTTATTAAATTTATATGAATATCACTAGATACTCACATACCATGGAACAAAAATTCTCATTCTGATAAGTACTCAATTTTCTTGGAGTGGCACTGCCATGGAAATTGAGCCATTGAGCTACTGGAAAATAAATATTCTAAGCACTAAACCACAGTAGATCTTATGAAACCCATAAATTAACATTTGGAATAAGATTACTGCATCATAATCTCATTCCATTTTACAAATCCAATCCTCTATTTCACCTACAGACAAACTGAAATAGTGAAGACTCTCAGAAAGCCCATCTCACCTTAGACATGCTAAGCCAATGGTGATATTTTTTTTTTTTAACCAACCTTTACAACTGTATGTGTGTGATATAGGATGGGGTGTGGGGACTGGGAGCTTGGTCTTCTTAAGGGATAAGATGGAAATTAGGTACTTTGAATTTACTTGGAAATTTCTAAATGATGGAGCTCAGCGTTTTGGGGGATCTTAGCATTGCAAACATGAACAGTCTGTGTTGAGATTTCATTGAGTAGTTCTCTTAAATTTCTTTGTCAGTCATGTTTAGCATTGGGGAAAAAAAATGCAGCCCTGCACAGTGAAAACTGCTGAAGTATTCTGAAAGAATGTGAGTTGCAGTCATGAAATATAGACTGTGATAATCCACAGCCCAGGAAATGATGTATAGGAGCTATGGAGATTAAGGCATAGATTTATCATTGTGTTGACTCCCAGTTTCTCAGCATGATAGAGGGAGAGGAAAGCTGGATTGGGCAATGCAGTGGGAGACCTGACTGCTAGTCTGTTCATATTGGTTGAAAGCTTACAACATTGTACTAAGAGTTCTTTAAATGAAGTTTTACATTTAATTCCCACAACAGCTCTGTCAGAAGATACTTCCCCAATTGCAGAGGAGGACACTGAAGATTACACAGTTGAAACAACTTGATCAAATTATCACAGTGGCCAAGCCAGGATTCAATCTCAAGCTACAAAATCCACTAGTATTCTCTCTCTGTGAATGAATCTCTTAACATATAATGAAGCGCATTACAGACCAGGTGAGGATATGCCAACCCTACAAGTTTGATGGGGGTAATTGTAAATGCTGTGTCTATTGAATGGAAACTCTCAAAGGCGACTGACTGAGGATACAGTATAGTTTTTACCAAGATGAGTAAGAAAGAGGATACAAAGTGTACCTACACTATGATTAAAGTCATGTTAAATGACATAATTACATGAATGGAAACTAAAAATGTAAAATACCAACATTGTGAGACTTTCACTTTAGAGGGGTAAAGTTATGAATCCTTTTTCTGAATTTTCTACCATGTGATAATATTAGTCTAATAGTCAGTAAATTTGCAAAATTTTTAAAAATAGGATGAGAGAACAGTGTTGGGAGAAAACCCAACATTAGGAATATATGTGCAACACAGTGTGATTATTATTACAAGCAGAGTCCTATTAGAAATTAAACCTATAATAGAGAACTTAGTTTCCAAAATGAATTCTATTTAAAGTGTTAAGTGAACTATGAAAGTATTTTGGTGTTTCAATCCACAGATTTAGAAACAAATTATTATTATCCTCTTTCAGTCCTACCAGGGATGAATACTAGAGTGTGATCCATTCAGGCATGAAGGTGTGGACCCTCTGTAAATATTAATGATTGACTAATAATATGACACATTTATCATTTTTTCTAAAAATACATCTACCACTTATTTTCTTATAACCTTGGTAACAGCCTGAACCAATTAATGTATCTGTGTGAGATTATCATTTGCTCACTGAAGACATTTTATTCAATCATGTGTGTTTCATATTTCATCTTTTCTTATAGACTCTCCTACCCTGGAATCATAGAAGCTCTTCATTAATATCTGCAATTTGGTTTGATTAGTATTTCACAGAAAGAATCACCTGGCCTTTTGTTAACTATGACTTACTAGGTTAATATCATTCTCTAATAACAGATTTGCCATAAAGATAAAACCCTGGTGAAATGCTCTGAATTTTAAGTAGATTTGTTAAATATGTTAACAGCCAAATTATGATTATGACACATAAATGCAGATAGGATAAACAATAGTATTGAAACAGAGTTGGATTCTATGGTCCTTGCCCGCCCCCTTAACACCATGTCCTCTGCTTGCCTTTTGTTTATGAAAAACTTTAATCAAAGAATAAGTTTAGTCAGAGAATTGAAAACATGTAGAAACAAAGGAAAACAGTCAAAGGAGACCACATAAAAATAATGTAATCTTTAAGCATAGTCAAAGACCTTGTTTCCTTCTCAAGGGCCATAGATAATATTTGGAGCCATCTCCTATGAGCTGTCTTATAGATATGGAAACCTCACCAGGTGGAAGAACTTAACTGCATGATGACCAGACATAACCATAACATGGGCATGCATGCTAAGTCACTTCAGTCGCATCCGACTCTTTGTGACCCCATGGACTTCTCCTCTGTCCATGGGATTTCCCAGGCAGGAATACTGGAGTGGGTTGCCATCCCTCCTCCAGGGGATCTTCCTGACCCAGGGACTGAACCTATGTCTCTGAAGTCTCCTGCACTGACAAGCAGGTTCTTTACCACTAGCACCACCGGGGAAGCCATAACATAAGCTGCCACAATTCCAAGAATTGGCCTCAAAGAAATGGAAACAAACTGACCCTGGAACTGAAGATTAACTGCATCTAACACAAGCAAGATGACCCTGGTCAGGCCACCCATGACCAGTTTGAAGATGACTGTCAGAGCTGACTATACTGTTTCTGCATGTAGGCCCCTCCGTCTGTCTGTTAAAAAACTCTTGCCTACTGATTATCAGAGGGGGAGTTGGCCTTTGGACAGACGTGCCCCTGCCCCCAGTTGCTTCCATCTGAAATAAAGCAAACTTCCCTTTCCTGTTTATTGGCCTGTTTATTGACTTTTGGGTGGTGAGCAGCCACACCCCCACCTTTCGGTAATGGGATAAGGTGAGATTGTAGAGTAATAGATATTTTAAATCTCTACCAGTCAAGGTCATCTTTCAATCATATAACTAACAATAACTAACCTTTTAAGGTAGGAATAATTGTTGTTTTTCAGTCACTTGGTTGTGTCCAACTTTTTTGTGATCCCATCGACTGTAGCTTACCAGGCTCCACTGTCCATGAGATTTCTCAGGCAAGAATACTGGAGTGGGTTGCCATTTCCTTCTCCAGGGGATCTTCTGAAACAGAGATTGAATCCACATCTCTTGTGTCAGCAGGTGGGTTCCTTACCACTGAGCCATCAAGGAAGATCAGAAATTATCATCCTCATTTAAAAATGAGGAAATTTGTGCTCATTAAGGTCAAGCAACCCAGGTGTCTCCAGCTTCGATGGCTGTGTTTTTAACTGCAACTCACACTGCCTCTAAAGCAGTCACATGGCGAAAGTGATGAAAATGCACTCCATCACCCAAAATGTTGCTCTTACTTGAGTTGCTTTCATAGACCCTTAGGAGAAACACACCAAATTAAATCCTGCTACATTACAGACTCGCTTCTCTACTTCCCCAATTTTTCTCAAACCTTTGGCTATTTCCAAAAATCTAGGCTATTTAAGAAGATCTCACTTCCATGAGCAAAAATCTACTCTGATATCCGAGCCAAAAGATGATGCTAAATGTTTTGAATAACATCAACAGTACTAAAGTTGATGTACAGTCTTCAAAGGTAGAAAATTTGATGGCAACATACTTGCTTGGAACTTTATGTTTGATTTGTTGAGTGGCAAATGGTTGGCATCAATGCCAGTGTAACAGTTGTAGAAATTTCAGGTGATAGAATTTCTTTTCAATACGTAGATATTAAGATTCCCTTTGATGGAATATATATTGAGATTAGTTTTTGTGTGATATTTTTTATGGAATAAATTAAATAGTTGATTTTTTTTTTAGGGTGGGAAGATATAAATGTTGTGTGTGTTTTTTTTGAATTTTAAATTTTATTTTATTTTTAAACTTTACAAAATTGTATTAGTTTTGCCAAATATCAAAATGAATCCGCCACAATTCAGTAATGTCCTGTTAATTTCATCCCATGATTCATTCCACTATGGATCCATTTCTCTGTACTTCTGTCCTTTTCATATTTCTCCATCTTATCTCCAAAGATTTTATGGGATACTTAGGAAAAAACTTACCTGAGATTCTGATGCATTGTCTTTTCAAAATATTTCTGATAAATCTCTGTCTAAAAACTAATTTACACACTGAATACCAGCAGTGATAAGGAAAGGAAAAAACATTAACTGAAGTTGTTTTGAATGAATTTATGAAGCTTGGGACTTAAATGGTACTGGGAGGATTTGAAGGACTAAGAAATTTATGAATTACTGATAAAAGAGTTAACACATAATATGACTGCAATCTATCTACAGTATCATGTATATAAAAGTGTGTGAATTTATAGAGATCTGTCTTTCATTTCTTCCATAAATGCTATAGTCAGACTTCTGAACTAAAAGTAAAACTAATATCTAATCTGGAACAATCTTCAAGGCCTGACTTAATTCTAAATTCTTAGTAAGATTTTTCCCATCTAAAACAACTCTAATTGTCTTTCCTTCCTCTAAATGCCTAATGTAATTTATTGGTTGAAGTTCTTATTTTGGCATTTTAATAGGCATCATCTTTACAATGTTACTAGCTCTTTTCCTATATTTTTCACTTCCCCAAGATAGATTATAAACTTCTAGAGAAAGCCAACCATATTTATATACATTTTGGGTTTCCCACGTAGCTGCTAGCACAAAAATTAGATCTCAGTAAAACTGTCTGAATAAATAAGAATAGATAACATGGCTGTTTCCTGACCATACCAAGGACTTTGGTACATCTATTTCAATGTAGGAGTGTGTCTGTGTGTGTGTGTTGGAATACATATTTTCCCACTGTGGTTTTTAATCAACAATTTAAATGCAGAAAACAAATACAAAAACTTGACTAATATAGTATGTGTAACAACTTATAAACCATCAGCTTTACACATGCAATACTAAAGATGTCTAATTATATTATCACTGTATTCCTTTGCACTTCTGGTATAAGTTGGGGTTTTGTGCTTTTTTATGTTTATCTTATTCCTGTAATAAGGTATAAAGTCATTGAGAACAAAAGCTGGTCTTTATTCTACAGATAGTTTTTCAAAATATGCAAGAAATTTTTGTCCCTTCAAAGTGTGTTGAAAGTGTTTGACTAGCTTCTGTGAGCACGAAGCTTAAATTAGAATTTCTGCTCCCTCCATCAGTGACAAAATCAAACTTGAATCCGACCATGGTCTGCTTTTTTAAGATAGAGTTTGCTGATTTATCCATTGGTCTGTTTTCACTTTATGCATCGGTCCTTTTCAAAGGGACCTACTGAAGCTCCGTGTTCCCCTTTCTCCTTGAACAACACCTGAAGTTCTTTAATGGAAATATCAGCAAGAAGAAAGCCTGTAACCACTGAGAATTATTCCCCATCATTAACTGAGGAAGTGATGTCTTCCTACAGTTGGAGTGAGATTCCTTCCCAGACATCATGTGTCAAAGGACAGAGCTTCCTGAACTGGGTGTTAAGAGACCTGGTTCTAGTTCATGGACATAAACTTGAGCAAACTCTAGGAGATAGTGGAGGCCAGGGAAGCCTGGCATGCTGTGGTCCCTGGGGTCACAAAGAGTCAGACACAACTGAATGACTGAACAACAGACCTAGTTCTAGTTCTGGCTTTGCAATGAAGTTGTGTGTAACATTGGGTAAGTCACTTTGCCTCCCTAGCTTCAGTTTGATTTTCTAAAAGTTGAGAAAACTGGACTGGATTGTTTTCAAGGTCCCTTACAGATATACAACTATATTAATTTCACAGGTAAAAATGCCCCTTGAATCAACCCAGATAGAGCTAATAACAAAAAGTTTAACATGCATGAAAAACCAGCAGTGCTTTTCCTTTTTGAATCGCACAAGTCCTGCACACTTACCCTTTGTTTTTCTTACATCCTCTTTGAAAATGGTGAAGCATGAAAACTTTCAGGAAAGAAATAGCTTATGGCCTTCCCCTATAAGAATATGCAAACAGTAAATAAATAATAGTGGAAAAGCCCACTTGGAACAGTCTGACTGCTACTCTAGAATTACCAGGTACATCAGAGAGAGCATAAGTCCTCCATTCAGCTATTTACATGCAACGGTGAAGATTTAATTTTTGCCTTTGTTATCAAAAATCGGAAATAAGTGTTTGACTGATTGTAGGACTTAAAGACTTCTTCAACGCTTCCTTCAAATATAAATGTAAAGTAAATTTTTGTTTTTAAAAAGTGTACTTATTCTTAGAGCAAGTGACACAGTTTAACTGCCAGGGTAAGTTTTGTACCTGGGAAAGGTAGCACCTACACCAGGCTGTCACAAAGAATGCCATACGTGTCCCCAAGGAAGGTGCCGTCACTTGACGCATTGGAAAAATCTCCTTTAAGAAGGATGCTATATGGGATTCCAGTGTAAGTCAAGGTTTCTGCTTGGTATGCTGTGGTTTGGGTTTCTTACTCCTCATCTCTCATTTGTCATTTACGTCTCCATTTCCTGAGTTTGTTTAGCTGCATAAGGAGCAAGAAGGAAAAAAAAAAAAAAGCCTCATCAGAATCACTTCAACTGCTGGGAGAACCAAAGCAGTGCTGGCTGTTAAAAGCTGTTAATTGCAGTTTACAAAAGAGAAATCCCTTATCTTTGCAAGTTCACTTGCTTGAGTGACTCATTCTTCCTGGGAGGGATTAATGCTTAATTAGAAAAAGATGCTAAACAATCTGATGTGCTTCTTGAAGGAAAACCTTACTTTAGGTCGAAAGATTCTTAACAAGGTAACATGCTAATTATTTAATGAATGATTTGTGCTGAGAACTAGAGATACGTGTTAAAATAGCAGCGCTGATAGCGTTTGGCACCGCTCCCGGAGATCAGTGCACTGACTGTTCTAGGATTTGGTGCCAAGCCTGTTTTTTGTTGTGCTCTGTGCTGGGTTTTGTTTTCCCACCTTTGAGTGTAAACATGTTTGTCAAGGTACCACTGTTGGGAGGGGAAGCCTTATGGTCAAGGAGGCCAGAGTCGGGAGGGAGAGAAAAGAGAGGAGGAAAAGATAGCCAGAAAGCCATCTTACTGTTGGAGAGTGACTGCATTTTACTTACAAATACCTGGAAATAAATGCTCGTCAACTAAGCTTAGGGGTATGAGGAGGTTAGAAAGAGGAGCATGTACGCTTTAGCGAAAGGTAACAAGGCATCACTGGAAGCCCAACTTCACACTTTACTTGTCTGTCAGGGAATGTTCTTCTTCGCAACAATATCCCAATGTTTTGGTAGGCAGACTCCAGTTCACTTAGTAAGTGAGAGGCATGGGTGGAATGCCAGGTATGTCTACAGAGCAAAGCAGTGCAGGCAGGCTGACGCCAGGAGAGAATAGGCAGGTACCTATTGAGTTACAGGATTTCTACAAATCTAATCCGTATGTAACATGAGACTTATTACAGAGCCAGCCTCTGCTAGGGCTGTGAAGTCTGAGGATATGAACAGTCTCTGAGGCAATGAGCCCAGTTAACCCATTGCAAACCAGTTTCACTTGACCAAAACTAATAGCCTCTTATCCTTGTAATGCTATTTGAGAGTGATAATGATTTCAAGTTGCTTGCTAATTGTATAAAAATTACTTGGAGTAGGACATACTGGGGTGAAACAGAGATGTTTAATATGGCTACAAACAGTGAACAATACAACCACAGCAAATGGGCTCTTTTAAGGTACTATCTACTTAATATGTCTGACATCAGACGGTCTATACATTACTAATGATGGGTAGCTATAATTTATGGTGCATTTTTGCATGTGATAAATTTGTTATGAAAATTTTAAACAGCCAAGTTATTTATTAGTATTTAAAAAGCATCTACTTCAGGGAAGCATTTTGTTTCCCTGGGACATCTTCATTAATTATCATAAATTGATGACACATATTAAAGGAAGAAAATCAGAATTGCCAACACAAATAAGAAAGAAGATTAGGTACTAAAATGTCAAATATTCATCACGTATGTCATATACTTTCCTTGATTCTCAGCTAATAAGCTTCTTTGGAAAGTGGGTGAAATAAATGACAGCATTGTTTCTGGACTTAATATATGATGTAAGAATTCTCTAAACAAGTTTGATCAATTAAAAATGATCAGTCTTTCAACCATCCCATCATTACACAAAGATAAAAAAAATAAGACAATACTTCTTACTTATCATGACTCCAACCATAATCCAAATGTCCACATTACATATTATTCTTAAGACTGATTCACTAATAAATAACATTTAACTTCAGAAATATTCTATGAGGAATGACTCCAAATTACCTTCATGCATTTCTTACATGTTGATAACTTCCCGACAGGCAATGACGTCCATTACAATATTTAGATGCTTTGACTAAATCTGCAACATCTAATGTAGAGTTTTATTTATTCACACAGAGATACCAAAATCAGGGAACTAAAAGTCTGGATACTCTTATGAGAATTAATGTTTATAAAAGTATTTTCTGTGACACATGTATTCTAGTAAGAACTTCAGGTAAGTTAATTTATTAATATATTTTTATGATTCTTACTTTTCAGATGAAAAAAAAAAAAAAATGAAGCTCAGATCAAGTAACCAGTGAGTAACTGGTGCAGAACTTGACCCAGGACTGGTTGACTCAAAGCCTGTTTAGAGTGGAACTATAAGGCGCAGTCCACAAAAATAACACTCCCCCAAAGAGGACGAAGTCTAAGCGTGAAAAGAACATTAGATTTGTTCACTGGAGATCTGGATTAAAAACTGGCTTTGCTCCTTGCTAATTTCTGAACTGACATAAATTGAAGAGCTTCTGTGCACCTCAATTTCTTTGCCTTTTGAGATATAAAATTATATCATCATGTTTTGGTGAAATTTGAGACAACACTGATGTCCATAAGAGTGTAGAAGATGTGTGATGTCTAGAACCATGCACAGCTCCTATACACATACACTGCATCATAAAAGTCTGTATTTTGAACCTGGATTGGAGGGGAGGGATAAAAAACAGGGCTGAAACAGAGATAACAGATGTAGAGAACAGACCGATGGGCCCAGTGGGGTTAGAAGGCTGGACAAATTGAGAGTAGCACTGACATCCATACACTAGCACGGTAAAGCAGATGCACAGTCGGAAGCGTCTGTGTAACAGGGAGCTCAGTTCTGTGCTCTATGATGACCCAGAGGGGTGGGATGCGGTGTGAGCGGGGAGGCCCTAGAGGGAAGGGATATATTATACTTATGGCTGATTCACATTGCTGTACAGCAGAAACTAACACAACATTGTAAAGCAATTATCTTCCAATTAAAAAATATCCTATGATAAATCATTATGGAAAAGAACATTTTAAAATAATGTATGCATATATATATATATATATATATATGTATAACTGAATCACTTTGCTATAAACAGAAATTAACAACATTGTAAATCAACTATAAAAACAAAACAAAACAGGTATCCTCCAACTCCTGGCTGAACTGCCCTGCTCAGGCAGAATTTACTGAAGGAGTTTGCCTCCGAATAATATTGAAAGTTTGTTTTTAAGTTAATTTGTGACATTAAGGCCAACCCAGTCCTAAATTTGTTCACTCCCCTACTCTGCCTGTTTCTTTCAAGCTATTGCCAATTTTATCCTTGTTTAGCCTTTGTGGTAGATAAGCAGAGGCTATTAAATATTGGACTACTGAGTAGGCCTCTTGAAAGCAGCAGTCAGTATTTGACAAAAGAATGTAGAGAGATACTCTAAGCAGTTGTTTTAAAGCAAAAGCAAAAAACATTAATTAAAATGAATAAATGACATTTGTAAAATAGCATCTTTTTGAAGGTGTTCTTAATTCCTAAATTATTAGTGTCTTTAATATTTGGTAAGGATAAACATGCTCCAACCTACTGGGTGATTTTATTGGGTGACAGTATTCTATATTAATTGCTGTTTTGACTTTGGTATTAATATGGTATGAAACATTTTTCTTTAGGCCAGACACATATTTGAAATACCAAATGTATCTCTTTAATTAGGTATATATCTATATTTTATGGATGTTACATTTAAAATTCCCAAAGAAAATGTGGTTTAGAAACGTTTATATCTAAAATAAAGTAGAATAAAAGCTTGTAAATTAATTTTTATGGAAATGCTACAAAGATTTAAAAGTGAAGCACAAAACATCTTAATAATAAATGGGATCTAAATCTAAATTTCTTAAAATTCAATTTCTTGAAAAATAATCTGTGTGCACTTGAAAAATGTGTATTCTATTGTTATTGGGTGTACTGTTTTATTAATATTAATTAGATTAATTTAGTCAGTAGTATTATTCAAATTTACCATACTCTTGCTGACTTTTGTCCACTCGTTTTATCAGTTATTCAGAAAGGGGTGTTGAAATCTATTATTATAATTATGGATTTATTTCTTCTTGCAGTTCTCTGTTTTTGCTACATGTGTTCTGAAGCTCTCTTATTGAGTAATTATTTGGGATTGTTACGAAGCAATTTCCTTTTCATTATGTAATGACTATCTTAACCCTGGGAATATTCTTTGGTCTAAAATCTGCTGTCCATTACTAATATAGCCAGTCTGCGTGTGTGCATGCTAAGTCACTTCAGTCATGTCCAACTCTGAAACCCATGGACTGTAGTCTGCGAGGCTCCCCTGTCCATGGGGATTCTCCAGGCAAGAATATTGGAATGGGTTGCCATTTCCTTCTCCAGGGGATCTTCCTGACCCAGGTATCAAGCCCATGTCTCCTGCACTGTAGGCAGATTCTTTACCCACTGAGCCACCTGGGAAGGCCAAACTAGTCCTTTTGTTGCCCCATTATTCCTTCAATTCCTCTAGAATACCACTGACTAGAAAACTCAAAGATACACTGATTTATACCACAGATTAAACCTCTGAGAGACAAACACTAGCATTACCCCACACAAGATATTTATAATTTGAACAAAGAATCTAGAGAATTCTAAGCCAGCTTTTCAAAAATGTATTCCATGATCATTAATAGATGGTCACAAACTTAAAAAAAAAAAAAAAAACAACAACTCTGAGTTAAATATTTGGCTTCTCAAAGTTAAAGCAGCTCTCTTTATTGTGGGTTTTTCAGTCTTTAGGTCATTGTCAGACATCATACATCTCTAAGAGAGGAAATCAAATACTCAGAATTTCCCAAATTTCTTTATAGAACCATTACATCAAGACTATTGTTCTGTGAAAAATATGCTGGGAAAAGTTAACCTAAGAAATAAATGCAAAGGTTACATTTTCAAGTGCCACAGTAGTTACATGAGACAGTATTTTTGAAGCTAAGAACTATTTTTGAGATCCTAAGAGAATGAACAACCTTGATCCTTGTACAAGTTGACTTTAGAGGTTGGTCAAATTAATATTTTACACCCTATGTTTCTAAAAGCCTTTTGGGAAAACTATGCTTGAATGAGAAAAATGAAGAGAAAATTTCTATCCGTGATGCTTCCCAAGCAGGAACCATTACCCCTTAATTACAGAACACTGAAACTGTATTTTGGGGAACAAAGAGGAAAAGCCTTAGATGGGTGGCATAAGAAAGAGGAATTAGGGGGTTCATTTTCATTTCCTTCCACACTAATTGCCTAAGGAGATTTTTATTTCATCAGGAAGTCCACTAACAAATGGCCTCCTTGACTTTTGCTAATCACTTTATTAATGCTTTAGCCAGATTTTAAAATATGTGGTAGTATTAATATCTGTGGAGAAAAACCTTTATTGTGCATAAATTACAAATTTACTATCTCAATTGCAGTTGAGTTTTAATGTTTCCTTTCCAGAAAAGCCCTAGTGCATATTCTTCAGGGAGCAATTCTGCACTCTTAAGGGAATGAACTGAATGACCTAATGGGTCCTTCCATCTTTAATTTCTGTAATTCAGGAAAGCCTCATAAAACACAAGCTTCCTCTGTGAATTAACTTTTCTCTGAAAGTATTGAAACCACTTTCTTGCTCTCTTTGGTAGTACTTTAAAATGCTTAACAATATTAGAAATATTTACTGAACTCATATCGAAAAATATCAGCTAAGTAATACTTAATGGTTCAAATATAATTCTTCCTGAAGACAATATAGGCACATGACTTCTTCATTGCCTTTCAAATTATAGAAAGCCATCCTTTCACAACATGAAGAAAAATAAAGAATTTTTAGAAAGAATCTAAAACAAAGATCAAATCAAACTAACAACGAATTGTGAACTATATTTTAGGACAGGGAAGCCTAGTGTGCTGCAGTTCATGGGGTCGCAGAATCAGACACAACTTAGCGACTAAACAAAAACAACAATCTTTTAGGCATAAAGTATGATGCTAAAATATCATTGTTAAAAAAGAAAAGGCATTTATGGGAAATGCAAAAGAAGTATTACATCCCCATTTAAAACTATCTAGTAGATGTAAAACAAATAACTTTTACTGAAAATATTATGCACACTAAAGAGTGTGAAAATTTAGTAGATATAAGCCATGGTTGTTTACTATAAATGATTGCAATGTAAGAGGAAATACAAAACAACCACCATAGGATAATTAATTAAGTCTATGAGGATTCTGTCAGCATTAGAAGGGTGGGAATATGCATTAAGAAGAAGAGTGAATTGAGGGATCATTTGCAACTATCTGTACCTCCTAGAACGTTGGGTTAAATATCCCATCAGGATTAGAATTCTTTACTCTGGAATTCAATACTTGCAAGGGTTAAGCTTGGACTTCCATGAATATAGTATCATCTGAGAAATTGTGTGTGTGTGCCTTTGCATTAAAGACTTTTATGATGTATTCATAAAGTATTTGTGACCCTAATATGTTTAGAGTACATATTGTCTTTGAAAGTGAAAGTGTTATTTGCTCAGTTGTGTCTGATTCTGCCACCCCATGAACTATAGCCCACCAGGTTCCTCTGTCCATGAAGTTCTCCAGGCAAAAATACTGGAGTGGGTAGCCACTCCCTTTTCCTGGGACCTTTCTGACCCAGGGATCGAACCCAGGTCTCCCGCATTACAGGCAGATTCTTTACTGTCTGAGCCACAGTGGAAGCCCACATATGGTCTTTATATGGTTATAATTCTAAACTCGCATAACGTTCATTTAAATAACATATATTTTAACATGTACATAAAACCTATTTAGATAATATTATTGAATTAGTAGTAGCCCAATCTTGTGACTCACCTAACAGAAAATGTGAAGTTATTTCCCATTGTATATTATTAATCAGTTTTTAATGCTGTTTGATAGTGGTAATGGCTTCATTTGTAACAAGAATCTTTCCAAAGTTCAGACACAAAGCTACAGCAAATAAGCCTTAACTTTGTATGGGTTTTAGATAAATGTAATATTAGAGAATGGCATTATTACTTTAAAAAAATTATTGAGTCCATCACCCATGACTGATTCATGTGAATGTATGGCAAAAACCACCATAATATTGTAAAGTAATTAGCCTCCAATTAAAAAATAATAAAATAACAAGATAAAAAGAAAAGAGTCCATCAACAAGTCAACAGATAAATGAATTGTAGTGCATAGATGAAATGAAACATTATTCAGCCATAAAAAGGAATGAAGTTCTGATACATGCTACAACATGGAAGAATCTTGAAAACATACTAAATGAAACAAACCAAACACAAAAAGACACACACATATTAAATAATTCCACTTATATGAAATGAATAGAATATACAAATTAATAGAGACGACAAGTGGATTAGAGGTTACTAAAAGCCTCTTGATGAAAGTGAAAGTGGAGAGTGAAAAAGTTGGCTTAAAGCTCAACATTCAGAAGATGAAGATCATGGCATCTGGTCCCCACGCTTCATGGGAAATAAATGGGGAAACAGTGGAAACAGTGTCAGACTTTATTTTTTGGGGCTCCAAAATCACTGCAGATGGTGACTGCAGCCATGAAATTAAAAGACACTTACTCCTTGGAAGAAAAGTTATGACCAACCTAGATAGCATATTGAAAAGCAGAGACATTACTTTGCCAACAAAGGTCTGTCTAGTCAAGGCTATAGTTTTTCCAGTGGTCGTGTATGGATGTGAGAGTTGGACTGTGAAGAAAGCTGAGTGCCGAAGAATCCACGCTTTTGAACTGTGGTGTTGGAGAAGACTCTTGAGAGTCCCTTGGACTGCAAGGAGATCCAACCAGTCCATTCTAAAGGAGATCAGCCCTGGGATTTCTTTGGAAGGAATGATGCTAAAGCTGAAACTCCAGTACTTTGGCCACCTCATGTGAAGAGCTGACTCTTTGGAAAAGACTTTGATGCTGGGAGGGATTGGGGGCAGGAGGAGAAGGGGACGACAGAGGGTGAGATGGCTGGATGGAATCACTGACTCAATGGACATGAGTCTAAGTGAACTCTGGGAGTTGGTGATGGACAGGGAGGCCTGGCGTGCTGTGATTCATGGTGTCGCAAAGAGTCGGACACTACTGAGCGACTGAACTGAACTGAAGGCTGAGGAAAAGGGAAAATGGGAAATTACTGATTGATAAGTACTGAATTTCTGTTTGTGTGATGAAAGGATTTTAGAAATAGTAGTGATAGGTGTATGGCAACCCTCTCCAGTATTCTTGCCTGGAGAATCCCAGGGACGGTGGAGCCTGGTGGGCTGCCGTCTATGAGGTTGCACAGAATCGGACATGACTGAAGCGACTTAGCAGCAGGCAGCAGCAGCAGCAGTGATAGGTGTACAACATTGTGAATGTCATTAATGCCACTGAATCATACACTTAAATAGTTAAAATGGCAAATTTTATGTTATGTGTATTTTAAAATAAAAAAATGTTTAAAAGTACTTTTTTTCTCTTATTTTGACTTTAACATAAGGATTGTTGCAATACAATAATCTCACTCTGATAATCTCAGGGATTATAACACATTTATAAGAGCCCCAAACTCTATAGATAGTGGCATTGAGGGTAACTTACTTTGATTAGTAGCCCATGTTTGGGAAAGATAAAATGAAATAATGATCAAATATGAGCACTGATGGAAAATGAGATAGAAGACAAGTAAGGAAAAGACCTTTGACCCATGTCAACAGTCGATTAAAGCAAACAGGTATAGCATTTTCTGGGCATTGAATTTTTTGATAGAAAGAAGAGAAATGAAGTGGTTGATGGAGAAGAAAGAGCTCCAGGCTAAGAATCTACATTCTAGTCTTGATTCTGTTGTTTTCTATGTACAGAAACTCTAGAAGCTCATGTCTCTGGGTCTTCTTTCTCTTAACATAAAAGGGCTAGATGAATATTTTTTCCTTCGAGTTGTAAAATTATAATTCAGGGCATCAAGATTCAATGACAGAATGATGAAGCCAATTTTTAAAAATCAAATTTTGGCCATTTTGATCAAATCTTAATTATTGTATTGTTCTCAGTATGGTCTAGTGAGAATTGTCATTTGAATCTAACAAGTTAATTTTTGTGTGTAGATACATTACAGAATTTAAAATATGAATTGATAATTTTATTAAGATGCTCTTATAGAATGCTCTATGAAAACATTCTTCTAAGAACAGAGTATGGCATCTGACCTTGATGACTACTAAATGTAACCAAATATAACCCATATGTTTAACTTGTATTTTTGACCATATTCCCAATGAATCTGGAAAATAATCACTGATTTAAAACTCACTGACAATTATTATTGTCTGGTATAGTTAAAGACTCCCTTCATGCAATATAACCAATGTCATATTTTTCTTACTCACAATAGGATCACAAAGTTATCTTGAACTTTACAAATAATATTCCCTTTGACTAGATCATTCATCCCATGTATTCACTATCCCTTTCAAGGTAGTCTTTCAAATCTACCTCAAAATTCTTTCCCAGGAAGTTTTCAAAATTCTCACTGAGCCAGACACTTTTAAAAGGCAAAAGCTAGGATATGTTTTCAGGTCCACTGAACAGAGTCCATGTGACTTTTACAAAGCCATATGGTTTTGAAGTTGAAAGTGGAAACGGCAAGAACAAAGATATTGTAAAAGCTCTAAACAGTTTTCAAAATTTGTCTTGTGAATATATATATATACATATATATATATATTTCAATGTGTAAAACTGGATTACCATTTGGTCTGTTTTGCCTCTTTCAGATCAGTTGATTTGTTTAGAAGTTAGATTTCCCAACAATATTTGTAAATGAAGGAAATTAGATCTTTAAATATTATTTTGATGCCAGCCTAGTAGAGTAGCCATTAAATCATACAGTAGGTAATTTTGTTGTTCCAACTTTTTTTTTCTGCCATCTTTACTTTCTTTAGCTTCCTGTAACTATTTCTTGTCTAACAGATCTCAATAGCTAAGCCAGATCTGATGTACACAAGGTACAGCAGTAAACTCACACCAACTATGGGTTATACGGCTTGCCTGTTAGTCTGTTACCCCAATCATAGGATCTAGGTTCCCCATCTCCCCTAAATTCTCTGTACTCCCAACCAGACTTTAGGAGGGTATTTGGACTTGGGCAACCCAGCTCATATTCTCCATTGATTCACTACCTGAATTTCTACAATCTCTTCAGGACCAAAGCCTTGCCCTTTACTGCCCCTGGGGATTCCTGAACACCACCAGGTCCTGCCAAACTCCCCCATGATGTATTCCATTATTGGGTTTCTTGCATTGCAGGCAGTTTTCTGCTTTGCAGGTGGATTTTTTACAGACTGAGCCACCAGAGAAGCCATCTTGTGAAGGGGACCCTACAATAACATGGGCAGATCTTCTGCTGAGTAAACTCTAACTTTTCCCCCAAATTAGAGTGCTAGGTTATATTCTTCACTACCATGCCTTACACACACACATCCCTGAGCCCTCCTAGAATATACAGCAACTGAAATAGAGTCACTGTCTCTGGTGCACAATAAACAGATAAACCTAACAATGTATCTACAAGTATTTAGGTTTGTGTCATAGTGCCGTTCTTTTAATGAAACAAGGGAAATGGTGAACTATTCCTTCAGGACAGGCTCCCCTGGTGACTCAGATGATAAAGAATTTGCTGCAGTGCAGGAGACTTGGGTTTGATCCCTGAATCTGGAAGATTCCCTGAAGAAAGGAATGGCAACCCACTCTTGCCTGAAGAATGGCAACCCAGTATTCTTGCCTGGAAAACTCCATGGACAGAGAAGCCTGGTGGGATACAGTCCATGGGGTCTCTCAGACATGACTAAGAAACTAACATTCCTGTCAGGACACAGAAAAGGTATAAAACAACTTAGAAACAGAAATTTTAAAAGATAAAAACAATTTTTAAACAGTTGCTTTAAATAATCCAGGAACATATTATTTGAAAAATATCTTACTTCTCCAGACACATGGTGTCATTAGAGGGTCTTTCCATTGAGTAGATTCATTATCACAGAGAAACTACATTTCAAGGATACTATCTGCAAATGTTTCCCAGAAAAACAGATAAAGAAAGCTATTCAGTTTTAAAATAAAATATGGCTTCTCACTGGTCCAGTATTCAGCCTTGCATTAGTGACTCAACCACTGTGTAAAATTCCACATTTACTTAAAAATGAGATGCTCAATAGTAATCATATAACAAAATGATGTATAAGCATTGAGAGGAGAGAGGTGAGGGAAAGACAGGAGAATACATATTCAGCCTGCTATGCATACACTCTGTCATCCCATGATACAGACTTCATGTTTTAGAGTGCAAAAAAAAAAGCACAATCTGGGAAGTCTTCCAAATCCATAAGAGGAAGCACTTGCCAGGATATGGAAGCACTAAATACAGTCCTGGTGGTTTGTTGTGTTGTTTCAGCAAGCTTTGCCAGAACCATCCAAGCTTTGAGTAATGATGGGTGATGAGAAATTTGAAATTTGAGTTAATGACCTTAGCCCAGTGTCTATGAACTATTTTTCTCTGGGGGCTAACTGTTCTTCTGACAAGTATAAAATGAAGTGTTCGTAGGAAAATGAGAGCATTCACAGGTACAAGATCTGACCTTAAGAAATCTAGCATATAGGTTGACTTATTTTAAATTTTTTATTTACTTTCAACATTGTAGCCAGAATACTGGGTATCATAAGAAGTCTGAAATTGAGGTTTTGTGTTTTAGTCTAGTTTCAACCAGCTCTTCACTGACTTTGGAGAGGTATCTCTGATTAAAATTTAAAATAGACAAATATAATATGGTTTTACTAGGTGTTAGTTTATCTAGTTTATAAGTGAATTATTATTTTATAAAAATTTATAAATAATTACTGCAGTGTAATTGGGGAACTTATAAAGTCAAAACTATAGGTTTCTTGCCCTCAAAACATATGCACCCCTTCTACTTCTTTGAGAAAGAATTTTGGTTTCTTTATATAAGACCATTATATAAGCTTGTTTGTTTATTTATTTTTGCTATGCTCTTAACAGTAAGGCCTAATGTAGTATATGTACATCATAGAGGTAAAAGAGGGTGAAGTCATTATCACCCTTTTGAGTTTAGTGATGTAATTTTTATCTCTTTGCAAGCCCTATAGCAACTGAAGCTTTTATTCACACAATTAAACAATCAATATTTGCATTGTCAATGTAATTAGCTTACAGCATTCCTGAAAGAAGACAAAGATTTCAGGCAAAATAAATTATGTAATCGTTTTTGTTGATTTTTGCTAATAGCTTATGAAATTTGGGAATGGTTCCAGAATATTACATTCACAAAACATAGTTAAGAAAGAGAAAACTCATCTATACTGAAAATAAATTAACATAATAATGAACAGTCTACATGGCTTAACTAAAGTATTAAGAGGGTTGAAATTAAAACCATCTGTATCTGCCTGAATTTTATTAATTCTTTTATAACCTGTTTCTTATTTGATGCTTTCTTCCCATTCAAGCTCTTACTGTACCTAGACCAATTCAGACCTACATTACCTCATACACAGACCATTACAAGAGCCCTAGTCTGCTGCCTTACTCCATTTTGCATGATACTTTTAAAGTCCTACAGAACGACCAATATTCTTGTCACACTCTAATTCAAAATATTCAATTACTGTACCTATTTGATTTCAGTCTATATGATCAAATATTTTTGACTAATCCTTTACAAATGAGCTTCTACTTCAACTGTTTTAGTCAGTTTCTGTCCCCCGCATGCTTCTTATACTTATTTATATTTACTCACTCCAGTGCTCTTGCTTACAGTTGCACTTTCAATAATTCCTCTTATCTTATAAATAAAACAATAGAATTACTACTAATAAAATATACATCTTTAATGATTTAACACAAATATTTCCTGTTTTATGAAGAATTCTATACTCAACACAATTGGCAATAGTCTTTTCTTCCTCTAACTCCTTTTAAGCATCTAATGCCAATACGTTGCTATGTGCTAATGATAATCTGAATCTCTAACTGTCCTAGAAAAAGTTTAAAGGTATTACTGCTCTTGAACTCTCTCTCAGTAATGCCGCCCCTGAGTCTTGGATAAATAGAAGGGAAAATCAAGTTTTTATGGCAGTTGAGGCAGAGAGGGCATGTCAAAGATATTTTTTCTGATTCTACAACTGATCACAGACATGTTGAAATGTGCCCTGACTGCCTGACGGCTGAGTAATTAAGGGTCATTTCTCTGATTCTTATTTTGATACAAACAAATGGAAAGCCAAGAAAATCCTCCAAGGATCTTTTTCAGAACTCTAAGGAATCTCTAAAGACATTCAAAAGGGCTTAGAGCTAAATCCTTTTATAAGCAACTTACATGAACAGCAAAATTTTACTCTAGCAAATCTCAGTGGAAAATGTTAAGCTTGATCCTTAGAACCAAAAATGGTTTTCGGTTATGATTGCTTATAGAGTGAATTCACAATAGACAGAGAGATACAAATTATTTTATGATGCTTTGAGGTATTTCTGTCAAGTTAATAACCCTTAATTTAATACAAATTCAAAAGAGGTCATCACAGAAATTTTAGTAAAGAAGTTATTTGCAAAGGTCTGAGTTCTACAGGAAAACCAACAAGAAGTAATGAGCACTCACAGGTAGCAGTCAGAGAGACTTACTCATCTTTAGGTCTGTAAAGGCTGGAGAAGGAAATGGCAACCCACTCCAGTGTTCTTGCCTGGAGAATCCCAGGGACGGGGGGCCTGGTGGGCTGCTGTCTATGGGGTCACACAGAGTCGGACACGACTGAAGTGACTTAGCAGCAGGTCTGTAGGGCAAGTGGAGGGAGCAAAAGCTACAGCTGTAGTTATACTATAGGAGTGGATGCCTAACAGAAACTGTGCCCTATAGAAAAATAAAATGAAAGTGAAAGTCACTCAGTCATATCTGACTGTTTGCGACCCCAGAGACCACACAGTACATGGAATTCTCCAGGCCAGAATATTGGAGTGAGTAGCCTTTCCCTTCTCCAGAGGCTCTTCCCAACCCAGGGATCAAACCCAGGTCTCCCACATTGCAGGTGGATTCTTTACCAGCTGAGCCACAAGGAGAGCCCAAGAAGAATAAGGTCACTGACAAATTGAGGACAAGCAAGGAAGGAACTAGATGATGTTTCCCTGACATTTCTCTCTTTCTAGCCCTCATCTTGGGTCAGAAGGACCCAAATTGATAAAGGTTATAGAGTTCAAACTTTGGGGCATAGAATAGAGTGGAGAATAGTTTTGGAATGATAAAGAGAAAATATTCAGCACACTCCCAAAGGTCATGCCATATGGGAACCATTTACCACAGTTGTTATATGACCTTTGATTAACCACTTCAAGTTGAAAAATGATCATAAGGGAAAAATCTATCAATACTATCTACAGCCTTTTCTGAGATATGGACATTCATACCCTATGTACCTCTTTACACTAACTCTTTTTCGTGAAGCTTTTCACTCAAAAGCAGACTTCCTCAAGTTCAATTTGGTTCAGTTCAGTCACTCAGTCATGTCCGACTCTTTGCAATCCCATGAATTGCAGCACGCCAGGCCTCCCTGTCCATCACCAACTCCCAGAGCACACTCAAACTCACATCCATCGAGTCAGTGATGCCATCCAGCCATCTCATCCTCTGTCATCCCCTTCTCCTCCTGCCCCCAATCCCTCCTAGCATCAAAGTCTTTTCCAATGAGTCAACTCTTTGCATGAGGTGGCCAAATTACTGGAGCTTCAGCTTTAGCATCATTCCCTCCAAAGAACACCCAGGACTGATCTCCTTTAGAATGGACTGGTTGGATCTCCTTGCAGTCCAAGGGACTCTCAAGAGTCTTCTCCAACACCACAGTTCAAAAGCATCAATTCTTCAGCGCTCAGCTTTCTTCACAGTCCAACTCTCACATCCATACATGACCACTGGAAAAACCATAGCCTTGACTAGACAGACCTTTGTTGGCAAAGTAATGTCTCTGCTTTTCAATATGCTATCTAGATTGGTCATAACTTTTCTTCCAAGGAGTAAGCGTCTTTTAATTTCATGGCTGCAGTCACCATCTGCCGTGATTTTGGAGCCCAGAAAAATAAAGTCTGACACTGTTTCCACTGTTTCCCCATCTATTTCCCATGAAGTGATGGGACCGGATGCCATGATCTTTGTTTTCTGAATGTTGAGTTTTAAGCCAACTTTTTCACTGTCCTCTTTCACCTTCATTTTCAACTAAAAAGAGGCTTTTTAGTTCCTCTTCACTTTCTGCCATAAGGGTGGTGTCATCTGCATATCTGAGGTTATTGATATTTCTCCGGGTAATCTTGATTCCAGTTTGTGCTTCTTCCAGCCCAGTGTTTCTCAGGATGTACTCTGCATAGAAGTTAAATAAACATGGTGACAGTATACAGCCTTGACATACTCCTTTTCCTATTAGGAACCAGTCTGTTGTTCCATGTCCAGTTCTAACTGTTGCTTCCTGACCTGCATATAGGTTTCTCAAGAGGCAGGTCAGGTGGTCTGGTATTCCCATCTCTTTCAGAATTTTCCACAGTTTATTGTGATCCACACAGTCAAAGGGTTTGGCATAGCCAATAAAGCACAAATAGATGTTTTTCTGGAACTCATTTGCTTTTTCGATAATCCAGCGGATGTTGACAATTTGATCTCTGGTTCCTCTGTCTTTCCTAAAACCAGCTTCAACATCTGGAAGTTCACGGTTCATGTATTGCTGAAGCCTAGCTTGGAGAATTTTGAGCATTGCTTTAACAGAGTGTGAGATGAGTGCAATTGTGTGGTAGTTTGAGCATTCTTTGGCATTGCCTTTCTTTGGGATTGGAATGAAAACTGACCTTTTCCAGTCCTGTGGCCACTGCTGAGTTTTCCAAATTTGCTGGCATATTGAGTGCAGCACTTTCACAGCATCATCTTTCAGGATTTGAAATAGCTCCACTGGAATTCCATCACCTCCACTAGCTTTGTTCGTAGTGATGCTTTCTAAGGCCCATTTGACTTCACATTCCAGGATGTCTGGCTCAAAGTTAGGATGTAGAATTTTGCCAGATAGGATCACAAATTTACCTGAGCATTTTCTTCAGTGAATTACTCTTTAATACAATAGTCTATTTGTTGTTGTTGTTTTAGTCACTAAGTGTTGTCTGACTTTTTTATGACCACATGGACTGTAGCCTGCCAGGCACCTCTGTCCATGGGGTTTCCCAGGCAAGAACACAGGAATGGGTGAATCTTCCTGGCCCAGGGATCAAACTCACGTCTCCTGCATTAGCAGGCAGATTCTTTACCACTGGGCCATCAGGGGAGCCCATATATAATTACTAGATTTCACAATTTCATAGATATGCTAACCTACTACTATATTCTATTATATACAATTAAGAAAATGGATAGAAGCAATTTAATATTTTTTTAGCATTGACTTATATACTGCACTTTGATTTTGTGATTTTTGTGGAGAGTGTCTGTCTGTACTCAAGCTCAGTGTAAGGAGTTCCATAAAGGTGCTGGTTTCCATGAAGCTTTTAACACTTGCTGTTGTTTGTTGTTTAGTCGCTAAATCCTGTCCAGCTCTTTGTGACCCCATGAATTGCAGCTCACCAGGTTTCCCTGGCCTGCACTATCTCCCGGAGTTTGCTCAAATGCATATCCATTGAGTTGGTGATGGCATCCAACCATCTCATCCTCTGTTGGCCCCTTCTCCTCCTGCTCTCAACCTTAATACTTACCATATTCACTTCTAATTCATTATATATTTACTCATGGTCCACTACATTTACCAAGCACTCTGCTATCCCTAGGGATGAATGACAGTACCAGAGTGAAGAGAAATGGGTTTTGACACATCTGTAAACATTATGGAGTTCTTACGTGCTCATGTTTCCTTCTCTTGGATGACATCCCACTACAGCTTTCTAGTATTGACCTCTAACATTGAATATAATTCTAAGGATATTTCAGATACTAGAGATTTGAGTTCACAGAACTCAGTGTATCACAAGAGATTATAATCCCTACTATAAAATGTACACAGGAGTCAGGTCTGAGTCTTATAAATTTTGAAAAGAAGCTTGATATTAGACTCTATCCAAATGACAATGTGAAATACTTGACAAGCATTAAGATTGGAAGTAACAAAATTATATAATATCTAAGTTTCATAAAGAGTCCTCAGGTTACAGAAAAGAAAGTGGATGGAAACTAACCAAGAATATACATAATGATATAAATTACAAACCATTTAATAATCCAGAATGAAAGATGGCAATGGTCTGGATTACATGGGGATAACAGAGGTGGAGAGAAGTAGACTAATTCTAGAGATATTTAAAAAGCAGAATCCTTGGAACTTTATGATCAGTTTCATGTGAATAGTAAGGAAGAGGAATCAAGAACAACTCCAGTGTTTAAGGCATGACCAACTGGATATAGAGAGTGTAATTTTCCAGGACAAGGAATGAGAGATGGAGTATTGCTTTTGAATTAAATATTTCCTTTATTATTTGTCAGTAGCCATCCATGATAAAAAAAAAAAAGTTTCTTTGCTCCTTATATCTTTTTGCTTATCTTTATATTTCAATTTTTCTCTGCCATCTAATTTTTGGTGTCTTTTAACACCTATAGCTATTTATACTCATTAATACAATCTTATGCTGGCAATTCATGTTAGAGTTTACTCCATTAATACTTATTGTAAAAATTGACATTTGGCCCATTTTTTATATTAGTTCTGCTGTGTATATTTTATGTGGTTTAGCTATTTCCTTTTATTCTTAATTATATGTCATCAGCTAAAGAATTCAATTTCTTATAAATAATTCCTCCTTTTTCATAACAATTTGGAATTTATATATACAATTTCCTTTCTATTAAAGTTTATCCTTATATCTTATCTTGAATCTGTATTCTTCTATTGGTATTAACAATGAAAGCATCAAACTGTGGTGTTAAAGAATCTTGAGAGTCACTTGGACAGCAAGGAGATCAAACCAATCAATCCCAAAGGAAGTCAACTCTGAATATTCACTGGAAGGACTGATGCTGAACCTGAAGCTCCAATACTTTGGTCACTTGATGCCAATAGCTGACTTATTGGAAAAGACCTTGATGCTTGGAAAGATTGAGGGCAGGAGGAGAAGGGGGTGACAGGATGAGATGGTTGGATGGCATGATCAACTCAATGGACATAACTTTGAGCATTCTCCAGGAGATAGTGAAGGACAGAAAAGCCTGGTGTGCTGCAGACCATGGGGTTGCAAAGAGATGGAGACGACTGAGTGACTCAAAAACAACAGTATTAAGGATGAAAGAACTATCACTGCTACCTCTAACACTTCTGCTCTTTAACACACTGACTCATGTGTTTTTTTTTTTAATACTGTCTTCTCAAGTTCCAACTCTGGTTGTTTTTTATTATCTAGAATATGCAAAATAATTTATTTAGGAAAATTTTAAGAGGCATGCCTTATGATTCTGCACTGTTCTGAAATATTAATAAATAAATATTACATATGTATTCTTAATGATCCAATTTTTGTCCTAATAGATATATCACTTATGAATTTTGGTCAGATTAAAATGTAGGCAAGGCAAGTATAAGAGAATTTTATGTTAAATCTAAGAAGATATGTTCTTATACTCTAGAGAATGCAAACCTAAATTATTAGGACTATTTAAATATATGTAATTGAATATGAAAATTAACAGCCACTGTTTTAATCCAGTATTGTTTCAGAGTACATTAAAGCATTTATTAATATCTCATCCTCTGTCATCCCCTTCTCCTCCTGCCTTCAATCCTTCCCAGCATCAGGGTCTTTGCCAATGAGTCCTTTTTTCACATCAGGTGGCCAAAGTATTGGAGCTTCAGCTTCAGCATCAGTCCTTCCAGTGAATATTCAGGAATAGTGAATATTCAGACTGATTTTCTTTAGGATTGACTGGTTTGATCTCCTTGCAGTCCAAGGGACTCTCAAGAGTCTTCTCCAACACCACAGTTCAAAACCATCAGTTCTTTGGTGTTCAGTCTTCTTTACAGTTCAACTCTTATATCCCTACATGACTACTGGAAAAACCATAGCTTTGACTAAACAGACCTTTGTTGGCTAAGTAATGCCTCTGCTTTTTAATATGCTGTCTAGGTTTGTCATGGCTTTTCTTCCTATTTTTCTTACTTGCAGTTACATGTCCATCTGAGAATAGAAGTGTTCCATTATTTTCCTACTGGAAAATGACAATGTTACCCAAGAAATCCATTTGATCTATGGTCTTTTTCTTCTCTCTAAAGTAGAATTCTTTCCCTGCCATGAAACATCCTTTATTAAATTCATGAACTTCTCTCAGCATGCTTAATGATGAAAAATCTCAATTAATAGATGTGTTTCTTTTCAGCATAAAAAAAGGCATACATCTTGAAATCATTCAGTGGATTATTACAGTTTCTGGGAACAAGCCCAAGGGTTCCTCAGCATGCTATATAAGACCCTTCTCAATCTTGCCCTTCATTCTTCCCTTTTCACATTATATTCAAGTTATATTAAAATTCTCCCCGTCCCCAAATCATCAAGGTCTTTCTCTTTCATCTTCCTTCATGATTTTACAGTTACAGCTCTCTCCTGTTGGACTGTTTTTGTTCTCTCTTTACTCCTTTCATCAGGACTGCTCTGTTTCAAATAAATAAATTTTATTTACCTAAGAATAAAGTTTCAAAACCACCTCATTTTATGAGTTTGTTCTGATCACCTCAACATCAACAAAAATTAGCAGGCATTCTTATGTCCAACAATAACAAGTTATGCTTTTCTACCTTATGCCACCGATAACAGCAACTTATAATGATCTCTTCATTTGTCCACCTCCCTAAAAAGACTGCTTCTTGATAATGGGTATTGTATCTCATTTACCTTTCTTATTTAGCAATGAAAATATTTATCCAGTATAATGCCCTACTCCATCATCCACAAAAAATATACATGGCTTCATTTCTAGACACATTGAATCAGAAATTCAATGCCAGGGGAACTAGGGGAACTAGTATGTTATGTCATATTATCTAAAATTTCCAAAGACCCCTCACATTTACAGATGACTTATTTCCTACTTCATAGCACTTACAACTTACTTGCTGCATTTCCATATATCTCCTATTAACTATCACACTAGCACTGAGATAAGTAAAATATATCCTATTTCATAAATGAATAGGCTGAATTTCAGCAATTCTGACAATATTTAGGGGATTCAAAATCAGTTCTGATTTCAAGCCTCAAGTTTCCCCCTATAAATATAAAAGTTAAATATTTCAAATAGCTAAAACAATGTGCCTGTCTTATATTGATTTAATGCTATGAGATTTATCATTACATTTGTAATCATAGAGAAACAGAAAAACAGATCATTTCCTTTTGATATAATGCGAAGATACTCTTCAAATGTTTAAGGACTTAAGATTTTAAATTATGCAGCCTGGGATACAATAGTCATTACTTTTATGATAACCCTTTTTTTAATGGTTCAAAGCCATTATGGCCAAGTCATTACTACCAATGAGGATAATTAGGACCTTTCAAGTAAAACAACAAATTTTTTTTGCCACACGGCTTGGGGGATTGAAGGTGGGTTCAGGTTCATAGGTACCTCCCATCTAGGTATGGGAGGGCAGAGTCCTAACTACTGGACTGCCAGGGAATTCCTAAAACAACAACCTTAAATGGTATCTATTACTTTCATCTCTAAATTTGAAATCATTTATGAGTCCTTGTTTCAGCTATTTTAAGAAGAAAATAAAATATGTGATATTTTTATTTTTGATTAAAATGTAATTATAGACAGATTTAAGTTATGATACATAGATGTAATACCAACGCCAGTATTGCCTGGGAAATCCCATGGACAGAGGAGCCTGGTGGCCTACAGTACATGCAGTTGAAATGAATGCAAATGAAAACACAACAACCCAAAACCTGTGGGACACGGTAAAAGCAGTCCTAAGGGGAAAGTTCATAGCAATACAGGCACACCTCAAGAAACAAGAAAAAAGTCAAATAAATAACCTAACTCTACACCTAAAGCAACTAGAAAAGGAAGAAATGAAGGACCCCAGGGTTAGTAGAAGGAAAGAAATCTTAAAAATTAGAGCAGAAATAAATGCAAAAGAAACAAAAGAGACCATAGCAAAAATCAACAAAACCAAAAGCTGGTTCTTTGAAAGGATAAATAAAACTGACAAACGATTAGCCAGACTCATCAAGAAACAAAGGGAGAAAAATCAAATCAATAAAATTGGAAATGAAAATGGAGAGATCACAACAGACAACACAGAAATACAAAGGATCATAAGAGACTACTATCAACAATTATATGCCAATAAAATGGACAACGTGGAAGAAATGGACAAATTCTTAGAAAAGCTCAACTTTCCAAAACTGGACCAGGAAGAAATAGAAAATCTTAACAGACCCATCACAAGCACGGAAATTGAAACTGTAATCAAAAATCTTCCAGCAAACAAAAGCCCAGGTCCAGACGGCTTCACGGCTGAGTTCTACCAAAAATTTAGAGAAGAGCTAACACCTATCCTGCTCAAACTCTTCCAGAAAATTGCAGAGGAAAGTAAACTTCCAAACTCATTCTATGAGGCCAACATCACCCTAATACCAAAACCTGACAAAGATCCCACAAAAAAAGAAAACTACAGCCAATATCACTGATGAACATAGATGCAAAAATCCTTAACAAAATTCTAGCAATCAGAATCCAACAACACATTAAAAAGATCATACACCATGGCCAAGTGGGCTTTATCCCAGGGATGCAAGGATTCTTCAATATCCACAAATCAATCAATGTAATACACCACATTAACAAATTGAAAAATAAAAACCATATTATCATCTCAATAGATGCAGAGAAAGCCTTTGACAAAATTCAACACCCATTTATGATAAAAACTCTCCAGAAAGCAGGAATAGAAAGAACATACCTCAACATAATAAAAGCTATATATGACAAACCCACAGCAAACATTGTATCCTCAATGGTGAAAAAATTGAAAGCATTTCCTCTAAAGTCAGGAACAAGACAAGGGTGCCCACTTTCACCATTACTATTCAACACAGTTTTGGAAGTTTTGGCCACAGCAATCAGAGCAGAAAAAGAAATAAAAGGAATCCAAATTGGAAAAGAAGAAGTAAAATTCTCACTATTTGCAGATGACATGATCCTCTACATAGAAAACCCTAAAGACTCCACCAGAAAATTACTAGAACTAATCAATGACTATAGTAAAGTTGCAGGATATAAAATCAACACACAGAAATCCCTTGCATTCCTATACACTAATGATGAGAAAACAGAAAGATAAATTAAGGAAACAATTCCATTCACCATTGCAACGGAAAGAATAAAATACTTAGGAATATATCTACCTAAAGAAACTAAAGACCTATATATAAAAAACTATAAAACACTGGTGAAAGAAATCAAAGAGGACACTAATAGATGGAGAAATATACCATGTTCATGGATTGGAAGAATCAATATAGTGAAAGTGAGTATACTATCCAAAGCAATTTATAGATTCAATGCAATCCCTATCAAGCTACCAACAGTATTCTTCACAGAGCTAGAACAAATAATTTCACAATTTGTATGGAAATACAAAAAACCTCGAATAGCCAAAGTGATCCTGAGAAAGAAGAATGGAAGTGGAGGAATCAACCTACCTGACTTCAGGCTCTACTACAAAGCCACAGTTATCAAGACAGTATGGTACTGGCACAAAGACAGAAATATAGATCAATGGAACAAAATAGAAAGCCCAGAGATAAATCCACGCACATATGGACACCTTATCTTTGACAAAGGAGGCAAGAATATACAATGGATTAAAGACAATCTCTTTAACAAGTGGTGCTGGGAAATCTGGTCAACCACTTGTAAAAGAATGAAACTAGAACACTTTCTAACACCATACACAAAAATAAACTCAAAATGGATTAAAGATCTCAACCTAAGACCAGAAACTATAAAACTCCTAGAGGAGAACATAGGCAAAACACTCTCCGACATACATCACAGCAGGATCCTCTATGACCCACCTCCCAGAATATTGGAAATAAAAGCAAAAATAAACAAATGGGACCTAATTAACCTTCAAAGCTTCTGCACATCAAAGGAAACTATTATCAAGGTGAAAAGACAGCCTTCAGAATGGGAGAAAATAATAGCAAATGAAGCAACTGACAAACAACAAATCTCAAAAATATACAAGCAACTCCTACAGCTCAACTCCAGAAAAATAAATGACCCAATCAAAAAATGGGCCAAAGAACTAAATAGACATTTCTCCAAAGAAGACATACAGATGGCTAACAAACACATGAAACGATGCTCAACATCACTCATTATCAGAGAAATGCAAATCAAAACCACTATGAGGTACCATTTCACACCAGTCAGAATGGCTGCGATCCAAAAGTCTACAAATAATAAATGCTGGAGAGGGTGTAGAGAAAAGGGGACCCTCTTACACTATTGGTGGGAATGCAAACTAGTACAGCCACTATGGAGAACAGTGTGGAGATTCCTTAAAAAACTGGAAATAGAACTGCCTTATGATCCAGCAATCCCACTGCTGGGCATACACACTGAGGAAACCAGAAGGGAAAGAGACACATGTACCCCAGTGTTCATCGCAGCACTGTTTATAATAGCCAGGACATGGAAGCAACCTAGATGTCCATCAGCAGATGAATGGATAAGAAAGCTTGGTACATATACACAATGGAGTATTACTCATCCAGTAAAAAGAATTCATTTGAATCAGTTTTAATGAGGTGGATGAAACTGGAGCCTATTATACAGAGTGAAGTAAGCCAGAAGGAAAAACACCAATACAGTATAATAACGCATATATATGGAATTTAGAAAGATGATAACAATAACCCTGTGTACAAGACAGCAAAAGAGACACTGATGTATAGAACAGTCTTATGGACTCTCTGGGAGAGGGAGAGGGTGGGAAGATTTTGGAGAAAGGCATTGAAACATGTAAAATATCATGTATGAAACAAGATGCCAGTCCAGGTTCGATGCACGATACTGGATGCTTGGGGCTAGTGCACTGGGATGACCCAGAGGGATGGTATGGGGAAGGAGGAGGGAGGAGGGTTCGGGATGGGGAACACATGTATAGCTGTGATGGATTCATTTTGATATTTGGCAAAACTAATACAATTAATTAAAGTTTAAAAATAAAATAAAATAAAAAAAAAAGATTAAAATAGACCAAATATGGACAATACAAAAATATATATATAATGTTAGATTACCAATGCCCCACTGTTTTTGTAAGTTCAGACTTCGGTCTTAATTTTCTGTGAATAAAAGTGTTTAGTTTAAAACTAGTGCACTGGGATGACCCAGAGGGATGGTATGGGGAGGGAGGAGGGAGGAGGGTTCAGGATGGGGAACACATGTTTTAAAATTATTAAATTTAAGAATAAAAAAAAAAAGAAAAAGAAAAAAAAACAAATAAATAAATAAAATTTAATTTATTTTATTTTGTAACTTTACAATATTGTATTGGTTTTGCCATATATCAACATGAAGAAAGGCTTTCTTATTTCTCCTTGCTATTCTTTGGAACTCTGCATACAGATGGATATATCTTTCCTTTTTTCCTTTGCCTTTCACTTCTCTTCTTTTCTCAGCTCTTTATAAGGTGTCCTCAGACAACCATTTTGCCTTTTTGAATTTCTTTTTCTTGGGGATGGTTTTGATCACCACCTCCTGTCCAATATCACAAACCTCTGCCATAGTTCTTCACGTACTCTGTCTATTAGATCTAATCCTTTGAATGTATTTGTCACTTCCACTGTATAATCATAAGGGATTTGATTTAGGTCATACCTGAATGCTCTAATGGTTTTCCCTACTTTCTTCAATTTAAGTCTGAATTTTTCAGTAAAGCATTCATGATCTGAAAAAAAAAAAAAGATAGTGAACAATATAATACTTAAAATTAGAATATAAAATCTGTGATGCAGGTAAGGATTTTTGTTTGCTTTCTTCATTGGCTGGTTCCCAGTACATAAAAGAGTTTCTGTGGTTCTTCATACACACACAACAAATATTTGTTGAGAAGTGAATAAAATGTAATTGCTAATAGTAATAGTGTTACTCGTTCAGTCGTGTCCAGCTCTTTGCGATCGTGAGGACTGTAGCCCGCCAGGCTTCTCTGCCCATGGGATTCTCCAGACAAGAATACTGGAGTGGATTGCCATTCCCTTCTCTAGAGGATCTTTCTGATGCAGGAATTGAAGCCAGGTCTCCTGCATCCCAAGCAGATTCTCTACTGTCTGAGCTACAGGGAAGATCCTATAATTGCTAATAGCTAAGCATTTTAGACATGAAGAGAAAAATAAGAAAAGGATCACAAAACTCAAGAAGCTTGAGTCCTTTCTCCCTCAAGTCACCTTCCAAACCTAACCTTCATATCTGTAGGAAAACTGGTCAGTCTATGTATTAAGAACAGTACTAGAAGATAGTGGGATTCTGGAATATAACTAGGGGAAGAAGGAAATGGCAACCCACTCCAGTGTTCTTGCCTGGAGAATCCCAGGGACGGGGGAGCCTGGTGGGCTGCTGTCTATGGGGTCGCACAGAGTCAGACACGACTGAAGTGACTTAGCAGCAGCAGCAGCAGAAAGTGTCTGTGTCCACTTTAATATCCAATGTTGTTATTCTGTACAGCAAAAACCTTCCAGTAAATAGCAGCACTAAAAATATTTATTTGGTTTAATCTTTTACTTTGATAAGGAACATAAAATCCAGTTCCAATTGGGAAACTAAAATGTATTTCCTATGTTGCTTCAGTCGGATTATTAAGGCATTTCCAGGAATTCGTTTATAATTCTTTTGTTTTCCCATGTAAATTTTTTGTTTGTTTTCTTTCAGCATTTGCTTGTCCAATGAATGATCTGCTCAAGAAACTTATTTTCTTACAAATTAAAAAAAAATCTTCATTATAAGAATCTATATTTTTAAAAAGCTGGCACACACTTTTAATCAATGTATATAGAAGAATAAACATATTTCAAGTGCTTATAATCAGCTTACTAGGAAGACTATTAACTCTTTTAGTTACATAGGAAATTACACAGTAATTTACATAGTAAATTTACATTATAAAATAACTATGTAATTTATTCCAGTGCATCAGTTGCCAAAAGGAGCAAATACACCTCAGAGTTCGTAACAGCAATTTCTGATGTGAGAGATTTAATGTACTGTTTACAGAAAGATTATTATTCTCAAGTATTATGTTTTACATACAGGTTAACATGTAATTTCTCATATGGTGAAATTCACTGGAAAGTTTTGTTAAATTTAATACTCTTTAAAATCATGTTTGCATAGACATGTATCTCTGAGGTTTTAAGCTAATAAAACAACATTCCCACAAACTGTTTGGATCACTGCATTCCGAAATTTAGAGACTTCCTCACCCAAACTCAAGTATTGTCCTTCCAACTGGTTCTTAAGGACTTTAGGATGTTCAAAAATTAATCAATAAAATTGCCATTTGATAGGTCTGCAAAATTAGAGAACAAAACATTACCATTTCATTATTATAGTTGAAATAGCCACCATTTAAATATTAATGTTGTAATTTAGATTGTAAAGTCTAAATCAGAGAAGGAAAAAAGTCAGTTTTTCTATGCACTATTCTTGAAAATAGCATGTGTTTATACATTTGTTAGGGTTTCCCTGTTGGCTCAGAATGTAAGAAATGCATCTGAAATGCAGGAGACAGCACAGGTTCTATTCCTGGGTTGGGAAGATGCCCTGGAGAGGAGAAGGGAATGGCTATCCAATCCAGTATTCTTGCCTGGAGAATTCTATGGCTGAGGAAAAGAGTGGGACATGAGCAAATAACACTAATTATACATTTATTGGGGCTTTCCACATGACTCAGACAGTAAAGAATCCATCCTCAGGGCAGGAGACCCAGATTTGATCCCTGGGTTGGAAAGATCCCTTGGAGAAGGGAATGGCAATCTACTCCAATATTCTTGCCTGGAAAATCCCATGGACAGAGGAGCCTGGCGGGCTATAGTCATTGGGGTCCAAAAGAGTCAGATACACTTAGAGGCTAAACAACAACAACAACATACTTTTGTACTTTAAACTCAAAGGTGCAGGGGACTCCCCTGGTGGTCCAGTGGAGAAGATTTCATGCTCCCAAAGCAGGGAGCCCAGGTTCAACCTCCCGGTCAGGGAACTAGATCCCACATGCTGCAACTAACAGTTCACATGCCAGCAATTAAGACTTGGCACAGCCAAATAAATAAATAATTTTAAAAATGAAAGTGAATTTGTGTGTGTGTGTGTGTCACTTAATTCTGTTTATGTTAGCAAGTATGAATGTATGCATTAGCAGTGTGTGGACACAGTGTGGTTCTTGATTTCTGGATGAGTTCAGATATACAGATCCCAAATCCCCATTTTATTCTTCAACATTTAGAACCCTCTGGTTTTGCACTGAGTGGTTAATTTAGCTCTTTGATCATATTGTCTGCAGCCATTGTCCAGCCTTCTATAAATGTAAATAAAACTATTTACTTTATGTTAGGCTTATAATCCTTTGCAATCCAAGAATAGGATCGCTGACACAGTCTGCTTACACACCGTTTTCTGTGTGTGGTACTGTCTGATATGACCATATATGAACTGCCATCCAGACCATCTTGATGATCTAAATGTTCTAGCCTCTGGTCAGCAGACACATGCCCTTATTCGACATTCTCCTGGAGGGTTCAGGAATCAAAGGAACATGAATTTGGGATTAACCATTAAGCATTTGGAATTAAAAACTAATTGTACAATTTTGAGACACATTTATTCAGTGTCATGATCAGATTACCACATTTGGCAATCAACAGGGTGAGTGCAAAAAAAAAAAAAAAAATACATTAAAAACTTTTGTTGGAATGCTTTATACTTTCCACAGAACAGAAACCAAAATAACCTGTTATGCTATCAGTCACAGATAAAATCCTCGAGTTTTTTCACCCACATGAGTATCATATAAAACATGTCTTCTCATGGCAGCGCGGCCTTGCCTCCACTGTACTTGGCTGAGTTCACAAATCTGTTGACACCTATAACTCTCCTGCCACTTCTCTGACTCTTCTCTGCCTACTAAGTTTTGTTTTTTTGGTAGTAATTAAATCCCTCTCAAAGGATTTAATTGGCATAGCTACTGCTGCTGCTGAAACTGCCACAGCCATCTTGGCTTCATGGTCTGGCAAAGTATTGGCCTCTATCACCACAAGGGCCAGAACTTTTGCCTCCAAAGTTTCCTCCTTTCATGGGTCCAAAATTAAGACTGATTATTGCACTGGCCAAAATCTTTGTAGCTTCTACAATCTTCAAAACTGCTTCCACCATTACTAAATTCATTACAGCCATCCCTACTGCCATCACACTGTTGTTGTTCAATCATCAATTCCTGTCCAACTCTTACTGACCCAATGGACTGCAGCACACCAGGCTTCTCCATGCCTCACTGTCTCCCGGAGTTTACCCAAGTTCATGTCCATTGCATCAGTGATGTCATCCAACAATCACACACTCTGTTGCCCTCTTCTACCTCTGCCTTCAATCTTTCCCAGTATCAGGGTCTTTTCCAACGAGTTGGCTCTTTGCATCAGGTGGCCAAAATAGTGAAGCTTCAGCATCAGTCCAAGAGTATTCAGGCTTGATTTCCTTAAATATTGGCTGCTTTGATCTCCTTCCAGTCCAAGGGACTCTCAAGAGTCTTCTCCAGCACCACAGTTCAAAAGCATCAATTCTTCAGTGCTCTGCCTTCCTTATGGTCCAGTTCTCACAACCATACATGATTACTGGAAAGACCACAGTCTTGACTATATAGACCAGTGTCAGCAAAGTGGTGTCTTTGTTTTTTAATACACTGTCTAGGTTTGTCAAAGCTTTCCTCCTAAGAAGCAATCATCTTCTAATTCCGAGGCTGCAGTCACCATCTTCTTCCCAAGAAGGGGAAATCTGTCACTGTTTCCATCTTTTCCCCTTCTATTTGCCATGAAGTGATGGGGCCAGATGCCATATATTTAGTTTTAAGCAAGCTTTTTCACTCTCCTCCTCATCAAGAGGTTCTTTAGTTCCTCTTTCCTATCTGCCATTAGAGTGGTATCATCCCCATACTGAAGAAGGAAATGCAAACCCACTCCAGTATTCTTGCCTGGAGAATCCTGTGGATAGAGGAGCCTGGTGGGCCGCTGTCCATGGGGTCACACAGAGTTGGACACGACTGAAGCAACTTAGCAGCAGCAGCAGCATTCCCACATCTGAGGTTACTGATGTTTCTCCTGGCAATCTTGATTCCAGCTTACAACTCATACAGGCCAACATTTTTCATGATATGCTCTGTGTATACGTTAAATAAACATGGTGACAATAAACTGCCTTGTCCTACTCCTTCCTCAATCCTGAACCAGTAAATTGTTCCATATGAGGTTCTAACTGTTGCTTCTTGACCATCATATAGGTTTCTCAGGAGACAGGTAAGATGCTCTGGTATTCCCATTTCTTTTAAGAGGTTTCTGCTGTTTGTTTTGATCTACCAACAGCTAGTGGAGGTGATGGAATTCCAGTTGAGCTATTTCAAGTCTTAAAAGTTGATGCTGCTAAAGTGCTGCACTCAATATGCCCAGCAAATTTGGAAAACTCAGCAGTGGACATAGGACTGGAAAATTGTCCATTTTCATTCCATCCCAAAGAAAGGCAATGCCAAAGAATGTTCAAACTACTTCTAGTAGTTCAAGTTCAGCAACTGAAGTGAACATAGTCAAAGGCTCAATTGTAGTCAATAAAACAGAGGTAAATAGTTTTCTGGAATTCCCTTTCTTTCTCTATGATCCAGTGAATGTTGGCAATTTGATCTCTGGTTCCTCTGCCTTTTCTAAACCTAGCTTAGACGTTTAGAAGTTCTCAGTTCACGTAATGTTGAAGCTTAGCATGCAGGCTTTTGAGCATAACCTTACTGGCATGGGAGATGAGTGCAATTGCACAGTGGTTTGAACATTCTTTAGTATTGCCTTTCTTAGGAATTGGGATGAAGATTGACCTTTTCCAGTCCTGTGGCCACTGATGGGTTTTCCAAATTTGCTGACATATTGAGTGCAGTATTTTGATAGCACCACCTTTTAGGATTTTAAATAGTTCTGCCACATATCTGTCACCAAAGCCACCTCTGCAAAGTGTCCTCTATGACTAAAGTTGTCATTCTCACCAAAATCACCTCTGTGATCACCACCAAAGTTTCCAGAACCATTTCAACCTCTTTGCCTGGATGAAGCACTAGTTGTCTCTTGCTTAGGTCTTTTCTAACTTCAGCTGTGGCCATTCATGATGTGGCAGTGGGCTTCCCTGGTGGCTCAGAGGGTAAAGAATCTAGCCTCTCTTCTTGCCACTGTCTCAGCCAAAATTTCGATCGCTTCAATTTTCTCATACTGTTCAAAAGAATCTCATCTGTTAATTTTATTTTTATTTCCACTACTAAAATCTCTTGCACAGTAAAGAAACCAAAAACAAAATAAGATAGCCTATGAACTGGAAGAAAATATTTGCAAATGGTGGGAATAACGAGATTAACTTCCAAAATATACAAACAGCACATACAGCTTAACATAAAAAAAAAAAAAAGAAAAATAGGCACAACATCTAAATAGACATTTCTCCAAAGAAAGCATACAGATGGCCAACAGGCACATGAAAAATCACTCAACATCGCTAATTATTGGAGACATGCAAATCAAAACTCCAAGGAAGTATCAGTTCACATAAATAAGAGAGGTCATCATCAAAAAAGTTTACAAATAATAAATACTGGAGAGAGTATGGAGGAAAAACGAATCCTTCTACACCATTGGTGAGAATGTAAATTGGTATAGCCACTATGGAGAACAGTATGAAAGTTCCTTAAAAAACTAAAGCTAGAACTACCACGTGCATACTTAGTCACTTCTGTTGTGTCAAACTCTGCAACACTATGGACTATATCCTACCAGGCTCCTCTGTCCATGGGATTCTCCAGGCAAGAATACTGGAGTGGGTTTCTATGCCTTCCTCCAGGGGATCTTCCAGACCCAGGAGCTCCTGTGTCTCCTGCATTGCAGACAGATTCTTTACTGCTGAGCCACTGGGGAACCCCCAGAACTATCATATGATCTTGCAATCCCATTACGAGGCATACATCTGGAGAAAACTCTAATTCAAAAAAGTACATGCACTCTAACATTTATTGTGGCACTATTTACAACAGGCAAGACATGGAAGCAACCTAAATGTCCATTGACAGATAAATGAATAAAGAAGATGTGGCATATATACACAATGGAATATTAATCAGCCATAAAAAAGAATGAAATACTGCCATTTACAACATGGATGGATCTAGTGATTATTATACTAAGTAAAGTAAGTCAGATAGAGAAAGACAAATATCATATATTGTTTATATGTGGAATCTAAAAGACAAAGATAATGTGAATTTATTTTCAAAACAGAAACAGACAAATAGAAAACAACCTTATGGTTACCAGAGGGGAAGAAGGGGGATAAATTAGGAGTTTAGGTTTAACATATATACACTACTATACATGAAATGTGAAAGTCGCTCAGTCGTGTCCAACTCCTTGCAACCCCATGGACTATATAGTCCATGGAATTCTCCAGGCCAGAATACTGGAGTGGGTAGCCTTTCCCTTCTCCAGGGGATCTCCCAACCCAGAAATCAAACCCAGGTCTTCAGGACTGCAGGTGGATTCTTTACCAGCTGATTATGAAATAAATAACCAAAAAATATATGGCACAGGTAATTATATTCAATATTTTGTAATAACCTATAAGGACAAAGAATCTGAAAAAAAATAATATATTATATATTCAGATTCAGTTATATATATTATATATTATATTACATAATATATATAACTGAATAACTGCTGCATACCTAAAACTAACACAACATTGTAAATCAACTATACTTCAATAAAAATATAATAATCTCCCAGGTGATGTTCTTTAGCGTTTTTACTGTATCAACAAAATCATTTTCACAGTTAAAATCTAATCACAGTTAAGTGGGTTCCATATCTTTGAGAATCTTCTCTTGGTACAGTGCTCGTTGGTTTCATAACTTTTCCACCCACCATGTGTGGCCCTGAATTCGTGGCTGCACGCATCTCCTCCACAAAATTTATATGACAAACCCAAAAGATCCAGAGTGCTTGTCATATACATCTCTCATTACCAGCAGTCCATGAGATGAGAATGGCTCCTGAGACTCTCCTCAGTTGTTTCAAAACTCAAGCCTTGAATGAAGAGTTCTGCAGCTTTTCTGGCCCTTTGGGAGACTCTGACTTAAACAGGAGGGCTGTTGGGAGGGAGACTTTAAAATGCCTACTTGGCAATGTTCCTAGGCAGAGAAGATAACTGCTTCATTTTAAATTCTATTTTTTAAAAATTCAATTAAAAAAATTGATACCTATTTAATTTGAACTTTGGAAAGGTGAAGAGGCTCCAAGAATTTGTAATGCATATTTTCCCCCATCCATTGTTTCCCCGTCTCATAATGCAATGTTTCCCATTCTTCTGACATGATGAACTCTTCTGCATTGAAGTGTACAGCACAAGATTTTATGTCCACATTTAGTGACTGCTCTACAAGCCTTCCTTATCTGTAGTCATTTCTGTCTGTTACTATCATCAAACACATCGTGGACAAAATATGTAACAGCAGACGTAAGTCTCACAGAAACTTCCTATTCTCCCCGCTTTTGATGATGGGGGTCTAGAGAGCTACTGCAAGTTTAGATTTCCCGCAGAAGTCTTGTATTCATTCATGTAGCAGAGGGTCATAGAAAAGCTTCCCAAGGCACATGACTTGATCTCTCTAAGGTGGTCTCTGGGCCTTCCACTGAAAAGTGACATTTACACTTTCTAATAATTTAGCTTCCTTTCTTGCAATATCTGCAACGGTTAGCTATTTTAAAATTCTTTTTTTTTTTTTCCTTTTGGAAACCATAGTCCATCATCTTTCCTGTTAATCTAGAAGAGATAGCCACCATAAATAGGGAACAAACCAAAGGCAGCATATGAAAGAAATTTTAGAGCTCCCAAGAAAGTACTTGTTTCATTTCGGAAACTGAAGAAAACACAAATTTAGAAAATTTCATTGTTGGGGCTTCCCTGATGGCTCAAGTGGTAAAGAATATGCCTGCAAAGCAGAAGACACAGAGGATGTGGGTGTGATCCCTGGGTCAGGAAGATCCCCTGCAGTAGAAAATGGCAACTCATACCAGTATTCTTGCCTGGAATAATCTCATGGACAGAGGATCCTGGAGGACTATTATTATCACACTCCAATGTTTTTTCTTCAAAATTTCTACATGTGTTAGTCTTTTTTCCTGCTCTCTAGTTTTCTATGGCTTTATGTGGAATTCTGGCTGTTTCTTTAGGCTTTTTCCAAGGATACATCCAAATTTTTCACTTCACTAAATGTAGTTACCACTCTGAATACACCTGATCCCGTCTAATCTTGGAAGCTAAGCAGAGTCTTGCCTGTCTAGTACTTGGATGGGAGACCACATGGGAATATCAGTGTTATAGGCTTTCAGGTGGCCACAGGACTTGAAAAGGTCAGTTTTTACTCCAAATCCAAAGAAAGGCAATGCCAAAGAAAGCTCAAACTACCGTACAATTGAACTCATCTTACATACTAGTAAAGTAATGCTCAAAATTCTCTAAGCCAGGCTTCAACAGTACGTGAACCATGAACTTCCAGATGTTCAAGCTGGATTTAGAAAAGGCAGAGGAACCAAAGATCAAATTGCCAACATCCACTGGATCATTGAAAAAGCAAGCGAGTTCCAGAAAAACATCTATTTCTGCTTTATTGACTATGCCAAAGCCTTTGACTGTGTGGATGACAACAAACTCTGCAAAATTCTTAGAGATGGGAATATCTGACCATCTGACCTACCTGTTGAGAAATTTGTATGCAGGTCAGGAAGCAACAGTTATAAGTGGACATGGAACAACAGACTGGTTCCAAATAGGGAAAGGAGTACGTCAAGGCTGTATATTGTCACCCTGCTTATTTAACTTATTATATGCAGAGTACATCATGAAAAACGCTGGGCTGGATGAAGCACAAACTGGAGTCAAGATTACCGGAGAAATATCAATAACCTCAGATATGCAGATGACACCACCCTTATGGCAGAAAGTGAAGAGGAACTAAAGAACCTCTTGATGGAAGTGAATGAGGAGAATGAAAAGTTGGCTTAAAACTCAACCTCCAGAAAACTAAGATCATGGCATCTGGTCCCATCACTTCATGGCAAAGAGATGGGGAAACAGTGGAAACAGTGAGAGACTTTATTTTCTTGGGCTCCAAAATCACTGCAGGTGTTGACTGCAGCCATGAAATGAAAGATACTTGTTCCTTGGAAGAAAAGTTATGACCAACCTAGACAGCATATTAAAAAGCAGAGTCATTACTTTGCCAATAAAGTTCCGTCTAGTCAAAGCTATGGTTTTTCCAGTAGTCACGTATGGATGTGAGAGTTGGACCATAAAGAAAGCTGAGCACCAAAGAATCGATGCTTTTGAACTGTGGTGTTGGAGAAGACTCTTGATTGTCCCTTGGACTGCAAGGAGATCCAACCAGTCCATCCTAAAGGAAATCAGTCCTGAATATTCATTGAAAGGACTGATGCTGAAGCTGAAACTCCAATACTTTGGCCACTGGATGCAAAGTGAATGAAGTCGCTCAGTCGTGTCCGACTCTTTGCAACCCGTGGACTGTAGCCCACCAAGCTCCACCGTCCATGGGATTCTCCAGGCAAGAACACTGCAGTGGGTTGCCATTTCCTTCTCCAGAGGATCTTCCCAACCCAGGGATGGAACCCAGGTCTCCCACATTGCAGGCAGACGCTTGAACCTCTGTGCCACCAGGGAAGCCCCTAAGAACTTACTAATTTGAAAAGACCCTGATGCTGGGAAAGATTGAAGGTGGGAGGAGAAGGGGACGACAGAGGATGAGATGGTTGGATGCCATCACCAACTCAATGGACCTCCAGGAGTTGGTGATGGACAGGGAAACCTGGCGTGCTACAATCCATTGGGTTGCAAAGAGTCAGACATGACTGACTGACTGAACTGAACTGAGGCTTTGCGGACTTCCCTGGTGGTGCTAGTGGTAAAGAACTCACCTGTCAATGCAGGTAGATATAACAGACGCTGGTTTGATCCCTGGATTGGGAAGATCCCTAAAGGAAGGCATGGCTACCCACTCCAGTATTCTTAACTGGAGAATCCCATGGACAGAGGAGCCTGGCAGTCTACAGTCCATTAGGGTCGCAAAGAGTGGGACATGACTGAAAGTAATTTACATTAAAATGTGAACTTCCAGATTCACTCCTGGTTGAAGAAAACTTGGAATCTCAAGAGAAAATTTCACTTCTAATATCTCAAATATACATGCAAATATAGATGTTAGATAGCCAGCCAGCTAACTAAATAGGTGGCTAAGATAAAGAGATACATAGATAAAAATTTCCTGACGCCTCTTACGTACACATATTACCTACTCAAACTAAAGAAACATAGATCACAGGGATCAACAGTGGATATTCCATTTATGAAAGCTTGCTGATATCTTCTCTGAATAATTCACTATCATTTAATAAAAGCTGAAGATTACTATGTCTGCTGATGCATAATACAGGCATCATAGTTGTGGATATTAAATCTTTAAAGGCATACTTGTAATATGTTTTAAATAAAAATGTGATTTTTAAAATTTTGTCAGTAACAGTATATCTGACCACAGTACAGAAAATTCATTAAGCAGGCTTCTATCTTTATGCACATGCTGCATTAAAATTATAACTAGATGAACAAAGAGCATCTTTAATTTTGAACAGTCTCTATGATATAATTGCTTTTCTTTTTGGAATACAACTGGATTTTTTTAAGGGCAGAGTTTCCTTGATACTGTAATACATGGATGAAAATATATTGCTGGTTTCTTTAATTTTTCTAACAGGGTATGACTTTCTAATTGTCTCTTCTTATCATCATCTAAGAATCTCTTATTTATGTTAATAGTGGGTGCTATTGCCGATAAGCTACTTGTAATAAATGAGTCAAACAAAAAGGCACGAATTCTGCAGATGGTGGAATAATTCAGTGGGATAATCTGCATAAGGAGATTCATATTTTCATAGAAAACATTTTAATTTAATGCTGAGCTTTGATCACTAGCTTACTGAACATCCTTAATTTTTTTCATTTAGTTCCCACCTTCTTTTTAATTAAAAATTGCACTGTGATTAGTGATTAATCTTTCCAAGTAGCAACATGATTATATTATGCTATGGTATATAGCCCAGATTTTCCATTGTTATAATTTTATTCAGATATACAGCTTTATGTCACCTGCTCTCTTAGAAAAATACTGTTCAATGTAAAGGAAAAACAAACAATTCAATGTTAGCTTGTATTTTATTCATTTGAAAAGAATGCACAGACTTCCTGGTCAGGCATGTAATGGGTTAGAAGTCACTACATTCTAACAATAAGAAAGCAGCTTAACAAACTGAAAATATCAACTCTTTTTAGACCTGTCTGCGAACTGAAGTCATAGGACAAATTGCTGCTCCCCGCCCCAAAACTGGAGAAACAGACAGGAGGACGCTGAGATTAACAGCTCACTGGGCAGAAATGCAAAAACTAAACTCAATCACTGAACATCTGAGAAAAATATTGTGCTTCCAGCTGGTGGAGGGGAAGAGAAACTGCTCTGAATGACAAGACAGCGTTCTGTTCATCTTAAGGAGTCCTGCCCTCAGGAGAAACTGTTTTAGCACACTGTTGGGGTTTCAGTGCCTAACCCAACTGGAGGAAGGGAAATACCCAAGTCCAGCTCTTTCAAGCTTTTCATGTGGGACAAGGGACTTGCCCTACTCCAGCCCTCTCTAGCCATTCTCTCCCATCTAAGGCGGGGCAGTGGGGAGGGGCTGCAAGGCACTGGTGAAGTTCACATCCAGGGGCACAGGCTCACTAAAAGACAAAGACCTAGTCCTGTGACTAAAGAATACTTCCTCTCTCCCTACACCTCACCATCACATTACTAATGGCATATTTACTGCAGTGCCTTTTACCCAGTACATCATGCCCACCTTTCAACAAAAAATTACAAAATCCAGCAAAGTGCAGTAACACAATTTGAAGAGACTAAGCAAACATGGGGATCAGATATGACAGGAATGCTGGAATTATCATACGAAGAATTTTTTAAGCTAGATTAATAAGTGAAGGGCATTAATGGGAAAAGTAGACAACAGGCAAGAACAGATGGATAATGAAAGTAAAGAGGTGGAAATTCTAATAAAGAATCAACAAGAAATGTTAGAAATCAAAAATGCAGCATCAGAAATGAAGAATGCCTTTGATGGGTTCATGAGCAGACAAGACATAGATGAGGGAAGAATCTCTGAGCATCAATATATGACAATAGAAACAAGTGAAAATCAAAGAGAAAGAAAAAGTCTGAAACAAATAGGATATAATATCCAGGAATTGAGGGAGAACCACATGCAAATGCAATAGGAATACCAGAAAGAAAAGTAACAGAAGTGCCATTTGAAGCAATGATGACTGAGAATTTCCTCAAATTAATGTCAGACACCAAATCATAGATTTAGGAAGTTCACAGAACACCAAGTAGGAAAAAAGCCCATAGAAACCTATATCTAAGCATATCATAGTCAAACTTCAGAAAATAAAAAATAAATAAAAAATCTTGAAAGAAGACAGAGGAACAAAAACCTCAGAAACCATGCAGGCAAGAAGACAGTGGAGTGAAATATTTAAAGTGTTGAGAGTGAAAATTCACCAAACTAGGATACTAAACTCTGTGAAATTATTGTTCATAAATGAAGGAGAAATAAAGACTTGCTGCCAGTAGATTTATCTTGTAAGAAATCTTAAGAGAAGTTCCTAAGAGAGAAGGAAAATAATATAAATCACAAATATAAATCACAAACTCAGGTCAACCAGAAGGAAGGCATCAGGAAAGGAAAAAGAAAAAGTAAAACAAAAAGTTTCATTTTTCTTCTTATTGATCTAGTAAAGAGCGATTGGTTCAAATAATAGCATGAATAAGAGTATATATATATACTCTATGCTTGTATGCATGCTAGCATGAGAAGTTAATTCACTCGTGTCTGACTCTTTGTGACCCTATGGACTAGCCCACCAGGCTTCTCTGTCCCTGGGATTCTCCAGGCAAGAATACTGGAGTGGCTTGACATGCCCTCTTCTAGGGGATCTTCTCAACCCAGGGATCAAACCTGCATCTCTTGAGTCTCCTGCATTGGCAAGCAGATTCTTTACCACTAGCAAAATCTGAGAAGCCCATATATACTCTGTAGGCTTATGCGTCCTTACATACAGGTAGAATAAATGACAGCCATGATACAAGGGATGCCTGTCTATGGGTGTAATCAGTTGTGTGTGACTCTTTGTGACTCTGTGAACTGGAGCCCACCAGGCTCCTCTGTCCATTAAATTCTCCAGGCAAGAATACTGGAGTGGGTTGCCATTTCCTTCTCTAGGAGATCTTCTTGACCCAGGGATCAAACCCAGTATAATGTCATTATAATGCAGTATAATGAAGAAAAGTGAAAGTGAAAGTCGCTCAGGTGTGTCCGACTCTTGCAAACCCATGGACTATACAATCCACGGAATTCTCCAGGCCAGAATACTGGAGTGGGTAGCCCTTCCCTTCTCCAGGGGATCTTTCCAACCCAGGGATCGAACCCAGGTTTCCCGCAGCAGCTGAGCCACAGGGGAAGCCTTTGATATGGGAAGCACTTGATAAGGGAAGCCACAAAGGAAGCCCTTGATAATGAAGAGAGAGAGACCTAAAATCAGTAATCTAAGTTCTAGTTTAGGAACCTAGAAAAAAGCAAATTAAATCCAAAGTGTGTACCAAAAATAATCACAAAAATCAGAACAGAAATCAATGAAACTGAAAACAGGAAATAAATAGAGAAAATCCATAAAACCAAAAGCTCATTCTTTGAAAAGATCAATTAAATCAATAAGGTTTTCTCCAAGCTAACTAAGAAGAAAGAAGGCAAAAATTACAAGTATCAAAAATGAAAGAGGGAGCATCACTATAGATCTCATACATATTACAAAATAATAAAGGACTAACTAAGTCTATACCTGTAAATCTGATAGCCTAGATGAAATGGTCCAAATCCTTGAAAGACAAAATCTGCCAAAACTCACTCAAAAATAAACATATAATCCGCATAGGCCTATATTTATTAAAGAAATTGAATCAATAGCAAATAACCTTTCAAAACTGTGAACGCCAAGCCCAAATCCATTCACTGGTGAATTTTACCAAACATTTAGAGAAGAAATTATGTCATTTCTCTACAATCTTTTCCAGAAGATAGAAGCAGAGAGAATACTTCCTAACTTATTCCATGAGGTCAGGATTACTCTAATATCATAACCAGAAAAAGACATTACAAGAAGACTACAGAACAATATCTCTCATGAACAAAGTTGCAAAAATCCTCAAAAAAACTTTAGCCAATTGAATTAAACAATATATAAAAAGAAGTATACACCACAACAAAGTCCATAGTGGACTTGTCCTAATTATACAAGGCTGGTTCGTTGAACAGCATTCATGAATAAGAAAACTCAATATTGCCAAGCTGTCAGTTCTCCCCATCTTGATCTAAAATGTTCAGTGCAAGGTTAATCAAAATCCCAGAAAGTTATTTTTCAGATAAGAACAGGGTTATTATAAAATTACTGGGAAGAGGCAAAAAACCCAGAATAGGCAATTCAATATGGGAGAAGAAGAACAAAATCAGAGGACTGACGCTACCCACCTTCAAGAAGAGTAACTGTCTTAAGACGTACTAGAAAGCAGTAGGTCAAGTACTCAAAACAGTAATCAATTCAGTGCTGCAGTGGCAAAAAAACAAGCAAATGGGTCTGTTGAATGAGAATTCAAAATGGTACAGATGCTTTAGAAGATGGTTTGGCAGTTTCTTGCGAAATTAAACATATTCTTACCATACTATCCAGCAGTGGTGTTCTTTGATATTTATCCTAGTGAATTAAAAGTTTATGATGTCCACACAAAAAGCTGCACAATGATGTTTATTCATAGTTGCCAAAACTTGGAACCAACCAAGATGTGTTTCAAGTAGGTGAAAGAATAAATAGACTATGATGCATCTGGGCAACGGAATGTTATTTAACACCAAACAGAAATGAGCAATCAAGCAATGAAAAGGCTAGAGGATAGTTAAATGCAAATTATGAAAAGGGACGAGGTACGTAATGTATGATTCCAACTATGTGACATTCTTGACCAAGTAAAACTACGAAGACATTAAATCAGTGGTTGCCAGGGGTTGCTGGGGGCCCTGTAGTGGTCATGTATGGATGTGAGAGTTGGACTGTGAAGAAGGCTGAACGCCGAAGAATTGATGCTTTTGAACTGTGGTGTTGGAGAAGACTCTTGAGAGTCCCTTGGACTGCAAGGAGATCCAACCAGTCCATTCTGAAGGAGATCAGCCCTGGGATTTCTTTGGAAGGAATGATGTCAAAGCTGAAACTCCAGTACTTTGGCCACCTCATGCAAAGAGATGACTCATTGAAAAAGACTCTGATGCTGGGAGGAATTGGGGGCAGGAGGAGAAGGGGACGACAGAGGATGAGATGGCTGGATGGCATCACTGACTCGATGGAGGTGAGTCTGAGTGAACTCCAGGAGTTGGTGATGGACAGGGAGGCCTGGCATGCTGCAATTCATGGGGTCGCAAAGAGTGGGACACGACTGAGTGACTGAACTAAAAGCTAAGAAGAGTTTTAGGGCAGTAAATTATTATATATGATATTATTGCCACGATGAATGCACAGCATTATACATATGTCTAGACTAGAATGTGCATCCAGAGGGAACTTTACTGTAAACTTTGGACCCTGCAGGCTCACTAATTGTCACAATGTGTTGCTGTGGTCGAGATCAATAATGGGGCAGTTTATGAATATATGGGAACAGGAAATATATGGCAACTCTCCGTAATTTCCACTAAATTTTGTTGTAAACTTAAAACTTCTTTAAAAAATAAAGTTTATTAAATATTATTTTAAAACACATTGAAGTTTCTATAAAGCATACATACCACACTGGTTCGTTTCCATAAAAGAAATATGCAAGGTGCTCAGAGTTTGCTTCTTATACATATGTGTATTAATTTACTGAACAATTACTGCTTACTTTGGGTGACAATCTTTACACACAATAAATGAAACTCCTCTAACTTAATAGCAACAACTATCACTGAACACTTCCCTTCACATTGTTTTTCAATGTAGGCTGATGATATAAAATCCAAGGAGAATCCCTAGCCTGTGAAATAGATGCTAAGCCAACAAGGATGACAGAAAATCTCAGGTCTCTGCTGCAGTGGCAAAAATGTTTAAGGCTCACTCAAATCCTCATATGAAGCGAGACAAGTTTCTGAACAGTAACCTATGGTTCTGATTCCTTTGTTTTTCATGGCCTCCTCTACTATCTTTGAGGGAATTCCCAATGGCTCAGTGGGTAAAGAATCGACCTGCAAAGCAGGAGACACATGAGACGTGGGTTCAGTTTCTGAGTCAGGAAGATCCCCTGGAGGAGGGCATGGCAACCCACTCCAGTATTCTTGGAAAATCTCATGGACAGAGGAGGCTGGTGGGCTACAGTCCAAAGGGTCGCAAGGAGTCAGATATGACTGAGTGACTAAGTGCTCATACAGGTGACTTGTAAATAAGAGAAATTTACTTTTCACAGTTCTGTATGCTGGGAGGCCACGATCAGAAGGTCAGCACAGTCAGGTTCTGGGGAGGACCCTCGTTCAAGTTGCAGACTATTGCCATCTTGTATCCTCACATTGCAGAGCCCAAAGGAAGGAAACAAGCTCTCTCATGTCTTTTTAGAGACACATCTCTCACATGAGAACACCTCATCTAATCCTAATTACCTTCAAAAGGTCCTACCTTCTAGTATCATTATATCATGGGGTACAGTTTCAACATATGGATTTGGGGGACATAAATAGTTCATAACAATCACCAAAACATCACTATCTTGCTTGTTATAGTTATTGTCCTACTGTACACTTAAGATTTGGGAAATTTTATTTCTATTCTGTTTGTTGTCTATATTTTTTGGCATGCATAATTTAATGAATCAGTGAAAAGCATAAATTATCTCATATTCCTATGTGGGAACTGGGAATTAATAGAGAAATAGATTGAGGAGGATTCTGAAATTAGTTTTCACCATAACAAGAAATGAAGAATACATTAAAGGAAGTGAAATCCTACCACTATACCTGGAAGCAATAAGCCCTGACCTGGATCCACAGAGAGCAGCTGCTTATATTTCAAATGAGAAAGCTGTCTTTTGATCTCTGTAGAAGGTATATCTTTTGACCTCAATAGGATATGTTTCAGCAGGAAGGTTCAGACAGGTAGGTATTCAGATTTGAATAGTAAGTTATTTATCTTCTGCCAGTTTACAAGATAGGACTATGGTTCTCAAGTTTTAATGTGCATTAGAATAATGTGGAGGATTTATTAAAACCAGATTACTGACCCCCTAGCAGATCTTGATTCAGTAGGTCCAGGGTGGGGCTTTGCTTTCTAGCAAGTTTCCAGGGGATGCTGATGCTGGTGAAGGACCACATATTGAGAACCATGGGTAGAACGTACTTTAGATTTAACATACATATATCCTCAGAGTGTACTAATTTGTTATTTGTATACCAACAGACTTTCTCTTTCCCACTCTATATAGGTCGCTCTTTTTAAGTGTGAATTAATTTTTTTTTTTTTAAGGATTTGTCCTATAAGGACAGTAACTCTTGTCTAAGAAAAAAAAAAAAAAATATATATATATATATATATCAAAGGAAGCCTGAATTTGAAGTGCAGAAGTTTGAGTCTCAGTTTTTTCACTTTTCTGTCCTCAGTGACTGAGGACAATCAATCACTATCAGAGGCTCCCTTTCTTTCTCTATAAAATGAGGATGAAACCCATCTCACAAAGTTGTTATGAGTGTTACATGTGAGGACGCATGTGAAAGTGTCTTGAAAACAGAAAAGCACTCTGCAAAGGTAACAGTTTATTATTATTGGTCTTTTATTGATTTGAGATTGACTCCCTATCTCTAAAACTCCTAACATAGAAAAGACTCATCATAGTGGGTGAGTTTGTCAACTGACCACAGTAAACAGTCCATGAGTATTTGTAGACTGATGGATAAACTGAGACAGAGTCAGTTCCTTGAAAGATATCTTGCAATATAGAGATAGAAATAACTGAGATAACTCTACTTTTCATTTGAAATGCCAAACTAAGAAAAATTAATTGAATACAATTGAATAAATATTTACTAAGTACCTACACTGTATCAAATGCCATGATTAACCATCCTTTCTTCATATTTTAAGTCTTTTTAGATACCAAACACCAAATGAATTACCCATTTGAGATCCAATTGCATTTTGAAAGCAGGCCCAGCAAAATGAGAATTTAGCTTACAAAACTCCGCTTTGAATTTGTTCAGTATGAATTATCATACACTGTACTAACAACATTAAATGTCTAATTCTAACTCAGTGGTCTAAGCAAAGATGTGTGGGGGTGTGTGTGTTCGTCGCTCAGTCGTGTCTGACTCTTTACAACCCCATGGACTGTAGCCAGCCAGGCTTCTATGTCCATGGAATTCTCCAGGCAAGAATACTGGAGTGGATTGCCATTCCCTTCTCCAAAGCAAAGAATAAGTGAAACATTAAAATAAAATTGCAGAGCAAAATAAATCTAGCAATACAAATGTATATTATCTCATTTCTGAATATTTTTAAAATCTATTGTACATGTATGACATATATGGAGCAATGAAAAGCATACCTGTTTTATATATATATAATATACACCAATTTCATTTTATATATATACATGTATTTGTTGTTGCTGTTCAGTTGCTAAATTGTGTTCAATTCTTTTGTGACGTTGTGGACTATAGCCCTCCAGGCTCCTCTATCCATGGGATTTCCCAGACAACAATACTGGAGTGGGTTGCCATTTCCTCCTGCAGGGGATCTTCCTGACCCAGGGATTGAACTTGTGTCTCCTGCACTGGCAGGCGGATTCTTTACCACTGTGCCACCAGAGGAAGCTATATATGTGTATATATATCAGTCAATAGAGGCTATCTTTGAGGGGAAGAATAAAAAGGAAATTTAAGATTGTACTTTGTAAATTTATGCACTGTTTATATCTTACAGAAATACACATATAAACAGGAATTTTTACTGAGAACAATTATAAGTAAATAATTTAAATATATATATTTAAATTATTATATATAATAATTTGAACCCCCAGTACACTTACAGGGGGCTCAAGGAGCAAACCCCTGCAAGTGTACTGAGGGCATATTATATATACATATGAATTGAGGAAAGTCAAATTCAAAGCAGAGCTGTGTAGGCTAAAGGCTAAATTCTCATTTTGCTAGACCTGTTTTCAAAACGCAGTTGGGTCTCAAATGGGTAATTCATTTGGTGTTTGGTATTTAAAATTATTTAAAATATGAAGAAGGGATGGTTAATTGTGGCATTTGATACAGTATAGGTACTTAATAACTACTTATTCAATCGGGTTCAATATATATATATTGTAAGTGTACCGGGGTCTCTTGCTTGAAAAGCAGCCTTCTCTCACATGATGAGCTTCTATTCCCCTTCCAAACTACTGATCTGTGAAGGAATCATAAGACTCCCGGTTCTGCCTAACACAGAATCTCAGTGTAGTTCCGTTAACTCGCCAGTTCGCACAATTGGTTCCTGTGTTCGGTGTCAAAATATACCACCCCCCGAGCCCTGGGCTGCCCTTCGAGCGGTTAGTGGGAGTGATGTCTCTCATCAAGAAAAACTTTCCCTGCAGGTTTCTTTCCTCTCATTTACTTCCCACTGCTTCTCAGAGAGGTGATTCTGCAGGAAAAATAGAGTTGCTGCTTAATCAGTTCCCTTGATTTCTTTCTGAAATCTATAAGAAGGTAGTGTTGCAATAACACTGTCTCTGGGGTGCCTTTAGAAACTTCCAGCCCTTTGCCGACAAGCCTTGTCTGAGCAGACTCCACACTGGGCTCTAGATCTGGGTAAAGAAGTGAAATAGAAAAGGAGGTGGACACTCTGTCTCCATGCCTAGAACATACAACCAGGAGGAAGGAGTGAAACATTTGAGTTTAAAAAGAGAAATCAAAATCGGGTGTAAGGCAGCTTGAAAAAAAGCAGAGGAATTAACAAGGGTGAAGAAAAGAAAGAGTAATTGGATCCTTTTTTCTTTTCTTGCAGAAAAGATATATTATTAAAAGGTTTGAATCAGTTCTAATGAGGTGGATGAAACTGGAACCTATTATACAGAGTGAAGTAAGCCAGAAAGAAAAACACCAATACAGTATACTAACACATATATATGGAATTTAGAAAGATGGTAACAATAACCCTGTGTACGAGACAGCAAAAGAGACACTGATGTATAGATCAGTCTTATGGACTCTGTGGGAGAGGGAGAGGGTGGGGAGATTTGGGAGGATGGCATTGAAACATGTATAATATCATGTATGAAACGAGTCGCCAGTCCAGGTTCGATGCACGATACTGGATGCTTGGGGCTGGTGCACTGGGACGACCCAGAGGGAGGGTATGGGGAGGGAGGAGGGAGGAGGGTTCAGGATGGGGAACACATGTATACCTGTGGTGGATTCATTTTGATGTTTGGCAAAACTAATACAATATTGTAAAGTTTAAAAATAAAATAAAATTTAAAAAAGAAAAAAAAAAAGGTTTGAAGATCAGTGAACATAGCTCTGAAACTTAAATTATAATGTAAAACTGAAAAAAAGGCCCAGTTTCTAAAGCCACCCTAAGGGATAGGATTTTATGACCCACAGAATACTTAAGTAGAGCCAGCTTCCAGTAGGCTCTCCCCACCTCACAGCTGACTCAGTTAACGATTATATTCTAGTCACAGTTCCTCTGAATGCCTGTTTCCATTCTAGACCACAAATTGTCCAAAGGCAGAAATCCAGCTCTTTATGTTGGTTTTGCAGTGATGGCTATTATCACCCAGACTTCATAGATATATTGACTAAATGAATGAGAATCTGGGTTTTTTTCTTTTTTTTTGAAAATATTCCTGAAGATTACTGAAATGTATTCAAAGTTCTTTTAGAAAATCCTACATGCTACTACATCAGACCCTATATTTTTCAGTTGCTATTATTTATAATTCTATATATTCTATTCTCACAATTTCATTCTTTCGTTTCTTTTATATGAAACCCTAATACATCTCTTTTCATTTTTTCTATGATTGATTTCCAAACTCACCTTCTTATTCTTAAACTGTGCTTCTTAATTGCCAATGCGGTATAACTTACCAGTCCCTTTACTTTGTTCTTACTTTATTTTAAAACAAAAGAAAACGAAATTGAAGAACACTTATCAAGGTAGCAGCTGAGAATGGAACTCTGAAAGAAGATTGCAGCCAACAGCCCTTTTTTTCTGAGCCAGAGAAAATCACTATGATTTTGCTTTTCTTTCTGTCACTCCTTTTCTGGAGTGCTGTCACCACAGAAAGTAATAGAAAGGAAGGAAGAAATCATTTTAGGGCAAGCCTGGCAGCATGATTTGGGGCATGGAGGAATTCCGGACCAGCCCACCACCACAGAAGTACACAGGAAGAGACAAGGAAAGAGCAATTGAGGGCCATTCCGGGCAAGAAATTAGGCCTAGTAAGTAGATGCCATGTCGAAGTCCAGTTAATTCAGAATGGAATCTGGGGCAAGAAGACAAAAGCTGTTAGAGTAAATAAATTAATATTATGGAAAATTAAAATGCACACAGATACCAATTTCCCATCTCAATATCAAACAGCAATCAATCTTTGAGCCTAAATCATACCTCCTTGTGGCATTCTTTCTTGACAACCCCAAAGTGATGGTAATGTGTGTGTGTGTGTTTCCTGAATTCTAATTTTCAGGAAATGCAACTCCTGTCACTTAGCCACCAATCACTATACTTTGTGTTGAGGTTCCTTATCTCAAACCTGTGTTTTTCTCTCAGTATTAGGAATGAAACAGCATCCAGCCATCACCACTAACCTTCCCTACTTCTCTTCTTTAACGAACTTATCCACATGCTTTTGTCTATACTATCCTAGTTCTAACTAAAATAGGCAAAAGTATTTAGGAAAGTATGACAGGCATGCCTTATGTCTGCAATGTTCTGAAATATTAACAAACACCACAATATGTTCTTAATTGTCCAATTTTTGCCCTATAGACATATCACCTATGTATTTCAGTCACATTAAAATGTAGGTGAGGCAAGTATAAGAGACTTTTTTTTGTGAAATCTAAGAAGGTATGCTCTGACACTTACAGGATGCAAAATTAAACTGTGATATGAATATGATGTTGCCCTATTCTGCTGAGTTATAAATTGCTTTTTTGAAATGTCTTCACTGGTCATCTCATATAATAAATATAAAATTATTGTGATAATAGTTATCATGATATGCCCATACAATGATTCCAAAATGTTCATATGACTAATACAGTTAGACCATCTCAAATCAAGTTCAAAAGATAAAGCCTCCATTCTCTGATACCTTGCACATTCTACAAAACTGGTAAGAAGTGACACATGTCATTGGTACATGGAAAGTGTTCATAATAAATATGTTGTCGACCAGCCCCAGACACTCTCATATCACTATTTTAATTCCTTCACACTCTTAATACTATCTGAAATTACTGTGCTCTCTTTTGACTGTCTTTTCCCTTCCACGAAACTGTAAGCTCTATATGTGCAAAGAGCATCTCTGTCTTCCTCACTGCCAAATCTTCAAGACCCAGAAAAGCAGCACTTTGTTCAGGTCAGTTCAGTTCAGTCACTCAGTCATGTCTGACTCCTTGCGACCCATGGACTGCAGCACACCAGGCCTCCCTGTCCATCACCAACTCCCAGAGTTTACTCAAACTCATGTCTATTGAGTCAGTGATGCCATCCAACCATCTCACCCTCTGTCATCCCCTTCTCCTCTCATCTTTAATCCTCCCCAGCATCAGGTTCTTTTCTAATGAGTCAGCTCTTTGCATCAGGTGGCCAAAGTATTGGAGTTTCAGCTTCAACATCAGTCCTTCTCATGAACATTCAGGGCTGATTTCCTTTAGAATGGACTGACTGGATCTTTTTGCAGTCCAAGGGACAATCAAGAGTCTTCTCCAACACCACAGTTCAAAAGCATCAATTCTTTGGTGCTCAGCTTTCTTTATAGTCCAATTCTCACATTCATACATGATCACTGGAAAAACCATAGGTTTGACTAGATGGATCTTTGTTGGCAAAGTAATGTCTCTGCTTTTTAATATGCTAAGTTGGTCATAACTTTCCTTCCAAGGAGTAAGCGTCTTTTAATTTCATAGCTGCAATCACCATCTGCAGTGATTTTGGAGCCCAAAAAGATAAAGTCTGCACTGTTTCTACTGTTTCTTCATCTATTTGCCATGAAGCAATGGGACCAGATGCCATGATCTTTGTTTTCTGAATGTTGAGCTTTAAGCCAACTTTTTTACTCTCCTCTTTCACTTTCATCAAGAAGCTCTTCAGTTCTTCACTTTCTGCCATAAGGGTGGCGTCATCTGCATATCAGAGGTTATTGATATTTCTCCCGGCAATCTTGATTCCAGCTTATGCTTCTTCCAGCCCAGTATTTCTCATGATGTACCCTGCATATAAGTTAAATAAGCAGGGTGACAATATACAGCCTTGACGTACTCCTTTTCCTATTGGGAACCAGTCTGTTGTTCCATGTCCATTCTAACTGTTGCTTCCTGACCTGCATATGGATTTCACAAGAGGCAGGTCAGGTGGTCTTATAGTCCCATCTCTCAGAATTTTCCACAGTTTATTGGGATCCACACAGTCAAAGGCTTTGCATAGTCAATAAAGCAGAAATAGATGTTTTTCTGGAACTCTCTTGCTTTTTTGATGATCCAATGGATATTGGCAATTTGACCTCTGAAGTTCATGGTTCACATATTGTTGAAGCCTGGCTTGGAGAATTTTGAGCATTACTTTACTAGCATGTGAGATGAGTGTAATTGTGTGGTAGTTTGAGCATTCTTTGGCATTGCCTTGCTTAGGAACTGGAATGAAAAGTGACCTTTTCCAGTTCTGTGGCCACTGCTGAGTTTTCCAAATTTGCTGGCATATTGAGTGCAGCACTTTCACAGCATCATCTTTCAGGATTTGAAATAGCACAACTGGAATTCCATCACCTCCACTAGCTTTGTTCATAGTGACGCTTCCTAAGGCCCACATGACTTCACATTCCAGGATGTCTGGCTCTAAGTGATTGATCACACCATCGTGATTATCTGGGTTGTGAAGATCTTTTTTGTACAGTTCTTCTGTGTTTTCTTGTAGGTGTTCAATAAATGTCTATTAAGTTGAAAAAAGTATTGTTGATTCTGACTACACAATATAAAGTTCTATAATACCATAGTCTTAATAAAGCTTGTGAAATTAAAACCTTGATAGAAGAAATAAGGTAAGCGCCTGATAGACACAGAAAGATACTAAAAGATTTAAAAATAAGTAAGCCATAAACTTGTATACAAAAACTGGAAATACTTTCCAGAAGAGGATAATACAACTTCTCAAAGATCAACATGAAGATTTCAGCTATTTATCCAGTCTATATAGAATTGTCCTCAGTTGCAGGGCTTCTATGGAGAAGGAAATGGGAACACACTCCAGTATTCTTGCCTGGAGAATTCCGTGGACAGAGGAACCCAGCATGCTACAGTCCATGGAGTCCCAAAGAGCTGGACTTGACTGAGCAACTAACACTTTCATTTTTCAGGTGTCTTATGCCTCCCAGAATCCTTGCTGTTGTTGTTTAGTCACTGAGTCATGTCCGACTCTTTGCAACCGCATGGACTGCAGAACGCCAGGCTTCCCTGTCCTTCACAATATCCTGGAGTTTACTCAAATTCATGTCCACTGAGTCACTGATGGCAGCCAATCATCTCATCCTCTGTCGTCTCCTTCTCCTCCTGCCTTCAATCTTTTCCAGGATCAGGTTCTTTTGTAATGAGTCCACTCTTCGCATCAGGTGGCCAAAGTACTGGAGCTTCAGCTTCAGCATCAGTCCTTCCAGTGAATATTCAGGACTGATTTCCTTTAGGATTGACTGGTTTGATCTCCTTGCAGTCCAAGGGACTCTCAAGAGTCTTCTCTGACAACACATCTCAAAAGCATCCATTCTTTGGCACTCACCCTTCTTTATGGTCCAACTCTCACATCCATACATGATTACTGGAAAAACCATAGACAGGCCTTTGTTGGCAATGTCTCTGCTTTTTAATATCCTGTCTAGGTTGGCCATAGCTTTTCTTCTGAGGAGCAAGCTTCTTTTAATTTCATGGCTGCAGTCACCATCTGCAGTGATTTTGGAGCCCAAGAAAATAAAGTCTCTCACTGTTTCCGTTGTTTCCCTATCTATTTGCCATGAAGTGACAGGACCAGATGCATGCCATGATCTTAGTTTTTTGAATGTTGAGTTTTAAGCCAGGTTTTTCACTCTCCTCTGTCACTTTCATCAGAACTTAAGAGTTCTTCTTTACTTTCTGCCATAAAGGTGGTGTCATCTGCATATCTGAGGTTATTGATATTTCTCCCGGCAATCTTGATTCCAGCTTGTGCTTCTTCCAGCCCAGTGTTTCTCATGATGTACTCTGCATAGAAGTTAAATAAGCTGGGTGACAATATGCACCCTTGAGGTACTCCTTTCCCAATTTGGAACCAGTCTATTGTCCCATGTCTGTTTCTAACTGTCACTTATTGATCTGCATATAGGTTTCACAGGAGGCAGTAAGATGGCCTGGTATTCCCATCTTTTTAAGAATTTTTCACAGTTTGTTGTATCCACACTGTCAAAGGCATTAGCATGGTCAATGAGGCAGAAGAAGATATGGTTGTTCAAAATTATCTTTACAATTAGGTTATATAGTTAGCCCTCCACAGGTTTCACATCTTTGGATTCAAAGAACTACAGATCAAAAATATTTTTTAAAAAAGAATGAAAAAAAAACAGAAACTTCTGTAAAGCAAAACTTAAATTTGACAGATGTGAGCAACTATTTCCATAGCATGTACATTGTATTAAGTGTTACAAAAGATGATTTAAAGTACACGAGAGGATAGGCATAGGTTTTATGCAAATACTACATTACTTTAATAAGGGATTTGACCATCTCTTGATTTTGGTATCTGATAGGGTCCTGGAACCAACCTCCAAAGAATAATTCCACTGCTCACACAATTACTCATAATAGAGTTTTAGCAATCTGCTTTGCCTTTTGAAGTCCATCCTTCTGTGTTATGTCCTTGACTAATACACATCATAGGAGAAACTCACAAAGGACAATATGCTCACACACTGTTCCCTACTGCACATCAAATGTATGAGTATAAATCGGGGCAGCCACACTAGAGATCAACATGGCACCATGTAGTATAGATGGAGATAATCATGTCCTATGTCTTCTGGGGAAACCAAGCTGTGCATGAGAAGGCACACAGGAGAAAACTCTTTGTAGCTTCATCAATAAAAGCAAAAAACTAAAATTAGGCTCAAGTTTCATTGACTTGAAAATGGATAGATACATTATGATATATTCACACAAAGGAATATTTCACATCAGTCAAAAATTAATTATAGGTGTATCTGTTCACATGGATAAATTGCAAAAACATAATTCTGAATGAAAAAACAAAAGGTATAACATGTTTCTTCACCAAATGGGGACTTGCTCAAAGGTACATAATCCTACAAATATGTAAAAAACAAAACAAAACAAAACAAAACCCTCTCAGGTACTGATATTCACACTAACTGCCTCCTGTGACCCAAGTGACCTTGCTGGCCTAGGCAGGGGGCGACTAGATATCATTTTGTTGGAGAATTTCTCTTCCTTAAGTAACCTAGAAAGCAAAATATCAACAGAGAGAAAAGGACAGAGAGAGTGAGAAAGAAACAGCAAAAGGTAGAGGGAGGGATTAAGAAAATAAATGTCTTCAACCAGAATCAAGCCCATCACTGAGAAAATGTTAACAATCATTTTCATTAAGAAAAACAGATGCTTTGAACCTGCAGATGCTGTTAACTAACAACACAGTTAATTCTTCTACCCTGCTCTTTCCTCTCCTTATTCTGAAGAAGTACTGAAAGATATGAACTAACTCTGATGAGTTGGTTAACTACCTTTAATGTCCCTGTTAATCCACTATTTAGATGTGATGCTGTATTTGAAAAGGGAAAGAAAATCTCTTTTTGCAACAAAGGATTGTTTCTCAAGATTTTCAGTGTTTTAAAATAAATACATAGAATTTGAATAATTTAAGAACTTTGGTGTCAGTCTTCAAAAAGCTTAAAAGCATAGGTAAAAATAATTGTGGTTAGCCTGCATAAAGTTTCCTTTTAAGTGGGATTATTAATTATTAAACTTGTCTGTACCAGACTAGTTATTCTGAGTTGTCTTGACTCAGTTTTGTAGCCATGTTCTCTGTGATGATGTTCAGTTCTTTTTAAACTCTACTTTATGGCAACCCACTCCAGTACTCTTGCCTGGAAAATCCCATGGACAGAGAAGCCTGGTAGACTATAGTCCATGAGATCGCAAAGAGTTGGACGTGACTGAGCGGCTTCACTTTCTTTCACTTTATAATAATCTATCTTTCCTTTCATGAAGTTCAGATGAAATTTAGAGGACATTTGCACATACTAAGCAATTTAGCAATTTAGAGGACATTTGCACATACTCAGTTCATTCCGTAATGCAGCAGTCATCCTGTTTCCTAGCTCATTTGCTTATTATAAAGGAACAGATATGATGGGAAAGGTGATGGGGTAGGCAGGGCAATTGACTCTTTTTAAATTTCATATTTCAGATGGATGTTAGCACACCTAATTTCTGCATTAAAAGAAAGGCACATACTTGTAACATCACCATGACATTTATGCATGGAAATGACAAGGTAACAAGACAAATGTTTTCTCCAAAAGGAAATCCTCATTTTAGAAAATGAGAGGACTTTAGAAGTCAATCTTAGTCCAACTCCCACAGAATGAGACTTCTTAGATAGATGATATTCTGGACTGTTTGAACATGTGAAGTATGGCTAGTTTTTCCCTTGTAGAAACATTTGATTCTTTTACTAGAAAAGTCTTATTGCCCTAAAAGTCTTCTTTACATCAAGCTCCAATCTGTTTCCCTGTAATTCACACCCTTGATTCTCTCTCTGCACTTGGAAACAACCTAGTTCAAAACTCCTACTTCCAAGGACTTGGTGGCCCTCAAAACAAGTCATGACAATTTCCTTTTCTTTCTCTAATCTTCCCTACTTTAGGGTATCTATGGTTAACTTTTGTCAACAATTCCTCCTTGGAAACAATACACAGAACCTCCATTACCCTGATTGCCCACACATCAGACTACAGAACTTCTGTCTAACATTCAGGAGAGCAGTGAAAATTCCTAAACTTTAGAATCAGAGAGAGCTTTCCTGAGATCTCAGCTTCACTGCATTTTTGCTATGTCACTGTGTAGGATGACGTTGGCTACTCTAGTCCTCCTTTATTGAACTTCCTTTTCCAATTACCAGTAGCTAAACCATCCATCGGAGAAGGCAATGGCAACCCACTCCAGTCCTCTTGCCTGGAAAATCCCATGGGTGGAGGAGCCTGGTAGGCTGCAGTCCATGGGGTCGCTAAGAGTCGGGCACGACTGAGCAACTTCACTTTCACTTTTCACTTTCATGCATTGGAGAAGGAAATGGCAACCCACTCCAGTGTTCTTGCCTGGAGAATCCCAGGGACAGGGGAGCCTGGTGGGCTGACGTCTATGGGGTCTCACAGAGTCAGACACAACTGAAGCGACTTAGCAGCAGCAGCAAACCAGCCACCTGCAATCCCAGGAGTTCAGAAGCTGGCTTTGTGGGCTAGCCCAGAGTTAGAAGTACCTGAGAATTTACATCCCCCAGAGCGAACCTCCACAGAGAATTGCTCAGTGAGGGAGTATGAAGACCTGAGTTCCCCAGCCAAAGAGCTGGGTGACCTCCAGGCTAATTCATACTCCAGAGCTCCCCAGTGCTAACAAGCTAGACACTCTGAGACTTGGCCAAGTTTCTTCCTTACTCCTCTTCCTTCTCTTTCCCGCCCTGTGTCCCCCACCTTCTTAATAAACCATTTGCCCCAGAATCCTTATCTCTTGTTATGCTCCAGGGAGAATAGGCTGAAGATGAGAAATTATAGTGATCACTACACCTCATTTTCCATAACTGTAAGTGGGATCAAAATTACACCTACTTCTAGGATTAATGTAGGGATCAAATGAGAAACAGCCAATAGCATGACACAGTTTCTGGCATGATGTAAATGCTCAGTAAAGTGTAACAATTATTTATCAGATTCTCTGAGACCAAAATTGAAGGCAATCATTTAAGAGGTAGAAAGTTCAAAATACCTGGGAAGTCGTAATTCCACTAATAAAGCCTAAGAATGCTAGCTTTCCTCGGGAGGGGACAATTCTGATGCTGCTTTGGAATTACAGCCCACTGCCAAGAGGCTGCAGCACTTGTACATGGCACCCAGGAACCACTCAGAGACTTTGCTGCATGGCAGCAAGCTGGAAAGCCTGGATTATCAGCAGTATATTTTGCTGTCCTCTCTGAAGCAGCTAGAGGAGAGGATGTTCCCAATTATGAAACAGACCAAGTTAAAATCTATAATACTTGCCCCAAATAGAGCTCTCCTAAAAATTAAATGTGGTATAAACATACATGCCCCCAAACTTAGAGAAAAACAGAGGGTTTCTGGTCTTTTTTTTTGCTCATTGGACTGCCTATTTGAGAGGCATAACATCATGCAACCAATTATGAGATGAGATTGATATTCAAGAATTGCACTCACCCAGCTGCAGAGCTTGGTCAGGCTTATACACGCAGCTGAAGGCAACTGAGCAACGATTTTAATTAATTGGCAATTTTAAGCCTCTCATGCTAAAAGCTACCTTAATGATAAAACAAGAAATGATATGGGAAGGCAATACAGTTTGAAATAGGCAGCCTGAAACAACTGCTGGATTATCAAATCTGAGCTTTTAAGCATAACCTATCTTTCACTCAGCAGTTACATGTTAAATATTCTCTAGTTATAAAGATCTTATATAAATGGAAATCAACTTAGAATTATAGTATAATAAGTGCTTTTTGGCTTCTGAAAAAAAATTAACTGGACACTAACATTGTTTGCTCTTGAGTAAAAGTTACAACTCTCTTATTTATTTGCATAACTATCATGATTGTTAAAATGGACAAGTATTTTATGATTTATCAAGTCCCATCAGAGGGTGAGATGGCTGGATGGCATTATCGATGCAATAGACATGAACTTGGACATACTTCAGGAGATGGTGAGGGGCAGGGAGGCCTGGAGTGCTGCAGTCCATGAGGTCACAAACAGTCAGACACGACTGGGCAACTGAAAACCACCACCAACAGCATTATACATGATTATCTCATTTAACCCTCAAAACACTGGTAGAGAAGAATTACTGCTACCATCAACCCAGTGTTAAAGAAAAAGGAATTAAGGTCCTAAATGTTTTAAATCCATCAAGGATTATAAAAGAAGTGGTGATGTGGACCCATCATCTCAGATCTTCTTATTCCAGATTGCATCGTCTGCTCACCTCACAACTTTTCTAATCATTTTGTTGATTTATCTAACCCCAAACAAGACATTCTATTTTATAATGAACAAAATATCAGGAGAAATAAACTCATTTTGCAATTTCAGTCCAGTTCAATTCTTACTCAATGGTAAAGAATAGCCATCTTTCCTTTAGCCTCAACCCAAGTGGAATTCTAACTTTCACCTTACTTCTATCAGACATAAAGGAAATGAGTCATGTCAGCATCGTAGTCACATTTTCAATAAGCAAAGCTTCATTTTGGTTTGGTAATATGTTTCCTAAATAAATGAATGAGTTTGCTTGAGAGTATAATCATTTGCCTACAATGAGAGAGACCTGGGTTCAATCCCTGGGTTGGGAAGATCCTCTGGAGAAGGAAATGGCAACCCACTCCAGTACTCTTGCCTGAAAAATCCCATGGACGGAGAAGCCTGGTAGGCTACAGTCCATGGGATCACAAAGAGTCGGACCCGGCTGAGTGACTTTACTCATGCAGATTATAAAAAAGTTATCATACATGAACATTTCTTGGGAAATGCTGACAATCTTGTTGAACTTAGAAAAAAGATATACATGAAAATAAGAGCAAGTAAGCATGAAACCAAGTAATGCTAAAGACAAGTTTGGTGAGGTTCAATCAACAAAGAGCTACACTGCTAGAGAAGGGTGCAGGGCAACATGTTGATCTCTATCGCTTTACCAATCGTGTACTCAGGGCTCCACATGCTTCCATTCTTGGTCAGAAGAAGGCTAAAAATGCCTATGAATTTTGATCTCACCGTCCTACTCAGGCGCAGCCCTTAATCACAGCCTTTGCTTTAGGGGACCCTGGCTCCTAGATGTCCTGGCTCCTGATGTCCTGGATGAGACAGTTTAAGGTGTCATGACACTGTCCCCAGAGCTCCCCCTTAGGCTGAGTCCAAGTGGCCCCCATGGGACTGCACTTATCTGGCACCCTTTTTTGGCTGCTTCTCATCCTGGCCCCACTTCCTCTTCCTCTACCTGGCTTTTCCTGAACCTTGCTAACTAAATTGCTTTCACACAAATCCTCTTTTCTGGGTTTACCTTTGAGAAAATCAGTCGTAGCCAGAGAAGTCTGAAATTAATGTGGGCCTTCAGTATTATGCTTCAGATTTGAGAGGCCCGTTGAAAGCTGCCTCTGAAGGAGAGAGAATGTCTTGAGCAAAGGCACAGGGAGGTGAGGTTTTGTACTGTTTATGTAGATATCACTGGGAGGGGAGTGAGGGAGTCACCCTGATAGCTAACTATGAGTTTTGTAAGCCGGAGGCATGGTTTGGGGAAAGTAAGACAATAGAGCAGAATCAGATAAGGTACTTTCTGAAGGAAAAACAACAAAAGTTTGAATTTAATGTGATAGAGACTTGGAAGCTATTTTGAGGTCCTAACTAGGAGAAGAACATGTGGAAAGCAGGCCTTTCTACTTGCATTTTTAAAAACATAGTCACAGAACAATCATTTCTGTAGATGCCATTGCAATGGGAAGAAAAAGTCTTCTGGTCAAAAAAAAAGTTTGAAAATATTTTATACATCTAGTCCATTGGTGATTACCAAAGAGCCATAAGCCTATGAAAACTGGGGTCAAGGATTATTTTGGAATTTATGGACTTTTAAAAAATTTTTTCTAATCTTTCCCAGATTGAGGACGATACTGAATTTATTATCATTTTTTAAAATATTTATTTATTTGGCTGCATTAGGTCTTAGTTGCAGCATGCAGGATCTCTTTCCATCACAGGGGACCTTCAGATGCACCAACTCTGTAGTTGAGGTGCATGGGCTTAGTTGCTCTGTGGCAGGTGGGTTATCAGGAACCTAACTTGCATCCCCTGCACTGCAAGGCAGATTCTTAACCACTGGACCACTTAGGAAGTCTCTATACTGACTTTACGGAGAAGGCGATGGCATCCCACTCCAGTACTCTTGCCTGGAAAATCCCATGGATGGAGGAGCCTGGTAGACTGCAGTCCATGGGGTCGCTAAGAGTTGGGCACGACTGAGCGACTTCACTTTCACTTTTCACTTTCATGCATTGGAGAAGGAAATGGCAACCCACGCCAGTGTTCTTGCTTGGAGAATCCCAGGGACAGGGGAGCCTGGTGGTCTGCCGTCTATGGGGTCACACAGAGTTGGACACAACCGAAGCGACTTAGCAGCAGCAGCAGCATACTGACTTTAATGTATAAGCTCTTCAAAGTGTGACTTGCCTGCTGGTAAGGAAGTCTCTTGTGCTTTATCAAGCATTTCCTAAGCACATTTGCCCCTGGAACATTGTGGGGAAGTGATTTTTATTCATGTAGTATAGAACTGGTTTACCCGTAAACATAAAATCCCATTTTAGGAAATCCTATTTTAGGAAGCTCAGTGAGAAGGATAGAGACTGGATGGAGGCCAAGAGCTTTGGTAAAGAAGAGATTGGCCTGGTGGCTGGAGAAATGTAAAGGAAAGTGAGAATTGGAGATCATCTAAAAAAGTCATTGTTCTCCATAGTGGCTGTATCAATTTACATTCCCACCAAAGGTGTAGTATATGGAGCCTTCTTTAAAAACTAAAAATTGAACAACCATATGACCTAGCAATCCCCCTACTGGGTATATACCCTGAGTAAACCATAATTCAAAAAGACACATGTACCCAGTGTTCATTGCAGCACTATTAACACATATATGTAGAATCTAGAAAAATTTTACACGCGTGTGAAGTAGCGTCAGTCGTGCCTAACTCTCTGTGGCCCCGGGGACTGTAGCCCTCCAGGTTCCTCTGTCCATGGCCTTATCCAGACAAGAATGCTGGGGTGGGGTGCCATTTCCTACTCCGGGGGATCTTCCCAACCGAGGGATTGAACCCAAGTCTCTTATGTCTCCTGCACTGGCAGGCAGATTCTTAACCGCTAGCGCCACCTGGGAAGTCCAAAAAATGCTACAGATGAGCCTATTTGTAGGGCAGGAATAGAGATGCAGATACAGGGAGTGGACTTTTGGACACAGTGGGAGAAGGAGAAGATGGGATACATTGAGAGAGTAACATTGATACATGTACACCACTATGTATAAATAGATAGCTAGTGGGGAAGCTGCTATATAGAACAGGGAGCTCAAGTTGATCCTCCGTCATGACCTAGAGGGGTAGGATGGGGGTATGAGGTGGGAGGGAGATTCAAGAAGGAGGGGATATGTGTATAAACACACACACACACACACACACACCACACATAGCTGAGTCACTTTGTTGTACAGCAGAAACTAACACTACATTGTAAATAAATTATACTATAATAATAAAAACTTTTAGTCATTGTTTATCAGTGGGATAAGATGGAAAGAAGCTGAATTTTCCCGCCCCAGCGTGGTGGAGTGAGTGACATAAATGACAGTTCAGTAGTGCACATGTTCTGATTTCAGTGGCTGATATCTAATGGAAAACAGGAATTTGGATATCTTGAATTGAAAAAAATTTTTAATTAAAATTGAATGATTCAGTCCAACTGGCTATATGATCCAGCATTATTTTAGCAATAGTAATAGGTAGTTTTATTGAATTTAAACATTAAAACCTGATCAATTAAAATAAAGTTAGTTTTAAAATATTGTCTATAGTTTTTGTATTAAGTTCACATAAAATAAGGATGAGAAGTTTTGATACCATTTTCTGGGTGATATCATTTTCCCATGCTGGGAGCTGAGAAGTATGAGTAAGATTCCCTCTTAATAGCAATGTATACAAGACCAACCACATCAGTTTTTACCAGTCTTTTTTGTTTAGCATATTTTGTTAATTCAATAAACTTCATTTTCTAAAGAAGTTTCCAAGAGTATTCTCTTCATTTTCATGTCTTAATTCTTAATTAAGGCATACGCTTAATTCTAAAAGCATAACCAACGTCTAAGAAATAAGAGAAAGTATGCTTACAATCATTTATATTCAGGACACAGTGGCAAAAGAGAAACAGTGGTTTTCATATACATCTTTGTTACTTTGTGGAAACAAAAATAAGGGTATTTAAGTAATAAGCCTTTGAAATCCTGATGGTTCCTGAAATAGAAATGATGAAAACATAAGCTCCACCCTTTTGTTTTTCCAAGATGGTCCTACTGACCATATCTGATGATTTTAACCAAGAAGTCCACCCTAAAATTAATAAGGGAGTAATAAAAACAATTGTTCATTTTTAAAGTCTCGTGTCGCTACAGGATGTTATTCATAAAACAAGTTCTCATTTTACTTTTAAAATATGACTATACTTTTATTATATATGCAATGTATTTTTCAAGAGATTTATAGGTAAACTTTCTATTATGTTATTATCCAGCCATGGCTTCCTCTATGGATTAAGGAATTAAAATGTTAATGGGAAATTCATGACTCAGGAACTAGAAAGCTTCCTTTTTCCTCTGAATGACTGAGTATATATTTGGTTCTTTTCAATATGTGACTCAGAAAATTCATTAGATTTACATTAACAAAGTGAGCAGTATATATTAATTTCGCAGTCTAGAAAAAAAGGTAAGAAAACTAACAACTGCTGAGTGTCTCCAATGTCCCAGGTACTTTTTAAGGTGCTTTCATCTAGTCATGTCATAAAACAACTAGAATGTAATCTCTACATTCAAAGGATGATGGAAAATAATAGACTCTCTCTAAAAATAAAATAGAGTAAAATCACTATAAAAAAATTCTAGTTCAAGGAATACAATCAGTGACAAGTAATGACTGTGTTCCTCACATGAAACTTCAGAATGGATTAGAGACCCTAGACACTGAAAAGAAGTCCACACAGGATGAGGGACCTCCAGACCTCCTCCTAAGATTAGACCGTTGCCAGTAGATCTGTAAATTTGGATTTTACTGAAGTCCTTATTTTCCTCCCAGTAACTACTTCATTTTATGCTTGCATTTCTGAAATCCATAGGCAAATGAAGGAGCCTGAGCTAGAAAGTCTCTTAAATACTTGCCTTGAGTTCTCAAACCCCTGTTGCCAACACTTTATGTTAAAGCAGCTCCATTTTAAGAATTGAGTGGGCTTCCCAGGCAGCTCGCAGGTATGCTCTCTGGGCTGGGAAGATCTCCTGAAAGAGAAGATGGAGAACTGCTCCAGTATTCTTGCCTGGGAAATCTCATGGACAGAGGAGCCTGGCAGGAGACAGCCCTTGGGGTTGCAAAGAGTCACACATGACTGAGCAACAGTCAGTTTCTCAATAAGAGAAACCACCGCAATGAGAAGCCCATGCACTGCAGCTGGACAGTAGCCCCCACTGGCCGCAGTCGGAGAAAAGCCTGAGCAGAATGAAGACCCAGTACAGACAATACATAAATAAGTATAATTCTTTTTTTAAAAAAGAATTTTATTAATAAAGGAATAAATACCTATAGAAGAATTTTCAAGTAGAGAAAATTAGTCAACCATTATAAAAATGTATGGAAATTGGGAATCAGATTACTTGAATAAAAATATAAAAGTTAAAGCAAGTTTAAAAATGAGAATTAAAAATTTTTGTCTGGAATTCTATGAGTCAAAAATGTTATGGTTGGGACTTTCCTGGTGGTCCAGTGGTTGAGATTTTACCTTTCAGTACAAGAGGTGTAGGTTTGATCCCCGGCTGGAGAGCTAAGATCCCACATGTCTCATGGCCAAAAAGTTAAACAAACAATATTCTAACAAATTCAATCAAGACTTTTAAAATGCCCCACATTAAAAACAAATCTTTAAAAAAGTCTTCAGACTAAGGAATTAGTTTACACATATTTCTGTTGCTTCCCATCGGATATCAGTATTATAACTAAACAAAAGTCTTTAGGGGAACTTTTTCAGGCAAAATCCCATCACTCTACTGTGCTTCCAGTCTTGAGACCGCATAGTTCTGTTTTGTCTGGTTTATTAGCAAAATTTGCACTAAAATGGTTAAATTACTTATAGATTTTACCAGAAAAGATGTCTGCCAAAATGAGTTCAAAATTTCCCATAATGTATGGTTTAGTTCAGCTATTCCATGGACAGAGGAGCCTGGGGTTGCAAAGAGTTGGACACGACAGAGTGACTGAGTGCAGTTCAGCTGTCCCAGCTGAGCCTAGTGGTAAAGAACCCACCTGCCAACACAGGAGACATGAGAGATGTGGGTTGGATCCCTAGGTTGGGAAGAGCCCCTGGAAAAGGGCATGGAAACCCACTCCAGTATTCTTGCCTGGAGAATCCCATGGACAGAGGAGCCTGGTGGGCTACAGTCCATGGGGCTGCAGAGAGTTGGACATGACTGAAGCAACTTAGCACGCATGCACATAGATAGAGCAGGAAGAAAATATTTGTACTTATGTTAGATTTTTTTCCCTTTCATCATTAGATTTTTAAATTTCTTTGAACTGCCTCAATCTGTGAATTATTCTTATTCTGTGCAAACATGACCTTATCCTCTATCACACTGCCTTTTTTGGGCCTAATTTTGGTTGCTAAAGTTACCTCTACTTCAGTTCAGTTCAGTTCAGTCGCTCAGTCGTGTCCCACTCTTTGCGACCCCATGAATCGCAGCACGCCAGGCCTCCCTGTCCATCACCAACTCCCGGAGTTCATCCAGACTCACGTCCATTGAGTCAGTGATGCCATCCAGCCATCTCATCCTCTGTCGTCCACTTCTCCTCCTGCCCCCAATCCCTCCCAACATCAGAGTCTTTTCCAATAAGTCAACTCTTCGCATGAGGTGGCCAAAATACTGGAGTTTCAGCTTTAGCATTATTTCTTCCAAAGAAATCCCAGGGCTGATCTCCTTCAGAATGGACTGGTACAATTTTTCAAACAGTAAAAATTTCTTTATGAAAGAAAATATTTTACAGCAATTTCGGAAAATACATTGAGATTTTCAATGTGCACAGCCAAAAAGGCACAACGTTCATAATTACTAAATGTTTATGAAAAAAATCACTGAAATAATGATATATTTGAGTGTCAACAATGTCCCACAGTAGATCCTGGGAAGCACCTAATACCTATAATCTCATTTAATCCTCATCACAACACCATAAGTATACATTTTTAAATTTATACTTCATTTTTATTTTTTTAATATTTTTCTATAAAAATTATACACTCTTCTTATATTAAAAGAAAATCAGGTGATTCATAATAGTGCAAAGAAAAAAGCAAAATATCTCCAAAAATTTCACATGAGAAAAAAAATGTTATTAGTGGTTGCTGAAAAATATTCCAGACATGTTTTTTTGCATGTATAAAAACAGAGGGTATTTCTGTGTATACAACCACATAGATTGATAGATGAGTAGATAATATAGATTAATATTTAGAGTGATAATAAATAACAGATAAAAATCCAGCTAATAGGTTGAAAAAAGAATGTGCTTTTCTTTCTTATCTTCCTGTGTACATAGTCAGACAAAGACATCTGTGATAGAGGTGGTGAAATTAGAATGTCTAAGGTAATACCAGGAAAAATAAAAGAGTTACTATTCAGTATCCAATATTCAAAACAGGATTTTTAAGAAGACATTAGGCTTGAAAGTCATACATTATGAAAGGGAAGGAGAATATTTTATACATTCCTTTATTTTCTTTTTAGCGTATCAAGAACCAGTCTTTGAAAAGTAACCCATAGAGTTTGTTTATGCCTGTTTGTTTATAATGCATTTTTTAAATTTTTTTTAACTTTTTATTTTATATTGGAGTATAGTTGATTAACAATGTTGTGATATTTTTATATGAGTAAGGCTGTTCTTTTAAAAACATTCCTTCTGGGCCAAGAATTAAAATGTGAAATAGTTATTATATACTGATGATTGTGTATGTGTGCATCCTCAGTTGACTCTTTGCAACCCCATGGGCTGTCTCCTGCCAGGCTCTTCTGTCCCTAAGAGTTTTCTAGGCAAGAACACTGGAGTGGGTTGCCATTTCCTTCTCCAAGGACCTTCCTGACCCAGGGATTGAACCCGGGTCTCCTGCATTACAGGCAGATTCTTTACTGTCTGAGCAACCAGGGAAGCCTCCATACTGAAGATTAGATATGAAGAAATAGTTAAGGAGTCCATCAGCCCGCATTTTACCAAATATGGGTTCACTTCATACTTAAAACAAGGATCTTATTCCTAATGTTTCTGTCCTTTCACTTTATCTCTAAAATTTAAAGAAAAATTAGGAAATGGAAGATGCTTATAATATTAAATTTAAAAATTCAGACTAAAAGCTCAAAAATATGTAAAGTGAAAACATAGAACTTCAAGTCAAACTTCTAAGAACTTAAGGTCAAACGACTTCAAATCTGATTTATAGACCTTACCAATAGCTGAACATTTTTATTCTCATGTGTAATAGAACTAATCACATTTTAAGAAACAGAACCAGTAGAAAATAATATACGAATACAGTCTCAAAGAAAAATTGACACACTTTTTCTCATAACAAAGTACTTGAAATATTCCCTGTTGAACAAATGAGCAGGAAACAATGGAGGCAACAGAAAGGACAAGAAAAGTAAAAGTCCAACAAATAAGAAATGGGGGGGAAAACCTGTTACAACTGTAGAGTGTGCTCCTTCATTATCGTGGCCCATTATAAACTTTAAAGCAGTACTCAGGCTGGTTTTATATAAGCCATTCTTGATCCTGCCTCATGTTTTGTTGTATTTGAAGAAGGCTTTTCTACTTTAAACCTCTAAATATCAGACTGAGGAAGCCGAACTTAAGAGCACTTATTAGAGCATTTCACGCCTATTTTATTACATTTAAACTGCCTTGAAACCATTGGAGTATCTCAGCTAGGTTTCCCCTGAACTTATTGTCTTACAAAGGCACATATAGAGGTCTTTCCCAAAAGCGATATCTTTTTCAAAAGTATCATCTCACATCAGCTTATGAACTAAGATGGCTACTTCAATTGGTTGGCAACATAAGGGGAATAGAAGTCTCAAGTATAGTGAAAAGTTTTCGATGGCTTAATAATAGTATGATATAGTTTTTTTGTAGTGTTTTGTTTTCTCAACCTTTCTGTTTGTCTTCCATTCTCAAGGATCTAAAAAAGCTTTAGCCTAATATCTAAAACTCTCCAATAGTATTTAGATTTCCTTTTGTGAAATCTGATAGAAGAAAGAAGAGAGCCTCTTAAAGCATGATAATGGGCTCATCCACTCCAAGTCCTTCTGTTGTGGAAGATTACAGCATTTAGCATCTTCACTCCAATTTTATTCAAACCACTCAAAATAATGGGACATTTTCATTTCTATTGCCACCCTAAAAACTTTAGAGGGCACAGTATACCATGTAAAATTTTTGGTTTAATTGATAGCATGAAGCTTGGAGATTTTTTGCTGAGTTTTTATTCTGTCCCGTTGTTCCATAACTTAAGATATTCCAAAGTGAGCTGTTCAGGCACTCTCATAGCAAAAACCAACTTTATAACAAAAGCATCAATACATTTCTAGATGTCAGTAAAGTCAAAGCTAGAAGTGATTGTTTATACTGAAGCCCAGGTTTATGTGGAGAAGGAAGCAGAAGCAGATTATTCTGATATTTCTAGTCTTAACATTTTTTTGAATTACAGTTCAGTATTTCCAACTGCCTGCTGGTCTCAAAATCCAGTTTTCCTGCAGCTCCCAACCTCAATAGGTGAAAGATGAGCCATAGAAGTTACTCAGGGTCGAGCAAGGAAAAAAAAATCACACTAGGTATTTCCACAGAAATAATTTAATATAATGGGCTAAATAGATGGCAAAACAGAGACTGTAAGCAGCTTCTTGTGAAAAACCAAGGGACGAGACTTCAGTTGAGTTCACAGAACTTAGCAGTTTATAGGGGAAGCCTATGGACTCAGACCTGTGGGGAGGGTGCCCTACTAGTACTGGTATCCCAGGAGTAGGTTTGGGGGTGGGCAAAGAAAGGAAAGAGAAAGGGGTAAGTTCAGAAAGGGCTTCCCTGGTGGCTCAGCAGTAAAGAATCTGCCTGCAATGCAGGAGACCCGGGTTTGATCCCTGGGTGGGGAAGATCCCCTGGAGAAGGAAATGGCAACCCACTATAGTACTCTTGCCTGGAGAATCCCATGGACAGAGGAGCCTGGCGGGCTGCAGTTCATAGGGTCACAAGAGTCGAACATGATTGAAGCGACTAAGCAGCAGCAGAGATAGGGGAACATCAGGCTGCTCTTCACATCTCTGAGGAGTCAAGATGAAGATGGTTCTTAGAATTTAAAAAAAAAACAGCAACACAAAAAACAGCTGGAGATTGAAACCAACTGCTACTGCCAGACTGCAGTGATTTCACTGGGGAGACACAGACGGTAATACCAAGCACATGCTGCTGCTGCTGCCGCTAAGTCGCTTCAGTCGTGTCCAACTCTGTGCGACCCCATAGACAGCAGCCCACTAGGCTCCCCCGTCCCTGGGATAGGAAGCCTCAATTCCTATCTCCCCAACTCCTGTCTACCAGTTTCCTTCCAGTTTTCTCACTGGCAAAACCGAGCAGGAAAGCAGCTGGCAAAATAAAAACGTTGTCAGAGTTGTAGTCCCAGTCTCACAAAGCAGAGTACAGAAAGGTGGACTTTGATCTGCGAGATAATAGCTCTTCTCATCTTATACACAGCTGTCATCTCTACTCATCCTTCAAGTCTTGAGGAGGAGATTCTTTCCTGACCTCAGAGGTAGGGCTCTCATTACTTCTTCCTTCTCTTGTTCTTGTGTGTTTAGATTATCAAGGGCAAAGGATGTAATCATGAGAATCACACACACACACACACACACACAAAAGGAGAGATGGATAATAAACTTAGGAAAAAGGTGTTCAAATTCAGCATTATTAAGACTCAAACACTCAATAAAGTAAGAAATATTTTTCTATCAGACTGCAAAAAAATGGATAAAATAATGCTATATGTGATCAAGGATTTAATGAAAAATTGTTGCTAAAATGCAAACTGGTGTTTTCTCATACTATTGCAACAGTTTGGGCTCTGAAATTCCTGACAAGAATACAAAGCTGTAAAGCTTCATCATAGTAGATGTGCTTAACAAAGATGCTGCTGAGTTAAAGAAAAAGACAGCTCTGGATCCTCCTGAGGTCAGAAGGTGAGTTGAGGAGACATGAGAACCCAGGCTCTTGGATTTCATTCTAGAAGTCTTGGCACCACACCACTCCAGTGAGCATTCCTACTCTTTTTATGTATATAAATCTCTCTGTAAAGATACTTAAATGTTTTATTAGTTTTTAAATATAGAAATGTATAAAGAACAACCCAAAAAACCCTATAATTTTACCATCTAGATATCTCAGCCGACATTTAAAGATAAATAACATACGCGCATATTTAGAAAAAAATAAAGTTGTTCAGGGAAGTACAAAAAATGTGAAAAACTTGCTCTCTCCACTCCAATTCCTTTAACAAAAAGATTTTTGATTATGATTTTAAAGATATCAAATGTTTTAAAAAGCTTACTCTAGGTATAAAATAGTTGTTCTTATAATTTTTCTGTCCTTGCATGCATGCTCAGTCATGTCCAACTCTTTGTGACCCCGTGGACTGTAGGCCACCGGGCTCCTCTGTGCATGAAATTTTCCAGACAAGAATACTAGAGTGGGTTGCTGTTTCCTCCTTCAGGGTATCTTCCCAACTCAGGGATCAAACCTTCATTTCTTGCATTTCTTGCCTTGGCAGGCAGATTCTTTACCACTGCACTAGCTGAGACGCCCCTGTTCTCTTCTAGTTTAATTTTTTTTTTGTTTTCAGTCTACATTACATTCATTTGTATTCCTGGACACTATACATCCTCTAAAACCATCATATTAATATGGAGCCATGATACGGTGACATGATAAAATTGGATAGACCTCCGATAATATATAGTTTAATTCTCTCGTTATGGAGATTAAGAGTTTGGAGATGGACAGTTTGTGTAACTAGTAACTATCCACTAGCCTAAGCCCAAAGTCAGTAACTAATAAAGCCACTAATACAATTAAAATTTTCCATCTTTAGTGAATAACTTATACCCAAACTCAAGAATCAAATACAAAGTTTAACTAAAAACATAAATCTTAAACTTAATGACAGATTATCTATTATTATTTTGCTTCCAGAGAGCACATTTTCTAGAAAATATAATACTTCCTAGTATTTATACAGTATAATGTTAGAAGTAATCAAGCAAAAGAAAAAAAAAATCCACATTTCACCAGATGTTTCACATGAGTCTGACAACTGTTTTTAAAACATTGCTAACCTTTAAACTTGTATCCTAACATAACTTGTGTTTGTGTACTTCATTACAAATAAAAATGGGAATATTCTCTAAATATTAGACTCAGTGAGAATTTCCTTAGCAATATCCCAGCCTCTCATGCCCAAGACTGTTAATGAAAGGAGGTAACAGTTCTTTTATATTAGCAATATTATATCTGCTGCAAATGCTGATGCAGCAGATGCAAACGAGATGCAAATGCTCTGTTCTTCAGATTTCTTTGCCATTGTTAAGGGTATCATTATCCTGACAGAGTAAGAAACTTGAGGGATGGCGCTGAAGGAGGGAAAAAGACAACACAATATTTGAGTAAATTTTAAAAAATACTAAGTAGACAATAACTGCAAAAACTCCTTAAAAATGCATCTGTGTTTATGCAAGAAAGGAATTAGAATTAATTACTAAAATAAACACATCCAGTGAAATTAATAAATTCAATCTGTGTTCTCTGGGGTTAATATTTGGTGAAGGAACAGAGGATTTATTAGGTATTTCATAAAAGAAAAAATGCAGATGATCCATTAAAATAGAAGATTAGTTAATAATCAGATTTACAGAATGGATAGTAATGATAATATCCAATGTGATCAAAACTGGAAAAATGGAGTCTTCCATATATTGTTGCTAGAGGTACAAATTGGTCCAATTTTCTAGAAGGCAATTTGGTTTGTCTATTAACATTTTAAATGTGTATACCCTTTGATCCATTGAGTCCAATATTAGAATCTATCCCAAGGAATTAATTGAAAAGTGCACCAAAAAAATCTAAGTAAAATGATGTTTATGGCATCACTTATAACAACAAACAGCTGGATAATGCCCTAAATGTCTGTCAATATAATATTAGTCATTTATTTAATGAATATACAACCATTAAAAAGAATGAGGGAGACCCATTTGCAGACATAGAAAGATGTTAATGATATATAATTAATTAAAAAGAAAGAAAAATAGGAAATAGGCTACCAAAAATATGTTTAGAATGCTGTGTGTGTGTGTACAGATATACACTTAGTTTGATATAGAATACTATTATGTACTACTTTAAGCACTTTTGTGTTCTTAAATGATTTTACAATGAGCTTCTATTGTATTTATAATCAGCAAAGATAAAAGATAAAGATATTCTAATTTTGGAAGAATAAAAGAATATGCCCATAATTGTTCATTTTTTAAATTGGGTTGTGGATAGTCATTTAGTCAAGTTCCATAAAACCCTGAGGAAATTTTCCTCTCCTTTTATTCTATATGATGTTAGCATTAAATTTCACAAGTTATTGTTGACAGTATGCAATCACAATATCCTGACAATATAAACTCAAGAAGTCTGATTCAGTGCTAATATTTTGCCTTCATTCACTCATGTCTGATACATGCTCCAATACAATAGGGTGAAATTATTTCCTAGTAACAATAACTAATACTAATGGAAATTTACCACATGCCAGGTACTAGTCTAAACGCTTTAACTACATCAACTCTAACCTCATTATAACACTGAATCATAGGTGCTACCGTTATCCTTCTTTTACATATGAATTATCTGAGGTATCAAGTTTAGTAACTGACCCAATATTGCAGAACTAGTAAGTAGTAGAATCCAGTAAAAAGCCTCATCTGAGCCCAGCACTAGCCCTTTTTTTATTTCTAGGAGACTTAAGATCCCTTGCTTGATTTATGCTTTCAGTAGGGGGAAAAAAAGTTACATTTGTAAAGCCATTTTCTGGAAATTATATAAATGAAAAGCCTTCAGAGAATCTTCTCTCTTTTTTTTTCACATTTAGCTAAAAACCAGCATGAGAGTTAAATGCTGCACATTTAGAATAAATCAAGCCCTACAGCAGAGGAGAAATCCTGAAGAAACAAACTTTTCAGCAATGAAGATAAAATGTATATGTGCTACAATGCAATAAGGAGGACCAGAGGAAAAGACAGACAGAGCCTCACACTGGAGTTGGGGGTCGGGGATGTGGTGCATAGGATTAAGGGAGCTGGGACAGTGTTAAGAAAACAAACGGAGAGGATTTGCTTGACAGGAGAAATGAAGGCTGTAGGAAGGTGGCAATACAGGACATAATTCTTGAAAGACGGATATTATGAATAAGTTTTATTGTTCAATGCTGAATATAAAAACACACAAACTCATTGTAGAATCTTAGAAAGAACAGAAAATCATAAAAACAATAAAAATCACCACATGCAGAAATAACCACATTTGGGGAGGCTACCAGCTGGGTACAATTTTAACTCCACTCCATCAGAGTGGAGAAAATTCGGGGAGAACGAAAGTAGAAAAGTGAGAAAGACAGGGTTATATTCATGTGTTATTTAAATAACTGGAACAGAAACAAGTGGCAGGTAAATCTGAAACAGTAGAGGATTTAATCATAGGAGACTTTGAATGTGAGAGTGAGGGTGAGCAGTAGGGTGCTGCTGAAGGTTTTAGTGCAAAAGAAGGATGTGTTTGAAGCTCGGCTTGGAAAGATTAGCCTGGTGGTAGCATGCAGCAAAACTGGAGAAGGGAATGATGGGAGTTGAAAGCACTTGACAGTTTACTACGGTAATCTGGGGGAAAGTCATGCACATAACCCTAAACTAAAGAAAAAATAACAAACAGAAGAGGGACAAAACAGGAAGGACACATAATTGGAGAGATCATAAAATCCTGCACATCTTTCTTAAAGTTACAATATCTCTGTGTGTAATAATAATTTTTGTTATCTTTCATCCTATTTTTCTGTTTTTGAAAGAGAGATAATGTTTTAAGATTGTAGAACATCAATTTTGACAATCCTGTAAGAGCTGATAACTTAATTATTAAATTGTTCCATTTTTGGAACAGAATACACGAGGCAAATAGGAATGAGTTATCTTCACAAACTAAGAGGCTACAACAAGATCAAGTTTTCACAAAAATGTGGACAAAGGCCCTGATAAATATAATTTTTGCCTGAAATAAATGGGTAATAAGAATTTATCAAATGTGAATCTTTTTCATTTTAATTGTTGCATTAGTAATAATTCAAATAATATTTCTATAAATTATGTGACTTAGAAATAATAGACAATTCAGCAAGTTATTTATATTTAAATTTAAGGGGCAAATGGTGTTATGATGACAAAAGCTTAGTACCGTCCCTGCATGAATGTCTTGATTTCCTTTGCATTTTTAAATATTGTCTTGTTATTTTTTTTTTCATGACTTGTGTTAAATGGTGTTGTAATTCCTTCTGAAGATGAAAGAAACATTTAAAGTTAGAAGAGTTATTTTGTAGGAACTCTGGCTTCTTTTCCCAGATCTGACCTAGGAAATATATGACCTCATACTTCATTTTTCTAATTTCTGATGTAGAAATTGAACTTGAAATTGTAGAAGTTGAAGAAGTCATAGAAATTGAAAAATTGAAGTCCCCATCTGTATGTGTGTTTATATATACAGTCTAGGCATTCCTGAAATGTATACGTAGTATAAACATAAGTGGAAAAATTTATCTGCTAAATTTTGCAGGGTATATTCACAGAGAACACTGCAGGCATGCTTCCAGATGCCTTTGCATTCCTTATATCACTGCCTTCTGCTGCCTTAGCCAATGACTGATCAACGAGGGAGGGGAAAGCCCAGCTTCCTTGTATAAGGTTGGGGACAGCTCCAAGGCCCAAATTACTTTTCAGAGCTCTGCCTAAAGTGAACCTTCATGGGATTTTGCCCATGGCACTCTTAGCTTCTTTCTCCTTTCCTGCCTTGCATCCCATAGTTCCTTACCACCTTCTCCCAGGAGCTCTTAATATTCTCTTAGCAGAGACATCACTTTGCCGACAAAGGTCTCTCTAGTCAATGCTATGGGTTTTCCAATAGTCATGTACTGATGTCAGAGCTGGACCATAAGGAAGGGTGAGCACTGAAGAATTGATGCTTTCAAACTGTGGTGTTGGAGAAGACTCTTGAGGGTCCTTTGGACAGCAAGGAGATCAAACTAGTCAATCCGAAAGGAAACCAACCCTGAATATTCAGTGGAAGGACAGATGCTGAAGCGTCAATACTTTGACCACCTGATGCAAAGATCCAACTCATTGGAAAAGACCGTGAAGCTAGGAAAGATTGAGGACTGGAGGGGAAGGGGGTGACAGAGGATGACACGGTTAGATGCCATCATTGACTCAGTAGACATGAGTTTGAGCAAACTCTGGGAGACAGTGAAGGACAGAGAAGCCTGGCATGCTGCATCCATGGGATTGTAAACAGTCAGATACGATCGAGCAACTTAGCAACAACCTGAATCCACTTCTCAGAGTCTAATTCCGGGGAACCCAACCAAAGATGCTGTAACCTAAAGAACACAGGTGAACTAGCATAAAGCTTACTGAAAACACACTTGTCATTTTCTTTTAGAAAACCAGGCCATGGATAGGATAAGAGCGACAAGATGACCACAGTTCAGTTTAGTTCAGTCGTTCAGTCGTGTCCGACTCTTTGTGACCCCGTGAATCGCAGCACACCAGATCTCCTGTCCATCACCAACTCTCAGAGTTTACCCAAACTCATGTCCATCAAGTTGGTGATGCCATCCAGCCATCTCATCCTCTGTCATCCCCTTCTCCTCCTGCCCCCAATCCCTCCTAGCATCAGAGTCTTTTCCAATGAGTCAACTCTTCTCATGAGGTGGCCAAAGTATTGGAATTTCAGCTTCAGCATCAGTCCTTCCAATGAACACCCAGGAATGATTTCCTTCAGAATGGACTGGTTGGATCTCCTTGCAGTCCAAGGGAATCTCAAGAGTCTTCTCCAACACCACAGTTCAAAAGCATCAATTCTTCGGCACTCAGCTTTCTTCACGGTCCAACTCTCACATCCATACATGACCACTGGAAAACCATAGCCTTGACTAGATGGACTTTTGTTGGCAAAGTAATATCTCTGCTTTTTTTGTTGTTGTTGTTGGCCTATCTATTTTATTTTTAAACTTTACATAATTGTATTAGTTTTGCCAAATATCAAAATGAATCCGCCACAGTCATAACTTTCCTTTCAAGGAGTAAGCATCTTTGAATTTCATGGCTGCAGTCACCATCTGCAGTGATTTTGGAGCCCCCCAAAATAAAGTCTGACACTGTTTCCACTGTTTCCCCATCTATTTCCCATGAAGTGATGGGACCAGAGGCTATGATCTTTGTTTTCTGAAAGTTGAGCTTTAAGCCAAGTTTTTCACTATCCTCTTTCACTTTCATCAAGAGGCTTTTTAGTTCCTCTCCACTTTCCGCCATAAGGGTGGCCACAGAAGTATTTGAAAAACCATAGATTTAGTCAAAGCTTCTACATGTGCTTTTCCAGAAATATTACCATGTCAAACTTAAAAGGAGAAAACATTCAACATGATTCATCCTTTTCCTAACTAATAGCTGCAATTTACTGAACCCTTACCTATGATGACCATGTTTTAGCACCTGTACATATCTTACACCATTTAATCCTCATAACAATTTCTATGATGGGGGTGTTTTACTTTTCATATGGTAAGAGTGTGGCTCTAAGATCACACAGCTTATCAAATACCTGAACCAGGATTCAAACCCAGATCTAATCTGACACTAAATTTCATAATCTATTAATCCTTTGTCTCATTTAATATTTCTTCTGTAAGAACATCCTGCAATATCATTGGTGTCTATGTATGTTGACGTACTATTGATTTTCCTCTGAAATAGACAGGAAATGATGAGGTAGTATTTATTCAGGAACTTATTCTTCATCAAAGAACTTACATTGAAGGTTTAAGGAGCAAGATTTCTCAAATCTTTTATGAAAGTCAAATTTTGTCTGGTTCTGGTTATGTCATCGGAGAAGGCAATGGCGCCCCACTCCAGTACTCTTGCCTGGAAAATCCAATGGATGGAGGAGCCTGGTGGGCTGCAGTCCATGGGATCGATAAGAGTCGGACACGACTGAGCAACTTCACTTTCACTTTTCACTTGCATGCATTGGAGAAGGAAATGGCAACCCACTCCAGTGTTCTTGCCTGGAGAATCCCAGGGACGGGGGAGCCTGGTGGGCTGCTGTCTATGGGGTCGTGCAGAGTCAGACACGACTGAAGCGACTGAAGCAGGTTATGTCATGAAAGTGCCCTTTAAGAGGCCATCAACCACTTGCTTGACCAGCTAGTATAAAAAAGATAGAAATAAACCATTATGCAAGTGCTGAGTCCAGACAGGGCTATTATGCTCAATAACCTCATAGTTACATTCAAACATAACTACTTAGATGGTTTAGAGATAACTCTGACAAATCATTTTGCTGTGGTAGTCGTTTCTGACTTCTGAAAGCTGATCAGTGTATTAGATTCCTATTAAAACATGCAGTCACAAAGCATGTTCAGTTGTAATGTTGTATCTTTTATCTGTAACTGTGAGAAAAATCAAGAATGTCCACCCCAAGTGTGGCACAAGGAGCTGGAGCCACTTTGCTCTTTGTGGTTAGACACAACAATATATAATTCATACCAATCTTTGACTCTGAAAGCAGCATAACTCAGCTGGATGGCATTGTATGTGTCTGGCCTTACAAAATAAAAATCCCATCTTTGCATCCTGGAAACTCTTCTTTTAACCCTATGGAAGCAGATGCCTTTCATCTACAGTTCTACACCTGGTGCACCATCCTAAGGATTTTCTGTTACAACTCAAAAATTACTTGGGTTAAGAGACTCAATTTAAGAATGAATACTAATAAAGTAGAGTAAAAGCAAGAATTATTAAAGGCTGGAATGTAGAATTTTATTTCTGTAGCAGTTGATTACTTCAGAATCAGAATTCATTCATTCCTGATTGTCTCTGTAAACACGGAAAGTAATTGGATGTCATCACGGGTTAAATTATGTCCCCCCAAAAGATGTTGAGGTCCTAAGCTGTATTTGTAATTGTAACCTTATTTGGAAACAGGGTCTTTGTAAATGACTGAATTATCCATGATACACCTATTTAGAAAGTCTGCAATTCCCGTTGCTGTGCGGTGCTGTGCTAAGTCGCTTCAGTTGTGTTCAACTCTTGTGACCCTATGGACTGCAGCCCACCAGGCTCCTCTGTTGATGGGATTCTCCAAGCAAGAATACTTGAGTGGGTTGCCATTTCCCAACCCAGGGATGGAACCCACATCTCTTACATTTCCTGCATTGGCAGGTGGGCTCTTTACCACTAGCGCAACATAGGAAGCCCCACAATTACCATTATTATTGTTTACTAAGTCCTTAGCCCAGCATTCAAGGCCCTGTATATTCCTGACTCTATGTATTACTTTCAACTTCATTTTCTAATAATATCATATATTAATTATCCATAGTCTAGTCAAGCTGAGTCCTCAGAGTTTATTACACACACTGAGAAAAACCCCAACTTTCTGATTCTGTTTCTACCTTTTGGCATGTCAAGTGTCCTCTATTCTTTTCATTTATCTTAGTCCCATCTTTACTTAGGGAGCAATTAACTTCCCAGAATTCCCGTAAGAATTTTCCAGAATGCACAATGTGGGTAATGGTCTGCTACTTTGAAATGTTATACCATTTATGGTGGTGGTTTAGTCACTAAGTTGTGTCCGACTCTTGAGACCCCATGGACTGTAGCTTGCCAGGCTGCTCTGTCCATGGGATTTTCCAGGCAAGAAAACTGGAGTCGGTTGCCATTTCCTTCTCCAGGAGATCTTCTGTATCCCGGAATCAAATCGGGGTCTCTTGAATTGCAGGCGAATTATTTACCAATTGAGCTACAAAGGAAACCCTTTATGGCTTTATATTATTTGATTCTCAATCTATCTAAATGTAAGACTTGGAGAAATAAGATGTACACAAAAAAGTCCTCATACTCTCTCTAATAAGTCTGGAGAGAACAAAAGATTTGGACAATTCCTAGGTGAAGACTTATAAAACCTGCTTAATATATCAGAACACAATTCATTTGATCCATGATGTAGGATAAATAGGGCTAAAAATGCAATTTAATGAATTAGCTTTTGAAAAAAATCTTTAATTCAAAACTTTATAGCACTTTTTCAAGAGTTTTCTAGAGCACATATAGAATAATATATATCAGAGAGAGAGGGAAGGACCTTGTACTCCTAGCCAAGATTTTCTACCCTTTCAATAACTCAGGTATAGCTTGTCAACAGGAAAAAAACAACTAATGTTCTTGTACAAATATGGCACATGTAAGCAGGTAAGTGCTTAATAGGTATCATATTTTCCTACCCTGCCTGCTTTCTAAACATATAGATCAGCAAAAGAGAAAATGTTCAAGAATATATTAAGTTTGAAGAGTGCTTCGCATACCCAAATCTACTTTTTCTCTTGGTTCTTAGTGCATTTTCCAGTCTATGTTGACTTTATCTCCTGAGCACTGGAAAATTCAGTAGCTGAGTTGTCCAGGTTAATATATGAACTAAAGTTTTGTTGCTGACAACCATAACAGTGTATTTCTATAAACTATGTCTTATTCTCTACAAATGAAGGAATTGACAGCACATGAATCTTTGTAAAGATTGCCAATTTCCTTGTGGGGGAAATAGTGTACCACTTCTGCACAGACTATCCTATTCCATTGGTGAGAATCAAATCAGTCTTTATATGCAGGGTTTGTAAACCTGGGTTGACAAAGCTGCCAGGAGACATGAGGGAATGCCAGTAATTGAGATTGAGAGAATATTAGCTGATTAAACATTCAGCTCATTCCCTTAACTGCTTTCCACGATTCCTACGTTCATTACTAAGCTTTTGAAATGACCATTGAATTCTCACCAAACTCATTAAACACACCTTATGATTTTTTTCTCACTTTAGTCACTGTATACACTTAAAAGAAAATCCACAAATCTAGCACAACATTTTAATATAATTTATATGGTTTTGCTTGGATCTGTGATAAGCAAGATGTTAATGTGTGTGTGTCCTTAGGTTCATCTTTTTAAAACTGTTTTATTTCAGAGTTAGTTTTAAAATGCAAAATTAGTTTAACTTTTACACTTTTATCCTGTGCTTTTCACTAATGATATGGGAAAGGAATTTTTTTTAAAAAGTTAGCTATGCCAAAAAGCATGAAGACTGAGCAAGCCATAATCTTCCTAATAATAGATATCCTATAATCAACAGAAATGTTACACAATACTGTTTTCATTTCTCTACATTTATATATGGTTCAAGACAACGTCTTTTTCATTGTTAATTTTAAGTTGCAAACAAGCAGATGAGAAAAGGCGGGGAGACCATTACTGTCTGAGAGAATTCATGTGTTTCTTGTAGGGGTGAAATAAGAACTACATCCTGAGGTTTCTTGGAAAGAAGCCACTTATCTTCCCCAGGGGTCTAGTGGGGTTTCCTGAGCTTTTTCCTGGCAATAGTCAACTGTTGTTTATGGGACCATGCCAAGACGCCATGGGGTTGAGGAACTTCCATTTGGACGAATGGCCTGTCTGGCTCTCTCCTTGGTGCTGGCTCTTTCCAAGGCACTTGCTTCTCCAGGCTTTGTTTTAGTAAGTCAGGCTGGAAAAAGGCCACTCTGCATGTTCCTTAATGGATTAACATCCCCAGATTATTTCTTGGCTTTGTTACCTCGACCAGATCCACCTCTATACAAAGCTTTCCTAAATTGCTGCAGCGTTGTGGTATCTAAATCCTGTCTTTCTCTTGGCACTCAGCACATTTTGTGAGGCTTCATAATCCAGCTTGTGTGTGGTTTGGTTTCTACTGGGTTTGTTAGCCATTTTTGAGTAGGCCCTTGCAAACTGCTTTTTACCTATAGCACCTAGTATGGAGTAAGTCCTTGAAAAATATTATTTTTTGATACTGTCTGTGTTTGTTTGTTTTCTTGTCTTAGGAAGCAAAACATATCATTTTAAAATTATGAGTCTATCATATCGAGAAAATATTTGAGATCACAGGTCTAGGTGTGTGGCCCACCATCTCAAGTACATTAGATTTACCTTTTCTTTCCTTTTTAAATAATTGCATAAAACTTCTGATTCTTCACTGTTTCCTTCAGTGTTCTCTCTCTCTCTCTCTCAGATACTAGCACACACACACACACAAATTACCAGGAGCTTCATACACATATGCTCATCTTTCAGTAGGATTCTAAGTGTAGAAGTTAAGAGTATAGTATGTGCAGCTAAACTGATCAGTTCCTAAACCAGGTCCCATAATTAATATCTATGCAACACTGAGCAATTTTGTTACTATCTCTTTGCCTCAGTTTCCTCATCTACAAAATGGAGATGATAATAAAAACGATCTGCATAGTTTGTTGAGTTAATCATGTAAAACATCTAAAAGAACTTCTGGCTTCAAGTGATTTCTAAATATTGGCCACTAATATTATTTTGGAGTGGCTTAGATAAGATGTGACTTCTCCTTCTCTGGATCACCAAATCAGATCCAATTTCCCAAATGTTCAATTTCAACTCATTGAAGAAGTGGCAGTGATAACAGAGGCAAGGATCTAATCAAAAACTCTTGATGCTTTTCTTCTTAATGGAGGGGGTGTAAATCACCAACATTTAGCTATTTAATAGAAAAGATGCTAGTCATAAAACAGCAACTGACTTAACTAAATACATTTACTTGAACTGAAGAGAAGTTTATAAATCCTTTATAATTTGGATTTTATATGACTTTGCACAGTCACTTCTCTTCAAAGCTAGTTTCTGGAATGTTTTGTCTAAAGAGCTACTGTTGGATACATAAAAATATTAGTGAATCACAGTAGGATAAGACCAAGGAAAAGATAATCTTTAAGTACTATAGTTTGATGCTAAAATTATGTTCTCTGTTGCTTCATCTTTGTACTATTTATTGGTTTCCCCCGTGAAAAGCTTGCTAATGGGTGAAATAGCAAATCATCAAATGCTCAGTATTTAATGTGGTTTTGAAAGGACCTAAGTAGTGGATCACAATAAATTGTGGAAAATTCTGAAAGAGATGGGAATACCAGACCACCTGACCTGCCTCTTGAGAAACTTATATGCAGGTCAGGAAGCAACAGTTAGAACTGGACATGAACAACAAACTGGTTCCAAATAGGAAAAGGAGTATGTCAAGGCTGTATATTGTCACCCTGCTTATTTTACTTCTATGCAGAGTACATCATGAAGAATGCTGGGCTGGAAGAAGCACAAGCTGGAATCAAGATTGCTGGGAGAAATATCAATAACCTCAGATATGCAGATGACACCACCTTTATGGCAGAAAGTGAAGAGGAACCAAAAAGCCTCTTGATGAAAGTGAAAGAGGAGAGTGAAAAAGTTGGCTTAGAGCTCAACATTCAGAAAACGAAGATCATGGCATCTGGTCCCATCACTTCATGAGAAATAGATAGGGAAACAGTGGAAACAGTGTCAGACTTTATTTTTCTGGGCTCCAAAATCACGGCAGATGGTGACTGCAGCCATAAAAATAAAAGACGCTTACTCCTTGGAAGGAAAGTTATGACCAACCTAGATAGCACATTGAAAAGCAGAGACATTACTTTGCCAACAAAGGTCTGTCTAGTCAAGGCTATGGTTTTTCCAGTGGTCATGTATGGATGTGAGAGTTGGACTGTGAAGAAAGCTGAGTGCCAAAGAATTGATGCTTTTGAGCTGTGGTGTTGGAGAAGACTCTTGAGAGTCCCTTGGACTGCAAGGAGATCCAACCAGTCCATTCTAAAGGAGATCAGTCCTGGGTGTTCTTTGGAAGGAATGATGCTAAAACTGAAACTCCAGTACTTTGGCCACCTTATGTGAAGAGTTGACTCATTGGAAAAGACTCCGATGCTGGGAGGGATTGGGGGCAGGAAGAGAAGGGGATGACAGAGGATGAGATGGCTGGATGGTATGACCGACTCAATGGACATGAGTCTGAGTGAACTCCGGGAGTTAGTGATGGACTGGGAGGCCTGGCGTGCTGCAATTCATGGGGTCGCGAAGAGTCGGACACAACTGAGTGGCTGAACTGAACTGAAAGTAATGGAATTAAAAGATGGTTGCTCCTTGGAAGAAAAGCTATGACAAACCTACACAGTGTATTAAAATGCAGACTCATTACTTTGACCATAGTATAAACAAAGCTAGGTTTTGCTAGTAGTCATATATGGATGTGAGAGTTGGATCATAAAGAACGCTGAACAACTGAAGAAAAGATGCTTTTGAACTGTGGTGTTGGAGAAGTCTCTTGAGGGTCCCTTGGACTGCAAAGAGATCAAGCCTGTCAATCCTAAAGGAAATAAATCCTGAATATTCACTGGAAGGACTGATGCTGAACCTGAAGCTCCAATACTTTAGCAACCTGATGCAAAGAGCCGACTCATTGGAAAAAAACCCTGATGCTTGGAAAGACTGAAGGCAGGAGGAGAAGGGGACGACAGAGGATGAGATGGTTGGATGGCATCACTGACTTAACAGACACAAGTTTGAGCAAGCTCCGGGAGATGGTGAAGGACAGGAAAGCCTGGAGTGCTGCAGTCCGTGGGTCTCACGACTGAGCAACCGAACAACAAATTCTGCACAGTGTCACAAACCTCTGTCTGTAGTTCTTCAGGCACTCTGTCTATCAGATCTAATCCCTTGAACCTATTTTTCACTTCTACTGTATAATCTTAAGGGATTTGATTTAGGTCATACCTGAATGATCTAGTGATTTTCCCTACTTTTTTTAAGTCAGAATTTGTCAATGAGGACTTCATGATCTGAGCCATAGTCAGCTTCCTAGCTTCTTAGTCAGTTTTTGCTGACCATATAGAGTTCCCCATCTTCGGCTGCAAAGAATATAATCAATCTGATTTCGGTGTTGACCATCTGGTGATGTACATGTGTAGAGTCTTCTCTTGTGTTGTTGGAAGAGGGTGTTTGCTATGATCAGTGTGTTCTCTTGGCAAACTCTGTTAGCTTTTGCCCTGCTTCATTTTGTACTCCAAGGCCAAACTTGCCTGTTACTCTAGGTATTTCTTGATTTCATACTTTTGCATTCCAGTCCTCTATGATGAAAAGGACATCTTTTGGGGGATGTTAGTTCTATAAGGTCTTGTAGGTCTTAATAGAGCCATTCAACTTCAGATTCTTCTGCATTAGTGGTTGGGGCATAGACTTGGATTACAGTGATATTGAATTGCTTGCCTTGGAAACAAAGATCAATTCTGTCACTTTTGGGATTGCACCCAAGTACAGCATTTTGGACTCCTTTGTTGACTATGAGGGCTACTCCATTTCTTCCTTCTCTTGAAGACTTCTTTAAGATTTTTTTGCAAGGCAGATCTATCAGCAATATGAGCTGCATACTCAGTCGTGCGTGACTCTGCAACTCACAGTCTGTAGCCTGCCAGGCCCCTCTGTCAATTCTCTCAGTTTTTTATTGTTAGAGAAAGTTTTTCTTTCTCCTTCACTTTTGAAGGTTGAGGTTAAGAGGACTTTCCTGGTGGCTCAGATGGTAAAGCGTCTGCCTACAATATAGGAGACCCGGGTTCGATCCCTGGGTAGGGAAGATCCTCTGGAGAAGGCGATGGCACCCCACTCCAGTACTCTTGCCTGGAGAATCCCATGGAGGGAGGAGCCTGGTAGGCTACAGTCCATGGGGTTGCAAAGAGTCAGACACGACTGAGTGACTTCACTCACTCGAAGGTTAACTGCATGGGGTACAAAATTCTGTGTTGGTGTTCTTTTTTTCCCAACACTTTGAATGCTTCATGCTATTCTCTTCTTGCTTGCATTGTTTCTTCAGATGTAATTCTGATCTTTGCTTCTCTATAGATATTTTTCCTCCTCTGGCTTCTTTCAAGATTTTCTCATTTTTGATTTTCTGAAATTTGAAGGTGAAATGTCTTGGTGTAGGGTTTTGTTGTTATTTTTTAAGCCCTTAATTCTTCTTGGTATTCTCTGAGCTTCCTGGATTGATGATTTGGTGTCTGGAATTAATTTGAGGAAATTCTCAGTTATTATGCCTTCAAATATTATTCTGTCCCTTTCTTTCTTTTCTTGTTACTCCAATACACATATATTAAGCCTTTTGCAAGAATCTCACAGTTCTTGGAAATTCTGTTGCCTTTTTCAGTCTTTTTTCTCTTTGATTTCCAGTATGGGGGGTTACTATGTCAGATCCCCAAGCTCAGAGATTCTTTCCTCAACCTTGTCCAGTCTACTAAAGAATTCATCAAAGGTATTGCTCATTTCCTGTTACTAATAGTGTTTCCAATTTTCAGCACTTCTTTTTTATTTTTTTTAGAATGTCCATCTCTTCACTTACATTATCTATCTATTCTTGCATGTTGTCTATTTTTTTCCATAAAAGCCCTTAGCTTATTCACCATAGCTTAAAAACATTTTAGTATAATAATTCAAACATTCATGGCATACTTGATCCTGATTCTGATGCTTGTTTAGTCTCTTCAAGCAGTGTTGCTTTTCATTGTGCCTTGTAATTTTTTGATGAAAGATGGACACAATAAACTGGATGAGACTGTGGTAACTAGGCCCTTAGCAATGTGTGATAAGGTTTGTGGGAGGGGAAGCATGTTCTAGTCCTATGATAGGTTTGTCTTTTGACAAGCCTGGCCCTGGACTGTGAACTTCACCAGTGCTTCTCAGGTTTTTCTCTACTTTTGGTGGGACAGTATGGCTAGAGGGGACTGCAGTAGGCTCTAATAAAACCTCATCAGGTTAGGCTTTGGTAAAATCTTTCTCCTAAGGGTAGCTCTTACTAGGAAGAACAAAATGCTCTGGTGTATTTCAGAGTGGTTCTCTTTCCCCTCCCTCTGCTGGAACATAAAGGGAGTTTTCTCTGTTATTCAATGTGAGGACTTGGTAGATCTCCTATGACTGGGTCCCACTGGAGTTCCTAACCCTCAGATTTGTCCACCCTGAGTCTCCAATCCTACAGAGGTTTCTGCTTAGGTAATTTATATTCCATGTACTCTCCTGTTGACCTCTCTCCAATTTGGGGGGCAGTAGTTTGCTCTATGATCTCCTTTTCAAATGGATCTAAAAAGAATTGCTGATTTTTCAGTTTGTTCAGGTTTTTTTTTCCTTTTTGTTAAGATGGAGTGGCAACTTCCAAACTCCTTACACACTGATGGGAAACCACAAGTCTCAATTCATTACCACTTCAGTGGTTAACATCTGAATTTCAAGAAAAGAATTTGACATAGATATTTTGCTGGCGATAGCTGTGAAAATAGAAATTTTTGGTAAATTCCGATCTTGAATTACATTAGTTTAATAAATGTTTGAAGAACATATTGAGGGGAGTTTGGAAAATATTTTCTATATGAGAATATGAGTATATCATAGAAGTAGACATTCAATTAGAAGAGAAATAACATAAGGTAAATTATGACTTCTGTATTGACTAATGCTGACTAATGACTAACCTTTATTTCCTTTATTTTGTGAAATTAATATCTGAGCCTTTTCTCATGATTTTCATGTACATGAAAAAGTACTATTGACACCTTAATTCTAATGTGGAAAATATTCACATGGGTGCCTGCACTTCTCATCACTGGGAAAGGAATGTGTTATCTTTCATGGCAAAACTGTCTTTTTGTTGCAGTCACTGTGGTTGGTATTGAATCCTTGGGAGCAGGCAGCATGTGGCACAGCTTGACCTCTCAGATCAGGCAGATTAAGAACATTCTATTTTCCACCCAGTCAATGCAGGGCCTATGGTTAATGATTACTTAGAGCATAAATCCCACAGCTGATTTGCTGTCATTTGGAAATGATCAGAGCCCATGTCCAGCAAAATCTGGCAGTGACATTTTTGGCAAGGTCTTTCAATAACAGATGCTTTCAGAAAAGAGAGAGCAAGCCAGGATGAGCAGATAGGGTTTGGGTGGGGGGAGTGGAATCAGCGTATATTTCACATAAAATTTATTTTGCTTATCATTTAACCATGTACCCTCATTCTCTCAAAACAATGGGTTGATGTTGGAGTCCTGAGGGTGATCATACATTACACATCACTATGAGGATGAAAAAGCATTGCTCACTTTCTTATTCCGGGTACACAGTTGTGAATTCTATCTCCATAGTCAGAAGTGCACTGTAATAATTTCAACTACTTCAGGCAATAACGTTTTTAAAATATTCATCAGGATACTTTTTTAGGTCACTAAAAAGGGAAATTGGCAACGCCCATCTTTCTTAAAATAGAGAAGAGGATATAGAGGAGTAGAATTAAGAATTAAGGTGAAGAGTCATAAAAGAATATGAATTTCCTCACAGTAGCAAGTGTGTGGTGATTATCTCATCCCTCTGTTCATTGTTTCTATTGTTACTTTTTCTTTCTTTCTCTTCCCTTCTCTCACCTCACATTCAAACTGTGGATGCTGGTGTGCAATAGACACGACTGTGTATCTACTGGTTAAAGGGGTTGGGCTGAGCTGGGGTGGACTAAGCTTTCTAGCCTGCAAGTTTTCCTGAAGGCTTTCATCAAACCCTAGAGACCTATGTGTGTGCTTAGTTGCCCAGTCATGTCCAGCTCTTCGTGACCCCATTGGCAGGACTGCAGCCCGTCAGGCTCCTCTGTCCATGGAGATTCTTCAGGCAAGAATACTGGAGTGGGTTGCTATGCCCTCCTCCAGGGGATCTTCCCAACCCAGGGATCAAACCCAGGTCCCTTGCATTGCAGGTGGGTTCTTTACCATCTGAGCCACCAGGGAAGCCCAGTGACCTATATTACCTACATTTGAGATGTGCTCCAGAAAACACAATGTATGCAACTAGATAACTGAGCAAAATTTCAAGGGAGTCAGAGTTACCTTTTGATCATGCTCATTTTTCTTTTTTGAACTCTTGCTTTCCTGCCTGTCAGTTACACAGATCCCCAAGAGTGGCACATCTATAGCTATCCAAATCTACCAACTCTACCAAAGGCTGCTCTTAACCAAGGGATATACTACAAAATTAACCTCTAATGTTGATCCAGCTCACCTATGATCTATATTATTAATATTCTCTGAGCTTTGCTAATGTCAAGACTATATTTATTTGGACCTATGATTATATTCATAGGGCTTCTCTGGTGGCTCAGTGGTAAAGAATCCATCTGCCTGGGTCAGGAAGATCTCCTGGAGAAGGAACTGGCAAACCACTCTAATATTCGTGCCTGGGAAATCCCATAGACAGAGGAGCCTGGCAGGCTACAATCCATGGGGTCTCAAAAGAATCGGACATGACTTAACGACTAAACACCAAATGTATAATCATAGACATCACTACAAATGACTGACAGGCAACTCTTTCTGAAGTATCCACATGTAAAATGAGTATCTTTAGAACAAATTATTCTTGAATAATAACATGCTAGATTGAAGATGAGGAAACAGTACATCTATAAGAATTTTGGTAATTTTTCTCCTCTTGTGATATGTATGAATCAGTATAGTATAGAATAGCTTATGCACACTCAGTCCTGTCTGACTCTTTATATCCCTGTGTACTGTAGCCCACCAGGCTCCTCTGTCCATGGAATTTTCCAGGCAAGAATACTTGAGTGGGTTGCCATTTCCTTCTCCAGAGGATCTTCCTGACCCTGGGATGGAACACACATCTTTTTCCGTCTCCTTCATTGGCAGGCAGGTTCTTTACCAACCGAGTCAAACAGCTATTAAAATGACCTAAAAATATAAAGATAGATAAGGCAAGACTGATATGGAAAAACTGCCATCACTGACATGCAGCTTTCATCAGACCCAAGTCAGCAGCTCTATGTGTTGCCATCTCCCAGGAAGTGGGAAGAGAAGGAAAAAATACATATTGTTTTTACTCCCATTCCATTGATCAACCCAGAGTCACAGGAACTCACAAACTGCAAAGGAGGCTAGGAAACATATTCCCTAGCGAAGAAAACATATTCTTATACATATTACCATGCTTTAAAGAATGTGACCATTACATTACCGAAGAAAAGAGAGACTGGTTAGTTTTAGATAAAAATAAGCACTACAGCACTGTTTTTGTAAAACAAATGCAAAATTTGGTCCAGAAGACACAGTACCATTAGATAGATTTGATGTTAGTTCAACTATATTACTCAGAGAGTTTTGATTCCTACTGTGATTGCAATCTGATAAGGTTATTTCTTGAGGTGAGTCAAGAAAAGCTCCACGCGAGCATGAACCCATGTACCGCAAAAAACAAAGACAGAGAATGTGTTCTTATCAGCTTTGAAGATGACATAAATGTGGTGGGAAAATCAGTTCACAAAATGACAGAATCCAAATTCCATAAAATCCTGGCAGGCTGACACTAAAAAGATGGGAATTAATACATATTGAATGGAAAGTGGCTTTAAGCTCAAAACAACTCTACAAATACAGAATGATTTAGCAATTCATATACTAAAGGTATGAGTTTCCTTAAGCATAATCCAATACACATTAGTACTGAGGCACAGCTGCCCAAGAGCTAAAAACATTTTTAAAATGGCAAGCAATGATTCTGCTGAATTCTGCATCGAATTGGACACATCTATACCACTGTTATTAAGATAAGTGCCAAATTTGGAGAGGGCTTCAATAACACAGACATTTACTTCATATCTGGAATGACTGAAAGAACTATGAATATTTTGAAGAAGACAAGGCTTATGAGAGACAATGAATGACGACAAATCAGCAAGTAGTTGAAGAACTATCAAAAGAATATATAATCCTCTAGGACCAAACTGGAATATTTGGATTATACAGAGAAAGATATTCAATTAAGTCTAGGAAAGTTATTTCCAATAATAAAACTGTGAAAATGGTATACCTTTGGGGGAAGCAATATGTCTAATCTATATTCTTCCATAACATTCAAAGTTTCTACCAATTCAGAGATTCCATAACATCATTACATATCTTTCAGCAAAATGATTCCTTTAGCTGCACATATGTATAGTTATACTGGTATATATACTAACATGCTCATAATTAGTCCATTAGAAATAAGAAAAATGGCAAGGGTTTCCTGTGTAGACAGGGAACTATATTCAATATCTTGTAATAACCTATAATGGAAACCTCAGATATGCAGAGGATACCACTCTAATGGCAGGAAGTGAAAAGGAACTAAAGAGCCTCTTGGTGAGGATTAAAGAAAAGAGTGAAAAAGCTGGCTTAAAACTCAACATTCATAAACTAAGATCATGGCATCTGGTCCCATCACTTCAGGCAAATAGAAGGGAAAAAGTGGAAGCAGTGACAGATTTTATTTACTTGGGCTCCAAAATCACTGCAGATAGTGACTACAGCCACGAAATTAAAAGACATTTGCTCCTTGGAAGGAAAGCTATGACAAACCTAAACAGAATATTAAAAAGCAGAGACATCACTTTGCTGACAAAGGTCTGACTAGTCCAAGCTATGGTGTTTCCAGTAGTCGTATGTGGATATGAGAGTTGGACCATAAGGAAGGCTGAGCAAGGAAGAATTGATGTTTTCAAACTGTGGTGCTGAAAAAGACTCTTGAGAGTCCCTTGGATTGCAAAGAGATCAAACCAGTCATTCCTAAAGGAAATCAACCCTAAATATTCACTGGAAGGACTGTTGCTGAAGCTGAAACTCCAGTACTTTGGCCACCTGATGCAAAGACCTGACTCACTGGAAAAGACCCACATGCTCTGAAAGATGGAAGGTAAAAGGAGAAGGGGCAACGGAGGATGAGATGGTTAGATATCATCACCGACTCAATGGCCATGAATTTGAGCAAACTCCAGGAGATAGTGGAGGACAGAGGAGCCTGGCATGCTGCAGTACATGGGGTGGCAAAGTGTCACACACAACTTAGCGACTGAACAAAAACATAATGGGAAAAATATTAAAAAGAATTTATATGTGCGTGTATATATATATATTGTGTGTGTATCACTAAATCACTTTGCTGTTCATCTGAAAATAACACAATATTGTAAATCAAATATAGTTCAGTAAAATAAATAAATGTAAGAGACTCTTCTTCCATGAGTAACCTAAAAACTTTCCCTATGAATTACAAAGGACAGTTGAAAATTGTTATCCAAAGCTGATACGTGAAAGCACTGTGAGGCTTAGAGCTCATTATGGGTGTAAAACTGTGTACAAAAGTGATCAACCTTATATATCAGCATATTCTTCATCTAGGTATAAGGAGGGTCACACAGTTCTTTAATTCTAAATGACAATTTCAGAATGTGAATGCTATCAATGGAGATTGACAAGGAAAAGTGATACTTGAAGTATCCTTTAAGCTTCAGATTTTTGTTATTTACCTCAAAAGTCGTAGTCACAACATTAATAAAATTTATATTCATTGAACCAGAAAGGAAATTATGGGATTATATTACATATTTCAGCTATATGGGCATCATTTTATAATACCTCTCAAAACAGAAATTCAGAAATATCTTAGACCTCCCTCCCTTGACTATTCTAGTCCAAGTTAATTATTCATACCTCTGTGTTCCTGTGGTATCTCATATATATGTTCATTATAGTGCCACCGCTGCTGCTGCTGCTAAGTCACTTCAGTTGTGTTCGACTCTGTGCAACCCCATAGATGGAAGCCCACCAGGCTCCCCCGTCCCTGGGATTCTCCAGGCAAGAACACTGGAGTGGGTTGCCATTTCCTTCTCCAATGCATGAAAGTGAAAAGTGAAAGTGAAGTTGCTCAGTCGTGTCCGACTCTTAGCGACCCCATGGACTGCAGCCCACCAGGCTCCTCCATCCATGGGATTTTCCAGGCAAGAGTACTGGAGTGGGGTGCCCTTGCCTAACCACATTGAACTTAACCACATAAAATTCAAGCATGTTGTTTTCCATGTTGGGTAGTGCTACAGACTATGTATAAGGGAATTCTATTTCTTAAATGTGATCCACACTCTCATATCACCTCTCTCATTTATTCATTATTCAGTGAATTATGCCAAACATTATTCTGGGAACTAGGTATGGCTCACGGGAGGTACTTGAGGAATAAACATAAAAACACATCTTTACGACTCAAAAAGATATATACTGTTTTAATAAAGAAATATGTATTATCTGAAAATCAAAGAGACCTCACAGAGAAAGTAGCATTTGAGATGAGCTGAGAGAAAAGGTAAGATTTTGCATTTAGAGGCTTCAAGGAGAGTGCGGAGGCATCGCAGGCACATGGCAATGCAATTATACCATCTCATTTCACCCATTAGCTTTTGAGTTTCTCAGAGCCAGAGATAGCATCTTACTCACTGTGTTAGCTTGCTAGGGCTACTGTAACAAGGTACTACAAACTGGATACAAACCAAAGAAATGCATTTTCTCATAGTTCTGGAGACTAGAAATCCAAACCGGAGTTTTTGTCCAGGTCATGTCTTCTATGGAGCATCTAAAGGAGGATCTTTTCTTGCCTCTTCCAGCTTGGGGTACCACATGCATTCCTTGGCTTATGGCAACATAACTTCAATCTCTGCTCTGTCTTCATGTGGCCATCCTCTCCCTGTAGACGATGTGGTGTCTCTACATTATCTTCCTTCTCTGTATGTCTGTGTGCCTTCACATGGCGTTCAATTCTTTCTGTGTGTCTATGCCGTGATTTCCCTATTCTTGTAAGGACATCATTTATATCGGACTAGGGCCCACCCTAATGACATCATCTTAATGTGATGACTGCTGCAAAGACCCTATTTCCAAATAAGTTCACATCCACAATTACCCAAGATTAATATTTTGACACATCTTTTGGGGGGACACAATTCAATCCATAACAATCAAATTTACAATGTAAATATCTATCAATGAATCTACTAAATTTTTGGCACCTGGTACACATTGGCTAAATAAAATGTTCTTTCTTATATCCTACTGAAATCCTCACATTGTCATTTAAAATTATCTAATTTACTATTGATTCAGGAAAACTTAGAAATAAATGATTACTATCATATGAAAATATTTGAGGTACTTGAAAGTTGTATTGTCACCCTTAGCTGTGTATTTCTCCAATTAAACTATTCAAATACTTTTCCCTATAAATCCTAGTTTCTAGCTCTTCAATCATCTTTGTTACTACCCTCTGTATTCCAACATGAACTTATAATTTATCCAATCAGAAATACATTTTGGGCTATGTCAGACACTCAAAAGATTTACTATGCAATATCATTTTTCCTAAACCCCTGTTTCCTTTTCTTTGTAACATTTTGTCCACATTGTTAACATGGAGACATTAAATGCTTTATAATAAATTTTGGGTTTGAATTTAATCATTTTTAATGAGAAATTATCAAAAATATGGCTAGAAAACTCATCTGTAAACTTGATGATTTTTTTATACTTTAAAATGAGAAAAAAATCATATTGAAAATTGCTGAAGTATGACCTGACATGTTTCACCTAACCTCCAAAGATAACTTTTCCGTTGTGTTTTATTAAATTCTGTGAGGCACAGCACTCTCTGTCAATTCAGGGCTCTCTGCTACCTATGGGTCTTATTTTACATCAAGAGCAGCTGAACTTCACACCTATATTTGCCACCCTTCTGGATCCTTCCTCCTGAGCTTATTAACAACATCCAGCAACTACCTGGAAGACATACTGCAAGAAAAAATTAATGTTTTCTGCAAGGAGCAAAAAAGCTTTCTATTCCCATATGTCAGCACTGCAGAGCAGGCCTATTGCCAAAAACTAATAGCATTTAAACAATAGTTCATTCAGGTGAGAGTTATGAAAATGCTCCTCTTCTGAGATGATTCACTAGATCTTATTATTCAAAAGTGAGAATAAAATTGGTTGATTTTGCATCTAAAAACTGAACGCATTGAAAACGAAGCCAGAGATCTGATCCTTAGTCCAAGATCCCTAGTCCAAGTTTCTCACATAACTTGCTCTTTGACAACGAATTTTCACATGACCTCAGCATCTCCATTTTCTCACATGCAAAATTAAGAGAAAACAACCTCTTACCTACTGATTATGAGGATAAAGAGAAATCACAAGCAGAATAACTCAGACTGTAAGGCGCTGAGCATATTTCAGATGTTAATATGCCAACTTGGAATTTTAAAAAAGCTAAAATCTATAAATCAAGAAAACGACAAAAGAGCATCATTGCTGATTAACGGTTACTCACCACTCTGTGTCTGCACTTTGGGAAATTATCTTTTTATGTTCTCTTTGTGTGTGGACTTTCAACCCAGAATATAGTATGAAAATTTCATATTATTATTGCCTTACATTTTTTCTGATAAATCTTTTCTCCCACAGTACTTTGCAGGAGAGAACTATATGCTGTGGAGTTCAAGGTCATAGAAAGTCACATATCCAACCTTCTGGGCTGAGGAGTAATAAACTCAGTACAGCACTTTCTCCTGGTTTGAGACTTAACATCTGTTGCCATCTAGAAATGAAAATGCAGTTTTGTGTATAGAATTCAAACACGTGGAACCAGCTAAGACTGTAATAAGGAAAAGTAAAAACGATTGTTAACATTGAACCCTGTTTTAGTACAAAATTATCAATAAAGTTGATGAAGGTCACCTGACTTGAGTAAATGTTTTGACATAGTCTTGACAGACAAACCTAGACCAAATATAAGACAACAAAAGTATGAGCAGTGAGACTGCATGATTTTTATTTTATTGATATTTTAGCTTCCCTGTATTTCCTAATTTTCTTATAATGAACACCATTTACCTGTGAAATCTAAATAAATAATTTAATTGATTTATTAATCATTACCCAATCTTGAAGGCTAAACATTAACACCATATCCTTCATGAAGCCTTTAGCAACTCCTAGTTCAACAATAATAGCATTCCTGTTTGAATTAGAGCTATTTGATAACATTTTATTTTTCTTACAAACTCAAAAATTGCTTCCACAGATTCAACAACGAATGTTCAGGGTCTGTATTAGGTTTATATTTGTATGCACTTGTATGTCTAGCACAGTGCCTTGTAATAAATATTTACTGAATTTGTTGAATTGAGAAGGTCATGATGACAAAACATGATAAATCATTGGCACCAACTACAACCATTTGGTCTTATTTGATTATAGATGAGAAACCTAACATATGAGTTGGGAGAGGTTTTTTAAAAGCATTTGAAAATACACTTTGAAAGAGGTATTAAAATGAATGAACAGCCAGTTGGAGTTTCAGGGTAGAGAAATGAGGTGTGAATTCAGCTCCAAATAAATATGTTTAACTGTCTGACAGAAAATGTTGCCATAAGATATTAGAACTCAGAGAGAAGACAGAGATTCAACGTATTGAGAAATCAATGTGATGAGTATCCACAGAAAGGTTAAGACTCTCAAAAAGCTATTTGAAATTGTTATAAGCAATCGTATTCTGGAGGGAGAAATGTGACTGTTCGATATTCTAATGTGATAAGTTGTCTTATCTGGGATCTGTGAGGCCAAAGGAAGTGTTCCTAGGAAAAGTGCACCTCTAATGTATGTTGGTAAACTTTGTACAGTTGGTGCTAGCATTTGAATATATATTAAAATATACATCTGTGGATAGAAGGTCTTTGTTATTCAGTGATAACCTTGCTGCTTCCTCAGTTAGCCCACAAGGTAAAAAGAGGGTTACTTCCTGGAATAAAAGTCACTCTCCTGTTCATGCTTCATCACACAAATCACTAACGATTAGGGCTCTCCACTCTCTGGCATAGGACACCGACTCCTGTCTTTCGACACTACAAAGTGATTCTGGCCACAGAAGACACAAAACACTTAGGTCATGTTGTTTAGCTCAATATGCTACCTTTGCTTAAGTGATACACACAGTGACACTCTGCTCATATCGTCCTCCAATAAGAATTTGTAGTCTCAGCTACTGAGAGTGCTGTCAGCAAATAGCCTTCACCTGTGTGCCCCTTCATTCCTTGCTTTGGCTGCAGAAAGCCACCTTGGCCAAGTTCAAACCTTTCAGAGAGGGGGGCATATTAACTGATAGACTGAAGCAAGATTATAAAGGCCAGACCATTTCCCCCTAACTCAAGACAACTGTGATGGGTCATTTTAGCTCCAGAGATCCCGGTGGGATCAGTTGAAGTTGATGTTGGGTCTACAACAGGGTGAAACAGACAAACTTGGAAGTTGACTTTCATTAATTGATTAATAACCCAAGCAAGGACTCAAAGAAAATAATAATAACAGAATATTAGAGAGCATTCTAGGCAGTATGACTAGTTTATAGGAATGCCATCAGCAGAGCATGGCATGGATGAAGCTGGGAAAAGTAAGCTTCATAAAAGAAAGAGTATCACTAAATTAAGCTGAAGAAACAGGTGGCAAAGACTATGGCTGACTACAGCTGATCTTGGCAGTAGGAAGGCATGACCATATTACAATGGGAACACTGAAAAGGAGTAAGAGAAAGGTGGATTTCATTTGCTAAACAATGAGAAGTTAGTGAGTTTTTAAAATAGGAGATGAGAATTTTGTTTTAGGAAACTTTAAAGGAGTCAGCATGGAAGACGGATTTGAAAGGGCTCAGTAAAGCTGGATAGGCAGAGGGTGACATTAGGAAGCTGTTACACCTATCCCACCATAATGGAAGCCAGAGTGTAAAATAAAAAATTGTGTGTGTGTGTGGAGAGAGGGAGAGAGATGGGGCACAATTTCAAAAAGAATTTGAAAGAAGAAATAGCAGAAAGAATTGTATTATAAGAGGTTTGCTATATGTGAATTAAATTGAGTAGCAGTCCTTCCAAAACTTTTCCTACATGTCAAAGATCATTTCACAAATATGGTTTATTGAACACTTAAATCTATCAATATTATACCAAGTACTTTTAGGTATATTTCATTAAGTCGCCTACTCCTGTAAGAGAGAATTTCGCTTTCTAGTTTGCAAATAAAAAATCTATTTTAAAAGATCAGAATTTAGAAAAGGTCAGAGAGCTTTCCAATATCACCTAGCTAAAAAATACCAGAACTGAAATTTTAACACAGGCCTATTTGAACTAATTGTTACCTCTCGTTACTATACTTCTATATATCTAAAATATGAAAATTTCAATATTAAGAGTTTCCTTCTTTATTAAGTAATGTGGGGCAAGAAATTTCAAATCATCTATCCATGATCACTTATTGATGCCAAAATATTAATATTTTTGAAGTACTGCTGCTGCTAAGTCACTTCAGTCGTGTCCAACTCTGTGCGACCCCAGAGACGGCAGCCCACCAGGCTCCCCCGTCCCTGGGATTCTCCAGGCAAGAACACTGGAGTGGGTTGCCATTTCCTTCTCCAATGCATGAAAGTGAAAAGTGAAAGTGAAGTCGCTCAGTCATGTCCGACTCCTAGTGACCCCATGGACTGCAGCCTACCAGGCTCCTCCATCCATGGGATTTTCCAGGCAAGAGTACTGGAGTGGGGTGTCATTGCCTTCTCCGAATATTTTTGAAGAAGTCTAACCCTAAGCCATTATGTCACATGGAACTCTTAAGAGTAATAAATGGTCTAAAACTAAGGCTTCAAGGCAACTACAAGTTCCCTCTACTCCTCTTGGCACAATTTATTAACAGATGCTGGCATATTCTTTTGTAAACTCATATCTTCTTAGTACGTTTAGAAGTCCTTTATCCTCTACTTAACAGTTTGCTTCTTCAGAGATTCATTACTTTTTTCACTTGGAAGTTTTTGTGCTACTGAAGAAAGTACAGGCTATTTACAAGATGTTTTGTTTTATTTTCTCTGATGTTCAGTCCAGAATTCAGTGAGAAAGAAACTTTGCAGCAGGTCAGTGATGAAAATAGAACATAGAAAACATGCATTTTGGAAACTGAAACTGACTTCGGCCCAGTGATAGAGCTGCCTTACTAAAGAATGTTTAGGGAAGTATTCATATTACATTCTTATTTGCATTACATATCCTCAGCTATGTCTAGAAGGAGTTACCAAGACATATCTTGTAATATTACCTAATTCAGAAGGATCATGCTCTGTAGACAATGGAGTAAGTTCTGAGTGAAGATAAACCTATTCAAGTTTGTTGGCCAATTGCCTACCAACAGCTCACTCAGGACACTCTTGCTGCTGCTGCTGCTGTGAAGTCGCTTCAGTCGTGTCCAACTCTGTGCGACCCCATAGACGGCAGCCCACCAGGCTCTGCCGTCCCTGGGATTCTCCAGGCAAGAACACTGGTGTGGGTTGCCATTTCCTTCTCCAGTGCATGAAAGTGAAAAGTGAAAAGGGAAGTCGCTCAGTCGTGTCCGACTCTTAGCGACCCCATGGACTGCAGCCTACCAGGCTCCTCCATCCATGGGATTTTCCGGGCTGGAAAATCTGGAGTGGGGTGCCATTGCCTTCTCCCAGGACACTCTTAGATATATGATAATTATTATAATCTGACCATTTACATTAACTTTATAAAAGGGATATCTTCACAAATTTCTGAAACTCAACTGACTGAATATTTATATATTCCATATATTTCATTACTGCAGAAGAGATTAGTGAAGAACCTAGAAACTCTTGAACTGTCAAAACCTAGGTGGGGGTCCTTAAAGTCAGCCTGGATTCATAAGAAGGCCTCTTGATCACCTTCCATGGAAATGAAGCTGCATTTTCTGGTTATAATGTGTATCTTAGCCACTCACTTTGTTTTCAATCCCTTAACCATGGTGGTGGTGGTTTAGTCACTAAGTCGTGTCCGACTCTTGCGACCCCGTGGACTGTAGCCTGCCAGGCTCCTCTGTCCATGGGGACTCTCTGGGCAAGAATACTGGAGTGGGTTGCTATTTCCTTTTCCAGGGGATCTTCCTGACCCAGGAATCAAACCCAGGTCTCCTGCATTGAAGGCACATTCTTTGCCAACAGAACTATGAGGGAAGCCCTCCCTTAACCATGCCTCCTTCTAAATCAATTCAAGGTCATGGACAAAACTCTTATTTAAAGGCAATATTCCATGCAAATAATTTATTGATATGCTGCAGGAAAGCACAAATAGAGGGAGAGTGACGCTACAGAGAGTTACGGAAGTGTGTCCATTCCTGTATTACATGGCCAGGCCACCTTGGGATAAACTGCTACCAATGGTTGAGTATAGAAACATAACATTTGTCAATAGAACTTAACATTCTGAGAAGTGTCATCATGGTGACAGGTTAATTGCGTGGAATAATCATTTCAAGCAGGAAATCAAAAGGATTAGCAATGAATTGCATTTTGTAAAACACACATACAGTATATCCTCACACACAGGAAAAATTATATACCCCAAGGAAGCATTAGATTCATGTTTGGGTTTATTGAGACCATGGTATATGTGTGTATGTGTGTGTGTGTATAATATTTTATGGGAGATGATAACAATGGACAATATCAATATCATTTGGGTAACTAATAAATGCTCATTAGGAACTTTTGGAAGTCTTTACATTTGTCCTTTGATGATAGCATTATAGAAATATAACAAAAGCTCATTGAGCTTTGGACTTTAGGGTTTTTCTAGATTTTTTTTTTTTTAATGTGGACCATTTTTAAAGTCTTTATTGAATTTGTTACAATATTGCTTGTGTTTTATGTTTTGGTTTCTTGACTGTAAGGCACGTGGGATCTCAGCTCCCTGACCAGGGTTCAAACCCACACCCCCTACATTGGAAGGGGAAGTCTTAACCACTGGACCACCAGGGAAGTTCTGAGCTTTTGACTTTAATGTCCCTACTTTGAGAGGCCCTCCTTGACTGCCCAGTCTAAGGTAACTCCCTTTCTCTAACACATTACTCTGCTTTTTTATTGTCCACTAATATATCATTATTTAATATTTTCTTGTACATTTAGGTAATTATTTTCTGTCTTCCTCAACTAGAATTTAAGCTCTGTAAAAGTAGAACTTATTTTGGTTTTGTTTACCAGCATGTCCTCAATATCTGGCATATAATAGGATCTCCATATGAATGCATAGAAAACATCTTTTTAAATGACTCCAACCTTGGATGATATTTCAACTAGTATTTATTAAGGGTATGTATTATGTCTGACTCAGCTATACCAATAATTATGACTTTTAATCTTCAGAACAACCTTGTGAAGTGAGGATTAATTACACCTTCTAAAGATGAGAAACCAAGGTTCAGAAATCTTCTCTTCACTCTTCAGTTTCCCACATGGTACATTTCTACACAAATTGTCACATGATCATGTGCTCTTATTGTGGTTTCCAGTTTTTTGCTACTTGTGGGTATTATCAACTATATGTTAAACTCCTCAACATAGGGATAGTGTCTTCTATTGACTTTATCTTCACATTTGTATTCATCATGGTGATAGACATGATAGAGTTGTAGGTAAGAAGTGAAATAGTTAAGTGGTTACGTAAACAAGATGGAAAATACATCCCCATAACTGGAGTGGAATGTGATCCTGTGTAGAGGTCATGGAATTTCCCCTCAATCTATTCCTAGCTAGGAACTCAAGATCAACTAACATATCTGGACTGACTCAAAGCTAATAACGGGGATCAAGCAGTTCTCTGTTTTGGGATTCCTTGGCAAGGAGGAAAAAAGCATGTACAATTGTACAAGATTCCCCACATCTGCATCTCTATGGCTATAGATTAGCAAACTAAGGCACAGAAGCAGAGCAACTTGCCAAAGGCCAGACAATTATTTAATGGCTGATAGAGAATTTTGGCAGTAGATGCTGTAATTGAAATTCTAACACTTAAAAATCAAGGTCTGAGCCAGTTCTGAATTCATCCTCCACCTTTAGAATATGTGGGTCTTATGAAGTAGTTGATTTCTTCCCATTGGAACTTGGTTTTCATTGTCTGTTTTCAGAGTGCTTGGTTTAAACCATCTTAAAGCCATAGGTTTTAACCATATTAATAAAAATAAGGAGCAAATGTTACATGTATTTAAAAAATTGTATGATAATAATAGTATATTTGTCACAAATAGGCATTTTTGAGTAGTCAAAATTCTTAGCACTTAATTTTTTCTAAATAAATTTTAAATTGATAAAGAGTTCAAGCTAGATCTTTTGCTATCTACTCTTGCTTTCATTATATTATTTTATATAATATAATATAAAGTTAGTATCAGGGGCTTCCTGGGTGGCTCAGTGGGTAAAGAATCCTCCTGCAACGCCAGAGACACAGAAGACTCGGTTCAATCCCTGCGTCAAGAAGATGCCCTGAAGGAGGGCATGGTAACCCACTCCACTGTTCTTGTCTGAGAATCCTCTGGACAGAGGAGCCTAGCAGGCTTTAGTCCATAGGGTGACAAAGAGTCAGACACGACTGAAGCGACTGAGTACGCATAGTTCCTATCTGTGAAATTTCCTTTTATTAATTAACTAGCAAAACATAATGAGTTAGACATGCTATTGTGTGTACTTCGGGCAACCTTCAAAAGTGAGATACGGTTATTGTTTTCTGTTCTATAGTCCTAGAACACAGTGACATTTAAATAATGCGAGAGATAAATAAAACAGGTGCTGAAGTTTGAATAATACTGTCCTTTAAGACTTTTAACAGCACTGTAGACTATTTCAGGTGATTCTAGTGTCCTTATAGAGCCATGACACATTCTATTTACATTATAACAGATATAAGATGTGTATAAATGATTAAAAACATACTTTTTAAAAAAAATACCTTATCTCTATGAAGTAGTCATAAATTAGATATTATTAAGCATTTCTACTAGATTAGGATTCTTTTTTTTTTTTTTTTTTAGATTAGGATTCTTATCCAAGAGAAATTTCCTTACCTTTCCTAAAATAAAGCTTTAGATAGCCAGAGGAAATAAGCAAGAGGAAACGAAGTCTTTGAATTATCTAGTTTGATAAAGATACTTTCACCAAACACCACCTTTTTAACACATAGCTTCTTCCTTATTCATACTTCATTATTCATTATTGACATTTGCAGTTTAATTTCTTCTTGCTCTCTAGTAAAAGAATTTTGTCAATTTCAGAAGTGATTATTAAAAGATCTCATTATAGTTTTTCTAAAAAACATTGAATGTATTAGGAAAATATGTAAGACTTGATTTAAAAGAGTGAAATGGATTCTACTGGCACAAAAAACATGTTACTTATATACAGATTGTTCATTTTAATAACAAAACCTGTAAATATAGGCTGGGTAACATATTTGCACACTAACCAAAATATAACCTAAACCATATTATCATAATCTAATTGCTTTATTATAGAACTCAACTCTTTTAAATTAGCTACAAAATATCACATTTAAAATTTTTGTGTGTAGAAAAATATATGCATTTGTAATCATGAGATCATGTTAAATAGAGATCTTACTTGGAAAAGCAAATTAAGCAAAATCCATTATTTATTTTAATATTGAAAGAATACTAAAATCTGCTAAAGGCATAAAGTGTCAAGTACATAACTCATTTTAAATTATTATCAAGTTTCCCTTTATGTACAAGAAAATGGTACTCCCTCTCTGCAGTAATGCAGAACAGTTTTCCCGTTTTCAGAATTCTTATTTGAGAGTTAACACAAGCTCCAGACTTGCATGTGCCCTATTGCTCACCTAAATCTACATCTTCCAGTTTACAAATAAAGGGAATGTGTGCGTACTCAGTTGTGTCCAACTCTTTGTAGCCCACCAGGCTCTTCTGTCCATGGGATTCTCCAGGCAAGAATACTGGGGTGGGTTGCCATTTCCTTCTCCAGGGGATCCTTCCAACCCAGGGATTGAACCCATATCTCCTGCATCTCCTGCACTGGCAGGAGGATTCTTTACCACAGAGCCACAAGGGAAGCCCCAGGGGAATGAAGTATGCTATTAAAAGCCATACTTTAAGAGCAGATTCTTTTAGAATAGCTTTATAGTGTATGTTCCTAAATGCTCAGCATGTGTTTAATATGTATATCTTAGGAATAGATCATTTTATTTGCACATCACAATAGAATTATTGAGCTAAGAAAGCAACATGGTAAATATGACATTCATTTGGATCTCATGAATTATTAAATTTCATCAATTTGTCCAGTATTCAACTTCTCTAAGAATGCAGGATGACCTCATTTCAGAGACACACTTTTAATGTATTGATTTTCCATCCAGAAAATTATATCATTTGGTGCTAAAGAGAAGAGACTTTTATTTTAGGAAAACATAATTTTTAGCTTTGAAATTATCAGAGGAGGCTTTGCCCAGTTTACAAAGTGATATTAACAGCAGCATTGATAAAGATAAACACTTAGATCAACTGATCAAACTACTATGTAGAATATAAAGTGGATGACCCCAGACTAAAAGGATTTGAGATCCTCTTAGAACAATGTGTGCACAACTTTCAATAAATACCACATTATTTTACACTTTCTGATTGCTCATAATATTGTATATACTCACATTGCTCTCCAGAATGAGCAGGTCTTGCATCTCTCATGGACCCAAAGCCCTCCAAACCAAGGAATCCATTTTTTTTTCACCTCTAAGTATCTAATTTCATGCTCTAACCACAGTAGAGAATAAATCCTAGCTAAGTAAGGTAAATTTATATTATAGACATTGTGTTGGAGAAGACTCTTGAGATTCCCTTGGACTGCAAGGAGATCCAACCAGTCCATTCTAAAGGAGATCAGTCCTGGGTATTCTTTGGAAGGACTGATGCTGAAACTGAAACTCCAATATTTTGGCCACCTCATGTGAAGAGTTGACTCATTGAAAAAGACTCTGATGCTGGGAGGGATTGGAGGCAGGAGGAGAAGGGGACGACAGAGGATGAGATGGCTGGATGGCATCACTGACTTGATGGACATGAGTTTGGGTGAACTCCGGGAGTTGGTGATGGACAGGGAGGCCTGGCGTGCTGCAATTCATGGGGTCGCAAAGAGTCAGACATGGCTGAGCGACTGAACTGAACTGAACTGACATTGCTAAGATATTATGAATCTAGGCAGAATTCAAGGATTTTCAAGAAAACTTATTCACTCAATATATTTGTGGAAAGCTGAGAATTAGGCTTTCAAGACTGTGGATGGATATGATCATCTGAACTTGGTCCTTACATAGGTTAGAAGAATGACAATAGTCACTTAACTTGTTTGAAAGAGTAAGTTGTAAACGATGCGAATTCAACAAAAATTGATGAAGTGTAGGCTATGTGTCAGAGAAGGCAATGGCAACCCACTCCAGTACTCTTGCCTGGAAAGTCCCATGGATGGAGGAACCTCGTAGGCTACAGTCCATGGAGTTGCTAAGAGTCGGACATGACTAAGCGACTTCACTTTCACTTTTCACTTTCATGCTTTGGAGAAGGAAATGGCAACCCACTCCAGTGTTCCTGCCTTGAGAATCCCAGTGACAGGGGAGCCTGGTGGGATGCCATCTATGGGGTCACACAGAGTCGGACACGACTGAAGCGACTTAGCAGCAGCAGCAGGCTATGTGTCAGGGACAGTGCTGAGATATGAAAGTAGTTTACAGTGTAATGGTGAGCACATCCTACCAAAATCAAATTATTTCAATATAATATGGTGACTCAGCTGAGTTCTCTCCAAGTCATAGCTTTGGATGAAGGCTTGAGTATTAGCAATTTCTATGGACACATGATCCCAGGTTGGAGAAGGAAATGGCAACCCACTCCAGTATTCTTGCCTGGAGAATCCCAAGGACAGAGAAGCCTGGCGGTCTACAGTCCATGGGGTCATAAAGAGTCAGACATGACTGAGTGACTACCACCCACTCATGATCCAAGGTAGGAAAGGTACAGGATGGATACCGTGATGATTCTGGGATCATCTAAGGAGCCTTATGAAATATATTTCAGAACTGTCAGCCCCAAGGGTTGAAAAGGTGAAACATTTATCTATCAGCTCCAGTCACACATCAAGGGTGCTTCCACTACATTAATTTTAGGAATATTCAGGTTTCCTGTGCATAAGAGTTGGCACATTCCCACAGTCATCCCATGCTAAGACAAAGAGAAGCCTGGGCAGTAAATGTCCTGCCCAGTTGTACCTGTACTGACACAGCCAAGGATTACTTGGGTTACATCATTCCTGCCTGGGAACACAGGCTGAAATACAACATAGAGCTTAGAGAATACTGAAATGCTCGATTAACATGGTAAATGCTAAGATCAAGAATGATGTAGAAGCAAAGAAAAGGAACCGTACTTGGGCTTTAGGGAAGACTTCTGAGATAATATTATGGTCGGATAGAGCAAAATAAAAATGTAAGAAGATGATGCTGATACTCCCAATGGAATCAGATCCTAAGGATCATGATTAAGAATACCAGGCTTTAAGTACCCTAAGCTACAGATTCAGAAGAATCACGACCTGTTCAGATCAGCCACCTCTCCACGGGACGCACTGGATGAGAGCCATTTCACACCAGCTTCACTCCAACCCTTGTAAATAAGGTAAAAGCCTTCTCCCATGAAGGAAGTAGTTCTCTCTCTCCTCTAAAGTCCCTGTAGAAGAGCAGTGCCTTCCCCTTCCAAGCAAAGAGGAAAAGGGCCCAAAGGAATCACTTATCACCTGGTGGTATCAGTATATGTATTTAGGCCCAGGATCTGAAGAGGACAGAAAGAGACATCACACTGGGGCACTTCTAGAAGTGAATCCAATACCACTTCCTTCACTCTTGAGTTCTAAGTCACGCAGAACATAGGATAGTGGATCCTAAAGGGAAAAGTAAACCCAAAACTGAGGAGAGGGGAAGGAATAGTGAAAGGTCCTGGAAGTTAGATGAGATTGTGTGTTATACTAGATGGGACAACCAGAGCATGGTGCAAAGAGACACATTCATGAGAACCAAAGGAATCTGAGACAACTGGCTGGTTGGGTGGGGTGGAGGGTGGGTGCAATCACAAAATGTTGGGGAGTTTTTAGGAAGAACCTCTTCATTGGGTCCTCTTGGAAACAACATCTGTCCACAGCAAGCTCATTAAACAGGCTAAAACAGCAGTATAGCCAACCAAATAGGAGACTACAAGACTACAATCTTGCCTTCCTTTGCCTCTAACAGTTAAGGAGGTAATTCAAGGAAAAGGGCTGAGTGAGTGCATGCATGTGTGCCTAAGAGAATGCACACAAGCAAACTAGCAGCCTCACCTCTTCACTTGAAGTAAACTTGCACAGGGTGAGGGGTGAGGGGGTTGAATCAATTATGAAGTTAAAGTCTTAAAGCAAACAGTGCTGAGTCTTAAGAATTTAAGTGAAACTGTTTGAATAAACAGAGATCAATGAAAAACTGCAGAACTGGACTAAGATGGCCCATTAAGGGAACCCATTACATTCCCAGAAAAAGGAGGCTCTATTAGAACACAGTTTGCATCAGTTATTGAAACATAAGCTCATTCAGTGACTCCTCAATAAACTGGATATAAAGCTATTAATTATTGAGTCCTTACTATATGATCAACCCTTACTAATCCCTTCACATCCATAAAATCATATAAACACAGGAGTTACATTTGAATTCCTTTTACACATAAGGTAACTGAAGTTTAGAGAGAGTCAGTGACTTTTCATAAGATCCAGAGTTAAGACTTAAAAATCAACCTGTGTGCCTGATTCCACAATTTACATTCTCGACTACTACGTTACAACACCACTCTTTGGAAAGGACACTGCAAGCAAATAGAAGAGGGTGAGCAAGGTGGAGTGGCATGAAACAGTATGATTTATATGCAGAGTTGCATAACATTTGGCTTTAATAAAGTATTAAAAGTGAGGTGAAGAACAGAAAGAGATAGAAGCATGGAGGCCAGATCAGTGGGTGGGTGGAAACAAGTTCATGGAGATCCTTTTGGGCTCACAACCTGGCAAACTGTAGGCAGGAGGAAATGGGGAAATTCAGAAGGGTTTTTAGGCAAGTGAGTAAAATGGTGAGATCCATGATTTCTGCCAAGGTTAATCATTCACATATCTATTAATTTTGCTTTAGCCAAATAATGTACTTTGAATCTTTGCCTACCAACCTTAAAGTTCATTTTGATAACAAGGAAAACCAAGCAAGAGACCATAGATGACTGTGGTTCACAGCCATGACCACTACTAGAAAAACATCTTAAAGAACATCATAAGAGTGTCCACATTCAAGAATTAAGAGCCAGACTATTCCATTCTCAACACTTAATTCAAAACTTTACAATTCATTTCTTTTCTAGAATCACTTTCCACGTAAAATCAGAACAGTTCTTTAAAGATCTTCGCAATTTAGCAGCTTTTGAAATTTGACTATGGCATTTATTTATTGCAGGGAAAGGTTGGTCATGAGGTAATTTTAATGTTCATGCCTAGAATTTCATGTGACTAATTTAAAGGTCATACTTCTTAGCTGTTATGAATAATTTTTCCATGGATCTTTTGACATTGTAAAATGAAATATAATCTTATAACACTTTAAAATGCCTTTACCCTGGAGATTTTATTTCATACCATGGGCAGTTTCACATCTTGAAAGTATGGAATTTTAAGCCCAATTCTTAGAAGAAAATTAGCAAATATTGTGAAGTTGATTATAGTGTTATTACCCAACATGAATAGCATGCAAACTCTCTGAAGTAGCATATATGAAGCAAAGACTACTAAATTCAAGGCACTGGGGAAAAACCCAAAATACAATCATCTCTGAATCTTAATCAGAACCCTTGAAGAAGACATATTTAATAGTAAAAAATAAACTGCAAAGGATATATACATAATTATAAAAAGAAAAACAGACATTCTATGTTTAGTATTCATATAAATCAATACAATTTCAAACTGCTAAAAATATGTTATCACATTTTCTATTGCTTTTATGCACAGAGTTTAAAGGGCTTCCCTGATGGCTCAGATGTTAAAGAATCTGCCTGCAATGCAGGAGACCTGGGTTCAGTCCTTGGGTTGGAAAGATCCCCTGGAGAAGGGCATGGCAACCCACACCAGTATTCTTTCCCGGAGAATCCCTATGGACAGAAGAGCCTGGCAGGCTACAGTCCATGGGGTTGCAAAGAGTCAGACACGACTGAGTGACTAAACACAGCACAACACATAGAGTTTAAAAAAAAGAGAGACAAACGGATATGAAAGGAACCTCTCATCAAAATACACGAACATTGTAGTTTTCTAGACACCACAAGATGCATGGCATTCTGGCTGCAGCACTGAAATCAGAAAATGTCAGTGTCTAATATCTTTTAGATGACATGTTAAATTGAAGTTTTCTAGAGATTAGAGATTGCATGGTAAATCTGGTAAACAGAAGAATTCATAAATCTAGAGTCCTGAAAAATGTCTTCAAAACTCTTCTTATCCCCTCCCTAAAACAAAGACCTCAATCTAATATAAATTAGCAAAGATATTTTCTGTTCAAAAAGCTGACAAGAGATTATTAGATATTTAGCATTGTAATACACATTATAATCTGCAAGTTATGGAATGCTACAGTTTCACGGTTAAAATAAAGTTCACTTTTGCTTCTTTTCACTGCATAGTGAATCGATGTGGATTTGTTTTACCCTATAGAATCTGGAAATTTGCAGTATGACAGGAAAGTATTAAAGAATATTGATTAAAAGAGAATGTGAAGCAGTTAATTTGAAGTTGTAGGACTCTTAACAATAATCTTCTTAAATGCATAATTTTCTTCCTTTATCTTACAAAACAAGGTCAAATTATGCTCACGCAATATTTTTTAAAAAGATTAGAAAATAAAATATTTAGATTGATAGTCAAAAAAAAAAACAAGCTTTTTTCATTTAGGACCACAGTTTAGTTTTAATGCATTTAATTGGCTTAGTTAAATGTATAGGAAAGAAATAATAAAAAATAATAATTCTAACCTAGAAAAATTAATTCTGTTATAATAAGGAAGTCTGTGCTATTAGTAACTTTGAGACAATTATTATTAATGCTAAAAAAGATTTGCATTTCAATTAGTAAAAACACTCAATGAATTATTGCAAAATATTTGTCTCAGGTCTCCATTTTCAGCAAAATGTGGGTCAATACAGATTGCCTAAAATTTTGAATGAAGCTGAACTATTTTTCAAAAGTTTGCTGGAAAAAATTACTATTCATTGGAAGAACTGATGTTGAAGCTGAAGCTCCATGACTTTGACCACTTGATGCGAAGAACCAACTCATTGGAGAAGACCCTGATGCTGGGAAAGATTGAGGGCAGGAGCAGAAGGGGGTGACAGAAGATGAGATGGTTGGATGGCATCACCTACTCAGTGGACATGAGTTTGAATAAACTCCAGGAGATAGTGAAGGACAGGAAAGTCTGGTGTGCTGCAGTCCATGGGGTAACAAAGAGTTGGACACAACTTAGTGACTGAACAACATTGCTAGAGATGGTAGGAAAATCAGGAATGTCCTCCAAGACCAGAAGCAATGAAAAAGCTCAAATTCAAAGGGACAAGTCATTTTGGAACATCTTCTGGGGGCATGTGATAAGCCCTAGTGTCTCTGAACTCTATTTTTAATAGGCACCATAGTGGTCAGAAGACAAACCCAGGACTCATGATTGGAGAGATTAAAACAGAGACTTCTGCATAAAGTTAGGATCCCCAAAGGTAATACTTTCTCTGGGAAAACTAGGAAAAAACCTTCCTCACAGAGGGATATGGAGGGAAGTTTTGTTTGGCTGATCTTGGCTCCAAGTGGAAGAAAAATAATGAAATTCTTCCCAAAAAATGCCCACTAACAGAGCCCTTATTTAGGCCTGCCTCCAGAATTCTTTCATCCTCAGAATCTGAAAACTCTGAATTAGGATGATAGTAGTCCTGGGTCGACAGTCATTAAGTGCATGGAGGAAACACACACAACTACTTTCTGGGAAGAAATGATATCAGTCCTGGTCGTGAGGAATTCTCAGATAAAATTACAAAGAACACCAATTTAGAAATGAAAGTTGCAGAACAAATGAGAAAACATCAACAGATATAGCAACTGCAAAAACATTCCCACAAAAACTGTGAATACAATGATCAGAAACAGAATGTGAAAGAAATACTTGATATCTTTAAAGAAATTAAAAGTGAGAGAATCAAAAGTCTGATTAAAGAACAAGAGATTGTAACAAAAAATATCAGGGTAGATTAGAAAAGGATCAAAGAAAAACAAACATAAATAGGACTACTAGAATGAAAGAATACAGTAATTTAAATTGAGAATATATATAAGAGATAGGTTAGTCAGCAGATTACACATAGTTGACAACAATTAGTGAAGTAGAAGAAACATTAAAAAGTAACCCCAAAAATAGCACAGATAAGCAAAAAAATATATTTATTTAATGTAGCCATCCTGCAAATACAAGGTGATCTAAAATTTAAAATCCTTTGATAATCTGCTAACTTACAACTTTAAAAAAGATTAAAGTCAGTTCACAGAACTAGTTATCATTAACATGAAAATATTGTTTTTGATTGTTAAAAGTGATTGCTATTTTGAATAAAATAATGGTTACAGAAAATTCATCTTTTATAAATAATATTAAACCATGGACCTAAGAAACACAGTGAATCCAGAGTAAACAGACAACTACAAAACAGAAATCTCACAACCAAAAAAAATTCCTTTTATATAAAGTCAACTTTTTGTAAAATTAATTTCATGTAAATTAATAGAAATGGTACATTTTTAAAATTTTAATATATCTTATATCATACATTATATTTATAAGGAACTTTGAGACCAAATTAATTTTTTAAAATTCCCAGATATTTTGAAATCTGTTTGAATGAAAGCAGAGTAGTAATGATTAAATTCAATCAATTTCATATTCAAAATCTGTGTATCAATATAAATGCTATGCACTTGTGTATTCATTTTGTTATTCAGTCCTAAAGCAATTTTAAAATTGAGAATTTAAGTATATGATACAGAAAATATTATTTTTAAAAATTATAATTAAATTTTAAATCATTCAACACTATACACATTATACTTTTATATGAAAGAAAGAAATGATCATTAAATATGACTAGTCTTCAATTAGTCAATCCACATATATTAATATTAAGCCATTGTGTGCTGAGTATACTCTGTGGAGGACACATGCAATAGAGATTTATATTTAATTGAAAAGACAAGAGTGCAAAACTTTTTTTTTTAGAAATTAAAGAATATAAAGGAAAACACACAGTAAATGATAAAGTGTGAGCAAAAAAAAAACAACACAAAATCAAAGATGCAATATGAGTACAGATGCCTCTCCATACCATGTCGAAAGGTTTTCGTATCCTGAGAATCAATCAACAGTGCATCAAGAAGATTTGGGGGAAAATTGCAGAGAATTCCCAAAGAAAAGCTTGAATTTGTCACATCTTTGACAACTGTTAACATAGCAATTACACTGTCTTTACAACTATTTGCATTTATACTGTATTAGGTATTATAAGTAAACTAGAGATGAGTATCCAGGAGAAGGGGTATTAGTTAGATGAAAACACTATGCCATTTTATATAAAGGACATGAGCATTTTATATAAAGGATGTCAGCTGAAAAATTGATGCTTTTGTTTTTTTTTTTTTATTATTGACATAAATTTATTGGAATAATAATTTAATCTGGGTAAACACAAATTTATGTTTTTCATAATCTTAAACATTATGTAGAAGTAATATAAGTTTATTTAATTAGTGAATCTATTTAAGATTAGGTAGTACATATTCAAGTAAAGTAAACATTTATACTTATGTATTTTACTTAATAATGACAAATCATAGATGACATAACTTTCAAAAAATAAAACCAGTAATATTAAACTTGTCTCATTAACTAAATTATTTGAAAGTGAACTCTTAAAACATTTCTGAGCTGAATATTTTTTATTTTATTTTATTTTTTTTTCCTGTAGAATTTTTTTTTTTTTTTTTTTTCTAATTTTATTTTATTTTTAAACTTTACATAATTGTATTAGTTTTGCCAAATATCAAAATTGATGCTTTTGAACTGTGGTGTTGGAGAAGACTCTTGAGAGTCTTGGACTGCAAGGAGATCCAACCAGTCAATCCTAAAGGAAATCAGTCCTGAATACTCATTGGAAGGACTGATGCTGAAGCTGAAACTCCAATACTTTGGCCACTTGATACAAAGAACTGACTCATTCAAAAAGACACTGATGCTTGGAAAGACTGAAGGCAGGAGGAAAAGGGGATGACAGAGGATGAGATGGTTGGGTGGCATCACCAACTCTATGGACATGAGTTTGAGTAAGCTCTGGGAGTTCACGATGGACAGGGAAGCCTAGCATCCTGCAATCCATGGGGTTGCAAAGAGTTGAACATGACAGAATGACTGAACTGAACTAAGCACGCATTGGTGAATTTTGATAATCATGGGGCTCCTAGAACTAAGCCTTCCTGAAGCTTCTGAGAGATGATTTGTTTCAGTAAACCATTACAATTTCATCAAATAGATTCAAAACTGTTTAAACTAAGGAAACCCCTTCTTTTAAATATTCAAATTAATTTTTAAATTTATTTTAAATTTATTCACTACTTTAAACCCTTTGCAAGTACGCACACATTCATATTCTTTCTTCCTCTCCCTCTCCCTCTCTGTCTCTCCCTTTCTCTCTCTTCTATATAGATAAATTTAATCACGTGGTTATTTTTTAAAAGTATAGTATGCATGTCTTAAGGGCTTCCCTGATGACTCAGATGGTAAAGAATTTGCCTGCAATGGGGGAGGGATCAATCCCTGCATCGTAAAATCCCCTGGAAAACAGAATGACAACCTGCTCCAGTATTCTTGCCTGGAGAATCCCATGGACAGAAGAGCCTGGAGAGCTATAGTCCATGGTATTGCAAAGAGTCTGACGTGACTGAGCAGCTAAAAATTTCACTTTCACTTCATAAATGGCTTAAAGACTAATGCTAAAACTAAGATCAACACATAATGCTAAACAAAAACATCCTTATTTTAGCTTTCTAGTTGACAAATATTTATTAGGTAAATTATTGACCAAAAAAGTCAAGATAAATTCTTATGAAACTAAAAATTACAACATTATTTTTACTTCCAAAAATTGTAATACTGCAATTGTTTTTAAAAGTATTATATATTAATAGGTATTATTTTAAATTGATTTGCCCCTATATTTACTTTGCTACAAAATAACTATTATGGATGGCATAATTTATCTCCCAATAATGGTGCAGATTCATGAAAAAAAAAGAGTGGTTTTTTTAATTTCTGTTTTAATTATTTATTTTATAGCAGTAATAAGCATGTATATTAGATCAGTGTTCTGAGCCCTATATGCTTTAAAAACTGAACACTTTTTTTAAACATAGGTTATAAAGAACAATAGTGATACACATGAAATACAACATCATTTATATCACTTTCTTAAATCTTTCAGTCCTGGCAGAGACCACAATTAATTCAGAACTTCTCATTTATTTCCTATCAAAGATTTGGCTACAATACAATAAAAAATAGCAAAATCCAATTTTTTTTCAAACTCTTGATCAAAGTATAGATGCTGAAGCCAAAACTGAAAATGACTATAAACTAGCTGACCTGTTTATTCCAGAAATAGTCACCATTCAGTCGCACTAGCCATGACAGATCAACACCTTGAAGATTTATTGAATGCACCAGTTTATGATCAGTAAATGTTTGCTTTATGTAGACTCTTTGAATACTACAAATTACCAACTACAGATATTTTTTAAGTAAAATTTTTTCTTGGGTTTACCATTGCACCACCTGAGAAACCCTATGGAATAAATGTAAATTGACAAATTGTAAATTAAAATTCTTTCCCAATTCTGAAAATTGTGGGCAGAAAAGGAGGCAAAGTATAGAGCGGCTAAAATTAATATAGCTTATTTGAATGTAGGGATCTCCCTGGTAGTTCAGTGGCAAAAAATCCGTCTGCCAATGCAGGAGACACAGGAGACTTGGGTTTGATCCCTGGGTCAGAAAGATCCCCTGGAGAAAGAAATAGAAACCCACTCTAGTATTCTTGCCTGGGAATATTGGACAGCAGTCTGGAGGGTTATAATCCATGGGGTCGCATAAGAGTCAGACATGACTTAGAGAATAGACAACAATTTGTAGAGATTAATTTGAAAACACTTCAAGTTCAGAATACTGTAGTACCTCACAAAATAGGCATGGAGTATATATTTAAGTGTGAGACAGACAGGTGGGGAACTTCAGTCCTACCGTTGATGGACTTGCATATCCACAGGATGGGTCCTCAGAACAGAAGCGGTGTCTAGGGAACAGAAAGGAAAAAGTAAGGGTGATAAAGAAAACAAAAATATTTACATTTGTAGGAACTAGACTGCTTGATGAACAGAAAGAAAAGCTCTTGAAAATAAGGCTTAATATATAGTGTTTAAAGTTATGAGGAAAGAGTAAACAGTACTTTTCTAGTTTCTAGAAAAGGATAAATAGTAAATGACAAATGTCTTATTTATTTTATAATATCTGTAGCACAAACTAAAGTGAAACAACTGTAATGGAGGGTAGGAAAAAAAAAACAACAACAAAGTTTTCTTCATTTCCAGACCAAATGCCAACATTAAAACAACATTAAGTACATATAAATGAAGGTAGTTTGGCTCAGACAGGCTGGTAAATATAACATTTAAGTGAAAAAGGCACCAAAATGTTTCCTTCTCTACTAAAACCCCAAAGAAATTTAATTTAAACTTAATTAGAGTTTTAAGTAGAACATTACACATTAATTATCCAGTCTCCAAGGACATGCAAAATAATGTCCTTTTGCAGGAAGTTGGTTCAGCATTGACTAGTTGCCAACTGTCAAACTAAGGAATTTCTAAAGAGAATTGAATGCAGAGGTTTAAAAAGGTAGAGGAATTAAGATAATATATACATGTATAAATAATTGGTAAGCTCTTGTTATAATTCTCTGTGAAACTATACATTTAAAATGAGAGAAGCATAGTGCAAATGGGAAAGTTTTCATTTAAATCTTTTAAAGATAAGAAAATATATTATCATCTTACATAAATTGTCACTTTTTTAAGAAAAATAACTTTAATTTAAAAATTCAAGTTGAGATATATGTCCTTACAATCCACAAATCTTTTATCATTTATTTATGAATGTTTATTCTTTCAAATAAATGATGAATCTGTAAATTAAATATCCAAATGGTGAATAATGGTACCTAAATGAATTTATAGGAATTTCTTATATGCAAAATATGTCATTAATATTTATTATCTTCAAATTGTACATGTACACAATACAAGTAACTGAACACAGGAAATCAGCATGCCTAAGAGTTTGATGTGGATTATGAGCCAGACATTGGCCAGTCTTCAACAAATGAGAAACTTTAATCAAAGCTCCTGACCAAACACCATTAACTGTTTGAATAGGAACTGAAGTAAACTTCCATTGGGAGAATTTCATGCTACCTGAAATTTTCACTCTTAAAAAAGTAACAAAGTTGTAATCTCCCTCCATCTTCCAATGGTATTTGCATATTGCTATGTGTGTACAGTTTCAAAATATGAATTTTACATGTAAGTGTAAAACTATATTCAAATTAAACATTTAAGAATAACAAAATAGTTTGTTTTTAAACTGTATTACCATTCCTCATGTTCATTCTGCTTCTTTTCCTATAACCAGTCATTTTAAAATGCTTGAGACATAACCCTTTATTTAAATGCATTCTTAGAAGATGTATATTGTGGGTTTGCACTCACATATTTTAAATTTATAAACGTATTTTCTCCATAATTCCTTCTGCTTCTTACTTTGTTTTAATATAACATATTTTCAGGGTCTATAAATTTCCTGTTACATTTCAACTGAGGTAGCCAGCTCCCAGGATGGCCCCCAATGATTCACACTTCTTGATGAGAATGTTCATGTTTGATCACCTCCCACTGCGAATCAGCGCTGGCTGTGTGTGTGACCAATAGGATGAAGTAGATAAGAGGCCATGTGACTTCTGTGGCTAGGTCATGAAAAGCAATATGGCTTCAGCCTGATTCCTTCTCTCTTAGGATCCGTGCCCAGGAAACACATGGAGGAGGAAACCCAAGTCAAAGGGAGATGTCACATATAGACAATCTAGTGAACAGACCCAGCCCAAGTCTTAGCTAACTGCCATCTTAAAAGGTCAAAAAATATAGTCAGTTTTCAGATAATTCCAGTTTCTAAGTAGCTCCAGCTGAGGCCAAATGGAACGAGATGAGTCATCCCCATTAAATTGCAGACCTATGTTACTTTGGAGTTCTGAGAAGTAAGTACCAAGCAGAGATCAGATGTTCAAGAAATTTGTTCTGAAAAATGCTTGTGAAGGACAAAGCTGGGTGGGGCAGGGGGAGCGGACGGCGAAAAGTCTTCAGATTATGATGTAAGTGTAACACTTTTGATAAGAGGGAAGAAAGGAGAGTTGGTTAAAAAGAATTTCAGACTACACTGAATTTCTAAAAAATCTTGACTAGGCTGATGGGGACTTCCTAGGAAAATGTTGCCCATAAAGGAGTCCAATATTAGGCAAAAATATTGTAATGCTTTTGCCATGCTCAGTCACTGGCTAGGCGGTGCCCTGGGAGAAGATGGCCATGGCATGAACACCATAGCAGATTCAATGGTACGGTAACTGGAGTTTGTCACTTAGCGGTGCTCCACACTGAAGCTTCTCTCCACCATCTACTCCATTCAATGCACAGAGCCACTTTTCTATGAATCTTTGGGTAGTAGATCCCTTCTACCAAGAGGACGTTCCTTCTTAAAAAGGTTTTATTTCATTGGCTCTGATGGTGCTACATACCAGTGATTTTCTCTGGCTATTCCCCAGTCTCCTTGGCCGATGTAGTTATTTCTCCAGTTTTTTAGTACCAACCCCACTTTTCACATTTTTTTTGTTTGTTTTACTTTCTCACATGTAGAAAATCATTGCATGCCTGGTAAATGAAGACAAGTGCATTACCAGCTTACATCTTTTATAAGCTCTCCTCTCTCAATTCAATTTAATGCTTACAATTTTTCTTCCCAAGACTGGGTTTTTCTGGACTTGAGGCTCATCTAACTTCTTAAAGACATTTTTACTTAATGTAAAGAAGACAATAGATAACACACAATACTTTTAGACAAAGATCATATTAGGAAAAGAGCTAAAACTGAAACACAATCCTCTCATTCAAATTCTTAAAGCAATTTAGATGTTCTGACTAGGATACCAGTCTATGTTTTCAATGATGAGTGTGAGGAAATGTTTGTAAGTATTTATATTCAATATGTGGTTAAGAGTTCAGATAACTAGAGATACAGACTATTTGCAGTATTAGGTGACTCACTGATGACTCATCCACATGAGAAGAGAACATGTTTTTATTTGGACCTAAAAGGAAATATGAGTGGGATATGGCTGTCAAGAGAATTTGAATTTCTTGAGAGTGTAGGTAGAACAATGCTTTCAAACCCAGAAAGAAAATACTATGTACATCTAAAAATATGAGACCACAGGGAAAAAGAAAGATTGATCTGAAAAATAAGACTAAATGAGTGTTCTGTCATAAAAGTAAACACAAGAGAGATTATATAATGAATTATGCCAAAAGTTTGAGAAAATACCATTTTACTTTCACATGGAAAGTGGGGAAGGGATGACCCTAAATCTTCCTTGATTTTTATGACTGATTTAATTATCACTCAAATAACTTTTTGATGTATAGAAAATAGTAAGATAAAGTATATGTCAATAGTTACATTTTGTTAGTAAAGAACATTTTCATATTGTATTAACATATTGTATTTTCATATTGTATTAACATCAAACAGTAGCTCTATAAGAATGCCAAACATGGGGTGGGGGAGGGGCAGAAATTGGTTGTCTTTGGATCCCTGTTAATATTTGTTCCCGAGTCTATGCTACCTAATAAGAATGCACCACCACCTTGTGGAAATCCCTTCCAACTACAAACACATGATCCCAAGATCCAGATGGATTCAAGGAACAAATTATCAGATCAACCTATTTCATTTTCATTTCATTTAGTTTGACTATTGGTTCTACGTGGGCTTCTCAGTGATGAAGTGATAAGGAATCCACTGGCAATGGAGGAGATGCAAGAGACTCAGGTTTATATCCTGGGTTGAGAAGATCCCCTGGAGTAGAAAATGACAATCCTCTCCAGTATTTTTGCCTGGACACTTCATCAGACAGAGGAGCCTGCCAGGCCACAGTCGATAGGGTTGAAATGAGGTGGACAGGACTAAGCAGCTGAGCACAGCACAGCATAGTATTGTTTTTATGTGGCTTACAACAAAATCTTAGTCTCTCAACCCAGCCTCTCTCTTCAACTCTAGTACTATCTTTCCAATTGTTTGGTTCAATTTCCCACTTGATAGCTTTACTTCCACTTAAAATACCATAACTTCCAAACAAAATTCTTCAAAATAGTTCTACTTAAATGCATGGACAGTCATATAAGCAGTGTTCAATCATCCAGGTTAAAAACATTGGCCTTCTTTGACTTATTCTTCACCTTGAAGTTAACCATCAAGTTCTGTTTGTTCTAACCCTAAATGTTTTTCCCTATTTGTTCTCTTCTTTTTATCTCTATCGACAAAAATCCTAGATTATGCCTTCAAATTTGCATACCTAAACCATTATACATGCTAAGTCACTTCAGTCATGTCCGCCTCTGTGACGCTATGGACTATAGCCCACCAGGCTCCTCTGTCCACGGAATTTTCCAGGCAAGAATACTGGAGTGGGTTGTATTTCCTTCTCCAAGGAATCCTCCCAACCCAGGGACTGAACCCAAGGCTCTTACATCTCCTGTATTGGCAGGTGGGTTCTTTACCACTAGTGCCACCTGGGAAGCCCAACTAAACTTGGAACGATCAACAGTCTTATAACCAGTATATATGCTTCTAATGATGGGACCTAAGATCATGGCATCTGGTCCCATTATTTCATGGCAAATAGAAAGGGAAAAAGTGGAAACAGTGGCAGACTTTATCTTTTTGGGCTCCAAAATCACTGTGTTCAGTGACTGCAGCCACAAAATTAAAAGACATTTGCTTCTTGGAAGAAAAGCTATGACAAACATAGACAGCGTATTAAAAAGCAAAGACATCACTTTGCCAACAAAGGTCCATATGGTCAAAGCTATGGTTTTTCCAGTAGTCATATACAGATATGAGAGCTGGACCATAAAGAAATCAGAGCACTGAAGAATGGATGGCTTCAAACTGTGGTGCCAGAGAAGACTCTTGAGAGCCCTTTGAATAGCAAGATCACACCAGTCAATCCTAAAGGAAATCCTCCCTGAATATTCATTGAAGGACTGATGCTGAAGCTGAAGCTCCAATACTTTGGCCACCTGATGTGAAGAGCCAACTGTCTGGAAAAGACCCTGTTGCTGGCAAAGGTTGAGGGCAGAAGGAGAAGAAGGTGACAGAGGATGAGATGGTTGGATGGCATCACCAACTCAATGGATTTGAATCTGAACAAACTCCAGAACATAGTGAAGGACAGGAACAGGAAAGCCTGGCATGCTGCAGTTCATGGGGTTGCAAAGAGTCTGACGTGACTTGACTGAACAACAGCAGTGCTTTCGGTGTCTCCTTTTCCCCCACCACCACTATAAATACTGTATCTCTCTCCTGTGAAACTTTACTTGGTCTATTTAGATTCTATGGCCTCCAATACACTTATTAATGTCTAGACATTCCCTGACTTCTTTCACAACACTGTGCTGAATACTGATGTTCCAACCATAATCTCTACTATGTCCCAAATGTGCTCTTGTATTTTCCTCCCTCAATTTCTATGCTCACACTCTCTCAGGCATGCCCCTTCTACCACATCCAGAAGTCAGAATTTTTGTGTTTGCATATTCTCACAGTGAAGTTTAGCAAACTTAAAGATTTTTGACAGAAAAATTCTTTTACCCACTCTGAAAAATATTACAACCAGATTTTAAAGAGATACACATGCAGTAATGACTACTGACTTGACAAGTTAGGTAGCTAAATCCAGACTGGTAATCAGTGGCATTAAAAAAGCTGATATATGAAGGAAGAGAATCTGTCCTCTCCTATTTTAATTTTTATCTACGTTAACTTGCTATGTGGCTTTTTTTCCTATTGTATTAAATCCTAAACAATTTTTTAACTTAGAGTTTAGAAGGCATTTTGATCTTCCTGTTTTATTTGCTAGCCCAAATTGCCTTACTAACCTTGCATTTTAATCAAATGAATTTTATGCTTTTTCAAGAGAATAATGTGTATAACTTTAGCTTTCAATGGATAACTTTCTTGTACTTGGCAATATAGTTTAGGATGATTTGGGAGTATGGAGTAATAACTAGAACTGGGTATATCTTTAGAATCAGATCAGATCGGAATTGTAATAGTTTTTCAAGAGATTTGGTAGGATTGGGAAGAAGCAAGATAGATTACCTTTTAAGTAAGATATACTAGAGAACGAATGAGATGAGTGGTATTCAAAAGATTATTAAACAGAGGAGACAGACTTTGGTCAAGTTTTTTTAAGCAGCACCAGGGAGAGCTCCCTGCATATGTTAGCCTCTGTTTGAAGGAAACTAATGGTCTGCTCTTTTACTGCTGGCAGCTAGAAACTTTTCATATGGACTTGACTCCCAATCGTAGTCTATGTGACAGCATAGGTCTCAGGCTTGTTAAGTCAGATCCCAATCCTCAGTCGATGAGGCTCCACACTCATATACCTAAAAATTATTGGGATACATTCAGTACAGATCAACTGGGAGTTCAGGCTACAGGATTAATTTTGGTGGAAAGCGATTCTCCTAAAATCTCAAGATCTCCTTAGTCAAAGGTTTTTTTCTCCACCATATAATTATCCTGGAGAAATGGGATGAAAAACATCACCTTGCCCAAGATCATACCTTCCTTGACCCCAAGTCCCAGGGCAGCCTAAAGCCCTAGTTCATACAGGGTTATAAAAACCAAAAGTCTCTTTTCCCAATTTTGCATAACTCTGAAGGGCCATTAAAGCTTCAAGTCCATCATGGGGTCACCTGAAAGCTTGTTGGGATTATACTATAACCCAACTTCTTATTCAGTCCAATCCTGGTTCGTTTGCTTTTCCCAGAAGTGTGAATAAATTCCCATCCTGGCAGGAATAATTAACCCAGACCATAAGGAGAAGGTGTGGATGCTGTTACACAATGGAGAGGGGAAGGACATGAATATATTTGGCATTTAGGTTGTCAACTGGGATGTGCATGACACAAGAGCAGCAGCCTCAAAAGAGCACAGTAGCAGGACCTTGCACCCCTCAGATGAGGGTCTTGCCACCCCACCAGATAAGCCATCTAGACCAGCAGCATTTCCAAGGATGAAGCAAATCTAGATAATAGAGGAAGGAGATGCTGAGCATCGGTTGCACCCTTTAGAGGCTGGAGATCAACTAAACTTTCTCTTATTTATTCTGCTGAAGAAAAGAGGCCCATCAGAACCCTGAAGGAGCTGCTCTCAATTTGTCCTGTAAAGCAAGTGGAGACAAGTAGCTCAAGGATGGACTGTGAGAGATGCTGTGCTGTCCTATTCAAATCCCCCTTTGGGGCCTGAAGAGATGATTCTCCAGCTGCTGGGAAGTCTGTTGAAAGCTTTTAAATCTGTTCTCAGCCCTTTGCAGAATTATCATAAGCTTAAGAGAGCCAGAGAGCTGTTGTGGCTCTCAGACCAGCCCATACCCAGTGACTAGTAAATATGAGACAATCTTGAAGGACCATCCCAGCTTCAACCATGAAGTTGGCTAAGACCTTTGTTGCACTTACATCACAACCCAAATTCTCTTCCTACTTAATTCTGTTTCCTTACTTTTTTCAAAAAACACACTATTCAACTTCCTACACACTAAATTTCCATTTCAAAGTCTGCTTTCCAGGAGGTTCAATCTGATATCTACAACAGTAGGTGAATTAGATACCTCTGAAAACAATATAAACTTTTGCTAATAGTTAAAAAAATATCACCTTCATGGTTTGTGAAGGAAATAACCCTTATATTATGTGTGCTCAACCATATCAATGTGATCGATTGATGGAAAGGTATAAATTTTCTAGAGTTGTCCTCACTTTTGTCCAGCAGGAATGTAGATATACATATTTCAAAACATTTTTAAATGTTGCAAAGATATCTTAATACTGAAGAGAACTAAAGTTATAAATCCGTAATGTTCATATCCCATAAGCATAGCCAAAAATTACATCATATATATAAATTAATTTTCAATCAAAATATCCCAGGTTTCAGTTTCAGGAGGATCATTACTCAAGGAGAATAAACTCTCTATTATTCATCATGATCAAGAAAAGGAATGTGTCGATTAATTACAGTCTTTTTAATAGAGATTCCATGTGCATTATGTTTGAATTACCAATTTTCAAATAATTCAACACATGATATACATTTAAGATCCAACTGACTAAAAATAATCTAACTTTTTTTAACAATGTAAAAATCATTTTAGGATCTTGTTACATCACATTATATCAGTATCGACATTGTCATTTAGAATTGCAGGAATGACTACTAATGGAGACTTCTGCTGTTGAATCCCAGAATAATTATTATACTGTTACAGTTTCAACTCATGTTGTAGTTGCAAAGACCACCAGAGACCATCATGCTATCCCTTAACTGTATCTCAGAGTTGAAAAGGAATAGATTAAGCATACATTTAGCTTTCAAGTTATAAACTAGTTGGTCATGATGTGTGACTTAAGAGTAAATGGGGAGAAAAAGTGAACAGTAGTAGTAAGCAAATGCAAAAATATGATAGACCACTGTTAAGAAACACGTGTACCTATCCTGTCGGCTCCATGGAAATAATTGGCAACATGAAGCTCCTGCATTAAAATCTTTGCTCAAGAAAGAAGACAGGGTTGCTCTGATACATTTCCTATGAACAACTACAATTCACTTTATGAATACATCTGACATGCACTCACTATCATTTCAGGGCTTACTCTACCTTGTTGTCAAGGAAACAGACAGCAGGCTCACTTAGGAAGTAGTGAAAAGAAATCCGTAAAAGAAGAGAAGTATATCATGTGTTGCAGGAGTAAGAGCTCCCTTCTCTGAAGGGGACCTTGATAGGTTTCCAATGTTAATGAATAGAACCCAAACTCACTGCAAAACATGAAATCTGAGCATGACAGAAAAGATGTTATGAAATGCTTGCAGAGGGCAGAAAATTAATAAAGGTGAATTGGCTTTATATTTACAGAGAGATTTTTTTACATAATACACTCATTATACCCAACATAAGGTATGCTATCTACATTTGAAAATTAATAAACTGGTTGAATTTAGTAAGTTAGCCATTATCTTTAAATTAGTTACTATAAACAAGGATATAAGCAGTTGACCAAATGTAACTAATTTATTTCAAGTTATAAAGTCACCTGCTTGGGGGAATATGATTTTGTTAAAGCCAATACATTGAAATGATTGAGACCTCAGCTTCTAAGTCAAATATCCTCGTAATGAAATTGCAGCTAACTACCAAAGGAATAAAAAAAGATGGTACCTTCAGAGGGGTTTAAATAAGAATTACTGAAAGGATTCTTTGCAGAGGTGTGGGAAAGTTGAAAGGAACAACAAGGTATAAATTTATACTGAAGAATTCAGGGACGTGCAAAACATGGAAATCCATTGCTAACCTCAAGAACTCAAGAAAAGAATTACCAGAATTTGATGATCACCCATCAGGAACTATAACTGTATGGAAAACAGACTGCTGTAGCCAGGCAGGAAGGGAGCAGGGTGGCTATAGTATAGGGAAAAATACCACCACTCTCATCTTATTTCACCCTTAAATACCCTGCTGAGATCTCCCTTAAGTTGAAGCCTACCAGAAGTCAAAAAAGAAAAAAAATAAAAAAGAGAGAGAGAGAGAGAGAGAGAGAGCCTGATGTGATTTAATAGTTCAACCTTATAGAGCAGGGTAGAGGAAAGCAGAAAATTGATCTAAGAAAGCAAAATATAAAATGATAGTGAACATATCAGCATGTTAATTATATTACCTGAGACATATTACTTATGTTTCTGTTTCATCATCTTGGGAAGTTGAAAACTTGGAAGAGATTCAAAGCATAAAGACCTAAATATATACAACAGTGTTAACACTAAATGAAGCATTAGTTTAACACTTTTTTTTGCAGTCTTCCAAAACTTACTTTTCAAATTATGAAAAGCAATTCTTAGTTGTCCCATGTATAACACAGTCTCTAGATTTAATCTCTTAATAGCAGAAATAGCAGCTTCTTTCACATTCATAGCTAGTTGGGGGCCTTTGATCTGAACACAGAAAATGGCTCCCCAAATATGTCGTTGTTCAGTCGCTCAGTCATGTCTGACTCTTTGCGACCCCATGGACTGCAACACGTCAGGCCTCCCTGTCCTTCCCTGTCTCCTGGAGTCTGCTCAAACTCATGTCCACTGAGTCGGTGATACTATCTAACCAAAGATGCTCAAGTCTGAATTCTTAAAACCTGTGAATATGTTACCTTATACTGCAGAGGAACTTCACACCTGGGATTAAGTTAAGAATTTTAAAATGAAGAGATTGTCCTGGATTATCTAAATGCTCCCAAAGTAACCACAAAGTTCCTGAGGAGAGGGAGGCAATAGGGTCAGAGTGCCAGAAGGAAATAAAAAGACAGAAGTAGAGGTTTGAGTGATTTGAGTAAGGGATGATGAATCAAAGAATGTGTGTAGTCTCTAGAAGCTGGAAAAGGCAAGGAAACGGATTCTCCTCTGGAGCCTGCAGAAGGAATACAGCCCTGCAGACACCTTACATTTAGAACATTAGCTGAAGAACTATAAGATAATACATCTGTGTGATTTTAAGGCACTGTTTGTGGCCATTTGCTACAGCAGAAATAAGAAACTAATACAGAGTTTCTGTTCTTTCTTTCTGATGCCCCAGATCCATTTTCCACCCCTTCCTGTTTGGGTCTGTGCCACAGGAGGCTAACCTTTGGCTTCTACCTGAGATCAGTGAATGGGAGGAGGCATTGGCCTGGCGGGGTTGGGCTGGAAGGCTGGCAGAGAGAGGTTAGAGTCCTTACCCCTCCCCTGCCTACTTGCTGCAGCTTTGGCCCTTGGGCCCCTACAGCCCACAGCTTAAGGCTCCTAGACCGAGGGCTGGTCACTCCCCACTGCTGCTAGACCCAAATGCTCTCCCACCCCTGTTGCTTCCCTTAGTCCTGTGCACACTTTCCTAAATCATTAATAACTATCCAGTTAAGCTCTTTGAGTGTGCCATTTCTTTGCTGCCAGTAAACTGTCTGGTTCAATACAGCATATCTTTTTCACACTATTCATTTAGACTCAGTTAGCAGAGTCTGAGGTGTTCAGAAAGAATACCAAGCATAAGAAAGTTTAAGACAGTATAATCATCTACTATAATTAAAATTTTAGTTTGCTCATCTTTTGAATTGAGTTATAACATGTCTGTCCCCCCTTTAGAAAAACTGAATCGTCCTTCACTAAAAATCCCAGTTATGATGGAGATTCATATTTATACAAAAAAATAATATTTACAAAAACCATTACAAAATATATCTTCACTTTCAAGTGTTGTAGGCACTTTTTAACAATAGACAAAGGCACAAAGAAGAGTAGAGAGCGATGCTTTTCATGAAATAATACAATTCACTGCAATATTGAAGGTCAGTCAGATATTACAGATCATTACAGGAATAAATAAATGGTAAATAGAATCTAAGAATTTAATTTTTTAAATGTATGTGCCCATCAGGAGCCCATTTATTTTGTTTATAGTCTATCAAAAGTATTATCATGGCTGCTTTTGGAAACTATATTAATGAAATGTCAAATATGTGGATTGATCAAAACTATTTTCTAAAACTTCTGAAGATTTGTTATAATATGGAAAATATACAAAATTCTTGATATCTAAATGCCACTTTAGATATCACTTTATATCTAGATTATTATGTATACACATATACATTTGGGCTTCCCGTGGCACAGTGGTAAAGAATCTGCTGTCAATGCAGGAGACACAGGCTTAATTCCTGCGAAGATCCCCTGGAGTAGGAAAGGGCAACCCACTCCAGTATTCTTGCCTGGGAAACTCCATGAACAAGGAGACCAGTGGGCTACAGTCTGTGGGGCCACAAAGAGTCAGACACAACTCAGCACAGCACAGCACATGTATACATTTAATTATATACACAAATTATATATATGATATACATACAAATATGATTAATACACATAATTATGCTTAAGTGAGAGCTGGTCAAAGTTCCCAGAAGAAGAAAATTTTGTCTGTACATGCTTGAATCACAAACATTCACCCTTTATTAAATTAGACAAATTAAAGAACCCTCTACCAGTCCCCCTCAAATTGGTCAAATAACCATATTTCATAGAAATCATGAAATTCTCTCTCCATTTGGCAAATATCAAGCCCTAAAAGATTAATTTGTGTTGTGCAGATGAAAGATTCTGGGAAATAAAGCCAAAGTTTACCAGGTGGGCTTGAACTTTCTCATATCAATAAAAGTTGTTCTCAGTTACCATTTTGCTACAAAGTCTACCTCAACTAAACACAATCTTTCTACCTTATCCATGGATGAATGTTACAAAGGAGAAGAAAGGACTGCGGATGACTCAAGACAACTTACTGCTCCTGGAAATGCCACAGTCTTACATACAGAGACAACAGTGTCAGTTCTAAAAGTCTCACTGAAACAAAGATACAAGAACAGATTTCACTCTCTAGATAATGCATACTACAAAAAAAAAAAAGCCTCAAATCTAAGGATTGTGAAAATACAGAGCTAATTAAATATGCACACTAAGATTATACTTTTAGCATTTGCATTTAACTACAAAATAGGTTCCTATCTCTACAAGCATCAGATCAGATCAGTTGCTCAGTCGTGTCCGACTCTTTGCGACCCCATGAATTGCAGCACACCAGGCCTCCCTGTCCATCACCAACTCCCGGAGTTCATCCAGACTCACGTCCATTGAGTCAGTGATGCCATCCAGCCATCTCATCCTCTGTCGTCCCCTTCGCCTCCTGCCCCCAATCCCTCTCAGCATCGGAGTCTTTTCCAATGAGTCAACTCTTCACATGAGGTGGCCAAAGTACTGGAGTTTCAGCTTTAGCATCATTCCTTCCAAAGAAATCCCAGGGCAGATCTCCTTCAGAATGGACTGGTTGGATCTCCTTGCAGTCCAAGGGACTCTCAAGAGTCTTCTCCAACACCACAGTTCAAAAGCATCAATTCTTCGGTGCTCAGCTTTCTTCACAGTCCAACTCTCACATCCATACATGACCACAGGAAAAACCATAGCCTTGACTAGACGGACCTTTGTTGGCAAAGTAATGTCTCTGCTTTTGAATATGCTATCTAGGTTGGTCATAACTTTCCTTCCAAGGAGTAAGCGTCTTTTAATTTCATGGCTGCAGTCACCATCTGTAGTGATTTTGGAGCCCAAAAAAATAAAGTCTGACACTGTTTTCACTGTTTCCCCATCTATTTCCCATGAAGTGATGGGACCGTGATGGGAAATAGAACTTGAACAAAACTCAACCTTCAAAAAACTAAGATCATGGCATCGGGTCCCATCACTTCATGGCAAATAGAAGGCAAACAGTGTCAGGTTTTATTTTCCTGGGCTCCAAAAGCTTGCTCCTTGGAAGAAAAGCCATAACAAACCTAGACAGCATATTAAAAAGCAGAGACATCACTTTGCCAACAAAGGTCCATATAGTCAAAGTTATGGTATTTCCAGTAGTCACATATGGATATGAGAGTTGGATCATATAGAAGGTTGGCCAGTTTCTCATATCAATGGATACGAGTTTGAGCAAACTCCAGGAGATAGTGAAGGGTAGGGAAGCCTGCTGTACTGCACTCCACGGGGTCACAAAGAGTTGGACATGACTTAGTAACTAAACAACAGCAATTATTATTAAGAACAGAAAAGATTCATACTTATAATATCATTCCTAATAGTATTACTATATACTACCAGTAATAATTATAGTAATAATAATGATATTTATACTGCCTTAACTACAGCACCTAAAGAGCCAAAATGCTTTCTATTAAATTAGAATTACTTTCAGATCCATTATCTCATTTTGTTCACATCAATCTGTGATACTCAAATATAATCTTTAATGACAGAGGTATGCATTGCAGTGAGTAGGAAAGAAAAACTAGATTTATTTATGACTCATTTATTTCTTGCAACTGAGGCTTACATTTTACCTTCCCTGTGAATAGACTTTTATGCATGCATGGCTTAATGAAATCCTAAGCAAATACCTTCAGAATGCTTTTACTGGGTTGGTGCTTGAAAACCAATAAAACATCATCTGGTATGGGGCTGCCTCAACTCATCAGGGTCATCAGTTGGGAGCATGCAGGTACATGACCAGCCAGACAGGAACAAATCTTGAATGGACAAGCCAGGGCTGAGATAACAGGATCTACTGAATGATCATCCAGATCACAATGTTGGGCACTGAAGCTCAATCAGGAACAGTGTGGGCATCCAAATGACCCCCACCGAGTTCAGAGCTTGCCAGGATGGCTCCTGAGGCATGTGGACCACAGTACCACAGGAAACGGAGGGTCAGGGAGCCTGATTCCTCCAGCTGTGTTTTTCTATCTCAAGATTGCTTTGGGTACTTGAGGTCTTTAGTGTTTCCATACGTACAATAGTCAAGACACGGAAGCAGCCTAAATGTACATCAACAGAGGAATGGATAACAAAGATGTGATACAATGGAATATTACTGAACCATAAAAAAAGAATAAAATAATGCCATTTGCAGCAACATGGATGAACCTAGAGCTGATCATACTAAGTGAAGTAAGTCAGAGAAAAAGACAAATGCCATATGATTTTGCTTATATGTGGAATCCAAAAAAAAATTATACAAATGATATTTACAAAACAGAAACGACTTAAGACTTCAAAAATAAACTTACAGTTGGTGGTACTTTAGTTGCTAAGTCATGTCTGACTCTTGCAACCCCGTGGACTGTAGCACACCAAGCGCCTATGTCCATGGGATTTCCCAAGCAAGAATACTAGAGTGGGTTGCTATTTCCTTCTCCAGGGGATCTTCCCAACCCAGAGATCAAACCCAGGTCTCTCTCATTGCAGGTGGATTCTTTACCAACTGCACCACCAGGGAAGCCCAAACTTATGGTTACCAAAGGGGAACAGGGGGGTAAATTAGGAACTGGTGCTTAATACGTATACAATAGCATATATAAAATACATTGTCAATGAGGACCTACTGAATAGCACAGGGAACTCTACTGAATACTCTATGATGACCTATATGGGAAGGGAATATGAAGAAGAATGGATATGTGTATATGTATGACTGAATCACCTTGCTGTATACTTGAAACTAACATAATATTGCAAATCAACTATATATTTCAGTATGGGCTTCCCTGGTGGTTCAGTGGCAAAGAATCTGCCTGCCAATGCAAGAGACATGTGTTCAGTCCCTAGGTCAGGAAGATGCAGCCCAGTCCAGTATTCTTGCCTGGGAACTTTCATGGACCAAGGAGCTTGGAAAGTTACAGTCCATGGGGTGAGAAGAGAATCTGGCAGTCTATAGTCCACGGGGCTGCAAAAGAGTCAGACACGACTTAGCAATTAAACAATAACTACTTCAATATAAAATTAAATTACATTTAAAAAGTGGAAGGTGTGCTAAAACTCAACTTGCTTCATCATTCTGCCTTCTCAAGAGACCACAAAGCTTATTCTCTTTTCCTTTGATTCACCAGGTAACCTGGATATGAAGCACCATATGAAGCAGATAGAATACCTGGTGGCAACAAGGACGAGGAAGATGAAATAATGAATTGGGTGCCTTTTGGTCGCTAAGTTGATCGATGATAACTGCCTACTCACCTCAAGCAGAAACTTGATGTAAACATATTATATGGCACCTTTCCAGAAGTTTTGGAGAGGAAAGAACGTACAGCATTGTGCTTATATTACACCTTTTCCCACAACTTTAAATAGAAAGATTTGTGGAAGAGTTCATTCTTTGAATACTGAAATTCAATCTAAACACTTAAGAGATAACTTTCATTTTCTAATTATTTCTCCATGAAACTACAAGTCATCTTAACTAGACAAGCAACCCACAGTCCTTTTCAGATAACTCTGTAATTACTTTGTAGACAAGACTTACAGTACTTGAAAGACTAAAAATGTGAAAAAAAAATGCACATGACTCCAGTTGGAATTTCAGAATGAACTTCGAAGGGTTCTCTAACAGAAAAATGAGAAAACAGGCTGCTTGGCTCACTTACTCCAACTTTAGAGATAAAATCATTAGAGCCCACATTTATTCTGGACCAAGGATATTTCGATTACTAGAGATGAATGCTGTGAATGCTAGGGGAGAATTGAACTGTTCTTCATTTGGTTTCAGTTGGAAGTATTTATTTGCCCACCCAAAAAGTTTCCCAAAATATAGCTTATTGAGATTATTAAAAAAGATAAATATTTAGAAGGACACAACATACTCGGCATATTTTTAGAAAATGTTGTTGATATTAGCAGCAGCAGTTGGTTGTTTATTTTATACAACTTTGAAACAAAGACCAATCCTACAAGATAAATCCTACAAGTTCTAACTAGTATACTGATTCAGGATATGATCGTTAATGATACTTTCTTTACCAAAGTATATACAAGTTAAATATTATAAATGTTTCTATAGATATCTTTAGAGTAATGCTTTCTCTTAAAAAGTTTATGTATATACTTTTATATATATATAAGTCATATATAAAACATGTACTTCATATATGTTGTATATATACAAATATTCAGGGGTTTGTATCACAGCAACTTAGGATATTCTAAAACAATACTGAAACGTCCCAAAGTCTAGAATTAGCAGCTACATTATGATCCTACATATACAATTATGCATATGATGGATGGCTCATGAGTTCTATCTCCAAATCAATGCAGTCTGTTACCTCATTTTGTATCTTTCTTTTTCTCTCAGTAGACAGATTCTCTGGAAAGCAGCTCCTGACATCTCGGAACTTAGTCTGACTCAGCTGCGCCTCAGTGTTGCTAGGAGCTGGTCTGACACTCACAGCTAAGGCTCGTTGTTTTCCCATCTGACCCAGCAACACAGTCTCACAGATATCAACATGAGGCCAGGTTTCTCTATGACCATAAAGACCAAGGCCATCTTGTAATCTGGTCTACTCACAAGACAAAAGCCAAGTCACTGTACAAAGCACAAAAATATCAAACAATGGCTGGTTCATTTAAGTGATCTCTGCTTCTCTAGCAATGACAGCTTTATTTTCATTCTAGTCTTCCCTCCTGCTAGAAAAGATTTGTTAAGCTACCTGATCACAAAATTATCCCCACTTTCTGATAGCATCCAGTCCAGACTAAGCAAACTCCCATTTCTTAGAACCCTCTCTTCAAAACACCCAACCGAGCACAAACCTTCAATTCTTTCTAATACCTTTTATCAAGATCCTCCCCAGTTCTCCATGATGTGTGGTCTCTGCTGTAGCAGTGAACAGTAAACCCAACTTTAGTGGACTTCAGAAGGAAGGCATTAACGTACGTAAAAATTCTGCAATATTATGTACCAAATGATTAATTTTCAATGAATTAGATGTGCTACATTATATTTTACAAACTTAAATGTTTTAATATATATAATACATACATATGAGTGTGTCTATAATCGCATAGGAAAATAACTGTCTCTGATCTAAAGGAATGAAGAGGTATTGGAGTGTTTGAAAGAGGGCTTTTGCTTTTGACTCTTCTTTTCAAATCTATAAATATATGCTTTTGTATTAATTTTGAAACTGGGGGGTTTACTCATTTATTTCTTTATATATTTTCCATTACATTTCCAGATATTATAATAGTTAGGAATTGTATTTGATTGCAGATATCAGAGATGTGTCTGTCTACAGCAAAAGAAGTATGGGGTTTATTGTCTGAAAGTAAAGGAAGCCAACAAAGGCCCGTCTAGTCAAACCTACGGTTTTTCCAGTGGTCATGTATATGGATGTGAGAGTTAGACTATAAAGAAAGCTGAGAGCCAAAGAATTAATGCTTTTGAACTGTGGTGTTGGAGAAGACTCTTGAGTGTCCCTTGGACTACAAGGAGATCCAACCAGTCAATCCTAAGGGAAATCAGTCCTGAATATTCATTGGAAGGACTGATGCTGAAGCTGAAACTCCAATACTTTGGCTACCTGATGCAAAGAACTGACTCATTTGAAAAGACTCTGATGCTGGGAAAGATTGAAGGCAGGAGGAGAAGGGGACGACAGAGGATGAGATGGTTGGATGGCATCAATGACTCTATGGACATTAGTTTGAGTAAATTCCGGGAGCTGGCAATGGACAGGGAGGCCTGGCATGCTGCAGTCCATGGGGTTGCAAAGAGTTGGATATGACTGAGCGACCAAAATGAACTAAACTGAACTGAAAGGAAGCCCATGCCAGAATTCTAAGACAGCCTCCAAGGTTCTTAACCTCAATTATATATGCCTTTTCATTGTGGACAGGACCTTTAAATATGACGGCATCTCACTCCAGTTATTAGGAGACAGTATGTAGCAAAAGTGAAAGGACTCTGAAGATGTAATTAAGGTCCCAAATCAGTTGATTTTTGAGTTAAAGGGAAATTATTCGGAATCCCCTGACATCATCAGCTGAAGCTGTTAAAAGGACTGCATCCTTCCGGAAGAGAGAAGGTCCTCTCCTGGCCTTGAAGAAGCTAACAGACACGTTGTGAATTATGGAGAAGGCTACATGGCAGACTCCTGAACTAGATGTTGCGAGTAGTTCCTGGCTAAAAGCTGGTATGAAAATGGGAACCTCAGTCCTACAATTTCTAGGAAATGAATTCTGCCAACAACCTGAGTGAGTTTGGGAGCCGATTCTTCCCCCAGTCAAGCCTCCTGATGAGAATGCAGCCTGGCTGACATCTTGACTGTAACCTTGTAAGACCTTGAGCAAAGGACCCACCTAGGCCATGCCCAGACTCATGATGCAGGGAAATTATGAGATAATAAACAAGTGTGGTTTTAAGTTCATAGATTGGTGGTAATTTGTTATGCAGCAATAGATAACAAGCACAACAGTTCACAGGTGGTATGGTGACTCTAGAAAATAAAAGAGATCCAGAAAACCCTTCCTCATGGTCATTCCAAAGACACAAAATGGCTGCTGGAACTCCAGGCACAATGCCCAAGTTCCAGTCAAGGAGAGAGAGGAAATAAGAGCAATAAAGATGCATACCAGTTGTCAGTTACCCTTTAAGTAGTTTTCCCAGGAGACCCACATATATACCCCCACTTAAATCTTACTGGCTACTCCTATCTTCAAGAAAGGCTAGGAAACAGTGTATTTTAGCTGAGACTATAGCCAATAGGCAAACAAACACCAAATAGGATTCTATTAGCAAAGAAGAGGAGGAGAGGAATGGATCTTGGTAAACAAATAGCAGTTTCTTCCACAGAGAGGGAAAAAAAGGAACAGTTTTCTGGCAACAGCCTTCCAGATGTTCCTTTCTTCTGCTTTAAAAGCAGTAAGCAAAATAGATGAAGGGGGTCACAAGCTGCAAACTTCCAGTCATAAATGCTTTGGGTATATAATGTACAGCATGGCGACTATTGTCAATAATACTGTGTTGCATATTTTCTAACTTTGAATAGTGATGGGGTAAACTCATATGAAGAAAGGTTTCTAGTCAACCTTTGTGATCTAGAACTCCTTATTGCCAATTCCAACTTAAATTTAAGAAAGTAAGGAAAACCACTAGACCATTCAGGTATGACCTAAATCAAATTCCCATGATAATACAGCAGAAGTGACAAATAGATTCAAGGGATTAGATATCATAGACAGACTGCCTGAAGAACTATGGACAGTTGTTCCTGACATTGCAAAGCGAAAGTGAAGTCGCTCAGTCGTGTCCGACTCTTTGGGACCCCATGGACTGTAGCCCACCAGGCTCCTCTGTCCGTGGGATTCTCCAGGCAAGAATACTGGAGTGGGTTGCCATTTCCTTCTCCAGGGGATCTTCCCGACCCAGGGATCGAACTTAGGTCTCCTGCATTGCAGGCAGACGCTTTAACCTCTGAGCCACCAGGAAAGCCCATTGCAAAGGAGGCAGTAATCAAAACCATCCCCAAGAAAAAGAAATGCAAAAAGGCCAAAGGGTTGTCTGAGAAGGCCGTAGAAATAGCTGAGAAAAGAAGCTAAAGGCAAAGGAGAAAAGAAAGATATACCCATTTGAATGCAGAGATCCAAAGAATAGCACAGAAGGATAAGAAAGCCTTCCTCAGTGATCAGTGCAAAGAAATAGAGGAAAACAATAGAATGGGAAAGACTAGAGATCTCTTCAAGAAAATCAGACACACAAAGGGAATATTTCAGGCAAAGATCAGCACAATAAAGGACAGAAACAGTATGGACCTAACAGAAGCAGAAGATATTAAGAAGAGGTGGCAAGAATACACAGAAGAACTATACAAAAAAGACCTTCATGACCCAGATAACCAGGGTGGTGTAATCATTCAACTAGAGCCAGATATCTTGGAATGTGAAGTCAAGTGGGCCTTAGGAAGCATCACTACAAACAAAGCTGGTGGAAGTGATGGAATTCCAGTTAAGTTATTTGAAATCCTAAAAGATGATGCTGTGAAAGTGCTGCACTCAATAAGCCAGCAAATTTGGAAAACTCAGCAGTGGCCACAGGACTGGGAAAGGTCCAATCCCAAAGAAAGGCAATGCAAAAGAATGCTCTAACTACTGCATAATTGTACTCATCTCATAGGCAAGCAAAATGCTCAAAATTCTCCAAGCCAGGCTTCAACAGTACAAGAACTGAGAACTTCCAGATGTGCAAGCTGGATTTAGAAAAGGCAAAGGAACCAGAGATCAAGTTGCCAACATCCGTTGGATCATACAAAAAGCAAGAGAGTTCCAGAAAAAACATCTATTTCTGCTTTATTGACTATGCCAAAGCCTTTGACTGTGTGGATCACAACAAACTGGAAAATTCTTAAAGACATGGAAATGCCACACCACCTGACCTGCCTCCTGAGAAATCTGTATGCAGGTCAAGAAACACAACAGTTAGAACTGGACATGGAACAACAGATTGGTTCCAAATCGGGAAAGGAGTACGTTAAGGCTGTATATTGTCACCCTGCTTATTTAACTTTTATGCAGAGTTCAGTTCAGTTCAGTCACTCAGTTGTGTCCAACTCTTTGCGACCCCAAGAACCACAGCACGCCAGGGCTCCCTGTCCATCACCAACTCCCAGTTTCCCTAAACTCATGTCCATTGAGTCAGTGATGCCATCCAACCATCTCATCCTCTGTTGTCCCCTTCTTCTCCTGCCCTCAATCTTTCCCAGCATAAGGGTCTATTCAGCTCTTTGCATCAGGTGTCCAAATTATTGGAGTTTCAGCTTCAACATCAGTCCTTCCAATGAACACCCAGGACTGGTTTCCTTTAGGATGGATTGGTTGGATCTTCTTGCAGTCCAAGGGACTCCCAAGAGTCTTCTCCAACACCACAGTTCAAAAGAATCAATTCTTCTGCTCTCAGCTTTCTTTATAGTCCAACTCTCACAACCATACATGACTACAAGAAAAACCATACCCTTGACTAGATGAACCTTTGTTGATAACATAATGTTTCTGCTTTTTAATATGTTGTCTAGGTTGGTCCTAACTTTCCTTCCAAGGAGTAAGTGTCTTTTAATTTCAGACTGTAGTCACCATCTGCAGTGATTTTGGAGCCCCCCCAAAATTAAGTCAGCCACTGTTTCTACTGTTTCCCCATCTATTTGCCATGAAGTGATGGGACCGGATGCCATGACCTTTGCTTTGTGAATGTTGAGCTTTAACCCAAATTTTTCACTCTCCTCTTTCACTTCCATCAAGAGGCTATCTAGTTCTTCTTCACTTTCTGCCATAAGGGTGATGTCATCTGCATATCTGAGGTTTTGATATTTCTCCCAGTAATCATGATTCCAGCTTGTGCTTCCTCCAACCCAGCGTTTTTCATGATATACTCTGCATATAAGTTAAATAAGCAGCATGACAATATACAGCCTTGATGCACTCCTTTTCCTATTTGGAACCAGTCTATTGTTCTATGTCCAGTTCTAACTATAGCTTCCTGACCTGCATATAGGTTTCTCAAGAGGCAGGTCAGATGGTCTGGTATTCCCATCTCTTTCAGAATTTTTCACAGTTTATTGTAATCCACACAGTCAAAGGCTTTGGCATAGTCAATAAAGTAGAAATAGATGTTTTCCTTGAACTCTCTTGCTTTTTCAATGATCCAGTGAATGTTGGCAATTTGATCTCTGGTTCCTCTGCCTTTTCTAAAACCAGCTTGAACATCTGGAAGTTCATAGTTCATGTATTGCTGAAGCCTGGCTTGGAGAATTTTGAGCACTTTACTAGCATGTGAGATGAATGCAATTGTGCAGTAGTTTGAGCATTCTTTGGCATTGCCTTTCTTTGGGATTGGAAGGAAACTGATCTTTTCCAGTCCTGTGGCCACTGATGAGCTTTCCACATTTGCTGGCATATTGAGTGCAACACTTTAACAGCATCATCATCACAATGATGTGATCACTCACCTAGAGCCAGACATCCTGGAATGTGAAGTCAAGTGGGCCTTAGAAAGCATCACTATGAACAAAACTAGTGGAGGTGATGGAATGCCAGTGGAGCTATTTCAAATCCTAAAAGATGATGCTGTGAAAGTGCTGCACTCAATATGCCAGCAAATTTGGAAAACTCAGCAGTGGCCACAGGACTGGAAAAGGTCAGTTTTCCTTCCAATCCCAAAGAAAGGCAATGCCAAAGAATGCTCAAACTATGCACAATTGCACTCATCTCACACGCTAGTAAAGTAATGCTCAAAATTCTCCAAGCCAGGCTTCAGCAATACGTGAACCGTGAACTTCCTGATGTTCAAGCTGGTTTTAGAAAAGGCAGAGGAACCAGAGATCAAATTGCCAACATCTGCTGGATCATGGAAAAAGCAAGAGAGTTCCAGAAAAGCATCTATTTCTGCTTTATTGACTATGCCAAAGCCTTTGACTGTGTGCATCACAATAAACTGTGGAAAATTCTGAAAGAGATGGGAATACCAGACCACCTGATCTGCCTCTTGAGAAATTTGTATGCAGGTCAGGAAGCAACAGTTAGAACTGGACATGGAACAACAGGCTGGTTCCAAATAGGAAAAGGAGCTCGTCAAGGCTGTATATTGTCACCCTGTTTATTTAACTTATATGCAGAGTACATCATGAGAAACGCTGGGCTGGAAGAAACTTATATTATGTCCTTTGATATATACTGGGGGAGGGATGTGGTGCTATGTCATTCTTGGTAGCCTTGTCGAGAGTCACTATTCAGTTACCTATCTAAAGTTTTTACTTATACAAAGAATGTCTTGATGAGGAGAGATTATGAAATGAGGCAAAATGCTAAATCTAGTAACATAAGAGATATACCTGAAAAGTCCTGAAGATCCACAGGCCAATAACAACCAGTAACCTTTATAAATCAGTGTTACACCAAAATAAATGGTATTGGTGCTGAGAAAGAATGCAGTGTTGATAACTAATTGTTATCAGGAGTATTTCTATTATTGAACCACAAATAATTTTCCTCTTTTTTTTAACATTAAAAATCTTTAAGTGTCTTCTGCCATGAGGATACTCTCAGTAGCTACTTTGGGCCTAGCAAAGATCAACCTGACCTTGGCCAATCAGCTTGTACTTTGAAGAGTATACTTAGTGAAACACGTGAGTGGAGAAGTAGTCATAATTGGCAGAATTTGCTGTCTCTTCTGCTCAGTATTTTACCATGATTAATCCCCATCCATCTCTCTTCACTGCTGCTGCAGTGGCCGAAGTCAATGCTGTCAGTCTCATATTTCTTCTCTGTAGCAGACGCTTTTCAAATGTTGTTGGGCTCTGGCTGGGTATGACCTTTTATGGGGCACTGCTGCCTCCTATCCGGCTTTTATGGGCTTGCTGGTTTGTGCACATGGGCAGACACTCTGACCTCATGACCTCCAAAATAGATTCTTTGAGGACAACTGGATCTAACCTTCCCAACATTTTGGACACCCCAACTCTTCCCAAGGGCAGGGGTGCAAAGAATGCTTCCTTGTGGTTTTGGCTTACATTCTTCTCACATCAAAAGAACGACGTCTGGGAGACTGTGAAGCCAGGTCAGAAATGCTAACAGAGCAGCGATTTTCTGGCAGCCCTTCAAGTTCCCTGGCATGAATTTGAGCAGAGAGCAGTTTTTTCACATCTTTCAGTTTTTATTATGGTTTAAATGAGCAGTTCCAAATATGTGAATTACATTTTCTGCTATAATCCAACCTGTAGAAAGGGCAACAACTGACCAAAACTCTGGAAAACCCCAAAGACATTTTTGAAAATTCCTTCTCAGTTCTAGTTCTTTCTTTTTTTTTTTTGAGTCCTGAATCTTGTTGTTAATGAAACCAGTTACAAGAAAAATTGTAGGAATCCCTTCTATGGTATTTTAGTAACTTTAGTTTGTCTTTTCTATGCTGATTCAGTTTACCAACAATGGGTTTATTTTTGGTGAGCATTCTAGTATTGGTTTGGGAAAAAAAATTGACTCAGGCTTTTCTGTTCCAAAAACCCTAACAAACTTTTGGCCAACCAATTTAAGATACTTAAAGGTACAGTGAAACTTTTTAAAATTATTGTCAAATAGTCTACAAAAACCTCCCCCCTAAAAAAAGAGTTTTAAAGTTTAAATGCCAGATTACAGTAACTATAAAGTCTATTTTTCCCATCTTCTTTCTCAACCTCCATCTACTGCTAGTAAAGATCTGGGTGCTGGATGAACTGGGTCACCAAGACCTGTTGCTTTGTTCCTCTTGACATTTACTCTACTTTTTTCTTTTCCTCACTAAGCTTTCTCTTACCCTTCTCAAAACTGAATACTTTACTCATCTTAGTCTAATATCTATTTTCAGCCTCTCTTTTGATGGCAGATAAAGTTATGTACACTCAATTCTTTCTCCACCACCGTATTCAAAGGAGTGATTTTCCATCCACTTACCTTTTCTTCCACTTTGAGAGCTGCATTCATGTTTCTTCCTCACTACTGGCATCATTCAAAAGACTATATTGCCCTAGCACAGCATATCCAAAGTTACATCAGCAGATCTGCAATGACTTGGGTACAGGATCACAAAGAGGCACATCACGTGACATTTGGCTCAGCTAAATTACTGTCTCAGGATTGGAAGAAACACACCATTAAGATCTAAAAAGATAAGATTTCTATTCTTCCATATAGCATAGGAGATTCCAAAGCCAGTGAAACTATACCCAATGCTTGTCGTCACTATCACCAGTTGTTCATGCAGCTCATAAAAAGGAGAGCGAATAATAAATTTTCACACTGAGCAAAGAAGACAAAATAGCACATTGTACCACACTCTAAAGTGAGACATAGCATACTTCAAGTCCTGATATACAAGTGAAAGTCAGCAGGATGCTAGTTATAGGTAGTATTGCAATATCCCATTTTGCATTACATTTGATGCAGTGATCTTCCTAGGCTATTACATATATCTGGAGAGTGAAGGGAGGATTCTTAAAACTGGCAAAACATTAACTACACTCAAGTGAGAGCACACGTGATACAATAGTTCAATGTTTTTGTAACTAAACTGAACACTCTGAGAGCATAGTGGATAGCTACATATACACAAGTGAATCTTCTTATTGTTACTATCTTTTGATAGTAGACTCTAAGTGGCATTATAGAACGTAATATTCACTCTTTCACTTTATATGAATATCTTGTAAATCATGGGGTGATGAAGCTATCTAGTAATATTAATATATTAATATTTACATTTAAATAAAGAAGAGCACAATACTGTCAAACCACAAAAGTTAATCATAGTCATCCTTAGGCATTATCTAGGACTTATTTCTTGCTGATATGATGTGACTGGAAATTTCAGAATAGCATATGTAGAATACATATTTTAAATGCACAACTGAAATAAAATGCAATTGTGCAAAACAGAAGGTTATCTCCTTATAGAATTGACCTGTAGCAACCTAGTTAGGAACCATTATGTTTGATGGGATTTTGGTCCATGAAGTTTCAGATTTTGTTCTTATTACAAAGCGCCCTGAATATCATTTTGAAGCTTGCTAATTATTTTCTTGGAAGGAGAGTATTACAGTGTAGTATGAAGTGACATTTCAAACATTTCTTTCTGGAATTACAATATTAAATAATGCTATCATTAGCACATAATTATAACATACACAAATATATACAAAACTTTATAACTTGTAATGTTTTTCATACATTTGTGAGGTATGTACCATCTACACACAAAAGTCAGTTAACAGAAACCTCTATTGCCATCATTACCTTTTTGCCTTTTTTTTTTTTTTTTCATTTTTGGATCGAATTTTGTACAATGGAGGCATTCCAGATATAAGTCAACAATAGAGAATCAAGTAAAGGCAACAAGGTAATTGTTGCGTCTCGCCTGATGAACTCTTAAATCAACAAAGAAGCCTGCCTCTATGACTAATCAGCCTGTGAGGGTCTCCCGCCTGATAGGAGAACAGAGAAGTGAATCTACGCTGTGGGGTTTCTCTCTTGTTTTCCAATTCAAACATTTGCCACACGAAGTGAGTAAAATAAACCTAGGGAAAAAATGCCAACTGATACTTGGGGCTACTTATATTTTAGAGGTGATAGTAAGAATTAAACTAGTTACTCCGACGTTCTGTATCAGTAACTATGCCATCACTTCCGGACGCTGCCACCAAGGCAAAAGCAGAGGGAACGTCGTCCTCACAATTTTCCGGAATGTAGGCGCCCAGAGCAAGTTGAGCCTCTGGCAGATGGCATAAAGAGGTGATCTGACAAAGAGTTTGAAGCAGTTAACGTGGTACCTTGATTCTTTCATTTCCAAGTATTCATTTGGGGGGGAACCCTGGGGATTGGGGTATGGACAGAGAAGGCGTAAAACCTAACACAAAGTTTTACCTTCCGAAAGGGTTTAGTCTTTGCGTCTGTCTGCAGCCAGGAGTTGCGCTTTCTGCTCCACTCCTGGTCTAGAGGGTTAGAGGGTCTCCCAGCAGGGACCCCCCCGCACCCTCCGCAAGGTGGCAGACAGACACTCGGGCCCTTTTAGAGCTCTGGTACCGCGAGCTGGAGATCTGATTCATCTTTCCTTTCGAGTCCCCCTACCTGGGCCCACCAGTGCGCGACAGAGACAGGCCATCAGGGGAGCTCTGCTCCCAAAGATGGGTGGCAAAAATTCACAGTAAGGAAGTGGCCTCTGGGGGCTAGACTCGCCAATCGGACCGAAAGAGGTCTGCAGGACGTTATTTTTTGTTTTTGTTTTTTGTTTTTCCTTAAGTCTAATAGGAATTAGGGCCGGGAGTGTAGCTCCAGTTTGATTTTTCCGCGCCTTACAATGGCAAGACACACTGAAAAATGCCCTTAAGCGCAGAACCTTGAGGGTGGCGGAGGTTGGGGGTTCCCAGCAGAGGTTTGCAAATCGGAAATTCGTAAGGGAGGAGGCCAAGGGACGGAGGTTGCTGGTGGGGGAGGGGGGTGGTCTCTTTGTTTCTCGTTGCTCTTATCCTAGGACTTCGGGTAGGCTAAATTAGTACGACCTACGCGCTTGAACGTAGGCGAGTGGGGTTCTAGGAAATTCCAGAAACTTGATCGCAAAGCTCTTCAAAGGAGAGTCAGGCAGGATTTCCTGGGCCTCGGTGAGAGGCTACCTGTGGTAGGAGTGGTCGACCCGGCGCCTCGCGCTGCGCCGGTGGGAAGAGAAGGCGTTCTTGACCCCTTCCGGGAGACCAGTTATTAACTCGGTTGAGTTGATCAAATGACCTTCTTCCTAAAAGGGGTCGTCTCCTGAGCCCCTTTCTCAGTTGGAATTTAGCAGGTAGAGGAGCGAAGCAAATTCTCCTTTCAACCTAAAGTCGGGGAGAATTAATGAGAGTGCTTAACAGCACGGATCGGGAGGCGTACAAAATTCTAAAGGCACACGCGCCGCGGGCAAAGCCTCCCATTCACCTCCACGGAATCGAATCAGACAACCACCTTTAAGATTTTCCCTAAAATCATATCTTCCGAACTGACTAGCCATTCACTGGGGTTTGCAGAATTTTCTCCAGTCCCGAAACCACATTTTCTCCCACGATCTACGGGTAGATGCCACCAATGACTGCCTCTCCACTTAAAGACAGCCCCCACCCACGCTCCTCTCAAGCTACATTAAACGGCCCTGACACGCTTTAGCCACCAGTTTAATTCATAGAAAGTAGCAATAACTCTTGACATCGCTTCCGCAGCCCACCCGAGGACTCCAGCCCAGGACACCTTATTTTGAGGCTGATTTTTTGAGCGCTGAATTCTGAGACCTGAGAGAAGGTTATTTGAGGCTTCCTGGGTAGATTTCCTGGCCTCCAACTCCCTCCCGCGCTGAGCTGGTAATTTTCTGCTGCTCCTCCTCCTCCTCTTGACCTCCAACAAGGTACCTTCGCCTCCCCTCCCCCTCTCCTTCCCAGTAAACCTCCAGTACGAGTTGGAAATCAATCCTTTGGCGCTAAATTCAGACCTGCCGGTTCGACAGGATTGTAGTGGGGGAAATGGTGTCACTTCTTTCAGAAAGAATGTCATTTGATCAGCTACACTTGAGTTAATTCGCTCCGGGTTTCCCGAGAGCTCGGGTGGGTCCGTGGGTGCTTTGCTGGATTCCGTGCATTTCTGGTAGCTTTCAGCTGAACCGCCCAGGACCTTAGGGGATAAAGCTTTTTCGCCCTCAGGACTCCAATTACCCCCCCCCCCCCGCCCCCATGATAATCCGGTACATTTAACAAAGGTTTTGCCAGAGGTAGGGTTCAACGCATCCTGGGGTCAGAACCTCTTAGCCCTTTGCACTCATAGGCTCCAACCTGGGCTCCAGGCATAACTCTGGTCCTGTTAAAAACTGTTCCTAGTCACATAGGGTTTCAAAAAAGAACAAAAAACTTTTTAAAGGAAAGGGTTTCACCTGACATGGCCGGCGCTTTTGTGAAATTATAGTAAATACTTCCAAAAGCACAATTTTAAAAGGAGGGTGCAAATTTCTGTCTTCGCTTGGTCGAAGTCCTATCGGTAATGAGATGCGGAACCTCGCATTCTCAAGACTGATCTGAGGTTTGTGGCTTCGCCGCTGCCGGGAGCGTGGAATTCTATCTTGGCTGGGAACCGAGCAGCAGACCGCACAGGAACGCGGCCTCCCGGGCTGCCGTCTGCCAGTAAAGAAGAGCAGGACTGCTGGTGACAGACACAACTACCTGAACTCAGGCTGAGAAGCTCTGCGCGCGAAAGAAAATTCGTGCTAATTCACCCAGATTGTTTTAACTGGTTAATAAAGCAACTGACACTCAACAAAACCACAATCACAGCAGGAGTCTTTGGCAATATAGTAAGAATCAAGACTAAAGTTTTGTTGTTGTTAACAACTACCTTTATTATTATTATTGCTTAGCATTATGGGGGTGGGGAGTAAAAGGAGAGGGGAAAGAAGAGACAATCGTTTCCTATCCAATGGTACAAACAGAACTTCGCTTTCATTTTTCTGTGAAATTAGAGTGCAGATTCTCTTGATTCATCATTAAGCCACCACCAGAAATTGGAAGAGAGGCAAAGTAGCTCTAAATATCCACATCCACTGCCTTCTGGTTGGAAAATAAATAGTTAATCATGACTCCCTTTATACACATATAATTTATCTGACACTTGGATGTGATTTAAGATACTTATGGTTTGTATAGCTGTATTCTACATGATAGACTACACAGGAAAAGTAAAAACAAAAAGTGTGAGTGGGATAAATATATATGTATTCCATTCCACATTTTCTGAGGTGAATAAAATACATCCATGTTTCATTTTGACCCCCAAAATTACATATTTGTGGATATCAGAAAATACAAGTCCTTCAGTTATATTTTTTCTGTCAGAACACCTTATTTGTGGGAAATTGGCATTCCAATTGTTATTCACAAACTTGATCTTGGTGTGAGCTAAACATCACCTCCCTGGGAATAAGTTCAGGGAAAGCTGATCAAAGTTGCCTTTCCTTCCTAATTTTGGTTAGTTGGTGAGGAAAAGCTTTCTCCCTTACTGTACATAATTCCCCCCCCCCAAAAAAAACTTTTTAACAACAAAATTAAAAATCCACTTATATCTGCCAGAAGTTGTTGGGAAATAAATCCTAAATATGTAATGCTACTTGACAATTGCAGTTAAAACCTATTTAAATATTTGAAATGTATCTTGAGAACATGATATTTGTATAGGAATCTGTATTTGGCATTTTTGATACAGAATGTTTAAAGTTTAATCAAAGGACAGAAAGCAACAACACACAAAAGACAGGCATAAAGCCCACTAGGAATTTTAGGTAGAAAAGCCCAATAAGCCCATGTGGGCAGATGCCACAGGCTTACATAGAACTTAATAAATCTCAGCATTGTTTTTATATTCAAGGACACCAAGTATATTTGGGGTGGCCTGGAGGTAATGGTAACTAAGTACTCATATTTTTCTTTTCTTTCTCATCAGTAGAGGAGCTTACAGAGGGGATTCACAAAACTATTTTTAAGGGTAGATTTTTTTGACCTAACAGACTATCAAAGGTCAAAATTGAGTCCATTTTTGACAAGAGGGTCTCATCCCCCCTTTGAACACAAGAGGTCGCTCCTGTGATCAAATACTGGGGGAAAATATTGCTAATCCCAGTTTGATGTATTCTATAAAAACATTACAATTTTTTTTACAGACATGTTTGATGCATTAATGTGTATAGAAATCACTTAAAGAAACAGGGGAATAGTCTGTGACCAAATTTGAATCTCAAGGTGAAGGGCAACAATAATGCCTGCTATCCTAACTTCGATTTTAGCGCAAAATGTCTTAGCAACACACAGACCTCCGGAGTACATCCATCGTGGAGCAATGGAACTACTGGGTTTCTTCAGATTACTCCCTTTGCCAGAGGGTATCTTCTGCATGATCTTTTTACCTCTAACAGCTTAAGAACTTAAGAAAATACTACTTATTTACAGTAACAGTATGGGCTGAAGAAAGAGAAACACTCGTTGTCTTCATTATGATGAAATTGCCAGTTACTAACGCTTTTCCTCCAAGCCACATACCAGGTTTTCTTTTTGGACTTGCTATCATCAGCACTAATTCTTTAGTGTGTTTAGTGTGTGTGTGTGTGTGGGGGGGGGGGGGGTTGAAGAAGGATGGATAGTGAGGGTGCTTTCTGGATCTCAAATATAAGTCATCAGGCTTCTGGCAGCTTCCTTTGTTTAATTCCATGTTATAAAGGTGACATGATGGAATATGATTGGTTAAAATTCTCTATTTACTTTCTGGGGATATAGTACCTTTTGAAAACAAAACAAAACTAAACTAGTGTCAACTTGGTTATCTGTACAGGAAACATGCCCATATACTGGGACGATTTGCTTCATGTGGTCATTATCAGCATCAGTTTTACCAAAGCAGCCTGACAAAAGACTCCACGCATTTAATACCGGAGACACTAGAAAACTATGAGCAAAAAACAAAAACAGTAACATCCTGCCCCCCACCCCCAACCTGCTAAATCTATCAACATCTAACTTTCGATTTCACACACCCACACCGATATAACTTATAATAGAAATAGAAGGAATGAGATCCAGTTAGAAATTTTCCTTGAGAGAAAACAAAAGCATGTTCTTGGTAAAGCCCCAGCCATATCACGAGGAAATTCACCGTCTTTGCTTCTCTCTGCGCTCTGGAGAAGCATACTGCTGTAAACCGAGCCACTCAGGCCGGCGGAGGGCTCACACCTCTTATCGAAGGCTAGATCTGACGAATGATACAAAGAAAGGAGTTTCCTAACACACCGGGTTTTCTCAAGGCAATGAGACACCGAAATTAAACCTACTACTGCGTGCATTTGCGGAGCTTTTCAGATAAAACTGGCAGTCACACTAGATAAGGAATCAATGTTTAGAAGCTTTTGGAGATGCGGACGCGGGGGGGGGGGGTATTCTTCGTGGCCTCCCTGTGACTTTGTTTTGGAGAGACAGTAAGATATGATGGAACATGTAAGAAATTATTCAAGAGGGTTACCGGCGAGTTGAAGTCACCATTCTTCTCTCTCCAGGTTGTTGCTCGAGATAAAATGATAAGGTAAACACAGCCGGTGAAATGAAATAGGTATTTCGCTGTTCTTCTGTGTTAGACCCCTCCCTACTCAGGCCCTTAGATTGACGCATTTTTAAAATCTCTAGAGACGTGGAGACTTGTCCTTACAATGATCTACACACCACCAGCTAACTGTGCACAGTTGCTTAAAAACAAAAGGCAGGAGACCGGCAGAGAGAGGAATCGGATAGGCGTAATAGCTTTACAAACTTTAAACTACTGGAAGACCACTTTGCACTTAGGCTTCGGGTTAGTTCTAGAGTTAAACTGCAAAGCAGACCCCGCGGGTCCGAAAGAGAGAGAAGTCCGCGGAGTCAACTTGGTTATACCTGTGCACTTCCAACCTGATTCTCCGCTTAGGTAAGAAGCGCCCCTTTACCCCCACCCCGCGTTTCTGGAGATCTGAGGTAAGGGGTTTACGGGGTACTGGGGTAGCAGCAGCGAACAATTCCTCTGGGTCCATTCATCCCAGAACCAGCGTCTTCCCCTAGGCAGCTCCCAGCGCGCCACGCGCAGAAAATTCGGGAACTCACCCGCCCTGGCAACCAAGCCCGGCCGGGCCCGGAGCTGTGTGCCAAAGCGCGAGACCAAACCGAGACAAACGGCCTGTTCCAAGTCGCCCTTTTCCTAAAGTCCGGAAGGGTCCTCGTCATCTAGAACACCTACCCACCAGCCTCGCCACCAGAGGCGGAAAAGTGAGCCCCGCGCGCAACGCGGCCAGCCGGACTGCGGGGACCCCAGGAGCGCAGGGCAGAGGAGCAGCGCGACAGGAGGCGAGGGCGCTGGCGGCGCGGCCGGCTAGGAGCAAGGGGGAAGGCGGGGCGGAAGGAGGAGAAGGGAGGCCAAAAGCCAGGGCCGCCGGAGCACCGGGGGAGAGCGGTCTGAGCCCCGAGCGAGTCGCCTCGGGAGCCCTAATCCTCTCCCGCGGGCTTGCAGAGCGGTCAGTGGCGCACCGCGGCAGCGAGGCTGAAATATGATAATCAGAACAGCTGCGCCGCGCGCCCCGCAGCCAATGGGCGCGGCGCTCGCCTGACGTCCCCGCGCGCTGCGTCAGACCAATGGCGATGGAGCTGAGTTGGAGCAGAGAAGTTTGAGTAAGAGATAAGGAAGAGAGGTGCCCGAGCCGCGCCGAGTCCGCGCCGCCGCAGCGCCTCCGCTCCGCCAACTCCGCCGGCTTAAATTGGACTCCCCGATCAGCGAGGGCGCGGCGCAGCCGGGCAGCGGGCTCTCTCAGCCTTGGCAACCCCAGGGGCCACTGTTTCCCACTTAGCCACAGCTCCAGCATCCTCTCTGTGGGCTGTTCACCAACTGTACAACCACCATTTCACTGTGGACATTACTCCCTGTTACAGATATGGGAGACATGGGAGATCCACCAAAAAGTAAGAAGCGATTTTACCTTGTGGGGCTCGGTGTGCTGTTCTTGTGCGGGGGTCTCTCAGGCACGGGTGCCAAGGGCTCTTCGGAGTTGGAGTCATTGCTTGGAGAGAGAGAAGGTGGCTTTTTCTTGTTGCCGCCACGCCTGCATGCTTGCTGTCGGTTCCGATCTTCGGGAAACTGATCGTACCTTGTGTTTGAATTCGCCTGCGAGTGTCCTCCAAAACCTTAGCCTTCCGGTGCTAAGCGGCGGTTTTCTCCTTGGGACTCTGGAGCTCTCCGAGAAGGTTATTCTGTTGCAAAGATCTGCCAGCACGTACAATACCCGGAGATGTGAATTAGCATTAGACTTGCAAAAGAGAACGAGTGACAACTGTATTGATGTCTGCTCTTGCTAACAATATCCAGTCCTATGTGCTATTTAAGAGCGTGCTTCATGGAAAATATAGACATCCCTGCGTTCACTTAACGCTTCTAGTCAAAACCTTTTCTTTGACTTGACTTATCCATAATCTTTCCCAATGATTATGGCAAAGAGGGAGGAGGGAGGGAAAAGAAATACAAAATGAACGGGTTTGATTGCGTGCTAGGCTTGCAAATGCAGACTATTCAAATCTGCATTTTATATATATTCCACCTCCTTTTAAAAATGAGTCAAGGTTTTGATGGCACACTTCAATTACCATCCCAAAGTGCAATACTCTTAAAAAAAAAAGAAAGAAAGAAAAAAAAAAAAAAAAACTCCCAGAGTACGCCCTATAAGAGAACGACACTAAAAGTGTGTTTATCTCTGTAGGAAGTAAACGGTTAGTCAATCATGTATTTATTTTCATTTCAGAAAAACGTCTGATTTCCTTGTGTGTTGGTTGCGGCAATCAAATTCACGATCAGTATATTCTGAGGGTTTCTCCGGATTTGGAATGGCATGCGGCATGTTTGAAATGTGCGGAGTGTAATCAGTATTTGGACGAGAGCTGTACGTGCTTTGTTAGAGATGGGAAAACCTACTGTAAAAGAGATTATATCAGGTACGCCATTTATACCGTTTACTTAATTTTGTGAGAGTCCCCTTCCTCTCCCCATTTATTTTGTGTGGCTTTGTCTTTTGCCAGAGTATGCCTTAATGGGTACTAGCGTGCAGAAGTTACCCCTGTAAATGTAGTAAATTAAACTATGCTGTTCATTTCACTTTTCAGGGGGAAAAAAATGAGACTCAATAGTGGTTTTCATAAATAACGTGGTCTGAAGCTTTGTTTAATTGCTCTTCGAATTTGTGATGCTGAAATTATTTTCCTGTTACCCTCCCCTTTCCAAAACAAACTTAAAAAATTCAGGATGAATAAGTTGGGGTTTCTAAACTTTTTGAAAGGTTGGATTTTATTCTGTTATACATTGTTTTTCCTTTTTATTTTAATTCAGTATTTTATTAGTAACTTCCAGATTCTTTGAAGACGTCAATGCAATAGGTAAAATAAAAGTTTGACCTAGGCATGTTTAAAAGTGTACTTTGCAAGAGCAAATAGAGGTGTTGCCCTTTACTTTTTGGGTAAGGGATCCTGCTTGGAAAATTTAAAAACCAACTCAAATATTCTCTGTAAAAACCACTGGGAGATTTAATCTTTTTAAATATTAACCCTTTGGTGACATCTGACTGTCTTCTTATCTTATCTGAGCTGATGAACTAGACAGAGCAGATCAAATTGCCCATCATCTGTCTATGAACAATCGGTATATTTAGATAATTGAACAGCTTCCTTTCTCACATTAAAATCTGGTAACTGATAAAATGAGCGAATTGCCCATACTGACAAGAATAAAATCACATAAGGAACGTCCTGAGTTTTTTTCTTTCAATTTATTTTGCATCTAAACTTCATGCATTGCCAATCTCAAATTTTCTCAGACTTGTGTATACATATGTCAGAAAATTTATTTTCTGCCTAAGGAAGGAAGTAGAATTTCCAAAGAAAATATTATTGTTTTAAGAACAAAACAGGAGAGATAACACCTTCATTATTACGTTGAATAATAAAGAATATTATCTTTAAAAATAAATTGTCCAGTGGCTATTAACAAGTAATTAGCTTTGGAAGTTACAGAGTTTATGGAGCTGAGAACTTAAAGTTTAGTTAGGATTTAAGTATGCAGTTAACGATTTTTTTTTTTCTACTCACTTGGTGTTCAGTATTTTTTCTTATTTTCAAACCATGAAGTGGAGAGCATAATTTTAATAGATAAAGGTGAACAGTGCAGGGGGGGGGAAGTTTATAAATACTTCGGTGGTGGGAGAGGAGAATGAGAGCAAAGAGGGGAAGTGGGGAGCTGGAGGAAGGGGGAGGGATTTTCCCAATTGTTTGGTCACAGGCAAGGTAAAGTCCTCATCCTATGAAATGGCAGATCTCACATGGAGTAGGCGGAGGGAAGGAAAACTTTTGAATCTACCTTCTAACCTCTGACAAATGAGCCGTTTTCAATTGTTTACTTGATTGGTGTATGAGCTCCAGATTCTGGAGAGGGGGCCATTGCTCCTGTGGGGGTCGTGTTTTGCTCAGCTGTATTCAGACCTGCATGTGCCTAATTCTGCATACATGCTTGTGGAAGGAACCAATTGCTTTTACCTTTTCTTCTCCACTCTTTCAACTGTGTGTCTGTGTGTGTGTGTGCGCGCGCACGCTTGCCCGCGTGCAACTGTGTGTATCCCTTTGAAATCCTGTAGTTTTAAGAGAACAGAGAGACTGTTGAGATTTCCCAAAACCTTTCTCCCCTTGGGGGAGCGAGGTTCCCCCCACTGCCCCTCTTTGTCTGGGTCTTTGCCTCTCCTCCATTCTGTTTGTAGGAATGCCCCCTCTCTGGTTATGTGGAGAGGGGGCCAGGGCAGGGCCTCTAGATGAAACCTACAAGGATTGTCTGTTGGTAAGGAAAGGTGAGCTGCAAGGAAGACTTTACAAGTGAGTCTTTTCATTTTTCTGGCAGGTCAGAGTTCTCAGACAGACAGAAATAGAGGTAGATGTTTCAGCGACTGGATAAAGATGGAAGGAACCCAAGCAGATTTAAAAAAATTAATGAGAGGAAGAACAGAGAGGAAACTTTCTGGTAACATTGTTGCCTGAGGAAAAAATCTTTAGCTGGGGAAACAGCAATGGGCTCCTGATCCAGAAAGGACTCTGGAAACCCTCAGAGGTTTCATTTTGTTCTAATGCCTGTGCATTTGTGTATGTTTTGTGGGGTGACAATCTCATTGCCCAACCTCATTTTCTTTTGAAAGGAGGATGCAGGTTGCAGTTTTAGAGATGTTTCTAGCAGCAGAAATTGGGGGATAGGAAAATGTGGGACCAGTGGCTCCCGGATTCACCCCGGGATTCCTTCCTGCCAAGAGGAGCAAGAGCCACCCGGGTACTGGTCGCTGGAGCAGCCGCCCAGGCTTCCAGCACATCAAACATTTCTCTCTAGTTTGGACTGGGCGTTCTCAACTAAGAGGTACAGACCGAGACACAGAGGTTCATAGGCAAGGGAAACAGAGCGGGAAAAGAAAGAAATCTAATCGTTTCCATCCTCCCATTCCCAGCTTGCCTGCTAATGCTGATTTCAGTGTCTCAGGGAGTTATGGCCGAGGTCGCCAGCGACCCTAGACCCGGGGCAGCGCCCGCCTTAAGTGACTCCCTCTCTTTGCTTCCCTTCCTTCCCGGCCCGCCCCCCATCCCACTCCCGCGCAGGTTGTACGGGATCAAATGCGCCAAGTGCAGCATCGGCTTCAGCAAAAACGATTTCGTGATGCGCGCGCGCTCCAAGGTGTACCACATCGAGTGTTTCCGCTGCGTGGCCTGCAGCCGCCAGCTTATCCCCGGGGATGAGTTCGCGCTGCGGGAGGACGGGCTCTTCTGCCGCGCCGACCACGACGTGGTGGAGAGGGCCAGCCTGGGCGCCGGCGATCCGCTCAGCCCCTTGCACCCGGCGCGGCCGCTGCAAATGGCAGGTACTCCTGGGAGCTGAGGGAGGCCCTCCTCGGGGATGCCGGTGCCAGGCGAAGCCAGCGCCGTGCCGCAATCTTGGGACCCACGCGGCAGCCGCTGCAGCTGCCAGTTACACGGAGGGTTCTAGGTGCGGTTTGCACAGTGCTTCCCTCTTTTTGCGGCCAGCTTCAATGCACTCAGTGTCTCCCTTGACTCGCCTGGCACACCTACACTACACGTCTGTGTGTCTATGTGTGGGTGCCCGCGAATGTACACCACTTGTGCACGCATGTATACACACGCCCAAACAGTACTTCCAGTTCACCTTGGCCTCCAAACCGTGGCTTTCTGAAAACGGGCTTCAGCTTCCCTCCAGGTATTCTCTGCCGCTTCCTAATTAAAGGGGTGGAGCTCTGGGCCCCTGGAGCTTCCTCCTTTAACCCAATGAAGGAAGCTTAAGTCAAGTTAGCCCCTCAATTCCTTTTTTCCTTGCCAACTGCCCCGCGGCTGCCGCGTGGGTCCCAAAATATTTTTGAAGTGTATCTTCATCCCTTTGTGAGACAGGGGACCTAAAAAGATACAGTTTTAATAATTGCAAACCTTCGCACAGAGCCGTCATTTAAAACTGTCAACAAGCTAATCTGCAGTAATTGCCTTTTAAAGGGAGCCTGCCTCTTTAAACTGTTCATTCTACTTGATTTGGTGAGAATTTCATCTTCGGGCCTGTTGCTGTGACACCGAGTTGACCTCATAGGTGTTGACCTGACCCCGGGGGTCCTGGAAAAATGCAAGATTTGTAACATACAGATCTGAGGGCCCTTGGCCCAGGAAGGAGAGTAGAAATAGAACAGGGTTGGCCCGGAGTGGGGGCCACAGGTAGGAAGGCCGACAAAGTTTCCAAACCTGCTTTCCGGTCTTGAATGGAACTGTCCTGTGTATAATCCGCCGGGAACCCTGGTGGTGAAAAATCTACAGCTCTTCCCCCTCTGCTTTTCTGGCAGAATTCTCTTAAGAATTCTGTCAGGGGGATGGGAGGGGTTGTGACTTAGCTTGCGGGGAAGCCAAGCCAGTGGTGGCAACTTCTGTTAGTGCAACCTGGGCTCTGCTGTGGAACACGTAGAGTATTGGGAGGGGGTCAGGAGCATACCCCAACTGTCTTTTCTCTAGAGGCCGGGCAGCTCTAAAGAGTATCGGTTTTCCTTTTTTGGGGAGCAGATAGCATCGGGAACCATCCAGGTAGATTTAGTAGATCCAGGTAGAGTACGAAGGATCAGAAGCTGGAGAGACAGCCGAAATACCGAATTTCTTTATCCTCTTGACATAACTGTCCTCCGGGGACTGAAGTTCAACGCTCTCCGGCAGAATTCTTCTCCGCCTTAGTTGCAGACATCCCACGGGGGTAGTGTCTCTCGGTGTCACTGGGTGTTCTGCCTTTCCTTCCCTTGCAAGGCCTGTGACGGGGGGAGGGGAATCTGGGCCCCGATCTGGATCCTAGGAAAGGCGAGAAGGGAGGAGAAACTAGGAAGAACGATGCCACCCTTGCTGTGAACCGGGAGACAGAACCTGAGAGATGCGCCCCTTTGCTAACCCCGCCGTGTTGACTCGAGCAGGGGCGGAGGCCGCTTTCTTGGGTCCAGACTACTTAGCATTGACCTCTTAAGATTAGAGAGCGAGATTTCATTCTCCTTTTGCGTCCCGCACCCCTACCTCTGCCGCCTCTGCTTTGTCTGTCGAGGTCGCAAAGCGCTGGCCATTGTCCCATTTTCCCGGGATCAGCGCGGGCAGGCGGGCGGCCGGCCCGCGCTCACTTCGCCCCTTGCCCCGCAGCCGAGCCCATCTCCGCCCGGCAGCCAGCCCTGCGGCCCCATGTCCACAAGCAGCCCGAGAAGACCACCCGCGTGCGGACTGTGCTGAACGAGAAGCAGCTGCACACCTTGCGGACCTGCTATGCCGCTAACCCCCGGCCCGATGCGCTCATGAAGGAGCAACTGGTGGAGATGACCGGCCTCAGTCCCCGTGTGATCCGGGTCTGGTTTCAGAACAAGCGGTGCAAGGATAAGAAGCGGAGCATCATGATGAAGCAGCTCCAGCAACAGCAGCCCAATGATAAAACTGTGAGTGGGCCTGGGCCTGGCAGGGGGCTTGAGGAGGCCTGCGTGCTGTCTGCCCAGATGGGTTGGCTCTCTCCCTCCGGCTCCCGAGCAGGAGCTGGCCCTGGCGGCCCCTCACTCCCACCCGCACCCCGGGGAGAGGCCACTGGCCCCGGCCTACCCGCCAGGGCCCCAGATGCTCCCGGAGGCCCCTCTTGCTGGTTGGAGGCCCACCCGCCCCCAGCCCACATGGGTGGGCTCTCCCGCCCTTCAATTTCACCCCCTTGCCCCATCCCAGATCTAGAGGGGCAGTCGCCCCCACCGTGAGCAGAGAGGCCTTGAGCTGGTTTGCCAAAGTTGTGGTTGTCAGTTCCTCAGACACCCGAGGGGAGGAAGGGAGGAATCCTTGCTTTCCTATTTAATCCAGGGTCACTCTGGGTGCCCCTTGGTGGGAGGCCTGCTGCAGAGCCCCCAGGCCAGGAAAGTCCCCAAGGTGACCCATGAAAATAGGACACCCTCTGCTCCAGGTCAAGCCCAGGTCTCTAGAGATGTCAGGCCCCTGGCATCCCTGGGCCAGGACAGCACCCACCAGGCAGGCCTCCTGGTTAAGTTAAAGAGTTTTTTTTTTTTTTTTTTTTTTGGCTTTTCCTTTTTACTGCTTAGGCCCTGTTTTTAAATGCCATAAAACCTGCTGTCATTAAATGTGGCAGACCAGCCAAGCCTGGGCCAGGGCACTTTCGAAGTTGGTTAGTGCATAACAGCACAATAGCTGCCAGACCTAAATGCTTGGAAGTGGGGGTTGGCTCCCAGAGAATTGCCTGGAGAAAATCTAACCAAAAGTCTGATTCACCGAAACTGCCCAGAAAACCACCATGTCTAGAGGCTGAAGGGAGGCCCTTCCTGCTCCAGTTTTCTGCTGAGATGCTGTGGCTTGGGAAGGCAGACAGGGGAAACTGAGATGACTACTGAATATAAGGGGAAAGAAGAAAGTTCAGACAGAATTTCACTTCCTAAGGTTCAAGCATAGCTAATAGCTCAGCCCACAGAAGCAGAAAAACAAAACATAATAAAACAAAACTGAACCCTGGCTAATATCCATAGGTGCAGCAGATTAACTGAGTCAATAAAGGCAACTATATAGATAAGATAATACCAGGGTATATTTGTTTAGCCTGCACAGACAATGGAGGGAGGGAGTTTGCTCATTAACATGTTGGGTTTGGGGGGTGCCTATTCACAGAATATCCAAGGGATGACAGGAACTCCCATGGTGGCTGCCAGTCCGGAGAGACATGACGGTGGCTTACAGGCAAACCCAGTGGAGGTGCAAAGTTACCAGCCGCCTTGGAAAGTACTCAGTGACTTCGCCTTGCAGAGTGACATCGATCAGCCGGCTTTTCAGCAACTGGTAAGTGTCAGCTCCCAGGTTGGGGAGGCTGAATCTCCAAAGAAAGGAGATTTTGATCAAACTGTCACACAATTAAAGATTCTGGGAGTATGGAGGGGGCCACTCTAGCCCCAGGGTTGGGGAGAGCCTAGGGAGGCCTGGTGGAAGGAAGGAATGCAAGGAAAACAGGCCTCTTGTGAGTCTATTCTATGAGACTTCGTAATGTGACCATTTACGTTGAATTTTCTATCAGTCAGGCCTGCTCTTAGAGATTAGCTTCAAGGTACCTAACTCACTAGACACAATGTGGGAAGGGGTGTACTGGGTTGCAGCATCATACATCTCCAACTTGTAGAGTCAAAAGGGACATTAGAGATCATCTTGGCATTTTGATCAGCAGCTAGTAAATATACTCCTTCCTCAGCTCCTAGAGAATGATCTTGTTAAGGCCCTAAATCAAGGTGATTATAATAATAATCAGTGTTGTTATACATAATCAATTTTATTATCAGTGGTTAGCGGGCACCCATATTGCAATTTTCAAACCTATCAATAAAGAGTTCAGTTATTCAGAGATGTGACTGATGCTTTTTGTAACTATATCCCTTTCTGGGACTGTATCTTAATCTAAAATGTTGGACTGCTTAAACATTTTTTTAGGGTATAAGTTCAAATAGCATACACAGTCATATTCTGTGCGGCATGTATAGCAAATGGAATCAGAGTTCTATCAATCGGATAAGAATATAAAAGCCTCTCTTAGCATTAATGTTTTACACATCCAGAGAAGAGAAAATCAACTCACCTTTCATCTACAAAAGGCTTAAGGGTAAAGATAACTAAGATTATTAAGTGTATGTCCTTGTGTTATGACATATGTTCATAAGGCTTTTTTTTCCTTAAATAATAAACAGCCCTATAGAATCTTGTTCTATAAAACATGATCCATCATAAAAACTTGTTCCCTTCTTTGAAAATAAAGCTTGATTTGAGGTTAGTATTTTACCCTCACATTTACCTGGAGGGCATTTTCTTTCTTTGTGGCCACAGTTGGGTTATGGACCACAGGCAGTGCATTAAAAAGGGCTTGGCCCAGGTGTCTGTTTGCAAATGGGCCAGTCTAAAGGAGGCGAATTTGAAAAGTCCCTTGACCGTCACAGGGGGAAAGTTCAATAAGGTAGGAAGAAAGGTAGACCCTGGAATTAGGAAAAAGAGCTGATTTTTAGTGTCACGTTAATCTTGCCAGTTATTTGGATCATAGAAGGCAGGTAAGGGGAGGTTTCAGGGCAGCCAAGTGTTTGCACCTTCTGAATCTTTAGTGTCAGCTGAGAGCAGCCAAAGAGTGGGGCGGGGGCGGGAGTGTTGAGAGCAGAGTGGAGAAGAAGGTTTACAACAGCAACACAATACTTTGGACTTAAGAGAAGGAGCCAGATATTTATAATATGGGTGACGTTATAATATATGGGTCTCCTCTTGGAAGGAAGAGCCTGATTGAAAGAGAAAAAGAGGCCAAAGGCAGCAGGACCAACAAGAAGGAAGAAAGCCCCTGCTGTGAACTCTCTGAGGAGTTAATCATTGTTCTCTGGAGCCTCCTCTGAATCTCCCATCACAGGATCTAAGCGTTGTGTTATGGATTTTTCAACTGGAGAAGAGAGGCTTTGATGCCTGGAGACTGAGAACTCGCCTGCTCCCAGGGAAACATGTAGCCGGCAGGATAATTTTATTTTCAGCGTGCATGGTAGAGTTGCAATGCCATTTTACAGTGGGAAACACATTTGTTCTTAAATAATTTAATGCAACATAATGTTGGGAATTCAGTTTCATTTAAAACAGAGATCTCTTGGAAGATGGGAAAGTGAGAGGATTTCTTCTCATTTTTTTTTCCTTATAGGTTTTCTTTAAGCCTGTTAAAATTCAATTATATGTGCAGATATCTCTATATCTATCTGTCTATACACACACACAAGACAAGTTTATAATCCTTTTGTGAATACGATCATAGCCTCCTTTATTCATGTCTCAACCTTCTATGCAGGTTAATTTTTCAGAAGGAGGACCGGGCTCTAATTCCACTGGCAGTGAAGTGGCGTCGATGTCCTCTCAGCTCCCAGATACACCTAACAGCATGGTAGCCAGTCCAATTGAGGCATGAGGAACATTCATTCAGACGTATTTTTTTTTTCCCTGTTGGAGAAAGTGGGAAATTATAATGTTGAACTCCGAAACAAAAGTATTTAACGACCCAGTCAATGAAAACTGAATCGAGAAATGAATGCTCCATGAAATGCACGAAGTCTGTTTTAATGACAAGGTGATATGGTAGCAACACTGTGAAGACAATCATGGGATTTTACTAGAATTAAAACAGCAAACAAAACCCAAACCCAACATAACGCTATCCAATGACCTTAGGAATACTGAAAGAAAAAAAAAAAAAAAAAAGACGTTTTTGAAACGTAGAGGATTTATATTCAAGGATCTCAAAAAAAGCATTTTCATTTCACTGCACATCTAGAGAAAAGCAGAAATAGAGATTTTCTAGTCCATCTTATTCTGAATGGTGCTGTTTCTATATTGGTCATTGCCTTGCCAAACAGGAGCTCCAGCAAATGAGCAGGAAGAGAAACTGGCCTCTTTGGCTGAAAGAGTCCTTTCAAGAAGGTGGAGCTGCTTGGTTTGCGATGTTTTTAGTTGACTTTAACAAGGGGTTAATTGAAATCCTGGGTCTCTAGCATGTCCTGTAGCTGATTTCTTTTTTCCTTTTGCCCCCCCCCCCCTCTTTTTTTTTTGAGATCCATCCTCTATCAAGAAGTCTGAAGCGACTTTAAAGGTTTTTGAATTCAGATTTAAAAACCAACTTATAAAGCATTGCAACAAGGTTACCTCTATTTTGCCACAAGCGTCTCGGGATTGTGTTTGACTTGTGTCTGTCCAAGAACTTTTCCCCCAAAGATGTGTATAGTTATTGGTTAAAATGACTGTTTTCTCTCTCTCTGGAAATAAAGAGGAAAAAAGGAAACTTTTTTTTTGTTTGCTCTTGCATTGCAAAAATTATAAAGTAATTTATTATTTATTGTCAGAAGACTTGCCACTTTTCATGTCATTTGACATTATTTTTTGTTTGCTGAAGTAAAAAAGAAAAAGATAAAGGTTGTACCGTGGTCTTTGAATTATATGTCTATTTGTTTTGTCTTTTTTTTTTCTTAAATATTATGTGAAATGAAAGCGCCATATGTAGAATTATATCTTCAGGACTATTTCACCAATAAATGTTTGGCATAGATAAATAAATAAATGCAATGATCCAGGGTCCCTCTTTTATATGTTTACAAGTTAAGTCATTAAAATGTCTGAAATTAAGGACTGCATGTGAATGGGGTAAACGGACATACAATAGGTGTGATATTTTATTGCAAATAGTTAAGGTGGAGCTTGCAAATTTGCATTTCAATAGTTGGGGAAAACTGGTCGGAAGCTTATAACTCTCAGCTGTGATAATGTTATTGGCTTTTTAAAAAATATCCTCAGTCCTGTTCCCCACCTTTCTTTCCTCCTCTTTTCTTGCCCTACCCTCCATCCTATCCTATGCCACCCCACCGAAAATAGGAAGAAGGTCCTGCTTAAAAAGGATTTTGATCGAGTCACTATTTTTACCTTAGAATGCTTTCTACCAAAGTCGCCTGCTTAGGATTATTGAAATGACCCATATTTCAAGTATAAGCTCTTGCTAAAAGAGAGGCTTTCTGCCTAGCCAGTGAAGTATGACCATTATTTACCAGTGGCGGCTGTCAGCCGATAGAGAAATGCTGCTTTATTTGCGCAGAAGACCAGGCCAAGAGAGGGGAGTTTTCTCACCAGTTCCCAGACGAGCCAGCGTGGGTCTTTGCTTGCCTCTCCCTCCCACCGCCGCTTCCAACTCGTTTCCTACGCGCCCCCTCCCCTTCTCTCTCCCCCGACTCCGACCCCCCAGACCTTAGGAGGGTGACGGGTTAGGGTGGAGAAGCGCTGCGGGGGCTCGGTCGGGAACTGCCTTTTATGGGCAGGGGTCCGTGTAGCGTGCTCCGCCGCCCCGTCGGCGGTCTGAGTTTCGTGGACGTGCGGGCTCCACACCTTTCCCGCTGGCATTGAGCCGTAGCTCCTGTGCTAGAGGCAGAACCTAGGGACGGAGAAATGGCCCTGCTCGAAATCAGCTGGCTTCTCGGTTCGTTTGCGGGTATAGAGCCAGGATTTGGGGCTCCACCCTGTCCCCTCTGCTCCCCCCACCCCGCCACCATGATACCCTGGCTCTTTAGAAACGGGATGCATTTGTACGCACGAGTGTAATGCCTTTTTAAACATCTGACAACTCGTAATAAACACGAAAGCTAACGTACCCTCAATCGTGTGTCTCTGGCGTGCGCCCCTACGGACCCTTGGCGAGTGGGGCATGCCCGAGGCTGGGCTGGAGACGGAAGAGCCCCGCGGCTCCCCACCTCTCAAGTCGCTTTCACCCTCTCCAAATCTGCCGCAAGTCGGGAAACGAGCTTCAATTAGGCTTTTGTTTGGCCTCGTTCTACATAACGGGTTAATTACAGGCTCTAACGTGGGGGCAGAGAGAAAACAAACTTTGCATTGAAAATGCTACAGTGCATTAGACATGCCCGTTGATTACTTTGATTGTTGTGTCTAATTCTTGACAGAGGGGTAATAATTTGGCCGGCAGTAATAATGGCTTGTAGTCGTCCGTTGAGAAAAACACGAGTTATGTCTTATCTCACAGGGATCGAGAAAGGCTCCCCCCAACCCCTTTTTTTTTCTTTTCTTTCCTGTCTCACTCCTCTGTCTCTTGGACCAAACTGGACTTTTCAGCTTCCCATTCACTGTTCCTATTCACCTGTCTTTTCGATTTTAATTTTTCCTCACAGTCATACCTGGGATATGTGCAAGGATGGCAGGTACAACATGAATCTGGCGTCAGGAGCCCAAAGTTATCCATTGCCCAGGCCCTGGTTTGAAAACTGTTAAATCCTCTTCCCCAGGCATAGCCTTTAGTAGACACTTGAAAACCTTAGGGCTTAGAGACGGGGGAATTAGGAATTGAATGCAGTGGAGGTACTTAAGTGAGGCACACATCTTTGTGATAGATTTTCATACTGACATTTATTTCTAAGATTAGGTGTGTGGGGTGGGGGGTAAGGGGAGATACTCTTGTATCTCCTGTGTAGATACCTGTCTATTCTGAAGTCCACAGCTCGAATTTAAGTACAGTAATTTGTGAGGGAAGTGTTGAATGATTTTGTTTCACTTGGTAGATTCAAGATATTTTCTGCCTGTTGGCTGAGAATGGATTGACTGGTCGATAGCGTTCCAGTTCTTGTATTATTCATATGAAAGGTGTGTTCCCTTCTAGACTCCTCAGCATGTTCTCTAAAACGTGTAGCTGAGATGTCTTCTTGTTTGCAAACCATCTTCAGCACATACTCTCCTTTTCCCTGCACACCTCTGCAGACCGAGTTTTGAGTGGTGCTCTTCTAATGAAATTCCTCCTGTTTGCCATTATCTTTGATCCTCCCTCCCCTTATTACTCTGAATTCTTCCTTCTGGACATTATGACTCATTTCCTCTAGCTTCTGCAAGCTAAAATTGAATGCAACCAAAAAACATCCAGGACACTCTCCTTAAATCAGAGAATCCGTATCAACATCTATACTCAAAACGACTGGATTTTTTTTTTCTCCCTATTGTTTCAGAGCAATAACATCCTGTATGACAGTTTACTATATCTGTCTTTCCCTTGCATCAAATGGACCTGGGTTTTCTTACTGTTTAGAAAGAAGGTCTTCTCAAGTTAGAATCATACTTAAAGAGATTTTTTTTTCTAGGTTGAAATAACACTTTCAGTTATTTGAGATTCTGTGTGGGTGTGTGTACCCATTTCCCAATTCATAACTTTTTTGGAAGTCAAGATTTTGTGATGGCCTGCTGCTCTTCACTCTGATCAACTTGTTAAACTCATCTATTGACTTCCTTTCTGGTCTGTCTTACCTTTTGACTAAAAGGCATAGTGTGCTTTTTAAGGTTCCTCAAAGTACTTGATATTTTTCTAGCACCTTGAATTTTTAACCCTTAAAAACAGTCTTATTGAAATCTCTTTTAAAAGTCCCATGTGGATTTTCCCTTTTCTTAAAAAAGAGGGGAAAAAAGTAAAACTAGGTCCAAACCACCAGAAGAGCTAAATTTGGATGAAACACAGCCAGTTTGGGTCTAATCTCACCCCTAATACAAGTAAACTATCTGAGCAGAAAGTACTTATTTTCTTATCTGTAAAGTTCAGTTTATTTCACTTTTGTAAAAGAGATTTATAATCCAAATTATGCTTGGGTTCTATTCATTAAAGACTATTTACTTCCTCACTGCTAATCAACAATTAAAGATTATGTCACAACATGGCAAGTCATTTTCTTTGTGGGCACTGGGAGAAAGGGAGAGAGGATTTTTTCTTTTATGTTTTTGTCTTTAAAGTGTTACTTTCAAAAATGACTCCAAATCCTGAATTCTCATTAACTATTTAAAATAAAAAAATTAACTTGTACAGTGTGAGTTGGTGTTTTTAAAGTAAAATGCAAGTAGTTAATTCAGGGCGCTGGCAGCCGATTCTGTTTACTGATCTTTTCTGATTGTTGTTTTCTTGATAACCGAGCAAGCCACTGAATGGCTGTTTGAGCCCAGGCGCCACAAACATAAACTTCACAGCTTACAATGTCCCAAGTCGTGATGGAGGATCTCTCCACACCTCCCGGAGACTTCTGAAGTGTAGACAGAGAAGTTGGTTCACGGGAAGCGAAGGAGGGGGAGGGGCGGGAGGGGAGGCTGCTGAGTGTTTGCTGGGAGCATTGTTACTATCACATCCTTTAATTTTTATGGCGCTTAAGCCGTTGGCTCAGAGAACCCAGTCTCTGTGCATTGGAGAAGCCAGGCTCTCCCAGGAACCCCACTTAAAGGCTACTTGATTCTTTTAAATTTTTTACAATTTATTTTGCAAGTCTTTCTGCATAATTACGCCTCTGCAAAAGCTCTCAGCAATGATAAGCAAAGCATTCTGAAAAGAAAACCATTCTCCCCCCAAAAGAGGATGCCTATGATTTTGGGGGTGGGGGGGGTGGGGCATGGGGGTAGGGGGATTGTGGGGTAAGATTTCTTTTCACCAGGTGGGAAGAAAGGCACCTTAACCTGAGCTTTAGGACAGCCCCAAGCAGAGATTCTGCTCAGCCCCTCTGCATGCCTAGGACCCTCTTTCCCTTCCACTGAGCAAAAATTGGTGCTCATTTTAAGGCGATGTTATTTGTGGATTTGATTGAATTGCAACTTATTTTTCCGGTCTTTCTAGGGGCTTCTCCCCACTGGTGTGTTTCTCACCTCCAGAGAGCAGGGCAGAGCCGGGCTGCACTCGGGTTTGGGTGTTAGGAACGGGAGTGTGTGTGTGTGTGTGTGGTGGGGGGAACCCGACACCGGGACACCGGTCTAACCAGCCCTGTTTCTCCCGCGGGCAAGCCAGCCCTTGATCCCTTAACGTAGGGACAGTCGTGGCACCGGAGAGGAAAAAAGGGTGTTGCTGGCCCCGTCTCTTTCAGGGGTTGATCAGGTTGGCAGATCTGGAGGGCTAATCCAAACAAGGCGCTTGACTTGTGAGGTCGCGAGTCTAGACAGAGCTGGTGGCTCGGCGGCTCCTTATCTTTCCCTGGAATCAGCCGAAGAGGCGCTCCCCGGGCCACTGCGCCCGGCTCGCCCCGGCCGGAGCCACCGCGCGGCGCAGACGGCACAACAAACACAGCACCTGAGGCTTTACAGCTCGCTTTATTGTTTAATGGGGAGGGCCGCGAAGCAGTCATTTGTTTTCTCGGCCCCCGAGCCGGGCAGTTCTGCGTGGCGGCGGGCCTTGGACGCCGGGTGGGGGGCTCGCCAGCCCCACCGTCCGCTCGGTGTCCTCGGGCCCCCGCGCGCGCGCGGTGGCTACCCGGGCCCGAGGCCAGCAGGAGACCCCAGAGCTGCCCGCATCTGGATCTGAACCCGGGGAGTGAGGGGTGGAGGGGCTGTGGGAGAAAGCTCAGCGTGAGTGTCCTGGACTGCTCCGGTATCTCTTCCTGCTGCCTGGAAATGACAGTTTTGCGCTATCACCACTTATGGTCTTCGGGGTCAGTGGGCTCTGACTCAAGGGTGATCGATAAAAACATTTAGTTCAGTAATAAGCTTCTCCCCCCGCCCCCCACCATGTACCGAGAAAGATGCGTCACCATCTTGGACAGGGTGTCCCTGAGCGGCGAGCGCCCTTTCTTTTCCCAGCAAGCACAGAAAGTGGCGTGACTTTCTTGTGTTTTCGTGACCACTTCACTGGGCACACCGTGGAATCCTGCCTTGATCGTCCAACTGGCTTCCACCACAGAGCGGCTAACACTGCCGTCCACTTGGGAGCCGGGGGACCATTGGGAAAGCGCTTGCCCTTTTCGGAATGACGAATAACCCAGCTTGGGGATTTATAATCCAGGATTTTGTGGCTTGCATTTCAAATTAATTGAGTACGATGAAGTTAATTATAATTTTGGTCCTTCCCTGTGGCGTTTTTCTCTTGTTTCAAAAAGAAGGGAGAGTTTCTAGTTACATCTGGCTACTCACTATTCTAGTTTGCAAACATTGTACGTGTATATGTGTCCTTGGCATGGAATAGATAATACTGCCTCTGTTTAAAAACTAACCATCAGTGGAGGTCAGGAAAATTGGTTATGTGCTTCACGTGATAGTAATACAGACAACCCCATCTCCCAGCTTTGAGGTAGATGAGTTCACATCATGTTCTTCCCTGCCTGGTCCCAGTCTCACCAAAGTGTCAAATAAAAAAAGACAAAACTCAAGTTTTCCTGAAATGAAAGAATTTCCATAGGGAGCTTTAAAGAAAAATTTTTTTATTTCTCCAGAAAATAATCCTTAACTGTAACTCAGGCACTGACTTTCCTTTTTCTCATGGGTAAGAATTGCTGTTTATTTTGAACTGTCACAAATACAAGTGTTGTTTGAAACTTGTTAAACTTAGCAGGTATATGGAGATAATACTAGACAGGCCACTGAATATGATAAGGTAAAATATGGTGGGAATGAACTTTTAGGGGCTATAAAGGAATTTAGTTTTTCCCAATAGTTTTTCAATTAATCTCTTCAAAATGTTTCAACTATTTTTTCACATTTCTGTAATATCATACAGTAAACAGTTGTTCAAGGTGCGTTTAAGACATGACTAGCAAAATGCTACTTGTGCAGGTACTGGTCTGCAGTTATTTTGCGTATAGTCTCAATTAGTTTTAGATAAGTTTTTTTACCTTTAGTAAAAAAAAAAAATGCCCACACTTAGTTAAAAATACATTTTGTCTTAGAAATTTCAACAATTACTTATTAGATCAAATATTGATTTGTTTTTATTATATACAGGAGGTTTGTTGTAAAAATAGGTTTAGCATACTAAAAGGAATATCTGACTTTGGGAGAAAACGATCAGGAAATAGAAAAAAAAGTTATATTTGGGATGAGAGCGTATATTACTTTGAAACAGTATATTTTAAGCAATAAAAGAGAAAGTGCCTGTTGGCCAAATAGTTAAAATCTCATGTTAAATTCAGACTATAATTGATTGTTATTTGAAATTATATAACAGTTGTCCAAAAATTTTTGTTGCGGGGATATAAGTTCTCAAGAAGAAATACTTGAAATAAAAATAAACTGGCAACCTAAATAACATTTAAGATTTAATTCATCAAACAAAATGAGTGACTTTATTTGTAAAATACAATAATTTTCTTCCATTAATGATGAATGCAGATGTCTAAAATAATTAAATGTAGAGAATACTTTATTGTCAGTTTCTGGAGAATGAAACTGATTATCATTTTTTGGAGAGTAAAAATACAGAGTAAATTCTGAAATCATTCATTTACTTTCTTCAGTAATGTATGGAAATACTTTAGAGACTTATTGCTTAGACTTTTATTTTTGTATCAAAGTACATTTCCTATTTTAAGACTATGCTGCATCTTTGAAGACTTTGCAACTTCTGAGATACTTGTCACTAAGGCATTCTATGCATGACCAAATATCTACCTGTTTACCAGAAGTTGAACACTTGGATGAAGGATTGTAAATCACTAATAAAAATTCACCTTTTAGCTCTATTATCCCATCAATGGATTCATAGGTCTCATTAATGTTAATGGAAAATGTCCTTTTGTGTCATTTGCAAAACAGGGCTTGGACATATTTCACCCAGCAATGTCTTTATAGCAAGTATGTCAAGGCCAAAACGACCTAAGAAGTAATTTCAATCACATCTGGGCCTAAATAATATATTAATCTCACAGGTGAAAATGAGCATATGAAGTGGTAAGATTAGAATTGACTTTAAAAACAAACACTTTTTTTTTTTAAAAGGCTTGAAAGTATTTCCCCCATCTTTTAGAATTCTGAGAATAACCCTTATTAGTTACCTGATAGTTTAGAAATTTTCCTGCCAGGCAAATCATATAACTTCTCTACCACTGAGATCTAGGACCAAAGCTGGTCCTAGAAATACTGCTTACTCACCATATAGGAACTTGTTTTTAATGAATTATTTACTGGAATTTGAGTGATGCTTTGTTTATTTGTTTTCATTTTGTAGTGGTGATGGACTCTGTGAAATCATTCTTGTGGATAAATGCGTTCATTTGTAATGTGTATTATGGCAGCCTTTGGCCCTAGAATACAGTTTTCTCTAGGGCCAAGCCAAGTGGCTGTATTAGAATAGAATCTGTAACATTACAGAATTGAATGATGGTCAGAGTATAAATGATGAATATTGTTCATTGTGAATGCTGTTTTGGTTATATTCAAGTTAAACACTTCTCGAATCATTGTACTGTCAAAGAATATTTTAAGTCTTCTTTATAGGGAGTATCAGGGAAGGAGGCTGTTTCTCCTAGAGCAAGAGATGCAGAGTGGTTGTTTCTGCCATGACATGACACTTTTCCATCTGTAAAGCACTTTATAGTCGTTAGTTATGCATGAGAGGCACTGAGCCTGTTTTCCTAATGACTTCTCTACCTGTTTCTCAGCACAATTCTCAGTTCCCTTATCTTTCCCTCATATGTGTAAGAGCAGAACATCAAAGAAGCAATATTTTGTCCTTGATGGCTTTAGTGAGGACTATGTTAGATCAGAGAATGGAAACTGTTTCATAGACATTTTCAGTGAGGTCCACTCTCCTTACTTCCAGGAAGTGAGGGGAGATGCTGAATGGGGAAGTTGGTGAGTTCAGTTGACTACTAGCAACATTGTCCCTCAGTTCAGTTCAGTTCAGTCGCTCAGTCATGTCCAACTCTTTGCTACCCCATGAATTGCAGCACACCAGGCCTCCCTGTCCATCACCAACTCCCAGAGTTCACTCAAACGTCCGTCAAGTCGGTGATGCCATCCAGCCATCTCATCCTCTGTTGTCCCCTTCTCCTCCTGCCCCCAATCCCTCCCAGCATCAGAGTTTTTTCCAGTGAGTTAACTCTTCGTATGAGGTGGCCAAAGTACTGGAGTTTCAGCTTTAGCATCATTCCTTCCAAAGAACACCCAGGACTGATCTCCTTTAGAATGGACTGGTCCCTAATCTCCTTAAATAAGGGACTCTTAAACTTTTGATTTCAGGACCCCTTTACACTCTTTAAAATTATTGAGAATCTCAAAAAGTTTTGGTTTATGTGAGTTATATTTGTCATTGTTTACTGTATAAATTTTAAGTGAGAATTTTGAAATACTTATTACTTGAAATAATATGCCATAGGATCACATAAATTACTTTTTAATGAAAAATAATATAGATTGCAAAGCAAAAAATCTAGTGAGAAGAGTGGTATATAGTTTTCTATTTTTGCAAACCTTTTAGATATCTGGCTTAAAGAAGACAGCTTAATTCTCATATCTGCTTCCTCATTCCAGCTGTGGTCATATCACATCCTGTAGCCTCTGGAACAGTTCATGTCCTCATAAGAGAATGAAAGTTACAAGGTAAAAAATGTCAGCATTATTATTATGAAAAGACTTTTGACCTCATAGACCCCCTGAAAAAGTTTCAGAGATACCTCCTAAGAGGTCCCCAGATCACATACTGAGACCCTTTGCCTTAAAAATGTGCTTTTACAAAAGGATTATAGAGAAACTACTGCATGAATTTAATTTAATTGCTTAGGCTAAGTTCTAGTGATATGGGTTTGCTTTCAAGGCAAATCTCGGTTGCAGTTTTACTTTGTGACTTTTCAATTCCATTATCAAACACTGATCTGAAAATCGCTTAGATCCAGGGCCTTGAAGAAAAAAAAAATATTGTGATATTATATAACTGAAAATTTAAGACTTCTTTCTTAGAACCTTTAGGAGAAACAGACCCATGAGTGTGGACTAGCAAATGTCATATGTGCTGGACTCATTTCTCCTTCACTTTAGTGAAGCTAGAGGATGCTGAGCACAGAAATCCATAGCAAACAATTCTGACGATGTATGTGAGAATTGCTAGCCAAAGCATTTTGAGACAACAAATTAAAAATGATGGTTATAATTTGAAAAAGTCATTTGGATTTAGGAATGAAATAAGCTTATGAGATGAAAGACTAAAGTCTAGAAAAGCAACAAGTCAAGGATCACAGTGGTTCAGGCAGGGGATGGTCTTTTTTGATTTGGCAGGAAGAGAACAGAAGGAATTGGTCTAAAAAATATTCTGAGAAACTAACTGATGTGGAGCAGACTGGCAAGTGTCTCATCAGAATGTGTTTTTCCCTTTTCATAAGCTCTTGAATAATAGGCTCATATCCCAGGTTCCCTTACAGGTGTGTGTTGGCGGAGGGGACACATGATTACATCTTTACCAGTGGAATCTAAGCAGAAATAATGTAGGTTATTCTAGGCTTGAGGATGTGATTCATTCATGTTTTCTTTTTCCGTCTAACTAGCTGGAGCCCAAGAAAGTCCAGCTTTGAAAGGACAGATGATGAAAGTGCCCTATGGGTATGGTGGCTCAACATGATAGAAATAACTTATGTTCTAAATAATTTCAGGGACTGGCATGCCCAGCTTCCCAGTGGAGCTTGAAATAGCTCGAACTATAAGTGAGAAGTAATTTTTTATCTTCTTTAAGCCATTAAGTTATTTTTAGGTCTATTTATTACTTAAGCCTAGCTTACCCTAATACAATACTGAAACTCCAATACTTTGGCCACCTCATACAAAGAGCTGACTCATTGGAAAAGACTCTGATGCTGGGAGGGATTGGGGGCAGGAGGAGAAAGGGACGAGATGGATGAGATGGCTGGGTGGCATTACTGACTCGATGGACGTGAGTTTGAGTGAACTGCGGGAGTTGGTGATGGACAGGGAGGCCTGGCATAGTGCGATTCATGGGGTCGCAAAGAGTCGGACACGATTGAGTGGCTGAACTGAACTGAACTGAATATAATAGGATATAGACTAGAGCATTGAGGTAGTGAGAAATCGAAGGATGGTTCTAAAGTTCTGAATCTGAATGACAGATTCTGAATGAATCATGTATTTATTTACTGAGTCATTCACTCATTCATTAACCCATTATAATTCTGATCTTATAGTTACTTCATCCTAGGTAGTGTTTTATATGTTGGCTATATAGCAATAAACACGAAGCTTTCATGAAATTTATATTTTTGTGATGCATTCAAATGACATACAAATAAATGCATACTACAGTGAAGGCAATAATAAATGCTCTGAAGAAAAATCAAGCATATTTTAGAAAGGGAGACAGAATTTGAGGTAGAGTGATCAAGTACAACTTCTCGGAAGAGGTGACATTTGAAGAGATAGTGAGCACTGGAAAAAATGAAAATGAGATAATATATGTACTGTATCAATTCAGTATACTGAAACTGTATATTTGAGTTTAAATGTGCCCTTGATGTACAGAAAGAAATGGATCAATGTTAGAGAGGTAGCCGTAAATTATTAGTTTACATAACTTAGTGAAAACAAAAGAATCTCTGTAGAATTAAAAAAAGCAGGAAGACACAAGGAAAACAGTAATTCATCAGAGATATGTTTGGAAGAAAAGTGACTGGAAAGGTATAAGGAAAAAAGAAAGACAAAGCAACGTGAGAAATAAGTGAAGAGACCAGGGTGGTGATGAAGAAAAATAAATGACAATAGAAGTGTCTCAGGAACTAAAGCCAGAAGCCTTCAAAGGGGCAGGTATGAAAAGCTGTGCCCCATACATCAGAAAGATCAAGAAGATAAGGACAGAGAAAATGCCTTTGAACTTGGCTGAATTGAGATCATTGGATGCCATAAAGAGGCAAAGATGGAAGCCAGATTTAGAGGGGAATTAAGGGGAAAATATTTTAAATATAGTTCATCTAACTCTTCACCATTGTTATTGGACATTTATTGAGTGCAGTGATTCTATAGAGTGCTGCTCTGATAACCAAAGTATTCACTGAGTCCAGTTACCAGTTCTGTGAGGAGTGACAGAAGTACCAGAGCCTGGTACTTCTATTTTAGAAGGGCTCTGGAGGACAGAATTACCTAAAATGTTTTCAATTCCTTGGGCCGTCTGGCTTTGCTGATTTCAGGAAGACTCAAGTATCCACAATCTAAGCAGACAAACCAATTAGATGTTAAAATCCCAGAGGCTAGAACTAAGCTGTCAAAAGAGAGTGAGCGTGGAGAGGTCATTATGCAGTAATTATAAGAACCTAGGCAAAAACCTAAAAGAGAAAAAGGCGTATTGGCATGTTGTAAAACTCTTTGAGAGGTTAGCAATTTGCTTAGTTTTGTTGACAAGTAGGCTAGAATAGACGATGTTTCATCAGAAAGTAGGATTCCTTGCACTGTATATTATCATGCTATTGAAAACTCAGCTGAAAGCACTTTGAGAAAAAGCAACAGGTTTGAAAATCACCTGAAGTAAGGAAAAAAATACTTGGGCCTTAGAAACTCAAGTGGCAAGAAGCAAAGCCTTCATATATTTTGTCTTATAACTCATCATCCAGCTGATGTTTTTGCCAGTCTGAAAACACCACAGAATCAGATGGTATGTTGGTTTGTATCACAGAGGTGTCTGTGGGAAGAGAAAGCCAGTGGTAACATCGGCCATAATTTACCTCTCATGGATTGATTGCCTACCAAGAATATATATTTCTGTTAGTTTTATTTTACTCTCTGAGAAATGATAGGGTATATATGTACCACTACAGATGTGCATAAAATGTAGACACTTTGGAGGGAAAAGTAAAGTCTAAATCTATTAACATAAAAACATACTATGTATTAATAGTTAGATAATTTTAAAAGATTAAATACTTTTAATCCAGTACTTGGAGTATACACAAGAAGGTAAAACATAAAATATTTGTTAAAAGAAGGAATGGATGGAGGAAGAAGAGAAAGGCTTATGTGATTATAAGGGCCAATGTAGAGGAAATAGGAAATCTCATCTGATGCGTAAATGCACAAGGTATAGTATGGAAAAGTGTGTAAAGACAAAGCAAAGGACTTTAGTAGGGATAGTTGAATTAGTCAGTTTTGAAAATGTTAAATCTTGATGAGTTCTTACTATTTTCCCCTAAAATGAGAGAGATCCCATCTCTCCCCAACCCCGATCTCTAATTTTGAGATTGTGTTAAAGTGCATCAAACAATAAAATGAAGACACCTCCATAACTGTAAAGGTTTTAGTTATTCTTTTCTTTGTGGAATCCAGAATTGGCATACAAAATACTTTCCAATACAATCTTCTGTTTTCTTCTGAATGAAATATCATTTGTGTTCATCTGATGAACTTTCTAAAATACGCATCATATAAAAAGTATATTAATAATGTAAATGTAATTTACCTGTTATAACTAAATTAATTTGATGGACAGGGAGGCCTGGCGTGCTTCGATTCATGGGCTCGCAAAGAGTCGGACACGACTGAGCGACTAATCTGATTTGATCTGATATTAGTTGTCTTTTTTTCCAAAGACAAAATTTTGGTTGTTTCTATTTGTGGAAAAAAAATGCCACAGCAATCCAAACTACATTCGTCTTCAGAAAAGTGGCTTTCTGAAACCAATTGATTAGAGAGAAAATCATTTTTCTTCAAAATGAATGATGATAAATCTATTTTTATGCTTGAGAGTTAATGAGAATTGTTTTCTTCCCCACTACCCACTATCTCAGACTGGCAGCTCTGAATTGCTCACTATTGCTTAGCAAGACTGTATGAGCATCATAGTCTAGAAAGTTATAGAGTTAAATAAATGTCTTGGTCTTGACGTTATGCAATAAACTCTCAGAAGGAAACATGCCAATAAATTCACGACAGTTAGACTCTCTACATGAGTCCCCAAACCTCTTGGCATTCAATTAGCTCTATAGCAAGCCGTGCATAAGCCAGATGGGTGGCTAGATGACACAGGCAGTGAATGAGAACTTTTGTGACCCATCCTATGAAGTGTAGGCATGTTCTAACTGTGCCTAGAAGCCTTATCCTCAATGAATCAAGGCTTCCATTCCGATCTATAGCTATTGATCTGTAGCACATATTCTTATAGGCAACATGAATGCATATGGAATAAGAGAAAGACAGGGGAGCTTTTGAGTCATTAACAAGGTTGAAGTTTGCTGTCAGTAAAATAATCATGTATTTAGTCAGTTGGTATTGGGAACAAAGTGTGAGGCAGATAAGCAAATGGTTCTTCCTTCTTTTTTTTTCCCCCTTTCCTTCTTGTCACTAAAATGATACTTTTTGGGTATTTGGCTTTCTAAACTATTCTACTATATGTGTGTGCTCATTTGCTTCAGTTGTGTCTGACTGTTTGCATCCCATGGATGGAGGTCACTAGGTTTCTCTGTCCCTGGGATTCTCCAGAGGCAAGAATTCTGGAGTGGGTTGCCATTTCCGCCTCCAGAGGATCTTCACAACCCAGAGATCAAACCGGAGTCTCCCGCAGCTCCTGTATTCGCAGGTGGATTCTCTACCACTTGAGCCACCTGGGAAGTCCCACAGTCTTCTACTATAGTTGTTATTTAGTGATGTCTTCAGAGAAGGCAATGGCACCTCACTCCAGTACTCTTGCCTGGAAAATCACATGGACAGAGGAGCCTGGTAGGCTGGAGTCCACTTTTCACTTTCATGCATTGGAGAAGGAAATGGCAACCCACTCCAGTGTTCTTGCCTGGAGAATCCCAGGGATAAGGGAGCCTGGTGGGCCGCCGTCTCTGGGGTCGCACAGAGTCGGATACGACTGAAGCGACTTAGCAGCAGCAGCAGCAGAGAGGAACAGAAAAAGAGGGCTATTTCAAAGTTATGGCTGGACCTTAATAAAATGATGATGATGATGGTGAGGAGAGAGAGAGATGTGATGTAGAGCAAAGACAGAATCAGGCAGCAGTCTTGGATATGAACACTTGCTGTTTGACCTTGGACATGTTACTTAGCTTCTCAGAACTTGTTTCCACGTGTCTAGGAATGGCTTGTTAGATTAGTTTGATGTGTGCCTGCTATGTAGGATGATTATTGTATTCTGAAGGGTGTGAGAAAAGTATTATTCTCTTGAGTGAATGTACTTAGTTCTTTGCATCTTTTTCTTTGTTACCTATTGAAATAGATACTGAGCCTTTGTGTTTTTTTCTTATTTTTATTTTTTACACTTGTTTTCCTTTCTGTGGTTACGTTTTCCTTCATGAGAATCCTTGTATGCATAAACTTCTATGGCTTCCTTTAACTGAGGAGAATATGCAACATTAAAAGGATTTTAGCAAATGACTAAAAGACAATTTTAAAGAATTACACCACCCTACCTAGCACAACCCATTCCCTTTTTTACATGTAGCTTCCCACAAGCACAGATTATCATATAGTTACGATTATAATGTATATGTATACCTATATTTACTGCATATATATTAAAGTATGAGTGAATATAAGATTATATCAATATCATATATATATATATATATATGCATTGTTTTCTACCTTTCTGCTCAATATCCCATAGTAAGTGTTATGTGCACTTCCAGAATCAAAAATACCTTGGGAAAATGGTTCTATTACATCTGTGGTTCTTTAAGCCATTTTCATTGGTGACCATTACACAGTCTTAATGCAGTAGTCCATTTAACATTTATTGTGTGTGCTTAATTATTTCATCACCTTTCTTGTGGCATAGACTCCTAACCTTTTAATTATGGGAAAATATTCAAGAGGTTAATGAAACAAGCCCCAGAGGAGCTTCTGGTACAGTGCAGTGGCACAGGCTTATTTCCTTGGCTGAAATCTGATTGTGTGAAAGAATAGTGTGCACCTCAGTGTAGGCTAGCAATTCCGCCATCAGATAAATGATTGCGCCTTCACTGGGCTGGCTCCCTTTATTTGAGCTACTGGTTGTGGAGCTGAGAAACAGAAGCCTGCATGGAGAATGAAGGCCCAGACTTTTTTTTTTTTAACTGAAATGTCAAGCTATGTGACTATGCCCGGCAGAAGACGACCCCCTGCGAGATGTGATAAGCCCCAGGCCTGCTCCACACACTCACTGAAAATGCCGTGGGAGGGCTTCCCAGGCTGATGGAACTAATGACAGTAATAGCTCTGGGTAATTTGTCTTTTTCCTTACTGTGCACATTCTCTACATGGGGTGCACTTTACACCTACCACCGGGCTCACATCTGGAATGCTACCACCCTCTCAGGCCTGATTCAGCTAGGTTGAATTCTCCTAAAGCAAATCTGACCTCTAATTTTCTTAATAATTCAGGATTATGCTAATGTTACTCAGCAGCCAGTGAAGAGCAGTACAGGAGCACTGAAGAAAGCTTAAGCCAGCGTATTGGGCGCATGACCAAGTTTTCCCTGCATATTGAGTTAGAATTGTTTTCCTCTACAGCCTTCTAAGAGAGAAAATGTACATTTTGGAAAAATGTGTATTTTACATTATTTCTACATCATTTCCGGTTGTAGGACATCCTCTGCTTAAGAATTATTTTGTTTCTTTTTCTTGGTAAACGGATTTTCTACAGAGGATTTATAAGAATCCTAACGATAGGTTTGGGTTTTTAATTCTAACTGTAAAAGATACTTAGATAGTTAAAGAGACTGACAAAATAATTTCAGGAATAGATAAAGCAGACCTCACAGCAACTTAATTCATAAATGCAGAGTGCTTTCAGGAAAATTTTAACAATAAAAATCCTGTTTTAGTGCTGGTTCCATAACAAGAAGACTCTACTTTTAATATCATATTTATGTCTCATATTTTCTGTATGTATGTATAAAATAGCCATATTATTAAAAGTGTGAACATCAGAGCATATCTTTTAGAAAAACATAAATGGGCTTAAGTTTTTAAGAAATGTTGTATACATTAAAAGGGTCAGCTCTCCAAACCTAGCTCTCTGTGAATAAAGGGAGAATAAAATATCTTCATACATTAGTTTGTGAAAGATTCCCCCAGAGAGCAAGAGATTTTCAGCCATCCTGGAGTGTGGAGAACTACACTATTTGCCAGAAAAAATAGATATGCTTGTATTGGTATCTGAATCATTCTGTCAACATACCTGCAAAGTTATTTCTAAGTTATAAATAAACACTCAGTTTTATTAGTTTTTTCTTCAATTCAGGTACAGAAAGGTGCTAGTGGAGCATTTTATTTCGAAGACTAAAGATTGTGCACAGAAACCCACAAATTACAAAATTTTTGTTAATAATTTATGTTTCTCACAAAGTAGAAATTGTAAATAATTTTCTATAAATAATGTCTGTGGCTATAATTGGTAAACAAAATGATAAATCATCAGCAATTGTGGCCTCTCTCTCAGTATCTCTATTGACTCAATTACTCAAAGTCCACACTGATTTAAAGGCAGAAGAGTTTGCATCTCTAAGTATCGAATCACCTTGGAATTTAACCATGGACTCAGACCACTCTGTTAAACCTAATAAGTATGTCCTAAACAGGTGGTGGGACTTCCCAGGTGGCGCAGTGGTAAAGAATTTGCCTGCCAGTGCAGGCAACGCAGATCTGGGTTCAATCCCTGGGTTGGGAAGATCCCCTGGCTTGGAAATGGCAACCCACCCCAGTATACCTGTCTGGGAAATTCCATGAACCAAGGAGCCTGTGTGTCAGACAGAACTGAGGACATGCACACACACACACACACACACACACACACACACAGATGGTACAGGAGGATTTAGCAAAGAATTTTTTTTCTTGGACTCCTAAGAGGTAGGCACTTACTCCTTAGTTTATGGTAAAACCATTCAAATTAGGGAGGTAAAAACAGATAAGAGAGGAATGGCAAGCGGAGTGTCCCTCCAGGAACCATTCCCTTCTGCCAGGTCTGAGCTGCTAGAAAGGATTACTTGAGGGAAATAATGATCATCATTATCCCTGGGTGAAGCAAAGGAGGCTGCAGAAGGATTGCTAGAGAGGCTGACTGTGACAGGTGTACTCTGTGTACTGAGCTGACCCTTCCGGGCCTCATCCCCTGGGCAAGACTTGGGCACAGAGTGGAGCCTTCTGCCTAAATGATAGATCATGTGGAATGAGGTTGCTAAGAGCAGTTCAGCTCATGAGTTTAGGGTTAAACGAGGGTGACCCTTTATATATATATATATATATATATATATATATATATATATATATATATATATATATATATATATATATATATTTAAAGACTGTGTAATATATTTATATACTGTAATAATATATTTATATATAATATAAATATATATAAAGAGTGCATACTATACTATATATATATATAAATATATATATAAAGTATATAATATAATATTATATATATATAATCCTTTTAAGATATTTTTGACAAAAAAACAACAACAACAAATTAGGTGATATAATGTGATACAATGTGATTTCAGTAGAATCTGTGAAGGATGAAATATCATTCAGTTCATTTCACTGAATTAGTTGATAGTCTAGTGAGGAGAGATCTACAAGGACACTCTATTCATGACAAGACCAAAGTTGACCATCCTGGCTGTTTTAACCAACACTTTCCATTTTTTGAGTTCAGGATCCTCATATGCACCACCTTAAACACTCCTCACAGCAGCTCCAGATGGTCCAAATTGTTATTGAGAAGGAAGCTGAAGATCAGAGGAGTTCAGTACAGATATGAACCAAGCTAAGTCTCACAGCAAAACCCTCCGTGGGCTTCCCAGGTGGCTCCATGGTAAAGAATCCACCTGCCAATGCAGGAGATGCAAGTTCAATCCCGGGGTCAGGAAGATCCCTTGGAGAAGGGAATTGCAACCTGCTCCAGTATTCTTGCCTGGAAAATTCCATGAACAGAGGAGCCTGGCATGCTTCAGTACCATGGGATCACAAAGAGTCAGACACGACTGAGTAACTGAACAGTAACACTAACACCCTCTGTTTATTCATCTCCTCTCTCATTCTCTAGACCACTCTTCCTCCTCTTCCTCATCCCTTTCCCCAGCATTTGTCATTTTACTCTCAATAGTCAGCAGAGTTCTAAGAAAGCCGAGATCTGTAGGAAGAAAGAATCAGGTGTATGGGGCCTTGAATTCTACTTCTGCCAGTTGGGTGACCCCAGGCAGTTACTCAAACTCTCCAGATCTCACTGTTCTTCTTGACAAACCATGGATAATCCTAACTCAGAGAAGACTTAGTGAGAAAAATCAGATGAACTGCCGAGCATGGCAGGCACTCAGTGAGTGCCAGGCATTAATTTATAATGATAACTCTCCTAGTCAGAGTTTAAAAGACTTTCTTTTCTTTCCTTTGAGAATCTGAAGTAGAGGTCTTTTCAAATCCATATCCCTTTTCTTTAGAAGTCTCCTAAAATTGAAGCACATTTATACAGAAAGGCATATTTACTTATGTTTTTATAAAACAAGGCATCAGGATATTTGGGCACAGTTACCATATGCGAAATAGTCTTTGAAATATTTTTCTTTAAACCAGTTTCTTTAGTTGGTAAAAATGATAAGCATGGAATTTTGATTTAGGAAGTAGTTAAGATTTTATGAGCTTCCTTGGTGGTCTAGTAGGTAAAGAATCCACCTGCAACGCGGGAGGCCTCCTGCAATGCAGGAGACCTAAGTTTGATCCCTGGGTCAGGAAGATCCCCTGAAGGAGAAAACGACAACGTTCTCTAGTATTCTTGCCTGGAAAATTCCATGGACAGAGACTGGCAGGCTATAGTCTGATGGGTCTTATGGGTTGGACATGACTTAGCGATTAAACCACCATCAAGCTTTTATAGCTGATTCTAGAGAGATCCTGATAGTCATTTATCTTGAACTGCCTTCCTGCTAGTACCACCTTTCCTCGAGAGGTGCTTCTTTGTATATTGAGGGTAGAATGGGGATGGTAACTAGTCCTTAAGAGAAGAGAGTATATAGATAAGTATTTTGGCCACCATCAGCCATTATGCTTTCATTGCTTCATTGATTTCATATATATTTATTGAACTCAAGAACAATGTCTAAATTCAATGAGATTACAAGAGTATGTTTAAAAAAAGGCCCTTTGATGCAAAGCAAAGCAGCTTATTGTTGAGTAGGGGTATATAAACTGATGCAAACCTGTGTAGTGGGGAAAAATTGACTTCAAAAGAGGAAGGAATCACTTCAGCTGAAGGGATTAGCCTTCATGGATGGGTGATTTTTGAACTGGGTTATAGGGTTAGGGTTGGGGTTGAACTGGGTTATAGAGTAGGGGCTTCCCTGATGGCTCAGAGAGTAGTGTCTGCCTGCAATGTGGGAGACCTGGGTTTGATCCCTGAGTTGGAAAGATCCCCTGGAGAAAAAAATGGCAACCCACTCAAGTACTCTTTCTGGAAAATGCCACAGATGGAGGAGCCTGGTAGGCTGCAGTCAATGGGATTGCAAAGAGTCACACATGACTGAGCAACTTCACTTCTCAAAGAGTAGGAAGGATTTGGATGAAGATAAGGAGAAGGAAATAAAACAATAGAATGGGAAAGACTAGAGACCTCTTCAAGAAAACTAGAGATACCAAGGGAACATTTCATGCACAGATGTGCTCAATAAAGGACAGAAATTCTATGGACCTAACAGAAGCAGAAGGTATTAAGAAGAGGTGGTAAAAATACACAGAACTGTACAAAAAAGATCTTCATGACCCAGATAATCATGATAGTGTGATCACTCACCTAGAGCCAGACATCCTGGAATGTGAAGTCAAGTGGGCCTTAGGAAGCATCACTACATACAAAGCCAGTGGAGGTGATAGAATTTCAGTTGAGCTATTTCAAGTCCTAAAAGATGATGCTGTGAAAGTGCTGCACTCAATATGCCAGCACATTTGGAAAACTTAGCAGTGGCCACAGGACTGGAAAAGGTCAGTTTTCATTCCAATCCCAAAGAAAGGCAATGCCAAACAATGCTCAAACTACCGCACAATTACACTCATCTCACATGCTAGTAAAGTAATGCTCAAAATTCTCCAAAGCAAGACTTCAACAATACATGAACCATGAACTTCCTGATGTTCAAGCTGGTTTTAGAAAAGGCAGAGGAACCAGAGATCAAATTGCCAACATCCACTGGATCATCAAAAATGCAAGAGAATTCCAGAAAACCATCTATTTCTGCTTTATTGACTATGCCAAAGCCTTTGACTATGTAGATCACAATAAACTGTGTAAAATTCTGAAAGAGATGGGAATACCAGACCACCTGACCTGCTTATTGAGAAATCTGTATGCAGGTCAATAAGCAACAGTTAGAACTGGACATGGAACAATAGACTGGTTCCAAATAGGAAAAGGAGTTCTTCAAGGCTGTATATTGTCACCCTGCTTATTTAACTTATATGCAGAGTACATCATGAGAAACGCTGGGCTGGAGTAAGCACAAGCTGGAATCAAGATTGCTGGGAGAAATATCAATAACCTCAGATATGCAGATGACACCACCCTTATGGCAGAAAGTGAAGAAGAACTAAAGGGCCTCTTGGTGAAAGTGAAGGAAGAGAGTGAAAATGTTGGCTAAAAGCTCAACATTCAGAAAACAAAAATCATGGCATCTGGTCCCAGTGGAAACAGTGTCAGACTTTATTTTCTTGGGCTCCAAAATCACTGCAGATGGTGACTGCAGCCATGAAATAAAAAGGTATATACTCCTTGGAAGAAAAGTCTGACCAACCTAGTTCAGTTCAGTTCAGTTCAGTCGTTCAGTTGTGTCTGATTCTTTGCGACCCCATGAATCGCAGCACACCAGGCCTCCCTGTCCATCACCAACTCCCAGAGTTTACCCAAACTCATGTCCATTGAGTCGGTGATGCCATCCAGCCATCTCATCCTCTGTTGTCCCCTTCTCCTCCTGCCCCCAATCCCTCCCAGCATCATGGTCTTTCCCAATGACTCAACTCTTCGCATGAGGTGGCCAAAGTACTGGAGTTTCAGCTTCAGCATCAGTCCTTCCAATGAACACCCAGGACTGGTCTCCTTCAGAATGGACTGGTTGGATCTCCTTGCAGTCCAAGGGACTCTCAAGAGTCTTCTCCAACACCACAGTTCAAAAGCTTCAATTCTTCAGTGCTCAGCTTTCTTCATAGTCCGAATCTCACATCCATACATAACCACTGGAAAAACCATGACTAGACGGACTTTTGTTGGCAAACCTAGATAGCATATTAAAAAGCAGAGACACTACTTTGCGTACAAAGGTCCATCTAGTCAAAGCTATGGTCTTTCTAGTAGTCACATATGGATTTGAGAGTTGGACTATAAAGAAAGCTGAGTGCCGAAGAACTGATACTTTTGAACTGTGGTGTTGGAGAAGACTCCTGATAGTCCCTTTGACTGCAAGAAGATCCAACAAGTCAGTCCTAAGTGAAATCTGTCCTGAATGTTCATTGGAAGGAAACTTTGGCCACCTGATGTGAAGAACTGACTCATTTGAAAAGACCCTGATACCGGGAAAGATTGAGGGTGAGAGGAGAAGGGGACGACAGAGGATGAGATGGTTGGATGCATCACCGACTCAATGGACATGAGTTTAGGCAAACTCTGGGAATTGGTGATGGACAGGGAGGCCTGGCAAGCTGCAGTCTATAAGGTCATAAAGAGTTGGACAGGCCTGAGTGACTGAACTGAACTGACTGAAGGAAAAGGCATTTCAGATGGAGAAAGAGCTGAGCAGAACAAACAAAGGTTCAGAACCAGTAGCCCGAGAGGCACGTGTGCAGAGAACAACAGAAGGCTTGCTCTGATGAGCACAGAGAAGGAGTTCAGCCTAAGTTGACAGCCAGTGACCTGTGGAGCTTATGAAATGTCCATGCTCCCAGGCCCCTCCCCAACCTGAGACAAGGTTCAGGAATCAACATATTTAACACATGTGTGCTAAGTCATTTCAGTCATGTCCAGCTCTTTGTAACATTATGGACTGTAACCTGCCAGGCTCCTCTGTCCATGGGATTCTCCAGGTACAGATACTGGAGTGGGTTACCATGCCTTCCTCAAGGGGATTTTCCTGAGCCAGGGGTAGAACCTGTGTCTCTTATCTCCTGCATTGGCAGACAGGTTCTTTACCTCTAATTGCTGATAGAACCACTGAGAAACAGAGGCATGGCTTGGGTGACTGAAGTAAAGGGATGGCTGGAGGGTGGACAAGTAGCTCTTTGCCCAGGATGCTCCTGCAGTAGGGTCACAGGGAGAGTTCCCTCCTCCTTCCTACTTTCCTTCCTCTTTCCCTTCCTCCCTATCTTCATTCCTTTCTTCTTTCTGTAATTTTCTTTCTTCCTCCTCTTCTTTTCTTCCTCCTGCTTCTTCTCCTTCCTCTTTATTTCTGCTTCCTCTTTTTATTCTCTCTCTCCCTCTCCTAGCTGATCCTCAGGCCAATTACATTTGAATTTCTGAGGTTAGGGCCTTTGTATCAATGTGTATATGCATTTTGCTTTTTGTTATGGGAAGATTTAAATATGTATAAAAGTAGGCAGTGCAGGATAGTGAACACCTCTGCACCCACCCCATCACCCAACTTCTGCAATTGTAAACTCTCCTCCACCCAGTCTCATTTCACTTGTACCCCTACCGCTCCCCATCTTCTATATTGTTATGAGGCAGATCTTGGACATTATAAAATTTCATCCATAACATTTCAGTTCGTGTGTGCTCAGTCGCTTCAGTCATGTCTGACTCTTTGTGACCCTATGTTCCTCTGTCCATGGGATTCTCCAGGCAAGAATACTAGTGGGCTGCCATGCCCTCCTCCAGCGGATCTTCCCGAGATCAAACCCACATCTCCTGTGTCTCCTGCATTAGCAGGCAGATTTTTACTGCTGAGCTTCCAGGGAAGCTGCAACATTTCAGTTTGTATTGCTAAATAAGGACATACAATGATACCATACTTTTATAATATCATGAAATAGCCAGTTGTGTTTTAATTGGTTACTGTTTCATCAGTGTGATTGTTTGTGCACAGTTTTCTACAGATTGAATTAGAATTTTGATGGTTAGATAGCATCACCAACTCAATGGACATGACTCTGAGCAAATGCTGGGAGATTATGAAGGACAAGAAAGCCTGGTGTGCTGCTCTGGGTCTCCAAGAGTCAGAAATGGCTTAGTGACTGAACAACAGCAACACAATAATGTTGGCTGGTATATCTCTTTTAATATATAATATTCCCTCTCCATTTCTCTCTCTCTTTGTTCGAAAAACTAGACTGTTCTACCAAATTTTCTTTACTCTGCATTTTGCTGGTTTCTTTCCTATGGTATCATTTATCATCTGTTCAATAACTTATTCATGTCTGACTCTGCAACCCCCTGTACTGCAACATGCCAGGCTTCCCTGTCCATCACCAACTCCCAGAGTTTGCTCAAACTCATGTCCATAGAGTTGGTGATAGAGTCAGTGATGCCATCCAACCATCTCATCCTCTATTGTCCCCATCCTCTCCTGCCTTCAATCTTTTCTTTCCCAGCATAAGTGTCTTTTCTAATGAGTCAGTTCTTCACATCAAGTGGCCAAAGTATTGGAGCTGTAGCTTCAGCATTAGTCCTTCCACTGACCATTTAGGACATATTTCCAACTGGTTTTGATCCTCTTGCGGTCCAAGGGACTCTCAAGGATCTTCTGCATCACCACAATTCAAAAGTATCAATTCTTTGGCACTCAACTTTCTTTATGGTCCAACTCTCACATCCATATATGACTACTGGAAAAAACCGAATTGGACTATAAGGACCTTTGTTGGCAAAGTAATGTCTCTGATTTTAATATGCTGTCTAGGTTTGTCATAGCTTTTCTTCCAAGGAGCAAGCGTCTTTTAATTTCATGGCTGTAGTCACCATCTGCAGTGATTTTGGAGCCCAAGAAAATAAAGTCTCTCACTGTTTCCATTGTTTCTCCATCTATTTGCCATGAAGTCATGGGACTGGAAGCCATGAACTTTGTTTTTTGAATGTTGAGTTTTAAGCTAGCTCTTTCACTCTCCTCTTTCACCTTCATCAAGAGGCTCTTTAGTTCTTCTTCACTTTATGCTATAAGGGTAGTGTCATCTGCACATCTGAGGTTGTTGATATTTCTCCCAGCAGTCTTGATTTCTGCTTCTGTTTCATCCATTCTGGCACTTTGCATGATGTCCTCTGCATGTAAATTAAATAAGCAGGGTGACAATATATAGCCTTGACTTACTCCTTTCCCAATTTGGAACCAATCCATTGTTCCCTGTCTGGTTCTAACTGTTGCTTGCTAAGTCGTTTCAGTCGTGTCCGACTCTGTGCAACCCCATAGACAGCAGCCCACCAGGCTCCCCCGTCCCTGGGATTCTCCAGGCAAGAACACTGGAGTGGGTTGCCATTTCCTTCTCCAATGCATGAAAGTGAAAAGTGAAAGTGAAATCTCTCAGTCGTGTCCGACTCTTAGCGACCCCATGGACTGCAGCCTACCAGGCTTCTCCATCCATGGGATTTTCCAAGCAAGAGTACTGGAGTGGGGTGCCATTGCCTTCTCCAACTGTTGCTTATTGACCTACATAACAGATTTCTCAGGAGGCAGGTCAGGTGATCTGATATTCACATCTCTTTATGAATTTTCCATAGTTTTTTGTGATCCACACAGTCAAATGCTTTGGCATAGTCAATGAAGCAGAAGTAGATGTTTTTCAGGAATTTTCTTACTTTCTCTATGATTCAGTAAATGTTGGCAATTTGATCTCTGGTTCCTCTGCTTTTTCTAAATCCAGCTTGACCATCTGGGAGTTCTTGGTTCACGTACTATTGAAGCCTGACTTAGAGATTTTTGAGCATCACTTTGCTAGTGTGTGAGATGAGTGTAATTGTACAGTAATTTGAACATTCTTTGGCATTGCCTTTCTTTGGGATTGGAATGAAAACTGACCTTTTCCAGTCCTGTGGCCACTGCTGAGTTTTCCACATTTGCTGGCATATTGAGTGCAGCACTTTCACAGCATCATCTTTCAGGATTTGAAATAGCTGAGCTAGAATTGCATCATCTCCACCAGCTTTGTTCATAATGATGCTTCCTAAGACCCACTTGACTTCACATTCCAGGATGTCTGGCTCTAGGTCAGTGATCACACCATCATGATTATCTGGGTCCTGAAGATCTTTTTTGTACAGTTCTTCTGTGTACTCTTGCCACCTCTTCTTAATGTCTTCTGCTTCTGTTAGGTCCATACCGTTTCTGCATACTAGCATATGAAACGTGTTTAGCATATTTTCTAGTTATTTATAGTTGGATTTATAGGTTTTAAAAGATTTGCGTTCCAGTTGTTTTTTTTTTTCAAGACCAATATCTAGGTAATGATGTGTTCTTTCATTAGAAGCACTTGATATCTGTTTGCTTCTCTTATTAATATGTTAGCAACCACTGATGAGCAATGCCTTGATCCATTAATTTAACAGAAATTGCAAAATGATGATATTCTATCATCACTCATTAACTTGTTGAAATGCTTCTATAAAGAGACATTTTCTTTCATCTGCTAGTTGCTTAAAAAGTGGTACAGTATAGACAGGAAAAGCAGGATACATGATTCTTTTCCTTATTTACCAGTTTTAAAAATAATGAATTTGTTCATTAGCATCGTAAATTCAATTATTTAGTTAGTTTATTTAGTATTACTCTGAATTTAAACATGTTTGGCATATTCCAGGCCATTGCAATGTTACTGTTACTGATTCTCAGGTCTTTCTTTGCCTGGTAGGGACTTCTTAGTTTGGCTCCAGCATTCTTCTGACATGACCTTGGCTGCTGCTGCTGCTGCTGCTGCTAAGTCACTTTAGTCGTGTCTGACTCTGTGCGACCCCAAGGACGGCAGCCCACCAGGCACCCCTGTCCCTGAGATTCTCCATGCAAGAACACTGGAGTGGGTTGCCATTTCCTTCTCCTTAATAGTATTTAAAACATTATTTACTTTCTAGTATGACAGAATGTGTCAGGACCATCTAGGACACTTCCTGTCCAAAACCTGAGGTGGAGCTTTGATATCTTTCATTAAGAAGCCATATTTTAAGATTACATGCTGGATACTAGTGGTTTGCACTGCTATTAGGCCATGTTTCTAAGCCTTTTAAATGGAAAGTGCCAGAGAAGATTTTATTTTCTAAGATACTCTCACCTCAAAGATCTATAGATACATTCCATTCAAACTCAGCACCACAGGGTTTGTTTTATGTCAGTATGTTTTTTCCCTAAGTCTCTCCTGAATCCCAGTTTTCAATGATATGAGGAATGTTAGAAGAATATTTTATAATAAGCCATTTGCTTTGACTTGTAGTGATCACACAAAAGTTTCAGATTAACAACAAACACCTCTTTTCTAATAATATTGTTACTGGAACCTTCGTTATCTTTTTATTCTTAGTGTATATGCCACTAGGGGTTACAGTCAGTTTGTATGCCTGCTCAGTCGCTTCAGTCATGTCCAACTCTTTGTGACCCCATGGACTGTAGCCCGCCAGGCTCATCTGTTCATGGGGTTCTCCAGACAAGAATACTGGAGTGGGTTGCCATTTCCTCCTCCAGGGGATCTTTCTGACCTGGGGATCGAACCCGTATCTCCTGTGTCTCTTGCACTGCAGGCGGAGTCTTTACCACTGAGCTCCCGGGAAGCCCACAGTCAGTTTATCCATTTGATTGCACCAGCAATTGGTTATCTGTTAAAGCCCATTTTATTTTCATTTACAGAGGCTAATTTATAAGTTTAATTTTCTTTTATAATTGTATAGGATATTTACACGTTTCCCATGTTAAATTTACAAATCAAGTTACTGTCAAAGTAATTTAGCCTGTCCCACCAGTTCACTCCAGTCCTCTTGCCTGGGAAATCCCATGGACAGAGGAGCCTTGCAGGCTACAGCCCATGGGGTCACAAAAGATTCAGGCATGACTTAGCAACTAAACAACAACAAAACTACACCAGCCTATATACTTCTTCCCCCTATGGATAACCATTTAAACAATGTGTGGTTTGTCATTCTGTTGTTTATGTTTAGTACATCACTATTAATCTCCCCCAGTGATCTTATGTGGAGTAACTGGAGATCCTTTACTATAGAAACTGATGAGCTGAAATGTTAATCTTGTGGAACAGAGATTTTGTTCAATGTTTTAAAAACTGTATTTCCTACCTCTAGATTAGTGGCCAGGACCTAGCAGGTGATCAATAAATGTATGAATGAATGAATGCTTATTAGAAACCTGGTATCAGAAGAATGAGAGGATCAAAGATGAGCTCTTTTGAAAAGTTAATCTGACAGCAGTGATTAAGGTAGCTTGGACGGAAAAGCTGAAAGCTGGGTCATCAGTTTGGAGGTGATTAATTGGAAGATAGTAATTTTGAAGGAAAACACAAACACTCAAGAGAGTGTGTGTGTGAATTCCATGGATTGGCAAGGTGCACTGGGCTGGCTGCACTGATCTTACTTACTCATGTGTCCATGGTGAGCTGGCAGGCTGCTTGGCCTCACTATATCCCTGGCAGTTGGAAGACTTTTGCCTGGAGCTGTCTGTTATCTGTGTCACCTCACTTCTTGGGGTCTTTTCATCTTTCATCCTACAGGAGGCTAGCTTGGGTTCTTTTTCATCCATGATGGTCATAGGATACCAGTATAATAAAAGGCAAGCTCCAAGATGCAAGTGTTTCTTACTCATTTCTCTGCTGTGGCATGTTTGCTGTGGTTCTACTGGCCAAAGGAAGCCATAGTGACAACTCTGATCCAGGCAGTGAAGAGATAGACTTCAGCTCTTGGAAGGGAAGATTTATGGCTACTTTGAGTTTCCCCATGTGAGACTGTTTGAAACAGATACATGAGAAAGTCATCTACTTCTTATAATGTTTAGTTCTAGTCCCTTACATGGTTATTAGTTTCAACTTTGTGTCCTTTCTCATGTCCTTTCCTGAAACATTTTTTTTTAATCCACACTAGTTCATTTTGAGTTCCATATCCTCATCCAATTGCCTAGTATTTCACTTCTAAGAATTTCTCTAGTATCTCTGCTATTACCTTGGTGAGTGCCTTTTTTTTTCTTTTTAAATATAAATTTATTTATTTTAATTGGAGGTTAATTACTTTACAATATTGTATTGGTTTTGCCATACATCAACATGAATCTGCCACAGGTATTGCCTTTTAATTATACACTGTTTTGTGTTTTTGTTCTCTAAATTCTTTATGTGTGCTTCTCCTGAATTCTCCTCTAACTTGTCTTATGTTTCTGGTGGAATATTTGGTGAATTTCAAATAGTACTGGAATCTAAGTTCTCTATAAATAATTATTACTTGAATTTTGGATTGACTAAGAGAACCCTTCTGGAATTCAACATTACCATACCCTCTTTGCTTCAGTTTCTAGTGGATCTGTCCAATCATGATTTGCCATGTCTAAATACAATGGTTAAAGCTTCCTTTGTGGCTCAGCTGGTAAAGAATCTGCCCACAATGCGGGAGACCTGGGTTTGATCCCTGGGTTAGGAAGATCCCCTGGAGAAGGGAAAGGCTACCCACTCCAGTATTCTGGCCTGGAGAATTCCATGGACTATATAGTCCATGGGATCACAAAGAGTCGGACACAACTGAGAGACTTTCACTTTCACTTTCAAAGCATTCTGGTTAAATTCAGTAGATGACTTGTTTTTAAGTATTTTGGCAATGGGATCAAATCAGTTAAAATAGTTTTATTGTGCTTTTTGAATGACTTTATACATGCAAGGATACCACTTTTAAGCCTTGTATGTATAAAACCCTTAATAAGCCATGTGCATGTCTAAGGAAAGGCCTTGCTGTGGTCTGCATAGTAAAACAAAGCAAGCAGCAGAGATTGTGATAATCCAGAGTGTGGATTATCACCCTCCCAATGAGAAACCCTTGTTGGGAGACCTCCTTTATCATGTTGGAGAAATCTCAAGGAGACTTAGTGGTGAGAGAGAGAAAATAAGGATGAAGGCTAACAGGACAGGTGGGAGAGAGCAGGGTAGGTAGTGCAATGCTAGGACAGCAGAATAAACTACAGCTTCTGCTTTGATTTAGTTTCCATGGGTTGCAGAAGAGTATTTAGAAATCCTCGGAGTAGGAAGAACTAAAGAAGCCCTTTCCTTATCCTTTTTGAACATTGCAGAGAAATGTGAAGGCAAATGGTGATGCTGCTGAGAGAGGAAAATATTGGCTGGGATCATTCTAGATCCTGGAAGAGAGAAAGAAAGAGAGGTGAAATGGAATTTGTGCAAAAGCCTCTCCTCTTAAGACAGTGTTGACCTTTGCACCATGGTTGAAGAGATCTCTACCCAATTATGGGTGAAGTTTTAAATTCAAATGAAAACCTCCCATAAGGCCTGACTCTAATAAAATTATCTGTGATATGATCCACCGTTTTGGTGTAGGATGCTGGGGTATTAAAAATTGTGTTGTTGTTTTTTTTTTTTAATAGAAATTTTGTTTTGTCTGAAGAATATCAATCTAGACTAAAATGAACCTCAAAAGTCTACATCTATCTCCTATTTAAAAAAGAACTACAAAGGAGTTAATATGTATATATGGAAAGAAATGAGACTTAGCAGTATGCATAGCAATTCATCAGTGAGACAGCTACTAGTGCACAGAAGTCTAATAGATGCTGTCCCTGTCAATAATTGTTGGAGACTGCTTATCAGCAGATTGGATTATTTGTCATAGGCATTGACAAACTAAAGTATCCAGATCTTGAACTTACTGCATATGTTTTAAATATTTAGGTAAATATATTATACATGCATGTGTATATTTTTAATGAGATGAATGTTTTCCTTTGTTACAAAGTTTCAGGATTTGTCTAATGAGGCCTGAAATCTTTTTACTAAATGGTGGAACTTGTTATGATATTTATATCCCCTAACATCCAATCATCCTGGTTTTAATGAAAATATTTTCCTTAAATATTTTGAAAGTAAAGCATCTTCACTGAATCAAAACTGACATTTTAATTTGAACTCTTCACTCTGGAAAGAGTTTGCAGTCAAAATTTGTCATTAAAAAACTCGATTAAATGAAAAATAATGATATACAGGCTTGCTCCTACAAGCCTCTGGAGCAGAAATGCTGAAGTTACTGTATTTTAATGCTTGGTTTGCTTCTTTTACTGCCATGCAGGGATTAAGTGGGAGGCAGCTCTCAGCGCAGTTGGAAAAGGCCATGGCCTTAAACTCAGAAGAACTGCATTTAAGACAGAACCTCCCCTGGTGGCTCAGATGGTAAAGAATCTGCTTGCAATGTAGGAGACCTGGGTTCTATCCCTGGGTAGGGAAAATCCCCTGGAGAAAGGACTGGCTCCCACTTGAGTATCCTTGTCTGGAGAATTCCATGGACAGAGGAACCTGGTAGGCTATAATCCATGGGGTTGCAAAAAGTCAGAGATGACTGAAGCAATTAACACACTTGTCATTTATCAGTGGGATGATTTTGTTGAAGTAACTTAGTTTCTTCATCCTTAATTGGGATGAATAATAGATATATTACAAAGGCTTCAGACAATACTGTATGGAAAAGTATTACATGCAAAATCTTATAGAAATGTAAGATTATTAAAAATATGTTTTATATGTTTTCTAAGAAATGGTCTTGTTTATATTCAGGTCTTTAAAAATACATTTGTTTCTATATTCTTATTACAAAAGCAATACATGGTAAAGGCAAAAAAAAGAAAAAGAAAATTAAACAAAGGAGTAACAGAATCATCTATCATCATTCCAAACAATTATTATCACAGGTTTATATCATTTTAATCTGAATTTTTACCTATGCATATAGGTTTTAAAAGTATACACTGTTGTTGCTGTTGTTTTTAGTTGCTAAGCTGTGTCTGCCTTTATGCAACCCAATGGACTGCAGTACTGCAGTACTGCAGTACAGGCAGGCTTCCCTGTCCTTCACTATCTCCCAAAGTTTGTTAAAATTCATATCCATTGAGTTGGAGATACCATCCAACCATCTCATTCTCTGCCTTCCTCTTCTCCTTTTACTTCCAATCTTTCCCAGCATCAGAGTCTTTTCCAGTGAGTTGACTCTTTGCATCAGGTGGCCAAAGTATTGAAGCTTCAACTTCAGCATCAGTCTTTCCAATGAATGAATATTGGGGGTTGATTTCCTTTGGATTGACTGGTTTGGTCTCCTTGAAGTCGAAGGGACTCAAGAGTTTGAAAGCATCAATTCTTTGGCTCTCAGGCTTCTTTGTGATCCAACTCTCACACATGTACATGACTACTGGAAACACCATAGCTTTACCTAAATGGACCTTTGTTGGCAAAGTAATGTCTCTGCTTTTTAATACACAGTCTAGGTTTGGCACATCTTTTTGTCCAAGGAGCACATGTCTTTTCATGGCTGCAGTCACCATCTGCAGTGATTTTGGAGCCCAAGAAAATAAAATCTGTCACTGCTTCCACTTTTTCTCCTTCTATTTGCCATGAAGTGATGGGGCCAGATGCTATGATCTTAGCTTTTTGAATGTTGAGTTTTAAGCCAGCTTTTTCACTCTCCTCTTTCATGCTTATCAAGAGGCTTTTTAGTTCCCCTTCACTTTATGCCGTGAGAGTGGTATCATCTGAGTATCTGAGGCTGTTGATTGTTATTTCTTCTGGCAATCTTGATTCCAGCTTGTGTTTCATCCAGCCCATCATTTTGCATGATGTACTCTGCATAGAGTTTTGCTGAGAGAACACACTGGTCATAGTAAACACTCTCTTCAGCAGCACAAGAGAAGACTCTACACATGGACATCATCAGAGGGTCAACACAGAAATCAGATTGATTATATTCTTTGCAGCCAAAGATGGAGAAGCTCTATACAACCAGCAAAAACAAGACTGGGAGATGACTGTGGCTCAGATCATGAACTCCTTATTGCCAAATTCAGACTTAAATTGAAAAAAGTAGGGAAAACCACTAGACCATTCAGGTATGAGCTAAAGCAAATCCCTTCCGATTATACAGTGCAAGTGAGAAATAGATTTAAGGGACTAGATCTGATAGAGTGCCTGATGAACTATGGGTGGAGATTTGTGACATTGTACAGGAGACAGGGATCAAGACCATCCTTCCAAAAAAGAAATGCAAAAAAGCAAAATGGCTGTCTGAGGAGGCCTTACAAATAGCTGTGAAAAGAAGAGAAGCCAAAACCAAAGGAGAACAGGAAAAATATACCCATTTGAATGCAGAGTTCCAAAGAAGAGCAAGGAGAGATAAGAAAGCCTTCCTCAGTGGTCAATGCAAAGAAATAGAGGAAAACAACAGAATGGAAAAGACTTGAGATCTCTTCAAGAAAATTAGACATACCAAGGGAACATTTCATGCACAGATGGGCTCAATAAAGGACAGAAATGGTAAGGACCTAACAGAAGCAGAAGATATTAAGAAGTGGCAAGAATACACAGAAGAACTGTACAAAAAAGATATTCACCACCCAGATAATCATTATGGTGTGATCACTCACCTAGAGCCAGAAACCCTGGGATGCAAAGTCCAGTGGTCCTTAGGAAGCATCACCACAAACAAAGGTAGTGGAGGTGATGGAATTCCAGTTGAGATATTTCAAATCCTAAAAGATGGTGCTGTGAAAGTGCTGCACTGAATATGCCAGCCAATTTGGAAAACTTAGCAGTGGCCACAGGACTGGAAAAGGTCAGTTTTCATTCCAATCCCAAGGCAATGCTAAAGAATACTCAAACTGCCACACAATTGCACTCATCTCACATGCTAGTAAAGTAATGCTCAAAATTCTCCAAGTCAGGCTTCAACAATATGTGAACCATGAACTTCCTGATGTTCAAGCTGGTTTTAGAAAAGGCAGAGGAACCAGAGATCAAATTGCCAACGTCCGGTGGGTCATTGAAAAAGCAAGAGAGTTCCAGAAAAACATCTACTTCTGCTCTATTGACATGCCAAAGCCTTTGACTGTGTGGATCACAATAAACTGTGGAATATTCTGAAAGAGATGTGAATACCAGACTACCTGACCTGCCTCTTGAGAAATCTGTATGCAGGTCAGGAAGCAACAGTTAGAACTGGACATGAAAAAACAGACTGATTCCAAATAGGAAAAGGAGTATGTCAAGGCTGTATATTGTCATCCTGCTTATTTAACTTATATGCAGAGTACATCATGAGAACACTGGGCTAGATGAAGCACAAGCTGGAATCAAGATTCCTGGGAGAAATATCAATAACCTCAGATATGCAGATGACATCACCCTTATGACAGAAAGTTGAAGAACTAAAGAGCCTCTTGATGAAAGTGAAAAAGGAGAGTGGAAAAGTTGGCTCAAAACTCAACATTCAGAAAACAAAGATCATGGCATTTGGTCTCTTCACTTCATGGCAAGTAGATGGGAAAACAGTGGAAATCGTGGCAGACTTTATTTTCTTGGGCTCCAAAATCACTACAGATGGTGACTGCAGCCATAAAATTAAAAGACGCTTACTCCTTGGAAGGATAGTTATGATCAACCTAGACAGCATATTAAAAAAGCAGAGACATTACTTTGCCAACAAAGGTCTGCTTAGTCAAAGCTATGGTTTTTCCAGTAGCCATGTATGGGTGAGAGTTGGACTATAAAGACAGCTGAGTTCTGAAGAATTGATGCTTTTGAACTGTGGTGTTGGAGAAAACTCTTGAGAGTCCCTTGAACTGCCAGGATATCCAACCAGTCCATCCTAAAAGAAATTAGTCCTGAATATTCATTGGAAGGACTGATGCTGAAGCTAAAACTCCAATACTTTGGCCACCTGATGCAAAGAACTGACTCATTTGAAAAGACCCTGGTGCTGGGAAAGATTGAAGGCAGAAGGAGAAGGGGACAACAGAGGATGAGATGGTTGGATGGCATCACGGACTCAATGCACATTAGTTTGAGTAAACTCTGGGAGTTGGTGATGTTCAGGGAGGCCTGGCGTACTGCAGTCCATGGGGTCGCAAAGAGTCAGACATGACTGAGTGACTGAACTGAACTGAAGCGACTTCATATAAGTTAAATAAGCAAGGTGACATTATATAGCTTGACGTACTCCTTTTGTGATTTAGAACCAAATTTTCCATGTCTGGTTCTAAGTGTTGCTTCTTGATATGCGTGCAGGATTTTCAGGAGGTAAAGTGGTCTGGTATTCCCACCTCGTTAAGAATTTTCCACAATTTGTTGTTATCCATACAGTCAAAGCTTTAGCATAGTCAATAAAACAGATTTTTTTTTTTTTTTTTAGAATTCCCTTGCTTTCTCTATGATCCAAGGAATGTTGGTAATTTGATCTCTGATTCCTCTGCCTTTTCTAAACCCAACTTGTACATTTGAAAGTTCTTTGTTCACATACTGCTGAAGCCTAACTTGAAGGATTTTGAGTATAACCTTACTAGCATGTGAAATGAGTGCAATTGTACCATATTTTGAACATTCTTTTTTTTTTCATGGTTTATCTTTTGATGTTTCAAGTTTTTAATTTCTTTCAATAAAGTTTTAAAATTTTATTCCTAAATCCCTTATATTTTTATTGCTACTGCAAATGTCTGTATAAAAAATATACACAAATTCTTTCTTTGTACCTGTTTTTTTAATATAATTTATTTATTTTGATTGAAGGCTAATTACTTCACAATATTGTATTGGTTTTGCCATACACTGACATGAATCTGCCACGGGTCGACACGTGTTCCCCATCCTGAACCCCCTCCCACCCATACCATCCCTCTGGGTCATCCCAGTGCACCACCCCTGAGCATCCTGTATCATGCATCGAACCTGGACTGGTGATTCGTTTCATGTATGATAATATACATGTTTCAAAACCATTCTCCCAAATCATCCTACCCTCACCCTCTCCCACAGAGTCCAGAAGACTGTTTTATACATCTGTCTCTTTTTCTGTCTCACATACAGGGTTATCATTACCATCTTTCTAAATTCCATATATATACGTTAGTATACTGTATTCGTGTTTTTCTTTATGGCTTACTTCACTCTGTATAATAGGCCCCAGTTTCATCCATCTCATTAGAACTGATTCAAACATATCATTTTTAATGGCTGAATAATACTCCATTGTGTATATGTACCACTGCTTTCTTATCCATTCATCTGCTGATGGACATCTAGGTTGCTTCCATGTACTGGCTATTGAAAACAGTGCTGCGATGAACATTGGGGTACACGTGTCTCTTTCAATTCTGGTTTCCTCTGTGTGTATGCCCAGCAGTGGGATTGCTGGGTCATATGGCAGTTCTATTTCCAGTTTTCTAAGGAATCTCCACACTGTTCTCCATAGTGGCTGTACTAGTTTGCATTCCCACCAACAGTGTAAGAGGGTTCCCTTTTCCACCCCTTCTCCAGCATTTATTGCTTGTAGACTTTTGGATCGCAGCCATTCTGACTGGCATGAAATGATACCTCATTGTGGTTTTGATTTGCATTTCTCTGATAATGAGTGATGTTGAGCATCTTTTCATGTGTTTGTTAGCCATCTGTATGTCTTCTTTGGAGAAATGTCTATTTAGTTCTTTGGCCCATTTTTTGATTGGGTCATTTATTTTTCTGGAACTGAGCTGCTGCTGCTGCTGCTTCTAAGTCGCTTCAGTCGTGTCCGACTCTGTGAAACCCCATAGACAACAACCCACCAGGCTCCCCCATCCCTGGGATTCTCCAGGCAAAAACACTGGAGTGGGTTGCCATTTCCTTCTCCAATGCATCAAAGTGAAAAGTGAAAGTGAAGTCGCTCAGTTGTGTCCTACACTTAGCGATCCCATGGACTGCAGCCCACCAGGTTCCTTAGTCCATGGGATTTTCCAGGCAAGAGTACTGGAGTGGGGTGCCATTGCCTTCTCCGGGAATTGAGCTGCAGGAGTTGCTTGTATATTTTTGAGATTAATTCTCTGTCAGTTGCTTCATTTGCTATTATGTCTCCCATTCTGAAGGCTGTCTTTTCACCTTGCTTATAGTTTCCTTTGTTGTGCAGAGCTTTTAATTTTAATTAGGTCCCATTTGTTTATTTTTGCTTTTATTTCCAATATTCTAGGAGGTGGGTCATAGAGGATCCTGCTGTGATTTATGTAGGAGACTGTTTTGCCTATGTTCTCCTCTAGGAGTTTTTATATTTTCTGGTCTTACATTTAGATCTTTAATCCATTTTGAGTTTATTTTTGTGTATGGTGTTAAAAAGTGTTCTAGTTTCATTCTTTTACAAGTGGTTGATCAGTTTTCCCAGCACCACTTGATAAAGAGATTGTCCTTTCTCAATTGTATATTCTTGCCTCCTTTGTCAAAGATAAGGCATCCATAGATGTGTGGATTTATCGCTGGGCTTTCTATTTTGTTCTATTGATTTATATTCCTGTCTTTGTGCCAGTACCATACTCTCTTGATGACTGTGGCTTTGTAGTAGAGCCTGAAGTCAGGCAGGTTGATTCCTCCAGTTCCATTCTTCTTTCTCAAGATTTCTGGCTATTCGAGGTTTTTTGTATTTCCATACAAATTGTGAGATTATTTGTTCTAGTTCTCTGAAAAATACCATTGGTAGCTTGATACGGATTGCATTGAATCTATAGATTGCTTTGGGTAGTATACTCATTTTCACTATATTGATTCTTCCAATCTATGAACACAGTATATTTTTCCATCTATTAGTGTCCTTTTTCAGAGAAGGCAATGGCGCCCCACTCCAGTACTCTTGCCTGGAAAATCCCATGGGCGGAGGAGCCTGGTAGGCTGCAGTCCATGGGGTTGCTAGGAGTTGGACACTACTGAGTGACTTCACTTTCACTTTTCACTTTGATGCATTGGAGAAGGAAATGGCAACCCACTCCAGTGTTCTTGCCTGGAGAATCCCAGGGATGGGGGAGCCTGGTGGGCTGCCGTCTATGGGGTTGCACAGAGTTGGAGACAACTGAAGCGACTTAGCAGCAGCAGCAGCAGTGTCCTCTTTGATTTCTTTCACCAGTGTTTTATAGTTTTCTATATATAGGTCTTTTGTTTCTTTAGGTAGATATATTCCTAAGTATTTTATTCATCATTGCAATGGTGAATGGAATTGTTTCCTTAATTTCTCTTTCTATTTTCTCATTATTAGTGTACAGGAATGCAAGGGATTTCTGTGTGTTGATATTATATCCTGCAACTTTACTATAATCATTGATCAACTCTAGTAATTTTCTGGTGGAGTCTTTAGGGTTTTCTATGTAGAGGAGCATGTCATCTGCAAACAGTGAGAGTTTTACTTCTTCTTTTCCAATTAGGATTCCTTTTATTTCTTTTTCTGCTCTGATTGCTGTGGCCAAAACTTTAAAAACTATGTTGAATAGTAGTGGTGAGAGTGGGCACCCTTGTCTTGTTCCTGACTTTAGGGGAAATGCTTTCAATTTTTCACCATTGAGGATAATGTTTGCTCTGGGTTTGTCATATATGGCTTTTATTATGTTGAGGTAAGTTCCTTCTATGCCTGCTTTCTGGAGGTTTTTATCATAAATGGATGTTGAATTTTGTCAAAGGCTTTCTCTGCATCTACTGAGATAATCATATGGCTTTTATTTTTCAATTTGTTAATGTGGTGTATTACATTGATTGATTTGCAGGTATTGAAGAATCCTTGCATCTCTGGGATAAAGCCCACTTGGTCATGATGTATGATCTTTTTAATGTGTTGTTGGATTCTGATTGCTAGTATTTTGTTAAGGAATCTTTCATCTATGTTCAGCAGTGATATTGGCCTGTAGTTTTCTTTTTTTGTGGCATCTTTGTCAGGTTTTGGTATTAGGCTGCTAGTGGCCTCATAGAATGAGTTTGAAAGTTTACCTTCCTCTGTAATTTTCTGGAAGAGTTTGAGTAGGATAGGTGTTCAGATCAGATCAGATCGGTCACTCAGTCATGTCCAACTCTTTGCGACCCCATGAATCGCAGCACGCCAGGCCTCCCTGTCCATCACCAACTCCTGGAGTTCACTCAGACTCACGTCCATCAAGTCAGTGATGCCATCCAGCCATCTCATCCTCTGTCACCCCCTTCTCCTCCTGCCCCCAATCCCTCCCAGCATCAGAGTCTTTTCCAGTGAGTCAACTCTTCGCATGAGGTGGCCAAAGTACTGGAGTTCCAGCTTTAGCATCATTCCTTCCAAAGAAATCCCAGGGCTGATCTCCTTCAGAATGGACTGGTTGGATCTCCTTGCAGTCCAAAGGACTCTCAAGAGTCTTCTCCAATACCACAGTTAAAAGCATCAATTCTTCAGTGCTTAGCCTTCTTCACAGTCCAACTCTCACATCCATACATGACCACAGGAAAAACCATAGCCTTGACTAGATGAACCTTTGTTGGCAAAGTAATGTCTCTGCTTTTGAATATGCTGTCTAGGTTGGTCATAACTTTCCTTCCAAGGAGTAAGCGTCTTTTAATTTCATGGCTGCAGTCACCATCTGCAGTGATTTTGGAGCCCAGAAAAATAAAATCTGACACTGTTTCCACTGTTTCCCCATCTATTTCCCATGAAGTGATGGGACCAGATGCCATGATCTTCGTTTTCTGAATGTTGAGCTTTAAGCCAACTTTTTCACTCTCCACTTTCACTTTCATCAAGAGGCTTTTTAGTTCCTCTTCACTTTCTGCCATAAGGGTGGTGTCATCTGCATATCTGAGGTTATTGATATTTCTCCCAGCAATCTTGATTCCAGCTTGTGTTTCTTCCATCCAGCATTTCTCATGATGTACTCTGCATATAAGTTAAATAAACAGGGTGACAATATACAGCCTTGACGAACTCCTTTTCCTATTTGGAACCAGCCTGTTGTTCCATGTCCAGTTCTAACTGTTGCTTCCTGACCTGCATACAAATTTCTCAAGAGGCAGATCAGGTGGTCTGGTATTCCCATCTCTTTCAGAATTTTCCACAGTTTATTGTGATCCACACAGTCAAAGGCTTTGGCATAGTCAATAAAGCAGAAATAGATGCTTTTCTGGAACTCTCTTGCTTTTTCCATGATCCAGCGGATGTTGGCAATTTGATCTCTGGTTCCTCTGCCTTTTCTAAAGCAGCTTGAACATCAGGAAGTTCAGGGTTCACATATTGCTGAAGCCTGGCTTGGAGAATTTTGAGCATTACTTTACTAGTGTGTGAGATGAGTGCAATTGTGCGGTAGTTTGAGCATTCTTTGGCATTGCCTTTCTTTGGGATTGCAATGAAAACTGACCTTTTCCAGTCCTGTGGCCACTGCTGAGTTTTCCAAATGTGCTGGCATATTGAGTGCAGCACTTTCACAGCATTATCTTTCAGGATTTGGAGTAGCTCGACTGGAATTCCATCACCTCCACTAGCTTTTTTCATAGTGATGCTTTCTAAGGCCCACTTGACTTCACATTCCAGGATGTCTGGCTCTAGGTCAGTGATCACACCATCATGATTATCTGGGTCATGAAGATCTTTTTTGTACAGTTCTTCTGTGTATTCTTGCCATCTCTTCTTAATATCTTCTGCTTCTGTTAGGACCATACCATTTCTGTCCTTTATCGAGCCCATCTTTGGATGAAATCTTCCTTTGGTGTCTCTGATTTTCTTGAAGAGATCCCTAGTCTTTCCCATTTTGCTGTTTTTCTCTATTTCTTTGCATTGATCACTGAGGAAGGCTTTCTTATCTCTTCTTGCTATTCTTTGGAACTCTGCATTCAGATGTTTATATCTTTCCTTTTCTCCTTGGCTTTTCCCTTCTCTTCTTTTCACAGCTATTGGTAAGGCCTCCCCAGACAGCCATTTTGCTTTTTGCATTTCTTTTCCATGAGAATGGTCTTGGTCCCTGTCTCCTGTACAATGTCACAAATCTCATTCCATAGTTCATTAGTCACTCTATCTATCGTATCTAGGCCCTTAAATCTATTTTTCATTCCACTGTACAATCATAAGGGATTTGATTTAGGTCATACCTGAATGGTCTAGTGGTTTTCCCTACTTTCTTCAATTTAAGTCTGAATTTGGCAATAAGGAGTTCATGGTCTGAGCCACAGTCAGCTCCTGGTCTTGTTTTTGCTGAATGTATAGAGTTTCTCCATCTTTGGCTGCAAAGAATATAATCAATCTGATATCAGTGTTGACCATCTGGTGATGTCCATGTATAGAGTCTTCTCTTGTGTTGTTGGAAGAGGGTGTTTGTTATGACCAGTGCATTTTCTTGGCAAAACTCTATTAGTCTTTGCCCTGCTTCATTCCGTATTCCAAGGCCAAATTTGCCTGTTACTCCAGGTGTTTCTTGACTTCCTACTTTTGCATTCCAGTACCCTATAATGAAAAGGACATCTTTTTTGGGTGTTAGTTCTAAAAGGTCTTGTATGTCTTCATAGAACCGTTCAACTTCAGCTTCTTCAGCGTTACTGGTTGGGGCATAGAATTAGATTACTGTGATATTGAATGGTTTGCCTTGGAAACGAACAGAGATCATTCTGTCATTTTTGAGATTGCATCCAAGTACCGCATTTCAGACTCTTTGTTGACCATGATGGCCACTCCATTTTTTCTGAGGGATTCCTGTCCGCAGTAGTAGATATAATGGTCATCTGAGTTAAATTCACCCATTCCAGTCCATTTCAGTTCGCTGATCCTAGAATGTCGACATTCACTCTTGCCATCTCTTGTTTGCCACTTCCAATTTGCCTTGATTCATGGACCTGACATTCCAGGTTCCTATGCAATATTGCTCTTTACAGCATTGGACCTTGCTTCTATCACCAGTTAGGTCTTCTCTAAATTTTTGGTAGAATTCAGCTATGAAGCCATCTGGACCTGGGCTTTTGCTTGCTGGAAGATTTCTTAATACAGTTTCAATTTCCATGCTTTTGATGAGTCTGTTAAGATTTTCTATTTCTTCCTTGTTCAGTTTTGGAAAGTTGTACTTTTCTAAAAATTTGTCCATTTCTTCCAAGTTGTCCATTTATTGGCATATAATTGCTGATAGTAGTGTCTTATGATCCTTTGTATTTCTGTGTTGTCTGTTGTGATCTCTCCATTTTCATTTCTGATTTTATTGATTTGATTTTTCTCCCTCTGTTTCTTGATGAGTCTGGCTAATGGTTTGTCAATTTTATTTATCCCTTCAAAGAACCAGCTTTTGGCTTCGCTGATTTTTTCTATGGTCTCTCTGTCTCTCTGTCTCTCTGTCTCTCTCTCTCTCTTTTTTTTTTTTTGCATTTATTTCTGCCCTAATTTTTAAGATTTCTTTCCTTCTATTAACCCTAGGATTCTTCATTTCTTCCTTTTCTAGTTGCATTAGGTGTAGAATTAGGTTATTTATTTGACTTTTTTCTTGTTTCTTGAGGTATGTGTGTATTGCTATGAACCTTCCCCTTAGCACTGCTTTTACAGTGTCCCATAGGTTTTGGGTTATTGTGTTTTCATTTTCATTCATTTCTATGCATATTTTGATTTCTTTTTTGATTTCTTCTGTGATTTGTTGGTTATTCAGCAGCATGTTGTTCAGCCTCCATATGTTGGAATTTTTAATAGCTTTTCTCCTGTACTTGAGATCTAATTTTATTGCATTGTGGTCAGAAAAGATGCTTGGAATGATTTCAATTTTTTTTGAATTTACCAAGGCTAGATTTGTGGCCCAGGATGTGATCTATCCTGGAGAAGGTTCCGTGTGCACTTGAGAAAATGGTGAAATTCATTGTTTTGGGGTGAAATGTCCTATAGATATCAATTAGGTCTAACTGGTCTATTGTATCATTTAAAGTTTGTGTTTCCTTGTTAATTTTCTGTTTAGTTGATCTATCCATAGGTGTGAGTGGTGTATTAAAGTCACCCACTATTATTGTGTTACTGTTAACTCTCCCTTTCATACTTGTTAGCATTTGTCTTACATATTGTGGTGTTCATATGTTGGGTGCATATATATTTATAATTGTTATATCTTCTTCTTGGATTGATCTTTGGATCATTATGTAGTGTCCTTCTTTGTCTCTTTTCACATCCTTTGTTTTAAAGTCTATTTTATCTGATATGAGTATTGCTACTCCTGGTTCCTTTTGGTCTCTATTTGCATGGAATATCTTTTTCCAGCCCTTCACTTTCAGTCTGTATGTGTCCCCTGTTTTGAGGTGGGTCTCTTGTAGACAACAGATATAGGGGTCTTGTTTTTGTATCCATTCAGCCAGTCTTCATCTTTTGGTTGGGGCATGCAACCCATTTACATTTAAGGTAATTATTGATAAGTATGATCCTGTTGCCATTTACTTTATTGTTTTGGGTTCAAGTTTATACACCCTTTTTGTGTTTCCTGTCTAGAGAAGATCCTTTAGCATTTGTTGGAGAGCTGATTTGGTGGTGCTGAATTCTCTCAGCTTTTGCTTTTCTATAAAGCTTTTGATTTCTCCTTCATATTTGAATGAGATCCTTGCTGGGTACAGTAATCTGGGCTGTAGGTTATTCTCTTTCATCACTTTAAGTATGTCCTGCCATTCCGTCCTGGCCTGAAGAGTTTCTATTGAAAGATCAGCTGTTATCCTTATGGGAATCCCCTTTTGTGTTTTTTTTGTTTGTTTGTTTTTCCCTTGCTGCTTTTAATATTTGTTCTTTGTGTTTGATCTTTGTTAATTTGAGTAATATGTGTCTTGGGGTGTTTCGCCTTGGGTTTATCCTATTTGGGACTCTCTGGGTTTCCTGGACTTGGGTGATTATTTCCTTCCCCATTTTAGGGAAGTTTTCAACTATTATCTCCCCAAGTATTTTTTCATGGTGTTTCTTTTTGTCTTCTTCTTCTGGGGCTCCTATGATTCGAATGTTGGGGCATTTAACATTGTCCCAGAGGTCTCTGAGATTATCCTCATTTTTTTTAATTCATTTTTCTTTTTTCCTCTCTGTTTCATTTATTTCTACCATTCTATCTTCTACCTCACTTATCGTATCTTCTACCTCTGTTATTCTACTGTTGGTTCCCTCCAGAGTGTTTTTGATCTCATTTATTGCATTATTCATTATATATTAACTCTTTTTTATTTCTTCTAGGTCCTTGTTAAACCTTTCTTGCATCTTCTCTATCCTTGTCTCCAGGCTATTTATCTGTAACTCCATTTTGCTTTCAAGATTTTGGATCATTTTCACTATCATTATTCAGAATTCTTTATCAGGTAGACTCCCTATCTCTTCCTCCTTTGCTTGGTTCGGTGGGCATTTATCCTGTTCTTTACCTGCTGGTAATTTCTCTGCCTTTTCATCTTGTTTTTATTGCTGTGTTTGGGGTGGCCTTTCCATATTCAGGCAGTTTCTGGAGTTCTCTTTATTGTGGAGTTTCCTCGCTGTGGGTGGGGTTGGACCAGTGGCTTGTCAAGGTTTCCTGGTTAGGGAAGCTTGTGTCGGTGATCTGGTGGGTAGAGCTGGATTTTTTCTCTCTGGAGTGCAATGAAGTGTCCAGTAATGAGTTATGAGATGTCAGTGGGTTTGGAGTGATTTTGGGCAGCCTGTATATTAAAGCTCAGGGCTGTGTTCCTGTGTTGCTGGAGAATTTGCGTGGTATGTCTTGCTCTGGAACTTGTTGGCCCTTGGGTGGTACTTGGTTTCAGTGTAGGTGTGGAGGCATTTGATGAGCTCCTATCAATTAATGTTCCCTGGAGTCAGGAGTTCTCTGGTGCTCACAGGATTTGGACTTAAGCCTCCTACCTCTGGTTTTCGGTCTTATTCTTACAGTAGTCTCAAGACTTCTCCATCTATACAGCACCATTGATAAAACATCTAGGTTAATGATGAAAAGTTTCTCCCCAGTGAGCAACACCCAGAGAGGTACACAGAGTTACATGGAGAAGAGAAGAGGGAGGAGGGAGATAGAGGTGACCAGGAGTAGAAGAGGGGGAATCAAAAGAGGAGAGAGCAAGCTAGCCAGTAATCATTTCCTTATGTGTGCTCCACAGTCTGGACTGCTCAGAGATGTTCATGGAGTTACACAGAGAAGAGAAGAGAAGAGAAGAGGGAGGAAGGAGAGAGAGGTGGCCAGGAGGATAAGAGGGGGGAATCAAAAGGAGAGAGACAGATCCAGCCAGTAATCAGTTCCCTAAGTGTTCTCCACAGTCTGGAACACACAAAAAGATTCTCAGAGTTGGGTAGAGAAGAGAAGGGGGAGGGAGGAGACAGAGGCGACCTGGTGGAGAAAAAGGAGAGTCCAAAGGGGGAGAGAGCAGTCAAGCCAGTAATCTCACTCCCAAGTAAAAATGGGTACTGAAGATTGGGTTCTTAAAGGTAAAAAATTGATAACAAATACCAAAAAGCAAAGATTAAAAATCTAGAGTAGAGGTTGGAGTCTCAAAAATACAATATTAAAGGAAAAAAAACAAAGTCACAAAAATTATAAAATATGTATATATATGAAGTTTGTTTTAAAAAATAGGGTCTTTTTTTCTTTTACAAATAATAGTAGGTTATAAAAATGAAAATTAAAGGAGTAATAAAGGACCTAAAAATTTTAAAATTTAATGATAATAGTAAAAATATATCTAGGACTTTTTCTGGTGTTGTTATGGACAGTGTGGAGTCAGTTCATTTTCAGATAGTTCCTTGATCCGGCTTATACTTCTCAAGATTTATAGGCCCCTTCCTATGTAGTCAGTGCTAGCTACAGGGTTTTAATCTATTGCACCTGTCACTTCCAGGGCGATTCCCTCTGATTTAGCTTCTTCTGTTCGCTGGTCTCTTCAGTGACCCAAGGGGGCGGTGGTGGACACTTTTTTAGGCTCACTTTTTCAGTCGTACTGTGGGGAGAGAGGAACGCTGCAAACAAATAACACTGGCATGTGTGGGAAGTGCTCCCAGCGTCTTGGCCACACTGGGTTTGCCCCCGCTCATGCCGTGTGTGCTTTCCCAGTCTACACTGCTCAGGTTCTAGCTTGCTCTGCCAGGAACTGTCTGAGGCGGGCCCTGGGTTGCATGCACTTCCCAGGTCTAAGGCACTCAGGTTCAGGTACTTGGGTACTCCTCAAAGGCGCAGACTCAGTTGGGCCTGCGTTTTGTGCCCTTCCCACGTCCAAGCCACTCAGGTTACCAGGTGTTTGGTGAGCACAGTAATTGCAACTTTTCACCTCCCCCATCCCTGCCACTCGGTTTTCTGAGTGTACAACCAGCGCACCTTCTCAGGTGAATGTCAACTGTCCAGAATCCCAAGAAGTCTTGGTTAGCAATGAAGCCTGCTTGCAGTTTGGTAGATGATGCCTCTCTGGACCTGCAATTTCCCCCTTCTGGCTCTGGCTGCCCTTGCCTGCCTGTCTCCTGTGGGGGATGGGCCAGTCTGCAGCTGGCTAGCTCTGGTCAGTCCTTTGTTCTATGAGCAGGCCTGGCGGTGTTTTAGTTTAGGGTTTTCGTGGGGTAGCTATCCCATGGTCTGGTTTGCTATCTCAAGTTAGTTCCCTCAGATTGCCCTAGGGGCATTCAGACCTGATCCTTACTCTGAGCAATGCAGCCTGTGCCTCCCTGCCCAGCCCCCGCTTGCTAGTGGCGGATGCACGTGTCTGTGCTGCTTCTCCGCTGGGAGTTACCATTGGGCTCGTAATCTGTGGGTTTTCATTATTTATTTATTGTTCCTCCCGGTTGTGTTGCCCTCTGAGGTTCCAAGGCTCGCCACAGACTCACCAGTGAGAGTGTTTCCTGGTGTTTGGAAACTTCTCTCTTTTTTAAGACTCCCTTCCCAGGACGGATCTCTGTCCCTACCTCTTTTGTCTCTCTTTTAATCTTTTACATTTTTTCCTACCTCCTTTCAAAGACAACGGGCTGCTTTTCTCGGTGCCTGTTGTCCTCTGCCTGCATTCAGAAGTTGTTTTGTGGAATTTCCTCAGCGTTCAAATGTTCTTTTGATGAATTTGTTGGGGGGAGAAAGTGGTCTCCCCATCCTATTCCTCTGCCATCTCAGGACCGCCCCCCAATTTGAGCATTCTTTGGTATTGCCCTTCTTTGGGATTGGAATGAAAACTGACCTTTTCCAGTCCTGTGGCCACTGCTGAGTGTTTCAAATTTGCTGACAAGTTGCGTGCTGCACATTCACAGCATCATATACCCTATCATTGCAGTGTACAGTATGCACTTTGCTGTTTGTTCCTTTCCCCTTAGCATTAAATTATGATCATGTTTTTATGACAGTTACATGCATTTTTTGGATTGCATCCATTAATATATACTCTTTCATCTGAATGAACTATAATTACAGTTTGCTTGCAATTTTCCTATTCACAAAGCTTTAGGATATTTCTAATATCTCTAATAGGTGAATTCTTTCTATTAATCTTTTTTATTAATAAAATAACAAATATAATCTTTATTAATATATAATTAATATATATAATTAATATAATCTTTTTATTAATCTATTATATGTTTACTAGTTCCTGGATGAAAGAGTGAACATCATTTTGAACCTTTTGATATAAGTTATCAACTTGTCTTTCAGGTAGACTGATAGTTTCCTCTCACCTCAGCAGTATGGATAAGAGCCTGTTTCCCCACATCCTACTTATTACAATAATTGGATGCATTTTGCATACAAATGATGTATGCATTTCTAACTCACAGGTAGTAATGCTTCATTTGGTATTGTCCAAGACTGAGGGCTTCCCTGGTGACTCAGATAGCAATGAATCTGCCTGCAATGCAGGAAACCCAGGTTTGATCTCTGAGTTGGGAAGATCCTCTGGAGAAAGGAATGGCAACCCATTCCAGTATTGTTGCCTGGAGAATTCCATGGACAGAGGAGTCTGGCAGGCTACAGTCCATAGTATCACAAAGAGTCAGACATGACTGAGTGACTAACACAGTTACAGTTACAAGAATGAGGAATTCATATAAATAAAGTTTCAAAATAATTGAAGCCCTTTTTAATGCAAAACATTAAAATGGGACAATTTTTAAATGAGAAATAATTTAAATGAAAAAAATCCTTCTAAATTGTATTATATACCTCTCTGTCCCCTTATACAGAGTGTATTGAATGAATACGGTTATATTAAGGTGTTATGAGCACTTCAGTTTTTTGCTTTTTTTTTTTTTTAGTCTTTAAAATAACCTTGCAAAATAGTTATTGTTATCTCCTTTTACAGCTGGGGTAACTTGGGTTAAATACTAGACCCAGCTTATAAATGGTAGAGCTATAATTTGAATACGAGCCTAGACCCACTGCTTTTGCTAGTACACTCAACACACTTCTATTGTGTGTTAATAATCTGAGGCCCTCAAGTCTGTATAATGTACAGGGATTTATTTGCATGACACCTGCATTGGAGGTTCATGCTCATTTTTAAAAAATAGATTTTATATATACTTCCTCAGTTTCAGCAAGATAACTCTAAATGTGTCTTGCTGTTACCGAACTTGCTCTGATTTGGCAACAATAACAAATACAGTTGACCCTTGAACGACTTGGAAGTTTGGGGCACCAACACACTACATAGTGGAAAATCTGCATATAACTTTTGATACTCCACAAACATAACTACTAATAGCCTACTGTTGACCAGAACCTTTGCCTGTAACATATACAGTTGATTAACAGCATATTCTGTATATTATATTATATACTGTACTCTTACAATAGAGTAACTTAGAGAAAAGCAAATGTTATTAAGAAAATCATAAGGAAGAGAAAAAGCATTTACAGTACTGTACTGTATTTATTGATACCATAAGTTTACATCATCTGTTTCACAAGATGAATGTCTGTTGGTAGCTATATCAATACTGTCTTATATGATTCAGAACACTGAGAATGTCATATGTATTACTAGCACTAGACATCAAAAATGAAAAGATAATGTGAAAAACAAATTCATGTTTATTTGTTAAATGTGGAATCAAAAACTGACACAAATGAATTCATTTGCAAAACAGAAACAGATTAACAGACTTCAAAAAAACAATGTATCGTTACCAAAGAGGAAAAGTGGGGGTGAGGAATAACCATTACAGTGGTTGCTTGGAGCTTTCTCTGATCATTGTTTTGATTTGCTACTCTTAATCTGCTGTAGGTTGGAATATAGATAGCTGGATTTGTAAAAACAAAAAATGGTTAAAACTTCTTTTCTCAAGTGATGTCTGACTTTTCTATCGGTAGATCCTGAGTATGTTTTGCCTCAACCTAATTCTCAAATTTATTCATGCCCGTGTCATGATCTGCAAGTAAATACTTTAGTAACTTTATCTTGTTTAGTTATTAATGTAATGCTGCAGTTTAGAATTATTACCCATTTTCATTATATAGCTAAGGGAATAACTTGCCTGAAATTCTATTACATAGACTTTGGGGCTTCTGTTTGGAACCTGAAATTTTTTTTAATGTATTTGTTTTATTGAAGTATAGTTGCTTTACAATAGTATATTTGTTTCATGTATACAGCATAGTGATTCAGTACTTTTGCAGGTTAAAGTCCTTTAACAGTATTAGATGAAGATTGCTTTAATTCCCTATGCTATACATATATCTTTGTTGCTTATCTGTTTTGTCCCACTCCCATCCCCTCTACCCTCTGGTAACTGCTAATTTGCTTTCTAATCTGTGAATCTGCTCCTGTTTTATATGTATATTCATTTGTTTTATTTTTTATATTCTACATATGATAGCATTAAGTGTCTTTGTCTGACTTATTTCACTAAGCATAGTACATTCAGGGTCCATCCACATTGTTGGAAATGGCAGAATTTAAGTCTTTTTTAATGACTGAGTAATATTCATATATGGGGTTTCCCAGGCAGCTCAGTGGTAAAGAATCTGCCTGGCAAAGCAGGAGATGCAGGAGACATGGATTCGATTCTTGGCTTGGGAAAATTCCTTGGAGTAGAAAATGGCAATGCACTCCAGTATTCTTGCCTGGAAAATTCTATGGACAGAGGAGCCTGATGGGCTACAGCCTATGGTATTGTGAAGAGTCAGACACTACTGAGCAACTGAGCACGCATGCACGTGTCATTCATATATATGTCTTGGCTATTGTAAATAGTGCTGCTATGAAGATTAAGGTGCACATATCTTTTCAAATTAGTCTTTTCATTTTTTTCCAGATATATGTCCAGAAGTGGAATTGCTGGTTCATATGAAACTCCTTATTGCTGACTTTAGGCTAGGTTGCAAGATAAGTAACCTTCAGTTGTAGGAGTCTGACAGAAGAGTGTGAAAAGTAGAATGTTTTAAAAATTTGTTTATGTGATTTAAGCCATAAAGAAAATGTGCATTTTAAAATAAAGTTGAATTTAATGCCACAACATGACATGCAGATTGAGTCTTCTTTCTTTGCTAAAAGATAAACATCTTGTCTTCTGCTAAACATGTTTGCAGTGTGCTACAAAATGAGGTTCCTCTTAAGAGAATGTTTATATGGAATAAATCAAAAGTGATTATAATAGTATCAGATTTGACATTGATGATTCAGTTCAATCTGTATTTGTTGAATGCTTACCTATACTGTTTATAGGTATAGTTTGGAAAAAGTACTAGTATATTTAGTAACTATGCATTACAGAATAATATTAGCATGTAACTCTATATTTACAAAGCACTACCATATTAGATTTCCCTGGTGGCTCAGATGGTAAAGCATCTGTCTGCAATGCGGGAGACCCGGGTTCAACCCCTGGGTCTGGACAATCCTCTGGAGAAGGTAATGGCAACCCACTCCAGTACTCATGCCTGGAAAATTCCATGGATGGAGAAGCCTGGTGGGCTACAGTCCATGGGGTCGCAAAGAGTCAGACACGACTGAGCAACTTCACTTTCACCATATTAGAGTTATACCTAAGTGTGTTCCTAACTGAAAGAAATCAATGGAAGTCGAAGAAAGACATACCTTGGGTTGCAAATGAAGGTGAGATTTTTGAGACAGAATGAGAGAAAACTCAGATAAGGAGGAAATAAAATTGTATTGATCGTCTTTTGGCAGCAAATAACAAAACTGACTTGGTTTTTTAACCGTTTATTTTATATTGGAGTATAGTCAATTGACACTGTTGTGCTAGTTTCAGGTGTACAGCAAAGTGAGTGGATTACACATGTACAAATTCTCTTCCCATTTAAGTTGTTAGATAATACTGAGCATAGTTCCCTTTGCTATACAGCAGATCCTTCCTGGTCATCCATTTTGAATACAGTAGTGTGTGCATGTGGTGGATGCTGGGGTCTCAGCTAATTCCATCATTTTCTCATTTAGTTGGCCCCTGTTGTTGTTCCACCAATTTTCCAAACATAGCCAAATATATCTGACCCCCAGCTTGTATTTAAGTTGATATTTCACTATAGATACAATATTATTTGCAATTGTCATCCCTTTTTTCCCTCTAAACCAAACCAAAAAGGCCAGTTTATTACTAACATAGTTTTTCCTTTATATTTTTACACATCTGTTCTGATCAGTAAAAATGAGGAGATAGTATAGCAGCGGAATATGGAGCCAGTCCGCTGGGTTCAAATCCTGAGTCTACCTCATACTGTTTGAGCTAACGAAAGTCACTTAAACTCTTTGGTTCTTAATTTTATCATCTATAAAACAAGGGTCATGACAGTACCTAACATTTAGAATCGCTCTGAGGGTTGAAAGAGTTCATACATATGATATTCTTAAGTCTGTCTGTGCATGGATTAACTGTTACTATTAGTGAAAAATCTACATGGATCCCACCCTATATAAAAAATCTTTTAGATTCATTCAAAATAATTAGGATCATATTTCTGAGATTAATTAATTGATCTTTAAAAAATTAAAAATATCTTAATGTCAAACATTTCAAATAAAAATTATTACTTATAAAACCTAAAATGTACTATTTATTTATTTTTGTTGTATTCTAGTTTGTCAAAGGATTAATACTAATTACTCTCTTTTTAAATTGCTCAGTTGTGTCCAACTCTTTGCAACCCCATGGACTGTAACCCAACAGGCTCCTCTGTCCACGGGATTCTCCAGGCAAGAATAAGGAAGTGGGTTGCCATTTCCTTCTCCAGGGGATCTTCCTGACCCAGGGATTGAACCTGGGTCTCCTGTGTTGCAGGCAGATTCTTTACTGTCTGAGTCATCAGCAAAGCCTCCAACTATATTTAACAGTTTCACTTTTAACACTTCATAGAGGATGATAATAATGCATTTTTTATATGATAAAATATCTCTGGGTTCAGTAATGCAGCCTTTAAAATTCTTTTGCTGTATATTTTCCCACTGTGTTTTAATCAGTTAAAATTCCAGATTTTAGGAATAGCCATTCCTTTTTTTCATGAAGTGGTGAAACTAAGGGGATTGCAGGGTAATTCCTCTTCTGCATAATTGTTAATTGGGTTATATATGAGAACATTTTTCATAATTTTGATAACTTTAGCACACTAACAGAAATTTACTTCATTTTGCTTTGAGGTTCTGTAAAAGACCACACAAAAATTTAGTGAAGATTATATCACAAAATCTTTCTTTATTTGAATTATTAGTCAAATGTCTTTAACCTATGACAAGAAGAAAATTTCAAGTTTAAGTGGTCTTTATATGAAAACAAAATAAAAATCTACTGGTTTTTTAAAAATACCTTGAGTTTTCAGAATGGAGAAAGACAGCAGGAATACATAAGGAACACAAAATTGTGGAAATTCTTATTTTTTAAATGTTAATTTTGGTTTTTCCATTTGTGATTGATGTCTCAACATCTACACTACAGAATAATAATTGTGTTAAGTTTAATGGCTAGCTGGTGTGTAGTGCACACTTGTATGTAGTAAACAGGAACAGTGTTAAAGCCAGTGCAATGAAACAGTGGTGTTTTTTTGTTGTTGTCATTTGTTTGTTTGGTTTTTTGCCAAGCCTCATGACTTGCAGAATCTCAGTTTCTCCGAACAGAGATTGAACCCAGACCACAGTAGCAAAAGCTGGGCTTAACTACTGGCCACCAGAGAATTCCCAGGGAGTGGTGTTTTTTATGTAAGAATTCCCAAGTTAGACCAGAACTGTAAAAGCGGAGACATTACTTTGCCAACAGAGGTCCATCTAGTCAAGGCAATGGTTTTTCCAGTGGTCATGTATGAATGTGAGAGTTGGACTATAAAGAAAGCTGAGCACCGAAGAATTGATGCTTTTGAACTGTGGTGTTGGAGAAGACTCTTGAGAGTTCCTTGGACTGCAAGGAGATCCAACCAGTCCATTCTAAAGGAGATCAGTCCTGTTTATTGGAAGGACTGATGTTGAAGCTGAAACTCCAATACTTTGGCCACCTGATGTGAAGAGCTGACTCATTTGTAAAGATCCTGATGCTGGGAAAGATTGAGGGCAGGAAAAGAAGGGGATGACAGAGGATGAGATGGTTGGATGGCATCACCGACTCGATGGACATGGGTTTGGGTGAACTCCAGGAATTGGTGATGGACAGGGAGGCCTGGCGTGCTATGGTTCATGGGGTCACAAAGAGCTGGACATGGGGTCAGACACTGAGTGACTGAACTGATGTTCAGAAATTCTTAATTTCTTCTTTTTCTCAGGAATTTTACATTCCTTGATGTCAGTCTACTAAAAGTCATAATCCATGTATATTACTTTTTTCCAATTTTAATGGTATATCATTTACTGAAATAAAGGTAATTCCCCTCGGGAACCTCACTATATAAATTGTAGCCTTCAAGGATGATCCTCTGTTGTGTTAAAGTCAGAGCTGCTAATTATATGTCCAATAGAAAAGGAGTAAGTTCTCAGGGGGTTTCTTCTCTTCTGCTCTCACAATTCCCATAGATACACTTGTTAATTTTACCTCCAACAAATGTGGAATAAACATCTTGAGCCAAACTCCATAAAAGAGAGACAAGAGAAGTTTGGGCAGTTATATAGGCAGTGTAGATATCATCTCTGCTTAGCGTGTGACTAAATTGTGATTCAAAAGGCTATATGTGTTTTAATATTTTATTGCTTTTTACAGCATCGTATATGGTCATGTACACATCCTCTTATTAGTACATCATTATTGTTACTATGTATTTTCCAATTATTATGATGACAGAGCCCAGAAAGTATATTCCATTTTCAGTGATAGACTGTGGAAGGGGGGCAGCTATGGGGTACTGAGATAAGATGTTATGGGAGATATTTTGAAGTACTCCACGAGGGCATCACTTACTTGATGGACATGAGTTTGAGCAAGCACTGGGAGTTGGTGATGGACAGGTTAGCCTGGTGTGTTGCAGTCCACGGGGTTTCAAACAATCAGACCACTGAACGACTGAACTGAATAGAACTGATTCTTTACCATCTGCACCACCAAGGAAAACCTTATCTTTTACTACAAAAGTAATGAACAATATTACATATTTAACCATGATTTTAAGCATTTTGAAGGTAGAAATAAATATAAACTGTGATCTATTACAACAGATATTTTAATCTAGTTTTCTTCAATTACCTAACTCAGTTGTGTAAAAGATAAGTTTTGCTTGAATTATTTTGGTAATTATTTAAATGTCCCCCAATGAAAACATTCATAGATAGTCTCTGAATTGACTTCAGCTCCCCTTTCATATTGGTGGTTGACACTCTGCTTGGCAGAGGGTAAAGGAATTTTTCCTCACTTAAATTAGACCAGTCTTCAATCAGTCATTTTCATGTTTTACTTAGATTAAAAATGTCTTAGTGACCCACATCCAATGGGATATGTATTTCTAATTTTTTTTTTTTTTTCAGATTCAGTTCAATTCAGTTCAGTTGCTCAGTCGTGTCCGACTCTTTGTGACCTCATGAACCGCAGCACTCCAGACCTCCTTGTCCATCACCAACTCCCAGAGTCCACCCAAACCCATGTCCATTGAATCGGTGATGCCATCCGACCATCTCATCCTCTGTCCTCCCCTTTTCCTCCCGCCTTCAATCTTTCCCAGCATCAGGGTCTTTACAAATGAGTCAGCTGTTCCCGTCAGGTGGCCAAAGTATTGGAGTTTCAGCTTTAACATCAGTCTTTCCAATAAACACCCAGGATTGATCTCCTTTAGGATGGACTGGTTGGATCTCCTTGCAGTCCAAGGAACTCTCAAGAGTTTTCTCCAACACCACAGTTCAAAAGCATCAATTCTTCGGCGCTCAGCTTTCTTCACAGTCCAACTCTCACATCCATACATGACCACTGGAAAAATCATAGCCTTGACTAGACAGACCTGTGTTGGCAAAGCAATGTCTCTGCTTTTCAATATGCTGTCTACGTTGGTCATAACTTTCCTTCCAAGGAGTAAGCATCTTTTAATTTCATGGCTGCAAACACCATCTGCAGTGATTTTGGAGCCCCCCAAAAATAAAGTCTGCCACTGTTTCCACTGTTTCCCCATTTATTTGCCCTGAAGTGGTGGGACTGGATGCCATGGTCTTAGTTTTCTGAATATTGAACTTTAAGCCAACTTATTCACTCTCCTTTTTCTCATCAAGAGGCTCTTTAGTTCTTCTTCACTTTCTGCCATAATGGTGGTGTCATCTGCATATCTGAGGTTATTGATATTTCTCCCAGCAATCTTGATTCTAGCTTGTGCTTCCTCCAGCCCAGCATTTCTCATGATGTACTCTGCATATAAGTTAAATAAGCAGGGTGACAATATACAGCCTTGACGGACTCCTTTTCCTATTTGGAACCAGTCTGTTGTTCCATGTCCAGTTTTAACTGTTGCTTCCTGACCTACATACAGGTTTCTCAAGAGGCAGGTCAGGTGGTTTGGTATTCCCATCTCTTTCAGAATTTTCCACAGTTGATTGTGATCCACACAGTCAAAGGCTTTGGTATAGTCAATAAAGCAGAAATAGATGTTTTTCTGGAACCCTCTTGCTTTTTCGATGATCCAGCAGATGTTGGCATTTTGATCTCTGGTTCCTGTGCCTTTTCTAAAACCAGCTTGAACATCTGGAATTTCATGGTTCACGTATTGCTGAAGCCTAGCTTGGAGAATTTTAGGTATCACTTTACTAGCGTGTGAGATGAGTGCAATTGTGCGGTAGTTTGAGCATTCCTTGGCATTGCCTTTCTTTGGGATTGGAATGAAAACTGACCTTTTCCAGTCCTGTGGCCACTGCTGAGTTTTCCAAATTTGCTGGCATATTGAGTGCAGCACTTTCACAGCATCATCTTTCAGGATTTGAAATAGCTCAACTGGAATTCCATCACCTCCACTAGTTTTGTTCATAGTGATATTTTCTAAGGCCCACTTGACTTCACATTCCAGATGACTTTTTTCAGGTAGAGGTTATGAATTAAGCCTTGCTCTTTTATAGCTTTATTTGTCCCTTGGTATATATTGATAACATGTTGATTGGGGAAAAGTTATCACCAAAAGCTATTACCACTGCATTTCTCTGTCTGTGATGATATCTGTATTTTCAACAATAGCACTGACTGTTAATAATATTCCTAAGAATTTTTCCCGGGCTTCCCAGGTGGCTCAGCGATAAAGAATCTACCAGCAGTTCAGGAGATACAGGAGACATGGGTTTGATTCTTGGGTTGGGAAGATTCCCTGGAGAAGGACATGGCAACCCACTCCAGTATTCTTGCCTGGAGAATCCTGTGGACAGAGGTGGACTGCCATCCACAGTGTTGCAAAGAGTCGGAGATGACTGAAGCCACTGAGCATGCACACATGCCAGCAAGAATTTCTTTCAATACAGGTATCCCTGAAGTCTCTCTCTTTTCCTCTGTCTCATCTGGGAATGAGAACCCTCTTGTGCTTCCTTTTTCAATGGCTGAAATAAAAATGTGAGTCCCTTAATTTATGGATAAGACAGAACTTGTGTATTTCTTTAATATGTTAGGATTACAAAAATATGCAGTTGTGAATTTTACTTATTTGTTTTACATCAGTAACTTCAGCAATATGCTCTTACTTGAGATATTTAACAGGTAAGTGTTGATGATTTTTAAAATTGCTTTAAATTTAAAATTGTTTTTAGTCATGTCATATATGATAGAAACACCTTGTCTGACCAAATAAGGCTCAGTTTCATGTTTGACCAAATGTGAAAGAATAATCTATTCCTATGTTGTTTATCTTCCACATTTTAAAATAACTAACCTCTTGAATCTTCCATATTTACAGAAGAGCAAACATTGGAAATGTTATTTTATAAATAACTCTAACATACCTTTAACATATCTATTTTCTGAGCTATAATGCACACTCTATAAAATGTACACATGTTAAAGTATGTTTCAATGAGTTTTGAAAGATGTATCTATCCATGTAACCACTACCACATCAAGATACAGAACTCCATCATCCCAAATGTTTTCTCCATTCCCTTTGTAGCAACCACTGATCTGCTTTCTGTCACTATAGCTTGGTTTGCCTTTTCTAAAATTTTAAATAAATAGAATCATATACAGTGTTTTAAGTCTGATTTCCTTTGCTCACATGTTTTTGTGATTCATCCATGATGTTATGTGTATCAGTAGTTAATTTTGTTTTATTTCAGAATAGAATTGAATGGATATACCATGTTTGTTTATTCATTCATTTGTTGTTGGACATATTTCCAGTTTTTGACTAATATGAATAGAGATTCTCTACTTTATGTATGTAAGTCTTTGTATGAACATACTCAGAAATACTGGGTGATGCAATTAGTAAAAGATACAATATAAAATGATATTTTAAAGAACTTCACACTCAAGAAAAAAAACTAGATTAATAATAATTGTCAATAATATAAGCTGGTAAGTTCTGTAACAGAGGTGTCAATAAAGTGTAGAGAGAATAGACAAGGAAGGTATTAAGTTATACAAAATCTTTGTGTGGATATATGCTTTCATTTCTTCAGGTAAATACGGATGATTAAACTTGCTGAGGTGCAATTGCCTTAAAAGTGTGGAGCACAGTGACAAAACACCAGCTGTCGGCTCTCTGTATCCACCACCATTTGCACATCCTACCCACAGGCTTCCCGTGCTTCCCAGCCATGATTCAGCACAATAGGGAAATTAGAGACGCCCATGAGAAGGCAATGGCACCCCACTCCAGTACTCTTGCCTGGAAAATCCCATGGACGGAGGGGCCTGTTGGGCTGCAGTCCATGGGGTCGCTAGGAGTCAGACACGACTGAGCGACTTCACTTTCACTTTCATGCATTGGAGAAGGAAATGGCAACCCACTCTAGTGTTCTTGCCTGGAGAATCCCAGGGACGGGGGAGCCTGGTGGGCTGCCGTCTATGGGGTCGCACAGAGTCGGACACGACTGAAGGGACAGCAGCAGCAGCAGCATGCTACTGAGATGTGGGACTCCTCCAATGGATGAGTTTGACTTCAGTTTTTTTGATCTCATCTTTCTTGAAATTGTACAAGAATTCAATATACTTTCTACCAATCCTTTCTTCCTTCCCTCTGTGTTTCACAGGTTATCAGACGTGTATCGGTTTGAAGGCTATTTCTCCACCTTCTCTGGGTCCTACCCTTTATTGTTTAGAGGTGCTCCTCCAAACAAATTCCTTGCATCTCTCAACCCAGTCGTGACATCTACTTCATAGAGAACCTGAAGTAGTAACAAGTGGGTCTTATAAATGGATATTTAAATCCACTATAAACTGTCAAACTCAGTTCTAAAGTTATAGTACCATCTTACTAACTAACACATTCTCACTGGAAACACACAAGAGTCCCAGTTGTTCCAGATCCACCAACACTGAGTATTGTCAACCTTGCACTGAAAAAAAATATAGACATTGTGATTCTGTCCCCATTAGCCCAGGTTATTAATCAAGACTGAGCTTATTCTATTTGAACTTCTATTAAACATGAATTGAACAGATAAATTACAAATCAATATTTTAAGGTCGGTTAAAGCTTAAAATTAAAAGAACATAGAGCTAGCTGTATTGAGTTGTTGAAAGATTTCCATAATTAATTTTTAGCAAAGTGTAGCCCTAAATGTGGATGGCAACAACTCAATTAATTTTACAAATATCAGGGTTTCATTTTCTCTTTATTTTATTCTTTAATTGTGATTTTATTGGTTCTAGGGAGCATGTAGTGGTATCTCATTCTGGTTTTAAATTTGCATTCGTTGGATGACTGAAGATGTTGGGAAATGTTCTTCTCTGAATTTTATGTAATGCTTATTGTGTATTTCTGTAAAATATGGCAATAATGAGGGGTTGAATGAGAGTGAAACCCAGAGAAGAGCGGAGGTGGGGCAAGGGTGGAGAAAAGAAAACAATGAATAATGAAGGTATTTATGGAATTCCAAGCCTTAAATTGTCTTCTGTTTTCCTGTTGTTGGCTTGGGAAATATACTGATGGTTCTACCAATTGTGCTTTGTAGATTATGAGTAAATGAATCAGTCTAAGCAAATAGTGTGTGTGAATTTCAATAGGATGAAAGCAATTAAACAGTGCAGGTTATTCATTTTAAGAATATAAAAACTAGACATAAAAAGGAGAGAACAGACTTCTGGGCTTCAAAAAGCTAAAATTATTCCTTCTCTTCAAAATATAAATTTCCATTTAAATTTTCATAGAAAAGTTGTCAATAAAGATATATTGCCTCTGAAAGCAAACAGATAGTGTGACTCTGACTTTATTAACCCAAGTTCCTGATCAACACTGAGTGTATTCTACTTGAACTTCTGTTAAGTGTGAACAGATATTAAACAATAACATCAGTATTCTAAGGTCAATTAAAACTTAAAATTAAAGGAACATACATAATAGAGCCATATTGAGTTATTAACAAAAGATTTCCAAACCCACCCAAAGAGAGATGGCAACAATCAATGAATTTTAGAAATATCATGCTTTCATTTTCTCTTCTGCAAAGAAGCCTGTGGAGAGTCAACAGATGCATGTGGATTGCAGCATATCTGTCACGAAGCTTTCATATGCAAATCCACACAAGAGAATTTCTGTCTACATGCTAGCGTGACATTGTATAGTTTTAGACACTATGTCTTGGTGATTACCACATAACCCAACTGCCACATAAATTATCTTTATAAATAAAACTTTGCATACATATGCAACATCTAGAATGGAGTAATAAATTGGTCATGACTCCCTGTCTCCAATGGCGCCACTTCATCGCTTCCCTTGGCAAGTTGGGACTGAGGGCACACTGGTGAACGCCTTTGTCTAATCTCCAATCATGATGCACCTCATATTTCAATATAAAACTGGTACAGTTGGCCTTTGGAGGGAAGAAACGTTCAGTTTCCTACATGTCAGTATTTTTACTTTCCTGCCTACAGTAAACTTAAAAAAAAAAAAAATTCCTTGGGAGAAATGTTAAGCAACCAAACCTTTTACAAAACATGTCAAGATTAATTGCTGGTTTCACTCATGAGCTATGTAGACTGTTTCCTAAAATTCTCATCTTATTAGATACAATGATTCATATTTCCTTTCTTGGCCAAACATCTGCTTCTTTGCAGATATCCCCATCAATAATGTAGGCAGTGATGGGGGTTCTGCCAACCCTGAATTCACTTAAAAACATAAAGAATAAAAACCTTTTAAGAACCTCTTTGCTATCTTTGACATTAAATATTTGGTCATTCAGAACTCTCATTCTGCTTAACTCCATTATAAGAATGATCTGAATGCATACACTTTTTAAAAATTGGGGTACAGTTGCTTTACAATGTTGTGTTAGTTTCTGCTGTTCGATGAAGTGAATCAGCTGTATGTATACAGATATCCCCTCCCTCTTGGCCTTTCCTTCCCCTCACTGCCCCTCACCCCCCTGCAATCTAGGTCATCACAGAGCACCACACTGAGCTCCCTGCGCTGTACAGCAGGTTCCCACTAGCTGATTTACATACGACAGTGCACATACATCAATTCCAATCTCCCAGTTCATCTCACTCCCTTCTCCCCACCTCTGAGTCCACGTATCTGTTCTCTACGTCTGTGTCTTTATTCTTGTCCTGCAAATTTATTCAACCCAAATTGGAAAGCTGTTAATATGAGCTACTGAGTATTCTTACCCATATTCTTCTCTTCCATGATATTACAGTGCTAACCAGGAAGCTTCCTGCAATACTTGCTTGATCTTTTCTTCTTGTAGTCTAACTATGGCAGAGCCTGAGACTGGCTATTTTAAGATCAGTTCTCAACTTCATTTTCTCTACACTGTTTGTTTTCTTAGCTTCCCTTGTATCAAGAAAAGGTTGTGTGATTTGTTGCTGTTCTTTAGTTGCTCAGTCATGTCCAACTCTTTGTGACCTTGTGGACTGTAGCTCACCAGGCTCCCCTGTCCATGGGATTTCCCAGGTAAGAATACTGGAGTGGGTTGCCATTTCCTTTTTCATGAAATCTTCCCAACCCAGGGATCGAACTCATGTCTCCTGCATTAGCAGGCTAGTGTTTAACCACAGAACCACCAAGGAAGCCCAGCCAGGCCTGTGAACCACTGTCAAAAGCTATACCCTGTCTCCAGATTTCTTCTCCTGTGAGAAAAACATTCTTCTACTTACTCAAGCCACTCTGTGGCAAGATTTCTTATCTTTGCAGCTGCAAATAAACTGATAAGATTGCAGTTGGATACCATAATAGAAGTCAGCTTTACATTTGGACCCCAAATGTCCCACTGAATGAGAGGGAATCTTTCATCTAAGAATAGATCTAAAGAGCAGTGAAATAATAAAGTAAGCTTTATTTTTGTCATTCTTCAGACAAACTTTTATTATAGCCAATACTGGGTGAGTGATAAAACCAGACCTTGTATTTGTAGTGATGATGCAAGCTCATTAAAACCTAAACTCTTTAGATAGAGATTAAAGATCTTTTCCTCCCTGATGGGAGTATCTATTCAGAGTTTCTGAGAAAAACATGTGAATTCTGACATCTACTTTTTTCTCATGACTTACTCAAAATGATATACCAACTCATTTGCTTTGTTCCTATTTCTTCCTTTCATTCAAAACCACCTAAGCCACACCTTACCTGTTGCTACAATCTACCTGACACACAAATCACCGTAATCATTCCCTGTCCTAAAGTAGGCCTTGCTTACTTATCATTAATTATTTTTCATATTGCAGCTCTTATAGCTCTTTATTCTGTTCTGGGGTTTGAATCTTCAACTAGACTAGGTGCCAGATAAGAGCAGAGCATGTGTGCACTCAGTCACGTCCAGCTCTTGCGATCCATAGACTGTAACCTGCCCACCTCCTCTGTCCATGGGATTATCCAAGCAAGAATACTGGAGTGGGTTGCCATTTCCTCCTCCTGGGCATCTTCCTGACCCAGGCATCAAACCCATGTCATCTGCATTGGCAGGTGGATTCTTTACCACTAGAGAAGCCCCTTGAGAACAGAGAATGTGTTTTATACTGAATGTAGTATTACAGCAGCTTCTTCTTAGTAGATACACAATGAATGTTTGTTGAATTTATGTGTGTCAGAGCAGATACTTCTAATTATTTTTCTTTCAAGCTTTTTGTATAGCTACCACCATGTTACATATTTGCCTACTTTTAAAAACCCTACTACCTGTTAAAGAAAATATGAGCAAGCATAAATTACTGTGATAAATCTCAATATAAAAACACTAGATCTAGAAATGTTAATATGTCTCACTATAATTACATATATTTTTCTTTCCTCATATTTCCTCTGATTTTTAATATATCTTTGTTTCTTTGTTGCTAGGTGTCTAATGGTTTATGATGTCCTTCTTTGTCAATTGTACCATTTATCATTAAAATATTCATCTTTGCTTCATTTAAAAATGAATAAATTTAAGTGAAAAAATAAAATGAATATCCAAAAATTAATAAAAATCACTAATGTTGGGTTCTTTGTGACCCTGTGGACTGTAGCCTGCCAGGGTTCTCTGTCCATGGAATTCTCTAGGCAAGAATACTGGAGTGGGTTGCCATTTCCTTCTCCAGGGGATCTTCCTGACTCAAGGATTAAACCTGTGTCTCCTGCATTGCAAGCAGATTCTTTGCCATCTGAGCCACCTGGGAAGCCCCTAAAGCCAAATAGAAAAGTTCAGAAGAACTTGATTGGATAATTCACCAGTAAGCTGAAAGACAAGAAAACTCTATGAAAAGAAGTCAATCTTACTAATACTGAGAAAAATGCAATTTAAAATAACAAGATACTATTTTTTCAACTATCAAAATTAATTTTTACTTCTAAGATAGTATTGTGGTGCAGGGAAAGAGTCATTCTCATAATGCCTCGGGAATTTCACCCTCACTCTTTCTGGAAAGCATTATGGCAATATATTCAAGAGTTTTAAGAGTTCATAGCCCTCTACCTATTTTTAGCAATATTCTCATAGAGAATAATGAGAAAAGGAGTAAAAGTTAACTGAAGTATTTTTTAAAGTAAAATCAAATTATTAAAAAAAACACTTACCAATCCAGAAAGAGTTAAATTGTTCATCTGAGACTAGGTCGCAGTGACAAAGCAATCAGAATATTTTTCTAGGAGCTCTAGAAAAAGAAGAAAGAAGAACATTTCTAAAAAACTGATTAAAAAAAGATAGAATTGGATATAATAACACCAAGGTGGTGAAGAAGCTAAAGATAAGGCCACTATTTTTTATAAGTATTTCATATATGAATTTATAAGAAATGAAAGATCTTTAACATTAGTATTTTGATAATAAAAATATTTTAATGCATTTTACCACTCCTAATATATCTATATTTTGGAGAAACTAATAATAAGGATTATAATTTCTAATATTTATTGAGTGTGTAGATTCCAAATACTATACCGAACATTTTATACATATTTCCCACTTAATTCTCTCTACAACCCTATAAGATAGTGAATTATTTTACAAATGAGACACTGAAGCTTCAAAAATGAAATAACTTTGTCAAAGCAACACTGTTACTAAGGGATGGTGCCAGAATTTAGTCTTGTATTTATCTGACTCCAGCTCCAAATTTTAATAACTTTTTGGGTAATCTATTTTGCATATTTGCCTATGTACATTTTAGTGTTATTTCTTAAGGCTAAATAATTACCTGATAGACAGAGAAGCCTGGAAGGCTGCAGTTCATGGGGTTGCTGAGGGTCAGACACAACTGAGCAACTTCACTTTCACTTTTCACTTTCATGCATTGGAGAAGGAAATGGCAACCCACTCCAGCGTTCTTGCCTGGAGAATCCCAGGGTCGGGGGAGCCTGGTGGGCTGCCGTCTATGGGGTCGCACAGAGTCGAACACAACTGAAGTGGCTTAGCAGCAGCAAACTTCAAATGTATTTACATGGGAAGCATCTAAGTAGCAAAGAATGCAGTTTCTCTGACTCTCAGTTCTGTCTCCTGGCTTTGGGCAAGTTATTTACCCTTTATAAACCTTGGATTTTCCTGTAAGATGTGAATAATAATTTCTACCTTGAAGGATTATTGTGAAGGTTTAAGTAATGCATCCATCACAGTACCTGACACATGAATGCAAAAGGTAATCTTTAATACTGTCAATCTACCAATAATATGATTTGGTTCACAAATACTGGGAAGCAGCATCATTAGTTATAAAGTACACATAGAAGGGAGTAAGCTGTTTTTTTTTAACTGAAATATATTTGACAAATAGCTTGTGTTAAGTTTAAGGTACATAGCATTTTGATTTGATACATTTTTATATTGCTCTATGATTGCCACTATAGCCTTAGCTCTCACCTCTAATACATCACCATGCTTGTCATTTCATTTTTATAATGGGAATAATTAAGATCTAGTCTCTTGGCAAGTTTGGTGTTTATATACAACACTGTTACTTATAGTCACTATCTTGTGTGTTAGGTCTCTAGGACTTACTTATCTACAAGTTGCAAGTTTGTACCTTAAACAACATATTTCCTATTTCCACACCCCTTCAGTTCCTTGTAACAACAGTTTCACACTTTGTTTTTTGAGTTAAGCTCTTTTTAGATTCCACATACTGTTGTTTTTCAGTTCCTAAGTCATGTTCAGACTCTGCAACCCCATGGACTGCAGCACGCAGTTTTCCTTGTCCTTCACTGTCTCCGGGAGTTTTCTCAAATTCATGTCCACTGAGTCGGTGATGCTATCCAATCGTCTCATCCTCTGTTGCCCCCTTCACAGTATTTGTCTTTCTCTGACTTATCTCACTAAGTATCATGTCCTTAAGTTTCACCCAGGTTGTAACAGTTGGCAGGATTTTCTTATCTCATGGCTGAATAATATTCCATTGTAAATAATCTTCTTTTTTAATTATTAGAATTTGTAATCGAGGAAATATTTTTGTATAATAATATATCAGGTTTTTTTTTTACCCATTTTGCACTACCTTGACCCCTTCCTCTCTGGTAACCACTTATCTGTAATCTGTATCTACATGTTTGTTTTGGTTTTGGTTTGATTTGTTCACTTATTTTTGTTTCTTTGTTTTTCATATTCTATGTATGAGTGAAATCATAAAGCATTTGACTTTCTTTGTCTGACTTTTTCCACAGCATGATACCCTCAAGGACCACCCATGTTGTCTCAAATGGCAAGATTTCATCTTTTTATTAATGGCTGAGCAGTATTCATTGTATATATTTACCACATCTTCTTTAGCCAGTTATCCATTGATGATCACTTAAGTTGTTTCATATGTTGTCCATTTTAAATAATGCTGCAACAAGCACAGGTATATATTTATATATACATTTTTTATTCTTTGGATAAATACCTAGAAGTAGAATAGCTGGATCATATGGTAGTTCTCTTCTTAATTTTTTGAGGACTCCTCATACTATTTTCTATAGTGACTGCAACAGTTTACATTCCCAAAAATAGTGTATAGGGTTTCCTTTTCTGCACATCCTCATCCTCACCAACACTTGTTATTTTTTGCTTTTTTGACAGCCATTCTAACTGGCACAAGGAAATATTTCATTGTAATTTCGATCAGCATTTCCCTAATACTTAGTGACATTGAGCATCCTTTCATGTACCTATTGGCCACCTGTATATCTTTTTTAGAAAGATGTCTATTCAATTCCTATGACCATTTTAACAATGAGCTTGTTTGGTCTTTTTGTTTTTGGATAGTATGAGTTTCTTTAAAAATATGTATTTGGATATTAACCCCTTATCAGATGTATAATCTACAAATATTTTCTTGCATTCTGAAGGCTGCATTTTCATTTTCGTGATAGTTCCCTTCGTGAGCAGAAGCTATTTGGTTTGCTGTAGTGCCACTTGTTTATGCTTGCCTTGTTTCCTTTGCCTGAGGAGACGTATCCAGAGAGATACTGCTAAGACTGGTGTCAAAGAGCATACTGTCTGTTTTCTTATGGGAGTTTTTATGGTTTCGGGTTTTGCATTCAAGTCTTTAACCCATTTTAAGTTTATTTCTGTGTCTGATTTGAGATAGTGGTCTGGTTTTGATTACTATAGCTTCATAATATAGTTTGAAATCAGGAGTTTGATGCTCTCAGTTTTGTTCTTTTTTTCAAAAGAATTGCTTTGGCTCTTCAGAGTGTTTTGTATTCTGTGTAAATTTTTACAATATTTGGTTCTATCTCTGTGAATAATGTCCTTGGGATTTTGGTAGGGATTGCATTGAATCTATAGATTGCTTTAGGTAACATCTTAATGATGTTAATTCTTGCAGTCCATGAGCACAAATATAATAATGGAGGAATTTTGGCCATGGCTTTGCAAAAATGAGACCATGGAATATATACTTTTCTTACTGTTCCTTTCAATCAGTATCTTATAGAAATTCTCATATCAACTTGGGCAGCTCTAATATATTATTTTGGGGGCTGCATATTATTTTGCTGTTGATACACTATGATTTGTTCAGCCATAATAAACCCAACTATAAAACACTCATTTTGTTTTCCTTCAGTTACAGTTTGTTGGAACCCTGAACAATTTATCTGTATACAGCCCTTTCCATATATCTTTTTTTTCCCCATATATCTTTATATACTACTATTTGATTCCTTTAAGATATATTCCTAGGAATAGGGTTGCTTGATAGAAGGGCAGCTGTATTTTTAAATTAATAAGCTTTCTCAGATTACTTTCCAAAACAGCAGCAAAATGTGCATTTCACCAGCAATGCTGGGAACATATTCTTGGGAATATGCTTTTCTGAAAAATTTCCCTATTGTTCAATTTTTATTTTGGCAATATGATAAAACAAAGTAAATCAAGACAGCAGAAAAATGGGCGTGGGAAAGTACCATAAGCAAATGTCTTGCACACATACTTTAGAAAAACACAAAGATAAATAAACTAAGATGAAATGCATGCTGTCGCTTCAGTCATGTCTGACTCTGTGCGACCCCATGGACAGCAGCCCACCAGGTTCCTCTGTCCATGGAATTCTCCGGGCGAGAATACTGGAGTGGGTTGCCAGAAATGGCAATGAACTATTACTTTACACCTAATAGATTGACAGGGTCTTCCTGGGCACTGGTCTTTGGGGATCTTTTTCTGGGAACTTTGTTTTGTTGATCCTTCACTCACTTGGGCCTGGAGGCTAGAGAGCACCACTTTGTTCTCTGACTCCTCCTTTCATGCTTTACCTACCTTCTCATCCCAGAAATCCCTTCATTTGGGTGATACAGCTGGCATCAGAGTTGGTAGAGGAGAGGAGAGATGGTTGTGTCACAAGTTATTCTTGTCCCAGAATTCCCTGGTCTTTAGGCAAAGTTGATTAAATTTAGAATTTTAGGAAGACACTAAAATGTTCTTTGAAAATGATTAAACTCATATTAGGGTGTAAAATTTTGTGCTCTTTATTATAGGGGGCAGTCTCGCAAATTTGTTACCTTCCTGGGCCCTGAAAGGCATAAATTGGGGCCCCTAATCTATTTGTAGCAGAGTTATTTGAGGCTCACATTCAGCATATGTAATCTCCATGGCTGGGCTGTGTGACTAGTTTTGGCTAGCAGACTGTGAACTTCTATACACACGTGATGCATCTGTGATGAGACAGGGGAAAAAGCCTGTACAGTCTTCACCATCTCCCTTCTTGGAAGCCACATATGGAGAATATGGGGACATAAGGCTCACTGGTTATACAGGAGATGCAGGTTTGAGCCCTGCACCAGAAAGATCTCCAGGAGGAGAAAATGGCAACCCACTCCAATATTCTTTCCTGGAAAATTCCATGGACAGAAGAGCCTGGTGGGCTACAGTCCATGGAATCACAGAGTCGAACACAACTGAGTGACTGAGCATGCACACACAAGGAGAAAGCATCCTTGAGTCAGCTCCTGGATGGGAGCTTCTGTGGAGAAGTCCCAGGCCCATAGGAGACTTTGGGTAATTGAGAGAATAAATTCTTATGTGTTAAGCCACAGAGATTTGGGGGCTTGTTACCACAACGTAGCTTAAGCTACTCCATTATACTTTTGGACCTATACTGGGGACAACTCCTATATGTAATTAATGTCTCATGGATCAACCAAGTCATTTCAATGTTCAATTACCAATAGACTACATGTAACTAAGGATCACAACTAACAGCAAATCCTAGGTGAGCGCTAGACAAAGAGCAATATGAATGTTTCAAGCCTGATGTAAGCTAACATACGTTAGAGGACAGTTTCCTGGTGGTCAGGGTTAAAATGGCACCAGTCATATAGAGGCAGACAAAGAACTGGGAAATATGGGATGCATTTCCAGGGAATTGCTACTTGGTACCAGCTTTTTAGTGCTCAAGTTAAGATGTTTTAGGTTTTGTAAACCAGACAATTTTCATGCTTAAAATTATTTCTTTTTTATTTTCTTATATTCGGTAAAGTGCTTGTAGCAATGTCAGCTAGTGTGTTAGTAGTAGTCAAGAGTTTTAGGATTTCCCTGGTGGTCCAATGGTTAAGACTTTGTCTTTCAATGCAGGGGTGCATGTTTGATCCCTTCTTGGCAGCTAAGATCCTGCCTGTCTTGGGACCAAAAAAAAAATCATAGAAATAGAAGCAATGCTATAACAAATTCAATAAAAACTTTTAAAATGATCCATGTCAAAAGTATCTTTAAAGAAAGAAAAGAGTTTCACCCATACTTGGACCAGAACTCTAAAGCGAGATTGCCACAACCATAGTTTTAGGGATGTGGTGATGGGTAAAAGCACTAAGAACTTCCAAGTGGATGAAATTTGAGGAACAGAATTCTTCTTCCAGTGCTAACCTTAGACATTCTAGGTATTAAGTTAGACTTTGAAGGATAAATGGAATTTCCAGAGATTGAACTGGGCTGGGCATTCTGGGTGGAGGACAGAATGAGCATAGAGGCAGGATAGCTATTGCTGGGTAGTCATGGGGAGGTGCCGAGGGAAAACCCCCCTCCCATCCATTCTTCTCTCAGTGCAGAAAGGAACAGCTACCCATGTAACTCCATCTGATTCAGGTCCCTCTTTGTGGCATTTGTAGGGAACCAGACCACTGCCTGCAAGAGGTCTGGAAGCCAGTCCTGTGTTTGTGGTATTCTCTTCCTCGCATGAAGCTGATGCAGAAGGCTGCCCTGCAGTGCCTGTCCACTCTGGTGCCTGCCCTCTCTGGTGCCTGCCCACTCTCTGCTTCTTCCAAAGGAGCTAAGTCATTTTCTAAGTTCACTCATCTCCTTTGCCTCCCTCTCTTAATATACTGATGGGGAGGTTTTGGGTTCAGCAAAAGGGAAGGGATCCCTTCAAACTTGCAGGTTAGGCTCGAGGGACCTGGAGGACTCTGCATTGGGCATAAATGGGTATGATTGTGATTGAAAATCAAATGACTTTGTGTCCCATATACTGTATTCTTCAGGAAACTACTGAAGTGAGGAAGGGACAGGATTTGGGCATTCTTTGTTCCTAGTCAACTATCATCTAAAATCAACAAAACTCTAAAAATAACCTCTTTAACAAGGGATAAACCAATTTCAGGACCTAGAAAATAAGGCTACTGATAATTTAGCAAACTCCCTCAAGAGTGATTAAATGGTAAATGATTAAAAACACACTTCATTAAATATATGTGTATGTGTGTGTGTATATGTGTCTAATTTTGAATGGGTGAGAGTTTGACTCAGCCTTTCACAATTTATCAGCACAAAGTAGGGAATTCTACTTTTGGATTCTTTGTTTTATGGTGTGTTTGCAATAACCTGAAAGTATACTGAACCTTTCTGCTTCCTAATTCTTAAGTACACAAAGATATTCATAGTAGGACTCATATATTCAGATCAGTAATAATATATCATCCATTTAAATTCAGTAAGGAAGTTTTAAGCACACACACAAAAAAAGAAAACCAACTTTCATAAGTCTATTCTATTTGTTGTGTACTAGCTTTTTAGATTTTAGGGAAAAAAATGAACATGGAAATGTCAAAAAGTAGAACAAATTCCCCTTTTTACTCCAAGAATGCAATAGGCATGAGTGAACCTCCTACTGCTCAGTACACATCAGTGAACAGTAGGATAAAAATGAATACTTTCAAGATGTTCTTCCAGAATTCTTTAGAGTTCAGTGATATTACTCTATGTAGAATGCAAACGGGGGTAAAGAAAATACTCTTTTTTTTGCTCAATGAAATACAATAGATTTGGCATTTTTGGAGACCTCCTTGTAAAGTTTTTAATTTCAAATGTCCCAAGATTTTCTTTAGATGCTTGAAGCCCTCAACTGTTGTTTCCCAGATACTTAGAGCTCTGTCTTTCTTCTGAGGATAGAGACTTGTGATAATTACTTTGTTTAATGTCTGTAGTTACTGATTAAAGGATTCAGTACTTTCTCAATCCATATATTAAATAAGTAAAGCTAAAGTCTATAACATATACATCAATATATAAAAACATTTAATTCTACTTGCTTCTATAAGTGACTTGAGGCAGCAGTAATATAGCACGTTAAAAACCATGGTCTTTAAGATCAGCACATTATAGGAAGCTATTCATGACTAAACCTCCCCAAGTCTAAGTTTTTCATATGTAAAATAATAAATAATGTTTAATATTTTATCAGGGTTTTATAAGGACTAGAACTTTCATCAAGGTCATCAGTGACCTAAAGCTCTTCTAAGCCTCTAGTCTCAGTGCATTAGCCATGTGTGGTGGGCTTGACCACTCCTTCCTTCTTGCAATAATTTTTTCCTCCTTAGTTTCTGGGATACCTGTTGGCCCAATTTTGGTTTTCCTGCTTTCTCGCTGGCTACTTCCTCTAGCAGATTCTTATTCTAAGAAAGTATAATTTGACTTATCAGGTAGAACTTCATAGACCACCTCTAGGCTGGCCATAAGCTGATAAGATCCAGAATTCTGTTATCAGCCAGATCTTTTTCTTAAGTTCCAGCATCATGTATATAACTCCATACCTAATGAACATTGCATATGTTGCCTAATGAACATATGCATATGGATGCCTAATGAACATTGCAGGATTAACATGATGCAAATAAACTACGGATAATCCCTCTAAGCCTTTGACATCTCAGTTAATGGTACCATCCTCCACCTAGTTTCTAAGACCAAAATCCTAGGAGTCATTGTTGATTCTATTTTTTTCTCACACCCCATACTTCAGTAAATTCAGTTAACTCTGCCTCTAAGATATATCCAATTATCATCATTTCTTCTGCTACAATCCCAATTCAAGTCACTCTTTTACTTGCCTGTCAATCACAAGCATCTCTGGTTTCTCTACAACTGCACTTGCCTTGTTGTAGAGCCTTTCCACCTAACAGCTAAAGCGATGTTTTTAAAAAAAATTTTTTTAAATTTACAACCCCCAGAATGGGAAAAAAATTTTTTTTCAAATAAAGCAACTGACAAAGGATTAATCTCCAAAATACACAAGCAACTCAATATCAAAAAAAGAAACAACCCAATTTAAAAATGGGCAGAAAACCTAAACAGATATTTCTCCAAAGAAAACATATAGCCAACAAACACATGAAAAGATGCTCAACATCGCTCATTTTTAGAAAAGTGCAAATCAAAACTACAATGAGGTATCACCTCATATTAGTCAGAATGGCCATCATCAAAATATCTACAAACAATAAATCCTGGAGAGAATGTGGAGAAAAGGGAACCCTCTTGCACTGTGGGTAGGAATGTAAATTAATACAACCAATATAGAGAGTAGTATGAAAGTTCCTAAGAAACTAGGAATAAAACTACCATATGACCCAGCAATCCCACAACTGGGCACATACTCAGAGAAAACCATAATTCAAAAAGACACATGTACCCTAATGTCATTGCAACACTATTTACAATAGCCAGCACATGGAAGCAACCTAGATGTCCATCAACAGGTGAATGGATAAAGAAGATGTGGTATGTAGATATAATGGAATATTACTCAACCATAAAAAAGGAATGAAATTGAGTCATTTGTAGTGATGTGGATGAACCTAGAGTCTATCGTACAGAGTGAAGTAAATCAGAAAGAGAAAAAATATATTATATGTTAACATATATATGGAATCTAGAAAAATGGTACTTATGAACCTGTTTGTAGGGCTGGGATAGAGACACAGATGTAGAGAATGGATTTGTGGATCCAGCAAGGGAAGGAAAGAGTGAGACAAATTGAGAGAGTAGCATTGACAAGTGTACACTACCATGTGTAAAATAGAAACTAGTAGGAAGCTGCTGTATATCACAGGAAGCTCAGCTTGGTGCTCTATGATGATCTGGGCGGGTGGGATGGGGGGGTGGGAGGGAGGCTCAAGAGGGAGGAGCTATATGTATACTTACAGCTAACCTGTATTGTTGTACACCAGAAACTAACACGATATTAAGTCCATGGGATTTTTCAGGCAAGAATACTGGAGTGGGTAGCCATTTTTTTCTCCAGGGAATCTTCTGAACTCAGGGATGGAACCCAGGCGTCCTGCATTGCAAGCAGACTCTTTACCATCTGAACCACCAGGGAAGCTATAAAGCAAGTATACTCCAATTAAAAATAAAATTAAAACAATTTTAAAAGATATTGGAATATAGTCAATTTACAATGTTAGTTTCAGATGTACAGTGAAATGAATCAGTTATTGTTGTTGCTCAGTCTTTAAGTCAGGCCTGAATCTTTGTGACCCCATGGATTATAGCACGCCAGACTCCTCTGTCCTCCACTATCTCCCAGAGTTTGCTCAAATTCTTATGATTATACATATATTCACTTTTTTTTTAGATTAAGTGGGGGGAAAATTGGGAAATTGGGATTGACACATACACACCACTATATATAAAATAAGTAACTAATAAAGACATACTGTATAGCAGAGGAAACTCTACTCAATACTCTGTAATGACCTACATTGGTAAAGTGATCTTTTCAAAGCACTAACATGATCTGTTTAAAGCCTTTGACTGGTTTACCATTAAAATTAAATTCATTTCTAAATTCCCCACAAACCTTCCCATGATCTAGTCCTTGCCTACCTGACAGATCGTATATCCTTGCTTTCTGTATTTCATTGATTTTGCTCCAGAATCCTGGTCTTTGTTCTGTATGTCACAGTTTTTTCCTATCCAGAAGCTTTCACCACATTCTTGGATGCTTGTTTCTAGATTTGTTATGGCTGCCTTCTCATTTGTTCAGGAGTTGATTCAAATATTGCCTTCTTAGGGAAGTTGTCCCTAAGTTCCCTAATGAAAACAACTCTCCAACTTGCCCTCTAGGTTACTCTGTTTTTGTTGTTTGGGATATAGCACTTACTAACACCAGAAATTATTTTGTTATGTCTTTATTTATCACCTGTATCCCCTGTCCTCACCAGTAGAATATAAGCTCCTTGTGGTCAAAAAATTTAGTTTCCCATATATTGCTGTGAAAACAGTGGCTGGCAGTATGCCTGGCATGTTGTAAGGGATGAATAAGTGGGTTAACTGGAGCTGTTGTTGTATTGTTGTGTAGTATTGCTGAAGTTCAAACACTCACATTAGTGGAGATGGTCTAGTAATAATTTCTACCTTTTTTAGTCTTTTTTAGTCTCAGAAGGTGTTAACTATTGATTGCAGTTATTACTATGCAAAAATTTTCGTTAACTCTGATTCCATTAGTAAAGGGAAGACTGGTAACTACAGGGCTGTGTGTTACTTACACATCTGCCGTTACCATCAATATACATTATCCCTGAGCCACAGAAACTCAAGGTCTTCAAGATCAGCTAGTTAAACCACCTCAGATTAAAGGCAATAGACTAAGTAGAACTTTACCCCCAAATAAATAGCTTTATTAATTACTGAGAAGTGTAATTAATTATTGGAGAAGGAAATGGCAACCCACTCCAGTATTCTTGCCTGGGAAATCCCATTTTCAGAGGAGCCTGGCGGACTCCAGTCAATGTCGTTGCAAGAGTCAGACATGACATAGTGACTAAACCACCACCACCACCCTAATTAATTATTCCACTGATTAACTTCCCTAGTTTCTGCATTAGCCAGTATTTATTCTTCAGTCAGCCACTATTCCCTGTTCCATCCTCCACAGTTTCCTCTATTTACTTTTGTAAAACAGTTGGTTAATTTTAGTCATTTGAATTTTTGATTCTGTTAGTGTTCTTAGAAAATATACAGACTGACTCTATTGTTTACATACTCTTCTATATAGTGTCAGAATCCACTTTCATTTAGAGTATTATAGTCCAAATATGGATTTCATATTTCTTTACCATACTGAATTTATTAAAATGAACCTTTAATGGCTTAAAAACCTTAAGTAAAAGTTAGCTGATTTTTATTTTGGAATTATTATTATTTTTTAGTCTTAAGATATTACATATTGATTAGAATTGTTACTATGTGCTTAGCACAGTTTTATTTTAGAAATATTTTCTGTGAAAGTTTAAGCCATCTTTTTTGCCAAACAGAATTCAGGTATAGTGGGAACCTGAATTCTTAAGATTTGATGGTTCCTTCCAGGTGATTAATTCCATGCACTAGATCCTTTGCATTGAGAAACCTCATGAAAATACTACAGTTGGTTGAAAATCTGACTTCATGCTCCATCCTGCTTTTTACCTTTGTATCAGACTAAATTAGTAAGTGGGTCCATATATACAGTTAATCAACTAAGAATTCATATTTTTATTTTTCTCTTAGAATGTATTGTATATGTGTCATTTTGTTAGTCGTATTTTTTATTCTTTTTTAAAAAATAGAATATTCAAAGGTAGGTGAAAAGAAGTTTTGACTATAGAAAAAAAACTGAGGGACATCAGACCAGGGGGAGAAAAAAGAAAAGCTCTTGTTCTTAAATCCACTTGGATTAACTGTGAGGATACAGAGTAAACTCTCCTCAGTGTTCTCTGGAGACCTAAATGGGAAGGAAATCCAGGAAAGAGGGGGCCTATACACACACATATAGTTGATTCACTTTGTGGTACACTAGAAACTAACACAACATTGTAAAGCAGCTATACTCCAATAAAAATTAATTAAAAAAAAAAACAACTATGATGTGCATTTGCTACTGGCTCCTAGGATAGTAGGAAAGCAAGAATAAAACAAGAATGGTGGGATCAACTGCTTAGGAATTTGAAACCACAGGATATTGTAGTCCTTTGGGATTCTAAATATTCAGGCATCTGTTAGGTAGCAGATTCAGCTAAACACGGATCATCAAAGGAATACCAAAATTATGTTGAGAACAAGTTTATAATCCATAAAAAAGAAAATCAGTCACTGGGGAGGTTATCCTGGAAGAATGTAACTATTATAACTGTGCTAAGTAGAAGTTCTTGGAAAAAAATATTTCCAGAAATTTAACTCCTTCACCTCTCCTTCCCAGCCTTGCCTTGCCAAAAAGAATACCAACTGGAGGGGAAGAGTCTGGCTTGAGAAAATCAAGTTGGAATGCATATATGAAAAAAAACATTCATCATTAGGTACTAATGGATTATCACAAATGAAGTATAATTTAGGACAGTTACCTCAATTATTTTCTATCTACATTTTATAGTCATAAAGGGAAAGTAAGTCTTTCAAAATATTTTCTTTCCTTAAATTATCGTTTAAGTCATAGATTTCTAGAAGAACAAATTAAAACGGGAAGCCTAATCTTTAAAGGAAGATGTAATATGGAATGGAATTCCAAATAAAGAAAGCTTAAAATGGGGTAGAATCTCACACTCACTTCACTCTGTTGTCTCAGTAACTTTAAGAGTATTCCTTCTTTCATTCAAAAAATACTTGTAAACAAGAACTATGTGCTAGGTTTTAAGACTGTATTACCGAAGAAAAAAATGAGCAAAAATTCCCGTTTCTATGGATCCTCCCTCCTTATAGGAAGGAAAGTGTTTGGAATTACAAGCTTGACTGAGGGAGGAGTCTGCCAGGAAAGGGTGACGTGAAGGGTATATCATATTCACTCATCTGCCCCTTTCCTCTTTAATGGTAGCAATCCTCTCGGCAAAATGCTTTTTGGAATATTTTATATTTAATTTGTCTTTGCCCTTATTGCTTGTCACCAAATAATGAACCAGCATGAACCTTTACACACTTGATAAAGTGGGAAAAACTGGAAAATGCATACACCTACTTTATATTTGCTCACTTGTGGGTTTTTATGGTCTCTGGTCCTTTGTCCCTTATACTGCTGGTGGGGCCACAAATCTAGCAGAGTTTAGAGAAACCAAATACATGCTGAGGATTCTTTGGTGAAGGATTAAGTGGAGGAGAAAGTCAGTTAAAAGTCAGCTCTTTTACAAAATGCATCATGGATCAAAATTTGAATTTATTCTACCACCAAGATTCTTCTCAATAACACATGGAAACCTTCTCTCTCTCTCTCTCTCTCTCTCTTAGATATCTCTGCATTGACCAATTTGAGCTCCCAATTTATAGAGCCCCTTGAAAATTTCCTCGCAAATCAGAGAAATGACTTCTCTGTTGGAAGCCAAAATATGGCTCTGATGCATAGCTGATTTACCTGTAGATGATAAATTAGAGCCTCCATGTTATCGCCATTTAAGACTTTTTCACCTTTAGTTGCTATTGCACATAAGTTGGGTATCATTGCTGTCCTTTGATTCCTTTCTCCTCTTGGTACCTTTACCTCCTGATCATTTTATTGCTCACTGACAGCTCTATTAGCTGTTTCTCATATTAATCAATTCTGAGAGTTGTATGATTTAGTTTGGTGTGGGGAGGAAGTTAAAAACATTTGCTGACATAGGTTTGGGGGCCTATCTGTAATTTTGACATTGGGGACTTGCAACAAATTTGGCACAGGTAAAAGACATTAAAGCTCTAACCCTTCTGAAAATTCCCAGGGCTTATTTTAATGGGTTAGGCATAGTCTTACCGTATAGCTCAGTTGGAGCCTTCATATTTACTTTTACAGCTCACCTCTTTAAGAGAGAATGTTCACAATGGAAAACAGCAGCAAGAGTTAGAAAACTTTAAAAAGGAAGCTGTTAATGCAGCAGTAAAACTTGGCCAGGTAAATTTTTTTCTCTCTTATTAGGTTTCAATAATCTTTAGTATTATGATTTATCCAAAACAGACTAGCATTGAATCCAAGCTTTCAGTTTTTCAGAAATTATGACATGCTTGTCTAAGCTCTATTTTAACTTGAATAACTGTACTCTGGGCTTGAATGTCAATAATTCTTTTATTAACATTTTTAGAATAAGAATATCAAAAGTAAATGCCTGAGCTATATCATTAGTTAGGTTTTCTAAAGATTTATTGAACTTAAAATTAATTAAATCTCTTTAATAGCTCCATAAGTATAGAAACATGAGCTCTTATATTTATGTATTTTTCTTTTAAAAAACTTTATTATGAAAATTTCCAAACACAACAAAAAGTAGAATGTACAATAAACCCCATGTATCACCTGGCTTAAACAACCATCAATCTTTTGCCATTCATGTTTATGTTTTTAATAATCATGATTACTAGATATCCACAAGAAGAATCTTCATGTGCTATTTTTTTAAATGCTAGTAAGATTCCTTAGTTTGTAAAAAAAAATGTAATTTGGGGTGAATTTCATTTTTAAAAGTAGAAGATGAATTGTAGAACACCAACCCAGATATGTTATGTTGGCTGAATTTTAAAAAGCAGTTCCTGTTTCTGCTTCCGTAGCTATTATTTAAAATATTGGTGGAGTATGAAGTTTTGTTTTCTAAATGTCAGCTGTTCCTTTCTTTATTCCTGGTTCAAAGCCAGCATTGTCAGAAAGGAGACAAGCTGGCAACTAGCCTAAATACCAGTGGGAAGGCATCGTCTCTTTTGGACTTATATTCTTAAATACCACCTTAAAAATCTGTAGATAATTAGTGCTGCAATCTTGAAAATATTAATTAAGAAAAGAGCTAATAATTACTATGCTTGAAACTGAAAGTGATATAATTAGACTTAACTGTGAGGTTTTTATTTGAAATTGATTAAGACCTTCAATGAATTACTTGGCAAAGTGTGATTTCCCATTTCGATTAAGTCTTTACTGGTTAATAAAATATCAACAGGCCCAGATGTCTGTTTACTTATAGATTTTTTTGTCTAATTCTATCTCATTTTAATTATTTATGGGTAAAATATTTTATTTATGATGATGAAACTTAGCAGAGCTGGTCAAATGTGGTTGACAAAAAGTGGATACATTCAATTATGCTCTCAAAAAGAGCTGTAAGCATACAGACCTTTTCTTTACTGACATCATATTTTCTACAAATCGACTTTAAGTTTTTCTCAAATCATTGTCCGTGCATGTTAAATAGTGCTTTGAGGGTTTCCTCCCCTATCTCATAACAAAGAAATGGTGAATTAGAAAAAGAGCTCAAGCTGAATGATGCCATTTTGAATGGCTCAGTGTTGACAGGTGGGTGATGGGTTAGGAGGGTTGGCTGTAGACAGTATCCTTGCTTGGGTGGATGAACAGAGATCCCTGTGAAATACACCACCCTGCTCTGCCTTCAGAGAACATAACCACATCAGTCAGCCCCTGTTGCCTGAACCTATGAGGTCATCGTTATTACTTCATTTTTTATTCCTATATAATCCAGGCTGAACTTCAGAAGCCTTTCTGCTTTTCCCATCACAAGTTACTACTCTGAAATATGGAAATAATCTGAGAGATCTTTTATGAAACATATATGCTTCTATTCGTTCTAAGTACGCAGTTGAAGCAACAGACTCATTTTCTGAGCAAAAGAGCCACCAAATTTAAATCAGCCTCGGGTGAATGAAACAGCGTCTTTCCATAAAAATAATCCTCTGGGTAAAGAAGACGGATACATAATGCTAATGGAGCAAGGATGGGAAAAGAAAGACGGGGTTTGGTGAGAATGAAAGAAGTTTGAAAGAAAACAATTCCTGAACTAATGAAAAAGCTCCAGAGATTGTTAATGTCACTAACGCACACAAATTATTTTAAACAATAGTGAATTTCTACACCTTTTAAAAATGGTTAGAAATATGGGCTCTGGAGTTTGGATCTGGATACAAATCCCAACACCAACTCCTGTGAGCTATAATATCTCTACCTTGCTTCCATCCATGGCAGGGATTAGCAGTTCTTTTTTTTTTTTTTCTTTGTAACTTTTCCTCTTTATTCTAGCTTTTTGCAGAATTTCTAAGGATCTGGGTTCCTGTCTCAAATGACACATACTTTCTTTGCTCAGTTGTCATCTCCTTTATTTTCTTATTTTAATTTAAAAATTTTTTAAATTTTTAATTAATTTTTATTAGAGTACAGTTGATTTACAATGCTCTTTTAGCTCCTGTTGTACAGCAAAGTGAATCGGTTGTACATATATATACATCTACTTTTTTGAGGGGTTCTTTTCCCATATAGGTCATTACAGAGGACTGAGTAGAGTTCTCTGTGCTATACGGTAGGTTCTTGTTAGTTATCTATTTTATATATGTTGATAGTAGTATGTATACATCAAGCCCAATCTCCCAACTTCCTGCTTTCCCCCTTCTCCCTTAGTAACCATAAATTTTTTCCTACATTCCTGACTGTTTCGTAAATAAATTCATTTGTGCCATTTTTCTTAGATTCCACATATAAGCAATATTATATGATGTTAATCTTTCTCTGTCTGACTTACTCTGGGGCTTCGCTGGTGGCTCAAATAGTAAAGAATCCGCCTACAATGCATGAGACCTGGGTTTGATCTCTGGGTTGGGAAGATCCCCTGGAGAAGGGAAAGGCTACCCACTCCAGTATTCTTGCCTGGAGAATCTCCATGGACAGAGGAGCCTGGCGGCTACAGTCCATGGGGTCCCAAAGAATTCGACATGAGGGAGCAACTAAGCACGCACGTATGTCTGACTTACTTCGCTTAGTATGACGGTCTTTAAGTTCATTCATGTCACTGCAAATAGCATTATTTCATTGTTTTATATTGCTGTAAAAAAGGTGTGGTACATAAATACTGTTTTATATCTTTATTCATTTGTCCGTTGATGGACATTTAGGTTGCGTCCATGTTCTGCTTTGTAAGTAGTGTTGCAAAGAACATTGGGGTGCACGTGTCATTTAGGATCATATTTTTCTATGGATATATGCCCAGGAGTGGAATTGCAGGGTCATATGGTAGCTCTATTTTTAATTTTTTAAAGACCCTCCATGTTGTTCCCCACAGTGGCTGTACCAGTTTACATTCCCACCAAGAGTATAGTTGGGTTCCCTTTTCTCCACACCCTCTCTAGCATTTATTGTTTGTAGATTTTTTAATTATGGCCATTCTGACCAATGTGAGGTGATATTGCATTATGGTTTTGATTTGCCTTTCTCTCATAATTGGTGATGTTGAGCATCTTCTCATGTAATTCTTTTTATTGTGGTATAATTGGTGTTATGTTAGCTTCAGGTATCCAACATAATTGTTCAATATATGTATACATTCTGAAAGGATCACCATAAGTCTAGTTAACATCCATCACCACACATAATTATATCTATTTTACCTGTTATAAGAACTTTTCAAAGCTACTTTTAACAACTTTTGAATATATAATACAGTATTATTAACTATATTCACCATGCTGTATGAAATTGGCAAAAATCTTTGAAGGGCCAGATAGTGAATACTTTAGGCTTTGCAAGCAATGCTGTTTCTTTCATAGATGCTCAACTCTGCTGCTTTATGAAAGCAGCCATAGAATAGATATTATATAAATGAATGAGCATGATGTGTTCCAAGAATGCCTTATTTATGACTATGGAAATTTGATTGTCATATGATTTTTATGTGTGACAAAATTTTCTTTTGAATTTCTTTTCACTATTCAAAACTAACAGCAAATTTAGCTTGTGGAGCAAGCAGAGGAAGCCCAGGTGCTTGGATTTAGCTTGTGGGCCATAGTTTTCTGAAACCTGATCTTTGACCTTCGTTTTCAAAAGTGTTGCACATATACCAGCAGTACTAGTGTTTCTTGGAATCTTCTTCAAAATCCAAATTCTCAGGTTTTCCCCTAGACCTCCTGAATCAGAAAGTCTTGGGTGGATGCAGCAAGTGTCAGAACAAGCATGCTAGGTGATTCATGCAGGATTAAGTTTGAGAACAACTGATCTATTGATAATGCTTCCTAACTGCTCTGAGTTCTTGTGAAATTAGTAAGATACAACTGAGGTGCTTAGCAGGATGCTGACCACCTCAGTAGTGCTAAACACCTGTTTGCTATTGTAATTAAGGTTGAAGAAAGTTGGTTTTGATTTTGATCATGTTTTCTTTTTAAAAAGGTGACTATGTACAGTCACCTCTGCAAGAATTCCAAAAGCAAACTAATGTGAAAGAAAATAAGAGCTGATAATTCCAATCTTCTTTGATTAAACTTATAAACATGAGGATTAAGAAATTCAACTCTTGACAATGTGATAGACAATGATTTTCTTGGGAAAACAGAATTCCTTTATTGTTACTTTTGTACTTCTTTTGACTTGTTAGTTATTAGAAAATGATAGAAACAAAGTTTGTGGTATGACAAATCTTACAGCTGAAGAAATTCTTGCTAAAAAAGCAAATTATGAATTTATGTTTAATAGGACAAAACACCTACCACACAGTGCTCCACAAATGTGTGAGCACAAGGAACACCCCTGGCTATTTCCACCTAGTGTGTGATAGTTATGCTGACTGACCCATCATAGGCTCAGGTTCAGATAGGTTTGAGTAGTGGAAAGGCAAAGGCAACATTAGTATTATCTCACAAAATAATTCGTGTTTGTCTTGTATAGAACTAATGTCATGGAAACCTACTTTTTTAGGGACGCTTCCATTATTATGAACTGTGTGTTTTGAAACATAAATAAATAAAGGAAGATAAAAGAAGACAGTACTTACAGAAAAAGACCATTTACAGTTTCCTTGACTTTGAGCTTAGTACTGGTGGTAAAATTTTCTAAATAATTGCAGGTGAACAGAAAACATAATGAAGTTATGAACTGCCATTTTCATGAATATGGACTTCTTGGCAAGCCATACCTAACACAGTAGAGGGAAGAAAGGGAGGTTCTGCCTTTCTCACAATTACCTGGATAATTTTTTTTTAGACTAAGATTTTTCTATGATTCATCTGGATAGCTATGACCATGTGTGTAGCTTTGTCTAAATGTTCCACACAAAGCAACATGAATTTTTACTTTGCTTTTACATGCACCTATTTTATTGCAAATATTCACAAAATTTCTTGGGTAATAGTTGGCCTCTTAATGTCCTCATCATGACAGTGAATCTGCAAAAGCAGATGAAATCCTTCTGTAAACTCAAGTGAACTAGAAATTAAAAAAAAAGAAAAAGAAAAAATGCTTGGGCAAGTCTCTGGAACAGAAATGCTTTGTTAAAAGTTTTCCTGTGTTTTGGTATTTTAATAAAGACCACATGATATGAGGCTTATTTCTTGGTTATGATACTGAACTCTGGTTGCCATTTCTGTGAGAGTTTACCATATAAAGGTCAGACTTTTGTCCTTTTAGCCATGATTTGTTAGAAAAACAGCAGGAGCGATGTCACAGCATGCCTCTTTGCAGCATGTTGATGCATTTAGATAGTTGAGTATTTCTGATCAAGAGAATACTAGAGTTCATTTTTGTGTATTATGTAACATTTGACACTGTAGCATGTTTCTTTATTCAGTAAGCTATTAGTTATATCTGCAAAAAATAGCCCCAAAGGGAGAATTTCTAGAAAATGTTGACTTTCTTGGTTCAGAGTGAATACTAAATAGTAACAGCTATGAAGCAGTATCAGTTTGGTTTAACCCCAAATATAATAAACAGCTACAATCCAGATGTTTTCTACTTTCCTATCTGTAGGTTTCCTATGGTCACACTCGATTTTCTCATCTAAATCAACTGCCTTGAAATCTACTGTGGGAAGCTCAGAATCTTCCCTATTTGGGTTTTTTTTTTTTTTTTCCCGAGGGTGTGCATGCTTCTCTGGGGGTGCTCTTCCATAACTTTTATATGCTTTTGCTTTCTCCTGACCACACCCATTCATTCCTGCGGGCTCTCCCTGCCTGTGCTGGCCTAGTGGGAGATCTGGTCCCTCTTCCTGCAGGCCAACAAAGTGCTGCAAACTGAGGCTCACCTGAGTGGCAGCCTTTTACTGCAGATTTGAAGGTTGCAGAAAGTAATCACAGGTCCAGAAACACTTCAACTTAGATGTCAAGTAGAGGCATCAATGTTCCCAGTAATGTGTCAGCCATCCCCTTCCATCAGTTTTTCCATGACCATCTGTATGCTCCAGCCTCCAGGTATGTGCCAGGAGCCCTCTGACTTTTGTTCCTAGTTCTTCCTGGTAACTCTTTTTCTCCTCAGTCCCAGGCCCTCTAAGCTGCCTGCAGCAAAGCCAACATTTTCTCTCTTTACTACTCAGAGTAACAGTACAGGTTTGTTTTTTTTGTCACACCATCCATCCAGCCCAGACCATCCAGGTCATGGACCTGAACTTTCTCAAGGGAAATAAAATGCTTATATTGTGAAGGTGTTTTCTCAAAAGAAGAGCCATCACTTTGGGGGATGAATTATGCCACTTTTCTGGAAGGCAGACTCAACCGTAGTCCATTTTCACTTCTAGTAGCAATTGCTTCTCCCTCAGGTGTGCACAATGTTTCTGTCCATGCAAACCACTGTGCACTCTCACAGGTAGGTTATTTTTACCCTCTTGGATATATGCTTCATACTGCAGCTAGCCGATCTTTATAAAGGGGCGCTCTGACCATGCCATCCTTTTGGTGATATATATAAGTGACATCTCACTGCTCACAAGACCAAGTTTTCAGTCCATAAAGACCCTAGAGAGCTCTATGATTCTGGCCCCACTCTGCCCTGGCCTCCACCAGCTTTGACTTATCTGATTCTCCTTTGTCCCCGTCTCCTCTCTCTGAAGGTGCTGGCCTTTTGGCTTCTGAAACGGGGTATGCTCCTTCCCACCACAGGCCCTGTGTGTTTATTGTTCCCTCTGCCCAGAAGTCCCTTCCCCTCACCTAGTTATTTCTTAATTATCATTCACATCTTGACTTAAGTATTGCTCCCTAAGTTTTCTCCACTCCATGGCTAAGTGTAGGGCTCCTGATTGTACTCTCTCAGCACTCTGAACTTCTCTTTCGTAGCATTTATCAAAACCGTAATTAATTCATTTTGAAAAGAGGGAGGGTGTCTTTCAGATGACTATGGCTTCCTCCATGGAGAGCTGCCCAGGATTGCCTGTGTCGTTCTATTGAAGGCTTCTACATCCAACTTTTTCTTTTCTATTCTGTTAACATCCCAGCCCCTTTCAGTGTTCCTCTAAGCTTGGGGGTAGCAATCACTGTCCTCTGTTGACCCAGCCAGGGACATGTTGCTCAAATGTGTGCTCAAATGTGCTCAGCTCCTCTCTCCACCTTCATATGGGTCCCCAAAATCAATTGTCTGGATTCCAGTAATGTATTTCTAAGCTTTCATCATGTTTTCCAAGGTCTTGCATTGCTGCTTAATGATTGGGCTTTATCTCTTGTCAGAGATTCTCTCACCTTCACAATCTTTGCTCGAGCCATACTCAGTTTTTTCCTCACATCTTCCCATGGGTCATGATCTTTCTGCCTTCTGGGTCACCATACATCCTGTTTCCATAATAAAAAATAGAGAAGCCTATGGACTTCCCTCAGGGTCCAGTGGTTAAGATTCTGCCTACCACCACTGGGGAAATGGGTTCGATCATTGAGCCAGGAAGATTCCACATGCCACAGAGCAATTAAGCCCATGTACCACAGCTACTGAGACCTCTCTACAGCCCATGCTCTGCAACAAGAGAAGCCATTGCAATGAGAAGGCCATACACCTTAATTAATTTTTAATTATTTAAATATCATTTAAACAACAACAACAAAAAACAGAGAAGCCTACATTTCACTCTGCTAAGACCTTCCTTTAATTATCTAAATTCCAATTATCCTTCAACACTGATCTTACATTTCAATCCTCTAATTAGCTTTTCCTTACTCTTTTTCCTCCCCACTGCCAGTCTGCCTATGACAGACAAAGAAATGGTCCTCAAAGATGTCCACATTCTAGTGCTAGTCTCTGGAACCTGTGAATATGTTGTTTCCTGGCCAGGAGAAATTAAGGTTGCAGATGGAATATCATTTGCTAATCAGGTATTCTTAAAATGGAGACACTCTTGTGGATTATCTGGAATGGACCCAATGAAAGCATGAGTGCTTATAAGTGGAATAGGAAGGCAGAAAAGCCAATGTCAAAGAGACATGGCATGAAAAAGATTCTACTGGCAACAAATGGCTTTCAAGATGGAAAGGGGCCACAAGTTAAGACATGCAGGCATTCTAGAAGCTAGAAAAGGCAAAGAAATGGATTCTGTCCTGGAGTCTCCAGAAAGAATATAGCCCTGCTTACCTTGCTTTTAGCCCAGTGAAATGCATTTTAGACTTCTGTCTTTCGGTTTATGTTATAATAATTTGCATTGTTTTAAGCCACCAAATTTTGACAATTTGTTACAGCAGCTCTAAGAAACTAATAAAGTGCACTTCTCAGGGACTTCTATATTCTGTACTTCTTTGTGATAGCATTTCTCATCCTGTTTGCTAATAGCCTATTTGTTCATCTGATTCTTTTACTAGACTCAAAGTTCCCGAAACAAAGGCAATGACTTTCTTATTCCCTGTCGTGTATCCAGTGATGGCTGTATTGCCTGGAAGATAGGCTTTCATTAAGTATCGCTGAGTAAACTAATGGCAGAGCCAGAATTCAAACACGGGTCTTTGACACTATGCAGCAACACTTTGGTCCGGAAGCAGAAATTATTTGAGGTTTTCTTCTGCCAGGAATTCCTCCTAGAGGTCATCTGCAATCAGATAAAGGTTGACCAAATTTAGTTATTTGAAAAAAGTTTCCCAAAGATGTATAGATTCACTGTGTAATGACATCTCAGTTACTATTTAGAAGGAAATACATTGTAAAATAATTTATTGGATCCCATTAACGTCTTTAAGTGGGAAGATGGTATAGTTCTCGGTTGCCCTTAAGGTCTGTTTACGTACATATGTTTCCATGACACATTGTCCATGAATGACCAGAATCAGCTGGGTAGAGAGACAGTGAGTGCGTATGGGCCGCACACTGCATTCCAGATCCTGTGGTTCACTGTTTCTCAAACCAGGGCAAACTTCACCTCCTTTGAAGTCTATTTTCTCAGGTGAAATAACCACAGTTGCATATGTTTCAGCTACTTGCACAGCAAAACTGGGACATCTTAGCATTCCCAGAGCAAATGCTGTGGGGAAGTCTGCTAGTACCTCAACTTGCCAGCATGCATGCTGGAAGTTCGTGGTTACCACCTACATGACAAAAGAGAGTAAATCATAAAGTTTTAATATGATGAAAACCAGACATTTTGTTCTTTCCTTTTTGGGATTTCTCTCAAGTGAAAAATTTGGTGGGTGAATATCGAATTTATTGGAACTTGGTGCATTATCACTCTCCATACCTTATATTTTTAAGATAGAATGAAAGAAAAGAAAAAAGATTCCTTCTAAATGATTCTTTTTATCTTTTCTAAATACAGTAATTCTACCAACTCAGAACACTAAGAAATTAAAGCTGATTAAGGAACATTAGGAAAGCTGTCAGTGCATTTTTAAAAATCAGAGGGAAAGTTGCAGTATTTATTAAGCCCTCAGGAGAGGAAAGATATATTCCCCTCAAATCACAATAGAAATGTATTTCTATTATTATTTTTTTGCTCAAGATTCTTCAAGCACTTACACTAAATTTCAGAATGCTTCAACAACTTCAGACAGGTAGAGTATTAAATGCCAAGAGGAAAGTGGGAGAGAGGAGAAGAAAAACATTTTTGGATTTCTAGCTTGTCACCAAGTTATTTAGTGGAAAATAATTTTGGTTTAGATAAACTTGAAAATTTGCACACATTTTCTTTCAGACCGAAGAGGAAAGATTTTTTTATAAATTTTGAGGGCTAAGTTTTAATATAAAGGATATTTATTTTATTCAGATAGAATCTAAATTACACAAAATTGGGGAATTCAATAATAGTTGACCAAACTACTTTGGATCTTAGGGAAGCTTCACCAGAATGTTCTCCAGCATGGCTTCTATCTATCAGCATTGTTTTGTGAGAGGAGCCAAAGAGACTGGGCTGCTTACTGAAGTGTAAAAACCAAAGCATCAAACAGGCTATTTCAACTCATCACAGCCCCCCTGAATTCACTCAGAGTGTGAGCAGAAGCCTACAGTCTGGCTCAAGAGCAAAACACATGTGGCTAGATCTATCAGAAAAAAAAAATTTTTTTCCCCAACATAGATCAGCAACTTCAGTTCAGTAAGATGAAAGATTCTGTAAAATGATGTGGGAAGTCATGCAGAAGAAAATAGAGTAAAAGTGCAACAACACAATTTGGTTTCTATGTAGAAGTGAATAGGCAAATAATCCCTCTGATAAATCTCTCTTGTTTCTATTACCATTTTTCAACCTCCAATCAGGCTGCTTCAGAGATTTTCCAAACCTACCAGAATAAACTCAAGATTCCTAAAGCCCTCATTTTACCTCCATCCAGCTGAAAAACACTACTTTCTCTCTTAATTGTTCTAAGGTTGAAAATAGAATTTAGAGTCGGTGATACCCAGATCTTTGCTTAGCTATGAAGCCCATCAGAGCAGACCATCTACCACAGTATACTTCACCATGTTTTGCTGAATCATACCAGCTTGCTGGGGCACATCTGTCTGTAAACACTGCCATGTAAAAATGCAGTGTTGTAATTATGGAAAAATAAGTTAACATTCAGTACTTTTAAGCAGATAACTTACATTTGTTTTAATTATGCTGATATAGTGAAAATGAACAGAATTAGCATAAAGAAGGTCTGATAAAGCACTGTGTTTGTAGAAAAGATGAGAAATGTACAGATTATATTTTCAACTCACCAGAACTTAAATTTATGATTAAATATGGTCAATTAATTTGGAAGCTGGTTTCCTTGGAAAAGAGAAGTCTGTTTCTGAAACTGGGTGAAAAATAGAAAATAAACTTGTATTAGAGATTTGTGTCCAGAAAGTCTATGATAGTAAGAAGAATCTTGCAGTAAATCAAATATTAGATCTACAAGTTAGGTACCTCTGAAATAAACTCCTTGCATTACAGTGTTGTTTTGTCAACTAAACATTGGCTGAGTTGCTGATACTTTATCTGGCATTTCTGTTAGTATTTTTCACACTAGGAAATTTCCTATTTAGCTAAAGCTAACGTTTATGAAGAACGTTTAGAATTTTTCCCTCTCTACCTAAAGCCACACACTGTCAAATCTTGGGTTCTTGACTTTTCTCTTTCATTTCCTGATATCAAAATGGCAATTTGCTTTTGTGTGACAACAGCCTTTACAGTGGCATAGCTATTAGCTATTTTGGATTTGTTGTGGGCTGCTTGAATTGTAACGTACCCTGTTAGTAGTGTGGCTGAGTATTAGTACTGCATTTTCAATTAGGAATTTTTATTATTTTTTTATTTCCTTGGAAAAAAAATTTCCAGTTTATGAGTGGGGTTGTTGCCAAAACAATCAAAATTGTTTGGCAGGAACTCAGACTAATTTTCTATGGGAGTGGAGATTTTCTATCTTCTAAAGACTGTTCAGTAATTTCATCACATTGTAACTGAAATAATATTAATTGAGCATAAAGGCCAAATTGGTAGAGCTCCTGGGCCTTGAGTCCTGTCCCCCCAATATTGCCTCCTTTTTGTTGAGCTTCTTGAATTTGAGGGAGGTGGAATGGAGGATGGTAGAGAAGCCCATGGATGTGCATGAGAAACTTCTATGCCACCACGAAGGTCTCCCCCAGCTTGTAATTAAGAGTACAGGGCGTGGGATAAGGCCCTGACAGGAGACTTGTCATAAGGAAATTTGCAGCTAGATGATGCACTTGTAGCCTGTCATGGGAACACTTCGTCATTGACTATTAATGAATTAAATTTTAATACAGGGCTGAGCTTTCCCTTCCTCAAATCAAAACTTTTTTGTTGTTGTTGTTGTTCAGTTACCAAGTCATGTCCAACTCTTCAGGACCTCCTTAGGAAGTCATTGATTTTGAGCCTTGTTTGAGCACATGATTTTTACTATAGTTGATGTGGGAGTTGTGTCTAAGTACAGGATAGATCTGCCTTAAGCATCACCATCTAAGGCATTTCTTCATGACATCAGACCATGGCAGTAGACAGTGAACATGTGGCCCCTTATTATGGCCCCTTATTCTAGGAGACGAAAGTTTCACAAGAGTACATAAATAAGAAAATAACAAATTTAGTTATCCCTAAGTAATTTTGAAATTAAAAGATGCTTACTCCTTGGAAGAAAAGTTATGACCAACCTAGATAGCATATTCAAAAGCAGGGACATTACTTTGCCACCAAAGTCCGTCTAATCAAGGCTATGGTTTTTCCTGTGGTCATGTATGGATGTGAGAGTTGGACTGTGAAGAAGGCTGAGAGCCGAAGAATTGATGCTTTTGAACTGTGGTGTTGGAGAAAGCTCTTGAGAGTCCCTTGGACTGCAAGGAGATCCAGCCAGTCCATTCTGAAGGAGATAGCCCTGGAATTTCTTTGGAGGGAATGATGCTGAAGCTGAAACTCCAGTACTTTGGCCACCTCATGCGAAGAGTTGACTCATTGGAAAAGACTCTGATGCTGGGAGGGATTGGGGGCAGGAGGAGAAGGGGATGACAGAGGATGAGATGGCTGGATGGCATCACTGACTCAATGGACGTGAGTCTGAGTGAACTCCAGGAGTTGGTGATGGACAGGGAGGCCTGGCGTGCTGTGATTCATGGGGTCACAAAGAGTTGGACTCGACTGAGCGACTAAACTGACTGAACTGAAGTAATTTTGAAGGGAAAGAAGCTTTGTTAAAAAATTGGAAGTTTATACTCCAAGCTACAAGAGGGTCAAACAATTAGCCTATCTTTTAAAAACCTGAGCTTTAATTTAGTACTCAGATTGATATTACTGATGGTCTATAGCTCATGATGAAAGTAATTCATCTTATATGTCAGTTTTCTTAGTTTCAAAATCAGTGATGATGATCAGATTTAACCATCTCTAAATGATATATAACATAACTACATAGAGTTGAAGTTATATGATCTTATTTCCCTGGATTTTCCTTGTAATAAATCCCAAGCACACTGTACCCCCTCCCCCACACTGAATCTAACTTTATGATATTTAATTGAGGAATAAAGAGGGCAGCTTAGGAAAAAAGAATAAGGTAGGTGACGCTTCAGAATGGTAAGTGAGTAGAAAATTTCCTAAAAATAAGAGTTGGGGGAAAATCTAGTCTCAAAAGTTTCCTAAAAATAAGAGTTTGGGGAAAACCTAGTCTATCCCCCAACTCTTATTTTTAGGAAGATTTTCTACTCTTCTTCCCTCATTTATGCCTTCCATCTCAAGCCTAGCTTGTCATTAAAATCAGTCTGGGAACAATGAAAGTAAAATATATTTAGTGAAAATTAGAGAAATGATTTAAGGAAGGTAATTACAAGTAAGTGCATAATTTGGAATTCAATAAGTAAAGAAAAATCTAACATTCAATTCCTTTCTCATTTCTATAAAAAAATGTAAAGTGAGGAAGTCTTTATTTACTATGGCTAATAGTGAGAATCATGATTTAATATCTCTTGTGAATTGCAACAGTATTGTTGAATATTAAAACAATATCCAGTACTAAAAGGATGTGTAAGAATTTTTAGGAGCAGAAGAAAAAGACATTTAGACTAAAGGTCAACCAAGAAAAGGATATTTTAGGGACCACTAGATAACTTTTAAAACCTCATTGTTAAGTCTGTTAATGGAACATTTAGTAAATTTGGGCTTTTATAAATATGACCTGTATACTTGTTCCTTGAGTTCTATAATCCAATTATAAAGGATAATATAATATCAATAGCAGTAGGTGATTTTTGAACGTGACCCTGAAATGTGATATAAAGTTTTTAACTGAAAAATTAAAGTGAATGACAATGTCTAAAAGTAGTTTCTCCATGATTTTATACTGAAGAATAATCCACTTAAATAGATGACATTTTACTCTTTTTTAAAACTGACAAATTGATATAAATGACAAAATGTGTATAGAATATCTGACTATATTTGATGTAAAGAAAGCTTATAAAATTATAATTCATTGTAGCAACTTACTATAATGATACACAGTGGCTGTTAATCAAATGATTCTATGGTGATATGCACAACAAATGGATATGTGAATAAACTGTGACAGCTAAAGAATTTATAATATAACTTAAAAATACTTTGACTAGTACACACAATTGATTTTAATGTATCAAAAATAATGTGAATGTTAATTTTAGTCACGTATTACTTATGGTGATCTATTAAAGAACAAAATGTGACTTTGCAATTTTAAAATCTCTTAAACTGCAGTTTTCATACCTGTATTCTCTCCTTGGACTGTTTAGAAAGTGTCAATATACTTGTCTAACAGTAAGTATAATGTGGAGAAAGAGCACATCGCTAAAATGTGTTTAATTAGAATTTATATTTGTACCCCTCCATAACACATAGCTTAAGGTCTTTCTTGATCGTAACATGAAAATGAAGTATTATACGCTAAAAAAGATGAGAATAAGAGACACTAAAATTTCCATAGAATTGTTACTGATCAGGAGATTCAATCATTTTGATTTTTAATTTTCTTAAAGTACACAGTGAAAAATATTTTTTGAGCTTCAGAAATTTTGTTTAAACTATTTTAATATAATTTAATTATAATTGATAAAATCCAATTCAGTCATTTAGAGTAGAACCTATTTTCTACAGTATGTTTATGAATAGCTAGGTTAATTTTTTCAGATTTAAAAACTGTGTTCAAACAACTTTCTATCTTAATTTTCAAAGGACAATACTAGAATCTCTTGTAAATCTTAGTGCCAATTATTTCGGTTTGAATTAACTTGGACTCTTTATTGACACATGGAAAACTGGGGGGTTTATTTTCTTGCTGATAATTATATTATTCTGGCTGTTATAATTCTAGTGTCTCTGCTTTGTTCAAAACTCGTTAGGGCAAGTTTTTTGAACTTGGATTTATTACCACTTATCTTAGGTCTAGCACAACCTCAAGTTTTGTGACAAAGACTCTTCAACTGATATTTTAGCATATTAAAAAGTCAGGATCATCAATGAGGGGCAAAGTTTAGGAATATTTATTTGTGCAAAGAGAAAATATACTTTGTAGCTTTGTGCCATTAAAAACAACAACAGCGACAACTAGTCTTACTTTAACTTTCAGTTTTCTCAAATAGTAGAAATAGACAGTGTATGGCCCCTGAGTTTTACTATACATAGTGCCAAAGAAAATGAGCCAGTACATTTTAGCGGATAAGAATAAAAGTATTTTTGAATAAACTTTTTTTCTGTACAAGTTTCTTCTAATCTTTAAGTTTCTGCTTCTTTCCTTACTACATTGGTACTTTTTCTATTGTGACTTTACCTGTCTCTCTTCCCACCCCCACCTTTCTCTTGTTCTCTTTCAAAGCATTTTTTCAATCAGCACATGAGTTTCTGAGAGAATATTATTTAGTCTTGGCTTTTCCCTCAACTTTATTCAACAAAGCTACTGACTTGAACAAAAGCAGTACTGTACCTGCTCCTGGCCGCCAGAAACAATGACGAGCGCCCTGATAAGATTAGATGTAATTTTAAATGCAACGGGGACAAAGTCTCCCTCCCACTCACCCCACTCCTAACCCCCTACTGTAATTCCACCACAGCGAGCAGTTGAAAAATCCCTGACCAGAGCCAGACTGCTTGGTAAGCGCCACCTAACAGACATCGAAACATGATCTGCATCATTTTCAGGCTTGGCAGACATTTTGTGCATAAAAAAAGAAAAGAAAAAGAAGGAAAGAATAGAAAGAAAAGGGGAAAAAAATGACCATCTTTGAAACCAGACACAAGCAAACTTTATACATTCCCAGTTTTATAGTTTCAAGCATTTAAATCTGAATTATCAATTAAAAAAAGAGAGAAGAAAAATATGCTAAGATAAAATATAAAATCAATTTATTTAGCTTTCTTTTTGAACAGCAACTGTCCTTTTATATCTAAGTTAAAATGTTCTGTGGATTTTGTAGTGTTGCAAACTACGAAAGTAAGCATAAATGTGTGTGCATCTTAGAACCTAGGTGCCCAATGTCCATTTTTTAACTCATAAAAATTTACCCTTTAATTCTGTGAAAGCACCTACAATGTGTCAGAGGACTTTCCTTTTTCTTCTGTTCTTTAGTTAAGACGTTTGACTGAATAGATCTCTTTACCTTTATGTGTTGCATTGGTTCTGATAACAAAACTCTCTTCTTATACTAGTATGCAGGTAATAATGTAATTTCCATTGTGTTCCAATTCTAAATCTATCTATGTATCTATCCATTAATCACTACTTTTTTCATAAATACAAAATGCCAAGTTTAAATTTTAAAGGGAAAATTATATTGATGACAATAGAAATTATATTTAATTAATATAGACGTCTGCAACTCACTTTGCCCACACGAGTGCTTTTATAACATTATAGTAAGTTTGCATTTTTTGTGAAACATATCATGCAAACTGCATTAAATAAACTTTTAAAATCAAAGGTAAACCTTTTATACTGTGAATAAGATCTCCTTAATTTGTCAGCTCTAGAATGCATTTGTTGTGTCGAATGTTCTTTTTAGGGTGCATGACTGCCTGCTGAAAAAAGTCAGATGTTGAAACTGGATAAAGAGTCTTACACGACTAAATTTGAGAGGCTTACTAATCTCTGAACTTCTGATCCCCTAGTAGTAGGTATTTTTGAGTTAATTCAAGAGGACAAGTCTCTGCACTGGCCTAGTTACGGGAATTAGTGACATTTTGAGTTCGGAGCCTCCCCATCCCCTGACAAACATGCTGCATGTATGTGCTGGGGTAGCTCTTCTCTTGTCATAAATCATTGGCAAGCTGAGAAATACGTTTAGAATCCATCCCAACCCATTATAAATTTGTATGTTATTTTCCTCTTAGAAAAGAAAGAAAACTCAACTAAGAATTTTTATAAGATTTCAGTTAATGAGATTCCACTACACATTACTGAAATGTGTGGTTATCCTTGAAAATAGAGAGCTACATTGAGTTTTAAATTTTTTTGATGGGAAAAATGTATTTTTCTTTTCCTTTCCTTCCCCTCCCCTCTCCTCCCCTCCTTTCTAGTCTCTTCTCCCCTCCCATCTCTTCTCCTTTCTTTTCCTTTTATTTCTTCTTTGCTCCTTGCTTTGTGTGTGTGTGTGTGTGTGTGTGTTTCAGTCGGCCAATAAATAATGTAAGCAAATATCTTCAGTGCTCTTCTGTCTCCCTTCTGTATCCTCCTCTGACTGTACCTGAGAACATGTGGATGGGGCAGGAAGCCAATTGCTGTTGCTGCTACTGCTAAGTTGCTTCAGTCCTGTCTGACTCTGTACAACCCCATAAACGGCAGCCCACCATGTTCCCCCGTCCCTGGGATTCTCCAGGCAAGAACACTGGAGTGGGTTGCCATTTCCTTCTCCAAGGCATGAAAGTGAAAACTGAAAAGTGAAAATGAATTCGCTCAGTCATGTCTGACTCCTAGCGACCCCATGGACTGCAGCCTACCAGGCTCCTCCGCCCATGGGATTTTCCAGGCAAGAGTACTGGTGTGGGGTGCCATGGCCTTCTCCAAGGAAGCCAATTAGGACTGAGGAAAATGGTGAGGATGATTTTCCATCTGATAGCGTCTTCACAGGTGCTCAGCAGCCTTTGTACACTTCTAGAGCCTCATCAGAAAACTAAGATCATGGCATCTGGTCCCATCACTTCATGGGAAATAGATGGGGAAACAATGGAAACCGTGTCAGACTTTATTTTTGGGGGCTCCAAAATCACTGCAGATGGTGATTGCAGCCATGAAATTAAAAGACGCTTACTCCTTGGAAGGAAGGTTATGACCAACCTAGATAGCATATTCAAAAACAGAGACATTACTTTATCAGATCAGATCAGATCAAATCAGTCGCTCAGTCGTGTCCGACTCTTTGCAACCCCGTGAATCGCAGCACACAAGTCCTCCCTGTCCATCACCAACTCCTGGAGTTCATTGAGACTCACGTCCATCGAGTCAGTGATGCCATCCAGCCATCTCATCCTCTGTCGTCCCCTTCTCCTCCTGCCCCCAATCCCTCCCAGCATCAGAGTCTTTTCCAATGAGTCAACTCTTCACATGAGGTGGCCAAAATACTGGAGTTTCAGCTTTAGCATCATTCCTTCCAGAGAAGTCCCAGGTCTGATCTCCTTCAGAATGAACTGGTTGCATCTCCTTGCAGTCCAAGGGACTCTCAAGAGTCTTCTCCAACACCACAGTTCAAAAGCATCAATTCTTCAACACTCAGCCTTCTTCACAGTCCAACTCTCACATCCATACATGACCACAGGAAAAACCATAGCCTTGACTAGACGAACCTTTGTTGGCAAAGTAATGTCTCTGCTTTTGAATATGCTATCTAGGTTGGTCATAACTTTCCTTCCAAGGAGTAAGCGTCTTTTAATTTCATGGCTGCAGCCACCATCTGTAGTGATTTTGGAGCCCAGAAAAATAAAGTCTGACACTGTTTCCACTGTTTCCCCATCTATTTCCCATGAAGTGATGGGACCAGATGCCATGATCTTCGTTTTCTGAATGTTGAGCTTTAAGCCAGCTGTCTCACTCTCCACTTTCAGTTTCATCAAGAGGCTTTTGAGTTCCTCTTCACTTTCTGCCATAAGGGTGGTGTCATCTGCATATCTGAGGTTATTGATATTTCTCACGGCAATCTTGATTCCAGCTTGTGTTTCTTCCAGTCCAGCGTTTCTCATGATGTACTCTGCATAGAAGTTAAATGAACAGGGTGACAATATACAGCCTTGATGAACTCCTTTTCCTATTTAGAACCAGCCTGTTGTTCCATGTCCAGTTCTAACTGTTGCTTCCTGACCTGCATACAAATTTCTCAAGAGGCAGATCAGGTGGTCTGGTATTCCCATCTCTTTCAGAATTTTCCACAGTTTATTGTGATCCACACAGTCAAAGGCTTTGGCATAGTCAATAAAGCAGAAATAGATGCTTTTCTGGAACTCTCTTGCTTTTTCCATGATCCAGTGGACGTTGGCAATTTGATCTCTGGTTCCTCTGCCTTTTCTAAAAGCAACTTGAACATCAGGAAGTTCACGGTTCACATATTGCTCTCCATCTAGTCAAGGCTATGGTTTTTCCAGTGGTCATTTATGGATGTGAGAGTTGGACTGTGAAGAAAGCTGAGTGCCAAAGAATTGATGTTTTTGAACTGTGGTGCTGGAGAAGACTTTTGAGAGTCCCTTGGACTGCAAGGAGATCCAACCAGTCCATTCTAAAGGAGATCAGCCCTGGGATTTCTTTGGAAGGACTGATGCTAAAGCTGAAACTCCAGTACTTTGGCCACCTCATGTGAAGAGTTGACTCATTGGAGAAGACTCTGATGCTGTGAGGGATTGAGGGCAGGAGGAGAAAGGGACGACAGAGGATAAGATGGCTGGATGTCATCTCCGACTCGATGGACGTGAGTTTGAGTGAACTCCGGGAGTTGGTGATGGACAGGGAGGCCTGGCATGCTGCGATTCATGGGGTCGCAAAGAGTCGGACACGACTGAGCGACTGAACTGAACTGAACTGAGAGCCTCAGCGAACTTCCTGAGCAGCTCCTCTTTTGTTCTTCCCCACTCTCTTCCTTCCTTTTCTTGCTTCATACAGTGCCCTGGACACTGTCATGGGTGTGTGGGATTTAAGACACGAGTAGGACATAGTTCCTGTTCTCAGGGAGCTCACAACCTGGTGATGAGAACCTCAAGGAGAGAAGCGCTGTTTGCTTCCAACCTTTTCTGCTCCCCTGCCCCTGATCAGAACTGAAGTTTTCCATTTTCCAGTTTCTTTTACCCACTGGGAACTTGGACATGAGTGCAAACTAAAGTAACTGATCATCTTTAAAAGTCTTGCTCATCTTAGACAGCATTTCAATGTTAACTATTGCTTTCAAAGTGAGGTAAATAGTAAGGATTTTTGTCCAAGAAGAGCACAGAAGAATGGGAGAGATGTTTTTACATTAGAGCCCTTCCTCAGAATCTTTCAATCATGACCCAAATGTACTTATACTAAGGTTGGCCTCATCTTCTTGGTCCCCCAGCATTCATACTCTGGGAAATTCATTACAACTGTATAAATTTAGCTTTTTTCATAATTGTCACTTTCAGTATGTACTTTATGAAAGGAAAATAAGCCAAGTTACCATTTACATGCCAGTAAATACTCATGATAAAGTAATAAAATGCATACGTATATTAAAATATTGTTTTCTTCATTATTAATATAGCCTTATAAAAATTAGAGATGAACCTCAATTTCAGAAAATCTATACTTGGGAACTCTCCCCCCTTTCTGTGTATTCTTGTTAGCATTATTTTAAAATCATAATTTATACGTTGTTGTAATAACATCACAAGGTCCATATAAAAAAAAAGAACAAAAACACAAAAAAATAGAATTAAATTTTATTATATTTCTAGCAATCAGAGATAGCAATTTTTAACATCTGCTTTCAACTTTTTTCTATCCGAATATTTTCAAATTTTTCTATAAGTGAGATTATTGTGTACACAGCAGTTTTAAACCATGTTAACTTAACAGTATATCACATATGTTTAAAACTCACTAGAAGGATAATGTTTAATGTTTGTAACTCTGTTTCTATCTTTTAAATATCTGCATTGTGTGGCTGTGCAGTTTATGTAAAAATTCCCCTTTGTATCTTGTCTTCTTTCTTCTCCTTATTTTATATAATATATTCTTTTCTGACTCTTTAAGCTCCAGACTCTAAACTTTTGTTTTTTTTTTTCCTGTTCTGCCACTTCCAAATTGAAAACTGTTTCTTCCTTTAGCTGCTTGTCTGGAAATGGTGTTCATCCTACAGGACTCAACTGATGGACCTTTCTTTCCGTCTCAAATCCAGTTTCATCTCTGCATTCCTATCATACTTTTGGAAGACTTGCATTATGGAATTTATCACACTCTGTGCAGAATGGCATCGGCCTGGGTCAGAGATCACACTCCATAAGGCTGGCAAGCGGCATTAGTGAGGCATTTTCCGGCAGGTCTAGTTGAATGCTCTGGGCAGAGCAGCCTCTAGATGGCATAGACTGTTTTGAGAACTCCTTACTTGTCATGGAAAGCCCGGGATCGTGAAACAGCTGCTTGGTTAAGTTCTGGAATTATGAGTATGTGTTAGAAGACATGAACCCAGACTGTATTTGGGGTTCAGGCAAATGCAAATCTGATTGAAAGATTGTGCGTTTCTCCAGAGAGACTCAGTTAGAGGAAGAGACGGAAGCTCCCCAAGAGAAAATCACCTGTTAGTGGAGAGAGCATGCCTGTAGTGGAGTTGAAATATTAGAAGGAGTCATGGCTGCCTGTGCATCAGGAGACTCTGCCTGAGTGGGGCACGTCTGGCCGTCCCTGCTCTGTCCTGGGAAAGAGACTACTGTGAAATAGAATGCCTTGTGCCCCTAGGGACCTGAAGGCTCTGCTGTAGAAAACACCCTGAAAGAATGGGTTAGACTCAGACGCACACAGCCTGTGCCTCGTTGGGGGTCTGGCAAGCATAACTGGGGAGACATGACGGTAGCAGACTTTGGAGGTCCATGGAGCTGAAAGATGGGCAAGTGCAAAACCTAAATGGAGGAAGCCTTGGGAGAAGCCCCCTTCCATCTCCTCCCACTTGGCTGGCTATCCGACTGACTTCCGGAGGGACCGCTGGTAACCACTACACTTCCTTGGTTGGTCTGAGCTCCTAGGATGTAAGATGTGGCTCCTGGTGTGGTACTCAGATACACATAACAACTACATTGTTTTTACTCTTGTGTTCCCTAGCACTTAGGATGACATCTTATAGATACTTAATAGATTCACTGATATATTAAAACTCACAGATGTTGCTGAGGCCTAATATATACCTGGCATTATTCTGGATGCTGGGACAAGAACAGTCAGCAAAAACATAGTTCTTGCCTTCATGCAGCTAAATGTCCATTAAACTAGAATTCAAGCCAATAGATTTACATTTCCTTACTCTCCAATCTCTTCATGCAATCTGCTTTAAAATATAATAACCCAAGTTTCACATTGCCCTCATAATATGCTCTTAAAAATATGGAGGGACAAGCAGTTCTAAATCAGAAGTAACCTACAGGTTACAAATGATCCTTAATAGATATTGATATGTAAATTGATACTTTGAGATGTAATTTTTCCAAGTCTTCAGGTCAAGTGGTCAAGTGACTTGTTTTGGAACCCTAAATCATCCATTAGCATGTTAGGGAGATGCACAGTTTATACATACATACATATATATATAAAATGCAACTTATTTGGAATACTGTGACCTCAGTCTCTTTATTTTGATCTGAGAATGAAACATAAAGACAGATAATAATTTTGAACTGGATTCTTTAAAAATTATTATTAATTTCTTATGTATACAAAATACTATGCTAAGAAAAAAAATAGTGAACACAAGAATATTTCTATTGTAGACATAGCATAGAACTTAGGAGATTTGGCCAAAGATGTAGTCTTTCAAAATGAATGAGCTGGCAAATGCTACTTTGTGCCCACTGTTGACAGATTAGAATCTTAATCCAAGGCATTCAGCCTGGATAGGAGCCGGGTATGAGCAGTGTGTGTTGGACACAGGCAGGAAACAGGACTGTCCAGACAGCATGAAATAGACTTGGTACTTCCAAGCATTTTTTGTGCATGACAAGTGTATCCAAAGTATCTCTATCCATTTCTCACTTGAGTTCTGTTATTTTGGAAATCCTAAAATAGATGAATTTTTTATAACAATGATTAGACAATGGACACTAATTAGAAAATGAACAAGACAACCTCTTTTAAAAAGACTTACTCCCTCTTGAAGAGACTTTCATCACAAATGTGACTACACCATATGGTGTTCTTCTCCAAAGAACAGTCACACATTTAATTTTCGTAGTAACCTGTGATCCTAGTAGTATTATCTTCATTTTATAGGTAATAAAACTGGGCCAAAGGTATTAGGGAGTTTGTCCAATTTGACTTAGACATGACAAATTAGTCAGAAAACAAACATAAACACCACTATTTTTATCCCACTTTGGTCAACTGCTACTGCTGCTACTGCTAAGTTGCTTTGGGCAAAACAAGACACAAGTCATGATATTAAAAGTGCGAAATAATAGAAGGCAAGTAACAGGCATGAATACTTAAGTCCTATGGAGTAATGCCAGAGCTCAGAGTTGTTAATGCTATGAATACTGGGAATATTGCTTTCTCAGTGTGCAGGAGAGGTGTCAGGTGACTATCTTTGAATCATTAGAAGTTTATCATAAAATAATAGCGCCGAAGCCAGGGAAAGAAAAATGGGCATCTCTGAGCAAGAGATGGTTTACCTCATGGCTCCGATGGTAAAGAATCCATCTACAATGCAGGAGACCTGGGTTCGATCTCTGGGTCAGGAAGATCCCCTGGGGGAGGGCATGGAAAATCACTCCAGTATTCTTGCCTGGAGAATCCCATGAACAGAGGAGCCTGGGGGGCTACAATCCACAGGTGAGAAAGAGTTGGACACTAAAGCATCTGAGCAGCAGAGCAGTAGAGGGGTTTCACAGAGGATCAGTTTCCTTCAATAATTTCTAATTTTATCATTAATGAAATGAAAAAGACAGAAACTGAAATACCGTCACATTTTTGCTAATGCAAAATCCACATAAATATCTTCCATATGAAAAATCCATATACACATTTACAAATAAGTATGAAAGAATTTTTAAGCATATCAGCTATTAAAACAGAACTTTTCTCAGTCCAGGGTAGAAAAATGGACTCTCTTCCCTACACCTCCTCTCTTCTCTCAGAGGGTGCTTGGAATAAATTGTAGAGGAATATGTACTCCTTTCAAGGGAAACCTTGAAGAAAGAGAACGAAATACCTCACTTCCATGTAATGTAAGGCGATACTTTTTAAAGCAGAGGTTTTATTTTACAACAGACCTACAGCATATATTCCCACAGGTTTAACCCTGACCTACACCAAAAAGTTCAGAGATATCTACTAATTAGGTACCAAAGTATTTGAAGAGAAAAAGATTTAAAAAGAAAAAACATTGCCTACATCTTTCAAGCCCCAGGGCAGCTACCGTTTACATGGACAGTGATGAGTTATACAGGCCAAGATGTCTCAGCTTGCTGTTCTTTGAGAAAAAAATGAAAGCAAGTTTTGCTGAAATAAAATATTTTTTTCCATTCAGACTTTATTTCAGTTTCAACTGAAGAATTGAAGAAAATGCCCATGAAGTTTTAATCGAAGAAATGTTTAAATTTAGACAGTTGATATGTGACTTTTCTTCTTTTTTTTTTTAGACATCAGTTATATAGACTAATGTTACTTAAAAGGTCTAATAATTGATTCATTCTTTGGATATTTTGTCTAGATCCATGCTGATAAGCCCCACGGTAAAAATTTGTACAAGAAAAATAGGAATTTCTCTAAGTCAACATTTGAAACAGTATTTGCTTGAATACTACTGGTATCCTGAGTTATAGTATAGTCATAGGAATAAAATGTTTAGGATGATGTCACTGGATCAGTATTTTTTTTCAGTCTTTGTGGGTTTTTTTTTTTAAGAAAAACATTACAGTTTTATTTCATATTCATGTGTTTTTTACTGGTTTATCTGACAAGCTCTGTGACTTCTTTTTAAAAAATTTTTATTGGTGTAGAGTTGATTTACAATGTTGTGTTAGTTTTCAGTGTAAAACAAAGAGAATCAGTTGTACATTTAACATATATCCACTCTTTTTTAGATTCCTTTCCCATATAAAGCATTACAGGGTACTGAGTAGAGTTCCCTGTGCTCTACAGTAGGTTCTCGTTGATTCTCTGTTTTATATATAGTAATGTGTACCTGACAGTCCAGGTCTCCCAATTTGTTCCTCCCCCCCTTACCTCCTGGGTAAACATAAGTTAGTTTTCTGCATCTGAAACTCTGTTTCTGTTTTTAAAATCAGTTCATTTAAGTTTTTTGAAAATTTAATGTTTTTAATGAACATTGCTCTTGTGATTAATCTTAAGATCTTATGATACGTAACATTATTTACCACTACTACATTGTCATTAAAGATACTGATATTTAGTAGAAATATTTAGTAGAAATAATAGGGACCCTGGGTTTGACCTTCCTGTGGAGGAAGGTCTGTGTGTGATTTCACTCAGGTCACTTAATTTCTTTTCTTCGCTACTCCAGAGATATTAATAAAAGCTACTCCCTTAGTCACAAGTGCTTAGTCATGTCTGCCTCTTGGTGACCCCATGAGCTGTAGCCTGCCAGGCTCCTCTGTCCATGGGTTTTTCCAGGCAAGAATACTGGAGTGATTTGCCATTTCCTCCTCCAGGGGATCTTTGTGACTCAGGGATCAAACCTCCTTCTCCTGCACCTTCTGCATTGCATGCAGATTATTTACCACTGAGCCAGCGGGGAAGCCCTTGGAAGGACATAAGAGATACCATTTGTAACAGAATTCTGAAAAAGATGAAGCATTCATATATAGGTGATACAATTGTGAGTTATAAAATTTAGCTGTTTGTATTAATTAAAATGTGACATAGGATATTATTGATATTATTAGTGATATGTGAAAGTGAAAGTCGCTCAGTTGTGTCCAACCCTTTGGGACCCCATTGACTATACAGTCCATGGAATTCTGTAGGCCAGAATACTGGAGTGGGTAGCCTTTCCCTTCTCCAGCGGGTTTTCCCAACCCAGAGATCAAACCCAGGTCTCCTGCATTGCAGGCAGATTCTTTCCCTGCTGAGCCACAAGGGAAGCCCATCAGTGATACTTAGGTATCTTTAATATTTAAAACTAAAAATATGCTTAGGTCTTATCCCTCCATAGGACACAAGGTGGTGAAGTAAAACACAGAGACTCAATGTTACGGAGAATATAGTGGAAATCGTGGCTCTATTACTTAATAGGGAAATGGACAAGGGCTTTATCTTCTCCAAACTCCAGTGCCCCCCTCTGTAAAGCAAGGATAGTGATGTTAATGCAATTGGAACTTTGCACATTAACAAGGTTCAGTGTTGGCAATAATTAGGATTGACACCTTACAGCTAGGTGGTTTTAGGGAGTTAATTAATATCTGAGCACAGCAGTTATTTAACCAGTGTTTGATAATGTTATTCTTTTTTTTTTTTTTTTCACTATATAATCATCATGGACTGAATGAGTTCATACTCCTCAGAATACCTGAGGTTACTAGACAGCAGCAGTATTTAGTTTTTAATTCCCTAAGAGTGATTTTAGGGTTGTTGTAGCCGTGTGTTAGCTATATTATCAAGTTCTAAAATATCAGATACTTAGCTAGACAAAGAGTATATGGAATAAGTGCATATTTTTCTAAAGATGAAATAAATAATTTCTTCTGTATCATACTAATTTCTACACAGAATAAAATTTTAGTCTATAAGCATTTTAGAATAAGGATTTCCCAGGTGGCACTAGTGGTAAAGAACCCGCTTGCCAATGAAGGATACATAAAAGATGCAGGTTCGATTCCTGCATTGGGAAGATCCCCTAGAGGAAGAAATGACAATGCACTCTAGTGTTCTTGCCTGGAGAATCCCACGGAAAGAGAAGCCTGGCAGGCTACAGTCTGTAGGGTTCCAAAGAGCTGGACATGACTAAAGCAACTTGGTACATGCACTTTTAATACAAAGGAACAAAATTATAAGCTATCTTTAGTATATTTGATGTATTTTGGTATTTTTAGTTTTATATGTACTGTTGTTATAATGGTGCTGCTGCTGCTAAGTCACTTCAGTTGTGTCCGACTCTGTGCGACCCCATAGACGGCAGCCCACCAGGCTCCCCCATCCCTGGGATTCTCCAGGCAAGAACACTGGAGTGGGTTGCCATTTCCTTCTCCAATGCATGAAAGTGAAAAGTGAAAGTGAAGTCGCTTAGTCGTGTCCTACTCTTCGTGATCCCGTGGACTGAGACTTCTTAAATATTTTCATTATTTTTTAAAACTTTGCACTTTTAAAAATATTCTATTTTATACTCCCTATCTATATCTAAGAGTCAAAAAAAATGACCTATATTAGCAACTGTACTTACACTTTTAGAAATGTGGTGCCACTTATGCATCTTCATGCATGTGAAATTGAAGCACTTGTGGGATCATAGTTGCTCTGGAGTATCTGGAATCTTTATTTTTGAGGAAGCTAACTAAAGCTCTATGGTAGGTTTTATGAGGTAAAAACAAGAATTCAGTGCAATTTTCAAAATAGTTTTTTTTTTTTTTTTAGAAAAAGCAATTCAGTTATGAGGGCTTGTTGTAATGCTTAAGTATTCCCACAGTAATATTGGTTATTGTAGGTGAAGTTTTAAAAAAACATATGGCAAAACAGTCCTTTGAGAAATCATTTTATATATTTATTCAGTATGTTCATACTGGATAATAAAATAAGAAGTAGTAGATTCATTTGTTGATGGATATTTAAGTTGCTTTCATGTCTTGCTATTGTAAATAGTGCTGCAATGAACATTGGGGTGCATATGCACTTTTGAACCAAGTTTTTCTCCAGACATACGCCCAGGAGTGGGGTTGCTGGGTCATATGGAAGTTCTGTTTTTTAGTTTTCTAAGGAAGGTCCATACTGTTCTCCACAGTGGCTGCACTGATTTACATTCTCACCAACAGTGGAGGAAAGCTTTTTTTTCTCCACACCCTCTCCAGCATTTATTGGTTGCAGCCTTAATACTAAAAAAGAACAAAATAATGGCATTTGCAGCAACATGGATGGGCCTGGAGATTAACATACTAAATGCAGTAAGTAAGACAAGAAAGACAAATATCATATCAATTATACACAGAATCTAAAAAACAATGATACAAATGAACACATCTATAAAACAGAAACAGACTCAGAGACAGAGAATGAACTTAGGGTTACCATGGGGAAGAATGGGGCTAGGGATAGACTGGGAGTTTGGGACTGCCATGTACAGGCTGCTATATTTAAAATAGATAACCAATAAGGACCTACTGTATCACAAAGGAAACTCTGCTAAATATTTTGTAATAACCTTAATGGGAAAAAAATTGAGAAATAATAGAAAAAAAATTAAAGAAAGAGACAATAGAAATATGAAACATAAGCTGGTTAGAGTGTTCATTGGACACAGGGAAAATTTCAAATTCATTTAAAAATTTTGGTAGCAATAGAGTTAAAAGTGAAATGACTTTTCTTCCCATAATAAAGAATATGCTGCCAGATTGACTCTTCCAGGGCTTTTTAGAGGTGGTGTCATGGAGTCAATGATTCACATAAACAGTGGAGAAACTGCATTTTTTGGTACACAGTTCTTTCTGAGAAAATGCAATAAGATACGTCTTGCTGATGCTTTCCTATGATGTAATCTCATTCCACAGAGTTGCATCTTACTGTAATCATCCCTAGAGAGAAGTGACTCAAGAAGATCCTCTGACCTAAAAGAAGAATTCTGTGGATAGACTGCATCCCATATTTTTAAAAATTTATTTTTAATGGAAAGAAAATTGCTTTATAAAATTGTGTTGGTTTCTGCCATTTATCAACATGAATCAGCCATAGGTATACACAAGTTCCTTCCTTTTTGAACCTCCTTCGCACCTCCTACCCCATTCCATCCATCTAGGTTGTCATAGGGCCCCAGTTTGTAGCCTATATTTTTAACGAAGAAAGAATCATCACCTTGCTGATCAGCTTCAGGATAGAGATGTGACTTTCAAAAATTCACTGGGAAGACCATGTGAGTTAAAGCAAATATGCTTGTGAAGATTTGTATTGGTGATTGTTCTCTTCACTCTTGGCCAAGCACAAAGAGGATTTATTTCCAGTTCTGACTCAGGAAAACGTATAGTTACAAAAAGAGGACACTAATAAATGGAGAAATATACCATGTTCATGGATTGGAAGAATCAATATAGTGAAAATGAGTATACTACCCAAAGCAATTTATAGATTCAATGCAATCCCTATCAAGCTACCAACAGTATTCTTCACAGAGCTAGAACAAATAATTTCACAATTTGTATGGAAATACAAAAAACCTCGAATAGCCAAAGCGATCTTGAGAAAGAAGAATGGAACTGGAGGAATCAACCTACCTGACTTCAGGCTCTACTACAAAGCCACAGTTATCAAGACAGTATGGTACTGGCACAAAGACAGAAATATAGATCAATGGAACAAAATAGAAAGCCCAGAGATAAATCCACGCACATACGGATACCTTATCTTTGACAAAGGAGGCAAGAATATACAATGGAGAAAAGACAATCTCTTTAACAAGTGGTGCTGGGAAATCTGGTCAACCACTTGTAAAAGAATGAAACTAGAACACTTTCTAACACCATACACAAAAATAAACTCAAAATGGATTAAAGATCTAAACATAAGACCAGAAACTATAAAACTCCTAGAGGAGAACATAGGCAAAACACTCTCTGACATACATCACAGCAGGATCCTCTATGACCCACCTCCAAGAATATTGGAAATAAAAGCAAGAATAAACAAATGGGACCTAATTAACCTTCAAAGCTTCTGCACATCAAAGGAAACTATCAGCAAGGTGAAAAGACAGCCTTCAGAATGGGAGAAAATAATAGCAAATGAAGCAACTGACAATTAATCTCAAAAATATACAAGCAACTCCTACAGCTCAACTCCAGAAAAATAAACGACCCAATCAAAAAATGGGCCAAAGAACTAAATAGACATTTCTCCAAAGAAGACATACAGATGGCTAACAAACACATGAAAAGATGCTCAACATCACTCATTATCAGAGAAATGCAAATCAAGACCACTATGAGGTACCATTTCACACCAGTCAGAATGGCTGCGATCCAAAAGTCTACAAATAATAAATGCTGGAGAGGGTGTGGAGAAAAGGGAACCCTCTTACACTGTTGGTGGGAATGCAAACTAGTACAGCCACTATGGAGAACAATGTGGAGATTCCTTAAAAAACTGGAAATAGAACTGCCTTATGATCCAGCAATCCCACTGCTGGGCATACACACTGAGGAAACCAGAAGGGAAAGAGACACGTGTACCCCAATGTTCATCGCAGCACTGTTTATAATAGCCAGGACATGGAAGCCACCTAGATGTCCATCAGCAGATGAATGGATAAGAAAGCAGTGGTACATATACACAATGGAGTATTACTCAGCCATTAAAAAGAATTCATTTGAATCAGTTCTAATGAGGTGGATGAAACTGGAGCCTATTATACAGAGTGAAGTAAGCCAGAAGGAAAAACACCAATACAGTATACTAACACATATATATGGAATTTAGAAAGATGGTAACAATAACCCTGTGTACGAGACAGCAAAAGAGACACTGATGTATGGAACAGTCTTATGGACTCTGTGGGAGAGGGAGAGGGTGGGAAGATTTGGGAGAATGGCATTGAAACATGTAAAATATCATGTATGAAATGAGATGCCAGTCCAGGTTCAATGCACGATACTGGATGCTTGGGGCTAGTGCACTGGGACGACCCAGAGGGATGGTATGGGGAGGGAGGAGGGAGGAGGGTTCAGGATGGGGAGCACATGTATACCTGTGATGGATTCATTTTGATATTTGGCAAAGCTAATACAATTATGTAAAGTTTAAAAATAAAATAAAATTAAAAAACAAAAACAAAAAGAAATGAAAAAGTGCCTGGGGATCTAAAAGAGACTTAGACTCCTTGCCTTTTCTTATTTTTCCATGTTTTTATTGGTCACTGTTCATACTGGGGGCAGAGTCTCTGGAGGATGGGATCTTTTCATGTAGAAGATACATAAAAATATCTCTTGAGTAAATGCTGAATTAGATTAAATAATTTGAAAGAGCAGTCAAGACTCTGGATTATTTTTGCTCTGTCAAAGGGTTAATTTAAAAAATTACCACCCACCTTTTCTGTAGTGAATTGCTCACAAATTGGGCCATGGAATTTTGACACTTGGAGTTAAAGTTAATGTGAGATAACAAAGAGGTTTCTATGTTAAACTGAGAGGTAGCTAAGTTCAAGTTGAGAACCATTGAGAATAGAGTCAAATAACCTTTTTTTAAAAAGATGAACATTGTTTTACTGAATATGCATATAAAAAAAACTACCACAGAAAAAATTGAATGATGCATACCTGCTTTCCTAATAATTTTAATTGAGTTTTAAAATATTTTAGTTCATTAATGAGACAAGATGAAATACTGACGTTTTGTCTGTGGAGTTATTAGCAGCATTTTTTTTCAATAAAATTATTATGGCAAACTTTGTTTTAAAATACTATAAAATCATCTTAGTCCTCATGTATTAAACTTAGAACAGGTTTATTTTTCTAAAAATTCAAGGCCTTTGTATTTCAAAATTATGAGATCAATAGGTTGGGGGAAAGTCTATTATTCATAACAGAAGGTTTGAGTATACAAACCTTTTCATCTAAGTCAGGAATTAAAAATACTTTGGCAAATGACTTTGTTTGAATGTAACTTCAGTTTTCAGAAATTAAAGGAATAGCACCAAAGTGTAAAAGCATTTTGAGTATACAAATAAAAATAGAAACAATCGAACAACTGGGAGGGTAAAAAAATCTACACATATATGCCTTTGACTAATGATCTAGTTGTTGCAGTTGAGTCACTAAGTCCTGTCTGACTCTTTTGAGACCACATGGACTGTATGTAGCCCACTAGGTTCCTCTGTCCATGGGATTTCCCAGGCAAGAGTACTAGAGTGGGTTGCATTTCCTTCTCCAAGGGGTCTTCCCAAACCTGGGATCAAACCCACATCTCCTGCGTTGGCAGGCAGATTCTTTACCACTGAGCCCAATTATCTAGTTACTTAAGGCTTTAATAGTTTGTTTTATCCCCTCAATATAAACATTGACTTCTAGAGTCTATTTCAACCTTCCACTAAGGATGCTAGTTGTGACACAAATCATTACTAAACTAAAACCACCTGTTCTGTTTAGAACTGTTAGTAAATACATAAGTGGTAAGGAATCTCTGAGCACAAACTGGGGCCCTCATAATGAAAATGGTAGAACCAAGAGAAATAAAGATAAATATCTAATTTAAGGTAACTCAACTAGAGCATATTTTTAGTTTAACGAATACTTTTACCTTAAATTTGCTGAAGCATAAACAATATTACACATTTTCTACGTAGACAATATGCTTATTCTGCATGCATATAATCTTGGGTCCTTCATATATTAGTCTTGGGTGTAAGTGACACCTACATTGCAGTAGTTTTAAGAGTTAAAAGGGGCCAAGAAATGAACAGTGCTGATAGTACTAAGTTACACATTTTAAAGTGACACCTTTTGTCCTCTGATATCATTTCCCAACAAGGTTATCATTGAAACGTCTTCCATTTGAAAGAATTGTATTTCTCAGTCAGCTAAAGTAGCTGACAACACAGTGTGAGTTGACATGTAGCTCCAGGTCCCCCTTTCTTTTTTTTTTTCTTTTCAGAGTTCTCTTAAAAGATTTTAGTTATCTGTCATCAGGCCCCGAGTTTAGATTCTCCCGAGCCAAAGCAGCTTGGAATGTGTTGGTGAAGAGGACACTCCAGACAGGACAATACGCCTGTCTGCGGGGTGAGCGTGAGGATGAGGGCGCCGAGGTTGGAGCGGTATTTCTTTGGCTGATGGAAGCCGTGGAGGGAGAGGGAAGCCCCTGGGAACGGATCCTGGTGCTGAAAGCGTGCACTTCAACCTTTCAGTTTGTACACAAGCCTCAGAGCAACAGCATTATCTGGCAATTGGCCTTCTTATGCCTAATTTTCAACCCACAAGTAGGAGTGAGGTTGTTGAGGATATCCTCACCCTTAGAGTAATTCACTTTGCATAATGACTCTACTTAGCACGTTAGGAGGGAGCCGCTGATGTCTAAGTGCCGATCTGCTCCGCAGTCATTACTGTGCACCCTTCAATTAAGCGGTCCAGATATGAGTTCTTTTAAGATAAACTGAAAGTGATTACAGCGTTGGTTGCATGGGTTTCACGTTTGTCACAACTCATCTAACCTTTAAAACAGGGAAATTTGTAAGTAAGTTATACCTCCATAGAGTTGATTTTAAAAAATATTTGGGAATCTCAAAGTGTGAAGAATGGCTACATAAAATAAGAAAGTTGCTGTCATCAGAGGTGTGCTAATTTCTATTATTGTTAAAGGAATCAACGTCTCAGTAGAGTTAACCATGTATAAGAAAAAGCAAAACTAGCCCATAATCGATGCATTTTACAATGGTTATATAAAAGAGTGTGACTCCTCTTTGCGCTATTGTATTCCCATGAATTTTCTTGGTTCACTGCACATAGTAGGTGCTCAATAAGTATTTGTGGAAAATTGACGTCTGAAGTTATAATCAGTAGCGTATAAAATGTCATTATGCATTGTCGTAAAATATTTTTTGAAATGTATGAAACAAAGAGAAATATTAATTTATTCAGTCTACAGCTGGAAAGATAGTATACAATTGCTTTGAAAATACTGTTCTTTGGATTTCCCAGGTGGCTTAGTGGTAGAAACTCCAGTGCAGGATATATGGGTTCAATCCCTGGGTAGGAAAGATCCCTGGAGAAGGAAATAGCAACCCTCTCTCGTGTTCTTGCCTGGGAAATCACATGGACAGAGGAGACTGGAGGCTACAGTCCATGGGGTTGCAAAAGAGCTGGACGCAAGTTAGGGACTGAACAACAACAATATCCTCTAACGCAAATACTTTTCTTGCTATTTGGCCATATTAGATGCTTGATGTTCAACCCTAGAAGTGAGAGTCAAGCTCATTAAAATGTGCATGTGTTAGAGTCTGATATGTCCTTTTAGAACCAAGGTATTTTCTGTTTACTTTTTAGTGTATTGTGTTTTCTACAACCTGATACATAACTATAGGCTTATTTGGGGAGATTGGTGGGAAAATAAAAAAATCTGAAACATTCAGTCTCTGTTTTTTTCAGGAGGGTGGCGGTGTGAGTGGGGTGAGTATGAGAGAAACTTTCTCCCTTATATCTAAAAATACTGCTCTGTATTGCATAGGTCATAACTGTTTTGAATAATTTGGAGAAGCACACTGAAGGAAGGATTATACCTTGATTTATGAAGAAGGCTTTGCCAATTTGGTTGCTTTCACAAGATGTTTATTTTAAGTGATTTACATTATGGAATCTAAAGAGAGCAAAAAAAGATAGTGAAAGGGAATAGGTGAATTTTCTCTGGTTGAGAGAGGATGATGAATAATGGTGATCATGTTTGAAGAAGATGATGGGTGATGATCACAGTATTTGGAGAAAATTAAGTATTTAGAGGGAGGTGTCTGGCTGGAGGCTTATCTGCTTATTTAGCAGCTCGAACTGATAGTTAAGACTGAAACTCAGGTGAGCATCTGACACTTGAGAACACAGGCCTGGAGAATATGTGAATGAAGGAAGAAATGCCTTTTGCTTTCTGAACTGTGTTTGTTTCTCCCTGAAACACTACGTAGTGGAAGGCACTGGAGCCATCATTTTGAACTGGCACATTTGAAACCCTGCATCAGCAATACTAAATATTTCAAATAATTAACTTAGTTTCTTGAAATATTTATAAAGTAAGATTTTTTCCTCGAATATTTCCTTGGATGCTCAACCTCAGAACTAACCAGATGTTAGTTCCAATCATATCTACCTTGTTTTCTTATAATGAAGTCTTAGTAAGTAAGATCACTTTACTTAATTTTTATATAGACAGAAAGAAGATGAATGAATACAGATTAAGCTCTGCAGTCATCATGAGCTCTTTATGGCTTAAAGTTTGGACCTGATGTTCTCTCTTACTAATTATGTTGACTCTCATCATAGACATTTCATTTTCATAATTTTCTCCACTACAGTGTACAGCTTCATGGCTGGGACAAGTTTAATTTTTCTGCACCACCCACAGTGTCTCCTACATAACATGACACTCACTGAATACTTCTGGAGTGATGAAATGAATAAGTTAACAAATAAATGCATGCATGTATACAAGTACTTACCATGGTTAAACACATCAGCTATTTCCATTTTCTCTTTTTTCCCTTTTATTATGCAATAATACCAAGGAATACCAAGGAAACTTGGTATCCTCCAAGTTTAGGCTGAGTACATGTCTTCTCAGATGGTTTCCATTTTTCAGTTTTCCTTGCAGCTAACATTGACCATATGACTAAATTTGAACCACTCCTATCTGATCAAAAAAGATGTTTTAATATTTCCAAACTGAGGACAAACTACTTCGGTTTCTACTCTTTTCTCTTCTTATCAACTGGGCCACTAACTTGATTGTGAGTCAACTCCCAACATGCAGAGGGTGATAAAAATTCTGAGATATGACAGAGCACTGAGATGGCATGACTCTGGACCTCAGAATGACAACTTGAAGAAGAATTTTCTTTCAGTCTGGCCCACCCAAACTGAAACAAGAGAGAGAAGTAAATATCTATTTCATTTAAACTGTTTTATTGTGCAGTCTTTTTTAATAGTAGCTTAACTTGTACACTATTATATTATTTACAACTACGTAGTATGTACATGCCAACCCATACCTATGAATTGAGTTAAAACGAAAAGGAAGAAAACTACATAAATGGCCCCATTTCTAAAAAAGTATTTTGCAATTATTTGCTTCACGTGTGAACATATAATATTTACATAGTAATTCACTATTTTCAAGACTGAAAAATGGATTGGTGTACAAGAAAGAGTTGAAAGTCAATTTGTTGATTTTGAGCTTGTGACAATCTTTCTGAGTCTCATTTTAAAAATCTATGCTTTGAGTGCTAAAGTGTTTATTATCTATAAAATCCTATGGATTCTTCTTATTTCATAGTAATACAAACTTTTAAGAATCCAATGAGATAAATTCCCAGTGATCTTGCACATAGCTAAAGTATTTCCAAATGTAGCCAAAGGGCTCATTAGAAAAAACTACATGTTCACTTAGAGTATTCCCACTACGGTCAATCATGAATATGTAACCTTATATTCCATTATTTAAAAGGATAAATAGCAAGGTGCCCAGTAGTTTTCTTGAGTCTTCTCCCTTTGTGATTTTGTCTTTGGATTCCAGTTTTTCTATTTGTATGACCAACCCAAGAGAATTTTCACTAGTATGTTGCTGCTGCTGCTCTTGCTTCAGTCATGTCCGACTCTGTCCGACCCCATAGATGGCAGCCCACCAGGCTCCCTGTCCCTGGGATTCTCCAGGCAAGAATGCTGGAGTGGGTTGCTATATCCTTCTCCAATGCATGAAAGTGAAAAGTGAAAGTGAACTCGCTCAGTCGTGTCGGACTCTTAGCGACCCCATGGACTGCAGCCCACCAGGCTCATCTGTCCATAGGATTTTCCAGGCAAGAGGACTGGAGTGGGTTGCCATTTCCTTCTCCATTCACTAGTATAAATGTAAGAAAGATGGAAATTAAACTTTTCATTGTTTTCTTCTAAATTTTACTATATAAAAAAATTCACATCTGAATCAAGAATATTTATTATAAGTGTATCAAAGGTTTTATTATTTTTAAAATTCTACCAATATTTGTCATTCCAAAATTATTGACAAATGCTATAAATATTAAAATAATTTTATGAGGCAATTATTGTGATTCAGTGGATAATACAAAGAGATTTCAGACATGATTCCTATCCTTAAGGTGCCTACAGACTCATGAGAAAATAGAGTATACACACAAAAATGAAAGGTAATGTTACAGATCATTTTTACTTGAGGAGATCAGATGTGAAAGAGACAGGAGGTAAATGGAGAAGCTGATATTTTCATACTGTAGATTTGAAATGGACTTTGAGGTATGAAGAGGGCCTTAACCAAGAGCCCTGAAATCTGGAGCCAGATGGAGATAAAGTGGAAATGTTTACATCATATTCGCAAAGCTAGAAATAGTTTGATTGAAATGAAGCAGTTGATTTGGTAGGGTAGATGTGGAATATAGGCTTTTGGGATCGTTCTGGGCCAGTTAACTCAGTTCTTCAAGGTGAACTTAAGGAATTTGGATTTCCTTCATTCTTTTGGGAAGAAAATGTACACGAACATCAGTGTCTTAGGAAGATTAATTTCAGAGCATTATGTTAAGGGGATTAGAGAAGAAAAACTGAAGCCATTGAATCTGTAGATAGCATTTAGTAGTATAGTCATTTTCACAATATGATTCTTCCTACCCAGGAACATGGAATATCTCTCCATATGTTTATATCATCTTTGATTTCTTTCATCAGTATCTTATAGTTTTCCATATACAGGTCTTTTGTCTCCTTCAATTCAGTTCAGTTCAGTTGCTCAGTCGTGTCTGACTCTTTGTGACCCCATGAACTACAGCACGCCAGGCCTCCCTGTCCATCACCAACTCCCGGAGTTCGCTCAGACTCATGTCCATCAAGTCAGTGATGCCATCCATCCATCTCATCCTCTGTCGTCCCCTTCTCCTCCTGCCCCCAATCCCTCCTAGCATCAGAGTCTTTTCCAATGAGTCAACTCTTCGCATGAGGTGGCCAAAGTACTGGAGTTTCAGCTTTAGCATAATTATTCCTAGATATTTTATTCTTTTTATTGCAACAGTAAATAGTAGTGATTCCTTAATTTCTCTTTCTGATCTTTGGTTGTTAGTATATAGGAGTGCAAGTGATTTCTGTGTATTGACCTTGTATCATGTGACTTTGCTGAATTCGCTGATTAGCTCTAGTAATTTTCTGATAATTTCTTTCAGGTTTTCTTTGTATAGTATCATGTCATCTGCAAACAGAGTTTTACTTCTTCTTTTCTGATCTGGATTCCTTTTATTTCTTTTTCTTCTCTAGTTGCCATAGCTAGGTCTTCCAAAACGATGTTTAAAAATAGTGGTGAGATTAGACACCCTTGTCTTGTTCCTGTTCTTAGAAGGAAAGCTTTTAGTTTTTCACCATTGAGAATAATGTTTGCTCTGGGCTTTTCATATTTGGCCTTTACTATGTTGAGGTAGGTTCCTTCCATGCCCATTTTTGAAGCGTTTTCATCATAAATGGATGCTGAATTTTGTCAAATGCTTTTTCTGCATCTATTGAGATGATCGTATGGTTTTTATCTTTCAATTTGTTGATTGATTTGCATATAGTGAAGAATCCTTGCATCCCTGGAATAAACCCGACTTGATCATGGTGTATGAGCTTTTTAATGTGCTGTTGGATTCTGCTTGCTGGAATTTTGTTGAGGATTTTTGCATCTATGTTCATCAGTGATATTGGCCTGTAGTTTTCTTTTTTTGTGTTATCTTTGTCTGATTTTGGTATCAGGATGATGGTGGTCTCGTAGAATGAGTTTGGAAGTCTTCCTTCCTCAATTTTTTGGAAGAGTTTCAGAAAAATAAGCATTGTTGCTGCTGCTGCTAAGTCACTTCAGTCGTGTCCGACTCTGTTTGACCCCATAGACGTCAGCCCACCAGGCTCTCCTGCCCCTGGGATTCTCCAGGCAAGAACACTGGAGTGGGTTGCCATTTCCTTCTCCAATGCATGAAAGTGAAAAAGTGAAAGTGAAGTCGCTCAGTCACGTCCGACGCTTAGCGACCCCATGGACTGCAGCCCACCAGGCTCCTCCATCCATGGGATTTTCCAGGCAAGAGTGCTGGAGTGGGGTGCCATTGCTCTTCCCTAAATGTTTGATAGAATTCCCCTGAGAAGCCATTTGGCCCCGGGCTTTTGTTTTGGGGGAGATTTTTGATCACTGTTTCAATTTCAGTGTTTGTAATTGGGTTGTTCATAATTTCTATTCCTTCCTGGTTCAGTCTTGGAAGGCTAATCTTTTCTAAGTGTCTGTCCATTTCCTCTAGGTTGTCCACTTTATTAACATATAGGTGCTCATAGTCTTTTCTTATGATCCTTTGTATTCCTGTGTTGTCTGTTGTAACCTCTCCTTTTTCATAATTTTATTGATTTGATTTTTCTCCCTTTTTTCCTTGATGGATCTGACTATTGGTTTGTCGATTTTGTTTATCTTCTCAAAGAAGCAGCTTTGAGTTTTATTAATCTTTGTTATTGTTTCCTTCATTTCTTTTTCAATTATTTCTGCTCTGATTTTTATGATCTCCTTCCTTCTGCTGACTGGGGATTTTTTATTCTTCTTTTTCCAGATGCTTTAGATGTAGCATTAGGCTGTCTATTGAATGCTTTTCTTGTTTCTTGAGATACGTACCCCAGTGTTCACTGCAGCACTATTTACAATAGCTAGAATATGGAAGCAACCTAGATATCCATTGACAGATGAATGGATAAAGGAGCTGTGGTACATATATACAACGGAATACTACTCGGCTGTAAAAAGGAATGCATTTGAATCTGTTCTGAGGTGGATGAAACTAGAACCCATTACACAGAGTGAAGTAAGTCAGAAAGAGAAATATAAATATAGTATACTGACACATATATATGGAATATGAAGACATGGCACTGATGAATTTATTTTCAGGGCAGCAATGGAGAAACAGACATAGAAAACAGACCTATGGTACATGGTGGGAGGAGAGGAGGGAGAAAGGGAGATGTATGGAGAGAGTAACGTAGAAATTTACAATACCATATATAAAACAGATGATCGGTGGGAATTTGCTTTATGACTCATGGAACTCAAACGGGGCTCTGCAACAGGCTGAAAGGTGGGATGGAGAGGGAGATAGGAAGGAGGTTTGGGAGGGAGGGGACATGGGTGTACCTATGGCTGATTCTTGTTGAGGTAAGAGAAAACCACAAAATTCTGTAAAGCAATTATCCCTCAATTAAAAAAAAATACTATGGGAAACTTATGTGTCCCCACATAATCTTTTATATTAAAAAAAAAAAACTGCAGTCAGAAAATTAAATTAGGGGAAAATTGTGGTTACCCAGGCAGGAGGAGGGGCTTCCCAAGTGGCACAATGGTAAAGAATCTGCCTGCCAATGCAGGAGATGCAGGAGACACAGTTCAGTCCCTGGGTGGGGAATCCCTTGGAGTAGAAAATGGCAACGTACTCCAGTATTCTTGCCTGGAAAATCCTGTGGGCAGAGAAGCCTGGTGGATTACAGTCCATGGGGTCCCAAATTGTCAAACATGACTGAGCATGCACACAGGTAGGAGGAAATATAGATGTGAACTAAGGAAATGGCAGAATGCACAACCTTAAGAAACTTGTTCTATTGACAATGAATTTGAATGCAATGTATCTTTCTTTTGGGTGCTTTTTTATGCTCCTTCCACTACTGTTCCTTAATTGAGCTGTGACTTCTCATGTTAACCCTGTATCTTTCATGGCTCTTTTACAATGAAAATTTTTTCTTTTTTCTTTTTCCTGTTTCTACAGTCTATTCATATATAGTATTTAATTTTTAAAATTTATTTTTAATTGAAGTATAGTTCATTTACAATGTTTCAGGTGTACAGCAAGGTGATTTAGTTATATATGTATAAATATATTTCAGATTCTTTTCCATTATATGTTATTATGAGATATTCAATATATCAATAGTTTCCTGTGCTATACAGTAGGTCCTTGTTTATTTATCTTATATATGGTAGTGTGTATCTGTTAAACCTAAATTTCCAATTTATCTCTTCCTTTTCTTCCCCTTTGGTAACCATAAGTTTCTTTTCTATGTCTGAGAGTCTATTTCTGCTTTGTAAATAAGTTTATTCGTATCATTCTTTTTAGATTCCACATATAAGTGATATCATATGTTATTTGTCTTTGTCTGATTTACTTCACTTAGTATGATAACCTCTATCCATATATGTTTCTGCAAATGGCATTATTTCATTCCTTTTATGGCTGAGTAATATTCCATTATATTTCTCCAAACTCTCCTCAGCATTTATTATCTTGATGGCTGTTTGAGAATTCTTATTATTTGTATTAGGAAAAGTAGTACTAGTAAGTATCATTTGGTAATAACTTTTGTTGATGACTTACCATGTCTATGCATATTGGGAGCAATTTACACATATTACCATATGTATTACCACATGCATATTACATGTTAAACCATATAAAAATTCATACAGAAAAAAGTGATTGAGCTGTAACTGCTTATGGTTCACTTAATGCTCACAGCAGTCATATGAGTTAGATACTATTATTATTTTCATTTTGTGCAAGGCAATTGCAGCATACAAAGCTCAATTTGTCTGATTGTAAAACCAGTATGTGGCAGAGCTAGAATGCAAACAGAAACAGTGTTTCCCCAGAGATCATGCTCTAAACCACCTGTTTGCTGCTATGTTGTTGTTGTTGTGATTCAGTTGTGTTTGACTCTTTGCAACCCTATAGACTGCAGCATGCCAGGCGTTGCACCATTTCCTGGAGCATGCTCAAACTCATGTCCACTGAGTCAGTGATACCATCCAACCATCTCATCCTCTGTCGTCCCCTTCTCCTCCTGCCCTCAATCTTTCCCAACATCAGGCTCTTTTCAGATGAGTCAGCTCTTTGCATCAGGTGGTCAAAGTATTGGAGCTTCAGCTACAGAACTAGTCCTTCCAATGAATACTCAGGGTTGATTGACTGGTTAGATCTCCTTGTGGTCCAAAGGGCTCTCGAGTCTTCTCCATCAATTCAGTTCAGTTCAGTCACTAGGTCATGTCCGACTCTTTGCGACCCCATGAATCACAGCACGCCAGGCCTCCCAGACCATCACCAACTCCCAGAGTTTACCCAAATTCATGTTCATCGAGTCTGTGATGCCACCAGCCATCTCATCCTTTGTCATCCCCCCTCCTCCTGCCCCCAATCCCTCCCAGCATCAGGGTCTTTTCCAAAGAGTCAATTCTTCGCTGAGGTGGCCAAAGTATTGGAGTTTCAGCTTCAGCATCAGTCCTTCCAATGAACACCCAGGACTGATCTCCTTTAGTCCTGGACTGGGTGGATCTCTTTGCAGTCCAAGGGACTCATCTTCTCCAACACCACAGTGCAAAAGCATCACTTCTTCGGCTCTCAGCTTTCTTTACAGTCCAACTCTCACAGCCATACATGACAACTGGAAAAACCAAGGCATTGACTAGACGGACCTTTGATGGCAAAATAATGTCTCTGCTTTTTAATATGGTATCTAGGTTGGTCATAACTTCTCTTCCAAACAGTAAGCATCTTTTAATTTCATGGTTGCAATCACCATCTGCAGTGATACTGGAGCCCAAAAAAATAAAGTCTGACACTGTTTCACTGTTTCTCCATCTATTTCCCATGAAGTGATGGGACCAGATGCCACGATCTTAGTTTGCTGAATGTTGAGCTTTAAGCCAACTTTTCACTCTCCTCTTTCACTTTCATCAAGAGGCATTTTAGTTCTTCTTCACTTTCTGCCATAAGGGTGGTGTCATCTGCATATCTGAGGTTATTGATATTTCTCCCAGCAATCTTGATTCCAACTTGTGCTTCTTCCAGCCCAGTGTTTCTCATAATGTACTCTGCATATAAGTTAAATAAGCAGGGTGACAATATACAGCCTTGATGTACTCCTTTTCCTATTTAGAACCAGTCTATTGTTCCATGTCCAGTTCTAACTGTTGCTTCTTGACCTGCATATAGGTTTCTCAAGAGGCAGGTCAGGTGGTCTGGTATTCCCATCTCTTTCAGAATTTTCCACAGTTGATTGTGATCCACACAGTCAGAGGCTTTGGCATAGTCAATAAGGCAGTAATCGATGTTTTTCTGGAACTCTCTTGCTTTTTCGATGATCCAGCAGATGTTGGCATTTTGATCTCTGGTTCCTCTGCCTTTTCTAAAACCAGCTTGAACATCTGGAAGTTCACGGTTCATGTATTGCTAAAGCCTGGCTTGGAGAATTTTAAGCATTACTGTACTAGCGTGTGAGGTGAGTGCCATTGTGTGGTAGTTTGAGCATTCTTTGGCATTGCCTTTCTTTGGGATTGGAATGAAAACTGACCTTTTCCAGTCCTGTGGTCACTGCTGAGTTTTCCAAATTTGCTGGCATATTGAGTGCAGCACTTTCACAGCATCATCTTTCAGGATTTGAAATAGCTCAACTGGAATTCCATCACCTCCACTAGCTTTGTTCGTAGTGATGCTTTCTAAGGCCCACTTGACTTCACATGCCAGGATGTCTGGCTCTAGGTGAGTGATCACACCATCATTATTATCTGGGTTGTGAAGATATTTTTTGTACAGTTCTTCTGTGTATTCTTGCCACCTCTTCTTAATATCTTCTGATTCTGTTAGGTCCGTACCATTTCTGTCCTTTATCGAGCCCATCTTTGCATGAAATGTTCCCTTGGTATCTCTCATTTTCTTGAAGAGACCTCTAGTCTTTCCCATTCTGTTGTTTTCCTCTATTTCTCTGCATTGATCCCTGAGGAAGGCTTTCTTATCTCTCCTTGCTATTCTTTGGAACTCTGCATTCAGATGCTTATATCCTTCCTTTTCTCCTTTGCCTTTCACTTCTCTCCTTTTCACAGCTATTTGTAAGGCCTCCCAAGACAGTCATTTTGCTTTTTTGCATTTCTTTTCCATGGGGATGGTCTTGATCCCTGTCTCTTGTACAATGTCATGAATGTCTGTCCATAGTTCATCAGGCACTCTGTCTATCAGATCTAGTCCCTTAAATCTATTTCTCACTTCCACTGTATAATCATAAGGGATTTGATTTATGTCATACCTAAATTGTCTAGTGGTTTTCCATAGTTTCTTTGATTTAAGTCTGAATTTGGCAATAAGGAGTTCATGATCTGAGCCACAGTCAGCTCCTGGTCTTGTTTTTGCTGACTGTATAGAGCTTCTCCATCTTTGGCTGCAAAGAATATAATCAATCTGTTTTTGGTGTTGGCCATCTGGTCATGTCCATAGTAGGGTCTTCTCTTGTGTTGTTGGAAGAGGGTATTTGCTATGACCAGTGCGTTCTCTTGGCAAAACTCTATTAGGCTTTCCCCTGCTTCATTCCATACTCCAAGGCCAAATTTGCCTGTTACTCCTGGTGTTTCTTGACTTCCTACTTTTGCATTCCAGTCCCCTTTAATGAAAAGGACATCTTTTTTGGGTCCACTGGAGAAGGGAATGGCAAACCACTTCAGTATTCTTGACTGGAGAACCCCATGAACAGTATGAAAAGTCAAAATGATAGGATACTGAAAAAGGAACTCCCCAGGTCGGTAAGTGCCCAATATGCTACTGGAGATCAGTGGAGAAATAACTCCAGAAAGAATGAAGGGATGGAGCCAAAGCAAAATTGATATCCAGTTGTGGATGTTACTGGTGATACAAGCAAAGTCCAATGCTGTAAAGAGCAATATTGCATAGGAATCTGGAATGTTAGGTCCATGAATCAAGGCAAATTGGGAGTGGTCAAACAGGAGATGGTAAAAATGAACATCGACATTCTAGGAATCAGTGAACTAAAATGGACTGGAATGGGTGAATTTAACTCAAATGACCATTATATCTACTACTGTGGGCAGGAATCCCTTAGAAGAAATGGAGTAGCCATCATGGTCAACAAGTGTCTGAAATGCAGTACTTGGATGCAATCTCAAAAACGACAGAATGATCTCTGTTCCTTTCCAAGGCAAACCATTCCATATCATGGTAATCCAAGCCTATGCCCCAACCAGTAATGCTGAAGAAGTGAAGTTGAATGGTTCTGTGAAGACCTACAAGACCTTTTAGAACTAACAGTCAAAAAAGATGTTCTTTTCATTATAGAGGGATGTCTTCTCCATACCACAGTTCAAAATTATGAATTCTTTGGCAATCAGCCTTCTTTATGGTCCAAATCTCATATCCATACATGACTACTGGAAAAGTATGTAGCTTTGACTATACAGAGTACCAAACCTTTATGTCTTATATAATATCCCAACAATCTTTGGAAATATATACATTCCCATTTTAAAGATAAGAAAACTGAGGCACAGAAGCGTAACTTGCCAATGGTTATCCACTATTTAGGAAAGGATAAGATTTGAACCTAGTTGTGTCTGACTACAGAAATGTTAACAGGCAGTCTCTGTACTTCACAAGGAGGGAGGAGGTAAGATTGGAATCCTTTTGTCTTCCTATTGATGATCTGAAGAGATTATTCTAAAATTCTTTTCTTTTTTCCACTTTCCTACTTGATTTACGGACTTTGTCAACAACCAAAAGTGTTCCACATCTGCAGTCTTATGTTTTGAAATTTTTTCCTGACACTACAGCTTGCTGTCCTTCTATCTCTATCATGCCTACTAAGCGTTGCTCTTGGCTTTAAACTGACATCAATTCCCTAATCACATTTTATTTTACTCATCTATTATACTCGTTCTTGTTTTCCTTCATAGTCAAATCACAACGGACACTACAGTTAATTCGCCTTTACTTTCTTTTTATTTTCTGTTTCTGAATGCCATTGACACTTTTGTTTCACTTTGCTAGTTAACTCTCACCTTGGTTCAACCAAACTATCTGTTTTCTCTAATTTTGTTCTTACGCAAGTTGGACATACCTGGAGTAAATTGCAGAACCATGTGGCTTGACTTCAATTTAAATGTATGATTTCCAATGTGAGTTGAACCCTTGATACCACGCAGCAATCTTTTAAAAAGTCATTTAACTCATTTTTATTCAAGCTTCCAAATACATTAAGTTGTTTCAAACTATTTCTTCTGATCTTAAGCTGATGATTCCTTTCCTACTCTTCAATTTCAATCCTTAACTCAGTGATAAATTAAAACTTTGTGTTTCGTCAGTTTTATGACCACATTTGCTTAGCTATTCTTTCAACCAAATATTTCATCCTACTCAGAAAAAAAGATAGCTCTCAACTTCCCCTTTCCTTCTAAGATAACCCTTCTCCCAAAATTTCATCCTCTTCTAGGACTTTGAGCATTAAATTATGCCTTCTCTTTTGAATTAAAAATCTACCACTCATTTTATTTACTTATTTTGAAAGCACTTTAAAAAAAATTATTTACTTATTTTTGACTGTGTTAGATCTTTGTTGCTACATGTGGGCTTTCTGTCGTTGTGGGGAGTGGGGGCTACTCTCTAGCTGTGATGTGCAGGCTTCTCATTGCCGTGGCTTATCGTATGGAACACAGGCTCTGGGGCACACAGGCTGCAGTAGTTATGGCTCATGGGCTCTGGAGCGCAGGCTCAGTATCTGTGGGGCACCGGCTTTGTTGCCCTGCAGCATGTGGGATCCTCCAGACCAGGGATTGAACCAGGGATCCAAATTGGCAGGAGGATTCTTAACCACTGAACCACCAGGGAAGTCTTCCCACTCTTTTTAAGTGAATCTCTTATTGCTTAAAAACTTACTCAAGGCTTCAGCCATATCTCCCTAAAAAAGAAAAAAAAAACATCTGCCCTTGGTCTGGATTCTATGAAGACTTTTCTAGTTAAAGTTGCCAGCTCTGCCTGAGAGCCATAAGGTGTTCTCTAAGTCTTGAACCATGACTGTCTTAGCGCCTCTCACAAAATGCTTCCTCAACTTTTCTAGATCTTCCGACTCTCATCTCAAACTCTACTTGCAATTTAGAGCCGGACCGTGCTCCTTATCCCATGAACTCAGCGTTGCCTTTACTTTATGCTGCCTTTAAAAAAAATATGTAAATCCCCTAGTGGAGGATTCTCCAGGTTTATGACTGGGATGTAAATAATTCTTTCACTAACTGCTACCCTAACTCCTTTATGGCTCTTAGGCAGAGTTGGCAATTTTAACTAGAGAGTTTAATTCACCTTAATGTTCAAAATCAATATTAGTAGCTCATTTCTATCTGCCAAGTTCAAGACCAGTTTTTGCTTCCTATAATCTCTTCAATGTTAAAAGATATGCTCTTTTGTTTTCTTATAAAATTTGTTTTTTATCCTAAGTTGCCTTTCTTGGCTAACAGTCTTTTCTATTTGGACACCAAGTTAATGACCTCATATTAATCTGGAATATCATCACATTGTTTATGAATTTCGATCTCCACTTAGGTAATTAGTTACTTAAAGACAGATACTTTGCTACTGTCATTTTTGAATGAACTCTACCTGGAATTTAAGGTTTAATATTTATAAATGAAAGTATAAAGAGAAAACAGATTAAAAATTATTAGCAACATTTTAGGAATCATGGGTGATGCTCAGGTTTGAGTCTTGGTAATGAGAAGAAAGGTTTTGTCATTAGTACTCAGGGAGGGAAGGAGGAAACATAAAGTCATGGCTTGCTTTTATTATTAAACAATTATTAAACAATAAGTCCCCTAGATGTAAACGAGCTGCATTCCAAGAGTGCATTCATAAGTCCAATTTGTTTGTGTAAGTCTAACAGTTAGGCTAGGTACCCAACAGAATTGACTATAGAGTACTGTACTGTAATAGAATTATAATACTTTTCATACAAATAATACATAAAAAGCAAACATGAAAAATAAAGGAAACATTTTTAATCTTTTGGTACAGTGCCTTGAAAAGTACAGTACAATAGCTGGCATACTTAGGCTGGCATTGAGTGAACAGGGAAGAAGAGTTAGTGACAGGAGGAGGGAGAAGAGGTGGGAGATGGTGGAGCTAAAGGATCATCAGCAGAGGGAAACAGAGGGCAAGCTGCGCTTTCACTCACACCTGATGTCAATGGAACACATATGTGCATCTTTGAATTTGCAACTTGAAGTTTTATACGGAGACTTACTGTGTTTGGAACTATATAAAATATATGACACACATATATAATATATAAGCTCTGGACTTGACAAAGAAATTTGGTCATACTCACTGAAGAAAAGGATGGGAATGACATCTTTAGAACTTTGATGCAGGTAAATAGAAAAGGAGAAATGGTTCAAAACTTTTAACAGTGATCAATTGTTTCATTTTGGTACCATTATAGACATAGAGACTTCCAGGAAGATTATATGTTTATACAGTATTTTGGATCAAAGTTGAATATCCTAGGGGGAGAAAGTCTCTGAAGATATGTTTTGACAACTTATGAAAAGCTAACGAGACAACTCTTGAACTGAAACACTGTCTGGTCCAAAACTCAAAATTGATAGCAGAATGGTGTTTTGACAACAGCCAAGGAAAGATACTTTTGTAAGGAGGTGATCAGCCATATTGAAAGAAATTAAATTTTAATTTGAATGAAGTAAAACAACAACAACAACACACTATCTCGCTTGATTGAATGACCTTGCAGAACAAAACTATAGTAGAATGAATGATATCAGCCACAGAATGAGAAGTAGCAGGTAGTTAAGGAGAAACCAATGATGGAGATAGTGAACAGAAGTCACCCTTTAAGAAACTGGTAGGAAAAGGAAGGAGAAACATAAGATACTGATTCAAGGAGTAACAAAGTAAAAATAGTTTTATTTTAACTTCTTTTCCTTTTTGTTCTTTTTCTGTTTTCTTTCTTTTAATTTGGTGGGAGTAGAGTAGGAAAGGGAGTCCTCTGTTCACAGGTAGATTAAAAAGAGGTGGAGTAGAAGAGGAAGATGAAAAGGGATAATTGAGCATGAACCAAATTTAATGAATAGCTATCTTGGAAGATGCTCTTGGGTTAAATATAGCCCAGTTGGTGGTGGGTAAGTTATTCCATAAGAGCCAGGCTGCGAATAGCTCTTTCTCAAGGGCATAATGCTACTTTGGTGGCCTGAGTCCAGAATTCTGAGGTGATTTTTTTCCTTAAGTTGGGATGTTCAAGCATGTAGAGATCTAATCCTACCCGTGACCTTTACATACCTTACTTTGTGGTTTTAAAGAAAATGGGCTGAGACAGTGAATAGAAACCACATCACAGTTTGGGTGCTGGCTAGCACATAGCAAACAGGATTTGTAATCTTGTTTATTTTAGTGTTTTTTGCTAACAGTTTATTTGGGAAACACAAAATTAGTATTTGCTCAACGCAAATCATAGAGATTTTATCATGGTAATAAATTAAAATAAAATATCTAGAGAAATTGAAGGAACTACATTAATATCTTATTGTAAATTTCTTTTGTGAATATAAATTCATAGATCCTAACGTAATCTATCAATTTTCCATGTGAAGCCTCCCATACAAAACAAAGAATTGTCTGGTGTTATTAGGTTTTATCGTATTGGCAGCACTCCTGTATTTATATGTCTTCTCTAGTTTAGGGGAAAGTTTTAAACCATTTCATTCATTAGTAAGCAATATACATTAGTATGTATACCTGACTATATACAAAGAGTTGGAAACAACTTCGTGACTGAACACACACACACACACACACATTAGTATGTATTTTTTTTGATGATTTAACAAATTCAGAATTCATATTTATTTTAAAATACCCTTTTAAAAGTTATAATTTTATGTAACACAACTGATTCCTATATATACAACATATTTGGGTTTTAGCATCTTCAAGTCTATAAAATGCCTATGACTGATCTAAGCTGTTTTCCATAAAAAGTTAAAATAATGATGCCACATAATGGCACAATTATGCCACATAATGAAACAGTCTTTATCTAATAATTAACACTTACACGTCCCCAAATTAGAATGTAAATAAAGAAATGACAGTTTTTTTCATTATTGAGAAGTATGTGCATTTCTGACCCAGGAAAATGCCTAGAACTTTGTAAATCCATTCAATCCTTCAGAAAAAAGTGATTGTTTCTTGGTGCTGTCATCATTTGTAAAGAGATTAATAGAAGTTGACAACATGTGTCATTTATATGTCAGGCTGGTTAGCAAGATCTTTTGATATGCAGAATTATTTGTCAGCTAACACCTTACTAGTTCTCTCTTCACCTTTGAGTGGATCTGTCTACTCTGGTCATTTCTATCTGTATCTGATAGTGGGGCTCAAGCACAGTTCAGCTCCATGAATTTTGCATTCCTCTTTTATTACTCTTTTTAAGAAACACTCAACAAATCTTATTTTTAAAATACGTGTTAAACTTTTATCTGCAGTAGCCCAGGAAAATGAGGTAGAAGATGGCACAAAGGATAGGTTCTAGTATTCATCTTGAACACTTGGGGAATTCACCTCCATTACTTGCACGATTCTTTTAGTTTGGTATCTACTTATTTCAATTTAAATGTGTAATATTTGTAATATCAATTACACAGTAATATATAGTATTTAAAATTTTTAAAAATTAACTCACTGAAGACATGTTACTGCTACTGGTACTAAGTCACTTCAGTTGTGTCCGACTCTGCGCAACCCCATAGATGGCAGCCCACCAGGCTCTACCATCCCCGGGATTCTCCAGGCAAGAACACTGGAGTGGGTTGCCATTTCCTTCTCCAGTGCCTGAAAGTGAAAAGTGAAAGTGAAGTTGCTCAGTCGTGTCTGACTCTTAGCGACCCCATAGACTGCAGCCTAACAGGCTCCTCCGTTCATGGGATTTTCTGGGCAAGAGTACTGGAGTGGGGTGCCATTGCCTTCTCCAGACATGTTACTAAGAGCTTTCAATTTTATATAGGTATCTGACCCCAAGATAGTTTAGAACTTCAGCATTTCACAGACTAAAAAATCTGACAAGCAACAAATCCAACAAAGGAAGAAAATTTTTTTCACTAATTCCAGTCTTTTCACTTGCTTTATTTTTATAGTCTTGAAAGTCTTTATTGTAGTGCAGTTATGTTAATAGAAGATAAATCTGTGAACTTAGCTAAAAGTAATTTCTTGAGATATGTTATTTTTTGGAGTGTTGTCAGTGAATTCAATCCTATGTTTTCTGGGATTTGTAACAGTCAATGCAATTCCTGTTCATTATCAAAGTCACTATGCTTCTATTTTGATGAGGTGTAAAATTAATATGTCACTGTTTTAAGAGTCTATACTGAGTGATATAAGAAGTTAGAAAGGAGAGATTTCGGGGATCGTATTTTTTTTGCCTAACAGTTTATTTAGAGAACTGCATCCCTCATATTCTAAGTGGACATGTAAATCATTAGTTATTTTTTACTATCAATATTATTATATGGCATCACGGACTCGATGGACCTGAGTTTGAATGAACTCTGGGAGTTGGTGATGGACAGGGAGGCCTGGCATGCTGCAATTCATGGGGTCGCAAAGAGTCGGACACGGCTGAGCGACTGAACTGAACTGAACTGATCTGATTAGATAAAATGGAGAGTCTTAATGTAGATATGTAAGTCATTAGCTTTTTTTTACTATTAATATTAATATTGTTGTTATTAGATAAATTGGAGAGTCTTATCTATTTGGAAGTTGCTGCCTCTAAATATTTTTATAACAATTAGTCATGCAATGGATTTTTCATTGACTGGGGAAACAAAATTGTACTAATATGCATTTCTAAAGCAGGGTATAAACTTTTATAGGTAAAGGGAGTATATTTTCTGTGTGTTATAATATTAAAATTCTTAGAGTAAGTCTAATATTTCAGGGGAAAAAAAGCCTTGTATATCTTATGCCATTGATTACATATACTTGCCAGTATCTCAAACTCAACTTGCAATTCTTATTATAACTTTATCTGATTTTCCATTGAATTTGATTTTGATACATTTCAAAATTACAATAAGTCATTTTTAAAAAAAGATTTTCTCTTTTATGCTTATAGCCTATGAAAAACACTTTAAAGTTATATTGATGAAAAGATTCTTTTTTGCTCTGCCCAATACCTTTTCTTGAACTGGCAATTAAAGGGTTATTTAATTGGAGAAGTTCAGAGTCAGATCAGCATTCCCAGTGGCACATATCTTTAGCAATAAGTGTGGAAGCCAACTCGGAAGAAACACGTTTGAAGTAGCAGAACTAATCATGCAGAAGCAATTTGCGATTTTCTCTCTCAGCCTAGATAAAACAGAGCATTATGACATTGGCTGCACTGAGCAAGGTCAATTTACTGTGAAAAGCCAGCTATAGATTCCAACTTCAAATAGACTTTTATCCTGCATAGCTAAACCCAGGATTTACTCTCCTGCTCACACTACAGAATGGGCAGAATGGAGTGGACAATTCAATTAGGAAGCATCCGTACTTGTCATTGCTCCTTTTTTTTTTTTTTTTTTTAACTGTTTCAGATAATCAGTTTGTAACTAGATCTTAAGATTTCTCCCTGCCACATGCCCCTTCCACCTGGGAATGAAGTAGAAATGTTTGTTGTTCATGTTCTGTGCAATAAAGTTTATTTGATAGTGTTTCCAGATTTAATTGGTAAGAATTTACCAATTACCTTTGGAAAGTTCAATGCTGATTTTCTTTTATTGTATTTAATTATGTTTTGGCTTTAAGATGAAAGATTTCTGTCAGAAATATACACAAGACTGTCTTTACAAAAATATAGCTTATTAAAAGTATGAAAGAACCTTTTCAGTTTAGCATTTATGTAATGTGCTATATGAATATGTCATGGTTATTCCTAATACGGGAACCACTACATAAAGATGATCCTACTTTCATTGTACTAGATGTAAAATTTGCATTAATTTTTGGAAATGATTATATTTATGGGAGCAATCATATAAATTGTTCAGCTAATCCCAGTGAATAAACAGTATATTTTCTTAGCCATGAGGAAAAATACTCTTTTACCTTCTTTTTTGGCTGAAGTCCAGACTAGATTATTCTTATGAAAAATTAAACAAGAGTGTACCTTAATTAGCTGTTCAAGGATCTAGCCATCTGGAATATCCATGTTTAGTGCATTTAACTTTATTAAGTGCATCTGATAGACTCTTTGGGTCATAATTCATACTGGTAATGGTGTCAATAATCAATTTTGTTCAAAATACCATGAAAGTGGGATGGAACTTGTTCCCAGAAGCTGAGACAGAAAGTAAATGAAGACATGATTAAATGTCATTGTTATTATAGTTCATAGTAAAAGGTATACATCTATATCTAAGGCACAATAGCTGTACAAATTGATGTACTAGTCAACAGTTTTCTGGACCATATTCTGGTGCTCCTGTTAAAAGACAGGCAGGTGATAGAACTCCACAGTGCTGACACTGGGTCCTGGAACACTGTGGAAGTCAGTGTGTTAATGTTTTCATTGGCTTACTGCAATGCTGAGGTCAGGCAGAACTCACTGGTCTCCTGCTTCTGCCGACCCAGTGATTGACAGTAATGCAATGTTCTTTTAGAATTTATGACTCTGGGTAAAGGACAGAGTGAAATATGTGACTCAGGTCAAAAATTAGGACAAAGAATATCAGAGATGAGATGTTCATTTTAAATACAAGTGTAGAGTCATTAGTTTTTAAAGTTGTGTTTTCCAATTCAAACTTGAGATAATTGAAAACAGATATATTTTCCCCCTATGGAGGCTAAAGTTTCTCTTAATAAGTCAAAAACATATTCAAAATTTAAAGCACATATGTGAAAATTAAGTTTGCTTTCTAATTTTTCAAATAGGCATTTTGGATCATTGGGATATTCATCTATTTCTTTTTTGCTCTGTGGGGTATTTATTATCTTAGATAATTCTCCATAATTTAGGATCTGTTGTGAATTTATTATAGTTAGGGCTGGTGTGTTGGAACCTTTGTATTTCCATTGTCCTATAGAATAACCCAATTCTATTCTATATGACAAAATGTAATCTAGTCAGTGATTGCATATGCTGTATTTTCACATAAGCAAAATTTAGATTTTTAAAAAATATATTACAATATATAGTATTTATTTTGAATAAAAATTTTATATATGTATATTATTCTGTAATTGTGATGAAAGCATTGTGATAGCTGTGCACTAAAATAAATGAGGTGGTCACATCATAGTTCTCAGCCTTACTAGAATCACCTGGCTAGCTTCAAATTATATTGTGATTGGTCTCATTCCAGAAAGTTGTAATTTAATCGATCCAGGATATTGTCTGGCTAGACTATTTAGAAAATAAAAAATGCCAACCATTTCTTGATCTATATAACTTCAATTTACTGGTTAAATTTTTGCAAATCTAGGGGCTAATATAATAAATTTTAAGATTTTTTTCTCTATTATTTAGCTTAATCATTTATTTAATTCTTCAGTTTGCCTAAGTATACCCTAAATTATAATGTATTTGTGTGTGTGTGTCTATATATATCTGTGTGGAGTATGTGTTTGTAGGTGTGTTTATGTGTGGAGTAGACTAATTTCTCAGAAATAGGTTTTAATGCAAACATTTCAGTGTTGCCTACATGAAAGAACTTTTAAAGTACTATTTGAAATGCACCTATACAGCTTGTTTCTTTAAATTATTTGCAATGGCAATTTTATGTTGAATAAAATTATGTAGAAAATGATATAGTAGATGTGAAAGTGCTTTTAAAGTTAAAAATATTGAGCAAATGTGAAGTACTGGTAGTAGGTACTATTGTATATCAACAAATTTCCTTAACTGAGTAGTCTTTATGTTCATAGTCAATCATAATCCAAGCATTCTCATCATGATGGATGTTTTAAGTAACTTCTTATGTAGTCTGTTTGACATTTTACATTTTATCTAACTTAGTCAAGTCTTCAATATTCTGGTTGTGTGTGTGTGTATGTGAATGTGTGTCTGTGTGTATGTGTTCATCTTCAAAATAGGGTGTTGGCAGCATAAACATGGTACTGGTCGTGCCCCTGCACTCAACACCCACCAGAATGGTGGGCAAACTGCTTAAGCCCCGCCTCTGGTCCAACCCTCACTCCATATAAGGGACAATCTCTCCCCCACCCCAGCGAGCAAGCAAAGGAACCAGTTGTTTGTTGCTCCCCCCAGCCCTGGAACAGCAAGGGCCCCAGTAAAGCTTTGCCTAAAAAAAAAAAAAAAAAAAAAATGCAATCTCTAGTGTAGTACATATTTTGCATTTGGATAATCTAATCATGACAGGTTAATACTCTTGATTTAATGCCCAAATAAGATACCTCTTCAGGCTTAGTAATTATCCAACAAGTTATGAAATTGTTTCACTTTCTAACCTGCCATGGCCAAGATAGTTGACTTACATAATGCAGTTTAATTACACTTAAAATTGTACACACCCCTTCAGAAAGAAATGTATTCCTGAGAGAAGACAGCAGTCTGTGACAAAGCCAACTTTCTGCCTCTCACTGGAAGTGAATGTACCAGCAAACATCAGTCTTATCTTGTTTGCATTTTGAAGAACAGCTTTATTTGTAATTTCTTACAATTTAATTGGCAACATAATGTTTATCAACTGTAAATGCAGCAAATGAACAAAATAGAGTCAAATCATCATCTCCACCACTTTTGTTCTCATCGTAGAAAATAGTCTTATCTCTGCAGAAGACATCAAAGCTGTTGGGATAAGCCACATGCAGTACAGTGTCCTTGAAAATATCAGGCATGCAATCGCTTAAAAAAATTGAACTACAAGTTATGCTTATTTGATACTTCATGGTGAGTTTTAATCATTAGGTGTAAAATTAATAATCTTAAATGAACAAATAAAGCAAGAGAATAGCTATTTTGAGCGACATGATACTTGCCTCAACCTCCCAATATTTGGAATAAACTTCCAGTAAAAGTCAAGCAATTAAAAGGCAAGTTCTGCATGCTGCTGCTGCTAAGTCGCTTCAGTCATGTCTGACTCTGTGTGACCCCATAGACGGCAGCCCACCAGGCTCCCCCGTCCCTGGGATTCTCCAGGCAAGAACACTGGAGTGGGTTGCCATTTCCTTCTCCAATGCATGAAAGTGAAAAGTGAAAGTGAAGTCGCTCAGTCGTGTCTGACTCTTCGTGACCCCATGGACTGCAGCCTACCAGGCTCTTCCATCCATGGGATTTCCAGGCAAGAGTACTGGAGTGGGGTGCCATTGCCTTCTCCGAAGTTCTGCATAGAAAGGTAGAAAAGAAAAATGACAAAGGCATGAAATTTTTAGAAAACTATAGAAAATGAGCAGAGACGCTGTACTCATACTGGATCACAACTCATTTGTTCAAATTTTATAGGAAAATTTCCTTCCTCGAATTGAGATACTCAGCTAAGTGTGTTTGTGTAAGAGAGAGAGAGGGAGGGATACAGAGAGACAGAGAGAGGGAAAGACAAGAAGGAGACAGAGATAAAAAACAGTAAATGCTGAGAGAAGGGTACAAAATAACAGATGACATTTGTTTTTTAAAGTGAACACTAGAACCAGAAGAAGCAAATAAAATGACTGGCTTTGTAATGCCCATAGAAACCTAGTGGAGAAAATTTTTTCATCCAAGAGACTTAGAACGATGGGATATACCAGCCCACTGAAACAAAAATGTTGTCCCTCACTTCTGAATTTTACTTTTGAACAGAGAGAAATGGAATTTGCTTATTGAGGAATACTGACTTTAAGTAATCCGCAGTCTTTGAAATAGAGATTATTCAGAATTATGGGTAAAAAGAATAAACCAGGAAATTAACAAACAACCAAATGTAGTTTTTGTTTATCTGCAGGGATCCGTATCTCTTTTTTGGTTCTAACCACATTTAAGCCTAGAGTTCCCCTTCATGGGAGTAAGTAAATTCTGAAAGTCCTGTCACCAGGTAAAAATTTTGTCTGCTTTAAGAATACTGAAAATTGGGGTAGCTAGTATATTTCAATTCATTATTAAACAGCAGTTGATGTTGTTGCTTTCTTCTGTGACCTGTCTTCTACTGCTGTTTTCCAGTTGTTACTTTGGGAAGTCAGTGTTAGCACTTCTGAGAAGTGTTTATGTTTACCTCTTTACTTAAAAGTATTTGAAAGCTTTTCTTTTTTATTTTTCATCCCCATGAAGGATACTACAGGCACCAGTACAAGGATGAAAAGAAATTGCAGGCACAAGGGCATTAGCTAGTGAGGGAAGAACAATTCAGTAATGTCAGGAGTGTTGGGCTTCTATGAGAGCCAGGTATGGTACTGACCTTGATGGTTTAAAAACCTCTGAGTATTTCTGATTAGCTCACTATAAAGTGACACAATCTTAAGTGTTCAGGATGGTCTATCTTGGAATAACTGATGTCTATATTTTAAAAACTTTAATGTTAAGACTGAAAGAATGGGAAAGTTAGAAAACAGCATAGTTATGTGGGATGGTAGGCAATGGAGTGTCAGAATACTATATTTATTTAGACAAACTTCAGGCAGATGGCAGTAAACTGTTCTTTTTTCCTAAAAATATCCATGTATTACAACAACATTTTGGCAGATGGAAGTAAAGTATTTTGATAAAGGAGTACCCTTTTTTTTTTCTAATTAACTCAAAAGCATTGTTTGGAGCAGCAGTGGCCCAATATTTAGTTGAATACAGGTCTGCCTTCCTTAGGCTTTCCAGGTGGCTCAGTGGTGAAGAATCTGCCTGCCAATACAGGAGATATGGTTTTGGTCCTTGGGTCAGGAAGATCCCCTGGAGGACGAAGTGGCAACCCACTCCAGTATTCATGCCTGGAGAATTCCACGGACAGAGGAACCTGGCTTGGTGGGCTATAGTCCATGGGGTTGCAGAGTCAGACACGACTGAGCGATCATTGCTTTCCTCAGTAGACAGTAGCATCCTGAGGACAAGGACTGTTTCTTATGTAACCGTGTCTCTCTTCTATCCAAAGCAACATGAGGTACACAACTTAATACAGTATTATAGATGGAACTTCTGAATCTAGGTGGGAGAGGACATGGTGAAGTAGAAGTTATGACTCATCTTAAGATTCTAAGTCATAAAATTTAAGATGGTATTATTATTAATGCTAATAGTTCTAATGTCTCTGATAGCTCTTAGGATGTTATAACTTAAATGCTATTAATTGCAATTTGCGGAACTATGTGGAAAGAACCTGGATGAGTATTATTTTTTTAATATCCCTAACTCTTCTAACACCCGCAAGTAAAAGAAATGCAAAAAAGCAAAATGGCAGTCTGAGGAGGCCTCACAAATAGCTGTGAAAAGAAGAGAAGTGAAAAGTAAAGGAGAAAAGTAAAGATACACCCATCTTAATGCAGAGTTCCAAAGAATAGTAAGGAGAGATAAGAAAGCCTTCCTCAGTGATCAGTGCAAAGAAATAGAGGAAAACAATAGAATGGAAAAGACTAGAGATCTCTTCAAGAAAATTAGAGATACAAAGGGAACATTTCATGCAAAGATGGGCTCAATAAAGGACAGAAATGGTATGGACCTGACAGATCAGAAGATATTAAGAGAGGTGGCAAGTATACACAGAACAGTACAAAAAAGATCTTCACGACCAAGATGATCACGATGGTGTGATCACTCACTTAGAGCCAGACATCCTGGAATGCGAAGTCAAGTGGGCCTTAGGAACCATTACTAAGAGCAATGCTAGTGGAGGTGATGGAATTCCAATTGAGCTATTTCAAATCCTAAAAGATGATGCTGTGAAAGTGTTGCACTCAGTATGCCAGCAAATTTGGAAAATTCAGCAGTGGCCACAGGATTGGAAAAGGTCAGTTTTCATTCCAAACCCAAAGAAAGGCAATGCCACAGAATGCTCAAACTACCACATAATTGCACTCATCTCACACACCAGCAAAGTAATGCTCAAAATTCTCCAAGCCAGGCTTCAGCAATACATGAACCATGAAATTCCAGATGTTCAAGCCGGTTTTAGAAAAAGCAGAGGAACCAAAGATCAAATTGCCAACATCCTCTGGATCATCGAAAAAGCAAGAGTTAGAAAAACATCTACTTCTGCTTTATTGACTACACCAAAGCCTTTGACTGTGTGGATCACAACAAACTGTGGAAATTCTGAAAGAGATAGGAATACAAGACCACCTGACCTGCCTCTCGAGAAATCTGTGTGCAAGTCAGGAAGCACAAGTTAGAACTGGACATGTAACAACAGACTGGTTCCAAATAGGAAAAGGAGTATGTCAAGGCTGTATATTGTCACCCTGCTTGTTTAACTTACATGCAGAGTACATCATGAGAAATGCTGGGCTGGAAGAAGCACAAGCTGAAATCAAGATTACCAGGAGAAATATCAATAACCTCTGATATGCAGATGACATCATCCTTATGGCAGAAAGTGAAGAACAGGAGAATCTCCTGATGAAAGTGAAAGAGGAGAGTGAAAAAGCTGGCTTAAAGCTCAACCTACAGAAAACTAAGATCATGGCATCCAGTCCCATCACTTCATGGCAAATAGATGGGGAAATAGTGGCAGAATTTATTTATTTATCTTTTGGCTCCAAAATCACTGCAGATGGTGACTGCAGCCATGAAATTAAAAGACGCTTACTCCTTGGAAGGAAAGTTATGGCCAAACTAGACAGCATATTAAAAAGCAGAGATGTTACTTTGCCAACAAAAGTCCATCTAGTCAAGGCTATAGTTTTTCCCATAGTCATGTACGGATGTGAGAATTGGACTATAACGAAAGCTGTCAGTTCAGTTCAGTCGCTCAGTCGTGTCAAACTCTTTGTGACCGCACGAATTGCAGCACACCAGGCCTCCGTGTCCATCACCAACTCCTGAAGTTTACCCAAACTCATGTCCATTGAGTCGGTGATGCCATCCAACCATCTTATCCTCTGTCGTCCCCTTCTCCTGCACTCAATCTTTCCCAGCATCAGGGTCTTTTCAAATGTGTCAGCTCTTCGCATCAGGTGGCCAAAGTATTGGAGTTTCAGCTTCAACATCAGTCCTTCCAATGAACACCCAGGACTGATATCCTTTAGGATGGACTGGTTGGATCTCCTTACAGTCCAAGGGACTCTCAAGAGTCTTCTCCAACACCACAGTTCAAAAGTATAAATTCTTTGGCACTCAGATGTCTTTATAGTCCAACTCTCACATCCATACATGACTATTAGAAAAATCCATAGCCTTGAATAGATGGACCTTTGTTGACAAAGTAATGTCTCTGCTTTTTAATATGCTGTCTAGGTTTGGTCATAACTTTCCTTCCAAGGAATAAGTGTCTTTTAATTTCATGGCTGCAGTCACCATCTGCAGTGATTTTGGAGCCCCCAAAATAAATTCAGCCACTGTTTCCACTGTTTCCCCATCTATTTGCCATCAAGTGAAAGATAGCTAAGTGCCGAAGAATTGATGCTTTTGAGCTATGGTGTTGGAGAAGACTCTTGAGAGTCCCTTGGACTGCAAGGAGAGCCAACCAGTCCATCCTAAAGGAGATCAGTTCTGGATATTCATTGGAAGGACTGATGTTGAAGCTGAAACTCCAATACTCTGGCCACCTGATGCAAAGAGCTAACTCATTTGAAAAGACCCTGATGCTGGAAAAGGTTGAAGGTGAGAGGAGAAGGTGAAGACAGAGGATGAGATGATTGAATGGCATCACTGACTCAATGGACATGAGTTTGAGTAAGGTCTTGGAGTTGTTGATGGACAGGGAGGCCTAGTGTGCTGCAGTCCATGGCGTTGGGAAGAGTTGGACATGACTGAGGGACTGAACTGAACTCTTCTACTCCCACTAGTATTTTAAAAGAATTATACTTTTTTTTTTTTTTTTTAGCTAAGTTTGTTCATAGTTGGAGTTGGTAGTATGAGCTGTGTATGGGAAGGTTGTTGCTGAGGTGCCTTCTAGAATTAGAAAATTATTTTGCTCTTTGTGAGTTAAACCATAAATCAATAAATTATGGATCAAAGCAGGTATTTTCAAAAGCACCTGAAAAAAAGCCCATCACGATCTGACTTTAACCTCATGAAAAGCATCAATATATCTAAGGAAGGAATGCATCCATCAGGAGGGGGCTTGGTCATCTGTGTAAGGTTAGGAAAAGGAGGATCCCAGCAGCAAACTTTTGTTTAACTTGGAAGAGTCCATAACTTACCCATCTTACCTGCATCACTGCAGTGTCTTCTGAGTTTGTCTTCTAGGCTCCTATGTCCAGTCCTCTAAAATCCAGAGTGATTCTTTTAAAATAAAAATAAGATCATTGTGGCCATGTTAAACCCATGTTGGTTTTCCATCACATTTAGAACTCCATACTCTGACCTACAAAGTCTGAATGTGCTATATTCCTGGCCCTCTGTCCAGCTACATATCTTAGCGCCCTGTATTCACTTTCCTTCTTGTGTTCTTTGAATAAACCCCCTATTTTGACTAGAGGGCTTTGTACTACTGCCCACTCTGCCTGGAAAGCTCCTGCAGGCAGACTCTTTCTTAAGCTGTCAGTTTAGAAGTCAGTCCTCAAAGATAGCTTCTCCATACCACCTAAATAGAAACTCAGTTATGGTCTATGACAATGATGTCTTGTAATCATTACTGTCATTGTTAGGCCTTCATCACCATCTAATTTTTTTGTTTGTTTGTCTGCTTGCTGTGGACACTGCCAAGTCAGTCACCAAAATTTGTTTACTTTTCTTTATACAGCTAGAGGAGGGAACACAGCAAGATGTGTGCCAACAAGTTGTGGAGACAGACAAATAATCAGACCTGACTTCATCCAGACCTGTGGGTGAAGGCTAGGGCTGGGCACCTAAGGATTGCCTGAGGATCCTGCAGAGGCCACAGAAGATATAGCCTCATGGCATGCTGGGAGTTTGGATTTCAAGGCAGAGTTAGGTAAGCTGCTCTGAGATGGAGCACTGTCATAGCCGGTGCTGGACAGGCGCTCAGGAGGCACTGGCAACTCCACCCGATTTGGTAGAGGAGGTGAGAGACTGCGCTTGGTAGGGGGCTGAGGAGGAGGCGAAGAGCTGACTCATTTGAAAAGACCCTGATGCTGGGAAAGATTGAGGGCAGGAGGAGAAGGGGATGACAGAGGATGAGATGGTTGGATGGCATCACTGACTCGATGGACATGGGTTTGGGTGGACTCTGGGAGTTGTTGATGGACAGGGAGGCCTGGCATGTTTCTGTTCATGGAGTCACAAAGAGTCGGACATGACTGAGCGACTGAAATGAACTGAACTGAACTGAACTGAGGAGAAGGCACAGCCACCAGCAAGCATTTTTCTTCTGAGGCTCTCAAACACTTCCTGAGATGACAGGAGTAAATCCCAGGAGGGAGGCTGACTCTGGTGGGAAAATGAACAGTGAGCTAAGAGCCAGACTTTGTCTTCTAACTGATTTTCAACTGGCCATGTGTGCAATGCATCAAATTATGTCTCCTTCACTCTGGGTCTCCAGATTCTTGGGCAGAGTTTCAAATGTATTTGAACCCAATCTTTTACTCCATTCCCCTGGAGCAAGTCTTCCAATGGTCTTCTAGGTTTTTCTCTAGTAGTTGCAACACTGCTGTCATGGGAGAGCAAAGAACAAGGTAAGAATCTGTGTGTATGTCTGCATGTTTATTCATCCTCACAGTCTCCATTATACTGGTGTCAACAACAGCCTGGATATTTTTCAAATTTAGTTTAGTTCTAAATCTGTCTTGCTGTGTTTTTAATTTGACTACTGTGAATTCCATCTTAACTGAGATAAAAGACAGTGATAAGAAAAAGTTAAAAATACAAGTCATTCAACTTAAAAATCAGGAACCTACACAGAAGAAAGTATGTAATTGCTGACTGATAATCCCCATGGCATGTATAACCAGAACATGCCAGAAGCCTGCAAGGGAATTGTCAGAATGAGAATCAAGGATTTCAGCTTCAGGCTAAAAAGTCAGGATAAGCTTGTGACTTAACATTGCCACCCATGACTCAAAGAACATCTATTCTTTCAAATGACAGGTTTTCTCGTTTAAACCATACCGAAGAAAAGGAACATGCCTTTCACTGATGCATCATTGTTACTGTGGTTTAACTTCTTAACCCCTCTTCCTGTTGAAGATTCTTTCACATCTGAAGAGCGTCTACAGCTTCAGTCCTTAATTACACTGTATTTACTAGAATTGGAAAAACAAAATTTATTAAAACAGTCTCATTTCAGGTGTAGGTTGAAATTAAAGAAATCCATATTTTGGATGACTTTGCAAAGGAAAAGCTCTTTCTGATAATTTAGGTAGTTAGTAAAAGTAATTGTTTCTTGGTGTGCTTTTTTTGGGTTCATCAAAATCCAACACATATTTTAAAAAATGACTTGCAGTTATGGATCCATAAATTTGTTCATTTGGATAGTTTCATATTATATGCCAGAAAAGTGTAAAATTGCTCAGAAAATGTAAAATTGTGTTAGCATTTACAATTTGATTTAATTTATTGTATTTGAATCAATATGGTGTTATTATTGCCTTCAAGAAGAATTTTAAGGGAATATATACCTGATTTTATATATTTTTGAACAGATAAGAAAGAACCCACAATCCTGAGCTTATTTGTTTATTTAATATATCCTTATACCTTTATCTTATATATACTTTGCTCAACTTCTAATACTAACATTTTATACACCATGGAACATTTATAAAAATTAAGGAATTATCATTGGTATAATTCAAGAAACTACAGATTTTATTTGGATTTCTCCAGTTTTGCACGTGTCAATACATTGATACACTTATGGAAACCCATACAGTGTTCAACACCAAGAATGAATCATAAGGTAAACTATGGACTTTTGATAGTTATGGTGTATCTATGTAGATTCAGTGATTGTAGCAAATACTACTCTGGTGGGGGATGCTATATGTGTGTGGGGCCAGGGGATGTGTGCATGCTCTCAGCATCCCCTCAGAATTCCCTCAGTCCTGCTGGGAGACTTAAGCTGATCTAAAAATTAAAAATCTTACTAAAACACTGTTAACTACATTCATATGTGTCAATTTCCAAATGCCCTATAATATCAATTTGACATTTGTGTCTATCTTGATTATTAAAGTTTTATAGTGCATTTTGAAATTGTATAATGTGAATTCTTTAATTAAGTTCATCCTTTAGAATTATTTTATTTTATTTTTAGAATTATTTTAGCTCTTATAGTTCCTTTGCAATTTCATGTAAAATTTCCAATTAGCTATTCTAAATCTGAAAAAAATACCTGCTGGGATTTTGTTTGTGAGTGTGCTTGCTCTATAGGGCAAGTTGGGGAAAAATGATATTTTAATAATATTGCTTCTTCCAATCTATTAAAAGTTAATTTCTACTTATTTAGTTCATCTCAATAACACCATCTGTTTTAGCTCTTCTAAATAAAACCAATATTTTTTATTTTAAAGATTTGTTGTTATTCATTTGCTCAGTCATGTCTGACTCTTTGTGACCCCATGAGCTGCAGCACGTCAGGCTTCCCTGTCTTCCAGTATCTCCTGGAATTTGTTCAAGTCCATTGAGCTGGTGATACTAGCTAAGTAACCATCTCATCCTCTGCCTCCCTCCTCTCTTTTTGTCTTCAATCTTTCCCAGCATCAGGGTCTTTTCCAATGAGTTGGCTCTTAGCATCAGGTGGCCAAAATATTGGAGCTTCAGCTTTAGTATCAGTCAGTTCAGTTCAGTTGCTCAGTCACGTCCAACTCTTTGTGACCCCATGGATTGCAGCATGCCAGGCTTCCCTGTCTCACCAATTCCCAGAGCTTCGTCAAACTCATGTCCATTGAGTCAGTGATGCCATCCAACCATCTCATCCTCTGTCATCCCATTCTCCCTCCTTCAATCTTTCCCAGCACCAGGGTTTTTTCAAATGAGTCAATTCTTTACATCAGATGGCCAAAGTATTGGAGTTTCAGCTTCAGCATCAGTCCTTCCAATGAATATTCAGGACTGATTTCCTTTAGGATGGACTGGTTGGATCTCCTTGCAGTCCAAGTGACTCTCAAGAGTCTTCTCCAACACCGCAGTTCAAAAGCATCAATTCCTGAGGACTCAGCTTTCTTTATAGTCCAACTCTCACCCGTACATGACTACTGGAAAAACCCTAGCTTTGACTAGACAGACCTTTGTTGTGAAAGTAATGTCTCTGCTTTTTATTTATTTATTTATTTCTATGATTTTATTTTTTTAATTTTTTTAAAATTTAAATTTATTTTAATTGAAGGCTAATTACTTTACAATATTGTATTGGTTTTGCCATACGTCAACATGAATCCTCCATGGGTGTACACGTGTTCCCCATACTGAACCTCCCTCCTCCTCCCTCCCCATACTATCCCTCTGGGTCGTCCCAGTGCACCAGCTCCAAGCATCCTGTATCCTGCATCGAACCTGGACTGGAGATTTGTTTCATATATGATATTATACATGTTTCAATGCCATTCTCCCAAATCATCCCACCCTTTCCCTCTCCCACAGAGTCCAAAAGACTGTTCTATACATCTGTGTCTTTTTTGCTCTCTCGCATACAGGGTTATTGTTACCTTCTTTCTAAATTCCGTATATATATGTTAGTATACTGTATTGCTGTTTTTCTTTCTGGCTTACTCCACTCTGTATAATAGGCTCCAGTTTCATCCACCTCATTAGAACTGATTCAAATGTATTCTTTTTAATGGCTGAGTAATACTCCATTGTGTATATGTACCAAGCTTTCTTATCCATTCATCTGCTGATGGACATCTAGGTGGCTTCCATGTCCTGGCTATTATAAACAGTGCTGAGGTGAACATTGGGGTACATGTGTCTCTTTCAATTTTGGTTTCCTCGGTGTGTATACCCAGCAGTGGGATTGCTGGGTCATAAAGCAGTTCTATTTCTAGTTTTTTAAGGAATCTCCACACTGTTCTCCATAGTGGCTGTACTAGTTTGCATTCCCACCAACAATGTAAGAGGGTTCCCTTTTCTCCACACCCTCTCCAGCATTTATTGCTTGTAGACTTTTGGATTGCAGCCATTCTGACTGGCGTGAAATGGTATCTCATAGTGGTTTTGATTTGCATTTCTCTGATAATGAGTGATGTTGAGCATCTTTTCATGTGTTTGTTAGCCATCTGTATGTCTTCTTTGGAGAAATGTCTGTTTAGTTCTTTGGCCCATTTTTTGATTGGGTCGTTTATTTTTCTGGAATTGAGCTGCAGGAGTTGCTTGTATATTTTTGAGATTAGTTGTTTATCAGCTGCTTCATTTGCTATTATTTTCTCCCATTCTGAAGGCTGTCTTTTCACCTTGCTTAGAGTATCCTTTGTTGTGCAGAAGCTTTTAATTTTAATTAGGTGCCATTTGTTTATTTTTGCTTTTATTTCCAGTATTCTGGGAGGTGAGTCATAGAGAATCCTGCTGTGAAGTATGTCAGAGAGTGTTTTGCCTATGTTCTCCTCTAGGAGTTTTATAGTTTCTGGTCTTACGTTGAGATCTTTAATCCATTTTGAGTTTATTTTTGTGTATGGTGTTAGAAAGTGTTCTAGTTTCATTCTTTTACAAGTGGTTGACCAGTTTTCCCAGCACCACTAGTTAAAGAGATTGTCTTTTCTCCATTGTATATTCTTGCCTCCTTTGTTAAAGATAAGGTATCCGTATGTGCGTGGATTTATCTCTGGACTTTCTACTTTGTTCTATTAATCTATATTTCTGTCTTTGTGCCAGTACCATACTGTTTGATGACAGTGGCTTTGTAGTACAGCCTGAAGTCAGGCAGGTTGATTCCTCCAGTTCCATTCTTCTTTCTGAAGATTGCTTGGCTATTCAAGGCTTTTTGCATTTCCATACAAATTGTGAAATTATTTGTTCTAGCTCTGTGAAAAATACCGTTGGTAGCTTGATAGGGATTGCATTAAATCTATAGATTGCTTTGGGTAGTATACTCATTTTCACTATATTGATTCTTCTGATCCATGAACATGGCGTATTTCTCCATCTATTAGTGTTCTCTTTGATTTCTTTCACCAGTGTTTTATAGTTTTCTATATATAGGTCTTTAGTTTCTTTAGGTAGATATATTCCGAAGTATTTTATTCTTTTTGTTGCAATGGTGAATGGAATTGTTTCCTTAATTCTCTTTCTGTTTTCTCATTATTAGTATATAGGAATGCAAGAGATTTCTGTGTGTTGATTTTATATCCTGCAACTTTACTATATTCATTGATTAACTCTAATAATTTCATGGTGGAGTCTTTAGGGTTTTCAATGTAGAGGATCATGTCATCTGCAAATAGTGAGAGTTTTACTTCTTCTTTTCCAATTTGGATCCCTTTTATTTCTTTTTCTGCTCTGATTGTTGTGGCCAAAACTTCCAAAACTATGTGGAATAGTAGTGGTGAGAGTGGCCACCCTTGTCCTGTTCCTGACTTTAGGGGAAATGCTTTCAATCTTTCACCATTGAGGATAATGTTTGCTTTGAGTTTGTCATATATAGCTTTTATTATGTTGAGGTATGTTCTTTCTATTCCTGCTTTCTGGAGAGTTTTTATCATAAATGGGTGTTGAATTTTGTCAAAGGCTTTCTCTGCATCTATTGAGATAATCATATGGCTTTTATTTTTCAATTTGTTAATGTGGTGTATTACATTGATTGATTTGCGGATATTGAAGAATCCTTGCATCCCTGGGATAAAGCCCACTTGGTCATGGGGTATGATCTTTTTAATGTATTGTTGGATTCTGATTGCTAGAATTTTGTTAAGAATTTTTTGCATCTATGTTCATCAGTGATATTGGCCTGTAATTTTCTTTTTTGTGTGTGTGGCATCTTTGTCAGGTTTTGGTACTAGGGTGATGGTGGCCTCATAGAATGAGTTTGGAAGTTTACCTTCCTCTGCAATTTTCTGGAAGAGTTTGAGTAGGATAGGTGTTAGCTCTTCTCTAAATTTTTGGCAGAATTCAGCTGTGAAGCCGTCTGGACCTGGGCTTTTGTTTACTGGAAGATTTCTGAATACAGTTTCAATTTCCGTGCTTGTGATGGGTCTGTTAAGATTTTCTATTTCTTCCTGGTTCAGTTTTGGAAAGTTGTATTTTCTAAGAATTTGTCCATTTCTTCCATGTTGTCCATTTTATTGGCTTATATGCCAATTATATTTGCTGATAGTAGTCTCTTATGATCCTTTGTATTTATGTGTTGTCTGTTGTGATCTCTCCATTTTCATTTCTAATTTTATTAATTTGATTTTTCTTCCTTTGTTTCTTGATGAGTCTGGCTAATGGTTTGTCAATTTTATTTATCCTCTCAAAGAACCAGCTTTTGGCTTTGTTGATTTTTGCTATGGTCTCTTTTGTTTCTTTTGCATTTATTTCTGCCCTGATTTTTAAGATTTCTTTCCTTCTACTAACCCTGGGGTCCTTCATTTCTTCCTTTTCTAGTTGTTTTAGGTGTAGAGTTAGGTTATTTATTTGACTTTTTTCTTGTTTCTTGAGATATGCCTGTATTGCTATGAACTTTCCCCTTAGCATTGCTTTTACAGTGTCCCACAGGTTTTGGGTTGTTGTGTTCTCATTTTCATTCGTTTCTATGCATATTTTGATTTCTTTTTTGATTTCTTCTGTGATTTGTTGGTTATTCAGCAGCGTGTTGTTCAGCCTCCATATGTTGGAATTTTTAATAGTTTTTCCCCTGTAATTGAGATCTAATCTTACTGCATTTTGCTCAGAAAAGATGCTTGGAATGATTTCAGTTTTTTTGAATTTACCAAGGCTAGATTTGTGGTCCAGGATGTGATCTATCCTGGAGAAGGTTCTGTGTGCGCTTGAGAAAAAGGTGAAATTCATTGTTTTGGGGTGAAATGTCCTATAGATATCAATTAGGTCTAACTGGTCTATTATATCATTTAAAGTTTGTGTTTCCTTGTTAATTTTCTGTTTAGTTGATCTATCCATAGGTGTGAGTGGGGTATTAAAGTCTCCCACTATTATTGTGTTATTGTTAACTTCCCCTTTCATACTTGTTAGCATTTGTCTTACACATTGCTGTGCTCCTATGTTGGGTGCATATATATTTATAATCATTATATCTTCTTCTTGGGTTGATCCTTTGATCATTATGTAGTGTCCTTCTTTGTCTCTTTTCACAGCCTTTGTTTTAAAATCTATTTTATCTGATATGAGTATTGCTACTCCTGCTTTCTTTTGGTCTCTATTTGCATAGAGTATCTTTTTCCAGCCCTTCACTTTCAGTCTGTATGTGTCCCCTGTTTTGAGGTGGGTCTCTTGTCGACGACATACATAGGGGTCTTATTTTTGTATCCATTCAGCCAGTCTTCATCTTTTGGTTGGGGCATTCAACCCATTTATGTTTAAGGTAATTATTGATAAGTATGATCCTGTTGCCATTTACTTTATTGTTTTGGGTTTGAGTTTATACACCCTTTTGTGTCTCCTGTCTAGAGAATATCCTTTAGCATTTGTTGGAGAGCTGGTTTGGTGGTGCTGAATTCTCTCAGCTTTTGCTTGTCTGTAAAGCTTTTGATTTCTCCTTCATATTTGAATGAGATCCTTGCTGGGTACAGTAATCTGGGCTGTAGGTTTTCTTTCATCACTTTAAGTATGTCTTGCCATTCCCTCCTGGCCTGAAGAGTTTCTATTGAAAGATCAGCTGTTATCCTTATGGGAATCCTCTTCTGTGTTATTTGTTGTTTTTCCCTTGCTGCTTTTAATATTTGTTCTTTGTGTTTGATCTTTGTTAATTTGATTAATATGTGTCTTGGGGTGTTTCACCTTGGGTTTAATCCTGTTTGGGACTCTCTGGGTTTCTTGGACTTGGGTGATTATTTCCTTCCCCATTTTAGGGAAGTTTTCAACTATTATCTCCTCAAGTATTTTCTCATGATCTTTCTTTTTGTCTTCTTCTGTGACTCCTATGATTCGAATGTTGGGACGTTTAATATCGTCCTGAAGGTCTCTGAGATTATCCTCATTTCTTTTAATTCGTTTTTCTTTTATCCTCTCTGATTCATCAATTTCTACCATTCTATCTTCTACTTCACTAGTCCTGTCTTCTGCCTCCATTATTCTACTATTTGTTGCCTCCAGAGTGTTTTTGATCTCATTTATTGCATTATTCATTATATATTGACTCTTTTTTATTTCTTCTAGGTCCTTGTTAAACCTTTCTTGCATCTTCTCAATCCTTGTCTCCAGGCTATTTATCTGTGATTCCATTTTGATTTCAAGATTTTGGATCATTTTCACTACCATTATTCAGAATTCTTTATCAGGTAGATTCCCTATCTCTTCCTCTTTTGTTTGGTTTGGTGGGCATTTATCCTGCTCCTTTACCTGCTGGGTATTTCTCTGTCTCTTCATCTTGTTTGTATTGCTGAGTTTGGGGTGCCTTTATGTATTCTGGCAGTTTGTGGACTTCTCATTATTGTGAAATTTCCTCACTGTGGGTGGGGTTGTATGGATAGCTTGTCAAGGTTTCTTGGTTAGGGAAGCTTGTATCAGTGTTCTGGTGGGTGGAGCTGGATTTCTTCTCTCTGGAGTGCAATGACGTGTTCAGTAATGAGTTATGAGATGTCAGTGGTTTTGGTGTCACTTTGGGCAGCCTGTATATTGGAGCTCAGGGCTGTGTTCCTGTGTTGCTGGAGAATTTGCATGGTATGTCTTGCTCTGGAACTTGTTGGCCCTTGGGTGGTGCTTGGTTTCAGTGTAGGTATGGAGGCGTTTGATGAGCTCCTGTTGATTAATGTTCCATGGAGTCAGGAGTTCTCTGGTGCTCTCAGGGTTTGGACTTAAGCCTCTTGCTTTTGGTTTTCAGTCCTATTTTTACAGTAGTCTCAAGACTTCTCCTTCTATACAGCACCATTGATAAAACATCTAGGTTAAAGATGAAAAGTTTCTCCACAGTGAGGGACACCCATAGAGGTTCACAGAGTTACATGGAGAAGAGAAGAGGGAGGAGGGATTTAGAGGTGACCCAAATGAGATGAGGTGGAATCAAAAGAGGAGAGAGCAAGCTAGCCAGTAATCTCTTCCTTATGTGTGCTCCACAGTTTGGACCGCTCAGAGATGTTCATGGAGTTACGAAGAGAAGAGAAGAGGGAGGAAGGAGACAGAGGTGGCCAGGAGGATAAAAGGGGGGGAAATCAAAAGGAGAGAGACAGATCCAGCCAGTAATCAGTTCCTTAAGTGTTCTCCACAGTCTGGAACACACAAAGAGATTCACAGAGTTGGGTAGAGAAGAGAAGGGGGAGGGAGGAGACAGAGGCGACCTGGTGGAGAAAAAGGAGAGTCCAAAGGGGAAGAGAGCAGCCAAGCCAGTAATCTCGCTCCCAAGTAAAAATGGATACTGAAGATTAGGTTCTTAAAGGTACAAAATTATAACAAATACCAAAAAGCAAAGATTAAAAACCTAGAATAGAGGTTGGATTTTTAAAAATACAATATTAAAGAAAAGAAGAAAAAAAGAAAAAAAAAACAAAGTCACAAAAATTATTAAAATACATATATATATGAAGTTTGCTTTAAAAAATAGGGTCTTTTTTTTTTTTGCAAAGTAATAGCAGGTTATAAAAATGAAAATTAAAGGAGTAATAAAGGACTTAAAAATTAAAAAAAATTAAAAAGAATGATCATAAAAATAGTAAAAATATATCTAGGACTTTCTCTGGTGTTGTTGTGAGCAGTGTGGGGTCAGTTCATTTTTGGATAGTTCCTTGGTCTGGCTTATATTTCTCAAGACCTATAGGTCCCTTCCTATGTAGTCGGTACTAACTACAGGGTTTTAATCTATTGCACCTGTCACTTCCAAGGCGGTTCCCTCTGTTATAGCTTCTTCTGTTTGCTGGTCTTTTCAGTGTTTGATTTCTGCCCTGACACAAAGCGGGTGGTGGTGGACACTTTTTTTAGGCTCACTTGTTCAGTCGCGCTATGGGGAGGGAGGGACGCTGCAAACGAATAACACTGGCGTGTGCTCTCAATGTCTCAGCCACACTGGGCCTGCCCCTGCTCATGGCGCGTGTGCCCTCGCTGCCCACACTGCTCAGGCTCTAGGTTTCTCCACTGGGAACAGTCTGAGGCAGTCCCTGGGCTGCATGCACCTCCCAGGTCTAAGCCGCTCAGGTTCAGGCATTTGGGTAGTCCTCAGAGGCACAGACTAGGTTGGGCCTGCGTTTTGTGCCCTTCCCAGGTCCTAGCAGCTCAGGTGATGAGGTGTTTGGTGAGTGCGGTCACTGCTATTTATCACCTCCCCTGTCGCTGCCGCTCGGTTTTCTGGGTGTACAACCAGCACACCTTCTCAGGTGGATGTTGACCGTCCAGAACCCCAAGAAGTCTTAGTTAACAAAGAAGCCTGCTTGAAGTTTGGTAGATAATGTCTCTCTGGGGCTGCGATTGCCCCCTTCTGGCTCTGGCTGCCTGTCACCAGAGGGGGATGGTCTGTAGCCAGCTAGTTCTGTTCAGTTCTTTGTTCTGTGCGCGGTCCTGGCGGTGTCTTAGGTTAGGGCTTTTCGCATGGTAGCTATCCCACAGTCTGGTTTGCTAGCCCAAGTTAGTTCATTCAGATTGCCCTCGGGGCATTCAGGCCAGATCCTTACTCTAAGCATTGCAGCCCGTGCCTCCTTGCCCAGCCCCCACTTGCTAGTGGCGGGTGCAGACATCTGCGCTGCTTCTCTGCTGGGGGAGTTACCCTTGGGCTCGTAATCTGTGGGTTTTAATTATTTATTTATTTTTCCTCCCTGTTATGTTGCCCTCTGTGCTTCCAAGGCTTGTCACAGACTCGGCAGTGAGAGTGTTTCCTGGTGTTTGGAAACTTCTCTCTTTTTAAGATGCCCTTCCTGGGACGGAGCTCTGTCCCTACCTCTTTTATCTCTTTTTTTGTCTTTTATATTTTTTCCTACCTCCTTTCAAAGACAATGGGCTGCTTTTCCTGATGCCTGATGTCCTCTGCCAGCATTCAGAAATTGTTCTGTGGAATTTACTCAGCGTTTAAATGTTCTTTTGATGAATTTGTGGGGGAGAAAGTGGTCTCCCCGTCCTATTCCTCCACCATCTTATGACCGCCTCCTCTCTGTCTAGGTTGATCATAACTTTTCTTCCAAGGAGTAAGCATCTTTTGATTTCATGGCTGCAATCACCATCTGCAGTGATTTTGGAACCAAAAATAAATAAATAAATAAAGTCAGCCACAGTTTCCACTGTCCCCCATCTATTAGCCATGAAGTGATGGGACCAGATACCATGATCTTAGTTTTCTGCTTGTTAAGTTTTAAGCCAACTTTTTCACTCTCATCTTTCACTTTCATCAAGAGGCTCTTTAGTTCTTCTTTGCTTTCTGCCATAATAGTGGTGTCATCTGCATATCTGAGGTTATTATTAGCATCAAATGTTCCAACGAATATTTAAGATTGATTTCCTTTAGGAGTGACTTTTTTCTTTTTTAATATTCAAGACTATGTTATTCACTTTATTTTATTTATTTATTATTATTTTTACTTTACAATATTGTATTGGTTTTGCATCAACATGCATCCTCGATGGGTGTACACGTGTTCCCCATCCTGAATCCCCCTCCCACCTCCCTCCCCATACCATCCCTCTGGGTCATCCCAGTGCACCAGCCCCAAGCTTCTTGTATCCTGCATCGAACCTGGACTGATGATTCGTTTCTTATAAGATATTATACATGTTTTAATGCCATTCTCCCAAATCATCCCCCACCCCCTCCCTCTCCCACAGAGTCCAAAAGACTGTTCTATACATCTGTGTCTCTTTTGCTGTCTCGCATACAGGGTTGTCATTACCATATTTCTAAATTCTGCATATATGCGTTAGTATACTATATTGGTGTTTTTCTTTCCGGCTTACACCTACTGTCATACTTGGGTTTCTCTTACCTTGGGCGTGGGGTATCTCTTCACGGCTGCTCCAGCAAAGCGCAGCTGCTCCTTACCTTGGATGAGGGGTATCTCCTCACCGCCACCCTTCCTGGCCTTGAATGTGGAGTAGCTCCCCTAGGCCTTCCTGCGCCCACACAGCCACTGCTCCTAAGACATGGGTAAATTGCCAACATCTGCTGGATCATGGAAAAAACAAGAGAATTCCAGAAAAACATCTATTTCTGCTTTATTGACTATGCCAAAGCCTTTGACTGTGTGGATCACAATAAACTGTGGAAAATTATGAAAGAGATGGGAATACAAGACCACCTGATCCACCTCTTGAGAAATCTGTATGCAGGTCAGGAAGCGACAGTTAGAACTGGACATGGAACAACAGACTGGTTCCAAATAGGAAAAGGAGTACGTCAAGGCTGTATATTGTCACCCTGCTTATTTAACTTATGTGCAGAGTACATCATGAGAAATGCTGGACTGGAAGAAACACAAGCTGGAATCAAGATTGCAGAGAGAAATATCAATAACCTCAGATATGCAGATGACACCACCCTTATGGCAGAAAGTGAAGAGGAACTAAAAAGCCTCTTGATGAAAGTGAAAGTGGAGAGTGAGACAGTTGGCTTAAAGCTCAACATTCAGAAAACGAAGATCATGGCATCCGGTCCCATCACTTCGTGGGAAATAAATGGGGAAACAGTGTCAGACTTTATTTTTGGGGGCTCGAAAATCACTGCAGATGGTGACTGCAGCCATGAAATTAAAAAACGCTTACTCCTTGGAAGGAAAGTTATGACCAACCTAGATAGCATATTCAAAAGCAGAGACACTACTTTGCCAACAAAGGTCCCTCTAGTCAAAGCTATGATTTTTCCTGTGGTCATGTATGGATGTGAGAGTTGGACTGTGAAGAAGGCTGAGTGTCGAAGAATTGATGCTTTTGAACTGTGGTGCTGGAGAAGACTCTTGAGAGTCCCTTGGAGACTCTCCAGCAAGGAGATCCAACCAGTCCATTCTGAAGGAGATCAGCCCTGGGATTTCTTTGGAAGGAATGATGCTGAAGCTGAAACTCCAGTACTTTGGCCACCTCATGCGAAGAGTTGACTCATTGGAAAAGACTCTGATGCTGGGAGGGATTGGGGGCAGGAGGAGAAGGGGACGACAGAGGATGAGATGGCTGGATGACATCACTGACTTGATGGACGTGAGTCTGAGTGAACTCTGGGAGTTGCTGATGGACACGGAGGCCTGGCATGCTGCAATTCATAGGGTTGCAAAGAGTCGGACATGACTGAGTGACTGAACTGAACTGAACTGATACCATTTTTCTAGATTCCACATACATATGTTAAGGTATGATATTTGTTTTTCTCCTTCCTACTATTTTCACTCTGTATAGCAGTCTCTAGGTCCATCCCCATCCCTGGAAAATTGATTTTTTTGTATAAATCAATTATACAGATAATACATAAAGTATAATAAGATTTTTGTATACTTATTGGCCTTTAATTCTGCTACCTTATTAAAAACACTTATTAATTCTAGGAGACTTTTAGTAGATTTTTTGTGTGTTTATATATGTTATCTGTAAACGGAGATTGTTATATTGCTTCCTTTCTAATCAATATGACTTTTCTGCCTTTATCTTCTTGCCTTATAGAACTGCCAAGAAATACAAATATGATGTTGAATAGAAATGTTTTAAAGTTCAAGCTTGGGAGGAAAGCATTCAGTCTCCTGCCATTAAGTACTGGAGAAGGAAATGGCAACCCACTCCAGTATTCTTGCCTGAAAAATCCCATGGATGGAGGAGCCTGGTGGGCTACAGTCCATAGCGTCACAAAGAGTCAGACACAGTTTATATTTTCCTACCCTGAAACTGGCTCCATCAGAAGTTCCTATTCCTGGGCTTCTTCATCAAGCAGTTTGCCTTGTGACTTCAATTCTCTAATTAATCAAATACAAGTTTGAAATTTATTCAACTTTTTCTCTTGTAAGGACAGAAGTGATGAATTCTAAGATTTCCTTATATACAAAATTGGAAGCAAGATGTTCAATTAAGTAATTTTGCTTAATATGTAGACTTAGCAAGTGGTTATGAATTGAATCTTCTTTACATTTAAGAAGAAATATTTTTTCTACTTTTTCTAAACACACAATTTTTCTTATGACTTGGATGTAATGCTGTATTATAATTTCAGTGAGTTTTGCCACAGTTTATTGTACTTTATGACTTTCCTGAAATCAATTTTCCAACTATCAAACCTCATATGTATACATAGTGTATACATAATTGTAGCAAAAATCAATTTTGTACTTCAGATTTCTTGGCACAAATTTTGTTTTGGTGGCAAATCAGTAATATGCCATGTAACTGGGTAGAGATTGAGAAACAAAAGTTTAGTGGTTTGGACTCCACACTATTAAAGTTTCAAGAATAAAAAGGAATTGTGTTTTTGTTTACCTGTTTATCCCTGGGTTGATTTCTTAACTTCTTTCAATTTCAATTTATTACCTTAAAAATGGGAATAGTAAAATCTAACTTGAAGTTTTTTTTGAAGATTAAATGAGATGATATGTACAGGGATAACTATGATGTTAAGCAAATAAATGGCTCTCAAGGGATTATTATTTTTCTGCATTGGTGTGGAGGAATTTGGGGACCAGTGGGAGATGCATCCCAGAGCAGGATATGGAAAATTATCGCATGTTGCCATTGTATAGTGGCATGGACTGCTGAAAGGGCTACTAGCTTTCTGTTCCTGGAAATATTTAAGTTAATGAAAGATATTCTCCCTTTAGGGATGTAGGAAAAGAGATTTTGGGTTGGATGAGAGTTAGCTAGATGACCTATAAGAGCTCATACAATTTTAAGTGATTTAATTAGAAAAAGCCATTGTTAATGTTCTATTTATATCTGAGTTGTCAAATTTAATTACTGGTTTCAAGAACCATTTTTTAACTTTATTAAGGTTATTAGTTAGTGCTTACCATGCTATCTGGGAATATTAATTGATTTGAATTTTACAAGTAGTATCTCTAGACTCATAACATCATTAGCTGGCCTATATATTTCTTTAAAATATAGAATTCTTCAGAATCAGATGTGCCAGGAATGTAATTTTACCTGTAGGACTTTTTTTCTTTCTTTAAATGTAAGTTATTTGAAGCTTTTAAGAAGCATAAGTAGAACATTTAGAATTGATACTGCTAAATTTAATTGGTTGGATGGAGTGTCAGTGGTTCTCTGGATAGAATTTGTGCTCTCCAAATAGCCACAGTCCCTACCACTCCTTAATGTTCCACATAGAGCCTTTGTTCATTTGTGTTATTTGTGTTAATCATTTTCTTAGGTATTTTAGTTTGTAACTTCTGCTCATATTTATTTGTCCCATCAATTTCTTCCACATACTCAAATTGATTCCCCAGTGTTTGAACTCAGTATGTATCTTCAGAAAAGGGAAAAAGTGGGTTACAATCAAAAGTTGCTGAATTTCTAGTTGTATGTTTTGACATAACTTTTTAAAGAATGATGAGATAAAAAAAAGTAGTGGGCCTACATGCTCCAAGAGTGAAAGCTGGCAGTTGTGAAGTAGGAAGGATCTAGAAGAAGGAAAGTATAAGTAGTATGATATATATATATAGTATGAGTCGACAAAAAGTCAGGGAAAGTTTAAAAAGGTATAAAGAGCTTAAAAAGTCAGATCTATCATTAAGTATGGGATTCCCAGGTGGTGCTAGTGGTAAAGAACCTGCTTGCCAATGCAGGAGATGTAAGAGACTTGGGTTCGATCCCTGGGCTGGGAAGATCCCCTGGAGGAGGACAAGGCAACTGACTCCAGTATTCTTGCCTAGAGAATCCCACAGACAGAGGAGCCAGATGGGCTACAGTCCCTAGGATTGCAAAGAGTCAGACAAGACTGAAGGAAATTAGCATTCATGCATGCATCATTAATTATATACATCAAGGTGGCAGAATTTGGCATCAAAATGATTTGACAGAGGAGAAATATATTTATGAGTGCTGTCAATTAAATTCATGGATGTGAATGTGAATAAAGGTTAAAATTGTAGATTTAACACAGAAACATCTGCCTTTGAGGATTAGGTTTAAAATTAAGCAAACTAATTGCACATTTAGAAAATGTCTTTAAAAACATATTTAGTTGCATGCCTTAAAAACAAAACAGTACAGATATGGAGGAAAGTCTTGTTTAAAAAAACCAATATGGTAAAATGTATCTACCTCGCATGTTTTAAATTTGTTAACATTCCATAATGTCATCTACTATTCCTTGTTCAATTCATTTGACATTTGGATTAATTAATAGTGAACTCAATTATTAATTTTATATTCTTGGCTCAAAGCATGATACTCACTAATTCTGAATATTCATTTTCTTATTGGTATACATATATCTTTCAAAAAAGAACAGATTTCTCAGTAACAGATAAAAATTTACATTAAATATAGGTATTTAAAATACTGATGAAAATCTGGAATACTGTTTTAACTCTCAAATTCTCTGAAAGAGGGTTGACTCTTACAGTTCATGGAAGTAAATTTTACATAAAACATACATAGGATATGAAATGATGCAAATATGTTTGTGCTACAGTAAGAACTATATTTTTTATTACTACATGTTATGCTATCAATACTCACATTAAATCCTATTTTAAGAGGCTAGTTCTAGTGTATGTACCTATTTTAAATGTAACTTCTTAAAACTTTATAGGCAAAGTTCTTCAATGAGCAATGAAAAGATGATTAAAAAAAGACGGTTGAATAGAAAAACAGCCGGCAACAGTAATTCATTTTGGATACAGTTTTACTTTTTATGAATAAGTCTGCACAATATCAACATAAAGAGTGTATTTTTTCTTCAAATGAATACAGCCTTAATACTGAAAGCCAGTTCAAATGGTGAACGTTTAAAAATTCTTATGACATGGGATTACACCCTTGTGGTTCACGCAGCACATGGTGCGTTGGTTTTGATTTTACAACTCAAATCAGGGGAGAGTAGAAGGTAAATAATTTAGTTTCTTTGAAAAGACCCTATGTCATTTTATTCTTCTATGCTATTTAGGAAATGATGAGGGTATTGCCATACAAAAGTGGTATCTGTCTTTATGAGCATTCCAAATTTCATGTGTATTAAAATATCATTGTCATTAAACGCTCACATTATATGAGGTACTATCCAGAACCACTAGAAAGCATAATGCTTGACAACAAAGAACGTTGTTATTAATGCAGGAATAATATAAGGAATATTGACTAGCTCATGTAAACATTTTACCAGCTTATTATGCCTCATGGGACTAAAGTGAAAAGAATCAGCTTTTGTTACTGCTGCCAAGTATAGTGAATATAAGGGAGGTAAGCAAATGTTTTGTTTCCCCTAGCTTAAGAAAATGAGAAAATAGAACAAACAAATTAAATACATCAGACTTTTGCCTTCTTTCTTACATCCTCAGGCCAAGGAACCAGGGCTTGGTGGAGAATCCTTCTTTATACTATCAATTAGTCAAACAAACATGCAATCCAAGATAAGCAAACAAAAAAACCTTCAAGATATATCCGGCAGTGCCTGCTGTAAAGAAGTTCCAGAGCCGAAGGAAAATGAGTTCCAAAGTATAGGTATTTGGGTAAATAAGTAAGATTTCACCAAATGAAAATCATAGTAATAAGCTTGTTGAAGCCAAACTTAAATAGTTGTAGCTATACAAGTTGTATAGCTGGAATCATTACTAAATTCTTATTAAATTTTTGGTTTAGACTATAATCACACAAGAGAAAATGTATTGATGTTCATTAAAAAATAAATTTAATTATATTAGTGAAGTGGTACAGGGGAAATTCTTTGCTGAGAGAGAGCAAATTCTGATTGTATTTTTAAGCATATTTAAATTTGATAAATAACAGTTCAAAATTGCATAGTCTTAGTTGTAATAGGCAGTGCTTTCTTGTGGAATTCTTATTTCCAAAATGTATTTGAATTAAGGCCAGGCATAATAAGCTTCAATATATAGCTTACGTAAATATGGTCAAAGGACTCACTTAAAATAATGGCATAATGGGATTTAATTTATCCCTTATTTGTGGCTTTATAAAAAATATTATCTATAAATTATAGTAAGTAAATTAAAAAATACAAAAAAAATGGAAAGAACTTGAGATTACTTGCAATTTCAATCTCTAGAAAGAAGTTTTATTAGTATTTTAGTGTGTTCTTCTCCAGTATTTTAAAGAATCTTGCTTGTGCTCATTCTCAATTGCTGCCTTGCAACCCTATGGACTGCAGCCCACAAGGCTCCTCTGTCCATGGGATTTCCCAAGTAAGAATATTGGAGTGGGTTTCCATTTCCTTCTCTAGGGACTCTTTCCTACCCAGGAATTGAACATGCATCTCCTCCATTGGCAGGCTAGTTCTTTACCACTAAGTCACCAGCAAAGCCTATTTTAAAGAATATATTTATATAAACAAACATGTAATATGCTACTTTTCCCCCCTTTCTTAAAAACTCTATTTTTTATCTTCTTTAATTTTATAATGATGTATACATTACAAAAACTTGTAAATATTCTTGGAAGTTTAGTAAATAGAAAGTATTTTAAAAGTTTTTAGTTGGGCCATAAAGAAGGCTGAATGCTGAAATATTGATGCTTTTGAACTGTGGTGTTGGAGAAGACTCTTGAGAGTATCTTGGACAGCAAGGAGATCAAACCAATCAATGCTAAAGGAAATCAGTCCTGAATATTCATTGGAAGGTCTCATGCTGAAGCTGAAGCTCCAATATGTGGGCCACCTGATACAAAGAGCTGACTTATTGGAAAAGACCCTGATGTGGGGAAAAATTGAAGGCAGGAGGAGAAGGGATGAGACAGAGGATGAGACAGTTGGATGGCATCACCGACTTGATGGACATGAGTTTGAGCAAGGTCTGGGGGTTGGTGTTGTACAGGGAAGGCTGGCATGCTGCAGTCCATGGGGTCACAAAGAGTTGGACACAACTGAGACACTGAACTGAATTGAACTGATTGGAGTATAGTTGATTTACCATGTTGTATTAGTTTCATGTATATATCAAAGTGAAGTGGTGGGGAGGCATGAATTAAGAGATTGAGACTGACATATATTCACTACTATATATAAAATAGATAACTAATAAGGACCTAGTGTAAAGCACAAGCAACTCTACTCAGTACTCTGTAATGATCTATATGGGAAAGAATCTATACGGGAAAAAAGAGTAGATATATGTATTATGTATAATTGATTCACATTGCTGTACACCTGAAACTATTTAGACTGAAATCATGCTGCATTAATAGCATTGTTGTAAACATTGTCTCATAAATATTTGTTTAAGCATAGTTTTGATTAATCCATAATGTTTTTATATTTTGGATGAATTTTTATTCGTTCTTCCATTTAAGAACATTAATGTTGGGTTCTCTCCATTACAACTAGCTCTACCTAAAATGAATATTCTTAAACATAAATTCTTGACTAAATCTTTGGCAATATTCTTGGAGAAAAAACAGGGTTATTGGGTAAAACAGTGTGACTATGTCAAATGTCTTGATCTGTATTTCCAAATCGTTGCCCAGAAAGTTTGCTACATATAGTAGATATCCAAAGTATATGAAACTGTCTATTCCATTTCACTTTCACCAAAATCAAGCAGCATCAATTTAGTCTTTACCTTTTAAAAATGCTAATAAAAGGTTATTAGTTTAACATTTTTCCATGCAGTTAATATTTATTTTTGTGAATTTTTCAATTTCTTTGTGTTTCTGCTAATTTTTCTACAGAATTGTTAGTTATTTTAATGGACTTAAAGGCATCTTTATTTTGGGGGGATATTAGAACTTTGCCATGGGAGAAGGTCGCTAAGAGTCGGACACGACTGAGTGACTTCACTTTCACTTTTCACTTTCATGCATTGGAGGAGGAAATGGCAACCCACTCCAGTGTTCTTGCCTGGAGAATCCCAGGGACGGCAGGGCCTGGTGGGCTGCCGTCTATGGGGTCGCACAGAGTCGGACACAACTGAAGTGGCTTAGCAGCAGCAGCAGCAGCAGATTACATCATGAGAAATGCTGGACTGGATGAAGCACAAACTGGAATCAAGATTGCTGGGAGAAATAACCTCAGATATGCAGATGACACCACACTTATGGCAGAAAGTGCAGAGGGACTAAAGAGCCTCTTGAAAGTGAAAGAGGAGAGTGAAAAAGTTGGCTTAAAGCTCAACATTCAGAAAACGAAGATCATGGCATCTGGTCCCATCACTTCATGGGAAATAGAAGGTAAAACAATGGAAACAGTCAGAGACTTCATTTATTTATTTTTTTGCTCCAAAATCACTGCAGATGGTGACTGCAGCCATGAAATTAAAATACAGTTGCTCCTTGGAAGAAAAGTTATGACCAACCTAGACAGCATATTAAAAAGCAGAGACATTACTTTTCCAACAAAGGTCCGTCTAGTCAAAGCTATGGTTTTTCCAGTTGTCATGTGTGGATGTGAGAGTTGGACTATAAAGAAAGCTGAGTGCCCATTATTAGAGAAATGCAAATCAAAACTACAATGAATTACCATTTCATGCTGGTCAGATTGGCTGCTACCAAGAAGTCTACAAACAATAAATGCTGGAGAGGGTGGGAAGAAAAGGGAACCCTCTTACACCGTTGATGGGAATGCAAACTAGTACGGCCACTATGGAGAACAATGTGGAGATTCCTTAAAAAACTGGAAAGAGAACTGCCATACAACCTAGCAATCCCACTGCTGGGCATACACACCAAGGAAACCAAAACTGAAAGAGACACTATGTTCATCTCAGCACTGTTTACAATAGCCAGGACATGGAAGCAACCTAGATGTCCATTGGCAGACTAATGGATAAAAAAGCTGTGGTATATATACACAATGGAATATTACTCAGCTATTAAAAGAATGCATTTGAATCAGTTCCAGTGAGGTGGATGAAACTGGAGCCTATTATACAGAGTGAAGTAAGTTAGAAAGAAAAACACAAATATAGTATATTAATGCATATATATGGAATTTAGAAAGATGGAAATGATGATGCTATATGCGACACAGCAAAAGAGACACAGATGTAAAGAACAGACTTTTGGAATCTGTGGGAGAAGGCGAGGATGGGATGATTTGAGAGAATAGCATTGAATAATGTATACTATCATATGTGAAAGATATCACCAGTCCAGCTTCGATGCATGAGACAGGGTGCTCAGGGCTGGTGCACTGGGATGACCCTGAGGGATGGGATGGGGAGGGAGGTGGGAGGGAGCTTCAGGATGGGGAACACATGTACACCCATGGCTGATTTATGTCAATGCATGGCAAAACCCACTACAATATTGTAAAGTAATTACCCACCAATTAAAATAAATTAATTAATTAAAAAAAAGAAAGCTGAGTGCTGAAGAATTGATGCTTTTGAACTGTGGTGTTAGAGAAGACTCTTGAGAGTCCCTTGGACTGCAAGGAGATCCAACCAGTTCATCCTAAAGGAAATCAGTCCTGAATAACCATTGGAAGGACTGATGCTGAAGCTGAAACTCCAATATTTTGGCCACTTAATGCAAAGAACTGACTCATTTGAAAAGACCCTGGGAATAATTGATGGCAGGAGGAGAAGGGGATGATAGAGGATGAGATTGTTAGATGGCATCACTCACTCAGTGGACATAAGTTTGAGTAAGCTCTGGGAGTTGGTGATGGACAGGGAAGCCTAGTGTACTGCAGTTGATAGGGTCACAAAGAGTCAGACACAACTGAGAGACTTTGAACTGAATTGAACTGAGCTGAACTGAAAACATTGCCGATTACCAAAGTTTGGGAAAATGTCTTATGTAAGGCTGCTTTGTCAAAATCTTGTTGGAAGGTGATTCTTCAACAACTTTTCCTTTTCTTTTCTGGCTTTGCTATACTCCAGCTGATGCTTGTGGGTAAAATCAGTGAGACTATCTTCAAAAAGTAAGTGAAAGGATTGAAGAACTCAAGGATCCTTTCTCTGGAATTATTTCAGTAATTATATCTCAAATGCTGGCCAATTGGGTTAGGTAAGCTCTTCCAGTACTTTTTAAAATTATGTCTTACATTGGTAATCAGAGAAGAACACAGACAACAATTAACTCCATGGCCAAGAACTCGAACTAGGTAAGGTAGATTTTAATAAAGATTATGGACAGTGAGAACATGAAGCTGTACTTTTTTTACTGTCAGTGTAGGTAAGTGCAGAGCTAATTTGTGGGCCTGCTAAAGTAGAATGAGGCCAGTGAGTAACTGAAAATAATGGGACAGATCACCAAAGAAAGCACTCGGGTGATATCCAAGAACAACTTTCCAATTATGGCTTGTTTATATTTATCATTTAATTCATGTTCATTATGTGTTTTCTCCTCCTTCTTTCCTTCATCATCATCCTCATCCTTCTCAACATGTTATCATGATAATTTACTACAGCATCACAGATCATGTATGTTAATTAATGTGTCCTAAATTTAAACAACTACTTACTATGCAAGGCATTATGAAGAATAGCAAGGAAAATGATAATCACAATAACATACAAAGTATATTATAGTTCATAAGATTCATCCATTACTGAATTACAATTTGGAATTGGGTTGAGCAATAAATCCTGAGAGCATGCATGTCACTGTGAGCTGGTGAGGCCCAGCAAGGCACCACAGAGGAAATAGAATGGAAACAAGCCTCTGAAATACAGCATCCCACCAGGAAGAAAGTATTTTGCTTTGACTCTAGTGTATCATTGAAAGACATGGGATAAGAGAGTGTCGTGGTCAAATTAATGTTCAGGACTATTCAACTAGAAGTCATGTGTAAAGTGAAATATAAAAGGAGGAGATCACGGAAAGACAACCTAGTTGAGAAGCTGCTTTAGCAATCTAGGTAAATAGTTCAGTGTCTAAAATACAAAAGTTATGTGGTAGAGTAGACAAATCACTGTTCTGCTGAGTTAGAATATCTGAAAAGCTCTGTAATATCTACTCTATGAAATGTAGAGTTTGGATTATCTAGAAACTGTTTTCCATATCTAAGACATGGTGATAATATGATTCAACTTTCAGTCTTTCCCTTCATCTTCAACTGGAAAGCAAGGGAGGAAAACAGTTATTTTAGCCTTTTTGCTGCTGTGGGTTTTGAGCTAGACTTTTGGTCTTAGTCTCTGTGAACAAGATGTCAAAGCTTTCAGTTATTACCCTCGGCTCAGTAAGAACCCCAGGCAGTAGCAGTCATATGGAGTGGCCAGAAGTCTGTTTATGACCCAACTGGTTATGAGGTTTAACATCGTAAAGAGGAAGTCTCAAACACTTCTGAGTATTGCTAAAAATATTATATGAGGATTTTTACTTTTAGATTCCAAAAGTTTTTATTCCTATCTCAGACATTAACAAGTATTTAGGCAATAAGTATTTGGATTTTAGGAACTAAAAGTAGACAAGAACTAAATAGTATTTTCAAAATAATTTTCAATTTGCTCCTCGTTCCACTAGGAACTCTACCCCTCACCCCTACCTCAGGTGGCCATAGCAATTAAGAAACAAATAAAAGCAGTAGGGGATGATAACCTTATTTTCCTGGAAATAGATACAAATAAGATACATTATAAAAAGAATGACTGAAGAGAAAGAAAGACGGTGCATTAAACTATTTTTTATTCCCCTTCCTAGACTCCCTTGTCTCTTTCTTTTATGTCATAATTATTATATTTTTCACTCAAACTGCAAGAAATATTTCCATAATGAAAACATAAATCAATTTTTGAAGACCTTTTACCAATTAAACTGCATGAGACCTGTGAGAGACAGAAGGAATGACACGGATTTCCAGAAACAACAAGAAAGTTCCAGGAATATTATATATTTTGAGCAGAATTATCAGGTCATACTCTTCAGAAAGAAAGGAGGTTATTGCTCGTGGAAATTAGAAGAAAGGAAATGTTTTCAGTAGACAGACTGGTCAGAAAATATCAAGAATACTTTTTTGAGCTGAAATAAAATTCCAAGCTAAATTGTGCTCCTTTATTTTTTTTTAACCCTGACTTGTAACCATTTCTCCCCTGAGACTCGGCAGAACCGGCACTCACAATTGTCCTTAATTTAGAGATGTTCCAGAACCTGAATGCAACTGCGTGCAGTGAAGTGCATAGTTTCACTGATACAGAGATGTAATAAAGATTTGAAGGTAGCAGCTGGTTCCTTGGGAAAAAAATAGACCTCAGGCAAAGAATTGCAGGGCAAGTATTCTTATGGCAAAAGAATGATGGTAGACTTCCAGTTATACAAAGAAATATTTTATAGGAGGCTTTTATGTAGACAATTATATGTGGGGAGGTTAACTTTAAAGAAAGGCAGACTTAGAGACAATGATAAAATACAATTAATTATGACAGGTTTTGTCACACTGTTTTTCTAAAGGTTAAACAATTGAAAAATGTCACACCTGATGTTTTGAAATTCTTTTCTCCTCAAAATCAACAATACATTATAAGTCAACATATGCAAAATTAATAATTTACACTATTTCCTTGCCTTAGATTATCAATAGAGTTGGTTCAATGCTCCCACAAGAAATACGTCAGTACTTACATGTTGCTAGATGCAAGGTTTGATACCCTTTCAACAAACATTTGAGCTTATTTTAAAAGAAGGTATTTTGGGGGCCATTTTTTTCATAAGAAATTTTAATACTGTGAAATTCACTCTTTTTCTGAATCGGTGCTAGTTCAAAGGGTTTTGGAAAACTGAAGTGGTCTTTGAAGTGGTTTGAAAGATTTTAAAAAACATCTTTTGCAAACAAATATGTTTTTTAAAGACTACCTTGCTCATTGACACACCAAGACACCACTTCAAATGTTACAGCTGAGTTGAGGACAGGCAAGCAGCATCTGCAGCCACCAGGGCAGTTTAGACACGTAAGCTGTGATTCAGGGAGAGAGAGTTGGAAAAAAAAAAAAATCTCAAGAATCTCTCAGACAGGAGGTGGAAGTCATTCACAAAACACACCAGGTTCTGTAACCAGAGCCTGTAAGTCCAAACCTTGTGTCACGGAGAGTGTGAAAGACACTGCTGGGCACTCCTGAACTGCTGGGGTCCTCAAAGCAGAGCATGAGCTCTTGCCATGCTGTCTTTGAACTTGAACATTAGCAATAGCTTTGCTCATCAGTAAAAATCTATTTTCAGGAATATTGTTTGCATCAACAATATGAACTTTAAATAAGTGATTCAAGCTTTCCAAATAAAAAGAGCTCTTTTTAAAATAATAATTTTAAAAATCCCATTTGATTCTGAGAAGTTCATAGCACCTATTGAGAAAATATATTAAAGACAAAACTATGAAGAATGTATAAGATCTTCAGTACATTTCTGTTTTATTAGTCATGAGAGTATTTACAGTCCTTTGATGCATACATGATAAAATTATAGCTTTGGTCAAGCATTGCTTAGTGCATTGGACCTCTTGCAGTGCCTCTGAGATCCATAATATGAGAACAACTACATAACTGTTTATTTTCTAGAATTTTCTTTTTGGCTCTTTTACCAAAATTTTACTTGGAATTTTCAACTGGGGATATGATTCAATTTACAAGTTTCTGCAAAGTGGGTTTTTTAAAATATAAATTTATTAATTTTAATTGGAAGTTAATTACTTTACAATATTGTATTGGTTTTGCCATACATCAACATGAATCCGCCACGGGTATACACATGTTCCCCATTCTGAATCCCCCTCCCTCCTCCTTCCCTGGACCCTCCCTCTGGGTCATCCCAGTGCACCAGCCCCAAGCATCCTGTATCGTGCATCGAACCTGGACTGGCGATTTCTTTCATATATGATATTATACATGTTTCAATGCCATTCTCCCAAATCATCCCACCCTCTCCCTCTCCCACAGAGTCCAAAAGACTGTTCTATATATCAGTGTCTCTTTTGCTGTCTCGCATACAAGGTTCTCGTTACCATCTTTCTAAATTCCATATATATGCGTTAGTATACTGTATTGGTGTTTTTCTTTCTGGCTTACTTCACTCTGTATAATAGGCTCCAGTTTCATCCACCTCATTAGAACTGATTCAAATGTATTCTTTTTAATGGCTGAGTAATACTCCATTGTGTATATGTACCACTGCTTTCTTATCCATTCATCTGCTGATGGACATCTAGGTTGCTTCCATGTCCTGGCTATTATAAACAGTGCTGCGATGAACATTGGGGTACATGTGTCTCTTTCAATTTTGGTTTCCTCGGTGTGTATGCCCAGCAGTGGGATTGCTGGGTCATAAAGCAGTTCTATTTCCAGTTTTTTAAGGAATCTCCACACTGTTCTCCATAGTGGCTGTACTAGTTTGCATTCCCATCAACAGTGTAAGAGGGTTCCCTTTTTTCCACACCCTCTCCAGCATTTATGGCTTGTAGACTTTTGGATCGCAGCCATTCTGACTGGCGTGAAATAGTACCTCATAGTGGTTTTGATTTGCATTTCTCTGATAATGAGTGATGTTGAGCATCTTTTCATGTGTTTGTTAGCCATCTGTATGTCTTCTTTGGAGAAATGTCTATTTAGTTCTTTGGCCCATTTTTTGATTGGGTCGTTTATTTTTCTGGAATTGAGCTGCAGGAGTTGCTTGTATATTTTTGAGATTAGTTGTTTATCAGCTGCTTCATTTGCTATTATTTTCTCCCATTCTGAAGGCTGTCTTTTCACCTTGCTTATAGTTTCCTTTGTTGTGCAGAAGCTTTTAATTTTAATTAGGTCCTGTTTGTTTATTTTTGCTTTTGTTTTCAATATTCTGGGAGGTGGGTCATAGAGGATCCTGCTGTGATTTATGTCGGAGAGTGTTTTGCCTATGTTCTCCTCTAGGAGTTTTATAGTTTCTGGTGTTACGTTTAGATCTTTAATCCATTTTGAGTCTATTTTTGTGTATGGTGTTAGAAAGTGTTCTAGTTTCATTCTTTTACAAGTGGTTGACCAGTTTTCCCAGCACCACTTGTGGTTTTAAAAATAAAGTAAGTTAAGTTCAAATGCAAGGGCACCAATACAGTATACTAACGCATATATATGGAATTTAGAAAGATGGTAACAATAACCCTGTATACGAGACAGCAAAAGAGACACTGATGTATAGAACAGTCTTTTGGATTTTGTGGGAGAGGGAGAGGGTGGGATGATTTGGAAGAATGGCATTGAAATACATATAATATCATATATGAAACGAGTCGCCAGTCCAGGTTCGGTGCACGATACTGGATGCTTGGGGCTGGTGCACTGGGATGACCCAAAGGGATGGTACGGGGAGGGAAGAGGGAGGAGGGTTCAGGATGGGGAACACATGTATACCTGTGGTGAATTCATTTTGATATTTGGCAAAACCAATACAATATTGTAAAGTTTAAAAAAAAAAAGCTTAATTAGATTTCATAGTGCCAATAAAATCAACAACTACAATAAAGAAGGGGGGAGGAAAAAAATCCAAAAGATTCTACAAAACAAGTCAAAATATAAAAATAAATTAACAATAATAATAATATTTATTTATTATAAAAGAATAATAAATGTTTTTCTTGAGTCAAAAAAAAAAACCAAAAAACAAATACAAGGGGAGAGTTTGATACCAGCAACTTTATATATAAAACCTTTGGAAAATGAAGACTTATTTCATAAACTAAATAATGTGTATTTCCAATGGTTGGCATATTGTATATTTGGTAACAGATGACTTAAAAGTTGGTCTGTATATGGAGACATTAATCAGTAAGAATTTTTAGAAAGACCTTTAAATTGGTAATAAATGGTAATAAGTGATTGTATGGTTAGGGGGGTATTTGATGAAATGATCAAAGATTAAATGCCAATTTAGATACTTTTATCACACTATAAGTACCATATTTGAAAAGAAAAAAAAAAAAAGCAATCTAACATTTAGGGTAAAAAGATTGGGGATCAGAAGTAAAGATTAGGTCACAGAACTGGTTCTCCTTCAGAGGAGATGATATGAAATATATTAACAACTAAAAGAGGTGGATGAGAAAGGATTGACAAAGTTTGTATTTGTACATATGAGTCACATAACAGGTAGGGAGAGTTTGGTTTTAAATTATTCAATTATGATATATATTTTAGGGTCATGGAGATATTTACAGTCAAAACTCTTCATATTATTGAATACATGAATAAAAATGACAAATCTTGGTATAAAAATATGTCTGCCCTCCTAAAAATCTACAAAGACTATAAATCTACTCACTGAAAACTTGTTTAGTTGACTCATTGACATTGTGAAATATTTTGCAACTTAAAATCTAAGTGATATGAAATATAAAAGTTTAACCTTTAGAAATCAGGAAACAAGATTTTGTTACATCAGTAGAAATATAACTATCAACTGTAATCATCAAAATAGAAGCTAAGAACTAATATTGACTTTAAAACTTAGGGGAAAGGTAAACAAAGGAATATTGAACATTACATGGTATAAAAATAAATCTTTTGTAATATTTATATCCAGAATATGAAATCTTTCTCTCTTGGTGTTAATTTTAAAAATGCTATTACAGTTCTTGGATGTAAAAGAGTTGTAGAAATATCTGTAAGCATCTTATGATTTCTTATAATAGTGAATTAAATAAAATGTGTCTTAATCATCCTCACTTGCTACTTATTGTATTCCTAAAAATACGTTTGCCTTCAAGTCTTTTGATAAAGGATATCAATTTATTATTAACATTAAATAAATCACTAACTAGTATACAGTACGCTATGTTTCTATGTTAGATTTTTTTGTGTGTTTTTTCTCCTACTAATACACACATTAAGGTTCACACAATCTCTATTTAACTTTCTTGATATTTCATCTTTTGTAATCCAAACTCAAACTGTAGAGGAGAAAGATAAAGTGCTATGGGATGATAGTTTAGTCACCCAGTAGGTATTAAGAGTATTCCAACCACTTATTTTCAAAGAGAGATGTCAAAGATTTAGTTTTTTTTAAATAAAGAGGCACAGTTAAACAAAATATCTGAACTTTTATGTTATGAATTATTTGATTTTTATACTTTCCAATGGGAATGGAAAAACTTAGTTAATATAAAAGCTGTTGCTTACAAGCTCTTGTCTTCCTAGGAGTTGATTGATTGTTTTTTCCCATATTCATTACTAATAATGGCTATCAGAAAAGACTCAGCCGTTGTGACTCTGAAAAAAAGATTTTTGTTTGTTTTGGTTTCTAAAGACTGGGGCAAAAGCATACATGTCTATAAACAGCAAAGACTCAAGTTGAACTTGGGATCTTAGGTGAAATTTACACTGAGCATCACAGTAGAGGGGCAAATAGGAAAAAAAAATTGTGAGGAAGAAGCAGGAAACTTTTTATTTTGCTGACAATATACATAGAGTTCTCTATGAGAAGATTTGGCTTATAAGGAAAAGTCTGGGAAAAATTTCAGGATTTAAGAGAATACCAATAAAGTGAAGATTGACATTAACCAGACCAGGCTATAAATACCACACAAAGAGACCAAACAAGTCCTCCCCTGACAGGTCTGGCCACCTCTTTCCTTCAGAAACAAACCTATAATGAACAACACTGGAATGAAACCTGTTGTTCTTTTAGGATCAGCGAAACTTAATATGTTGGTTAGAGCACTTTTGTTTTTGGATGAGTTCACATCTGTGTACTTACCTGATTAATCTGTTAAGTACAGATTAAACCAGGCAGCATAATGGTGCAGTCGTCTCTACAAGTGTCATCATTTAATCATCTCTACTGTCTTTCTTGCCTTATCACTCAAACTAATACGACTTCTTTTTTCTCAACGTCATTTTGATGTGAAAGAGGAAACCACTTTCATGTTTAAGAAAAACTTCTAATTACCTGTACTGAGAAAAAGGAAAATATTAACATGGAAATAATATATTAGTAGCACTGACATATATTTTTATTTCCCTTTAGTCTTTTGAAATATGCATTATGTGACTATTATATTCTTATAGGAATACCATATTCTGCAACTCTTTGTTACAAATGTTAACTAGTTAGCTAACTATTATAGAATAATAATCATAGGTTTTTTATCTTCTGTTCAATATTTCAAAAATGATTTTAGTGGTACAATTTCTGAGAGAATTCTTCATCATGTATATCTTTCAAGATGCTAGTTATCTATAAACAATCAAGATATATGAGCAATATATCAAGTGCTGATTATTTCAATGTCATTTATAACTAACTATGATCTAAAATAGATATTGCTTAAAATATCACTTGATTTGACTAGGAAACATTCAACAAATATTAATTGAAGAATTGCTGTCTAAGACCAATAGGCTAGTTACTGAAGTTCTCATGTGGTCAGAAAATGAAAGTGATGTGCTTATATGTAACTTTCCAATTAAAATAACTATTCTCTGACATGAATATTTGTAAGTAATAGATTCATGAATACATCTATTTTACTAATGGCTCAAACTGCAAATGTTGCTTCCTAAAGAAAAAAAATGATATATCCATTTGAATGCAGAGTTCCAAAGAATAGCACGGAGAGACAAGAAAGCCTTCCAAAGTGATCAATGCAAAGAAATAGAGGAAAACAGTAGAATGGGAAAGACCAGAGATCTCTCCAAAAAATTAGAGTTACCAAGGGAAACTCTCGTGCAAAAATGTGCACAATAAAGGACAGAAATGGTATGGACCTAACAGAAGCAGAATGTATTAAGAAGAGGTGGTAAGAATACACATAAGAATTATACAAAAAAGATCTTCATGACTCAGATAACCACAATGGTGTGATCACTCACCTAGAGCCAGACATCCTGGAGTGGGAAGTCAAGTGAGCCTTAGGAAGCATCACTGTGAACAAAGCTAGTGGAATTTCAGCTGAGTTATTTCAAATCCTAAAAGTAGATGCTGTTAAAATGATGCACTCAGTATGCCAGCAAATTTGGAAAACTCAGCAGTGGTCACAGGACTGGATAAGGTCAGCTTTCATTCCAATCCCAAAGAAAGTCAATGCCAAAGAGTGTTCAAGCTACCACACAATTGCACTCATCTCATATGCTAGCAAAGTAATGCTGAAAATTCTCCAAGCTAGGCTACAATAGTACATGAACCAAGAGCTCCCAGATGTTCAAATTGGATTTAGAAAAGGCAGAGGAGAGATCAAAAGCAATAGAATTCCAGAAAAACATCTACTTCTGCTTCATTGACTATGCAAAAACCTTTAACTGTGTGGATCACAACAAACTGGAAAATTCTTCAACAGATGGGAATACCAGACCACCTGACCTGCATCCTGAGAAGTCTGTATGCAAGTCAAGAAACAACAGTTAGAACTGGACGTGGAACAACAGACTGGTTCCAAATTAGGAAAGGAGTATGTCAAGGCTGTATATTGTCTTCTTGTTTATTTAACTTATATGCAGAGAACATCATGGGAAATGCCAGGGTGGATGAAGCACAAGCTGGAATCAAGATTGCCAGGAGAAATACCAATAACCTCAGATATGTAGATGATACCACCGTTATGGCAGAAAGCGAAGAAGAACTAAAGAGCCTCTTGATGCAAATGAAAGAGGAGAGTGAAAAAGCTGGCTTAAAAGTCAACACTCAAAAAATGAAGATCATGGCATCCAGTCCCATCACTTCATGGCAAATAGATGTGGAAACATTGAAAACATTGACAGACTTTATTTTCTTGGGCTCCAAAACCGCTGCAGATGGTGACTGCAGCCATGAAATTAAAAGATATTTGCTCCTTGGAAGAAAAGCTATGACCAACCTAGACAGCATATTAAAAAGTAGAGATATTAACTTTGTTGACAAAGGTCCATCTAGTCAAAGCTATGATTTTTCCAGTAGTCATGCATGGATGTGAGAATTGGACCATAAAGAAGGCTGAGCACTGAAGAACTGATGCTTTTGAACTGTGGTGTTGGAGAAGACTCTTGAGGGTCCCTTGGACTGCAAGATCAAACCAGTGAATCCTAAAAGAAATCAGTCCTGAATATTCATTGGAATGTCTAAGGCTGAAGCTGAAGCTCCAAAACTTTGGCCAAGAACTTTGCGAAGAACTAACTCTTTGGAAAAGACCCTGATGCTGGGAAAGATTGAAGGCAGGAGGAGAAGGGGATGACACAAGACGGCATGGTTGGATGGCATCACTGACTGAATGGACATGAGTTTGAGCAAGCTCCGGGGGTTGGTGGTGGAAAAACAAGCCTGGGTGCTGAAGTTCATGGGGAAAGAGTCAGACTTACAGAGTCCAACTTACAAAGAGTCAGGTACTATTTAGCGCAAAAGTGAACTGAAAGAAAAAACACTTCTTTATAGATAGTTGATTAATACAATGAAAATTATCTATGAAGTATGATGTATGCTTGATATCCATGTAAAATAGAGAAGAGAGTTCAAGTGAGGTGTAAGTGAGATGATAGATTCAAAGCAGTGATTTTCTAATTGTTCCATAGATTCCTAGAGGTTTTTAGAATGTTGTTTGAGATGGGAAAGAGGTATGGGCAGGAGGGATATCCATTAGAAGATCTAATTTGCATATTGGCTTTGTTAATTTTCTCTGAAGAGCAAGCTGTGCTTTGAAAGAAAGATATGGAAAATCCTTTTTGATAATCTATGAAGATAGTTCAGCGGTCACACACACACTTTATTTAAATTAAAATCCTCAAGGTGAGAGCCTAGGCTGTTCTTTTTTGTTGCCTGTTTTATCTCTGCTAGGAAGCACAATCATAGCACATGATAGGTGCTCAAAAAATATATTTATTTTTACCAATGCTGACTATGACAGGTTGGCCAATATTCTGTATATACACAATGTCATTTATCCCTAATAAGCTCAGATAGTGATAGCACAAAACTTATTTTTAGATTTTACTTGTCTTTTTTCTATGTTTGAATTAAAATTGATATGCTTTTGCATTCACTTTGAATTTTAAAATTTTACATAGATTCAAAGTAAAGTGAAATTGTATTATTTGAAACTATATATTTTAAAAGGGGAAGTTTAAAACAAGAAATGAAATAATCAATTTGATTAGATAGTTTTGGTTGAAAAATGAGGTGACTAGTGAGACCATATTTATATATATCAACTAAATACACAGCTATTATAATCTATACTAACCAGCATGCAACGAAGCAGTGTTCTAAAAACTCACACAAAATGAACTGAAGACACAAAAGTCTCCATGGGCTCATTTTTTTAATGGAGGATAACATTTTACAAAATTGCTTTATGTTTCCTGTTAAATCATTTTGAAGTATAAACAAGCATAAAATAATAGTGTCAGTTTAAGAATATGTTGAACATAGTACTAAAAATTTTATGCAACAAAGTTGAACTATGTCCATTGAAATGTATCATGGATTTTTTTTTTTTCAAAAGAACTTAATTCATTATATGTAAAGTAGAATCACACACTATTAGGAAAAGTGTTCATTAAGCCTCCACTACAGATATTGCAATACCCATGAGGGTGGACAGGCAATGATGAAAATATAGTTGGTACTATTGTCTCATGATATAATCGAGGGCCAATCCTAGAGTGCACATCCAAGATATTAGTAAACAGAAGTTTAATAGCACATGAAATTTTAACAATATAACTAGGCAAGGGGAGGCATTATTGCAGATTTTCCAATAAGTTTTGTATAATATATAGCAAAGTACAATATAAAGAAAGTATTTAACTTATAAAACATTGGAAAAGTATATAAATAATAAAGTTTGGTCACAACATTAAATACATTGGCAAAGATCTAATGATGGCTGTAGTGACAGAAGGTAAGGAATTTAGGAATAGTGGGTTTTCTAAAAGGTGCTGCAGGAAAATGTGTTTATTTATTTATTTTGCCAGGTCACATGGCTTGTGGGATCTTAGTGCTGTTGGCAGTGAAAGGGCAGATGGATTCCTAACCACTGGATTACCAAGGAATTCCCATATTTAGGGTTGTTTTTTTAAATCTTCATTTAATACACAGATAATCTAATAGTTTTTTAAGATGCATCACTTTTCATAACAGATAAATGCCATACAAATTAGTATATTTAAGATTTGATCTTTCAATTGCAGATTTTTCAGAGCTATTTGTAGTGATACAGCAATATTTTAAAGCCTTCATTTTTATAAAAATGGAAATTGACTATTCCATAGCAAGGTGTTAGTGCAAATATTTCAAATGAGACAAGAAATAATCCTGTTTTCTAACAAAGAAACTTCAGTAACTAAAATTAGCTCAAATATAGCATGCCTTCCTGATCATGTATATCTTTCTAATATTTAGGGTAAGCTGAAGAAGCTCCATTTAGCCATATATCAATGTCATTGTACATACTGAAAATTGAAGACAAAGTATAAGCAATCAAAACAGACTTTTAAAGTTTTTATTGGAAATTAAAACTATATATTTATATATGCATATATATATATTGAAACTTTGATAGAGTGATTTGGTTAGCTTTAGAAACTGACATTGATAAATGCAAAATGGATAAAAGATACACTTGAAAATTATTTTCCAAAGAATGATAATTTAAAACGAATAAGCAACTGCTCATTAACCAATTTCAACTTGAAAATTTTGCAATTAAAGATTGAGAGCAAAAAAAAAAAGATTGAGAGCAGATGTTGGATAATGTTAGTGATTTAACATTGAAACAGTTTTCTACTATGTATTTTTTAGTTTTCCATGAGTTAAATTGAAGAATACCACAAAGCTTCAGGATGAGCTGTTAAAAACTGTTGCAATTTGCAATTGTTTATGTGACACAAGATTGTTTTTATATGATGCAATCCAAAATAAAACACAGAAATTAGATGTTAAAGCTGATGTAAGTAGTTCCTAGTTACATGTACCGGAGAAGGCAATGGCACCCCACTCCAGTACTCTTGCCTGGAAAATCCCATGGACGGAGGAGCCTGGTGGGCTGCTGTCCGTGGGGTCGCTAAGAGTTGGATACGACTGAGCGACTTCACTTTCACTTTTCACTTTCATGCATTGGAGAAGGAAATGGCAACCCACTCCAATGTTCTTGCATGGAAAATCCCAGGGACGGGGAAACCTGATGGGCTGCCGTCTATGGGGTCGCACAGAGTCAGACATGACTGAAGCGACTTAGCAGCAGCAGCAGCAGCAGTTACATGTACAATTTCTGCAATGCATGCATGCATGCATGCTAAGTCACTTTAGTCATGTCTGACTCTTTGTGATCTGATGGACTGTAACCCACCAGGCTTCCCTGTCCATGGATTTCTAAAGTCAAGAATCCTGGAGTGGGTTGCCATGTCCTCCTCCAGCAGATCTTCCCCACTTAGGAATTGAACTCGCATCTCTTATGTCTCTTACATTGGCAGACAGGTTCTTTACCACCAGCACCACAATCTCTACTTACAAATTTTTGTGTTGAAGATAACCTTAATATTCTCATTGATTTACTTTACATATTAAAACAAGAAAAACGCTTACATATAAATTACGTTCTCATGCATTTGTTGCTTATGGTCCTATGTTAATTTTCATCTGGAAGAAAAAGTTCATCTGCCTAAAGTGTTTAAAAAGTAGGTTCTAGATGTCCTATTCAAGTATTACTGTAAGAATTCACCTCTAATTTTCTCATTTAAAATATGGGTGATCATAATACTTAACTGCCAGGGTTGTTGTAAGATAATATGTGAAATGTTTATAGATAATTTATGAGGCAAAATTTAAGCACTCAGCACAGTGTCTATCCTGAAATAATCATGCTATAAATTTTGCTATTTTTATTACTCAAGGAGATACCCTCTTTGTGAATGAAAGAAAAAAATTCCTTGGGAGCACACTGGATTGTCCAGGAATTTCTGGCCTCCATATCACAGCTTAGCTGCTAATATTTCTTAACTTGGATTCTGTGATAGTTCTTTTTGAAAATCTGACAGAGACTATACACTTGCTCCCACTAATGTAAATTTTGTATTTTTCCAGTCATCACAGATTTCCTATATGATAAAGTCTATTCAGAGTCCAAATTAAGGCTGTTTTCTCAGGATGCTTAGAGATTGTAATAACACCATTAATTCATCAATAAAATAAACCCATGAAATTTTCTCTCAGGTATATACCTATTTATCTATCTATGTATCTCTCCATATAGATGTATATCTATCTATATACAAAACAATTACAACAACTGTAGGAGTTCAGGATTCACCTTATTGACGTGTCATTTTGTTGTTTGTAAGGAACATTATTATGGCCACTAAAGTGGCTTCTCATGGATCCAAGTTCAGAGTTTTGCATGGTCCCTGGCCTTAGAATGGAGAAGATAGCTGTAAAAAAAATAACTGACTTCCTTTTCTTTCATAATAAGCCTGTCATTTTCAAATATGCCTTCCTCAAGCTAAGAACTGATTTTCATAAAAATAGAAACATGTATCATTGATAAAAGCTAAAGAAATAATGCAATGATGAGCTGAAATGCTGTAATTTAGATGACTAATTTCTTCTCACCAAAATTATAAATTTAGTTAAGTGGGCCACAGGGAATGTAACTCACTCCTTTTATATTTTGAATATTTTTAAAAGGTTTCTTTTTCTTTTTTGGATTAAAAGCAAAAGAATGCCCCCTTTCCTTTCTTTTAAAGAAATAAAAGATGTGGCTGATTAGGGTTACAGTACATCGGTTAGTGTCTCTATTCTCTTCATAATAGATCATATGTCAAAACTTCTCTCTTTAGAATAACAAAAATGACCTTTTGGTGCCATAAGCTCTGGCTGACCTTTTAGTAGCCATAACAGTGGCAGAGAAACAATAAAGATACATCAAGCAAGAGTTCCTTCTTGCCACTGGGGTACTCAGGGCATGACCAGAATGCTATATGGAATTTGTGCTCCTAAATTTGTAAGTAAAAATTAACAAAAGAACTTTCTATTATGAGAATCAACTTCATGACCTTGAAGTGGTATTTAAGTATTGCAGTTAACGTAAAGTTTACAGCAGTCTGCACTTTAGAGAAAGTGCCATTTTCAGAAAATACTTTAGTGAGTGATATAAATATCAACACGATGAAAGCTACATCTATAACTTAACATAAATTTATTAATGGAAAATATAGTTTAAACATAAGTGTAATGTGACTTAATTTAGAAAAATTTAATAGAGAATAATCGTTTTTTATTGTACTTCTTCCCATTAATTAAAATGTTAACATCAGCTTGTCACAGAGAAACTCTTTCTTTTGAAAGGACTTGGAACCACACACTGGCTGATGTTTGAAATCCTGTATCTATATGATTTATCTGTGGGGCACCATTTGAACATTTATTATCATTGCTGTCCAGAAGTTCTAATTTTGTTTATGTTTTTCTTGAAGTGTGGAATCGCAATTATGAATTTATATAAACCCAAGCTCAGTACTTAAATAAGATGAAAGACCTGTAATACTTCAGTACGTTCCAGTGTGTGCAAATTGGGATTCTGGTTACAATGAAGCGCCAGCTTCTAGTTAAGTTGTTTTGGGGGCAGGAAGCGGAGAGGAAGGAGGATGAGTTCATGAAAAGAACTGGGTCTGTGTAAGGGAATTTGGCTAGTTCAAGAACAATGAGTTCAGCTTTCAAATAAGGCTTTAGTAACTTCTTGTTTGCATGGTTATTTGTTTGTTGATAGACATCTCTGATCATTTTTCTCTTGGTTAGTTTTTCTATAACTTTTTAATTTTTAAAAAAGATTATCTGGGTTTAAAAAATAACCAATCTTAAAGTGAATAGCAAAGTAATTTGGAGTCTCTGTTAAAAATAATGAAATAATTCTTCAGCTCTCTCTTGAGTATTAGGGCTTCCCTAAGTGGCTCAGATCTGAAGGAGAGCATGGCAACCTCCACCAGTATCCTTGCTTGGAGAATCCCCATGGACAGAGGAGCCTGGCAGGCTACAGTCCATAGGGTAACAAAGAGTTGGACATGACTGAGCAACTAAGCACAGTGGCTCAGATGGTAAAGAATCTGTCTGCAGTGCAGCAGACCTGGGTTCAGTTCCTGGGTTGGGAAGAACCCCTGGAGAAGGGAAGGGCAACCCACTCAAGTATTCCTGCCTGGAAAATTCCGTGGACAGAGGAGCCTGGTAGACTACAGTCCATAGGATCACAAAGAGTTGGACACTACTAGGCGACTAACACTTTCACTTTCTCTTGAATATTATTTGTATTTAAAGAAGCTTTTAAAGCAATGTTTTCTTATTCACCAGAGAGGGCAATGGCACCCCACTCCAGTACTCTTGCCTGGCAAATCCCTCCTCCATGGAGGAGCCTGGTGGGCTGCAGTCCATGGGGTTGCTAAGAGTCGGACATGACTGACAACTTCACTTTGACTTTTCACTTTCATGCATTGGAGAAGGAAATGGCAATCCACTCCAGTGTTCTTGCCTGGAGAATCCCAGGGACGGGGGGAGCCTGGTGGACTGCAGTCTGTGGGGTCGCACAGAGTCAGACACGACTGAAGTGACTTAGCAGCAGCAGCAGTTTCTTATTCACAGATATTTCCTCATACACTTGAAATTTGGTTTTAAGTTTATGGTGATTTTCATTATGAAACTTCATTCTTGGCTTCATTCATTTATTCAAAGGGTGTTCTGTTAAATATCTACCATGCACTAGGCTCTGTGTTCTAAGCTTTCGGAAACAAAAATAAGTTTTATAAAGAAAAGTGCTCAGAAAGAACAAATCTTGTTGAATTTTTGTTGAATCTTTGTTGCATCTTTGTTTGCATCTTTGTTTCCTCTCCAGTTCAGCTACCTCCTGTTAAAACAACTGATGGATCTCACCACACACACACACACACACACACAAACTATTCTGTCAAACACATCATCTGTGAGAGGTTAATGCGGAATGAGAAAGAAAACAGTGTAAAGCAATATATTCAGCAGTTTTGAATAGAAACAACTTTGAAGGTGTCCCTAGTCTTCCCTGTCGGTCTGCCTCTTTTTGCTAGTACCCTTTTTCTTCTTCACTTGTCTTCCTTTCATGGTCTTGGGGAGATGACCTCTCCCCAGCAGCAGCCTTTTCTCCAGTCCTTAGTCTACATGTGGAAGCTTCTAAAGAACTTGTTGCTTGTATCACTAACTCATTTGATATATGATATCAAGAATTATCTTTATTTAGTGTTTGTCCTAAGTTTTTGATTATGCTTAATTCTGCAAGGAAGTAGCCTTTTCTTCTCTGGTTTTGCATTCCCAGTGAGGTGCCCTAAGCATATGGACCACTTAGGAAGTGATCGTGATGACAGTTTTTTATTATATGGAGCCAAATGGATTGGGCTTCCCAGGTGGTACTAGTGGTAAAGAACCCGTGTGCCAATGCAGGAGGCATAAGAGATATGAGTTCAGTCCCTGGGTTGGGAAGATCTCTTTGAGGAAGGCATGGCAATCGACTCCAGTATTCTTGCCTGGAGAATCCCATAGACAGAGGAGCCTGGTGGGCTGCAGAACATAGGATCGCAGAGTTGGACACGAGTGAAGAGGCAGCATGCACACACGCAGACAAATACATCACCTCATTTATTGCTGACTATTAACAAGTATTATGTTATCCTAATGAGTAATACACATGATCATTAGAGGAAGTGAAATTAGTAAATATCAAAATCTCAGGAAGTCTCAAGTGATAAAAATAATGATAGATTCTACCTTTCAGGAATCACTGAAGGAATGACACAGGGAGTAAAGTAATAAATCCTGGATAAGAAATTTTAAGTGGCATCCAAATTAGAAACTGTTTTCTTCCTACAATTATTTACGCAGGCTTCAGAAACCCATCATGCGACAGTTGCAGAAGTCCCAAGTTATGTCTTGCTAATCTGTTTTCCAAATGGCAACCCCTTTAAGGCAGAAATCTGAGACTCATTCTTCTGCTTAAAAATCATTTTTTTGACCCACCTTGAACTCACTATGAAGCTAAAACTCCTTAATATACCATATACAAGACGATTCATAATTATTTCCTGACCAACTTTAGGTTTCATTTCAGTATTTTTTCTTCATAATGAGTTATTAGCTCCCTGTAAGATCGTGTATCCTTTCTTTTGGGCCTTTATAAGTGGTACTTTCTTTTGGAATAGCCTTCCTCTTTTCTTTCTTTGGATAGATAATTCCGTAGGTCTTTTGGGAAGCCTTTCCTTCCCTGCTACTGGTTGCCCTCTGTATTCTCATAGCACCCTGTGCAAAAAATATGCTCAGTAGGACTCAGTTACCCAACTTCAGGGTTATGAATGAAATTTTAGTCTATTCAAATTGTACTGTGGGAAGCCACCCACCTAGAACAAACTGTCAATTTTACACAACTCTGAGGGCATGTCTGTATCATAGTTCTCACCTACCGCATGCCTTCTGTCGTGTTTCTAGCTTCCATACCACCTGTCCTGAGATCAGGCTTCCTAGGTGGCTCAGTGGTAAAGAATCCACCGGTCAATGCAGGAGCTGCAGGAAATACAAGTTCAGTCCCTGGGTTGGGAAGATTTTCTGGAGGGGGAAATGGCAACCCACTCTAGTATTCTTCCTGGGATAAGCCCATGAACAGAAGGACCCTGGCCAGCTACAGCCCATGCCTTCACAAAGAGTCAGACATGACTGAGCATGCACACATATGCACAAGTACAGACTGGGATGTACCGAGACCAGTGTTTCTAGAAGAAGGTCTTAGGGTGCCATATAGGTGTACTTATAAAACCTGAGGACTGTCTGAATTGGCCCTGTAAACTCAGAGTTGCTAGTCATGGGGTCTAGATATCTATTTTTTAAAAATGTTTCTCAGGATATTTCTTTGCCACTTATAGTTTGATAACTATATCAAACTCCTTGAAGGTACCAACTGTGTCCAGTTGCCTTCCTATCCCCAGGACATATTCTGGGATGCAGAAGCATTTAGTATATTTTAAGTGAATATGTATTCTAACTATGGAAACAGCCATGTATTTTGCAACCTTTCTATAATTACTTATTAGTTACAGGAGATTTTTTTTTGTCCATTTTTTGAGATTTTCTACATACATGGTCGTGGCATCTGGAAACATAGTTTTATTTCTTCCATCCCAGTCTGTATACTTTTTTTGCCATGTTACATTGGCTTGGACTTTCATTGTGATGTTGAATAGAAGTAGTTAGAGGGGAAATCCTTGCCTCAGTCTTAGGGTGAAGTATTTCATTTTTCATCATTAAGTGTGATGGTAACTGTATGTTGTTTTCTCACAGATTATCAAGTTGAGAAAATTTTCCTCTATTCTTAGTTTGCGGAGTTAAAAACAAAAATCCTGAATGAGTGTTGAATTATGTCAAATGCTTTTTATGCTTCTGCCAATAGGATTGCATGATTTTTGTTCCTTAGAATGTTGGTGTGGAGGATTACATTAAGTTATTTTGATTGTTGTATCAGTTTTGCATGCATAGTGTATACCCCATTTGGTCCTGGTGTGTAATTACTTTTACACATTGTTGAATTCAATTTGCTAATATTTTCTTAAGGATTTTTTATGTCCATATTCATAAGGCATATGCATCTGTAGTCTTCCTTTCTTCTAATGTCTTCACTTGATTTTGGTATTAGGATAATATTGGTCTCAGAATGATTTAGGAAATATTTCCTCTGCTTCTATTTTCTGGAACAGATTGTACAGAATTGGTGTCATTATTCTACTAATATTTGGTCAAATTCACCAGAGAACTAATCTGTGCATGATGCTTTCTTTGTCAAGGTTATTAACTATTGATTCACTTTTATTGAAAGATACAGATTTATTCAGATTACCTATTTTTTTCTTTGTGCAAATTTTGATAAATTGTGTCTGTCAGGGAATTGGTGTATTTCATTTAGGTTTTCAAATTTATGGCCATGAAGTTATTGGTAATTTTCCTTTACTATCCTTTTGAAGGGCTTCCCTGGTGGCTCAGATGGTAAAGAATCTACCTGCAATGCAGGAGACCTAAGTTCAATCCCTGGGTCAGGGAAGATTCCCTGGGTCAGGGAGGATCCCCTGGAGAAGGGAATGGTTAACCAATCCAATATTCTTGCCTGAAGAATTCCATGGACAGAGGAGCCTGGAGGGCTACAGTCCATGGGGTCACAAAGAATTGGACATAACTCAGTGACTAACACACACACATAATTTTAACATCCATGGGATCAGTAATAATGACACCTTTATAGTTTCTGATATTTGCAATTTGTCTTCTCTTTTCCTTGGTTAGCTTGGCTATGATTTTATCAGTTTTCCCTAAGAAAAACTAGCTTTTGGTTTCATTGATTTTCTATAATTGATTTCCTTTCTTCAATTTCATTGATTCCTGTCAATTTTAATTATTTATTTTCTTCTATTTACTTTAATTTACTCTTTTCCCCTAGCTTATTAAGATAGATGCTATAATTCTCACTTTCAGATATTCCCTTTAATATATAAATTCAAGTTTATAAAATTTTCTATGAATACTCCTTTTACTCCATCTCACAAAATTTGATAAGCTGTTTTTTATTTAGCTAAAGAATATTTTAACATTTTAAAATATTACCTAAAAATTTTAATATTTATTTACCTAAAAGTATTTTAACATTTCTGTTCAGCCTTCATTTCTCCATGTATCACTCAGAAGTGTGATATTTAATCTCATAATATTTGGGGATCTTCCAGCTATCTTTTTGCTATTGATTTCTACTTTAATTTTATTGTGGTCTGAAAGTAAATATTGTATGATTTATATTCTTTGAAATTTGTTAAGATGTGCTTTATGGCCTGCAATATAGTCTATCTTAGTAAATGTTCATTATGAACTTGAGAAGAATGTGTATTCTACTATAACTGGATGGAGTATCCTGAATATTCACTGGAAGGACTGATGCTGAAACTGAAGCTGCAATACTTTGGCCACTTGATGGAAAAAGCTGACTCATTAGAAAAGACCCTGATGCTGGGAAAGATTGAAGGCAGGAGGAGAAGGGAATGACAGAGGATGAAATGGTTGGATGGCATCACTGACTCAATGGACATGAGTTTGAACAACCTCTGGGAGATGGTGAAGAACAGGGAAGCCTGGCATGCTTCAGTCCATAGGGTCAAAAAGAGTCAGACATGACTGAGCAACTGAACAACAGCGATTCTATAATTGTCATTTAGATCCAGCTGATTGATGATGCTGTTCCATTCAACTAAATCCTTACTGATTTTCTGCCTGCTGGGTTTGTCAATTACTGATTGAGTAGTGTCGAAGCTCCAACTATATAAGTGAAGCTGACTATTTCTCTTCTCACTTCGTTAAGCTTTTGCCTCATGTATTTTGATGTTCTCTTGTTATGTGCTTACTTATTAAGGATCATGATGTCTTCTTGGGGAACTGACCTCTTTATCACAGATAATTTTCCCTTTTCTAAATTCTACATTGTCAAAAATATTATAGCTATTCCAGCTTTCTTTTGATTAGCGTTGATCCATCTTTCTCTTGATTAGTGTTGATCTATCTTTCTCTATTGCTCTACTTATAATCTTTCTTTGTCTTTATATTTAAAGTAAGTTTCTTGTAGATGACTTAAGTTAGTCCTGTTTTTATCGACTCTGAAAATCTCTATCTTTTAATTGGTATATTTAGACAATTCATATAATTGAATTAATATTTACTGTATTTCAAATTGTTTTCTATTCGTTGTCCTTGTTTTTCTTTTGTTTTTCATGCTTTTTTCCCCATCATCTCTGGCTTTAATTATTTTATATGATTCCATTTTCTCTCTTCTATTATCAAATAAAGTGTGCTTCCTTTTAAGACTTCTTTGAATCGTTGCTTTTGAGTTTTCCATATACATTTGTCACTAATCTAAGTCCACTTTGAACTAACACTATGCCACTCCATGAGCAGTGCTGCTGTTCCCATTTCCTTCCTTTCATCCTTTGTTACATTACTGTCCTTTCATTTATCCATAGTTATAATAAATCAGTAAATTGTTGCTATTATTATTTTGATCAAACCATATTATTTATTAGATCAAATAAGAGTAAGTGCTATCAAAGATTAATTTTGTCTTCATTTATTCTTTCTGTGATGCTCTTTCTTTATGTAGTTTTGAATTTCTTATCTATATCATTTTCTCTGGAAAAAAAACATTTCTTTCAAGGCAGCTCTACTAATGACAAATTTCCTCAATTACTGTTTGCCTGATAAATAATTATTACTCCCTTATTTCTGAAGAATAATTTCTTTGGATTTCTAGGCTGGAATAATAATTTCTAGGTTGGAAAATTTTCACCTTTAAGATTTTAAATATTTCCATCTACTCTCCTCTTGCTTGCATAGTTTCTGAAAAAAAGATATGATTCTTATTCTTGGTAATGTTTTCTCCTCCTTTCACTTTTTTCAAGATTTCTCTTTGTCTTTAATTTTCTACATAGCATATAATGATATACCTAGATGTATAAATTTGGTTACTTTTTCTGCTTGGTGTTCTCTGAACTTCCCAGATCTGTGCTTTCACGCCTGTCATTAATTTTGAAACATTCTCAGCCATTTTTTATTTCAAATATTTAAAATATTTCTGTTTCACTTTCTCTTCTCCATTTGGTGTTCCCACTATGCATATATTAGGACTTTTGTAGTTGTTCCACACTTCAAGGATCCTTGAATTATCTCTCAATATATCTTCAAGGCCACTGATTCTTACCTTAAACATGTACAGTTTACTAGTGAGTCCATCAAAGGTATTCATTTTGGTTGCAGTGCTTTTGATTTGTATCATTTTATTTTGATTCTTTTAGTTTCCATCTTTCTGCTTATATTGCCTATCTCTTTTGGCATGTTTTCCAGTATTTCCATTAGCTTTCTTGGCTTATTAATCATAGTTATTTTAAAATTCCTGGTCTGATAATTCCAAAATATCTACTTTATCTGAATCTGATGCTTGTTTTGTATTTTATGACTTTATTTTTTGCTTTTAAGCATGCATTGTAATATTTTGTTCTAAGCCAGACACAATAAGTTGAGTAAAAGAAACTGATGTAGATAAGCCTTTGGTATGAGGTTTTATGTTTATCTGGCTAGGAATTAGACTGTATATACTGTTTGCTATCCTTTGGTTTCAGGTTTGAAAATTTTCTCTAGCATCATTGCTTTTGTTTCTTTTCTTGACTTTAATTTTTCTAGAGACTCTCTTGTCTTAGGACTGGAGACCTGCAGTTCTTTCAGCTGTAAACCCCTGTTACTACACTAGAGCTGCACTGATGAAGTCAAATTCATAGAAACAGAATGTAGATTAGTGCTTACTCGATGCTGGCATGAGAGGAGTTGAGGAGTGATGACTAATGGGTATAGGAATTTTGAAGAGGTGATTAAAATGATCTGAAATTAGAGGTGATGATTGTACAACTTTGTGAATGTACTAATAATAAATGAATTGTATTTGGCAAAACTAATACAATTATGTAAAGTTTAAAAATAAAATAAAATTAAAAAAAATAAATGAATTGTATACTCTAAAAGGGTGAATTTTATGCTAAATTTTATGCTATTTATCTCAATAAAGTTGTTTAACAAAGACCCATAAAAAAGAAAACATGGATAAACATAGTAGATGACAATAAGGGAAATTCAGACCTTTTTATAGTGAATGTTGCTTTCAACATTAGGGATAGTTGGGGAAAACTGGAATACCTTAAAGCATGCTTTATTCAAACTAGGAAGTTTTATGCAATCATTAAAAATTACATTACCAAAGATGGCAAAAATTAAGTGAAAAATCAAGATAAAATTAGGGTCAAAATATGTTTCAAGTTTTATAAAATAAAATATATTTATGTCTCTCTATATATTTCTAGATATGGCTTTAAATTTATATGTTTTAACAAGAAAAATAACAACAATTCATCTTAATGTCAATGGTGGTTATTATGAATGCTAGTGTTATGGAGGATGATATTCTAGTATTTTTCTTTACAAATTTAAAAATTTCCCAAATTCTCTATAATAAACATTCATTACTTTTATACTCATAAAACACACATCATTGAAAAACACATCATATTTTAACTTTGATTTTTAAATCCATGGTGTATAATGTAAAGTGAAACACTCATATAATATCTTTCTGAATAATAATAATAATTGCTGATTAATCAATACCTATATCCAGGTCTCACTCTCCTTATAATCATAGTCAGTGGTTTTGCCAGTGCTGATGTAACGTTCAAGCAAATGAACATAATGACTCAAGCAACTCAGTCTATGTTTTAAAAATCCATTTTAAGAAAAGAATTGGATAAATGTACTGCATAGTAAAGCAAGGCAATTTATAGCACACTCTTTAAGCCAGAGTTAATTATCTAAACATTTATGAGGTAATTTTTATAGAGTTCTATGAACTCCATTTATAATTTTAAAAATGTATTCATAAAGTCCCTTTAGTGACCGACTACAAGATAGAGGAAGTAAAGCAAAATTCATTTAAGGAAAATACAAGAGTTGAAAATTTATGGCAATTTCTGAATGAAGTTCATAATTTTATCCATTACTCATAATGATTACACAAAAAGCCAGAAGAGGAAGAAATTGGACTTATTAAAAAGAAGCATTAAACAAAGCACTAAACAATCTGGGCTTGCAAACTACTGTATCTAGAAGCCATGTTCCCTTGTGGATCTGCCAGGAAAACACATAAAAGACTAAGAAATGTTGATGATATGAACTGAGAAACAAAATATCCCACCTGGAGCAGTTTTCTCGTTATTTAGACTTTGCTACTCTGTTTAAAAGCAGTTCAAATTATACTATTAGGTCCAAGCAAACATTTTAGGTTACACTGCACATGATATCCAGGTTGGAACAGAGGCTGAACAATTTTCAAGTAATTAGTTTTCCTGACTTCCTATTTTTGTTTTCTTTTGATGATCAGAGTCTGAATTGCATAATTTTGCAGAACTTCAACTTAACTGAACCATATTCAGAACTTTATTATATTTTGTTACATACTGCTCTCTTTCTGTTTCTTATTTGAACTGAAGCTCCTCCAAGGAAAGAACTGTGTGTTCCATTTATTGCATATATTTTCATAAGGACTCAGGTCTGTACTGGGCAATAGTTAATAAATACATGATTAATTTGCTAGTGTAAGTTTTTATCTAAGAACCTCAGTTTAACTGGACTCAGATTCAGAATGTTTTCAGTAATTATGAACTTATGCTATTTCCTGTCTATCTTTTATATGCTCATATATTTATCCATTCACATATTTAACAATCTGTATTCAAACTGGATTTCTTCTCTTTAGTTCAGGCCTTGGAAAACTTTTATTTCAGAGGTCCAGAAGGTAAATATTTTAGGCTTTGTGAGCCATATGGTCTCCGTTGCACTCAACTCTGCCATTGTAGCATGAAAGCAGCCAAGGCAATACATTAGTGAATGAATGTGGCAGGGTTCCAATAAAACTTTATTTACAAAAACCAGCCATGGGCTGGATATGGCCACTGGCCATAGTTTGCAGGTTCTTGCTCTAGTCCAGCTCCCTTCAGTTCAGTTCAGTCGCTCAGTCGTGTCTGACTCTTTGTGACCCCATGAATCGCAGCACGCCAGGCCTCACTTAGAAATTCTCTCTATATGTATTCCAATTACTAAGAGACAGAATCTTCTAGAGATCACACCACTCCATTGCTGAAAGATCTTGATGCCTGGTTTTTGAAAACTCATTTCTGCTTTCTAACATCCCTAAACACCTACAACTATAACTAAACTTGTTGGTTCCCCAGAGTCCAGAAGATACCATGAGCCTTCAGAGAACATATTTATACAGCTCATTTATTGTTGGCAAATTGCCGCTGTACTTATTTCCTGAAGAACCATTTCCCCTCTTAAACTTTCAAAATCTACTCTTTCTCTGACTGACTTAGCAGAAAGCTGCCTAGCTGTGATATATATTTGTCTACATCATTTTTATCATCTATTGTTTCCTCTATGTTTGCATCTTATCTTTCATTAACCACACCTGTTGTTTAAGTTCTGTTTTTTTGAAGTTTATAATACATGTTTCTAATTAGAATAAAACTCATGAAGGAAAATAGCTATTTTATAATTATAAATGCCCCGCATTATCTGCATAGCAACCAACAAATATTACAGAGCACCCTTTTCATCCATTATGCAGAGCTAGACCTAGATAAGAGACAAGATGTGACTTGGATAATCTGAGCTGGGACATGAATCTTCTCCTCAGGCTGGAACTTTATCATCAGATCTTTTGGATCTCCAGTTTGCTGCCTGAAGATCTTGGGGTTTCTCAGCTTCCATTATCACATGACCAATTCCTTTTAATAAGTTTCAATAATGTAATACCTATCTGATGCCCTCTTTCCTTCTGCCCTCACTCTTTCCCAGCATCAGGGACTTTTCCAATGAGTCAGCTGTTCATATCACATGACAAAATATTGGAGCTTCAGCTTCAGCATCAGTCCTTCCAATGAGTATCTAGTGTTGATTTCCTTTAAGATTGATTTGATCTTCTTGTCCAAGGGACTCTCAAGCATCTTCTTTAGGACCACAGTTAGAAGGCATCAATGCTTCAGTGCTCTGCCTTCTTTAACTGTCCAGCTGTCACAACTGTACCTGACCACTGGAACGATCATAGCCTTGACTATACAGAACTTTGTTGGCAAAGTGATATCTCTACTTTTTAATATGCTGTCTAGGTTTGTTATAGCTTTCCTGCCAAGAAGCAGACGTCTAATTTTATGGCCTCAGTCACCATCTGCAGTGATTTTAGAGCCCAAGAAGAGGAAATCTTCCACCTTTTCCCCTTCTACTTCTAAAGTGACGGAGCTGGATGCCTTAATCTTAGCCTTTTTAATGTTTAGTTTTAAGCCAGCTTTTTCACTCTCCTCCTCCACCCTCATCAAGAGGTTCTTTAGTTCATCTTCACTTTCTGCCATTAGAGTGGTATAATCCACATATCTGAGATTGTTGATGTTTTTCCTGCCTGTCTTGATTCCAAATTGTAACTCATCCAGTCTGGCATTTCTCATGGTGTGCTCAGCATATAAGTTAAGTAAACAGAGTGATAACAAACATTCTTGTTGTACTCCTTTCTCAATCCTGAACCAGTCAGTTGTTCCATACAAGGTTCTAACTGTTGCTTCTTGACCCGCATATAGGTTTCTCAGGAGACAGGTAAGATTGCCTGGTATTCCCATCTCTTTAAGAGTTTTCCATGGTTTGTTATGATACACACAGTCAAAGGCTTTAGTGTAGTCAAAGAAACAGAGGTAGATGTTTTTCTCAAATTCCCTTGCTTTTTCTATGATTCAGCAAGTGTTAGCAATTTGATCTTTGGTTCCTCTGCCTTTTCTAAACCCAGCTTGGGTGTCTAAAAGTTCTTGGTTCACATAATGCTGAAGCCTATCATGCAGGATTTTGAGCATGACCTTACTAGCATGGATGATGAGTATGATTGTCCGGTGGTTTGAACCTTCTTTAGTACTGCCCTTCTTGGGAATTGGAATTAGGATTGACCTTTTCCGATCTGTAGCCAGTGTTGGGTTATCCAGATTTGCTGACTTACTGAGTGCAGCCCTTTGATGGCATCATTTTTTTTAAGATTTTAAATAGCTGTACTGGAATTCCATCATATCCACTAGCTTTATTGACAGCAGTACCTCCTAAACCCACTTGACTTCACACTCTAGAATGTCTGACTCTGGGTGTCTGACCACACCATCGTGGTTATCCGGGTCATTAAGATCTTTTTTGTACAGGTCTTCTGGGTTTTCTTTTCATCTCTTCTTGATCTCTTCTGCTTCTGCTAGGACTCTACTCTTTCTGTCCTTATTGTGCCCATCCTTTGCTGAAATATTCACTTGATATTTCCAGTTTTCTTGTGATTTCCCCTTCTGTTGTTTTCCTTTAATTCTTTGCATTGTTTACTGAAGAAGGCCTTCTTGTCTCTTCTTGCTATTCTCTGGAACTCCGCATTTAGTTGGGTGTACTTTCTGTTTCTCCCAGTGCTAGAGACACTAAATAGAGTGAGGATGAGATGACTGGATGACATCACTGATGCAATGAACATGAACTTGGTAAAACTCTGGGAGATGGTAAGAGATAGGGAGGCCTGGTGTGCTGCAGTCCATGGGGTCACAGAGTCAGACATGGCTGGGCAACTGAACAACAGCAACATCTATCTGTCCTACTGGTTCTGCTTCTCTAGAGAACCCTGACTGATACCCCAGACTTAGCTTCATCTAAGACCCTATTCTGAGGCCTTCCTGTGTCATCCCTATAAGCTGTTTGGTGCTTGTCCTGCATGTTGGCCAAGTCATCCACATGGGTCTTTGCAAACACAAGATTTAAGTGAGTTTTTCTTCAATATAGTCCCCATAGTGGCTCAGACAATAAAAAATCTGCCTGCAATGCAGGATACCTGGGTTCAATCCCTGGGTTTGGGAGATCCCCTGGAGAAGAAATGGCAACCCACTCCAGTATTCTTGCTGGAGAATCCCATGCACAGAGGATCCCAGCAGTCTGCAGTCCATGGGATCTCAAAGAGTTGGACACAACTGAGTGACTAACACTTTCTTTTTTCTGTCTTAAAATATATAGTAAGCACCTAGAAGACAGAAAGGTACTATTTTCATCTTGCCTAGTGAATTCCCTGACATTTACTAATGACTCAGGTTTTACTAGACTCATAAATGCATATGAAAAGATAAAAAGATTGGATTTCCTTAATTAGCATATTCTAAATTCTTTTGGTATATTTCTAAAAATCAAATCAATATTCAAAGGACAAACAGAAGCAGAGAAAAGCATACTGATGATTCCCTAGCAGACAAGTATAAATTATTTCTGATGAGTCAAGTTAAAGTAATAAATTTTGAATGATCATTAAATTGCAGATATCTCTTTTTGGACTCTGGTATTTATGTTAGAAATAGGATCTGTGAATATAGTCCTTGCCCAATCGTAAGTTTATTTTAATGTTTGCAACTCTTTTTGTAGTAGAGAACATTTCTATAGACAATCCATTTCTATATAAAATCCATATTCTGAAATACTCACAAATGACCGAAAATATCTCGTAAGAAACATCAAATAGCTTAATTAAGTAGGCACAGAAATGACTTCGGGTAAGAAATAATGAACTTAACAAAAGATATCTAGAGAATGACAGAAACTAATGAAGTATGAGAAACCAGAACAGATGAAGGAGCCTAATTTTGGATAGCTCTAGACAGATAGTGGAAAGGCTTATGAAGTCTGGCATGGTTAAGGCTAGTGGGGTAAGAAATTTAGCAGTCAGATGTCTTCACAAAAGGTAAAATTGACTGAGGTTTTAGCAGAAACAAGATCAGAAAAATATCGAGGGTGTTGCTGAGCTGTCCTGTGTTGAGAAAATTTGAATCTAAAAATCCAGGTCAAACTTAAAGGTTATTAAAATACAACTCAAGATAATCAATGTTTCTGTTAAGAGAATAGAGTCTATTTTGTGATGAATCACAAGTGAGGAGCAAAGTGCCAGGCTCACAGAATGAGCTGAACAAATAATTACTGGCCCAAATAAATTAAATTAAATTTTCAAATACTGGAAAGAAGTATATTAGTCACTGAAAATACTGATAAAAATGGGGAATTTGGGTGCTTTCATTGGCGAAAAGATCAGCACCATTTTGAATGTGATTAGTTTGGAAACCGAAAATATAGATGCATTCTCAGTTCTAACACAATCCTTGGTACATAGTATACAATTCAAAACATGTTTGAGAAATGAATTAATGAGTAAAATTATTAATATATATACAACAATCTGGAATCATCTATCTGTTTTGATAAGAAAAATTACAGGAACAAGAAAGCACTGGATAGGCTGAAGTAGTTTGCTTCAGATGAACAATGCCACTGAAAACAGCTAGAAACACTGGATTAAAAATACAAATAAAATATTAAAAGTTTTAAGAGAGGTGTGAAAGCAACAAGAATTAGGGGGAATAATATTCCAGGCAGGGGAGACATCAGAAATGGGCTGATAATTTACAACTGCTTTTCTCCTGGAGTATTTGGTTCTGTCATGCAAGCAAGAGGTTAAAAACTCTGGCTTTATTTAGACACAGAGACACTCTGAGGGACAGAGAAGTCTTCTGGGGATAGAAAAGATGCTCTAGTCACTTGTGAGAAGGACGACAATGATGGGGATGGGGGAAGGAGATTTAAAAGGTCTTAAGTATATGGCTGGTTTATTTCTCAAGAAAGTTGAATTCTGAAATTTCACAGGGCAAGAGACCAAAAAAAAAAAAAAAAAAATCCCGAAATCTCTAAAGAGCAGAGGCAGAGTTGATGTTGTTTTTGTTTGTTTTTTTTAACAGCCTTTCAGTGCTCAGAAGACAACGATTGGCCATCAGGCCTTACCCTAGGTTGGGAACCTGAAAGACATACAGGGTCCAAGGAAGAGTCAAATGTCAGCGGAATCTTGCAAAAATTATAGTCCAGCCTTCATTCAGGTTCCTTCCTGGTTGGCTTGGAAATGTTTGTTACTTTCCCAGTGGTTTCCAAAAAGGCTTCGTGTACTTGCAGTTGAGTCTCTGCAGTCTCTGTGTCCATCATCACATGGCCTTCACTTCATATGTCATTACACCTTCAGATCTCTCTGTCCTTACAAGGACACTTCACTGAATCCAAGGCATTGAATTCAGGGCCCATGTTAATCCTGTACAGCTCAAATTGCTTACACCTTCAAATACCATATTTCCAAATAAGGTCACATTCACAGGTACTGGTGGTTAGTACTTGAGCATATCTTTGGGAGGACACAAGACAATAGGAAGGAAGGTGAAAAGCCAGCAGGCAGATGTAATATCTAAAGGGATTTAGCTCTGACTCAGCTCAGCAAATTGTTGCATCTGGGTTTGTTGGCTGGTGTTACTGTATAGGACCTCTGGGCTGCCAGTTTGCATATTTTGCTTTCACAAAAGGATTTGCCTTCAGGTTGGCTGGTTTGTTACTGAAAAATAATAGAGACAATCCTTTCTGAGCACAGAGCATCTAGTTTTACATGGCTTTACATGTATGTGTTAAGTCACTTTAGTCATGTCCGACTCTTTGAGATCCTGTGAACTGTGGCCTGCCAGGTTCCTCTGTCCATTGGATTCTCCAAGAAGAATGTTGGAGTGGGTTGCCATGCCCTCCTCCAGAGGATCTTCCTGACCTAGGGATAAAACCAATGTCTCTGATGCCTCCTGCATTTTAGCAGGCTGGTTTTTTTTTTTTTTTTTTTTAACCACTAGCACCACTTGGAAAGCTCTTTACATGGCTTTGCAAACAGTAAACACTTCCTAATGTGTAATAGAAGAAAAGATCTGAAGAATGTCAAGATGGCAGAAATAATACGGTCTTGGAATGTCAAAGAGCTCTGTCATAAACATTTGAGGACATCATTCAAAGTAACATATAAAAGATGTAATGAGCATAGACTCTTGTATGATGTATAGCATTATGATCAAGATTTCCTAGCAAGTTTTCATTTTCATGTGCTTAATCCATAGTTATTGGATCTAGTTCCTTCTTTCTGCACACATTTATGAATTTGACAAGGTGGCTTCATTATGATCTTGTTTAAATGAACAGTCTTCAAAGGCATGGGATGGGACTGCAACCTGTTTAGACTTAGAACCATTAGATTGGTGTCAAAAAGGTGTCCCTTGTTGAAAACTGCATTTTAGTAGTTCTTACTGTGGAAATTTTCTCTCCTGATGGATGCTTCCTTACCTATAAGTCAAAGAGATTACACAATTATACAACTGTGAGAATATGTTTTCCGTTGGTAATGAAAGTACTTGAAGCCTAGAGAGATTGCCAGTGAAATTAGAGTTCATATCTGAGGATCACAGTATCAGTTCAGTTTAGTTCAGTTGCTCAGTTGTGTCCGACTCTTTGTGACCCCATCGACTGCAGCATGGCAGGCTTCCCTGTCCATCACCAACTCCCAGAGTTTACTCAAACTCATGTCCATTGAGTTGGTGATGCCATCCAACCATCTCATCCTTCTCCTCCTGCCTTCAGTCTTTCCCAGCATCAGGGTCTTTTCCAATGAGTCAGTTCTTTGCATCAGGTGGCCAAAGTACTGGAGTTTCAGCTTCAGCATCAGTACTTCCAATGAATATTCAGGACTGTTTTCCTTTAGGATGGACTGGTTGGATCTCCTTGCAGTCCAAGGGACTCTCAAGAGTCTTCTCCAACACCACAATTCAAAAGCTTCAATTCTTTGGTGCTCAGCTCTCTTTATAGTCCAACTCTCACATCCATAAATGACTACTGGAAAAACCATAGCTTTGCTTAGATGGACCTTTGTTGGCAAAGTAATGTCTCTGCTTTTTAATATTCTGTCTAGGTTGTTCATAGTTTTCTTCCAAGGAGCAAGCATCTTTTAGTTTCATGGCTGCAGTCACCATCTGCAGTGATTTTGGAGCCCCCCAAAATAGTCAGCCACTGTTTCCACAGTTTCCCTATCTATTTACATGAAGTCACAGTGTCATCAGGAACTAAATGGGCAAGCTCCAATCCAACTGTCTCTGCTTGAAGTTAGTTATAAATAACTCCTTTTTGTGTAGTAGACATTTCTTGAAGTCTTATATTTCTAAGCTCTATTGAGTTTTTTTCCTTCCTAGATATCCCAGGGCTGTACACAGATAATTTATACCTTACTATTTTCCACTGGCACGGATAATTTATACCTTGAAGTGAAGTGAAAGTCATTCAAGTCATGTCTGATTCTTTGAGACCCCAGTGGACTGTAGCCTGCCAGGCTCCTCTGTCTGTGGGGATTCTCCTGACTGGAGTGGGGTAGCCATTCCCTTCTCCAGGGGATCTTCTCAACCCACTGGTCGAACCAAATTCTTCTGCACTGCAGGCAGATTCTTTACCATCTGAGTAGCCAGGGAAGCCCACATTTATACCTTTGTATTATTTTTTTCAGAAGCATGGGGGCACTTAACCAAGGACTCTGCTATAGAACAAAATTTAAAGATGGCCTTGTTAGTGGGCTTCTGTGCTTTCCTGGTCTAACCCAGGATAGACTCTATTACTCACAGCCCAGCTGTGAGAGCATTTATTTGCCACAGTAGAGCTCAAATGTTTTAATTTATGGCTCCCACTTTGACTAATTCCACACACAATTTTAGCAATTATCTTTACCATCATCTTTGCTCGCTCCCTTCTATTATTTCCATGTTTGCCCACCATTAGATTGTAAATTCTTTTGAGGGCAATGAAGCCTTTTTCTTCCTCTTGCTTCCCTTGTTAATATGATTTCATCTACTGTTCAATTAGTAAATATTACTACGAGAGCTCCACAACACTAGTTTGTAAGTTGAAATAATTCAGTTTCTTCACTATAAAACTGTTAATACAAAAGACAGTTTTAAGCTGGGACCACCCAGTACAGTTAACTCATTCATTATTAATCACCTAATGAACCCCAAAGTCAGGCCAGTGAATTATTTGAGCCCAGGGTAAATTTTATATTATGGCTTCTCCATGATGTCCTATGATAGAGATATGTTTATTAATTGACAATACTCCCTATGGCTTTACTAAGCACTAAAATGAGCTTACTTTGAATTTTAGGGACGATTTTTCCTACATCAAGTGGTGAAGTACATTTGTTTTACTTATATCATGAAAGAAAAAAAATGCAGTCTCTGAAAAGATTAGCTCTTTGGGGATTGCAGTATTTCAATTAATGACACTCTTTAAATCTCGTTTTTTTTTTTTTTTTTTTCTCTCTCAAAATTCTAATATCATAAATTTATTCTCTTGTGTTAGTACAAGTCTAAACTAGCAAAGTGAGGAGGCAAATGGAACCAATTATTCATATAATTGAAGTGAAATACCTTTTCCTCATTACTGTATATTTCAATAAAATCTTTTTTTAAAAATCTGATTATATATAGAAATACTCCAGTTTCCTGCCAATAATATAGGTAGTGAGATCGTATTATTTAAGTTTCTGATTCTTATAAACTTTCCAACTTTGAGCTTGGTCTATGTGGGTAAATAACTCCATTAGCAAGGCTAAAATGTGTCTGGGGAATTGAGCTACATGTAAAATGTTAAGTTTCAGTTAAGGAGTTTAAGGCATTAGAAAGTTTACCCAAATAGATGTATTAAACTTTCTTCTGTGAAGTCTGGATCCATGTAAAAACACTAAAATGAAGAACCAAAGTAATTATCTCAGTAAATAAAATCCTAAATTGATCTCTTATATGCAATATATATGATGCAATTCAAATTTGCCCTTGACCTTACATTTTGTCATTTATATTTTATCACTTTTATCATTAAAATAACTCATTTTTTAAATCAATTTTCATCATTTAAAACTAAGATGTGATTATCTTTTGTGGAATGATATAAAGTAGAAAAGAGATTAGCATTTGCTCCTTAGGAAAATAATTATCCAACTAATAACTGAGAAGTTTAGAAACTACATCCCCTTTTTAATTGCTATAATCATCCTCACATGTTAGCTTCACTTTTGCTTTTAAACATTTATGAATTGTCTATTTTTATATTTTGTTATGCCATTAAAACATTAATTTAAAGCAGTGAATATGATGATTTAGGGACAGCAAACTCACTGTGCAAGAAAAATAAATTTGTTGACCATATTAAAAGGCATGCTTCAGGAAAATTTAAAAACTTAAAAATGAAAAGTAAAACTATAGGGAATTAGAACTTAAAAGACATTCCATAAAATAAGAATGAGTAATTTAACACATCAAAATTAAGGATTTTATTCAAAAAAGGGCAGCATTGAGAATTTGAGTAACAGGCTAGTACTGTTCCAAAAACCTATCAGGCATTGTTCTAAAACTGACAAAGATTTAATATCTAAAATATGACCCATGCAAATCAATAAAGAAAAAAGTTAAGAAATTGATTATAAGAGCTGTCAAAGAAGAAGAAAGAGAATTCAAATGGCTCACAAATATATGAAAAAATGATTATTGCACAACTAATTATGTAAATGTAAATAACACAATAATTAGATATTCATATGCATTTGATTATTGAAAGTTAGAAAGTCAGTACCAATACCAATACTGAGAGAAGACAATTTCTTTTGCACTGAATATGACATTGTAAGCAGGTATAACTCTTCATGAGATACATTTTACAGGTTGTTGTGGACTTTAGCATGCATACGATCTACTGTCCAAAGAGTCCATGACTAGGTATTTATCTGAGGAGAATTTCTGCTTAGCTAATTGCTACATTTTTGTGTTTTACCAAGAATCAGATCAGATCAGATCAGTCAGTCAGTCATGTCCGACTCTTTGCGACCCCATGAATCGCAGCACACCAGGCCTCCCTGTCCATCACCAACTCCGGGAGTTAACTCAGACTCACGTCCATCGAATCAGTGATGCCATCCAGCCATCTCATCCTCTGTCGTCCCCTTCTCCTCTTGCCCCCAATCCCTCCCAGCATCAGAGTCTTTTCCAATGAGTCAACTCTTCGCATGAGGTGGCCAAAGTACTGGAGTTTCAGCTTTAGCATCATTCCTTCCAAAGAAATCCCAGGGCTGATCTCCTTTAGAATGGACTGGTTGGATCTCCTTGCAGTCCAAGAGACTCTCAAGAGTCTTCTCCAACACCACAGTTCAAAAGCATCAATTCTTCGGCCCTCAGCCTTCTTCACAGTCCAACTCTGACATCCACACATGACCACAGGAAAAACCATAGCCTTGACCAGATGAACGTTTGTTGGCAAAGTAATGTCTTTGCTTTTGAATATGCTGTCTAGGTTGGTCATAACTTTCCTTCCAAGGAGTAAGCGTCTTTTAATTTCATGGCTGCAGTCACCATCTGTAGTGATGTATTACCAAGAATACAGAGGCAAAATTGAAGTCTATCACTATGGAACTGGATAAGTAGAAAGAAGGTAAATACAAACAACATGGTATCATAACAGAGTTACAATCAATGAACTAGACACACACAGCAAAATGAATAGATCATATAGTGTGGGATGAAAAAAAAAAAGAAAAGGAAGATGTGAAATTAAAGCACACACATACAAAACAGCATTGTGTTATTTAAAGTTGACAAATTTATAACGTGAGAGTAAATTCATATATCAATTTTGCTAAGCCCTGATACCTAGCCAAACACCTCTCCAGATGTTGTCTGAAAATATTTTTTAGATGTGATTCACATTTAAATCAGAGGATTTTGAATAAAACATTAATTTTCATAATGTGGGTGGGCCTCATCCAATCAGTTGAAGGTCTTAAGAGGAAAGACTGAGGTCCTCCATGAAGAAGGAATTCCACTTCCAGACTGACTTCAGACTACAACACCAACACTTACCTGGGTTTCCAGCTTGCTGATCTCCCCTACAGATTTCAGACTTCCCAACTCCCACAGTGTGTGAATAAACTTCTTAAATAAAACTTCTTCCTGTATATTTATACATCCTGTTGGACACATTCCTCTGGAGAATTCTAATATATCTAACACTACCGATAAAGGGGAAAGGAGAAGAACTAATTACTTTCCAATCTTAGGAAAGAAACAGACGCTATCACTACAGACTTCTGCTATCCAAAGAATAATAAGGAAATACTGTAAATAAGACAATAAGGAGTTCATGATCTGAGCCACAGTTAGCTCCCGGTCTTGTTTTTGCTGACTGTATAGAGCTTCTCCATCTTTGGGTGCAGAGAATATAATCAGTCTGATTTCAGTGTTGACCATCTGGTGATGTCCATGTGTAGAGTTTTCTCTTGTGTTGTTGGAAGAGGATCTTTGCTATGACCAGTGCATTCTCTTGGCAAAACTTTATTAGCCTTTGCCCTGCTTCATTCTGTACTCCAAGGCCAAATTTGCCTGTTACCCCAGGTGTTTCTTGACTTCTTACTTTTGCATTCCAGTCCCCTATAATGAAAATAACATCTTTTTTGGGTTTTAGTTCTAAAAGGTCTTATAGGTCTTCAAAAAACTGTTCAACTTCAGCTTCTTCAGCATTACTGGTTGGGTCATAGACTTGGATTACCATGATATTGAATGGTTTGCCTTGGAAATGAACAGAGATCATTCTGTCATTTTTGAGATTGCATGCAAGTACTGCATTTCAGACTTTTTTGTTGACCATGATGGCTACTCCATTTCTCCTAAGGGATTCCTGCCCACAGTAGTCAATATAATGGTCATTTGAGTTAATTCACCCATCCCAGTTCATTTTAGTTTGCTGACTTCTAGAATGTCAACATTCACTCTTGCCATCTCATGTTTGACCACTTCCAATTTGCCTTGATTCATGGACCTGACATTCCAGGTTCCTATGCAATATTGCTCTTTACAGCATCGGACCTTGCTTCTATCACCAGTCACATCCACAACTGGATATTGTTTTTGCTTTGGCTCCATTCCTTCATTCTTTCTGGAGTTATTTCTCCACTGATTTCCAGTAGCATATTGGGCACCTACCGACCTGGGGAGTTCCTCTGTCAGTATCCTATCATTTTGCCTTTTCATACTGATCACAGGGCTCTCAAAGCAAGACTACTGAAGTGGTTTGCCATTCCCTTCTCCAGTGGACCACATTCTGTCAGACCTCTCCATCATGACCCGCCCATCTTGGGTGCCCCACACAGCATGGCTTAGTTTCATTGAGTTAGATATGCTGTGGTCCGTGTGATCAGATTGACTAGTTTTCTGTGATTATGATTTCAGTGTATCTGCCCTCTGATGCCCTCTCACAACACCTACTGTCTTACTTGGGTTTCTCTTATCTTGGACGTGGGGTATCTCTACATGGCTGCTCCAGCAAAGCTCAGCCACTGCTCATTACCTTGGACGAGGGGTATCTCCTCATGGCCGCTCCTCCTGACCTTGAATGTGGAGTATCTCCTCTTGGCCTTCCTGTGCTAGTGCAGCCACTGCTCCTTGGACATGGGGTTGCTCCTCTCGGCCGCTGCTCCTGACCTCGGGTGTGGGGTAGCTCCTCTCAGCCACCACTGCTGACCTTGGACGTGGAGTAGCTCCTCTTGGCAGCTCCTGGCTGTCGCAGCCTGGCACTCTCAGTCGCTGCCCCTGACCTTGGGCAACAGGTAGCTCCTCTTGGCCACAGGGCTCCTTGTTTCCAAATTCAAACTTAAATTGAAGAAAGTAGGGAAAACCACTAACCATTCAGGTATGACTTAAATCAAATCCCTTATGATTATACAGTGGAAGTGATAAATAGATTTAAGGGACTAGATCTGATAGACAGAGTGCTTGATGAACTATGGATGGAGGTTTGTGACACTGTACAGGAGACAGGGATCAAGAACATCCCCAAGAAAAACAAATGCAAAAAAGCAAAATGGCTGTCTGAGGAGGCCTTACAAATAGCTGTGAAAAGAAGAGAAGCGAAAAGCCAAGGAGAAAAGGAAAGATATAAGCATCTGAATGCAGAGTTCCAAAGAATAGCAAGGAGAGATAAGAAAGCCTTCCTCAGTGATCAATGCAAAGAAATAGAGGAAAACAACAGAATGGGAAAGACTAGAGATCTCTTCAGGAAAATTAGAGATACCAAGGGAACATTTCATGCAAAGATGGGCTAGATAAAGGACAGAAATGGCATGGACCTAACAGAAGCAGAAGATATTAAGAAGAGGTGGCAAGAGTATACAGAAGAACTGTACAAAAAAGATCTTCATAACCAAGATAATCACGATGGTGTGATCACTCACCTAGAGCCAGACATCCTGGAATGTGAAGTCAAGTGGGCCTTAGAAAGCATCACTATGAACAAAGCTAGTGGAGGTGATGGATTCCATTTGAGCTATTCCAAATCCTGAAAGATAATACTGTGAAAGTGTTGCACTCAATAAGCTAGCAAATTTGGAAAACTCAGCAGTGGCCACAGGACTGGAGAAGGTCAGTTTTCATTCCAATCCCTAACAAAGGCAATGCCAAAGAATGCTCAAACTACCACACAATTGCACTCATCTCACACTAGTAAAGTAATGCTCAAAATTCTCCAAGCCAGGCTTCAGCAATACATGAACCGTGAACTTCCAGATGTTTAAGCTGGTTTTAGAAAAGGCAGAGGAACCAGAGATCAAATTGCCAATATCCGCTGGATCATGGAAAAAGCAAGAGAGTTCCAGAAAAACATCTGTTTCTGCTTTATTGACTATGCCAAAGCCTTTGACTGTGTGGATCACAATAAACTGGAAATTTCTGAAAGAGATGGGAATACCAGACCACCTGACCTGCCTCTTGAGAAACCTATATGCAGGTCAGGAAGCAATAGTTAGAACTGGACATGGAACAACAGACTGGTTCCATATAGGAAAAGGAGTACATCAAGGCTGTATATTGTCACCCTGCTTATTTAACTTATACAGAGTACATCATGAGAAATGCTGGGCTGGAAGAAGCACAAGCTGGAATCAAGATTGCTGGGAGAAATATCAATAACCTCAGATATGCAGATGACACCACCCTTATGGCAGAAAGTGAAGAGGAACTCAAAAGCCTCTTGATGAAAGTGAAAGAGGAGAGTGAAAAAGTTGGCTTAAAGCTCAACATTCAGAAAAGTAAGATCATGGCATCTGGTCCTATCACTTCATGGGTAATCGATGGGGAAACAGTGGAAATAGTGTCAGACTTTATTTTTGGGCGCTCCAAAATCACTGCAGATGGTGACTGCAGCCATTAAAAGACGCTTATTCCTTGGAAGTAAAGTATGACCAACCTAGATAGCATATTCAAAAGCAGAGGCATTACTTTCCCAACAAAGGTCCATTTAGTCAAGGCTATGGTTTTTCCAGTGATCATGTATGGATGTGAGAGTTGGACTGTGAAGAAAGCTAAGCACGGAAGAATTGATGATTTTGAACTGTGGTGTTGGAGAAGACTCTTGAGAGTCTCTTGGACTGCAAGGAGATGCAACCAGTCCATTCTGAAGGAGATTAGCCATGGGATTTCTTTGGAAGGAATGATGCTAAAGCTGAAACTCCAGTACTTTGGCCACCTCATGTGAGGAGTTGACTCATTGGAAAAGACTCTGATGCTGGGAGGGATTGGGGGCAGGAGGAGAAGGGGACAACAGAGAATGAGATGACTGGATGGCATCACCGACTCGATGGACGTGTGTTTGAGTATACTCCAGGAGTTGGTGATAGATAGGGAGGCCTGGCGTGCTGAGATTCATGGGGTTGTGAAGAGCCGGATACGACTGAGAGACTGAACTGAACTGATAAAAAGACACACATAAATTTCATAACATAGATGAAACAGGCTGGTTCCTTGAAATGTAAGACCTATCACAACTGACCCAATATGAATCGGATAAGCCATATTTATATAACTCTATAACTATCAAGTTAATTGAATTTATAATTTATAAACTCATGAAAAAGAAATCTCTAGGCCAAGATGATTTTATGAGACAAATCTAATAAACACTTAAAGAAGAATTAACATTAATCCTACACACTGTTTTCCAGAATATAGAATGGGAGAGAACACTTCCAGATTCATATTTTGAAGCCAGTATTACTGTTATCATGTGGCTGTAAAGGATAGCATGAAGGAGCTATTCATAGTGATGGCATTGTCCTTTATCTTGATTTTGATTGTGGTTACAGGAATCTTTACATGTCGTAAAATAGCAAAGAACTATATATACAAATTGTTCAAATATTAGTTTCCTTATTTTGATATTATGTAAAAGTTATATAATCCACAGAGGAAACTGGGTGAATGGATCTTTTACACTATCTTTACAGGTTCCTGTGAAAGTTATTGTTTCAAACTAAAAATTAGAGAAAATCCTAAAACTTAATAAACTATTTCATATAAATAAGGTGAAAAGAAAGCCCTTGGAAAGGGAGAAAATAATAATAAATGAAAAAAACTGACAAAAAATTAATCTCCAAAATAAAAAAGCAGCCCAGATAGCTCAATACCAGAAAAATGAACAACCAAATTAAAAAGTGAGCAAAGGACCTAAACAGACATTTCTCCAGAGAAGACATACAGATGTCTAATAGACACATGAATCTCAACATCACTCAGTATTAGAGAAATGCAAATCAAAACTACAATGAGGTGTCATTTCACAATGGTCAGAATGGCCATTATCAAAATGTCTACAAACAATGATGCTGAAAAGGGTGTGGAGAAAGGGACCCCTCTACACTGTTGGCGGGATTGCAAACTGGTACAGCTACTGTGGAGAACAGTGTGGAGATTCCTTAAAAACTGGAAATAGAGCTGCCAAATGACCCAACAATCCCACTACTGGTCATACACCCCAAGGAAACCAGAAATGAAAGAGACACATGTAACCCAATGTTCACTGAAGCACTATTTTCAATAGCTAGGACATGAAAGCAACCTAGATATCCATCAGCAGATGAATGGATAGAAGGTTTGGTACATATCCACAATGGAGTATTCAGCTCAGTTCAGTTCAGTCGCTCAGTCGTGTCCAACTCTTTGCGACCCCATGAATCGCAGCACTCCAGGCCTCCCTGTCCATCACCAACTCCCGGAGTTCACTCAGACTCACATCCGTTGAGCCAGTGATGCCATCCAGGCATCTCATCCTCTGTCATCCCCTTCTCCTCCTGCCCCCAATCCCTTCCAGCATCAGGGTCTTTTCCAATGAGTCAACTCTTCGCATGACTCAGCTCTAAAATGGAGCACATTTGAGTCAGTTCTAATGAGGTGGATGAACATGGAGCCTCTTATACAGAATGAAGTAAGTCAGAAATAGAAAAATACTGTATATTAATGCATAATAGTGGAATTCAAAAAGATGGTACCAATGATCCTACATGCAGGGCAGCAAAGGAAACATAGATGTAAAGAACAAACTTTTGGACTCAGTGGGAGAAGGCGAGGGTGGGATGATTTGAGAGAATAGCACTGAACCACGTACACTATCATGTGTGAAATAGATGACCAGAGCTGGTTGAACACATAAAGCAGGACACCCAAAGCCGGTGCTCTGTGGCAACCCAGAGGGATGGGGTGGGGAGGGAGGTGGAATGGGGTTCAGAGTGGGGGGGGGGCAAATGTATACCTGTATGATTCATGTTGGCAAAAACATCACAATGTTGCAAAGTAATTATTCTCCAATTAAAACAAATTAATTATTAAAAAATAAAATATTAGCATACAAAAAAAAATTGGCTCATGTGTAATATTAGGAAACTAGAATTGCCTAGGATTGTATGTGTTTGAATGTTGTGAAATATAATGACAACTCTAGGAAGCAGGATGAAAGTAAAGCATGCAAAAGCATTTAACATTGTCCCTGATTGATTGTATGTGCATACCAAGATATTAAGCAGTCTTAATAGTTTAAAAGAACCAGTCTGTTGGTCCATGTCCAGTTCTAACTGTTGCTTCTTGACCTGCATAAAGATTTCTCAGGAGGAAGCTCAGGTGGTCTGGTATTCCCATCTCTTGAAGAATTTCCCACAGTTTGTTGTGATCCACACAGTCAAAAGCTTTGAAGTAGTCAATAAAGCAGAAGTAATGTTTTCCTGGAACTTCTTGCTTTCTCAATGATCCAGCGGATGTTGGCAATTTGATCTCTGGTTCCTCTGCCTTTTCTAAATCCAGATTGAACATCTGGAAGTTCACAGTCACATACTGTTGAAGCTTGGCATGGAGAATTTTGAGCATTACTTTGCTGGTGTGTGAGATGAGTACAATTGTGTGGTAGTTTGAACATTCTTTGGCATTGCCTTTCTTTGGGACCTTCCCTGGTGGCTCAGACGGTAAAGCATCTGCCTGCAATGCGGGAGACCCAGGTTTGATTCCTGGGTCGGGAAGATCCCCTGGAGAAGGAAATGGCAATCCACTCCAGCACTCTTGCCTGGAAAATCCCATGGATGGAGGAGCCTGATAGGCTACAGTCCATGGGGTTGCAAAGAGTCGGACATGACTGAGCAACTTCACTTTCACTTCACATTCATTGGGATTGGAATAAAACTGACCTTTTCCAGTCCTGTAGCCACTGTTGAGTTTTCCATATTTTTTGACATATTGAGTACAGCACTTTCACAGCACCATCTTTTAGAATTTGAAATACTCAATTGGAATTCCATCACCTCCACTAGCTTTGTTCGTAGTAATGCTTCTTGAGGCCCACTTGACTTCACATTCCAGGATGTCTAGCTCTAGATGAGTGATCACACCATCGCAGTTATCTGGGTCAGGAATTTCTTTCTTGTATAGTTCTTCTGTGTATACTTGCTACCTCTTCTTAATATCTTCTGCTTCTGCTAGGTCCATACCATTTCTGTCCTTATTCTGCCCATTTTTACATGAAATATTCCCTTGGTATCTCTCATTTTCTTGAAAAGATCTCAAGTCTTTCCCATTCTATTGCTTTCCTCTATTTCTTTGAGTTAATTACTTAGGAGGGCTTTCTTATCTCTCCTTGCTATTCTTTGGAATTCTGCATTCAAATGGGTATATCTTTCCTTTTCTCCTTTGCTCTTAGCTTCTCTTCTTTTCTCAGCTATTTGTAAGCCTTCCTCAGAAAATCATTTTGCCTTTTTGCATTTAATTTTCTTGGGGATGGTCTTGATCACTGCCTCCTGCACAATGTCACAAACCTCTGTCCGTAGTTCTTCAGGCACTCTGTCTATCAGATCTAGTCCCTTGAATCTATTTGTCACTTCCACTGTATAATCGTAAGCAATTTGATTTAGGTCATACCTGAATGGTCTTGTGGTTCTCCCTACTTTCTTCAATTTAAGTCTGAATTTTGCAATAAGGAGTTCATGATCTAAGCCACAGTCAGCTCCTTGTCTTGTTTTTGCTGACTATACAGAGCTTCTCCGTCTTTGGCTGCAAAGAATATAATCAGTCTGATTTTGGTATTGACCATCTGGTGACGTCCATGTGTAGAGTCTTCTTCTGTGTTGTTGGAAGAGGATGTTTGCTATGACCAGAGTGTTCTCTTGGCAAAACTCTGTTAGCCTTTGTCCTGCTTCATTTTGTACTCCAAATCAGGAAAGGAGTATGTTAAGGCTGTATATTGTCACCCTGCTTGTTTAACTTATATGCAGAGTACATCATGCAGAATGCCGGGCTGGATGAAGCACAAGCTGGAATCAAGATTGCTGGGAGAAATATCAGTAACGTTAGGTATGCAGAGGATACCACCCTTATGGCAGAAAGTGAAGAGCAACTAAAGAGCCTCTTGATGAAAGTGAAAGAGGAGAGTAAAAAAGTTGGCTTAAAGCTCAACATTCAGAAAACTAAGATCATGGCATCTAGTCCCATCACTTCATGGCAAATAGCCGGGGAAACAGTGGAAACAGTGATAGACTTTATTTTCTTGTGCTCCAAAATCACTACAGATAGTGACTGCAGCCATGAAATTAAAAGACGCTTGTTCCTTGGAAGAAAAACTATGACCAACTTAGAAAGCATATTAAAAAGCAGAGACATTACTTTGCCAACAAAGGCCCCTCTAGACAAAGCTATTGTTTTTTCCAGTAGTCATGTAAGGATGTGAGAGTTGGACTATAAAGAAAGCTGAGCATCAAAGAATTGATGCTTTTGAACTGTGGTGTTGGAAAAGCCTCTTGAGAGTCCCTTGGACTGTAGGGACATTAAACCAGTCAATCCCAAAGGAAATCAGTCCTGAATATTCACTGGAAGGACTGATGCTGAAGCTGAAACTCCAATACTTTGGACACCTGATGTGACGAACTGACTCATTTGAAAAGACCCTGATGCTGGGAAAGATGGAAGGCAATAAGAGAAGGGGACAACAGAGGGTGAGATCGTTGAATGGCATCACCGGGTTGATGAACATGAGTTTGAGTAAGCTCTGGGAGTTGGTGATGGACTGAAGCCTGGCGTACTGCAGACCAAGGGGTCTCAAAAAATTTGACAGGACAGAGTGACCAAACTGAACTGAAACAAACTAACAAAAGTGACTCAGGAAATTTACAAAATAAAAAGTAATGGGCAAGTTTTCCCTGGAATATATATGACTGACGTAACTTTCCTTGTTAATCTTTGAGAGATATATTCTCTGATCAAAATATGATCCAGTTGTACTGTCACCTTCCTCTGACCACTGGACACTCCTCAGACTAATTTTCCCCATTGTCTAGTGCTTCTTAAAATGATGGACATAAAAATTTTTATCAATTGTTGTCTACTGTAGGTATTATCTACCTAAAAGTATGTTATTTTATTATTTTGCTTAAGCTCAGAGCAACTCCAAGATGTAAGAATGATAATTACACATGTATGGAAATCTTTGGTAAAGAAATGAAAAGAACTAATAAACATATGGCTAATGAGAGATTTTTTTGCAGGCTAAGTGTGATTTATGTCTATGGTCTAGAGAAGGAATAATAGTACGTGTAATAGTCCTTATAGGGCTTCCCAAGGCTCTAGTGGTAAAGAATGTGCCTCCAATGCGGGAGATGCAAGAGATACGGGTTCAGTCCCTGGGTGGGGAAGATAGCCTGGAGGAGGAATTGGCACCCCACTCCAGAATTCTTGCCTGGAAAATTCCATAGACAAAGGAGCCTGGTGGGCTATAGTCCATGGGGTTGCAAAGAGTAGCACACGACTGAGCGACTGAACATTAATAGTCCTTAAACATGGAAGGGCTGTGTCTCTGGAACTGGTTAATCTTTGTTCCGATACTCCCACAAGTTCTTAGGACTAGAGCACAAAATTGTGCCGTCACAGTTATAGACAAACTGACATTCTGTTGCAATACCAAACTGATGTATAACATCTTAATGTGTTTCTGACATAAAACATATTATAATGTCATCCATCCTTTCCTGCTCAGAAATTTTAAGTGACAAATGCAATTTTGGTCCAAACATTTTAAACACATGTTGAACTGGAAATCCATAAAAATGTTAAAATTAGAAAACACCATCTATGTGAATGAAAAAGGGAGGTAGTACTCTGTACTTCATAAAGAGGAGGATAAGGGGAGGCCCTCTCCTGCATTCATGGAGAAAAATAGTGACAACGACTTGACTGGAGAAGCAAAGGGCATGGAGCCTATAGGTGCAACATTTGAAACCATCACCTCTGGAGATGTGAGCAACGAAGAGTCTGAAATTTGGTCTTCCTTTAGGCTAAGCACTGCGGTCAGATCATTTCTTAAGTTTTCTTTCAGAATTATGACTTTTTAAAAAATGGACTGAACTGAGGTTCCATAATATGCACCATTACCTTAATTAAAACAGAAAATCCCAGTGTGTCTCTAGGAACTGCCCTGTTTGACTTCATCTCTTTCATAATCTTAATTACCTTTTTAATTAAAGAATTACCTTAATGATCAGTTTTAAGATAGTTGAAACCTGGTGTTAGAGTGCTTAACTTGAACTCGTTAGGAAAAGTTAGGGTCCAAGGTTAGGTTAGACAATGTGGTACATTTTTCTTCCAGGTTTCCAGGTATAATTTTGTTGTTGGATCTCAGGACACATAAGATGTACATTGTTCTGTCCCTATCCAATCTACTGATGGCCGCATAGTTGACTAAAGAGAAGTCCCAAGCTAAAGAATATTGCTCCACAAATGTGTGGAAGAAGTTTTTTATTCACTTGCTGAAGATTCAGGCTAAGTTGGTGTTTGTGAAGTAAAAGTCATTCAGTCATGTCTGACTTTTTGTGACCCCATGGGCTATATAGTCCATGGGATTCTCCAGGCTATAATACTGGAGTGGATAGTCTTTCCTTTCTTCAGGGCATTCTTCCCAACCCAGGGATCAAACCCAGGTCTCCTGCATCACAGACTGATTCTTTACCAGCTGGGTCACCAGGGAAGCCCAAGAATACTGGAGTGGGTAGCCTATCCCTTCTCCAGCTGATCTTCTGGAGCCAGGAATCGAACCAGGGACTCCTACATTGCAGGCAGATTCTTTACCAACTGAGCTATTAGGAAAGCCCATTGCTATTTAAATCATTAATTTTGTCAATTTTAAAAGTGTTCTCTTACCACAAACATAAGCTTAGCATGTGAAGAAGTTTTGTTGTTGCTATTGTTAAAAGCATGATCAAGTGTATACTACTGAAGAAACCTTAAAACTAGATTCTTGAAAATCCAGCTACTGCAAATAAAAACTGTATAGAGAGAAATATGTGGAAAGATTTACTCAGTATTACAGAGTCAAAAATTCCAAGGGATTTTCTGATTTTTCTAGTAGTGTAAATGTTATTTAGGAAGCAAAGCTATATTGGTTTTTAGAATATAAGCAAAAGACTGTGAGATATAGGAAAGAGCTCAAATTGAAAGTCAAGAAAACCAGAATCAAATCTCAGATCTGCTTGTATTAATGGACAAGTCAATCTCTCCTTGTCTCATTTTCCCTATTCATAGACTTGAAATAATACCCATTTATGATAAAATGTATTATTAACTCTCACTACTGTATGGCTCTTGCTTTCACTGGGTAAGAAGGAGGTTTTAAAACTTGTATTGATGCTATCTTTTTTCCTCACTTAAATGTGAATGGTTGTTTTACAACAACAACAAAAAGTGGGAATATGCCTTAATATGACATTAGGTGTGATCTTCATCACTGGTCACTGTTAATATATCAATCACTGAAAATTTTCTAAGTTTCAGGCTGCTCTATAGATAAGCTAATACCTGCAAGCCCTCACATGGACCTGTATTTGCACACAGATGCACCCACCTCTCAAAGTAATGATTTTCTAACAAAGTAATGTTTATATGTTTCATACAAATTGGTTTGAAGTGTGGCTTAGACAATCTTATTATATTTAGGAATAAAAACTTCCATCAAGAAATTGTACAAAAGAAAATGGACACACCAGCTGGGTAAATCTATCATTTGCCGCAGGGTGGGGTACTGGGGGGGACTTTTAATTAGTTGAGTGAATGCAGTTTGCTGAACACAGAAAGCACAGCCTTAGTCATATTAAAATGTGCCTAATTTTCTGTGAAAAAGTCCCATCTGAACAGGCCTGACCACAGTCAATCATACTAAAAGCCACTGGTGCTTAATTTGATTTACCAATATAAAATGCAAATTAGGTTATTAAGTGGAGTGGCAGACTGAGTAGGGCCCCTTTCAAACCATCAAGTTAAATGCAAGCAGACAGCAAACTGGCTGTGCAAAGAAAATTTTAGCATATTCGTTTGATTAGTGCTACAAAAATTTAATTAGGTTGGCTAATTACTTGACAAATTGCTCTACACAAGAGAAAAGGCAGAGGAGTTTTTTTTCCCCCTTTTTCATTGCAAATATCCTGTGTGTCTTTTAGTCCAAATGCTATCTGCCAATTTGCAAAAGCATTATTAAATGAATGGAAGATGGTCCCCAACAATAGTAAATCATATAATGCATATAATTAGACAACACCCACACAACTATATCCATATGTCCATACTCCCTCATGACTAAAAATATTTAACACAGTATTTCCACATAACTACTGTCAAAACAGATTATTACAAATCAGTCACTTGTTCTGAAGAAAGAAAATATTGTGCACAATATAGAAAAGAGACATTTGTGAAATTTCTACCTCTCAGAGGAGGTTGTTTGGTGACTATTAAATGAAATAATGGTGACATGCTAAGGTTTATCACCACAGAATGGACCCATCAGGCAAAACATGGCAGATTGAGGCTAAGGCTGTAACAGAGTGCAGAAAATTGTCTCCTTGTGATATGCTCATAATTTAAACTATTAACTAATTCCCAGTTAAAATGTACTAGCTCAGAACAAATTTCATTTTTTTTTGGAATGCTATTTATTAGTCTTTGTTTGTCCCTCCATCTTCCCCAGTCACTACATAAGAAATACCAGACTTCAAACACTCATTTTTAGGAAAAGCTTGCAAGTTGTATAACCACAGAATGAAAGAAGAATTTCAGCCCAAGTCAGTATTTTATTAAGAAATTTAGAATGAACTAACTTGAGTAAAGAAAAATGTCTTTTTCCATTCAAAGGAAAATTTTCTTTCCCTAGAGAATGTACATGTTTATAACAATATTCAAGAAAACAGCACAGGAAATTTCATAAAAGATTCCCAATTATTTTCAGGTACTTTATTTGATTTTCATTGATTTTCTACAGAATTAGTGAGCCTGCTCTAACTCAATCATCATGATTTTACACATAGATAACCATTTTTCCTGTTCAAGTGGAAAAAATAGGTATCATATTTTATAAACATAAGGCTTAGGAGTTAGTAACTAGATACTATATTTAATCTGTTCTAAAGTAACATCTTAGGAAACCACAAAAGACGAGAAATTAATTTTGTAATTACCATATTCTAATTTAAGTTTAGAACATAAATATAATTGCATTGCACAATGCAGATGCAGCAAGCTTATTATTTTATGTAACACCTTATCACTACCATTTTACCCTAACTTACCACGTTTACTCTCCAGATTTACAATTATCACCAAAGGAAGTATAGATTACCTGTAGGATATGGATTATGTAGACAATGTTTCTAATATAGAATAAAGTTCTGGGCTAAAGTTGTGTCCTCCAGAGCAATCATCAGACCATAAGTTGCTGACATTACAGTTATAAACCACAAGGGTGTCATTTTTGATAAAGCCTCCATCTTCATATGTGAAGGTAGATTCTACAAAACATTAAGATAGAAAGCATAAAATTTAGTGGCAGATCAATTTTTGTAATAATCCTTGAGGTTTTTTAATTCGATACTTTGACTGATTTTCTTTACTCTTTCCATTATTTAGTTTTAATTTGATAAGGTGACTGATATTTTAAAAATGTGAGATATGATCTAATAAAAGAGCTGAAGTCTGTGATATTTTATAAAGAGTATGGGTATAAAATAGTAAAGTTAGTGACATAAATAGATGTTGTGTTACTACTGAATGTGCTTAATATTGAATATGAATGTATGATACTAACTGTACTTGACTGTCTAATGGATTTTGGCATATGAATTGCAGAAGAGGTGATCATCTTTTTGATTATAGTTTTTAATGTGATGCTTGGAACAAATTACATGCATGTATAAGAATAGTTGTTATCTTCTATTGAGCCCTGATCATATGAAGGCACAGTTTGATGTTTACAGATGTTTTATTATTTAATTCTTCTAATAATAAACACAATATATAAGTACTGTTGTTCCCATTTTACAGATGATGAGATTGAGGCTAAAGTAGTTTAAGGATCTCAAATTAAAGAACTAGCAACTGATAAACCTAGAATTTAAACTGAAATCTGTCTGAATTATAATATCAAGTTCTTTCCGTAAGCCCAAGAGTAGTTTTTCAACACACATTTTTGGATCTGATTTTATCCATGTCTGTATATACACGTTATATGTGATGTTGATGAATAATGATGTTGATGCTTGTGAATAATTTGAGGTTTATGAAGCTACTGTGATTTGCACAAATGAAGTTCATATATTTTACAACTCTGTATCAACTATGGTAATTCAGGTTGACAGGAACCTTTGGAAACAACATATCCTCTAAAGTTGTGTAAAGTTGGAGATATCAGAAGAAACATACAAAAAAGAAGATAGGTTCAGAGTTGGATTAGAAAAAAGTGAAGGTTCCATCTTACAACACAAATGTTTTGGGGAGGAATACACCAGGGAACTGAGTTAGCCAAGGCTGTGGTCCTAGTGTGATTAGATTGACTAGTTTTCTGTGAGTATGGTTTCAGTGTCTCTGCCCTCTGATGCCCTCTTGCAACACCTACTGTCTTACTTGGGTTTCTCTTACCTTGGGCGTGGGGTATCTCTTCACGGCTGCTCCATCAAAGCACAGCCATTGCTCCTTACCTTGGACGAGGGGTATCTCCTCACCACCGCCCTTCCTGACCTTCAACGTGGGATAGCTCTTCTAGGCCCTCCTGTGCCCGCCCAGCCACAGCTCCTGTGGAGCTACAGCGCTGCCCGGCTGGTTCATGGGTCCGACCCAGATAATCACAATGGTGTAATCACTGACCTAGAGCCAGACACCTGGAATGTGAAGTCAAGTGGGCCTTAGAAAGCATCACTATGAATAAAGCTAGTGGAGGTGATAGAATTCCAGTTGAGCTAGTCCAAATCCTGAAAGATGATGCTTTGAAAATGCTGCACTCAATATGCCAACAAATTTGGAAAACTCATCAGTGGCCACAGGACTGGAAAAGGTCAGTTTTCATTCCAATCCCTAAGAAAGGCAATGCCTAATAATGCTCAAACTATTGCACAATTGCACTCATCTCACACACCAGCAAAGTAATGCTCAAAATTCTCCAAGCCAGGCTTCAGCAATACATGAACCGTGAACTTCCAGATGTTCAAGCTGGTTTTAGAAAAGGCAGAGGAACCAGAGATCAAATTGCCAACATCCGCTGGATCATGGAAAAAGCAAGAGAGTTCCAGGAAAACATCTATTTCTGCTTTATTGACTATGCCAAAGCCTTTGACTGTGTGGATCACAATAAACTGGAAAATTCTGAAAGAGATGGGAATACCAGACCACCTGACCTGCCTCTTGAGAAATCTGTATGCAGGTCAGGAATCAACAGTTAGAACTGGACATGGAACAACAGACTGGTTCCAAATAGGAAAAGGAGTTCGTCAAGGCTGTATATTGCCACCCTGTTTATTTAACTTCTATGCAGTGTACATCATGAGAAACGCTGGACTGGAAGAAACACAAGCTGGAATCAAGATTGCCAGGAGAAATATCAATAACCTCAGATATGCAGATGACACCACCCTTATGGCAGAAAGTGAAGAGGAACTCAAAAGCCTCTTGATGAAAGTGAAAGTGGAGAGTGAAAAAGTTGGCTTAAAGCTCAACATTCAGAAAACGAAGATCATGGCATCCGGTCCCATCACTTCATGGGAAATAGATGGGGAAACAGTGGAAACAGTGTCAGACTTTATTTTGGGGGCTCCAAAATCACTGCAGATGGTGACTGCAGCCATGAAATTAAAAGACGCTTACTCCTTGGAAGGAAAGTTATGACCAACCTAGATAGCATATTCAAAAGCAGAGGCATTACTTTGCCAACAAAGGTCCATTTAGTCAAGGCTATGGTTTTTCCTGTGGTCATGTATGGATGTGAGAGTTGGACTGTGAAGAAGACTGAGTGCCAAAGAATGATGCTTTTGAACTGTGGTGTTGGAGAAGACTCTTGAGAGTCCCTTGGACTGCAAAGAGATTCAACCAGTCCATTCTGAAGGAGATCAGCCCTGGGATTTCTTTGGAAGGAATGATGCTAAAGCTGAAACTCCAGTACTTTGGCCACCTCATGCGAAGAGTTGACTCATTGGAAAAGACTCTGATGCTGGGAGGGATTAGGGGCAAGAGGAGAAGGGAACGACAGAGGATGAGATGGCTGGATGGCATCACTGACTCGATGGACATGAGTCTGGGTGAGCTCCGGGAGTTGGGGATGGACAGGGAGGCCTGGCATGCTGTGATTCATGGGGTCGCAAAGAGTCGGACACGACTGAGCGACTGATCTGATCTGATCTGACACCAGGGCATGGAGACTTAAAGCCATGGAGTTTAAAATCAACTTTAGTCGATATAAAGACTTGGTTTTCTTCCAATACTGCTATGCTGTGAATAAAAAAAAAAAAAAAAATCCTGGTTCCAGATAGGATAATTGTTTTTTTTTTCCTCATCAACATTTAAGAGTTTAAATTTAAGAAGGCTATTTAAGACACAATCTTAACTATGAGTAGCAAAGTGATTAGTCATCTGAATGCTTTTCTACATGTTATTGATATTCCTGAGTATTTTGCTTCCAATATTTTATAGCTACTAAATTATTTTTCAATAGAAATGTCAATTCTCCTAAGGAAGAGTTGAATTAATGGTAAAAATTCCAATAATATTTCAGTTTGAAAATATTTCTTCAGATTTTGTACTAATTGACAAAATAGATGAATCTAGGATATACAGGGTTGTGATTACTAATTCACTACATTTTAGAATACATCGTACTATGAACTGAAAAGTGAAAGTGTTAGTTGCTCAGCCATATCTGACTCTTTGTGACCCCATGGACTGTGGCCTCCCAGGCCCCTCTGTCCATGGGATTCTTAGGCAAGAGTACTGGAGTGGGTAGTCTTTCCCTTTTCCAGGGAATCTTCCCAACCTAGGAATCAAACCCAGGTCTCCTTCATTGCAGGCAGGTTCTTCGCTGTCTAGCCACCAGGGAAGCCCCATATTATGAACTGCATGGTGTTAATTGAATCATTGATATATAATAAATAATAATTCCTTCAATAACCCACTCATATTGATAACCTGAGAAAAACCTCTTCATTTAAGTTGAAACTTAGGTGAGACAGACCATGCAACATTTTAGAATTAAAATAATGACAGTATTTTGGATCAAATCATTTCTTAGTGTCTACTTGTCTTAGTCAAATGCCTTGACTTTGTCAAAGAAAACAAACGACCTGTTATATGGAGATTTCCTATTATACTGAAGAGATACTAGCAAAGAGTTAAAATGTCATCCAAAGGGTCCAAGGAGCACTTCCTCTCCCACTCTGGGAACTTTGTTCATGTAAAATGAACATTTGTGTTTCGATGTATTTCTGTGTTCACAAAGGAGAAGTTCAACCTATGACCTATAGTATCTTGTTACCATGTATTATGCATATTACCTATGATACAAAATACAAATGTAAAAGCCACCATGTAGCTAGAGTAATAGATGAATGTATTTAATAAGTTGAAAAGATATCAGGAAAAAAAAAACCATGATCTTATCTTGTTATTCACAACCAGAAAAAAAATATTTTCTGATATTTAAACATGTAAACAAAAAGAAAAATAATTTTGCTAGGTAAAGGCAAAATCTAAGTGTCACAAAAAGACAATACATCTAGGATTAATTTATCTGCATTGAAGAATTTTAAAAAGTACTCTGATGAGGCAGAAAAATACTATGAAGAAGTAACACAATTCAACTTCAAATATTTGAGGTTTGAAAATTTTCACCTCTTATCACATAAAGTTAGCAAGGATGCTATTTATTATTTATTTGCAGAAGAATTCATAGTTCATTATATGATAAGGGACTATCTCTATCTTAATATTTGTGTAAAATTGTACAATTATTTTGCAGATGGTTGAGAGGTTAGACAGTATGCAGATGAGTGCTGGCTAAAGCATAGAAACAAAGACAATTAATTCTCAGGTCCTTTAGCTGGTTGGCTTAAAATAGTTTTCTGTATCAGAGAACTTTATTTTAACCCTTTGACTTACTTTAAAGAAACCTGAAATTTGTACAATAAAAGCCATCTGATTCACAGGAGTTCTTTGTTAAGTAGGCAATAACTATGCTTGAGCTGTGAATTTCTGTAATGGCTTTTCCATTTGGCATTGCTAATCAGGGCTAGAAAAGCAGGGATAATAATAACAAAGAAAACTAACCAATCTAATCACATGGACCACAGCCTTATCTAACTCAATGAAACTATGAGCCATGCTGTGTAGGGCCACCCAAGGCGGATGGGTCTTGGTGGAGAGTTCTGATGAAATGTGATCCACTGGAGAAGGGAATGGCAAACCACTTCAGTATTCCTGCCTTGAGAACCCCATAATCAGTAAGAAAAGGCAAAAAGATAGGATACTGAAAGATGAACTCCCCAGGTCAGTAGTTACCCAATATGCTACTGGAGATCAGTGGAGAAATAACTCCAGAAAGAATGAAGAGATGGAGCCAAAGCAAAAACAACACCCAGTTGTGGATGTGACCAGTGATGAAAGCAAGGTCTGATGCTATAAAGAGCAATACTGCATAGGAACCTGGAATGTTAGGCCCACGAATCAAGGCAAATTAGAAGTGGTCAAACAGGAGATGGCAAGAGTGAATATCGACATTTTAGGAATCAGCAAACTAAAACTGACTGCAATGGGTGAATTTAACTCAGATGATCATAATATTTGCTACTGTGGGCAAGAATCCCTTAGAAGAAATGGAGTAGCCATCATAGTCATTAAGAGTCTGAAATGCAGTATTGGATGAAATCTCAAAAACGGCAGAATGATCTCTGTTCATTTCCAAGGCAAAACATTCAATATCAGGGTGATCCAGGTCTATGCCATGACCAGTAATGCTGAAGAAGCTGAAGTTGAACGGTTCTATGAAGACCTACAAGACTTTCTAGAATTAACACCCAAAAAGATGTCCTTTTCATTATAGGGTACTGGAATGCAAAAGTAGGAAGTCAAGAAACACCTGGAGTAACAGGCAAATTTGGCCTTGGAGAACAGAATGAAGCAGGGCAAATGCTAATAGAGTTCTGCTGAAAGAATCCACTGGTCATAGCAAACACCCTCTTCCAACAACACAAGAGGAGAGTCTACACATGGACATCACCAGATGGTCAACACCTAAATCAGACTGATTATACTCTTTGCAGCCAAAGGTGGAGAAACTCTATACAGTCAGCAAAAACAAGATAAGAAGCTGACCGTGGCTCAGATCATGGACTCTTATTTCCAAATTCAGACTGAAATTGAAGAAAGTAGGAAAAACCACTAGATCATTCAGGTATGACCTAAATCAAATCCCTAATGATTATACAGTAGAAGTGAGAAATAGGTTAAGGGACTAGATCTGATAGAAAGAGTGCCTGATGAACTATGGATGGAGGTTCATGACACTGTACAGAAGATAAGGAGCAAGATCACCCCAAGAAAAAGAAATGCAAAAAGGCAAAATGGCTCTCTGTGGAGGCCTTACAAATAGCTGAGAAAAGAAGAGAAGCCAAAAGCAAAGGAGAAAAGGAAAGATATAAGCATCTGAATGCAGAGTTCCAAAGAATAGCAAGGAGAGATAAGAAAGACTTCCTCAAAGATCAGTGCAAAAAAATAGAGGAAAACAATAGAATAGGAAAGATGATATCTCTTCAAGAAAGTTAGAGATACCAAATGGAACATTTCATGCAAAGATGGGCTCAATCAAGGACAGAAATGGTATGGATCGAACAGAAGCAGAATATGAAGAGGTGGCAAGAATACACAGAAGAACTGTACAAAAAAGATCTTCACAACACAGATAATCATGATGGTGTGATCACTCACCTAGAGCCAGACATCCTGGAATGTGAAGTCAAGTGGGCCTTAGGAAGCACCACAACAAACAAAGCTAGTGGAGGTGATGGAATTCCAGTTGAGCTATTCCAAATCCTGAAAGATGATGCTGTGGAAGTGCTGCACTCAATATGCCAGCAAATGTGGAAAACTCAGCAGTGGCCACAGCACTGGAAAAGGTCAGTTTTCATTCCAATCCCTAAGAAAGGCAATGCCTAATAATGCTCAAACTATTGCACAATTGCACTCATCTCACACACCAGCAAAGTAATGCTCAAAATTCTCCAAGCATGCGTCAAAAATACGTGAATCGTGAACTTCCAAATGTTCAAGCTGGTTTTAGAAAAGGCAGAGGAACCAGAGATCAAATTGCCAACATCCACTGGATCATCGAAGAAGCAAGAGAATTCCAGAAAAACATCTATTTCTACTTTATTGATTATGCCAAAGCCTTTGACTGTGTGGATCACAATAAACTGTGGAAAATTCTGAAACAGATGGGAATACCAGACCACCTGACCTGCCTTTTGAGAAATTTGTATGCAGGTCAGGAAGCAACAATTAGAACAGAACATGGAACAACAGACTGGTTCCAAATAGGAAAAGGAGTAGGTCAAGGCTGTATATTGTCACCCTGCTTATTTAACTTATATGCAGAGTACATCATGAGAAACACTGGACTAGATGAAGCACAAACTGGAATCAAGATTGCTGGGAGAAATATCAATAACCTCAGATATGCAGATGACACCACCCTTATGGCAGAAAGTGAAGAAAAACTAAAGAGCTTCTTGATGAAAGTGAAAGAGGAAAGTGAAAAAGTTGGCTTAAAGCTCAACATTCAGAAAAAAAATTTCATGGCATCTGGTCCTGTCCCTTCATGGCAAATAGATGGAGAAACAGTGGAAACATGGCATACTTTATTTTCTTGGGCTCCAAAATCACTGCAGATAGTGACTGCAGCCATAAAATTAAAAAACGCTTGCTCCTTTGAAGAAAAACTATGACCAACTTAGAAAGCATATTAAAAAGCAGAGACATTACTTTGCCAACAAAGGTTTGTCTAGTCAAGGCTATGGTTTTTCCAGTAGCTATTTATGGATGTGAAAGTTGGGCTATAAAGAAGGCTGCATGCCAGAAAATTGATGCTTTTGAACTGTGGTGTTGGAGAAGACTCTTGAGAGTCCCTTGGACTGCAAGGAGATCCAACCAGTCCATCCTAAAGGAAATTATTCCTGATTATTTATTGGAAGAAGAACTGATATTGAAGCTGAAACTCCAATACTTTGACCACCGGATGTGAACAGCTGACTCATTTGAAAAGACCCTGATGCTGGGAAAGATTGAAGGCAGGGGGAGAAGGGGACAGCAGAGGATGAGATGGCTGGATGGCATCTTCGACACTGTGGACATGAGTCTAATGAAGGTCGACAAAGGATGAGATGGTTGGATGGCATCACTGACTCAATGGACATGAGTTTGAGTAGACTCTAGGAGTTGGTGATGGACAGGGAGGCCTGGAATCCTGCAGTCCATGGGGTCGCAGAGCCTGATACAACTGAGTGATTGAACTGAACTGAATAATAACAAAAAATACAACTGTTGAAAGATCAAAACATTGATTGAATCAATTCTAGTTTTAGAAGGCAGTCTTAGTTTGGCTTATTTGCTATACCACATGATCCTTATATTTTAAATTTAGAGGATTTTTATCTCCTGTAAGTCATTTTCTGAAAGTATTTGCAACCATTGTGTAAAACTTAGTATATTCTAATTCTGAGTAATAAGAGTTACTTCCCTTAGCTCCTAACCCCATTTATTACTTGCGAGTGACTTATAAGAACTAAAGCCACTAAACTGAACTGTCCAAATTCAGTCTCTAATAGTGTCTCTTCTCCACTGATTATCTTCTTGGTAATGATAACCATGTTTTAAGTTGTGCTGGGTGCTGAGTATGTTGCCCTGAGAAGCTAAGGCATTTGAAATGTTTAAATCAAATTAACATTATGGCTGCACAGTATTAAGTCCACAGAGATCAAACCAGTAAGTCCTAAAGAAAGTCAACCCTGAGTACTCATTGAAAGTACTAACGCTGAAGCTGAAGTTCCAGTGCTTTGGCCTCCTGATGCAAAGAGCTGACTCATTGGAAAAGATTGAAAGCAAAAGGAGAAGGTGAAGGCAGAGGATGAAATAGATAGCATCACCAACTCAGTGAACACTAATTTGAACAAACTCCTGGAGATAGTGAAGGACAGAGGAGCCTGGTGTGCTTCAGTCCATGGGGTCACAAAGAGTTGGACATGACTTAGCGACTGAACAACAACAAAAAAACCAATTATTACTAAATATTAATTCATGATATGATCAAACTGATAAAAAATGGTTTTGGGGGACAAAAGCTAAATTATAGCTTTCTATTAAAACCATAAGTGTAGTACAATCTTTGTTGCAAATGAAATGTTTTGCTGTTTTTTCCCTTCACTTCCCATTAGTAAGCAATCATTTTTTAATAGTAATTGTTTTCTTTATTTTTCTTGATGCAGGGGAAATTATTGTGGAAGATAACACAGTCTGTTTATCTGAGAGTTTTTTTTTCCTTTCTACAGTTCCAAGTACCTCTGGGCTTTAGCAGAATTTATCAATTCCCTAGAGGATTTTTTTTTTTTTTCCTGCTTTAGGGTTTGTTTTGTCTTCGTTTCTCCCAAGAGTTAAAAATAGTTGGTGTGAGTCACATTAACAAAGGCTCACCTGTGCAGATATTCTAAAGCGAAATCCAGCTAGGTTTACTGCTATCATATAGGGCACGAATTAATCAGCAGGATCTGTCACTTACCTGAGAAAACAGCTTTTTCCTCAAAGGTGTAGTTAAGGACAGAATTATCTTAACATAACTCTATAGGAATGGCTTTTTTAAGGTAAAATATTCACCGTAAAACAGCAAATTGTCTCTTTTTCCCTTATATGTATACCACTGATGAGGATTTATGAAAATAATATTTAATATACAATGAGCCTTCTATAACTTGCTCACTCTTTCACTTATAAAACTCTTGAACTGTCTCCATGCCTGATAAGGTACTGGCTTCTTTTATTTCCTAATATTCTCCAAAGTATTGGTTACACATATGTGAAACATTTTTCGTTTATCATGATCCTAGATGTCTAACATTACAAGCTGTGAATATATTTTAGATACCTGAGAAAATAGATACTAGGTACAGAATGACCATTTGACCATCTTGGTTCCTCTATGGTTTCTTTGCAAAGGCATAAAAACATTGAATCTGTCTGCAGAATGCTACTGATCTTCCTTTGTTTATGCGGAAAAAGGGTATTGACTGTCAAAAAGAAAAACCATTAGCAAACAACGCAGATATTTTAAAAGGCCATCTTCACAAACTTGTGAAAATGTAAAATTATTTGATTCAGAAGCTATTTTCAAAAATCTTAATCAAGCTACTCTGGCATTGATGAACACATAAGCCAAATTCTTTTTTTTTTTCCTACTGAGCTGACAAAAATTATTATAAATACTAGGATGTTCAAAGTCTAAGACAGTATCCTAAACTTTGATGTTACTTGCATTTAATTTCTAGATAAAGGTAAGAAGACCTTTAAGTATAAGAAAAATCATAATTATAGAGATGTTTTCTTTGTAAACTCCTTTAAATCATTTGAACATGTTACATTTCTTTCTCCTCTAAGGACAATTTCTGTCTTTATTTATACCTAATTATATAATATTCTTGTCTTTGACTATGATGTATGACCAATAAACACAAATATAGATATCTAAGCTTACTATATTTTACCTAATGTATTTCCAGCAAGTCAGTTTTTATATAAATGCTTTTAATAAAGTCTTTTGATAACCAAATGTTAACTACAATAGAATCAAAGGGTAACTACATATGACCAAAATGGTTTTAAATTATCTTAAGGTAAAAATTTTACATTTTAAAATATTTGCCTTTCATACATTTCCCCATCTAAAAATAATCTTTATGAGGGAGATTTGTGTACATATATTAATAGAAAAATGGGTTTGGGGTTGGTATTAACAGTCATTTAGCTGAACAGGTGAGTGCTGTGTAAACATTAATAAAGGATACCCCTTTAAATGTATCAGTTTCAAAATTTTCCTAAAAACTACTTTTCCCTCCACTGGAAATACTAGGGTTATTTGCAAAAGTTCACTTCTAGAGGAAAAATATGATCAATAAATCTAATACTTTTTTCTTCCCTTCAAGTATAAGTATCTAGAAATATTTTGAACTGTGGTGTTGGAGAAGACTCTTGAGAGTCCCTTGGACTGCAAGGGGATCCAACCAGTCCATCCTAAAGGAGATCAATCCTGGGTGTTCATTGGAAGGACTGATGTTGAAGCTGAAACTCCAATACTTTGGCCACCTGATGTGAAAAGCTGACTCATTTGAAAAGACCCTGATGCTGGGAAAGACTGGGGGCAGGAGGAGAAGGGATCGACAGAGGATGAGATGGCTGGATGGCATCACTGACTCAATGGACATGAGTTTGGGTGAACTCGGGGAGTTGGTGATGGACAGGGAGGCCTGGCGTGCTGCGATTCATGGGGTTGCAAAGAGTCGGACGCGACTGAGTGACTGAAGTGAACTGAACTGAATAACAGAGCAATTACCGTATTTATTATTTTTAAAGTCATTGAATGGAGGGTATTTTTTCTATCTTCTATTATTTCAAAGTCCCCATTCATTCATGATTAATTTCTTCATTCATTCCACAAACTTTATTCATGGATTCATCTACTACACAAAGTTTTATTGAGTATTTGAGGAAAAGCAACAGGAAGCTGTGTTAATGAATATAATTATGAAATAGAAACAAAAATGAATATACACAAGTTTAGATTATTCCAAATATTTGAGGGTAACAAAAAATAGATAATACAAAAAAGCAGATCAAGTAATTCAACTCTGTATGTTATCTATTCAAAATTATGGACCTATTGCACTGTACTCAACAGGGAATGCATAAGCAATATAAGCTATATTCATACAATCAAGGAAATGATATAACATTTTATTTTTTATCTGGGAAGTGTGAATTTTTGATGAAGACATTGCTGAGAGTAAGGAAATTCCCTTCTTGAAGAAAACCAAGAGAGATTGAAACCAGTCCCGAAAGATTTAACAAACTGGGTCAGAAAGGTTTCAGGTTTGTTTTTCTCAGGGATCTTTTTCTCTCAAATACTCCTTGAGTCCTTTTTGTACTGAAGATAGACATTTTTCTCAGACGGATACATGATTATTCCCTTACAACTTCCCTGAAGCAGGGAAAGGGTATAAGCATTAAACTTCAAATAATTTCTCTGCATGCAAGCAATTGAGTTGTCAACAAAGCCATGGTTAACGGTATTTTATATGAAAATTCATGGAAAATAACTAGATACACTTAAGAATACTAAAGAAGAGAGTATTATTTCTTAAACATGATTAATTACACATGATCATGGGTTAAAAGAAAATATTTTGGACAACTTGTTGAAAATAGTTAAGAAATCTAATTTTGCCTGAGGACACTTGTGATGAAATAATGAATAAAGAGGTTGATTTTGGTTTAGGAGGTTTTTCTCAAGAGAAAAAAAGAGAGAGGGAGGGAGAAAAAGAAAGAATTGAAATATATTTAGTTAGTATATAGCCTTATTTCTTCTGTAGAGAACACACAACAAAGTTAAAAAACCAGGAAACCAGAACTGTGACATTTCCAAATAGAATGAGAATATATCATGTGAAACTTTAACTTACTAGTATCATAGAATCTATTAGCCACTTCCCTAATTATGATTGCTTTACAAGTTTCAGCCACAACAACAATTCTTTCTTTCTACTTTATGTTTATTTTAGTATATTTTTCTCTTGCCTTTTCCTTCTTCATTTTTAATAGCTGATAGGAAATAAAGATGCTTATACTACATATTTGGGGAAAAAACCCAAGTGTGCTAACTTGGTAGTTTTCAAATCCACCATTCCCTTTCTTTGACAGTATGGAAATAGTATATAGGCATCTGAACATATTATTCTTTTAAAGAGACATACACCATTCTTCTTGGAAATTACTAATTACTGAACTCCAGTATCTGTGGGCTTCCCTTGTGGCTCAGCTCTTAAAGAATCCACCTGCAATGTGGGAGACCTGGGTTGGGAAGATCCCTGGAGAAGGGAAAGGCTACCCACTCCAGTATTCTGGCCTGAAGAGTTCTGAGTCAGACACAACTGAGTGACTTTCCCTTTGACTATACTATCTTCTACTCTCTTAGTACCCCACACATCTGCCTCAGTACCTTCATTTGGAGCATTCTACAGTTTTCTGAGGATTTTGTTCCAGCAGCAACAAGTGAATCATAATTCCTAGCAGGTAAATGTTGCCATTTCTAGGTCAACTGATCAACTGCCTTTAGTTTCCTTCTGGTCAACTGAATTTGCACAGTGGAGCTCTAAATATTCAGCTGTCGTGTCACAGAACTTCACTTTTTGTTTCCTTGTTATTTATATACTTATATAAACATTAAAACAAAAATGATGTTTTCTGAGAGAAAAATAGGAGTTTTTTAAAATTAAACCTCCTATTATATCTCTAAATATTTATATATATTATTCTGATTTGTAATAGTTTTATTTTCTTTAGATTTTCAAAATAGTATTTCATTATACAAAAGGCTGAAAATAGAAAAAAATGTTAGGGAGGAAATCAAAATAAACAAATGGTTCCACACAGATAGATTGTTAACAAACATTTGCAGACATTTTTTTTCCATAGGGGTGTACATGTGTGCATTTAGTCTCTTATTTTTATAATATTTAGACTATCATATATATATGTATGTGTATATATATGTCTGTGTGTGTGTATTATACACTGATTCTTTTGAATTTTATCATGAGCATTTTCCATGTTATCAAATATTCGAAAGCATGATTGCAAATGATAGCATGATATTACAATCTGTGAATATAATTTGCTTACATTTTTTTCAGTGTTTCATTTTACAACTATAGTGAATATTCATGTATACAAATTACTGCAAGCATTTCTGGATTTTCTTCCAAAATAATTTTTATTAAATATATAATATGTGCTTATGGCTATAAAACAAACCAACAAAAAAAATACACACACAGCACAAAGTTTAAAGTAAATAGATGTTTTCTCCCACTAGATTCCTGATCTCAATTGCAGACATTTCTGTCATTAACGGTTCCTTAGGAAGCCTTCCAAAAATAAAAAAAGAGGCCTTTTATACATATTTTATCTTTTTTTTTTTTATCTTTCTCAAAGGATCTTGTGGTTTTTCCACATCTGAGCATAAAGAGGTAATTTATTTCTAGCAATGTTTTCATTGTACCATTTGCATTGTCAGTGCTATAATGCATTTATTTTCCTCAGGTATTCATTTAAGTTCTTTCCATTTTTTTTCTATTAAACGATGCTGCAAAAATATTTTAATTCATCTATCTTTCAGCACGGCTACTAGTATCTTTAAGAGAAATTCCTGAAATATAAGAAACTTGGTTAAAAACATTTGAATACGTTTAAGTTTGAAAGCTATTTTCACATTTTGTTTCAAAAATTTTTACCAAACTACATCTCTGAAATGAAGAATGAAAGTAATTGTTTCCTACTTTTTCATTTTTGCTATCTGATACATGTTATTTGTATTTTGCGCTGCTTTTAATAATCAGCAAAGCTAAGCATTTATTTTATGTTTTATTTAGCTATCTTTCTTTTCTTTTCTTTCTTTTTTCCTTTCTTTCCTCCTCCTTCCCTTCTTTCCTTCCTTCCTTCCATGAAACTCCAGGTAACATCTTTTCTTTCACACACACGTGTGTGTGAGTATATATGCTGCTGTCATGTCCGACTCTGTGAGACCCTATGGACTGTAGCCCACCAGGCTCCTCTGGCATGGGATTCTCCAGGTAAAAACACTAGAGTGGGTTGCTGTGCCCTTCTGCACTAAGGCTCCACAGTTATAGCCAATCTATGGTCACATATGCAGACAACTTTAGTTTATTAAATATGGAAGATGGGTGGGTGGGCTGGCATTTACCATATCCCTTCCATTTAGTATTGGGTATTAACATACAATTGGTGAGTTTCTAAATTAAAATAGGGAATATATCCATGTTTACTAAGTCGCTTCAGTCATGTCTGACTCTGTGTGACCCTATGGACTATAAGCCTGCCTCTGTCCATAGGATTCTCCAGGCAAAGAATACTGGAGTGGGTTGCCATGCCCTCCTCCAGGGGATCTTCCCTACCCAGGGCTCAAACCCGGGTCTCCTGCATTGTAAGCAGATTCTTTACCACTGAACTACCAGGGAAGCCCAAGTATATATATGACTACTTATAAATTAATAAAAAACCTTCTGCATAACAAACTATTAAAAAGAGAGCAAGGGACTAATTGATTTCTCTTTTTAAGAGTTTGTTTTACACAGTTATAAATAAAATTTATATGTAGTCAAATTTATTAGGCTTTTCTTTTATGATATTAAGGTTTCAGTTCATACTTAGAAAATCTGTTTCTTCTCCAAGATTATTTTTTAAAGTTTATATTTTTAACTGCATAGATATTTGGACAAATGCCCCTTATGAAAATGATTGAATATGGTAAAACTGTTTTTGAAAGTATTCTTAAAATATAATGAACATAGCAGTCTGAAATAATGAAGCCAAAATCTTCATGGAGGAGGGAATTCAGAGGTGTAGGAGGAAAACTGAATATTTTTCTGTTCTTGGGGTGTTTGTGGAGCCAAGGAAACAAAGATCCAGTTCCCAAGGCCTTGTGGGAGAGGAAAACAAAAAAACAAAAGCTTGGGCTTTATCTTTGGCCCAGATTATTTTGTAAAGTAACTGAGTAGCTAAAAGTGAAAAAATAAACACAAAACAAAATAATGTGAAACAGCAACAACAACAACAAAAATCTCGAACTCAGACCCAGTAGAAATGAGACTACCCTAAGCAAAGCTGCAAAGCTCTAAGATATGGGCATTATTAGAGACAGATGACACAAATTATAAAATAACTATGTTTATTAAAAATTAAAAAACAAACCAGAAAATATATCTAGGGATCAGGAAACTGAAATAATCACTGAGAAATTTGAAAGCAATCCAACAGAATCTTAGAAATAACAGAAATGAGATCAATAAAACTAAGAATATAATGATGATGTATGTGTTTAACAGATTAGATACAGCTAGAACATCCTGAATTACAGGTTAGTAGAAACCAATCAGAATGCAGCACAGAACAGTAGAGATGGCAAATATAAAGAGGTTAATAGATGAGGAAGATAGAGTGAGACATTGTAACACTTAACCTAACCTGAATTCCAAAGAAGAGAATGTGACAGAGTTATATCCAGAGAGATATTAACTCAGAATATTGTACACTGTATAAACTAAAAAACTTAACAAGTCTTAAGGAAGAAATTTAAAAAAAAGATCAATCTATACTTAGATTCATCAAAGATACTGAACAATACAAAAGATAAAGAGATATTAAAAGCAGTCAGAGAAGATAAATTAACTTCAAAGAAGATGACATCTGACTTCACTCAAATGAAAAATAAATGTCAGTCTCAACAACAAGCAAGTTGTTTTAAGAACAAGGATAAAATCAAAAGTAGACCACCAGTGTGTTTTCCTGAGGGAAATTCTCAACAATATACTTTAAGCATAAGAAATATGAATCTAGATAAAAGTGTGATTTGGAAGAATTAAAGAGCTAAATAAGCGGTATACACCCTAGTAAACCTGAACATAAAAAATAATAATCTACTGAAGGGTTAAAATAATATTATTGTGCATAACAATAACTAACAAGTAGGTATTCAGTCGGAAAATAATGAAATTGTATCCTGGTCACATAGTATACTAAATAATCAATTACTAGTGGATTCTAAACATAAATGTGCAGGCCAGAGTTATCATACTTAGGAAATAATTTGGGAGAATAGTTCTTTCATCTTATGATGGTAAGGAATTTCTGAAAACATAATGGAAAATCTTGATAAATTAAGAAATTCTACTCATGAAAGTTTTCCATAAAAAATTAAAAATATAAGCTCTGAAATGGAAGGTGACTTTTTGTAAAACATACATAAAAGAAAACATTAGTATTTGTAATAAATATCTAAGCATATGGCATGATGTTTGAAAAGCCATAAATCTAATTTTAAAAAGGGAAAATTACTTATATGAGCATTTACAAAAAAAAAAAAAGGAAAATCTGAAGAGATCAACCTCAGATAATCTTCTCAGAAATAAAAGTTTTAACCATAATGAAATACCATTACAAATTCTACCTATTAGCTAAAAAATAAATACCTAATAGTACCAAGTATTAGTGATGACATGGCACAACAGCAATTCTTTTACTATTGGTAGGAGTGTAGATTAGTAAATATCTTTGAGTAACAGTTTGGTAATATATACTAATTTTATTCCTTCCTCTACATCCTAGAGAGATTTTGCCATTGTGGACCAGGAGCCACTAGAATTCACAGCAGCATTGTTCATTGCAGCCAGAACCTAGAAAAATTGAAATGTCAACTAAAGTAGAGTAGGTACAGAATTCGAGGTACATCCATGTGTGCTGAGTTGCTTCAGTCTTATCTGACTCTTTCTGACCCTGTGGACTGTTGCCCACCAGGCTCCTCTGTCCATGGGACTCTCCAGTCAAGAATACTGAATTGGGTTGTCATGCCTTCCTCCAAGGAGCCTGGTGGACTGCAGTCCATGGGGTCGCGAAGAGTCGGACGCGACTGAGCGACTTTGCTTTCACTTTTCACTTTCATGCATTGGAGAAGGAAATGGCAACCCACTTCAGTGTTCTTGCCTGGAGAGTCCCAGGGACGGGGGAGCCTGGTGGGCTGCCGTCTATGGGGTCGCACAGAGTCGGACATGACTGAAGTGACTTAGCAGCAGCAGCAGCCTTCCTCCAGGGGATCTTCCGTACCCAGGTACCAAACCTTCATCGCCTGCAGCTCCAGCATTACAGGCAGATTCTTTAACATTGAGCCACTGGGTAAGCCCAGTACTTCATAGTAAGGAATGTTATGTGGCAAATTTTTAACATGAAAATGAAGGAATTAGAGCTGTGTGTAATAACAGATGCATTCCATAAATAAACTGTGTGAAAGAGGAAAGATACAAATGAATACACTGTATGATACTATTTGCATATAGAGCAAAACCAGGCAAGGTGACATTATCTCTTTCAGGGTCACTGTGACCATTGCAGTTGAGAGCAGAGGTGGTTCCTATCAATTCTTAGGAGCTTATTGTTAAATTTTCATAAGTTTGTTAACAATTGGTAACTTGAATTTGCCATTATTTACAATAGGAAAGTCAGAAAATGCTAGAAATCAAAACTTTGGAGGCCATTTTTTCTCTGAAGAGCAAGTTGTTAAACATTTATCAGCATACTCTTGGGTCAGGGGCAAAAAGGATTTTGGAGTAATCACAGTATCTGTTTCTATACTGGATGATGATTAAATATGTTTTCACTCTCCAGTTGGACATTAAACTCTCATACATTTTTATGTTCTCTTGTATATGTATGATATCATACAACAAAAACAATAAAAGCGAAATATATTTCTCTTAGTAATTTCATGCTGTTAGATTTTATGTTTAAATCTTTGACGTTTCTGAAATGTATTTTGGTAATCAGAGTGAAATATGAGATCTAGCCTCATGACTTTCAAAACTGGTCAGTGGCCAAACCTGGATCAGATACATGATTTTCCAATTCAAAGCCTATGTTTTTTGCTGTCCTGGAAACTGCCTCAGTATGTCCTATGGTTTTCTCATCTGTCTCTTTGTGGTGTCCTGTTGGAGAGTCTCAAGGAGGTAAGTTACTGGTATGAATTAGCTTTTGCAGCAGTGTGAATTCAAATAAATGAAATTATTTCATCAATCAAGTAGTAGAGTTGATTCCAAGATGATTCCAAGACCATTCCTCTTAATTTAAATAAACTTAAATCTCAGTAACAGTCAAGAGATTGGAAATGTATATACAACTGGTCACACGGTCTCATAGCACACGGTCACTGGATTGTGTTTTCTTAATGTTTTCTTTTAAGATTTCTGGAAAGATTTCTCAGAGTCAGAAACATCTTAGATTACTATAATTTTCACTTTTAGCATGAGACATTAAAAATGATTCATTAGAAACAGGTACAATATAAATATGTCACTCTCATTGATAATTTAGTTTTTATTCATTGTCAAATCATATACCATAATTGTAGTACCTGGATTTTTCTTCCTTGATTTTATGTCTAAGTAGATCTGTTTTCACCAAAAACCACCCTTTGAGTACTGTAGAAGTATGTCTTAGTAACAAAATAAAACTGAAACAGCTAATTAAAAACTTGGTATTTAATACTACTAGCTATGACACCATATAATTTACAGCCCTGTAATTCCCCTTGATGGAATACAATCTTTCTTTGCTTTCTTCTATGGAAAGATCATGCTATATTAAACAGAGTTCTGATACTGTCACGCTCTTATCATGTTACAGAAAGCACTAATCCTTAGGCCATTCATTTGACTCTCTATTCTTGAAATAATCCATGTTGGGTCTTTGGCTGCTCCCTTGGGAATTTGCCTTTTTTGAGGATGCTGAGATCAGCCTTATTGTGCAAAGTGACCTTGGTTTTATGCAAAATATGTCTTGATTCCAGGTGCTTATTAAGAGTTTCATTATTTTTCACTCAAACATGTTAACTATGAGTTTATATTCATTACTTCTCTTTCATCCGGTGTCCTCTACTAGAGGGCAATGTATAAGAGAGGAGTTCTTTTTGTGACTTTTAGGATATTGAATGCAGATAGTAGGATAACAAATAATAAGGAAGAATAAGAGAGAACAGAATAAGAAATGTCTTAAACTTGATTTCATTCATTGGTATTGTACCCAACCAATTGCTACATATGTCAAAATTAAGTATATTCTACATTTAGTCTTTTCTGTCATCATGAGAAAATATTTGTAGCTGAGGAGATTCATTCTTTTCTTAGAATAAGGGTTGAATATTTCTAATAAAGATAAGGTTTTGTTTTGTTTTGTTTTGTTTTTGTGGGGGAAATCAAGTAACAGAAACTTGAAGGATTTGGATGGAATAAGATGCCTACAAATGTAGTTTTAAAATGATTTAATGAATGTCTCCATTACTGAAAATATGACTTCTATAACCATTTCTTTGGAAAATATTCCTAGGAGACAGTGATCTGCAGTTGCTGGGCTAAGAGCAAACAGAGAATAGATTTTGAAAGACTAAAGTAAATAAATTGTGTTCTACAGAGCACATTGATTCATAAGGTGTGAAAAAAAGAGAGCCATTCTGTGATAAAATAAATGTTAGAAAATGTGTAAAATAAGTTGAATTGATTTGTTTTTGTAATATCTCTTCTTATCCATATGGTAAGAGTAGACAGAATTCTTTCGACCAAGGAACAAGTGATCTCTCTCTCTGACTGCATATAACATGATATAATATAAATCACCTGGAGAAGGAAATGGCAACCCACTCCAGTATTATTGCCTGGGAAATCCCATGGACAGAGAAGCCTGGCAGGTTATAGTCCAGGGTTGCAAAAGAATCAGACACAACTCAGTAACTAAACAACAATAACCCAAAACAAGCTATGTATTATGTGTATATTTGTAATCTTGAAATATTTATTCACATCGTATACAAGAAAAGATTCTAAGAACAATACTATAATGTTCAGATAGATGTATTTGTCAGGCACTTGGGAAGAATGCCTGGAGATTTTTGAAGTTAATGAGGATGAAAGTGAAAGTGAAATTCTCTCAGTCATGTCTGACTCTTTGTGATCCCCTGGACTATATAGTCCATGGAATTTTCCAGGCCAGAATACTGGACTGGATAGAGTTTCCCTTCTCCAGGAGATCTTCCTGACCCAGGGATGGAACCCAGGTCTCCTGCATTGCAGGCGGATTCTTTACCAGCTGAGCCACAGGGGAAGCCCAGTGAGGATAGTGGATTGAGTTATAATATAAAGAAATGTCACGTGAGTGTATGTTCCTCGGTTCTTTGTCTCGTCACAACAAAGATTTGGAGTGACGGACATTAAAGCCCCCTCGGCGTGTCACAGCTCTCAGGTCTCGAATGGACCATGTTATAGCTCTTAGACAAATCAGTGTTAGAGCTCTATTTTATTTAGAAGATAGCAGGAAAATCCATCTTCGAGGCGTGAGGGCAAGTCGATCCAAAGACACAAGGAGAAGAGCACCCCAGTGCGCAGGAAAGAGAGAGAGAGAGGTAGCTTTGGCTCCTCTATTTATATGTTTATCTCTCCCTGGGCCTGTCCTATGTAAATTGGGCCAGCCAAGAGTGTTATTTTACCAGAGGTCCTCACTCTGGTCCTCAGACCTTCTTTTGTTCTATTTTCGTGGGCTTTTCCCTTCCTTGTCTTTTAGCCACTGCCATTTTGGACTCCTTTTCCCTATTCTACCTGCCTAACAGAAGTATAGAAACTGAAAGCTTGAAAACAAAACTGTAAGCAAACTTTATGCATAGAGGCAAGGGAAATAGTCAAAGACGTTGAAGAAGGTTGTATTGGTGCCAGAAAAGAAGAGGGAAAGGCTCATGACCTCTGTTACATGTCATGGTGGGTGAAGGAGGAACATATTGCCCTGATGCTCTTGAACTTGGTAGGAAGGTGCCAATGCTGATCTACAAGACAGCACCTTTGGACAAATGATGAAAACAAATATCAGGTAGCAAATGGTGGTTGAGTGAAAGTGTAGTTAGAAAAAAAGCAGCAAATGCTAACTCTTCTTAAGTTGACTGATATTCTGAATATGAGGACAAAGAGGGAGGGGGAAGTTGTGCCACTCTAAGTGTAAGAGAATGAACACAAAATGAAGGAGGAGAAGAAAGGAGACAGAAGTGAAGATTAAACATAGAAAGGAGGAAGGCCACATATTCTAAGACCAAAGGAAAGAGAAGCATAGGCTGAAGGGCTTTAGGGATAGTCTAATTTCCTTTTGTAGATTCTTAGCATAGAAATTCATGAGCAATCTCACAAATAAAATAGCACTTACTGCAGAATCTCTTCTCATGAATATTGAAATATAATATTTAACTAAAAGTTTCTTTTCATCATTTGTTAATTTGAGTAATAGAATTCAACTTTTATTAAAGTTTGAGAGATACATAAAGTGACTCATTTAATCTTGATGCCATTGAATTTGTAATTTAGAATTAAGTTCAAAATAAATTAGAATATTTCAGATAATTAAAAAACAACAATAAATAAACTTTCACTGTCCTTAGACAACCACAATTAAATTCCTAATCTATATAATATAGATTATATATATGATCTATATATAGTATATATATATATAGTCCTGGTTCTACCACTTTTTAGTTCTGTAAGGAGATGTTAATTCACTCGGTGTTGATATTTTATAATTATTATCAATATTTTGGTATATCTCAAATGGAAAAAAAATTAACATAAGACCTGGATTTCAAACCTGTTTTACGAGCCACAAATGCATTTATTTCAAAGAAATCTATTTATATTAAAAACCCATAAACCTTTTATTTCTTGGGGGTTTGACTGAGCTTTAATCAGACATAATTTTTCATGGATATGTTTAGATAATTGTTGAAGAATTGATGTTTTAAGTATTTTGATTGAATGATGGTCTATTTTGGGAACAATGAATACTTTATAAAGGGTCTCTGCAACAACCACTAATTAGCTTCACTTTAGCCCACAGTTAATTCCCAAGAATAACTTATGTAAATGATTAAACTCTAGTAGTGCTCCTGAATTTCATAACAATGAGATTTTGTGGCAAATTTCTGACAGCAGGTACATGTCTTTGTTGCCTTTTGAGAAAGGAATAATCCAAATACTAGAATTTATTTGGCTGTGGAGGTTTTTCCTTTCCAAAAGCTTTGAAAGTATGAACTGAGAAAAGCAGGCTAAAAAGAGCTTCAGGTTTGATTTACATCTTAAGAACAAAGAAACAAATGAAAATGGGACTATTGTCTTTATCTTCACAGTTATTGTGTGCACTATCCTTCTATAATCTTTTCTGGTAATGAGACTTAATAGCTGCTTTTGAGATATTAATGGAAATTGTCACAGACAAGGGAGATATTACTGCATCTAATGAACTAAAGTAAGACTAAAAGGAAAAGAAAAGGAACAATAAGTAAAATCTGAACAAATAAAAAGAATTTAACTAGTTTCTAAAATTTAACCCTGTAGTCGACTGTGATATAAAGTCCAATAATAGAAATGCATTACTAGTCAGTTTTCTAAACTATCATTTGTCAAGCACAACTGGCAGCCTTCTTCTATTATTTTGCGTTTATATGATATTTAAAAACCTCTTGACAGCAATATTACACAATACCTAAAAGCAGAAATTTTGTATGGCCCCTAGGGCAAATCGGATCATTAAGTTTGAATCAGCAAACAAAAGGACAGATTCCAAGGAAAATTCCAAACATTCAAACAAAATAATGGTTTAATAGTAAGAAGAACAATGAAATAATTTCAATGGAATTCATGTGTATATTTGAACAGATGTTTGAAAAAGCTCAAATTTAACTCAGTTTTTTATAGTAATTATATTATTGATTTTGCCTCTTTAAATGCTCACCTTTGGGCTACACTAATTTTTCAAAAGGCTGATGTTTAGGTATTGCAATTAAATGTACTCTCTTTCTCCTGTTTCTTGAAAGTTGAGTGGTTTGTGGCTGCTACGTAAGCGGTAGTGTGTAGCCATCTTAATTAGATGAAAGATGCATAACTGAACTGTCAGAGAATTATGAGGTTAGTACGTAAGTTATGATGACAATCAGTCTTCTTTTTTTTTTTTTGATTTTAAGGACATTCCCCGAGGAACCGATTGTAAATAGCTCCATCCAAACTTCCTAAGAAAAAGACGCATGCCAGGTTTCTGCCAGCCTAACAGTTGATGTCTAACTGAGCCCAGGATTGTTAAAATGTCTCCTTTTTATAGTACTGAATAATGTAGAGCTAATGAACAGATTCCATTTCAAATCTGAAACACCAACTCTTTAGCAAAGATGTTTTTATGATTTGGCTTACTTCATTAAAAAATTTAAAACATAGAGACTGTTTTTAGCACAGCCTTGTCTACATATATTGCTAAATTTTCATTAAAATTTACCTGTAAATTTTAATGAAATTTTTTACACCACATATACAGCTATTCTAATAAGGTCTGACTGGTGAATTGATTGGTCTTGAAAACTGCATTCCATTTTAATCATATATTTTGGTTCAAGAGTGAAAAAAACTGATTCCTTGTCCATTGCTGTCTTCTTTTTTCTCTGATTTTCAGACATGTAGAACATTCCCGAAATTTTTAGACAGCTAATGCTTATCCCATGCTTAAGAAGAAATACTTATTTTTTCCCTTCAACTGTGGATATTACAAACAGAGATTAGTGGCCTCTCACTTCAGAGCTGTCAGTGTTGAAGTGGCATGAGCTATTAACATTCTGTTGTAAGTGGTCAGAAGCTTCCTTGGGCATTCCTGTCAAAAGGCCACTAAACCCTCTGGTTTGTGCTGTTTTCACTAAGATAATCCATTCCTGTCCTTTCTGATTGGTTGGTGCCATTCAATATGCCATTATTTACTAATGATCCCATGCATTTGCTGAATATTTTTTTTCTTAAAAAAGAAATAAATGGGTAAGTTTTAAGCTATTCTCCTATTGATTTTTTGATTTGACTTCAACAGAAGTATTTTACTCCAGGAATATAAAATGAATAATTTTTGTATTATTCTTTTTTAGTCAAATAAAACTAAATTATTATGCTGGTTGGATGTCAGAACAACTACCAAAAATACCAGGTCACTCATGTGACCATTAAGACAGACATACAGAGTACCAAGAGATGTCCAAAAGTTAGAACCCATCCTTTGCTGGCTCTGTGTGCTTCCTCTGAATTGCAGCCTTTATAACAGTTCTATCCTGGCACTTGCTTATTAAAGGAATAAGAATAGCATTACACACTGGTAAGAAGACTGTACATATATATCCTCAGTCACTTGTTCAGTTAATTTATGAAATATCATGTATTTTTCTCATATGTCCTAAATCTTATCACTGTATCTTGGCTAGGGAATCAAAAGATAGTCTGAGTTTTAATATTATGAGTATATTACTGTCTCATGACATCACTCTTACGAAAAAATTGATCATGTATTTTCTAATCACTTAATTATTTCTTTCAATAGCTCTTTGTCCTGTGCCTATTTAGAATAGGCACAGCAGTAGACATTTTAGCTAAAACAGTAAATACGTTGAACAAGAAATTCCTAGCCTATAGGATTTGCACTGCAGAGAGAGAAAATAGAACATAAAGAAATAAATATAGTGTATTAGATGAATGAGTGCAATGAATAAATATAAACCATGAGGGGGAATTAAAAGGGTCCACCGGAGCAGGAAGAGAAGTGATGAAATATTAAGGTTTACATACCTGAGGAATCAATTCTGAGAATTTCTTTTTAGGATTTGCCCATATTTTATCAAATTTTAAATTAGAGTGAGACTGATTATTTAGATTTAAGGAATTAGTTATGCTATTATTGCCAACTTAAATTTGACATATTTTTCTTCACTTTACTTTCAAGTTCTGCTCTAAACCCTCTCACTTTTACATGTTGCTAACACACTTCTATGAGTTAGCAAATGGAATTCTGTAATCTCCTTCAGGGAAGTTTTTTGAAAACAGATAAATAATTACCTGGGTTTTGTTTACATTTAGTCCTCTCTTGAGTCACACTGATCCTTAAATCTCCCTCAATTTTGTTAGTCTAGTATGCATTCCATTTTCCAAATAGGTAAATAGATAGATGACAGACGGAAGGCAAGAAAAAGGGAAAAAATGGTATTTTGATTACTGTGACTACAATCTTTCATATATTAGAATTCTAATGAAAAATGCAATTCCTCATAAATAAAACTCTCTATTTGGTACTGCCTTCGTTGCCAGTGATCCTGATAAAAGAAATTTCATTTTAGTATTAGTTTTATTGGGATCAGAAAAGATTGGATTTGTGCACTTTGAGGAGTCAGCTAGACTCAGCTAGAACAGGATGTTTGCTTTTATTAAATGATGTCTAAGGTTAATGTCAGAGGACATAGACCAACCTCTATCTTCCACTTGGCTTCAATAAGGCTAGAATTAGTGAATTAAGTATGAATGTAGCCCCACAAATCTAACAGTGGAATACTTAGACGACTCTTCTAGAATCTAGTGATTGTTTTTAAAAAATTGATTAATCTGTTTGACAGAAGCCATACCTCCCCTTTTTTGGAGTGACTTTCCCTTGAGGAATAAATAATCAAAAATTCCCATACACAATTCTATCAATATTAGCCTTTATAATAGGATATTTAGAAATTTTTACACAAAATAAATAAACCTCAAATTTCTTGTGATGTATGCTAATTTTTAATTTATATTTATTTAATTTTAATATTTAGAATTATTTAATTCACAATTTTATTAGACTCTAATTTGTAAGAGAAATATTTATTTTGTTGCTAAATAGGCTTTCTAAAATAATTGAATAATTAAAATAGATTTTCTAAATAATTAACCAACTTTTCACAATATATAAATCTATTTTTTTCCTTTTCATTTTTTTGAGGAGAAAACTGCTACATAAATACATTTTTCTCCACATTATAACTAATTACATACAAGAGGTTATAAGATAATAAAAACAATAATGTGCTGAGATTAGGGAACTTCATAGTTATATGTAGCTCACATATTTCTGTTCTTTTCCACAGATAGTTAATCTCAAATCTTCAACAAATTATAAGTCACTCATATGAAATATACAACTTTTCTATTATGGAGAAACAGTCTAGTCTGTGAAGAAAAGTGAAATAGAATCTATTTGTACTTAAAAATAGACTACTCAGATATTTAACTGAATCTCTGACAGTGCTTGTTCAAATACTTTCACATGTGTGCTCATATAAAATGAAAATAAAAACAGTCATATTTAATCCAAATATCCTGGTAAATTAAACTAGGCTTATTAATGCAGGTGCATTGATTTGAACAGAAAAAACAGCCATACACACCAAAGACATTTATTACTTGACTGATGCTGCTACTGCTGCTAAGTTGCTTCAGTCGTGTCCGACTCTGTGCAACCCCATAGACGGCAGCCCACCAGGCTCCACAGTCCCTGGGATTCTCCAGGCAAGAACACTGGAGTGGGTACTTGACTGACAGTGTTTACTTAAAATAGCCCCCCTTTCTTGTGGTAAATAAAATATATTTAGATACAAAAATATTTAATGTAGATGCTTTAACAAATTAAGATTCAATTTTATCCATTCCTGAATTCCACAAGCATTTACAGAATGATCTTTGTGCTCAGATGTGGGCTAAGAACCTGTATGAAGAGTTTAGCATCCAATGAGAAAGACATGCAATGAAATCAACAAAGGATAAAATGGAATTGTGCAAAAGCTTGCTGCAGTCCATAGGGTTGCAAAGAGTCGGACATGACTGGGAGACTGAAAAACAGCAACAGAAATCTGTACAGCATGGTACAAGAATTTAATAAATGATGCAATGTTGCATAGTGCGTCAAAGAATGTTTGAGAGGGGAGATGATACATTAACTATGCCTTGAGAAGCTCACCAGAAGCCCCCCAGGTTGAAAGTTGGGGAAATGCATGTGTATGGGAGAAACACAAACAAGGGAAATCAGGATCTAGAGGAACAGGTGAGGATGACATATTCAGGGAGCCCAGAGCAGTCTTTTGTATGATGGGCCCCTGAACAACCTGAGTTTGAACTGGTCAGGTCCACTTACATACGGATTTTTTTCAGTAGTAAGTATTTCAGTGCTTCACGATCTGTGGTTGGCTGAATCCGTGGACGCAGAACTGTGGATACAGAAGATCTGCAGATACGGAGAGCTGACTATAAGTTATATGTGGATTTTTTTACTATGCAAAGGATTAGGTCCCCCCAAACTCCGTGTTTTCAAGGGTCAACTGTAATTAGAGGGATCAGGCAGGCTAGATCATGACGAGTTTTTGTTTTTTATTAATTTAGTCACTCTAAAAAATGGGTGTGAGAGTTGGACTGTGAAGAAAGCTGAGCGCCGAAGAATTGATGCTTTTGAACTGTGGTGTTGTAGAAGACTCTTGAGAGTCCCTTGGACTGCAAGGAGATCCAACCAGTCCATTCTGAAGGAGATCAGCCCTGGGATTTCTTTGGAAGGAACGATGCTAAAGCTGAAACTCCAGTACTTTGGCCACCTCATGAGAAGAGTTGACTCATTGGAAAAGACTCTGATGCTGGGAGGGATGAGGGCAGGAGGAGAAGGGGACGACAGAGGATGAGACAGCTGGATGGCATCACTGACTCGAAGGACGTGAGTCTGAGTGAACTCCGGGAGTTGGTGATGGACAGGGAGGCCTGGCGTGCTGCGATTCATGGGGTCTCAAAGAGTCGGACATGACTGAAAGACTGAACTGAACTGACAAAACGGGTAGAAGATCTAGTAAGTAAGTAAATGTTAGTCGTTCAATCGTGCCTGACTCTTTGTGACCCCCTGGACTGCAGCCCACCAGGCTCCTCGTCCATGAGATTTTATAAGCAAGGATACTGGAGTGGGTTGCCATTTCTTTCCCCAGGGGATCTTCCCAGACCCAGGGATCAAACCCGGGTCTCCGACACTGCAGGCGGATCCTTTACCGACTGAGCTAGGAGGAAAGCCCTCAGAGGATCTAGGTAGGTTCTTAAGTCCCGTGTTCTTCATTAGAAAGTTGTCTTTTGTCCCTCAAAATTATATCAAAACATGAAAAAACCATTTCTGAGGTTGCAACTTCCAGGTAGAAAAGATAAATGTGTACATGTGTGTGTTTTAGTCACTCAGTCATGTCTGACTGTTCGCAACCCCATGGACTATAGCTCTCTAGGCTCCTCTATCCATGGGATTCTCTCCAGGCAAGAATCCTGGAGTGGGGGTGCCATTTCCTTCTCCGGGGGATATTCCCGATCCAGGGATCAAATCCAGGTTTCCTGAACTGCAGATAGTTTCTTTTACCTCCTGAGTCACCAGTGTGTAGACTTATACTCAAATGATAAGAAAATCCAGCACATTTATGTTGATTCCTTTAAACACTTGAAAGTAAAACATTGTATCCTTTGCTTGTTGCCTTGCTTTCTTGCGTTGTATTCTGTATTGATGAAAAGGATATGCAATCATCTAGAACAATTAGTTCAAGTTGACTAAAGCTTGTCAGTCTTTGGAGGAGAGCATACAACAAATTCTAATGGATTCAGTAAACACTGGTTGAGTGCCCTCTAAGTGCTGGGGGTCAGCACTACACATATGGATGAGACACCTTTCTTGTCTTTGAGGATTTTACCATCTCCCAAGGCAGTAAGAGAAATAAACGTATTTTCAAAACACAGAAGTGAATTATAAGAAAGTAACAACCCATGCAGGATACCTGGGAGCAAGGTATCTTCCCAGGAATTTAAGCAAGACATCTTGGAGGAGGGAGAGCTTAGCTCAGTATAGAAGAACAGGTGGTGAGTATCTGTCAGCAGAATGAGACTGACTAAGCACAAGGCAGGAATTTCTGTGGTGTTTGCAGGAACACAGAGTTTGAAATTGTTGGAGTGTCAAGTCTGAAGTGATGACTGAGCCTAGAAACTTGAAGCTATGGAACTAGACAGGGACCAGTGAGGATAGAGGAGTTTTCTTATCCATCTTATGGGGTTTGGAGTTAGTGCTCTAGGTCAGGGGTCCCCAGGCTTTGACAGCAGGGACAGGTTTTGTGGAAGATAAGTTTTCCACAGACTGGGCGGTGGGGTGGGGATGGTTTCAGGACAATTCAAGAGCATTATTATATTTTTTATACATTTTATTTCTATTATTATTACATGGTGATATATAATGAAATAATTACACAACTAACCATAATGCAGAATCAGCAGTAATGTGAGTGATGGGGAGAAGCTGTAAATACAGATGAAGCTTTGGTGTTTGACCCCCCACTTACCTCCTGTTTTATGGACCAGTTCTTAATAGGCCATGGACCCGAACTACTTGGTGGTCCAGGGACTGGGGACCCCTGTTCTAGGCAACAAGACATTAAATCATTTTCAGTAGGGAGAGAGCACAATTATATTTGTACTTCAAATTAGTCTAGAGCTGCAGGTGCTGCTGTTCTGTGGGAGTAATGGGGAGAAGTTTCCAGGTTCCAGGACCACAGAATGGTATCCATCTCACTCACTATTCATCATAATCACATGCAAACGAGGCAGGTGCTCCATAAATTTTTGTTGAATAAATAAACAAACCTTTCAGTGGTTATTGATGAAGGAGACAAGCCTAAATCAGGATAGCAGTGATAGAGAGTGGAGAAAAAGAAAAGGGTACAGATACAGGAAAAAAATTATAGTAATTAAGACTAACAAAATATGGTGAAGTGTTCTTGGAGAAAGAGAAATTTAGAATGATACAAGGTTTGGAGAAAAGGAACATTTTGTTGTGTTGATTAAAAAAAAAAATCCTCATGAGATACACATGTTTGCTTCCTAAAGGTGTATTTATTTTTTCGGTTGTTTTACATCAGTATTAGTAGGACTCCCAAGCAGTTATTGCTTGTTACTTTTTTGGTGGCACTGCATAATACACACACAAAGAGACTATAAGATTTCTATGGGCAGAAACTAACACCTCTGAAATGTAATGTTCATCGTAGGCTTTTGTTAAGAATCTATTAATTAATTGGCATTATTTTTTGAATTTAAGTCAAAACCTCAAATATTACATTTATAAAAACCATAATTTCATTGTAGATGTGATATATCTTTTTGCAGTCTAAAATACTATATCTTCACCATCCATCCTCTAGGACTATGTAGATCTGAAATTCTCTTATAATTTGCTCCATTTGTTATTTTGGTACCTCAGCCTCATTGATTTGGTACTTCAGTCTACCTTGGGTGGAATACTTTTATAATAAACGCTGACCTACAGGAATGAGAACAGATATGTTTCCGTGGCCCTGAATTTCTGGTTCCAGTTGGTGCATGGACATGAATTTCAGAACTAGATCCACTCTTCCTGTTTTTTTAACTTACCCCTGTGATTTGACAGTTCTACTAGGCTCTCTGTCTTATTTCAAGATGGTATTGTATAACGTACATGAAATACATATTACAGAGCTGATTAGGCAGGAGTGATAATTATAGAAATAGCCTTTTTTTTCCTTTAGGAGAATGAAGAAAAAATGTCATTCAGGAAAAATGGACTTCACATTCTTTGTGAAGGGTGTGTTGTTTTTGGTATAGAGGGCCAATTTAAATCTAGTTATACTTATAAATTTTATGAAAGGATTTGCATATGTTGAGAGGAATTTTAAAGACAGAAAGTAATATAATTTACATTCATGAATTTATATTATACTAGCCTTGCATTGTTTTTACTAGTAGAAACTGCAATGATGAACATGTAAAGAAGTAAAAGCAATATAACTATTTCATGCTTAAATTTGCTTATCATACCACCAGAAATATATTGCTGTAAGTATGAATAACTTAATGCAGTCTTATATTTGCCAATGTCCATAGGCAAAAATTCTGATAGAAATAAATAAACTTACCTTGAATGGGAAGCTTCTAATATCACAAAATCAATAGAATCAATAGTAAGTTATAGTCCCATAACAATAACTAATTCAGTGTGTTTCACTTGGGTGAGTTATTTAAAGCGACAATATCTTTTTTGTCTGTCCCATTAAATGGAAAATGCATCTATATTTAAATCTTGCTAGTAGAGGTTGCTGAAAAACATATACTTAATTAATATATAAATAATTTCTCACTTCCAAAACAATTAAAATTCAATGGTGGAGGTGGGAAGGATATAAACCCTACATATTTTTTGAATGATTGAATCAACAAGTGAAAAAATAATTTGATGTGGTCAATGCATATTCTGACTTTGCTGGTGGCTCAGATGGCAAAAACTCTGCCTGTAATGTGGGAGACCTGGGTTCGATCCCTGGGTTGGGAAGACCCACTGAAGAAGGGAAAGGCTACACACTCCAGTATTCTGGCCTAGAGAATTCAATGGACTGTATATCCATGGGGTCACAAAGAGTGGGACACGACTGAGCGATTTTCACTTTTACTTTCACTCACTCCAGTATACTTGCCTGAAGAATTCCATGGACAGAGGAGCCTGGAGGACTACAGTCCGTGGGATCACAAAGGGTCAGACATGACTGAGGTATTAACATACATTTTCATTTTCCAATGCATATTTAAATATACATAAAAATTTAAGATTTCTGTTTGTTATAAAAGTTGAAAGCATTGAAACACGCCTTCTAATTTTATAGATGTATATAGCTATAAGAAAATCTGCTGATATTTGTAATTTTCTCCAAAACTTTGCTTGATTCTAGAAAATTTCCTTCATGACTTGAAATGTGCATCACAGAATAATTTCTATAATCTATGAACATTGTAAGTAAGAAGAGCACTATAACTTAATACAACAAAGAATAATTTATGTGGACTCTCAAAATCAGATTTGTTCTTTATATAGCAAGAAGGGGAACAAGTGGATTAAGTATGAGTAGTATCTTTTCAGCCTGGAAAATTGTGTGGTCATAGAGTCATATATTTCTAATTGTGTAACTTGGCTCTGTGTTCAGGAGAATATCACTTAGATGTCCTTGTCCTGAGTATTTTCATTTTTTATAAATATATGAGTCTCCTTTAAAAGCTTTCAGGCATGAACCTTGAGGTAGTAAATCAAGTTTACCTGAGTATGCATTATAACTGTCTAATCCGTGAAAGTGATACTCTTATTTGTTTTGTGATATTTGACTCCCTGTTAAATACTTTAAAATGGAGGTGCCTCTCTGTCCCTGTGGTGTGAAGGTACTTAATATCTAAGAGGATTCAGTTGTCATGAATATATTTAGAGGGTCTTAAAATACTCTGTTAGATTGGAGTCATTTTGAAGAGTAGTCTATTCATTACCCATCTCTAAAAAGTAAAAGTTGGCAATTATAATATATCATAAAAGAGTGTGTTTTTCTCCTATGTCTGTCTACTTCTAGTTGGAAAGTGCACTAAAATGGTGGTAGAAGAGGATGTTAGGGAAAAAGTAGGCTTATGTATTGTCTACTCGTTTCTAGGATTCAACTCAAACTGGAAGTAATTGAAATTGACATACTCATTAGATTTCCCAGAATTATTTCATTAGGCAGAATGCATTCATTTAAAGCTATTCCTTAAATATATATGCTATAAAGAGATTTTTCTTTTTCCATTAAAAATATCATCTATAAGAAATGTAATATTGATATGGTAAAATAAAATTTACCTGTAAATAGAAATAAAACCTAAAGCAAAGAGACAGCCTGGGTAAGAGTGGACTTTTGGGTAGAACCGATCCATGTATATATATGGCCGAGTCCCTTTGCTGTCCATCTGAAACTATTGCAACTTTGCTAATTGGCTGTACTCCATTCTAAAATACAAAGTTGAAAAAAAAAAAACTAAGCAAAGACAAACTTAAAGCTATGTGGACCTGTAAAACCTTTACAATTTGTTTCCAAATGGTAAGAGACCATACCAAATTAAAACTGAGCTCACACATAATAGAAATTTTTCTAATACTCTCATTAAACTTGAAACTTAGGTTTGTGGAAAATCAGTACTTCTATTTTGATTTTGCACTTTGAATTAGGCTTTACATTTCTATGTTTGTTTTCAGCATACATTCAATAATGGATCACAATAATTATTCAACAGGAATTTATTTATTGCCTCTCAAAGAGTGGTTTCCTTTCTAGGTACTAGTTATATAGTGTTGAACAAGACCTTTATCTATTCAAAAATAGTTATGAAGTACCCATTATACGTCTGATATTGTTTTAGGTCCTAGAGGTAGAGAAGCAGGGGAAAAGACAAAAGTTTCAATCGTAGTAGTTTGTGTGAATGTGTGTTGTGAGGTGGAAAATTAAAAAAAAAAAAAGATACAATAATAAATAAAATATAAAGTGTTGGTAATCAGTGCTAAGGGAGGAAACAAAACAAGGAAGGCAAATAGGAAGTGTGTGGTGGTTTTAGTGACAGGGTTGGCAATTTTGACAGGGTTATTAGAGACGTCCTCACAGAGGATGTGACATATGAGTAAAAGTCTGAGGAGAGATGTGATAAGGAGGGAGCAACGGGGCTGCATGAAGTGTATGCAGGAAGAAGAAACAGCAAAAGCAAGGGCCTCCAAACAGGCATCAAGGTGGTGCTGGTGTCACTAAGGAGAATGAGCATTGTCAAATGTCTTGGGGCTCATCACGGAGGATGGGGGTAAATGGTGGGGGCAGCTGATTCCTCTGATCTTTGTAGACAGTATAAGGGCTTAGCTTTCATTCAGAGAGAAATAAAAAGCCATGGAAAGGCTTTGAGTGGTGGAGGGACAGGATCTGTGTTTTATTTTAATGAGATAGTTCTGGCTACTGGGTTAAAAATAGATTGAAAGCATATGACCAATGTCCTTATGAGAGGAGGAAATTTGGACCCAGAAATGTGCAGACAGACACTGATATGAAGATACATGAAGAAAGAACTATCTATAAGCCAAGGAGAGAGGATTCAGAATAAATAATCTTGGCAACACCTTGATCCCAGACTTTCAGCCTCTGAAACTGTGAAAAAATTAGTTTCTGTTCTTAAGCCATAGTCTACTAATACAATGTTCAAACAAGTTTTCCAAATGATGACTTTAAAAATGAAAACAAAGAAAGATAAAAATGAATTTATTTACAAAACAGAAAGAGACTCACAGACAGAGAAAATAAATTTATGGTTAACAAAGGGGGAAAGGGGCTGAGGGATAAATTAGGAGTGAGGGATAAACATATACACACTACTAGTATATAAAATAGATAACCAACAAGGACCTACTGTACAGCACAGAAGACTATACTCAATATTTTGCAATAACCTGTAAGGAGAAAGAACCTGAAAAGGAAAAGAATCACTGTACTGTACACCTGAAACTAACATGATATTTTATTTTTTAACAAATGAAAAACAATTTTATACGTTTAACATTTTTTCCTGTTGTGTACAAGTTAATAACTTATCAAGAATACTGGAGTGGGTAACCATTGCCTTCTCCAGGGGAATCTTCCCAACCCAGGGATCAAATCCAGGTCTCCACATTGCAGTCACACTCTTTACTGTCTGAGCCACCAGGGAAGCCCATATGCTTTTCTGTCTATTTTAATTTCTATAATGTTAAAAGAGAACATGTTTTCTCAATGCAAATACTCAGTATAGAATGAAAGAGAACACAGTACATTAAAAGGACCAAGAATATCTTCCTAAGTTATTGATGTAAAAGAAATCTCAAAAACTACACAAATATTTTTCATATTAGAATGCATTTACTCATCTCACACGCTAGTGAAGTAATGCTCAAAATTCTCCAAGCCAGGCTTTAGCAATATGTGAACCGTGAACTTCCAGATGTGCAAGCTGGTCTTAGAAAAGGCAGAGGAACCAGAGATCAAATTGCCAACATCTGCTGGATCATGGAAAAAGCAAGAGAGTTCCCGAAAAACATCTATTTCTGCTTTATTGACTATGCCAAAGCCTTTGACTGTGTGGATCACAATCAACTGTGGAAAATTCTGAAAGAGATGGGAATACCAGACCACCTGACCCTGCCTCTTGAGAAATCTGTATGCAGATCAGGAAGCAACAGTTAGCACTGGACATGGAACAGCAGACTGGTTCCCAATAGGAAAAGGAGTACGTCAAGGCTGTATATTGTCACCCTACTTATTTAACTTATATGCAGAATACATCATGAGAAATGCTGGACTGGAAGAAACACAAGCTGGAATCAAGATTGCTGGGAGAAATATCAATAACCTCAGATATGCAAATGACACCACCCTTATGGCAGAAAGTGAAGAACTAAAGGGCTTCTTGATGAAAGTGAAAGAGGAGAGTAAAAAAGTTGGCTTAAAGCTCAACATTCAGAAAACTAAGATGATGGCATCCAGTCCCATCACTTCATGCCAAATAGATGGGGAAACAGTGGCTGACTTTACTTTTTCTTAGGCTCCAAAATCACTGCAAATGGTGATTGCAACCATGAAATTAAAAGATGCTTACTCCTTGGAAGGAAAGTTATGACCAACCTAGACAGCACATTAAAAAGCAGAGACATTACTTTGTCAACAAAGGTCCATCTAGTCAAGTCTATGGTTTTTCCAGTGTTCATGTATGGATGTGAGAGTTGGACTATAAAGAAAGCTGAGTGCCGAAGAATTGATGCTTTTGAACTGTGGTGTTGGAGAAGACTTTTGAGAATCCCTTGAACTGCTAGGAGATCCAACCAGTCCATCCTAAAGGAGATTAGTCCAGGGTGTTCATTGGTAGGACTGATGTTGAAGCTGAAACTTCAATACTTTGGCCATCTGATGTGAAGAGCTGACTCATTTGAAAAGACCCTGATGCTGGGAAAGATTGAGGGCAGGAGCAGAAGGGGATGATAGAGGATGAGATGGCTGGATGGCATCACCGACTCGATGGACATGGGTTTGGGTGGATTCCGGGAGTTGATGATGGACAGGGAGGCCTGGAGTGCTGCGGTTCATGGGGTCACAAAATATTAGACATGATTGAGTGACTGAACTGAATTTCAAAAATATTTTTTTCTAATTTGAAAACAAAGTTAACTTTTGGTATGTTCTATTAGCTACATAACTAGGACTATATTTTACATCAATTATATTTCAATTAGACGGTCATAAAAAAGAGAAGAAATTAAAAAGAGAATGGTGAAAGCAGGGAGTCCATTTAGGAGACTATTTTAAAATTCACAGGGAAAGGCTGGTGGAGCAGACCACTTGGGAGAGAAGAGGTTGGGTGTAAGATATACATATTTAGAAGATAAAGCATCAACTGAACTTGATGACCACTGGGCTGTAAGATTTTATAGAAACAGAAGAGAGAGGAATGATTCCAAAGATCTTGACCTGAACAACAGAATACATAAATTTATCATTTTCCTAGATGAGGAAGTCATGTATGGATGTAGTCAGGTGTGGATATGAGAGTTGGATGATAAAGAAGGCTGAGTGCCAAAGAACTGATGCTTTCAGATTGTTGTGTTGGAGAAGACTCTTGAGAGTCCTTGGACAGCAAGGAGATTAAACCAATCAATCCTAAAGGGAATCAACCCTGAATATTCATTGGAAGAAATAAATATTACAAAATAAAGCCTGTCACTTTAGCCAACTGACTCATTAGAAAATTAGACTCTAATGCTGGGAAAGATTGAAGGTAGGAGGAGAAAGGGATGACAGAGGATGAGATGGTTGGATGACATCACCAACTAGATGGACATGAGTTTGAGCAAGCTCCAGTGGCTCAGTGGTAAAGAATCCATCTGCCACGCTGGAGCCATTGGTCCGATCCCTGGGGAGGGATGATCCTTTGAAGAGGGAAATGGCAGCCTACTCCAGTATTCTTGCCTGGGAAATCCCATGGAGAGACGATCCTGGTGGGCCCCATTTGCAAAAGAATTGGACATGACCTAGCAGCTCAATGTCAACAACAACAAGAATTAACTGACATTCATTGAATATACCCTGATTTCTGAGTATTGCAGTAAGCATTTTTTAAACAATATTTTATTTTCACACTAATCTTACTTTATAGAGTTATTGTTGCTCTGCCACTCAGTCGTGTCTGACTCTTTGAGACCCCATGGACTGCAGCATGCCAGGCTTCCCTGTCCTTCACCATCACCTGGAGTTTGCTCAAACTCACGTTCATTGGGTTGTAGATGCCATCCAATCATCCTCATCTTCTGTCATCCCCTTCTCCTCTTGCCTTCAATCTTTCCCAGCTTCAGTGTCTTTTCTAATGAGTCGGCTCTTTGAATCAGGTGGCCAAAGTATTGGAGCTTCAACTTCAGCATCAGTCCTTCCAATGAATATTCAGGATTGATTTCCTTCAGGGTTGACTGGTTTGATCTCCTTGCAGTCCAAGGGACTCTCAAGAGTCTTCTCCAACACCACAGTTCAAAAGCATCAATTCTTTGGTGCTCAGCCTTCTTTATGGTCCAACTCTCATATCCATACAGGACTACTGGAAAAACATAGCTTTGATTATACTGACCTTTGCTGGCAAAGTAATGTCTATGTTTTTTAATATGCTGTCCAGGTTTGTCATAGCTTTTCTTCCAAAAAGCAAGTGTCTTTTAATTTCATGGCTGCAGTCACCATCCACAGTGATTTTGGAGCCTGCAAAAATAAAGCCTGTTTCTGTTTCCATTGTCTTCCCATCTATTTGCCATGAAATGACGGAACCAGATGCCATGATCATAGTTTTTGAATGTTGAGTTTTTTTTTTTAATTTAATTGCTCTATTTTAATTAACACATTTATTATGTGTAGAAACTGAAAGTCTGGAACATGTAAATAAGTATTAGTTCAGTTATTTTCTCCTTTGTCTTTTATTTCCCAAATCTTTTAGATTGTGACCTAGATTCAGATTCAGTGGCACTAGTCACCAATATTTAACAGGAAGAATTAAAATATATAGTACGCTAATGTTATTTCTCTGAATATTCTAATGCTAAGGACTATTATTTTTTTTAGGTTCAAATAGTAGTTTTTTTTAAATTTTATTTTATTTTTAAACTTTACAATATTGTATTAGTTTTGCCAAATATCAAAATGAATCCGCCACAGGTATACCTGTGTTCCCCATCCTGAACCCTCCTCCCTCCTCCCTCCCCATACCCTCCCTCTGGGTCATCCCAGTGCACCAGCCCCAAGCATCCAGTATCGTGCATCGAACCTGGACTGGCGACTCGTTTCGTACATGATATTATACATGTTTCAATGCCATTCTCCCAAATCTCCCCACCCTCTCCCTCTCCCACAGAGTCCGTAAGACTGATCTATACATCAGTGTCTCTTTTGCTGTCTCGTACACAGGGTTAAGCCAGAAAGAAAAACACCAATACAGTACACTAACGCATATATATGGAATTTAGAAAGATGAATGTTGAGTTTTAAGTCAGTTTTTTTCACTCTCTTTCATCTTCATGGTGAAGGCTTTTAATTCTTCTTTTCTTTCTGCCATAAGGGTGGTGTCATCTGCATATGTGTGGTCACTGATATTTCTCCCAGAAATCTTGATTCTGCCTTGTACTTCATCTAACCCAGCATTTCACATGATGTGCTCTGCATGTAAGTTAAATAAGCAGGGTGACAATATACAACCTTGATGTACTTCTTTCCCAAATACTGTGAAACAGTAATTATCCTTATTTTATAGATGAGAAAATTGAATTTCAGAGGTGTGTTTTAGCTTGTTTAGATACACACAGTTAACATACATTGGGTGGAGCTGGGTCTCTAGCCTAGTCTGCTTATTCCATAGTGCTCTTTATTGCCCTCTCAGATGACTATATTTTATTTTCCAGCCTGTGTCAAGATAATAAGCTACATTTTAGACCTCACAACAATACTATTCATCAGTCAGATAGTCCTTAAAACCTGTGATAAATCAAAAGGAGGCAAAGCCTTGGCTACCCTATTGAAGACTAGAAGACTCCCAAAGTAAAATCCAACAAATATCTTTACAAGTTCATGCTTCCCAAGCTACATATTATTTCTGTTGACATAGAGTTTACTAATACAGTAATACATGAAAGTATTATTATTGAAATATTTGAGTGCAATAGGCACATGTACATATTAGAAACAAATAATTCAGTCCTAATTTACTCTTTAAAATATTTGGTTTTGCTTTTAAAAAACTTTCATTAGAGTGTAATTGATTTAAAATTGTGTTAGTTTCTGTTGTACAGCAAAGTGAATCGGTTATATATATATACATATATCCACCTTCTTTTTTTTAATTTTATTTTATTTTTAAACTTTATATAATTGTATTAGTTTTGCCAAATATCAAAATGAATCCTCCACAGGTATACATGTGTTCCCCATCCTAGACCCTCCTCCCTCCTCCCTCCCCATACCATCCCTCTGGGTTGTCCCAGTGCACTAGCCCCAAGCATCCAGTATCGTGCATCGAACCTGGACTGGCATCTCGTTTCTTACATGATATTTTACATGTTTCAATGCCATTCTCCCAAATCTTCCCACCCTCTCCCTATGGACTCCACCTTCTTTTTAGATTCTTTTCCCATATAGTTCATTAGAGTGTATTGAGCAGAGTTCCATGTGCTATACAGTAGATCCTGTAATAGTTATCTACTTTATACATAGTAGTGTGTATATGTTAAAGATTCCACATATAAGCAACATTGTATCTGTCTTTGACTTACGTCACTCAGTATGACAATTTCTAGGTCCATCCATGTTGCTGAAAATGATATTATTTTGTTCTTTTTTATGGCTGAGTAAAAGACTAGAGATCTCTTCAAGAAAATTAGAGATACCAAGGGAACATTTCATGCAAAGATGGGCTAGATAAAGGACAGAAATGGCATGGACCTAACAGAAGCAGAAGATATTAAGAAGAGATGGCAAGAATACACAGAAGAACTGTACAAAAAAGATCTTCACGACCCAGATAATCACGATGGTGTGATCACTGACCTAGAGCCAGACATCCTGAAATGTGAAGTCAAGTGGGCCTTAGAAAGCATCACTACAAACAAAACTAGTGGAGGTGATGGAATTCCAGTTGAGCTCTTTCAAATCCTGAAAGATGATCCTGTGAAAGTGCTGCACTCAATATGCCAGCAAATTTGGAAAACTCAGCAGTGACCACAGGACTGGAAAACTCAGTTTTCATTCCAATCCCAAAGAAAGGCAATGCCAAAGAATGCTCAAACTACCGCACAATTGCACTCATCTCACACGCTAGTAAAGTAATGCTCAAAATTCTCCAAGCCAGGCTTCAGCAATACGTGAACCGTGAACTTCCAGATGTTCAAGCTGGTTTTAGAAAAGGCAGAGGAACCAGAGATCAAATCGCCAACGTCTGCTGGATCATGGAAAAAGCAAGAGAGTTCCCGAAAAACATCTATTTCTGCTTTATTGACTATGCCAAAGCCTTTGACTGTGTGGATCACAATCAACTGTGGAAAATTCTGAAAGAGATGGGAATACCAGACCACCTGACCTGCCTCTTGAGAAATCTGTATGCAGGTCAGGAAGCAACAGTTGGAACTGGACATGGAACAACAGACTGGTTCCCAATAGGAAAAGGAGTACGTCAAGGCTGTATATTGTCACCCTGTTTATTTAACTTATATGCAGAGTACATCATGAGAAATGCTGGACTGGGAGAAACACAAGTTGGAATCAAGATTGCTGGGAGAAATGTCAATAACCTCAGATATGCAGATGACACCACCCTTATGGCAGAAAGTGAAGAGGAACTCAAAAGCCTCTTGATGAAAGTGAAAGTGGAGAGTGAAAAAGTTGGCTTAAAGCTCAACATTCAGAAAACGAAGATCATGGCATCCAGTCCTATCACTTCATGGGAAATAGATGGGGAAACAGTGGAAACAGTGTCAGACTTTATTTTTTGGGGCTCCAAAATCGCTGCAGATGGTGACTGCAGCCATGAAATTAAAAGACGCTTACTCCTTGGAAGGAAAGTTATGACTAACCTAGATAGCATATTCAAAAGCAGAGACATTACTTTGCCAAGAAAGGTCCGTCTAGTCAAGGCTATGGTTTTTCCTGTGGTAATGTATGGATGTGAGAGTTGGACTGTGAAGAAGGCTGAGTGCCAAAGAATTGATGCTTTTGAACTATGGTGTTGGAGAAGACTCTTGAGAGTCCCTTGGACTGCAAGGAGATCCAACCAGTCCATTCTGAAGGAGATCAGCCCTGGGATTTCTTTGGAAGGAACGATGCTAAAGCTGAAACTCCAGTACTTTGGCCACCTCATGCGAAGAGTTGACTCACTGGAAAAGACTCTGATGCTGGGAGGGATTGGGGGCAGGAGGAGAAGGGGATGACAGAGGATGAGATGGCTGGATGACATCACTGACTCGATGGAAGTGAGTCTGGGTGAACTCCAGGAGTTGGTGATGGACACGGAGGCTTGGTGTGCTGTGATTCATGGGGTCGCAAAGAGTCAGACAAGACTGAGTGACTGAACTGAACTGAACTGAATATTCTATTGCTAATATACTCTTAAATTTATTCCTATTCCCTTCCCTGAAGGTAAAATTGCTATATAAGTGTACAGCCTGTTTACATTCAGTGTATTTAAGCCTACATGTAATTATGTAGGGCTTCCCCGGTAGTGCAGTGGTGAAGAACTCACCTGCCAGTGAAGGAGGTGTGGGTTCGATCCCTGGGTCTGTAAAATCTCCTGGAGGAGGAAATGGCAACCCACTCCAATATTCTTCCCTGGAGAATTCCATGGACAGAGGAGCCTGGTGGGCTACAGTCCATGGGGTCGCAAAGAGTCAGACACAACTGAAAGACTAACACATTCTTTCACTTTCTTTCTTTTCAAGGGATGACTTACATCTGACAGTTGGCCTGGGACTGAATGGGAAACTTAAGTTCCTTAGTTCATTAATGGCACTCACCTCTGTTTCACAGATGAGGAGACCGAGGACTATTGAGAGTAAGTGGGTTAAGGGTCACACAGCTAGTAAGTGGCCAAGATATGAATCAAACCACTGTACTCATATATAACCACAGGCTTTACTTCCTGTCCTTTGGCTCCCTTCCTCCTGCTATTTTGGGACAGTTTTCAAAGTCTCCATTCATTGAAAGAAGATTAAACTTGGTACCCTGAATGTAAGATTATCCTTTCAAAAGTTAGTTTTCTTTTATAATTTCTCCCATGATTGGGAGACTGAGTCGCTTTTAAACAACAGGATGCCTACTGGACTGTACCATAAACTAGAGTTCCAAGCTAAATATGGAAATTAATACTCTACAATGATCCTGACTTATTCTCAAATGAAGGAAATACCTATAGAAAGTCAAGGGTGGTGCACTGGGATGACCCTGAGAGATGGGATGGGGAGGGAGGTGAAAGGGAAGTTTGCGATAGGGAACACATGTACACCCATGGCTGATTCATGTGAATGTATGGCAAAAACTACCCACAATATTGTAAAGTAATTAGACTCCAATTAAAAATTTTAAAAAGTCTTTTAAGTGTAAGCTGTAAACCACTATACAAATGAATTTTAAAATAAAGATGACAATTTTTTAAAAAAACCTAGTATTTTTGGAAACATGAAGGCAAGTTTGTTTGAAGGTTATTTGCAATTTTATAAATAGAAAAGGCACAAGCAGACGGTCAGCACTTGTATTTGCCCTCTGATCGCATATATGAAGGAAGCAGAAAATGGTTTTGTGTGGGAGGAAATTAATCCCTTACATCTTTACTCTCATAAATACATTAGGAAAAAACCCCAGCAAAACAGTCAATGCAATTTAATTTATTACATTCTTTCCTTTTTCTATCCCATGCTTTTCACCCTAAAAGCTATATATTTCTACCTATTTGAAATTGATCTTCCTTGAATGAATCATTATCTCAATAGACCAGGCCTTCCTAACTGATTAGCATGTGGTCAAATATATGGCCACAGTTTTTTGAGAGTGTGATGTTACCATAACTAGTGATATTAGAAAAAAAAAAAATAGTTTCAGTATACCAAATGACTTACTAACAATTCCCATGAGTTTTGCCTGCAAAAACTTTGACCTGAAAATATTTGTCCATTGGTGAAGTCTTCATTTCCAAAGTCTTTATAATCTTTTCTCTCTGATTTTCTTCCTTAGTGGTCTGAAGACCACTGCAAAATTTTTGGGAAATGCAAAAGATTTTCATAGCCAGGAAAATCCATAGATGTGGATTTGAGTTTAATACAGTGGCTAAAAGAAGTGGAACTGTTTCTTTATGAGCCTTCGAAAACTACTTTGCATAGTGGTTGAGAGCACATATTCAGAACAGCACTGCCTTAATTTGAATCTCCACTCTGTGGTTTACTGCTTGTGTGATTTTGGGAGAGTTGCTTACCTCAGTCTTCTCACCTATAAAATGAGGGTTATAGTAATACTGATTTCATAGAGTTGTTACAGAGATTCAATAAGTTAAGAATAATAAAGTAATTAGAGGGTTTCCTAGGTGGTGCCAGTCGTAAAGAACCTGCTTGCCAATGCAGGAGACATAAGAGAGGCGGGTTCAATCCCTGGGTTGGGAAGGTCCCCTGGAGGAGGATGGCAACCCACTCCAGTATTCTTGCCTATAGAATCCCATGGACAGAGGAGTCTGGCAGGCTAAGGTTCATAGGACCACACAGAGTTGGATATGACTGAAGTGACTTAGCATGCATGCAAAGTACTTAGAAGAGTATCTGGCCCTTAGTAAGTCCTTTGTGTTTCCTGAATAATTCATTTTTAATCATGCCATTATGGTCTATGGATAATTGGTAACTTTGGGTCAAATAGTGATTCTGCAACTATTTAGAAATTTTTGAAGTACAGGTTCAATAATCCAGATCTATAGATCATTTTGCTGCTGCTGCTGCTAAGTCGCCTCAGTCGTGTCCGACTCTGTGTGACCCCAGAGACGGCAGCCGACCAGGCTCCCCTGTCCCTGGGATTCTTCAGGCAAGAACACTGGAGTGGGTTGCCATTTCCTTTTCCAATGCATGAAAGTGAAAAGTGAAAGTGAAGTCACTCAGTTGTGTCCGACTCTTAGCAACCCCATGGGCTGTAGCCCACCAGGCTCCTCCATCCATGGGATTTTCCAGGCAAGAGTACTGGAGTGGGGTGCCATTGCCTTCTCCGATAGATCATTTTAGATGCTAAAGCATTCAGAGAACAGTTCTGCTAACCATAAGGATCTGAAAATCTTTATTTGAATGAGATCTTCAGATTCAGTTAGTCCAAACTTCACTTTTCATAGATGTAACATCTCAATCACGTAGAAAACCACACAGCTGGTCAGTACTAGAGTACCAGAACTCAGATTTCTTAACGTCCAATCCATTTTCAAAGAAACATTGAAATGATTTTTAATATGATGATCTGATCGCCAGTTAGGACTCTGACACAAATTCATTCCTAGTAACACAAATGTTCGCCATTCTGCGATGATGTCTTTACCATCATGGCCTTGACTCTGGTTCACATTTACTTTTGAAGTGCAGCCAAGTGTATTTTGGGACTGATATAATAAGAGAACCCATCAAAAGTGTTAGATATCATCATTTTATTGACCTGACACTTTCCATTGTCTCAGGTTTTGCCCCATTTACACTAAGAAAGTTTCAAGTCTTTAAAACACAGTGTATAAAAAGGGTAAGCATTCAGAGAGGCATACTGTATTTGATAAGTATTAATCAATGAGAACTGTCTCTTGAACTTGAATTCAGTTATTCTAAACAGTGACACTCTGACGGATCATGGGGAGAAAAGAACCCTATATAGTAAGAAACTTAGATTCATTGCTAAGGAGACACTATAGCCTGAACATAGAATAATTTGAAAACATTTCAATATATTTATGCCCAAGAGTTCTATGATAGACATAAGAAAAGGAAATAAAGATGGATTTTGGAGCCATATAAAATAGTTAACATTGATTGCAAGAAGGATTAAATCCCTTTCTATAATAAAATTATAGTAGGCAACCATGTCTAGAATGCTGCCTGAAAGCCAGACACTGTGTGGATTGTTTCATCAGTGACCTTTATGACACTTAGTTCAGTTCAGTTGCTCAGTCATGTCCGACTCTTTGCAACAGCATGAACCACAGCATGCCAGGCCTCCCTGTCCATCACCAACTCCCGAAGTCCACCCAAACCCATGTCCATCGAGTCGGTGATGCCATCCATCTCATCCTCTGTTCTTCCCTTCTCCTCCTGCCTTCAATCTTTCCCAGCATCAGGGTCTTCTCTTCATATCAGGTGGCCAAAGTATAGGAGTTTCAGCTTCAACATCAGTCCTACCAATGAACACCCAGGACTGATCTCCATTAAGATGGACTGGTTGGATCTCCTTGCAGTCCAAGGGACTCTCAAGAGTCTTCCCAACACCACAGTTCAAAAGTATCAATTCTTCGGTGCTCAGCTTTCTTTATAGTCCAACTCTCACATCCATACATGACCACTGGAAAAACCATAGCCTTGACTAGAAGGACCTTTGTTGACAAAGTAATGTCTCTGCTTTTTAATATGCTGTCTAGGTTGGTCGGAGAAGGCAATGGCACCCCACTCCAGTACTGTTGCCTGGAAAATCCCATGGATGGAGGAGCCTGGTAGGCTGCAGTCCATGGGGTCGCTAAGAGTCAGACACAACTGAGCGACTTCACTTTCACTTTCCACTTTCATGCATTGGAGAAGGAAATGGCAACCCACTCCAGTGTTCTTGCCTGGAGAATCCCATGGATGGAGAAGCCTGGTAGGCTGCAGTCCATGGGGTCGCACAGAGTCAGACACGACTGAAGCGACTTAGCAGCATCTAGGTTGGTCATAACTTTCCTTGCAAGGAGTAAATGTCCTTCAATTTCATGGCTGCAATCACCATCTGCAGTGATTTGGGGCCCAGAAAAATAAAGTCAGCCACTGTTTCCACTGTTTCCCCATCTATTTGCCATGAAGTGATGGGACCAGATGCCATAATCTTAGTTTTCTGAATGTTGAGCTTTAAGCCAACTTTTTCACTCTCCACTTTCACTTTCATCAAGAGGCTTTTTAGTTCCTCTTCACTTTCTGCCATAAGGGTGGTGTCATCTGCATATCTGAGGTTATTGACATTTCTCCCAGCAATCTTGATTCCACTTGTGCTTCTTCCAGTAAAGCATTTCTCATGATGTACTCAGCATATAAACTAAATAAGCAGGGTGACAATATATAGCCTTGACGTATGACACTTAACCCCCACAATAAATCTGTATGGAAGGTGTGAGGATGAGATGCAGGGGACATAGTAGCATTCAATGAATAAGTGTTGCTGTCTAATAGGTGGAGGAATTGGCTTTCTAACCCTTGATGTCTGACTTGGAAAGGCCAAATTCTTTAATCTTCATGGTTTTCTGTGCCAGCAGTTTGTCAGAGCCAGAACACAGGATGGTACATGGATTGACCATTGTGTTAAAATTTTAAGTTGATTCCTATGTGTTTGTAAGTGAATGGTCCAGAAAACTCAAAGAACCTTTAAGAGCACATCCTATTATTACCAAGTACATTTAGTTCTAATGTATTTAAGAAAGAGAAATGAAATTGAAAAACTATATTTTAAAATTAAAATTTAGAAAGATTTAACATGCTATGATGCTTTGTATATTGCATAATACCTTCTAGTGTCTGTAGTTATGGGCACTAGAAATAGGTTTTAAACCGATTTTAAGTATTAGATATTTTAAATATCTAATAATTTGCTGATATATGTCTAGCTTAAGTATTTCAAAGTGGAGAAAATATTAGAAAGTTATCAAAAGACACTTTAGATATCAAATTGTTTTGTATAGAGCTGAGTTCAACAAATTGATTTGTATTGCGAATACTGAGAAAAATCTAAAATGCTTTTATATCATTCAGGATAATTGTCCTCATTACTTGTAGTCATTTCTTTAACTGAAATCCAAGCAGATATTGATTACGAGTTCTAGATATAGCTCAGTTAATGTTTTTATCTTTATTGAAAGGTGAATAGATCATATTTATCAAAAGAAACAATTTTCTTCAGAAGGTATTATTTCTATGTTCTTATTTTAAACAGAAATATTGCAATAGATCTCTTGTATTGATATACATGTTTTACAATTCCTACACAACAATGACTATTATGAAATATTCACTAAAAGGAAGTTAAATTATATGCTGAATAAGCACAGTACTTCTGTTGTCACACTTTTCATAAGATAAATTTCCCAGCAGGCAGTCAAGTCATTCACATATTACAAAGACTTTCTCCTCATATTTTATTTATTTACCACACAGATTTAGTCCTCTGTTGTTACATATATATAACAAACTTTTGTTTTCCATTTTACTGTACCTTAGTTTTTAATACTGTGAAATGTTCATTAAGATTATATATACGCACTTATTTAAAGAAACATCGCAAAGTGTCATTTGAGGCAGAACTAGGTATTGATCCCCATCAACAAGAAGACCATTCCATGCAAAAATGGTACTAAGGAACCATTACCTAAGGTAATATGAAAGTGCAATATATAACCTGTAATAAAACTAGTTCAGTCATGTCTATATGATGGCAGACATTGGTTACAGAAATGCACATATCAATATTCATTTTATTATGGTCAATTAAAATGATTGTATTATTAATGTGAATGACATTTGAACCAAGATGGCCCTTAATGACAAAATAAAACTAGGGATAATGTTTTAAAGTATAAACCTACTCAGCATTTATTCATTTGATATTACTTTACAGTTTCTTTTAAAGGATCTATTTCAATTACAGTTTATGATTTTGGTTGTGCTGTGCATGACCTGTAGGCATCTCTGTCCATGGGGATTCTCCAGGCAAGAATACTGGAGCAGGTTGCCATGCCCTTCTCCAGGGGATATTCCCAACCCAGGGATCGAACACAGGTCACCTGCATTGCAGGTGGATTCATTACTGTCTGTGCCACCAAGGAAGCCCATCACCCGATGACATCACCAGATGGTCACTACCAAAATCAGGTTGATTATATTTTTTGCAGCCAAAGATGGAGAAGCTCATACAGTCATCAAAAAATAAGACCAGGAGCTGACTCTGGCTCAGATCATGAACTCCTCATTGCAAAATTAAGACTTAAATTGAAGAAAGTCGGGAAAACCATTAGACCATTCAGGTGTGACCTAAATCAAGTGCCTTATGATTATACAGTGGAAGTGACAGATAGATTCAAGGAATTAGATCTGATAGACAGAGTGCCTGAAGAACTATGGATGGATGTTCGTGACTTTGTACAGAAGGCAGTGATCAAAACCATCCCCAAGAAAAAGAAATGCCAAAAGGCATAATGGTTTTCTGAGGAGGGCTTACAAATAGCTGAGAAAAGAAGAGAAACAAAATGCAAAGGAGAAAAAGAAAGATATATCCATCTGAATGCAGAGTTCCAAAGAATAGCAAGGAGTGATAAGAAAGCCCTCCTAAGTGATGGATGCAAAGAAATAGAGGAAAACAATCGAATGGGAAAGACTAGAGATCTTTTCAAGAAAATTAGAGCTACAAAGGGAACATTTCATGCAAAGATGGGCACAATAAAGGACAGAAATAGTATGGACCTAATAGATTAGAAGATATTAAAAAGAGGTAACAAAAATACACAGAAGACATATACAAAAAAGATCTCCATGGCCCAGATAACCATGATGGTGAGACCACTGACCTAGAGCCTGACATCCTGAAATGAGAAGTCAAGTGGTCCTTAGGAAGCATCACTATGAACAAAGCTAGTGGAGGTGATGGAATTCCAGTTGAGCTATTTCAAATCTTAAAAGATGATGCTGTGAAAGTGCTGCACTCAATATGTCAGCCAATTTGGAAAACTCAGCAGTGGCCACAGGACTGGAAAAGGTCAGTTTTCATTCCAATTCCAAAGAAAGGCAATGCCAAAGAATGTTCAAACTACTGCACAATTGCACTCATCCCACACGCTAGCAAAGTAAAGCTGAAAATTCTCCAAGCTAGTCTTCAACAGTACGTGAACCAAGAACTTCTAGATGTTCAAGTTAGATTTAGAAAAGGGAGAGGAAAGACCAGAGACCAGAGATCAAACTGCCAACATCCGTTGGATCATTGAAAAAGCAAGAGAGTCCCAGAAAAACATCTATTTCTGCTTCATTGACTGCACCAAAGCCTTTGACTGTGTGGATCACAACAAACTGTGGAAAATTCTTAAAGAGATGGGAATATCATACCACCTTACCTGCCTCCTGAGAAATCTGTATACAGTTTAAGAAACAACAGTTAGAGCTGGACATGGAACAACAGACTGGTTCCAAATTGAGAAAGGAGTATGTCAAGGCTGTATATTCTCACCCTGTTTATTTAACTTATATGCAGAGTACATCATGTGAAATGCCAGGCTAGATGATGCACAAGCTGGAATCAAGGTTGCAGGGAGAAATATCAATTACCTCAGATATGCAGATGACACTACCCTTATGGCAGAAAGCAAAGAGGAACTAAAGAGCTCTTGATGAAAATCAAAGAGGAGAGTGAAAAAAACTGGCTTAAAACTCAATATTCAAAAAACTAAGATCATGTCACCCAGTCCCATTACTTCATGGCCAAGATGGGGAAACAATGGAAACAGTAACAGACTTTATTTTATTGGGCTCCAAAATCACTGCAGATGGTGACTGCAGTGATGAAATTAAAAGATGCTTGCTCCTTGGAAGAAAAGCTATGACCAACCTAGACAGCATATTAAAAAACAGAGACATTACTTTGTCAACAAAGGTCCATCTATTCAAAGCTATGGTTTTTCCAGTAGTCATGTATGGATGTGAGAGTTGGACCATAAAGAAGGCTGAGCACCAAAGAATTGAAGCTTTTGAACTGTGATGTTGGAGAAGACTCTTGAGAGTCCCTTGGACTGCCAGGAGATCAAACCAGTTCATCCTAAAGGAAATCAATCCTGAATATTCATTGGAAGGACTAATACTGAAGTTGAAGCTCCAATGCTTTGGCTACCTGATGCAAAAAACTGACTCATTGGAAAAGACCCTTATGCTGGGAAAGACTGAAGGCAGGAGGAGAAGGGGACGACAGAGGATGAGATGGTTAGATGGCACCTCTGACTTGATGGACATGATTTGGGGCAAGCTCTGGGTGTTTGTGATGGACAGGGAAGCCTGTTGTGCTGCAGTCCACGGGTTTGCAGAGTCGGACATGACTGAGCAACTGAACTGAACTGACAAGAGATGTTTAAATATTTCTACTGCACAGAAGAAAGCAAGGAAAAAAAAAAAAAAAAGCTCTCCATGTCCTCATTTCCACTTCCCAAAGTTACTGTTATTAATAGCTTTCTCTCTATCCATATAGTCACACACACCCCTCTTAAAATGTTACAGAATGGATTATGGTATATAATTACAATATATACTCTTCTCAACTTACTTCTTAACACATTATAATATATTTTGGCAATTTATTTTAATACATATAACATTATTTTAAACCATGGCTTAGAAACCCATTTATGGATGTATCTTGATTTAATCAGTTTTCTATAGGTGATTAATCTTATCTTAAACTTCTCATTATTTTTATTGAAATATATCTTTTTGTGTAGCATTGGGGAACATAGTCACAGAACTAATTTTAGAATAAGAACCTGGGTCAAAAATTTTAAATATTTCAAGTTTTGGTATTGACAAAATATCTTCCACCAGGGATTTTACCAATGACTAAGGTAATATGAATGCCTATTATATTCCTATTCCTTTACAGAACTTTAATCAATGTGATAGATAAAAAGAGCACTGCATTTTTGATATGAATTTCTTTAATTATGAAAGCTCATCAGTATCTTTTATTTCTTTTTCATATGTCTACTGTTCTAAGACTGTACTATTCAATTATGAGTCCTTTTTTTTAATTTTTAATATTGGGCTTCCCTAGTGGCTCAGCTGGTAAAGAATCTGCTCGCAGTGTGGAAGAGTTGGGTTTGTTTCCTGGGTTGGGAAGATCCCCTGGGGAAGGTAAAGGCTGCCCACTCCAGTATTCTGGGCTGGAGAATTCCATGGACTAAATAGTCCATGAAGTTGCAAAGAGTCGGACGTGACTGAGCCACTTTCACTTTTTTAATATTAGGATAATAGAACTTTGCCTGTCATGAGTTGAAAATATTATTTCCTGAACATAATTTGGATTCTTGCTTTGTTTATGACATTTTTATTGTACAGAATTGGAAAATAAATTGTAGTCAATTTTAAATTGTTTCCACTGTATCCTCTTGTAAAAGCCTTGCCATTCAAGATTATTAAAAAATTAAATATTACAGTGTTTTTTTTCTCTTTAAACAAATAGACTCCAGTATATTTGCTTGGGAAATGCCATGCACAGAAAGCCTGGTGGACTGTGGCCTATGGAGTCCAAAAGAGTCAGACACAACTTAGCGACTAAAAACAACAGCAGCAAAGGTAACGGTGAGATCAGTTCAATGGGGAAATGTACTTCACATCTAACTGTCTCATTACGTCTCTATGCAAATCATTCATGCAATATTTACTTTGTTTATAAGTTTATTTGCCTACAGTATTCCAAATTGCAATTGTGTAATACTTAACTAATACCTCTGTCCACAAAAGAATATTTATATTGAAAACCAGAAGCTTATTGCTAGTAAAATGGTTTTGGCTAGAAAGCATGTGTTATTATGAACCTTTCTTGGGCATACCATTAGACCTTGCAGAGTTAACAATTACCAATACAGGCTTTCCTAAAATAGTATGAGAATTGACAGATGTAACAGAGTGATTTCTGTCAAGTTTTAATTAAAGATAAACCAACCACGATTTAGTACTTCAGGGGAGTTATCTGTAAGCTCTGTGGGATACTACTACAAACTGTGCTGAAAATATGGACCATGATTTTTGTGTATAGTGTGAATACCTAAAAGTTGTCTGGCTCTAGGCCCAGCTTTTCAACCAATTCTTCCCAGTGCAGTAACTATTAGGTATTATAATTCACTTGGCTCTTCTCTGTTGTTCCTGGCTGTAAGTCCCAATTCAAGTTAAAGTGGTGATGTATAAATTTCTAAAGATTTGTAGGTTTGGATAAAACCCCAATGAGATCAGACCCTTATCTAAAGTTCATACTAACTTGTATGAAGATTCTGTATCTAATTTCACTTAAAGATCAGGGGGAAAAAAGTTATGAACAATTGATTTGGAAAGAAATGTGATTTTTTTTCCCTTACCTTGGAAGCTAGGAAAAATATTATTTGTACTACATTGAAATAGATATATTTATGATATTTCTTATTCTCTGTCTGACTTGATTCACCCAGTATGACATTCCTTGTATGCAGAATATAAAAAGAAATTATACAAATGAACTTACAAAACAGAAAGAGACTCACAGACTTAAGAGAACGAACTTATGGCTGTCAGTGGGGAAGGTTGGGAGGATGCGATAGTTAGGGAGTTGGAGTAGACATGTACACACTGCTATATTTAAAAAGCATAACCAACAAGGACCTACTGTATAGCAATGTTATGTGACAATGCTCAATGTTATGTGACAGCTTGAATGGGAGGAGAGTTTGGAGGAGCATAGTATGTATATGCCTGAGTTCCTTCACTGTTTACCTGAAACTATCACAACATTGTTACTTGGCTGTACCCCAATACAAAATAAAAAGTTTAAAAAGGGGGTATAAATGCAATTATTTAAAGGATTATTTAGTTTCTTATGGTGACAACAATTCACAGCTATTCCAAAATACACATTGACTGATTATAGTATTTTATGACTCCTGCCTACAAGATGGAGATACTTCACAAAATATTTCTAAATTTAACTAAAATTACCAGAGATGAATCATATTTGAAAAGGTTTCAGGTATTTGTCTGACAATTAACAATCATAGTATGAGGTATTATATTTCCCAAGGCTTTGAGCAGGAGATTCTTGTCACACACACTGCTGCTTCTTGGTGTTTAAGTTGAAACAGCTTCACCTGCTGTGAGGGCTTCCTAGGTGGCTCAGTGGTAAAGAATCTGCCTACAGTGTGAGGAGACAGGGGTTTAAGCCCTGGATCAGGAAGATCTCCTGGAGAAGCAATGGGAATCCACTCCAGTATTCTTCCCTGGGAAAACCCATGGACAGAGGAGCCTGGCGGGCTACAGTCCTTGGGGTTGCAAAAGAGTCAGGCACAACTCAATGACTAAACACCACCACCAACCACCTGCTTTGAGCCATCTAGAAGTGGAGCTGTCTCAGATTGACCTTATAAATGAAATCAAGTGAGACTTTTTGAGTGACGGTCAGAAGTATGAATCTCCAGATCAAAACCTCCAGTGGATTTATTACATGGCTACTATGGTACACAATCTGAAGACTACATGTAAGATCTTATAAGGTGATTTAAACACTAACCAGACATTCTAGTTCTGTTTAATATGCTCTGAGAGAATATGTTTAAAGGAAATTTGCTAGTTGGAGAGAAGCCACATTTTCTCCAACGGCACCATTGAGGTCTCGGCTTACTCCTGGCAATGGTTCTCATTTTAGGACCACATGTCATTATTGGAATACCACTTCTGTTACTCACAGTGAAAGCCAAAGTAAAATGTCCTAGACAAAGATATACACTTTTTGATATGAAAAACATATGCAAGATTAGTTTTGACTTGGAAGAGTCCTGTAAATGAAGTATTGATTAGCATGCATGAACACAATATTTTAAACAAAATAGACTGGTGTATTTTCTTGTCATGAGGCCTTGGGGATGGACCATGGAGTGAATCAAGAGCTTCTACTATTTGGCTATGGAGATGATTATGGAATCCAGAAATTTCAATAGTAATTAGGACAAAACTGATTACCTTTTCAGGATCCTTTGCTTCTATTTAATGTTTTTCAAATATTGTACCATATAATAGTATGTAAATCATCTAGAACTTTTGAAATAACTTTACATTTTTCTACAGGTGTGAAATGTTTTCCCCTCTCAACCAAAATTACTGGAACTTTGATTAGGACAGATTTTCACATAGATAGAAAAAGAAAATCCTAATCTCTGTTACATTTCAATAAACTCATAAAATATTCAGCTTCCCTTGTGAAATCTTGAGAATGCAGCCTTCCACATTCAAGTTATAGCCTTCTATAATATTCAAGTTATTGAGTATAACTTGAAGGTATATTTTGACTTTTAATCATGCTAGGACAATGGGTTGAGATGAACAATGGAAAACTTTTCATCTGTCCTCTCTCCTTGTAACTGAGGTATATGTGGTATATTCAGACTACACTAAAGAATAGTTGTTTGATTTTCTGAAACTCATCTATTAAAAATTTGCTGGTGAGGAATGACTTGCAGTTCCTAATATCATCCTCCACTCCCTGCAATGGCAAAGTGATTCTAAAGTCATCAATAATGACCATAAGCTTAGAAGTTCTGAGATTATGACTCTTTGCAACTCCATGGCCTATACATTCCATGGAATTCTCCAGGCCAGAATTCTGGAGTGGGTTGCCATGCCCTCCTCCAGGGGATCTTCCCAATCCAGGGACTGATCCCAGGTCCCCCACATTGCAGGTGAATTCTTTACCAGCTGAGCCACCAGGGAAGCCCAAAGAAGCTCTAAAGGATAATTAACTCATCATCACCGTTTTCTCTAGTACTCAACTCTTCCTTTGCTCTTTACATACCATCCTTTGCTGACCCATGGTCTCATTCAGAATATCATATTAATTTTACTTGTTATGTTTCCTTAGGCTCCTCTACACTGTGACAGGGTTTCAGATTCCTTGCTTTTGATAACCTTGACAGTCTTGCAAAGTACTGGTCAGATATTTTATAGAATCTCTTTCAGTGCTGGTTGTCTACTGTTTTTCTCATGATTAGACAGGAATTTGGGGGCTTGGGGAAGGAAGATCACAGAGATAAAGTGTCATTTTTCATTATATCATATAGAGAGTATGCAGATTATTAGCATGACATCACCATTGACCATCTATCTGGGTTGGATAGTGTTTGTTGAGTTTCTTCACTATAAAATTTATCTTTTTTCTCACTTGCCATGCTGTACTCTTTGGATAGAAGTCACTGTGCACAACTCACATATAAGAGGTTAGGGAGTCATGCTTAGCCTCTTTAAAAGAAGATCTACATAAATTATTTAGAGATTTTTTTTTCTGTTACAGATTTGCCCATTCTCCCCCATTCTTTTATTTATTTATATCAATATGAACTTATGAATATTTTATAGTGTTCCAGTGGCACCCCACTCCAGTACTTTTGCCTAGAAAATCCCATGGATGGAGGAGCCTGGTAGGCTGAAGTCCATGGGGTTGCTATGAGTCGGACACGACTGAGTGACTTCACTTTCATTTTTCACTTTCATGCATTGAAGAAGGAAATGGCAACCCACTCCAGTGTTCTTGCCTGGAGAATCCCAGGGACGGTGAAGCCTGGTGGGCTGCCGTCTATGGGGTCGCACAGAGTCAGACACGACTGAAGCGACTTAGCAGCAGCAGCAGTAGTTTGAGCCATTAGGGGGCTTCCCTGATAACTCAGCTGGTAAAGAATCCACTTGCAATGGAGGAGACCCTGGTTTGATTTTCCTGGGTTGGGAAGATCTATAGGAGGAGGGATAGGCTTCCCTGGTGGCTCAGCTGGTAAAGAATCAGCCTACAATGTGGGAGACCTGGGTTTGATCCCAGGGTTGGGAAGATCCCTTGGAGGAGATCATAGCAACCCACCCCCGTGTTCTGGCCTGGAAAATTCCACGGACTACATGTAGCCCATGTGGTTGCAAAGAATCCGACATGACTGAGTGACTTTCACTTTCACTTTAGCCAAGCTCTCTCAGTTGGTTCCTGTTTTCCTTTAACATAACTCCCTTTGTTGGATTTGTACATTTTTTCCCTGGATAATTTCTTGCTTTTTTTGCAACAAAATGTTTCTGTTTCCTTTTGTATACTCTCTGTCCCCAGTTTAGGTTCAGGTGTTTCTCCAAGGAAGCCTGCTGCTACTGCTGCTAAGTCACTTTAGTCATGTCCGACTCTGTGGGACCCCAGAGACAACAGCCCACCAGGCTCCCCTGTCCCCAGGACTCTCCAGGCAAGAACACTGGAGTGGGTTGCCATTTCCTTCTCCAAGGCATGAAAGTGAAAAGTGAAAATGAAGTCACTCAGTTGTGTCCGACCCCCAGCGACCCCATGGACTACAGCCTTCCAGGCTCCTCTGTCCATGGGATTTTCCAGGAAGAGTACTGGAGTGGGGTGCCATTGCTAGAAAATGGTATTTGAAACTGAAATGTGGCTGCTGGGTGAACTACTTGCTCATAGGTCCTCTCAGCTGACAGAGCAAGGAGATCTAAGTATGTGTACATACTAATTCCTGGAATTACAGTCTATAAATACTTCTCTATTTAGTTATCTTTGTTATTATACTAAACATAGTTCATTATGATGTCTCCTACTATCATCCTACATAGCCATATGGATCATTCTAACCTGGTTTATCTGTACCTTCCCATTCCCATAGTGAGAAATATGGCTTCCACCATTCTCCATTTATTTTCTTACTTGGTAAGTTCCATATAGTTATGGTGGTTACTAAACTGTTAATTTGTATGCCTGTGGGAAACAACTTTATCAAGTGGGATACAGATTTTTGTACAGTTCCTTTTGCCTTTAGCCTGACAATCTCTGCTACTGCTGCTGCTAAGTCACTTTAGTCATGTCCGACTCTGTGTGACCCCATAGACAACAGCCCACCAGGCTCCCCTGTCCCCGGGACTCTCCAGGCAAGAACACTGGAGTGGGTTGCCATTTCCTCCTCCAATGCATGAAAGTGAAAAGTCAAAGTGAAGTCGCTCAGTCGTGTCCAACTCTTAGCGACCTCATGAACTGCAGCCTACTAGGCTCCTCTGTCCATGGGATTTTCCAGGCAAGAGTACTGGCTCATCTCCAAAGATTGGCTACTTTTCTCCCACACCTTCCAATGAGGTTATATGTTAGCAGTATTGTTAGATTCTTTTGTTCCATTCTGCAATCCATATTGATATCCTTTGACGTCCTAAATGATCTGATTTTTTAAAAGCTTGTATACATTTAGTTTGATGTTTTGTGTTGTACAATTCTATGGGCACTGAAAAATGCAGTGTCATGTATACATCATTACAGCAACAAACAAAATAATTTAGCCACCTTACAAAATCATCTGTGCTTCATCCATTTGCTATTTCTCAGATCTGTGTCAAACACTTTTCTGTTTACAGACTCTATAGATTTGTTTTATCACCCCAGAAAATTGAATAAATGGAAGAATAGAACAGGTAACATTTTTGGACTGATTCTTTTCATTGAGCAACTTCAGTTTAAAATTCATTCATGTTTTGCCTGGTTTGTGAGTCCATACATTTGTTTTGTTTCTAAATTTTATTCATTTATTTTAATTGGAGGATAAATACTTTACAATATTGTGATATCTTCTGCCATACATCAACATGACTCGACCACAGGCATACATGTGTCACCCCCATCCTGAATCCACATCCCACTCTCCTCCCACCAGGTTGTCCTGATGCCCTGTTTCATATATTGAACTTGCACTGGTCATTCAATCTACATATAATGTACATGTTTCCATGCTATCCTCTCAAATCCTCCCACTCTCTTATTCTCCCATTGAGTCCAGAAATCTGTTTTTTATGTCTGCATCTCCTTCGCTGCATGTGGAATCATCAGTTCCATCCTTCTAGAGTCCATATATATGTGTTAATATACAGGATGTGTCTTTTTCTTTCTGACTTCATTCTGAATAATAGGCTCTAGGTTAATCCACCTCATTAGAACTGACTCAAATGTGTTCCTTTTTATAGCTGAGTAGTATTCCATTGTGTGTATGTACCACAATTTTCTTATCCATTCACCTACCAATGGACATTTAGGTTGCTTCCATGTCCTAGCTATTGTAAATAGTGTTACAAAGAAAAGAAAGCTATAGAACACTGATGAAAGAAATCAAAGATGACATAAATAGCTGGAGAAATATACCATGCTCTTGCATGGGAAGAATGAATATTGTGAAAATGAGTATAGCATTGAAAGCAATCTATAGATTCAACAATCCCTATCAAACTACCAATGGTATTTTTCACAGAACTACAACAAATAACTTCATAATTTGTATGGAAATACAAAAGACCCAGAATAGTCAAAGCAACCTTGAGAAAGAAGAATGGAACTGGAGGAATCAACCTCTTAAGATCATACTACAAAGTTACAGTCATCAAGACAGTATGATACTGGGACAAAGACAGAAATACAGAGCAATGGAACAAAATAGAAAGTCCAGAGATAAATCCGTCCACCTATGGACAAAGGAGGAAAAAATATACAATGTAGAATATACAGTCTCTTCAACAAGTGGTGTGGGGAAAACTGGTCAACTAGAAACTAGAACACTTTCTAACACCAACACAGTAATAAACTCAAAATGGATTAAAGATCTAAATGTAAGGCCAGAAACTATGAAATTCTTAGAGGAAAAGATAGGCAGAACATGCTCTGACATAAATCTCAACAAAATCCTCTATGACCCACCTCCCAGAGTAATGGAAATAAAAGCAAAAATAAATAAACGGGACCTAATTAAACTTAAATGCTTTTGCACAACAAAAGAAATTATAAGCAAGATGAAAAGACAACTCTCAGAATGGGAGAAAATAATAGCAAATGAAACAACTGACAAAGAATTAATCTCCAGAATATACAAGCAACTCATGTAGATCAATACCAGAAAAATGAACAACCCAATTAAAAAGTGGGCAAAAGACTGAAACAGACATTTCTCCAAAGAAGACATGCAGATGGCTAATAAACACATGAAAAGATGCTCAACATCACTCATTATAAGAGAAATACAAATCAAAACCACAATAAGGTATTAATCTCACACCCATCAGAATGGCCATCACTAAAAAGTCTATAAACAATAAAGGCTGGAAAGGGTGTGGAGAAAGGGAACCCTCTTACAATGTTGGTGAGAATGCAAACTGGTACAGTCACTGTGGAGAACAGTGTGGAGATTCCATAAAAAACTAGGAACAGAACTGCCATATGACCTAGAAATCCCACTGCTCAACCATATACTGAGGAAACCAAAATTGAAAGAGACATGAGTCCATACATTTTTAACACTGAATATCATTCCATTGTATGAATGTTTCATGGTGTGTTTTATAGATTCATCTGCTGAAAGACTTGGGGCCTCCCTAGTGTCTCAGATAGTAAAGAATCTACCTGCAATGCAGGAGACCCAGGTTCGAGCCCTGGGTTGGGGAGATCCCCTGGAGAAAGGCATGAATCTGAACAAACTCTGGGAGATATTGAGGACAGGGGAGCCTGGCATACTGAAGTCCATGAGGTTGCAAAGAGTCAGACATGACTTAGTGACTGAACAACAGCAGGAAAAACATGGTAAACCTACGTTCATTTTTGCATATAGGTTTTTATGTGAGCATAAGCTCTACAATTTTATTTTTCAAAGTTTTTATACTATTTTGCATTATGCATATCATTGTATGGGTGTTCCAGTTGTTCTGCATTTTTTCCCAGCATTTGGTTTTCAGCTTTTATATATTTTATCTTAGCCATTCTAATAGGTATGCTTCATATCTTGTTTCTTACTTTCATTTTTGTGATAAACTAATGACAGCGCCATTTGATGTGTTGATGTGTTTGTCATTGGTATATATTCTTTGGCAAAAGGTCTGTTCAAATCTTTTGCTCGTTTTTTAGTTGGAATGTTTTCTTATTATAAAATTTGAGAGTTATTTATATATTTTGCATACAAGTCCTTTGTTCAGAATTTTTTGGTAGCTTAATTATGCTATAATTTATTCATTCTAAGTGTACAATTTAATGATTATTAGTAAATTTCTAGAATTGGATGATTATTATTATTAGTTTGTAGTTTAGGAACATCAAGCTCATTTTAAAGATATTTATAGATACTAATATGTAACTCTCCATTCATTCAAATCTAAAAATTTTGCATATTTTAATGTCCACCTCTTCTCTCTGTACCATCTAAATTTTTTATTTGAATCTAAACAGTGATATCATATCTTTATATCTAAATATTTTTACTATCTTTTTAAAGAAATTGTTTTTATATGACCTTATGTTTTATGACTTTAAAATGATTAATTTAATATATCATTCAACTTATTTCAATTTATAATGTTTTCAATGTTCTTGTTTTGGTGAATTTGCAAATAGCTAATAGCTGTTATTAAAGGTGGAGTAAAGATGGAATAAAGGGAAATTTAATCATGCATACAAGTGTAACTTTATCCAATTCTGATTAAAATTTTATTTCTATCTGTATTGGAATGTATTCTTTATGCTAGTTGACTGTATGTCAGTGGAAATATCTAATTGTAAGTTGGTTAAGGTAGTCTAAGATTTATCTTACTATTAGTGATAGTTACTACTATATAGCAACTATCTATAGTAGTCTAAGATTAACTTAACCAATTTAGTGATTGGAATACTGAGGTGAAGATTCTCACTGCATTGCACACAGATGTGAAGCACCCGAGAGTGCGAGATTCGGTTTTATTTGCCATCCTAGAAAACAGACATTGACAAATTGGACCTAATATGTAGGGCAACCAAGATAGTAAAAGGGCTAGACATGGTGTCACATAAGGAATGTTTAGAAAAAACTGGAATGTTTAGTCTGCAAAAGGAAAGAATGATGGGGCTGTGGATTGGTTGGAGGAACATGATAGCCATCTATTTTTAAACATTTACAGGACCAACAAAATAAAGAGGAATTTTTTTTTTGTATACAAAAAGACTCACTAGTAATGGTAAAGTTCAAAGAAGACAAGGCTTGAGTTATAAAAATGAGAACTTCAACTTCTTTAAATTTACAAAATCAAAATGGAATAGGTTTTCTGATTTAAATGCAAGCTTAGCCAAAAAAAAAAAAAATCCAAGATGAGAAGCATGCAGGAATCCTATATTTATATTCTTGAAGTTTTCTAACTTTGTAAATCTATACTCCATCAAGCAATATTTTATATGATAATTGATCAATATGTGATTCTGAAAGTGATAGCAAGCCTTCTGTTGTCCTAGACATTGAATATAAATCATGCTGGAGAGAATGGCTAATGGATGATAAAATTAGGATTTTAAACAGGGACACCTTTTGAACGAGCAGAAAAGCCACTATTTTAATTGGAGAATGTACATCTAAGAGTATAGAAAAAAAATTGTAAGCAAATATATCATTTTCATAGGACATTGAGTATGCAAACTGGACTGAAAAGGAACTATTTGTAAATGCTTACAAAACAGTTGTTTGGAAAAAAAGATTGAGTTGGTCATTAATGGCCTCCAGGGATATCCACAGTACAAATGAAATAATCAATTTATAGTCTTCATTTAACTTGACCTCTCATCAGCCTGATTACTCTCTCCTCTGAAACAAATTCATCACTTGGCTTCCATGACTCTATGCATGTACAATTCTTATTCTTCTTTTTTGGATGCTCTTTTTAAATTTTTTAATTGATTTCCTATACATATTTCAGAAGTAGTATAATTTTAATTACATAGCATTTGTTTCCTAGGATGGCAAATAAAACCGAATCCAGCACTCTCGGGTGCTTCACATCTGTGTGCAATGCAGTGAGAATCTTCACCTCAGTATTCCAATTACTAAATTGGCTAAGTTAATCTTAGACTACTATAGATAGTTGCTATATAGTAGTAACTATCACTAATAGTAAGATAAATCTTAGACTACCTTAACCAACTTACTATTAGATATTTCCACTGACATACAGTCAACTAGCATAAAGAATACATTCCAATACAGTTAGAAGTAAATTTTTTTGATATCTCCCCAATATATTTCTACCTTCTGCTTCCCTGAATTTCACATTCAGTTAATAGCTGTCTACTTGCTATCACTTCCTGTATATTTAATAAAGCATATAAAATTGAATGGGCTTCCTTGGTGGCCCAGTGGTAAATCCGCCTGCAATGCAGGAGACAAGGTTTTGATCCCTGGGTGGGGAAGATAGATCCCTTGTAGTAGGAAATGGCAACCCACTCCAGTATTCTTGCCTGGGAAATCCCATGAACAGAGGAGCCTTGCAGGCTACAGTCCATGGGGTCACAAAAGACTGAGAGACTTTCACTGTAACTGTAAGCAATGGGAGGTAAGAGATAGCAGAAGCATTTGGGGACATATTCGATTGTTGTTTAGTTGCTAGGTCGTGTCCGACTCTTTGCGACCCCATGGACTATACAGTTCATTGTATTCTTCAGGCCAGAATACTGTGGAGAATACTTTCCCTTTTCCACGGATTTTCCCAACCCAGGGATCGAATCCAGGTCTCACACGTTGCGGGAAAATTCTTTACCAGCTGAGCCACCAGGGAAGCCCAATAATACTGGAGTGGGTAGCCTATCTCGTCTTCAGACAATCTTCCCAACCTAGGAACGAACTCAGGTCTCCTGCATTGCAGGCGGATTCTTTACCAGCTGAGCTACCAGGGAAGACTTACTTCCCATTACCATCACCTTTTCCTTTGCAGGATTCTTCATTTCATTAAATTATAGCTCTATTCTTATCGTTGTGCAAGGAATTGGATTCGTTCTTGATTTCCACTTCTCCTCATTGCCGCACTGATGGACGGAAATCTATCAGTAAATCTTGTTGGGTCTACCTTTAAAATGAACTCAGAATGTTACCACTTCTCATCTCCTTTACAACTGCTATCCTTATTCCAGCTACCATGATCTCTTTCCTGGGTTCCCATAGCCTCCCACCTCACGCTTCCACTTTTCAGTGCTTTCTCAGCAAAGTAGCTTTTAAAATGAAAGTCAGATCATGTCACAATTCTGCTCAAAATCTTTCAATGACTTTCTTCTTACTAGAGTAAAATCTAAATTCTTTACAATGAACCACAAAGTCCTACTGATTAAGCATCCCTCTGACCTCATATCTTAGTACTTGTCCCCTCACTCATTTTTCTCCCATATCATACTTCTTCTTCTTTTTTAATAACATGAAGACAAGGTCCTTCATGAGGATCTTGGCAATTGCTGGCCCCTGAGGATATCTATATGACACATACTTTTTGTCAGGACCTTACTCAGTAGTTACCATTTCAGCCAATTTTGTGCTTTATAAAATTGTATCCCTACAATCTCAATACTTAATACCCCTTTTGCTGCTTTATCTTTCTTCCTTAGTACTTCTCACTACAAATATATCATTTACATACTGTATAATTTTATTAATTTATTTGGTTTACATCTCTTCAATAGATGTAATTCACATTACATAAATGTGTCTGGGCTCCCGTGCCCAGAAGAGCTCCCATCATGCGGCTGCTGCTCACTACTGATTCATAAAACAAATTTTAAAATGTTTTTTGAAAGCCCTGAGCATTAGGCCGAAGACTTAGAATTGTGTTTGCTTGGCTTTGGAACAGTATGGAAGCTTTTTGACAGTAAAGATTACACTGAAGTTGTGTTGTAGGAAGATTAATTTCCCAAATTAGGGTTTGAATACACAGAATTCTCAAAAGCTGCAAAGGTTTAAGAAAAGAAGACCACTTCAGAGTATATTACAGTAATTTACAACATCTTGTGGACAAATGGAATGCAGCGAAGAAGAGACTAATTACAAACAAAGAATTAATATCCAAGGGCTGGTTACTGGATAAGAGGGAAAGAAATCAAAATAAATTTGAGTGTGAGATTAGTTATACAGGGGATCGAGGGTCCATTGGAGTAAATAAAGATATTAAGAGAAAGAACTCATTTATGGGGAAAAGACAAAAGCATTTATAACGCCAAGTAACAATTATAACATCAAGTAACAATAACAGTAATAGTAAGAAAAGAACATTCATTTTTACTTCTAAAATAACATTGGTTTGCTATTTTTAAACTGTCTTAGTGTTTGCTTTGAAGTAATGGAGAAAAACATTCAAGTAAAATATCCAGAGTATGTTTGGGGATAAAAGAATCACTTGAAGATGTGGACAAGTTGGAGATACTGATCTGATGTATTCTACATGTACTCTTAAGAACTGAGACAGTAAGGTGATGAATTTTCTGACAGAAAGATTACAAAGAGCAAGAGAATAAGTTAGCAATCAGGGTCGGAAGAAAATTCATTTAGTGTGGAAAGCAAGGGAGGAGAGTTTTTCAAGATCTAATTGGTCACTTTTATAGACTTAGAAATGCTGCCTGTTGAAAAAGAAAATCATCAATGAGGATTGAAATTTTTTTTTTTAACAAAGCTGAGTACTGAGTAAAGAAATCAGGTTGTAAAGGATTAAAATAAAAGCAGTGTAGTGGATGGTGGAATATACCACACTAACCCCCATTCTGGACTGAAATTCTCATTCCTCTAGCTACTCGTAATGCTGGGGCTCACAGCTCTTAGCTGAGTCTCTCCCAGTATTGCCCTTGGCTGAAGAATGCTCACGCACCCAAGGTCATGGCCCCTCTTCTGGAGGCAGACTGCATCCAAGATGGGTCAGTGAACTGGGATGAGAGCCAAGTCTCTTGCCTTTAGGTGAGACAAGGCTGGGGATCAGCTCCAGAACCCCCAGTAGTATCCAATGAGGTCTTCATTGTGGTGACTTTGAAGATCAACTACTCCTTCTCTCCACTCTAACTTTGCTCTCTGCTGTTGCTCTTGAAGGCTCTTTTCACAAACTTCCTGTACACGACCCTCCTCCCAGGAAACCCAACTTAAGACAAATAGATACAGTAGACATCTGAGAAACATTGAAGAAAATGTGTGTTAAAAAGTTGGGAACTAATAACGTTCATGTTTATGATAAATAAAGAAGTTTATTGCATACATTCTTAAATTCAGCTGAAGTCATTTCAATTCAGTATGGATTTATTAAACATCCAGTGTTTATACTATTTGCTATTGGGAGCATAATAAGAGCAAGATGGTCCTTGTCTTTAAACCTCACGATAAATACATTAAACTTACAAAAGATCATTGATTCTGACTGAGGCTTGAATCCTCCCAGATTACAACCAAGCTCATGATTAACAGCCTGCAGATGTGCATAAACTTGTGAAAATGCAGTGTGACTGGGAAGGATGTGAGATGATACTAGTCAGTGTTTACAAGACATTCTTCCAGAGATAGTCTATGCATCTGTAGAGTATTTAGAATTTAACTACCTTCTTAGTTCCTTAAACAGGTGTGCATCTGTAGTTTTAAGAACACAAAAAGAATATAAATTGGCCTTCAGCCATATCATCTTGTAATGTTATCCTTTCTGATCTTGGATTAAGGCAGTATATTGATGGGCAGTTCTTAAGGAAATGCTGAGAAATTTGGTTAATGGTCCAAAGATAACTAATTGCCAGAATTTTTAGGAAATATAATCTGTGGTTTCTAATACTAGGAACACTCACCGGTGCTATTAGCTGAACCTTTTATCTTTGAAAATTTTCTAGCAAACAGTCCATTTCCCAACCCCCTCTAACCCATTGAGCAAAACCAGCAAGAACACAGTGTCTGAAATGTCAGTGTTTCCACTTTCTCACACATGGATATTTCGAGTAATCTATGTCATTGGATAGTTTAAAAACTCTGTAAATTTGTATTGCAATAAACATAAAAGATTTTTAATTAGTTTATGCACTAGCTTCTAGGTTGAGAGGACTTGCAACAAGGAGAGAAATCAGAAGATAACATAACAATAAAAGTGGCATTCACAGGGAAGGATGTTGTAAAAATAGTACAAACAGCTATCCACGATGTACTAAAATACTTCTAAGGAAGGAAAGCCGGAGTTTTTTTCAGAAACAGAATTTAACATTTTTTTACCATCAATCTTAAATAAACTCCTCTATGATATTTGAGGTCCATTTCTTGATATTGTATCTTTAATGATCTCAGTAATGCATATAGCAGCTTATAAAAAATTTCGTCATCCTAACTGAGAAGGCATTGAAACTGCTGTTTTCTGTCACCTTACATTTGGTGTTGATGGTCTAGTTTGATGTTGTTATCCAGAATACATGTAAATCATTCTCGTCTGTATTGTTTTCATAGTTCTTCTCCTGAAAAATCTTACACCAATGTTGAAATCATAACCAAAATTGGTGCATCAGTATGGGACAATGATAGGAGTTATTTTCAAGTTGAAGACAGCATTCCAAAGAGATGCTTTATTATTCTACCCCTAACACATCCCTAAATGGCTTCCTACCTACTTTTAAATTAAAAATGTGAAAGAAGTGTAAAAATAACTTGCATAAAGAAAGCATCCCTAATGACAATGCTTGCTTTATTCCTAATTTTTTTAAACGAATATCTCATCTATTTTTTGAAACTGATTGGTTCACTATTGCTTGTGTCTGGAAAAAATGAGGTGCTTCTGTATCCTGCCTGGCTATCTCATGTTAGTAATGTTTACACAATTTGTAGGGAATGGGCTGTTAACAATTTCTGGATTAAATTTTTATTTACAAAGAGTCCTGCTCTGGGAATAAGATTGAATCACAGAGTTTCCTTGGTGAATAAGCTTACACGGCTTATTCCTACCCATGCATAGCTTTTAGATGGTACATGATCTTAATCAGTATGCATTATGTGTTTGACACTGTAGAGTGATAGAGAGAAATTCTGCTTTTCTGTGTAGACCTTTATTGACCATGACGTTTAAGCAAGGCAGATGCTTCCTTTACAAAGAGGATTAAGAATTGGGTTTACCATGACAAGTGTAAATGTTTAGCCCAAGTATTAATTAATAACTTTTTCTTGTGTTTATCTAGGAAAACAACATGATTGTGCTGGCAAACATCTAATGGGATATCAAAAATGTGATTAATTCAACTCCATCTGGGACCCTTTGTATAATCCCATTTTTTCCAGAAATATTTTACAACAAAGCCAAGGCAGCTGTAGAATCCTTTGCAAAGTCTGTCTAACTATTTGTCTATCTGCCTATCTGTTTGCTTGCCCAAATGTCTTTGGTTAGAGAATAACATGTATTTCTTTATAAGTCTGTTTCTATAGCTCAGGAAGTAAAGGGATTTAAATGGTAGCAGAATTGCCTACTGCACATCATCAAAGTTTGGAATCACAAATTGTTTGCAAAATGTACTATATATCCTATATAAATTGCATTACCCTCTTGCCAGGAAAATCCCATGAACAGAGGAGTCTGGTGGGCTACAGTCCATATGGTCACAAAGAGTAAGAGACAACTGAAGTGACTGAGCATGCATGCAAGCTGTGAAATAAGTACAAAAAGTGAAGTATGGAAAAAAAAAAGATTGACAAGATATTTTATTAAGCTGGAAACAAGCAAGGTGCCCAATATGTACAATTCAATCCCTTTATACATATATATGTACATATATATTATACAATATATACATATATTATGATACAAGTATACATGTATATATATAATATACACATATATATGTATTTTACTTTGTATAAACCATATATTTAAAAATTAATCAGACAGAATGCTCACAAAAATATTGGGTGATTACTTTTCGGGAGAGAAACAAGATAGGGTGCAGGTTGATGATAATAGTGCCACTAATCTTCGTAATTCTTTAGTGTTTAAATTGTTTTTTAACATAAACATATATTAACATATATAATTTATTAATATACAATTATTAATATATAATATATTAATATACATATATAATATATTTTATAAATATATAAAAATTTTAACAAGTATAAAATTGTTTTTATAACTTAAACTATATCTAAGAGTAGGTGCATGATTTTGCTGTTCAGGAAATGAGGAAATAGGCATTCTTCTATGCAGACATATTAGCTAGAAGTCAGTTTGAAGGATCTTTATGTGTAATCCATCGTTTTGTCCTGGTTTTGTTACTATAACTTCTAAATTGTTTTCCTAGGGTATCAAAATCAAAAGTACAAAAATTTGTATTTTTTTATTGAAGCAAAAGAGCTCAGTGTCATTGTCTAGAAATTTTGAAATTGCCTTTTTTTTAAGGGAAAGTTTTAAGAAATTTCCCAACAAGGAAATTAAATGCAGTCTAAAATCATCAGAAAACTCATGTAGAAAATAAAATTTTGCTGAATAAGATATAAATGTTCTCTAAGTTATATAAAAATAGCATCAACTACATGTGAGACACAATTATTGAAGCACTGACAGCCATAGCCTGTAAAATTCTATGAATTTTTTATAGCACCAGGTGTGAACATTATGAGGTCAGAAAGAGCTTCATTTAAAATTGACAATATACTGTTAATAAACCAATAAAAAATCTACTATCTCCTCTTGGCTACTTTCACTTTTCTTTAGGGTAGCATTTTTTTTTCTTTATGAAAATCCTTTGTTTCTAATTCTGTATGTAATTCTTCTGTCTTGATGGTAGCATGTGATTGGTAAGATCCTGGTGATTGAAGCAATGACTTTCTAATAGCAAGTTCAGTTATAGACATTCTGAAAATTGGCCCAAAGGCTCCATGATTTCCCTTTCATGATAATTAGAAAGGACACAGTTGGCTTTAATGGTGCTGATAATTATTCTATAGTTCTAGATCTGGTACAACTTGCTTCAAAGTCTCTGAAGAGGATAAATAGAAAATAGAACCTTGGAGATTGTCACAACTGGGTACATGGGACCCCTCTTAAATCCCGTGAAGACTGATCCTCAAATTGAAAGACATTGCCATCTTGGTAGAAAGCCATAAAGAGCTAACAATTAACCATGTGATAAAGCATTACATAATATATATGTATGCATTTATATTTATACATGTTTTATATATGATTATGTATGTATGTGTGTATATATACATGTATATGTATTTCCAGATTCTACTATTGATAAAAGAAACAAGAAAAAAAAGTTAGGATAAAATTTACATTTGCGATAATTCTTGCAATAACATTTTTCCATTTATTGAATACAAATCACATTTGTTTAGTTTGTGCAATCATAAAATCTTGGTGTTCTGACAAGGAATAGTTTGAGAATCTTGCATAAGGTGTTCTCTTGTTAATTTTTCACTCATCAGTGCTGAGCTCTACATTTGTATATTCAACTGCCTACTTGACAACGTCACTTAGAAATTTAAAAGGCAGTTAAAATTAAGTGCAGCAAAAACATAAAAAACAAAAAGACCTTGATTCGATCCAAGCCTTTTTCTCCTCATCATCTTCTCAGTAAACAACACAATTCACTTAGTAACTCAAACCAAAAATCCTAGCAGTGATCTTAGATCCTTTTCTTTCCCTTATCTAATATACCTTGTACATTACTTCCAAAATCAATAAACTCTCTTCGAGTTTATTTTTGTGTATGGTATTAGGGAGTGTTCTAATTCCATTCGTTTACATGTTGCTATCCATATTTCCCAGGACCAATTATTTTATTGAAAAGACTGTATTTTCTCCATTGTATATTCTTGCCTCATTTGTCATAGATTTTGTAGTTGGAGGTGCATGGTTTTATCTTTGGGCTTTGACATAAATCAAAGTAGGATCTCTTTTGACCCACCTCCTAAAATAATGAAAATAAAAGCAAAAATAAACAATTGGGACCTAATTAAACTTAAAAGCTTTTGCACAGCAAAGGAAACCATAAACAAGATGAAGAGACAGCTCTCAGGATGGAAGCAAATATTTACAAATGAAGCAACAAATAAAGGATTAATCTCCAAAATATACAAACAGCTTATGGAGCTCAATATAAAAAAACCCATATAATCCAATCAAGAAATGGGCAGGCGACCTAATTAGACATCTTTCTAAAGAAAACCTACAGATGGCCATGAAACACTTTTAAAAAATGCTAACATCACTAATTATTAGAGAAATGAAAATCAAACCGGCAAGGAGCTATCACCTCATATCAGTCAACTGGGCGAGTAGCATTGACATATATACACTACCATATGTAAAATAGCTAGCTAGCAGCAAGCTGCATTATAGCATAGGGAGCTCAACTGGTTGCTCTGTTATGACATAGATGGGTGGAAAGGGAGGTTGGGAGACAGGCTCAAGAGGGAGGGGATATATGCGTTCATAAGGCTGATTCACGATGTACAGCAGAAGCTATACACAGAGTTTCTGTTTTAGCAGAAACTAACACAACACTCTTAAGCAATAATATTTCCCCGCCCCCCAAAAAAACCCAAAACAGCAGCAAACAGAAAAACAAAGCAAACTGATTAACTTCCCTTCATATACTCTGCTGCTCTCCTAGTCCTACTTACTGGTATCTCTTGGCTTCATTTTTTTAGGAACTTCCTAACAGACCTCCTAACTTCATGTTCCTTTTAAAGCCTATTCTCTATGCAGCAGCATGATCGTGGGGAAAAAAAAAAAAAAATCAGATCATATCTCCGCCTTCTTGAAACTGCCAATGCCTAGAATAATAAAATGCAAACTTCTTATCTTTGCCTGTAACAACCCAGTATGATTGTTTCCTGGTCTGTCCCATCTCCTGCCACCTTGGCTTTGTTGTCTCTTCTCTAGTTACACTGGCTTTCTTTCAATCACTAAAACACATTGAACTCATGCCTGGACCATAGTTCATAGTGACTAAGTTTGGGATGAATGAAGCACTTGATCTGTGGAACACAAAGATGACTAACAATAGATTCTGGTCTCCAGGAACTTACCTAGTAGAAATTGATGCACCAGTAAACAAACAAGAGCAATAAATACTTCGGGTGGTATGGAAAACTATTTATAGGGGTTATATGGCTACAAACGGGAGTCATCAAATTTACTCGATGTTGGTTGAGTTAAGTTTCAAAAGATAACTTGGGAGATATTGGCCAGGATGTCCCCAATTGGGGAGACACTGGAGGCAGGTGGTGTCCTTCTTGAAGTTCACAGAAGACAGAAGTCTCATTAAGAGGAGGGGGACACACAATCACTCAGCCTGGCTTGACCAAAGCATTCAACCTAAATAAGGTCTATTGTTACACTTTATTATGAACAATATGGAAAAGTAAAAAAAAAAAAACAAAAACCAAAAACTTCAGGTTCAGTTCAGTTCAGTTCAGTCGCTCAGTCATGTCCGACTCTTTGCGACTCCATGAATCGCAGCACGCCAGGCCTCCCTGTCTATCACAAACTCCCGGAGTTTACTCAAACTCATGTCCATCGAGTCAGTGATATCATCCAGCCATCTCATCCTCTGTCGTCCCCTTCTCTTCCTGCCCCCAATCCCTCCCAGCATCAGAGTCTTTTCCAATGAGTCAACTCTTCGCGTGAGGTGGCCAAAGTATTGGAGTTTCAGCTTTAGCATCAGTCCTTCCAATGAACACCCAGGACAGATCTCCTTTAGGATGGCCTGGTTGGATCTCCTTGCAGTCCAAGGGACTCTCAAGAGTCTTCTCCAACACCACAGTTCAAAAGCACCAATTCTTTTTTTTTTTAAATTTATTTATTTTAATTAGAGGCTAATTACTTTACAATATTGTATTGGTTTTGCCATACATCAACATGAATCCGCCACAGGTCAATTCTTTGGCACTCAGCTTTCTTCACAGTCCGACTCTCACATCCATACATGACCACTGGAAAAACCATAGCCTTGACTAGACGGACCTTTCTTGGCAAAGTAATGTCTCTGCTTTTGAATATGCTATCTAGGTTGGCCATAACTTTCCTTCCAAGGAGTAAGCATCCTTGAATTTCATGGCTGCAGTCACCATCTGCAGTGATTTTGGAGCCCCCCAAAATAAAATCTGACACTGTTTTCACTGTTTCCCCATCTATTTCCCATGAAGTGATGGGACCGGATGCCATGATCTTCGTTTTCTGAATGTTGAGCTTTAAGCCAACTTTTTCACTCTCCTCTTTCACTATCATCAAGAGGCTTTTGAGTTCCTCTTCACTTTCTGCCATAAGGGTGGTGTCATCTGCATATCTGAGGTTATTGATATTTCTCCCAGCAATCTTGATTCCAGCTTGTGTTTCTGCCAGCCCAGCGTTTCTCATGATGTACTCTGCATAGAAGTTAAATAAACAGGGTGACAATATACAGCCTTGACGAACTCCTTTTCCTATTTGGAACCAGTCTGTTGTTCCATGTCCAGTTCTAACTGTTGCTTCCTGACCTGCATACAGATTTCTCAAGAGGCAGGTCAGGTGGTCTGGTATTCCCATCTCTTTCAGAATTTTCCACAGTTGATTGTGATCCACACAGTCAAAGGCTTTGGCATAGTCAATAAAGCAGAAATAGATGTTTTTCTGGAACTCTCTTGCTTTTTCCATGATCCAGCAGATGTTAGCAATTTGATCTCTGGTTTCTCTGCCTTTTCTAAAACCAGCTTGAACATCTGGAATTTCGTGGTTCATATACTGCTGAAGCCTGGCTTGGAGAATTTTGAGCATTACTTTACTAGCGTGTGAGATGAGTACCATTGTGCGGTAGTTTGAGCATTCTTTGGCATTGCCTTTCTTTGGGATTGGAATGAAAACTGACCTTTTCCAGTCTTGTTGCCACTGTTGAGTTTTCCAAATTTGCTGGCATATTGAGTGCAGCACTTTCACAGCATCATCTTTAGGATTTGAAATAGCTCAACTGGAATTCCGTTACCTCCACTATCTTTGTTCATGGTAATGCTGTCTAAGGCTCACTTGACTTCACATTCCAGGATGTCTGGCTCCTGGTGAGTGATCACACCGTCCTGTATTTCTTATGCCCAGACCAGACTCACTGGGTCCACTTGAACAGGTTATTCTTCTATTGTGTGAAAGCAAAAGTGAAAGTGAGATCACTCAGTTGTGTTCAGCTCTTTGCAACCCCATGGACTGTAGCCCACCAGGCTTCTTTGTCCATGGGATTTCCCAGGCAAGAATACTGAAGTGGGTTGCCATTTCCTTCTCCAGGGGATCTTCCTGACTCAGGGATGGAACTCAGGTCTCTGGCATTGCAGGCAGATTCTTTATCATCTGAGCCACCAGGGAATCATTCTTTTGTTTACTAAACAGATATTTATATCATCTACACTTTATCCTTGATGCTGTTCTGACTGCTGGAGATGAACGATTGAGCATAACAGGCTAAGTCCCTGCTCTCATAATCTTTAAAGTTTAGTGTGGGAGACAGGTCAAAACCAAGCAAATAAATGATCAATGTTATGATCAACGATCAATATTATGATGAAAAGCAAGGCAAAGGAATAGATCACAGTAGGGAAGAGGAATTACTGTATTACTTGAAGTGATCATGGAAGGGGTCATGCAAGAGGTGAAAATTTGAGTAAAAATCCAAAGAGACTGAAGGAGGAAGATGCAGCTATCTGCAAGAAGAATATTCTTGACTGGCAAAATGGCAATGACAGAAGCCTTTTAACTCATACGTGGCTGGTTTACTAGAGGAAGAGCAAGAGGTAAGTGTTCTGGAACATGGTGACCCAGTAGGAATGTTGGAGAATTTGAGTTGGAGATAGACCTGTTGGCATTATTGAACTTTCACCTTTATTAAGAATTTAAAAGGCAGCTAAATTTTTTAATAGAGGGGAGAAACTATGACTTATTTTTAATAAAAAGATTCATAAAGTATCTATAGTGGAGGATCAAAAATGAGCTTAGGAGACTAATAGGTTGGCAATAGTAGGGATCCAGGCAACAGATGATGGTGGCCTGAACTAATAGAGATGGAAAGAAGATGGAAATGAGTTATATTTTCTAGGTGGATAACTCAGGACCACTTAATTGTGTGTTGAGAGTAAAAAAAGAGAGGAATAAAGGACAGCTTCTGGCATTTGTTTCTTTGTTTGAACAATTGGTTGGATGATTGGACCATTTATTATTTATTATGTGGAGAGAGGTTTGGAGTTGAAAATCAAAATCTATTTTCACTATATTAATTTGTGATGACTATTACATAAGCAAAATGGATAACTTCAGACTGGAAGCAAGGAGATATTTTAATAGAATTAAAACTCTAGATTTGCAAGAGTAAAACTTTGATTTTAACACTTTAGTCTCAGTTTATAAAGCTAAGTATTTCAGTAGATATGGTAGATATTAACCAAATTTGAAAAAATGGATTGAAAACTAAAGCTGAAGTTGTAGTGGGAATCTCTCAAGACATCACTTTTTAGTTAGCAACAGTAATTAAATTATATCTAAATCATGACTATGTGCATGTGTGCTCAGTCACTGAGTCATGTCTGAATCTTTGGTGACTATAGCCTGCCAGATTTCTCTGTCCATGAAATTTTCCAGGCAAGAATACTGGAGTGGGTTGCCATTTCCTACTCCAGGGCATCTTCCTGACCCAGGGACTGAGCCCATGTCTCTTGCATCTCCTGCATTGGCAGGTAGATTCTTTACCACTGTGCCACCCGGGAAGCTCTGAGAAACAGTGAAGGACAGGGAAGCCTGGAGTACTGCAGCCCATGGGGTCACAGAGTCAGACATGGCTTAGTGACTGAACAACAACAAAATTGAATTAGCAATTAGAAGGCTACATATTGAACCTGGAATGTAAGAAAGGGGAATCTCATAGTTTTATGACATTTTTCATTAGGAAAAGCATTAATTACAGTCCAGCTTCAGCACCAACTATTCTAAACTTTCCTAGTGTTAAACATATTGAATTTATGTTGTCCTTGTTCAATTGCTAAGTCATGTCTGAGTCTTTGCAACCCCATGGACTTCAGCACACAGTTCTCCACTGTCTGTCTTTCACTGTTACCCAGACTTTGCTCAAATTCATGTCCATTGGGTTGGTAATGCTATCTAGTCATCTCCTCTGTCATCCCCTGTCCTTTTGCTGTCAATCTTTCCCAGTATCAGAGTCTTTTCCAAAGAATCAACATGCCAGGCTTTTCTGTGTATAGGATTCTTCAGGCAAGAATACTGGAGTGGATTGCCATGCCCTCTTCCAGGGGATCTTCCTGACCCAGGGACCAAACCCATGTCTCCTATGTCTCCTGCATTGTAGGCAGATTCTTTACTACTGAGCCACCAGGGAGGCCCTTGACTACTCATTAATTACTAAAATAAATAAATAAATAAATAATTCAGCTAGATCTCCCAGTGGAGAATTCTATGTGCTTTTCACTCTATATTTATTTCTACATTCATTTATTTAGGATAATGTGAAACAAGCAAACAGGAAAAAAAATACCAAATGAATACTCTTTTATTGCTTAGATATTAAAGAGATTTTAAACTCATAGCAATGCGAAAAGAAACATCTTAGGAATGCAACTAGAATGTGATTTTAAGTGGAATTTTAATTAAAAATAACATCCCAATGCAATCATTTTACTAGCTAAATATTTCTTCATTCTGTCTAAATTATTATCTTATGAATTAAAAAGAAAGAAATTGAAGATGATTTCAAAAAATAAAACCATAATAGATATGACCTTGGAATTTTATCCCTTTCTGTTTAATGAATACAATTAATGTTCCGTAGGGGTAATTTATCTGAAACTACTGTACTCATTATGTTAAATTATCTCTAATTATTATTTTCAGGCAATTTGGCACAAATAGACTAAGTTCAAAATTACAATCCTCTCAGAATCTATGGTGTTTGATAAACAGAAAGTTATAACTTTATGTATATAATCATGATGTCAAATCAGCAGCCAGTTGAGTGGAATTGGATGGAGCCAGGGCTTTCTCCTAGGTGAAATACTGAAAAGGGATCCAGTAGCTGTGCATTTTATTCCCACCTGGCCCTTTTGTGATACTACACAAAAACGCTCTCCTAAATGGAAGTGAGTCATGCTGCTTTACTCATATAACTACTAAGATTAGATTCAGTTTTGAACTCATTAACTTAAAGGAGGCATTTTATTGTTGTAGTATAATACAATTGGGTTCAGAACTGGAAAAAAAGAAACCCAGCCAATGATACAGATATGTTTTGGTAGTGATCAGTCCCATTAGTAACTCTAGCCAGCACTGAACTTTCAGAGGGGAAAAAAAAAAAAAAAAAAATTCTCATTGACTACAAAAGCTCTGGTTTGTCTCCTTGCTTCACACTTGAATTCATTCTTTTTCTCAGAAGCTGTAAGCTTCTCACACTGACAGTAGGAACAAGGAGGCTGATAAAACAGACCTCCTAGAAGAAGCCTTGCTTTCTTAATGCTGAAGAGGATCCCAGTCCTCTGAAAAGTCTTTTTATAATGGGAGCTAGCCCAACAAATGCTTTCTGCCCTAGGGGCCTGTCTTACAAATAGTGATTCAAAATTAGCACAGGGAACTCACTGACAGGAGGGGAAAGAAATGTGGTTAGGTTCAACAAAGGTTATGTTTAGCTAAAGAAAAGAAAAAATACTGGTTTAAGAATTTCCTAAAATGCTCTAGAATCTCAAAATGCTGTAATCAAAAGCAATTGTAAAAATTTACTTTGACATTTGTTTTACATTGTGTAATCTTGTGGAAATCGCATCTCAACCTTTTTTTTTATTTGAGCACACTTTAACAAAATCTTTGAGGAATGAATATTAAAGACATATTGCTAGAAAGTCCGAAGGTATAGAAGGAATATTTTGATAAAATCAGAATGAAATCTATTGCTGTAAATCACTGAAATCAGAAAACCTGCATAGTTCATGATTTCTTACAAAGAATCTAGATACATAACACCACATAAACATCTATAGCTGAATTCTAGCAAAACATATATACGGGACCAAACAGAATTTCATTCCAAAATATTCACTCTTATCCTGTGTGAAAGTTGGACTATAAAGAGAGCTGAGAGCTGAAGAATTGATGCTTTTGAACTGTGGTCTTGGAGAAAACTCTTGAGAGTCCCTTGAACTACAAGGAGATCCAACCAGTCCATCCTAAAGGAAATCAGTCCTGAATATTCATTGGAAGGAATGATGCTGAAGCTGAAACTCCAACACTTTGGCCACGTGATGATGCGAAGAACCGACTCATTGGAAAAGACCCTGCTGCTGGGAAAGATTGAAGGCGGGAGGAGAAAGGGACGACAGAGGATGAGACGGTTGGATGGCATCACCCGCTCTATGGACATGAGTTTGAGTAAGCTCTGGGAGTTGGTGATGGACAGGGAGGCCTGGCATGCTGCAGTCCATCAAGTCACAGAGTCGGACATGACTGAGCAACTGAACTGAAGTGTCCTGCGTGTGTGTGTGCTAAGTCGCTCAGTGTCCGACTCTTTGTGACTGTAGCCCACCAGGCTCGCTTTCCGCTGGGATTCTTCAGGCAAGAATCCTGAGTGGGTTGCCATTCTCTTCTCCAGGGAATCTTTCCGACCCAAGGATAGAACTTGAGTCTTCTGTGTCTCCAGCATTGCAGATGAATTGCAGATGACATTACCACTGAGCCACTGGGGAAGCTCCTGTTATCCTCCAAACCTGCTGGAAATGTTGGCATTTGACATCATTCCCCATCTTGTGTAAAATGCAGACACAGTTCTGCAGTCATTTCTCAAGTCAGACATGGTCTAATAATAATATTTAAATTATGATAGTTTCTGTTCATAGCCTGGCTAAAGATTCTGAAAATTCAACTTCTTCCTTTGTAAAGCTTCAGTCTAGGGCTGCCAGATTTTGGAGACTTCTCAGGACTAGGTTTGTAATTTAACACCTGTTGTGCAATCATTTCACTGAAGCCTTTGTTTTATCTCCCCAACAATCCTCAGTTTGGCCCGGATCTCAGGAACATTTATGATGGCCATGTTGCCCTCGCCCACCTGTGTTAGGTTTCTCCTCCTCCCTTTATCTGCCTTTTCCACACAAGAGGACAATCCAAAGTGTGTGTCATTTAGGTGTCACCAGTTCTGTGAGACGTGAAAAGCTCAGCCAGTTAACATAAAACAAAATCCTGGCAGTTTCATGGAATCACATTTCCCTGCTGCAAAGAAAGTTGAGAAGAGGGGCAAGGTAGCTTAGAGTGGAAGTTTGAATGAGGACACTTTGTCCATGAATGGAAACTCTACTTTCTTTGTTATTTTAACAGGCTGTGTCTGTTCTCCTTGAAAGAAATTGTATGAGAGAAGATTGGATTAAGTAGTTTTTATTTTATTTCAAAGCACTTGTACACTTTTCCAAAGATCAACTTACTTAGCCAAGTAATAAACTCTTGTTTTACAATAATACTAGTGTATATTATATCACTCTAGCTTACTACAAAATACAGAATTAGAGTTGGGAAACAAAACATTTGTTTCTTTGGTGAATGAGGCATATATTATTACCTATTCACTCTGCCAGATATAACTTGAACCTTTTAAGCTATTCAAAGGAAAACCCAACTAGTTAATCTGCTTTAGGAGGGAAGAAAAATAGCTCTGCACCTACTCAGCCTCTTTTGTATTTTTAAAAAATCTTAGCCTTTTTCAGTCCAAAGAAAGTCTAAGTTTATATTATCTTTGCATGTGTATCTTTTGAAAAGTTAAAAAATGTGATTTGCATGTTTTCCAGTTTTGCTTTCACATTTTTTAGAGGATTGTAGTTTCACAGTGGCTGAATGAGTTCATTAAACCAAATATTCATTTGGCTTTTTATTTCTCATCACACAGAAACCAGAGTGTGCAAATCATAAAAAACTTTGATTAAAATATAGTTTACTTTCCATTACTCAAACCACCCACACTTATGATTATTATTTGCCCATTTTTAAACTGTAGTATTACAGTTTGCATTGTTACATATACTTCTAAAACTTTTCTTTTAAAAATTTAATAGTTGTTTCCACACTGCTATATGAAGACAGAATCAATCCATTTTTCTATTCTCTATTCAATTAACTTAATTTTTTTGTTGTTGTTGTTTTTTTGTTTACATTGTTTAGCACTCTGTATTTTACTTCAGGAAAAGAATTAGTTCCCATACTTTTTCTTAAGTGTGACTTTGAAAAAAATTCATGTATTTCCAATTAATGTCATTTAAAAAAATTCTATTGGCTTGTTTACTATCTCTTGATGGAGTCATAGTCTATGGTGGTCACTATTGCTTTGTTGAAAAAACAGAGAAAAAATTTGTGGGTGGTCTCAGCAGGTACATGTTAACCACTTGATTTCTATTTCCACTAAATGCTTCAGGTTAAGTGATTATTTCAGTCCGAAATGACGCTTTCAGACATGTTACTACAGGTGAAGGGACCAAACCAAACATCACGTTCAGTCATCTCCACACGTTGCTTGCTGGATCATCAAGAGACATGACATCTGTATGAATCAAACTGGTAATGACATGTCAATGCTTCCTGAATGGCAATAGATGCTGGCACAAAAATGTCTCATCGTCCCAAATTGTCCCTTTTATTAAATCCTCAGAAGATTTGGGGAATTCTTCGGTTTTGAAGAAAGCAGTCACTCTCAGGTCCACATGGCTTCATCTGACCCTTAGAAGAATGTATTTCCCTGTTTGGTTCCCTGAGAAAGCATACTTTTTTCTCTTTACACTCTAAAGTGACTCTGTGCATCTTTACACAGGAAAAAAACTAGTGAAATGACCACACAGGAATACAGGTGAGAGCTCTCTCAAGTTCTGTTTCAAGTCTTAGATCAACTGCATGTAATTGTGTTGTTAGTGGGCATTCAGGCAGAAACAGAGAAGTTAAGGATTCTGAGTCTGGCAATCAGATTTCAGAAGCCCCAAGTTAACATTGGTCTAGTGCCTCTTGACCTGAATGCTGATCTTTTCAAGCTGTTGAGGTTCCTCAGAGATTAGCAGATTAGCAGTTAGTGTCTAATGAAGTGGGATTCTTTCACCAGTGGACTGGCGGTAAATGGTTTCATCTAGGTGAAGGGCTACCCTGTTCACAGTTTAAACAGGTAAATCTAGCCCTCAGCCATCTCAAGCTCTTCTCCGTGATACTCTACTGAGCAGAGGTAACTTGCATTCACTAATATAAGGCATTTTCTAAGAAGCCCATTCTTAGACGTCCCCATGTAAAAATATGGGCTCTCATAGGACTCTTTTGAGATAAACTTGAACTTTCCTCCACACTCCAGCATTTGATTACAGTTATGTCAGTGATAAAATACTTCCAGAAGGTTTGGGGAAGGAGAGTTGGCCAAAAGTGAGCACTGCAGCTGCCCCTGGATTTTTTCCGAGCTAGATGATTTGTTTAGTAAGCGCGCTTGCCTTTGTACGGATGCTATTTCTTATTTCCTACTGGATCCAAATCTACCTCCATCAGCCTTCAAACACGGATGGATAGTATACTCAAAGACCCCAGAACGAGTCTGCTGTTCCAGCTGGACCAAGCTAGTTGCCATTTTTTTCTTCTCTGAGGTTTCTGGACTCATGCCTCTCACTCCCAACTGTAAATCCAGGCTTTCTCAAAAGCCAGTAATTTGACTCTTCTGTTGGCTCTGGATTTCTCTTACATCCTTTTCCTAAGAAATGAATTTGGAAGACCCTAGCTGTGTGAGCTCTGGGAAAGGTCATGAAGTATACATAATTACAGGGAGAAATCCTGTTGGCTAATATATCAAAATATTAACCTGCCACACTGTTTGAACTTCTTTTTGAAGAAAAGATACATGAAGGACTTGCACAGAAAGAGGTCTCTAACCCCTAAGGTTCTTATCAACAAAGATACCAAAATCTTCTCATGACATAACCTTAGCTGGCAACCAGTTGTCTGTGTCTTCAGTTTGGCAATTCTTCTGAGACACAGATATTTCATTTTATTTAAATGGTGTCTCAAAGTTGTTTGATATATGTTCTCTGTATGGTCAAGTGGTAATATTTCTTAAAAGTAAATACAAACTATTTTTGACTCTTTAAGCACATAATTCAGCAACAGGTATACATGGTGGTGGGTCAGTCACTAAGTCATGTCCAACTCTTGTGACCCCAGGAACAGAGGAGCCTGGCAGGCTACAGCCCATGGGATTCTTCAGGCGAGAACGCTGGAGTGGGTTGCCATTTCTTTCTCCAGTGGATCTTCGCCACCCAGGAATCAAACCTGGGTCTCCTGCATTGTAGGCAGATTCTTTACCAACTGAGCTGCAAGGGAACGCACTGCAGGGATACATAGGTTCTTGAAAATATTTTGCATGTTTTTTTCCATTGGAGTCCGCCATTAGCAGAGTGGCTGTACAAGCTGGTACAACTTGGCATCTACTAATGACAAACATTTCCTATACTTAATACTGTCAATTGATAGATTTGTCTTGTCAATGTAAATAAGACACAATTTTATTGGAAAATTTTTAAAAAAATTTAAATTTTACATTTTAAAAATTAACATAGATTCTATATTAAAAATATTATTGAAAAAATGTTGAACTCATAACCCCTCTCTTGCTGCTGGTGAATTTAATGGGACCAAATGAGGACTAATTTAACTTGTATTCTCTAATTAATTGTATAAATCACTCAATTTGTGGTAGAAAATGGACCCACTTTAAGACCAAAGATAGAGATTCAAATTATTTCCCAACCAAATTGTATAGCCAATGGAACAGAAAAGCCAATAAAATACCTAAAAGCATAATTTGTGATTTCTGTACTGGTGATGAACTTGAAAAATTAGAGCATGCTTTGGAAAATAAGAATAAATATAAAAAAGGCTAATGGGCTTTGGCAGTGGTGTACCAAGGAGGAGTGGCCATGGATATAATCTCTCTTAGTGGGAAGGTATATATCACTGAACTCATTTAGAATTACCAGCACATGGTAATAATAAAATACAGACTTATATTTAGATGGTTTATTGTTGTTTTAAGATTCTCTGTGAATCATACAGTCCCTTAATGGGTAGATCACAGATGAATAATTGCGTCCTTCCCCTTTTGATACACAACTATATTTTGATTATCCAATATTTGGGGCATGCATTTTCTTGAATTTTGCTCACTAAATATGTGTGGGATCAACAAGTAACCATTTTGACTGAACCTACACAGGGTAAGATGTAGGACAAACTTATACCCTAGATGAGATAGTAAAGGAATTACCTGGTTTGGGCATTCCTTACATCATTAATTCTTCTTAGAAACAGTTTTGTACATCTGCTACATATTAAAGTGCTGTAGTAGATTCTGGGAATATAAAAATAAAAATCAGACCCAGTCCTTCTCATTGGCCTGTGGAAAGCCATAACCTGATAGGAATAAGAGACATCTATAAACAACAAATTATAAAATATGATGATGCATGCTGTGAGAACAATAAATAGAAAGTCTATGGAGGCCAAGAAAAAGGAGCAAATGATCTCCCTACTAAGGTAGAATAGCTGAAGTCCTGTAATTGAGCTCGATTTTGAAAGACAAAAATGAGTTGTCGGAGAAGGGAATTTTTTTTTCTGTAGTTACCATGTAGGGTGAAAAATTATTGGGTAACTTCTATGCCAGGCTTTACTAACTCAGTACTAGTATTTTCTTTGTAAAAGAGGATGTTTGGAGGTGGGATTCTGTGTCATGAAATCACCAAATAGTGGACGCACCAGCAATGCAGAAGGCAGCATCTTTATTTGGACAGTCTTCTGGTATCTTTCAACCCATATCCATTAGGTGATTAGCTGTCTAATACATACAGAAGACTGGCACTGCTTTGGTTTCTTCAGTTGATACATTCTAATAAAAAGAGGACATAGAGTCATTTCCACCAAATAAATGTACTTTAATCGTTAGAGAAAAAAATGAATGAACTCAGAGTTATTTTTAAATGCATGGATTCTGGTTTTTTTGGGGAAAAAAATAACCTCAATTTCCCAGTAGGGTTATAAAATACAAGTAACTAGAAAACGTCCATGCAGGTTGCAAAAAATTAAGTAGCACTGGAAATTGTCTATGGATACTAGTTTGCTGGATTTCCACTTCAGGAAAATACCTATTAAGATTATTACACCTTTGGTCACTGACATTGGATCATCTTTCAGGTAATCTAACTCTACCTCAAGATCTTGGCCATCATCCTCGAGAGCACTGCATTGTCTCACATCCCTCCAACAAGCAGTGTAGGCTCATGTAGCTCAGTGTCTAAAGATATTAATTACTATTATCCTTATTGACCAAAAAAAAAAAAAGTTCTTTTGACTCATTTCTAATTTCTTTTTCCAACTAGGAGGTTCCAGGTAAGCAAAAACAAAATGCTCATTCTCACCTTTCCTGGCTCTTTTTCTCCCCATTTCCATCTTCTCTCCCTACTGTTCATGGCCCATCTGGTTTCGACTTGAGTCAAAAGCTCACACATCCAATTCCAGTAAGAGTTTGGCAAGCAAAGTCACTGTTTAGACACACCTCTGAAATGCTAGCACTGGCAATTCTCCACTATGGTTATGCCCATGGAGATAGTAATTTTTATTCTCTGCTTGCTTTCTCATCTTCAAATTCAAACTCATTAAAGATGTGTGGTTCCTGCTGTAAAAGATCTTCTCTGTTGATGTGCAAGGGTGTAAATGGCTTTTATACTAGCAGTTCTATCTGATATGTTTCAAAATACCATTTGAATGCATTTTTAATGGAAAATACAAATATTTGCCAATCCATGTTTAAGCAGGAAAAAGAAACCTTTATTCATGAAATATTCCACTTCCCATTTTGTTTGTTGGGCTTTAGGTGTCTAATTCTGGGCACAGCTGGTTTCTAAGCTTTTTAAGAGGCTCTGTCCTAGAAAACAGACATTTTCACCAAATTGCCATTAGGCAGAGGGTGAGTTTTTCTTCACTTCAGCACTCTTTCGGATTTGGTTTCTTTTTTGTTCAGGTGCAAATGTCTGAAGCAACCTTCCAAACCTTGAACAGAAAATAAAAATATTTTGCCATTCAAACACAGCAACAAAAGCAAAGAAAGAGTCTTGCTTTTCTTACTTTCTGAGCCTGTAAGAAGCAGTTCCACACTGTCCCCTCAGTGGAGTCTGATCCCAAACAGCACACGGCAGGCCAATTGCCAACCCGGTGGTGTAGAGGAACATTGGCAGGAGCTGGCTTTGGCAAAAGATCTGCTTCTTTCTCACCTAAAGCTATTACAAGCTTCCCGTGGTATCTGTTCTGTGTGATTTGTTGCCTATCATTCTGTCCTAAGCAGGGCCACTTTTGAATCTACCTGCTTGAGGGGAATATGATAGACCCTTCAATTACTTTATCTTATCACAGGCTGTTCTGCCACTTCTTTTCTGTTTTAAAGTTTATCTGTTAGGTTTTGAAGCTAGAAAACTATCAGAAGAATCAGTTTATCATACTACTCATCAATATTTGGGCCACCTTGTAAATGGCCATTCTTGAATGCCCTTGTGTCTTCCAAATCTGTGTGGACTGCTTGTAAGCATTCAAAGTGGACACAGACCTTAGACTTAGATCATTCTGGCAGGAGCATGTTGGCAAAATATCAGAAGCTTGTACATTCTTATTTTGGTTCTATTTTAATGAACAATTTTTATCTGAAAAATCAAAACAACTATGCCAATCTCATAGCTCACTGAGATTGTCCTCAGCTAATCAATGGTGTAATAGATAAGCAGTTAGCCTCTGTAATCAATTATAACTTAGTTTAATTCTTGGCCTTGTAAATTTCCAAGCAATTCTGGGCAAATAACCACTTTTAATCTCAACTGTATTATCTCTAAAGAGGGTGGACAGAAAATAAAAGTTATAGCATTGGGCTATTGTAAAGATTAGATTATATGCTATAAATCACATATAGTACTTTGGATATAGCCTAGCTCTTCATACTCAATGGAGTTGATGATGAAGATGATGATGATAATTGATGATGTGACTCCAGCTAGTATTAAACCAGTTTTCCTTAGGTTATTCTGCTTTTGGCCACTATGTGACAAAGTCATAATGAAATAATAGATTAGAGCTGTGAATGCAATCTTCTGTCATTTCTTCATTTACTGATGCAAAAACTAAGACTTAAACTAGTTAAGCAAGAGCCTTAGATTTCATAATTAGCTCAGATCCAAGAATAAACCCTTGATTCCTTATGCAGGGTCTCCCAAGTCCTTGTTTATCCCTCTACATTTTATTGTTTCTCTAACTGACAACTTCCTTTGTCCTTTGCCCCAACAATAAAAAGCATAAATTTTACTGATGGAAAGCAGATACTAAGGCCATATTTAGAGGAGAAGGAGAGGAGAAGGGAAGAGGAAGAAAAGGGAAGAGAGAAAATTCTAAACTCCCTAATCTGCTGCAAGCTCATTAAAATCTACCCTTGTTAGGTCTCCAAGAAAGATGAGTTGGGATAAGGACTAAGAATATCTTGGTATTCATTACTGGCTAGGTCTGTACTCCAAGTTGTGTGTGTGGTCAGTCACTCAGTTTTGTCTGACTCTTTGCAACTCCATGGACTGTAATCTGTCAGGCTCCTCTCTCCATGGAGTTTTCCAGGCAAGAATACTGGAGTGGGCTGCCATTTCCTACTCCAGAGGATCAAACCCACATCTCTTGTGTCTCCTGCACTGACAGGTGTATTCTTTTTTTTAAATTAAATTTATTTATTTTAATTAGAGGCTAATTACTTTACAATATTGTATTGGTTTTGCCATACATCAACATGAATCTGCCACGGGTGTACATGTGTTCCCAATCCTGAACCCCCCTCCCACCTCCCTCCCCATACCATCCCTCTGGGTCATCGCAATGCACCAGCCCCAAGCATCCAGTATCGTGCATCGAACCTGGACTGGCGACTCATTTCATATATGATATTATACATGTTTCAATGCCATTCTCCCAAATCATCCCACCCTCTCCCTCTCCCACAGAGTCCAAAGGACTGTTCATACATCTGTGTCTCTTTTGCTGTCTCCCATACAGGGTTATCGTTACCATCTTTCTAAATTCCATATATATGCGTTAGTATACTGTACTGGTGTTTTACCATGGCATCACCTGAGGTACTGGAAGTTAGGCTGGATCATATACAATCTGCAAAGACTTTTTGTTCCTATTCTAGAAGCATTCTTGAGTGTATTTCTTTAACCTTATCCCAAGGTTCAGTCTGCTTTCTGTTTTGTCTTGTGTGGTAGGACTGTTCACCAACAGAAAGTCATGCCCACCAAATTTCTTTGTCCTTCCCAACTCTGTTGCTAACTGTTGCAGGTAATCTCAGGTAGTCTCTTTCCCAGCCCCACTGGGGTAAGGGTGGCCAATGAGATAACGAATGAGATACCTACTGTAGAGCTTTAAAGAAGGTTTTTGCTATCTCATAAAAGGAAATAACAGGAGAGTTCATGCTCCATTTTTAAAAATTTTGTATACGAATATTGTGTTTGGAGCTAAAGCAGACATTTTTCCCCCACAAGGCAAAAATAATGATGACAATAGTTCAGAATAGTGGAGTGGAAAGAGAGAAAGAAACTGACTCACTGAAAAATATCGTGGAATCACTGACCTATCTTGAGTCTACACATTCCCAGTCTTATTAACAATAACTGTTATATGTCATTATTAGTTCAATTCTCTGTTACTTGTAGCCAGTATTATTTAGAAGTGACACCTTTAGATAGTGGGGAATTAGGGATGTGGGTGGCATCTTCACCTGAGTGGAGTAAGATTCCACATTATTCTTAACCCTATCAGCCTCAGAGAACAGAAGAATTGGAAATCTACAAGGCAATTCATGGAGGTGGTTTAAAGGTAATTCAGAGAGCAAAGAGATTTATTATCTCAGTATAGGTCTAATTATAATATGGTTAATCCTACCATAAGAAGCTTTACTTACCAGCACAATGAATCATCTGCCTTTAAGAAACAGTCTTGAACCATCTAAAAATCAGTGTTTTAGAGTTTCAGTGAGCTTAAAGGTAAGGGGGAATGCTTAATTGATTATCTTGAAGGTATTTCTTAAGTTTCGGATACTTTATATCCGAAGTTGTATTTCATTTGCTTAGCTGCTTTTTCATATTACCAGCTGACTCTTAATGAAAAGCCCGGTAGAACATAGTGTTTTTGAGGACCACTAAGGAACAATTAATTCATTACTGTACAAATCTATTTTGAAAGTACTGTGCACATGTATTTTGAAAGTACACTGTAAAATTTCTTTAAAATCTGTTTGTTATAAACTTTTTGGAAAGTAATTTAAAATGTAAATGCACTTTGGCCCTACAGCTACACTTTAAGGTACCCTGGGTATACGCGCTGTGTTATTAAATATTAAAGATGACTACAGTTATCCCCTCCCTTTAACTTTAGGCTGGCTGTAGTAGATTCCTTGTCCAGTAGAAAGAGGCAATATTATAGAATTTCTAGGTTTAGGTCTTAACATATCTTGCAGTTTCCATCTGATTCTCTTGGAACATTCTTTCTTGAGCTCTGCGTTTGCTGTGTAAGATGCTAACTACTCTGAGACTGCCATGCTGAAAAGTGTACATGAAGGCATTCCTGTCACTTGCCCCAGCTTTCCAGCCATCCTTGTCAAGGTGCCAGTCATGAGAGGAAATTCACCTTGTACCCGAGACCAGCATATTTGGCATCTAAACACCACTGAGTAATTTCCGTTCATGTTGTGTGAAACAGAAGAATCACCCAAGATTCCTGACATTCAAACACTTGAGAGAAAAATAAATAAATGATAATTTTAGGCTGTTAAATTCTGTGGTAGTTTGTTATGCACCAATAGATTCTTGTAGCACGTAAGCACAAAAATGATCATTGACTGTATTAGTTGTAGAAATTAAGACCTGGAAACATTTTGAATTCCATTAACAAGGGACTAGTTAAAAATTTTGTAGCAAACTCACAAAAGAAACCACCATATATCTGACTGTTGAAATAATGACTGGGATAAATACATGTATTTATGTAAAATAATGTCCATGGTGTATGAAGTCAATACTATTCTAGGTGGAAAACATCATTATAGATTGTATGAATTCACACACAGAGAAATGTTTAGATAGATAAGTGTGTGCATGCTTGTCATAAACATATATGTACAAATCTGTTAATGACGTCAACATTATGGGAATGAATCCCCATCTCTCCCACCCTCTGCCAATTTTCTTAGTGCTATTACAGATAATTTTGTTATTTTTGTTTGTTTGTTTCCATTGCTTAAGAGTACATATACATCGAGAAAATTTACAAATCAGCAAAAGGTGGCAAAAAAGTAGATATTGAAATTCCATGACAAACCTGGACGACATTTTAAAAAGCAGAGACATCACTTTGCCAACAAAGGTCTGTATAGTCAAAGCTATGGTTTTTCCAGTAGTCATGTATGGATGTGAGAGCTGGACCACAGAGAAGGCTGAGCACAGAAGAATTGATGCTTTTGAACTGTGATACTGGAGAAGATGCTTGAGAGTCCCTTGGACAGCAAGGAGATCAAACCAGTCAATCTTAAAGGAAATCAACCCTGAATATTCATTGGAAGGACAGATGCCGAAGCTGAAGCTCCAGTACTTTGGCCACCTGACGCAGAGAGCCAACTCACTGGAAAAGATCCTTATGCTGGGAAAGATTGTGGGCAGGAGGAGAAGCGGGCTACAGAGGAGGAGATGGTTGGATGGCATCACTGACTCCATGGGCATGAATTTGAGCAAACTCTGGGAGATAGTGAAGGGCAGGGAAGCCTGTCATGCTGTAGTCCATGCGGTTGCAAAGAGTTAGACATGACTGAGCGACTGAACAAAAACAAAAATTCTACTCAAAGATATCCTTTGTATTCTAGGCTTCTTTTATGCACATTTCATTTTAAGTGGGGTTGAAGTGTTGAACTGCTTCACATCTTTTATATGTTTAGGTTTTCCAGATTTAACATCATATCATCTGCAAATAATTATTTTGCTTTCTCCTTTCCAAGTTGTACTAGCTAGACAGGACACTGTTCAATAGTAATGGTGTCTTCCTGTAGTTTTGGATTAAATCCCACAGTGTCTTTTGGACCAGACTTGATAGTCTCCATCATGTTCAGGAAGCATTTTTATTTTTATATATTAAAAGCTTATACTAGCTAATGGTTCTTGGATTTTTCTGTAGCCTTCTGGGGTATGCAATTGGAAAGATTGTATTATTTTTCATATTTAACTTGTCTATGTGATAAATTTTATTAATAGATTTCATGATGAATAGTCTGATTCTTGGACTGAAGACCATTTTGCTGTTGTCTGTTTAAGAATTTCCAAGTCTGCAGTCATAAAGAATTGGATACACAGATTTCCATTCAGTGTATCTTTGTCAGTTTTTGTTTTCAGAATAATTCTTGCTTTATAAAAAAGCAAATTGACAACTTTCCTTCTTTTAAAATCTGCTTATCAGTAATTTTTTAACACAGACATTATCTGTGTCTTGAAAAATTAAAATTAGTGTAACAGCATCTGTCTCTGGAGATGCTTTTCTATTTGTGCTGAGTTTTTGTGAGTCCCCTCCCTTTTTTTGTTTGTTTTATCAAATTTTTTTCTTTAAAAATTTTACTGAATTAGTTTTGGTTATTTATAAGGTTTTTTTTTTTTAAAGAAAATTTGTCTGTTCTCTTGAGATTATTAAAGCAGCAATTGTTCTTAGAAGAATCTCATTTAAAATATATGCTTCAAGATACATAAGAAAAAAAGTAAAATATATGCTATCTCTGTTAAAATATATCCTTTCTATATTTTGAAGTAATTTGATTAATCAGTTTTTTTCCTATGTCATTGTTTATACAAGCCTCAGAGTTTTCATTTCCATAATTTTGCTTTGTAGCTATTTCTGCTTGACTCTCTCTTAATTACTTCCTTCTGAATTATTTAGGCTTTGCTTATTTTTTTTCCTTCCTATCTTTTTGAGCTCTTCTTGTGCTCTCAAATCACTGTAGATGGTGACGGCAGCCATGAAAGTAGAAAATGATTGCTTCTTGGCAGGAAAGCTATGACAAACCTAGACAGTGTGTTAAAAAGCAAAGACATCACTTAACTGACAAAGGTCCATCTAGTCAAGGCTATAGTCTTTCCAGTAGTCATGTACAGATGTGAAAACTGGATAATAAAGAAGGCAGAAAGCCAAATAATTGATGCTTTTGAACTGTGGTGCTGGAGAAGACTCTTGAGAGTCCCTTGGACAGCGAGGAGATCAAAGCAGTCAACCTTAAAGGAAATCAGTCCTGAATATTCATTGGAAGGACTGATGTTGAAGCTTAAGTTCCAATATTCTAGCCACCTGATGCGAAAAGTTAACTCGTTGGAAAAGACCCTGATACTGGGGAAGATTGAAGGCAGAAGGAGAAGAGGGTGACAGAAGATTAGATGGCTGGATGGCATCACCAATTCATTGGACATGAACTTGCATAAACTCCAGATGGTGAGGAACAGAGCAGTCTGGTGTACTGCAGTCCATAGGGTTGCGAAGAGTTGGACACAGCTTGGTGACTGAACAGCAACAAAATCTTTTAAGCAAACCTTTTAAATATTTCATTTATTTTATAAATAATGAAAATGACATTTGCTCAATATAGCTTTAATTGCATCTCATAAGTCTTATGTGAGTGTGTTTTTCTTTTCTTTCTGTTAACATTGACCCATTTTCTGCTTGACTAAATATTATTTATAAAATGAGTATAAAGATTTCCAAGTGTTTAGGTTTTATCGATGTTATTTTCTCTTCCTTTTACTTCCTTAAAGATCTTGAGATATGGTCACTTAGGTAAAAATTGTAAAGTTGAAATTGTAGTTTCCTTAAACCAACTGCTCAAATTTAATAATAACACTATATGAACATATCCATCTATTTAGAATATAACAGTCCTCCACTCCTCGTCCCACTCCTGCTTAACTCTATCCTCAGTAATTTAACTTGGAGATAAATCCCCCCAATTTTTTCTTTGTTATTACTACATGTTTGGAAGGGAAAATGTTCTAAACAACCTTCTTGAATTTTTTAAAGCACCTGAATAGAGTATATTCTGGGTTTAAATACATCTGAGGATATCTTTGCATTTTTTTTTCCATATAGGAATTATAATGTGGCTGAGTATAGAATAGAGAACATATTGCTGTTCCTGTTTTGTTGACGTTACTTCACTTTTTTTTGTTGAGTGATTTACAGTGTTGTATTAGTTTTATTGGTTGATGCACAACGTGCTGCTGGTTTCAGGTGTATAGCAAAGTGATTCAGATATATATATATATACATGTATTCTGTTGTTTCAGACTCTCTTCCCTTATAGGTTATTATGAAATATTAAGTATAGTTCCCTGTGCTCTAAAGTAGATCCTTTTTTGTTATCAATTATATATATAATAGTGTTTATATGTTAATCCCAAACTCCTAACTTAATCATGGCCCTCTTCCTCCTTTGCCAACCACAAGTTTGTTTACTATGTCTGTGGGTCTATTTCTAATTTGTAAATAAGTTCATTTGGATCATTTTAAAATTGAATTTAATATGGATCAAAAATTGGAAGCCAATATGATCATTTCTGTATCTTGTGACTAATCATTTTATTGCTGTTGAATGTTGAAGAGATATTTAGATTTACAATTCAAACATTTAATTAGGTTAATTCAAATGGATGATTCCTTTCCTTAATTTTGTTCTTAATATATAAACAAGAGAGTTTATTAATCTATATATCAAGTCTTTTCTTTGAAGATGAGACTTTTGAATTTTATTTATATTTTTATTTATTTTTTCTTTTTTTTAAAATTTTATTTTATTTTTAAACTTTACAATATTGTATTGGTTTTGCCAAATATTGAAATGAATCCGCCACAGGTATACATGTATATGTATTCTTTTTTATTTTTAAATATTATTATTGAAGTGAAGTGAAAGTTGCTCAGTCATGTCTGATTCTTTGTGACCCCATGGACTGTAGTTCACAGAATTCTCCAGGCCAGAATACAGGAGGGGGTAGCTTTTCCCTTCTCCAGGGCATCTTCCCAACCAAGGGATCGAACCCAGGTCTTCCACATTGCAGGCGGATTCATTACCAGCTGAGCCCCAAGGGAAGCCCAAATATTATTATTACTGTAATGAAAATGTTTTATTAAAATTTTTTTCAATATTTTAAAATGCACAATTCATTAGTATTTAACTCAATTTAAATGCAACTCACAATTGATATAAAATATTCTCTTAAGCCACTTCCCACAGTTTTCTTACATCTATCATCATAGATTATTTTGTTGATTCCAGAAGGTTCATATAAATGGGATCATACAGAATGTGTTCTTTTGGGACTAGCTTCTTTCATTCGGCATAATATGTGTAGATTCATCCATGTTGATGTGTATCAGTAAGTCATTTTATTTCACTTCTGAGTTGTGTTCCATTATATGATACAGCACAACTTGCTCATCTTTCCTGCTCTTGATAGACATGTAGAGGTTTGTAGCTTTTTACTGTTTTGACTGAATTTTCTAGGAACATTCTTGTACAATTCAGATTATGCATGTATGTTATACAAGCCGTTATTATAAATGTATATTTCCATTTCTCTTAGTTCCACATAAGCGTGAAACTGCTTTTAACATAGATGTACACTTATCTTTATAGAAAATCATCATTCCAAGTATCTAAAATATTTTACCATTTAATACTCTCACTAACTACGCGTGAAAGTTCCAACTGATCTACACCACCACCTGATCTATAACATCAGGACTTTGGGAGAGGGAATATGTCAGGCTTTTTGTGGATGTTGAATGGTCTTTCATTGTTAAAGTGTGCATTTCCCTTATGTCAAGAAATTTGACCACCTTTGTGAGTGCTTATTGCCCTTCAATTATTTTCTTTTGTGAACTTTCTTTTCAGGTTATTTTCAGTTTTTTAATGGTTGTTTAAATCTTCCTTGATAATGTGTAGAAATTCTTTATATGTTCTGAATATAATTTGTCAGATAGATATTTGCAAATATTTTTTCCAGAGAGTGTTTTTAAGTGGACTTTCTATCTAGATAAGTTCTATAAACTACACATACAATTATGCCCAAAGGCAATTTTGTATTCAGTTTCTTACTAAGTAGTCAATTCATGAACCCACCTTCCCTTTATGAGTATATTATTTTTTTTTAAATCAAGCTTAACATTTATTTCCTTCAACATAATTTTAAGTTAACTGTTGTTTTTGCTTCAATGCAGTTTTATATTTTGTTTTCTTCTATTATCTTTTCATAAAAGTTCTTATTGTTTTCTGATGTAGCAAGTGTTTTATAAAATTTTCTATCTGGAGAGGAATTGAGATGCAGCTACTGTTCTGGATTTTCGTACAGACTGATACGAGGATAACCTAGCTTTAAAGCATGGCTGCTTTGAGGGGCTTGCCCAAACATGAATACAATGAGGCCTATGAGGCTCCCTCATAGACCATGAAGAGCTGACTCATTAGGAAAGACCTTGATCCTGGAAAGGATTGAGGGCAGGAGGAGAAGGGGACAACAGAGGACAAGATGGTTGGATGTCACCACTGACTCAATGGACATGAGTTTGAGCAAGCTCTAGGAGATGGTGGATAGGGAAGCCTGGTGTGCTGTAGTCCATGGGATCTCAAAGAGTTGGACATGACTGAGTGACTGAACGACAACAATGTGGACCACTAAACTTATTCACACTGGTTGAAAACACCTCAGTGCAAAAAATGGAAGTCATTGGAAATGGAGGCCATATTTGTCTATTTGCTTAAATAATAGTAAAACCGAGGTTACAGCTAAAATGTAGGTTAAATGTAGGTATATATGTGAATATATATAAATCATTGAGAGTTACTATTATAACGATAAAAATAAGAATCTCTTTTGTGACATCTTATAATAAATTTTCACAAGGCTGATATGAGACTTTCTTCCCTGGAGTGAAATTTATCCAGTGGGACTCATTATGTTATTTTTGAGTCTGAGATGCCTTGTACCTAATCTAATTTATGTTACTAATTAAATTAATGACATAAAAAAGACTGTGATTTTAAACTTTTTGCTCATTTTGAGTCATTTTCGGTTATTCATTTTTACGATTAGTGGCTATGCTGCATAGACACAAAGGGACTAAAATTCTAGAAATACATTATTGTTACAATTTACTTTAAAGAAGTGTCATTTTTGCATTCCAAATACTGTAACCTCTTTAAAATTCAAAAACTACAGAAAAAACATATCACAATGAACTATCAAGTAAAATAAAAATAGAATTTCTTTTGTATTATGTGCATAATTATCCAGAAATTTCTCTTAGATGCAAAAAATATATTTCTTAGTGGCTGATACAGCTCTTCCAAATCAACAATAGAATTGTTCAGAAAATTACAAGAACCATTTTAGAATCAAATAACTACACTTACATACATGTATAAAAACTAATTCTTGTCACCTACTATCTGTGTGTGCACATGTATAGCCTACATATGTCAGTTATGCTATGGTTTTGAAGTATTTTTGCTGACAAGTTAAAAGTTTATCAAGAATATTTCTCTGTTTACTTTGTTGAGGAGGGAATGGTAATACAACCAGCAGAAGCAAAATCTGAAAAGCATGGCAATTTTAAAAATTGACACTATTTAAACAGTGTGGTTCCTTCCTTGTATTTCTAAATATCTCAATAGATGATTGCAAATTCATTGATTTGGTTATGAACCCTGGGGATATTCTTATTTTTTTCTGGGAAGATATTCTCCTAGGAATCAATTTAAGCATATATTTTTCTCTATGGTATGCATCATAATAGCCATTAACAATCAGTGATATCATCAGCATCTCTTCTTTACTGATGACTAAATTTTTTTTAAAAAAGCTTTCAGTTGTCATATTCTTATGCAATATATTTTTATATAAACTAAAGTTATTTGTATATTTATATACCTAAGTTAAATATCAAATCACTATGGTTAGACGATAAAAATGAATGCCCAGAGATATGCACGGATGAAAAATTCCTTAATGATTTGGTTTTACAAATCATTTGTAATTTACTCATTTGTTTTGAGTTTGTAAATGAGTATTTACAAGTGTAAATCTTTCAGGATTTGAAATCTACAAATGTACTTTTGTACAAATGTACAAATGTAAACTCATTTGTTTCAGTATTTTTCCCTGCAAGACAGTGCAATACATAGGAGTTGTCTAATTTAGACTGCTGCTGCTACTGCTGCTAAGTCGCTTCAGTCGTGTCCAACTCTGTGCGACCCCATAGATGGCAGCCCACCAGGCTCCTCCGTCCCTGGGATTCTCCAGGCAAGAACACTGGAGTGGGTTGCCATTTCCTTCTCCGGTGCATGAAAGTGAAAGTGAAGTCGCTCAGTCGTGTCCGACTCCTAGCAGCCCCATGGACTGCAGCCTACCAGGCTCCTCCGTCCATGGGATTTTCCAGGCAAGAGTACGAACGTGGGTTGCCATTGCCTTCTCCAATTTACTAGTGTTCTACAATTAACTGTGGGATTTGGGACAAGTTAGTTAAATTGTTGAACCTTGCTTTCCTCATTTGTAAATATAAGCACAACAATGCACACTATTTATGAAGATAACTACAAATATGTATGAAGACTAATTTACATAGATACCATGTTCCATAGGGCTTCCCAGGAAGCACTAGTAGTAAAGAACCCACCTACCAATGCAGGAGATGTAAGAGACGTAGGTTCGATGTCTGGATCGGAAAGATCCCCCAGAGAAGGGCATAGCAACCCACTTCAGTATTCTTTTCTGGAGAATCCCATGAGCAGAGGAAGCTGGCAGGCTACAGCCCACAGGGTTGCACAGAGTTGGACATGACAGACTCTACACATGGACATCATCAGATGGTCAACACCGAAATCAGATTGATTATATTCTTTGCAACCAAAGATGGAAAAGCTCTATACAGTCAACAAAAACAAGACCAGGATCTGACTGTGGCTCAGATCATGAACTCCTTATTGCCAAATTCAGACTGAAATTGAAGAAAGTAGGGAAAACCACTAGACCATTCAGGTATGACCTAAATCAAATCCCTTATGATTATACAGTGGAAGTGACAAATAGATTCAAGGGACTAGATCTGATAGATAGAGTGCCCAATGAACTATGGAATGAGGTTTGTGACATTGTACAGGAGACAGGGATCAAGACCATCCCCATGGAAAAGAAATGCAAAAAACCAAAATGGCTGTCTGGGGAGGCCTTACAAATAGCTGTGAAAAGAAGAGAAGTGAAAAGAAAAGGAGAAAAAGAAAGATATAAACATATGAATGCAGAGTTCCAAAGAATAGCAAGGGGAGATAAGAAAGCCTTCCTCAGCGATCAATGCAAAGGAAAAGAGGAAAACAACAGAATGGGAAAGACTAGAGATCTCTTCAAGAAAATTAGAGATACCAAGGGAACATTTCATGCAAAGATGGGTTCAATAAAGGACAGAAATGATATGGACCTAACAGAAGCAGAAGATATTAAGAAGAGGTGGCAAGAATACACAGAAGAACTGTACAAAAAAGATCTTCACCACCCAGATAATCACGATGGTGTGATCACTGACCTAGAGCCAGACATCCTGGAATGTGAAGTCAAGTGGGCCTTAGAAAGCATCACTACGAACAAAGCTAGTAGAGGTGATGGAATTCCAGTTGAGCTATTCCAAATCCTGAAAGATGATGCTGTGAAAGTTCTGCACTCAGTATGCCAGCAAATTTGGAAAACTCAGTGGTGGCCACAGGACTGGAAAAGGTCAGTGTTCATTCCAATCCCAAAGAAAGGCAATGCCAAAGAATGCTCAAACTACCACACAATTGCACTCATCTCACACGCTAGTAAAGTAATGCTCAAAATTCCCCAAGCCAGGCTTCAGCAATACGTGAACCATGAACTTCCCGATGTTCAAGCTGGTTTTAGAAAAGGCAGAGGAACCAGAGATCAAATTGCCAATATCTGCTGGATCATGGAAAAAGCAAGAGTTCCAGAACAACATCTATTTCTGCTTTATTGACTATGCCAAAGCCTTTGACTGTGTGGATCACAATAAACTGTGGAAAATTATGAAAGAAATGGGAATACCAGACCACCTGACCTGCCTCTTGAGAAATCTGTATGCAGGTCAGGAAGCAACAGTTAGAACTGGACATGGAACAACAGACTGGTTCCCAATAGGAAAAGGAGTACGTCAAGGCTGTATATTGTCACCCTGCTTATTTAACTTATATGCAGAGTAAGTACATCATGAGAAATGCTGGACTGGAAGAAGCACAAGCCGGAATCAAGATTGCCAGGAGAAATATCAATAACCTCAGATATGCAGATGACACCACCCTTATGGCAGAAAGTGAAGAGGAACTAAAAAGCCTCTTGATGAAAGTGAAAGTGGAGAGTGAAAAAGTTGGCTTAAAGCTCAACATTCAGAAAACGAAGATCATGGCATCTGGTCCCATCACTTCATGGGAAATAGATGGGGAAACAGTAGAAACAGTGTCAGACTTTATTTTTGGGGGCTCCAAAATCACTACAGATGGTGACTACAGCCATGAAATTAAAAGACGCTTACTCCTTGGAAGGAAAGTTATGACCAACCTAGATATCATATTGAAAAGCAGAGACATTACTTTCCCAAGAAAGGTCCGTCTAGTCAAGGCTATGGTTTTTCCTGTGGTCATGTATGGATGTGAGAGTTGGACTGTGAAGAAGGCTGAGTGCCGAAAAATTGATGCTTTTGAGCTGTGGTGTTGGAGAAGACTCTTGAGAGTCTCTTGGCCTGCAAGGAGATCCAACCAGTCCATTCTGAAGGAGATCAGCCCTGGGATTTCTTTGGAAGGAATGATGCTAAAGCTGAAACTCCAGTACTTTGGCCACCTCATGCGAAGAGTTGACTCATTGGAAAAGACTCTGATGGTGGGAGGGATTAGGGGCAGGAGGAGAAGGGGACGACAGAGGATGAGATGGCTGGATGGCATCACTGGCTCGATGGACGTGAGTCTGAGTGAACACCGGGAGTTGGGGATGGACAGGGAGGCCTGGCGTGCTGCGATTTGTGGGTTCACAAAGAGTCGAACACGACTGAGTGACTGATCTGAACTGAAGTGGAGTGACTTAGCACATAGCACATATTCCATAAATGGTGACTGCTCTGAATGATCTATATACCTGGGTGGAGGTTTTTTCATAAAATGCAAGAAAAACATTTAAAATTCATTTCTAAAAATGGTTGTTTATAAACACAAAAATGGTAGATAAGTAATTTTGGCTAACTGAAAGTCTGGGTGAACCCCGGGAGTCAGTGATGGACAGGGAGGCCTGGCGTGCTGTGATTCATGGGGTGGCAAAGAGTCGGACACGACTGAGCAATTGAACTGAACTGAACTGAAAGTACATATATGCAATCTTATTTTGAAAATGGAAAGTGTTCGACATATAATTATTCCCTGGTGTATGTAGTAAACATATCACAAATTTTATTTAAGAAAGACATTCACTGAATTTAACAAATAGTGAAATTAAGGGTTTCAGAGTACATATTTAAAATAATATAATTCAAATATCGCCAATTGTTTTTAGACTGTATTTTTTCCCCAGATTTACCTGATCACGGTTTGGGGGCAAATGAGTTTCTTGGAAATATGAAGTCTTGGACATCACTGTAGACTTACTGAATAAAAATTTTGAAATGCTTAACTTAGTGTTATAAAATTTATTTTGAAAAGGGGAACTATATATTTCTAGAACTTTTTACACTTAGGAAAGGTTTGGCGAGCATTACATCGAAAATTGCATCTAAGTTATATGCCTATAAATAAGAAGTAATTAATTTAAAGTTATCAGAAATGGAAAGAACTTTTATACTAAATAACTTCATTCAGTTGGTCAGTTGTCTCATTCAGGGTTACATTTCAAAGATGGTAGTTGCATGAAAAATCTGTAATGTTTCTTAGACCAAATATTTCATATAGAATTTCTGGGGGTTTTTATAGGTGATAAGGTATTGCTGGTACATGTACTAAAATTGTCCATGTTTAAATAACCTCCCCATGCTTAATGGAATGAGACGTTGGGATCCAATGGAGTACTTTTTTGGGTATTTGAAAGAAACCTTGATGAAAATGGTGGCCTAGCCAACAAGTATAACTGGGACCTTCTACCAGAATAAGAACAAGGATTAGACTTTTCAAAACAGACTGTTAGCTACCTTGCTTTTGCCTAGTATCAAAATAGTATGTATAGCTGGGTAATATTCCATTGCATATATGTGCATTAGAAAGGAACAAAACTGTGCCATTTGCAGAGATGTGGATGGACCTAGAGATTTCATACAGAGTGAAGTATGATAGAAAGAGTAAAACAAATATTGCATATTAATGCATATATGTGGAACCTAGGAAATGGTACAGGTGAATATATTTGCAAAGCAGAAATAAACACAGATGTAGAGAATAAATGTATGGACACTAAGTTGGGGAAAGGTGGAAGTGGGAGGAATTGAGAGATTGACATATATACACTACCATGCATAGAATAGATAACTAATGAGAACTAATCTATTGCACAGGAAACTCTACCCAATGCTCTGTGGTGACCCAAATGGGAAAGAAATCCAAAAGAGGGGACATATGTATGGCTGAAAGTGAAGAGGAACTAAAAAGCCTCTTGATGAAAGTGAAAGTGGAGAGTGAAAAAGTTGGCTTAAAGCTCAACATTCAGAAAACGAAGATCATGGCATCTGGTCCCATCACTTCATGGGAAATAGCTGGGGAAACAGTGGAAACAGTGTCAGACTTTATTTTTCTGGGCTCCAAAATCACTACAGATGGTGACTGCAGCCATGAAATTAAAAGACGCTTACTCCTTGGAAGGAGAGTTATGACCAACCTAGGTAGCATATTGAAAAGCAGAGACATTACTTTGCCAAGAAAGGTCCGTCTAGTCAAGGCTATGGTTTTTCCTGTGGTCATGTATGGATGTGAGAGTTGGACTGTGAAGAAGGCTGAGCGCCGAAAAATTGATGCTTTTGAGCTGTGGTGTTGGAGAAGATTCTTGAGAGTCTCTTGGCCTGCAAGGAGATCCAACCAGTCCATTCTGAAGGAGATCAGCCCTGGGATTTCTTTGGAAGGAGTGATGCTAAAGCTGAAACTCCAGTACTTTGGCCACCTCATGCGAAGAGTTGACTCATTGGAAAAGACTCTGATGCTGGGAGGGATTGGGGGCAGGAGGAGAAGGGGAAGATAGAGGATGAGATGGCTGAATGGCATCAATACTCCATGGACGTGAGTCTGAGTGAACTCAGGGAGTTGGTGATGGACAGGAAGGCCTGGCATGCTGCGATTCATGGGGTGGCAAAGAGTCGGACATGACTGAGCGACTGAACTGCTGAACTGATATATATGTATGGCTGATTCTCTTTCCTGTACAGCAGAAAATAACACAACAATATAAAGCAATTATACTCCAATAAAAAATTTTAAAAGCAGTATGTATGTTCTTTTCTTCAATAATGTAGATTATAGCATTGCTGTTTCTGGGTCAGCAACTACAACTGATAACAAAAATCTCAGCCAAACACTGACAGAAACAATATGTTATTTATCTACTTTTCTAAGTCTTCATTTTAGTTCACCAGTCTGTGGCACACAGTATCCTAAGATGCTGCTCTCACTCCAGATGAGCTAGGGAGGAGAGCACAGTTAGGATAGGCTCTCTGGAGTGGGGCACTTTGATTTATTTCGGGGGATGAGGAGCAATGGCCATTCTCAAGTTTGGGTCGGTTTCTTTACAGCATGATCAGCGTTAACACACCAGCATTAAGCGTAATATCATGGATATGTTTCTACTGTTAAAATTCATTTGTCTATAAAATCAGATTATACACAGTACTGGTATGTGATGAAGTATTGAATTATCTATGCTATTTATAGTAGTAGTAGTGTTAGTCACTCAGTTGTGTCTGACTCTTTGCGACCCCATGGACTATAGCTCGCCAGACTCCTCTGTCCATGGGATTCTCCAGGCAAGAATACTGGAGTGACTGGCCATGTCCTTCTCCAGGGGATCTTCCTGACCCAGGGATCAAACCTGGGTCTCCTTCACTGCAGGCAGATTCTTTTTTTTTTTTTAAATGGGTTAATATCTTTATTATTTATTTATTTTTAATTTTATTTTATTTTTAAACTTTACATAATTGTATAAGTTTTGCAAAATATCAAAATGAATCCACCACAGGTATACATGTGTTCCCCATCCCGAACCCTCCTCCTTCCTCCCTCCGCATACCATCCCTCTGGGTCGTCCCAGTGCACTAGCCCCAAGCATCCAGTATCGTGCATCGAACCTGGACTGGCATCTCGTTTCATACATGACATCCCACATGTTTCAATGCCATTCTCCCAAATCTTCCCACCCTTTCCCTCTCCCATAGAGTCCATAAGACTGTTCTATACATCAGTGTCTCTTTTGCTGTCTCGTACACAGGGTTATTGTTACCATCTTTCTAAATTCCATATATATGCGTTAGTATACTGTATTGGTGTTTTTCCTTCTGGCTTACTTCACTCTGTATAATAGGCTCCGGTTTCATCTACCTCATTAGAACTGATTCAAATGTTTTCTTTTTAATGGCTGAGTAATACTCCATTGTGTATATGTACCACTGCTTTCTTATCCATTCATCTGCTGATGGACATCTAGGTTGCTTCCATGTCCTGGCTATTATACACAGTGCTGCGATGAACATTGGGGTACACATGTCTCTTTCCCTTCTGGTTTCCTCAGTGTGTATGCCCAGCAGTGGGATTGCTGGATCATAAGGCAGTTCCAGTTTTTTAAGGAATCTCCACACTGTTCTCCATAGTGGCTGTACTAGTTTGCATTCCCACCAACAGTGTAAGAGGGTTCCCTTTTCTCCACACCCTCTCCAGCATTTATTATTTGTAGACTTCTGGATCGCAGCCATTCTGACTGGTGTGCAATGGTACCTCATAGTGGTTTTGATTTGCATTTCTCTGATAATGAGTGATGTTGAGCATCTTTTCATGTGTTTGTTAGCCATCTGTATGTCTTCTTTGGAGAAATGTCTATTTAGTTCTTTGGCCCATTTTTTGATTGGGTCACTTATTTTTCTGGAGTTGAGCTGTAGGAGTTGCTTGTATATTTTTGAGATTAGTTGTTTGTCAGTTGCTTCATTTGCTATTATTTTCTCCCATTCTGAAGGCTGTCTTTTCACCTTGCTAATAGTTTCCTTTGATGCGCAGAAGCTTTTAAGTGTAATTAGGTCCCATTTGTTTATTTTTGCTTTTATTTCCAATATTCTGGGAGGTGGGTCATAGAGGATCCTGCTGTGATGTATGTCAGAGAGTGTTTTGCCTATGTTCTCCTCTAGGAGTTTTATAGTTTCTGGTCTTATGTTTAGATCTTTAATCCATTTTGAGTTTATTTTTGTGTATGGTGTTAGAAAGTGTTCTAGTTTCATTCTTTTACAAGTGGTTGACCAGATTTCCCAGCACCACTTGTTAAAGAGATTGTCTTTAATCCATTGTATATTCTTGCCTCCTTTGTCAAAGATAAGGTGTCCATATGTGCGTGGATTTATCTCTGGGCTTTTGTTCCATTCTATTTTGTTCCATTGATCAATATTTCTGTCTTTGTGCCAGTACCATACTGTCTTGATAACTGTGGCTTTGTAGTAGAGCCTGAAGTCAGGTAGGTTGATTCCTCCAGTTCCATTCTTCTTTCTCAAGATTGCTTTGGCTATTCGAGGTTTTTTGTATTTCCATACAAATTGTGAAATTATTTGTTCTAGCTCTGTGAAGAATACTGTTGGTAGCTTGATAGGGATTGCATTGAATCTATAAATTGCTTTGGGTAGTATACTCATTTTCACTATATTGATTCTTCCAATCCATGAACATGGTATATTTCTCCATCTATTAGTGTCCTCTTTGATTTCTTTCACCAGTGTTTTATAGTTTTCTATATATAGGTCTTTAGTTTCTTTAGGTAGATATATTCCTAAGTATTTTATTCTTTCCGTTGCAATGGTGAATGGAATTGTTTCCTTAATTTCTCTTTCTGTTTTCTCATTATTAGTGTATAGGAATGCAAGGGATTTCTGTGTGTTGATTTTATATCCTGCAACTTTACTATAGTCATTGATTAGTTCTAGTAATTTTCTGGTGGAGTCTTTAGGGTTTTCTATGTAAAGGATCATGTCATCTGCAAATAGTGAGAGTTTTACTTCTTCTTTTCCAATTTGGATTCCTTTTATTTCTTTTTCTGCTCTGATTGCTGATTCTTTACCAACTGAACCACCAGGGAATCCCCTTGCTATTTATACTTGAGGCTTAAAATTTTCTCCAGAGTTCTAATGAACTCCAAATCACTAATATGATCAAAATAGATGTTTGAATTTGAAAAGAGTATTCTCTAATTATTAAATTCTAATCTTTTGGCAGTTTCTCCCAAATTATACATTTCCCATTTTCAAAATGTATAGCTGAGACTTCATTGTCTCTTAATTTAATTCTTATTAATTACAGTATGCTATAATTTATATTCATAAATTAATCAAAAGAGAAACTTCAGTGCTACAACCTTTCTACCTCCAACATCTATTTATCTTTCTATAGCATTATGACTCTCTTGGATTTCCATTACCACTGCATAACTTATTCCATATTCATGTTCTTCAATATTATGTAGAATCTCTTATTTAATTAATGACCTTTCGGTTAATATTGATCACACCACTTTATTTTTCCCGATGGCCACTATGCCTATTCACAGTGCTCTAGTTCTTAGACAAAATAATTTGAATAACAAATGATTCATAAATGTGCTATTTATCCTTTACTTTATTCCTGTATGCTTTTTGTTCTCCACTCTTCTCTGGATGCTTGTGTAGGAAGGTGGTGGGCTTCCACCTGGATTCTTCCAATAGTGTTGGTTGGAAGGTGGAAGGAGAGAGAGAATTCAAGATATTTCTCATCTATTTTCCTACTTGGCCCTGAATTTTGAACTACAGGTAGCTCTGAAGACACACTCCTCCTTAGCTCAAGCATTTTTTTTATCTCTGGCAAAACTATTTGACGATCATATTCCATCAGCTCTGGAAGTGGTAATCATGTCTTGCTGCCTTGAGTGTTTGTTCCTTATTTTGTTCTTAAACTTGCCCTTTATTAAATCTCTTTATTTAAACCATCCAGGGAAAATTCTATTTCCAAAGAGCCCCAGACTGATGTAAAAAGTTAAAAAAAAAAAATCAATATCCTTAAAAGCTATGAAAGTGAAAGTGTCAGTCACTCACTCCTATCTGACTCTTTGGAACCCTATGGACTGAAGTCTGCCAGGCTACTTTGTCCATGGAATTCTCCAGGCAATACTGGAGTGGGTTGCCATTTCCTCCTCCTGGGGATCTTCCAATCCTGGGGATTGAACCTGCATCTCCTGCACTGCAGTCAGATTCTTTACCATCTGAGTCACCAGGGAAGCCAGAAAAAGTACACGAAAGAACATGAAAGTCACTCAGTTGTGTCTGACTCCTTGAGACCCCATGACCTGTAGCTCACCAGGTTCCTTTCTCAATGGAATTCTCCAGGCAAGAATACTGGAGTGGGTAGCCATTCCCTTTTTTAGGAGATCTTCTTGACCCAAGGTTTGAACCTGGGTCTCCTGCATTACAGGCAGATTCTTTATCATCTGAGCCACCAGGAAAGTACAAAAACTATGAGTATAATTTCAATTTTAAAAGTCTTGAAAATATGTGGTCCATGTAAATATTTTCAAGCTAAACATACATCATACACAAATATTCAAAAATCCCGCTATATCCTATTGACTTACATTAACAATATATACGTTCTCAGGTAAAATATGCCTTATGATAAAGTAAGCAACCACAAGGGATCAATATTTGATTTCATAAATTTCTGTGTTTTCACCTCCATCTTGGTTCCACTTCAGGTCATTCTTTTCACAGAAAACAAATAGCTGCTGGTATTGTTTTTGTTCAGTCACTAAGTTACGTACAGCTATTTTCTAACCCCAACCCCATGGACTGCGCATACCAGGCTTTCCTGTTCTTCACTATTTTCTGGAGTTTAATCAAACTCATGTCCATTGAGTCAGTGATGCCATCCAACTATCTCATCTTCTGTTGCCCCCTTCTCCCTCTTCCCTCAATCTTTCCCAGCATCAGGGTCTTTTCCAATGAGTCAGTTCTTCACACCAAGTGGCCAAAGTATTGTAGCTTCAGGTTCAGCATTAGTCCTTCCAATGTACATTCAGGACTGATTTCCTTTAAAATTGACTGTTTTGATCCCCTTGCTGTCCAAGAGACTCTCAAGAGTCAATTCAAAAGCATCGGTTCATCAACATAACCTTCTTTGTAGTCCACCTCCCACATCCATACATGACTACTGGAAAACCCCAAGCTCTGATTATACAGACTTTTGTCAGCAAAGTGATATTTCTACTTTTTAATACCTTGTCTAGGTTTGTCATTGCTTTCCTTCCAAGGAGCAAGTGTCTTTTCATTTCAAAGCTGCAATCATGGTCTGCAGTGATTTTGGAGCCCTAGAAAATAAAATCTGTCACTGCTTCCACATTTTCCCCTTTTATTTGCCATGAAGTGATGGGACCAGATGTGATGATCTTAGTTTTTTGAAAATTGAGTTTCTAGCCAACTTTTTCACTCTCCTCTTTCACCTTCATCAAGAGGCTGTTTAGGTCCTCTTTGATTTCTGCCATTAGAGTGGTATCATCTGCATATCTGAGGTTGTTGATATTTCTCCTAGAAATTTTGATTCCAGCTTGTGATTTATCCAGCCTGGCATTTTGCAGGATGTTCTCTGCATGTAAGTTAAATAAACAGGGTAACAATATTTAGCCTTGATGTATTTCTTTCTCCATTTTGAACTAGTCCATTGTTTCATGTCTGATTCTAATTTTTGCTTCTTAACCTGCATAAAGGTTTTTTAGGAGATAGATAAGGTGGTTTGGTATTCCCATCTCTTTAAGAATTTTCCATAGTTTGTTATCCACACAGTCAAAGGCTTTAGCATAGTCAATCAAGCAGAAGTATATGTTTTTCTGAAATTCTCTTGTTTTCTTTATGATCCAATGAATGTTGATAGTTTGATATCTGGTTCTTCTGCCTTTCCTAAATCCAACTTGTACATCTGGAATTTCTCCATTCATGTACTGCTGAAGCCTAGCTTGAAGGGTTTTGAACATTACCTTGCTAGCATGTAAAATGAGCACAATTGTAGGGTAGTTTAAGCTTTCTTTGGCATTGCCCTTCTTTGGGATTGGAATGAAAACTGATCTTTTTTAGTCCTGTGGTCACTGCTGAGTTTTCCAAATTTGTTGGTATATTGAGTGCAGCACTTTAACAGCATCATCTTTTAGGATTTGAAATAGATTAGCTGGAATTCCATTGCCTCCACTAGCTTTGTTCATAGTAATGTTTCCTAGGGTTCCCTTGACTTCACACTCCAGTATGTCTGGCTCTAGGTGGGCGACAATACCATCATAGTTATCTGGGTCATTAAGACCTGTTTTGCATAGTTCTGTGTAATCTTGCCACCTCTTCTTAACCTCTTCTGCTTCTGTTAGGTACTTTCCATTTCTGTCCTTAATTGTGCCCATTCTTTCATGAAATGTTCCCTTGATATCTCCAATTTTCTTAAAGAGATCTCAAGTCTTTCTTATTCTATTATTTTTCTGTTTTTTTTTTTTTGCATTGTTTACTTAAGTCTTTCTTATCTCTCCTTGCTATTCTCTGAAACTCTGCCTTCAGTTAGGTATATCTTGCCTTTGCTCCTTTGCCTTTCACTTCTCTTCTTTTCTTAGCTATTTGTAAAGCCTCCTCAGACAACCAATTGCCTTCTTGCATTTTTTTCTATGGTTTGGTTTTGATCACCACCTCCTGTAATGTTACGAACCTCTGTCTATAGTTCTTCAGGCACTCTGTCTACCAGATCTAATCCTTTGAATCTATTTGTCACCTTTACTGTATATTCATAAGGGAGTTGATTTAGGTCATACCTGAATGGCCTGGTGATCCCTACTTTCTTCAATTTAAGCCTGAATAAGGAACTTATGATCTAAACTACAGTCAGCTCTAGGTCCTGTTTTTGCTGACTGTATAGGGCTTCTCCATCTTTGACTACAAAGTATGTAGTCAATCTGATTTTGGAATATAATCAATCTGATGTCTTTGTGTAGAATCGTCTCTTGTGTTGATCATCTAGTGATGTACATGTGTAAAGCCATCTCTTATGTTGTTGGAAGAGGATTTTGCTATGTCTAGTACTTTCTCTTGGCAAAAATCTGTTAGCCTTCACCATGCTTCATTTTGTACTCCAAGGCCAAACTTGCCTGTTAAGCGGGATATCTCCTGAGTTTCTACTTTTGCGTTCCAGGTCCACGTGATGAAAAGGACATCTTTCTCAGAAGATCTTATAAGTCTTCATAGAACCATTCAACTTCATCTTCTTTGGCATTAGTGGTTGGGGCATAGACTTGAATTACTGTGATGTTGAATGGTTTGCCTTGGAAACGAACCAAGATGATTCTGTCTTTTTTGAGATTTCACCCAAGTGCTGCAATTCAGGCTCTTTTGTTGACTATGAGGACTATTCCATCTCTTCTAAGGGATTCTTGCCCAGAGTAGAGATATAATGGTCATCTGATTTAAATTTGCCCATTCCTGTCCATTTTAGTTCACTGATTCCTAAGATGTTGATATTTGCTCTTGCCAGCTCCTGTTTGACCACTTCCAATTTACCCTAATTCATGATATCCTATTCTAGGTTCCTATGAAATATTGCTCTTACCAGCACTGGAATTTACTTCTACCACCAGACATGTCCACAACTGAGCATCATTACCACTTTGGCCCAGTCTCTTCATTCTTTCTGCTGCTATTTCTCTGCTCCTCCCCAGTGGCATATTGTACACCTTCTGACCTGGGGGGCTTATATTCCGTTGTCATATCTTTTTGCCTTTTGTTTCTGCTCATGGGGTTCTCAAGGTAAGAATACTAGAGTGGTTTGCCATTTCCTCCTCCAGTAGACCATGTTTTGTCAGAGCTCTCCACCATGACCGTCTATCTTGAGTGGCCCTGCACAGCATGGCTTATAACTTTATTGAGTCACACAAGCCCCTTCATCACGATAAGGTTGTGATCCACGAACCGGGCCGGTATTAAGGGCCGTCATTATTTCTCCAGCTTGTTCACACCGGATGTTATCAAATGTTCACTTTTTAGTTCACGATAGCTATTAACATTTAAAGAGTTGAATTGGGTAGAAAATATTGAAGTATAAGAAGAACATTTTATGTAACATTTTGAAGTATAAAAAAACAAAATTTTCTTGACGATTGGTAACAACAGTATTTTCAATTCATTTAAAGAGTAAAGACTCTTTAAATCAAAAACTTAGAGTTTAAAGAGGATTAAAGATCCTGATAAAGTAAGATTCAATAGAAGCAATCCATGTAACCATCCTATAAACCAGTGCTAAGAGGCATATAAAGTAAGCCACTAATGAAGCCCATATATGTAAATTTAAAATTCATAGTAGTCACATAAAAAGTTAAAAAGAAACATGTGAAGCTAATTTTAATAATATATTTATTTAATCCACTACACTGAAAATATTTCAACATGTAATCAACTTAAAATTATTCATGAAAACTTTACACTCTTTTTCATATTGTCTTCAGAACCTAGTGTGTGTTTGACACTTAAAATGCATCTCGATTCAAACAAACCATATTTCAAGTTTTCAAGAGCTACTTCTGGCTGAAAGCTATGACAGCACAGCCATTTAACACCCTGGGTGCCTAAAACTCTACACTGATATAAGGAAATTTGCTTTCTGAGATTTCTTTCCCCTGTTGCTCTTCTTCATCCCCTACCTATTTCATTCAGCCCTGAAGATTCTGTTTCTTCGAAATCCTTGTACCCAAGCCCTTCTATATGTTTCTATCAGAATCAACAGGACAGATCTCTTTATAGAGACAACAGAAAAGTTCTGTTTGCAATACTTCCTCCTAAAGAGAGTTAGTAATCAGAGTCTGTAAGGCTCTTGCTATCACGTATTGTGAGGGCAACAGGTGGTAGATGAGCCATTAAACTGCACTTCCCCTCAGATGGCAAGGTTGAAAGACCAAGCCTAAGCGAGTTGGGGCGCTTGTGCTGAGATCCACCACCTGTTCTCAGGCCACCTTTCAAATACCAGGAAGAATGGTTATGTATGCCTTATAGGGTTCTCTTTTGGACCAAATTTGGCTGTAACTCCAGTATTTTAATAACCCTGTTTACACACAGCCCATGCGTGCTGCTCAGGACTTAGCCAACAATGGACTCACAGTGTCATTAGTAAATTAAAAAAAGGGCAATTTGTACATTTGATCTTGAATTAAATTTTAGTGAATACAAGTGAATACTATAATACACACTACTATATATAAAATAGATAAACAAAAAGGATGTACTGTATCACACAGGGAACTATATTTAATATCTTGTAATCACCTATAGTGAAAAGTAGCTGAAATAATTTACATGTGTAACTGAGGCATTTTGCTGTACAACTGAAACTAATACAACATTGTAAATCAACTATGCTTTATTTTTTAATATAAATTTATTTATTTTAATTGGAGGCTAATTACTTTACAATATTGTATTGGTTTTGCCATACATCAACATGAATCCACCACGGGTGTATGCGTGTTCCCCATCCTGAACCCCCCTCCCACCACCCTCCCCATACCATCCCTCTGGGTCATTCCAGTGCACCAGCCCTAAGCATCCTGTATCCTGCATCGAACCTGGACTGGCGATTCATTTCATATATGTTATTATACATGTTTCAATGCCATTCTCCCAAATCATCCCACCCTCTCCCTCTCCCACAGAGTCCAAAAGACTGTTTTATAAATCTGTGTCTCTTCTTCTGTCTCGCAGTCATCAAGACAGTATGGTACTGGCACAAAGACAGAAATATATATCAATGGAACTGTACTTTAAAAAAAGAGTTTATACTTTATCTGCCTAGTGAGTTTTTTTTATCCTCACTCTGATGATCTCTGGGTTTATGGTAACAGTTCCTAATTTTATAATGGTGAACCAAGGAAAGCAAACTGGAATGACACGTAGTAAATTCTCAATAAATAATTGTTTGATTTTATCAGTGTATTCTAAAAATATAAAGACATTGTTAGAAACAGTGTTAAGTTAAGGTTGGAATCAGCTTCTGAAATTAAACAGAACTCAAGCAAAATATTAGTTTCCAAGTTTGTCAGCTGTTTTACATTGGAAATTTCTGTAACTCTCTAAATCTCAATTTTTCATTTGAAAGGTGGGGCTAATAATGGTATTTAATGTATGGTTTTGAGGATAAATCAGATAATACATGAATATACTTAACACACAATAGCCTGGTAAACAACAGAATTTAGTGAGTATTGGTTATCATTATGACTATCATTATAATTTTTATAACAGAGCCTCCACAGACCAAGGGAAATTCTTCATTCACTCAGCCATTGACTTAATATTTACTAAACAGTTACCATATGCTGAGTACTCTGCTAAGCAGTAAAGGTAAAAAGGTGAACAAAAAGGAAAGGGTCTCTACCATCATGGGTCTTAGTCTATTAGAGGATACAGACAATTACTTCCATGATCCTAACAAGGGGCCTTTAAGGAGGAGGGACAGGGTGCCATGGTAAAACATCAAACCCAGATTTTAAAGGTGGGAGCAGGTGTGAAAAAACTCTATTATGAAAGTGATGCTTACACTGAATCATGTGAATCTCTCAACTAGTCAGAGGGCAAGCATGAGGGTGCCAGGATTCCAGGCTTGGGAAAAAATAAATGGCCAGAGACAAACAAGTGGGCCACATGCTAGGAACAGAAGGGACTTCAATAAGGCTGAAAGGAAAAACACAGAGGTAAGACTGGCAAGGTTTGCATCTGGAAATGTAAGCTGCTGCTTGTCTATATTCAAAAGGCAAGCAAGCTCGAGCCCCTTAGCTAAGGAAGGACTTCCTCTCTCTGCTTTCAGGGGCTTCTATTCTGTGACTTCCTTTTCTCTTCAGGGTCGTGTTAAGTTGTTTCAGTCATGTCTGACTCTTTGTGACCCAACAGATGGTAGCCCGCCAGGCTCCTCTGTCCATGGGATTCTCCAGACAAGAATACTGGAGTGGTTTGCCCAGCCCTCCTCTAGGGGAACTTCCTGACCCAGGGATAGAACCTATGTCTCTTAAGTCTCCTGCACTGAGAGTTGAGTTCTTTACCACTAGCACCACCTGGGAAGGACTTCCTGTCTCTGCATTTGGGGGTTTCTATTCTGTGACTTCCTTTTCCCTTCAAGGTCAGCATTAATTTGTCTTATTCCAGGTTTTCCTCTTTTGGGAGGCTTCTTTTCTGTGCCCCACCATCCACTCTTCTACTTCCTCAAATGTGGAATGACTCAGGACATCATTTGGGGTTAAAGCACTTGTTTGCCTCTCTTTCTATTTCCTTCTCCTAACCTAAAAGACACTGCTCAGTCTCATCATCCAAGATTGATACCAGATAACTATTTCTCTTGTGCAACCTTGGGTCTGATAGATCTGTGTCCTGACTTGAGTGTGAGGCAATCTTGTTCTGGCAGGGAATTTCTGGAAAGTGGCCACGTTAAACCAGTCTGAACATAGAAAAATCTCACAGGTAGTTTATTGTCATGGTGGAATGAGCTACCAAAATTTATGATATAAAGGGACTTTCCATTCTTCCAGGAGGATATGGAGTGGAATTGCTGCAGAATACAAAAATATGAAGCTTTTAATTTTGAAAAAAAAAAATTGATTTGCAGGTAGAGAAAGTAGATAATATGGATGTATTAATTTTTTCATGCAGCAGCAGCAACTTTTGCATATCTTATGCTCATTGTTTCAAAATTTTTCTGTATATTAATCAACTTCCTTCAGTGTTCTAGACCTTAAAATTACCTGTATCCATTTTGCCTCAAGATACAAAAATATTAATATATGACGTTGCCTTCCTTTTTTCTATTTTCATTGTTAGAGTAAGTATTCATCATTAAGTTATACAGAAATACTGTGAAAAGCCTTTTGGGACTGTGAGTGACAAACAGAGGCTGGATGGCATTACTGACTCGATGGACGTGAGTCTCAGTGAACTCCGGGAGTTGGTGATGGACAGGGAGGCCTGGCGTGCTGCGATTCATGGGGTCGCAAAGAGTCGGACACGACTGAGCGACTGATCTGATCTGATCTGATCTGATAAGATGGATAGAACTGGGCTTTATGAGAATGGAAATAAAATGAAAAAGATCAGGAATTTTCACCCATCTTCATCATGCAACTAATTTTATCTCATTCTGTACCGTTTCTTCCTCATTTTAGAATCTCTGTCATTTAATTTCCCTGGTTTAGAAAACTTTATTAGCCTTCTCCCACACACAAACATTTTTTCTTTCTTCAAATATAGATCAGAATCCTCTCCAGAGTCTTTTACTTTAGGCTAATAACTCCAAATGCATTTGTCATATACACTTCTCTTGCTTTGCTAGTATGTATGTATAAGTATGTGTTTCTCTCAGTTCACTGAGAGCAGAGAGTATATCCTATTTTCAATATTTCACATGTTTTTTAGCACAGAAAGCATGTCATAATTTGTGCTGTTGTATGGCAGAAACCAACACAACATTGTAAAGCAATTATCCTCCAATTTAAAAAAATAAATTAATTTAAAAAAATCTTATGGAAAGCATTATTTCTCTGTTTTTATTAGCTGTATATTAGCTCTAAACAAGCCAGTTATTTTTTGTATGAAGTAAGGAACTAAATAATTGCTCCATATTTCTGTTTTTATGTCCATAAAATAATATTTGTAAGTTACCTTACAGATACAGTTTTATTATTATTCTATGATTATTCTAATAATATGTTTCCTATTTGGGTATATGCGAAGATATGGGGCTTGAGGAGGGCAATTACACAGATTCCTCCATTGTATCAATTACTTTGAAATAGAGGTTAAACTCTTGGGGAGAAAAATTAAATTTTATAGTCCACTTGGCCTTGTTTATATATTCTAGTAATAATTCATTACTTTTTAAGACTCAAAACTAATTAATGGACTTTCTAAGGAGCTTACCTTACTCAAGACGATAATTTGCTCATATCCACATCAGTTCAGTTCAGTCGCTCAGTCATGTCCGACTCCTTGCGATCCCATGGACTGCAGCACACCAAGCCTCCCTGTCCATCACCAACTCCTGGAGTTCACCCAAACTCGTGTGCATCTTGTCGGTGATACAGGACATTTATTTGCTCTTCTCCTTAGTAAGTGCAGCAGAGTCGAGACTAGTGTGTAAACTTGACTAGGGGCAAACATTTCTAGCTGTAGCCAACTGAGAACTCTCCCTCTCGCATAGACTTTGAATTGACTTTGCATTATTGTGTGATGCAGTTTTGACTACTAATTCAGCTCTATTTCATTGAGTAGTGGGGTCTGTCTTCACACATATTTGTGTTTAAATCTGGACTTATTTTCAGTGTGTTCTATGGCAAGTTACAAAATTTCCCTAAACTTCTGTTTCTCCTTGTACGTATTAGACACAACAATGAAACTGACTTATGGGCTAGTTGTGAGGATTATAAAAGGCTAAGCACAGAGCCTGGAAAACAAAAGATATCCAATGACAGGAAACTATGACTACTCTTCCCACTACAACCACTATTATAACTTGTATTCCAGTACAGTTTTTTATGGAGAAACAAGATCTTCCTAGGTTGGAGAGCTCTTAGAGGTCATCTAATTTAGCTCTTCTGTTTTCTATTTCATCAAATATTTAATTTTTTTGTACAATATCCCTGATATAGGATTATCAAGTATAGTCCTCTTTACTTGTCAAGTTATACTTGAAACCTGCCCAAACTGATTCCCATGAGAGCCCATTTTATCTTTGGAGGGTTCTGATTGCTAGAAAGTAGTTCTTTGTGTGTGTATGTGTGTACATGTGTGCACACATATGTACACAACGTGTGTACACATATGTAGACAATGTATGTGTACACACATTGTACATGTTCACCACATACACTTTTTGTGGCCATCACCTATTGATTCAGGTTATATACGGGCTTAAGAAGACAAACATGATAGTGATGGGTATGGAAATGGTTTAGAAAGCCCAGAAAATAGCAAACATAGGTAAAAGTGGCTGGGTCACAGAAATAGAGCATAACGAATTTGGAAAGGAAATAAGTTGAAGAAGGAAAAGAATCCTAGCAATAAAACCCTACATGCTGAAAAGGATTGAGACATAATGCTATCCCTGTGTTCAGGGGACTCTAAGCACTTAGATATGGCTGGAGAGTAGGATGTTGTTTTGACATATATACTGTGAGTACTGGGTACAGGGGGATTGTGGTGAGAGAGATGAATCTAGGTGGCAATCTGTGGTCCAGTAATGAAGGAACTTCTCCACCATGTTTTATCATTGTAAGATTTTAAGAGCAGGGATAATGTGATTGGATGGGTTTTTAGAAATGAATTTGTACTACATTACTCAGGATGTAAGGAATGTGTCTGAGAAAGCTGGAGACACTTACCTATTTCACCCACACAGGTTCAGTTTGTACAATTCACTGTGGATGTTATACAAATGTATTCACAGTGTCTGCTAAATTCCAAGGTCAAGGGACTTTGTAAGCAGCACATGTAAACTCTAAAAGCTCAGCAGAATATTATATAGTCTATGTATGCTCTATAGACAGAGATGTTCTTTTTTTTAAGATTTAGCTTTTGTTCTAGTTGATGTTGACACAGTCAACTGACCTGCTGTGAAGTCGCATAAATTTCCAGACCATCTGGGTGATCTTCACATGCTGTGAATTTCTGCCAACTGCTTTCCCCCAGAAACACTTTGAAAAACATATCTATAAGCTGTTGCATAGAAATGTTTGCAAAATTACTTATCTTATATACAAATACAACAGGAAAAAACTATTTGCTTTAATGAACAAATAATACTATCTTTTTCAGACAAGGCAAATTTTTTATTAAACTAAAATGTAGCTAGTTACAATTCCCTTGTCTAGGGGCCATTCATCTGGCCTACCTGGAGCAGCCAAGAACCTACAGACAAGAAAAATGTCTCTTGAAAAGTCAAACAAATATTCTAAGGCTCTACACCGAAGCTTGTGTAGCTTCCTAAGTCTTCCCATCTCATCATCAAACTCCATTTTGTGTGTGTGTTTTACCAAAAATCTAAACAAGTTTGGTATTTATGATTTTCTGATTGTGAATTAGTGTGTTTGTGTCAGGGGGGTGGCTGGATGTGTGCTTTGGAGGTTTATTGAGTTGCATTTCGGAGGCATAGACTAAACAGTACTTGATGATAGGAGAGAAGCTAGGATTAGAGACAAAGAAAAAAAATCCTGAAGTCAGACAGAAAAATCTCTCGAATGGTAGTAAACTGTAGCCATTTATAGCACCATCCTATCTGCCCCAAACAGACCTCTAATCCATTATGTTAACTTTTTTTTCTAAGAAAATGGGGAAGTGTCCATTTTTGTAAGGATTTTTCACTCCAGTTGACCAAAATATATTACAAGCATTAAAAGGTAACCTTCAGTTATTTGCTAAGTCAGTCACATTGGATACCTTCTACTAGATGCTGAATGAATAAACGAAATTCTGCAGTTTTTGCTTAAATAATAATTTCCATTGTATATGTTCAACGTTACTGCTAAGTAATGTATTCATTAACAGTAATTTGCGGTTGCATTTCCCAAAGTATTTTTCATAATAAAAATCAATAGTTCTGGTAAATGGCAGGAACCCAGAACTAAATAACACAACAATGCTATTTACCAAGTGCTTACAATGTGCTTTTCATTTTGTACTGTACATAGGTGGTTTCATTGAGTATTTATAACAAACATGGAAGGAAGTTATAGTATTCCTAATTTACAGATGTGGAAACAGATGCTTGAGAGTTTGGTCCAAAGTCACAAAGTTAGCTAAGGAAGTGAGTCTATTTCCAAATCCAGGTCTGCATTGCTAAGGCCTAGGTTGTCTCTCATTGCACTGCCATGTACCTCCAAGGCTTCTGAGTTCCAGTGATTGGCATGCCTGCGAGTGACACACTGAAGCTCTTTATGGGAAATGTATCAGGTTGCAATTGGCTGCTTCTCCACCAGCATCCAGTTATCTACTGAGTGCCAAGCTGCTCTATCTTTTATCTTTTTAACACTTTCCATTGTCAGAGTGTCTGCAGTTTGCTGCCTGGCACTGGTTGGAATAAAAAACAGTTGCTGCTCTTACAGCCACTAGCCCTATTGTACATCATCTTCCTTGGTGTCGGAGCTGCCACCACTGTTTCTCACTTCCATAGCTTACGTACTTTCTGTCCCTCGTGAAACTTCTGTCCACCATGTAGCTTTTGTACACAAGTTGTGAGTTTCACCATCTGATGCAATGCCCCGCATTATACCGTTAGAATAAGGATCAGAGTTCAGCCTCTATTTTCCCACCACTTTGGAGCAACACTTGTAACTCTTAGATACATTAGGATCACTTCACCCGTTATGACTCTTAGGTTGTTTTCATGTCAGACTAATTCTGGAAAGCAGAGGGTTTCTGAAAGCTGAAAGCTAGATAGCACGCATTGTGTGTGTGTGTGTGTGTGTGTGTGCAGAAAATGAAAAGCATAGCAAAAGAGGGAGGAGATTTAAGACCAAGATTATTGTCTTAATTAATAGATTGATTAAATCCCAGGAAAATATTTGCCACCTTAATTTACGTGGTTCATTTAAAGACAATTGAATTACTAATAGTTTACAAAGCTATGCTGTGATTATAAAACATATGGGTAAAAGTGAATTCATTCATTAACAGAAACTCGAAGTGTAATGACTGGGCAGAGTTTAGCGTGAGTAGTATTTGAAAATGTTACATGAAAGATAAACGGACTAATGGAAATTCTTTAAAATAGGATTCTCTCAAGATAGTACTCTGCTCTGAAGAGCCAAGCAACTTTAAATTGCTGAATAAATTGGGTCAGACATAAATTGTCATACTTTTTTGTGTAATTCTGGGGACAGAAATGGGCAAGGCCATAGAAACATAGTTCAAGTCCAAGCATAGGCATTTGTAGACTTAGAGAGGGGCTTCCCTGGTGGCTCAGATGGTAAAGAATTCACCTGCGATGTGGGAGACCATGGTGTGATCCCTGGGTCGGGAAGACGACCTGGAGGTCATGGCAACCGAAACTAGTATTTTTGCTGGGAGGATCCTCATGGACAGAGGAGCCTGGTGTGCTACAGTCAATGGGGTTGCAAAGAATTGGACATGACTTAGAGACAAGAATATTTTGCATAGTGTGTTGTTTCTAACACAAGGATCTGAGTAATAAGAACCTATTATGATCTTCTTTGAAAAAGAAGAACAGGAAGGAGACTCAGTGTTAAATGCAGAAGAGGACAGATAATGGGCAACATAGAGATAGTCATCTCATCCAGATTTTCATTGGTGCTTCAGTGAGCAAATATTGAAAATTAACACCAAAAACCACACAGTGATCACATTCAGTTCAGTTCAGCCCCTCAGTCGTGTCCGATTCTTCACGACCCCATGGACCACAGCACGCCAGGCCTCCCTGTTCATCACCAACTCTCAGAGTCTACTCAAACTCATGTCCATCGAGTCAGTGATGCCATCCAACCATCCCATCCTCTGTCGTCTCCTTCTCCTCCTGCCTTCAATCTTTCCCAGCACCAGGGTCTTTTCCAATGAGTTAACTCTTAGAATCAGGTGTCCAAAGAATTGGAGTTTCAGCTTCAACATCAGTCCTTCCAATGAACACTCAGGATTGATCTCCTTTAGGATGGACTGGTTGGATGTCCTTACAGTCCAAGAGACTCTCAAGAGTCTTCTCCAACACCACAGTTCAAAAGCATCAATTTTTAAGTGCTCAGCTTTCTTTATAGTCCAACTCTCACATCCATACTTGTCTTCTGGAAAAACAATAGCCTGACTAGATAGACGTTGTTTGGTAAAGTAACGCCTCTGCTTTTTAATATGCTATCTAGGCTGGTTATAACTTTCCTTCTAAGGAGTAAGCATCTTTTAATTTCATGGCTGCAGTCACCATCTGCAGTCATATCATTTATATAGTATATATACTTAGAGTCTTTGGAAAACATTTTCTCATGCATTTTTCTGACCATGGCATTCCTTTACTTCAACATTTGTATAATGGCTTTACTCAAGTCTCACTTTTCCTGAGGACCTTTTCAAAGCATTCTAGGACGTAGTGATTTCTGTTTTCCTTAGAGATCTTATGATCCTCACTACTTCTTTTAGTCCTTGTTTATATGTTGTCTTGAAATATGTGGTATTTTCAAAATTAAGTATGATGCATCAAAAGGTGGTATAGCTTTTGATGAGGGGATGATTGGAAGCAAAGGGATTATTCTAAAACTTATGTTGCCAAGTACATGATGAAGATTAATGCAAGAAGAGAGAAAATGAATATTTCTATGAATTCTTGATATTTATACATGCATTTCAACCCTGCTGGTCATATTTTTTTCAGAACTAACCTCTTTAACAAGGTCAAGTCCTTGGGAAAACTTCATTTTCTCTGAAATTTAGAATCATCTATATTATGATCTTGGCAGAGATTGTTATAGATAACGAAGATCATGGCATCCTGTCCCATCAATTCATGGGAAATAGATGGGGAAACAGTGGAAACGGTGTCAGACTTTATTTTTCTGGACTCCAAAATCACTGCAGATGGTGACTGCAGCCATGAAATTAAAAGACGCTTACTCCTTGGAAGGAAAGTTATGACCAACCTAGATAGCATATTGAAAAGCAGAGACATTACTTTGCCAAGAAAAGTCCATCTAGTCAAGGCTATGGTTTTTCCTATGGTCATGTATGGATGTGAGAGTTGGACTGTGAAGAAGGCTGAGTACCGAAGAATTGATGCTTTTGAACTGTGGTGTTGGAGAAGACTCTTGATTGTCCCTTGGACTTCAAGGAGATCCAACCAGTCCATTCTGAAGGAGATCAGCCCTGGGATTTCTTTGGAAGGAATGATGCTAAAGCTGAAACTCCAGTACTTTGGCCACCTCATGCGAAGAGTTGACTCATTGGAAAAGACTCTGATGGTGGGAGGGATTGGGGGCAGGAGGAGAAGGGGACGACAGAGGATGAGATGGCTGGATGGTATCACTGACTCGATGGACGTGAGTCTGAGTGAACTCCAGGAGTTGGTGATGGACAAGGAGGCCTGGTGTGCTGCGATTCATAGGGTTGCAAAGATTCGGGCACAACTGAGCGACTGAGCTGAACTGAACTGATACTATGATCTGGACTTTCCAGGTGGCTCAGTGGTGAAGAAGCCACCTGCCAATGTAGGAGATAAAAGACACATGGGTTCGATGCCTGGGTCAGGAAGATACGTTCAAGAGGAAATGGCAACGCCCTCCAGTATTCTTGCCTGTGAAATCCCATGGACAGAGGAGTCTGGTGGGCTAAAGTCTATGGGATCACAAAGGGTCAGACATGACAATATTGTGATTTAAGTTTTTCCAAGTTGCTTTCTCTATGTACAGTGTGTCTCTTGAAAGATATAGACCTTATCCTCTACTGCTATAATAGCAGGATAGGATAGGATATCATTTCATTGAAATATTATCCAAGTAAATATTCTTTGAATAAAGTCTTAAGTCAAATGACTTTGGGAATGCTGCATAACCTGAGCTTTTCTTGACCAAAGTTTAAAAATGTTTGACATCCTCTAATATTATAACATGCATCATTTAAAACTATCACTAAACTCTTTATATTATAATTAAAGACTAATTATCACTGAAAAAATTAATTCACGATCATATAAGGAATTCTCTGTATTACACACTATTTTCAGTCTTAAAGTCTGGAAGACATATCACAAGAATAGTGTATTTTTAAGGGAAGAATTTAATGCCATCACAGCTTTAAATATAACCCATAGAGATAGTCTGTTATCACCCCTGTAACCAGTTCCCTTCCTTCTATATCTCTATTTCTTTAATCGCTTTGGGAAAGCAAATCCCAATGGTAGCATGCCATTACAACAGAGGATGATAACAAAACTGTTCAAGTAGAGCAGGCTCAAAGTTTAAACTGCTCTTGTTCTAATCATTTCTCACTCTACTGTCTATATATTGCTAAACAATTAATTGGTGGATTCAAAGGAAAGACATTCATTACATTAGGTGTTTTTTTTTGTTGTTGTTTGTTTTTTTAAGTAAGTGAATTCAACATAAGCAACTTGAGGCATTTAGTAAGTCTTGAAGCATATTAAGTCCTCTTTACTCCTGCCTCCACATAAAATAAATTCTGATGAAAAGACACTGCAACTTCCACAATATATCAAAGACAAATTGACAACCTGGGCCTATCTTTGCTTTCCACTGGTTTGTGTGAAAACTGCTCTATCAGTTGAAGTGGATATAAGTATTATATCCTGGGTGTGACTAGGTAACTAGAAATCTCCAGATTGCACACTAAGTAATGTGAGAGAAAGGGGAAAAGTATTTTTTTAAAATGTATTTAATCCTAATCTATTCAAACCTTGATCTCAAGTTCTTGGTACACTTTTTAGTTTGACATGCTTTCACCTCTTATACTATCAACTCATTATATTTTGCAACATTTTTATGATACTTTCCAGAAGTTAGTATTTTTTCAACTTCAAGCACAGGGCAACATGATGCGGAAGCCAAGTTTCTCCATGGATTTAGGGAAGAGCTTTCAAGATTTTAGACAGGACAATGCTTCAATGAATGGACTGGGGAGATAGCAGGCTAGAAAAATGCTTTTGAAGGCTTTATTATCTTAAATATATAAAAAAAAAAACCAGGTTTCCTAGACCCTTCTAAGTGAGGTAAGGCATAAAATGGTAACAACTTTTTTCTAAGTTGAAGAATAAAAATTTTTCTCTTTTAAACACATTTTAAATGTTCCTCAGGCCTCCTCAGAACTGAGGTTGTGGCTGTGCTGACAAAAGGTAGAGTTTCAGCTACACTTAGAGTGGAAGGTCAGGTTGTTAGAAACGTTGATTGTTCTAATTCACTGCTCATTAGAACCACCAGCATAGTGACACTCCGAGGAGGTCCATGTGTCTTCTGTTCTCAACACTTACTCCCAAATGAGTAAATAGTTAAACTATATCTTTTGCTCATATCTATATCAACCTTGCCCAGAGAAATGTTTTATGTTACACATTTTACAAAATATGTAAACATTAAAAAATAGTAGATCATCAGTATATATTCAACTTCAGTGCAATTTGATCTTTCTGAAATTATCAACTATGATATAATATATCCTCATCCAATAACATAGACAGAACCACATATTTGAAGTGCAGATTAAGAAAAACAACTAATTTGCCACAGTTTTACTTTGCTGGTATTTTAAAAGCCAGATGATCTAAGAATACACACATTTACTTATCTCACAAAGACATAATCACACTGTCATCCATTTTTGAACCACAAAAGATGGATAATATAACATGTGCTTAAAATGGATTCATTAATTATGAGAATAGATAAGTGTTTCATCAGGTATATACAGCAGATAACATTTATCTTTTCTCATAGAAGAAAAAGATTAAAGTAATTCTTCTATACTTATTGGGAAGAAAAAAGCCTGTTCCACTGAGACTTTCATAATGTGACACTAGATAATATACTTTGCTACAGATGGTAAAGTTACACAAACATAGATACAGATGACTTATTTCATATTCAGCTAAGGCAGCTGAATGCTACAGGAAAGCCATTCATTCCCACCATAAATATTACACAGTTTATTTTGTTTCTTTATAAATATGGAGTCACCATAAAAAATCTCACAGCAATTGTTAGGGATTTTTTTCTGACATGCATTTCAGAAATAGCAGAGACTTCTCCCAATATTATACAGCAGGTTGTCAATATCAGTGGTGAGACTTCACACAGTTGACCTCAATGGTGACTATTGTAATAAAGGGCATTGGACTTACAAGGGAGAAAATCATAAACTGATACTTACTGATTCTTTCTGTGTATTAAGGGTGATAGATTTAAAATAATTTTATGTTTTTCCAAAATTTAAATGTGCCTATTAAAATAATTATTTTCTGTTCATTTTTTGTCAGTAAAAAAAATTTTTTTAATTGTTTAAAGCTCAAGTGTTCTAGCCACTTACGTGTGTCTAAATGCTTCTTAAAGGAGAAATAATTTTCCCTAATTACTGACAATTTGTGTCAGAAATAATTTTCAGTAAACTGAGCCAGCAGGTAAAATGGAGGTGAAATCAATTTTTTACTGGAAAATATCTTGATATTATTTAACAGAATGCACAATCATAATATATTTCTTCTGGATTCCTAAGACTACCAGTAAAATAGATTTCATGAGTCACTCATTTGCTTTGTCATGAATACCTTAAATTGCATTACTGTTCATGAGTAAATGCATCGTGGCTATGTTTCTTATTGCACAGTGTTGAGTTAAGGAGCCTTAGATTACATGACCGAACATAGCTCTACCCTTTGGAGTGGTTTACTTTGGAACTGGGAATGTTTAACAATGTTTTCTAATAAGTTAAAATCAAATTTTATGTATAAGAATTGTATATTTCTATTTATACACTTTTGAATTGGCTTATCTTTTGTAACATACTGTAAAATATTAAATTCAGTTGACTTCTGCTGTTTGCTAACTGTAAGCTGCCTGGTTACACAAGCACCTTTTAGGAATGCTCTCTATGAAAGCTGAAAAAAATTTTTTTTGGCCATTTGTTTCTAAATATTTGATAGATGCAACCTTTGTTTGTTTGTGGCACCCAGCTTAATTGCATTATCTCATGGTCAGATTTATACCCACAAAATTCTATACAATCAAGTAAGTTCTTTTAAACCTAATGTATATTGTGCTATTGATCATGCCACACAATTTGAATCCTAACACCATTGACTGGATAAATACTGCTCTCCACGTATGCTATACACTGAATAATGTACTAATATCACTGCTTAGGGTAGAGACACATGAAATAGTTCAGTGGTTAGTAAACTACTTAATGCACTTTGCCAACCTGAGTGAAACAAATGGGCAGAGATATTAAAAGCAAAATACCAGAAATGAAAGCAGTCAGATTTGTGAGTTGTTTAATTTTAACTGCACTCTACTAGAGGAATGTGAGTTTGCCCTATTGAAATCATTATCAATTCATTTGAGGACTCAAATAAACATTGATAAAGGACTCCCGGGAAACATAAATGGCAAGAATGCTTGGAACAGGAATACAGACACAGGCCACTGTTTTGGAAAGACAAAGCTTCTCTTGCAAAGATTGTACTGACAGTTTGTGTTTCTAAAGACTGTTATTGTTTTAATAGTGTAAAAAAATTTAAATCAGTTTTAAAATAAATGGGTGAGAGAGAGTTAATCTCTTACTGTTTTGCTAAAGCTGAGGTAAATTTCTAAAAATGTTATTTTAAAGCCATTGGACATAAGTGCACAACAGTTACTAGGAACAAGAAATATAAGTACACAAAAATTTTTAAGAATTTTTGGACCACTTTATGAATAATAAGGTATATTTTGGCAAATGCTAATCATCTCCTCCAAATTGAAGCTATCCATGGTTTACCTACCCAATAATACTGGCCATGTTGATTTAACAAAAATATTCAAAAGCTAATTTTGTGAAACATATTTGTTAAATATAAATTTTAAAATGTATTTAAATGTAGCATTGATGGTAAATCATAAATAACAAAAAATTAATTCACTTTGGAAATAATCTTTCTATAACACTTAAACTTTTTTCTTTTTTTCCTTTTTAACACTGATTCATACTTAATATTTCTATCCATGAGTACATGGATAGCTAAATATTTTTATCCTTATTCAATGGTTAATATATAGGAGATAGTGAAAATATAGGACATGTAGAGAGTTCCTTATTTAAACACATATTTTTTGCATAATAAGTATAATCCTTCACTCCAAAAGTCAGTGTAAATAATGAGTGAGTACTCAATTCACTAATTATGTTAGATTTAGCTTGCAGCCGATTGAGTGACAGCCATTTTTCTGAGTCTCTCTCCTCCAGCCTCACTCCAGATTAGAACTGGCACCTTCTCCTATGCAAATGAACATCTAATTAAAGACACTTCCCAGTCAATAAGCCACTTTCTTATCACCCATTATATTACCTGACAAGCCCTTTCTCTCCAGTCCTGGCCCACCAAGAATCTTCATTCATTTTCTCTTCTTCTTCTTCTGCAAAGTGAACTGATCCCGCATAATCCCTGGAATAATGTAGTTTCTCTTGTGGAAGAGCAGCTTCCCTCTCCCCCTTTACATCAAGCTAATGGAGCCAGTAGGTATCCTATTGATCTTTTCTCTATATGGTTTCCACAAGGATTTGACAGACTTCCTTACAGGTTAAACATCCAGGCTTTCTGAAGTGGCTATAAAGCTTTGTTTTTGATTTTTCTAACTTTTTTTTAAACCCTTGCTCATCTGTAATCTTTAAAAGCTCAGTTGATGCCATGCAGAGCAAAGCCTTATTTCTTTGCAGAACTAATCTAGACACTGTCTAGTGTTGAGTACAGTTGTCTGATTCAAATCTTCTGTTACAAAGCAGATGACATCTAGCTAGATGTCATGAGAAGAGCCTAACAATGACAATTCACTTATCCCTTAGAAAGAATCAATTCTCCCACAATGCATCTGTCAGAGAACTCTCACTCAGTAAAAGCAATTTTTCTAGCTGTCTGACACTGTAATTGCTCTTAAATTTTCAATGAACGTTTTACAAGGACTCCCCTGAACCATGATGAAAAACTTAACTTTTTTCTAAAAATGAGAGGCTGACAGGATGAAAGAGGTCTTTCTCTTTAAAGCTTTGCTTGCTTGAGTAGGAATTCTTTCATATCATCAACAAGCTGTTGAATAGAGGATAGATTACTTTCCATTTATTTCATCAATCAGATTAAAGGCTCTCCTTCACAATGCCCTTTAAACAAGAGCTGTTTATGATGTCCTCGCAGGTTTGACTTTAATGTAGTATTAAATCACTATGGACAGTGGAGTCTGTAAGGAATATAAATATGACGAATATCTGACAACATTTAAGCATTGCATATATTTTGGTTATTATCTTCATTCTTGTCATAAAAGAGAGGTAAGCAGAAGAAGAAAAACAGCTATGGATTTGCTGTTCTTTAGTCTGGAAAAAAATCAACACCATTTCCTTTTATCAGTAAGCAGTAAGGATCAGTAAGCAGAAATGCCAAGCATAGCAGTGACTTTTTCCCCCCCTCAGACCAGTAATTAAAAAAAAAAAAGTTGAAAAAGAAATTAGTGATTTCTTCATTTCTATTCTTTTCTCAACATGTATTTACAAGCTTTAAAAATAGAACTCTGAGTCCCTGCATTTCTGGTGAGTTTGGACTAATGAAGCTAGGTGATATAGATAATACTCTAAGATTTTCCCAAAGTAAAGCAGGGCCAAAGAGTTATTTATGATTTTATCAGTAGTATGATAGTCTTTTCAGAGACAGATGTCAAATAGGTTAAAATAATTGCTTTAAATATGTATGTGTGTGTGAATATTTGCATTTAATGATTACATGATAAAAAAAATTTAAAGGCATCAAAACTCCTTAATTCAAATGTATGACATACTTGTGATGAAACATTCTTCTGAGGTGCATGGTGATATTGCAGCTATTTTCAAATAAAAATACAAATTAACTTTCAAACTGACATGAGCAATACCAAATAAGAGGGAAATTATATTGGAGAATAAAAAATTCAAACGGTGGGAAGAAATTTCATAGCCATTTTGCCCTGTCTTCTACCCTATACATGCAGCCCTGCTGTTTTCCCATCTTCAGCTGTAACATCTTTAATAACTAGAATCTCACTACATGCCCTGAAATACATCCCTTGGCAATTCTAGTCAGAAAACATTTTCCTAATCCTTAGTCCAATTCTTTATTTTATGGTGTATTAACCATTGTTTTGTAGGCCATTGTTTCTATCTAAACTAAATTTTAAAAATATATGACACTCAAAACAGTAAATATTCAAATATGAAGACAGCTGCTTTTATGAAGGCAGTTCTTTTGTCCTTTCCACCTTCTCTTTTCGAAGCTAATCGCTGTTGGTTCCTACAACAGTTTTTCATGTATCCATTACAAAAATTCATAAGAAAAAAAGTCACCTAGGCATTTCTTTCCTTCCATTTTACTGGAATATAATGGGCATTAGCACTGGATAAGTTTAAGGTGTACAGCACAATGTTTTGACTGACATATATCATGACATGATTATCACAATAAGCTTAGTGGAGATCCATCATTTCATATGGAAAAAAAATAAAGAATTAGAACATAGTTTTCTTGTGAAAAGAACACTTAGGATTTATTCTCTTTTATGTACTCTCTTAACTTTTACATAATATGTAATTCATAGTATGTAATACTTTTAAATGTATTAGCTTGGTACAAAAGTAATTGTGGTTTCAGACCGTGAATTTTAAATCATTATAACTAGGCTCAAACACATCTTTATTAATCAAAATAGGAGCCATTGCAATCAACAAATTTTTGCCAATGAGAAATAAATTTGTTCATTCCTGTAGTATAAAGATCCATGCTTTGGGATTTGATGAATTCTTGGAAAATATTTTCTGCCTCCTGCTGCTTGTGGAAGATTTTTGCCTGAATAAAGTTGTTGAGATGCTTGAAGAAGTGGTAGTCAGTTGGTGAGAAGGCTTCTCTGTTGGCTCAGACCATAAAGAATCCTCTTGCAATGAGGGAGACCTGGGTTTCATCCCTGGATTGGGCAAAACCCCTGGATAAGGGAAGTATTTCTCACTCCAGTATTCTTGCTAATACTTTCAACTTCACTTTCAGATGAATACGGCAGATGAGGCAAAACTTTGTAGCCCAACTCATTCAAGTTGAATCTTTGGTTGTGTAATTGGTTGTAGTCAGGCATTGCCATGGAGAAGAACTGGGCCCATTCTGTTGAACAATGCTGGCAGTAGGTGTTACAGTTTTTGGTATATCTCATCAATTTGCTGAGCATACTTCTCAGATGTAATAGTTTCACTAGGATTCAGAAAACTGTAGTGGATCTGACCAGAGCAGACTACCAAAGAGTGACCATGAATCTTTTTTGGTGCAAGTTTGGCTTTGGGAACTTCTCAGTCCAACCACTGAGCTGGTCATCTCTGGTTGTCATATAAAATCCATTTTTCATCCCACATCACAATCTAATCAAGAAATGGTTCATTGTTGTTGCCTAGAATAAGAGACAACAACACTTCAAAATAATTATTTTTTTTGATTTGTGGTCAGCTCATGGGGCACCCAGTTATAAAGATTTTTCACGTTTCCAATTTGCTTCAAATGCCAAACGACTGTAGAATGATCAACGTTGAGTTCTTTGGCAACTTCTTGTATACTTCTAACAGGGTTGGTTTTGATGATCCTCTCAGTTGGTCATTGTCAACTTTCAGTGGTTGGCCATCAGAAGTTAACAATGAGCTCAATTTTTTAAAAATTTGATTTATTTTAATTGGAGAATAAGTACAATATTGTGATGGTTTTTGCCATACATTTATGTGAATCAGCCATGATACAAATGTGTCCCCCTATCCTGAACACCCCACCCACCTTCCTCACCACCTCATCCCTCTGGATTGTCCCAGAGCACTGGCTTTGAGTGCCCTGCTTCCTGCATTGAACTTGCACTGGTCATCTGTTTTACATACAGAGATATACATGTTTCAATGCTATCCTCTCAAATCATCTCACCCTTGCCTTCTCCCACAGAGTCCAAAAGCCTGTTCTTTATATCCATGTCTCTTTTGCTGCCTTGCATATAGGATGGTCATTACCATCTTTCTGAATTCCGTGTACATGCACTAATATACAGTGTTTGTGTCTCTCTTTCTGACTTACTCCACTTTGTACAATAGGCTCCAGTTTCATCCACTTCATTAGAACTGACTCAAATGCATTCCTTTTCATAGTTGAGTAATATTCCATTAGGTGTATGTACCCTGACTTTCTTATCAGTTCATCTGCTGATGGATATCTAGGTTGCTTCCATGTCCTGGCTATTGTAAACAGTGCTGCAATGAATACTGGGTACATGTGTCTCTTTCAATTCTGGTTTCCTCAGTGTGTATGCCCAGTAGTGGGACTGCTGGCTCATATAGTGATTCTATTTCCAAATGGGATCTAATTAAACTTAAAAGCTTTTGCACAATGAAGAAAACTAAAAGCAAGGTGAAAAGGCAGACGTCAGAATGGGAGAAAATAATAGCAAACAAAACAAGTGACAAAGAATTAATCTCCAAAATATACAAGCAGCTCATGCAGCTCAATACTAGAAAAAACAAAGAACCCAAACAAAAAGTGGGCAAAAGAACTAAACAGACATTTCTCCAAAGAAGACATACAGGTGGCTAATAAACACATGAAAACACGCTCAACATCACTCATTATTAGAGAAATGCAAATCAAAACCAGAATGAGATATCTCATGCCGGTCAGAACGGCCATCATCAAAAGTCGAGAAACAACAAATGCCTGAGAGGGTGTGGAGAAAAGGGAACCCTCTTACACTGTAGGTGGGCATGCAAACTTGTACAGCCACTATGGAGAACAGTGTGGAGATTCCTTTAAAATCTGGGAATAGAACTGTGTTCCTCATCTTAAAGGCTATCTCCTTTGCAAAACTTTTAAGCCACCACTGAATTGTACGTTTGTTAACAATTCCTGGGCCAGATGTGTTGTTGACGTTGCAAGTTGTTTTGCTGCTTTATGACCCATTTTGAATTCGAATAAAAAAAATCCCTCGAATTTGCTTTTTGTCTAACATTACTTCTATTGTCTAAAATAAATATAAAATGAACAGTAAACAATGTCTTTAGCAAAAAAAATAAAGCAAGAAATGTGCATTAAAATGATGTATAACATAGCTACATTTCATTAAGAATGTATTCCTATATAAAATGGCAAATTTCACCAATGTAAAACAGCAATTTATTTTGTACCAACCCCCACCTAATAATACAACTTTATCATATGGTACATTATATGCCTAGTACATATTTATTTTATAACTGAAAGTTTGTGCCTTTTGATTACCTTATTTAATTCTCCTCCCCTCACCTCTCACCTCTGGTAGCCACAAATCTGATCTCTTTTTCTATGAGTTTATTTGTTTGGTTTCGAAGTATAATTAACTTACGATACTATGTTAGTTCCTGTTACACAACAGAGTGATTAAATATTTCTGTGCATTTCAAAGTTAGTGTGATAAATCTAGTTATGATATCAACATACAAAAGTATTACATAGTTATTGACTATATTCCCCATGTATATTTCATACCAATGTGACTCATTTATTTTGCAAGTGGAAATTTCTACCTCTTAATTTCCTGCATCTGTACTTTGCCTCTCCCCATCCTCTCCCTTCTGACAAACACCTATTTGTTCTCTGTATCTGTGAGTCTGTTTCTGTGTTCTTATGTTCGTTCATTATTGTGTTTTTTTCCAATTCTACATACATGTGAAATCATATAGCAATTGTCTTTCTTTGTCTGACTTATCTCACTTAGCATGCTGCTGCTGCTGCTGCTGCAGCTAAGTCGCTTCAGTCGTGTCCAACTCTGTGCAACCCCATAGACGGAAGCCCACCAGGCTCCCCTGTCCCTGGGATTCTCCAGGCAAGAACACTGGAGTGGGTTGCCATTTCCTTCTCCAATGCATCAAAGTGAAAAGTGAAAGGGAAGTCGGAAGTTGTATCCGACTCTTAGCGACCCCACGGACTACAGCCCACCAGGCTCCTCCATCCATGGGATTTTCCAGGCAAGAGTGCTGGAGTGGGGTACCATTGCCTTCTCCTTCACTTAGCATAGTACCCTTTAAACCTATCCATGATGTCACAAATGACAAGATTTCATCTTTTATGGCTGAATAATACTCTATTGTGTATTTTATATAATATTATATAATGCAGATCCAACCAGTCCATCCTAAAGGAAATCAGTCCTGAATATTTATTGGAAAGACTGATGCTGAAACTCCAATACTTTGGCCACCTAATGTGAAGAACTGACTCATTTGAAAAGACCCTGATGCTGGGAAAGACTGAAGGCAGGAGGAGAAGGGGATGACAGAGGATGAGATGGTTAGATGGCATCACCGACTCAATGGACATGAGTTTGAGTAAACTCCGGGAGTTGGTGATGGACAGGGAAGCCTGGTGTGCTGTAGTCCACGGGGTTGCAAAAAGTCGGATATGACTGAGTGACTGAACTGTATATAATATAATATAATATAATATAATATAATATATATATAATATATGGACTTCCTTGGTGGTTCAGATGGTAAAGAATCTGTCTACAATGTGGGAGACCTGGATTTGATCCATGGGTTGGGAAGATCCCCTGGAGGAGGTCATGGCAAACCACTCCAGTATTCTAGCCTGGAGAATTCCCATGGACAAAGGAGCCTGGCAGACTACAGTACATGGGGTTGCAAAAAGTTAGACATGACTGAGTGACTAAGCACCCACACACAATATAAATAGATATAATATAATATAAATCACATCTTTATCCATTTACCTATTGATATACATTTAGGTTGCTTTCATATCTTAGCTATTGTAGATAACCCTATAATGATAAAAAGGTGCAAATATCTTTTGTAACTAATGTTTTCATTTTCTTCAGATAAATATCCAGGAGTGAGATTGCTGCGTCATATGGTCCTCTTTAATTTTTTTGAGGAATCTGCATACTGTTTTCCACAGTGGCTGGACCAATTTAAGTTTCCACCAACAATGCATTCCAAATGCCACCATATTTAATAATGCCACAATGTCATTAGTTCTTCCCCCATGCTTTTACTGTTCACCTCTCAATTTTACATTTCTCTAAATTGGGTAACCATAAAAGTGGAATCAGGAAAATAGTTAGGGTGTTGGTTCTGTGACTCAGTCTGGACTGGTGGCTGTGGATTTGAAGTCTGGAGTGAGTGGTCAGATAGTATATATTATCAGATATATATCAGATATCAGACAGATAGTACATATATTAAATACCTTTTTTCAATCTCTGTCTTCCTCTTATTCCTCCTTCTTCCTTTTCCCCTTTTCTGTGTTTTCTTACACACACACGTTTTTGTTAACTTTCTCTTCTTGTTGTAAACATGCCCTTTATTGTGGCATCTATGTCATCAATAAAATGTTTGTAATGGGTAAAGTTGAAAATTGTATTCTTTGACTTTCTGCTTAGAAACTTTCCTACTGGCTAGTAATAACCTCAGCTATGCAGATGACACCACCCTTATGGCAGAAAGCGATGAAAAATTAAAGAGTCTCTTGATGAAAGTGAAAGAGGAAAGTGAAAAAGTTGGCTTAAAACTCAATATTCAGAAAACTAAGATCATGGCATCTGGTCTCATCACTTCATGGCAAATAAATGGGGAAACAGTGGAAACAGTGACAGACTATTTTTTTTGGCTCCAAAAAAAAATGCAGATGGTGACTTCAGCCATGAAATTCAGACACTTGCTCTTTAGACAGCATATTAAAAAGCAGAGACATTACTTTGCCAAACAAGGTCTGTCTAGTCAAGGCTATGGTTTTTCCAGTAGTCAAGTATGGATGTGAGAGTTGGACTGTGAAGAAAGCTGAGCGCTGAAGAATTGATGCTTTTGAACTGTGGTGTTGGAGAAGACTCTTGAGAATCCCTTGGACTGCAAGGAGATCCAACCAGTCAATCCTAAAGGAAATCAGTCCTGAATATTCATTGGTAGGACTGATGTTGAAGCTGAAACTCCAATACTTTGGCCACCTGATGCAAAGAACTGACTCAACTGAAAAGACCCTGATGCTGGGAAAGATTGAAGAGGGGAAGAGAAGGGGATGACAGAGGATGAGATGCTTGGATGGCATCACCGACTCAATGGACATGAGCTTGAGTAAGCTCTTGGAGTTGGTGATGAAAACGGAAGCCTCGCATGCTGCAGTCCATGGGGTTGCAAAGAGTCGTACACAACTGAGTGACTGAACTGAACTGACTGAGCTTCAATCTATTAATCGGCATTCTTTCCCGTTAGTTACAAATTCTCCTGGATAAGTCTAGCTTTCAATTTCACTTTTCCTTAGTCCATCAACAAGAATCCCAGTGAAGTTTCTATCAAATGTCTGTTTCTATCAAATTATATGAAATTTCTATCAAATTCATATATTTCGTGTATTGTTGTTGTTTCATCACTAAGTTGTGTCCAACTCTTTTGTGACCCCATGGACTGTAGCCCACAAGGTTCTTCTATCCACAGGATTTCCAAGGCAAGAATACTGGAGTGGGTTGCCATGTTCTTCTCCAGGGGATTTTCCTGTGATGGAACCTATGTCTCCTGCATTGGCAGATGGGTTCATTACCACTGAGACACTCCAGGGAAGCCCTATTTTGTGCATGGCATTATCCTATTAGGAAAATACAGAAAATTGTGGCTAATTTGGTGTGATATGTTTTAGTGATCAAAAAGGAAAACATCACTTTTTTCCTCTCATTATAAAAATCTTATTCAAGACATGAGACATTAGATTAATGCTCTAGACATGCTCTAGGTTAATCTTATGATCTGTAGTGTTTAAAAGTGTTTGTTGCTCAGTCATATCCAACTCTTTGCGACCCCATGGATAATAGCCCGCCAGGCTCCTTTGTTCATGGAATTCTCCAGGCAAGAATACTGGAGCAGGTTGCCATTCCCTTCTACAGGGGATCTTCCTGATCCAGGGATTGAACCCAGGTCTCTTGCATGGCGGACAGATTCTTTACCATCTGAGCCATAAGTTTTCATATGCTTTAAAAAAAAATCTAAATTCATCTCACAGATTTTTAGGCATTGATCTTTTCATGGAGGGACTAGGGATATGGGAGTAATTTTCAGCTGTTGAGTTGCAATTTTCTTCTGGAAAACCTCTTCCATTTTGATAGATATGTTTTTGTTTAGTGTCTTGTTTCTGGATTCATATGTTTATTCCTTTGTTTACCCTGGGTTTTGGCCAGGTTTAGATAGACCACCTGAAGAAAACAATCTCATTTGACTGTTTTCCCTCTATTAATCAGTTCTGTTCTCACCGCTTCCAATTTTGCTTAAGAAAACTGAGAATTTCAGATGAGATCTCTGTCTCCTCTTCCAGTACCCACTAAACTATACACACCGATCTATCTGAGACTCTTGGTGCCATTTTCTCCTATGGGCACCATTCCTCTGTATCTTTGGGGTACTTGTTTCATCGATTTTCCTTTCCTATGTCTGCAAACTCACCCCCACTACATTTTATTGCTCTTGGCAAATAAACTGAATTAAATTTCTACCATTAAACATATATAAAAACTATGCAATAAAAAGTCTACCATCTCTAGATATTCTTATTTCCTCTTCTTCCCTACTACAGCCAAAATTCGTGAGATAGTAGACCAACTTCAGCATTACTATCTTTCTTCTCTCCCTTTCAGTCTGCAGTCTATCAGAATTCATCTTTAGATGAAGCTCACTAAAATTCTTATATCCATATTCTTCTTTTTTCTTACCTCAGTTAATTTTTCTTTGGTATTTGACACCATATACCAAGTATGTTGAATTCTGATTTCCTATATTCTGTTTACTTCTTAGGAAGTTCATCGTTTCTCTTTGCATTTTAAGCTTTCCTTGGGGTTTCATTTTTAGTTCTCTACCTTTTTTTCACCCTATATGAACCCTAGATAATATCACTCAGTCCAAAATTTTAACCACTAACTGTGAAATCTTTGTCTCTGTCTCAGGCTTCTCTAAGCTCTAGATCTGAATATCAAACTGTAGACACTATACAATTTCTCATATTTTCTAGCGTTTGAAAGAATAAAGCTGATACTTCTTTTCTCATTTGACTCCTTATTTCTATTCTTCCTGAGTCTGAATCCAGAAGACAAGTATGGCTGATACTTAATGAGCATACCATGAATTTCTCATGAAATTAAACTAAGCACTTACATTCCTGACCCAGAGGAGCAAGAGAAATAATAAATGAAATTCATCTAGTTTCTTCAACCATACTATGCCCATCAACTCACCCAGATTTGTCACAATGTCTGTCTTCTAACCTGTTATAATTATTAGTGGATGATTTGTGTTGACTCTGATCCAAGCCAATCACCTTCACATCACTCGGAAATACCAGCTCCTCTCAACTTCCCAACAGCTATGTTCCTGCATATTTTTTCTTGTTTCACACCATCAACTTCTTTCTCTTTACACTGAGTCATTCCCATCAGCGTACCCACATTTTTTAGTACCTTCCAATCTTAGAAAATGTTATACTGGCTTCATAGCTTTCTTCAGCCTCAGGTTTTTGTTCTCTTTCCAAGGTAATCTTGAAAAGATTTTTCTATAGTAACTATCACTAGTTTCTCATTTTAAAGTTTCTCCTCACCTGACTCCATTTACACCATATTCTGAAACTGCTGCTGCTGCTGCTGTCACTTCAGTTGTGTCCGACTCTGTGCAGCCCCATAGACAGCAGCCCACCAGGCTCCCCCGTCCCTGTGATTCTCCAGGCAAGAACATTGGAGTGGGTTGCCATTTCCTTCTCCAATGCACAAAAGCAAAAAGTGAAAGTGAAGTAGCTCTGTCGTGTCCGACTCTTAGCAACAACACTGGAGTGGGTTGCCATTTCCTTCTCCAATGCATTAAAGTAAAAAGTGAAAGTGAAGTCATTCAGTCATGTCTGACTCTTAGCAACCCCATGGACTGCAGCCCACCAGGCTCCTCTGTCCATGGGATTTTGCAGGCAAGAGTACTGGAGTGGGGTGCCATTGCCTTCTCCATTCTGAAACTACTCTTTTTTAATTAATGAAAGGTCATTAATTAGTTCAGCCTTTGTTTGCTATAGCTAGATGCAAGTGTCATGAAATCAGAAACTTTGTCTTCCCTGTTCATCACTGTGCCTCCAAAGTCTAGAGTAATGGTACTCAGTTCAGTTCAGTTCAGTTGCTCAGTCCTGTCAGACTCTTTGAGATCCCATGAATCACAGCACGCCAGGCCTCCCTGTCCATCACCATCTGCCAGAGTTCACCCAGACTCACATCCATCGAGTCAGTGATGCCATCCAGCCATCTCATCCTCTGTCTTCCCCTTCTCCTGCCCCCAATCCCTCCCAGCACAGAGTCTTTTCCAATGAGTCAACTCTTCGCATGAGGTGGCCAAAGTACTGGAGTTTCAGCCTCAGCATCATTCCTTCCAAAGAACACCCAGGGCTGATCTCCTTCAGAATGGACTGGTTGGATCTCCTTGCAGTCCAAGGGACTCTCAGGAGTCTTCTCCAACACCACAGTTCCAAAGCATCAATGGTACTCAACAGATACTCAATAAGAGATTTTTTTTTTAATAAATTGCCTGAAAGACTTTTTATTGATTACTCTGGTCTTTTAATAGCACCTTTTTGTTCAGGTGTATTCTACGTGACATTGCCATAGTTTGGACTCCATTTCCATACATATTAGGTCTCCTGACTCAATCTCACAGATCATTAAAGCTCTACTTTCCTTTTCGGTCTTCTATTCTCTTTGTGTTTTAATTCATATTGTCTCTATATATCTGTATTTCTGGGTGTCTGACTCTGTGTGTGTGTATATAATCTGCTATAAATCCCACCTAATGAATTTTAAAATTGCAATATTATATTTTTCTGTTTTAAGATTTTCATTTGATTTTGTTTTACAGCTTCCATATCTGCCCTGAAATTCAATTTCTTCATCCATTATATCCATCTTTTCCTACTCATGCTTTAGTATATTCATCTTAGTTATAAAATCTTATCTTCTAATCTCAATATCTTAGTTATCTTGTCTGATAATTTCAATATCTTTATTATCATTACTCCAATCTCTACTTTTTACTCTGTTCCACACTGATTCTATAGGTTAAATTTACTTGTTTCTTTTTATGTTAAATTAGTTTTTGAATATATACTGAACATTGTGAATGATATGTTAAATATGAATTCTATTATCTTTCTTTGGAAAATAGTGAACTTTACTCTAATTGGTCATTAAATTACTGGCAGATTACCTTAATAATATGAAAGCTTCCGTTAGGCTTTACTAGAAGAAGTCTATTTCAATCCTCAAAATATTTCAATATCAATAACCTCAGATATACAGAGATGACATCTCTGGTGGTTCAGGTTTAAGGTAAAGAATCTGCCTGCAGTGTGGGAGACCTGGATTCGATCTCTGGGTCAGGAAGATCCCATGGAGGAGGAAATAGCAACCCACTCCAGTATGCTTGCCTGGGAAACCCCGTGGACAGAGGAGCCTGGTGGACTGCAGTCCATGGGTTGAAAAGAGTTGGACCCAAATAAGCAACTAACAGTTTCGCTTTCATATAGATGATACCCCTCTAATGGCAGAAAGTGAAGAGAAATTCAAGAGCCTTTTGATGAGGGTGAAAGAGGAGAGTGAAAAGGCTGGCTTGAAACTCAACATTCAAAAAATGAAGAACATGCCATCTGGTCCCATCACTTCATGGCAAATAGAAGGGGGAAAAGTGGAAGCAGTAACAGATTTTATTTTCTTGGGCTCCAAAATCACTGCAGATGGTGACTACAGCCATAAAATTAAAAGATGCTTGCTCCTTGGAAGGAAAGCTATGACAAACTTAGACAGTGTATTAAAAAGCAGTGACATTACTTTGATGACAAAGGTCCATATAGTCAAAGCTATGGTTTTTCCAGTAATCATATATAGATGTGAGAGTTGGACCATAAAAGAAGGCTGAGTGCCGAAGAATTGATACTTTCAAATTGTGGTGCTGCTGAAGACTCTTGAGAGTCCCTTGGACTACAAGGAATTCAAGCTACTCAGTCCTATAGGAAATCAACCCAGTATATTCATTGGAAGGACTGTTGCTGAATCTGAAGCTCCAATAGGTTAGCCACCCGATGTGAAGAGATGGCTCATCGGAAAAGACCCTGATTCTGGGAAAGTTTGAAGATAAGAAGAGAAGGGGGCAGCAGAGGATGAGATGGTTAGTATCACCGACTTAATGGACATGAATGTGAGAAAACTCTGTGAAATAGTGAAGGATAGAGGAGCCTGGCATGCTATAGTCCATGGGGTCACAGAGTCAGATATGACTTAGTGACTGCACAACAATAACAAATTCCAATTTTGCCTTATTTTGAGGCCAGATTACTTTTTCTTAGAATTTGGACTTTATTCCTTACTCATGTGTCTCCAGAGTTCAATGTAAAGTTGAGTTTATCATGCTTCTCTAATTTAATGAAACATTATATCATAACTCTGTATCTTCAGCAGATTTTTGAAATCTCTTTCAACTCTTTCACACTTTCAGCTATTATTTTTCTGGTGCTTCGTGTGTCACTTCATGTATATATCATTCAGGAATATCAACTTTGAATTTGAAGAGATTTTTTTTTTTTTTTTTTGCAGATCATGTTCCTCTTTGTGGCTTTTTTCTGGGGCCATCCTTTTTATCTTCTAGCCATCATGACTACTTCAAGTTCCACCTCTGATTGTTTAAACTCTTTCTATATTCAAATAAGAATTAGTAATAGTCTGTAGGTGCCAAAAAATGTATAATTGTGCATCTCACCTAGTTGGTCCACTACTTTCAAGAGTTGTATTGCCTCGAGTTTCTATTTACTGCTGGTTGATTTCCAGTGTTTTTTTAAGAATTTTTATAAAGCATATCTTATCCACAGTTTATAACTATTATCAGTGGATTTGTTATAATACAAGCTACATTCACATTATTCTGTTAGTAATTTATAAAATTTGTGTTTCAGTAACTGTGAAGTGAAGTTGCTCAGTTGTGTCTGACTCTTTGTGACCCCATGGACTGTAGCCCACCGGGCTCCTCCATCCATGGGATTTTCCAGCAAGAGTACTGGAGTGGGGTGCCATTTCCTTCTCCAGAGGATCTTCCCGACCCAGGGCTCAAACCTGGGTCTCCTGCAGTGTAGGCAGACGCTTTACCGTCTGAGCCACAAGGGAGGCCCTGTAACTCAGTAACTCACTATCAGTAATAACTTTTAGTTCATTTTTTTATTATTATTAATCTACATGAGTTCTCAGTAGCTCAGTCATGTCCAACCAACTCTTTGCGATTTCATGGACTGTAGCCCACCAGGCTCCTCTGTCCATGGAATTTTCCAAGCTAGAATACTGGAATGGGTCGCCATTTTCTTCTCCAGGGGATCTTCCCAACCCAGGATTGAACCCATGTCTCTTGCATCTCCTGCACTGGCAGGTGGATTCTTTACCACTGCACCACTGGCAAAGCCATTAATCCACATACCATATTATGAAACATAAATTGTGAGCTCTCCAATGTTCTGTAAACAAACATTTTTAGTTAGCTTATTTGGTAACTTAGTTATTTTATGTTATTTATTTACTTTAGTTAGTGCAAATACATGCATATATGTATGCATATATATCCATATATATATATATATATAGAAGATATGCTAACATTTTTAATTGCTATATCTAACACTTAGCTAAGGATATTATGATGTGGACTGGATATGAATCACATTTCATCTCTTCAATATAGAAAATCTCAAATTTCAAAACCTATCTGACTTCAAAGTCTTTGGGTAAGTGATTGACAAAAATATCAAATTTGAGCAAGAAATATAAATGCTTTTGATCTAGATTAGAGACATGGTTAAGAGTGTCTTTGGTAGAAAGCACTTTTAGTTTTGTGTAAAAATCAGGAAGCACTTATTTGGAAAAAGGCAGTGAGGAGCTGACAAACAGCTAGTGTTAACATATCTTCCCAACAGAACAGTCCTTGCTAATAGATGTTGGTTGTGAGCTACCCACTGAGTCAAGCAATTTGTCTATATTTAATTTTTCTGATAATGAGACTGAAGTTTACATAGACTAGGTATGTGAAACTAAGTCCAGAATAACCAATTGACCTTTCCAGTCAAAAGGCATTAATTTGCCACTCAGTGAGCTACTGTCTGTTATCTCATCATTACTCATTACTCATCATCATTACTGCCATGACTGTATTTTTAGGAGTATTATTTTTCTCTTTTCTTGAGCAATATTTAATCTAACTGAACAATCATAGTCTGCTAATTTTTTTTTAAATAATATATTTTTGAGTGTCTCTACTATAGGCATTTCCAATTGTGAACACTCATAACAAATATTTAGTATCATAGATAAATCCTGCTGATGGCCTTTAATTTATTGCAGGGTGAAGGACCTTTCTGAGATATCCTTTGAAATTACAGATGTGTTTTTCTGTTTTAAAATTTCCAAAGAAGATTTTTGGTCCATTTATGTTACGGTATTTTCAAAAGTCAACCAGGAACATTCTAGAAATGAAAAATGTTTAAGTCCAAATCCCCTTATATTACTGTTAAAAAAAAAAAAACCTGCAGACCAAGCAATTAGAATGTTACAGTCCTTAAAATACGAGGCCATATTTCTCCTACAGCTAATTGATTTTACATCTGGCATGTTAAAAGAATTTATGAAACTTGAATACTGTCTTTGTTTATACCCTTTAGGCTCAAAATGAATTCTCTATATCATTATCCTTAAGGAGAAATAATCTGCCTTAAAAATGTAGTGCAATTTCAAAAGTAAATCTAACTAAATCTTTTTTAAGATCTGAAATAGGAATCGTTTCTTTTAAATGTATGGAGGAAATCTTTTCTAAAAATAATAATGATTTAAACTGATTATAAAATGACCTGTGTGAAGTATCCAAGGGAAGATGGCATTACATTTATAATTAATATGATTTCTGTTTGGGATAGGAGGAAGGGCATGACATTTATTAAGCACTGTGCACATACTAAGTAGGAATGGCTAATATTTATTGAGCTCTTATAATGGGACAGGTGTTGCTCTAAACACTTAGCATGCATTTAGTATTTTAATCCTCACAACTTACCCTACTAAGTCGCTTGATTATTATCCTCACTTCACAGATAAAAAAGAAAAGAAAAGAAAAACCCATGAGGCACAAAGAGGTTAGGTACTTGCTCAAAGTCACGTGGGAAGATGTGGTAGTACTGGGACTCACACCCAGGCAGTCTGGCTCCAGAGCACATGCACTTAAACTTTATGATATATGGCCTCTTCCAGTATTGAATGCTTACTCTGCCAGAACAGTTTTAAGGGATTTACATGCATTATATCTTTTAAATTCAATAGAAGAGAGGTAAAGCACAGGATCACTGGTCTATCTTACATTAATACATTAGTGCGCTGCCTGTGTCCGTCAGGACTGCCACTCTGGCTTCAACCACAAAGCGATTAGGAGAAAAGTAAGATGTTTGTAGAATGAGAAGTTTCTGGCACTCTGTTCTCAGGACCTTTTCCTAAACATGGATTGTGGGTAGTTTTAGGGAAATGTGAAATCTTTCCAGGTGCCTCTCCACTGAAAACTACCTTGAACTCTGCTGTAGAAATCCAACTATTTGATTTGGGGGAAAATGGTCTTTGACTCAGTCAAAGAAACATATATAAGATTTCTTATTTTTCTTGGCACTCTTTTAAAATTTGTTTATAGATAAGATTGAATGATTCACCAGGTATCCACTGGATTGTGGTGCAAATTCTTCATACAAAAAGTAGAACATCATGATCTAACATTTTTTTCCTACATCTTTTTATTTGGCTTGAATATTCACTAGAACAATGTATCATTAAGATAACTTATGAGTATTGGTGGTACATGAATATAGATTTTTATAAACTTTTATTCATAAAACTATCTTGATAGCTATTTTTGGTCTTTTGCATTTGATATTCCATAGATATGAAATATATCTGACAGTTGAAGTTAAATGATCTTTCCAATAAATTACTTATTCTAAATAGTTCATGATTTTTACTTTAATGTTATGAAATTCATTTTTTTGCTTTTCATTACAACTCAATAAGTGAAGTGAAAGTGTTAGTTGCTTAGTCGTGTCCAAATCTTTGAGACCCCCTGGACTGTAGCTCTCCAGGCTCCTCTGTCCATGGAATTCTTTAGGCAAGAATGCTGGAGTGGACAGCAATTTCCTTCTCCAGGAGATCTTCCTGACCCAGGGATTTAACTCCAGTCTCCTGCATTACAGGCGGATGCTTTACCATCTTTACTATTGAACTTCGGGGCACAGTGGTAAAGAAACCGCCTATCAGTGTAGGAAATACAAGAGATGTTAGTTTGATCCCTGGGTCAGGTAGATCCCCCAGAGGAGGAAATGGCAACCTACTCCAGTATTTCTGCCTGGGAAATCCCTTGGACATAGGAGTCTGGTGGGCTACAGGCGATGTGGTCTTAAAGAGTCAGGGAGGACCAAGCATAAACATGCACACCGTTGAACAAAGTTTACTGTTGAACAAAGGAAGAGATTTAAATAAATTCCTAAAGAATGAATTTCCAAAAAGAGCTTTAGAAATGAAATTTCTGGGTGTAGCCAATCATGATAGCCATAATTGCATTAGAGATAAGTTAACTTCTGATAATAACAAAATTTGAATTTTAAACTGATTTCTGAGATTGGCTCAACTCTGTGTTTGATCTCAAAAATGAAAACAACCACATGTTGTAGAGAAAGATTACGAATATATCTGAATGCTTTCACCAAAATCAGTGACTTTTCAACCTTCTAAGCTTGAATTTAGGTAAAGTTGACTGACGTCCTGATATGCATATTATAAAAGCAGTTAACTTGGAGACAATCCTATATCCTTAATCACTTATTCTAAATGTATGATTTTTAAATTTAGGTTGGTTAATTAATTTTTGATTTCACTGGGTCTTCACTGCGGCACACAGGCTTCTCATTGTCATGGCATCTCTTGCTGCATAGCGCAGGCTCTAGGTGCATGGGCTTCAGTAGCTGTAGCACATGGGCTCAGCAGTTGTGGTGCATGGGCTTTGTTGCTCTGCAGCATGTGGAATCTTCCTGAACCAGGGATCAAATCCATGTCCCCTGCACTGGAAGGTGGATTCTTAACCATTGTACTGCCAAGGAAGTCTAAAGCTGATCACTATCTTTATCAGAAAATAAAATATAGCTGCTGTGGCAAATAGTCCTTAAAATTTTAGCATAATAACAAGCACTTATGTTTACTTGCCTTTTCATATATAATACAATGAGGTCAGCAGGTGCTTTCCTCCATGTGGTGACTTGGAGACCTAAGCTCCCTCCAACACAAAGCTCTGCCACGACCCAAGGCCAGAATTTAATGACAAAAAAGGAAGAAAATAAATTTACAGAAAATAAAATTACAGAACAGATTATACATTTCAGTGAATTTGTGTAACAAATACATGTAATTGCCCTTCAAATATTCATTCCCCTCTGTTATTCACTCATGCTGGTATGTGGCTGGCCAGACATTGTATTTTGAGCCTTCCTTTTCATATAGATGTGGAAATGCTACTAATTTTTCCAGCGAACTGAGACTTTTTGAAAAATGGGTAAGATTTGATCAAGTAAAAAAAGCTTGATCTTGTTTTACTTAATATTGGCCCCAAAGCACAAAAGTAGTGATGCTGGCAATTTGGATAGGCCAAAGAGAAGTCATAAACTGTCTGACTCTTTGTGACGCCATGGACTGTAGCCCCCGGGTTCCCCTGTCAAGGGAATTTCCAGGCAAGAATACTGGAGTCGGTTTCCCTTTCCTTCTCCAGGGAATCTTTCCGACCCAGGGGTCAAACCTGGGTCTCCTATATTGCAGGCTGATTCTTTATCATCTGAGCCACCAGGGAAGCCCAAAGTAAAGTAAAGCTTCCTTTAAATGAAAAGGTAAAAGTTCTAGACTTATTAATAATAGGGAAAAGAGAAAAAATTATATGGGGAGGTTGCTAAGATCTATGGTGAGAATAAATCTTCTATTTGTGAAATTGTGCAGAAAGATTAAGAAATTCATGCTAGTTTTGCTGTCACACCTCCGAGTGCAAAAGTTATGACCGTGATTTGTGATAAGTATGTAGTCAGGACGAAAAAGACAAATTTGTACAATAAGGTATTGTAAGGGAAAGAGAGAGACCATATTCATGCAACTCTTATTATAGTGTATAGAAATAATTATTATATTTTATTATTGTTGTTAATCTCTTACTTTGCCTAATTTGTAACTTAACCTTTATCATAGGTATGTATGAGTAGAAAAAAAGAGTAGTATATGTGAGGTTCAGTACTATCTGAAGTTTCAAACATCCACTAGGGATCGTGGAATGTATCCTCCATGGATAAGAAGGGACTACTGTATTAGGGGGGGAAAAAGCTCTTAATGGTGCAATTGTAAGCCAATGTGATAATTACTATGATAGATGTAAGCCATGAAGGATATGAGATTACATAGAGGGGACAGATGTCTTAAACTTAGAATCATTTGAGAAGTGTGTTGATTTAGATTTAATCAGAGAATCTAAAACAATTCTAAGAAAAAGCAAGTCATGTCAAAATGTGGATCAAAATGGTGGTGGTCTAAGTAAAGGTACTGGCAAATTTAAGCGGCTGACAACAGATTAAAAAGAGACAAAGGAGAAATATTTGTTCAAATAATGCAGGAGTGACTCAGAGAAAGGCAGATGTCTAATTTCATAACTGAGAAGGCAGAGCCACTCGCCTATATCAGTAAACCGGAGGAGAAACAGACTAGGGAAGAGTGGAAAGGAAAACAGTTTTGACATGAACCGAAGTTTTCCCTTGATCATCTGTATTGAGAAGCACAATAGAAAGTTAAACATCTAGATATGAAACCAGGAGAAAGGTAAGGGCTGAAGCTATAGAAAAGTCTGCTATATGTATTTATACCAATTAGAGTTCTCCATAGAGAAAGAGAACCAACAGTTAATAGTAGGTGGGTGTGGGTGTGTGATTTACTTTAATGAACTGGCAGACACAATTATGGGGACTGGCAAGTCAAAATCTGTAGGGCAGTCTGGCAGGCTGGCAATTCAGACAAGAGTTGATCCTGTATTCTTGAGGTCAAATTTCCTCTTCTCCAGGAAACCTCAGTTTTTGCTCTTATGGCCTTTCTACTGATTTGATGTAGCCCACATATATTTTCTAGAGTAATTCCCTTTATCACTGTTGACTGATTATATATGTTAACCACATCTACAAAATACCACCCCAACAACACCTGGGTTAGTATTTGCTAAAAAACTGAGTACTATAGCCTAACCAAATTGACACACAAAACTAATTATCACCTATGTAAGTAATGGATAAAATCATCAAAGAGAGAAAAGAGTAAATCAATACAAAATGGTGAGAATCTTGGGCTTTTTAACCAAATACCTGTGCTCAAATTTAAGTTTTACTACTTTGTGAGCCTCTTTTGCATCTATAAAGTGACAGTAATATTATACCTCTCTGAGGTATTCTGAGGATGAAATGAAATAATGTATGTAAAGGACTTATTCCAGAGCCTGGCATGTATTACACACTCAGTTAACATTTGCCGCAAAATGGATTCTTTTTGTGTGAAATTTACAAGTATAATTATATTCTGATGAGAAAAAGTCTGTATCAAGAAAGTAGTTGAAGATAGAGAGGTAAGAAATAACTGACTGAGTAAAGGCTGATGGTGTAGGTGAAGTAAAGAAGGTGACATTTGACGCATACCTGGAAAGAATTAACCTTGAACAAAAAGATGCAGAAAAACTTGAATATATTTTTATCTTCTGTCCTTGATTTTCTCAGTGAAGAAAGGTGAAAGGTCTTTTGATGGGAGATCTTGATGGCTTAAAGAAAGGTGATGCTTCTGTGAGGAATGGAAGACAGAGCTTAATAAAGACTGATTTAAAAGGGGGTATAACATAATGCTCAAGTTCAGCTAAGACTGCATGTCTAGGGAATTGCAAATGCCTTTAGGGTAGGGGACATTTTTTTTCCTGTTTTATATTAGGCACACTGTAAACAATTGGAAAATATTTCCTCAATTAAAATTCAATTTTCTCTACCTGCAGGCAGCTGGAGTATGAAAATAGAAAAGTTAATGGAGTGATTGATCCAAATTTGAAGCTTTGTATGATGAAACAGCTGGAGAATATGAAGACCAGGATACTGAGCATAGTGGTGCTTGTCTTTGAAGGACTATGGGGTAGGGTTGCTAAGAAAGGAAAAATGGTAAAGTGATAGAGATGGGCATAGAAAATGGTACTTTGGGAGAAAGTGTGTTGCAGACCAGGAAAGATGGGACATAGCAGTTGGAAACTGTTATTGGATCAAAAGATTTCAAAAGGAAACAAAAGTGAAGGAAATCAATAAGTAATGCTATGATGAAAGTGGGATTTAGGGGAAGGAAGGCTCCTGGTGTCCAGAAAGTTGCAAAACTTAAGGTGAAGTCAAGCCAGGATGAAGGGCAATAGAGGGTGGGGGGAACACTGTCCAGTGATGGCCAAGCAGGGAGAGCAGTGGAGTTAGTAGCCTGATAGCTGGTTCAGACAATTCAGCACCAGATGAAGGGCACTTGCTCAATATCGGTCTGCATTCCTAGGTACTATGGCTTGTCTTCAAGCAGTAATGCCAAAATAAACATATCAAAACAATGGAGAAAAGATCATATGATTTATTGTTGTTGTTGCTTAGTAACTAAGTCATGTCCAACTCTTTTGTGACTCCAAGGACTGTAGCCCACCAGGATCATCTGTCCATGGGATTTATCCGGCAAGAATGCTGGGGTGGGTTGCCATTTTCTTCTCCAGGGGATCCTCCTGACCTAGGGATCAAAATCATGTCTACAGCATTTGCAGACAGATTCTTTACCACTGAGCCACCAGGGAAGCCCTATATGATTTATTCCACAAAACTTTCTATTAGATAATGTCAGAAGGAATGCTAACAGGTACCTGAAAGTTCTATATCCTTCTAACAAATGTTCCCTGAGTTCCCCAATTTAGCTCCTTCTATTTCATGAAACCTGCCCCAAACTCTTCCCTTTTATAGCTGGAGTACACTTTTTAGCAACAGTTCTCAGACAATGCTAGGCTTTGCAATGAAACAGAGACCAGTGGACATGTTTACACTCTGATGTAAATGAGGGTAAGTGGCTGGGAGTACCACAGAGGAGTTAATAGTGAAACAAAAGGGAAGGGTTTTTTGACCACACAGCATGGTGCGGGATCTTCTCTGACCAGGGATCAAACTTGTGCCCCCTGCAGTGGAAGCACAAATTCTTAGCCACTGAACTGCCAGAGAAGTCCAAGAGTTTTTATATAAAAGAATCAGCATAAACGATGAGTTTCCATGGTGAGAAACGGGAAAGACCCTAACTCTAAGACGGGAAAGGTCCTCAGGAAAAGCTAAACAAGGAAGGGGTAGGGGTAGTCTGAGAGGACGACAACGATCAATGAAATATTATTTTTAATATTAAATTTGGGCTCAGAGAGCATACTAAAAAGGGAGAACAGCAGTGGAAGAAATGATAAAGGATATGAATGAAAGCAGGTTTCACAAATAGCCTTATCATCATTTCAATAGTTATTGTAAAGCTATGAAACTTCACACCAACTGCTATTAAGAGGGAGATTATGTGTCAAGATTAATGATCTACACAGACAATACAAAGAGTATGCCTGATATACTTTTATGTAGAATCTTGCTTTGATTAACAAACATACTTCTTATGGTATGAATGTTAATGGATATATATATATATATATATATATATGTATGTCACCTGATATTATTCTTTTCACACTTTTAAATCATCAAATGTATGATACTTAAATCCATTTAGAATATTATGGAATGAATTTCCATTTGTTAAATAGTACCCTAGTGACCTGAAAGAAAATCAATATAGCCTGCAAAAGTACTTACCTTACAACCAAGAAGTAGCTAGAAGAATTTGCTAGCATATGTTATCAACAAAATATTCATTAGGAGAAATAAAAAAGGAAAACTACATGATTTTCCAAAGCTTTACAATTGATGATAATCAATTATACATAAATACATATAAATTTGTTCATCATGTTGGTAATAAAGATACAAATTAATTACTCATATACAAGATGCATATTCCTTAATTGATGGGTCACTTTGTCATTTATAACTATCTATTATTATCTATTTCTCTTTCTATCACCATCATTCAATAATTTTATCATGTTTTACATATATGTAGTTCACCTTATCAAAGCAACTCTAAATTTGAGTAAACACTAACAGAATTCCTGGGGTTGAACTCACAGAACTGTGGATGGACATGGCCCATTTAACCTGACATTCTGTTTCTGAAAGTAATACAGCTGATTTGTAGAAAGCTGGATATTCATGATGATGTAAAAAATTAAGACTATATTACTAAAAATGTTCCTTTGTTGTTCAGTCACTCAGTCGGGTCCAACTCTTTGTGACCCCATGGACTGCAGCATGCCAGGTTTCCTGTCCTTCACCATCTCCCAGAGTTTGCTCAAACTCCTGTCCATTGGTGATGCCGTCTAACCATCTCATCCTCTGTCATCCCCTTCTTTTCCTGCCTTCAAAATTCTCCTAATTTCTGTTAACAGCTGTCATTAAATCCATGTAAGTTTTCCTCATTATTTCATAAGATGAGTTGCATCTATCTGCCTCTTTAAATTAAACTGTTCTTTAATTTTATTTTCCAACTGTTTTGAGCTGATGTATGTCTCTCTCTCTCTTTTTTTTTTTTAAACTGGGATCTAGCTGCATGACAGTGTTGTGTTAGTTTCTGCTGTATAATGAAGTGAATCAGCTATGTATACATATATCCCCTCTCTCTTGAACCTCTCTCTCACCCACTCCCCATCCCATCCCTATAGGTCACCACTTTTCACTTTATGTTTTCCACAGGAAAAGCTATGCAAGTCACACTAGATCACCTTTCATAATGTTGTAGGTTTTAGTGATAATCTGTCTGTCTCTGCCTTCTCCACACTTTAGCGTCCTAATATGATAAACCTATCCTTTCAAGAATGGTTCTCCGTTCATTGGTCATATTATTTACTTTTCCCTGGGATGTGTCCACTTATTCCAGGTGCAGATGTGTCATGGGAGGACAATGTTTTGTCCTTTGTTTCTGTCGTCCTTCCCCAAGTGCTGCCAAAGAGTTAGAGAGTTGACCTTTTCACTCAATGAGGCTGCCATCCTTTGGGGCCGTCTACCTCCATTGTTTCTTAGGCAGTAACTGATTACCTGCTTCCTATCAAGTCAGAATGAGGTTTGAATTTTAGTCTCTGAATATATACCCTGACTTTGCCCACCTGATCTTATTTTCTGCTATCTATGTGGTTATTCACAGAGAATCCTTATGAGTGAATGCAGTAAAGAAAACTTTTCATCAGTTTGATTTTTCTCAAGATTCGAAATGGTAAATTATGCTGAATAAAATTCTGTGATTAAAAACTTTATGTTCCACAATGAGCTATCTTCTTTTCTTACCCCATTTTGTGGGGCAAGATGACTCTGTAAGAATTTATGTGCAAAGATTCTCTATTTCTATACTTTTGTTTCCTATTAAATGTGTCCTTCGGTAACCAGGAAACTAAAGGTTAAAGAAGAATCTTTGATATCGTAAGTCCTTTCTTCTTAATATTGTACTACAATATATCAAGGGAGTACATGGTATTGTTAAAATGTAGACTTGAGTCAATTGCCCAGCTCCAAATTCTGGTCAAAGCACTATGCATCTTTGAGGGGCAACTTACTTAACTTCCCTGTAATTCCATTTCCACATTTGTAAGAGAGGAACCTGGGCTTTCCAGGTGGTGCTAGAGAAAAAGAGGAGACGAAAGTGATGCAGGTTCGATCCATGGGCCGGGAAGATCTCCTGGAGGAAGAAATGGCAACCCACTCCAGTATTCTTGCTTGGAGAATCCCACGGACCAGAGGAGTCTGGCAGGCTAGTGTCCATAAGGTCACAAAGAGTGAGACACAACTGAAGCAATTTAGCACAGCACACAGCACAGGAGAGGAGGAGGTAGACATGGATAGGAACACTATGAGGCTACAATGAGTTGAAACATGGAAAGTGATTAAAATTTTGCCTGCAGTGTGGTTAGCACTCAATAAGTATGGCTCTTACTAGTTCAATGAAGTAATACAGAGTGATTCTATAAAATAAACACTTTTATGAATAGTATGTATACAATTTTCATGTCTTTGTTGTCTTTATTATTTCTTTTTTATAGATAAAAGTATTTCCAAGTGTGAAATTCCAAGAGTTTTCTAGGATATTTTATAGATGAATATATTTAAATAAAAAATGATGTAGTTCAACTTGAAACAATATAAAACTTACATAGTGATGGTTATGAACTAGGGGTGTCCAGAATAAACTCTGTCTTGGTTAGCAAGATGTTTATAAAGTAAAATAATTAATAAACTAATATATTAAAATAATTTTGGAGTTATGCTTATTATATAATAAATAAGTGATTCAAACATTTATAATGTAAATCCAAATGTAATGACTTTTATTTAACTGATGATATGAAAACATGGAAATGATACTTTACCAGAGGAAGGAAAAGAGTTCTCAACGATTAGCATGAGGTATTTGTGTTAATATTAGCCTTCAGATAGCTTTAGACAAACTGCTTATTGGGCAAAAAATAGCACCATAGGATTTAAAATATTTTATTAATGATCAGGTTAGACATTAATATCTGTTTTTTTTTTTCTTAATGGCAATAAATCAAAGGGTTATTCTTGCCTCCAGAAAGTATAAATATTTTTATGGCTATTTAGAGTTTACAAATCTTCCTTAAGAAACTAAAATTATATGGAACATATATACTCAAAATATTATCTATCCTCTTTCCTAAGGTACTGCAAGGACATCTACAGGTGGCAAAGACAAGAACAATAAACCATTTATTTAAACTGATTTGTGACATCTCCAAACGTCTAGTTATTTTTCTTAAGTCATGGGATCATATTTGGTATGTCAATTAATATGAACATGGAAAAAAATTTGTGGACATAGAAAATGATGATGCATAAACATCTTCATTTTAATTGCAACAGTGGAAGAAGCTATCTGGGAAAATGCTATTTAGAGTACACATTTCCTTAAAGAGATAAAAGAGAAATATGTAATATGGTTTGGAAGCTGAACAAATTCTGCATTACTGTAAGCATGTTACAGATATTGGCACATTATTTACACAAAATGAGTACTTGTTAAAACACTACCATACAATAGATTCATACATCTCAGCTTCAATTAGCAGCCTCATTTATTATCCACCAAGAAGTGAGACTGCAAGGTGAGGTCAAAGCATCACCCAGGGTGGCTTCATCACTTCAATATCATTGCCTTAAAAGGCACTGACCAGAAGAAGCAGATGACCTCATTTCAAAATTATTACAGTGCAGAGAAGTCAGTTTCAACATTATAATTCATTTTCTCATGGAATATTTCAAATTCATTATCACTTTCCTGACACATAATGGCTAATCGTTAAGGACAGCCACTTTAACATAATATGAATACGCATTTCTCCATAGGTAATACAACAGTCCCCCCATTACCATTATTGACTAAGGTACATTTAACTTCTTCACTAATACTTAATGGAAGGTTAATGTATAAGTCAGGAGATTAAATGGCTTTTACTTAAAACAAGTATATTGATTAAAATAACTTAGTGAGGTTTTTTAAGGCTGATGATATAAAAACAGTCACACGTTTTAATATTTTACTTAATATTAAGAGCAAATTGCAGGGCATAGCAGATCAAGATTAGTGGGAGTTCTTGCACTAATTACTCTTGGAACTAATTCTTGCTCATAGTTAACGAATGGATATTGTATATTGAAAGGCAACAAATCATCCTGCTTAATTCTAGTGTTCGTGAAGTCCCTCTGTTTAAGAATTTCTATTGTTTCTTGCGATGGCCTTCAGGTATGCCTTCCTTATATCTTACACCTGGCACCATTGAAAGATAAAACGACCTTTCGAAAACAGAGCTGCTATTCAATGTCATTGAAATGTAGCTCTATTTCCTTTTTTTTACATCCTATTATTATTTAAATCTGCTTTAAACCTAATACAGAGAATGCTTGCAGTGAATTAGCTAATGTTTCTTACCATTTCCTTTCTTTGCTCAAAACCCAATATTCCACCAAATATAGTAGACTAGCAAATTGGCCTTGTAATAGCATGACATATGATGCTGCAGCCCATTCACTCCTTTGATTCTGTTTCCAGCTAGAAATACTCAGCCACCTTGTCCATCCATTCATCTTTTCTGTTTGGGTAGTACACGTTACACCTGCAGGGGCTTGACCAATTTTAACCTGAGCTTTGTATTAGAGGGATTTGATCTTCTCAAGAAACAGTGACTAGGGCCCATGTAAACATTGTACCAGTGTGACCGTAAAGAACATTGAGCAGGTTTGCAGTGTATTCAAGAACTGAAAACAAGGTGGTAAATTAGACAATAGAAATTTAAATGCTAGATATAGAGTGTTGTGTAATCTATAGTAATAAAAATGCTCTCTCTTACTTGGTACTTATTAATAGCATGGTTCAGGCTTGGTTCTAAGTGCTTTGGATATAATAAATCAATTATAACTCAGCACCTTCTCATGAATGGCTAATTGTTACAGTCTCCAATTTGTAGGTGGGAAACTAAGGCACAGAAATATTGAAATACAGAATCTTATTGCTATTCCATAAATTGCCCAAGGCTAGGCAGTGAGAAGTGGCAGGGCTGGGGCTCCAATCTGGGTTATGTGGCCCAGAAGGCTACTAGGCTCTTAGCCATCACACTATCCTAACTCTCAGGCTCTGAAAATAGAAAGGCTTCTGTTCAAATCCCTGTACTGCCATTTACTAAGGAGAAGGCAATGGCACCCCACTCCAGCACTCTTGCCTGGAAAATCCCATGGACGGAGGAGCCTGCTGGGCCACAGTCCATGGGGTCGCTAAGAGTCGGACAAGACTCAGCGACTTCACTTTCACTTTCATGCATTGGAGGAGGAAATGGCAACCCACTCCAGTGTTCTTGCCTGGAGAATCCCAGGGACGGGGGAGCCTCGTGGGCTGCTGTCTATGGGGCCGCACAGAGTCGGACACGAGTGAAGTGACTTAGCAGCAGCAGCAGCAGCAGCCATTTACTAAACACTTCAAGTCTTGCTACTTTTATCTGTCAATGTGTAATGATAATATCTACATTATAAGATCTTTGTAAAAAGAAAGCAAAATAATCCATATTACCATGCACCTGGCAAATAGTTAGAGCTCAGTAAATTACACTTGTTAACGATTAATGCTATAATTATTTTTAGTTCATGTATTCTTCATTCAACAGACTTTTTACTTAGTACATGCTTAGTACATACCTGTTAGTGCTGAGCTTTGGTAAACAAAAGCAGTTTCATAGTTTAGTGAGGGACCGCAGACGTGTAAGCAATTAATTGCAATTAGATAGCATGATAGATGTTTTCAGGCACAACAGAGAAAGTCAAACTACTGGTAATGATGCAGGAAGCGGACCCCTTCCAGGGCTCGAAAGTGAGCTCTTGTCTATGGATCAGAAATGAATTGTCCTAGGAGGCATATGTGGGAGAAGGCAATGACACCCCACTCCAGTACTCTTGCCTGGAAAATCCCATGGACAGAGGAGCCTGGTAGGCTGCAGTCCATGGGGTCGCTAAGAGTCGGACACGACTGAGCGACTTTCACTTTTCACTTTCATGCATTGGAGGAGGAAATGGCAACCCACTCCAGTGTTCTTGCCTAGAGAAATCCCAGGGACGGTGGGGCCTGGTGGGCTGCCGTCTATGGGGTCGCACAGAGTCGGACACAACTGAAGCGACTTAGCAGCAGCAGCAGCAGGAGGCATATGTACTGACAAAGCAAGAGACTTTATTGGGAAGGGGCACCTGTGTGGAGAGCAGGAGGGTAAGGGAAACTAGAACTACTCGGCCACGTGGTTCACAGTTATGGGTTTTATAGTGATGGGATTAGTTTCTGGGTTGTCTCTGGCCAATCTTTCTGACTCAGGGTTCTTCCTGGTGGTGCACTCACTGTTCAGCCAAGATAGATGCCAACGAGAAGGATTCTGGGAGGTGGTAGGACACATGGTGTCTCCTTTTGATCTTTCCCAAATTCTTCTGGTTGGTGGTGGCTTGTTAGTTTCGTGTTCCTTACCAGGACCTCCTGTCATAAAATAACTCACACAAATAGTTACTATGGTGTCTGGCCACAGTAGGTAGTTTCAATCAGTGTGCTTACCCTAACAGCAACATCAAAGACTTCACTGACATGGTATATGGAATATTTGGTTTTCCATCCTGTACATTTTCTCAGGTTGAATAATCGACAAACCAGCTGGAAACATTATAGATTTATTCAGTTCACCTCTTGATTTGAGAAATCATGGAATAAGGGGGAAAATGCTTTGTGCTATCACATGGACTAATTTGATGGATATATTTGACTCAAGATTCTAGTAGATTAATCTACACAACTCTGTATATATAACATAAAAATCTGTGAGATGTATGAACAATAGCTTTCCCCTCATCATATTTTCTCTTGGTTATGATGTAAGTTATATTCTGTATTGTGAAGCATTTTCTTATTTTTTAGATGAACATTGATATAGGTGAGTTATTAATACATGTGAAATAAAAACATAGGCATAGCCATACCATTTATCAGAAAATTGTATAAGATACAACTTTTAAGTTAGGAACACATATACACACACTCCCACAGAGTTTATGTTCAAGGTAATTAATGTTGAAATCTTATTAAATCTTCATCAAATTGTTTTAACATTTTTTTTTCACAGAGTATAAGGAGATAAACAATGATTTGATTCTTAATGTATCCTTAGGAGCAGGACCAGGGCTCTCTGTTACATTAGCATTATGGTTCCAAAGTGGGTAGAGACTAATTTCCCTGAAGAGCTATGCTTTATAAAACAAGTATTTTAGAAAAAAAATCATTTTCATAATTCAAAGTGAATTTCAGTGCCTTTATTAGGCATTCTGGATTGAAAAACATTTTTTAAACTATGATTCAAAATTTGTTCTTTCTTTTTTCTCATTTGGTCTACATTTGAAGTCATCATTGAATATTAGAGAAGAAGCTGAAATAATACCTCTAGATGCATAGCTGTCTCACATGCAGGCTTTCTCTATTTTCTACACTGAGATATAGTTCACAGAGAGTGGGAATCTTGGCTCCATTAACATTTCAAGTACCTAAATCTGAGAGTAGCTGCTAAATGTCCTGAGTAACTTGCTTTTAAAGCTTATACAGGCAAGATAAAAACATATTTTTTAGTCACTCAATCGTGTCCAACTCTTTGTGACCTCATGGACTGTAGCCCACCAATTTCCTCTGTCCAGTGGAATTCTCCAGGCAAGAATACTGGAGTGGGTTGCCATTCCCTACTCCAGGGAATCATCCTGACCCAGGGATCAAGCTTGGGTCTCCTGCATTGCAGGTGGATTCTTTAACATCTGAGCCACCATGGAAGCCCAAAAAACATATTTGTTGTTGTTCAGTCACTAAGTTGTGTTTGATTCTTTTTGACTCCATGGACTGCAGTACGCCAGCTTACCTGTCCTTCACCATCTCCTGGAGTTTGCTAAAACTCATGTCGATTAAGTTGGTGATGCCATCAAACCATCTTGTCCTCTGTTGTCCCCTTCTCCTTCTGCCTTCAGTCTTTCCCAACATTGGGGGCTTTTCCAATGAATCACCTCTTTGCATCAGGTGGCCAAAATATTAGAGCTTCAGCTTCAGCATCAGTCCTTCCAATGAATATTCAGGTTTGATTTCCTTTGGGATTGATTGGTTTGATCTCCTTGCAGTCCAAAAGATTCTCAAGCATCTTCTCCAGCACCACAATTCGAAAGCACAAATACTTCAGCACTCAGCACAATTATTGGAAAAACCATAGCTTTGACTATACAGACCTTTCTCGGGAAACTGTTGTCTCTGATTTTTAATACACTGTGTAAGTTTGACAACTACAGTAACTATAATTAAAAAGCTGAAAATACTAAGTGTTGGGAGGATGTGAAACACCAAAAACTCTCACTTGTTCCTAATGCATGCATGCTAAGTCGCTTCAGTCATGTCCAACCCTGTGCAACCTCATGTATGGTAGCCCACCTGGCTCCTCTGTCCATGGCATTCTCTAGGCAAGAACCTTGGAGTGGGTTGCCATTTCCTTCTCCAATGTTTTTAATAGAAGTTTATCATTCAGTGATTTTGTAAAATGGCTGGAGTTTTGTAAAGTAAAAAGAAAAAGAAAAAAAAAATAAGTATCTTGTGACATAACATTCCACTGATATTTAATCAAGAAAACTTGACATTCGCCCACACTGTAAATGCTTATTATCCCTTCATTCATAAGAACCTAATACTGAAAAAACCCCTCAGATACATAGAAAAATTAATCAACAAATCATCATATATTTATTAAATGGAATACTACTTAACAATAAAGAAGAATAAGCTACCATATTCTCCACACTAGGGGTGAGTTCCTCAAATAATCTGTGAATACATACATAAAACTGTGCAATTTGTTGATTTCATTTATAGGAAATTCTACAATATGTAAAACTAATGTATGTAATAGATATCAGAAAGTAGCTACCTGGAACAGGTGGAAGGGGGATTGTAACTGGCATCAAAGGAGGACTAATAGAAATCTGTAGTGACTGGAGGGATGGTTACATCGGTGTACACATTTCACAATTTGTCACACTGTACACTAAAAATCTGTGCATTTTACTGCATGTAAGTTATACCTTAATATTTTTTAAAATGTATTGGGTAAGAAAAATCAAAACAAAAAAGGTTTAAAGCATTTCAAGCTTTGACTTTATTTAGTCACATTTCCAGTCAAGTTTTGTTTAAAAAGACTCTTAGAAACAGTTTGAAAAACCAACTATAAAGCATACCAATGGATCTTTTCTCTGCTGCTCTTTTCTCTGGCCAAATCAATAGTGATTATATGTTGCTGCTGCTGCTGCTAAGTCGCTTCAGTCGTGTCCGACTCTGTGCGACCCCATAGACGGCAGCCCACCAGGCTCCCCTGTCCCTGGGATTCTAAGATGTAAGATGTGCTCTTCACATGTTTTAATACTTTATAGAACTTGCCATAACTATGTGAAAGGACCTTGAAATTCCAGAATGCCTTTTTATGGAAAGTTCATCTTCTGAATAAAAGAAATCTTTCTGGTTTATAGGCACTCTCATTTAGTCCCTCTTCCTGCTATTTATCTTACCAGGTCAGTATAATTCAATACTGTAAAAGTAGGTCTTATAGATTATATCTTTCTTCCTTGTGATATGCAGGAAATGTAGATGTGTTTGCTCTCAAGCTAGTATTTAAACACTACATATTCATGAGTGTATTCATAGTCCTGTGTAAAACCACTTAGGTAAAAGCTCTGATCTCTGGGCGTTCATAATCTAAGATAAATAATAAATATTCAAAACTACTTATAAATGAAGGTGTGAACATAAAGTTGAAAGTCTACCAACACAACATAGCTTAACAAAATCATTTTGGACTTTATTTCTGGGAATTCCTTGGTTGTGGAAAGTAGTGTTTTAATGTGCTTGTTTTTTAGTTGCTTTTGGCAAAAACAGAAGTAAAAACAAAACAGAAACCCTAACATGTATAATTACTCCAGTTTCATACTTTTTTCTTGTATTATAGCCTAGTCATATAATTATTACCTACTTTGTTCTAGGTATAGCTCTTCACAGTTTACATGAACTCATTTTATAAATTCTCATACCAAATCCTCATTGGGAGATTTTATTGTCACCATCCTAAAGATTTGGAAAATAAGAAATAAAGAAAGAGAGAAAATGATATTATCTTCTTTCACCTCCAGTAGAGCACAGTAGGTGAAATATTTCATAATGAATATATGCAGTATAGTTCAAAATATTGAACTACACTCAGTATTTTACAATAACCTATCCTATAAGGGAAAATAATCTGAAAAGAAATATATATATATATATATATTTTTTCTGAATCACTGTGCTGTACATCTGAAACTAATATGATGGTGTAAATCAACCATACTTCAATAGAAATAAAATTTAAACAGTATCTTACCTTCTTTCAAGGAGTACCTAGCTAAATCTAATATGTAAATTATTGTAGTTTGCTCAGGCTGCTCTAACAAAATACCATAGACTGGATGTCTGGCTGAACCAACCTTTTTCTCACAGTTTTGGAGGCTGGAAATCTGAGATTAGTGAGCCAGCGTGGTAGGGTTATGAGAAGGCCCTCTTCCTGGCTTGCAGATGGTTGTCTTCACATAGAGGACAGAGGTCAAGAGGTGGCTGGGTCCCTCCTTATAAGGACTGAGTCTTATCATGAAACTCCACTCTCATGACCTCAACTAAACCTAATTACCTTCAAAGCCCCCCCTTCCAAATGCCAGCATATTAGAGTTTCAACATATGAATTTTAGACTCAATATTTGTGATAAAAGTTTCTGCATTTGAATGCTACTTCGGTGAATATGGGTCCGGTCATTTTAAAACTACATCTAAAAATGCTGTGTACGTGCTAAGTCACTTCAGTCATGTCCTTCTCTTTGCAACTCTATGGACGGTAGCTCATCAGCTCCTCTGTCCATGGGATTCTCCAGGCAAAAATACTGGAGTAGAATGCTATGCCCTCCTTCAGGGGATCTTCCTGACCCAAGCATGGAACCCACATCTCATATGTCTCCTGCGTTGTCAGGTGTGTGTGTGTGTGTGTGTGTGTGTTTTAATCACTAATTCCACCTGGGAAACCCTAATCTCTAAAGATAGCTTTGGGTAAAAAGATGTTGGGCTCAGACAGAAAAGAATCCACCTGAAATGCAGGAGACCTGGGTTGAATCCCTAGGTTGGAAGATCCCCTGGAAGAAAGCATGGCAACCCACTCCAGTATTCTTCCCTAGAGAATTCCCCTGGACAGAGGAGCTCCGTGGGCTAAAGTCCATGGAGTTGCAAAGAGTCAGACAGGACTGAGCGACTAAGTATAGCACAAAAAGGTTATTACATGAAAGAGAGATACCTAAGCAGATATATAAAAGTCATAACTTTATTTTTAGTGTAACTGATTATCTGGGATGATGGGAGATTTTTTTGTGGCCAGACTCTTCTAAAAACATACTTCTCATGCCATATTGTGTCAGAGTAAATATTTAATAATTGTTTAAAAATAATTTTTAAAAATGATTTTTTGCCTATGGTCTGAATGTGAGGGTCTACTGATGTTTCTTTTTCTTCAAAGGTACACAGTAACTTGCCTTAAAATTTAGTATTTATATAAACCCCTCCAAATGCTCCTGAGACTGTTCTTATTTTCGTACCGTATTCATGATTTTTAAACTGATGTCATATGAACACTTTTTATCTTTCCTGTGATTTAATGTTTTAATTACCAATAAGAAATAATTGTCGCTAATAACTTGACACATAGGACTGTAGCTTTATGTTATTTTTGTTCTGGCAAAAAAAAAATGTCATCAAGGTTAAATTTATAATATTCTACCTCAGAAATATCAGTAAAATATCTGTGATAACTTGTCTTTATAAAAAATTATATTTTAAAGTTACTCACATACTTGATTGATAGGTAATATTCACATTTTAGAAGTGACCGAGAATATGTTATAAATATTATACTGAATATATTTTAGCAGTTCATTCTGAAAGAAAAAGAGCCCAAGGTCTTTAGCTGATTCATATATCCTTTCTTAAGATACAGTTTCTGTGCCCTGTGAATGATTTGGATCCTCTGTGTCATGGAGGCACTGTAATGCAGAGATTATGGGCATGGTCTCTGGAATCCAATTGTCAGAGCTCAAAGCTAACTTGTACATTTACTATATCTGCAAATAGCAAGTAATTTAGCTTAGTGATGCCTCACTTTCTCCATCTGTAAAATGAACATAAATGAGATAACCTCAGAGGATTGTTGCAAGTATCAAGTTAGACAGTACCCACAATGTGCTTAGAACAGTTCCTTGCATAGAGTAACCCCACAAGAAGTGTTAACTCTTATAATGATTCAAAACTGATTGAATAACTTTCCCTTTGTAAGATATATCACTAAGCTAAAAACTTAGAAGATATATCAATAAAGGTGAACCAGTCTCATTTTAAGACTAAAGAATATATTTTACTTAGAAAGAACGTTGGACTTTCCTAGTGGTTCAGTAGTTCAAAATCTGCCTGCCAATGCAGGAGACACAAAAGATACATTTTCAATCCCTGGGTCAGGAAGATCCTGTGGAGAAAGAAATGGCAATCCACTCTAGTATTCTTGCCTGGAAAATTCCATGGACAGAGGAGCCTGGTGGGCTGCAGCCCAGGCTACTCCTCTGCAAAGAGTCAGATATGAATGAGGACACATGCATACATAAATCTTTATTTTTAGGTTCATGAAATGGTAATTAATATTAATAGTAATATTACTTACATTGAATTCAAGAAATATAAATGTCTTAAATTCCCAGTATACTGGGATATCAGAAATAAGGTGTTAGATTTGTTAGAATGAGCAAACAATGGGAATTTGTCTGAAAGGAAGACACCAGCATGTAAAATAATTTAGGGGAGTCATTTCCCAAAGAAACGAATCAAGGAAAGAATAGCATAGTCTTCGTTAGGTAAGAGGGAGTCAAGGGCAGTAAAGCAGTCAGGAGATGGAAGACCTGTAGTGTTTGTCCTTAGTGCTTTTTTATTTTGCCTTAATGATTTGAGTGAGTAGTCTTGGAACTACACATTGGTAATTCCAGAATAGAAATCTTGACATTGCATCAGTTTGAACATTGACTTCTATTAGAAGCCCGTTCTGACTGGTCCCTGCCCCTCATCTCCATCTCGTCCTTGGAGGTGTCCCTCCTTAATGTCCCACAGCGGCCACTGAATATCCTGTCAGCTTATCAAGTTGATCTCTTGTTTACCTCCTCTAATAGGACATAAGTTCATGTCTCTTAATTGTTGTTGGAGGGCCTGGGAAGTATCACATTGTCTGGAACATAGAACCACTTGAGCAATGCTATTGAATGAACACAAATTATTTCTTCTCCAACGAACATAACTTGTGCTTTCAGGTTATAGGCTTAAGATGACAAACGTGACAGTGGTGGGTATGTGGCCATTAACACTTGCAGGCTTTACTGGCCTTGTGAACAAAAAAAAGTACCCTTCTTGGTGGGTATGTGGCTATTAACACTTGCAGGCTTTACTGGCCTTGTGAACAAAAAAAAGTACCCTTCTGTGAGGTCATCTGGGGGAGGATTCATGCCCTCTATTAATACTTGCAATATTAAAGTTCCATTCCTTGGATTCAGATAATAGATGTTGAATTTTTCGATCTTCGTCAAAATGTAAGATGAGAAAGTGCACACACCCATCCTTTTTCAGCTTAACACTTCAGGGTTTAGTTTTGGTAGATAATGCCTCAGCAAGGATCTGCAGAAATGAGGTGGCAGTCAGAGTGAGGAATGTTTGCATGTGTGTATGTGTGTGTGTGTGTGTGTGTGTGTGTGCGTGCATTTTAAGTGGGGGGATGCAATAGAGAGCAGTGTTACCTGGCACCAGAGAGAGGACAGGCATCCAGACATAAGATACAGGAGGATGCCAAGACATCTTTCACATCCTCCACAGGTTAGCTCAATCATGGCCTTGCTTCCAAGTTTTCTCCTCTGTATGAATTGTGTGTGAATTCACCTTTTGAATTAAAGCATTTAGTTTTTCAATTTTGACAGAAAAAAAAAAATATTCACCTTTCTTACCTCAACCTCATCTTTTTAGACATCATTATCATATCTACATATAAAATCTCTCTCTTATCAGCCCTTGGTCTCATGGCTCCACTTAACTACAAGAACTTTTTCAATGAATGTTTCTGTCTTCAAATTTAAAATGAATAGAAGCAAATTTGCTCTTTTCCCTGCCAAATAAACTTTTTGTCAAACCACTCAGACTAGAAAACTGTACATTGATGTTCTCAATTCCTTTCTTTCAACCTCCTATATCTAGTATTATGTCTTTTAAAATATTATGTCCTTTAAAAATAACTCTTGATTTCCCTCTTCTTTACAGTTCCAATTAATTGCCACTATCCTCAGACTGCACACCCAAGTGCCCCTGTAACCAGAGGAATTGAGTAATATTGTCCATGTAAAAAAAAAAAATCCATAGCTTAGTCACATTAAAAAGTCAATGTTTTTCACAAACAAAACGTGTTGGAAAGCTGATCTGGCTCTCAGGGGCTCCGTTTTGTGGAAATAGTGTATTGTACTCATTTACAGAGACTGCTCCCTGAGTTTGTGCCTTGTGTGGACGCTCAGGGTCCCACTCTTAGAAAAAAAATCACATTTAGAAAGACTTCAGCTCTCACCATTTTGAAATTATTTATGTTTTGAACAAGTTAAAACCCACAAATTAAGTAGCTGATCATTCCCGTTCAAGGTCATTATCATCCTCTACCCGAATTACTGAAACATCATCTCAACTGTGTCCCTAAAAGTGAGGTTTCTGTCCTCAAGCCATCCTACATAGAGCCATGGGACTAATTTTCCTTGATACCATTTTATCATTCTGGCCTCTGTTATGTAATTTATGATCTAAGCTCTTCTGCCTGGCACTGATCTCCCTCTAGAACTCGCCTTTTTTCTGTATGATTTCTTGCTATTTCTAACATGAAGTCTTTACTCTAGTTAGGCTGATCTCACCTTTATCACTAGTTAGTGAAACTTGACTCCATATTAGAGCTCATGGTTTTGGTTAAATCTAAAAATGTGATCTTTCTTTTTTTCTGCATATCCAGAACTATCTTTTGCTGGTTATCCCCAGTTCTGGCTCATCCACAAAATCTTCCAAATTATTCTCATCCTTAAGCATTTAACCTACCTCTGATTTTCTAGAATATTTTACCTGCACTACACTAATTGGCGTATGTGTTATCAAATACCAATATATATGAGAATCCCAATCTCAGAGGAAATTCTCCAGGAACCTGCATTTTAAATAAACACACAAGAAATACTGACACAGAGAATCCAAAAACTACACCACGAGATCCAAATTCTACAAGTTTTTAGTATATGTTTCATGATCTTTGTTCTTGTGTATCCATTTATAAGTACTACACATGCAGTCCCTATAATTCTCAACACAATGCAAAATTTGCAAGTACTTTTTCATTTGATAATATTTTAATATTAGAAATATTTGGTAAGATAAGAACCTTCTCTAAAATCTCAGTTCACCTAAAATCCAACTGCAACTCCTTTCAGAAACTGTACTTAAATGGTGAAACACAGTTTTCTGATTCATACAAAATAGAGCTAATGAAAAAGATCTTTAGTCTTTAAAGAATACTCAGTAGCTTTGGGGAAATATCTTGATTCTTTAAATATGTTAATTAAAATCTTATGGATTAAAGTCCCATTGAAATATATATGTGGACTAATACTTGGCAAACTGTCTTCTAGATTTGGCAGTTTTAAAAATGTCTGAAAAAACAGTTCAAAATGCTTTGGCAAAATTCAAGCACCAGTGAACTGTCCGTTTCTTGTTGGGGAATACTGTTTGCCAATATTATATTCTTCACATGTGGTCTTTATCTGTAGTCAATATACTAAGTACAATAAACTTATCCAGGTGGTTACTGAAGAGCCCATAAAGTCTGTACATTTTTACTTCTTTATTTTTTTTACTTCTTTCTTCACTTTTAAAAATCTGTCTTTCTAGAAAAATTGAGTGCATGTGAAAAAATGTAGAGCATCAAGTAAAATGTTAGACAAGTTTCTGCTCCAGAACACACAACAGGTGGTCCTGCCATAAGGCATACATATGGCTGAGACATAGTAGTACCATGAATTCTGCTCACAGAAATCTGTCTTGTAACCAATGGGGAATAGAGTCTCTGGTGTTGTGACCAGACTGGTGAATCTTCTTACAGCAACAGATGCGATGGGTTATCACAAAATCAGCATTGAAAAGATTTCTATTCTAGTCCATTCTTCTCTCCAATAAAAAAATTTCTCCTATGACATTCTTATCTGATTGAGTACTTCAAATTAACTAATATAAATAAATCCTTAATCCTGTATGTTGAATATTACTATACCACTTTGCATAAGATGAATCTAAGTCTCTTATTATGTACATAAGTTATTGATTATTTTCATAATGTTTTTTTCTATGCAACTGCAGTTAATTGAATATCCATGTATATTTATTTTAGAAGATATGATTATACATATATCTGTATATATCATTTAGAAGCAAACAAAATTTTATATTTTCAACTGCTTACTTTTAAATAATAATCTTTCTCCTGTTGTACATGTTTTTCACCAACCTGTAGGGCATCATCATTTTTTTCACTTCAAGGGAGTGGCCATCTGTGCTGTTTAAATCTGTTGTCTTCATATCACTGTTTATCGTCTACATTTGAACACTACATTATATAGTCATCTAAATTTAAACAGGTATGGCTTCATTTGTTAGATAATCATAGTCACCTATACTCTATATTTACTTTTTTAATATCTTAGTTTTAATAAGTTTTGAGGTGTTAATTGTTGTTGTTGTTCAGTCGCTAAGTCATGTCTGACTCTCTGTGACCCCATGGAGTGTAGCATGCCAGGCTTCCCTATCATTCACTATCTCCCCGAGTTTGCTCAAACTCATGTCCATTGAGTCAGTGAGGCCATCCAACCATCTTATCCTCTGTTGCGCCCTTCTTTTGCCCTCAATCTTTCCCAGCACCAGGTGTCTTTCAGTTAATCGGCTTTCTGCATCAGGTGACTAGAGTATTGGAACTTCAGCTTCTGCATCAGTCCTTCCAATGAATACTCAGGGTTGATTTCTGTTAGGATTGACTGGTTTGATCTCCTTAATGTCCAAGGGATTCTCAAAAGTCTTCTCTAGCACCACAGTTTAAAAGCATTAATTCTTTGGTGCTCAGCCTTCTTTATGGTCCAACTCTCACATCTATACATGACTACTGGAAAACTGTAGCTTTGACCAGACGGACCTTTGTCACCAAAGTAATGTCTGTGCTTTGTAATATGTTGTCTAGGTTGGTGATAGCTTTTCTTCCAAGGAGTCAGTGTCTTTTAATTTCATGGCTGCAGTCACTGACCCCAGTGATAGTTTTACTGTTTTAAAGTAGCCATCTCAGACACTTCAAACAAAAATTTCCCTTGAAGTCTGTTAGTGTAAGTCAGTAGAGAAAATATGACAAGTGTATTTCTTAGCAAATATTTTAATCTAGTTATATTATGCTGAAGTAAGTATATTACATTTAAACATATTACAATGAAGGACAGCTGGTAGGGTTTTTTTTCTAGTTATTTATTCATTTATTTTTAGCTGTGCTGGGTCTTCATTGCTGTGCAGGCTTTTTTCTAGTTATCGTGAGCGGGTGCTACTCTCTGGTTGCAGTGCACAGGCTTCTCATTGCATGGTTTCTCTTTTTGCAGAGCACAAACTCAAGGGCATGGGGACTTCAGTAGTGGTAGTACATGGGCTCAGTAGTTGCGGCTCCCAGGCTCACAAGCTCAATAGTTGTGACCCACGGGCTTAGTTGCTCCATATCATGTGAGATCTTCCCTGATTAAGGACTGAACCTGAGTCTCCTGCATTGGCAGGTAGATTCTTTGCCACTGAACCACGAAAGAAGCCCCTAGTGTCTGGACTTACTGAGGTTCAGGTTCTTTGTATCTCATCCCAGAAAGAATTCAGTGAAAGACAAAGTGATAGGTAAGAAGTGGATGTTATTCAGAGAGAAACAGACTCCACAGACAGTGTGTGGGTCATTGCAGAGGGCAAGTATGGCTGTCGACAGCAGAATGTTCTTTTAAGAAAAAAAATAAGATGTGGAAAAAAAAAAAAAGCGTAAGGAGAGCTGACAGTTAGGGAGCCCAATTCTCCCTGGTACCCTTGTCAAATATAGCTGTCTTTCCTATAACATGTTAGTAACATGATGCTCATTAACTTTCAAACCACTGTGGTTTATATTTAAGTGCATTTTTTTAATGCACTTCTCTTTCAAAACTTGTTAAATTTCCAGAGAGTTTTGGAATTCTTAATAAAAGTGTTAGTCATTCAGTCATGTCCTCCTCTTTGTGACCCCATAGACTGTAGCCCACCAGGTTCTTCTGTCCATGAGATTCTCCAGGCAAGAGTACTGGAATGGGCAGCCATTTCCTTCTCCAGGGGATCTTCCCAACCCAGAGATGGAACCTAGGTGTCCCGCACTGCAGGCAGATTCTTTACCATCTGAGCTACTAGGGAAGCCCTATGGAATTCTTAACTCTGTGTTTAATTGTCTGAACATCCATTTGTCTGATGACAAAAGCCTACAGAAAATGATTTTCTTGAGGGTCTTTTAGATTTGCATTATTATCTCAGCTGCCCAAGGAGGAAATAGTAAATTATAAGCTCATTCTCTGGTAGCTTTCTCATTCATTAAGTTCAGTTTAGTCGCTCAGTCATGTCTGACTCTTTGCGATCCCACGGACTGCAGCACGCCAGTCTTCCCTGTCCATCATCAACTCTGTGTATCTTATTGTCCATAAATTTACATTTTACTCCTTTACTTTCAGGATTCTCTTCCATTGCTACCAGAGCCTTAGAATTCACTGCTTCTTTCCTCATTGTCCAATCCATTTGTGGCTTCCTCTGATAGAAAAAGAAATGAATGACTAAAAAGAACGTCTTTCAAAAACTGAGAAAGAGCCTAATTATAGCTCTCATTTTATAACCTCAACCATTAAATAATATAATCACCTAATGTGAAGTGCAAAATTTGCAGAAAACTTAATGGTTCTTACTTTTTCCACATTAGGAGAGAACAGTAAGTGGACAGTGAAGTCTTTAGTTATCCTTTATTTATTCACTTTATTCCAGGGAGAATCAGATATATACTAGGTCAGTGAACTACAGCTCTTGAGTTATACTAAGCCTGCCTTTTTTTTAAAGGAAAGCTTTATTGAAAGCAGCTATCCCTATTCATTTACGATTGTCATGCCTTCTTCCTACTACAGGACTGAGTAGTTACTCCAGTGGCCTTATGACCAAAAATCCTTATGACCTTAACAGAAAAAGTTTTTCAACTCCTGAATTACATCAAGCCTTGTTTTAAGAAGACTTTGCCATGTGTTGATCAAGGTGATACTTTAATATATTTGCAAAATTTAGGGAAATTTTTCCTTATTTTTCCCCATAATTTAAGGTAATAATATTTGTTTTTGTAATCAATGCTGCTAAATAATACATCTTATTACATTTATACAGAGGCTTTTCCTTTGAAGCAACTAATTTTGATTTTAAATTAATTTATGCAGATATAATCATAGTTAAATATTTTTGTCATTATACCTTTGGAAAAAGCAATGGCAATCCACTCCAGTACCCTTGCCTGGAAAATCCCATGGATGGAGGAGCCTGGTGGGCTGCAGTCCATGGGGTCGTGAAGAGTTGGACACGACTGAGCGACTTCACTTTCACTTTTCACTTTCATGCATTGGAGAAGGAAATGGCAACCCACTCCAGTGTTCTTGCCTGGAGAATCCCAGGGATGGGGGAGCCTAGTGGTCTATGGGGTCGCACAGGGTCGGACACGACTGGAGCAACAGCAGCAGCAGCAGCAGCATTATACCTTTCTTGGCTTTCTCCTTTTCTTCAGTATTACTTGATTGTTTTTCATATTGGTTCACCAATAAATGATGTGGTCAGTGGTAATTGAACTGATTATCAAGAATGTGATATTTGCAATAATTTATCACTAGTGAATAAATTAGACTCTAACATTTAAGTTATGGACATTTATCAATTTGTAGAAAAATATAGCTGTTCATTTTCAGCTAAGTCATTCTGAGGTATATTCTAAATGCAAATTCTTAGTAGATTAGTTTTGATATTAATATTAAAAGTATTTGTTTGCAATTTTTTATACTTATAAGTGTGGATTCTTGTGTGTTTAAGAAAGATTTATAGCAATATATTCCTTGAAATATCAACTAGTTCAGTAGGTTAGAAATCTATTGATAAGCAAGTTTCCCACTGGAGAAGACTTTTGTAAGTGTCATTGGATCCCTTTGAGAAAGAAAATTTGCCTTATTTCCTTAAGTGGCTTTCTAGTGTTGAATGCAGGCTGGAGTGGAATGTATCAGTTTATATTCTGTTTATTGTCATTCCTTGCATGCGTGCTCAGTCGCTTCAGTCGTGTCTGACTCTTTTGTTACCACATGGACTATTGCCTGCCAGATTCCTCTGTCCATGGGATTCTCCAGGCATGAATACTGGAGCGTGTTGCCATTCCCATCTTCAGGGGATCTTCCTGACCCAGGGATCAAACCCGTGTCTCCTGTGTCTCTTGCATTGCAGGCTGATTCTTTACCACTGAGCCATGAGGGAAACCTTGTTATTCCTATTTGATAATAGCTTATTTGTAAATCACCAATACACATGTGATCACCTCTGTTCATTCTAGTTCCATGGGACTTCTATTCTTGATAATCCTCCATGTGAACTTAAGAGATGGCTAGCAGTCACTACTGGAGAAGGAAATGGCAATGCACTCCAGTATTCTTACCTATAGAACCCTAGGGGCAGAGGAGCCTTGGTGGGCTGCCATCTATGGGGTTGCACAGAGTCAGACACGACTGAAGTGACTTAGCAGCAACAGCAGTCACTACAATTAAGTTAATGTCTAACTTCTCATCAGCTGTATAATTCTAAAGGCCGTATATATTCATTAGCATTATTTTCCAAAAAGTGAACAGTAAAAAGTAACTTTTCTATGAAGCTGTTGAATATGGACTAATAAAATTATAATTACTTATTAATAACACATTGAGAACATGGTATGAGCCAAGTAATATGCAATATGTTCCTCAGAGATATGGTGTAGACTGTTATAGTTGGTGCTCAGATTGTCTCTGCTAGCTAGATATTATTATCTTTAACATTTGAAGACAGAGTCTTGGAGAAGATGAATAGCTAAGGTCTTGAAATTAGGGGATATTAGACCTAAGAATCAAATCCAGCTATTAGATATATTTTATTGGCAAAAAAAAACTTTAATAAAAGGTTCACAACTCAAAGATTTGTAAGTTGAATGTATAATCTCATGAAGTAATAGAACTGGAGATTATTCTTTAGCAATCATCAAGCTCTCTGTGCAAAGAATTGATATCAGTCCCCATGATTCTGATTTTATTTTCATTGTTCAAGGTCCTTCTCCCATTTTAGTTATGCATTTTATTCATTTATCTATAGCCCCAACACTCATATTCTTTCCATTCATATTCATAGGCAATTAATTTCATGTATTAAGTATAATGTGTGAATATATATATATTTTTATATATGTAGTTTGGTTTTATTTACATAGTTTTTTTTAAAGTTAGTAACACTTGAATAAAAACTCTTATTTAAGTTTTTATAAAAATGTGGTCAGAATAAGGTATTTAAAAAGATATAAAATGTATTCTAGAAAATTGATACAAAATATGCAGATGAAGTGCCATATACTGTGATAGGGAAACTGGAAAAATACAGAGATGCTAATTCTTCCAATTTTGTGTGAAAGTGATAGTTTCCATATGCTGAAATTGTTGAAGGCAACTGGAAACATTTAAAAAATGAAAGAAAATATTGAATATATTATTGAAATATGTAAAAGTGTGTAGTCATGTTTCAAAACTAAGGAAAAAGCCTCTATAAACTTTAAATAGAAAGGACATCTAAAGTCTTAGGGTAAGCCAGACCACCTGCTAGGAGCTAGCGTACTCCCTGACCTGGTGGTCAGTATCATCTTAATGACTTGGATAACCATGATGGTATGATCACTCACCTAAAGCCAGACATCCTGAAGTGTTGAAGTCATGTGGGCCCTAGGATGCATCACTATAAACAAAGTTAGTGGAGGTGATAGAATTCCAGCTGAGCTATTTCAAATCCTAAAAGATGATCTCTAAAAGTGTTAAAATCAATATGCCAGCAAATTTGGAAAACTCAGCAGTGGACACAGGACTAGAAAAGATCAGTTTTCATTTCAACCACAAAGAAGGGCAATGACAAAGAATGTTCAGACTACCACAAGATTGCACTCATCTTACACGCTAGGGAAGTAATGCTCAAAATTCTCCAAGACAGGCTTCAACAGTACGTGAACCAAGAACTTCTGGATGTTCAAGCTGGATTCAGAAAAGGTAGAGAAACCAGAGATCAAATTGCAAACATCCAATGGTTTATAGAGAAAGCAAGAGAATTCCAGAAAAACATCTACTTCTGCTTCATTGACTACGCCAAAGCCTTTGACTGTGTGGATCACAACAAACTGGAAAATTCTTAAAGAGATAGAAATACCAGACCACTTTACCTGCCACCTGAGAAACCAGTATGCAGGTCAGAAGCAACAGTTAGAACTGGACATGGAACAATGGACTGGTTCCAAATTGGGAAAGGAGTATGTCAATATTGTCAACCTGCTTATTTAACTTATAAGCAGAGTACATCTCACAAAATGCCGGGCTGGTCGAGGCACAAGCTGCCATCTAGATTGCCGGGACAAATATCAATAACCTCAGATATGCAGATGACACAACCCGTATGGCAGAAAGTGAAGAGGACCTAAAGAACCTCTTGATGAAAGTGAAAGAGGAGAGTGAAAAAGCTGGCTTAAAACTTAGCATTCAAAAAACTAAGATCATGGCATCTGGTCCCATCATTTCATGGCAGATAGATGGGGAAACAATGGAAACAGTGAGAAACTTTATTTTCTTGGCCTCCAAAATCACTGCAGTTGGTGACTGCAGCCATGAAAGTAAAAGATGCTTGCTCCTTGAAAGAAAAGCTATGACCAACCTAGACAGTGTATTAAAAAGCAGAAACATTGCTTTACTGACAAAGGACTTTATAGTCCAAGCTCTGGCTTTTCCGGTAGTCATATATGGATGTGAGAGTTGGACCGTAAAGAGGCTGACTGCTGAAGAATTGATGCTTTTGAACTCTGGTGTTGGAAAAAACTCTTGAAATTCCCTTGGACTGCAAGAGGATCAAACCAGAAAATCCTAAAAGAAATCAATCCTGAGTATTCATTGGAACAACTGATGCAGAAGCTGAAGCTCCAATACTTTGGTCTCCTGATGTGAAGAACCCAGTCATTGGAAAAAAACCCTGATGCTGGGAAAGATTGAAGGCCGGAGAAGAAGGGGGTGGCAGAGGACTAGATGGTTGGATGGCATCACCAATTCAATGGATGTGAGTTTGAGCAAGCTCTGGGAGATGATGAAGGACAGGGAAGCCTGGTGTGCTGCAGTCCATGGGGTTGCAAAGAGTTGGATGAGACTGAGCAACTGAACAGCCACAGCTTCTTCCCTGAAAGGGAACAGATTAGGTAGTGCCTCAGACAGGTGGTTCAGATAGTAAAGAATCTGTCTGCAATGCAAGCAACCCAGGTTTGATCCCTGAGTCTGGAAGATCCCTTGGTGAAGGGAATGACTGCACACTCCAGTATTCTTGTATGGAGAATTCCACGGACAGAGGAGCATGCCGGGCTACAGTCAATGGGATCTCAAAGGGCGAGACACCACTGAGTGGCACTTTTACTTTCAGACAGGAATGGAATCAAAGCTGGGCTTCCAAGTGTTTTGCAGGGAAGAAGATGAAGATAGTGACTAACAGTAGGACATTTAACTTAAAGTTGTGGGAGAATAAAATACTTTCATCTCAATTAACCAGAACACAGAAAATGTTTTCTTTTCAATTTCAAGAAGTAAGCATAGTTAAAATAAAATGCAAAATAATATGGCAGAAATAAACTCAAAATTTCAGTAATCACTCATTGTAAAGAATATCAGATTAGATTAAAGTGAAATCCAAACACAGGCATTTATTGATGAAGCAATTGTGGTTTCTCGAGAACACAGAAAATTGTCAGCTGGCCAAAGCACAGGATGTAGCAATATTCCCTAGGGGAGTCAATGGTTCAGGTTTCTGAGATCCTAATCTGACTCTGACTCAAGAGTCAGGCAAGGTGAAGGTGATTACATCAGGTCGACAGGAAAGAGAACTGTCTTCTCTAGCTTCAGCTTTAGGTATACTGAGCTAGAGCGGTTCTGTTTATGGGATAGATTGAATATACTTGATGGGCCACCGTATTTGGAGCAAGTGGTACTTTATACATTTTCTATTATCTCTCATAACATTCCTGTAGATGCTTTCTCATCTTACGGCAGGTTTTTTGCAAAGGTATTTTAAAAGAAGACTTTTTGGAGTAAACTTTTAAATTTTTCATGGCTTCACATTGTTGAGCCCTTACATTTAAAGTAAAATTTGTCTATATGTGATATTATGGCTCCAAAGGTCTTTTCTTTAGAAACTTTACAAATAATCCCCCAAGTCTTCTTGTCTCTAGTATCTCTGTTGAGAAGTTTGCCATCAATCTAATTATGTCTTCTCTGGTTTTTTGTGTGCTTGTATTATACTCTAATCTGTCTATATGTGGGCTATTCCATCTATTCTGCTTGACATTGTGTCTCATCAATAATAGACATTCATCCTTTACCTTTTAATTCTTTGAAATTCTGTCATTATTTTTTTCAAAGATTCTCTCTGATCGCTTTTTAAAAAATCTTTTTCTATTATTCTGGATATGTTATAACATTGCCACTTCTACTCTTACTCCCCACATCTGTTAACATTTCATTTATATTTTCAGTTTTGCCTTTCCTGACTGCCTTCTACAGCTTTATCTTCCAGCTCTGAAACTCATTCCTTGGCTCTTATCTTGTTTCCAATTAGCTTATAATAGGGTTCTTTTTTTCAACTATCATAATACTTATACCTGTGTGCCCTCTTCATGACTATTCCTTCTTCAGCTTATCAGTAGCTCCACAGATGTAACCTTCAAACAATCCTTGACTACTGAATTAATTCTGGTTTATCCAGTATAGTATATAGTATTTTGTTGTTTCTCTTATATTTTTGTTGTACTCTTCTGACTATTTTGTAAGATTATTTCCCCCGAGAACATCAGTCTTTTTCACTAGGATTATAAAAAGTAGCTGAAACACCAATATTTTGGCCATTTGATGTGAAGAACTGACTCATTGGAAAAGACCCTGATGAAAGATTGAAGGTAGGAGGAGAAGGCGACAACAGAGAATGAGATGGTTGGATGGCATCTTCGACTGGATTGACATGAGTTTGAGTAAACTTCAGGAGTTGGTGATCGACAGGGAAGCCTGCCGTGCTGCAGTCCATGAGGCCGTAAAAAGTCTGTACCCCAATGTTCATCGCAGCACTGTTTATAATAGCCAGGACATGGAAGCAACCTAGATGTCTATCAGCAGATGAATGGATAAGAAAGCTATGGTACATATACACAATGGAGTATTACTCAGCCATTAAAAAGAATACATTTGAATCAGCTCTAATGAGGTGGATGAAACTGGAGCCTATTATACAGAGTGAAGTAAGCCAGAAGGAAAAACACCAATACAGTATACTAATGCATATGTATGGAATTTAGAAAGATGGTAACAATAACCCTGTGTACGAGACAGCAAAAGAGACACTGATGTATATAACAGTCTTATGGACTCTGTGGGAGAGGGAGAGGGTGGGAAGATTTGGGAGAATGGCATTGAAACATGTAAAATATCATGTATGAAACGAGATGCCAGTCCAGGTTCGATGCACGATACTGGATGCTTGGGGCTGGTGCACTGGGACGACCCAGAGGGATGGTGTGGGGAGGGAGGAGGGAGGAGGGTTCAGGATGGGGAACTTCCACATGTATACCTGTGGCGGATTCATTTTGATATTTGGCAAAACTAATACAATTATGTAAAGTTTAAAAATAAAATAAAATTAAGAAAAAAAAACAATGGAAAAAAAAAAAAAAAGAGTCAGATGTCACTGAGCTACTGAACTGAAGAACTGAACTGATCAATTGTAGCAGTGCCAAGCCCCAGCTTGTGAAGTATTTAATGGGTTTGGAGGTGAAGCATACCGCCAGAAAATGTTCCCAAAATGCCATAGACCAGGTTTGACTAACTTCTTTTTCTCTCCTCACTAAGTGACTGTTCCTCAGGGAACTTGGTTACCCTGCCTGATGCACTGATCTATGTTGAAAGAGTTTTCTTTCACTATGGTTGCCAAGCTACAGTTTGGAAGTAGGGGAAGAGGAAGGAACATTCAGTTAACCAGCTGCTCTTCACTCATCTGTTACCTACTTGGTAAAGGCTGTGTTGACCTGATAATTCTCTTCAGAAGTGAGGTAGCAGGAAGTTATCTGCATAGGAAACATGGCAGAGAAAAGGGCACTGAGAATTCTCCCACTCTGTTTCCTGCTGACTCTGACACCAGGCTTGTCTCTGCCCCTAGCTGCCGTTGCTCTTCCTTTGGGACTTAATAGCCACTCTCCCCTGTCCACTTCCTCATATATTTCTCAGAGCTTTATTTTAGTTCTTCAAATCAATACACATTTACTTCTGTGAGATTTCTAGGTTGAACTAGGGAAGAAGAGTCAACAGTTTGTGACATAATATTTTTACTAGTTACTGAAAGTCATTAAATACATACATAGACATGCACACACACACACACACACACTCATTCAGAAATGGGTCTTGTAGAGTTATTGTGAAATAGAAAAAGGTAACTAGAAACAATTTAAATGTATAACTGTGGGTGTACAGTGAATCAATAATTAGATTACACTAATTTATTGGAATAGCATAATTTAGATATCCAAGTGTTACTATTGATAGTTATCAGGAAACATTATTAAAGTAGAAAATATCCAGGTACAGAACATTATGATAAGTAAGGAAAATAAAAGACAAATATATAATAATGAAGATTTTTTTGATATCTAATTTATATCTAACATATTAACTGTGTTGACCTTTTGGGGGAGTGGGGTCTTTATAAAGTGGCATATATTTATTGTAACTTAAAATGTTAAATACATAGATGTATGACTTTTAAATTTTAAAAGTTAGTTTGCTAACACCATAAAAGGAAATTAGTTTCCTAAAATATAATATATGTTTTCACATATGTGCATAGAGAAATATTTAGATTTTATATTCTGGAAGAAGGTATTATATAGGATTGTATTCAAACTTTTATGCCAAGTAGCAAAAACCATAGAAAGGAAAAACAGAAAAAACAGTTTAAAAATGTCATTTAAATGATTATATTGCAATAACACCTGTTTTATTAGCATTTATTAAAGGCTAGTGGAGGCTAATTCATTGCTCTATTTTATTTATATGTTTAAATTCCATACTAAATAACTTATCCATATAATATGAAACTGTGTAGAGGAACAATTTGCATGCTAACACAAATGAGCTAGTGAAAGGTGTCAAATGATATTATTGAATTCAGAGCAAAAAGAGATTTCTTGAGATTATATAAACCAAGGCATCACTTGTCAGTTCATCTATTTAGAAAAGGTAGACAGAAGGGAAGACAAAAGCCAATATTCAAATTATCTGCGTGATTTGTTCTTTTTTGACTACAAATTGTCAATGTAAGAAGGATGGTGAGAAGAGACAGTAAAATCAAACATCATTTTCATCAGCAGATCAAACTCTCATTTTTAATGGTGTGAGCTATAATAAGCTTTAACAATGGAGCCACACTTACCCTCTCTCGGTTTGTCAGTTTCCATTTTAAAGTATGGTTTTTAATGACCTATCTAGAGATTTATTTTTTAAAGAACATGAATATATTTAGGTGTTTCATCTATCAAAAACTTCCTTTGCTATTCTGTGATCAGACTGTATTGTATAAGTGTGCTGGACCTTGACAGACAGTGTCAGTTCACGCTAAGGCTATGTCTACATGGATAGCAACACATTTCTGAAAAACGTTCCCACTCTAATCTGCAGTCAAATCAATTAGTGCTAGCTTGCTACATGCTGATTCAATCAGAACCTATAATTCATAGTTTTCATGGTAATTTCACCAGTAAAGTTGATGGAGAGCAAGAGTTACAAAAGATTTTTGCAAGTGTTTGCAAACACAAGTAGACACAATAAAATTAAGTTAAAATTCAAATAATTCTAAAGTCAACTCATTTTCTCAAGGAGTGTGTATGGATAGGGATATAGAAAGAGATTTTTTTTTTCCTGAATAGTTTTCTGCTTCTGCTTCCCAGGTCTTCATTCTTAAGAGACACATTACTTAGTAACTTGCATTAAATTACTTACTTTATTCTAGAACCTTGAGGTTGAATTTTGAGTTTTGAAGTATAAATTTAACATAGAGAAAAGCCAACTTGAGAAATGAGGAAATCTGGCCAATGAGTAAGAGAGTGAGGGCCAGAGAGAGAGAGAGAGATTTTGAGATTCCCAGCAAAATGTTTAAACAACCGGCCCAGCTTTGTTTAAAGGCAGAAAATTTCTGGACTTTTAAATCTTCAAGTCATCATTACCTACATAATCACTTAAACCTCTATCTTTCAAAATGCAGAAATATCAGTGTTTTTCAAAGTCTGTTTTGTTTTCCTTAAAGGAATTACAAAGAAGGGTGCCTGGGTGTGCCTCTGAATTAGTTCTGATTACTGCTCACTCACATCAACGATTAAGGCAGAATCCATGGTCTGAAGTTCTTGTTCCCTTAAAGGTGAAGTTCTGAGTTGGAAATATGCTTCTTTTCCATCACCCTCACCATCACAACAGTGATGAGCTGATAGTTACACCAGGTTCCAGAAATGTCTATGGGGCTGTCAGTAGGGCACAAAATCAGAATGCTGCCTTTGGTTTTCAGTTCTGGAGATCTGAATCTACATTTTGAGGAATCGTGCAGACAGAGCTGCTGCTTTGGATTTACACTTGGTTGAGGGTAGGGAAGTCCTGCAGAAGAATTTCTAAATCACCAGCTCCTCAGGTGTTAGTCATGAAGCACTTTGACACTCCAACCTGCTGCCTGGACCAAAGCCTCCAGGACTACCATTTCTGCAGTGGGACTAGCCTGTAGCAGAAGGTCTTCCTCCAGCCTGTGGAGAGCTAGAAGGTGCACTTCAGGGGTGCTGGACTATTGAACTGGCAACCTGCCACTCTACTCAAGATCTCTAATCCACTTTATCTCCCTTGTGAAGTCGAAGGACTTACTTGTGTGCAATTGCAATGTGAATGGATGCCCCCTGCAAGGCTGTCTAAATGCTATTCTCTTTTTGGGGAAGCAGTTCTTTCAATCCACTTACATGACCCCTTTTTCTCCAGGACATGTGCTCACTGCCAACCAGCTCTAGTTAGTTTTGCCATCATCCATCAGAGAATATTGAGAACTGCCATTTTCCTCTAGTGCTTTTGGGCAAATCATTTATAATCTCTGCCAACGTATACCCTGTCACTGTAGCTGTGCCTGGCCTCAGCTGTACCTTCTCTTTTTCATTTGCCTTATCTGCCAAGCAGGAGTAGTAATAGTTCCTATCTTATAGGTGAGAAATAATGAGTTAATATATGTGAAGAATTTAAAACAATATCTGATATGTAAGAAATACTCAATTTGTTGTTTCTGTTGTTCAGTTGCTAAGTCCTCTCCGACTCTTTGTGACCCTATAGACTGCAGCATGCTTGACTCCTCTGTCCTCCACTATCTCCTGGAGTTTGCTCAAATTCACGTCCACTGAGTCGGTGATATTATCTATCTTATCCTTTGCTACTCCCTTCACCTTTTGCCTTCAATGTTTCCCAGCATCAGAGTCTTTTCCAATGAGTCAACTCTTTGTATCAGGTGGTGAAAATATTTGAGCTTCAGCTCTAGCATCAATCCTTTCAGTGAGTATTCAGGGTTGATTTTATTTAGAATTGACGGGTTTGATCTCCTTGCAGTCCCTTGGAAAAGACTCTAAAGAGTCTTTTTAACAGAACTACATTTGGAAAGCATCAATTCTTTGGTGCTCAGCTGTCTTTATGGTCCAACACTCACATTCATACATAACTAACCGGAAAAACCATAGCTTTGACTATATGGACTTTTTTTTTTTTTTCTAATTTTATTTTATTTTTAAACTTTACATAATTGTATTAGTTTTGCCAAATATCAAAATGAATCCGCCACAGGTATACATGTGTTCCCCATCCCGAACCCTCCTCCCTCCTCCCTCCCCATACCATCCCTCTGGGTCATTCCAGTGCACCAGCCTCAAGCATCCAGCATCGTGCATCGAACCTGGACTGGCAACTCGTTTCCTACATGATATTTTACATGTTTCAATGCCACTCTCCCAAATCTTCCCACCCTCTCCCTCTCCCACAGAGTCCATAAGACTGTTCTATACATCAGTGTCTCTTTTGCTGTCTCGTACACTGGGTTATTGTTACCATCTTTCTAAATTCCATATATATGCGTTAGTATACTGTATTTATGTTTTTCCTTCTGGACTTTTGTCAGCAAAATTATGTCTGCTTTTTAATACATTGTCTAAGTTGTCATAACTTTGCTTCCAAGAAGAAAGTGTCTTTTAATTTCATTACTGTAGTTACCATCCTCAGTGATTTTGGAGCCCAAGAAAATAAAATCTGTCACTGCTTCCACTTTTCCCCTTGTATTTGCCATGAAGTGATGGGAGTGGATGTTGTCATCTTAGTTATTTAATGTTGAGTATTAAGCCTGCTTTTTCCATCTCCTTTTTCACCCTCATCAAGAGGCTCTTTAGTTCCTTTTCACGTTATACCATTAGAGTTATTATTTGTTATTATTATTTTATTGGTGTTACATTTTTTAATCACTATTTTAATTCTGAATCACTGAATTCCAAGAGTATCTTAACCCAATGTTTTTAGAATCCAGAGTCTGAGAAAAGATCCTACACAATAGTGCTTTATTTGGAAAGAAAAGGTCCAGAAGCAACAAAATAAGAATAAAGAAAAAAAGAAAATAAGAGGAGGAAGAAAAGATAGCAATAAAAGGGTTATATATGAAAGAGCTGCAGAAAGCGTCACCAAAAACATAGTTGTTTTCTTGTGACCATTCTTTCTGGTCAAAAGACTTATGAACTGCTTCTCTGAACATTACATTAGGAAAAGAAGAGACAACTGCCTTGGTCAATGCTTCTTACATGTTGTGTCAACGCTTCTGGGTTGCATCATCTGTTCCCACCCCACTTTGGACAACTGATAGGGAAACCACCCCACAGCAGTAGCAAGAGCAGGACACAGGAGACTTAGTATGCCAGGAGTAGTCTTCCCCTCCTGGCTTTCAGCTTGTGTCTGGGAACAGCCTGGTGAGCCTGTATTCATGAGTGGATGTTAAGTGGGTTCAAGGCATTTGAGTTTCAGCATGAAGGAAAGCCCTGGGGGGCACAAGGCAAGAAGTCTAGAAGATGGTGATAAGGCTCTGGCGTGTTGCTTCCTAGTCTAAGTGACATGAGGGAATGGGGGCAGCTACCACATTAGTCCTGAGCTGCTAAGCAAGTGGCATTCCATCCCCTCTGTCCTACAGTGGTGACAAAGGAGTCCCCAAAGCTTCCCTTTAGAAAAGAACAAAATCATTCCAGTGCAGCTACCAGAATGTGGTTCATACCAGATGGTCTTCCTGAAGGAACCTAAAAGGAGCACACAGAAAAAAATGGCTGAGGAAATCTGGAACGTCAACTAATTGGATCCAGTAAAATCAGATAAAAGCAACACACATCACATCTGAACACTGATCATGATTCTAATTCCCAGGTTTTTGTACCTTTCAATCAAAGAAGAAGAGAGGTATTTTCTCTCCCAGAGCTCTCAACTATCGCCCAAAATAACTTCAGGGAAAACCACTTGTGTCAAATACCTACCTGTGGACTAACAGTTTCATTCAAAGGACTGGGGGCTTTCTGGCCATCCAGATTGATATCTGTGCTCAAACTCCATCAATGGGTGCAGAATGGTGATTGACAAACTCAAGTCAGTGTGTTTGCAGAAGGGCAGTGCTCAGAAAAAGCATAGTAGAGTATAGGAGTAGCTTGACCTCTAAATGTGTGAGTTCTTTCTGCTTTCCTTTTTTGCTCTCTATCTGTGGCCTTCACAGCACATGCTCCAGTTCTTTTAAAGAAATCTACCGACTGTACTTTGTCTTGGCGAAAAGCCATAGTAATTGCTATGAAAATAGATGCTTGTGTAATTATTCCACTGTCCTTTAACTCCTTGTGAATTTATCACTTATCACTGACCACTGTCTCACCTCCTGCTCTTCACTCTTGGTATATTTTTTTGTTTGTTTGTTTCCTATGAAAAATCCATTCACTTGAAAGATCTGTCTGTTCCTTTTATAAGATTGTATGTCCCTGAGCTCTGTGGGGTCTTCCCACTAGACAGTTTCCATTTGCATTATATCTTCCAGAAATCCCTGAATATTCAGGTTTGCCTTTGTCACTGTTTTTGACTTTCCAGAAATATATGCTTTTCTTCTCATTTTTAATATTGATACTGTCATCTTAATAGGATTTAAGAAAGGAAAGGGGTTAAATAATTGTGCTTCATAGGCATCATAATGCAAAAAAAGTCTAATTCATCATTGAAGTGCAGCAGAAAAGTTCTTTAAAGTAAGTGCCCAATAATAAATAAATATGTTGTTAAGAAACTTTCATAACCCAAATGAAGTTGCACTTTTAATTTCTGATTTTCCTGCCTGTTATATTTAACATTGATTCACAACTAAGAAAAGTAATAAAATATTTTGGGTTTTAATTTCTTCTTCATGCACAGAGGGTCTTCCTTACCAGTAGAATCATAGTCAATGAGTGCAAATACATATCACTTTATCACTAATGATTATCATTATGCTTTCAAAGCACAATTCAACAACTGTCTTTCTTCATTCACAGCTATACAAAAGTATAATTATAAAAAGCCCAGGTTCAAGGATCTGAGATAAAAAAAATACAGATTTAATATGGATGATACTTAAAAAAAATATTTTGTAGATCCTCTATAGGAGGAAAAGTCATTTTTGCTTTTTGTTTTTATTTTGGATCTGCCCTGCAGTAGACCATGCTGTTTAAAATCTTTTAAACGATAACTTCTGAAAAATATTTTGGAATGTATTTAGATGATATAACTGTAACAAAATGGATGTAAACACAAAAAATAAGTTTGTATTTAGTTGAAAAACAAAAACTTGCATCTTTGTTGAAGAACTGCATTGATTTTTATTTAATATTTCAGCAAAAGAATTGATTTGGAGAAGTTGACTTTGTATTTGTCGCATTTAATATGTTCTAAGAACTATTTATGATAAAATTGAAGCAGAATAAAGTAGCCTGCATGAAGTGGATTGCATTTTCTGTAGAAACAATTTTGTAATTTCAGGTTGAATTCCAGACCAAGAACTCAAAATTAAATAAATTTTAACTTCAAGAGAATAATTAATGGCAACTTGTTATTAATCCAAATATTAATATTATATTATAATATTAATATTATAATAAAATTTATAATAAAATAAAACAATTTTGTAATTTCAGGTTGAATTCCAGACCAAGAACTCAAAATTAAATAAACTTTAACTTTAAGAGAATAATTAATGGCAACTTGTTATTAATCCAAATATTAATATTATATTATAATATTAATATTATAATAAAAAGGTCATGATACATGCATAATACTTGTAATTGCATTGAAGGGTCTCAAAAACATTTGATAAGTAAATAAAGCCAGACACAAAGAGCAATATACTATAGGGTTTCACTTATATGAGATTCTAAAAATAAAATTGCTATAAAATGGAATTTGGGGAAGATGGAAATGTTCATGATTCTAGAGATTGTTCCTTGTTTTATACATTTAACAAAGTTCATTAAATTGTACATTTAAAATTGGCAAATTTAAGTGTTTAAGTTGCATCTCAATCAAATAAAAAAAAACAATAAAAATCCCCATGGATCTCTTACAGTCACTCTTACAATAAAGATCAAACCTACTAGTATATCCTGAATATATCTGCACTGTTCATTTTGTGTCATCTTGAGACTTACTTACAGTTCCTTTTTGGTTTTTGTCCTATTATACTATCTGTCTTTCTAAATCATCACATTCCTGTCACCCTGCTATCCCTCCCCCATGTAGGTAACCATATGCTGTTAGCTATGATTGCAAAACTCTTCCCTAACTTTTATCTACTAGGTCCATCAATTAGTACTCTTTCTTCAAGATAAGAACAAAAATCACTTCCACAGGGATCTTCTCTGGCCACCTATATTACAACAAATTAGTTCCTTTTATAAAATACCCTCAAAATCCCCTCTTTTGCCCTAGAATGTTTTTCGTAAGTATAAGTTGTAAACATTTTGTTTTTCTTCTGACAGTGTTGTACACTGTCCTGCATCTTGACATTTACAATGTAAGACAAGAGGGTTGGGTAATGCAAGGCAAGCTAATCAAAAGAGATACATTTCTTTAGCACAAAACTTCAGGAGAGATATGCCAATTGGAGGCTAATTTTGGCTCTGTGAAAAGTTCATCCTGAGGCTAAACTGCAGAGAAATCCTCTTCTTTTTTTCTCCTACCATCTACCCTGGGGCCTATCTATTGGTGGAAATGATAAATAAGTGATAATTCATATAAGAGGCTGAAGAAGGTGAAAGAGAGAGTGAAAAAGCTGTCTTAAAACTCAACATTCAAAAAACAAAGATAATGGTATCTGGTCCCATCACTTCATGGCAAATAGATGGGGAAGCAATGGAAAAAGTGACTTTATTTTCTTAGGCTCCAAAATCACTGTGGATGGTGACTGTAGCCATGAAATTAAAAGACACTTGCTCCTTGGAGGAAAATCTATGACAAACCTAGACAGCATATTAAAGAGCAGAGACATTACTTTGCCTACAAGGTCCATTTAGTCAGAGCTGTGGTTTTTCCAGTGGTCATGTACAAATGTGTGAACTGGACAATAAAAAAGGCTGAGCAACAAGAATTGATGCCTTTGAATTGTGGTGCTGCGGAAGGCCCTTGAGAGTCCCTTGAAGTGCAAGGAGATCAAACCAGTCAGTCCTAAAGGAAATCAATCCTGAATATTCACTGGAAGGACTGATGCTGAAACTGAAACTCCAATTCTTTGGCCACCTCATTAGAACTAACTCATTAGAAAAGACCCTGATGCTGGGAATGACTTAAGGCAGGAGGAGGGGGGATGACAGAGGATAAGATGGTTGGATGGCATCACAGACTCAATGGACATGAGTTTGAGTAAACTCTGAAGGATGGTGAAGGCAGGGAAACCTGGTGTGCTACAGTCCATGGGGTTACAAAGAGTCAGATGTGACAGAGCAACTGAACAACATATAAGAGACTGAGCATGAAATAAAATGTGGGAGTTAAGAAATAAGTGATAAGGAGCAAAGGAATATAGAGAGATGTCTCAGAGAAGAATTTATTTTTTCTGGCAGCAACATGTGCTGGTTATATGGGAGCATTCTCAAAATCAAGAATTGAGGCTTACCCACTACAGGAACTGAGGCATTGTGATATAGGGGAGTAGAGTCATGTATTTGAATTTCCACCCACTTCTGTATAAAATGGATATAAGACTCATATCCAAGCAATTTTTTGGACAGCACATAGGATTTTCTGCTTCTGTTTGTCAAACAAAGTTGATGTCATGAAATGTGTTTTCTCCCTTTATAAATTATGGGCAGAATTTAGGTGTTATTTATCTCCCTGAAGATAGGGACTCAATCTTTCTTGTTTGCTGTGATGTCCTTCACACCTAACACATTGTCCTGCAATACCCAATGAACATCATTAAACTAACAAAATTATATTCTGAAGGAATAAATCACTTTTAACACTTCTCAAACTTTGCTTGACTACTCCATATCTAGATTAGACTATGAATGCTCAAACTTGTCTCACTATTGGGTATTTGAGAAAAGATAAGGAGAATCAAAGCAAGCTTGGGTTTAGTCCACTATCATTCAGTTTTGGTTGTGATTGGTCTATACAAAACCAGGGGGCATATTACTCAAATCAAACAAATATATATCTGGGAACAATCAGGTACTTTATGAAGTAGAGCCTGAAAAGAGTAAGATGATTTATGTTTTTAATTACACAACCTATATTGATCTTCATGGGTAATTTAGATAGCTTTTTCTCAACTAAAGTGTAAAAATTATATTTTTGCTGATATTCATAGAGTTAGAATTTAAAAGTTGGAAAATTTTTTAAAGCTGGGATTGAAGAGATCATAATTTTAAAGGGCATCATTGGAAAAAATCTCTGTGTAGATAAAAAATGGTAAAAAAAAAATCAATTTCATAAGATTCTATTACACTTACTGTCTCCAAAACACCAGTAAACTGATGAGGTACTTATTTAAATAGGCAAAAAAAAAAAAAAAAAAAAACCCAACCATATAAATGAACAGTATCAAAGGCAGAGAGAATAGGGTCAAAATTCTAGCAGGAAGATAAGTGGTGCTTCTACTATCAGAATGGAGAAAACTGGGATGGGGTCGGGGGTAGAAAGGAGGTTCAGGAGTGTGGGGATATACATATACCTATGGGTGATACATATTGAAATATGGCAGAAAACAATACAATATTGTAAAACAATTATCTTACAATGAAAAATGAATATATATCTATATAATATAACAAATTCTGTAGTGGGATTATAAGGTGAAAATATGTTTAGTTTTGTAAAAAACTGTCAAACTGTCTTCCAAAATGCCTGTACCATTTTGCACTCCTACCAGCAATGAATGAAACTTTTTGCTGCTCCACATGGTAACCAGCATATTTTGGTGTTGTCAGTGTCCTGGATTTTGGTCAGTCTAATAGCCTTGTAGTTGTAACTCATTGTTTTTTCTTTAATTTACATTTTCTGAGACGTACAAATAGAAAGGCAAAGGAGAAAAGGAAATATATACCCTTTTGAATGCAGAGTTCCAAAGAAACCAAGGGGAAATAAGATAGCATTCCTCAGTGATCAATGCAAAGAATTAGAGGGAAAAATAGAATGGGAAAGACTAGCAATCTCTTCAAGAAAATTAGAGAACATTTCACGCAAAGATGGGCTCGATAAAGGACAGAAATGGTATGACCCTAAGAGAAGCAGAAGATACTAAGAAGATATGGCAAGAATACACAGAAGAACTGTTCAAAAAAGATCACAACCCAGATAATCACGATGGTGTGTTCACTCACTTAGAGCCAGAAACCCTGGAATGCAAAGCCCAGGGGCCTTAGGAAGTATCACTGCGAACAAAGCTAGTGGAGGTGATGGAATTTCAGTTGAGCTATTTCAAATCCTGAAAGATGATGCTGTGAAAGTGCTGCACTCAACACGCCAGCAAATTTGGAAAACTCAGCAGTGACCCCAGGACTGGAAAAGGTCAGTTTTCATTCCAATCTCAAAGAAAGGCAATGCCAAACAATGCTCAAGTTACCACACAATTGCACTCATCTCACATGCTAGCAAAGTAATGCTAAAAGTTCTCCAAACCAGGCTTCAATAGCATATGAGCTGAGAACTTCTGGATATTCAAGCTGGAATTAGAAAAGGCAGAGGAAGCGGAGATCAAGTTGTAAACATTTGTTGGATCATCGAAAGAGCAAGAGAGGCCCAAAGAAACATCTACTTCTGCTTTATTGACTATGTCAAAGTCTTTGACAGTGTGGATCAAAATAAACTATGGAAAATTCTTCAAGAGATGGGAATACCAGACCACTTGACCTGCCTCTTGAAAAATCTGCATACAGGTCAGGAAGCAACAGTTAGAACTGGATATGGAACAACAGACTGGTTCCAAATTGGGAAAGCAGTAAGTCAAGGCTATATATTGTCACCCTGCTTATTTAACTTATGTGCATCATGAGAAATGCTGGGCTGGATGAAGCACAAGCTGGAATCAAGATTGCCAGGAGAAATATCAGTAAGCTCAGATATGTAGATGATACCACCCTTACGGCAGAAAGCAAAAAAGAACTAATGAGCCTCTTGATGAAAGTGAAAGAAAAGAGTGAAAATGTTGGCTTAAAACTCAACATTCAGAAAACTAAATAAAATCATGGCATCTTGTTCCATCACTTCATGGCAAATAGATGGGGAAGCAATGGAAACAGTGACAGACTTTATTTTTTAGGTCTCCAAAATCACTTCTGATGTTGACTGCAGCCATGTAATTAAAAGATGTTTGCTCCTTGGAAGAAAAGTTATGACCAAGACAGCATATTTAAAAGCAGAGACATTACATTCCCAATAAAGGTCCATCTAGTCAAAGCTATGATTTTTCCAGGAGTCATGTATGGATGTAAGAGTTGGACTGTAAAGAAAACTGAGTACCAAAGAATTGATGCTTTTGAACTGTGGTGTTGAAGAAGACTCTTGAAAGTCCCTTGGACTGCAAGGAGACCCAACAAGTTCATCCTAAAGGAAATCAGTCCTGAGTATTCACTGGAAGGATTGATGCTGAAGCTGAAATTCCAATACTTTGCCCATCTGATGGGAAGAACCGAGTCATTTGAAAAGACCTCGATGCTAGGAAAGATTGAAGGTGAGAGTAGAAGGGGACACGATAGAGGATGAGATGGTTGGATGGCATCACTGACTCATTGGACATTAGTTTGAGTAAACTCCAGGACTTGGTGATGGACAGGCAGACCTGGTGTGCTGCAGTCCATGGGATCATAAAGAGTCAGACACAACCGAGTGACTGAACTTAACTGAATGACATATGAAACTGAGCATCTTTTCACATGCTTCTTTGCTGTTTATCTTCTTTAGTGAGATGTCTGTTCAGGCCTTTTGCTTGCTTTTAAATCAGGATGTACATTTTTGTTATGATTAAATTTTGAAAGTTCTCTATTTTTAAAAACAGTTCAGTTCAGTTCAGTTCAGTCGCTGAGTCGTGTCTGACTCTTTGCGACCCCATGAATCACAGCACGCGAGGCCTCCCTGTCCATCACCAACTCCCGGAGTTCACTCAAACTCATGTCCATCAAGTCGGTGATGCCATCCAGGCATCTCATCCTCTGTCATCCCCTTAATCCTTTATCAAATGTTTCTTTCATAAATACTTTCTCAGAGTCCACAGCGTGTCTTCTCATTTACTTGACAATGTCTTTTGCAGAGCAGAAGGTTCTAATTTAAATGAAGTTAAACTTATCAATCTTCCTTTCATGAACCATATCTTTGGTGTTGTGTCTAAAAGGTCATCACTGTGCACTTACTGGGCTTCTCTGGTGGTTCAGTGGTAAAGCATCTACCTACCAATGCAGAAGACATGGTTCAATCCCTGCGCCAGGAAGATCCCCTGAAGAAGGAAATGGCAATCCACTCCAGTATTCTTGCCTAGGATATCCCATGGACAGAGGAGCCTGTCAGGCTACAGTTGATGGGATTGCAAAAGAGTTGGACATGACTTAGAAACTAAACAACAGCAACATGTACATATTAGCTGGGGCACTTAACTCACTTGAACTCAATGTGGCTGTATGATTTGATAATAAGAATAGGAGTGATATATATTGTTTAAAGACAGACGCTTTAAGACCCAGCATATTGTTTTTATTTGTAAAACCAAATAAACGCTAGCATTGTGACCAACAGTTATTCTAGGCTATCAAATCACGTCCCAGAGTGAGAGCAACACAATATGGAGCAGAGGCTTCAGTCACCCTTCAAAAGACATGTTCAGTTAGTTCAGTTCATTCACTCACTCGTGTCTCTTTGTGACCCCATGGACTGCAGCAACCAGGCCTCTCTGTCCATTGCCGACTCCCGGTGTTAACGCAAATTCAGTCCATTGAGTTGGTGATGTCATCCAACCATCTAGTCCTCTGTCATCCCCTTCTCCTCCTGCCTTCAATCTTTCCCAGCAACAGGGTCTTTTCAGATGAGTCCATTCTTTGCATCAGGTGGCCAAAGTATTGGGGTTTCAGCTTCAGCATCAGTCCTTCCAATGAATACTCAGGACTGATTTCCTTCAGGATGGACTCATTGGATTTCCTTGCAGTCCAAGGGACTCTCAAGAGTCTTCTCCAACACCACAGTTCAAAAGGATCAATTCTTTGGTGCTCAGCTTTCTTTACAGTCCAATTCTCACATCCATACATGACTATTGGAAAAACCACAGCCTTGACTAGACGGACCTTGGTTGGCAAAGTAATGTCTCAGCTTTTTAATATGCTGTCTAGCTTGGTCATAACTTTTCTTCCAAGGAGTAAGTATCTTTTAATTTCATGGCTGCAGTCACCATCAGAAGTGATTTTGGAGTCCCCCAAAATAAAGTCTGTCAGTGTTTCTACTGTTTCCCCATCTATTTACCATGAAGTGATGGGACCAGATGCCATGATCTTAGTTTTCTGAATGTTGAATTTTAAGCCAACTTTTTCACTCTCCTCTTTCACTTTCATCAAGAGGCTCTTTAGTTCTTATTTGCTTTCTGTGATTTTTACAAGAGTATTATTAATCTGCTATAATTAAGAAAATACCAAATAATACTGATACACAGTTCTTCCTCCCTCTATTAAGTTACACCCATGGTGTCATTTTAAGCTAAAATTCTTTCCAGTCATAGAAATGTTCCCCAAGGAATGTCTTTAAGAGAATCTATATTTTATATTTACCTAATATATTCAGTAACTGAGATTTTTGTCACTTACAGTTATATACTTTAATGGCTGTGTTTAAACATATTTTTTAATCAAGCAGAGTGAAAGACTCTTGCATTCTTTACCAATTTATTTGCTGGCCTCACATACTAAAAAATTGGAAATGTAACTTTCATGCATTTCAGAAATATTTTTAATTGAATCTAGTTTTTAAATGTGTGTGATATATGATTATTGCTTAACAACAATGAGTAAGAGAGTAAGATGAGTAGAGTTGAGTATGAGTTGAAACTAGTACTTCAGTCTACAAAATAGAAACATCTATCAGATATCTGAGGGCATCCATAGAGAATATCCTTTTAATTTATAAGGGTTCAGAGGATATCAGTTCTTAATTGAATGACATCAAACAGAATCATGAAATATATTCTCAAGCAGCATTGCTGTACTGTCTAGTTTTTTAATCATGGCATAATGTTAATGTCTGGAGAAGGCAATGGCACCCCACTCCCATACTCTTGCCTGGAAAATCCCATGGATGGAGGAGCCTGGTGGGCTGCAGTCCATGGGGTCGCTAAGAGTTGGACACGACTAAGCGACTTCACTGTCACTTTTCACGTTCATGCATTGGAGAAGGAAATGGCAACCCACTCCAGTGTTCTTGCCTGGAGAATCCTAGGGATGGGGGAGCCTCGTGGGCTGCCGTCTATGGGGTCGCACAGAGTTGGACACGACTGAAGTGACTTTGCAGCAGCAGTAGCAATGTTAATGTCATTGTTAGGAAGTTAGAATAGGAAAAAAAAGAGTCCAAAATGGTGGTGGCTACAAGACAAAGGAAGGGAAAAGCACATGAAAATGGAACAAAAGAAAATCTGCAGACCAAAGTGAGAACTTCTGGTAAAACAAACACACCCCCTTCCTGGCTAGCCCAATTTGCACAGGGCAGGCCTGGGGGAGGAGACAGAACACATAAAAAGAGGAAGCCAAGACAGATTGAGGCTTCTCCTTTGTGGTCTGCCTGCCTTCACACCTCGAGGGTGTACTTTGCTTTGTTGAATAAAACTCTGAGCTGTAACACTGGTCCATCATTTCAAATCTTTGCTACAGAGAGACAGAACCGAGGAAATTACACACTCCCCCGACATTATTAATGTATCTGTAAAGACATGCAGAGGTCAAGGATTCAGGGAGAGAGAAAAATAGAGAAAGAAGGATGTGTATGTCTATATTTTCTGAGAATTTGGAAAGATGATGTGACTGCATTGAATAAACTGTATTAATAGTGTATTTATAGCCACATTCATAAGAACCTGGAATGTCAGGTCCATGAATCAAGGCAAATTGGAAGTGGTCAAACAAGAGATGGCAAGAGTGAATGTTGACATTGTAGGATGCAGTGAACTAAAATGGACTGGAATGGGTGAATTTAACTCAGATGACCATTATATTTACTACTGCAGGCAGGAATCCCTTAGAAGAAATGGAGTAGCCATCATGGTCAACAAAAGAGTCCGAAATGCAGTACTTGGATGCAATCTCAAAAATGACAGAATGATCTCTGTTCATTTCCAAGGCACACCATTCAATATCACAGTAATCCAAGTCTATGCCCCAACCAGTAACGCTGAAGCAGCTGAAGTTGAACGGTTCTATGAAGACCTACAAGACCTTTTAGAACTAACACCCAAAAAACATGTCCTTTTCATTATAGGGGACAGGAATGCAAAAGTAGGAAGTCAAGAAACACTTGGAGTAACAGGCAAATTTGGCCTTGGAATATGGAATGAAGCAGGGTAAAGACTAATAGAGTTTTGCCAAGAAAATGCACTGGTCATAACAAACACCGTCTTCCAACAAAACAAGAGAAGACTCTACACATGGACATCACCAGATGGTCAACACCGAAATCAGATTGATTATATTCCTTGCAGCCAAAGATGGAGAAGCTCGATACAGTCAGCAAAAACAAGACCAGGAGCTGACTGTGGCTCAGACCATGAACTCCTTATTGCCAAATTCAGACTTAAATTGAAGAAAGTAGGGAAAACCACTAGACCATTCAGGTATGACCTAAATCAAATCCCTTATGATTATACATTGGAAGTGGGAAATAGAATTAAGGGCCTAGATCTGATAGATAGAGTGCCTGATGAACCATGGAATGAGGTTCGTGACATTGTACAGGAGACAGGGATCAAGACCATCCCCATGGAAAAGAAATGCAAAAAAGCAAAATGGCTGTCTGGGGAGGCCTTACAAATAGCTGTGAAAAGAAGAGAAGCGAAAAGCAAAGGAGAAAAGGAAATATATAAGCATCTGAATGCAGAGTTCTGAAGAACGGCAAGAAGAGATAAGAAAGCCTTCCTCAGCGATCAATGCAAAGAAATAGAGGAAAACAACAGAATGGGAAAGACTAGAGATCTCTTCAAGAAAATTAGAGATACCAAGGGAACATTTCATGCAAAGATGGGCTCGATAAAGGACAGAAATGGTAGGGACCTAATAGAAGCAGAAGATATTAAGAAGAGACGGCAAGAATACACAAAAGAACTGTATGAAAAAGATCTTCATGACCCAGATAATCACGATGGTATGATCACTGACCTAGAGCCAGATATCCTGGAATGTGAAATGAAGTGGGCCTTAGAAAGCATCACTACGAACAAAGCTAGTGGAGGTGATGGAATTCCAGTTGAGCTCTTCCAAATCCTGAAAGATGATGTTGTGAAAGTGCTGCACTCAATATGCCAGCACATTTGGAAAACTCAGCAGTGGTCACAGGACTGGAAAGGGTCAGTTTCCATTCCAATCCCAAAGAAAGGCAATGCCAAAGAATGCTCAAACTACTGCACAATTGCACTCATCTCACACGCTAGTAAAGTAATGCTCAAAATTCTCCAAGCCAGGCTTCAGCAATACGTGAACCGTGAACTTCCTGATGTTCAAGCTGGTTTTAGAAAAGGCAGAGGAACCAGAGATCAAATTGCCAACATCTGCTGGATCATGGAAAAAGCAAGAGAGTTCCAGAACAACATCTATTTCTGCTTTATTGACTATGCCAAAGCCTTTGACTGTGTGGATGACAATAAACTGTGGAAAATTCTGAAAGAGATGGGAATACCAGACCACCTGACCTGCCTCTTGAGAAATTTGTATGCAGGTCAGGAAGCAACAATTAGAACTGGACATGGAACAACAGACTGGTTCCATATAGGAAAAGGAGTTCATCAAGGCTGTATATTGTCACCCTGTTTATTTAACTTATATGCAGAGTACATCATGAGAAACGCTGGACTGGAAGAAACACAAGCTGGAATCAAGATTGCTGGGAGAAATATCAATAATCTCAGATATGCAGATGACACCACCCTTATGGCAGAAAGTGAAGAGGAACTAAAAACCCTCTTGATAAAAGTGAAAGTGGAAAGTGAAAAAGTTGGCTTAAAGCTCAACATTCAGAAAACAAAGATCATGGCATCCGGTCCCATCACTTCATGGGAAATAGATGGGGAAACAGTGGAAGCAGTGTCAGACTTTATTTTTCTGGGCTCCAAAATCACTGCAGATGGTGACTGCAGCCATGAAATTAAAAGACGCTTATTCTTTGGAAGGACAGTTATGACCAACCTAGATAGCATATTCAAAAGCAGAGATATTACTTTGCCAGCAAAGGTTTGTCTAGTCAAGGATGTGGTTTTTCCTGTGGTCATGTATGGATGTGAGAGTTGGACTGTGAAGAAGGCTGAGCGCCGAAGAATTGATGCTTTTGAACTGTGGTGTTGGAGAAGACTCTTGAGAGTCCCTTGGACTTCAAGGAGATCCAACCAGTCCATTGTGAAGGAGATCAACCCTGGGATTACTTTGGAAGGAATGATGCTAAACCTGAAATTCCAGTACTTTGGCCACCTCATGCGAAGAGTTGACTCATTGGAAAAGACCCTGATGCTGGGAGGGATTGGGGGCAGGAGTAGGGGATGACAGAGGATGAGATGGATGGATGGCATCACTGACTTGATGGGCGTGAGTCTGAGTGAACTCCAGGAGTTGGTGATGGACAGGGAGGCCTGGCGTGCTGCGATTCATGGGGTCGCAAAGAGTCCGACATGATTGAGCTATTGAACTGAACTGATAGCCACATGACCTGATTTTAAGATAATCCCTTGAATATTAGTAATTCAAGAGACTGCCTGGACAATAGAGCTCCAAATATAATATACAAGAGACTTAGATTAATTTTTGAAACTGTAAAGTACATATAAATAAACTGAACTGATAATATTGAGAAAGCTATTTTGTAATGAGGTATATATTTGGCATCCAGTTATGTTTTCTAGTTCAGCTTTTGAACCGGATACTTCAGTATTACAACTAATATATATAATTGAGAATGAGTCTATTCATCAATGTTTTTAGAATTAGCATTTGGTATAGGCATATAATATGTATCTGCTGCTGCTGCTGCTGCTGCTAAGTCGCTTTAGTCGTATCCGACTCTGTGCGACCCCATAGACGGCAGCCCAACAGCCTCCTCTGTCCCTGGGATTCTCCAGGCAAGAATACTGGAGTGGGTTGCCATTTGCTTCTCCAATGCATGTAAGTGTAAAGTCAAAGTGAATTCGCTCAGTCGTGTCCGACTCTAGTGACCACGTGGACTATAGCCTACCAGGCTCCTCCGTTCATGGGATTCTCCAGGTAAGAGTACTGGAGTGGGTTGCCATTGCCTTCTCCGAATATGTATCTACATATGGCTGTATATCCAGATCACTCTCTAATGTTCAAAAATGCATATAATTTACAAACTCTGGTTCACAAACTATGTATGCTGCTGCTGCTGCTAAGTCACTTCAGTCGTGTCGACTCTGTGCGACCCCATAGATGGAGCCCACTAGGCTCCTCTGTCCCTGGGATTCTCCAGACAAGAACACTGGAGTGGGTTGCCATTTCCTTCTCCAATGCATGAAAGTGAAAAGTAAAATTGAAGTCGTTCAGTCATGCCTGACTCTTAGCGACCCCATGGACTGCAGCCTTCCAGGCTCCTCCGTCCATGGGATTTCCAGGCAAGAGTACTGGGGTGGGTTGCCATTGCCTTCCCCAAACTATGTATAGACACACTTTAACCTCTGTTTACTCACAGATAAGTATCAATAATAAATGCTTTGGATTGCATTAAGATAATTTGTTAATTATCTCAACCTAAACAACACTTCTCTTTTACTTAAAAACCTTTATACTTATAAACATTAATTCTAAAATCTGTTCATAGATCTTTAAATATATCTATGTCAGAGTTCCCCTTGAGTTCTATAAAAGGCTCTGATATAAATTTTGTATTCATGCCTTGAATATTTTAACATGAGAAGTAACAAATAACTATCATTGTGATCAAATAGGCGATGTAGCCTAGAGTCAGCATCCTGAATATATAACTTTCAATTGTAAAAGGGAGACACCTTCTTTTTGTCTTCTTGGATCAAAATTTGCAAGCTCTGTAATTTGCTTGCTGCTCACAGAAACAAAGCAAGCCAAACTCATACAGCAAGTGTATTCTGAAAGCTACAAATATTTGCTATTCAGAAAACCTCAATGAGGGTTTAGTTATTTAAAACTAAAGAAAGAAAATTACTATTAATAATTGGTTTCAGCTAATGAAATGTTTTTATGCAAATAGGTGAACCCTAAATATGACCTGGAAACAAAAGACTGCTTAACAGTTACTATTAAGCAATACATTAGTAGATCAATTAAACAGAACTTCTTTCTAATGACTGTGCTCTACCCTTGTTGCCATAGAAACCTGGAAAGAAAAAGCTCCAGAATGCTAATCGCATGAGAAACACAACAAAATGTTTGTAAACATACACCTTGAAATTTGTATGATCAGTTAAATAATAAAAGGGTGATACAAAGAATTTCCCAGCACAAGAGGAAGGACACAATTCAGAATTCAAGGTAGTACATTACTTTTTTTTTTTTCATTATGCAGATGAGCCAAGAGGCTGCCAAACATGATTATGGGTCACACTCATATGCATTAGCTAATATAAGGAAATAGTCTGCTTTTGGGATTTGAAAGAAATTGTATCTGAAGTCATCTAACATTAAGGACTTGTGAAAAATTTATGTAGATTATTTTTCAAAGTGAAGATGAAAGCCAAGATAGGGTTAAAAATATTAAAGTCATTCTGCCTGTAACATTTCACCCAAAGATACAATCTATAAAAGCCTTTTTTTCTTTATTTTCTTTCTCTAATTCTCTTGTTTGAAACCTCTTTTACCCCTTTGTTCTGGTGCATGCATTAATAATATTTGATTTGGCTTAAACAATTCCTAACAAACTGAAATGTCTGGAGCTCTATAGAGAAATACTCTTATTAATGCAAGTACAGTTACTGAATTGAACAAGAAAAATAATTTGGGCCACTTTAGGTTCCTGACTTCCAATGATAATTACTCCAATTTGGGTGATACTTTAAAGAGAAACAAAGCAGCTAAGTAGCAATTCTATTCAGCAAAGAATTAATTTCTTCCCTATTCACTATTATGACAGAGTATTGGATTCTTTTAGAATCTAATAAATCAGAAATTCCACAACCATTTTGTACTGAATTTCATTCATAATTATTGCAATAAGAACTGGGACAAAGACAACATTCCAGTGTCAGGGGAAGAAAAGATAAAAGAGCTTGGCTTTGCCCAAGGACATAAGGTTTGTTTCTTGACAGACAGTGATTCTCCCAGTACAAGGGGCCTTGGCTACTCCCTGATTAGAGAAGAATAAAAAACCTTCCTGCATCCTCTCCATTGTGTTCTCTCAACCTGAGCTAATTACAGCAGTATAGCTGAGTCCCTGCCAGTTGCATGAAGGCGGCTAATGTGTTTGCTGCTTCAGAGAATATTGGCAAGAGATGAATGTCCCAATGATATATTCCTTTTCTTATGGAAAATCATGATAGTTTTCCAGAGTTTTGTCTTGGACTATAGGAAGGCTCCTGTATGTACCAAGTGTTCTTGTCAAGGGGCCCATACTTCCTTCCTGCTCCCGTATTTAGTCAGGTTCTGAACACTTGATTGGAAACTGGAGCTATTTTATAATCATCATATATTACCTGATCATCCCAGGCTTAGTGAATTGGGAATTAACTTTCAAAGGTCTGAGGTAATCCTCCATCCATGGAATTTTCCCAGCAAAAATACTGGAGTGGTCTGCCATTTCCTTCTCCAGGGGATCTCCCTACCCAAGCCTTGAACCTGCATCTCTTGCAACTTCTGTATTGGGAGGTGGATTCTTTATCACTGGGACACCTGGGAAGCCCATTCTCTTTAAAATAGCCATTTACCAAATACCCAAAATAAGAGATCTTTCATATTTGCTTTAAGTCTTTCTTTTTATACAATAAATAACTAAAGCATTACATTGTAATTAAATTATTTTTATCTTTTTGAGACTTAAACATTCCTTCCATCCCAAGAGGCAGCCATGATCTTGAATTTGTTATTAATTCAAAGTCATAGTTTTATATAAAAGTACTCATAAATAGCATAGGGGATATTTTGTGGCTAGATATTGATATAACACTGTCTTTTATTGTTTTAAAATATTTTCACATTTAATCATAGAAATCAAATGAAGTCATTCTAACAATACTTCTGAACTTGGCATACTATATTTTTTTTATTCTTTAGCCTCTAAACAAATATTTAGATAGTTTTCAGTTTTTTCTTTATGTAAAAATTCTGAATAAAACAGCATTAGTAGATGTCACTTTGTGATCTGTTCTATAGGTCAACTGGGGAAAACAAAAGTGAAAGTGTTGGAGTCTGGTAATGGAACCTTTCTGGATATTATAAAATTCATTTAAAAATGTTGTATAATATCATGTATGAAATGAGTCGCCAGTCCAGGTTCAATGCAGGATACTGGATGCTTGGGGCTGGTGCACTGGGACGACCCAGAGGGAGGGTATGGGGAGGGAGGAGGGAGGAGGGTTCAGGATGGGCAACACATGTATACCTGTGGTGGATTCATTTCAATATTTGGCAAAACTAATACAATATTGTAAAGTTTAAAAATAAAATAAAATTTAAAAAAATGTCTGTACCAACTTTTAACTGCATCATCACTGAATGAGAACTCAAATTCTACCCTTCTCCCTCCATAACACATGCACAATGCAAACTCATTATTTTTATTATGTTCAGCTTTTAATTTTTACAAATCTGCAGGTTATTTTAATTTGCATTTTTGTGATTCCTGGTGAGGTCAATTATCTTTTCCTGTTTTTTTTTTTTTTTTTTGCCATTAAATCTTCTCTTTATTCATTTTCCCCCCACTTTGACCATGTTCCTATTTATTGGGTTTTCTGTATTTTTACATTTCTACTTGTAAGAGTTATTTAAGTCTTTTGGAAAATGTGTCAAATGTATTTTAAGACCCTTGGTTTTAACCCTTGTTTGTGGTATCTTTTACGACACTAAACTTCTAAAAATCATTTTTTTCTTTTGAGAAATCCATCCTATTAAAAAATAAATGTCATATTTTTCCATCTAAGATTTTAAAACTTTGTTATTTAGGGCTTCAATATTTCTGCAATTCATTTAGCTGCATGGCAAGAACTAGGGATCTAATTTTATTTTTTATATCACATGGATAGGTAATTGTCTCAACACCTCTGGAACATCATCTCCTGTCAAAGTCCTTGATTGCATTCCAAATACCAGGAGAGGCCATTCTTTTCCCTGGGAGGCTGCCCATATTCCTTTCCATTTGACTCTCTCCATCTTCAAAGCCAGCAACAGTATCTTGAGTCTTTCTCATGATTCAAATCTTTCTTCTTTTCCCTGCTGCCTCTCTCTTCAGCTTTAAATGACCCACATGATTTGGTCAGGTTCACACAGAGAATTCCTCTATTGTAAGTCAAATGTGCTAAGTGATAGACAGAATCACATCTCATTATAATAACATGTTCTGAGGATTAGGTAGCATGTGTATTGTCGGGGGGGCTGTGACATTTTTCCTACCACCAGTGCACTGAAGAAAAGTGAATTTTAGAAGTCCATGAAGAAGGTAATGTTTTTGACCCAAAATGATAATAAGTACTATTTTGAAGTGAATGTGGATGTAGTCCTTTTCTGGGGAAACAGCAAGAACTAGTGTCTTGATTTGCTTCTGTTCTCTGTACTGTACTATCATTTAATTTATAGAGAAACCTCACTTTATTTCATGATAAACTACTCTCATCTAAGTAGTAGAATATAGTGTTTTCTCAGTGGGAGATAAGTGTAATACTTGAGAATGCTTGGATACTTCCTCCTATACAGGGCTTGGAATAAGAGGTAGAGAGACTAATTGGCAACTGTAAAGCTACAGGCTATATATTGTCTTTTATATACTAGAACCACAGTAGAGGTAAGGGTCTCTGAGCTTGTAGGATCCCGTAAATGATATTTGATGTGCTGGTTGTTTACAATGAAAAGCATTCTCTTTTTAAACCTTTGCATATGGAACTATGAAGATCAAGTAATGTGTAGACTGTTACTCCCAACAACACAATTGGGGTTTATAAATAAGAAAATGTATATCATAATGGGATCCAAGCATGTTTTGTAAGCTAAAGTAAAATTCTCTAATTTCAGCTGGAACAGCTTCAAAAGTTAATGAAAGTGTCAGTGAATATAAATAAATCTTTATATTCTTTAAAATTTTTTTTACATATAAAGTTATGAAATTGATCATACCTTGATTTTATGGATTATACCTGATAGCACACAAAAATTTAAACAATATTAGTTATATATCAATTTTAGGCACTATCCATCATTATTTCTTTACATATATATCATGCATTTTGTGTAAGGGCTAGGGCTTCCCTAGTGGCTCAGATGGTAAAGAGTCTGCCTGCAATGCAGATTCATTCCCTGGGTTGGGAAGGGATGGCAACCCACTCCAGTATTCTTGCCTGGAAAATCCCATGGATAGAGGAGCCTGGTGGGCTACAGTCCAGGGGGTCACAAAGAGTCAGACACTACTGAACGACTAACGCACACTATGATACCTCAAAGTTCTTGAGGCTCTTTTCCTTCTCCATTTAATTGTAGTGTGAACAGGAAATACCAAATTATTTTAACAGCAATATGAAAAAAATCTTAATTAGAATTAAAATTATACAAAGTTCTTAAAAAGAATAAGGTCAACATGCATAATATAGTAAATTTGTGGTAAATACACTAGGACTTATGTATTTGAGTAAGTCTTCCTTGACTAATTACCTAGGATACCTATACAGTTATCTTTATTGATGTTGCAATTAAACAACATATTTTGGTGAAGTTGAAAGTAAGCAAAATACTCTTCTAATAAATTCATTCAAATGAATAGTTGTTTGGTCCCAATTATATATTTGTAAAATTTTATTTACTTTTCTTTTGGGGTGGGCAGATGTTGTTCTCAAAGCATTTGAGTTAAATATTCTCACTAGTAGCGATTTCTTTTGAGAATTTAATGCATTTATTACACATTTTTAATTTAAGCCTGATTTCTAAGGTTGATGAAAAAGATATTCTTGGTCTCAATATATTGTATAAACATCTTTCTCTTGTCCAAAGCAACTTCCAGATCATTTATCTTCCAGCTTTGTATAAAATCCATTATTCTTTATAACTCATCCTCCTTGGTAAACCCAACTGCCACTTCCCTTCTGCCTTTACACACTCCAAAACTCACTTTGCATGATCATGCAGAAGTTAACATTTCTATTCATTTCACTCACTGTACTTGGAACATGGGTCTTTTTTCCAGGATCCAAAACTAAGATGAAGAATATTAAAATATTTGTTAGTTCATAGGGAGTCCACTCATGTGCTGGACAGTACCTATGAACCACTTATATATCTTACAAGAAGGGTACTTGAGTTTTAAACAACAGACTTAGAAATAAACGCTTGTTCTACAGTATTTTAAAAAGTAAATTTCTTTACTGGGTCTCATTTACAGATGAAATACCAGTATCTTTTGAAAGAAACTTATATAAAGTTAAGAAATTTTCATTTTATCTAAAACTCATTACTTTAGCTCTAAGAGTCTGTACACACAGCAAGAAAGCCAATTAGCTCCACAAAGAAACCACTACCTGTTCTTATTAAAGAATAAATAGTTTTTGCCAAAGAAAAATATAAACTATAGTGTTTCTCCATTAAACATGAATAAGAAACCATGGAGGTAAAATGAAATATTGGAAAAGGCAAGTCCTCAGTGAAAATAACCTCACTCTATGAAAAAAGATTTAATGAAAGTTCCAGTTGTTTTTTATTCTAACAGCTGATTCTCTCATTCTCTTATTTACCAAGCTTTTACCATAAAATTTTCTGCTTCTTTTGGATTCTTAATTTTCAACTTGATCTAAGTAAAGGATAATAGTTTCAGATTTTCGAAGAACATATTCACTATTATAAATTTTATTCAACCACTCAAAATATACCTGAAAGGATTTATAATTCACCCAAAATAGTTTAAGCCTCATAGCCTTTCAGTAATAGATACTGAAATGTGACATTTTAATAACCCAGATATGATGCTATGAACATTTGCATATTCAAACAGAGAGAGTATTTCTTTAAAATTTGTCAATAGATATGTCCTCCTTCTCAAAAATCATATATGACCAGCTATGGGATAAAAAATCCTAAAAAAAAAAAATAAAATAAAAGAATAAAAAAATAAAAATAAATAATAATAAAAAGAGAAATCCTTCTACCATAAAAATAGCTGTGATAGTTTTCCAATGTTTTCTACATGGCAGAAGTCCCAGTGAAATGCAACATTTTTCTGTTACACAGCTGTTGTTTTAGATATCAACGAGGAATACTCAGACTGTTCTGTACAGTTTGGTGTATAAAAGGGCTTTGGATCCTCTTTTTCAACTCTCCAGCAAGACTAGTTTCTTAATACAGAAACCTATGAAGTAAAGTCTAGAAATTTCTCTCACACATCAGTTTTATGCCAACATTTAATATCCTCTAGGTAGCTTAAAATGAAGTAACTCTTTTGCTTAAACAGCTCATCAAGCATTCTGATTCACTTCCCTCTCTTAAAACAACCAAATAACAGTAAAAGGAAAAAGTGGTATATCGGGGAGGCAGGGGGAGCTTCCTTTATTTTCACAACATAAAGCATAACATTTCAAGACATTCACAACACCAGCTGGAAAACTGGAAAACGAGACTTGCCAACACTGTGAAGTTTAAATTTGAATAAATGAAGATTGCCAGGGACACACCTAGGTATTCTTAAGGGTAGAGACATTTGTTTGGCTTATTAAAATAATGAAAGGCCTAAAAAAAAAAAAATAATGAAAGGCCTGCAAGAGAAGCTGTGAACGTCCATTTAAAGACTCAGCTGCATGTTTCAGAACAAACAGAAGATGTGTGGAAGTAACTGTTACATCATTTGTACAGTCTATAAGCCAACAAGCTATTCACAGAGACCATTACAGGTATAGCACCATGGAGAGGAGAGAGAGAGCAGTCAATGATAAAGGGATTCAGTGTGAGATGCTTGGATCACCTACCCTGTATTTATGATTCTAAGACATTCCAGCCTTGACTGCCAAGTCGAAAAGCCCTAAATCCTTTAGTTTTCACTGAACAGTTCAACAAAGGCAACTCAAATTTATGTTCTTTAGCCTGGGGCCATCTTGTCCCAACTATATTTTCCTGTAGGGCTTAATGTCATTACTATACTTCAGTCTTCTGGCTCTAAGTTATTTTTGACTCCTTTTTCTGTCTTGCTCCTTAATGTCCTGTAAATTATCTGCTGCTATAACCTTCTTCTAGTTCCTTCCTTTGCTCTCCATAGCACTTTATTTTTTTTCTAGTCTTTATCCGTAAGCTCTTGCCTCAGTTATACCCTCTACTTAATTTGTGTTGTATGAAAAAGTGAAAGTTGAAAGTTGTTAGTTGCACAGTCCTGTCCACCTCTTTGTGACCTCATGGACTGTAGCCTGCCAGGCTTCTCCATCCATGGGATTTTCCAGGCAAGAACACTGGAGTGGGTTGCTGTTGCCATTTCCTTCTCCAAGGGACCTTCCCAACCCAGGGATAGAACCCAGGTCTTTCCACATTGCAGGCAGACTCTTTACCATCTGAGCCACCAGGGAGACCCAGTGACACTCAATTTAAATTCCTAAGGTATTATTCTAATATTTCTTTTTCTCTCTCTCTTAAGAATGCCTCACAGGCTACATTAAAAAAAAAAAAAAAACAGTTCATGTGCTATCAAAGATCAGTCTTTTGAAACTTCCAAATCATCCACTCCCATCTGATCAGAACTTTGCCCATAAGAAAGCCTGTATAACAAAATTTTTTGGGTTTCTCTTTTTTTCTCATAATGCCTATGATTTCTTTGTGAAGTGTTTGAATGTTTGCATTCAAAAATTGTCTTCCATTTTTGAATTCCAATAGAGTATTTTGTTTGATACTATTCATTCAACACCTGAACTGGATTTCATTCTTTAAAAGAACAAATCTTTATTAAGGGCCTAATATAATTGACACTGCATATTTACATTTATTAAATGTAAATAAGACATTATACCCACCCTTTGGAAATTACATTTTAGAATATAGGTAAGAGCACAACAGGCAAATAATCTAGTTGTTAAAATGTAATATGCTGTCATTTTTCATATATATATATATATATCTACATTTGTGCCTATATAAATGTGTATCAAAATACATTTTAAGTCCACCTAAGGTAGGAACTATATATATTAATAATAACATTTGTTGCAGATGATGATGACAATAGCATGTTTTGAATGAACTGAGAAAATGAATATTTACCATTTATGAAGTTCTGTGCTAGGTGGCTTAACTGAGCTATAGCAAAAGAACACATTGTCCATGTGTGTGTGCTTTTGCTTTTGAGATTCTAATACTATATGAGATTTATATTTGGGCTTTCCTTTTAGTTTACCTTCAACTGAGCAACATAAGGATTAGAGGAGAGCAAGAGGAAGAAAGAGAATAACAACTAAACACCCCAGAATGCAGACTGCAGACCAAGGCACTCCTTTGATGCATCTGTAAGAAAATGGTATCTAGTATGATAGACTCCTCCTGCATCTTTCTCTATTTCAACCAAATACATTCCTAGCCATCTTTTTCCAAGTTTACCTTGTGAGCCAGGGGATTTCCCTGAGGAGGTGACTAGGAAGTGCCACTGGTTTAGAGAAAGCTCAGGCTGTCACTGAGATGGTGCTTGTCAGCTTCATCAGGTCAGACACACACTTGACCTCTCTGAGTCATGTTCCTGGTGCAGATCTGCCCTACATGTGCTTTGCTTTCTTTTCTTTTTCCATTTCACTGGTTGCTCAGTTATTCTTAGGGTGATTGCTCCAGATCCTGAAAGCTCGAGAGACTTAGCCTGCCATGGGGGTTAAACAATTCTGGTTACACATTAGCTATTGGAAAAAAGAACAGTGCCACCAGCAGATTCTCAGAAAGCAAAGACATTCTTTCACTGACAAAGGGCTCAGACAGTCTTTCAGATGGCCAGATTCTGTTTACCCTCCACAGTGATCTCTTAGCAGACTCACTTTTGCTATCTACTCCCTTCTGGGCTGCGATGTGCTTTACTCCATTTCTCCAGCATGGAAGATGGAGACAGAGAATATGACAATGCAGGTTTTGTGCCTATTACCTCAGGAAAGAAAAGCAGTGTATGGCAGTCCCTCAGGAGACTGCAAGTGCCGCCGTGTCAAAATTCATCAGAGCCCTAGTTTTCTTCATGTCATGGCAAAGTGCCAGCTCAACTCTGGCTCTATTCTCTTGGGTTCAGAACCAATTGGCAAGGGATGCATTTTAAAACTCAAGAATGCATTTCTTGTACATCTATGCTTTTTTAACTTTCATGTATGCGTTATTCACATGTTAGATAACTCTTTTTGTATGCATGTATGTATCCCACGCAAGTGTTATTTCCATATGCTCCCAAATCAATAGAGAGAGACTATTGCTCTCCACACACACACACACACACACACACACACGCCCAAGTGAGTCACTAAATGAAAAGACGTTTTTTTGTTTTTTTTTTTTGCTATATAAACCTACTGATGTGCGGTTTCTTATTTGCTTTTTTAATAAGTTTGTCAGGCGTTGGAGAAACAACTTACATGTCTACAGTGTTTTATAGGTATCTTCCTGAGGTAAAATCTTATGGTGTTTGCAATGATTTTTCAAATTGCTCACCAGAATAAACAGATGGTAGATTATAGATAGATAGATGAGAGGGAATTTATACCTCATGGGAAAGAATGAACATGAGAGAGAATATGGCACAATGTTAATAAAAGGTGAATCTAGTTGAAGGGTATATAGTATTTATCATACACTTTCTTTTCCTCTGAAGCTTTCAATATTTTTCAAATATTGAATTGATCACAAACTTTGTTCAGATAAGATGTAATGGAAAAACCCAAACAAATTTTTTGGCCAACTCAGTAAAAGATAAGGAAGAGTATTGTACTCTGTGTAGACACTGCATACCTTTGAAGGACACTGGAAGATCTTCCTGAAATTTTAAAGAAGTGAAAAGATACTGTATATCTAGAATTGAGCTTTTCTGCCTGCCCTGGATTGGATTCAATGGCTTCTGGAGATTCACCTGGGTTTTAGGCAACTTTCACCTAATTGGAAAGCTGTAGGACTCAAATCAAATACGGACTAAGGATCAGAATGTCAGTAGGGACTCCGATGAAGCAAAGAGATTGCAAAGAATAATTTAAGTCAGGAGCTTCATTTGACTTCTGTTTGATAGAGAAACAGAAAAGAAGTTTTTAAAGGCTATCCAACAGCAAAGTCTAGGAAAAATAAAATAAAAATTGACTTCCACTCAAACTGGCATATTATTAAACTATCCCCTTTCCAAATCTGTAAGTAGGAGGGAGGGATACATGGGGGTGGGTGACATAAAGGCTGCATAAAAAAATTAGTCAAATCATAAAGGGTCCTTGGCAAGAATAAAATGAAAAGAGGGGGGCATTGTGCTCTTAAGTCAAATTGACAATCAATCAATGCTGTCAAATCCAACCTAATAACAGCCACTAATCCCCCAGGAGAATGTCAAGAAAATGGAAGTTCTTGTCACTCTTGTGTTTGAGATTTGGGGCTTTCCTTTAACGTCTATATTTGAGTGGCTCTCAGAATAAGTAAAGGGAGTTGGAATAATAGAGCAATTCTATGTTCAGGGAATCACTTAGCTATTCTACAGGAATCAGAAAACATCCTAGCATCTGAACCAGCAAACTCATACTGGTCGACTGTGTCACTAAAATCTGAAGCACAGAGGTTTCAAAGCTAAATTGCTGTGGAAAGACCTCTAGAAACTACTGTACAGCTATGCAGAGGATAAAGATTTGATTTAGAGAAGACATGAAAAATTAATTTTGTCTCCAAAACAATCCAATAAGCATCTCTTGAGAATGTAGTATGTTGCATGGCAGCTGAAGATACTGAGGACATCCTTACATGAAGGGCAGGTCTGGGGCTTAGGGAGGGAGGTGAATTAGCCATATGCAGTTTCAGTCTTAACAGGACACTTCTGCTGGGTTGCTTCCCTGATAGCTCAGTTGGTAAAGAATCTACCTGCAATGCACAGGACTCTGGTTCAATTCCTGGGTTGGGAAGATCCCCTGGAGAAGGGATAGGCTACCCACTCCAGTATTCTTGTGCTTCCCTTGTGGCTCAGCTGGTAAGGAATTCACCTGCAATGTGGGAGATCTGGGTTCAGTCTCTGGGTTGGGAAGATCCCCTGGAGAAGGGAATGACTACCCACTCCAGTATCCTGGCCTGGAGAATTCCATGGACTGTATAGTTTGTGGGGTCACAAAGAGTCAGACATGAATGAGCGACTTTCACTTTTCTGCTGGGTCATGGTCTTTCCCACGAGATTCCCACACATATGCCAAGGGTTCTGGTTATACTGCAATGTCCAGTTGGCTTCTATGTTGATAGGGGCTATTATTAATAATATCTTGGAGAAACTCTAGAGAACCTGAATTGAATCTAAACCCTTTAAGAATCCCCCTGAAATGGATTAGTGCCTCCAGATGAGACCCAGTAACAAACACAAAGATCAAGACTTCCTTTAGATTAAAAATTTGCATGGATTAGGGTGGGCTTCCAAAGTGGCTTTAGTGGTAAAGAACCTACCTGCCAAAGTAGGAGACATAAGAGACACAGGTTCGATTCCTGGGTCAGGAAGATCCCCTCAAGGAGGGCATGGCAACCCAGTCCAGTACTCTTGCCTGAAGAATCCCATGGACAGAGGAGCCTGGCAGGCTATAGTCTATAGGATCTCGGAGGGACACGACTGAAAGTGACTTAGCAGGCTTAGAGTATCCATTTCTGAGAATATCACACAATCCCTTATGACCCTGAAGATTCATTTAACCCCAGAAGAATACACAAAAGTCTCTCAATTTTATGGCATTTTGCCGTTTTTATTACAGCAGTGACAGGATATTATTATTGAAATACTAATTTGGATTGTTTTCCTCAGGGCTCTCTTTTCTCCTCTTGATTTTCTTCCAGCTCCTTTCAAGCAACAAGCAGGCATTGCATATTCTTTGCTAAAAGAATATTTATTCTTTTAAATAAAAGAAGTGGAAGAAAGGAAGTCTTTTCCTGCCTTTTGAGTTCTAAAATTTTAAAGTTAACAGTCTTGGAGAACATCATGAATAAGGCCGCTCTACCCACTTTTGGATCAGAAAACTAGCCTCTAAAATGGGGACAAAAAAAAAAAAAAAACGGAGCAAAGATCAGGGAGCCCCATGTAAGGAAACCTTATATTTTGTTCCAGTGAGGCCCTCAACAGGGACCAAAGCTCAGAAGGCTGTGGCATGTAAGGTCTAAGAGCTGCCCTGTTTACCTAGGAGAGTCCCAGGTGGCCGAAAATCAGAAACAAAATGGGTACATAGGCAGAGATGCAGCACATTGTTTTGATAACATTATTCACTTGCCATAATAGTTATAATGATAGTTTAAATGTTGATAAAAGTGATAGCAGTTACTTAAATTGTATGATATTTATTGTTTAAAATTTTTTTACATTAACACATATCTGTTTGTACATAACATGCAACTACTACAAGGAGAAAAAGTAGTTGGTATAAAATAAATATAATTTATTAATTACTTAGCAAAGCATTCCTTTAGCATGCCATTTTTTTTTTAATTTTTAAACTTTACAATATTGTATTGGTTCTGCCATATATCGAAATGAATCCGCCACAGGCATACATGTGTTCCCCATCCTGAACCCTCCTCCCTCCTCCCTCCCCATACCATCCTTCTGGGTCGTCCCAGTGCACCAGCCCCAAGCATCCAGTATCATGCATCAAATCTGGACTGATAACTCGTTTCATGTATGATATTATACATATTTCAAAACCATTCTCCCAAATCATCCCACCCTCTACCTCTCCCACAGAGTCCAAAAGACTGTTCTATACATCAGTGTCTCTTTTGCTATCTCGTATACAGGGTTATTGTTACCATCTTTCTAAATTCCATATATATGCGTTAGTATACTGTATTGGTGTTTTTCTTTCTGGCTTACTTCACTCTGTATAATAGGCTCCAGTTTCATCCACCTCATTAGAACTGATTCAAATGTATTCTTTTTAATGGCTGAGTAATACTCCATTGTGTATATGTACCACTGCTTTCTTATCCATTCATCTGCTGATGGACATCTAGGTTGCTTCCATGTCCTGGCTATTATACACAGTGCTGCGATGAACATCGGGGTACACGTGTCTCTTTCCCTTCTGGTTTCCTCAGTGTGTATGCCCAGCAGTGGGATTGCTGGGTCATAAGGCAGTTCTATTTCCAGTTTTCTAAGGAATCTCCACACTGTTCTCCATAGTGGCTGTACTAGTTTGCATTCCCACCGACAGTGTAAGAGGGTTCCCTTTTCTCCACATCCTCTCCAGCATTTATTACTTGTAGACTTTTGGATTGCAGCCATTCTGACTGGCGTGAAATGGTACCTCATAGTGGTTTTGATTTGCATGTCTCTGATAATGAGTGATGTTGAGCATCTTTTCATGTGTTTGTTAGCCATCTGTATGTCTTCTTTGGAAAAATGTCTATTTAATTCTTTGGCCCATTTTTTGATTGGGTCATTTATTTTTCTGGAGTTGAGCTGTAGGAGTTGCTTGTATATTTTTGAGATTAGTTGTTTGTCAGTTGCTTCATTTGCTATTATTTTCTCCCATTCTGAAGGCTGTCTTTTCACCTTGCTAATAGTTTCCTTTGATGTGCAGAAGCTTTTAAGTTTAATTAGGTCCCATTTGTTTATTTTTGCTTTTATTTCCAGTATTCTGGGAGGTGGGTCATAGAGGATCCTGCTGTGATGTATGTCGGAGAGTGTTTTGCCTATGTTCTCCTCTAGGAGTTTTATAGTTTCTGGTCTTACGTTGAGATCTTTAATCCATTTTGAGTTTATTTTTGTGTATGGTGTTAGAAAGTGTTCTAGTTTCATTCTTTTACAAGTGGTTGACCAGTTTTCCCAGCACCACTTGTTAAAGAGATTGTTTTCAATCCATTGTATATTCTTGCCTCCTTTGTCAAAGATAAGTTGTCAATATGTGCGTGGATTAATCTCCAGGCTTTCTATTTTGTTCCATTGATCTATATTTCTGTCTTTGTGCCAGTACCATACTGTCTTGATAACTGTGGCTTTGTAGTAGAGCCTGAAGTCAGGCAGGTTGATTCCTCCAGTTCCATTCTTCTTTCTCAAGATAGCTTTGGCTATTCGAGGTTTTTTGCATTTCCATACAAATTGTGAAATTATTTGTTCTAGCTCTGTGAAGAATACCGTTGGTAGCTTGATAGGGACTGCATTGAATCTATAAATTGCTTTGGGTAGTATACTAATTTTCACTATATTGATTCTTCCAATCCATGAACATGGTATATTTTTCCATCTATTAGTGTCCTCTTTGATTTCTTTCACCAGTGTTTTATAGTTTTCTATATATAGGTCTTTAGTTTCTTTAGGTAGATATATTCCGAAGTATTTTATTCTTTTCGTTGCAATGGTGAATGGAATTGTTTCCTTAATTTATCTTTCTGTTTTCTCATCATTAGTGTATGGGAATGCAAGGGATTTCTGTGTGTTGATTTTATATCCTGCAACTTTACTATAATCATTGATTAGTTCTAATAATTTTCTGGTGGAGTCTTTAGGGTTTTCTATGTAGAGGATCATGTCATCTGCAAACAGTGAGAGTTTTACTTCTTTTCCAATTTGGATTCCTTTTATTTCTTTTTCTGCTCTGATTGCTGTGGCCAAAACTTCCAAAACTATGTTGAATAGTAATGGTGAAAGTGGGCACCCTTGTCTTGTTCCTGACTTTAGAGGAAATGCTTTCAATTTTTCCCCATTGAGGATAATGTTTGCTGTGGGTTTGTCATATATAGCTTTATTATGTTGAGGTATGTTCCTTCTATTCCTGCTTTCTGGAGAGTTTTTATCATAAATGGATGTTGAATTTTGTCAAAAGCTTTCTCTGCATCTATTGAGATAATCATATGGTTTTTATTTTTCAATTTGTTAAGGTGGTGTATTACATTGATTGATTTGCGGATATTGAAGAATCCTTGCATCCCTGGGATAAAGCCCACTTGGTCATGGTGTATGATCTTTTTAATGTGTTGTTGGATTCTGATTGCTAGAATTTTGTTAAGGATTTTTGCATCTATGTTCATCAGTGATATTGGCCTGTAGTTTTCTTTTTTTGTGGCATCTTTGTCAGGTTTTGGTACTAGGGTGATGGTGGCCTCATAGAATGAGTTTGGAAGTTCACCTTCCTCTGCAATTTTCTGGAAGAGTTTGAGTAGGATAGGTGTTAGCTCTTCTCTAAATTTTTGGTAGAATTCAGCTGTGAAGCTGTCTGGACCTGGGCTGTTGTTTGCTGGAAGATTTTTGATTACAGTTTCAATTTCCATGCTTGTGATGGGTCTGTTAAGATTTTCTATTTCTTCCTTGTTCAGTTTTGGAAAGTTGTACTTTTCTAAGAATTTGTCCATTTCTTCCATGTTGTCCATTTTATTGGCATATAAGTGTTGATAGTAGTCTCTTATGATCCTTTGTATTTCTGTGTTGTCTGTTGTGATCTCTCCATTTTCATTTCTAATTTTATTGATTTGATTTTTCTCCCTTTGTTTCTTAATGAGTATGGCTAATGGTTTATCAATTTTATTTATCCTTTCAAAGAACCAGCTTTTGGCTTTGTTGATTTTTGCTATGGTCTCTTTTGTTTCTTTTGCATTTATTTCTGCCCTAATTTAAGATTTCTTTCCTTCTACTAACCCTGGGGTTCTTCATTTCTTCCTTTTCTAGTTGCTTTAGGTGTAGAGTTAGGTTATTTATTTGACTTTTTTCTTGTTTCTTGAGGTATGCCTGTATTGCTATGAACTTTCCCCTTAGGACTGCTTTTACAGTGTCCCACAGGTTTTGGGTTGTTGTGTTCTCATTTTCATTCGTTTCTATGCAAATTTTGATTTCTTTTTTGATTTCTTCTGTGATTTGTTGGTTATTCAGCAGCGTGTTGTTCAGCCTCCATATGTTGGAATTTTTAATAGTTTTTCTCCTGTAATTGAGATCTAATCTTACTGCATTGTGGTCAGAAGAGATGCTTGGAATGATTTCTATTTTTTTGAATTTACCAAGGCTAGATTTATGGCCCAGTATGTGATCTATCCTGGAGAAGGTTCCATGTGCGCTTGAGAAAAAGGTGAAATTCATTGTTTTGGGATGAAATGTCCTATAGATATCAATTAGGTCTAACTGGTCTATTGTATCGTTTAACGTTTGTGTTTCCTTGTTAATTTTCTGTTTAGTTGATCTATCCATAGGTGTGAGTGGGGTATTAACGTCTCCCACTATTATTGTGTTATTGTTAATTTCTTCTTTCATACTTGTTAGCATTTGCCTTACATATTGCAGTGCTCCCGTGTTGGGTGCATATATATTTATAATTGTTATATCTTCTTCTTGGATTGATCCTTTGATCATTATGTAGTGACTGTCTTTGTCTCTTTTCACAGCCTTTGTTTTAAAGTCTATTTTATCTGATATGAGTATTGCTACTCCTGCTTTCTTTTGGTCCCTATTTGCATGGAAAATCTTTTTCCAGCCCTTCACTTTCAGTCTGTATGTGTCCCCTGTTTTGAGGTGGGTCTCTTGTAGACAGCATATGTAGGGGTCTTGTTTTTGTATCCATTCAGCCAGTCTTTGTCTTTTGGTTGGGGCATTCAACCCATTTACGTTTAAGGTTAATATTGATAAGTATGATCCCGTTGCCATTTACTTTATTGTTTTGGGTTCAAATTTATACACTGTTTTTGTGTTTCCTGTCTAGAGAATATCCTTCAGTATTTGTTGGAGAGCTGGTTTGGTGGTGCTGAATTCTCTCAGCTTTTGCTTGTCTGAGAAGCTTTCGATTTCTCCTTCATATTTGAATGAGATCCTTGCTGGGTACAATAATCTGGGCTGTAGGTTATTTTCTTTCATCACTTTAAGTATGTCTTGCCATTCCCTCCTGGCTTGAAGAGTTTCTATTGAAAGACCAGCTGTTATCCCTATGGGAATTCCCTTGTGTGTTATTTGTTGTTTTTCCCTTGCTGCTTTTCATATTTGTTCTTTGTGTTTGATCTTTGTTAATTTGATTAATATGTGTCTTGGGGTGTTTCGCCTTGGATTTATCCTGTTTGGGACTCTCTGGGTTTCTTGGACTTGGGTGATTATTTCCTTCCCCATTTTAGGGAAGTTTTCAACTATTATCTCCTCAAGTATTTTCTCATGGTCTTTCTTTTTGTCTTCTTCTTCTGGGACCCCTATGATTTGAATGTTGTAGTGTTTAATATTGTCCTGGAGGTCTCTGAGATTGTCCTCATTTCTTTTAATTCGTTTTTCTTTTTTCCTCTCTTATTCATTTATTTCTACCATTCTATCTTCTAATTCACTAATCCTATCTTCTGCCTCTGTTATTCTATTTGTTGCCTCCAGAGTGTTTTTGATTTCATTTATTCCATTATTCATTATATATTGACTCTTTTCTATTTCTTCTAGGTCCTTGTTAAACCTTTCTTGCATCTTCTCAATCTTTGTCTCCAAGCTATTTATCTGTGATTCCATTTTGATTTCAAGATTTTGGATCAATTTCACTATCATTCTTTCGAATTCTTTATCAGGTAGATTCCCTATCTCTTCCTCTTTTGTTTGGTTTGGTAGGCATTTATCCTGTTTCTTTACCTGCTGGGTATTCCTCTGTCTCTTCTTCTTGTTTAAATTGCTGAGTTTGGGGTGTCCTTTCTGTATTCTGGCAGTTTGTGGAGTTCTCCTTATTGTGGTGTTTCCTCGCTCTGTGTGGGTTTGTATAGGTGGCTTGTCAAGGTTTCTTGGTTAAGGAAGCTTGTGTTGGTGTTCTGGTGGGTGGAGCTGTATTTCTTCTCTCTGGAGTGCAATGAAGTGTCCAGTAATGAGTTATGAGATGTCTATGGTTTTGGGGTGACTTTGGGCAGCCTGTATCTTGGAGCTCAGGTCTGTGTTCCTGTGTTGCTAGAGAATTTGCTTGATATGTCTTGCTCTGGAACTTGTTGGCCCTTGGGTGGTGCTTGGTTTCAGTGTAGGTATGGGGGCATTTGATGAGCTCCTGTCAATTAATGTTCCCTGGAGTCAGAAGTTCCCTGGAGTTAGGGTTTGGACTTAAGCCTCCTGCTTCCAGTTATAGGTCTTATTTTTACAGTAGTTTCAAAACTTCTCCTTCTATACAGCACCATTGATAAAACATCTACATTAAAGATGAAAAGTTTCTCCACCGTGAGGGTCACCCAGAGAGGTTCACAGCATTACATGGAGAAGAGAAGAGGGTGGAGGGAGTTAGAGGTGACCCAAATGAGATGAGGTGGAATCAATAGAGGAGAGAGTAGGCTAGCCAGTAATCACTTCCTTATGTGCATTCCACAATTGGACTGCTCAGAGATGTTCATGGAGTTATGCAGAGAAGAGAAGAAGGAGGAAGGAGACAGAGGTGGCCAGGAGGATAAATGGGGGAATGAAAAGGAGGGAGACAGATACAGCCAGTAATCAGTTCCCTAAGTGTTCTCCACCGTCTGGAACACACAGAAATTCACAGAGTTGGGTAGAGTAGAGAGGGGTTAGGGAGGAGACACAGGTGACCTGGTGGAGAAAAAGGAGAGTCCAAAGGGAGAGAGAGCAGTCAAGCGAGTATTCTCACTCCCTAGTGAAAACTGGGTACTGAAGATTGGGTTCTTAAAGGTACAAAATTGGTAACAAATACATAAAAGCAAAAGTTAAAAATCTAGAGTAGAGTCTGGAAGTTCAAAAATACAATGTTAAAGAAAAAAAAAAGGTCACAAAAGTTATAAAAAAAATATATATGAAGTTTGCTTTTTAAAAAAAAATAGGGTTTTTTTTTTTTTTTTGCAAAGTAATAGTAGGTTATAAAAGTGAAAATTAAAGGAATAATAGAGGACTTAATTTTTTTTTTAATTAAAAAAAAAGAAAGAATTATTGTAAAAATAGTAAAAGTATATCTAGGACTTTCTTTCATTTTATTGTGGGTATTGTGGGGTCAGTTCATTTTCGGCTAGTTCCTTGGTCTGACTTATATTTCTCAAGATCTATAGGCCCCTTCCTATGTATTCAGTACTAACCACAGGGTTTTAATCTATTGCCTGTAGCTTTCAAGGCAGTTCTCTCTGTTACAGCTTCTTCTGTTTGCTGGTCTCTTCAGTGTCTGGTTTCTGCCCTGACACAAAGGGGACGATGGTGGACACTTTTTTTTTTTTTTTAGGGTCACTTGTTCAGTCACGCTGTGGGGAAGGAGGGACGCTGCAAACAAATAACACTGGCATGTGCTCTCAGTGCCTCAACCACACTGGGCCTGCCCTCGCTCACAGCTCGTGTAGCCTCCCTGCCCACACTGCTCAGGCTCTACGTTGCTCTGCCAGGAACCATCCGTGGCCGGCCCTGGGCTGCTTGCACCTCCCAGGTTAAGCCGCTCAGGTTCAGGCACTCGGGTAGTCCTCAGAGGCGCAGACTCGGTTGGGCCTGCATTTTGTGCCCTTCCCAGGTCGGAGCAGCTCAGGTGATGAGGTGTTTGGCGAGCATGATTGCTGCAACTTATCGCCTCCCCGCCACTTGGTTATCTGGGTGTACAACCGGTGCACCTTCTCAGGCAGATGTTGACCGTCCAGACCCCCAAAAAGTTTTAGTTGGCAAAGAAGCCTGCTTACAGTTTTGTAGATAATGTCTCTCTGCGGCTGCGATTGCCCCCTTCCGGCTCTGGCTGCCTGTCACCAGAGGGGGACGGTCTGCAGCTGGCTATCTCTGTTCAGTCCTTTGTTCCGTGAGCGGGCCTGGCGGTGTCTTAGGTTAGGGCTGGCTTTTCGCGTGGTAGATATCCCACAGTCTGGTTTGCTAGCCCAAATTATTTCACTCAGATAGCGCTCGGGGTATTCAGGCCAGATCCTTACTCTAAGCGATGCAGCAGGCGCTGCGCCTCCCTGCCCAGCCCCCGCTTGCTAGTGGCGTGTGCAGGCGTCTGCGCTGCTTCTCCACTGAGGGACTTACCATAGGGCTCGTAATCTGCGGGTTTGAATTGTTTATTTTTCCTCCCTGTTATGTTGCCCTCTGTGCCTTCCAAGGCTTGGCACAGATTCGGCAGTGAGGAGGTTTCCTGGTGTTTGGAAACTTCTCTCTTTTTAAGACTCCCTTCCCAGGTCGGAGCTCCGTCCCTCCCTCTTTTGTCTCTTTTTTTGTCTTATATATTTTTTCCTACCTCCTTTCGAAGACATGGGTTGCTTTTCTGGGTGCCTGATGTCCTCTGCCAGCTTTCAGGAGTTGTTTTATGGAATTTACTCCGTGTTTAAATGTTCTTTTGATGAATTTGTCGGGGAGAAAGTGTTCTCCCTGTCCTACTCCTCTGCTATCTTAGGTCCTCTCCTCTAGCATGCCATTTTGATAGGAAATTGTATCTCCAATTTTAATTGGTACTAATACTAAGCTGTGTTTTGCACTGAAATTTTGACATGTTTCCTGAGATAAAATGAATGGGAAACCATGCTGGCTCAACCTTGAAACACATTTCTCTTTCAGGCACAGGGAGAGCAAAGTCAGGGACCTGCCTGCTTTGGTTTGAGGTTAATTGTGCCCTGTAGAATAGGGGCAAGATGACCTCTTCATAGTAGGTCTTAGCTTACTAGAGCCCTTCATGGAGCTCTGTCATTCCAGACAAGATGTGAACCCAATGAAAACTTCTCATTTGAACATTCCAAATCAGTCTTTTATCAAGAAACTTCCTGTTCATTTAAAAAACTGCTTGTTGTCCTATTTGTTTGTACGAGGCCAATAGAGGAAGTCTATATAATTATTACTGGGGAATCTTATTTATGTAGTCTTCAAAGAGAGAGAGTAATTAGTATGTGTTAACACATGAAAGTTTTTGAAAGTACGTTTTCATTTCCCTTTAAAAATTAAGTTCATAGAAATTCCTCTATCCCTGAAAAAAATTAAAGATAAATTTGATTATATATTAAAGGATGGGAGTAGTGACATGGATAATACAAATATGTATACATTTGGGGGGCATTTTATCTAGTAGATTTTTTAATATTATGACAATTATACCTGATGAAGAGACAATTCACTTCCAGCAAAATAACATAGACTCAAAAAAGACCAACTATGAAGTGTCAACTCAATTCAATACAATGGAATACCATGCAAATGATCTCAAGAAACATTTATTGAGTATACATTATGTATCTCCTGGTTTTTTGGTGGTGAGAGAATAAGTAAAATGTCAAACATGACTGTTGCCTGTCATGATGAGTAAGACTTAAATTTGAGCTGGAAATAGATCATTCTCTGTGATAGAACATGGACAGTTTCAATAGGGATGGCAAAGGAGTCAGTTTATGTCTGGGTTTCAGTGAGAATCTCAGCCTGCCAGGTCAGACAGGAATAGCCTTGTGATATAGATATTTTTTTATCTAGAGTCTTTACATTACCTTGAGTCCTTATATAGGTGAGCTAGAATAAAAAGAAAAGGAAAGTTTCAAAAAAACCTGTCAAATATTAAAGCCAGATCTCCTGTGGATAATCTGTTTAGTGTATAAATAAAAGTTGTCTTCTGTTTAATAAGACTTTACAAAAGAAACAAATTATATGTGTTTATTCTTCTCTAACAATTATTATTTATACAATTTTATTGAGGTTCTGCCTCATTGTGAGAGGGGATTTCATACAATTTTCATGCATTTTTCCCATCCACTTTTCTTTACCTCAGCCCTCCAACCCCAAGGGACAAAAACATCTACTCAAAGTTCACATAACATCTCTGTTGTTGTGAGGATGAAAAAAAAAAGATGATTGAGAAGAATATGCACACCAGAAGAACTAGGTTTTCTCTCTCTTCCAAGACCACCACACACAAAATAGATGGGAAAGAAAAGGGAAAGGTGTGTTGTTGATTCTGGATGCTAGAAGGTGAATCACAGTCAATTTCCTCCTTATGCAGGTCTATGAAGTTGGGAAGACCAGAGGAGCTGGAAAGATTGGTTCACACACACACACACATTTTTCTTAGGCAAAAAAAAAGTCTGGGAAAAATGTAACAAGGCTTAGTCATCTCTGGAATAATTGATGTAAAAGCTCTGCACACACCACAATTTGTCAGACAACACATAGAACTACTCGATTGGGACTTCTGAATGGTTTATTTGATCTTTTATATCCCACAGACCTAAATGTGATGTCGTTTATAATTTCTGCTGTCTACAAACATACTCTTTAAAAATGTGCTGTGATTAAGAGGGTGTTGCCTCTATTAGATACTTGCTTATGCATTTATCATTTTTTATGCTTTCTCTTCTACCAATCTTTTTTCTACTCCTACTCCTCATCTCTATGACTTAAAGTCTAATTATTCTCATATTTGGTTTAATAGGGGTTAATAAATCAATTGGTGGTTTTTCATGATGCTTTTAGTATTATAATAAATATTTTTAAATATTATTTAAAAACATACAAATATTCTAACTAGTTCAGTAATGTATGCTCATTGTACAAAATTCTGAAAACACAGAGAAGTATAAAAAATATAAGAAAATCAGTTATCATCTCTGACTTAATAATCATTTTGGCATATTTCATTTTCCTTTAAAATTCAGTACTAAAAGTATACATGTATATATACATATATATATAATTTGACACTACTCTTTAAAGTGTCTTTTTCAGTGATATGAAAATTATGATTTTGAAATGAGGTAGTATTCTATTTAATCATTCTTCTGTTTGGGGATGTTCAGGTTATTTTCAGAATTTTTTTATATTATAAATGACATTGTTGTGATTATCCATATACATAAGTCTCTTTCTAAATCACTGATGTTTTATTCAGGATGGGTTCCTAGAAGTGGAATCACTGGGTTAATAGGTATGCATTCCAAACCATCCTCCTACAAGCAATGTTTAGGAAAGTCTTTCTTATGAGTTACAAAAATCATCAACTTTAAAATACAGTTTTTAATCAGGACCTGTTGATGTCTATGGAGATAGGACATTTTCTAGTTTAATGGTCCCATGAACTTCTTGGTAAATTATCTGCCATGTCCACCACACACTTTTTCTGAATGGTCTTGCTTATGACTTATAGCACTAACATTCTATCATCATTTTGCGGGTTGCTTATTCATGTACATGATCCATCCCAATCCATTACCCTAGCCCTTCAGCAACTTGTTCTCCTCAATTTTGTTTTTTCTCATTCCAATTTTAGTATATGTGCTGTCAAAGTGAGCACTTCTTTTACATTCCAAATTCAGCCTATAATTTTTACGATCAGCCCCAGGGTTTGCCATGCTCAAAGCTTGGCATTTTTCTCTGTGGATATCACTTCCTTCTCATCCTTCACTTCAGTTAGAGCACCGTGGTGAAGAGAGTAGCCTCTGGAAGCAGACCGACATTCTTCAAATTCTGACTCATCACTTTCTAAATATGTGGCCCTTGCAAGTTAGTCAATCACATTGTACCTCAGTGTCCTCATCTGCAAACGGGAATAATAACTCTTCCTGATAAATTATTGCCACCCACTTAACACACAGGAAAGTTTTCAGTAAATGTTACCTATTATTATCATAACAATGCTACCTTTATAACAATTCATTTTCATTACGAATTTCAATCCATCAAACTTACTTCTTTTATGCTCCCCAAAACTTTTCTTGCCTATGCCTAAACTTAGATTTTGTAGTCAGTATCATTAAAAGTTTTACTTTTCATCTATTTTCTTTTCTCTACTACTAGGGTATATCCAACACCAACCAAGTTAAACAATTATGTGCTGTTATGGACTAAAATTGTGCCCCTTTAACAGTCATATGTTGAAGCCATACCAATGTGACTGTATTTGGAGATTGGGCCTTTAAGGAGGCAATTAAAGTTAAACAAGGTCATAAAAGTGGGGTTGTATTCCAGTAATATCAATATCAGAATAAAGGCACCAGAAACATTCATGTATAGAGAAAAGGTCATGCGAGGACACAGTAAGAAGGCAGATCTCTGCAAGCCAAGGAGAGAGGCCTCAGGAGAAAGCAAACCTGTGGACAGCCTGATCTTAAACTTTTCTTCCTTCAGAATCATGAGAAATAAATTCCTGTTGTTTCATCACCTGCTCTGTGGTATTTTGTTATGGCAGTCCCAGCAAAGTGTTGCATGAAATTTCACTCAAGCAGGTAAAATCTGTATAGGAAATTAATTATATATTCATATATAAAAAATATTACATACTTATGTCAACTGGTCTCATTTGAATTCCTGATTATGCATGTCTTCTGTGTATTCACCATTGGCCAAGTAGTTATGCTGCTTTTCTGCATGCTTTGCTCCAGTTGAAACTGATCTTGTCAGTTTCACCAATGACTTCCTTCTTGATATACCCAATGGTCAGCTCTCTGTCCCTATAATCTTCCCCAGACGCTTAGGAATGCCTGACATAGCAAAGCACCTTCTTTGCTGAAACACTTTCCACGTTTGTTTTTTGATGCCTCATTCTTTTTCTTTTCTCCAATTCCAGGGGTTATTCCTTTTTAGTTTTTGTTGTTGTTACCTCCTCCTCCTCTTCCTCTGTCAAGCATTAAATATTCAAGACATGAGCTTGATCGAGGCCTCCATTTTGGTTCCTGTTATCCTCTCTATTTTTATTTTCTCTGTAAACCTAATCTTGTTCCATAGATAAAGTAGCATTTATTTGTTGATTTATTTATATTTATATTCAAATTTACATCTCTAGCTCTAATTTCTTCCTCTGAACCATAGATTCATATAGCAAACTGCTTAACTGGTATCATTATTGTATAATATGTTTGGCTGCTGCTACTAAGTCGCTTCAGTCGTGTCCGACTCTGTGCGACCCCATAGACGGCAGCCCGCCAGGCTCCCCCATCCCCGGGATTCTCCAGGCTATGCTTGGAGTTTATTCTTAAACCTATTTTATTATTTCTGTATGTTTGGATGTTTCTGGATATGCTTATTCTGTCTTCCTAACCTGAAAATCACATGATTTGGTAAGAAGAGGACAACTATAAGAATTGAGACTCCAAGGCAAATTTTCTATAGGCTTTTTCAGGTCCTAGGTTATACACTTAAATTGTCTTATACAAGCTTTAAGCCTTGAATTTTTACCTAACTTTGTTTAATTTTATATATTTTAGGAAAAAAATTGAATATAAAATTGCAAATTTTAGGTTATGTTAGTAAAGAGGGTACCGATGTCTTAAATGTATTCATGTTACTATAAATGCATTATCTCTGAGCATTGGTTGGTTGGTGCATTTAAAAAGATGATGGTTTTTAGGTTGCCTCACTATTTGTCATGATGTTTCAATAATAGAAGAAAGTCCAAAAGTGAGGATATTATATGTATATGAATAGCTGATTCAATTTGCTGTTTAGAGGAAACTAACGCAACATTGTAGAGCCACTATACTCCAATAAAAATTAATTTAACAATAAAAATAAACAATAAGTTGTGTTCAGATCAGATCAGTCACTCAGTCGTGTCCGACTCTTTGCAACCCCAGGAATCACAGCACGCCAGGCCTCCCTGTCCATCACCAACTTCAGGAGTTCACTCAGATTCACATCCATCAAGTCGGTGATGCCATCCAGCCATCTCATCTTCTGTCATCCCCTTCTCCTCCTGCCCCCAATCCCTCCCAGCATCAGAATATTTTCCAGTGAGTCAACTCTTCTCATGAGGTGGCCAAAGTACTGGAGTTTCAGCTTTAGCATCATTCCTTCCAAAGAAATACCAGGGCTGATCTCCTTCAGAATGGACTGGTTGGATCTCCTTGCAGTCCAAGGGACTCTCAAGAGTCTTCTCCAACAACACAGTTCAAAAGCATCAATTCTTCACCACCCAGCCTTCTTCACATTCCAACCTTCACATCCATACATGACCATAGGACAAACCATAGCCTTGATTAGATGGACCTTTGTTGGCAAAGTAATGTCTCTGCTTTTGAATATGCTATCTAGGTTGGTCATAAGCTGTTTTAGGAATCTACAAAATTCTTTAAACCAACTTGGTTAAAATGTATGAGATCGAGACTTTCTTTTTTTTTTTTTTTTTGCCTATAGCATTATTTCTTTTTTTTAATATAAATTTATTTTTTAAATTTTATTTTATTTTTAAACTTTACAATATTGTATTAGTTTTGCAAAATATCTAAATGAATCCGCCACAGGTATACCTGTGTTCCCCATTCTGAACCCTCCTCCCTCCTCCCTCCCCATACCCTCCCTCTGGGTCGTCCCAGTAGACCAGCCCCAAGCATCCAGTATCGTGCATCGAACCTGGACTGGCGACTCGTTTCATACATGATATTATACATGTTTCACTGCTATTCTCCCAAATCTCCCCACTCTCTCCCTCTCCCACAGAGTCCATAAGACTGATCTATACATCAGTGTCACTTTTGCTGTCTCATACACAGGGTTATTGTTACCATCTTTCTAAATTCCATATATATGCGTTAGTATACTGTATTGGTGTTTTTCTTTCTGGCTTACTTCACTCTGTATAATAGGTTCCAGTTTCACCCATCTCATTAGAACTGATTCAAATGTATTCTTTTTAATGGCTGAGTAATACTCCATTGTGTATAGGTACCACTGCTTTCTATCCATTCATCTGCTGATGGACATCTAGGTTGCTTCCATGTCCTGGCTATTATACACAGTGCTGCGATGAACATTGGGGTACACATGTCTCTTTCCCTTCTGGTTTCCTCAGTGTGTATGCCCAGCAGTGGGATTGCTGGGTCATAAGGCAGTTCTATTTCCAGTGTTTTAAGGAATCTCCACACTGTTCTCCATAGTGGCTGTACTAGTTTGCATTCCCACCAACAGTGTAAGAGAGTTCCCTTTTCTCCACACCCTCTCCAGCATTTATTGCTTGTAGACTTATGGATCGCAGCCATTCTGACTGGCGTGAAATGGTACCTCATAGTGGTTTTGATTTGCATTTCTCTGATAATGAGTGATGTTGAGCATCTTTTCATGTGTTTGTTAGCCATCTGTATGTCTTCTTTGGAGAAATGTCTATTTGGTTCTTTGGCCCATTTTTTGATTGGGTCATTTATTTTTCTGGAGTTGAGCTGTAGGAGTTGCTTGTATGTTTTTGAGATTAGTTGTTAGTCAGTTGCTTCATTTGCTATTATTTTCTCCCATTCTGAAGGCTGTCTTTTCACCTTGCTAATAGTTTCCTTTGTTGTGCAGAAGCTTTTAAGTTTAATTAGGTCCCATTTGTTTATTTTTGCTTTTATTTCCAATATTCTGGGAGGTGGGTCATGGAGGATCCTGCTGTGATGTATATCGGAGAGTGTTTTGCCTATGTTCTCCTCTAGGAGTTTTATAGTTTCTGGTCTTACGTTGAGATCTTTAATCCATTTTGAGTTTATTTTTGTGTATGGTGTTAGAAAGTGTTCTAGTTTCATTCTTTTACAAGTGGTTGACCAGTTTTCTCAGCACCACTTGTTAAAGAGATTGTCTTTAATCCATTGTATATTCTTGCCTCCTTTGTCAAAGATAAGGTGTCCATATGTGCGTGGATTTATCTCTGGGCTTTCTATTTTGTTCCATTGATCAATATTTCTGTCTTTGTGCCAGTACCATACTGTCTTGATGACTGTGGCTTTGTAATAGAGCCTGAAGTCAGGTAGGTTGATTCCTCCAGTTCCATTCTTCTGTCTCAAGATAGCTTTGCCTATTCGAGGTTTTTTGTATTTCCATACAAATTGTGAAATTATTTGTTCTAGCTCTGTAAAGAATACCGTTGGTAGCTTGATAGGGATTGTATTGAATCTATAAATTGCTTTGGGTAGTACATCCATTTTCACTATATTGATTCTTCCAATCCATGAACATGGTATATTTTTCCATCTATTAGTGTCCTCTTTGATTTCTTTCACCAGTGTTTTATAGTTTTCTATATATAGGTCTTTAGTTTCTTTAGGTAGATATATTCCAAAGTATTTTATTCTTTCCATTGCAATGGTGAATGGAATTGTTTCCTTAATTTCTCTTTCTGTTTTCTCATTATTAGTGTATGGGAATGCAAGGGATTTCTGTGTGTTGATTTTATATCCTGCAACTTTACTATAATCATTGATTAGTTCTAATAATTTTCTGGTGGAGTCTTTAGGGTTTTCTATGTAGAGGATCATGTCTTCTGCAAACAGTGAGAGTTTTACTTCTTCTTTTCCAATTTGGATTCCTTTTATTTCTTTTTCTGCTCTGATTGCTGTGGCCAAAACTTCCAAAACTATGTTGAATAGTAATGGTGAAAGTGGACAACCTTGTCTTGTTCCTGACTTTAGGGGAAATGCTTTCAATTTTTCACCATTGAGGATAATGTTTGCTGTGGGTTTGTCATATATAGCTTTTATTATGTTGAGGTATGTTCTTTCTATTCCTGCTCTCTGGAGAGTTCTTATCATAAATGGATGTTGAATTTTATCAAAGGCTTTCTCTGCATCTATTGAGATAATCATATGGTTTTTATTTTTCAATTTGTTAATGTGGTGTATAACATTGATTGATTTGCGGATATTGAAGAATCCTTGCATCCCTGGGATAAAGCCCACTTGGTCATGGTGTATGATCTTTTTAATGTGTTGTTGGATTCTGATTGCTGGAATTTTGCATCTATGTTCATCAGTGATATTGGCCTGTAGTTTTCTTTTTTTGTGGCATCTTTGTCAGGTGTTGGTATTAGGGTGATGGTGGCCTCATAGAATGAGTTTGGAAGTTTACCTTCCTCTGCAATTTTCTGGAAGAGTTTGAGCAGGATAGGTGTTAGCTCTTCTCTAAATTTTTGGCAGAATTCAGCTGTGAAGCCGTCTGGACCTGGCTGTTGTTTGCTGGAAGATTTTTGATTACAGTTTCAATTTCCGTGCTTGTGATGGGTCTGTTAAGATTTTCTATTTCTTTCTGGTCCAGTTTTGGAAAGTTGTACTTTTCTAAGAATTTGTCCATTTCTTCCACGTTGTCCATTTTATTGGCATATAATTGTTGATAGTAGTCTCTTATGATCCTTTGTATTTCTGTGTTGTCTGCTGTGATCTCTCCATTTTCATTTCTAATTTTATTGATTTGATTTTTCTCCCTTTGTTTCTTGATGAGTCTGGCTAATGGTTTGTCAATTTTATTTATCCTTTCAAAGAACCAGCTTTTGGCTTTGTTGATTTTTGCTATGGTCTCTTTTGTTTCTTTTGCATTTATTTCTGCCCTAATTTTTAAGATTTCTTTCCTTCTACTAACCCTAGGGTTCTTCATTTCTTCCTTTTCTAGTTGCTTTAGGTGTAGGGTTAGGTTATTTATTTGACTTTTTTCTTGTTTCTTGAGGTATGCCTGTATTGCTATGAACTTTCCCCTTAGGACTGCTTTTAAGGTGTCCCACAGGTTTGGGGTTGTTGTGTTCTCATTTTCATTCGTTTCTATGCAAATTTTGATTTCTTCTGTGATTTGTTGGTTATTCAGCAGCGTGTTGTTCAGCCTCTGTGTGTTGGAATTTTTAATAGTTTTTCTCCTGTAATTGAGATCTAATCTTACTGCATTGTGGTCAGAAGAGATGCTTGGAATGATTTCTATTTTTTTGAATTTACCAAGGCTAGATTTATGGCCCAGTATGTGATCTATCCTGGAGAAGGTTCCATGTGCGCTTGAGAAAAAGGTGAAATTCATTGTTTTGAGATGAAATGTCCTATAGATATCAATTAGGTCTAACTGGTCTATTGTATCGTTTAACGTTTGTGTTTCCTTGTTAATTTTCTGTTTAGTTGATCTATCCATAGGTGTGAGTGGGGTATTAACGTCTCCCACTATTATTGTGTTATTGTTAATTTCTCCTTGCATACTTGTTAGCATTTGTCTTACATATTGCAGCACTCCCATGTTGGGTGCATATATATTTATAATTGTTATATCTTCTTCTTGGATTGATCCTTTGATCATTATGTAGTGACTGTCTTTGTCTCTTTTCACAGCCTTTGTTTTAAAGTCTATTTTATCTGATATGAGTATTGCTACTCCTGCTTTCTTTTGGTCCCTATTTGCATGGAAAATCTTTTTCCAGCCCTTCACTTTCAGTCTGTATGTGTCCCCTGTTTTGAGGTGGGTCTCTTGTAGACAACATATGTAGGGGTCTTGTTTTTGTATCCATTCAGCCAGTCTTTGTCTTTTGGTTGGGGCATTCAACCCATTTACGTTTAAGGTAATTACTGATAAGTATGATGCCGTTGCCATTTACTTTAGTGTTTTGGGTTTGAGTTTATACACCGTTTTTGTGTTTCCTGTCTAGAGAATATCCTTTAGTATTTGTTGGAGAGCCTGTTTGGTGGTGCTGAATTCTCTCAGCTTTTGCTTGTCTGAGAAGCTTTCGATTTCTCCTTCATATTTGAATGAGATCCTTGCTGGGTACAATAATCTGGGCTGTAGGTTATTTTCTTTCATCACTTTAAGTATGTCTTGCCATTCCCTCCTGGCTTGAAGAGTTTCTATTGAAAGATCAGCTGTTATCCTTATGGGAATTCCCTTGTGTGTTATTTGTTGTTTTTCCCTTGCTGCTTTTCATATTTGTTCTTTGTGTTTGATCTTTGTTAATTTGATTAATATGTGTCTTGGGGTGTTTTGCCTTGGATTTATCCTGTTTGGGACTCTCTGGGTTTCTTGGACTTGGGTGATTATTTCCTTCCCCATTTTAGGGAAGTTTTCAACTATTATCTCTTCAAGTATTTTCTCATGGTCTTTCTTTTTGTCTTCTTCTTCTGGGACCCCTATGATTCGAATGTTGTAGCGTTTAATATTGTCCTGGAGGTCTCTTGAGATTGTCCTCATTTCTTTTAATTCGTTTTTCTTTTATCCTCTCTGATTCATTTATTTCTACCATTCTATCTTCTAATCCACTAATCCTATCTTCTGCCTCTGTTATTCTACTATTTGTTGCCTCCTGAGTGTTTTTAATTTCATTTATTCCATTATTCATTTTATATTGACTCTCTTTTATTTCTTCTAGGTCTTTGTTAAACCTTTCTTGCATCTTCTCAATCTTTGTCTCCAAGCTATTTATCTGTGATTCCATTTTGATTTCAAGGTTTTGGATCAATTTCACTGTCATTATTCAGAAGTCTTTATCAGGTAGATTCCCTATCTCTTCCTCTTTTGTTTGGTTTGGTGGGCATTTATCCTATTCCTTTATCTGCTGGGTATTCCTCTGTCTCTTCATCTTGTTTAAATTGCTGGGTTTGGGGTGTCCTTTCTGTATTCTGGCAGTTTGTGGAGTTCTCTTTATTGTGGCATTTCCTTGCTCTGTGTGGGTTTGTACAGGTGGCTTGTCAAGGTTTCTTGGTTAGGGAAGCTTGTGTCAGTGTTCTGGTGGGTGGAGCTGTATTTCTTCTCTCTCCTTTCGAAGACTTGGGTTGCTTTTCTCGGTGCCTGATGTCCTCTGCCGGCATCCAGAAGTTGTTTTGTGGAATTTACTCGGCGTTTAAATGTTCTTTTCATGAATTTGTAGGGGAGAAAGTGTTCTCCCCGTCCTACTCCTCCGCCATCTTAGCTCCTCCCCTTGAGACTTTCTTTAATAGTGGTTAAGAATCTGCTTTGCAATTCAAAGGACGGGGGTTCAGTCCTTGGTCAGGGAAGATCCCATATGCCTCGGGGTAACTGGGCCCATGTGCCACAACTACTAAGCCTGTGCTCTAGAGCCTGGAAACCACAACTAATGAGCCCATGTGCTGTGAAGCCCTGGTACTCTGCAACAAGAGGGGCCACTGTTATGAGAGGCCCGTGCACCGCAACTAGGGAGTAGCCCCTGTACTACTAATGGTAGAAGTGCAAGAGAAAGCCTGCCTGCAGCAACTAAGACCCAGTGCAGGCAAAGAAATAAAAAATTAAAAAAAAATATGTGTGATCATATTTGTCTACAAACTTTAAAAATGCCAAATATGATTCATTTTTAAAAATGAATAAAACAGCATATGTTAAATTAAGTTGTACATTTTCACTTAGAAGAATAAGCAAAAAAACTGATGAGCACTTGCAGAATTACGTGCACTGGTCAACATAGGATACACCTTTATGCTTTTATTTACTTGATCATTCTTAGAAGTAAATTACACATAGTTTTATGGCTACTTAATAAAATAATATCACATAACAATTACTTACACCACTAAAACAAATTTAACTGACAGATGAAACAACAGCAAAATACTCTTGAGGTTTCCAGATAAATAGTTTACAAAATGACTGCATATTTACACCATGAACCTTAACGGTATTCCTCCTGTTTAAAATAAACATAATAAACATGGGCAGTTACGTTACCCAAATGTGTACATGAATATGGAAACAATATTTAAAAAAATATAATCAGAAAATTACCTGTATATACTAATCCAATCTCAAGGAATTTGTACAGGTATATTGGCTCAGATGGTAAAGAATCTGGCTGCAATACAGGAGACCCTTGTTTGAATCCTGCATTGGGAAAATCCCCTGGAGAAGGAATAGGCTACCTGCTCCAGTATTCTTGGGCTCCCCTGGTGGCTCAGACAGTAAAGAATCTGCCTTCAATATGAGAAACCTGGGTTCAATTCCTGGGTTGGGAAGATCCTCTGGAGAAGGGAACAGCTACCCACTCCAGTATTCTGGTCTGGAGAATTCCATGGACGGAGGAGCCTGGCAGGCTACAGTCCATGGGGTCACAAAGAGTCGGACATGACTGAGCGACTTTCACTCACAGGGTCATATTATATACAAATTTAAATTCAAAATAAAGATGTTTTATTTTTCTTATTTTCCTCCCTACCTCCTTTCTTCCCTCCTTCTCTTTCTTCTTTCCATCCTTCCTTCTTCCTTGACAATGGGTATAATGAGAAGCAAATTGTTAGTAAACAGAAGACATATAATGAACTGTGGCCCTGGTCTGGCAGCACTATTTGACTTTGATTGCACTATAAGTATATAGAGATAATAGAGGAACATTCTTACAGTTGTTCAGTAGAAAAAACTTAAAAGTGATATTTGTTAATGTCTTTCCTGGGATTATTATTCTTATAATGATAGTTTCATCAAATTTTTCAACATTAATGCAATGAACTCAGAAATAATAAAAAAGTGATGGCGTCATTCAAAACTGTCACTGTGAATTAGCAAGAGCCGTTGAACAAATTAGAAGACATGTCACATGGGCAAGGAAAAGTTAAATTGAGTCAAATGGGCTTTTAACGTGAAGCAAAATCAGACAGTGGAGTATCAATTTGATTGAGAATAGTGAAAATCATCAAAATTGGTTATTTCTTTGTGGTTGGAAATGTTTTTCACTCTGATGTGTTTAATCCGTTTTCAAATTCAGATTTTATTTGATTTTTTTTTTTTTGTTAAGTCATAGTGCATGATTGGTAAACAACATTTAAGTCAATATTTTCAGTATCAGATAGGACTTCTCTTAATGGAAAGAGTAAAAAAATGTGTTACTTTGTAGTTTCACAAATGTCATAAATTACACAGTAGCATGGCTAAGTGCATTTGGCTATAAACTTTAAAACTGTGTTTCAGTGTTTATGGAAATATTTATCTGATTGAGAAAACTTGTTTTGGTGTAATGTCCTCTAGCTATATTAAAAATAATGAACAGATAAATTAACTCAGTAATTTCAACTTATTTTAAGTATAAGTTAAATTTTGATTAAACTACCATTTAAAAATATAATTTAACAGCTTGAAATCAACTGAAAATGATATTTTCATTTACCAAAAATGTTAATGATTTTAGTAAAACTTTTGGATTATAGGAACAACAATGTTAAAATATAAAAATGCTTAGTATAAAATGCAAATAATTCAAAAGTATCAGATACTGAGCCTCCTGGTTGTTCCTACCAGGTTAATTAGAGATCTTCTTCTCTCAGATGTGGTAGAAAGCAGACCCTTAAGTCTTTGGGGCCTACACCCAACTTGGGGCTATATTTCAGGAACATACCAACAGCATTGTGTTGGGTCCAAAAATGAAGCAGGCCTGGTCCTCTAAACTCTTTTTGTTACTGAAAGAGTATGGTACCTGGCTGCTTGTCATTCAAAAGTCAATAAACAGGTGAGGTTGGTGGAAAGGAAAGTTTGCTTTATTTCAGATGCCAGTATGTGGGGAGAGGAGGAGGGCAGATGTCTGGCCAAAGGCTGACTCTCCCCTCACTGGCAACCAGTGAGGTAAGAGCTTTTATGGACAGAAGAAGGGAGTTACATGAAGAAACAGCACAGTCAGCTTTGATAGTCATCTTCAGATTGGTCGTGTGTGGTCTGACCAGCATCATCTTAATTGTTTTAGGTACAGTTAATCTTCAGTTCCGGGATCAATTTGTTTCCATTTCTTTAAAGCCAGTTCTTGGAATTTTGGCAGCTCATGACATGGGTACAGTCTGGTCATCATGTAGTTAACTTATTCACCCTGGAGTTTTAGTATCTATAAGACAGCTCATAGGATATGGCTCAGAATATTATCTATGGCCCTTGAGAAAGAACTAGTCTTTGACTATCCTGAATGACTACATAATTATTAGTTGGTCTCCTTTGACTCTTTTCCTTTGTTTCTGCATTTCTCATTTCTCTGATTAAACGTACTCTTTGACTAAAGTTTTCCACCACACAAAAGGCAGGCAGAGGAAATGGTAGGGGGGCAAGGACCATAGGGTCCTGCTCTTTTTCATTATAACAGATTGGAAATAGAAGTTCTCTGACCTATGTTATTTACCTACCTTACATCAGGGAAACACATCTAGACTTCAACAGGGCAGTAAACCCTATTGTTTCTACTTTTAGGACCTTTGAGGTGAAGTTATTCTATTTGCCAGATGAGAGGTTCAAGTTAGTGTACTCCAAGACGGTGGGAACCAAAGGTTGGCTTAAAACTCAACATTCAGAAAACTAAGATCATGGCATCCAGATCCATCACATCATGGCAAATAGATGGGGAAACAATGGAAACAGTGAAAGACTTTATTTTGGAGGACTCCAAAATCACTGCAGATGGTGACTATAACCATGAAATTAAAAGACGCTTACTCCTTGGAAGAAAAGCTATGATCAACCTGGATAGCATATTTAAAAGCAGAGACATTACTTTACCTACAAAGGTCCATCTAGTCAAAGCTATGGTTTTTCCAGTAGTCGCGTATGGATGTGAGAGTTGGACTACAAAGAAAGCTGAGTGCCGAAGAACTGATGCTTTTGAACTGTGGTGTTGAAGACTCTTGAGAGTCCGTTGGACTGCAAGGATATCCAACCAGTCAATCCTAAAGGAAATCAGTCCTGATTGTTCATTGGAAGGACTGATGCTGAAGCTGAAGCTCCAATACTTTGGCCACCTGATGCGAAGAACTGACTCATTGGAAAAGACCCTGATGCTGGGAAAGATTGAAGGCAGGAGGAGAAGGGGATGACAGAGGATGAGATGGTTAGATGGCATCACCGGCTCAATGGACATGAGTTTGAGCAAGCACTGGAAGTTATGATGGACAGGGAAGCCTGGTGTGCTGCAGTCCATGGGGTTGCAAAGAGTTGGACATGACTGAGCAACTGAACTGACTGAACTGAAGACAGTGGGAAGTAATATTTGAAGAACTAATCTTCCAGATAGCTGCCCTACTAGTCAAAAAAAAAAAAAAAAAGCAGAGCCTATATAAGGTAAAGTGGAAGAAAGAGATAACAGTTGTAGTAGCTGTATTAAGGAGAGAAGCGTTGGTTACCAGAGGAGGAGAAAAACAGATTTCTAAATTTGTAAGTCATTAATACATAAATCACCTAAATTTGGGTCATCAATATCAAATTTCCTAAATGCTTAATTGGTATGTGGGTTTAATACAGTAAGATGAACATAGCAGAGAGGTCTTTGCACAAAATTCTTAGCTCTGGTTTATATCTGTTGACACATGAGTTACCTGACCAGGAGAGGAGTCTCATCTAGACTAGAATTGGCACTTGAATAAATCTAGTGTGGGAAGCTGGATTATCCCATTTACTGGGGACTGAGATGCCAGCAGTGTCTGTGGGGGGGCTTCAGCCCTTCAGCTCATGCAACAAACATATAAAAGATTTCCTATCAATCTACATTCCAGGGAGAAAACTGTCACATGTAAAATGATTCAAAAATTACTCCAGACATATTGAAAAGATCAAGATAGCTCATAAACGATGTTCAGCTGACCAACTTGCAATCTAGATTTCACAAGGTATCACTTTCCAGGGGCTTTCCTGAGGTGACTCTCATCAAATATGCAGATTCTGTTAATGTGAGAGGCTGCCCACCTGTTCCTTAGTTGCCTTTTATTCCCTTCCTTAGTTTATAACCCACAGGGAGTATGTCTTTCCAATTTAACAGAACATATCTGTCAATAATATACTCAACCCGACAGGGTACATGTACACAGAGCACCCTTATATTTTTGTCTTTCGGAGTGGATGACTTAGGTGTTTTTGCTCTTGCATGCCCTTCCTATGGACTTCCTAGGTGGCACTAGTGGTAAAGAAACCACCTGCCAATGGAGGAGACATAAGTGATGTGGGTTCGATTCCAGAGTTGGGAAGTTCCCCTGGAGTAGGAAAGGGCAACCCACTCCATCATTCTTGCTTAGAGAATCTCATGGACAGAGGAGCCTGGTGTACTACAGTCCACAGGGTTGCAAAGTCATACATGACTGAAGCAACTTAGCACTTAGCACCTGCCCTTCATATGGATACCCAACCCCATCCATTCTCAAGAGTTTCAGCAGATTCAAGTACAGACAATCATCAGATATGGAAGGGCCAACAAGAGGCTGGTGGTTTGGGATTCAGCAAGTGTGGGAACTTGCTAGTGAGGAAAAGAACTGTGTAAATATGAAACAGAGGGACTTTCTCCCTAAAGACTGTAAAATGTTTCTGTTTAAATATGAAATGGAAAACTCATTCTATGAGGCCACCAAAACCTTAACACCAAAACCAGACAAAGATGCCACAAAAAAAGAAAACTACAGGCCAATATCACTGATGAACATAGATGCAAAAATCCTTAACAAAATTCTAGCAAACAGAATCCAACAACCTATTAAAAAGATCATGCATCACGACCAAGTGGGCTTTATCCCAAGGATGCAAGGATTATTCAATATTTGCAAATCAATCAATGTGATACATCACATTAGCAAACTAAAAGATAAAAACCATATGATCATCTCAATAGATGCAGAGAAAGCCTTTGACAAAATTCAATATCCATTTATGATAAAAACCCTCCAGAAGGCAGGCATAGAAGGAACATACCTTAACATAGTAAAAGCCATATATGATAAACCCACAGCAAACATTGTCTTCAGTGGTGAAAAATTGAAAGCATTTCCCCTAAAGTCAGGAACAAGACAAGGATGCCCACTCTCACCACTACTATTCAACATAGTTTTGGAAGTTTTAGCCACAGCAATCAGAGAAGAAAGATAAATAAAAGAAATCCAGACTGGAAAAGAAGAAGTAAAACTCTCACTGTTTGCAGGTGACAGGATCCTCTACATAGAAAACCTAAAGACTCCACCAGAAAATTACTAGAGCTCATCAATGAATATTGTAAAGTTGCAGGATCTAAAATTAACACACAGAAATCCCTTGCATTCCTATATACTAACAATGAGAGAACAGAAAGTGAAATTAAGGAAACAATTCCATTCACCATTGCAATGAAAAGAATAAAATACTTAGGAATAAATCTACCTAAAGAAACAAAAGACCTATATACAGAAAACTATAAAACACTGATGAAAGAAATCAAAGATGACATAAATAGATGGAGAAATATACCATGTTCATGGATCAGAAGAATAAATATAGTGAAAATGGATGTACTACCCAAAGCAATCTATAGATTCAATGCAATCCCTATCAAGCTACAAATGGTATTTTTCAGAGAGCTAGAACAAATAATTTCACAATTTGTATGGAAATACAGAAAACCTCGAATAGCCAAAGAAATTTTGAGAAAGAAGAATGGAACTGGAGGAATCAACCTGCCTGACTTTAGGCTATACTACAAAGCTACAGTCATCGAGACAGTATGGTACTGGCACAAAGACAGAAATATAGATCAATGGAACAAAATAGAAAGCCCAGAGATAAATCCACACACCTATGGACACCTTATCTTTGACAAAAGAGGCAAGAATATACAATGGAGAAAAGACAATCTCTTTAACAAGTGGTACTGGGAAAACTGATCAACCACTTGTAAAAGAATGAAACTAGTGTACTTTCTAACACCATACACAAAAATAAACTCAAAATGGATTAAAGATCTAAATTTAAGACCAGAAAATACAAAACTCCTAGAGGAAAACATAGGCAAAATACTCTCTGACATAAATCACAACAGGATCCTCTATGATTCACCTCCCAGAGTAATGGAAATAAAAGCAAAAATAAACAAATGGGACCTAATTAAACTTAAAAGCTTCTGCACAACAAAGGAAACTATAAGCAAGGTGAAAAGATAGCCTTCAGAATGGGAGAAAATAATAACAAACAAAGCAACTGACAAAGAATTAATCTCAAAAATATATAAGCAGCCCCTGCAGCTCATTCCAAAAAAATAAATGACACAATCAAAAAATGGGCCAAAGAACTAAATAGACATTTCTCCAAAGAAGACATACAAATGGCTAACAAACACATGAAAAGATGCTCAACATCACTCATTATCAGAGAAATGCAAGTCAAAACCACAGTGAGGTACCATCTCATGCCAGTCAGAATGGCTGCTATCAAAATGTCTGCGAACAATGAATGATGGTGAGGGTGTGGAGAAAAGAGAACCCTCTTACACTGTTGGTGGGAATGCAAACTAGTACAGCCACTATGGAGAACAGTGTGGAGATTCCTTAAAAAACTGGAAATAGAACTGCCATATGACCCAGCAGTCCCACTGCTGGGCATATACACTGAGGAAACCAGAATTGAAATAGACACGTGTACCCCAATGTTCATCACAGTACAATAGCCAGTTTACAATAGCCAGGATGTGGAAGCAACCTAGAAGTCCATCAGCAGATGAATGGATAAGAAAGCAGTGGTACATATACACAATGGAATATTACTCAGCTATTAAAAAGATGCATTTGAATCAGTTCTAATGAAGTGGATGAAACCGGAGCCTATTATACAGAGTGAAGTAAGTCAGAAAGAAAAACACCAATACAGTACGTTAACGCATATATATGGAATTTAGAAAGATGGTAATGATGTGAGACGGCAGAAGAGACACAGATGTAAAAACAGACTTTTGGACCCTGTGGAAGGTGTGGGTGGGATATTATCATATGTGGAACAGATCGCCAGTCCAGGTTTGATGCATGAGACAGGGTGCTCAGGGCTGGTGCACTCGAATGACCCTGAGGGATGGGATAGGGAGGTAGGTGGGAGGGGGGTTCAGGACGGGGAAGACATGTACACCCATGTCTGATGCATGTCAATGTATGGCAAAACCCACTACAATATTGTAAGGTAATTAGCTTTCAATTAAAATAAATAAATTAAAAAATAATATTAAATGGAAGGAGCATTGTCTATGCAAATTCAAGGCTGGTGAGGGTGAGTTGGCAGAAATGTGCACTGCAGTAGTTATGTATCAATATTTACAGCTAAACTGAGGCTAAAGTCAAGACAGGGACAGTGGCAACATAGTCCAGCTCTCTGGGCTCCCGGATTGTGAAGTTGGTGAAGTTCCTGCCACACCAGTGCCCGGTATAAAGGGGAATAGACTTCCAACCTGAACAAGAGAAGCTACATAAGGAATGATGCCAACAGTTCAGTGGAGGTAGCATTCTCCTGAAATTAAGTTGGAGACAGGCATCTTTATTGAGCATGCCAGCTGAATTTAATACAACAAAGGGAAGTTTTGTTTTCACTTTACAATAGCCTTATTGGCAAGAGTGACATACACATGAAGAGTGAAGTACCATCTCAGTGGCACCGTAAGAGACAGTGGTGGCAACCGAGCCTCAGTGCACTTTGATGTTCCCAGGTGCAGGGCCTGAGTCCTGGTGTGGTTAGCTTTAGTACGATGCAATAACCCAGATTAACTAATGGTCCCATGTTAAGGACTGCTCCACATAATCAGGGAGGAAAATATCATTGCAGGGGACTCTCCTGCTTGTCTGAGTGGGTAGAAGTTCAGAGCTATTAATGATCATATATGCATTAACAGATTTGAAAAACTAGGAAAATGAAGCAAAAAGTATGCCTAGTGTTCTATAAAGAACTGTGCTTAGTAAAATATAATTTTATAATATATAATAATATTTGTAATATAGTTTCAGTTGTTCAAAAGGGAAGTGAACTTACAGTTTAACTATTAGCTGTTTAACATCATAGTTATATAATCTCTCTGAATTTGCTGCTGTGAAAATCTCTTTGTTTCCTCTCTGATTCCCAACCAACAGAGTATTATTATTATAATTTATTTGGCTGCCTTGTGTCTTAGTTGTAGCATATGGGATCTTCTGTTGTGGTGCTCAGGCTCCAGAGTGTGGGTTTAGTTGCCAAATCCCAGTTCCCTGACCAGGGGTGGAATCCTCACCTCCTGCATGGGAAGGTGCATTGTTAACCACTGGACCACCAGGGGAGTCCCAGCAGAGTATTACAACTAATAAAATAACAATACTTTGTTGTTGCTGTTTAGTCTCTAAGTTGTGTCCGAATCTTTGAGACTCCATGGACTGCAGCATGCTAGGCCTCCCAGTCCCTCACCATCTCCCGGAGTTTGTCCAAGCTCATGTCCATTGAATGGGTGATGTCATTTGGGTAGGTTAAATAGATCAATATTTCAATAAATGCAATAAAAACAAATATATTTTAATACATTGTTTGGTCATATCACAGTTAGTTTCTATATCTTTTAATTTAAATTTTTGTGAGATTTTATTATGAAGATTTTTGAACACACCACCAAGTCGAAAGACTTGTAACGATGGTCTGTATAACTATTCACTTAGATTCTACCACTAGCATCTCACTGTAATTCCTATGTCATATACATGGTCATCCGTCTGTCTCTCTGTCTCCCTATTTTATTTGGATGCATTTCAAAGCTATTTTAACTTTTAAAAAACAATATAACATATTGGATTCTTGGTAATTGCTTATTTATTTTACAAACTTTAGCAAATTCTTGAAATTTACCACCCAGCAATTACTATTACTGACATGCTAATATTTTTTTTATAAACACACACATAAAATACATTTAATATATTTACTCTGTAATATATAATATATGTACTCAATATAGTTAAAGAATTTACTCTACAAAATATTTTAGTATAATTTATTTTAAACCAGAGGCTATATCATAAACATTCATTCATGTAAATATTTTTTCCAAATATGATTTTTATGGATATAGAATACTCCGTTTAGTTATAAATTATAGTTAAATCAATCAATTCTTAGCTGATAGTATTTATAGTATCTCTGTTTTTGTATGATTGTTTCAAATAATATTGCAGATTATATTTTTATGGGTCTAATGATTTTCTTATGATACAGTCCTATTAAAAATTATATTTTATGTAGATTTTCAAAATTTTCTTCCAGGAAACTGCTTCAATAGAAGCAACCCTACAAGTATGAATAATGTTTTTTGCCTTATGTTTTGATAAACATTAAAAGCTGATTATTTTAAATTGCAATATTGATACACTAAAGATAATATCTCATTTGATTGATTTTTGCTTTTTATTTCTTTACTTTCAAGTAATGGTAACTATAGTTTCCATGTTTATTGTCTCTGAATATATTCTTTGGAAAATAAATAATTTTTCTACGTGTGTGCTTGCACTTGTATGTCAATGTGTATGTATCTGTGTGTTTAGTGATTGTATCTGCTTTGTATGTAGGAAAGGTAATTTTCATATGTACAATGAAAATTATTTTTCCGTTGTGTTTTATGTCTTTTAGTGTTTAATATATTTTCTTTTTAATTGATTACTTTTTTCATAGTTTTCTTATATACTTTACAGTATAAAGATAAAATATCTTTCATTCTCTTAGAAAATATAATAGGTCTATATACTTTTAAAATATTTATGTTTTTATTTTTTTAGATTTAACTTCTTGAACCTACTTCTGTTTTGAATTGTGTAAGTCAGTTTTACTAACTGGATGAATGAATTTCTCCATTTCTCCAAAGAAGAAAATTTTTCCTTTGTATTCGTGTTACTCACTCAACATTGTATCACCTTTTATATATATCTAAGTTCTATTTCTCCCTTTTCAAAAAAGCCCACCTTCCACATTTTCCATCTTCTGATTAGTCCTTTTCTTCATTTTATACTTCAAACACATGCTTTTCAAGTTTGACCAGCATTTGGAATTGATAACCAGGTTGTTGACTGAAATTTCTTTAAGCTACTCACATTATTTATGTTGGTCAATACATGGCATTTTTGTTTGCAATATGGGAATTCATGTGTGTATTTCAAAAAGCTTTTATCACATTGTACCTGACCTTTCACTTCTACAATAACCACTCACAAGTCCTTTAAGTGACTCAACCTGTTTCAATTGATTGCCAAAAAAAAAGCTTCCTTTTTTAAGCTACTGCTTTCTTCCATTTATTCCCCTAACCTTGATATTCCCAGTTACTTATTGTCATGCCAAATCATGTGTTAAACTACAGTGAGTTGTCCCCAGATTTAGAATTCTCTATGTTTGTTGTCTTCTTTCTTTTTTAACCTTTTGCTGAAGACTCTAGAAAACTGACTCCGAAGACTAGAAACACCAATGATCCTTTTAATATGTTATGTTCTAATGTCATATATTATTTGAAAAGGAAAGAAAATAAAAAATAATTCACATATAGTATGTAAATTGCCATTCTACTAATAAGTAATAAAAAATAAGAAATACTAGAAAAGCAAAATAATAATACTAGAAATTTTAAATTAACAGAAAATACAGTATCTTGAATTACTGACTAAAGTTTTTCATTGATTCTTTTTAGACTCTTTAGATTTCTTTCCTTCTTATAGGTTTCACCTACTGTCACCATTAGTGTATGCATATGAATTTAATAGGCGTTTTTATTTTTTTTTTTATTTTTTTTTCCAGTGCCAAAATCTGTGTTTTTATTTTCAGAGCACATTTAACAGTTCTCTAAATCAAACATTTCCTTGCTCAATAATTTTGAGTGAATTCAGACTTGCATCAGTTGACCATTGGGCTGGAGGTGGAAGGGCAGGAATCATGTGCAAACATAACGCAAGACTATTCATTTACTTTTTGTATTTTCTAGATTCTCTTTTTTTAACATTTCTTTTTTTTTTTTTTTATACTATATTTACATGTTTTCTTTTTTTTTTCTTTTTTTAAAATTAATTTTATTTTATTTTTAAACCTTACATAATTGTATTAGTTTTGCCAAATATCAAAATGAATCCACCACAGGTATACATGTGTTCCCCATCCTGAACCCTCCTCCCTCCTCCCTCCCCATACCATCCCTCTGGGTCGTCCCAGTGCACCAGCCCCAAGCATCCAGCTTCGTGCATTGAACCTGGACTGACATCTCGTTTCATACATGACATTTCACATGTTTGAATGCCATTCTCCCAAATCTTCCCACCCTCTCCCTCTCCCACAGAGTCCAAAAGACTGTTCTATATATCAGTGTCTCTTTTGCTGTCTTGTACACAGGGTTATCATTACCATCTTTCTAAATTCCATATATATGCGTTAGTATACTGTATTGGTGTTTTTCCTTCTGGCTTACTTCACTCTGTATAATAGGCTCCAGTTTCATCCACCTCATTAGAACTGATTCAAATGTATTCTTTTTAATGGCTGAGTAATACTCCATTGTGTATATGTACCACCGCTTTCTTATCCATTCATCTGCTGATGGACATCTAGGTTGCTTCCATGTCCTGGCTATTATACACAATGCTGCGATGAACATTGGGGTACACGTGTCTCTTTCCCTTCTGGTTTCCTCAGTGTGTATGCCCAGCAGTGGGATTGCTGGATCATAAGGCAGTTCTATTTCCAGTTTTCTAAGGAATCTCCACACTGTTCTCCATAGTGGCTGTACTAGTTTGCATTCCCACCAACAGTGTAAGAGGGTTCCCTTTTCTCCACACCCTCTCCAGCATTTATTATTTGTAGACTTTTGGATCGCAGCCATTCTGACTGGTGTGAAATGGTACCTCATAGTGGTTTTGATTTGCATTTCTCTGATAATGAGTGATGTTGAGCATCTTTTCATGTGTTTGTTAGCCATCTGTATGTCTTCTTTGGAGAAATGTCTATTTAGATCTTTGGCCCATTTTTTGATTGGGTCATTTATTTTTCTGGAGTTGAGCTGTAGGAGTTGCTTGTATATTTTTGAGATTAGTTGTTTGTCGGTTGCTTCATTTGCTATTATTTTCTCCCATTCTGAAGGCTGTCTTTTCACTTTGCTAATAGTTTCCTTTGATGTGCAGAAGCTTTTAAGTTTAATTAGGTCCCATTTGTTTATTTTTGCTTTTATTTCCAATATTCTGGGAGGTGGGTCATAGAGGATCCTTCTGTGATGTATGTCAGAGAGTGTTTTGCAGCAATCAGAGCAGAAAAAGAAATAAAAGGAATCCAAATTGGAAAAGAAGAAGTAAAACTCTCACTATTTGCAGATGACATGATCCTCTACATAGAAAACCCTAAAGACTCCACCAGAAAATTACTAGAACTAATCAATGACTATAGTAAAGTTGCAGGATATAAAATCAACACACAGAAATCCCTTGCATTCCTATACACTAATAATGAGAAAACAGAAAGAGAAATTAAGGAAACAATTCCATTCACCATTGCAACGAAAAGAATAAAATACTTCGGAATATATCTACCTAAAGAAACTAAAGACCTATATATAGAAAACTATAAAACACTTGTGAAAGAAATCAAAGAGGACACTAATAGATGGAGAAATATACCATGTTCATGGATTGGAAGAATCAATATAGTGAAAATGAGTATACTACCCAAAGCAATTTATAGATTCAATGCAATCCCTATCAAGCTACCAACAGTATTCTTCACAGAGCTAGAACAAATAATTTCACAATTTGTATGGAAATACAAAAAACCTCGAATAGCCAAAGTGATCTTGAGAAAGAAAAATGGAACTGGAGGAATCAACCTACCTGACTTCAGGCTCTACTACAAAGCCACAGTTATCAAGACAGTATGGTACTGGCACAAAGACAGAAATATAGATCAATGGAACAAAATAGAAAGCCCAGAGATAAATCCACGCACATATGGACACCTTATCTTTGACAAAGGAGCCAAGAACATACAATAGATTAAAGACAATCTCTTTAACAAGTGGTGCTGGGAAATCTGGTCAACCACTTGTAAAAGAATGAAACTAGAACACTTTCTAACACCATATACAAAAATAAACTCAAAATGGATTAAAGATCTCAACGTAAGACCAGAAACTATAAAACTCCTAGAGGAGAACATAGGCAAAACACTCTTAATAGGTGTTTTTAAATTGATCAACTTTAGCTGGCCTTCAAACTCTGTTACCTCATTGTATAATCTTAATTTCCTTACATATGTCAAAGTTTTAGGATATATAAATTAAAATTCCTAGTTACCAAAATATATGAAAATTATAATTTGAAAGCTGTAATGTAGACAAGAAACCTAGGAAAATTTTTCTATAGGTCCATGCAACTTTGTCCATATTGGCTGTGCTGAGTCATACAAATACCTAGTCATCAGTGGCAGCAGCCAGGTCAGGTAACAGCATATTCCTATTCAATTTTTCTAGACATATTAGCCCTGTGAGTACCACTGTCAACAATTCCCAAACAGACTTGGGGCATCTCTACCTATACTTGAAAATTGAAGGATGACCTGTGATGCTGCTGCTGCTGCTGCTGCTAAGTCGCTTCAGTCGTGTCCGACTCAGCGCAACCCCATAGACGGCAGCCCACAAGGCTCCCCCGTCCCTGGGATTCTCCAGGCAAGAACACTGGAGTGGGTTGCCATTTCCTTCTCCAACGCTATTATTTTTCTCGTTGCATTGTATTATTACCAGTATTTAAGAACTTTCTTGATTTCTGAAAGATCTCAGTTCAGTTCAGTCCAGTTCAGTCACTCAGTCGTGTCTGACTCTTTGCGACCCCATGAAATGACTGCAGCACGCCAGGCCTCCCTGTCCATCACCAACTCCCAGAGTTTACCCAAACTCGTGTTCATTGAGTCTGTGATGCCATCCAACCATCTCATCCTCTGTCGTCCCCTTCTCCTCCTGCCCTCAATCTTTCCCAGCATCAGGGATCTAGTTTACTTTAAAAAAAGTGAAACTCTTAGTCTATCAATGGTGTACGACTTTTTGCCACCCCATGGACTGTAGTCCACCAGGTTCCTCCATCCATGGGATTTCCCAGGCAAGAATACTGGAGGGGGTTGCCATTTCTTTCACCAGGGGATCTTCCCCACCCAGGGATCGAACCCTGGTCTTCTACATGGCAGGCAGTTTCTTTACTGTCTTTGCCATCTGGCCAATCCCAGTGTACTAAACTCACTCCTCTTTTTACTTTTTTGTAACTAATTATTTGGGGTTTCTGGATAGGCAATCTGCCCATATTGCCTATTTTTACCTTTGGATGTTTATATTATTCTTCATAGCAGTTAATCCCCCACCCCTGGCTTTGCCAGCCCACCAGAAATAGCAGAGGCAAAATGAGATTTGGGTATATGAAAATAGGACCCCGATAACTCTGGCATGTTTATAGCATTTATGATATGTCATTGCTATTCTCTTTCTTTTAACCTTTGGACATTTTGTTTTAGATTTACCTCTTACAGAGCTTACAGATGGATTTCTGGGTTTTGTGTATGCATGCTTATTTGCTTCAGTAGTGTCCGACTCTTTCTGACCCTGTGGACTGTAGCCTGCAAGGCTTCTCTGTCCGTGGATTTTTCCAGGCAAGAATACTGGAATGGGTTTCCATGCCCTCCTCCAGGGCATCTTCCTGACCCACAGATCATTGGCAAGCAGATTCTTTACAACTAGGGCCACTTGGAAAGCTGGGTTTTAAATGAGGTCTAAATTTGGAACGTCTAATAGAAGTGTTAACCCTTTAATATTTTTCTTCACCACTAGTATGTCACATATGCATGCCACATACTTATACTTTTATTTTGCATAATTTCTATTTTTTTCAGAAATCATAAATTTGGATCAAATATTTATTTCAGTATGCTTTATATTGATTTGGTTAAAATAGTTCCTGATTATCATTCTTTTCACAATTACCTTTTCATCAAAATTTTACTATGAAAATCACTCAGTTGTGTCTGACTCTTTGTGACCCCATGGACTATATAGTCCATGGACTGCTACAGGCCAGAATACTAGAGTAGGTAGCTATTCCCTTCTCCAGGGGATCTTTCCAACCCAGGGATTGAACCCAGGATTCCTACATTACAGGCAGATTCTTTCTTGTCTGAGCCACCAGGGAAGTCCAAGAAAGGCTTCCCTGATCTGGTAAGGAACCCGGGACTGCAGTCTTGAGAGCACTGAATCATAACTACTAGACCACGTTCTAATTATTAGGTGTTGAATGAAGTATGAAGTTTTGGATTCTGTTTATGTGAGTTCTCTTTTCTCCTCACCCATTTCCTTGTATTGTTTATTTTACTCAGCAATTCCAGACCCAGAGGAATATGTTATTTTTAAAATTTGTATATTATTTATCTTTTTCTATTTTAGGACCTAAATTTGCTCTGAAGTTCTATATAGAAAGTTCAGTTTTATATGGTTGCTTTCAGTGATTTTTACCAATTCTTTTCTAAGACAACTTTCCCATTTTCAACTTATTTTCATTTCTTTCTCAATTGGTTACACTTAATCTTTGAGACTTTATTCAGAAAAACTATTTAGGTGCAGTAACTTCTGAACCTTTATATAAATCAAAGTATCTTTTGATTACATTATTCAATTGACAACTTCACAGAATATTGAAATTAGAGTCATAAAATTTTCTCCTTTATTTAATCCATTGTCTTCTGGCAGTTAATGTTATGAAAGATAAGTCTCAAGCAAGCTTCATGTTTTTTTTTTTTAAGAACAACTTTTTACTTCTTTATTCTTGAATTTCAAAAATGTAACTGATATCCATGTATTTTAATTCTCTTTGCATAAATTGAAGACTTGGGTAGTAAATTCTTTTCTCATGACTTCTACTTTATTTTTTTCTGATCTTTTGTTTAGCAACATCAATTTATAAATGTTTAGACTATCTCCTATCTTTCTTTTATAGTTGTCATTATTTATCATCAAGTTTTTTCTTATTATTTATAATTTCTACTTTTTTACTTCAGTTTTTAATTTTCTGTACTTTTTCTGATATTATTGCTTGATTTTATTTTCTTTAGTTTTATTTCTGTAATTAATGGTTCTGCTGCTAAGTCACTTCAGTCGTGTCAGACTCTGTGTGACCCCATAGACGGCAGCCCACCAAGCTCCCCCGTCCCTGGGATTCTCCAGGCAAGAACACTGGAGTGGGTTGCCATTTCCTTCTCCAATGCATGCAAGTGAAAAGTGAAAGTGAAGTCACTCTGTTGTGCCTGACTCTTAGCTACCCCATGGACTGCCGCCTACCAGGGTCCTCCATCCATTGGATTTTCCAGGCAAGAATGCTGGAATGGGTTGCCATTGCCTTTGCTTCTAGTATTATTTAAAATCCAATTATAGATGTTTTGAGAATTTTCAAAAGGAGTAGAAAACTCTAAAACATAATAAAGTTTCAAATATATCCAAATTTGTATATTTTATTTTCTTAATTTATTTTGGTCTCCCTTCATTTTGATTTACTATCAAACTCTACTAATTTTTTCTCATCATTGCCTGTTGCTTCATATTTGTCCTATTTTCATTTTTCTTCTTGCTTCTTCTTAAAACTGAGGAAGTCAGAAAATATAACTAATGTCCATCCTTCTGGAATCATTATTTAGCTGGGTAAAAATCTTAAGTTTATGTGTTTTAGTTCTCTATAATGGTTTTAAAGTTATCGTTCTACTATATTCAAATATTCTAGTTCCTGATGAGAAATCTGCTGTCGGTTTTGTTGACACTCATTTTAAGCAACTCAATTTTTCTTTCTTGTGGCTTTTAGACTTTCTTTAATCTTTGATGTCCTACAATTTTGTTATCATGAGTTCAGATCTTAATTGAACATATTTACCCTATTTCTGGACTGTTTCAGTGTGAATGGCATTTCAGTATGGATAATTCTTAACTATAAATCTTTCAAATATTTTCTATTTAAATTTATTTCTATTCTTTTTTCTAAAATGATAAACTAGAAGTGTAACTTCTTAATTAATATTAGTATATGAATTTTTCTTTCAGATTCTCTATTTACAGTACATTATTGCAGGTATCCTAGTATTGCAGGTATCCTAGGTATCCAGGTTCTATTTTCTAATTTACTGTTTCTTTAGTTGCTTCTGGGTGACTTTAAAGCTCATCTAGTCTTTAAAAACATATTTTGACTATATGTTTCATTACTAAGACTTCTAATAAATTATTTTTCACAGAAACATACCCTTAAAATAATTTCTTACTTTTAGATGGATTGTGTTTCTCTTATTTCATGGAGAACTATTCCCTCTATTACAGCTATAGAAATTTTGAAGTGTCTGTGTTCAAGTCTTTTCCAAATTGTTTCCTTAGATAGAAATCTGTCAAGATGGTTGAGTCCGTCTTCTCTCTTTCCTGTTACTGATTTCCTCACATGGCTTTAATTCATTTTACTCTTGTCATCTTCCCAGGGGTTTTTCTCTAGTGTGTTCCTCTCTGTATGAAGTTTAAGTTACTTAGAGCCCAGGTTTAACATGTAGCAGATCACGCTGCCAATCTGAGAATATGGGAACAGCCTGGCATAGATTTTTATTCTCACTGGGTGATTCTGTCTCTTCCTTAGCCTGGTTGGTGGCATTCTAGGTCCTATTCATGAACAAACAGACTAAGGCTTCATATGGGCATCTACATTTTTGATCATCCAGTCCCCTCCATATTCATCTGGAATTTGGAACCATACTGAAATGACTTGTTTCAAGGTTTGACTTCCAATAAGTTGTCTTTTTACCATGGGTTCTTTCTCTATTTCTGATCCACAGAGATGTCTCTTTTCAAAACTCCATTGTGTATTTATATATTTTTGTAATCTATCAATTATTTATATATGCTTGTAATAGGAACATATATGTGTGGATCACAATAAACTGTGGAAAATTCTGAAAGAGATGGGAATACCAAACCACCTGACCTGCCTCTTGAGAAATTTGTATGCAGGTCAGGAAGCAACAGTTAGAACTGGACATGGAACAACAGACTGGTTCCAAATAGGAAAAGGAGTTCGTCAAGGCTGTATATTGTCACCCTGCTTATTTAACTTCTATGCAGAGTACATCATGAGAAACGCTGGACTGGAAGAAACACAAGCTGGAATCAAGATTGCCAGGAGAAATATCAATAACCTTAGACAAGCAGATGACACCACCCTTATGGCAGAAAGTGAAGAGGAACACAAAAGCCTCTTGATGAAAGTGAGAGTGGAGAGTGAAAAAGTTGGCTTAAAGCTCAACATTCAGAAAACGAAGATCATGGCATCTGGTCCCATCACTTCATGGGAAATAGATGGGGAAACAGTGGAAACAGTGTCAGACTTTATTTTTCTGGGCTCCAAAATCACTGCAGATGGTGACTGCAGCCATGAAATTAAAAGATGCTTCCTCCTTGGAAGGAAAGTTATGACCAACCTAGATAGCATATTCAAAAGCAAAGATATTACTTTGCCAACAAAGGTCCGTCTAGTCAAGGTTATGGTTTTTCCTGTGGTCATGTATGGATGTGAGAGTTGGACTGTGAAGAAGGCTGAGCACTGAAGAATTGATGATTTTGAACTGTGGTGTTGGAGAAGACTCTTGAGAGTCCCTTGAACTGCAAGGAGATCCAACCAGTCCGTTCTGAAGGAGATCAGCCCTGGGATTTCTTTGGAAGGAATGATGCTAAAGCTGAAACTCCAGTCCTTTGGCCACCTCATGCAAAGAGTTGACTCATTGGAAAAGACTCTGATGCTGGGAGGGATTGGGGGCAGGAGGAGAAGGGGAAGACAGAGGATGAGATGGCTGGATGGCATCACTGACTCAATGGACGTGAGTCTAAGTGAACTCCGGGAGTTGGTGATGGACAGGGAGGCCTGGCGTGCTGTGATTCATGGGGTCGCAAAGAGTCGGACAGGACTGAGTGACTGATCTGATCTGATCTGATATGATCAAACTGCCCTTTGACCTCAAATTGCTATCTCACAGAACTTTTAGTTGATAAAATATATATTTATCTTACATATTTTAATCTCTTTTTTATGTCATCTCTCAGTCTAATCTTTTTTTACCTTAGTCATTTTCGTAAGGAAAGATATTTCAATATAAAAACACCTCATCCAAAATCCTTTGAATAGTTGTTATTTTATTAATTTATGAATTTGGTTGATAAAGGAAAAACTTTAAAATAAAAAAAGTTTATTTTTACTTTTATTTCCAGTATTCTGGGAGGTGGGTAAAATTCCTGTAAAAGTCTTCTAAATGTGTATTTCTTACATATTTAGCTACGTTATTTCTCATGTATTTTTCTATGATTTCAAAATTTGTTTACTGAACATCAAACACCAATTTTATATACGCAATTTCAAATAAGAGATTAATGTAAAAGTTTTGCAAATAGCTATTTAGTTAGTGTGCTGGCACTGGATAAAATAGTTCAGCTAATTTAGAATGGCAATGCAAATAAATCTACAGTGGGACTAACAGGTGCTACAATACGTTCTTACACAATTGTTGGTAACGCTGATACTACAATTAAGTCATGTCAAAACTGCAAAACAATAAGAATAGACTACCCATGATAAAAACATTTAATTTAAAAATACAATTTTCACAGCTCTAAAAACAGAAAGTTATATTTCAAATCATAATGATTTAATGTTAAATTACCAAAATAGCTGAAAAGCTTAAATTAGATAGTCATAGCTATTCTATTCATGCATTACATGTGCACAGGAGTGCTATGACAAATACATTTAAATATGCTTAATGCTCCAAAAATTGCAAAGGCAATTAGTGGCAATAAAATTTGTATTGGATTTGGATAAATTTTAGACAATTAGCCATCTTTTAAATGTGATTTTAGCCAAGTAATCCAATGGGACATATGACTTACCCACATTTATTACTCATTAGAGGAGAGTAATTCCTGTCATTGCTGAACGTCAAGAGATTTAGTGCCATAAATTCAGATCAGCTAATGGACTCTGTAACCCTTTTGCCCAAGTACAAATCCCTAGGTAAGACATATGAAATACAAATTGATCACAGATATGTGCTCTCATATAGATTGAATTTGTACAGACACTTATAAATTTCCAGCCTGCATATTTTAATATTTTATTGAATTTCTAGCTGTTTACACAAACCGTAAATTATGTCAACTCACATAGTATATGTATTTACCCTGTATACACACACACACACACACAAACACACACTCTCAGACAGGAAATTACAATATTTCTTCTCAATATACACCCAATTGTTAGTGGCTAGAAAACTCATGGTGCTTTATAAATACTACAGGAATATTTGTGTGCAAATCATACACACATACACACTTTTTAAAGTGAGTTTCAATATCACACACTGTACAAAAATGTCCCATGGATACTTATGACCTGTTCCTCAGTTTGAAAAATCATCATTCTTTTTCTTCCCTTTATTATTATTCCCTTACGGGTAGTAAGCCACCTTGCCTTAAAGAGCAGAATACTTTCTCCTAAGGCCCTTCCAACCAAAAGAGACACAAACAGGCTCTAGGAAATCACACATATTCTTCTGGGGCACAGGTCATTTCTGTTTACATATGGGCCCCTTCTCCTCATCTGTCTCTGAGGTGCTGATGCTTTGGAGACGGCAGCTTGCTGCCTTATTTCCTAGCAATGACATTTCCTGTCAGCAGCAGAAATAGCGAACTGGGTTTGATTTTATGAGAACTGGCCTGTGGCTTTCCATCAAATTTAAACCTTACTATGCTCATGTATGTGGAAGGAGCTTGACAGGACTTTTTAGCATACATTTTCAACTTGGCCATTATATTGCCTGCCATTTCCCTTGGAGGTTATCAAAATAGGAGAACAAATAATTTAATTATCCTCTTTTGACTTTTTATCATATTATACCTGCAAAGAGATGTTTTCAATTTATTTCTTTGATGTTTTATTCAAATTGATGTTTAGCCAATTGAATGTTTCATGTGAAATATTCTGGGAGATTGACATCAAGGGAAATTTTAAAATCATAGTAAAGTCAAGTAAAATATATGTGTGTGTGTATATATATATATAATTTTAAGCCATTAAAGCTACTTATTTTACAAAAATAAATCTAATGCATATAACAAAAAATTAATCAAATGTGAAAGAACTCCTAGACACAAATTGAGGAAGGTTACAGATAGGATAAGGAGCAGGAATAACCTATTTGAAAGCCAGTATAATAGAGTTACCATGCTTTTTGGTACTCTACTATAATCATAAGTCAATTTCATTTTTTCTCTGAAAAAGAATATATATTCTTACTACTTCCAAGAATAGGAAAATGGGCTCACATTTTTTTACATAGTCTAAGCCTATGTAAAGACCTAACATAAATCATCCAGGATATCCACACAGCCAAGAGGCCCTCTACCCATCCACTGATCCATCCATTCTTATCTATGGCCTTACCAAGCTTTATTGATTTTCATTGAGTTTATTACCATATGGTACACATCCACGTCTACTGGAATTCTTTTTCAGGATCTCTAGCACCTGAAATAAGACCAGCAAATGGTAGGTCCTTGAAAAATACATATCACATAAATAAATGAATGATAGTAAATTGCATTTCTGTAACTCTTGGCAGATAAAAATCTTTCATTCTCTACATCAATTTAATTAAATTTAATTTTCTATATAATTTTCCATTTAATTTATTGTTTAATTTTTTTCTATTTAGTTCTACCCAAAGAATGTAAACACTAATAAGTATTTGAATAATAGTTTAGACAAGACTGAAAGATCTTACAGAGAAGGGAGTAATTAAGTATAAAATTGATTATAAAATAGATGAGATATGCAAATATTACTTGAGAATAGTCACACGAACTCAGGAAAGCAAAGTCTGGGCAGGTTTCATAATAGTGCTAGATGAACTGGATTTGAAAAATTGAATGCAATTGGAATAGGAGGTAGCACATAGGAAGGAGATGGAGGGCATGCAAAATTTTACATACAGAAAAGCTCAAAGATAGGAAAGCACAATCAGGGGTCAGTTAAGAGAGTTGTTTACTTGAAATTCAGAAGGGTGAAGGGGATTATACTGAGAAAGACCTTTGTTAAAAGCTAATAAAAAAGATAGCTTCTCAGAAGAGATCAATCTCTGATATAGTTACATGTCAGCCAGGCATATATATATTTTTTCAAATGGAGAAAAATTTCAGTATTAGACACTTCCAAGATATGAGTCAGCATGTTAGTGGGACTTCTGGGTAGCATGAAGACCCTGGGTCTGAAGTGCAGGAATGGGAGTTACAGTGTGGAAGACATCCATGAGCAGGTTATCTGCTTTTTGCAATTTCTACCTGAGCTAGTCTTGGATATATACTATACAAATGAAAGTGACCTCAGAGGCCATCTTATTCTGTAACGTTCAATCCTGGCTGCAAGTTAAAATCACCTGGGGAGCATTAAACAACTATCAATTCAGTCAACTCCCCTATCCTGCACCCACCTCCAACCACCAAAAAACATTAACTTAATATTGGTTTACCAGGGTCCCAGTCATGCATATTTAAAAAATTTATCCAGCTGATTCTAATAGGCAGCTGAGGTTGAGAACCATTGATACAGTCATATACCCTCTCTTTATAGAAGAAAATATTGAGACCCAGAGAAACTAAATGTGCTTCAGGGCCACATAGATTTTAAGTGGCTAATTCTCATTCATCATTTCAGATTTATCTCTTAGGGTTCATTCACTACATGAATGCAAGCCAGTCCCTTCCTTGGAGCTCTATTTCAGTGCCATGGCACTGCTTTCTCCAATGTCCCTATCCTCCACATGGAGATTTCAAATTTGCAGGGCAGTGAGAAACCCTTAATTCTTCTCTTCTTTAAGGCACTAGGGGAATTGTTGACTGGCTATTCTCACCTAATCTCTTCATTTTCTAAGGAAACAAATCTCAGAGTCTACGTGTGACATCCAATGTCCTGAACAATAAGGTCACAGATGATCTTTTTAAATTTGCATTCTATTAATAGAATACATCTTCAGATTACTTCATGTTCCTTCCCCACTAAGCTTCAGCTCCTTGGTCAGTTGCCTCTCTCTCTCCCTGGAACACCCTTTCCCCTGCCCCCTTTCTGTCCAACCACGGCCCATCCATCCTTTAAATTGCAGCTCAAGTATCACTTCCTCTGGGTAACCTTTCTGTGACCTCTCAGACAGAACAGATCACTTCCTATTTCATGCTCCCTTAGCACTGGGGACATTGCTCTGCAGTCAGTGGGTGCCCCTCCTCCACACAGCCCTGTAATGCCTCCAAGAAGAAAAGCTTCATGGTTTTATTTTTTGCTATATTCCTAGCACTTGATTCCATAGTAATGTACCCTGCACCTAATAAATATCTGTTGGTCAAAGTCAGGTAAAAATCTACTATATATGTATGTTTTTAAATGTGGTCTCTGTGTTTAAAGAGTATGGCTGTATGAAGAATCTAACTCAAATTCTAAAATTATCAACAAGTAAGATGAGAGAACTATACTTTGAAAACCAACTTTGGTATTGTTCATTGGAATTTAAGGCATTCAGCATAGTGGTAAATTCTGAGTGTCCAGTTCTAATGAATCTCTAAGCTGAATAGCAGTGGTTTATAGTTTATAGAAGTGTAAAAATGATCAGCCCTTCCTTTGGAAGAATGATGCTAAAGCTGAAACTCCAGTACTTTGGCCACCTCATGCGAAGAGTTGACTCATTGGAAAAGACTCTGATGCTGGGAAGGATTGGGGGCAGGAGGAGAAGGGGATGACAGAGGATGAGATGGCTGGATGGCATCACTGGCTCGATGGACGTGAGTCTGAGTGAACTCCGGGAGTTGGTGATGGACAGGGAGGCCTGGCGTGCTGCAATTCATGGGGTCGCAAAGAGTCGGACAAGACTGAGCGACTGAACTGAACTAAACTGAAAAGCGACACATTCTTCTTTGTTAGATTCTATGGTCCACTCAGGATTTAACTTCAAATCTGGCCACTCTGATCTTCCCTCACTTTTGTGGTAAGAATACTCAAGCTTCTAATTTATTTGGAGTGTGTGTGTGATTTGATTGGCTGGGTAAATTAATCCATGTGTATTTCAGAACAAATAAATCAAATAAGCAAAATTTTTTATCTAAAAAACAACAGGTAGGAAAAAGTTTATTTTATGGTGCTCGGGGTCTCTTGAACATTTAGAGAAAAGTACAACTGTAAAGCAAAGATCAACATGAGTTAAAGCTAAGGACTTCATTAGAATAAGTTATTCTGAAGTTGGAGAATAGGTGAATCTTAGTTGAACTGATGGTTAACTATTTAGTTGATATATCGTTAATTGAAGAGAAATATAGATATGGCTCCAAAAGAACTTAATCCCACACCCCAAACCATAATGGTATAGAAATTCTGAGAGATGGACAGAAACTTTAAGCTGCTTTTATAAACAGTGAAAGTAAGCCTTAGGATCATGACTTGACTTTCCCAGGCCCTCAGCAAGTTCTCAGCAGAGTAAGGTTGTAGGTTAATGGGAGTGGTTTCTCTCTCCACCATCCCACACTGTTTCTCTTCTTTTGCTTCTGTCCTGCAACCATTTGAGATCATTGTTTTTGTTCCACTGGTGGTGGTGGTTGGTGGGGGGCAGTGCAGGGGGGCACGTTTTAAGTGAAATATGAAAAATTACCACAAAATATTAATTAAATATGTACTATAGTGCATGCCTTTGCATATCTCAGGAGTGATAATAAAATCTCATCTAATTCATAGTATAGTAATTTTTCTCCAGCAAGAATGGTCTTATCGTCATGCCATCTTTTGTGTTTGTGAAACACTGGCCCCTCTCCTTGGATTGCCCTTCCTATTTCTTAGGTAAAGCTTGCCCGTTCTTGAAAATTTGTGTTCAATGAAAGCTTCTCCAGGAAGATGTCCAAGACCTCTGAAAACTTGGATATGTGATTTCCTCATCATGCCCATCACAGGCATCACATGTGCTTTCTCCAAATTTCCATGTCTTGCAGGCACCCCTGTGCTTATGTGTCTAGCCTCAGGTTCCCCCAATCTTCTCTTAAACTGGATGCTGAATTCCTATTGATATGGCTACTTAGGAAACCACCATATTCTCCTTTTTCCCTACTTTTTTGTTTTTTTGGCCACACAACACAGCTTCCCTGACCCGGGATTGAACCTGGACCATGGAAGTGAAAACCTGGAATCCTAACCATTAGGCCACCAACCAAGGGATCAAACCCAGATCTCCCACATTGCAGGCAGATTCTTTACCAGCTGAGCCACAAAGGAAGCCCAAGAACACTGGAGTGGGTAGCCTATCCCTTCTCTAGTGGATCTTCCCAATCTAGGAATCAAACCAGGGTCTCTTGCATTGCAGGTGGATTCTTTACCAATTGCACTATCAGGGAAGCCCAGTAGGCCACCAGGGAACTCCAATAATCACTGCATTCTTATATGACCCTTATCATTGAGTTTTCTATGTACTGGGACCTGATTCACTCTAAGATTTTTATAATATCCTTTCTTTTTACAATATATTAATATAAAAGTTATGCTTTCAATATATACTGACTTCTGTCCTCCTTCCATTTTTTAGCTAAATGGTTATATGTATTTTATGGTTGTAGGTTGCTAAAAACTACATATGTCATGTTGCTATTGTCTAGACTAAAAATCATGAGAAGAGTGGGTAGATTTGGGTGTTGGATAAACCTTAAGTTCCAGGTTTAGAACACTTAGGTAGTTCTGTGCATATGGTGGTTGAAGCTATGATGAAACAACACATCTGAAAGCTTAACATGTAACAGAATAGATACCAGGATGGGTTATCAATTTTTCTTTCACCTAAATTTTCACTGTTGAGCTTCATTGTGGTTTGCAAAAAGATATTCCTGGCATCTTGAAAAATGAGTCAAAGGAAGTTTAATTGAAGCCCTTTGGCTTTTGAAACTGTTCCACCTTGGGGATAAACTCATTTTTTGCAGTCATATCAGAAATGAGTTTAGCAAGACATGAAGCACAACTGTCAGTTTCCTGGGGCCATGTAGTCAACATATGTTCTAATTAAAATTTTATTTTAGTCCATTTAAATTAAGATCATATGTCATACTGATTGTCTGTTTCTTCCTATCTTTTGTCCCTCATTCTATGGATCTGAAGGTCTTATGTCACAGGGTTGGAGTAGAATGCATCTGCTGAAGGGAAGGGGGAGCACATTTATCAAGGGATTGCAAATGATAAGGGGGGCTGAGCAGAAGAACTGGGGCTCTGTGTGCCATTTATTGCCAGTTTTTGTTGATTTAAGTATTCATAGCAGAAGGTATAGGCTCAGATCAACCTCCACACAGGCATATAAGATTAAATTGAACTTGTAGCCTTTCTAACAGTAATGAGCTATTATCTCTTAAATGCCTGAAGAGTGGTCTAGAATTCTGGGAGTTGTTAAGACTTGCTTTGTATTGTCAATTTAGGGGTCTAAGAGCCAAAAGTCAGAACAGATTTTTCCTTGGACTTTTACTCATAAATTATTCATTGATCCATAGATAATATTCATTGCTTATTTGAATATATATGAAGGAAAAAGCCTCTTTTCTGGCGCTTCTGGTTTGCCCTTATGTATACAACTGGAGACGGATGGAAGCAAGCATAAATCCCTTCATGATTGTTACAGTTTTGGGTTACTTAACCTCTTTCAGCCTCATTGCCTCACTTGTATTTAACAGTGTTTTAACAGTGTATACCAGCCAACTTTAAGGGAAGGAGTGTCATATAAATGGATTTCCGAGAGTAAACAAAAAGTTTCTAGCTTCTAGCTGTCTTGTAGTCATGACAAAGCTCTTTGCAGTTACCTGGGCAAGGAGTAAGAGATGAGAGAGAGAGAGAAAGGAGGGGAAAGAGAGAAAGCTGAAGAAATACCTTTCGTTTTTGGACCCTGGAGAAAAAGTGTTCAATGCTCACTGCTGAAGATGTGAAAGTATTGAATTTGGAAATGCCTTAGAAGTCTAAAGGTATTATTTGATTATGTTAAATATTTTAATCCAAATATTTCAATTTTATACATGTCTGACTTTGTTAGTGACAGTGACAATTTTTACTTTGGAACTTTATAACTTTCAAAATCTTCTCATACAAAATTACCTTCTTTATCACAATTTGGTGAAAGAAACAAGGGTGGCCTACTATTTCCCATTCTCCTGAGAGGGCATTTAAGACAATGGAAAAATAAAGGAGTCCCCTGTCATTCAGAAGATCAGGGTTGGAACTTTTGGTTTTCTGTTCCCTATAGCAGATGGAATTACTGCTTTCCTCTGCTCACATCAGATCAGATCACATCAGTCACTCAGTCATGTCCGACTCTTTGTGACCCCATGAATCGCAGCACGCCAGGCCTCCCTGTCCATCACCAACTCCCGGAGTTCACTCAGACTCACGTCCATCGAGTCAGTGATGCCATCCAGCCATCTCATCTCTGTCTTCCCCTTCTCCTCTTGCCCCCAATCCCTCCCAGCATCAGAGTCTTTTCCAATGAGTCAACTCTTCTCATGAGGTGGCCAAAGTACTGGAGTTTCAGCTTTAGCATCATTCCTTCCAAAGAAATCCCAGGGCTGATCTCCTTCAGAATGGACTGGTTGGATCTCCTTGCAGTCCAAGGGACTCTCAAGAGTCTTCTCCAACACCACAGTTCAAAGCATCAATTCTTTGGTGCTCAGCCTTCTTCACAGTCCAACTCTCACATCCATACATGACCACTGGAAAAACCATAGCCTTGACTAGACGAACCTTTGTTGGCAAAGTAATGTCTCTGCTTTTTAATATGCTATCTAGGTTGGTCATAACTTTCCTTCCAAAGAGTAAGCGTCTTTTAATTTCATGGCTGCAGTCACCATCTGCAGTGATTTTGGAGCCCAGAAAAATAAAGTCTGACACTGTTTCCACTGTTTCCCTATCTATTTCCCATGAAGTGATGGGACCGGATGCCATGATCTTTGTTTTCTGAATGTTGAGCTTTAAGCCAACTTTTTCACTCTCCACTTTCGCTTTCATCAAGAGGGTTTTTAGTTCCTCTTCACTTTCTGCCATAAGGGTGGTGTCATCTGCTTGTCTGAGGTTATTGATATTTCTCTTGGCAATCTTGATTCCAGCTTGTGTTTCTTCCAGTCCAGCGTTTCTCATGATGTACTCTGCATGTAAGTTAAATAAACAGGGGACAATATACAGCCTTGACGAACTCCTTTTCCTATTTGGAACCAGTCTGTTGTTCCATGTCCAGTTCTAACTGCTGCTTCCTGACTTGCATACAAATTTCTCAAGAGGCAGGTCAGGTGGTCTGGTATTCCCATCTCTTTCAGAATTTTCCACAGTTTATTGTCATCCACATAGTCAAAGGCTTTGGCATAGTCAATAAAGCAGAAATAGATGTTTTTCTGGAACTCTCTTGCTTTTTCCATGATCCAGCGGATGTTGGCAATTTGATCTCTGGTTCCTCTGCCTTTTCTAAAACCAGCTTGAACGTCAGGAAGTTCACGGTTCACGTATTGCTGAAGCCTGGTTGGAGAATTTTGAGCATTACTTTACTAGTGTGTGAGATGAGTGCAATTGTGCGGTAGTTTGAGCATTCTTTGGCATTGCCTTTCTTTGGGATTGGAATGAACACTGACCTTTTCCAGTTCTGTGGCCACTGCTGAGTTTTCCACATTTGCTGGCATATTGAGTGCAGCACTTTCACAGCATCATCTTTCAGGATTTGGAAGAGCTCAACTGGAATTCCATCACCTCCACTAGCTTTGTTCATAGTGATGCTTTCTAAGGCCCACTTGACATCACATTCCAGGATGTCTGGCTCTAGGTCAGTGATCACACCATCATGATTATCTGGGTTGTGAAGATCTTTTTTGTATAGTTCTTCTGTATATTCTTGCCATCTCTTCTTAATATCTTCTGCTTCTGTTAGGTCCATATCATTTCTGTCCTTTATCGAACCCATCTTTGTATGAAATATTCCTTTGGTATCTCTGATTTTCTTGAAGAGATCCCTAGTCTTTCCCATTCTGTTGTTTTCCTCTATTTCTTTGCGTTGATCGCTGAAGAAGGCTTTCTTATCTCTTCTTGCTATTCTTTGGAACTCTGCATTCAGATGTTTATATCTTTCCTTTTCTCCTTTGCTTTTTGCTTCTCTTCTTTTCACAGCTATTTGTAAGGCCTCCTCAGACAGCCATTTTGGTTTTTTGCATTTCTTTTCCATGGGGATGGTCTTGATCCCTGTCTCCTGTACAATGTCACGAACCTCATTCCATAGTTCATCGGGCACTCTATCAGATCTAGTCCCTTAAATCTATTTCTCACTTCCACTGTGTAATCATAAGGGATTTGATTTAAGTCATACCTGAATGGCCTAGTGGTTTTCCCTACTTTCTTCAATTTAAGTCTGCTACTGAAGTTAAAATGTAATGAAGTGTAACCACAATTATTTGCATATTATGCAAATAAATTCCTCTTTGAATATTCCTCATGGCATGATATCAAACAACTTATAGAACTTCCTAGCTTGTCTTGTTAATTCTCACACTGTCTCTGGGGGTAGAATGGGGTGGAGAACACCACTCATACTCTATGGTGTTGATATAGATCTGTTCTAAATAACTGGCAGTGTTTGAGGTAGTTATTATTGGGCTCCAGTGCACAAGGTTTATGGGCCATTGGAGATCCAATCATTCAAAAGCAACATTATTAATTAAATTTTAATTAACATCCTTTTATTTGAAAATTAAGTTTGGTGACTAACCTCTGCTGAATGGATAATTAAATGAAATACTTGAATTCTAACTCTTGTTGTGGGCAATGATGCAGTACATTAAGATTTATTTTTTTCACTGATACATATTTAGGTCATGTTTTCAGAAATTTGTATTATTTTTTTCATTTCATTTTAGAATCCTGGCTATAAATATACAGTGCAAGATAAGTGTTTTGGATAAAAGAACACACAAACTTTTTTTTAGCTAATTTTATTTTAGCTTAAAGTTTATAAAAATCATGTGTACTAATAAAAAACTTGTTAAGTTAGTATTTATTTTATTTTCAAACAGTTATCACTTAATTGACAGTAAATCAAATTGCTTAAAGTGGTTTATAATAATGTTATAAAAAATGTCTCTTGAACTAGGATTTTCCCAGATAACATAGTAACTTTTTTTGGGAAAAAAAAATCTCTATATTAAAATATGTCCTGAGGGCACATTTAAAAATAGATGATTTAGTTTCAGCATTAAAATATCATATTTAATTCTTTGGGATAAACATATTAATTTAAAAAATAACCTGTAAGGTTTTCTTTCATTTATTTGGCCCTATTAACTTAGATTTTATGGAAATATGAAAATAATATTTCTGTTTCCTGCATAAAACACAAAGGGAAACAACTCATATTCCTACTAATATCCTCTCCAGCACAGTGCCAGTAATTCCAGATCTTCTGTAATACCTTTGGTGACTGGAATCATTAATCCCATGTTTTGAAAATTATTTAAGATTGAAGGTGCCACAGTTGTACATATTGCTTCAGTCTCTAGAGCCCTGAGAAAAGATTTAGTGCATTTTCAAAAGAATTTTGCAGGTAGGAGCCCAAATGGATTTTCAACTAGGCCTCAACCTTTTTGAAACCTACTGATGTTGAATAGTCTTTTACTGGTTGCCATGCCAACTGATACCAGAGGAACACTCTGCAGTGTGTTCATCCCCTAGAAAGCTTCACCAGATGTCTTCAACAAATTGCTATGAAAAGACTTTGGTCTGTCAGCCTTGTTAGGAGATAAAAATCAGGCTAAGAGACGTCCCTGCCTCCACTTCTGATAAAACCAACCCATAAAATATGTAGACTTGTTCTACTCTCACAATAAACCAGTAAAATCTCTCACTGCCCCCCCACCCCAAGCCGCCTTACTTCCTGTAGCAGGATTTTTAAAATATTTATGCTCTTATTTCTACATAAAGCAGAGGCCATTATGTGTTGCAGCTGACATTGTCTGGCCGAGCAAAGCGAGAAGCATCTGGCTGGCAGCAAGGAAAGACAGCAAGTTGATAAATTATTGATTTACATAAATCAACACCCTTTAAATATTGGTCTTTTGAAGAAAAAAGCTTTTGTGTTATTTCAGGTTGAAAAGTGTTAAAATGATAAATACAGAATCAGCTGTGTCATGGTTTTAGATTTTTAATCGAACATACACAGCCATCACATGAATATATATATATATCATATCTTATAAGTTTGGGACTAAAATACCCCAATTTTGTTTTCTTGAAGATATATAGTTTTGTTTTCTTGAAGATAATATTCCTAGAATATGAGCAGATTGTCTATAATGGAAAAAAAATATTTAAAGCATTAGTTTCTTTACAAAGAGAAAAAAGACTGGGCAAATAGGATCCACATGGAATATTATTTACATGTACCAATTGGCATCTGTATGTTAAAATTGAGGGTTTGCACGTGCAAATGAATCATTAACTGTCAAATTACCTGTTTGCATATGCAGTTATTCCACACAGTATGAAAATGTGTGGAATTTGCATATACAATTGAGGCTTAGGCATTTACAAAGCCTGATTTTTAAATAGGAATTCAAAATCTTACTGCTAATTATCAAGACAAGGAATTACAAAATTGAATCCTAAATATATTAGAGGCTACATTGTTGTACTGCAGTTCGAATTCAAAGATCAGACAAAACACCTAAAATTAGACTTAATCAGTGATCATGTGTTATTTGTATTTCCAGGATTATATGGCCCTTTGTCACTCTGTGTGTCTGTCTTTGTGTGTATGTGAGAGTCTATTTAATATGTTCGTATTTCTGATTTGTAAAGGAACATTTTTGGAAATGCGTGATAAATCTTATATAGTCATTAATATATTGTGAAATCTTTCCAAGAATTCAAGTATATTAGCATCAATTCAACTGGTTAAAGTGATTAAAAATTCCAAACATTCACATCTATGTTTTGTTTTGGCAGATCTATAAAGTTAAATAGACTGAATTTCTTTCAAGGTTTCAAAGTGGACCAGAAGCTCAGACATCCATGACCTGACATCTCATGAAAGAATCATAAAAAAGAGTTTGATTGATATATATATATATATATATATATATATATACACACACACACATAAAATCCCCTGGAGAAGGGGATGGCAACCCACTCCAGTATTCTTGTCTGGAAAACCCCATGGGCAGAGGAGCCTGGTGACTAACACTCCCACTTCCATATGTATATACATACATATATATATATATGTAATAAACAAGAATTGTTCAATATAGAGATGGAAATTTGGTCAAAATTTTTACTATGGTAAGACAGTAAATAGATAAGCTTTCAGAGAGAAAAATACTTATTATTTATTATATATATCCAGATAACAAGTTAAAAAGAGATGTATAGAAAATATGACACCATGTATGTCAAATATAGGAATTATTTTTTCCAAATCAAATTAAATGCTGGTCTTGTTTATAGACTCTTTTCATATAAGTATTGAAAATAACTTCCTTTTACAGATGTATAGAACAGTCTTTTGGACTCTGTGGGAGAGGGAGAGGGTGGGATGATTTGGGAGAATGGCATTGAAACATGTATAATATCATATAAGAAATGAATCGCCAGTCCAGGTTCTATGCAGGATACAGGATGCTTGGGGCTAGTGCACTGGGATGACCCAGAAGGATGGTATGGGGAGGGAGGTGGGAGGCGGGTTCAGGACGGGGAGCACGTGTACGCCCGTGGCAGATTCATGTTGATGTATGGCAAAATCAATACAATATTGTAAAGTAATTAGCCTCCAATTAAAATAAATAAATTTAAATTAAAAAAAAAAGATTTTACAGAGAGGGAGTTGTATTGAGAAATAGCTAATAAATGGTGCTACATCCAAACAATGGGAAAAAAATTCTTAGATATTTTAAGAGAGATCCTGAAAGTGGTTTATCTGAGTGTTAAAGAATTGTGGAATTGAGAAAGGAAAGCAGACAATATAGGTTGGGTTATCAAGTCAGCTGCTATCTCGATCAGCTGGAGAAAGTCTGAAAGCCAAGTAGAAAGTATGTCTCAAAATTATTCAACTTTATAACTGGACCTATACCCCACATCCACTAGTCAATGACAGTTGGGAGTCAAGTCACCATGTACTAAAGCACAAAGAAAGAGATAAGTTGAATAAACTGCTACAACTCTTGATACTGAACCCAACTTCTGACCACTTGCTCACAGTATAGCAAAGCCAATTTATTGACACCAGTTTGTGGTATAGAAAAGTATAGCTTTTATTGCAAAGTCCAGCAAGGAGAATGGGTAGTTTGTGTCAAAGGACCCAAACTCACCAGTGACTTTCAGAGAAGGGTTTTTAAAGGCAACATTTATGGTGAGAGTTGCAGGATTCCTGACTTCCTTCTGATTGGTTGGTGGTGAGGTAACGGGGTCATGTTTCAGGAATCCTAATCATCAAGCTTCTGGTACCAAACATTCTGGGTCAAGGTGAAGTCACCATTCTCCACCTGGATGGGGGTTCTTAGTTCCTACAGAAAAGTTCAAAGATATGTTTCAGATTGCTATGTATATCCCTTTGGAGAAGGCAATGGCACCCCACTCCAGTACCCTTGCCTGGAAAATCCCATGGACGGAGGAGCCTCATAGGCTGCAGTCCATGGGGTCGCTGAGGGTCGGACACGACTGAGAGACTTCACTTTCACTTTTCACTTTCATGCACTGGAAAAGGAAATGGCAACCCACTCCAATGTTCTTGCCTGGAGAATCCCAGGGACTGGGGAGCCTGGTGGGCTACCGTCTATGGGGTCGCACAGAGTCGGACACGACTGAAGTGACTCAGCAGCAGCAGGGCTCTGTTTTATTGCTAAACAATTTTTATTATTTTCTTGCTTAACCATGTTTCCTTTGTTTCTACATTCCCACACTTCCCTAATTAGTAACTGATTGTGACTGCTCCTTCAAACTCAGAGATTTAGTAAATGCAAATCTTTCCCACAAACAAGTAATGGGGGACATGGAGGAATTTTTGTGCCCAGGACGGCCTTGTAGGGTCCTGCTGGGTTTCAATCCCCTCTTTCTTTGACGTTTCTCAATTCTGAAGGGAACAAGGGTGGGACCAAAAAAAAAAAAAAAAACAGAACAGTTTTGGATAAACAGGCTAGTAATAAACTTGGCATGGGAACTTGGTTTTAGGGGGAGGAAAGGGTGGCTCAGACGGTAAAGGGTCTGCCTGCAATGCAGGAGACCTGGGTTCGATCCCTGGGTCAGGAAGATCCACTGGAGAAGGAAAAAACAACAACAACAACAGAATAGTTTTGGATAAACAGGCTAGTAATAAGCTTGGCATGGAACTTGGTTTTAGGGGGACTCAGTTTCAATCTCCACTCCTGTTTTAACCTTCCCTGAATCTTTGAGGTGATGTCTACTGTGGCTACTTTCTCCTGAAACAGAGTGTAGGCCTGCCTCAATTTGGGGAATAGACACCAAGTTGGAAATACTTCTGAGTTCCAAGTCTTGGATCTGAGTCTTGTATGAGTCTTGCATGACTAAGATCCTAGTCCATTGATCCACCATTTTTTGTCCAACAGACCCATTTAGAAGTAGGGGGAATAGTGACAACCTAAACTTTAATAAACCTTGGAAAATATATCCTATTTCTTGAGGAATTCAGGAGAATAAGCCTGAATACAGCTCAAATCTGGCACTACTGAGAGGCTTGTAGCCAGGTAGTCAGTTATCTAATTTTATTTAAGTAGGTTTTTAACTTCTAATGTACTATTAACATATACATAATAGGAGCTACAAGCCACTGCACATATGACTCCTTTTTCTGCTAAAGTCTGATCTAAAGCAATCTTATTATCCAATAGTTTTCTAGTTAAAGAATCTAGCACCCTCTATTGAGATGCTATGACTTGAGCTGTCTTATCTGTTATTGTCCCCAAAGCAAGAAAATATTTAATAGTTATAAGAGGAGACCTTGAGATCATAAGGTTGCAGCTGCCAATGGGCACTGTTTTGAGAATGGTTAGTGATATCCCTGAGTCTGACATATTTGAGAAAATTCAAGTTCTCAGCAAGAGAAGAATGTGTCTAAAATCATGTCCACCATGGCCACCCAGTTTCCCTTGGGTGTCTGAATATAGCCACTCCATTTTGACTTTCAAATGCATTCCTTTCTCCAATGGCCAAAGCAGATATACAGTGCCTATTTCATAGGCCACAAAACAGGCTGTTCTGATCAGCATAGAGTTCAGGTTGAATCATGAATAAGTCAGAATAACTTTAGTTGAATGTCTGTGACCTGGAGACTAAGGACTTAGACTTTAGCTCTCCCAGTACCATTTACTGCTTGTGTGGGCTCTGGACTTTAACTTGCTCCTTTGAAAAAGACCTTCCTTACAGGGTTACCAGGAGACCAAATGCCATGATGCACACATCTGAAGGGACTCTGTAATACAGTGTCCTGTTGTTGTTGATTTGCTATGTTGTGTCTGACTCTTTGAAACACCATGGGCTGTAACCCACCAGGCTCCTCTGTCCATGAGGTTTCCTAGGCAAGAATATTGGGTTTCCATTTATTTCTCCAGGGGATCTTCCCAACCCAGGGACTGAACTTGTGTCTCCTTCTTGGCAGGCAGATTCTTTACCACTGAGTCACCTGGGAAGCCTAACATCATGTCCTACTTGGCACTTATTTTTATGTAAGTCTCTTACAGTAGGTTCTCAACTACTGTGAATGGAAATCATGTTTTATTAAATATTATATTTTAGAAGTTCATAGAGGGAAAGGTGGGGCCTGGAAATTGTAACATAGTGAATGTTTGATGAATATGTTTGAAATAGCCAGTGCTATTTTTAGGACTGTAAAGGATGACGAGCAATAAAGACTATCCTTATCAAGTGAATTTTTATCCAGTTGGTAGAAAAGAATTAGCACACATAAAACAATTGAAGAGCTAAACTGTGTGGTAAGCTACGGGTTAATTGTTGAAGAGGTAAAGAGAGAAAGAGACCAATATTTGCTAGGTTAGTAAGGGAGAAGATGGAAGAAGTGAGACATAATGAATATTGAAGGATAGGCAAGAAGAAGTCTGTCTGGAGAATGTGCAAAGAAGTGGCTCCAGAATTAGATGTATGTCTAGACAGAGTGAGGAGACCTGAGGTGTCCCAAAGGCAAGGAATAGTTTAAACTGACTAGATCTGGGAGTACAGAGCAGTAGTATAAAATGAGGCCAAAGTCACCAGCATGGAGTTCCTTTTGCCTGTTCTGGAATGTTACTGGGTTCTTGCTATATTAAATAAATTTTTATTTCCATAGCTATGTTAATGGAAGGAGAAAGCAAATTACCAACTTTGAAGCTTCAATTTTATAAAGCACATGAAACATTTAGTAAGGTACTTAGCATCTCACTATATGCTATATAATTATTCTTACGGACATTATAGTTATTCTATTGGTGAGTAGAATATATAGGCAGGTGGTAAAGAATCCACCTGCCACTGTAGGAGATGCAGAAGACCTAGGTTCAGTCCCTGAGTTGAGAAGATCCCCTGGAGGAGTAAATGGCAACCCACTCCAGTATTCTTGCCTGGATAATTCCATAGACAGAGAAGCCTGTCAAGCTATAGTCCATGGGGTTGGGTAGAGTTGGACATGGTTGAGCAACTGAATTAATGAAATAATTATGAATTATTTCTGAATTAATGAAATAATTAATGGAATACCTCTAAATTTCATTATAAAAAGGATGTCTATGATCAACTGTCAATATATTTAAGGAGCTTATGTCAAGGACTGGCAAATTATATAGCTCGTTAGCCAAATCTGGCCCTGTTGCCTGTTTTCTTTTTTAATTGTATGAGAGCCAAAAATGGTTTTTATACAGGCTTAAATAGACAGACTGAATTTCAGGCATTAAGGTTCTTCTAATTCCCCATGAACTTGATATATTTGACTTTTGCTTTTCTTCCTCCCTTCAAAATTTAGCCACTATACTAATAGGAAATAAGCTAATAAAAACAGCAACCTAAAAATAATACCGAATTTTTAGAACAGCTACTATCATCAGATGTATTTTTTTCTAGGATTTAGAGAAGAAAAAGGGTTTTGGTAAAGGGATGCTTTATTTCCTTGAAAGTGAATGCTATTTTGCTTTCCAGGTTTCTAACATGTCTTTCACTTGCAAATTATCTCTCTTCACTCAAAGAAGCTTTAGGAAGAAAGGTTATGTCTGAGCAGGCAAGTGATTCCCAGCAATGAGCATGTTGCATCAGTTTTACTGTCACATAATAGCTAAATGCAGTTATTTGGGGAAGAAATAGAATCGATCCTTTATTTGAATATCAAACAAAGTGCCATGGGTCATGCAGAGGGTTGTTCTGCCTTCAGTTACCTTCATCACAATCTCATTACACAAGCTGGTACTTTTGGTCATTTGTTTCCAATCATACATTATTGAAAATATTAATCTAATTTCTTATAATAAGAGGTCTTTGATGTGAGACTTAACAGCTGTACTGTTACTGTACTCAGAAATTCTTTCCAAGATATTTCAAAATATATTGGAAAAGATACTTTTCTTACTATAAGTGAGAAAGAAAGAATAATGCATACATAAATATTCATTCTACACTTTTGATATACATAATATCTTACTTGTATTTACACTTTTATGGGGTTAGTAATATTCTTTTTGCTTTTATTGGAAGGCTTGCAATTTCGTAGGTAGACTTGGTTTTATTATTGTTGAAAATGAACTGATTGTTTTCAGTAAACTTCTTTCAGACTAAAATATTTTTTGAAATAGCCATCAGTGTAAGAACAAATTGTGGTATTTTCATTTAATGGAATATGTATAGCAACTGTGATGAATGAACTACAGCTATACAAAATGTGAATAATACTTACAAGAGAAAAACAATGTTAGGTTAAGGCAACAATGTAAAATGGTATAATGTATATTTATTTATAAAATTTCAAAAGCAAGAAAGACTAAATTATACTATAGGCAGGTGATAAAACTAATTTTTAAAAGCAAGCAATTGATATAAATGAAAGGATAGTGATCACCTTCAAAGAGGTAAGAGAGAGCTGTGATCAAGAAGCACACAGAATGCTCTCACACGAATCACTTTCCTGCATATTTCCTCTACTCCTGAAACCCTCTCCACCTCTGATTGTCAGAAAAATTCATTCCCCATTGTTACTTTCTCAGTTTGCTCTGTACCTATATGACACTAGCAGAAACTACCTGATGAAAAACACTTGTCATGCATTGTCTCCTTTTATATGTATAATCACGAATCTAAGTGATCTCTCAGAGCTGCCCAGTAGTCCTTCCATATTTCCATTTTCAATCCACCCTACCTCTCCTTTTTAGATGAGTATTTCATACCTTCACCTTTCTCCTTCCACCTCTACATTCTCTCCTTCCTTTACTGTTAGCTCTCATTTCCCTGAGAAAACCAAGGTAAGCAGAAGAGAATGTTCTCATTTTCTGACCTCTGAATCCAGTGTTCCATATTGACGCCCATATATTCTGTCTTCCTTTCTGTAAGAAAAAGAAATGTACTGTTTCTCTATAAATCCAACCTTTCCCTAAGTATCCAATTCCAGTCCTTCTTATCTCTTAAGATCAATGCTTTGATTCTTCTCTGTTACCTCTCCTAATCTATAAATTTTCTGCAGTGTCTCACTCTCATTATAGAAACATATTGTGAGTTTTCCATCTATTATACAGAAGGAAGAAAATTCCCTTGGTCCAATATCTGTCTTTATCCTATAACTTTTGATTCTGTTTCCCTCTGTTACAGTTATTATTGGAAGAGGTACCTTATTCTCTCTCCACTTCCCAACTTCCTTCTATTTTCTCTTCTCTTGAATCTAATCAAGCTACCACTTCCTTTATTTTATTAAAAAGATACAGTTTCTAAACAAGTGAACAATCCCCATTCAGCCAAACCCAAAGTTCTACTCTCCATTTTTATTTTATTTTACCTGTAAGCAACATTGGCCTTGGTTGATCAAGTTTTCAGAACCCCTCCTCTCCTGGTTTTTACTTTCCTCCTTGGAGCCCTATGTTTCAACACACTGGATTTTTCTCTTTCATCTGGATCTTTGTATTCTGGGTTCCTTGGTGTTTCAGTCCTCTGACTCTTGCTTTCTCCATAGGACTCACTGAAATAACTCTGATATCCAAGTTTGTAAATATAAATACTGTCAATGGCCATGAAATTAAAAGACGTTTACTCCTTGGAAGAAAAGTTATGACCAACCTAGATAGCATATTCCAAAGTAGAGACGTTACTTTGCCAACAAAGATCCATTTAGTCAAGGCTATGGTTTTTCCAGTGGTCATTTGTTGATGCGAGAGTTGGACTGTGAAAAGAGCTGAGCACCGAAGAATTGATGCTTTTGAACTGTGGTGTTGGAGAAGACTTTTGAGAGTCCCTTGGACTGCAAGGAGATCCAACCAGTCCATTCTGAAGGAGATCAGTCCTGAGTGTTCTTTGAAGGGAATGATGCTAAAGCTGAAACTCCAGTACTTTAGCCACTTCATGCGAAGAGTTGACTCATTGGAAAAGACTCTGATGCTGGGAGGGATTGGGGGCAGGAGGAAAAGGGGACGACAGAGGATGAGATGGCTGGATGGCATCACCAACTCGATGGACGTGAGTTTGAGTGAACTCTGGGAGTTGGTGATGGACAGGGAGGCCTGAAGTGCTGCGATTCATGGGGTTGCAAAGAGTCGGACACGACGGAGCGACTGAACTGAACTGATACACTGAAAACTCAAAATGTACATATATAACCAAGACCTTACCCTAAATTCCAGCCTCCAATTTCCAAATGCTGATTTGACTTCTCTATTTTCATTTCTAATAGTCATCTCAAACCTAACTAGACCAAAACATAATTCTTAATTCATGCCTCCCTCCCTACCTTTTGATTCCTGTCGTGTGCTTCCCATCTCAAATAATACTATCACAATTTACTCAATTGTTCAAGCCACAACCAGCAAACATTCTTTATTTTTATTTTCTTCTCATACTTTCCACATGTATATTCTAGTGTAACCTATCAGTAAATACTGTTGGTTCTATCTTTAAAATTTATCTTCACCAAGCACTTCTCTTCACCCTAGTCAAAATCTATTTAGAATACAAGCAATTCTCTCCATTCTCACTGAAAACCACTCTCTACTTGCTTGGAGCTCTTCAATAACTTCTTTACTGATCTCCTGCTTATAATCCTACCCGATCTTTCTGAGATCTATTCTCCACAGAGCCAGAGCTATCTTTAAAAACAACACTAAAAACAATAGTAAAATTTTATGTGTTCCCATGAAAGAGAATTGACAAAATTGTCCACCACAAATGCCCCTATTCAACAGTACACTTGAGTCATCACCCATGCAATAAAACTAGAAACATATGTATAAAGACTGGAAGGGAAGATGCCACCTGTACTTATTTCCAGGTGATGTAATTTTATACGTAGAGAAATCACATGGATTATTGAAAAAAAAAAAAGCAGTTACTCACATAAACACTTCCGGTAGAAATTGAGAGTTGTCTCCAGTAACTGTTCTCCACCTCTTAGGTTATAATAAAATTATTAGCTTGGACACATAATCCAGGTAAAGATGACATTTACAGTGAGTGGTCATGTGGCTATGTTCTAGCAAACAAGATGTGAAAGATAAGTAGTATGTGCAGTTTCTGGGTTGTGGTCTTAATGAGAAGAAGCATATCCTCTTTATTCCTATCTTCTTTCTGCTGGTTGGAAACCCAATTTAATGGCAGAAGCTGAAGCACTTATCTTGGCACAAGATGCAAGCCAAGAATGGCAGAAAAATCATATAGAAAGATCTTGGACCTACGAACTCTTTGTAGAATAAAGTTACTCCATTAGTTCAGATGTTAAGACTCTGCCAATTTGATATGACTGTCATTTCACCTGTGATAACTGATAGATGTATATAATATACTAATACATCAACAAATATATTATGCAGATGTTATCTTATTTTGTAACTGCTTCAACATATTGTTTTTATTTGTCTTAAAGGTAAAATTGATTTGCCCCATGTACTTCTCATCAATCTCATTCCTTTCCTTCTCTCAGGCAGTTATCATTATTATAAAACGTGTCTCTTGCAAGAACATAATTTATATCTTTGTTAAATATTAATAAATACATAATCTATATAAATGTCAAGTTACATTTTTTAAATGTTCCTTTAATGTTTCATAAAATATATAACATTCTGCAACTTTCTTTTTCATGCAATATTTTCAAAGTTCTAACCCTGTTATGTATTAATCTATTTTATGCACGTGCTTTACTGTGCTTAGTTGCTCAGTCATGTCCAACTCTTAGCAACCACATGGATGGTAGCCCACCAGGCTCCTCTGTCCATGGGGATTCTCCAGGCAAGAATATTATAGTGGGTTGCCATGCCCTCCTCCAGGGGATCTACCCAACCCAGGGATCCAACCCAGGTCTCCTGCATTGCAGGTGGATTCTTTACTGTCTGAGCCACCAGGGAAGCCCAAGAATACTGGAGTGGGTAGCCTATCCCTTCTCCCAAGGATCTTCCTGACCCAGGAATTGAACCAGGGTCTCCAGCACTGCAGGTGGATTCTTACCAGCTGAGCTACAAGGGAAGCCCTACTTTATGTATAATAATACTATAATACTATATGAATGTACCATAGTTTACTTGCCAAGGTCATACATTTTTTTGTCCTGTTTAATTATATATAAATGCCTATAACAGACTTTGGCAAATACTACTATTTAATTTAATGAAAAATTGTTTGGTAAGTGAAATAATTCATATCCCTTACCATGAGCAATTGAGTTACGCCAAAATTTTGTCACTGCAAATAAGGCTGCAATGAATCTATTTGAGCATGACTCTGCATTCAAAACAGTTTTGAGAATTTTTTAGTAAATTCATCTTTAAATAAAATTGTTAATTTGAAGGGTGTGAGTAAATGCAAGTTACCACCCAGTCACTCTCCATAGCTTATGAGAATTTTCCTATCACCACATCTTCACCAACACTTGACATTAATGAACATGTTTTTATGTGTTTTTTTAACCAATCTGATGGTGGTAAAGCTATATCTTTTGTTTATGTTTGTTGTTTTAATTTTCCTGTTATTATTTTCCACTGGATGCTAACCCTTTACCTGTTACATTTATATATATATTTTCCTGTGTTTAAGCATCTTTTTTCCCCAAAAGCTTAAAATTTTGATATAGATGTGTTTGTTAATCCTTGCGATATAAATTTAATATTTGGTTAAGAAGCTCCTTGCAAACTTGTATTTATTCTGATAACCATAAAATTTTATTCATCATGTATAGATTTTTTAATTCATCTTAGATTAAATAATCCACTTTCTACACTGATTTTTTTAAATCCTTTCATCCTTATATACTGAACTTCTGTGTTCTTGAATATTGGTTCTTTATTCTACTCCACTAGGCTATGTTTTAATTTATTTGTAAACACAACACTGTGTTAAATATTATAACTTTGTAAAATACTTCAGTTTGTAATATGACAAGTATATTTCTTTACTCATTTATTCCAGATTATCTGAGTTATTGTCATGCATATATTCTTCCATAAACTTTTAGAATATATTTGGCTAGTTCCAGGAATAAACTGGATGGGGAAACAATGGTAACAGTGATAGACTTTACTTTTTTGGGCTCCAAAATCACTGCAGATGGTGACTTCAGCCATGAAATTAAAAGATGCTTGCTCCTTGGAAGAAAAGCTATGACCAACCTAGACAGCATCTTAAAAAGCAGAGACATTACTTTGCTAACAACGGTCCGTCTAGTCAAAGCTATGGTTTTTCCAGTAGTCATGTATGGATGTGAAAGTTGGACCATAAAGAAAGCTAAGTGCTAAAGAATTGATGCTTTTGAACTGTGGTGTTGGAGAAGACTCTTGGAAGTCCCTTGGACTGCAAGATCAAACCAGTCAATCCTAAAGAAAATCAGTCCTGAATATTCATTGGAAGGAATGATGCTGACGTTGAAGCTCCAATACTTGGGCCACATGATGCGAAGAACTGATTCATTGGAAAAGATCCTGATGCTGGGAAAGATTGAAAGCTAAAGGAGAAGGACATGACAGAGGATGAGATGGTTGGATGGCATCATCAACTTGATAGATATGAATTTGAGCAAGCTCCTGGAGTTGTTAATGGACAGGGAAGCCTCTTGTTCTGCAGTCCATGGAGTCACAAAGAGTAAGACATGACTGAGTGACTGAACTGAACTGAAGGAATAAACTAATAGGGATTTTTGATTGAAATTATCCTAAATTTATAGATTACTTTGAGGATAATGGACATCTTTCTAGAGCATGTATTATGATCTCAATTTTACATATTCATATGCATCACTCCATGTATTTATATAAGAAAATTTTAATGGTTGTATTTTCAGTGGTGGGATATTAGGTACATTTTTATTTTTAAATTTGTATTATGATTCTATATTGCATGGTATGTAACATTGAAAAAAAAGTCATCTTTCTAAAAAGTAGAAAAAACATTAATATGTTCTTGATATATGCATTTTAAATTGATCTTAGGTTGAATATATAAATGCTGAAACATATTTGTGAGTAAATCATCTTTCCTTATACATGATCTGTTAAAGTAGACAAAGTTGGTGCCCTGCCCAGAGTCCCCAGGGTCCTATTTATTAATTCCATGTGTGTTTACTTCTATGAGCTTATACCTGAAGGTCTCTGCATGGGGTTCTTAGATATGTTTTGACTGCACACACAGAGTCAGAAGAATATGAGAGCTACCTACCACCCCTTCTTCTATGGCCAGTGGTGCAGGGTACAAAAACATAGCTCCCTCTCTTGAGTCAGGACAAACACAGAGGTGCAAATGATACTCCAGAGTACAACTGGACTGGGGCTGAGACTTTGCCTGATACACACGGCAGGGGGATATGTTGCATTCCCCCTTTCTGTCTTTCCCCCCCAATCCCTTACAAGTGTTTTTTAGGAGCACTTTACTAGTAAATATAATGGGCTTAATTGTGTCCCCTCAAATTCGTATGGTGAGGTCCTACTCTCAGTACCACAGAAGTGATTACATTTAGAGATCAGGCCTTTAAAGGGGTAGTCAAGGTTAAATGAGGTCATTAAGGTAGGTCCTAATCCAATATGGCATCCTTATAAAAAGAGGAGATTAGGACACTGACACACACAGAGGTAAGACTGTGTAAAGACCAGTGGGGAAATTGTCATCCACAAGCCAAGGAGAGAAACCTTGGAAGATACCTTGCTTTCCTATTTCTAGCCTGAAGAAATGTGAAAAAATAAATTTCTGTGTTTATGTCACCAAATCTGTGGTATTGTTATAGTAGCCCAGGCAAATTAATACAATACATAATTGCAGTGAATCTTCATCTAATATTCTCCAAATGACTTTTCTCCATGTTTTAAACAATATCAGTGTTATTGTAAATATGCAAAATAACCCCAAATTTGATTACAGGCCTGTTTTGAATCACATTCTATTCTCGTGGAGAAGAATATATAAGATGTAACTAAAGATGATTCTTAAAGGTTCATAGATTTTACATTTTTCCCCTAAAAGGAGGAAATGTTTACATATTTTTAGCATTCTGATGCTTTTTTTTTAGTGTTCAGATAATTATAATATTTATATGGAAATTCTGATTTGTAGTTTTATCAGTCACATAAATTGTGATGTTTCCATCACAATTTTGAATGTCTTTATTCTAGACTCACTAAGCATTTAATTTGAAACATAGGGGACAGATTGAGAATGCTGCTATAAAAGAGTTTAAATGTCCTTCATGAAAAGCAATATTAATCTTAAAAGCAAACTGTATACAAAGTGTATGTAATTATGGAATATTTTTACAACCATCCACATCTTCAAATTGACTTCCCAAAGTTTCCAGCTTTAAATCTAAAAGAGAGAGATAACCATTCAACCATTTTCTCAGTGTCATAGTTGTGATCTGGTCCTCATAATCCACCATTTTGCTTCATTCAAGGGCAAAAGAATTGAGCTGTGAGCAAAGATAACCATGGGACAAGGCACGCTTCATTTCTATAGTGTAATCTGTCCCCTGCTGCTTTTGCTTATTACTGCCCTCGTTTCATTTTATTTCCCTTAGGAATGTGCATGCAGCTTGGTTAGAGTAGTAGAATTATCACTAAAATCAGCCCCATTGCCGCTTGACCAATGAATAAGACCCTGATGATTCCTTGATCCCTGTTTGGATTTACACATTTTATCAATTGTTAATGTGGCCTCTGCCTGATGTTCCTCATCCCTCACCATTAAACTCCTTAGAAAAGGAAAAGCAGGTACTTCAAGTCCAAGTATGAAATGGAAATGCTCTGTCATTCTTTCCCTCCTGTTTCTCTTTCTTTGTTCTCAAATCCTATAATTGAAACTAGCATTTAGAAACAATTATTTGGAATATGCTATTTTGAGTGAATGAATTGAATTTGTCGGCTTGATAGACTTTGACTTGCCTTGTTTCAGCTTCTACTTAAATTCCTTTTTAAAAATATAATAGAAATCATAATTTCTGATAGCACCTTATAAAAATTCTAGTGCTATGGAGGTTGACAACGTATCTACTTCTGCCCGATGAAGAAACTTGAAAGTCATGGGGTTTGGAGATAGCCTCAGTTTGAAATCTTTTTCATTGATTGTTGGCTATATCATTTTATTCAAATTATTTAGCATCTCTGTAGCTCAGTTTTATCATTGGTAAGATGGGAACGATAATAATCACTTTAGAAAATTAAAAACGTTTTCGTAGAGGCATGTGAAACAAATGAGACAATAGCACAATGCATAACACATAGTAAACACTCAATAGTTTGCTATTATTTTTGATATCATTCAGATTTTTAAGGCATTTTTACCAATTAATCTTCTAGTGAAACTTCCCTCATGTTAGGCATTGTGCTTGATGTTGGAAACATCTGGATGAAAAGACATAGAACATTTCCTTGGAAAGTGATTTGTCTGAAGGAAGAGTCAGACAAAGGACATTTAATTGCAGTGCAGCATGATCTCTTTGATAGAGATTTGTGCAAAGAACTTAGCGAACAAACTCTCCACCCTCCCTCTGCATACACACGTGACACTTCCTCCCCATCTTCCCCACTCAATTCTTTTCATAATATTATTATTATCATGTCATATATTTTCCTCTCGAGTTTGTATATTGTCTGTATATTCCCATAGAATATAAGCTCATGGAGGAGAGTGATTTCTGTCGTTTAGTTTACTGCTGCCACATCATTGCTTAAAACACTGCTTGGCACATAGTAAGTTCTCAATAAATCTTTGTTAAGAGAATGATGCACAATCTCCCCAATTTTACACCATTCTCATCAAATGGCCAAGGATATTTTTTTTCCTCCTCAGGCTCTTCTATTGCCCTAGAGGATAGGATTTAACATATAACCTCTCAAATTTAAAATCTTGTTCTGAGATACAGATGAAGAAAAATAGTACATTTCTATTGGTTTTTCAGATGTCATAAATCTGAGAAATAGCTCGATCATGGAATGAGAAACCATGAGCTAGGCTTATTAGGATGGAATTTAAAGGAAGTTAATTAAGTTTAAATTCTTACATTCACTGTCAAACTAAAAAAATATAGGACTAGAGAGACTTTGTTGTTCAGTCACCCAGGCATGTCCAACTCTTTGTGACCTCATGCACTGCAGCATACCAGGCCTCCTTGTCCATCACCAACTCCTGAAGTTTACCCAAATTTATGTCCATTGCATCAGTGATGCTATTCAGCCGTCTCATCCTCTGACACCCTTTTCTCCTAGGGAGAACATTAGGGAGACTTTGCTTAAAAGCAATTAATGGAAAACAAGAGGTAGGACATTTAGTTTATCACAAAGATATAATGAGCCAAGGGGCTTCCAAAATTAGCTAAGACAAAAGTGTGTTTTTAGTCTGCTCAGTCAAGAACTAAGATGCAACATCTCTCTAGTATGTATTAGCAAGACAACAGTGAGGACTGTACTGAGTTTTGGTATCAACATTCGCAGTAGCTTGAATCATCTGGAGACCAGGTCTATAAGTATTGGGCAAACTAAGTGTACTGGCATGAAAACGAAAAGATTAAGGGAAAGTAGGATTGCTGCTTTCAAATATTAGAAGGATTACTTTACTTAAGAATCTGTATTTGTTCTGATTATGAAGTACTAGTATGGCATAATGGAGAGAACATAGGATTCTAGTCAGACAGACCCGACTTCAGTTCTAGCACAGATACAGATTCCCTCTGTCATGTGGGTCTCTGGACCCTCAGTTTCCCAATATCAAACATAAAAATAGTTACGCTTACATTGTATGATTGTTATGATGATTAAAAATACCACTTGCTATAAGCCATATACAAGATTTTTGTAAGTGATAACTATTCCCAATGAAGGAAGTAGTATTAAAAGAGTTACAGAAAAACTCAAAACAAAGATGTTATTCAAACATGGAATTGACTCCCTCCTCAGTTCATTATCACTGGATAAACTTCAATGACTACTCTGCCACCCATCATCAATTTTGTAAGGTTCTTTCAACTCTATGATTTCAATATTGACTGTATTCTCTATCACTGCAATGGAGGCTATTTTAGGGAAATATAATACAAAACAAACCCAATAAAAACAAAGAACGTTTTCAGATAAATACTATTATTGCACCTACAAATATTATTGAATATAGAAAATATCAAATTTCATATATCAGTGTGTCATCAAAAATGGTAGAAAGGTCTTGAGAGATAGACAGGACATGTTTTGAACCCCAGCTGTGTCACTTAGCAGACTTGAACTCTTAGGAAAATTCTTAGTCTCTCTTAACCTCAATACATAGAAAAAAATAAGGGTTATATTATCTTACAAAGTCTTTAAGAAGGACTTTCCTGCACTTGGTACATAATCTAGCACATTGCAATAATTCAGTAAAAAATTACATCTCCCTTGCTGCTCCCCAGAAAACCAACAAATATCATTACTTTTTCCTTCTCTTTTAAAAAATGGAGACCACAATGTAATAGTGCTATTATAGCAAGATGAGATTTGAGAATATACCCATAGTTGTTTGAAATTAAGAGTGATTGATATATAAGTGGGCTACAAAAATAATTCATGATAAGGTATGACAGAAAACAACAAAATTCTGTAAAGCAATTGTCCTTCAATTAAAAAATAGATACATTTTTTAAAAAATGATGGGCCAAAGAACCAGGTAATAAGAATTTCTGCCTCCTTGAGAAAATCAGTCAACTCTTACCTCTCCATATACAGCAAATGATGAAGATGCTCTTAAGGAAACAGTAAGAAAACCACAAGATAAAGAGGAATGGCATAATGCACTATTGCCTGTGCTTGGTAAATTTTACATTTCATTTCAAAATGATCAAGTAAGAACTTCTCTGGCTGTCCAGAGGTTCTCCATACTTCCAGTGCAAGAGAGGGTTTGATCCCTGGTCGGGGAACTAAGATCCCACATACCTCGAGGTATGGCCAAAAATTTTTTGATTAAAAAAATAGCCAAGTGTATTATTTGTATGGAATTAGAAAAACAATAAAATAGGAAATAATTGTCTATAAAAAACTTCTTCCAAGTAATACTGAATTATAGTGATCAGGTCCTTGTTTTTATAGAGAAAACAAGCAAGCATATGGAAAGACTCTTGAGAGTCCCTTGGACTGCAAGGAGGTCAAATCAGTCCATCCTAAAGGAAATCAGTCCTGAATATTCATTGGAACGACTGATGCTGAAGCTGAAGCACGCATACTTTGGCCACCTGATGCAAAGAGCCAACTCATTGGAAAAGACCCTAAAGCTGGGAAAGATTGAAGGCAAAAGGAGAAGGGGGTGGCAGATGAGCTAGTTAGATAGCATCACCAACTCAGTGGACAAGAATTTAAGTAAACTCCAGGAGACAGTGAAGAACAGGGGAGCCTGGAGTCACAAAAAGTCAGACATGATTTAATGACTAAACAACAACATTAAAAATTTAAGTGAATTCTCAAAGCATTATTATACATTGCATATTAATAATTACATGGTTGACTTTAGAATACTTCTTGCTGGATTGTAAGTAATATGAGGGGAGGGAAATCTCTCTCTTTTTACTTCTAGATATCCAGTCCTATATAACCACATGTTCCATGATTATATGTTGAATGAATAAATAAAATAAATTAATCAGGTCACCTGTGATTTTTTTCCCAACTGATTCCCACTCTTGCTTTCATCCCACCCTTCTGGGCATTTAATATACCACCACAGGTTTTTTAATGTCAGTTTTATTTTTCTTGACTCAGCTCTTTGAACAAATGATTCATATAATTCTTATACCCATAGCATCTGAGAAACAGTAGCCGTCAAGAAGTGTTCTCTGAGTAACAGAGCTGGGAACTTGGTAATTGTAAGGAGAATAGTTAACGCTAACAAACATGCTCCAGGCAGTATTTCAACTCTGATTGTGAGACATCTCAGCTGCTTCAGCATTGAATCATTATGGCCATCTTTCCCCCATTTCTATTTCTGTTACACATGCCTAGAAGCATACTTAGGCTTAGGAACAAGAGTTATGTTCAAAGTATTCAACAACTGCTAGTAAGTGAGCACTGACCAATCAAAGTAGGGGCTATCCATCCATACGCTAGCAAGATCAAGGTCTTAAAGCTTCTTACCCTGTTAAACACTGTTTTGTAGACACGGAGTAGTAAGTTGGACTTGAGGGGAACTGGGGAGGAGACCAATTGGTAAATGGGTGGGGAAGGAGATACTAGGAGGCATGAAGTCATGGCTATTTAACCACTGGAATTGAAATAGTTCAAAATCTTAACAATCTGTATGGCTATGATAGAATGTACTGGCTGAATATCAGCTCTGCTTAGCAACATGCATTAATAAAGGAATTGGCAGAATGTCAACAAGTTCTAAGTTGGAATGCTGCCAATTCTTTCCGACTACCACAACTCTTAACAATCTCTGCTAACATCCCTTTTCTTGAAAAATGCAAGCTGGAAAATGAATGGGGAATTTTAGTATCTGTAGAAATGTGAATGGTATAACTCACTATTTTACAGAAGCCTGATTTATAGGAGGGGAATGGGAAATTATGTGTGAGATCTAAAATTGCAATCTCTTGGGATCTTTTCTACTTTTCAAAAGAGAGGCAGGTCAGGTCAGAATTTTATTATTTTTGGCTAAAGGCCAATGAATGTCTTACAATGTGATTTTAACATGTTATAAAAAAATCAAATCAGAACAAAGTTAGAGTGAGATTCTAAGCACAAAATTTGGTAATAACAGTTGAGAGTTAATTTCATAAAAGGAGACAACAGTTTAATACTTTACTGTATTGTTTTAATTTGTAGTGTCTTAACTTTTCACTAACTTCTTCAAATATCAGACATGAAGTAAAAATCCAAACTCTCCCACAGTCACACCATAAAGAATTTCTTCTTTCCTAAATGTTTCAAATTAGAAGTATACCCAAGAAGCTTTTTACATGATCAGATTTATTAGGGAGAGTCCAGAGCTATATAAAGGGGATCTTAACTCAGGGATTCCAGTGTGACTAACTTACTGGTTTCAAAGAATTCTAGGTTCTTGCCTTTAATGATAATACTTGCCATCATGACATTTTGCAGCTGAAGAAAGTTTAAACTAACCAAATAGAAGTATCTATTTCAAGTTATATTTATATACTGTAAATCAAGTGAATTTGGAGGAGCATATATTTTATAAAATATATTTGATAACATTTATTTATGGTAGAAACTGGAGTATATGCAAATCCTTCATAGTGTGGGACTAAAATATTGAAAGTGTCTTAATTTAAATTACATCTTCTGCATCAATGACAATCAAAAAGGATTTATAAACTAGACAAGCTCTTTTCATGTTAAATAATTCCTTCAAAATCTGGTAAACACACATAAACAAATAAACCAAAACCTTTATAAAATGGGAATGAAAAGTTTTGTTTGAATATGAGGATTCCAAAAGAGTCAAGAACACATATAAACCGGTTTTAAAGATATTTTTCAAACTTCCTGATAAAACAAAAAAATGCAAATCATTGGCTATTAATTTGAATATAATAGTCTCATTATTTACAGCTTGAGTTTTTTTGTCAGTTAATTGTTTACAAAACAAACAAGCTCTGACAAAAATTTATCTTATATGAGGGAAATTAATCACTATTTACGTTCCTCAAAATAGTCTTATGATATTTCAAATAGCATTTCAAGTATATTCTTCATAACTGTAATCTTTTAAAAGCCTCTTTTAAAGATCCAATAAAGAATGCAGAGGACATAAGTTTCCCTAACTTATGCTTCAATAGATTAAAAACTCACTATTTCATTCTGCAATAATGAGAGGACAGTGAATTTGTAAATCATGGCAGAAAATGAGTAGTGATATGGAAATGTAACCTCTCTAGCATGAATTGAATTCCACTCACTTCAATACAAAGCACCGTGTTGACTTGAAATGTAAGCAGAAGGTACATTTTCCTCCTGTGATATCTTGGTTCTGGCCTGCTGAATCATTGAGACTATGAATGCAGTGCCTGGAATTGTAATTTAGGGAGAGCCGTTGATGCAGTGCTCTGTTCTTATTACGCATTTCATATTTAGAAAATGTAGTCTTGTATCAACAATATATCTTAGTTTTCTTTCCATTTGCCTATTATTTTCTTTCCTTTATAATCACTACCCCTATGAAGACCACATTCTTAAGCTTAATTTTGAAACTTTGGCTGCCTCCAATCTTTCTAAATTTATTGTCCTTAACAGATTTTCTGAGTACTCTGATTCATTTGCACTGAATACTTACACCATCTCTTTCTGTCAGAAAAAGGCACATCACTTCTAGTTTTTGCTGAAAATAATCTTTGGACAAAAAAGGACCAAGATCTGAGGTGTTAATGAAAACTGACACTTTCTTCAATATCCCTCTCCAGTCTGCTTTATGTTTGTGGCGTTTATAATGTTATGTTCTTACATCACTTGGTTTCCCTGTTGAAATCAAAGCCACATGAGGAGGGGATCTGTGGCATATATTTTGCATCATAGCATCTTCCTAACAAAGCCTGTAACTAGAGAAGGTGCTTAATGAAGCTTGGCTTTCTTATACATGTCTACCTCTCTTTATAATTAAAGCAACAGCAACAAAGAAGGAATCATGATTGTAGAATTGCCTCTGGTTTATAAATTGTTTCAGAGAGGCTTCTATATTTTAATGAAAAATAAAAGCAATATTAAGAATAAAGAACACATTAGCAATTGTTCCCCTCATCTGGTGGCTCAGATGGTAAAGAATCTGCATGCAATGTGGGAGACTAGAGTTCAATCCCTGGGTCTGAAAGATCCCCTGGAGAAGGGAATGGCAACTCACTCCAGTATTCTTGCCTGGAGAATCCCATGGACAGAGGAGTTGGTGGGCTAAAGTCTGTGGAGTCATAAAGAGTCAGATATGACTGAGTAACTAACACTTTAACACTTTCTGGTGGTTACAGCCTTCAGTTCAGTTCATTTCAGTCACTCAGTCGTGTCCAACTCTTTGTGACCCCATGAACCACAGCATGCCAGGCCTCCCTGTCCATCATCAACACTCAGAGTCCACCCAAACCCATGTCCATTGAGTTGGTGATGCCATCCAACTATCTCATCCTCTGTCGTCTCCTTCTCCTCCTGACTTCAATCTTTCCCAGCGTCAAGGTCTTTTCGAATGAATCAACTCTTTGTATCAGGTGACCAAAGTACTGGAGTTTCAGCTTCAACATCAGTCCTATCAATGAACACCCAGGACTGATCTCCTTTAGGATGGACTGGTTGGATCTCCTTGCAGTCCAAGGGACTCTCAAGAGTCTTCTCCAAAACCACAGTTCAAAAGCATCAATTCTTTAGCACTCAGCTTTCTTTATAGTCCAACTCTCACATCCATACATGACCACTGGAAAAACCACAGCCTTGACTAGACGGACTTAGTCGCCATTATTTCTGGCTCTGTGCCTTCCAGGAATGTAGTGGAATCACATTTGTTAGCTATTTTATGGTTGAGAATGATGAGAGATCTGGTCTGCCAGTTGAGAGGGAAGGTGTACTTCCTGGCCAGAGCACTTACTCATTGGTAAGAGTATAATTTCTCTTTCCCTCTGGCTCAGCTACTGGTAGCATCTGAGATGGTGGCAGCTCCAGCATCCAGCTTGGGGTGATGAGCAGAATTCTCCTGGGAGTTCAAATTTGAATGGGAGAATAATAGGAGTGAATAATAAGCCTTCATTGTTTTAAAACCCTGAGATTTGGAGACTATTTGTAACCCTAGAATACTTTAGCCTACTTCATGCATAACTTTTCCACCACTTTCAGGCCTCATATAATTACTTTTGTATGTTTCTTTCCACATTTTGCTTCACAGTCATGAAAAAAACAAAAGGAAACATATATACAAAAACATGGGGCATTTTTGCAATCAAAAAAGGATTATGTTGTTCCCACTGATGTGTAGATTTTTGCAAAAATAGAATTACATTGTATGCATTATATTTTGTTCTGCATAAAAGATTTTACATAAACAATTAATGTACTTCTATATTTAATAGTTTTGAGAAATGCTAATTTTATAATTAAGGATTATAAGTTCTTAATTATAACAATAATTATATATTATTATTATTAGTTATAATTATATAATTTTTCTTATGCAGAAGAAAAATTTCAGATAAATTTCTATCTTTTAAAAAAATTGTTCTCAATTTAGGAAGATAATTCTATTTACAATTAAGGTTAAGTTATACAGCATTCTTTTTACTCCATTATGTTCTATTCTGGGCTTCCCCAGTGGCTCAGCAATAAATAATCCACCTGTTAGTGCAGGAAAAGCAGAAACACAGGTTCTATCCCTAGATCAGGAAGATCCCCTGGAGGAGTAAATGGCAACTCACTCTGGTAATCTAATCCAGAAAAATCTAATGCAGGTTGCAGAAGAATCAGATATGACTGAACGACTAAGCAACAACAACAATGTTAATTGTTATTAACAAATAAACAAAAGTCTAATTTGGATTTGTTGCACTTTGAAGTATATGAAAAATATAAGTAAGGAAATGTAATTATCAATAAAATTTTTATACAAGTTTTTAAAATGCATCCAGTAAACAAAAGTGTTTGCAACAAAACATTGGCTAACTTTTCATATTCTGAGGATATAATTGTACCATTTTAATCTACTCAAGTTTCATGCAAATGCTAGATTATCTTATAAATATTTGCTTCTCTTTTCACAAGTATAATTAAAACTCTCACGTAAAATATTGTCAAATTATGGTAAGACCAAGCAAAGTTTGTTTTAGTTGTGGGAAATGAGTATTATGTGGTGACTTGAAAAGTCTCTGTTCCTAATAAATATAAAACGATTTCAAGACAAGACCTGTATTAAAAATAACTTAAGAACAGGAGAATATATAATTAAGGACTAATCATTATTACTTCAGTTCAGTTTAGTTCAGTTCAGTTGCTCAGTCGTGTCCGACTCTTTGAGACCCCATGAATAGCAGCACGCCAGGCCTCCTTGTCCATCACCAACTCCTGGAGTTCACCCAGACTCATGTCCATCCAGTCGGTGATGCCATCCAGCCATCTCATCCTCTGTCGTCCCCTTCTCCTCCTGCCCCCAATCCCTCCCAGCATCAGGGTCTTTTCCAATGAGTCAACTCTTCTCATGAGGTGGCCAAAGTACTATAGTTTCAGCTTTAGCATTATTCCTTCCAAAGAGATCCCAGGGCTGATCTCCTTCAGAATGGACTGGTTGGATCTCCTTGCAGTCCAGGGGACTCTCAAGAGTCTTCTCCAACACCACAGTTCAAAAGCATCAATTCTTCAGTGCTCAGCTTTCTTCACAGTCAACCCTCACATCCATACATGACCACTGGAAAAACTAAGTCTTGACTAGACGGACCTTCATTGGCAAAGTAATGTCTCTGCTTTTCAATATGCTATCTAGGTTGGTCATAACTTTTCTTCCAAGGAGTAAGCGTCTTTGAATTTCATGGCTGCAATCACCATCTTCAGCGATTCTGGAGCCCCCAGAAAAATAAAGTCTGACACTGTTTCCACTCTTTCCCCATCTATTTCCCATGAAGTGATGGGACCAGATGCCATGATCTTCGTTTTCTGAATGTTGAGCTTTAAGCCAACTTTTCACTCTCCTCTTTCACTTTCATCAAGAGGCTTTTTAGTTCCTCTTCACTTTCTGTCATAATGGTGGTGTCATCTGCATATCTGAGGTTATTGATATTTCTCCTGGCAATCTTGATTCCAGCTTGTACTTCTTCCAGCCCAGTATTTCTCATAATGTACTCTGCATAATCATTATTACTTACAATTATAAAATAAAGGTTTTTGGCTTTTTAGACAAAACTCCATCTTCCAAGAAGAAAATGCAAAGATGATGCAGCTTTTATGTGAAAAAAACAACTTTCTAGAAGGCTGATTTCCTGAGAATTAGCTTAAAAAAATGTTCCATTATATATGCAGTATCTTGGTATATATCATTAATATATAACTGCATAGTAAAATCAGTCTTTATTAATCATTGTTCCTTTGTGGCTTAGGTGACCCAAACATAACTGAGCATTTTAAATTGCAAGTTTGTCATTTTTTATCATTTATAGAAATAATTAAAATTATACAAAGTGTATCATTTCACTCACCGTTCATCATTAGTAGAGTGCTAACTAATTTTGAGGTACATTTATAAACATAATTTATTATATCTTTATATTATTCAAACAGACATGCAAACTCAATTGCTAGGATATTTTTGGCTGCTTAATGTATGACACAGACATATCTCATTTTACTGCCTTATTGCACTTTACAGATATTGCTGTTTTTATAATTTGAAGATTTGCAGTGATGGAATTCCAGCTGAGCTATTTCAAATCCTAAAAGGTGATGCTATTAAAGTGCTGTGCTCAATATGCCAGAAAATTTGGAAAACTCAGCAGTGGCCACAGGACTGGAAAAGGTCAGTTTTCATTCCAATCTCAAAGAAAGGTAATGCAAAAGAATGTTCAAACTACCAAACAATTGCACTCATCCCACATGCTAGCAAAATAACACTGATGGGGAACACATGTATACCTGTGGTGGATTCATTTTGATATTTGGCAAAACTAATACAATTATGTAAAGTTTAAAAATAAAATAAAATTAAAAAAAAATTCTACATTTAGACTTCAACAGTACATGAACTGAGAACTTCCAGATGTACAAGCTGGATTTAGAAAAGGCAGAGGAACCAGAGATCAAATTGCCAAAATCCACTGGATCATAGAAAAGCAAAGATCTCAGAAAAATATCTACTTCTGCTTTATTGTCTATGCCAAAGCCTTTGACTGTGTGGATCACAACAAACTGGAAAATTCTTCAAGAGATGGGAATACCAGACCCCCTTACCTGCCTCCTGAGAAATTTGTATGCAGGTCAAGAAGCAACTGTCAGAACCGGACATGGAACAACAGACTGGTTTCAAATTGGGAAAGGAGTACATCAAGGCTGTATATTGTCACCCTGCTCTTTAACTTATATGCGGAGTACATCGTGTGAAATGCTGGGCTGGATGAAGCACAGCTGGAATCAAGATTGCTGGGAGAAATATCAATAACCTCAGATATGCAGATGACACAATCCTTATGTAGAAAGCAAAGAAAAACTAAAAAGCCTCTTGATGAAAGTGAAAGAGGAGAGTGAAAAAGTTGGCTTAAAACTCAACATTCAGAAAACGAAGATCATGGCATCTGGTCCCATCACTTCATGGGAAATAGACGGGGAAGCAATGGAAATAGTGACAGAATTTATTTTCTTGGACTCAAAAGTCACTGTAGATGGTAACTGCAGCCATGAAATCAAAAGACACTTGCTCCCTGGAAGAAAAGTTATGACCCACCTAGACAGCATATTAAAAAGCAGAGACATTACTTTGCCAACAAATGCCCATCTAGTCTAAGCTATGGTTTTTCCAGTAGTCATGTATGGTTGTGAGAGTTGGACCATAAAGAAAGCTGAGCACAAAAGAATTGATGCTTTTGAACTGTGGTGTTGGAGAAAACTCTTGAGAGTCCCTCGGACTGCAAGGAGATCCAACCAGTCAATCATAAAGGAAATCAGTCCTGAATATTCATTGGAATGACAGATGCTGAAGCAGAAGCTCCAACACTTTGACCACCTGATGTGAAGAACTGACTCACTGGAAAAGACCCTGATGCTGGGAAAGATTGAAGGCAGGAGGAGAAGGGGATGCCAGAGGATGAGATGATTGGATAACATCACTGACTTGATGTACATGAGTTTGAGCAAACTGCAGGAGTTGGTGATGGACAGGGAAGCCTGGTATGCTGCAGTCCATGGGGTTGCAAAGAGTTGGACACGAATGAGTGACTGAACTGAACTGAATGACATCTATCAAGTCTGTCAGTGCTATTTTACGAATAGCATTTTCTCACTTTGTGTCTGTGTCAAATTTTAGTAATTCTTCCAGCATTTCAAAGTTTTCTATGGTTACTGTATTTGTTTTGGTGATTGGTGATTAATGATTTTGATGTTACTATTGTAATCATTTTGGAGTGCCATAAATCACACCCTTATGAAGCAGAAAACTTAATGGATGTTGTGTGTTTTCTGACTGCTCCACTGACTGATCCCCCATCTCTCTCTCTTTCTGCTCAGACCTCCCTATTCCCTAAGAAATTACAGTGTTGAAAGTAGGCCAGTCAATATACTTACAATGGTCTCTACATATTCAAGTGAAAGGAAGAGTAACATGTGATCACAGTATCATGCAAACATGTATTTTATATGTATTGGGGCTCAAAAATTACTGTGATTCACTTTATTTTGATATTTCACTTTACTGCTGTGGTCTGGAATGGAACCCACAATAATCTTCAAGAGATGCCTGTACTATATGTTTCTTATCCATGAAAAACAGAAACATATAACTCAAATATTAAAGGCTTTTATTTTCTTATATTTCAATCATTTAAAAAGTCATTTATAGGACAAAAAATGGTTTTGTGAGAGTATGACCCTGCACTCCAGCACAATATTTTAAATTCTCAGGGAACAATGTACAATAAGAATAGAAACTTGTCAGGTATTTTAAAAAGTTAATCAAGTTCTTTGTTGAAGAGCACTGCCTAATTCTGGAAGACACATAAACTCAGTGAAGAAAAGCTATTTGGGTTTTAACTTTTAATCAATGACAATATAACCTCCTGGTTATAATTTTATGCCTTCATCCAAGCTGATAAAGAGTCTAAACTCCTATTCCTATAAAGAGAGTGAAATAGAAAGAGGAAAAGAGAAGAGAGAAAGAGAAAGAAACTCAAATAGGATTCTTCCATCATTTTTATAAAATATTTCTTGCAGAAAACTACCACCAAACAGCTTTAAATAATGCACAGAATACTTGATCATTTTTTCCAAAAAATGTTTTCTTTAGCAGTTATGTTCCATACTCTCCAATGAAATGAGAAAAAAAAAAAAAAATTGGGCTTCAGGAATAACTCTTCCAACTTCCAGGAATTTGTCTAAAAATAATCACCTGGTTGTAAAAGCTCATGTTTCAGGAAGACGTTTTCCTGCAAGCATTCCTGCAAATCATGAACAGGTAAGGCATTTATGGTAGGAGAAAAATGATTTGCCAAGGGCTTTCATATCTCTACCTACAACATTCCTTATCCTTCCGTCTTAGAAGCTGAGTGAACTTACTACAAGTGCCTCAACTGTTTACGAACAAGTGACGGAATCTTTTCCAAGACAGTTGAGTTACATTTGAATACTGGGACAAAGATTCAAGTAAGCTACCATTCTTAATGTAATATACATACAATGTGAACATATGAAAATGTAATAAATGCAAATATAATACACATATAACAGGAGATTCAAATTGTCTTTTTTGTTTATTCAGTCGTTTAATTCTTAACAGAAATAATGATGATCATATGCCCTGTTTTTGCACAGCAACTGTGTGTCAGCAAACACTGGCGGGTTTACATTATTTTATTTAATCCTCCAACCACATTAAATGATTTATTTTTGTCAATTTACACAAGGTGAACCTGAAGCCCAGACAGGTTAAGTAAACTGTCCAAGACCAGATGGCTAGTAAATGGCAAAGTCAGTACTGAGAGTAAAGATGTTTGGTTTACAAATCTGTATTCATTCCACTGTGTCACACTGAAATTAATCCAATGTCAAGGTAAACCTGCAGTGATAATAGGAAGGAATTATTTTCACTGTAAATAAATCAATAAGTTGGCACTTATTGTGTAAGTATATGTGCCAGAGACAGCAAAAATAATTTTCTAATGTCTTATTTAATCCCGATACTCCAATATTATTCCTAACATTTTAAAATAAATTTTTTAAGAACCCAAGGCACAGAGAGGTGAAGACCCTTGCCCTAATCTCACTTGGCTAGAATGTGGTAGATCTGTGATTAGAGTCAAGGCACACAGAGTCTAGAGCCCACAGACTATAAGGTAAGTTAAGATTCTGGGTCTGAAGACACAAGAAAATAGGTCTGAGCAATTGTTTAGTAAATATTCTTTGCTCTTATACCCATAAGTGTACCAATTATCTAGGAAGTGGTCTTAACATTCCACTACACTTTCCCTGTTCAGATAGTAATTAAAGCATGTGGGTGTAATATCAACTGAGACCTTGTTGTTCCTTTATGATCAATAGAATTATGTGGAACTCAAGTTGAAAGCAATCTTTTGGTCTGCATGCTGATGTTCTGTTTTTGTTTAAGTGCTACTGTAAAAGTTTTATTTTAAGATATACCTGAACTCAAAGAACAAAAAAGAGTAGGGAAGGAGAAATTTTGCAAAGATTCTTAACACGTATACTTTAGTGTGCTAATTCTTAGATGTAAAGGGAAGTGAAGAAGAAAAATAAGTGAAAAGAAGTACATGCACTTAGAAGCTCTACAGCAGGTGACTTAGCAAAGCAAAAAGTGTTTTTATGGCTAATTTTATGTATAAACTTGTATATGTATAAACAAGTATAAACTTGTATAACCATCCTTTGGGCCCTCTGCTGGAAAGTAGAATCAAGTCTCAAATAATGCCTTTTTAATTATATCCTCTAGTATTATAGATGTAGGACAGTACTGTATCATACCTCTGTGAATGTAAAATATCTTGTACCTGCTTTATGATATGTAGTAGTGACCGTGCTTTATCAGATCTGTTTTTAATGACGTTATTCTAGAATGTTTTCTTTCCAGATGATGATTGAGAAACGTAATTAAAAAATGGTGCCAGGTACCACAACAGTAACAGAACTTATCTGTTTTCTGAGGTTTTGTTTTTTTACTTTTTTTTTTTAATGGAGTGTGCTGGATGTCTCTATAATTTTGTTCAGATGACTACAGAACTTGGAAAAGCTGTTGCTGCTACTGATGCATAACATACTGCTATTGGTCTTTTTATATAAATAAATAAATCTATATATATACATATATATATATAATTTGAATTTTTGGAAACTTTAGCTGTGCTGTCAACTTTGGAAAAAGTATCCCAGTTGTACCGTGTTGGGTTGGCATTGTACAGAAATTAACAGCCATATTGGTCTAGAAACGTTAAACATAATTTTTCCATTTGTACAGGGGTAACACACTGTATTAAATATGTAAGGTCTTATCTACATGGGTTTGATTACAGAAACTAATAAAGTATTCTCTAAAAAAAAAAAAAATAATAATAAACTTGACTAGGCCATAGTATCCATTTATTAAACAAACACTACTCAACGTGTTGCTGTGAAGGTATTTTGTAAATGAGGTCAACTTCTACAATCCTAGATCTTAATTAAAAGGTTGTTGTTTAGTCGCTAAATTACGTCCGACTTTTTTTGAGACCCCGTAGACGGTACCCCATTAGGCCCCTCTGTCTAATCCTATGGGATTATAATCCTACGGGAAATCCTATGGAATTTCCCAGGCAAGAACACTGGAATGGGTTGCCATTTCCTTCTCCAGGGGATCTTCCTGAACCAGGGATAGAATCTGACTCTCCTGCATTGTCAAGTGAATTCTTGACCACTGAGCCCCCTGGGAGGCCCTGAATATATGGACACTTTCGAAATGTGCCATCGGCTCATACTTAGAGTTGACTTTAAGTAAAGGAGATTACCTTCTATAAAGTTAGTGCACCTTAGTCAATCAGTTTAGGGCTTTAGGAGGAAAAATTGAGGCTCTCTGGATAAGAAGAAATTAGTCTTAGGACTGCAGCCTCAACTCCATATTTTGAACTTGCCAACACCCACAGTTGTGTAAGCTAACTCCTTAAAATAAATCATACAAAATATATGTTTATAAACTAAATCACATATATATATAATATATATTGTTAAATGATGTGTATATATTTTTTATTGTTTCTGTTTCTCTGGAGAACCCTGACTGTTACAAGTGCTTATTTCAATCATTCTAAACAGTAACGGCATTAATTACCAGCAATAATAGACCCTTCAGAGGATACAGCCAAATGCAGGTAATTCTGTCTCACAACATCTGCCATCATCTGTGTTGCTTGGATTCAAAATATTCTGTTCAAAAATGTAACTTATTTTATTTTCAGAACACTGACCTCATTTTGACAAAAACACACTTTGATTTGGCCATGGGTCAATAGGGTTCAAGTATCATGATCTGTTTATGTATTGTGTTTGAAGAAACTGTTTCTTTTATGAAAGATCTATTTCTGGAATGCTTTTATTTTTCAGTGATACTAAGGGAGATTATAAATAATTTTTTCTTATGGTAAATATTTTCATACAAATGGATCTAAATAAAAATAATGAAAAATAAAGATTTAAAAAATCATGGCTTTGTATCAAATTTTACTGTTAAAGATTAACTTGACCATTACTTAAGTTTAAGTATTAGTGAGTTATTTGACCTACTTGATATGTTAAAGTGACACATTACATAAATACCACTTTCATTGCCACTATTCAGATTTAAAGAAGGCTGGATTTATACTACAGTGTTTTACTCTGAAGCTCTGAAGATTTTGTATGTCAGAGTTATATAATCTCTGAATTGTTTATCTGAAATGCAAATGATTTCTCTATAACAATTAGCTAATATATTGTAAAGCAATTATCCTTCAATAAAAAATAAATTTAAAAAATTGCTAATATAAATTCATGGAAGTTATTTTAACAAAGCTATACCAGGATACTTTCTACATATTTATATTAATTATTAAGCAAAAATAAGATGAAACTCAGATTCCCTTTATATAGTTGAAAAATGAAATGAGCTATTAATGTTACAATTTAAAATCAATGTGAACAAATTATTATGCCTAGGACAATGCTAGTAATTTATTTAGAAAACAATGCAATGTTATTTCCTATGTTTCATGATGGCTTCAATTGGAACACATTTCTTGTTTTAAAAGAAATTACACAATCATAGTCTCTTTATAAAAAATGTTTGGTAGTAAGGTGCATTTAAATATCAAAGAATGAACTGATTGCACATTTACCAAATGTCCTTGTAATTAAAATCTATGAAGTAAAGAAGTCTCAGTACATAAAGTCCAAGACAAGTCACTGTCTGGTGTTGGGTTGAACCCAGTATTTCTTCAATTTATTTAAGATGAAACCCCAGATTAGGGTGCCCTAACAACAAAGTCAAAGTTAATTAGCCTTAACTAACAGACAAGTAGTAAACTGCTCGAGGTCAGCTCCACCCTCAAGAAAGTGGACATTAGTGAGAAGTTTTAAAGCACTGTCTGTTTTTATAGGCAGTGCAGGGAAAGGCTAAGCCAATAAAATGTAATGGTTCCAGTCTATATTTTAATAGTAACTTCCAAAAAACAGAACACTTCCCTTAGATTTGAAGGCAAAGCCCTGTACCCAGCTAAAAATGATCCTTGAACATAGAAAATTGCTATCATTTTATTTTCATCCTGAACACTGAATGTAACAAGTGAAATAGCAGTCAAACACATACCAGTCATTGGCTTTCTTGGATAGGACCACTCATGCCTTGGGCCACATAGAGACCCCCCACATGGACCACCTTATGGTCCCTCAGTTTACCCATTAGGTAAATCATTAGAGGCTCCCATTGGTCTGTTTGGTAGGAAGAAAGAAAAACCAATCTAAGAATCTTGGGATGCTGTTGGGAAATGTTAGGCTTGAGCAGCTGTAGTCAATTACGGCTTCATTTTCTCTCCGGTCGTCTTTGGTTGCATGCCATAACTGCACAGGGCATTGAGGTTTATGGCTCTAAAATAGCCTTGTCATTTTGTGAAGCCTAACAGAGCAAAGAGGTTTGATAAATGGTTAAAAAAAAAAAAGTTGCTTTGAAAGCTGTTTCAATCAGATTTGTTTTCTGGTTTTTGTTTTTTTTTCAGAATCCCAATAGTCCTCAGGCATCTAGGAAATAAACATTGATGGGACAAAACATAAAATAAAAACTTTAAAAATTCATGCCTTGCTTTGTTTACAAGGTCTGCATGCTATGGTAAATTAATCTAATAAATGGTTTACTTATTTACTCTTAGAAAGAGAACTTACTTGGAACACTAGAGCAAAGATGTTATAAATTGGTCATGAAGAAGATATGGGCTGCAACACCACAGGACTTGAAATTTTTCATTTTATTCCCATATAGAAATACTACTTTTTTTACTGATATATTTTTAATTTATGTCATTACTTAAGAGAAAAATATTTATAAAATGAATTTTATTGCAATTACATCTGTTCCAGTGCCAGTGGGCCCATCAGCTGATAAACACTGTTGAATACTTACAGTGGGAAAGAAAGGTGGAGAGGTCTATTAAGAGCCAGTGCTTTATAGAGTCATTTACTTAACTTACTAATAAGTATACATATCTAAACATGTTTCACTTTATTGAAAAGAAATCACGTGGAATTCTGGAAGCCAATGACTTGAAAAATTTCTGCTAATTTACAGCAGACGGCAGAAGCAACAGGGCATTTTCCCGCTAGTGTTCAATGTAATTGCCACAGTGATGGGATTCAGATTCTGTTCCATGTGAAATTTGTCTTTCATCCAATCAACGCAAACAACTAATGCACTGCAAGGTATATTATACTCCATCCACTTCCCAATAAAGTCAGTGGTGTCCAATCAGACACCTATTGTTAGCAGAGAATCTGAAATTGATACAATCATCACATTGATCCAAAGTTGTCAATCATTCTACATCTGTACTTCCTCCTTTCTCGTCCCTCAGAATATATAGATTCCAATGGATATTGTCATGCTTATTCCAATTTTTAGAAACCAATAGTGGAAATCATAGGTTTTTCAAATTATTGGTATATGTAATTTTTAAAATGTTTCAAATATTTATTTTTTCAACTTGGCATTTAATACTTTGAAAAGTGTCATTCACTTTCCATTGAAAACTGATTTTACCTTCATCTGATGTATTTTATTTATTTCTTTTTAAAGTACTGAAGCCTATGCTACATCATAAAGTCTTATGAGTTATAAAGATATCTTGACATTCAATTTTTTCTATTGTATTTGTCTATATATATGCTACAAAACTAAAACCTATTATGTCTATAATTTTTGTAAGAAATTATTCACTAGAGATTTATGTTTTCCTACTATAAACTCATTAGGGTTTTCAAATGAGTAGACTGAAAGCTTCTTAAAGGCAGGGACATGAATTTTATGAACTTTGCAATCATAATCCTAAATATTCCCAATATCTTGGCATCATACTACATAATGGAAGAATAAGACATCTGTGTTAAGTAAACATCTCCTTTAAAGACACTTCCTTCTGAAGATGTCTGAGTTTATTATTCACTATGTTTACATTTACCTTCTCACAGTTTAGTGGTGTCTGTCAGTTCCTTAAAAGTCAAATGATGTCAGGGCACTGCTTGTAGAAAATTAATAGATTAAACATTGAAAATATCAAGTCCTAATATGGTAATAGAATCTTTCAAATACTTCTCTAGTCTTTTGGCAGTGTGAATGAAGTACAACTTTTATTCACATTTCAGCCCCCATCTAATTAACTGTCCTGTATCATTTATAGTTGAACAATTTTGTCCATGTATTATAGTATGGTTATAAAATTATTTTCTTAGATGTTCTCTTATGCCCATCAAAATAATACCTAGTGATCTAGGAAACCACATGCAAATAATTAGAACACAGTTCCGAGCGATATATTTAGTAAAGTAGACCAAGTTCACAATGATATTAAGGTTGAGATGAATATTTAAATATATTTTGTGCTGAACTGAAACATAAAAATAGGAAAAAAGAATGTGGATCAGGAATGTCAAATTTATATATTTGAGTAATAGGAGAAATTTCTGAAATCTCATCTGTAAAGAAGTGCATTCAATATTTCACTAAGATTGTTTACAATAATTTATTAAACAAAGATAATTAAGCCAATGTGTAACTTGATTATAGAAATGAATGTGTTTTTATATCTGTGTCACAAATAGAAAGATAATTACCATTTCTCAGATTCTGATTTCCCCACCCTGAACTCCAGTTGCTGTTTGTTACAAAAATGGTAGCTAAGAATGTATATATATATATATATTCTTATATTGACACATACATACACATCATTGTGCATATCAATGACATGGGGAGCAGATGCCACCCATAGGATAAATGATGTCATTGCCATTTGAGTTACTAAGGTAGTAAACAGCGACAAAATTAGGTCATTACTGACCAGGGCTATGCACATGTGACAAAATTGTTTCACAAAGGGAAGAATTGTAGCACCTGTTTATAGAGTTGCTATTAATATTCATATATCCACCCAGAAAATCATATGTAACCAGATGGATGAAATTTGAAACCTGTCAAAGCACAATTTCTTAATTGCTTTAAATAAAACATTCCTGCAGTTGGTGGAGAAGCAATTAGATGCTTGCTGTATTCATTACCATCTTCCAGTGTCACAGTCCTCATAATTAGGAAAACTAATATGCAGGATATCCATCACAACATTGGTGATTGATACCAAACCCAACTTTCAAGTCTTCAGTAACAGTTGTAGAAAATACAGATATGCCTAGTACCACAAAGTTAAGTAAATGATATTTAATTTTTCATAGTTTTTAATGTGTAGGTAGAAAATTTCAGACCTGGAAATTATATTAGATAGTATATTAATTGGAGGAGGAAATGCAACTCACTATAGTATTCTTGCCTGGAGAATCCCACAGACAGAGGAGACTGGTGGGCCACAACCCATGGGGTCACAGAGTCGGACACAACTTAAGCAATTTAGTATGCAAACACAGTATATTAATTAGACTTACAATATAATTAGGCTTACTTGAAACTTATATATTGAGAAATTTGTATCTTTCTAACCAGAATGTTCTATATTATGTCCATAAGACTTTTGTTAATCTTTGCTTAGTGGCAAAATAATAATATAGCCATATTATGATGTGGTTAATAGAATGAGTTTAAATCTTATAAATGTTTCTATTAATACTTTTAAAATAATTATTTGATTTAGTCATGTTTTAGTTATCAGATGTCAATCTTGTAAAAATGACTCAGAGAATCAATCAATCTTCGTATCTTCATTATAGTCTCTGTCTGCCTCTCTCTAATAACAAATCAAAGTTAAATAAAATAAAAAATTTTGTAAATATGGAAACTAAATAGTGATTACAAGGCTGAAAGCAATGGACATGATATGTGCTTTCCAAGAGCTTGCTTGAAAATTGCTTTAAAGGTTAAATACAGTAAACTTCAGCAAATTTAAAATTATATAGAATTTTGAGTTAATTAGATCAATTAATTTATAAAGAATATATGTATTTAGAATATTAGAAGTCTACAAATTATAAATGCTGGAGAGGGTGTGGAGAGAAGGGAATCCTTCTGTACTGTTGGGGAGAATCTACATAGATGCAGCTACTGTGGAGAACAGTTTGTGTGTGTGCTAAGTCACTTCAGTTGTGTTTGACTCTTTGTGACCCTATGGACTGTAGCCCACCAGGCTCCTCTGTCCATGGGAGTCTCCAGGCAAGAATACTGGAGTAAGTCGCCATGCCCTCTTCCAGGGGATCTTCCCGACCCACGGATTGAACCTGTGTCTCTGTGTCTCCTGCAATGGCAGGTGGGTTTTTTTACCACTAGCACCACTGGAGAATCAAGGAAAACAGTATAGAGGCTCCTTAAAAAACTAATAATAGAGTTAGCATTTGATCCAGCAATGCTACTCCTGGGCATAAATCCAGAGATAAATGTAATTTGAAAAGATAAATGCACCCCAATGTTCACAGCAGCACTGTTTACAATAGCCAAGACATGGAAGCAAATAAGAGTTTGTTAATAGATGATTGGATAAAGACGTGATATATATACACAGTGGAATATTACTCTCCCATAAAAAAGAATGAAATAACACCATTTGCAGCAGTATGGATGGACCTAGGGATTATCATAACAAGTGAAGTAACTCAAAGAAAGGCAAATACTATATGATATTGCTTATACCTAATCTAAGAAAATGATACAAATTAGTTATTCACAAAATAGATATAGACTCAGATATAGAAAATAATCTTATAGTTACAAAAGGGGAAGGATTTGGATAAAATAGGAGTTTGGTATTAAAATATACACACTACTATATAATAAAATAGATAATTAACAAGGAGGTACTGTATAGCACAGGGAACTAGTCTCAACATCTTTTCAGTTCAGTTCAGATCAGTTCAGTTGCTCAGTCGTGTCCGACTCTTTGAGACCCCATGAATCGCAGCACGCCAGGCCTCCCTGTCCATCACCAACTCCCGGAGTTCACTCAGACTCACATCCATTGAGTCAGTGATGCCATCCAGCCATCTCATCCTCTGTCGTCCCCTTCTCCTCCTGCCCCCAATCCCTCCCAGCATCAGGGTCTTTTCCAATGAGTCAACTCTTCGCATGAGGTGGCCAAAGTACTGGAGTTTCAGCTTTAGCATCATTCCTTCCAAAGAAATCCCAGGGCTGATCTCTTTCAGAATGGACTGGTTGGATCTCCTTGCAGTCCAAGGGACTCTCAAGAGTCTTCTCCAACACCACAGTTCAAAAGCATCAATTCTTCAGTGCTCAGCCTTTAGTAACCTATAATGGAAGAAAATATATATATATTGTTTAGTTGCCAAGACTTGTTTGACTCTTTAGCGACCCCATGAACTGTAGCTCATAAGGTTACTCTGTCCATGGGATTTCCCAGGCAAGAATACTGGAGTGAGTTGCCATGTCTTACTCATACACACACACACACACATGCACACACACACACACACACACACACACACACACAAAACAGAATCATTTTCCTTTATGCTAGAACTAACACAACATTGTAAATCAACTATATTTCAATAAAATTTAAGAAATAAATTATTAGGAAACATGAAAAGAATATAAGAATAAACTTGAAAGTGTTTAATTTATTAAACATATTAAATAGAACAAATTTTAATTACCTGGAAAATAAATGAAAATATCTATAAAATCTTGAAATCTGTAAAATTGAATTAATAATTGTAGATAGCTTTATAAAGTAGTCTCTGAAACTATGAGAGATATTAAAAAATATATGCTAAACTTTTAAACAGTCTCTGCATCTAGACATGTTTTTATGAGTATTCATAAAAATTTTCAAAGAAATACTTATTTCTGTTGAGTCACAACCTATTCATCAGTGCCTATATATTAGACTATGTCAACAACACAATAAATTGTCAGCCTTAATTTACTAAATGGCTGCTGCTGCTGCTGCTAAGTTGCTTCAGTTGTGTCTGACTCTGTGCCACCCTGTAGACGCCAGCCCACCAGGCTCCCCTGTCCATGGGATTCTCCAGGCAAGAACACTGGAGTGGGTTGCCATTTCCTTCTCCAATGCATGAAAGGAAAAGTGAAAGTGAAGTCACTCAATCATGTCTGACTCTTAGCAACCCCATGGACTGGAGCCTACCAGGCTCCTCCATCCATGGGATTTTCCAGGCAAGAGTACTGGAGTGGATTGCCATTGCCTTCTCCACTAAATGGCTATATATCTCAAAAAAGAAATAAATATGGAAATAAATAATGATCCATGTTATAAAGTTACTAAAAGCCATGTTTCAGAAGCTGCAAAAATATCAAAAAGGAAATCTAAAGATCCTTTTCATTTGTGAAAAGGGACACAAAACCTAAAGCATGTACTCAACAAACCAAGGATAAGCAATATTCTCTCTGAAATTCAAAATTAGTGTGATACTGAGAAACAAGTCAGTAGCATATAGTATTTCAAGTAATTAAAGTGTAGAAAAGCTATATCACTTCAAGCTGCTAGAAAAGCATTTGATACATTTATTACATTTTTTGATTCTAAAACACAAAATAAAAGATGTCCATCAGCAGATGAATGGATAAGAAAGCTGTGGTACATATACACAATGGAGTATTACTCAGCCATTAAAAAGAATACATTTGAAGCAGTTCTAATGAGGTGGATGAAACTGGAGCCTATTATACAGAGTGAAGTAAGCCAGAAGGAAAAACACCAATACGGTATACTAATGCATATATATGGAATTTAGAAAGATGGTAACAATAACCCTGTGTACGAGACAGCAAAAAAGACAGTGATGTATAGAACAGTCTTATGGACTCTGTGGGAGAGGGAGAGGGTGGGAAGATTTGGGAGAGTGGCATTGAAACATGTAAAATATCATGTATGAAACGAGGTGCCAGTCCAGGTTCAATGCATGATACTGGATGCTTGGGGCTAGTGCACTGGGACAACCCAGAGGGATGGTATGGGGAGGGAGGAGGGAGGAGGGTTCAGGATGGGGAACACATGTATACCTGTGGCGGATTCATTTTGATATTTGGCAAAACTAATACAATTTTGTAAAGTTTAAAAATAAAAACAAAACAAAAAAAAGAAAATTCCTATATATCATATGCATGTTAAAAGTTTCTTTCTAAACTGTCAAGATTATTTTTATTGTGACTAACTTTAGCTGGTCAAATTAAAATAAAGAGCAAGTCAATGATACTATCTATCATTATGATTACTTGATATTGTTCTGAGTGTAAAGTCAATACTAGAATCTAAAACAAAAGATACAAAAAAAGTGGAGACTAGAAAAAAAAGGAATTCGGGGAAAATTGAGATTTACTCAGCTGGCCATTTACCTCTTTCAAATTTCTAGAGTCTGTGAGTATACCTGTACATAACAGTGGATAAAATGTAAAGTAATATAATAATGTTACTTGTAAAATTCAGATTACTGAAACTTAATTGTTTGATCTGTGTATGCTCCTATTCTACATTCTAATGTTTTAAATTGTGATTAAGAATTTTTTAATTTGATGTTAATTGCTTGCATGCTCTTTTGGTAATTTTACTTTGTAAAAGTGATTTTGATCTGAATATTGCACTGAAAGGCAAGCAAAGGCCAAAGCATTCAAAATGTCTCACAAATGAATTTCTAAAATTGAGCCCCCAAATATAACACGATTTGTTGCTGTTTAAGCAATACATGACTCTGAGCAAACCCATGGACTGTAGCACACCAGCCTCCTAGGTCCTCCAGTATGTCCCAGACTCAGTTCAGTTCAGTTGAGTCATTCAGTCATGTCTGAACTTTGAGACCCCATGCACTGCAGCAGGCCAGGGTTCCCTGTCCATCACCAACTCTTGGAGCTTGCTCAAACTCATGTCCATCAAGTCAGTGATGCCATCCAACCATCTTATCCTCTGTTGTCCCCTTCTCCTCCTACCTTCAGTCTTTCCCAGCATCAGGGTCTTTTCCAATGAGTCTGTTCTTCACATCAGGTGGACAAAGTATTAGAGTTTCAGCTTCAGCACCAGTCATCCCAATGAATATTCAGGACTGATTTCCTTTAGGATGGACTGGTTGGGTCTCCTTGCAGTCCAAGGGATTCTCAAGAGTCTTCTCCAACACATCAGTTCAAAAGCATCAATTCTTTGGCCATCAGCTTTCTTTATAGTCCAGTTCTCACATCCATACATGACTACTGGAAAAACCATAGCTTTGACTAGACAGACCTTTGTCAGCAAAGTAATGTCTCTGCTTTTTAATATTCTGTCTAGGTTGGTCATAGCTTTTCTTCCAAGGAGCAAGAGACTTTTAATTCCATGGCTGCACTCACCATCTGCAGTGATTTTGGAGCCCAAGAAAATAGTCTCTCACTGTGTCCATTGTCCAATCTATTTGCCATGAAGTGATTGGACTGGATGCTGTGATCTTTGTTTTCTGAATGTTGAGTTTTAAGCCAACTTTTTCACTCTCCTCTTTCACTTTCATGAACAGGCTCTTTAGTTCTTCTTTGCTTTCTGCCGTAAGAGTGGTGTCATCTGTGTTTCTGAGGTTATTGATATTTCTCTTAGCAATCCTGTGCTTGTGCTTCATCCAGCTTGTGCTTCATCCAGCTTGGCATTTTACATGATGTACTCTGCATGTAAGTTAAATAAGCAGGATGACAATATATAGCCTTGATGTATTCCTTGCCTGATTTGTAACCAAGCTGTTGTTCCATATCCAGTTCTAACTGTTACTTGTTGACCTTCATGCAGATTTCTCAAGAGGCAGGTCAGGTGGTCTGGTGTTTCCATCTCTTGAAGAATTTTACAGTTTATTGTGATCCACATAGTCAGAGGCTTTGGCATAATCAATAAAGCAGAAGTTTCTCTGGAGCTCTCTCACTTTTTCAATGATCCAATGGATGTTGGCAATTTCATCTCTGGTTCCTTTGTCTTTTCTAAATCCAGGTTGAACTTCTGGAAGTTCATGGTTTGTGTACTGTTGAGGCCTGGCTTGGAGAATTTTGAGCATTACTTTGAGATCATGTGGGATGAGTGCAATTTCAGTAGTTGAACATTCTTTGCCATTGACTGTCTTTGGGATTGGAATGAAAACTGATCTTTTCCAGTCCTGTGGCCACTGCTGAGTTTTCCAGTTTGCTGGAATATTGAGTGCAGCATTTCATATCATCATCTTTTAGGATTTGAAATAGCTCAACTGGAATTCCATCACTTCTACTAGCTTTGTTCATAGTGATGCTTCCTATGGCCCACTTGACTTCACATTCCAGGATGTTTGGCTCTAGGTGAGTGATCACACGATCATGGTTATCTTGATCATGAAGATGTTTTTTGTATAGTTCTTCTTTGTATCTTCCCACCTCTTCTTACTATCTTCTGCTTCTGTTAGGTCCAAACCATTTCTGTCTTTTATTGTGCCCATCTTTTCATGAAATGTTCCCCTGGTATCTCTAATTTTCTTGAAGATATCTCTAGTCTTCTCCATTCTATTGTTTTCCTCTATTTTTTTTGCATTGATCACTGAGGAAGGCTTTCTTATCTCTCCTTGCTATTCTTTGGAACTCCGCATTCAAATGGGTAGACCTTTCCTTTTCTCCTTTGTATTTTGCTTCTCTTCTTTTCTCAGCTATTTGTAAGGCCTCTTCAGACAACCATTTTGCCTTTTCGCATTTCTTTTTCTTGGGGATGGTCTTGGTCACTGCCTTCAGTACAATGTCATGAACCTCTTTCCATACTTCTTCAGGCACTCTGTCTATCAGATCTAATCCCTTGAATCTATTTGTCACTTCTACCGTATAATCATAAGGGGTTTGATTTAGGTCATACCTGAATGGTCTAGTGGTTAACCCTACTTTCTTCAATTTAAGTCTGAATTTGGCAATAGGAAGTTCATGATCTGAGCTACAGTCAGCTTCTGGTCTTATTTTTTCTGACTGTATAGAGCTTCTTCATCTTTGGCTGCAAATATACTCAATCTGATTTTAGTATTGACAATCTGGTGATGTCCATGTGTAGAGTCTTCTCCTGTGTTTCTGGAAGATGGTGTTTGCTATGACCAATGCGTTCTCTTGGCAAAACTGTTAGCCTTTGCCCTGCTTCATTTTGTACTCCAAGGCCAAATTTGCCTGTTACTCCAGGTATCTCTTGATTTTGTACTTTTGCATTCCAGTCCCCTATAATGAAAAAGACATCTTTTTTACGGTGTTAATTCTAGAAGGTCTTGTAGGTCTTCATAGAACCATTCAACTTCAGCTTCTTCAGCATTACTGGTTGGAGCATAGACATGTATTACTGTGATATTGAATGGTTTGCCTTGGAAACGAACAGAGATCATTCTGTCATTTTTCAGATTGCATCCAAATACTGCATTTTGGACTCTTTTGTTGACTATGAGAGCTATTCCATTTCTTCTAAGGGATTCTTGCCCTCAATAGTAGATATAATGGTCATCTACCATATAATGGTCTATAATGTTCATCTGAGTTAAATTCACCCATTCTAGTCTGATTCTTAAAATGTCAACGTTCTCTCTTGCCATCTCCTGTTTGTGTGTTAGTCACTCAGTCATGTTCAACTCTTTGCGATCCCAATGACTGTAGTCCACCAGGTTCCTCTGTCCATGGGATTTTCCAGGCAAGGATATGGGAGTGGGTTGCCATTTCCTTCTCCAGGAGATCTTCCTGACCCAGGGATTGAACCCAGGTCTCCTGCATTGCAGGCATATGTTTTACCATCTGAGCTACTAGGAAAACCCAATCTCCTGTTAGACCTCTTCCAATTTACCTTGATTCTTGGACCTAACATTCCAGGTTCCTATGCAATATTATTCTTGCAGCATCGGGCTTACTTCCAACACCAGTCACATCCACAACTGGGTGTTGTTTTTGCTTTGGCTCCATCTCTTCATTCTTTCTGGAATTATTTCTCCACTCTTCTCCAGTAACATATTGAGCACATACCAACCTGGGGAGTTCATCTTTCATGTCATGTAGGGCCACCCAAAAAGGAAGGGTCATGATGGAAAGTTCTGACAAAACGTGGTCCACTAGAGAGGGCAATGGCAAACAATTTCAGTATTCTTCTCTTGAGAACCCAATGAACCGTATCTCTCAGATTCAGTGCAGTTCAGTCACTTAGTCATGTCCAACTTTTTGCGACCCCAAGAATTGCAGCACGCCAGGCCTCCCTGTCCATCACCGACTCCCGGAGTTCACTCAGACTCACGTCCATTGAGTCAGTCATCTCATCCTCTGTCGTCCCCTTCTCCTCCTGCCCCCATCCCTCCCAGCATCAGAGTCTTTTCCAATGAGTCAATGGAAAAGCTGAGGTGGCCAAAGTACTGGAGTTTCAGCTTTAGCATCAGTCTTTCCAATAACACCCAGGACTGATGTCCTTTAGGATGGACTGGTTGGATCTCCTTGCAGTCCAAGGGATTCTCAAGAGTCTTCTCCAAGGCCACAGGTCAAAAGCATCAATTCTTGGGGGCACAGCTTTCTTCACAGTCCAACTCTCACATTCATACACGACTACTGGAAAAACCATTGCCTTGACTAGACAGACCTTTGTTGGCAAAGTAATGTCTCTGCTTTTTAATATGCTCTCTAGGTTGGTTATAACTTTCCTTCCAAAGAGTAAGTGTCTTTTAATTTCATGGCTGCAATCACCATCTGCAGTGGTTTTGGAACCCCAAAAAATAGAGTCTGACACTGTTTCCACTGTTTCCCCATCTATTTCCCATGAAGTGATGGGACCAGATGCCATGATCTTCATTTTCTGAATGTTGAGCTTTAAGCCAACTTTTTCACTTTCCTCTTTCACTTTCATCAAGAGGCTTTTGAGTTCCTCTTCGCTTTCTGCCATAAGGGAGATGTCATCTGCATATCTGAGGTTATTGATATTTCTCCCAGAAATCTTGCTTCCAGCTTGTGCTTCTTCCACCCCAGCATTTCTCATGATGTAATCTGCATAGAAGTTAAATAAACAGGGTGACAATATACAGCCTTGACTTACTCCTTTTCCTATATGGAACCAGTCTGTTGTTCCATGTCCAGTTCTAACTGTTGATTCCTGACCTGCATACAGGTTTCTCAATAGGCAGGTCAGGTGGTCTTGTATTTCCATCTCTTTCAGAATTTTCCACAGTTTATTATGATCCACATAGACAAAGACTTTGGCATAGTCAATAAAGCAGAGGTAGATGTTTTTCTGGAACTCTCTTCCTTTTTCCATGATCCAGCAGATGTTGGCAATTTGATTTCTGGTTCCTCTGCCTTTTTTAAAATCAGCTTGAACATCTGGAAGTTCACGGTTCATATATTGCTGAAGCCTGGCTTGGAGAATTTTGAGCATTACTTTACTAGCGTGTGAGATGAGCGCAATTGTGTGGTAGTTTGAGCATTCTTTGACATTGTCTTTCTTTGGGATTGGAATGAAAACTGACCTTTTCCAGTCCTGTGGCCACTGCTGAGTTTTCCACATTTGCTGGCATATTGAGTGCAGCACTTTCACATCATCATCTTTCAGGATTTGAAATAGCACAACTGGAATTCTACCACCTCCACTAGCTTTGTTCATACTGATGCTTTCTAAGGCCCACTTGACTTCACATTCCAGGATGTCTGGCTCTAGGTGAGTGATCACACCATTGTGATTATCTTGGTTGTGAAGATCTTTTCTGTACAGTTCTCCTGTGTATTCTCGCCTCCTCTTCTTAGATAGCTCAAATTCATATTCATTGGGTGCATAATGCTATCTAACCATCTCATCCTCTGCTGCTCCCTTCTCCTTTTGCCATCAATCTTTTCCAGCATCAGTGTTTTTCCCAGTGAGTCGACTCTGCATATCAGGTGGCCAACGTTTTGCATCTTCAGCTTCAGCATCAGTCCTTCTAATGAATAGTCAGAATTGATTTCTTTTAGTATTAACTGGTTTGATTTTCTTGCAGTCCAATGGATTCTCAAGAGTTTTCCCCAGCACCACAATTCAAAACCATCAATTATTCAGTGTGCAGCCTCCTTTATGGTCCAACTCTCACATCTGTACATGATTACTGGAAAAATCATAGCTTTGAGTGGAAGGACTTTTGTCAGAAAAATGTCATCTCTGCTTTTTAATGTGCTGTCTGGGTATGTCATAGCCTTCCAAGGAGCAAGTGTCTTTTCATTTCATGGCTGCAATTGTTGTCTGCAATGATTCTGGAGTTTGAGAAAATAAACTTCGTCACTCTTTCCACTCTCCCACTTCTGCTTGCCATGAATGATATTATATCCTATGAAATTTTTAAAAATCAGTAAGGCCTTAAAATTTGCAAGAATGTTGAATATTAGATGCATAAAGTTTAAGAGGATTTTCTATGTGCCAGTAATAATCAGTTTTTAAAATCATGAGAAAAAAAACTATACTTTGAAAGCAACAGAACAATAGTATACCAGCTGCTGCTGCTAATTCACTTCAGTCGTGTTCGACTCTGTGCAACCCCATAGATGGCAGCCCACCAGGCTCCGCCAACCCTGGGATTCTCCAGGCAAGAACACTGGAGTGGGTTGCCATTTCCTTCTCCAATGCATGAAAGTGAAAAGTGAAAGGGAAGTCGCTCAGTCGAAAATGAAGACTCTTAGCGACCCCATGGCCTGCAGCCTACCAGGCTCCTCCGTCCAGGGGATTTTCCAGGCAAGAGTACTGGAGTGGGGTGCCATTGCCTTCTCCGTAATATGCCAGAAAAATTCTAAAAAGAAATATGTGGAGCCCATATGTAAAATATACAGAATCAAAATGTTATTTATAAATCTATAAATCAAGAGACATCTTGCAATGGTTGTACAAGGATTCTTGAGGAAATGGAAAGCAAACACAAATTTCCTACATTCAGAAGCAACTTAATAGCTAAAACTGAAAAAAGGAACAGAATTTCTTACTCTTCAGTTCTGAGGGGGTAAATGATCTGAAATAATGGTGGAGAAGCAGGTAATGGTTGTAATGAAAACTTTGTAGTTTTTTCATGAGCAGTGGATTTCATTGAGAATTTAAAGTAGGAACAACATAGATAGATTTTTAATTTTTAAAAGGATCACTGCCTGCTGCATAAAGAATTCATTGAGAGGCAGAGTGATCAATTAGGATGTTCCTTCAATTGTTAAAGAGAAAAATGATAGGAATTTGGACCAGAGATCAGCCATGAAAAATGAGAAAAGAAAGTATTTAGAAAGTACTTAGATAGTAGAACATATAGAAATTGGTGGTTGCTTAGTAAGAAATAGGGAATTGATGGGAATGCCTCCCATTATTCTGGCTTAAGTATTTGGGAGTATATCTCCCTGATGAAACAAGAAACACTGAAATGGAAAATTTGAGGGAGAAAAAAAAATCAATTCAATTTTAGATACGCTGTGTTTGGAATATTTGTGAAGGGTTAGGGGAAGAATTGAGTAAGAAATTAGATATATTTATTTTGGTGATCCGACCTGAAATATAGATTCCAGAATTGATAGCAACAGACAAATTTGAATTTTACTTATAATGAAGAAAAGTATACCAATTATCTAATCCTGAGTTGCTCTATTTGAAAGACAGTAAAATAAGCCAGAAAGAGAGTCCCAGAATGGAGAACCAATAAAGAAGGAGGAAAACCAAAAACACATTGTTGGCCTCACAGAAGCTAAGAGTTGAAAATATTTCAGAAAGAAGAGAGGGATTGATTAGGAAGGATATTGCTGAATTATCAAGTACAATAAAATTATGAAATAAAACAGTACATTTCATATGGTCACCTGGAAATCATTGATATAGTTATTGAAAAGAAAGCTTTGGTGGAATCCTAGGAATAAAAAACAAATTTAAGTGGTTTGTGATAGAAGTAGGTTGTAAGAAAATTAATAGACAACTTTTGAGAAATAAAGAAGGATCATTTTTACATAGCAGAATTTAAGAGATGTGGTGAGCCAAAATTTTTGAAAAAAGAAGATGTTAAGGTGTGTTTATGGTTGTAATAGTAGTAGCATCTGGAGTCCCCCAAAAATCTTAGCTATGATGACTATCATGAGAAGAATTTATAATATATTGAAACACAGTATGAGATTATAATGAAAGCAGTGTGATACAGACCAAAGATTCCTGTTAGATTTTCTTGAAAAATCTTTTCTTGAAAAACATCCTATTACCCTACTACATAAAATAATTTAAAACATGCTAAAATAAACAATACATACCAATGAAAAAGTGCATGTATCATACTTTCAGGAAATATTGATTTACCTCCTACTGTGTGCTAGGTAGCCTTGTAAGAGTTGAGAATATAGTAGTAAGCCAACCTTGGAATGCGCTCCTGTAGCTTATACTCTAGTTCAGGGAGACAGCTTTATAAACAAGATTCCTAAGTAAAGGATATCATTTGTTATGATATGGAGAAAAATAAAGCAGGAAAAAAAAAAAGATAAGAATTGGAGGAGGGCAGATTTTGAAGAAAAATGGCCAGAGAAAGCCTTTAAAAGGAAGGTGAAATTTGAGACAAAACTAAAAGTATTCCGAGAAATGAGCCATGAGTTTATCTGAAAATGATCAAAAAAACAAAAGCAAAAAGCCATACTTCCTAATATATAACCATGTCTGGAGTGTTTAGAGAAAATAAGACCAGTGTATCTGGAATGGGGCTTCCCAGGTCGTGCTAGTAGTAAAGGATCCACCAGCCAGTGCAGGAGATGTAAAAGACGCGGGCTCAATCCCTGGGTCAGGAAGATCCCCTGGGGTAGGAAATGGCAACCTTCTCCATATTCTTGCCTTGAAATTTCCATGGGCAGAGGAGCCTGGTGGGCTACAGTCCAAGGAGCCGCAGAGAGTTGGACATGACTTACCAACCAAGTACAACAACAACAACATCTGCAATAGAATGAGCAAGGGGAGAAGGTCGGTGTTGAGGTCAGAGGAAGCGAGAGCAAGCGGGTTAGGTATATGGAGATTATGCAGGGCTACCTTAGACCATTGTAATTACCTCAACTTGCCCCCAGTAACAGGGAAAGTGTGAGAAAGTGATCAGATTCTGAGTAAACATACAAATTTCAAAGTGGAGCTAGCAGGATTTGCTGAGTGATTTCACCTAAAGGGTTAGGGACTTCCCTGGTCACTCAGAAGGTAAAGAATCTGCCTGCAGTGCAGGAGACCTGGATTCAATCCCTGTGTCAGGAAGATACCCTGGAGAAGGGAACGGGACCTACTCCAGTATTTTTGCCTGGAGAATTCCATGGAGAGAGGAGCCTGGTGGGCTATAATCCATGGGCTCGTAAAGAATCGAACACGATTGAGTGACTAACACCTCACCTCACCGTCACCTAAAGGGATAGGATGAGTAAAAGAGGATTCCTAGTTTCAAGGCCAGAAAGCATGAGTGGTGGCATGGGGCTGTGGTTAAGCTCACAGTCTCAGGAGGAAGACTGTCAGGATTTGTAATTCTTGCTCAATCATTGTTATGGCCTTGGACAGGTTATTTATCTCTTACCTCCTCAATTACTTCATATGTGAAATTGGGGCATATCCATACTTATCTCAAAGAATTGTTATGAGGCTTAAGCTGATTCATAGTTTCAAACTATTTACATCAGAGTCTGACCCACAATAACAACTTAGGCAGGACTCTGGAAGGAGTATTTTGGGGGTTGATTAGAAGGTAAATTCTGGGTTCTTTACATTAGAATTACTAGGTATATACATGGAGATGTCAAGGCAGTTAGATGTGTAAGTATACAGATTTGGAGTACAAAAGAAATATCCAAACTAGAAAGTTAATTTGTGAGGCATCAGTGTAGAGATGGAATTTAAATCACAATTTAGAGAAGGGAAAAAATGCATCAACAGACAAGAGACCTTAATGTTCACAGGAGTGGAAGATGAGAAAGAAATGGGAAAGTGGCACAATCAAGCACAAAGAACATCCAGGAGTGTAGAGTGCCCTGAGTTATCAGCTGAATTAAATGCTCCTGATGATCAAGAAAAGCAAGGACAAAAAAATTATATGCATTGGATTTAGCAATGCATTCATCACTAATGTTCTAGTTGAAAGCTGCCAAAATATCATGGTGGAGACCAAACAAGATTGGAGTAGCCTTAAAGAAGAGTAGGAGTGGAGAAACAGAAGATACTCTAATGAATATAGGCTTTTAAAAAAGATTTTCTGTAAAGAGAAGGCAAATATAAGCAGTAACTAGAGAAAGTCACAAGACAGTGTCTTTTGGGGTTTGTTTTTAGAATAAGGTCTATAACAGCAACTTTGTGGGTTTGTAGGAATTTTTTTCCGTAAAAAGGAAAAAAAAACTGGATTATGCAAGAAAGAGGAGAGACAATTTCTAGAGCAAGGTCCTTAAGAAGAAAGAAGAGATGAGATTTAATGGCAGGTTTCACTTTCCTTAGGCTCATGGATAATTCATCCTTGATAATAGAAAAGAAGATAAAAGCAAGTGAGTAGGTAGATAATACTAGAAGCATGTGAAAAATAACTTAATTGATTCAATTTCCCAAGTGAATTGAGAAACAAGGAAAGAGCATGAGAAAGAAGAAGGCAGAAAAATTGAAGATAGGAGATGTAAAGGTAGATGCTGATAATGGCAGGGTAGAAGATTTAAAATTGAGATTATATGGGATTTACAGTTACTGCCAATTAATTCTGGAAATGTATTATGGGAATAAGTGGGTGAAGTAGGACTGAGAACAACAATTATGGACCAGTGGCAGACTTTATTTTAGTGGGCTCCAAAATCACTGCAGATGGTGACTGCAACCATGATATTAATAGACACTTGCTCCTTGGAAGAAAAGCTATGACCAACCTAGATGACATATTAAAAAGCAGTGACATTATTTTGCTGACAAAGGTCCATGTAGTCAAAGCTATCATTTTTCTAGTAGTCATGTATGGATGTGAGTTGGACCATAAAGAAGGCTGAGCACCAAAGAAGTGCTGCTTTTGAACTGTGGTGTTGGAGAAGACTCTTGAGATTCCCTTGGATTGCAAGGAGATCTCACCAGTCCATCCTAAAGGAAATTGGTCTTGAATATTCATTTGACGGACTAGTACTGAAGCTGAAACTCCAATACTTTGGCCACCTGATGTGAAGAGCTGACTCATTGGAAAAGACCCTGATGCTGGGAAAGATTGAAGGCAGGAGGAGAAGGGGACGACAGAGGATGAGATGGTAGGATGGCATCACCGACTCAACGGACGTGAGTTTGAGCAACATCTGGGAGATGATGAAGAACAGGGAAGCCTAGCATGCTGCAGTCCATGGGGTCACAAAGAGTTGGACACAACAACAAAGACCATTAGAAGTATTAATAGAAGAATTAGAAGAATCATCTGTATGGGTGGTAGAATTAGCAAGAATTAAGACAGAAGTAGAATTGAAGAGAATGATAGTGAAACAAGTGTTAAATCTTCAGATGATAAAGGGATGTGATTCAGAATTCTGTAGGGATTTGCAAAACAGAGGGCTTTGGGTGAAGTACACTGATGGCATAAGATTCAGGTTGGATGTTTTTATGTAGGGAGGGAGAGAATGATTTGAAAACAGCATTAAGGATCAAGAATGCCCATGTTACCTGAGATGTTTGAGAAATAAACATTTACCACTTGATAGGTTTCAGAAGAAACTGTGTCTCCAGGCGGCTAACACATTGCTTTTAGAGAAAAATGGTCAAAAGCCTTTTATAAAAGAGGCTGAGTGGCTATTTAATTAAAAGTTGGGAAACTTTGATGGTTTAAAAAAATGGTTAAATATCTGTTTTTACCATACAGGTAAGTCAACTCCACAAAAATAAAATCATTGGCTGAAAAATCCAACATCTGGATTAATATTCAAGACATTTTTAAATGAGTAAGATTTTTTCTAGCACCAAAGCAGTGAAAATTACCAAATAGAAAAGATTCATAGTGTAATTCCCTAAAAAAACTGAGACTAATATTTAACATATATATAACAATAGCTTAATAGCCTTAATGGATATGATTCTTTAAAATGATTAAGAAAAAAAGCTGTAATGGAAAATTATATGCATAAAGTTCAAAGAATTTTCCAAAGATGACTGTATCTTTCTGTTTTGTTTGGTTTTCTGTTTTGTTTTACAAGTAGCACCATGATGGTATGGTGGTTAAGAGCTTGGTTTTAGAATCAAAACAGTTGTGGGAACAAGTTCCAATTCTGCCATTTATCTGCTGAGTGACCTCAGGCAACTTTTATAACTTCTTTAAGCTCTAACTTTCAGAAAAGGGAATGGCTACCCCACTCAAGAATTCTGGAGAATTCCATGAAAAGAGAGCCTGGCAGGCTATAGTCCAAAGGATCACAAACTGTTGGACAAGGCTGCGCAACTAACACTTCCACTTTTCAAGCTCCAACTACTTCACTGTAAAAAGACAAAAATAATACTACACTACTTACTTCATTTGCAAGTGCTAAATTTAAATAAGCTAAAGGCACAGTGCTTGGCACAAAGAAAGCATTGATTAAGCGTTAGTTATTGTTCTTACAATAGTGGTTGCTATTATTAATAGTAGCATTGATATTAGATATCTATGTATCCTACTCATTTTCTGTTCTTATAAAATGCTTTACAAATGTAGTCAACCAGTAAGGTTTTGCTAATTGAATAAGTTGGTATTCAATCCAGTCATCAAGTACATATATTAAACATTATCATTATCAAATTCTGTTCATTGCTTACTCAGAGATTGATGGACTCTAACCTAGTTTTGTTTAATTGTACCTAATGTGCTGTGGAATGAGAGTCTCTGATGGGTTCAACCTGAAATTGAGTGTAAGCCATACAAAATGAAAACAATAGAACAATTATACACTAACCACACTCTAGTCATATAAAATAGAAATCAATTAGAAACATAACATCTTGGATATCTGTCAGTTAAATATCCCACAAAACACAGAAATTTTCCAGAATTACTTCCACAGAAATCTTTAAGAAAGGATAAGTTATGAATGTGAAAAGAATTAGGGAGTCAAGAAGTGCCAGATTGGCAATGGAAAGAAGCCACCCTCACTCTCAGGACTGAGGGAACAAGGACAGAAAATGGTGACCTCAGAGCCCAGTGAAAGGTGAGCCCTAGAGGAGTACCATCGAACAGGAGATGTGCTCACTGATGGACCACAGGCAGAGTCACGGCACTGGCACAGGCAAGCGGTGAGGAAGAAAGACCCGAACCCCTTTCTCCTCCAGCTCCCCATTATTTGCCAGTACTTCCCATTCAGATCAGATCAGTCGCTCAGTTGTGTCTGACTCTTTGCGACCCCAGGAATTGCAGCATGCCAGGCCTCCCTGTCCATCCCCAACTCCCAGAGTTCACTCAGACTCATGTCCATCGAGTCAGTGATGCCATCCAGCCATCTCATCCTCTGTCATCCCCTTCTCCTCCTGCCCCCAATCCCTCCCAGCATCAGAGTCTTTTCCAATGAGTCAACTCTTCGCATGACGTGGCCAAAGGACTGGAGTTTCAGCTTTAGCATCATTCCTTCCAAAGAAATCCCAGGGCTGATCTCCTTCAGAATGGACTGGTTGGATCTCCTTGCAGTCCAAGAGACTTTCAAGAGTATTCTCCAACACCACAGTTCAAAAGCATCAATTCTTCGGTGCTCAGCCTTCTTCACAGTCCAACTCTCACATCCATACATGACCACAGGAAAAACCATAACCTTGACTAGACGAACCTTTGTTGGCAAAGTAATGTCTCTGCTTTTCAATATGCTATCCAGGTTGGTCATAACTTTCCTTCCAAGGAGTAAGCGTCTTTCAATTTCATGGCTGCAGTCACCATCTGTAGTGATTTTGGAGCCCAGAAAAATAAAGTCTGACACTGTTTCCACTGTTTTCCCATCTATTTACTTCCCATTGGCTGAACTTAAATGGAGGTCAGCCTTCATGGTTAGCCTCCCTGGGCACAGAATAGGACTGCAACAAAGAATGGATTTGGGAGTATGAACGTGTGGGGTTTTAACACAGTGTGGAAGAAAGCATAACAGACACTCAATGCCTAGTAAATACTGTTTCTCTACAGTTTTTCATTTTTCCTCATAATTTTTATTTGTACAACTGCCACAGGGAATGGTTAGCATTTTGTTATTCTGCAATTGTGAAGACTGTTGAGTTGAAATATGAGTAAATGGTGACACTGGCCACAATGAGTGGAACTTATACAAAGTTCTCATTTATTTCACATGAAGAGACTGGAATTTTTGACCTTGTTTTTTTTTTAGGCTCTCGAATAGTAATTTTGAATCCAGTCATGGTCAATAATAATATATTCATGTCTGACATGGAAAACTCTTTCTGTCAGTCATACCACTTCAGTTTCTAATCATCTCAACTGCATCTAAAGTGCTAACGTTCATAGAAAACAAACATCAGACTCAATAACCTTTATACTTAGACATATTCTAAGCAAATTATAGGGAAATTTTTTCTGCCTCTAACTTTCTCTTTTAGACAATAAAGACTGGACACAGAGTCTGAGTATTAATACCAGTGCTTTATTCTCTTGGAATATATGTAGGCAAATCAACTCAGAATGATACAGATTCTGGGTCTGTCTGAAAGAGAGCGAGTGAGCACTGTGTGTGTTTTTAAATGTTTTCTATTTTATATTCTTGGCTATATTCAAGGATATTTTATATTCTTGACTAAAGTGGGTAATGACTATACAATCTGCAAACCACTGTCTAATATATGTTTAATTAATATTGCATAAAAGGCTTGCTGCGGCTTTTTATGCAAATAGGACTATAAGTATATCTGTAGGTTTTCTTTTCTTTCCTACTTCTCCCTTTTAGAGTTTTGGTCTCCTGAGGTACAAAACTGAGCAACAAAATTACCTTAAAGAGGGTTTATGAATCACAAAGGAGAATTCTTTATGTACCTTGTTTCCATATGAAAGTGGTAACATTTGTGCATAAATGGCTTGCATCATTTTTTTATGAATTGGGCCTTAAGTGCTCATGATTGTCCTTGGTATTCAGTTTTTAGTCATTAAGTAGCGCTGAAACAACAGGAGAAGAAAAAAGGAAACATTTTGTACCTGTGGTACACACTTGGACAACACAGCTTTAGTAAAATAGCTACACTCTTATCCTTTTATATGTATAAATTATGCAGGGACAAAGACAAGTGTGAATTGATGAAAAGGCAAATAATATATTTCTGAAGCATTAATAGTTGAAGCCTTACTCGGGATAGAAAAAACTGCATTGGTTTTCTTATTTGATTGGTGCGCACTTTTATATTTTGCCAATCTGTATGGCTTCGTTGACAGAATTAAGTTGCTCTGGATGAAGAAAGGAGTAAATCTTTTCCTAACTGTAGGGTAATATGTCACTTCTCTTACCACATTATCTAATAGTCACCCCCAATGTCTGCGGAAGAGGGGCGTGACATATACATTAAAAAAAAAATTTAGTGCTTTTATATTTTATATTGCAGACAAAGGTGAGAGGTTTGTGGCAAGAGAAATTTTTCTTTAGGACATCTGAAAAATACATAAGAAAAGAATCTCAAGATTTCCCTGTTTCTCTCTGTGTTATGTGCTGAACTGTATTCCCCCTCACCACACCAAACACATATGTTGATGCTCTAACCCCTACTTTATTTATTTATTTTTTATTTATTTTATTTTATTTTATTTTTTTTGTATTTTATTTTATAACTTTACAATATTGTATTGGTTTTGCCCTACTTTAGAATGTACTGTATTTGGAGATAAAGCTTTTAAAGAGGTAATTAAAATTAAGTGAGAGCGAATGGGTGGGCCCTAATCCAAAATGGTTGGTATTCTCCTAAGCAGAGATTAGGGCATTCATAGAAGGAAGATGTGGAGAAGGCAATGGCACCCCACTCCAATACTCTTGCCTGTAAAATCCCATGGATGGAGGAGCCTGGTAGGCTGCAGTCCGTGGGGTCGCTAGGAGTCGCACACGACTGAGCGACTTCACTTTCACTTTTCACTTTCATGCATTGGAGAAGGAAATGGCAACCCACTCCAGCGTTCTTGCCTGGAGAAACCCAGGAATGGGGGAGCCTGGTGGGCTGCCGTCTATGGGGTCGCACAGAGTCGGACACAACTGAAGCGACTTAGCAGCAGCAGCAGCAGAAGGAAGATGTGGAGAAGGCAATGGCACTCCACTCCAGAACTCTTGCCTGGAAAATCCCATGGATGGAGGAGCCTGGTAGGCTGCAGTCCATAGGGTCGCTAAGAGTCAGACACGACTGTGTGACTTCACTTTCACTTTTTTTTTTTCTTTTTTCTTTTTTTTCTTTTTTAACTTTACAATATTGTATTGGTTTTGCCATATATCAACATGAATCCACCACAGGTATACACGTGTTCCCCATCCTGAACCCTCCTCCCTCCTCCCTTCCCATACCATCCCTCTGGGTCATCCCGGTGCACCAGCCTCAAGCATCCAGTATCGTGCATCAAACCTGGACTGGCAACTCATTTCATATATGCTATTATACATGTTTCAATGCCATTCTCCCAAATCATCCCACCCTCTCTCTCTCCCACAGAGTCCAAAAGACTGTTCTATACCTCAGTGTCTCTTTTGCTGTCTCGTATACAGGGTTATTGTTACCATCTTTCTAAATTTCATATATATGCGTTAGTATACTGTATTGGTGTCACTTTCACTTTTCACTTTCACACATTGGAGAAGGAAATGGCAACCCACTCCAGTGTTCTTGCCTGGAGAATCCCAGGGATGGTGGAGCCTGGTGGGGTGCTGTCTATGGGGTCGCACAGAGTCGGACACGACTGAAGCAACTTAGCAGCAGCAGCAGCAGAAGGAAGGTGTGAGCTCAGAAGAAACCAACTCTGCCAACATCTTGTCCTCAAATTTCTAGCTATGGGAATTTTGAGACAACTAATTTCTACTGTTTAAGCTACCCAGTTTCTGGTATTTGTTATGTCAATCCTACCAAACTAATATGGTCTCCAATTCCAGATTATAAGGATGCTAGATATAGATGAGAATAACTTTTGCTCTCTATTGAGGTAATGGAGGGGAATGAACTGTCATTGTTGGAGTGGAACTTTCTACCACTAGTGTCTATCTAAGGCTAAACACAATTCTTTCTAATACTTCCTGAACTCTCAGCTCATACATTGTAGATTCATGAAGCACTTTCTTATTTTTTGAACTATTATCACTAATAATCTTATTTAGACTTATTGTGTAAGGTAGGCTTTATTTCTATTTTTAGGTGGTAAAGCAAAGATGCAAATATGCTATCTGACTACTGAATTTTAATAAGAATGCAATTAAAATTCAATAAGACTTATCAGAAAAGGGTGAATTTTCACCTTTTCAGAGATTTTGGAAATAGAAATAGAAAACAAAGAAAGTAAGGCTTGAGAAATAGAAAACAAAGTAAGACAAAAACTGGATGTAGCAAAAATGTTTTACTCAAAGATGGCAGTTAAGATTTCACAACACATCTTTTCTACATGTCTAAGTAATAGTTCTTGTGTGGGAACTGAGTTTTGGTATTCTCTTATGAAATAATCAGAAATAATGTTTCAGCTCTAGCTTACAACCAATATCGATTATATAATATTTTCATTATCTTTATTTTGCAATCACAATCTGGTTTTGTTGTATGCTAAATTGAATATCAATTTCTCACACTAATTTTATACTTTCAGATATCCAGTGGGATATGAGGACAGAGGAATAATAATAGTGGCAATCACAAAAACAATAAAAACAGAAAACAGTAATAGCTTACCTTTACAGAGAATTTACTATGGGGCTAGTGCTGCACCAGCTCCTCTGAATGCATTCTCTCTTTTCACTGTCCTAAATTTGTTATTATCTTACTTTATGTATGAGCATAACTAAGGATTATATAAGAATTTCTCAGAGTTACACAACTAATTAGAAGCAGAACCATGATTTGAACTAGACTATTTAATTACAGATATAATGCATTCTCTCATTCCATGAAAAAGGCAATAGAAAAGGTTTGGAGAATAACAGCACTACATGGCAAAAGCATTAGCTTATAAAATTAATGAAATAAAATAGTCATAACATTGATAACAATACTAGTGAATGAATCCAAATGCTCTGTATAATTAGCTGATGAAGACTGAGGGCCTCTACTGAATTTCCCACACCTCATGTTGCTATCAAATTCAGTTCCATTTTGCTCTTTTAAGTTGACAACAAATAGAACTGCTACACTTCAAACAATAATTGTTTTAGGAGGAGTCTTTTTTCATAGATAATTTTAATTGATATCCTTTCTATTAAAATGCCAATTAAGCTTGATTTTTATCCTTTATTATTTAAAATAGGTACCGAATAAATTTTGTGGCAGATACAGAACTGCAAACCTTTAATGAGGTAAATTGCTTATGGAGTTCCTGCTTAATTAGTTCAGTCACTATCTGTCACTCCTAATTTGATAACTAAATTTCCTGCATTTATAAAATATCACATTTGGTATGAATTTAACACAGTCACTAGTTTAATATCTCATGGCTAATTGTGAATTCACTTATGAAAACTTGGCTCTGTAAATATTATTTTCACCCACATTTTAACTTCCATATGTACCAACCACATTATCATTTTTCAGTCAATTTACAGTTTATTCAAAAGTGATCTTTCGATATTTAATTTTTAGCTAAATAAAGTTACTGGTTTGTTATTCAGTTTGCTATTTTGATCTTTATCTTGCAGTCCAAAATCTTAAACATATCTCTTATGTTTTTTTCTGGAAACTGTCTGAGATGTTCACAACATTCTTGCTAAGCCCAAGTTTCTGTCTGCCTACTCTGATTTCTATTCAACATGACCTCACACATTCTGTCATTTTTTCATAAGCTAGATTAAAATCTAAGCCTATAGACTCTTTTATTACACTAACTCAATTCTTTTCTCTAGTTCAGTTTAGCTTTGCTGTATAATGAGGCAATAAGCTTATACTCTAGGTCTAAAATGTAGAAGACCTACATTAGGTTAAAAGCAATCCATATTAAGAAATGTAGAGTATTATCTCCTGTTTTGTTTTTTTTTTTTTCTTTTTGATTTTCATTGTCAGTATAGGGAATAAAAATATTACTTTTCAAATTTTAAAGTGATTTTGTTCTTTTTGAAAAAACAAATAAGAGCTTAAGGGTAATACCTTGACTTTTTAAAGATATAATTGAAAGTTCTAAAGGCATTCTCTTTAACAAAAATAAAATATAATTCTATTATTCATCCTCCTTCTCAAAAAAGAATTAGAATCATGTAATACATATTTGAAATCTGAGTAATTAAATTATTACTGAAAGAGAAAGTTCTTGGGTAATATTACTTGTGGCAAAGAATGTGGAACATATTATAATGGGATAGAGTCTTAATTAGAATTATAATTGCCAAAAAATGTTACAATGGTCCCTATAGAATAAAAATACTAAAATCTAAATAAACTGGCACAATTCTATTTATTTATAGCTTCCTAAAGATGCATAGGTTGGGCAACTTCATGATACTGAAGTATATGTTGAGTATATCTCTCACGGTGGAGAGATCTGACAGAATGTGGTCCACTGGACAAGGGATTGGCAAACCACTTCAGTATTTTTGCCTTGTGAACCCCATGAACAGTACAAAAAGGCAAAATGATAGGATACTGAAAGAGGAACTCCCCAGGTCAGTAGGTGCCCAATATGCTACTGGAGATTGGTGGAGAAATAACTCCAGAAAGAAAGAAGGGATGGATCCAAAGCAAAAACAGTACCCAGCTGTGGATGTGACTGGTGATAGAAGCAAGGTCCGATGCTGTAAAGAGCAATATTGCATAGGAACCTGGAATGTCAGGTCCATGAATCAAGGCAAATTGGAAGTGGTCAAACAAGAGATGGCAAAAGTGAATGTCGACATTCTAGGAATCAGTGAACTCAAATGGACTGGAATGGGTGAATTTAACTCAGATGACCATTATATCTACTACTGTGGGCAGGAATCCCTCAGAAGAAATGGAGTAGCCATCATGGTCAACAAAAGAGTCCGAAATGCAGTACTTGGATGCAAACTCAAAAACGACAGAATGATCTCTGTTCGTTTCCAAGGCAAACCATTCAATATCACAGTAATCCAAGTCTATGCCCCAACCAGTAACGCTGAAGAAGCTGAAATTGAACAGTTCTATGAAGACCTACAAGACCTTTTAGAACTAACACCCCAAAAAAGATGTCCTTTTCATTATAGGGGACTGGAATGCAAAAGTAGGAAGTCAAGAAACACCTGGAGTAACAGGAAAATTTGGCCTTGGAATACAGAATGAAGCAGGGCAAAGGCTAATAGAGTTTTGCAAGAAAATGCACTGGTCATAGCAAACACCCACTTCCAACAACACAAGAGAAGACTCTACACATGGACATCACCAGATGGTCAACACCAAAATCAGATTGATTATATTCTTTGCAGCCAAAGATGGAAAAGCTCTATACAGTCAACAAAAACAAGACCAGGAGCTGACTGTGGCTCAGACCATTAACTCCTTATTGCCAAATTCAGGCTTAAATTGAAGAAAGTAGGGAAAACCACTAGACTATTCAGGTATGACCTAAATCAAATCGCTTATGATTATACAGTGGAAGTGAGTAATAGATTTAAGGGCCTAGATCTGATAGAGTGCTTGATGAACTATGGACAGAAATTCGTGACATTGTACAGGAGACAGGGATCAAGACCATCCCCATGGAAAAGAAATGAAAAAAAGCAAAATGGCTGTCTGGGGAGGCCTTACAAATAGCTGAGAAAGAAGAGAAGCAAAAAGCAAAGGAGAAAAGGAAAGATATAAGCATCTGAATGCAGAGTTCCAAAGAATAGCAAGAAGAGATACGAAAGCCTTCTTCAGCGATCAATGCAAAGAAATAGAGGAAAACAACAGAATGGGAAAGACTAGAGATCTCTTCAAGAAAATTAGAGATACCAAGGGAACATTTCATGCAAAGATGGTCGCGATAAAGGACAGAAATGGTATGGACCTAACAGAAGCAGAAGATATTAAGAAGAGATGGCAGGAATACACAGAAGAACTGTACAAAAAAGATCTTCATGACCCAGATAATCACGATGGTGTGATCACTCACCTAAAGCCAGACATTCTGGAATGAAAAGTCAATTGGGCCTTAGAAAGCATCACTATGAACAAAGCTAGTGGAGGTGATGGAATTCCAGTGGAGCTATTTCAAATTCTGAAAAATGATGATGTGAAAGTGCTGCAGTCAATATGCCAGCACATTTGGAAAACTCAGCAGTGGCCACAGGATTGGAAAAGGTCAGTTTTCATTGCAATCCCAAAGAAAGGCAATGCCAAAGGATGCTCAAACTACCGCACAACTGCACTCATCTCACATGCTAGTAAAGTAATGCTCAAAATTCTCCAAGCCAGGCTTCAGCAATATGTGAACCGTGAACTTCCTGATGTTTAAGCTGGTTTTAGAAAAGGCAGAGGAACCAGAGATCAAATTGCCAACATCCGCTGGATCATGGAAAAAGCAAGAGAGTTCCAGAAAAACATCTATTTCTGCTTTATTAACTATGCCAAAGGCTTTGACTGTGTGGATCACAATAAACTGTGGACAATTCTTCAAGAGATGGGAATACCAGACCACCTGACCTGCCTCTTGAGAAATTTGTATGCAGGTCAGGAAGCAACAATTAGAACTGGACATGGAACAACAGACTGGTTCCAAATAGGAAAAGGAGTACGTCAAGGCTGTCTATTGTCACCCTGTTTATTTAACTTATATGCAGAGTACATCATGAGAAACGCTGGACTGGAAGAAACACAAGCTGGAATCAAGATTGCCAGGAGAATTATCAATAACCTCAGATATGCAGATGACACCACCCTTATGGCAGAAAGTGAAGAGGAATTCAAAAGCCTCTTGATGAAAGTGAAAGAGGAGAGTGAAAAAGTTGGCTTAAAGCTCAACATTCGGAAAACGAAGATCATGGCATCCGGTCCCAACACTTCATGGGAAATAGATGGGGAAACAGTGCAAACAGTGTCAGAGTTTATTTTTCTGGGCTCCAAAATCATTGCTGATGGTGACTATAGCCATGAAATTAAAAGATGCTTACTCCTTGGAAGGAAAGTTATGACCAAACTAGATAGCATATTCTAAAGCAGAGACATTACTTTGCCAACAAAGGTCCATCTAGTCAAGGCTATGGTTTTTCCAGTGGTCATGCATGGATGTGAGAGTTGGACTGTGAAGAAGGCTGAGCACTGAAGAATTGATGCTTTTGAAGTGTGGTGTTGGAGAGGACTCTTGAGAGTCCCTTGGACTGCAAGGAGATCCAACCAGTCCATTCTGAAGGAGATCAGCCCTGGGATTTCTTTGGAAGGAATGATGCTGAAGCTGAAACTCCAGTACTTTGGCCACCTCATGCTAAGAATTGACTCATTGGAAAAGACTCTGATGCTGGGAGGGATTGGGGGCAGTAGCAGAAGGGGAGGACAAAGGATGAGATGGCTTGAATGGCATCACTGACTCGATGGACATAAGTGTGAGTAAACTCTGGGAGTTAGTGTTGGACAGGAGGCCTGACGTGCTGCGATTCATGGGGTCGCAAAGAGTTGGACACGACTGAGCAACTGAACTGAACTGAATAGACAAAAGAAATGATCAGGACTATAGTTTTGGCAGATTCTGGAAATGCTCACCAGCATCTACTTTTCCTCTGGGTATGTGACCTGACTACATTTCTCAGTTGCCCTGGAGTTTAAGAGAATCCAAATGGCTACTCCATGTTAACAGGATTTGGGTAGTGATGGGTATCATTTCAGTTTATATGATTAAGATTCTTATTCTCTCTCCTCATCTAAGGGTCTGAAGCACAAGGCTCAGTGAATATCCATGACATTTTTTAGAGATGACAGAGGCACCACATGGAAAGAGTTGTTTCTGCCCAACTGTATAATGCAAAGAATGAACTCCCTCCCACCCAACCCCCCCCACCCCCACTCCTAGTGATCTGCATTGACTGTGCTATAAGTGAGAATTTTATTAAAGTTTGTGAAAGTTATTTAATGTAGCATTTAGCTTACAGTAGCAAAATTCTAGCAAGAGGATTTCAAAGATTCAGTCAGTAATAAACAGACCATAAAAAGTGAGTATGGTCAAAAAACCACAGCTAAGAATAAAGGAAGCAACTATACAGAAAGGCAAAAAGCAAAACAAAACAAAAGATGAAAATAGATGTCACAGACTATAGAAATACAAAGACATTACCAGTGTAACCAATGTATGCTGTCACTTGAAAAACATTTGCAGACGGTAACATGGAGCTAATGCTAAAAGCTAAAGTCAGTTATATTACAAATACAGTCTAAAATTTACTGGAAAAATTGCATGTTTAAGGAGCTAACATAAAGGAGAATATAGAAATTCTATGTATTTTTCTTTTCTTTTCCCAATAATTTTGTATATAAACACTTCAGAGCTTCAAAAAACTAAGAACACTTAAGTTTAGATTACAGTAAAACATAGTTTTTATTGCTACTCACCTACCTGCCACCTCTCCTTTCCTTCATCCACTTCCCAGAGAAACTTAGTAAAGAAAACAATGTTTGTGGTTAAAAACTTAAGACATTGTAAGAAAAAACAGAGCTGTAAAAAATATAGGAAAAAACATTTTTAAGTCATAGTTTTGCATCAGAAAAATAAAAGAAGATCACACTTTAAGTATTCCACCAGCATATTTACAAAACTGAGTTTAGGACTAATTGCCACCAGCATATTTACAAAACTGAGTTTAGGACTAATCAGTGCGTGACTGTTTTCACTTCCCTTTCTCTTCAGGTTCTTCCTCTCCACAAGCCAAAGAGACCCTGTGAATGTGTTTGCCTTGTTTTTGTTACTACTGCTAGGGGGAGTATTCACTCGTTTTTCTGCTTTTTAAAAAACAAATTTTTTTTTTTTATTTCTGGACACCTGCTTGCGACCTGCTTGTCTTGATTACCATTTCCCACTAGGGCCCCAGAACGCAGAGTGACTTAAATGTTCGAGATGGAGTGAGAGAATCAGGCACAGTCGTTGGTGGTTTCCACTACTAAACCCCATTCCCTCAAGCCCAGGGTTTACCTTTGTTTATACAACTGGTGCTTCCCTTCCTTCTTACAGAGAACCTTAAAACAGACACTGAAAGCCCAGACTTTCTTTCCTCCATCTTCCATTAAGTGTTCCAAGGATATTTGCTTTGTCTAATGTTTCTCTTAACCTCTAGACTTAAGCTCCTGATTCTTATTCCTCATAATTTTTAAAATGAAAAACTTAAGACTGGTTGAAGAATGAAACACACATGGGAATGAGTTCCAATGTACTAGCATACACAATGTCAAAACTGGAAATAATCATGCTGCTGCTGCTAAGTCGCTTCAGTCATGTCTGACTCCGTGCGACCCTGTAGATGGCAGCCCACCAGAGACTAGGAACATGAATGTTCATAGGAAGGACTAATGTTGAAGCTGAAGCTCCAATATATTGGCCACCTGCTGCAAAGAGCTGAGTCGCTGGAAAAGATGCTAACTCTGGGAAAGACTGAGGGCAGGAGAAGAAGCGGGCAGCAGAGGATGAGATAGTTGGATGGTATCACCAACTCAATGAACGTAAGTTTGAGTAAACTCCACGAGATGGTAAAAGACAAGGAAGCCTGACATGCTGCTGTTCATAGGGTAGCAAAGAGTCAGACACGACTTTGTGACTGAACAAGTCAGTGCTGATTCTAAATGGTGGATTAATGTGTGAATGCTTTTTATTATTTTTTGGATGTTTTTAAATTACAGAAATAGTTTGTAATAATTTAAGACAAATCACATGTTCATTAAGGAAGACTCTTCTTATAAAAATTATGAACAATTAATAAAATGTTAATTAGTTCGATATTTTGCTCATGCCCTTTGTGTAAGGATTCACCTACAAAACGTGGATATACCTTTAAAATTGGAGCAGAAAATTTGTACCTAGAAAATTTGATTCAACATTGTATTTACACATGGCAGTCAAAGCTATAGGAATAAAATATGGTAGAATACTTTATTTGACCAATTTGAACAAAGACAAAATTGAAATAATTGGATTCATCATAGTTGTGAAATAGCTAGTTGATGTAGAAAAACAAAAAACAAAGAGACTGTTCTTTCTGGCCATCATCTGACCTGTCTTGGACATGCTATTCCTATTCACTCTAACATTAAAAGAAATGCAGGATATAATTACTTAATTTTCCATTTTGATTATATGTCACTTATCTATCCACAAAAACAAAAGTATGTTCATCTCAAATTGGTATAGAAGTATAATGGAGAATGGACAATATTTGCAACATGGGTTGTCATGAATATTTTAAGTTAATAGTAAATTTTATTTAATTAGGGTAAATGAGCCTTTCAAGTTCAGATTGCACAGTATCCTTACCTAATTTGTTTGAGAGAAGAGCATAGTAATGTTTTCTTTCAGAGTTAGGTGTGGAGTTTCCAGAGGAAGAAATTTTATATAGTCTTGTATTTCACACTCTTGAATATCATAATAACTAGAATCCATGTGTAACTATAATTACACCAAACTAAGAAAAAAGAGGAAGAAAATATAAATCCTTATTAGGTAATGAAATATTCAGATAATTAAAGCAAAGATGTCTTTCCTCCTGAATTAGTTTAGCTGCTTATTTACTTTACCTTTCACTTGCCTTTTAAAGTAAATACTGAAATAGTTCTAATATAATATAAATTTGTGTCATTTATTTTTCTCAGTCTAATTTCACACTGAGGAGAATTTTCAAAACTACTTGGCACGCACTGTTAGTAAAGAAGATGCAGAACATCAAAACCAGAATTCAACTCTGATTTTTCTTATAAAACAAAGTCTTTCACAATCTTTGCATATTGCATTTGTTCCTGACTACTTTATTCTTCACAATCAATCCTTCTGTGAAAATGTCTTCCTTCTGCAATCACATCAAGGTGACCACCCTCTACTACCTCTGAAATGCCTTTAGATCCAGAAAGATAGATTGTGCCAGGAAATATATTCATCATGTTCATGTCAATCATTAGTGAAAGAGAAAAGACTAGCATCTCTAACTTATAAACATCATAAAATCATAAAAGTAAAATGTAAAAATTTTACATCATAAAATCAATGTATGTATCTAGGCATTCAGTTATAAATCTCCCCCAAAATATTAAATAATAAAAATCAGGATTATTATTAAGCATACAAGTAGAGATATTAATTATATTATCAAACTGACTATTTCATGGACAACATTGCCACCAAGTCATAGTCATAGAAAAAAAGGAAAATACTATAAATACGGTTAAAGGAAAGAGATTTTGATTATATCCTTAACAGTATTTGCCTTAGGAGAAGAGTTTAAGATTTAAAAGAAATAATGAAAATATGACTAACAATTCTTAGCATTTCATATATCATCTTTGTGGTAACATTTACTTTGAAAGTTATGTGTGAAACAACCACAATTTGGTATGACCACCATTTGTCAGAATCTGTTCCAGGATTAGCCAATAATACTTGGTTTACATAAGAGAAAAACAGACTCATTTTGAATGCTTCTTCCCACTAGTATTGTGTTTCTTTTTCTGAGGGATATATCTCCTCAGTTAGAAGGCTGATTTTATTGAAATAATGAATATTCAGTGGACCTCATATTTTAATGCAAATATTAGAAACACAAAATATAAATTACAAAGATTTAAAATCATCTAATGATGATTTTGAGAGAAGGCAATGGCACCCCACTCCAGTACTCTTGCCTGGAAAATCCCATGGACAGAGAAGCCTGGTAGGCTGCAGTCCATGGGGGTCTCTAGAGTCGGACACGACTGAGCGACTTCACTTTCACTTTTCATTTTCATGCATTGGAGAAGGAAATGGTAACCCACTCCAGTGTTCTTGCCTGGAGAATCCCAGGGATGGGGGAGCCTGGTGGGCTGCTGTCTATGGGGTTGCACAGAGTTGGACAAGACTGAAGCGACTTAGCAGCAACAGCAAATTTTTTTTAATTTTTTTTTTTTTTACTTTACAATACTGTATCAGTTTTGCCATACATCAACATGCATCCGCCACGGGTGTACACGTGTTCCCCATCCTGAACCCCTCTCCCACCTCCCTCCCTATACCATCCCTCTGGGTCATCCCAGTGCACCAGCCCCAAGCTTCCTGTATCCTGCATCGAACCTGGACTGGCGATTCATTTCTTATATGATATTATACATGTTTTAATGCCATTCTCCCAAACCATCGCCCCCCTCCCTCTCCCACAGAGTCCAAAAGACTGTTCTATACATCTGTGTCTCTTTTGCTGTCTCTCATACAGGGTTGTCGTTACCATCTTTCTAAATTCCATATATATGCGTTAGTATACTGTATTGGTGTTTTTCTTTCTGGCTTACTTCACTCTGTATAATAGGCTCCAGTTTCATCCACCTCATTAGAAGTGATTCAAATGTATTCTTTTTAACGGCTGAGTAATACTCCATTGTGTATATGTACCACAGTTTTCTTATCCATTCATCTGCAGGATCCTCTATGACCCACCTCCCAGAATATTGGAAATAAAAGTAAAAATAAACAAATGGTATCTAATTAAAATTAAAAGCTTCTGCACAACAAAAGAAACTATAAACAAGGTGAAAAGACAGCCTTCAGAATGGGAGAAAATAATAGCAAATGAAGCAACTGACAAACAACTAATCTCAAAAATATACAAGCAACTTCTGCAGCTCAATTCCAGAAAAATAAATGACCCAATCAAAAAATGGGCCAAAGAACTAAATAGACATTTCTCCAAAGAAGACATACAGATGGCTAACAAACACATGAAAAGATGCTCAACATCACTCATTATCAGAGAAATGCAAATCAAAACCACAATGAGGTACCATTTCACGCCAGTCAGAATGGCTGCGATCCAAAAGTCTACAAATAATAAATGCTGGAGAGGGTTTGGAGAAAAGGGAACCCTCTTACACTGTTGGTGGGAATGCAAACTAGTACAGCCACTATGGAGAACAGTGTGGGGATTCCTTAAAAAACTGGAACTAGAACTTCCATACAACCCAGCAATCCTACTGCTGGGCATACACACCGAGGAAACCAGAATTGAAAGAGACACGTGTACCCCAATGTTCATCACAGCACTGTTTATAATAGCCAGGACATGGAAGCAACCTAGATGTCCATCAGCAGATGAATGGATAAGCAATGGTGATTTTAAAGTCAAATTTCTTTGAGAACTAAACAAAAACCTAGAATTTTTTAAAGTAATTATCACAATTATAAATTCTTCACATTTCTGTATGATTATTTTCTCAAGAAGTCTCCCAGGTTTATGAAATCTATGTGCAAAAGCAATAGCACCAGGCTATGTGATTTACATAAAAACACCTACATAATTTACATCAAAATACTTAAGGTATTTTTTTAAGTTAATTCTAGTATAAACAATTATTAGCTTAATACATAAAATGAACAAAATTAGTTCATAATACACTGGTATCAGATGTTTGGTTAAGTTCTCAACTGGATGAGTATTATCAATATGCTTCCAACCTCCAAAGGCCATATAGAATTAAAGTGCTACAAATATACCATAGAGTTCAGTTCAATTCAGTCTCTCAGTTGTGTCCAACTCTTTGAGACCCCATGGACTGCAGCAAACCAGGCTTCCCTGTCCATCACCAACTCCTGGAGCTTGCTCAAACTCATGCCCATCAAGTCAGTGATGTCAACCAACCATCCCATCCTCTGTCATCCCCTTCTCTGGCCTTCAATCTTTCCCAGTATCAGGGTCTTTTCAAATGAGTCAGTTCTTTGCCTCAGGTGGCCAAAGAATTGGAGTTTCAAGTTTTAGCATCAGTCCTTCCAATGAATATTCAGAACTGATTTCCTTTAGGATAGACTGGTTGGATCTCCTTGCAGTCCAAGGGACTCTCAGGAGTCTTCTCCAACACCACAGTTCAAAAGCATCAATTCTTCAGTGCTCAGCTTTCTTTATGGTCCAACTTTAACATCCATACATGACTACGGGAAAAACCATAGCTTTGACTAGACAGACCTTTGTTGGCAAAGTAATGTCACTGCTTTTTAATATGCTATCTAGGTTGGTCATAGCATTTCTTCCAAGGAGCAAGCGTCTTTTAATTTCATAGCATAGAGTAGCCTATTACAACTTAAAATTTCACTTTTTAATTTATTTCTTAAATGTTGACATTTGTTTTCTAAAACTACAGTAATTAAAATTTTCACATTTTAAAAGAATTATTTTTTATTAGTAATAACAAATTGGTTAGAATGATTAGGGTTTAAATATTTTTGGACATAGGTTGTTGGCAAGTTTTTGTGAAAAACAAAAAGGCTTTCATTTGAGTAGTGAATATTCATAGTAATTTATGAGTTATTTTCCTTATTGACAATTTTTTAAAAGAACAGTATACATTTGACAATGTTAAAATGCCTGTGTGTGTTTATTAACATTTATAAACAACTTTCATATATATGCATAATATATATTATGTGTTAAATATCTTGTCTATTTATTTAAATGAGAAAAATGTGCACTGTGATTTTTAAGAAGAAATTATATACAAAAACAAAGTATGAAAAGATATGCAATGTTATGTTAAGAACTTAATTTGGGCATACGTGATTATGGGTAATATTTGTTTTCTTATTTGCTTCTTTGTACTCCACCCTCAATGTCGTATTCTGGGGACATATCTTCAGGAGAAACACTGGAAAGAACAGCATATCAAGATGCCAAATGGGTGTTTAAAAAGATAGTGGAGAATTGACAACATATGAATTAAGACCAAGTGACATTTTGGGTGCTATCAGGCCTCTTTTGCCATGAATTGCAGAATTCTAGTTGTGCTGCAAAGCTGAAGAAAAGATGGAATCAGGAAATGCTCAAAGTGTAAAAGCAGAGTGGGGAAATGGGGTCCATGAGCGAAACTATAAGGGTTCATTTGAATGAGCTTGTAATGAGCTTGTATCATGAATGAGCAAAGGCTATGAATATGCCAGAGTGAAAATGTCTAATAACATTACACTTTCACATAGGGAGGCTATAACTGGAGGACTTTGTTGTGGTGGTGGTGGTGATTATTTTGCCTTGTTTTAGTGATTTTATTTCTTTTCCCCATATGTGATAAAAACCCTATAAAGGAATATATCACACTTGAATCTATACATGTTCTCAGTGGAGTCAAAAGCAGGAGAGAGAGAAGGGCAAGGTGAGAGCCAGTACTCAATTTTTTAAATTATTTAAGCAATTGTACAAATATTTGATAGATCAATTCAACAAATTTACAACTGGGATTACAGATGTTTCTTTATTTTAACAAAAATTTTGTATAGACTTGCTACAAAATAAAAATTTGAAGATAATATTAGAAGTAATGACCTGAATTTCAATAATGCATTTTGTTTTTCATATGAAAAAATCTATCCTAACATTTTAATAATAATAATAAATAGTTTTTAAAATGAACTTAGTGCCTTGGTGAATACCTTTCAGCATTTATTTTAGAGGAAGAATTGAAAAAATTAGTACAAAAGGACTTTAAAATATGCATATACTATGTATATTTGAAATATTGTCAGCCATGTGTAAGCTACTTCAACATACAATGACCGTGACAAGACTTAAGGTAAATTGTTGGAATAGTGGAAAAGCTATTTTGAGTTCTGCAAATATGTACCGTGTGTCTGAGCTCAACTTTTGATCTAGTTTTTCTATACAAGTTGTATTTAACATCTTTGATCTCCAAGTTAGTGATCTAATCTGCTGTATAACTGAGCTTTTATTGATCTGTTCTCATGCTAAGCAAATCAAGTCTCACTTTTATGGGCTAGATTGAAAAAGATAGTAAAACTGCCTCTGAGACAGCAGTTTAAATCTGTGCAATAACAGTGAAAGCAAGAGATAAGACTTTTATTACACTGCCAAACTTCACATGAACTCAAAGTGTCATTAAATAGGTATGTGTCATTTGCCACAGATATTTATTTTACTAGAGAGCATGGTTACCACCCATTTGGAAGCAATGTAATGTATTTTCTACCATCTAAAATCAATATATTGCTTGCCCAGGTACCTGCAATGACAGTAATATTTGGTGCAAAACATAGCGTCCTTTTTGGATAAACTGTTTATTCTGATTGAGCACTGTCTGCATCTCCTTGTTTCTTTCCTTTCGGCATAGTATCAAGAGCAAAAAAGAGGAAGTTTATGGAGAAGGAAATGGCAACCCACTCCAGTATTCTTACCTGGAAAATCCCATGGATGGAGGAGCCTGGTAGGCTAAAGTCCATGGGGTCGCAAAGAGTCAGACACTACTGAGCTACTTCACTTTCCTTCTTTCTTATACTGGGTTGCCTTTGTAATGTTTGATTTTAAAAGCCATATTCATGGAATAAAAAGCCAATAATATGATTTGACTGTTTTCACTCGTCGCCTGTGGCAGTATTCCTGCTGTTCCAAGTGATTTTTTTTTTTCACGAAAAGTGGAAGAAGATGATGCAAAAATTGAAGCTCATCTGTATGTCTTCTTTGGAGAAATGTCTATTTAGTTCTTTGGCCCATATTTTGATTGGGTCATTTATTTTTCTGGAATTGAGCTGTAGGAGTTGCTTGTATATTTTTGAGGTTAGTTGTTTGTCTGTTGCTTCATTTGCTATTATTTTATCCCATTCTGAAGGCTATCTTTTCACCTTGCTTATAGTTTCCTTTGTTTTGCAGAAGCTTTTAAGTTTAATTAAGTCCCATTTGTTTATTTTTACTTTTATTTCCAATATTCTGGGAAGTGGGTCATAGAGGATCCTGCTGTGATGTATGTCGGAGAGTGTTTTGCCTATGTTCTCCTCTAGGAGTTTTATAGTTTCTGGTCTTACGTTTAGATCTTTAATCCATTTTGAGTTTATTTTTGTGTATGGTGTTAGAAAGTGCTCTAGTTTCATTCTTTTACAAGTGGTTGACCAGTTTTCCCAGCACCATTTGTTAAAGAGATTGTCTTTAATCCATTGTACATTCTTGCCTCCTTTGTCAAAGATAAGGTGTCCATATGTGCATGGATTTATCTCTGGGCTTTCTATTTTGTTCCATTGATCTATATTTCTGTCTTTGTGCCAGTACCATACTGTCTTGATGACTGTGACTTTGTAGTAGAGCCTGAAGTCAGACAGGTTGTTTCCTCCAGTTCCATTCTTCTTTCTCAAGATAGCTCAGTCTTTTGGACTCTGTGGGAGAGGGAGAGGGTGGGATGATTTGGGAGAATGGCATTGAAATATGTATAATATTAAATATCAAATGAGTCGCCAGTCCAGGTTCGATGCACAATACTGAATGCTTGAGGCTGGTGCACTGGAATGACCCAGAGGGATGGTATGGGGAGGGAGGAGGGAGGAGGGTTCAGGATGGGGAACACATGTATACCTGTGGCAGATTCATTTTGATATATGGCAAAACCAATACAATATTGTAAAGTTAAATAAAATTAAAAAAAAAAGAATTTTCTGCCCAACTACAAAAAAAAAAAAAAATTGAAGCTCAGCTAATATTGTCATTTGCACTCTCAATTCAGTTCAGTTCAGTTGCTCAGTCGTGTCCAACTCTTTGCGACCCCATGGACTGCAGCATGCTAAGCCTCCCTGTCCAACTCCCAGAGTTGATTCAAACTCATGTCCACTGAGTCGGTGATGCCATCCAACCATCTCATCCTGTCATCACCTTTTCCTCCTGCCTTCAATCTTTCCCAGCATCAGGGTCTTTTCCAATTAGTCAGTTCTTCATATCAGGTGGCCAAAGTATTGGAGTTTCAGCTTCAGCATCAGTCCTTCCAATGAATATTCAGGACTGATTTCCTTTAGGATGGACTGGTTGGATCTCCTTGCAGTCCAAGGGACTTTCAAGAGTCTTCTCCAACACCACAGTTCAAAAGCATCAGTTCTTCAGCACTCAGCTTTTTTTATAGTCCAGTTCTAACATCCATACATGACCACTGGAAAAACCATAGCCTTGACGAGACGGACCTTTGTTGATAAAGTAATGACTCTGCTTTAATATGCTGTTTAGGTTGGTCATAAAGTACACTTTTTTTTTTAGTTGAAATTTAAGAATTCAGAAAACAGGGATGCAGAAATGGTGGTAGCTTGAAGACATGATAGACTGTAATAATAGCACCAAAAACATATTTGAATAACATCTTGTGTCTCTATGAACATACTAAAAAATTTTTAATGCAATATTAACAAGCAAAAAAAAATACATCCTCATAAAGCAGTTACTGTTTGCATGGATATAGCATATCTGGAAAATTGCTGAAAAGGAAATAATTTTTACCAAAATTCAGAGAAAATCACCATTAGACATTTAATGCTTAAATATTGAACATTTAATGTTATTTTCTACAGATTTTTAAAAATTAAATTATCAGATAAGAATATTAAATAATTATCTTATTTTTCTGGTTTAATGTTTATTTTTTAAAAATTTACAAGTTTTTAAAGACTTTCCAATGTCCTATCATATGGACACTATATTAATAATTTCTATTAGCATTCACTCACAATATGTGTTGACCACCACATATTTTTCATGTTAAATGCTACTACAGTAAGCATTGTTGTGTCAGAATCTTTAACAGCACTCCAAGTTTTTAACCTTGGCTTAGATTTTCAGAGGGCTTTCCTGATAGCTCAGTTGGTAAAGAACCCACCTGCAATGCAGGTGATTCCTGGGTTGGAAGATCCCCTGGAGAAGGGATAGGTTACCCACTCCAGTACTCTTGGGATTCCATTGTGGCTCAGCTGGTAAAAAAAAATACGCCTGCAATGCAGGAGACCTGGATTCAATCCTTGGGTTGGGAAGATCCCCTGAAGAAGGGAAAAGCTACCCACTCCAGTTTTCTGGCTTAGAGAATTCCATGGACTATACAGTCCATGGAATCACAAAGAGTCATACAGGAATGAGCCATTTTCACTTTCACTTTTTAGATTTTTAGAAATGAAGTTACTGGACAGAAGAGTATAAATGTTTTTCTATATTTTGCCAAATTGCTTTTCAGAAAAGTGATGTCAATTGTTAGTATTTTCAGTCTTTTGTGAGAGCTCATCTGACTCTACCTTCCCTGTAGCACACTTAACTGGTTAAATCTTTCCTGATTTGATAAACAGAGGGAAATATTTCATTTTAAGTTGAAGATTTTCCCCCTTACTATCAAGCTTAATATATTTCATATGTTCATTAACTATTTTTATTTCATTTTGTGAATTATTTTGGTGTTTGCTGGAATCTTGGTGTCTTATCAATTTTTAGTACTCAAGAAATTTTATTGTATTATCCAATTTGTCTTCTATTGTCATGTTTGCTATTAATTTTAGTCATGCTTTCAGTTGATAATTAGGAGTTTAAATATCTATTATTTTTAATGAACAATATATTTGCCTTTGTTTCAACACATTCAAGCTTGGCAAGTATTTTTCCATCCCCAAAGCGTGCATATTACGCTGTATTTTTCTAGTTTTTATGCTCTATTTTTTCCTCATTAAGTTATCTGATGCAATTTCAGCTCCCTTTTTATACTGTATAAGGCTTGGATTCAAATTATTCTGGATATTCAAAGAGCTGATGAATTCCTTGGTGCTACTTATTAAATAAGAATGTTAACAGGAGCTTAATTATACTGATATCAGAGCTATAACTGTAGTCAATGTACCATTTGTATATCACTTTTCCATTTCCAATGAAAATTCCAGAAAATTTTCATTGCATTAGGCTCTTCAAAACCATCATTTTTAAAGTTTATAAGGTATCCCTTATAAATTTAGAGGATGTATAACAATTTAACAGACCTACACATTTGAACTTTTACATTGCTTTTCATTTTTTAGTGTTATAAAGATGTTTGTTAACAACTTTCTAAATGTACTTCTTCCTAATTTGACATTAGATTCACCTACTATATTCCCAGAGGTGGTATAACAAAAATAAAGTGCATAAAATTTTTAGTATTTGAAACATATTGTCAAATGTTGCAAAATGTTGTAAATATTAAAAATGTCATTGGCTATGTAAGAAAGTAACAGCTGGTATTCTCCCTTTTTCTTTTTATGTTGATTGGGTGGCTGAAATCTCATGATTCCTTTTATTGTCTTCCCTCAATTACTAATGAAGTTTATGTTTTTCGGGGGTCATTTTTGCTAGTTACATTTTTTCATGTGTAATGTATGTCATTCACTTACTAATCTAAGGCTCTTAGTGAATTATTTTAAGGTCTTTAAAAATTATATATTTAATCATTTATATAATTTAGCTATTAATTCAATATTGTAATACTGGTTGAATATATCTCCCTTTTTGTTCAGATTAATTCATATAGATGTATTTATTTTTGCATTACTAAATATGTTCACCATTCTTTTAAACAGACTATGTTATATCTTCCAAAAGTATTTGATACATATTCACTTCTATTTTCACTTGTGTTTCATAGCTTGGCCTTTTAATTATTATCTTAATTTTTTTAATGTTGCTAAAAATAACAGTGAGTTGTTAAACACATTTTTGATGACTAAAATTCAAAAATTTTCAAAATTCTTTGATAAAAAAATAATCATTTTATTTGATTGTTGTTATTAGAGGGCAATAAGTGCTGATAACTCTAATGCAAAAATAAAATGGTTTTAGTACAAAACTATTTTGTATACAAATCAATGTACCTTAAAATTAAAAAAAAAAAAAATTGTAGCTCACCACTAAAAAGTTTAAAGGGATGAACTTGTGTAGCTGGATCTAGCATTTAAATAAGGTTACCCTCTAGCCCTTTTGTGACTTCTGAGTTCTCAATTTCTCCTGTTATATCCCCAGGCCATAAAAACACCCTGGACTAATGACCATGTCCTAGAGAAACACTACAAGGACAAGCATGAATAGAAGTCCCTACCCCTGTGATTGGAGAAGGAAATGGCAGCCCACTCCAGTATTCTTGCCTGGAAAATCCCAAGGAGAGAGGAGCCTGGTAGGCTACCGTCCACCGGGTCGTAAAGAGTCAGACACGACTGAGTGACTTCACTTCACTTCACCCCTGTGATAGAGAAGGAAGACCAAAGGATGGGACAGTTTTGAGAAGGAAGGTATATAGAACCCACAGAATAAAGGATGTCTACTTTCTCCCATCACAAGTCAATCATCAGTGCATTTCTCTGAGTTAAATTTGTACGTTTACTTCTTTGTCTCAGGCTGATAAAATCATTGGCAAGTTCTACCACACTGCCATGTAATAGGAAATTGACTTCAAATTCGAGGTTCAGTTTTAAGGTTGTTTGAGCAAATGTAGTCTTCAAAATAATTTTGTGATGTTTCTACTTATGTGACATTTCTGTCGTCCACTAAATTGATAATGCTTTTGTTGTTCCATCTTTACTATGTCAGCAATACTGTACACTGCTTTCAAAGTTCAAGAAAAGAAGATTTGCCAACCTAGCTTGTAGTGCATCCATGGTGTCTATAATGTCAAGTATAAGGGATTGAAATGGGTCTTACTTGTATAGTCAAAAACATCTGCCAAATAAACCAACCTAAGTAAATTCTTCCCTATTGAAGAATGACTTCTTTGTTCTAAAAAAAAAAAAAAAAGCTTCAAATTTAAAGTAGTTTCAGACTTATTTTTGTTAAGAAAATAACATGCTAATATGAAATAATACTGAATTGAACTTTTAATTTGATTGACCTCGTTTGTATATGGGCTTCCCTGGTGGCTCAGATGGTAAAGAATCTGTCTCCAATGAAAGAGATGCGGGTTAGATCCCTGCTATGGGAAGATCCCCTGGGGAAGGAAAAGGCAACCCACTCCAGTATTCCCGCCTGGAGAATTCCATGGACAGAGGAGCCTGGCAAGTGTATATACAACCAAAGAAAATGAAGAGCTGAACAAACTAGCAAATGGCAGTTACTATAAGTAATGAAATTGCTGTCAATGACTCCATAAAACTTCAAAATATCAAAGAATGCCAGAAATGCTGAAGTAGAGGGCATCATTTGACAGAGGTATTGTCTTGATATTGTCACCCATTGTAAAAGTATCTATATTTCTCCCCATCTCTCGTAAAGAAACAAAATCTACCTTTTCACCCTCTGAATCTAGATAAGCCATGAAACTTGTTTGGGCCAAGGGGATTACTCAAGCAAACAGAGATTTTAAAAGCACTCACCCATTGGGACCTTTGTTTTTGCTCTTCAAACTCTGCTGCTAAGTGAGTAAGCTCTGACTAGCTTGCTGGATAATGAGAGATCCATGGTCTAGCTACGTGGGTCACCCCAGACAGTAGCCGGACTGCTGCCAGACCCAGGTATCTTAGACTGCCTCAGGGCTGACCAAGCCCTAGCTAAGCTGCCAGCCAACTGGAAGTATGAGAAAGACCAGTTGAGATGCCAGTGAGTCCAGCTGGGTCTTAGCAGAACCACCTAGTTGTCCTGGTAGATTCATGAGATTATATATCAGAGGTTTTAACCCCCTGCATTTTGAATTATCTGTTCTATACTGAGATACATGATAGAACTCACTCTGTTCTAAGTAGCAAACCAGAGAGATTATTTCAAGGGGACCTGATATAACTCTTCAGTCCAAAGCTACTTCTTTTACTCAATTTGTGAATAAATAACCTTGCACAAAACTCCAGAACGAGATTAATAGAATAAATCCTGATTCAGCCTTTATTAATAAAGTCTTCTTTTCCATAAAAGTAATCCACATTTTCCCATGGATAGAGCTAAATTTATTTTTCTATCGGATTTCCAATTTTTACTTGTCTTACAAGCAGTAATGGAAATTTGCTTTCCTCTAGGCTTAGTGGTAAAGTACTCCTGCCAATGCAGGAGACACCTGGAGGAGGGCATGGCAATTCACTCCAGTATTTTTGCCTGGAGAGTGGGTTGCCATTTCCTTCTCCAGGAGATCATCCCCACCCAGGGATTGGACCTAGGTTTCCCGAATTATAGGCAGACGCTTTACCGTCTGAGCCACCAGGCTTCCTCAGGTTTAGTTGTAAAGTACTTGCCTGCCAATGCAGGAGACACCTGGAGGAGGGCATGGCAACCCACTCCATTATTCTTGCCTGGAGAAGCCCATGAACAGAGGAGCCTGGTGGGCTACAGTCCATAGTATCACAAAGAGTCAGATATGACTGAAGGGACTTCACACACTATGTTAAGTAATGCAAGTGAAGGATGGACAAATTTAGCCTTATCTTTTTCTCTGACATCTTCCAACTTAAGTTATCCCATTCTATTAATAAAGATATACACAATGTCAATAATTATTACAAGGTATGTTTTCTCTCATTCTTATAATAGGAAAGTATTTAAATATCAAAGCCAAGGTACACTGGTTGTGCAATACCAATTTGCTATATGGTTTGGAGTTTTATGTTATCTCATATTTCTTTGGAAGGTAGCAGTAATACTCTACTTGTATAATGTGACATGGATTATTTTTAAAAGACAATTTCCTAAGTAACAAGAAGTGTATGTAAAGGAAAAGAATTCCTTTTTCTCCTTTTATTTGTCAACAGTCAGTTCACAGATGCCATAACATTCAGCCAGGGGCCACAAGTAATAAAACTTTACTACTACTACTACTACTAAGTTGCTTCAGTCGTGTCCGACTCTGTGTGACCCGATGGACTACAGCCCACCAGGCTCCCCCATCCCTGGGATTCTCCAGGCAAGAACACTGGAGTGGGTTGCCATTTCCTTCTCCAATGCATGAAAGTGGAAAGTGAAAGTGAAGTCGCTCAGTCATGTCCACTCCCAGCAACCCCATGGACTGCAGTCCACCAGGCTCCTCCATCCATGGGATTTTCTGGGCAACAGTACTGGAGTGGGATGCCATTGCCTTCTCCGAAATTTTACTAGATGTTTACTATTAAATGTAATGTTAAAAATAAGTTATTCTTTCTATCATAAAAAATTAAGGATATTTGAATGTATTATCAATTGTTCTTGTATATTGATCCTACCTATTATATTTTTTAATTATATTTCCCAGCAGCAAATCATCCTTGAAAATCTAGGATTTCCTGACTTGTAGTAAATTACTTTTTAAAAAGTTCATATTCTATTTATTAGTATAATCATTATTATTGTCCTATGATTTTAAAATAGAGACACAAAAACATGCAGATATGTGTGCATATACATACATACACATACAATATATCATATGTACATATACATACAAAATATATTACATTATAATATGTGTTTTGTATAGTATTTAGGTTTCTTCCTCCTCATCTTCTGGCTCCACTTTTTTTTTTAGATGTGTCTATTTTCTTTAGAATTTACTTGTTCTTTTTCTAACAATTTGAGTTCAATATTTTCTTTCTTTCCACCTGGTGGAAACATTGTTGCTTGTGAATTTATCTCTTTAGAACAGGAGAGCATATTTTAATCAATCCATCTGCTAGAAAGAAGACGGAGAAGGCAATGGCACCCCACTCCAGTATTCTTGCCTGGAGAATCCCATGGATGGAGGAGCCTGTTGGGCTGCCGTCTATGGGGTCGCACAGAGTCAGACATGACTGAAGCGACTTAGCAGCAGCAGCAGCTAGAAAGAAATATTTTAATCAGCCCATCTGTAGTATGAGAACATATTTTTCTCCCTTTCTTGTCAGGATTATCATTAGGCTTTTGATTTTCAACTGCAGTGTTTGTTGTTGCCTCGTTGCTTATACTCAATAGCTGGGTCATTTCTCAACTTTGGGATACATTCTGCATTGTTTCCTGTTGCCAACAGTACAAATGCATGAGCTAGAAACAATGGCAACACTATTGTACACTATCATCTTTGGCTTATATTATTAGGTAATTTAAGAACTACTATCTCACCTAGTAGACAGTAGAACACCAAAAGAATGGGGAAGAAGAGACATAAATTTTGAGGGTGAGATAAACGTTTACAAAATATGAATGTTTCATAAAGACACAATACATATCTATGAATTACACAGAGGCAAAGGCAATTGTACCTAAGAGAAGGAAAAAAAAAAAAAGAAAAGTGAGGTTGGTACTAAACGAGTTCACCTGCTTTAGAATTTTCCGTAGCCAATAAACCTATATCCTAAGATATGCTGTGGGCTTCCTAGGTGGCACTAGAGGTAACGAATCTGCCTGCCAGCATAGGAGACGCAAGAGATGTGGGTCAATCCCTGGGTCAGGAAGATCCCCTGAGGTAGGAAATGGCAACCCGCTCTAGTATCACTTAAGTTCAGTCGCTCAGTCATGTCTGACTCTTTGTGACCCCATCAACTGCACCATGCCAGGCCTCCCTGTCCATCACCAACTCCTGGAGTTCACTCAAACTCATGTCCACCGAGTCGGTGATGCCATCCAGTCATCTCCTCCTCTGTCGTTCCCTTCTCCTCATGCCCCCAACCCCTCCCAGAATCAGGGTTTTTCCAATGAGTGAATTCTTTGCATGAGGTGGCCAAAGTATTGGAGTTTCAGCTTCAGCATCAGTCCTTCCAAAGAACACCCAGGACTGATCTCTTTTAGAATGGACTGGTTGGATCTCCTTGTAGTCCAAGGGACTCTCAAGAGTCTTCTCCAACACTAGTTCAAAAGCATCAATTCTTTGGCACTCAGCTTTCTTCACAGTCCAACTCTCACATCCATACATGACCACTGGAAAAACCATAGCCTTGACTAGACAGACTTTTGTTGGTAAAGTAATGTCTCTACTTTTTAATATGCTATCTAGGTTGGTCATAACTTTCTTTCCAAGGAGTAAGCGTCTTTTAATTTCATGGCTGTAATCACCATCTGCAGTGATTTTGGAGCCCAAAAAAATAAAGTCTGACACTGTTTCCACTGTTTCCCCTTTTATTTCCCTTAAAGTGATGGGACCGGATGCCATGATCTTCGTTTTCTGAATGTTGAGCTTTAAGCCAACTTTTTCACTCTCCTCTTTCACTTTCATCAAGAGGCTTTTGAGTTCCTCTTCACTTTCTGCCCTAAGGGTGATGTCATCTGCATATCTGAGGTGATTGATATTTCTCCCGGCAATCTTGATTCCAGCTTGTGTTTCTTCCAGTCCAGCGTTTCTCATGATGTACTCTGCATATAAGTTAAATAAGCAGGGTGACAATATACAGCCTTGAGGTACTCCTTTTCCTATTTGGAACCAGTCTGTTGTTCCATGTCCAGTTCTAACTGTTGCTTCCTGACCTGCATATAGGTTTCTCAAGAGGCGGGTCAGGTGGTCTGGTATTTGCATCTCTTTCAGAATTTTCCACAGTTTATTGTGATCCACACAGTCAAAGGCTTTGACATAGTCAATAAAGCAGAAATAGATGTTTTTCTGGAACTCTCTTGCTTTTTCTTTTTTTTTTTTTTCTCTCTTGCTTTTTCGATGATCCAGTGGATGTTGGTAATTTGATCTCTGGTTTCTCTGCCTTTTCTAAAACCAGCTTGAATATCTAGAAGTTCACGGTTCACATATTACTCAAGCCTGGCTTGGAGAATTTTGAGCATTACTTTCCTAGCGTGTGAGATGAGTGCTATTGTGCGGTAGTTTGAGCATTCTTTGGCATTGCCTTTCTTTGGGATTGCAATGAAAACTGACCTTTTCCAGTCCTGTGGCCACTGCTGAGTTTTCCACATTTGCTGGCATATTGAGTGCAGCACTTTCACAGCATCATCTTCCAGGATTTGAAATAGCTCCACTGGAATTCCATCACCTCCACTAACTTTATTCATAGTGATGCTTTCTAAGGCCCACTTGACTTCACATTCCAGGATGTCTGGCTCTAGGTGAGTGATCACACCATCGTGATTATCTTGGTCGTGAAGTTCTTTTTTGTACAGTTCTTCTCTGTATTCTTGCCACCTCTTCTTAATATCTTCTGCTTCTGCTAGGTCGCTCTAGTATACTTGCCTGGAAATTTCCATAGACAGAGGAGCCTGGCCAGCTACAGTCCTTTAGGGCCACAGAGAGTCAGACATGACTAAGCGCAACACAAAAGTTATGCTGTAAAGGAGCTGTGGTATGAAATGATCTCTCAACTATAGAATATCCTGCAGGAGTCTGGCTCTATGAAAGCATAAATAAAATTATATTAATATAGTAAAAAGCAATAAAACGGATAATATAATTTATGCATTTACTCATTTATATATTCTCACATTGAAATGCATACACTTAAAATAGTCAAAAAAATTTCTCTCTCAAGTCGGGACCTCTGAAAGTGACTTTTCTGGGTGTCCAAAGTGTTAAGGAAAATCTTTTCAACTGTTTTCTGTACAAATTACACCTTATTCCTACCTGCTGCTATTGGATAGCCAATAATGGACACACTAAATCTAGTTACTTTTATTAATCAATCATAAAGCACTTTCAGTGCTTCTGAAACTTGACAAAGCACTTACAGGTTACAAACCTAATTGGCTTTTCATGCTTTTTAAAGCAAATATTATGTTGTGTATCTTAAACCTCTATAAGAAGTCCATCTTCTGTAACTATAATATCATAGTGCATAGTTGTGGCATAATAGGCAGTACAACAATGAAATAAATAATGAACAATGAAAATAAATTTATTTGATGGTTAAATGGAATTTCAAGTTTACAAAGACTAAGGAAAGTGGCAGATTTAAAAGTTTATAATAATTTTGGTAGTTAGATCAATATAGTAATTTTAATTTAAGGACACTTTAAGGTACTTACAAATTTTTTTTGGTAATTTGATAAGCATTCTTATAAAGGATAGAAGTTTCATCTCTGATCCAAAGGTGGTGATAGAGTACAATTATTTCTGAATAAGATTGTGGAATTTTCCCAAAATTCAGCACTTTTTTTTTTTCTTTTTCTACAGAATTACTTAGTGGTAATTTTTCACCATCTTTAGCAAAGTGGTACATCAAGAATTATGTGGGACTTCCCTGGTGGTCTAGGGGTTAAGAATTCACCTTTCAATGTAGGGGATGTGGGTTCGATCCCTGGTCTGGAAACTAAGATACAACATGACTTGGGACAGCCAAGTCTGAGTGCAGCAACTACTGAGCCAGCCAACACTTGAGAGCCTGAGTGCCACATCTAGAGAGAAGCCCTGGCATTGCAACAAAAGATCCTGAGTGTCGCAAACAAAATCTGACACAGCCAAATATATACATAAATAAATATATAAATATTTTTAAAAAGGACTAATGGGTTTCAGAGGGATCAATAATTTGTACAGCAAGCACTGATAAACCAGAGAAGCAATGATTATATAAATTCATCCATTCAATCATCCATCCATACACTTGTCTGTCCACCCATAAAATATCAAGATTTGAATTTAGGATTAACAGCCTACGGGTTAGATTAACACATGTCAAGGAAATTTTTAACAAATAGTAAGGCAATATTTTCATCATTTGCCTGATTTGTGGGTAAAATGCTAGTATTTCCTGTCGAGAGATTTCATTCTGATAAGAGCCAATCTGTATTCTTTATCCCAAGTGCTACAGACCTATTCCCTGAATTGTACAGCCATTCTGCTCTTCTCCATCACTCCCTGATACATCTTCTTCTTCCTTTAAGCACTTGCAGCTCAACTCATCTTCCTAAAACCAATCATGCTGCTTTCCTGTTAAAAAACCTATGTAATAAATATCTTAATTTAGCCTTGAAGTCAAGTCATCATCCGGCCATATACATTATGATATATTGGATTTTCCTATATACTTCAATAATCTCATTCCAATAGCTTTTTTTTTTTAATGAAGTAAAAGTTGAAAAAGTAAAATGCACAGATCTTAATATACTATTCAGGCATTCACTAGTAAACACATTTGGATAATCAACACCTGAATCTATATGTAAAAAATGCACATGACACAGAAATCTTTTAGGGCCCCTTCCACACACCCTGTTATGGTTTCTATCACCATTGTTAGTTTTGCCTATTCTTGAAATTAGTATAAGTGAAATCAAATAGTATTTAGAATTTGTCTCCTTTCAATAACCATAAATATTGCTGTATAAATCTTTTTCTTGACGTGTTTTTATATTTCTTTGGTAAACAAATACAAGTGAATTGCTGGACCATTAAGTTTTTAAATTTTATAAAAAGAAACTGACAAAAATATTTTTCAAAGTACCATTTTAAATGACCACAAGCAGTGCACAAGATGTTCAGTTCCATTAGTGTTGGCAGTCTTGTTTAATGTTTAAATTTTAGTCATTTAGTTGTTGCACACTATCTCACTGTGGTTTGAATTTTTCATCTATCTGAAATATAATATGTTGAATATCTTTTCAAAATTTCAAAAACATTCTTAGTTTGTGAGTCATGCAAAAACAGTTTTCACACCATATTTGGTCTGTGGGCCTTAGTTTTTGGACACGTGGTCTAATCTTTGGTTCATTTTTATTGAGCTGTCTTTTTATCATTTAATTTGAGTTCTTTACGTAGTCTAAATATTAGTCTTTATATGCATAGGCTTCCCAACTGGCACTAATGGTAAAAAACCTGCCTGCCAATACAGGAGAGAGGTGAGAGACCTGGGTTTGATCCCTGGGTCAGGAAGATCCTCTGGAGGAGGGCATGGCAATCCACTCCAGTATTCTTACCTGGGACATCCCATGGACAGAGGAGCCTGGCAGGCTACAGTCCACAAGGCTGCAGAGTCAGATACAACTGAGCTAGCACACTCCATTCCATATATATATACATATATATGTATCAGTTCAGTTCAGTCGCTCAGTCGTGTCTGACTCTTTGCGACCCCATGAATCGCAGCATGCCAGGCCTCCCTGTCCATCACCAACTTCCAGAGTTCACTCAGACTCACGTCCATTGAGTCAGTGATGCCATCTAGCCATCTCATCCTCTGTCGTCCCCTTCTCCTGCTGCCCCCAATCCCTCCCAGCATCAGAGTCTTTTCCAATGAGTCAACTCTTCGCATGAGGTGGCCAAAGTACTGGAGTTTCAGCTTTAGCATCATTCCTTCCAAAGAACAACCAGGTCTGATCGGATCTCCTTATTTTCAGTTAAACAGGTCAAGGAAATGTTATAATACGCTGTTTCTCAGAAGTGACTCTGATTTAACTGAATGTCCTCTTGAAAGCAACATACACTGTTTAAACACTAAAGAGAAAAACACTAAATAAGAAAAAATGGGCTCTAAATAAAGATACTATGTGAAAGAAAAAATATCTTCATATTTAATATGTAGGTGTATTTATTTCATCACTATCAAGGAGAAGCAAATGGCAACCTACTCAAGTATTCTTGCCTGGAGAATCCCAGGGACATAGGAGCCTGGTGGGCTGCTGTCTATGGGGTCGCACAGAGTTGAACATGACCAATGCGACTTAGCAGCAGCAGCAGCAGCATCTAGGTTGGCATTTATAGGAGGGGATTACATATTTTTCAGATTTTTCAGTCTAATTCATATGAATCAATGAGAAATTAACATTAGGGCATAAAAAAGCAGCCTGAAACAGAATTAAAATTATTAAAGGCTACTTTGGGTTTTATCACCATACTCCTATTTGATGATTTTTATCTGGGCCATAAAAATGAGAATTTTTCTTTTTTCTTTTAGAAATGAGAATCTTTGAAAGGACTCAGTGTTAGTTGGTTTTACTCTTAAAATATTTTGAAAATGAAATTAATGATGCTCAAAAGTTTTTTGTGACATGTCCCAAACCAGGAAACTAATTAGAATCTTCTGATTTTAATCAGCTCTTCCATTTTATTAAATTAGATCATGAGGGGGGCTTCCCTGGTGGTCTAGTGGTTAAGAATTCACTTTCCAATGCAAAGAATGGATTCCCATGTGCCAAGGGGCAATTAAGCCTGCAAGGTGCAACTACCGAGTTTATGAGCCACAACTACTGAGCCCATGTCCTCTCGAGACTGTGCTCACCAACTAGAAAAGCCGTTGCACTGCAAGTAGAGAAAGCCTGCATGCCACAGTGAAGACCAGCAAAGCTTAAAATAAATAAAGTTTAAAAAATTATGTCATGAAATATATTCTAAAGTTCAAATATTGTTTAAAAATAAATAATGACAAGGCTAGATGTTAGCCTCAGAGTCAGACATGACTTAGTGACTAAACAACAAAAACAAATACTATACATGATAAAGATATCATATGAAGTGGATTTACTGATGAATATAAAGTATAAATCAAATGCTTTGAAATTTTTTTCTCTAGTTAAATTGATAAACTTCTCATTTTAATTATAACAACCTTAGAAAGTACAAACCAATTAGCAATCTGTAGAGGAATAAACTCTTCCTCTCTCTCTCTTTTTCATTCACCTACAATCTAAATCCCCCTGGACACTGGGTTTGGAAATGGATTTATTCATGAGGAGAGTGAGGATTACTTAAGGCAAGAGATTATACCTCCAGTGAGAGCATAACAGGATGGCACACCCCAGTTGTCCTTTCGAGTGACATGCAAAGGCACGTTTCAGGGTTTTAGAGAGGTTGTTCATAACTATATTTACTTCAAAGATGCCATGAACAGTTGGCTGAGAAAATTTTAGTCAGGCTCTTAAAGAAAGCTCTATATACAGACCATCAAGCTGGGGAAGTGACATGCCCTCCACCCTCTCAGAGAAACAATGCATTCTTTGTGGAACAATGTGGTAAGGTTCTCTTACAACTTCTGATAAACTTGTAACCAAGAGCCGATTACTGGTTTGATTTTCTGATTTTCCTGAGTCAGGATTCTTATTATCTTTTAACAGGACTTTCAAGGGTGTTTTCTACAGAAATTTATCATGATTTTCTATTATCAGCATAGAGATTATTTACTCTCTTCATCATGGTATAGTATTTGATTTAAAAGTGTGCCATGCCAGGAAGCTTTTCAAGTGCCTCCAAATCATGGAAGTAAAACCTCAGATTTTTTTTTTTTTAATTTATTGATTGATTTATGCCTGTGCTGGGTCTTTATTGCTGCGTGCAGGCTTTCTCTAGCTGCAGTGCATGGGCTTCTCACTGCAGTGGCTTCTCTTGTGGGGTACAGACTCTAGGCATGAGGGCTTCAGAGTTGTGGCATGTAGGCTCAGTAGTTTTGGCTCATGGGCTCAGTTTTCCTGTGCCTGTTGGTATCTTCCTGTACCAGAGACTGAACTCATGTTCCCTGCCATTGACAGGCAGATTTTTCACCACTGAGCAATCAGGGAAGCCCCAAAACTGAGATTTTATTTAAGAATAAAACTATTGTGAGTAATAGTTCAAGGTAAATAAATCTCATCAGTTCATTCATACATGTCAAATGTAGCCTGTCAGGCTCCTCTGTCCATGGGGATCTCCAGGCAAGAACACTGGAGTGGGTTGCCATGCTGTCCTCCAGGGGATCTTCCCAATCCAGGGATTGAACCCAGGTCTCCTACATTGCAGGCAGATTCTTTACTATCTGACCCACCAGGGAAGCCCAATGACTACACAGTACACAGTTTAACAATAGGTTTTGTGGGAAGTGCTACAAAACATCTAAGACACAATCTCTAAGGACCTACCATCTAGTTTAGACAAGGGGAAAGAACATGCAATCCCAATAATGATGTATACACATTAGACTAAAATATATTAACACGTGGTCTCCAGCCAAATGATTTGCTAGTGAAACACGTGGAACTTCAGTCAGAGAGAAATAGGCTAATGGTATTTCACTTTTATTCTCCAAGGCTGAAGACACATTTATCAGTGACAACCAGTTGACAGGATGTTCCAAACCTCTGTACAAGAAACAACTCTGCTTCTTGCTGGACAGATCAGAATGCTACACATAGCTCTGCTTTACCTGGTTAGGCTCTTCCTCTTCTTCTTCCCTTTTCTGTTAAATATTGTGTGGATTCCGGGGGTGAAGTTAAAAGGGGAAAGGTCAAAGTGGAATTGGAATTTAGGAGACAGGGTCATTTCAAACAGTTAAGATAATCTTGATCTTTAGAAGCACTAAAATACTTTGGGAAAGCTGAGTAGGGGGAGAAGAAGCAAGACTTTTGGAATAACATCCTGAAAAGTATCTAAACACAATACGATCCTTTTTCTAATATTCCAAAATTGATTTTAAGAAGCAAACTATTTTGACCAGCAAAGACATATCAATAGAGAAATGTGAGCTGTTAATGAGTTTAGCCCAATCAAAGTTTGAGATAAATTAAGAAAAGTAATATTTCCTGAAGGCATTTTAGCTCTTTTTAACTCCTTGTTTATAAGTCAGTAAGTCCATCCTTTTTTCTTTTTTTTTGCCTGTAAGATCATATCTCTGTACTCTGAATCTGGTAAACAGTTCCTGAAATACTAGTTAAAATACCCTTGATCCTTCTCTGAGACAGCCCTGAAAACTTAAATGAATGGTGTTTGGTGATCTCAGCTCTGTCCCCAGTAAATGTCCACATCACAAAACCACAACAGTTAATTTTAGGTGATTGATTATATCTGCTTAGCTTAAACTCAGGCTTGAGTCAGCCAGAGGACTTTATTACCCTCCATTCCTGTGAGGGTGGTCCAGCCAGGTCAAAGTCGAGGTCAATAATAGGGCAGGAAGGTACTGGCTTTGCCAGTAAGCAGGGCTACTCTCCACCAGAACAAAGAACTTCACTCCCCAGAGATGCTGTTTGTGCAAACAGATATAGTTGTCACTAACACTAAAAGGCTACACTGAACCCAAGTAGCACATTTGATCAAATAAAAATCTCATTACCCAGGATTTGTTTATATTTTAATCTAAAAATAAAATATTAAAATGATTAACTTATTAGATGCTTTAAAAATTACACTAATTGATTCATCAATTAAAATGATCTATTCAAATATTAAAACTGAATATACAATTTAAAAAATAACTTTTAATAGAAAAATACTTTAAAGTGTAAACTTAACAAAAAATATTTTCAGGCTCTTAAATTTAAACTGTACAGTGATATGATACTCTAAAACACTTATAAATAGGTTTCATTTTTCCAAAAGGGAATGTTATGTTTATAGTTAAAAATGCAAAAAAAAAAAGCCTATGTATATATTTTCATTTTAAAAGTCATATTTTAAATTAGAACTAAATATTACTCAGGGTAGAGGATTTCAGATTTTAAAACTGCAAAAAAATAAGATTACCCAGTTGTGCTGAACATTTATATTTGTTTTATATAATTTTAATGGAAAATTATGACAAGAGAAATGCTGATTTTAATGGCAATATTAAAAATTAGAAACTAAAACGTGCTATTCAAAAAAATTATCCAGAAATGTTGATTTGATCTTTGAATACAAGTAATTAGAAACTTTCATATGAATTAGCTCATTAATTTATGAAGAATAAATGCCTTAGTATAATTTTTAGCTCAAACTCATATTTTAAATAAAATGAATTACACTGAATTAGATGAAAATGAAGACAATAATAAATTAATAGGAAAGCCTACATAATAAAGTTTTAGTGGGCAGTTGAATAGATCTTTGCTTAAACACCATTAATATCTCTTATTAGACTAGTCAAAAGTCAAAGCTTTTCACTAGTCTAGTCAGAGCTAGGTTTATTCCAGTAGTCATGTATGGTTGTGAGAGTTGGACCATAAAGAAACCTGAGAATCAAAGAATCGATGCTTTTGAACTGTGGCGTTGGAGAAGACTCCTGAGAGTCCCTTGGACTGCAAGGAGATACAACCAGTCCATCCTAAAGGAGATCAGTCCTGGGTGTTCTTTGGAAGGACTGATGCTGAACCTGAAACTCCAATACTTTGGCCACCTCATGCGAAGAGCTGACTCATTTGAAAAGACCCTGATGCTGGGAAAGATTGAAGGCAGGAGGAGAAGGGGACGACAGAGGATGAGATGATAGGTTGGCATCATTGATGGACATGAGTTTGAGTCAACTCTGGGAGTTGGCAATGGACAGGGAGGCCTGGCACGCTGCAGTCCATGGGGTCTCAAAGGGTCAGACGACTGAGTGACCAAACTGAACTGAACTGACTAGACTATAACTTTGGAGACTATAACTTATACAATCTTTAAACATTCCCATGAGGTGTTAATTTAGGGGATATATAGGGAATAATTTCTACAATATAGGTTTGTTGCAAAAAACCAAATTATTTAATATAGATAAAACGTACTTAACAAATATTAGGGTTTTTGTATTTTTTTTTGGTCTAAAACGCTCATAAAGAAAAAAAAGCCAAAGACTATAAATCAAAACTCAGTGACTGTTTTCTAAGTTTCACGATCTCATTTGTTTTGCAATAGTATATTTTGTAGGTAAAATCTAATTGAGTAAACATAATCTGAACTTTGTGTTGTTCATCAATTACAAAATTAGCTCTAATAATTTAGTGGGGTGGAAGGTAAAATAAACTCCCTTCTGTTGCTGTGATATGAGGAAGTGTGATCCTATTTGTGTGCTAAGTCACTTCAGTCACGTCCGACTCTTTGAGACCCTATGGACCATAGCCCGCCAGGCTCCTCTGTCCATGGGCTTCTCCAATCAAGAATACTGAAGTGGGTTTCCATGCCCTCCTGAAGGGGATCTTCCAAACCTAGGGATTGAACCTGGGTCTCCTATGTCTCCTGCATTGGCAGGCAGGCTCTTTACCTCTAGCGCCAACTGAGGTAGTGTGCTCCTGCCCATGTATATAATGATCCCCTGACAGTCCATACAGTTCATCCCAGCAAGTTAACAGCTGATGCAGACTACTGCGAATGCATTTCAGCAATGCCAGCCAATACATAACACTAAGATAACAAAAATAGAAAAACCACATCATGATTGTCTTACCTACAAAGATACAGAATTTCTAAAAATTTTATTTGTTTAAAAGAAAAATACAATGTTACTCCCTCTGAGGGTTTTCCAAATTCCATTTGATATGCAATTTGATTAGATATAAAAACTTCATATGCTTTTTGTCTAGCTTTGCTTTTTTTAAACATTAAAGCAATGCACAGTTGTAGTACAAGTTAATAAAGAAATGGCAAAGGTGCAGAAAAAAAGTGGGAATTGTATAAGTTCTAACCCTACTCTCCTGGGAAAAATATTAAATGGTATCTATTCAGTTTACCCCTTAAGAGATTTTCTGTACATATAAAAATATATAGCCTTGTGTATTTTAAACAAAATTAGGATTTTATATATATATATACATACATACATATCAGTGTGTGTTGGTGTGTGTCTATTTTATGAATGCATGTCAGTTCAGTTCAGTATCTCAGTCATGTCCGACTCTTTGTGACCCCATGGACTGCAGCACACCAGACTTCCCTGTCCATCACCAACTCCTGGAGCTTGCTCAAACTCATGTCCATCAAGCCAATGATGCCATCCAGCCATCTCATCCTCTGCCATCCCCTTCTCCTCCTGCCTTCGATCTTTCCTAGCATCAGGGTCTTTTCAAATGAGTCAGTTCTTCGCATCAGGTGGCCAAAGTATTGGAGTTTCAGCTTTAGCATCAGTCCTTCCAATGAATATTCAGGACTGATCTCCTGTAGGATGGACTGGTTGTATCTCCTTGCCGTCCAAGGGACTCTCAAGAGTCTTCTCCAACACATCAGTTCAAAAGCATCAATTCTTTAGTGCTCAGCTTTCTTTATGGTCCAACTCTCACGTCCATACATGACTACTGGAAAAACCATAGCCATGACTAGGCAGACTTTTGTTGGCAAAGTAATGACTCTGCTTTTTAATATGCTGTCTAGGTTGGTCATAGTTTTCTTCCAAGGAACAAGGAGCTTTCAATTTCATGGCTGCAGTCACCATCTGCAGTGATTTTGGAACCCCCCAAAATAAAGTCTCTCACTGTTTCCATTGTTTTCCCATCTACTTGCCATGAAGTGATGGGACTGGATGCCATGATTTTAGTTTTCTGAAACCTGAGGATTTTTAAGTCAACTTCTTCACTCTCCTCTTTCACTTTCATCAAGAGGCTCTTTAGTTCTTCGCTTTCTGCCATAAAGGTGGTGGCATCTGCATATCTGAGGTTATTGATATTTCTCCTGGCAATCTTGATTCCAGCTTGTACTTCATCCAGTCTGGCATTTTGCATGATGTATTCTGCATGTAAGTTAAATAAGCAGCCTTGACTTACTCCTTTCCTGATTTGGAACCAGTCTGTTCCGTGTTCAGTTTTTTTTTTTAATTTTATTTTATTTTTAAACTTTACATAATTGTATTAGTTTTGCCAAATATCAAAATGAATCCACCACAGGTATACATGTGTTCCCCATCCTGAACCCTCCTTCCTCCTCCCTCCCCATACCATCCCTCTGGGTCGTCCCAGTGCTCTAGCCCCAAGCATCCAGTATCGTGCATCAAACCTGGACTGGCATCTCATTTCATACATGATATTTTACATGTTTCAATGCCATTCTCCCAAATCTTTCCACCCTCTCCCTCTCCCACAGAGTCCATAAACTGTTGCTTCTTGACCTGCGTACAGATTTCTCAGGAGGCCAGTCAGGTGGTCTTGTATTCCCAGTTCTTTAAGAATTTTCCACAGTTTATTGTGGTCCACACCATCAAAGGCTTTGGTGTAGTCAATAAAGTAGATATTTTCTGGAACTCTCTTGCTTTTTTGATGATCCAATGGATGTTGGCAATTTGATCTCTGGTTCTTCTGCCTTTTCCAAATCCAGCTTGAACATCTGGAAGTTCATGGTTCATGTACTGTTGAAGCCCAGCTTGGAGAATTTTGAGCATTACCTTGCTAATGTGTGGGATGAGTGCAATTTTGTGGTAGTTTGAACATTCTTTGGCATTGCCCTTCTTTGGGACTGGAATGAAAACTGCCTTTTTCTAGTCCTGTGACCACTGCTGAGTTTTCCAAATTTGCTGGTGTATTGAGTGCAGCACTTTCACAGTATCATCTTTCAGGATTTGAAATGTTATGAATGTATGTACACATACATATGAATGTATACAAATGAATATATGTATGTATTATTATTATGTGTATGTGTATAAATAAATATATACATATGCACATATATGTTTATAAATGAAACTTTATACACCATGTTATAGAACTTGAGCATTTTTGGTTAGTTTAGTACAGATTAAGAGCTTGAATTGAAACTGAAGTTCTCCTTGTGACTTTGTGTAAGTTACCTCTACTTCACTATGTCTCAGTTTATACAACTGTGATAATTATTCTGCTGCTGCTGCTAAATCGCGTCAGTCGTGTCTGACTCTGTGCGACCCCATAGACGGCAGCCCACCAGGCTCCCCCGCCCCTGGGACTGTGCTTGCCATTTCCTTCTCCAATGCATGAAAGTGAAAAGTGAAAGTGAAGTTGCTCAGTCATGTCCGACTCTTCATGACCCTATGGACTGCAGCCTACCAGGCTCCTCCGTCCATGGGATTTTCCAGGCAAGAGTATTGGAGTGGGGTGCCATTGCCTTCTCCAGATAATTATTCTAAGATAGTTTAAAAATTTCTAACCTATTATATGTGGTTAGTAATGTTAGCAATTATTATTATTTATTATCAATATATATCATTTTTATCACTTTTAAGCTACATAGTATTGAAAAGACATTTATTTGACCTATTTCCTATTGATGAACTTCTATATCTTCATTTATTTATTATAAATTAAGTGCCAATAAATTGAGGTTAATTCTTTGTATACTGCAGTAAATATGTCTATAAAATAATTTTGAAGAATTAGAATTGCTAGACCAAGCAATGTACAGATTTACAGTTTTGGTAGATATTGTTTAATAAGCATATTATGCCATTATCCAAAAGGCATTGCACATCAAAAAGTCTATAAGTAATAAATGTTGTAGAGGTTGTGGAGGAAAGAGAACCATTCTACACTGTTGGTGGGAGTGTAAATTGGTGCAGCCTCTAGGGAAAACACTATGAAGATTCCTTTAAAAAGTTAAAAATATAGTTACCATATGAGCTAGCAATCCCACTCCTGGGCATATATCCAGAAAAGATAAAAGCTCTAATTTGAAAAGATATATGCACTCCAATGTTCATAGTGTAACTATTTACAATAGAAAACACATGAAGCAACCTAAATGTCCATCAGCAGATGAACGGATAAAGATTTAGTACATATATACAATGGATATTACCCAACCATTAAAAAGAATGAAATAATGCCATTTGCAGTAAGACGGATGGACCTATAGATTGTCATGCTAAGTGAGTCAGGCAGAGAAAGACAAATATCATATGATATCACTTAGGCGCTGTGCTCAGTTGCTCAGTTGTGTCCAACTCTTTATAACCCTTTGGACTGTAACCCACCAGGCTCCTCTGTCCATGGGATTTTTCAGGCAAGAGTACTGGAATGGGTTGCCATTTCCTCCTCCAGAGGATGTTCCCAACCCAGGGATCTCCTGCATCTCCTGCATTGCACGTGATTCTCTAACACTGAGCCATTGAGGGAAGCCATGACTTAAATGCGGAAGCCATGAATTAAATGTGGAATCTTAAAAAATACACAATGAACTTTTATTTATAAAACAGAAACAGACTCACAAATATAGAAAATAAATTCATGGTTACAAAAGGAAAGAGAGGGAGGGATAAATTGGGAGTATGGAAATTAAAGATGTATACCACCATATATAAAATAGATAAAAACCAAGGATTTACTGTATACACAGGGAACTATATTCAATATATTATAAACTGTAACTGAAAATAATTTTTAAAGAATATATATATGTACATATATATTCACACATATTAAGCTAAATCACTTGAAAATAACACAATATTGTAAATCAACTACGCTGCTGCTGCTGCTGCTAAGTCGCTTCAGTCGTGTCCGACTCTGTGCAACCCTATGGACTGCAGCCTACCAGGCTTCTCCGTCCATGGGATTCTCCAGGCAAGAACACTGGAGTGGGTTGCCATTTCCTTCTCCAATGCACGAAAGTGGAAAGTGAAAGTGAAGTTGCTCAGTCGTGTCCGCCCCTCAGCGACCCCATGGACTGCAGCCTACCAGGCTCCTCCATCCATGGGATTTTCCAGGCAACAGTACTGGAGTGGGATGTCATTGCCTTCTCCTAAATCAACTATACTTCAATTTAAAAAAAAGATTCTCCTGAACTTTGTAGAAGAATAGCCATTTTCTCATACTATCCACAACAGTAGTTATTATTAATAATTTTAATTTCATAAATTTGATTAAATGGAATAGGGGATAATTAGTCCTATAGCTCTTTATTTTATTATTATAAAATAGCTGTTCATGAACTTACTAGATATTTGCCTTATTTTTTTCTGTTATTCATTCAAATCTTTGCCCTCCCATCAAGGTTTTCATTTCGTGTTCTTATTCATTTGTGAAAGATCTTGACATATTAAAAATATTAACCATTCTTTATATCAGAAAATGAGAGCAATCTTGGCAATATTCTCATTGTGTTCCTTAACTATATTTCTACATACAAAGCTAGTGGAGGTGATGGAATTACAACTGAACTATTTAAAATTCTAAAAAATAATACTGTTAAAATGCTGCACTCAATATGTCAGCAAATTTGGATAACTCAGCAGTGGTCACTGAGTGGAAAATGTCAGTTGTCATTCCAATTCCAAAGAAGGGCAATGCCAAAGAATGTTCAAAATACCACAGAGTTACACTTATTTCACATACTAGCAGGGTAATGCTCAAAATCCTTCAAGCTAGGCTTCAACAGTATGTGAACCGAGAATTTCTAGATGTGCAAGCTTTATTTAGAAAGGGCAGAGGAATCAGGGATCAAATTGGCAACATCTGTTGGATCATAGAAAAAACAAGAGAATTCCAGAAAAACATCTACTTCTGCTTCATTGACTATACTAAAGCCTTTGATGGTGTAGACAACAGCAAAATGTGGAAAATTCTTAAAGAAATTGGAATACCAGACCATCTTACCTGCCTCCTGAGAAACCTGTATGAATAGTTATAAATGGACATGGAATAATGGACCAGTTCCAAATTGGGAAAGGAGTACGTAAAGGCTGTATATAATCACCATGCTTATTTAACTTATATGCAGAATACATCATGTGAAATGCCTGGCTGGATGAAGCACAAGCTGGAATCAAGATTTCAGGGAGAAATATTAATAACCACAAATATGCAGATAACACCACTCTAATGGCAGAAAGTGAAGAGGAACTAAAGAGACTCTTGATGAAGGTGAAAGAGGAGAGTGAAAAAGCTGGCTTAAAACACAACATTCAAAAAATGAAGATCATGGCATCCAGTCCCATCATTTCATGGCAAATAGATGGGGAAAAAATGTAAACAGTGATAGATTTTATTTTCTTTGGCTCCAAAATCACTGCAGACAGTGACTTCAGTGATGAAATTAAAAGATGCTTGCTCCTTGGAAGAAAAGCCATGACAAGCCTAGACAGCATATTAAAAAGCAGAGACATCACTTTGCCAACAAAAGTCCATCTAGTCAAAACTATGTTTTTTCCTGTAGTCATGTACTGATGTGAGAGTTGAACCATAAAGAAGGCTGAGTTCTGAAGAATTGATGCTTTTAAATAGTGGTGTTGGAAAAAACTCTTGAGAGTCCCTTGGACTGCAAGGATATCAAACCAGTCAATCCTATAAGAAATGAACCCTGAATATTCATTGGAAGGACTGATGCTAAAGCTGAAGCTCCAATACTTTGGCCATCTAATGGAAGAGCTGAGTCATTGGATAAGACCCTGATGCTAGGAAAGATAGAAGGCAGAAGGAGAATGGGGCAGCAGAGGATGAAATGGTTAGATAGCATCACCAACTCAATGGACATGAATTTGAGCACACTCTGGCAGACAACGGATGACTGACGAGCCTGGAATGCTGCAGTCTATGTAGTCACAGAGAGTCAGATAAGATTTAGCGACTGAACAAACACATCATATATTTTATCATACAGAGAAATTTGAAACCACTAATTTTCAAACAGTCCATGTATGTATATTTGCACTTAATATGGTTGCTTGTTCTAAATTTTTTCTCTAGAAATAATCTAATATTTACTTGATCAGTTTTATAAAAATGCAGCTGTCATGATTGTTTTTGTAAAAATGAAAACTCTCCTGTACATTATGAAAGATTTAAGGATCTGAACCATTTAGTTTATATAGAGTATACTTTTTATATAAGCTTATTGAATTTCTTCAATGGATTCAATAAAAGAGATAATATTTTAAACACTTGATTTCTCTCTTCTTTAAGAGAAAACTTTCATACTGTAGTCAGGGTCATGTTTATGAAGCAAAAACATATTCATGTTTAAAATTCTTCTAATAGCTTTTATTTGCAATTGTTGAAGACAGCTTAAAGAAGTGCTACTGTAAAAAGTGATGTAAGCAGAGGGCAGTGTCCACATGCCACGGGGCCTTATTAGAAATGTGTATTCCAGGTCCCCACCACAGCCTTACTGAATCGGAAATGATGCTGAAGTCGAGAAGCACTAAACAGTGTCCATAGTACACAGGATGTCTAATCTTTATGCTTTTGTCCTGTTCCTTATTAATCACTGTGCTTGATACTGATTCCTAAATCCACCAGTCTGGATCCTCCACTAACTGCTAATCATAAATCACTGCGATGCACCCTTGAAACCTCATATCCTATCACAGTGCTTGACACATGCTGAGCCTGAAGTATTACTCGAAAGAATGAATAAATATATGAATGAATAAATATATCCTCCCAGAGGTATTTACTCACTAATTTGGGACTCAGATCTAAACTCCAGGGTCCTTTCCTGGATGAAGCTTCCTCTAGTTTCCTCTGCTTCTTCAGGATGTCAGGTGTGTCTCTTTTCATGACTTTTGCTTCCCCTGTTCTGACATCATCTCTTTTCTCCCCCTTCTCTTATTTTCTCCTTGGTGCCTGAAGCACAGCAGACCTCAGTGATAGCTTTGTAAATTAAATTAAATACATTTTAAACCAATCACTGCAACAAGCTTGTGCCAAGTCCTAGGACCAGTTAATCTTCCCATGTCTCAGTTTGCTCACTTATAAAATGAAAGCGAGTTGAATGAACTTTTTGAAAGAAGATGTTCTAAATTTCGATAGTGGTGGGAGTCACCCAAAGGTACAAGCTGGACAATATTCATCAAACTGTGTCCTTAACGTGGGGGAATTTTATTTATGTAAATTGAAACTCAATGACACTAGAGGGAAAATGGAGGCATGTGAGAAAATTATGAACTAGCGGTCCAGTAAGATATTTTGGTTTGTACTTAGAGTGGATTTTTATTTTTTAATTTATTTTAAATGAATCTGGACACCTTTAAACTCAGTACTCACTTCCACCTCCCACAGACCTCTCTCTATGACTACTTTAAACCAGACCTGAGTCTCTCATTTTTATTCGTCTCCCACACAAGATGCTCATTTCCCCAGTCTCTTTCAGAACTAAGTTTTCATTATTCTGCCCCACAAACAATGGATCATAATCAAGGGTCATTTCTGAATATAATACTCATCTGAGGATAATGTGAATTCTTAATTATCTAAGGGCTTTAATTATCTATGTCCCCACTCAATGATTTGCTTATGTTTACTCACTGTGGTTCTACTGCACATTAAAACAAATTTATTTTCCAATTTAGTTGCATCTTCACATTTATTTTATATATTAGAAAAGAGCTTCAAGATTTTTTTTTTCCTGTGGTGATTAAAGCATATTATCAGGTCAGGACAAGAGTAGCTAAGATCCCTGGAGGAGGAAATGGCAACCCACTTCAGTATTCTTGCCTGGGAAATCCCATGGACAGAGGAGTCTGATGGGCTACAGTCCATGGAGTCATAAAGAATCGGACATGACTGAGCAATGAGCACACACATACAGGGTTTCCCTGGTGGCTCAGTGGTAAAGAATCCACCTGCAAGAATCCACCTGCCAATGCAGGAGGCATGGGTTTGACCCCTGATCTGAGAAGATTCCACATGCCATGGGGCAACCAAGCCTGTGTGCTACAACTATTGAGCCTGTGCTGTAGAGCCTGGGAACTCAAACTACTGAGTCCATGTGCCACAACTACTGAAGCCCAAGTGCTCGGAGCCTGTGCTCTGCAAACAGACAGGCCACAGCGATGAGAAGCCTACACACCACAGTGAGAAGCCTGCACACCGCAGTGAGAGAGGAGCCCACGCAGCATCAAAGATCTGGCACAGCCATAAATAAATAATCAAAGTATTTCTTAAAATATCTACTTTGGATAGTCAGGAAAAGCTGGATATGCATCCTGAGTCAACACCATGATACAATTGCTATTCAATCCTGCCGTCTACTTTCAAAGCTGGTTGTTTTGTTGTGGAAAGATTAAATTGATAAACTCAGTCAGTTGACTGATGATTTTATAAAGCTACCTGGCTGTCAAAATGCTAAAATGTTTGTGTCAGGAATACTATATAAATATTCTTTTAGTAAAATCTCGAAATAAAAAAGGGAATTACTTTAAAAATAAAAAAAAGAGTAGCTAAGAGAGTAATATGTATGATAACATATAGCATTCTATCATATATATATGATACACACACACACACACACACACACATATTAGTCAGTTCAGTTGCTCAGTCATGTCTGACTCTTTGTGACACCATGGACTGCAGCATGCCAGGCTTCCTTATCCATCACCAACTCCAACATATAGTTGGAGATATATATATAGAGAGAGATAGAGAGAGAGAGAGGGAGAGAGAGAGAGAGAGAGAGAGCATCCTATTATATAACCTCTTGTGTATATGTTACATACACACATATAGCACTCAATACCATTTAGTGTTTATTTTTAGTGAATATTAATCTTTCACCATTAATATAAGAAGTCATTTCATGTCTAATGTCTTATTAGAAAAGTGCCATTAGTCAGAACCCCAGAGACACCTGTCTGGCTTTGCGGGTGGGTTATTTTTAATTTGATTATGCCAGGAAATTGTTTTTCCTCTCCATGTGTTTGTCTTCTTATCACTCATCCCATCTCACACGTCCAAATCCATCCTGACTCTAATAGGCTGGATAATTAATCATCCTAGAAGCTGACATGTATAACACAGAGCAATAAAGAAAAAAGGCAACAAAGGAGCCTAAGTACTGTACAGCTCCCTGTGATAAAATGGACACCTCACTTTTTAAGTTGCAAAAGAACTTTGTTGTAATCGTATAAGAAATATTTTCACCTTTCTTCTCTCTTTTTTTTTTTAAACCACAGCCCCACATGCACACCACTGGGAATACAAGAATAAAGCATATATTGCCTTATTATATGTTTGAAAAATTAAAATATAAATAATTGACTAAAATCCTCATCACAAGAAAAAAATAATTTCATTAGCTATGTATGCTGATGAATGTTAACTAGATTTATTGTGATGATCATTTTACAATACACAAAATAGCAAGTCATGTTGTACACCTGAAACTAATATATGTCAATTGTACCTCAAAAAACCTATGAAAATTACAAATATGTTATGTGCGTATGAAAAGTCTCAGTGGTGAGGCCAAAAAATCCATCCTTTGCCTTTAGGGTGTATTCAGTCTTTATTTTTTTGGCATAGGAAGTATTTTTTGTGACATGAACAGATATTAAAGACTATACCATTTTATAAAATATAGAAATTATTGAATAATTCTTTGGTTCATAATATAGAACATTCATTTCATGTGAGAAAATAGGGTTTTTTGTTTTTTGTTTTTGTGGAGGATCTTAGCTTCCCAACCAGGAGTCAAGCCTGTGCCCCCTGCAGTGGAAGCTCAGAGTCTAAACCACTGGGCCACTAGTGAAGTCCTTATTTTTTCAATTTTATTTTTATTTATTTTTTTTATTTTAAATTTTTACATTTATTAGGTTATCACTTTTAATATCAAAGAAAAAGGCAATGCAGTATAATTGCTGATCACAAGATAATCACACATTTATTTTATCTTATTTATTTTTTTGTTTTTTGTTTTTTTATTTAATTTTATTTTTAAACTTTACAATATTGTATTAGTTTTGCCAAATATCGAAATGAATCCGCCACACTTTAATTAAAAAAATACATAAGCTGAACTTATCTCATAAAACTTCATGAAATATTTTCTGACTTAGCATATTAATGTTAACTTTAACAAAAAATAAAGGGGCATCTCCTGCCTACATGTAAGATATTAAAGTTACTCTAGAAGAAGGCAATGGCACCCCACTCCAGTACTCTTGCCTGGAAAATCCCATGGATGGAGGAGCCTGGTAGGCTGCAGTCCATGGGGTTGCTAGGAGTCAGACATGACTGAGCGTCTTCATTTTCACTTTTCACTTTCATGCATTGGAGAAGGAAATGGCAACCCACTCCAGTGTTGTTGTCTGGAGAATCCCAGGGATGGGGGAGCCTGGTGGGCTGCCGTTCTATGGGGTCGCACAGAGTTGGACATGACTGAAGTGACTTAGCAGCAGCAGCAGTAGCAGTCTAATCAATAACAAGTAATTTTACTTCTGAGCTTTAGGTTACTTATCTGAGAGAATGAGAGTACTGTTTCCATTATCTCCATGATTATGTTATTAACTTCTTACTCTCATTTAGAAACCAGATAGACGCTGAGGCCTTGGAAGTGATTTCAGAACTTGCTGTGAGCTGGAATCAGCTGGAAAGCTTATGAAGAATACGAATTTCTGGGTCTCCTCCAGGCTCATAGAGTCAGCATGTCACTGGAATAATGCTATTAACAAGCCCAGTAGGTGACAGTGATATATCTTGGCCTCTCACCGGAACTTAGGACTTGCCTTTTTGGGATACTTCAACTCTCAAATTTAAGGGTAGTGGAGGAAAGAAAAAAAAAAAAAATTATGTAGAAAGAGAAAAAAGTAGTATGCACTCAAAATTTAAATAATTTTGAAAGAAATAACAGGGCATTTCCTGATCCAGTTGGCTGTTTTCATACAGTGACAATTACCTGTAAATGAGGAGGGCATAAACAAAACATACTGAAAGCTACAGAATTCATCTCTGGTCCATAACAAATCCCAAGTTTGTTCTCTCCTCTTTTTAATGATTTCATAAAAAGAAAGGGAAACAAAAGAAGAGATGGCATAGAAACAGTTCTTGAATGTACAGGAAAAAAACCACAATGGGAACGATTCAAATACTTAAAAGGAAAAAAAAAAAAGGCCACCCAGAGGGTGAGGGAGGGAGTGGGTGCAGAGGTTGAGGGTGAGAATGCAGGAGAGGTGGCATGTCAGCAGTATGTGAGTCTGTATTGAGAGTTGAGTGAGTAAACCAAGAATCATGAGAGAAGTGAGGACAAGTGAAAGAGAGATGAGGAAACAAAAAGAAGAGTGGAAAAGGCAAATGCGCTACAGCACTGAGAAAAGGTATAGAAAAGGATGAGTCTGTAGATAAAGAGGAAGTCCAGCAAGAAAGAGAAATCTGAAGACAGAGGTTTTCAAGTTTCATTTGGTGATGGTGGCAGGGGTATTGTCAGCTCCCTGTGTCTCCCTGCCCCTCACTGATCTGTAGAAAACTAACACATGTCTTCTTTGGGGCGCATGTAAGACAAACTATGTTAACAATTTGTGTGTCGGTTAAATTGGTTTAAAAATTTTACCAGAGAAATAGTTCCTGCGCAAACCTATCATAGCAAATATGCTTACTATGTTACTAAAACTGAATCCGAGGGTAACACTTGCCAACTTCCAGGCTGACAGATTTTGGTAGTTCAAGTAATTCTAGGTTTAAGCAAAATAAGGAAAGGTTTAAGCAAAACTACTATCTTTTAAAAACATTGGTTAGTGTGTGTTAATACTGTTGTCTCAAACAAAATGAAACCTCAATTATATTTCAAATATCTCACACATTTAGCTTTCATTTAAAAAAATTAATGTAAAATATATCTTTTTTTCAGTTGACCAGTACTATCATCTTTTAAAATCTTAAGAGATTATTTCTGATCTTTGAGTATAGAAAAACTTCCCTTTTGCTAAGCAACTATAGATCTCAATCTGAAGAAACAAGATAAAATTGAAAATAATTTTACTACCCTTATGTCAATTCCAGTTTATGTCAGTTATCTTGTTAAATCAGCTTATACAGTTATTAATCAAAATAGCAAACATTACTACAAAAAAAGTTTTTATAAGACAGTTGATCCATAACAATGATTTATGGTACATTCAGCCCCTAAGGTCCTAAAGATAAAATTTTGAGTGGTGTTAATGCTACACTTCTTTACAAGGAATTCTCCAGGCAAGAATACTGAAGTGGGTTGCCATTCCCTTCTCCAGGGGATCTTCCCAACCCAGGGATTGAAATTGTGTCTCTTCCATTGCAGATGATTCTTTACTATCTGAGCAACCAGGGAAGCCCGATGCTACAACCTTTAATTGAAACCAGAAATCCAGCAAGCATACAAGATTCAAGTAACAGAGGCTAATCTTTATCCAAGTCTTTAGTAATATATTTCATTCAGAACTGAGAAGGCTCTACAGTAGTATGAGTGTCTTCTTTAGATTTGTTAATTTGTCCTTTAGTAGAGTTTCTTCAAAATTGTTCTAACTATAAGTAACATAGCAGAACTTGTAGACTGCGTTTTTACATTTCAAAGTTGATATGAAATTTCCATAAAATTACACGTTAAGCAATTTTTCTTTTCTTAGTTTTCAATATTAGATTGAAGGATAGGACTCTGATTCTGGTTTTCCTATAAAGACTCAACTAACCCTAGGCTTTAGTAGTGGGGTTTAATTTAAGAAACATTGGGTCTCCATGTTAGAGGACACAAATTCTCTCTTTGCTATATTCAGTTTGAAAAGATAGATTTCAGTAGTTTGCTGCTAGACACACAAAACATATCTCAGAATGAGGGTTAAGTTTCCTAAAGGAATGCTTTATGATTTTTTGTTTGTTTTCTGTCTCTTTTTGACCATGCTGTATAGCATGTGGGATCTTATTTCCTCAATCAGGGATCAAGCTTGTGCCCAGTCTTTGAACCAACAGAGAAGTCTAAGAAATGTTTTAAAAATAGAGATTTTTAAATTAGACAGCTTAAAATTCATTGTCTCACCTATTCACTGGTAAAATATCTATCTAAAATACTCTACACCGGGAGGATAACGATATTTCTTTCTGGTAATTTGTAGTATCATGCCTAGTGACAGAATGGGGAGAGGACTGAGCTGAAATGTGATGATCAGGGAAGAACTTCTGAAGAAGGTGACACTTGACAAAAGGTGAGAGAGCAAATCATAAGCCAGAGTTAAGTTCTAATACAGCAAACTGTTTCAACAAGTTTAAATTTAATGGTACATACCACGAAGGTCACAAAAAAGTAAAGCTCATAACTTTCTTTCTTTACAGGGACCCATACATTTTCATAAAATTAAAATAAAAACCATTTATAAATATTCCACATTGTACTTTCTATATCAATTACAGTTCAGTATTAATAGCCATGTACATAAAAATGTTTACTAAAGATTAAGCTAATACAGCTCCATTTCTAAAACACAAAGCAAAACTGATTCAAATATTTATTTTCAAATAGTTTGATGAGATAACATTCACTTTGATTTTCACTCTTATTAATTCTTTTTGAAATTTTTAAAATGTAGTAGAGGATAGATAAGTGTAATATTCTTAACCTATTGAGAAAAATTTGGGAAAAATATAATCATTCTCAAGAGTTATAGACCGTGTCATCGTTCAGACCTGGGACAGCATGTAAACATTTGTACATTTGTTCAACCTCAGAAATCTAGCCTTGTGTGTCTAATGATTTAAGACTTCTTTTTAACCTCTGACTCTTAATAGCATCTGAAAGTCCTCTGTAAACCAAGAATCTACTATAAAAAAGGATTACATTGGGCTTTCAAACAACAAATGAAAGAAAGAGGATGAGTGGTAAAAAGGAAAGGAAGATCAAATAGTCTGGTTTTCATTCTAAACTATAGTCTCTGTTTGAAATTTTTTTTTGCCATGTGGCAATTCTTAAAGTCTGGGAAGTCTGTCCAACACTTTGAATAAAAGCAAATATGGGCATCTTTAAGATGTTAAATTCTTGGGAGAGGCTGTTTTCCTTGTATTCTAAAAAAAAATCTAAATTTCTAAGAATTAAAACAATTGATGAAAAGAGGAACATAGAAGGTCAAAGCTATTATATTTCCACTTGTTTACATTGCTTAGAGTTGGCTTTATCTTCTTTTCTAAAGGCGTTTTTAGACAAGTGACAATCTGACAAGTCGAGTCCCTGTGTTCACATTTCCTTTTTCTCTTGGGATGGAGCACACTAGAGTGAGCATCTCCTCCAAACAAACCACACACATGAAACTGTAAAATGACTAAAAGGTTTCCAACAAAGTAGGATAAAGTCACTATATTAAGTATTATCATCATATAAAATATTAGTTTAAATTTAGCATTAATATTTCAGGAATTATAAGGTTATTACCCAAGGACTTAACTATGATTCTTAATCTATTATACGGTAACTTTCTCTGGATGATTTCTACCCTTTATATTTCCTAAATACAGGAACCTAAGGGAATCAAGTGATGCACTTAGAGCTTCTAAACTTTTAAAGATGTATTAACAAATGTATTATACATAGAAAGGGTGATAGAGAAGGTAAAGCCCTCATTTTTACTGACTTCTTAGTAATTTCATTTTTGCACAGACTGTGGAAAATTCTTAAAGAGATGGGAATAGCAGACCACCTGACCTGCCTCCTGAGAAATCTGTATGCAGATCAAAAAGCAACAGTTAGAACTGGAAATGGAACAACAGACTGGTTCCAAATCAGGAAAGGAGTACACCAGGGGTGTATATTCTTAGCCTGCTTATTTAACTTACACGCAGAGTACATCATGTGAAATGCCCGAATGGATGAAGCACAAGCTGGAATCAAGATCACTGGGAGAAATATCAATAATCTCAGATAAGCAGATGACACCAACCTTATGGCAGAAAGCAATGTAGAACTAAAGAGTCTCTTGATGAAAGTGAAAGAGGAGAGTGAAAATGTTGGCTTAAAAATCCTCAGCATTCAGAAAACAAAGATCATGGCATCAGGTCCCATCACTTCATGGCAAATAGATGGGGAAACAATGAAAACAGTGAGAGACTTTATTTTCTTGGGCTCCAAAATCACTGTAGATAGTGACTGCAGCCATGAAATTAAAAGACTCTTGCTCCTTGGAAGAAAAGTTATGACAAACCTAGACAGCATATTAAAAAGCAGAGACATTACTTTGCCAACAAAGGCCTGTCTAGTCAAAGCTATGGTTTTTCCAGTAGTCATGTATGGATATGAGAGTTGGACATAAAGAAAGCAAGCACCAAAGAACTGATGCTTTTGAACTGTGGTGTTGGAGAAGACTCTTGAGAGTCCTTTGGACTGCAAGGAGATCAAACCAGTTGATGCTAAAGAAAATCAACCCTGAATATTTACTGGAAGTACAGATGCTGAAGTTGAAGCTCCAATACTTGAGCCACCTGATGTGAAGAACTGACTCATTTGAAAAGACCCTGATGCTGGGAAAGATTAAAGGCGGGAGGAGAAGGGGACAACAGAGGATGAGAGTTTTGGATGGCATCGCTGACTTGATGGACATGAGTTTGAGCAAGCTGCAGGAGTTGGTGATGGACAGGGAAGTCTGGTATGCTGCACTCCTTGGGGTCACAAAGAGTTGGACATGACTGAGTGACTGAATTGGACTGAACTTGGTAATTTCATACACATTTTTTGTTTCATTTTTCATAGTAACACAGTGAAGTAAGTTATTCTTCTGTTTTTGTGGATAAGAAAATTGCCAGTTCAGAAAGGTTAGTAACTTGCTATATTAGTTTGCTATGGCTGCAATAACAAAGGACCTCAATCTGAATGGATTAGATAAATTTATTGTCTCACTTCTGGAGCCTGGAAAAATGAAATGAAGTTGTTGGCAGGGTTTGTTCCTTCTGAGGGTTGTGAAGAAAGATCTATTCCAGACCTTTTTCCTTGTCTTGAAGGTGTCCTCACATTGTCTTCCCTCCATCCCTATCTGTGTCCAAATTTCCTCTTATAAGGATGTGTGTGTGTGTGAGTGCTAGGTTACTTCAATCCTGTCCAACTCTTTGCAACCCTATGGACTGGAGCCCACCAGGTTCCTCAGTCTGTGGCATTCTCCAGGCAAGAATACTGGAATGAGTTGCCAAACCCTCCTGCAGGGGATCTTTCCAATCCAGGGATTGAACTGCTTCTCTTAGTCTCCTGCATTGCAGGCAGCTTCTTCATCACTGGAGCCACCTGGACAGCCCTCTTATAAGGACATCAGTCGTATTAGATCACAGCTCCTTGTGACTCCATATAACTTGATTATGTCTGTACAGACCCTACCTCTTCATTTCCTTTCTTTAAGAGGTAGTATTTTATGCCCACAACTTATTTTTAGGCCCCAAATCCTTTTACAGACTGCAGGCTTTCCCAGTTCTTTTCATCGATGGATGAAATCTTCCAGTGTCTGAGAATAAGGAAGCCTTCAAAGCTTTAGAGTTTAGGTAAGGGCTCAAATGTAACTTCTCCAATATTCACAACTGTGGCCATCTCCTCATTTTATATGGTCATTAGAATTTGAGAACTTAACCCCAAATTGGGGCTTTATCTTGCCCAGGCTAAATGGACTGCAGAAGTTTTCAGCCTTCTCTTTTTTACTCTGGCTTTGGTTTTTCTCTTTCATTTTTAAGATTTGTATCTTTTTCAATTATTATTAGAACTTAGCAAGGTATTACTTTTTATTATATTCAATCCAACATTTCTATGTGCCTGTCTCTCTCTGTTTCTCTCTGTGTGAGAGTGTGGGTATATAGGGAAAGGGGTTTTGATAGCATATATGTTTAGCTTATTCCACTATAATGAAGGCAACCATCTCAGACACTTATTAAAGTTTGAGAATGACCTTAGAAGGTAAGTGGAGTGTAGATCCACAGAGGATATGATATAGAATCTTATATTTCATTTTATTTCCCACTGCTACCACATACATATAAAAATAGTATTTTTATAGTTAGAAGGACTTATGCCAGGAGGTACTCAATAAATGGCTCTTTAATGACTGAGTGTATGAATGAAGAATATCTAGAATATACTATAATGATGTGCGTTGTAGTCTTCAACAATTTTTCCGTTTTTGTTTATAGTGGGCAATTACTTCCTAATTTCTTACTATTATTTATCTTTAAGTAAGTAATTACTTACTATTACTTATCTAACAATCACTTACAATTACTTATCTAACAAGCAAATGTATTAAATTCTACTTGGCAAACTTTCAAAAGTTTACAGTTTAGTGCAATGTTTGTATATATATTTGTAGATTAATAATTCAATAAATATAATGCAAGCATATTAAAACCCAGGGGTGTAGCCATCATTATGGAAACACAGAGTAAAAATTATCACTGCCTTGTCAGAGAACATTAGTGAAGGCTTACAATGAGCAACTGCATTGGAATTGAGACAATAGATAAATTAGACAAATTGAAGGGAATGGAAGGGAATGAGGCAGAGGCACAAGGGTGACAGGCAATAGGGGAAAACCATTTTTGGCTAAGTGAACAATAGCATCAGTTCAGTTCAGTTCAGTCGCTCAGTCATGTCCGACTCTTTGTGACCCCATGAATCACAGCACACCAGGCCTCCCTGTCCATCACCAACTCCCAGAGTTCATTCAAACTCATGTCCATCGAGTCAGTGATGCCATCCAGCCATCTCATCCTCTGTCATCCCCTTCTCCTCCTGCCCCCAATCCCTCCCAGCATCAGGGTCTTTTCCAGTAAGACAACTCTTCACATGAGGTGGCCAAAGTACTGGAGTTTCAGCTTCAGCATCAGTCCTTCCAATGAACATCCAGGACTGATCTACATTAGGATGGACTGGTTGGCTGTCTTTGCAGTCCAAGGGACTCTCAAGTCTTCTCCAATACCACAGTTCAAAAGCATCAGTTCTTTGGCACTCAGATTTCTTCACAGTCCAACTCTCACATCCATTCATGACCACTGGAAAAACCATAGCCTTGACTAGACAGACCTTTGTTGGCAAAGTAATATCTCCGCTTTTCAATATGCTATCTAGGTTGGTCATAACTTTTCTTCCAAGGAGTAAGCATCTGTTAATTTCAAGGCTGCAATCACCACCCACAGTGATTTTGGAGCCCCAAAAAAGAAAGCCTGACACTATTTCCACTGTTTCCCCATCTATTTGCCATGAAGTGATGGGACCAGATGCCATGATCTTCTTTTTCTGAACGTTGAGCTTTAAGCCAACTTTTTCACTCTCCTCTTTCACTTTCATCAAGAGGCTTTTGAGTTCCTCTTCACTTTCTGCCATAAGGGTGGTATCATCTGCATATCTGAGGTTATTGATATTTTTCCCGGCAATCTTGATTCCAGCTTGTGCTTCTTCCAGCCCATTGTTTCTCATGATGTACCCTGCATATAAGTTAAATAAGCAGGGTGACAGTATACAGCCTTGACGAACTCCTTTTCCTATTGGGAACCAGTCTGTTGTTCCATTTCCAATTCTAACTGTTGCTTCCTGACCTACATATAGCTTTCTCAAGAGGCAAGTCAGGTGGTCTGGTATTCCCATCTCTTGAAGAATTTTCCACAGTTTATTGTGATCCACACAGTCAAAGGTTTTGGCATAGTCAATAAAGCAGAAATAGATGTTTTTCTGGAACTCTCTTGCTTTTTTGATGATCCAGTGGATGTTGGCAATTTGATCTCTGGTTCCTCTGCCTTTTCTAAAACCAGCTTGAACATCAGGAAGTTCACGGTTCACGTATTGCTGAAGCCTGGCTTGGAGAATTTTGAGCATTACTATACTAGCGTGTGAGATGAGTGCAATTGCGTGGTAGTTTGAACATTCTTTGGCATTGCCTTTCTTTGGGATTGGAATGAAAACTGATCTTTTCCAGTCCTGTGGTCACTGTTGAGTTTTCCAAATTTGCTGGCTTATTGAGTGCAGCACTTCCACAGCATCATCTTCCAGGGTTTGAAATAGCTCCACTGGAATTCCATCACCTCCACTAGCTTTGTTTGTAAGTGATGCTTTCTAAGGCCCACTTGACTTCACATCCCAGGATGTCTGGCTCTAGGTGAGTGATCACACCAATGTGATTATCTTGGTCATGAAGCTCTTTTTTGTATAGTTCTTCTGTGTATTCTTGCCACCTCTTCTTAATATCTTCTGCTTCTGTTTGGTCCATACCATTTCTGTCCTTTATCGAGCCCATCTTTGCATGAAATGTTCCCTTGGTATCTCTAATTTTCTTGAAGAGATCTCTAGTGTTTCCCATTCTATTGTTTTCCTCTATTTCTTTGCATTGATCACTGAGGAAGGCTTTCTTATCTCTCCTTGCTATTCTTTGGAACTCTGCATTCAAATGGGAATATCTTTCCTTTTCTCCTTTGCTTTTCGCTTCTCTTCTTTTCACAGCTATTTGTAAGGCCTCCTTAGACAGCCATTTTGCTTGTTTGCATTTCTTTTCCATGGGATGGTCTTGATCCCTGTCTCCTGCACAATGTCACGAATTTCTGTCCATAGTTCATCAGGCACTCTATCAGATCTAGTCCCTTAAATCTATTTCTCATTCCACTGTATAGTCATAAGGGATTTGATTTAGTTCATATCTGAATGGTCTAGTGGTGTTCCCCACTTTCTTCAATTTAAGTCTAAATTTGTTAATAAGGAGTTCATGATCTGAGCCACAGTCAGCTCCCGGTCTTGTTTTTGCTGATTGTATACAATAGCATATGTAACACAAAAGGATTTGAATAAGGAAAAATAAGTTAATATGATTGGAGAACTGTGTACTTACTTGTTTTGGAATGGCAAAATAGTTAACGAGGCATTGTGGGAGGGAAATTTAGAAACATTGGCAAAGTCAGACCATGAAAGTCATTTCAGGTCTTCCTAGGAAGTTCGGATTTTATAGTGTAGGAGACTTTGTGTCATTAAAGGATTTTAAGATGGAAATGATATGATCACATTAGGCACGCTCTTAGAGCACTATGGAGATGATTTAGAAGTTAAAACGACTATGTTAAGTGCAGGCAAGAAACTGCAAGTCCCTCACATAAAGTAGTGGAGGGGAGTAGCATGGAGGAAATAGATTAGAGAAATAACTAAGTAATCACATCCCCTGAGCTTGGTAAAACCTACATGCAATATGTGAATAAACTGAAAATACAATTTAGTCAACAGAAAGTACTCTGCTCGTGTAAACTAATTTGATTTGAATTGTATCTAAAAGTTGAAATTGATTCTCTAATCAGTAGGATCAAAATTATTTGTTCTGACCCTAAGAAACTCTTCAGATCCACAGCTGATCATCTCTAAAGTGTCTCTAAATTATATGAAAGTAGTCATGCTTGGATGTCTCTGATATTAAAAAAAAGAAAAAGTCTACATAGCTAAGTTTGTACTTAGCCGAGATAATTTCCTCCACCTACACTTTCAGAACTGCAGCCCAAATGTGAATTGTGAACATATTTGCTTTCACCAAATTCAGTCAACCTCATTTACAGTAGCATCATCTGCAGACAATGTTTAATTGCTGCTTCTTTTCAATACAACTGAAACTACCCAGTATAACTTTTTTGAAAAAAGTCAAAAGCAAGGCACAGGATTCTTAAGTGCAGCTTTTGTAGTAACATTTTGAACAATTTCTAAAAGTTGAAAAATGCCGATTGGTTGCCTAGAGGGTTATGCTAAGGAAAACAAGGCAGAAATCCAAGCTGTAGAATTCATGAAAACCTTTGTCATGGCAAACAATAGTGAAACCCAACATTGCCTGGAAGGGGAAATTTGAGTCTGCAATCTGTTAGACTTTATGCGCTGATAAGCGATAAGATTCTGTGCTGCATTTTGAAAGGAATACAGTAAACACAGTTCTAGACAGATCTGCCTCAGGCTTAACATGACACTTAAGTGCTCTGTGAGGGTAAAAGGAAAGGCAATTCTGGATACATTGCAAACTGCTTTTATTTTCTAGCAGTAAAACTAAGATGTCATGTAATCTCTATTAACAGGGAAAAAGATCCTCTTGACTGTGTTTCATCCAGTCTATATAAACTTTGATGTGGAGGGAGAAGATAATTATCATTTTAAGTAATAATCCATGTGAATGTTTTAAAATTCTGTCTATCATAGAAGCACTATGGATGTTTAGCTGTGGAGTATTTTTCTAGGTTTTGAAAATGTTATTACTCCCCCCAAAACTAAATGCAGTTGTAATAGAAAAAGTTAGTACTTACAAGTAAATCTGAATTGAAATTCACTTTATGCAATGGAAAAATACTGACTATGTCATTTTTAATTTCGGCAATTACACATCTTTAATATATAGCTTCTCTGTAGGAACCCCCAACCCAGGAGGGGAGAAAGAGCAGCCACATAACAACAGTATCTTTGTTTATACTGGAACAGGCATTTGATGTTTTAAGATCAAAATTATCTGGATTTCCAAAAGTAAAGCATTTGACCAGTGCTTTGAAACTAGCGAAAACCGTGAAACTGTAGATCTTTAACAATTCAGAAATTACAAAAAAATGAAATGATTATGGACATCTACTAAAGAATAGTATTGTTCACTGTCCAAGCATTTTAATTTCCTTGAAGTGAAATATGATACAAAAGTCATACAGCATTGTCTTAAAATTATGGAGAGATTTTTTTTGATTGGAGAGCAAAATTCATCTTTTATAGTTTGACACTGAGATAAATTTTCTTCCCTGCTAATAATTGTAACTAAGTGGAATTATCCATATAGTTTATGGTTACACGTAAACAGTATAAATAGGATGAAAAGGGTTAAGTGGGGCTTCCCTGGTAGCTCAAAGGGTAAAAAATCTACCTGCAATGTAGGAGATCTGGGTTTGATTCCTGGGATGGGAAGATCCTTTGGAGAAGAAAATGGCAACCCACTCCAGTATTCTTGCCTGGAGAAGCCCATGGACAGAGGAGCCTGGTGGGCTATAGTCTATAGGGTCCCAAAAAGTCAGACATGACTGAATGACTAAGCACACACAACACAGGGTTAGGCAACCATACGGGTTGAGTGGAATAAAATATAGAATTATAGTTTCTTATGATCTTGAGTCATCTAAGCTTTGCTCATAATTTCTGCACTGTTTTGGCTATAAAGACGCACTTTCCAACTATTTAGGAACTCACATTTATTCTTTGACATCCTTAAATTAACTAACAAATTTGTAATAAAAACTTTATGATAATGTATTAAATATTATTATTGGAGTTTCTTTTTCAATTCAAAACACTCTGATGTAATTTCCAAGTTATCCTAATTATGTAAACTGATCAAATAATTTAATATCAAGATGTTATTTATATCATTTTCCTGAAAGAAAGCTAGAATTGAAAGTCCCACTTAGTTTATGGAAGCTTAGGGCGGCAACTTTTCTTATGCTATTCTAGAGAAAAACTGTGTTGTATTTGAAAGAGCAACAGAGTTGAGATCGAATCTTAGTTCCATTACCATAGCTTTTTGACTCTGGAAAAATTCATTAATATTTAATGAATGAAACATTTAATTGTTTTTCCCTCAAATGTGAAATGTAAATAACAATAAGAACAGCAATAATTTTGGAAGACTCCTTTAAGATTTAGAGATAATGTGTATAAAGCAATTAGCAAAGCCTTTAGCATATGGTAGGTTTTCAAAAAATAGTAAATGTTATGGGGTAGAAACATAGTTAGTAATGATGTGTTACTCCCACCCCTAGGAATGAGTGTAAAATAATTATGTTTAAAACTGTAAGTTAATAGAGTTGTTTAAAAGATTTATTAACCCAGGTCTCCAACATTGCAGGTGGGTTCTTTACCAGCTGAGCCACCAGGAAAGCCCAAGAATACTGGAGTCAGTACCCTATCTCTTCTCCAGCGGATCTTTCTGGCTCAGGAATCGAACTGGGGTCTCCTGCATTGCAGGCAGATTCTTTATTAGCTGAGCTACCAGGGAAGCCCATTTTATAAGCAAAAATCTTTAAAATTACATTCTTAACTCCATTTTGACAAGATTTTTACTCTTGATAGTTTATCCCTATTGAAAATAATGTTATGCCTAGTGTACTCATATTCAAGACACTGTAAGACATGCATAAAGTGATAGAGATACAAAAGTGAAAACAGTCTTTACTATAAGAAAACTGGTCTATCTGAAGAATAAATATTCATATAAATAATTATTGGAGTATAGAAAATATTGGAAGTCAGGAACAATTAGGGATGTCTATCAAGTACAGGATTCACTATTTGGGAAGCTGGATCTTCATAGAGGAGGTAATAAAGAGAATAAAGTTAAAAGAAGAGTAGAAGGTAACTGGGAATATAGCTAGGTATTGAATGTCCAAAGATCTTCATGACCCAGATAATCATGATGGTGTGATCACACACCTAGAGCTAGACATCCTGGAATGCAAAGTCAAGTGGGCCTTAGGAAGCATCACTATGAACAAATCTAATGGGGGTGATTGAATTCCAGTTGAGCTATTTCAAATCCTAAAAATGATGCTGCTAAAGTGCTGCACTCACTATACCAGCAAATTTGGAAAACTCAGCAGTGGCCACAGGACTGGAAAAGGTCAGTTTTCATTCCAATCCCAAAGAAAGGTACTGCCAAAGAATGTTCAAACTATAACACAACTGAACTCATCTCACACAGTAGCAAAGTTAATTTCTCCAAGCCAGGCTTCAACAATACATGAACCATGAAATTCCAGATGTTCAAGTTGAATTTAGAAAAGGCAGAGGAACCAGACATCAAATTACCAACATCTGTTGATCATCGAAAACGCAAGAGAATTCCAGAAAAACATCTACTTCTGCTTTATTGACTATGCCAAAGCTTTTGACTATGTGGATCCCAACAAACTGTGGAATATTCTTAAAGAGATGGGAATAGCAGACCACCTTACCTGCCTCCTGAGAAATCTGTATGCAGTTCAAGAAGCAACAGTTAGAACTGGATATGGAGCAACAGACTGGTTTCAAATTGGGAAAGGAGTACATCAAGGCTATATATTGTCACCTGCTTATTTAACTTATGTGCAGAGTACATCATGAGAAACGCTGGGCTGAATGAAGCACAAGTGAAATCAAGATTCCCTGGAGAAATATCAATACCCTCAAATACAAATATCAATAACCTCAAATATGCAGGTGACACCACCCTTATGGCAGAAAGCGAAGAACTAAAGAGCCTCTTGATGAAAGTGAAAGAGGAGGGTGAAAACATTGACTTAAAACTCAACATTCAGGAAACGAAGATCATGGCATCTGGTCCCATCACTTCATGGCAAATAGATGGGGAAGCAATAGAAATAGTGGCAGACTTTATTTTCTTGAACTCCAAAATCACTGCAGATCATGACTGCAGCCATGAAATTAAAAGACACTTACTCCTTGGAAGAAAAGCTATGACCAACCTAGACAGCATATTAAAAAGCAGAGACATTACTTTGACAACAAAGGCCCATCTAGTCAAAGCTATGGTTTTGCCAGTAGTCACATATGGATGTGAGAGTTGGACTAGAAAGAAAACTGAGCTCTGAAGAATTGATGCTTTTGAACTGTGGTGTTGGAGAAGACTTTTGAGAGTCCCTTGGACTGCAAAGAGATCAAACCAGTCCAGGAAATCAGTCCTGACTATTCATTGGAAGGACTGATGCTGAAGCTGAAACCAATATTTTGGCCACCTGATGTGAAGAACTGACTCATTTGAAAAGACCCTGATGCTGAGAAAGATTGAAGGCAGGAAGAGAGGGGAACGATGGAGGATGAGATGGTTGGATGGCATCACCTGCTTGATGGACATGAATTTGAGCAATCTCTGTGAGTTGGCGATGGACAGGGAAGCCTGGTATGCTGCAATCCATGGAGTCACAAAGAGTCAGACACAACTGAGCGACTGCACTGAACTAAACTGGTTGAGTTTCCTGGTGAATCAGCGGTAAAGAATCTGCCTGCAATGCAAGAGAGGTAGGTTTGGTCTCTGAGAAAGAAAGATCGCCTCGAGATGGAAATGGCAACCAACTCTGTTATTCTTGCTGAGAAATCCCATGGACAGAGGAGCCAGGTGGGCTACAGTCCATGGGATCACAAACAGATGGACAGGACTGTGTGACTGAAAAACAATAAGTAGCTAAGCGACTTCACTTTCACTTTTCACTTTCCTGCATTGGAGAAGGAAATGGCAACCCACTCCAGTGTTCTTGCCTGGAGAATCCCAGGGATGGGGAGCCTGGTGGGCTGCCGTCTATGGGGTCGCACAGAGTCAGACACGACTGAAGCGACTTAGTAGCAACAGCAGCAGCAGAGCTAAGAGTGAGAAGGGTTTTTGTATGTGAGTGTTAATTAAAGTAAGTAAAAGAAAAAAAAAAAAGAAATCCCCAGTAATCAAATCATAGAGAAATAATCAGTTTCTAATTTGGTGTATTTCCATATATATTAGTTATGATCTGCTAAAAAACATTAGGTTGCTGCACCTTAAAGTATTTAACCAGTTCCTAATTGTTGAATGCTGAAATTCATTTTGATATTTTGACATTATTCACAATAATATGGTATGCAATATGGAGACATTTCTGGTAATGTCTTTAGAATGTCTTTAGAATACATTCTGCATTAATTTATAAAGATAATTTTAAGTCTCTTGGTTCATATGTGGTTGCTGTAAGGAAACGCTCAGTTCAGTTCAGTCGCTCAGTGGTGTCTGACTCCTTGAGACCCCATGGACTGGACTTATTTTTATTCTTCAAATTGTGAAGCAGCCTTATGAGTAGCAATAAGAATCATGATTTTTAATATTTGTACTGGCAAGTTGAGATGAAATATCTTTCTTTCCTGCTTTACTTCACTTTACAACCTTTAAAGGTATCTTTACTGCCTCTTAAGTAATTCTATTATGCCAATTCCATTGCTCATTTTTATCCTGTGTTAGGTATTATTATGTTTTAAATAATTTTAAAAATTTAATGGCAGTTTAGTTGCTAAGTTGTGTCCGACTCTTGTGACCCCATCGACTGTAGGCTGCCAGGCTCCTCTGTCCATGGGATTCTTCAGGCATTTCCTTCTCCAGAAGATCTTTCTGACCCAGGGCTCGAACCCAGGTCTCCTGCATTGCAGGCAGAAATTATTATTATATCATTATTATTTAAATTTTCATTTCTGTGATTACCAATGGGGTAAAAGTAATTTCCCTTAGAATTTGAAGAGAGGAATATTTTTAAAAATTTGAGAATAATAAATTGGATAATTTTTTGCATTTGTACATGGATCCAAATAAACCATTACCAACAAGATTAGACAACTATAAGATACAACAGTGTTTTTCCCTGTACGAAAATCAAACAATTTCAAATTAGAGATATAGCTTTTTTTAAATCAAGAATTGAAAATATGAGATATATTGACTAAGTTTCATCACCATTTATTGATGCAGGAAGAAATGAAGAAATCAACAGAAAAATTTTATATTTTTTTGCTTTTCATATAATAAACAAGATTATTAGAGGGTAACATATCATAAATGAAATTTATGATAGGAAAAAAACACCATTTGATATACTAAAGATAGATTCAAAATTAAGGTTAATAATACCCAGCTTTAGAAGGAAAAGTGGAAAGAATTGTGGTTTATTTAATCAGGTACCCATCCCATCAGGCATCAAGACAAAGTTTCATAATGGAGACCACGCATAGTCACATAGTGGACTTACTCCTTATACATCTGAAAAGCAACCGTAATAGCTGGGCTCAGCACTCAGCACAGTGTCCTGTACACTTCCATGCTTATTATATTTCTATTGATTGATTGGATTCAGAGCATATATCTAGATATATGGAGTTTAAAGGCTGAGGAGAGAATACACTGTCATAAAAATGTCATAAAAATGTATTTGACAAATATTTTTGTTTAGAAGCAAACTCATATGCTAAAAATAAAAATACTGCCACTAATTATAGGAGGCAATATTCTTAACATTTTTCAGATTTATACGTGTAAAATTTAGAATTAGAACAAAATCTACAAACTGTTCAGAATACATGAGCTGATTAAAAAATAGAATTTCAGTTTTACAAATTGTGTTTAGAAATCAACAAGATTGCCTGTACTTGGTCAATGAGGTTTTGAGAAACTGATTACAATATTTTAAACCAGAGAGTAAAAGTTAAGTGCTAAGAGAAACTGACAAAATTAATTGACAAAATTACTGTCCTTATAGCTACTATCTGAAGAAAAGGTCTGAAGGTCTTATGATAACTTAAAAACATTGAATGTGGCATTTATTAATAGCAAGTAAGAATGTATCAAAGAATTACAATAGAGTTAGAGGCATTTTCACATATATAAGCCTTCTGAAGCTGTTCATTTAATTTGTATTTACCAGCAGAACAAAAGAGTAGCATTCTACTTCCTTTATGGTTCCCATTAAACTGATGGAATTAAAGAAAAATTTTTGATAATTTCTGCTCCTGAGCAAGGCTAGCTGTTAACAGACTGTCTTTCATTTAATTGCTGTTCAGAAAATGTTCCTTGATCTGAACTGAATTTAAAGGCTTATTATATTTTGTTCTGAAAGTCTAAGCTTGCATTTTCTGCTGTGCGACAAGGGAAATTCAGGGCTGGCTTGGTACATACTTCCAACATTTAGATTAACTCCTAGGGTATCCCATTAGTATTACAGAGATTATACGATTGTTCTACTCTATTAAATTTTTATATAAAATATAACTTTTAGAAAATTAAATCTAACAATAATTTCCACCATCTTATATGTTAACCTTAATAGAAATATCATTAAAAAATGAATTACCTATCTAATTAACTAGCAAACTTTATAAAATGCTTATTTTAATGCAACCTTAATATAGTTCCTAGTCTCACAAAAGAACATAGATGCTTCAGGGAATTTTAAAGCTGTCCTGGTTATCAGCTTATCCTTGTAAGCTTTGGCTTATCTTATCAAAGTAAGGCATCACTTTTGCTTCCTTCTGCTAATAAGGTCTGGAACAGAGCTTTCCTCTAGCAGTGCAATAATTCCTTTTGCAGACAGAAGTGTTCAGTCTGTTGTCTCTCCCCTCACTTATCTCTCTCCACAGTTCCCCACCCCCCACCCCCAGGGCAACCAGAGGTCCAAATCCATTCTCCATTAATGCTGGAACTTTAAGATTCTAAAGAATAAGAAGTACCTTTTTATCCTCAGAACTCAATACTAAGTAGATTTGGTTTTCTGGATGCCTAGGTGGTTGTGTAGGAATGCAGAGTCTGGGGTAAATTATAAATCATGGTTGAATCATGCCTGAATCAAGCATTAGCATGATTCTGGCCCTTTTGTCCAAGACAATGGTAAAACTATTTAACTCTCAGCACCTTTATTTTCCTTTCTGTAACCTGGTGATGAAAACTAGTAACTTATGAGATCATTGCAAAGATAACTAACTAAATATGAACACTATAAAACTCCTCATTTTAAAAATACTACTATTGACATTACTTTTAAGTGAAGTAATCTATATTAAATGTCTGGTACAATTATTTTTTTGTTATTTTAAACTAGTCCATTATCCCAACTAATAAGTGACTAATAATGACTTAAAAATGGCAGCTTTGGAAGACAGATTACAAATTCAATATTACTTTAGCAAACATGAAAAATAGATATAAATTGATTATAGCTTCATTGAGACAAATTTTATTGAGAACAGATGAAGAAGATGGAAGTGAAAAAAGAAGAAAGGGTGGGAGGAGGGATGAATTAGAACTTTGGGATTAACATATGCACACTACTATATAGGCTTTCCTGGTGGCTCAGTTGGTAAAGATTGTGCCTGCAATTCAGGAGAGCTGGGTTCAATCCCTGGGTTGGGAAGATCCCCTTGAGAAGCAAATGGCAACCTACTTCAGTATTCTTGCCTGGAGAATTCCATGGAAGGAGGAGCCTGGTGGGCTACAGTCCATGGGGTCACAAAGAGTTGGACTGAGTGACTAACACCCACTACCATATATAAAGCAGATAATCAATAAGTAACTACTGTTTGGCACAGGAAACTATAGTCAATATTTTGTGACAACCTATAAGGGAAAAGAATCTGAAAAAGAATATACATATAACAAATATACATAAATGTATATATGTGCATATATATATGAAACATTTTGCTGTATACCTGAAACTAACATAAACTGTAAATCAGCTATACTTCAATTAAAAACAAACAAAAAGATTTAACTGATTAAATTTGGGAGCAATGGGAAAAAATAGGGTATGAAGAAGAAACTGACACAATCAGCAGTATAAACATCACAGTTGGAAAGGCAAAATTAATGCTATGTTACAAAATAGTGTGTAAGAACTATGAGGTAATCTTCTTAATGAATGGACAACTTGTCAAACCCTTCCTGGAATTCTGCAGCCTGTAGAAGACTCCCCATCTTAAAAGGAATGTGAAAACTTGGAGAGGGTTCAGAGGACAGCCACAAAGATAATGAATTGGTTGTAAAGTAAGACCTACAAGAAAAGGTTAAAAGATCTGGAATTATTCAACTTGGAGGCAAGAACTTCGAAGTTATTTAAATCCTCAAGTTAAAAATATACAGTGCCCGTTTCAAGCCTCTCCATGAATTAAAAGGAGGAAATCAGTCTAAATCTCTGGATGAAAAATTTATGGAATTTTAACAATAATTTAGCAAACAGATTCATTACACATCATTAAGAGCTCCTGAGAATGGTTTACAAAATGTACATGCTCCTTTAGGTTGTATAATTTATTTACATATTTATTTTAGTTAGCTGTGAAGGTGCAGTCTTTGATGAAGAAGAGAAATGGCCTAGATGACCTAGGAGGGTTCTTTACAGCCTTAAATTTCACTGAAATCCAGAGTTAAGTATTAATAGTCCACTAAATCATTGCCACATTTCTAGCCTTGTCTCTCACTCATTTGTTTTAGGACCGTGGGAGTGAGAAGGAAATTGAGGTGATTTGTTCCAAGGTGAGTCTGGGAGAAGGGGATGGAATGAGGGATGTGGAGAGGAGGGAAGTTGGACTAGTTGGGAGAAGGGCATTCGGGCAGAGAGAACTGCAGTTTAAAGGCACGGAAGTGAGAAAGTGTGGCACGTTATAATTTGGGTGTGGCTGAAATAGTGTACATGGAGAGAGTGGTAGGAAGTGGAGGATACTGGACATTTTGGTTGATGTGAGACAACATGGGTGTTTTATTTTCATGATCTTCATTTCTTAGATGTAAACATTTAAAGGCTATTTAAGAGAGGAATGCTGTAATCAGATTACTATTTGGGGAAAATCATACTGCAGTAATGTGAATGAATGATAGATTTTAGAGGAGAGACTGGAAGCAGGAAGCGCTGATAGGTCTCTATTCAGTTAGTCCATCTGAAAGATAATAAGGATCCAAAGGAAGTCATGGTGTGGATAGGGAAGGAGAACAAAGATGAGGGATGTATAGGAGGTAAGAGGAGCTTAAGAGTACACATGGGTATTAAGTGTGGGAGTGAAAAGAGGGCTAGGTCTGGATTAGTTTGATACTTCTAGCATCTAGAAGAAAAAGTATATTTTATAAAATAGGATATTTAGTGATACAGAGCATGGACTGAATCATTTGCTTATCAATTTATCAAAAAATGAGTAGTTATTGTGGATTAGGCACTGTATCAGGCAATGAGGATGCCAAGACGCTTATCAGCAAGTATATAGCCTGGTTTGCTTGAGACAGTCCTAGTTGACTGCCTATACTCATCCACTGACAGATGAATAGATAAAATGTGGTATATACATACGTTGGAATATTATTTAGCCTTAAAAAGAAAGAGAAATCTGATGCAATTACAACATGGATGAAATGAGGACATTATGCTAAGTGAAATAAGCCAGTCACAAAAAAGACAAATGCTGTTCAACTCCACTTATAAAAGCTAGTCAAACTCATAAAAGACAAAAAGCAGAATGGTGACTGGCAGGGGCTGGGAAAGAAGAAATGGGGAGTTGTTGTTTAATGGATATAGAAATACAGTTTTGTAAAGTGAAAAAGTTCTGGAGATTGACTGCACAACAGTGTGAATATACTTAAGATTACTGAACTATATACTTTCAAATGGCCAAGATGATAAGTTGTATGTTATGTGTATTTACCACAACTGAAAAAAGTTTAAGTTTTGGTTAACACCTTTAGTCACAACTTGAAATTTTCTTTGAATTTTTTGAGATAAAAAATAATAAATGAGAGATCTTATATATGTTAGGGTTTATCAATTCCTTGAATTTTTTCCTATAGCATTTCATTTGTGGTTAACAATACCCAGTAATTTTCCTTGGGGAAATGAATTAACTGTCTGGTGAGGTTCAAGACTAATTTTATGTTGGTTCCATTTTCTATAAATCAGGTGCCTGGGCTGAAATGCGTGTAGTCCTTCCTGTGGTTTGGCAATAGCTACTCAAACCTGTTAATGATAAGTTTGGATATAGTACATCAAAGTGAAAGAAAGTGAAAGAAAGTGAAAGTGAAAGCCACTCAGCCATATCTGACTCTGTGACCCCATGGACTATACAGTCCATGGAATTCTCCAGGCCAGAATACTGGAGTGGGTAGCCTTTCCCTTCTCCAGGGGATCTTCCCAACCCAGGAATCAAACCAGGGTCTCCTGAATTGCAGGCAGATTCTTCACCAACTGAGCTATGAGGGAAAACCCAATAGTACACAAAACCACTACAATATTTGGTCAGATGAGCCTTCTGAACAACTGCATCAAGGAGAGGAGCTAGGTCTCTAGATTCATGGGATATCTGGGCCTAATTTATGTGAAAATAGTTTATGAGTTCCTGTTGGATGGACCTAATGGCCATGAGAGTTACTGACAAAGCCTTTGGCTGGTTACTGACAAAATTTATTTTGTCAGTTTCAGTATTGACATACCATTCATTCATTCTGTTTTATCTGAGGACTGAGGATGGTAAGGCAGTGATAACCTACTGTTATAGAGTTTCTTATTTACTCTCAGAGTGAAATTGACACTCCCATTGCTAGACATATAGGAGATTCTTCCCTAGAAAGAAAATGTAAGGTCTAAAATTTCTGTGTTTCTGTGAGGAGAAGTTTTTTTTCATTATTATTAAAAAATCTGGAAAAGGATAGAAGGAGCATGAAGAGGCATCTAGCCAATCTGAAAACAAACAGATAATATTGAGTATATTCATAACAATTTGAGGCGGGGGCTAGAATAAACCTTATTTGTAGATACTCAAACAAGCCTAAAATTTGAGCCTATATTCTCATGTCACTTTTAAATTGTTTTAGGAATTTGAGTTTGAATAGTTATAAAAAAGAAAGAAAGAAAAAAAGACATCTGGACACTCATTGAAGTTTCACCAATAAAGTCCATTTAGGATGATAGGTTTTCCTATCCTAGTATGGTTATAACATACTACATTTTTCATAGACTTTATTTCAGCCTATTTGAGCAGATATTCTTAATGCCACCAGAGAGACACTCTGAATAGAACAAAGAATAAAATCTTTACCAAAGTTTCTCCCCATGCCCCTCAGGATTCAGTGATGAAAACTAGCATTGAATCAAGACCTAAAGGCATCAGTCAGGATTTAGTTTTGGCTTTGATTTTTGAACTTGTTGGATAGTCTAGATGTATTTTAAAGCAGCTCATCTAGCACTATAATTCACTAAAACATTGCCATTTTGTGCTGAATCTGTTTTTTAGTATGTGCTTCCATCTTAGTTATAACTCATTCCTTTGGATGAAGCAAAACATTGAATTGGGTTTTGATATGGTTGCCATCTTTAATTGTAATAGTGCCTCCTTCTTGCTTCCAAAGCACCAAAATCATTATGGTTCAAAAAGATAAATTCTATCTTTATAGACATTTCTTCTTCTGTCTGTAGCTACTTGTCAGAGCTCAGTAATCCCAAAACGAATTAGAAATGAAATATTTTCTTCTTGACATTGTATAAGAATTTCTCTCTATTTTGTTTAGGGAAACTTTGGTCAAACAGGAGGCATCATTCATCATTAGATCAGACAAAGTTTGTTCTTTATCTTTTAAGATAAGGAAGGGCAATTGTTTATTCAATGTCTCCGGTTCTTCCTATATTGACAGGTAGGAGGGGGTTGTTGTTGTTGTTAATTTGTTTTGTTTTGTTATCCAAGAGTAGTCCCGGAGATGTCCTTGTTTTTAGGTTTATCTAATTGCTAAACTTGAAGAGTGATTTTGCTGGTTTATATATATATATATATATTTATTTATTTATTTAAAGTATCTTCAAAATGCTCAGTGAGGTCTTGTAGGGCAGAGATGAGGAAGTCTACTACCTTATTTTTTGCATTTTTCTTTCTAAATCTGTCATCTTAAATTTAAGACAGTCAACAACAAAGGTGAATAGGACAGTTATAATATCTTTTATCTGATTGGGACTAAGGTGCTTTCTGAAAGTATTAGTGAGATGATTGCTTAATATCTGGGATGAATTCATTTCTTCCCCTTGTACATAGGACTAGATTTTTACCAATTTTTACAAGAAAGGCCCCAAAGATTGCCTCTAATGGACCTTATTCTATCTTTATGCTCTTTATATTGATCCTTGGCCAACTTTTGATTCATATTTTTCGATTTTATTTTTTTGAAGTATAACTGATTTACAATGTTATATAAGTTTCAGTTTGATCCATATATTTGATATCATTTTAGTAATTAATTCACTCTGATTTTTTGCAACCAAGTTTTGACCTTCTATGGTCCTAAGAGGAGACTCTTGGACAAAATGTCCCAAGAACAATAATAAATTCTTGGGTGAATTTTTATCTTTGCTTATGAGGATTAGGAAAGTCTTTAGATAATTTGAATCTAATCTTGACTAAGGTTTAAAACCATAAAGCCAGCAAGGCTGGTCTTCTTCTGCAATTATCTTATAAGATATTGTAAGTGGAGATTGACCAACAAGATTGTGTATATGTAGGAAAGTTTGGTGGAGGAAAAGGAAGAGGGTAGAAGGGGCAAAGAGGAGAAAGGGTAAAGCAAGGGTTGAGGGGTGGGGCGTTGGGGTAAAAATAGAGGAGCCCAAGAGAAAGGCCAGGAAAGAGTTATATCTGGAAGAGGGAATTGTTTAAATACAAATTTTAGCTCTTCCATATAGGTACTTCTTTTTTCTCTGTAACAACTGTAGAATTTTCCTGGATTTTAATAGCCTCTTCCTGTTGAAGTGTATTGACCACTGAATATTCTAAAGCTTAGGATACTTTGATTTCTAACATGCCACACAGTTAAATTATTTTATTCATATTTCAAGCTCCCCAAATAGGCCACTGAGGTTCTATATAACTCCTCATAAAATTCTGCAAGCTCTTCACATATTTAGTGTCTGTCGCTATAATGTCTATGTATAACCCAGAAAATGACTCAGAAGTTCATTATATAACTAATGATTATCTATATTAAAATGATGAAAATAAATGGGAGATAAATAACTAGATCCCCAAAACCATCTTGTCTGTGAGAGCCCTTAATAGTGGAACAAATTAAATGAAATTTTTCAGCAAGGGAAATGAAAAGCATGAATAGCTCTTGAAAGTGTTATTTGCTCAGTCATATCTGACCCACTGCAACCCCCATGGATGATAGCCCACCAGTCTCCTCTGTCCATGGAATAGTCCAGGCAAGAATATTGGAGTGGGTAGCCATTCCCTTCTCCAGGGAATATTCTGGACCTACGTCTCCTGCATTGCAGGTGGATTCTTTACTGTCTGATCCACCATGCCTGTATGCATACTCAGTTGCTAAAGTTGTGTCTGACTCTTTGTGACCCTATGAACTATAGCCCACCAGGCTCTTCTGTCCAAGGGATTCCCCAGGCAAGAATATTGGAGTGGGTTGCCATGTTTTTCTCCAGGGGATCTTCCCAACCCAGGGGTTGAACCCGCATCTCTTATGTCCCTGCATTGGCAGGCGCTTCCCATTAGTGCCCACTGGGAAGGCCCTGAGCCACCATGATGCTTATTTTAAGGGAATGAGCAGGACTTATTCAGTTGTCCAGGGCCTGGGACTCTGAGAAGGAGAGATGTCAATGGTCTCCTGCATGCTGTATTCTGGTCAAAGTATCCTGGGTTGACAAGCAAGAGGGTCCAGTCCAGCTGAAATGACAGCAATTATGCTCTGGCAAGACACCAAGGTTAATTTCTGAATAGAGCCTCTGTAGTCTCTTAAAACATGGAGTTAAATGCATTTTAATAGCTACCCACTCCAGTATTCTGGCCTGGAGAATTCCATGGACTGTATATAGTCCATGGAATCTCAAAGAATTGGACATGACTGAGCGACTTTCACTTTCACTTTATTAGTTTACAGACATAAAACAGATATTGATCATGAGCTAGTTAAATTTTGCTATCATTGGTTTACAATGATCAGTTTAGAGATTCCTGCATGAAAGTGGACAGAATTTAGCTATAGCATTGTTCATACTGCTGCTGCTGCTGCTAAGTTGCTTCAGTGGTGTCCGACTCTGTGCGACCCCATAGACGGCAGCCCACCAAGCTCCCCCGTCCCTGGGATTCTCCAGGCAAGAACACTGGAGTGGGTTGCCATTTCCTTCTCCAATGCATGAAAGCGAAAAGTGAAAGTGAAGTCGCTCAGTCGTGTCCGACTCTCCGCGACCCCAGGGACTGCAGCCCACCAGGCTCCTCCGTCCATGGGATTTTCCAGGCAAAAATGCTGGAGTGGGGTGCCATTGCCTTCTCCAGTTCATACTGCAGTGCCCCCAAATTAGGGATGTTACTGGTGCTTAATGTTCACTGTTGCCTTGTGTTCTTTGTCAAATATACCCAAGGAAGAAAGGCTTAAAGAGATAAGCATAGCTTAAAATACATTTTTAAGGCTATTTTTCTTTAAAAGAATAACATTTTATAGCTTATTATATTTCATAACTTAAATATGAAATATTAAGAAATTAAAATTTAAATTAATTTGTTTTATGATATTAATATCACATGATGTACTAAAAAGCAAAGCTATCAATAACAAAAATTGAATGTACCTTTTAAAACATTAATACTGCTTTATAAACAAATATATGATTAGGATAAATTTTAAAGAGAGAATATTTAATATAGATGATATTTTTCAACAAATATCCCATTGGCCATCTGAAAAAAAATCTGACCTATGATACAAGAAGGTGTATAAATAATGCCCTGTAAGTCCATCTATATTTAGTACACACACTGTGAAAGGAAATAATTGAATATTTTTATTTTTTTAATTGAAGGAGGACATATTTTAAGTAAAAAAGAAAAGGAAAAGAATTTGATATTTAATGAGGTCAGCACCTTAATATGAAACAAGTTCCTACTAGGATAGAAATCTCTAACCTATGATACAAAGTAGTTAAAGAATACATAATATACGGGAAATACAAATGGCAATAACAAGTGGACCAATATTCATTCTCACTAATAACCAAAAAATGTGAAATACAACATAAGTTGACCATTTTCTATTAATACATAAAAAACAGCCAAGCACTCAGGGAAACTGCTCTGTCTTGATGCTTTTGGTCAGAGATGTGACTTTTTTCTGACTGGAAATTAGATAATATGCACTAGAAGTCTTAAAAACTCCTTGCCCTTATAGTCTAACGAAAACACTTCTGAGAATATATCCAAAGAAAATAATCAGATACTGAGAAAAGATATAGTTAGAAATAAAGTATTCTTGCTGCAAGATCCCCATGAACAGTATGAAAAAGCAAAGTGTTTTTGAAATACATTTAAATGCAAAAGACAATAAAAACTTTAAGTTAAAAATCAGGAGATAAAACTATGTACTATAGTAACTCATATTTGTAAAAATACTTTCATTTCAGTTCAGTTCAGTCACTCAGTCATGCCCGACTCTGCAGCCTCATGGACTGTAGCATGCCAGGCTGCCCTCCATCACCAACTCCTGGAGCTTGCTCAAACTCATGTCCATTGAATTGGTCGTGCCATCTAACCATCTCATCCTCTTTTGTCCCCTTCTCCTGTGTTCAGTCTTTCCCAGCATCAGTGTCTTTTCCAATAAGTCAGTTTTTCATATCAGGTGACCAAAGTATTGGAGTTTCAGCTTCAGCAACCATCCTTAAAATGAATAGTCAGGACTGATTTCCTTTAGGATTGACTAATTTGATCTTTGCAGTCAAGGGACTCTCAAGAGTCTTCTCCAATACCACAGTTCAAAAGCATCAGTTTTTTAGCACTCAGCTTTGTTTATGGTCCAACTCTTACATCTATACATGACTACTGGAAAAACCATAGCTTTGACTAGACAGACCTTTGTTGCCAAAAAAAAAAAAAAAAACTTTATGTAGTTTTAAAATAGACTCTAAGGCAAGATACTAAAAAGTATAAAATTGGATTTGGTATTATGATTTAAATTTGTTATTCACAGTTTTCTGAATTTCCTAAGCATTTCATATATTTCTTCTCTAATCATAAAAATGAAAAAACATATGAAACTTCATATCTTTCTATATATGTTAATTCAGTTTTACTTATTACTGTAAATACTGAAAAATACCCTTGCTTCAGGGAGGCCTGGAGTGTTGCAATTCATGGGGTCGCAAAGAGTCGGACACGACTGAGCGACTGAACTGAACTGAACCCTTGCTTCAAATTATTTATGACATTTTTCAGCCTTATTAAGGCATAGTTACATATGTTACCCATATACATATATAGTTTAATATATGTATATGTATATAACACACAGATATGTGTGAACATACATCTATATGCATACATATATGTATGTATAAATGTTTGTGTATTCACTCTGGAGGCAAAAGTGAAAATATTATTTGACTTCAACGTCTTTACAATTAGAAATGGCTATTCTACCACTTGTATTTCAGAATTACATTCAATGAGGTCTATACTTTCAAAATTCACTAATGTCAAGAATTTGTAAAGTCCAGCAAGACATAATGTAAACAAAACAAAACAAACAAATCAAACCAAGACACAAAAGGTCCAAAAAGAAAATGAAAATGTTATTTCAGGACCATAGTTTGTTGTTCTTAACTTTTCTATTGAGACAATGTATGGCAGGACTCAGTACTAAAGTTGCAAAATCAGAAGTTTGTGATATCATCGAACATTAGAAGGGAAAAGATAAAGTTCTATACCATCTAGTATTCTATTAAATTTTATCTCAACAAGGGTCTAAACAAGGTCTATCAGCAGTAAATGATTCTGTCAATATCCTTCACAGTAGGGCAACTTCTCCAGCAATTTTTGTAATCAATTACCAGTGGCTAACATTTTCATAATCTGTTCTGAATTTTGCTATATCTGAATGAACTTGGCTCTGACACATTCCTTATTATTTCCTTACGACTAGTAGGATGAACTACTTGTCCAGGTCATGCTGGGTCAGAAATGTGCTAAAGTGTTTACATAAATGCTGTAAGCAGCACCTGTCTTGAACACACTGTATTACTTTTTTCAGCCACAGTAGAACACATACAGTTTTGGGTATAGGAGTTTAAAAGGAAGAAAAGTACAAATCAAAAATGTCTAACAATAATAGAGATTAAATTGCCTTTGCTGAAATATAGTCTGCTATTATAACATTAAACCAATTTCAAGTTTTCATCCACTGCATTTTCTCATTTCCACTAATCATATAGGTATAAATTTCAATTAGTTAGCTTTTGAAATTGCTTTGAGAATGATAACTGAATTTGCTTTCATTCTTTTTCTCAATATGTATATATAAAGTGAAAATAAAATTAATGTGGTATCTCTTTTGATATGTATACCGATATACTTTATATGTATATACGTATATGTATATATATATATATCTAGATTTCTTTCATGTATAATGTAATGAACTGAACACTTTGAAATCATCCAAAAAAAAAAATGCATAATTATGACTAAGCTTTGATATTTCGAACTTCAAAAATTATTTGCCTAATGATTAAAAACCTTTATATAGTCTATACTGCCAACAAAGGTCCATCTAGTCAAGGCTATGGCTTTTCCAGTAGTAATGGATGGTATGTCCAGTAGTATGGATGTGAGAGTTGGACTGTGAAGAAAGCTGAGTGCCAAAGAATTGATGCTTTTGAACTGTGGTGTTGGAGAAGACTCTTGAGAGTCCCTTGGACTGTAAGGAAATCCAACCAGTCCATTCTGAAGGAGATCAGACCTGGGTGTTCTTTGGAAGGAATGATGCTAAAGCTGAAACTCCAGTACTTTGGCCACCTCATGCGAAGAGTTGACTCACTGGAAAAGACTCTGAGGCTAGGAGGGATTGGGGGCAGGAGGAGAAAGGGATGACAGAGGATGAGATGGCTGGATGGCATCACTGACTCGATGGACATGAGTTTGAGTGAACTCTGGGAGTTGGTGATGGACAGGGAGACCTGGTGTGCTGCAATTTATGGGGTTGCAAAGAGTTGGACACGACTGAGCGACTGAACTAAACTGAACTGATACTGTTTTTATTTGTGTTATTTGAACTGTAAAGCAAAGTTTCAAATTCTTACTTCAGCTTTAATTATTTATATTTAAAAAACATCATTTTCAATTCTGGAGAACATATGGCACAGTTTTAGTTTCCTTTGCTGGTTCTTCAAATAAAAATTAATAATTATTATAGTTTCTAAATAAACAAAATTAAATCTGTTTCAACTAGTTGCATGATTCTCTGATAATAAAAAAATTCAGCTAGGAAAAATATTTTTTTCCCTAAGAAATTATAAAATGTTGCAATTTTGATGAATTACAGAATAAAAAAATAGAAGATGGTAAACATATGTGAAAATGAAATAACGGCATTTTTTAACATAGGTAAACTGATCTAAAATAAAAATTGACTCATTAATTGCTAAGCTGAAGTTGGTTTAAGCTCATTAATTTTTATTCAAATTTTATGAAAGACAAACATCTTTTACTGTGCAATGTAAAACACTTGTTAAAACTTTAATTGTATTACCTTGCTTTCAATTGCCATTCACTCATTTTGCTAGAAGGTATGTTTATGTTGAATATTATAGTAAGCGAATTTATTAAAATGTTACAAGAGAATTGGGATCTGATCAAATGCTTTTTCCAGGGTGAAACAGGTAAGCTGAAATCTAAGATAAACTCTACATCTTAACTGCAATTGAGTAGCTTAGAAATCCTAAGGAAAAAAATTTAATAACAATGTAACTTTTAAAAATTTTCTGCCTTGGTATATATGAGGCATACTGAGAGTGAGACAAAGAGATAAACATTCATAGACATGTACTAACCTTGATAGTAGGCATAGGCTTGAGGGCCAGGGCTGGGCCCAGAATAAGGGGTGAAGGGCCAGCATATGGAGCTGAAAGTGCTGTAAGAGAGTAGTTTCAATTGTAACTGCTACCATGGGGCTCATAGTAACCTTCATTGTTGAAAAGGAGTCACCAGCTGGATCCAGATTTGTAACCACATTAGAAGCAAGTTTTCTAGTTGTCAGTGCTTGGGGCAAAAGATTGTAAGAAATGAACAGCTGTCTCCTTAGAGAAAAGAGATCAGCTTTGGTGAGTTCTGTGACAGCTCGGTCACTGACTGAGGGGTTGATCGGGGTCACAGAGATGAGGATTTTTAAATGGAGCTCCAAGGTCAAAAGGGAAAAAGGAGAGGAAATTTTGAATATTTCTAAGATTGTTAGGTTACAAGAAAGTAACGTAAAAATAATTCTTACAACGTGTGTTTGAAGAAAAACAACAGCACACAATTTGATCCCAACTGGATTATGACAGAACGCAGTAAGTTAAGTAAAAATAGGTCTTTGTTTCTAATGTGTTTGATAATTACTGTGAATAATAAATTTGTATTCTGACCTAAAAATTACAACTAAATATTCATTGTGCTTTGTCAAAAATACCTAGTCCTACATATGAAGAACAATATTAGAAGAATATGAATTTCTAAAAGTGTACATTATAAACCCAATACTATTTTTAATGGCCCTTCCTACTGCATACTTCAGTTGAAAAGATGAATATTAATTTGGAATTGAGTCAACAGAGATAACACTTCTCAACTAGCTAACCATATTAATCACATTATTTTTTTTCTTTCTGTATTGCCAAATTTGAGGAATTCTAAAGGAACATGAGAAGAGTAAATGTAGGTGAGAATAAAGTTTAAGAGTTCCTTTGGAGCAGGTCAGAAATAATACATGGAAGGTGAAGAGAAAGAGAAATAATACATGGAAAAAAGAGAAAAATGGAGAATATGTGCCCACACATATATGAGAAAACTGACTAAGGGAAATGAGAAATGCTAAGAAAGCAATATGAAAGACGCAGCCATTGAACGTATTTTACTGGTATTACACTTTTGGTCAGTTTAATCCTGGAGGAAACTCATTAGCGATGCATGAGCTTTGGGAGAACTTCTTGAGTCACTTGTTTTTTGTTTTTGTCAAGAAGAATGTCATATACCAATGCATTAAGTAGGAGTTATTTTTCATAACAAAATGCTTCCATCAGCACTGACGAGGTCCTCTGAGTATCTATGTTGTTGGCACTCACTAAATGCTTAGTAGTAGTAATAATATCACAGATAACATCATTTAAGGAATAAAATTGGCCTTCACATATTTGCCTCTTCCCCAAAGACTAAAATGTCTTCCCTGGCCCTTTTCCATCTGGTGTTATGTGAACATTTTCCCGTTAATGTGAGGGTAGCTCTACTTTGACAAATGCTTCCACTGCACTCAGGAAGATAAAAAATAGGCCGAATCATAATCACTTGAGTTGTGTTCATGGAAAGGAGAGCTATAGATTCTCAAAACATCTTACTCATCATGTCTAATGTAGCTAGTTTAGTTTCATTGACTGTCTCTACAATCTTTGCTAGATGGAGTATTTGCTATATTGAATTATGCAGCTAATTTCAGATTTTAAGAGACAGACGGAATAGAACAAATGACACTAAATAGACTATTACTTTAAAGAATATATATCCTATTTAAGATACCAGAAGAGTCTGTGAAAAAGTAGTCTAATAGTTGCCAAAGAGGCATCTAAGAAGCTAAATATAATATATGTAAAAAAGAAAGCAATAACACAGAGGAATAAAGTTCAGACTTTTGCAAACTACACTTGGAAATTACATACATACAAACAAATTGGTTGTACAATAAGTATATAATCATCATAGCATATTTAAGATTTTAGTAAATTATATATATAATTATTGAATCAAATTACTTAGACATTTAGTGAAGTTGTATCTGATTCTTTAAGTTGTATCTGATGTCTTATAAGGGAATTTAATCTTGGATTACTATTTATCATTACTGAATTCAAAAGTGATAGAAGATAATCTGTGTGGATATCTGACATTTTCTTCAAGGATCTGACATATTTTTATCAGATATATTTGTATCTATTTGAATTCCTTCTCAGGGTTCTGTATAACTTTCGATTATTTGCTTGAATCTCCTAACTGGAAATGCCCAAGAACCCCTGCAGGTATACAAAACACCTGGTCAAGGGCAATGAGAAGAGGGAAAAGGCTTGACCCCTGTTGTGAACACCCAGTGACCTACTACAGGGCCAGTATACTACAGTCTGCAAGTCCAGTCAGACTGCTCTGGTTTTGCAAATAAAGCTTTATGGAAACATAACCATGCTTACTTATTTACATATTGTCAATGGCAGCTCTCTCGCTATAAAGGCAGAATTGTGTACGTGGGACAGACACCTTTAGGTCTACAAAACCTAAAACATTTACTATCAGGATAGTAAATATATACAGCTTTCTAAAATGTATTTAGCTTTATAAAAATATATAAAGCTTTATAAAAAAAAAAAAACCTTCCCTGACCTCTGACTTATTATAACAAAGTAGCTAAATTGTCCTAAATCTTAACTCCACTCCACACCTCAACTTCTCGATCTCTTTTCTTCTTTCCTTCCCCATTAGCAAATACTCAGGTCTTCCTCCCTTCCCTGGTGGCTCAGATGGTAAAGAATCTGCTTGCAATGTGGGAGACACAGGTTCAATCCTTGTGTTGGGAAGATCCCCTGGAGAAGGGAATGGCAACTCATTCTAGTACTCTTTCCTTGAGAATTCCAAGCACAGAGGAGCCTGGTGGGCTACAGTTCATGTGGTCACAAAGAGTCGGACACTTAACTAACACTAACTTTCACTTCCTTCTTACCATTCACTCAGGGCTTCCCAGGTGGCATTAAAGAACCCTCTGCCAATGCAGGAGACATAAGAGACATGGTTTCCATCCCTGGGTTGGGAAGATACCCTGGAGGAGGGCATGGCACCCCCACTCCTGTATTCTTGCCTGGAGAATCCCACAACCAGAGGAGCCTGAAGGGCTACAGTTTGTAGGGTCAGAAATAGTCAGACACAACTGAACTGACTTAGCATGCATGCATCATTCATTTATTGACTGACAATATGGGCTTCAAGTTTTCATTTGAGAAGTATTTAAAATATGTATATATGCTCACGCATATATATGTCCTAAAATAACATTTCAGTTTGAATGTTTCAGAGGTAACCAGCAAATTCTAATGCCAATTTACTTTACATAACATTTAAAAATAATAACTGCAAGCGAGCACATAGCACGTACTAAGTTCCAATCATAGTTCTGAATTTATTTCTTATATTAACTTAATTCAGCCTCATCACACTCCTTGGAGAGAAGCATCATCATTATCCCCTTTTGAGGGATGAAGAAACTAGGCACAGAGACTTTAAATAATTTATTCAAAGTAACATAGCTAAAAGGAGGCAGAAATAGAATTGGAACCCAGTTAGATAATCACTAGCTGGATAATCTCAAGGCTCTATAACCTCAGTGTATTGTCTATTAGCCAATGAATGTGTTTTAAATTTTAATCAGTGTTATTATTTCCCTACTAAGACTATTATCTGTTGTCCTCATATGTTATCATAAAGCTCTAATGTAAGCCAGGAGATTAATAGTTCGTGGTTTCCATCAAACACATGGATATATCCTGTGCCTTTAACTTTCTAGCATTTAGTAATTTTCAGAAAACATTAAAAATATGATTAACAGTGGAAATGGAAGAGGAGAAGAGTGGTGATGCTTTGACATTAATGTGACATTGAATTGAGATTGAAAATGAGATTAAATATTTTCCAGATAGTGTAGAATTTCCTGATGAGAAAAAGATGGAGCATTTTTAGTTCTTTCATCACAAATCTTATTAGAAAATGCCAGAAATAAAATAATTTTACTATTACATGTATTTTTCATACGATGCATACAATGATGTATGCATCATGAGAAATGCTGGGCTGGATGAAGCACAAGCTGGAATCAAGGTTGCCAGGAGAAATATCAATAACCTCAGATATGCAGATGACACCACCCTGATGGCAGAAAGTGAAGAGGAACTAAAAAGCCTCTTGATGAAAGTGAAAGTGGAGAGTGAAAAAGTTGACTCAAAGCTCAACATTCAGAAAACTAAGATCAGGGCATCCGGTCCCATCACTTCATGGCAAATAGATGGGGAAACAGTGGAAACAGTGGCTGATTTTGTTTTCTGGGGCTCCAAAATCACTGCAGATGGTGATTGCAGCCATGAAATTAAAAGACGCTTACTCCTTGGAAGGAAAGTTATGACCAACCTAGATAGCATATTGAAAAGCAGAGACATTATTTTGCCAACAAAGGTCCGTCTAGTCAAGGCTATGGTTTTTCCAGTAGTCGTGTATGGATGTGAGGGTTGGACTATAAAGAAAGCTGAGCACCGAAGAATTGATGCTTTTGAACTGTGGTGTTGGAGAAGACTCTTGAGAGTTCCTTGGACTGCAAGGAGATCCAACCAGTCCATGCTAAAGGAAATCACTCCTGGATGTTCATTGGAAGGACTGATGTTGAAAGCTGAAACTCCAATATTTTGGCCACCTGATGCAGAGAGCTGACTCATTTGAAAAGACCCTGGTGTTGGGAAAGATTAAAGGCGGAGGAGAAGGGGACAACGGAGGATGAGATGGTTAGATGGCATCACTGACTCAATGGACATGAGTTTGGGTAAACCCTGGGTGTTGGTGATGGACAGGGAGGCCTGGCGTGCTGCGGTTCACATGGTCACAAAGAGCTGGACATGAACTGAATACAATGATGAAACACAGAGAAGTAAATGAACCTATAACAATAAATAACAGACACAAATTTATTTGGATGATAGACATAAGCATCAGCAAGAATGAATTTGCTCAGCTAGAGAAATAAAACATCATTGGAAAAAAATACCAAAAACTAAAGGGAAGTACCTTATTCAGGCATTATTATTAGAATAATAATTGGAAAAGGAAAAGACTGGGAAAATGACTAATTTCAAACTAAGCCACATTAATTACTCTAATTATAAGTAAAATAACTTGGAAAATTTATGTAAGATCTGTCTGTAAAACATCTTGAGAATTCTCTAGTTTATCAATTTTTCTTCCTTTTGTCAAGATTTACTGAAACTATTCAAATCTGAAAAATTATCTCACTTCTAAACTGACATAATTATTTTTTATTTGTGAGCCTTTCTTTATAATCCATTGTCTGAGAAGCCTCTCTTGGTCTTTGATACAGAAAACTAAAATAATACACCTACTTTTTTCTAGAAAACTATTTAATATATACTAAATGGAGACAAATGATATATGTTTCTTTTTTTTTAAATAGGCTGAAAGTAACTGAACAATATTCAATTAATTTTACTCTCTATCATCACAGAGTCATCTTGAAAAAGAAAAATGCTATTGATTTGAAAAAAAATTGCTTTGTACATTTAATAATAAAAAAACCTAGCTACTTAGATCAACCTTGAAAAAAATTCAATTTTACCCAATTAAATATTTGTTACAATAGCTGTTTTTATAATACTTGTTCAAAAACACTTAAACATTCACATCTGATAGATAAATCTGTTTAAAGGGGTTTAAAGCACAACCACTCTCAACTAAGCTGGCCTTTGTCAGCATGCACTTGACATCTGAATGAGTCTATTCTCTGTGTGGTGAGGGGTCAGCACAATAAAATAACTGTCATTGAATCATTGAGTGGTTTTGGAGAGTACTAACAAAATGCTGTCTAGGTGTTCTGACACTGACTGGTGAAAAGGTCACTTTCACCTGAGTGACCTATGGAACCTCATGATCAAGAAGACACAAAAAATAGTTAACAAACCTAGAGACAGTAGACAATGAAGCAGCTCTTCCTTGACCAGTGCTTTGTATATAACCAAAGTCTTCTATAGGGGTCTTGTTGGATCCGTTTTCGAACTATGGAGAGAATGTAAACTTCACACAATTGGTTGGATGGGAATTTTCTTTTCCAAATCCCAACCTATTTCAACCATAGAGATTTTATTATGCTATTTTATTATTGTTATTGTTGTTGTTTAAAATGTATAAGATTTCCATTGAATAAAAGGGTCAGATACTTAAAATAGATTAGAAGTCCACCAAACTAAGGAAATAAGTTTCTGAGACTGTTTCAACATTTATTTATGTACTAAATAAATTTCTTGAATTATAAGATGATTTGACACAAGGTGACTATAAAGTGCTCAAAGTTCTGTTTAAAAATTAGGCAGATTATAAAATGATGTACATGTAATCTCAGAATTAAATATGATGATAATTTTATTTTAAAAACACATAATTATTTAGATTTAGAATTTTTAAAAAAGGTTTAATTATTAATTTGGATAAGAAAGTTTGTATCATAGATCCAAAGATACTAAAGACCATCTTTATTCCTGCGAATAGATTTAACAATAAAATCTGTAGATAGCAACTATTGCCCTATTTTACCAAAAAGATAGGTAGGTTGACTGGCAAACTCAGAAAGAGTGTCTTGCAACTAATTGCCAGTAAAATTTGTTTAAAACTCAAAAGTGATCATTTAGAAGCCAACACAACTTCCAAAGTGTATGTAACACATTTTCTAGCATGCCTTAATAGAGTTCTTTAAGCAGGGAAGAGCCCTCACATGGACATCAGATTAAAAAACCTACTTCTGGTATCTCCCTCAGTTAATTTCTTTCTTTGGTTTCCTTTTCAACAAGGGTCTGCATTCATTCACAAGTTCAGTGTTACAGTTATGGTTAAAGAAACTGTCTTTTCACTATTTGGATCCTACAAAACCTTTGCTGGCTAGGTTATAAGAGGAGAATATTCAGGTGATGTTTGAAAAAGTTAAATTTTCATTGTTAAAAGGTAATTTAAACTTGGGCATCAAGAGTTGGTCTCGAGCAGACTGCTTTGGGCAGAAAGTATCTTGTGCTCATCAGGGTGCTTGATTGTCTGGAGGGTCTTCTGGATGAAATGTAATTTGCCTGAAGTGCTCAATTGAAGTAAATTAAATGTAGAGGAAACGTTCTAGCAGAAATCTATACAGACTTGGTAATTGTGTCCATGGTCATAATTTTTAATAGAAATTAGATTGGCATTTGCCATAATGTAATATATTGTTTAAATTCTTACATCCTCTCCAACATCTACTCATTAATTCACAGGACATCATGAACTTGATGTGTGCCAGGCATCGGTGTTGATTCTGACTGTGAGAGTGAATCAGCCAGACATGGTCCCTCCCTCTTGGGGTTTATAGTCTTATGAAGTCTTCAAGGCAGAAAATTAGTCCTATTCATTTCATTATATTACAAATATATATAGTAGGTGCTTAATACGCATTTAGGAATCCTGATTAAAAATTTATAAAGTACATATCACATTTTTAAATTTTTGAATTGCTTGAATTAACAAAGCCGAGTGCTGACTTTAGTATGGTTGAAGTATCTTTTATGCATTACATAACAATTAGCACTTAGAAAAATTCTAGGAATGTCTTAAATTAAATGTAGAAGTAAAGGACACAGTTTAGGACTTTTAAAACTTTGAGACAATCCAAAATTGCGTTTACACCAATGTTAAAGAACGTTATTGACAACCAATACCCTAAATGAATTTGAAGAAGTAAGTTGGTCCTTCAACACTATCTAAATGTATGGCAAGCATATGAACCTTAACAATCCCTTTAAAAACATATCGTAAATACTCCCAACTAAAGTCTAAGTTCCAAGACTACTACATTTCAGTAGTCCCTTCAACCCATATTCTCTAAACTTGCTTGGGTTTTTGCTTTCTGCTGCAATTTTTTGTTTTATTTAGGTTTCTTTTTTCCTTTCTTCTCCTTCCCCTGAGAGAAGGGTAGAGTGGTGGGAGAGCTGGCAGTTCTCTGGGTTACAGGATAAACCCCGCTTGGCTGCATGTGACTGCCTCATTTAGCAGCTGGTAATTCTGTGGAGCAATGCTCAGCACTTGCTCTTACAGTCTTTTATGTAATATAATATATATTTTTAAAATTGATTGTAATTTTTTTAGCACTTTGGGGGCTGCTGGTGGTCTCTTTTTCAGGCTAAATAGACCAACTGCTGCTGCTAAAAGAGTTTATTCGACCACCCACACTCAGAAGCACAACCTCCTTCTCCCTGTGTCCCCTGAAGTAGCAGTCAGCAAGGCCTGTGCAGTAATAACTGTGAGCAGCCTTCAGGCTCAGAAAAATGTCACAGCTTGAGCCCCAGAGCCTCCAGTGCCCCCATTCAATCAGTGCTCAACTGCATGACGCACCCTGAAACTTAAAATGAAAGCCCTGGATTCATGGCCAAAAATACAAACTCCCTACAGGTTCTTTCTGTGGGAGCTATTGAAGTTCCCTGTTAGCTCACAGACGGTTACCCACCTTCTCCTTCTGTGCCGGGTAGCAAGGGAAAAAAGGCACAACTGTAACATTTTGTGCACAAAGACCTTGACTGGGATGCAGAAAGACTTAAAAACAGCAGGCATATACTTTTTGAAACAACATTTTGACAGATAAAGTCAAGTGATGAAGTATAGTGAACTTATTTATAATTACCTCTGCTGTTGGCGGCAAGTGAAGGAGGGGGTAACTCAGAACAGGGGTATGCCAACTAATCAAATTTCATTTTCTTTTGCTCTGAAACCTCAGAATTTGATAGCATGTGTGTGGGTGTATGTGTGTATGTATGTACAAATTATAGTAAGGGGTGATAATTTTCAGTCTCTGATAAATACAGAAGTATAGGGAAAGCAACAACACTGAATTAAATTTTTGTTGCAAATATTTGCACCCCACTCCAAGGCAAAAAGAACATCTGGTTGTCCCCAGAGGATCACATACAAAATATTGTGTGACCTTTCTGGGTCTACATTTGAGAGGCCCAGTACAAAATGGATCAAGAGTTTTGGGAAGATAGAGTAGTAAACACACATAGAAATTTACATCGATATCAGTAATCATTAATAGCAGCTTTTTAGGTGACTAGACACTCTTATAATCCCTGGTTCCCAAGGGATTTATATCCTGAGTTTATGTGTTTTTCCAATAAAATCTAATTTTCTAAAGTTTCAAATTTTGCTGTTATTCTGGTAAAAGTGTTCAAAAAAGTAGTAAATAATCTCCTTTAGTTGCTGCCAAAGTGGTATATAAGCAGAGATAATGTTGTATATTTTGACACAAATGTCAAATCTTGGTTCAGAATTATTCTGGTGGATAATTAAATTCATCATAATAGAACTTCAAAGGCAATGCCTACTCTCTGTTCAATAAATTAAAAGACTCAATCATGCAAGCAGGTTGGAGATGTTGTTAATTTTAGAATCAGACTCACAGCTTCTTTCTGCACATGAAATTTTGTTTAGTAGTTCAAACCTGTAATACCGGACTTTATTTTTACCCTTTAAAATTTCTACTTTACTACTCTTATAGAACATGGTTTATTTCTTCATTAGGGAGGTTAACAGAAGTTCAATGAATCTAAAGCTCCATCAGATATGTGTGTTCACCATGGCTGAGGGAGCAGCCATAATGAGAAGAGAGGGGACTTGCTCAAGCTAAAGAATTTCTATTTAAAATAACTGAGCAGTGATGAACATGTAAAGAAATCCTTGTTGAATAAGTGAATCACTTTTCTCAAATTTTTACATAAGCAAATATAAAATTTTAAAAGTAAATAATATAATTAATCAAAGCAATTTCCATAAAAATGTAACTTTTATTAGGTAGAGAATAGTATTTAAGATGTTTATTTTTAACTCTCCCATATACAGGAGAATAAAAGATAGTCTTTCACTTTTCTGTTATGAAACTGATAAATGGTATATGGAAAAAATCAATAAAAATGTGAAAGATGGTAAAGTCTAGATTTTTAAAGAGACTTTGTAGTATAAGATTTGATGTAGCTTTTATTTTAACTCTTTCTTTCCTTTGTATGTTCAAAAACAATGAGAAATAGCAACATGGAGAAGAACTGTATAGCTCAATGTTGTTTTAATAAATTTTTGTCATATATCACTAACATTTTCCCCCAGGATTCTGAGAACCTAGTGATATATTTGGTGTACAGGGCTATGGACTATGGAATATCTATGTGCACATATATGCAAACGCACAGAGTAACATCTATACAAGAACCAATGCTGCCAAAATGTTCTTAAAGGGTAGCATAAATTTCAGACTGTTTTAGGCTCTGTGGGCCAGAAGGTCTCTGTTGCAGCTACCCACCTTTTCCCTGCAGTAGGAAATCAGCCACTGATGATGATGTGTGAACAGATGAGAATGGCTATGTTCCGACAAAGCTTTATTCAGAAAAGTAGGCTGAGGGAGTGACATCAGTGAATGATAGAAAAAAGACCTCAGAAAATTTTCTCCTTCATAAAATCAATGAAAAATGGCAAAATTATCAGAATTGACTCTTTTAGTACTCTGGAAATTAATCAAAGGCTTGTAGCAATTCAAAAATGAATGAAAAAATAAACAGCTGAAAATCTCAGTTAAAACCAGTGACATTTCTGATATTTTAACTTGACCTCTTCTCAATCTCCACCTCAGCTCCAGGGGATAGCCTTGAAAATTATCACCCTACAATCACAGTGGAAAACAGCAGCAAGGCAGCCATCAGAGTTGGAATAAGGTTGGAGAATAAGATTAGAACAAGGTTGGAGCTTCTTCAAGTCTCATTCCCTAATATTTGTCATTACTGACCTGTCAAGTGTATATAGGAAAGAACTGGACCTTGTCCAAAGAGAGGTCTGTCCTTTGCCCTCAGTGACTGGGAGGTAACCAATGTCAACTCTGCTAGAAGGGTCACAATTTAAAGCAGAGGCTGGTCACACCAGATCTTAGGGTGACACTGGCCATACCAGAACCCAACTGTGTGAGTAAGGAGGGAAAGCTTGACATGCAGTATTAATTGGTCTGGAGACTTAAGTTCAACCAAGTATCATGTCATGAATATATAGTGAAGTTCCAATAAAATTTCTAACAATGAATCTCTGTTACAATATTTCATATATATTGTCACATATCAATGCCAGAAGGATAATGTGTTTGGGCAACAACAGAGCTTCAGGTTTGGAACCCTCCCACACTCTGCCTAATTTATCTCTCTTTTGGTTGATTTTAATTTGTATCTTTTCCTTGTAGTAAAGCATAATTGTGAGTATTACAGCTTTTAGTAAGTTCTGTGAGGACCTCTAGCAATTAACAAAACTCAGGTGATTTGGAGAACAGCTCCAACCTGCAGTTGGTGTCAAATGTTTTGGGAAAACTTGGCAGTCTGGAGGATTATGTCCTCAAATTCTGCAGTTCGATTAACTCTGGGTAGTTGGTACCGGGATTAGAAGTTCTCTAGAATAATCCTGATTCAACTGATTCATCCTAAACATGTGGTTTAGAAAAAAAAAAAAAAAGGTAGACTAAAATCAGGGCTGAGGAAATTTTGAATGGTCACAGTGTCACTCATGTTAACTAAAGCTGTGTTTTGCTCAGTTAATGGACATGAAAGTTTCTTTTACTTTAAAATGATAAATCTTCTGATGTGTTGGTTCACTGGTTACATAAAGAAATTTAAAACAAAAAATAAATATGCAATTCCTTGGTTATTGATACCTGTAAATTGCCAAAATTAAAGCAAGGGAGAATGTTGGGTCAAATTTGGATTCTGACTGGTCCAAGTTATAGCCCTCAACCTCAGGTTATCAATGGGTAAAGTTAAAATAAAATAATTAAAAGTCATTAAGGCCAAGCTTGGATCCTGACCAGCTGAGCTTACAAGTTTTAATCTCAGGGCCCTCATCAATGGGTAAAGTTACAACTGGAGCAAATAAAACATGAAGTAGATCTTAATACTGGATCTCAAGTCCACTTCCAAAGGGGAAAGTTGTGCGAAACAACAGACAGCAAAGAAGGTTAGAATGACTTATAAGATAATGAGCAAAATAAAGAGGTTAGAAAAAAGAGTAAGTCAGAGGACTCTTCCCAACAGTATGGAAATCTTCAAATGGTTATTAAGAAATGGGATGAATAAAGCAAACATCGATGGGGTCAAAACAGAGGTCTTAATCCAGCACTCTTGGAACTTGCATGGGTCAGTCGAAGCCCCTGAAGTTCTGCCAACATTAAAAGCCCGAAACAAGTCAAACAAGTCTGCCTAATTCATCTCTGTTTGGAGATATTTAAAAGACTGTAAGACAAAGATGGCAATGAAAAATAGGACCTATAATTACTTGGGACCATGGTCTCACAAGAGAAAGACAGATGAGAGGGTCTAGGCCCCTTGACCTGACTCCCAACAGGGGCCTAGTGTCAGAGGGTGGAAAAAGACATTTCTGGGACATGGGAGCCCCAGCAGTATATTCCCAAAAGAAAAATAAACACTGTCTTAGAGACACTGATATACACCATCAAAGACTCAGCAAACACATAAGTGAGAACTGAAGGACACCAGAGAGAGAAAAGGACCAAAACAGAAGAAGAAATAGAGCTGAAATCGTTCTAAATATGATGAAAAATACTAATCTACAACATATAAGAATCTCAGTGAATTCCATGTATAATATACACACAAGAAGATTCACAATTAGACACCTCATAATCAAATGGTTGAAAGCCAAAGAGAGAATCTTGAAAAGCTGCAAGTGAGAAGGAACTCATGACTTATAAAAAATCCTCAATAAGATTAACAGCTAATTTCTTATCAGAAACTATGGAAATCAGAAGACAGGAGAACAGCATATTCAAAATGTTCAAGACACACTACTATGTATAACATAGATAAACAACAGGACTTACTATACAGCACAGGAAATTACATTCAATATCTTGTAACGGAAAAGACTCTGAAAAAGAATAGTCAAAACTTTCTTTGTGGCAGTGATCTGCTGTATTATCTTTAGTAAATGATTCTGTGCACAGATAGGAATTCCAGCCTTAAAGGAACACTTCAAACCCTCTGGGATTGCACACTTTTGTACTCTCCATCACTGGATTTAGCATTTACATACTGTTAAATGTAAGAGAGCTTAGGCAACATGGCAATTAAACAACAAAGAGTTTTGACCAAGGGGCCTTCTTGTCCAAAGAATGACAGTGTTGGGAACTTAGACTTGGAGTCTAGTGTGGTGGTAGACAAATAGTTGCCTGACTAAGATGGCTACAATTCTCTCAGGCATAGTCTTCCATATTTCACATTTCTTCTAGATTATAAACTTCTTGATGGCAGAAGTGTGTTTATTTGATCATTTTAAAAAATTTATCATATTCTCAATAACTGACAGGTAGCTGGCATTATATAGGGGCTCATTAAATAAAGGTTAAATGACTCAGAGAATATTGAACTGGATATGATGAACATCTTTCAAATTTAAATTTTCTATTATAACTATTTTACAATTCAAAAAGGAGGATATAATATAATAAATATACATTAAAATATTTTATCCACACTGCAGTAAGATTCTTTACCAGTTGAGCCACAAAGGAAGCCCAAGAATACTGGAGTGGGTAGCCTATCCTTTCTCCAGTGGATCTTCCTTACCCAGGAATAGAACTGGGATCTCCTACATTGCAGGCAGATTCTTTACCAGCTGAGCTACCAGGGAAGCCACTATATAAATAAAATAGAAGGTAATGAATAAAATACATCATTATTACTTGACTTATATACCCTTTGGGTAAATTAATTGTGACTCTCTGCCTCATGGAAACCCAATCATGCTATTAACTTAAATCATTACTATTTATAATTTTCTCCATCAGCCATGTTTTGCAAAGGTCTCAGCCTTTCCCAGATACAACTGTAGTCACAGTGTCTTTTTAGCTACAATCGAATAAGATTTCAAATTTTTACCCTCTTTTTCCTTTTCTCTCAGAAGATGTCAAAGTAAACTACATTGGTCTCATTTTATCAAAGTCTGTGGCTTAGTTAAGAGAAAATGAAACAAACTGATGCAATAGAAATTGGCATCTTTACCCCTCTAAAACAGAAGCAGCCTAATTTCTGAGATGCCCACTATACGAGAAAATTTTTCCCACACTGCTCTACGTCATTCCTGAAGAAACTTTAAGATTCTTTAAAAGTATCTACAAAATTAGGTGAAGGGTAAAATTATGAATTTCCCACTTGGAAGAAAGTGGCTTAAATTCTATCCAATTATTTGCCATGACAACCAGCTAAACACAAAAGGGCTAGAATGGATGTAGAGTACTGCCTCTATAATCATCACTGTATGTCCTTCAAATCATGGATATGCAGCACCACTATCCCCGGCTACTTCAGGGCCATAAGCCTACACGGTAATTACATGCTTTGGAACACTCCACTTAAGTGCATCAATAATATAGTGAGCAAACGTGTTCTTTAATTCTGCACCTGTAAATGGAGAGAAAAAATAAAGAAAATATCTCTTTCAAAAAAATAAATAAATAAAAAGAAAAATAAATTAGACAGCCAAATTATTTTTAAGCTGCTTTTGTGAGCTTTCCCTCTAAAACTCAGATACTTAATAATTCAAAGTTTTCCATAAATAGAATCAAATGAGCAAATATCTCTGCTTAAGTGACTGCAGAGGTTAGGACATATGAGAATAAATGATGACAAACAAAAACTCTCAATTAAGCTTAATATTTTATATTTAATGTACCCATTTCATCGGTGAATTACACAGTCTCAAACTACTTTTTCTTTCCATTGCCATGTCTCTGTATAACTGCTATTATAAGATTTAGAAGATAACACCCACTACTCCAGGAATTCTCACACAAAAGAAGAGTTAACATGTTATGGCATTACAAAATCATATTACTCTATATGCAATTTATAGTACATTCAGTACATGTTAGAATGAGGTGTTTCTGTGTGTGTGTCTTTTTTATTTTATGGATGAACTTGAAATCCATATTTTTTCTCAAAAATGGAAAGTTATATAGTCAACTTGACAGGTAAGATATAAGTCAATAGAAGCATAAGGAGAATAAGTAGTTGGTGTAAAATTGTAAGAGCTTTCTCTCACCTATATATTCCAATGAAATAAAATGAATATAAATAGAATAAAAATTTCTTCTGAAAGTCAAATATTTCTGAGTGACTCATTTCCTATATTCTTGAATTTCAAAGAAATTCTTATGAAAATTATGCACATAAAATTTATGTTAACATAGAAGTTAACATTCTTAGTGTTGGCAACAAACCAAGCTTTTAAGTAGATCTCTCCTAAGTTGTTCCACTTATGAAAATAAGAAAAAAAAATAGGAAAGTTATATAGGTACCAATGTTTCCTATGCAAATTGGTCAACATTTTTCAATGAAATACTCGATGCACAATATGTCTCAGTATATTGATTTCAAAATATGAGTGCAATTTAAATTTTAAAAACCTTGCCATAATTTCAGACCCCTCTCCCCAAATACCATGAAAATCAGATATGTAGTGGTTCAAAATTCATAAAGGAAACAGAAAGGATGTACTGAATAATCAGAATAGAGTTTCGTGGTTTAAAAAAATGAGTTATTTCAAAGTGAGGTTGTATTTGCTTTTCCTTGTCATTTTAGGTTTGTGAATTTATGGATGAGCATATTTTATACCAAACTAATATTCAGTACATGAGTATGACCTTGTGTTCTGTTAATTTTGACACATTTAATTCTTATTAATTACTATATGTTTCAAATGTTACTTTGGGGATTAAGAACAATTGTTATCCCATTACATAAACAATACACAGTCTGTTTCTAATAAAAAATATCTTTTTTGAAAAATATGCAATTTAATTTACCATGTGGCAATGCAACATACTAAAATCAATTGTGTTTTCAAAACTACTCAAGAAGTTTCAAGCAATACTTGTTAAATTATTAAGTGATATTAACTGTTGCTTTATAATCTTGAGCTTAAAGACATCAGATTTTGAAGTTGATATGCAACTTTTATTATGTAGATACCCTGCTACTAAAACAGTATTCTACAATATAGAGAAACTACTGTCTTAAAACTTAGACCTGTTCCCAGGATACACATAACATTAATTTGGCCAGGAACTATGACCACACCAAATCTATGGTGCAACATCAGTTGTTTTTTGAAAGAAATATAGATAATCATCTGAGAGTACAAACTTATTAGTATTTACAGTTTCTTTCCTCTTCTGACATGAACATATAAGCAAGTCAATTGTTTGCAGCCAGAGCTTCCCTAGTGGTTCAGACAGTAAATAATCTGTCTGCAATGTGGAGACCTGGGTTCAATCCCTGGGTCAGGAAGACCCCTGGAGAAGGGCATGGCGAGCCACTCCAGTATTTTTGCCCAGAGAATCCCATGGACAGAGGAACCTGGAGGGCTAGAGTCCATAGGGTCACAAAGAGTTGAACATGACTGAAGTGACTTAACACATGTAAACATGCATACTCCTGAGATTTGGATAATAAAATGTAGACTGGAGAGAAGTATTAGAACAGAATTTTAAGTTCTTTAGAAGGTTTTATGAAGAAATGCTGGGAGAATCTTTCCAAAATCACAGTTACAGTAATGCCTCCTCTCAAATACTTCATTAATGATGTGTACAGCAAGAAGCAAAAGTTGAAATGTGTAAGGTTGGATGTCCTAATGACCAATGTTTTTGTTGTTGTCGTTATTTTTTGTTTGGTTTTGTTGATTAGATGATAATTGATCATTTTAAAGCAAGGTAATTCTAAAAATTCTGCTCATTTAATTGGCCTACATCTGTGATCTCAAAGAAAATCTTAACAAGGGTGTTACCTTTGAACAGGCAACTGAGTGTGGGATATTAATCAGACATATAGAAACTATCTCTTGGTGTCATCTAGTGGTTGTATTTCATCACTGCATAAAAGAAATGGCTTACTGATTTTTCTGAGTAAAGATTGTTTTATTACATTTATTTCTGACTGACTGGAGTGAAAGAAGCTGCCATTTTTAAGAGACAAGAGAAGGTTAGTAGCAATCAAGCCTTTCTGGGCTCTTCACCCTGGCCCTTTGCTATGCCTTCTTATAAGGTCAAGACACATCGATGGGAAGCTCAGTTATCGTACACTGGTGTGAAGGTGCTGTCTGCTGCCCCATTTAGGCTGCATGACTGAGTGACTGGGTGTTGTTAAGGGACATCCACAGCCAATACACAAGGTATTTTCTCTTTGCTGGCTGAGCAGCACTCGAGGGATTCTGACAGCCTGAGCTGACATGCTAACAATCTGATTGCAGATGGCAATAGTAGGAGGCTTTGAGTGAGAGAGAAGAGTCCCCTGACCCTCCTGTCATCTACTCTCTCAATCTCCATCCTAGGATCGGAGCGCTGCACAACTATCACAGGGAGAGGTGACATAGTGAAAATAACTTATCCACAAATGTGCTGAAATGTCATCTCTAATGTTATAGTTCCTTTAAGACGAACTATAATTTCTAATATAACTTTTCAGTTTTGAAAGGAAAGGGCACCAAGGCTGAGTTGACAGAAATAAATTATCCAGATAATTAAGGCTAACTACTCCACTTTCTCCTACTCCCTGGCCCACGCACAGACAATAATAGAGCTCAATTATTTATAATTCAGGAATATTTTTTCTTTTAAAAAAAGGATTTTCTATAAAGCTGGTGTTTGAATGGCTCAAAATTATAATCATTAAGGAAGCAAATTATTAACAAATTATAATCAGAAAATTTACAAATTTTAAATTATTATAATTCTGTTACCTTAACAAAGATAAGGCATGATAAAAAAATGAAAAAAAAAAGATTATGACACTTCATTCTCAATTTTCCACAATTACCTGATGTTTTTAGGCAAATCTGTGAGTTTTTAAAAATGATCTTAATGGATTTAACAATATCAACCAAGATATTTCTCCACATATTTACTTTATATTACAAGGTGAACATTTTTTGTTGTTGAACTATTTTTCAATGATGTTTGCTTTTTCTTGTATATATCTCTAATGTTTATATGTCTTACTGCTAAGTCACTTCAGTCGTATCTGACTCTGTGCGACCCCATAGACGGCAGCCCACCAGGCTCCCCCGCCCCTGGGATTCTCCAGGCAAGAACACTGGAGTGGGTTGCCATTTCCTTCTCCAATGCATGAAAGTGAAAAGTGAAAGTGAAGTCGCTCAGTCATGTCCAACTCTTCGCTACCCCATGGACTGCAGCCCACCAGGCTCCTCCGTCCATGGGATTTTCCAGGCAAGAGTACTGGAGTGGGGTGCCATTGCCTTATATGTCTTATACAAGCGTAAATTGGGAAAATAATTAATAAGAACATAGGACTTTCCTGGTGGTCCAGTGGTTAAGAATCCACCTGCCAATGCAAGGGACACAAGTTTGATCCCTGGTCCGGGAAGATCCCACATGCTGTGAGCAACTCAGCCTGTGCACCACAACCACTGAAGCCTGTGTGCCTAGAGCCTGTCCTCCACAACAGGAGAAGCCACAGCAACGAGAAGCCTGCACCACAGTTAAGAGGAGCCCCCCTCACAGCAACTAGAGAAAGCCCTCACACAGCAATAAATACCCACTGCAGCCAAAAATAAACAAAGTTAAAAAATTGATAAGAATATTAATGTTAGTTGCTCAATAGTGTCTGACTATTTGCAACCCCAAGGACTGTAGCCCACCAGACTCCTCTGTCCATGGGATCTCCCAGGCAAGAATACTGGACTGGGTTGCCATTCCTTTCTCGAGGAACATGAATGTATATAAATTTCCTAAAATTTCTATTTGTCTTTGCTATAAGGAAATTTACTACTGCTAGTATCCTTGAAATGTAAATGTATGTACTACACACAGAGATACATAGATGTATAAGGTATATGCTTGTATATATGGAAATATGTATTTTTAATATCTATATTTTACATAGAGACATATACACACACTATATATATATATCATATATATGTTTTTGTTGGAGATATATATGTATATATACATATATATACATATATATCCAACAGAAATACTTTCAACTTGCACACACTTTAACCAAAATGTATAGGACCAATTAGTGCTGTCATATTCCTGCAAAGGGCTTCCCAGGTGGCACTAGTGGTAAAGAATACACCTGCCAATGCAGGAGAAGTAAGAATCGTGGGTTTGATCCCTGGTTGGGAAGATTCCCTGGAGGAGACCAGGGCAACTCACTCTAATATTCTTGCCTGGAGAATCCCATGGACAGAGAGGGGCCTGGAAGTCTACAGCCCATGGGATCACAAATAGTCAGACACTACTGAAGCGACTTAGCATGTGTGCATGCATATCCTCTCAAAATATCACCTGTCTTCTCAACAAGATCGCAAGACTAAATCATTTAATCGTGTATCTTGTATGAGAGAGAATCAAGCTTTGTTTACAGTTGTTCCAATTCTGATCGCTGTGCTGTATGTTATCTTGTATAGCAAGTGATTGAGAATAATAATGAAATTGCTATGTGGGACGGGCACGACTGAGCGACTTCACTTTCCCTTTTCACTTTCATGCATTGGAGAAGGAAATGGCAACCCACTCCAGTGTTCTTGCCTGGAGAATCCCAGGGACAGAGGAGCCTAGTGGGCTGCCGTCTATGGGGTCGCACAGAGTCGAACAGGACTGAAGTGACTTAGCAGCAGCAGCAGCATTCAAAAAATTTCTCATTAGATCTTGATTCCACTTAAAGAACTATCCCAAGTCTGATCATACAGCTATCATAATTTTCAGTCTATTAATACATTTCAAGCCTACTTCCTGGTACCACAGCTAAAATCAGAGTACAAAGAAAAGATTTCTTTGACAAATAAAACTGGTGATTTAAATAACTTATCTGAAGAAAATAGGACTGTGCCTTCAACCCCACACACTGACTTCATTTTAACCTCTCAGTAAACAAAATGTACACCGTGTAATCGGAAAATAGATGAATGTATACCAGATCTAGCAAATAGGAAACTTGGACCTCTTTGTTAACAGATCAGATTTACTACATCCAAACAAGAGTAACCTTAAGTAGCAGCAGAAATTCATGGTTAATCATCAACAAAGTAAGTGTGTATCAATTTAATGTAATTCATTATTCTTTAAAGATATTCTTTCATATTTAATTGGCTATGCTAGGTGGTTTTATGAAATAAATTATTTTGTTCAGTCATATGGAGATATTTCTGGGAACCAATTCATCTTTGACAAGTCTACGGGAGTTCCATTTCATTTTCCTGTGATGTTTAGTTAAATTGTAGACAAGATGATAGATGAAAAACACCTATCCATGTTATGCATTGTGGTAATCTGTGGTTTCAATTACATATTTGCCCAAATGCTAAAGCTGATGTAAAACTCTTTATGTGATAAAGATAATATTTCTCACTAATGCAATTCATGACCCAAACTCCTTAGCAAGTGAATGCAGATTCCATACTGCAGTATATTTCACAACTGGCACCTTCATCTCCTACACCAGTTTGCGTTTTCTTCCCAACAGTGCTTACGCATTGGAATAATTGCCTAAATTTTACAGATTATAAAAGCAAATGGAGAAGCTATGCAAGTCTCCCAAGCTACATAATAAATCGTGGAACTATAATTTGTTCCAAAGTCCAAGTTTCTTTATAATTTAATTTGTTCAACACATGGATCTCTTTTCCAAAAAGAAGACAGAATAATCTCAACTTTGTTGTAATCTAGTCCCTTAAGATAACTTTTGTTTAAAAGGAAGGGACAGTATAATGACATGCTAGCTTTTTGCTTTTCTCAATTGTCAACATCCTTCCTTTACTCAACCACACATGAAACTGGTATGGTTGTGTATGTAAATGTTGGCCAAAATATAAAAGCACAAGTGTTGTGGGATCCTGGAATTAAAGGGGAATGGACATAACCTCTTTCTTCCTTTTCTTTACTTGTAGATGTGATTGCTAGATTTTCAGCCACAATTTTGCATCATGAAGTAACATAAAATGAAAGGCCAAGCAATATGATAGGCTGCTTGGATCTTGATAATTCAGAAAACATATTAATCCTACATTATACATGTCTGGGCTGCTTTCATATGTTAGAGAAATAAAAGTCCATCTTGTTCAATATTGAATTTTGTTCAATAAAAATTCAACTTTTATTGCTACATAACAATTTACCACAAACTTAGTGACTTTAAATGATGCCCACCTATTACCTCACAGATGGCATTAATCTACTAGAACTGCAATCTCATATGTGTTGAGGCCTCTTCCAAGCTCCTTGGTTGGCAGAATTCAGTTCATAGTGATTGTAGGACTGAAGTTCACATTTTCTTGTAGTCATCGGGTGAGGGTGGCTCCAGATCTTAGAGGCTACCTGCAGTTGTCTGCTGCTCGGGTTTCTCCTCTGTTGTTATTGTTCAACAATGAACGATGTCTTGTCGGACTCTGTGACCCCATGGACTGCAGCATGCCAGGCTTCCATGCACTCCCCCAACTCCCAGAGTTTGTTCAAACTCATGTCTATTAAGTCAGTGATGCTATCTAACCATCCCATTCTCTGCCACCCGCTTCTCCTCTTGCCTTCAATCTTTCCCAGCATCAGAGACTTTTCTCCAGCAGGATTTTCTCCCTAGGCCCTCTCATAACATGGTAGTCTACTTCTTCAATTCCAGCAGGAGGTTCCGCGGTGTGGTGACTCAAATCTCTTCTTTTAGCAAGGGTTCAGTCCCTTTTAAGGGCTGGCTCATCTTTTTAGATCAGGCTCACCCAGAATAATCTCCCTTAATTAACTCAAAGTCAATTAATTTGGGACCTTAATGGCACCTGCAAAATCCTTTCACCTTTGTCATATAGTACAACTTAACCATGAAATTGAAATGCATTACACTCATAGTCCCACATTCATGTGTTCTCTACAGAGAACATACATTAAGGATTGGGAATATTATGCACATCTTAGAATTTTGCCTATCATGCTTGTTTAAACTATCATTATTTTGTTTTTTTAATAAACAGCCAAACCTCATTATAAATAATGCATCGCATGTTATATTTATCTTTGAAGTTATGTAGAATTATTTGTTTAGAAAAACTTGTATCTATCCTAGCACAGACATAATTGTTTACCAAGTATCTATAGATATATATGATTTCTTTATTTTTGATATCAAGAGATTTACTTTTAAATTTAGTAAACAAATAAATTTTGAATCAACTAGGATGCTTAATCCCTTGTGCTCCTGTCTGCATTTTAATGACCCAACTCTACATTGTACTTAATTTTAAAAATCACCTCAAATTGTTTTTGAAATTAAAAGAAATAACAATACAAAGATAAATAAATATAAGAATTAACACATTCTACATTGTATTTAAAATGGATGATAAGCTTCATGGAGGGAAAAGATGAGGTGCTCTTATTTCTTCTTAGTCATTTGAGTTTTCTATCCTTATTTATTTTATTTAATCCACAAATTAAATAATTTTAAAACATTACTGGAAAAATGATATTTGCCTCTAGCTGTTTTTAGATTTCCATAGTGAATTCAGGCTTTTCACTAGTCTTTCTACATGATCTCTATGCTATGCTATGCTATGCTAAGTCACTTCAGTCGTGTCCGACTCTGTGTGACCCCATAGACGGCAGCCCACCAAGGCTCCCCCGTCCCTGGGATTCTCCAGGCAAGAACACTGGAGTGGGTTGCCATTTCCTTCTCCAATGCAGGAAAGTGAAAAGTGAAAGTGAAGTTGCTCAGTCGTGTCTGACTCGTAGCGACCCCATGGACTTCAGCCTACCAGGCTCCTCCGTCCATGGGATTTTCCAGGCAAGAGTACTGGAGTGGGGTGCCATTGCCTTCTCCGACATGATCTCTACTTATTCGTTACTTACCTAAAAAGCTCCCACCCCAGACTTTATATGGCAAGTTGAGGTTATAGAACTTACCTGTGATTAAAGAGGCTAATGAATTTTTTTCCTTTGCATTTCTTCCAGAGGAGAAAAAAAAAATCTGACTTATAAGTGTCTTGGTAAACTAAGAATATATCTGCTTTATATAAAACATTTATTGCCACTTTGCAATTATCCTTAAGATTTAGACATTACCTGAATAAGCTGGGAAAGATTGAGGGCAGGAGGAGAAGGGGACGACAAAGGATGAAATGGTTGGATGGCATCACCGACTCAATGGACATAAGTTTGGGTGAACTCCAGGAATTGGTGATGGACAGGGAGGCCTGGCGTGCTCTGGTCCACCGGGTCACAAAAGAGTTGGACGCGACTGAGTGACTGAACTGAACTGAACTGAATAAATCCACTATCTTATATCAGGATCCACAAACTCAGAAGCTTACTGGCCAGGCATGAATTATGAATCAGTTAAATAATTCAGGTATAATAAAACAGGGCATGGTGAGAAAGTGACAAACAGGACAGTGAACTTACTACCTCTTTAAAGCCATACCCCCGACATAACCCCACTTGATTCATTCAAGGCCAAGTATACAAGAAGGAGAAGTGGACATGGCCAAAAGGTTGGCAATGGGTAATTTCTGCTCTAGACAGTTCAGTTGGTTAACAATAGTAACTGTGTTATTGTTGGCTCTGAGTACATTTTAAAAGCCTGATACAAAATAAGTGCTCTTGAAATATAAGCTGGTTTAATTTGATATTTCGTAGACTAAATTCCAGAGAAGGCAATGGCAACCCACTCCAGTACTCTTGCCTGGAAAATCCTATGGACGGAGGAGCCTGGTAGGCTGCAGTCCATGGGGTCTCGAAGAGTCGGACACGACTGAGCGACTTCACTTTCACTTTTCATTTTCATGCATTGGAGAAGGAAATGGCAACCCACTCCAATTTTCTTGCCTGGAGAATCCCAGGGACGGGGGAGCCTGGTGGACTGCCGTCTATGCGGTTGCACAGAGTCGGACACAACTGAAGCGACTTAGCAGCAGCAGCAGCAGACTAAATTCTTCAAGATTTTCCTCATTTATTAAATGATATAAATATACTTAAAGATCTTTGTCCTGAGATTTCTGTACATCTAATTACTTTTAGTATAATAACAAAATCCTTATATCTCATATTGCAGATAAAACCTGAGCTATCTTTTGGAGCAAGGAGCTCAAACCAGTCAGTCCTAAAGGAAATCAGTCCGGAATATTCATTGAAAGGACTGATGCTAAAGCTGAAGCTCCAATACTTTGGCCACCTGATGTAAAGAATTGACTCATTGGATAATACCCCGATGCTAGGAAAGATTGAAGGCAGGAGTAGAAAGGCATGACAGTGGATAAGATGGTTGGATGGCATCACCAATTTGATGGACATGAATTTGAGCAAAGTCCGGTAGTTGCTGATGGACGGGGAAGCCTGGTGTGCTGCAGTTCATGGAGTTGCAAGAGTCAGACATAACTGAACAACTGAATTGAACTGATATTTTGAATAATGTTAGTTGCTAAGTCATGTCCAACTCTTTGCAACTCCGTGGACTGTAGCCCACCAGGCTCGTCTGTCCATGGCATTTCTGCAGGCAAGAATACTGGAGTGAGTTGCCATTCCCTTCTCCAGGGTATTTTCCCCACCCAGGGATCGAACCCAGGTCTCCTGCATTGCAGGCAGATTCTTTACCATCAGAGCCTCCAGGGAAGCATATAATATTTTATAATCTATATATTATATAGTAAATGGATTGCAAAAGTTCTTTTTTCTGTGTACCATATCTGCTCAGTCAGGACTTCAATTTCCACAATAACAATCACTCTTTGAAAAATTGAGGAAAAGCTTTTCACTTTTCATGTTCAAAAGACAAAATATCCTAAATCCAGTGGAGAAATTTTTATTCTATGCACTTTATATAACCTTTGTTTGCATTTATAACTCCTATCATATCTAATTAATCATTTAACTTGACTCTACTTATATATAATGAATCATTACATTTCATAAATGCAATAAGATTTTGCCCATTCACAAATGCTTGAGTATTGACAAACTTTGCTATATTATTATTTTGATGAAGCAAATACACATCAAACTTTAATCTGGCAACTCTCTTGTGCCAAGCTTGTGAGGGGAATCCGTGCAGTCTTCCAGCTCCGTTTCATGCTACAGTTGAGCCTTGAATCAAGTGGAGCAAGGATTTCTGTTGTTGTTTAGTCACTAAGTCATGTCTGATTCTTGTGTGATCCCATGGATCTGTAGCCTACCAGGCTCCTCTGTTCATGGAACTTTTCAGGCAGGGATACAGGGAGGCTGTCATTTCCTTCTTCAAGGGATCTTCTGACCCAGGGATTTAACCCAGCCTTTTGCACTGGCAGGTGGATTCTTGACCACTGAGTCTCCAGGGAATTGGGGCAGAGATTAATTACATATAATTTATAGTCAGCCCTCCTTCCTACTCATCTGTGATTCAATCAACCACTGATCCACTGACCAGTATTAGTACTCTGGTATTAAAGTCTGTTTGTAAGTGGACCTGTGTAGTTCAAATCATGTTTGTTCAAGGATCAACTGTGTATTATTCTGTATTTGTCTTAATTTCCCAAACTGCACATTCAAGTTCACTGGGGCACTGCAGTAAACTCACAGGAATGCCTCTGGATATTTAAAATTCAAAAACTTTGAAAGTTTGAAAGAAGCACAGTGATACTTGATACCTGTTGGAACTCTGTGAACTATAAGCCCAAGGTAAGTTCACAGTTTCTGTATGAGATGGTGCTAGTAGAAATGATGTCATCATGTCTTTACCAAGCTGAATTTTCAGTGTTTCCTACAATAATAAGAAAGCACTATGTATAAATCAGTGTAAAACAGGAAATGAGATTGGTGGTATCCAATCTGATTCCAATGTTTGAGAACTTGTGCAAAGCCCAACAGCATTACTAAGTAATTGTGGTTATTCAAGAGTGAACTAACATATTAGTTCACTTTTCTTTAAATTTATATGTATTATTTCTATGTACTAAGTTTTTCGAACAAAAATACTCATTATATTGTTTGGACTTCACTTTTCACCAAGTGTAATGTTATGTCTTCTTGTCTAGGTACACCATGAGAAAACTTTCTTTAAAAAAGACGAGGTCCATGATGAGAGAAAATCTGGAAACTGATGGTCATTTCCACTAATCTATAAGCTCCAGATAGTTAGGGACAAAGTCCACCCTGTTTACTGTTCCGTTCCAAGCACCTCCTGTAGTGCCTGGCGTATCATTACCGCTCAAATATCTGTGTTTACTTCTTTTATTCAGTAATCAAATGACGTAAATGGTCCTGATAAGTAAGCCAACTGCTACCGCAAGCATGGAAAATAAGAAAAACTAAATGTTCCAAGAAAGATAGCCTTCTTAGTAAAAATCGAAGGTTTGGATAAATTTTGAGTGGAAAGTCAATTTCGTCCAAGGCCTGCCTCTACTGTGGGAATGACCCCACTTTTTTTTTTTTTTTCAGAAACAAGAGAAAGAAATTTTTGAAATCACTTTTGTATTTCTGCCAGAATTAAAATGCTCATCAAATGAGAAATGAAACTGTTTGAGAGTCAAAAAGACGTGGGGCAGTAGTTGCTTATACATATGCATAAAATATTTCACTCTTAAAATTGATTCAAGCAAAATTCACCCCTCTGTACTTAAACTTTTCATGAAGTAACAGGTGGCAAATGTTTGAGTAAAGACAACAAACCCGTTTTCCCAATGAATAAATATTCCAGTTACCCATTGCTGTACCATAAAGCATCACAAAATTCAGTGGCTTAAAATAACAATTTACTCTTCTCTCTCACAATTCTGTGCCTTGACAGGACGCAGCTGGTCAATTCTGCGATATTCTCAGGAGATTGCAGTTGAAGTATTGGTTCAGTCACGTGGCGAGAGGACTCGGATATCTTCCTTTTTCATATATGGTACTTGGGCTGGGATGGCTGGAAAAGTCAGGCATTGCTTGGGGATCTGTGTGTCCACAAGGTCACCTTTGTTTTCTTAAAAGCTGGTGGTATCTTGGTAGAGCAACATCTTACATGGCTGTTGGCTTCCTGAGTAAGCATCCCGAGACATCAAGGCAAAAGTTGCAAGGCTCCTTATAATGTAGTCTTTATAATCATACAGAATAATTTCTGTGGGACTATACTAGCTGAAAGTTTGTCACAGCACCAGCCAGATTCAAGGAGAATAAACTATTCAATGGCACAAATACTGGGAGAAATGATTAACTGTAAGGACACCTTGGAGGATCAGCTACCAAAATACAAGTTGTTTTACTGTTTCCATGCATATGAAACTGGTCCATTTTGATGAAAACCTTGGTAAACATCTGTATTAAAGAGAACTCACATTAGAGAGTTGGGTTGCCAAAGACAAGACAATGTCTTCTAATATTAGACAAAATGGAAGTCTTTGTAATTAAATAAACTTGGTTCACAATTTTGTACAAAGGAGAAAAATAATTCTTTTTATATTGAGCAAATATTGGGGCAGTTGTTTTCTTAAATTTCTTCTCCATTTGCTATAGTCTGCTAAATTTGGTGACACTGACCCCTGAATGATTGGAATTATTAAAATCTGATAATGATTTCTGTGTTTCTAGTAAGGAATAAGATCATGAAATGCATGTCTAAAAGATGATAAGCCATAGACTAAAAATATAGATGTATTTCAAATATAGCTGGACAATTTATTTATCATGACAAAGAAATGAAACAAAGTAGCCCAGCAGGCACAAATCAATCTGGGATCTAGAGCTAAAAGCTGGAAACAGTATTTCTGGATACTGTAGGTATGTTAGCTGTTTTTTTCTGATGTTCTTTCCTCAGATATATATACTTTTAGGTTCTAAATTAATAGGTCTTTCCTTATATCTCCTACATAGAAAACATAATGAACCTATTCTTTTCCTGGGTCAGGTTAATATTTTATAGACCAGCTTTGTTGAACCTGGTCTCATACCCATGAAGTTTATTACAGAAATCTAGTGGATTTCTGAGATATTCCCCAAACTTCAAGCTTAAAACAGCAGCCACATCATGCCCCTCGGAGCCAATACCAGAGACAGCAAACTGGATCAATCATATGGTGATACTTAATTTTATTAATTCAAACTTTGTAGAAACATATGTTTGTGTTTTTTTCAGTTATTATTCATTTTTCTTATCACTTCTAGGAAGTTATTAATACAAAAAAACAGTATGTACACTACAAAGTGGCACAGTAATAAAGAATCCATCTGCCAATGCAGGAGACGCAGGAGACCCAAGAGACGCAAGAGATGCGGGTTTGATCCTTGGGTCGGGAAGGTCCCCTGCAGTACAAAATGGCTACCCACTCCAGTATTCTTGCCTGGAAAATTGTATGGAAAATGGAGACTGGCAGGTTACAGTCCTTGGGGTTGTCAAGAGTTGGACATGACAGAGCACATGGATAATAAAAAATATATTTAGTGAATATGAGTTAAGTGAATGATTTTTCAATATTTGTAAAAAATAGGTAGTCCGTGTATATGTGTGTAGCAGGGGCAGGGACGCGTACTAGGTATTCCTGGGATTCTATACCTAGAATTGGTTTTTTCCTCAACTATCAAGCAGAGGTATGTCTCTTCACTTCCTCTGTTACTGCCTCATTTTAAGTCTTGATTGACAAATCTAGACAGCATATTAAAAAGCAGAGACATTAACTTTACTGACAAAAGCCCATATAGTCAAAGCTATGGTTTTTCTAGTAGTTATGTATGGATGTGAGAGTTGGACAATAAAGAAAGCTGAGCACCAAAGGATTGATGCCTTTCAACTGTGGTGTTGGAGAGGAATCTTGAGGGTTCCTTGGACATCTAGGACATCAAATCAGTCGATCCTAAAAGAAATCAGTACTGAATATTCTTTAGAAGGACTGATGCTGAAGTTGAAGAGTTGAAGCTAAAATACTTTGGCCACCTGATGTGAAGAACTGACTCAGTGGAAAACACCCTGATGCTGGGAAAGATTGAAGGCAGTAGGAGAAGCAGACGACAGAGGATGAGATGGTTGGATGGCATCACTGCCTCGATGGACATGAGTCTGAGTATGTTCCAGGAGTTGGTGATAGACAGGGAAGCCTGGCGTGCTGCAGTCCATGGGGTTGCAAAGAGTCAGACATGACTGAACGACTGAACTATATAATTATTAAGAATTTTACATTTTATTTTAGGCCTTTTGTGATTATTGCCTCAGTCTTCTTTTTGTGAGTTTAAAATTTTAAACCCTTTATTTTGAAATAATTAGATTCTCAGAGCAAGTTGAAAGCACAGTACTGAGGTCCTCATAAACCTTTCAACAAATTTCCTTCAATGGTAACACCTTATATAACTAGAATACAATATCAAAACCAGAAAATTGACATTAACACAACATTACTAACAAGACTATGGACGTTCAGATTTCAGGAGTTTTATAGGCACTAATGTGTGTGCATATATGTGTAATTCTATATGAGCTAGTTCTATGATATATTGTTGCATGTATAGATTTATGAACTACCACCATGCTTAAGACAGAACCACTTGGTCACCACAAAGAGACTCTTATACTACACCAATCCCCACTTTGCCATTCTTAGTCTCTGGCAACTACTACTCTGTTATCCATCTATAACTTTGTCACTAAGAGAATTTTTCTATAAAATGTTCAGTTCAGTTGTTCAGTTGTGCCGACTCTTTGCAACCCCACGGACTGCAGCACGCCAGGTTTCCTGTCCATCACCAACTGCCAGAGCATGCTCAAAACCATGTCCATCGAGTTGGTGGTGCCATCCAACCATCTCACCCGCTGTTGTTCCCTTCCCCTCCTGTTTTCAATCTTTTTGAGCATCAGGGTCTTTCCAAAGAGTCAGTTCTTCGCATCAGGTGGCCGAAGTGTTGGAGCTTCCACTTCAGCATCAGTCCTTCCAGTGAATATTCAGGACTGATTTCCTTTGGGATTGACTGGTTTGATCTCCTTGCAGTCCAAGGGACTCTCAAGAGTCTTCCCAAACACCACAGTTTAAAAGCATTAATCCTTCAGTGTTCAGTTTCTTAGGGTCCAACTCGAACATCTGTACATGACTACTACATCTGTACATGACTACTGGAAAAACCATAGCTTTGACTAGACAGACCTTTGTCTGCTAAGTAATGTCTCTGCTTTTTAATATGTTGTCTAGGTTTTTCAAAACTTTTCTTCCAATGAGCAAGTGTCTTTTAATTTCTTTCAGTGATTTTGGAACCCAAGAAAATAAAGTCTGTCACTGTTTCCATTGTTTCCCCATCTATTTGCCATGAAGTGATGGGACAGCATACCATGATCTTTGTTTTTTCAATGTTGAATTTTAAACCAACTTTTTCACTCTCCTCTTTCACTTACATCAAGAGGCTCTTTAGTTCCTCTTCACCTTCTTCCATAAGGGTGGTGTCATTTGAGGTTACTGACAGTTCTCCCAGCAATCTTGACTCTATCTTGTGATTCATCCAACCCAGCATTTCACATGAAGTTCTCTGCATAGAAGTTAAATAAGCAGGGTGACAATATACAGCCTTGGTGTACTCTTTTCCTTATTTAGAACCAGTCCATTGTTCCATGTCCAGTTCTAACTGTTGCTTTTTGACCTGCATACAGATTTCTCAGGAGGCAGGTAAGGTGCCTTCCTGAAGAGATCTTTAGTCTTTCCCATTCTATTGTTTTCCTCTGTCTTTGCAATGTTCACTTAATGAACCATGCATAATATAACACTTTCTTGATTCGCTTCTTTCACTCTGCCAAATATCTGGGTGTATTAAATCCATCTATTTCTTTTATTGTTTTAACACCTCCACTTCTTTTATATTATTGATGGATTTTATTATTTACCTCATTTTTAAATTAATTTATGCTGTTAATAATTGTCCCTGAAGAAGGAAATGGCAACCCACTCCAGTATTCTTGCCTGGAGAATTCCATGGACAGAGGAGCCTCATGGGCTACAGTCCATGCGATCACAAAGAGTTTTACACGAGTGCGTGACTAACACATTAACCATTGTGACTGAATTGTTATGGTAGAAGGTAGTGTAGAAGTTTCTCCTTGCTCCCCATCCATATGAGGTGTCATTAGGACTACTTCATGCTCCTGGACAGCTGTATCCTGACCTTTGGCTTCACTGTTGCATCATTCAGCTTTTCTAATCCTGACTCTTCAAGTAATTCTTTGTTTAAGACACACAGGAGACTTGCAATTTAACCCTCTCTAAGGCTCAAATCTTCATGTAGTGCTACTGAAAACTCATGATCCTTATATAAGGTTTCTAAAACTCAGTCTCTGATATTGACAACAGTGATATAATACTAGATGTGATTTATTGACTGCTTGATATACACTGAATCCCTATTTCTACACTGTTAGCTAGTCCGTCCTTTCTTCTATCTTTCTTCCTTTCTTATTTTTATCTTTGTCTTTCCTTTCTTCTTCACTCCTTTCCTCCCTTTCTTCTTTCATTATTTTGTTAGCTAGTAAGTTAGGTATTGGAAATATTGTGTTCACTGAAGTAACAGAGGACTTCTCAGGGACCTTGGGGACTAGTTAGCATTGAAACTTACCTTATTATTCTAAGTCCCCATCACTGTCTTATTTATTGGAATATATTTGACCTCAAGATAATTCTTTACTTTGCTTTATTGGTCTATGTTTAACTTGTTAATTCTTAAAAGTGTTTAAAGAAGTAGTGCATTTAACACTTTCCTAAGGGTTCTGAAGAGAAGTGTTTTTTTCTAAAGTGTTCTGAAGAGAAGCTAAAGTCAAAGGAGAAAAGGAAAGATATACCCATCCAAATGCAGAGTTCCAAAGCATAGCAAGGAGAGATAAAAAGCCTTCCTCAGTGATCAATGCAGAGAAATAGAGGAAACCAATAGACTGGGAAACACTAGAGATCTCTTCATGAAAATCAGAGATACCAAGGGACTATTTCATGCAAAGATGAGCACAATAAAGGACAGAAATGGTATGGACCTAACTGAGCAGAAGATAGTAAGAAGAGGTGGCAAGAATACACAGAAAAACTATACAAAAAAGACCTTCATGACTCAGATAACCACAATGGTGTGATTCCTCACCTAGAGCTAGATATTCTGGAATGCAAAGTCAAGTAGGCCTTAGGAAGCAACATCACCAAGAACAAAGTTAGTGGGGGTGATGGAATTCCAGTTGAGCTATTTCAAATCCTAAAAGATGATGCTGTGAAAGTTCTTTACTCAATATGCCAGCAAATTTGGAAAACTCAGCAGTGGCCAGAGGAATGGAAAAGGTCAGTTTTCATTCCAGTCACAAAGAAAGACAATGACAAAGAATGTTCAAACTACTGCACAACCCGTACTCATCTCACATGCTAGCAAGTAATGTTCAAAATTCTCCAAGCCAGACTTCAACAGTATGTTAACCATTAACTTCCAGATGTTCAAGTTGGATTTAGAAAAGGCAGAGGAACCAGAGATCAAATTGCCAACATCTGCTGGATCATCGAAAAAGCAAGAGAGTTCGAGAAAAACATCTATTTCTGCTTTATTGACTATGCCAAAGCCTTTGACTGTGTGAATCACAACAAACTGTGGAACATTCTTCAAGAGATGGGAATACCACATCACCTTACTGTCCTCCTGAGAAATCTGTATGCAGGTCAAGAAGCAACAGTTAGAATTGGACATGGAACAGCAGACTGGTTCCAAATTGGGAAAGGAGTACGTCAAGACTGTATATTGTCACTCTGCTTATTTAACTTTTATGCAGAGTACATCATGCGAAATGCCAGGCTGGACGAAGCACAAGCTAGAATCAAGATTGCCGGGAGAACGTCAATAACCTCAGATACACAGATAACACCGCTCATGGCAGAAAGTGAAGAAGAACTAAAGCGCCTTTTGATGAGAGTGAAAGAGGAGAGTGAAAAAGTTGGCTTAAAATTCAACTTTCAAAAAATGAAGATCATGGTAGCTGGTCCCATCATTTCATGGCAAATAGATGGGGAAACAATGGAAACAGTGACAGACTTTACTTTCTTGGGCTCCAAAATCACTGCAGATGGTGATTGCAGCCATCAAATTAAAACACACTTGTTCCTTGGGAGAAAATCTATGACCAACCTAAACAGCATATTAAAAAGCAGAGACATTACTTCACGGACAAAGGTCTGTCTAGTCAAAGCTATGGTTTTTCCAGTGGTCATGTGTGGATGTGAGAGGTGGACTATAAAGAAAGCTGAGCATTGAAGAATTGATGCTTTTGAACTGTGGTGTTGGAGAAGACTCTTGAGAATCCTTTGGACTACAAGGAGATCAAGCCAGTCAATCCTAAAGGAAATCAATCCTGAATACTCACTGGAAGGGCTGATGCTGAAGCTCAAACTTCAGTACTTTGGCCACCTGATTCAAAGAACTGAACTCACTGGAAAAGACCTTGATGCTAGAGAAATTGAAGGCAGGAGGAGAAGGGGACAACAGAGGATGAGATGGTTGGATGGCATCACCGACTTGATGGACATGAGTTTAAGCAAGCTCTGGGAGTTGGTGATAGACAGGGAAGCCTGGCGTGCTACAGTCCATGGGATCACAAAGAGTCAGATCTGACTGAGTAACCAAAGTGAACTGAAAGTGTTCTGAATTACTTTAGGGGTCATTTTTATACCAAAAGAAAAAATAATATATAATAATAACATCTATTTTTAGTTAGATTGCTACAGATATTTTATCTCCTAGAATTTATTCTAGTTTTACTTCTATACTGGCAAAAATTAATATTTTCACTCAAATAAAACATTCAAGGTACTTAAAAATCTCATTACTGTACTCCAAAATCATATTCCAAATGTCAGAATCTTTATCAAATTCTAAGTAATATAAGGAAAAGGAATTTCTGAGTACCCAAGAGCCAGTCAAGAACGAAATTGCTCCCAAGCATCAGTTAATATGTGGAACAAAATACCTTTGTCATTATTCTATTTTCTTACTGTTTCTATTTTTTAAACGTTGGTTTACCTTTCCACTCACTGTGGATATTCTTGTTTAAATCTCTGATGAAATAGAAACATTTATTGAAATAAATGTTTACCTTTAATTTTTTTTTTCTTTAACTCAGCTTCAGACAAAATTGCTGTATTCTAAATGTCTACAAAAAAAAGCTTTAAATGCAATGGATTAAAATGTAAATATTTTCGTTGGTACTTGTGATGCAAAAATATAAGGGTCTTTGAATTGCTCCACTGTTCAGGGAAAAGCAATGACTGTACTGCGTCCAATATGATCTCACCTGCACTAGAAACTGGAGAGTTTAAAAGCCCTTCTATTCTTTCTCTTTCAGTAACTGCCTTCACCCTTTGGGGCCGCTTTAATGTGCCAGACCCAGTGGAGCTGTGTTAACATTAGCACAATCCCCCTGACAGAAAATCAGATCAATTGTAAGCCAGTTCTTTACTGAGGTAAACAGCTTTAAGGACTGACTGGAAACCCACTTGACAAAATAAATATATATTTGTTGCCCTAGCCTTATTTATCTCTCTTATCTGCTCTTTTAATTACATAAAGGAACCCTGGTCTTAATATAGTGTGAATGTAATTTTTTTTTAAATCTCCCTTTCATTTCACAGATTAAGTCTACCTAAGACTCTTGTTGTATAGTCATTCAGTCATGTCCTACTCTTTCCAATCCCATGGAATGTAGCCTGCCAGACTCCTCTGTCCATGCTCTTCTTCAGGCAAGAATACTGGAGGGGGTTGTCATTTCCTTCTCCACAGGATCTTCCAAAGCCAGGGATCAAACCTGCATCTCCTGATCTGACAGGCAGATTCTTTACTGCTGAGCCACCAGGGAAGGCTTACCTAAGATTCAAGAAAAAGAAAGAAAGAAAGAAAGAAAGTGAAGTCGCTCAGTCATGTCTGACTCTTTGCAACCCCATGTACTGTACCCTACCAGGCTCCTCTGTCCATGGGATTTTCCAGGCAAGAGTACTGGAGTGGGTTGCCATTTTCTTCTCCAGAGGATATTCCTGATCCAGGGATCGAACCCGGGTCTCCCCTATTGTAGGCAGGTGGTTTACCGTCTGATCCATTGGGGAAGTACCTAAGACTAATTCTCCTTAAAAAGAAGGGAAGTAATGTTTGCTATGTGTGGACTTTCCTGTCATATATCGGGCAACCCTGTGATGACAATCGTCTGTCTTTCCCAGTTCACTAATGAGTCATTTCTATAAGGATTACACAGATATGTATTCCTGTAAAGGACACTTGGGAAACCACACTTTGTTTTATCTCTTTTATCCTCACAGCAAAACTGACAATAATGCATTGGTCCATTTCACAGAGGAGGCAACTGAGTCATAGGGATGTTCAGGAACATGGTGCAGGATAAGCAATGGTTTAATTAACTTGGGACTGTTTAACTGCACAGTGTTTCTCTCTCTCTCTCTCTCTTTTTTCCATGCTGTGTGTCATATGGGATCTTAGTTCCCTGACCAGGGAGTGAACCCATGACCCCTGCAGTGGAGGCACAGAGTTCTAACCACTGGACTATCAGAAAAATTCCAGTATTTTTCCATTTTTCTGCCTCATTAGTTGGATGTTTCTACTGAAACTGTGTGTGGGTTCTAATAAGAGTCAAGAGTGTTTCCAGTTCTAGTTAAGAAGACTGCATTTCCTGAGTCTAAACAGTTTCTAACATGAAAATGACATCTTCCTTCACTCATCAGATAAATAAAAACATGTTTATAAGAAGCTACTATACAGTTGAACACAAGACATTGTACAGGAGATAGGAATCAAGACCATCCCATGGAAAAGAAATGCAAAAAAGCAAAATGGCTGTCTGGGGAGGCCTTACAAATAGCTGTGAAAAGAAGAGAAGTGAAAAGCAAAGGAGAAAAGGAAAGATATTCCCATTTGAATGCAGAGTTCCAAATAGCAAGGAGCGATAAGAAAGCCTTCGTCAGCAATCAGTGCAAAGAAATGGAGGACAACAACAGAATGGGAAAGACTGGAGATCTCTTCAAGAAAATTAGAGATACCAAGGGAACATTTCATGCAAAGATGGGCACAATAAAGGACAGAAATGGTATGGACCTAACAGAAGCAGAGGATATTAAGAAGAGGTGGCAAGAATACATGGAAGAACTACACAAAAAAGATCTTCATAACCCAGATAACCAAAAAGCTGTGATCATTCACACTCACCTAGAGCAAGACATCTTGGAATGTGAAGTCAGGTGCACCTTAGGAAGTACCACTACAAACAAAGCTAGTGGAGGTGATGGAATTCCAGTGGAGCTATTTCAAATCTTGAAAGATGATGCTGTGAAAGTACTGCACCCAATATGCCAGCAAATTTGGAAAACTCAGCAGTGGCCACAGGACTGGAAAAGGTCCGTTTTCATTCCAATCCCAAAGAAAGGCAATGACAAAGAATGCTTAAACTACCACACAATTACGCTTATCTCACATGCTAGTAAAGTACTGCTCAAAATTCTCCAAGCCAGGCTTCAGCAATATGTGAACCATGAACTTCCAGATGTTCAAGCTGGTTTTAGAAAAGGCAGAGGAATCAGAGATCAAATTGCCAACATCCACTGGATCATCAAAAAAACAAGACAGTTCCAGAAAAACATCTATTTCTGCTTTATTGACGATGCCAAAGCTTTTGACTGTGTGGATCACAATACTGTGGAAAATTCTGAAAGAGATGGGAATACCAGACCACCTGACCTGCCTCTTGAGAAACCTGTATGTAGGTCAGGATTAGAACTGGACATGGAACAACAGACTGGTTGCCAATAAGAGAAGGAGTACATCAAGACTATATTGTCAGCCTGCTTATTTAACTTATATGCAGACTACATCATGAGAAACGCTGAGCTGGAAGAAGCACAAGCTGGAATCAAGATTGCCGGGAGATATGTCAATAACCTCAGATATGCAGATGACACCACCCTTATGGCAGAAAGTGATGAGGAACTAAAGAGCCTCTTGATGAAAGTGAAAGAGGAGAGTGAGACAGTTGGCTTAAAGCTCAACATTCAGAAAACGAAAATCATGGCATCTGGTCCCATCACTTCATGGCAAATAGATGGGGAAACAGTGTCAGACTTTATTTGTTTGGGCTCCAAAATCACTGCAGATGGTGACTGCAGCCATGAAATTAAAAGACGTTTACTCCTTGGAAGGAAAGTTATGACCAACCTAGATAGCGTATTAGAGACATTACTTTGCCAACAAAGGTCTGTCTAGTCAAGGCTATGGTTTTTCCAGTGGTCATGTATGGATGTGAGAGTTGGACTGTGAAGAAGGCTGAGCACTGAAGAATTGATGCTTTTGAACTGTGGCATTGGAGAAGACTCTTGAGAGTCCCTTGGACTGCAAGGAGATCCAACCAGTCTACCCTAAAGGAGATCAGTCCTGGGTGTTCATTGGAAGGACTGATGCTAAAGCTGAAACTTCAGTACTTTAGCCACCTCATGCGAAGAGTTGACTCATTAGAAAAGACTCTGAGGCTGGGAGGGATTGGGGGCAGGAGGAGAAGGGGATGACAGAGGATGAGATGGCTGGATGGCATCACCGACTTGATGGACATGAATTTGAGTGAATTCCCAGAGTTGGCAATGGACATGGAGGCCTAGCATGCTGCAATTCAATGGGTCACAGAGAGACATGACTGAGCAACTGAACTGATACAGTTGAACAAGAAATAACAATAACACCCTACAGTTTATACAACTTGACAGTTTGCTAGGTGGTTTCACACCCAATCATCTAATTTTGTTTTTTGAACAATGCTGGATAGAATTATTACATGAATTTTCAAAATAAATTTATATCAATAAGACTGGGAAACTTAAAAACGTGGCACAAATGTCAAGGACTGAAAAAATTTTTTTGTTATATTGTCTAAAGCAAATGAGAAGCAGTATCCTAGTGAACAAACAAAAAAGTACTGTATATGGAATTCCAAAAACTTGTTGTTATTTTCCAGATGGACAAGAATGCAGCCCAGGAAGGCTTTAGTCCTCACCTCCCAAAGCCCCGTTCCTTCATCTTTACATAGAAGTATTAGAGATATCTTGATCTAGATAAGGTTGTCCAAAGTCTAAGTCATTCCCCCAAATTCTGCAATGTCACCCCTGCTCCCAACTTGTATTCCCCTGGCCACCAGCTGTCCCTGGGCTCTTCTTTGTGTGTGCTGTTCCTGGTTTGCATTATGTCTACCCAGGTATGAAATTCTGCCCCTTCCTTGACTGCTAGGAGCAAATTAAAAGGTGAACAATGAACATATATACTCACAGCAGATTCTACTAAAGTTGTGGTCACAGGTAGAATGCTTTGGTTTGTTGTTACGCAGTTGTTTAGCTGTATCCAACTCTTTGCAACCCCACGGACTGCAGCATGCCAGGCTCCTCTGTCCTCCACTATCTCCCAAAGTTTGCTCAAACTCATGCCCATTGAATCCGTGATGCTATCTAACCGTCTCATCTTCTGTCTCCCCCATTCTCCTTTTGCCTTAAATCTTTCTAAGCATCAACACACAAAAACCCTCTCAATTCCACATAAGACATTCTTTCTCATAAGAGTCATGTTGGGTACCTTGCCAGCAGCAATTTTCCATTCATCTACCTACACCTAGATTCCTTAAATGTGTTAGTCTGCTCAGGATGCCATAGACAGCATAGACTGCATGGTTTAAATGACATAAAGTTATTTTCCCAGTTCTGGAGACTGTGCAGAGAGAAAGGGAGAAAGAAATAAAGAGAAACAGAAAGAGAGGAAAAGAGAGAGAGAGATCAAGAAAGAAAATGAGCGATTACTGCTTAGGATTTCTTCCTCTTCTTACAATGACAACAGTCCTATTGGATTAGGACTCCACCTTTATAATCTCATTTAACCTTTATCACATCCTTAAAGTTCCTATCTCCAAAGAGAGTCACATTAGGGACTAGGTCTCTAACATGAAAATTCAGGAGAGGATGATGGCATCTGGTTCAAATATGGTCCATGTATATATGGATGTGACAGTTGAACTATAAAGAAAGTTGAACATCGAAGAATTGATGCTTTTGAACTGTGGTGTTGGAGAAGACTCTTGAGAGTCCCTTGGACTACAAGGAGATCAAACCAGTCAGTCCTAAAGGAAATCAGTCCTGAAAATTCATTGGAAAGACTAATCCTGAAACTGAAACTGCAATACTTTCACCACCTGATGTGAACTGACTCCTTGGAAAAGACCCTGATGCTGGGAAAGATTGAAGGCAGGAGGAGAAAGGGATGGTAGAGGATGAGATAGTTGGATGGCATCACCGACTCAATGGACATGAGTTTGAGCAAGCTCCAGGCATTAGTGATGGACAGAGAAGCTTGGTATGCTGTAGTCCATGAGAGTCACAAAGAGCTGGATATGACTGAACGACTGAATCCTTTGGCCACCTGATGCGAAGAGCTGACTCATTGGAAAAGACCCTGATGTTGGGAAAGATTGAAGGCAGGAGGAGAAGGAGATGACAGAGGACAAGATGATTGGGTGGTATCACCAGCTCAATGAGTTTGAGCAACCTCCAGAAATAGTGAAGGATAGGGAAGCCTGACCATGCTGCAGTCCATGAGGTGGCAGAGAGATGGACATGTCTGAATGACTGAACAACAATAATAATTCAGTTCAGAACATTCCACCATTCCAACCTTTCTACTTCTTTTATCTCACTCTCCCTCTGCTAAAGCTCTTAAATAAGCAAATTCTTCTCTTCTTAAACATACCTTTCGTGCCCTAATTCTAAATCTGTACTCCAAGGACTCAATTTGGAGGGTGGGGGAAGGAGAGAAAGGGAAGGAAACAAAAGGAGAAATTTTTTTCTATCATTATATCTCTCTTTCTGTAAACACTAGTAACCCATATGTAGGTGTTGCACTGTCTCTTCAAAGTGCAAAAAAGCACTATAACTAAATTTCCCAGCTTAAGCCTACAAATATTATCGCCAAAACCTTCTCATTTTATAAAGGTTTAATGATACAATGTGAGGAGTAAAGTTTTGTGATTTCTCAGTAAAGAACAGTATTCTAAATAAATAGAGCATAGAAGTCAAGGCTTCACTGAAGCAGTGACCAAATAGTCCGTTTTAAAATTTGACAGAAGTTATTAGTGCACATGTCTCAGCTAACCAAGTAGAACTTTTGAGACTTGGAGGACATCGTGATTTTGTAGTTATCCCAGGGCCCAGCACAGGGATGGGAGAAGGCAATGGCACCCCACTCCAGTACTGTTGCCCGGAAAATTCTATGGATGGAGGAGCCTGGTAGGCTGCAGTCCATGGGCTCGCTAAGAGTCAGACACGACTGAGTGACTTCACTTTCACTTTTCACTTTCATGCATTGGAGAAGGAAATGGCAACCCACTCCTGTGTTCTTGCTTGGAGAATCCCATGGACGGAGAAGCCTGGAAGGCTGCAGTCCATGGGGTCGCACAGAGTCGGACACGACTGAAGTGACTTAGCAGCAGCAGCAGCAGCAGCCAGCACAGGGATAGGCACATGGAAGGTATTTAATCAATATATTGATAACTACATATAAAATAAATAACTAATGAGAACCTTCTGTATAACACAGGGAACTCTAACTTGATGCTCTGTGGTGACCTATATGGGAAGGAAATCTAAAAATGAGGGGATATGTCTATATCTCTATATGTATAGCTGATTCACTTTGCTGTCCCATAGAAACTAACACAACGTTGAAAACAACTATACTCCAATAAAAATTAATTAAAAATTTTGTGCAATGAATGCACTAGTTTTATCACTTAAAGCATGCTTCATGCCTTAAAGTTACTAGTTTTATTTTGGTAAACTGTATTTTTAAAAATTGAGGTTAAAACATAGATATATATAAACACACAGCAGGTGTAGCTTGTTGTCTTACCTTCAATCAGGCCTCATGGTAAAGTGCACGTTAATACTTTGTTGACAGGCTGCAGTATAAATTAGAGGCATTATGGTTCAAAGGATAGGAATTTACCTTTCACTTTCCTTTGTGGAAGTTCTGCACTGAGGCATGGGTGTCAACATCCCTTCGTGCCCACCTGGGACTAACTTCAAATATGAGTTGCTGCTTTTCTTTTCTTTCTGAATTGCATCCAGGCTCAATAGATGGCAAATGCTCAGTTCTCTCTAAAGTGAGCAGGGATTTAGTAAAGCAGTTGGGTTACCCTCCTGGCGTCAGGAGCAGAAACACAGCTGAGGAGGATTGATGGTCTTTAACAGCAAGAGGCTCTTCGAGCATTCCTTCCAGGAGATGCTGGTGGAAGAAGCTAGAAAACAGTGAGTCCAGGTTTCTTTACCCTTGACATGATTTAAGTTTTCTGGTTGTGCAAAAACAAAAGTATTTAGAGATGTATTTTATACGTATCAAACAGTTATTGGAACATCAAAATGTTCTTACTCAAAAAGCGATTTATGATTTAATCAATGATTTAATTATAGGTTATTCTGAAAATTTTGTAATATTTTCCTTCAAAATAACATATTTCAATGAATGGGAGTGCAATTAATACATTCACTGTACCTTCAAATGCAAAACGTGCCTATATTGATATATGTTTTCATTTAATTAAATATGGAGAAGGAAATGGCAACTCACTCTAGTATTCTTGCCTGGAAAATCCTATGGACTGAGGAGCCTGATAGGATACAGTCCATGGGGTCTCAAAGAGTCAGACACCACTGAGCCATTTCACTTTCTTTTCACTTTAATTAAATAATCTAATTTTATGAGGCTATGCTTTCATAGGCTTGAAGCTGAGGTACAGAGTTTTTATGATTAGTTAAGATTCACTCTGACTTTTCTCCTGTGACTGAGAAAGAAAAAAGTTAAGTCAAAGCTTCAAGATCCAATCTGTCTTTGATGAACTGCTTGAATCCAGATCACCACATCACTAGATACCTTTGTCTTTGTCATGAGAGACTTCAAGGATTTTATCAGGACAACATCCTTCTTCATAGGAACATGCTTCGATCCGGTCATTTAGTTGTTCAGCTTCTAGAAAGATTTTGCTGTTGTCCAAATAGAGTGCTTGAAGGTTGGGGGTTTAAGTGGAGGATGGAGGTTGTCTCTGGAAGCATCAGCACAGACAGGTGTGAGAAACTAGTCATAGACATTGATATTTCCAGCTGCAAATTGCAGCTGTGATACTACTTGGGGCTTCTCTGATGGCTCAGATGGTAAAGAATGCAATGTAGGAGACTTGGGTTTGATCCCTGGGTTGGGAAGATCCTTGGAGAAGGAGATGGCAACCCACTCCAGTATTCTTGCCTGGAGAATTCCATGGACAGAGGAGCCTGGTGGGCTACAGCCCATGGGGTCGTAAAGAGTTGGACACGACTGAAGGACTAACACTTTCACTTTTCATACTGTCTGACTTAGTAGAGAAGCAGGCTAGAGATGTCCCAGGTGGTTCAGTGGTAAAAGGATTCATCTACCAATGCAGGAGACTCAAGAGATTCAGGTTTGATGCCTGGGTTGTGAAGATCCCCTGGAGTAGGAAGTGACAACCAACTCCAGTATTCTTGCGTGGAAAATCCCATGGACAGAGAAACCTGGTGGGCTACAGTCCATGGGGTTGCAAAATGTCAAACATGACTGAACACACACATGGGCTAGAGATGTTCCTAGGCTGTCAGCACAGTTAGGAGCACAGGCTCTGGCATCCAACTCAGGCTCAAATCCCACTGGCTCTTCTGCTCTCTAGATGGGCATCATTGGATGATTTATTTCACCTGTATAAGCCTCAGTTTCCTCATTTGTAAACTGGAGCTAATTATACCTAATCCATGGCAAATTGCAATGATTGCATAATTTAGATAATTGATGCCAAGTGCGGTGCCTATAGTGAGTGTCCTATAAATGTGAGTAGGCTTATAATTATAGGCATGACCTAGATTTGGTGATATCATAGAGCAATAGGTCACAACCCTGCCTACACTTTAGAATCACCTGGGGAACTTTCAAGACACGCCAATATCCAGGTCTACACTGGAGATTAATTTGCTTTAAAGCTCCCCAGGTGAATCTAATGTGTGCCAAGGTTGTGCACTGCTATAGACCCTCCAGTTTTTAAAATCTATCAGGGCTTTTAGTGATCAGCGAAACCAATGCCCTCCTTTTACAGATGGGGTTGAGGACCAATATAATTCAATGAATTGTCTAGGATCATTTTTAGTTAAGTGGCAAAGAATGCAAACTTCCTGATTTCTAGCCCAGAACAATTTTCACCTTTCTAGCATATATCAAAATCTGACATATGTTCTCTGGTAGCTTTAGAGATTTGATAATTTATTAAGTTAGCTGGTAATGAGATTTTGGACTATGGTGGCTGTCTCTGGTTAGTAGACTACCATGCTCCTTTGATAGGATGGTATTCCTAAAGCTTTGCTGTGAAAATCCTCTTCCTGGGAAGATATAACATCTAAGGGAATATAGCTTCTCATTAGAAAAAGGAGATCTATTTGTTGGCCACTTGTGTGTCTTTGGAAAGATTTCTTTTTAGTTCCCCTGCTGATTTAATTGGATTATTTTTTAAACTGAGTTGTGTGAATTCTTTATATATTTATTGTACATGTTAATTTCTCTGTAATTTCTTTATATCAATCCCTTATGAAATATTTGGTCTGTGAATATTTTCTCCCAGTGCCTCAACATGGATGAAACTGGAGAGTATATCACAAAGTGAAATGTCAGAGAAAGATAAATATTGTATGATATCATTCATACATGGATTGGATATCACTTTTAAAAAGCCAAATGCATAGAAACTGAGAGTAGACTGGAGATTACCAGGGACTTTGGTGGTGGGGAAAATGGATAGATGTTGATCAGAGAGCCACAGACTTCCAGATAGAAGATGAATATATTTTGGGGACACTGCACAGCATGGAGACTGGAGTTAACAATAACGTATTATACACTTGAAAGTTGTTGAGAAAGTAAATCTTATATGTTCTCACCACAAAAAAAGAAATAGTAATTATGTGACATGTTGAGAGTGTTAACTTAGGCTGTGTTGGTAATCATTTGTAATATAACAGTGTATCAAATCAACACATTGTACACCTTAAACTTAAGGTCATATGCCAGTTATATCTCAATAAAGCTGCAGAAAGAAGAGCTGTGTACATGAACTCCAAAGCTGTGCTCTTGTTTTATCCTCAGGACAATGAAGCCGTTCTCCTTTATGCCCGAGTGTCTCAGGCATGCGGTACAAGTTCCCGACTGGTACAAACTGGAAAGCGGGTTCAGTGCCCTCTGCTTCCAGGGCTGTTGCCTGCCTCCCCGGAGTTGCCCCAGTTACACAGCTGCTGGAGCGGCACCGTTAATTAGGCGATGTGCCTTGTTGCTACCATCTGTACGGCTCCACCAGTCCCATCTCTAGTCTCCCTTGTGGCTCATTGTCCCCCTCAAAAACCACCTGGGAACTTAGCCCCTCACTCCAGCTGGGGTGCAGTGGAGTGGCTGGTACCACAGGGAAAGTGCCAGAGTCAGTTCAAGCGAGGGACCCTGAAGTGTAAAGTAACAACAAAAAGGACAGAGAAGTTGAAGTAAGTTTTGTGAGACTAAATTGGGATCTCTTCTCAGGAAGCGGTAACAACTCAAATATTTTACCATAGTCTCCAATCAACATGTCTGAAGCTTGCAAACATACTTGTGAAATAGTTTGTATCAATATATTAGGATATGCCTTACTACATATACAATATATGTATAAACACATAGATATTACATATGAATTGTAAAATGCTTCTCTCTGCTTTCCTTACATTTTCCATGATAAACAGTGGGTAGCATTTAGTGTTGGATAAAAAGAAAGACCCCAGTAGCTACATTAGAATGTCATTTTCAAGCATTTCTGAATCTTCTCTTTTTATATCCAGATTTCTTGATGGAGAGTCTTCAATAAAATAAAACTAGTCTAAGAATACTATAACACACACACACACATCAAGGAAATATATAGTATTCTAATCTCTATTGTTTCAAGAAAATTCATAGCAATACAGGAGTGCCTCATAGGAATTAAAACCTCATTGAATTTTTATATGTGATACAAAGTTAGGTTTGTACAAACCATCACTCTTAAAGAAATTGAACTGCACCCAGACTAAAATTCCCAGATTCATCCTCCTTCTGCCAAATGTTATTAGCAGCAAGTTAAAAGTAGGCCTGCTGTCACTGTGACCTCCGCTGACCTCTTAATTTCTTGAGTTCAAGTCCAATTAACCTCTAGGAAGAGGCACAACTGTTCTAACCAGACAAGTCAATAGAATCCAATAGTAATCATTTCATTTTCTGCCTTGTCAAAGGGTGGCCCTCCCACCTAACCCATTTCACACAGAGGTGGTCATTTATCACCGCTTAGAGAACTGTACTGAGCCGTGTCCGAGTCCTGCCTGAAGTACATTCATCAACTGCACAGACAGGGCCTGGGGTGTGCTGTGCTTTGGGAGGGCTTAGTAGAAGGTGCTGCTGGAAAACCTGCCTTGTCTCTGCAACCTGTTGGTGTGTTTTGCCTAACAGTGCCTGCATGTGGACCCAGACTGCTAGTGGTTAATGCATAATGTATCTGCTTCAAGGCAAGCTATCCCCTTCCTGGAGAATAGATAATGTCTTTCTCTCCAGGGCAGCCAGACATTGTTATAATTATTTTTAAAGGACTCAGTTTGAAAGTAAATGGTGAAAAAAATCATTAAAAGAAATAGACATGTATAACCAAAACCCTTTTCCCATCTAGGCTGCTCCTGGCAAATGAGGGAAAGACCATTACCTGTGTAGTTCAAATAAACTTTACTTTAAACCAATTTCCCAGATGACTATTCACGAATAATCTAAGATGTTCATGGTAACCCATGCATTTCCAGAAGTAGTTCTTTGAAACAAGAATTTTTTTCAGGAAATGGTATTTTTTTTTACTCTAATATTAATATACTTTATGAATTGGCTTATTAGAAATTGAATTCTAGGACTTCCCTGGTGGTGCAGTCATTAAGACTCTGCCTGCCAAAGCTGGGGACATGAGTTCAGTCCCTGGTACAGGCAGATTCCACATCCCAAGGGGCAGTGAAGCCCGTTCACCACAACTATTGAGCCCATGCTCCGAAACAAGAGAAGCCACTGCGGTGAGAAGCTCATACACCAGAACTAACAGTAGCCCTGACTGCTGTAACTAGAGAAAGCCCGGGTGCAGCAACGAAGATCCAGCGCAGCCAGAAATAGACATAGACATAAATACAGTTACAAAAAGAAAGAAATTTGAATTCTAGAAAGAACCTAAGAACAAATTCTGTTCAAATATTTTCAGTGCTTCCAAATATTAGTATGGAAACCTGATATTTAGATTCCCATGACAGGGCTATGTATTTCCATCTACCTAGATATACTAATTTCCTTATGCTTTAATTTCTTATGTGTGTTTAGTTGCTCAGTCATGTCAAGCTCTTTGTAGCCCACCAGGCTCCTCTGTCCATAGGGATTCTCCAGGCAAGAATACCAGAGTGGATTGCCATGCTCTTCTCCAGAATCTTCCCAACCCAGGGATCGAACCTAGGTGTTCTGCATTGCAGGTGGATTCTTTACCAGCTGAGCCACTAGGGAAGCCCTTATGCTCAATTTCCTATGCTTTCATATTAAGTTATTGCTTAATTTAATATGAAAAATTATAAGTAAGAAACTAGTCACTAAGAAAATATGTAAAGTTTCTGCTCTGGTAGTCATTTGAAATTAACACACAAAATTTGTCAATATTGTTTTTACTTTTATGTTGGATCTTCTGGGCTCTGTGAATTTAATATTTTTTCTTCCCAAAAGAAACAGCTTCTGAACTAAAGGTCAAAGTCCTTTGGCATCACTACTGTGTATCCTCATGTCTTTCCCTTCACTTTACATTCCTCTATTTTTTTAACATCCCATTTCTACTCTTCTCACCAAAGAACACTAACCATAATGTGCAGACAAGGATTCAAAATAGGCAGGATTAACAATGGCAGTACCAAACCAAGTCCCTCTGCAAAAGTGAGACCAGTAAAAATGTAATGGATGTTAAGGTATAAGAAATTGATCCCTTGCTTTCCAAAACAACACCGTCCAATAGAATTTTCTATGAAGATGGAGTTATTCTATAGCCATGTTGTCCAACAGAGTAACCGATATCTTCACATGTGTCTAGGAAGCACTCTCAATAGGGCTTACTGCTGTTAAGGACCTAATAGCAGAATACCTAGCATTTTCTCATTTTTCATTGGATGGAACTTAGCAGACATATTTTCATTGAAAATTTACAAGCAACCTCATACTCACAAATGTACAATTGACCTTCATGTCTGTTTCTTTATGTCTGTCTAATTGAGTCTGTGGCTTTAAGTTGTGCATCTGTAACACACGCATGGGCAGGATATGCTCTTAATCTCACATAAACAGGTCCTGGATCTCAGGATGGACAGTAACATACATATGTGGGAATAGGAGTTATTTTCATCCTATTTGAAAAATGAAATATAAAACTTTATGTTATCTCACAGACTTCCCAGAGCATAGTCTCAACATGATCTGAATTTGTGGAGTGGAAGTGTTAGTTGCTCAGTCATATCTGACTCTTTGTGACCCCATGGACTGTAGCCCGCCAGGCTCTTCTGTTCATGGGATTCTCCAGGCAAGAATGCTGGAAGGGGTAGCCATTCCCTTCTCCAGGGGATCTTCCCCACCCAGGGATTGAATCCGGTCTCCCACATTGCAGGCAGATTCTTTACCATCTGAACCAATGAATTAATTGGTAATTGTAAAAGGCTATTTTTGACAAAAAACAAAAATGATTGCTCCTTATATCATATGCATATATTCCTTAAAGTTAACAGAGTGTCTCATGCAAGTAGGTTGACATTGGTTGTGAATATTTTAAGATCAATACAGAGATTGACATAAGGACAATTTTAGGCAGCATTTGAATTATTATTATAGAGATATGAAATATTGTTTCTGTGAATTAGCAAACTGTCCTCCAATGACTGTTCACATGTATGAGACAAAGAGCAGTGGTGAAAAACATTCTCTCTAATCTAGTTGTTCAGTTTCCTACTGTCTTGTATTAAAAGCTACCTAATAGAATTTATAGTTGGAGAAACCTTTTAGGCAGCACTCTTTGTATTTTTTATTAAGTCCAAACTCAGAGAATCTACTTAATGTCAATTTTGTACAATGGTTATACTGCACAGCATATTTTATTTTAAATCTGCAGGACATGATGATAAATTGATAATTGACCCCAAGGCCATTATAAATAAAGAAGCCCTGTTTTTCATTAGTACAGTATTACCTAGTCATAAGGGAAAGAAGACCAATACTAATTTCTTCCTGAGAAGTAAGCAATCAAAAACTCATGGTTTTAAAAACACACATTTAAAGAAAGCAAATTTCTAGTTGTGAACAGTAGAAGAAAATGCAATTATAGGAACAATATGATTAGAAACATGCCAAAACCAGTTTGTGTTGTGTGCTGATAAATATAACACTCTTAACTGTGTTTTTACTTTAAAAGAAAAATCTAGCTTTGAAACACACTGAAAAATATCAGGTAATACAATTCCTGTTGGCATTCTTGTCTACAGTGTGTGAGTGCTAAGTCACTTCAGTCGTGTGTGACTCTCTGTGACATTATGGACTGTTGCCCACCAGCCTCCTCTGTCCATGGGATTCTCCAGGCAAGAATACTGCAGTGGGTTGCCATGCCCTCCTCCAGGGAATCTTCCCAATCCAGGGATCAAACCTCTGTCTCTTATGTCTCCTGAATTGGCAGGTGGGTTCTTTACCATTAGCACCACCTGGGAAACCCTTGATCAGAGTATCCAGATGTATACAAATGTCTCATGCTGACATTCCTACCCTGGGAGAGAGCAGTTTCCTTAAAAGTTTATTCATGTAAAAGTCATTTTAAACATGCTCCTCACACTTATTTACACTTACACTGTACATAGACTACCTGTCACAGTTCTACTGACCCTTGCTTCTTTAATATATGCATGAAATGTGTTTGGGGGCTCTTGCTAGAAGCTAAGATACCATGGAGCTGCTGCTGCTGCTGCTGCTAAGTCGCTTCAGTCGTGTCCGACTCTGTGCGACCCCACAGACGGCAGCCCACCAGGCTCCCCCGTCCCTGGGATTCTCCAGGCAAGAACACTGAAGTGGGTTGCCATTTCCTTCTCCAATGCATGAAAGTGAAAAGTGAAAGTGAAGTTGCTCAGTCGTGTCCAACTCTTAGCAACCCCATGGACTGCAGCCCACCAGGCTCCTCAGTCCATGGGATTTTCCAGGCAAGAGTACTGGAGTGGGGTGCCATTGCCTTCTCTGTGGAGCATATAAAGTCTAAAAAACACAGTCAGTGATCTTGAAAATCCAAATGTAGAGAACAGACACTTCCTAAAGGTAATACTTTATTAATACTATAGAATATATTATCCAACTGCTATATCCATACAAAAGAAAAATGAAGAGACAATATGCATTTGAGAGTACTAAAAAGACCTAAACCAAATCCCTTATGACTATACAGTGGAAGTGAGAAATAGATTTAAGGGCCTAGATCTGATAGACAAAGTGCCTGATGAACTATGGACAGAGGTTCGTGACACTGTACAGGAGACAGGGAGCAAGACCATCCCCAAGAAAAAGAAAAAAGAACTGCAAAACAGCAAAATGGCTGTCTGAGGAGGCCTTATAAATAGCTGTGAAAAGAAGAGAAGTGAAAGCAAAGGAGAAAAAGAAAGATATACCTACCTGAATGCAGAGTCCCAAAGGATAGCAAGGAGAGATAATAAAGACTTCCTCAGCCATCAATGCAAAGAAATAGAGGAAAACAGTAAAATGGAAAGACTAGAGATCTCTTCAAGAAAATTAAAGATACCAAGGGAACATTTCATGCAAAGATGGGCTCGATAAAGGACAGAAATGGTATGGACCTAACAGAAGCAGAGGATATTAAGAAGAGGTGGCAAGAATACACAAAAGAACTGTACAAAAAAGATCTTCATGACCCAGATAATCATGAAGGCATGATCACTCACACTCACCTAGAGCCAGACATCCTGGAATGTGAGGTCAGGTGGGCCTTAGGAAGCATCACTACAAACAAAGCTAGTGCAGGCAATGGAATTCCAGTTGAGCTATTTCAAATTCTAAAAGATGATGCTATGAAAGTGCTGCACTCAATATGTCAGCAAATTTGGAAAACTCAGCAGTGGCCACAGGACTGGAAAAGGTCAGTTTTCATTCCAATCCCAAAGAAAGGTAATGCCAAAGAATGCTCAAACTACCGCACAATTGCACTCATCTCACACGCTAGAAAAGTAATACTCAAAATTCTCCAAGCCAGGCTTCAGCAATATGTGAACCATGAACTTCCAGATGTTCAAGCTGGTTTTAGAAAAGGCAGAGGAACCAGAGATCAAATTGCCAACAACCACTGGATCATGGAAAGAGCAAGAGAGTTCCAGAAAAACATCTACTTCTGCTTTATTGACTATGCCAAAGACTTTGACTGTGTGGAACACAATAAACTGTGGAAAACTCTGAAAGAGATGGAAATACCAGGCCACCTGACCTGCCTCTTGAGAAACCTGTATATAGGTCAGGAAGCAACAGTTAGAACTGGACATGGAACAACAGACTGGTTCCAAATAGGAAAAGGAGTACGTCAAGGCTGTATATTGTCACCCTGTTTATTTAACTTATATGCAGAGTATATCATGAGAAATGCTGGGCTGGATGAAGCACAAGCTAGAATCAAGATTGCCAGGAGAAATATCAATAACCTCAGATATGCAGATGACACCACCCTTATGGCAGAAAGTGAAGAAGAACTAAAGAGCCTCTTAATGAAAGTGAAAGAAGAGAGTGAGACAGTTGGCTTAAAGCTCAACATTCAGAAAACGAAGATCATGGCATCTGGTCCCATCACTTCATGGCAAATAGATGGGGAAACAGTGGAAAGAATGGCTGACTAATTTTCTGGGCTCCAAAGTCACTGTGGATTGTGATTGCAGCCATGAAATTAAAAGATGCTTGCTCTTTGAAAGGAAAGTTATGACTAACCTAGACAGCATATTAGAAAGCAGAGGTATTACTTTGCCAACAAAGGTCCGTCTAGTCAAGGCTATGGTTTTTCCAGTAGTCATGTATGGATGTGAGAGTTGGACTATAAAGAATGCTGAGCGCAGAAGAATTGGTGATTTTGAACTATGGTGTTGGAGAAGACTCTTGAGAGTACCTTGGACTGCAAGGAGATCCAACTGGTCCATTCTAAAGGAGATCAGTCCTGGGTGTTCTTTGGAAGGACTGATGTTGAAGCTGAAACTCCAATACTTTGGCCACCTGATGCGGAGAGCTGACTCACTTGAACAGACCCTGATGCTGGGAAAGATGAGGGCAGGAGGAGAAGGGGATGACAGAGGATGAGATGGTTGGATGGCATCACCGACACAATGGACATGAGTTTGGGTGGACTCCAGGAGTTGGTGATGGACAGGGAGGCCTGGCGTGCTGTGGTTCATGGGATCGCAAAGAGTCAGACATGACTGAGTGACTGAACTGAACTGAAAAAGACTATTAAGAAATGTATTGAATTTAAAAATAATCTTGAAGAATAAGCAGAATTTTAATTGATAAGATACAGAAGGGGTTTGAGCTTCAAGCACATCACCAAGAACATGAAATGATAACCCATGGAATGGGAGAAGATATTTACAAATCACATATCTAGGGTCTCTGAACTAGGATCTCTGAAGAAGATATACAGATGACCAACAAACACATGAAAAGATGCTTAATATTTTAGTCATTTGGGAAACGCAAATCAAAGCCATAGTGAGACATCACCTCTTACCTACTAGAATGTCTAAATAAAAAAGATAAATAATAAAAAGTGTTAGCAAGTATATATAGAAATTGCCAATGGACTATAAAATAGGATAGCCACTTTGGAAAACAGCTTGTGAGTTCCTCAAAAAAAGAAAAGAGAGCTAATGCATAACTCAGCATTCTACTCCTAAGTATACCTCCAAGACGACCAAAATATATGTTTAAACAAAAACTTGTACGTAATGTTTATATTAGCATTATTCATAATAGACAAAAAGTGTAAGTGACCCAAATGTCCATTAAGTGATGAATTGATTAAAAAAAGCAATGCAGTATATTCATACAACAGAATATTCAGCCATACACAGGAACGGAGTACCAATATATGCCACGACATGGATGAACTTTAAAAACATGCTAGGTAAAAGAAATCAGACACAAAGGCCATGTCCATGTCTAGGACCATAGAAACAGAAAGTAAATTTGTGGGAAGAGAAGATGAGCAGTGATTGGGAATGGGTACAGGTTTTTTTTTTTTTTTTTTTTTAGTGATAAAAATATTCTAGAATTAGATAGCAGTGATGATTACATAACCTTGTGAATATACTAATAAACACTAAATGTTACATGTAAAAGGGTGAATTTTATGGTACATGAATTACATCTCAGTTATTTAAAAATAATGATCCAAGAGGCTCTCTGGTTACAATGAGTGGATGGCATAAATAAAGAAGAGTAAAGGTGAGAAATATGTGAAGAGGATAAATGATCTTGTCAACAGTAGTTCTAGGAGGGAGCTGTATCAAATATTTTTATATTTACATATAATAGTGGGAGGTGAAGTAGAAATGTTGGATGAATGAATGATCAGGGAGGGGTTCCCAGGGTAGGCTAAGGAGTTTAGTGTTTATTTGTTGATATTAAGGAGTTTAATTAGTTTGGTAGTAGCATTATTTTACTTAATTTGGGAGGAGAATAGTCTAGAAGGGGTAGATTAGCTACTTACAGTGCATATTGGTTCCCTGAAAGATAAGAAAAGATCGTGTCTTATAGATCTGTATAAGAAAACCATGAGTATCTGGTGATTGAGGTGATGTGGAGAGAAAGTCATGGGATATGGGTTGAAGATCAGGAGCAACTGAGAGGCAGTTTCCTTCAATGGAGAATTTCCCTCTGACCAGAAGAAAATGTCTCCTTTTCTCTATCATGCACCAAGTAAAATGAAATCTATATCCTTAAAAGTACAAGAAGAATTTCATATTTAACTTTAGATTTGTTATTAAACATCAATGATCTCTTCTGAGATGTTATTAATAATTTTAACAAAGTCATTTTATTCTTTACAGGAAAATAGAGTGACTCATCAACAGTGAGAAAGTTTAGTTTTAATTAGAGTTAAGAATTTAAATTTGTAAAGGAACTAGAGGCTAGGAAAAACTCTGGAGGAAGGGCTGGAGGAAATGTTTGCCAAGGCAACTGCATAGTTCTTTGCCTGGTGACCAAATAATAGCAATTCTAGCAAAGAAAGGAAACTTTAGAGAGGAGACACTGGTATTATAGTCATTGATTCAAGGAGTGCCTCTCTTTTCTTTCATATTCCTTGCAGTTAAGCACCAAGACTGCAGTAAAGAAACAATATGGTCTCCACTGTTCAGGTGCTCAGACCTCTGGGAGGTTCTCTGTTCTCATAAAACAATTACAATGAAATGTGAGAAGCACAAAGCTTGGGACAATCCAGAGCAATTGTGCAGAGCGGGATCTATGTTAGATGACTATTAAAAATTAACAGGAGCTCCCCAGGCCAGAAATTCAGCAAAAGACTTTGAAGTTCAGAGAACAGTATTTGCAACCTAGGGAAACCAAGACTGTGGAGTGTTCTGAGGGTTGAGAAATGTGGTGAGGTTGGACACTCAGGTACTAGACAGGGAGAAGGTGCTAGAAGTTGTTGGTAATGATATAGACTTCATCTTTCATTCCATCAACAAGGGGAACCAGTGAAGTTTGTAAAGCAGAAAAGAAAAAACAGAAAAAAGCGTAAAAAAAAAAACAGAAAAAAACTTAAAAAAAATTTTTAAGTATAAAAAATTATACTTAATTCTAGAAATATTATGTTGGGATTTGTGGGTGAAGAGGTGAGGAGGCTGGCTAGGACTTTATTTTCTTCTGAATGAGAAACAGTGAAGACCCCCTCTGGGGCTGGAGGAGAATAAGGAGAAAAAGAAATGGCTTCAGGAGCTGTTTAGAAGGATGTTAACAGAAATAAGTGATGTGATAGAGGCAGGAGGTGGGAGGGAGGTGAAGCTATCAAGGAAGACTACAAGGTTTCTGGTTTGTGTGACACAAAACGGATGTGTCGTTTACTAAGATACAGAAGACTGGAAGGGAAGCAGGTCTCAGGAGGAGGAGGGGCAGACAATAAATTCATGTTGGTGGATGTTGAAATACACCCTGGGAAAAAAATTCAGAGACGTGGCCTCTCTTCCTCTTCACCTTGATGGGCAAAAGGTGATTAGCCTATATATTTCCTTGCATCTGTGATGAGAATATGATTCATTTTCTTCTCACCAGGGTTATCAGTGCAATTTAATTGTTTTAGAGCCTTTCAATTTTTTGATTTAGGTAAGAACTGTTTGGATTCCCAAACCAGCTTTGCACATTTTTGCACTGACTGTGCTTTTTTTTTGCTGCTGTTGTAGGAATCAAGCCTGTTATTTACTGTTGAAATAGCCCACGAGGAGAAGTGAGTTGAACATTTGACATTCAGCATCTGGTTAATGATGTCTGCTCACTGGGCCTAGCAATATTTACAGATAAGCAACTCCAAAGAATGGGACTCATATTATAGGCCCTATGTATTCAGGAGACAGAGCTTCTCTTATGATCCAATAGCCATAATCCAAAATAAACATCTTGGTTTTCCAATGAGTACTTCCTAGTCTTATGGGTCATTTCTTTGTAAGCACATCAAGTAGTGCACTATCTATATGGTGAGATTTCATTCAGAAGATTTTCTTCCGCTCCCTTTTTAAATCTTAACATATAACTTTTATTGAAAATATGAAATAATTTTAAGTGATTGACTTTCATTTAAAGTAAAAGTACAACTGTGGTTTTAGCTCTGCAAGACATTGATTTCAATTTATACTATGAGTTATTTGATTGAGAAGGTGGAGAAAGTCCTCAGGCATTGGATACATAGGGGACAAGGAGTCAAGGAGAGATCACTGGAGTAAGAAGCAAACTGTGACCTCCCAAATAGAAGCTTTTTTCCATTTCACCATGTCTAATATCTCTTAGCCTTTTTTTTTTTAACAATGGAATTTTATTTTGATGAGAAATGAGTTTACAATCATTTAGTAAATGAAGAGCAAGCACTTCATTTTCCTATCCCATAACTTACAATAAAAAATAGTAGTAAATAAATATCTGTGAACAGATTAAGGGTAAGGCAGGCTAGATAATAACATACCTCTGATGTCCACATTCCCTGCACATGATCTCTCTCAGACTTTATACTTGCATCTATATATGAAGAGTTTAGGAAAAATAAAAAGTGCAGAGTTAGTGGGAAAAGGTCATGACTAGGAGTCTGAAAAATCCCGTTTCTGAAATTAACCACTGGGACTCTTCCAGCCTGAATGCTCTTTGCTGATTCTCTAACTAGAAAGCATAGTGAACAGTTAGAGAACACAGGAAACCACAGCAAGTAATAATGATGGGGATATCACTTGGGTAGATATATAAAATACAAGTCTGTGGTGTATTTTAAAATATCTGCATGTGTCTTTTGAGGAGTCCAAGTGCATAAAGAATAGGGTGACTCTCTTGGTATTGAACTTTAAAAATCAATGATATAATTGGATTTTTAAAACAATTTGTATTACAAACCTTGCTACCTTACCAATAATCTTTGGACAGGAAAAGAAATGAAGGGAAGGAGGGAGGAAAAGGATAGAAGGAAAGAAGGGAAAAAAAACTAAAATATAATTTTTATAAAGGGGATTTTTGTATTCTTTTGAGATCAAAGAGCCTGCAAGCAACTCATTAAATAAGTGATAGTGTAACATTGTTAATCAGCTATTCCCTAATAAAAATAAAAAGTTCAAAAGGGGGGGGGAACATAGACAAGAGTAAATAGTAATTGAATTAAAAATATTGATTTGCATTAAATAGCTTATTAGTGAGGCTATCTACCATTTTCATTTCTGTCTTGTTTGACTAAACTGTTGTCACTGAAATAAGTGTGAAATAAGCAAATACATGCACATTTACTATAGCAAACAGGCCGCCCAGAATCTAATTAGAAAAAACTCTGCCCATCTGCTCTGCATTATCATGGGGCCTGCTCAGATGGACGCTGTTTCATTACCAAAAGGCAGAGAGATGCAAATTGAATTGAACTGGACTTCCTCTCAGACAGAGACCAGGCCATGAAGTCAAACCCTTGCTGTGAACCAACAAAGCACCACTGGGGAAAAGTGGGCTGAGAGGGGATTTCTTTTTCTAAGGCCACATGTCTAGTACTTAGCAGAGGCCATAAGGGAGTGTTCATCCCATTGTTCTTTACAAGGCAACATGAGTCGCCTCAATATAAACCTTGTTCACTATGCAAATTGTTGATTTTGGTACTTAGTCCCTTGTGACAGATGCCCTTTTATTAGCTGTGTGTCACGGCATGTTGAGTTGCATTTCACATGAAGGAGACAGAACAACCATCCTGACGTGAGTTATTTCAGAAAGTTAGTCATTTGCATTTAGTACTGAGTTATATATGAAGATGAATTAAAATACTTTGGTAAAACTGTTCCTTGGTGTAGCATCTCTGGTATGCATAAAAGGACAAAGCTCCTTTTTATGTGATGTTTGTACCTAGGCAGTTTTAGTCTAGTTTTAACAATTTCTCTATTAATAGGAGTAATTAATTGTCAATGTTTTCAGTGACTAAAAAGAAAAAGAAAAACCCCTTTGGCTTGAAAAAGTTGTAGAGTTAGAGTAGCTAAAAAGCTAATATATTATATGAAAAAGTTCTACATTTTGATCTCAGAAATAGGCTTTGAAATGACATTTTTCTCCATATGATGAATTTGTGCCATTTTCTTCAGTAAAAGCTATTTTCTTGCACAAATGGATGCATTTTATCCTGGATTCCATTCATGCTTATTTTTAAAATGTTTATCTCTTTGTAGAAATGCACTCTAATAAAGATCCAGTCTTCCAAGCTTCAATAGGAGCAAAAGAATTAGATTTTATGTTAAATTTAAAGGTTTTTCCTCTAAGTATTTTTCCTGATAAAAGGTTATACTATATCAAAAGAGAACTACACACAACTGGTAAAATCTTAAAAAACTAGAGACCTATAGAGATAGATTCAATGTTTCTTCTTATACTTCCAGCAACAGGTAAGCTTGAAACAGGGGGGAAAAAGTTTGGAGCCCAGGCTCTCCCTGTCTGTGCTTTAGTTTCCACCCAAAGGGTTTATTCCCAGGTTGTTTCTAGATTTGCAGAAATTTTCAGCCACTGAAAACCACCCCTAGGCCCTTACGGAAGATCAGATAAACAGCTCTATCCTGCAAGAGTAATGAGTAATGAGGTTTAAATGAGTAAGAGTAATGAGGTTTAAAGTGTTTCTGTCATTTATACTTCTCCTAAAAAAAACTAAAATTTTGCTTTTTATAGACTGGAGATAATACTTCCAAATGGAAAGAAAACCCCTTTTAATGTTGGGACACCAGGCACTTGTGTCTCATAACACAGTCCAACACTTACAGTAGGCATCAGCGATGGATCATAAAAGCTTTGTCAACCTAGTGCTTGATGCTATCCTAGTGTTCACTGCTATCCTATCTTTTGATAAGATGAAGACTCTGCTATCTCTGTTCTGGAAGACCCAACCTGAACATCAGATGGAAGTGATTATGTGAGCCCTGAAGGAAGTAAATCCATTGGGTAAGCCCAAAAATCCAGAAGAGGAATCTCAGTGAACGTAATGGTGACTTTCTGAAAAACACACACCAAATAGTGTTCAGATCCAACAGTCCATTTGGTTACACAGTTTCCTTTGAGTCATCTCCACCTTTATTATCTGTGACTTGAATGCCTGGGATAAATGCTACCCATTTGGCTGATCCCTTGTCATTCAAATGATGATGGTCTAAACTCCATGCCTTTAACCATCTCCTCAATTACTACTCTTACTAGCCCCCTTTCTTTGTTGTCACAGGTGCACACCAGTCTACTTTGCTTTTTCTAACACCCTGGGTTGTTTTTTTTTTTTTTTGGTTATAGGTCATTGTTGTTTCCTTTTATCCCCTTTGTTGTTGAATATATAAAACTGTATCTATGTATCTATTTACTTTGTTGATATATGACTCTACATACTCATCTGCCCAGACTCATCTGCATATGAATTGCTGTGTTTCTAGACGGTTTCTTTCCTAACTCTGTGCCCAGATCATCATCCCCTTTTGAGTCTTTTGGCTGACTCTATCTACTATTGATCATTCTAACAAACTACTATGCACTTAATTTTTAGCACAACAAAAAGCTGTTCCTTCATGAAATGAGGTTTCATTTGTTGTGTTTTAGGTATAAAATAATGCTGCAAATGAGCATTTCAGGGGAAACAGTACCTTCCCAGTTTTCTTGACATTTTAGGATATAAGCAATGTTCTGCTTATAGGATAACAGCATATAGGATATACAGCCTATGTTCCTGAGGTCAGCCCTTTCACAAGGAAGAAAAGACTGTAGTGGTTAATTTTCAGATGATAGAAAAACAATTTAACCTGATCCAGAGACTGATTCTGTATCTTTACACCAAAAGAAATATGCAGATAAAATCATTACCCAAAAATGGTTGATTAAGAAAGTCAGTTTTAATTCATAGAACTTTAAAATTACCTAAATTTAAATTTTGTTTGTATATCCAATGAGCTTATAGACAATACCCTCAATTTGTTCTAATTATAAAATGAAATGTGATCAGACTTATGATTAGGTGGTGAACAGACATATTTCTTCAGACCTGGGGATATTTGAATAAGCACTGGGATAGGAGAAGAGACAGAAAAATTCCATGAGGTCACTGACTGAGAGGAAGACACACATCCAGAGTCAGGCATAGTTCATTGTATCTTTGTGAAAGAATCTAAAACAAAAGATCTAAAACTCAGGCATCTCAGGGGGCCAAGTCTATGACATAAATGTGTATGATCAGCTAGGTATTAGAAAGTGTAGGGATTGTTGAAATCTTCAGAGTACATGGCCAGCTCGTCAGCTCCTGTTTATAGCCACTTTTAATGTTTCAAAAGAAGCCAGAAACCAGATTTTTAATATGAGATTTATCAATATGAATTCCAATTCAAATACCAAAACCCCCACAAAGCCCCCAGATGTCTTCAGTTCTCATTATAGCCTGTTGGCCACAGATTACAATCAGGAATATATTTATTAAACTTATTTTATGTCCACCCAAACCATAATTCTTTCAGAGAAACATCTTCCTTCTTAAGGATTTGGTAAATGTTTAGTCTAGGTCTCATTAGGACTAGTAATTAATAACCACTCAACACATATTTGCTGAATGAATGATGATAATAGCCTATTAAAGTAATGTCACACATCCTTTATCTGCTCTTATAGTACATCAAGCTACTATAACAAATTATTAGAGTGGGATTATAGACATACCCCAGAGAAGGCAATGGCACGCGACTCCAGGACTCTTGCCTGGAAAATCCCATGGACGGAGGAGCCTGGTAGGCTGCAGTCCATGGGGTCATGAAGAGTTGGACACGACTGAGCAACTTCACTTTCACTTTTCACTTTCATGCATTGGAGGAGGAAATGGCAACCCATTCCAGTATTCTTGCCTGGAGAATCCCAGGGACGGCAGAGCCTGGTGGGCTGCCGTCTATGGGGTCTCACAGAGTCGGACACGACTGAAGTGACTTAGCAGCAGCAGCAGCAGCATAGACATACCCATTCTACAAACTGTATTAAAACTAGCTTAAGTCTGATTCTTAACTATAAACAGAAATTGAATTTGCTATTTCAGTATGTTGATGGTTAGAAATTCTCAACTTCATGGCGTTGATAATTTACATTTTTATCAAAAAGTTTCAATGATGATTAAATATTTTATGATGATTAAATGTTGTCTTATTAATAAATAAAATCAGTGATTTTCAGTTGGTAAAAATTATTCTTTTTGTAAAAGTAAACCAGGCTCATCAACGGGTGAATGAATAAGAAGATGTGGTATATATGTATATATACATATATATATATATATACATATATATGTATATGAATACTACTCAGCCATAAAGAAGAATGAAATTTTGCCATTTGTAGCAATATAGACGAACCTGGAGGGCATTATGCTAAATGGATTAAGTCACTTCTATGTAGAATCCAAAAAATACAACAAACTAGTGAATAAAACAAAAAGAAGTGGACTCACAAGATATAGAGAACAAACTAGTGATTACCAGTGGGGAGAGGGAAGGAGGAGGGGGGCGATATAGGGGAAAGAAAAGGGTTATTTTGTGATTGCATAAAATCATGTGTGAAATGAAAATTGTAAAGTACTATAAAATTTAAAGAATCCCTTATTCAATAAAAAACTGAAAAAAAACCCCACAACATTTTGTGCATTTATTTTCCACCAGGAGCTGGGGTTCTTTCCTTTCAGTCCAGTTCAGTCACTCAGTCATGTCTGACTCTTTGTTACCCCACAGACTGCAGCAAGCCAGGCTTCCCTGTCCATCACCAACTCCTGGAGCTTGCTCAGACTCATGTGCATTGAGTCAGTGATGCCATCCAACCATCTCATTTTCTGTTGTCCACTTCTCCTGCCTCCAATCTTTCCCAGCATCAGGGTCTTTTCCAAGTTAGTTTTTCGCATTAGGTGACCAAATCTTTCGTTTGGCTGAGCAGAATAATGCTCATGCTATACTCATGGTATAGTTTATTACGGTCAAGATGTCTTGGAGCAATATTATAATATCTGCTTTAGGGCCTTTAGCACTCTTCAAGGTCTATGTTCAATAGTATTCTTGAGTTGATTTTAAATTATTTCAAGTGAATCATTTAAATTTGCATTAATTAGCAATAAACTATTTTAATATTTAAATGTAATGAGGGTAATCCATTATAACATAGTGTTTTGGTTGCTGTTTGTTTCATATTTTGAAGGGAGAGAGTTTGTGCAATAATTATCAGTGTTACATTTGTTGTGGACGATGACTGCTTGTGGAGGGTGACTGCAGCCATGCAATTAAAAGACACTTGCTCCTTGGAAGAAAAGCAATGACAAACCTAGACAGTGTATTAAAAAACAGAGACATTACTTTGCCTACAAAGGTCCATATAGTCAAAGCTTTGGTTTGTCCAGTAGTCATGTATGGATGTGAGAGCTGGACAATAGGCTGAGCGCCGAAGTACTGATGCTTTCGAACTGTGGTGCTAAAAACTCTTGAGAGTCCCTAGGACTCCTGAGAGCCCCCAGTCAATCATAAAGGAAATCAACCCTGAATATTCATTGGAAGGACTGATGCTGAAGCCGAAGCTACAATATTTTGGTTACCTGATGAGAAGAGCTGACTCATTGGAAAAGACCCTGCTGCTAGGAAAGATTAAAGGCAGGAGAAGGGGATGACAGAGGATGATTGGTTGGATGGCATCACTGACTTGATGGACATGAGTTTGAGCAAGCTCCAGGAGACTGTGAAGGACAGGAAAGCCCTGCATGCTGCAGTCCACGGGGTTACAAAAAATCGGACGTGACTGAGTGACTGAACATCACCAACAAAATTTGTTGTTGAAGTATAAATCAGAGGGAATCACTTAAATATCAGGGTTTTGATCTGTATAATATTTTCAATGAGCAATTTTAATATCTGGATTTGCATGGCACTTCTTTCAGACGCCTGGGCATGAAATGTCCTGAGAGCATTCTCCAATGACTGATTAGGCACCACAAACACCCATGCATGACTGTGTAAAAACAGACACTTGTACAGGCAAGACTTGCCAGTAATGTCAAATAGACCTTTAAGCACTGGGTGCAGTGCCTGTCCCTGAAGGGGAATACCTTATTTCATCCTCTTTCAAGTGGACAGAGGCGGAATCTGGACTTCTGGAGTTTGTTGACTGTTCAGTGCATTCACTGCCAGAGCAAGAATACTTGAGCAGTAGCTTCACCTTAGCTGGGATAGTTTGGTGATTATCGATCATGACAACTAAGCCTGAAGGGTGCTACTGCCACTACACTCTTATTTGCTGTTTATCCCTCTGCTATGAGGCTGTATTTTATGACAGAGGCAGTAGATAGCCTTAACTTTCACTTAATACTGCCTTTTGATAGGCTATTCTGTCAGTCAGCCATTTTACTTTATATTTGTGCATATCATGAACTTTTGATAAGTGTATATAAATTATGGTAGAACAACTTTAGTGATGCATTAACTAAAAGTCAGTAAGAAATGTCAGTGAAAGAAGGGTGGACTGAACCCATGGTCAAAGTTTGGGTGGATATGGGGAATGTACTGACTATATGTGATTTCAGTGCACAGGCTGAAATTCGGGACAGTGAACGAGAATGATAAAAACTGAAACCAAGAAAATGGGAGGAGCCATCATACTGCCCAATTTTAAGGTCTAAAAGTGTCAAGAGGCTTTCTGATAGTTGTTGATACATCTGTGATATTGTTGAAAAAAAAAGCAAGAGGAGTTTTTAGGTGAGTATTTATTAGGTGCTAGAGAAGACTCTTGAGAGTCCCTTGGAAAACAAGGAAATCAAATCAGTTAATCCTAGAGGAAATCAACCCTGGATATTCATTGGAAGGACTGAGGCTGAAGCTGAAGCTCCAGTACTTTGGCCACCTCATGCAAAGAGCCAGCTCATTGGAAAAGGCCCTGATTCTAGGAAACATTGAGGGCAGGAGGAGAAGCGAGTAACAGAGGATGAGATGGTTGGATGGCATCACCGACTCAATGGACATGCGTTTGAGCAAACTCTGGGAGATGGTGAAGGACAAGGAATCTTGGCATGCTGCAGTCCATGGGGTCTCAAAGAGTCAGGAGTTAGTGACTGAACAACAACAGTAATTTATTAGAGAACCATTTTTACATTGCACTAAATAATGTCAGATATTTAACAGTAATTTTTCCTGTCATACTGACTATGATAGCTAGATATGTTAGCTAGGAAAAAAAATAGAAAGAAGAAAAAAATGACAGTGAGATGTTTTCTCGTAAATACTTTCAGATTAAGGGGTACATTTAAGAAAGTAACTTCTATTTCTGCCCTTCAAAGTCTGTTTAGATTAATTTAAAGCTACAAGTATTTCCTCAAACATGCTTAACTATTTGCTACCATTTCTATAAAAATGTTTTATTTTCAGGGAAATATGTAGTGCTAACTTCTTTGCACTGAAACAATCTAATGCCCAGTTACAGCAAGTTTACAAGAAAAGCAAAACTTCTAAAAGCAATTATAACTGTATATCATAAGCAAAAACAGATTAAATTATAAAATTTATTTTCTAAAAATTGTGTTCATAATTTTAAGAATTTTATTTATTTATTTTTTTGTCCAAGAGCCCTTTGAGCATATTTGTGAAATGAGAATTTATGATGCCTACTTGAGTGGCTGGTCCTGAACAGAAAATGTGATAATATGTGTAAAATACAGCCAGAGTGTCTAAAAAAATCTACATGATTAATAGATGTTTATTTCCCTACTTTACCTCCACTATGGCACCTTCTCTGCACCTTACTATTCCAATCTGATTCTTATTTGGACCATTTGTGGTCAATATTCACAGCATATATTACTTGGTGAACTTCAAAATTCTTTAGTTATTTTCTATCTTGAATTGTATCAAGTATTTATTTTCAAGCAAACTTGTATTTGTTTTATATCAAATAAATATTTTTAGGTTAAGTCCTACATCCCGAATCTCCCTGGGTAATTTTGAACCATAGCACATCACACATAGTTCTCCAAATACCTGATAAACCTTGCAAATTCTGCACTTCTGATCATTCTCTAAAATTCTATTAACAGCTTAATTGTTTTGGTATCTAAAGTATTTGATGATATCTTATTTTTGATAGTATATTGAACTCATCTGTATTCTCTGATTTAAAATATGACATTTTTCAGAATAAGAATCATGCATGCTTTAAAGTTGTATTCTGGTGCTTAACACAGAGTCTGGCCTATGCAATAAGCAATTGTTGAATAGATGAGAAAGTTATATCATTAAATATTAACCAGACAGAGAAATCATGAGGGAAGCTGTGCTCCGGCATGGCAGGAGGCAAACTTTGATTGATGTTCTGATAAATGGAGGATGGGATTTAGGTACTCAATGCAGACCAAAGCTATAATACACGATGCTGTACAATTTCCAAGGAATTAAGCTCAGCTCCTTGCATCTCCCAATCAGGAAACATATCAGAATGAGAATGAGTGAGTGTATGATATTTAGGGTCAATCATGGATGTGTTAAAATAAAATCAAGAAAATCATTTACAAATTTTTCTGTGATTCCTTCAGAAATATGCTTATAAAAGGAAATGATTATGAAGGAAATTTTCCTCTGTGAAGGTTAAAGTGAAAGTGAAGTCGCTCAGTCGTGTCCTACTCTTTGCCACCCCATGGACTGCAGCCTACCAGGCTCCTCCATCCATGGGATTTTCCAGGCAAGAGTACTGGAGTGGGTTGCCATTGCCTTCTCCGATTGTGAGCTCCTGCTGCTGCTGCTAAGTCGCTTCAGTCATGTCCGACTCTGTGTGACCCCATAGACGCCAGCCCACCAGGCTCCCCTGTCCCTGGGATTCTCCAGGCAAGAACACTGGAGTAGCTTGCCGTTTCCTTCTCCAATGCATGAAAGTGAAAAGTGAAAGTGAAGTTGTTCAGTCGTGTCTGACTCTTCGAGACCCCATGGACTGCAGCCTACCAGGCTCCTCCATCCACGGGATTTTCCAGGCAACAGTACTGGAGTGGGGTGCCATCACCTTCTCCGATGAAGGTTAAATACATTACTATTTTTATATGAAATATTATTTTTGTTTAAACACAAGTCATACTAAGATCACATTTCTTAGAAATTATTAGGCCTTCAACTTCGGCAGCTGTGCTACATTCTATTTTTGGAAACCTACAACAAATATTGAAGTACCTGAAAATCCTGAAGTAGAAGGCTTGGTAAATAGCTAACATGCATTTGTATGTTCTAATTATATTTCTATGTTCTAATGATAATCATCTCTTATCAAACTTAATCTTAAAGTTTAACTTTATATTTTCAACTAAACCTCTGGTTTTCTAAAACTCATCTGGGATACCATCTTCTAGAAGATTCTCAAACCTACTGAGAAAATAAGAATCTTGCTTAATTATACAGGGGTCCAAATTTTGCCTACATGGGAGGGCAAATGGGGAATCAATTACCTCCCCCAAATTAGGAGAACATGTTGACAATGTGATATAATTTTAGTGCATAAGTATATACTCTCAAGGTAGATGTCTATGTGGCCATTATATTTTTTCTTGTCCTAGAAGGGGAGAGTTAAACAGAATATATAGTTTGCTATAATGTCATCTATTCCACACTGCTTAATTTAATTCCTTTTGTGCTCAGATGCTCAGTCATGTCGATGCTTTGCGACCCCATGGACGATGGTCTATCAGGCTCCTCTGTCCCTGGGATTCTCCAGGCAAGAATACTGGAGTGGGTTGCCATTTCCTCCTCAAGGCGATTTTCCCAACTCAGGGATGAAACCCAGGTCTCTTATGTCTCCTGCCTTGGCAGGCAGATTCTTTACCACTAGCGCCACCTGGGAAGCCCTTAATTCCTTTTAAAAGTGTTGTCAGGGTAAGCAGGAGACTCCGGTTTGATCCGGAGAAGGCAATGGCACCCCACTCCAGTATTCTTGCCTGGAAAATCCCATGGAAGGAGGAGGCTGGTGGGCTGCAGTCCATGGGGTCGCTAAGAGTCGGACACGACTGAGCGACTTCACTTCCACTTTTTACTTTCATGCATTGGAGAAGGAAATGGCAACCCACTCCAGTGTTCTTGCCTGGAGAATCCCAGGGACGGTGGAGCCTGATGGGCTGCTGTCATGGGGTCGCACAGAGTCGGACACGACTGAAGCGACTTAGCAGCAGCAGTAGCAGCCGGTTTGATCCCTAGGTCAGGAACATAACCTGGAGGAGGAAATAGCTACCCACGCCAGTATTCTTACCTGAAAAACATCTCCTGACAGAAATGCCTGGTGGGCTACCGTCTATTGGGTCGCAAAGAGTCGGACATGACTGAGAGACTGAGCATGCGCACAAGTCAGGATAAGTTATGCAAAGCTAAAAACAAATCCCGAATTTCAGCAGCCCAAGATGTTAAAGATCTATTCCTCTATCACACTGTGTATCTGTTATGGTGAATTAGGGTCAGCCTTCTGCTTTGACTTCACTAAATGACCGAAGCTTGACAGAGAAGTCACAATCTGGAAGCCACAAATTCTCACTTTTCGCAAACTCTCACTATGTTTCTGCTCAGAAGTGACATATGTCACTTCCACACTCATTTCTGGGTGAAAGTGAGTCACACCCACATAAACATCAAGGAAACTGGGAAACACAATTCCTTCTTGACATAAAAGTCAAAAAGGGCTACATATGACTGAATAGTAGTAGTGTTATTGTATTAGTATTTATAGGACTAAGTGTCAAATTCAAAAGAATTACCTAAAATAAAATACTGGATTTATTTAAAAATAAGTAAAACAACAAACAAACAAAAGGGTAAAAAGATGATTGAAGATTGCAGCTATTCTGTGGTTGCTAGGAAGAATGGCGGTCAAATCTTAGAATGACAGCCGTAGTAATTGTATTACACATCATCAGAACATTTTACAAAAAATATAATGTTATAGCATAGCAAAATATTCTTGTAAATTTTCTCTCTAAGATAAGGTGTTCTGATAAGGTGCTTTTGTCTTTCCTCATAAAATCTATCTTTTTAAATATCCCACTGAGAAACACATTTGCTATTTTGTTCAAGTCTTTTCAAAATCTTAAAGTCTAAATTCCTTAATAGGTGGAATGGAGATGGTGGAGAATCAGATGCAGTCCACAAAATCATTTAAATATTTTACCTTAAAAAATATTGCAGTTGTATTGACATTTTATAGCTCTTATTTACTCTATGGAAAGTGGCATAAATAGATCTTTGGCAAAGAGTAGTTTCTGCTACATAGTACCTGAGTTATTTGAGAAGGATGAAAGAGATGTTATATGAATGTAGCTACCCTTATATTATTAATGACAAGAAAAAACAATATAAAGACCAAAGAATTCCTAACTTAGTTTTATTTTGATGAAGCAGAGTCACTAAAATTTAGTTCTGTAACAGCATAGAATGCATTCTAATATATATGGAGAAGAATTCCCTTTTATTGGAGTTTTTAACTTTTAGAAACAATACCCATGGTGTTAATTTAAGCAAACAGCACATCCCAAGCCTGAACTGGGACCCAGGTTTGACATATATTCTGAGGAAAGATTGCCACCTACTGGAGTGCCAACACCACTCCCGTAGGTCTTAGAGTATATGTAAATACAGCTTCTTTAAAATTGTAGACCTTAAAACTAAAACCCCAGTTTGTCTATAAAACCTTCCCACAGTTATTTCAAGAGAGGCACCTAGATATGAAATTATTTTAGTCATCCTCCAAAGAGCTAAATATGAGCAGTCAACCCTTGGGCACCACTACTCCTTATTCTGGGGTCACTCTCACAAGCTGGTTGGGGTGCAATAGAGGAGATTCCATTTTCTAAAATGTCCAGTGGGTACCAGCTGGGTTTCCCATCTTGATCAATCCAACTTTCACATTGGATTTGTAGTAAAAAATGATTCTAAAAAGAGAAAAAAAAAACCCACTATTTTTAAATATGTATCTGACTGCTTGCAGCAGTTCTAATCTTTTTAAACTTTTCATCTTTAAATTATTTTGTGAACTACATATTACAGGTACATGGTTTAGAAGAAGAATAATGACATTTAATATGTATTCATATGAGCAGCAGAACTGTTGGTGATTTCTCTGAAAAAATGGCAAACAACTGAAATTATACTCTTCATTCAGTTGTTACCCTGTGGCCATTTGTAACGTAAGCAAGAGACTTCAGTTCTGTCTTTTGAGTGTTGGTGAAAGAAGGGTGATTTTAAGCCTAGTTACAGTGCTGCTATCGGCTTTAAAGGTAAATGTATTTTAACTATTAGTGAGTTAATATAGCTTGATGGCATTTTAGTAGATCAGTATAAGAAAAGACAAAGAGAAGATTTAAGGGTACCAAGCCACAGAATGAGGAAGGCTGCCAACAAGAGGAGAGGGTCTAGAGTAAGAGCTCAATGAAAGAGAAAGAAAAATGGGAAGTAGAAGATTAAGGATAATGATTAGGAATGAGAATAAAAAGCTGAGATGCCAGAAGTAATAGTACAGTTGTGTCTATGTAGAGAAATGTCTAGGCAGGAGACAATGTGATAAAAAAATAACAAAAGAGCAAAATCAAGACTTTGGAATTACACAGACCTGGGTTCATTAACACTACGGCTTGGGAAGGGTCTTTAACTTTGCTAAGGACGAGTTTCCCACAAACTAAGAATAACAATTTCCTCTTAATTTTTAAAGTTGAAATAGGTAATACATATAAAATGCTTAGGATCCTAAAACACACAATAAATATTTTAAATTTCACTGTTCCTTTGAGAGGTTAAAAGATAAGTCAAAAATTAATGAAGACCTTTGGCCATGGTAGACACACAGACACACAAAGGAGGAGAGGCAATAAAAGAAAATTTAAGAATTGGGAGCTGAAAGGAAAAGAATTGAAATTGCAACAGTAACAGGAAACACAAGACCTTGATCAGAAAATTGTTGCTGTAATGAGAACAGTACTGGCTCAATGTGATACCTGCATTTTGAAAACAAAGCAAAATATACTGGCAAACTATGCTTGTGCTGGCCAAAATACACTGCTGCTGCTGCTTCTAAGTCACTTCAGTCGTGTCCAACTCTGTGCGACCCCATAAACGGCAGCCCACCAGGCTCTGCCGTCTCTGGGATTCTCCAGGCAAGAACACTGGAGTGGGTTGCCATTTCCTTCTCCAATGCAGGAAAGTGAAAAGTGAAAGGGAAGTCGCTCAGTCGAGTCCGACTCGTAGCAATCGTATGGACTGCAGCCCACCAGGCTCCTCCGTCCATGGGATTTTCCAGGCAAGAGTGCTGGAGTGGGGTGCCATTGCCTTCTCCAAAATACACTAAATAACAGATTTAGCTATCCCCATGATTTCTTTTCTGTATCAATGTCATTTATAATTTTAATCTGCAAATTTTTCCTTCACCCATTTTTGAGCTACATTTCCACTTTTTGATAACTTTCTGGACATTTCTGTTTGAAATCTTATTCACGTCTAAAAATCAAAATTGCCGTAATGGAATCTTATTATCTTCATTATATAACTTCACCTTCCCCTAGTGACTTTTTTCCTTTATTAATAACATCACTGTTCTCCTAGGACAGAGGTTACAGTACTTAGATCAGTACTTCAATTTTTTTCTTCGTTTTTTACCAACCCCTCCAATGTCACGTGGTGTTTGTGGGTGGGATGGTGGTGTTACGATGAAAATCAGAATGTACACCTTTTTTTTTAGAATTTGTATAGTGCATCTTCCCTGGTGGCTCAGACAGTAAAGAATCTGTCTTCAATGCCAGACACCCAGCTTTAATCCCTTGGTTGGGAAGATCCCCTGGTGAAGGAAATGGCTACCCTCTCCAGCATTCTTGCCTAGTGAATCCCATAGACAGAGGAACCTGGTGGGCTACAATCTATGGGGTTGCAAAGAGTTCAGACATGACTGAGTGAATAACAACATATATATAACATTACTTAACTTTTACCTAAAGAATCTTCAGCTAAATCTACCTCCTTATTTCAATTATTGCCACTATTATTTTAGCAAATATCTTTTCCATTTCTTGCCTGGATTCAAGATGCAGTGTCTAACATGCCTTAAGTAGTCTACAGTGTTCAAGGGGAAATCTTCTTTTATATATTATAGGAATATATATATATTCCTCGCTGTTTATCTTTCAAGATGACTCTGTACATGTCTTACCTTCTGCCCATAAATAGCCCATGTATATCTCAAGACCCTGAACCAATGAGAGCTTCTCATTGATTTTTCATGAAACAAAAGACTGGCTGACCCAGAAGGTGCCAGGTGCCAGTCTCAGGAGACCAAAACATCACTAGAATAAATTGGAGCTATTTCTAACCAAAAAAGGATGATAGTGGTTTAGTCGCTAAATCTTGTCTGACTCTTGCTACCCCGTAGACTGTAGCCTGCCAGGCTCCTCTGTCCATGGGATTCTCCAGGCAAGAATACTGGAGTGGATTACACCTGTACATGTATCTTCAATTGCACACAGTGATTTAAGTTTTAGTCTCTTTGAGGTCATTCAATTATTGCTTTGACACCAGATGCTCATAGTGTAGCTCTGCTTATCTGACATTAGTGGTGTATTTTATCATCAAAAATTTCAGCCTTTGCCCAGGAGTTGTCTAATTCAGGTTGCATGTATGCTTGCTCACTCAGTCATGTCTGACTCTGCAACCCCATGGACTGTAGCCTGCCAGGCTCCTCTATCCAGACAATTCTCCACTGGAGTGGATTCCCACGACCTCCTCAGGGGAATCTTCCTATCCCAGGGATTGAACCCATATCTCCTGCATCTCTCGCATTGCCAGGCAGACTCTTTATCACTGAGCCACCTGGAAAGCTCCTAATTCAGAAAAAGAATTTAAAAAATAAGAAATAAAAAGATAATAGAAGCCATAGAGAATCAGTAAAATTTTTGTTTATCCTCCTTCCAGAACAGTGAATCTTCACTGGTCAGTGGAAGCCCTTGGTAAGTGACTTTATTTATAATATTTATTGACAGAAAACATTACCCACATTCACTAAATAAATACTGAATAAATAATAAAATATTTTTGAAAGACAACTTATTAGCTTGTTCAGGCCTTCAAATGCTTACTTTCTCCATATTTATGTCCCTTATCATACTTACTGTCTTATTTCATTGAATTGAACACAGATTTGTCTTCTTCTCTAAATGCTGGGAAGACAGACTTTTATCTAACACTGTGCAAGATCAGAAATATGAACAGTTTTGAGAACTGGAAGTGAAGAACCATGCCCTCCATTTTAGTTCCGGACACAGAGCCTAGTAAAGATTGGCATTCTGTCTTATGCTTTACATAGGTGATATAATGGAAATGAGTTATGAAGGCTTAAAAAAATACAACTGTCTTGAATTTTAGGCTATTACATTATAAGTAATGGCATGAAATACACAGAATTTCATGCACAAACACACATACACACACCCACTACATAAGAGATTTTAAGGTAGAAATGATCTGTTTATCCAGTAAGGACTATTGTGTTCATAAATGCAAGTGCTAAAAAACAAATGCACCTACAAAGCAGATGCACAAGTTTTTTTGTTTTTTTTTTTTTTAGTTTTTTTCCCCCTGAATTTTAGATTTATAAAAACTATGTCTCAGCTGCTACCTTTCAACAATTTTACTCTGAGGCAATAAATAATTCAATGTGCTAATTTGACAGATGACTCTCCAGGAGCCTCCTACCATTACTAGCATCATTAGGCCATAATATGCGTGACGAGGATGGGCCATTCAGCAAATGTCCTTCACTTGTTTACCCCTAAAGAGCTGTACTCTGCACAATTAACTAATGAAGCATTATGGACCTTATTTTTCCCCTTCCCTCCTACTTCAATATATCAATGCAGAGAGTCCGAGGGAAAATATATTCTGTTTCCTTTTACTAAATAAGTATTTATGCGGTGGTTAAGACTTCACTGTAGCTCCCAAATGAATAAGGGGAAAATAATAAGATGGTCAAAATGGATTATCATCATCATTATTGTTATTATTACTTCCTTTCTCTTCCATGGTCTGTAAGGAAAATGTAAAAGCAATTTGGTATTGAATTGCCAAAAAAAAAAAAAAGATCAGTGTACAAATCATCTGCTTAACATTTGCTGGTTATCAAGAACTTATTTGAGTTTAAACTTTAATCCTACTTTTAAAAAATATTAAAATAGTACTGTGAATATTCTAGTTGGGTTTTGTGTGTGTATGTGAATATACCCTTACTGTTCAAATCAACAAAGCTCATGTCTACAGATGTTCAGATGAAGTCACCAAGTCTGTCTAAATAGTTCCATCCCACAGAAAAGAAACGTCAGCTTACTGGCCTATTGTTATTGTTTCACTAAATATTTGACTGCCAGAATATTTTGTTTTGGGGAAAAGAAAAGACGGCCCAAGGTCGAAATGCTTTTAAGGATCTCTTTCTTGCATTGTATTCTTAGTTAATAAACTGTTGTATCCTTTACCATCCCTGGCACTGGTTTGTGGTTTAGAGTGTAGAAAGTAAACATTGAAAGTAAAGCAAAAAGCATCTCACTGGAAGAAAAGTGGGAGGGGCCTAGGAGTAAAGCAGGTACATTTTTCCTTTGCAGTCATCCAGACCCACAGTGATATTGATGTTATTTTCCAAGAGAAATAGTCACATTTTCCTAGACATGAAACTATTTTTCCCCAGTTGACAACACATGTCCAAAAACAATTATAATGTTCCTCTTTGAACAAATAAAATAATAAGCATTATGATATGAATCATAGTAAATGGCTATGATTTATTAAGAGCCAATTCAGTCTAAGCCCTTTATGCTTATTGCGTGTGTGAAGCAAATATGAAACACTGGTGTGAAGGGCTTGTTGGTTCCTCTACAAACCTCAAGGTTACAGAAAATATTTATATTAAAAAAGAAAGACAACCCTTAAATGTTAAGAGTTCTGCAGATAAATTCTAGAAGATTATCAATGTCATGTCATATTTACAGGTTTCAAAATTCCTGATAATATAAGTCATATTCCACTACTCCACTTGAACAATTTAATCAATTTTACTTTCAGTAGGATAAATGTTAAAGATGTTAACTCAATAATGAGTAAATTTAGGGGGAAAATATTTCACTTTTCTCAATGTAAATATTCCCAGTAACCTTACTATATAGCTTTTTGATAAATTATAGATGCAATGAAAGTCTGACATATTTCTGATATTTTGCATGTAGTAAGTTGGATATTGTTTAAAATATTCTCTTCTCTATACACATGTAAAAACAGCAAGTAAAACATTTTTCAAGATGAAGTTAAAATGGAAAAGACTACTTGAACGCCAAAGAAAACCATAGTTTTCTTGCTTTTTGTATCAGGGAGAAGGCAATGTATCATAATTAGGATGGTGATATGTATCATCATTATGAAACATATCCTATCCATACAAATCTGAGGAATATTAGTAAAAAGTAGAAACATTTCCAACTGCTAGTAATGGAGGAATTTCACAACATTGAATATATTTGGTGCAAAATTTCTTTAGAACCACCCCCCCACCGCCAAAATTCACATTTCTATACAAATGCTCTTCCTTTCCATATAAATCTTTCCATACAAGGTTTGTTAAATTTTGTGGAAAATTATTTCACTATTTGAAATATATACTGAATATTATCTACTACATGCAGAATCTATAATTTAATCCAGATATCCTACTAAATGGAAAATAGACCAAAATAGGGAACACCTTATAGAATAATTAAGTTCTTTATAAACATGGAAGCAAAAAACTTCATTTTAAATGGTTAATCATTTATCCACAAGAGTTATCTAGCAAAAACAGTATGGGTAATAAATTACAGCTTATAATTAATAAAATTACCTCTACAGTTTTAGGATGTTGGCATTTGAAATGTTTCAAATATCACTAATGAGTACTGAAAGTTACTAGCAAATATTACATACTAACAATTATTTTAAAATATTGTTTCCACACTAAAAAAGGCTGAAAATTAATAGTGACTGTGATTAAAAAATCACTCAAATGAGTATATATAATTTCAATATGAATTTGTCTATAATCAACAGAATTTAACCAAAATCATCACAAATTTTATTTAAGATGTCTAATGAAATAAGTAATCCAGCTTTTTGTAAGAAAAAAAGCTACATGTGGTGCTTTTCTAGATCTTTGTTCATTCTGAAGTAGTAATTTCTTTTTTCTAGTGTGACTTTGCTAAAAATTCAATAATGTACTGTTAAAAAAAAATCATAGCTATACTAAATACATCCCAGAGCACACTCCCATAGATATGCCACTTAACTGCAGGCTCACAGTTCATCGGAGACATTTCTGTTTATTTTGCTATCTTTTGTTAAAGAAATCCACAGTAACAATGATGACCAGACAAAGGGAGGGGAAAAAAGCCATTCATCCATTCATAGGTAATTGAATTCCCTCATATTTCATAAACAGACTACCTATCTGTAGGGTTTGTTTTATTTGAATAACTTTCTTTAAAATGCTTTTCCTTATAAGATGGGGAATTACAATAATGTTTAAGAACTCAAGGTCAAAACATTTTTAAGTTAGTTTATTTGATGGATGCATTGTCATGAGAGAAGGCACCCCTCCTTCTCTCTCCCCTCTCTCCCACAAATTGCCTTTAGACTGGATGTTTATTGCCCAATGTAAAGAACAAAACAGGGAGGTAATTAAGCTTAGAATTGCCTGCTGGTGCTTATGACAGTCAAACCACCAACCTAGGACTAGGAGTCCTCCCAAATCTGCAAAGAAGGAGCCTTGGTTCAGGAACAAAGCTAAGCAGCAAGACATCATTACTGTTAATTACCTGATAAACAAAGAAGACTTGGTGTCAGTGGCAAAACACCAAACTCAGGGCGGCAGCTGATGCTGTAAAAGACAGTTGGCCTGACTTTGTCCTGTTGAGCATTGTGCTGTGAGATGATCCACCTCCATAAAGAGCTCAAGTAATTAGACTCCAACCACTGCGTTTATCCATGCTGTACCCTGTATAGTGCCCTAAAAACAACAAACAACCTGTCCTCTGGAGACAGGTGGCGATCTGCTAAACATCAAATAGGAAAAAAAAAAAAACAAAACATGATTTTAAATGGCAGTTCATTAATTTATAAGCCAAAGGACAATGTACATAAAGACAGGTGAGAAATATGAAGATAGGTGAGAAATACAAACATGTGAAAGCACATTGATGTTTATAGCTTCCTTAATAAGTAAATAAGAGTTAAAACATAAGATCTATTTCATTGGCCTTGGTGATCTACCTTGAGATGTAAGAAGCACACAAGAAGTATTTTAACAAGAATATTACATATATATATATATATATATATATATATATAGTATATATATATATAGTGTATATATACACAGATATGTACATATAGGTATTACTATGAATTTGTTGTTTTGTTTTAATCTTTTTCATTCCCATTGTCATTGATTATGTATGAAACTCAACCAAGAAAACAGGTAAATAAGAGGGCAGACAAAATAAAGTTCAGACAAGACTCCACTATAGAAGACCTATGTCCATAAAACCAAAGAACATACAGCTGATTGAGTGGATCTGAGTGTAAAACAGAGGGTGATGTAGAATTAATGACATCCTTAGATGGACTTAGTCTGCTCCTTGTCAGTTGGCTAGGCTTAGGTGAGTTAGACTTCTCAAATTTGTTTTATTCACATGGAAATAAATTTAAGAAGTTAACAACACATTTTTATCAGCATCATTGCAAGGACTAACAGCCACAGTGTGTATGTGTGTGTATATATATATATATATATATATGCATATACGTATGCTTAGTGTGGTACCTGATAGCAGGCTCTCAGGCAATAGTGGTGCCAGTAGCTGACTTGGACTAAATTACTTTCGAAAATGTTAGTTGTTCAGTCCTGTTTCTTTGCTACCCCATGGACTGTAGCCTACTAGGCTCCCCTGTCCGTGGCATTTTCCAAGCAAGAATACTGGAGTGGATGCCATTTCCTTCTCCAGGATATCTTCCCGACCTAGGGATCGAACATGGGTCTCCTGATTTGCAGGTGGATTCTTTACTGTCCCAACCACCAAGGAAGTCCAATTTCTTTTGAGGCAACCAGGTATTTAAGACATTAAGAATCTTAGAGTGGACTTAATCATAGCTGACTTGGTAAATATGTGCAGACAACTCTTAACACTCTCCTCTAGTAGAAACTTGTTACCTAAGGTAAGAATTGAGAAAAGCTCTGAATCTCAGAATCTTCACTACTCCAGACATTCTTCACACACTTTAAGATAATGGGATGGTTAAAAGCACTGAATTTGAAGTCAGAATGACCTGGGTTTATATCCAGGCTTTGTGCTAGCTAACTCTGTGTGCTTGGCTAAGTAACTTGAACTTTTTATTCATATCCTCATCTAAAAAATGAGGTGTGTAGGGATGTATAGGATAACTTCAGAACATGAACTACCTAAGTTTGAATCACAAATCCACCATTTACTTAGTTACTTATTAATGCTTCAATATGGTTGTTATGTGGATTTATGAGTCATTTATGAGTATATAGCCCTTATAATTTGGAGAAAGCAATGGCACCCCACTCTAGTACTCTTGCCTGGAAAATTCCATGGATGGAGGAGCCTGGAAGGCTGCAGTCCATGGGGTCACTAAGAGTCAGACACGACTGAGCAACTTCACTTTCACTTTCATGCATTGGAGAAGGAAATGACAACCCACTCCAGTGTTCTTGCCTGGAGAATCCCAGGGATGGGGGAACCTGTTTGGCTGCCGTCTGTGGGGTCACACAGAGTCAGACACGACTGAAGCGACTTAGAAGTAGCAGCAGCAGCAGCCCTTATAATAGTGACTGTGTTATGATTTGTTCTTATTACCTGCTACTTAGGGACTTTTAGGATCCTCTCAAGTTGAGGCTTTACATGCCTATGGATTTAAATATTGTTTTTAATAATCACTACCTGAACTGGACACGGAACAACAAACTGGTCCCAAATAGTACGTCAAGGCTGTATATTATCACCCTGCTTATTTAACTTATATGCAGAGTACATAGTGAGAAACACTGGGCTGGAAGAAGCACAAGCTGGAATCAAGATTGCTGGGAGAAATATCAATAACCTTAGATATGCAGATAACACCATCCTTATGGCAGAAAGTGAAGAGAAACTAAAAAGCTTCTTGATGAAAGTGAAAGAGAAGAGTGAAAAAGTTGGCTTAAAGCTCAACATTCAGAAAATTAAGATCATGGCTTAGAGCCCCATCACTTCATGGGAAATAGATGGGGAAACAGTGGAAACAGTGTCAGACTTTAATTTTTCGGGCTCCAAAATCACTGCAGAGGGTGACTGCAGCCATGAAATTAAAACACGCTTACTCCTTGGAAGAAAAGTTATGACCAACCTAGATAGCATATTCAAAAGCAGAGACATTACTTTGCCAACAAAGGTCTGTCTAATCAAGGCTATGGTTTTTCCAGTGGTCATGTATGGATGTGAGAGTTGGACTGTGAAGAAAGCTGAGCGCCAAAGAATTGATGCTTTTGAACTGTGGTGTTGGAGAAGACTCTTGAGAGTCCCTTGGACTGCAAGGAGATCCAACCAGTCCATTCTAAAGATCAGCTCTGGGTGTTCTGTGAAAGGAATGATGTTAAAGCTGAAACTCCAGTACTTTGGCCACCTCATGCGAAGAGTTGACTCATTGGAAAAGACTCTCTTGCTGGGAGGGATTGGGGGCAGGAGAAGGGGATGACAGAGGATGAGATGGCTGGATGGCATCACTGACTTGATGGACGTGAGTCTGAGTGAACTCCGGGAGTTAGTGATGGACAGGGAGGCCTGGTGTGCTGCAATTCGTGGGGTCGCAAAGAGTTGGACACGACTGAGCGACTGAACTGAACTGAGCTGAACCTGCACACAATATGGGGCTTCCCTGTGGCTCAAACAGTAAAGAATTCGCTTGCAGTGCAGAAGACATGTATTTGATCCGTGGGTCAGGTAGCTACCCTAGAGAAGGAAAAGCAACCCACTCCAGTATTCTTGCCTGGGAAACCCCATTGACAGAGAGGAGCCTGGTGGGCTACAATCCATGGGGCTGCAAAGAGTCAGACGTGACTTAACAACTAAAACAACAACAAACAACCCACAATACCATGATTATGCTCCCAATGCTCTGCATCTCCTCATGATTTCCTGAGAGACATTAAATGTGCCTTCACATTTGCTTATAAGACAATCAGTCCCCAGTATGACCACTGCAACTGCCACATGACACTTTCCATGTATTTTCCTTCCTTCTTAGGTTTACTCTATTTCACATAAAGTAATTAGCAAACCTACCTGAAAGGGACTCTCAACTGTTACTGCTATTCTAAGATCCCAAGTGGCATTCAATGTCACTAAAATTTTAGTGGATTCCCTATGGACACGGACAGAAAGGATACTTTTACAATTCTCATTCATTCTTTGTCACCTGGGCAAAAACACTCCTCATGATCCCAAATTCTCTCCTAACTCCTATATCCCTAGGTCTCCAACTCCAACCCATAGTCTGAAGGAAATCAAAACGAAAGTCATCCTTTTCATAGTTATGGTCTCTCTTCTAATATATGCCAGAGCTATAATGACATTGTACTTAAATAGCTGCTTGAAAACAAAAATTAATGCAAATTATGTGCCCCTTCATGTAGAGCCACAGAATCTATTTCTTTAATTTCATGAATATTAATTTTATAGAATTTGCATGCCTGACATCTCCAAGACTGATCATTTCTGAATGACCAGAGACCACTGATTGTAAAATGCTGCTCTTCCATTATAAAGACAAATTTCTGACTTGTCTTTTATGATAAAAAGATTAGTCTGACACAGCACTTTACTCACTATTGTATTTTTGTATAGTGAACTTTTCTGAGTTTTTTATGGCCGTTAATAATTTACATAAATAACTAGAGCATTGAAGTGCACATATTGCAGTTTTAGGTAATGAAAGCAAGCATTACATTTAGCTTAGTAAGTAAGCATCCTCGATAAAACCCACCAAGAAATAATAAAAATTACACATATAAAGTGCTTTATACTTTTATATACATCAGTTCATGTAATCCTAAATTCAAAGGCAGTAATTCTTCAAATTTGAATTCCAAATTATATATATTCTGAAATCATCTTAATCATTTGCTTAAGAGCAATCATAATCTTTAATAATTTTGTCTAAAATACCTAAGATTTTTATCAGAAACTCCTGTCCACTATTGAAAGAAAGCCTTTGTATATAGATTCAAACATTCTTTTATTTTTGTCACGTAGGTTAAAACCTTTGTCATAGAAAGACATGATATGTCAATAAAATATACCAAAGAATATTGATAAGACATTGGAAATATAGGCAAAAATGGTCATTATATTAGCATTTATATACAGTGGTATGTCATATAAATGACCTAAATATACTGTCTTAAAATGGTAAAAGTAAAACTGCTGTTCAAATAATATAAGTAAATTTTAGAGTATTAATGAAAGACTGTGAATATTACTAAGTTCAGAGATGTTTAAGATACAGGCTTGGACTATGGAGAACAGTGTGGAGATTCCTTAAAAAACTGGAAATAGAACTACCATGCGACCCAGCAATCCCACTGCTGGGATACACAGTGAGGAAAACAGAACTGAAAGAGACATGTATACCCCAGTGTTATTAACAGCACTGTTTACAATAGCCAGAACATGGAAGCAACCTAGATTCCATCGGCAGATGAATGGATAAGAAATCTGTGGTACATATACACAATGGAGTATTACTCAGCTATTAAGAAGAATGCATTTGAATCAGTTCTAATGAGGTGGATGAAACTGGAGCCTACTATACAGAGTGAAGTAAGTCAGAAAGAAAAACACCAATACAGTATATTAATGCATATATATGTAATTTAAAAAGATGGTAATGATGACTGTATATGCGAGACAGTGAAAGAAACACAGATGTAAAGAACAGACTTTTAGACTCTGTGGGAGAAGGCGAGGGTGGGATGATTTGAGAGAATAGCATTGAAATACGTATATTATCATATGTGAAATAGATCTCCAGTCCAGGTTCGATGCACGAGACAGGGTACTCAGGGATGGTGCACTGGGATGACCCTGAGGGATGAGATGGGGAGGGAGGTGGAAGGGAGGTTCAGGATGGGGAACACATATGCACCCATGGCTGATTCATGTGAATGTATGGCAAAAAACACCACAATAGTGTAAAGTAATTAGCCTCTAATTAAAAAAAAAAAAAAAAAGATACGGGCTTGGAAATGAACAGTGGAAACTTGCAAAGCATTTGATTATTTTTAAGTAAATAATTAATTAATATATATTTTAAATTAGAGGATAATTCTTTACAAAGTTGTGTTAGTTTCTCCTATACAACAAGGTGCATCAACCGTTAGCATACATATATCCCCTCCCTCTTGAGTATCCTTTCCACCCCTCCATCCCACCCCTCTAGAGGATCTTCACAGAGTTCCAAGGCATTTAATTCTAAACCTTCAGACAACTTGAGAAATGCTCCAGCAAGACAAAGATAATGAATACACCTTCTTTGATTCCTCAGGTCCCTTCCACAAGGTTTTCATTAACGGAATGGCAGTTATTGCCATTCTTCTTTGTTTTTCTTGCTATGCAGTTTGCTATCCTTCTTCAAAATCCACTCTTTCTTTAAAGAAAGTTTTATAACTTTTATGATAATAAAGTGCTCTGAATTTGTGAAAAAGAAGCTGTCTTCTTTATAAACACTGGTATTATGCCAACCCTTATGCAGAAACTTGGGAGATATGGTTTCAACCATCAAACCAAAGCTGTAGTTTAACATTAATCATTTTTAGGGATTACCATTCAAAATTTAATTGTCCTAAATGTCAACAGTTTCAATATTTTTATTAACCTCATGCATACACTCAAGAGAACAGATGATATTTGTGTTAACCAAGTGGTTTATGCTGAGTCATCAGATATTTCCTGCTTGCTTTGTTTTGTGCCTCATTCTATTTATGTTAAATGACCTTTAGTCTCTAGTCTAAAGCAATAAAGTGAATGCTTCCTGTTTTATTGATTAGCAAAAGCCTATTTTCACACTAATAAAATGAGAAACCCAGTTTAATAAAATACTTTTTTCCACCAGTGGCCCTAGGTGAACTGGAGACTTGAACACGTTGGCAGAGGTCAACTGAGAGGGCGGAGGTCAGATCTGCGGTAAATAAACTTCCAGGAACAAATCACTGGACACTATAAAAATCAAAAGTGGTTCTTTAAGAGACCAGCTTGACCCTCCTTAACCAGAAAATAACATCTGACCTGGCAGGGAAATTTATCACAACATTTCAATTAAAACTTGGCAGGCACACTGGCAGCACACGATTCTTCCACAGTTGGCCTTGTTACAGGAAAAACAGTGAAAAAGGAGAAGAATAGGTATTCTTTCTTCCTGTTACGTAACAGATATGATCTGTACAATAACATGAAGTTTTCTGGAGACTACATTAACATACTAAGTGTGGATAACACACAACTTTTCATCAATTATTTTCTGTTCAGTTCTTTCAAATGTCTGTTTCCCAGCAATATTAAAAAACAGCCTGCCAATATTTTCAGTTAAACAATAACTTGTTCAATATTAGCAGATATTTGGAATTTGGCAGGCCACACAAAACATTCTTCATTATCTTTATTTTTGATTTACTTTTTTAATCACTCAAGTATTTATATTCTAGATTTCAAGCAAATCAATTTGATCATATGGTTTTCCTCTCACCTCTTACCAAAGAAAAGTACACCAGAAATCAAGAGAAAAATGTAATTTATACATGGCCATCTTCTTCCCAGGTGGCAATAGTGGTAAAGAATCTGCCTACTAATCAGGTTCGATACTTGGGTCAGGAAGATCCCCTAGGGGAGAACAAGGCTATCCACTCCAGTATTCTTGCCTGGAGAATCCCATGGACAAAAGAGCTTGGCGGACTATGGTCCATAGGGTCACAAAGAGTTGGACACGACTGAAGTGACTTAGTACATCCTTCTGGATGCAATAACTGTGATCTTTCACCTACTATAAGAGACAACCCTTAAAGATGAGTTTTTAATCTAAGTTACAAATATTGTCTCACCAACTTTTACAGTGGAAGTCAGTCAGTCAGTCAGTCAGTTCAGTCGCTCAGTCATGTCCGACTCTTTGTGACCCCATGAATCGCAGCACGCCAGGCCTCCCTGTCCATCACCAACTCCTGGAGTTCATTCAAACTCACGTCCATCGAGTCGGTGATGCCATCCAGCCATCTCATCCTCTGTCATCCCCTTTTCCTCCTGCCCCCAATCCCTCCCAGCATCAGGGTCTTTGCCAATGAGTCAACTCTTTGCATGAGGTGGCCAAAGTATTTGAGTTTCAGCTTCAGCATCAGTCATACTGGAAAAATAAGCACAGCTTGACTCAAATGGCATCACATTTTTGGCAACAAGCTTTCTCTACAAAGATTAAAAAAAAAAAAAGCTTAAATTAGGTAAAAATTTGTTAATTCCTTCAACTATTTACTTTCACCTGTGTTTCCTGTGTATAATATAAGAAATTTCTCCTTTGTGGAATTAACTATGTGATCCATCAATGGTAAATTATTATAAAATGAGGTGGCAGAAATAGATACTTTTAAAGACCTCTTCTAACTACCAATACTTTTAATCTCTAAATATTCAAATATAAAGTATTAATTTAATCCAGATAAGTTGTAAAATCAGGATACAGCTTCGGGTGTTCTGACTTCTAAGCTACAGAAACATCTGGATTTAACTGTCTTGGTGAGACCTCAGAAAGAAGGCACTATACACAAGCTGCCTTACCTAATGCAGGCAACAAATTCTAAAATCAAAAAGAAAGCAGTGCTATTCCAGCCGAGTTAATGAGGCAAAATTAGAGGCAAGTAGGTGTATGACCGGAGAAGGCAATGGCAACTCACTCCAGTGTTCTTGCCTGGAGAATCCCAGGGACGGGGGAGCCTGGTGGGCTGCCGTCTATGGGGTCACACAGAGTCGGACACGACTGAAGCGACTTAGCAGCAGCAGCAGCAGCAGCAGGTATATGACAGTATATTTATGATTATATCAACAAATATATATAGATGTTTATCCATATACTCAACATTATTTTATTCATCTAGTGTTGATGATATTAAACTTCTGAAATATATAAACACTGATGATAAAATATATAAACATTGTACTTTATTCAGTTAATGACCATATAACAGATGTCAATTTTGTGTTAACATTTTTATTTTCAATCACATTGGGATTTACTATTATTTTATTCATATTACTTGTGTAAAGACCTGAGATGGAGTGATTACATGAAGGAAGGCCAAACAACACATTCAACACATTGTACAAAAGAAAGTTTTGCACAAAATCAAATAGAAAAAAGTGAAAAGGGCATGAAAGCAGCAGGTGACACCCTGTAAAATGGTATGCCAGAATGAAAGGAAACAGTAAGGATGATACTCACTGGTAAACAATGATCAGATTTCAGCAAAACGTCATCCATGGATGCATTAATGTTTTGTAGTACAACCTTATTAGAATTTGTACGTTGTTTTCAATTTGTAACTTGTTTTTGTATGACAAAAGTTCATTCAAAGCAGGAGTACTAAAAAGTTGGGGTGCATGTCAGTGATGGAAAGGCCGTGAAAGCATGTTTTCAGGGAAGATGGAGTTGCCTAGTGAAGACTTGAGGAAGGATAGAACTTACTGAATTCCCCAAAGAGAATTGGGTAAGCTGGTCAGAGAGAAAAAGTAGTGTCTGAAAGGGGAGACGAAATTAAAAATATTGGCAAAGTTGAAACATTCTTTGCAATGTTTGTTTCGTGCCTTTCCTATGGTTTCAAATTACTCCAATACTTTGAATTTAAAATCAACTGTTTACAGCTTAACATGTTAACAAATAAATATGTTTGCATTCTTAATTTAGATGTTGCCAAAGAGATTCTCTTGGGATGAGGCAGCTATGAAGTCTCCCACTCAGAGCTCCCTTCAAAAGAACCTCTTCAGGGAGCACAGTTGGCTGACAACCTTCAGCTGCCACCTTTTTTGAGGAATGAAGGTGATAAACCAAGGCCACAGTTACCCTGTGTTGCTGTTATTGTTCAGCCATTAAGTTGTGTCTGACTCTTTGAGACCTCATGGACTATGGCACACCAGGCCTCCCTGTCCCTAACTCTCTTCCAGAGTTTGCCCAAGTTCATGTCCATTGAATCGGTGATGCTACCCTATGCAGGCATACAGGAGACCTGGCTTTGATCCCTGGGTCGGGAAGATCCCCTGGAGAAGGAAATGTCAATCCATTCCAATATTCTTGCCTGGTGAATTACATGGACAGAGGAGCCTGGCAGGCTACAGTCCATGGGGTCGCAAAGAGTCGGACATGACTGAACGACTAACGCTTACTTACTTCTTATTCCCCTCTTATAGGCAAGTGTCAAGAATTTAGCTAAGATATTCCATGGCATTGCTCCTTTGACATCCAACATTTTGTTGGGCCAAACAACTGACTTTAAACTTACACTGCTGCTGCTAAGTCGCTTCAGTCATGTCCGACTCTGTGCGACCCCATAGATGGCAGCCTACTAGGCTCCTCTGTGTCTGGGATTCTCCAGGCAAGATTACTGGAGTGGGTTGCCATTGCCTTCTCCGAAACTTACACTAATCCCCTCATAAAAGTTCATGCCCTCAAGAGAACTTGACAGTCATAAGCCAACGTAAGTTCCAAATGGACATAAACTTGGGCAAACTTCAGGAGATGGTGAGGCACAGAGAGGCCTGATGTGCTGCTGTACATGGGGTGGCAAAGACTTGAATATGACTGGGAGACTGAACGACAATGAAGTTCCAAATATCACTTCACCCAAAGTTCTTGTAATCAAATCTCCCCTGCCTTCCAAAGCCTTCGCTTACATGCCTCTGAGAGCCCATGGAACTTACCAAAATCCCAGCACCTTTTTTTTTTCTCTGCACCCCTCAGTTTAAGTTCTCTGGCCAGTGATTTGACCTGGGCGCATAGCAGTGAAAGTCCTGAGTTCTAACCATTGAACCACCAGGGAATTCCCTCAGCCCTTTTAAGTTGACCATCTGACTCATTAGAAAAGACCCTGATGATGAGAAAGACTGAAGGCGGAAGAAGGGGATGACAGGACAAGATGGTTGGATGGCATCACCGACTCAATGGCCATGAGTTTGAGCAAGCTCTGGGAGGTGATGAAGGACAGGGAAGCCTGGCGTGCTGCAGTCCATGGGGTTGCAAAGAGTCAGACACGCCTGAGTGACTGAACAACAACAAATCCAGCCTTAGGTAGGGAACCCTAAAGCATTCCAAGCACTCCACCGAGAGGCCCTCATAAAGGTATGTGCCCCAGGTCCTGCCTCTCTCTATTTGCCTCTCTGCCTTGTACTACTGTGTGGTCCCTTGAGTGGACTAGGTACTTTCACTAGGACCTGTGAATAATAAACTTCACTGCTTCAACCCATATTTGTACCTTGTCATTGAACCACGACTCATCATCCAGCACCCTGTACTCCACTTAATAAGGGTTAATTTGACACATTCATAATAGCAAGCTTTGCTTAATGGCCTCTCATCTGCCTGACCCAGACTTTTCAAATCAGAACTGTGCTGTCACTGAGGCTTTTCCTACTTAATCCTACCTTCCCTTAGTTTCCTTCTTAATCCCACCTTTCCTTGATTCTCTCCTTAAAGGGACCAGGCTGGCACTGTATTCTGAGGCTCTCCTCACCTATTCCTACTTCTTGTTTTACCTTTCATGGGCCATTCCCTCAGTGTAGCACTTGCACAGCTAATCCCTTCTTGGGCTCTGTTACTCAGAGAACACTGGCATAGTGGGACACCCACAATTTTTAGGTACTTGGGTCCTCTACCTTTCTTATGGGTATTTGTTAAAGTCACATACTCATGTGTCATTAGAAACCACACGCTTTTTTCTATTTTTATGCCATTTGTACCTTGACATTTTTTAGATTAATCTTCATACAAATGAAAATGTAATTCATTTATTCATGCATCAACATATTAGAAATAATAAAAGCGTATTTTTCCCTTTGCTCCCCTATCTAATACAACATGAACCAGGAGCAGAGCTAAAAATAATTGTATTTTTACAAATCAATCACTGTATATTTTAGCAAAATTTTTTAAACTAGTTTAGAATTATGGAGTTTGTTATGTAAGATAAAATCTTTCATTGTCTGAATATCAATAAAAATCTTAATAATAGTAATATTATTTACATAATATTATTTATTGAGTGTTTATTATGTACTGTTTCCCATAATCTATATGCTATATTTTCCCATAATTATAAAATAACTATAGATTTATTCTACAAAATTATTATCCTTTATCATAGTGGAAGAGATTGCTTGCCTAGAAATGCTCCTAATTTTTTCTTTTACATGATTGCTTTTCCATATATTTATTGAGTATTCGCATTCAAATTGTGTCTCTGAGCAATGTTTCCATGTGGTGGCCAAATAATAGGTATTGTGGATAAACCTGGTGTTTTGAAAGATATTTTTTTATTTTCTGAGATAAATTCTTCTGGTAATAAAGTCATGACCTGACATAGTCAAGTACTGATTGTTCATGAGCTGAATCTCCCACAGTGAAGTAAGACCTCTGGCATTGGCAAGTATAGGAAAAATTGATAAACATTTAAAACAGGAAAAAAAAAAAAACAACTATGAAAACTCAAAAAGAAGAGTTTAAGTGAAAGGATCATAAAAGAATTGCTGATATGATTTTTAAATATGAATTAAATTAAGCAAAAAGCAAACAACTTATTAACATATGCCTTTGCAGTAATTTTGAAAATTGAAAGACATTTAAACATATTTAATATTCTATCCTGCACACATAGATGAGTAAAGAAATTTGGTGGAAGGGTACATAGGTGTTAGCAAAAAATGTATTATAAAGTTTTATAAAACACAAGAAATCTTTGAGTTAGATGACTGCAGCTTTTTTAAAAATTCAAAATCACTAAGAGGAGGAAAGAAAATTGCCTCAGATTTTAATTATACAATAGATTCCATCCATTCACTATAGTTTTCTAAGTTGTCCTACATACAAGTACAGGTTTATTTTTTTCTTGTTTTTTTTTTAAATTTAAATTTATTTATTTTAATTGGAGGCTAATTACTTTACAATATTGTATTGGTTTTGCCATACATGAACATGAATCCGCTACGTGTTCCCCATCCTGAACCCCCCTCCCACCTCCCTCCCTGTACCGTCCCTCTGGGTCATCCCAGTGCACCAGCCCCAAGCATCCTGTATCCTGCATCGAACCTGTTTTTTTTTTTTTTTTCCTGCCTTCTGTGCTGTGTTTGCTATTAAAATATATTGAACTATTTTTTTTTTTTAATTCTATTACAGCATTTTGGTCTATTTCATTTGAAGAGATGGCTCACAAAGGGTGTAATGAACACAATCATTTATGGTATTATTCTCTAGGAATTAAGGATGGGGCATGAGGAATATGCTTCCCTAGTATCTACTAGGAATACCTTCCCTAATAGCTCAGCTGGTATAGAATCTGCCTGCAATGCAGGAGACCTGGTTCAGTTCCTGATTTGGGAAGATCCCTTGACGAAGGGATAGTCTACCCACTCCAGTATTCTTGGGCTTCCCTGGTGGCTCAGCTGGTAAAGAATCCTCTGCAATGTGGGAGACCTGGGTTTGATCCCTGGGCTGGGAAGATCCCCTGGAGAAGGTCACGGCAACCCTCTCCAGTATTCTGGCCTGGAGAATTCCATGAACTGTATAGACCATGGCGTTGCAAAGAGTCAGACATGACTGAGAGACTTTCACATGAGGAATATTTCCATTTCTTACATTTTTTATAACAAACTTATATAACCTTTATGTTTAGAAAATAATGGAAATTATAGCATCTGATTCTAAAATATCTGTTCTCAGTATACTTATATCACTGGTTTTTTGATTCGGTAAATTTTCTAATTTAGTAGTCATGTATTAATTTATATATGAAACCTTTACAAATAAGATATACAATTTATAAGTAAATATAAATATTTACATATTAAATGAAACTAAGAATTAATACATTCAATTTTTTTTCAAATCCCCATAATTTTATAGATTAGGAAAGTGGTTTAGAAAATCAATTCAATTTCCTTAATTCATATAAATACTTTGTGATAGAGCCAGGGAAGGCATATTGTCTTTTTACTCAATCTGTCTATTAGTCAGACAAAAAGTTTAGGTGAATGCATTCCATATAACATACTATGGTAGATGTTGAGGATACAGCAGTAAACAAGGCAGATGTCTTTGCCTTCACAGCCAAGTAGAAGTCTTGAGTAATGTGAGTAATGAATGCATGCTAATTCACTTCACTTGTGTCAGACTCTTTGTGACGCTATGGACTATAGCCCACCAGGTTCCTCTGTCCATGGGATTCTTCAGGCAAGAATACTGGAATGGGTTGCCATACTCTCCTCTAGGGGATCTTCCCGACCCAGGGATTGAACCTGGGTCTCTTATGTCTCCTGCATTGGCAGGAAGGTTCTTTACCACTAGTGCTACCTGGGAAGCTCCAATATTAATCAATATGAATAACTGATATTACTCTGTACTGAATTATTCAGTACTATACGAGTCCCTTGGACTGTAAGGAGATCCAACCAGTCCATCCTAAAGGAGACCAGTCCTGGGTGTTCATTGGAAGGACTGATGCTGAAGTTGAAACTCCAATACTTTGGCCACCTCATGCAAAGAGTTGACTCATTGGAAAAGACCCTGATGCTGGGAGGGACTGGGGACAGGAGGAGAAGGCGACAACAGAGGATGAGATGGCTGGATGGCATCACCAACTCAATGCACATAGAGTTTGGGTGAACTCCGGGAGTTGGTGATGGACAGGGAGGCCTGGTGTGCTGCGATTCATGGGGTCGCAAAGAGTCAGACATGACTGAGCGACCAAACTGAACGGAACTGACTGATACTGAGTAATTCAGAAACATGTAACAAGGGTCCCTGATCTACTTGTAAAAATTAAAAAAAAAATTCTTTTCTACAGAAGTGTCATTTAGGCTTAAAACATAGTTCATTTTTGTAGTTTTTTTTTTTTCTTTTACAATAGTAAAAGATGTTTATCAGTTTTCACAATTAATAGCCAGGCAAAAAATGAAAGATAATTACAATTGTGAGCCATAATGGGAACATGATTAACCTAACAATACAAAATAATTGCATATGATTTGGGGGGTCAAGCAAAGTGATATGGTAAGTGGAAATCATTCATGCGTATGTGTTCATTCACCCAGCCAGTCTATGTCTTTTGGTTGGTACAGTTAATCCATTTACATTTAAGGTAATTATTGATTTTTATGATCCTATTACCATTTTCTTTAATTGTTTTGGGTTTCTTTTCTTTGGTCTTTTCCTTCTCCTTGTTTCCTACCTAGAGAAGTTCCTGTAGCATATATTGTAAAGCTGGTTTGGTGGTGCTGAATTCTCTTAACTTTTGTTTGTCTGAAAAGGTTTTGATTTCTCCATCAAATCTGAAGGAGTCTTGCTGGTTAGAGTATTCTTGGCCATAGGTTCCTCCCTTTCATAACTTTAAATATATCATGCCATTCCCTTCTTGTTTGTAGTTTCTCTTGATAGAGTTTCGTGTAGAGTTTCTTGCTGATAACCTGATGGGATGTTCCCTTGTATGTTGTTTGTCATTTTTCCCTCGTTACTTTTAATATTTTATCTTTGTCTTTAATTTTTGTCAGTTTGATTACAATGTGTCTTGGTGAGTTCCTCCTTGGGTTTATCTTGCCTGGGAGTCTCTGTGCTTTCTGGACTTGGTTGAGTATTTCTTTTCCCAGGTCAGGGAAGTTTTCAGCTAATATCTCTTCCACAGGAGACCCTCCAACACTGGCAGGTAGTTTTGATTCAGTCTCCTCTGGGGTCACTGCTCCTTTCTCCTGTGTCTTGGTGCATCCAAGATTTTGTTTGTGCCTTCCAAGGGTGGAGTCTCGATATCTCCCAGTCCTATGGAAGTCCTATAATCAAATCCCGCAGGGTTCAAGGTCAGATCCCCTGGGGATTTCCCAGTCCCTTTGTAGGATCCCCGGGCTGGGAAGTCTGACATGGGGCTCACAACCTTCACAACAGTGGGAGAACTTCTTTGGCATTGCTATTCTCCGGTTTGTGGTTTGCCCACTGGGAGGGTATAGGATTTGATTTTATCATGATTGTGTTCCCTCTACCATCTTCTGTGGCTTCTTCTTTGTCTTTGGATGTGAGGTATCTTTGGTGGGTTCCAGCATCCTCCTGTCCGTGGTTGTTCAACAGTTAGTTGTGATTTGGGTGCTTTGGTAGGAGGAGATGAGCACACTCCACCATCCTGAACTGGAAGCTACATAGATTTTTTTTGTTTTTTTTAACTTGAAGATCCTATCCTATGCCAGGCAGTAGTTTTTACTAACTTGGTGGTTGCATGTTTCAAGCCATTATCTTTAGTCATTCAGTTCAGTTCAGTAGCTCGATTGTGTCCAACTCTTTGTGACCCCGTGAATTGCAGCACTCCAGGCCTCCTTCTCCATCCCCAACTCCCAGAGTTCACTCAGACTCATGTCCATCAAGTTGGTGATGCCATCCAGCCATCTCATCCTCTGCCATCCCCTTCTCCTCCTGCCCCCAATCCCTCCCAGCATCAGGGTCTTTCCCAATGAGTCAACTCTTTGCATGAGGTGGCCAAAGTATTGGAGTTTCAGCTTTAGCACAGTCCTTCCAATGAACACCCAGGACTGCTCTCCCTTAGGATGGACTGGTTGGATCTCCTTGCAGTCCAAGGGACTCTCAAGAGTCTTCTCCAACACCACAGTTCAAAAGCATCAATTCTTTGGCGCTCAGCTTTCTTCACAGTCCAACTCTCACACCCATACATGACCAGTGGAAAAACCACAGCCTTGACTAGACGGACCTTTGTTGGCAAACTAATGTCTCTGCTTTTGAATGTACTATCTAGGTTGGTCATAACTTTCCTTCCAAGGAGTAATCATCTATGAATTTCATGGCTGCAATCACCATCTGCAGTGATTTTGGAGCCCAAAAAAATAAAGTCTGACACTGTTTCCCCATCTATTTGCCATGAAGTGATGGGACCAGATGCCATGATCTTCGTTTTCTGAATGTTGAGCTTTAAGCCAACTTTTTCACTCTCCTGTTTCACTTTCATCAAGAGGCTTTTTAGTTCCTCTTCACTTTCTGCCATAAGGGTGGTGTCATTCGCATATCTGAGATTATTGATGTTTCTCCCAGCAGTCTTGATTCCAGCTTGTGCTTCTTCCAGCCCAGCGTTTCTCATGATGTACTCTGCATATAAGTTAAATAAGCAGGGTGACAATATACAGCCTTGATGTACTCCTTTTCCTATTTGGAACCAGTCTATTGTTACTCATAAGGTATTCAAAATATTTTTCATATCTAGTGTTTATTATTACACTTTGTAGAGTCACAAATGTGACTGATAGAATTTAAACTGTGGTGCTTATTAACCAAAGCAACACTTTCTTTTGGGTGTCCATGGATTTTCATCTGACTTATTTCTGTAGGAAACTGCATCCTTTTTACATGATATCTCATCTCTTTTGTCTTTACACAGAAAATTAACAAATTAATATTTAACAGTTGAACATAAATTTAATAAATTAACAAATACTTTCAACTTCTTCTGGTTGGAGGAGTAACTTTCTGATTACACTTAGAAGATAATTTCTCCAATTTGGTCCCCTTGGGGACACTTGTTTTGCCTGCAGAGGTATTTAATAATTGCTTGGCTAAATTAATTGGAATTGTCGGTTAAAAGCATCAGAACGCACTTTAGCTGGTTTTAACAGGAAAAAAAATAACTTTATTGAAGGGTATTAATAGAAAGTCCAGAAAAGTAGACACAGGAGGTATGTAGTCAAGCATAGTACCAATGACAACAATAACGATCTTTCTAGTAAGCACATCTTTACCTTCCCCTGCTGCTGCTACTGCTAAGTCGCTTCAGTCATGTCCGACTCTGTGTGACCCCATAGACGGCAGCCCACCAGGCTTACCTATCCCTGGGATTCTCCAGGCAAGAACACTGGAGTGGGTTGCCATTTCCTTCTCCAATGCATGAAAGTGAAAAGTGAAAGTGAAGTTGCTCAGTCGTGTCTGACTCTTAGCAACTCCATGGACTACAGCTCACCAGGCTCCTCCATCCATGGGATTTTCCAGGCAAGAGTGCTGGAGTGGGGTGCCATTGCCTTCTCTGTTACCTTCCCCACTTGCATCCATAACATTTAGGACTGACTGCATGCTAGAAATTCTATATCTGCCATTTGCCATTCTACAATAACCAAAAGTCTCTTCTACTGAGAAGGTCTCTGAATAGGGCCCTATAAAGGACTCCATTGTTAGCTTCTAAAACCATGGTTTCCACTGATGCCTTTATTTATGTATTTATTTTTGGCCTGTTAACACACAGTTTATTTAACAATATGATATAAGAAATGAGTTGGTACGATGCCTTTATTAATAGAACCTGAGTCAGGTGTCAAGGAAATCTGTAAATTAACCTAATTTAGTTAAGAACTAGTTACGAAAGTAGTTAACCTAGTTAAGAATGTACATTAGGTTCTGCATTGGGAACATGGAAATGACAAAAACAAGAGGAATATATTTAAAGATATTGGTTATCTGTATATGACAGAACTCTACATTGCCCAGTATTGTGAAGGCTACAGAGTCAAAATGTTCTGAGAACAACTTTCTCAAGTATCACCATATCTTTATGTTGAAATGTTTGGGAATCAAATATAAACTTTTAATTTTGGGTTAATTTACTTTGTAACTTTTCTAAAGTCTGAAATTAACCCCAAATTAAAAGTTTTAAAAATGAAAAATGAAAAATGTGTTTCCCTAATATTTGATCCTAGTGAATATGTTTCTCAAACATCTCAACATAAGCATAATGTTGCCTGTGAATTTAAAATATAGCATTTATCATACTAAAATTACATCCTTCTATATCTAGTCTTTTCATGAAGATTTATGAAATTTAATCATATTGATTTTTTTCATTTTTTTAGATGATCTTATAAATTTTCTCCATCTTCTTTGTGGTATGGTGAATCTTTTAAAAACATTTGCTTGGCATTCTCAATGTAAATCCTAAAGCTTAAAAATTCAAAAGTTAAAAAAACTATTTTTATTAAACTAAGAAGCATAATATAATAAAATGTAAATTATATTTGACTATTAAAATAAACATTTTTCATATTTTAAGATTATTCCTTTGTATACTTTAGTTATTCCTTTATATACATATATATCATATGATTCTACTTATGAAACCAGTCCATCCTAAAGGAGATCAGCCTTGGGTGTTCATTGGAAGGACTGATGCTGAAGCTGAAACTCCAACACTTTGGCCACCTTATGCAAAGAGTTGATTCATTGGAAAAGACCCTGATGCTGGGAGGGATTGGGGGCAGGAGGAGAAGGGGACGACAGAGGGTGAGATGGCTGGATGGCATCACTGACTTGATGGACGTGAGTCTGGCTAAACTCCGGGAGTCGGTGATGGACAGGGAGGCCTTGCGGGGTCACAGAGAGTCTGACACGACTGAGCGACTGAACTGAACTGACTGAACTTATAAAAATTCTAGGACAGAAATTTATATTATAGTAACACAGATCAGTGGTCATTTTGGGTGAAAGATGAGGGGAGGGAATTGACAGGAAGGACTGTTCTTGGATTATGTAAGTGTTCTATATTTTGACTGAGGTGATTACCTGAGTGTATAAAATTGTCATTATTCATCAAATATGTGATATTTTGATTTATAAGAAATATATGTTTGGTCATTCAGATGACTGAAATATATTCCTGATATATATATGTTTGTTCTTCATCCACGGTTCCTAGTTCACACTTCCCAAAACTCTTGAAATATTCTGAATGATAGGAACAATGGGAACACCTCTTGTTATAATATTTTGTCTCTTGTCCACAGTTCCTAAAATAGCTTCGGAGCTATAAAGGTGAAATGGGTATCGTGTTATTCATAACAAGCCCCTTTCACCACAACTGGATTTATGCTAATGAGGTAATTTTTGGAATGCACCTAAGGATGGGCTGTGGCTGCCATTGGAGTCAGTCATGCAGTTTAGAATTTGAACTTTCTGTCCCCTATCCTCCCATCAACTTCCTAAAAGAAAAAAGTGTCCAGGATGGAGTTTAGTCACCTGCAGCCAATGATTTCAACAATTATGTCTACATAATAAAGCCTCTATAATAAACCAAAACGATGAGATTCAGAGAGCTCCCAGGATGGTGAACACATGGAGGTTTGGGGAGACTGGCCCATTTAAAGAGGGCAGGGAAACTCTAAGCCCTATCCCCATAACTTGTGCTATGAAAGTGAAAGTTGCTCAGCCGTGTCCGACTCTTTGCGACCCCATGGACTAGACAGTCCATGGAATTTTCCAGGCCAGAATACTGAAGTGGGTAGCCTTTCCCTTCTCCAGGGGATCTCCCCAACCCAGGGATCGAACCCAGGTCTCCCGCATTGCAGGCAGATTCTTTACCAGCTGAGCCACCAGGGAAGCCCAGTGCATCTCTTCAATCTGGCTGATCCTGAGTTACATCCTCTCATTAAAAAACTAGCAGTCTACTAAACAAAATGTTTCTCTGAGTTCTGTAACCCACTCTTACAAATTGATTGAACCCCCAGACAAGGTTGTTGACACCTCCAATCTATAGCCAGTTAGTCAAAAGCACGTGTGACACCCTAGACTGGCATTGAAGTGTGTGTGAGGGTTGAGTCTTCTAGGACCCAGACCTTAACCCATGGTATCTGACACTAGTGTCAGACAGTGTCAGAGCTGACTTAAATTGCAGGAAATTTAACGCTGTAGCAGAACATTACTTGGTGGTATGATGAGCTGTCCCCCACCACATTCCCCTACACCCTGCCAATGTGCACAATGTAATTGGGTGCAGAATTCTCAACCTGTCTCAATCCACCCACCATTTCAAATGGGTGCATTTCATTTTATGTAAATGACCCCTTAAAGTTGGTGTATATATATACATATATATATATGTATATATATATTATGATCTCTGTTCTTATAAGTATAAAATTAAATTGAGAACTGATTTATTACAAAATTAAGAGAGATCATAATTTACAGTGGTATTATGGGTAAGTATTTGGTTTTGCCAGATTTGGGGGGAATTTTCAGTTTTTTCCATTTAATTGAACCTGAGTTATTATTAGATAAACCCTTATTAATATATTAATATAACATCATATATTTAAACAAAATTAATATATTTCAGAAAATTTAGCTAAGTACAGAATGAAGACAAATTTCAATTGCTTGTCAGACTTTTTACATTCAGTTCAGTTTAGATAAGTTGCTCAGTCATGTCCGACTGAGCATGACCCCATGGATTGTAGCCCAACAAGGCTTCCCTGTCCATCACCAACTCCCAGAGTTTATGCAAACTCATGTCAATTGAGTCAGTGATGCCATCCAACCATCTCATCCTCTGCCATCCCCTTCTCCTCCTGCCTTCAATATTTCCCAGAATCAGAGTCTTTTCCAAGGAGTCAGTTCTTCATATCAGGTGGCCAAAGTATAGGAGTTTCAGCTTCAGGGTCAGTCCTTCCAATGAATATTCAGGACTGATTTCCTTTAGGATTGACTGGTTTGATCTCCTTGCAGTCCAAGGGACTCTCAAGAGTCTTCTCCAACTCCACAGTTCAGAAGCATCAATTCTTCAGTGCTCAGCTTTCTTTATAACCCAACTCTAACATCCATACGTGAATATTGGAAAAACCATAGCCTTGACTAGATGGAGCTTTGTTGGCAAAGTAATGTCTCTGCTTTTTAATATGCTGTCTAGTTTGGTCATAACTTTTCTTCTAAGGAGTAAGCATCTTTTAATTTCAAACTGCAATCACCACCATCACCACCTGCAGTGATTTTGGAGCACCCCAAAATAAAGTCTGACACTGTTTCCATTGTTTCCCCATCTATTTGCCATAAAATGATGGGACCAGATGCCATGATCTTCGTTTTCTGAATGTTGAGCTTTAAGCCAACTTTTTCACTCTCCTCTTTCACTTTCATCAAGAGAATCTTTAGTTCACATTAAGTATGAAGAAAAATATGTTTAGGAAATCATTTGGCATTTCTGAAGACATTAAGTAAGGAAATGCTTGAAATTTAGTGAAGGAATTTATTAAGTTTGAAATGGATGGTTACTTCAAAATTGGGCAGGTAAAAGAATATAAAAAGATGGCTGGATGGCATCACTGACTCATTGGACATGAATTTGAGCAAGATCTGGGAGCTGGTGATGGACAGAGAAGCCTGCTGTGCTGTAATCAATGGGGTTGCAAGAGTCAGACATGACTGAGCAACTGAACTGAAACTGAAAAGAAGACAAAAGTAAATTCACAGAAATTAATAGCAGTTCTTGATGACTTTGGGATATTGAAAATGGAGGGAAATTTAATATAATTTTATGTTTGCAAGTATGACTATAATAGTTATAATGACATAGAAAAAGTCATCTGAATTTATATCAGGGTGGTTGGCTTATGATCATTAGCTACCGGTCTAGTATTATGTGAACATATATTATATATCAGAATATATAATTATATCAACATATATTAATAACATTTATTTAAATAATATGCATTGAAGTTGAGTAGAAAAAAGCTCTCATGTCATAAATTCTAAAACTGAGGTAGAGACTACTTATGTGCTCATGGTCATTAAAGAGTGAGAGTGGGTTAATAATGATAATATTCTTTTTCATATTAACCTTCTACCATGTAAAATTTGTGAGGGCAGGGACTTTGTCCCATCCAGTACTAGAAGAACACCTGGAACTCAAGCATGCTGCACATGTATGTTAAATGTGTGAGTACATCAACTCTAGTGAAATGGCAACTCACTCCAGTGTTCTTGCCTGGAGAATCCCAGGGACAGAGGAGCCTGGTGGGCTGCTGTCTACGGGGTCGCACAGAGTCGGACACGACTGAAGCAACTTAGCAGCAACAGCAGCAGCAGTGAATTGCCTCAAATAGTTCACCCAAACACCACACATATTGAACATTTGAATTGCATTAAGGCAACAGTACATTATAAGAATACCCTGGTAAACTTCAGTTGCTGAGGTTGTTAAGGCAAAATGATTGCCCTCAAGAAGTAAGAACCTAGAGGGGACTTCATTTTACCCCAGCATAATATTATCCTGCTCTGACCTCCCACACCATTCCTACACTCTCTACTTCTCCCCCTTTATCCTAATCCCTAGAGGACCAAGGAAGAATGGATTTGGTAGGGATTGAAGACTAGATAGCAAATCACGTTCCCACTGGAAGTAGAGTTGGCTTTCTTTTCCATTTCTATAGAACATTCCATTTTATTCCACATTGTCTTTATATGTCAGACTTTTTGGTATACATTGAATTAAATCACTAAAAAATTAAAATGATTCTTCAGAGAATATGGGAGAGTTTTAAAATCTTCATTTACTTGATGACATCTCTCAATGTCAGTTTTCCATGAAGCATTTGATCAATTTTCAACACAGACACAGCATCAACACAGTGTCAAAGACTGTCTCTATCACAGCTGGCATTGCAATAGAGCTGTTCATTTCTTATGAAATTATGTTCCCTTTGTGACATAAGCAGAACATAAATAAATGTGTTGGAAGAAATTATTTTCATGATTTTAATATGCTCCATATATTCATGATAAGGGCCATGATCAAACATGTTTTCATTTGATAAACCCACTGAACAGATGATCTATAATTCTTTTGGATGCAAAAATCTAAGCAATATTTAAAAATCATGAGCACCCACATCAGGATTGATACTGCGTAAGGTTACTCTAATTTTCCTGTGAAGTCCAGGTGCTGTAACAATTATGGCTCATTATGTTGTCAAAGAAAGACCTGTATTCAGTAACTATTTCCAACTCAAGACAGACTGTGCTGATGCCAACGGGCTTTTCAATAACCTGTGACAATCCAGCCTGCAGAGGTTAGAATTTAGCCTCTACACTGTCATCTTTTTGTCTCAGTTCCTAAATCATCTGGCTTATTTGCAGAGATCACAGATAAATCCCTTGTTCACGTTCATTCTTGACAAGTTCTTCCTCTCAGTTCTCAGTATAATAAACATGATTTTCTAATGATTATCTTCTTCAGATTACTTATGGCTTTCATCTAGCACAGTACATGAAGGCAGAGGAGAAGGCAATCCAAACAGAACATGCAGCTTTTAACTTAGCTTCCATGGAGGGAGCAAGAGGTCTTTCACTGAGAATATTTCCTTCATCTCCTTGGCTGTGCACCTTGTCCTTTTCTGGTCGTCTCTTGTGACCTTGTTTATATAGAGTGACTCTGGTGCCTGTTCCTCTTCTAGATTATGATCAGCCAGAAACCAGAGAATATTTGCATGATACTCAGTAATTCATATGTTTCTGATAAAAGCGTAATATATATCCTGTTTTAGAAATACAAATAAAATGACTGAATCATTACATTTTCTGATCTGTCATGCAAGAATTTAAATGTAAGATTGTCATTTAAACTTACAAAACTGCTTTGTTTAAAAATACATTTCTTTTCTCCAATTTGAAAATAAAATGCCATAAAAGCTTAAAAGCAATGGTTCATTGGTTGTTATATGAGAAATTTTTTAAGAAAAGGAATCAAAAAAGTGTTTAGATTATTTGGATTAAAATTCAGTATATTTGTTGCCAATCTGAAAAAGGGTACTTGAAGAAAGAAAAAGGATGAGTGTTTCCCTTAATTTACTCCTGCTTTCTGATACAAATATTTTATATTTGGATATCTAAAGAGGTCTTGAGTTGAGATAACTGAAATGTGAAAAAGTGCATAAAAAGAAAATCATGGCTCTTCAAATGAAATAAGCCACAAAGTCACCATCTTTATCATTAAAACTATTATCACACCAGACTTATAAAAATATGACAGTGATGATGTTAATGAAGGAGAAAGAGATGGAGAAGCAGCAGCTGTATTGTGAACATTATTTTATATCTTGATAATGCCATTTTTAAAAATCAGCTCTTCAGTGGAAATGTTGGGGAACAAGCTTTTTAAAAGATCTGTCTGGCATGAATAGTCCCAGCAACTATTGTATAAATATATACAATATATTGGTATATTGGTATATATGACTCAGATGGTAAAAAAGCTGCCTGCAATGTGGGAGAATTGAGTTTTTTCCCTGATTGGAAAGATCCCCTAGAGAAGGGAATGGCAACCCACTTCAGTATTCTTGCTTGGAGAATTCAATGGACAGAGGAGCCTGGTTGGCTAGAGTCCATGGGGCCACAGAGAGTTGGACACGACTGAGAGACTCACAATTTCCCTTTTCACTTCATAGTGAATATACGAATATTTATACATATATATAAACATACTATATATACATACGCATATAAGTATAATGTAAGTGTACATATATTACTATATTTAATCCATTTAGATTTTGTAGTGCTTCTGTTTAAAAGACGATAAGATCCACTTTGGGATAAAAGGTAAATACATTTGATTCATTGAATACAACATGCCCAAATGAAAGAAATACCAAAGGGGTAGGTAGCCAAAACCTTTAATGGCAAAATACTCTGAGCACATAGAATTTTCTTTTTCTTGCTGCAAGAAATTACATTGTTGATTACTTATCACAACGAAGAGGAAAACTAGGATAATTAAATTAATATATTTGCTCATAAACTTTAGTGCATTTGATGATGTATAAGGCTCTAACTAGCTCAATAACCAAATCGGAAATGTTTTCAAGCAAAAATCATTTTGCACATTTGTAAGTGGCTATGATATCTGTACAAATGAAACAACATCCTTGGTAATAGATAACTCAACTTTACATATGCACTCCTATTATCCATGACTGTAGCCTTCTGAATACAGACATATTATGTTCTTACTTAGTTCAAAAATGCTATGAGAACCTAATACTTTGCATAAAATGAATCTAAAAATATTCCAGGCCCTATATGCATGCTCGGTTGCTCAGTTGACTGTAGCCCACCAGGCTCTCCTGTTCATGGAATTTTTCAGGTAAGAATACTGGAGTGGGTTGCCATTTCTTCTTGCAGGGGATCTTCAAAATCCAGGGATCGAACTCATGTCTCCTGCATTGCAGGAGGATTCCTTACTGTCTGAGCCAACAGGAAACCTTATTAGTGATCAAATGTTTCAATACTAATGATTTATACTCTTAGTATTTAGTTTTGATCCATATTAAAAGTTGCTGAGGGAACTTCCCTGGCAGTCCAGTGGTTAAGACCTCGCCTTCCAAAGCCAGGGTAGAAGTGTGGATTCAATCTCTGGTTGGAGAGCTAAGATCCTACATGTACCCTGGCCAAAAAAACAAAACATAAAACAGAAGCAAAATTTTAACAAATTCAATAAAGATTGCAATCATGATCCACACCAAAAAAATCCTAAAAAATAAAGTTGTTGGGCCTAGGAGAGGTGATATATTTAACTTTATCAGTCATTCATACTTAACATGAATCAGTTTTTTATCATGCTCTGCCCTGAGAATTATAAACAGGAGATAGGAGAGAGGATAGTTCCAAGGAGCTAAGTGCCTGAGATTGGAGGGGAGGCCACCACAGGGGAGGAGAGAATAGGAAACTAACTTTGTTTATTTCACTGCTATTTAATCTGTGCTGTAAAGCAAGGAAGGACACTGATTCACTCTTTAAACCAGGCAAACTGGCATTATGTTCTGAGGCACGTGGACATTATTGACAATGTCTGGTTGACATTTTAGTTCCTTTCTTTGACATTTGTCTTTGTTAGGCTTGAAAAAGGTATCATTATCTTCAATGTTCTTCCCCACCCTCAATCCCTGCCCCCATTCTACAATGCATAGTGAAATAAAAAAAAGATCTATGCTTGATCTTTTCTTGACTCCAGTTTCTTCAGGAATAGTACATGTGAATGTACAATTGTTGTGAATGGCGTTAAATTTATAATGTGATTTCTTTATCTATTCATTTGCCAGATAATAGAGAAAGAACTGGTGGAGCTGAGGTCAAATCGACATATACAGAAGATATGTGATTTCAGAGCTGGAGACAGCTCCACACACATGGGTTGACTGTCACAGCTACAGAACTGTCATCCCCATCATGCTTAGGCATATTAAACGGCACGACACTTCAGCAGGGCATGTCAATTCACTGAAGAATGATAAAGACTAAGCTGCACGCATGCTAATCTGGAAAGTGTTAGAAAACTGCCTTGTAGCCTATGATTCTAGTTTGAAAAATGACATTGTCCAGCCTGTCGTCATAACAAGGGAAAAGACTTGTTTACAAAATGGCAAGCTTTAGGTGGAAATTTCTGACTTCTTACTCCTGGTTTTTTTATTAAGTAGGAATCAAGACAATGGGATTTAAGGATGCAACATGTACATCTCATACAGAGGTGGAATAAAAATGAGCAACGAGGGCATATCTGAGAAACATAACCAGTCTAGAATTCAAGATATCAAGAAACATGATGATTCCAAAATTAAGCAATCTAATAGTGAGCAATAAACAACAGAAGTCAGCAATAGCTGAGCAAATGAAAAACACAGATGTAAGGGAATCTTACTTTTCTTGATTTTTAGAAGTAAAAACCATTTATTTCTCTCAGGAAATAAATTAAAATTTTAAAAGCCATAATTAATATTCACATCTCTTAAATTGAGTTTTTTTTAAAGAGGAAATGGTTGTTTCTAAGAATTTCATTATCTGATTATAGCTTAAGTTGATTTATAGCATTTTCTTATTTACACAGGTATGGGTCCAAATTAGATTCAATGGCAAAAATCTGATACCATTCAGAGATAGAATTTGAACACAGATTCAGTGATGCAAGACCAATGGGAAAATAATGGTGCTTCCCCCATATTGGTACAATGCTGCTTACTATTAAATGTGAAGAATTAGGCAAGTCTATCAAACACATTTTAGAATTGTACATATGATACAGTCAGCTATACTCATTTCTTGAGAATTAATAATGAAAATATACATTATTATACATTATAGTTTCAGGAAATGAGTATAGCTGATCATATCATGTGTACAGTGACTTTTGATAGGTCACATTCCCCCAGCGAATTCATGATTTTACCTTTAATGATTTCAATTTATTTTGTAGGCAAACAGTCCATTAAAAAACTGCTATGCTATTTTTTAATTACACATTTTCATTCTTGGTTTTTGAACCAGGGCTTGGCCAGCAAATCGAGTGACTTTGATCAAAGTCTTTGGAAAATGTAATGTTTTAAGGACATGTTTAATTGGATCACAGTTTGAAGTGGTAGCAAAGTGAGTTTGCCCTTTGTCATAAGGTACCTAGGAATCCTGATCTATATTCCTGATTGCTATTGATTTTTCTAGATTTCATTATAAAATCAATAACTGTTGCACAGGGTAAAATAGTTTACAAGGGTTGCAACATACTGTGGACTTCTGAAAACATACTGAGCTCTGTGAGCCACCCAGGCAGCCAATTAGGAGAAAACATCTATTAGGTAAAAACAGGGCAGTGCCATTGACTGCTATTGATTTTCTTAGCCCTGTGAAAAGACAATCAATTAGATAAAGAAGGCTAATGTTACAGCTGCAATTTAATAACCCCTAAAAAAAGAAGGAGGGCTATTGATTCCTGACATGGAATGTTGAGGCTTATTGAAATATACTGAACTTCACCTGTCTTTTAATCAGGCCTGCAGAGAGGAAAGGAAGCCAGCCTTTCCTGCCTTGTGGTAGAGAATCCCAATTATGAAAGAGCCTTGGTGAGGCCAGACCTAAGAGATGCAAATGAAACAGAACTTTAGAAGAAACACAAGCCCGGATTGAATACGAAATCATGGAAGCTATTGACAGAAACTGTCTTGGTGAAGGTTGTTTCTTTTTCCGCACAGAGCTCACCAGAGTACCACCTGTCATTTTCAAAAGCAAAGTCAGTTTTGCCAACCAGCCGTGAATGACAAATAAAGCTTTATATGAAACACAAGGGCATATTATGTGCTATTGTGAGTTCTGCTAAGTGCTAATTTATCTGGCTTGTTCTCTTCAGCAAACACAGGCACAGACACATGAAATAATCCATCTAATTATGTAGCTATTTAGGAGAAAACCAAAGCAAGGTGTTTTTGTGTGTTGCAGAAGGTACATGATACAAGAAAGGTTTTCACAAAACCTAACACAGCTAATGAAAATAAATGAAATGCTGTAAGCTGTGACAATTTTAGAACAAATAAACTTTTGCCAGTTTTGGATTTAGGGAGTCCCAGCTGCTTTTCATAAATAGATGAGTACTTTCATTCACTTTTTTTATAGTCCCTAATTGGAAATGGCTAATAGGCCTCGTCCCTTTCAAGTATAAAATCTGGGCTAAAATACCTCATATAGATATTTTCTTTATGCTTTTCTTTTCTATTGCATGTATTTGATCCTTTCTCCCTCATTATATATATGCCTTTTTACCAGCAGACAGCTGCTATTCACAATAATTGCTAGGGCAGTCAATTATACTTTAAATAGACCTACTTGAGGACAAATGGTGGTCTAAATTGTACTGTAGGCATACCATACACAAAGACTATGTCATTTCTAGTATCTGAAATATTCTAAATATTCCTGAGCCCTGATATAGTTTATATATCTTAGCATGTCAAAGACATTCCCCCAAATATTTCCTGAATACAGTATCCTATTCTGTAAGTCATTACTTAATTACTTAAATTTCTATTTATGAACAGAATATATTGTGCTAATTCCCTCTTGTGTATTTAGATAGCATAAATCTGTGTGGGAGGGAATCTATTTTATTAGTATTTCCTTTTTGTTTAAATCCATGTAAATTCAATATGCAGGTATGCTTCTAGTCATTAACATGGATGTTTAAAATAAGTTCTCGAAAGGGTGTATTTTCCTTAGGAATTATACATTTGTAAAAAACAAAAAACTTTATTGATTTGGATAAAGAATTAAATTTCAGAATGTAATCACAATCACACACACAATCACAATGTGATTACAATCAAATGTGTGTAAAATATATGTCTTGTTACAATCGTACTTTACATACATAGCATTTGTATTATAAATACTACTAGAAGCAGGTCACAAGGGAGACCATTGGGCTTCTGTATGTAACAATATAACATTGGAATAATAGTCAACACATTATTCACTGGCAAGGAGACTACAATTTCTGAAAATCTAAAATACAATGTTATAGATAAACCACAGTAATGATATTTTTATAATCAAAATTTCTGCTTATGAAACTGTTTATCTAATTTAAAAATTAAAAATATAATTTATCTTGCCTCTTGGAACATCATACCAAAATGTCACGTATTCTTTCATTGGTTTTCAGTTGCAAAACAAGAGATATAGGTCATTTATTCTCAAAAGTGTATGCTGCTATTGAGTTTATAAAATATATCTTTTTCTCATCAATTTCCTGTGTGTTTGGAGTAAAATGTCACACCTCCTAGGTATCTTGGATGAATGGGTTCTGAATTGTACTTTGACCTTAAAGGTTGAAGATAGCTCTCCTGCCGTTAGATAAAGCATAAGTGAATATTATATATATATGTATATATATATATAATGTAAATAAAATCTAAGTTATAAAAGGGTAAGAGTCTATAAAAGAAGGGTAATGAAAGTGCATATTTAAATATCAATGAATGAGCTTTTCGACAGTTACACCTCTATTAGAAATATTGAAGAAGCATTTAGCTGTCCAAAAGGCAATACAAGAGCCCTTCACTCAGATATTATCCCTCAATATTCTAAGACTGCAAAAATAAAAACTTCACTTTAAATCCCATGGTGAGAGTAGCAACAAAGTCAAGTAACATTTTCCAAACCTCAAAAAGTGTTTTATGAATGAGGGAGTGTAAATGAATTAAAAAGATTTTTGATGGGGATGGTAGAGGACGTTGGGCATCGAGGTGCACTAGTGGTCAAAACCTGCCTGCCAGTGGGTAAGAGACATTGGTTCAATCTCTGGGTCTGGAGAATCCCCTAAAGGAGGGCATGGCAACCCTCTCCAGTATTCTTGCCTGGGAAATCCCTGACAGAGGAGCCTGGCAGGCTAGAACCCATGGGGTCGCAAAAGAGGTGGACGTGACTCAGTGACTAAATAGCAGTTAATGGTATAGTTGCTTAAAAATTTTGAAGGATTTAACTTATGAATGCACATTTTTAAAAATTTCCTTATTCCAGTAGCATAGGGTAATATATATTTTAAAGTGAGAATTTAATAAACATATGCAAATACCCTCCCCTTCTACCCAGAGTGTGTGTGTGTATGCTTTGAATGTGCAAAGTGTGACTGAAATTTGGTTGATTTGAAATGATTATTTTATTTGAAATGGAATGGAATTAACATTTACTGTAGGACTTCCCTGATGGCCCAGTGGTTAAGAATCCACCTGCCAATGCAGGGAACACTGGTTGATCCCTGGTCTGAGAAGGTTATGCATGCCATGGGGCAACTAAGCCCATGTGCCACAACTATTAAACCTGTGCCCTAGAGCCTGCGAACCACAGCTTCTGAGCCCACCTGCTGCAACTACTGAAGTCTGTACACTGTAGAGCTGTGCTCTGCAACAAGAGAAGCCACCACAGTGAGAAGCTCATGCACTGCAACTTTCTCAGGGAATAGCATCTGCTCACCACAACTAGAGAAATCCCACGCACAGCACTGACGACCCAGTGCAGCCAAAAATAAATTAGTTAATTAAATTAAAAATGTTTAAAACCTACTGTAAACTTCACCTGGTGGAAGACTTTTGAGCTAGAATTGATTAGACTATTTTAATTCTGCTTTTATTATACAACTGGGGCAAATGGAGGCAAATCTGTCAACATTTATCTCCTTCTTTGTATGCAAATTACATGACTAATGTGAAAATATGTTTCCATCACAAAAATGATAAGATATAGGATTCCAAATCAATAGATAAGTCTCTTAAAATGGTTAGCATAAGAAATTGAATGATGAATCCTCTCTTTAGGAGTGTTACTTTTACTAGCCCTTGCTATTTTGATTTTAAGAGATAATAGTTTAAATCAGAGGTTCTCAACAGAGAATAATGTTCTGTAATTTTGATCAATGGATGACTCTGGAAACACTTTGGTTGTCATGATTAGGGAACAGAGGGCTCCTGAGCTCTAGTGGTTAGAGACCATATCTAGCAATGCACAGGATAATACCATAAAACAAAGAACTATTCAGCCCAAAGTGTCCTTAGCACTGCTGTTGAGAAACCCTAGTTTAGAAGTATGACCTTTGCTTTCATTGTCTTGTGCATCATTTTGCTTTCATTTTCATATGTGTCATATGCATATTGGACATGTGTATACGCTGAAGATCAAATAGAAACACTCCAAAATTCTGTATATATTAAATCCTTTATTACTGGTACAATGGAGGGCTGAACGTTGTCTTGAGGATGCCATAATTTCTTTTGGGGATGAACTCTTTCTTCAGTCCCACATAGGCACTGCATGGGAATCCAGATGTATAATTTTTAGGAAATTATTGTGTTAATTTTTTCCTTACTACATTAATTGAAGAGCATGAAAAAAGATATTGACAAGTGAATTTGTTAATTCATTATCCACAATTATTTTATAAGAGTTTTGCTCTAGACACAGAATTCCATTATAACATGCTTACCTAGATTGTTTAGTCACTAAGTCATGTCCGACTCTTGAAACCCCATGGAATGTAGCCTGCCAGGGTCCTCTCTCCATGGGATTTCCCAGAATACTGGAGTGGGTTGCCATTTTCTTCTCCAGGGAAATCTTCCCTACCAAGGATTCGAACCCAGTTCTCCTGCACTGCAGGCAGATTCTTTACCGACTGAGCTACTAGAGAAACCCATAATTACCTTGGTATACGTGAAATTTCCATCATCTCCAAAACTGATATTCATGCCCTAAGCATTACATTTTCATTTACATAACAAATGACTGCCCTGTAGAACAAAGAGCTACAAAATTATGTGCGTATATCTGAATTCAGAACCGTTTTGCAGATATGGAAAGAAAACACATTTGAAAGAATCTCATTTTCTTTATTCTAAGACTCTTACACATTCTGTTTTTTAACTGTTGTTAATTTGGTAAGAATTGTGCTTTTGGACCAACAGGATGACAGGCTAAATGTTGAGACTTCAAATTTTACAGCTAAACTCTACAGCGTCCCGCTTCAGTGCTTCATTTTGTTGTCACCTCCTTTTACAGAGATACAAATTCTTTTTCTTTTTCCTTTCTAATTGTATTGCCTTTATTCAATTTGAAAATATGGTTACTTTCTTCATATTCTTCTTAGTTCTGCTTTGTTTTTTAATTGAAGTATGCCGTTGCTGCTAAGTCGCTTCAGTCCTGTCCAACTCTGTGCGACCCCATAGACAGCAGCCCACCAGGCTTCTCCATCCCTGGGATTCTCCAGGCAAGAACACTGGAAAGGGTTGCCATTTCCTGCTCCAATTGAAGTATAGTTGATTTATAATGTTGGAGACAGAGGATCTTGGTCTATCACTTCATTATTAAAATTTAAGATGAATAACAAAGTTAGTGGGACTCGTTTTTTAAAATTTGGTATTCAAAGTTTGTAAATTATCCTCAAAAGTTTCATTTTTAATGCTTGAATTGTAGAATAACATTGAAAATCTATATAGCTTAATAAAAATTAAAATATTTGTACTTGTCTGAATCCATATAACTGGAAAAATTAGATATTAACTTGTGGTTGAGGACATGTAAAATTTTGAAGCAACATTTATCAGCTCATCTACCCATGACTTTCCACTTAACCCTATACCGAACATTTATTCAAAATAATTAATAATGTTTATCATCAGTTCAGTTCAATTCAGTCGGTCAGTCGTGTCCAACTCCTTGCAGCCCCGTAGACTGCAGCATGCCAGGCTTCCCTGTCCATCACCAGCTCCCAGAGTTTGCTCAAACTCATGTCCATTGAGTCAGTGATGCCATCCAACCACCTCTGTTGTCCGCCTCTCCTCCTGCCTTCAATATTTCCCAGCATCAGGGTCTTTTCTAATGAGTTGGCTCTTTGTATCAGGTGGCCAAAATATTGGAGTTTCAGCTTTAGCATCAGTCATTCCAGTGAATATTCAGGACGATTTCCTTTAGGATGGACTGGTTGGATCTCCTTGCAGTCCAAGGGACTCTCAAGAGTCTTCTCCAACTCCACAGTTCAAAAGCATCAATTCCATGGTGCTCAGCTTGCTTTACAGTCCAACTCTCACATCCATACATGACTGATGCTGAAGCTGAAGTTCAAATACTTTGGCCACCTGTTGAGAAGAACTGACTCACTGCGAAAGACCATTATCCTGGGAAAGATTGTGGGCAAGAGGAAATGGAGGAGGCAGAGGATGAGATAGTTAGATAACATTACCGACTCAACAGACATGAGTTTGAGCAAACTCAAGGAGATAGTGAAGGACAGGGAAGCCTGGTATGCTGCAGTTCATGGGGTTGCAGGGAGTTGGACACAACTTAGGGACTGAATAACAGCAAATTATTTTTCAAAATGAACAAAGAACCCTTAAAATTCAAAAGTAAAAATAAAAACAATTCAAGTAAAAAGTGGGCCAAATATCTGAACAGGTACCTCACCAAAGAAGATATAGTGATATCAAATAAGCATCTGAAAAGATACTCTACATTGTATATAATCAGGAAACTGCAAATTAAGATAACAATGAGATAGGACTGCATTCCTATTGCTGTTGTCATTTCTATTAGAACGGTTAAAATTTAGAGCTCTGACAACACCACACGTTAGGAAGTGTGTGAAGCAACAGGAATTCTCACTCACTCCTGGCGGAAATGTAAAATGATGGAACACTTTTGTTAAAGTGCTTGGTAGTTTCTTATAAAACTAATCACACTCTGAACATATGAAACGGAAGTGGCACCTTTTGGTGTTTACCCAAAGGAGTTGAAACTTACCCCTACAGAAATCTGTACATGGATATCTATAGCTCCTTTATTCATAATTGCCAAAACTAGGAAGAAAATAAGAGTCTTTCCCTAGGTAAGTGCATAAACAAACTGTGGTACATCCAGCCAATGGAATATCATTCTTCACTCACAGCAAATGAGCTATCAAGTTATAAATTGACACGGAGTAAACTTAGATGCAAATTACTTACTGAAGGAAGCCAATCTTAAAATGCTACATACTGTTTATGATTCAAAATATATGACATTCTGGAAAAAGAAGGACATCGCTGGTGGCTCAGATGGTAAAGAATCTGCCTGCAATGGAGGAAATGCAAGTTCGATCCCTGGCTTGGGATCCCTGGAGAAGGAAATGGCAACCCACTCCAGTATTTCTGCTTGGAGAATTCCGTGGACAGAGGAGCCTGATGGGCTACAGTCCTTGGGGTTGCAAAGAGGTGGACACAATTGAGCAACTAACACACACACATGAAGAGAGTTAAAAAACATTGGTTGCCAGAGATTAGAGGGGAGAGGGAGACTATGTGAAGCACACAGGATATTTCGGGCAGAGAAAGTATTCTATACGGTACATGTAATGGTGATTATACATGTGTACGTTTGTACAAGCCCATTGAATTAACAACACCAAGAATGAACCCTAATGTAAATTATGGACTTAGGGTGACAATGACACGTCTGCGTACCTTCATCACATGAAATAATGTACCATTCTGGTGAGGGATATTGATAATAGGGGAGGCTGTGCCTGGGCAGAACAGTGTGTATGAAAAATCTTTGTAAAACCCACTCAATGTTGCTGTAGACCAAAACTCTCTAAAAGATAGAGAGTATTAAGGCAAACAATAATGACAGCATCAAATGCTATCAAGAAGGCAGGAAAAAATGAATCACTTAAATATCACTGGTAGGAATGAAAAATGTTATATCCAGTTTTGGAAAGAATATTATAGTTCCTTATTTATATACACTTCCTTATGATACCACCCAGAAATTGCACACTTAATCATTTATCTCAAAGATAAGACAACACAGAAATCTGCACATGAATATTCAGAGTGGCTTTATTCATATAGTAAAAACTTTAAACCATCAATTCCATCAATATGTGAATGGTTAAACAAAATTATATACATTCCTATCATGAAATATACTATTTAGCGATATAAAGGAATGAACTATTGATAGAACAACTTTCATAGATTTCAAGGGAATTTTGCTGAATGAAAAATAAGGCCAATACCACATGAATGATATACCAAAAAACCAATACAAATAGAGTTGACCCTTGAATAAAACAGGGTTGTTTTTCTACCCATTGGAAAATCCACATATAACTTATAGTCAGACCTCCCTATGCACCAGTTTCTCCATATCTGAGCTTCTGTATAAAGGTTCCTTATCTGTGGATTCCACTAGCTTCAGATGGTATAATACTGTTGTATTTATTACTGAAAAAAAAGTCTGTGTTATGGGTGGCGGTTCATGCAGTTCAAATCCATGTTGTTAAAGAATCAACTGTAAATCACGTAAATAATTTCATTTATGTGGCAACCTTGAAATGACAAAAGAATAAAGATAGAAAATAGCTTAATGGTTGCCAGTAGTTTGGAATGAATGGAGGGATAGGGGTGATTGTAGCTACTTATGATGGAACTGTTCTATATCTTGACTACAGTGGTAGTCACACAAATGTACATATATGATAACAGTGCATAGAACTAAATACACATACACACACACCAACACACACTCAAATGAGTACATATAAAGCTGGTGATATGGGACTAAAGTTACCAGGTAATATCTACGTCAGTGTCCTAGTTTTGATATTGATATCATGTGTTTGTTATTCCAAAGTAAAAATTGCTAGTAGAGTGGAGGAAGAACTAGGATATTAACCAAAAGCTGTTTCAGTTCAGTTCAGTTCAGTCACTCAGTCGTGTCCGACTCTGCGACCCCATGAATTGCAGCATGCCAGGCCTCCCTGTCCATCACCAACTCCCGGAGTTCACTCAAATCCATGTCCATCAAGTTGGTGATGCCATCCAACCATCTCACCCTCTGTTATCCTCTTCTCCTCCTGCCCGCAATCTTTCCCAGCATCAGGGTCTTTTCAAATGAGTCAGCTCTTCGCATCAGGTGGCCAAAATATTGGAGTTTCAGCTTCAACATCAGTCCTTCCAATGAACACCTAGGAATGATTTCAAAAGTACAAATGCCATTAACAAACCTTTTGTAAGTTTTGAAAGAGATTTTTGAAGAATCAAAACAAAAACATTAAAAATGATACATATAAAGAATAAAAAATAAAACTTGCATAGTTAAATGTATAAAATAATGTGTGAAACACTACAACAATGAATTTGCATTAATATAGGACTATATTTCTCAAAATGTGCAATTTGGAGTGTGATAATTGTAGGGGCTTTTGTGTATATGTGTGTGTTTTAAGACTTTTCTATGTATTGGATGGTGTTCATCATACTTGCAATCCATCATTAATATCTAGTGGGTCTACTTAGTCATTATAAAAGTTAAAAACACCTGTACACATTTTCAAATATCCTCCAGAGGTGTCCAATTTGACAATCATCAAACTAGACTGTCTCTTTCCAAAAAATTGAGTGATCAAAATTTCTTGAAGAAATAGGGAGAAAATGATTGTGTCTGTCTTTTTGACGATATTGAAAGAACAGTCAAGTGTATACATCTTACAAGGGTGCCAGGACAAATATATTTTACTGGTGAGTTTTAGCAAACTTTGGAAAAAAAGATATAATTCTATTATTATTGAAATATTACTCATCCAGGAAAACAGATGGAACTATCTTTTGACTTTTTGACTGGCTGGCAATCTGTAGAGGTAAGTATGATATTTTAAAGAGTAATGCAAATTGTGAATATCAGTACAAATTTCACAAATAAAATATAGTAACTAATATTTATCATTGCATAAAATAATGAACTATAATAACCAAATGCAGTTTATCTTAGGTCAAGAATGTAGAAATGCTTCAATATTTAAAAACCAGTAAATGATTTTAAATATTAAAAACTGAATGAGGTGAAATGCATTATTGTTTTAATAGATGTCTACATGTAATTGGAGAAAGTAAAACTATCTTTAGACTTGAATGAAAAATAAAAATAGAATAAACCAAATGATTAAATTTTGTTATAAAATATTATTGTTATTAAAATCATAATATGCTATGATATAAAATAGTTTATGGTTCTTTATTATACAAAATACTCTAATATTTTAAAAATTTCTGAAATTTAAAACCTACAAGTAAATAATCTAAAATTTCCTTATTTATTTTACTACTCTTAAATTATAATTAGCTTATTGTAATTAGTAAATTAGTAAAATTCACCTATCTCTATATATATTTATCCAAAATATGTGTGGCTTATACAAATGGACCCTTAAGAAATAAATATGCAGTTTATTTTATTTTATTTTTTATAATTTTATTTTATTTTTAAACTTTACATAATTGTATTAGTTTTGCCAAATATCAAAATGAATCCATCACAGGTATACATGTGCTCCCCATCCTGAACCCTCCTCCCTCCTCCCTCCCCATACCATCCCTCTGGGTCGTCCCAGTGCACCAGCCCCAAGCATCCAGTATCGTGCATTGAACCTGGACAGGTTTCTCGTTTCATACATGATATTTTACATGTTTCAATGCCATTCTCCCAAATCTTCCCACCCTCTCCCTCTCCCACAGAGTCCATAAGATTGTTCCATACATCAGTGTCTCTTTTGCTGTCTCGTACACAGGGTTATTGTTATCATCTTTCTAAATTCCATATATATGCGTTAGTATACTGTATTGGTGTTTTTCCTTCTGGCTTACTTCACTCTGTATAATAGGCTCCAGTTTCATCCACCTCATTAGAACTGATTCAAATGAATTCTTTTTAATGGCTGAGTAATACTCCATTGTGTATATGTACCACTGCTTTCTTATCCATTCATCTGCTGATGGACATCCAGGTTGCTTCCATGTCCTGGCTATTACAAACAGTGCTGCAATGAACATGGGGTACACGTGTCTCTTTCCCTTCTGGTTTCCTCAGTGTGTATGCCCAGCAGTGGGACTGCTGGATCATAAGGCAGTTCTATTTCCAGTTTTTTAAGGAATCTCATTTTAAAAACACATTGTGCAACCTTTATATTTTTCTTTATTTCCTCTTCTCTACACCTTTACTCAGTCTTGAAAGAGATGATATTGAGAGCTTTCTCCTTCCCAAGCCCATCCCTAAATACATAAATAGAATTATAAAAATATAAATTGGTTCCTAGATAGAAAGATTTACCATTATCAAACTATTTTCTCCAAATTTATCTAAATTTAGTACAACCTGAATCAAAATCAAAAAAGAACTTTGCTTAAAATTTAACAAGCTTCATGTGGAAGGATAAAAGGGAAAAACTGATGAGACTTTTTTTTTTTTTTGATAAGGATAGTTAAAACTTTTCAAACTATATTACAAGTATTGACTATTAAGTCGTGGTATGGGCCCGGGAATAGATAAACACAGCAGGGGAAATGGTTGATGAATTGTAGTAATTAATATCCTGTGCAGCAGTAAAACTTAAAAAGATACAACCATATGTATGGAAAAGGAAATCTTTCATATAAATTTAGATAGTATAAAAAGTCACACAATGTCATATTATAATTAATATCTAATTCCCTTCAAAGACCACCAGAAAAACCTGCTGAGATCAAATTGAGTTCATTGGAAACTTGCTACTGACCAGATGCATTTCCTCACATGGAGTGCTCTAGTAGCTTAAGCATTCGGGTTTTAGAAACTTCTGTTGTAGAGAATTAGGTTATAGGGTAGTTTCAGGCCAGGATTATTAAACCCAGTGCTATACAAGCTGTTCTCATTTAGAAATTAACGACCAAGGGAAGTTGATTGGTTTAGTTGGAAAATGAGACTGGATATAAAAATGTATTTTATAGTGTGTCAAGATTCTTACTGTTCTGCAGCCTATAGAGCAAGCACAGAAGATCCAGCTGTGTATAGGATAGATACATATTCTGTTCTAGAAAATTCATAATTCCATTTGGTAATCAGAAAGAAAAGCAATCCTAAATAAAAACCCAGACCAAGAGAATTTTAGTACATTTCAAACACAATTGCTGTATCAAGGAAAAAGACCTAGTCTGTGACCCATTTTCCTTGTCAATGTAATAATGTCTTGGAAACATTTTGTCATAAGTGACATTAGTTCATAGCAGAACTGACATAAAATAGGATTCTTATTTAAAACACAGAAACATATAGGTATTGTCTTTTGGGGGGTTATTTCATCACTTATTTGAGATAGAAAGTTTGTGCTTATGTAAGACTGAAATGATTCTCAACCTTCCTATACTTTTTGTTTCATTCTATTTAACCAAGCATAATGGTAGAATTATACAATTTTCTACCTGGTAGAATTAAGCAATTTTTTCTTGCATTAAGTCTGTGAATTTTCTGATAAGTAAACCTATAAAACATTACCCCACTAGAAAATTTTATGGCAAACTTTAGATCAATGAATATTACTAAGCAAACTGAAGCAGACTCAAAGTGTAACTAACAACCAATACACAGATGCCAGGGATCTTTCACCTTCGAGCTTTCCTTTTCACACTCCCTCAATCCCCCCACCCCACCCACCTCATTCTCCTTAGTAGAGCCTGCTAATGTGAGGAGTGAGTGAATCCATCAGACTGTAAGGAAAACTAAAACTAAACCTGAAGAATTTTAACAAGGCTATGACCTGATGAATTTCAAAAGGCAGTTAAGAAAAAAATTCAGGGGCAGTGTGATCTTGAAACTAGAAACTACAGTAGAAAAGGTTACACGGTCAACTCTGTCCCTTGTTTGTCTCTCAATGGGGTCCAACTCTTTTGAGACCCCAAGGACTGTAGCCCACCAGGCTCCTCTGTCCATGGGATCCTCCAGACAAGAATACTGGAGGGGGTTGCCATTTCCTTCTCCAGGGACTCTGTCCCTTATGTCACTGATATATGTCAGAACTGAGTGAAAAAGATGCCAGTGCATATTTAAGGTCATGGAACCAGAAACATGAGTGAAAGTTGGAAAGTCCAGAGTGACAGATTCCTGCACTCAGCATGAATGCTCCATGGGCTACTCCTGTAGCCCACAAAATAAGGGGCCTTTGTTGCTCAGTCTCTCAGTTGTGTCTGACTCTTTGCTACCCTATGGACTACAGCACACCAGGCTTCTCTGTCCTTCACCATCTCCTTGAGTTTGCTCAAACTCATGTCCATTGAGTCAATAATGCGATCCAACCAAGTTGTTCCCCATAGTTCCCTTCTTTTGTCTTCAATCTTTTCCAGCATCAGGGTCTTTTCCAATGAGTCAGCTCTTCACGTCAGGGGGCCAAACTATTGGAGCTCCAGCTTCAGCATCAGTCCTTCCAATGAATATTCAGGGTGATTTCTTTTAGGATTAACTGGTTGGATATCCTTGCTGTCCAAGAATATTTTCAAGATGGAGGAGTAGAAGGATGAAAGATGTGTGCTCATCTTCTCCTGTGAGAACACCAAAATTGAAAGTAGCTGCTGAACAATCTTCAAGAGGAGAATGTTGGAATCCACCAAAAAAGATACCCCATGACCAAGGGCAAAGGAGAAGCCACAACAAGATGGTAGGAAGGTGCAATCACATTTAAAATCAAATCTCATATCCACCATAGGTGCTCAGAGGGTGCAAACAAAACTTTGTGCACACCAGGACCCAGGGAAAGGAGCAATGACCCCCACAAGAGATTGAGCCAGACCTGCCTCTGTGTGTTTGAGAGTCTCCTATGGAGGTACGGGTCGGCAGTAACCAGCCGTGGGGACAGGCACTCTGTCTGCAGCAGTTACTGGAGGTGTGGTATATGGCATAAGTCCTTTTGGAGGAAGTTGCCATTAGCCATTCTGTAGAGCCACTGGGAAGGTGACTCACAAACTTTGATGGTTAGCATTACTTTTTATTTAAACACTTTAGGATTGATAGAGCAATAATCTTTCTCCTCTGATATGTAGGATCTCTGTAACATTGCTTGTGTCATGTTTGCTGACCTGGAGTGTCCATACTGACTCAGGTGCATGCACTGTATTTCATAAAATTTGAAAGATCCATCAGAAGAAGATATTTTTGAAAATAAATCTCAAAGGTAAGTCTCTCCTAACTCAAAAATTTGTATTTTTGCTTTTCTAGTGTCTGTCACAACGCCCCCTATAAAGAATACTAGTTTCTAAAATTCCAGTAGGAGAATTAAAATTTCCAAAGAATAATCCATAAAACTAAAATTTACTCCTTGAAATTGTCTGTGCAACATCTCATGTTGCTTATGCTATATTACTTAGTATAAGGAAGCCACATTTCTTGTTTTCAAAAACCAGATTGGTCTTCTCTCCACTCTGCAGTGGCAGTTAGAAGGATGCCTAAGCCTGGATCCCAGAACCAGTTACACCTTCACAAGGAATTTGGCTGAAAAGACCAAGAACACATCTTTCTTGAGTCAGGGAGGAGCAGCAAGGACTAGCTGGACAGCTTCAAGGTGGCCTCTGATGCAGGTTGCACACCAGCACAAAGTCCATGTGAGGTCTGCCATTAATTTGGATCGGTTTCTGGATCATTTTACTGAAAAGAAACTCAGTTTACGATGCATAGGGAATATTCAAGGGGTTAAAAAAAGTGTTGGTAAACGTACATATTTGATCACAAGTCATTTGTTCACAGAACCCATTCAGCCATCAGGAACTGCTTTTGGACGTAAGAGAAGTGGTTTCTCAGTGTTCCTGTAATCTGTGCTTCGACAGTTTGGCAGAGCAAATGTTTCGGCAGAGCAAAACATTTCCCAGAGAAAAACTGAATACATGGAAAAGGTTGTTCATTATGTGATAAAAATACAGAATTTGATTACTTCAGGGAAATTCAGGATTATGGGGACTTGCCTTTCACTATTATTTAATTACAGCTGGGAGCAGCAGAGTGACAGAGCATACTCATGGCCAGCTCTGAGACAATAATGTGGAAAAGCCAATTTATATCCTAATGTTAGACCTTTATGAACACAGGAGGTAACTTTTAGAATTAGGATTTCCACAAATATAAATGGAGATTAATTTCCTTTAAAGAAGAAACCACATGATTAAAAGCTTCCAAAAAATATATTGAAGTCCAACTGAGACTTGGAGTGCTCCCCAAAATGGAGAAATTTTCTATTATAAAGGATATTGTTTTGGCTACAACTTAGAAACTTAGAATTCTCATTGTTAGTGATTTTTTAAGAGTCTGTAATCAGTTTATTTTGGGCTGTGATCCAAGAGTTATTTGATGTTTTTAAATTACTAAGCAACTGAGACAGAAAAATTAATTTTCCGTATTATCTTTCCTACACATAGAAAATATGGTTTAAGCAATTTATTTCTTTATACTCACTTATGGTTTGGGGAGTTGTTTTAAAATAAATATTTGTATTTTATGGATGCTGGGAAAAGGGTGTGTAATTTGCTTATGTGGAACAAATATATAAATATGTGAACAGGCAAGGCTAATTTTCAGTCCTTAAACGAATGTGTATTGCTCCTTCCAATTCATTTATATTTACCCTACACTCATCAATTGGGCCATAGCAAGAGGTTATATGCTTACTACCTCTTGGCAGGGGTATACAGCATAAAAGCAGGGAAGAAACAAACAAAGGTCAGCTTTTGAGTTTTCATGCATCTAATGCTAACGTGCAGAGTGAAATGAGATCTGATGCTCCCAGAGAGGTGTGGCAGATGGGTTGGAGCTGCAGGCCGCACTGCAAGGTGCATGGTTTAGGTAAGTAATAAAGTCAGTGACTCAAAGCCAGTCCAAACTTCCATCATATTTCAGATCTTATCTGTTAATTCTGGTGAAACTCCCACCAATCACACATGAAGCATCTGTCAGAACCAGAAATCTGTTACTGCCTTTAGCACCAAAACCATTCTGCCTTAGGTAGTGTCTGGAAGCTTCCACAGCTTTTCTTTACCTAATATCTGCTGTAACCAGTGTCAAGAGATGGATACCTCATTCTCTGCTTAACGGCTCAATATATATATATATTTTAAATCAAAGTCTTCTTCTGATTCATCTGGCAGGTGAAAATATCAAATGACAATGAAGTCTGTAAATACAGTGATTCTTTTTACTCTACATGAATAATGAAGGATTTTTAAATACAGAGACATTTTTTCAAATGTTGAGGGAATGTTCCAAAATGTCAGAACAGATACAAATGATGGGTTCTCACTGAAGTCTATGCTTTCATTGCCAACACCAATAAAATATATTTCCTATTCTTTAATATAAAGAAAAAGTAGAAATAAAATATTTTCCCACAAAACATAAATCAACTGCATTATAAAACAAACAAACAAACATTTTCTCCCCCCAAAAGGAAGGTACAATGTATCATCAAAATAAATCCAGTAATAAGTTCTAGTAGATCATTTTATTAGATTCCTTAGGATTTTCCACATACACAATCATGTTATCAGTGAATTTAGAGAATTTTACTTCTTTCTTTCAAATTTATATACTTATTTTCTTTACTTGTCCTACTTAACTGGCTGGGGAACTTTGGTATAAGTTTGAATAGAAGGAAGAAGAATAAAAACCTTTGCCTTGTTCCAAGTGTTAAAAGAAAAGCATTCTTTATTTTGACATCAAATATGATGTTAATGTAAATTTTCATGGATTTCTTTACAGGTTCAGTGAGTTCTTTTTCTACTGGTTTGAGAGTTTTCTTGTGAATGGATGTTGATTCATTTCAAATATTTTTGCTATATCTAAAATATGATCACACCCTTTCCCCCTTTATTCTGCTAATGCATTGATTTCCATTAACTGATTTTTGAATCTCAATCTTACATTCTTGGAATACATTCCCCTTAGTGATGAAGTAGTATATTCATATATATATATACACAAATATGTACATATTTATTTGCCAAATTGCTCTACTTGCATTATGCAAGAATATTGCCCTGTAATTTATTTTTTAATTATATTTTTTGCTTTTTTTGTGTGTTGGAATAGTTCAGGCTCATAAAATATTTGAGAAATACCCTTCCTTTTTCTTGCAAAAGCAATTGTGCATGATTGCCATTATTTCTTTTTTTTAATTTAAATTTATTTATTTTAATTAGAGGCTAATTACTTTACAATATTGTATTGGTTTTGCCATACATCAACATGAATCCGACTCGGGTGTACACGTGTTCCCAATCCTGAACCCCCCTCCCACCTCCTTCCCCATACCATCCCTGTGGGTCATCCCAGTGCACCAGCTCCAAGCATCCTGTATCCTGCATCGAACCTAGACAATTACTATTATTTCTATGTTAAATATTTGATAGAATTCACCAGTGAAGCTGTTGAAGCCTTTAGATTTCTTTTCTGAAAGCTTTTAATTATGATTTTAATTTACAATTGGCTCTTGAACAATATGCTTTAACAGTATGGGCCCATACATACTTGGAGTTTTTTCAATAAATATGAGCAACAGAACTGCATGATCTGCTGTTGGTTGAATCCTCAGATGTGGAAACTTGGATATGGAGAGCAGACTACAAAGGTATATGCAGATGTTCCATTGCCCAGGGTGTTGATGGGCACTTAACACCCCCATTGTTCTAGAGTCAAACATGCTTAATGCATGTAAGGCTAATTGTGTCTTCAACTTTTTCTTGAGTCAGTTTTGATAGCTTATTTTTAAAGAATATGTCCATTTCATCTTAACTGTTGAATATGTTGACATGAAGTAAATAGTAATATTTTCTTAATTTATTTTAGTTTCTTTGGAGTCTATAGTGGTGGCTGCTCTAAATAAGTGACATTGCAATGTGTGCTATCCTTTGCTTACTTACTTCTTTGATCCCTCTGGGTTGTCCCAGTGCACCAGCCCCAGCTCCTCTCCCCCCAAAAAAACAGAGGGATGGTACGGGGAGGGAGGAGGGAGGAGGGTTCAGGATGGGGAACATGTGTATACGTGTGGTGGATTCATGTTGATATACGGCAAAACCAATACAATATTGTAAAGTTAAAAAATAAATAAATAAATAAAATTCATTATGAAAATAAAAATAAAATAAAATAAACACAGTTTTATCTGTTTCCAACAAAATCAGGTATGATTTGCTTTTAGTATAATTTTGTTCAAATTCTGCTGCAGCCCCTGACATATATGCTGCCACTGCTTTGTTTATAACACTGAATTAACTCTTAGTTTTCCCTTGCTACTCTCTTGTATTTTCTGATCCTAAGACTTAGACAATTTCAATAAAGCTGAGCCAGAAAGAAATCAGAAACAGATGCTTTTAATCTCTAAATCATGTAACCTCTTCAATAATAATGCATTGTCCATGAGTTCAACTTTAGCTATGCTTTCATGATAAATTATTACTCATAAATATCCCCAATCAATCATAAAATAGAACTTTAGTGAGCATAACCCAGCAAACTGCAGACTAACCTACAAATGCCTGAGCTCTAGATTCAAGCTAAGACTTTTACTGATACAGATTACTATAAAAACAAATTTAGATGGAATTGGATATTGACACGTTTATGATTTATAATGCAGAGGAATTTTGTCAGAGCATTATTTTAAAATAAAGCAAATCTTTAATTTTATGTATTATTATTTTTACTAATATGACTATATTCAAAAGCATACAGATGAATATAAAGGGTTGCTTTAAATGTTTTTGGTAAATTTGACTATCTATTCTTATACCCAATATCATTTTTGTTTGTTTTCTGGTAAGTACTTATGAAGCCTTGTAGAATTTTATAGAATAGGTATTGATTTAATGCATCAATGAGAGATATATTTTCTCTAAGCCCATTACTAAAATTCATATATGAAAGATAGTAGCCACTTCTATTTTTTTAATTTATTAAAATGCCAAAAATGGCACAGCTTTGGAATACTTAGGGCTAAATAGTAAATAGTGGAAATGCATTCTTGTTACCTTTCTGTGCAGGAGTCTATGATACTGTTAGCTAGTTAGAATAGGAAATAGAGTCCAGAATGGTGGTGGCTAAAAGACAAAGAAAATAGAACAAAAGAAGGTCCAAGGACCAGAGTGAGAACCTCAGGTAAAACAAACAGCCCTCCTGGCTAGCCCAATTTACATAGGGCAGGAAAAGGAGTACGTCAAGGCTGTATATTGTCACCCTGCTTATTTAACTTACATGCAGAGTACATCATGAGAAACGCTGGGCTGGAAGAAGCACAAGCTGGAATCAAGATTGCTGGGAGAAATATCAATAACATCAGATATGCAGATGACACCACCCTTATGGCAGAAAGTGAAGAGGAACTAAAAAGCCTCTTGATGAGAGTGAAAGAGGAGAGTGAAAAAGTTGGCTTAAAGCTCAACATTCAGAAAACGAAGATCATGGCATTTGGTCCCATCACTTCATGGGAAATAGATGGGGAAACAGTAGAAACAGTGTCAGACTTTATTTTTCTGGGCTCCAAAATCACTGCAGATGGTGACTGCAGCCATGAAATTAAAAGACCCTTACTCCTTGGAAGGAAAGTTATAACCAACCTAGATAGCATAGTAAAAAGCAGAGACATTACTTTGCCAACAAAGGTCCGTCTAGTCAAGGCTATGGTTTTTCCAGTAGTCATGTATGGGTGTAAGAGTTGGACTGTGAAGAAAGCTGAGCACTGAAGAATTGATGCTTTTGAACTGTGGTGTTGGAGAAGACTCTTGAGAGTCCCTTGGACTGCAAGGAGATCCAACCAGTCCATTCTAAAGGGGATCAGCCTTGGGTGTTCTTTGGAAGGAATGATGCTAAAGCTGAAACTCCAATACTTTGGCCACCTCATGTGAAGAGTTGACTCATTGGAAAAGACTCTGATGCTGGGAGCGATTGAGGGCAAGAGGAGAAGGGGACAACAGAGGATGAGATGGCTGGATGGCATCACCGAGTCGATGGACGTGTGTTTGAGTGAACTCCGGGAGTTGGTGATGGACAGGGAGGCCTGGCGTGCTGCGATTCATGGGGTTGCAAAGAGTCGGACACAACTGAGCGACAGAACTGAACTGGTTCGGGACGGGGGTGTGAGGGCTGGGACATAAAAATAGGAGCCAAAAGTGGGCCAGAGGCTTCTCTTCTCTTCCGTCTTTTGGGTTAGCCTGCCCTCATGCCTCGAGGATGTATTTTCCTTTCCTTTCTAAATAAAACTGAGCTGTAACACGGAGCTGTAACACTGGTCCATCCACCACTTCTAATTTTTGTTGGGATGAGACAGAACGGAGGAAATTACAAACACCACTGACAATGCTAACTCAGTATGAGAGAATATATATGAAAGGCATTAGAAAATGTTTAATATCATCACCTTTGATCAAAAATATATCAAATAAAGTCTACCCAGATACTTAATGTTTCTATATAGCAATAAATTCTTTGGAGAACTCAGGTGTTTAGTTTTACATTTGAGCCACATCAATGATAAGCTTGTGTGGGAGTTCACAGCACTCTGTGTAGACACAGAGGGCACGTTAGATTTCTGTAAGCCATAGAAGCAGAGATTCAAGGTAAACCTATATAGGTATCACAGACCTTAAGTTGCATCACATGTAAGAGAGAGAAATTAATTCTGAATATTTCTGACAGTTTGAAAAACTGAGGGTGTGAAGTATGGTTAGATGCAAAGAGGGTCACTGAGAGTATGCTGAACTCAAGACTAACACAAATTATGGAAAAGCTTGAAACAGGTGGTTCAGGGGTTAGAGGGTGGTTCTTGGTTAGAGACTAAAAACCACCCTGGAGGGTGGTTCTTGGTTAGAGACTAAAAACACAAAGACATAAAGATGTTAGTTCTGAGTAGACTAAAGTATAGTGAGATGAGTTTAACTAAAATACAAAATACAATTTTTAGTTCACACAAAGTTTCTAAGGAACCACTCTTGAGCTTTCCCCAGTGGTTTTCAATTAGAGGGACTGACCAGGAATATTTAAGATCATCGATTCTGCTACATCTGTCTGTGGCTTGATTTCCTACTTACAAATGCTATAAGAGGGCAATAACTGAGCAACCTGGATAGAAAACAATGACAGCAAAGAGACAACTTCCTCCCACGATCAAACCATACTTTAGGAGCTTCTCCATAGGTATGTAGATCTGGAGTAAATTATCCCCCTAATAACTAAATACTACCATTACACATACAGGGAAATGATAGAAGCTTGGGGTTTTTGAGTTACTTTTTTGCTTAGGAATTAAACTTCTCATTATATAAAAATGATCTATCTAAAACTGACTTTTAAAAAAATTAAAAGTGTTTCAAGTAATATACAACGAATATACATAAGTGAGTCCTCATTTTCAAGTTTGTGATACCATTTACAAAGCTCATCTTGTTTCTTTACTTCTAATATGTGTTTGAAACTAATTGGGTAACATTTTAAAAGATAGCCAAAAATATCATTCATTGTAGCCAACATATCATAGGATCCTTTCATTATTTGACAGTTTTGACAGTTATTATTGATCTGGGCAGCAACTGCAGCTAACCAGAAGGGGACAATGTGACAGTTTTATGTAACAAAAGGCACAGTGTCATGTCAACTGAACTAAATGTTGTACAAAGTGACAGCAGGACAAAAAATCCTTTCAGACTTAATTTTCTGCTTCAATTTTTTTTTTTTTTCCTACCATCAATACATAGGGCAGTGCAATAGGTGACACAAATTAGCAGGATGGAGCAAAAGGTCTATCCCAGTCTCTGTGGCTACACTTGACTTCTTCTACCACAAGAGTGGCAATTATTTTTAAGGTGAATGAACAAGAAGAGCAGCTTATAGTAATCAAACTACCCCTATAGGAGAAAATATATCCCTTATCAAGATGCTTTATATATTTCACCTAGGTGGCTTTTGGTGAAAGATGAAAGGAAACAGTCCCCATCTGCTAGGTCATGCCTACAAGACACATTCTGTCAAGTCTTAAAAGCAACAACAGCTTTGCCTGTGGGATACCTATAATTATTATGCGGAGCAGCCCAATGCCTGCTGCAGCTCATTGTTCTGCTAACATAAGACCGAATGAGAACAGTGGCTCCAGGCTGTGAGTGGATAAAGTGCAACTTTTCGATTTTGCTCTTCTAAGGCTCCTGCATTGTGTGGAGTCCATGAGTGACATCTTTGGCCTTCCTTGGGGCTCAGCAGATTGAATCAGTCATGCTGAGTTAAACAATGAGTGGGGGACATAACCTTAGTAGTGCCTGTCATTTTTTCCTCCTAATTCAATCTACATTTAATCAATGAAAGTAATTTCTTGTTTGTTTAAGTTTTATATCCAATGGATCTTGACGATTTTGAAGTAGTACACCTTCACCTTGACCTTCTCTGCCTTTTGAACTTCAAGTACTTTGTCAAAATTGGGATCTGCAGAAATGGTAAGCTGCAACGGCATACCTTGCCGGCTATTCCATCTATGATTTCCCTGATTTGTGCTTTTAATGGAACTTGGGGAATAAAGTTATGTAAAGGATAAGCTGGAGAAAATATTTTTAAAAGGAAAAAGCAACAGGGACAACAGCAAGGACAGAATAATATGAATATCTAGAATACCAATGTAGGTATACAAACTTGAAATAATACTTGTAGGGGGAAAAGCTCATTTTCCAGGTTATCTGTTGTTCATTTTGTGCTAATGGTTTGAAGGTTCACTTTTAGGCTATCACCATTATTGGGAATAGCCAATAGTAACTTACACAAGTTCAAGGTCTTTATTGATCGGGTTAGCCAGTCTAATCAAAATATATCTTCGTTTCCACTCATCATGATTAAATAAATCTGAGAGAGCTTGACACCAAGTTTCTGACTTTTTTGTAAGTTTTCAGAAAAATGCTGATGGAAAGGTTTTGTTACCTATCAACTGTCAAACTGGAAAGCAAACCAGAAGATAACATTTTAAGGAAATGGATACACAGCTAATAAAATGTCACAATTAAGATCAGTTATCCATAATATTCAAAACAGAGAAAAGTTTTTAGAATTTTTCTCAAGATTATTGCTGAAATGTCAAATAGAAAAAAAAAACCTACATAAAAATATTTGAGAATGTCAACTGGATGGGATAATATTATGGTGGAATGAAGAATTGGTTTGAAGTAGATCTGGAAAACTTTGGCATTTACTACTTCTTGAAAGAAAAGCTATAAATAAGAAAAATAAAGCCAATGATAAAAATGTGGGTGCGGTACATTTTTGTAAAAAGAAAAATAAACTAAGTTTTTATTAGCCTTGGGAAAATCTGGAATATTGGAAACTTGAGTTTAAATTTTAAAATTAATTTCAACATGTAATTTCTCGGTGCTACTCTGTGAGTCCAAAGAGAAATAACAAAAAGGACTTTGATAATAGTTGAATTTTTTAAAAGCCACATAAAAATTGACTAAACATTTCATCTGTATGGTACCTAAAGAGTTTGAAAGAATGAACTTATTTAAAAGGTAAGATTTGTTTGGCTTTTCTTCTTTGACTCTTTCATTTGGCATTCACTGAGTTCCTACAGTATATTAAGGACTGTGATAAGTGATAAGACAGCATGCCTGGACTTAAAGAGCTCACCATCTATTTGAACTATGTGGAATGTGCTCCATCATCTAAAGGAATGACATTTCACTATTATAAAATGCTTCAAAGTTGTTGACTAAATTGTGCTTAGCTTAGTGTCAAAGACTGAACCAAGTCTTTCCAGCATCCAGGCTCACAGGGTACAGGGAGAACTCTATGTAAAAACAACTACCTTCTGAAAACCAACCTCTTTTGCTGCATCCCAGGGCTTCCCCACCTGACCAAAGAGGCCTGTAAGACTAAAGGGATGTATAACAAGAGAAAAGATGTATGTAAGAACCAAAATAAGGAAACTAACTAAAAGTTTAAGGCTATGTATGAAGCCCAAAAGAAGAGCTGCAGTGGGATAACCCAGAATTATACTAAAACAAGGCAGTTGTACCTAACTAAGGAAATGGGTATTCTGAAACAGAGGGATAGGGGCTTGCAAGGCAAGGTGACAGTGTATGGGATAGGATCTGAACGCAATTATTCAGTATATGCACTACTCAAAATATGCTTTTAAGTGCCAGCCAAGGAAAAGTAATTATGCAGATCCATCTAAACTGTTCTCTGATTTAACACTTGCCTCTTTGGTTCCTAAGTACCTGTTTCCTTCTCAAGGAGATTCCTCACTTCTCCCCAAAAGTCTGAGCTCTTGGTTGTGAACTCTGTTACAGATGCAACTGTAAGTTTAAGAAATTAGTGTTTCCTCCCATTTCTCAGAATTGATAATAAACTGACAAGATTTTGATTTTTGTCTCAACTCAGCTTTCTTATAACAGACTAGACTGTGGTAAGTCTATTGAAATTTTCAAGCTATTTGTTACTTTTCAGCCAATTAGATATGTGTGCTGCTACTGCTGCTAAGTCACCTCAGTCGTGTCCGACTCTGTGTGACCCCATAGATGGCAGCCCACCAGGCTGCCCCGTCCCTGGGATTCTCCAGGGAAGAACACTGGGTTGCCATTTCCTTCTCCAATGCATGAAAGTGAAAAGTGAAAGTAAAGTTGCTCAGTCGTGTCCGACTCTTAGCGGCCCCATGGACTGCAGCTTACCAGGCTCCTCCGTCCATGGGATTTTCCAGGCAAGAGTACTGGAGTGGGGTGCAATTGCTAGACTTTTCTTTGTAGGTGTGTTTGTGCATGTGGATGTCTGTGTATGTATATGTCTCCTTTATTCAATATCAATGTTAACTGCATACAAATGAGTGAACTATTAGTAATAGAACAAAACCTTTTCACATTGATCTTTAATCATAATTGAATTAGTCAAAACTAAGTTTCAGTGTCTAAAGTATAAGGGTATATCACTTTGAAAAAGTATATTATTTTTACATTCAAGACAATTATCTTTTAGAAATTACTATTATCCAGAACTACAAAATAATAATAAAAAACCTGAGTAATTGATTCTGATTACATTTGATTTTGTGCTCTTTATTTATTTACTTATTTTAATGATCTGAGAAGAACAGTTGATTTTGATAGGTTGAGCTCTCCTGGAGGCAGAGATGCAGGATTCGACAACACACATTATCAATCAGTTCACTCAGATCATCAACAAGTTGGAGATTTAAGTCTCTCAGCAGGATACATTGCTGAGTTCTCCAAGTGGATCTAATTGTAAAGTGAACCCCTCCTGTGACCTTGGTTACCTGAACTAATCAGTCTTGCCATTTTCACCTACCCAAAGCACTTCAGTGTGGAAATAAGAATGGCTTTATGAAATAGAGTGGGTTATTGACCCCAGGTGTGTGGCTTTTCTCTTATTTTTTCAGCCGGATTATTGGCTGGCTCTAGTTTCTCCCATATTTCAACTAGCAACAGGGAGTTTCAAGACTAATCAGAAGCTACTCCATGTGTGGAGAATCAAAATCTGAGGACTATATTCATTGGTTTAAAAAAATAGATTAAAGAGCTGTCAGATAAAAGTAAACATTTATCTAAAAATTTTTGTCTAAAAATTTAACTAAATTTTATCTAAAATTAGATTTAAAAAACTAATTTTTACCATTCGTAACAGACTGAGTTTATAGGTAATTGTTCTCAGACAGTACATGCTTATTTGAAGCATCTTCTTGCTATTTATTTATTTACTTATTTATCCAGTACATTATTATTAACCATCTGCTAGGTGCCAACCACTTGCTGACAGAAATGTAGTGATACACAGGGACAATTCCTGCCCTTAACAGAATAGTCAGAGATTGTCAGTGTTCCCCTCTAAAATACCACAGATGCTTTTCTCTTTTAGAACATAAAATATTGGCCTTTTACAATGTAAATTTTACAACAGAACAGCTGACAAGAACTGGAAAATAGCTCTAAATCCTAAGACTTATTAGTATTTGTGTGTGCATTATAGCAGACCTCTGTATCATATGTATATATATATATATATCTCAATATCAAATACATAGAAATACAGATGAGAAAAATTTTATATAGTATGTATGTACATATATATGTGTATGCATATGTATAATTTGTGTTTACATTGCTGCCTGGTACCATATATATACTTTATATCTCTCTCTAAATATGCACACACATACAAAGAGGGATGAACATTCTTCTTTGCAGATATTTTTTCCATAATTTTATTATTAGACTTTTAGAATCATTTCAGTTCAGTCACTCAGTCATGTCTGACTCTTTGTGACTCCGTGGACTGTAGCACACAAGACTTCCCTGTCCATCACCAACTCCCAAGTCTTACTCAAACTTACATGCATCAAGTCAGTGATACCATCCAACCATCTCATCCTGTGTTGTCCCCTTCTCTTCCTGCCTTCAATCTTTCCCAGCATCAAGGTCTTTTTCAAAGAGTCAGTTCTTTGCAGCAAGTGGTCAAAGAATTGGAGTTTCAGCTTCAGTATCAGTCCTTCCAATGAATATTATGGATTGATTTCCTTTAGGATTAACTAGTTTTATCTCCTTGCATTCCAAGAGACGCTCAAGAGTTTTCTCCAGTACCACAATTCAAAAGCATCGATTCTGTGGTGCTCAGCTTTCTTTTGGTCCAACTCTCATAATCATACTTGACTGCTGGAAAAGCCATAGCTTTTACTAGAAGGACCTTTGTCGGTAATGTCTCAGCTTTTTAATATGCTGTCTAGGTTTGTCACAGCTTTTCTTCCAAGGAGCAAGCATCTTTTAATTTCATGGCTGCAGTCACCATCTGCAGTGATTGGTGGGCTTTCGAGCCCCACTTCCCAAAAAAAGAACTGTTTCCATTGTGTCCCCATTTATTTGCCATGAAGTGATGGGACCAGATGCCATGATCTTCGTTTTTTGAATGTTGAGTTTCAAGCCCACTTTTTCACTCTCCTCTTTCACTTTCATCAAGAGGCTCTTTAGTTCCTCTTCACTTCCTGCCATAAGGGCAGTGTCCTCTGAATATCTGAGGTTACTGATATTTCTCCTGACAAGTCTTGATTCCAGCTTGTACTTTAGCCAGCCCGACATTTCTCTTAATGTACTCTACATATAAGTTAAATAAGCAAGGTGACAATATACAGCCTTGATGTACTCCTTTCCCAATTTGGAACTAGTCTGTTGTTCCATGTCCAGTTCTAACTGTTGCTTCTTGACCTGCATATGGGTTTTTCAGGAGGCAGGTCAGGTGGTCTGGTATTCCCATCTCTTTAAGAATTTTCCAGTTTATTGTGATCCACACAGTCAAAGGGATTGGCGTAGTCAATAAAGCAGAAGTAGATGTTTTCTCTGGAACTTTTTTCAATCATCCAACAGATGTTGGCAATTTGATCTCTGGTTCCTGTCTTTTCTAAATCCAGCTTGAATATCTGAAAGTTCTCAGTTCATGTACTGTTGAAGCCTCACTTGGAGAATTTTGAGCATTACTTTGCCAGCATATGAGATGAGTGCAATTGTGTGGTAGTTTGAATATTTTTTGGCATTGCCTTTCTTTGAGATTGGAATGAAAACTGATCTTTTCGAGTCCTCTGGAAACTGCTGAGTTTTCCAAATTTGCTGGCGTATTACATAGAGCACTTTAACAGCATCATCGTTTAGAACTTGAACTAGTTCATCTGGAATTCCATCACCTCCACTACCTTTGTTGATAGTGGTGCTTCATAAGGCCCGCCTGACTTTGGACTCCAGTATGTCTGGCTCTAGGCGAGTGATTATACCATCGTGATTGTCTGGGTCATGCAGATCTTTTTTGTATAGTTCCTCTGTGTATTCTTGCCCACCTTTTCTTAATATCTTCTGCTTCTGTTATGTCCGTACCATTTCTGTCCTTTATTGTGCTCATCTTTGCATGAAATGTTCCCTTGGTGTCTCTAATTTCCTTGAAGAGATCTCTAGTCTTTCCCATTCTATTATTTTCCTCTGTTTTTTTTTCACACTGATCATTCAGGAAGACTTTTTTATCTCTCCTTGCTATTATTTGGAACTCTGCATTCAGATGGGTATATCTTACTTTTTATCCTTTGTTTTTAGCATCTCTTCTTTTCTCAGCTATTAGCAAGGCCTCCTCAGATAACCACTTTGCCTTTTTGCATTTCTTTTTCTTGAGGACACTTTTAGAATAAGTGTTTTCAAGTGATTTCAAGTGTCTTGAAATCAAATATCTGTACCCCAATTATCCATATTTTTTATTGCCATATTACTCCCCAATTTATACTATTACCAGCAGTGTGTCTCCATATCTTAATAAACAATGGGTATGATTAAGCTACTAACCGCTTGACAAATACATAATAAAAATGTAATCACATTAACTCCTAAATGTCAACATAGAGCATATTTCATATCATTAGTGATAACTTGGTAATTCTTTAATCTCTATTTTCTTCTAATGTTGTGTGCGTTTAGTAAAATCTGTAAGGCAAAGGAGAAAGGGAAAAGTTTACCTAACTGAATACAGAGTTCCAGAGAATAACAAGGAGAGATAAGAAAGCATTCTTAAGTGAACAATGCAAATAAATAGAGCAAAATAATAGAATGGGAAAGACTAGAAATCTCTTCAAGAAAGTTGGAGATACCAAGGGAACATTTAATGCAAAGATAGGTACAATAAAGGACAGAAATACCAAGGACCTGACAGCAGCAGAAGACATTAAGAAGAGGTGGCAAGAATACACAGAAGGATTATACAGACAAAGTCTTAATGACCCAGTTCACCACTGTGGGGTGATCACTCATCTAGAGCCAGACATCCTGAAGGGTAAAGTCAAGTGGGCCTTAGGAAACATTACTATGAACAAATCTAGTGGGTGTGACGGAATTCTAGCTGAGCTATTTCAAATCCTAAAAGATGATGCTATGAAAGTGCTGCACTCAATATGCCAGCAAATTTGGAAAACTCAGCAATGGCCACAGGAATAGAAAGGGTCAGATTTCATTCCAATCCCAAAGAAGGGCAATGCCAAAGAATGTTTAAACTACCAGTTGTGCTCATTTCACATGCTAGCAAGAAAAGGTTCAAAATCCTTCAAGTTGGATTTCAGCAGTATATTAACTGAGAACTTCCAGGTGTACAAGCTGGATTAAAGGCAGAAGAACAAGAGATCAAATTGCCAACATCCTTTAGGTCATAGAAAAAGCAAGAGAATACCAGAAAAACATTTACTTCTACTTCATTGGCTACACTAAAGGCTTTGACTATGTGAATCACAACAAACTGTGGAAAATTCTTAAAGAGATGGGAATACCAGATCACCTTATCTGCCTCCTGAAAAACCTGTATGCATGTCAAGAAGCAACAATTAGGATCAGACATGAAACAAAGAACTGGTTTAAAATTTTGAACTCATTCAAAACTAGTTTAAAATTGGAGTAAATCAGAACTGTATATAATCACACCCTGTTTATTTAACTTATATTCCGAGTACCTAATGCAAATTGCCAGGCTGGATGAATTACAAACTGGAATCAAGATTGCTGGGAGATATATCAACAACCTCAGATATGCAGGTGATATCCCTCTAATGGCAGAAATCAAAGAGGAACTAAAGAGCCTGTTGATGAATGTGAAAGAGGCGAGTGAAAAAGCTGGCTTAAAACTGAACATTCAAAAAACCAAGATCATGGCATCTGGTCCCCAAAATTCATGGCAAATAGATGGGGGAAAAGTGAAAGGAGGGGCAGATTTTATTTTCTTGGGCTCCAAAATCACTGAGGACAGTGTCTGCAGCATGAAATAAAAGATGGTTACTAAACTATAGCTACATACATCACCCAAGGATAGCTGGATAAATGTTCAAAATTATGAAAAAATAAGAATATTTGATAACTAGTGCCACTGTAATTTTTACAGACATATATATATATTTTACAGACAGGAATTTCCTGTGAAATTCAGCTGTTTGCTACTAAAATGGAAAATATTTTTCTTTCAGAAACTTCCATCCAAAACTTTATCAGGTCAATTTCTTAAATAAGTAGTAATCAGGAGAGTTTTTTAGTGAGTTCTAAAAAGTGTGATTTATTTCACAGTGTTGCTTTTGAATAGCATGTGTCTATTGCTTTTTTGTAATTAAATATTTAATGCTTCTTAGACTATGAAATCTCATAACAAAATTAAACCTTGAACAGGCCATAATGGGCTTCTTAATTAGAGATATATAAATATGCTCAAATGATCTACTTGAAGATGGTAGAAAAATTTATGTTTAATTTATCATTTCCTTTCATTTCTTCACTTCCCTCAATTACTGTCCATACTACAGCTCTATTGCTCTTTCTAACAGGTAAATCTCTCTATCATTTTCTGTTGACAAGCTTGCATATTTCCCCATCGAGCCTAGACTCCTTATCAAGGTGTGCAAGGCTCCTCAAGATCTCCTTGTTCTCTTCTTTACTCTCCCCCTCTAGAGCTAAACTCTAGCCACAGTGAACTACTCACACATTCTCAAAACTATTTTTCTAGGATTTCTACAATTGACAGATACTTTCTGGAATAACTTTATCCTCTTCTTGATATAACTCCTATTTGTCACCCCAGTTAAAAAGCTTCCACTAACCCATCCTTTGGCTTGGTGGATTTGGCAGTGAACAAGACAATGCCCCTGCTCTTGTAATTCTTATAATCTGGAATAAATTCATGAGTATGTCCAAATATGATGTGCATCCCCGTCATAATCTAATTGCCTCTTTTCTTTAGCCCTCGCCTGGTTAATAGTAAGCTTCTGCAATATAGGGTCTGTGTCTCACTTGTCATTTTTTTTTCCTACAGCTTTCATCTCAGTAGTTAGCACATAAGGAAACCCATGAACTATTTGCAGAGTGAATCAATGAATCTCTCCGTATTTCCCCAACACCTGCCCAAGAAAATAAGTCTCACACAAAATTAATAAGAAACATAGTGATAAGTCTAGTGATAAGAAATATAGAACATTTTTTGCAGGATCTAATCTTATCAATGTGCAGCATTATTCTCCTAAACCTATTGTACCTCAAATTTGTCTGGGTGAATATTAAAAAGGGTAGTAGAAAAAATTAATGATATAACTTAAAATGATTAGGTGTTAATATATGTGATTCACTTAATTGTTGCAAGAACCTTATGATATAGGACAGTGATCTCCTTTTTTATATAGATGGAAAAACTGAAGCCAATAGAAGTTCGGTAACTTGCCTAATTATATGTTTAGTAAGTTTTGGAGCTGGCTGATGGAGAAGGCAATGGCACCCTACTCCAGTACTCTTGCCTGGAAAATCCCATGGGCAGAGGAGCCTGGTGGGCTGCAGTCCATGGGGTTGCTAGGAGTCAGACATGACTGAGCGACTTCACTTTCACTTTTCACTTTATGCACTGGAGAATGAAATGGCAACCCACTCCAGTGTTCTTGCCTGGAGAATCCCAGGGATGGGGGAGCCTCGTGGGCTGCCGTCTCATGGGTCGCACAGAGTCGGACACGACTGACGTGACTTAGCAGCAGCAGCAGCAGCAGGAGCTGGCCGACAAACCTGAGGAGGAGACATTGTAGACGTGATAATTTGCTTAATCAATATTATAGGTGGAGTTCCTCCAGTGAGTGACGAAATACTCTGCCAATTACTAGCCTAACTTCTTATCTCAGTTTCTTCATGGGTATGGCATGGAGAGGCACATAAATAGGCATTGCAATCAAGTATACAACCATTTGAAAACATTCACAGTTCTGCACAAATAGTAACCATCTTCTATGTATTGCAATGTTGTTGTGCAATATTAAGCATATGGATAATACTCTTTGCTACAGAGCATAAGTTATTTTCCTCCTGCTGCTGCTGCTGCTGCTGCTGCTGCTGCTAAGTCGCTTCAGTTGTGTCCGACTCTGTGAGACCCCATAGACGGCAGCCCACCAGGCTCCCCTGTCCCTGGGATTCTTCAGGCTAGCATGAGTCATTTCAATGCTATCATTTAAAATATATACACAACTCTCATTAGCAAATTTTTTTTAAGCCATTTCTTTCCCCAGAGGATCTCCCCAACCCATGGATCAAACCCAGGTCTCCTGTATTGTAGGAGGATTCTTTACCCTCTGAGCTACCTGCTGCTGCTGCTGCTGCTAAGTCGCTTCAGTTGTGTCTGACTCTGTGTGACCCCATAGACGCCAGCCCACCAGGCTCCCCTGTCCATGGGATTCTCCAGGCAAGAACACTGGAGTGGGTTGCTATTTCCTTCTCCAATGCATGAAAGTGAAAAGTGAAAGTGAAGTCGCTCAGTTGTGTCTGACTCTTGGCAACCTCATGGACTGCAGCCCACCAGGCTCCTCCGTCCATGGGATTTTCCAGGCAAGAGTACTAGAGTGGGGTGCCATCACCTTCTCCACTGAGCTACCTGCTGCTGCTAAGTCACTTCAGTCGTGTCCGACTCTGTGCAACCCCATCGACGGCAGCCCACCAGGCTCCCCTGTCCCTGTGATTCTCTAGGCAAGAACACTGGAGTGGGGTGCCATTTCCTTCTCCAATGCATGAAAGTGAAAAGTGAAAGTGAAGTCGCTCAGTCGTGTCCGACTCTAGCAACCCCATGGACTGCAGCCTACCAGGCTCCTCCATCCATGGGATTTTCTAGGAAAAAGTACTGGAGTGGGGTGCCATTGCCTGGGAAGCCCTAAATAAACAGAAAAGAAGAAAACTATATTTATTCACTGTTTACTGTTTCAACATCGTTTTCCACCAGTCTCTCACAGAGGCTTGCTCATGTGCAGGTGTGTGCTAAGTCACTTCAGTCTCAATTGTCTTTGTGCGACCCTATGGACTGTAGCCCTCCAGGCTCCTCTGGACTTCTCTGGTTAAGAATACTGGAGTGGGTTGCCATGCCCTCCTCCAGGAGATCTTCCTGACCCAGGGATGGAACCCATGTCTCTTACAACTGCCGTATTGGCAGGCATATTCTTTACCACCAGTGCTACCTAGGAAGCCCAGCTTGCAATTAGTTGCAAAGTAATTGCAATTAAATGCTTCTTGAAATGGAAAAATCAAGCACACATACTTGTTCAAGATAAAAATTCATCTAAGTCTATTACCAACCTACCTCAATAATTTATATAAATCTTAGAATGAAGGGAAGGAAATTGCTATTATTGCTAAGTGACCATTATTTGAATGTTTCTGTATCAATACCAGTAAACTGGCAATGGATTATGAAACAAATTGCATCAAAACACACCAAGAAATATATCGAATGTAACTTGACTAAAAGACACATCCTCCATTTCTGATTTTGGGAGTAGGCTAGTTGGTGCTGTGATCTATGATACTTCTGGGGGAAATCAGGTTTCTGCCCAGGGGATTATCTATTTTTATGAAAACCAAGGAATGATCTTTCCCCAAAAATATAGTAACTTTGGAATTTTCACACTTTGTCAGAAAATAGAACATGTATATCTTGAAAACTCAGAGTGGAGAAAAGTTATTTCCGATTTAATAAGGAACTCAGAATTTTGCAGACTTTACTGGAGGCAAACAATCAGCTCAGTTCAGTTGCTCAGTCATGTCAGACTCTCTGCGATGCCATGGACTGCAGCATGCCAGACTTCCCTATCCAGCACCAACTCCCAGAGCTTGCTCAAACTCATGTCCGTCGAGTCGGTGATGCCATCCAATCATCTCATTCTCTGTCACCCCCTTCTCCTCCTGCCTTCAATCTTTCCCAGGATCAGGGTCTTTTCCAATGAGTCAGTTCTTCAGATCAGGTGGCTAAAGTATTGGAGTTTCAGCTTCATCATCAGTCATTCCAATGAATATTCAGGACTGATTTCCTTTAGGATTGACTAGTTTTATCTCCTTGCAGTCCAAGGGACTCTTAAAAGTCTTCTCCAACACCACAGTTCAAAAGCATCAATTCTGTGGCGCTCAGCTTTCTTTATGATCCAACTCTCATATCCATACATGGCTACTGGAAAAACCATAGCCTTGACTAGATGGGCCTTTGTTGGCAAAGTAATATCTCTGCTTTTTAACATGCTATCTAGGTTGGTCATAGCTTTTCTTTCAAGGAGCAAGCGTCTTTTAATTTCATGGCTGCAGTCACCACCTGCAGTGATTTTGGAGCTCAAGAAAATAAAGTCTCTCACTGTTTCCATTGTTTCCCCATCTATTGCCATGAAGTGATGGGACTAGATACCATGATCTTCGCTTTTTGAATGCTGAGTTTTAAGCCAGCTTTTTCACTCTCCTCTTTCATTCTCATCAAAAGGCTCTTTAATTCCTCTTCAGTTTCTGTGATAAAGGTGGTTTCATCTGCGTATCTGAGGTTATTGATATTTCTCCTGGCAATCTTGATTTTAGCTTGTGATTCATCCAGCCCAGCGTTTCTCATGATGTACTCTGCATATAAGTTAAATAAGGTGGGTGACAATATACAGCCTACAGCCTTGATGTACTCCTTTCCCAATTTGGAATAAGTCAGTTGTTCTATGTCCGGTTCTAACTGTTGCTTCTTGACCTGAATACAGATTTCTCAGGAGGCAGCTAAGGTAGTCTGGTGTTCCTATCTCTTGAAGCATTTTCCGCTGTTTGTTGTGATCTACACAGTCAAAGGTTTGGGTGTAATCAATAAAGCAGAAGTAGATGTTTTTTTCTGGCATTCTCTTGCTTTTTCTATGATCCAATGGATGTTGGCAATTTTATCTCTGGCAAACAATATGTTTTAAAATAATAGCTGTACATAAAGGAAACTATTTTTATAATAGACACTTAGTGTGAAGTACCTAATTTTAGGAAGCTTACTAGTCAAATGCAAACTGGCATGGGATAAGATCAACTTTATACAAATAAATCAGAGTCTTCAGATTTGTTATGTTCTTGTTTCCTGCTTTTATGTGCTGGAACTCCTGCCTTCTCAAAATTTCTCTTAAATGGATTTTTAAATCAATATCCTGAGTTGTGTTTGGATTTCTCATTATAAGTCATAATCTATAGCTAAACTTTTCTTCTAAAGTCAAGAAACTCTCCCCAAAGTGCTATAGACACATGTATGCGTCAGAAAACCCCAACTCCATCACTGTTAATCTCTTATGTACTGAGAGCAGAGGTAATGAACTATGCAGGAAAGATACAGGCATTAAAGGTGGAGAGAAGGAGAAATTAGATAATAAAAAGTAGGACCTGAAAATTAACTGTGTGACAAGAATGTTGAACGTAGTAGAATGGCTGAGGAGTAGGTTCAAATGTATGAAAAAGAGAGCTGAATGCAGCAGATAAAGATTTTAATTTTTAGTGTTGAGAGAAGTATAACTGTAAAATGACTGAGTGAGAGAAGATGCAGCTTAAACAGCAGGAACACTGTGCTGATGTTTACTGTTAGCACATAAACAAAACAATCAAAATTATGCATAGATACAGCACTGTGGAAACACCACGTCCCTATACAGAATGGAGAGAAAAATTTTGGCATTAATTTTGAGTTCTGTTTCTGCCATATTGAAATGGTGATATAACCACAAAGTTTAAGTTGTTTGTAAATCCAGAAAATGCTTAAATTGGAAGAATAAGATAGGAGAGTATTAAACAGAGAGAACTCATAAGTGATGATATGAATAAGGTAAATGTGATTTCAAGATATTAGTAATGATGTTGACAACTCATTCAAGTGACAGAAAAGGAGCTAGTGAAATATAACTGGGGGCTTCTGGTAAATCAGTGAGAGTGCAGATCTCCTAAGGTTTCATGACATTTTAAATACATAGAAATAATAAACAGACTATAACAATGAAATTGAATACATTGCTAAATTCAAGAGCAAAATATGGAACACAATAGGAATCAGAAGTAAAAGACCAAAATTCAAGTTGGTGTAAAACTGCAGTGAAAGTGAAAGTGAAGTCGCTCAGTCGTGTCCGACTCTTCACGACCCCATGGACTGCAGCCTACCAGGCTCCTCCGTTCATGGGATTTTCTAGGCAAGAGTACTAGAGTGGGGTGCCATTGCCTTCTCCATGATGTAAAACTGAAACTGAAGGCAAATAATTTATAGTGCCCTGGACAAACTGTTGTTCAGCTTGTTGTTCATGTCTAACTCTGCAACATCATGGACTGCAGCACAACAAGCTCCCCTTTCCTACACTATCCCCCAGACTTTGCTGAAATTCATATCCATTGAGTAAATGATGCCAGCCAACCATCTCATCCTCTGTCACCCTCTTCTCCTCCTGCCTTCAATCTTTCCCAACATCAGGGTCTTTTCCAAAGAGTCAACTCTTCTCATCAGATGTCCAAAGTATTGGAGATTCAGCTTCAGCATCAGTCCTTCCAGTGAATATTTAGGGTTGATTTCCTTTAGGATTGACTGATTTGTTCTTCTTGCCATCTAAGAGACTCTCAAGAGCCTTCTCCAACAGCGTATTTCAAAAGCATCAATTCTTCAGCACTCAGCCTTCTTTATGGTACAACTCTCACATCCATATATGACTACTGGAAAAAACCCACAACTTTGACTATATGGAACTTTGTAGGCAAAGTAATGCCTTTGCTTTTTAATATGTTGTCTATGTTTGTCATAGCTTTACTTCCAAGGAACAGGTGCCTTTTAATTTCATGGCTGCAGTCACCATCCTCAGTGATTTTGGAGCCCAAGAATATAAAATCTGTCACTGCTTCCACTTTTTCCCCTTCTACTTGCCATGAAGTGATGGGACCAGGTTTTTGAATATTAAGTTTCAGCACTAGAATTATGTATCAGGTTTAAAAGTCATAAGGAGTTGGAAATTTGAAGGCCATGTAAAAATTGAAATAAGAGTAATGTCTTTGAGAGACAAGGAGCTGGACTTTGCTATGTGCATAGTGCTACAAGCTAGAAAGATTGTTCAACCAAAAGCAAGAGCTAGAATATCCCTAATGATCAGTTTAAGGAAGCTCTTTGGTGTCCATTTGGAGCAGTGGATGAAAATCAGAAATCAAATCTTGCATCTTCCAGTAGTATAGTATAGTCTTCAAATTCATACTAATACTGGAGCAAAAGACCTAATTATTAGCTTGCCATAAAAATATTCATGAACTAGAAACATCTTCTAGTTCATGAACTAGAAACATCTTCTTCTGGGAGCCCCAGAAGAAGAGAAAAAATCTCATGACAGAAAATTGTTGATAAAAAAGTGAAACGAAGTTTTAAAGCAAATCAAGAAACCTTCCGTTTTGATTAGTAACAGAGAGTGCTATTAAAAATGAAGGACTTACTAAAGTGATAGGATTCAATTACCCATAAACAGAGTCCTTCAAGGAAATAGCCTTTGATGAAAAAAGTGAAAAAAAAATGTTCAAAAGATATGAACGGCAATGCAAAACAAATAATAAAAAGCAACAAACATGATAAGGTATATTCAAAAAATGAGATAGTAGAACTACTTGAAAGATTTTTTTTAAAAGCATGAGAAAATATCCAAACAGTGAAAAAGAATAACAGACTGTAAAGAATAAACAGAATGGGGACTTCCCTGGTTGTCCAGTGGTTCAAAATCCGCCTTCCAAAGCAGGGAGCATGGGTTTGATTCCTGGTCAGGGAATTAAAATCCCACAGGCTGCCAGACAACTCAGCCCACACACTGCAGCTACTGAGCCCACATCTTCTAGGAGGAGAGAAGCCCACACACCACAACTAAGATTCAACACAGCCAAAAGTAAATAAATATATAAAAGAAGATCAATTTGAAAGTACAAACACAGAGAAATTCAGAAAAGACAAAGATGAACAAACCTAAAAAAAATCAACAGCTCAAAGATCCAGTCAAAAATAGTGAATTAGTGAATTGCAAAATATTCTTAGCATCATCTACATATAAAGAGCATGAATTCAAAACAAAGAGAAAAAGAACAGAGAAAAATCGATATTAAAAGTGGTTATAGAGAAGAATTTTTGAAGAGGCGTACTATGTCCAAAATGGCAAAATAAAACACACTTAGAAACATAGCACAGTGAGACCATAAAAAATTAAAGACAAAAAATATTAAAGTCAAAAAATAAAGTGTGATATTCAGTGTTAAGGCATTCTAAAATATTGATAGGATTTAAATAAAAACAGAAAAAAAAAACCAAAACTGGGAAGTAAGAAGAGAAGTCAGTCTGAGATATGGGCCAAAATGTAGAAATGTGTCAGTATCCTTGAAGGCTTCCTAAGTGGCTCAGTGGTAAAGAATCCTCCTGCTAACTCAGGATATGAAAGAGACACAGGTTAGATCTCTGGGTAGAGAAAAACCCCAGGAGAAGGAAATGTCAACCCACTCCAGTATTCTTGCCTAGAAAGTATTATGGACAGAGGAGCCTGGTGGACCACAGTCCATGATGTCACAAGAGCTGAACACATACACAGACACCCAATATTCTTGAAAGAAACAGGGGAAATGGGATCAGGAAGGGACCATTCCCTTGGAGGTTTTTGGATACAGTACTGTAGTATGAGAAAATTTACGATAATTGTCAGAATATTTATAACTAGAGTAACATCACCAATCCACCAGTTCAGTGTTGTTTTCTAAGGAAGACGGTGTTCATGAGCTTCATTCAAATGTGGCACTTAACGATAGAATATGAGAAGAACCAGTAAGAAAGTCTCTAGAAAGTGCAAGTGATTGGTTATTTTGTAAATATAATAACTAGTTATTTCTTGTATGTCACCACACACCCTTACTTCACTTTACAAAAAAATGCATTGTTTAAATTGATGACTTGGAACTTCCATAAGACAAGAAAGCCAACTCATTATGGTAAATGCCTGTAATTAGTCCACAAAGACAACATTTTCCATCTAAAACGGGACTGAATACAGAAGCCCAGATATTTTCCTGAGGCAAAATTCCACATTTTCACAATGAATTTTATTTTTTTTTCTTTTTTCAAATTTTATTTTATTTTTAAACTTTACATAATTGTATTAGTTTTGCCAAATATCAAAATGAATCCGCCACAGGCATACATGTGTTCCCCATCCTGAACCCTCCTCCCTCCTCCCTCCCCATACCATCCCTCTGGGTCTTCCCAGTGCACCAGCCCCAAGCATCCAGTATCGCGCAACGAACCTGGACTGGCAACTCGTTTCTTACATGATATTCTACATGTTTCAATGTCACTCTCCCAAATCTTCCCACCCTCTCCCTCTCCCACAGAGTCCATAAGACTGTTCTATACATCAGTGTCTCTTTTGCTGTCTCGTACACCAGGTTATTGTTACCATCTTTCTAAATTCCATATATATGCGTTAGTATACTGTATTTATGTTTTTCCTTCTGGCTTACTTCACTCTGTATAACAGGCTCCAGTTTCATCCACCTCATTAGAACTGATTCAAATGAATTCTTTTTAATGGCTGAGTGATACTCCATTGTGTATATGTACCACTGCTTTCTTATCCATTCATCTGCTGATGGACATCTAGGTTGCTTCCATGTCCTGGCTATTATAAACAGTGCTGCGATGAACATTGGGGTACACGTGTCTCTTTCCCTTCTGGTTTCCTCAGTGTGTATGCCCAGCAGTGGGATTGCTGGATCATAAGGCAGTTCTATTTCCAGTTTTTTAAGGAATCTCCACACTGTTCTCCATAGTGGCTGTACTAGTTTGCATTCCCACCAACAGTGTAAGAGGGTTCCCTTTTCTCCACACCCTCTCCAGCATTTATTATTTGTAGATTTTTGGATCGCAGCCATTCTGACTGGTGTGCAATGGTACCTCATAGTGGTTTTGATTTGCATTTCTCTGATAATGAGTGATGTTGAGCATCTTTTCATGTGTTTGTTAGCCATCTGTATGTCTTCTTTGGAGAAATGTCTATTTAGTTCTTTGGCCCATTTTTTGATTGGGTCACTTATTTTTCTGGAGTTGAGCTGTAGGAGTTGCTTGTATATTTTTGAGATTAGTTGTTTGTCAGTTGCTTCATTTGCTATTATTTTCTCCCATTCTGAAGGCTGTCTTTTCACCTTGCTAATAGTTTCCTTTGATGCGCAGAAGCTTTTAAGTGTAATTAGGTCCCATTTGTTTATTTTTGCTTTTATTTCCAATATTCTGGGAGGTGGGTCATAGAGGATCCTGCTGTGATGTATGTCAGAGAGTGTTTTGCCTATGTTCTCCTCTAGGAGTTTTATAGTTTCTGGTCTTATGTTTAGATCTTTAATCCATTTTGAGTTTATTTTTGTGTATGGTGTTAGAAAGTGTTCTAGTTTCATTCTTTTACAAGTGGTTGACCAGATTTCCCAGCACCACTTGTTAAAGAGATTGTCTTTAATCCATTGTATATTCTTGCCTCCTTTGTCAAAGATAAGGTGTCCATATGTGCGTGGATTTATCTCTGGGCTTTCTATTTTATTCATTGATCAATATTTCTGTCTTTGTGCCAGTACCATACTGTCTTGATAACTGTGGCTTTGTAGTAGAGCCTGAAGTCAGGTAGGTTGATTCCTCCAGTTCCATTCTTCTTTCTCAAGATCGCTTTGGCTATTCGAGGTTTTTTGTTTTTCCATACAAATTGTGAAATTATTTGTTCTAGCTCTGTGAAGAATACTGTTGGTAGCTTGATAGGGATTGCATTGAATCTATAAATTGCTTTGGGTAGTATACTCATTTTCACTATATTGATTCTTCCAGTCCATGAACATGGTATATTTCTCCATCTATTAGTGTCCTCTTTGATTTCTTTCACCAGTGTTTTATAGTTTTCTATATTTAGGTCTTTAGTTTCTTTAGGTAGATATATTCCTAAGTATTTTATTCTTTCCATTGCAATGGTGAATGGAATTGTTTCCTTAATTTTTCTCTCTGTTTTCTCATTATTAGTGTATAGGAATGCAAGGGATTTCTGTGTGTTGATTTTATATCCTGCAACTTTACTATAGTCATTGATTATTTCTAGTAATTTTCTGGTGGAATCTTTAGGGTTTTCTACGTAGAGGATCATGTCATCTGCAAATAGTGAGAGTTTTACTTCTTCTTTTCCAATTTGGATTCCTTTTATTTCTTTTTCTGCTCTGATTGCTGTGGCCAAAACTTCCAAAACTATGTTGAATAGTAATGGTGAAAGTGGGCACCCTTGTCTTGTTCCTGACTTTAGAGGAAATGCTTTCAATTTTTCCCCATTGAGGATAATGTTTGCTGTGGGTTTGTCATATATAGCTTTTATTATGTTGAGGTATGTTCCTTCTATTCCTGCTTTCTGGAGAGTTTTTATCATAAATGGATGTTGAATTTTGTCAAAGGCTTTCTCTGCCTGTATTGAGATAATCATATGGTTTTTATTTTTCAATTTGTTAATGTGGTGTATTACATTGATTGATTTGCGGATATTGAAGAATCCTTGCATCCCTGGGATAAAGCCCACTTGGTCATGGCGTATGATCTTTTTAATGTGTTGTTGGATTCTGATTGCTAGAATTTTGTGAAGGATTTTTGCATCTATGTTCATCAGTGATATTGGCCTGTAGTTTTCTTTTTTTGTGGCATCTTTGTCAGGTTTTGGTATTAGGGTGATGGTGGCCTCATAGAATGAGTTTGGAAGTTTACCTTCCTCTGCAATTTTTTGGAAGAGTTTGAGCAGGATAGGTGTCAGCTCTTCTCTAAATTTTTGGTAGAATTCAGCTGTGAAGCCGTCTGGACCGGGGCTTTTGTTTGCTGGAAGATTTTTGATTACAGTTTCAATTTCCATGCTTGTGATGGGTCTGTTAAGATTTTCTATTTCTTCCTGGTCGAGTTTTGGAGAGTTGTACTTTTCTAAGAATTTGTCCATTTCTTCCACGTTGTCCATTTTATTGGCATATAATTGTTGATAGTAGTCTCTTATGATCCTTTGTATTTCTGTGTTGTCGTGATCTCTCCATTTTCATTTCTAATTTTGTTGATTTGATTTTTCTCCCTTTGTTTCTTGATGAGTCTGGCTAATGGTTTGTCAATTTTATTTATCCTTTCAAAGAACCAGCTTTTGGTTTTGTTGATTTTTGCTATGGTCTCTTTTGTTTCTTTTGCATTTATTTCTGCTCTAATTTTTAAGATTTCTTTCCTTCTACTAACCCTGGGGTTCTTCATTTCTTCCTTTTCTAGTTGCTTTAGGTGTAGAGTTAGGTTATTTATTTGACTTTTTTCTTGTTTCTTGAGGTGTGCCTGTATTGCTATGAACTTTCCCCTTAGGACTGCTTTTACCGTGTCCCACAGATTTTGGGTTGTTGTGTTTTCATTTTCATTTGTTTCTATGCAAATTTTGATTTCTTTTTTGATTTCTTCTGTGATTTGTTGGTTATTCAGCAGCGTGTTGTTCAGCCTCCATATGTTGGAATTTTTAATAGTTTTTCTCCTGTAATTGAGATCTAATCTTACTGCATTGTGGTCAGAAAAAATGCTTGGGATGATTTCTATTTTTTTGAATTTACCAAGGCTAGCTTTATGGCCCAGGATGTGATCTATCCTGGAGAAGGTTCCATGTGCGCTTGAGAAAAAGGTGAAATTCATTGTTTTGGGATGAAATGTCCTATAGATATCAATTAGGTCTAACTGGTCTATTGTATCGTTTAAAGTTTGTGTTTCCTTGTTAATTTTCTGTTTAGTTGATCTATCCATAGGTGTAAGTGGGGTATTAACGTCTCCCACTATTATTGTGTTATTGTTAATTTCTCCTTTCATACTTGTTAGCATTTGTCTTACGTACTGTGGTGCTCCCGTGTTGGGTGCATATATATTTATAATTGTTATATCTTCTTCTTGGATTGATCCTTTGATCATTATGTAGTGACCTTCTTTGTCTCTTTTCACAGCCTTTGTTTTAAAGTCTATTTTATCTGATATGAGTATTGCTACTCCTGCTTTCTTTTGGTCCCTATTTGCATGGAAAATCTTTTTCCAGCCCTTCACTTTCAGTCTGTATGTGTCCCCTGTTTTGAGGTGGGTCTCTTGTAGACAACATATGTAGGGGTCTTGTTTTTGTGTCCATTCAGCTAGTCTTTGTCTTTTGGTTGGGGCATTCAACCCATTTACGTTTAAGGTAATTACTGATAAGTATGATCCCGTTGCCATTTACTTTATTGTTTTGGGTTCGAGTTTATACACTGTTTTTGTGTTTCCTGTCTAGAGAATATCCTTTAGTATTTGTTGGAGAGCTGGTTTGGTGGTGCTGAATTCTCTCCGCTTTTGCTTGTCTGAAAAGCTTTTGATTTCTCCTTCATATTTGAATGAGATCCTTGCTGGGTACAATAATCTGGGCTGTAGGTTATTTTCTTTCATCATTTTAAGTATGTCTTGCCATTCCCTCCTGGCTTGAAGAGTTTCTATTGAAAGATCAGCTGTTATCCTTATGGGAATTCCCTTGTGTGTTATTTGTTGTTTTTCCCTTGCTGCTTTTAATATTTGTTCTTTGTGTTTGATCTTTGTTAATTTGATTAATATGTGTCTTGGGGTGTTTCTCCTTGGGTTTATCCTGTTTGGGACTCTCTGGGTTTCTTGGACTTGGGTGATTATTTCCTTCCCCATTTTAGGGAAGTTTTCCACTATTATGTCTTCAAGTATTTTCTCATGGTCTTTCTTTTTGTCTTCTTCTTCTGGAACCCCTATGATTCGAATGTTGTAGCGTTTAATATTGTCCTGGAGGTCTCTGAGATTGTCCTCATTTCTTTTAATTTGTTTTTCTTTTATCCTCTCTGATTCATTTATTTCTACCATTCTATCTTCTAATTCACTAATCCTATCTTCTGCCTGTTATTCTACTATTTGTTGCCTCCAGAGTGTTTTTAATTTCATTTATTGCATTATTCATTATATATTGACTCTTTTTTATTTCTTCTATGTCCTTGTTAAACCTTCTTGCATCTTCTCAATCCTTGTCTCCAGGCTATTTATCTGTGATTCCATTTTAGTTTCAAGATTTTGGATCAATTTCACTATCATTATTCGGAATTCTTTATCAGGTAGATTCCCTATCTCTTCTTCTTTTGTTTGGTTTCGTGGGCATTTATCCTGTTCCTTTATCTGCTGAGTATTCCTCTGTCTCTTCATCTTGTTTAAATTGCTGAGTTTGGGGTGTCCTTTCTGTGTTCTGGCAGTTTGTGGAGTTCTCTTTATTGTGGCGTTTCCTCACTGTGTGTGGGTTTGTACAGGTGGCTTGTCAAGGTTTCCTGGTTAGGGAAGCTTGTGTCGGCGTTCTGGTGGGTGGAGCTGTATTTCTTCTCTCTGGAGTGCAATGAAATGTCCAGTAGTGAGTTATGAGATGTCTATAGTTTTGGGGTGACTTTGGGCAGCCTGTATCTTGAAGCTCAGGGCTGTGTTCCTTTGTTGCTGGAGAATTTGCTTGGTATGTCTTGCCCTGGAACTTATTGGCCCTTGTGTGGTGCTTGGTTTCAGTGTCGGTATGGAGGCATTTGATGAGCTCCTGTCAATTAATGTTCCTTGGAGTCAGGAGTTCCCTGGAGTCAGGGTTTGGACTTAAGTCTCCTGCTTCCAGTTATCGGTCTTATTTTTACAGTAGTTTCAAAACTTCTCCTTCTATACAGCACCATTGATAAAACATCTACATTAAAGATGAAAAGTTTCTCTACGATGAGGGTCACTCAGAGAGGTTCACAGGGTTACATGGAGAAGAGAAGAGGGAGGAGGGAGTTAGAGGTGACCCAAATGAGATGAGGTGAATCAATAATGGAGAGAGTGGGCTAGCCAGTAGTCACTTCCTTACATGCACTCCACAACTGGACCACTCAGAGATGTTCACGGAGTTATACAGAGAAGAGAAGGAGGAGGAAGGTGACAGAGGTGGCCAGAAGGATAAAAGGGGGGAATGAAAAGGAGGGAGACAGATCCAGCCAGTAATCAGTTCCCTAAGTGTTCTCCACCGTCTGGAACACACAGAAATTCACAGAGTTGGGTAGAGTAGAGGGGTTAGGGAGGAGACACAGGCGACCTGGTGGAGAAAAAGGAGAGTCTAAAGGGAGAGACAGCAGTCAAGCCAGTATTCTTGCTCCCTAGTGAAAAATGGGTCCTGAAGATTGGGTTCTTAAAGGTACAAAATTGGTAACAAATACATAAAAGCAAAAATTAAAAATCTAGAGTAGAGTTTGGAATTTCAAAAATACGATGTTAAAGAAAAGAAGAAGGAAAAGAAAGAGAGAAAAAACAAACAAACAAAAACAAACAAGGTCGCAAAAATTGTAAAGAAAGTACAGGTACAAAATTGATAACTAATACCAAAAAGCAAAAATTAAAAATCTAGAGTAGAGTTTGGAATTTCAAAAATACAATGTTAAAAAAAAAGAAGAAGAAGAAGAAAAATAAAGAGAGAAAACAGACAAACAAAAACAAACAATGTCACAAAAATTATAAAGAAAATACAGGTACAAAATTGATATTATTCAGATATACAATGTTATATAGAAGAAGAGAAAGAAACAGAGAAGAAGAAAAAAAGAAGTCACAGAAATTATATATAAAAAAAACTATAGGTAAAAAATTGATAACAAATACCAAAAAGTGAAAATTAAAAATCTAGAGTAGAGTTTGGAATTTCAAAAATACAATGTTAAAGAAAAGAAGGAAAAAAAAAAAAAAAGGTCAAAAAATTATAAAATATATATATATGAAGTTTGCTGAAGAAGAAAAAAATAGGGTCTTTTTTTTTTTTGCAAAGTAATAGGTTATAAAAGTGAAAATTAAAGGAAGAATAGAGGACTTAATTTTTTTTTTTAATTAAAAAGAAAAAAGAAAGAATGATCGTAAAAATAATAAAAATATATCTAGGACTTTCTTGGTGTTGTTGTGGGTTCAGTTCATTTTTGGCTAGTTCCTTGGTCAGACTTATATTTCTCAAGATCTATAGGCCCCTTCCTATGTAGTCCGTAGTAACCACAGGGTTTTGGTCTATTGCCTGCAGCTTCCAAGGCGTTTCCCTCTGTTATATCTTCTTCTGTTTGCTAGTCTCTTCAGTATCTGGTTTCCGCCCTGACACAAAGGGGACGGTGGAGGACACTTTTTTTTTTTTTTAGGCTTACTTGTTCAGTCGCGCTGTGGGGAGGGAGGGAGGGATGCTGCAAACAAATAACACTGGCGTGGGCTCGCAGTGCCTCAGCCACCCTGGGTCTGCCCCTGCTCACGGCGCGTGTAGCCTCCCTGCCCATACTGCTCGGGCTCTAGGTTGTTCCGCTGGGAACAATCCGAGGCCGGCCCTGGGTTGCATGCACCTCCCAGGTCCAAGCCGCTCAGGTTCAGGCACTCAGGTAGTCCTCAGAGGCGCAGACTCAGTTGGGCCTGCGTTTTGTGCTCTTCCCAGGTCCGAGCAGCTCAGGTGATGAGGTGTTTGGCGAGCACCAATGCTGCGACTTATCACCTCCCCGCCACTCGGTTATCTGGGTGTAAAACCGGCACACTTTCTCAGGCAGATGTTGACCGTCCAGACCCCCAAGAAGTTTTAGTTAGCAAAGAAGCCTGCTTACAGTTTTATAGATAATGTTTCTCTGGGGCTGCGATTGCCCCCTTCTGGCTCTGGCTGCCTGTCACCGGAGGGGGGAAGGTCTGCAGCCGGCTATCTCTGTTCAGTCCTTTGTTCCGTGCACGGGCCTGGCAGGTCTTAGGTTAGGACTGGCTTTTCGCGTGGTAGATATCTCACAGTCTGGTTTGCTAGCCCAAATTATTTCGCTCAGATAGCGCTCAGGGTATTCAGGCCAGATTCTTACTCTCAGCGATGCAGCCCGCGCCGCGCCTCCCTGCCCATCCCCCGCTTGCTAATGGCGGATGCAGCGTCTGTGCTGCTTCTCCGCTGGGGGAGTTACCGTAGGGCTCTCAATCTGCGAGTTTTAATTGTTTATTTATTTTTTCTCCCTGTTATGTTGCCCTCTGTGCTTCCAAAGCTCGGCACAGATTCGGCAGTGAGAAGGTTTCCTGGTGTTTGGAAACTTCTCTCTTTTTAAGATTCCCTTCCCGGGACAGAGCTCCGTCCCTCCCTCTTTTGTCTCTTTTTTTTGTCTTTAATATTTTTTCCTACCTCCTTTCGAAGAGTTGGGTTGCTTTTCTGGGTGCCTGATGTCCTCTGCCGGCATTCAGAAGTTGTTTTGTGGAATTTACTCGACTTTTAAATGCTCTTTTGATGAATTTGTGGGGGAGAAAGTGTTCTCCCCGTCCTACTCCTCCGCCATCTTGGCTCCTCCCCCACAATGAATTTTAACTTGAAAGGAAATAGTTCTTTTGTTTGCAATTGCTTTTCCTTTGTGGCAAATCCCTTCACAAGGTCTGACTGTGAGAAATGATACATGAAATGCTCAGTGCCACAACATCTGAAAATAAGCATTCTTTATTGGGATTTAAAAGATAGAGAGGTAGGAAATTACTTTCCCAATGTTGAGATTTCCGATTATGAGCAATAAGAACAATAGATATTTAGGATACTGGACCTAGGATTTTCATATATGAATGGCTACACAAAGTAAAATGTATACCTGGATTACAACTTTTCAAAACACTGAGAGATGCTTTCAAGGTACAAATTAACATTAACAGAATGCGTAGTGACCATGCTTTGCCTAGAGAGTACCTGACCACACAACAGTCTTTCTTCTTTCTCTCTTCCATTAGCCACTCTCTCCCTCTTTAATGAAATACATCACCAGGCAAAATCAGGCAATTATCTTTGATTCCACCCTTTTCTTCTTCCCTCATCTCAAATCTATTAGTAAATCCTTCGATTCTATAGACATTTTATAAGCTAATTCAGTTAAATTCTTCTCGAGTATATGTGTGTGTTACTCAGTCGTGTCCAAATCTTTGCAACCCAATGAACTGTAGCCCACCAGGCTACTCTGTTCATGGAATTCTCCAGGCCAGAATACTAGAGTGGGTAACCATTCCCTTCTCCAGGGGATCTTCCTGAGCAGAATTGGAAGCCAGGTCTCCCACGTTGCAGGAGGATTGTTCACCATCTGAGCTACCATGGAAGCCCCAAATCCTTCTGATGGACTAATGCAAATTCTATCTGATTGTCCTGATTTGAATTTTGCACACCATTACCAGGGGGTGCTAGTAGTAAAGAACCCACCTACCAATGTAGGATACATAAGAGAGGCAGGTTTGAACTCTGGGTCAGGAAGATCCCCTGGAGAAAGAAATGGCAACCCACTCCAGTATTGTTGCCTGAAAATTCCCATGGACAGAGGAACCTGGCAGGTTACAGTTCACGGGGTCGCAAAGAGTCAGACGCGACTGAAGCAGTGTAGCACACACACATTCTCTAATTCAAGAAGTAGTTATTTGGGGCTGTTTTAGTTGATTGGGGCTGCTATATAAAAATATCGTGAATGGAGTGACTTGTAAAATTGACAGTTCTGGTGGCTGGAAGTCCAAGATCACGATGGCAGGATAGGATGGTTAAGTTCTCATGGGGACTTCTTTGTTGCAGACTCTTGACTTCTGGTTGCATCTTCCCTTGGCAAAGAACAGAGGATGAAGCAAGCTCTCTCCTGACTCCTGGGCACTTGTCTCATTTCACTCCTATAACTCCATCTAATCCTAATTACCTTCTTAAAGTATCCACCTCCTGATACAATCATACTGAGGGGTACTGTTACAACATAGGCATTGGCTGGGAAGGGATGCAACATTCAGTCCATAACAGAGACATTTATTATGTGCCTGCCATTGTTCTAAGTATAGGAAACCTAGTATTAAACAAAATAGGCAAAAAACCTTGCCTTCATGGAGCTTATAATTTTAAGTATGAAATTCACAAGAAATAATAAGTGTTAGTAGAATACATATAGTTTACAGGGTTGAAGGAACTACGCTGGGAAAAAAAGTATGGAAAGTGAATGAGAAATTGTGGTGTGTAGTTTTTAACAGGATAGACAGAGATGGGCTTCCTCGGTGGAAGTTCCAGGGTGACCTATGAAAATAGCTGAAGGAGAGCACTCCAGGGGAAGAGAAAAGTATGCGTCAGGATATGTACCCAGAGATACCATTTTAAAAAGTGCTGTGCTTAGTCACTCAGTCATGTCTGACTCTCTTGACCCTGTGGACTGTAGCCCACCAGGCTCCTCTGCCCATGGGATTCTCCAGGCAAGAATACTGGAGGGGGTAGCCATGTCCTCCTCCAGGGGATCTTCCTGACCCAGGGATCAAATCCAGGTTCATTGCAAGCAGTTTCTTTACCATCTGAGCCACCAGTGAAGCCCCAAAATACTGCAGTGAGTAGCCTATCCCTTCTTCAGGGGATCTTGCCAACCTAGGAATCGAACTGGGGTCTCCTGCATTGCAGGTGGATTCTTAACCAGCTGAACTACCAGGGAAGCCCTTTAAAAAGTGGATACCACCAAATAACTGTTATGCTTAGATAAATTCAGGGGCTTCCATTTCTTCAAGAACAACATATAAATACATGTTATACAATATTCCAAAGGCCCTTCAACTCTGGGTTCCAGGATGGGTATTTTCCCCATCCTGTGTTCCTGTACTTCTCACACAACACAGCACAGTCCTGCCAGCCCACACTTTACCACCTCCAGCCCTTGGCCCAGTTAATTTATTTTTTTTTTCATTTTTACCCATACCTGTGAGTGATAACTTTTTCTTTTTATGTTTAAGTTTGAATGCTATTTTGTCAAAGATCTTCCCCAATATTTTGTTGTTTAAGATATGCAATTAGTTATTCACCATTGTCTAATTTTCCAAGAGAAACTACCTGATTCTTTTCAAATATTACCTATCTCTCTCTCCTCTTTTTTTTGTTTTCTTACTTTTCTTCTTTATTAATCATTGTATTGTTTGTCTCTATCCTTTCAATGTAAGAAACAGGAAGGCAGAGAGACATCCTTTATTGTGTTTTTTTCTGCCAGAATGACCTTTTCCCAGATCTTCCCATAGATTGTGCAGTGTTATCTTTCATTTCTCAGATCCAATGCCTCTTAAGAATTGACTATGAAATTCACAGAAAATGCACCAAAATTATAATATAACCAGAAACTAATTTTTAAAAGAAAAATACCATAAGCTTCATATGGGGAGAAATTTGTGTGCTTTCTGTCACCATAAAAGCTCTAGTTTCTAATGTGAAGTCTGATATATGACACTGTGTATATGTGTGACTGGTTATCATTTGGTCTTAAAAGACTCCAGAAAATGGATACAGATATTGTTGGAAAGTGGGATGAAACAGACACTCCTGTACACAGTTCTTAGATCTGGGAGTTTGGGAATGTCAGAACTGGAATTGTAAGTTCTCTTTACCAGTTTTTTTTAACTCTTGGAATTTATTTCACAACATGCCAAGTTAGGTAATGAAATATTCACTTAAGCAAGTTTTGCAATAACAAATAATTTAAAAAAGTAAATTTGCATCAATTGAACAATGATTCAATATGTCATTCAGAATGGCTATTAAAAGGTGCATTATGGAATATGTTAGAATACACTTTTAATTACTATTACAGAATGAAGCAAACTTGCATATATGTGTGTTAGCAGAAGGAATATGAAATATATGAAAAACGTTACATTTGTTTATTAGTAGACTTGGAAATCTGAGCTTACTTATTTATTTGTGTTTGCGTGCATTTATATATAGATTTCTCCAATATTTTATAATAAACTTATTTGCATCTTTTTAGTCAGAACAATTTTAATTATAAACTATTTATTACTTCTCACAACATTTGGCATTACACTGAAAAAAGGGATTTTCAGTGGAAAATTCCATTTCTACTGAAGTTTGACTTAGAGTATATTTATAGATACTAATTTTCACAATAAAGTTTTGTTTATATATGAACCACATTTATTTGCAATTACCTGCACAAATATTGAAGCTTCCTCAGTGGCTCAGTGGTAAAGAATCCTCCTGAAATGCAGGAGACTCAGATTCTATCCCTGGGTTGGAAAGATTCTCTGGAGGAGGGCATGGCAAACCACTCCAGTATTCTTGTCTGGAGAATCCCATGGACAGAGGAGACTGGCAGGCTGGCAGGCTAAAGTCTATAGGATTGCAAAGACTTGGATATGACTGAAGTGACTTAGCATGCACTCATGCACAAATATTGCCTGCTGGTACAGGGTAGAGGAATTGGTCTCAAAATATGTTATGAATTTACAAATAGCTTTAAATCTATACATATAATCAAGAGTAAATAGTGATTTATTTACTGGAAATAAAAACACTATAATATAACTATGTTAGTTTTCTACAGCTGCTGTAACAAACTTCCACAATTACTTACAATGACTTACTTATTAATGACTTAGAATGACTTTAACTTACAATTCTGAAGGTGTGAATCTAACACAGGTCTCACTGAGTTAATATCAAGGTGTTGGCAGGGCTACATTGCTTTCCGGCTCCTCTACAGGAAAATACCTTCCCTCGTCTTTCTAGCTGCTTTGGACTGCCTGCACTCCTTGGTTTGCGGTGGCCTTCCACTCACTTTGAAGCTAGCAATGAGGGGTCAAGTCCTGTCATAGAATCACTGTAACCTATTCTTCAACTTCACTCTTTAATTAAAAAAAAAATACCCGTGTTATTATGAAAAAGTGCAAAAAGGCAAGAAAAAGAAACGAAGATGAAAAAAGACAAAATGGTTGTCTGTGGAGGCCTTACAAAGAGCTGAGAAAAGAAGAGAGGCTAAAGGCAAAGGAGAAAAAGGAAAGATATACCCATCTGAATGCAGAGTTCCAAAGAATAGCAAGGAGAGATAAGAAAGCCTTCCTCAGTGACCAGTGCAAAGAAATGGAGGGAAACAATAGAATGGGAAAGACTAGAGATCTCTTCAAGAAAATTAGAGACACCAAGGGAACATTTCATGCAAGGATGGGCACAATAAAAGACACAAATAGTATGGACTTAACAGAAGCAGAAGTTATTAAGAAGATATGGCAAGAATACACAGAAGAACTATACAAAAAAGATCTTCATGACCTAGATAACCATGATGGTGTGATCACTCACCTAGAGACAGACATCCTGTAATGTGAAGTCAAGTAGGCTTTAGGAAGCATCACTACGGACAAGCTAGTGGAGGTGATGGAACTCCGGTTGAGCTATTTCAAATAAAAGATGATGCTGTTAAAGTGCTGCACTCAATATGCCAGCAAATTTGGAAAACTCAGCAGTGGCCACAGGACTGGAAAAGGTCAGATTTCATTAAAATCCCCAAAAAGGCAATGCCAAAGAATGTTCAAAGTACTGCATGATTGCACTCATTCCACACACCAGCAAAGTAATGCTCAAAATTCTCCAAGCCAGGCTTCAATAGTCCATGAACCATGAACTTCCAGATGTCCAAGCTAGATTTAGAAAAGACAGAGGAACTAGAGATCAAATTGCCAACATCTGTTGGATCATAGAAAAAGCAAGAGAGTTCCAGAAAACATCTACTTCTGCTTTATTGATTATGCCAAACACTTTGACTGTGTGGATCACAACAAACTGTGGAAAATCTTCAAGAGATGGGAATACCAAACTACCTTACCTCCCCTCTGAGAAATCTGTATGCAGGTCAAGAAGCAGCAGTTAGAACTGGACATGGAAGAACAGACTTGTTCCAAATCGGGAAAGGAGTACATCAAGGCTGTATATTGTCACCCTACTTATTTAACTTATAGGCAGAGTGCATCATGCAAAATGCCAGGCTGGATGAAGCACAAGCTGGAATCAAGACTACTGGGAGACATACCAGTTAACTCACATATGCAGATAACACCACCCTTATGGCAGAAACTGAAGAGGAACTAAAGAGCCTCTTGATGACAGTGAAAGAGGAGAGTGAAGAAGTTGGCTTAAAATTCAACACTCAAAAAGTGAAGATCATGGCATCTGGTCCCATCACTCCATGGCAAATAGATGGAGAAACAATGGAAACAGTGAGAAACTTTATTTTCTTGAGCTCCAAAATCACTGTAGATGGTGACTGCAGCCATAAAACCAAAAGACACTTCTTCCTTGGAAGAAAAGCTATGACAAATCTAGACAGCATATTTAAAAGCAGAGGCATTAATTACTTTGCCAACAAAGGTCTGTCTAGTCAAAGGTATGGTTTTTCCAGTAGTCATGTATAGATGTGAGAGTTGGACTATAAAGAATTCTGAGCACATCAGGTGGTCAAAGTATTGGAGTTTCAGGTTCAGCATCAGCCCTTCCAATGAATATTCAGGACTGATTTCCTTTAGGATTGACTAGTTTGATCTCCTTGCAGTCCAAGGGACTCTCAAAAGTCTTCTCCAACACCACAGTTTAAAAGCATCAATTCTTCAGTGCTCAGCCTTCTTTATGGTCCAACTCTCACATCTATACATGACTACTGGAAAAACCGTATCTTTGACTAGAAGGACCTTTTTGGCAAAGTAATGGCTCTTCTATTTATTATGCCATCTAGGTTTGTCATAGCTTGTCTTCCAAAGAGCAAATGTCTTTTAATTTCATGGCTGCAGTCACTGTCTGCAGTGATTGTGGAACCCAAGAAAATGAAGTCTATCACTGTTTACATTGTTTCCCCATCTATTTACCATGAGGTAATGGGACTAGATGCCATGAACTTAGTTTCTTGAATGTTGAATTTTAAGCCAACTTTTCAGTCTCTTTCACCTTCATCAACAGGCTCTTTAGTTCCTCTTTGCTCTCTGCCGTATGAATGGTATCATCTGCATATCTGAGTTAACTGGTATTTCTCCCAGTAATCTTGATTCCAGCTTGTGCTTCCTCCAGCCTGGCATTTCCCATGATGCACTCCACATTTGAGTTAAATAAGAAGGGTGACAAATACACAGCCTTGACATATCCTTCCCAAATTTTGAACAAGTCCATTGTTCCATGTCCATCTAACCCAATCTCCCTTGATACTTTTCATTTTTCACTTAGATCAGTTACTGTCAACTAGAAGGACTTTGCCTCCCAGGGGACATTTGGCAAAGTTTGGAGCCTTTTTTTATTATCATGACTGGAGAGTTGGGTGAGTATTTCTGGTTTCCAGTGAGTAGAGGGCAGGGATACTGCTAAATATCCTACACTGCATACAACAACATCACCAAAAAAAACTGGGTCCAAAGCATCAGTAGTGCCAAGGTTGCAAGACCTTAACTTATAGAAACTAAATATAAGTGCCCCATGCTCAATGGCTCTTCAAGTAACCTATAGAAGAAAAATATTGACATGCTGGATTTTTTTCATGCAAAACTAAACCAAGAAATATAGAATCATTACTATGTACATTTAATATAAAATATATAGTATTTCTTCACATTTTATTTGATTCTAACAGTTTTATTAAATTACAATTCTAATTAGTTAAAACCATTAAGTGCAAACCAGGCTGGTTTCTCAAGTATCTAAGGAGACACAGCTGGAATGAAAACAGATGGAAGGTGTAAATGAGAAGATTCAATTAACATTTTTCCTTCCAGTAAATGTTTCACAAAGAAAATCCCCTGAGACTGAAAAATAGGACCTTAATTCAAGAAATATGGTGCTTTTTTAAACCATGTTAAGAATAAAATCTTTTAACATCTTTTTAAATCATTTGGTGTTCAGACCAAATCTGTGTCCTTTGGGTCAAGACACAATATATGATAACAAAGAAATTCCAAGCTAAGAGCTACAAAATTACTATACATTAGAACACTAACCAATTTAGTGGCATTCTGATTCTTTCAGGAGTGTTTCTCTACTCCTAATAGCATTATAATTGTTATTATAAGATTTGATTTGACACTATGATTCCAAAGAATGAACATAATAAAAACACACCATTTATTATAGGACTAGCAATTATCCCGCTGTGCCTTCATCAACATCTAAAGGGATCAATGAAATGTAGTTAATCAGATCCATTTGAAACATCTTTATTCTGAAAGTTTAATGCCTCTTCAGTGCTAATTTAAAATATACTAAAATTGAGTTTGGCCCTTCATAAGGCTGAGATTGTTTTCCATCTGTCTCTTAGGGATCAACAAAGAATTCTGAAAAGATGAGCTGATGGACAGAGACAAGGTTATGCATTCTTATCTTCAATTATTTAAATTGCTCCAAATGTTGCAAGTGCTTTCAGAGTTAAACATTGTAATTATAATTACAGTATACTGTATACAGTATACTGTATACAGTATACAGTATACTGTACAGTATAATGTACAGTATTTAGTAGGACTCTTTTAGATTTTAAGAAAAAAATAGATGTTCATCTTACTGTGGGCTGAAGTGGACTACATGACGTTGTAAGGAAACATAAACTCCTCAGCGACAGTTGCGTCTCATTGGGCAACCTCATGTGATGCACCAACTTTTTGAGCTAGTTCTTCTTCATGTTCTCTAGAGTCACTGAATTTTTTATTGGAGTATAGTTGCTTTGCAATGTTGTGTTGATTTCCTCTCTGCAGCAAAGTGAATCAGCTGTACATATACATATATTTTATCTTTTTTGGATTTCCTTCCCATTTAGGTCACCACAGAGCACTGAGAAGAGTTTCCTCTGCTGTAAAGTCAGTGGAAACAGCAGTAATAAAATGCCATGATTCTCATTAGCTACCTATTGAGAACCATGCAACCGTGCCATTTTATTACTATTGCTTTCACTACTGCTTCTTCCTGAGGGCTTCTGCTTATGGGTTTTCATGCATCTTCTACCTACTATTCTAGTTTAGTGTAGACTGCTTCTCTATGTGATTCCTGTTCAGTCTCTCCAACAAGAAAGTTCAAGGAGAATTCCTGGGGATCAGAGTTTCCAAATCAGACCTCTTTACAGTCAACTGGCTCCTTTTATGTCCATTCCATGGACGGCTGTTGATTTTTGATCCAGTCAGTTTTGGCTAGGATTGCAGATTCAAGGATGTAGAACACAATAGTGATTGGAACATGAGGAACAACTGTAGACTCTTTACAGATGTGGACTGTGCTGTGACATTCACTTCCTGATCTCCTCTTGAGTCTGCCTGTCTATCTCTCTACCTATCTACCTCTCTAACTATATATCACATCTTTATCCATTTACCCCCTGATAGACATTTAGTTCAGTTCAGTTCATTTGCTAAGTTGTGTTCGACTCTTCGTGACCCCATGAATCGCAGCATGCCAGGCCTCCCTGTCCATCACCAACTCCCGGAGTTCACTCAGATGTCCATAGAGTAGGTGATGCCATCCAGCCATCTCATCCTCTGTCATCCCCTTCTCTTCCTGCCCCCAATCCCTCCCAGCATCAGAGTCTTTTCCAATGAGTCAACTCTTTGCATGAGGTGGCCAAAGTACTGGAGTTTCAGCTTTAGCATCATTCCTTCCAAGGAACACAAATATAGGTTGTCTTAATATCTTGGCTCCAATATTTTGGCCACCTGAGGCAAAGAACTGACTCATTCAAAAAGACTCTGATGCTGGGAAAGATTGAAGGCAAGAGGAGCAGGGGACAACAGAGGATGAGATGGTTGAATGGCATCACTGACTCAATGGACATGAATTTGAGCAAATTCTTGGAGATGGTGAAATACAAGGATACCTGACATGCTGCAGTCTATGGGTTCACAAAGAGTCAGATATGACTGAGTGAACAACAAAATATCTTGGCTTTTTATGAAGAATGCAGCAATGAACCAATGAATATGGGAGTACAGATATCTTTACGATGTCTTATTTTCATTTCCTTTGTATATATACCCAGTAGTGAGATTACTGGATCATTTACTGGATCATATGGTAGTTCTATTTTTAAATTTTTGAGGAAATTCTATACTGTTTTCCACAATGGATGTACCATTTACCTTCCCAACATGTTTTTAGCTTTAATGGTGTCACTTTTGCCTTATGTAATTTTCAGAAAGATTGATTCATTAATCTATTGAATTCAAAACAAAAATAATTTTGTTGTGATTGTTATATACCTTATGATTTTTAAAAACAGATTGTGTATTAGATTTATGTTAACAAATATGATATATATTTATTTACTTAAAATAATACAATTTTTTGTAATTCTAGTGGTCAGAAGTCTGAAATAGTCTCACTAGCCTGAAAACAAGGTGTTGGCAGGGTTGTACTCCCTTCAAAGACTCTAGGGGAGAATCAGTTTCCTTCTCTTTTCCAAACTTTAGAGTTGAATTCCTTGCATTCTCCTGCTCCTGGCCCTTCCTCCATCTTCATAGGCAATAGCAGAACACCTTCATATCTCTTTCCTCTTCCATCCTTATATAGCCTTCTTCATATTCTGTGGGTAACATCCCTTTGCCTCTCTCTTATAAGGACATTTGTGATTTAATTTAGGGCCAATCCAGGTAAGGCAGAATGATACCTCCTTATTGAGATGTTTAACTTAATCTCATCTATAATTATAATCTCATCTATAATCTCATCTATAATCTCATCTAATATGTTTCCACATAAGGTAAGGAGAAGGCAGTGGCACCCCACTCCAATACTCTTGCCTGGAAAATCCCATGGACAGAGGAGCCTGGTGGGCTACAGTCCTTGGGGTCGCTAGGAGTCAGACACGACTGAATGACTTGACTTTCACTTTTCACTTTCATGCACTGGAGAAGGAAATGGCAACCCACTCCAGTGTTCTTGCCTGGAGAATCCCAGGGATGGGGGAGCCTGGTGGGCTGCTGTCTCTGGGGTCACGCAGAGTCAGACACGACTGAAGCCACTTAGCAGCAGCAGCAGCATAAAAGGTAACAATTACAGGTCTACATTCATAGTCTGAGTCTCAGATATATTAGCACAATGGATAATTCTCCTTTTTTATTGTCTAAGATCCAGTTCCACAGGGCTCCTACCCGACCTCCTTGAGATACTAACATCAATTTAGCCTTGTGCTTGCTCTCTGGAGCTTAACTCTGCAAATTCTTTTTCTGAGTTCCTATGTTCTGATAATTCTGAGTTCTTCCCTTTCCCCTCAGTCCTATAGCTGCTAAGTTATTGTTGTAATTATTATCTCTGATATACCACAGTTCCATTTTTGCCTTTTTAGTACTCTAAATCTGATTGTTATTTCCTATATTATATTCACTGATTTTTTTTTAAAAGGAAGCCTGGTATGTGTTGAAATATGGCTGACTTTTTTATTTTGAGTATCTTCTACTTCATCTGTAAAGTGCAACTGTAGCATAAAATAATAAATTATTCATGAGATATACACACACATACACATTCATAGACACAGAATAGTATTAAAATTATAAGCAAGAGTTTTGGAGTCAGACCAGATTTTGACTAAATGTTTAAAATAATAATTCAACAAAATTCAACTAATTCAACTAATAATTTAACAAAATTGTTAAACATTTTAATGCCAATTTTCTAATTTGTAAATAGCAGTAAATAAAAAGATCAAGTACTAACTAGCATAACTTTTCATTTTCAGAGCAATTATACAGATTACATAGCATTTATATAGCATATATAGCATATATAATTACATAGCATATGTAATTACATAGCAATTATACAATTATACAGGTATATGTGCATCTATAACTTACTACATTAACAATATAGAGAAGAAATGTATAGGCTTATCTTGAGGTTAATTTAAAAAATCAGTAACATTTAACATGTATTGGTGATGAAATATCTCTGAAAACTAGAATTAAAATAAACATCGTTAGTCTGATAAAGGTGGCTAGAACACACCTAAACTTATACTGAAGGAAGAAGTATTGATTTTTTTAATTCAAGTTGGGGGAAAAAAAAAAAAAAAACAGAATAACTCTACCATAAGCTCCTCTATTGGAGAAGGCAATGGCATCCCACTCCAGTACTCTTGCCTGGAGAGTCCCATGGACAGAGGAGCCTGGTGGGCTGCAGTCCATGGGGTCGCTAAGAGTCGGACACAACTGAGCAACTTCACTTTCACTTTTCACTTTCATGCATTGGAGAAGGAAGTGCAAGCCCACTCCAGTGTTCTTGCCTGGAGAATCCCAGGGACGGGGGAGCCTGGTGGGCTGCCATCTATGGGGTCACACAGAGTCGGACACGACTGAAGTGACTTAGCAGCAGTAGCAGCAGCAGCAAGCTCCTCTATTAAATAGTGTACTGAAAATTCCAAACCATCTAAAGGTAAGCCATAGATATTAAACAAGAAGTAAAAATGTCAGTATTTGCAGAAGATATAACTATATGATGAAGAAAATCTGAAGAAAAAAAAAACCCCTACAATCTATTTTAGCTAAAACGGCACTTTAGCAAGATTGCTGAGGATTTGGACATACAGTATTTATGTATGTTCAGTTCAGTCACTCAGTTGTACCACATGCATTGCAGCAGACCAGGCTTTCCTCTCCATCACCAACTTTCACAGCTTGTTCAAACTCATGTTCAACAAGAGGATGATGCCATTCAACCATCTCATCCACTGTCATCACCTTCTCTTTCTGCCTTCAATCTTTCCCAGCATCAGGGTCTTTTCCAATAAGTCAGTTCTTCGCATCAGGTGGCCAAATTATTGGAGCTTCAGCATCAGTCCTGCCAATGAATATTCAGGACTGATTTCCTTTAGGACTGACTGGTTGGATCTCCTTGCAGTCCAATGGACTCTCAAGAGTCTTCTCCAACACCACTATTCAAAAGCATCAATTCTCTGATACTCAGCTTTCTTTATGATCCAACTCTCACATCCATACATGACTACTGGAAAAACCATAGCTTTGACTAGAGGGACATTTGTTGGTAAAGTGATGTCTCTGCTTTTTAATATGCTCTCTAGGTTTGTCATAGCTTTTCTTCCAAGGCCTAAGCATCTTTTGATTTCATGGCTGCATCCACCATCTGCATTAATTTTGGAGCCCAAGAAAATAAAGTCTGTCACTGTTTCCATTGTTTCTCCATCTATTGTCCATGAAATGATGGGGCGGGATGCCATGATATTAGTTTTTTGAATACTGAGTTTTAAGCCAGTTTTTTCACTCTCCTCTTTGACTTTCAACAAGAGGCTCTTTAGTTCTTCTCCAATTTCAGCCATATGACTGGTGTCATCTGCATATCTGAGGTTAGTGATATTTCTCCTGGCAATCTTGATTCCAATTTGTGCTTCATCCAGTCCAGCATTTCACATGATGTACTCTGCATATATGTTAAATAAACAAAGTGGCAATATATAGCTTTGACATACTCCTTTCCCAATTTGGAACCAGTCCATTGTTCCATGTCCGGTTCTCACTCCTGCTTCTTGACCTGTATACACATTTCTCAGGAGGCAGGTAAGGTGGTCTGGTCTTTCTATCTCTTGAAGATTTTCCACAATTTGTTGTGATCCACACAGTGAAAGTCCTTGGCATAATCAATAAAGCAGAAGTAGATGTTTTTCTGGAACTCTCTTGCTTTTTCTATGATCCAATGGATGTTGGCATTATAATCTCTGGTTCCTCTGTCTTTTCTAAATCCAGCCTGACTGCATGGAAGTTCTCAGTTCCTGTACTGTTGAACCCTAGCTTGTAGAATTTTGAGTATTACTTTGTTAGCATGTGAGAGGATTGCAATTGTGCATGTTTGTGTATGTTAGTGGTCAACAGAAAACATTTTAAAACCATATGGTTTACAAAGGTATAAAAATGTAACCATCTTGTATTAGTTCTGAGGGAATACTTGCAATGCATTATACTTAAGATTAAGCAATATGGATGAGTGTAATTAACAAAGGTCTCATTAGTGGAAATATATCATGTTGGAAGAATCAATATTTTTGGCATATCAAGTGAAATTGATATATGAATAAATTCAATATCAATCCAGTTGTACACATGTGTGTGTGTGTATGTATGGACATTGAAAAGTTCTTTTTAAAGTCTCTATGGAAAGCAAGGCGATTTTGAAGAAGAACAAACCTAAAAGACTTAAATTATCAGTAATCAAGTTTGCCACAAAACTGTTCTAATTAAGATATGTTGAGATTAGTATAACAAAAGGAAAGCAAATAAATGATACAAAATAGAGAGCCCAGAAAGAGAGCCACATATATATGTCACCTGAATGATGACAAAGAATACATTGAACAGTGCAGTGCATTGAACAAGAGTGGTCTAGTTAATCAATTGGTGCTGAATCATTTGGATTAAAAAATTATATAAAGTGATATAAAAACAAACCTTGAAATAATGAACTTTGAACTCATCTCACCATATGTAATATTTAAGAAGTATCACAGATTTAAATATGAAAGGTCAGACAACAAACTGTCTATAAGAAAATAAAGGAGAGTCTTTCCATGACCTTGGAGTAGGAAAATATTTCTTACAGGAGACAAAAGAACTAACCATAAAAAAAAGTAATACATTTGACTTTGTTAATATTCAGGACAATGTTCTTCATTTTAAAAGATCATTTTTTTAAGAGACTGTAAAGGCAAGCATTGCCTGAGAGGATTTATGTGCTATACATACATAGATATATTCAAAATGACTTTACAACCAGAATAGATACACACTTCTCCACATTAAAAAGAAAAGAACAAATATTCCAAATGAAACATATAAAAACTTGATCAGGCTCTTCCCTAAAAAGGATATCCAAGTAAAAAATAAGCATGCTTGATTTTAAGCTTCAAGCTTTCAGTTTGAAGACTTTCATTATTAAAACTCCTTTTAGATGCCTCTACACTTCCATCAGAAAGGCTAACATTCAAGAGACTATCAATACCAAGTTTTGATTAGACAGCAGAACCACAGGAACCCTCATATGTGGCTTGTGGGAGTTAAATTGTCTCCATCCAGGTAAATGGAATGCTTCTGACAAAACCATTTCATGTGTATTAGACAATTCAGCAAGTTTTCAGCTGAAAACTAGAGACAACCCAGAGGTCCATCAACATTATAACTACTGTAAAAAGTGGTAATTTATACAGCAAAAGGCTATGAAACAGTGAGAGAAATGACTACTCTCCTTGCAACAAAAAGGATAAATCTCACAGAAGAAAAAGAAAATGGGCAAAAGTAGCCCAACTTCAAGGAGTGAATGCTTTAAGATTTAATTGTTGTGAAGATTCCAAGCAGGACAGACTAAACATATGTCCCCTCCCTCTTGAACTCCCAACCTCCCTCCTTCCCCATCCCACCCCTCTAGGTTGTCACAGAGCACTGCCTCACACACCAAACTCCCACTGGCTATCTGTTTTACATATGGTAATGTATACTCAATGCTATTCCCTCATATCATCCCACCCTCTCCTTACCCCACTGTGTCCTAAATATCTGTATGGCCTCTTCTGCCCTGCAAGTAGGATCGTCCGTACTATCTTTCCAGGTTCCATATATATGCATTAATATATGATATTGTTTTTCTCTTTCTGACTTACTTGACTCTGTATAAAAGACTACAGATTAAACACCTAAATGTAAGACCAAAACCTATAAAACTCTTAGAAATAATCATAGGCAGAACACTCTCGTCATTCTTAAGTAACAAAAAATGTGTTCATTTGTTTTAAGTTTCATAATAGAGTCTCAATTCAGTTACTAAAATGTCAAATCTCAGGCAAAAATCAGAACTCAAAAACTCAAAATTTGATTGAAGTGGAGGATTCCTCCCTTCAATGTCATCAGACCTACAGCCCACTAGCTGTCTGCTGTGTGTGTGAGTGGGCTGGGAGGAGGGCATGGCCAACCACTGTCTTCTCTCCCTACCTGTGACTCTGGTCAGTGAAACTGAATTCAAGTTCCATATAGAATTGGAGCAAAAAGGAAAAGACATATCCTTCTTGGTTGATGATGCTCTGGAAATCTGGAAACCTTGCACTCTGGACTTGACAGATGTTGACAACTGGTTCATTCTACACAATGGCACTCTTCTCTGTATGAGTGAGGGGTGAAGTACGGCCCAGAGGCCCTGGTGGTAACTTTGAGGAGCTCATGATGGAATGCAAATGGGGTCCTATAGCATATTTCTAAATAATTAAGTTTATAACAAGCAACCAAAAGTGTCAATATTTTTGTATAATTCATAAAATTTTTAAAGAGTTTCTGATTTAATTATTCTTTTTCATGTCTGGGTAGACGTCTTTTATCAAGTATCACAATATTTATTGATAGATACATGTATATAAAATCAGGGCATGAACTTAACTTGATAAACTAGGTAGACTTAATTTCAAAACTATAATAAGAGGGACCAATTCAAATTCTCATTATCTGCTTCATACCCATGAAGACTATTTCAAAAGCATTTATGATCTCTCAAAACTGATCAGTTTTGTGCAAGTAAATCATGTTTCCTTTAAAAAGACTTGCACACTTTCGCAGGCTCAAGGATATTAAAATCTAGCACATAAAGCCCATTACTAGAGGTAGAAATATAGGCAATATACTATTATAACAACAACCATCAATTGCGGTTAAGGACTTTTCTTTAACAACCAAATGGATAATCAAATATTGCAACAACTCAAGTACTGCTGACCAAAGTGCATTTCTACAGTATTTAGCATTGCTATTCAGTTTTCTAACTTAAAAAAAAAAAACCTATGATAACTGACAGCAAAAGAAGTTCCTTGCAATAGACTCCCTCTGCTTGAGAAATTAGGATGTAATTATTACATATTGCTAATATACTACCAAAACATTAAAGATACTCCTAAAAGGTAGGCTTTTGCCAATCAAAAGTCTACCCAGACATGACCCAAGGAAAAAAAAAACACAGATAATTCATCAATGATTGCATTTTCCATAAATTTCTTATATTTACTCAATTCCAGTGCAAATATTATATTCTTTTATTAAAATCTTCACATATTTTGCATTCCATAAACAGAGTCAACACACTTTTCCATAAAGAGCCAGATAGTATATATTTTATCTTTGAAAGGCATTTAGTCTTTCATAGTGACTCAATTTTGCCTTAACACTAAAGCAGCATCAACAAAAAGTAAACCAAAAGGGGAAGTTGTGTTTTAATAAAACTTTATTTACAAAAAAAAATCAGTGGGCTATAGTTTGCCAATCTATAACCTAACAGATGAAATAATGAAAATGTAATTGCATTCAAAATTTACAAATTTTATATGTTGTTATTAAGAATGTAATTTAGTAAATGTAAACTTTTTTGTACATTTTTCATGTATGTCCTCTAGTGAGTTCTAGCATTGAATATCAATCTAGTAGTGAGTATAAAGGGTCAGAATTACATTTCATGCTATATCTCAGCACATATACATTTAAGAATATAAATTATTTTGTATTGCAAAATTCCTCAGACATGTGAGTTTTGCAAAAACCATACTAAATTGTAGGTATCTCTTGAACAATAAATCAGAACACAAAAAACGCAAGAAAATAGTATCTCATTATGCAAGTTTCTATTGAATTTATGCTCTCTAAAAGGAATGATTTGAAAGGTTAATTAACTTATATTTTCTCCTACTCAGGCTCTTCTGCCTCTCAAGCTCTCCTCGCATTCTGAAACCTGATCCATCTCTGAATTTGGCAGCAGCAAAACTCACAGACCCTCATGGATGGTACTGGATGTAACTGCCGTTTGTTTTGAGTGTATTGGGCAAGAGATATGGAGAAGCAGTGCCCTGGAGCCTGAATCATGTGGGTTAGGAGAGCAAAAGGTTGTGGGCATAGGTGTTCTGTGCCAGGGCTGAATGGTAGCTCATGAGTCACAGAGAAGGGAACAGAGCTATTTACTGATGGATGGAGGACTTATCATTGGCTCCAAATGCCAGTCGTTTCCTTCTAAACTAATATTTCAAAATCTCAAATTGTTTTATACAAGAAAGCCATCTGGGGAACTTAATGTATATGTAATCTAATATATATATATATATATATATATATATATGCACAGAAATTGCTTCATCACTGACCATGGGTATCTGGTAGGTCTCCAAGAGATGGTTGTGATGTGTGTGTAAGTGTGTCTTCTTACTGGAATCTCCCCAGACAATTACATGGTGAAGTAATGTTTTGGAACCACCAATCTAGACCATGCAAGAAAGGAAACTGATAGATCTTTTAAAATATTGATGTTACCCTGCCTTACACAAGATTATTTCTTTAAGAAAAGTTTTGTTACTTTGGTTGCAGTACTATTTTTGTTATTCAAGGGCTTCTCAGACAAGTTCTAGCACCCTGCCCTCTAGTAGCAGTACTGAATGATTTTGAGTGAAGTAATAAGATACATGGACCAGTTACTGAAACAGCGAGACTGTATGTATGGTCCTTATCCCCCATGTCCTCTGCCTGCCTTCTGTCTATAGAAAAATTTTAGCTAAAGAATACATTTAATCACAGAAGTGAGAAAACGCAGAATCAAAGGGAAGTAGTTAAACAAGACAACATGATAATAGTTTTGTCATTAAGCAAAGAAAAGGTCCTTTAGTTCTTCCTCAAGGGCTATAGATAATATTCTGAGCCATATCAGATAATATTCTGAGCAGTCTTATAGATGCTGAGACCCTTACCGGGTGGAAAAAGACTATGACCAGATTGTAGCCATGACATAAGCTGCCACAATTCAGAGAATTTGCCTCAAAGAAATGGGAACAAACCAACCCTGGAACTGAAAACTAACTGTACTTAAAATAATCAAGATGACACTGATCAGACTACTGCATGACCAATTTCAAGATGACTCTGAGAGCTGACTGTACTGTTTCTGCATGTAGACCCCTCCCTCTATCTATATGCCCCTGAAACTCCCCTTTAAAAGCTCTTGCCCACTGGCTGTCAGTAGGGTAGTTGGCCTTTGGACACAAATTTGCCCTCTTCCCATTTGCTAGCATCCAAAATAAAGCGAACTTTCCCTTCTACCAACCTTGCCTCTCAAATATTGGCTTTTGAGCAGTGAGCAGCCAGACCCAACTTTCAGTAACACCTCCAGGGGCTTAATTTATTTTTGTTAAGGAACTAAATTACACTGCTGTGAGATTAGAAAACTTGAATAGCTACAGGGAGCTCGTTGGAACTCTTGTTTCTCCCCTTAGAGGAAACACTATGACAATGCTTTGGGCATGACATGGCTACTTACAGCTCTGGGATCCACCTGCCATGGGAGCCATCTTTGATGTCTCAGCAACTAATGAGGCATGATTTTATATGTTTCCCTGAATTTCTCTGTTTTTTGTTTTATTTTTTTTTTCAATTTGGTTTTGTAGTTCTTTTGAATTCAATGCCTTCACTTTTGTAAATACTTCTGAAGAGTAGCGACTTTGCCTGATTAATCATTATATTCTTAGTACACAGCACTGTTTCTAATCCATAATACATGCTCAATAAAAATTGCAACCAAGTAAGTATTTAATAAATAAATAAGCTTCAACATTTACCAACTTTCTTCACTGCTGCTGAAAGAGCTCCTCACACGAGAACAGGAATAAAAAGATATTTGATTCCCATTGCTTCTAATTTGCTATTTGAAGTAACAGATCCTGTGTTATCCTGGGAAAGCTCTGCCATTCTAAGAGTTGCCATCACCATTTTCTGAACAGAAGACAGAGATCAAGGGCCCTCTTATAAGAGGTTTCTTACTCTCTTACATCTTAACCCCCCAAAAGAAAATTGTTAGGTTGGCAAGGGAATTTCTGGAAAATGCAAATTTATATCTTACTTTTCTGTTTCTTGTTAATACATGTAAACTCATGATTATAGAGTTAAATAATTTTGAAAAGTATACCGGGACATTTTAAAATGTGGACTATAAGCCTTTAAGATGTAAGTTTCTTGGTAAGGAGATCATAGACTTCGGTGGTGACAGGTGATGCCAGGGCATAAAGGAGAAGGTTCCTATAAAGACTAATGCTATTGGACTCCATCAATAGCTGCAAATATACTTAAATCTCTGATCTTCAATTACATTAGACTGTGATTGAAAGTTGTTTCAGAACATTCACTTCTTTGTACTTATTTTCTTCTATCATTAAATTCAGATTTAAAAGCCTCCCTAGGCTCTTTCTCCAGGCACCCCTCGCCTTCTTCACCTCTATCCACTCCACCACTTTCTCTTTCTCCTGTGTTTTACCTGCCATCTGGAACCACTTCCCTGCCTCTCTGGACTTAATTGACTGTTTTCAAATCGCATCTCTAGCCCCCATCTCTCCTGTCTGCCTTCTGACTCCTAACCTCACAGAAACAATCAGCCTCTTCTCGGGAGCCTGGCGGTTTCCCTCTGCTGAAGTTCTTGTCCTTTCCAGCTCTTCTCCACTCAAGTGGCTCTCTGTAATCCCTATGCTGTTGCTTGTTCCTTTATTTAAAGCTATTTAAAGAAGCAACTGCAAATGTCATTGCATTGTTCCAGATACACATGTACATGCGTGCAAAGCCTATTTTATTGTGTTGCATCTTACATAATCAGTATGAGTCACTGAAGTAAAACCCATTAAGGAAAAATTACTCTCTAAGGAGATAGAATATTGCGCTTGGGTGACTTCCTCTTGGTCAGGAAGAAGAGACAGGCTTCCTTAATTCATAATTGGCTTTAAAGGCTCAGAGAATACATTTCAGATTGTGTCATTTTAATATGTTCAAAGACATAGAAATATTCAGAATCGGCACCTCCCTTGCAACCCCCTGCAAAAATTAAGATCTGCTTTTTGGAAATTTGATCTAAAATATTAAAAAAGTGATTAAAAATAAAACAAAAAGATATTTGTAAGTTGAAACAATTTTAAAAATCTATCCTGTATAAAAATATCAGCTGAACCTAATTACTCAATGTTAGTATTAAAAGAATACAATGTCTTTGAAGTTTTAGTGTGAGAAAAAATATGTTGGACAATGAAAAAAAAAAGATACTGCTATGCTACCTTAACTTAAAATTTATAAATATCCTCTTCTGAGTGTTAAAATATTAATATAGTTTGAAAATCTATAACGAGTTTCTACCTGTTTTCATCAATTTAGAAAAATTCTTTAGTCCTCATTTTCAGTTCTTTATCAATGTGCAAGACAGCTAAAATAGGACTTGCCAATGGTCACTGGAATATCAAAGAACTCACAGAATTCTTTACAATGTCAGTTTTGACAAGAGCAGTTCTCATATTTTTGGAAGCTGCTCGTAGATGATCAGGACATTCTGACTCAAAACATCAAGCCTCTCACAGAAACCCAAGTTAGCTGTAACAAGAACACTAAAGAAGTGTCATATTTCAATAAAATTAAATCTTTAATAAATTTTGCCTTCAGTTTTTCAGTAAAATAAAATCTTTTCAGGTTCACATTCAAGGTTATTTGCATTGACTTTCCGATGAACAAAATAGTCACCGAGAAATATGAGCAGTTTCTTCTATGATTGTTAGATTAATTTAGGAAACACTTATTGTCAGGCATAAATGATAGTCACTAGAGATTTCTAAAACACCTTTCCAGCCTCAAAAATGCTGTAGTCTATTGAGAAAGGGAAATTTGCATGTGTTACGAATAATAAACCCTAGCAGTTATAAGATTAATATGCCAAAAGGTGACAACATTCAGAAAGCCAACATATTAATTTAAATTCCCGAGATAAATCTCTCCTGCTAATCAATTCATAAAGCATAATATTTACAACAGACCTGGTCACAGTGGCTCTTAGTGATAGCTCAGTCCATGCCTAGCTGAAATGAGGTGTTTAATACATATTCTGAGAAGTGACAGTGTAGTGCTATCGAGCATATATCAGTTTTGTATTATTTCTATCTTTTTTGTGTTATCCAAGATGACACTTTTTTGCCCTTCATCTTTGTGGATTACATGAAAGGAAAATAAGATTTTATTTGACTGGGTAGCTCTTCATGCACAGATGGGCTATGCTCTCTTCTGCTGGCATATTAGCTCTGTTTGTGATAGAAATGTCTCCAACCTTTTTAAAAAAAATGGTAGGCTTGTTACAGGATAACACAGAGTGCTATCATCAGCTCTCATCAGGGCAAAGCAGATGTTCCTCAGCCCTGTGTAATCCCCACCTGCAGTACACTGGATGCCCCAGACCACAAGACACACGGTGGAGAGGTCCTAACGTCTGTCGCTTGTGCTCTCGAAGTGTAGCACCTACTTTCCTTTGTCTGCTTGAGACGGTCACACGAAGGGGAAACAGTGTATGAAAGCCAAACAAAAGGAAGGCAACTGAATTCAGGAGCCATCTCTTTTTAGCTTCAGAGAAGTCAGTATTTAAGCCAGACATTTGGTGCCTTGGTTTTCATTCAAAATTTACGACAGACTCTTACACAGATAAATGATTGCCCTGACAAGACCCTCTGGGACACTAAACTATTATTTATAATTATTGTTCAAGTATGCTTTTCAAATTGAAGGTCTGCTTGTACCTGCCAAAAATCTATTTTCAAAGAACTTTACTTAATTAATTACACTCATGTTTGTGTGGTAACAAAATTCTATAAAATATTTAAACTATAAATAAAAATAGGGTGGAAAACAGCTGATAGAAAATGCTCATAATTGATTTTGCAAAAGTTGAATAAACTGAAATGATACATTTAATCAGGACAAATATTATGTGGTAGGTCATGCGTATAACCTTTTTTTAATTGTAGAAAAGAAAAGCTACTTGTCATTTTGGTTACATAATTTCTACTTTAAATTATTCCTCTTGATTCAATTTCCATGTTAATGTAAAATCAAAAGATAACAAACTGTTAGGAATTCTGAAAGGGCAAATTAAAAAAAGGAAAACTAAGTTAGAGATTTAGGAATCTGAGAGTTCTTTATTTAAAAAGTTACCTATAAATATATCAATGCATTTTTACTGGGTTATCTCTCATAAGTAAAACAGTTTCACATTTGATAACTCTTTTGATAAAGTTATAGTGGACTTGAATGGAACGAATATAGTTTAATTTTGATCTGTAATTAACTTATTTTATTATTTGTTGTCAGAAAAATATCTATGTATTGGAACTCAAGTCTTTGGAATAAAATTTTAATTTGTAAATGATGTCTTAACAAAATCAAGAAATGTACATCAGTCCATTTGTATAACTTTATAGAACATTACACAAAAAAAACATAATTTAGGTAAATGGGAAATTAATCATATAGAATAAATTTTAGACAATCTCTTAATTTGTTGTTATGCTCTATTCACATTTGTATAAATTTTTCATATATTTTAATTACCTTAACAAATGAAACATGCATATTTTCATTTTAAAATAGTTGTATTTTTTCATCTCTATTGGGATAGTAACTTAACTGGTTTTTTAATTTAAAATATTATTTGAATATAAATTTTAAATGAGTACAAAAATCTAAAATCAAACTAAATCTAATAGCTAAAAAATATAATCATTGACTTTTTGCTATATGATAAAAATGATCTTCACAAAAGTGGAAGATATGTGGGAAATCCCAACAGTGGTAAGCACAGAAACTAAAATTATTGACACATGCTTGATTGATTTGCTGAATAAAAACCCATTACCCAGCTTCTTTCTCTACCCTGTTTCAGCAAGCTTAGGTAACATTATTACCAAAAGAGACTGAAACATGTAATACATTGATGTATTCTGCCCTTTCTGTCAGAGTTTCCTATTCTCTTTTCTAATTGGAAGCTGATGATTTTCCCTTTGACTCTTGATTGTGCTAAAATGAGCTATTTCTTCATATGAATGTTATTGTTCTCTTCTATTGTGAATGACTCTCCATTCACCCACTGAGTCATATGCTTGATCTTTTGTCAATAATTTTAGTTTTTATGCTTACCACTGTTGGGATTTCCCACATATCTTGATTGCAGAAGTCAATCATAACCAAAATTTAATTGACTAATTGAACCTGTATATACATTCAATTAAATATCACTCATGTAATTATAATGAAAATATGCATGCCTAAAATGATTTCAAATTAACACTTGATACTAGGAGAATATGAATGTAATTCAAAAATCTATAGACATATAAAGGAATGTTGGGACACAGAATTTAGAATCTATTGTAGACTTTTGATATTCAATATATTTTTAGATGTTTGTTTTACAGCAGTACATTGTCTAGGAGTCATTACTGACTATAAAGTCCATGGAATTCTCCAGGCCAGAATACTGGAGTGGGTAGCCTTTCCCTTCTCGAGGGGATCTTCCCAACCCAGGGATCAAACCCAGATCTCCTGCATTGCAGGTGGATTATTTACCAGTTGAGCCAAAGGGGAAGCTCCCCCAAAGCAACTACTAAATACATCCATCATCAATACATTGTCTAAGAGTCATTACTGACTGAGGTAACTTTTTCTGAAGGTCCATAGATTTATCAAGGATTGTTCTGATATAAAGTATTAGGTAGATCTCTTCCCACTCCTGGCAAATGTCTTTTTGACTTCAATATCAATGATTATTTTCTGCAATTGTTTTTGGAAGTATCTTGATTTATGTAGACTATTATAATAATAACTGATCTTCAATAAGTTATTTACAGTTTTTTCATAAGGAATTTCATAAGGAATTTCATAAGGAATAAAAGATGCTTACTCCTTGAAAGGAAAGTTATGGCCAGCCTGGACAGCATATTGAAGAGCAGAGACATTACTTTGCCAACAAAGGTCCTCTAGTCAAGGCTATGGTTTTTCCAGTGGTCATGTATGGATGTGAGAGTTGGACTGTGAAGAAGGCTGAGTGCCAAAGAATTGATGCTTTTGAACTGTGGTGTTGGAGAAGACCCTTGAGAGTCCCTTGGACTTCAAGGAGATCCAACCAGTCCATCCTAAAGATCATTCCTGGGTGTTCATTGGTAGGACTGATGTTGAAGCTGAAACTCCAATACTTTAGCCACCTGATGTGAAGAGCTGACTCATTTGAAAAGATCCTGATGCCGGGAAAGATTGAGGGCAGAAGGAGAAGGGGATGACAGAGGATGAGATGGCTGGATGGCATCACCAGCTCAATGGATATGGGTTTGGATGGACTCCAGGAATTGGTGATTGGCAGGGAGGCCTGGAGTGCTGCAGTTCTTGGGGTCGCAAAGAGTCGGACACGACTCTACAACTGAACTGAATTGAATTAATAAGGAATTTAGTCTTCTATGTCAGAAAATTTTTCCTATTTAAATTATTGCAATAAAATTATTTTCTTAATAAAACAATAAAGGATCTATATGTGGTTGAGCAGTAAAGAATCCAGCTGTCAACCAGGGTTCAATCCCTGGGTGGAGAAAATCTCCTAGAGAAGAAAATGACAACCCACTCCATTATTGTTGCCTGGAAAATGCCATGGAAAGAGGAATCTGATGGGCTACAGTTCATGTGGTTGCAAAGAGTCAGACATGACTTAGGGGCTAACCAACAACAAACAGCAAAATTAAATTACTTTTCTCTGAGAGGAGCAAGTCTGTATTATAAGGAGCATATAAAACACATGATTTTCAGATTTTAGATTTCAAAGTACTGATAATCAGCATTCTTCACTTTATCTGCAAAGCACTCTTAGTTTGTTGTACTATGTCCAAATCATACTGTGGTTTGTTTTTTTCTAGTGCTAAAATTGCAGACAAAGATAAAACAAGGTGAATGTTCAACCTTGTTGAACACTGATCGCTAGAAGTCAATGGTTGGAAATGGTGGCTAACTAGTTATAATTACTAATGTAAATGCTAAAAGTTAATCTGCTATCTATTAATTTAGGATAACATATTTCATAATGTAGGTGAGTTATGGTCACATCAAGGGAGCTACATAACACAGCAGCAATAAGATTTCTCAATGTTAAATTCCCTAAAATAATCTAGAATCATCAGCCAATATCAACCCAATAAAAACCTATAAAAACAGGTAAATGTGTCAAATCAACATAATGGCAACAGGATCGAAGACAGAAGTCCACTGGGGAAGAATTAATACAGTTTCTAGTGTGTTCTCAACAAAGCCCATTTCTGTATAACTTTGTAACTTTTCTTATAAATGCCAAAATCAGCTTTAGTATAAATCTCATATCAACTTTATTCTCTTTGGACTTTATATTTTTCATTAATGGATAGAGACTGAGGGAAAATATTCAGTTTCAGTATATTAAATGCATTAAAATTATTTTAATTAGATTGGTCAAATAAATGTTTCTAATCTACTAAAATGATTACATGTATAGCATTTAAAATTACATTTGTATTTCAGAATAGCACTCAAATTACCCAGACAAGTTGTTCCATGTCCAGTTCTAACTGTTGCTTCTTGACCTGCATACAGGTTTCTCAGGAGGGAGGTCAGGTAGCCTGGTATTCCCATCTCTAAGAATTTTCCATGGTTTGTTGTGATCCATACAGTCAAAGGCTTTGGCGTAGTCAATAAAGCAGTAGATGTTTTCCTGGAACTCTTACTTTTTCTATGATCCAACAGATGTTGACAATTTGATCTTTGGTTCCTCTGCATTTCCTAAATCCAGCTTGAATATCTGGTAGTTCTCAGTTCATGTACTGTTGAACCTCACTTGGAAAATTTTGAGTATTACTTTGCTAGTGTGTGAGATGAGTGCAATTGTGTGGTAGTTTGAACATTTGTTGACATCGCCTTTCTTTAGGATTGGAATGAAAACTGACCTTTTCAGTCCTGTGGCCACCACTGAGTTTTCCAAATTTGCTGGCACATTGAGTGCAGCACTTTCACAGCATCATCTTTTAGGATTTGAAATAGCTCATCTGGAATTCCTTCACCTCCACTAGCTTTGTTGATAGTGGTGCCCACTTGTTTTCACATTCCAGGATGTCTGGCTCCAGGTGAGTAATCACACCTTCTTGGTTATCTGGTTCTTGAAGATCTTTTGTGTATAATTCTTCTGTGTATTCTTGCCACCTTTTCTTAATATCTTCTGTTTCTGTTAGGTCCATAGAGACTAGGAGAAAGTAAGCAGGGAGTGTCTTCTAATGGATATGTTTTTTGTGTGTGTGGTGGGGTGGGGGTGGGGGGCAAGTTGGAGGTAATTAAATGTCCTAAAATTAAATGGTGATGTTGCATAATTCTGTAAGTATGTTGAAAGTCACTGAATCACACACTTTAAAAGAATGGATTTTATGATAGGTGAATATCTCAATAAAGCTGCAATTTAAAAATAATTTTAAAATTACCAATATTCTTTTGCTTTTAATCTATGTTAATAATAACATATACTAAGACAGTTTTTTCTAGCTTTTATTAATGCTGTGTTAGAGTTACTTTTTTTAGTTAAATAACTTTGAGAGGTTCATTTCATTTGCTATTAGCTTGAAAACAATCTTTTTAAAATTAAGGACTGATAAATGTGTCAAACTAAGTAAATTTGTACTTGTGTGAAATTATATAATCAATTTTATATTTACAAGTATAGAATGGATACTTTTATTCAAAAATTGTTTGTTCAGATGTTTTATCCACCTTTTAATTAGGTTGTTTCCCTATTGTGAGTTTTAAAGAGTCCATTGTATATTTTGAATAAAATTCCTTTATTAGATTTGTGTTTTGTCAAATTTTCTCCAAATCTGGAGCTTGTATTTGCATTCATTTAAAAGTGCCTTTCACAAAGCAGAAGTATTTAATTTTAATAAAGTTTGAATTAACAATTTTTTTCATGAAGCATACTATTTTGGTGTCTGAACAAACATCTCAATAAGAAGATATACAACTGACAACAAACATATAAAAAGAGGGTTAACATCATATGTGATTAGGGATTTTCAAAACAAAACAGTAAGAGATACCACTGCATATCTATGTGTTTGCGGTTCTAAGTCATGTGAGCACAGTCTTTGTGACCCCATAGACTGTAGCCTGCCAGGCTCCTCTGTCCATGGAATTTTCCAGGTAAGGATACTGGAGCCATTTCCTACTCCAGGGGGTCTTCCCAATTGAGGGATAGAATCCGTGGATTTTACATCTCTTGTATTGGCAGGCAGATTCTTTACCACTGCACCACTACATACCTTTGAGAATGACTAAAATACCAAACATTATTTTTGGGGGGCTCCAAAATCACTACAGATGATGATTGCAGCCATGAAATTAAAAGACGCTTACTCCTTGGAAGGAAAGTTATGACCAACCTAGATAGCATATTCAAAAGCAGAGACATTAGTTTGCTAACAAAGGTCTGTCTAGTCAGTTCAGTTAAGTTCATTTCAGTCACTCAGTCGTGTCCGACTCTTTGCGACCCCATGAATCGCAGCACGCCAGGCCTCCCTGTCCATCACCAACTCCCAGAGTTCACTGAGACTCATGTCCATCGAGTCAGTGAATGCCATCCAGCCATCTCATCTTCGGTCGTCCCCTTCTCCTCCTGCCCCCAATCCCTCCCAGCATCAGAGTCTTTTCCAATGAGTCAGCTCTTCGCATGAGGTTGCCAAAGTACTGGAGTTTCAGCTTTAGCATCATTCCTTCCAAAGAAATCTCAGGGCTGATCTCCTTCAGAATGGACTGGTTGGATCTCCTTGCAGTCCAAGGGACTCTCAAGGCTATGGTTTTTCCAGTAGTCATGTATGGATGTGAGAGTCGGACTGTGAAGAAAGTTGAGCGCTGAAGAATTGATGCTTTTGAACTGTGGTGTTGGAGAAGACTCTTGAGAATCCCTTGGACTGCAAGGAGATCCAACCAGTCCATTCTAAAGGAGATCAGTCCTGGGTGTTCTTTGGAAGGAATGATGCTAAAGCTGAAACTCCAGTACTTTGGCCACCTCATGCGAAGCGTTGACTCATTGGAAAAGACCCTGATTCTGGCAGGGATTGGGGGCAGGAGGAGAAGGGGACGACAGAGGATGAGATGGCTGGATGGCATCACCGACTCGATGGATGTGAGTTTGGGTGAACTCCGGGAGTTGGTGATGGACAGGGAGGCCTGGCATGCTGTGCTTCATGGGGTCGCAAAGAGTCGGACATGACTAAGCGAGTGAACTGAACTGAACTGAACTGAAAATCCCAAACACTGACAACACCAAATGCTGATGAAGATGTGGAGGAGCCTCATTCACTGCTGGTGAGAATGAAAAATGGTACAGACTCTGACAAGAATACTGTCAGTTTCTTAACAAAGCTAAACAGTCTACCACACCATCTTGCAATTGCCTTCATAAGTATTTGCCCAAAGGAGTTGAAAACTTATGTCCACACCAAAACTTGCACACAACTGTTTATAATAGCCTTATTCACAACAAAATCAGAAGTAAGCAGAATAGTCCTCAGTGGGCCAATGGACAAAATACTGTGGTGCATCCATAAAATGGCAAGTACTGGGCAACTGAAGTAAACAAACTATCAAACCACAAGAAGACATAGAAGAACCTTAAGTTATTCTTATTGCTAATCGAAATAACCTAACCTCAAGAGAGTAGACATAATGGTTTCAACTACATAATGTTTTGGAAAAGGCAAGCTGTAGAGACGGTAAGAAAAAAAAAATCAGTGATTGACAGAAGATGTGGAGAAGGCTGTGGAATTCAGGGAAGTCTTAGTGACACAAAAATATTTTGTTGAGACTATAGTATGATAATGGTGGGTACGTGATATCATGCATTTGGAGGAATCCATAAAACTAGAAGTATGAATAATGAGCTCTAATGTAAACATCAGACTTTAATAATAATGCATCAATATCAGTTGATCAGTTATAACAAATGTACCGATTCAAGGGCTTCCCAGGTAGCGCTAGCAGTAAAGAAACTGCCTGACAGTGCAGGAGACAAGATGTAGGAATTCTCGGGGTCGATCCCTCCGTCAGGAAGATTCCCTGGAAGAGAGCATGGCAACCAGTATTCTTGCCTGGAGAATCCCATGGACAAAGGAGCCTGGTTGCCTACAGTTCATGGGATCACAAAGAATTGGACATGACTGAGTGACTGACACGGATTCAAGAGGTTCATAATAGAGGAAACTGTGGTGAGGGGAATGGAGAGTGAGTTTATAGTTTTTGTATTTCCTACTCATTTTTTCTGTAAGGTTCAAACTGCTCTATAAAATAAAGTCCATTAATTAAAAAAAAATTTTCAATCCTAATATTAAAAGTTATTTTAATTTTCAAAATTTAAATAGTACTTAAAATATCACCTAAATTTGAACGAAAGTAAATACATTTAAGAAATGTTCAGTAGAAGTTTATATAAATTCTGATGTCAGAATGCCTTAATTGTAGGAAAAAGACCCTAAACATTGAGTCCTCAGTGACAAAGTCTAATAGGCAGGGAAACAAGAAAGTGAAGTCGCTCAGTCGTGTCCAACTCTTTGTGACCCCATAGACTGTAGCCTGCCAGGCTCCTCTGTCCATGGGATTCTCCAGGCAAGAATACTGGAGTGGGTTCCCATTTCCTTCTCCAGAGGAATCTTCACAACCCAGGGATGGAAAAGGCAAGAAGGAAAAGAAAAGGTTATTAATTTAAATTAAGTATTTAACGTTTCACAAAAGAAATCATTTGAGCATTTAATAAGGCTTAGTACATGTTTGGTATTGTGGGGAAAAATATCTAAAAGTAAGATGAAGTATTACAATTACTCTGTTTCAAGGTATTTGACTACCTCCTTCTATCATCCTTTATATTTGCCAACCTTCCTGGACTCATTTTTCTTTTTCTTTTCCTGAAGGAGTGAGTCAGTGGGTTCACTAAGATCTTTCCCAGATCTGAGAATGTATCCAATTAGAAAAGCAAAGTATCTCTTGTGAGCAAATTTCCAAGAGAATACAAAAAAATTTTGAACAATAAAAGTTGGGACAGTCCAGGTTCGATGCACGGTACTGGAGGCTTGGGGCTGGTGCACTGGGACGACCCAGAGGGAGGGGAGGGGAGGGAGGAGGGTGGAGGGTTCAGGATGGGGAACGTGGGTATACCTGTGGCGGATTCATTTCGATATTTGGCAAAACTAATACAATATTGTAAAGTTTAAAAAAAAAAAAAAGTTGGGAATTGAGAATCTAATACCGACTCACCCTCTTTAATAAACCACACAGCTCTGGAGCAACAATAATAAAAGAAATGGAGCTCAAGTATCAGAAATATTAATATTTAAAATAAGCTACATTTGAATTTACATAAGGCAATGGCACCCCACTCCAGTACTCTTTCCTGGAAAATCCCATGAACGGAGGAGCTTGGTAGGCTGCAGTCCATGGGGTCGCTAGAGTTGGACACGACTGAGAGACTTCACTTTCCCTTTTCACTTTCATGCATTGGAGAAGGAAATGGCAACCCACTCCAGTGTTCTTACCTGGAGAATCCCAGGGACGGGGAAGCCTGGTGGGCTACCGTCTATGGGGTCGCACAGAGCCGGACACGACTGAAGTGACTTAGCAGCAGCAGCAGCATGTCTTAATGAGGGCTTAATGAACTTACATATGTCTTAATGTCACTAACTGTAAAGAACCCTCCTGCCAATGCAGGTAGATGCAGGAGACTATGCTTCAATCCCTGGGTGGGGACGATCCCCTGGAAGAGGGCGTGGCAATCCACTCCAGTATCCTTGCCTGGAGAAACCCATGGACAGAGGAGACTAGCAGACTCAGTCAGTAGGACCTCAAAAAGTTGGACACAACTGGAGTTACTTAGCACACATGCACATGTCTTACTGAAGAATTTTCTCTTCTTGACCCTGTACTGTCCTACTGCATATTATGATGAGACATAATATGCATACTGTAACAGTAGCCACATCTTATTTATATACTGGAGAGCAGATTCATAAAATAAATTTCTCATTAAAAATAGATTTCTTTACAAATGAACTTACTTATAAAACACAGATTTGGAGAACAAACTTATGGTTATCACAGGGAAAGGGTGGGGGAAAACATAGCTACAGAGTTTGGGATCAACATGTACACATTGCTACATTTAAAATCGATAATCAACAAGGACCTACTGTACAGCAAAGGAACTCTGCTCAATGTCATGCGGCAGCCTGGATGAGAGAGGAGTTTGGGGATGAATGGAAACATGTATATATAAGGTCGGGTGGCTTTGCTGTGCGCCTGAAACTATCACAGCATTGTTAATTGGCTACATTCTAATAGAAAGTAAAAGTTTACAAAAATAAAAACATTATGAAACAGTGGGAAAAAAGAGATTTCCTTTTCTAGGTATTTCTCATACAATATAACAAAGGTCAAAGGTGGAATTTTAGTGGTGCGGCGCTTGTGAAGTTTCAAAATATTATCTAGCACTACTCAAATTTTATCCTCATTCAACTCTGATTAACAGGAAGTGAGAATGGGAAGCATTCCAGCAACGTTCATTAAAAATATTCTCTGTACATGAAATCTGTTGGTTGTCTCTATTCTTTGATGTACAGCTTAGCTTACATGCGCACAAGTTCATACTTTGGGTATATTTTCATTATATATGTATAATCAAAGTATTACAATATACATAGTATATAAAATATATATATTTATGATAGTCTGTAAATAATTTATTTTTCACTAAAATTGATTTAAATATATGAAAGGCTAAAATATTTTGTACAGTTCTAATCAACAAGTATTTTGATTTACGATTCACTATCTCTAAGATATTGAAATAAACCCTGTGTGTTTCTGGGTGTGATATTTCTTATTTTGCTTTCCATGATGAAACTTAACCTTAATAGGTGTGTGTGTGTGTGTGTGTGTGTGTGTGTGTGTATCTAAGGGAGAGAAAGAAGGAGAAAAAGAGAGAGGAGACAGATATACTTTTTGCAAACATATAAAATTTTAAATTGCTTTTGTAACAGGCATGGAACCATTCAAAAAAGGAAGATTATGGCATCTGGTCCCATAACTTCATGGCAAAAAGATGGAGAAACAATGGAAACAGTAACAGACTTTATTTTCTTGAGCTCCAAAATCACTGCAGATGCTGACAACAGCCATGAAATTAAAAGATGCTTGCTCTTTGGAAGAAAAGCTATGACAAACTTTACATAACAAAAAGCAGAGACATTACTTTGCTGACAAAGGTCCATATAGTCAAAGCTATGTTTTTTTTCAGTAGTCATGTATGGATGTGAGAGTTCGACCATAAAGAAGGCTGAGTGCTGAAGAAATGCTTTTGAACTGTGGTGTTGGAGAAGACTCTTGAGCATCCCTTAGACTGCAAGGAGATTAAACCAGTCAAACCTAAAGAAAATCAGTCCTGAATATTCAATGGAAAGATTGATGCTGAAGCTGAAGCTCCAATACTTTGGCTACCTGATGTGAAGAGCCAACTCATTAGAAAAGACCCTGATGCTGGGAAAGATTGAAGGCAGGAGGAGGAGGGGACAACAAATGATGAGATGGTTGGATGGCATCACCAACTCAGTGGATGTGAGTTTGAGCAAACACTTATAGATGGTGAAGGACCATGGCGTGTTATGGTCCATGGATCCGCAGTTTCGGACATAACAGAGAGACTGAACAACAACAAGAGGCGTAGGACATATATACTCATTTTAGGATACAATGCATTTACTTAGAAAATAAAAGTTTAGGTAATTTTTAAACTAAATCATATTTTGAAGATGTGTAAGTTAACAACCAAAATTCTTAAATACCAGCAATGTTTAAGAAAGCTAAAAATAATACATTGTGCATGTTTTCTTTATAATCAAGAAATTTCTGTAAAAACTTCTTTTAAAATTAAGACAAAGAAGATTCTATCAATGTTTCTTTTGAAGGAATAACAATATTTCACCTGCTCAGAGAATATGTGAGAAAAAATAAGAAGAGAATAGAAAATAAATGCTTGGTTGTATTTTTATGAGCAGGGTTTTTTGGTAGCAATAACAATAAAAGAGGATGTTTAAAAATTATTGTAATAGAATTTTCAATTATTTTTGAGTGGGCTTGTTGTTAATAATCATTTATTTTATGTATTATGAACATAGGAATTTTAAACTATAAATACTAATTATAAATTTCAATTACTGCTAAGTCACATCAGTCGTGTCTGACTCTGTGCGACCCCATAGACCGCAGCCCACCAGGCTCCCCTGTCTCTGGGATTCTCCAGGCAAGAACACTGTAGTGGGTTGCCATTTCCTTCTCCAATGCATGAAAGTGAAAAGTGAAAATGAAGTTGCTCAATCGTATCTGACTCTTGGTGACCCCATGGACTGCAGCCTACCAGGCTCCTCCGCCCATGAGATTTTCCAGGCAAGAGTACTGGAATGGGTGCCATTGCCTTCTCCAAAATTTCAATTAAATCTCCTTCAAATAATCTTGCCTGAATAACTTTTATATTACTCCATTCTTCCTAGCTAAAAGGATATCTTTATTGCCTGTACATGAAGTAAAATGTCATAAATCATATCTTTTTAGGATGCCTGAATACTCAGATATGCAGATGACACCACCCTTATGGCAGAAAGTGAGGAAGAACTAAAGAGCCTCGTGATGAAAGTGAAAAAGGAGAGTGAAAAAGTTGGCTTAAAGCTCAACATTCAGAAAATTAAGATCATGGCATCCGGTCCCATTACTTCATGTGAAATAAATGGGGAAACAGTGGAAACAGTTGCTGACTTTATTCTTTTGGGCTCCAAGATCACTGCAGATGGTGACTGCAGCCATGAAATTAAAAGACACTTACTCCTTGGAAGGAAAGTTATGACCAACCTAGATAGCATATTAAAAAACAGAGACATTACTTTTCCAGCAAAGGTCCGTCCAATCAAGGCTATGGTTTTTCCAGTAGTCATCTATGGATGTGAGAGTTGGACTATAAGGAAAGCTGAGCGCTGAAGAATTGATGCTTTTGAACTGTGGTATTGGAGAAGACTCTTGAGAGTCCCTTGGACTGCAAGGAGATCCAAAGAGTCCATCCTAAAGCAGATCAGTCCTGGGTATTCATTGGAAGGACTGATGTTGAAGCTGAAACTCCAATACTTTGGCCACCTGATGCGAAGAGCTGACTCATTTGAAAAGACCCTGATGATGGGGAAATTGAGGGCAGGAGGAGAAGGGGACGACAGAGGATGAGATGGTTGGATGGCATCACTGACTCAATGGACAGGGGTTTAAGTAGACTCCAGGAGTTGGTGATGGACAGGGAGGCCTGGCATGCTGCAGTTCATGAGGTCGCAAAGAGTCGGACATAACTGAACGACTGAACTGAACTGAATACTCAGAACCAAAAAACTAATTTATAAGTGAATATCACTCTCTGACTTTCAGTTCATTTTTATAAAACCAACCAATGACAGTATTTGATGTCATTGAAAACTAGTCCACAAGATGGTATAGATCTCTCAGTAACTCAAAGTTAGCAGATGTACCCCTCATTATTGTTCAGAAAGATAATAAATATTGTGATTCTCAGGATATAGAATAAATACAGAAATATGGACTGATCACTTAACCAAGTCTTAAAGTATAGCATATTGTACCTGATTAAATCACCCACAAGCACAGAGAAATTCCATGTACTCCAGCTCTTTTTTTTTTTAAATTCTGCTTTAGTATTATAGCTTTATGGGAATAAGCTACTAGTTCAACAAAAACATACATAATAAATGTATACTGATCATTGATCACATAGAAAATCCCAAGTAATATACTAAGTGCTAGGAATTCAAATAGAGGACATAATTCTTGTCCTTAAAATTGCAAAGTCCAGGTGTAGTTTTTGATCATCTAGTGACTAAATTCTGTGTATTTCAGGGTGTTAGCTTTGTAGTACATCTACTTTAGACTTTTCAATAAACCAGGCCACTTGACAGGATGTGATGAAAGCTGAAACTTTCCATCTCCCAGATGGAAGTGATTGATAGGGGATATATTTCAGAATGTTGTTTGTTCATCCAAGTATCTGAAAACCTTAGCTTAATTTATGTTATCAGTTCTGGGAACATCAACCTCAGACAAGTAGGTTTTTCTGAGTATTTTTTCCTCTTGGATGTATTGATATATTACTTCAGATGTCAAGATAGAAATAATGTTCATCTATTTTTAATGTAATTCTTGATGTTAGAAGTGTAGGATGTTTTCCTATAATGAAGAATTTTGTGAAATAATTACATATTGTGGACTGTGATTTAAAATGAATAATAAGGGCAAAGCATTACAGAATAATTGGTTTGGGGAAAAGTTTAAAAATATAGAAATGATAAAAGGATTCTTCTTTGGACATAACACTCTGTATAGTCTTTTATCCTCGATATAACAGAAAAATGAAAATTACACTAAGATATTCATATTTAGCTTTTAACTACTGGTCCTTTGATCTCTGGAGTGTGTATTAAATTTTCTAATTCAAAACATGCTAAATAGCTTCTTATAGAAAATAGCAAAGGCTATATCAGATGAATATTACTTCTGAAAACTGATTATAATTCAAAGATGTTGCTCCATCCAAAGCTAGTGTGTCCACTTAAAAATATGTATTTAATTTAATTTTTAATTTAATCAACTTGAAGCTATGAATTTAGTGCCCCAGAAAGAAAGAGATTAAGATTGAATGGAGAGAGGAGGTCCCCATTGTGTTTCCTAGTACATTTAAGATTTCACCTGAAGGGGCCACCCTCTAGTACACTGAACAATGCTTTCCACATGGTTATTAAATCCTATGGACAACAAAACAATAGGCCAGTGGATTTCACTTAGGACTTTCTTTAGCTCATTAAGTCTTGGGGCTTTCTTATAGAAAGGCAAACATGCTGTATTTTTCTTACAATAGGGCAGTAAGTATACTGAGTTTGACCACCTAATATCAAGCTGTAATTTTATTTAAAAACCATTTTAATAAAGAAAAGAACCAAAAATATTGTCTAAATGTTGAAAAGTCACTGAGGAACAGTTCAGTCTTAAAAAATACGCACACACACACAAAATATTTAGAATAGAGTTAGAGACATAGAAATGTTATAGCTTACTTAACAAAAAACAGTGAACTGAAACTCATCAAAGTTTCATGACACTGTTTTTAGATTGCATGCTTTAAAATTGTCTCCCATTTTGTAAAGACATTGATATCTAAAGTGAATTACATAAACATTCATCACTTCTTTTAATAATCAACTCTTGTGAGGTAAAACTTGGCAAGGAGTGATGTAGGAAATCTTTGCTTTAGATAAGGAATAAATACCACATCGGAACTGGTTCAAAGTAACTTTTCAGTTTCTCAGTATGTTGTCATTTAAATACCAAGCAATTATTCTGATAACTCCAGGAGAAAGAAAGTCCGTGTAGGAAATAGTTTATAAGAGCCATACTAGCACCGCGTTCATCAATTTCAAAATCAATTAGGTTCTAATGAAAACACTCCATATAAGCCAGGTAAAAAGTCCAGCTGCCAGGGAGATAAAGTGTCACAAACTATCAATGAAGAGCAAACAATCAATGAAGTGTTAGTGGGAAAACAAACTTTCCTCTTTACCTTCAACTATGCAAACAGCAAGCATTTCAAAAGCTACGAAAGTGCAACCCTACTGATAATGACAAAACAACAGTGCTGATTATCCAGTATGCTAGTGCAGAAGGCTTCAAAGTTTGCCGACTACATATAATCACTTCCATTCATAATGAAATATCGACTTCCTTTGATTTGTATTTAATCCTTATCTTGGAAAATGTATAATTTTCAAATAGCATAATCACACATACTTTAAACACTCATTAAATTCTTTTTGTTAGAATTGGATGAAATAACTACACTATCAACAGCTATTTCAAAGTTAGCACAACAAACTTTGGTGATTGATAAAGATGGCAAGAATGTGTTAGGTACCATAGATTAATTCAGTTCATCAGTTCAGATATGTAGTGGTCAAATATGGGGAAAAAAAAGAAATCAGGAACAGGATGTATTTTTGTTTTTATACATGATATTTAACCTGTTACATTTTTTATTATTCAGAAAGTCAATATAATCCAACAAATAGATCAGAAAACTAAAAGTGAAAGGAGCTGAGAATTTAGAATTATCAGATTTTAGAGACAGGAGGAAACAGAATTATTTTTAAAGACCTCACATTTTGAAAACAAAGTAACTAAGGTCTTTAAAGTGCTACATTTGGTTTTAAGTTTGAGTGGAATCTGCTGCAATGTGGGAGAACCTGGTTTGATTCCTGTGTCGGGAAGATCCTCTGGAGAAGGGATATGCTACCCACTCCAGTGTTCTTGGGCTTTCCTTGTGGCTCATCTAGTAAAGAATCTGCCAGCAATGTGGGAGATCTGGGTTCTGTCCCTGGGTTGGGAAGATCCTCTGAAGAAGGGAAAGGCAACCCACTCCAGCGTTCTGGCCTAGAGAATTCCATGGACAGTCCATGGGGTCTCAAAGAGTTGGACACGACTGAGCGACTTTCACTCACTTCATTTGGTGGTAAAGGTAGAGCTAGGAATGTATCTTTTGATTCCAATTTTTTCCATCTCCCCAATCTGTTTAGAGCTTAATTATCATCCCAAACTCCATTATTGCTAATTATGAACAGAGCAATAGATTGTGAAGAACTCTCATATCCCTTCCATCTAACTCACTGCAGTTCATTTTTATATTCTACTAATATCTTAGAAATACTTGTAACCCATAGAATAGCATGGTATACTTTCAATCATATAACCTGTTTTGGCAGTGGTTGAATTTGGTCACAGTCAGGTAAAGCATAGGTAAGCTGCATTTCTTATTATCTGTTTCTTTTTTAAATGTGTTGTTATGTTTCTACCTCTTCAGATTTTTTTTTTTGTATATTTTCCTAAATCAGGAAAAAGGAAAATATTAATAGGTTCATAGACAAACAATGCCTTTGCACTTTATCGTGATGGGCAATGTTGTTATAATGTCATTTATTAAGGGAAGTCTGACAGTGAAGGCAATGGCACCCCACTCCAGTACTCTTGCCTGGAAAATCCCAGGGACGGAGGAGCCTGGTAGGCTGCCATCTATGGGGTCGCACAGAGTGGGACACGACTGACTCGACTTAGCAGCAGCAGCAGCAGCACGGTGTGTGAAGTGAGAAAGAATAGGACACATGATTTTTAGATACAATTGATTTTTTTTTTTTTGCAGAGAAACACTCCCACTCTTTAAAAGGGGGAGATTTTATCAACACTGGGGCTTCTCTTGTGGCTCAAATGGTAAAGAATCACCTGCAATGTGGGAGACCTGCATTTGATCCCTGGATTGGGCAGATCTCCTGGAGAAGGACATCACAACCCACTTCAGTATTCTTGCCTAGAACATTCCATGGACTGAAAAGCCTGGTGGGCTACAGTCCATGGTGTTGCCAAGAGTCAGACATGCCTGAGTGACTAACACTTTTACTTTCGCACTTTTAGTCAAAATTAGTCCACATTACCATATGTAAAATAGATAGCCAATTGGAATTTGCTCTGTGACTCAGGGAACTCGAACCAAGACTCTGTAACAACCTAGAGGGATGGGATGGGTAGAGAGGTGGGGGACATATGCATACCTATGGCTGATTCATGTTGAGGTTTGGCAGAAGCCAACACAATTCTGTAAACCAATTATCCTTCAATTAAAAAATAAATAAATTTTTAAAAATAAAAAAAAACATGTTTTGGCTTCTTTTACAAGGGAGTGAAGCAAATGTTTTTAATAAATTCATGATGGGATAGAACTGCCAGACCTAGGCTTTCAAACTCTAGAACTCTGAAAGAATTTACAGATGTTACAGTGAAGCCATTATTGATAATTTTTAAGAATGATAATGTTTTGGAATTATAGCAGAAGAAAGAAAAGTGAAAGTGAGTGTTAGTTGCTCAGTTGTTCATGGAATTCTCCAGGCACGAATACTGGAGTGAGTTGCCATTCCCTTCTCCAAGGGGTCTTCCTGACCCAAGGATCAAACCCAGGCCTCTTGCACTGCAGACAGATTCTCTACCATTAGAGTCATGAGGGAAGGCAATCCTCTTTCTGTCTCTCTCTTAATATTAAAGAGGTGAATTCTGTATATTGCTAAGGTTATCTAACACTAATCTCTGGAAGAATTAGTAAAGTATAACTCTAACAGAGAAATTCACTAACACCAGGTCCTACCAAATCTCCTTCTCTTTTTATTTACAGTCACTTTACTAAACTTGCATATCTAAGGAATGGTCTAAAATGCATGTATTTTCATTTCAGCAAGTCAAATGATCACATGTATTACTTTTAATTATAGAAAAATGGGAAAATGTAAATGATTAATAATATAGATTGTGAATACGAAGCTTATTGAAAAGCAATGCCCATTTGGTATTGATTAATGGATCACTCTTACTTGGGAGAGTAGTCTCAAGTGACTTACCACAGACACTGGCCCTATCTTGTCAACATCTAATCAACAATTTCCACAGAGTTTAAAAAGGTACCGCTTATCAGATTGCATTCAAAACTAGGTTATAAACATATTTGATGACAGATTTTATATCTAAAAATCCATATTCAGAAGCGTGTTGTTTAGCCCCCATGTGTTTGTATTTTTTATAGTTTTTTTCCCTGTGCTTGATATCAAATCTTACCACAGTGTGATCAGAAAAGATGCTTGAAATGATTTCAGTTTTTAAAAATTTACCAAGGTTAGATTTGTGGCCCAAGATGTGATCTATCCTGCAGAATGTTCCATGTACACTTGAGAAAAAGGTGAAATCCATTATTTTGGGGTGAAATGCCCTGTAGATATCAATTAGGTCTAACTGGTCCTTTGTATCATTCAAGGCTTGTGTTTCCTCACTAATTTTCTGTTTGGTTGATCTATCCATAGGTGTGAGTGGGTATTAAAGTAACCCACTATTATTGTGTTACTGTTAATTTCCCCTTTCATACTTGTTAACATTTGCCTTAGGTATCAGGGTGCTCCTAGAAAAAGAAATAAAAGGAATCCAGATTGGAAAAGAAGTAAAACTCTCACTGTTTGCAGATGACAGGTTCCTCTACATAGAAAACCCTAAAGATACCACAAGAAAATTACTAGAGCTAATCAATGAATATAGTAAAGTTGCAGGATATAAAATTAATACACAGAAATCCCTTGCATTCCTATACACTAGCAATGAAAAAACAGAGAGAAAAATTAAGAAGACAACTGCATTCACCATTGCAATGAAAAGGATAGAATACTTAGGAAGAAATTTACCTAAAGAAACAAAGAAAAACAAACAAAAGATCTATATATACAAAACCATAAAACACTGATGAAAGAAATCAAAGACGACACAAATAGATGGAGAAATATACCATGTTTGTGGATTAAAAGAATCAATATAGTGAAAATGGGTATACTACCCAAAGCAATCTATAGAGTCAACGCAATCCCTATCAAGCTACCATCAGTATTTTTCACAGAACTAGAACAAATAATTTTACAATTTGCATGGAAACACACAAAAAATCTTGAATAGCCAAAGCAATCTTGAGAAAGAGGATTGGAATTGGAAGAGTCAACCTTCCTGACTTCAGACTATACTGCAAATCTGCAGTCATCAAGACAGTATGATGCAGACACAAAGACAGAAATATAGATCAATTGAACAAAATAGAAAGCCCAGAGATAAACCCACGCACCTATGGACACCTTATCTTCGACAAAGGAGGCAAGAATATACAATGGAGAAAAGACAATCTCTTTAATAAGTGGTGCTGGGAAAACTGGTCAATCACATGTAAAAGAATGAAACTAGAACACTGTCTAACACCATACACAAAAATAAACTCAAAATGGATTAAAGATCTAAATGTAAGACCAGAAATTATAAAACTCTTAGAGAAAAACATAGGCAGAACACTCTCTGACATAATTCGCAGCAAGATCCTCTATGACCCTCCTCCCAGAGTAATGGAAATAAAAACAAAAATAAACAAATGAGACCTAATTAAAGTTAAAAGCTTTTGCACAACAAAGGAAATTGTAAGCAAGGTGAAAAGGTAGCCTTCAGAATGGGATAAGATAATAGCAAATGAAACAACTGACAAAGAATTGATCTCCAAAATATACAAGTAGCTCATTCAGCTCAATACCAGAAAAATGAACAACCCAATCAAAATGTGGGCCAAAGACCTAAGCAGACATTTCTCCAAAGAAGACATGCAGATGGCAAATAAACACATGAAAAGATGCTCAACATCACTTATTATTAAAGAAATGCAAATCAAAACCACAATGAGGTATCATCTCATGGCCACCATCAAAAAGTCTACAAACAATAAATGCTGGAGAGTATGGAGAAAAGGGAACCCTCTTACACTGTTGGTGGGAATGAAAACTGGTACAGCCACTGTGGGGAACAGTATGGAGATTCCTTATAAAAACTGTAAAAAGAACTGCCATATGACCCAGCAATCTCACTGCTGGGCATACGCACAGAAGAAACCAGATTTGAAAGAGACACATGTACCGCAGTGTTCATTGCAGCACTCCAGGTGAGTGATCACACCATCGTGGTTATCTAGGTCATGAAGATCTTTTCTGTATATTTCTTCTGTGTATTCTTGCCAACTCTTCTTAATATCTTCTGCTTCTATTAGGTCCATACGATTTATGTTCTTTATTGTCCTTTAACTAAGGCGAGGTAGACATTTTTACAAGTCCCTATGTAGAATGCTCTCATGTTTGGAACTAGGCCAATCAAGGTGTTCTCATTCCTTTTTGCCATTGATTACTCCTGAGATGGTTATGTTATCAGTTTCTACTATGAAGATATAAAGGATTCTTATATAAAAGGTAAGAGTTATTTCTTTCCTGGTAAGGAGAAAAGTTTTGTCAGAAGAATATAATTTTCTTTCTTAGCATATGGATAGCTGATGTGTGGCCATAATGTTTGTAACTGTAATTGGCTACAATTCTTCCTGGAAATAGAAAATTTCCAGGAAATTGAAGGAATGGTCAATGGAATTGCAGAAATGCTGCTCCAGAGCCTTGATATCACTAAGTTACCTAATTAAACTTAGGATCAACCACTTCTAGACTCTTATTAACCAAATTCTAAGTGTCCTCATATTTTAATTCACTTTTAGAAGGTATTCTACTTTAAGCAGATAAAATATTTTAAACTAATACATTATACAAATATTATATGACTATAAGATGTGGTAAGTATCATCAATAAAAGTATGAATAGGAAGATAAGAGGTTACTCATAATAGGAGAGACATACATACACTAAATAATCAGAAAATCCTTCTTTAAAAAAGGTACACTAAATGTTAGGGCAGAACAAAAACTGTCCATATGTTGAGTATATCATGTGGACATTTTGTGAGGAAAGAGTAAAAGATTTCATATGAGAATGCTCTGAAGCAGTATAGAGATTGGTTATTAGTAGCAAGTATAAGACCTGTGCCCTTGGAGCATAAAAAAGAATAGGAAGAGGGAGGAAAAAAAGTTTAAAGGTAAGATTAGGAAAAGGTAAGATTAGGAAAAGGTAAGATTAAGAGTTTTGCTATTCATAATGAATGTATTCATCCTAGTGCAAATATGACTCTGGAAAGTCTGGTAGTAAGAGGCTGAGATTTATACAGTCAGATTTGTGTTTTTAATGTGTCATCTGTGATGAGAAAGTTTCTGGAGAAGGATTTAAAGTGGCTCTGGGGATGTTTGATTTAAGCCAACTGCATATGTTCAGGGAAGAGAGTAGCATAGTAGTGGTAATGGAAATATGTATATAAATTTGAGATATTTTAGCAAGAGCAAATCTTTATGATGGGCAGGATGTGGGGCCTGAAAGAAAGAGGAGAGTGTCAAGTAAAAGTCTTAGATTTCCAACATGAGCCAGAGTTGATAAGTGACATTGACTTGGAAGGAAAAGTATTATGAGTTTCAAAATTTTATGACAAAATCTAAACAAAGATACAAAACATGCATTGGATACCAGATCCTGGGATTCAAAAGACTGATACAGGATTATGAAAAACATTTATGAATGGTTAGCATACACAAGTGGAGAAGACAATGGCACCCCACTCCAGTACTCTTGCCTGGAAAATCCCATGGATGGAGGAGCCTGGTGGGCTGCAGTCCATGGGTCGAGAAGAGTCGGACACGACTGAGCGACTTCACTTTCACTTTTCACTTCCATGCATTGGAGGAGGAAATGGCAACCCACTCCAGTGTTCTTGCCTGGAGAATCCCAGGGATGGGGGAGCCTGGTGGGCTGCCGTCTATGGAGTCGCAGAGTCAGACATGACTGAAGCGACTTAGCAGCAGCAGCAGCAGCAGCATACACAAGGCACAGCTTTGCATATTTTATTATTTGGTGTTTATAATATTAATAATCATCAAAAGAATGAACAAAAGTTAACATAATGTGCATGTATAAATTCAGTTCTTAACCAGGAGACATTTGCATGGGGATTAATTTTCTAAAGGAATTAGTTCATTAATAGATAGTTTGCTTCTGTTTACCAAGATATAATGAATGTTAGAGCATTGAAGAACCTCTTTATTTGAAGCCACTGGGATGACCTATTCAACTAGTATACATTCTGATAAATACCCTGGGATTCAGAGAGAGGAAGAACCTTAACTTACTCTTTGGGGTTATCTTGGACAAGGAAATGGCAACCCACTCCAGGACTCTTGCCTGGAAATTTCCATGGACAGAGGAGCCTGGTAAGCTACAGTCCATGGGGTTGCAGAGTCGGACACAACTGAGCGACTTCACTTTCACTTTCACTATTTCCTTCTTAATCACCCACAAGGACTACCACTCTTCTTGACAACCATCTTGAGTCTGCCATCTTCCATATATCTTTCTTCTTGATTATTCCCACTTAATGCTTTTCCATTTGTTTTTTTTCCCTGCTTGATTTTTAAAATTTGAATGAATCCAGCATGATCAAACACTCCACAGTTATAGTAAACCCTGCATCTAGGCGATCATTCTCTGGATTTAACCTGAATATTACGACTGGTGTCTCTCCATTTCTGCAGCATGATGGCTGAGTTTCTTGGTTTAACACTTGAGACATTTAGCAAAAATTATAATTTTTCTTTTTGTGTAAGCACCAGTCATGCTTAATCTTGCTTATTTTATGTATGCAATTTATATTTCTTTTATGATCTAGTTCAACAGTATTTAATGGATAACTGCTACATGCAAAGAACTACACCATGTTTTCCTGAAAGGTATGTAGTCTTTGGACTTCCCTGGTAGTTCAGACAGTAAAGCACCCCCCTGCAATGCAGGGGTTTCACTTCCTGGGTAAGGCAGATCCCCTGGAGAAGGGAATGGCAACCCACTCCAGTATTCTTGCCTGAAGAATCCCATGGACAGAGGAGCCTGACAGGCTACAGTTCATGGAGTCACAAAGAGACATGACTGAACAACTAACAAACACATAGTCTTTACCAATTATGACTTATAATTAAGCACATTGTATCTTTATGTTTCTGTGTCAGTTCAGTTCAGTTCAGTGGCTCAGTGGTGTCTGACTCTTCATGACCCCATGAATCCCAGCACGCCAGGCCTCCCTGTCCATCACCAACTCCCAGAGTTCACTCAAACTCACATTCATCGAGTCTGTGATGCCATCCAGCCATCTCATCCTCTGTCGTCCCCTTCTCCTCCTGGCCCCAATCCCTCCCAGCATCAAAGTCTTTTCCAATGAGTCAGCTCTTTGCATGAGGTGGTCAAAGTGCTGGAGTTTCAGCTTTAGCATCATTCCTTCCAAAGAACACCCAGGGCTGATCTCCTGTTTCTGTGTAGATATATTTTTTTAATCTCTTGGTGTAAGGACTTATCTAACTCTTGTTAGCATTGCCTAAAGCCTTTAGCACCAAAATGAAACTTTTTTTTTTAGTAGATGTTGATCACTGCAGTTTAGATATGAGAAGAATGTGAAAATAACTAAGTAAAGAAGTCTGGAGATGCTTTTCCAGTCTAGGTATTAGCTATTAGAGGAAGTACATCCATTCTTTGTGCCTGGTCATTTGCAAGGTTAGTCATTTGGGCACTATGAAAAAAAAAAAGCACAAATAGATTTTTCAAACTATGCTTTTCATGCTGAAGCTTTGAAAACATTGTTTATCTTAGTAAAAAAAATATTAATCAACCTAATGTCTAACAATGTGGGTTAGGAAATATAGTATATATCTATTGAATTAAATACTTGACTGTTAGTAAAAGAATGATATGGGTCTGGTTTTAATGTAATGATTAATATTTACAGAGAAAGATAGTAACAAAATCTAGATAGATTATAATGCAAATTTTAAAGTTAATACTATAACTTTGATTTTATTAATATAAAATTTTGAAGTCACAAAGCAATATTCTAATTCTGCAGTCTAGACTTGTGCAAGCATTTTTCTTGTTTTTGTGTTTTTCAAATATTGTCTTAATAAAGGGGAATAATATGCATTATTGTAAGTCCCAATAGCCATTATTATAACTATGATACCAGAAACAATGCATACCATTGCTCATAGTGAAAGTTCTAAGTGAGACAATGCAGATTTTACCACTGACACTGCCCAACACTGGGAAATTTCTTGATCACTCTGTGCCTCAGTTTCCTGTTTTCCTTTCTTTTAAATTTTACTTATTTTTTACTATGCTGGGTCTTTGTTGCTTTGCACAGGCTGTTTCTAGTTGCAAGTGGGGGCTTCTCTCCAGTTGCGGTGCTCAAGCTTCTCGTTGTGGCAACTTCTCTTGTAGTGGAGCATAGGTCCTAGGTGCTCATACTGAGTGATGCCGTGATGTGTGGGATTTTTCTGAACCAAGGCTCTATCTCATGTCCCCTGTGTTGGCAGGCAGATATATCTAACCACTGAACTATCTGGGAAACCCTCTTCTCTTTCTATTGAGGATAATGATAAGACCAATTTCAAGGTGATATGAGGTAACAGCACCTGGAATATGTGAATCACTACACAAGTGTTAGAAATAATTAAAAGTAAACAGACACATAAACGTCCATTGCATTTTATTCATAACTGTAATCTCTAATAACTCTCCACAACACACTTTGTCATACATAGTTCAGTTCAGTTGAGTCACTCAGTCATGTCTGACTCTTTGCTACACCATGAATCACAGCACGCCAGGCCTCCCTGTCCATCAACAACTCCCGGAGTTCACTCAAACTCACGTCCATCGAATCAGTGATGCCATCCAGCCATCTCATCCTCTGTTGTCCCCTTCTCCTCCTGCCCCCAATACCTCCCAGCATCAGAGTCTTTTCCAATAAGTCAACTCTTCGCATTAGGTGGCCAGAGTACTGGACTTTCAGCTTCAGCATCATTCCTTCCAAAGAAATCCCAGGGCTGATCTCCTTCAGAATGGACTGGTTGGATCTCCTTGCAGTCCAAGGGACTCTCAAGAGTCTTCTCCAACACCACAGTTCAAAAGCATCAATTCTTCAGTGCTCAGCTCTCTTCACAGTCCAACTCTCACATCCATACATGACCACTGGAAAAACCATAGCCTTGACTAGACGGACCTTTGTTGGCAAAGTAATGTCTCTGCTTTTGAATATGCTATCTGGGCTGATCATAACTTTCCTTCCAAGGAGTAAGCATCTTTTAATTTCATGGCTGCAGTCACCATCTGCAGTGATTTTGGAGCCCAAGAAAATAAAGTCTGACACTGTTTCCACTGTTTCCCCATCTATTTCCCATGAACTGTTGGGACCGGATGCCATGATCTTAGTTTTCTGAATTTTGAGCTTTAAGCCAACTTTTTCACTCTCTTTCACTCTCATCAAGAGTCTTTTGAGTTCCTCTTCACTTTCTGCCCTAAGGGTGGTGTCATCTGCATATCTGAGGTTATTGATATTTCTCCCGGCAATCTTGATTCCAGCTTGTGTTTCTTCCAGCCCAGCATTTCTCATGATGTACTCTGCATAGAAGTTAAATAAGCAGGGTGACAATATACAGCCTTGACGTACTCCTTTTCCTATTTGGAACCAGTCTGTTGTTCCATGTCCAGTTCTAACTGTTGCTTCCTGACCTGCATACAGATTTCTCAAGAGGCAGGTCAGGTGGTCTGGTATTCCCATCTTTTGAAGAATTTTCCACAGTTTATTGTGATCCACACAGTCAAAGGCTTTGGCATAGTCAATAAAGCAGAAATAGATGTTTTTCTGGAACTCTCTTGCTTTTTCCATGATCCAGCGGATGTTGGCAATTTGATCTCTGGTTCCTCTGCCTATAAGCATTAAACAAATGCTTTCTGACTGAAACCTGAAGATATATGTTTGTGTTTGTATCACTGCCTGTGCTGTGCTGTGCTTAGTTGCTCAGTCATATCCGACTCTTTGTGACACCATGGACTTAGCCTGCTGAGCTCCTTTGTCCATAGGGATTCTCCAGGCAAGAATACTAGAGTGGGTTGCCATGCCCTCCTCCAAGGGGTCTTCCCACCCCAGGGATCAAACCCAGGTCTCCCGCATTGCAGGCAGATTCTTTACCGTTTGAGCCACCAAGGAAGCCCATACTGCATCCTTACATACATGTGCTCATTGACTTAAGCATATCCTTTGATGTGTTCTTGTCATTTTATTCTACATAAGAATGTAGATGATTTTTACATGAGGTACTCTGAGGCTAAGTCCATTCTTATATATTCCAAATGGTAAACAAATCATGGAACATCTTTATTAATAATAAGCATTTTGAGTGAAAATAAGGAATGAACTGATCAAAAACTATTCCACTAAGACTCTTTAAAATGCTGATTAATCACTGAATGACTCCAATACTTAAAGTTAGTAAGGCCTAGAGTCTCTCTCTGGACTTCCCTGGTGGCTCAGATGGTAAAGCGTCTGTAGATACATGTATTAGTAAAAACAAATGGTTTATAAATAAGGAAATATCTTTTTTGTCTATAAGCTTTTTTCATTTTCCCTTACATATTTTTGCTATTTCTATAATTGTCTGTTTCATTATTTTCTGGAATATATTTTCTTAATTTAAATATTAAACTCATGTTTTACATGAGCCATAGTTTAATTGCAGTTACCAAATTGATAGAGATTATAGTTGTTTTGTACATAATATAATCTGGCATCAAAGCGATAATTAATGATAAAACATATTTGCTTTCACATGGTTGTTATAATTGTGATTCCTGGGAACCAAAACTGTATAATCCAGTATTAATACTGGACTTGAGACTTCATTATGAAAAATATATATCTGATATATATCTTGGACTTCCCTAATGGCTCAGATGGTAAAGAGTCCATATGCAATGTAGGAGAGCTGGATTTGATCCCTGGGTCTGGAAGATCTCCTGGAGAAGCAAATGATATCCACTCTAGTATTCTTAACTGGAGAATTCCATGGACAAAGATGTTGATCTTGAAGGGGGGAAAAAAGAGTGAAACATTTTTTTCCAAAAAAAAATTCTTTTCTAGACATGTAATGCTCCTTTTATTCAATTACTTAAGTGACTACAGCTAGCCTTTTTTTCTTAATTTTCAGCATTATTGATAAACGTCTCCCAGGCTGTATAAATTCCCTGGTAGCTTAGTTGATAAAGAATCCACCTGCAATGCAGCAGACCACAGTTTCATTCCTGGGTCGACAAGATCCACTGGAAAAGGGATAGGCAACTGACTCCAGTATTCCTGGGCTTCCGTGGTGGCTCAGGTGGTAAAGAATTGCCTGCCATGGGTTCTATCCCTGGGTTGGGAAGATCCCCTGAGAAGGGAAAGACTTTCCACTCCAGTATTCTGGCCTGGAGAATTCCTGGGACTGTATAGTCCATGGGGTCACAAAGAGTCAGACACAACTGAGCAATTTTCACTAGCAAACTGTATGATGCTGTTACTTAATTACTCTGGAATATGAGTATATGCAACAGTTTATTTCCCTCAAGATATCTATTAAACAATGTTTATTTGTTAATAGCTCTGACAGATTATAAACCTCGTAGAAAGAATAGATGTGACCTAATTTCCTTTTCCCCCAGGAATATTTAATAACTATAAAATATGCAAAATTATATGTATATATGTTCATATATATGTTCAGTTCAGTTCATTTCAGTTGCTCAGTCATGTCCAACTCTTTGTGACTCCATGGACTGCAGCACGCCAGGCCTCCCTGTCCATCACCAACTCCTGGAGTTTACTCAAACTCATGTCCATTGAGTCAGTGAGCCATTGAGTCGGTGAATCCATTGAGTGAGCCATCCAACTATCCATCCTCTGTTGTCCCCTTCTCTTCTCGCCTTCTATCTTTCCCAGCATCAGGGTCTTTTCCAATGAGTCAGGTCTTCATATCAGGTAGTCAAATTATTGGAGTTTCAGCTTCAACATCAGTCCTTCTAAAGAATATTCAGGACTGATTTCCTTTAGGATGGACTGGTTGGATCTCCTTGCTTGTCCAAGGGACTCTCAAGAGTCTTCTCCAACACCACAGTTCAAAAGCATAAATTTTTCAGCGCTCACCTTTCTTTACAGTAAAACTCTCATATCTGTACATGACTACTGGAAAAAACCATAGCCTTGACTAGACGGCCCTTTGTTGGCAAAGTAATGTCTCTGCTTTTGAATATGCTATCTAGGTTGGTCACAACTTTCCTTCCAAGGAGTAAGTATCTTTTAATTTCATGGCTGCAATCACCATCTGCAGTGATTTTGGAGCCCAAGAAAATAAAGTCTGACACTGTTTCCCCATCTATTTCCCATGAAGTGATGGGACCAGATGCCATGATCTTCGTTTTCTGAATGTTGAGCTTTAAGCCAACTTTTTCACTCTCCACTTTCACTTTCATCAAGAGGCTCTTTAGTTCCTCTTCACTTTCTGCCATAAGGGTGGTATCATCTGCATATCTGAGGTTATTGATATTTCCCCCAGCAATCTTGACTCCAGCTTGTGCTTCATCCAGCCCAGTGATTCTCATGATGAACTCTGCATATAAGTTAAATAAGCAGGGTGACAATATACAGCCTTGATGCGGTTCTTTTCCTATTTGGAACTAGTCTGTTCCATGTCCAGTTCTAACTGTTGCTTCCTGACCTGCATACAAATTTCTCAAGAGGCAGATCAGGTGGTCCAGTATTGTATCTACATGTTTATGTATGAATGTATATATCTGTGTATATGTAATATGTTTAACTTGGGGCTTACCAAATTCTTTGTGATTTCTCTATTTCATCCTATTAGTCTCTTTATCTATCTCTCTATCAATATCGTCCTTTAAAAATTAATATAATGTGTGTTTATTTTACACAGTACAATTTCCCCAGATTGTGGATTCCCTATTCCCTGCTTCCCAAATCTGGTTCATAATGCTTCCCTTCAGATTTGTGTACTGTGCTCCATTGTCTGTTCGTGTTGACTGCTATAGAGATTTTTCAGTTATAGCTTTATGACATGCAATTTTTATTTTCTAAAGAGTTTAATGTTTAATCCATATGTGGCTACTTGAAAAACCATAGCTTTGACTAGACAGACCTTTGTTGGCTAAGTATTGTCTCTACTTTTTAATATGCTGTCTAGGTTGGTCATAGCTTTTCTTCCAAGGAGAAAGCATCTTTTAATTTCATGGCTACAGTCACCATCTGCAGCGATTTTGGAGCCCTCCAAAATAAAGTCTGCCACTGTTTTCATTGCTTCCCCATCTATTTGCCATGAAGTGATGGGACCAGATGCCATGATCTTCATTTTCTGAATGTTGACTTTTAAGCCAACTTTTCACTCTCCTCTTTTACTGATGCTGGGAAAGATTAAAGGCAAGAGGAGAAGGGGACAACAGAGGATCAGATGGTTGGATGACATCACTGACTCAGTAGACATGAGTTTGATTAAGCTCTGGGAGTTGGTGATGGACAGGGAGGACTGGCCTTCTGCAGTCCGTGGGGTCACAAAAGTTCAGACATGACTGAGCAACTGAACTGAATTGGACTGAATGGTTAATATTATTTTGCTTTAAGTTTCATAAAAAGGAGTTTTATTATACACAGGTATGATGTTTAATTTTTTGTGTCAACGTGACTAGGGCATAAGGTATCCAGATATTTGATCAAACATTATTCTGGATGACTCTCTGAGAGTGTTTTTGGATGAGAGTAACAGTTAAATTGGGTTAACAGAGTAAACCAGATTGTGTGTGTATGTGTGTGTGTGCTCAGTTGTGTCCAACTCTTTGGTACCCCATAGACTGCAGCCTGCCAGGCTCCTCAGTCCATGGAATTCTCTAGGCAAGAATACTGAACGAGGTTTCCATTTCCTCCTCCAGGGTATCTTCCTGTCCCAGAGATCCAACCCACTTCTGTGTCTCTTGCATTGACAGATGGATTCTTCACCACTGAGCCACTTTTTCTGTGTTTCAGCAGCTTCAGGTCTCCAGACTCAAAAAGAGACATTGACTTCAAGTCTTGGACTTGCTGGTTTCCATAGTTGCATAAGCCAATCCTTACAATAAATAATAAATATACTAAATTATGTGTATATATCTATAAATTGATATTTCTCTTCAAAAAGCATTGAAAAAATCCATCCTATTGGTGGTTTTTTTTTTTTTTTTTTTTCTGGATAATCCCAGGGACAGGGGAGCCTGGTGGGCTGCCGTCTACGGGATCACACAGAGTTGAAAACAACTAAAGTGACTTAGCAGCAGCAGCAGCAGCCCTAAAGCAGCAAGTTTCTGCCAATTTGTTTTTTTCTCTCAATATTTTGTCTATGTTATGATTATTGTTGTATATGATTGCAACTCAATAATTATTGTAATAGTTGTCTACTATTTCATTCTGTCAATATAACTAAATTAAAATGCATATTCTTATATCAGAACATTTGAATTTCTCCCTTTATTGTTTTGCTGTTATAATAGTTTTAGTACTTTGTGTATCATACTTATGCAGGACACTGTCTATGGTATACACCTTGAAATTGAATTCCTCATTTGTAAAGTTTATGCATGTTTGGCTTTTCAGAAAAGTGCCTAATTAATTTCCAAGGGTAACTCTTATTTATATGGCAATAAACAGTATATAGGATTCCCATTGGCACACCTTTTCATCCATGTTTGAAAAAATATACTATTTGTATTTAACAAATATCAGTTCAGTTCAGTCGCTCAGTCGTGTCCAACTCTTTGCGACCCCATGAATTGCAGTGTGCAAGGCCTCCCTGTCCATCACCAACTCCCAGAGTTTACCCAAACTCATGTCCATTGAGTCAGTGATGCCATCCAGCCATCTCATCCTCTGTCATCCCCTTCTCCTCCTGCCCCAAATCCCTCCCAGTATCAGGGTCTTTTCCAATGAGTCAACTCTTCACATGAGGTGGCCTAATATTGGAGTTTCAGCTTCAGCATCAGTCCGTCCAATGAACACCCAGGACTGATCTCCTTTAGGATGGACTGGTTGGATCTCCTTGCAGTCCAAGGGACTCTCAAGAGTCTTCTCCAACACCACAGTTCAAAAGCATCAGTTCTTCGGCACTCAGCTTTCTTCAAAGTCCAACTCTCACATCCATACATGACTACTGGAAAAACCATAGCCTTGACTAGATGAATCTTTGTTGGCAAAGAAATGTCTGCTTTTTAACATGTTATCTATGTTGGTAATAACTTTTCTTCCAAGGAGCAAGCGTGTTTTTATTTCATTGCTGCAGTCACCATCTGCAGTGATTTTGGAGCCCCCCAAAATAAAGTCTGACACTGTTTCCACTGTTTCCCATCTATTTCCCATGAAGTGATGGGACCAAATATAGTGAGTATAAAATGTTTTCATTGTAATTCCAACTCGCATTTCTCTGATTATTAGTAGATTTGAACATATTTCCATTGTTGATTTATATGCCTTGTATACCTTTCATCTTCTATAAAATGCTACACATTACTTTCAGTCATTTTTCTGTTGAGATGTTTGGCTTTATATTTTTTGCATTGATTTGTTAATGTAATCAGTCAACAGATATTTATTGATCCTATACTACTTGCCAGACACTCTTCTCATTACTGGAACACAATATGAAAGAAAATATGCAAAAATGCCTCCTTCATAGATGGTACATTTAGTGAAGGATTATAGACAATACACAAATGTGTGAACCAGTAGTAATTAGAAGATGATAATTGTTATGAAGAAATACAAAACAAAGAAGTTATTCAGAGAGTGAAGGAAGTATTTATAATATGCAGACTTAAAATTTTTATGCTGCCTTTAAGATAAAAAAACATTATTATTGTAAAACTGTACTTTCTATCCAAAGGTTACACATTTTGTGTCTTAAGAAGTTCTTTAGATATTTTTTTCCAATTTCTGCTAATCCTTTTTTTTAACTTTTTAATTCTGCATTTAAATAATATATTTGAAATTAATTTATTGTTCTGGGGTATGAATAAGACACTTATTTTTCTTCTCCAAATAGATAACTAGTTGTCAACTTACTGAAAATTATTTTCTGCTTCCTCTATCCTTGTTTTTGTGATTTTTGTTAGTGTCTACTTGTGAATTTGTTTCTTCTTATGCTGGTATTTATATCTCTACTTTGATAGCTATCAATTTATAAGAAGTTGCTGCCTCTTATGGCATTTCCCTCACCTTATCCATTTCTACTTTTGGGAAGTCTTGACTGTTCTTGGATCTTTGAATTTCCATGCAGGTTTTTGAATCAGTTTGCTGACTTTCACCTAAATCCCTGTTGAGATTCTCATTGCAACTACTCTGAGTTTTTGATCCATTTTTACAGAATTTAATGTAATTATGACCTAGTCTTCCTCTTTATGTTTATGGTAAGTTTTCCTATTTGTGTGCATTTCCTTTGGTGTCTATTAAAAAAGTTTCTTAATTTTTTACACAAAGTTCTCTTCATGTTTATAAATTCTATGTCTAAACAATTGATATTTTAGTTTTTGTTGCCCTTAATTTTTCTTAATATACAAAAGAATAATTGATTTTTATCAGCTTTCTTAAATCTAGTCATTCTGCTAAATTTTCTTAATATGTATAAAGAGATCTCCATAAAGTTTTATTATTCTCTATGAACTGTGGTGTTGGACAAGACTCTTGAGAGTTCCTTGGACTGCAAGGAGATCCAACCAGTCCAATCTAAAGCAGATCAGTCCTGGGTGTTCATTGGAAGGACTGATGTTGAAGCTAAAACTCCAATACTTTGGCCACCTGATGCGAAGAGCTGACTCATTTGAAAAGACCCTGATGCTGGGAAAGATTGAAGGCAGGAAGAGAAGGGGACAACAGAGAATGAGGTGGTTGGATGGCATCACTGACTCAATGGACATGGGTTTGGGTAGTCTCCAGGAGTTGGTATTGGACGGGGAGTCCTGGGGTCGCAAAGAGTTGGACATGACAGCGGTTGAACTGATGCAGTCAACTGTATCATATCCATGATTAGTTTCAAATACTCTTTGACAATCATATCTTATTTTTTCTTGTCTTCTTGTACTTATTAGGACATCAAGAACCATGTGGTTTATTCATTATTGTATATACAAATATTTATTCACATTTGCATTATGAGTTTCTCTTTGGTGAATGATATTTTCTTGGAATAAGCTCTATAATTTCTGAATATACAAAATAAGAAATTATTGACAATATACTGCAGCTATTTGTTTCATTGTCTTGATCAGAAACTCAAATAGAATGCTTTATCTATTTGTGACATTCTCTTTCTAGTTTATCAAAAGTTTTTTTAATATAAACAAATGTTGAATTTCATCATATGCTTCTTTCTGCTGCTAAGTTGCTTCAGTCATGTCCGACTCTGTGTGACCCCAGAGATTACAGCCCACCAGGCTCCCCCATCCCTGGGATTCTCCAGGCAAGAACACTGGAGTGGGTTGCCATTTCTTTCTCCAATGCATGAAAGTGAAAAGTGAAAGTGAAGTCGCTCAGTCGTGTCCGACTCTTAGCGACCCCATGGACTGCAGCCTACCAGGCTCCTCCGTCCATGGGATTTTCCAGGCAAGAGTACTGGAGTGGGGTGCCATTGCCTTCTCCAATGTTTCTTTCTACAAATATCAAATATTTATATTATTTTACCCTTCAATAACTTACATTTTTAATTATACTGATTGATACCCTAAAATGTTCAATCATATAACAATTACATCATGCAAATTGCTGGAATGACTTTGCTACCATATTGTTGAAATTGTTTATATCTATTTTCATGAGTAATATGGATTATGATTTTTATTTTAATTTTTCTTAATCTGTTTTCTAATCATAAACCTTGGAATCCTATACCTCTGATTGTTCATTTTACATGCTGTATTTGTCCAACGTGGCAGAACAGAGACGATTGGAAAATATCAAATATCCAATACCCAAGTTCATTCCACCTCTTTGAAATGTGTCCCATTCTTATAAGGTTTTAGATCAGTTCTCTAATTTATCATGAAATATAAGAGCCTTTACTTACATAGCAGACCCGGCCCTCTATTACCTTGCTTCCTCTGGTTCTCTTAGAAATCTATTTTTTAATCATCTTGTTATTATAATTTTTTAAAAAACTGGCACACAATTTATATTTTTCTAGAGATACCAACTCCAGTGTTTTGCCTGGAGAATCCCAGGAACGGGGAAGCCTGGTGGGCTGCCGTCTATGGGGTCGCACAGAGTCGGACACGACTGAAGAGACTTAGCAGCAGCAGCGCAATACCAAATAAAGTCTTGCCTATTTTGCCCTGATTTTTAATAGAGTACAAATATTAATTTCAATCAGCAAATTATACAACATACTTACATTTAAAGTAAATTCACAATATAAATACATTTATAATTTATATTTATATTTTTAAATGTTCGATTCTGTTCTTTTACTATTAAACAGAAATGAATATTGGTATGCTATATTGGAAAGGAAAATAAGTAAAAAATAAACATTTAGGAAAATTTATAAAATTTGTAACATTTATTACTGGTTTTAGGGAAAACAGGTCTTATAGAAAAAGCGTTTAAAAGCACTGTTAATAGAAGATAGTCAAAACATATATCTTTGGAAGGATGATACGAATCAGTGGAAAAATGGTATAGTATTTGGAAGTGGGGAGTCAAGATGCCCTGGAGAAGAAAATAGCAACTCACTCCAGTATTCTTGCCTGGGAAATCCCATGGAAAAAAGAGCCTGGTGAGCTACAGTCCATGGGGTCTCAAAGAGTTGGACAAAACTTAGTGATTGAGCATGCATGCATATGCATGTATATACCTTTAATATAAGTTATGTCCAAATTAGGATCAGAATATAATATGTTTGAGTTTTATAAGAATATAGTGCTTCTGGTTATTGTTTTCCTTCTTTGTTTTCTTTTTTTTTTTAGAATAACTTAACACTTAATTTTAATAAAAATCCAGGTTTCGATAGATGTGTGGTTGAATTCTCAGGAATTTGAATTAGTCTGGTGTTGTGACTGCCAAAAATATACTGAAGTGATGTACTCTGCATATGGTGTTGAATGATTCTGCAGTATTCATTTAGGAGTTTACTTTTACCATTACTTAAACAGATATGTATGAACTAAGAGCTGTTTATCATTTCAATAGATATTGTACCCAAATGCTTCATAATCAAGCATTCATATTATGAATTGCTGTTGATAAATGCTTTATAGATGATATAAGATAAAATTGTACATCAACAAAGCTGAGATCATTGACTTATTGATTCAATGTCCCTTGCTAAAATTACCAAGCTAAATATGATGTCAGCACTGAGACCTAACAGGAATGAATACTATTATTCTTTGTCACTATGCTTTTAATTTGAACAGATACTTTTAATTTAGTGTGTATTTTCTTTCTTGTTCACTGCCAATACTTCAGAGGTGTCAGTAAATCAAAATATAAAGCATGAAAGGTGTAACTTATGTCTCTTTTTAGTCTATGTATATTTATTGTTTTCTTTCTTCATTGCAATACATTGACAAGACTCCAGTAATAATGGATAATCCATATTACACGTGTACATTTATATTTTATGTAAAATCATTAGCAAGACTCTTGAATACAGAAAGGCACAGAATTTAATGGCAGATGAGTAACTGATAGATGCTTCTATTCTTCCCCAGAGTCTATTTGGAAGCGTTCTATACCAGTGTTATAATGATGTTCACTATTTTGGTAGATATAATTACTTCTGATTCATTAATATTTAATCTTTAATGTAAGGCCATTTCTCTGGATCTTTATAATGCTTAAAGACAAAATAAACAGTGAGCTATGCAGAGAAGTAAGGGAGTATCTGGGAACTTGATAGTCTACTCATTTCAACTCTCTTTACTTAAGCTTGTACACTAGAATAAAGCAGGATCATTAGTATCAAAAACTCATACTTTTCAAGGTATTTTTAGGATAGGAAAGACAAGCAAATTTCTAGGCCTAGAATGGCAAAATTACTTTAATATGCAGGCAAATTTTGTTTGTTTGGATGTGTGATTCTTATAAAGATTAATATAGATTGATACAGAATTGTGCTATTGGTATGAGCTGTTTTAATTAAAATGCACAAATGTTTTCAAAGGGTTTTGAGTAAACTTTTAGAAACTAGTGTATCAATAAAAATAAAAAATTTTTGAATAAATAGTGATTAAATGAAATTAGCACATACCATTATTTATTTTAAAGCAACACTTTTTTGGCTTCTGAATTTAATCAACAAAAACAGTATATACTTTTCTTTAGCAGAAAGAGAAATATGTCATAAGCTGATATCTTTCTTATGATCATCTAAATTGGATTATTAAAAACAATAATTGAATATCTAATATTTAGCTACTCATCCTTATATTATTATATAACTAAGTCGTGTCTGATTCTTTGTGACCCCATAGACTTAGCCCACCAGGTTCCTCTGTCCTTGGAATTCTCCAGGCGAGAATATTGGAGTGGGTTGCCATTCTCTTCTCCAGGGGATCTTCCCAACCCAGGAATCGAACCCTGGTATCCTGAATTTCAGACAGATCCTTTACCATCTGAGCTACCATGGAAACAAAATAAGAGTAAAAGAACCACTTTTACCACAAAACCACAAAAGAAGTATAAAATAATTTACATTTAGGTCATTTCCTTTTATATTACATATGCAATACAAAACAAATTTCACATCTGAAGATACAGAAGAATCAAAAGTGAATTGTTTAAACTGTTCACACGCACATTTCCACATGTCTCTACAAAGGTCACCATTCCTAACAATTAGTTTCTTACACTTGAAGTGGTTTTTTAAAACATTTTTTCAATTACGATGAGAATTCTTGGTATGTGTTATAAATCTAATATTTTAAGAGCTACAAAATATCTCTGAGTGGTCTTTCATTATTTTTTCTATTTTATTTCCATTGAAGAATACATAAGTAGTATTTCATTTATTTATTAATTTTTTGGTTGTAAAAATGCTGTATGACTCTTCTTGAGATTTATCATTGAGTTCAAATGCAGTATTTCATTAGGTAAATTACTAGAAAAGGTTTATTTGGTTCAGAGATGTGTTCATTTAAAATTATAAGCAATATCAAATTATACTTTCAAAAGACTGAATTAGGTTACAATTGTTGAGATATTGTATATAAGTGATTGTTGCTCTACACACTATTCTAATATTTTGTGTGTTCACGTGTGTATGTGTGTTTATCTAATGGGACATAATGATTTTGTATTGTCTTTTAAAATTCATTTGTTTAAATTATAGTGAAGTCGAACATTGACTTGACATATACTCTTACTTCTATATTTGGTTGTTATTTTTATATTTGAAGCTCTGTCTGTGGTTATTTTTCATCTTTATATAAGAAATCAATATTTTTTCTTTATCATTTCTGAAACATGTTTGTGTTTTGGAGGCTATTTCCCACTTAAGTATTTTTTAAATGATTATATTTATTTCTAAGACTTTTATCATTTTTGCTTTTAACATTTTTTGTTAGAATCATTTTTACCCATGTGAAGGGATTGGAATGTTTTAGTCTATTTATTCAATAATTTATTTATATCACTAAATAACATCATTTATTTACATTAGTATTATAATTTGGGTTGTAATCAATATTATTTAATTTGTTGCTCAAATTTTTCTAGCTTTGGCTCTTGGGAGCTCTTTAAGTTCGGTCTTGTATTTCTTCCTCTTTTGATATTATTTGTGTGTGTGTGCGCGTGTGTTTATAGCAGTTTTCTGCATTTTTTTTTCACTACAAGATGTTCCAGACTCATCTTTGAAATTATCTTAGTCCCAGGATCAGCCATTCCTCCAAGGAACTCTGGCTTCCTTTATTTGGAGAATACTATCAGAAACTAAGATCTGGGGGCAACATAATATTAAAAATGGATTTAAAACAAATTTTAGAAGAAAAATGTTAAAATATAATTATCTTAAAGAAATCAGTTCAGTTCAGTTCAGTCACTCAGTTGTGTTCAACTCTTTGTGACCTCATGGACAGCAGCATGCCAGGCTTCCCAGTTCATTACCAACTCCCGGAGCTGGCTGAAACTCATGTCCATCGAGTCGATGATGCCATCCAACCATCTCATCCTCTGCTGTCCCCTTCTCCTCCTACATTCAATCTTTCCCAGCATCAGGGTCTTTTCTAATGAGTCACCATCAGATTGCCAAAGCTTCAGCTTCACCATGCATCAGTCCTTCCAATGAATATTGAGGATTATTTTATAGGACACAGCTTAGCTGACAACTAGATCATGTTATTGCCTTACTCTGAGTTAACATACTTAATTTTAAGTACAAAAATAATAATGTTGATACTTTACTAATGAAGAGTGATATTTGACCTAATAATTGTCATTTATTATTGCATTTTTAAACATATAAAATGAGCAAAATAGCTACTGTTAAAGCAGTTTTCTTATTAAAAATAATTATAAAATTTAAATTAATAAACATGATCAAGAAAAAATAAACAATGCAATAACCTTGCTTTACTCTATACAATAGTAAAATGAATGTTTACACAAATAATTAATAAGCCACTATGGACAAAATACCCATGTACAATTTTTTACACATAAAAATAAAGTATTATTATTATATTTAAAGCATCCTGCATGACATACTGCTATTGCTGATGTACTATATATATTACCCAAGTAGTCCCTGAAATTTTATTAATGTTAGAGTATCCATATGCATATTGACTATGTTTTCTCATTTGATTTCTCTCTCGCTATATTTATGGAAGCCTTAGATTTAAATTTACATTCCTCAGCTCTTTATTCTACTGGTAATTTGTCAAACATTTGATACAAATATGCTGAATCAGCTTATTTACAAGAAGACTTTCTTCATCTCCTCTTAGAAAATTTCTCTATTTATGTATGCACATACAAGCAACCTTATAGTAAGGGTATAAATAAAATATATAATCTTCTTGATAGTATGAAGACTGAGCAATTTCATAATGAAACTCAACCAAAATCAATTATCAATTTGAATATTTTAGAGAAAAATATTCATGTGTCATTTTTCCTTCACCTTTGAGTTTCCCTTTAAGTTTGCAAAATATTTTCTAAGCTTTACACTGTACTTAATTTTATAGTTATGGAAAAAGGTGCTGTGGCATATGTAAATATAGAGTTATTTCACTGAGGTCTTATTTTTTTTTATTTATGAAAAAAATCAAAATTAAATACTTCCCTGAAATTATTACGGGCTTCCCAGGTGGCACTAGTGGTAAAGAACCCACCTGCCAATGCAGGAGACACAGGAGACAGATTCAATTCCTGGGTTGGGAAGATTCCCTGGAGGAGGGCATGGCAACTCAGTCCAGTATTCTTGACTGGAGAATCCTATGATCAGAGGAGCCTGGCAGGCTGCAGTCCTTAGGGTCGCAAAGAGTTGGATATGACTGAGGCGACCTAGCACTCACCCACCTGAAATTACTTCTCCCTCTGTATCTCTTCTCCCTTAAAGGAACTTTTTAAAAATGTAGTATTATTTTAATTCCCTACGTTCAACTATTCAATTATTTAATATAACACGTATACTGTGTATTTTGCTAGATTTAAATTAATGCCCAGAAATGCTCTGGAACATTACTGAGCCAAAGGTAAGTGAAAGTCGCTCAGTCGTGCCGACTCTTTGCGGCCCCATGGACTATACAGTCCACGGAACTCTCCAGGCCAGAATACTGGAGTGGGTAGCCTTTCCCTTCTCCAGGGTATCGTCCCAACCCAGGGATTGAACTCAGGTCTCCCATATTGCCGGCGGATTCTTTACCAGCTGAGCCACAAGGGAAGCGTGAGCCAAAGTTAACCTAGGAACAAAAACCAGATTTAATATTTCCATTGTCCATTTTTACAGGGAGCTTTGGAACACTGAATAGATTGCCATGAATGCAATCAACTGTCTTCTAACTGTTCTCTTCTGGAGTCACTCTTATCATTCATTATGCCCACCAATCTTGCAATAATGAGTTAACTTAAGAAGTTAATACTGATTTAACTATGATAAATGTGACTTAATCAGAGTTATTCGTGGAAAAGAAGTTCCAAGAAAGAATATTGGTTGACTCAGGAAACTTTGCAAATTTTGCAAAAATATCAAGAAAATCTCCTGAGGTTTTGGGGAAATAACAAGCAGTAATTTTATTAAAATGTAAATTTATCAAGCTGGTAATTGATAACAGTGATATGTAATTGATCAATCTCCCTATAGGTAATAAGATTTAGTGTTTTATATATATATATATATATTTTTTTTTTAAGTAGGGCATGGAAGAGTCTATCAAAATTGTGAAGCACCTAATGGTATACATCTCATATTTAAAAGGATTTATTAATTGTTAATAGGCTGCAACGCACTGAGAAATTCTGAAATTCCTTTGTTTTATTTTTCTCTCATTCCAAAACTATTTTGTCTTTAATTCCAAAATTTAAATAACTGTCTAAAGGTAGCTTGCCTTGCAAAATTAATCTGAAACTGTATGCTGTCATATCGTTGGTGGTATGGCATACAAGTTATGTGATAGATAACCTCTACCATACATGACATAAATAAGCATTTATAATAATCAATACAGTGCAAAAAAAAAGCACTCTAAGCATATCAAGGTCAATGCTTTACACAGTTCTAATAAGTAGTAATAATAACATTGTAAGCAGGCAGGAAAATCCTTCTTTGAAATTGTAAAATTGGTTTGGGCAGGAGGACTTACACCTATGCTGTGCTTTTAAGCATAAGGGACATTGGCATAGAGTTGAACTAGGTAAATGGAGTCCCTTTAGCTTTGGATAATGTAGCTGGAGAATTTAATTTGGAGTCTGCAGTCTTCAGCATGGTAATTCACATGACAGGCTCTACAAGGAGAGTCAAACTTGGCAGTGATCACTAGTGTTTTTCAGGGCTTTCATGGTATAAGATGGTCATTATAGATCACTGTTTCTTTAACAGTATTTAAGGGGTAGGTGTGTTTAGCAGTTCAGGTGTAAACACAGTAACAAGTTGTAAAAAAAATATATATTTTTGAGTCAGACATTTTAACAAGTCTACAAAAAGGAACAATGCCAAAGGGAAGAATCAAGAGCACTGGCTGGCCCTGGAGGAAAAAACGGAGTCCGGAGCCAAGAAATCTTGCTTATGATGCCTGCAAGGGTACAGAAAGGTCTTGGACAGCCTTTTCTGGAGTTATCTATGCTGAATCAGCTTTTTCCTAATTAGATTGTATATTTCACTGGCAGTGGCCAAGTCAAAGTCAGTTCTGATGGACTCAAAGTTAAGCATACTCAAAGCAAATTCTGATGTTGATTAGAAAGTCTATGCACTTTCTATTTATTGTAGGGCTTTTCCACAAAAGAACTGATCATGTTTTTAGAGGGTTAACATATGCAGTTTTCTATTCTGAAGGCCTTCTTAAAATATACAACACGAAAAGAAAAATAAACTTCCTGTATCCTTCTGTTTACTTAAAACACTATTTTACATTTAGAGTCTATTTGAAACATAGAACACAAGTATTGATCTAAAAACACATATGTTGCACATCTATGTGATACAATACCATTAAGAAATAAATCTTAACACAACCTACTGAAGTGTAGTGAGATGGATGCATCTCAAATATATTGAGCTAAATGAAAGAATTTATACCCAAATGGTTGTATATGTTATTTCCTTTTACATTTTTGAAAACACAAACTTATAAAGGACAGAAAATAGATGAATTGTACCCAGAGTCTAAGGATAGGAGCATGAGCTATTAGTGGTGATAGAAATGTATGTGCAAAAACTCATAGAACTATGCATCTGAACCAGGTAAATTATATTACCTAAAAATTATACTTTAATAGATTATATCAAGTACTCTTCATTACAGTCAGTTAAAGAGTTATAAAAAATTCACAATATATGTTTAATATTGCACGTATGAAACACGCTTTTGTTTAATACAAGGAGATCATAAAAGAGACCAAAGATGGGAGGTTTAAAGCTTTGAATTCCAAATTAGGGATTCTTACCAGGAAAATAGCAAGGACAGAGGAGCCGGGCGGGCTACAGTCCATGGGGTCGCAAAGAATAGGAGATGACTGAGCAAGCACAAACCAAAAAAAAAAAATGTTAACAGATTAAAGATGTAAAATGTTTAAATGAGGGCTTCCCAGGTGGTCTGGTGGTTTAGAATCTGCTTTGCATGCAAGGGACGCTGGTTCAATCCCTGGCCTCAGAATCACACACCACAGAGCAACTAAGCCTGTGCACCACGACTACTGAAGCCCAGGAGCCTAGAACCTGTGCTCCGCTAGAGAAGCCACTGCAGTGAGAAACTCACGCTCTACATCGAAGACTAGGCCCGCTCACTACAGCTAGAGAAAGCCCTCACTCAGAAGCAAAGACCCACTACAGCCAATAAATAAATAAATATTTTTTAAAATGTTTAAATGAGAATTAGCATTAAAAAGTAGTCACCCTTGAGACTCCAAAAATCCTCTATTAGGTTGTTTTGAATCAATAAAACATGATTAATATAATATCAGCCACTTTTTTTGATTACACATTTGGGTACTGGCTATTTCGTTTAAAAGATCAGGGGAAAAGTCACCCTTCCATCATCGGCTTACTGTCTAAGCAGTGTTTTGAGTTTTTTAAAATGTAATTTTCTGATACATTTTTTCATCCAGATCAAAATGAAACTTTTCTATTAAATTTAAACTTTATTTATAAAGTCTAAACATGAGGTATTCTTTGTTTTTATTTTTACTTATAAGAAAATAACATAAAGAATTAAAAATACCCTAATTTAATTCTGTGATGTGTCAAGTGTCCAGTCACTGTACAAGCTAGGGATCAAGATGTCACCCAAATGATTGTAAATAGATCCCTGCTTTGTGCTGGGAATATTGACAAATGAAAATAATTCACAGTGGTCACATATATAATAATAGCCTCTTGAAGGAGAACAAATGAAACAAAACATCTATTGACACATTTCTTAGACAGTTTTATAAGGTTCACACCAGGGCAATCTTCATATTATTGAAAATAAAAATGTTGGAGGAGAATTATTTTGTCCAAGGATGAATCAGAGTTTATGTTTTTCATGATTTCAAAATGTTTTCTATTCATGATTACACAATTATGTTTTTTAAAACCAAATGAACCACATCCTTACACCATCATATGGTTGTTGTGGTTTAGTCGCTAAGTCACGTCTGACTCTGTGACCCCATGGACCGCAGCACACCAGGCTTCCCTGTCCTTCACTGTCTCCCGGAATTTGCTCATACTCATGTCCATTGAGTCGGTGATGCCATCCAACCATCTCATCCCTTGTAGCCCCTTTTTCTTCCTGCCTTCAATCTTTCCCAGCATCAGGGTCTTTTCCAATAAGTCAACTATTCACATCAGGTGCCCAAAGTATTGGAGCTTTAGCTTCAGCATCAGTCCTTCCAATTAATATTCACAGTTGATTTCCTTTAGGATGGACTGGGTTGATATCCTTATAGACCAAGGGACTTTCAAGAGTATTCTCCAGCACCACAAATTGAAATCATCAATTCTGAGGCTCAGCCTCAGCCTCAAGCTCAGGCTCCTTTATGGTCCACCTCTCACATAGTATAAAAGCCATAGCTTTGTTCATAATTGTGCTTCCTAAGTCCCATCCTTCATCCTCTAGGATGTCTGGCTCTAGGTCAGTGACCACATCATTGTGGTTATCTGGGTCATTAAGACCTTTTTTGTATAGTTCTTCTGCATATTCTTGCCACCTTATCTTAATCTTCTGTTTGTCTTTACCCTTTCTGTTTTTATGGTGCCCATCCTTACAGGAAATCTTCCCTTGATATCTCTAATTTTCTTGAAGAGATCTTTAGTCTTTCCTATTCTGTTGTTTTCCTCTATTTCTTTGCATTGTTCACTTAAGAAGGCTTTCTTATTTCTCCTTACTATTCTCCGGAACTCTGCGTTCAATTGGGTATATCTTTCCTTTTCTCCCTTTCCTTTCATTTCTCCTCTTTTCTCAGCTATGTATGAAGCCTCCCCAGACAACCATTTTACTCGCTTGCATTTCTTTTTATTTGGTCACTGTCTCCTGTACAATCTTACAAACCTCTGTCCATAGTTTTTCAGGCATTCTGTCTACCAGATCTAATACCTTGAATCTATTGTCACCTCCACTGTGTATTCACAAAGGATTTTATTTAGGTCATGCTTGAGTGGCCTAGTGGTTTTCCCTACTCTCTTCAATTTAAGCCTGAACTTTGCAATAAGGAGCTTATGATCTGAGCCACAGTCAGCTCCAGGTCTTGTTTTACTATACCGTCATATATCTATATACATATATGTTTCATTTCAATAAAGAATATAAAACATTGTTTGTTTGTTTTTTTCAAATAAAACAAAGTTGCCTCTAGGAAATCACAGCTAATTTTGACCAAAAAATACGGTAGTTCATTCTGCATTTGGAAAATTACTGTGCATTATTTATGCTGTTGCTGAAAATCTCAAAATGACTGTTTTCAAGGAGTTCCCAATTATGAATTATAAATTTTAGTTAAATTGCTCATAAGCATGTTTTCCTTCTTTGACTAGAAAAGTGAAAAGTTTGCAAAGTCATAAAATTCTCTCAGTTCATTAGTTTTTAAAATCTAATCAAATGATAGTATAATCTTAATTAAAAATAAATTAAGAACAGTTTAGAAACAGTATCTTAGCACTTTACCAAATAGTCTCTAGGTCCATAAGGCCCTGGTATAGGTCTCTAAAATTTTACTCTCCAGGAAATCTTACCATAAATATGAGCCCTTAGATGAAACTTTAAGCATAAATTATTATGATATAATCACATGTTGGGCTTCCCAGGTGGCTCAGTAATAAAGAATCCGCCTGCCAATGCAGGAGACTCAGGTTCAGTCCCTGGGTTGGGAGGATCTCCTAGAGGAGGAAATGGAAATCCAACTCCAGTATTCTTGCCTGGAGAATCCCATAGACAGAGGAACTACAGTTCATGGGTTGAAAAGAGTCAACAGGACTTAGCAGCTAAGCATGCATATGATCACATGTTAGGGAACCCAGGGGTATAGCCCACTCTTGAGATTTTAGTTTCTTTCCAGTGTTTACAACTCACGTCATAGAGATGCTATCAGAGTTCTGGGTCACAAGTTGTTTTCTGCTAGATAATTTCATTTTTTCCTTCATTGAAGCAATTCAAATAGAATTCAGGTGATTCAAGCTTTGTATATCAATTTAAAGAGGAAGACATTGGCAAATAGTAAAATACTTTAGTGTCAAAATGCCACAAATGTGAAATACATAGTCAAATAGTAATTTAGAAAACTTGCCTATGATTAAATAATGGTGGACAGTTGTGATAGAAAGCCCAAAGTCACACGATCTCTTTCAACTATGTTTCAACTGAGTTTAACTTGTCATAATAACAAGCAGGAAGTGAAAAGCCATGCTGCTTCTGAGGGATCTGTTTAAGCATCTGTTTAGTAGATTAGCAGCTCCAGTCAGAACGAAAAGGGTGCCAACTGGTTTTATAAAAAGATCTGAGTCTGATTTTATTGTATGTTCTTCTAGATAGGTTTCTCAGTCTTCAAGCTGATTTTAAGTGTTGACTAGAGAAAATGTAAATCTCATAAGTAGCTTCTTCTAGTAAAAGAATGACATTTGCTTCTGTTTTCCAAAAAGAGGGCTAAAGCAATTTTGATTAACAAAACTGACACGTCAAAGAATTATTGCATACTGAAAGTAGAGCACATCAGTAACATTTAACCCATTTGTGGAAAGTAGTTCATAAATAAATTTTCAGGCTCTTCTGACAGAGTATTTTCAGAGACTTATAAATCTGTAGATATATGCTTGGCCATGAAATGCAGAGGAGAAACAGTAAAAAGAATTTCATTAATATAAACAAGCCCCCCAAATCTTAATGCATTTCGAAAGAAATGGACTCTCATGTAAGCTAAAGTTTGGAATGAAAGCTCATGTAGAATTCAAACTTTTTAGGAGCTTCTGCACAATGTACTATGATTTCTTTTAAAAGACATGGAAACATTCATGGCAGTAAAATTTCTTCTAGATTTTTAAATAAAGACTGAAAAAATCCAGTCTTTGAGTTCTGGGGTTTTTAAGGAATTAAAGTTCTTACTATGAAAAGGTTAATACTATATGAGTTACAGAATCTATATCCATCCACAAAATTTGAACAGAATTAATCTAAAGCAACCATATAGCATCATAGGAGAGGTTATTTCTGAACCCCCAGGGCATCCCTATTTTCCAATACTCAGATAAAAAGAAAATTCCATTCGTATGCTTCCCACCAAGAGAAATACCTTGCACTGCACGTCTGGCAAAATGGGTCGATATATTTTTTTCTACATCAGTGCTCTTAGGCAACATCAAAGAGCCATGGAAGTACAGAATCAATATCTTTGTGCCAGCAGCAGTGGCAAAGTTGTGACCTAGATGGCGTTTACTGCTAATCAGGTTACCACCTCTCCCTCTAAACCTTCTGAAAGTACCAGCGGACACATGCATTTGGCAGAGCCTTTCTTTCAGCTATAGCTATTGAACATATTTCACTCTTATCTCACAATGGAAGTGTGATGGCTAAGAAAGGAACAGAGATAAAAACAAGCAATAGAAAAAGGTTTCTAAGTAGTTCATTAAGTGGAAATGTTTCAGAACAACAGTGCTTATTGAATTGTTCCTCTAAGGGGGCTGAGACTATGCAAAAGCTGAGACAGAGTACTAGGGCATCATTAGTCTCGCTCAGGCTACACAATTGGCTTCTGCCAGCTTTCCAGACGTGCACAATATCAAAAGGGAAAAAAAGAAAGGAGTTAAAGATATATCACCAGCAGTATTTCAAATGACTGATGCCCAATTTATACCCAACTATAATGAATGGAATGACACTGTTTAATGTAACTTATTCTGTACTTTACACAATATTCCCTTAGTTAATTGAAAAAAGCAAGGTTACAGTTGATGATTCTACTATAATATACTCCTTCAGCATAACAGAATTTATAATAACCTAAATGCCTAATAATTCTAAACAGATCTCATGTGACAATAGAAAGAACATTTTTTGACTTCAATTCTTGTTATTGAACCACATGCTTTAAAAAAATCAATACAAAATTATTCCAGATGAAGTAAGTGTTAATTGCTCAGTCACATCCGACTCTTTGCAACCCCATGGACTATAGCCCTCCAAGCTCCTTTGTCCATGGGGATTCTCCTTTAAGATACTGGAGTAAGTTGCCTTCATCCAGGAGATCTTCCTGACCCAGGGGTTGAATCCTTGTCTCTTACGTCTCCTGCACTGGCAGGCGACTTCTTTACCATTAGTGCCACCAAGAAAGCCCAAATGAAGTAAGGTGGATTAATTTAATAAGCAAAATGGAATGCTCAGGTGAACTCAGTAGACACAGATAGTTGGAACCACATAAAAACAATATTTCTTGATTGAGCAACAGGCAGTATTTGATGTTTTGAATGAAATACTCAAGAAGAGACATTACTACTTAGAACTAGATACATAGAATACCAACATTAAAATGCCACTACTTTTGTCTGACCTGTTTCTAAAATGGTTTAAGGTAACTTGCAATAGAAAGATAAAGGTGCCAACAATCTTAAGCTTGAAGCTTAAGGAGAAAGCAGGGTAGGGTAGGGTTTTTACTCTGCCCTTACTGCCGAAGGATTGAGGCTTCGTAAATTTCTGTATTACTTTATTCTTTTTTAAAATGTCTTTTCATCAAAATTTGCATTTTAATTAATATATTTGGAACATAAAGTTGGCAAAGTAGATAGATTTATTTTCTTCTGCTTGTCAATTGGTAAAGGCAGATGAGATGAGGTGGAATGAGGATGTGGCTCTTAGTAACTGGGTTCATTGCCCATGTTTAACTCCTCATGCAGTCATGTTTGATTCCCCAGTATTCCCCACAATGTCTGACACATGAGTATTCAAAAGCTTTTCATTAATGAATTACGAATTAAAAAAATAAATGCCAAAATTCCTCATCACTCAGTTTTCTGTGGCTGATAGTATTTGTAAGAGATAGAAACATGTATTTTATTCAAGAAAAAGTCACCCCCAATTTTTAAAACTTTTAAAAATGTTTTTCCTCCTGTAGTACTTAGGAGAACTTATCACTTTAAATAATAATGAAGTTAACTATGGGCAAAGATGAGATCTTAAAATAATTAGAATCAATGCTCACATTTGATTCTTTTTTTTCCAGGAGCAGGATTCTATTGATTCTAGATTCTACCTTAATTTCAAAGGAAGGTTTAAAATCTAGTTTAACTTCATGGCTAATGGATATAGGAATGCAGAGCAAAACACAATTACCACAGTCAAAGTGCAGGAGTTTTGTAGCGTTTCATTTTGATGTGATTTTAGGAGTTGTTAGTGATTTCACAAGAAATTCTTACCAAAATAGAGGTTCAAAATTCAGAATTTGAATCACATATGTCCTACTGCAAGACTGTCAGAGAAATATACAAGTGATGGGTAAACATCATAGTCTACATGGTTAATAATAGTGTCATATAGGTGCTATTTTAAAGAGGTGGATTTCTATGAAAAGTACAAGCATAACAGAAGAGTGAAATATTTGCCCACTTCAATAAATTTTCCAAAGTAAAATTTAATTGATATTTCAAATTTTAAGAATTCATGCAGGGAAAGAAAAACACATTTTATAATTATTTAATTCTAGTAAATGTAAAATTATGCAGTTTTTATATTATGATGAAAATCTCTCAATGAAAAGTATTTTAAAATATAAAAAAGCAAATGCTTAAAGAAGCATACAAAAGAAAATAAAAATTAGAATAGGTTGAGTCATTACATAAAGCTAACTTTTGTGTTACATAATTGTCAAACTATAATGTACAAAAGATCTTAGCTGTTATTTAGTGCAAATCCTCAACCTATCAAACAATACCTCTGATCTAGCCGATAAGTTGTCACTAACTCAAACAGCTAATGATAGTCACAGCGTGTTTGGGAATCTCTTCTTCTATAGTGGGGCATCTCCAATTGCTATCAAAATCTTCCTTTTATTAACTGCATATCTGAATCCCATGAATCATCACCAATTAGTCCTAATGAGAGTCCTTCTTTTATCTAAAATTTTAAACCACTTTGTTATCTTCTTGGGGAATTTTATTTCATTCAAGTTTAATTTCCACACTTTGTTGAACTTGTTTCTAGACTTTTCATTGCCTTGCTTATCCTCTGATGGAACTTGTCTGCCAATCAAGAGCATCCTCTGGAAATATAACCTGCAGGGTGAGGTACAATAACTCTCATGTCACTGGGATCTTATTCCACTTCCCATCTATCAATGATAGTACTATCCAGAATTCTAAAATTGCATACTAGATTTTATTTCGCTTTCTATATTTATGTTTAGGAGCTTCCCAGGTGGTGCTAGTGGTTAAGAACCCACCTGCCAATGCATAAGAGACATGAATTCGATAATTGGGTCAGGAAGACGCCCTGGGGAAGGGCATGGCAACCTTCTCCAGTATTCTTGCCTGGAGAATCCCCATGGATGTAGGAGCCTGGTGGGATAAAATCCATAAAGTCACAAAGAGTTGGACACAACTGAAGACTAGCAAGCATGCACATATTTATGCTTAGATTTCATTTTATTTTCCACATTTAATAGTTTTGTATCAATATAAATGGCTTACATTGATGACTTGTAAAAGTACAGAAAAGGTCAACTAGTCTTATGCAGCCTAGAGGTGCATATCTAAATATGTACTTAAGTTCTGTAATCCAAGCTCATTTTAGACTTCATGGGCATCTCAAAATTTTTCTTCTTTCAAAATATATATGTCAATTTTCTTTCATATGTTAAGCATTCAGTTCAGTTCAATTGCTCAGTTGTGTCCAACTCTTTGCTACCCCATGGACGGAAGAATGCCAGACTTCCCTGTCCATCACCAACACCCAGACCTTGCGCAAACTCATGTCAATTGAGTCGGTGATGCCATCGAACTCTCATCCTCTGTTGTCCCCTTCTCCTATTACTTTCAGTCCTTCCCAGAATCAGGATCTTTTTCAATGAGTCAGTTCTTTGCATCAGGTAGCCAAAGTGTTGGAGCTTCATCTTCATCATCAGCCCTTCCAATGAATATTCAGGACCAATTTCCTTTAGGATTGTCTAGTTTGATTTCTTTACAGTCGAAGGGACTCTCAAGAGTCTTCTCCAACACCACAATTCAAAAACATCAATTCTTCAACCCTCAGCCTTCTTTATGGTCCAACTCTATGGTCCAACTTTATGGTCCAATACATCCACACGTGACTACTGGATAAACCATAGCATTGACTATATGGAACTTGTTGGCAAAGTAACGGTTCCTCTTTTTAATATGCTGTCTAGGTTTCTCATAGCTTTTCTTCCAAGGGGCAAGCATCTTTTAATTTCATGTCTGCAGTCACCACCTGCAGTGATTTTGGAGCCCAAGAAATAAAATTTCTCACTGTTTCCATTGTTTCCATATCTCATTCAGTTCAATTCAGTCACTCAGTCATGTCCAACTCTTTGTGACCCCATGGACTGCAGCATGCCTGGCTTCTCTGTCCATCACCAACACCCAGAGATTGCTCAAACTCATATCCATTAGGTCTGTGATGCCATCCAACCATCTCATCCTCTGTCCTCACCTTCTCCTCCCACCTTCAATCCTTCTCAGCATGAGGGTCTTTTCCAATGAGTCAGTTCTTCACATCAGGTGGCCTAAGTATTGGAGCTTCAGCTTCAGCATCAGTCCTTCCAATGAATATGCAGGACTGATTTACTTTAGGATAGACTGGTAAGATCTGCTTGCATTCCAAGAGACTTTCAAGAGTCTTCTCCAACACCACACTTTTGAATTCTATGGCACATCAATTCTTTGGCACTCAACCTTCTTTATAGTCCAACTCTCACATCCATACATGACTACTGGAAAAACCATAGCTTTGACTAGATGGACATTTGCTAACAAAGTAATGTCTCTGCTTTTTAATATGCTGTCTAGGTTAGTCATAGCTTTTCTTCCAAGGAGCAAGCATCTTTTAATTTTATGGCTGGAGTCATTATCTGCAATGATTTTGAAGCCCCCCAAAATAAAATCTCTCACTATTTCCATTATTTCCCCAACTATTTGCCATGGAGTGATGGAACTGGATGCCATGATTTTAGTTTCCTGAATGTTGACTTTTAAGCCTGCTTTTTCACTCTCCTCTTTCACTTTCATCAAGAGGCTCTTTAGTTCTTCTTCACTTTCTGCCATAAGGATGGATGCTGTCATCTTTGTATCTGAGGTTATTGATATTTCTCCCTGCAGTCTTGATTCCAGCTTGTGCTTCATCTAGCCTGGCATTTCGCATGATGTACTCTGCATATAAGTTAAATAAGCAAGGTGACAATATACAGCCTTGATGTACTCCTTTCCCGATTTGGAACCAATCTGTTGTTCCATGTCCAGTTCTACCTGTTGCTTTCTGACCTGCATATGGGTTTCTCAGGAGGCAGGTCAGGTGGTCTGATATTCCCATCTCTTTAAGAATTTTCCACAGCTTGTTGTGATCCACACAGTCAAAGGGTTTGATATAGTCAATAAAGCAGAGGTAGATGTTTTTCTGGAACTCTCTTGCCTTTTTGATGATCCAGTGGGTGTTGGCAATTTGATCTCTGGTTCCTGTGCCTTTTCTAAAACTAATTTGAGCATCTTGAAGTTCATTGTTCATGTTGTTGAAGCCTGGCTTGGAGAATTTTGAGCATTACTTTGCTAGCAAGTGAGATGGGTTCAATTGTGCAGTAGTTTGAGCATTCTTTGGCATTGCCTTTCTTTGGGATTGGAATGAAAACTGACCTTTTCCAGTCCTGTGGCCATTGCTGAGTTTTCCAAATTTGCTGGCATATAGAGTGCAGCACTTTCACAGCATCATCTTTGAGGATCTGAAATAGCCTAACTGGAATTCCATCACCTCCACTAGCTTTGTTCATAGTTTGGCTTCCTAAGGCCCACTGACTTCACATTCCAGGATGTCTGGCTCTAGGTAAGATCACGCTATTGTGGTTATCTGGGTCATGAGGATCTTTTTTGTATAGTTCTTCTGTGTATTCTTGCCACCTCTTCTTAACATCTTCTGCCTCTGTTAGGTCCATACCATTTCTGTCCTTTATTGTGCCCACCTTTGCATGAAATGTTCCCTTGGTATCTCTAATTTTCTTGAAGAGATCTCTAGTATTTTCCATTCTATTGTTTTCCTCTATTTCTTTGCATTGATCACTGAGGAAGGTTCCTTATCTCTCCTTGCTATTTTTGGAACTCTGCATTCAAATGAAACAATCGGACCAGATGACACTATCTTAATTTTTTGAATGTTGAGTTTTAAGCCAGCTTTTTCATTCTCCTCTTTCACCTTCATCTAGAGGCTCTTTAATTCCTCTTCCCTTTCTGCCATAAGAGTGGTGTCATCTACATATGTGAAGTTATTGATATTTCTCTTGGCAATCTTGATTCCAGTTTGTGCTTCATCCAGCCCAGCACTTTGCATGAGGTACTCTCCATATAAATTAATAAGCAGGTGACAATATACAGCCTTGACATACTCTTTTCTCAATTTGTAACCAATACATTGTTCCATGTCTGGTTCAATGTCTGTTTCTAACTGTTGCTTCTTGGCTTGCATACAGATTTCTCAGGAGGCAAGTAAGGTGGTATGATATCCCCATCTCTTTAAGAATTTTCCACAGTTTGTTGTGATCCACACAGTCAAAGGCTTTACTGTACTCAATGAAGCAGAAGTAGATATTTTTCCTGGAATTTTCTTGCTTTTTCTATGATCCAACAGATGTTGGCAATTTGATCTCTGATTCCTCTGCCTTTTCTAAATCCAGCTTGAACATTTGGAATTTCCAGTTCATGTACTGTTGAAGCCTAGTTTGGAGAAATTTTAGCATTACTTTGCTAGCATGTGAAATGAGTGCAATTGTGCAGTAGCTTGAACACTCTTTGGCATTGCTTATCTTTGGGCTTGGAATGAAAACCTACCTTTTCCAGTCCTCTGGCCTCTGGGAAGTTTTCCAAATTTTGCTGGCATGTTGAGTGTTAAGCTTTATTCAAGGATTTTAAATATTTCAGTGACCAAAGATCTCTACCCTTGTAGGGTTTATACTGTAGAGCTGTGTGGGCAAGTGATGAATAGTAAGAACAAAAATAGTAAAATTAGTATGTAGGGAATAAAGTGCTATGAAAACAAGGAACTCTAGAGCCAGGTAATAAAAATCAGGAGAGATAAATGGAAATTTGTGATTGGTCTCCTTGAGAAGTTGACATTTAGGCAAATTCGAAGGACAGAAGAAGTTGGAAAGGGCAAATTTTGTATCAGAGTTAAGAGGCATCCTTGAAGAACAATGCAAATATAAGTAAGCTAAAATAGGGAGAAAGGAAAGGTATTTATGGAAAATCCCTGTTGCAATGTAAAGAAATTGTAAGCAATATAAACACTAACACTGGTAAAATTTGATCAGCTGATTTAATAATTTTAAACAAACTATATATTCTTAATCCAGTTATTCTTCCACTCTACGTAAGTTGGTTATTTTATTTCTTTTTCTCTTTTTTCTAATCTGTAACATTTCCTTTTCTACCCTCCAGGTTAGCCCATGACTTTGCTAATTCACTGAGAATATAGAAATAATCAGAAGACAGACATTTCTCATCTACTCTTTTTTTAACCTGCCTCTGCCCACATGTACTTCCTTTCCTCATTTGCAGTTTCTTCCTGGTTCCCACATTTCTCAACAGTGAAATAATATGGTGTTCAATCCTTAGATATATTTTCTTTTCTATCTACCTGTATTTTTTTGGGGGGTGGGGGAGTTGGGGGTGCTGAGCTTTTCCAGTATTGTTAGCTTCCTAGGTGGTTCAGTGGTTAAGAATCTGCCTGCCAATGCAGGAGATGCAGGTTTGATCCCTGGGTCAGGAAGATCCCCTAGAGAAAGAAATGGCAACCCATGCCAGTATTCTTGCCTGGGAAATTCCATGGACCGAGGAGCCTGGAGGGCTACAGTTCATGGGGTCACAAAAGACATGACTTAGCAACTAAACCACAATAACCCTCAGTGTTGTGGCTTGATATATCATGTACAGGCTGATGATTTTCCTCTCCACTTTTTATGGACTTTTCCCATAAATACTATTTATGATAGGTCTGATTGCTTATAAAAAATATCCATTTGGATGGTGTGGTGGGCAGAATGACCTCTTCCCCTCATGTCAACTTCTTCCTTTCAAATCTGTGAATATGTTGCATTAGATGGCAAAAGGGATTCTAAAGATGTAATTAAGATGACATTGCAAAATAGGTCCTCGATTACCCTGGTGGCCTCAATATAATCCCTTGAGCCCTTAAAAGCAGAGATCATTTTTTCTGTTTGAGCACAGAGATATATAGCAGAAAAAGAAGTCTGAGAGATTTCGAGTGTGAGAAAGAAAAATCATGGTTCTGATGAAGTGCATGCGTGCATGTTAAGTCGCTTCAGTTGCGTCCATAACTTTGAGACCCTATGGACCCGTAGCCTGTCAGGCTCCTCTGTCCATGGGACTCTCCAGGAAAGAATACTGGAGTGGGTTACCATCCCCTCCTCCAGGCCACTTGATGTGAAGAGTTGACTCTGGAAAATACCCTGATGCTGTGAACCATTGAAAGCAGGAAGAGAAGGGGACCACAGAGGATTAGATGGTTGGATGGCATTACTGACTCAATGAACATGAGTTTGAGCAAACTGAGAGATGGTGAAGGACAGGGAAGCATGGCGTGCTGCAGTCCATGGGATCGCAAAGAGTCAGACATGACTGAATGACTGAACAAGAACAATTCCATTTCTGCCTTTGTCCTGTTAACTTCTTGTCAGTCTCTCAGTCTGTAATTCTTATAAAATGAAGTGAAAGTGAAGTTACTCAGTCGTGTCCGACTCTTTACGACCCCATGGACTGTAGCCTGTCAGGTTCCTCCATCCACGGGATTTCCTCCATCCATGGGATTTTCCAGGCAAGACTGCTGGAGTGGATTGCCATTTCCTTCTCCAGGGGATCTTCCCGACCCAGGAATGGAACCCGGGTCTCCCTCATTGCAGGCAGACACTTTACCGTCTGAGCCACCAGGGAAGCTCAGACCTTCTGATAGTATCTATGGAGTTAATAATAAAAAGTATGATGTGAAAAAGCAGGCACAGATAGGTAGAGGCACAGGAACCCAGAGAAAGAGGACACCATGCAATTATAAATTCTGTCAATTTCCATTAACCAGGTATTGTGTCTGTGTGTGTGTGTGTGTGTGCGCGCGCGGGCGCTGGCTCAGTCTCTCAGTTATGTCCGACTCTTTGCAGCCCCATGGACTTAGCCTGCCAGGCTCCTCTGTCCATGTCTGTTTTTAACCAGGCTATAAAATTAAGAATTCCAAGAACCCTCATCTGTGGTTTAAGGAAAACAAAAGGCGTCACTTTTCAACTAGCTATGATTTAAAAACATACAGAATTATCTATTTACAGTGGTTATAATGGAAGAATGGGATTGAGGGGCACAGAGAAAAGGAGATTTGTGTTTTGGTTGTACTCTTTCCCACTGTTATTAATTTTTCAATAAGGAAATGTTAGATTATATTAAATAATTGCTTAAGAACTTGAGTTTTTACCTGGTCATCTCTGAATAGTGAGGTCATCAAACATAAAGTAGTAGAAATATCAGATGTTATAAAAAAGTTTGCAACAGCTTATTTAAATAAGATTACTTATACCAAATAGCCTTTTGTTTTTCCTTATAATACAGGAATTTCACTTTTTAAATGTAAAAAAAAAAAAAGCATCATTTAAAATTAAACTACTTGAACTCTTCTTGTATGTGCTGTGAATGATATTGCAATAAATCAAGCAAATAAATATTCATTACAAACAATAAATTTTTAAGGATGCAAAGGGAATATGATTTATTGTGCTGGAAGAGGAAATAGACATTTATATGAATATATTGACATCCTAAGTAATATAAAAGATGTTCTTTTAAATTAAAAATTAAAGGAAAAGGACTTCTTAAGTAGTCCAATGGCTAAGACTCCATGCTGTCAGTGCGGGGGTTTGATTCCTGGTCAGGGCACTAGAACCTGCATGTTGCAACTAAGACCCAGTGAAGCCAAATAAATAAATGATTAATCTTTTTTTTTGCAAAGGAAATAATTACTATACTTTATTTAGATAAATAATAATATATAATTAATACCTATAATTAGACATATGTTTAGTTTTAGTAATTTGAAGTGGAATTATGCTATACCATAATTCATGTTCCAAGTCCAGGGGAACTAATCAAATTTTTAAAGAATATTGTAAAGAATGTTTTGAAATAACACTTTGATAAAAGAAAAGAAAAATACTGAAATGGTAGACAGTCTGTAACTATGTGAAGCTCTAATAATTATCTAAAACACTTTTTTAAAACATATTTTTTGAAAAGCTTTTAAATATCCAAGCAGGTTGAATTATGCTACACATTTCTTTCATTTTTTAATACACTTTCACTGTCAATTATGCTGAACCATATCTAAAGAATATTTTTTTAGAATAAGGAAGCTGCAAAAATAGTTTTTAGAAATGTGGTAGGAAAATATCTGGGAGTCGTGAGTAGTTAGATGATTCAACTCCAGGAATAAAGATTGTTCTATTAGGGACAGATTGAAAGACAGACATTTAAAAAGCACATTTCAATTTCTTTTTGAATGCAGCATAACTATGTCAATAACAATTTGAATTTAAATGTAAAAATACATTTATTTCCAGAAATTGAAGTAATTTGACTGAAACCAATAGTATGTATCTACCAGTGACTAAAGCTAATTTATATGCATAGTAAACTAGGCATTGGACCTGAATATATACACCGATAAACACATATGTTTATATATATATATATATAATATATGAAGAAAATAGAAAACAAAGAACATATCTGAAATATTACTTTCACATAGTTTTAATTTTTAGCTCACATTTATTTTACTCAAAAAGCCATTAAAAATAAAAAAAAAGTACAATGATCAATAACTTCTCATCACAATCTCTTTTCCTCACGTCTTTTTCATCTCTCTTTCTTACATTAGTAGATCAGATACCAGGCAAGGCCATTCAGATAAAATGATCATTCAAATACAGACCACACATTAGGGAAGTCAATAGTTTAATGGAGAAGGAAGAAAACAAATTTCAATTCAATATCAGAAACACTATGAAGTGTAAAAGTGCAGGATACCTACATGAGCATGTAGAAGTATTCAGTAAGGCTAGAAATTAAACAAGTGTGTTCAAATTAACTGCTTCAATTAGGAGCATATATGTAAATATTACCCAATTTTCAACTGGACTACTGTTTTTTAAATGTTGATTTTAAAGATAACACTTTATATTAAGGATTTAATGTCAAATCCTCACATATGTGCCATTATATATATAACATTTTTATTTTTATCTAAGTTTTCAAATTTTAATGTTTTTTGTGACATGTAATTTTCAATTTAGTGTTTATAGTTATGGTTTTTCCTCACTTTTTAAAGTCATGATTAAGAAACTATTTCCCTTGAAAAATGAATAAGCAAATAAATGAATAAATATACAATTCATTCATAGTAGCAATTATTCTTTAGTAATAGACATGCAATATAATACATTTATATATGTATATATCTACTAAATATTTATATATATTCAACATATACTGTTTAATTATATTACTTAGGCTATTTATAATTTATAATACTATATAATTATATAAAAAGCATAATATAATAATATATAGCAAAATTTACTACCAAGGAAAATTTTGTTTCATTTTTATATACATGAGATCATATAATGTAATTATATTTTGTATTATTCTATTACAGTTTTCTCTTTCTAAATAATTATTTGTAAGACTACCTCTTTCTCTTTCATATGTACATGCATATAATTATAAGCACATATTCATAAATGCATCAATATAATGTTTTCTGTTAATCATGTGTATAATTATAAATATACTATTTACTAAGAAAGGACACTTTTTAATTCATGACTCCAAATGAGAAATATAAAATGTAGTAGTATATAACATATAATAATATAAGAAAATATATATACTAGAAAATTAAACCATAAATTTTTATATATTATTATGTAACTTGTATGGTATGTAATATGTATCATGTGTTATGAAGATCTATATATGTATATGTGCAATTGTGTATTTATATAAATGGTAGAGCATAACATGTGGGTGGGTAGGAAACTTTACCATTAGGGGCAATATTTGTAATGTTCAAAACCATCTTTATATTCTTCATATATCAAACTCAGAGGAATTGTTAACTCTGCTGAAACTACTGTGATTTGATCAACTTTATTTTTCTAATAATTTTCATTTATATATTGCAATATAATGTTATTTAGTATATGCGATTTTTCACATATCTTTTTTAGCATATCTTGTTTCCATTCACTTTGATTCAAAGTTTGCAATTCCTCCTTTTTTGCACATATCATTCCTTTTAAAAATGTTTTCAGTTATCTTGCACCAATTTTGTTTGTAAATATCATAAACTTGGACATATTTTGCGCTAATCTAAGATTCATTGTCTCTTACAAGGAAAACTTAACTCACTTTTTCACTTTTACAGAAAGGTTTTTTTATATTCTTTTGTTTGTTTAGCATGTTTTTTTTTTCCAATTTGCTTTTTGTCTCTTCTTTATTGATTTTTATTTTCTCCAGTATTTTGAAAAATAGCTTTAAATGAGTAATAATCTTTAAAGTTGCAAAAATAATGCTTTAATAGCATCAATCTAATTACCAAGGTCAAAATATAGTCTCTTCAATGAATTGAGTTTTCCATTTTCCCTATAAGAAAATCAGTTAGAGTTAGAGACTATTCTAAAGTTCCAGGATGATGAACATTTTCCTGAGAGAATTATATGATAAAAATAAGAAGTTTTGGAAGAAAAGCAAAGTTGGAGCAGAATGGATCTGGAGGAAAGAAGAGTTAGAAAGCAAATTAAATGCCAATGAGTCTGTGACTAATGTATTGAGTTCTGTGGTGGTGCTTCTCCTCTCTATAATTTCACAAATCTTAAGTAAAATCCAGAAAAATCATGAGATGACTGTGCTTTTGCTGTTCTTTCACGTTCTCTCTGTCCTCCACCTGCAGACCAGTCTCTTTAACCCTGTACCAACTGCCATTCATCCTTCAGCTTTCAGAGCAAACCCCTGCACCACAGGAGCTCAAACCCCTTAGTTGCATATCCGTAGACTGCCCTATATTTTTCCTCTATAGAATCTAAGAGAACTGTAATTAATGTTTTTGTAATTATCTATGCCTCCCCCAGACTCTATAAATATCAGAAATTGAAGTAATTTGAACAAATCCAATAGTATGCTTCTTCTAGAAAATAAGAATACCAATTTATATGCATGACAAATTTACCAAGGACAGGAACGCTGTTTAATTTTTTCACTATTTGTTCACTGGAGCATATCACAGAGGTCATAATCATTGAATATCTATTGAATAAGTATGCAACTATTAAATAAAGATGTATATTTATTGACATGCAAATCTGTCTCTGATGTATAGTTAAGAGAAAAAAGAGATTGTAAAACATCATGCATTTGTATCATGTTTTCAATAATCATATTGAACATATAATTGTGTTCAAGATGTAGAGCAGCATATCCTAGCCTGAAAAATATATTTAAGTTTATTAATTATACATGTCTGGATGATAAAATTAGATATGATTCTTATGTTTTTGATTCTTTACACCTTCCAAATTTGAATGTGCATTACTTTCAAATTTAGAAAACAAAATTCATTTTGGAAAAAAAAAATTCTCTTGGTAATTGGATTGAACTTTAGTGAAATGTAGAATTTTCCTGAATCACAATTTCTAAAAAGAAACAGAATTTTGAAATCTCTGCAGAATGAACTGAAATGGACATAAACTAGAGTCAGAACTTTCAAGAAAGAATCAATTTCCATAGACCAGAATATTGACAGTAAGAACCTGATATAGGGAAGTAACTATACTTTTTGTATTTTAATTTTGTGAATAATTACACACAAACACCAGATATTGGAGGGGTGAAACTTACAACACTTTGGACATGGTTTGTGGTTGGTAGAAGATTGTTTAGAACATTATCTACATGGTATTCTAAAATTATTACTGAGGTATTTCCCTCCTGTACCTCCTCAATGATAACTTCATGTAAGACGGTCCACTATTAAAATAGATCCTGTGACTACTATAAAATATTTTACATTTTCTCCTGTTATCTCCTCAGTTGATAACAGATTATTTCACTCCACTTGCCAGATTCAAGATTCAGAAAAAGAAAGTTAATTACTACAGTCACTTTTGAGCTTCCCTTGAGTCACTCAAGGGAAGATTGCTGGGAGAAATACCAGTAACTTCAGATATGAAAATGATACCACCCTTATGGCAGAAAGTGAAGGAGAAATAAAGAGCCTCTTGATGAAAGTGAAAGAAGAGAGTGAAAAAAACTGGCTTAAAACTCAGCATTCAGAAAACTAAGATTATGGCATCCAGTCCCATCACTTCACAGCAAATAGATGGGGAAATAATGGAAATAGTGAAAGACTATATTTTTGGCCTCCAAAATCACTGAAGATGGAGACTGTAGCCATGAAATTAAAAGACGCTTGCTCCTTTGGAAGAAAAACTATGACCAACCTAGATAGCAAATTAAAAAGCAGAGACATTACTTTGCCAACAAAGGTCTGTCTAGTCAAAGCGATGGTTTTTCCAGTAGCCGTGTATGGATGTGAGAGTTGGTCTATAAAGAAAGCTGAGAGCTGAAGAATTGATGCTTTTGAACTGTGGTGTTGGAGAAGACTCGCGAGAGTCCCTTGGAATGCAAGCAGATCCAACCAGTCCATCCTAAAGGAGATCAGTCCTGGGTGTTCATTGGAAGGACTAATGTTGAAGCTGAAACTCCAATACTTTGGCCACCTGATGCAAAGAACTGACTCACTGGTAAAGACCCTGATGCTGGGAAAGATTGAGGGTGGGAGGAGAAGGTGAGGACAAAGGATGAGATTGTGGGATGGCATCACGGACTTAATGGACATGAGTTTGAGGAAGCTCTAGGAGTTGGTGATGGGCAGGGAAGCCTGGCATGCTGCAGTCCATGGGGTCACAAAGAGTGGGACATGACTGAGTGACTGAACTGACTGAATGACTGAGTCACTCAGGTACTCTAGGTCCTCTCCAACTCATCCGTATTTGCTGCTTTCTTTGTTACTCAAACTTAGAGTGACATGTAAATATTTTGCTGACTTTTTAAAACTTGTTTAATATTTTTAAGGATTCTTGTATGGGTTTTCCTGGTGGTTCAGTGATAAAGAATCCACATATAATGCATGAACCACAGGAGATGCGTGTTCATTCCCTGGGTCAGGAACATCCCCTGGGTGAGAGCATGACAACCTACTCCAGGATTCTTGCCTGGAAAATCCCATGGACAGAGAAGCCTGGGAGGCCATAGTCCATAGTCCATAACATCGCGAAGAGCCAGACACAACTGAAGTGACTTGGTATTTCTTTGTAATTTTTTTCCTAAGGAAAATGCAGATCAAGAATTTCCTTCTAAATATACACTCTGCTCCTTGTTCATCAATATCATAAGTCTAAGGGAAGGATAATGGTAACAAAAATAAAGAAACAAACAAAAAAACAGCAAATACTATGCAATGCTCATGATATTCCAGGCACTATAATAAGCAATATTGATTACTGCCATTTTATAGATAAAGGAAATTGAGAAATTATTTTTCTAGTTTGCACAGCTAAAGAACACACATTTTTTTCTCAGAGATACTGAACCACAATTTCATGCCCTAAACTACTTCTCCCTTCACTTTATCTTCTTTCCTCTGGGCAATTAGTTGTTTTATATTGTAACTAGCATCTCAGGCAGCTCTGACTAATGGAAGCAATGTAGTGGGAAACTAGTCTCTTCCCAGTGAGAGGCAGGATTATGAGCTTCGGGAAGTGAGGTCTCTGGAAGAACAACTACTAACATGAGTTGTATTTATAGTAGAGATGGACCAGAGATGGTGATGTCACTTCTATTTAGATAAAATAAACATTCTATGATAGAAAATAAGGTTTGGAATCAAAGACTTGAGTATAAAGCCTGGTTCCACAAGTAATTAGCATAATCACATTCGATGTCACGCTATGACATGATGTCACATTGCCCAGCACCTGTCTGGCATACCACAGCTTTCAGATATTTGCTTAATCCTTTTTTTGAATGTAATGGAACTAGCGTATAAATTTCATGAGTATAAATGCTTGCTTGTCTTCTTTATTAGTTTAATTTTAATATAATTGGCATATTGTATTTATCTAATGGAGACGAATTTGAGCAAACTCCAGGAGACAGTGAAAGACAGGAAAGCCTCGCATCCTGAAGTCCTGTGGGTCACAAAAAGTGGGACATAACTTAGTTAATGAACAATAAAAACTTAATATTTATTGAATGAACTAATTAGTTGATTTAAAAAATTTTAGAGACTTATCTTCCTTGTCTCTGACATAGAAATAATGTTTCCGATCACTGAGTGACTGAACATATTTCAAATTCCTAGTCTACTGTTTAGAATATACTCGATGTTGTGTTCCAATAAATATTAGCTCCCTACCCTGACCAAAACCCTCAATTAACTTAGGGACTTAGCATATGTATTAGAGTTTATTTCTACTCTAACTTAAAGCTTATGACCAGAGCATTCTCAAGTGTGCTCCTTTGGATGGGCTTGAAATACAAAAAAACCACTCAGCTAAGAACATCTGAATAGCACTGAATGGAACATATGAAAATCCTAATTAGTGAAAGTTATGCAGTGGATAACTACTGTGTATTCTAAATTATATTTATCCATTACAACTTTGTCATCAAATATTGGATATGGCCTATAGTTAGCGTCACTGTAAATTTGCATTTCAACTAGAGAAAAAGACACCTTCTTTTTGTCTTCACTGATTAACATTTTCAAGCTCTGTAATTTTCTTGCTGCTCACAGAAACAAAGCAAGCCAAGCTCAAACAGAAAGCCTATTCTCCAAGATATAAATATTTGCTATTCAGAAAATCTCAATGAAGGTTTAGTTATTTTAAACTAAAGGAAGAAAATTACTAGTAATGATTGGTTTCAGCTAACGAAATGCTTTTATGCAAATATGTGAACCCTAAATATGACCTGGAAACAAAAGACTGCTTAACAGTTACTATTAAGCAATACATTAGTAGATCAATTAAACAGAACTTCTTTCTAATGAATACGTGGTACAGAGGTTGCCGTAGAAACCTGGAAAGGAAAAGCCCTTGAATGCTAATTTATTATTATAAGACTGTAAAATACTATAGATCTATTGGTGATTGGAAGTAACTGAGGTTGAAATAAGTCACTCTCGAAGAACTAACTTCTTTTAATTTATAAGGTGGCTTTGCAAAGATTATCTGTTAGATTCTAATCACCTCAGACTTATAGTATTTAGACATGCCATTCAAATATACCACCTCCCTGGTTGCTCCTATAATCCAGACCTGTGTCTATGGAGACCTGTTAGAGCTCATTCTATATGCCTAAACCTGAATTTGCTCCAAGAGGAGAAACATACAGAAAATATAGTATTGATACAATCTTGATTTCTTTCTGTGACATTCCAATGAGGTAACTCTCTAACATCTCTTATATTTGCATATGAAAATCACAAAATTGGGCTTTACCAAGTGTTGCAGATTTGCAGGTTAGGGAGCAGGGGAGGATTGACATGACTGGGTGGAGAAAGAAGTCAAACTGCAATTCAGACCTAATGAGAAACTTGGTCAATCCCACAAAGACACCTGGAAATAAAACGGGCCTTCAGAATTAGACTCAGTGGGCCAAGCAAACAGAAATTTCATTCCACCTGTTCATGAGTTATTGAATGCAGGTTGTCCCAGGAAAGGATGTGACCTTAGGCAAAACAGGTCTCTGCCACTGACACAGAATCTGACGGCTGAGCTCTCCTTTGACAGCACTCACAGCACAATGAAGGGGAACTAGACAGCAATGCCCCATGGACTCATGAAAGGCTTGAATCCAATGTTTAAAAGCAGAGATTAGACTGGATCCATACATCCTTTCTTTGTGCATAATGAAGAACATGTTTAATCAGATCTTTGTGCAGTTGGATCTTAAATTATTAAAACACTATTGTTGTTCAGTTGCTAAGTCCTATCTGACCCTTTGAAACTCCATGAACTATAGCCTGCCAGGCTCCTCTGTCCCCCATAATCTCCCAGAGTTTGCTCAAATTCATGTCCATTGAGTCGGTGCTGTTATCTAACCATCATCCTCTGCTGCCTCCTTTTCCTTTTGCCTTCAGTCTTTTCCAGCATGAGTTGGCTCTTAGCATCAGGCGGCCAAAATATTGGAACTTCAGCTTTCACATTAATCCTTCCAGTGAACATTTAGGGTTTATTCCTTTAGGATTGACTGATTTGATCTCTAAGAACTAGTAAAAATATCAGTTGGGCTGACTATAGAAGGATGGTAGTGGTGGTGGTTTAGTTGCTAAGTCATGTCCAACCCTTGCAATCCCATGGACTGTAGCCTGACAGGCTCCTCTGTCCATGGGATTCTTCAGGCAAGAATACTGGAGTGGGTTGCCATTTCCTTCTCTATAGAGAAGGATATCATGTACAAATTTCACATTGGTGAAAAGGAATGAATGAAAAAAATCTCACGTGTCCATTGTTTCATAATGTGGGAAATCTACTTAATAGGGAAATGATAGAAGAGCTGTTCCTCTCAAAAAACAATCACATCTGTTTAAGAAGAGGCAAAGAGATGACTACAGCTTTAAAAAGTACTTAAAATACATTCATTTGGAAAACACATAAGTGAAATTATGTAATATTTTATAATAATAGTATGATAGTGAAGCTTTTTAAAAATACTTAATCCTGAACAAATGTATTAATGTATATGAGAAACCATAAAATTAGGGAGACAAGATATTGCCACCAAGAAACTGAATCCCTAATATTGTACAAGCCTGAATGAAGGTTAAGGAGCCTAAAGAGAATGGCAAAAACACTTACCAGAGGAATTATATAGAAAGATAAAAGCAGTTATTGACTCAGAGTTCATAAGAGCTCCATGCTCACTAGGTTGGCCTCTATTGAAAATGGTCAAAGAATATTTGCATGACATTCAACTGTAGAGAAGAGTAGGCTACAGTCTGATGAATCACGGCTTAAAGATGACAGGAATAAGAACACTGGATTAGTAAGTGCTTATAAATATCTTATAATTTCAAAATTATACATATTGTTATTAAAAATTATTAGTAATTTTATTTTAAAAATTAATGACAGTTTTACCATTAAAATTTGCATGCTTCCAAGTAATAAAAAGTCATGCAGTCTAGGATTTGTTGTGAAGTCTAGGATTTGTTGTGATCCTAGGCAACAAATAAAGATACTTAACCTCACTTAGAATGGGATGAGTTGAAGCAATCTTAAAATTGAGAGTATCTTTGCTGTCAAAGCATTTCACTGTTAAGTGTTAAGGGTGTGAGAATGGTATTCTCCTGATATTTTAAAATCAATCATATAATAATTCCCTGATAGCTCAGACAGTAAAGAATCTGCCTGCAATGCAGGAGACCAGTGTTCAATCCCTGGGTCAGGAAGATCCCCTGGAGAAGGGAATGGTAATCTACTCTAGTATTCTTGCCTAGAGAATTCCATGGACAGAGGAGCCTGGTGGGCTACAGTCCACGGGGTCACAAAGAGTTGAACACGACTGAGCCACTAATACTTCCTTTCACTTTCATATAATAGTATCAACACTGACTGTAACTATATGCTGAATCTTACAGTTTGGACAGATACTCTAGTAGACTAAATGACAGATTATTATAAGCAATGTGAATTATTTAGTCCAAGATATATCAAAGATCCAATGAGGCAGCTATGAAATCTCCAAAGTAATAATGACTGCATATACTTGCCTTCTGGAGAAGACTAGAAGCAGGTATTAGTCTAAATTTTAATGATGTAAGTAAATATATTAACTATTTGAAGAAACTGAATTATTTGTAAAGCCAACTATGTAAATTCTAATATTTTCCATGTGTAAGTTTTATAAAACAAGTGGAACACTTTTACTCAAAATCATGCGTTTTTCCCCAATTTGAATAGATGTTACCAAGTAATGAGGTAGCTCTTTATATGTTTAATATGTATAAATGATCTGGCTTAATCAAGACTCCTCATCATCTTTTTTCTGTGTAATTGTGAGAATAACTCCACTACCATTTTCAATATTAGTGTCATATTAGTAAATCTGTATCAATAGATTATTTGGCATTTCTCTGATGACAATGGAATGTAGCTTAGTTTAGTAATGAACCTTAGTTCACAAAATGCTATGCTAGGTCTAGCAGTGATTATTGTTCAGTTACTAAGTCAAGCCCGACTCTTTTTGACCCCATGGACAGCTGCGTGCCAGGCCTCCCTGTCCCTCACCATCCCCCAGAGTTCACCCAAGTTCATATCTATTGAATTGGCCACGCCATCCAATCCTCTGCCATCTCATCCTGTGCTGCCCTCTTCTCCTTTTGCCTTCAATTTTTCCCAGCATCAATGTCTTTCCCAGTGGGTTGGCTGTTTACATAAGGTGGCTAAAGTATTGGAGCTTCAGCATCTGTCCTTCCAATGAATATTTAGGGTTGATTTGCTTTAGGATTGACTGGTTTGATCCCCTAGATGCCCAGGGACTCTCAAGAGTCTTTTCCAGCAACACAGTTTGAAAGCAAGTGGCATGGATATACATTCATTAAACACTTTCCTTTTAAAGTTGAGATTTTGCTTGTGGTTCAAAGTTATAACTAATCTTAAGCACAACATATGTATTTTTAACTATATGAACTTTATGAAACTTCTCTGCGTTTGATAATGGTCTTCATTACAGTGATACCATGCATTTAAGATCCTGAATGAGAGGCACTAGAACCATCTGTGTTTTATTTTATGGGTTTTCCAGGTGGCTCAGAAGGTAAAGGTTCTGACTGCAATCTGGGAGACCTGGGTTCAATCCCTGTGTTGGGAAGATCCTCTGGAGAATAGAATGGCTACCCACTCTCGTATTCTTGCCTGGAGAATTCCATGGACAGAGGAGCCTCGTAGGCTACAATCCAAGATATTATTTTATGAGTTGATGATTAATATTTTTCTGTATATAAAACCATATACATTAAAAAACATAAAATTTTCTAAAAGAGTGGAAATTAAATGTGATCCCCAAAACTAAAGATAAAATGTGAGGTAATGGATGTGTTAGCTCAATGAGGGGAATCAGTATATATGTATAGCAAATCATCACACTATGCACTTTAAATCTGAGGATTTAATTTGTCAATTATTCCTCAAAACAACTGGGAAGGAAAAAGAATGGCTAGTATAAAAATAAGTAAAATATATAAATCAAAATATCAAAAGAACAAATAAAATTACACTGATAATTATAATTACGTTTATTCATATCCTAAAAAATATTTAAAGTACTAATATTTTCTGTATATAAAAATGTCATAAAACCATTCTGGACTTGGCATTGCCCTGAGTTGAAATAATAACGTTAAAGCTCATGAGAGCTCAAGGGAAACAACTTTCAGACAGGCTTCTATAAAACAGGAAAATACTAGTTCTAGAAATGATCGTTTGGAAGAGGGGGAATAATTTTCTAGTAAGAAATGAGTAAGTTCTAAGTTAAAAGGATCAAAAATAGATGATGATTCTGTGGACAGAGTGTCATTAAAGTGAACTGTGTTAGAATAATAGCTATAAGATGAAAGATAACTCATGTGACATTTGATTCAGTTTGAAAAGTTCAAAGACTCTCAATCATTATAGCTAAAGATTGATTTATTCTTGTCCCTCAGCACTAAAGATAATTTTAGATGGAAAAATATCTTCATTTTAAGAAAAATGTTAGGAGTATTACCAAAGCCCCAAATGGATTGAAGTTAATAAGACTTTTAAGAGCATGCATCAAAAAAAGAAAAAAAGTCCCCTCCATCTCTCTCTCTTTTTCTGTCTCTCTGGTGTTATTTTTTCTTAAAACTTTATACAATCAGCCAAAAATAATATTACTTTGAGGGAAAATTTAACGTGAAACAATTGTTTTGTGAAAACAGTCATTTTGCCCATGGATCTTATGTCTATCAACTCTTATAACTGCCAGTTAAATTCAGTGTTAGGAAAATATTTTTTAAATGATGTCTTAGGTATTCTCCCTCCTCATTTCCCATTCAGTTTATTCATTTAGAGCAAAAGCCCATGTTTAGTAGAACTCTGCATTTAATATGGCATCTTCAGTGGTTGAAGGAGGTTACTATGCAGAATCTGAAATAGTGCTACAGCCCTTCACTGCTTTAGGGTGTAAGGGGTGGAATTCTAAGTTTCTTACATGTTGCAGAGTGATGAGGAAGTTACAGGATATTTCCATCAAGTCCATCGGGGAAAAGTCCATGGAGATGGGTGAGGCATTATTTCTTAGTTAAATCAAATGGCAGTTGCACTGGGCCTAACAACATAAAGGATAGCCAGAAAAGCCAAGGCAAGAAACAAGAAGGCAAGTGGAACAGATCGGACTCAGTCATACTCTTGATATCACACCAGATGGTAACAGCTAAGGACTTAAGATAGTGGATGAAGTGGAGACTAAAGAACAAAAGCACAAGAGGAGCAGCTCATTTTCTTCACCATGAGGAATGTAAGTTATATGCAGACTTGAATGTCCTCAAAGGAAAAGAACAGGGAAGTCAAGAATAAATCCTGAAGAAGCCCAGTTAACTCTGAGTGAACTACAAAAAAAATATCATTTTGAGTTAGAAAGTGCCAAATTAGTCTTCAAATATCAGATTTTGGTTGCATGTTGTATATATCTGCGTGTACCTGATGTCAATGTCAATTACAGAGGTTGCCACAAGATCAGGGTAAGATGATATATGGAAAATAAAAAAGATTCCCATATTTTCCCCTATGACAGAGAGGATTACAAACTCATAATACCCACCTATGGGTATTATAGTATTGAATAAAAATACATGTATAAGTTTGTGCTTCATTCAAACTAGGTACTACTGATTTTTTTCAAAACAAGTGCTACCTCAAAATAACATATAATAGAAAAAGTCTAACATCAGAATGTTTCAAAATCAAAGGTAAGGTTCTAGCCTTCTTAAGTCCAATATAGTAGCTACATTTGGCTATTGAACACAATAGATGTGACTAATACAAATAGAGATATGCTGTAAGTGTGAAAAATCACACTGTACAACAAAGACTTATTATAAACAAAAAGATTTTAAAATATCTCAATAATGATAGTTTAGTAATGATTACATAATGAAATGGTAATATTTTAAATATATTTTACTTAAATAAATTATGTGGTAGAGTCATTCAGTTATGTCTGACTCTTGAAGCCCATGGATTGTAGCCCAAGATACTCCTCTGTCCATGGGATTTCCCAGGCAAGAATACTGGAGTAGGTTTCCATTTCCTTCTCCAAAAATAAATTATATTTTTTTATCACATAAGTTGTGAGTACACAGCAGTGTGGTTCAACATCTGTAAGCACTACCGAGTGGTTACAACTATAGGTCTAGTCACAATCCATCACCATACAGATGACCCTCTTCCCCTTTGGCAACCACTAATCTGCGCTTCCCTGGTGTCTCAGAGGTTAAAGCATCTGCCTGCAGTGCGGGAGACCTGGGTTCAATCCCTGGGTTGGGAAGATCCCCTGGAGAAGGAAATGGCAACCCACTCCAGTACTGTTGCCTGGAGAATTCCATGGATGGAGAAGCCTGGTGGGCTACAGTCCACGGGGTTGCAAAGAATAGGACACGACTGAGTGACTTCACTCACTCTCAATCTGATCTCTGTATCTAGGAGTTTGTTTTCTTCTATTTTTGTTTGTTTTTTTAGATTCCAAATATGAGTGAAAAAATACAGTATTTGTCTTTCTATTTTTGACTTATATTTCACTTAATACCCTCAAGATCCATTCATGTTGTAACAAAGTGCAGAATTTCATTCTTTCTTATGGCTGAGGAGTATCCCTGTGTGTGTGTGTGTGTGTGTGTGTGTGTGTGTGTAGCACATCATATCCCCTTTATCTATTCATCCATCAGTGGACACTTATGCGGTTTATGTATCTTGACTATCGTAAAGAGTGTTGCAGTGAACATAGGGGTGCATGTTCCTTTCCAAATGTTCTTCAAGTGTTTCTCAAATAAATAAGCACAAGTGAAATAGCTGGCTCACATAGTACTTCTATTATTAATATTTTGAGGAACTTCCATATTGTTTTCCATAGTGGCAGCACCAATTTACAGACCCACCAAAGTGTACAAGATTTATCTTTGCTCCACATACTCCCTAGTGTTTGTTATTTCTTGTCTTCTTGATAACAACCATTCAAATAGGTAAGAGGTGTTGTGGTTTTGATTTGCATTTCCCTGGTAATTGGTAATGTTGATGCCTGTTGGCCATTTGTATTCTTCTATGGAAAAATGTCTATTAAGAAACTCTGCCCTTTTTTAACCAGGTTGCTTGTTTTCCATTGTTGAATTTTATGAGTTTTTAAATATATTTCAGATCTTAACCCCTTATCAGTTATATGACTTTCAGATATTTTCTCCCATTCAGGAGGTTGCCTTTTTGTTTTGTTGATGGCTTTCTTCGTGATACAGAAGTTTTTCGTTCTTTCTTTCTTTCTTTTTTTGCTGTAGTCCATTTGTTTGTTTCTGCTCTTGTTTCCCTCACCTTTGGAGTCAGATCCACAAAAACGTTACTAACACTGATCTCAAAAGGGCATTCTGCCTATGTTTTTTCCTCAGAGTTTTATGGTTTCAGATCTTAAATTCAAGTGTTTAATCTATCTCAAATTAATTTTGTGTATAAGCTAAGAGATTGATCCAGTTTCCTTCTTTTGTGTGTGCCTGTCCAGTCTTCTTGGCACCATGTATTAAAGAGACTGTACTTTCTCCACTGTAGGTTCTTTGCTCCTTTGTCATACATTAACTTCCCAACAGATCAGATCAGATCAGTCGCTCAGTCATGTCCGACTCTTTGGGACCCCATGAATCGCAGTACGCTGGGCCTCCCTGTCTATCACCAACTCCCAGAGTTCACTGAGACCCACATCCATCGAGTCAGTGATGCCATCCAGCCATCTCATCCTCTGTCGTCCCCTTCTCCTCCTGCCCCCAATCCCTCCCAGCATCAGAGTCTTTTCCAATGAGTCAACTCTTCACATGAGGTCGCCAAAGTACTGAGTTTCAGCTTCAACATCAGTCCTTCCAAAGAAATCCCAGGGCTGATCTCCTTCAGAATGGACTGGTTGGATCTCCTTGCAGTCCAAGGGACTCTCAAAAGTCTTCTCCAACACCACAGTTCAAAAGCATCAATTTTTCAGCGCTCAGCTTTCTTCACAGTCCAACTCTCATATCCATACATGACCACAGGAAAAACCATAGCCTTGACTAGACGAACCTTTGTGGGCAAAGTAATGTCTCTGCTTTTGAATATGCTATCTAGGTTGGTCATAACTTTCCTTCCAAGGAGTAAGTGTCTTTTAATTTCATGGCTGCAGTCACCATCCGCAGTGATTTTGGAGCCCAGAAAAATAAACTCTGACATTGTTTCCACTGTTTCCCCATCTATTTCCCATGAAGTGATGGGACTGGATGCCATGATCTTCGTTTTCTGAATGTTGAGCTTTAAGCCAACTTTTTCACTCTCCACTTTCACTTTCATCAAGAGGCTTTTGAGTTCCTCTTCACTTTCTGCCATAAGGGTGGTGTCATCTGCGTACTGAGGTTATTGATATTTCTCCCGGCAATCTTGATTCCAGCTTGTGCTTCTTCCAGTCCAGCGTTTCTCATGATGTACTCTGCATATCAGTTAAATAAACAGGGTGACAATATACAGCCTTGATGAACTCCTTTTCCTATTTGGAACCAGTCTGTTGTTCCATGTCCAGTTCTAACTGTTGCTTCCTGACCTGCATACAAATTTCTCAAGAGGCAGATCAGGTGGTCTGGTATTCCCATCTCTTTCAGAATTGTCCACAGTTTATTGTGATCCACACAGTCAAAGGCTTTCTCTGGGCTCTCGATTATCTTCCATTCATTTGTGTCTATTTTTATGCTAGTATCATCATGACTCCAGCTTTGCTCTTTTTTCTCGATTGTTTTGGCTATCTGGGGTCTTTTGTGGTTCCATATAAATTTTATACTTCTTTGTTCTAGTTGTATAGAATATGTCCTTGGCATTTTGATAAGGATTGCATGGAATTCATAGATTGATTTGGGTAGTATGACCAGTTTTACAATATTAACTTTTCCAATCCACAAACATGGAAATTGAAGCATAATGTGTTAAAAACAAAACAAAACAAAAAACCCTGTGGAGAGGGGACTAGTTAGCTTAGATAGGATCCACAGCAGAGGATGGTATTTTAGTTGAGCCCTGAAATTCAAGAAGGTGGATATAAAGATTCTTGAAACATGAAAGAAGAAAACTAATCTGGGCCCTTGCACTACAATCTAGTCATGGCCAGAGTGACTAGATCGTAGTGCAAGGGCCCAGAATTACATGGGAAAAATCAAGGAAGTCATGCTCTAGCTTATTAGGGCCCTGTAGATTATTTTAAGATGTTTAAATTTTGCTCAGAGTAAAATATAAAGCTGTAATTTACATCTCAAGTTGTTTTTTTTTTGTTTTTGTTTTTTTCCCCACCTATCCCTTTTGCCATCTTTTGTCAGGAAAAAAAGCCTTAATATTCTTTTTGAGAAAATTTAACTGAACACAGTGTGAGTAAACCTAAGTTCCCTAATGTCTCCTGGCAATCATAAAATTTCCCTCAAAATTTGAAAATTGAGCCCAATAATTCAAGGAAAATAAGTGGTTTGTTTTAATGCACTCTTTAAGGACCTTCTGAAGAGTATGTCTATTTCTACTGTTCGCAGTCCAAAAGCTGACATAATCCTTGTCTCTTGAGAATTTTAATTTTGTTTTGTTTTTTACCTTCCCCTCCCCGACTCCAGCTACTCACCTTTACCAACTGACCTGTTTTTTTCTTAACATACTCATCCAGGTGCTATCATCTAATTTTATGGCTGAACACGACTCAGTTTTTCTCTCTCCCTATTCCATTCAGCATTCTATATTTTGACTTAGATATCTACTAAATATCTCAAACTAAGCATGCCCAAACCAAATCCCTGATTCCTGTTCCTGGCAAGTCTAATCCTTTAGCAGTCTCTGCTGATTCCTTAAAAGAAAGTATCAGACTTCCAGAGGCTCTGGCTGAATATTTTTGAGTCTTACTTGACTCCTCTCTTTCTTTCACTTCCAGTAACAAAACTACCAACAAATCTTTTGGCTCTGGCTTCAGAGTATATACAGATTCCAATCACTCCTTAATACTACCATGACCTCCACTCTAGTCCAAGACACCATCATCTCTTTACAGGAGCTTTGCAGTGAAAGGTTCCCTCCTTCTGATATTTTCCCTTACCCAAGTATGCTCTCAACATGGATAAAAATTAGTAACATCCATCAAAATTCAAAATGTATGTGTCTAGCGACCTCACTGCTATGAATTAAAGTATTTACTCACAGAATTTCACTGACTTTTAAGCAGAAGAAAGTTTATTACATTATAGCCTTTAATAGCAAACTATAAATAATTTGTAACTGTTTCAGTTAAGCATGATACATCCATAAAAAATCATGTTGCAGTTTTATTTAACTGATAGGGATAACTCTTACCTATGTGAATAAGCAAACAAGAAAAATCAGAAAAACATGCAGCTATGGCGAAGTGCAGGAAAATATGGAACCTAAATTTCCCTCTGCATAATTATTTTAAAAGGAGCATATAAGTGGCTACATACATGTAACTACATACATTTTTTGATTCGAAATTACATGAAATTGATGTCTGGAGTGTTTGGACCAATGGGAAACTTTTCATATTTCACCTCTTTAAAATATTTAATTATTATAATCTTCACTATTCACTTTATATATATTTTAAATTTATCCTGAAAAAAATTCAGACATACTCAAAGTAGAATAATTAATGGAACTATTTCAAACCATCACTAAAGTTAAATATCATCAAAGATTTGTCAGTATTGCTGCATCTGAATCTCTCTGGCCATACCCGCCACTTTTAAAAAATTTTCTTCCAACAGATATTATTGTGGCAAGATGGCAATGGAACATATTTTAATTTCTTTTTTTTCTTTTAATATTTTTAAAGATATAATTGAATATACAGAAGTATATTACCACTGACATGAACGATCAGTTGTAAGGGGACAATAATGAAAGTAGAGGCTCAGGAGGGAAAATTGTGCAGTGGTCTTTATGAAAGATGAGAGGTCACTTTGTTGAGCTACGTTTCTTTCTAATCTCACTAATAATTTTTTTGATTCCTTCATTCGTTCAACAAATCCCATTCTTACCTCATCAGTGATTATGAAAAAAAACCCCTAAAGATACTTAAATATTTTTATTTGTGATATTTCATATTTCTATAGAAAGCATAGTGATTAAGAAAGTCACAGAACTAGGAATTTCCAATGGAAAAATAATGTTTTATCAAACTCCTTATTTTACTCTAAAGAAAATAAGAAGACATCCTTATGTGAGGATAAATTTTCTCATGTCTAAATCAAAAGATTATTGTTTTTCAAAGAAGTAGAAAGTATAAAACAAAACAGCAAAACAGAGAAAGACTGAGTTACTTGTATTGTGATTGCCACCTTAATTTGAATACTGTACATTGAACTGTTCAGAGAACTTCACAAGCTTTTCCTCCCATCAGAGGATATAGGTTAAATTACATATAAATATGGGAGAAGGAAATGGCAACCCACTCCAGTATTCTTGCGTGGAGAATCCTGTGAACAGAGGAGGCTGGAGGGCTGCTGTCCTTAGGGTCGCACGGAGTTGGACACGACTGAAGCAACTTAGCAGCAGCTGCAGACATAAATATATAAATAAAATTAAAGATACAGATACTGATATAGATATTGTGTAAATTTTCTAGGGCTGCCATGACAAAGCAGCTAAATTCTAAGACCTATGTAGATAGTGACTATGGATATTCATAATATTGCTAGTACTCATGCCTGTGATGACACAGCAGATCAGATCAGATCAGATCAGTCACTCAGTCGTGTCTGACTCTTAGCGACCCCATGAATCACAGCACGCCAGGCCTCCCTGTCCATCACCAACTCCTGGAGTTCACTCAGACTCATGTCCATCGAGTCAGTGATGCCATCCAACCATCTCATCCTCTGTTGTCCCCTTCTCCTCTTGCCCCCAATCCCTCCCAGCATCAGAGTCTTTTCCAATGAGTCAACTCTTCGCATGAGGTGGCCAAAATACTGGAGTTTCAGCCTCAGCATCATTCCTTCCAAAGAAATCCCAGGGCTGATCTCCTTCAGAATGGACTGGTTGGATCTCCTTGCAGTCCAAGGGACTCTCAAGAGTCTTCTCCAACACCACACTTCAAAAGCATCAATTCTTTGGTGCTCAGCCTTCTTCACAGTCCAACTCTCACATCCATACATGACCACTGGAAAAACTATAACCTTGACTAGACGAACTTTTGTTGGCAAAGTAATGTCTCTGCTTTTGAATATGCTATCTAGGTTGGTCATAACTTTCCTTCCAAGGAGTAAGCATCTTTTAATTTCATGGCTGCAGTAACCATCTATAGTGATTTTGGAGCCCAGAAAAATAAAGTCAGCCACTGTTTCCCCATCTATTTCCCATGAAGTGATGGGACCGGATGCCATGATCTTCGTTTTCTGGAGACCCTTATTAAACACTGGCTGAATAAATGAATAAACAGCTGACCTATTAATGAGAGAAACTAACCAAGAGTATAGTCCTTTTTCTGTAATATCTACATTATATGTGGCCTATTTACTAACTTAATTTAGCTATTTAAGATAAATATTTAGCAGCTACTCTATATCTAAACTAATATCGGGTAGTCTGGTGAAGTTTCAGCTCTTCTAATTACTATTGGAGTATATAAATTGTACTTCTCAATCCCAAATTTGTCTTTTTGATTGCAAAATAGAAATATAACCAAAATATACATGAAAGGAAATTGCTGATTCTAAAAGTTGCATGATTTTAAAAATTCCTGATTTGTGAAAATGATAAGAAAGCAATTCTTTGAAGTAAACATTAAAAATAAACCAGCAATCCAAAATATTTAAATTATATTCAAAATACACCTTAGACAATTGCATATACAGTTATTGCTAAATAAAATTTGTAGCAAACTGAATCATCTCACACGCCAGTAAAGTGATGCTTAAAATTCTCCAAGCCAGGCTTCAGCAATATGTGAACTGTGAACTTCCGGATATTCAAGCTGGTTTTAGAAAAAGCAGAAGAACCAGAGATCAAATTGCCAACATCCACTGGATCATGGAAAAAGCAAGAGAGTTCCAGAAAAACATCTATTTCTGCTTTATTGACTATGCCAAAGCCTTTCCTGTGTGGATCACAATTAACTCAGGAAAATTCTGAAAGAGATGGGAATACCAGACCACCTGACCTGCCTCTTGAGAAATTTGTATGCAGGTCAGGAAACAACAGTTAGAACTGGACATGGAACAACAGACTGGTTCCAAATAGGAAAAAGAGTACATCAAGGCTGTATACTGTCACCCTGCTTATTTAACTTATATGCAGAGTACATCATGAGAAACCCTGGGCTGGAGGAATAACAAGCTGGAATCAAGATTGCTGAGGGAAATATCAATAACCTCAGATATGAAGATGATATCACCTTTATGGCAGAAAGTGAAGAAGAACTAAAGGGCCTCTTGATGAAAGTGAAAAAGGAGAGTGAAAAAGTTGGTTTAAAGCTCAACATTCAGAAAACTAAGACCATGGCATCCAGTCCCATCACTTCATGGCAAATAGATGGGGAAACAGTGGAAACAGTGGCTGACTTTATTTTTCTGAGCACCAAAATCACTGCAGATGGTGATTGCGGCCATGAAATTAAAAGACGCTTACTCCTCGGAAGGAAAGTTATGACCAACCTAGATAGCATATTCAAAAGCAGAGACATTACTTTGCCCTCAAAGGTTCGTCTAGTCAAGGCTATGGTTTTTCCAGTGGTCATGTATGGATGTGAGAGTTGGACTGTGAAGAAGGCTGAGTGCCGAAGAACTGATGCTTTTGAAGTGTGGTGTTGGAGAAGACTCTTGAGAGTCCCTTGGACTGCAAGGAGATCCAACCAGTCCATCCTAAAGGAGATCAGTCCTGGGTGTTCATTGGAAGGACTAATGTTGAAGCTGAAACTCCAATACTTTGGCCACCTGATGTGAAGAGCTGACTCATTTTAAAAGACCCTGATGTTGGGAAAGATTGAGGGCAGGAGGAGTAGGGGACGACAGAGGATGAGATGGTTGGATGGCATCACTGACTCAACGGACATGGGTTTGGGTGGACTCTGGGAATTGGTGATGGACAGGGAGGCCTGCGTGCTGCAGTTCACTGGGTCGCAAAGCGTCAGACTCGACTGAGCAACTGAACTGAACTGAGTCATATTTTCCTTAATGAATACAGCACTTAGATGTGTTGTATTTCTAAATCAATAATCTTATAGATGAAATATAGAATGACAATATTAAATTAGCAATGCAAGCATTTATAATCATGAATAGCCAATGTGGCATAAAGTCATTCAAATTACTAAAAAATACTATATGTTATATATTAAATATACTAAATATATATGTATATATATACATATGTATATATATCTGATTCTTCATTTCCTGAGCTCTACCAGTCACATATTCCCAAAGAAAGCATTTTCTCTCTTTTGATTATTTATTTATTATTATTTTTTTAAACTTTACAATATTGTATTGGTTTTGCCATACATCATCTGAGAGGGAGGTGGGAAGGGAGTTCAGGATTGGGAACACGTGTACATTTTCTCTCTTTTGAATGCTTTCTAGTCAATGGGATCATGAAAGTGACAAAGCCCATGTGTTGGCCAATGAAAGAAGGAAGAAGCAGACCAGTCAAAGAGGCATAAACAAAATCCTACATCAGAGATGATCTTACAGTTACATTTTAGTAAAGTCAGGAAAATAAGAGCAGTCAGACTGATTTTTTTTAAAAGCCTTTCTTTTCATAATACAAAGTAAAAAACCTTTCAAAAAGGAATTTGAAGACAATTATTTTATATCAAACTATAACTCATAACCACAGCCTGTCACCAAAGCTCGCTCAAGATACATAAATGTTTCATCTTTACAGTGTTGATTGACACCCACACTTCACACAAATAAAACTGTAAGCTGATATTTACGTACTTTGTCATAAGCATGTCTCTAAAATGTTTATATCATGCAGAAATTTTTAAAAACTTATACTTACTATCTTCTCTAAGGAAATTTATTATGTAAATATCCATGTGAGATAATGAAAGATGCATACTTCAAGTCAATGAATGAGTGAACTTGCTTCAGCAAATGGGTTTATACCACCTAAAACTAGAGCTTTCCCTTGTAAATTTACTTAATTAGGGCAAATAGTAGCTATAAAATTTATACGGCATATTTATGCATGTTTCTCAATACAGACAGAATGTAAAATAACCTTTAAGCCATATGGGAATTATTTCTAACTGTTGGATATTATATTCTGTTATGGTGCCAACCATTCTGATTTGCCCATGACTGAGGAGTAACCAGAATAATTTCCCAGGGAAATTGAACCCACTAATCACCCAGTGACAACACGTAGGGGATTTGTCATAAGAAAGAAAAACAAACCAAACAACAACCAAGAAAAACAGCATCAATGATAAAAATCATGTCCCAGAATCAACACTCATTTTAATTTTGTCCTGCTTGATAAAGACTGATTGGAGGAATAATATGAGATTGTCTCTGGCTGAAATGCTTACCATTCCCACCAAAGATAATAAAGGTTGCTAATGACATTAGGAATGTTCACTTTGGTCTCCAAGTCAATAAATTCTGCCTACTAAGAATTTATCTCAAATCTCATAAATCTCTAGCCTATTCTCCACACTTTCTACTGCCACTGTCTCCATTTATGCTTTCATTACTACTCACCTAGACCCATGAAATTGCTTGGGTTTTACTTTTCTACCTTCCAATTTGTCTCCCTTGCAATTAGAATGATTCTTAAATTAATTAATATTATAATTTTTTCTTTAATGAACCTAAGACTGCAAATTGGGTGACAAAGAGTAATCATATTTTTTTATTTGGCTATTTAAAAAAATAATATAAATGCCTTAGTTAATCCAAATTCCTGCATATTCATCAGCATCAACTACTGTAATCCCAGGTGTCGCACAAACTTATGTTATGTGTTTGACCTATGAGTACAACTGAGATTGTACATATCAATAGACATAATTAGCATTTAGAAAATGACAGTTATTCACTGGGCACTTTGTACATATAGAAACCCTTCCTCTAGGACATTAAATTTCAATGGCATCTCTGGTTATTAAAACACATAAATATACATTCAAGTATTTCTAAAAACACCTAAGTAAGAGAGTAATGCTGACAACTGAGAATCACTGGATAGAAATAAACATCATAGAAATACTTGAAGTCTTATCATTTTTAAAACCACCATCCAGTCGTCCTAGGGACTTTTTTTTTTAATTTCTCTGTACCATTATTGTACATGGATTATTACATACTACATGACATATGGGAATTATATACATATGAATCAGGCATATTTATATGTCTTACACACAATGCCATATGTTTTTTACATTTATGTATTTTCATGTTCCTGCTGCTGCTGCTGCAGCTGCTAAGTCACTTCAGTCATGTCCGACTCTGTGTGACCCTGTAGACAGCAGCCCATCAGGCTCCTCTGTCCCTAGGATTCTCCAGGCTAGATATATATGTACCTAGAAGGAACAAAACTAATTTATGTGAAATTTGATAACATGTTTATATGTAAGTCTTTTTATCTGTATCATATTATTTTTCATTGTTAATTTTTTCAACATTATCCATTTGGATACACATAGATACAATTCATTTTAGCTACTAAATAATATTCTATCATGTAAATACATTACAACTAATGTATTCCTCTATAGTATGATATAAGGATTGTTCCCTGGTGGTTTGCTTTTTTTCCATTTCAATGAATAATACTGTCATGTTTCTTTGAGTGTATATGAGAAAATATCCCTTTGAGTACATAAGAGACATTTTTAATTAAATGTTTTTGACATAACTACAGACTTCAATGTAAGAAATAATTGAGGAAATGATGTAAGAAGACCTCATGTACCCTTTACTCAATTTTCCCCAGTGGTAACATCTTATAAAATTTACTGCACTATCACACCCAGGGTGACACTGATGCAGTCAAAATAGTATTTCCATCACTGCAAAGATGTTGCTAGACCACATCCACTTTACTCTCCCACACTGTCCTAACACCTGGTAACCACTGTGAAGTTCTAAACACATGTTATTTCTCCATAACTTTGTCATTAAGGCAATGTTATATAAATAGAATCTAATAGTATGTAAGCCTCTGGGTCATCTGAGTTAAATTCACCCATTCCAGTCCATTTTAGTTCTCTGATTCCTAGAATGTCGACATTCACTCTTGCCATCTCTTGTTTGACCACTTCCAATTTGCCTTGATTCATGGACCTGACATTCCAGGTTCCTATGCAATATTGCTCTTTATAGCATCAGACCTTGCTTCTATCACCAGTCACATCCACAGCTGGGTATTGTTTTTCCTTTGGCTCCATCCCTTCATTCTTTCTGGAGTTATTTCTCCACTGATCTCCAGAAGCATATTGGGCACCTACTGACCTGGGGAGTTCCTCTTTCAGTATCCTATCCTTTTGCCTTTTCATACTGTTCATGGGGTTCTCAAGGCAAGAATACTGAAGTGGTTTGCCATTCCCTTCTCCAGTGGACCACATTCTGTCAGACCTCTCCACCATGACCTGCCCATCTTGGTTGGCCCCATGGGCATGGCTTAGTTTCATTGAGTTAGACAAGGCTGTGATCCTAGTGTAATTAGATTGACTAGTTTTCTGTGAGTATGGTTTCAGTGTGTCTGCCCTCTGATGCCCTCTTGCAACACCTACCCTCTTACTAGGGTTTTCTTACCTTGGACGTGGGGTATCTCTTCACGGCTGCTCCAGCAAAGCGCAGCCGCTGCTCCTTACCTTGGATGAGGGGTATCTCCTCACCGCAGCCCTTCCTGACCTTCAACGTGGGATAGCTCCTCTAGGCCCTCCTGCGCCCGCACAGCCACAGCTCTTTGGACATAGGGTTGGTCCTCCCAGGGTCGCAAAGAGTCGGACACGACTGAGCGACTGAACTGAACTGAACTGAAGCCTCTGGGATTGACTTCTCTTCAGTCAGAATGATTCTCTAGAGATTCATCCAGGTTGTGGTCTGTGTCAATTATTCCTTCTTTTCAACTGATAAATAGTATACACTGGTATGTATGGACCAGTTTGTTTAACCATTCATTTATGTACATACATCTGGGTTGTTTCCAACTTGTGACCATTATGAATAAAGCTTCTATACATGTCTATACAGGTTTTTGTATGAACATTAGCTTTCATGGATCACAGCTTTGTCATGGTGAAAGGGCTTGCATGACTCAAAGAAGCAGTGAGCCATGCCAAGCAGGGCCATTCATGAAGGATGGGTCATAGGGAAGAGTTCTAATAAACTGTACTTCACTGGAGGAGGAAATGACAACAGACTCTGTATTCTTGCTGCGAGAATCCCATGGAGAGTATGGAAAGGCAAAAAGATAAAATACTGGAAGATGAGTCTCCCAGGTCAGAAGGTGTCCAAAATGCTACTGGGGAAGAATGGAGAAACAGATCCAGGGAGAATGAGGAGCCTGAGCCAAAGCATAAACAGTGATCACTTGTGGATGTGTCTGGTGGTGAAAGTAAAGTCCAATGTTGTGCATAACAATATTGCATAGGAAGCTGGAATGTTAAGTCCATGAATCAAGGTAAATTGGACGTGGTCAGGCAAGAGATGGCAAGAGAAGAGTGAACACTGACATCTTAAGAATCAGTGAACTAAAATGGATGGGAAATGGCAAATTTAATTCAGATGAACATTATATCTACTACTGTGGGCAAGAATTCCTTAGAAGAAAAGGAGTATTCCTTACAGTCAACAAAAGAGTCCAAATACAGTGTATGTGTGTATGTGTACGCATTGAGTCACTTTAGTCATTTCCAACTCTTTGCAAACCTATGGACTATAGCTCACCAGGCTCCTCTGTCCATGGGATTCTCCAGGCAAAAATACTGGAGTGGGTTGTCATGCCCTCCTCGTGAGTATCTTCCCAACACAGGGACTGAAACCATGTCTTCTGCAGCTCCTGCACTGCAGGTAGATTCCTTACCATTGAGCCACAAGGGGAAGACCATGGTACTTGAGTGCAATCTCAAAAATGACAGAATGTTCTCAGTTTATTTCCATGGCAAACCATTCAACATCACAATAATTCAAGTCCTATGCCACAGTCACTAATGCTGAAGAAACTGAAGTTGACTGGTTCTATGAAGACCTACAAGGCCTTCTAGAACTAACACCAAAAAAAAAAAAAAAAGTATTTTTCATCATAGGGGATTAGAATTCAAAGGTAGGAAGTAAAGAGATATCCAGAATAACAGGCAAGTTTGGCTTTTGTGTAAGAAGTGAAGCAAGGCAAAGGCTAAGAGAGTTTTGCCAAGAGAATGCACTGGTCATAGCAAACACACTTTTCCAACAACACAAGAGACAACCCTATACATGGACATCACTGGATGGCCAATCATGAAATCAGATTGATTATATTCTTTGCAGCCAAAGATGGAGAAGCTCTATACAGTCAGCAAAAACAAGAGCAGGAGCTGACTGTGGTTCAGATCATGAGCTCCTTATTGCAAAGTTCAGGCTTAATTTGAAGAAAGTAGGGAAAACCACTAGGTATTCAGGTATTAGCTAAATCAAATTCCTTATGACTGTATAGTGGAGGTAATGAATAGATTCAAGGGATTAGATCTGGTAGATAGAGTGACTGAAGCACTATGGACAAAGATTCATAATACTGTACAGGAGGCAGTGATCATAAACATACTAAAGAAAAAGAATTGCAAGAAAGCAAAATGGTTAACTGAGGAGGCTTTACAAATAGCTGAGGAAAGAAGAGCAGCAAAAGTCAATGAAGAAAGGGAAAGATACACACAACTGATTGCAGAGTTCCAGAGAATAGCAAGGAGAGATAAGAAAGTCTTCTTAAATGAACAATACAAAGAAATATAGGAAAACAATAGAATGGGAAAGACTAGAGATCTTTTCAAGAAATTTGGAGATACTAAGGGAACATTTCCTTCAAGGGTGGGCACAATAAAGAACAGAAATGGTAAGGACCTAACAGAAACAGAAGAGATTAAGAAAAGGTGGGGCGAATACACCAAAGAACTATACAAGAAAGGCCCTAACAACCTGGATAACCACAATGGTGTGTTCACTCACTTAGAGCCAGGCATCCTGGAGTGTGAAGTCAAGTGGCCTTCAGAAACCTTACAATGAACCAAGCTAGTTCACAGTGATAGAGTTCCAGCAGAGCTATTTGAAATCCTAAAAGGTGATGCTGTTAGTGTTGCACCTAAAATGTCAGCAAATTTGGAATACATAGAAATGGAAACAGAAGTGGAAAAAGTCAGTTTTCATTCCAATCCCAAAGAAGGGTAATACCAAAGAATGCTCATACAATTGTGCTCATTTCACATGCTAGCAAGGTTATGCTCAAAATCCTTCAAGTCAGGCTTCAGCAGAACATAAACCAGGGACTACCAGATGTAGAAGTAGGTTTAGAAAAGGCAGAGGAACCAAATATCAAATTGCCAACATTCGATGCATCATAGAGAAACTAAAGAAGTTCTGGAAAAACTTCTCCTTCTCCTTCATTAACTATGCTAAAGCCTTTGGCCTTGGAAAAAAAGTGAAAGTGTTGGCCACTCAGTAGTGTCCAACTTTTTGTGACCCCATGGACTGTGGCCTGCTAGGCTCCTCTGTCTACAGAACTCACAAGGCAAGAATACTGGAGTGGGTAGCCATTCACTTCTCTAGGTGGTCTTGATTGTATGTATTACAACAAACTGTGGAAAATTCCTAGAGAAGTGGGAGTACCAGGCCACATTTCTTGCCACCTTAGAAACCTGCATGCAAATCAAGAAGCAATAAGTAGAACAGCATATTGAACAAAAGACTGGTTCAGAATTGGGAAAGGAGTACAAGTTGTATATTGTCACTCTGCTTATTTAACTTCTATGCAGAGGAAGTGCATGCTGAGTTGCTTCAGGCGTGTTTGACTCTTTGCGAGCCTATGGACCAAAGCCCACCAGACGCCTCTGTTCATGGAATTCTCTAGGCAAGAATACTGGAGTGGGTTGCCATGCCTTCCTCCAGGGAATCTTCCCAACCCAGGGATCAAACTCACATCTCTTATGTCTTCTGTATTAGCAGGCAAGTCCTTTACCACTAACGCCACCTGGGAAGCCCTCTCATGCAAAATGTCAGGCTGGATGAATCACAAGCTGGAATCAAGATTGCTGGGAGAAAGATCAACATCCTCAGATATGCAGATGATGCCACTCTATTGGCAGAAAGTGAAGAAGAACTAAAGAGCCTACTGATGAGGGTGAAAGAGGAGAGTGAAAAAACTGACTTGAAACCCAACGTTACAAAAACTTAAAGATCATGGCATCTGGTCCCATCACTTCATGGCAAATGGAAGGGGAAAATTGGAGGCAGTGGCAGATTTTACTTTCTTTGGCTCTGAAATCACTGCAAATGGTGACTGTTCTTGTTGTTCAGTCACTCAGCATGTCCGACTCTTTGAGACCCCATAGACTGTAGCACACCAGGCTTCCTTGTCCTTTGCCATCTCCCAGAGCTTGCTCAAACCTATGTTCATTAAGGCAGTGATGCCATCCAACCATCTCATCCTCTGTCATCCCCTTCTTCTCCTGCCTTCAGTCTCTCCAAGCATCAGGGTCTTCTAATGAGTTGGCTCTTTGCATCAGTTAGACAAAGTATTGGAGCTTCAGCTTTCTGCATCAGTCCTTCTAATGAATATTCAGGATTGAGTTCCTTTAGGATTGATTTCCTTGCAGTCTCCAAGGGACTCTCAAGAGTCTTCAACACACAGTTCAAAACAATCAGTACTTCGTGGTCCAACTTTGTTGACCAACTTTCACATCCAATACATGATTACTGGAAAAAAAACATAGCTTTGACCATACATACCTTTGTCGGCAAAGTGATATCTCAGCTTTTTAATATGCTGTCTAGGTTTGTCATAGCTCTTCTTCAAAGGAGCAAGCATTTTTAAATTTTGTGGCTGCAGTCACCATCCGCAGTGATGTTGGAGCCTAAGAAAATAAACTCTCTCACTATTTCCTTTGTTTCCCCATCTATTTGCCATGAAGTGATGGGGTCAGATGCCATGATCTTAGTTTTTTGAATGCTGTTGAATTGTAAGACAGCTTTTTCACTCTCCTTTTTCATTTTCATCAAGAGGCTCTTTAGTTCCTCTTCACTTTATGCCATAAGGGTGGTGTCATCTGCATATCTGAGGTTATTGATATTTCTCCTGGCAATCTTGGTTCCAGTTTGTGCATCATCCAGCCTGGTGTTTTGCATAAGGTGTTTTGTCTATGTATAAGTTAAGTAAGCAGGGTGACAATATACAGCCTTGACACACTTCTCTCCCAATGTGAAACCAATCTATTTTTTCATGTCTGGTTCTAACTGTAGCTTCTTGATATTCACACAGGTTTCATAGGAGGCAGTTAAGGTGGTCTGGTATTGCCATCTCTTTAAAAATTTCCACAGTTTGTCATGATCCGCACAGTTAAAGGCTTTAGGGTAGTCAATGAATTAGAAGTAGATGTTTTTCTGGAACTCTCTTGCTTTTTCAGTGATCCAACAGATGTTGGCAATTTCATCTCTGGTTCCTCTGCCTTTTCCAGCTTGAACATCTGGAAGTTCTCATTTCATGTACTGTTGAAGGCTTGCTTGGAGAATTTTGAGCATTACTTTGCTAGCATGTGAAATGAGTGCAATTATGCAGTAGTTTGAAAATTCTTTGGCATTGCCCTTCTATGGGACTGGAATAAAAACTGATCTTTTCCAGTCCTATGGCCACTGCTGAGTTTTCCAAATTTGCTGGCATATTAAGTACAACACTTTAACAGCATCATATTTAGGATTTGATATAGCTCAGCTGGAAGTCTATCACCTCCACTAGCCTTCTTCATAGTGATGCTTCCTAAGGCCTACTTGACTTTACACTCCATGATGTCTGACTCTGTTCTAGGTGACTGATCACACCGTTTGATTATCTGGGCCATTAATATATTTTTTGTGTATTTCTTCTATCCATTCTTGCAGATGGTGAGTCTAGCCATGAAATTAAAAGACGTTTGCTCCTTGGGAAAAAAGCCATGACAAATCTTGACAGCAGACTTAAAGCAGAGACATCACTATGCTGACAAAAGTTTCATATAATCAAAGCTATGTAGTCCAGTAGTCATGTATGGATGTGAGATTTGGACTATAAAAGGCTAAGCACTGAAGAATTTATGTTTTTGAATTGTGGTGCTGCAGAAGATTCTTGAGAGTCTCTTGGGCAGCAAAGAGATCAAATCAATCTATCCTAAATGAATCAACTCTGAATATTCATTAGAAGGACTAATGCTGAAGCTAAAGTTCCAATATTTTGGCTACTTGATGAAAAGAGCTGATTCATTGTAAAAAGACCCTGATGCTGGGAAAGATTGAGGGCAGGATGAGAAAGGGATAACAGAGGATAAGATGACTGGATGGTATCACTGACTCAATGGATTTGAGTTTGAGCAAACTCCAGGGGAAAGTGAAGGAGAGAGAAGCCTGAATTGCTGCAGTCCGTGAGGTCACAGAGACAGACACAACTCAGCCATTGAACAACAACATTATATATGTAATCTCCTAATATTTTCTTCTTGTCTCTTGCTTTTTCATCTATGGATAGATTTCTTCTAATTTGTCAAATTTATGACCAACCTAAACAGCATATTCAAAAGCAGAGACATTACTTTGTCAACAAAAGTCCATCTAGTCAAGTCTATGGTTTTTCCAGTGGTCATGTATGGATGTAAGAGTTGGACTGTGAAGAAGGCTGAACGCCGAAGAATTGATGCTTTTGAACTGTGGTGTTGGAGAAGACTCTTGAGAGTCCCTTGGACTGCAAGGTGATCCAACCAGTCCATCCTAAAGGAGATCAGTCCTGAATGTTCATTGGAAGGACTGATGTTGAAGCTGAAGCTCCAATACTTTGGCCACCTGATGCAAAGAGCTGACTCATTTGAAAAAAACCCTGATGCTGGGAAAGATTGAGGGCAGGAAGAGAAGGTGATGACAGAGGATGAGATGGTTGGATGGCATCACTGACTCAATGGACATGAGTTTTCTTAAACTCCAGGAGTTGGTGATGGACAGGGAGGCCTGATGTGCTGCAGTTCATGGGGTCACAAAGAGTCGGACATGACCAAGCAACTGAACTGATGTATGTAGAGTTATTCGCAGTGTTTTTTTATTGATCATTTTCCCCGCTCTGCAGCATCTGCAGTGGTAATCCCTTTTCACACTTGATTTTGGAAATTTGTGTCTTCTCTCTTTTTCTTTGTCTGTTTTATCAGTTTTATTGATCTTTCAGAGAACAAGGTTTTGCTTCATTTATTTTCTCTATTTTCAGTGTCATTGATTTCTGCTCTTATCTATTATTATTTCTTTTCTCTTGATTACTTTGGTTTTATTTTCCTCTTCCTAGTTTTTTGAGGTGGGATTATAGTACTAATTTGAGACTTTTCCTTTTCTTTTTTCTTTTTGTTAATGTAAGCATTTTAGTAACAGTGCCCCACAAATTCTGATATACTCTCATTTTTGTTTCAGTTCAGTGTGTGTGTTTTGTTTTGTTTTTTAATTTCCCTTGAGACTTTCATTTTTACTGAAAGGCTCTTTATAAATGTGTTGTTTAGATTCCAATTGCCCAGAGATAATCTTATTATCTCTCAGCTATTGCTTTTAAAATGTGTTTAGTTTTGTTTTATGTCCCATGATATACTTTACCTTGGTATATGTTCTGTGGACATTAAAAAACTATTCTGATGTTTTGGGGGTGGAGTATTCAATAAGTGCCCACTAGATCCTATTGTTATTGTTATTTTTTTTAATTTTCTGTTCTTGCTAAATTTGTATCTAGTTGTTCTATTGATTTTTGAGAGATGAGTTTTTAAGTCATCAACTGTAATTATATATTTGTCTGTTTTCCTTTATGTTCTATCTGTTTTGCTTCATATATTTTACAGCTCTGTGTTGTGATTAATATAGATTTAGAATGGCTATGTGGGCTTCCCTTGTGGCTCAGCTGGTAAAGACATTGCCTGCAATGTGGAGACCTGGATTCAATCCCTAGTTTGGGAAGATCCCCTGGAGAAGGGAAAGGCTAATCATGATGGTGTGATCACTGACCTAGAACCCGAAATCTTGGAATGTGAAGTCAAGTGGGCCTTAGAAAGCATTACTATGAACAAAGCTAGTGGAGGTGATGGAATTCCAGTTGAGCTATTTCAAATCCTGAAAGATGTTGCTGTGAAAGTGCTGCACTCAATATGCCAGCAAATTTGGAAAACTCAGCAGTGGCCACAGGACCGGAAAAGGTCAGTTTTCATTCCAATCCCAAAGAAAGGCAATGCCAAAGAATGCTCAAACTACCGCACAATTGCACTCATCTCACATGCTAGTAAAGTAATGCTCAAAATTCTCCAAGCCAGGTTTCAGCAATACATGAACCGTGAACTTCCATTTGTTCAAGCTGGTTTTAGAAAAGGCAGAGGAACCGGAGATCAAATTGCCAACATGCGCTGGATCATGGAAAAAGCAAGAGAGTTCCAGAAACACATCTGTTTCTGCTTTATTGACTATGCCAAAGCCTTTGACTGTGTGGATCACAATAAACTGTGGAAAATTCTGAAAGAGATGGGAATACCAGACCACCTGACCTGCCTCCTGAGAAATCTGTATGCAGGTCAGGAAGCAACAGTTAGAACTGGACATGCAACAACAGACTGGTTCCAAATAGGAAAAAGAGTACATCAAGGCTGTATACTGTCACCCTACTTATTTAACTTATGTGCAGAGTACATCATGAGAAACGCTGGACTGGAAGAAGCACAAACTGGAATCAAGATTGCCAGGAGAAATATCAATAACCTGAGATACGCAGATGACACCACCCTTATGGCAGAAAGTGAAGAGGAACTCAAAAGCCTCTTAATGAAGTGAAAGTGGAGAGTGAAAAAGTTGGCTTAAAGCTCAACATTCAGAAAACGAAGATCATGGCATCTGGTCCCATCACTTCATGGGAAATAGATGGGGAAACAGTGGAAACACTGTCAGACGTTATTTTTCTGGGCTCCAAAGTCACTTCAGATGGTGATTGCAGCCATGAAACTAAAAGACACTTAGTCCTTGGAAGGAAAGTTATGACCAACCTAGATAGCATATTCAAAAGCAGAGACATTCCTTTGCCAACAAAGGTCCGTTTAGTCAAGGCTATGGTTTTTCCTGTGGTCATGTATGGATGTGAGAGTTGGACTGTGAAGAAGGCTGAGCGCCGAAGAATTGATGCTTTTGAACTGCGGTGTTGGAGAAGACTCTTGAGAGTCCCTTGGACTGCAAGGAGATCCAACCAGTCCATTCTGAAGGAGATCAGCCCTGGGATTTCTTTGGAAGGAATGATGCTGAAGCTGAAACTCCAGTACTTTGGCCACTTCATGCGAAGAGCTGACTCATTGGAAAAGACTCTGATGCTGGGAGGGATTGAGGGCAGGAGGAGAAGGGGATGGCAGAGGATGAGATGGCTGGATGGCATCACTGACTCGATGGACGTGAGTCTGAGTGAACTCTGGGAGTTGGTGATGGACAGGGAGGCCTGGCGTGCTGCGATTCATGGGGTCGCAAAGAGTCGGACACGACTGAGCGACTGAACTGAACTGAACTGAACCCATTTCAGTGTGCCCTAGAAAATTCCATGGGCTGTATAGTCTATAGGGTCACAAAGAGTTGGACCCGACTGGGCCACTTTCACTTTCAGAACTGCTATGTATTTTTGATGGAGTGACTTTTCATCATTATGCAACATCCTCACTCAGTCTCTGGTAATTTTCTTTGCCCTAAAGTCTACATTTTTTGATATTATTATAATCTTTATTGCTTTTTAAATTAATATTTGTGTAGTAATATATCTTTTCACATTTAATCTCAAATTCCTATATTATTATATTTTAAGCAAGTCTTTTATAGACATATATCACTTAGCTATTTTTAATCCACTCAGCTAATCCCTTTTTTTTCTTTTTTTTTTAAGTTTTATTTTATTTTTAAACTTTACATAATTGTATTAGTTTTGCCAAATATCAAAATGAATCCGCCACAGGTATACATGTGTTCCCCATCCTGAATCCTCCTCCCTCCTCCCTCCCCATACCATCCCTCTGGGTCGTCCCAGTGCACTAGCCCCAAGCATCCAGTATCGTGCATCGAACCTGGACTGGCAACTCGTTTCTTACATGATATTTTACATGTTTCAATGTCATTCTCCCAAATCTTCCCACCCTCTCCCTCTCCCACAGAGTCCATAAGACTGTTCTATACATCAGTGTCTCTTGGTATATTTAGACCATTTATATTTAATGTGACTATAATATATTAAAGCATAGGTTTCTCACTTTATCATTTAGTGAGTAATGATTTTTGCTTCTGTGACTCATTCATCTGTTTATATTATTGTGGGTTTTAGGATATCATCTTAATTTCTTCATAGTGTTTGGAGGATATTTCTTTGTATGGCTTTTGTTTGTTTTAAGTACTACATAATATACTCATAGCTTCTTATTGTCTACTGTTGTTATTTTGGCAGTTATAGGGAATATAGAAACTGTATCTACATTTACCCTCTCTTCCATATGACATAGTTTTCTTAAATATTTTTCCTACATATATTTGTTACGACTTAAGGGAGTATTTTAGCTTTTGTTTCAACTCTCAGATATAATTTAGAAAATTCATTTCTTTTTTCACCCATTTTTCCTGATTTTCCAAGAATTCTTCTTTTTTCACTTCCTTTCCATTCAGAGGGTTTCCTAAAACTAACTTGGGTTGACAGAATTTTCCTTTCAGCATTGGGAAAATGTGCCACTTCTTTTCGGTTCCCACCATTTCTTATGAGAAATGTGCTGCCATTTAATTGTTTTTCCCATATAGGTGAAGTCTCATTATTTTCCCCACTGTACTCAAGATTTTTCATCATACAAAACTGACAGTTAATTTATCCATTCCCCTATTGAGAGATACTTATATTGTTCTCTGATTATCTTATTTTTCCACTCAAATTAACCATTATACAAATTTCCTTGAGCATATATGGCAGGATAAATATTTAAAGGTAAAATTGAAAAGTTATAAAATTTGCACACTTTTAATTTCACTGCTGCTGCTAAGTCGCCTCAGTTCAATCAGTTCAGTTCAGTCGCTCAGTCGTGTCTGACTCTTTGCGACCCCATGAATCACAGCATGCCAGGCCTCCCTGTCCATCACCAACTCCTGGACTTACTCAGACACGGCCATCGAGTCAGTGATGCCATCCAGCCATCTCATCCTCTGTCCTCCCCTTCTCCTCCTGCCCCCAATCCTTCCCAGCATCAGAGTCTTTTCCAATGAGTCAACTCTTCACATGAAGTGGCCAAAGTACTGGAGTTTCAGCTTCAGCATCATTCCTTCCAAAGAAATCCCAGTGATGATCTCCTTCAGAATGGACTGGTTGGATCTCCTTGCAGTCCAAGGGACTCTCAAGAGTCTTCTCCAACACCACAGTTCAAAAGCATCAGTTCTTCGGCACTCAGCTTTCTTCATAGTCCAACTCACATCCATACATGACCACTGGAAAAACCATAGCCTTAACTATTGGCAAAGTAATATCTCTGCTTTTCAATATGCTATCTAGGTTGGTCATAACTTTTCTTCTAAGGAGTAAATGTCTTTTAATTTCATGGATGCAGTCACCATCTACAGTGATTTTGGAGCCCCAAAAAATAAAGTCTAACACTGTTTCCACTGTTTCCCCATCTATTTCCCATGAAGTGATGGGACCAGATGCCATGATCTTCGTTTTCTGAATGTTGAGCTTTAAGCCAACTTATTCACTCTCCACTTTCACTTTCATTAAGAGGCTTTTGAGTTCCTCTTCATTTTCTGCCATAAGGGTGTTGTCAGCTGCATATCTGAGGTTATTGATATTTCTCCCAGCAATCTTGTTTACAGCTTGTGCTTCTCCTAGCCCAGCGTTTCTCATGATGTACTCTGCATATAAGTTAAATAAGCAAGGTGACAACATACAGCCTTGACGAACTCCTTTTCCTTTTTGGAGCCATTCTATTGTTCCATGTCCAGTTCTAACTGTTGCTTCCTGACCTGCATACAGATTTCTCAGGAGGCAGGTCAGGTGGTCTGGTATTCCCATCTCTTTCAGAATTTTCCACAGTTTATTGTGATCCACACAGTCAAAGGCTTTGGCATAGTCAATAAAGCAGAAACAGATGTTTTTCTGGAACTCTCTTGCTTTTTCCATGATCCAGCGCATGTTGGCAATTTGATCTCTGGTTCCTCTGCCTTTTCTAAAACCAGCTTGAACATCAGGAAGTTCACGGTTCATGTATTGCTGAAACCTGGCTTGGAGAATTTTGAGCATTACTTTACTAGCATGTGAGATGAGTGCAATTGTGCGGTAGTTTGAACATTCTTTGGCATTGCCTTTCTTTGGGATTGGAAGGAAAACTGACTTTTTCCAGTCCTGTGGCCACTGCTGAGTTTTCCAAATTTGCTGGCATATTGAGTGCAGCACTTCACAGCAACATCTTTCAGGATTTGAAATAGCTCAACTGGAATTCCATCACCTCCACTAGCTTTGTTCATAATGATGCTTTCTAAGGCTCACTTGACTTCACATTCCAGGATGTCTGGCTCTAGGTGAGTGATCATACTTTCGTGATTATCTTGGTTGTGAAGAACTTTTTTGTACAGTTCTTCTGTGTATTCTTGCCACCTCTTCTTAATAGCAGAGCGCGGGCGGCTGCGACGGTGTGCTGAGCACGGGTGGCCTAGAGGAGCTACCCAACGTCGGAGGTCAGGGGCAGCAGCGGAGAGTGCCAGGCTGTGACAGTGCAGGAACAGCCTAGAGGAGCTACCCCAGCCCGAGGTCAGGGGCAGCGCCTGGAAGGAGCTGCCCCACGTCCAAGGAGCCGTGGCTGCGCGGGCGCCGGAGGGCCTAAAGGAGCTATTCCACGTTCAAGGTTGGGAGGGGTGGCAGTGAGGAAAGACCTCTCATCCAAGATAAGGAGCAGTGGCTGTGCTTTGCTGGAGCAGCCGTGAAGAAATACCCCATGTCCAAGGTAAGAGAAACCCTAGTAAGAGGGTAGGTGTTGCAAGAGGGCATCAGAGGGCAGACACACTGAAACCATACTCACAGAAAACTAGTCAATCTAATCATACTAGGATCACAGCCTTGTCTAACTCAGTGAAACTAAGCCATGCCTGTGGGGCCACCCAAGATGGGCGGGTCATGGTGGAGAGGTCTGACAGAATGTGGTCCACTGGAGAAGGGAATGGCAAACCACTTCAGTATTCTTGCCTTGAGAACCCCATGAACAGTATGAAAAGGCAAAATGATAGGATACTGAAAGAGGAACTCCCCAGGTCAGTAGGTGCCCAATGTGCTTCTGGAGATCAGTGGAGAAATAACTCCAGAAAGAATGAAGGGATGGACCCAAAGCAAAAACAATACCCAGTTGTGGATGTGACTGGTGATAGAACAAGGTCCGATGCTGTAAAGAGCAATATTGCATAGGAACCTGGAATATCAGGTTCATGAATCAAGACAAATTGGAAGTGGTCAAACAAGAGATGGCAAGAATGAATGTTGACATTCTAGAAATCAGCAAACTAAAATGGACTGGAATGGGTGAATTTAACTCAGATGACCATTATATCTACTACTGGGGGCAGGAATCCCTCAGAAGAAATGGAGTGGCCATCATGGTCAACAAAAGAGTCCAAAATGCAGTACTTGGGTGCAATCTCAAAAACGACAGAATGATCTCTGTTCGTTTCCAAGGCAAACCATTCAGTATCACAGTAATCCAAGTCTTTACCAACCAGTAGTTACCAACCAGTAATGCTGAAGAATCTGAAGTTGAACGGTTCTATGAAGACCTACAAGACCTTTTAGAACTAACACACAAAAAAGATGTCCTTTTCATTATAAGGGACTGGAATGCAAAAGTAGGAAGTCAAGAAACACCTGGAGTAACAGGCAAATTTGGCCTTGGAATACAGAATGAAGCAGGGCAAAGACTATAGAGTTTTGCCAAGAAAATGCACTGGTCATAGCAAACATCCTCTTCCAACAACACAAGAGAAGACTCTACACATGGACATCACCAGATGGTCAACACTGAAATCAGATTGATTATATTCTTTGCAGCCAAAGATGGAGAAACTCTATACAGTCAACAAAAACAAGACCAGGAGCTGACTGTGGCTCAGATCATGAACTCCTTATTTCCAAATTCAGACTTAAATTGAAAACAGTAGGGAAAACCACTAGACCATTCAGGTATGACCTAAATCAAATCCCTTATGATTATACAGTGGAAGTGAGAAATAAGTCGCTTCAGTTATGTCCAACTCTGTGCGACCCCATAGACGGCAGCCCACCAGGCTCCCCCATCCCTGGGGTTTTCCAGGCAAGAACACTGGAGTGGGTTGCTATTTCCTTCTCCAATGCATGAAAGTGAAAAGTAAAAGTGAAGTTGCTCAGTCGTGTCCAACTCTTAGCGACCCCATGGACTACAGCCTACCAGGCTTCTCCATCCATGGGATTTTCCAGGCAAAAGTACTGGAGTGGAGTGCCATTGCCCTCTCCGTTTAATTTCACTAAATAGTTTCAAATAATTGTTAAAGTAGTTAAATCATATGCAGTTTTAGGACATACCCATTTTTATACATTCTAGTCAACATTGGTATTCATATATATTTCATTTTAAAATTCTTCTGCCACTTAAATGTCTATTGAAATGTTTTCACTGTTTAAAACTGTAAAAATTTATATATGTATCTTATTTTTTCTAGTTCAATGACTCAGAAAGGAAAAAAGTATGCTGATTTTCTCCCCCCAAAATGAGAAGTTATAGGTAGAATGTTCAAAGATTAAAGATTTGTCTACAAAACCCTTGTTAAATTCTTATTTTGCATTTATAGGAAAAAATCTTACAGTGTGGATAGTATATGAAAAATGGAGCATTTATATTATTACAATGACAACTAGCTCTAAAATTAAAACTAGAAAAATTCCAAAAATAAAATGTTGTTCCATTTAATAAATTTATTTTCAGTAAAATTATTTTTTTCCTCAGTCAGTCTGTTAGTAAAGGAGTTAACAGCATTAACCTAAGGAAGACAGGTAAAAGTACAATGTATTATTTTGAAAGTAACAATAACGTATGGACAAATGAAGTGTTGTGTTAAGGGATCACATCATGATGTTCTTACCACAAAAACAGAAAATTGTAAACATGTGAAATGATGGATATGTTGTTTATTTCAGCTATGGTAAATATTTACCTATTTATGATCACTGCTTGTTATTACTATTAAATATTGAATATGTACTATTAAATATGTACACTTTTTCATTGCCAATTATATCTCAATAAAGCTAAGGGAAAAAAACAAGTAAGAGATTTCAATTAAATAATTTTAAAAAATAAATTTAGTTAAAAAATAGATATTTTGAGGCAATCATAATGTTCTAAGCTTTTGATGATGAATAGTAGCTCAGCTCAGTTCAGTTCAGTTCAGTCGCTCAGTCGGGTCCGACTCTTTGCGACCCCATGAATCGCAGCACGCCAGGCCTCCCTGTCCATCACCAACTCCCGGAGTTCACTCAAACTCACGTCCATCGAGTCAGTGATGCCATCCAGCCATCTCATCCTCTGTCGTCCCCTTCTCCTCCTGCCCCCAATCCCTCCCAGCATCAGAGTCTTTTCCAATGAGTCAACTCTTCGTATGAGGTGGCCAAAGTACTGGAGTTTCAGCTTTAGCAAAATAGTAGCTGGCTGGATATAAGTAACTGAGAGTCAACTATAATTTCCATTTATCTAGTTCTTTGATTTGTTATATTTTTACTTCATGGGATACTTTTTATTAATTATTTTATTTGTTTTTTTATAAAGATGATTCATTTAATTCATATAAAACCTATGCAATATACTTGTAACTATTTTAAATACACGTTTAATTGAAGCAGCCTGTTTAACTTTCCCATAATTAACTGTGGGAAAAAAGCACCACCATGTGTCTGTGTGTGTATGTCTGAATAATGCTATCTATTTTAATGTTATATACATTTGAATATCAAGAGTTTTGCATTTGAGGTCAAACACCATAATATTTTAATTTCTATTCTAAAAACAAATCAAAATTTAAATAGTATATGTTATAGTTTCTACTAGATATTTTTATTTTACCTCAAAACTTTATTTTTTCACTGAAATTTTATTTTCTTTGTAGTGTCAAAGGATGTGTTTTGATAATAAAGTGTCAGAAATCAATGTTTCCATAGCAACCTATTTGAATAATAAAAAGAGAATAATAAAGGTTTTATATAAAAAAGTAGACCTTGACAACTATGAATTTTTACCAGAATAAGCTATAATGTATATATCACTTCCTACAGATTTGCTACACAAGCCATTTTATTATTTGATATAAAAATGAAGATAGTACTCATTCCTCCATGCTAGTTCCCACTGTTAAATTTATTTTAATCTCATATTTAAAGTTATCCTACTAACTCTGTCTCATACAAGCACATTTTCAAAAGACTGTTCAGATTTTATTGATGCAAACATTTTTTATTTGTCTATTTATTCCTTGCTTTCTTTCCTCTTCTAATTTACCATGGATTTCTTGGGTATCTCACAGTGTACATAGCATGATAATATTTACTTTGAGAAATCAAAGAGGATTGAAGATGTCTAAATTATGCACAGCACATTTAGATTTCATTAGACAAAATATATAAATATATGTAATACATTCAAAACCATGATCTTTCCTAATTTCAGATTGATGACTATATATAAGGAAGTCATCAATAGGGAGAATATTTTTATTTGTAATTTAATTTAGCTTCCATAATAAATAATTGGACACATTTTAAAAGCTGATTGAACAATTAAGTGCATAACTGGAATCTTCATTTCCTCTGTAAAGCCTTTATAAAACAAATGCTCATGATGATATACATGAGATGTATAGAAGTTATTTTCTTTACATAAACTGCTTTAAAATATTGTCTTAGTCAAATGTGTGTTTGTGTGTGTGTGTTTCTCTTTGGTAGCCAAGAGTATTTTGGACATATGAAAGAATTACTCTAAAATTATTTAAGCATTTGTAATTTTTCCCTATTAAGTTAAACTCAACATGATATATATGCTATTCATTAAAGAATAATGTAGCACATATTAGTACTTTATGATCTCATGATTGTACATGTTTACTGGCTACTTTTCTTCAACATACTTTCTTTTCTGTATCACAATTTCCCGTCTATTCTATTAAGTTCCTATTCTTTATTCCTTTCCATTATTTTGTCTTCTAAAAAAGTATTTTATTGTGAATACCTGTAACAAACACTTTAAAATACTTTTTAACTTCCTCTATAAATACCTTTAATCTAGAGTGATGCAATTAATTTAACAAGTTATGCATAATATTTCTGGTGCTGTTATACGTAAATAAGCTCTATTGTTGGGGAAGGAAATGACAACCAACCCACTCCAGTATTCTTGCTTGGAGAATCCTATGGACAGAAGAGCCTGGCAGGGTTCTTCTCTGTGACCCTGTGATAGGGTCACAGAAGGTGGGACAAAACTGAAGTGACTAAGCACATATGCACAAACTCTACTGCAGTAGAAGTTTATTTATGTTGGATAAGTTTCTTTTATGATGTGTATTTGTCCAAGGTATAAGTAGATATAGACAGATAATATAATCAATGTAATTGTGTTTAATGTGGATTGAAACCAGAGAACATAATTAGACTCAACCCTGCTTAGGCATATGTGAAGCCAAAAATGACTAAAAGAGAAAATATATAAATTTTCCTAGATATAAATTAAATTGAGCCAGAGATGTTTTATAAGATAAAAAATTTTTTAATGAAACTTTATAATAAGAAAATCACTCCATGTGTATGGCTTATATTTTTCCTTATCATCTGAATTTTTTCTTTTTTTTTTTCTTTTTCTAATTTTATTTTATTTTTAAACTTTACATAATTGTATTAGTTTTGCCAAATATCAAAATGAATCTGCCACAGGTATACATGTGTTCCCCATCCCGAACCCTCCTCCCTCCTCCCTCCCCATACCATCCCTCTGGGTCTTCCCAGTGCACCAGCCCCAAGCATCCAGTATCGTGCATCGAACCTGGACTGGCAACTCATTTCCTATATGATATTTTACATGTTTCAATGCCACTCTCCCAAATCTTCCCACCCTCTCCCTCTCCCACAGAGTCCATAAGACTGTTCTATACATCAGTGTCTCTTTTGCTGTCTCGTACACAGGGTTATTGTTACCATCTTTCTAAATTCCATATATATGCGTTAGTATACTGTATTTATGTTTTTCCTTCTGGCTTACTTCACTCTGTATAATAGGCTCCAGTTTCATCCACCTCATTAGAACTGATTCAAATGTATTCTTTTTAATGGCTGAGTAATACTCCATTGTGTATATGTACCACTGCTTTCTTATCCATTCATCTGCTGATGGACATCTAGGTTGCTTCCATGTCCTGGCTATTATAAACAGTGCTGCGATGAACATTGGGGTACACGTGTCTCTTTCCCTTCTGGTTTCCTCAGTGTGTATGCCCAGCAGTGGGATTGCTGGATCATAAGGCAGTTCTATTTCCAGTTTTTTAAGGAATCTCCACACTGTTCTCCATAGTGGCTGTACTAGTTTGCATTCCCACCAACAGTGTAAGAGGGTTCCCTTTTCTCCACACCCTCTCCAGCATTTATTATTTGTAGACTTTTGGATCGCAGCCATTCTGACTGGTGTGAAATGGTACCTCATAGTGGTTTTGATTTGCATTTCTCTGATAATGAGTGATGTTGAGCATCTTTTCATGTGTTTGTTAGCCATCTGTATGTCTTCTTTGGAGAAATGTCTATTTAGTTCTTTGGCCCATTTCTTGATTGGGTCGTTTATTTTTCTGGAATTGAGCTGTAGGAGTTGCTTGTATATTTTTGAGATTAGTTGTTTGTCAGTTGCTTCATTTGCTATTATTTTCTCCCATTCTGAAGGCTGTCTTTTCACCTTCCTAATAGTTTCCTTTGATGTGCAGAAGCTTTTAAGGTTAATTAGGTCCCATTTGTTTATTTTTGCTTTTATTTCCAGTATTCTGGGAGGTGGGTCATAGAGGATCCTGCTGTAATGTATGTCGGAGAGTGTTTTGCCTATGTTCTCCTCTAGGAGTTTTATAGTTTCTGGTCTTACATTGAGATCTTTAATCCATTTTGAGTTTATTTTTGTGTATGGTGTTAGAAAGTGGTCTAGTTTCATTCTTTTACAAGTGGTTGACCAGATTTCCCAGCACCACTTGTTAAAGAGATTGTCTTTAATCCATTGTATATTCTTGCCTCCTTTGTCAAAGATAAGGTGTCCATATGTGCGTGGATTTATCTCTGGGCTTTCTATTTTATTCCATTGATCTATATTTCTGTCTTTGTGCCAGTACCATACTGTCTTGATAACTGTGGCTTTGTAGTAGAGCCTGAAGTCAGGTAGGTTGATTCCTCCAGTTCCATTCTTCTTTCTCAAGATCGCTTTGGCTATTCGAGGTTTTTTGTATTTCCATACAAATTGTGAAATTATTTGTTCTAGCTCTGTGAAGAATACTGTTGGTAGCTTGATAGGGATTGCGTTGAATCTATAAATTGCTTTGGGTAGTATACTCATTATGGCTCTCTATAATAATTTGAATAGTCATCCTTAACTATCACCAATTTTTGTTCTATTTGTCGCTTATCTTTGGTAGTCTTTTACAAATAAACACTATCAAACTGTCTTTGTAGATTTTTAAACATTTATATTTTACATAAGATAAAAATGTCATCAGTTCAGTTCGGTCGCTCAGTCGTGTCCAACTCTTTGTGATCGAATGAACTGCAGCACGCCAGACCTCCCTGTCCATCACCAACTCCCGCAGTTCACTCAAACTCACGTCCATAGAGTCGGTGGTGCCATCCAGCCATCCCATCCTCTTCAAGAGGAGAAGTCGTCCACTTCTCCTCTTGCCCCCAATCCCTCCCAACATCAGGGTCTTTTCCAATGAGTCAACTCTTTGCATGAGGTGGCCAAAGTATTGGAGTTTCAGCCTCAGCATCAGTCCTTACAATGAACACCCAGGACTGATCCCCTTTAGGATGGACTGGTTGGATGTCCTTGCAGTCCAAGGGACTCTCAAGAGTCTTCTCCAACACCACAGTTCAAAAGCATCAATTCTTTGGTGCTCAGCTTTCTTCACAGTTCAACTTACATCCACACATGACTACTGGAAAAACCATAGTCTTGACTAGACGGACCTTTGTTGACAAAGTAATATCTCTGCTTTCTAATATGCTGTCTAGGTTGGTCATAACTTTCCTTCCAAGGACTAAGTGTCTTTTAATTTCATGGCTGCAATCACCATCTGAAGTGACTTTGGAGCCCAGAAAAATAACGTCTGACAGTGTTTCCACTGTTTCCCCATCTATTTCCCATGAAGTGATGGGACCAGATGCCATGATCTTCGTTTTCTGAATGTTGAGCTTTAAGCCAACTTTTTCACTCTCCTCTTTGACTTTCATCAAGAGGCTTTTTAGTTCCTCTTCACTTTCTGCCATAAGGGTGCTGTCATCTGCATATATCAGGTTATTGATATTTCTCCTGGCAATCTTAATTCCAACTTGTGCTTCTTCCAGCACAGCGTTTCTCATAATATACTCAGCATATAAGTTAAATAAGCAGTGTGACAATATACAGTCTTGATGTACTCCTTTTCCTACTTGGAACAAGTCTGTTGTTCCATGTCCAGTTCTAACTGTTGCTTCTTGACCTGCATATAGGTTTTTCAAGAGGCAGGTCAAGTGGTCTGGTATTCCCATCTCTTTCAGAATTTTCCAGAGTTTATTGTGATCCAAACAGTCAAAGGCTTTGGCATAGTCAATAAAGCAGAAATAGATGTTTTTCTGGAACTCTCTTGCTTTTTCCATGGTCCAGCAGATGTTGGCAGTTTGACGTCTGATTTCTCTGCCTTTCCTAAAACCAGCTTGAACATCTGGAAGTTCACAGTTCACATACTGTTGAAGCCTGGCTTGGAGAATTTTGAGCATTAATTTACTAGCGTGTGAGATGAGTGCAATTGTGCAGTAGTTTGAGCATTCTTTGGCATTGCCTTTCTTTGGGATTGGAATGAAAACTGACCTTTTCCAGTCCTGTGGCCATTGCTGAGTTTTCCAAATTTTCTAGCATACTGAGTGCAGAACTTTCACAGCATCATCTTTCAGGATTTGGAATAGCTCCACTGGAATTCCATCACCTCCACTAGCTTTGTCCATAGTGGTGCTTTCTAAGGCCCACTTGACTTCACATCCCAGGATGTCTGGCTCTAGGTGAGTGATCACACCATCATGATTATCTGGGTCGTGAAGATCTTTTTTTGTATAGTTCTTCTGTGTATTCTTGCTATCTCTTCTTAATATCTTCTGCTTCTGTCAGGTCCATGCTATTTCTGTCCTTTATTGAGCCCTTCTTTGCATGAAATATTCCCTTGGTATCTCTAATTTTTTTGAAGAGATCTCTGATCTTTCCCATTCTGTTGTTTTCCTCTATTTATTTGCATTGATCTCTGAGGAAGGCTTTCTTATCTCTCCTTGCTATTCTTTGGAACTCTGCATTCAAATGGGTATATCTTTCCTTTTCTCCTTTGCTTTTCCCTTCTCTTCTTTTCACAGCTATTTGCAAGCCCTCCTCAGACAGCCATTTTGCTCCTGTGCATTTCTTTTCCATGGGGATGGTCTTGATCCCTGTCTCCTGTAGAATGTCACGAACCTTCATCCTTAGTTCATCAGGTACTCTGTCTATCAGATCTAGTCCCTTAAATCTATTTCTCACTTCCACTTTGTAAATACAACACTGTATAATCATAAGGGATTTGATTTAGGTCATACCTGAATGGTCTAGTGGTTTTCCTTACTTTCTTCAATTTAAGCCTGAAATTGGCAATAAGGAGTTCATGATCTAAACCAGTCAGCTCCCTGTCTTGTTTTTGCTGACTGTATAGAGCTTCTCCATCATTGGTTGCAAAGAATATAATCAATCTGATTTAGTGTTGACCATCTGGTGATGTCCATGTGTAGAGTCTTCCAACAGAACATGTTATTTTTCTCCAATGGCAGAATAGTCCATGATAGATTATGCTTACATAGTTTTAATTTTAATTATTTAGTACCAGTTAAGCATGCTTTCTTCCCTGGTGGCTCACAGTAAAAGCGTCTGCTTACAATGTGGGAGACCCAGGTTCGATCCCTGGGTTGGGAAGATCCCCTAGAGAAGGAAATGTCAACCCACTCCAGTACTCCTACCTGGAAAATCCCGTGGATGGAGAAGCCTGGTAGGCTACAGTCCATGGGGTCACAAAGAGTGGGACACGACTTAGTGACTTCACTTTCTTTCAAGCATGCTTTACTGCTGCACTTATATATAAAAATAGATACCATTTGTATGACACCAAATTTATTGATGTTCTATTCAATGAGTGAAAATTACTCTGTAAATTGTTGTATTAATATTCATGCTTCCCAGGTGGCACTAGTGGTAAAAGATCCCACCTCCAAATGAAGAAGACATAAGAGACTGGGATTTAATCCTTGGGTTAGGAAGATCCCTTGGAGGAGGAAATGGCAATCTGCTCCAGTATTCTTAGGTGGAGAATCCCATGGACAGAGTAGCCTGGCAGAGTTACTTTGCTACATGGGGTCGCAAAGAGTCTGACACGACTGAAGTGACTTAACCACATATGTGTCAAAGAATAATCTTTCCTGTTGATTATCTTATACTTTCTTACTTGTCTGTCTTTGCTTTCATCTTGCATATTATATTTTTGCATTGAACTAATGTTTAAAATTTGAAAATCATTATTTTAGCCATTTAACAAGATAGTAATATGTTATGATAACAGTATACTCATTTTAGTAGCAGCAGGGTCAATATGGATATCTAAAGGCAGGAATTCTTTCCCTCAATAACTACTATTTTTAAGTGTATATCTAAGAAGTGTATATTTAGCATGTATTTTAGAAATACTTATATTTTGAGGAAAAAAATGCTCTTCCAGGAAGAACGTAACACATATTAGTTAAACCTTAATCCTAATATCTGATTTTTATAAATTACCATGAAGGAAGTAAAACTAGAAGAGTTGGAGTAACTTGCGCAAATGGCCCAAGCTCTTCACTACTTTCTATCAGATCAGATAAGATCAGTCGCTCAGTCGTGTCCGACTCTTTGCAACCCCATGAATCGCAGCATGCCAGGCCTCCCTGTCCATCACCAACTCCTGGAGTTCACCCAGACTCATGTCCATTGAGTCAGTGATGCCATCCAGCCATCTCACCCTCTGTCGTCCCCTTCTCCTCCTGCCCCCAAACCCTCCCAGCATCAGAGTCTTTCGCAATGAGTCAACTCTTCCCATGAGGTGGCCAAAGTACTGGAGTTTCAGCTTTAGCATCATTCCTTCCAAAGAAATCCCAGGGCTGATCTCCTTCAGAATGGACTGGTTGGATCTCCTTGCAGTCCAAGGGACTCTCAAGAGTCTTCTCCAACACCACAGTTCAAAAGCATCAATTCTTGGGTGCTCAGCCTTCTTCACAGTCCAACTCTCACATCCATACATGACCACAGGAAAAACCATAGCCTTGAATAGACGAACATTTTTCAAGTGACTGTGTAGCACCTTGTGTAGTATGAGAGGAGTGGAGCATCCTGACTCATATGTTAACTCTAGATTCAGTCATGTGACTTGTTTTGGCCAATAGAATGGTAGGAAATGTAGATTCTTGAGAAGTTCTTGCATAACTGAGCTTACGTTCTCTTACTTCTTGCCATAACAATGAGGACACCCCGAAGTTACCTGTTGGAAGGAGAGATGCACATGGGACACGCTCAAGTCTTCCAGGTAATTCGAGCAGAGTCTATCCTAGGTCTGTTAACAACCAGCTAACTTCCAGATCTCAGAACAGTCTGGTGCTTGGATAAATAAAACACAGTTTCCAAAAACTGCGTTTCAAGAAAACAGTAGTTTAATTCATAATGTCGTATTCACTGTGAGAATGTGATGGATTCTCATTAGAAGGGTCGTTATCAATAAAAGCAAATGGAAAGCTCCCAAGATTAAGGAGTTAGTGTTTATTCAGTTCAAGGAAATATTGAAACATAAACATTAAGACATTTGGCTATAGATTCCAATGTACATAATACTTCATAAAACTTTTCAATACATTGATGAAATACCACATAAAATTATTCTTTGAAAATTAATAGAAACTTTGGTTTGGGAAGATCCTCTGGAGAAGGAAATGGCAACCCACTCCAGTATTCTTGCCTGCAGAATCCAATGGACAGAGGACCCTGGCAGGCTACAGTCCGTGGGGTAGCAAAGATTTGAACATGACTGAGTGACTAACACTACTACTACTTTCTTATATAAACAAGGGATCTTAGACAAACACCAAAAACTTGCCCTACTCCCATCAAAAATTACCCCTCCCAGTAAGATTAATATGCAAAGAAAATGCCTCAAAATCACAACAAAATAAAAAATGTTCTACAATTCAACATTTTGATGGACCATGCTGGTGGCTCAGATGGTAAAGAATCTGCCTGCAATGAAGGAGGACCAGGTTTGATCCCTGGGTTTGGAAGATCCCCTGGAGAAGAAAACAGCAACCCGCTCCAGTATTCTTGCTTTGAGAATTCCATGCATGGTGGAGCCTGGCGGGTTACGATCCATGGGGTCACAAAGAGTTGGACACTACTGAGCTACTAACACTGAGCCATACACATGGAGTTTGTTTACTTATGAAATCAGAAATATAAATTCGGGACCATAACTGTAGGCTATATATTCTAAAGTAGTACACAAAAACTTTAAATACATCTTAACATACAAAATAAAAAGAGAAAACTAAATACTATTTCATGAAAAAATCTCCCATTAACATGTCCTATGATATCCCTTTCCATGTCTTTGTCAACTCCCATAACTGGCCATTCTCAGTCTCTGAGCATCTGTGTCATTATGAGGCCCTCTTCTAATGATCAGATGCTGTCTCTACCATCTTTAGCTATGCTATCTCCAAATTAGTAGTTTGTTAGAAAATAATAAGGCTGGAAAACTAGCTTAATTTCACTTTTAAAAGACTATAATGAACCACATAATATGTTCATTTAATAGTAACACACTTTTATATCAATGCCTTGACATCCACTTTCAATATACTCACAGCACAGGAAATTAAAATGTTCATAAGAAAATAATAAGACTGGAAAATTAGCTTAATTTCATTTTTAAAAGACTATAATGAACTACATGATATGCTCATTTAATAGTAACACGCCTTTATATCAATGCCTTGGCATCTACTTTCAATATATTACAATACTGAAAATGAAAATGTTCACTAGTAATGCCACTGTAGGGCTTCCCTGATAGCTCAGTTGGTAAAGAATCTGCCTGCAACGCAGGAGACCCTGATTCGGTTCCTGAGTTGGGAAGATCCACCGGAGAAGGGATATGCTACCCACTCCAGTATTCTTGGGCTTCTCTTGTGGCTTAGCTGGTGAAGAATCTGCCTGCAATGAGGGAGACCTGGGTTCAATCCCTGGAGATCTGGGTTTGATTCCTGGGATGTGAAGAACCCCTGGAGAAGGGAAAGGCTACCCACTCCAGTATTCTGGCCTGGAGAATTCCATAGACTATATAGTCCATGGGGTCGCAAAGATTCAGACATGACCGAGTGACTTTCACTGACATATATTCCTTATAATGCTACTGTGAATACAGTTCTGCTAGGGTTTATGTTTAACGGTGTAACAATTCGTTCTTTTTAGAATGCACCAAGGATATGTGAAGATTTTCCATCAGCACCTGGTTAACAAAAGGGCCTAACCCCATGCCTTAAGTATGTGAAAGTCGCTCAGTCGTGTCCGACTCTTTGTGACCCCATGGACTGTATAGTCCATGGAATTCTTGCCAGAATACTGGAATGGGTAGCCTTTCCCTTCTCCAGGGGATCTTCCTGACCCAGGGATCAAACCCAGGTCTCCAGGGATCGAACCCAGGTCTCCCTCATTGCATCGCAGGCAGATTCTTACCAACTGAGCTATCAGGGCCTTAAATACAGATTATATTAGAAAGGTAAGCTTCAACATCCTCCTCCAAGCAGCTATCTCCAGCCTTGGACCTCTCAACACTGATGCTAAATGAGATAACTCAAGTACCACAGACTGGTTTATTTCTTCTCTTTTCAAAATGAAGCCTTCATAATTCTGATACATTTTATTTCTGATCTGATTGATTGATACATTGATTCCTTCTCATGGTTTATCCTATATAAAAATCTATTCTGTATTATTAATTTTCTTATTACAGCTATTCATGACTTTCTGAGCACCCACAGTGCCTTTAGAACAAACAGTACATGATATAAAAATATAGTGAAACAATTGAAGACATAAGAGCTGAAACAAAAATGCCAGATGAGAGGATGATTACATTTCCAAGAGGTAAATTTACTAGCATGCATGCACTTGCTTTTTATATTTCAATATTATGATCCCTGTTTCACCCCACTATCTTTGAAAGACACTTTTCAAAATAAAGAAGAAATACCTTGAATTAATCCATAATTTTTTTTCCTAAAATGATTTTAAAGCAGTTATTGTAAGGAAAAGTTGTGGTCCCAGGTGGTTGAATCTTTTCCCCTAAGCTATTCCATTCCAAATAATATCCATTACATATAATACTTCTAAGTGTAGAAAATAAATTTAAATTTCTCACAGGTACTGCTCCTATTTTCTCCTAACCTACTTAAAGTATGACTATGTTATCTTTATTTCCTTAAGTAAATAATTATAGCAGTCAGCAATATTCTTTTTAATTAAAAATTAACAATATTTTATTCTATTGTCAAAATGTTAGTTTATCTTTATAATATTCAGGTTCTTCATTATTAAAACTTTATGTGGAACCCTGGGTTATAATACATGTGAGGTATAAATTATGAGGTCTGTTAAGTTAAATATTTCTGGATAACAAAAACAATGTGTAAAGTTACTAATGAATTTTAAATATCTAGGTTGATTTGTGAAAGATTTTCTCTCACAGAAGTGATTTATAAAAATATGTGAAACTACTCCTATTTATTTTTTAGCCTCTATCTTTGCATAGAAGTTAAAAAACTAAGTGATGTTTTGGTAGAGGAACTGATATTATTTAAAATGTGTAACTTTGCAGAAATAATTATTCTTAAATAAGGAAACAGCTTGGGATTGTATTTCAGTGTTTAAAAAGTATTTTTGTTGTTGTTTGTTTCTATTTACTTTACATTTTACTTTGAAAATGTGACATCTTGCTCAACATTTCCTCATATGTCATTTTAAAGAGTGCTTAACCTGGAAACTCTGGAGGATAAAATTTTGGTAATGAAATAGGTTTGTGAAGTACATCCTCAAGTCTCCTCTGAGAAAATAACAGAAAGTATAATAATTCAGAGATTTCCTACAAAAATGATGTCTATTCAATATGAATATACTCAGGAGTTAGTGTAAATATATTTAGTTACAAGCCATTTTTTCTCTACCATAAATATCTAACTAATATCCCAGAGAAATTGTGCTTTATATAAAATTTATTATAAAATACTGTAGATCATACATTTTTCTATAAAAATAAAATATATAAAAATCACCTTTGCTAGTATAATATTGTCTACTTGAACACATGTTTTTTGCTGTTAAAAATACATTTTCTACTTTTAATTTTATGACTAATTACGATAACAATTTTATAAGAATTATACCAGATTTCTTTTCCTTTTCAAAGATGCCACACTCCAAAAAAATCCCTGTGAACTTACGTAGCTTAAATATTAGTAATCCTGCCCAATAAAGGTGAAAAATTAATTGACACAATTAACTAGTTAGTGGTAGAAGGAGAATTAGAATCCAGGTTCATAGCTGGTTGGTAGTAGAAAGGAAATTAGAAACCAGGTTATTTCATATACAGTCTTAAAACTAGTCAATTGTCCCAAGTTTTGGAGATACTCTAAAGAGAGCAAAAGAAAAATTGTTTATAACATTATAATTTAATTATTCACTCCATGTGTTTGTAATAGCAGCCTAACAGGGCACTAATTTATTAATAATAGCATCTATATATTGGCTAAAAATGTTTTAGCCTATGAATAATCCAGATTTCTGAGAATTATTGTGCTAAAAAACTGCCAAAGAAATCAGAGCCAAAGGAATCCCAATGTTGCATTACACAAATGGTTAAAAAGTATATTTTCAATCAATTTCAAGATAATTCCACAAAACCAGGTTAATATAACCTTTTTATCTTCATGATCAAGCAGATTTATAAGGAAAACAATAGTTGTCTCATAAAATTCTTAAAGGGTTAGAGGTAAAATATAGTTCAAACTGCATCAATTAATCAGGTACAGAGTTTTTATTTCATTTTATTAAAAAACTCTTGTCTATACATTTACTAAAAATTATTACAAAGCTGAATTAATATGATCATATTAAACATTGCTGCAGTTCTGACTTTTTCATTCTTTTCTGCTAAAACAACAATAAAAACACAGCCTTCCTTTGCTTCACTGCTCTATCTGTAATCCTGTGTTAATAACCTTCATAATTGTTCTCTAAATTTATTTATGACACATACCAGTAATATTTCTGTCAGTTTGTTTTACAGAATGGGGCCTTATCACATACACATTTTGTGACTTTTTTTCCTCACTCAACAATATCTGTTGAAAAATTTCCAAATTATCAGACATTTGCAATTCATTCTTTTTAATGGCAGCCTTTTATTCCATAGTGTGAATGTTGTAGATATTTCCCAAATCTTTTAATTTTAGGTTTTGATGTGTATATTTGGGCTCATGTGTTCCACTTGTGCTCCCACAAAAAATGTTACCATACTTGCCTTTTGTGATTGAGTGCTAATAGTTTTTTATTTCTGAGATATAGATTCCCAGGAGTATGATTGACAGGTCAAAATTGTTTACATCATTACATGGCTAACTGCCATAGACATTTTTAAACTGGGATTTTAAAAAATTTTCTTAACACACATTAGTATCAATTTATGAGAATGCTGACTTCCTCACATCTGTACCAATAACACTTCACTTTCTCCTAAACTGTCTATAAGTTAATACCTCAGTCTTTCTTTAATTTGTGTTTCCCTGGCTGGTTTTGCATTTGAATAGCTTTTCAAATGTTTGTTAGCTATTTGTATTTCCTCCTTTGTAAAATTCTTCTTTATTACCTCTGTATTCTGTATTTTATCTAATTTGTAAAAGATTTTTGGTTATCACTGAAATTCTCAGTATGTTGCAGGTACGTTCCCTCCAAATCCATTATCTATGAGATCTGTTAATGCTGTCATTTATCATACAAAATTATATACATTACATATTCTACATAGCTTCCAGACTTCATTTTGAATATCTCCTTTATCCTCCGATTTTAAAGGAGAATAGTAAATGTTCTTGCTTTATTTCACGACCATGTACATTTTTACTTACAATGGGATCTGTTGCTATAGTCTCTCTCTATTCCTAGAATCAATGGCAATATCAAATAGAACATTATATAGTAGCTTTATAGTATTACCTGCTAAAATAAAGACCCGATAGCTGTGGTTTCTCTTCAGTGAAAATCATTAAAAATTATTCTTATTAGGAACTTGAAAAAATATACTTGATTAAAAATGTTATGCTAAAATCTTTTGGAGAATTGTCATCTTTATGATGTTTCCTTTCTAAGATTACGGTCTCTCTTTCCATTTTTTAGTTATACTTTAGTCTTTTAAATGTTTTCTTTATTGGAGATGCTGTCATTTTTTAATTAAAATTATCTCTATTTGCTTTATTAATTTTTAAATTACTATAAATAAGTTTTCTATTTACATTTTTGAGTGCTAATTGCTAGACTATAGCAACATCTTGGGTCTTCAGGGATTTAGTCATATCACGACAAAAATAAATTTGTATCTTCTTCACCATTGTTTTGTTAATTATTTCACTTTCTTTTCTTACTGCTTTGCTAAAACTAAAAAATGATATCAGGTACCAGTGCTGAGAGGATAGCCCTATTTCAATTGCAATAATTAAATTTTTACTCTTGGGTATTTTATTTATTGTGTTTGTTTTTGTTGTTTTGCTTTGGTAAAGAGAACTCTATTGCCTTAAAGTATTTATCTACACACATTATCACTCTTTTTTTGTACATGTATACTGTTTATTTTTCATTTTTTACGGCCATTTAATTGGATACGGCAAAGCTGCCAGTGTAAGATTTTACATTTCAAAATTTTAAAACTTTTATTGAATATATATTGAAAGAATATCTGCATTATTTTTCAGATTCTTTCCACTGTAGGTTATCACAAGATATTAAACATAGTGTCTGTGATATACAGTGGGTCCTTGTTGTTTATCTGTTTGTATATGAGTGGGGTCACTTCAGTCGTCTTTGACTCTTTGTGACCCTATGGACTGTAGCCCACCAGGCTCCACTGTCCATGGGATTCTCCAAATAAGAATACTGGAGTGAGTTGCCATTTCCTCCTCCAAGGGATCTTCCTGACCCAGGAGTTGAACCCATGTCTCTTAAGTCTCTTGCAATGGTAGGAGGGTTCTTTACTACTAGCACCACCTGGGAAGCTCTATTTTACATATAGTAGCGTGTATACGTTAATCCCAAACTCCTAATTTATCCCTCACACACTCACTCTTAAACTCAATCAAATCAAATTTTCACCAGTAAAATTCTACCAAAATTTCTTTTGTCAAAGTGACAGATAATATTCCTATGTTAAATCTAATGGTCACTAGCCATTCTTCTTCTGTCCCTACTATTAATAATAATGTTTAGATGGGCTGATATCTTTTCTTTCATATACCTTCTTCTCTTTGTTTACTTCTCCTACAATTTCTTCTCAGTCTTCTTTCCTTCATTCCTCTTATTCTTTCCAACCTTTAGATGTTGGAGTAACCAAAGTCTCAGCACTCAATTCTATAATTACTCCCTTGGTGACCCTGTCCAAGCTTTTCATTCTAAATGTCATCCATTTGCAAAGCACTCCCAAATTTGTATCTCCTGCTCAGAGTTTTCTCCTAAGTCCCAGAAGAATAAATCCAATTGACTACGTGAATTATTATTTTGATAACAGACACTTTAAATTTCACCTATTCTATAGTTAATAAGTGGTGGCTTTCTTCAAAGTTTATGCACCTAACTGCTCTACTGCTCTGCTTTTTAGTTCTATTTACACACAGTCTTATAAAAGTAATGATAAACTTGGCCAGAGGTTTAATAGTAATAATAATAATAATAAATATGTATATTGACAAAATATCTTCTGTGATTTGTCTTTTCCAAATTAAGTATAATATTATTTCTTACAAAGTATAGATTAAATATTGTGGAAGCAAATACACTCATTTCTTGGTATGGAGTAAAAATATATAAACAAAAATAGTTAATAATGTATCACTATAGAGTTTTCATAACAAAACAATTTTAAAATCAGCATTTTAGTGTGTCATGGAAACCCAAAGAACGAGTGTGTGTGTGAGTGTGTTGTATGTGTGAATATGTGTGTGTATGTTCCATAAAAAAGAGCCATGAAATTTTGCATTCCTCACCTCATTTAATCCTTACAAGAATCCTATATGGTATATAACATAATTACTGTTTTATAAATGAGATAACTAAGATACACAAAAACTAAATAATTTGGTCAAGTTTTCACCCAGACAGACTGATTATAAGACCTATTCTTTTAAACATTGTATTGTTTTTTGGCAAAATATCTAACAATAAAAAAAATATTTAGGCAATATAAAAATGACTGCTTTCTTCTACATCTATTATTAGTACATATTATGATAATGACATTGATGATTTAGGAGGAATTTGTCCAAAGAGAAGTATGTTTTGGACATTTATTCAGCCAATGCTCATTGCTGTGCTCTAGTCACATTGTTTTATAGCAGACTGGATTAACTGTGCAAATAATGAAAATAACTCATAGTCTTGATTCAGTCTTAAAGTAGTCATATTTTTATTAATATGTATTTATCACAATAATCTTTACAAGCTATCAACAAGAAATCTATGTAAATTTATTTTTAAATATAATTTTCTCTAGAAAGTAGCTATATACAAAAATACTTATTTAAAGAATTGTGAACAAAGAAAAGATTTACTAAGATATTTCATCTATTGCCTCATCTAGTATAGAATCTGTACTAGTGACTCAATACTAAGTTACTAATTTATTCTTACATTTCATAAAATCAAATTAAATACCTTAGTTTTATGAGTAACAAAAGCTATGCTACTTATAGAACATATTTCCTTATTTCATTCTCAAATGCAATATTGAATGAATGTTAAATATATGCTAACTTTAATATGGATGCACAGGTGTTCTCTCTTTTTTAATTTCTGGTGACTCAAGGCTAGGTAGAAGAAAATCTTATATTTAAGTGGAACCACCAATATGAATAAAATAACTGTTAGTATAAAATCTACCAAGAATTGTTCAGTGGTTCTGTCTCTGAGAAGGAAGCTGCTTGGTCCTGAGAAGTGTCATTTGGAAGGGGTGGGTACACTTGCTCTGGGCAGCATTGCACAGGTATTGTTCCTCCCATGTCCTGGGACAGGATTCTGCTAAACCCCATCTAGGTCTAAAATAACATGGTATTAGCTGCTTCTTACTTTGGTTCTCATTTGAGAAGTTACTTATACACCCAAATATAAAATATATATTTAACTTATTAGAACTCCCTTGTAACATTACCAAACTTAACAAATACATTTATATAATCCCATGAAAATATTATTTTCAACTATTTTATGTACTAATGATCCACATAAACATTTATTTGAGAAAAAAATCAATTATAATAAGATAAATTTCTAAACAAGAAAGTTTAGGGAAAATATAATATCCACATTTGAAGAATAAAGAGATAAGGAGAATTAAAAACAAAAACTGAAATGCCTCATAGACACTAAAAAATATGAAAAATCAATAACTTTAATCACTATAGTGCACCCCATTTTCCTAAAACTACTTGTTTTTTCAGGATTTCTACTGTTTTTACTGAGTTGTAAAATTGGTATCCAAAATTTAATCATGATTTAGAGGTCTTAAAATATCCCTTAGTTGTTTGATGAATATGCCAATGCTTTGTCACTATTTTAAATTTGCATGCAACACACCAAAGCTTTTTTATTCATCATGCTTATTATTGTCATTAAAATTATATTATTAGGTAGAATCTAATTTGACTAAAAGACACTATTTCTCTTACAAATTGCTCATTTATTTTCACACATTGAAAACTAGTTGGCAGCACTTTTTAATGGTAACTTTTTCTAACACTTTTGTGAAAACTATATATTTAGTCTGATAGTCAATGATGATTTTTCATGCATATATCATGGTTTGCCTCTAAGTGATGATGTTAAAGACTTGTATGGATATCTGAATGTAATAAAATTTTGATTAAACACACTAAATTGTTTTTTTTATCAGATGAAATAATTTACGATAGACAGGCTTTGTGTTTGTTCACTGGGAGACTCTCCTCAACTGTTTTGTGTTCTCGAGTGAGCCAGGGAATGAATTAACGTGCTGTGTACAATCACGCTGACCACTGAAAGACAAATGCTGAGTGCGCTGAGAGGCCCCAACCTCTTCAGGACTAAAAGAATTTTCTGACTGCTACATTTCCAAAACATATAGCTGAAAGAGAGCAACATCATTTAAAGCTGCTTCTGAGATCAGTGGAAATCCATTTCCCCGCTTCCATCAAGAGCAGAAGACGGAGTCTACTTCTCAGAAGTTTGAGAAAAAAAAAAAGAACAAATTCAACTTTGCCTTAGGAAGTCTAAATTACTTACATGTAACCTCAGAGTCGTTCAGAGTTTCACAATAAAGCCTAGACAGTGCCCGCGGAACACTGACATGGTGGTATATGAAAAGAGAGCCTCTTCCGGGTGTATTCACCTCTGCATCTGTTGATATTATGTGGCCTTGAAGTCTCTAGAGTCTCCACGTACCTTTATTTCTTTTTGGTGTGTTTGGATCTCTGCCTGTTTACTACAGCACTCATGCTGTATGAAAAGAAGCCGGCTGGGATGTTTTATCTCTTGTTTGAGCTTGCTTCAATTAAATTAATGGACCCATTCAGCTCACTCTTTCCTCTTTCAGATGTACCCCTGATGAATACATTAAAAAGATCTTAAGTCTCAAGATGGTACATCATGGTATTAGCCAGGGCACTCATTTCCCTCTGCCTTCTTTTTCTGTAAATCAAATAATTAATGAGATCTCCACCTCAATAAAGCACTTCATCAATATTTTGTGGCAAAGGGAAAAAAATGCCCTCTTTGCGTGTAGTAGAGCTTTTATCTCCATCTGTGTAGGATTTTGTGGGCAAATGTACTAATATTGAAATGACAAAATATTGACTGATTTTTTGCAGTTTGTTCTTCAGAGCTCAGAAGGATTAGTTAAAGGCTTTATACACTGTTCAGCAGAGATGCAAGTGACAAGCTTGTCAATATACTGTGGATGTATTGTTACAACTCAATATATAAGTTGTAAACATCAAGTGGGACAATTAATTTTGGCAGAGTTTAATGTCACTACAGAGGTTGCATAGGTCAAGAGGGAAAGCACACATTAATTCATCATTTTGTAATGTGAAGAGTTATCTATACTTAGCTATATTTAATTTCTTTATTTTCCTTACATTTTAAGATATTGTACCTTTTAACAAAAAGTCAACTATTTTCTACTTTAGAGTTTCAATTAAAAATGACACTAAACACGTTAAGTGACTATAGCAGTTGTCGATGTTGTCATTTAGCCACCAAGTCCCATCTGACTCCTCATGACCTGATAGACTGCAGCATGCCAGGCCACACTGTGACCATAGTGGCTCCACTTAACTTGCTACAGAAGGTCCTTTTTTTTAATAGATTATTGAAGTGAAGTATAAAATTAGAGGAGTAAAATGTTCAATTTGCTTTATGCAACACTCTCCAGCTAGGTTGGCAGCCATTTCTCATTTCTGTGAAGAAGGCTACACCATAAAAGTTCTGGATCTTTCTCTTTCTCATTGATTTATATGGCTAGAATCTTAATCAAAGACAAAGGTTTGCTTTCCTGAAGTCTTTAGATTCACTTTGGAATGCATATCAATAAGCCATATTTGATGTTTCCTTGGGCATCTAATATCAATTCATATGGGTCGTGGTCTGAATGGGAATTGAGTCTGGAAAGAAGGCAAGAGAGAAAAGAGACGATAGACACAGAAGTAGACGTAGAGACAGAGATGAGAGAGAGGAATCTGATTCCCACTGCCAGAAATTCGGTTTACTTAGTCCATCTAAATCACTATCAGTCCAAACACAGCTTGGTAAACTACCAAGCAAAGGAATGATGTGGCCCTTATCTTTGTAGATTATGGATTCAAACAACCAAATTTAAAGCAACAGGAAGCCTAAAGCATAAATACAGGCATATGAACAGGGTGGGGCAAGCAATTAGAGAAAGTTAAAAGGCTTGTTGTCTTTATTAAAATAACTGGATACATTTAGAGGACAACTGAGAAAGACTCAAGAAGAAAGGGAAATTTGGTGGAGGAAAAAGCATGCTCCTCTGAAGACTTACAAAGTATAAGAGCTGTCTTCAAGAAAACTAAGTTGAAAAATAAATAACTAGACATTGTGGTCAAAGAAATAGCCACTAATGATTGAGTCATGAATCCAGTATTGATATGTAGTATGTAATTAAACTTTGTCTCAAAGGCATCATAATTGAAATAATACTTACATGTCTACATCCAGGTAATTGAGGCAAGATTAATATTTTAAATATTCCAGAATGCACACAGTGTCCAGCAAATGAAGTGGATACCCAAATACAAGTCATGCACTGTACTGGATTTTCCTCAGTCTGCTTAATATTTATGGATATGTACAATTCAAGTCCCAAATGATTTGACAAAAAGAGTAGAGAGGAAAGGTAAAATAGAAAACTTACAATGGATGCTAGAAAAAGTTGAAATTTACATGCTATAAACTTAAGAATATATTGATAGATTTAATGAACATAAATTGAAACAGCATAGAATCCAATTTATGATTCACTCTTCAAATAAAAATGTCAATTTAAGGTTAAACTACAATAAACTGATTTATTTTATTATTTTGGGGATCAAGACCATCCACAAGAAATGCAAAAGGGCAAAATGGTTGTGTGAGGAGGCCTTACAAACAGCTGTGAATAGAAGAGAAGTGAAAGGCAAAGCAGAAAAGGAAAGATGTACCTATTTGAATGCAGAGTCCCAAAGAATAGCAAGGCGAGATAACAAAGCCTTCCTCAGCGATCAATGCAAATAAATAGAGGAAAACAATAGAATGGGAAAGTCTGGAGATCTCTTCAAGAAAATTAGAGATACCAAGGGAACATTTCATGCAAAGATGGGCACAATAAAGGACAGAAACGGTATAGACCTAACAGAAGCAAAAGATATTATGAAGAGGTGGCAAGAATACACACACTACACAAACAAAATCTTCAAGACCCAGATAATGACAATAGTATGATCACCAACCTAGAGCCAGACATCCTGGAATCTGAAGTCAAGTAGGCCTTAGGAAGTGTCACTGCCAATGAAGCTAGTGGAGGTGATGGAATTCCAGTTGACCTATTTCAAATCCTAAAAGATGATGCTGTGAAAGGGCTGCACTCAATATGCTAGCAAATTTGGAAAACTCGACAGTGGCCACAGGACTGGAAAAGGTCAGTTTTCATTCCAATACCAAAGAAAGGCAATGCCAAAGAATGCTCAAACTACCGCACAATTGCACTCATCTCACACGCTAGTGAAGTAATGCTCAAAATTCTCCAAGTCAGTCTTCAACAGTATGTGAACCATGAACTTCCAGATGTTCAAGCTCATTTTAGAAAAGGTAGAGGAACCAGAGATCAAATTGCCAACATCCGTTGGATCATCAAAAAAGCAAGAGAGTTCCAGAAAAACATCTACTTCTGCTTTATTGACTATGCCAAAGCCTTTGACTGTGTGGATCACAACAAACTGGAAAATTCTTCAAGAGATGGGAATACCAGACCACCTGACCTGCCTCCTGAAAAATCTGTATGCAGGTCAAGAAGCAACAGTTAGAACTGGACATGGAACAACAGAATGGTTCCAAATAGGAAAAGGAGTACATCAAGGCTGTATATTATCACCCTGCTTATTTGACGTATGTGCAGAGTACATCATGAGAAACGCTGGACTGGAAGAAGCACAAGCTGGAATCAAGATTGCTGGAAGAATTATCAATAACCTCAGATATGCAGATGACACCACCCTCATGGCAGAAAGCAAAGAAGAACCAAAGAGCCTCTTGATAAAAGTGAAAGAGGAAAGTGAAAAAGTTGACTTAAAACTCAACATTCAGAAAACTAAGATCATGGCATCTCATCCCATCACTTTATGGCTAATAGATGGGGAAACAATAGAAACAGTGACAGACTTTATTTTGGGGGGTCCAAAATCACTGCAGATGGTGACTGAAGCCATGAAATTAAGACAGTTGCTCCATGGAAGAAAAGCTATGACCAACCTAGACAACATATTAAAAAGCAGAGACCTTTGCCAACAAAGGTCCATCTAGTCAAAGCTATGGTTTTTCCAATTGTCCTGTATGGATGTGAGAGTTGGAGTATAAAGAAAGCTTAACACCAAAGAACTGATCCTTTTGAACTGTGGTGTTTGAGAAGACTCTTGAGAGTCCCTTGGACTGCAAACAGATCCAACCAGTCAATCCTAAAGGAAATCAGTCCTGAATATTCATTGGAAGCACTGATGCTGAAGCTGAAAGTCCAATACTTTGGCCGCCTGATTCGAAGAACTGACTCATTTGAAAAGACCCTGATGCTGGGAAATATTTAAGGCAGGAGGATAAGGGGATGACAGAGGATGAGATGGTTGGATGGCATCACTGACTCAATGGACGTGAGTTTGAGTAAACTCCAGGAGTTGGCAATGGACAGGAAGGCCTGGTATGCTGCAGTCCATGGGGTCACAATGAATCAGACAAGACTGAGGGACTGAACTGAACTGCAACTGATCTATAAATGGTAAAAATAAATAGGAGAAGGAAATGGCAACCCACTCCAGTATTCTTGCCTGGAGAATCCTGGGGACAGAGGAGCCTGGGGGGCTGCTGTCCATAGCGTCTCAGAGTCGGACACGACTGAAGCGATTTAGCATGCATGCGTGCATTGGAGAAGGAAATGGCAACCCGCTCCAGTATTCTTGCCTGGAGAATCCCAGGCACAGAGGAGCATGGTGGGCTGCCATCTATCCGTCTGTCTGCACAGAGTTGGACACAACTGAAGTGACTTAGCAGCAGCAAAAATAAATAGGAACAAACAGAAATAAGCAGGAAAAGTATAAATGGTGTCTATAACTGACAGCTGCCTTAGAATTAAGATCAAATTATTAAACATAAAAGAAGGACAAATGGTAAGATACAAGAGGATGCTGTAACAGTCATGAATTTTATGCATATATCAATAAAATATATAAATATCTAAAAGTGCTAGATATGAAAAGAAACTAAAAAAATCATAAATGTAGAAGTCTTAGAATATTTCACTGAGCATTAATTGATTTCAAAATTAAGTATAAATGGAGATTATCTGGAAATATAATAAAATTTGATTTAACAAGTATATAAAATATATTTTGTATCCCCATAATAATAGCCTCATGGAAAAATATAGGAAATGTGACCATGTATTAACCTAAAAGAAATATATTGATAAATTTTCAAGGGCAAATATGTTTGCATTTTTGTACTACCATATAATAGAACTTGAATCCCAAAGTCACTATCAAAACATTTTTTTTAATTACTCAAAAATCTTCTAAAACAGTGGAAAATAAAAATGAAAATAATAACAGTTAAGGCTTTGGGGTCAAAATTGTAAAAAATATATATTTAAACAATACTGCATCTTACCCAATTAGTATATGCCCACAGATCCTATTGTTTTAATTATTTAAGATTTTTACATAAATATTTATAAATATTAAGCAAACAAAAACTGCTTACAACTTATGTGTAAAGTACAAGGCTAGCAATACAGGAACATGCATCAATTTAAGGGAGAAAATTACTTTACATGTGTATTCTCTTGTGTAAACTTCCCTGATTCTTAATCTAGTTTCTTCTCCTTTTCTCTCCATTAACCATTATTATTAAATCTTTTGTTTATCATTCTCTGACTTCTGAATATTTTTAACTGCATAGATTGGTATTTTAAATGATATATTTTGTGGTGTATATATTAAACATTGTATAAACGGATTCATATAAAATCCATGACTTGCTCTTTTCACTTTTCATCATTCTCTGGCTGAATTTAGCTAAAGTGAATTCATCTTTGCCACTGCACAATAATGTGTCCTGGAGGTGATCTACTTATTTTTCTATTGACAGTAATTTGGGTAGTGTCCAGATACTTGTATTTGCAGGAGTGCCACTATAGACAAATCCCCGTACAAATTTCCTAGTACACATTAAAAAAAAAAAAAAAAAATTCTACTAAGGTACTATCTAAGAATTCTGGTTAGAGAGAAGATAGTGTTTAATTCGATTTGCTGGGATTTTTTAAAGTGCTTAATGACATTAGAGTTGCCCTTTCCAAAAAGAAACGATTGTATTTAAATATCACTAAGTAAGATTCTGTACTTCGTGTTTCCACAACTGATATACTTCCACAAGTCTCAAATATTCTGTCTTATGCATTAAAATAATACTTTTTTTTTCTATTTATAAAAAAACCCATGGTGGATTCATGTTGATGTATGGCAAAACCAATACAATATTGTAAAGTAATTAGCCTCCAATTAAAATAAATAAATTTAAATTTAAAAAAATAAAAAAATAAAAAATAAAAATACACTCAAAATAGAAAATTGAAATCTAAAGTACAAGAATAAAATCAAAAATATTGACGCACATATGTCTATATATACACATTTGCATATGTGTGCACATAAATAAAACTAATATGTATTAATCACTGGAAATATAATGACTGAGTCAAACTCTTTTAGTGGCAAACTCTTCTGGCAGCTGTGCTTTATCTGCAGCTGACATTTGTATCCAAAGGTGTTTTATAGTTAGAAAACTTCATTGCTAAAAGTTGACTCTAAAGATTTGGCAAAGCTTGAAGGCAAACCTCATTAGCTTCAATATTATTAAAGTCATTTGTGCTGTAAGTAAAATTTGCCCTCAAACTTGATCAAATTTACAAAGCAAATATGTTCATCTTTTGCTACCTAGGTCAGCTCAAAGTCAATGTAATCTTTTATGCCGTAGAAGGCTAAATGACTCATTTTTAAAGCAAAAGAGAAATACTGTCTCTATTAGGATGTCAAAAGGCAGCTTATCTGATATATTAATAAACAAAGCCAAATGGTCCTCTCCTACATATTTACCCATCCTAGAAGCAATCACTCAGCTGAATTTATTATAACTGCCAAGGCTTAGTTAAGAAGACATTTAATTATGAAGCACATAATTATCACAATGTTTGCTTAAATGGGATAATGAAATATATCTTGCATAAATATTACTATACATATGGACAGCTGTAGCAGAGAAGAATGAAATTAGGCTATCAAAATATTCTGTAATTAGATTAAAAGGCTTGGAATATCTTAATAAACAAAGATTCACAAGGACTAACTTTTTAGAAATAAATCACTGATAAAACATGGGCAATGAAGAAATGGCCATGATGGAAGACACCCAGAGTCCCTGGAATCACTCGGCTCTGTATTGTAAACTGAACTTTATTTAAAAACCCTCTTGTTGTGAGATGTCATGGACTCACTTTTCCTGGATCCTCTCCTCTTAGTACTTCTGTGTCCTGAAATAATTCCATAATCATAAACGGACTCAGAACTCTGTGAAGAAAAGGTGACCTCACAGCCCTGAGTTTCCTGGGTTTTCTTTCCATCACCATAGATACTCAACTGGGCAGCAAAGAGGCCCACAATGTGGAGGCACTAAAATGTGTAGACAAAAACAGAGAAACAAAAAACCCTGCTCTGTTTGGTAAAAAGGCCAGGAAAGAGACAGCCAATCAGAAACCTAGCTAGAAGAAACATTCCATGATCCTCACCAAGGGTGCAAAGGGTCCCACTGGCCACAGCAGCAGAGCAAGGGCAGAGACCCAACCCTTACCACCAAACCTGCACCATTGACAGACCTGGTCTGGTGCAGCAGCAGAACCAGAACAGGAACCCAGGGCATATCCAGGGCATTGCTGCCTCATCGACCCCAGCAGCACCACCCAAAGATAAATCCCTGCCCCACATTTGAAGCATTACCAGGTTTAACATGTAGGAACTCACATAGGCAGCCCTCCATCTTTGATTTTAATGGCATTAAACTTCTTGAGATTTTTATTTTTCAAAATAAAGTTGTGTATAATTAGGTGACATTTGAGCTTTCCTGGTAGCTCAGTGGGAAAGAATCTGCCTATAATGCAGGAGTCACAGGAGATGCAGGGTTCAATTCTTGGGTCAGGAAGATCCCCAGGAGGAGGAAATGGCAACCCACTCCAGAATTCTTTCCCGGAGAATCCCATGGACAGAAGAGCCTGGTGGGCTACAGTCCATGGGGTCGGAAAGAGTCAGATACAACTGAAGTGACTGAGCATGCAGGCAACACTTAATTCTAACAATGAGTTCATAGTCTTTAAGACAAAAGAAAATGTTTACATAGAAAAATTGTTTAAAGTACAAAACAATGAAATTAGATCTAAAAATCATAGTATTTTAAATATCACTTAAAATCAAGACAATGTTATTTTAGGAAAACGTGATGCATGAGAGCATTTAAACTCTTACTCAGTCCTCGGAGACAAAGAAAGGGAGAAACTTGGATCTCCCATTCTGAAAGTGAAAAAGTGAAGTCACTCAGTTGTGTCCGACTCTTTGTGACCCCATGAACTGTAGCCTACCAGGATTCTCCATCCATGGGATTTTCCAGGCAAGAATACTGGTTGCTATTTCCTTCTCCAGGGGATCTTTCTGACCCAGGGATTGAACCTGGGTCTCCCGCATTGTAGGCAGACGCTTTTACCAGGGAAGTCCAAATATAAAGTGAGTGAAAGTGAAGTAGAGAAGAAAGGCTTCCCTGATCGGGAATTGAACCCCGGGCTGCTGTGGGGAGAGCACCGAATCCTAACCACTAGACCACCAGACAGCACCATTCTCAAAGCACCCACAACTTAGTCAAGAAAGGCCAAATAGTAAGGGGAAAGATCCATGTGACACATGGACATGAATTTCATTCAGCCTCAGGGAAATAAGGAAGCCAAGAGGACATATACATGTGTGTTTTCAACCAACAGTACAGCCATTAATTTGAGCAAACAGAAATAATCCACCTTCACTAGGTTATTTCTCAAATTAATACAGAGGTATAAAGAACTGTGTTAGCATCAAGATAGAAGGAAAAAGTCATGCTCTTAAAAGAGAAAAGACAGAGTCACTATGAATGTGTAGTTTGTACACAAAAGACCTTGATGAAAGAACATGGCGGTTGGGGGTGGGGGGCGGTGAAATTTAGCACATAATCCATGATACCTTCTGCCTGGATACAGGACTGCACTTACTCTCGCAATATCACTGTTCGCCAAACCATGCCCTTGCTGAGCTGCATCTTCCAAGGGAAACATTTTTTTTCTTTCCTTGTCATCATTGCATAGGCTGGTGATAGACCTGAGGGAAATGATACAAAACAAACACTCAGAACATGATAATAAAATAAAATAAGAACCATTTTCAAAAAGGTGTTTTGGTCATGGCCTTGAAAGAAATTAGAGTCATGAAGATAAATATCAGAGGTGCTCAGTCACATCTTGTCTAAGATGCCAGAGAAAGCTTTGGGTACTCTCTCAGAGTCTTTTCAGTCTTAACTCCTCCTGTGGATGTTCTGATCCTAATGCTATTAACTATTATATTCATTAAACATCTTTTATTCTGACAAAATGTTTCACAAAGTACCATTTTGAGTCTGTTTTATCTGCGCCTGAACGGAACATTCAAATCATTCTTCTGACCTGATTTTCTATGGATTAAAATTTCTTGGCTGTTTGAACAAAATTATAAGTGTGGGCTTTTGCTGTGCTAAAAAAACAGAGCTTCAAAATGAAAAGATTCCAGAAGACTAATTACCATGAGAAAGATTACAGAGCTTCTCACGGAAAAAAAAAATATCATAAAAGTAGGAATGCTGGACAAGAGTTTTTAAAAGAGGGGTATAAGGGTATACAATGGAATTTTGACCCAGAAAAATCTTGGAAAATGAGGTTTTTGGTTTTTTTTTTTTTTTTAACCAGATGCTCTGAGAAGTTGGGATATGGACAAGTGGAAAAGATTTCTTAATGTTGTTTTGTTATTATTTGAATCCCCTTGGAAGACTTGGATATAGAATTGTAATACTTATTTTTAAATATTTTTTGCAGAAATCTTTTTATTGAGGTATAACTCACAAAATGTAGATTCTGAGTACAGATTAATGAGTTTTGACAAAGGTATACTCCCGTATAACCTCTGGCAAAATCAAAATATAGGAAACTTCCATTTATCCTAGAATGGTCAAGATTTTTACCTTAATTTATATTGGCTCTGGAATTCCAGACTATGACTCTTATCTCACAAAGCTCTGTATTATGTTAGAGGTAAATTTTCCATGTAAGAAAAGAATTGAAATAGGCCTTTAATAGAAAAGTTAACCAAACATGCAATTCAATCAGTATGTTCATCTTCTTCCAAAGATTTATGTCTTCCTGTTTCTATCTTCCATGGGTTACTCTCTAGTATCTAAAAAGAGTTTTTTTTTTTTTTTAAAGATATTTGTTCAAACTTTATAATTGCCATTCAGTCAGTTCAGTCGCTCAGTCATGTTGGACTCTTTGCGATCCCATGAATCACAGCATGCCAGGCCTCCCTTTCCATCACCAACACCTGGAGTTCATCCAAACTCATGTGCATCGAGTTGGTGATGGCATTCTGCCATCTCATCCTCTGTCGTCCCCTTCTCCTCCTGCCCCCAATCCCTCCCAGCATCAGGGTCTTTTCCAATGAGTCAACTCTTTGCATGAGGTGGCCAAAGTATTGGAGTTTCAGCCTCAACAGAACACCCAGGACTGGTCTCCTTTAGGATGGACTGGTTGGATCTCCTTGCAGTCCAAGGGACTCTTAAGAGTCTTCTCCAACACCACAGTTCAAAAGCATCAATTCTTCGGTGCTCAGCTTTCTTCACAGTCCAACTCTCACATCCATACATGACCACTGGAAAAACCATAGCCTTGACTAGACGGACCTATGTTGGCAAAGTAATGTCTCTGCTTTTGAATATGCTATCTAGGTTGGTCGTAACTTTCCTTATAAGGTGTAAGTGTTTTTTAATTTCATGGCTGCAATCACCATCTGCAGTGATTTTGGAGCCCCCCAAAAGAAAATCTATTGCTGCTTCCACTTTTTCTCCTTCTGTTTGGCATGAACAGATGGGATCAGATGACATGATCTTAACATTTTTAATGTTGAGTTTCAGGTCAGCTTTTGCACTCTCCTCTTTCACCCCCATTCAAGAGATTCTTTAAGTTCCTCTTCATTTTCTGCCTTTAGAGTAGTATAACCTACATATCTGAGGTGGTTGTATTTCTCCTGGCAATCTTGATTCCAGCTAGTGATTCATCCTGCTAGCATTTCACATGATGTACCATGCATAGAAGTTAAATAAGCAGGGTGACAATATACATATATAGCCTTGTTTTACAATTTTGAACCACTCAGTTATTCCATATCTGGTTCTAACTGTTGCTTTATTGACCCACATACAGGTTTCTCAGGAGACAGGTAAGGTGACCTGGTACTCCCATTTCTTTAAGAAATTCTCACAGTTTATTGTGACCCACATAGTCAAAAGTTTTAGCATAGTCAGTAAAGCAGATATTTGTATGGAATTCTCTTGCTTTCTCCATGATCCAACAAATGTTAGCAATTTGATCTCTGGTTCCCCTGCCTCTTTGAAGCCCAGCTTGTACATCTGGAAGTTCTCAGTTCATGTACTGCTTAAGCCTAGTTTGAAGGATTTTGAGAAAAACTTTGCTAACATGTGAAATGAGCACAATCGTACTGTAGTTTGGACATTCTTTGGCATTGCTCTTCTTTGGTATTGGAATGAAAAGTGACCTTTTCCAGCCCTGTGGCCACTGCTGAGTTTTCCAAATTTGCTGACATACTGAATGCAGTGCTTTAACAGCTTCATTTTTAAGATTTTTAAATGGCTCAGCTAGACTTCACACTCCAGAATGTCTGGCTCTAGGTGAGTAAACACATCATTGTGGTTATCTGGATCATTAAGACCTTTCTTCTATAGTTCTTCTATATATTCTTGCCGCCTTTCTTAATGTCTTCTGCTTCTGTTAGGTCCTTACATTTCTGTCTTTTATCATTCCCATCATTGCTAGAGTCCAGCTCCAGCAGCCAGGGATTCAACCTGAAGGGGTGAGTGGTGTCGGCAAGAAACGAGACAGCCTCTCAGTTTTCTTGGATTGCCTATTTATCTCAAGTTTAAGATTTTCTTTTATATTTTTACAAAAACATTAGGTCAGAGGTTTGACATTTTCAGTTCTCCCTCACATAGATTTATTATCTCCATAAATCATTGTTGCCCTTCAAACAATGATTCAAACAATGAGTTCCTGCTTCAGTGATTCTCTCGGAATCAGCTTTACTATCTATTCTACTTCCTCTTACATGTCCTATCATTAACTTGTGATTACACTGTAACTCATGCTACATTCCTCAGTTTATTTCTTTCTAAATCCTGTTTGCTCTAACATCCTGAGCTTACTATCTCTTAAAAAGGCTTCTAGCTATAGTATCTCTAAAATTCCTAACCTCTATAAGCTGTAGTAAAATATGCTAACATTACAACATTCCTTAAATCTTCAACTTCTAACTATTTTAATTATTTATAAGCCCTAAATTCAGTAAACTCCTTTGCCATAAACATTTTCCTCACAAATAAGCTTCAGATAGCAATCCCTCCCATGGCCTCAAGCTGCAGCCTATGTGCTCATCCTGGAACATTCTTTTGTAAAAGTTCTTGAACAAATGTCAATGACTAACTTTATGAATTATTTTCTGAGCACAGCTGCAGAAGGCTTTGCTCCTTCTCATGCTCTTCTCAAGAATAAGCACCTTAATATTCCTTTTCAGTCAACTCAGCCGAGGAGAAGAAAAAACAAGTCAGAATCACAAGGCCTAGCTCCTTCATCCCGGGTCCATGCCTGCAGAACAAAGAGAGGGAGTTGGGGCCATGCCTCCATTTTGTCAGTAATGCCTAACACAGTTCCTGACACGTCATTTCATAAAATGTTTCCTTGATATCTCCAATTTTCTTAAAGGAATCTATAGGCTTTCCTATTCTATTGTTTTCCTTTATCCCTGGACTTTATGGAGATCAAACCAATCAATTCTGAAAGAAATCAACCCTGAATGTTTATTGAAAGGACTGTTGCTGAAGTTGAAGCTCCAGTACTTTGACCATCTGATACAAAGAGCTGAGTTATTGGAAAAGACTGATTCTGGGAAAGGTTGAAGACAAAAGGAGAGGAGGTGGCAGAGAATGAGATGGTTAGATAGCATCTCTGATTCAACAGTCATTAATTTGAGCAAACTCCAGGAGATAGTGAAAGACAGAGGAGCCTGGCATGCTGCAGTCCCTGGAGTCAAAAGAGTCAGACACAATATAGCAACTGAACAACATCAGCAAAATATGAAGGCACCTAATTGAGAAAATTCATGAGAATATGCTGTATAATTTTCAATTAGAAATTGAAAATCTCTAACCTATCGTCCACTGAGTCCCATTTTTCCTAAGAAAGGTAAATATCAGTTATAGTCAGTCTAATTCAAGGCATTTTACTCATTTTTCATGGATGATCCTAGAGCTATGGAAATAGACTTTCACTGAGAAAAAAACAGATTATGTAGCCTTTACAACTATAGGTCACACTGTCACCTTGTACAAGATTTAAAAAAAGTACGAAGACACATTTCTATAAATTAAAAAAAAAAAAAAAACTTTGATTGTAAAATGTTACTAGAGTGGTTAAAGGAGCAGGTATTTTGAAATATGTGGACAAGTGAAAGTTTGCACTTATAGCACTAGAATATTCATTATTTACTCAAATTCCCAAAGACCTCTGTTTCTCTGCTAGACAACCTGACCACCCAGGAAAAGTATGCTTCATAAAGGAAAATTTCTGGGACTCTTATATAATATTTACAACTGCATTTCAAAATGAAATTACTGTTGCAAGTTATTTATATGTTAAGGATTTGTAACAGGTTAGCTACAGTAATGAGCACTGTTCTGAGAACTAAAACAAGAGAAAAATTAAAAAAAAAAAAAACACTAAAAAATTTAGGCAAGAAAGAGAATTGGATGGCCAATTATTTTAATGGAGCTTAGAAGTGGCCAGTAGCAAGGGAACACTTAAATATAAAATATTATTAAAGTCAGTTAGAGAGGGTGAAAAGAAAGTTGCTCTCACAGAGACTCTTATAGAATGAAATATCAGTGAGAATCATTCATTTGAAATGTCCAAGTTCTCAGGGACCCATAATGAATGTAGACCCAACTCACTCTCCTTATACCAGATGTCAACAATCAAGGTTTTAATAGACAAGAATAAATGCTGATGCTCAAAATCAACGAAATAACAAGCTCAGGACCATTTTGAGTTAGGAACTGCATCCCTGATTTGTTTGTTTTTTACTGGGGGACAGAATTTATCACAAAAGAATTATTTTAGTTAATGGGATGATAATCTCATACTGTTCTAAGAAACCCCCAGATCATATAAGAATGACTGAATTACAAATTGGGACTTCCTAGAAATTTTGTGGGTTAGAACATAGAAGTCCCTGTTTTATCTGTTATAAAAAGAAATATGATTAGTAGCCAATTTCATTCATGATAAAAGAAAATCCTATTGCATTCTTTTTACCTTCTCTTGCAGAAGAATCAGTTCTAATGAATTTAGAAAGCATTATATCTGGTTTCAGATATGTTTCCTGCTCTAAGAATTCAAATTCCCTAATGTATGTTTTGGTTGGATTATGCCATGATAAAACCCAGCAAGATGAATTGTACAATTTCTCCATCCACATCTGGGAGGAACCCAACTCCATCCTGGAGGAGGAGGAAGAAAATGGGGATGAGGGAGTAGGGAAGTAAGAGTGAACATCCTGGCTTCGAGGACTTTTGGATGGCAAAAATGCAAATGGCTCTGTGGATTGTAGCAGACAAGAGTTATTTAAAAGAGACAGAAAATAAGCATTATAGAATTCTTTCCTATTAAAAAATATTAAAGATCAGCTCTTTAAAGAAAATAAGAAGGTAAGAGAATGGTATGAGAGTTAAAAAGTAGGACAATAATGAAAAGAAAACATTAAAGTTAGGAGTTTGAGGAAGAATTTATCATGAGGTGGTAATAAAGAGATAATTTCTTTTGTAATTATCAAATGAAAAGAAAATATTTTGATATTATGTTGTATAATGTTTACAACTGTACACTGTAAAATTTAAATTATTTTTCTGGATACTGAACTAGCAGTTATTTTGAATGCAACACTGATCTAACACAGTCCAGATGACAGTTTACTTTTATCTGAATTACATTAAAACCATTTTACTAATTTTTTCAAAAAATATACATCCATGCTAATCATTGGACTACTTGCAGGGGATATGGTGACAGTCAATTCCTGCCCATCAAAAAATGATTTGATATTTCAGTTCAGTTCAGTCACTCAGTCATGTCTGACTCTTTGCAACCCCATGGACTGCAGCACGCTAGGCCTCCCTGTCCATCACCAACTCCCAAGTTTACTCAAACACATATCCATCGAGTCAGTGATGCTATCCAACCATCTCATCCTCTGTTGTCCCCTTCTCCTCCTGCCTTCGATCATTCCCAGCATCAAGGTCTTTTCAAATAAGTCAGTTATTCACATCAGGTGGTCAAAGAATTGGAGTTTCAACTTCATCATCAGTCCTTCCAATGCATATTCAGGACTGATTTCATTTAGGATTGACTGGTTGGATCTCCTTGCTGTCCAAGGGATTCTCAAGAGTCTTCTACAACACCAGTGTTCAAAAGCATCAATTCTTCAGTGCTCAGCTTTCTTTATAGTCCAACTCTCACATCCATACATGACCACAGGAAAAACCACAGCTTTGACTAGACGGACTGTTGTTGGCAAAGTAATGTCTCTGCTTTGTAATATGCTGTCTAGGGTGGTCATAACTTTCCTTCCATGGACTAAGTGTCTTTTAATTTCATGGCTTCAGTCACCATCTGCAGTGATTTTGGAGCCCCCAAAAATAAAGTCTCTCACTCTTTTCATTGTTTCCCCATCTATTTGCCAAGAAGTGGGACCAGGTGCCATGATCTTCGTTTTCTGAATGTTGAGCTTTAAGCCAACTTTTTCACTCTCCTCTTTCACTTTCATCAAGGGGCTCTTCAGTTCTTCTTCACTTTCTGCCATTAGGGTGGTGTCATCTGCATATTTGAGGTTATTGATATTTCTCCCTGCAATCTTGATTCCAGCTTGTGCTTCATCCAGCCCAGCATTTCACATGATGTACTCTGCATATAAGTTAAATAAGCAGGGTGATAATATGCAGCTTTCACATACTCCTTTCCCTATTTGGAATGGATATATTAACAAATTGTTTTCAACTATCATTTACAGACCATGGTGACATAAATAGTGTAGTTCTCACGACAGTTAGATTTTTCATTTTAAATTAATAAATTGTAAACCAACCTCCATTTCCATGAGACTATTTATTTATTTTGATATTATTGGGAACTTATAATATCTTCACAAGATTAATTGCTAAGTTTGTCATGTAAGATTATATAGAAGCATAAAACTTTATTCTATAAGGAGTAGTATAATAAAAGTACCATGTTTCATATGCTTACTATAGGCAGTAATTCCAAGTTGCTTTAATTAAACTTTTCATTTAATAAAAATATAAACATTGTGAATCTATAAGGTAAATATTATTACTGTACCCATTTCATACAAGAAGAAATTATACTTCAGAATTATATTAATTTTTCTGCATTCCACAATAACACATGTTCTAAATTTTATTCATTTTTGCAATGCTACCTAACAAGCCACATACTACTTCAATCACCTTATTTTCCTGCACAAAATCCAGTTTTAAATAATGTTGATGGGCAGTTAAAATGTGAATTTAAAACATGTTGTTGACAGACCTTCAAAATTGTGATGATTTTCCTATTTACTTAAGCAAGAAAAATCTGTTGAAAAATCACTCAGATGAATCATCAAAATATGCTAATAAACCCATTGGCTGATAATCTTTAGGCCAGTCTTCTCATTTGTTTTTGATACAAAGTCTAGCCTTTTGATTTAAAAAAAAATGCCATATAGCATATAAAATGCTTGATATTCAAGGTTCTTTGCTCATAATGGTGACAATTGACATAGTTACACAAAGAAAGTTTCTGAAAGAAAAGGATATTTAACCTAAAATGATCTGTTAGATGATGAGTGGAGAGCAGTGGCTGCACGGCACTGGAGCAGCCGTGAAGAGATACCCCATGTCCAAGGTAAGAGAAACCCAAGTAAGATGGTAGGCGCTGAGAGAGGGCATCAGAGGGCAGACAGACTGAAACCACAATCACAGAAAATTAACCAATCTAATTAGATGGACCACAACCATGTCTAACTCAATGAAACTAAGCCATGCCATGTTGGGCCACCCAAGATGGATGGGTCATGGTGGACAGTTCTGACAAAACGTGGTCCACTGGAGAAGGGAATGGCAAACCACTTCCGTATTCTTGCCTTGAGAACCCCATGAACAGACAAAGAGATATGTATGAAAAGACAAAAAGGACACTGAAAGATGAACTCCCCAGGTCGGTAGGTGCCCAATATGTTACTGGAGATAAGTGGAGAAAGAACTCCAGAAAGAATGAAGAGATGGAGTCAAAGCAAAAACAATACCCAGTTGTGAATGTGACTGGTGATAGAAGCAAGGTCCAATGCTGTAAAGAGCAATATTGCATAGGAACCTGGAATGTTAGGTCCATGAAACAAGGCAAATTGGAAGTGGTCAAACAGGAGATGGCAAGAGTGAATGTCGACATTTTAGGAATCACCAAACGAAAATGGACTGGGATGAGTGAATTTAACTCAGATGACCATTATATCTACTACTGCGGGCAGGAATCCCTCAGAAGAAATGGAATAGCCATCATAGTCAACAAAAGAGTCTGAAATGCAGTACTTGGATGCAATCTCAAAACGATAGAATGATCTCTGTTCATTTCCAAGGCAAAGCATTCAATATCACAGTAATCCAAGTCTATGCCCTGGCCAGTAATTCTAAGGAAGCTGAAGTTTGAACGGTTCTATGAAGACCTACAAGAACTTTTAGAACTAACACACAAAAAGGTGTCCTTTTCATTATAGGGGACTGAAATGCAAAAGTAGGAAGTCAAGAAACACTTGGAGTAACAGGCAAATTTGGCCTTGAAGTACAGAGTGAAGCAGGGCAAAGGCTGATAAGAGTTTTGCCAAGATAACACACTGGTCATAGCAAACACCCTCTTCCAACAACACAAAAGAAGACTCTACACATGGACATCAACAGATGGTCAATACTGAAATCAGATAGATTATGTTCTTTGCAGCCAAAGATGGAGAAGCTCTATACAGTCAGCAAAAACAAGACCAGGAGCTGACTATGGCTCAGATCATGAACTCCTTATTGCCAAATTCAGACTTAAATTGAGAAAGTTGGTAAGATCACTAGACCATTCAGGTATGACCTAAAACAAATTCCTTATGATTATACAGTGGAAGTGAGAAATAGATTTAAGGGACAAGATCTGATAGACAGAGTGCCTGATGAACTATGGACGGAGGTTCATGACATTGTACAGAGACTGGGATTGAGACCATCACCAAGGAAAAGAAATGAAAAAAAGCAAAATAGTTGTCTAAGTAGGCCTTATATATAGCTGTAAAAAGAAGAGAAGTGAGAAGCAAGGGAGAAAAGGAAAGATATAAGCATCTGAATGCAGAGTTCCAAAGAATAGCAAGAAGTGATAAGAAAGCCTTCCTCAGTGATCAGTGCAAAGAAATAGAGGAAAACAACAGAATGGGAAATACTACATTTCTCTTGAAGAAAATTAGAGATGCCAAGGGAACATTTCATGCGAAGATGGGCTCAGTAAATAACAGAAAATATGCACCTGACAGAAGCAGAGGATATTAAGAAGAGGTGGCAAGAATATACAGAAGTAAAAAAAATATCTTCAGGACCCAGATAATCACAATGCTGTGACCACTAACCTAGAGCCAGACATCCTGGAATGTGAAGTCGAGTGCCCCAGGAAGCAACACTATGAACAAAGCTAGTGGAGGTAATGGAATTCCAGTTGAGATATTTCAAATCCTAAAAGATGGTGCTATGAAAGTGCTGCAATCGATATGCCAGCAAATTCAGAAAACTCAGCAGTGGCCACAGGACTGGAAAAGGTCAGTTTTCATTCCAATCCCAAAGAAAGGCAATGCCAAAGAAAGCTTAAACTACTGAACAGTTGCACTCATCTGCATGCTAGAGAAGTAATGCTCAAAATTCTCCAAGCCAGGCTTCAGCAATATGTGACCCATGAACTTCCAGATGTTCAAGCTGGTTTTAGAGAAGGCAGAGGAACCAGAGACCAAATTGCCAATATCCACTAGATCATCGAAAAAGCAAGAGAGTTTCAGAAAAACATTTAAGCTTTATTGACTATGCCAAAGTCCTTGACTGTGTGGATCACAATAAACTGTGGGAAATTCTTCAAGAGATGGGAATACCAGAGCACCTGACCTGCCTCTTGAGAAACCTATATGCAGGTCAGGAAGCAACAGTTAGAACTGGACATGGAACAACAGACTGTTTCCAACTAGGAAATGGAGTATGTCAAAGCTGTATATTGTCACCCTGCTTATTTAACTTATATGCAGAGTACATCATGAGAAATGCTGGGCTGGAAGAAGCACAAGCTGGAATCAAGATTCCTGGGAGAAATATCAATAACCTCAGATATGCAGATGACACTACCCTTATGGCAGAAAGTGAAGAGGAGCTAAAGAGTCTCTTGATGAAAGTGAAAGAGGAGAGTGAAAAAGTTGGTTTAAAGGTCAACATTCAGAAAACTAAGATCATGGAATCTTGTCCCGTCACTTTATGGCAATAAATGGGGAAACAGTGATTGACTTTATTTTTGGGGGCTCCAAAATCCCTGCAGATGGTGATTGCAGCCATGATAAAAAGACTAGCTTACTCCTTGGAAGGAAAGTTTTGACCAACCTAGACAGCATATTACAAAGCAGAGACATTACTTTGCCAACCAAGGTCCAGCTAGTCAAAGCTATGGTTTTTCCAGTAGTCATGTATGGATGTAAGAGTTGGACTATAAAGAAAGCTGAGCACCAAAGAATTGATGCTTTGAACTGTGTTGTTGGCAAAGACTCTTGAGAGTCCCTTGTACTGCAAGGAGATCCAACCAGTCCATCCTAAAGGAGATCAGTCCTGAGTGTTCATTGGAAGGACTGATGTTGAAGCTGAAACTCCAATACTTTGGCCACCTGATGTGAAGAACTGACTCATATGAAAATACCATGATGCTGGGAAAGATTGAAGGCAGGAGGAGAAGGGGATGACAGAGGATGAGATGGTTGGATGGCATCACCTACTCGATGGACATGAGTTTGGGTAAACTCCAGGAGTTGGTGATGGACAGGGAGGCCTGGCATGCTATGTTCCATGGGGTCCCAAAGAGTCAGACATGACTGAGTGACTGAACTGAACTTAACTGAGTGATGAGTATTAGGTACAAGACAGAGTTTTAGGAACCATTTCATCGTTTGAAATAATAGGCTTTCCTCCATGTTCACAACTTTGTTCCAGCAACAAAGTCATTCTTTTCACTGGGTGAATGTAGGCTCATTGTTCTCTGTCTTCGTTTATATTTAGACAGGACCAACATAGGGAATTGCAGACTGATCATGAGGGAGGCTTCTCAAGTAATTCAGCCTGAATCAATGTCAGTTCTGCTACCAAAAGCTATACTACTTTGGACAAATTGCATAACTTCTTTAAAATTTAGTTTCCTGGTAGTATGCCTGTGTCACAGTACTGTTTTGGATTTAAGCACTTGATTAATAGTAATCAATAAACGTTGGCTACATTTAGTAGTTGTTGGGGTCTTCTATTTTTTTAATTAATAATTTTTTTACTTTACAATAATGTATTTGTTTTGACATACATTAACATGAATCCTCCATGGGTGTACATGTATTCCCCATCCTGAACCCCCCTCCCACCTCCCTTTTAAAAGGGGATCTGATTTAAGTTAGAATGAAAAATGAAGATTCATTCTTCAGTTTCAGTTCAATAAAAAATAATAACCATATCTATTTTTGTAAGCTTGAGGAGAGGAATAAATAGAGTAAGACATGGGAATCCTTTAAAAATAAAAAAAAATATAAGGTATTTAAAAATAAAGTTATATTCTTTGGTTCTCTATTTGTTCTGTGTGAGTCTTGTTTCCTGAACTTCTTGGTGGCATAGGTCAGTCTCATGTTCTTTGCTCAGTCGTGTTTGACTCTACGACCCCATGGACTGTAGCCCGCCAGGCTCCTCTGTCCATGGGATTCTCCAGACAAGAATACTGCAGTGGGTTGCCATTCCCTTCTCCAGGGGATCTTCCCAACCCAGGGATAGAACCCGGGTCTCCTGTATGGCAGGCAGATTCTTTACCTTTTGAGCTACAGGGAAGTCACTTAAAAAAATACAAAAATATAAAAATATAAGGTATTTTAAAATAAAGTTATCTTCTTTAGTTCTCTCTTTGTTCTGTGTGGGTCTTGTTTCCTGAACTTCTCAGTGGCATAGGTCAGTCTCATGTTCTTCTTGGAGGCTTCCAATATACCTAGCACAGTGGTGCCCTATAGAAGGCATCCAGTGAGCAACCTGTTGCAAGCTTTCTTGATTATAGTGGCTTGGTGGTGGTCCTCCCAAGTTCACATGGCATTTCTATACATGTTTTTATATACGCAATGTAAAACTGTGTTTTAATTACCTGTGCACTTGTTGTATTTCACCCCAAATAGTGGAAATTTCTTATATGAATTAATATATTTGAACACTTAGGACAATAAAGAGCAGAAAGTATGAACTATAGAAGGGTTTGCTGTTATAATAGTAAGTACCATCATCATTGTTGTAACTAGCTCTTTCCAGGTTGGGACCATATGTACCACCTAGCCAGGTGCCTAACTGTAAAAATAATATTCGATTTGAGAGTTCTGAATCTTAACAATAAAGAAATATAAGCTATTTTCTTAAATAGGCTCTTTGTTTTTATTCAAGAGTTCATGGAATGTAGCATATTCCTGAGGGAACTTGAATACAGTGGACTTAAGGGGAGTGAGGCAGAGAAAAGGTTAAGAAATCACCTTAGACAGAAAATCCCAAAACATTAACTTCATGCATAATCACACATGAGCAATGAACAGTATTACAACCAATTTCAATTTATGGAATCAAAATCGTGACTGGAGGTCATCCGTCTAATCCTTGAGAATAGCAGCTTTAAAATGAGAGATGTCTGGGTAATAAAATGCCCATTATCTGCTTCTACCCATAGGTAACCTGCTTTTACCCTTCGACCCATGAATCTGCTATGCTGAAATATCTGTGAGAGGGAACGCTTCTGAAAATGACATATTAGCACCAGTGAATCAGCACATCCAGCACTGAGATGTCATTCCTGTATGTCCTGCATTCAGAGACAGTGTTCCCAGAAATGGTAACAAGTAGAGTGAAGGACAGGAAGTTTTCTCATTCAATAATTTTGGAACAAAACGTATAAATACAATAAGAAAGGAGAATCATGCCTTAAATATGGTTAAGTCTCAAGAAGGTTTTATGACTAGCCAAATTTCTTAAAACAAACAAACAAACCCAGATTTAAATATGTTATAAACTCCATCTGCTGCTGCTGCTAAGTCGCTTCAGTCGTGTCCGATTCTGTGCGACCCCATAGACGGCAGCCCACCAGGCTTCCCCATCCCTGGGATTCTCCAGGCAAGAACACTGGGGTGGGTTGCCATTTCCCTCTCCAATGCGTGAAAGTGAAAAGTGAAAATGAAGTCGCTCAGTCGTGTCCGACCCTCTGCGACCCCATGGACTGCAGCCTTCCAGGCTCCTCCGTCCATGGGATTTTTCCAGGCAAGAGTACTGGAGTAGGGTGCCGTTGCCCTCTCCGATCTAGCTGTATGTAATTTCTGTCTCCTTCCTCTCAATATGAGAATCACATCTTTTATTATCAGGGAAATATCTTAATTATTTTCCCAAAGTATTACATTTTGATAAAGAAGTTCTTAACAATTATTCTTAGAATTGTGTCCATAAATGTTCTGATAGCTAGTCTTACTCATAAACACTGATTAAGTCCCAACTTTGCCCTAAGATGCACTGATTGTTGTGTGGGATGCACAGAGGACACTAATAGATGGAGAAATCTAAAACTCTTAATGGGACATGGATGCAAGTGATTTGGTCTTCTACAATCCAAGTATCATGGTGGTTTAGTCGCTAAGTTGTGTCCAACTCTTGTGACCCCAAGGACTGTAGCCTGCCAGGTTCCTCTGTCCATGGGGATTCTCCAGGCAAGAACACTGGGTTGCCATGCCCTCCTCCAGGGGATCTTCTCAACCCGGGGGTCAAACGCAGGCCTCCCTCATGCAGGCAGATTCTTTACCAGCTGAGTCACCAGGGGAGAACCAATATCATACTGTTTGATATAATACCTGCAGCTTAAAACTAAATGAAATAAAAATGAAACATTTTATAATTAAATTTAATTCCTTTATTTTTTTCTAAAGGTTTTAGAGATGTACTCTCTGAATTTATTTTTTTTTAATTTAAATTTATTTATTTTAATTAGAGGCTAATTACTTTACAATATTGCATTTGTTTTGCCATACACTTACTTGCAAATTTTACCTCTGGAATAATTATAACCATATGATATTTAGGATCTACTCGGCACAGAATTATTTATTTGGCAAATAATTTGTGAAGTATGTACTGAATGCTGAAAAAGACCTTCCTCCTACAGATAAAATGACCATCTACATACGAGGAAGACTTTTACAGCTTGAGAGATGACACGTCATCTTTCACTTCACACAGTCAGTTATGTCAGTTGTTCTGGAGTATTTATTAATATCAGCTCATTTTATTGTCAAAAGTATCCCAGTTTGGAAAGTTAATTATACTGTCATCAGAGAGGGGGAAGAGGATGGGGACTAGAGTCATACAGGTTAAAGATTTAATCCTGGTTTTGCTTTGTATCTGTTTTGTGACATTGAATCTCATTTTCTTCATCTGGTAAACAAAAATACTATCACATAATTACATAATTATGAAAAATTAAATGAGTTTGAAAAATGCTTTGCCCTCCCACACCTCACCCCAGGTGCCTGGCACCGCTATAGGCAGAGTAAACACACAATATATATTTGTTAATATTGAGAAAGATAGGGCTAACTACACAGTTTTGGAGGCCCAGTGAAAAATAAAAATGCAGGGTCTCTTGTTGAAGAAAACATGAAAATACTACTATTAAAGTTATAAAACATAAAGGATTTTTTTCTTCTACACACACCACCTCTCAACTTGTCATAATGTATTTTGGCATTTAATCTTATAAGTAAAGACAAATTATATGTTAAAATCAGTAGCATGGATTTTGCCATTCTTCTTTACACTGTGCAATGCCAGTTTTAACTATAAAGATAAGAGTTTTTAACTCATACATAGAATCACCAAAATTACACACCTTGTATTCCTTTGCTCATGCTCACACATATGTTTCATTCTTACCAGAACATAGAGAAAGTTGTACAAAACTAGTTGGTTTCATTTTACTTGATACACATACATTACATCATGACTAAGGAAGAGCTGAAAGGAAAAGGAACTATGGATTGCCCTCTTCTCCTTACTTTCTAAATCATCATTTTCAAACTAAATGGTTGGCAGGTATAAAGGAGTAATACAAGTGAAAAGACAAAACAGGGTTCCTTGGCCATTGTGTTTTTTAGAAGACCATTGCCTTCCTTCTGTGTTCAAATCAAATTTGGCTCAAATAACTGAAAAGATGGTTTCCTATCAGTGACCTCACAAACTGAATGGAAATGTAACATGTTTTTACTTTGTACTCTGAGCCTGGCTGAATACTCACAATCATAGATCAATAGGAAACTTGTGCTCCTGGGCATCAGAAATGCTCTATGCATATGACACAGCAAGAACTGGGGCAGACATGTATTGTGAGCATATTCTCTGTTCATTTGCACATCTCATTGTCCCACTGGATATCATTTACAAACACAAGTTCAAAGATTATATTATCAAGAATTTCAACACATCGATGTAAACCAAGTGACATTAAACCCCACTACTGAATGACAGGCCCTGTCCAATGTCACAGGTCACAGGCCCATGAGGCTGGCCTTATTGAAGTATAGAGATTTCCTGGGGCTACCATAAGACTCACAGCAATAAGCAAGACTATTAAGGAAAGGCAGAACCTTTGAGATAACCAAGGTTGCAAAAGAATCCAAAATGCCACAAAATACTCTATAAAATTTACTTTACCCAGAAGTCCTCTGACACCTACCCAACTCATATCCTCCATGATCATTGTCACTTTGTAAATAAAAACTCTTCTACTCTTGCATGAATATTACTGTTTAGCTTTTTACTTTTCCCCAAAAGATGTTTTACTGATTATCTTATGTCTTTCCCTACCTATATGGGCACAGATAAGACAAGTCCTACTATGACACTAAGACTTAGAATTCTCATACTTACAAAGATCATTTGAGAGATCAAGTTCATTTTGTCTTCTGAACAGATAAAAGGTAAAAGGTTTGTTATCCTGAGATCAATGTCAGTGTTCTATGCATGCCAAGTTGTCCATATTGCAGTTGTGAATTCTCCACCTATTTACCTGTATCTGTTGCTGAAATAGTGAGGAAAATAGAGTTTTAATCTACTCACAATGTGATGCAGGTGAGTATGGGACTTGGAAAAAAAAAAAGAATACTTCATTATTTTTATCTCTTTTACATCAGTATCTTATGATGGGAAGGTAAAAGCTAGATATTGTTGTACTGTGTTTGTAAATTTTTGAGGTGTCCTTTCTGCCTAGAGTTGAATATGTTTCTCATATTCATGACTAAGGTCATTAACAGTCAATTTATAGAGAAAAATATTTATTAATAAAGTAACACATATTATTGGTATTAATTTTAGAAAGCAAAATATGATTTTATAATTTAATGTCATGAACAAAATTTTATTCTAAGAAAAATTTTCCAAGTATCCCCAAAAATCTTGAAAAAATCTTCAAGTCAGAAAGTTTTGAAGAGAAAAATATGCTCTAAAATAAAGTTTTTGATGTAAATTAAATATTAAAACTGTCAAGCCATTAAAAATGAAACAGTAAAGAATATAATTTGGGCATATATTGTTTGCATGTATGTGTTTGTGGGTTTGCATTGTAAATATGAAATAATAAACTTAGGTGTAGCTTTGTATGCTTCAATTCTTCCAGCTACAACTTTACCCCATTTGAAATAAATTGCACCTTAAATTTGAAGGCAATTTTCAGTAGTTTGGTGTGCAGTACAGATTTTATCTTTGATATTTAGTAAGCCTGAGATCTTTCTAACTTGTGAAGTCTGCATGTCTGCAAACTAGGATGTCTGTATTTGTGTTTATTACCTTTTTCATGCATGCCTTGAAATGACTAAATTACAGGTATTTTACATGTGTTTTGTGGTACAAGACAGATACAGTCCACTGGTATAATTTATCTTGAAACACCCTGTTTTACAAAATTACAGAAAAGCACTGCAATTTGCTCAATTTTTTATTTCTAAGACTATGGTAAAAATCTTCAAAGCCCAGATGTCTTCCAGATAAGAACTTAGCCATGCAATAAACAATTTTCATCAAAGCTCTGGGTTTGGGGAAATAGAGTACAATTGTAGATTTAAAATCTTGATAATGTTTCTTACTTATTAGTTATTTTGTCTTTTGTATTTTGACCTAATTCAGCTACCAAAGGCATCAACTCTTATGTAAGATTAGATACATACATACACAGACACACACAGCAGTCCAAATCAGATTATCTACAATCAAGGTAATTGTGGAGAACAAAATTGTTCATCTGTGCCATGTAGATGCCTTTTGGATTTAGTGTTTGATCCCAAGTGACTGCTGAAGTTACAGCTATGAAGTATTCTTCTCTAATTCAATGGAACTTTGTTACTTGAAAAATCACTTTTTAAAAACTCCTTTTGGCTTCTTCATCCTTCCTTGCAGAATTCTATGTGAATAACCAAAAACTCAATAGACAACATATAAACCTTACAGCATTTATATAAAATGCGATAATCTGATGCTGAAAATCATTCTTACTAATCTTTGATAAATATTCAAAATATTTTGTGCCTCCAAATCAGTTGTAAGTGTTTTGCCTTCTTAACACTTAGCTAAGAATCTTTGTATATTAAGAAAATATTTTATAAATGAATGTAGTTAAACCGTATCATGAAATTTTGACTTAGAATTCTTTTCATTAAAACATACAAATAATAGAATCAGTTATCAAATGTGACTTGAGTTTTATGTTTGCTAGTGTGACTAAATGTGTAAAAAGTTATACTCATTTGTTTCTTTAGATTACGTATTTAATATTTTGGAAAGTCAATCAGAATACCTAAGTTAAATTTTGTATCTTAGTTCATTACTCCAGATATTTTTGGATATAAAATACTGCCATTACTAAAGACATTTTCAATTTTTCTCCTTTAGAAGTATTTGTGAATTAGTGCAACAGGTAGATACTAAACAGAAGCAATTTATTGGGATTTTCTGCTTTACTTGGATATTTTCCCCCAGTGGAAAAAGTACCTTTGCACATTACTGGTGAACTACAGCCTTTACTAGTAAATGATCATTGATATATTAACATATTTTCTAAATTCATAGTTTTTGCCTTGATTTTGTTTATCACATACAACAATTCCTTACTTATAATTCTTCAAATTAATAAGTAAAAAAAAGCATGCAATTGTATTTTTAAACATTTCAAAGTCAATGTTTATTTCATGAGGATAAAACACTCTGCTTCTCACACACTGAGACTTGCATGAACTACACTAATTATGTGCTCTGCTATGCCTGACCTTAAACTTGGATTGAACCACAGTGATCAAGGTAAATATGGGTTTGTTTGCAGCTTCTGTAGTCTTCTCCTTCTCTCAGTGGTGCCCACGCTAGATATTTACTTGCTTGTCTTCCAAATGCTGTCTTTGCCTTTGTGTGGACAATTAGCTTCCTCCCCACGAAAAAAACAACCAGTAGTTGTGAAATTAATATCATAAATAATAACAGGCATAAAAGCAGTAGAAATGTGGAAGCAAAACTACAAGAGTTTATTTCCTGAATAAAATTATTATTGCAATTTTAAAGAATCAGAGTCCCTAAAATACAAATGCAGTTCAATCTACAGATATAGAAGTATAGATTTACAGAAGCATATCATCACAAAGCATTCATAATTACAGTTATAAACACTAATTTTATTCTGAGTGTGCTGTATGGTAGGCATTGTCCTGAGCTTTTTGCCTTACCCTTTTAAATCTTTAAAATTCTGCAGGTGGAATTATTCTCATTTTTCAAATAATTAATCAAAGGTTAGTATACTTGCTGCACTCAATATGCCAGCAAATTTGAAAAACTCAGCAGTGGCCACAGGACTGGAAAAGGTCAGTTTTCATTCCAATCCCAAAGAAAGTTAATGCCAAACAAAGCTCAAACTACCGCACAATTGCACTCATCTCACATGCTAGTAAAGTAATGCTCAAAATTCTCCAAGCCAGGCTTCAGCAATATGTGAACTGTGAACTTCCTGATGTTCAAGTTGATTTTAGAAAAGGCAGAGGAACCAGAGATCAAATTGCAAACATCCACTGGAACATCAAAAAAGCAAGAGAATTCCAGAAAAACAGCTATTTCTACTTTATTGACTATGCCAAAGCCTTTGACTGTGTGGACCACAATAAACTGTGGAAAATTCTGAAAAAGATGGGAATACCAGACCACCTGATCTGCCTCTTGAGAAATCTATATCCAGGTCAAGAAGCAACAGTTAGAACTGGACATGGAACAACAGACTGGTTCCAAATAGGAAAAGGAGTACGTCAAGGCTGTATATTGTCACCCTGCTTATTTAACTTATATGCAGAATACATCATGAGAAACGCTGGGCTGGAAGAAGCACAAGCTGGAATCAAGATTGCTGGGGGAAATACCAATAACCTCAGATATGCAGATGACACCACCCTTATGGCAGCAAGTGAAGAGGAGCTAAAGAGTCTCTTGATGAAAGTGAAAGAGGAGAGTGAAAAAGTTGGCTTAAAGCTCAACATTCAGAAAACGAAGATCATGGCATCTGGTCCCATAAATTCATGGGAAATAGATAAACAGTGGAAGTAGTCTCAGACTTTATTTTTCGGGCTCCAAGATCACTGCAGATGGTGACTGCACCCATGAAATTAAAAGACACATACTCCTTGGAAGGAAAGTTATGACCAACCTAGCTGCTGCTGCTGCTGCTAAGTCGCTTCAGTCGTGTCCGACTCTGTGCGACCCCATAGACAGCAGCCCACCAGGCTCCCATATCCCTGGGATTCTCCAGGCAAGAATACTTGAGTGGGTTGCCATTTCCTTTCAATGCATGAAAGTGAAAAGTCAAAGTGAAGTCGCTCAGTCGTGTCCGACTCCATGGACTACAGCCTATCAGGCTCCTCCATCCATGGGATTTTCCAGGCAAGAATACTGGAGTGGGGGGCCATTGCCTTCTCCAATGACCAACCTAAACAGCATATTAAAAAGCAGAGACATTACTTTGCCAACAAAGGTCCATCTAGTCAAGGCTATGGTTTTCCCAGTGGTCATGTATGGATGTGAGAGTTGGACTGTGAAGAAAGCTGAGCACCGAAGAATTGATGCTTTTGAACTGTGGTGTTGGAGAAGACTCTTGAGAGTCCCTTGGACTGAAAGGAGATCCAACCAGTCCATTCTAAAGGAGATCAGTCCTGGGTGTTCTTTGGAAGGAACGATACTGAAGCTGAAACTCCAATGCTTTGGCCACGTCATGCAAAGAGTTGACTCACTGGAAAAGACTCTGATGCTAGGAGGGATTGGGGGCAGGAGGAGAAGGGGATGACAGAGGATGAGATGGCTGGATGGCATCACTGACTCAATGGACATGAGTATGAGTGAACTCTGGGAATTGGTGATAGACAGGGAGGCCTGGCGTGCTGCTACTCATGGGGTTGCAAAGAATCAGACATGACTGAGCAACTGAGGTGAACTGAACTGAGTATACTTTTCAAAGATAAATAACGAAGAGTTTTTAGACTTGGTGTTCCAATATTCTAATCCAAGTTCATCCAATTTTAGAACCTATCCAGTGTTACCTGACTGAAACATAACAGACAATCATAAATAACCAAATAAACCTTGAGAAACACTATTATAGCAACAGAGGCATTTAAAAGGTGGAAATTTACAAAATTGACACAATTTCAGTATTGGATCAACTTATGGGGAGCAATTCTTTCCTAACTTGTCTATTCAGAATTTGCACTGGAGTACAAAATGAAGCAGGGCAAAGGATAACAGAGTTTTTCCAAAAGAACACATGGGTCATAGCAAACACCTTCTTTCAACAACACAAGAGATGACTACACATGGACGTCACCAGATAGTCAATACTGGAATCAGATTGATCATACACTTTGCATGGAGATGGAAATGGCTACCCACTCCAGTACTCTTGCCTGGAATATTCCAGGCAAGGGAGCCAGGAGCCTGGGGGAGCCAGGTAGGCTACAGTCCATGAGGTCGCAAAGAGCTGGACACGACTGAGCGACATCACTTTCTTTCTTTATATAGTTCCTTTTGGAGAGGGAGATGGAAACCCACTCCAGTGTTCTTGCCTGGAGAATCCCATGGACAGAGGAGGCTGGTGGGACTGCAGTCTATGGGATTGCAAAGAGTCAGACATGACTGAGCAACTAACATACATACTCTTTGCAGCAAAAGATGGAGAAGCTCTATACAATCAACAAAAACAAGACTGGGAGCTGACTGTGGATCAGATCATGAACCACTATTGCAAAATTCAGATTTAAATGGAAGAAAGTAGGGAAAACCACTAGACCATTCATGTATTATCTTAATCAAATCCCTTATGATTATACAATGGAAGTGATGAATAGATTCAAGGAATAAGATCTGATAGAGTGCCTGAAGAATTACGGACAGAGGTTCATGACATTGTACAGGAGGCAGTGATCAGGACCATCACCAAGGGGAAAAAAAAAAAGCAAAATGGTTGTCTGAGGAGGCCTTACAAAGGCAAGGTGTGAAAGACAAAGGAGAAAAGGAAAGATACACCCATTTCAATGCAGAGTTCCAAAGAACAGCAAGGAGAGATAAGAAAGACTTCCTCAGTGATCAATGAAAAGAAATAGAGGAAAACAATAGAATGGGAAAGACTAGAGATCTCTTCAAGAAAACTAGAGATAACAAGGGAACATTTCATGCAAAGATGGGCACAATAAAAGGCAGAAATGGTATGGACCTAAGAGAAGCAGAAGAGGTGGCAAGAATACACAGAAGAACTATACAAAAAAATATCTTCACGACCCAAATAACCACGATGGTGTGATCACTCACCTAGAGCCAGACATCCTGAAATGTGAAGTCAAGTATGCCTTAGGAAGCATCACTACGAACAAAGCTAGTGGAGGTGATGGAATTCCAGTTGAGCTATTTCAAATCCTAAAAGATGATGGCTGTCAAAGTGCTGCAGTCAATATGCCAGCAAATTTGGAAAACTCAGCAGTGGCCACAGGACTGGAAAAGGTCAATATTCATTCCAATCCCAAAGAAAGGCAATGACAAAGAATGCTCAAACTACCGCACAACTGCACTCATCTCACCTAGTAGCAAATAATGCTCAAAATTATCAAAGCCAGGCTTCAACAGTACGTGAACTATGAACTTCCAGATGTTCAAACTGGATATAGAAAAGGCAAAAGGAACCAGAAATATTGCCAACATCCATTGGATCATTAAAAAAGAGAGTTCCAGAAAAACATCTGTTTATGCTTTATTGTCTTTGAATGTATGGATCAAAACAAACTGTGGAAAATTCTTCAAGAGATGGGAATACCAGACCACCTTAATGTCCTCCTGAGAAATCTGTATGCAGGTCAAGATGCAACAGTTAGAACTGGGCATGGAACAACAGACTGGTTCCAAATTGGGAAAAGAGTAAGTCACGGCTGTATACTGTCAGCCTGCTTATTTAACTTATATGCAGAGTACATCATGAGACATATTGGACTGGATGAAGCACAAGTTGAAGTAAAGATTGCTGGGAGAAATATCAATAACCTCAGATATGCAGATGACACCACTCTTAATGGCAGAAAGCGAAGAAATAAAGAGCCTCTTGATGAAAGTGAAAGAGGAGACTGAAAAAGTTGACTTAAAACTCAACATTCAGAAAATTAACATCATGGCATCTGGTCCCATCACTTCATGGCAAATAGATGGAGAAACAATGGAAACAGTGAGAATCTTTATATTTGGGGGCTCCAAAATCACTGTAGATGGTGACTGCAGCCACAAAATTAAAAGACAGTTGCTCCTTGGAAGGAAAGTTATGACCAACTTAGACAGCATATTAAAAAGCAGAGACATTACTTTGCTGACAAAGTCTGTCTAGTCAAGGCTATGGTTTTTCCAGTAATCACGTATGGATGTGAGAGTTGGATTATAAAGAAAGCTGAGCGCCGAAGAATTGATGCTTTTGAACTGTGGTGTTGGAGAAGACTCTTCAAGGAGATCCAACCAGTCCATCCTAAAGGAAATCAGTCCTGAATATTCATTGGAAGGACTGATGCTGAAGCTGAAAGTCCAATTCTTTGGCCACCTGATGCAAAGAACTGACTGATTGGAAAAGTCTCTGACCCTGGGAAAGATTGAAGGTAGAAAGAGCATGGGTCAACAGAGGATTAGATGGTTGAATGGCATCACTGACTCAATGGACATGAGTTTTAGTAAACTCTGGGAGATGTTGAGGGACTGGGAGGCCTGGCAGGCTGTGCTCCATGCAGTCATGATGAGTCAGACAGGACTGAGTGACTGAAATGAACTGAGTCATTTTCACAATATTGATGCTTCCAATCCAAGAACATGGTACAGCTCTCCATCAGTTTGTGTTATGTTTGATTTATTTCATCAGTACCTTATAGTTTTCTGTGTTCAGGTCTTTTTTCTCCTTGTGTTAAAATGCTAGTCACTCAGTGGTGTCTGACTCTTTGTGACCTCATGGACTGTAGCCCACTAGGCTCCTCTCTCCATGAAATTCTCCAGGCAAGAATACTGGAGTGGATTTCCATTTCCTTCTCCCAGGGATCTTTCCAATCCAGGGATCAAACCCAGGTCTCCTGCATTGCAGGCATATTCTTTACTGTCTGAGCCACTATGGAAGCCCCTTTGTCTCCATCAGATGAGATCAGATCAGTCGCTCAGTTGTGTCCTACTCTTTGCCACCCCATGAATCGCAGCACGCCAGGCCTCCCTGTCCATCACCAACTCCCGGAGTTCACCCAGACCCACGTCCATTGAGTCAGTGATGTCATCCAGCCATCTCATCCTCTGTCGTCCCCTTCTCCTCCTGCCCCCAATCCCTCCCAGCATCAGAGTCTTTTCTAATGAGTCAACTCTTCGCATGAGGTGGCCAAAGTACTGGAGTTTCAGCTTTAGCATCATTCCTTCCAAAGCAATCCCAGGGCTGATCTCCTTCAGAATGGACTGGTTGGATCTCCTTGCAGTCCAAGGGACTCTCAAGAGTCTTCTCCAACACCACAGTTCAAAAGCATCAATTCTTCGGCGCTCAGCCTTCTTCACAGTCCAACTCTCACATCCATACATGACCACAGGAAAAACCATAGCCTTGACTAGACGAACCTTTGTTGGCAAAGGAATGTCTCTGCTTTTGAATATGCTATCTAGGTTGGTCATAACTTTCCTTCCAAGGAGTAAGCGTCTTTTAATTTCGTGGCTGCAGTCACCATCTGTAGTGATTTTGGAGCCCAGAAAAATAAAGTCTGACATTGTTTCCACTGTTTCCCCATCTATTTCCCATGATAAGTAGATTTATTCCTAGGTTTTTTATTCTTTTTGTTGCAATGGTTAATGGGGGTGTGTCCATGATTTCTCTTTCTGATCTTTCATTGTTATTATATAGGAAGGCAAGAGATTTCTGTGTATTAATTTTATGTCCTACAACTTTACTAAATTCGTTGATTAGCTCTAGTAGTTTTCTGGGGCCATCACTAGGATTTTCTACATATACTATCATGTTATCTGCAAAGAGTGACAGTTTTACTTCTTTTTGACTTTGGATTCCTTTTATTCCTCTTTCTTCTCTGATGCTGTGATTAGGACTTTCAAAACTATGTCGAATAATATTGGCAAGAGAGGATACTCTTGTTCCTGCTCTTAGAGAAAATGCTTTCAGTTTTTCACCATTAAGAATGATGTTTGCTGTGGGTTTGTTATATATGGCTTTTACTTTGTGAAGAGTTTGTTTTGTTTTGTTTTGTTTTTGTCGTAAAAGGATTTTGAATTTTGTCAAAAGGTTTTTCTGCATCTATTTTTTCTTCATTTTGTTAATACGTGCATCACATTGATTTGTGTATATTGAAGAATCCTTGTATCCCTGGGATAAATCCCTCTTGATCATGACATATGATCCTTTTAATGTATTGCTGGATTCAGATTGCAAGTATTTTGTTGAGGATATTTGCATCTATGTTCAACAGCAATATTGGCCTGTAATTTTCTTTTTATATAATATGTTTGTTGGGTTTTGGTATCAGAGTGATGGTGGCCTTGTAGAAAGAGCTTGGGATTGTTCCTCCCTTTACAATATTTTGGAAGAGTTTGAGAAAGATAGGTGTTAGCTCTTTCCTAATGCTTGATAAGATTCTCCTGTGAGGTTGTCTGGTCCTGGACTTTTGTTTGTTGGAAGATTTTTAATCACAGTGTCAGTTTCATTATTTGTGATTCATCTGATAATAATCTCTATTTCTTCCTGGTTCAGTCTTGGCAGGTTGTACTTTTCTAAGAATTTTTCCATTTCTTCCAGGCTTTCCATTTTATTGGCGTATAGTGTCCATTTGTTGGCATCGATTGTAATAGCTGCATATGATCCTTTGTATTTCTGCAGTGTCAGTTGCAATTTCTCCTTTTTCACTTCTAAATTTATTGATTTGAGTCCTCTCCCTATTTTCTTGATGAGTCTTGCTAAAGGTTCACCAATTTTGTTTATCTTCTCAAAGTTCCAGCTTTTAGTTTCATTGATATTTGCCATTGTTTTCTTCATTTCTATTTCATTTATTTCTGCTCTGGCCTTTATGATTTCTTTCCTCCTACTAACTTTGGGGTTTTTTTATTGTTACTATTTCTGTAGTTGCTTTAGGTGTAAGGTTAGGTTGTTTATCTGGTGCATTTCTCTTTTCTTGAGGTAGAATTGTATTGCTATAAACTCTCCCCTTAGAACTGTTACTGCTGCATCCCATAGGTTTCAAGCCATCATGTTTATGTTGTAATTTGTCATTTGTTTCTTTAACTTCCCTCTTTGATTTCTTCAGTGATCTCTTGGTTATTTAGTAGCATATTGTTCGGCCTCCAGGTTTTTGTGTTTTTCACTGTTTTGTTTCCTGTAATTGATTTTTAATCTCAACTGTTTCAGTCAGAAAAGATGTTTGATATGATTTTTTCTTAAACTTACTGAGATGTGATCTATCCTGGAGAACGTTCTGTGTGCACTTGAGAAGTAACTGTATTCTTCTGCTTCCAGATGGAATGTCCAATAAATATCAAGTCTATCTAAAGTGTCACTTAAGGTTTGTAATTCCTTATTAATTTTCTGTATGGATTGTCTATCCATTGGTGTAAATGGAGTGGTAAAGTCCCTCACTATTATTGTATTACTGTCAATTTCAATAAATTTAGAAGTGAAAAAGGAGAAATTGCAATTGACACTGCAGAAATACAAAGGATCATATGCAGCTATTACAATCAATGCCAATAAATGGACACTATTGTCTTATGTATATGGTGATCCTATATTGGGTGCATAAATATTTACAATTGTTATAGTTTCTTCTTGGATTGATCCCTTGATCATTACTTAGTATCCTTCCTTGTCTCTTGTAACAGTCTTTATTTTAAAGTGCAGTTTGTCTAATATGAGTATTGCTATTCCAGCTTTCTTTTGATTTCCCTTTGCTTGGAATAACTTTTTCATCCCCTCAATTTCAGTCTTCATGTATCCCTAGGTCTTAAGAGGGTCTCCTGTAAACAGCATATATATGGGGCTTGACTTTGTATCCACTCAGCCAGCCTGTGTCTTTTGGTTGGAACATTTGATCCATTTACATTTAAGGTAATTATCAATATACATGTTTTTATTGCACTTTTCTTAATTGTTTTATTTTGGGTTTGTCTTTGTAGGTCTTTTTCTTCTCTGTGTTTTCCACCTTGAAAAATTCCTTTAGCATTTGTTGTAAAGCTGGTTTGGTGGTACTGAATTGTCTCAACACTTGTTTGTCTTAAGTGGAGAGTGAAAAATTTGGCTTAAAGCTCAACATTCAAAAAACGAAGATCATGGCATCTGGTCCCATCACTTCATGGGAAATAGATGGGGAAACAGTGGGAAAAGTGTCAGACTTTATTTTTTTGGGCTCCAAAATCACTGCAGGTGGTGACTGAAGCCATGAAATTAAAAGACGCTTACTCCTTGGAAGGAAAGTTATGTCCAACCTAGATAGAATATTCAAAAGCAGAGACATTACTTTGCCAACAAAGGTACATCTAGTCAAGGCTATGGTTTTTCCTGTGGTCATGTATGGATGTGAGAGTTGGACTGTGAAGAAGGCTGAGCGCCAGAGAATTGATGCTTTTGAACTGTGGTGTTGGAGAAGACTCTTGAGAGTCCCTTGGACTGAAAGGAGATCCAACCAGTCCATTCTGAAGGAGATCAGCCCTGGGATTTCTTTGGAAGGAATGATGCTAAAGCTGAAACTCCAGTACTTTGGCCACCTCATGCGAAGAGTTGACTCATTGGAAAAGACTCTGATGCTGGGAGGGATTGGGGGCAGGAGGAGAAGGGGACAACAGAGAATGAGATGGCTGGATGACATCACTGACTCAATGGACGTGAGTCTGAGTGAACTCCAGGAGTTGGTGATGGACAGGGAGGCCTGGCGTGCTGCGATTCATGGGGTCGCAAAGAGTCGGACATGACTGAGCAACTGAACTGAACTGAAAGCTTTTTTATTTCTTCATTGAATCTTAATGAAATCCTTGCTGGGTAGAGTAATCTTGGTTATTTCTCTTTCATCATATTGAAGTGATGTGAAAGTCACTCAGTCAAGTCTGACTCTCTGCAACCCCATGGACTATACTGTCCATGGAATTTTCCAGGCCAAAATACTGGAGAGGGTAACCTTTCCCTTCTCCAGGGGATCTTCCCAATTCAGGAATCGGGCTCAGGTCATCAAATTAAATATTAATATATCCTCCCACCCCCTTTTGGCCTGTAGAATTTCTGCTGAAATATTAGCTGATAACCCTATGAGGATTCCCTTGTATGTTATTTGTTTCTTTCCCCTTATTTCTTTTAATGTTTTTTTCTTTATATTTAATTTTTGTTAATTTGATTAATACATATCTCAGCATGCTTCTCCTTGGTTTTATTCTGTATGGGACCCTCTATGCTGCCTGGACTTGGTTGACTGTTTCATTTTCCATGTTAGGAAAGTTTACAACTATCAGTTCAGTTCAGTCCATCAGTCATGTCTGATTCTTTGTGACCCCATGTACTGCAGCACACCAGGCTTCCCTATCCATTGCCAACTCCTAGAGCCTACTCAAACTCATGTCCATTGCTTCAGTGATGCCACCCAACCATCTCATCCTCTGTCATCCCCTTGTCCTCTTGCCTTCAATCTTTCCCAGCATCAAGGTCTTTTCCAATGAGTCAGTTCTTCACCTCAGGTGGCCAAAGTATTAGAGTTTTAGCTAAAATTGGAGTTTCAACTATAATCTCTTCAAATATTTTCTCAGGCCCTTTCTGTTTCTCTTATTCTTCTGAGACTTCTGTAATTTAAATGTTGGTGTGTTTAATGTTGTCCCAGAGATCTCTGAAATTCTCCTCTTTTCTTTTCATTCCTTTTTCTTTTTCTGCTCCTCAGCAGTTATTGCCACCATTCTATCTTCTGGCTCACTTATTTATGGTTCTGCTTCAGTTATTCTGCTACTGATTCCTTCAAAGATTTTTTTTCCATTAAATTATTGTGCTGTTCACTGATTGCTTGTTCTTTAGTTTTCTCAGATTGTTGTTAAATATTTCTTGTATCATCTTGATCCATGCTTTCATTCTATTTCTAAGATTGTGGATCTTTACTATCATTATTCTGAATTCTTTTTCAGGTAGATTGCCTATTTCCTCTTCTTTTATCTGATCTTGTGAGTTTTTACCTTGCTCCTTCCTCTGCAACACATTTCTCTGTCATCTCATTTTGTATAACTTAACTCTGTTTATGGTCTCCTTTCTGCAGGTTACAGGGTTGTATTTCCCCTTGCCTCTGTTGTCTGGTCCCAGTTAGTGAGGATGTTCTAGGGGCTTGTGTAGGCTTCCTGGTGGGAAGTAGAGCTTGGTCCTTTTCCTCTGATGTGCAGGGTCACATCAGGTGGTGTGCATTGAGGTGTAAGGGAGTTTAGTATGACTTTAGGCAGCCTGTCTTCTGATGGATGGGGCTGTGTTTCTGTCTTACTCATTGTTCGGCATAAGATGTTCATAGTGGACCTTCAGGCAGTTGGGTTGAGCCAGGTCTTAGTATCAATATGGATACCTCTGGGAGAGCACATACTGATTAATATTCACTGAACCTAGGAATTTTCTGGTAGTCCAGTGTCCTGGACTTGGTGTTCCCAACCCAAAGGCCCAGGTCCAACTCCTGGCTAGGGAAACAAAAGCCCAGAAGCCATGCAGCATGGGCAGAGAAAAAAGGAAAAAAAGAAAAGAAAACAAACAGAACCTAAGACTAGTAGGAGAAACAAAAACCAACAGCAACAACAACACACACACACATACACACATACAAAGTAATACAAACAAACCAAATCCAAGACAAATGATAAAAACAAAACCAATCAGAAACAAATAATAAAGCAGAAATAAACAAACAAAAACCCAAAAAACAAGAGAACAAACAAATAAACTTAAAAATAAAAACAAACACTAAACTAACCAAAAAATACAATAAAACAAACAAACAAAAAAACAGCAGAAAGCAACCAAAAAAGAAGAGGGAAAAAAAACCAAACAAACAGAAAACACATAAAGGTTATTAGCAAAAAGTATAAAAATAAGGAAAAAGCACAAAACAACAAAAAAGTAAAATAAAAATATATGTTAAAAATAAAAACAAAAAATAATAAATACAACTGAACAAAGTGAAACAAATACAAAGAATAAGAGTAATAAGAATATTCCTTGGGGCCTCTCCTGTCAGTGTCCTCTCCACAGTGAACCACAGCTAACACTCACCTTAGGAGGACCTTCAACGCTTCTAGCTAGGTCTTTGGACTTGCTATGGGCACTGTGTCATTCTCTCATATACTTGCCTCCAGTGCTGCTGCTGCTAAAACTATACTGGTCTCAGTAGTGGGAACAGTCATTTTCTATTCAGATATTTCCAGAGGCAGGATTTACCAAGCTAATTGCAAGGATTTAATCCACAGCTTGTGTGGCAGCATGGGGAGATTTCCATTCCTCTTCCTTAGCTGCACTGTACTTGGGGCTCAGCTTTGGTTTGGGCCACACCTCTGCATTTGCACCACCCTCATATATCTGTTCCCTTTACAGTTAAGAGGGAGCAAAAGCAGCAGCTGATTGGGGCATGCTTATGGGAGGCGGGTATAGCAGCACAATTGGGGTATGCCTGAAGTGCCTGCGGTGGCAAGAGAGTGGCGAGCAGTTGCAACAGACTCATTCACTCCTGTGGGAGTCCCTCTCAGTGCCTGCAGAGGCAGGGGTTGGCAAGTGGGGGCAGTGACAGCCCCACCCTTTATGATCCGCTCAAGAATTGTGCCTCATTTCTTAGGCAGACCACACTTCCTCTAGGGACATTCCCAGCTGCAGAACCCCTCACGCCTGTCTCTTCTGTTGTACTTGCACATCCAACAGTGGTCCTGTCTCCAGATCTGCTCTCTCAGCCCCATACTTTAGCACTCAGAACCCACCAGCATTGGCAAATTCTCCTCTCAAGCAGGGGTACCCATGGCTGATTCCTGAGGAAGCTTTGGGATGGGCAGTGCTCAGGTCCCTGGAGCCAAGGTGAGAGGAGGCCTTGACTTGAGAGGTGGGCGAGCCTGCTCAGATGGGTGCCCGTCCCAGTGTCTGCAGAGGCTGAAGTCAGTGGGTAGGGAAGGGCGTTGCAATGGCAGCCCTACCTCTTTTACGCCACACAACAATGACTTGCTTCCATGGTGTCCTGGGCTTTTTCTGCCAACCTTCCTAGTTGTGGAGCTCATTATTCCTGTCCTTTCAGGCTGGCTTTCCACAGTCAACAGCTGTCCCTTCCCTTGGTCCATGTTCCAAACGACACTTTCCAGCACCCAGCCTTCCTCGACAACAGGGCATGCATGATTCAGGCTGGGTTGTGCAGGGCTGCGGTACAGGCCAGGCCTGCAGTTCTGTCTGCCCTGCTGTCCACAGACCATCCACTGAATTCTCCTTCAATCCTTCAAAAGGCCTTTTCTGTCCCAGCTCATTTCCCCATTGTTGTGGGGGGAGGCATTTCTGAGAGAGGGAACTTTTCCTCATCTTCAGCTTCCCACCAGGGTTGCTGGCCCCATTTTTGATTCCTCTTCACTTTTTCCCTTTCTTTCATCCTACCAAGTTGTGAGGGAATCTTTGTTCCTCTTTTAGGAGTCCAAGTCTTCTGCCAGTCTTCAGCAGGTGCTGTGTAAAAATTGTTCCATTTGTAGATGTATTCTTGATGTACCTGTGAGGAGAGATGAATTTCATGCGCTCCTATCCCACCATCTTGATTCTTCTCCTTCTAATCATTATTTTGGAACACTAGTCCTTGTCTTAGTAAATCAAGCATTGAACAAAAAGGCAGGTCACAAGGACTCTGCCTAAAGACTCTCATATATGCATTTTAATTGGCGAGCTGTCTTTTTAAATTTGTAATTCCTCAATTTTGGATGTAACATTAAATTTGACACAAAAGAGACCATCTTAACATAGTATTACTTAACAAAGATGGCTGTCATTGCTGTCACATGAAAACCCTGTCAGGAATCACACTTCAACTTTTCTGTTGCCATAGATACCACTTTTCTTCTTGTGACCAAATGTGAAAAATGTAGCTCAGTGACATGATTCAAATATAAGGAATTGAAGCCAATTCAAAAATATATGCAAAGACTCAGGAACAAGTCACTTGGATTTCAGTTACACAAAGTAAAATTCTAGAACATCAATAGTTGATTGGCAGGTGGAGAAGCTGAAGAATGGAATATTAATGGTACAAAAGTTAACTGCCCCATAAAAGAGCAATACATATTTGAATCAGTGTATTGCTTCTAGATTACTTTTACCCATTCATTAATAAAAGAAAGTACTTTTCACTTTATATTCAAGTTGCAAAACCTCACCTGGACAAATTAAATTTCTTGGTATAATTTACATATTAATAAAAGAGCAGACCTCACATCAAATGTCTTTGTGGCTGTTTTATCTTGATCTGTAATTAAATTTTATTCTGAAGAATGGTCGTCAGAGATTATCCATGAATTTAAAGACATATTAATAAATAGTATTTGAAGACCAGAGAAATTTGAAGAGTAAAATTATCCCAATTAAAATTAAAGCCCTAAAATTTCAGCCCTATAATTATAGGGCTGAAAATCACCTATATAGCAATAAACAACATATTCAGGGAAAGAGTCACCCTCACAGGCTACTGTGGTCACCTAACTATTGTGGAATATTCCAAGCTTGTTGTAAGAAATTGTTAAACCTTTTACTGTCTCTTGTGCCCTCTGAATGTAGAAAGCCCTTGTTCAAATGCCTTTGACATGATTATTAATTAAAAGTACAGGTTTGTTCCCTCATTCCTTCCTTGTGGGCCTTACACCAAATTCAAGTTGAATGGTCCAGGTCTAAGTAAAAAAGCTTATATAAAGTATGAGCCACTAAAATATTCAAAAGATAATTACTTTATCAGAAAGCTGTTTACTTTTTATACAAAAAGGCAAATGAGAACAGACTGTTAAACTATTATATTTACTGCAGCCAGCATTATATTGCATTGAATGATATTTTCAGGATCAAAATTCCTTCCCAAGTTATAACCACCAATAATTGAGAGGCAACAGGTGTGATGGGTAAGCATCTGGGCTTGAGTTAGATAAAACCTGCCTCTGCTACTTACTAGCACGAATAAGCTCCTTAACCTCTTTAACTCCCATCTCCTCATCTACAGAATGATGATAATCATAATATTTACCTAATAGGGTTACCACAAAGATTTAAAAGCTAATGTAAAGTACTAATTAAAGTTACAACTACCTAAAAAATGTTTTTTTAAAAAAAACAATATTGAGTGACAAAAATGACTATATAGAGACTTGAGACACACCATGATGTGTGACAGAAAAAAATGGATTTTGTAAGGAAGAAGCTTGATTTCAAATTGCAATTGGGTTTCAGCACAATTCCAACAAAACACTAGTGGAATTTATTTGGGATCTGACAAACGTTAAGTGGAAGATTTGGTAAATGGGATTTAATAACTAAAAATAATTTTAGAAAAAGCATTAATATTTTTAAGTTTTTCAGATTTACTAACAAAAATCTAAGCAGTAGGGTCATATTGCAAATATTACAAAGAAGATTAATGGAGAATTTATAATTCAGAAAGAGATTCCAGTATATAATACCTTGCTATAATAAAAAAATGATAAAAACATTATATGGTAAGCCAGTAGAGAAATAAATGGTTACTTTCTAAATGATTTTAGCAGTATTCAGTTCAGTCCAGTCACTCAGCTGTGTCCAACCCTTTGCAACCCCATGGACTGCAGCACACCAGGCCTCCCTGTCCATCACCAACTCCCAAGTTTACTCAAACTCATGTCCATTGAGTCGGTGATGCCATCCAACCATTTCACCCTCTGTCGTCCCCTTCTCTTCCCACCTTCAATCTTTCCCAGCATCAGGGTCTTTTCAAATGAGTCAGTTCTTTGCATCAGGTGGCCAAAATATTGGAATTTCAGCTTCAACATCAGTCCTTCTAATAAATATTCAGGACTGATCTCCTTTAGGATGGAGTGGTTGGATCTTCTTGCAGTCCAAGGGACTCTCAAGAGTCTTCTCCAACACCACAGTTCAAAAGCATCAGTTCTTCAGCGCTCAGCTTTCTTTATAATCCAACTCTCACATCCATACATGACTACTGGAAAAATCATAGCTTTGACTAGATGGACCTTTGTTGGCGAAGTTAACTTAAAGACAGAAAAGCTAAATTTTATTACATACGTTAGGTATAAATGAAGTACAAATGTGCTTAAACATTATATGAAAATATTAAAATCATTCAAAAGACTGAGAAGAAATAACAAAATATCAACATACATAGAAATGGGAGATGAATTTTTAGAAACATAGAGTCATTATAGAAATCCCAGAGGTTAAGGTGTTTCAGTTCAGTTCAGTCACTCAGTTGTGTCCGACTCTTTGCCACCCCATGAATCACAGCACACCAGGCCTCCCTGTCCATCACCAACTCCCGGAGTTCACTCAGACTCACGTCCATTGAGTCAGTGATGCCATCCAGCCATCTCATCCTCTGTCGTCCCCTCCTCCTCCTGCCCCCAATCCCTCCCAGCATCAGAGTCTTTTCCAATGAGTCAACTCTTCGCATGAGGTGGCCAAAGTACTGGAGTTTCAGCTTTAGCATCATTCCTTCCAAAGAAATCCCAGGGCTGATCTCCTTCAGAATGGACTGGTTGGATCTCCTTGCAGTCCAAGGGACTCTCAAGAGTCTTCTCCAACACCACAGTTCAAAAGCATCAATTCTTCAGTACTCAGCCTTCTTCACAGTCCAACTCTCACATCCATACATGACCACAGGAAAAACCATAGCCTTGACTAGACGGATCTTTGTTGGCAAAGTAATGTCTCTGCTTTTGAATATGCTATCTAGGTTGGTCATAACTTTACTTCCAAGGAGTGTCTTTTAATTTCATGGCTGCAGTGACCATCTGCAGTGATTTTGGAGCCCAGAAAAATGAAGTCTGACACTGTTTCCACTGTTTCCCCATCTATTTCCCATCAAGTGGTGGGACCAGATGCCATGATCTTCGTTTTCTGAATGTTGAGCTTTAAGCCAACTTTTTCACTCTCCTCTTTCACTTTCATCAAGAGGCTTTTGAGTTCCTCTTCACTTTCTGCCATAAGGGTGGTGTCATCTGCATATCTGAGGTTACTGATATTTCTCCCAGCAATCTTGATTCCAGCTTGTGTTTCTTCCAGTCCAGCGTTTCTCATTATGTAGTCTGCATATAAGTTAAATAAGCAGGGTGACAATATACAGCCTTGACGTACTCCTTTTCAACATTGGAACCAGTCTTTTGTTCCATGTCCAGTTCTAATTGTTGCTTCCTGACCTGCATGCAGATTTCTCAAGATGCAGGTCAGGTGGTCTGGTATTCCCATCTCTTTCAGAATTTTCCACAGTTTATTGTGATCCACACAGTCAAAGACTTTGGCATAGTCAATAAAGCAGAAATAGATGTTTTTCTGGAGCTCTCTTGCTTTTTCGATGATCCAGCGGATGTTGGCAATTTGATCTCTGGTTCCTCTGCCTTTTCTAAAGCCAGCTTAAACATCAGGAAGTTCACAGTTCATGTATAGCTGAAGCCTGGCTTGGAGAATTTTGAGCATTACTTTACTAAGGTGTTTAGATGTAAATAAATGTTAATTGTTACATATCAGGAAGGCAAATGGCAAAATGAACATGATGATTCCAAGAAAGTACTGCACAAAAACTTCCAAGTCTAAGAAGATACTAACTCTGCCACGGAAAAAATGGCTCAAATCATTTAGACACTTTAAAGAAGAAGAAATACAAAGGGTCAGTAAACACAAAATAAAGATTTCACATCACCAATAAAGTAATGCAAACTTTTAAAAGATGTCATTATCTTTCACAAAATTAGAAAATATGAAAAAATTCTGATAGGGAAATTGGTGTGGTAGCAAAAGGATTTTCATGAGGTACTTAAAAAAACAGAAATTGGCATAGCTTTTTGAGTAAGTAATTTGGAAAAATAGAGCTTTCATTTTTTTCAATGTGTTATTCCAATAATAATTGTTGCCTTCACCTATCCTAAAGAGAGGGATAATGAGGATATTTTAGAATAATTCTCATTGAAGTGCTTTTGTGATAATAATAGAAACTAATTGATTATGATGATGATGAAATTGTTTGATAGATTCATTAATTGAATTATTATGTCAAAATTATATTTAAAGTTCTTTAACAACATTTAGCATATTATATAGAACAAAGGAACAAAACAGATAACAAATTGTCTAATAGCATAATTTGAATTTTTATGTAAGTAAACACATTTTACATTTGTGTAATTGTACTCTAAAAATAAATACAATTAGAATAATAGCAGCAGTATAGTTTGGATATAATGGTAAAAATACACCTCAGCTTCTTTTCTAAATGTATTTATGTTCACCTGATTTCCTAAAATAGACTTTTCAACAATAATATATACTACCTTAAGCATTTCATGTTGCAAATAATGTAAACCTCTAACAACTCTATATAGTAGATTTCACTTTCTCCATTTTTTCATGTGGAGAAATTGAGGCACATTGTTTGTGCCTGTAAAATGAAAATTAGCAGCATGGTACTCAATTCCGAGACATACTTTGCTCTGATGAATTTACTCTAGTTTACTAAGTGATAGCAACCATTTCTTGGGTAATAATTTATTTAACACCACACATAAATGAATTAAAAATAAAACAATGCATCAAAGTTCAGTAGGATACTCTACCTCAGTTTACTCTAAATCATTGGAATTTGATAATTCAAGGTCACAGACAATTCTTAGTTTTGTATTTGTATTGTAATTGTTGATGTTTCTTAAACAGCCTGGAGAATAAACAATATAATAATGAAACCAAGACTAGTGACCAGCTGCTAACATACTTCTTTTATTGCCCAGACATGCTTTCTACATCAATAATGACATGTTATGGAAAATAAATTTTTGGCCTCAGCTTAGGAGACAAGTCTTGGATGTTCATTGGAAGGACTGATGTTGAAGCTGAAATTCCAATACTTTGGTCACCTGATGGGAAGAGCTGACTCATTTGAAAAGACCCTGATGATGGGAAAGATTGAGGGCAGGAGGAGAAGGGGATGAGAGAGGATGAGATGGTTGGATGGCATCACCGACTCGATGGACATGGGTTTGAGTGAACTCCGGGAGTGCATGATGGACAGGGAGGCCTGGCATGCTGCAGTTCATGGGGTCACAAAGAGTCGAACACAACTGAGTGACTGAACTGAACTAACTATAACTGGTCTGCCTGTAATTAAAATTAAAAACTCTTGAGTCCTAAAATTTTTGATTGAAGGGAATATATGTGGAGGGAGAAAAAATCTTATTAAATATTTTTACCAGCTTAGTTATACTTTACTTCCATGAGACTCTAGTGTTTAGCAGTGTTTTCATTTTATGATGTTCTCTATCTTAACATATTTATTTATTAATAGGCTGAATTGGTGTGGTTAAAAATGTAGGTTACTTGAAATGTATATATCATTATTGTTTAAAAATTTCTATAAGTTACTATCCACATAAGAGGGATATTGTCTTATTCAAAACCAATTCTTTCTATTCTGGCTAAATTAATTATTATAAAAAATTGTGAATGAATTCTCTATTTCCAAAAATAAACTCATCTCCTTCAAAGTTTCATATTCTTTAAACATTATATAACACTATTACTATAATCTAATATGTATAAATTGTCAGCAAAACTCTGACTTCAGAATTTGTTAGTAACCAGATGTTTTTCTACTGCCAGTGCTAAAGTTGGCTCTAGTGCATGGAGATTCCCCACTCAACTGCAGACAGTAAGTATGGAGGGCAGGCGGGATCTATTTCAGTCTTCCAATCAGCCCCTTCGAGCACTTTCAGTTAACAGATGCTGAGTTTCTTTTTATACTTTATTTCTTCTATTTTACCTTTTATTTCTAAATTAATGATATTTCTCAAATACACAGAAATTAGTCACATTAGACTGATGCAAAAACAAAAACACAAATCCAAAGTAAATTTGACATTCTTTAGTACAAATTGTTCTGTAATTGATCTTACAATTTATTTTATTATAGTTCTAAACACTAACAAATTTCCATCTGACTACACATATGTAGGTACCTATGTACATTATACACTTTTTAGAAACAATGACAATAAAAAGCAATAACAACTTTTTCTTCCTTGTTTTTAGGAAGAAAGAATAAAAGAAGTATCGAGTACTCTGAGAAAATTATACTTTTCTTATTGAGTCCCAAATTAGTGATTCCAAGAATATTTTATACTTGAAATATGGTACTCTGTTTAAAAATCTGAACACAAAGCCTCAACTCATTTGGAAATAGTATTTAGTTTTGCAATGTTATTAAAAACTTTTGAGTTCTAATGGTACTAATATTGTATTAACACAGTATTAGAATGAGTTACAACTGCTCCAAAATTCTACTAGAAGAATCAAAGCTAGAAGAATCAAAATGGAATCAATGTCTGTTTCTTTTAGATACAAAATAATAGTGCTTGCTTTTGCAGCACATATACTAAATACAAAATAATATACATACCATGAATGTGTTTAAACATTGTTGCTTGTGTCTGTGATATGTATATAATTTTTATAAAGTATACTCATAAGAATACAGCTTCCAGTGGTTTCATTTACAACTATTTATCTTTTATACAACTAGAACACTAGAAATACATTTTATATTTTATTATATTTCAACTTTAAAGTAATTTTGTAACAAGGAAAATGCTTGAATTTATTATTTAGTACTACTCATAACTGTACAATTTACATTGAAAATATTCCAATAGTCTTAATTTTGACATTATCTTTGATATAGTAATCAATTAAAACAAAGAAACCATTATCTAGGAATACCAGGTTTTCTACAAATAAAGATGTGGTTAACATGTGGTTAACATGTTCCCAGTGCGCAGCATTTGAAAAAAAAACAAAGTGCTACGTATGTAAATATAAAAGAAAAAAAATAATTTGCCCCAAAGAAGAGATAGCAGAAATCCTAAAGGACTATCAAGTGAAATTTAAATAAGACAATTCCATAATAAGTCTTAGAATTATTTTTCTTAAGAAAGCTACAGTAGTATAAATCTTCCAGTGATGTTAACATACATCACCATGCCAGCTCTCAGAATAATCACAAGTTCCACATTTCCTTTGCTACCAGCATGGACTTGTCTCCCTTCCAATATTTGAGTTGATCTTTATTTATTCCGTATAAATCACTGTATAGTCGGTGGAAACGTTTTAATGAAAAATAACAAAATCCAAGAACAACAACAAAAAAAGCTGGTTATATAATATATTATTTAATCCTTCTAAATGAAGTCTCATTTTAAAAATAAATAGACTAAAGACAGAGTAGTTAATTATATGCATTCTCTCGAGTTAGTTCTTTATGATTTGACAACTTGCACGGCAGCTGTTCCTGTAAATATGACAATAAATTTCTAAATCTCCAGAGAACTGGTAAATACAGGCAGATGCACTTAACTGCTGGTGGGCAACAAAAGTCAGACTGCAGGAAACTGTGGCACTAATGTAGCTCTTGATTAATCTCTAATTACAGTTTTGTCATCTTAGCAGGGAGACAAAACTGTATCACTTCCTAAACAGGCAAGCAGCATTTTGGCACCTAGCAACCGGCAGTTCGTTCCTATTAGCTGCAGTGGACTTGATGCTGTTACATGGAAGGTGGTTATGGATCACTGCTCTATTATTTATGGAGCAGCATTTCCAGAGGCCTTCACAACAGTAGATAAATTAGCAGCTTAATAGGCCAGCACTAACTAAAAACATAGCATAAGCTGAAGCACCAAGTATGAAATTAAAATGTGAATTGCCCATAATGTTTGCATCATACATAGAAAGAAGCATTCATTTATTTCTAAATGCTAAATCATTCGTTTTATTTCATAAAGTATTTATATTAAATCTTTCAGAGAGACCTTTTTTTTTTTTTAAGAGAAAATTTATTTTCCTCTTTCTAAGGGGATTCTTTTGGATTCGTTCTTAAGCCCAGGGATAAGAGGTGGTAAGCATTAATTAGAACTAGTGCAGATACAAGAGAGCCCTAGGTATCTGTGTGAAAGTGCCTTATTAAGCTCAAAATGGGCAAATGAGGCTAATTCTCATCACGCTTCCATTTCCCTTTCACTTTGGGTGTGATGAAAAAGTCTAAGGAATGACCTCACACTTCTGTCTGTGTCAGCAATTTGAAGAGATATAAAATTCTCAAGTATTTCTTTTTCAAAAGGCAACCCACAGAAGATTTCCTTAATTAAAACTGATGGGCCATCTTAGTCTTATTAGTAGAGATGATATTATTAGTATGATTCTGCTTGGGAAATAAAAAATGTAATATCCAAAATGATGGCAACTTTTCATTCCTTCAATTGTACTAAAACTTAGTTTTTAATAAAATGGCATGATACAATGTGATATATACTATTGAAATTTGACTTGCAGTTTTCAATTATAATAATAAAAATATCCTATATTTAAATCACTGTATGACTTTAAAAATTAAATTTTTCTGATGAAACAAGTAGCAAAGATTTTTTTAAAAAGAATAACATAGCAGCAATATATTATAAACAAATACAATTGCTTTAAACTAACAGCCCTAAATAATCTGCAATAACAGTTGAACAGCCACCTTATTGAAACGAGATCCTTACTCTAAAGCCCTGGTGGCTCAGATGGTAAAGAATCTGCCTTCAATGCAGGAGAACATGGGTTCAATCTCTGGGTAGGGATCACTTCAGTATTCGTGTATGGAGAATCCCATGGACAGAGGAGCCTGGTGGGCTATAGTCCATGGAGTGGCAAAGAATTGGACATGACTGAGTGACTAACACTTTCACTCATTCTAGAAATTGTTTCCATTTAAAATCCTCTTTCACAGAATTGTTCCTTGAAAGTAACTCAAATCTATATCATCAAAAATTCTGAATATAAATTTTAAGTATCATTATGTCAATTTATCCAAAAAAGAAACCCTGAAAGTTGGCAAAGTTTAAAAAGAAAGCCCTGGTTAGATTCTAGTGTGTAGAGTTTAGGTGCCTTTGGAATAGCCAGGTGAAGATGTAGTAGTTAGGCGGATAGAGGTATGGAATTCAGAGAACTCAGAACTAGAAACAAATTTCTAGGCTCAGATCATGAACTCCTTATGGCAAAATTCAGATTTAAAGTAGAGGAAGTAAGTAGGGGAACAACTAGACCATTCAGGTATGACCTAAATCAAATCCTTCATGATTATAAAGTGAAAGTGGCAAATAGATTCAAGGGATTAGATATGATAGACTGAGTGTCTAAAGAACTATGTAACATTGTACAGAAGGCAGTGATCAAAACCATACCCAAGAAAAAGAAATGCAAAATGGCAAAATGGTTGTCTGAGAGGGCAAATAACTGAGAAAAGAAGAGAAGCAAAAGGGAGGTGAAAAGGAAAGATACACCCATCTGAATGCAGAGTTCCAAAGAGTAGCAAGGGGAGGAAAGAAAGACTTCCCAAGTAAACTATGCAAAGAAACAGAAGAAACAATAGAATGGGAAAGACTAGAGATCTCTTCAAGAAAATTAGAGATACCAGGAGAACATTTCATGCAAAAATGGGCACAATAAATGACAGAAAGGATGTGGACCTAACAGAAGCAGAAGAGGTGGCGAGAATACACAGAAGAACTATACAAAAAAGGTCTTAATGACCCAGATAACCAGGATGGTGTAATCAATCACCAGAATCAGATATCCTGGAGTGTGAAGTCAAATAGGCCATAGGAAGCATCACTACAAATAAGGCTAGTGGAGATGATGGAATTCAAGCTGGGCCATTTCAGATCCTAAGAGATGATGCTGTTAAAGTGCTGCATTCAATATGCCAGCAAATTTGGAAAACTCAGCAGTGGCCACAGGACTGGAAAAGGTCAGTTTTCATTCCATTCCCAAAAAAAGGCAATGCCAAAGAATGTCCAAGCTATCATACAATGAGCTAATTTCACATGCTAGCAAAATAATGCTCAAAATCCTCCAAGCTAGGCTTCAATATTACGTGAACCAAGAACTGCCAGATGTACAAGCCAGATTTAGAAAAGGTAGAGGAACCAGAAATCAAATTGCAAGCATTTTTTTGGATCATTGGAGAAATTAGAGTTCCAGAAAAACATCTTCTTTTACTTCATTAACCACACTAAATCCTTTGACTGTGTAGATCATAATAAACTGTGGAAAGCTCCTAAAGAGATGGGAATACCAGACCACCATACCTGCCTTTGAGAAACCTGTATGCAGGTCAAGAAGCAACAGTTAGAACTAGACATGAAACAATGGACTGGTTCAAAATTGGGAGAGCAGTACATCAGGGCTGTGTATGGTCACACTACTTATTTAACTCATATGCAGAGTAGATCATGTGAGATACTGGGCTGGATGAATTGTGGCTGGAAGCAAGATTACCAGGAGAAATATCAATAACCTCAGATATGCAGATGATACTACCATTATGGCAGAAAGTTAAGAGGAACTAAAGAACCTCTTGATGTAGGTGAAAGAGGAGAGTGAAAAATCTGGCTTAAAATTCAACATTCAAAAAAACGAAGATTATGGCATCCAGTCCCATCACTTCATGGCAAATAAATGTGAAACAATGGAAACAGTGAAAGACTTTTATTTTCTTGGGCTCCAAAATCACTGAGGATGGTGACTGTTCCCAGGAAATTAAAGGATGTTTGCTTCTTGGAATAAAAGCTATGCCAGACCTAGACAGTGTATTAAAAAGCAGAGACATTACTTTGCCAACAGAGATCCAGATAGTCTAAGCTATGGTTTTTCTAGTATTCATGTATGGATGTGAGAGTTGGACCATAAAGAAGGCTGAATGCCAAAGAACTGATGCTTTCAAACTGTGGTATGGGAAAATACTCTTTACAATCCCTTGGACAGCAAGACCAAACCAGTCAATCCTAAAAGAAACCAACCCTGCAAATTCATTGTAAGGACTGATGCTAAAACTTAAGCTCCTGGCCAAAATACTTTGAGCTGATGCAAAGAGCCAACTCTCTGGAAAAGACCATGATGCTGGGAAAGATTGAAGGCAGGGTGAGAATGAGATGACAGAGGATGAGATGGTTGGATGGCATCACTGACTCAATGGATGTGAGTTTGAGCAAGCTCCAGGAGATTGTGAAGGACAGGGAAGCCTGGCATCCTGCAGTCCATGGGGTCACAGAGTCAAACATGCCTGAGCAACTGAACACCAATGACAACATTGTCCTGGAGACATGGCATCAAATATTGACATCAAATATTGACATGGATAAGATCTAAAGAGAATAGAATATGAAATAAAAGTGAAAATAAGGAACAAGTTTTGAGGAGTTTCAACATTTAAGAATCAAGTAGAAAAGGCTGAAGTGGAAAGAAGACTAACAAGTATTAGCCAAAGAGTATGAAGCGAAAGTGCTATTGCCAATGCCAATGGGATGGAGTTTTGAAAAATAGTAAAGACATTTGAGATGCCATCAAAAGACCAAGTACTAAGAGAACTCAAAAAACACAGTAGGAAGATCAACATAAGTATTTCAAAAGAGTGATGAGGATGAGTAGAAGCCAAATATGAATAAGTTGAGTAAATAAATAAGAAACATGGAAAGTGAGTGGTAGCAACTACTCCTTTATTAAATGTAATTACAGAGGAGAAATCTGATGGTAGCTGGAGGGCTTCAATTTGTTGCTGACAATATTGTCTTAGAAAGTCAGGGAGTTGAAAAAAATATTCTAATACAGAAAAAGAGTGATATAAGTAAATGAAGAGCATCCAGGTATGGGCAATGTAATTATTATTACAGGGCCTTCTTTCTTGTCCTAAGAAATTTCATGCTTTCTTTGATGGTAATATTTGGGAGCAGTGAGGGTGTGAAGAGGCAGGAGATTTGCCCTTCCTGTTTATCCGTTGCTTAAGGATTTCTCTTTTACTCATGGCACTTGGGTCACCCTATAACTGTGATAATCAGTAAAAAACTGTGTAGTAATTCTCAAGTAAGCCAAGCCAGCCTTATCTCTGTCTCTGCTGGAGGCCCTAAATATGATTAAGAGGTAATCACTACTGTATTCCTAAATTTTGTTTGTTAGGCTATTTCTCTGGACCTAACACAGTCTCAATTATCAGGCAAAAAAAAAAAAAGTTCTTGAGTGAAGAAGCAAGTTTTCTCAGAAAAAATATAGTACAGAAAATGCAAAGAAGATAATTTTGCGTTTTTCTATTACCTCCTGGTGTACAGACTTGCACTTTTGCTGTGTACCATCTCCTTTTTCTCTCACTTTTATTTTAAAATTTTCTTATCTATACAATTTACCTACCCATGGGGGGAAAAATACTTGTGTTTCTCCCTTCCATTCTGGGATTCAACCTTAGTCTCTTTTTGTGACTTTCCAAGTAAATTATTCCAACCTAGTCCAGATGATCATGAGGATTTCTCTTAGTTCCTGTGACTCTAAATAGGAAATGCTGTGTCCTGTAGGCAGAGAACTGTGAGTAAATGTAGGGGCTCCCATTTTAGCTTACTTATATTTTTATAAGAGACTAAGTTTTTCACTTTTTTTGTATAAAAATAAAACCCATTTTAACAAAGAAAATGTGAATGTTATTTCAGTACTAATACAATCTAATCTCATCTGAGTTCCCTCTTTGAACATAATTTTAACCTTGATCTTTGTGAAATAATTACATGAGCATTATTGCAAATGAATATTTGTATTTTTCTTTGGTAATATATGTCTCACTATACTAATGCAAACAGCTCTTAGCCATCTATATTCCTCCTCACACAGAAGGAGGGAAGGGTAGTTTCAAAACCACTGTTCTTAATCTTTGAGAAATTCGGAATGCACAGGATCCAGAGCAATGGTGGAAAATTGACTACAGAGAAAAAGATAAACACATACTCTCAAAGAAGGAAACAAGTAAAAATATGCACAGGTGTCCAAAAATTGAAGAACGTTTGTCTGAATTCTTGTTTTATGTTTTATATTTTCTTTGTGATAGAGAAAACATGACCATTTGTTGAGAATAATTCCAGTGAATTGACAGAATCAAAGTTTAAAGAGCATTAAGAAGGCTTGAAACATGATAGAATTTCCACACTGATTAAAGGGCACTTGGCATTAGTTAATCACAAATTAACAGCAGTTCAAATGTATTCTAATGCATAATTGTCTTGCACAACAATCAACTGCAAGGCAATAGAGAGTAAGTGAATATCTTTGTTTACTCAGTGTTGAGGTTTGGCAATTGTTACTGAAGTGATAAGGGATCTTAAAATGGATATGAATAAAAGTAAAAGAAGAACAGGACTACATCCATAGCAAGAAGAAAGTCCCCAAGAAGTCAAGAAAAAGTCCCCTTAGGAATTGTTGAGCTCTCAAGCAGGAATAGGAAATTTTTTCAGAGACTTTCATGTTTGTTTCAATAATCTGGAGTTGTAGAGTAGTTTCTGGCATAAACAGTGTTTAGCATGTGACCTCTGTAGTGTGGATGATATAGAGATAAACAAATCAAGAAACGTGGAAGTCAGGTAATTGGACAAGTCTGTCATGTGGATACAGACACGTCCACAGATGATAGAGAAAACCATGAATCATGTGCCAAGAGTTTACACTTTATGAAGAAGGAGTGAATGGATTTACTAAAGAGCACTAGCTTCAGTAAAAAGTTATTCTTAATCTATTTTAAGCAAGTGAATTAGGGAATAATTATCTGAAGAGGCATCAGGAACAACAAGGATGATGACCGTTCCTCTAAGCGATTAGTCAAATAAAATAATTAATGCAGGGTAACTGAGAACAGTTAACACTGAGAAGAAAAGTCTAAAATGTTCCATGGGAAACACTATAAATAAAGCTTTGGTGTTTCTTAAACAGATTCTAGTGGTTTAGACGTATAAATAGTGGATATATTAAGTAAAAATAATTTTAAAATTCATAGTCGTTTAAAATTTCTCGATGATTTTCCTTTTATCCAAAGATGCAGAAAACCTTCATGAGGACGTTAGTAAGAGTGATAATCTTGAGATGCTATATGTATGGGGTAGAAATGTCAGATAAATCCTTCCGTAGAAAGCAAATGAAATGCATAGTTAACATTAAAGAAGAGACATGGTCAATTAGTTTTAATAGCATGGGAAGATTTGGGAAGATTGTTTAATGATGACACCCTCATTTTAATGAATCGATACTAGGGGTGTTTTACAATTAAATGTTTCTCTCTAGTGAGTACTTTACAATAAATAAGTCCACAAATCCATCAAAGCAGAAAATAAAACTCCTCTACTTATCTGGAAATCTATAAATACGCATGGTTAAAGAGCACTAAGAATTTTTGACACCTAGGTTCCAGATCAGCATATGGTCACTGAAGCTCAAGTAGTAAATTTGGGAAAGGCTATTCAAAATGATACATTCATTATGGATATATTTACTGATCATGAAAATCCTGTGCATAAATGGTATGATCAAACTATGGATTACATTTTTTGGGAAAATAATCTGCTCCCAATAATCTGCTCCCTTGGCATGCTATTAGGTTTTGTCCTTAGATGTTTTTCAAGTGTGTATGTTCTGGAGTCAACTTGTCTGTTTCACAATCTAGCCATTTACTAGTTGTGTGACATTAAACACTGTCTCTAAGCTTCAGTTTCCTCAGCTGTAAAATGAGGTAATAGTAGCACTTGTTCATATGACAGTTCTGAAAATTAAATGAACTAGTCTGTGTGTAACACTTAAAACTGAAAACAATATCAGGCACAGAGTAAGTACCCAATAGCTATAGCCTACATATACATATATGCACTGTTTCTCTGGAGAATGTTAACACATGCATTGATTGATTTTTTTTACCTTCATATATTCTCTTATATATCTTAATATAATACTTTATGATGTGGACTTCAATATTATTTAAGTTTTTAGGTGATACAGAATGTTTTTGTATAGTTTATTAATTTGGGAACTGAATTTTCAATAGGGCATGTATTAGAACTTCTTAAATATTAATTATGAAACAATAACATATACCTTTTTAAAAAAAAAAACTGATCTTAAAGTATAAGTACTATCACACCTAAAAACCAGGTTATATCTTTCTTGAAAATTGAACTGAATTATACATTAACAATTCAATGTCTACTTTTGTTATTCTAGGAAAAATTACCATATTCAATATAAGTAGTTTTAGAAGTTATTCTTCTGTACCAGAGTAAATGAAAGATGAGATGTCTTTAAGCTAGTTGGACTTTAAATCAGACTTATATTTCCTCAAGTGAAACAATGTATTTTAAAGATGCATAGAGAATTAAGAGAAAGAGGAAAAAACACATTGCCAGACTTCCTAGAATGAGAAAACTGAAAGGTCCTTTTGGGAACAGTGCAAATGAAGATGGTATGGATTACCTAGTCCTTTTTTGTACTTTATTCCATAATTTGGCGTGGCCAATGGGGTTGGCCATGTATATGTATTTCCTTCACCTCCCCTATGAATCATATTCTCGTGAGTGAGGCCCTGAAATTAGTATTCAAAACTTCCTCCTAGTTCTGGTCATACAGTTCAATGGGTTCTTACCCATGACCCAACATTAATAAGCACTGCTCTTCTTTAGTCATGCATCAAGGGGTGGTTGATTTAGTTACGCTTTGTCTCTGCCTCTAACTGCCTACTGATTTTATTTGCCTTTCTCTCATTTAGTCTCTCAAGGGAGCACCAAGATTGGTTCTATCAAACACAATCTTTAATAAGTAATCGATTTGTAAATTTATATATGTATGTGTGTATGTACGTAAGTGTGTATATGCTCACATATAATTGCACGTATTGTTGGTCAGTCGCCCAGGTGTGTCAGACTCTTCGCAACCCCATGGACTGCAGCACACCAGGCCTTCCTGTCTCTCAGTTCAGTTCAGTCACTCAGTCATGTCCGACTCTTTGCAACCCCATGAATCACAGCACGCCAGGCCTCCCTGTCCATCACCAACTCCTGGAGTTTACTCAGACTCACATCCATCGAGTCAGTGACGCCATCCAGCCATTTCATCCTCTGTCATCCCCTTCTCCTCCTGCTCCCAATCTCTCCCAGCATCAGAGTCTTTCCCAATGAGTCAACTCTTCACATGAGGTGGCCAAAGTACTGGAGTTTCAGCTTTAGGATCATTCCTTCCAAGGAAATCCCAGGGCTGATCTCCTTCAGAATGGACTGGTTGGATCTCCTTGCAGTCCAAGGGACTCTCAAGAGTCTTCTCCAACACCACAGTTCAAAAGCATCAATTCTTTGGCACTCAGTCTTTTTCACCGTCCAACTCTCACATCCATACATGACCACAAGAAAAACCATAGCCTTGACTAGACGAACCTTTGTTGGCAAAGTAATGCCTCTGCTTTTGAATATGCTATCTAGGTTGGACATAATTTTCCTTCTAAGGAGTAAGCGTCTTTTAATTTCATGGCTGCAGTCACCATCTGCAGTGATTTTGGAGCCCAAAAAAATAAACTCTGACACTGTGTCCACTGTTTCCCCATCTATTTCCCATGAAGTGATGGGACCAGATGCCATGATCTTAGTTTTCTGAATTTTGAGCTTTAAGCCAACTTTTTCACTCTCCATTTGACTTTCACCAAGAGGCTTTTGAGTTCCTCTTCACTTTCTGCCATAAGGGTGGTGTCATCTGCGTATCTGAGGTTATTGATATTTCTCCCAGCAATCTTGATTCCAGCTTGTGTTTCTTCCAGTCCAGCGTTTCTCATGATGTACTCTGCATATAGGTTAAATAAGCAGGGTGACAATATACAGCCTTGATGGACTCCTTTTCCTATTTGGAACCAGTTTGTTGTTCCATGTCCAGTTCTAACTGTTGCTTCCTGACCTGCATACAGATTTCTCAAGAGGCAGGTCAGGTGGTCTGGTATTCCCATCTCTTTCAGAATTTCCCACAGTTAGTTGTGACCCACACAGTCAAAGGCTTTGGCATAGTCAATAAAGCAGAAATAGATGTTTTTCTGGAGCTCTCTTGCTTTTTTCATGATCCAGCGGATGTTGGCAATTTGATCTCTGGTTCCTCTGCCTTTTCTAAAACCAGCTTGAACATCTGGAAGTTCACAGTTCATGTATTGCTGAAGCCTGGCTTGGAGAATTTTGAGTGTTACTTTACTAGCATGTGAGATGAGTGCAATTGTGCGGTAGTTTGAGCATTCTTTGGCATTGCCTTTCTTTGGGATTGAAATGAAAACTGACCTTTTCCAGTCCTGTGGCCACTGCTGAGTTTTCCAAATTTGCTGGCATATTGACTGCAGCACTTTCACAGCATCATCTTTCAGGATTTGGAATAGCTCAACTGGAATTCCATCACCTTCACTAGCTTTGTTCGTAGTGATGCTTTCTAAGGCCCACTTGATTTCACATTCCAGGATATCTGGCTGACATTTCTGGATGTGATCACCAGGTCAGTGATCACACCATCATGATTAACTGGGATGTGAAGATCTTTTTTGTACAGTTCTTCTGTGTATTCTTGCCACCTCTTCTTGATATCTTCTGCTTCTGTTAGGTCCATACCATTTCTGTCCTTTATCGAGCCCATCTTTGCATGAAATGTTCCCTTGGTATCTCTAATTTTCTTGAAGAGATCTCTAGTCTTTCCCATTCTGTTGTTTTCCTCCATTTCTTTGCACCATCCCCTAAAGTTTGCCCAAGTTCATGTCCATTGTATCAGTGATCATACATATGTATGTATACATACACAAAAATACCCTCACATGCAATTGTACAAGAGCACATACGTTGTTCTAACTTATGTTTTGGGACATAGTTCTTGACCTTTTATTTTCAGTGCTTCTGTCCCTCTTTTTCTGTCCTTTTTGAAGTTACTTGTCTTAATCAACATTCACAATATATTAAACACAATGGTTCTCTTTTGTAACTCTGTGAAAAGAAGGGTTACACTGGGTAAAAATCTTGGGAGAACTAGATTTACTGCTTGGTCTACTTTTTTTGTTTTTATTGTCCTCGGTTTTTGACAATATTATAGCATCACATACTCCAGGAGGCATTTTAAAATCCATTCCAACTGTGGGCTAAGTGAACTGCAGGTTGGTCAAGAAGCTCAGACTCAGGTTTTTGATAACACATGAATAGATGATTATAATACAATGTGAAAAACACAAAAATATATTCATATAGGTGAGATTGCATGGTCACAGAGACAGGGTGCCCAAACCCATTTGAGAGTTCCAGTACTGAGCATTTGTGGTCAGGCGAGGTGTCCTGGAAGTGAGCATCATCTCTCTCAAGGTCTAATACCTCATCACTGATGGATTAAGAGAACTCAGACTTGGTTTCCTTATTATTAGTTTCAGTGGCATCATATGAAAAGGAATATAATTCTATACTCCTCATAGGTATTTTATAAAGAATGAAAGGCATGTGTATATGTATATACATTTTTCCATTATAGTTCATTGCAAGACATTGAATGTATTTTCCTGTACTATACGATAGGGCATTGTTGTTGATCTATTTTATGTATAGTGGTTTGTGTCTGTTAACCCCAAACTCCTAATTTGTGATTAAAAACAAAAAAATAACTTTAGCTTTCTTACTTATAAAACAAGGAGGTTAGACAGATTTGAACTTACATTTTCAAACAAAGTTCTTTTCAGCCCAGGGTGATTTTACCATATTTCCTTGGGAGATGAGATGGGAGGGAAAATGTTCTTGGGATACAAGCCCTCATCTTAAACACATATCATTAGAAAATTTTGAATCCTGTCATCATGGAAAGTAACTACAGCGATGAGCAAATCTACTTCATTTTCTCATTCTATTAAATTAAACTTTGATACTAAAGAAGTAACAAAAAGAATGCTGTTCCCATCTCCAGACATTACAAATATTTATCTCAGTTTCTATTATTCTACACAAAATAAATAGTACTCAACAACAAAAACAAAAAATTATGAGGTTTGAAAAAAAAGAGGAAAAACAACTCCACTGCCAAGAAGTTAATATGACACATATGTTGCAACAGAAACATTTTAAGTAACTATAATTTAAGGATTAAAAATTCTAATAGGTGGGCAAAATAAAAAATCAGATGGATAATTTCAGCAGAGATGGAAACTATAAGAATTAACTGGAAATGCTAGAAATTTTAAAACAAATGTAAAAGAAAATAAGTATGCCTTCAACAGGCTTATCAATTCAGTGAAAGTACACACAACTTAGCTAAGGAAAGAATGAAAGACCTAAGTTAAAGATAATTCAAAAGAAGTAATCCAAACTGAATGATAAAATAAATTAATAATAGTGATGATGATAATAACAGAATAAGAAGATTTAAGAACTTTGAATCAATATCAAATGGTATAACTGGCATAAAATTAAAACTTCAGAGTGGGAAGAAAAATCATTTGAAGAAATAACTTACAGTAATATTCCAAACTTCCATGAAATTAAAAGATGCTTACTCCTTGGAAGAAAAGTTATGACCAACCTAGATAGCATATTGAAAAGCAGAGACATTACTTTACCAACAAAGGTCCGTCTAGTCAAGACTGTGGTTTTTCCAGCGGTCATGTATGGATGTGAGAGTTGGACTGTGAAGAAAGCTGAGTGCCAAAGAATTGATGCTTTTGAACTGTGGTGTTGGAGAAGACTCTTGAGAGTCCCTTGGACTGCAAGGAGATCCAACCAGTCCATCCTAAAGATCAGCCCTGGGATTTCTTTGGAGGGACTCATCCTAAAGCCGAAACTCCAGTACTTTGGCCACCTTATGCGAAGAGTTGACTCATTGGAAAAGACTCTGATGTTGGGAGGGATTGGGGGCAGGAGGAGAAGGGGATGACAAAGGATGAGATGGCAGGATGGCATCACTGACTTGACGAACATGAGTCTGAGTGAACTCCGGGAGTTGGTGATGGACAGGGAGGCCTGGTGTGCTGCGATTCATGGGGTCACAAAGAGTCAGACATGACTGAGTGACTGAACTGAACTGAACTGAATATTCTAAAATTTATGCTAACAAACCAAAGTTCCAATAGCTCAGAGATACTGTTACTGTTTTCCGTCACTAAGTCGTGACCAATTCTGTGACTCCATGAACTGCAGCACTCCAGGCTTCCCTGTCCTTCACTATCTCCTAGAGTTTGCTCAAACTCTTGTCCATTGAGTCTGTGATACCATCCTCTGAGCAAAATAAATTTCACACACACACACACACACACACACACACACACACATTACACCAAAATGAAAAAATTCTTGCAACAAAATAAAAAGATATATTATCAATGGAGAAATAAGAATAAGAATGACATCAATTACATTACATTTATCAGAAACCATGCATGTGAAGATAACAGAGTAATATTTAAATGTGCAGAAAGAAAAAATTCACTTTCCACAAATATACTTCACAAATGCAATGAAAAGAATGGCTATTTCAGATAAAAAGGTGACAACTTATTGCTAGAAGACTAGTACTAAAGGAAATATTAAGGGAGCTTATCAGGTTGAAGAATGTTATACCAGACTGCAACATGAATCTATATGAAGAAGTTTACTGAACATGAAAGGTAAAATAGAATAAACAAAGGTAAAAAAGTACATTTTGCTTCTTTAATTGCTCTGAAAGATAACTATCTGTATTAGTCAGAGGCTTCCAAATACACATATGAAGAGGTGAGGATGCAGAGGGAGAGACAGAGATATGAAGGGAGAGACAGAGATATGAAAGGAGAGACAGAAATAAAGAGAGACATATTTATCATAAGGAATTGGCTCATGTGATTATAACAGCAAAGTCAAAAATCTGCAGTATGGGTCAGTAGGCTCAAGACCCATGCATTAGGGCAGCTCTATTTGGAAGGAATGATACTAAAGCTGAAACTCCAGTACTTTGGCCACCTCATGCGAAAAGCTGACTCATTGGAAAAGACTCTGATGCTGGGAGGGATTGGGGGCAGGAGGAGAAGGGGATGACAAGGATGAGATGGCTGGATGGCATCACTGACTTGATGGACGTGAGTCTGAGTGAACTCCGGGAGTTGGTGATGGACAGGGAGGCCTGGCGTGCTGTGATTCATGGGGTCTCAAAAGAGTCGGACATGACTGAGCGATTGAACTGAACTGAACTGAAATGAGTCTAAAAGCAGTCTGTCAAATAACTTTTCTCCATTCACAGGGAGGCTAGTCATTTCTCCTTTTCAGTCCTTCAACTAGATAGAGTCTACCCACAGAGGACAATCTGTGTTACCCAGTGTTCACCAGTTTAAATGTTGTGCATGTGTGTGACATTGCTTCAGTCATGTCCAACTCTGTGCAACCCTATGCACAGCAGCCTGCCAGGTTCCTCTATCCATGGGATTCTTCAGGCAAGAATACTGGAGTGGGCTGCTGTGCCCTCCTCCAGAGGATCTTCCCAACCCAGGGTTCCAACCCAGGGATCTCTTTTAAGTTTCCTGCATTGGCAGGTGGGTTCTTTACCTCTAGTGCTACCTGGGAAACCCAATTTAAATGTTTATCCAAAAACACTCTCAAAGTTCACACATAGAATTAAACATCACTCTATCTAAAACACAAATAGTAGCAAATTATTATATGTTTATACAACATACAGGAGAAGGCAATGGCACTCCACTCCAGTACTCTTGCCTGGAAAATCCCATGGATGGAGGAGCCTGGTAGGCTGCAGTCCATGGGCTCAAGAAGAGTCGGATACGACTGAGCGACTTCACTTTCACTTTTCACTTTCATGCATTGGAGACGGAAATGGCAACCCACTCCAGTGTTCTTGCCTGGAGAATCCAAGGGACAGTGGAGCCTGGTGGGCTGCTGTCCATTGGGTCGCACAGAGTCGAACACGACTGAAGTCGAACACGACTTAGCAGCATACAACATACAAAAGTACTATGTGTAACAAAGATAGCCCACAGGTTGGGAGTTGGAAATTATATATATATATCCACCTCCCAACCTGTGGGCTATCTTTGTTACACATAGTACTTTTGTATACTGTATAAAATATATATATATAATACAATATATATAGTATATAGTACTATATATATAATATGTATATATATAATACATATATATATATGGTCCTTCACAACATGTGATCCAAGGAGGACCCTAGTTAAGTTGTATATTGTAAAGCTTAGAGTTTAGGAAATCTCTACAATAGTTAAAAATGGATAAATAATAAAAATATGGAAAAAGTTAAATCATAAATAAATGCTTAATTAACCCAAAGAAATGGAAGAGGAAATAAAGAAAATAGTTCCCCCTAAAAAAAAAAAAGCCTGAATAAGCATTAACAGATATCATCATAGCAAAATTTATACCAGTAATATTCATAGTCACACCAATTAACAGGGAAATTGTGAGATTAGATTAAAATGCAAGATCTATTATCAACAATAAACACATTTTAAATATACAGTTAAAAGTATGGGAAATGATATAACATACATAAGCAATTTTTTTAAAAAGCTGGAGTAGCTGTATTAATATTGGACAAAAAATAGACTTGGAATAATAAATCCTACCACAGATAAGGGGCACTATATTACTCCTTGGAAGGAAAGTTATGACCAACCTAGATAGCATATTCAAAAGCAGAGACATTACTTTGCCAACAAAGGTTCATCTAGTCAAGGCTATGGTTTTTCCTGTGGTCATGTATGGATGTGAGAGTTGGACTGTGAAGAAGGCTGAGCGCTGAAAAATTGATGCTTTTGTTTTTGTTTTTTTTTTAATTTTATTTTATTTTTACTTTACAATATTGTATTAGTTTTGCCAAATATCGAAATGAATCTGCCACAGGTATACCTGTGTTCCCCATCCTGAACCCTCCTCCCTCCTCCCTCCCCATACCCTCCCTCTGGGTCATCCCAGTGCACCAGCCCCAAGCATCCAGTATCGTGCATCAAACCTGGACTGGCGACTCATTTCATACATGATATTCTACATGTTTCAATGCCATTCTCCCAAATCTCCCCACCCTCTCCCTCTCCCACAGAGTCCATAAGACTGATCTATACAGAGTGAAGTAAACCAGAAAGAAAAACACCAATACAGTATACTAACGCATATATATGGAATTTAGAAAGATGGTAACAATAACCCTGTGTACAAGACAGCAAAAGAGACACTGATGTATAGATCAGAATTGATGCTTTTGAACTGTGGTGTTGGAGAAGACTCTTGAGAGTCCCTTGGACTGCAAGGAGATCCAACCAGTCCATTCTAAAGGAGTACAGCCCTGGGATTTCTTTGGAAGGAATGATGCTAAAGCTGAAACTGCAGTACTTTGGCCACCTCATGCGAAGAGTTGACTCATTGGAAAAGACTCTGATGCTGGGAGGGATTGGGGGCAGGAGGAGAAGGGGACGACAGAGGATGAGATGGCTGGATGGCATCACTGATTCGATGGATGTGAGTCTGATGCACTCCGGGAGTTGGTGATGGACAGGGAGGCCTGGTGTGCTGTGATTCATGGGGTCGCAAAGAGTTGGACACTACTGAGTGACAGATCTGATCGATGACATAACAATAATGAACTCAATTTTCAAAGAAGGCAGAGAAATCCTAAATACAATGCACCAAAAACAGAGCTTCATAAGACACGGAAACAAAATTGGAAGAGAAATAGACATATCCACAGCTACAGTTAGAGATCTCAACATTCTTCTCTCAGTACTTGATACAACAGGCAGAAAATGAAAGGTAAAATATTGAAGAGCAGAAAAACACTCTTTATCAAATCCATCTAACCTACATATACAAGACTCTTCTTACAACAAGACTCTTAAACATTTAACAAGTACACATGGCATATTCACTAAGATAGATCATTTTTTTTCACCATAAAATCAATCTCATTAACTTAAAAAAATGCAAGTCATACAAGTTGTGTTCTGACCATATGAAATCAAATTAAAATTTTAAAAATGAATAAAGTGAAAGTCGTTCAGTCATGTCTGAGTGAACATTTTACCCTTAAGGTCGGGAAAAAGTAAGATTGTTCTCTCTTTCCACATTTATGCACCATAGTTCTAGGGTCCTAACCAGTTTAATAAGTCATCAAATTTTTTTAATGAATATAAATTATAAAAGAAAAATTAAAATTTCTGTCCATTCACAAACGATGATTCTACATGAAAAAAAAAAAAAACTAAATGTAAGAAACACTGACATAGAACTAATGAATGAGCTTATAAAAGTCACAAGTTTCAAGGTCAATACATCAAAACTAACTGACTATACTAACAGTAAAATATTAGAATTCAAATTTAAAATACCATTTGTAATAGCACCAATAATAAAGTAAGTATATTTAAATCCAACAAAATATATTTACTAACTTAATCTTGAAAATTACAAAATATCAGTGAAAGAAATCAAACAAGGCCTAAATAAATGGAGAGACATACTTTGTTTACAGATTCGAAGACAATATTCCTAAGATGACAATTCTGTTCTATTAAGCTACACATTTTAAGAAATCTCAATCAAAATCCAAACAGACCTTTTTGAGAGAGATTAACAAGCTGACTCAAAAGTTATATGGCAATAAAGGGACTAGAATTGTCAAAAAAAATGTGAGAAAAGAACAAAGTTGAAAAGCTCACACAAACTGATTTTCAGAATACAGTCAGTGTGGTATTGCTTGGCTTATCAGAGCAGAGACTCATAAGCAGAAACTTCCAACTATTGGTTGTAGGAAAACTTGAACTTGAATTGATGAATTGCTGAAGGCTAAATCCAGATGTGGGGTTCTCAAAGCAAGATTACTTAAATGGTTTGCCATTCCCTTCTCCAGTGGATCATGTTTTGTCAGAACTCTCCACCATGACCTGTCCATCTTGGGTGGCCCTACACCGCATGACTCATAGTTTCATTGAGTTAGACAAGGCTGTGGTCCACATGAACAGATTGGTTAGTTTTCTCTGATTGTAGTTTCCAGTCTGTTTGTGCTCTGATGGAGAAGGATAAGAGGCTTATGGAAGCTTCCTGATGGGAGAGACTGAGGGGGAAACTGGGTCTTGTTCTGATGGGCAGGGCCATGTTCAGTAAATGTTTAATTCAGTAGAAGTGACAAATAGATTCAAAGCATTAGATCTGATAGACAGAGTACCTGAAGAACTATGGATGGAAGTCTGTGACATTGTACAGAAGGCAGTGAAGAAGGCCATCCCCAAGAAAAAGAAATGCAAAAAAGCAAAATGGTTTTCTGAGGAGGCCTTACAAATAGCTATGAAAAGAAGAGAAGCAAAAGGCAAAGGAGAAAAGGAAAGATATACCCATTTGAATGCAGAGTTCCAAAGAATAGCAAGGGGCAGAAAGAAAGACTTCCACAGTGCTCAATGCAAAGAAATAGACGGAAAAAATAGAATGGGAAATTCTGGAGATCTCTTCAAGAAAATTGAAGATACAAAGGGAACTTTTCATGCAAAGATGGGCTCAATAAGGGACAGAAATGCTGTGGACTGAACAGAAGATATTAAGAAGAGGTGGCAAGAATACACAGAACTATACAGAAAAGATCTTCATGACCCAGATAATGACAATGGTGTGGTCACTCACCTAGAGCCAGACATCCTGGAATGTGAAGTCAAGTGGGCCTTAGGAAGCATCACTATGAACAAAGCTAGTGGAGGTGATGGAATTCCAGTTGAGCTATTTAAAATCCTAAAAGGTGATGCTGTGAAAGGGCTTCACTCAATATGCCAGCAAATTTGGGAAACTCAGCAGTGGCCACAGGCCTGGAAAAGTTAAGTTTTCATTCCAATCCCAAAGAAAGGCAATGCCAAAGAATGCTCAAACTACTGCACAATTGCATTCATCTCACATGCTAGCAAAGTAATGCTTAAAATTATCCAAGCCAGGCTTCAACAGTACATGAACTGTAAACTTCCAGATGTTCAAGCTAGATTTAGAAAAGGCAGAGGAACCAGAGATCAGAGTGCCAACATTTGTTGGATTATCAAAAAAGCAAAAGAGTTCCAGAAAAACATCTACTTCTGCTTTATTGAGTATACCAAAGCCTTTGACTGTGTGGATCAAACAAACTGTGGGAAATTCTTCAAGAGATGGGAATACCAGACCACCTGACCTGCCTCCTGAGAAATTGGTATGCAGGTCAAGAAGCAACAGTTAGAACTGGACATGGAACAACAGACTGGTTCCAAATAGGGAAAGGAGTACATCAAGGCTGTATATTGTCACCCTGCTTATTTAACTTCTGTGCAGAGTACATCATGAGAAATGCTGGGCTGGATGAAGCACAAGCTGGAATCAAGATTGCTGGGAGAAATATCAATAATCTCAGATATACAGATGACACCACCCTTATGGCAGAAAGTGAAGAGGAACTAAAACACCTCTTGATGAAAGTGAAAGAGGAGTGCAAAAGCTGGCTTAAAGCTCAACATTCAGAAAACTAAGATCATGGCATCTGGTCCCATCACTTTGTGGCAACTAGATGGGGAAACATTGGAAACAGTGACATACTTTATTTTCTTGGGCTTCAAAATCACTGCAGATGGTGACTGCAGCCATGAAATTAAAAGATGCTTGCTCCTTGGAAGAAAAGCTAACACCAACCTAGACAGCATATTAAAGCAGAGACATTACTTTGCCATCAAAGGTCCATCTAGTCAAAGACATGTTTTTCCAGTAGTTATGTATGGATGTGAGAGTCTGACTATAAAGAAAGCTGAGCACTGAAGAATTGATGCTTTTGTTGGAGAAGACTCTTGAGCGTCCAGGAGTCAAGGAGATCCAACCAATCCATCCCAAAGGAAATCAATCCTGAATATTCATTGGAAGGACTGATGCTGAAGCTGAAACTCCAATACTCTGGCCACCTGATGCAAAGAACTGACTCATTTGAAAAGACCCTGATGCTGGGAAAGATCGAAGGTCGGAGGTGAAGGGGATGACAGGGGATGAGATGCTTGGATGGCATTACCAACTCAATGGACATGAGTTTGAGTAAACTCTGGAGGCTGGTGATGGACAGGGAGGCCTGGTATGCTGCAGTCCACGGGGTCACAAAGATTCAGACATGACTGAGTGACTGAACTGAAACAAACAATCCAGACAACTGAAGAGTTTAAAAGTCCAGGAAGACTCAGTCATCAATATCATGAGATTCGCCACCTGGAGCTTGACTAAACTCCCACAACAAATATAGAAGAAAAATCCTCTCAGCCTTCCAGCAGGCGGGAGGGAAAAAGAGCCATTTTGAAATATTGTGGAGCGTTCCATTCCTTTTAATGGGGCTTGCCCTCAAGTGAAGCTATTTAACTAAAAACTACCCTGCTAGAGTATTATCAGAGCCAGAGTAACCCAGGGAGAGAGAACTATCCAACTCAAGCTAGCTCTAGCCTTCTCCTTGGGAAAGGGGGAATATGTACCAAACTCCAGTCCACACTAGCCATCCTGTCCTACCCAAGTGGGGAAAAATATGCAAGCACTGTGAAGCTCACACCACAGAGGCATAGGCTTACTAAAGGACTGACACCTAATTGACTATAAAGCACTTGCCCTCCCCTCACACCTCATCCCCACATTTGCTAAAGGTTTTTTGTCGCAGTTCCATTTTTCTATTAATGCTAAAGCATGTCCAGCTATCAGTAAAAAGTTACAACGCATATCAAAAGACAAAAAACACAAACTTGTAGAGACAGATAAGCATGGAAGCAGGGATGCTGGTATTATTAGAGAATTTAAAACAACTATGATTAATATGCTAAGGATTCTAATGGAGAAAGATGATACTGTGCAAGATCAGATGGGCAATCTAAGCAGAGAGATATGAATCTGAAAAAAGAATCAAAAAGAAACAGGGATGTCAGGGACAAATACTAGAGACAAAACTATAACAGAAATGGAGAATGACTTTGTAGGACTCATAAGTAGATTGGACACAGCTGAGGAAAGAATCTGACTTCTCAAAACCAAAAAGCAAAGAGAACAAAGACTGGAAATAAAAATAGAATAGGATATTCAAGGACTGTGCAACAACTACAAAAGTATAGCATACTTGTAATTTAAATATCAGAAGAAGAAAAAGAGAAAAAAACAGAAGAAATGTTTGAAACGATAATGATTGAGTAGTCACACAAAGCAATGTCAGGCACAAAACTACAGACCCTGGAGTCTCAGAGAACACCAAGACTGAACCCTAAGGTAAACTACAGACTCTGGATAATCATGGTATGTCAATGTAGTATCATCCTTGGTAAACAATATACAATCTGGTGAGTAATCATGTGGGTGACTATGCAGGCACAGGGGCAGAATGTATATGGAAAATTTCTGTATCTTCCTCCCAATTTTGTAATAAACCTAATAATACTCTAAAAATAATAGTCCCTTAAAAAAAAAAAAAAAAGGCAAGTTATACTACAAATCAGGGGCAGGAAATACTTAGAGCAATGAAAACAAAACATAATTCATCAGATCAGATCAGATCAGTCGCTCAGTCGTGTCCGACTCTTTGTGACCCCATGAATCGCAGCAAGCCAGGCCTCCCTGTCCATCACCAACTCCCGGAGTTCACTCAGACTCACGTCCATCGAGTCAGTCATGCCATCCAGCTATCTCATCCTCTGTCGTCCCCTTCTCCTCTTGCCCCCAATCCCTCCCACCATCAGAGTCTTTTCCAATGAGTCAACTCTTCCCATGAGGTGGCCAAAGGACTGGAGTTTCAGCTTTAACATCATTCCTTCCAAAGAAATCCCAGGGCTGATCTCCTTCAGAATGGACTGATTGGATCTCCTTGCAGTCCAAGGGACTCTCAAGAGTCTTCTCCAACACCACAGTTGAAAAGCATCAATTCTTTGGCGCTCAGCCTTCTTCACAGTCCAACTCTCACATCCATACATGACCGCTGGAAAAACCATAGCCTTGACTAGACGAACCTTTGTTGGCAAAGGAATGTCTCTGCTTTTGAATATGCTATCTAGGTTGGTCATAACATTCCTTCCAAGGAGTAAGTGTCTTTTAATTTCATGGCTGCAGTCACCATCTGTAGTGATTTTGGAGCCCAGAAAAATAAAGTCTGACACTGTTTCCACTGTTTCCCCATCTATTTCCCATGAAGTGGTGGGACAGGATGCCATGATCTTCGTTTTCTGAATGTTGAGCTTTAAGCCAACTTTTTCACTCTCCACTTTCACTTTCATCAAGAGGCTTTTGAATTCCTCTTCACTTTCTGCCATAAGGGTGGTGTCATCTGTATATCTGAGGTTATTGATATTTCTCCCGGCAATCTTGATTCCAGCTTGTTTCTTCCAGTCCAGCATTTCTCATGATGTACTCTGCATATAAGTTAAATAAACAGGGTGACAATATACAGCCTTGATGTACTCCTTTTCCTATTTGGAACCAGTCTGTTGTTCCATGTCCAGTTCTAACTGTTGCTTCCTGACCTACATACAGATTTCTCAAGAGTCAGGTCAGGTGGTCTGGTATTCCCATCTCTTTCAGAATTTTCCACAGTTTATTGTGATCCACACAGTCAAAGGCTTTGGCATAGTCAATAAAGCAGAAATAGATGTTTTTCTGGAACTCTCTTGCTTTTTCCATGATCCAGCAGATATTGGCAATTTGATCTATGGTTCCTCTGCCTTTTCTAAAACCAGCTTGAAAATCAGTAAGTTCACAGTTCACATATTGCTGAAGCCTGGCTTGGAGAATTTTGAGCATTACTTTACTAGCGTGTGAGATGAGTACAATTGTGTGGTAGTTTGAGCATTCGTTGGCATTGCCTTTCTTTGGGATTGGAATGAAAACTGACCTTTTCCAGTCCTGTGCCCACTGCTGAGTTTTCCAAATTTGATGGCATATTGAGTGCAGCACTTTCAAAGCATCATCTTTCAGCATTTGGAATAGCTCAACTGGAATTCCATCACCTCCACTAGCTTTGTTCATAGTGGTGCTTTCTAAGGCCTACTTGACTTCACATTCCAGAATGTCTGGCTCTAGGTCAGTGATCACACCATCATGATTATCTGGGTCGTGAAGATCTGTTTTGTACAGTTCTTCTGTGTATTCTTGCCATCTCTTCTTAATATCTTCTGCTTCTGTTAGGTCCATACCATTTCTGTCCTTTATCAAGCCCATCTTTGCGTGAAATGTTCCTTTGGTATCTCTAATTTTCTTGAAGAGATCTCTAGTCTTTCCCATTCTGTTGTTTTCCTCTATTTCTTTGCATTGATCGCTGAAAAGGCTTTCTTATCTCTTCTTGCTATTCTTTGGAACTCTGCATTCAGATGTTTATATCTTTCCTTTTCTCCTTTGCTTTTAGCTTCTCTTCTTTTCACAGCTATTTGTAAGGCCTCCTGAGACAGCCATTTTGCTTTTGTGCATTTCTTTTCCATGGGGATGGTCTTGATCCCTGTCTCCTGTACAATGTCACGAACCTCTGTCCATAGTTCATCAGGCACTCTATCTATCAGATCTAGGCCCTTAAATCTATTTCTCACTCCACTGTATAATCATAAGGGATTTGATTTAGGTCATACCTGAATGGTCTAGTGGTTTTCCCTACTTTCTACAATTTCAGTCTGAATTTGGTAATAAGGAGTTCATGGTCTGAGCCACAGTCAGCTCCTGGTCTTGTTTTTGCTGACTGTATAGAGCTTCTCCATCTTTGGCTGCAAAGAATATAATCAATCTGATTTCGGTGTTGACCATCTGGTGATGTCCATGTGTAGAGTCTTCTCTTGTGTTGTTGGAAGAGGGTGTTTGTGATGACCAGTGTGTTTTCTTGGCAAAACTCTATTAGTCTTTGCCCTGCTTCATTCCATATTCCAAGGCCAAATTTGCCTGTTACTCCAGGTGTTTTTTGACTTCCTACTTTTGCATTCCAGTCCCCTATAATGAAAAGGACATCTTTTTCGGGTGTTAGTTCTAAAAGGTCTTGTAGGTCTTCATAGAACCGTTCAACTACAGCTTCTTCAGCATTACTGGTTGGGGCATAGACTTGGATTACTGTGATATTGAATGGTGTGCCTTGGAAATGAACAGAGATCATTCTGTCGTTTTTGAGATTGCATCCAAGTACTGCATTTCGGACTCTTTTGTTGACCATGATGGCCACTCCATTTCTTCTGAGGGATTCCTGCCCGCAGTAGTAGATATAATGGTCATCTGAGTTAAATTCTCCCATTCCAGTTCATTTCAGTTCGCTGATTCCTAGAATGTCGACATTCACTCTTGCCATCTCTTGTTTGACCACTTCCAATTTGCCTTGATTCATGGACCTGACATTCCAGTTTCCTATGCAATATTGCTCTTTACAGCCTCGGATCTTGCTTCTATCACCAGTCACATCCGCACCTAGGTGTTCTTTTTGCTTTGGCTCCATCCCTTCATTCTTTCTGGAGTTATTTGTCCACTAATCTCCAGTAGCATATTGGGCACCTACTGACCTGGGGAGTTCCTCTTTCAGTATCATATCATTTCGCCTTTTCATACTGTTCATGGGGTTCTCAAGGCAAGAATACTGAAGTGGTTTCCCATTCCCTTCTCCAGTGGACCACATTCTGTCAGATCTCTCCACCATGACAAGCCCATCTTGGGTTGCCCCACAGGCATGGCTTAGTTTCATTGAGTTAGACAAGGCTGTGGTCCCAGTGTAATTAGATTGACTAGTTTTCTGTGAGTATGGTTTCAGTGTGTCTGCCCTCTGATGGCAGATAATTCATAGGCTAATGAAAAAAAATATGAAAAATCCATGAGAAAAAGAATATTTATCCAGGAAAAAGATACATATATCTATATTTGTATAAATATACACTTATACAAATTCAAGAGTAAAGAGTTGCCGGAGCCAGCCGGCAAAGTCGATCAGGTCCTGAGAACGTGCACGGCGGGGCTAAGAAAGAAACTAAAGCAAGAGACTACAAAGATGGGGTCGAGAGGTTCAGACACGTCACCACGAAGGGATGCAGTCTGACACCAACTTTATTCAACATCTCATATTTATACAGAAAAGCGTGAGAAAGACAAGACAGTTGACATTTTTTCTTGGTTGGCCTATACATCTTACAAACAGTCACAAGAAATCTTGAGAGCATGGGAATGGCTCCCTGTTATTATTTCTTACACCAGATAACATTTCTCTGTGCGTGAGAAGTTTGCACAGAACTCCAGGTGCCTGCAGTAAATAAGCGCCTAATCTCTGGGGTGGCGGGACAGAGAGCTATGTTTGCAAGCAAACCCTCAAGGACTGAGGCAGCTCCCAGAGCTGTGTCCTTCGGACAAAGGACCCCGTTCTCACGGGCAGCTCCCCGCAAAGAGTAAATTCAAGAGTAAGAAAACAATCCAATAAAAAATTCACAAAACTTTTGAGCAGACGGATCACCAAAAAGACATACTGATGGTAAAATACAAATGAAAATATACTCTTAATTATTTGTCTTTAAAGAAATGCAAATAATTTTATACCACCATTGTAGTGGTACCAGATACCACTATGTATCTAACAAAATGACAATAAATTTTAATTTTTTTAAAAGGAGAAGGAATTAATAATGCCACGTAGCTGCAAAGACTTAGAAAAACTGAACATCAATTCATTACTTGTGGAAACACATACTGCAGGATTTTTTAGAAAATAGGCTTGCAATGTCTTTTTTTTTTTTTATATTTATTCATGAATCAGCCATGGCTGTACATGTGTTCCCCATCCTGAACTCCTCTCTCATCTCCCTCCCCATCCCATCCTTCTGGGTCATCCCAGTGCACCAGCCCTGAGCACCCTGTCTCATGCATCGAACCGGGACTCGCAATCTGTTTCACATATGATAATATACATGTTTCAATGCTATTCTCTCGGATCATCCCACCCTCGCCTTCTCCCACAGAGTCCAAAAGACTGTTCTATACATCTGTGTCTCTTTTGCTGTCTCACATATAGGGTTATTGTTACCATCTTTCTAAATTCCATACATATGCATTAGTATACAGTATTGGTGTTTTTCTTTCTGGCTTACTTCATTCTGTCTAATAAGCTCCAGTTTCATCCACCTCATTAGAGCTGATTCAAATGCATTCTTTTTAATGGCTGAGTAATACTCCATTGTGTATATGTACCACTGCTTTCTTATCCATTCATCTGCCGATGGACATCTAGGTTGCTTCCATGTCCTGGCTATTATAAACAGTGCTGCGATGAACATTGGGGTACACGTGTCTCTTTCCCTTCTGGTTTCCTCAGTGTGTATGCCCAGCAGTGGGATTGCTGGATCATATGGCAGTTCTATTTCCAGATTTTTAAGGAATCTCCACACTGTTCTCCATAGTGGCTGTACTAGTTTGCATTCCCACCAACAGTGTAAGAGGGTTCCCTTTTCTCAACACCCTCTCCAGCATTTATTGTTTGTAGATTTTTGGATAGCAGCCATTCTGACCATTGTGAGATGGTACTTCATTGTGGTTTTGATTTGCTTTTCTCTGATAATGAGTGATGTTGAGCATCTTTTCACGTGTTTGTTAGTTTTATGTCTTCTTTGGAGAAATGTCTATTTAGTTCTTTGGCCCATTTTTTGATTGGGTCATTTATTTTTCAGGAATTGAGCTGCAGGAGTTGCTTGTATATTTTTGAGATTAATTATTTGTCAGTTGCTTCATTTGCTATTATTTTCTCCCATTCTGAAGGCTGTCTTTTCACCTTGCTTATAGTTTCCTTCGTTGTGCAAAAGCTTTTAAGGTTAATTAGGTTCTATTTGTTAACTTTTGTTTCTATTTCCATTACTCTGGGAGGTGGGTCTTAGAGGATCCTGCTGTGATTTATGTCAGAGAGTGTTTTGCCTATGTTTTCCTCTAGGAGTTTTATAGTTTCTGGTCTTATGTTTATATATTTAATCCATTTTGAGTTTGTTTTTGTGTATGGTGTTAAAAAGTGTTCTAGTTTTATTCTTTTACAAGTGGTTGACCAGTTTTCCCAGCACCCCTTGTTAAAAAGACTGTCTTTTTTCCATTGCATATTCTTGCCTCCTTTGTCAAAGATAAGACAGTATGGTACTGGCACAAAGACAGAAATATATATCAATGAAACAAAATAGAAAGCCCAGAGATAAATCCACGCACCTATGCAATGTTTTTTAAAATTAAACACGTATTTACCATTACACCTAGCAATTCTAAACTAGGTATTTACTGAAAAGAAATGAAAACTTGTGTTCACACAAAAATCTATATGAAAATATTTACAGCAGCTTTCCTCGAAAACTGGATTGTCAAAAACTGGAAACAACTCAAATGTCCCTTAACTGGTGACGGCTAAACAAACTAGTACCCTCATATAATGGAATACTAATATTAACATTATAATGAAATACTAATATGCAATAAAAAGTAACAACACTATTGATATACATGACAAAATGGATGAATTGCAAACTCATCTTGTTAAGTGAAGAGAGCCAGGCCCAAAGAATACAGCTAAAGGGTTTTATTTATATTACATTTGGTAAAAGGCAATACCATAGAGACAAAAAGCAAACAGATCATGGCTGGCAAGGCCTAGGATTGGCAGGACGAGTTGACTACAAAAAGATAGGATGATATTTTGAGGAATGATGGAGCCATCTAAATCTTGGCTGTGTTTGCCAAACCTCTTGGAACTGTACCCTTTTCAAAATTAAGGATTAGACTGTTTCTCTGAAACAAGACCCTATAAAATTTCTAAGTTAAAATTTATGGCCCCTGTTTCTTCTAAATTAGTTTTTAATTAGTGGGTGTTATTTTACATATTTTATCTTCAAATTCAAGTCAAGAAGCTTGATACATAAACATTCTAGCCTGAATTTTAAAAATGAATTCTAAAATGCAGCATGAATTAGTTATACAATTTTGAATAATATAGTTTATTTATAACAAAAATTCAAATTAAACTCATTAGCTCCCTGTGTTCTAAGTAAATTAATGAAAAAAGATGCCAACTTGTTTAATTACAAAGGAAAAGAAAAGAAAATCTAATGAGCACTAGTATCTGGACAATAAAATGAGCATTTTTTCAATAATAAAATATTAAAAGACAAAGGAACGATCTACAGAGGATGGATGTAAATAATGGTTGTACCTCAATAATTTTATGTAAAACAGAACAGGTAAAGAAACATTACTCATGGACAAAAGTAAGAAAATGTCAGATCTGCAGCAGTTTCAGTGTGAAAGAAATATTACTCATGGAGAATAAGTAAGAAGATGTAAGATCTGGAGCAGTTCAGTGTGAAAGCTGGAGATGTGGGAGTCCTGTGCACAGTTGACAAAGACATATGAGTTGACTACACCTCAGAATACAGACAAGGGAAAAGAGGTACAAGGGAAAGACAATGGGGTGAAATCTGTGTATCAATAGATATGTGGAAACAGGTAAAGAAGAAAAGGGGAGGAATGCGGCCAAAGTGGGAAGATAACAGCAGGGGTAATTAAAATATACTTAGCTAAAGACTGAAAATAATCTTCTTACATGACATTTCCCATTTAACCTTTATGAAAATATAAGGGAAAATCAAATGACAGGATGTTAGTGATCAGTAGGAATAGAAATCCAATCTGTTTTATTCCAAATCTCCTCCTCTTATTATTACAATTTTTCTGAGTTCATGGATGCATTGTTGATCTTCTGTTATATTTATCAACTGATTATCTATGAACAACTGGGATATAAATGTCCACATGCCATTGAGATGGCAGTCATCAGTGATTACATCCTTCCAATGCTAGCTACTGAGCCCTGAAGTAACCCAGGAAGAAGAATACCTGGTATCTCACAGCCATCAGACTGTAGCCACTCCCTAAGGTGATCCTGAGAAAAGGAAGCTCAAGATATGAAAACACAGGAATCTGGCCCCAGACTGCTGAGGTGTATATTAAAGGAATGATTTCAGTGAGCCCAAGTCTTCTCTTGTAACCATAAACAGAAAAGTGCTAAATTCTTTAACTTGGAATATCTGTTTTGTTTGTTTGTTTTAATTCACAAAAATACTTTTGCTCTTCAGACTACCTGCCCTTTGTTGCAAAGTTTCAATAGAAACTGGTTCCTCTCCCTGCCTCCTCAGAGCAGGTCTCACAGGATCACTTAAAATACTGTCTCTCAGACTTGAAGTGTTAAAAGTTCTCACTGAATAAAACATAACTCTCAACTTTTATGTTGTGAATATTCTTTAAGTCAACACCATAATCCACATAATAGAGAGTTTACTTTTTATTAATAGTGGGAAATTAAACAAATACTATTTTCAGTTCTTAACCATAATTATCTTTTTTCTCATCCAGTAATTAAATACAGACCTTCCTCTTAACTTGAATTTGCCCCAAAACAAATAACTCTCTCATCTTGTGTCATATGATAAATTAGGGACATATTCAGATGCTTCTTAAAAATCTGTTGTATTTTAGAACATTCTTATCCAAAGCTTCTATCCCTCTCCCCTAGGAGCTAGTGGATTCAGAAGAATGATGGTTTTGTTGGGGGTAAAAAACAACTTTAAAGAATGATATTCATGAATCATTTTTGAGTTCTCAACTTGTTAAACATGTAAAAGGATGAGTGAGGGATATGAAAGACAGCTTGGTGAGTTCAACTCTACATCTCAACATACAGAGAAATAGAGAAGGTATTTGTTTTAGGTAAGAAAATTTGCTAAGTAGCATGTCAAGACTTTGAGGCAATTAAATTCAAGAAATCCCAGATAACTAATTCCACTGCTCACCCCCTACCTTTATAGGAAACTGAATAGAAAGAAACATATTTTCTTATAATGATCTTTCACTTTAACAAATATTTACTGAATCTTTGAATATGGAAGGCAAGGACAATTTCTGATCTCTGATTCTTCTTTTATTATAATTTATTATCATTGTTTCATAATAAAATAACCCAACTTTAATCAAAATTAAATTGAAAATAATATATTTGTTACTAAGGAGAAAAGTTTAGAAAATAATTTCATACATTTTGCAATTGGCATGCAACACAAAGAACACAAGTACAGACACACACAGAACACAGGCGTATAAAGAATTTTGAACCTAAAGTTGAATAAGCATAACATGTGCAAGCAGCAAATTCGGAGCTAAAGTATATATAATTTTTTTTTCTAAAATTTTCCTATTTCTTTATCTAAAATGATAAAAGCAATCACAAGGAAGCCATAAGCAGAGGATGGTTGATTGATTTAAGGAAACCAAGAAGCCCTTAAACAATAAATTCCAATTATTTGAAAGCAACAGCCTTAGTAACAAAAACAAGAATGAGAATGTAACTTGGAATGTTGGGAAATTAAAGTGCTTTGTTTCAACAATTCATTATTAAATTGCATGCAAAAATAAGGACCTTGTAAAACTACTGTTGACAAAAAGCATGCCTTTTTAGGGGGTCCTAGGGACATATATGTAAATACACAATTAATTGTCTATGTTTTAAATAACTAAGTTTAATTTCGGAAACTCACAAATTCTATTGAAGTAATAGTTCTCCCTAATAAAGTGAAAAGATGAAATATTTGATTTTTTAAAAAAGAAGATTCTGGTAATAATAAATGGCAACCCACTCCAGTATTCGTGCCTGGAGAATCCCATGGACATAGGAGCCTGGCAGGCCATGGTCCATAGGGTCGCAGAGAGTCAGACAGGACTGAAGCGACTAAGCATGCACGTATGCATGGGTAATAATCTTTCACTTAAACAATTTTTATTAAATTTTTAAAACAAAAATACACTTGATTCCTCTCTTTTTAGAATTCCCTTTCAATAAATAATTCATTCTACCATTAATCAAAGTTAAAATAACTAGTTTAGCTCTCTAGAACAAGAAGAAAAACAAAGAAAATATTAGTCACTCAGTCATGTCTGACTCTTTGTGACCCTGTGGACTGTAGCCTGCCAGGCTCCTCCGTCCATGGAGTTCTCCAGGCAAGAATACTGGAGAGGGTTGCCATTTTCTTCTCCAGGGAATCTTTCTGACCCAGGGATCAAACTTGAGTCTCCTGCATTGCAGGCAGATTTTTTACCATCTGAGCCTCTAGGGAAGCCCCAATAAATAATTCACTATAATATTAATCAAAGTTAAAATAATTATTTTAGCTCTTTAGAGCATAGAACATACAAATAACTGCATATTTTTATAATTAAGCCAATTATTATATAAATACATATTTAATGATGAAGAAACATGCACACAAAATTGAATTAGCAGGCATCACACCTAGATTTATTCTACTGGAAATGAAACATTAATGCTTTCTCTAAAATCCAAATATTAATATTTTCCAATAATGTCCTATATAAAGCATATTCTTGACAAAAAGCAGCATTTAACAGGTGGCACACAGAAAACTAATTCAACAAGAATTCAATCTGGACACATATTATTACATATGTGTATTACAACATACACATTACAAATGTATAATCATGTATAAGAAATCAACCCTCAATATTCATTGGAACGACTGATGCTGAAGCTGAAGCTCCAATACTTTGGCCACCTGATGTGAAGAACTGACTCATTGGAAAGACCTTGATGCTGGGAAAGATTGAAGGCTGGAGGAAAAGGCAGACAACAGAGGATGAGATGGTTGATGGCATCATTAACTCAATGGACATGAGTCTGAGCAAACTCTGAGAGATAGTGAAGGACAGGAAACCCTGGCGTGCTGTAGTTCATGAGGTCACAAAGAGTCAGACACTACTTCAAGACTGAACAACAAGGCACTCAGACTCCTTTAGAAGACCCTGAAAGAGCCACATTGTCAATAAAAAGTGATGCCTCCAGAGAAATGACTGTCAGGCATTTCTCGAAGCTTTCCACCTATTTTGTTTGCAAAATAGTACATGGGGGAAGTACACCCTTATCATCTCTGGGAAACTGAGGTTCAGAGAGGCTTAGTAACTAGTCCAATTGAACTTGGGCATTCTGGCTTTATAACCTCTAATCTTAGCCACAAAGTGATGTTCCCCTCTTCGTTTAGGCAGGCAACCTCTGAGGTTTTCTGTTCCAAGGCCTCTGCCTTCAGCTTTATACACAGTTCAGTTCAGTTCAGTTCAGTAGCTCAGTCGTATCCAACTCTTTGCGTCCCCATGAACTGTAGCACGCCAGGCCTCCCTGTCCATCACCAACTCCTGGAGTCCCCCCAAACCCATGTCCATCGAGTCGGTGATGCCATCTAACCATCTCATCCTCTGTCTTCCCCTTCTCCTCTGGCCCTCAATCTTTCCCAGCATCAGGGTCTTTTCAAATGAGTCATCTCTTCGCATCAGGTAGCCAAAGGATTGGAGTTCCAGCTTTAACATCAGTCCTTCCAATGAATATTCAGGACTGATCTCCTTTAGGATGGACTGGTTGGATCTCCTTGCAGTCCAAGGGACTCTCAAGAGTCTTCTCCAACACCACAGTTCAAAAACATCAATTCTTTGGCACTCAGCTTTCTTTATAGTCCAACTCTCACATCCATACATGACTACTGGAAAAACCACAGCCTTGACTAGGCGGACCTTTGTTGGCAAAGTAATGTCTCTGCTTTTGAATATGCTATCTAGGTTGTTCATAACTTTCCTTCCAAGGAGTAAGCATCTTTTAATTTCATGGCTGCAATCACCATCTGCAGTGATTTTGGAGCCCAGAAAAATAAAGTTATACACAAAGAAAGGTTAAATGCCAAATTCAGGAATCAATATACCTAGGATTAAATTCAGTTCTGTAGAGCTTTCTCTGGTGGTCTGTTGGTTAAGAGTCCACGCTTTCACTGCAGGAAGACCCAGTTTGATCCCTGGTCAAGGAACTAAGACCCCACACGCTGCATGCCAAAAAAATTGTTTTTAATTTTTTTTTTCACTTCTATAGCAACCAACTCAGCTGTGTGATTGCAGTAATTTACTTAACTTCTGTAGTCTTCAATTTCCTCATCTATGAAATGGGGCTAATAATTCCCACCTTGTCAGGTAAGCTCTGAGAGAAGATTAGATGAGATGGTGCAGAGATGCCTGCTGTTCACTAAATGTGGTAAGGAGGAGGATGCTGATGCTAACATTTGCTAGGAATAGGTTTTGCAGCTTTTTTGTTGTTGTTCAGTTGCTCAGTCATGTCCGACTCTTTGAGACCCCATGGACTGCAGGACCCCAGGCTTCCCTGTCCTTCACTATCTTCCAGAATTTGCTCAAACTCATGTCAATGATGCCATCCAAACATCTCATCTTCTGTTGCCTCCTCCTCTTGCCCTTTCCCAACATCAGGATCTTTTCCAAAGAGTTGGCTTTTGGCATCAGGTAGCCAAAGTATTATTTTCATATATAAGAAATTAAAATATCTATTTAAAGCATATTTTTGATGCTCTAATAGTCTAATCTGATTATTCCAGATTATTAATGCTGGCATAACATTGATAATAAGCCATTAGCACCAATGGGGCCATCAGAATGGAAGGTGACCTTAGTTTGGCACTGTGTTCTAAAGTCCCTGTTGCTACAGGTTTAACCACTTAATTGAGGATTCGGGAAAACTCTTGAGAGTTTCAAGGAAGGGACTAGAACTGCATAAACATTTGGAGGGTCTGGGACAATCACTGTTTACCATCTGCATGGTAGTATCCCAGCATTTGTCGATCATAATGCCCATTCTGTTGTATGGTATTTGAACATTGGCCTTGCCATAACATGTAGTATAGTAACAGGCTCATCAATTTTCTGCCTTGTTTGTGATGTTCTTCCCACTCTTTTTTTCCCAACTGTACACAAAATTCACTCCTTTTCCCTATCCGTAAGATTCACTCATGTCTTCTTCACCCGCTTCTAAACCTGTGATGATGTGATTCGACCCTTGGAGTATGGTTTTGTTTTTGTTGTTTAGTCATTGAGTCACACCCAACTCTTTGCACCCCTATGGATTGTAGTCTGTTAGGCTCCTCTTTTCATGGAATTTTCCAGGCAAGAATACTGTAGTGGGTTGCCATTTCCTACTCCAGGGTACACCTTGACAATTACTTTAGACCCAAACAGCACATTTCTCATAAGCTTGTTTTGTTGAAAATGCATCTTTTGAACTCTTTTCTACTCAAAATTTTCCTCTTCACTTCAAGTGGTTTATAATAAGCAGAAATTTTATTTGTTACTCATGTTTGTAGGGAACCACAGATCTGCAGTGTGGTTCATGTAGAAGATGCTATCTTAAAGTACCACATCTGTTTTTTGAGACTGTCCTTTTAAAAATGTGATATTAAAAGCAAACCAAAAAGATTAAGTGATTTATTTTCACACTGTCTCACAACTTAATTTTACCCCTGCACTTCTGTGCTTTTTTTCTTTTTCTCCTCATGGTGGTTTTATCCACTTTCTGACCCCTACAGATTTATCATCAGTGTCATATGATATGATTATTATTTATCTGTGAATTTAAGAATTGCATCTTATGTCTCTTTAATATCCTTTCTACCATCTACTGTCCTTGAACTAGTGCTAATTTAATAGTAAATGATTGATTTTATAGTACAAATACTGTAACATGTAGTTTTCTCTTTATCAAGCAGTAGATCTATAGATTTCTTAAACTCAGTATCAGGGTTCTTGGTTTATAACAAATAAATAATGTGACATGCCAAATTATGACACAAGTGATGAAATTGCCCCATAAGAATTCATGTTCTCCCAATTGAGAGGCCATACCATTAAATATCACAATTAAAATCAGAATAAAAAGTCACATGGATCAAATTATTCATTCAGCAAAGGCATCCCCTCCTCCCTCCATCTTGCCTCACTGCCTTGCTAACCACACAAGCTTTTCTGACAAAGTATAGATGCCCTTATATAAGCAGGCTTGGCATCAGTTAAGAGAGCTCAATCAGATAAAGTGACAGATAGCTTTCATGCACTGGAGTCAAGAAACCCTTGCACCATTCTCAGGGGGATGCTCACGACTATGGTGTCCCTAACGTAGCTGATTATAAATAGAGCTGGAAAGTCATTCAGCAGCAGAAACAAGATCACAATAGAGTGTAAAGGGCACTCTAGAGTAATACGGAGTCTGAGATTCATTTTCTTATTACTATTCTTCAATACTTCAAATCGCATACCTAATTTATTAGGTCTATGAGTCTGAACAACTTATTATTTGCCTTATTTTGTTCTCTTTTGAATATAAATATGTAGCATGCTATCATATTCTTAGTGAAAAGCAACAATTTTCTATTTATAAAGAGGGCCTCCATTATCAAGTGTTAATAAATTACACAAAAGTAAGATTCAAGATTAGGATTGTTGGCAATCAGAACTCATTGGTGCTGAAATTAAAATTATGATAATGCAAGTATGTCCCTCTCATGTCTTCCAGGTAGGATGAGACTTTTCTCATTTCCAAGTGAAACTTATAACAGAGTAATCTGAACACATTCTTTGTTTACTCATTGAAATTTGTTCTGTAGCAGGATAAATTTTCTGAATCAATGTTAATATATGGGGGGAAAAGTTATGTCATACGTAAAATTAATTCTACAAGTTGCTTCAAGTTAATTTAGGCATTTTTTTCCTCTAAGGACTAAGAATAGAGAAAACCCCATGAAGTCTAAATTAGAAAGGTAAGAAAAGATTCTTATATTTCCTACAGTGTATTAAGTGAGTGTTACAAATGGAAGAATTAAAATTATTTTTTATTAATTATCAGGAGAGAAGAAAACAAAGGGTCAAAGTCGCTGTCATGTCTGACTCTTTGCAACTCCATGGGCTGTAACCTGCCAGGCTCTTCTGTCCATGGGATTCTCCAGGCAAAAGTACTGGAGTGGAAAGTCATTCCCTTCTCCAAGGGATTTTCCCAATTCATGGATCAAACACAGGTTTCCTGCACTGTAGGAAGATTCTTTACCATCTGGGTCACCAGGGAAGCCAAGCAAAGAAACATTGAGAAATGGAAAAATGACTAAACACTTGTAAAACTGAATTATCCACTTTGTCCACCCTGAGGTGTAATCAGTATTTCTCTATTTCTGTGTGGTCAGTTCAGATCATAAATCATGTACAACTCTTTCTTCTTGTTCTCATACTCACCCATCACCTAAACTGCTGCCATGTCATGTAATTCTCTCTTCTTTAGGAATCCATCTCACTTATTCTCTCATCCAACTAGGTTTATACCGTCTTTTTTGCTCTTGATTTTCTCCTTACCTCTAAATTACCTTATGTACTTCTAAAAATCAAATCATGTCACGCAGTTTCAAATTTTCTATTTGCCTTCCAGATCAACTTTCTTAGATTGACAAATAAGCCTTTTATAACCTGGCCTTTGTCTTCTAATTCAACCGTCCTCACACAATCTACACACTGCTACCACAATTTCTCTGCCAGGCCCAACACACACAAACTCTTTTCTGGATATAGTAGACTCCTTAAAATTTCCTGAGTGTGCCAGGAGCTCCTAATTTCATGAACTATTTTTCTGTCCTATTGATTAACCTCCTCTCTCTCTTGTTGACCATCTAATCCTCATGGTACTTCCCCCAGCGCATAGAACCATTCATTTTTAACCTGGATTTAGATGCCCTATCTCCAGGAAAACATCCCTGTACAAACCTTAATCATGGCCTTTATCACATATCATTTCACCTGTTCCCATGACTGACTTCATAAACTTTAAGAACGCTGATGTTAAGAAATTGACATTATTTGAGTTTGTATTTTAACAGCATCCTGGCAAGTACAAGGGTGCAAAATAGACATTTAATACATTTGTACTGAATTTAGGAATGAAAAAATTCATTCATTCATTCAACAAATATATATTAATTGGCTACCATATGTATTCCAAGAACTGGTCTATGCCCCCAAAATAAAATGAGCAAAAGGAAAACAAATTCTCCATATTTTTGGAGCTTTTACTTTACTAAGAAAAGATAGAAATAACCCTTAAATATGTGGTTTCAAATAGGGTAAGGTAAAAAAAATAAAATCTTGGAGTCTTAAATACAGATATTAAATAAGTGCATATTAAATTTAATATCCATAGCTTAGTTGGTAAAGAATCCGCCTGCAATGCAGAAGACACTGGTTCAATTCCTGGGTTGGCAAGATCCACTAGAGAAGGGATAGGCTACCCATTCCACTGTTCAGACCTGGAGAATTCCATGAACTATAAAGTCCATGGGGTCACAAGAAGTTGGACACAACTGAGCAACTTTCACTTCTCATTTTTTAAGATAATTCCATTTTTGTTTTAAGATGATAATGTGCTCATTCAATTTATTCACTTTTTAGAATTCCTTGTAATTAGGTATGTCCATTTGATGCAGTCCTAACCATGAGCTCAGGTATCTGGATGGGCCAGCTGAGGCTGTTTTTCTTTTTGCCTCCTTTTCTTTACCTATCCTCCCACCTGGAAAGTGGAACAGATGGTTTTCAACCAAGGGCTTCCCTTGTGGCTCAGCTGGTAAAGAATCCACCTGCAATGTGAGAGACCTGGGTTCTATCCCTGGGTTGGAAAGATCCCCTGGAGAAGAGAAAGGCTACCCATTCCAGTATTCAGGAATGGCTACCCACTCCAGTATTCAGGCCTGGAGAATTGGATGGACAGTATAGTCCATGGGGTCACAAAGAGTCGGACACGACTGAGAGACTTTCACTTCATTTCACTTCACTTCAAGAATGCAAAGTAGGAAGAGAAGAGCCTAGATCTTAAATAGAAGTACTATACATGGCTCATCTGATGCTAGGTTCCATGTCAGACAGGAAAAACAAACTAACAAGCAGGCATGTATTAAGCCACTTAGTTAGGTTTCTGTTAAGTGTATGCCAGTGAATTATAATTTTATGGTAGCTATTGTTCAGTTGCTAAGTCCTGTCCAACTCTGCAATCCCATGGACTGCAGTACGCCAGGCTCCTCTGTCATCTACTATCTCCCAGAGTTTGCTCAAATTCATGTCCATTGAGTTGGTAATGCCATCCAACCATCTCATCCTCTGTCGCTCCCTTTTCTTCTTGCCCTCAGTCTTTACCAGCATCAGGGTCTTTTCCAGTGAGTGGATTCTTTTCATCAGGTGGCCAAAGTATTGAAGTTTCAGCTGCAGCATCAGTCCTTCCAATGAATATTCAGGGTTGATTTCCTTTAGAATAGACTGGTTGGATCTCCTTACTATCCAAGGGGCTCTCAAGTGTCTTCTCCAGCACCACAATTAGAAAGCATCAATTCTTCAGCACTCTATCTTCTTTATGGTCCACCTCTCACATCCACACATGACTACTGGGAAAACCATATCATTGACTATATGTACTTCTGTCTGCAGAGCGATGTCACTGCTTTTTAATATGCTCTCTAGGTTTATCATACATTTTCTTCCATGGAGCAAGTGTCTTCTAATTTCATGGCTGCAGTCACCACCTGCAGTGATTTTAGAGACCAAGAAAATAAAATCTGTCACTGCTTCTACTTTTTCCCCATCGATTTGCCATGAAGTTATGGGACCAGATGCCATGATCTTAGTTTGGGGGTTTTCTTTTTTTTTATTTTAATATTGAGTTTCAAGCCAGTTTTTTCACACTCTTCTTTCACTCTTATCAAGAAGCTATTTAGTTCCTCTTCACTTTTTGCCATTAGAGTGGCATTATTTGCATATCCAAGGTTGTTGGTATTTCCCCTGACAGCTTGATTCATCTAGCATAACATTTTGCATGATGTACTCTGTATATAAGTTAAATAAACAATACACAGACTTAAGCACTCCTTTCCCAATTTGGAACCAGTTGGTTGCTCCATGTCCACTTCTAACTGTTACTTGCTGACCTGCATACAGGTTTCTCAGGAGATGGGAAAGTGGTCTGGTAATCCTATCTCTTTAAAAAGTTTCCACTTCATTGTGATTCACACAAATGCTTTAGTGTAATCAATGAAGCGGAAGTAGATATTTTTCTGGAATTTCCTTGCTTTCTTCATGTTCTAGTAAATGTTGGCAATTTGATCTTTAGTTCCTCTGTCTCTTTGAAACCCAGTTTGTATCTGGAAGTTCTTGGTTCACGTACTGCTGAAGCCTAGCTTGAAGGATTTTGAGTATAACCTTGCTAGCATGTGAAATGAATACAATCGTGTGGAGGTTTCTACATTCTTTGGTATTGCCCCTCTTTGGAATTGGAATGAAAACTGACATTTTCCAGTCCTTTAGCCTCTGGTGAGTTTTCCAAATTTGCTGACATCTTGGGTGCAGCACTTAAACGGCATCATCTTTTTGGATTTTGAATAACTCAGCTGGAATCCCATCTCCTCCATTAGCTTTGTTTGTAGTACTACTTTCTAATGTCCACTGGATGTCTCAGTCTAGGATGTCCGGCTCTAGGTGAGTGACCACACCATTGTGGTTATCCTGGTCATTAAGATCTTTCTTGTATAGTTATTCTGTGCATTCTTTCCACCTCTTCTTAATCTCTTCTTCTGTTACGTCTTTTCTGTCCTTTATTGTGCCCATCCTCGCTTGAAAGGTTCCCTTGATATCTCCAATTTTCTTGAGGAGAGCTCTAGTGTTTCTCTTTCTATTTCTTTCCTCTATTTCTTTGTATTGCTCATTTAATAAGGCCCATTTAGGATATGGTTATTATTCAGGTATAAATAATATACCTGAAAAATATACTCACATGCTTCAGAGAATCAGAAACTAGTGTGAGACATTTTACCATTATGAAAATATACCAGTATTGTTTATAATTTTTTGTTAAACATTATATTTTACATCTATATAGCAAGATTTTAGAGCCAGAAAAATATGTATTAATTATGATTTCAATTCTAAATAAATGAGGTCTTATAGTTTTATAATATTGACATTAACGTATTCCTGATTATAAAAAGTACAGTAAACAATGACACAATTAAAAGTCTTATAGAAGATTGGCGATAGAAAATATATCACTTAATACAAGGCATAACATAATAGAAGGCATAACATAAAAAACAATGAAATATTGCTCTTTGCTGCAACATGGACGGACCTAGAGATTATCACACTAAGCAAGGTAATTCAGAGAAAGGCAAATATTGTATATTACTTACATGTGTAATGTAAAAAGTAATGCAGATGAATTTATTTACAAAACAGGAACAGACTCACAGAAATATAAAATAAGCAAGGTGGGAAATGAAGATGTGGGGAGAGGATAAATTAGGAGTATGGGATTGACAGTGACAGATATACAATACTATACAGAAAATAGATAAACAACAAGGATTTACCGTATAGCACAGGGAATTATATTCAATATCTTATAATAAACTATAATGGAAAAGAATCTGAAAATGCATATAAATGTATATATTTTGTGTGTATATGTATGTGTGTGTGTGAATCACTTTGTTATAGTCCTGAAAGTAACACAATATTATAAATCAACTGCACTTCAATTTTAAAAAATCAATTTTAATAAATCTCTATGTAAGCTTTTAAAATGAGCAGAAAGTATGCAACTCATGATTTTCTTAGTAGAGGATGGTTAGACGGGGACTAATATTAGTAGAGTCAGCAAAGGCACGATGTCATGAAGATCAATAAGGTATTTTTGCCTTCCAGACACTTTTAGCTCATTGATTGTCTAATAATGGTAATTTCAATATTAGGGTTTTATTTCTTTGCCCTCTGACTCTAATATTTAAAATAGAAATGACATTTAAAATTACCTTAAGTACCTTAATACTTAAGTTTTCATTAACACTTTTATATTTAATAGGAATAAGTTCATCAGATTCTCTTTAGGCAGCTGGGAGTGTATGTGTGTGTGTGTGTGTGTGTGTGTCTGTGTGTATGTGGTGCATGTGCCCGTGTGACTATATGATTTGATGTGGAGACTATGGTCCAGATAAGAGGAAAGACAACAAGCAAAAGGACTTATACGCAAGTTATGTTTGTATGTGATATTCTTGCTGTAATTATGCAAGATTAAACAAAAAATTATAAAACTTACATTTTATTGTTTTTTGAAACAAACACCATGAGTTCAGCCTTCCTAGAAAGTGGGAGCAGAACAATTCTTCACACAGGGGTGTAGGAGCTGTCTCCAGACCGAATATTGATACCCTGGCCCACCGTCTGCAGCAGGGTATTAAGTATCAGCCACCTCAAAGGTTGGCGCCAAACTTCTCTTTCAGTGCACCACAAACCAGAATTAATTGCAAATCAATCGAACAAAGTACAACTGATCAGTAAACCAATTAGTAATTTTAGCTGTTCATCCTGTCTTAATTTACGAGGGGGGAAAGTGGGAAATGGAAGTGCTTTTTAGACCACATATAAGAGTCTACTCTTTCCTTCTCTCCCCCTGCTTCCTCACCCACTGCCATTGCAATAATATTCTTATGTAAACCCTGTAAAAAGCATATGCTGCATAAATATTTTACAGGTAGTCTTTGAATTTCTTCACTTTCTCGTGGAAGTATAAATTAACTTTGGCAAATAATTGCTGGAGAAAGTGAAAGTAAATAAGTTTTCCTATGCAAATAGTGCATGTTATATTTTAAACCCAGTTTGAAAAATCCTTAATTCATATAACATTTTTTCCACAGATTTTGTTATAGGACACTTATCCTTCTCATGAATGATAGGTATATAAAGGTCTCTGATTAAAGAATAAGTGAATATCAGAGGTAAATGTCAGTTATCTGTCCTAAATTTCTTCATGTGAATGACATCCTTTACTTTCACTACCCTTTGGCATATAGATATTATAATATAAACATTGATATGTGACCCCATGGCCTGAAGCCCACCAGGCTCCTCTGTCCATGGGATTCTCCAGACAAGAATATTGGAGTAGGCTGCCATTCCCTTCTCCAGAAACATTTATATAAAATAAATCTATATTTATAGTTTCTTCAGTTTCCTTTCAGTCCCAAAGGAATTCATCTTTGCTAATAACTCATATATTACCTGTTACTGAGTAGAGGTTCATATCATATTTTGCATAGCCTACACTCTAATGCTCATTAGGAATATTCTCTTTGTTATTTAATTTTCCTTAACCATTTGGCTAGGTTTACATAAAATTATTCTGCTTGAGAAATAAATTTAAGTTACTACTGGCATTCATAGAAGATGATAGGTTTTTAGTCTAGCTCTAGAGAAGATTTTTAAGGAACTATGTTGTCTTTTTATGGATTCAGGTCATTGCTAATAATGTCCTGTGAGTACAAATGTCCAAGAAAAATAGCATTCTATTTATTCTAGTTAAGATAAAAGTAGTTCATTTGAGAACACTTAAAATTCCCATGGAAATTCATCCAGTTATCTTAGTCACAGTACTCTTAGTTACAATACTCTTCTATAAGGCTCTGTTTTTCAAAAATCAATGATAGAGAAAATCTAAATGGCCATCAGGTAGCTTTCATCACTGGAGAGTAATCTACTTCAAAATTATTTTATTTTACAACAGGTCTCCAAAGATAAATATTTCCTATTTCAATAGAAAATACTAAGGGGAACAAGTTGTTCTAAGCCAAACAAGTAGTTTGTCTAATTAAATTAAATTAAATTAAAATTTGTCTAATAAAATTAAAATAAAATAATTATTGTTTTCCAATAAACACTCAAACTTGTCACAAAGTTTAGTTCATATTACCTACCTTTCCGTTATTATTTATTAAACTTTTTACCCATTCTTTATTTTCAGAGAAGCATTTTTAAGAAATCTTGCATTATAAGAAATAACCTGTTACAGAAGCAGATGTGCATTGAAAGGGCTCAGAAAAACTGTGTGGGTACCAGTGAAAGAAAGGTAGGCAGTGCAATCCAAAGTGGTTTCTACAAATCACATGCCACTGGGCATGCAGGCTAAGTCACTTCAGTAGTATCTGACTCTTTGCAACCCTGTGGACTGTAATCCACCAGGTTTTTCTGTTCATGGGATTTTGCAGGAAAGAATATTGGAGTGGTTTGCCATGCCATCCTCCAGGGGATTTTCCTGACCCAGGGATCCAACCTGCATCTGTTATGTCTCTTGCATTGGCAGGCGGGTTCTTTACCATTACCACCACCGGGAAGCCCTTAATTAATGTTAGTAAGTAGCTAAAAGAAAATCTTTCCTCTGTGCAATATAAAATATAAATAAAAATAATCTAGATGTTGCATCTGTATACAAATATATGCATTCACAATATCACAGGCTTAGAATCTGCACGTTAGGCATGAAGTGACCTTGTTTATAACTGAAACCTTAATCATTATGTAGATCAGTAGCCTCCAAACCTTTTCAATTGTGCATCATGGTATTTGTGTAATTTAATGTGAACAAGATATACATGAACTACTGTATTAATACAATATTCACACTATAAATCATACAGAAAAATACAAAATATATACATATACTCAGAGTAGCCAGTGTTGTCCTCATGAATCTAAGAGAATAGTTGGCATGTACCATCAGGCGCATGTATCTGGAAATCACCAGGGCAGCAAAAGTAATTGCCATCCACAGAGAAAGGAAAAGCAAATCAAAAACACCAGGGATGGTATGGGGAAGGAGGAGGGAGACAGCTTCAGGATGGGGAACACGTGTACACCTGTGGCGGATTCATGTTGATGTATGGCAAACCAATACAATAATGTAAAGTAATTAACCTCCAATTAAAATAAATAAATTTATATTAAAAAAAAACCCAACATTTGTCCACCGTCAATGCTAGATCTCTCAGGTAAGCATATTTAGACCGTCTTTGCTTATTGCGATAGTTAATGAGAAATCTTCAGTTGCCGTTTTTCCTTTGGGTAATTGTGTGTGGTGTCTTGTCCTGCTTTTTCTTCTCATTGTCCCATTGTTTAGGTTCGTGTTACAAACATAAAAGTTGTTGAAGGCATATCACCTACTACATTCCTTCTTTATTTTTCCCTTCATCGTAGCCCCTTCCAACATGTGTGGCCTTTACACATTACTTTGTTCCCTAAAACTATTTTTGATTGTCATGTAGATGTATAGCATGAATATCAGCACATGTTCCCCAAAGATGGATTTTCCACAAATTAGAATATTCTATTTCGCTCTAAATATGGAAACTAAAAATATATTACCCACTGTGAAATGAATTACTCATACATTGTGTGTCACATTTTAAACTAACAACTCTATAACCTTAAAATATAGCTCAATCTTTAAGTATTAATTTTGAAATGATGCATTTGTGCTAATGATTTACCGGGAGGAAAAATCCTTTAATCTAACTCTTTTGCTTATGAACTTGAAAGTTGAACTCCATAGAAATGACTGACTGCAACAGCAGGGCTTTTCACCAGCTGATCAAAATTAACAGTTTCTTTCAATTGTTCTAATTAAGACCAAGGGGAGTTCTGGAATGTACCAACAGTATCTCAAATTGCTCCCTGCTTAAAACTAGTTCTAGGGGAGAAATGTCAGCTTTTACCTTTCCCTACAAATAGTTTAGTCTAAGTTGCTAATATTACTATCTACTAAAAGGCCTTATGTATATATCCCATGAGAATTTTTTTCAGTTTTGTTTTATTAGAAAGGATAACAATTAAAGATGAGAAATATAATCATCTAGAGTAGAAATGTATCAGAAGTGAGATGGTATATCAATGATCTGTAAAACTGATGAAAACTCTATAAATATGGTTAATGTTTTACAGAGTAGTCATTTTATCTTAAGAACTTTTCCACATTATACTAGAAACATATTTAGAGAAATCAGATAATTGAATCAATAATCATTGTAAAAATACAAAAATTCAATGTATTTAAACCTTAGGAAATATAAGATTATTGCTTTCAAGTGTACATTTTTCCTGCTAGCTGAACATCTCTCAAGGAACATTTTCTGCCCCTCAAAATCAATTCATTTCTGCTAAGTTGTAGTCTTTTGTCATTCATCATCTAAAGTTCTGATCTAGGTTATTAATGAAACGTGTTTTCTTGCAGTAATTTCTTTCAAACTTATTCATTTTCTTCAAGATTCGTTTTTCTTACTATTTATATAAAACATCTACTTTAAAAGTTATATAAATGGTGAAGAGACATAAAAGCAAACACCAATATTGTCATTATAGAAGCAAAAACAGAGTAAAGTTTAAAATCTTGACCTACATGTAACTCAATAGTAAGTTATTTAAATGGAACTTTTAGGTGATAATTAAATGAAGACTGGAAGGTCAACTATTGAACAAGTATCTTGTATACTATGATAACAATTTCAGAATCCTAGAAGTCAATCAAACACCCGTTTGCTTATAAAGTATGATTGTGTTATGAGTGATGAAAATACATTGCCTTGCTTCATCATAATTTTAAGCCATCTCTTCTTTGAATTGGCAATTCTCAGTTTAAAGGCCTTTGAGAGGTCATACTCTTTAACCCCATACACAATCCCTAAATAAGTAATTGACTCTTTCAACTCTCACCACTGTGTTAAGATATAAGCAATCTCTTGTTGTAATTAGCATTCTTTCCTAGGAGAAGGATGATGTTTGGGTGGCTAAATGGGCTAGCAGTCTTTAGAGAAGCATTCTCTTCCCTAGGGCTGAACACAGACTATTTAAAACTGCTGTGAAAGAGTCAACAGGATTAACATGGAGTCAACTTCCTTGGGAAATGGAGCCAAAGAGATTCTAAGGAGACAAAATACTTCAAGGCAATCACAGTAGTAGTGAAAATGTCCAGGCTTACTGGCCCTGTCACATCTAATTTAACTGATGACATGAACATTAAGCAGGGCCACAAAGACTTTTTTTATGAGTCTAAATTCTGTTTTCTTTTTTTTAACCTCCTGTAAACTTAGGATATTTCCATTTTTTTTAAACAGAAATCGAAAAAAATGTATCATAAAACCTTGGAAAATACCTTCTATTTATTTAAAAGTGCTTACAAAATTAGCATTGTTATAGAAAAGCACTTTTGCCATCAGATTTTAAACTGTATTAAAGTGTTTTTTTTTGACTTGCAATCCTTATCATGTGCCTTTGACAAGTCTCAATTTTGCATAAAAAGTTTTAATTTATAGATAATTAAAGCTTCACAAAAGTAATTTATATGTTGTGGAAATTGTCCATGAAAATTTTTCAAAGATTTGAGTATTTTCTCATTATCAAGTTTCATATCTGAGGATTTAAATATATAAGTAGAAAACAGAACTTTAGGAGACAATTTCATAACCTATAAAATAATGATTTCATTGTCAATAGGTTAAATCCAAATAGTCCACCAACGATGGGTTTTTCTTAAAGATAGAAATTTTAAACATAAAAAGCTATCACTCCTTGTTTTATTTGTATAATTAGAAAATCGTTTTATTAACTATGAACTATGTGCAAATCATTATGATGCAAATTTTTAGTGAAGAGATGAGTAACAGTTTCTACCTGTAAAGAATGTAAATGGTAGTTGGCTAATAAGACATATTTATGAATAATAGTATTAACTATTTAATATAGTGGGATCTCTTTGGAAATAATCAGCTTCTAAGTTGAAACTTCAACGCTGGTAGACCAACATTACGTTCTATCTCAGGAGTTACAGATGTCAAAAACCAGTCTGGGTATACGGGTGGGGGAAAGGCTGGCACTTTTCATGATTTACCAAATTTAAACCAGATCAACTGCCTAAGAAAAATGATTTTTATTTTGAGAGAAAATATACAAATGATTTTTGTGTAGTTATGATTACTTACCAGTCTAGAAATAAAGATTCAAATATATCTTGAATGCAGTTCATTTATTCATTAATTTGTTCATTAATTTATATATGCAACCATTTAATAAAGCACTTGTGGTGCCATACAGTGTGCTTAGCACTGGTTTAACTGAATTAAAAACACTATTTTCACCTTCTTGTAAGATTTTGCTTCTCCTGGTATATGTAATACTATGGATTTTCCAAAGTAAATTAACTCTGTTCATGATTGTTGCACTGGCTTAAAGTTATTTGGTTTAAAAGGATGCAGAAAAAAGTAGTGATAGAATCTACCATAAGGGAACCTATGCCTCTGGGAGAAAGAAAATTTAATATTAAAATAAAGACCAAGATGACCTAATATGGGGGGCCGGGGAGGGTGAGTAATAAAGCATGGAAGTGAGTAGAGTATAGCTTAGTGGCGGTTATTTAAAGCCTTCTTGACCCAGGCACACTGGACATGTTATGTATCCTAAGAATGAGTTACTAGGTGACATTGTGTGACATACTGTGCATAAGCCAACCCATTAAACACTTGTACTACTTTGTGCCCAAGCATCCCTGCTATGGTACCCCTTATAAATGTGTAATACTAAGTAGAAGGAACTTTTTCTTACTGCGAATTAGACTTAGATCAGTACAACACTATGATAACTGAAAGAATTATTATTTAAGACAATGTTTTGAGAATCTGAAACTTAAGTGTGTCTTAAGTATTCTGAACTTATTTTTATCAAAAGGTGTCCTTGGAATGAGTCCTAAAGGTCTTTTATTCTCACAGGTGGGGGCTGATTAAGTAGAAAAATTCATACTGTAAACAGAAGTCTTCATATTTATACAGATCACTATCTACCTTGAAATAAAACCAAGAAGTCATGAAAGTTAAACCCTAACCTTCTGGCATACCTAAAAATATTATCTTAGCATAGGGTCCTTTTATTAAATTTCTAAGACCAAAATGTTAATGGAAAAAATTGAAGGTAGCTAAACTGGTGTCTTATCAGAAGGCTACCTTTTCTGTCCTATTATTTGTTTACCATTAAAATACTATATTACCTAGGCTATTAGACTGGAAGAATTAATAGTGTTTAAATGACCAGACTTTCCAAAGCAATCTACATATTTAATGTAACCCTTATCAAATTACCCATGACATTTTTTCACAGAACTAGAACAAATAATCCTAAAATTTACATGCACTCAGAATTGCCAGAGAAATTCTAAGAAAAAAAAAAAAAAAAAAGTAGAGGCATAATAACCCTCCCAGACTTCAGACAATATGACAAAAGTTACAGTAATAAGAAATAAAAAGGTATTGTCCCCAAAACCATAAATATAGGTCAGTGGAACAGCATAAAGAGGCGGGAAATAAACCCATACACCTATGATAAATTAATCTTTGACAAAGATGTCAAGAATATACAACAGAGAAAAGACAGTATCCTCAACAAATGGTGATGGGAAAGCTGGACAGCCTCATTTAAGTCAATGACATTAGAACACTCCCTCACATCATATGCAAAAATAAACTCAAAATGGTTTAAAGGCCTAAATATAAGACAAGACACAAACAACATAGGCAAAACACTCTCTGATATAAACCATAGAAATATTTTCTTAGTCTCCCAAGACTAAAGAAATAAAAGAAAAAATAAACAAATGGAACCTAATCAAACCTCAAAGATTTTACAAAGCAAAGAAAACTGGAGAGATTATATTCTTTACCATGCTCTTACTTTCTCTCTGCTAGAATTGGACTCACTACCTCCAAATAGAGGTATCATCTCTATTATATCATCTATACAAGCAATTGATCAAAAATATACCATTAAAAGTCCAGAGTTCCATGTCATGTAAAAACTTAGAATAATGCCAGGCAAAGAGGAAGCATTCAAGAAGTTTCAGCTGTAGTTATTCTTATCCACTTAATTCCCACATTTAAGGTCCAAATCATGTCTCAAAAATATTTATTACTTTAAATTTATCTAATTTTAAAGATTTCAATAAATAGTAAAAGCAAACTCCAATGATAATAATCATAAGAGAATTGCTATATTATTACCAATCATGCCAAATAAATTTTTATCTGTTATTATTGCTATTTTGATAAAGGAAAAATGTTGTGACATTAAAATTTGGATATTGAGTAAAGAGAAGATCTTGAAGTTAAATAAATACAATGTTATGAAAAATTGACTAAATTATGACTTCATTCCATAGCAAAATTATGAAATTAATCTACAGATTTGGAAAAACATTTCTCAATTGTGTATTGGAATAATTATGGCAATAAAAAGCACTAATCTCCTACTATTGCTACATAACAAGCACACTCTTCCAACAATACAAGAGATGACTCTACACATGACATCACCAGATGGTCAACACCAAAATCAGATTAATTGTATTCTTTGCAGCCAAAGATGGAGAAGCTCTACAGAGTCAGCAAAAGCAAGACCAGGATCTGACAGTGGCTCAGATCAAGAGCTCCTTAGTGCCAAATTGAGATTTAAAGTGAAGAAAGTAGGGAAAACCACTAGACAATTCAGGTATGACCTAAATCATGTCCCTTACAGATTATATAATAGATGTGACAAATAGATTTAAGGGATTAGATCTGATAGACAGAGTGCCTGAAGAACTATGGACAGAGGTTTGTGACATTGTACAGAAGGCAGTGATCAAGAACATCCCCCCAAAAAAGAAACACAAAAAGGAAAACTGGTTGTCTGAAGAGGCCTTACAAATAGCTGAGAAGAGAAGCTAAAGGCAAAGGGGAAAAGGAAGGATATACCTATCTGAATGCATAGTTCCAAAGAATAACAAGGAGAGAAAAGAAAGCTTTCCTCAGTGCTCAATGCAAAGAAATAGAGGAAACAATAGAATGAGAAAGGCTAGAGACCTCTTCAAGAAAATTAGAGATACCAAGGGAACATTTCATGCAAAGATGGGCTCGATAAAGGACAGAAATAGTATGTACCTAACAAAAGCAGAAGATATTAAGACGAGGTGGCAAGAATACACAGAAGAACTTTATTATCTTGGTCTCCAAAATCTCTGCAGATGGTGACTGAAGCCATGAAATTAAAAGACACTTGCTCCTTGGAAGAAAATCTATGACCAACCTTGACAGCATATTAGAAAGCAGAGACATTACTTTACCAACAATGGTCCATCTAGTCAAAGCTATGGCTTTTCCAGTAGTCACGTATGGATGTGAGAGTTGGACCATAAAGAAACCTGAGCACCGAAGAATTGATGTTTTTCAACTGTGGTGCTGGAGAAGGCTCTTGAGAGCCCCTTGGACTGCAAGGAAATCAAACCTGTCAATCCTAAAGGAAATCAGTCCTGAATATTCATTGGAAGGACTGAATCTGAAGCTCTAATACTTTGGCCACCTGATGCAAAGAACTGACTCATTGGAAAAGACCCTGATGCTGAGAAAGGTTGCTGGCAGAAGGAGAAGGGGACAACAGAGTATGAGATGGTTGGATGGCATCACCAACTAATGGACATGAGTTCGAGCGAGCTCCAGGATTTGGTGATGGACAGGGAAGCCAGATATGCTGCAGTCCATGAGGTCGCAAAGAGTCAGACACAACTGAGTGACTGAAGTGAATTGATAACTTACTATTCAAAAGGTAAAAAATCCAGAGTTAAGGTAAATATTTTCATGTGTTTATCTAGAATTACTTTTCTCCTTTCTTCACACATTCTAGTTTTGTTCAGGAATTTAATTTCCTCCTATATGTCCACATGCCTTGGCAAAAGTTGGTCCATCAGTAGTTCCAAAAGGTATATCCAGATTAGATCATGCCGCTCTGTGATCCTGCCTTGATACACAGTCCCAATTGTATTTTCTATTCCATGCAATTCATACTAACAGCTAAAATGATAACAATGAACAACATATATGAAAACTTGAGAGTTCAGTTCAAATAATGTTGTTGTAAGAGTAGTGAATCCAATTAACTAGAAAGTAATACAACATCATAAAACAACTCTATGATAATAAAAAGTAATTAACAAATTGACCAAAAAACCTAACTTGTGATGTATCCTATACAAGACCAGCTGCATATTTGGGGCCCTGTACAAAATGAAAATGCAGAAACCGTGTTTCAAAATTACTAAGTGGGTAACAACTGAGCACTAATTCAAGAATAGGACTCTTCTGAGCATGATGCCCTATACAGCTCAGGTCTCATGCCCATGAAGCCATGGAAGTCAAAGGAAGTTCCTGAACCTCTTTATGCCTCAGTCATTAATTGGTAGCATTATAATTGTGTCTGTGTTAGCGATTTGGAGAGCATTTTTCAAACCATCAATGATGTATGAGTTTAAGTAATTTAGAAACTTTATTGAGAGGTAAAAGTAAGGGTGACATTCCAGTAGAAGAATAATTTAGCCTGGGCAAGGGGACAGCAATCATAACAAGTCAAGCACACCATCTTCCTCCCTAAGCTCCTGCACCTAACCGTTGTAACTCCACAAATAAGTAAATGTTAAAATATTCACTATGAAATAATGTGAATTCCTCTTAAATTATAATCTTATTCTATGTGTCTCTGTGTATGTGTGTGTGTTGTAGGGGGCAGGGGGGAGATAGTAGGGCTAGCTTTTGCTATTCATTTGCTTATATCATGAAGTAAAATGAATTTATAAATAATATTTCCTTTACTCCAAATTACAAAGGTATAATTTAAAAGAGCCAGTAAATGAGAATCTAAATCTACACCTAGCCAAAAGAAGAGCTCATTCTATACTTTTAATGTCTTTAAAAATACAAATGAACCAGGATAGCAGGAATGATATGAGAAATAAATAATGGCATCATGGCCATTTGCAAACATAAACACAAATAATTAGGGAACTCAGTTGGATATATTTGCATATGTCACAGTGCACACCTGATCTTTTCTAAACATAATGTTTAAATAAATATTTGCTTTAGGTAACATTGCTTTTTGGGGAAATGTTAAATATATTCTAATTCAGAGTGATTTGCACATGACCATTTCACACATTCCTCTAAACCAATCTTACTTCTTTACCAGTAAAAGGACAGAACAACAATGACAAACATTCTTTACAGCAGGGTGAGTGGAAAAAAAGAAAAGTGGAAATATTTTTACCAAGCTGAAAGATTACAAATAGAAATAAAAATCATTCTTAAAAAAAGTAGAAAACCTGTGACTTAAAATTTTAAGAAAGCAGATTCTCTGAATCACTATGAACCAGGGCAGCATTATTAGGTGCCATTTCCCAGTGAACCTGCAGTAAAAAGCCATAAGGCTTGCACCTGTCACCACTATGCTGAGATTAGTTACTCTGATTGGTGTGACATTTAAGTAAGGTGCTGAATGCTGTTTCACACAACAATCTGAATATGCTGCCTAGAAAATGAATATCAAGTTTCCATTGTTATTTTTCTTAGGTTTTTGGTCCCTTTATATCGCTACTAGAAAGATTTTTATTTTAACATAGAACTCTGATATGCTGCAACATACATAGACGTTTTACACAAATTACAGTCCCCTTTGATCCATTAAGATACAGCAGCATAAGACATTCATTTTCTTGAAGAAATTCTAGGCTTCTAAAAGGAATTTAGTAACAAGATACTACTTTGGACCTCATACCACCAGGGCTGTCAGGCTCTTCCCCTCCTCTAAGACTGGAATATAGGTAATAACAAAATGAAATATAGGTAATAACAAAATGACTTAATAGCAGAAGAACACATTACCTTATAAAAGACAATTTTAACTGCTTCAAACCTGGATAACTCATGTTAGCTCTCAATAATTGCTATAGTAATGCTAGCTACTGTAGTTTCTCCAAGAGATATCTTTTGCCTGTTCCTTCCTCCTAGTACAAGAGATGAGGTAATTCCATAGATTACCTACTATTGTTAGGTAATTATGGCCAAACAAACTATTAGGGTTATCAGATGCAACACCTAAATAAATGGAGAATATGACATAAATACTCTTGTCCATAAACAAACTCATGTTTGGGAAATGGATAAATTAAAGGCTGTTTGAACCTAAAGATATCACCACCATTATGACCCTCTTTCTTGGCTGGCCAGAGAGAAAACAATGACCAGAGGTCACAGGGTTATGCAAAGGTGTGGCTTATTTTGGTGATTTTACAAGAAGTACAACTTAAAGAAATTTAACATGAAGTAACTTGAAGCAAATTATCATTTGATGAGGAATATTTCTAGATAGATTTACTCAAAGGCAAACAGTTTTAATTCTTTAAAAAAGAAACCCTCGGGTGACAATTATCTATCAGAGAAGCTTGGGTTTTCCCATGACTGGGGAAGTTGCCACTATGTTTTCTTACAGTATTCATCTGAGTCTTCTATAAAGATGTGTAGAAGTATTAAATGATGGGGAATCTAAAGCTCATTGTGAAGTGATTCATCTATGATCAAACACAAACAGAGCCAGAAATATTGATAGTTGTCATACATTTTATATCCGAACACAAGGCAGACAGGAAAACATCTTTAATAACAACATCTTCAATAAAAAGATGCAAAAGTGAACAATGCATACACAGCCTGATCATGATGTGTATACTTAGAGGGGAAAGCTGTTACTCTTATTGATTTGTTCAATTTGTCATTTGTTTATTCATTCAACATGCATCACATTATTTCCAGAGTTGATCACATAACATCCCTACCATTATGACCTTGAAATAAAGAACACCTTAGGAGTTTCTTTGGAGAAGGCAATGGCAACCCACTCCAGTACTCTTGCCTGGAAAATCCCATGGACAGAGGAGCCTGGTAGGCTGCAGTCCATGGGGTGGCGAAGAGTTGGACACGACTGAGCGACTTCATTTTCACTTTTCACTTTCATGCATTGGAGAAGGAAATGGCAACCCACTCCAGTGTTCTTGCCTGGAGAATCCCAGGGACGGGGGAGCCTGGTGGGCTGCCATCTGTGGGGTCTCACAGAGTCGGACATGACTGAAGCAACTTGGCAGCAGGAGGAGCATTAGGAGTTTCTTAAAAAGATACTCCTTTATTTGGGTTCATTCTTCTTCTATGGGTTCCATAAGGATGACACCACTTAAAATAATCTCAATATATTTCTTGATTTCAGAGCAGGCTGAGCTTCTCTAATGGATTCTCTCCCCCTCATCCAGACCCTCTTGGACACTCTTTGTAAGGAAATGCCAGCCAGCTGGAACAGCAGGGCAACAAGTACAGCTGGGAATTCCTGGCCCACAGGTGTCCAGCCTCGCATTTGATAGCTTGCCAATATCAAAGCTAGATTTGTTGAGGGGATCCCCACAGTTGTTTCACAGAAAGGAAATTATCCACTGGCACTAATAGTAATAATCCCCTCCTCCATATCTGACTTAGTACTTGAGCTAGAGCCACAGGTTCCTTGTCCCACAATATTGGACCAGTATCAAGTTCTCCATCCTTTTAACAAGTGGGTGGCAGACTGTCAGGATAGGAATTAGACGGGTACAGGTGGCACCACCTGCTTGAAATGCTTTTGAGTATTTTGTGTTTCATTATTGCTGCACGCCACTGTACCTTTCTTTCTTTTCTTGCCAATAACCATTGTACCATTTGTTTTAGCTTAAAGTTTGTTCCAAACTCATATTTTGGATAAAAAGAATATGAAAGGGATTTGTTTTCCCATTAAGAAACAAATCAGAGAAAAGATAAATATTTTGTTGTGTCGAATGGAATACTAATTGGAAATCTAACTAGAAAGTACCTCGGTTCATTAGCAGATGGGTGAGAAGTGACATTATTGATGATTGTCCAGGAGATAATTATTTTGGGCTGTTGGTTTAGCTGATATACAATACTCAGTCTGTGTGTTCCTAAATAATATTTATAGAGACAAAATTTAAATATAAACATCTACAGTATGTTGTTGATCATTTTATGTTTCTAAGCTTTACACAGATAAATGAACTGGCATGGTGATCTTGTGATATGGGGGACAGTTTCATTGCATCCTTCGAGCTAGACAGCAGGCAACAAAGAAATTGTATGCAAACTAGAAGCAAAGGATGAGACAATGTAACCAAACTTCAGTCTGAGTTAAAATACCAGGATAAAGACTACAAAAAAGGGGTTTCAAACCTCCTGCAGGGATACAGAGTAGTTAAGAGAGGTTCTGGGGTGTGACTGTAAACAGACCTCAATGTATGGCCACAAAGACTATAGCTTAAGTTTATTTATTTTTATCAGCTGGGGTCTTGGCATGAAAGATATAGCACATTTAAACAGAATATTTGAGAATTTAGTAAAAGAACCATTTATAAATGTGTGATTGGGGATAATGAAACTAACAAGGACTGATGGAGTTCTTAGAACAAGATCTGAATGGACAACTAGAGGGAGTTGAAACTTGGAAAACTTGGAAAGTAATTGTAAAACAGAGGTCAACTCACAGCAGATGCAGCATTGTATAAAGTAATGGAACTAGCCAACGCAGACAAGGAAGGAGACAGGACCTCACACACCACCTGGCCCCAGTCTCCTGGTTGTCTAACCCAACCAGAAGCCAGAGACAAGGGAGTCCTATAAGGCAGTCCATACAGCATAGTCTCTCAAAGAAATAAGCAAGGAGTCAAATGACAGTGATATGGAAGGGAAAATTTTAAATGTCCAGTATAACCCACACATTTTTGCCCAGTAAAATCTTTTTTTTTTCTGTTTTTAAGTCAGAGTTATAATTTCAGTTCACATTTAATTTATTGAATTATTTTCAGAAGGTCACAAACAAGTAATAAAAGAAATAAATACATATCAAAAAAGAGGAAAAAACAAAGGAAGGAAGGTAAGGAAGGAGAATAAAAAAACAAAACAAAACCAAAAAATATATCACTGCTATAATACTGCTTCTATACCTGATCATCAGGCCTAAATTGAAAACTTCAGTTTTTGTCTTCCACCACATAATCCATATTTCCTTTAGTTTTAGTCATCCATGATCTAAACTGCAGGGCTTCTCTAGTCTCTCAGATGGTGAAGAATCCACCTATAATGCAGTGGACCCCAGTTTGATTCTTTGGCTGGGAAGATCCCTTGGAGAAGGAATACTGCTACCCACAGCAGTATTCATGGGCTTCTCTGGTGGCTCAGATGGTAAAGAATCTACCTGTAATGTGGAAGATCTGAGTTTGATCCCTGGGTTGGGAAGATCCTCTGGAGGAGGGCATGGCAACCCACTCCAGTATTATTTCCTGGAGAATCCCCATGGACAGAGGAGCCTGGCAGGCTACAGTCCAAGGGGTTGCAATGACTTGGGCATGAATATAGTGTCCTTTCCCTGCTTGAGTGAACGAAACCTTCATTTTCCTAGGATTTGAGTTGTTGGTGATCTTCTTCAACATTGTTATTCAGTTGCTAAAGCCTTTCACTGACAGGAATATTAGGCAAGAGAGTGCTAAGGGGTAATTTCCCTGGGCTCTTGTTCATCCTTGCCTCAGATGTGTAGCTGAAACTCATTGATAATTAGGATCATTCTTCCTGACTTTATGTGATCCCCTCTTTCAGACATTTATTTAAACACATACTCAAAGTGACCCAGGAAAGGCCTCAGTTTCTAACTCATCTGACCTATGGCAATGTTCTCAGATAGGACAATGTTCTCAGACTACTCCAATCTTGAGTAGTAAGTAGAACTTCCAAATACACAGAGTCCAAGGTAGCAGAGAAGATAAGCAAAATGTATTCCTGTGTGTAATTTAGGAATAATGAAAGGACCACTTCTATCTTTAGCCTTTTTTCCCTCGAACAAATAATCCTGGGTATGAGATGGTACCAAAGTTTATGGTATATGGAGTATCCAGTAGGAAAATGGTCCATCCTCTCACAGTGTTGTCTCCCAGAAAATACCAAAACTAAATCTTCAGCAGGCTATTTATTTATCCTATCAAAGCTCTTGCTATTGGAGGATGAAAGCTAGGTTTCACTGAGCCTCATTGAACTTCTAGATAAATTTCTAGGAGAGACTGTTGTTGAATTTCTTTTGCATATCTTGAAGCATCTGATTGGAAGTGATGCTGTATGGAATTTTATCATGGTGATAAGTAAGGCATTTTTAATTTCCTTTAATGGTTGCATGACAGAAGCACTGCCCAAAGGGAAGAAACTTAATTTGCATAAATCTCTGCTCCCCTCCATGGGAAAGGGTCCCAATGTAACTTACCTGCCAGCAGTGGATTGTGTCCTGTGGGGGCACCAGGAATGTCCTCTGATGTTGGCAGTTTGAAATGTCAACTGGGAAGAAAGCCAAAATAATATATTGATGAGATAAAGTCCATGTTGCTGAGCCAACATGGTTCAATCCCTGTGTCCATGGGCTTTTCATACATAAGCATTTTGATCAAGGGTGTCTATGGAAATAGGCCAACTGACATCCTCAGGATAGGTCATCTTGTCTACCTATTTAATGAGAGTCCCTGTTTAGTGAATGGCACCTGGAGTGCATTTTGTGGAGTATCATTGTCTTCACACCGTATTCCACTTATGAGAGGTCCAACCACATACCTCTCATCAATATTTCTTAATCATCACTTTTATTTTGTCAACCACCTAAATCATCAGGCACTATAAGTATCGATCCAAGCATCTTAGGACTGAGGTGATAACTGACTGTGATTTAGATTTATATTTCCTTAACATTAGTGATGTTGACATCTTTTTATATGTCTCTTGACCAATTGTACGTCTTCTTTAGAGGAAGAAGTGTTCCCAGGTGGCTCAGTTGTAAGGAGTCAGCCTGCAAGAGGGAGGCACAAGAGATGCAGGTTTGATCCCTGGGTTGGGAAGATCCCCTGGAGTAGGAAATAGCAACCCGCTCCAATATTCTTGCCTGGAAAATTCCATGGAAAGAGGAGCCTGGCAGGCTACAGTCCCTGGGGGCCAAATAATCAGACATGACTAAGTAATCATGAGCATCCAGATAATCTTTATAGAGGACTGTCAATTCAAGTTTTTAACCCATTTTTTAAATTGGGCTATTTATCTGTTTTTTACAATTGAAGAAAAAGAGTTCTTAATATATCTTAGATATTAATTCCTTATCAGGCCTAAGGTTTAAAAATATTACCTCACATTCTAAGGTGGATTATGATTGGTTTCCTTTCTTGCACCACACATTTTAGTTACTGTAGTTCATTTGTCTGTTTGCTTGGTTGCCTGCTTATCTGGTGTTATATCCAAGAAATCATTGCCAAGCTCTATGTCAGGAAAGTTTTTCCCCTATGATTTATTCTAGAAGTTTTATAGTGTCAGGTATTATGTTTATGTCTTTTGTCTATTTTCACTTTATTTGTGTGAGTGATATAAAATAGCCAGTTTCTTCCTTTTGCATGTGGTTGTCTAGTTTCCATCCTCTGTTTTTTGAAGAGACTATCTTTTCCCCATTGTATAGTCTAGGAACACTTGTCCATGATCAAGTCTGACCATATTATGTGTGGGTTAATTTCTGGACTCTCTATTCTATTGACCTATATGACCATTTTTATGCTGGTACCATACTGTTTCAATGACTATAGCTTTATAATACGTATTGAAACCAGGAAGTGTGAGTCTCCAGCTTTGCTCTTCTTTCTCAAGATTAATTTGGCCACACAGGGTCCTTTTAGGTTGCATTTGAATTTTACAATTAACTTTTCTATTTCTTTAAAGAATGCTGTTGGACTCTTTGTAAGGATTGCATTGAAAGTGCACATTATTTTGGATAGTCTTGGGAGTTGGAGATATTTCATATCCTCTGAACTGAGAAGTAGACTGAAATGTGAAGTGGGCAACTCCATAAAGCACAATTATGCAGTTTATCATGGCAATTTATGTATAGACAGGAAATATAAGGTGCATGGATAAACCAAAGACATTTGCAACTGCACTCCATACTACCCAATGGGTACAGGGAGATTTAAGGGAACAAAACTACAAACAGAATCTGACTATCAAGTGAGAAGCATATCTGCACTGACTGGAATTGGGCTTTTTTCTTCACCATGGGGGATCTTGTCACCGTTCACTATCTATGTCAGCCAAAGATACATTTCTGGTTTTCATATCAGACAAAGGCAAAGGTAAATGTTAGTAAGGAATTTATCTGGCTTGGATGCATTATCCATGAGTAGGCTAAAGTTCAGTCACACAGAAAGGTGAGCGGGTTTTACTGCAGACCTAAGATAGAGCTGCCAAAGTGCAGTCAGTGTGGTTAAGCCACACAGATAGTATGGACATTTTAATATTAAATCCTCCAAACCATGAACAATAATATAGATATCTTTCCATTTACTTGTATTTGTATCTTTATAAATTTACTTCATCAATGGTATGTAGTTTTCAGTGTACAAGTGGTATACTTATGGTAAACTTTAGTGGTAAAACTTATTACTAATTATTTTATTCTTTTTAATACTATTGTGCATAGGATTGCTTATTTTTCTCATTCTCAGTTTTTCATTGTTAATATATAGAAATGTAATTTATTTTTAGATCTTGATTTCATGTCCTGAAACTTTGCTGAAATTATTTATTAATTCTAGTTTATTATTTCTTGTGGACTCTAGGATTCTGACATGTAAGATCATGTCATCTGTAAACTGAGATAATTTTACTTCTTCCTTTCTAACTTTGATGCATTTAATTCCTATTTCTTACTTAGTTGTTCTTGCTATTCCTTCAAGTACCACGTTGAATATAAGTGAGGAGAGTAGGTGTCATTGCATTATTCTTGATATTAAAGGAGAAGCTGTCAGTTTTCTCTTCTATTGGGTATGATGTGGAATATGAGCTTTTTTTCATTTATGACTTTTATTATGTTAAGGTAATTTCCTTTTATTCTTAGTTGAATGTTTTTTATAATGACAGGATGCTGAATTTTGTCAAATGCTTTATCAGCATCTATTGAGATGGCACTGTGATTTTTAATCCCTTATTCCATTAATATTGTATATCACATTGACTGATTTTCATATGTTGAAACATTGTGCATCCCAGGGATAAATCCCATTTGGTCATGGTGTATGATCCTTTTAATATGCCATCAGAAAACAACAACATTCTGTAAAGCAATTATCATTCAATTAAAAAATAAATAATTTTTTTAAATGCCATAAAGTTTGGTTTCCTTGATTTTCTGCTGAAATTTTTTGCATCTATAGTCATCAGGGATATTGGCCTGTCACTTTCTCTTTTTGTAGTGTTTTTCTCTGAATTTGGTATCAGATATTACAGACCTAATTAAAGGAATTTGAAAGTGCTGTCTTCTCTTCAATTTTTTGAAAGAAATTGTAAAGGATTGGCATTAATTCATCTTCAAAAATTTGATAGCTTTTCCCAGTGAGGTGATCTGTCTTGAGGTTTTCTTTGTCAACATATTTTTGGTTATTAATTTATTCTCCTTACTAGTTATATGTCTGTTCAGATTTTCTATTTCTTCGTGGTTACATCTTGATAGATTGTATGCTTCTAGTAATTTATCCATTTCTTCTAGATAATGCAATTTGTTGGCCTTAATTGTTAATAGTAGTCTCTTATATTTTTTGATTTTGTGGTATCAGTTTTAATGACTCATCATTTACTTCTAATGTTGTTGATATCAGTCTTCTCTTTCTGCTTAGTTAATCTAACTAAAGGTTTGTAATTTGGTGATGTCTTCAAAAAGGTAACTCTCAGTTTTACTATATTTTTTTCCTATTCTCTATTTCATGTTTTTCACGTTTTTCTGGTCTAATCATGATCATTTCCTTCATTCTATTTCTCTAAGTTCTTGAGATTTAGTTATGTTGTTTGAGACCTTATAAAATGTAGTTGTGTATCATCATAAAATTTCCTCTTAACACCACTTTTTCTGCATCACATAAGTTTTGGTGTATTTTGTTTTTATTTCCATTTGCTTTGGGATATTTTATAATTTCTCTTTTGACATCTTCATTGACCCATTGGTTGCTCAACAGTGTGTTATTCAATTTCCACCTGCTTGCAACTCTTCAAGTTCTCTTTCTGCCATTAATTTCTATTTTTATTCCATCATAGTTGAAATACTTAGTATGATTTTGACCTTCCTAAATTTGTCAAGGCTAATTTTGTAAACCAACCCTCAATCTCTACTGGCAAATGTTTCCTGTGCACTTGCAAAGACTGTATATTCTGCTGTGGTTGGGTAGAATGTTCTTATTATGTCTGTTAGATACTTTGGGTTGATCGTATCATTTGAGTTCTCTGTTTATTGATTTTATGTCTGGATGTCCTATCTATTATCAAAAGTGGGGCACTGAAATTTCCTACTATTTTTGTGTTGCTTTCTAAGGGAGCTTGTTGCTCCCTTTAGTTCTCTCTTTCTTTGCTTCATATATTTGAGTATTCTAATGTGTGTATATATATACATATGTGTGTGTGTGTATAATTATATCTTCATGGTAAAATGATCCTTTCATCATTATATAATGTCCTCTTTGTCTCTTTTGACAGTTTTTTACTTACAGTCTATATTATTTGATATAATAATCTTTGGGTTTTCTATCCTGTTCCATTGGCCTATATTTCTGGTTTTGTGCCAGCTCAATACTGTCTTGATGACTGAAGCTTGGTAGTATAGCCTGAATTCAGGAAGCCTGATCCCTCCAGCTGTTTTGATTTCTCAATTGCTTTGGCTTTTCAGGATCTTTTGTATTTCCATTCAAATTGTGAATTTTTGTTCTAGATCTGCAAAAAAAAAAAAAAAATGTCATTAGTAATTTGAAAGGGACTGCACTGAAACTGTAGATTGCCTTGGGAAGCATAGTCATCTTGACAATATTTATCCTTCCAATCCATGAACATGGTATATCTTTCAATCTGTTTGTGTCACCTTTGATTTCTTTCCTATGTGTCATATTTTTCAGAGTACAGCTTTTTTGCTTCCTTAGGTAGGTTTATCTCTATGTATTTCATTCTTCTTGATGTAGTGGTAATTGGAATTGATTTCTTAATTTCTCTTTCTGATATTTCATTGTTAGTATACAGAAATGCAAGAGATTTCTGTGTATTAACTTTATAACCTGCAACTTTACCTGATTTATTGATGAGGTCCAGTAGTTTTCTAATTGCATCTTTAGGATTTCCGATAGATGGACCTAGAGACTATTATACTATGTGAAGTAAGTCAAACAGAGAAAGACAAATATTATATGACATCACGTATATAGGTAATACAAAAATATACAAATGAACTTATTTACAAAATAAAAAATATATTAACATGGAAAACAAACTTATGGTTACCAAAAGGGAGGAGAGGAGGGATAAATTTTAGAAATTTGGGATTAACAGATACACAGTGAGTGTATATGTGCTAAGTCATTTCAGTCATGTCCGACTCTTGCCACCCTATGGACCGTAGCCTGCCAGGCTCCTTTGTTCATGGGATTCTCCAGGCAAGAATACTGGAGTGAGTTGCCTTGCCCTCCTCCAGGGGATCTTCCCAATCCAGGGATGAAGCAAGTCTCTTATGTCTCCTGCGTCGGCGGGTGTGTTCCCACTAGCGTCACTGGGAAGCCAGCAGATACACAGTACTATCTATAAAATAGATACTAAGGGTCTACCAGAGATCATATTGCCAACATCCGTTGGATCCCAGAAAAAGCAAGAGAGTTACAGAAAAATATCTACTTCTGCTTTATTGACAACACCAAAGCATTTGACTGTGTGGATCACAACAAACTATGGAAAGTTCTTAAAGAGATGGGAATACCAGGGCACCTAACTTGCCTCCTGAGAAATCTGTATGCAGATCAAGAAGCAACAACTAGAACTGGATATGGAACAACAGACTGGTTTCAAATCAGAAAAGGGGTACGTCAAGGCTGTATTTTTTTTTCATCCCGCTTATTTAACTTATATGCAGAGTATATCATGTGAAATACTGGGCAGGATAAAACACAAGCTGGAATCAAGATTGCTGGGAGAAATATCAATAACCTTAGATATGCAGATGATGCCACCCTCATGGCAGAAAGCAAAGAGGAACTAAAGAGCTTCTTGATGAAAGTGAAAGAGAAGAGTGAAAAAACTGGCTTAAAACGCAACATTTAAAAAACAAAGATCATGGCATCCAGTCCCATCACTTCATGGCAAATAGATGGGGAAACAATGGAAACAGTGACAGACTATATTTTTTTGGTCTCCAAAATCTCTGCAGATGGTGATTGCAGCCATGAAATTAAAAGACACTTGCTCCTTGGAAGAATAGCTATGACCAACCTAGACAGCATACTAAAAAGCAGAGAAATTACTTTGTGGGCAAAGGTCCTTATGGTCAAAGATATAGTTTTTCCAGTAGTCATGTACGAATGTGAAAGTTGGACCGTAGAGAAAATTGAGCACTGAAGAATTGATGCTTTTGAGCTGTGGTGTTGGAAAAGACTCTTGAGAGTCCCTTGGACTGCAAAGAGACCAAACCTGTCAATCCTAAAAGAAATCAATGTTGAATATTCATTGGAAGGACTGGTGCTAAGGCTCCAATACTTTGGCCACCTGATGTGAAGAACTGACTCATTGGAAAAGACCCTGATGCTAGGAAAGATTGAATGCAGGAAGAACAGGGGACAACAGAGGATTAGATGATTGGATGATATTACCAACTCAATGGACATGAGTTTGAGCAAGCTCTGGGATTTGGTGATGGACAGGGAAGCCTGGCATGCTGCAACCCATCGGGTCACAAAGAGTTGGACACGACTGAGTGACTGAACTGAACTGAACTGAATAGCATAAGGAACTCTACTCAGTATTCTGTAATAACCTATATGGGAAAAGAATCTGAAAAAGAATAGATATTTATATATAACTGAATCACTTTGTTGTACACTTGAACATTTTTAAATAAAATATGTTTCAATTGTAAATTATTTTTAAAATAACTGTTCAAATGCCACAGAAAGATATTTACAACAAAGATATATACAACTTTCTGGCCCAGGCTATATTTTGATCTTCAGTTCCTACAATCATAGAGTCCCATGCTGCTGCTGCTGCTAAGCCACTTCAGTCGTGTCCAACTCTGTGTGACCCCATAGACGGCAGCCCACCAGGCTCCCCAGTCCCTGGGATTCTCCAGGCAAGAACACTGGAGTGGGTTGCCATTTCCTTCTCCAATGCATAAAAGTGAAAAGTCAAAGTGAAGTCGCTCAGTCGTGTCCGACTCTCAGTGACCCCATGGACTGCAGCCTTCCAGGATCCTCCATCCATGGGATTCTCCAGGCAAGAGTACTGGAGTGGGGTGCTAATTGCCTTCTCCGATAGAGTCCCATAGCCTTTCAGTATTCAGGATCTCTGTTTTACTTTGCCGTTTGCAACATTATTTCAGACATCTCCCTTTAGAAAAAGGTCAAACCAATCCAAGCTGCTGCACCATGAGTATTAAAGCAACCATAAATAAATATACAAGAAAATTCAGATAATGAAAATACATTTGATATAATTGATTTAAACTTGACATTTCCATTCCCATCTTCATTTTGCTTTTAAGGATATCTCTTACTTATTTTGATACTGAGCCAGTTTTCTAAGAGTATATTCACTCAAAGGATCCTAAAATAAGTAACAAATATTATGCAACTTAAAATATTCTTAGTTTTACTGTGAAAATTAGCATACTGATAAGATTCACACAGTACATTTCTCATGAAAAATATGCCATTTTTATTAATAAATCTATAACTTTACATCCCATCTTGCAATAGAAATAAAAATCTCAACTTATGACAGAGTAACTGGTTTTTATCTCCTTCACCATAATCCCCTATGTAGGTTGTCATTTAGATGTTAACTTTGGAGGACTGAGGTTTCATTTGTTTTTAAGTATAATGGGTAGAGGAAAACAAGCTGATGGAGGAGTAGGTGGACATGTAGTACATCTCTCTCCATGGATACATCAGGAATATACTTTCAGACACAGAAGTGCATACAGAATACCAGCTGAGAGTGGACAGGAGTACCTGACCAGTGTAAAAGAATATACAAAACCATGCAAAATTCAGTAGGATGAAGGAGCAGGGGAAAAACAGGAGGGTTAGTAGGACCGGACCTGCCCTCAGCCAGTGGGGGAACTGAAGCAGGGGTCCAATCCCCACATTAGGGCAATTGTCTGAGTCAGAGGAGAAACATTTAAGGCTGAGAGTGGAACAGCTGATCTGCTGCAGCCTAAATGGAATGAGAATCAGACAGTCCTTGTCGCAGCCACACATACCCTGGACAAGGACGCAGGTCCCCTGGAAGGTGCAGTGTCTGTGAGCTGGAGTTTAAGGATTGTGGAGCAATCTCAGGGTGAGGGCTTCTTTTGACTGCAGAGAGACAGGTTGAGGTGATGTGAAGGAGTCGATTGTGGTGGGATATGCCTTTGGAGGAAATCTCAGCTATTGAGTCATGCATAGTGGGTGAAGCCATCACTATAGCCTCTCTCTCCCCACATGCCAGCATCAGCATCGGCAGCTGGACAGTAGAGATGCTGGTCATCAAAGGCCTAACACACAACTACAGAGTAGGACCTACCCGGGGTGCCCCTTTAAGTGCTTGCCGTGCCAATCCATAGAGGACCCCAGCCAGGGGAGCCCCTCTATGTGCCTGATGTGACGAACAACAGAGAAGGACCCCGGGCAAGGGAGCCCTCTAAGTGCCTGAACAGGCGGAGCTATGGAGAAAGACTGGCCAAAGAAGCCTCCTGATCACCAGCTACAAGAGGCTCGAATAAAGATTCTGATAGGGCCATAACTCCTGCAGCAGAGGCAATCCATGTCCCTGCACACTTGGCTCCGCCAGGGTCCCCGCAAGTCAAGTAGCTGTTCCACCTTCATGTTCAACTCTCACTGGGGCAGAGTTGCCACAGGCCAAAAAGTCTTGCATCTATGCGTGCAGGGTCCCTTTGGTAGTGTCCGACTCTTTGCGACCCTGTAGACTGTGGCCTGCCAGGCATCTCTGTCAGACAGGGGGGTTCTCCAGGCAAGAATACTAGAGTGTATTGGCCAATACTGGTTGCCATATCCTTCTAGAACACTATATTTCCTGCTGCTCTAGCTGCCAAATCCCCTGAGTACCTGGTGCTGCCAGAACCCCTGCAACCCAAGAAGCTGCACCACCTCCACACCTGGCCCTCCCAGAAGCAAATCCCAGTGGACAACTCACAAGCAGAGGTGAAAATAAACCCGCAATTGAAACCCAGGGGCAGTGTGGCTAAGAAGACCCAAAACCTTTCTACCAGCTGTACAAGCTGCAGATTAAATCCACACAATCAATTAGGCAGACTCTGTTTATGGAATATATAAAAGGACATTGAGAGCTCCCACAAAAGAAAGCACACTAGTTCTGAGAGCTGTCACCATTGAAGGCAAGAACACACAGGAGTAGGAACAGATTATAATCTGAGCTAGCCCCACAGCAGGTCCAGAAATCAGCACAGTGTTGGGGGAAATCCTAGGGATTTGAGGTGGACTGCAACTCCCAGCGAGGGAAAGGACTCTGACAGCAGTGACTCAAGAAAAACATTTATTATTCTTATGTTTTGACTTGTTCTGTAGATTCTTTTGGATATTTTTTCTTTTTTATCCCTTCCTCTGTTTTAGTTATCAATTTTATTGGCACTGTGTAATCTAATTAAGCTTTTAAGCTTTTTTTTTTCCCTTAGTCACATTTTTTATTATTTTTATAAACCTCTGCCTCTACTTTGGGCTTTTGTAGTTCTGTGGGGTTTTCCTTTTTTTTCTTTTTTTCTTTTCTCTTTTTTAAAATTTTAATTTTTTAAACCTATTACTATTTTTTCTACATTTATTCCTTTGTTTGCTTTTCCTACTGTTCTTTTCCCCTTGCAGTTAGTCTTTAATGTATATAAATCTTCTTTACCTACCTCTGTTTAACTTTGCATATCTATTCTTTCTTTCTTTTTTTTCCTCTCAACATATGTGTTAGTTTTATTTTCATTGCTTTATTCTCCAATTGGCACCTTGCTTTAGTTTTCTTTTCCAGTTTGTGCTTTAGTGAGTTTTGTTCTTAACTGGTAAATATGATTTTTGATTTCTTTTGTTCACCAGGTCAATCTACTGTACTTTATTTTTGTTGGACTGTTTTCACTTTGCTCATGGGTGTATATGTATATGTGTATATTCCATTATTTTAATTATTATTTGCCTGATTTTGTAACTGCCATTTGTCTGGGGTTCATCTTTGGTTTCTCCTTTTTGGATATTTCTTTTAATCTCACCTAATGACATAAAAAACCACTTGTGGAATCTTTGTTCCTGACCAGAGATCAAGCCCCGAGACTTTGGAGTGGGAACACTGACTCCAAGACCCTAGACTACCAGAGAACTAACCCTAAGGAGTATCAAATTGTGAGAACTCACACAAAGGAAATCACTGGAACTCACACAAAGGGAATCACTGGAATACAAGACCTGGCATCACCCAACCACCAGTAGCACCCTGTGCAGGATACCTCATCTAAACAACAAATAAAACAAAAATACAAACCCAATATTCAGCAGACAGGATTACCACCTCACTCAGCCTTGCCTACCAGAGGAAAAAGAAACAAACAGAAACTCAGCACAAATCTCACCCTATACAAAGCTTACACAAACCACTGGACCACCTTAGGATGGCAGAAACCAAAAGGTAGAAAGAATTCAACCTTGAAACCTGGGAAAAGGAGACCTCAAACACAATAAGTTAAAAAATAATAATGAAAAGGCAGAGAAATACTACAAAAATGAAGGAACATACTAGAAACACAGAAGTACAAATAAATGAGGAGGAAATAGGCAAACTACCTGAAAAAGAATTCAGAATAATGATAGTAAAGATGATCAAAAACCTTGAAAACAGAATGGAGAAAATGCAAGAGTCAGTTAACAAAGACCTAGAAGAATTAAAGAATGAACATACAGAAACAAACAACACAATTACTGAAATTAAAAATACTCTAGAAAGAATCAATAGCAGAATATCTGAAGCAAAAGAACTAATCAGTGAGCTGAAAGATAAAATGATGGAAATAACTTCTGAAGAGCAGAATAAAGTAAAAAGAATGAACTGAGGATAGTCTCAGACACCTCTGGGACAATATCAAACACACCAACATTCAAATTATAAGGGTCCCAGAAGGAGAAGAAAAAAAGAAAGGGTATGAGAAAAATTTTGAAGAGATTACAGTTGAAAACTTTCCCAACATGAAAAAGGAAACAGTCAAACAAATCCAAGAGGTACAGAGAGCTCTATACAGGGTAAACCCAAGGAGAAACATGCCAAGGCACATACTAATCTAACTAAAAAAGACTAAACACAAAGAAAGAATATGAAAAGCAGCAAGGGAAAAGCAATAAATAACATACAAGGGAAACCCCATATGGTTAACAGCTGATCTTTCAGCAGAAACTCTGCAAGCCAGAAGGGAATGGCAGGATATGTTTAAAGTACTGAAAAGGAAAAAATCTACAACCAAGATTACTGTACCTGACAAGGGTGTCATTCAAAATTATGGAGAAATAAAAGGCTTTTCATACAAGCAAACGTTAAGAGAATTCAGTACCACCAAACCAGCTTTACAACAAATGTTAAATGGACTTATCTGGTCAAGAAATACAAGAGAAGAAAAAAGATCAACAAAATCAACCCCAAACAGTTAAGATAATGACAATAGGAACATATGTATCAATAATTACCTTAGATGTAAATGGATTAAATGCTCCAACCAAAAGACACAAACTGGATGAATGCATACAAAAACAAGACCCATATACATGCTGTCTACAAGAAACCCACTTCAGACCTCAATACACATAAAGACTGAAAGTGAGAGGATGGAAAAATATATTCCATGCAAATGGGATGCAAAAGAAAGCTGGAGTAGCAATCCTCATATCAAACAAAATAGACCTTAAAATAAAGAAGATTACAAGAGATAAGGACTCTACATAATGATCAAGGGATCAATTCAAGAGGAAGACATAACAACTGTAAACATCTATGCACCCAACATAGGAGCACCTCAATACATAAGACAAACACTAACAAACATAAAAGGAGAAATTGACAGTAACACAATAATAGTAGGAGACTTTAACACCCCACTCACACCAATGGACAGATCATCAAAACAGATTAATAAGGAAGCACAAGTCTTAAATGATACATTAGATGAGATGGATCTCATTGATATCTTCAGGACATTCCATCCACATGCAAGAATACACCTTCTTCTCAAGTGAACATGGAACATTCTTCAGGATAGACCACATCTTGGGTCACATATCAAACCTCAGTAAATTTAATAAAATTGAAATCATATCAAGCATCAATTCTGACTACAATGTTATGAGACTAGAGATGAATTATAAGAAAAAGACTGTAAGAAACACAAACACATGGAGATTAAACAACACATTTCTAAATAACCAATAGGCTACTGAAGAAATCAAAAAGGAAATAAAAAAACTTCTAGAAAAAAATGACAATGAAAACACAACAACTCAAAACCTATGGGATGCATTTCTAAGAGGGAAATTAATAGCAATACAATCCTACCTCAAGAAACAAGAAAAACATCGAATAGACAACCTAACTTTACACCTAAAACAACTGAAAAAAGAAGAACAAAACCCCCCAAAATTAGTACAAGGAAAGAAATCATAAAGATCCGAGTGGATTCATTTTGATATTTGGCAAAACTAATACAATTATGTAAAGTTTAAAAATAAAATAAAATTAAAATGTGAAAAAAAAAAACCCTTAATCTCTAATGAAAATCAAGAAGCAAAAAAAAAAAAAAAAGAAATAATTGAAGAAGAAATGAAAGAAACAATAGTAAAGATTAATAAAACTAAAAGCTGGCTCTTTGAGAAGATAAAATCCACAAAGCTTTCAGTTCAGTTCAGTTCAGTTCATTTCAGACACACAGTCGTGTCCGACTCTTTGCAACCCCATGAATTGCAGCACGCCAGGCCTCCCTGTCCATCACCAACTCCCAGAGTTCACTCAAACTCATGTCCATCGAGTCGGTGATGCCATCCAGCCATCTCATCCTCTGCGTCCCCTTCTCCTCCTGCCCCCAATCCCTCCCAACATCAGGGTCTTTTCCAATAAGTCAACTCTGTGCATGAGGTAGCCAAAGTATTGAAGTTTCAGCTTTAGCACCAGTCCTTCCAATGAACACCCAGGACTGATCTCCTTTAGGATGGACTGATTGGACCTCCTAGCAGTCCAAGGGACTTTCAAGAGTCTTCTCCAACACCACAGTTCAAAAGCATCAATTCTTCAGCACTCAGCTCTCTTCACAGTCCAACTCTCACATCCATACATGACCACAGGAAAAACCATAGCCTTGACTAGACGGACCTTTGTTGACAAAGTAATGTCTCTGCCTTTGCATATGCCATGCTATCTAGGTTGGTCATAACTTTCCTTTCAAGGAGTAAGCATCTTTTAATTTCATGGCTGCAATCACCATCTGCAGTGATTTTGGAGCCCCCCAAAAAATGTCTGACACTGTTTCCACTGTTTCCCCATCTATTTCCCATGAAGTGATGAACCTTTAGCCATCAAGAAAAAAAGAAAGAAGAATCAAATCAACAAAATTAGAAAATAAAAAAGGAGAGGTTACAACAGACAATGCAGAAATTCAAAGGATTATAAGAGACTATTATGAACAACTATATGACAATAAAATGGACAACCTGGAAGAAATGGACAGATTCTTAGAAAAGTTCAATCTTCCAAGACTGAACCAGGAAGAAATAGAATTTATGAACAAGCCAATTACAAGCACTGAAATTGAAGCTGTGATCAAAAATCTCCCAAAACACAAAAGCCCAGGACCAGATGGCTTCACAGGAGAATTCTATCAAACATTTAGAGGAGAGCTAATGCCTATCCTTCTAAAACTCTTTCAAAAATTTGCAGAGGAAGGAACACTTCCAAACTCATTCTACGAGGCCACCATCACCCTGATACCAAAACCAGACAAAGACAACACACACACAAAAGAAAACTATAGGCCAATATTACTGATGAGCATATATGCAAAAATCCTCAACAAAATTTTAGCAAACAGAATTCAGCAACCCATCAAAAAGCTTGTACACCATGATAAGCTGGGTTTATTCCAGGAATGCAAGGATTCTTCAATATATGCAAATCAATCAGTGTGATACACCATATTAGCAAACCAAAAGATAAAAACAATATGATCATCTCAATACGTGCAGGAGAAGCATTTGACAAAATTCAGCACCCATTTATGATTAAAACTCTTCAAAAAATGGGCATAGAAGGAACCTACCTCAATATAGTAAAGGATAAGGAAATGGCAACCCACTCAGGACTCTTGCCGGGAGAATCCCATGGACAAAGGAGCCTGGTGGGCTACAGTCCATGGGGTTGCAAAGAGTCAGACATGACTGAGAGACTAACACATACACATATATGATAAACCTACAGCAAACATTATTCTCAATGGTGAAGAAATGAAAACATTCCCCCTAAGATCAGGAACAAGACAAGGGTGTCCACTTTCACCACTATTATTCAGCATAGTTTTGGAAGTCCTAGCTAAAGCAATCAGAGAAAAAAAAGAAATAAAAGGAATCCAGACCAGAGAAGAAGTAAAGCTCTCACTGTTTGCAGATTACATGATAGTGTACATAGAAAACCAAAAAAAAAAAAAAAGCATCAGAAAATTACTAGAGCTAATCAGTGAATTTAGACAAGTTGAAATATACAAAATCAATACACAGAAATCACTTCCATTTCTATATACTAACAATGAAAACTCAGAAAGAGAAATTAAGTAATCCTATTTACCATAGCAACAAAAAGAATAAAATATCTTGGAATAAACTTACCTAAGGAGACAAAAGAACTGTACACAGAAAATTATAAGACACTAATGAAAGAAATCAAAGACAACATAAACTGATGGAGAGAAATTCCACATTCTTGGGAAGGAAGAATTAACATTGTGAAAATGACTATACTACCAAATGCAATCTACAGATTCAATGCAATTCTTATCAAATTACCAATGGCATTTCTCAGAAAACTAGAACAGAAAATTTTACAATTCATATGGAAACACAAAAGACCCAGAATAGCCAAAACAGTCTTGAGAAATATGAATGGAGCTGGAGGAATCAACCTTCCTGACTTAAGATTATACTAGAAAGCTACATCCATCAAGACAGTGTGGTACTGGAACAGAAACAGATATATAGACCAATGGAACAAGATAGAAACCCCAGAAACAAACCCCTGCACCTATGGGTACCTTATTTTTTGACAAAGGAGGCAAGAATATACAATGGGGCAAAGACAGCCCCTTCTATAAATGGTGCTGGAAAAACTGGACAGCTAAATGTTAAAGAATGAAATTAGAACACGTCCTTACACCATACACAAAGATAAACTCAAAATGGATTAAAAACCTAAGTGTAAGACCAGAGACTATAAAACTCTTAGAGGAAAACATAGGCAGAACAATTGATGACATATATCAGAACAAGATCCTCTATGATCCACCTCCTAGAGTAACGGAAATAAAAACAAAAGTGTACGAGTGGGACTTGATTAAACTTAAAAACTTTTGCACAGCCAAGGAAACTAGATTCGAGGTGAAAAGACAACCCTCAGAATGGGAGAAAATAATACCAAATGCAACAACTGACAAAGGATTATTTCCAAAATATACAAGCAGCTCATACAACTCAACACCAGAAAAACAAACAACCCAATCAAAAAGTGGGAGAAAAGACTTAAACAGACATTTCTCCAAAGAAGACATACAGCTGAGTAACAAACACATGAAAAGATACTCAACATCACTCATTATTAGAGAAATGCAAATCAAAACTACAATGAGATATCACCTCACACTGGTCAGAATGGCCATCATCAAAAAAGTCTAGAAACAATAAATGCTGGAAAGGGTGTGGAGAAAAGGGAACACTCTTGCACTGTTGGTGGGAATGTAAATTGATACAGCCACTATGGAAGATGGTATGGAGATTCCTTAAAAAACTTGGAATAAAAATACCATATGACCGAGCAATCCCAAATTTTGGTTTCAATTTTTCAAACCAAAATTGAAAAAGACACATGTATCCCATTGTTCACTGCAGCACTATTTACAATAGCTAGAAGCAACCCAGATGTCCATCAACAGATGAATCGATAAAGAAGCAGTGGTGCATATACACAATGGAATATTACTCAGCCATAAAAAGGAACTCATTTGAGTCCGTTCTGAGGAGGTGGATGAACCTAGAACCTATTATACAGAGTGAAGTGAGTCAGAAAGAGAAAGATAAATATTATATTCTAACACATATATACAGAATATAGAAGAATGGTGCTGAAGAACTTATTTACAAGGCAGCAATGGAGAAACAGACATAGAGAATAGTCTTTTGAACATGGGGAAAGGGGAGGAAAGGGTGAGAAGTATGGACAGAGTAACATGGAAACTTACTTTGCCATATGTAAAATAGATAGCCAACGGGAATTTGCTGTATGGCTCAGAAAACTCAAACAGGGGCTCTGCATCTACCAAGAGGGATGGGATGGTGAGGAAGATGGGAGGGAGTTGCAAAAGAGAGGGCATATATGTATACCTATGGCTGATTCATGCTGAGGTTTGACAGAAAACAACAAAATTCTGTAAAGCAATTATCTTTAGTAAAAAAATAAATTAAAAAATATGTATAATGTGTAAAGTGCAAAATATTTAACCACAGTATAGTAGGGACACAAAAGCATGTGAAAAGACACTGGCCTCGTGTTGCAGTCCAGTTTTGGCCCCCAACTGTGTCAGACATCATTCTTTTACTTGCTGGATTTTGAGAATTTAAAAGGGTAGTCAGGATATCAAGAACACTCAGGGAGTTCAAGATAGTTATTATTTATCAACCACTGTGAAAATATAACACTTGAACTATCAATGAGTTAACATGTACCAACTAAATAACGACTAAAATGGCATTTGCTCTCTTGCATCCTCATGGACACACCAGGCTTAATTGCAAAGCTCAGTCCCTTCACTGGACTGTAGAGGTATATCAATCACAACAGATACACCATACCCTTACTGAAGATTTGCAAGTCACAAGAAAGGATCATATCTCTTAGCACACAGCATTTCTTTGAAAAATCTCCACAGGGCTTTTCTCAGGGTTCTTCAGCCTTCTTCTAGCCAAAGAATCTTTCTTACTTCCTTACTCCCTTGTTCCATTTGACCTCAAAATTAGCAGACAAAATTCTTTTTTTCTGAACATTCTCCTCTTCCCTGTAAATCAGGATTTCTCAACCTTGCCACAATTGAGATGAGAGTCAGATAATACTTTGTTTTGAGAAATACGGCGATATTTTGTGCATTGCAGGTCATGTAGCATTATCCCTGGACTCTGCCCACCGGTTTCCAGTAACAGCACCTCTCTCAAGTCACGGACATTATTAAATGTCCCCTAAGGAACAAAATTGCTCCCATGGAGAAAAACTGCACTAAACCTATTACCCATTTTTACTTAGAGTAATTTAAAATTCTACTTTAGTGCCTTTAAACTTCTACACATGTATCCACACGTAGCTCAGAAAACAAGGCTCATATGCTCCTAGGGAGGTGAAGAGGATTCTGTTCTGTTGTCATTAGCCAGATGGATTCTAGAGGACAAGACAAACAACTTGAATTTGATGGGTGCTCAATGAGACCATGAACTTCCTTATTTCCAGTGTATGTGCTTTTGTGTTTGGTATGTTGAAAAGATATTCAAAAATAAAACATAATCTATTACTCTGTTGTATATGAAATCTTTGTAATGACCAAGTCTAAAATAAATCCTATATGTAATACTATTAATCTAGGATTTTTCTTCGAAAAATTCTCAGGTGTGAGAGAAGTAAGGGTCAGCATGCACTTGAGGGATGCTCTTAGTCCATTGGCTTAGATATTTTTTCTTCCTGTTTAATCTTTGCCATTGTTGATCTTTTCTTATTCTCATTTTCCAAGTCCCATGTGTCATTAATTGTGAAACTCAGAACCAGTTCTAAGGTCTAGTTTATTTTCCAGCTATGCTAAGGTCAGTATGAGAAATTCCTCTTAAAACATGTCCTACTTTTGTATAGTAAATGATTTCTGAATTTTAGTATGGTTTGTTTCAGCAAAATTCTGTTTTAGCCATATTAGAAAGTACTCTCAACAATGCAGTCTAATCACTGATAAACTTATAAAGTGGATAAAATTTATATTTGGTTTTCTGGGCCTTTGACAATCACAGAAATTAAGATTTATAGATGTTTGTTGTTCAGTTGCTAAGTCGTTCCCCACTCTTTGCAACCCCACGGACTGCAACATGCTAGGCTTCCCTGTCCTTCACTATCTCCATGAGTTTGCTCAAACTCAAGTCTGTTGAGTTGGTGATGCTATCCAACAATCCTCTGTTTCTGCCTTCTTCTCTTGCTCTCAATCTTTCCCAGCATCAGGGTCTTTTCCAGTGTATCAGCTCACCAAAGTATTGAAGCTTCAGCTTCAGCATTCCATACTTCCAATGAATATTCAGGGTTGAATTCCATTACGATTGACTGGTCTGATCTCCTTGCTGTCCAAGGGACTCTCAGGAGTCTTCTTCAGCATGAAAATTCAGCAGAATTCAGCAGAAGTATCAGTTCTTCTGCACTCACCCTTCTTTATGGTCCAACACTCACATCCGTACATAACTACTGGTAAAACAACAGTGTTGGCTATATGAACCTTTGTGGGCAAAGTGATGTCTCTGCTCTTTAATATGCTATGTAGGTTTGTCATAGATTTCTTTCTAAGAAGTAAGCACCTTTTAATTTCAAGGCTACAGTCACCATCCTCAGTGATTTTGGATCCCAAGAAAATAGTCTGTAACTGCTTCTACTATTTCCCATCTCTTTGCCATGAGGTGATCAAACTGGAAGCCACGATCATAGTATTTTGAATGTTGACTTTTAAGTCAGTTTTTTCACTCTCTTTTTTCACCCTCATCAAGAGGGTCTTTAGTTCCTTCACTGGCCATTAGAGAGGTATCATCTATATATCTGAAGTTGTTGATATTTCTCCTGGCTGTCTTGATTCCAGCTTGTGATTAATCCAGCCCGGCATGTCTCATGATGTACTCTGCATATAAGTTAAATAAGCAGGGTGACAATATACAGATTTGACTAACTCCTTTCTCAATTTTGAAAGTCCATTTTTCCATGCCCAGTTCTAACTGTTGCTTTTTGACCTGCATACAGTGTTTCTCAGGAGACAGGTAAAGTTGTCTAATATTCCTATCTCTAAGAATTTTCCACAGTTTTTGTGATCCACATAAAGGCTTTAGTGTACTCAATGAAGCAGAAATAAATATTTTCCTGGAATTCTCATGCTTCCTCCTGTGAACCAATGAATACTCACAATTTGACCTCTTGTTTCTCTGCCTTCTGTAAACCCACTCATATATCTGGAAGTTCTCAATTCATCTACTGCTAAAGCCTAGCTTAAGGGATTTTGAGCATAGCCTTACTACCATGTAAAGTGAGCTAATTTGTACAGTAGTTTGAACATTCTTTGATATTGCCCTTCATTAGGATTGGAATGAAAACTGACCTTTTCCATTCATTTGATCACTGCTGATACTTTCAAATTTGCTGACATCCTAAGTCAGCACTTTAACAGCATAATCTTTTAGGATTTTAAGTAGCTCAGCTGGAATTCCATCACCTCCACTAGCCATGTTAACAGTAATGCTTCCTAAGGCCCACTTGACTTCACATATCAGGATGTCTTGCTCTAGGTGAGTGACCACACCATCATGGCTATCTGGGTCATTATGACCTTTTTTGTTTATTTCTTGCGTGTATTCTTGCCACCTCTTCTTAACCTCTGCTTCTATGAGGTCCTTCCTAATCTTCTGCTTCTATTAGGTCCTTGTCATGTCTGGCTTTTATCGTGCCCATCTTTGCATGAAAGATTCCTTTGGTATCTCCAATTTTCTTGAAAAGATCTCTAGTCTTTCCCATCCTCTCTTTGTATTGTTCATTTAAGAAGGCTTTCTTATCTCTCCTTGCTATTCTCTGCAACTCTGCATTCAGTTGGGATATCTTTTCCTTTCTCCCTTGGCTTTTGCTTCTTTTCTTTACTCGGCTATTTATAAAGCCTCCTTGGACAACCACTTTGCCTTCTTGAATTTTTTTTTTGAATAATTTTGGTCACTGCCTGCTGTACCATGTTATGAACCTTCCTCCACAGTTCTTTAGACGTTCTGTCTACCAGATCTAATCCCTTGAATCTATTCATCACCTCTACTATATAATCATAAGGGATTTGATTTAGGTCATGTCTGAATGGCCTAGTGGCCTTCCCTACTTTCTTCCATTTAAGCCTGGATTTTGCAACAAGGAGCTCATGATCTGAGCCACAGTTAGTTCCAGGTCTTGTTTTTGCTGACTGTATAGAGCTCCTCCATCTTTGGCTGCAAAGAACATAATCAATCTGATTATGGTATTGAAAATTTGCTGATGTCTTGTGTAGAACTGTCTCTTGATTTTGGAAAAGGGTGCTTTCTATGATGAGAGGTTTCTCTTGACAAAACTCTGTTAACCTTTGCCCTATTCCTTTTTGTACTCCAAGGCCAAATTTGACTATAATTCCAGGTATCTCTTGACATTCTAGTTTTGCATTCCAATCCCCTATGATGAAAAGGATGTCTTATTTATTTATTTATTTTTTTGGTGTTAGTTCTAGAATGTATTGTAGGTCTTCACAGAATGAGTCAGCCTCAGGTTCTTCAGCATCAGTGGTTGGAGTATAGAGTTGGATTACTGTGATGTTGAATTGTTTGCCTGGAAATGAATTGAGATCATTCTGTTGTTTTGAGGTTGCTCCCAGGTACTGTATTTTGAATTCTTTTGTTGACTATGAGGGTAACTCCATTTCTTCTAAGGGATTCTTGCCAACAGTAGTAGATACAAAGGTCATTTCTGAAATAAATTCACCCATTCTCGTCCATTTTGGTTCATTGATTCCTAAGATGTCGATGTTCACTCTTGCTATCTCCTGCTTCACATCCAATTTACCTTGATTCATAGACCTAACATTCCAGGTTCCTATGCAATATTGTTCTTTATAGCTTCACTTTCTTAACTGTCACCAGCCAGACACTTCCATAACTGGATGTTGTTTCCACTTTGACCCAGTTGTTTCATTCTTTCAAGAGCTATTAGTAATTGCCCTTTGCTCTTCCATAGTAGCATACTGGACTCCTTCTAACCTGAAGGGCTATCTTCTGGTGTCATATCTTTGTGCCTTTGTGTACTGTTCATGGGGTTCTCAGGGTAAGAATACTGGAGTGGTTTGTCATTCCTTCCTTCAGTATACCACTTTTTTTTTGAGCCCTTCACTATGACATGTCTGTCTTGGGTGGCCCTACACAGTATGACTCAAAACTTCATTGAGTTATGCAAGCCCCTTCACCACAACAAGGCTATGATCCATGAAGGGGAAGATTTATGGAGATCAGGTGATTTATTCAGTATTGCAAGATTAATTAAATTCATAGAAACATTGTTTTAACAACTATTTGCTGACCTTGTCTTCATAAAGGCACTCAATGCATTATACTCTGTAATTGTGAAAAGTAGAATTCTAATTCACAGTAAGCAAATTGATGAAAAACTAAGATATATATTAGACTTTATAGTCCAATTACTTCAGCATAATTTCTTGGAATAGTAAATAGGAATCCTATTTCTAGAAGAAATATAGAAATATGAATTATAAAATTTCTTGATAAATGCTGTTATAAATTAACATTCAGTTCAGTTCAGTTCAGTTCAGTTGCTCAGTCGTGTCCGACTCTTGTGACCCCATGAACTGCAGCATGCTAGGCCTCCCTATCCATCACCAACTCCTGGAGTTCACTCAAACTCACGTGCATCAGGTCGGTGATGCCATCCAGCCATCTCATCCTCTGTTGTCCTCTTCTCCTCCTGCCCCAATCCTTCCCGGCATCAGAGTCTTTTCCAATGAGTCAACTCTCTGCATGAGGTGGCCAAAGTACTGGAGTTTCAGCCTCAGCATCACTCCTTCCAAAGAAATCCCAAGGCTGATCTCCTTCAGAATAGACTTGTTGGATCTCCTTGCAGTCCAAGGGACTCTCAAGAGTCTTCTCCAACACTACAATTCAAAAGCATCAATTCTTCAGTGCTCAGCTTTCTTCACAGTCCAACTCTTACATCCATACATGACTACTGGAAAAACCATAGCCTTGACTAGACGGACCTTTGTTGGCAAAGTAATACAAAGAAATAGAGAAAAACAACAGAATGGGAAAGACTAGAGATCTCTTCAAGAAAATTAGAGCTACCAAGGGAACATTTCATGCAAAGATGGGCACAATAAAGGGCAAAAATGGTATGGACCTAACAGAAGCAGAAGATATTAAGAAGAGGTGGCAAAAATACACAGAAGAACTGTACAAAAAGATCTTCATGACCAAGATAATCACAATGATGTAATCACTCACCTAGAGCCAGACATCCTGGAATGTGAAGTCAAGTGGGCCTTAGAAAGCATCACTATGAACAAAGCTAGTGGAGGTGATGGAATTCCAGTTGAGCTATTTCAAATCCTGAAAGATGATGCTGTGAAAGTGCACACTCAATATGCCAGCAAATTTGGAAAACTCAGCAGTGGCCACAGGACTGGAAAAGCTAAGTTTTCATTCCAATACCAAAGAAAGGCAATGCCAAAGAATGCTCAAACTACCGCACAATTGCACTCATCTCACACGCTAGTAAAGTAATGCTCAAAATTCTCCGAGCCAGGCTTCAGCAGTTCATGAACCGTGAACTTCCAGATGTTCAAGCTGGCTTTAGAAAAGGCAGAGGAACCAGAGATCAAATTGCCAACATCCGCTGGATCATGGAAAAAGCAAGCGAGTTCCAGAAAAAACATCTATTTCTGCTTTATTGACTATACCAAAGCCTTTGACTGTGTGGACCACAATAAACTGTGGAAAATTCTGAAAGAGATGGGAATACCAAACCACCTGACCTGCCACTTGAGAAACCTATATGCAGGCCAGGAAGCAACAGTTAGAACTGGACATGGAACAACAGACTGGTTCCATATAGGAAAAAGAGTACGTCAGGGCTGTATATTGTCACCCTGCTTATTTAACTTATATGCAGAGGACATCATGAGAAATGCTGAACTGGAAGAAGGAAAAGCTGGAATCAAGATTGCTGGGAGAAATATCAATAACCTCAGATATGCAGATGACACCACCCTTATGGCAGAAAGTGAAGAGGAACTCAAAAGCCTCTTGATGAAAGTGAAAGTGGAGAGTGAAAAAGTTGGCTTAAAGCTCAACATTCAGAAAACGAAGATCATGGCATCTGGTCCCATCACTTCATGGGAAATAGATGGGGAAACAGTGGAAACAGTGTCAGACTTTATTTTGGGGAGCTCCAAAATCACTGCAGATGGTGATTGCAGCCATGAAATTAAAATTAACCTTAATAATTCATTAATGTATATATAGTTAAAATGCTTGATACCAAAACCACATAATTTTCACCAATAAATATATTCTTCTAAAAATAAAATATGTATTACCCAATTCTGGTTTTCATGACAATGTTGTAGTAGAAATACACAGCAAACCTCAAAAGCATAAAACAAACTACTTTGGAATTTTTTACTATAACACACTTCATTTTTATCTGCATATAATGATGGATTTATGTTCTGCCATGTATTTTATGAAATTCTGTGTAGTCAATGAAAGCTCTAGAACAACTTCTTGCTGAATTCTCTCTCTTATTGGAAACACAATTAAAGAACTGTAAAGATAAGGTTCTCTTTTTTGTCCAGAATATTACATAGGATAGAATTAAAAGCACTGATATAAAGTCTGTTGAAACACAGCCAATGATATTGGCCCTCCTGATTTTTTTTTGTTGGCATAGCCAGAGAATAAAATATTTCCAATTTAAAACAATCTTTTTTAATGTAAATTCTTCCTCAAAGGATAATTCCATTTGAAAAGATGCAGTGGAAATAACAATAATGGTGTTTCTTTCCAATAAAATCTATTAATAAATATTAAATAAAAATGCTGCTGAGAGTACAGCCAAATATTCCGCAAGTAACAAAAGCTGATTTTGATAAACAAGAAAAAAAGAAACATTTTAAAATAAAAGTAGTTTGTCTTACTTTTGGCTGTGTCACCCTATTAAAGGCTTTTTTTTTCCCCTCTGTTTTAATGTTGATGGGTTTTGCACAAGCTGGTGAAATATCGTCCCCTACTGTTCAATTCTGATAAATTGATTATAGGGAAACTATTTCAGCCTGTAAATTTGTGGCTACCCTTGAGAACTCTGTGTAGTTGCTAGATGGAATGGAGCGTCTTCTTAAAGTTTTAATCACATATCCATTAACCCAACTATCTTATTTCAATTTGTTCAGTTGAGGCATTTTCTGAGTTGATTGCTGACATTTTGGATAATTTTAACCATAAACCTAAGAAAGGAAACATGTCATTTTACCTACCCTTAGTTTGAAGAAATATTTATTTGTAAATAAGTGTGTTATTCCATTTAAGCTATTATATTCCCATTCATGATCACTTTATTAAAGTGCCTACTTATAAAACCAGATTTTCTCTCAACAAAGCTTGTCATTTATACATTAGTGTATTATGCACTAGAGAACCAAAAAAAAAAAAAAGTTTTTCTTTTCATTTAAAATTCAGGAGACATAATATATTTCTAATATAATCAACTCTTCCAGTCTAGCTGCCTAAAATTTGATGCATTTTCATAAAAGGAGAGAACTTGTTTAATACAGACTTATATGTTTAAAAGCCATTTATCCTCATTTTAATCCTTACTTGGACATTATTAGTACATGTTTCAGGAGGCTGGACTTACAGTTATCCACAGTGCTTTTATATTTGTAACTTAAAGATAAATAACTAAGGCAATTATATCTTTTTGAATTTATATTAAATTGTAAAAATTAACAAAGAAACCATTTTAAGTAGCATCTACAGAAGGTTAAAGGGTTTGTCCTCTTGCAGCTCCTAAATTACCACACTTTTTTTCACCAGTCTATTAAACATTTAGCTGAAAGGAAAGACAAAAAATACATTGAACTGCTTTATTTTTAAGTGAATCACCTTTAAAATTAAATATAAATTTCTTTCCATTTCTGCTCTGACCAACCAAATGGGCAATAATGTCTTTTTTATTTATCTAAAAATTGACTTCTTAGTCATTTTTGAAGCTCTGAGGGAATGTGGCTATAAATGAACTTATTTACAAAACAGAAATCGAATTACAGATACAGAAAACAGTTACACCTACCAAGGGGAAAAGGGAGGGGGATAAGTTGGGAGGTTAGGATTGAAATACACACATAAAATAGATGACTAATTAGAACTAATAAGAACCTACTGTATAACACAGGGATCTCAATACTCTGTAATGATCTATATGGGAAAACAATCTAAAAAGAGTGGATATATATATATATAACCTATTAATTTGCTCTATGGCAGAAACTAACACAACAGTTGCAAACTTTAAAAAAAAAAGGAGTGGAGATAGAAATCCAAAATGCAATCATTGGTGTCAGTTTTATAATCTATCCTTTATACAAGGGAGAATATTTAGAGTTCAATTGGGAGCATTATAAATTTAGGCTAATAACAATAACTGTTATATAAAAAAGAAGTATATAGAAAGCAATCTCTATAGGAAGATAGCAGTTAAATAGGTAGAAAAAGATGATAGACATACCAATCCAGACCTCACAGACTACTTATAAATTCCACAAAGATCAATATAGATGTGGCCTGGGGAAACTCATCACTGAAACAGGATCGGTATTTTCTGTAGCGTTTAATGAGATGCTTAGCTCCTTACTAATAATCTTCCAAACATCAGCCTTGCTCCATATGTCACCTTTATTTTTTAAGCTCAGTCATATTTTACTTTTTGCTAAACATACAATACTTATTCGTAAAAGATGATTCCTCCACTTTTGGAGCATATATTACAATGTGTAAGAGCATGGACTTTTACAAAAGCATGTGTACAAGAATATTCACTGAAGCAACTAAAATAGACTGGTTTGCCAGAAGAAAGGGGTTAGATAAATCCTGGAACACACAAGGAGTGGAGTGCATGGGCAATTCCTAATGCAAAATGATGTATGAATTACTTGTTTAATATATACTTGGTAGCTCAACTGGTAAAGAATCTGCCTGCAATGCAGGAGACCCTGGTTCAATCCCTGGGTCAATAAGATCCCCTGCAGAAGAGATAGGCCACCCACTCCAGTTTTCTTGGGCTTCCCTGGTTGTTCAGAAAGTAAAGAATCCACCCGCAATGTGGGAGACCTGGGTTTAATCTCTGGGTTGGGAAGATCGCCAGAGAAGGGAACAGCTTCCCACTCCAGTATTCTTGCCTGGAGAATTCCATGGACAGAGGAGCCTGGCAGGCTAAAATCCATGGGGTTACAAAGAGTTGGACATGACTGAGCAACTTTAAACTTTCACTTTAGCAAATTATAAAATCAATTTTTTCCAAAATAGAGGTAGAATAATACTGTTTGTTATTTTTTTAACATATTTTCTCACCCCACATAAAATAAAATTCTATAAAAAGTATTTTTTCTGACATCTTTGCCATCCTTGTCTACCTTATCAAGAGGAAGGGTAAGGGGGGAAAATATAAACTCAGGAAACAGAGAAAAATATAATAAATCATAACTGGACAGAGGGCTCCATTGAATTTAAGTAACTAAAGAAAGTACTTTATATTTAAGTTATAATTTGCAGTTTATGTGTTAATACATCTTAGTTATACTGAGATTATGCCCAAATTCTACATTAGACTTAATTTTAATAAATAGATTAGATAACTAGATTAATAGAAGATAGACCCCTGAATCACTGACTGTTGGATTTAAATCTGCCAAAGATAATGAAAATTAAGACCAGTATTCTTGTAAGCCTCTTAGTGTAGTATTAACTAAAGGGTTAACATTGCATCTTTGAACACAAACTTCCTTCTGTTTCACTTAGGACCAGTTCATCCACAGAATTAGTCAAGTCAGTGAAATGAGTATATACAATGGAGAATTTTGAGGCTTAGGCTGCCACTTTGTTACTTAGAGCAAGCTACGTTCCAATAAATTATCGTCAAGTTCAAAAAGAACTGCATTTATTCCTTTGTGACCTTTAGTCAAACTGTGTATAATGCTGTTTCCTGTACAAGAACCACCTGTACAGATAAGCCTTGATATATGTTCATGATAATTTGGCAAAATATGGCTCAAATTTATTTTCAAAGCCCTGTTGTATTTTCTTTATCTTAAGGATAGGGAGCTATTTTGTAATACTGCTCAAATTAAATGCCTAAATAAGATGCTAAAAAGAGGCATAGTCTCTCTTTGTAAAAAGTGCATTTACATCAAGTGCACTATATATATTTTAACAAATGTAATTATCTTTCTCATAAAAGTAAAGGATAAAAAACAGATATAGTAACATAATACTAAGTCAATTATTATTAACAAATGTACTGTAAAATCCTCCACAAATAGATTCATTATATTTACAAGGACCAGGTCTTTTATGTACATGTTAGGTAACCTGGTTGACTTTATCCAAATTCAGAAGAATAGGATCAATGATCAGAGATGTGAATTGATCATCTTAATAGCCTTTTTCCCCCCCACACAAATACACTGTTCTTTGATCAGCTCTAAGCCAGGTAGAGCATTTTACTTCTGCAGGCCTTTTATGACATGAAAGTCCAGGGGAAATGGTTGATAATTTGTCATGGCTTATCACTGCCTTTAAAAAGAATGGAAACTCTGCTGCATCATTTACTGCAGAGTTCTCCACAATAAAGTGTCTTCTAACCTCTTCAGCTTCATCTTGTTTCAGTTCCTTCAATAAGTCATCAAAGACTCTCTTGAGGCTTCCTGTTACACTTGCTGTGCCCTCTGCCCTCTGTATTGTCCCCAAACTCATCACACTGCTGGTTCCTTCTCTTCTCTTGGATAAAGGACACACCTTCTCTGTTGCTGACCCATGCCACTTAAACTCTTTCCCTCCATCAATATCCCCCATCCTCCAATATTTTATATCATAACACCATATGTTTGCTTTGTATCACTCTCCAAAATCTGCAATTTGCCTGTTTATCATTTATTTCCTTATTCGTTATCTGTCTCCTCTATTAGTTAACTAATTCACCTCAATTCCAATTAGAACTGTGGTGTTAGCACTAGTACTACTATAACAACTACTTATATTAACTAATATTTGTTAGTTATTTAATTAGGTGGTAAGTATTTTATACATAAACACTTATTTAATACTCATGATAACCTGTAAGTTATCATTATATTTGTACTTATTTTATGTATGAGAAATCAAAGTATAGAACAATTAAGTAACTAGCTCATAATCACAGAGCATATAAGAGACTGAATGTGAATTCAGAAGGTTTAGACTATGATTCACCTTGCGTGCATGCTCAGTCATGTCCAACTCTTTGCGGCACTGTGGACTGTAGCTCACCAAGCTCCTCTGGCAATGGTGTTTTCCAAGCAAGAATACTGGAGTGGGTTGCCATCTCCTCCTCCAGGGGATCTTCCCAACCCAGAGATCTAACCCACCTCTCTTATGTCTCCTGCGTTGGCAGGCAGATTCTTTACCATTGTGCTACCTGGGAAGCCAATGATTCACCTTATTGATAGAATATTATAATAATGCGCATTAAAATAATTTTGGCTTCCCAGGTAGCACTAATGGAAAGAATCCACCTGCCAAGGCAGGAGACATAAGGGACGTGGTTAAATCCCAGAGTGGGGAAGATCCCCTGGAGAAGGGAATGGCAACCTACTCCAGTGTTCTTGCCTGGCGAATGCCATGGACGTAGGAGCCTGGCAGGCTATGGTTCACAGAGTCATAAAGAGTTGGACAAAACTGAAGCAACTTAACACAAATACATAATAATTTTAGGGGAAGGGTGAGTGCTCATTGAACTAAATGGTATACGTTACTCTTTTCTCAGCAGTGGAATTTAAATGGAATTATGATGCCAAAGTCAGGGTTATCCTTCCTGGAGGACACTCTCCTTACATGTTTACTAGTATCATTTTGATGTCTGTGCTTATTGTGTTAATGTAAAATTTAGTTAAATAATAAAAATAATCCTGTTACATTAAAATGTAAAATAAATAGGATGCTAAAAAAGATATAAAGCATAGTCCTTCTCTCCCCAAATTGATTCATGTTATCATGAGTATATGCAATAAGCCAATTCATATATCATTGTGCCTAAATTAATTAATAGCACAGACTGAGCTGAAGTTTTCCAGATAAAGATGTAGACGTTGACCAGTACTGAACACCTCAATCGTAGACAACACTTTCCATGGTGCTTTAAAAGGTTTCACTAGTCTCCCTTAAGTGTCTGTTCATTTAGAAAACACCCTAGAAGGTGTGGGGTCCGGCCGGAGGCTTGAAGCCTGGAAGGGCGGGGCCTCGCGCTTAAGTGAAACTCTTCCTCCTGCTCCGGAGCAGGATAAGGGGTCGGAGGCTGGACGGTTGTCTGGGGGTGCCAAAGGGGAGAACGAGGGGACCCAGACCAGCACGGACTTCCTGAAGCAATCTGAGGTAGCTCGGGAAAAGCGCTTGGCCCCTCTGGCACCTTCAGCGACTGTTATTGTCTGCAGGAGCTCCCCAGGGGTCTCCTCGGACCACTCCGGAACTCCGGTGGACCACAATGAGGTGAAAAAAAAAAAAAAGAAAACACCCTAATTTAGCTATACTTTCCCTTTAAATTCTCAACATTATTGTTGTACATAAATTTGTTTACTTCCTAGAGCTGGACTTGAGAGATTTAAATTGTTGGTTTTCCCAATTTAAGAGGTTAATATAAATGACCAGTTATATGGTAGCCCTATAACTGATCAAAATTCTAAAATTGACATAACAGAATGTCATGTTATGACTGACATAACTGACTCTAACATGTGTGTGTATGCTCAGTTGCTCAGTCATGTACAACTCTTTGTGACCCTATGGACTGTAGCTTGCCAGGCTCCTCTGTCCATGATTTTTTTTTCCAGGCCAAGAATACCAGAGTGGGTTGCTATTTCCTTCTCCAGGGATCTTCCTGACCCAGGAGTCAAACTCATGTCCCCTGCATCTCTGGCATTGGCAGGCAGATTCTTGACCACTGAGCCACCTGAAAGTCTGACTTGAATACACTGAGCACAAATTCGTAAACGTGTGGAATAAAGTCCTCTGCATTAACCTTGGCAAATATTCAACCCAACGTCTATGAGTGCCAGAGAGATTTTCACCACAGTGCAAGAGTGCTGATTATTTCAGAGCCAAGAAGGAAAGTGTAGGGTGAAATTACACTGTAGACATTTAGAAATTCAGCAGTTGTCTGGTTGATAATGCTTTTTCCTGATCCACCCACACAATAGGATCACCTGTGGGCATCCATACATACAAAGATATGTGAGAATCCATTCCAGATATACTAGCTCTTGAATTTTGTACCTGTCTGAAAATAAGACTTGAAAAATGATTAAAACCTCTATAAAAAATTAGGATACATGTCCTGAGTTGAGAGATCAAGCTCTTAGTTCTAGAACATGCATTACAGACAAAATACTGAGCACATAGATGTATATATCTACAGGTTTGGGTTTCAGCAGCTTATACTCACAAAATTGTTTACTATCTTCAGTTTGAATTCATGATGCCATACATGAAGGGATGTCTGGATCATGTTCTCATGGTCCAAACAGATAGACTTATTACAGGTAATGTCCACCTAACCACCTCTGCATCATTTTCCTTTTGAGAAGAAATTCTTGAGGGTTTGGATTGGAGAAAAATCAATGCCCTTAATAAATCTTGAAATTCAAATATAAGTTATAAGTTTGATATGCTTTAATGTTTTTGACTGCAGTCCTAAAAGTTATACTCAGTTCTTTCTTGGCTCATATTTTAACTATTTTTTTTTAAAGCTTGATTAGTTTGTTTCCTTGACAACAATACATGAGAAGAACAATTTAAGGGATGGGAAGAAAGGCTGGTTAGAGTCAAAGAGTCTATGAGCATAGGTGGAATGTGACACATGAAAGAATAATACATTAGATTTAAAGGATGCCTAAGAAAAACACCAAAGGCAAATACCACTCTAATAATATACAGTGTAATTAAGCATGCTCATAATGACTCCAAGTCAACAAGAAAAGATGAACATAATTTTAGTTTTCCCCATGAGATAAGACAAAGACTTAAGTACATTTTAGAAACAGCCCTTGAAAAATCATATTTTAAAGCCAGCATTCTTAAGACAGAGATCTAACAGTATAAGTAGTTCTCATGTATAGGAAAAATTACGAATAATCAAGTGAATTTTTTAAGTACTTTACTTAAACACTTTACATTTCAACAACTATTCTCTAATTGATTCATTTAGGTTTTCTTTCACAAATATTTATTGAGAACTACTATGTGTCAGAAGTTGAATTGGGTATTGAAGTAGACCAGGGTGAATTCAATATTCTTAAGGGGTTGTTAGGTATTAGCCAAATAAAAACAAAGAGAATAACGCTGCAAAGATGGTAAATGTCCCTAAAATAAAAGTATCATGCTCTGAGTGATAAGGAATATCATCTCCATTAGGTAAGTAGTAAGTTTTCCTGAGAAATCTAAAAACTCTGTTTAATAATAGAGAATGGAGGGAAAGATTTGGAAGGATGGGGTGGGTGTAGCCAGTCCAAGAGCCTATGGTTAGAGGGCATGGAATCCAAGGAAGAGACAGTAGCAAGCAATGAACTGAACCAAAAAAAAAAAAAATCAATAAAAAAGACATATACCTTAAAGGCATATATGATTCAATTGTCTAACAAAAAGACAAAAGCACAGAACTTTTTTGTTGTTTTGTTTATTTATTTATTGAAGGATAGTTGCTTCACAGAATTATGTTGTTTTCTGTCAAACCTCAACATGAATCAGCCATAAATATACATATATCTCCTCCCTTTCAAAACTCCCTCCCATTTCCCTCACCATCCCACCCCTCTAGGTTGATACAGAGCCCCTGTTTGAGTTTCCTGAGCCATACCTCAAATTCCTGTTGGCTACCTATTTTGCATATGGTAATGTAAGTTTCCATGTTACTCTTTCCATACATCTCACCCTCTCTTCCCCTCTCCCCACGTCCGCAAGTCTGTTCCCTATATCTGTTTCTCCATTGCCGCCCTGTAAATAAATTCTTCAGGACCATTCTTCTATATTCTGTATATATGTGTTAGAATATGATATTTATCTTTCTCTTTCTGACTCACTTCACTCTGTATAATAAGTTCTAGGTTCATCCACCTCCTCAGAACGGACTCAAATGTGTTCCTTTTTATGGCTGAGTAATATTCCATTGTGTATATGCACCACTGCTTCTTTATCGATTCATCTGTTGATGGACATCTGGGTTGCTTCTAGCTATTGTAAATAGTGCTGCTGAAACCAAAATTTGGGATTGCTCGGTCATATGGTATTTTTATTCCAAGTTTTTTAAGGAATCTCCATACCATCTTCCATAGTGGCTGTATCAATTTACATTCCCACCAACAGTGCAAGAGTGTTCCCTTTTCTCCACACCCTTTCCAGCATTTATTGTTTCTAGACTTTTCTGATGATGGCCATTCTGACCAGTGTGAGGTGATATCTCATTGTAGTTTTGATTTGCATTTCTCTAATAATGAGTGATGTTGAGTATCTTTTCATGTGTTTGTTACTCAGCTGTATGTCTTCTTTGGAGAAATGTCTGTTTAAGTCTTTTCTCCCACTTTTTGATTGGGTTGTTTGTTTTTCTGGTGTTGAGTTGTATGAGCTGCTTGTATATTTTGGAAATAGTCCTTTGTCAGTTGTTGCATTTGGTATTATTTTCTCCCATTCTGAGGGTTGGCTTTTCACCTTGCTTCTAGTTTCCTTGGCTGTGCAAAAGCTTTTAAGTTTAATCAGGTCCCACTTGTATACTTTTGTTTTATTCTGTTACTTTAGGAGGTGGGTTATAGAAGATCTTGCTTTGATTTGTGTCATCGATTGTTCTGCCTCTGTTTTCCTCTAAGAGTTTTATAGTTTCTGGTCTTACACTTAGGTTTTTAATCTGTTTTGAGTTTATCTTTGTGTATGGTGTAAGGATGTGTTCATATTTCATTCTTTAACATGTAGCTGTCCACTTTTCCCAGCACCATTTATTGAAGAAGCTGTCTTTGCCCCATTGTATATTCTTGCCTCCTTTGTCAAAAATAAGGTACCCATAGGTGCATGGGTTTATTTCTGGGGAAAGCACTGAATTCTGCACTGGTGTATCCTGGAAATTAAAAACTATTTATCATTTCACTGTTCTTGATGAAACCACTTAAGTCTAAATAAAGGCAAATCTTGAAGAGAACTCATTTTTTAATCCTGTGAGTAGAACCCCATCCTTCCATTTTTGAAGTATAAATCCAGTAGCCCATATGACATTTTCTACTGGATGATTCCAGCCCCTCAAACTCAATACATCTAAAACTGAACTTGTAAACACAGATCATCCAAATATCATATGCTTTTGCTTTACTTTCTCAGTGTGTGTGTGTGTGTGTGTGTGTGTGTGACCTCAGTTGTGCCCGACTTTTTGCAATCTCATGGACTGTAGTCCATCAGGCTCTTTTGTCCATGGGATTTTCCAGACAAGAATACTGGAACAGGTTGTCATTTCCTTTTCCAGAGATCTTCCTGACCCAGGAATTGAATTGCATCTCCTACATCTCCTGTAAAGGGGTTCTTTACCACTAGCGCCACCTTCTCAGTAAGTGGTACTATCATTTATCCAATTTATTTAAGTCAGAAAACAGGCTATTACTCTTTACATATAGTCTCTGAGGAGTGAAATTAGTCTATAAAAATTTTATTTATGTTATACCATAAGTATCTCATCTGTGGAAAAAAGTAAAGTGATTGCAAATGATAGTTAAAGGAATAGGTGCACATAACATATTGATTAAAAATCATAAAATGGTGATGTATTTGAGTCTCAGTATTTACTTGTACCAAAATTCTGACATATAGCTGTTATTGCTGCTATTGTTCAGTTGCTAAGTTGTGTCCAGCTCCTTGTGAGCCCATGAACTGCAGTTCACCAGGCTCTCCTGTCCTTCACTACCTCCCAGAGTTTGCTCACACTCATGTCCATTGAGTCCATGATGCCATCCAACCATCTCATCTTCTGGTGCTCCTTTGTCCTTTTGCCTTCAGTCTTTCCCAGCATCAGGGTCTTTCCCAATGAGTATGCTCTTCACAACAAATGGCCAAAGTATTGGAGCTTCCGCTTCAGCATTCAGTACTTCCAATGAATATTCAGGGTTGATTTCCTTTAGATTTGATGGTTTGGATCTCCGTGAAGTCCTGGGGATTCTAAAGAGTCTTCTCCAGCACCAGAATTCAAAAACATCAGTTCTTCAGCACCCAGACTTCTTCACAATCTAATTCTCACGTCTGTGCATGACTACTGGAAAGTATTTATTTTTATATATTCTCTCATCTTCTTCACCAGATTATAGTTAAGGGGTATGAGAATTAATGTTTTATTCAGTTTGAAATTTAGTCTCATCTAAAAAATTAGATGCTGTCTTAAATTTTTTTCTCATTCTCCCTCTAATATGTCAATAGGAACACATTTTTAAATCTTCCATTCCTCTTTTCCTTTCCAAGATAACTTCTGGATGTAGATTGGATGGATATAGATTACTCAATTTCATATTACAGAGGAGAGTTTACAATCTCTTGGATCCTAGTGTGTGTGGACAAATCTATCCTTTGTCTGAGTGTTGCCTGTATGCTTGTTTGCTACAAGTCTGTTTTTGATATGTATCATGGGAGTGTCTCTTTAAGCTTGGGTTCAGTACAATGACATGCCCTTATGAAAGCTTCTTCACTGGTGATCAAGATAACTCTTGATCTCCTGTGACTCACTGTGGTCCTGGTACAAAGGGTATACTCAACCAACTTTACCCTCATTCAATTGTTCCCTCTGGTGAGCTTTAAATAGATTCTCAACCACTTCTGGGTTCTGTCTCAACAATGCCTAAATATTGATATATCAAAGCAGTTCTTGGAACATTTTAGTCTGTAATAGTTGCATATTCCCTGAAAAATTATGAAAGTGAGATTTTTTTGTGTGAAAAATCACCTCTTAATTTACCAAAACGTTAAAATGTACCTTACCCATCATTTCTGATATACTGATATTTTTAGCTGTATATAACAGTTCAGTTCAGTCACTCAGTTGTGTCCAACTCCTTGAGACCCCATGGACTGCAGGACCCCAGGCTTCCCTGTCCATTGCCAACTCTCAGAGATCACTCAAACTCATGTCCGTTATGTCGGTGATGCCATCCAGCCATCTCATCCTCTGCTGTACCCTTCTCCTCCTGCCTTCAATCTTTCCCAGCATCAGGGTCTCTTCAAATGAGTCAGTTCTTCGCATCACGTGGCCAAAATATTGGAGTTTCAGATTCAGTATCAGTCCTTCCAATGAATATTCAGGACTAATTTCCTTTAGGATGGACTGGTGGGATCCCCATGCAGTCCAAGGGACTCTCAAGAATCTTCTCCACCAACACAGTTCAAAAGGATCAGTTCTTTGGCACTCAGCTTTCTTTATGCTCCAGCTCTCACATCCATACACGACTACTAGAAAAACCATAGCTTTGACTAGATGGACCTTTGTTGGCAAAATAATGTCTCTGCTTTTTAATATTCTGTCTATGTTGGTCATAACTTTACTTCCAAGGAGCAAGCATCTTTTAATTTCATGGCTGCAGTCACCATCTGCAGTGATTTTGGAACCCCCAAAATAAAGTTTGTCACTGTTTCCAATGTTTCCCCATCTATTTGCCATGAAGTGATGGGACCAAATGCCATGATCTTAGTTTTCTGAGTGGTGAGTTTTAAGCCAACTTTTTCACTCTACTTTTTCACTTTCATCAAGAGGCTCTTTAGTTCACCTTCATTTTCTGCCATAAGGGTGGTGTCATCTGCATATCTGAGGTTATTGATATTTCTCCCAGCAATCTTGATTCCAGCATGTGCTTTATCTAGCCCAGTATTTCTCATGATGTACTCTGCATATAAGTTAAATAAGCAGGGTGACAATAAGCAGCCTTGACGCACTCCTTTTCCTATTTGGAACCAGCCTGTTGTTCCATGTCCAATTCTAACTGTTGCTTCCTGACCTGCATACAGATTTCTCAAGAGGAAGGTCTGGTGCTCTGGTATTCCCATCTCTTGAAGAATTTTCCAGTTTGTTGTGGTCCACACAGTCAAAGGCTCTGGTATAGTCAATAAAGCAGAAGTAGATGTTTTTCTGGAACTCTCTTGCTTTTTTGATGATCCAGCGGATGTTGGCAATTTGATCTCTGGTTCCTCTGCCTTTCAAAATCCAGCTTGAACATCTGGAAGTTCACGGTTCACATACTGTTGAAGCCTGGCTTGGAGAATTTTGAGCATCACTTTACTAGCCTTGAGATGAGTGCAATTGTGCAGTAGTTTGAGTGTTCTTTGGCGTTGCCTTTCTTTGGGATTGGAATGAAAACATGCTGCCCTTATTGGGCATTTGTATGCAACTTTTACACATTCACCATATATAATATGGTAAATTTGTTCACATCCGCTGGTTGTGATTCACACACAGCAAAGTGGTTCACACTGCTTGTTGCTTTCCCATGGTGACTTTAGGTTTGGCCACAAGACTTGCTTTAGCCAATGAGTAATAGCAAAACTGACACAGTTTGACAAATGTGATATGACAATGAATGGGAAAAGCACATGCCCATTGGTGTGCAACTTCCTACATCTCTGTAACTCTGCCTTTATGTGAATACCTGCCTAGCCTGCTGAGAGGTGAGAAACCTTGTAGAGACCACAATCATGACAGCTGTCACCACCAAGGACATTATAAAACAGATAGCCCACTGTCAGACAGCCAACTACTGAGAGACAGATAAATTAGTCCAGGTGAGATCAACCAAGCAGGTCCCAGACTAGAACTAGCCAGCAGAAGCCAGCCAAAATCACCATTCCACAAAGTTGTGGAATAAATGACTATATTTTAAACCATTAGCTTTGAGTTAAGTTTTATTGCAGAAAAAGCTAATTGTATTCCACACATGACTTACATTGTTTAAATTTTTCTTCATCAAAACAAATTTGTGTTTAAATACCCACTTTATTTTTACCCTAAGCAAACTTTAGAAATTCTATTATATTTAGCATTTTCTAACACTTACCTTTAAGCACTGAAAAATTGATGCTTTTCAACTATGGTGTTGGAGAAGATTCTTGAGAGTCCCTTGGGCTGCAAAGAGATCAAACCAGTCAATCCTAAAAGAAATCAGCCCTGAATATTCATTGGAATGACAGATGCTGAAGCTGAAGCTCCAATACTTTGGCTATCTGATGTGGAGAGCTGACTCACTGGAAAAGACCCTGATGCTGGGAACGATTGAAGGCAGGAGGAGAAGGGGATGACAGAGGATGAGATGGTTGGACGGCATCACCAACTCAATGGACATGAGTTTGAGCAGGCTCTGGGAGCTGGCGATGGCGAGGCGGCCTGCAATGCTGCAGTCCATGGGGTTGCAAAGAGCTGGACATGACTAACTGAACTGATCTGAACTGAACCTTTCTCCCCATCACTGATGTGAGGATGGGAGAGGGGAAAGCAGATACACATAAAAGAATAACTAAAGAAATGATTGTTAAGAGATAAAGTTGTAATACATATCAATAAGGCACCATTAGACACAATGTTATTATAGTATACACACATACACACAAACTATTTTGAGTGAGGTTCAAAAGAGTATTGTACCATAAAAAAGGTGATAATCCTTCTGTTACAAAACTAATGATCTGTTTCTGGAAAACCATATGATTGTTTGTCACCCTTTCATTACCAGAAAGACATAAACTAGAGTGAGTTCAAATAATGGTGAAGGCTTGGAATCATTGACTTATTTACTAAAGAAGCTAAATACTTATTGATTGTCTAAATGATAATGGAGAGAGAAAACAATAACGATTCGTGGATGTTTGACATGGATGAGAGCAGCTATATCCTGCCTGCCATTAAAACTGAACTAGAGCCCTAAAGGTCATTTTTGTGGAAAGGATTTTAAAATAAAGACAAATCTTCTTGTCCATCTCATCTCAAATGCCAGAGGCCTACATAAAAATAATTTGGTAGTTAAAAGTAGTACCAAATCTAAAAATATAGCAATTCCTTACAGAAAAGAAGTTTTGTAAGCAAGCATTATATAATGACATAAAGCAATGCGTGGTACATAGCAGACACCCTCAAGAGTTACTACAACTATGAAAACACTACAGCTGCCTTTACTGTCTCTCCTCCTCCTCTTCCTCTATCTAGTACTATTATTTTTGCTGGAAGGTTTTCATCTTAACTTAAAAGACCCGCTTGAATAACAAATTGCACCATCTCTATGACTTATGATCTTTTCTCTCAGTTACTATTTCTCTTCTCTGTTCTCATAGGTATAACTCATTCAGGTTCATTGATCATATAATTTTGAACTGTAAGTGATCTTAAATATCATGTAACTTAAAGCCCTTTTGCAAAGAATCATGGTACTAGAATGAAAGGATTTGGAACTTGTGTCTGTCACTCCATTGTGTGACTTCAGGCAAGAAGCTAAATTTGTCACAACTTCTTTTGTTGTAACCACACATTCCGGGAAACAAACTCACTCAGAAGGACAATGCAAATAGTGGAGTGCAGTTTATTACACTGGCAGGCCCAAGGCAGAGTCCCCTCTTAGCCAAGGACCCTAGCCAGTTTTTGTGAAAACCTTATATACCCTAAGTGTACGTGCTCAAACCCACCTCCTCAAATTCTCTGAAACTAGTCTGAATAAAGGAAAAGAAAAATACCATCAAAGTTAACCCATGATTCGTATGCCTTAAACCCATGATTCCTATGCCTTAAGCCTAGGTAGTTAACAGTGGACAATTGTCAATAGGCCTGTGGTCATCACCCAGTAAGCGTAATAGAATTTATGATTCTATTCAGTTACACAGATAATTAGGGTATTCTTTTAGGCACGGAGAGTCTAGGTATGAGCCCTGGGGCTCTTCCATCTGAGGTGTCTGATTTTCCAATTGGTATGTTGTTCCCATAGATACTGGGCATATAGCTCAAAGTCCACAGTCTGGCCCAAGATGGAGTCCTGCTTTCAAGATGGAGCCTGTTCTGTCTGTTTCCTCCTTCACTTTGTCTATAACATGAAAAAAATAACAACATTTACATCTGACTACCATTGTTTCAGAATGCTAGTAAAACACGTATTTGTTTTTTCTCTAGAAGGAAATTAGGCAGCCTCAAAGTGATTCCTTCTTTACCAAGACCTTCCCCTAAAAGACCTAAAATTCCTATCTCCTTTCACTTGCCTCTTTTGAATCCAAACTCTTAAGACGTTTCTCTGTCAATTTCTATTCTTTGCTGTCCTCTTCTAGAATTGCTCTTTTACAGTTACCTAAGTGACTTAAGTTCAGCTCAATTTCTTTTGATGAATTTGATAGCTTCATATTGAGTTCTTGCTCTACATCGAGAATTGTATGAGGTTTCCAAGTAGGTAAATTATATGCCATTATTCTTGAAGTGTTTTCACCATCTTCCAGTTATAGAGACAGACGGCTAGTAAATCATGTGAAGCACACAATCAAATCACCAATAGTGACTGAATTATGAAATCTAGTGGAAAAATTTTATGCTAGCATCTTGTTTCTTAAGCATTATTTTACCGTGTGATGAGAACATTGTACCACTATAATATACTGACTAAAAATGAACAACATAAAGCTAGCTAATCATGAGGAAATAGCAGAAAAACCCAAATGATGGGACATTTTACAAATAGTATCCTTTAATATCCATACATATACAGGTTGTGAAAGTCGTAGAATGACGAAGGAAATATTTTACATTGAAGGAGATTAAAGATACGTGGCAAAAGGTGATGTTTGATCCTGAACCGGATTTTATTTGCCTGTAAAGAGCACATAGCATTGGCTATCAAAATCCTTACTGGCCTCTGGATGAAGCATGTAAAGAAGTTTTGTTTTGTACTTTTCTCATGCAACTCTTCTGTAAGTTTAAAACTGTTTCAAAATAAATAGAATAATTGAGTTGGTATAGCTTAAGTATAAAAGAATGATTGAGTCATAGTACATACTGCCTAATATCTGCAAAGAGAACAGTGAAAGGAGATTACTTGGGATTTGGAAGAAGGGGAAGAGGATGAAGAGCCTTTAATATTGCTCTAAAGAGATTCTGTTGGGGTTTGTTGGAAAATAGGGGGAAATACACTCATTATATACAATTTGTAACTATTGCTGTTGTGACTGTAAAGAGCCCCTGATTTTATCAACCTCACTTTGCTGCCTCTATACCAGCTCAAGAAAGGTCACTTGCTGTTCCCCAATATACCATGGTATCCCATGCTTCATGATTTACATGTGATTTTCCTTAGATGGAATATCTTTTCCCTTGTGGTCTATCTGGAAAAGTTCTCAACTCATCATTTAAGACAGCTTATTCGTCACCTCTGCTCTCACTCCACAGGGTAATCACCTCTGCTGTTACACTGATATCATGGTTTTATAAGTAACTGTTCAAGAAGCTTTTTCTTTTCTTAAATTCGAACTCCTTGAGAGCAGAAACTAGAGTGTCTTATTTTCCCATCTAAAAAACATATCTTGACTTACACCACATAATTTATGCTAGATTAGGGCTTTTATTTACATCATTGATGAATGCAGTTGCTTGGTGTGCCAACACAATAAAACGTGGTATAAATAGTTCAAGTCGTTCAGTAAAGAGAGCCCAGAATTAGATTCCAGCTCCACTACTTGCTAGCTACAAACCCATTTGGAAGTTATAATACCTCAAAGGCATGGTTTGTTCATTTGCAGAATGCTAATAATAATGCCTGCTTTATCAAGCTGTTGCATTTAATGTAAGTATCTAACATGTCAAATTTCTATGTACCTTTTTTGGGCTGTGAAGCTCTACATTAGGAAATTCTTACTGATTGTTGGTATCTTAAGATTTTCCCAACTTGATTTCATCAAACTTAAACATGTCCAGTGACAGTTTTGAGGGGGAAATTACATTATATCCCATATCACACTAAAAGATATTTTTGGGTGTTAATGTAAAACACATTTAGGGACTTTCCTGGCAGTCCAGTGGTTAAGACTTTGCCTTCCAATGCAGGGTGTGTGGGTTTAATCCCTGGTCAGGGAGTGAAGATACCACAAGCCTCATGGCCAAAAAACAAAAATGTAAAAAACAAGAAGCAATATTATTAAAAATTCAATAGACTTTCAAAATGGTCCACATTAAAAAAAAAACAAAACTTAAAAAAACACATTTAACCTTAATATTTTAGCTAAGAAGTGTCTCCCCCTTCGTTGAATTGGGATTTCAAAAAGTTTACTTTTTGTTTACTATATGTTTATACTTTTATGTTTACTATAAAACATGAGAGAAACTTTTATTTTATTTATTTTTTTGGTATTGTTTCTTATATTAATTAGTTTTATTTAGCAGATATTGTTGCTTAGTCATGAAGTCATGCCCAACTCTGTGACACCATGGACAGAAACACACCAGATTTTCTGTTTAGTTTAGTCACTCACTTACGTTCAGCTCTTTGTGACCCCATGGACTGCAGCACACCATGCTTTGACATCCATGACCAATTCCCAGAGCTTGTTCAAGTTCATATCCATCGAGTCGATGATGCCATCCAACCATCTCACCCTCTATTGTCCCCTTATCCTCCTGCCCTCAATCTTTCCCAGCATTAGGGTCTTTTCCAGTGAGTCAGTTCTTCATATCAGGTAGACAAATTTCTGGAGCTTCAGCTTCAGCATCAGTCCTTCCAATGAATATTCAGGACTGATTTCCTTTAGGATTGATAGGTTTGATCTCCTTGCTGTCCAATGGACTCTCAAGGGTCTTCTCTAACACCACAGTTCAAAAGCATCAGTTCTTCAGCACTCAGCTTTCTTTATGGTCCAACTCTCACAACCATACATGACTACTGGAAATCCATAGCTTTGACAAGACGAACATTTGTTGGCAAAGTAATTAATGTCTCTGCTTTTTCATATGCTGTCTAGGTTGGCCATAGCTTTTCTTCCAAGGAGCAAGGGTCTTTGAATTTCATGGCTGCAGTCACCATCTGCAATGATTATGGAGACCAAAAAAATAGTCTGTCACTGTTTCCGTTGTTTCCCCATCTATTTGCCATGAAGTGATGGGACTGGATGCGATGATATTAGTTTTTTAGATGTTGAGTTTTAAGCCAGCTTCTTCACTCTCCTCTTTCACTTTCATCAAGAGGCTCTTTAGTTCCTCTTTGCTTTCTGCCATAAGCGTAGTGTCATCTGCATATCTGAGGCTATGGTTATTTCTCCCAACAATCTTGATTCCAGTTTGTGCTTCGTCCAGTTCGGCATTACACTTGATGTACTCTGCATATAAGGTAAGTAGGCAAAGTGACAAAATATAGCCTTCACATACTCCTTTCCCAATTTGGAAGCAGTCTGTTGTTCCATGCCCCGTTTAAACTGTTGCTTCTTGACCTGCATACAGATTTCTCAGGAGGCAGGTAAGGTGGTCTGCTATTCCCATCTCTCTCAGAATTTTCCAGTTTGTTGTGATCCACACAGTAAAAGGCTTTGGCATAGTTAATAAAGCAGAAATAGATGTTTTTTTATGGAATTTTCTTGCTTTTTCTGTGATCCAATGGATGATGGCATATTGATCACTGGTTCCTCTGCCTTTTCTAAATCCAGCTTGAACATCTGGAATTTCTCAGCTCACATCCTGGTGAAGCCTATCTTGGAGAATTTTGAGCACTACTTTGCTAGAGTGTGAGATGAGTGCAATTGTGTGGTAGTTCAAATATTTTTTGGCATTGCCTTTCTTTAAGATTAGAATGAAAACTGACCTTTTCCAGTCCTGTGGCCACTGCTGAGTTTTCAAAATTCCCTGGCATATTGTGTGCAGCACTTTAGCAGCAGTGTCTTTTAAAATTTGAAGTTTCTCTGTCCTTTGGTATGTCCCATATTTGCTCAAACTCACATCCATTTAGTTGATGACTCAACATATAAATGCCTTATCCAAACCCAGATTGTCTACTTGATTTCAATTCTTTTGGTAAGCATAATTTTACTTTATTTCCCTTAGTTCCTTGTGATGTCTCACAAAGATGTTAATCTATAACTGAGCTAAATTACTGCTTAACCTAAACTCTAAGACATGTGAATGAAGTTAAGCATTCTCCTAAAAAGAATATTTTAATTTCCAGAGCTCCACATTTATAAATAAAAATACTATTGTGTGTCCATCAAACAAGGTGATGTGTAGAGATGGAGCAGAGGCAGTTTTCTATGAAGTGCAATGGTTATGTAAAAGGCATAAGTTACATGTAATTTTATGTCATGTACTCATCTTATTTAGAAATGGAGGTAATGTTCTTTGACAAACTCCTTTAATGTACTCATCTTATTTAGTTTCTTTATTAAAGGAGTTTGTCAAAGAACACTACCTCCATTTCTAACTTTAGATTATGGTGTTGCCGGAAAGGTCATATTGAAATGCCATCATGCTTGAAAGTTTTAACCATTATGATTTAATTTCAGCTTACATGTAAAAATAATAAATGTAATAGTGTACAAGAAAACTAAATAATGTAATCTCATCTTTATAGTCAGTCTCTAGATTACCTTTGCAAAGATTCCATACCCAGAATGAATAAGGAAATAAATATATTTTAAAGTCCATAACATATTTGTAACTGACATCAAGGTTGAGTTGCACCATAAAAGAAAACAATAGGCTTTGAAATAAAACAGAAATCAGTTTAAATATTGACCTAATAATGGCAATCTTCACATTACAGTGGTTAAGTGTGTGGACTTGAGAGTGAAATTGCCTAGATTTGAATTTTGCCTGTGCCGTTTATTAAGCGTGTGACCTATGTCCAATTACATAATCTTTCTTACCCTCAGTTTCTCCAACTATAATAATGGTACCCATGGCATAGTATTGCGAATGAAAACACACATACAGAAGTCACAGAAGAATGTCTGGCACTTAGCATTCAATAAATATTAGCCAGTGGTGCTGATGAATATTTAACTGAGCTGTAGGATCTCAGCAAATATATTTAATTTTTGTAGTGTTCATTTTTTATTCTATGTTACAATAGAGATAATATCCTTGCAGGATTTGTATGAGGATTAAATGAGGATATATTTTTATACCTAGCCTATAGTAGTAGATACATACAGGTGCTTTTATAATTAGCATTAGTATTCTGGAGATCTACACATATCTTCTATATTAAGTCATGTCCTACTTAATCCAGGTTCTCAAACTTGGATGGAAAAATCAACACAGAAGTTTACAACTAATATTCTGAACTGATGCATACCAAATTAAAACATTTACTCCATGATAGGGCAAAGCTCCAAGGCCAAAACAGACAGGAAACAGTGACAGAAGGCACTTGAGATTAAGCAGGCCTTAGTTTATAGACCCTTCCTTGGCTGTTTTTGGCCAACGAGAAAACATTTCAGTCTTTTCCACTGGCCTTGAGGTCTAGTTCATTACTGCATTCATTTGTTCATTCATTTGACAGGTATTGATGCACCCTAGTGCCAGACACTCTGCTGGGTCCTAGAGTTGCTGTGGTGAGCGAGGCAAACACTAATCAGGTCTGATTCAGTTCAGTTCAGTTCAGTCGGTCAGTCGTGTCTGACTTTTTGAAACCCCATGAATCACAGCGCACCAGGCCACCCTGTCCATCACCAACTCCCGGAGTTCACTCAGACTCACATCCATTGAGTCAGTGATGCCATCCAGCCATCTCATCCTCTGTCGTCCCCTTCTCCTCCTGCCCCCAATCCCTCCTAGCATCAGAGTCTTTTCCAATGAGTCAACTCTTCGCATGAGGTGGCCAAAGTCCTGGAGTTTCAGCTTTAGCATCATTTCTTCCAAAGAAATTCCAGGGCTGATCTCCTTCAGAATGGACTGGTTGGATCTCCTTGCAGTCCAAGGGACTCTCAAGAGTCTTCTCCAACACCACACTTCAAAAGCATCAATTCTTTGGCGCTCAGCTTTCTTCACAGTCCAACTCTCACATCCATACATGACCACAGGAAAAACCATAGCCTTGACTAGACGAATCTTTGTTGGCAAAGTAATGTCTTTGCTTTTGAATATGCTGTCTAGATTGGTCATAACTTTCCTTCCAAGGAGTAAGTGTCTTTTAATTTCATGGCTGCAGTCACCATCTGCAGTGATTTTGGAGCCCCAAAAAATAAAGTCTGGCACTGTTTCCACTGTTTCCCCATCTATTTCCCATGAAGTGATGGGACCAGATGCCATGATCTTTGTTTTCTGAATGTTGAGTTTTAAGCCAACTTTTTCACTCTCCTCTTTCACCTTCATCAAGAAGGTTTTTAGTTCCTCTTCACTTTCTGCCATAAGGGTGGTGTCATCTGCATACCTGAGGTTATTGATGTTTCTCCCGGCAATCTTGACTTCAGCTTGTGCTTCTTCCAGCCCAGCGTTTCTCATGATGTACTCTGCATGTAAGTTAAATAAACAGGGTGACAATATACAGCCTTGACGGACTCCTTTTCCTATTTGGAACCAGTCTGTTGTTCCATGTCCAGTTCTAACTGTTGCTTCCTGACCTGCATACAAATTTCTCAAGAAAAAGTTCAGGTGGTCTGGTATTCCCATCTCTTTCAGAATTTTCCACAGTTTATTGTGATCCACACAGCCAAAGGCTTTGGCATAGTCAATAAAGCAGAAATAGATGCTTTTCTGGAACTCTCTTGCTTTTTCAATGATCCAGCAGATGTTGGCAATTTGGTCTCTGGTTCCTCTGCGTTTTCTAAAACCAGCTTGAACATGTGATGGAGCTTAACAATTCCTGCAACACAACAGCTCATCAAGTAGTCAAGTTCTGATGCCATTTTTTCCCCCAAAACTTGAATATGTTTAAAATTAAATAAAAGAGATAATAGTATTAACATAGAATCATTTTGAATATATCCTGTGTGTCAAAAATCATTACTAATTATTTACATGCATTATTTGTAATGCTCAAAATAATCCCAGAAAGTGGCCACTACTCTTCCTCCTAAGTTATAGTTGAAGCAATTGAAGGACCAAGACACCAAGTCATTTGCCCAAGATGGTACAGCTGATATAGAAGAGCAAGGGTCCACAATCTGACTCCTCAATCAGTGCTCTTAACTACAATTCCCCTATTTGTTAGGAAGTTTTAAAGAGCTTTGTAATTTCAATGTCTATATGAAAAAAGGGAAGAAACAAAGAGCTTGTAAATTATAGTCATGTAGCAAAACAATAACCTGTCTACCAAAAATGTAAAAAACTGAAAATGTTATTCTACTGGTTTGCTCAGGTCACCAAACTATGCTGGATGTAATAGGTACATGGTGATGGAGATCATTTCTGTTTTGGTTAAAATATTTCCATAGTGATTTATCTGCAGCCTGAAATGTTTAAAAGTTTAGGTATATTTCTCAAAATTGTGTAGCTTTCTAATTTTTACTACTAAAATATTTTTTACCTTCAATTATGCTCAGAAGTGAAATTATCAGTTTTAGAGCATGTTTATAAACTGTATGCTCTTATATTGCACCTGCTATTATCAAAATACATTTTGTGTTGGTTTAGTCTAGAAACACATTTGGCTTTTGTGTTTGCTCCTTTGTTGATACAGCTGAATGAGCTCAAAATGACTAGAGTTGATTATCACAATTAAAAAAGGTAAACTTAGATCATTTAAAATGTTTATTAAATAAACATGTATGATTCAAATATTACAGCATACAGCAAACATCTCATATTCATATAGTGTTATTATTTTACATAGCATTTCACATGCATTGCTATCTGTAACTTTAAAGCTTTGGCTAGGGTAGCATATCAATTTTACCAGTTTTCTCCTCCCTGCCAACATTCCCAATCCTAAACTTGGCTGGAATAAGATTATTGTTATCTCACAGTGTTAGCAGTCAGCATTTCAGGTTTGGAACACAGCCTCAAAAAGACCTCCTATGTCACTGATAAAACCAGAGATGATAAAGTTCTACATTCAGTGTTTTATTTGTAGTGGTTTTATTTAATAGCTTCTATTCATCATTTTATCCCTTATAACATCCCAGAGTTTTTTCCAACATATATTAGACTATGTAGAGAATGTGGAAGGAGAAATGAGATAAAACACATGCCAACTGTCACCAGGCTGGACCACCACCAACTAGGCAGTCAAACAGCACCTGAATGTTTACAGAGATCATCATTAGTCATGAAGTAATCTTGCATGATAAATGATTCCCTGTGGGACCCTTTGAAACACATACTCCTGCTATTGTGTGCAAGGCACCTGCTTTGGCAACATAAGGGAATGCCAAATTGAAAAATGGATAAGAATGAACAGGGAAGCATTTGACAGAAAACAGATCTAGAGTAATAAGCCTTTCAGTACTTTGAAATAGAGGCCATTAGTATCTACTTCTTGCTTCTCCTACACTGTCATTTTAGAATCATATCTTTCACATTTGATTAAAGATGATAATTTTTTCGGTTCTAAATTCAGAAAATGCATGTAAATTTTCTTCATAAAATTTTTGCAAAAGCCACTTTTTCCAAAAGTCTAATTAGGTAGGAAAACAAAGTGCTCATGGAATTACCACATTTATCTCACTAGGTTATTTCTACAATTATGTGAGTGGGAGCATTTTTATAAAGTTATACATTATAAATAAACAAATATGCATATATTCACACATAGCTTAGGTGTATTGTTGGCAACTAAGGTGGATACTACCTCCAACATGGTCTGATAGCACATGGAAAGGGGAAAATTAATACTATTCCTTTCTTTTCAGCTTTTGCCTTATGACTGCATATGGATATTATTTCATTTTTTAAGTATGATGTAGAACTACTAGTTAATTTCCTACTAAATACTCAGAAAGTACAGTATGTGAGGTTTTAGTCATCCTGATGTGTATTTAGAATGGAAATAATGGTTTGAGCTGGTGACCTTCTAAGTGTATATTCCTCATTCAACTATATTCCTCATCTACTAAGGGAGAGGAGACACATTATTTAATGATTTTCTTTTCAGTACACATTATTTTATCAATAGATAAGGCTGATATTTATAGGACATTTAAAAGGGAAACAATTGGCACACACACACACAAAAAAAAAAAAAAAAAGGAAAAAAAAAAAGATGCTGTTATTGCCAGGGCTTCAATTTTGGCTTCCTAGTATTAATAAGAATCAATACTAATACAGAGTTAAGGGCTTCCCTGGTGGCTCAGATGGTAAAGAAACTTCCTGAAATGCAGGAGATCAGGTTCTATCCCTGGATTGGGAGGATCCCAAGAGAATGGCAATCCACTCCAGTATTCTTGCCTGGAGAATCCCATGGACAGAGGCTACAGTCCATGAGGTTGCAGAGTCGGACTTGACTGAGCAATTAACACTTTCATTTTCAGGGGTTGGTGAAATCTGGATCTGCCTCCTATTTTGTAAATAAAGTTTTACTGAAAACAGCTACATTCATTCATTTTCACAGAGTCAATGACTGCTTTGGAGTTACAACGGCAGATGTAAGTTGGTACAACAGAAACCACATGACCCACAAAACTGAAAACATTTGCCATCTGGACCTTCACAGAAAAAAAGTCACCAGTCCTTGATTTAGATGCTTACCTATTGACCATCTGATGTGAACAGCCTACTTATTGGAAAAGACCCTGATGCTGGGAAAGAAGAGGGCGGCAGAGGATGAGTTGGTTGCATAGCATCACCGATTCAATGGATGTGAACTTGGGAAAACGCTGGGAGACGATGAGGGACAGAGAGGCCTGGCTTGCTGCAGTTCATGGGGTTGCAATGACCCAGTCACAACTTGGTGACTGAACAACAAACAACTACTGATCTCATTTTTTAAATAATAACCACACATTTCTCATCCTTTTATCTAAAAAATTCACTTAATGCCTATGCAAAAAAAGCACCTGCTAGCTGATTATAATTAAAAGCTGGCACCTGAATATTTTGAGTTTGTTCCCACCATTGGTTCTCAGCCCTTGTTTGGGGGGCTTCATCTTTTCCAATTTATATGAAACTCTACCCACTGATAGAATGCCCTTCCTTTAGTTTCACCAATTTTAAGAATCAATCCGGTGATAGTTATTTGAATGACTGAGTCTCTTAAATGTCTCCTATTTTCTACACTTCTACACTTTTTAACTTATTCTTTCTGTTAAGAAATACATAAAGCTGCATTCTCTAAAATCTTCATCCCTTTTCATTTCTGTCCTACAATAATTAATTTTTCAAAGAGGCACTATGTCTCATTTATTCCCTTTTACTCTGCAAAGTGAAATCTAAAATAATATAATAGATTGATGTCATTCAGTCTTGTAATATAAATACTTCCCACCCATCTTCCTGAGACCTTAAAATCACAGAGATGGATCTCTATAGAAAGATGTCTTCCAGCTGGACTTACCCATGGCTGTTAACTATGGAGAACACACTGCAAAGAGCAGCTACATTGAGTCAACTTTAAGAGAGCATATTCCATCCAGAGCATTAGAAGTCTTAAGGTCCAGGTTCAAACTCTTGTTTCTGCCACTGGTGAAAATACGTGACCTTGGGCAGCTATCACTCTACCTTCAGCTCTGTGCTCTAGGAATAATCCCCTGGGCTTAACTGAAAAATCCCTGCCTACAGGCACACTATCATCACCAGCAGCAGCAGCAGCATTACTCATCGGGTTTATACATTCCTCCTCTACATTCTGGGACTTTTCTGTCATGTACAATAGAAAGGTTAATCTTTCTTTTTGTACTTACCTCACTGTATTCAAGTGTCACTCAGACAATATAAAATGTTATTGAGAGATGCTGAAATGAAAGAAAATAGCTCGATAAATGACAGCTCTGTATCGTTATCTGCAAGTGTTTAGAGATAATCTTGGTTGACCAGGATTTGAGATTCTCTCTTACTCTATTAGTCAAATCTTTGTTCTGACCACTTCTGTTTATTTTTACCTGTTTCTGTAGGATAGTGGCCATGTGTTACTCCACGTGCTTCACTTTGAATCGATTCTAGCTGCAAGCGCTGGGATCTGGGATATGTTTGTATTCCAGATTTGAAACTAAAAGATATCCTTGGCATTTTATGAAGTCAATTTCATTCGTTAGGCAAATTGCCACATTTAAGAACAAGCAAATTAAGCATTTTTTATCTGTCTTTTGGTTTCTTTGAGTAGAATAATCACCATGGATTGTGTCATGGATTGGATTCAAAGCCTTGCAATTATATGTCAGTGGGTGATGTGATGCTGAGCATTCTCCTGGGGCTCCTTCTCAGCCCACCTTCTTGTACACATTCTCCTTGGACGTACCATGACTTCTGATACACAATAAGGATCGTTTGGAACCATTGTTCTTTCAAGCCTCTTAGGCCACATCCAATTTGGAGGACCTTGCTGTCCCCATCTTAAGCTGAAGTAATAATAATACACAGTAAAAGTAATAAATAGTTGCCTATTGTTTGTGAGAACTGTGTGGCAAAGAAACAGCCTGCATGTGGACCCCTTCCAGGAAGCTCAAATTTGTATTATTAATCCTTGTTGTAAATTGCTACCATCTATGGAAATTGCTACAATGCAAAATGCAGAAATATATTTCCTTTGTTAAAAACCTAAATGATTCATTTAGAGCTTTCTTTTGTTAATCTACCAAATCACAGCTACTAAATATTGCATGTTATAGCCATAGATACAGTCATTATTAACATGGTGATTAATGTGGGGATTTTCAGCCCACATTCACATGTATTTTCTTTTTAATATAATATGGCCCATACTTTTAGAAAATTTTCTTGCAAGAGATTTTTATAGCTTATCTTTAAAGGCAAAGCATTTCCAGAGAAAGCAATGTCTTTCTCCACTATATGAGAAATATGTGTGTTTGTATATATATGTGGGTATATACATATATACATATTCATTTCTTATTTATATACATATATACTTATTTCCTATTATAAATCATAATTTACAGCAATCAAAAATTATATTCCTGATAAATAGGACTGATCAATTATTCCTCTTTCTAAAATGATGCCTATTTCAAACTATAGAAAACTATTTTAATTATGTTGATTAGCTACAGCAATAAGGCAAAGTAAAAATCCTCTACTCTCTCTTAAATATGGTCTTTTCATTAGTGATTATAAGGATCCTACTAAATAATAAAATTTTAAAACTTATCAATTATTTGCTAATAAGACTAATTCATATGTAGCAATACATACTGTGCTAATATATCTGCTTCTTACTCCCCCTATGAGGTAAATATCATTACTTGCCCCGTCTTAGAAAAAATAAAATGAGAGAGGGGGGTTCCCATACCTTCTCCCAAGGTATAGATATTTCTTGTGTCATCATGGACCTGAAGCTCCACTTTCTAGACCCTGAATCCTAAGTCACTGTTGGTACTACATCTCTTACAACACAATAAACTTACTTTTTGCCAAATTCAGCGAACTAACTATACAACTAAATAAAGAACATTTCAGCTTTTTTCAAGCCTTCCCTAATTTTAATATGGCTATGGCATTTTTAATTTAAGATTTTTATTTATGTCTACCCAGTGTATAGGAATGATGTCTGTATTTATATAAAATTTTTATCCCACCCACATTTTAAAAGGTTTAGAGTAGTGTGATGAAGATATGTTATCTTTCTCTGGTTTATATGTTCATGCCACGTACATTTATTTGGCTTTTAGTTCTTCAAAGAAATTGGGGCTCTCTGCACATGGCACAAAACAGATCTGGAACTCTAAATAGGCAATTAGCCAGATGTTCTTGTAGTGCTCATTTCACCTCTCAGATTTAGTTTCCATTCCTAAATGACAAGACTAGATGTGAGAATACAGAAATACAAAAATTCCAATTCTGGCATTTATGATTCTTATGAAATTTCAGCATTCATTGTATTTTCAGGCATTTGAAATAACTAATAACTAATAACTTTGAATTACTTTTTGAAGGATGGTAACAACTCTATTTAACTGATTCTTAGCCTAGTGATCACTGAAGAGCTGCTAATGTTAAACATTATTAATCCATAAGCAGTTTTTTTGTAATGGCAATAAAGACTCAAAACAAAGTGGCAGCTCTGTTCTTTTATTTAGTCTTCTTCATATGAATCTCTGAGACTCCTAGTGAAGAAAATTGGCTTTCCCTAATGTTGAGCACTAATGATATGGACCTTGGTGTATGCCTTATTAAGATGGTAATATTTCTAGCCACAAAAGGAACAAAAGTGTTCCTTTTGGTAAAACTGAGACACTCACTATCTCAAATGTCATATCTAAATGACCAAATTACAGAGGTAAAATCTGAATATTTTCCCTCCATAGGGTGTCTATTGATATTTCCTCATTTCTCTTACAAAAAATAAGTAAAGTTAGAGCCTAACACATGCTTATTTAATATGACATAGGCAAACTCCTAAAGATATCTTCTGCTTTTCAAAGTAAGATGTCAAATAAAAGATATGTATATTCCCTCATTTATTCCTTTCTATTCTTTTCCTTCTTTTTCAGAAGTCACATTTTCATGTTCATGCCTAATTTATGACTCTTTTAGAAAAATATACCTTAAATCTCTTAAAGTCTTCACAAACTTCTATATCAACTTTTAAAGCAACTTTTTACTTGCAAATTAGAATGCAAAATAGTTGGACTTAGATGGTGGTAAAAGGAAAATTCCTATTACAGCATCTGCAAATTACAAGTGAAAGTCACTTATAACTTATCCTGCAGTGCTTTTGAGAAACTTAGCTTGTTTTCTTCAAAGAAGAAAAATGCTTCATGAAAGGCCTAATAACACATTTAAATTACTGAGGATAATTTGAAAATTTTAAGTTTTATGGAATTTAGATGATTACTAGAATCCCAGCAAGTAGCATAATGGACATAATTTTTATAACAATTGAGAATTACTCTGCATATGATACACTTGCATTGATTTGAACCTAGCATTTAAAAACTGTACTTAACCCAAGTCACCACTCAGAAAGGATTTTTTTTTTTTTTTTTGTAAAATACAGTTAGCTTGATAAGAATTTTAGGTAGCTCATATTGTTCTATAAATTCAAGTTAAATGGAATGGTACAGTTATTTTAAGACACCAAGCCATACAGTTTTTGCATATTTTCATGTTTTCATGAAAAGTATTCTGAAATCAAGTATATAGATATAAATGTATAACACAGATACACATGTATCTGAGTACATATCTGTGTATATATCTACATCTATATTGTATACATACAGCCACATAAAAATTTTTTGCCTGCCTGTTTTTTCCTTGACCCAGAGGTTTAAAACTTAGAAAGTCTCTGATTGCACCTCTACAAGTGTCTGTCTTCACTGAAAGTGGCCGGAGAAGGCAATAGCTGAATGCTTTTTCATGATCTTTTTGATTGATCACCTGAAAACGCAAAAATGGCAAGGAAGGGCTACTGACCTCACTCCAAAATATTCTATATTTTGAGAGGAGAAACAAGAGGCAGGAATGGCAGAAGGGAGGAAAAAGAGAAAAGGAATAAAAAGGTAATAGAGTCCAGAGAGAAGAGTGAGTGGAGGGGGAAAGAATGATGTGGAAATTCCCTTTTCCTGTGTTTGAATCAGCTGAAATCTGCCTCCACCCTGCTCAACCCCACAACCACCCCACAGGGACAGTGACATCGACAAACTTGGAGAGAAGGAGAAGGGGCGGGGAGAAAATCATGCACAACCAGTGTGCACAGAGCAGCTCTAAAGAGTCTTGGGCTCTGTAGAGTCTTAAGCTCTAGATGGAGCTTGAAGCACAAATCAATAATCTAACTTAAGGAGATTAAGACCTTGCAGGTAGACTAACCTGAATCCTTAAACTGGATTTCCTAAATCTTAGGATTCGGAGGATGAAAGATATTATTTCAATCTTAAAGAATAAATTGAGTAAAAAAATAACCATGTACAATATACCTGCATTATATATATATATATATATATATATATATATGTGTGTGTGTGTGTGTGTGTGTATTATTTTTTAAGAAGGAAATTGATAAACAGCAAATAGAGGTGATCCAAATATGCATTAAATATTTGTTGTTGTTCAGTCACCAAGTTGTGTCTGACTCTTTGAGACCCCATGGACTTCTGCACACCAGGCTCCCATGTCCCTCACCATCTCCCAGAGTTTGCCCAAGCTCATGTCCATTGAATCAGTAATGCCATCCAACCATCTCATCCTCTCTCGCCCTCTTCTTCTGCCTTCAATCTTTCCCAGCATCAGGGTCTTTTCCAGTGAGTCAGCTGTTTGCATCAAGTATCCAAAGTACTGGAGCTTCAATTTCAGCATCAGTCCCAGCATCAGTCCTTCCAGAGAGCATTCAGGATTGATTTCCTTTCAGATTGACTAGTTTGATCTCCATCCTTTCCAAGGGACTTTCAAGAGTCTTCTCCAGCACCACAGTTTGAAAGCATCAGTTCTTTAAACATGATGTGAAACAAAGTACTCCAAAACATCACAGTTGATATAACTTTTGGAGTTTAAGAGTCCAGCAGCAGAGTTGCTGGGTGGTTCTAGGTCAAGAGCACCCACAATGTTAGAATGAAGCTCTCAGCCTGTTTGCAGTCATAGAAAAGCTCAACTGAGGGTGAAGGATCCTCTGCCAAGTTCAATCATAATGGTTGTTGACAATCCCCAGTTCCTCATCACAGGGCTGCTCATGACATAGTAGGTAGCATTCCCCACAAAGAGTGATACAATTCAAGAAAGAACACCAAAATGGAAGCCAGAGTCTTTCATAATCTAGTCCCAAAAGTAACATTCCATTTCTTCCACATTGTGTTGGTTATACAGACCACCTTGGTACAGTATGGGAGGGGACTGCAAAAGGATGTGAATATTAAGAAGTGAGGTTCATTGAAAGCCACCTTGGAGGATGACTATAACCAGCCCTTACACACTGTTCGCGTCTTAAGTCATATAAATGTATAAATAATAAGTAGAATACTATATATAAGTAAATGCATGAGTTTATGAAGAAATGCTTGACATCAAATATGTCCACATTATTTTATGTTTTTACTGCTGTATTTTCCAAAATAAAGGTCATATTCTATTATGCAGCTGGAACTGAAATATGTAAAAGACAAAACTGAAGAGAAAATTCTGTTAATAAAGCTCAGTAAACATGATGTTTAAAATATGTTACTAATATAAAGGAATAAAGATAAATGGACTTTAGGCAGATAATCTGAACTTTCCTAACTAAAAGCAAAATAAACTTACTCCAACATACCTACTGCTTCTATCATCATACTAAGTATTTTTTGCCTAGAAAGGCCACAATTACTTCTTAGGTGCAAACCCCTAAAACCCTTTTGACCCTGACATTCCCTTAATACCAGGTTTACAGTACTTACTATTTCATTTTTGGTTTTGATTATTCCAATCACCATAATCTCTAAGTCCTCACCCACTCCACCCCTAGCTATATTCTCATCCCAAAGATAGTCCTAAAGAAAATAATTGGAGCCACCTCATCCCAGTATTTTTCTACCATTTATAAACTCATTTTCAAATCAGTTTTCTAAACTGCAGAGCCATATTTTGAATGGAAATCAAGACATCTTCATTCGAATGTCCCCAGACACACCAAATTCAATAAATCGAAATCATTTTTCTTTCCCCAACATCAACTTTTCTGGATGACTTTACGAGTTCACCAAATTGCAGCCCAGTGATGAAGTTATTCAAGTCAGAAACCTGAGAACATCCTTCTCATGAAGATGGCTGTGTAAGACTCTGCAGTTTGTGCACCACACAGAGGTGTCCAGCTACAATGACAAGTAGGGGTTGAAATCTAGATCCCCATCCACTCCCCATGGCCTGTGCCCTGGGCAGATGTGCTATGTCAGAGGGAAATGACACCTTTTTCACAAAATTCTCTCTGGCCTACCAGTCTACAGGAACTGCATCTGTCTAGAACGAGCATATTTGATTTTATTTTTTGACTTGCAAAATGGCACTGAACCCTGAGCTCTTCAATGCACTGTAGCACAGACACTGTTGATCCTGCCTCCAATGCAGTGAATGACCTACACCTCCGTCCCAGGTCCTCCTCTGCAGGTCAAGGCCTCATCACTGCTTGCCTAAACCATGCAAGCTTCCTATCTGGTCCTCTAGCCTGCAGCATCAACCCTCTGGTTCAATCTCCACATTGCTAACAGACTGATCTTTCTAAACTGCTCATCTAATCAAATGTTACCAAAAATCTGCCCCCCCACCCCACCAAAAAACAAAAAGTCACATATTCATTCAACAAGTGTCTTAAAGTACTTGCTATAGATACCCGAATCCTCAATCAGAAGGCCAAATTCCATAGCAAGAAAACACCACTCTTCAGATCTGATTCTTGCTTATATGTGGGATTTCCCTAGTGTCTCAGAAGGTAAACAATCTCCCTGAAATGCAAGAGACCCAGGTTCGATTCCTGGGTCAAGAAGATCTCCTAGAGGGGGGAATGGCTACCCATTCTAGTATTCTTGCCTGGAGAATTTCCATGGACAGAAGAGCCTGATGGGCTACAGTCCATAGGGTTGCAAAGCAGCCTTATTTTTTCCTCATTCCTCATCTCTTTGTGGGAGCCTCTTACCCTGAACTATTGAAGGAGTCTTGACATCTCATGATGTCACACACTACTCTCTGAAATACCTTCCAACTTTTCTTCAATAATTTTGCTTTATATTAAAAACTAACATCAAACTCATCTCTTTCTTTCCCAGTTCCACCCCCCACAACCCACCATCTTAGGTATGTTGTTCTTCCTACAGTCTCCTATAGGAGAAGGTTTCTTGTTCTCAGACCACGTTTCACATTGTGTGGTTAACATGTGTGTGCAGTCGCTCAGTTGTGCCTGACTCTTTGTGACCCTATGGACTGTAGCTTGCCAGGCTCCTCTGTCCGTTGGATTTTCCAGGCAAGAATACTGGAGTGGTTTGCCATTTTCTCTTCCAGGGGATCTTCCCAACTTAGGGATTGAACCCGCATCTCTTGAGTGTCCTGCGTTGGCAAGCAGATTCTCTACCTCTGTGCCTCCCAGCAAGCCCATGGTTAGCATACATTTACCCATGTTTTTTTTCCCCTGGTTGTAAAGTTTTCAGACACAGGAAAAAATAACTTTTTAATCCTCAAGTTTGTTCCCTCACAGCAAATATTCCATAATCACCTTTTATCCTAAAGAAAATATGTTGTTCTCAAAAACATTTATCATCTTCCACCATACATATTTTAGTTTTTGTTCTTAGCATACTAACAATACTAGTTTTTTCTTCTATTTGCATCAGTATTGAATGGCCAGAAAAAAATTATAAATTAGCACAGAATTTTTAAAAATGCATTTGCATTTAATTATTCTTTTACCAGTATGCAGGCAACTATTTCACCCGGTAATCTTTTTTATAATAATGCCATTTTGTCCTTATATTTTCTTGCTTTCTACAAGTTTAAAGTTTTTCTAAAATATTAACACCTTTTATATATGTGCTGTATGTAAGATTAAAGGAAGAAGTAACTTCAAAATTGGAAGTAACTTCAAATACAGAAGTAACATTGCAATGAACTTCATCACCTGAGGAATTTGTGTACAGAGCAGAACGTGCTCAGGCTGGATTTATACATAAACAGATGTGTATGTGAACTGAAACCCTGATGTCTGATTTATTTCATGATTCCTTCTAATGCATAACTTGGATCCTCTGAGCAACTCTAATCAAAGCTGTCTTCTCCAAAGATTACTTTCTCTAGAACTTTGTTTTGTGTTTGTACTATTCTGCCAATTTACAACTACCACTATATGGGATTCCTTTGAATTAAAAAGCACTTTCAAAATATCACTTAATATAATGACCAAAACAACTCTATTATTAAGTAGCACAGATGTTATCATACGAAATTCATATATCCTAAACTTAATTTGACGAGCACATGGGGGTTGATGTCTTATGTTATTACAATAAACCCCTTTTCTGTTCTCTCTTTTGATCTCCTTGACACACAGGCAGGCGTCTCTCACAGTGCTCTCCAGCCCAGTTGCTAAAGTTCACATTTACATTTGTAATGGGAACATTTCTGAACCTCTGATGGCTCTTCACAGGTTGTTTATTGCACACTGGTGACACAACCATTATCTTTTCACTCTAATCTTCCTTGTCAATGTTACATCTGAAGTGCAGCATAGAGGATTAGTGGTGCCCTGACTTAATCAGTTTATAAAAATCTCCAGAGAAAGCCACCCTCCAGTTCATACATCACAGATGTTTTGTTTTCACTTGATTAGGCAATTGATTTGGCCCCCAGTGCCTCAAGAAAGGAAAGATGCTCTCACCATTTATTTGTATACGAAAGGATGGCAAGGGAATGGGACAGGTCATGCCTAGTACAGCTGGATACAGAATAAAGCATTCCAGGAAGCTGCCATGCGTTGACTTTACCAGCTGGAAAAGGGGATGGAATAAGGCCTTTGCAGACGTTTTATTCTTTTCATCCCATAACCTGCTGAAGTGTGGTTGAGTGCACTGTGATTCACAGCACAGCAGGATCTTCTCTACTATAATTCCTGTTTTATATCTAGCAGCTGTACGTTGGGAAGGTTACAAGGAAACCATTGGAAGAGAAGTAGAGTTCAAGTTGTTTGCACAGGTGAATGAACAGTGCAGTTGGGGCACAAGTTTTTTCTCCCCTTTGAGCTTATTACCAAATGAACCTGTTAAAGGTTCACTTACAGGAGTAGAGGTGGAACAATGTGTCTTGTGTCTAAGTGATGTCTGCAGCAGTTTAGTTCCAGAACTGTTACTAACTGTCCTCCTGTTCAAATTCGGTATTCTATTTGATGGAATCTCTGATGTAAGTATTCTGCTTGTGGCTGTCCACTATTATAAAGATTCCATGTATAGGAGGTACCTAAGGAGAATCCCAGGGACGGGGGAGCCTGGTGGGCTGCCGTCTATGGGGTGGCACAGAGTCGGACACGACTGAAGCGACTTAGCAGCAGCAGCAGCAAAACAGTCAAATTCACAGAGTCAGAGAGTACTTTGGTAGATAACAGGGGCTAGAGGTGGGAGTGTGGGGAGGGGGAAGAGGGAGTTAGTGTTTAACAGAGACAGAGTTTCAGTTTAGGAAGGTGAAAAATTTGGGAGATGGATGATGGTAAGAGTTGCACAACAATGTGAATGCATTTAATGCTACTGTACATTTAAGTATGGTCAGAATAGTATGTTTTATATTACATAATGTTTACCATAATAAAAAAAATTAAACAGTATTTAGAAAGTTTAGATGTTGAATTACCAGCTTCCCCGGTGGCTCAGAGGTTAATCTGCCTGCAATGCAGGAGACCTGGGTTCGATCCCTGGGTTCCTGGGTCGGGAAGATCCCCTGGAGAAAGAAATGGCAACCCACTCCAGTATTCTTGCCTGGAGAATCCCATGGATGGAGGACCTGGTGGGCTGCAATCCACAGGGTTGCAATGAGTCAGACACGACTGAGTGCCTTCACTTTCACTTTCACCATGCATTTATCAAGCATATTTCTTAGCCCAAATAGCTGAAGATTTAACTTTTAATATAACATTTTCTGCAAGTGCTATTCTCTCAGAAGTTATTGCAAGCAAAAAAATAATACTGCTATTTGACATTTATCTTTACAAATTTTATCTTATGGGGGTGTATTTTGACTTCTATTATCATCCGAGCTCAGTATATAATCCCAAGAATGAGAACTTATTTTTAGTGAACATAGTATACCAGAAATAATATATTGCATGTATATCTCTTAAAGTGATAGATTTTTGACATTTTAATTGTATTGAATTTAATTAAGCATTGCATGAATAAGATTTTTTGTCTTTTTATTATTTGAATATTTGCATGTTAAGGAATAGGGTCATTTGTCATTGTATGCGACTATCCATGATGAGGTAGAAAACACCCTTCTCAATAAACACTCTCATGATTTGTTATCCAGTCTCTCCTCATTCACATAGCACAGTTTATGACAACTAAACTAGAATCACAACAACAGCCATGAAAATCCCCAAAGGACAATCACCTCCAAGCCCATGCTTGTTACAAAGAAAGGGTATTTGGAGCAGAGTGTGAGGTTAAGTATGATCAACAGCACATTTCTCAATTATATGTTCCTGAAATACAAGAGCAAATACTAATTATTTCATGTAAAAATTTTAAAAAGTAATTTCACATAAAGTTTATATTGGTCTTTAACAGGAAATTTAGTATTTCCATACAGCTTCTTCTTTACTTACGTGAAACATGAGCATTTAACATGTATGTGAAAGCTGAGGTATTCTGAAAACGTGAATGAGTAAGATACATTTGTGTTATGACTAACAATGGGAGCATGGGTCACCATGGAGATGAATAATCCTTTTAATCCTTCTTAGAATACATTTTCAAAGCTAAAATGTAATCGCTGCATAATGAGAGTTATATATGCCCCCAGATAAAAGTACATGGACTAGTATGAATAATTTGAAGAAGCACCCTTTAAACTGTTCTTTACAGATAATTAGGTTCATGAGATTAAGAATGTTCTCTGAAGATTAGCCAATGTATTCTGAAGACCCTACTTCAGAATATTGTAACATGTGAAAAGCCCTTTCAGGCCATATGGTGATGGGACTGCTATGGTCTCCAGGGAGCCTTGTCAGACTTTGCTACATTCTGTCTTCAGGCCCTACAGTTGAAAGCTGATTCCAGAGAAGTTTAATTCCAGGAAGTCTCCTGGAAGACACTATCAGGATTACAAAGACACAATAACTGCCCTGATACATTTCTGGTATGAGTTTGTCTTCCCATTTGTGTTTATTATATCGTAAATAAACTTATTTGTCTCTTAACCTAAAATAATCAGTGACATTAATGCTAAGAACATATACTCCAAGTTGAATGAATTTCTTTTTTTTTTCCCAAGAATATATTTTTAAATTTTTTATTTAAACTTATTTATTTTAATTGGAGGTTAATTACTTTACAGTATTGTATTGGTTTTGCCATACGTCAACATGAATCCACCATGGGTGTACACGTGTTCACCATCCTGAGCCCCCCTCCCACCTCCCTCCCCATACCATCCCTCTGGGTCATCCCAGTGCACCAGTCCCAATCATCCTGTATCCTGCATCGAACCTAGACTGGCGATTCGTTTCTTATATGATATTATACATGTTTCAATGCCATTCTCCCAAATCATCCCACCCTCGCCCTCTCCCACAGAGTCCAAAAGACTGTTCTATACATCTGTGTCTCTTTTGCTGTCTCACATACAGGGTTATCATTACCATCTTTCTAAATTCCATATATATGCGTTAGTATGCTGTATTGGTGTTTTTCTTTATGGCTTACTTCACTCTGTATAATCGGCTCCAGTTTCATCCACCTCCTTAGAACTTATTAAAATGTCATCACAGCATTGTTTATAATAGCCAGGACATGGAAGCAACCTAGATGTCCATCAGCAGACGAATGGATAAGAAAGATGTGGTACATATACACAATGGAGTATTACTCAGCCATTAAAAACTGAATGAATTTCAATTTAGCCCTGTGGGTGACCCAGAGAAGAGACTTTAGAGTTGAGACTTGAAACTCAAGTCTCAAAAATCTCATATTTGCATCAATTTATACATCTTGTCCTTTCAGTTCAGTTCAGTAGCTCAGTCGTGTCCGAGTCTTTGCAACCCCATGAATCGCGGAACGCCAGGCCTCCCTGTCCATCACCAACTCCTGGAGTGCACTCAGACTCACGTCCATCGAGTCAGTGATACCATCCAGCCATCTCATCCTCTGTCGTCCCCTTCTCCTCCTGCCCCCAATCCCTCCCACCATCAGAGTCTTTTCTAATGAGTCAGCTCTTCACATGAGGTGGCCAAAGTACTGGAGTTTCAGCTTCGGCATCATTCCCTCCAAAGAAATCCCAGGGCTGATCTCCTTCAGAATGGACTGGTTGGATCTCCTTGCAGTCCAAGGGACTCTCAAGAGTCTTCTCCAACACCACACTTCAAAAGCATCAATTCTTCAGCGCTCAGCCTTCTTCACACTCCAACTCTCACATCCATACATGACCACAGGAAAAACCATAGCCTTGATTAGATGGACCTTTGTTGGTAAAGTAATGTCTCTGCTTTAGAATATGCTATCTAGGTTGGTCACAACTTTCCTTCCAAGGAGTAAGCGTCTTTTAATTTCATGGCTGCAGTCACCATCTGCAGTGATTTTGGAGCCCAAAAAAAATAAAGTCTGACACTGTTTCCACTGTTTCCCCATCTATTTCCAATGAAGTGGTGGGACCGGATGCAATGATCTTCGTTTTCTGAATGTTGAGCTTTAAGCCAACTTTTTCACTCTCCTCTTTCACTTTCATCAAGAGGCTTTTGAGTTCCTCTTCACTTTCTGCCATAAGGGTGGTGTCATCTGCATATCTGAGGTTATTGATATTTCTCCCGGCAATCTTGATTCCAGCTTGTGTTTCTTCCAGTCCAGCATTTCTCATGATGCACTCTGCATATAAGTTAAATAAACAGGGTGACAATATACAACCTTGATGTACTCCTTTTCCTATTTGGAACCAGTCTGTTGTTCCATGTCCAGTTCTAACTGTTGCTTCCTGACCTGCATACAGATTTCTCAAGAGGCAGATCAGGCGGTCTGGTATTCCCATCTCTTTCAGAATTTTCCACAGTTTATTGTGATCCACATAGTAAAAGGCCTTGGCATGGTCAATAAAGCAGAAATAGATGCTTTTCTGGAACTCTCTTGCCTTTTCCATGATCCAGCGGATGTTGGCAATTTGATCTCTGGTTCCTCTGCCTTTTCTAAAACCAGCTTGAACATCAGGAAGTTCATGGTTCACATATTGCTGAAGCCTGGCTTGGAGAATTTTGAGCATTACTTTACTAGCGTGTGAGATGAGTGCAATTGTGCGGTAGTTTGAGCATTCTTTGGCATTGCCTTTCTTTGGTATTGGAATGAAAACTTACCTTTTCCAGTCCTGTGGCCACTGCTGAGTTTTCCAAATTTGCTGGCACATTGAGTGCAGCACTTTCACAGCATCATCTTTCAGGATTTGGAATAGCTCAACTGGAATTCCATCACCTCCACTAGCTTTGTTCGTAGTGATGCTTTCTAAGGCCCACTTGACTTCACATTCCAGGATGTCTGGCTCTATGATCACACCATTGTGATTATCTGGGTGTTGAAGATCTTTTTTGTACAGTTCTTCTGTGTTTTCTAGCCATCTCTTCTTAATATCTTCTGCTTCTGTTAGGTCCATACCATTTCTGTCCTTTATCGAGCCCATCTTTGCATGCAATGTTCCCTTGGTATCTCTAATTTTCTTGAAGAGATCTCTAGTCTTTCCCATTCTGTTGTTTTCCTCTATTTCTTTCCTCTATTTCTCTGACAGAATGTGGTCCACTGGAGAAGGGAATGGCAAACCACTTCAGTATTCTTGCCTTGAGAACCCCATGAACAGTATGAAAAGGCAAAATGATAGGATACTGAAAGAGGAACTCCTCAGGTCAGTAGGTGCCCAATATGCTACTGGAGATCAGTGGAGAAATAACTCCAGAAAGAATGAAGGGATGGAGCCAAAGCAAAAACAATACCCAGCTGTGGATGTGACTGGTGATAGAAGCAAGGTCCGATGCTGTAAAGAGCAATATTGCATAGGAACATGGAATGTCAGGTCCATGAATCAAGGCAAATTGGAAGTGGTCAAACAAGAGATGGCAAGACTGAATGTCGACATTCTAGGAATCAGTGAACTGAAATGGACTGGAATGGGAGAATTTAACTCATATGACCATTATATCTACTACTGCGGGCAGGAATCCCTCAGAAGAAATGGTGTAGCTATCATGGTCAACAAAAGAGTCCGAAATGCAGTACTTGGATGCAATCTCAAAAACGACAGAATGATCTCTGTTCATTTCCAAGCACACCATTCAATATCACAGTAATCCAAGTCTATGCCCCAACCAGTAATGCTGAAGAAGCTGAAGTTGAACGGTTCTATGAAGACCTACAAGACCTTTTAGAACTAACACCCAAAAATGATGTCTTTTTCATTAGGGGACTGGAATGCAAAAGTAGGAAGTCAAGAAACACCTGGAGTAACAGGCAAATTTGACCTGGGAATACGGAATGAAGCAGGGCAAAGACTAATAGAGTTTTGCCAAGAAAATGCACTGGTCATAGCAAACACCCTCTTCCAACAACACAAGAGAAGACTCTACACATGGACATCACCAGATGGTCAACACCGAAATCACATTGATTATATTCTTTGCAGCCAAAGATGGAAAAGCTCTATACAGTCAACAAAAACAAGACCAGGAGCCGACTGTGGCTCAGATCATGAACTCCTTATTGCCAAATTCAGACTTCAATTGAAGAAAGTAGGGAAAACCACTAGACCATTCAGGTATGACCTCAATCAAATCCCTTATGATTATACAGTGGAAGTGAGAAATAGATTTAAGGGCCTAGATCTGATAGATAGAGTGCCTGATGAACTATGGAATGAGGTTCATGACACTGTACAGGAGACAGGGATCAAGACCATCCCCATGGAAAAGAAATGCAAAAAAGCGAAATGGCTGTCTGGGGAGGCCTTACAAATAGCTGTGAAAAGAAGAGAAGAGAAAAGCAAAGGAGAAAAGGAAAGATATAAGCATCTGAATGCAGAGGTCCAAAGAATAACAAGAAGAGATAAGAAAGCCTTCCTCAGCGATCAATGCAAAGAAATAGAGGAAAACAACAGAATGGGAAAGACTAGAGATCTCTCTTGTCCTTTAGATATTTTAAATAAAGAAGCTAAGTTATATAGCTGTGCATGAGGAATCATCCAGTAAGTGACCATTCTTATTATTATGATCATTAATGCTCTTTTGATGATGAATTTGCATCTAAAAAAGAAGCAAAGTCTTATCACTACAAATGCTTAGATTTCTGGGATTTCAAAAAGGATAAATATTAACAATAATAGGCCTGACACAGAATTGCCAACTTTTATTACATCAAGTGTTAATATGTTTAAAGTGCCTCTTACTATTATTTTAATTTAAAAAATCCTCTAATTTGAATTTAACACTAAATTTGGGGTAGACATCCTCTAAAGAATAGGCCTTTAAAATTAGTAATCTTAATAAAAGTGAACCTTAGAAGTGGCTTCATATATTTTAAAGGCAGTTGAAATCCACAGCCACTCACTCTTTTCTGTTAGTGTTTCTGGATTTGCCCATTGACTGTCTTAATATATAAAAATTATGCAAATCAAGAAATATTTGCTATGTAATATTGACCATATTGGAGAAGGCAATGGCACCCCACTCCAGTACGCTTGCCTGGAAAATCCCATGGATAGAGAAGCCTGGTAGGCTGCAGTCCATGGGGTCGTTAAGAGTCGGACACGACTGAGAGACTTTCCTTTCACTTTTCACTTTCATGCATTGGAGAAGGAAATGGCAACCCACTCCAGTGTTCCTGCCTGGAGAATCCCAGGGACAGGGGAGCCTAGTGGGCTTCCATCTATGGGGTCGCACAGAGTCAGACACGACTGAAGTGACTTAGCAGCAGCAGCACTGACCATATTTAAATCATGAAAACTGAAAATTTGCTATTATTAAATATGTCATGGGATATTTTGTGGTCAATTTTTAACAGAGTACCTTTAAGATCATATTCTTACAAAGATAATCAAAGCACTGACTACTTAGTGACTTAGTTCAAAGATGTGTTTTTAACCAAAAGAACAGCTATTATGATTATTTGCAAATATGTCTCTATTATCAGTCCATTTATCCATCTGTCCGTTCATCCATATATTTTATCCATATATTTATTGACTCAGTAAAAAAATATTTCATCAGTAGGCTTTACAAAATAGTGTATCTTATTCTGTAAATTGCATAAATACAACAGCATGTTGGTTTACATTGTCATTTGCACATAAATGTGGATGGGTGTGGCGATGGAGATGCCACAATCTAAACACAATGTTACAAGAGTTTAAAATTTGAAAGTCAAAATTTACATTCAAACTTTGTTTCACAACTCTGTATTTTACTATTCTAGGTTCCTTCTGAATTGCAGAACTTCTAGAAAGTAAGGGAGATTGGAGATCCTGATTGAGGACTTGGCATGACTAGAGCAGCAGAGGAGAGAGTGTGGCTGGCAGCATGGGATGGAAGTTATCCCACTGTACAGGAGTCATCTATGTTTCAATATTCTAGCAAATCAAATGCCATAGGAGCTTATGTAGAGTTCCCTGGGAAACAGAATTTGGAACAGAGATTAGCATGAAAAAAAATTTATCAGTGAGTGCCCACAGGAGCAATACCTATGAGAAAGTGAAGAAAATAGGATTGAACAAAGGGATGAGATGAACTGCAAAGCAATTGCAGCAGAAGTGTTGGCAGAACTCACACATTCTGAAGTCGAGATGGCTCTTTGGAACTCCCCACAACTGAGGAAAGAGGGGCCAAGTTTTATAGCCCACAATGACCATTTATTGGATACAGGCTGATCTAGAAAAGGAATGTCGCGTGGAAGGAGGCTCTCTTCAACTGAGGGCAATTCTCAGAAAAGGATTCTGGTGAGACCCTACTGATAATACTCATCAGTTCTGATGAATCCTCAGTACAGAAGGAGGGATTTTAATAGCAAAGCACAATGTTTATTGCATTGCTCTAGTGTGTAGCTGCCAAATATCAGATCTATTCATTCCTTGTTGTTGTTGTTGTTTTCTCTCTAGTGCACTTACATCATCTAACATAGGATGTATTTTATTTATGTGTTTTGTTTATTATGTCTTCTTGTTTATACAGGATTGCCCCAAAAGAAGAATGTGAGCCAACCACTTTCTTAAGGAGTGCAACCCCAGTGAACAAGGGTTAGGTTAAAGGGAAATAGGACTGAGAAGTGAGAGGCCAATAGTAGGTGGATTAGCAGACCAGCAAACAACAATAGGATCAAGCAAAACTGCTTGATCTCTTGAGACCATCTTGCAGCCCATGTAAACAGCTGCTTCTCAGATCAGCCCATGTTGGGAAAGGAGAGAGAAGACTTTGCCTGCTGGTTTCTTCTCCCATTGATCAAAGTTTCATCCCATAGATCACTGATACCTCTCTACTCCTGAGCTGAAGATACATGTGTATGTACATATAGACTGCACTTGAACCAGGAATGCCAGTTCTTGCATTTTATCCAAAGATATTCTCAAATGCAAGCAAAAAGACAAAAGTAATGTAGAGGAACCTGGCAGACTACAGTCCAGGGGGCCGCAAAGAGTCAGGTACAACTGAGCAACTGAGTGCACAATGTAGATACAAGGTTATTTACTTCAACTTTTTTTTACAACTGCAAAATACCTAGAAATGACCCAATGGTCTAATAGCTGGCCATATTGAGTAGATTGAACAAATCATAGTAAGGTTATATTGGACTATTATATGTCCATTAAAAAGAGTGATACTATCTTTATAAGTAAAACTAATGTTTTGCATGATCACTGTCAATCACCAACTGAAGAAATATTTTGGTGGATTTTTTTCCTCTATCAAATGATGCCTAAGTAGATGACTTCATGGTCACTCACAAGTCAGTTGATGGCCATACATTTAAATTTTTTTAATTTTCTCATCATCTAGAAGGAACAATATCCTAGCTTTTTCAAAAATTATAAATCTCTTTGTTAATTATTCAAAGCATCAAAGATAATCATGGAAAACACATTAAATAATTTGAAGATAGTACATTAAAAAACCCCCCCTGAGTACATGTTCTTTTTAAGCTTACTCTAGCTGACTAATCAAAACTTAAAGACTTTTTGTTTGGTTTTTGTTCTTTATTTTCTTTTTTGTGTTTGGAGACATAAAGCTGGGTGAGTAAACATTGGGTTTCTCACATACTATATAAATTTAGAAAATAATGATAGGTTAATCTTCATGGTTCTGTAATTTAATATGTTCAAAATACCTGGAGAATTCTCATTGTTATTTTGTAGGCCTTGGAATAGTCACATTCTGTGAGAGGAGGATCATATCAGCATTAAGAACCTGGCCTCTAGAATTTCTGGAATGAGTGCCAGTTGAACCATTATTAAATTTCATAATTTATTATGAAATTAGTTGTGATTTTCAACAAGTTAATTCCTCTACATCTAGTTCCTTCACCTCTGACATGAGGGTGATAACAGCACCTATCATAGAAGGTCGTAGGCAGCACTTGACTCTTTCTCTTGGAAACTTCATTCTCATCACAGTAATGTGATAGAAAAAGTCATTACTTCCAAAGTCTGTTTTTCTCTAGAAACAGAACTCTGATTTTCATCTAAACAGTAAATAAAAACTCATTTGTCTTCTTCCTTACATCAAGACATGAATAAGTTTTGGTCCATAATATGTACAGCAATGTGTCATTTGGCCACTTCTATGAACATTTTTATGAAATTACTGGTGCATGCTTTTTTGTATTTAAAAAAAAAAATTTTTGTCCCTTGTTCTATTCTATGGCTTAAAACTGGAAGTGGTGGCTTAAGCAGTATCCACTGTCTTTTACTAGAAATTGTGAGTTGAAAGAAACAAAGGGCTCTTGGACAAGAATTACCATGATAAGAGTAGACCAGCTAGTCAACAAGAGAGAGAAACATTATTTAAGGCATCTCTGATACCTTTAGTAAAGATGATCTTAATTGAGGAAATGGATCAATACCTTGAAAATGTAAAAATTATTCTAATACAAAAGCAAAAGGAAGAAAAAGAATACAAGATAACATAAACAAGTTTATGAATCAATGAAACTAAACAAAAACAGGACCCAAAATCTAGGGGGAAACAAAGCTGAGATGAAAATGCAATGGAGGATCTTATCTCTAGCAATATAGTAAGTGAAATATTCAGAAAAGCTGTGTTCTAAAACACAAAGGAGTATTTTAAATTATTTTAAAACACTTTTTAATGTATTAATGAAAGCAAAATAAATTGAGTAAAGGACAAAATGACAAACTGAAGCTGTTACAAATTTGGGGAACCAAGGACTTTGAGTTTTAAATGCCTTTAGGAGGATGAGATAAGGCCTTCATCCTTGATAAGGTGGAAAAGAGGCCATTGCAAAATGAAGCTTCAAAGAGCTAAATGCTCAGTGGAAAAATATGCAAAAAATCTATAGGGATTCCACTGGGAAATAAGTAGCTTTTAAAAAGAAAAAAGAATGCATCTGTTTAATAGTAGTACATATTAATATCAGAACCTTTATAGAAGCAATATATTTTTGATACAAAAAGATAAATACAACATTTATGAAGTACAGAATTTCCTTCAGTTTTTGTTTTTTATGTTATGTTAAATTCTTTATTTTTAAAGCTTTTATAATATGATTTAATTTTTATAGCATTCTTTTTGCTGTCTGTATATCAAATTTTGTTTCCTGTTGATCTTCCTTTTTGTACATATGTATATATGTGAGGATAATATTAATTTATTGTTACTGGCATCAGGTCCCACCACTTCATGGGAAATAGATGGGGAAACAGTGGAAACAGTGTCAGACTTTATTTTTCTGGGCTCCAAAATCACTGCAGATGGTGACTGCAGCCATGAAATTAAACGATGTTTACTCCTTGGAAGGAAAGTTATGACCAACCTAGATAGCATACTCAAAAGCAGAGACATTACTTTGCCAACAAAGGTTCATCTAGTCAAGGCTATGGTTTTTCCTGTGGTCATGTATGGATGTGAGATGTATGGATGTGAGAGTTGGACTGTGAAGAAGGCTGAGCGCCAAAGAATTGATGCTTTTGAACTGTGGTGTTGGAGAAGGCTCTTGAGAGTCCCTTGGACTGCAAGGAGATCCAACCAGTCCATTCTAAAGGAGATCAGCCCTGGGATTTCTTTGGAAAGAATGATGCTAAAGCTGAAGCTCCAGTGCTTTGGCCACCTCATGGGAAGAGTTGACTCATTGGAAAAGACTCTGATGCTGGGAGGGATTGGGGGCAGGAGGAGAAGGGGACGACAGAGGATGAGATGGCTGGATGGCCTCACTGACTCGATGGACGTGAGTCTGAGTGCACTCCGGGAGTTGGTGATGGACAGGGAGGCCTGGCGTGCTGCGATTCATGGGGTCGCAAAGAGTCGGACACAACTGAGCGACTGATCTGATCTGATCTCATTATTTATAAATGACAATTATTCTATTACATTAATAATATGCATATTTGTAAGGGGATCTAATATTAAAACTGGTTATTGCTGGGTGATCAGTGAATTAGTTTGATAATTATATTCTTTTATTTTTCTGTATTATTAGATTTTTAGAAGAAGCATGTCCTTAATAAAACAAAACAAAAATCAAGCTTGAAAATAGTTGCTAAATTAAAAAAGAAAACAGAAAGAAGACAGCTTAAATTTATACATAGTTGAACACAGAAAACAAACTTGAATTCAGTATAGCAATATCATGCATGGTACTGTGCAAAGAGATTAAGAAGTAGGGTACGCATAGCTGAGAAAACAAGAACTACTATAGCAACAGTCACAGGAGCAAGAGATCTAGGGATCATTTTGTGTTAGGACACTGAAGCTCCTGGAATATAATAACAAGACGTTAAGCACATACAGAAAATATCTCCAAGGCCTTGCAATGTGCTAGGAAAATGGAGCCAAGCAAAATCTAGCTTTGCTGGAGAAGGACTGCCCCCTCTCCTAGATTGGAGATGCTGGTGAAGGAATAGGTATGTATATGTATTATCTTTAACCCTCAGTCACTCCAACAAGCTGGTTAGGGTATTGATGCTCTGGTTAGGTAAATTTTCAACATTAATGTCTTATAAATGCCCTGGCCAATAATGATTTAAAAATTGACAGTTAATTATAGGTCCAACCCTAGAGATACTATGTTAGATTATGTTTTCATTGACTCCAACTTATGTATAGACAGGGAATATTATAGTAACATGTCAAATACTTTTGTTTTTGTTTTAACACTATAATGTGGAATTTTAAAAAGAAATCTTTGGAAGAATGTAATACTTGGTCAAACTCTTCAAACCCCATTTTTAAGCTCTAGAGGCCTTGATGAAAGTGGTTGTCATTTTCAAGTGAATGGAAGATTAGATTGAAAACTCAAGCTGTTAAACAGGAATAATTTCATTTATTGATTCATAGAATTTCATTATAATACAAATATTTACTAATGTAAAACTTACTATAACACTGCTAACTCAGACATCAGTCGTTGAATTTAGTTATTAAAGTACTTCACCATAAGATAATCACACCTCACGAAAACAAACAAAAACCAAGATCTCAGCAGATTTGGATAAGGACTGTCTTCATTATATAATTTTTTAATCTTAAGACTTTTTTCCTTTTTACAATCTGTCTGGTTGTAGCAGCCAATTTTTCCATTGAAATAAGCTTGAAGTGGGAAATAACAGACCTGCTGCTCTGGTACCTCTGTAAGTAGGCTTAGAACGGCAGCAACCTGGCACTTAATTTTTGCACTCTGTAACTCATAAATTAATAAGATGCTCGAACACACTCAGAAGAAATTATGGGAGTAGAACATGGAATTAAATGTATTAAATAAACAAACAAATAAGCCAGATACAAGTTTCCTTCAACCCCACCTCACCCCAATACTTTTCACAGAAGAGCATGTGGCCAATATCATCAGGTATGAAATTAAAGCTTTTGTTCATTGAATATGGTGGATACATGCTCTGGGGAAGTGTATCACTATTATGAACCAAGAATCACTCACCCCTAACTACTCATAAGTAGAGAGTAACCTAATTCAGTTTGAGAGATGTGTTTGTTCAGGAGGAGGGGGTGGTTACAGTAAAAGAGGATGATAAGATGTTTTATTTATGTTTTTAGATCCAATGACACAAGCTCTAATAACCATATATGGTAAAAAAAAATGACAGTATGAACTACAGTCTTATGTGGGGACTATTTTCAAATGAACCTGAAAGAGATAAAGGAATATTCCATTTATACTGCTTTTAAAATTAAAAAAAAAGAAAGTACTGTAAAATGCAAATAGGAAAAGAAGTACGTCAAGGCTGTATATTGTCATCCTGCTTATTTAACTTATATGCAGAGTACATCATGAGAAATGCTGGGCTGGAAGAAACACAAGTTGGAATCAGGATTGCCGGGAGAAATATCAATAACCTCAGATATGCAGATGACACCACCCTTATGGCAGAAAGTGAAGAGGAACTAAAAAGTCTCTTGATGAAAGTGAAAGTGGAGAGTGAAAAAGTTGGCTTAAAGCTCAACATTCAGAAAATGAAGATCATGGCATCCGGTCCCATCACTTCATGGAAAATAGATGGGGAAACAGTGGAAACAGTGTCACACTTTATTTTTTGGGGCTCCAAAATCACTGCAGATGGTGACTGCAGCTATGAAATTAAAAGAAGCTTACTCCCTGGAGGGAAAGTTATGTCAAACCTAGATATATTCAAAAGCAGAGACATTACTTTGCCAACAAAGGTCCGTCTAGTCAAGGCTATGGTTTTTCTTGTGGTCATGTATGGATGTGAGAGTTGGACTGTGAAGAAGGCTGAGCGCCGAAGAATTGATACTTTTGAAGTGTGGTGTTGGAGAAGACTCTTGAGAGTCCCTTGGACTGCAAGGAGATCCAACCAGTCCATTCTGAAGGAGATCAGCCCTGGGATTTCTTTGGAAGGAATGATGCTAAAGCTGAAACTCCAATACTTTGGCCACCTCATGTGAAGAGCTGACTCATTGGAAAAGGCTCTGATGTTGGGAGGGATTGGGGGCAGGAGGAGAAGGGGACGACAGAGGATGAGATGGCTGGATGGTATCACTGACTCGATGGACGTGAGTCTGAAGTGCACTCTGGGAGTTGGTGCTGGACAGGGAGGCCTGGCGTGCTGCGATTCATGGGGTCGCAAAGAGTTGGACACGACTGAACGACTGAACTGAACTGAACTGAACTGATGGTAAAATGCACAAATGTCAGGATGTTATTTTTATAGACTTGAGACACTCTTCACTAACATGAAGAACGAACGGCGATCAGATGCTGGCTAGGGAAAGTATGACTTCTTCCTTCAGCATATTTAGAATAAGTGTCCTATGGTCATTTAAGTAAACTAATCCAGTGAGCTTTAGAAAGAAATCTAGTCTGGAAACACAGATGTGTGAGTCATCAGCACTGGGCACAATTTGGGCCTAGACAATTTTTTTTTTTTTTTTAAAGAGTAAAACCAAATTTAATGCTTTTAGACAATTTTCAGAATAGCAATTTTGTTTAGCAAAAGTGGACTTTTTAAGCTTGTTTTCATGGTCCAATTATACAGGCAATAATTCCACAAAGATGCAGTATTTTTTTCAGATGTCGTTAAATGAAGATATTCTTGTTTTCTTGGTAGTTTTTATTTATTATTATTTTTAAGCTATTGATAACATGGCATGGCAGAAAGATTACATCAGGAATGTGATATAATACAAGTGTTTTCATTGAAGCTTTAGACCTTACTATTCCCTGGGCCTAGACAATTTAATGCTGTTGCCATCATGCTTATACTAAGCTAGATGGTCACACTTTGGAGACTTTTTATTTTGAACTACTTACTGTTCATGTTTGATTCTTATCACCATATTAATTTGAACTTTCTTTTTCTATGAATTCATAGGGTCACTTCAAACACGAAGTAAACATTATTAATTTGCTTGAGGGAATTGGAGCATTTGGCTCAGTAGAGCATGCAAAAGTGACCTGCTGATTCTTCCACATGAATGTCTCTTTACCACTTCAGACCCAACGTGCTCTAATCTAAGCATTTAATTTTCTCTGAACATGGGTTTCTCTCCTGGCCACCCTATCTTGTTTTCTATATTATTACACCATCCTCCATCTCACCCACACTTGAAACCTTTGCATTTTAAACCATATAAACCTAGTCTTATCAATAACTACAATTGAAAAGTATAAAGGAAGATGTATTTGATTCTTTAACCCTACCAAAATGTTCTATAAAATGAATTAGTATTCCTAATAGTAATAATCATTGTTCTCTGAATTTAAAACTTTAAATTCTTACTAATTGCAAAAAGTTCATAATGTGTGTATGAAGTGCTCAACTTCATGCAATAAAATGGCAGCTAAAGAATATTTAAAAGTTAAACAAGGAATACTGGAGCCTCAAAACTGTGGTTATTATGGATCAATTTACTTCATGTATCCATTCTCATGCAAAGAAAAATTGATCACTAAATTAAAAAGAATAGCATTGTCATTTTCAATTAAAATGCATTCATTATCTTGGACCCTGCAGCATGTCTGTAAGACATGATATTTTTTCTTCTCTCAGTGTATGCATAATCCAAATATATTTTGTCTGGTTTAGCCTTCTTAAGTAAGATAATATTTCTTACTTAACTACTTGAAGACCATTTGGGGATCTGAAACCTCATTATGATAAATTAGCATAAGTGGCTTATGGCTTAGGTAAGGCAAACATAGAAATCTATGTGTATACACATACATGTATAAATTCATACACATGCATACACACACACACATACACATTGAATGATAAGAAGCCAAATAAAATATTCCACTTCAAACTACATCTCCTAGAAAGAAACTCTCCTGGAACCTAGTGTTTCAGGCTTCATAATGGCGTCACGGCTCAGGTACTGATTATAAGGATATGATAATTCAGGAAATTAAGGAACACATGCAGGCTAGTCTCTCAGCAGGTATTCCCTCCAACAGAAAAACTAGCACAGCTGGTCTGCTCAGCCCAAGTGGAGGCACAGCACCCAGTCCCACTTCAAAATCACTCCTCAGCATATCAGAGATTTCACATTTCAATCTTAGCAAAATAGACTTTGGGTAAAAAAAAATGTTGCTTTTGAGGTACTGTTTCAACTCTATGCTGGAACATACAAGGGTTTACATGGAATATATTACATTATATCACTTCATTATATTAATTTGATATTTTCAAGTCACATAGGTCCAGACCTTGTCACATAATTTCTTTCATTACATGAATTGTCTCTTGTGAAAAATGGACATAATAAAAATTATTTTCTTACTAATATCTGCTAAAAATCATTAGATGTGTTAATGACTGATAGGCTATTTCTATAGTTTTCTGTGTTTTGTTAGCTTCAAAAATAATTTTATCTGTCATTTTAGGCTATGTTCTTAAACATGTTGACAAAAAACAACTCCCATTAGAAAATTAAACCAATTAGATACCTTTAAGGCAATACTTAATTGTGAAATTCTATAACTCAAGGATTATTTGACTAAAATAATTCATCCATTTATACCATAATCTTCAAATTTCTTTCCATCAAACTGAGATAGGTCCTACCCATAGTTATAATATAAAACTCACCTGGCTGAGATTTCACAACCAGACTTCTATAGAGGAACTACTTAATGGCAAAATGCCAAGAGGAATGAGGAAATAAGAAAACTTTGGTTCAGCTATGTACAACCTAATCCTTAAACCAACGTCCGCTGGATCATGGAAAAAGCAAGAGTTCCAGAAAAAAACATCTATTTCTGCTTTATTGACTATGTCAAAGCCTTTGACTATGTAGATCACAATAAACTGTGGAAAATTCTGAAAGAGATGGGAATACCAGACCACCTGACCTGCCTCTTGAGAACCTATATGCAGGTCAGAAAGCAACAGTTAGAACTGGACATGGAAAAATAGACTGATTCCAAATAGGAAAAGGAGTCCATCAAGGCTGTATATTGTCACCCTGCTTATTTAACTTATATGCAGAGTACATCATGAGAAACGCTGGGCTGGAAGAAGCACAAGCTGGAATCAAGATTGCCGGGAGAAATATCAATAACCTCAGATATGCAGAATGCACCATCCTTATGGCAGAAAGTGAAGAGGAATTAAAAAGCCTCTTGATGAAAGTGAAAGAGGAGAGTGAAAAAGTTGGCTTAAAGCTCAACATTCAGAAAACTAAGATCATGGCATCTGGTCCCATCACTTCATGGGAAATAGATGGGGAAACAGTAGAAACAGTGTCACACTTTATTTTTTGGGCTCCAAAATCACTGCAGATGGTGACTGCAGCCATGAAATTAAAAGACGCTTACTCCTTGGAAGGAACGTTATGACCAACCTAGATAGCATATTCAAAAGCAGAGACATTACTTTGCCAACAAAGGTCCGTCTAGCCAAGGCTATGGTTTTTCCTGCAGTCATGTATGGATGTGAGAGTTGGACTGTGAAGAAAGCTGAGCGCCGAAGAATTGATGCTTTTGAATTGTGGTGTTGGAGAAGACTCTTGAGAGTCCCTTGGACTGCAAGGAGATTCAACCAGTCCATCCTAAAGGACATCAGCCCTGGGATTTCTTTGGAAGGAATGATGCTAAAGCTGAAACTCCAATACTTTGGCCACCTCATGGGAAGAGTTGACTCATTGGAAAAGACTCTGATGCTGGGAGGGATTGGGAGCAGGAGGAGAAGGGGATGACAGAGGATGAGATGGCTGGATGGCATCACCGACTCGATGGATGTGAGTTTAAGTGAACTCCAGGAGTTGGTGATGGACAGGGAGACCTGGCCTGCTGCGATTCATGGGGTCACAAAGAGCTGGACACGACTGAGCGACTGACCTAAACTGAACTGAATCCTTAAATAATTCAGAGCTGACTATAAAGAGCAGAAATCCACATTGGCAATGCTCCAGTATTTTATAAATAAATATGTGAATTTTTTTTTAAATTTTGGAATCAAAGCATACAAAGTTGTTGCCATTCCTGCATTTTGACAACTTAAATTCTGGGAATATACATATATATATATATATTTTTTTTTTTTTCCTCTTACTACTGTTCAGAATTATCACAAGTGAGGCTGAGATAATTATGGTGAAAGACAACTTAGTTTTAAATCTGTTTCCTTCTTCTTGGTGTGACATTGTACACTTTAACCTTTTCTCATCTCTCATGTTATTTCTTTCTGTGAAATGGACATGGTAATTCCACAAAATATTTCAAAAAAATTAAATAGAACAGCATGTAGGGAGCTTGGCACAATGTCTAAAATCGGATAACAGTGATTAACACTGAGCACATGATATGCCATTTGGGTTTACCAATTGTAGTAGACGCATGTGATGAATCCCATCATATGACCTACCCCCATTTCAGTTCCATGTACAGCATCAGGAGCCATTCGAACCGCCAGTGGTGTTTCTGCTTTGAGCATCAAAGTGAAAGTGTTAATTGCTCAGTTGTGTCTGACTCCTTGCAACCCCACGGACTATAGCCCGCCAGGGTCCTCTGTCCATGGGATTATCCAGGTAAGAATACTGGATTGGGCTGCCATTCCCTTCTCCAGGAGATCTTCCCAACCCATGGATAGAACCTGGGTCTCCTGAATTGCAGGCAGATTCTTTATCATCTGAGCCACCAGGGAAGCCAGAAAGCTTTTTAAAGCCAGGGGAGACAGATCAGTCACGTGTAGGCACAGCCCAGAACTGAGGGAAGTTTCGTCCCTGTTTCAACTTTCAACCAGTGTGGAACAGGAGTTGGTGGATTAATTCCTCAGCCTCCTTCTTCCTTGGTGGGGCAATTATATGGTGCCCTTAGGAGGTCCCCATGGTGTTGAATCCCAGCTGGCCACGTCATTAACCAGTCCACTAATCCACCCTCTCCTGGATTTTTTCCCTTCCTTTTCTATTTTCTTCACCCCTCACTTTGTTTTGTTTCCTGAGATTACTTCTCAAAGAAGCAACTGCTCCCAAGTCCTTATTTTAGCCTCTGCTTTCCAAGGAACTCAGCCTCAGACAAGCACTTGGTATGTGCCACTCACTGTGCTAAGTACTTTTGTGATTGACTCATTTAATCCTCACAATAAACCTATAATGTAGCTACTGTCATGAGTCTCATTTTACAAATAAGGAAGCAAGTTTAATTATTTAAGTGGTCACAGCTAGTAAGTGATAGAGCTAGGATTCAAATCCAGTATATCTAGTTAGACAGTCTACAATTTTAAGTCACTACACCTCCTTCACAAGGTGCTCAGTATATGTCAGAATAATGTTGGTAGCCTTTAAATAATGAAGATTTCTGAGTTCCAAACAAGACCTACTGAATCAGAATCTATGGCAGCAAAGGCTGGATACTAGCATTTTTATAAAGCTCCTTGGATGATTCATATGGACACAAAAGGTACAGAGATATACTAAAGTAAGTTGTTCTTTTGAAGGCAGAAGTGAAGATTCTTCATATCAACTAGAGATGACCACCAGCAAATTTGTCTAGTGTGATAATTTAATACATACCTGCATTAGATATTTACATAAAGAACCTACACATTACCCCAAACTAAAGTCATACCTTGGTAAAAAGAAAAGATGGTAGCCTCATAATTAAAGGCAATAAATCAGTGATTGTGTGGGACAGAAAGGAATGACTGTTACTCACAGGCATCCTAACCACAACTTGAAGTCACCATGGACTACAACAGAGAGAAGGTGAGGAGAAACACTTTAAAAAGCAGACACAATAACTTGAGTAACATGATACTGTACAGCACCTGAAAAATGCCCTGATGTAGATTCCATCATTTCCTGATGGTGGTGAATAAATGTGGTTTAGCTGTAATTAGGTTCTGTAACAACTATGGCTCTCTGAATTTTTAGCTACTGGAATTGCTTTAGGGATTACTTTATACTGTCTGGATTTGCCACCCTCCTTTTAAGCTAGGAAACAGAAATTCAATTTCGCATGGCTACAGTGAGTGCAAAGCAGGTTACAGGGACATTATAAACCTAACAAGGGTCCTCCTCTTCCTTGCTGAAGTTTCTATAAATTGAGACTGTTTTTGCTAAGCCCTAGGCAAACACTATCTCATTTAATCCTGACAATATTCCTGTGATGTCTGTAATTCTATCTAGATCATATGGAGGGGGCAATTTTAAGTAACTTCCCAAGTTTACAAAGGAAGTATTCAGTGGTGGAGCCTTTAGCTGTTACTGTGTCTCTTCAGCAGAATTGGACATTAATCTTTCTAGAGGCATTCTCTTCCTTCGGCTGCTGTGTTTATACCTTTTCTGGTTTTCTCTGACTTGCTGGCATCTGCTTTTCAGTCTGTTTTGAACACTACCTAAAAATTAAGTATCAGAGATCCTTGGAACTCCTTACAAGCTTCATGTCTCACCCTACAGTCTCTCCCCAGGCAATCTTAGCTATGCTATAAAAATTGATTACTATCTATAGAATGTTGATATATGACATTTATATTTTTTAATATGATCTGTTCTCCAATTTCCAGACTTACATATTCAGATGCCTACCCTACATCTTCTTTTGGGCATCTCAATGACAGCTCAAACTCCATTTGTGCAAACCACATTATTATATTTAACAATTATATATGATATATATATCATATATAATTATTTCAGGCCCATGACTATATCTCTAGTCCAAGCTATCTTTATTTCCCTTGTGCATGCATGCATGCTCAGTCGCTTTCGTTGTGTCCAGCTCTTTGTGACCCCATGGACTGTAGCCCACCAAACTTCTCTGGCCATGGATTCTCCAGGCGGGAATGCTGGAGTGGATTGCCATGCCCTCCTCCAGAGCATCTTCCCAATCCAGGGATCAAACCTGTGTCTCTTATGTCTCTTGCATTGGCAGATGAGCTCTTTATCACTAGTGCCACCTGGGAAGCCATTTCCCTTGTAACAATTGCCAATTCTGCCTAACTGGTCTATACCTCAACCCTGTCCTGTTCATTCTTTACATTATAGCCACAATGATCTGATCAAAAAATAAACTTCTGCCACTGGTAACAAGATTTTCCAAGATGCTGAAAACTTATTAAAGATGAAAACAAATTAAGTAAAATCTTCCCAGTTTTTTCAAATACATAATTTTATTCCTGAAAATTTTAATATATATGAAAGCATACAAAATCTGCTTTATACTTGTAGATAGATTCTAGACTTATTAAATACATATATGTGTGTGTATGTAATGTATAAGAATGGTGTGTGTGCATATAAAATCAACTGAATACTTAGCAGGATATACAATAGTTGTGAGAGATTCAGGACAATCCTTCTTTGTGAAGGTTTATGTCCTAGGCTGGCATCTCCCCTAAACATACAATGAGAAAAAAACATTTGTTTAAGGAAGGGAAAAAGAGAATATAGGGTAGGGTAATCTGTGGAGTGTTGCTGTGGGTAAGTAGGGCCCAGCCCACGGGATTGCCTCTGAGAAACCAGGTGGAATGTGCCTCAAAAGTATCTTTTACCCTAGAACAGTAAGCCTGGGACATTTCTCTGTGGATTCCTATGACCCATAAGGGTCTCTAACTACTCCCTACCTTGGTGTTACCCCTGTTTGTGGCTGAATAAGTTCCTGTGAAGCTGGAGAAAACTGTCAGCCAGAGAAGAAAAGACATGGAGATGTATGAGACAGAAAATGCTGACTTTAGCTGGAAAGAGGCAGATACGCAATTGCCAGATAACTAGGGCTGGTCCCACACATGAAATGCCGGTAGAGCCCCAGTTCATTGTGACCTCAAGAAAAGTGCCCCCAAATTTTCAAAACTTGTCCTAGGGTAAGTTAGCACCTTCTTGAATAACAAATATTTGATGTTGTATAATGATTTAATGATATAAAGTATTACCTGAATGAGTCATTTAATTAGCATAAACAAATAATTCTTTTTGTCTCTCCAATATCTTCTTTTAAAATTCTAGCATAAAATGTATGTTTTATATTTCATACAAATACAATTTAGAAAAGATTTTTTTTAAAAGCAGGTAACTGCCTGAACTTAGTGTCCACAATTCTTCCCCAAGTTTAATTTATTTAAAAAATAGGCTAGAAGATCCCTTGACAATATACTTTCTTAGAAAATAAAACTATATCTTTACCTGGGTCATTAAGTGAATTACTATGTTTCACTACCATCATCTCCTACTAGGCTGGTCTGCTATTAAAACTTGTATTTTATGCCAAAAAGCTAATATTAGAAGCAAAGAAGTGAGTTACCCAGTGGATTTTCAAAAACAAGTTAACCAACTGCTGTAAATACATAAACCCCTATAATCTACTGGGTACATATAACCACACATAGCCATTTATGATATTACTGCATTTTAAAAGTTAGCATATACCTAGGCACTAACTGATGAGATGCTCATCAATTCAACCTTCAAAGCATAATAATTAATGTGACTTTTCAGACTGTTTTATTGCTAGGCTTTCACAAAGGGAGAAATGTGTTCTGGTTTCCCTATAAAACATAAGACCTAAAGTGTCTCAGTTTCTGCTGCCTGGTAAGAAAAACAGAGTTGGTTGGAGCCAGAGAGTTTGTTCTTTTAAACCATAGCCGGCATAAACGCCCTCTGGTAGCATGTTTCCATGAGGCAAACAAACCCTTGAGTAGAGAGCTGTGCTTTCTTTAGATGGTGTTACCTAGAACACCTGAACTCTGTGGTGTCTTAAAGCCACGGTCAGTGTGGCAGATTTCCAGTTGTGAGTAATCTTTACTTGCTGGAACTTTAAACAGTTACAAATGTGCCATATATGTATGTTTTAATTATGGTAATCACTGTGCCCTGACATTCACTCAAAGAAGGCATCTATATTCACAGGCAGCACTCGAAGTGTCAGAACAGCATGCCCTTACTTGGCTACTTTCTTAATAGCACATTTGCTTCTGTCACAGACTCGATGTCCCGTGCCCATGTGGTCTGACTAATCTTACTGGTCCTACAATTATTTTGTCACTGTGATGGTTGAAGGGTGATCTGTGAAAGGCAGTGGGTTTTTCCCCCCCTTTTTCATATTGATGGTTCTGTCTGGCAGAATCTACAATACTAGTGGCTGATATTCTAATTTTTATGTATATTCTGCCAAATTTCAGGAGTGAAATTGCAGACAAAGCACAAGCTAAACAGAACTCACTATAGGGAACATTATGGATAGCAGCTATGCACTTTTTTGTTATACTGACTTGTGTAAAAAGGAGAGGGAAAAAGAAAGGGGGTAATTAACAGCATTTTAAATGTGGTATTTTAATAAATTAGCAACAAAGCTAATATTAATCAACTGAATCTAGAAAATGCCATTTATATAAAAATATCAACTAGTTACATTAAAATGATGCAGAAGGGAAATCTTTTCCTTTATGTTTCTTAAAGCTACTAAACAGATGTGTTACACATTAAAATGTCCACATTTTTCCATGCCTTTAGAATAAAACCAGCTGTCTATGGAGTAACTTCAGAAGTAATTTTTTTCAATACAAGAAATCAACCATCAAGGTACATAATAAAATGAACCTGGAAATATGGTAATCTCCTACTTATTCAACTGTACTAGAGATTTAATATTGATATTGCTGGGAGCTGAACAGGAGCCAAACTAATTCCACAGAAGTGCTCTATCTGCATATTAACTACTGAAAATGCACAAAGACACAATCCTATTTATGCTACCCTGCAGCATCTGATGTGATTTAGTTTTGCAATCTCTTCAGCCTTTTAAATGTGTTACTATGTCCCCTCCCACTTACCTGGAGACAAATGCTCCTTTCAGTCAATTTTTAGGATGTTCTACATCACACATTCTGCAAATGTAAATATTTAGAGACATGAGAATTCATTTTATATCACTGGTTTATACATTTCTTTTATTTCAATATTTATCCATTGAATTACAAATTTTCTTGAGAAAATATGTTGTCTCCTTTATATGGCTAGATTATGTTTCTGACATACATAGTCACCAGTCGTCTTCTTGAGATTAAAAACACAGATTTTAGATTGTAGTCCTAATTAAGGTTGACATGTTATAAAATTTTAATCAGCAAGAAATAAAAGATAAATTATTTTTCTATTTTCATAACTTCAGAGTTTGGTTGTAATGTTCCATAGAAGATAACTTTGACTTCTATATGATTTTCAGAAACGATCTTAAACAATTCCAACTTCTCTTTGAAAATATTTAGATGATTACTTTGTAAATTAAATAGTAAATATTTAATTTAAAAATGCTTTTACAAAAAGAAGCATAAGAGGATTAATTCAGTGATTCTCGGTTAAGGTTTTAAAGGAAACATGAAAAATATCCCCATAATGACAAAGAATAAATTCTAGAAGGAGGTCATGCTAGGGTATTCCCAGCATTGAAATGCAGTAAATATATAGAATGCTATATAGACAGACCAGCTATAGAGACATAGAGTTTCAATAATATCAGCTAGGTAAAGAAAAGCAAACTCAGTCTTGGATGAAGGGGATTCCAGGTAAAAACATCTAAGGAACACAGCCCACATGAACACCATCAAAAGCGCTGAGATGGGAAAATTCGTGATATTTGTATCCATTGAAAAGAATCCATTTTAAACAATAGTGAAACTTTGCTTTAAATTGTATATTTTACCTGTTCCTATAAAAAGGAATTCGATTTGAAAATGAAATACGTACACTGTGTTTAAGCATTGCAGTAATCTACTAGTACTTCAACAGTGTACTGGGATCTCCTGAAATTAGGGGGAAAAAATACTTGTGTTTCTATTTCCCATTTTTCTCTGGTACAGGAATTTTGTCACAATAATGCATAGCCACAGGTTTCCTCTTTGATCTTTTCTACCTTTTGCTGAGTGTGTGAGTGTGTGTGTGTTTAAATTTCCTTCAAAGAATAACTAAGGAAAAGAATTGCTTCTGATTAAAACTGAAGAAAAGGCTAAGTAACTCCTTGCTGTACTTCTTGAAGCAATACATTTCTGACTACCCTCTTTCATACTTTAAGAAATGTACCTGCTAATCAACCCTTTCCTTTTCATCCAAGGAAGAAAATGTTGCAAAGAAAAGGTTGCATCAGAGCACATAGCCACAAATAGTATTTCTCTTTTGTTTATCCTACCACTCCTTGGCAAGAGAGCTAAAAACTGACTTAATAGGATTGAGTCCAACCCTGAGATAAATTGAGGAAGAAGTTTCTAGAAATATGAGCATTTCTCTTCTCCAATTTCTCAAAGTCACTACAGCATAGGAAACCTCAATATAAAACTTTGATTTGATGTTTATTCAGGATAATGGAAGTTTCTACTTTCTTCAATATTGCAGTCAGAGAGTGTTCCAGTTCTGAATGTTAATTTCTAAGATTAAGGGACTTCCCAGGTGGCTCAGTGGTAAAGAATCTGCTTGCCAAAAAGGAGACCTGGGTTTGATCCCCCGGGTTGAAAAGAGAGAAGTAAATGGCAATCCACTCCAGTATTCTTGCCTGGGAAATCCTTCATGGATGGAGGAGCCTGGATGGCTACAGTTCATAGGGTCACAAAGAGTTGGATATGAGTTAGTAACTGAAAAAAACAACAATAAAGATCAAGGAAAATAATAAGGCTATGTTTTATATTCAAGTAATAATAATAAGTGAATATAAGCAAAACTGAGGTAAATCGAGATAATCTGAGCATCAGTGAAAGATGGAGATCCAGAAACTAATCCTCACAGTAGCTGTATAGTACTTAGAACCTCCTTATAATGAAGAATATAGATAATTTCCTTTGCATATTGTTTTTCTCTTTTCATTTATTCATCATACAATACATATGTATCAATGTGAGTGGGTTAGAGCTCTTCTAGGGTTGTACATCAGTTTGCTATAATTACATTGTAATATAAATGGCTGAAAAGACTTTGTATGAGTCAATCAGTGACCTTGATTTATTTTTCCAGGTCATGGAGATCCATCTTTGAACCTCATCAAAAATTCCAACTTAATAGCAGGTGTCAACCTTTAATATATTTGTCTTCTCGTCACAATCAGATCTGTCAGAAAAGAATCCTACAAATACTAAAGCAAATGGGAGGAAATTTTAATTTTTCTATCTTTATTTTATGAGTTATTGTTAAAAAAAGAAAATACAGCTTATATGACACAACCCAAAGTGGAAAAATAAAAGATGTTAGATACATCCTTTATACTGTCTGCTTTCCTTTGGAAACAGCAGACTGAGAGTGATTTTTTTTTTTTTTTTTAGGATAGTAAGTAAAGCTTCCATATTCCTGTTCACTTTTCTGAGAACAGTGCAGCACTTAAAACTGCATGTGTTCAAGAATGCTACAACCCTTCTCGGTGTTAGAGCAAGCCTTTCAAATGTTATTGCATTTAAAGCTGGATAGTACATTTGAGTACTGTCACATTAGAGGAATCCTAGCCTGCTGGCCACCCTTTCGGTAAAAGCATGTGATCAAATTTGAGCCCAGGTTGGTAGTGTCAACATTCCCATGCCAAAGCAAATTTGGAGCTGATGAAAATAAGCCCAGGCTTGCTTATCAGTCTGAGATAAATAAATGTTCCAGCTGGGCACACACATTTTAAATAAGAATTTGATAGAGACCCTACTTTCCAGAACAAACTCACCCAAGCATTTTTAACTTGTAGTTATCTGGGGCAGCTCTCTGTGATGGGCTGCAGTGAGACAAAGACCTGGTGTGGGGGCTGCCAGGCTGAGGGGAAGAGGAATCAGTGAACCTAAAATGGCAGCTACATTCATTGAAGCTGGGTAATTGTATTTACCCATTCAGAAGGGACTACCTCAGCTCCAGGCACACACTCCTCTGAGACCCCAAAGAGCCAAGCTCATGGAATTGGAATGACCTCTTTTTACCAGATGACTCTAGGGTTATGATGCCTCTTTTACATGTATGGAGAGATAACCAATGGGGAAATTCATCAGGATTTCAAGAAGTATGCCAACTTCTGCCCAGGATGCTTAGCCAGTCTAAAGAAAGTAATGGAAAATTAGACATTGTATATAGCTAGCAGTGTGTGGATGAAATGTTAAACAACCACCTCTCAGGAGTGTGGGAGTGGGGGGAAGTCTGACAATTTCTGTGATATGGCTGATTCCAGGCTACCATGATATGTCACTGGGAGCTAAGCAAAGATGCAAGCAACTGGCTCCCTTAAGCCTGCTACCAAGCACCTCTGACTATAACTCTAACGATGCAGGAAACTACTCATTCTTCATCCCAAAGTTCCTTATCACTAAACATCAAAACCTGGTTGATTCTGAAAATTTTTATATGAGCAACAAAAAAATAAATCTGTATGAAATAGCATCAATAAACTATGCAATAAAAAACAGAGCTTTAAGAGACCCCCACTGCCAAATATAAGACCATTTTATGATTTTATAAAATGTTTGTTTTTGCATGGGTTATAAACCACTGAATAAAATAAAAAGCCATGAGCCCATATTAAAATAAACAAATAAATGAGGGAGAAAGGAAAGATCTTATTTATAGTAAAATGCCTACTGATAAATGCACAAAAATGATGGAATTAGAAAATCACCTTCACACAATAAAGATGGTCATTGATTGAGGCAGAATGAAAAATCTGCAGAAAGAAAGCACTATTTAAATGCTCTCTAAAGATCTTCTCACATATAACATATTCATGACCCACATTTTAAAGTGAACAGAGTATACCGTCCTAGAGGAATGATCAAAAGTTAACATCACCAATAACATGGATAAAAGCAAAACAAACAGGCAGACAACAATGAAAACAAGATGTGCCCCCAGATGTGAGGCACTGTGAAGAATACAGTATACCTTCTGTGAAATTCTTGACAAATCATAAACTGAATCAAATCTTGAGAAAAAATCAGACAAAACATCAGATAAAGCTTTCAGCTATTCTACAATATAACTGGCATGTACTTTAGAGTATGTCAAAGTAATAACTGAGAGGGGAAAAGAAAGAGTGAAGAACTACTTCAGATTAAATGAGTCTAAAAGAGAGATGACTAAAGATGATGAATGATCTTGCACTGGAAATTAAGAGCTAAAAGGACATTATTGGAACAATTAGTGACATTTGAAAATTGACATAGATTGGGTAATTAGTGCATCTTTTTTGCATAAAGGCATTTTGTTTCAAATAGAGCCATGTGTACATGGCTTACTTCCAACTTTCCCCCTTCCACCTGGTAACCATAAGTTTGTTCTCTGGGTATATTTCTGTTTTGTAAATAATTCATTTGTATAAATTTTTTGACTTTGCATATAAGCAATATCATATGACATTTGTCTTTCTCTGACTTATTTCACTTAGTATGATAGTCTCCAGGTCCACCCATGTAGTGGCAATGGCATTATTTCATTCTTCTTAATGGCTGAGTAATATTCCATTGTATACATGCACCACATCTTCTTCATCCATTCATCTGTCAATGGACATTTAGGTTGCTTCCATGTCTTAGCGATTGTAAACAGTGCTACAATGAACACTGGGGTAAATGGGTCTTTTTGAACTATGTTTTTCCCCGGATATATGCCAAGGATTGGGAATGCTGGATCACATGGTAGCTCTATTTTTAGTTTTTTAAGGACTCTTTTACCATTCTCCATAGGGGTTATACCAATTTATATTCCCACCGTTAGTGTAGAAGGGTTCCCTTCTCTCTGTGCCTCCTCCAGAATTTATTGTTTGCAAATATTTTGATGATGGCCATTCTGGTTGGTGTAAGGTGGTATCTCATTGTACTTTTTTTTTAAAATTTTATTTTATTTTTAAACTTTACATAATTGTATTAGTTTTGCCAAATATCAAAATGAATCCGCCACAGGTATACATGTGTTCCCCATCCTGAACCCTCCTCTCTCCTCCCTCCCCATACCATCCCTCTGGGTCGTCCCAGTGCACTAGCCCCAAGCATCCAGTATCGTGCATTGAACCTGGACTGGCATCTCGTTTCATACATGATATTTTACATGTTTCAATGCCATTCTCCCGAATCTTCCCACCCTCTCCCTCTTTTAATTTGCATTTCTCTAATAATTAGTTATGTTAAGCATATTTTCATGTGTTTCTTGGCCACCTCTATGTCTTCTTTGGAGGAATGTCTATTTAGGTCTTTTGTCCATTTTTTGATTGGGTTGTTTGTTTTGTTTTTATTATTGAGCTGTATAAGCTGGTCATAAATTTTGGAGACTAATACCTTGTGAGTCACACTATTTACAAATAATTTCTCCCATTCTGTGGGCTGTCTTCGTTTAGTTTGTGGTTTCCTTTGCTATGCAAACGCATTTTAAAATCATTGTTAAATTTCTTTATTTTGATGATTTCAATTGTAGTTATATAAAAGAATGTTATTTCCAGATAATATGCACTGAATATTTAAGAATGAGGGCATGATATCTTCAAGTTACTCTTTCAATTTGTTCCATATATATGAAATGGTACCTAGATCTAAGTCTACTCTATACAAACATATATAACTGTCATATATATATATAATTCTCATACATATTATATATAATTCTCTCATATATATATGAAAGATATATGAGAAATGTATATATATATAGAGAGAGAGAGAGAGAGAAAGGAAGGAAGCAAGCAAAGAATATTTGATGAATACAAATGAAGAGCAGACTTGAATTTATTACCCTATTTTTTGAAACTTTTCTGTTAGTTTGAAGTTAAAAAATATTTTTCTAAAAATAAATCATCAATGGAGTTCATTTATTTATCCATTGAGTATGTAAACTGTGATGACTATGAAGATTGGAGTTCTTGTGTCTCTTTACTCTTTTTCCTGTCTTCCCTGAACAAGTTGATGTATTACTGGATGAATAGTACTTTCTCTTCCTGGCTCTCACCTTGTAAACCTGAATCACTGAGACTGCTTTGATGCTTTGACCAGAGCTTGCACAGAGATGCAGTCATGCAGAGGCAAGGGAAAAAAGGAGAAAAAGACAAAATCTAGGGTTGTGTGAGAAGTTACTAGGAAGCAACAAATGCTTCTCTTCTTGTGAATAATCTGGTGACCCTGACTCTAAGGCAGCCCAACAAATCTTTACTGCAGACTTCAGAGCAACTGTAATAAATGGTGGAGTATATCTTTGTGGTTAAGACCTTGGGCTCCAAAGTCAGACTAGATTTAGAAGCTGGCTCTGCTGCTTACCAACATATTGACCTTGGCCCGTTTATTTTAATGCTATACCCAGATCTCTCATCTGGGGTAAGGGGGAGGAGACAGAAATGAGCAACTACCTGTCACCATGTTCCTATGAAAAATAAAACATGCGTAGAGAGCTCTTACATACATATAGTGCTGATGGCAATGATGATGATGGTGGTGATGATGGTGAGATGAGCAGTAGTAACAGCAGTTTTCATGTCACTAATTCACTCATTACACAGACATACTTTTTTTTCAGTCAGTGTGTTAGATAATAGTAATAGAGAAATAAATAAGGTAGAGCTTTCTTCTCATGAAAGTAAAATTTAATGGGAAAAGGCAGAGCAAACTAAATTCTACAGTTCCGTATAGGAAATAAGTATAACTCCATGCAAGATATGGCAGAAGCATACAAGAGATTTGCATGAATGAGACTGAGTATTTAGAGAAATCTGATTGGGGGAAGTCAAGGTGTAGGAATTCTTTCTAAACTCAAAACTAAAGAGTACACTTTTTGAAGAGGAGTAGGAAACTGTAGACAGTGTAAAGATACAGACACACAAAATAGTAAAATGAAAACAGCATTACAAAACAAGGAATCAAGAATTAATGGTTGGATGATTGATCCCAAGCAGAAGCACACTTTAACATGTCCGAAAACAGAAATCCCTCATATTAGCCTCCGAGGAAAAAAATAATGGCAGATGTGTTAATCTATCCCAAGGGAAGTCTGGTTTTACTCAATATGGCAATCCCAGATTCCATTTCAGGCAGAGCAGCCCATGAGAAAAGGTCAGTCTTTGAACATTAGTCTCTTAGACTGTGAGAGCTGAGGGAGCAGCTAGGTCAGCTTCCTAAAAGGCAGTCACCATCACAACTGCTTTAAAACCATCTGGGGAATTTTAGAAAATACACACTCCTGGGTACCACTCCCAGACATTTTGCAATTGTTGGTTTGGGATAGGACCTAGGAATTTTCTTCTTTGCTTTGACACACTGCCCCCATCATCACTGTCACCATGCTGTTCTAATGATACTAAATTAATAAATCTCTGAGCAGTCACTCCGTTTTCAGTGAGGTCAAACAAGAAAAACTCCTATATTTAAAATCTTAAAGTCAACAAATGATAAAATTAGAACTAGAACCCAGGTCTTCTTACTCCCCCAAATAGAACTTTTCCTATTGGATTTAAGGAATGGCATAAGGCAGTATTACCTTTTCCACTGACTTATCCCTGGTGCCAGTCAGAGCAAACTTTAGAATCATCCTTTGGAATTACAGCAGAGCTTCAGATCAGGAATCACAAAAGAGCACACTGAGGGCACCTCTGGCAGCCCAGTTTTTCACTTATACTACACATAAATTTAAAAATAATTTCTAATGCTTTTACACTGCACATTCCCTCTCCAATTGTCTAAAAGATCTTCCACATACAGCTGTTCTGTGCCCAGATGTTTCCCTTATATAATTATTGGTCCAACTTCTTGGAAGCATTTGAGCTTATCATCTAAGTGCAAAAGAGCCATTAAAAGGCAAAAAGTTTTACCAAATGATAATTCACTAGCACCTTTTGAACACATTAGCACAGATTATTTAATCAAATTACCTAACAATTCCTTGATTCTCCTTTCATAGCCAGGCCACTTTTCTCCACTCTCCACCTTTCAACCTTGTTTCTTTCAGATGCTTCTTTCTCTCTAGGCATAGCTAACTAATTTAGGGAAGGTGGTACAATGGTAAAGATGCCGCCTGCCAATGCAGGAGATGCAAAAGACAAGGCTCAGGTTCTATCCCTGGGTCAGGAAGACCCCCTGGAGTAGGAAATGGCAATCCAGTCCAGTATTCTTGCCTGGAAAATTTCATGGACAGAGAAGCCTGGCAGGCTACAGTCCCATGGGGTCACGAAAGAGTCAGGCATGACTGAGCGACTGAGTACAAGCATAACATCTACCCCAGAGGCTGCATTAGGTCCATTGGATTCTCTCTCAGAGAACACTACAATTGATACAATCAGATCAATCAAATTCAGTTACTAGACTTATAAAATGAATGATCTCAAATATAGAGGTCACTTTGAGGGGTAAGTCAAGATGAGTCTGTCTCTGCAAATAAGCAGAGCATATTCTCTAAAGACAAAGCAGAAAACATGCAGGGAGAGAGAAGGTGTATACACACACAGCCCCAGAGAAAAACAGATGGAGAGGGTGATTGCCTTTATTATAGATGACTTCTCAGGTCCTGTTTCCAATTCCACATAAGGCATGGCTACAGTTTCTGTTCTTGGCTTTCGACAGATGGCCATTCTTATTTGCTTAGATTAGTTGTAGTGGATTTCAGTTTCTTGCAACCAAACAATTGCTGGAAAAGACAGCCACCTAGGGATAAACTTCAGTCATAGAGGATGGTTAGCATAGTGCAGAGGCTGAGTTTGGAGTTCACCCCAGAGAGTGCATATCCATAAAGAGTGAGGTCAGAAGGAGGACTTGGAAACAATGGATTTGTGTGTGGGTGAGGTAGAAGTGAACTGGGAAAATCAAAAGGGAAGATTCACTCTCATGGAAAGAAAATTTGGGAAAAGAAAGGTGCAGGTTATGCAAGTAACGAGAGCAATGACAAATTTTACCTACTTCAGTTTTAACATATGCTATCCCTGAGCCTATGAAACACATTTCCTTTTGAATTCAAAAAATGTGGACCATTCATTTCTGCCAAAAGTATAAAATATTTTTTCAAAGCCATCAAAAGGTGCAAGATTTCTATCCACTAATTCTATCCACTAATTCTATCAGGTTCTCTAACTAAATAGACCATTGAGAAGGCTGTGTTTATTTATTTAGTTGTTTCTCAAACACTATCAAAAATACTTTTATAGTTTGATATTTCAGGGATTCCCTGGTGGCTCAGACAGTAAAGAGTCTGCCTGCAATGTGGGAGAACCAGGTTCCATCCCTGAGTAAGGAAGATGCCCTCGAGAAGGAAATGGCAACCTACTCCAATATTCTTGCCTGGAAAATCCCATGATGGAGGAGTCTGGCAGGCTACAGTCAGATATGAAGAACTTTGAAGTACAATCTGAAGTATAAACAAGCTTATTCAGAAGCCACTGAAGTCCTGTGTGTGACTGAACCATGCTGCAACCACATTAGATCTCATGAAGCTCTCAGTAAGCAATGTAAGATGAGACTGGATTACTTGCCATTCTTTTTAACTCAAGCTGTTGTGGTTGTTCAGTTGCTCAGTTGTGTCCAACTCTTTGTGGCCCCATGGACTGCAGGACACCAGGCTTTCATGTCCTTTGCTATTTCCTGGAGCTTGTTCAAACTCATGTCTAGTGAGTCAGTGATGTCATCCAACCAACTTGTCCTCTGTCGTCCCCTCCTCCTCCTGCCTTCAATCTTTCCCAGCAGCAGGGTCTTTTCCAGTGAGTTGGCTCTTCGCATCAGGTGGCCAAAGTATTGGAAAGTCAGCTTCAGTATCAGTCCTTCCAATGAATATTCAGGGTTGATTTCCTTTAGGATTGACTGGTTTGATCTCCTTGCTGTCCAAGGGACTCTCAAGAGTCCTCTTCAGCACTACAGTTTGAAGGCATCAATTCTTCGGCACTCAGCCTTTTTTATTGTCTAGCTCTCACATCAGTACATAACTACTGGAAAAACATTGCTTTGACTGTGTGGACCTTGGTCAGCAAAGTAATGCCTCAGCTTTTTAATACGCTATCTAGGTTTGACATAGGTTTTCTTCCAAGGAGCAAGCGTCTTTAAATTTCATGGCTGCAGTCATTGTCCACAGTGATTTTAGAGCCCAAGAGAATAAAATCAGTCACTGTTTCCATTGTTTCCCCATCTATCTGCCATGAAGTGATGGGACAAGATGCCATGATTTTCATTTTTTTAATTTTGAGATTTAAGCCAGCTTTTTCACTTTCCTCTTTCACTTTCATCAAGAGGCTCTCTAGTTCTTCTCGCTTTCTGCCATAGCTTGGTGTCATCTGAGTACCTGAGGTTAGTGGTGTTTCTTCAGGCAATCTTGATTCCAGCTTGTGCTTCATCCTGCCTGGTATTTCACATGATGCATTCTGCATATAAGTTAGATAAGCAGGGTGACAATATACAGCCTTAATAAACTCCTTTTCCAGTTTTGAGGCAGTCCGTTGTCCCAAGTCCAGTTCTAACTGTTGCTTTTTGACCTGCATACAGGTTTTGCAGGGGGCAGGTAAGATGGTCTGGTATTCCCCTCTCTTTAAGAACTTTCCATAGTTTGTTGTGATCCACACAGTCAAGGGCTTTGGTGTAGTCAATGAAGCAGATGTTTTTCTGGAATTCTCTTGCTTCCTCTATGATCCAACAGATGTTGGTAATTTGATCTCTGGTTCCTCTGCCTTTTGTAAATCCAGGCTATATATCTGGAAGTTCTCAGTTCACATGCTGTTGAAGTCTAGCTTGAAGGATTTTGAGTGTTACCTTGCTAGCATGTAAAATGAGTGTATTTATGCAGTAGTTTGAACATTCACTGGCATTGCCCTTCTTTAGGATTGGACTGAGAACTGACCTTTTCCAGTCCTGTGGCCACTGCTGAGGGGACTTGGGTCTGGGAAAGAGACTCAGAGGAAAAACGAGATCACACAGGTGAACTTTCACCCCAGGGAATGAGTGGGTCAAGCCACTCATATAGGATGTCTTACATACAGGAGACAAGCCCCCTGTGTGGGATTTTGTAAACAAATTTGGACAAGCCCCAAATTTGTTGAGATTCTGAGTGGAGCACTTTAACAGCATCATCTTTTAGGACTTGAAATAGCTAAGCTGGAATTCCATCACCTCCACTAGCTTTGTAAGTAGTGATGCTTCCTAAGGCACACCTGACTTTGTACTCCAGGATGTGTGGCTCTAGGTGAGCAATCATACCATCGTGATTATCTGGGTTGTGAAGATCTTTTTTGTAACGTTCTTCTGTGTATTCTTGCCATCTTTTCTTAATATCTTCTACTTCTGTTAGGTCCATACCATTTCTGCCCTTTATTGTGCCCATCTTTGCATGAAATGTTCCCTTGGTATCTCTAATTTTCTTGACGAGATCTCTAGTCTTTCCCATTCTTTTGTTTTCCTCTATTTCTTTGCACTGTTCACCTAAAAAGGCTTTCTTATCTCTCATTGCTATTCTTTGGGACTTTACATTCAGATGCATATATCTTTCCTTTTCTCCTTTGCCTTTCACTTTTCTTTTTTCAGCTATTTTGAAGGCCTCTTAAGAAAACCATTTTGCCTTTTTGCCTTTCTTTATCTTGGGGATGGTTTTGATCACTACCTCCTATAAAATGTTATGAACTGTTCATAGTTGCTCAGGCACTCTGTCTATAAGATTTAATCCCTTGAATCTATTTGTCACTTCCATTGTATAATTATAAGGGATTTGATTTAGGTCATACCTGAATGGGCTGGAAGAAGCACAAGCTAGAATCAAGATTGCCTCAGATATGCAGATGACACCACCCTTATGGCAGAAAGTGAAGAAGAATTAAAAAGCCTCTTGATGAAAGTGAAAGAGGGGAGTGAAAAAGTTGGCTTAAAGCTCAACATTCAGAAAACTAAGATCATGGCATCTGGTCCCATCACTTCATGGCAAATAGATGGGGAAACAGTGGAAACAGTGTCAGACTTTATTTTGGGGGCTCCAAAATCACTGCAGATGGTGACTGCAGCCATGAAATTAAAAGATGCTTACTCCTTGGAAGAAAAGTTATGACCAACCTAGATAACATATTGAAAAGCAGAGACATTACTTTGCCAACAAAGGTCTGTCTAGTCAAGGCTATGGTTTTTCCAAAGGTCATGTATGGATGTGAGAGTTGGGCTATAAAGAAAGCTGAGTGCCGAAGAATTGATGCTTTTGAACTGTGGTGTTGGAGAAGACTGAACTGAACTGAATGATGAATTAGTAAGTTCATTAGTAAAATCAACAATCTTGGATAAGGAAATTTTTAGTGCTAGGCCACAGAATGTAAGTCACTAATTTGCCTTATTATTCTTCTAACAATTAAATTTTGCTATAATTATAAATAAGAATTATCTTTTAACCTAAATCTGTTATTTTGTTGTAGAAATCAAGAAGATAAATGTAGTTGTAACAAGTTAAAGTCCTTTCAAAATCTGAATGAAAAATTCAGAGAATCTCAATTTTGCTACTATAATGCTTACTAAAAATGAATGCTTAACTGTTGTTTCCTTAGATTGAAGGTACATTCAATAGCAACACAGAAGTGAATAGAAGACAGCTTATGGTAGTTTTAAGAGACAATAGTGAATTTTATTATTCCGTGGTATAATTTAAGAGTGGCAAAAAGTATGTCTGTGCTTTTGTGTCAATGAATTCACTCGTATGTTGATTTTAATGTTGTAAAATGAAAAGGCCATATAAGATTGTATAGTATTTGCACACACAAAAATTGCCATCTGAAAATATTTGTGAAAACCTATTTTATGCCTGAATCTAAGTTGAATGCATAATTTAGTACTTATTTTCAGAACAAATAGCCTGGAAAATTTTCATGCACAATTGATGATAATTTGAGTGTGCAATCCATGGCTGGAACTCATTAACATATTCATTCTGTCTAAGCTCTGTGTGCAAATTTAAATTGTAGTTTTCCAAAAATGGCTCATAACAACTCCAAAACATCAAAACCAGTCATGGCTTTTTCATGGTTTTTCAGACTCCATAGTGGAGCCTGAAAACTTCCACATGATAAGCAAATCTTTTGGAAGATAATTCCAAAATCTGGGAAAAAAGATCATAACAATACTGAATAAATTTGCATTCAGATTATGTTGAATACCAAAGTAAAAAATAAAAGAAAACTTCAACAAAAGCAACAGAAATTTCACAATGAAGTACCAAGGCGTAAAGTGTATGTGTGTATATACAATTCCTAGTGACAAATCCCAAAATATTTGTTTCTATTTTCTCTTTTAGATAGTGAGTTAAACTTTGTGCATGGATGTTCAGTCACTCAGTCTTGTCCAACTCCTCTGTCCCTGGAATTTTACAGGCAAGAATACTTGAGTGTGTTGCCATCTCCTACTCCACAGGAGTCTTCCTGACCCAGGGATAAAACTCAGGTCTTCTGTGTCTCCTGCTTTGGCAGGTGGATTCTTTAACACTGAGCTGAGCCACCTGGGAAGCCTGATTTTAACTCCAAAGTGGATTTTTAAATGATTGATATATCATATTCGCAAAAAATTTTTAAATCACATTAAAATGTTATTTTTCTAAGAAACAATTTCTATACGTGTATGAACTAGAAATACCAAAATCTCTTTTTAAATATTATTTTAATGGGTGGGTATAAGTGTAAATGTTGTTCTTTGGAAGGCAGAAGAGGCTTCAGTTCAGTTCAGTTGCTCAGTTGTGTCTGACTCTGCAACCCCATGAACCAGATCACACCAGGCCTCCATACTGATCACAAACTGCCGGAGTCTACCCAAACCCATGTCCACTGAGTCGGTGATGCCATCCAACCATCTCATCCTCTGTTGTCCCCTTCTCCTCCTGCCCTCAATCTTTCCCAGCATCAAGATCTTTTCAAATGAGTCAGCTCTTTGCATCAGGTGGCCAAAGTATTGGAGTTTCACCTTCAACATCAGTCCTTCCAATGAACACCCAGGACTGATCTCCTTCAGAATGGACTGGTTGGATCTCCTTGCAGTCCAAGGGACTCTCAAGAGTCTTCTCCAACACCACAGTTCAAAAGCATCAATTCTTCAGTGCTCAACTTTCTTTATAGTCCAACTCTGACATCCATACATGACTACTGGAAAAATCATAGCCTTGACTAGATGAACCTTTGTTGACAAAGTAATGTCTCTGCTTGTTAATATGCTTTCTAGGTTGGTCATAATTTTCCTTCCAAAGAGTAAGTGTCTTTTAATTTCATGGCTGCAGTCACCATCTGCAGTGATTTTGGTGCCCCCAAAAATAAAGTAAGCCACTGTTTCCACTGTTTCCCCATCTATTTGCCATGAAGTGATGGGACCGGATGCTGTGATCTTAGTTTTCTGAATATTGAGCTTTAAGTCAACTTTTTCACTCTCCTCTTTCACTTTCATCAAGAGGCTCTTTGGAACAGGCTTAGCTATGATTTACACAAGTGCTTTGCCTGCCATATCTGATAGATGACTAATTATTTCAAGTTCATTACAGTGTAGAAACATTTATTTGTCTTAACTGAATTACAGTTTTATAAATTATTATAAAAAATCAGAAAATATATTACTTGAAATAGGCAGAATATTTTAAATAAATATACTTTTTAAAATTTAACCAAACTCTAAGGCATTGTTTTACTATATTTAGCATTATATAATAAAATATTTTGAAATGATATTTTCTATATGAATTCCCTGGAGAAGAAAATGGCAACCCACTCCAGTATTCTTGCCTGGAGAATTCCATGGACAGAGGCACCTGGTGGGCTACAATCCATGGGGCCACAGAGTCAGACATGACTAAGTGGCTAACACACACACACATATGAATTTTAGACATCTCCTCCATTGAAATATATAATGCTGTTTTTTATAATTTCAATATTTTTCATAATTTTAAAAAATAGATGATTCATGATTATTTTGTTGGGCATCAAAGTAAACATATCTTAATGATTTCCCCCTAACCAAATAACTGATAAACCAATAAAACTTTTAGAGGAAAACATTGTCTATAAACCAGGATTATATATTTAATGGTACAGTTTTGCAAGAGTATTCCTCTCAGCACCGATGCATTACATAAGAGAATTTGACAAGGTTAGAATTTATGTTGTTAATGGAAATTATTTTTTCAAGAATTAATCTTTAGACTCTAAAGAATGACAGATATTCAAATATTCTCAAATGAGTATTTAAATCAAAATTTTCTATTCATTCCTGCCCCCCAACAGAACTTCCATTCTGGATTCCAGCATGTCATACACACAATTGAATTCTTAACAGCTGCCATTCAAAAGAACTGTGGAGGACCATTTGAAAGTAATATTTTGCTCTGTGTGACATCTCATTTTTTTCCCCTCAGAAATCATAATTTTTTTACACACCTCATAGTCTTCCTAACAGGAAACCAGCTCTGCCTGTCATTTTGATTGGGGAGGAACCTTGTTTTCCAGGTCACTTGCTTGAATCCTGGAGACAAGATATTCATGAGGGACCTGGATGGGGCATTTACATCTCAGAGCAGAGTTTTCCTCTCCATTTGCCAGCATGCCAGGTCAGTGAGCCGCTCTGTCGGAGGGAAGATAATGGCTGCTGTAGTGCCCCCTGCTTATTACACACTGAGTGCTCTGACCTTCTTGGGAGAACCCCCCAAGCATTGTGACTCAGGGCATTCCCCTACTCTGTAAGACCCTGTCACCAGGATCCTTCCATCTGAAACACAATGTTAGTGACAACTTTGGAAGGGGCTACTTCCAAATGCCATATTTCAAACTTCTTCCCTCTGCTGACAACGTCTTGACTATGCAGAACAAAATAAAAAATTGTTCATTTTTTAAAATGTAAATTTGACTTAAAAAACACCACAAATCAATGAATTTGATTCATTGAATATAAATAAACTAAAATAAGATCATAAGTACAATTGAAAAAAAACATATTTTCAATCTGTATTTACAAATTGAACTAGTCCTTCTTAAAACAAATAAAACTTTATAGATATAAAAATAGCAAAACAATTATTGAAAAAAATTAAATTCATTATATATTTTTAGTAGATAGCAGTACCATTTTAGGACCTGGAAAAATTGGAAGTGACTTCTCTTCCTATCTTATACCTTAATTTGATTCTTTCCTTTCTAACAAAATGGATTTTTTGAGACGTGAAACACAAGTGAGGGTTAACTATGTCTTCATTTTCTATCCCAGACGTTCAGATGTTACCTGAAATACTCTCTACCTGAATTTTATTTTATTTCTCTAGACAACGAAGCAGTCTAGCACCCCTCTGCCATTTGGATTGGTAGCTAGTAAAGAATTTACCTGGTAAGTGGAAACAAAGCTGGATGACTGCCTCAATACGGGGAGAGGAGTACCACTGTCTTTGGCTCAGAGGTGGTTTCCAATCACAGCTTTCTTACTTCATTTATGATAGGCACAATTGTGACAATAATAAGCAAGCATAATTTCTGGGCAAGAGGAACACAGAAGAAATTTTTGAACATCCAATACCTCCTTCTCCTTATTTTTCAGTTACAAAGTATATTGATAAAAAGAGTACACATGTTCCAATACAACTTGTAAAAATCACAGAGAAAGAATATTTTTTTCTCTAAAAGGGGAAATACACTGATGCTGGAGAAGCCCCCACAAAGACTTCCCCTAATTAATGTCTTTTGTAGATTTCTTAATTTAACATTTTAAAACTGAATCTTCATGATGTGCAAGAATGTTCAGACAGCTATATAAGGATAACAACAAAAAGTACTGAGTCATTACAATATTTGAGCTTACGTTTTGTTAGATGTACAGGTATGGGAGGTATGGCCAAAGAATTGATGCTTTTGTACTGTGGTGTTGGAGAAGACTCTTGAGAGTTCCTTGGACTACAAGAAGATCAAACCAGTCAATCCTAAAGGAAATAAATCCTGATTATTCATTGGAAGGACTGATGCTGAAGCTGAAGCTCCAATACTTTGGCCACATGATGCAAAAAGCTGACTCCTTGGAAAAGACCCAGATGCTTGGAAAGACTGAAGGCAGGAGAAGGGGACAACAGAGAATGAGATGGTTGGATGGCATCACCAACTCAATGGACACGAGCTTGAGCAAACTGGTGTGCTACAGTTGATGGGGATCACAAAGAGTCGGACACAACTGCACAACTGAACAACAGGTATGGTAAATATTGACTGCTTTGATGGATGTAAAGATTAAAAAAAATATATCTACTCTTTTAAAGTTCTGTAAGTCCAGCTATATGTCAGTTTCCATGGGACATCTTCCACTGAGATCTGGCATGTATTACTAGCAGGCAGTGACTGGCTCTGCAAATGACAAAACACAGCAGAACAACACAGGTGAGATCAACTAGTAGCCATCATCCACACTAAGGCACCAGCTTCCAGGAGAGGTTCAGATTTTGTTCTCAGAATGCCTTTTACTTTTAAAATTTGTTTAATACCCCAAAGAGTCTTTGTTCAGTTCAGTTCAGTTCAGTCACTCAGTCGTGTCCGACTCTATGCGACCCCATGAATCGCAGCACGCCAGGCCTCCCTGTCCATCACCAACTCCCGGAGTTCACTCAAACTCATGTCCATCGAGTCAGTGAGGCCATCCAGCCATCTCATCCTCTGTTGTCCCCTTCTCCTCCTGCCCCCAATCCCTTCCAGCATCTGAGTCTTTTCCAATGAGTCAACTCTGCATGAGGTGGCCAAAGTACTGGAGTTTCAGCTTTAGCATCATTCCTTCCAAAGAACATCCAGAGCTGATCTCCTTTAGAATGGACTGGTTGGATCTCCTTGCAGTCCAAGGGACCCTCAAGAATACTTTAATGTTTTTTACTTTAAAAGTGATAGTACTAAACCTATATTTTTTTACTTACTCTTGTACTGGGACTTTGTTGCTGTGTGCAGGCTTTCTCTAGTTGCAGTGATGAAGGGGCTACATTTTATTGTGGTGCACGGGCTTCTCATTTCAGTGGCTTCTCTTGCTGTGGAACACAGGCTCTAGCACTCGGGCTCAGCAGTTGTGGTCCACAGGCTGAGCTGCTCCATGGCATGTGGAATCTCCCCAAACCAGGGATCAAACCCATGTCCCCTGCGTTGCCAGGTGGAGTCATATCCACTGTACCACCAGGGAGGTACCACCTATATGTTAATATAAGTGACGTATTATTTGTTTTTTGTTTTCCCAAACAAAATAATTAGGGAGAAGAGTGGAATTTTTTAAAGAATCATTTGAATGTCTGGGCTCATAGAAGATAACTAGATTCTCTCATCTGCTTCAACACTTAATCTGATTCAATATGTTGACTTTTTTGAATTGTATGAATGAAATCTAGTTTCACACACATACATAGTTGGAAAAGTGAGGAGTATACTTATAGTCACTTCAGATAATTCTGTATATTTTTCATTGATACTACTCCAAAACTCAAATTGTGGTAATTTCTTAATGGTTGACTTTAGCGTGGACCTAGAAAAGCTTTTTACACTATTTTATATTAAAGTCATTAGTCTATTAAAGTCATTCATCTATTTTTATTCACTTTGAATAGACCTTTTAACCAAGCATGATATTGCAACACCATTAACTGGTCTTTGGAAAACAGTCCACTCATTTGGGTTTCCCTGGTGGCTCACTGGTAAAGAATCTGCCTGCCAATGCAGGAGCCACAGGTTTGATCCCTGATTCAGGAATATCTTGGAAAAGGAAATGGCAACCTACTCCAGTACTCCTGATTGGGAAATCTGATGGACAGAAGAGCCTGATGGGCTACAGACCATGGGGTTGCAAAAGAGTCAGACATGACTTAGAGACTAAAAAACAAACAAGTCCACTGACTTGTACAGATGCTAAAAATATTGACACATTTAATTATATAATACTCCCAAGAATCCCATTCATAAGTATCACCACAGATCACATTAGAAAAGTCTGTAAGTGTTGAGATGGATCAAATCCAAGGCAGGGATTCAAGCTTTAAATTCAGACTTTTGTTTGAAAGCTCAAATTTTATCATCGGCAACAAATCTTCTCAGTTGTTTTCCTTGAAATGGCAGACTCACTTTGTTAGTTTTCAAGAATGTATCTGTAGATACCTAAGTCTGCATAACCATAGTTTGTCAGTTGCTCTCTCAACTATAAATGGTACTCCCAGAGGGAAGGAAAAAAAAGGAAAAGTGGCTAATTTAGCTTGTTATCACATAAATTATTTTCACAAAAAGAACTCTCAAAATGTATGCAGCAGAAGTACTTTTCATGAATTTCTCAGTTTGCCACATAGAATATAAAAAGTTCTTTTTGTTTTGTTCTCTATTGATTGTCTATTTTTTTACTTATTTTTAATTGAAGGATAATTGCTTACAATATTGTGTTGGTTTCTGCCATACACCAAAAATCAGCCATCATATCAGTTCAGTTCAGTTCATTTGCTCAGTCTTGTCTGACTCTTTGCAACCCCATGAATCGCAGCACGCCAGGCCTCCCTGTCCATCATGAACTCCCAGAGTTCACTCAAACTCACATCTATCGAGTTGGTGATGCCATCCAGCCATCTCATCCTCTGTCGTCCCCTTCTCCTCCTGCCCCCAATCCCTCCCAGCATCAGAGTCTTTTCCAGTGAGTCAACTCTTCTCATGAGGTGGCCAAAGTACTGGAGTTTCAGCTTTAGCATCATTCCTTCCAAAGAACACCCAGGGCTGATCTCCTTCAGAATGGACTGGTTGGATCTCCTTGCAGTCCAAGGGACTCTCAAGAGTCTTCTCCAACACCACAGTTCAAAAAGCATCAATTCTTCGGCGCTCAGCTTTCTTCACAGTCCAACTCTCACATCCATACATGACTACTGGAAAAACCATAGCCTTGACTAGACAGACATTTGTTGGCAAAGTAATGTCTCTGCGTTTCAATATGCTATCTAGGTTGGTCATAATTTTTCTTCCAAGGAGTAAGCGTCTTTTAATTTCATGGCTGCAGTCACCATCTGCAGTGATTTTGGGGCCCAAAAAAATAAAGTCTGCCACTGTTTCCACTGTTTCCCCATCTATTTCCAATGAAGTAATGGGACCGGACGCCATGATCTTTGTTTTCTGAATGTTGAGCTTTAAGCCAACTTTTTCACTCTCCTCTTTCACTTTCATCAAGAAGCTTTTTAGTTCCTCTTCACTTTCTGCCATAAGGGTGGTGTCATCTGCATATCTGAGGCAATCTTGATTCCAGCTTGTGCTTCTTCCAGCCCAGTGTTTCTCATGATGTACTCTGCATAGAAGTTAAATAAGCAGGGTGACAATATACAGCCTTGACGGACTCCTTTTCCTGTTTGGAACCAGTCTGTTGTTCCATGTCCAGTTCTAACTGTTGCTTCCTGACCTGCATACAAATTTCTCAAGAGAAAGGTCAGGTGGTCTGGTATTCCCATCTCTTTCAGAATTTTCCACTGTTTATTGTGATCCACACAGTCAAAGGCTTTGGCATAGTCAATAAAGCAGAAATAGATGTTTTTCTGGAACTCTCATCAGCCATAGGTATAAACAAAAAGTTTTAAGGATAAAGATTTAACATTATTAATTTTTAGTCCTTCATCAAGGATATTCTTTTTTAATTTTTTTTAAATTTATTTATTTTTTATTGAAGGATAATGACTTTACAGAATTTTGTTGTTTTCTGTCCAACTTCAACATAAATCAGCCACAGGTATACCTATATCCCCTCCCTTTTGAACCTCCCTCCCATCTCCTTCCCCACCCCACTCCTCTAAGTTGATACAGAGCCCCTGTTTGAGTTTCCTGAGCCATAGGGCAAACTCCCCTTGGCTATCTATTTTACACATGGAAATATAAGTTTCCATGTTACTTTTTCCATACATCTCACCCTCTCCTCCCCGCTCCCCATGTCTATAAGTCTATTCTCTATGTCTGTTTCTCCATTGTTGCCCTGTAAATGAGTTCTTCAGTACCATTTTTCTAGATTCCGTATATATGTGTTAGAATATGGTATTTATCTTTCTCTTTCTGACTCATTTCACTCTGTATAATAGGTTTTAGGTTCATCCACCTCATTAGAACTAACTCAAGGATATTCTTAAGTGAAACTGGCCATAGAGTTTGGCATCACTGCCTTTCATACTATGGTACCAGCAGTTTCACCCAGAATTACTTTTGTCTCATCGGGGCAAATGCCAACACAGCAAAAATGGCAAAGGATATCTAGTGTTACTGGGAAAGGAATTTTGACCCAAGGATTTAGTGAAAGGGTCTCAAGTAGAAGTCTGTATATAACACTTAGAGAACTGCAACTTTTACAAATTCAATTGCTTCCCCCAGCCAATTCTAAGCAGTTCAGAAAAGCTAATAATACACATACTCATTAGAGGAGAGTAATAGCAACAGTTATTGAATCTGGTACTATTCTTAAGTGTTTAACAAAGATTATCCCATTGAATTTTCACAACATAGAGACCGGTATTTACATTATCCTTACTTTACAGGTGAGAAAAGGAAAACACAGAACAGTTAATTAAATTACCCAGGGTTACATAGTTAGTAAGTCTTGAAATCAGGATCTGAACCCAGAGTTCAGGATCTGTACCAAAAATTCAAGTCTAAGCCTAGTTTTCAAGTACGGCAGTACACCAATACTAAAGGATAAATATATTTTGAAAATATATGTGTTTGAAATATTTGAAATTTACTTTTAATATTAAGACAACAAAGAATTATTAAACATTTGCTAACAGTTATATGCACTTTAAATAACATGTTCATTGCATTCCAGTTTCTGAGTGCTCACAAGAAGTCTTAGACTTAGGATCAGAAAACTTATCAAGTTATTTTATACATATTTCTTATCCTAACTATTTTTCAGCTTTTCTTGGAAGTTTGAAATGGCATTTGTTTGTAGCCCAAGTTTGCTGCTACTACTACTAAGTCGCTTCAGTCGTGTCCGACTCTGTGCAACCCCATAGACGGCAGCCCACCAGGCTCCCCAGTCTCTGGGATTCTCCAGGCAAGAACACTATCTGTTTACATATCAATGGTGGAGTTTGAAACTGTTTTTGAATCTCAGAATAATTTCACATATTTCCATTTTTATGTTAAAATCTACTTAGATTTTTCAAACACAAACTTCTATATAAAAACAACATACATGAATATACACACACCATAGTATTCTTCCATCCACTTGATAAATATTTGAGAGCCCACAATTGTTATAGACTGAATTACATCTCACCAAAATTCATATGTTGAATTCATACCTCCAATATAACTGATTTTTGACGTAAGGTCTTTAAGAAGGTAATTAAGGTTAAATGAAGTCCTAAGGGTTGGGCCTTAATTCGATAGGACTGGTGTCGTTAGAAGAAGAAAAGTACATACTGAGCTACCTATTTCTACACACATGTAACATACATGTATACATACACACAGGAAAGGTCATGTGAGTTCATATTAAGAAGGTGGCCATTCACAAGCTAGGAAGAGAAGCTTCACCAGAAATCAAGCCTGATGACACCTTGATCTTGGACTCCTAGCCTTCGGAACTGTGAGAAAATAAATTTATTATTTAGATTACCCAGTCTGTAGCATATTGTTACAGCAACCTGAGCTGACTAATATAACATTTAACAGATATTTTTAAATCACATGACATATAGTAATTCCAGATCAAATCAGTAGTGATATTAATACAACACATAATGAAGAATTGAAAAGAAAATTAAATTATCTCTCGTTCCCTCTGTCTCATTCACATGCACAAAAATATAAACACACACTCAAACACATCATGTCACCCCACTTAAAAAATAATCCTTTGGTCACTGTGGCTTTTCCAGAGTCAAGACTTTATGTTAAGCATAAATTTAAAAAATAAAAAGATGTAACCCAAAAAATAAAAAGATGTGACCCGTAAAAGATCAGAGTTAGGTCTCAATCCAAGTACTAGTGAAGTGAAATCAATAGAGGATTTTGAATTAAGAACTGGATCTGGATTTAAATTTCAGATCCTGAGCACATCACATACTTTTTCATTCTCTGAAGTTTCAGTATATTCAAGAGTAAGAATGCTATCTATCTCACTAGGCTACTGTGATAATTAGATGAGAAAAGATATATAAAATCGTATCTAGTTTTTCTGACAAGCTGTCAAAGCTCAACCTGAGGAAAAATTAGAAAACTAGCATGATATCCACTGCTCCCTTTCAGCATGTTCCTGTCCTCCCAGAGACCCACTGCCCAGGCACCAAAGAACAGGTTTTGCTTTTGTGTCTCTCAGCTGAGCTGCTCTGGACTGCAGCTCTAAAGTCCTGAGTCCAGTCACCATAAAGCGTCTACCATTTTATTTCCAGAGAGGATTACCATCTAGTTATGTAATTATCCCCTAAAGCTTAGGTCTGGCTTTCTCTTCCTTTTGAGGTATAAAACAAATAATCTGGTAAATTTATTTTTTAAAATATCAGATGAACACTTTCACATAAAACCCAAAACAATTTTGATTGTAACACACTTTCACAGGTACATGTAGCCAACCATTTTTTGTTGCCTCATATTTAATTTTAAAGAGTAAGTATTCTGATTACTCTGTGTTTTCTAATTAAACCTTTCTCTATTTCACTATTTAGGATTAGCTATTGAATTTAGTAACATAAATATCAATTCATAATAAAAAATTTTCATTACTTCAGTTTAACTACTAAATAGTTGTATATTTTATATCTGGTAGGTTCAGTTCAGTTCAGTCGCTCAGTCATGTCCAACTCTTTGTGACCCCATGGACTGCAACACACCAGGCCTCCCTGTCCATCACCAACTCCTGGAATTTACTCAAACTCATGTCCATTGAGTCGGTGATGCCATCCAACCATCTCATCCTCGGTTGTTCCCTTCTCCTCCCGCCTTCAATCTTTCCCAGCATCAGGGTCTTTTCAAATGAGTCAGTTCTCATCACGTGGCCATACTATTGGAGTTTCAGCTTCAGCATCAGTTTTTCCAATAAATATTCAGGACTGCAATTAATAATATTAAAGATTCAGGAATACCAAAACAATTTGCACCTTTTTCCTGACAAGTTTCATGGGTAAAAATGATTAGTAAAAACCATGGTACTACTTCAAAAACCTCTTGGAAAGCTCTGGTCGTCTGCTCAAAGTCCCTTTATGTTAAAGGTTACATAAGTAACCTTTATGTTAAAACTACAGGATGGCTGTTCTGGCAACCTTTTGCTAGCCCCCTATTTTAAGTCTGAATAGAAATCACAGTGAGTTCTTCTGGTATTTTTCATCATTTGGATCTATGGAGCATAAAGAATCATTTTCTCAGTAGGTTTTCTGTGAGGAAGGGAGATTATATTCTTGAGTCTCTTCAAGTGAAGTTTCCATGAATTCAACCAACTTTTCCACATGCTGTTGAACAAATGTGTTTCAGACCCTGATTACAGGAACATTCTCTTTGTTCCTGTGTATAATTTAGTTTCCATTTTCACTGCGCTTCTGATGGAAGGATACTGCAAGGTGGTAGAAAGAGAAACAGACTAGAAGTAAGGAAACTTTCAATTTAGGTCTCTAATCAGTCCTGTGGACTTGGGCATTTAGACCACTTAACACCCTGCTTCCTTCCTCAATCCTCAAAGAAAAAGAAAAAAATGCCTGCCCTATCTCTCAGGTTGCTGTGAGGTTCCAAACTTTGTGGATATATGCAATGAATTCTATGAAATATAACCATTAAAGAAAGTATTGTCATTTTTTCATTTATATATATATATATATATATTCTGACTAATTTACAACATAAACATTTATGAGCCAAAAACTGATAAGAACTCCAATTTTAAAGGATTAGATCAGATCAGAAGAGTCGCTCAGTCGTGTCTGACTCTTTGTGACCCCATGAATAGCAGAACGCCAGGCCTCCCTGTCCATCCCAACTCCTGGAGTTCACTCAGATTCACGTCCATCCAGTCAGTGATGTCATCCAGCCATCTCGTCCTCTGTCGTCCCCTTCTCCTCTTGCCCCCAATCCCTCCCAGCATCAAAGTCTTTTCCAATGAGTCAACTCTTCGCATGAGGTGGCCAAAGTACTGCAGTTTCAGCTTTAGCATCATTCCTTCCAAAGAAATCCCAGGGCTGATCTCCTTCAGAATGGACTGGTTGGATCTCCTTTCAGTCCAAGGGACTCTCAATAGTCTTCTCCAACACCACACTTCAAAAGCATCAATTCTTCGATGCTCAGCCTGCTTCACAGTCCAACTCTCACATCCATACATGACCACAGGAAAAACCATAGCCTTGACTAGACGAACCTTTGTTGGCAAATTAACGTCTCTGCTTTTGAATATGCTATCTAGGTTGATCATAACTTTCATTCTAAAGAGTAAGCATCTTTTAATTTCATGGCTGCAGTCACCATCTGCAGTGATTTTAGAGCCCAGAAAAATAAAGTCTGACACTGTTTCCACTGTTTCCCCATCTATTTCTCATGAAGTGATGGGACCGGATGCCATGATCTTTGTTTTCTGAATGTTGAGCTTTAAGCAAATTTTTTCACTCTCCACTTTCACTTTCATCAAGAGGCTTTTTAGTTCCTCTTCACTTTCTGCCATAAGGGTGGTGTCATCTGCATATCTGAGGTTATTGATATTTCTCCCGGCAATCTTGATTCCAGCTTGTGCTTCTTCCAGTCCAGCGTTTCTTATGATGTACTCTGCATATAAGTTAAATAAACAGGGTGACATTATACAGCCTTGATGAACTCGTTTTCCTATTTGGAACCAGTCTGTTGTTCCATGTCCAGTTCTAACTGTTGCTTTCTGACCTGCATACAAATTCTCAAGAGGCAGATCAGGTGGTCTGGTAATTCCATCTCTTTCAGAATTTTCCACAGTTTATTGTGATCCACACAGTCAAAGGCGTTGGCATAGTCAATAAAGCAGAAATAGATGCTTTTCTGGAATTCTCTTGCTTTTTCCATGATCCAGCGAATATTGGCAATTTGATCTCTGGTTCCTCTGCCTTTTCTAAAACCAGCTTGAACATTAGGAAGTTCACGGTTCACATATTGCTGAAGCCTGGCTTGGAGAATTTTGAGTATTACTTTACTAGCGTGTGAGATGAGTGCAATTGTGCAGTAGTTTGAGCATTCGTTGGCGTTGCCTTTCTTTGGGATTGGAATGAAAACTGACCTTTGCCAGTCCTGTGGCCACTGCTGGATTTTCCAAATTTGCTGGTGTATTGAGTGCAGAACTTTCACAGCATCATCTTTCAGCATTTGGAATAGCTCAACTGGAATTTCATCACTTCCAATAGCTTTGTTCGTAGTGATGCTTTCTAAGGCCCACTTGACTTCACATTCCAGGATGTCTGGCTCTAGGTCAGTGATCACACCATCGTGATTGTCTGGGTCGTGAAGATCTTTTTTGTACAGTTCTTCTGTGTATTCTTGCCATCTTTTCTTAATATCTTCTGCTTCTGTTAGGTCCATACAATTTCTGTCCTTTATCAAGCCCATCTTTGCATGAAATGTTCCTTTGGTATCTCTGATTTTCTTGAAGAGATCTCTAGTCTTTCCCATTCTGTTGTTTTCCTCTATTTCTTTGCACTGATCGCTGAAGAAGGCTTCCTTATCTCTTCTTGCTATTCTTTGGAACTCTGCATTCAGATGTTTATATCTCTCCTTTTCTCCTTTGCTTTTCACTTCTCTTCTTTTCACAGCTATTTGTAAGGCCTCCCCAGACAGCCATTTTGCTTTTTTGCATTTCTTTTCCATGGGGATGGTCTTGATCCCTGTCTCCTGTACAATGTCACGAACCTCATTCCATAGCTCATCAGGCACTCTATCTATCAGATCTAGTCCCTTAAATCTATTTCTCACTTCCACTGTATAATCATAAGGGATTTGATTTAGGTCATACCTGAATGGTCTAGTGGTTTTCCCTACTTTCTTCAATTTAAGTCTGAATTTGGTAATAAGGAGTTCATGGTCTGAGCCACAGTCAGCTCCTGGTCTTGTTTTTGCTGACTGGATAGAGCTTCTCCATCTTTGGCTGCAAAGAATATAATCAATGTGATTTCAGTGTTGACCATCTGGTGATGTCCATGTATAGAGTCTTCTCTTGTGTTGTTGGAAGAGGGTGTTTGTTATGACCAGTGCATTTTCTTGGCAAAACTCTATTAGTCTTTGCCCTGCTTCATTCTGTATTCCAAGGCCAAATTTGCCTGTTACTTCAGGTGTTTCTTGACTTCCTACTTTTGCATTCCAGTCCCCTATAATGAAAAAGACATCTTTTTTGGGTGTTAGTTCTAAAAGGTCTTGTAGGTCTTCATAGAACCGTTCAACTTCAGCTTCTTCAGCGTTACTGGTTGGGGCATAGACTTGGATTACTGTGATATTGAATGATTTGCCTTGGAAACGAACAGAGATCATTCTGTCGTTTTTGAGATTGCATCCAAGTACTGCATTTCAGACTCTTTTGTTGACCATGATGGCTACTCCATTTCTTCTGAGGGATTCCTGCCCACAGTAGTAGATATAATGGTCATCTGAGTTAAATTCACCCATTCCAGTCCATTTCAGTTCGCTTATTCCTAGAATGTTGACATTCACTCTTGCCATCTCTTGTTTGACCACTTCCAATTTGCCTTGATTCATGGACCTGACATTCCAGGTTCCTATGCAATATTGCTCTTTACAGCATCGGACCTTGCTTCTATCACCAGTCACATCCACAGCTGGGTATTCTTTTTTGCTTTGGGTCCATCCCTTCATTCTTTCTGGCGTTATTTCTCCACTGATCTCCAGTAGCATATTGGGCACCTACTGACCTGGGGAGTTTCTCTTTCAGTATCCTATCATTTTGCCTTTTCATACTGTTCATGGTGTTCTCAAAGCATGAATACTGAAGTGGTTTGCCCTTCCCTTCTCCAGTGGACCACATTCTGTCAGATCTCTCCACCATGACCCACCCATCTTGGGTTTCCCCATGGGCATGGCTTAGTTTCATTGAGTTAGACAAGGCTGTGGTCCTAGTGTGATTAGATTGATTAGCTTTCTGTGAGTATGGTTTCAGTGTGTCTGCCCTCTGATGCCCTCTTGCAACACCTACCATCTTACTTGGGTTTCTCTTACCTTGGGCGTGAGGTATCTCTTCACGGCTACTCCAGCAAAGTGCAGCCAATGCTCCTTACCTTGGATTAAGTACAGCCCTAATTTAAATCCCTGAAAGTAAAATCAGTAATGCTTCCTATCGTTCATGCTATAAAATTTTGTCTTGGAAATAAAATTAAATCAATGAAAAACAAAAGCTGATTTTGTTAAAGAACTAGAGACTTGTTTCAAGATTAATCTGGTCTCATTTAACCACTAAGTAACATACATGTGCTCAGTTGTGTCTGACTCTTTGTAACCCTTTGGAATGTAGCCCACCAGGCTCCTCAATCCATTGGATTTCCCAGGCAGGAATACTGGAGTGGGTTGCATATCCTACTCCAGGGGATAGTCCCCACCCCAGGATTGAACCCATGTCTCCTGAGTCTCCTTTGTTGCAGGTGGATTCTTTAATGCTGAACCTTTGGCAAAACTTCAAATCTGAATTTCCACTTGTTGTTATAAAATCTTTACAGACTAGGAAGAAGATCTTAGAAATTAATTGAATGAAAACTACCATCAATTTATTTCATAGTATTTGAAATATTCTGTCCATTGTTTCACATGATTTTGCACCTTTCTGATTCTTTCAAAATTACAGTCCCATAGTTGTTAGAAGACAATTCTCCATGGACTTCTCATTTTGTCATATGTCTTACAAGTAGAGATATTAATTGGCTTTGTTCTAAAAAATATTCCAGGAATATTTGTATAGAAAACAGTCTTGAAAATAAAGATAGCACTTCCTTCTAGGGAAAAAGGCAGGTCTGTTTCAGGCCTGTATAATAAAGATAATATCGCCCTCTAGATCAACTAGGCTTCAGTTCAGTTCAGTTCAGTTGCTCAGTCGTGTCCGACTCTGCAACCCCATGAATTTCAGCACATCAGGCCTCCCTGTCCATCACCAACTCCCGGAGTTCACACAAACTCATGTCCATCGAATCGGTGATGCCATCCAGCCATCTCATCCTCTGTCGTCCCCTTCTCCTCCTGCCCCCAATCCCTCCCAGCATCAGAGTCTTTTCCAATGAGTCAACTCTTCGCATGAGGTGGCCAAAGTATTGGAGTTTCAGCCTCAGCATCAGTCCTTCCAATGAACACCCAGGACTTATCTCCTTTAGGATGGACTGGTTGGATGTCCTTGCAGTCCAAGGGACTTGCAAGAGTCTTCTCCAGCACCACAGTTCAAAAGCATCAATTCTTTGGCACTCAGCTTTCTTCACAGTCCAACTCTCACATCCATACATGACCACTGGAAAAACCATAGCCTTGACTAGACAGACCTTTGTGGGCAAAGTAATATCTCTGCTTTTTAATACTCTATCTAGGTTTGCTGCTTATCATAAAAGAGTTGGGTTCTCTAAGCTCAGAATGCCTCCCCTCCAGCACCTGCCACCGCATGCGCAGATGTCATCTATCTCTCCCTGCAGTGTCGTATGGGAACTGGGGTTCAGAAAACCAGTGCAAGTGCTGACGTTCTGGATTATGCTGTTTCCTAAAGTAGTAAAGTTCTTTGGTCCAGGAGTCTCTTGCCTTCTACCACCGCCAATGAAACTGGCAGGCTAACTTGGTAGTGTACAAGTGTGGTAGAATTTTAGATTTGTCACAATTAGTGACCATAAAAATTCCTGGTAGAAGACAAATATAAATGATCTTTCTCAAAATTTTCTATCACTGAATTCCATCGGTTAATAATTCTGAGTTATCAGAAAAGAACATGAAATCTAAGACATTCCTGTGCACAATGACCAAAAAGGTACTCTCTTAGTGAACTTTCACTGGTGTCCAGCTAATAAAGCATGGCACATTTAGCCAGGCAACTGCAACTAAAATTGCCCAAATGGATATTCAGGGTTTCAGTTAGGTCAGAGGTCTGCCTGGTTTCTCACAAACATGTTTATTCTTTCATTGTACTATTGTACAAGTGTTGTCAATCATTTTACTTCTGTCCACACTATTTAATGAAACATGTTCACACAGCTTAGAAGGAGCAGTTATCTAGCAAAAGTCTCTGGCCTACAGGCCATAGTCATTTGGGCTGGGGTAAACAACTGAAAGGAACTCAGCCAACCCTACTGCCCAACCAAGGAATCTGAAAATGAGACCCAGGAAATGGGATTTTTATTGTTGTGAATTTTTGCTGAAAGGCTATACTGACTGGGGAGAAGGCAATGGCACCCCACTCCAGTACTCTTGCCTAGAAAATCCCATGGACAGAGGAGCCTGGTGGGCTGCAGTCCATGGGGTCGCTAAGAGGCAGACAAGACTCAGCGATTTCACTTTCACTTTTCACTTTCCTGCATTGGAGAAGGCAATGGCAACCCACTCCAGTGTTCTTGCCTGGAGAATCCCAGGGACAGGGGAGCCTGGTGACCTGCCATCTCTGGGGTCACACAGAGTCAGACACGACTGAAGTGACTTAGCAGCAGCAGCAGCAGCATACTTACTGGAAGACTGACAACACCATCTGAAGGCTATCATGGTACTAATGGTCAAGTACCAATGCAGGAGACTGAAGAGACGGCTGGGTTGGGAAGATCCTCTGGAAGAGGGCAAAGCAATCCACTCCAGTATTGTTGCCTGGAGAATCCCCGACGGAGGAGCCTGGTGGGCTACAGTCCTCAGGGTCGCAAAGAGTTAGACACAACTGAAGTAACTTAGCACAAGGTAAGATATACACACAGAGAACAGCAAGAAGTCAGTTTGGGGACAGATAAAAATGAGGCATATGCATGGGGCTTGAAAAGAGACATGTAAAACCCAAAAGTTGGCATTACTGACCCAATGGACATGAGTTTGAGCAAGCTCCGGGAGTTGGTGATGGATGGGGAAGCCTGGTGTGCTGCAATCCATGGGATTGCAGAGTTGGACACAACTGAGCGACTGAACTGAAAGCCCAAAAGAGATAGAAGAAACAAAGAGAGAAAATGCCTCCTATGATTTCAGGCACTCTGGCTCTGCTTCTTGCTTTGATTCTCATAACATCTTCCTGCATTCTAACAAGAAATTCCCTTTGCTCAAGGAATAAAAGAGCTCCTGATCAACTGTGTTAAATTTTGTTCATTTGTTTCCATTATTTTTACTTTGGCACAAATATTTTATTTGGCAGTTTTCTCACAAGTAAAATAAAGTAAATACAGTTCTGAGATTGTCTAGAACACGTCCTTATATACTAGAATAATATGATAGGTTGATAGAATACAGTGCTTACATAACAACTCTTCTAACCTAATCTTGAGTATCACAAACCTGAAACTTCAAAACAAGAGGAAAAAGCAAAAGCCACAGAATTGAACAAGACTTGAAAAAATATTAGTTGAGTTTCCATCAGCTAATAATGTAAATTTTCTATTTATTCACCTGTAAAAATAAAATATTAATTCCCACCTTATAGCCATCAATTTTAATGATATACAGACTAAAAGCTAATATTAATAATATACAGACTAAAAATCATTGATGTGGTGGTGATGTCAATTCTCACAGACATTTTCATTTCTTCCCATTTTTCCCACCCTCCAAACATCTCCCCTCATTGTCTACTAGACTAGATAAACTCTTAGTACTGAGGTTAGTAGCCTGGCTATCCCTAATCACACTTGCTTGGCCTTGTGACCTCAGCATGAATCTTTGTCAAACCACATACTAGATTTTGATGACAAAGACTGATAGAATGGACAGGGAAAGGCAGAACCCAGGAGGCAAAATAATGGAAAAATAGCTATGCCAAAATAAGTAGTGACAATCTATGCAAAGAGGGGGAGCTAAAACAAGGGAAGGCACATAGAGTAAAGGCATTGCATTCCTGTGGAACTGTAGCAACTTGATCTAGGGAGAATGTGCCAGAAGTGCAAAAAAAAAAAAAAAATGGCGAGAGAGTAGAAGGTAGAGCGTTGTTACCAGAAATTACCGACAGGATCCTTGAGATGTGCAATTAAAAAATGAAACTGCCTCTTTCTTTTGGAGATAGCAGAAGGAGGAGGTGGCTGATGAAATGGGGTTCTTTGATTACAACATTATCCTAAGTTTAAATCATATAGATCCCAAGCATAACTATTTATATATAATGTATAAACAATTTATTGGGATGGCCAAAAAGTTCCTTCAGGTTTTTCCATTATATCTTATGGAAAAAGCCAGTCGAACCTATTGTTCTATTCAACATTATATCAGGCTGTCAATAGTGTCATATTTATTTTTCCTGCTATTCCAGATTCAGTATGAGTTAGAGGAATGTAAAATATAAAAGAATGATTCCACTGTCAAAGGAAACAAACATTTTTGTACTTCACTCATACTTTATAAGAATGGTGGTACAATACCACTGAAACCTCTTGCCCATCCAAAATGACTCAAATGTCTTTGTATAAAGTAGACCTCCTACTTACCCAACAGTTTCCTCCTTTGTGTGCTGTGGTGAAGAAGCTGAATCAGACTTCAGTGAGAGTCATATGAAGCCTTTACAGAAGAGAATAACTTAGACAATTACTGTGTAACTTATACTACATTTGTGTTCAGTTGTTCACTCATGTCCGACTCTTTGTGACCCCATGGACTGCAGCACACCAGTCTTCCCTGTTCTTCACCATCTCCTACTGCTTGCTCAAACTCATGTCCATTGAGCTGGTGATACCATCCAACCACGTCCTCTTCTGTTGTCCCGTTCTCTTCCTGACTTCAATCTTTCTCAGGATCAGGGTCTTTTCCAATGAATCATCTCTTTACATCAGGTGGCCAAAGAATTGGAGATTCAGCATCAGTACCAATGAATATTCAGGATTGATTTCCTTTAGGATTGACTGGTTGGATCTCCTTGCAGTCCCAGGGACTTTCAAGTGTCTTCTCCAACACCACAGTTCAAAAGCATCTTTAGCAATCAGCTTTCTTTATGATCCAACTCTCACATCCATACATGACTACTGGAAAAAACATAGCTTTGACTACAGACCTTTGTTGGCAATGTACTGTCTCTGCTTTTTAATATGCCATCTAGGTTGGTCATAGCTTTTCTTCCAAGGAGCAAGTGTCTTTTACTTTCAAGGCTGAAGTCACCATCTGCAGTGATTTTGGAGCCCTGAAAAACAAAGTATTTCACTATTTTCATTGTTTTCCCATCTATTTGCCATGAAGAGATGGAACCAGATGCCATCATCTTCGTTTTTTGAATGTTGAGTTTTAAACCAAATTTTTCACTCTCCTCTTTTAATTTCATCAAGAAGCTCTTTAGTTATTCTTCATTTTCTGCCATAAAGGTGGTGTCACCTGCATATCTGAGGTCATTGATAATTCTTCTGGCAATCTTGATTCCAGCTTGTGCTTCCTCCAGCCCACAGTTTCTCATGATGTACTATGCATATAAGTTAAACAAGCAGGGTGACAATAAACAGCCTTGACATACTGCTTTCCCATTTTGAACCAGCCTATTGTTCCATGTCCAGTTCTAACTGTTGCTTCATGATCTGCATACAGGTTTCTCAGAAGGCACGTAAGGTGGTCTTGTATTTCCATCTCTATAAGAATTTTCCACAGCTTTTTGTGATATACACAGTCCAAGGTTTTAGAGTAGTCAATGAAGCAGAAGTAGATGCTTCATCTATTTCTCAGAACATATGAGGTAGAAATATTAGTACTATGATCATCTCCAGTTTACAGTGGAGAAGAAGAAATTTAGAAAAGTTTAATACTATTTAAAGTAGAGACTAATTGGGCTTTCCTGGTGGCTCAGACAGTAAAGAATCTGCCTGCAATGCAGGATACCTGTATTTGATCCCTGGATTGGGAAGATCCCCTGGAGGAGAGCATGGAAACCCACTCCAGTATTCTTGCCAGGAGAATCCCAATGGACACTAGAGCCTGGTGGATTAAAATCCATGGGGTTGCATATCACTGCAGATGGTGACTGCATCCATGAAATTATAGAACAGTCTTATGGACTCTGGGAGAGGGAGAGGGTGGGAAGATTTGGGAGAATGACATTGAAACATGTAAAATATCATGTAAGAAACGAGTTGCCAGTCCAGATTCGATACATGATACTGGATGCTTGGGGCTAGTGCACTGGGACGACCCAGAGGGATGGTACGGGGAGGGAGGAGGGAGGAGGGTTTAGGATGGGGAACACATGTATACCTGTGGCGGATTCATTTTTATATTTGGCAAAACTAATACAATTATGTAAAATTTAAAAATAAAATGAAATTAAAAAATAAAAGACGCTTGCTCCTTGGAAGAAAAGCTATGACAAACCTAGACAGTATATTAAAACACTGGGACATTACTTTGCCAAAAAATGTCCATATAGTCAAAGCTATGGTTTTTCTAGTAGCTATGTATGGATGTGAGAGTTGGATCATAAAGAAGGCTGAGTACCGAGGAATTGATGCTTTTGAACTGCAGTGTTGGAGAAGACTCTTGAAAGTCCCTTGGACTGCAAGGAGATCAAACCAGTCAATTCTAAAGGAAATAAATCCTGAATATTCATTAGAGAGACTGATGCTGAGGCCGAAGCTGCAATACTTTGGCCACCTGATGTGAAGAGCCAACTCATTGGAAAAGACCCTGATGCTAGGAAAGACTGAAGGTAGGAGGAGAAGGGGACAACAGAGGATGAGATGGTTGGATGGCATCACTGACTCAATGAACATGAGTTTGAGCAAGCTCTGGGAGATGGTGAAGGTCAGGGAAGCCTGGTGTGCTGCAGTCCATGGGGTCACAAAGAGTCGGACATGACTGAGCAACCGAACAAGAGACTACTTAATTGGGATTCAGGATAAAACTCAAATTTGCAGCAAGGATCTGTAGAGAAAACCAATACTGGGCTAGAAACCAGGGCATATTCAAACAGATTAAGCCTAGTAGAAGTGGAATATTAAATAAATAGCAGGAAGCAGGCTGAAGAAGTTCTGGGCTCCTCTACGTTTACCAGACCTGATTGCTCCAGATGCCTACTGAGTGGTATAACTGGAGATCCCAATATTTGTATTGGATGCTTCAGTTTAGTCAAGAACTGGGCAGAATGAACCTGCAGGTTGATAGTTTCAGCAGTGTACTGGATCCTGAGCAACCAGAGATGCATGCTAGTACTTTATTTTCACCTGAACACCATGTCTTTTTATTTTTTTAATAACAAGAGTCTATCTCCTGTGACTAAAGATTTTAAATGTTTATATCCTTAGAAGTTTGGTTCTTAATAATATTTGTTGATCTTCCAAGACTTTTTTGAAGATCATATACCTCATTCTTGTGATTAAATAGTCAAGACTAAGGATAGTGTTCCAGTGTGGTTTTCTGTGTCCTGACTTCCTGTCACAGATAAACTTGCATACCTAGCAGCAATGTCAATATCATCTCCCAGACAGGCATTAAACACCGGGGAGATGGTGAGCCATCACTTAGATTAAATTCCACAGGCTTTTTTCCCCCATTATAAATTAAGCCATCTGACCTTAACAGCAGGTGCATCCTCTTTCAAGAGAGACAGGATTTGGTGAATAGTCTAGCCCTGCATGATAAGCACAGACTCTATTTTATGACATGCCTTTACTTCGTAAGGGCTGACTACAAAATTACTTGGTACGGCCAAAGGTAGAAGAAAACACTCATCAAGCAGAAAGGAAAGTTTGCTTGTAGAAATTAAGCAGCCCTTGAATAAACAAGCTGTAATTGCTATAGTAACTTTGCAAATCACAGAAACAATAGGACTACATTTTTTTAATATTTGAGAATGTCAGTTCATTGCTTCCTGTTTACTTGCAATTATTTGAAAATAACCTGGATAACTTTATAATCAAGGTATTTCCTCTTGGCTCCCTGGTATACATCAGACTGCCTGAGGAGAGGATTGACATCCTAAGGTGTCCAAAGCATAATCAGTCTTAAGAGCTGCTAATGTTAAAATCCTGACTAATGTTAATCAAAAAGTTAAAAAAAAAAAAAAAAAACCTTGGCTTGTTAAACACATACTCTCTCACACAGATACAGCTACACTCACACATGAAAATCACATTATTTTTTAAAACACAGCCAGCAAGTGATGCTGCCTAATTTAAAATTATCTTAGCCCATGTCCACTTTGCAAAACTACCTTTGTGTGTGCCTGTGTCTGTGCCTATGTGTTTTTTACAATTAATAGTCAATATAGGCTGTTTTAAATCTTCCAAGTAAAGTCCAGTTTTCTAATACTGTATGGTTAGCAAAAGTCAAAACACCAGGAAAACACATATACCTTCAGGTAAGAACAGTGTACTTAATGAAAAAATAAATAAAACTTTCTTTACGTTTATTATGCACCAGCATTGATTGGGCTGATTTATTTTATGATGACAATCTTAGGAAGTGTGTATAACTCTGCCAAATATTGCATTAGTTATATACTTTATGTGTCTAGGTATTGGTGGGTTTAAGCACATGTTCAATTATTAGGGAGATGTATTAAACTGGATCAGAGTAGACAGACCTAATTTGCTTAACTGATAGGTTAGAATAGGATTGAACCTGTATCCCATATTCTGTTAGGATAACGCTTCGGTGGACTCTGCACACATTCGTCTTACACAACCACCCAAGGCATCCCTCTGCCACATTCTGCAGTGCCCTTGGCACTTTCCCCTGACCCTTCTAGGATACGTACTACATTCTGGTAGAGACAATATTTTATGTGTATTGGTATCCCCATCATCTTTTGTTTTGCTCAGTACACAGTTAAGTGATCTGTAAGTTTTAGTTGAATTAACAGCAGTAATTTTTTTTTTTTTTTTGGTCTTTTCTTTTCAGAAGTTTTTTTTTTTTTAATTTTTTTTAAATTTTATTTTATTTTTAAACTTTATAATATTGTATTAGTTTTGCCAAATATCGAAATGAATCCGCCACAGGTATACCTGTGTTCCCCATTCTGAACCCTCCTCCCTCCTCCCTCCCCATACCCTCCCTCTGGGTCGTCCCAGTGCACCAGCCCCAAGCATCCAGTATCGTGCATCGAACCTGGGCTGGCGACTCGTTTCAAAAAACCAATTTGCTTCCCTTTTGCATTTTTCTAGATACTCACCAACTCTTACGATCTATAGTTGACTTTAAGCATCCATTTGCCAAGATTGAGATGAGGCTGCTTTACAGAAGAAATTGGGAAGACAACTGAGAAAATACTCAGGGATAGTCATTTGAACAAACAGAATAACACAGCACAATCATAACTTTCCAATCTAGATTTCTGTCCTGAGGTCAGATTTCCTGGTTCTTTCAGTTCTCTTCTCCTGTGATCCATTAATACAATACTCAATGTGTTCTCCTTTTGGGTAGAGTCCATCATTAAAGCTTAGAGGAGATAGGAAAAGAAGGCTAAGAGGTGGGAAATGAAGACAAAGGGATCTTAGGTTGGATAGAGAGTCTTCCCTAAGGGAAACTGTGTGAAGAGGAGGTGAAGGAAGGATTTGGCCTGACAAGATCAGGTCGTTTGGATGAGTGGAGCTGAATACGGAGAAAACTCGGTGCATACTAACAGCTTTGGGGCTCAGGGAAGGGTTCAGTTTCCAGTGGCCTAGCCTCAATCAGAGAGAGAAGCATCATGGACAGTTAAAGAGAACTCTGATCTAGAATATTCCATAATCTCTGTTAGCTCCCGTTAGACAAGAATCCTGAGTGGAAAGCCAGCTAGCCTGACTGGCCCACCAAAGAAGAACAAGTTGACACACGCCCCCCTACTACCACCGCCACCAAAGGGCTCTGAGTAGATTGCTGGTTCAAGCCACAGGGTGGACTCAGCAGGTGCTCAGGGAATGATCTACAAAGAGAAATCAGGTTAGCCAAGAGTACTGGCCAATGCCCACTGAGGCTTTACCAAAAGAACAGACACCAAGTTACATGAGTTTCAGTCTTCATGATTAGCCACCGGTAGGATACTCTAGGAAGCCAAACCATATGAGACAGACTGCTATTTTTCATTATTATTATTCCCATATTACATTTGAGGAAACTGAGACTAGGTACTTGCCAAGGTATTAGCCTAATATGTAGCAGAGCTGAAAGTAAAAGCCAGGCAGCTGGGTTTATTGATTAGTTTCACTTTAAATTAGTGTCTTAGCTGGGACAATTTGAACCTCAACTGCAAATTCAAGACTGCAAGCAACCCTACCACGCTTAAGTTAGACTTTCCACTCCCTGAGACAACTCCTTTTGTCTCAAAGGCTCCTCATCTCTACTACATTATCTAATGCTTTATTTTCTCCTGGGTTAAGTCCACTGGCATGTCAAACATACACACAAGTAAAATCAAAAACTGTCTCTTGACTCCTATACCCTCTCTATCCAATATTCAAATTATCTGCTTTCCTAGTAAAACATCTCAAATAAGTTGTCCATTTTTAAGAATGGAATGTTTGTGTCCCCCAAAAGTACATATTCTGAAGTCCTAACATCCCATGTTATAGAATTTGGAGATGGGGCTTTTGGGAGACGGGTTAGATTGAGTCTTCATCATGAGATTAGTGGCTTTATAAGCAGAACAGAGAAAGATCTCTTTCTTCCTTTCATTTGTTCTTTCTCTCACTGAGGGAGAGGTCCTGTGAGGACACAGAGATAAGACAGTTTATTCTGTTTTTAAGCCAGGAATAGAGGCCTTATCAAGTACTGAATCATAGGCACCATCCCAGATTCCAGAACTATGAGAAATACATTTGTGTGTGTGTGTATGTGTGTGTGTGTTTAAGCTACCCACTCTATGATATTATGCAATAGAATCCCAAGCAGACTAAGACCTCCACACTTACTCAATTCTAGTATATCTCCTCATCAGTACAACAAAACAGTTCTTTCCAGACCATCGCTAGCATCCATGTTGACACATCTCAGGTACCCGTCTCTGTACTGATGGTACTTCTCTTTTGACATCTGTGGCACTACCTTTTCCTGTTTCTCATCTTACACATTCACAAATTTCTCTCAGTCTTTTTTTTTAATTGGAGTATAGTTGATTTACAATGTTGTGCAAGATTCTGGTGTACAGAAAAGTGATTCAGTTATACATATATATGTATTCTTTTTCATATTCTTTTCATTATGGTTTATTATATGATACTGAATATAATTCCCTGTGCTCTACTTTGGACAGGATCTTGCTATTTATCTATTTTATATATAGTAGTGTGTATCTCCTAATCCCAAACTCCTAATTTATCCCTCTCCCACTCCATTTCCCCTTTGGCAATCATGCATTTGTTTTTTTATGTCTATGAGTCTGCTTCCATTTTGTAAATAAGTTCACTTGTATCATTTTAGATTCCAAAATTAAATGATATCATCTTATATTTATCTTTCTATTTCTGACTTACTTCACTTGGTATGATAATCTCCAGATCCATCCATGATGCTGCAAATGGCATTTTTCAAAAACTCAGACCTCCTTTTAAACTCTTCCAACCCCAAAGAATGGTAATGACAAAGAATGTTCAAACTACTACACTGTTGCACTCATTTCACATGCTAGCAAGGTAATGCTCAAAATCCTTCAAGATAGACTTCAATAGTACATGAACTGAGAACTTCTAGATGTACAAGCTGGATTTAGGAAAGGCAGAAGAACCAGAGATCAAATTGCCAGCATTCACTGGATCACAGAAAAAGCAAGGGAATTCCAGAAAAACATCTACTTCTACTTAATTGAATACACTAAAGCCTTTGACTGTTTGGATCACAACTAACTGTGGAAAATTCTTAAAGAGATGGGAATACCAGACTACCTTGCCTATCTCCTGAGAAATCTGTATGCAGGTCAAGAAGCAACACTTAGAACCAGACATGGAACAATGGACTGGTGCAAAACTGGGAAAGGAGGACCTCAAGGCTGTTTATTGCCACCCTGCTTATTTAACTTATATGCAGAGTATATCATGCAAAATGCCAGGATGGATGAAGCACAAGTTGGAATCAAGATTGCAGAGAGAAATATCAGTAACCTTAGATATGCAGATGACACTACCCTATGGCAGAAAGTGAAGAGGAACTAAAGAGCCTCTTGATGAAGGTGAAAGAGAAGAGTGAAAAATCTGGCTTAAAGCTCAATATTCAAAAATAAGATCATGGCATTCAATGCCATCATTTCATGGAAAATAGATCAGGAAACAATGGAAACAGTGATTGATTTTATTTTCTTGGGCTCCAAAATCACTGCAGACAGTGACTGCGGCTATGAAATTAATAACCTAGACAGCATATTAAAAAGAAAGGCATCACTTTGCTGACAAAGGTCTGTATAGTCAAGGCTATGGTTTTTCCAGTGGTCATGTATGGATGTTAGAGTTCCACCATAAAGAAGGCCGAGCACCAAAGAATTGATGCTTTTGAACTGTGGTGTTGGAGAAGACTCTTGAGAGCCCGTTGTATAGCAAGGGGATCAAACCAGTCAATTCTAAGGGAGATCAATCCTGCATATTCACTGGAAGGACTGATGCTGAAGCTGAAACTCCAGTCCTTCAGCCACCTGATGTGAAGGGTCAATTCATTGGAAAAGACCCTGATGCTTGGAAAGAGTGAAGGCAGGAAGAGAAGAGGGTGATAAAGGATGAGACGATTGGATGGCATCACCAACTCAATGGACATGAGTTTGAGACTTCAGGTGATGGTGAAGGACAGGGAGGCCTGGAGTGTTGCCATACATAGGATCTCAAAGAGTCGGACATGATTGAGCAACTGAATAACAAGGGAGAGTAAGCTTGCCAGATAGCACAATGGAAGAATCCACCTGCCAATGCAGGGAACATGAAAGATGTAGGTTGATCCCTGGGTTAAGAAGATCCCCTGGAGTAGGAAATGGCAACCCACTCCAGTATTTTTGCCTGGAAAACCATGGACAGAGGAGATTGATGGGCTACATACAGTCCATGAGGTTGCAAAGGGTCAGACACAATTGAGTGACTGTGAACACTCAAAGAAGAGCTCATTCCTTGCTCTTCTATCCCAAGTATATACTGATACTTTTCTTAAAGGAGCCTATCTAGAACCATTATTTTAAACACCTATGTACATTCTAGTGATTCCCAAATGCATTTATCTACACTAGCCCTCTCCCTTAATGCTAATCTAAAATAGTGGCCTTCTAGCACATCCAACGGTCATAATGATATCTAATAGACATATTCCAGTGTCCAAAATGTAGGTCGCTTTTTTTCATGGGGATTCAGAGATTTCTATTGGTATGAGTAGAAATTATCATATATCACTTTCTCTCAGAGGAAGAACTTCCACTGGTAACTTGGTTTTACCCCTATGCTGATCACAATGTTATGTTTTTTCACTGACTCCATAGCCTCAGATGCATTATCCTTAATTTTAGGACTGCAGATAATATAAATTTTCTGAAGGCACATGTATCATGGGAAAATCATCAGGAAAATTCCATCATATGAAGGACTTTTAAGATGAATAAACAGTGGAGACTCTACTATTTGGATTCTTCATTTTGTTATTCCTAGTTCTCTGACCCTGTTCTTGGCTTTGAAACCAAAAAAAAAAAAAAAAAAATGAATAGATCCTCTTACCAGTTTAACAAGATTCTGCCCATTCCTGTCTCCTTGGAAACACCCCCCATTAACACACACACACACACACACACACACACACACACACACATTTATGCTCTTCTGTTTCAAGTTTTCCACTCTCCGGTTCAGGTAGATGCTCTCAGCAACAACTCCTCTCTTGTAGTCTCCCTCTTCCAGTGCAAATGTTCAGCTTTAGATTTTCATCCATCTATCCCAAATGATCAAGGCTCTTCCCAAAGACACCAATGTTCAAAATTCTCTTGGTGGTCTTTTAAGCAAATTTTCATCCCTAGTCTCTGGAGAATTCAGACTTCCTTCCTCATTAGTGCTGGGGACAACTCTTGCCACAAGATCTGCTGAATTATTTACCTAAATGCTCAGTGCTTCCCAGAAATCTCAGAATGAGTCTCATGGCACAACTTACTCCAAAATCACACCAAAATAAATCTGTCTGTCAACCTTCTTCTGAGAGATAGATCCTCTGATTCAAACACTTATTTATGTATCCACAGTTATATATTCATTGATTCAACAAATATCCACTCTGTTCCTACTATCGTACAAAGCATGGTATGTTGGATGAAGAAAATGGTGTTGGGCATGGCTTTTTCACCTTGTAACCTATGTAACAGAATGCCAGACGGGTAGGTGGACATGAATCAGATAGCTGCAGAGCTGAGTGAATAATGATATATTCAGATATGTGCTTTGAAGAATGAGAATAGTTAATGAGAGGGAACTGGGATGAGGGAAGACTTGCCAGAGAAAAGTCCTGTTAGAGCTAAAGGATGAATGATTATGAGATAACTAGACAAAGAGTAAAAGGAAAAGTGTTCTAGGAAGAAAGAATGGGATTTACTGGTTTCCCTAAAAAGATGAACTAAAAGAAGCCCAGTGTGACTGGACATAGGTAAAAGGATGTGTGTGTGTGTAAAACTCAGGACTGCTGCTGCTGCTGCTAAGTCGCTTCAGTCATGTCCGACTCTGTGCAACCCCATAGACGGCAGCCCACCAGGCTCCCCTGTTCCTGGGATTCTCCAGGCAAGAACACTGGAGTGGGTTGCCATTTCCTTCTCCAATGCATGAAAGTGAAGTTACTCAGTCGTGTCCAACTCTTAGAGACCCCATGGACTGCAGCCTACCAGGCTCCTCCGTCCATGGGATTTTCCGGGCAAGAGTACTGCAAACCTGATCAAACCAGCTATCAGCCCATGTAGGATCTATGAGATGTTGATCTTTTTCCCAAGAGTGATAAAAAAGAAAATCAATGAAGATCTTTGATCAAGGGGTGGGGAAATGGAGGGTGATGTGATCAGATTTGCATTATGAACTCATTCTAGCACATAGTGGAGAATGGATTGGAATGGGGTTAGAGTGAGTGTTGGAAGTCCAGTGAAGTGAAACATTAGCAAATTAGGCTAAGGTAGTGCTATGGAGACAAAAAGATGAAAGAAGTAAGAGGTAAAATTAACAAAATTTAACCTAGAAAGCATATTAAAAAGCAGAGATATTATGCTGCCAACAAAGGTCTGTCTATTCAAAGCTATGGTTTTCCCAGTAGTCATGTATGGATGTGAGAGTTGGACTATAAAGAAAGCTGAGTGCCAAAGAATTGTTGCTTTGGAACTGTGGCTTGGAGAAGACTCTTGAGAGTCCCTTGGACAGCAAGGAGATTCAACCAGCTCATCCTAAAGGAAATCAGTCCTGAATATTCATTGGAAGGACTGATGATGAAGCTGAAACTCCAATACTTTGGCCACCTGATGGGAAGAACTGACTCATTTGAAAAGACACTGATGCCGGGAAAGATTGAAGGCAGGAGGAGAAGGGAACAACAGAGTATGAGATGGTTGGATGGCATCACTGACTCGATGGACATGAGATTGAGTAAGCTCCAGGAGTTGGTGATGGACAGCGAGGCCTGGAGTGCTGCAGTCCACAGGGTCGCAAAGAGTTGGACATGACTGAGCGACTGAACTGAACTAAATATACCATCCTGAACTCAGAAGTGTTCTCATATATTTCATGGATTTTTATCCATTTCAAAATCAGATAGGCAGGAAACTTAGAAATTGTTGATAACACACAGATAAAGAATCACACTAGACAAAGAAATCTGAGTTCCTAAGAAGCCACAGTTATTCTCTAGAGAAAGTCAAAGTCACCTCTACTAGTGTCCCTGGAATTACACCTATAATTTTCACTACAGAAAAGTACAGCATCTTCTTCACAATCAACACGGTCACATTATTAACACTTAGCATTGAACCAAAAACATAAATGATTTTCCCAGTATAAATATATATGTGAACATACCACTACAATGTTATGAATGGAAGAACAAGCACTCATAAATTATATAGGTCATTAAATGTTAGTTATGCCACCTTATCTGAAAACATTAAATTTTATGAAAAACATAAAAGGATTATTTATCAGAAACCAGAGAATTGTGTTTCATTATATGTCCTAGGAATGATAGATCCCCCACCTCTTTGCAATGGAACAACCTATCCATTTGAAGAGAACATAACAAGTTCATGATATCTCTTGCAACATGCCAGTGACTAATATTTTCCCCTCATTTCTTTTTCACAGCAAGAAAACAAGAACAGCCTCCTTATACCATTCTCAAGTGGTTTTAAAAGCTCTTTAAACTACTCAGCATATTAATGATTTTCTATTTATAAATTATACCCATTGAAACGCTAAAATGACAAATAGAACATTGAAACTTGTCTCTGTCAGAAACTTGCCTCTCCCACATCCAAAAAGAACAAAGACAAGGCACTCTCCAGTTGACACTAGTGTTGTCAGAAGCTGAGCTATGAGAACTTTAAGACCCTGAATGGTGAGCTGGCTATTTTTTTTTTTTCAATAGAAAATCTTCTCCCAGTTCATAAGTCAAGAAAGAGCTTAATTAAAATGTCACTCTTTCAACAGATAATATAAATGGGAGGGGTGTCATCATGCTTCTTCTATGCCCTTTCCTTTGTTTATTTTAATTACTAGACATTTCAGTTTATTATGATTCAATCCACGTATCAATGCCATAAAGCCATCTAACCCACCTTAAAAAAAGATTAAGCAGAAATTTCAGTCTATTTTGCCAGAAGCTTAGAAAAGCTAAGAAAATAAAATGCACGTTTATAACACATTACTCACCCATATTTATAGATCTTCACATTAAATGTTAATTTGTATTTCAAAATAGCTTTAGAAGGTATATGAAATAGCTGACAGTTTTTGTTTGGCTGTTTTCCCATCAGAATATAATCACTGAAAAAACAGTCCTGCGTGCTGCTGTCATGGAAATGGCAGCAGAGGGGAACAAGTGGCATATGTGCAAATGAGTACATACACATCTATTTATTTTAAAAGGCAGATTAAAAGCGCATATTCTGAAGAACTCATTGTTGATTGTTGTTTAAATAATCTGTAAATATAGATTATGACAAGTAGGATAAATTATAAAACTCAGAACTGGAAAGGTATCATTTACCACTTAAATAATAAGTACTATGGTTGACTGAAAATACTCTATTGATAGCTGGGAAACAGCAGAGACATGGAATTAGTCACTGGGAGTCTCTACCCAGAAGTTTACAGCCTGCTGGGATGTATCATGATGCTGTGGCTATTAGAAAAGGTGCGTGTCGATGGAGAGTGTATCTTCCTCAACTATTCTGACCTCAAAGTGATCTCTCTTCTCTGACATTCCTTCTGGTGGTTTAGTCATAAAGTGGTGTCTGACTCCTATGACCCCATGGACTATAGCCCACCAGGCTCCTCTGTCCATGGGATTTCTCCAGGCAAGAATATTGGAATGGGATGCCATTTCCTTCTCCAGAGGATATTTCCAAATCAGGGATCGAACCCAAGTCTCCTGAATTGGCAGGCAGATTCTTTACCACTGAGCTACCATATTTCAAAAGTTAACAGATCACACATCATTATATCACTGCTCTTTGATTCATTCACACTCATAATAACAAAAGATAGAAATGCGTTCACATTGCAGTGTCTGTGGTCCTTCTGTGTTGGATGTTACATAGGCTTGGTGTGACTGAAGTTAAGTCCTAAGGGAATATGCTCTTTTAGGATTCAAATGCTAGAAGATGGAGCAACCTGGATGAGTATAAGCTGAGAGAACCCAATGATTCCAGGCACCACTAATCTGCAGTATAGGAAGCTCCATGAGCTGTGAATGGAAATGAAGGTCGGGTTACACTCTCCCATAACACAGGCAGGGAATCAGAGAAAAGCATTCGTTCTTGAAATGCCAGTTCTCGGCTGTTTGCTCCTGCAGATGGGAAAGGGACCTCCTGGTGACAGCCAGCTCCTCCACAGTCCAGTGAGGGGAGGGGAGTTTGAAAACAACTGATGCCTCATGGTGTATCCGGCAGGCTGAAGGGGAGGGGTGGCCTGTTGATGTCCACAGATCTTTGTTCTGTTAAATGCTGAGAAAGAACCCGAAACATTCAAAGAAGTAAACTGCTCACAAACTAATTCTATGATGCCGGCGACAAAGAATTCTCTAACAATCACGGGGGCAAGATTATCATAGGAGGAGGAGGTCTAATGAGGACCTTCAGTGAAGTCCAAACAACAGAAATGTCAGTCTCAAGAGTTCACAATAGATATTAGATATTTTCAGTTTTTTCTCTAGTATATGTATCCATGAAAAAGGCTTTTTAGAAACACAAAAAATGAGGGAAAGTAAAAATGTAAGAAAACTTTATTATCGGAGTTAGTCTTAGCTGTTTGTATATATCTGTTCTAATATACCCCAGTAGGGGTTTTCTTCGGAGAAGGCAATGGCACCCCACTCCAGGACTCTTGCCTGGAAAATCCCATGGATGGAGGAACCTGGTAGGCTGCAGTTCATGGGGTCGCTAAGAATCCGACACGACTGAACGACTTCCCTTTCACTTTTCACTTTCATGCATTGGACAAGGAAATGTCAACCCACTCCAGTGTTCTTGCCTGGAGAATCCCAGGGATGGAGCCTGGTGGGCTGCCGCCTATGGGGTAGCAGAGAGTCGGACACGACTGAAGTGACTTAGCAGCAGCAGGGGTTTGCTTTTCTCCTGTGCTTCTATGTACACTTTTAGCTGTCTTAGAATTTTATTTCCATGGCAGCAGCTACAGGCCAAAGCTTCCAGACTTTAAAAGTTTAGCACTTAACCCTGACCTCGAAAACAGTTAGCCAGAAATTAACACAGCAATTAGAATATTTGGGCTGAGAGTAGGCAGAGGAAAGAACACCTCCACTTGAGTGAACAAAAAGATAACAATCAGGATTCCCAATTTAATCATGAAGAAATGCCCTTTGGCAAATAAATTACATTCAATTTGCTTGCTGCACTGCAATGGCAAAGTCAAAAATATTGGAATGATTTTTTAATATTTCAAATAGTAACTTAGAGACAAGATGTTCTCATTATTATCTAATGAAATTTTAGTTTGTATTGATGTGTACTGGAATAGAGTGATGGGTTTGAATAAGAACTTCACATTTAGATGTTACATTATTTCATACAACCTAATCTTATCATTACCATATAGTATCATTACCATATAGTACCATTACCAAAAGTATCATTACCATAGTCAAGGCTATGGTTTTTCTGGTACTCATGTACGGATGCTAGAGTTAGAGCATAAAGTTAGACCATAAAGAAGACTGAATGCCAAAGAATTGATGCTTTAGAACTATGGTGCTGGAGTAGACTCTTGAGAGTCCCTTGGACCACAAGGAGGTCAAACCAGTCAATCCTAAAGGAAATCAACCCTGAATATTCATTGGAAGGACTGATGCTGAAGCTGAAGCTCCAATAATTTGGCCACTTGATGCAAAGAGCCAACCCACTGGAAAAGACTCTGATGCTGGAAAGATTGAGGGCAGGAGGAGAAGGGGGCAACAGAGGATGAGATGGTTGGTGGCATCACCAACTCAATGACATGAGTTTGAGCAAACTCCAGGAGATAATAAAAGACAGAGAAGCCTCAGTTGCTTCAGTCAATTGGGTTTCCAAGAGTCGAACACGACTTAGCACTAAACAACAAGTGTCATTATGATTAGGACCAAAGCTCCAGAAGCAGTACTTTGCCTGTATAGCATTGTGCAAACTACTTCATCCCTCTTAGTGACCTCCTTGGTAAAATGAGGGTGTGAATTGCATCCATATTACCAAGTGCTGCAGGCATTCAATGGCATCAGCTAGCCAACCACTCAGAACCTGCTAGCTGTTGTTATACCAACTCCTGCTAGGCTTCTTCTCACCCTGTGAATTCATGCTAGTCACTTAAAATTTAGAAGTCAATTCATCAAGTCAATTCATCTCAAATTTTCCTCTCTCTTTTCCATAGATTTCATAGAACCATCTTTAAATATTTTACAGGTTTCTTACTCTAAATAAATGCAAGCAATTTTATAAGAATCAAAAGAAGTTCATTACTACTCATGTCACATTTATTCAGGCCAATGATTGTAATAAATAATCAATTGTTACAGAGGAAAGAAAATTTGATTTCTTAGTGTTTCTGTGCCTGTGCACAAGCTCTCAGTTGTGTCTGACTCTTTGTGATCCCATGGACTATAACCCAACAGGCTCCTCCATCCCTGGAATTTTCCAAGCAAGAACACTAGAGTGGGTTGCCATTTCCTATTCCATAGGATCTTCCTGACCCAGGGATTGAACCCATGCCTCTTGCATCTCCTGCATTGGCAGGCAAGTTCTTTTACCTCTGTACCACCTGGGAAGCCCTTCTTAGTGTGTCTATAATTACTCAAATAGTCAATTTGACTAATCTGAACAATAAGGAATACTTGTATGTTTTCACTAGGGCTTATATTTCACTATACTAATGTAAACTTTTATTCTATCGGTTGTATCAGAGTTTTGCCATGTTTTACTACAGTCTGATTTATAGTTTATACTTTGCTGTCCAATAGAGTAGCCATGATATACATGGTTTTTCAGTACTGGAAATGCAGCTAATCTGAAATGAGAATTACCAGAAATGTAAAATACATATAGTGAAGACTTAGTAGTTTTTTAAAAGACTGTAAAATATCTCATATTTTATAAGGAATACACATAGAAATGATAATATTTTGTATGTAGAAGGCTAAACAAAATGTGTTGTTAAAATTAATTTTACCTGTTGGCTTCTACCTTTTTTTAAAAAGTGGCTTCAATATGATTTAGAATTACATATGTGGCTTCACTATGGTTTGCATAATATCTGTACTGGACTGTACCAACTTAAAATTTCTGGGGAAAAAGTACTCAGTAATTTATACTAACTGCAATCTGAAATCAATTACAGTCAGGAGTTGCAAAATGTAGCAAATCAAGAAATAAGTTCACCCAAAGTTAATTTTAATTATAAGAGTATATGACTAAGAGTGTTTTCTTTGAGGTATAATTGACATACCACATTATATTATTTTCAGGTGTAAAACATTTTATTGTTGTTTAGTCGCTAAGTTGTGTCCGACTCTTTGTGACCCCATGGACTGTAGCCCATCAGGATCCCCCATCCATGGAATTTTCCAGGCAAGAATACTAGAGTGGGTTGCCATTTCCTTCTCCAGGGAATCTTTCCAATCCGTGGACTGAACCTGGGTCTCCTGCACTGCAGGCAGATTCTTTACCACTAGCACCACCTGGGAACCAGTGTAAAACATAATGGTTTGATAGCTGTATGTATTGCGAAATGATCATAACAAGTCTAGTTAACATCTGTCACTATACATAGTTTTACAAATTTATTTTTTACGATGAGAACTTTCAAGGTTTACTCTCTTAACAATTTTCAAATATGCAATACAGTATTAGTAACTATAGTTGTCATCCTGTATGCTACATCTCCATGACTTATATATTTATAACTAGAAATCTGTACTCTTTGCCCTCTTCACCCATTTCACGAACCTTCCACTCCCCAACTCTGGCAACCACCAATCTATTCTCTGTATCTCTGAGTTTGATTTTTATTATTTTTATGGCCAAATAATGTGCCTAAGTTTTTAACTAGGGGGAAATTCTATAGATTAATAACAGTATAGATATGTTTTCACCAAAGTCTTTTTAAAATTTATTTTGATTTTTTTTTTTCATCCGCCCCCTCCAGCCCTGCGTGTGCACCCTGGGCCAGGTTCCCGCCGCTCTTAAAATTTATTTTGATTTTTAACTTACTCTACTTATATCCTTCTCAGTACTTGGCACTTGTGGAAGATAGAACTAAGAAATTTGCATCTGTAACAAAAAAACTATAAAATATGTATATTATAATTTTATAATTACATTTTAACTATGTGTCTATACAGAGTTTTCTATTTCTAAATAAATGTAGACCATTTTATTATAATTAAAAGTTTATTATTAGTTCTCTCAACACTAATTCAAACAAAGGACTATAAATAATAATCAGTGGTGACAAAGAATAAAGAATATGATTCTTTATAGTGTTCCCGTTATTTTACACTGAAAATATTGGTTTCTAATTGCATTTACATAATTTACATTACCCTTTTTTCTAGATTTTACCTCTGATACTTTTAAATCAACATACTAACAGTAAGACTAACAAGCCTAAGACAGGGTCTTTGCCTTTTTTTCTTTTGGAGGGGGTGGTCATACCACAAGCGTCATAGGATCTTAGTTCTCCAACAGGGATCCAACCCCTTTACAGACAGTGGAAGCCTAGAGTTCCAACCACTGGATAGCACTTTAGGGAATTACCTAAGAAAGAAAGGATTTTTAATTTTTGATTTTGCCTCTATTTGTACTTATAGCTCACTAAACTGTAAAGATCACATGCTGAGCATTTAAAATACTTTGAAGTAATTCTTTTAAGTTGTGGTTTTGACAACTTGATATACAATTAAGTTCATTTAAGTTGAATTTCAATTTTTAAAGAGTGCTTGTATTTTTGTCTTTAATTATATAAAATTACATAAAATACAAAAGATTCCAAAACAAAAAACAACATGATGTATATACAAAGGTCTTTACTTCATCTTGCCTTTTCTGCCTTGAATCCCTCTCTCTTTCCATAAGCAATAATTTTTATTACATTCTAATGCAGTCTTTCATTTTATTTTGAAAATGAAAGGAATGGAATGCCTATCTACATTAATATCTCTCTCCTTCCATAGTTACATATCTTAAGTCTTCACTTTTATTTTTTCACCTATCCTCAGATTATTTAATATTAAGACTTGGAGATATTCCTTGGTCCTTTTTACAGCTGCACATATTTTATGCTATGGATTTACCTTAATATGTACAGCCAGTGCCCTACATGTGGTCATTTGATTTTTTTCAGTCTTTTGCTAAAATATAAAGCCTTAAGCATATTCTTTTGAACATATACATAACCACAAAGTGAAAGTGAAAGTCACTCGGTCATGTCCGACTCTGTGACCCCATGGAATGTATAGATCCAAATGCAGGAGACCTGGGTTGGATCCCTGGGTTGGGAAGATCCCCTGGAGAAGGAAACGGCTACCCGCCCCAGTATTCTGGCCTGGAGCATACATGGACAGAGGAGCCTGGTGGGCTACAGTCCATGGGGTCACAAAGAGTCAGACACTAGTGAGTGACTTTATTTTTTTTTCATCATTCAAATCAGTATTTTATTGTTCTAGTATATCATATACATCTAGATAGATGATAGATAAAAAGATATTAGTAGATACAGATAGATAAAAAGATTAGTAGATATTAGTAGATGTAAACATACATATAATTTCTTCTACCAAGATACCCCCATACAAATTCTAAAATAATAAAATTGAGAACTCCCTAAGTTCCTCAGATCAGATCAAGCTTCATATTGATCTTTTGCCTCTCACAGTCAAAACTGTTCTTTCACAAACTTCTTTTAAATTTTGATTCTCTATAAGAAAACAAAAACTGCTCAAGGACATGAGTCTGACCCCACGGCTGCAGGCATCTTCCAGATAATATGGACAGAACACACCCCTCCTTGACTAAAACTGTCCAGGAACACGGAAACCACAAAGAGTATCATTTCACATAACATGTTACATAATTTTAAGCTGAAATATGTATTCAGTTCAGTTCAGTTGCTCAGTCGTGTCTGACTCTTTGCGACCCCATGAATTGCAGCACGCCAGGCCTCCCTGTCCATCACCAACTCCCAAGTTCACTCAAACTCACGTCCATCGAGTCGGTGATGCCATCCAGCCATCTCATTCTCTGTCGTCCCCTTCTCCTCCTGCCCCAAATCCCTCCCAGCATCAGAGTCTTTTCCAATGAGTCAACTCTTCGCATGAGGTGGCCAAAGTACTGGAGTTTCAGCTTTAGCATCATTCCTTCCAAAGAACACCCAGGACTGATCTCCTTTAGAATGGACTGGTTGGATCTCCTTGCAATCCAAGTGACTCTCAAGAATCTTCCCCAACACCACAGTTCAAAAGCATCAATTTTTCGGCGCTCAGCTTTCTTCACAGTCCAACTCTCACATCCATACATGACATGTATTAAGTTAGTTTAATAAAGTGCTATTGTCTCTTGCCCATAGCTAATATTTGGATTTAAAATAACCTCAGAGAATACTTTGTAACCTACCATGAATCCTAACCACTGAGGAAGAGGCTGAAAGACCCTGGAATCAAATCAAGAGCTGAATCATTTGAAAATACTGGAAGTATTTTCCAGTCTTTGGAAAGATTGATGCTGGAAGTCTTGAAGGCACAAAGAGAAGAGGGCAGCAAAGGATGAGATGGTTAGATAGCAGTACTGACTCGATGGATATGAATTTGAGCAAACTCCAGAAGACAGTGGAGCACAGAGGAGCCTAGTTGAAACCAAAACCATAAATTTGTGCTTCAATAAATCATCCTAATTCCCACATTTCTCAGTGTTCTGAAGCACCACAGAGTAGATGAGGCAGCAGCAGTATCTAGGGCTGAGTGAAGAACACAGTAGTTGAGATAGATACCAGGGTGTCTGGGGGGCTTGTAACACATGATTATGTGGTTGATCATGAAATAAACTGAGTAGGAACAAACCATGAATTAAAAGAAGAAAATTCTACTCCATGATTAAACATATGATTGAAATTAAAAGGACATTCTTCTCATGAAACTAAAACTGCCATAAATGATCAATTTTACTTCCAAAGAAATTAGACAACTTATTGCAGGTCCATATTATAACGCTTTTCTTAACAACACTGGTTTATCATTGTTGTATAGGCACATAGTCATACGAGTTTTGTCATAAGAAATTTATCATGACAGTTAAAAGTCTAATATAGTTTAAAATTATGCACATCTATATGCAGAATTTAATCACTGTCCAATACGATATTATGCTCCATTGCTTCATATAGAGCTCTCCTCAGTTCAATAATAGTGTTTGGACTCAAGCCCACATCATCTTTCTATATTTAATATTTAATATTCATCATGACACATTTCTGTAATTTCTCTGTTCCAACCACCATAAGACACTCTGACTATAATGATACTTTTTCTTTGGCTAATCAAAGCTTCACATTATTCATATCCTAGGATTCAAACTATTCTCTTTTTAATTTTTAATAGTCACGATACAAATTTTTAAAATGGTGCTTTTCTCTTCTTCCATAGTTATCTCTCTTTTCCTCCTTGTCAAAATAAAAGAATTTGTCCAGTAATATTAATTCCGTAAAGACAGAAACTCCTTCTTAATCCATGCTTCTTAAATTTCTATCCCATCTCCAACACCTAATTAACAGTCAGAATCCTTCATGGGCTTTCCTAATAGCTCAGTTGGTAAAGAATCCACCTCCAATCCAGGAGACCCCGGGTTGATTCCTGGGTCAGGAAGACCCACTAGAGAAGGGATAGGCTACCCACTAAAGTATTCTTGGACTTCCCTTGTGGCTCAGCTGGTAAAGAATCATCTTGCAACGCAGGAGACCTGGGTTCAATCCCTGGATTGGGAACATCCCTGAAGAAGGGAAAGGCTACCCACTCCAGTATTCTGGCTTGGAGAATTCCACGGACTGTATAGTCCATGGGGTTGCAACGAGTCAGACACGACTGAGCAACTTTCACTTCACTTCACATCACGTAAAAACTGGACATGGATCAACAGACTGGTTCATTTTGGGAAAGGAGTAAGTCAAGGCTGTAGATAGTCACCCCTACTTATTTAACTTATATGCAGAATACATCATGCAAAATGCTGGGCTGTATGACTCACATGCTGGACTCAAGATAGCCAGGAGAAATATCAACAACCTCAGATATGCAGATGACACCATCCTTATAGCACAGGAGAGTAAAAAAGCTGGCTTAAAACTCAACATTCAAAAAACAAATATGGCATTCTGTCTCATCACTTCAAGGCAAATAGATGGGGAAAAAGTGGAAACAGTGACAGATTTCATTTTCTTGGGCTCCAAAATCACTGCGGACAGAGACTGCAACCACAAAAATAAAAGACCCTTGTTCCTTGAAAGAAAAGCTATGACAAACCTAGACAGAGTATTAAAAAGCAAAGACATCACTTTGCCAGCAAAGGTCCATCTGATCAAAGCTATGGTTTTTCCAGTAGTCATGCGTGGATGTGAGAGTTGCACCATAAAGAAGGCTGAGCACCAAAGAATTGATGCTTTCAAACTGTGGTGTTGGAGAAGACTCTTGAGAGTCCCTTGAACAAGAAGATCAAAACAGTCAATCCTAAAGAAATCAGTCCTAAATATTCACTGGAAGGACTAGTGTTTACAATGAAGCTCCAATACTTTGGCCACCTGATGTGAAGAACTGACTCACTGGGAAAGACCCTGATGCTGGGGAAAATTAGGCAAGAGGAGAAGGGGGTGACAGAGGATGAGATGGTTGGATGGCATCATCTACTCAATGGACATGAGTTTGAGCAAACTCAGGGAGATAGTGAAGGACAGGGAAGCCTGGTGTGCTGCAGTTCATGGGGTCACAAAGAGTCAGACACGACAGCAACTGAACAATAACAACATGTAAAAACTAGTACAAAATTAATGCAAAGATTACATATATGTCTATCTACCGACATCGTTTCAAATCTCATGGTAAATTTCAGGCTTGTAGATTCTAGAAAGAAGTACATAAATATGGGAGATTGTTTTGTCTGTGATAATGCATATTATATGAGATTAATAAACAATAAATATAATTTAAAACTCCATTAGATTAATAGATAGGAAGATACAAAAATGATGCAAAATGAATTGGGAAACTATACAAAATAGCTGAGCAAATGACTAATAGTTCATGCAACCTTGTTATGGGTAATTAGTTCAGTTTAGTTTATGGAATCAATAATTACTGGCTTGTAAATAAGCAACTATGAAAATGTTTAGCACATAAAGCCTCCCTTAAACAATTTCTCATTTATCATAATGCAAAATTCATAAGCAAGAAGAAATATAATCATGAACATAATCACTATCCCATTAGCCTAGAGGCTTAAAAAAAATTGTGAGACCAAGAATAAAGAGAGAAGAGTACATGCAAATAAATGCAATATCTGCCTGCATGTGCACATGCTTAGTTGCTCAGTTATGTCCAACTCTTTGCAACGCAATCGATGGTAGCCTGCCAGGCTCCTCTATCCATGGGATTTTTCAGGCAAGAATGCTGCAACCAATTGCCATATCCTTCTCCAATATCTGCCTAGATTCCAGTTTCTCGTTCTATTACTTTTAACTCAACAGTTTATGTAGCCACTTTTCCCCTAAAAGTTGATAATGCCTTCTATTGTATTTTAAAATTTTTTTAAATTTTATGTAATTTTTAAAAGTTACTTTCCATTTACCATTATTCCAAAATTTTCACTACATTTCCCATATCATATTACGCCCAATAGTCTGTACCTCCCACTCCTCTACTCCTTTATTGCCTCTCCCCACCCTTCCCCCCTGGTAACCACCAGTTTGTTCTTTATATCTGTGAGTCTACTTATTTCATGTTATATTCACTAGTTTGTTATAACAGCTGCTTGTTTTAAGGAAACCTAGATTCCAGTTCTCTAGCAGGTAATATTTATAATCCTAATGTATTTTGCTCACCAAATCCTCCTCTATTCCGTTTCCTATACAGTTATCAAGATGAGCTTTCTAAAATAAAAATCTAGTAACTTTTTATATTTTTGAAATTGTTCAGTATGAACTCATAGTTTTCACAATGAAATCTAAACCCATTATCATAGTATTTATTACATGTGTACTCTGGCTCCTAGTCTTATCTAGCCTTATCTCTTACTCTCTCCTATTCCATATATTTATTTTTATCTCCTTCACTCATTCAACAAATTGTATATCAGGTACCTGATGCCAGACACTCATATGCCATTTAATTTCATCATCACTTGAACCCTCTGCTACATATTTTCCAAACTTTAGACCTTTGACTATGTTATCCCCTATGTCTGAAATGGGTTTGCTTCTCCCGCTTCTCAACCCATTTTTCCTACCTAACTCCTAGGGTCCTTTAAGACTCAATTCAGTGCTAAAGTCAATCAGTCATGACTGCTTGACTGACCCAAAACCCTTCTCTGCATGACTGGTTTTGATGTTTCTCCTATATGCTGCTATGACATAAATCAAGCATTACATATTTTATAAGATAATTTTTAATATTAATTTATATTTTATTTAAGGTATACTGCTATGATTTGGTTTTGGTACCTGCAAACAAATTTTTCAATGATGTAAAAATACTCAGTAAATATAAATGTTTTTACCTTTTAGATAAAAATTGTCATTTTACCAGAAAAGACAATTTCTTTCAATATGTGCCAAGCAAAGATATGCTCTTTTTGTTAATGTGTTTGTATTATTACAAAAATCATTAAGATATTTGTTTTGTTTAAATTTCCCCAAAAGTGCATCTGAGTTTTGCACTGCTTGACAATGACTCAAAATATACTTAACAGTAAGGAAGTGTGTATGTTTATGTTTTAAGTATGTGTGTGACTAGTGATTTCTTTGAATAACAAGTTCATGTGATATAAATAATCATGAGACCTGATGTTACAATGGAAAACAGGAGCTTCATATGTTTGGCACACAATTATATACAGATAAAGAGCATATTTATTAAATATTGAATCATAGACATGGGATGAAGGAGTCACTGTACCAGATTTTGGGGGGCAGGAAATTTTGAGAGTTTGAACATAAGTAGATAAATCTGAATCTTAAATATTAACACCGTAAGTTGATATAAAGTACAAATCACTTAATGATAAGGACATACAAATAAGATTTTCTATAAATGTCAGAATGATTGTGTTACAGTGATGCTATAGACTGATTGCTTGTGTCTATACAAAATTCATATGTTGAAATCTAATCCCCAATATAATGGAATTTGGAAGTGGGACGTCTGGGAGGTGATTATATCATGAAGGTGGAATCCCCATGAATGGGATTAGTGCCCATAGAGAAGAGGCATCCAGAGAGCTCCTTTTGCCATGCGAGGGAACAGTGAAAAGACGTCTGCCCATGAACCAGGAAGTGGGTTTCCACCAGACGCCACCAAATCTGCCAGTGCTTTGATCCTGGACTTCCAAGCCCCTGGAACTGTGAGAAATAAATTTGTTATTTATAAGTCAAATGTTTCCCTGTGGCTTGGATGGTTAAGGGGGCTCAGACTGTAAGGTGGCTCAGACTGTAAAGAATCTGTCTGCAACGCAGGAGACCTGGGTTCAATTCCTGGGTCAGGAAGATCCCCTGGAAAAGGGAATGGCAACCCACTCCAGAATTCTTGCCTGGAGAATTCCATAGACAGAGGAGTCCGGTGGGCTACAGTCCATGGGTTCCGCAAAGAGTGGGACACAACTGAGCTATCTTCACTTTCACTATAAGTCAACTAGTCTAGGCCAAAGGGACTAAGATATTGACAATGAGAAAAAGAAGAGAATATGGTGCCTGGGATATGTTTGATCCAAAAAAGTAATGGATAAATTGAAAGACTGTGGGATTATTTAACGCAATTGCATATTTGTTAATGTTCTTTATTCTTGACTTCCTTGAGTTGTGATTCATATTCTTTCAGAAATGTGGTCCCTCTTTCCCTTCTCCCCTGTCTGTTGACTCTTATTTGGCTTCATTCTAAGTATGATTCCCAAAAAAGGACACGGTTAATCAGAAGAGATCTCTAATACGAATGATAATTGCTGACCAAACACCAGAAAATTCTTCATGCATATGAAGACCACCTTTTAAAAATAAAGCCCTGTGAACAATGTCAACACAAGCAGCAAAATTCCTCTAGGAGGGTATTTCAAGCTTTTATTTCACAACTTGCTTTTATGGGTTTAAGCACAAGCTTGACATTATGTGAATGCAGTTTGCTGTGTTTAATTACTATCATTATTATTATTACAAATACAGTAGTAATTATCTCTTCTTACTGTCTCATTATGTTTTGATCAATTCACATAATAAAAGTTTACTGTAAATATAAGGTTAGGTAACATTCAGGAAAACATGTAATTATGGAATATATAATCATATACAATCTAACAGCTGATCATTTCCAACATTTCCAACAATTAAATGTTTAGAAAGTAAAGAATTAGCTGATTTTAATAACATAGGTACAGATCTAGAGGCAATGGCAACGAAGGGTTTATTTGTTGACCTAAAATTACTTTACTTCTGTTATATTAATAACATCTAGGTTTCTCAAAAACATGCTGGTAAAAAAAAAAAATCTTTCCAGCTTTATTAATGATTCATATGGCAGTTTCTGAAGAGACAAGTCCCACAGAGAAGGAGCACTTGATTAATGACCTGGAAACACTTTTCCTTTTCAGCTGATTAAATAAAATTGACTGGATTTTTACATTTTTATAATAAAATGACCTGCAGGGCTGAGATGACACAGTGAAAGCAGCATGTTCACTCTTCAGCAGATTTTTATTTTGTCACTTGTAAAAATGAAAGGGCTAACCACCCAAGCAGAAAAATGCACTTTATCATAGTCCATGGCTGCCAACACTGCATACAAATAAAAAAACATGGAGGAGAATAGATAGTGTTTATATGCAGCTAGACTTTGTCTAATGACGACTAAAGTCTTGTCATTCCTGGGCCAACGAACTGTGTTATTAAATTATTATTTAAAAATGAAAAACCTAGAATTAAAAAAAAAAGGCAAAATCTAACCTTTGCAATCTTTAAAGGCATTCCATGTTTAGAATTATTAGATGTCATTGCTGTAATCTTTTTTGCTTCTGGGCCAAAAGATTCTCTTTGGAGACCAAAGTTCTGTTCTTACTTTCACACCAACAGCCTCACAGACAGCCCCAAGCAAAACTGTGAAGTAAGAAAAATTGTTTTTTTTTTTTGCATTTCCCACAGTATCATCTTTCTTTCTCTCTCTGGATCCTTTTCAGAGTATTCTTTAGCCAGGATCTAACCTCCCTAACATAGTATCCTTTGCTTCTTCTTTGCTCCCTACATCCTTGCTTTGTAGCCTATACTTGTCTGCTCCCTCAAAGTGGTATCTCTGTTATCCCCATCTCCCTCTCCCAGACTATGGCTATCTATAGTCACTCTTTGAAGTGTACTAGTTCCAGGCCCATTACCTTACTGAAAGTGAAGTTGCTCAGTCGTGTCCAACTCTTTGTGACCCCATGGACTGTAGCCTATCAGGATCCTCCATCCATGGGATTTTCCAGGCAAGAGTACTGGAGTGGATTGCCATTTCCTTCTCCAGGGGATCTTCCCGACCCAGGAATTGAACCCAGGTCTCCCGCATTGCAGGCAGACGCTTTACAGTTTGAGCCACCAGGGAAGGTGATTTCAAAAAGAAACCTTCCCTAGGTTTTAAACCTTCCCTAGGTATTAACTTGATAAAGGGAAAGGTCAGAGGAAATTCTTCAGGGGTTATTATCCTTTACACCATAAGTTACTAAATAGTGGCCAAAGATGTGCTCTGTTTGGCCTAACAATTAAATCCAGGATACTTTACACAAAAGCCAGAAATTCCAAGTACTTTTTAAAACTCCAAAACTTTTCATCCCTAGACCAGATATCCCACACGGCAATAGTCATATGAAGCTGCTTGAAATGAAGTGTCTCAGATGGGATGTATGCTCACCACATCTACCCTTCTCTCTAGTACCCTGGGCATTCAAGTTGAGTAACACTCACTTTATCTCATTACTTCTGTCCTGCTCCTCTCATGGGGTTTCCCCAATGGTTAAGCAAGTAAGGAATCTGCCTGCAATGCAGGAGACTCAGGAGACACTGTTTTCAATCCCTAGGTCAGAAAGATCCCATGGAGAAGGACATGGCAACCCACTCCAGTATTCTTGCCAGGAAAATCCCATGGGCAGAAGAGCCTGATGAGCTAAGGTCTATGGAGTTGCAAATAGTTGGATGTGAATGAAGCAACTGAACACACACACACACACACTCCTCTCACTGATACAACTTGCCTAACCTTTGTAGACCTTTGAATTTGTGAGTCCTAATCAAGATCTTCGGAGAAGGCGATGGAACCCCACTCCAGTACTCTTGCCTGGAAAATCCCATGGATGGAGGAACCTGGTGGGCTATAGTCCATGGGGTCGCTAAGAGTCAGACACAACTGAGCGACTTCACTTTCACTTTTCACTTTCATGCATTGGAGAAGGAAATGGCAACCCACTCCAGTGTTCTTGCCTGGAGAGTCCCAGGGATGGGGGAGCCTGGTGGGCTGCCGTCTATGGGGCCGCACAGAGTCAGACACGACTGAAGCGACTTAGCAGCAGCAGCAGCAACCAAGATCTTGTCATTCTTTCTGATATGTAAAATGATACAATATTTTGCAATTTATCTTTTTCTCTTCCTAGAAAAAATATGTAATTACCCATGCCATTTAACCCTTTGAAACAATTGTAATGAGATCATTTCTAGACAGTAGGACAAGCTGCATTGTGGAAGGTTAATGTGAGATTTGAGGGCAGCGTTACTTGTCTATGTCCATGGTAATACTGTCCTCTTAATTGGCCTGGTTGTCTTGAAATTCAAATCAGTCATGAAAGTAAGTGGGTCATTTGAATTTGAAAGTTGTTAAACTCAGAGAAGAGTAGCACTAGATAACATCCTTTATTTCATTTTCCATTCATTTGTGAAATTTCATGATAGTAACATGAGTATTGGTATATTTTCTCAAGAAGAAGGGAAAACAGTCACTGAGAAATATCATTCATTGATTTGGAGTTGGATAAGAGCTGTTCAATAAAAACCACCACACTATAGTTTTAAATTACTCTTACTACTTCTCTTGAGTATCCTGATCTATTTCTTAATGAACACATAAGAAGTTATGAGGTTCTCTTACTGGAGTTGAGTAGGAAGAGTTATATTCTTGTTCTTACATTTTTATGATATACCATGATAAATAAATAACCTGGTCAATTCAGTTTTATGATATAAAATTATCAATAATAGTGAAATTTCAGTACATGTAATGATATGTCGCTAGCAGTTACTGCTTTCAGTGTATTTTGCCATGCATTAATTCCCAGATCAGCATGAATAAAAAAGAATGTAATACCTGTGATGGTAGGTCTTGTCGGCTATACCTCTAGTCTTAGAATCACACTAATAAATAGTCAACACTCAATAACAAATAACATCAACAAAAACATTTGTTGTTTATTGAAGATAGTGGTTGAATTTAAAGTGAATCTTCAGACTCTTCAATCATGAAGCACTTACATGGTCACTAGTAAATTCTAAGCAAAATATTATTTTTGCCCTTTCCAGTTCAATATTTATCTGATTTGGTATGACTGGGCCAAATCTTCTGGAAAACCAATTAATTATTCTGTGCCTAGATGAGTGTTCAATATTATGTTCAATTCAAGAAATCCACCAAAATCATTTTGTCTAGATCTCTCATAAGTACCTTAGAAGTGCAAAGAAGTGTATTAACATCTGCTCATGTGTGCCTAATCATACTGATAGACCTGTTTTACCATCCCTTTATTTAGAACATCATATGATAATTATTAAATTACAATATAGAAAGCAGGCTAGTAAACTGGCCTCCACAGTAGACTCTTGCTTCCCCACAATCCATCTTCTGTATAGCACTGGTATATATGTAACTCATTTCATATTCATTAAATATATATATATATGTAATCAAATACACACCCACACATGTGTATGGGTGTGTGTGTGTGTGTGTGTGTGTGTGTGTGTGTCTGTATTCCTTCAATAAGGTTGCTTCTAAATCTTCCCAGGGTAATTAAAGACTTTTATTTCTATTCATTGCAATATCAGTTTAGCTGTTTTGAGTTACATAATGATTTTAGCTTTGAAGTTAAAGGTCAACCTCAGGGCGAGGAGCACTTTACTGTGAAGCTGGAAATATAAAGAAGTGTGAATAAAACTGTTCATGACCCTCTGAGTTTCTGTGAGCCAGGACTTAAGCAAGAATTTGAAAGATGTCAAATGCACACTCACTTCAACAGGCCATTATAAATGCCATACAGCTCCCATAGCATGCAATCAGCCTGGTGACACTGGACACATGGTGGGTGCCTGTAGCAAACCATGAGATAATTGCATTTACATGGAGATCTCTGAGGAGTGCAAAGCCCTTTATGGATTTCACTTTGAATCAATTTGTATAATTCCCAAATGTGTTCTGCCGAATTAGAAAAGGATAGATTATATCTTAAATTTTAGAGATAAAAAAAATGAGGCTAAAGAAAAGATACATATCTGACCAAAAGGCCCAGAAAACACTTAGAACTGTGCTTTTTATAGGACATTTTCATGCCTTGCTCTGTTGCTCTTTAATCGAGAGCACACTACCACCTTACAGACACCCAGGGAGGCCTCGGAAAACAATTTCACGCAGCTTTCACTTTCAGGTTTATAGGCTCTCAGGAAAAGTTCAGAAGTTCAATATGATGACATAATAAGAAGTTCAAAGGTTCACAGTCTATCAGTGAAAATAATACATTAAATTAAAACATGTAGATTATTTTTTTCCTTTCACATGTTAAGTAATATTTCTGGTATTACATGAACAGAAAATTCAGGAAGAACTCTGTGTTAAAGTAAGACTGGAAATGGGGGTGGGGGGGTGGATGAGAAATTCTTAGTGGCATGCGGAAGGGCAAATACTGGGATTCCAGTTTCCTCTGAATGTGAATCTCACAGACATGGCCCGCACGCGAACCTCAGGGACCTCAGGATTCAGCTGAGTTTTCTTTGCTGAAGAAAGCTTCCTCTCCTGAAAGAAGGTCGTGCTTTCTCCCAAATGATGTTGATGGTGTTTTTGTTTTCACAAGTCAAAACTAAGTTTTGAACACTTGTGGGTAGTAGTCACAGCTGTTTGGAGTCCCTTGTGCTAGCACTGGTAAAACAGTTAAAGATCAAGGGAACGAAATTGGCTGCTTAACTTCACTTTTGTACCTTTAAAATACTGAAAGCCTCCCTAAAATTCACTTGGTTAAACTCTGTGGAGTACTTTTTTTTCTTTTAAGCAAATTTTAAAAGTAGAAAGGATTCCTAATAAATTAGAATCTAAAAACTGATTATGCTTTTAACTTTAGTCTAGAAATATAATGTGAGTGTGAATCAGAGTGAATCTTAGGTTTATTTACCCAGTGCAATAATACATAAATTAAAATTTTTATAACAAAATATTCTTTTTTTACTAGATATTATTTTTTAGATATTATTTCTAACAGAGTCCTCCAAATCTATAGTATCTAGATTCCTTATGTTTGAAAATCAGACTACCCATTGAAGAGTACTGCACAGGTCTGAGATCTTGATGATGAACCTCTGTATAGTCAGTGAAGAAGGACTCTAGCTGCAGCAACTGAACTATCTCACTGAGATTCCCACCAAGCTAGGAGCCTGGGTTGACACTGAAATGATTTTGCACAGTCATAGAATCCACTTATGGAAGTTGAGATGTTTTGCTCCTTGAAATCCTCATTCACAATTATAGGATGTATGCGTTAGCTGTCCAGGATAGCCTTTTATGAAGTATGGATAGGTTCTATGACTTCCCTGAAAATACATGCAAAATCTTGTGTGTGTGTGTGTGTGTGTGTGTGTGTGTTGTACACACACGTCTTTCTTAGGGAAAAGCAAATACATAACCTTTCCTTGAGATTTTCCAGAAAATCTGTATTGAAACAAAAGGAAAGCCAAGTGTGTGTATTTGCCTGGAGGCAGTGGGGTCTAGCGGAGCTGAGCTCCACTGAGGGGTTGAGAGATTTGTGCCCTAGTCTCAGTTGATTGAGACGAGAAGCAATTGTTTGACCTTAGGCAAGTTACCTAATCTCTTCATGTCTCAGTTTTCTCAACCATGAAATGGGGGAAATAATACCCTGCACCTGCCTTTCTTAGTTCATAAGGCTAGGGTGAGGATGAAATAAGATTTTGTAAGGAAACCCTCTGCATTAAAGAGTTCCACAAACGCATGGCTTATGGGGATCAATCCTTTCTGCTCTTCTCTGCACTCCCTCCCCCTTAACTTCACCCCTCTTATAAATTCTCTATGAGAATTGCTTACAGAGAATTCCCCATTTAATACTAAATAACACCACCTTCAAATGCTAAATTCAATATTCTATAAAATCGCACATGTGAAGTATAGACTTTATTATCAGGTCGGCCCTCACTGCATAGTCCCATCTCTTCTTTATTTAGTAAACTACCACTCAGGATCCAGTTTCAGTCATTTCCTGGGTAAAGTCTTTCCTTCAAGGCCACATGAAGTCCTTTTCTTTGCACTTCCTTCAAACTTTATTCAAGGCCCATCATATAGCACTTATCAAGTTGCAATGTGTTCATTTATTTCCTGGGCCACTTGCCCACTAAACTGTCAGAACCTTCTCTTCACTATTCTTTGAATAATTCCTCAAACATTGCACAAGGCCACATACATAGTAGGCACATGATAAAGTAGTTGTTGAATAAGAAATTTGATATAAATGAAAAAATCTACATAAAGTATAGTGCAATTTCCTCAGAAAGAGCATCATTTTCTGGAGTTTTGCTGTGTGAGGTACAACACACACACTACAGAAGGTCTATGTTTTTCTAGGCGGGAACATTGTATGTGCCTTATTTCTACTGTTTTAGAATGTTTTGTAACCTATTGTCTAGTTTCTTCACTCAAGCTAAAGAATAGTTCCTTAAACCTGTCAGGCTCATCTTATTTCTGTTGGATCCTTTGCAGCAGTGGTCCCCAACCTTTTTGATACCAGGAATCAGTGGTGTGGGCTTCCCAGGCAGCTCAGCTGGTGAAGAATCCTCCTGCAATGCAGAAGACCCTACTTTGATTTCTGGGTCAAGAAGACCCCCTGGAAAAGGGATAGACTACCCGCTCTAATATTCTTGGGTTTCCCTGGTGGCACCGATGGTAAAGAATCTGCCTGCAATGTGGGAGACCTGGGTTGGATCCCTGCTTTGGGAAGATCCCCTGGAGGAGGTCATGGCAACCTACTCCAGTATTCTTGCCTGGAGAAGCCCAAGGAGAGCGGCCTGGCAGGCTACAGTCCATGGCATCGCAAAGAGTCAGACACAACTGAGTGACTAAACACAGCACGGCACATCAGTTTTATGGAAGACAGTTTTTCCACAGACAGGAGGCAGTGGGTGGCCTACGGGTTGGGGATCCCTGCCTTGTAGAAGTTTACATCTACTACCATTTGAAGTACTTTCATGAAAGATAGTACTTCCATCTACTTCTCTTTGAAAATATTATCTTTAGCCCTAATGTCAAAGCACCCATTGTCTCCATTATATACGAAATATACATTAAAATTTAAACCAAAAGAAATTCAAGAAGGACTTCCCCGGTGCTCCAGTGGATGAGAATCCACCTTCCAAAGCAGGGAACAAGGGTTCAATCCCTGGTAGGGGAACTAAGACCCCCCCCCCCGCATTCCAAAATGCAACTAGCCTGTGAGCCACAACTATGAAAGCCCATGTACCATAGCAAGGAGCCTGTGCCCCACAATATAAGACCTCATATGCTGCAGTGAAGATCCTGTGTGCCACAACTAAGACCCTGATGCAGCCAATAAATAAATATTTTTTAAAAGACCCAGAGTAGCCTAAAATAAAAAATAAATTAAAAATTTTAAAAATAAAAGAAATTCAATTAAAATCTCTAAAACTACTATGCAATGCAGATAGTCATCTTGTGAATTTAACCTACCTAAAATTATCTACTGCGGCCTCATCTTTTTGTTCTTCTCTCCCAGGAAGGTTTGTAACATTAAGAGAAAACAAGAGTAAATTTTGTCTCAGGTAGAGCTTGTAGTACCAAAAACACCCCTTCTTCTCACCCTTGATCATGCTGATTAGCCCAATTCAGGTCCATCTGCCTCTAGTCTGCCAAAGACCAATGGGGGAAAAGTGAGCAGTGTCTCTAGCATAAACTGGCTAAAACAATTCACATAGGATTTTCACTGTCCATGGTTTAGACTTCAGGACCCTAGTAAGTTGTATCATTCCCCATTCCACCCCTCCCGCCACTTACCACATTGTTCCTGTGTACCAATTGGCACAATATTCCAAGTACTCTCTTAAGGTCTAATCCTCCACAATTGGTTCCTTTTGATAATGCCCCACAATCTTATTACTAAAATATAGAAAAATAGCTGTTTTGAGCATGTGAGCTTAAGAGTAAGGAGAAAGAAGTGTCTCTTTGCCCATTGCTTCAGTATTAGATATAGAGCTGTAAGCTACATTCGTACAAATGGCTTAGCACTTCCAACTTGTTCCTTATTTGATTGAATTGAGCATACTTGGTTTTTATAAAGAATTCCATATTTTTAAAAAACTCATTATGACTCACAACTTTGCTTGAGGACAGAGAATACTCCTAAGGAAACAACTGCTTGACTTTGAGGAATGTGATCCCTTCATTATTTCTGATTTTGGAGATAGAGCCATCCAAAGAGGACCAGATAATAGGTGAGGGTAAAAATAAATTCCAGGGCTTAAACCCAGTAAGAACAATGGAAGGTACATCAGCAAACTGAACACAAGAGAGTAGGACCAATTGAGTTATGGTAGAGTTGTGATTATAAAAATATAAATCTATCACTTGATCTCTTAAGTGAGTACATTCCACTCCTTTCTTATGATGTTAGCAAGAATGCTTATGAATCTACCTGTCTAAAGTTTTATCTTACCCAATAGGGTAAGACATCTTTACTCCTAATGTTTACCCTGCATGAAAAGTTTTCAGCTCTAACTTCCCAATACAAAATGCCCTAAACACTCAGAGAAGTTTCAACCCACACAGCGTGCTGTTTTCTCAGCATCAGATGTCTTTGCTCAAATTGTATTGCATGCTGCCATGTAGAACAACAAGAATATCTCCCCAACAACCCATTACTTAGGATGAAAACAATTTCAATATCACCAGTCTAACCATGTGTAGGAGCTAGAATTCATAAGTACTTTAATTTGCTGCAGAAATATTGGCTTGATATTACCAACTGAAAATTATACTTTAATAGTGAGCATGTTCAGAGAAGGCACTGGCGACCCACTCCAGTACTCTTGCCTGGAAAATCCCATGAATGGAGGAGCCTGGTAGGGTGCAGTCCATGGGGTCGCTAAGAGTCGGACACGACTGGGAGACTTCACTTTGACTTTTCACTTTCATGCATTGGAGAAGGAAATGGCAACCCACTCCAGTGTTCTTGCCTGGAGAATCCCAGGGACTGGGGAGCCTGGTGGGCTGCCATCTGTGGGATCGCACAGAGTCAGACACGACTGAAGTGACTTAGCAGCAGCAGCAGTGAGCATGTTATAACTTCTTTTCTAAATTCTACTGAGACTGATTAGAACATCATAATTTTAAAATCATTTAGGGAACTTGCATGTATATAGTTTTACTTTATTCATAATGTTGTTAAGTTCTGAGAGGTTATTCTTTCTTAAAAATTAATTTGTAAACTTCTGAAGAACACAGAACAGTTGAAGAACTCTGACAACTTCAAAACTTTAGCTTTTCCACCCTTGTCTTTTTGTATAGTATATTCATGCATTCTCTTCAGCCTCAGTTCAGTTCAGTTGCTCAGTCATGTCTGACATGTTGCGACCCTATGGACTGCAGAACGCCAGGCTTCCCTGTCCATCACCAACTCCTGCAGCGTACTCAAACTCATGCCCATTGAGTCGGCGATGCCATCCAACCATCTCATACTCTGTCACCCCCTTCTCCTCCTGCCTTCAACTTTCCCAGGATTCGGGACTTTTCCAAGGAGTCAGTTCTTTGCATCACGTTTTCAAACCCAGTGGTGAACAAGAAGTCTTCTGGTGACCTCTATCAAACAATACTTTATATTTCCTGAAGTGAAAGATTAGCAAGATAAGCATAGTAAACTGTGGGTGACCTTAAAATGTTCACAAATGTGATTAGAATTTATCTTTGACTACAACAAAGATTTGGGGCTTCCCAAGTGGCTCAGTGATAAAGAATCTGCCTGCCAGGCAGGAGACTTTGATTTGGTCCTTGGGTTGGGAAGATCCCCTGGTGAAAAAATGGCAACCCAATCCAGTATTCTTGTCTGGAAAATTCCATGGACAGAGGAGCCTGGTGGCTACAGTCCATGGGATTGCAAAGAGTTGGCATGACTTAGTGACTAAATAGCAAGAACTACAGAAACCTACTACTCTTCATTTATTCAGAAATATTCAAGTATCTACCACAGTAGCAAACATAATTCCTTCCTTCATATAGCCTGCAATCGAGTGAAAGATAAAATAATCACATAAATACACTGAGGAAACCGGAAGGGAAAGAGACACGTGTACCCCAATGTTCATCACAGCACTGTTTATAATAGCCAGGACATGGAAGCAACCTAGATGTCCATCAGCAGATGAATGGATAAGAAAGCTGTGGTACATATACACAATGGAGTATTACTCAGCCATTAAAAAGAATACATTTGAATCAGTTCTAATGAGGTGGATGAAACTGGAGCCTATTATACAGAGTGAAGTAAGCCAGAAGGAAAAACACCAATACAGTATACTAACGCATATATATGGAATTTAGAAAGATGATAACAATAACCCTGTGTACAAGACAGCAAAAGTGACGCTGATGTATGGAACAGTCTTATGGACTCTGTGGGAGAGGGAGAGGGTGGGAAGATTGGGAGAATGGCATGGAAACATGTAAAATATCATGTATGAAACGAGATGCCAGTCCAGGTTCAATGCACGATACTGGATGCTTGGGGCTAGTGCACTGGGACGACCCAGAGGGATGGTATGGGGAGGGAGGAGGAAGGAGGGTTCAGGATGGGGAGCACATGTATACCTGTGATGGATTCATTTTGATATTGCAAAACTAATACAATTATGTAAAGTTTAAAAATAAAATAAAATTAAAAATAAAAAATAATAATAATAAATATGAAGTTGTAATTATGACAAAAATGGAAAGGTTCAGTTCAGTTCAGTTCAGTTCAGTTGCTCAGTCATGTCCGACTCTGCGACCCCATGAATTTCAGCACGCCAGGCCTCCCTGTCCATCACCAACTCCCGGAGTGCACTCAAACTCACGTCCATCGATTCGGTGATGCCATCGAGCTATCTCATCCTCTGTCATCCCCTTTTTCTCCTGCCCCTAATCCCTCCCAGCATCAGAGTCTTTTCCAATGAGTCAACTCTTCGCATGATGTGGCCAAAGTACTGGAGTTTCAGCTTTAGCATCATTCCTTCCAAAGAACACCCAGGAGTGATCTCCTTTAGAATGGACTGGTTGGATCTCCTTACAGTCCAAGGGACTCTCAAGAGTCTCATCCAACACCACAGTTCAAAAGCATCAATTCTTTGGTGCAAATCTAACATCCATACATGACTACTGGAAAAACCATAGCCTTGACTAGACGGACCTTTGTTGGCAAAGTAATGGTTCTGCTTTTGAATATGCTATCTAGGTTGGTCATAACTTTCCTTCCAAGGAGTAAGCGTCTTTTAATTTCATGGCTGCAGTCACCATCTGCAGTGATTTTGGAGCCTAAAAAAATAAAGTCAGCCACTGTTTCCACTGTTTCCCCATCTGTTTCCCATGAACTGATGGGATCAGATGCCATGATCTTAGTTTTCTGAATGCTGTTTTAAGCCAAAATTTTCACTCTCCTCTTTCACCTTCATCAAGAGACTTTTTAGTTCCTCTTCACTTTCTCCCATAAGGGTGGTGTCATCTGCATATGTGAGGTTATTGGTATTTCTCCCGGGAATCTTGATTCCAGATTGTGCTTCATCCAGCCCAGTGTTTCTCATGATGTACTCTGCATAGAAGTTAAATAAGCAGGGTGACAATATACACCCTTGACAGACTCCTTTTCCTGTTTGGAACCAGTCTGTTGTTCCATGTCCAGTTCTAACTGTTGCTTCCTGACCTGAATATAGGTTTCTCAAGAGGCAGGTCAGGTGGTCTGGTATTCCCATCTCTTTCAGAATTTCCCACAGTTAGTTGTGATCCACACAGTCAAAGGCTTTGGCATAGTCAAAAAGCAGAAATAGATGTTTTTCTGGAACTCTCTTGCTTTTTCCATGATCCATTGGATGTTGGCAATTTGATCTCTGGTTCCTCTGCCTTTGCTAAAAACAGCTTGAACATCTGGAAGTTCACGGTTCATGTATTGTTGAAGCCTGGCTTGGAGAGTTTTGACCATTACTTTATTATTTTTTTTTTTTTTAAGTTGAAATCTCGCTCTTTGTTTTTTTTTTTTTATATATATATTTTTTTATTTTATTTTATTTTATTTTTTTCTAATTTTATTTTATTTTTAAACTTTACATAATTGTATTAGTTTTGTCAAATATCATACTAGCATGTGAGATGAGTGCAATTGTGCAGTAGTTTGAGCATTCTTTGGCATTGCCTTTCTTTGGGATTGGAATGAAAACTGACCTTTTCCAGTCCTGTGGCCACTGCTGAGTTTTCCAAATTTGCTGGCATATTGAGTGCAGCACTTTCAAAGCATCATCTTTCCGCATTTGGAATAGCTCAACTGGAATTCCATCACCTCCACTACTTTTGTTCATAGTGATGCTTTCTAAGGCCCACTTGACTTCACATTCCAGGATGTCTGGCTCTAGGTCAGTGATCACACCATCGTGATTATCTGGGTTGTGAAGATCTTTTTTGTACAGTTCTTCTGTGTATTCTTGCCATCTCTTCTTAATATCTTCTGCTTCTGTTAGGTCCATACCATTTCTGTCCTTTATTGAGCCTTTGCATGAAATGTTCCCTTGGTATCTCTAATTTTCTTGAAGAGATCCCTAGTCTTTCCCGTTCTGTTGTTCTCCTCTATTTCTTTGCATTGATCGCTGAAGAAGGCTTTCTTATCTCTTCTTGCTATTCTTTGGAACTCTGCATTCAGATGTTTATATCTTTCCTTTTCTCCTTTGCTTTTCGCTTCTCTTCTTTTCACAGCTATTTGTAAGGCCTCCCCAGACAGCCATTTTGCTTTTTTGCATTTCTTTTCTATGGGAATGGTCTTGATCCGTGTCTCCTGTACAATGTCACGAACCTTGTCCATAGTTCATCAGGCACTCTATCTATCAGATCTAGTCCCTTAAGTCTATTTCTCACTTCTACTGTATAATCATACGTGATTTGATTTAGGTCATACCTGAATGGTCTAGTGGTTGTCCCTGCTTTCTTCAATTTAAGTCTGAATTTGGTAATAAGGAGTTCATGATCTGAGCCACAGTCAGCTCCCAGTCTTGTTTTTGCTGACTGTATAGAGCTTCTCTGTCTTTGGCTGCAAAGAATATAATCAATCTGATTTCAGTGTTGACCGTCTGGTGATGTCCATGTGTAGTCTTCTCTTGTGTTGTTGGAAGAGGGTGTTTGCTATGACTAAGGAAGGGTATGTAAGAGCAAATAATAAAAATTCAAAGGTAGAAAGCAACCTAAAAAATTAACATTTGAGATGATATGTGAAAAATGACCAATATTTCTCTAAGTAAATGAGATTAAGTGGGTTCATAATGGCTGGCCTGTAAGCAGACCAACTGGGCTAGAGAAGACAGATTAAGAGAAACACGATTCAATATAATTTTTGAGGGGAAAAAATACAGTCCTTACAGCTAGTGCCTTGTAGGTCAAATTCAGGAATTTGGTGTTTATCCCAAGAGTTGTAGAAAACACTGAAAAACTTTAAGAAAGAAGAGAGAGTACTAGAGGGGAGGGAAAAGATAACCATCTGATTAGATCTGTACTTTTGAAAAGTTTCTTCTAGATATATGGAAAGAGCAGATTTAAGAGATGAAAGTCAAAAACAGGTGAGGTAGACCAGTTACCTGACTTTGCAGTATCTCAAATAAGAATGATTGTGGTACTTTATTTATTAATATGTGTGTGTTTTCAGTCACTCAGTCATGTCTGATTCTTTATGACCTCATGGACTATAGCTTACCAAGCTCCTCTGTCCATGTAATTTTCCAGGAAAGAATACTGGAGTGAGTTGCCATTTCCTTCTCCTAGAGATCTTCCAGATCCAGAGATGGAACCCACATCACTTGTGTCTTCTGCACTGGCAGAGAGATTCTTTACCATTGTGCCACCTAGGAAGCCCATGAATTAACATTCAGTTCAGGTGAGTCACTCAGTCCTGTCCGACTCTTTGTGACCCCATGGATTGCAGCATGCCAGGCCTCTTTATCCACCACCAAATCCTGGAGGTGGACTGGATACTCAAACTCATGTCCATTGAGTCAGTGATGCCATCCAGCCATCTTATCCTCTGTCATCCTCTTCTCCTCCTGCCTTCAATCTTTCCCAGCATCAGGGTCTTTTCAAATTAGTCAGTTCTTTGCATCAAATGGCCAAAGTATTGGAGTTTTAGCTTCAGTGTCAGTCCTTCCAATGAATATTCAGGATTGATTTCCTTTAGAATGGACTGGTTGGATCTCCTTGCTGTCCAAGGGACTCTCAAGAGTCTTTTACAACACTACAGTTCAAAAGCATCAGTTCTTCAGCACTCAGCTTTCTTTATAGTCCAACTCTCACATCTATACATGACTACGGGAAAAGGCAATGGCACCACACTCCAGTACTCTTGCCTGGAAAATCCCATGGACAGAGGAGCCTGGTAGGCTGCAGTCCACGGGGTCGCTAGGAGTTGGACACGACTGAGAGACTTCACTTTGACTTTTCACTTGCATGCATTGGAGGAGGAAATGGCAACCCACTCCAGTGTTCTTGCCTGGAGAATCCCAGGGATGGGGGAGCCTGGTGGGCTGCCATCTATGGGGTCGCACAGAGTTGGACACAACTGATGCGACTTAGCAGCAGCAGCAGCAGCAGCAGAAGACAGACCTTGGTTGGCAAAGTAATGACTCTGCTTTTTAATATGCTGTCTAGGTTGGTCATAAGTTTTCTTCCAAGGAGCAAGCGTCTTTTAATTTCATGGTGGCAGTCACCATTTGCAGTGATTTTGGAGCCCCCCAAAATAAAGTCTGTCACTGTTTCCATTGTTTCCCCATCTATTTGCCATGAACTGATGGGACGAGACACCATGATCTTAGTTTTCTTAAAGTTGAGTTTTAAGCCAACTTTTTCACTTTCCTTTTTCACTTTCATCGAGAGGCTCTTTAGTTCTTCTTCGTTTTCTGCCATAAGTATCGGGTCATCTGCATATTGGAGGTTATTGATATTTCTCCTGGAAATCTTGATTCCAGCTTGTGCTTCATCTAGCCCAGTGTTTCTCATGATGTACTCTGCATAGAAGTTAAATAAGCCAGGTGACAATATACAGCCTTGACATACTCCTTTCCCAATTTGGAACCAGTCTTAATTCCATGTCCAGTTCTAACTGTTGCTTCTTGACCTGCATACAGATTTCTCAGGAGGCAGGTCAGGTGGTCTGGTACACCCATCTCTTGAAGAATTTCCCACAGTTAGTTGTCCACACAGTCAAAGACTTTGGCATTGTCAATAAAGCAGAAATAGATGTTTTTCTGAAACTCTCTTACTTTTTTGATGATCCAGCAGATATTGGCAATTTGATCTCTTGTTCCTCTGCCTTTTCTAAATCCAACTGAATATCTGGAAGTTCACAGTTCACGTACTGTTGAAGCCTGGCTTGGAGAATTTTGAACATTATTTTGCTAGCATGTGAGATGAGTGAAATTGTGTGGTAGTTTGAACATTCCTTGGCATTGCCTTTCTTTGGGATTGGAATGAAAACTGACCTTTTCCAGTCCTGTGGCCACTGCTGAGTTTTCCAAATTTGCTGGCATATTGAGTGCAGCACTTTCACAGCATCATCTTTCAGGATTTGGAATAGCTCAACTGGAATTCCATCACCTCAACTAGCTTAACATAGTATTAGCATACCTGCAGTAAATTTGAGAGAAATGAATAGATTTAAGAGACACTTAGGAGACAAAGCCAAGAGGACTTAGAGATGGATTAGTTTTAAGGAGATGTTTAAAAAAGACTCAGGTTTCTGACTTGAGCAGTTATATTTGAGTTCTATCTCCTGAGACTGAAAACATTGGAAAGGAAATTAAGTTTCAGGAGAAACACCATGAGTTAGGAGCTATCAAGTGTGAGTTTTAGGGCTTCTGAGAGTACTAGTAGCCCTAAAATAATGGCTTTTGTGAAGATTAATTAAGCTTAGATTTGCACAATGAATTGGGTAAGGTAATAATGAAAGCAAATGGAAGACTACTATAATAATCTATGTGCCAAATAGCAAACAGAAAGAGTAAACTAAATAAGTAAAAATAATGAAAACAATTATTATAAACCAAAATGTGAATGCATTTAGTAGATGATTTGCAAAGAAGAGAGAACAGACTATTTAGACAAAGATCAATTGGAAATTAATTCTTCCTTTTCCTTTGGAATAGGATTATCTTGGAGAAATGAAATTCTAAAGTGCTTTATTGGATAATAGCCAATTTAAATTTTAGCAAATTAAATGTAAGGAATATTTTAAGCATAGGGTGTGGTTTGAAGGTTAAGACAGAGAAAAGTTACACCAAGGCAGTAAAGTGAGTTCCTGTTGCCTCTACTTCCTAGGTTATCCCCTTGCTCATCTTTCCTGTTCTCTTCTCCTACCCCCCTTCCCTCATTAGTTGCTTCCAGAAGACTACTTATGGTTTATAGCCAAATGCAAGCTCATGGGAATAGAAACAAACAAAATGTGTCTACATAATATTTGCTATTATAGAAATTAGCAGTATGTTTTTAAACTAAATTGCTTTTTGATTTTTAAGAACTTTGTAGGAAAGGTATTCCTGCTGATTAAAAAAACAAACAAACAAACAAACAAAAACACAACACCAAGATAAAGGATCTGAAAATGAAGAGGTTATCCTCATGGGATCAATGTTGTCAAGCAAAATAGAAACTGTAAACTTTGAACAATGTTTCAAGGTACTAGAATTAAAGAGAACAGATTGTGTTGGTTAGACTCAGTGTTTTGAGAACCATGTTATTGTACAAATATAACAGTCAGCATATTCATCACATGAAATATAAGACTTCTGAAACTAATTTAACAAAATAGAATCTGGTCATTTAGCAAGTGATTGGCTTTAGGAATAAAATATCAAAATATAATGTTTAATGAACTTGTAGAATATATTTAGTAATAAATGCATGTCAATATACATGTTTAATCACTAACATACTTTTTCTACAAAAGTTAATTTTTACTGTTTAAAAATGTATTGTTTTATCCTTTTAGTTAAATATAATACTGCTAGAATGTTGTACTTGTAATCAAGCACAGCTGAAAATATCATATGTCCTTCTGAATCAAATGTTCCTCTTCTATAGAAAATGAAAACTTTTGAAGTGCTTCCAGTTTTTTTAACAAAATAACTTTGAACTGGAGGAAAATGATTACTTAAAAATAAATTATAAACTTTGTGCACACAAAATAAATGTGTGTGTGGAGTTCCAACGATGGCTGGAAGTCACCACTTGGTAGATTCACTGGGTCAGATACCATACAGTCTTCTTACCATTCTGATGCATAAAAACTCAGAGTTTCTGTGGTCTGACAGCCTTCTCTGTGGGCTACAGTCCATTCTGTCATGTGCAGGGCAGGCCAGAAGTGCCAGGAAGCTAATATCCCTTATGAGGAGCCTGCAACTAATGGCTGACAAGAGTTGGTACATAAGCACCCCAGCTTTCTTGACTCCCAGAGGAATAACTCTGAGCCACATATTCTATACAAATCATCAGCATCTGCAGTAAGATTAAGATCCAGTTACTCGTAAAGGCACTGGTTTGATTATACATCCTTTATTGAGTTTTTTCTCTTTCTTATCTCTCTCGCTCAGTCACCTCCAGACATATGCTAGGGTTATCTTCAAATAAACTATTTACACTTGTATCCTTGTCTCAGTGTCCACTTCTGGGGGTAAGCCAACCTAAATTGTCACATAATTTGGGCAGAAAGTGAATTACATTTTTGAAGTTTGAAGTATGGTCTTTAAATGGATCAGTCTTTAAAGAAGTGCCACTATAAGACGAGATAAAATAGAGGTAAGGTTACAAGATGGGAACTGAGGTATGAAAACACTGGAGTGAAATTGAGCAAAAATAAATTTCAGCTGAATTTAAGGGGGAAAAAAACTATTTCAATGAGAAAGTCCTTTAGACAATAAAAGAAAATGTTCTCGTACAGTGGTAGAAATCCCACTGTTTGAGGCGTTTAACTCTAGATGCAACAATGTCTTGTAAACAATGCCAAATGGCATTGGATGGACATGATAACCTAATAGGTCTTTTCTGGCTCTAATATCTATGATTGCATGATTCAATTCAAATACAGTAGTTTACTGTATCTCAAGTGTGTAATACACTTCAATTGTGAAGTGCTACAATTTCAATACTAATATGTTTGAAGTGACAGACATGTCACCAAAGTACCTAGTACAGTTGTTTGAAATGCTACAGAAAAACTTTCCCCTTGTGGATATATTTATATACACCTTGATCCTCAATCAGACAGACTGTGTACCCATAAGCAATGGCCATTCATTAACAAAATCCATATTAAATTTTTGAAAGTCCCTGTGTGTGAAGTTATTCCACAAAGAAATAAAGAAACTAAGTCTTGCCAGTTTCATGTGAAATAACATTAGTCTTCACCACGACGCTGATCAAGAAGCATGCAGATCATTGCACTTTCAAGGGAAGTCGCTCTCCATCAACATCAAAACCACTGAAGTGAGAAATCTACAGTGTCTAAATGATGTTGGGAGTTTTGGCGTTATGTCTCTGTTTAGTGATATGTGGCTAGCCTCTGAAACATGCCAGGTATGCCATTCCCAGTTGAAACAAGGAACAGAAAGTTCTCTAGCAATTTTCTCTATGATTCAATTCATATATTTTGTTGTGGTTTTTCAGTTATGAAATATACTTCTTGAACTTACAGGTCACCTCTAGATTACCAGTGAAGGTAAAGTGAAAGGAACAGTGGCTCAATACATGAGCTCCATTTTCATGCATGAAGTTTCTTTGAAGGAAGTGGGACCTCTCAACCCAGACTGTGGGAAATGAGGCCCACTGACAAGGCAAATTCAGAGAAGTAGGATGTAGATATCATAGGCTCAGAGCAGTGTTTCCCTATCTTAACGACACCCTGTTTTTAATGCTACCCTATTTTACTGTTAATGTTCCAGGGTACTTAAAAGGAATACAATTAAAACATACCATGCTTCTCCGATCAATAGGTTTACTTATTAACCTTTCACTCAAATGATATTTTTTACTTCACAGAAATAAATGAGTTAAGGTCTTCCCTTAGTGCAGGAATACTGGTTGAAACTTTTTAAAAATACATTCTCACAGCCTATTAAATGAACAGAATATATTAAAAGGAAGTTTCAAGTCTCCTTCAAAGTAAGTATGGCAGTTATAAAATATGGTTGTGATTTCTTTGACACATATCTCATATGGAAGCAGGGTCTTTATCCACACTCTATGAAGCAGGGTGACATTATAATCACCTCCTCCAGCAGAACATGGCAGAATCTGCAGCAAGGCCACAAAAGTGTATTCATCTCCCATCGTGATTGCCGAAATATTCATTTTTGCAAGTCCTTAGACACCTTCTAAGAAGCCTGACTATTCTGAAGTCTCTCTGCTTTGAGGAAGATCAGATCACATGAATAGGCCACCTTGTACGTGTTCAAGCTGTGGTCAAATTGAGTCATTTCAATACAGATGCCAAACAAGGGAGTTAAGAAACCTCCAAATTATTCTAGCATCTAGTCATTTGAATCTTTCCTGCTGAGGTCCCAGAAACTGTGAAATTGGGACAGGTCATCTCTGTTATGTCCTACCTAAATTCCTAACCTACAGCATAGTGAGCATAGTAAAATGTTTGTTGTTTTATACCACTAAGCCTGAGGGAATTACGCAGCAATAAAAAATGACTGGAAGAAATATGGAAAGCAGGAAGGAAGGGAGAAAGTCAGACAGAGTGAAAGAGGTAAGAAAAACGGAAGAGAAGAAGAAAGGGAGTAAAAGAGGGGAGAGAGGGAGGGAAGTGGAAGGAGAGAGGAATAAAGGAACAGAAGGAGTGACCTGTCCTGAAGTATTATTAAACATGGCTTCTGTCACGTTTTACCACAAAGCATCTTCATGGAGAGTTTCTATTAACTGATTTAGTCTTGCCTTTCTCAGAGAGGATTGTTCAACTTAAACATACATTAATTAATTAACTGAATAGGGAAAAAGGAAGAAAAAGAATTTCCTTTATTTGGAGATCTTTATTGAATGATGTATATCAACTATGCTGTTGTTGTTTAGTCACTAAGTCATGTCCTGCTGCTGCTGCTAAGTCGCTTCAGTTGTGTCCGACTCTGTGCGACCCCAGAGATGACAGCCCACCAGGCTCCCCCGTCCCTGGGATTCCCCAGGCAAGAACACTGGAGTGGGTTGCCATTTCCTTCTCCAGTGCATGAAAGTGAAAAGTGAAAGTGAAGTCGCTCAGTCCTGTCCGACTCTTAGCGACCCCATGGACTGCAGCCTACCAGGCTCCTCCATCCATGGGATTTTCCAGGCAAGAGTACTGGAGTGGGGTGCCATTGCCTTCTCCAAGTCATGTCCAACTCTTTGTAAACCCCTGGACTCCTCTGTCCATGAGATTTCCCAGGCAAGAATACCGAAGTGGGTTGCCATGTCCTTCTCCAGGGGCTCTTTCCCACCCAGGATCTGAACCCATATCTCCTGCATTGCAGATGGATTCTTTACTGCTGAGCCACCAGGGAAGCCCATATTAACTACAGAGTGATTTAAGAAAAAAAAAAGACAGCAAAAAAAAACAAAGGTAAGGGAGAAGGTATTTGAAAATTAAGACACAAATTTCTTCTACAAAAGGAATATCATGATTAGAACTTGAACATTTAATTAGGTTCACACCATCAGAGCCAGTGAAACTCCATGCATTATATATGATAGAAAATGTTTCCTGCTGAGCACAAGTCCATTAACATAACATGTTGATTATCAACTACCGTATAACTCATTGTGCTGTGTGCTGTTACTTCAGTCGTGTCTGACTCTTTGCGACCCCATGGACTGTAGCCCACCAGGTTCCTCTGTCCATGGGGATTCTCCAGGCAAGAATACTGGATTGCCCTTCTCCAAGAGATCTTTCCCACCCGAGATCAAAGTTGCGTGTCCTGTGGCTCCTGCACTGCAGGCAGATTCTTTACTGCTGAGTCACGGGGGAAGTAAATCAGTAAATCTGAATAAAGCATTTCCCTGAGCTCTCGGAAGATCTTAAGCCTGAGGAGGGACACTTGGGTACCCTCAATTTGGTCAGACGTACAGATGATAACCTGGAACTTGTGACCGGCATCTGGAGTGGAGGCAGTCTTCTGGGACTGAGCCTTAACACGTGAGGTCTGTGGTAGCTCTAAGCAGTATCAGAACTGAATTGACTTGTAGGACATTAAGTTGGTGTTGGCAGAGAACTCACTGTTGGTGTAGGAAAACACTCCAGAAAAACCCAAGAACAAGCCGCTGACCAGGTCTGTGGCAGTTGGCATGTCATCCTATCATTTTTAGGTTGCCAGCTCTCCCATGACCAACCAAAAATACACTCATAGAAAATGGTTCTATGCTTAACTCCATCGTATCTGAAGACAATTTCCTAAACGTTTTAGTTTCTGTAACTTTATTACCGCATTAGGGTTTTCCTACCCCTTCCATAAATATAAACATATACATTTGTAACCAGGGGCTTCATTTCAGTAACTTAATTTTAGCTCTTTCATAATCTAGAAATTGTCAAATGTCTCTAGAAAATGGCATTGGAAAAAAGATACATAAACAAGAAAAAATATATATTGGAGATGAAAGAAGAAACTAAAATGAGAAAAGGATTACCAGTGAACTGGAACACAAATTACAAATTTAGCAAAAGGCCATGATGATCATTTGGAAGATAAGTAGTGTTACATCTTATAACAGTTGATTTCTTTATGAACTATGTAGTTCAAAATCTATTAACCTCCTCTACAACCTTTTGCCTCCCTCTGAGATTAACTCTTCATGTTCTCCCTGTTCTAGTCCATGATTGTGCGCTGCCTTTCTCTCTGCTTATTTCTTTCCCTGTGTCCTAATCTGGTCTCTCCTGTTTCAGGCCTAATATGCACTCCCACATGTTCCCAGTTTCCACATCCCTCTGTTTAGTTTTGCCTCCTACTGTATGCATCAATAGCATATATGTGTGTGCATGCTTAGTCACTCAGTCATGCCCCACTGTTTGCAACACCATAGACTGGAGCCTACCAGGCTCCTCTGTCCAAGGGATTATCCAGGAAAGAATACTGGGATAGTCTGCCATGCCCCCCTATATGCCTTTCACCCTTAATCACAATTGGTGACAGACTTTCTACTATTACATTAAAAAAAAATTTTTTTTTAAGAAGCACACATATGAATATACTCTCCTCCTGCCAAAATATTTTTATATCTGTGAACAAAGCTTCTTTCATCATTGACTTCTTCAAACTATTTAGGCCATTGTAGGCCATAATCATAAAGTTTTTCTTATGGAAAATTTCAAACATGTCAAAGAAGAGAGATTTTCATGAACTCCTTTATACCCATCACCCAGCTGAAATGATGAGCTACATTTGGCTATACATCTTAGACTTTTGAGCTTAAAATAATCATAATTATAATAAGGCAGTATCGCATTGCCTTTTATTACCCATCATTTAAGACAAAGAATTATAATTCTCTTTTTTAACCATCAGATCAGATCAGATCAGTCGCTCAGTCGTGTCCGACTCTTTATGACCCCATGAATCGCAGCACGCCAGGCCTCCCTGTCCAGCACCAACTACCAGAGTTCACTCAGACTCACATACATCGAGTCAGTGATGCCATCCAGCCATCTCATCCTCTGTCGTCCCCTTCTCCTCTTGCCCCCAATCCCTCCCACCATCAGAGTTTTTTCCAATGAGTCAACTCTTCGCATGAGGTGGCCAAAGTACTGGAGTTTCAGCTTTAGCATCATTTCTTCCAAAGAAATCCCAGGGCTGATCTCCTTTAGAATGGACTGGTTGGATCTCCTTGCAGTCCAAGGGACTCTCAAGAGTCTTCTCCAACACCACACTTCAAAAGCATCAATTCTTCGGCGTTCAGCCTTCTTCACAGTCCAACTCTCACATCCATACATGACCACAGAAAAAACCATAGCCTTGACTAGACAGACCTTTGATGGCAAAGTAATGTCTCTGCTTTTGAATATGCTATCTAGGTTGGTCATAACTTTCCTTCCAAGGAATAAGCACCTTTTAATTTCATGGCTGCAGTCACCATCTGCAGTGATTTTGGAGCCCAGAAAAATAAAGTCTGACACTGTTTCCCCTGTTTCCCCATCTATTTCCCATGAAGTGGTGGGACAGGATGCCATGATGTTAGTTTTCTGAATGTTGAGCTTTAAGACAACTTTTTCACTCTCCACTTTGACTTTCATCAAGAGGCTTTTGAGTTCCTCTTCACTTTCTGCCATAAGGGTGGTGTCATCTGCATATCTGAGGTTATTGATATTTCTCCTGGCAATCTTGATTCCAGCTTGTGCTTCTTCCAGTCCAGTGTTTCTCATGATGTACTCTCCATAGAAGTTAAATAAGCAGGGTGACAATATACAGCCTTGACGTACTCCTTTTCCTATTTAGAACCAGTCTGTTGTTCCATGTCCAGTTCTAACTGTTGCTTCCTGATCTGCATACAAATTTCTCAAGAGGCAGATCAGGTGGTCTGGTATTCCCATCTCTTTCAGAATTTTCCACAGTTGATTGTGATCCACACAGTCAAAGGCTTTGGCATAGTCAATAAAGCAGAAATAGATGCTTTTCTGGAATTCTCTTGCTTTTTCCATGATCCAGCAGATGTTGGCAATTTGATCTCTGGTTCCTCTGCCTTTTCTAAAACCAGCTTGAACATCAGGAAGTTCACGGTTCACATATTGCTGAAGCCTGGCTTGGAGAATTTTGAGCATTACTTTACTAGCATGTGAGATGAGTGCAATTGTGCGGTAGTTTGAGCATTCTTTGGCATTGCCTTTCTTTGGGATTGGAATGAAAACTGACCTTTTCCAGTCCTGTGGCCACTGCTGAGTTTTCCAAATTTGCTGGCATATTGAGTGCAGCACTTTCACAGCATCATCTTTCCGCATTTGGAATAGCTGAACTGGAATTCTATCACCTCCACTACTTTTGTTCATAGTGATGCTTTCTAAGGCCCACTTGACTTCACATTCCAGGATGTCTGGCTCTAGGTCAGTGATCACACCATTGTGATTATCCGGGTCGTTAAGATCTTTTTTGTACAGTTCTTCTGTGTATTCTTGCCATCTCTTCTTAATATCTTCTGCTTCTGTTAGGTCCATACCATTTCTGTGCTTTACTGAGCCCATCTTTGCATAAAATGTTCCTTTGATATCTCTGATTTTCTTGAAGAGATCCCTAGTCTTTCCCATTCTGTTGTTTTCCTCTATTTCTTTGCATTGATCACTGAGGAAGGCTTTCTTATCTCTTCTTGCTATTCTTTGGAACTCTGCATTCAGATGTTTATATCTTTCCTTTTCTTTTTTGCTTTTAGCTTCTCTTCTTTTCACAGCTATTTGTAAGGCCTTCCCAGACAGCCATTTTGCTTTTTTGCATTTCTTTTCCATGGGGATGGTTTTGATCCCTGTCTGCTGTACAATGTCACGAACCTCATTCCATGGTTCATCAGGCACTCTATCTATCAGATCTTGGCCCTTAAATCTATTTCTCACTTCCACTGTATAACCACAAGGGATTTGATTTAGGTCATACCACTGTGGTTTTTCCTGTGGTCATGTATGGATGTGAGAGTTGGACTGTGAAGAAGGCTGAGTGCCGAAGAATTGATGCTTTTGAACTGTGGTGTTGGAGAAGACTCTTGAGAGTCCCTTGGACTGCAAGGAGATCCAACCAGTCCATTCTGAAGGAGATCAGCCCTGGGATTTCTTTGGAAGGAATGATGCTAAAGCTGAAACTCCAGTACTTTGGCCACCTCATTCGAAGAGTTGACTCATTGGAAAAGACTCTGATGCTGGGAGGGATTGGGGGCAGGAGGAGAAGGGGATGACAGAGGATGAGATGGTTGGATGGCATCACTGACTCGATGGACCTGAGTCTCAGTGAACTCCGGGAGTTGGTGCTGGACAGGGAGGCCTGGCGTGCTGCGATTCATGGGGTCATAAAGAGTCGGACATGACTGAAGGACTGATCTGATCTGATACCTGAATGGTCTAGTGGTTTTCCCTACTTTCTTCAATTTAAGTCTGAATTTGGCAATAAGGAGTTTAACTCATGTTCACTTTGAAAAATCAAACATATCTGCCTTAATACCTAACTAGAATGCTATTTGACATTTTAAAATAAATTTAATTTAATCAAGTAAAATTATTATGTCAATTATGCTATTCCAAACTATATATACCTCCCATTCCCAAATGCCTCTCAATTTTCATTCTTATATTCTTCCCTGACAGGCACTCACCTCTAAACCTACCTGCAATTCAGAATTACTATTTTAAATATGTATTTTAAACAGCTTTGTAATAATAATAATAAACATTTAAATTTGACTAAGAGCTCCCAATAACTCTAAGGGGGATAAACAGGCCTTTTAAAACTGTAGCTAACACAAGTAGACAAGTCTGTGAATGGTTAGCATTGTCCAGTGTCCACTGATGAAGAAGGCAATGGCACCCCACTCCAGAACTCTTGCCTGGAAAATCCCATGGATGGAGGAGCCTAGTCCATGGGGTCACTAAGAGTCGGACACGACTGAGCGACTTCACTTTCACTTCTCACTTTCATGCATTGGAGAAGGAAATGGCAACCCACTGCAGTGTTCTTGCCTGGAGAATCCCAGGGATGGGGGAGCCTGGTGGGTGCCGTCTAGGGGATCGCACAGAGTTGGACACGACTGAAGCGACTTAGCAGCAGCAGCAGCAGCAGCAGTGTCCACTGAAGGTGATCTGAATTGGTTTCAGGGTGTAGTGTTCATATAACAAACAGACACTGATATTTCTAGATTTTTTAAATTGTAGATTTGCATTTTTAAACTAGATGCACATTATAGATACCAGTCATTGTTCTTTTCTCAGCATATCATTTTTTGCCCTGACTTTATTATAGAATGAAACAAAAGATTAACTTGCAGTACCAGCCATAGATAAAAATAAAATCCTGTAAGAAGTTTCTTGACAAAATAAATAGAGCTCAAGGGCAGTTTATTGCATAAGTCTTCTATAATTATTGGCAGCTTAATTACTCTTCGGTTCTCTTCAAAATTACTGGTGTTAGAACAACCTTTCTAGTGCAAGTGAAAAGGGTTGTGACTTTCTTTTTGATTAAGCATGGCTTCTCGTCAGAGACTCACCATTAAAATAAAAGAGTTTGAAAAGTAGGGGCTTACCACATTCCAAGAAATACGCCAGTCAAGGACTTGTTGAAAGTATCTAAACTTTAAAATATGAATAGTGATATACATGCAAAGAACCTTTGACTTCAGGTTTCTTCCTATCAAATAACATCTATTTCAGAAGATGGTTGACTACAGAGAACAAAACATTTGACAAATGTTTAGGGTGAAAAGTGATGCTGTATTATGGAGGTTTACTTGGAGGTCAGGATCAAAACATTTAACTTTAATTTCCCCATGTTCATGTTAACGATATCCTGAAATTCAGCACAATATCACAAAATTTACAAGGCAGTCCATTATATTATTTGTTCATTGTCTTAAGTTTTTGTCTTTATTCAGTAAAGTGCCTACTGCCTTATAGTTTTCAACAATCCTAGTATCCTACAATCCTCAGTATGGTCTAGATTCAAGGTCAACATGCTGATTACTATCAGAAACCAGTACTTTGCTAACTTTAGTTAAGGAATAACGAAGAAGACAAGTGGAAAATCCCTGCTAGGAAGAGCAGTGCTTATTTGTCTTAGTTTTGCTGTTTCAGCATCCAAATTTTTTTTTCTTTTTTTTTTTTTTTAGTTTTGGAGGATATTCTGCCTCTAGCAATAGAAAGATAAGGGGCCAAAACCTATCTTCCCTTGCCCTCACTCAGTTGTGACTGACTCTTTGTGACCCCATGGACTATACAGTCCATGGAATTCTCCACGCCAGAATACTGGAATGGGTGGACTTTCCCACCTCCAGGGGATCCCAGGTTTCCCACATTGCAGGCAGACTATTTACCAGCTGAGCCACAAGGGAAGCCCCATAGAAAGGCAGGGTGTGACAAATGATTTAACTTTGCTAACTGGATGATCCCTTCCAGAATCCTAAAAATAAAGGGAGATGAAGAAACAGAATTATTTACAACACTGATCCTGGGAGGAGGGCTTCCATCAATATCAATTATTTCTATCCAGTTCTTTCTAACCCACAGGAAAGCATCTCAGTTCATCTTCTTTTAGAAAGAATCAGTGCATTCAAGAGGGCTAAATTTCATGACTCTTCCACATGGATCACATAATTTAATTGTATACATGCAATCTACTTCTTTCAGCATAGTTACATCTGTTACTCAATAGTTACAGTATTCTAAGCCAACAGTCTCCAGGTGTGGTCTTGTAACCTCTTGAGGGTCTTTGAAGCTTTTCACGAGGGCTACGATGTCAAAATTACCTTCATAATAATACTGAAATATTTTTTGCTCTTATTTTCCCACAAAGATACAATAGAGTTTTTCTTTGTTACAACAGTTCTATTGAAATATAATTTACACGACACAAAATTTACCCATTTAAAGTTTTTAAAATGTGAATATGAATGTATTCTGAAGTCTGAGGTATACCATAAAATTTCTTCATGATATATAGTGAATAAGCAAGGATAGCAAGATAACAAGACTTCAAATTTGGAACAATTATTGAATAAGTCTAAAGTTATAGTGACTTTGAAATTCATCATTTAAACTTTTATCAGAATACACACAGGCATGCAACCATCACCATATTCAATTTTATTATATTTAATGACCTCGTAGAGCATCCCCAATGGCTCAGTGGTAAAGAATATGCCTGCAATGCAGGAGACACAGGATATGTGGGTTCAATACCTGGGTCAGGAACATCTCCTGAAGGAGGAAATGGCAACACACTTCAGTATTCTTGCCTGGAAAATTGCATGGGGATTTTCCAGGCAAGAAGAGCCAGGCCGGCAACAGTTCAAAGGGTTGCCAAAAATCAGACACAACTGAGCAACTGAGTACACAGTGACATTTTAAGGAGCCCCACAGCCTTTAGAAATCCCCTGAATTTCTTCCCAATTCCTCTTTCCTACTTTTGTTGTTGTTAAGTTTTTAAGTTATGTCCCACTCTTTGCAACCCCATGAACTGTAGCATGCCAAGCACCTCTGTCCTCCACTATCTCCCAGAGTTTGCTCAAATTCACATCTACTGCATCAGTGACACTATCTAACCATCTCATTGCCTGCTGCCACCTTCTCCTTTTGCCTTCAGTCTTTCCCAGCATCAGGGTCTTTTCCAGTGGGTCAGCTCTTCACATCAGGTGGCCAAAGTATTAGAGATTCAGCATCAGCCCTTCCAATGAATATTAAGGGTTAGCTTCTTTTAGGATTGGCTGATTGGATCTCCTTGCAGTCCAAGGGACTCAAGAGTCTCCTCCAGCACCACAATTTCCTACCATCATTTCTTTGGCCCTCAATCTTCTTTATTGCACAACTCTCACATCTGTACATTACTACTGGAAAAGCCAAAGCTTTGATTGTATAGAATATGTTCCCATTTGGCAACTGCTAATGTACTTTTTCTTTCCAGAGATTTGCCTATTCTCGACATTTCTCATAAATGAAATCAAACATGTCCCTTCTCAGATATATGATTTGTAAATATTTTCTAATTGTGGGTTGTCTAGAATTTTTCTAATAAACTGAAGCACATATAAATATATATATATATATATATTATATATATATATAATATATCTTCTTATAAGTCAGATATTAAAGAGATTTGTAGAGACTTTCTTGGCAGTACAGTAGTTAAGACATGCGCTTCCGAGAAGATCTGTAGATACCTTTAAAAATTTGTTTTTGAAGACAAATATTTTTTTAATGAAAATTATGTTACCAAACTGTGGAAAATTCTTCAAGAGATGGGATACCAGACCACCTGACTTGCCTCCTGAGGAATTTGTATGCAGCTCAAGAAACAAGTTAGAACTGGACATGGAACAACAGACTGGTTCCAAATCGGGAAAGGAGTACGTCAAGGCTCTTTATTGTCACCCTACTTGTTTAACTTATATGCAGAGTACATCATGTGAAATGCCAGGCTGGATGAAGCACAAGCTGAATCAAGATTGCCAGGAGAAATATCAATAACCTCACATATGCAGATGACACCACCCTTATGGCAGAAAGCGAAGAAGAACTAAAGAGCCTCTTGATGAAAGTGAAAGAGGAGAGTGGAAAAGTTGGCTTAAAACTCAACATTCAGAAAACTAAGACCATGGCATCTTGTCCCATCACTTCATGGCACATAGATGGGGAAACAATGGAAACAGTGACAGACTTTATTTTGGGCTCCAAAATCACTGTAGATGGTGACTGCAGCCATGAAATTAAAAGATGCTTGTTCCTTGGAAGAAAAGTTATGACCAAGCTAGACAGCATATTAAAAAGCAGAGACATCACTTTGCCAACCAAGGTCCGTCTAGTCAAAGCTATGCTTTTTTGAGTAGTCATGTATGGATGTGAGAGTTGGACTATAAAGAAAGCAGAGCGCCAAAGAATTGATGCTTTTGAAGTGTGGTGTTGGAGAAGACTCTTGAGAGTCCCTTGGACTGCAAGGAGATCTAACCAGGCCATCCTAAAGGAGATCAGTCCTGAATATTCATTGGAAGGACTGATGCTGAAGCTGCAACTCCAATACTTTGGCCACCTGATGTGAATAACTGACTCATTTGAAAAGATCCTGGTATTGGGAAAGATTGAAGGTGGAAGGAGAAGGGAATGACAGAGGATGGGATGGTTGGATGGCATCACTGACTCAATGAACATAAGTTTGAGTAAACTCTGGGAGTTGGTGATGCTGCAGTCCATGGGGTCACAAAGAGTCGGACATGACTGAGCTACTGAACTGAACTGAACTGAGTAGTTGCAGTTTAAGATATCACTTACTGCAGGTTATTTAGTTCTCTAATAACTTTCTAAAATTTCAAACATTATATTTTAAAACAAAATTAACAAATATAAAGTTATGGTAATTTGTCAAAGCACTCAAAAGATGAAAAAAAGGAAACAATCACTTACTCTTGCTCTAACCATTGCTTCCCTGGTATTTCCCCAGTAAAGAATCCACCTACAATGCAGGAGTTGCAGGAGATGTGGGTTCAATCACTGGGTCAGGAAGAACCCCTGGAGGAGGGCACAGCAACCCACTCCAGTATTCTTGCCTGGAGATTCCCATGGACAAAGAAGCCTGGTAGGCTAACTTCATAGGATCACAGAGTCAGACATGACTGAAGTGATTTAGCACAGTAGCCTTCAGTTCAGTTCAGTTGCTCAGTCTGTACAACTCTGCGACCCCATGGACTGCAGTACACCAGGCCTCCCTGTCCATCAATAATACCCGGAGTTTACTCAAACTCATGTCCATTCAGTCGGTGATGCCATCCAATCATCTCATCATCTGTCGTCTCCTTCTCCTACAGCCTTCAATCTTTCCCAGCATCAGGGCCTTTCAAATGAGTCAGCTCTTTGCATCAGGTGGCCAAATATTGGAGTTTCAGCTTTAGCATCAGTCTTTCCAATGAATATTCAGGACTGATCTCCTTTAGGATGGCCAGTTTGGATCTCCTTGCTATCCAAGGGACTCTCAAGAGTCTTCTCCAACACCACACTTCAAAAGCATCAATTCTTTGGCACTCTGCTTTCTTTATAGTCCAACTCTCACATCCATACATGACTACTCAAAAAACCATTGCTTTGACTAGACAGACCTTTGTCAGCAAAGTAATGTCTCTGCTTTTTAATATGCTGTCTAGCGTGGTCATAACTTTTCTTCCAAGGAACAAGCATCTTTTAATTTCATGGCTGCAGTCACCATCTACAGTGATTTTGGAGCCCAAAATAAAGTCTGTCACTGTTTCCATTGTTTCCCCATCTATGTGCCATGAAGTGATGGGACAAGATGCCATGGTCTTAGTTTTCTGAATGTTGAGTTTTAAGCCAACTTTTCCACTCTCCTCTTTCACTTTCATCAAGAGGCTCTTTAGTTCTTCTTCGCTTTCTGCCATAAGGGTGGTGTCATCTGCATATGTGAGGTTATTGATATTTCTCCTGGCAATCTTGATTCAGCTTGTGCTTCATCCAGCCTGGCATTTCACATGATGTACTCTGCATATAAGTTAAACAAGTAGGGTGACAATAAAGAGCCTTGATGTACTCCTTTCCCGATTTGGAACCAGTCTGTTGTTCCATGTCCAGTTCTAACTGTTGCTTCTTGACCTGCACACAGATTTCTCAGGAGCCCTAACTATGTCTAATTCCTTGAGTAATAGTTGGGTATACATACTTTAAAACTTTATCTGAATCTGACTAATGCATGTATTTAGTTGGTGGGGGTAAAGAGTTGTATTATTCTTTCATTTGTTTGCTTTACAAAAAAAATGAATAACACTTGATAAACTACCTTTTCAACTTATATCTCTTCCTTTAAAGGATATAATGAATATCCTTTCAGATTAACAAATGAAGCTTTAATTATTTTTGTGAAGAGCACCAAAATTCCATAGCAGGTTGCATTGTGATATAACGTCTTATTCCCCTATTAATGGGTGATAAAATATAGTATTTTTTACACTGTAAACTGCAATAAACACTGTCTTCACGTATTTTTATCAATTGATATTATTTCCTTAAGATAAATTCCCAATTTTTTTTTAAATTTTATTTTATTTTTAAACTTTACAATATTGTATTAGTTTTGCCAAACATCAAAATGAATCCGCCACAGGTATACCCGTGCTCCCCATCCTGAACCCTCCTCCCTCCTCCCTCCCCATACCCTCCCTCTGGGTCGTCCCAGTGCACCAGCCCCAAGCATCCAGTATCGTGCATCGAACCTGGACTGGCGACTCGTTTCATACATGATATTATACATGTTTCAATGCCATTCTCCCAAATCTCCCCACCCTCTCCCTCTCCCACAGAATCCATAAGACTGATCTATACATCAGTGTCTCTTTTGCTGTCTCATATATAGGGTTATTGTTACCATCTTTCTAGATTCCATATATATGTGTTAGTATACTGTATTGGTGTTTTTCTTTCTGGCTTACTTCACTCTGTATAATAGGTTCCAGTTTCATCCACCTCATTAGAACTGATTCAAATGTTTTATTTTTAATGGCTGAGTAATACTCCATTGTGTATATGTACCACAGCTTTCCTATCCATTCATCTGCTGATGGGCATCTAGGTTGCTTCCATGTCCTGGCTATTATAAACAGTGCTGCGATGAACATTGGGGTACACGTGTCTCTTTCCCTCTGGTTTCCTCAGTGTGTATGCCCAGCAGTGGGATTGCTGGATCATAAGGCAGTTCTATTTCCAGTTTTTTAAGGAATCTCCACACTGTTCTCCATAGTGGCTGTACTAGTTTGTATTCCCACCAACAGTGGAAGAGGGTTCCCTTTTCTCCACACCCTCTCCAGCATTTATTGTTTGTAGACTTTTGGATCACAGCCATTCTGACTGGCATGAAATGGTACCTCATAGTGCTTTTGATTTGCATTTCTCTGATAATGAGTGATTTTGAGCATCTTTTCATGTGTTTGTTAGCCATCTGTATGTCTTCTTTGGAGAAATGTCTATTTAGTTCTTTGGCCCATTTCTTGATTGGGTCATTTATTTTTCTGGAATTGAGCTGCAGGAGTTGCTTGTATATTTTTGAGATTAGTTGTTTGTCAGTTGCTTCATTTGCTATTATTTTCTCCCATTCTGAAGGCTGTCTTTTCACCTTGCTAATAGTTGCCTTTGTTGTGCAAAAGTTTTTAAGTTTAATTAGGTCCCATTTGTTTATTTTTGCTTTTATTTCCAATATTCTGGGAGGTGGGTCATAGAGGATCCTGCTGTGATGTATGTCGGAGAGTGTTTTGCCTATGTTCTCCTCTAGGAGTTTTATAGTTTCTGGTCTTACATTTAAATCTTTAATCCATTTTGAGTTTATTTTTGTGTATGGTGTTAGAAAGTGTTCTAGTTTCATTCTTTTACAAGTGGTTGACCAGTTTTCCCAGCACCACTTGTTAAAGAGATTGTCTTTAATCCATTGTATATTCTTGCCTCCTTTGTCAAAAATAAGGTATCCATATGTGCATGGATTTATCTCTGGGCTTTCTATTTTGTTCCATTGATCAATATTTCTGTCTTTGTGCCAGTACCATACTGTCTTGATAACTGTGGCTTTGTAATAGAGCCTGAAGTCAGGTAGGTTGATTCCTCCAGTTCCCTTCTTCTTTCTCAAGATAGCTTTGGCTATTCGAGGTTTTTTGCATTTCCATACAAATTGTGAAATTATTTGTTCTAGCTCTGTGAAGAATACCATTGGTAGCTTGATGGGGATTGCATTGAATCTATAGATTGCTTTGGGTAGTATACTCATTTTCACTATATTGATTCTTCTAATCCATGAACATGGTATATTTCTCCATCTATTAGTGTCCTCTTTGATTTCTTTCACCAGCGTTTTATAGTTTTCTATATATATGTCTTTAGTTTCTTTAGGTAGATATATTCCTAAGTATTTTATTCTTTCCGTTGCGATGGTGAATGGAATTGTTTCCTTAATTTCTCTTTCTGTTTTCTCATTGTTAGTGTATAGGAATGCAAGGGATTTCTGTGTGTTGATTTTATATCCTGCAACTTTACTATAATCATTGATTAGTTCTGGTAATTTTCTGGTGGAGTCTTTAGGGTTTTCTATGTAGAGGATCATGTCATCTGCAAATAGTGAGAGTTTTACTTCTTCTTTTCCAATTTGGATTCCTTTTATTTCTTTTTCTGCTCTGATTGCTGTGGCCAAAACTTCCAAAACTATGCTGAATAGTAAAGGTGAAAGTGGGCACCCTTGTCTTGTTCCTGACTTTAGAGGAAATGCTTTCAATTTTTCACCATTGAGGATAATGTTTGCTGTGGGTTTGTCATATATAGCTTTTATTATGTTGAGGTATGTTCCTTCTATTCCTGCTTTCTGGAGAGTTTTTATCATAAATGGATGTTGAATTTTGTCAAAGGCTTTCTAAATTCCCAAAATTTAACTGATGAGTCCTAAGTTTTTTATGTATTTTACATTAGTATTACTCATCGGTACTTCCATTTCCATTGGGGTCACAGCCATTTATATTTCCACCAATGTACAAGACCACTAGTTTATTTTTATTGTTGTCTGCAAATGGTTTTATCTCTATTTTACATTTTTGCCCCTCTTTTGGGAAAATATTATTGTCTTATTTTAATTTGTATTGGCAATGTGGTTAAGCATCTTTTCTTCTTTATTGGCCATTTGAATTTTTCTGGTGTAAATTACTTTTTGTGTTTCCTGTGGGTTATCTATTATTTTCTTAGCAAATTATGTCAGTGAACTTAAATGATGAGTGTTAACCCTTATCAGCTACATACCAGAAATACCTCTTACATTGTATTATCATTATTCTAAATTTATGACTCCTTTTATCTTTTATAATATAGGCCTATGTTTTTCCTCTTTATTTTGTTTCTCTATTGTTCAAAGAATATCTTTTTACATTATTCAACATTTTCTAATGTTTCCTCATTTTATTTTATTAACATTTTAATTTTATGTTACCTTCATGAAATACATTTAATGATGTAGAAAAAGGACTTATATAAATAAAATGGTAAAATAGTATTAAGACTTAAAACTTGACCTGAACAGACATAGAAAAATACCCTGTTCCTGCATATGAAAATGATATTATACAAACATTAACTTCTTTGAAATTAATAATAAATATAATTCAACCTTAGAATCCCAGAAGAGTTTATGTTTTTATACTGGGGGGGAAGGAGGGTGTTATTGTTGGAAACTAAAATCATATTGAGCTTAAATATCTTAAAAATCCATAAAATATTTGTAGAAATAAATAATCAAATTAGCATCCTGTGTGGTTCTGTAAGGATTATTTTCGGAGCCATGTGAGAAGGAGTGAAGGAGTTTAGCTACTTTTTAAAAAAAAATTGTAACCAAAGGTCTAACGGCTGATGATTTTGATGATTTATCATAAATGATGAGCTGTTAGACCTTTGGTTAAGTACTAAAAGGCGTTCAATATTTAAGATAGTAAATTAGACGTAGATTACTCATCTAAAGTCCTTCCATTCTCCACTTCCCTCCTTATGCTTCCCGGCCCTCTCCTTCTCTCTATTGCTCTTTTCTATCTTTTCAGAGCATAAGAACTCTCCATAGTCCATTCTTCAGAAATGAGAATAGTATGTTTGTATTGCAGTGTAAGAAAGTCATTTTAAATGGAAGTTGAGCTACAGAGAAGTCCTTAAACTTGTTTCTATTTTTCTCTATTATAAGTAAGATGTCATTAGTAATAAATTCACAAATTTGTACCCATGTGTCTGATATTTTTCTGAGATAATTTTAGAAAGAAGAATGAGAATAAATGTGCCAACAATTAAACATATTAATGCTTGAATAACCCAATTTTTTTTCCAGGTACACTGTCACATGAAGATTTCCCCCAAAAATTTTTCACTGAGTCCTCACCAACATTAAGATTCAAAATAATTGTGGGGGGCGGGGGGGAACTCTTCTATAAGAAATTACAAACATTTGTTGTCTCCTCAGACAGAATTAATGAGCTGGGAGTAGGTGAGAGAAGGATTGTTTTTATCTTCCCTGAACTTTAAATTAGATGAATATATTAACCTTAAAAATTAAATTTAAATTAAATTTAAAATACGGTAACTTGGGAAGCTGCTGCTGCTGCTAAGTTGCTTCAGTCGTGTCTGACTCTGTGTGACCCCATAGACGGCAGCCCACCAGGCTCCCCCGTCCCTGGGATTCTCCAGGCAAGAACACTGGAGTGGGTTGCCATTTCCTCCTCCAATGCATGAAAGTGAAAAATGAAAGTGAAGTCGCTCAGTCATGTCCAACTCTTTGCAACCCCATGGATTGTAGCCTACCAGGCTCCTCCGTCCATGAAATTTTCCAGAAGTGAAGAAGGAGTTTAGCTACTTTAAAAAAAAAAAAAAAGTGGGTTGCCATTTCCTTATATTATTTGACAGCCCTTTTAAATGTGTATTTTAATTGACAGGTAGATGTGTAAGTTTTGTGTGTGTCCTCTTCTGTGAATTGTTCTTCTCCTAGACCCAGTTGGGATATTTTTTTATTACAGAGTTCTTAATAAGAGAAGCTATTCAAGTTTGTCTTATTAATTGTGTTTCCAAGCTTACTATTTATTCTCTGAATTTTGTTTTGTTGTTGTTTTCCAGTTGCTCAGTCATTTCCGACTCTTTGCAGCCCCATAAATTGCAATATGCCAGGCTTCCCTGTCCTTCACCATCTCCCAGAGCTTGCTCAAACTCATGTCCATGGAATCGGTGATGCCATCCCACCATCTCTTCCTCTGTCATCCCCTTCTCCTCCTGCCTTTAATCTTTCCCAGAATCAAGGTCTTTTCTAATGAGTTGGTTCTATGCATAAGTATTGCAGCTTCAGCATCAGTCCTTCTAATGAATTTTGTTAAATCTGTATTATGTTAATTTTTAAATATGGATAAATAAATTTTCCTTCATTTATATTAATTTTATATTTAGAAGAGTTTTCTTTACCAGCATTAACTAACAACATTTATTTTCTTCCAATTTTGCTTGTAACCATTTTACATATATTTCTATAATCCACCTAAAATTCATGTGCTATGAAGTAGGAATCTACCTGCTGTTATGATCTTTCATACAGCTGCTTATTTCACCATCATTTATTAAATAACCAATTATTTCCACTAATTACATACTCCATGGTAACATATGCTAGTTCAATGCTGTTCTGTTTTTCTGAAAGCATTATTGGCTCAATTGTGTCTGACTCTTTGTGACTCCATGGGCTATGGCCCACTAGGCCCCTCTGTCCATGGAATTCTCCAGGCAAGAATACTGGAGTGGGTAGCCATTCCGTTTTGCAGGGGATCTTCCCAACCCAGGGATCTTCCTGCATTGCAAAAAGATTCTTTACCTTTTGAGCCACCAGGGATGTATGTATCTGCTAATTTAAATATCAATTGTCAACTATTTTAAATATTTTAGGTTTTATAGCATATTTTTGTATGACAAATTTGACAAACAAGGGGGTTTTATCTGAAATAATTACTAATTTAGTCACCCATATGAATTTACAATTAAATTATCAATCATCCTCAGAGAAGGCAATGGCACCCCACTCCAGTACTCTTGCCTGGAAAATCCCATGGACGGAGGAGGCTGGTAGGCTGCAGTCTGTGGGGTCACTAAGAGTCAGGCACGACTTAGCGACTTCACTTTTCACTTTCATGCATTGGAGAAGGAAATGGCAACCCACTCCAATGTTCCTGCCTGGAGAATCCCAGGGATGCGGGAGCCTGGTGGGCTGCTGTCTATGGGGTCACACAGAGTTGGACACAACTGAAGAGACTTAGCAGCAGCAGCATCAATCATCCTAGCCTTCTCCCTAGACCAACTGGTTTTATGATATAAACCTCTAAATCTGAAGACATTCAAAGTTAATACATTTACCTCCTTTCCTTTGTAAACCATTTTAGAAGGAACTGACATCCTAAATATAGTCAGCTTTCCAAATATAAATCTAGTATACATTTCTAATGTATGTTGTTGAAGTTAGAGTCTTAATATATTTTTAACTTAGATATTTAAGGAATTAAACTGTGATATGAATCATTATAATAATTTTTGCCTATATCACTATAATTTGCTACAGTTCTGCCTATGTTACTTTTATCAGCCCTCTTAAAATCATCATGGTGTTTTGTCCTACTTTAGATGATGAAATGAGCTCTGAGAAGTGACTTGTGCAGATATAAGTAATAATTTATTAAATTGAAAACCCAGTAATTCTGACTACACTTTATTTTCATTGAATATAGTTTGCTAAAGAGATATAAAGTTACTAAGTCTGTCTCCTTACTTCAAAAAAGACACTCCAATAAACATTAACTTCCTGTTTTATCCATAGAGTTTCCATTTAATAGGACAAGAAACATATACATAAGATCTGGGTAGAATCACATTCAAGTTTAAAGGAAATAAACATAAAAACTTGAAAACCATGTCAGCTTTTGCAGAAATGTTTGGCTTGATAGGTTAAGAATCATAGAAACAATCTTTTTATTATTAGTTGGAATTAAACTGAACCTGTTGATTTCAGCTGTCCCCAAACACATTGATAAAGTATCATTTAACTGCTCTTATTATTAATTGACATTTAAGGTCCTTCTGCCATGTGGCATCGACGAGCACAACAGATCTCTCCAATTATAAACAAAGTTTATTGGTGCATGGCAAGTGTAAACCGCTGGGGTCCCTGGCAACAGTAAAATGGCAAATTAAACCCAAACCACATGCAAGTCCAAGTGATTCACTGGTCAATGAGCATTTAAGAAGGGATGCCAAGCAAATAAACAGTCAGTCCATTAGTTAGTTATTACCAGCCCTAAATGAATAAAACTCTTGAGAGAAAATTATGGCAGTGTGGCGACAATCTGTGTTAGGTTTGTCAAGTCCTATGGAAAAGGCTGAAATGTTCACATGGCTGCTGTGAAACAGAGGAATTTAGGTACAGTGGCCAGGCTTAAAGATGCCTCTTATTTGAGACCTGCTGATGAGCTCCAGTCGCTTAATGGCATCCTGAAAAACAGCTGGCACCTCACCCTCAAATATTGATTTAGTGTTTACCAATCTGGTTCAGTTTCTAGGCAAACAGCTTATATAAACATAGTGTGCCATCTGGTTTTATGGCTCAAGTGCTTCAACAACACCATTTCCCAGGTGTGGGGATCATGACTAATTTGAGCAATTGATACTTTCCCTTCACTTCTTGTAAGGCAGTTAAGGACTGGCCTATAGTAGATACAAATTTTGTATTATGGGAGCAAGGTTTTTCACTTAATGACTATTAGCAAGAAAAGAAATCACCGCCAGTTATTTACGTGGCTCTAGTGAGAAGGTGACAGGTCTAAACCTTCTTGAGCATAAATCTGCAGGGCAAGAAGGAAGTGGATTTTACAGGCAGTGTGTACTTTTGTTATGCTACATTTGCCACACATTATCAAAGGCAAACACAGAGAAAGGAGAGATTTTGAAGAGACAAACAAGTTTTGGACCTTCTGCAAACAGCCATAGTGGTTCGAAGGACGGTAGCCAAGCAGAGCCTAAAAGCAGAGTTGAGGTGGACCTCAAAGTGTGTGGAATTCAGGCCGTAAAAAGCACTGTCATTAAACCTTGCGTTCCTTCCTCACCAATCTGACTTAGCTACAACACTGTCCTCCAAGGTGGTTTGCAGGCCTACAACTCAACAAACTGTGTTTCTGAGTAACTGAGTTATGAGGGCTCCCCACTATTAAGCTGGTAAGAGTTACCACGACTAAGGAGAGGAAGCAGCTTTATCCTTTTTTCTCAGATGACCCTCTACTGAAAAACACATTCATACTTGGTATAAGCGAAAAAGCACAGCCTACTTGTGCTATTAGACTTTAGCTGTGCTTCTTACATAATCACATCACTCCTAGCTTCACTGTGCTTTTCATTTTGCTCTTTGATCATTTTTTTCTACAGTGCAATTTATTGTGCTCTATTGTTAATCCATTTTAAATGCTTTTTAGGGAATAATATGTATTATAAATAAATACTGCATGAATAACCTCATTCCAATACTTCCCCCCAAAAACATTTCACTTTCTTCCTGTCTACACTGTATATTGATGTATTTTTGGTATTTGATGGTTTGAGTTTACTAGTTTATAGTAACAGTAAATAAACTGAGAGGAAGTTCTTCCAAGCCAAGTTCATTTGTCTACTGCATCTTTGACTTTATTTATACCATGAGACTAGTTTGGGCCAACTGAATTATCAAAGATATTTCAAGAACAATCATAGTTCTCTTTGAAGGGGACAAATATGAATACTCTATTTAGATTGGCTATGTATCATCAGAATTATTTACTAAATAATCAAGAAGGAATTTATCGTTTCTAAGGTAGATATTAATTGCATTATTCAGTATTTCTAATGAATTGCTTTTTCCTACATTAGAAAAGTTGGAATAAAACTAAGGAACCATACATGGGTAGTTGTTCTTTCCATACACCGTGCACTTCCACAAAGGGACTTTTATACAATGATGGTATCAACAAAGAAGACAGTTCTCCAACTGTCCGTCCACACATAGCAAGAAGCTATAATAAAAATGAAATCATTTAATGTAACGTGTCCACCATATATCCAAAGAAATGTGTTTGATTTATGTAAATTAATAAAAAACACAAGTGTAATGATGTAGTCACTCATTCAAACATTTGTTCAATGCCAACAATGTGCCAGAATCTAGGAACTGAGGTGTTAGATACAGTTTCAAGGATCTTAGTAACTGGTAGGTAAGGAGGCAGTTACAAAATGGTGTAACAAGTGAGAAGGCAGGTAAATTCAGAGGGTTAAGGCCTCCTAACTCAGCCTTGCAGAAGGGAAGTAAAAAAAAAAAAAACACTTCACGGAGGTGACGTTGATGCCAAATCACATAAGAAAAGTGAGCATTTGGGGGCATCCTCTCTTCAATACCTTTACCTTGTGATCGACAGTATAGTGGGAAGGCCCTGAATTATATGTCTTGGTTCTGGAAAATATCATTTCATCTGACAAAATTCAGGTAACTGGAAATAATTCTCCCAGACTGTGATTTATAGTCTTATTTTCTTTCCGGCTATACTTCCTTTACCAAACTGGATCATCCACCACTCTGCCTTGCCTCCTATACTCCCATACATGGATGATATCATAGACTATCATACATTGCATCTCTTTTTTTCAGTGACCATTGGCCTCTGCTCACCCACCTGAGTCGTTTAATAGCTGGGTGAGACCACTTTTATACCAGCTCCTCGGACACAATACCCAAGGAGTATCATGAGATACAGATTACAGGGAGTCCTTTCCTGACATTGTAATCACCTCCATTATCACACCACTACCGTTCTCTATGCCCACAGGGTACTGATTCAGCCTCCTGAGTCACTTCTCTTTTTACTACTGCAATTTCTTTTTTTCATGGATTATGGATTTATTTTTCCTTCCAGTTTTATTGAGATATAACTGGCATATAGCATAGCACTGTGTAATTTAAAATGTACAACATAATGATTTTCTCTACTCCTGAGAGTTCCTTGGACAACAAGGAGATCAAACCAATCAATCTTAAGTGAAATCAACCCTGAGTACTCGTTGGAATGACTGATACTGAAGTTGAAACTCTAGTATTTTGGTCATCTGATGCAAATAGCTGAGTTTCTGGAAAAGTCCCTGAAGCTGGGGATGATTGAGGGCAGAAGAAGCAAAGGACATCAGAGGATGAGATGGCTGGATGGCATCACTGATGCAATGGACATGAACTTGGGCAAACTTCGGGAGATGGTGAGGGACAGGGAGGCCTGGCATGCTGCAGTTCACAGGGTCTCAAAGAGTTGGACATGACTGGGCAACTGAACAACAATGATTTGGCTTATATATATCATGACACAATTACCACAGTAAGTCTAGGGAACATCCATTATCTCATACAGCTACAAAAGAAAAATAAATATTTTTTCTTTGTATTGAGAGCTCTTAGGACTTACTCTCTGAGTAACTGTCATAGATAACATACAACCATATTAATTATATTTATCGTATTGTACATTACATCCCTAGTATTTATTTTGTAACTAGAAGTTCGTAGCTTTTGAGCACCTTCATCCAATTCTCCCTCCTCCTACTCCCCACCTCTGGCAACCACAAATCTGTCTCTTTTCTCTTAGTTTGTTTTTGAAATGCATTTGACTTACAACACTATTAATTTCCAGTACTCAATATAGCGATTGGATATTTCTATACATTACTAAATGATCACCACCATAAGCCTAGTTACCATTGTAATTTCTTGAGTAATATTCAATAGTTTCCTCTGGTAGGAACCGTGTTTGCCCTTCCTGTATCTCTTTTCCTCACTGCTTCACATATCCACCAGCTGTGGAGCACTTGCAACTTACTTCCTCAGGAGAACTGCCCTCAGTTGAGGGGTGCCATCTCACCCGGGAAGTTAAATCTTCCCTACCCCTAGTAGCTGGGCTTCCCTGGTGGCTCAGTGGTTAAGAATCCACCTGATAATGCAGGAGATGTGGGTTCAGTCCCTGGGTCAGGAAGATCCCCTGGAGAAGGAAATGGCAATTCACTCCATTGTTCTTGCCTAGAGAGTTCCTTGGACAGAGGAGCCTGGCAGGCTAGTCCATAGGGTTGCAAAGAATCAGACATGACTTAAAGACTGAAAAAACAACAAACACCCTGGTAGTCAAGGACTGATGCTCATAGGGGGTTACAAAAGGTCCTAATTAATGCAATTTATGCATTAGCTAGAGGCTAGACTTTACTTGAGGTCACAAGTAAAATGACACTTCTCTTGTGGGAATGTCCTTCTCTGTTCCTATTAGGCTTCTCTTATTTTCTCTGAAGAACCCCCTCTCCAATATGTGCTTAGTCGCTCAGTCGTGTCTGACTCTCAGACTCTTTGCTACCCCATGGACTATAGCCTGCCAGGCTCTTCTGTCCATGGGGATTCTCCAGGCAAGAATACTGGAGTTGGTTGCCATGCCCTCAACCCAGGGATCAAGGGATAGAACCCAGATCTCCTGCACTGCAGGCGGATTCCTTACCATCTGATCCACCAGGGAAGCCCCCCTCTCCAATAATCAGGCACCCAAATTCTCAGTCTGCTTCTAAAGAATTTGATCCAAGACACCTCAAATCTGGAGAGTCCTTGTCACTGTCATTTTCTCTTATTGTTCTAGAAAGTTCTTTTCAGCAGCTGTGTCACTCCATGACAGAAACCTTAATGTCTCTAGAAACCCCTGTACCACATAAACAACTTTAGATGTTGAAAATCAGGCTGCTTGTCTGTGTTCCAAAATGTATGTCCTGATCTTTATCTGCTAACTAAATATTCAAGCTTTCATTACTGTCTGAGAGCACTGCCCTCAGCTAATTTTCTCACACTCTTAGCCATTCTGCAGAGCTCTGGTAGCCAATGTATCTGGAGTTCATTCACAACTTTTTAAAAAATAAATTTATATATTTAATTAAATGATAGTTGCTTCAGAGAATTTTGTTGTTTTCTGTCACACATCAACATGAATCGGCCATAGATGTACATATGTCCCCTCCCTCTTGAACCTCCCTCTCATCTCCCTCCCCATCCCACCCTTCTAGGTTGATACAGAGCCCCTGTTTAAGTTTCCTGAGACATACAGCAAATTCCCATTTGCTATCTATTTTACATATGGTAATGAAAGTTTCCATGTTACTCTCTCCATACACCTCTCACTTACTATCCCTTGTAATTATGGCCCACAAACACTGGGCTAAGTGCTTCACTTAAATGAGTTATAGTTACCCATACAACCATCCAATGAGATCTAAAACATCTTCAGTTCAGTTCAGTGGCTCAGTTGTGTCTGACTCTTTTGTGACCCCATGAACCACAGCACGCTGGGCCTCCCTGTCCATCACCAACTCCTGGAGTCCATCCAAACCCAAGTCCATTGAGTCCGTGATGCCATCCAATCATCTTATCCTCTGTCATCCCCTTCTCCTCCTGCCCTCAATCTTTTCCAGCATCAGGGTCTTTTCAAATGAGTCAGCTCTTCACATCAGGTGGCCAAAGTATTGCAGTTTCAGCTTCAGCATCAGTCCTTCCAATGAACACCCAGGACTGATCTCCTTTAGGATGGACTGGTTGGATCTCCTTGCAATCCAAGGGACACTCAAGAGTCTTCTCCAACACCACAGTTCAAAAGCATCAATTCTTCGGCGCTCAGCTTTCTTTATAGTCCAACTCTCACATCCATACATGACCACTGGAAAAATCATAGCCTTGACTAGACAAACCTTGGTTGGCAAAGTAATGTCTCTGCTTTTTAATATACTGCCTAGGTTGGTGGTAAGTTTTCTTCCAAGGAGTAAGCGTCTCTTAATTTCATGGCTGCAATCACCATCTGCAGTGATTCCATCACTGGCATTTAAAGATGAGAAAACGGAACTAGAACAGTTAAGTGAGGCAATACAGAGATCCAAAAGAACGTTCATGGAACATGTCTAAAAGGAAACTGGAATGAGGTAGGAAGAGGAAGGAAGCTATAATGTTTGACATAAATCTCCTTGCCTGTGACTGACCCACCTCCTCTCATGAAATCACAACTATCTGTTGAACAACCATGGATGAAAAACACGGGAACCTATCAAGAAACATCTAAACTGAAGTCAGAACCACAAGATAGGTTGGGGGGTGGGGGGATGTCAGACTCTCGACATAATCAAACCCCGTACCCCAAGTGTGTGACGTACACACTGGAGAATAATTACAGTGCAGAGGTTCTGCCCCCGGAGAGAGAGCTCTGAGCCCTACATCTGGGCCCCCAGCCCAGGAGCCCAGGGGTCCTGCACCTAGAAGATAACCCTCCAGAGTATCTGGCTTTGAAGGCCAGCAAAGCTTAATATCAGGAGGCCCAGATGGCTGTGGGAAATAGAGACGCTACTTTTAAAGGGCTCGCACAAAATCTTACATATACCAGTACCCAAGGCAAACGCAGTGATTTGAAAGAAGCCTATGCCAGGCCTACCTGCTGGCGAAGGAGAGTCTCCGGGAGAGCTGAAGAATGACTGTGGCTCACCCTACGGACTTAGCTCGTTGTACTGTGTGGACGCTGGTGTCTGCCGAAGTCACTGCCGGGACGCCATGTAAGAGCTAAAGACCTGGCCCCACCCGGCAGCCTGTAGGAACTAGTGCTAGAATACCCCAGTCCAAGCAACTAACTATGCCAGACATAACCCCAGCCATCAGCTTATGGGCTACCCAAAAGCCTCCAGAGAATGCAGCTGTTTCTGCCGCTGCCCCAGTGCGCAGGCGCTGGTCCCAGAATGCCCTGCACCCCAGCCCTGCTCTCAGGAAGCCTCTGCTAGCTTCCATACCAGCCTCCGCCACCAGAAGCAGAAACCACAGCCCTGCCCCCTGCAGGCCCAGCCCACACACACCAGGCCAGACCCTATTCTGGGACCAGCTGAGCCCCAGCCCTGCCCACTAGTAGGCCAACATAAGCCTTGGGACACCCCAGATCCTGGACCCCCGTGTGTGTCAGGAACCAGCGCCAATCCCCCACCCCAATCCCCAACCAATGCAACACCAGTTCTGGGATTCCTGGGTCTTGCAATGAACTCCAGCTCTGCCTGACAATAGTCCAGCACTAACACCAAAACTGGCCCCACTCACCAGTGGGCAGGCAACAGTACTGGAGTCTTTTGGACCCTGACTCCACCCACCAAGGAGCCAGTACTAGCCCTAGGGCCCCTTAGGGTTCTGCAGTCAGCCGCCTTGTGACCTAGCTCCACCAACCACAGCCAGCAGTCTACACAACCAATAGCAGGCAGCCTCGGCACAAGGTAGGGCATGGAAAACAACTTGACCCCGGGCCAACCAAGCCTACCAGATCACCCGCATAGTCGACCCCACCACAACAGAAGGACCCATGCAGCCTCATAGGAGAGCCCCGGAGCATATAGCTTGGTTGATGAGAGGGGAGTACAGTGCTGAGATATGCAGGATATCTGCTACAGAAGTTCACTTTTCCAAGGTCAGGAAGCATAACTAACTTACCAGATACATAGAACTACAAACAACAGCTTAGGCAGAAACAGATAAGGAAAAAGATTTAAACCCCAGAAGAACTAATGAAGCGGAGCTAGGCAATCTGCCCAAGAAAGAATTCAAGTAGTAATCGTAAAGATGATCAAAGATTTCAGGAGATGAATGGATGTACAGAGCAAGAAGTTAGAAGCTTTTAACAGTTAGAAAATATAAGAAACAACTGAAGGGAGATGAAGAATGCAATAACTGAAGTGAAAAATACACCAAGAGGAATTCACAGTAGACTACATGATACAGAGGAGTAATACATTAGAAGGAATTCACAGTAGACTACATAATACAGAGGAGTGGATCAATGAACTAAAAGACAGAGGTATTGAAAATCACTGAAGCTGAACAGAAAAATCCGGAGAAGGCAATGGCAACCCACTCTAGTACTCTTGCCTGGAGAAGCCCATGGATGGAGGAACCTGGTAGGCTGCAGTCCATGGGGTCGCAAAGAGTCGGAGACGACTGAGGGACTTCCCTTTCACTTTTCACTTTCATGCACTGGAGAAGGAAATGGCAACCCACTCCAGTGTTCTTGCCTGGAGAATCCCAGAGACGGTGGGCTGCCGTCTATGGGGTTCTACAGAGTTGGACACGACTGAAGCGACTTAGCAGCAGCAGCAGAACAGAAAAAAGAAAAAAAATGGAATAAGGACAGTTTAAGAGACTGCTGGGACAACATTAAGCACACAAATATTCACATTACAGAGGTCCCAGAAGGAAAGAGAATGAGAAAAGGGCTGAAAACATATTTGGAGACATAATAGCTGAAAATTTCCCTAACATGGGAAAGGAAACAGTCATCCAAGTCCAAGAAGCGCAGAGAGTCCCATTCAGGATTAACCCAAAAAGGAACACACCGAAACACATTGTAATTAAAATGGCAAAAATTAAAGAAAAAGAGGGAATGTTAAAAGAAGCAAGGGAAAAGCAACATACAAGGAAACTCATATACAAGCGAACTCCTATAAGGCTATGAGCTGACTTTTTAGCAGAAACACTTCAGGCCAGAAGGGAATGGCACCATATATTTAAAATGATAAAAGGGAAAAACCTATAACCAAGAATATTCTACCCAGCAAGACTCTCATTCAGACTTGATGGAGAAATCAAAAGCTTTCCAGACAAGCAAAAGAGTTCAGCACCACCAAACCAGCTTTACAAGAAACATTAAAGGAGCAGCTCCAAGTGAAAAGGAAAAGGTTACAACTAGAAAAATGATATTCCTCATAAGTATATATAGAAGTCAGGATTCCAGAGCCCAGACTCATAACCCATGGGCTGGCATGTCCAAGTCTTTCTAATCCAACTGTCTACTTCACCCACTAATTTCTGGTAAGAGAAGAAAAATATCATTACCCCTGAATATAAGTCCTTAATAAATGACATGTGATATTGGTTCACTTAGCTAGCTTTACTGAGCCTCAATTTTCTCATCTCTGAAGCAAGATGATATTAATAGCAATACCTGTCTCAGCAGCTGTGAGGAAGATTAAATGAACTGATACACCTCAAGTTCTTAGGCCAGTGTTTGGCAGGTAGCAAGAACTTAATATATGTTATCCATGATTATTTCTCTTTATAAACCCCATTTCAACTATTTTTGGTTATGATTTTATTTCCTACATATATAACTTCCCTTCTGTTCATCTCGCACATCAACAGTAATGGATACTACTTTCAAATTTGGTTTACATTTCATTTTAACTCTCCTTCTCCTAGGAATTATGATATTCATACCACCTGGAATAAGACGTGCCCTCCCACCCCAACCCCTGCACCACCACCATGATTCAGTTCTTTAATGTGCTTCCAAACAGATTTTTTCCTTGAATTTCCCAGAGCTCCCAGCTGAGGCAGTGAGGGTACCAAGCCTTCCATGATCTTGCCTACAGTTGGGTTGTCACCTCAGTCTTGCTCTCGACATGCAACTATTTCTGTACACATCCTCTCACTCACACACTGATCATACGATTCCAAAATCCATATAGAAACTATTAAAAAGAGAAACACTAAGTTTCCCATGAGAGGCCCAAATTTCCATGGCTTCTTTTTTAAACAACATTCTCTACTCGACTCCAGAGCAACCTCTTTCTACTGCCAACACTCAGCAGGTGTGGTTGGTTCCCTTACTCATTAGTAGAGGAGAATTAAGCTCCTGGCCAAGTGATGCAGCAGTAATCTCTGTTTACTCTTTGATTTCTCAAGTCTTCTCTTCTCAGGCTAAGTCTTTGGTTTAGTAAAGCAAAGGTGATTTTTCAGGCTTGGCCAAATCTTCTTTCTTTGTGCCTGTGCTGCGAAAAGTAAACATCTTTAACTCATGGCCAAAGAAATAAGAGTCACTTTGAATTATTTTCACTTTGAGATCTGTTGTTTGATGAAGGCTGCTTGCAGATAAAAGAATATAAATTTACTTGAGAATTCTTAAGGGAAGTTCAGGCACAGTGCAGACTTAATTCTTCTTGTCCTGAATAGTCTTGCTAATTCCAGTAAAACATCAACCAAGAGTCACGTGGTGCTTGTGTGTTTTTCTTCCTCGGGTATCATATCTAGGCTATACCTAAGTAAACTGTACTTTCGACTTTCCCTGTTAGATGAGTCCCTGGTTCTTTTCATATGGAGAAAGCAGTAGAGCATGGAATGATGCTATGCGTGCTATGTCCCTTCAGTCCCGTCCTACTCCTTGTGACCCTATGAACTGTAGCCTGCCAGGCTCCTCTATCCATGGGATTCTCCAGGCAAGAATACTGGCGTGGGTTGCCATGCCCTCCTCCAGGGGATTCTCCCCGACCCAGGTATCAAACCTGCACTTCTGCATTGGCTGGTGGGTTTTTCACCACTAGCACCACCTGGGAAGCCCATGGAGTAAAGGGAAACATAAAAATAAACAGCATTTGTGCTGGAATTTCCCTAAGTGGCCTTGCATTAACTTTTAGGCTACTCCCACCTAGAAGTAGTCCCTAGTTGAACAACATGATATCGCTTTCCTCTCTCCAGTAACATTTTAAGATCTCCTTTAGGAGTGTAAGCTTACATTTTATTGTCATCTGCCTGGCAGCAGGCAGTCCGGGTGGCAAATGATGTCAGAGGGAAAACCTGACAGTGGAATCAATTAGTAGACGGCACTGTTGAGTATCGTCAAGCTGCCCCTGGGGATGGTAGGTGCTTTGGATAAAACTATGCAAAGATGTTCTCCAAAGATCAAAATACTTGTATGTCTCACGTTATTTTTATTTTATTTTTGTAGGCAAAAAGTGAAGTCGCTCAGTCATGTCTGACTCTTTGTGACCCCATGGACTGTAGCCTACCAGGCTCCTTCGTCCATAGGATTTTCCAGGCAAGAATACTGGAGTGGGTTGCCATTTCCTTCTCCACAGGATCTTCCCAACCCAGGGATCAAACCTGGGTCTCCTGCACTGCAAGCAGATGCTTTTACCCTCTGAGCCACCAGGGAAGCAATGTTTCCTTAGGGGAACATTAAATTAATCAGTAGATGCTCTTTCTAATCATAGATAACTGGCATTTTCACAACATCCACACAATTTCTCATTGTCTTAACTTTTTCATGTGTGATCACTTGCTGAAGTAGAATTCAAATACTGTTTAAAGGATTTTCATATAATTCAACAAATCTTTTAAGAGTGAAAGGGCCCTTCATTTTTGATTGGCTTATTTTGGGTTATAATTTTGAACCACCAAATCGTTTCCTATTTAATCTAGAATTTTGTCCAGAATTACTTTTTCTCTCTTTTAAGACTTTTCTTCTCATCAGATCAGTTGCTCAGTCGTGTGCAATGCTTTGCAACCCCATGAATCACAGCACTCCAGGCCTCCCTATCCATCACCAACTCCCAGAGTTCACTCAGACTCACGTCCATCGAGTCAGTGATGCCATCCAGCCATCTCATCCTCTGTCGTCCCCTTCTCCTCCTGCCCCCAATCCCTCCCAGGATCAGAGTCTTTTGCAATGAGTCAACTCTTCACATGAGGTGACCAAAGTACTGGTGTTTCAGCTTTAGCATCATTCCTTCCAAAGAAATCCCAGGGCTGATCTCCTTCAGAATGGACTGGTTGGATCTCCTTGCAGTCCAAGGGACTCTCAAGAGTCTTCTCCAACACCACAGTGCAAAAGCATCAATTCTTCGGCGCTCAGCCTTCTTCACAGTCCAACTCTCACATCCATACACGACCACAGGAAAAACCATAGCCTTGACTAGACGAACCTTTGTTGGCAAAGTAATGTCTCTGCTTTTGAATATGCTATCTAGGTTGGTCATAACTTCCAAGGAGTAAGCGTCTTTTAATTTCATGGCTGTAGTCACCATCTGCAGTGATTTTGGAGCCCAGAAAAATAAAGTCTGACACTGTTTCCACTGTTTCCACTGTTTCCTCATCTATTTCCCATGAAGTGATGGGACCGGATGCCATGATCTTCGTTTTCTGAATGTTGAGCTTTAAGCCAACTTTTTCACTCTCCACTTTCACTTTCATCAAGAGGCTTTTGAGTTCCTCTTCACTTTCTGCCATGAGGGTGGTGTCATCCGCATATGTGAGGTTATTGATATTTCTCCCAGCAATTTTGATTCCAGCTGGTGTTTCTTCCAGTCCAGCGTTTCTCATGATGTACTCTGCATAGAAGTTAAATAAGCAGGGTGACAATATACAGCCTTGACGAACTCCTTTTCCTATTTGGAACCAGTCTGTTGTTCCATGTCCAGTTCTAACTGTTGCTTCCTGACCTGCATACAGATTTCTCAAGAGGCAGGTCAGGTGGTCTGGTATTCCCATCTCTTTCAGAATTTCCCACAGTTTATTGTGATTCACACAGTACTCGTCTCACACGCTAGTAAAGTAATGCTCAAAATTCTCCAAGCCAGGCTTCAGCAATATGTGAACCGTGAACTTCCTGATGTTCAAGCTGGTTTTAGAAAAGGCAGAGGAACCAGAGATCAAATTGCCAACATCCGCTGGATCATGGAAAAAGCAAGCGAGTTCCAGAAAAGCATCTATTTCTGCTTTATTGACTACGCCAAAGCCTTTGACTGTGTGGATCACAATAAACTGTGGAAAATTCTGAAAGAGATGGGAATACCAGAACACCTGATCTGCCTCTTGAGAAATTTGTATGCAGGTCAGGAAGCAACAGTTAGAACTGGACATGGAACAACAGACTGGTTCCAAATAGGAAAAGGAGTTCGTCAAGGCTGTATATTGTCACCCTGTTTATCTAACTTCTATGCAGAGTACATCATGAGAAACGCTGGACTGGAAGAAACACAAACTGGAATCAAGATTGCTGGGAGAAATATCAATAACCTCAGATATGCAGATGACACCACCCTTATGGCAGAAAGTGAAGAGGAACTCAAAAGCCTCTTGATGAAAGTGAAAGTGGAGAGTGAAAAAGTTGGCTTAAAGCTCAACATTCAGAAAACGAAGATCATGACATCTGGTCCCATCACTTCATGGGAAATAGATGGGGAAACAGTGGAAACAGTGTCAGACTTTATTTTTCTGGGCTCCAAAATCACTACAGATGGCGACTGCAGCCATGAAATCTGATCTGATCTAATCTGATCTGACACAGTAAAAGGCTTTGTCATAGTCAATAAAGCAGAAATAGATATTTTTCTGGAACTCTCTTGCTTTTTCCATGATCCAGCGGATGTTGGCAATTTGATCTCTGGTTCCTCTGCCTTTTCTAAATCCAGCTTGAACATCAGGAAGTTCACATATTGCTGAAGCCTGGCTTGGAGAATTTTGAGCATTACTTTACTAGCGTGTGACATGAGTGCAATTGTGTGGTAGTCTGAGCATTCTTTGGCATTGCCTTTCTTTGGGATTGGAATGAAAACTGACCTTTTCCAGTCCTGTGGCCACTGCTGAGTTTTCCAAATTTGCTGGCATATTGAGTGCAGCACTTTCACAGCATCATCTTTCAGGATTTGAAATAGCTCAACTGGAATTCCATCACCTCCACTGCTTTGTTCATAGTGATGCTTTCTAAGGCCCACTTGACTTCACATTCCAGGATGTCTGGCTCTAGGTCAGTGATCACACCATGGTGATTATCTGGGTGTTGAAGATCTTTTTTGTACAGTTCTTCTGTGTATTCTTGCCATCTCTTCTTATAAGGCTTTCTAATACAATTTTCCCATTAAGTATTATTGCTAAAAGAAGAACAAAAGAAAATAAAAACATTAATTTTCATATATTTCTATTTAAATTTCCTAAGCTGATTATAAATGTATGAGTGGTTAGATAGAATATACCTAGATATACTTTATAGATAGAATCATAGGTGACCAAGTTTTCTTGGTTTGTTGTGAAAAAATGGAAGCATTATCAAAGAAATTAACCATCTTAACAATTTCAGAATTTTTTTTATCCATATAATTGATTTTGACACTTGTCTACACTGATAATAAAAAAGGCTATCAGTATAAACTAAAAGACCATGTTCTTCATTACTTCTACAAGGACTAGAATTGTCACAAATCCTCAAATTATTTAAACAATCTTGATACTCTTTCAGTAACATATCCCATTAAACCATGGGTAAAATTATTCAAGCTGCTAACCTGGCAGCATTACAAGACAAATCCATCCTATAGTCATTCATTTTGAATATTTTACACAATAGCACAAAATGCATAACTTTTGCCAACTTACTGTATATTTTACTATACCAATATTTTTAAATTATGTCAATTTGTTCAAGATAGAGATAACTTAAATTAAACAACAATAATATTATTATTACTAATAGTTCTCATCCCATGTACCAAGGTAGCAGCTAACCCAAAATTTAAATAACACAGTTTGAGGGGAGAAAAATTTATTTATCCCAAAATCAAATTATGTATTTTATGTTTCAGAATTCCATCAGTTCTGTACTAAATCATATTGTTTGACATGTTGGAGGATTTTCGATATTTTGGGATGGGATATATAGCTTATACACATAAATGACAATATGGAATAAGCAATACTTATTAAGTGTACCTACTCAGGTAGTATACTATACTGAACTTTGGCCTTGAGAAATGAAAGGTATAGTCATCTCAAGTAGTTTGGTTTGTTTAAGGGGAATCAGAAAACAGTACTAAAAAATCCTGCAGTAAGTATTATGATAAAGATGTGCTCCAGAAGCTACAAGAACTCTAGATTGAAAGAACAGGAAACTTCCTGAAAGATATGATACCAGAGCTGAATTTTCAACAGTAATAATAATAACAATAACAATGCTACCAAAATACACTGACTGCTTATTATACAAAGCAATTTATTTATACTTTCTCATGCTATCCTTACATACTCTCATCATCTTCACATTTATGTAAAGATAAATGTAATGAGATACACTATTATTCTCACTTTATAAATGAAAATTAATAAACTGGGCTCAGTCATACAACTGGTCAGTGGCAGCACTGAAGGAGTAACTCAGGTCTTGCTGACTGTTATCTTTAATCTCCTGGAGGGTCAGTATGATTAAAACGCAGAGGAATGGAAAAGCATGGAGTATGGGGGAACTTCAACTAGCTTAGAACGAGTGGACTCTTGGATAGATGAGGGAATAGGATAGAGAAATGAGGACAGAGGGCCGGGGTAGTTGCAAGAGAACACGGTCAGGAAACTCAATTCCATCTCACCAGCTATGAAGAACCAGGGAAGATATTAAGTCATGGAACAATCATTCAGTCAAAAAGGAATACTCAAGGAATAAAGGCTCTAACTTGATCAGATGTTTGGATTGGGGGCGGGGGCTGGGAAGCAGTGGTGTCATTCAGAGATAGGAAGTACAATAGAAAAAAAAATGTGGAGGGGAAGCAAAGAGCTGTGATTTTTGGAAATAGTTTGCCACTTATTTAGGTGGAGGTAGATATGGGGCTCACTTGTCTATGTTGACATAATGTATGTGCTGAGAGTGTATTAAGAATAAATGTTTAAAAAAGGAAATGATGTATACCTGTGGCGGATTCATTTTGATATTTGGCAAAACTAATACAATTATGTAAAGTTTAAAAATAAAATAAAATTAGGGGAAAAAAAAAAAGGAAATGATGGGACTATTTTAACAAAAATGACAAAGTTTTGGATTTTAAATCTTCTCAAAAAAAGAGCAGAAAACATTTTGAAGGTTTAAGATTACATATTCCCGGAGACAATACCTGTGGGCTTCCCTAGTGGCTCAGATGGTGAAGAATCAGCCTGCAATGCGGGAGACCTGGGTTCGATCCTTAGGTCAGGAAGATCCCCTGGAGAAGAGAATGGCTATCCACTCCAGTATTCCTGCCTGGAAAATTCCATGGACAGAGGAGCCTGGCAGACTATATAGTCCATGAGATCGCAAAGAGTTGGACACAACAGAGTGACTATAGCATCTATACACACCTGTAGGAAAGGAATCAAGAGAGTGATTTGACAAATCAACCCTCTATTTGGAGTTCCTTTATTAACTTCGGGATTCCCTGGTGGCTCAGACGGTAAAGCGTCTGCCCGCAATGCGGGAGACCTGGATTCGATCCCCAGGTCAGGAAGATTCCCCTAGAGAAGGAAATGGCAGCCCACTCCAGTATTCTTGCCTAGAAAATCCCATGGACTGAGGAGCCTGGTGGGCTACAGTCCATGGGGTCACAAAGAGTCTGACACGACTGAGCGACTTCACTTTCACTTTATTAACCTAACAATTCTGTCACATTGATTACTTTCTATGTTGTTCTAAGCTATAGACTCAGAAGTACGTTATATAGATGAGCAAAAACAAGCAAAGTAGGAAATTAGTTGAAACTCTGTAGAGTTCTAATTAGTACATTTTATTTCTTTTATTAATAGTATACTTTGCATATTATTGACATATTAAATTGAGCATTTTTCTACATTTTTCTATAAACTCTATTTCCAGTTTTATATGTGTGTGTATACATATACACATATATCAGCAAATACTTTATTGTTTTTAAGTCCAGAAACTGGTTTATGACTTTACAGAAGCTGTGTGGCTTGGGTACTAAGAGGCAACTCAGTTGATACTTATCAAGAGTATTTTGTGGGCTGTCTTCAAAAAGGTGACAGCACTTTAAAACACTCAATTAACCTTTTGGAGAAGGCAACCCACTCCAGTATTCTTGCCTAGAGGATCCCATGGACAGAGGAACCTGGTGGGCCGCCGTCTATGGGGTCTCACAGAGTCAGACACAACTGAAGCGACTTAGCAGCAGCAATTAACCTTTAATGTGAAATAATTCACCTGGCTGCTGCTGCTGCTGCTAAGTCGCTTCAGTTGTGTCCAACTCTGTGCGACCCCATAGATGGCAGCCCACAAGGTTCCACCATCCCTGGGATTCTCCAGGCAAGAACACTGGAGTGGGTTGCCATTTCCTTCTCCAATGTATGAAAGTGAAAAGTGAATGTGAAGTCGCTCAGTCGTATCTGACTCTTAGTGACCCCATGGACTGCAGCCTACCAGGTTCCTCCGTCCATGGGATTTTCCAGGCAAGAGGACTGGAGTGGGGTGCCATTGCCTTCTCCGAATTCACCTGGAGAGTTTGTTAAAATGTTTCCTTATTCAGTAATCTGAGGTGGGACCTGAGAATCCTCTTTACTAGCACAATCCTGGGTATTGCCATAGCTGTTGATCTGTTGCTCCTTCAATAGAAAGTTTTTGAGAAAAAAATCAACATATATCAAACTGAGCACAATATAATCTGAAATCAGTATTAACGGAATGAACAAAACACTGTGAAAGCCCTGACCTGAAGGTCTAGACTCATGCTTTGAAATAGGAGATTTGCACTTTTGCAGAAACCAGTGAATGGCTATGGACAGACTGTCCCAAAATCTTCTGAATACATTTCAAATCTTCAGCAAGAGGAATCTTCTTAAAGATTATTCTTGGGGTTCCCTGATGGTCCAGTGGATAAGAATCTGTCCTGCAATGCAGGGGACACCAGTTCAATCCCTGGTCCGAGAAGACCCCCCATTCTGTAGGGCATCTAATAATTCTGTAGGGCATCTGTGCCACAACTAATAAGCCTGTGCTCTAGAGCCTGGGAGCTGCAACTACCGAAACCCATGCGCCTAGAACCTGTGCTCTGCAACAGAAGCCACCTCAGTGAGAAACCCACGCACCACACCTAGAGATTAGCCCCTGCTCTCTGCAACTAGAGAAAGCCTGCGTGCAGCAACAAGAACGCAGCACAGCCAAAGAAAAAAAAAAAGATTCCTCTTTAAGAATCGGAGTTTTAGTAACTATATCCTTAAAAGTAGTGATTTTACAATGTGCTACAAAAGGAAGTAACAGTTAAGAAATGAAAACCCCAACTAAGTAAATTATTTTGATGCTAAATCACTAAAAACAATGGAGCTAAATTTAGAAATAAGTGGCAACCCAAGAAAGAATGACAGAGACTCTTGGAAGTTTATCTATCCAAGGAATATACCTGAATTCCAAATTGAGGACAAAAGGATTTTAGGACAAATCTAAAGACTGCCACGTGGCCAAGATTTCATGTGTTTTTCCCCTGCCACAGACATGGAAAGAAACAAGGCAAGAGGGATATGCTGTGTTTTTAAAGGCCGGCTGCAGGGTAGAAGGAGGCCTGGTGTGAGGGCCTCTGAGGTCTTTGGACTGTGTTGGCTGGGGGATTGCAAGAAAACTAATTAAAGGTAATTAACCCAGCAGCAGCTTTCACATAAAGGATAATTCAAGCAAACTGGAAATAGCTGGAAGTGGAGCCAGCTTTGATAAGCTACGTGTAGGCTGTGACTGCTAGTGCAAAGTAGACATGAGACAAACTGAAGCAGCAACTGGCACTGGGTATGGCAGTGAAGCAGAGCTGAGGAATCACACTCCAAAACGTCATCTTTACTGACAGCCTTCTGATCAGATTCTCCATTTCTGTTCACTTAAAAATATACAATCACCATTCTTTAATCAGTCTTGGAACATATATAAAGTATAGACACACATATATCCACGCATTTAGAAACAAGGAACACACACATGGTTTATTCTATTTTTATTTCTTCTAAATCACTCTTTTTTAAAAAAACTGCTACAGGGAGGGTCAGAAGCACAGATGCTGAGTCTGTTTAAAACGGCCTAGAAAGCAAAGCACATGCTTTAATCTGATGTCTAGGATGCATTTTAAAAAATTGGATTGAAAAGGATTAGATTAGATTAGACCTTCTGGATTTAAAAATGTTAAAGCTCCATTTATGCTTTAACATAATCTCTTTCTACTCTCTGGAGCCATCAAGCAGAATGCAGTCTTGGGTAGCTTTTTTTATTATTATTAAATTTTAGACTTTTTTTTAACATTCCACTTTCATATTTGTAATAGAAAGAAATCCTTAGAGACTAAGCTAAAAATTCTGTTGACTTGCTGCTAAAGGGAAGAGTGGATATGTATTCCTTCTTTTTTTATGGTGACTTTTGTGTATTTGTACACACACGTGAATGTAAGTAGTTTTTACATCCAAATAACTGCACATTTTTGAACACTGTGCATTTTTTGAAGTTATAGTTGCTAGAACACAAATTGTTTATAAAGCTTAAATAAAAAATATTTATAAGACTTTGTACACTGTATCCCAATTTGACATACTCAACTCCAGTTTCTATAAGATAAATAACTCTACATTTTCAAATTCCTGAGGTTCTGTAAATGGACTTGTTGCAGTTTTCATGAATCATAAAATAGAAAATATAATTATATTTGAAATTATGTAAAGTATTCTGAGGTGACAATTTGAAAAATCTCCACATGAGCAATACAAAACTCATTTGGCAGATATATTTTTATTTCTTAATATTTAATTATTGCTTCTCTAAAACCCATACACAAGCTGAGACTGACTTGTAAGCATTTGTAAGTTTTCTTCCCACTGCACTCGTTTTATACATCTCACAATAACTGCAGTTACAAATGATCGATTATATTCATGTAGCTTCAAAGATGTAAGATTTATGGCTTATTCCAGGTAGAGAAGTGATATCATTTATCTAAGACTTAAACAACACTACTATCTAACAAAAAGCCCTGAGGACATTAACATACTACTTTTAAACTAAACAAATTATTTAAAGTAAATTTTTTAAATTGCAACATGATCAATCTTAGCAAAGGGAATATTATTCGTATTGTCCTCCATGTGAAGTTTGATAACCAGATGGTGTAGACACCACAGGGTGTCTTTATACCAAGACTCAAAGAAACTTTAAGTCAAAGACTTTATACCCACACTCAGAGAGCAGAAGCTTCTAGGACAGTATAATTGAGAAAAAAAATGAATTTTTTTTTCTTTTAGGAGGTTCTAAAATACATTTGGTTTCACCTTTTGAGGTCTGCTTTTGAGATTTAATAAAAACTTTGTTCTTTTGGAGGGAAAAGGAGAGTCATACTCAGTATTTCCTTTTGCTCAATTTAAAAAGAATCCACTTGATTTTAAATGTTACAGTTTAATTTTTGTAACTGTGAGACAGAAGCTAGCACTTATCCTTCCTTTTCCATAACATGACATATCATGCCAAAGGGTAATGAAATAGTTAATAAGAAAGACCTTATTAACAAAAATATTCCAGCTAATAAATAGAGAAGAAATTATAGAATTAGTACACAGCCTTTAATGAAAATGTGTGGGGGAGGGGGAGGGGAGTGAGGCATGTAATGATCCCCAACGGCTGCTAGCATCACAAAATGAGAAATATCTAGTTATTGTGGTTCTCCTGATAAAATCCACAACACCACCAATGACGATTTTTTACCTCTTAAAAACTCAAACCTGAATCTGATCAAGCACTAGCTACCAATTTACAGTTATGGAGCATGTTGAACAGAGCATGTTAAACAATACAGCTGGGTGGAGTCAGCAAAATTCAGACTCTAGGAAACTCCTTATGGCAAACAACCCAGTTTCTTCAACAAATAAACTGCATGGAAGAGATAAGGGTTGGGGAAAAGGGAAAAGGAAGCAGGACAGAAGGAAAGAGAAAGAATGAAAGGGAACAAATAGAAGAAACTTAAAAGCTATAATGGTTTTCCCAGTTGGTGCTAGTGGTAAAGAACCTGCCTGTCAGTCCAGGAGACCTAAAAGATGCCGTTTCAATCCCTGGGTCTGAAGATCCCCTGGAGAAGGTTATGGTAACCCACCCCAGTATTCTTGCCTGGAAAATCCCATGGACAGAGGAGCCTTGCATAGGAGTCCATAGGGTCACAAAGAGTCAGACACTAAGTGACTTAGCATGCATGTAAAAGCTATATTAAATAACTGCAAAATATGGACCTTATCTCCAACAAATACTCTAAAATTCTCAACCAAAGGTGACAATTGTCAAATTTTTGAAAGTCGAAAAAATTGTTCTATTCTGAGAGGTATTTATTCTTACAATGTCACAAGGCTGCAAGTAAGTGTTCAGAAGTCTTTTTGTCTCTAGAAAAACAGAAGTGGTGATGTGTTTAGTGAGGGTTTAAATTCAGCGATGTTTGACAGTCTTTGCCAAGTTTCAGAAGAGCCACACAACAGATCTTAGAAATAAGTCAGTATGTAACTGTCACTTTCACAAAACCAAGCCCTGACAACTTAGTAAGTTTGGGAAAACAAAAAGCATTATGCTAGGTATTAGTAATGTTTCATCTAGCAGCTATGTGTGACCATAAATGGGTTTCTTTCTTTCTGAATTAGCCAGTTAGCCTTTCATGTAGTAAACTTCATTATTTTACATTTATAAAAGAATGAAGACCTAATATTTAAAACAATAGCCAAATTCTAACTCTTGGCAAGGAAAAAAAATAGTAAGAATAAAGAAATATAATGAAAACTAAAATAGAAATCTAAACTGAAGATATATGAAAGTATCTATATAAATAATATATATAAAGAATATAATAAAGAAGTATACTGTAAAAAGACAATAGAGTATTAAAATGATTACAATTTGTACAAGGTAAGAAAAACATTTACACCAAAAACAAAGCAGAGAAATCCCAGAGAAATGGGAAATGAAATCCTCCCACAATACATTATTTTAAAAGGTACTTATTTCATTTGCAACTTGTATTTATATTTTTTAATGTAGAAAAAGACCAGCAAGCAACACATTAAACACATTAAAAGGTACTTATTTCTTTGTTATTCCTATTTAAAGAATAGCCCTACTTTTAACATATAGATTGAATATGAATTTATATCATTAAATTGTACTTTTTTCTTAGCTCAGTGATATACACTTTAAAAACATTTAGGTAAAAGAAAATGCAATCATTTTGTGTACTTTTGTATTTTATTCCTAAAAATGTTGATATCTAAGGCTTTTTAAAAGTACCCAAATCCTTAAAACCTCTGCTTCCAAAGAATGTTTCAAGAAGGTGTTTGAGTATCCAATTAGTTCTTGGTCATAGGGACTTACTGCTTTTTCCATTTGACTACAGTGAAATAGGCTGATGTAAATCTTCTATCCTAGGGATAGAACAGATTGTTATATAACTGATTTATGTAAGGATAACATTTTCTCTTCATCAGTATTAGAATGCATATAAATGCTGGGGATTGTTACCCTGAGATTATACCTACCTATGTAAATTAGGATGGCAAAGTCACTATGAAGAGCACTTTCAGATGCCCTGAATTGGAAAATGGTACCAACAGTGTGTTCTAGGTACCCCAAACTTTTAAAAAATCATTTTGATATTGTAAACATCACTATTTGTTGATAGACCTACTACCTAACTTTGTGAGCTCTAAATGCTAATAGTATTTTCTCATATTGGACTTATTTCTGGAAACTAAACTAGACCAACAAAATTGAACATTACTTTCAGTATGAAATAGAGTATTGTATAATTAAGAGATAATTATTTCTTTGCAAAAATCCTTTTTCTCCCTTCATTCAAAGACTAGCACAATTTCAACTGTTCTTTCTGCTGGATTTCCTTTGTATACTAGATGCAGGTATATGTTACAAAAAGAAACCCCCACCACCACTTCATCCCTTAATTTTCTTTACTGTTATTAAGTAAATTTCATGTCACTGTCCAAATTATTTATTTTCAGTCAATATACAGTATTTCATATTTTTTATTTTTTCACCCTATATTCACACAGACTACTTAATTATATTTTGCAATGGGAACATTTTTACTATGTTTATCATACTTTGTTTCTTTTCTTACTAAAAGATAATATAATAGTAATTATATATTTCTGAAAAGTCCATAAGGATTTTCAACCTATATTTGAAATTTCTTGTAGAAAGCATATAGTTGCCTCCTGTTTTGTTTAGGCTTGTTTTTAATTCACTTTACCAATGTCTGACTTTAAATTGGTATATTTAGAACATGTGCAATTAATGTAATTATTGATTTGTTACGGTGTAAGTGTGCTGCTTTATTTATTTATTTTATCCATTTATTTTCTTTATACTGCCTTTCTGTGGGTTTTTGAGCATTTCTTTGTATTTCATCTCAATTTTCTATCATGTTTCTGAGTGCATTTTTTTCAGATATTTTTTTAAGCAGTTGTGCTAGGTATGGTATTATATATACATAACACAGTTTATTTGTGCCAACATTCTATGATTTCAAGAAGCAAGAGGAGAAGGGGACGACAGAGGATGAGATGGCTGGATGGCATCACTGACTCGATGGACGTGAGTCTGAGTGAACTCCGGGAGTTGGTGATGGATAGGGAGGCCTGGCGTGCTGCGATTCATGGGGTCGCAAAAAGTCGGACACGACTGAGCGACTGATCTGATCTGATAACTCCCTTTACTTTCCTTTACCTTCTCTTATTTATAATGTAATTGTCTTAAATATGCCTTCTTATAGAGAACCATATCACTCAGTGCTATAATTTTTGCTTCAACATAATCTAGAAAATTAAAGGGATAAAAGAAAGCCTTGTATTTACTCATGTTTTTGTTCTTACCATCTTTCTTTCTCACTTTATAATTTTTCAAGATTCCTCTCTTAAGTCAGTGTTTTAGGGTAGCAATAAATTCTCTTATTAGTTTTCCTTAATCTGAGAATGTCTTGATTTCCCCTTCATTTAAGTATATTTTCATTAGATACTGATTTCCAGTTTGATTGTTCTTTTATAACAGTATTGAATTTTGTGCCACTTCCTTCTGAGCCTCCTTTCTGATGAGAAATCCAGTCATTCAAATTGATTTTCCCCTATAGGGGAAAAAAAAGGTTTCAAGCTTTTTTCTCTTATTTGACTATGCTGTGTCTTGGCATGGATTTATATGAGTTTATTTTGGTTCGACCACTTCTTGAATCTTCAGGTTTCTATTGCTTGCAATTTGGGGAAGTTTTCAGTTTTTTGGTTTTTTTTTTTTTGAGTACTTTTTCATTCCCTCTTTTTTTCTCTTCTCTTTCCAGGACTCCAAACTTGAATGTGATCTTTGCTTAGAGCTTCACAGGATCCTGAGGCTCTATTTAATCTCTTTCCAGTCTATTTCCCATCTGTTGTTCACACTAAGTTCTACTGTTCTACCTTGAAGTTCCCTGACTCTTTTCCGTGTCCTTAGAATTATGCTGTTGAGCCTACCAATTATTATTACGATTATTTTGGTTATTTCGTTTTTCAGTTCTAAAATTTTCATTTGTTTCTTCTTTGGATCTATTTATTAATTTTTAGCTGAGACTAAAATTTTTCATTTGTTTCAAACTTATTTATAAAGCATTCTCCTTGTCAGATAATTATAATAGCTACCTCATTTCAATTTTGGCATCTGTTGATTGTCTTCTCACATTCTAGTTGAAATTTTTCTGGCTGTTCACAGGACAAGTAATTTTCCATTGAAATCTGGGCATTTTGGTATATGAAACTCTGAATCTCATATCAGTACTCTGTTAGAGCAGATGCCTTTGACAACCTTCCTGGTGGGGGAATCGTATACTGCTTTGTTAATATCTGCTGAGATGGGAAGTTCCTGCTATTATTCCATGGATACTACCTTGTCTCAGAGGGGCAGGAGTGTCTCATTACTGCTCTGTGAGTTGCCTTCAATGACCCAGGGGAGTGTGGTCTCCTTACTGCTGGATTGCAGTGAAAGTCCTGACTCTTCACTGGGACTCCTCTGATATAACCCACCAGGAAGTCTGAATAATGCTTCGTTACTACTGGTTGAGGTAAAAGCTCAAGCTACTCACCCGCTCTTTATTGACACCATAGACCTCCTTACCATCTGGCTAAGGTGCAAGTTCAGCTCCCTACTGGTCTCTTCTAACAGCACCTCATGGGGGGTTTAGGGCACTTCACTACAGACTGGCAAAACTGGAAGTCTAGGTTCACCATGTACAGGCCTTTGTTGTTGGAGGTAGGAGTGGCACTCCCTTGTTTTCTATGGTGTTTAGCTAAATTAGAGTGGTTATTATCTAAAAATTTTCTATCTTGCCAGGTTGCCCCTTTCCCAACCCTTTTACTAGGGAGATCAGAACTGTTTTTAATTTTTTTCCCTACTCTTGTTGGCATTTCTGGGTTTTCAGTTTCTCCAGCACCCAGTATAAAACCTCGACATTTAGGGGAATATAGGGAAAAGATGCCCACCGAAGTCACTGTTGTTTCATCGCTCACATTTTAAGATCCTTAGTCAATCTGCTTGCTTCTTTCCACTTTTCAGAATCTTCTATTAAGCTCTATTATAGTACTTTCATACCAAATTAAGGTGAAAGTGTTACTCTCTCAGTCATGTCTGACTCTTTGCCACCCCAGGGACTGTAGCCTGCCAGGCTCCTCTCTGTCCAAGGAATTCTCCAGGCAAGAATACTAGAATGGGTAGCCCTCCCCTTCTCCAGGGAAGCTTCCCAACCCAGGGATCCAACCCAGGTCTCCTGCATTGCAGACAGATTCTTTACATTCTGAGCCACCCGGGAAGCCCGCCCAAGTGACCAACCAAACTGAACTTCCTAGAATAGTGTGTTTTGATTATTTTTTTATACGATTGATAAATAACCAGATGTTATGAAGGATTGTAACTCAGAATAGTGAAGTGCAAGCTTTTGAGACAAGGATCTCTGAGTTTGAATCATTGATCTGTATCTTAAAAGATGTATGGCATTCATAAAATTATTTAACACTCTGAAACTAATTTTTCACACCTACAGAACAGAAATAATAATAGCTGTTTAATTTGGTGGTTGTTCAATGCAACAATGCATTCAAGATAACAATATAAATGGACAGTGCCTGCTACAATAAATAAGAACTATTATAATCGTGGTACATGTGTTTCTCTTTTTCTCTCTCTCTCTCTTTTTTTTTTCTTTTTTTTTAAGGCATCCTGATAGAAAATGATAAATTACTCCTTCCCAGAGTACTAATTGGTACTTTGCTGCCTTGAGATGGTGAAGAGGAACAAAGTTTCTTTGGAAGTGTTTTCTTTTCCCTGATGCATCATAGGATCAGGTTATAGAAAGCATCTGAATTGTTTAACAACCAGGGGTTGCCACAGATGAGCACACTGCGAGCTCTGAAAACACATTTTAAAGTATCTTATATTTTGGCCCATGACTCACTCCTTGACATTAATTTTTCTCTATAAGGGATTAATGTACTCAAGAATCAATATGCTTTCAGACAGATCCTACATCAGTGAGTTTCTTTGCTGGTCAGTATTTTCATTATTAACAACTTATGTCAGCAATATTCCCTATTCGTCTAGTGGTATTTGAATTTATTCTCTCATTTTAGTCCTGATTGTTGAGCATTACTCTAAAGGTCTTTTATAACTTGATTTACCAAGAAAGCAGATTAGAAATCTATATGGAGACTCAGAGGCCTGCAAAGGGGAGCAATTAGGGAAAGTGTACTATTCAGCTTTCCTTTCCAAATACATAGGGTGAATATTTTAAGTTACTTTGTACTTCTTGAGGTTTCCATTTAAAAGACTATATTGTACAAATCCCCAAGTTATTCTAGTGACCTTTATTTTTAGTCCTTTTTTTTTTTTAACACAATAGACTTCTGTTATCCTTTTCCCACTTGGATCCCATGTTTCAAACTATGGCCTTATTATAGTATGTATTTATCTAATCATTTTTTAATTATATTTGTACTAATCCTATTTTGTATGCTTTGACACTGTGCTTATATAATGCTTAAGAATATATGATCTGGCCCAGATCTGAATTTCTAAATGCCATTACCCACTAAAAGAAATCAGGATTCCTTGGAGAAGGGGATGATTCTATGGCTAGGGAAAAGAAAGTCTGAGATGTGTCCAGAACATAATTTTGTTCCAGAAGGTAAAAAAGAACTCAAGAAATTAGAGGGTCTTGTAAAAATGACAGTAGAGTCCACTTGAAAGTTTTCCCAGAGGCCAAATCTGGAACTAGATTTGGCCAACTAGAACAAGAAAATGACAAAATGAATTACAATATACTAATTTTTAAAAATCCACAAGTTTACACTGGGAGAATATACTTGTATATATACCACAATATACTAATTTAAAAAGAATCCACAAGTTCACACTGGGAGAATATATTTGTGTGTGTGTATATATATATATATATATATATGCATAACTACAAATATATATATACATAAATGGGGAAATGAAGAAGCTCTTTGTTACGGTACACTGCTACCTAGTAAATATGGAATAAATGATATGTGTTATGGGCTCATTTGTGTCCTTCCCAAATTCGTATGTTATATTCCTAAAACCCAGCATCCCAGAACGTCACTCTATTTTGAGATAGAGTCTTTAAAGAGGCAATTAAATTTCAATGGGTCTTTACAGTGGGCTTTAATCAAATATAACTGGTGTCCTTATAAGAACAGATTAGGACACAGACAACCCAGACAGAGGGATGACCATGTGGTGATATGGATATGGTGGGAAGGTGGCCATCTGCAAATCAAGGATTGAGACCTCAGAAAAAACAAACCTACCTCCAGAACTGTGAGAAAATAGATTTGTTGTTTAGCCACCAAGCCTGTGGAATTTTGTTACCACAGTCCTAGGAAAAAAATACAATAGATTTTTAAAATTTCCATTCAGTTCAGTTCAGTCACTCAGTCGTGTGCGATTCTTTGGACTGCAGCATGCCAGGCCTCTCTGTCCATTGCCAACTTCTAGAGTTTACTCAAACTCATCTGTCCATTGAGTCAGTAATGCCATCCAACCATCTCATCCTCTGTCATCCCCTTCTCCTCCTACCTTCAATCTTTCCCAGCACCAGGGTCTTTTCCAATGAGTCAGTCCTTTGCATCAGGTGGCCAAAGTATTGATGTTTCAGCTTCAGCATCAGTCCCTCTAATGAATATTCAGGACTGATTTCCTTTAGGATTGACTGGCTGGATCTCCTTGCAGTCCAAGGGACTCTCAAGAGTCTTCTCCAACACCATAGTTTAAAAGCATCAATTCTTCAGTGCTCAGCTTTCTTTATAGTTCAACTCTCACATCCATACATGACTACTGGAAAAACCATAGCTTTGACTAGACAAACCTTCGTTGGCAAAGGATATTTCTGCTTTTTAATATTCTTTCTAGGTTGGTAATAACTTTTCTTCCAAGGAGCAAGCGTCTTCTAATTTCATGGCTGCAGACACCATCTGCAGTGATTTTGGAGCCCCCCAAAATAGTCTCTCACTATTTCCACTGTTTCCCCATCTATTTGCTATGAAGTAATGGGACTGGATGTGATGATCTTTGTTTTCTGAATGTTGAGTTTTAAGTCAACTTTTTCACTCTCCTCTTTCACTTTCATCAAGAGGCTCTTTAGTTCTTCTTTGCTTTCTGCCATAAGGGTGGTGTCATCTGCATATCCAAGGTTATTGATATTTCTCCTTGCAATCTTGACTCCAGCTTGTGCTTCATCCAGCCCAGCGTTTCTCATGAGGTACTCTGCACTTAAGTTAAATAAGTGGGGTGACAATATACAGCCTTGATGTACTCCTTTCCCTATTTGGAACCAGTCTGTTGTTCCATGTCCAGTTCTAACTGTTGCTTCCTGACCTGCATACAGATTTCTCAAGAGGCAGGTCAGGTGGTCTGGTATTCCCATCTCTTTAAGAATTTTCCAGAGTTTGTTGTGGTCCACACAGTCAAAGGCTTTGGCATAGTCAATAAATAAAAATAAAATAATAATAAAAAAAGTCGTTGGCATTGCCAAAAGAAAGCAGTTGTCAGAGAAAACACCTTCTTCCAACAACATGAGAGAAGACTCTACACATGGACATCACCAGTTGGTCAATACCAAAATCAGACTGATTATATTCTTTGCAGCCAAAGATGGAGAAGTTCTATACAGTCAGCAAAAACAAGACCGGGAGCTGACTGTGGCACAGACCATGAACTCCTTATTGCCAAATTCAGACTCAAATTGAAGAAAGTAGGGAAAACCGGTAGACCATTTGGGTATGACCTAAATCAAATCCCTTATGATTATACAGTGGAAGTGACAAACAGATTCAAGGGATTAGATCTGATAGGCAGAGTGCCTGAAGAATTACGGACGGAGATTCGTGACATTGTACAGGAGACAGGGATCAAGACCATCCCCATGGAAAAGAATTGCAAAAAAGCAAAATGGCTGTCTGAGGAGGCCTTACAAATAGCTATGAAAAGAAGAGAAGTGAAAAGCAAAGGAGAAAAGGAAAGGTATAAGCATCTGAATGCAGAGTTCCAAAGAAGAGCAAGGAGAGATAAGAAAGCCTTCCTCAGCGATCAATGCAAAAAAATAGAGGAAAACAACTGAATGGGAAAGACTAGAGATCTCTTCAAGAAAATTAGAGATACCAAGGGAACATTTCATCCAAAGATGGGCTCGATAAAGGACAGAAATGGTATGGACATAACAGAAGCAGAAGATATTAAGAAGAGGTGGCAAGAATACACAGAACTATACAAAAAGATCTTCATAACCCAGATAATCAAGATGGTGTGATCACTCACCTAGAGCCAGACATCCTGGAATGTGAAGTCAAGTGGGCCTTAGAAAGCATCACTATGAACAAAGCTTGTGGAGGTGATGGAATTCCAGTTGAGCTATTTCAAATCCTATAAGATGATGCTGTGAAAGTGCTGCACTCAATATTCCAGCAAATTTGGAAAACTCAGCAGTGGCCACAGCACTGGAAAAGGTCAGTTTTCATTCCAATCCCAAAGAAAGGCAATTGCAAAGAATGGTTAAACTGCTGCACAATTGCACTCATGTCACACGCTAGTAAAGTAATGCTCAAAATTCTCCAAGCCAGGCTTCAACATTATGTGAACTGTGAACTTCCAGATGTTCAAGCTGGATTTTGAAAAGGTAGAGGAACCAGAGATCAAATTGCCAACATCCACTGGATCATCAAAAAAGCAAGAGAGTTCCAGAAAAACATCTACTTCTGCTTTATTAACTATGCCAAATCCTTTGACTGTGGGACCACAACAAATTTCCATTATATAATAATAATTCAGGCAAGAATTATCAGTGGACCCATTGGGTCAAAGTCCAATGGCTGCTGCTGCTGCTGCCAAGTCGCTTCAGTTGTGTCCGACTCTGCGACCCCATAGACGGCAGCCCACCAGGCTCCCCCATCCCTGGGATTCTCCAGGCAAGAACACTGGAGTGGGTTGCCATTTCCTTCTCCAATGCGTGAAAGTGAAAAGTGAAAGTGAAGTTGCTCAGTCATGTCTGACTCTTAGCGACCCCATGGACTGCAGCCTACCAGGCTCCTCTGTCCATGGGATTTTCCAGGCAAGAGTACTAGAGTGGGGTGCCATTGCCTTCTCCAAAGTCCAATGGTGAATATGTCTAAATGTTATTATTGTATACCCTACATATTACTTATTAGTTCCAAAGGAAAAAAAAAAAAAACTTTATGCTAGAGAAACATGGCAGATACTTCAACCAAATGATGAATATTAACATCAGCAATAATAAGAGAAACTGAGTCCCAGTGCCTCCTGCTGTGATTCACTGAGAAGGATACAGTTGTTAGGCATTCAGTACTCTTAAAACCATATACTGTAACTTGAATTGAGTCATAAGGAAACAGTAGGTAAACCTAAACTGAGGAGTAGTATGCAAAATACTATTTAGTGTTCTCCAAAATGACAATGTCATAAGAGAATCTGCCTACCAATGTGGGAGACTCAGGTTCGATCCCTGGGTAGGGGAAGATCCTCTGGAGAAGGAAATGTCAACCTGCCCCAGTATTCTTGCCTGGGAAATCCCATAGATAGAGGAGCCTGGCAGGCTACAATCCATAAGCTATCAAAAAGATTCAGACACAACTTAGCAACTAAAAAACAACAGTAACAACAGTGTGCAAACTATTGTTCTGTGTTCTCCAAAATTACAATTTCCTAAGAGAAACAGAAAGCCTGAAATCTTCATGCAGATTAAAGGATTAATCTAGAACAGAAAAAAAATGTTTATGGATAACTGGTAAAAGTAGTAATTTGGACTACACATTAGATGTAATGTATCTGAAGTTCCTGAATTGATAACTATACAGTGATCATAAAAGAAAATGTTCTTCTTAGGAGATGTCTATTGAAATATTTGGGAGTAAAGGAGCATAATATATAAAGTGCTCTCAAATAGTTCACCAGTAATATATATAATATGCATAAATATATAGTAAATAACTACTACTGATATATATATATGTATAACTGTGGCAAAATTTTAATACCTTGAGAATCTAGGTGAAAGATATTTTTGCATTTCCCTTATAACTTTTATGTATGTTTTATGAATTTTTTCCCCAAATTCCAAAGTTAAAATTTATGCCCTGGATAGAGATATTCTGAGTCAACTTGCTGGTTTTGTTACTTACAGTGTGACACTGGGCAATTTATTTAAATTATTAAAACCTCATATTTCTAACATGTAAAACAAACTAATATAGTACTGTTTTTGTAGTACTGTGAAGATTAAAGACGAAACCAATAAATCTCTCATCAGGATATCTAGAACTGAGTAACCTCTCAAAAATACTAGTTGAAATTAAGGCCATCTTGACCCTTTATAGAATAGTAATCCATCAACTTCAACTATTTAAAATAAAAATGGAAGTTTCTTAGATGTTTAAAGTAACTATCATATATACAAACATCAAAGTACTACTTACTGTTACTAGTTGCTCAGTTTGAGCTATTACCAAAGACAAGTCAAATAGTATACCAAGCATACCAACTCAAGCTCTGTAACTTATTAACATGAGGCTCCAGTCAGTACCTGGGTTTCCCAATGAAGTACTAGAGTTTTCTATTCTCAACAAATAAACTGCAGATATTCAGTGTTTCAAATAAGTTTTCCCTCAAGGAGTTGACATAATATCCAAACTAGAGATAAAGGAAAAGAAATTTTACTTTGATCTGTTTACAGTCAGTTCTCTAATAATCCTAATTTTAACCTTCACAGAATCCAGAATTAGTGTCCTAAGAACAATGAGGCATTCTGGACTGTATTAATGAAACAAGAACAGTAGTTTACCAAATAGAAAAAAAAAAAAAAACAAGAAAGAATTCTTGCACTTATACTAGCAACAAAACTGAGTATATTTCCATTAGTGGTGAAGAAAATATCTTGGCAGGAGGCAGTGTGCATATTTGTATGTAGAAGTATATAAAAAGTTTAACCTTAGAGAATGGAATTCCAGGTAAACAGCCTTGTTTAGATAGGGGTGAAGTGGTGGCACAGACTGACATCTCTGGTTTAATCCCCTAACTGGAAGAATAAAAATTTAATGGAAAGATTATATAGATTTTTATAATATCTTTTGGGGCTTCTCTGGTGGTTCAGATGGTAAAGCATCTGCCTGCAATGCGGGAGACCCGGGTTCCATCCCTGGGTCGGGAAGATCCACTGGAGAAGGAAATGGCAACCCACTCCGGTACTCTTGCCTGGAAAATCCCATGGACGGAGAAGCCTGGTAGGCTACAGTCCTCGCGGTCGCAAAGAGTCGGGAAAGACTGAGTGACTTCACTTTATAATATCTTTAGATATATATATATATATATATATATATATATATGTATATCTTTAGATAGATCATATAAATAACCATAAACAAAAGCATTTTGAGCTATTTTAAGAGAAGTGTGTTCCCCATCCTGAACCCTCCCCCCTCCTCCCTCCCTGTACCATCCCTCTGGGTCGTCCCAGTGCACCAGCCCCAAGCATCCAGTATCGTGCATTGAACCTGGACTTGAAAATATTAATTCTTTGGTGCTCAGCCTACTTTATGGCCTAAGATGAAGATAAAATTGGAGAACTTGCTTTCCAAGTCAACTTCTGTCACTACACAAATTTTCTCACATTTCTGTAAATTTCTTACCTCACTTTGTTACATATTCCGAAATTACAACTATGACTTTTGTTCATTCAAACTGTATTTATTAAGTACCTAATACGTGTAAGACACTCTGCTAAGTGCTGCAAAGTATAATAAGATGACTATGACGTGTGCCTCTGATGCCAGAAATTTAACTTTCAGTGGGAAAGGTCATGTTCTCCTTGGAGATCGTTAAGACATTCAGTCTTATATATATTAGTATAGGCCACCCTGGTGGCTCAGGTGGTCAAGAATCTGCCTGCAATGCAGGAGATTCGGGTTTGATCCGTGGATTGGAAAGTTACCCTGGAGAAGGGAAAGGCTACCCACTCTAGTATTCTGGCCTGGAGAATTCCATGGACAGTATTGCCTGGTGGGCTGCAGCCAATGGATCCCAAAGAGTCAGACATAACTGAGCCACTAACACTTTCACTTCACTTTTTCATAGGTTAATTTCATCAGCATTAGGTTCTTTTCCAATGAGTTGGTTCTTCCAACCAGAAGATAACTGATAAAGTGGATAAAGTATTGGAGATTCAAAAAAAGTACTTCCAATGAATATTCAGGGTTGATTTCCTTTAGGATTGACTGGTTGGATCTCCTTGCTCCAAAGGACTTTCAAGAGTCTTCTCCATCATCACAATTTGAAAATATTTTATTTTATTTTATTTTTTAACTTTACAATATTGTACTGGTTTTGCCATATATCAACATGAATCTGCCACAGGTATACACATTAACTCTGATTAAAGGAAAACAAGATACAGCAGGAGAGACTGTTCAGAGTTGTAGGGATTCCATGCCTGCGTAGGTGCGAAGTCGCTTCAGTCATGTCCGACTCTTTGCGAACTGTAGCCCACTAAGCTCCTCTGTCCATGGGATTTCCTAGGCAAGAATACTGGAGTGGGTTGTCATGCCCTGCTTCAGAGGATCGTCCCAACCCAGGGATCAAACCCAGGTCTTTTATGTTTCCTGCATTGGCAAGTGGATTCTTTACCACGAGTGCCACTTGGGAAGCCCACAGGGATTCCACAAGGACTTTTTGAAGAAATGTCCATGTTCCAGCAGCAGATCTTCCCACTTGAGGAATTCTGGTGAGCTGTGTAAGCACTATCTTGTACTTGCTCTCCTTCCTTTTCTGCCTCACTTCCTTTTATTCTCCACAAAGCATTGTCTTATGAGTTTTCTATTTCTGTTGGAAATACAAGCTAATAGATATATAGATATTTTTAGAACAGGGAGTTCAATGGCTAAAGTAAGATTTCTAAAATCTCCAAACATTTTTAAGATTGTTGACCAATGCCAATCTTAACTAATGTATTAAATGCATGACCTGGACATAGAAATGATCTTTCATATAGCTAATAAGTGGTATTAAGGGATTTAAAGTAAATCTCAGGGCTTCCCAGGTGGCACTAGAGGTAAAGCACCTGCCTGCCAATATATGAGACATAAGAGACATGGGTTCCATTCCTGGGTCAGGAACATCCCCTGGAAGAGAGCATGGCAACCCACTTCAGTATTCTTGCCTGGAAAATCCTATGGACAGAGGAGCCCGATGGGCTACATGCAGTCCATAGGGTGGCAAAGAGTCAGACACAAATGAAGTAACTTTGCACACATGCAAAGTAAATCAGACAACCAATTCAGTGTAGGTGTAGTGTCTAGGAGAGTAAAAAGTTAGAATAGCACTGAAGTCTCTCTTTTCAGAGAGACTACAAAAAGATGGTTACATCAAAAATTTTGTCCAGAAAAAGATTTCTAGAATTGAGGTAACCTAGGAGACCTATAGTCTGGAAACCCCATTATAATCCTCATCATATTTTAATAATTTTTCATGTTCTTGAGCAATTAAAAAACCTAGAAATATCTAATTATTATTGTAAATTCTTCTTGATTAACCCAAATCTCTGTGCTCCTTTTTGGACACTCAATGCTACCAATGGAAATTCTTGCTACCAGTGGAAAGTATCTGTAACTTACCTATTAATTACCCTGTAACAAAGTTCTTTTAAAATGCTGTCAGCATGTTTATTAATATAACAAGAATATAAGTGGAATACAATTCCATTAAGGTAGCCTGAAGGGCGATACTTCTGCCTCAGGGAGTGACCGACGAGCACAAAGTCCTCTGCAGGTTCTTCAAAGTGAACTTCTGACTGTGAGCAAAACTTTGATTAATACCCATCCTCAAAAGTGGGAAATCCAGTCTGCTCAGACTTCTAAAAGAATTAACATGCATGATAATGTATAATAAGAAATGTGAAACAAGAAGGTTAGCACCTTAATGTTGTATAACATTGTTTTGAGTAGTAATTAAATGGAATTAGAATAAATCATTTGGCTGGTCTATAGATCTAAATTGCTGCCTTATTGTTTATAAATTCACTTCTGATTTTGGCAAGTACCCATTTCAGATAACCAGTTCTACTTTGGACACAGTGGATTTGAGTTACTTATATATTTTGGTAAACTAACATTTTTAACATATGCAGATACTATTATTAGCACCAGGAGACTGATGCTTACTAAGAGTAAGCATCATTAATTGGTTCTAAATTAATATAGACAATAAGTGTCAGAGATAATAATTTAAATCTATCTAAATTCTCTTTCTGTATACCATTCCATATCCTTAACTTTTCGTTAAGTGTCTAAACTCATTAGCTGTTTAAATAGTGAGTATACAAGTCATCTAGGTATGATAGGGAAAAATGATTGGGAGTACATTACTCTTAGTAATGTACAAAGATGGGTGTACAAATTGTTTTAATTGCAGACTTGATATGAACACTTTGCTAAGTTATTGTTCAAATGAATAGTCCACATGACTTCATTCTGTATTTATAAAAATTACTATACATTTATTCTAATGCTACCATTAATCTGTGAAAACCGCCTTGATTCAAACTCAGCCACCATTAAAATGTTTGCTAGGGAATTGTTTCCTTAGCAACAGTTACCATGTGCCTGGACAGTTCCTCCCTGTTCATTCTCCAATCTGACAATTGGCATAAATGTTCATGTAGAGCAATAAGGTTGAAAATTCAAATTCAATGCAAAATGACAAGCTCAAAGTGAAAATATAATCAGAATTAAATCAAATGTTTATACCAACACACTGACTAAGGCAACTGAGTAGACCATAAGACAAAGTTAGGAAAGCATGCAAATGTCACTTAGGGAAGTTGAAAATGACAAGAGAGGATTTATAAATGCTCTCTTCCAGATTGCTGTGAGTCCACTGTTACAGAAAATATAGAGTTTTTCTGATGATCAAGAAACTAATTCTACAGAAAATGCATAAAAGAACTATCAAGAGATAGACAGGTCTGATTCATGTACACTTTAAAAGTATAAAAAGCCCTCTTTAATTTAGCTATTAATATTTAGCAGGTTTCTTAACACAGCTAAAATGAGAATACAACTGCAAACCACTTTGGCATTTACAATGTATTGATCCTCATAAGACACTGGGATTCTAAAATGAAGAATATAAAATCTTCCAAAAAAGCAAAATAGTTGTAATCTGCAAGAGTCTTTGTAGAATCATAGAACAAAAGAGGCAGAATCAGGTCTAGACTATCTTCAAGAGGAAAACTTGCCCTGTCGGTATTAGTGCAACTTGAAGGCTGCTAACTGTGGCCACCCACTCATATGTTGAACACAGACTCATATATTCATTAGTCTGTTATTTATTCATCCAATCACTCATTCAACATGCATTTATGGAGCTCCTACTATGTGTCACACTGTACTAAGTATTGTGTCAAATACGGTAAATAGATCTGGAAACAATAACAGCATGATGAAAAGGAAAACAGGTAGTCAGAAGAGGCAGCTAACTGAAGCTGAGAGACTGCTCAGGAGCCAGACATCTGAGCTCCTCTTCCATTCCCTAAGGAAAGCCTGTGGACACTGGGCAAACACTGAGTCTTTCCAGGTCGGTCCTATTCATCTTACAAGTAACTATAAGAGACACAAAAGGATACACATTGTACATTCTCATGCAAAGTTTTATATGTTATAAAACACTCCATACATAAAAGCATAACCATTCCACTGCAAAACGGCCCTCCCTGGAGTGAAGCCCCAACCTTATCCTTTTCCTCAGTTTTGTGTTCCAGCCTGCACTATCCAATGAGTTGTTTTCTGCCCCTTGTTTGAAATATAGGCTAGGTCTTAAACTTCACTAAGATCTATGAGTTTCCTTAGTAACACTTAGTCAATAAGCTTCTCATTTCATTAATTTCTAAATGCCCAGTTTTCTATGAGTCATTCAGAGACTGTTCATGGGAAAGGGGGTATGATTAGATTCTTGTCTATTCCATCCTGTCTTGAGCTTGCTCTCCTTTCTTGGTTCTACCAGACCACTACCTAGTGTTAGTACTGAGTTGTAACTAGGGAAGGAGAGAGTAAGTAAGATTCAGTTGACAGTGCTATTGGGTTCTAGCATTGCTGACCCATTGTTGGTCTGGAATCTTCCACACATAGGGTGTCCTATCCATTCTTCAGGAATCCACTCATGTATGGAGATGTCTCAACAGCAGATCTTTTCTCCAGCAGGCACTTAGCCTCTCCTCCACTCTGGTTTTGAAAGTATGCTCCCTGTTTGGGTTCCACCACTCCTCCAAATATCCCATCTGGTCTGTGTGACCTAACTAATTCTGGTCCACAAAAATATCGCAGGCTCCCTTTGCTACAACATATTCTAGGAGCACAAAGCATTCCCAACACAGCTTCTCTCATCTACCTAATGTCAAGACATCTCATAATAACAACATTTGGCTGGGTAGGATATTCACTACCATAGTGTATTTCTTTTAGATTGTCTTGAACTTTACTAAAATTATTGGTAAGTAATGACCTGGACCCCTAGGGTCACTGAGTTACAGTACTGAAACCAAGTTAAGAATAATGATTTCAGTAGCCACTCTTGTCAAAATACCATGGATGGATTTAAAATTTCTTCTTCCAAAAATATAATCTGAGATATTTTCAAAGTAATGAGTGCCACTGGATAATGTAAAATGAAATAGAAATTTTCTACATTTTAAAGATAGCATTGTAAAAACAAATACAAAGACTCTTCATTGCTTGCCTGAGTCCATGTTGAGGCAAGGGTTGAAAGAGATGGGCTTTGTTTCTAACTAGCGTAAGCTCATCATTAAAAAAAAAAAAAAAGCCTAATTTTCAGTAGCGATTTTGCTTGGCTTAACTAGTACATAAAAGCTGAAACTATAATGACACTGAAATCCAATATCGTACCACTAAAACTAAAGGCAGCCTTTTATAATTGCACGATGGATTCTATGTTGTCAACTCTAGTTTAATAAAATGAAGGCATCGAGGCAGATTTTTCCTCTATCTGAAATGTTAATCTTAGTTCAGCTAAACCAGAAAAGCTAAAGTGGATTTGATTCATGAAATAAAATCCATTGCTTTTATAGAGCTTTCACAAGAGTTTTTAATATTAGTTTTTCAAAAATAAGTAGTTTGCTCTCTCTGGTGCATATACTATAAACATAATGCCATTTTTGAAAAAAAAATTTTTTGAAAATTCATCACTGTACTTCAGGATGCCATTTATACACCAAAGCAAGGTATGTGAAAAAAGCCAAAAGCTCTATGAATCTTTCATATATACAAAAATAAATAGATGTAATCTCATTATATAAGTACCACTCTGAAAGATGAGAGCATTTTATGCTATTGCAGATTACCAAAAGTTGTTCCTTAAAACTATGTTCTGCCTTCTTCATAATAAAAAAGGCATTATTTTATTTAGACAGAAGGATGACAGTAAACGTGCCCCAGATGCATTTTTTAAAAATGTAAGCTTCTACGTAGGCCTGTGTGTCTCAGTCCGACTCTACATGATGTAGATCAGCAGAAATTAGACATGAAAACCTTAGCTGTCTTCTCTTTTCAGCATTCATACAATGAATATACTGTTTGTTATATGAGGTTTGATCAAATGTAGTCCAATTCCATATTAGCCAACTAAACTTAGGATATCTTCTAAATTTCCCTTGAAATGGTACATTCTAACTGAAGGGCCTGCTTACCAATACCAACATTCATTCCAAATTCACCATGGGGTTGAATATAGCTCAAACCGTATCTTGCAAAGGAGTCATCATTTTTTAATAAACGTATATTTACTGATCTGATTTTCTACTTTAAAAAAAATTAATCTAAATCTGAATTCATTTCACTTTACTCTAAAATATGACTGAATAAAGAACATGCCTGTCATATTCTTTCCTCCTTTCCTTGATTATATATAAAATCAGGATCACAAGTCCTCTTATAATAAGAAATTATGAAGGCAAGAGCCCTGGTGGTAATAAAAAAAATGTTTCAATTTCATCAGTGCAGTTTATGAAGTAGAAATGAGGAAGAGCGTAATCTCCTGTGAGATAATTAACTTATCAGATGCTCAGGACTCTGTGCGACCCCATAGACAGCAGCCCACCAGGCTCCCGTCCCTGGGATTCTCCAGGCAAGAACACTGGAGTGGGTTGCCGTTTCCCTCTCCAATGCATGAAAGTGAAAAGTGAAAGTGAAGTCGCTCAGTCGTGTCCAACTCTTAGCGACCCCATGGACCACAGCCTACCAGGCTCCTCCGTCCATGGGATTTTCCAGGCAAGAGTACTGGAGTGGGTCACTAGTGCCTTCTCCGAGGACTTCCTAAGTCAGACTCATAACATCCCATTATATTATATTATTTACCTATGGTCAAGTCCATTTCCTTACTACTGGAGAAAGGAGGAAGAAAAATTCATAAACATATGCATGGCAAAAAAAATGTTAACAAAAAATAAATAAACATAATTATAAATAAGAAAATACAGTGAAAATGAATTGCTAGAAAACTGCTTATTAAAGACATAAGATGCAAAAAATAAAATAAAAAGTCATCCAGATAATCTTAGTAGAGTGGTTTCAACAAGAAAAATTTACTTTTTTTTTTTTTTTCAAAATTAAGCTTATTTTTTGGTGGGTCCTTAGATTCCTTGCTGTTCCTAGAACACAACTGCAACTAATAAAAAGATTCTAAAGAATCACAAATAAATAATACAGAGTCTCTGCCATCAAGATTTGACCATCCTAGTAGAAGGCACAGATGCATAAAAAAGCAATTATATTGCAAAGTGAAGAATTCTATCAGAGAAACAGAATGTGCTGTGGCACAATGAAGATGCTGGCCCTTCATAAGCCCTATTTTGCTATCAAAAATGAAACTATATGGGAAAAGAATCTGGAAAAGAATATACATATTCTTTTATTTCAGATATATGTCCATGTATTACTGAATCAATTTGCTGTACACTGGAACTAACACAGCATTGTAAATCAACTATACTTCAAAAAAAACTTTACTTGCTAATCTTTGAAAAATGAAAGTATGTAACTGATTTTATTAAACATATAGATTATATAATAAAAAAGCAATTTATAAAATATTTATTACAAGCAAATATTAACTAAACAATGTAGAAATCAGATAAAACTTTCATTATGAAAGTGTCAACTATTATTGGCAGCCTGTTTTCAAATGCTCATTTTGTGACTTCTTAATATAAATTCAAAACCATAATGGAAAGTTCATATTAGAAAATCAACAGTTTGCATTTTCATCGATTCATAAATAAACCAAAGAAGAAAAAGAAACAGAAAAAAAAAATCAGTATCATTTTGCCTGGATCAATTCTCAGGTCACAGAGAAATACCTGGAGGAATCAGAGACACACATAGTCCTCTGACAGCTGCTGCTCCAAGCGAATAGTCAGCACAAAACAATATACAGATATATTGTAATAGACAGACCTAAGGGCAGTACCATCCTTGCTTTTACTGGAATTTAAAACTAAAGACGTATTTGGTGGCATATGAAATAAACGGAGGAATGAATAAAAACATTTAACCAAACCTAATATAGACAAAGTGTCATCATAAGAAAGAAAAACAGTGAAATGTCTGCTCATGATAGAAACAAGTCCACATAATAATCTAAAAGGTAGAATAAATATAGTCTGTATATATGATTCATACAATCTATAAGCTAGTTATTTTTGACTCTGATGCAAAAGAGCATATATGAAAACTCTATATACGATAAGGTATAATACAGCATGAGTTTGTAATGATCAACTTTAAGCAAAATAAAAGTTTTGCTGGAGTTTATCTTAAAAAAAATGGTTTTTCTAATCAAGAACCAAGAAAGGTGTAGAAGAGTAGACCCAAGTGTTAAGGATGTGACGGCAGGGGAAAGATGTCAAACAATAGACACACATCAACTTGGTAAAGCTTGGTAAACCTTACAGATGGGGAAGACTACCTTTGCTCAAACCCGGAGCCCACTAGCCCCATAGGAAAGTCTTTCTGACTTTCGCCAATGATATAAATGTTCGATTTGGACTAGGAAGGGAGAGAAGAAAGGTCCTAATTCTACACACTGGGGAAGGACACCTCCTCTTCAATCACAACACAGAAATCTGAAGGTCAGTGAGGCCTTTGCCATATCTGTGCCTCAATGGCACCCCACTCCAGTACTCTTGCCTGGAAAATCCCATGGATGGTGGAGCCTGGAGGGCTGCAGTCCATGGGGTCGCTGAGGGTTGGACACGACTGAGTGACTTCACTTTCACTTTTCACTTTCATGCATTGGAGAAGGAAATGGCAACCCACTCCAGTGTTCTTGCCTGGAGAATCCCAGGGATGGCAGAGCCTGGTGGGCTGCCGTCTATGGGGTCAAGCAGAGTCGGACACGACTGAAGTGACTTAGCAGCAGCAGCAGTATCAAAATCAAGAAGGCTGTTCTACGTGTGTGATATTTTCTGTGGCACTGGAATTGCCACATGAGGCGATTTCCTTTAGCAAATGATTCCAATCTGTCACCATTTCCTACAGAGCTCGCTCCTTTATGCTTATTAGGCTTTTCTTTATTAAAAAACTTAAGCATATTACTCCCTGATAAATAATTCCTCCCTATATTTGCATATGTTAGCACAAATTTAGCAAGCATATCACTCACACTGTCATGTTGAGTTTAACCTGCAGCTTTGCAGAAGAAGAAGGAAGGAAATTACACCAGAGTCATGTCTGCAGTTATCCTTAAAATGGGGTGACCCCTTGGAAAAAAATAACGTCATTGTGAAAAGCTGCATAATTTTGAGCACATCACTGAAGACTGATTTTGTACTTAAAGCCGAGAGGGGGAGATAAAAAAGGAGGAAAACTGTGGTGGCATAAAACATTATTTTAATGAGGTATAGCTTTTGCTCAAAGAAAATGATTCACACTATTTTGCTGTTTGAAACTCTTACAAATACACATCTTGTTGAAATATAAACTTTGACTTGTAAATAGGCTTTAAAGAGGTTGATACTGAACAGTTGCTTTCTAGATGTCCTTTAGTCTTTCTAAATAATTCTGTAGTGAGTCTTTTTATAGTCCTTCCCCACCCCTCCTTCTGATTTGCTCTTATTTCTTTTAGATGCTGAATAAACTAATGTTTATAGATGCTTCATCAAGACTTGAAGGGTAATTTAAAGTAATTGTTCTTGTCCATGATGAAACTCCTAGAATCCAGAAATCTAGGAGTACAATGTTAAGGGTACACGTTGCAATGTACAGATGCTCAGCAAACTGCAGTATCATATGGAACTTAGGTGAAATGTAACCAAATGCCAAAATAACATGTTTTTACCTAGGCATCTCAGGATGAGAACTTTTCAACATGCCCTCGGAATAGACAGGGAGAACGAAGAGGCATTTGGTTCTGTTGAGATATCCGGTAACAAAGCAGTCAAATTGAGAATAAAATTAAATGAAGAAAAACCCCATGATGATTAATTAAGCAAGAGATTTTGAAAAAAAAAAAAAAGAAAGAAAGAAAGAAAAAGAAGTAAACACAAGCCATCCAGCTGTGTAAAAACCTAACAGGGCACATTGAGTTTGAAAATTTTATCTTTCTGAATGATTATAATGTCATATTGTACAAAAGTGAAACTGACCCTAGAACATGTAAATAGAAATTCAGTTCTTATGCTGAAGCACTTATCAATATTAGTTCATAAAAGTAAAAGGAACCATCTCTATCTGAGATAATCCACCTGCTCTTTTCCTTTATTTGAGGCTGAAAATATTCATTTAATAACAGAGAAACTGGTATACAGACTCGAGTCTTAGTAAGCTAAGGATTTTCCAAAACTTCAATTTCATTCAGATCTCAGTAGATAATATTCTGATCAGGCTACATTTTAAAGAGCAAAGCAACCACAATGTCTATTCCTTAAAAACAAAACAAACAAAAAAATCCCTAAGCAACAAAACAAAACAAAACACACAACAAAAACTATTTGAGAGTTTTCAGTAACACAATGAAAATCTTTTTCATCCTTTCCAACAGCTATGTTCATTTAAATCCAATTATCCATCCACATCACTCTAGATGGAGAACTGGGCATTTAGGAGAAACACTTGTTTTAGAGCAAGCTATTTTTTTTCCCTGTGTCAGAAACAGATTGAAAGCTTTTCATGCTTGATGAACATTCTGGGCTCCGTGAAGGAAAGAAGTGACGGTGCAGAGTATGGGGCAAAAGGATGTTTCTCTAACATCCACCTGTTCCAGTTTTTGATGAACTGACTCACAAATCACCCCTTCATCTTTGTCAACCTCCAAGCCTCTATTCTTCTCCAGTGACCTGGGGCTGATGCAACAAAAGGAGGCAATTCCAAAGCAATGTCAGAGGCCCTTTGGTACGAAAAATAACACCCTGCTAAAACTTGATAGCTAGAAATCTAAAAGGCAATGTTTGTATTTTTTTAATGTAAAGCACCTTAAAAATAAGATAATCGAAGCATTTTTAATTCAAATTTTGAGCTGCTAATCTAAGAAATGGGGCTACAAGTATTAAGTTCTATAGATAAAGCAGAAGAGAAATAGAATTGTGTAGCTTACAGCTCCAGCAAGAGCAGCCACAGAATCTCTGCCCAGAACAGGAGCACTGCCTTGCTAGCTGTCATTAACTCCGTCAGCACTCCTGATTCCTGCTTCTTTGATAGCAGCGAATTCATACATCCTCACAAATGCTCTTTTCCCGACTTTACAAAAAGCAGAATTGCCTTCTTCTATATTTACACACGTGTGGCTGCCAAGTTTATTTATTATTGTAGTATTAAAAATGAAATTTAAATTCCAAGTATTTAAATATGCCCACATATAAATAAAATATATATAAAATAAAAGGAGCTTGGACAATGCATTTTTGTAATTACTTTGTTGATACTATTTCAAAAAGTAGGGGAAGGGCTCCCTCATTACAAACAGTCAGATACTAATCATAGCCTCATAATTTTCCTGATTTTAATGTTTTCTGATTTGTACAATTTAGTCCAATGTGATTTTCACATAGCTCTATTTAATATTACTGTAGTAATGTGGTTGTTTTCCTTCTACTTCTAAAGATTCTGTGGAGATATAGAAAATCCCAAATTGTTTCTAATTACTTTAAACCTTTAAAGCATACAAAAGACTTGGTAATCTTTATGAAGCTCTAAAGGAAGGCATGGAAAGATTACAACTATAAAACAACACAAATCAACATCTTTATTGAGTATTAACCATGTGCCAGGAATCAGGCTAAATCTTTCCCATGCATTATCTCACTTGATCTTTCCAATGACCCCATGTAAAAGTTAGAATAACCATTGCAATCTGACAAATGAAAAACAGGTTTAAGTTCAATAGCATACAGAATTTCTTAGACCTGGTAAAGAGAGGCGTTGGTTTGAAACTCCTATAGTCTGAAAACTTTGAAGTTTACAATTCAAAATAGAAAGTCTGCACCTCTTTCCCATTTCTTCCTTTGCTATTTGCCAAAATATGCCTCCCGCCAGTTTTCTTTGTGCACCAGCTTCTGTCAAACACTGGAGGAGATCAAATAACAGAGGAACAAATATCATCAAAGCACAGCAACCGGTCACCCGGCCAGGTTTCCTTGTTATGGGAACAGCAAAGTCCTTGTCAGCAAAACCATCTGATGGTTGCCAAAGCAGCCTGTCTAGACAACTTAAAAATCAAGTACAGAAAAAGACAAAAAATGAGATTTACTTGGAGAATGGAAGTGCCCACATAAAGAGCAGCCTTAGTAAACTTTAATCTCCTTGCCCTCTAGTCTCCTTGCCATCTTGGATGGTCTTTATCATCCGTACTGTTAATTCCTTGAGGGCAAGAAGGAATTCTTGTATATGAATGGCCTCTCTATTCCCACTAGTGCAGTGCATTTATTGACTTAATTTAAATAATTTTACCAGGGAGGACAGTCAGGTGAGATTGTTGTTAAATTCCAGATAGTGTTCTCAAGTCTCAGGTGATGAAAAGGTAGCATTTCCCTCTAACAAGACATTTCAGTTGCGAGAAAAACCAGATATCATTCAGCTCAATCTTCTCTTACTACTTTTCGTAAATGTTTAATCTTAAAAATGCTCTTTTTTTCAGCTAGAAGACCAATTTTGCCATGTTTAGGATTTCTGAAATTTATATGAATTCCGGAGGAAGCCCATCAATTGGGTACTCATTTATACAGGGATCTGGGATCAGTACATTTAAATTGGGGAAATGGAAGCAGAGTGACCAGTTGACACTGTGTGCTCAGGACCTTCCTGGTCTTAGAACTGACAGCCCATATCCCAAGAAACCCTTCAGTCTTGAGCAAACTAGAAAGCTTACATGATAGCAGATTTTTCAGGTGGCAATAATAACTAATGAAGGCAATGTTTCCGTTCCCTGTGGTTTGCAAGGCATATACCATAGCTTATCTATGTATACACATGCATGCACGCATGAAAGAGTGCACCAGAATTGATTTTTTAAATAGATAAGGAAAGGAAACAAATTATCATCAGTAAAAGTCCTCTATAATGAAACCCAAGGACATGTATGTAAAGAAAAATGGACATTTGGAATCAGGAATAGGCTATGAAGACAGTGACCTCGTAAATGCTATTTAAAATTTTTTTTCAGGTCAATAATAGCCAAATGCTCTAATATCCTGATTTCCCAGTGACCCATGTCAGTTGACTAGATAATGTCTTCTCAGTGAAAAAAATAAATATTTAGAGACAAAGTTACAAGAATTATAAGATATTTAAAAAATAAAATTGACCAATACTTGTTTACATTCTGAACAATTTCTACTCTAAATCTAAAACACATCAGATCTAGAAACCCTGAGAATATACATTGTTAATAAGAGGTTGCTTGAATTGATTTGTTCAGTAAGGAATACATATACAATAACATAAAATTTAGGGCTTTAAAGATTTAAGGAGGAGTGGTAGGTCAATGTAAATAGTAAAAAGAAAATGAAAATTTGAGCCAATTTGTAACAAGACACTGAAAGCAAACTGGGATTCTATTATAATGACTAGATCAGGGATAGGAATTTAAAGGTTTGTTCCATGCTGTTAGGCAATTCACTTTGCTGTCTGTGACCCAATTTTACATTTGAAATATTGACTTAAACCACCCCCCTCCAAAACTTGCTATTAGTATTGTCTATAGTGGTTTATGCCAATCAGGTAATTAGAAGACTATGATCAATCAACTTAAAATCAAAACCTTGAAATCACAGGCTAAATATACAAATTTGAGGAGCCATTTCTCAAATCTGTCCTATTTATCATAATGGAGATGGCTGAAAACACATACATCCTTCTATGGTCCATCCACAGCAATATCTTCATAACAAAGATTATACAATAATATAGGGATCTAAAATGACAGGTACTTTTCAAATAAAATATGTTTCAGAAAGGTAACTCAATACGTGTGTTTTTATAGTTGGAAAAAAAAGAATATTTCAATAGAAGGCATTTCCAAATAATAATTTCCATCTTTGCAGCTGAAATAAATATTTGTTTTAATGTTATTATGTCCAAATGCCCTGCAACTATTTCCAATTAACAGTTGCTCTATCACCAGATGGAAATTCTGCAGCTACTTTAGCAGAGTTTTTGGGCTGAAAACATGAGTATTTTAGCCCTGATCAGCAGTAAGAAAAGTAAATTTTTAAGACATTAATATAGCTTGCTCTTTCACAACCAACTTAAGGTCTTCAAAGCATATTATACCTTTTTCCACTTATGTACTAATGATGTAGTCAAATGTTGCTGGAAAACTCAACTACATGTCCCCAGTCTTGAATGATAAATACCTCTTATTTAACTTCTGTCACTTTTTTTTCAAACTGTGAAAGTTTTCAGATGTCATGGGAAAACTTTAGACAGACGAAGCAGAAAGAGTTTCCAACCTCTCTCAGTAAGAAATTTAGCAAACCATGAAACTCTTACTCAAAAAGTATGTCAGGGGAAGACAGGGGAATGGTTTCCATCCATTACTGGTATATTAGGTATGATATGTGTATGATATAAAGAAACAATTCATGTTGCTCTTAGCAGATACGGGAAAGCCAGGTGGGCCTGCTAGGCCTTGAGCAAAGTGAAAATGCGTGTTGCTTATACAAAAATGTACTGGATGCAAAAAAAAAAAAAAAAAAATGGTGTAATATACTCTGCTTTCCCCATCATATTGTGACTAGGTGACAGTCTTTATAAATTTTTATGAAAGACTTGCGGTAAAATATATATGGAAAGGATGACAAGAACTCAACTTCGCTATTCTAAGAGACTCACTGCGTGCAGACATGCAAAGTAGCCTCAGGTGTGTCTGACTCTTTGTAACCCTATGGGCAATAGCCTGCTGTGACCCTTTTTCCCTGAGTTTCTTCAGACAAGAATGCTGGAGTGGGTGCCATGCCCTCCTCCTAGGGATCTTTCTAACCCAGGGATTGAACTCAAGTCTCTCATATCTCCTGCATTGTCAATCGGTTTCTCTACCACTAGCGCCACCTACAAAGCCTGAAACTCGTTCAATTCAGTTCAGTAGCTCAGTCGTGTCCGACTCTTCGTGACCCCATGAATCTCAGCATGCCAGGCCTCCCTGTCCATCACCATCTCCTGGAGTTCACTCAAACTTAAGTCCATCGACTCGGTGATGCCATCCAGCCATCTCATCCTCTGTCGTCCCCTTCTCCTCTTGCCCCCAATCCCTCCCACCATCAGAGTCTTTTCCAATGAGTCAACTCTTCACATGAGTGGCCAAAGTACTGGAGTTTCAGCTTTAGCATCATTCCTTCCAAAGAACACCGTAGGCTGATCTCCTTCAGAATGGACTGGTTGGATCTCCTTGCAGTCCAAGGGACTCTCAAGAGTCTTCTCCAACACCACACTTCAAAAGCATCAATTCTTCAGCATTCAGCTTTCTTCACAGTCCAACTCTCACATCCATACATGACTACTGGAAAAACCATAGCCTTGACTAGACGGATCTTTGTTGGCAAAGTAATGTCTCTGCTATTCGATATGCTATCTAGGTTGGTCACAACTTTCCTTCCAAGGAGTAAGAGTCTTTTAATTTCATGGCTGCAATTACCATCTGCAGTGATTTTGGAGCCCAAAAAAATAAAGTCTGACGCTGTTTCCACTGTTTCCCCATCTATTTCCCATGAAGTGATGGGACCGGATGCCATGATCTTCGTTTTCTGAATGTTGAGCTTTAAGCCCACTTTTTCACTCTCCTCTTTCACTTTCATCATGAGGCTTTTTAGTTCCTCTTCACTTTCTGCCATAAGGGTGGTGTCATCTGCATATCTGAGGTTATTGATATTTCTCCTGGTAATCTTGATTCCAGCTTGTGCTTCATCCAGTCCAGCATTTCTCATGATGTACTCTGCATAGAAGTTAAAAAAGCAGGGTGACAATATACAACCTTGACGTACTCCTTTCCCTATTTGGAACCAGACTGTTGTTCCATGTCCAATTCTAACTGTTGCTTCCTAACCTGCATATAGGTTTCTCAAGAGGCAGGTCAGGTAGTCTGGTATTCCCATCTCTTTCAGAATTTTCCACAGTTTATTGTGACCCACACAGTCAAAGGCTTTGGCATAGTCAATAAAGCAGAAATAGATGTTTTTCTGGAACTCTCTTGCTTTTTTGATGATCCAGCAGATGTTGGCAATTTGATCTCTGGTTCCTCTGCCTTTTCTAAAACTAGCTTGAACATCTGGAAGTTCATGGTTCACGTATTGCTGAAGCCTGGCTTGGAGAATTTTGAGCATTACTTTACTAGCATGTGAGATGAGTGAAATTGTGCAGTAGTTTGAGCATTCTTTGGCATTTCCTTTCTTTGGGATTGGAATGAAAACTGACCTTTTCCAGTCCTGTGGCCACTGCTGAGTTTTCCAAATTTGCTGGCATATTGAGTGCAGCACTTTCATAGCATCATCTTTCAGGATTTGGAATAGCTCAACTGGAATTCCATCACCTCCACTAGCTTTGTTCGTAGTGATGCTTTCTAAGGCCCACTTGACTTCACATTCCAGGATGTCTGGCTCTAGGTCAGTGATCACACCATCGTGGTTATCTGGGTCATGAAGACCTTTTTTGTACAGTTCTTCTGTGTATTCTTGCCACCTCTTCTTAATATCTTCTGCTTCTGTTAGGTCCATACCACTTCTGTCCTTTATCAAGCCCTTCTTTGCATGAAATGTTCCCTTGGTCTCTAATTTTCTTGAAGAGATCTCTAGTCTTTCCTATTCTGTTGTTTTCCTCTATTTCTTTGCATTGATTGCTGGGGAAGGCTTTCTTATCTCTTCTTGCTATTCTTTGGAACTCTGCATTCAGATGTTTATATCTTTCCTTTTCTCCTTTGCTTTTCGCTTCTCTTCTTTTCACAGCTATTTGTAAGGCCTCCCCAGACAGCCATTTTGCTTTTTTGCATTTCTTTTCCATGGGGATGGTCTTGATCTCTGTCTCCTGTACAATGTCACGAACCTCTGTCCATAGCTCATCAGGCACTCTATCTATCAGATCTAGGTCCTTAAATCTATTTCTCACTTCCACTGTATAATCATAAGGGATTTGATTTAGGTCATACCTGAATGGTCTAGTGGTTTTCCCTACTTTCTTCAATTGAAGTCTGAATTTGGCAATAAGGAGCTCATGATCTGAGCCACAATCAGATCCCGGTCTTGTTTTTGTTGACTGTATAGAGCTTCTCCATCTTTGGCTGCAAAGAATATAATCAATCTGATTTTGGTGTTGAACATCTGGTGACGTCCATGTGTAGAGTCTTCTCTTGTGTTGTTGGAAGAGGGTATTTGCTATGACCAGTGCGTTCTCTTGGCAAAATTCTATTAGCCTTTGCCCTGCTTCATTCCATATTCTAAGGCCAAATTTGCCTGTTACTCCAGGTGTTTCTTGACTTCCTACTTTTGCATTCCAGTCCCCAATAATGAAAAGGACATCTTTTCATTATAGAGACTCGTTACTACTAATGAAATGATCATCATGACTTGGTAGCAGTTAAGTCAAATAAAAAAATATTAACCCACTGCTTAGTCATAATTCAGAAGATGAAGTTAAACACTCCAAGATACCTAGATTCCCAAATACTATAAAGGAGATAGCTGACAATACCACACTGTAACACTTGCTTTGTGTGCTAAAAGAAAAGAGCAAAGAAGCATTTACCTGAGTTAATCCATGGTGTGATTCAGCCAGAACACTTCGCAGAGAAGTTTGAGAAAAGGAACATTCTCTTTTCTGCAGCAGCTAATCTTACTTCTTACATGGCTCAGTGGTAAAGAATCCACCTGCCAATGCAGGAGACACGGGTTTGATCCCTGGGCCAGGAAGATCCCCTGGAAAAGGAAATGGCAACCCACTCCAGTATTCTTGCCTGTGTAAGCCCATGGACAGAGGAGGCTGGAGGGCTACAGTCCATGGGGTCGCAAAGAACTGGACATGACTTAGCAACTAAACAGTAAATAACAACAACAATTTCGTTTCTAAATAATTGTTCAGAGCATCCACCTTTGAAGCCATACATTTACTGTCATCTTCTTTAATCTACTGTATAATCTTGACTGAAACTAAACCAAGTATTTATAAGAATAAATTAAAAAAAAAAAAAAAAAAAACACAAAGAGGGAAACAAAGAGACTACAATTTGCCTAATGTCTCAAAACCAGTTAGTGTCAGAGGCAAGTTATGTCAAATCCAGGTGCTTTGACTCATGACTATTTCCATTAAGTAAGAGATTACCTAGGTTGAGAGAAAATACTATTTTTCAGGACTTATTCCAAAATATCAAAGGTGCTGACTGAGTAGAAATTTAAAAACAAACAACACAAAACAGAAACAGACCCATACATACAGAGAACAATCGGTGTTTGCCAGAGTCAAGGAGAACGGGGGACAGACAAAATAGGTGAAGGGGATTAAGAGCTCAGAACTTCCAGCCATAAAATAAATAAGTCAAGTGGGTGGGATATAGTCATAACGTAATTTTGTAAGGTGATGGGTGATAGCTGTTATTAATGCTATAATAATTTCTCATTGTATAAAAATACCAAATTACTATCTTATATACCTGAAACTAATATAATATTAAATAAATGTTAATAATAATAACAAAGTAAAAAGTAAGTTGTTTACTAACAATAATGTTTAAAATTTTTCTGAAGAGAAAATTCAAACATCAAAGAAATCCAGGTTAAGTGTTAGAATTCTACTTGAGCTGAATTTCTTACTCATCTTGCTTGTACAGTACTATCATTTAAATTTTTAAATCAAATATTATATCTTCTTCAACAGATTGTAAGCTCATGAAAATCACGAAAAATCATCTTATTCGGGATCTCACTCTCCCAAGAAACACACACACACTTGACAAGCACAGTCCCTAGCACATAGTAACAAACTCAGTAAATATTAATATTTGTTGAATAAGTGCATGGATTTCTCAAATAAATGACCTAATCATTCCAATAAACCCCTGGAATAACAGTTAACAATTATGTACTCTTTCTGAGTTTATTCAGAATTTGCTTTATCTTCATTGCTGGTTTATTTATAAATTTATATTTAGATTATTGTGAAACTTATCTAATTGCCAATGTATCCTATATATTTGTATGAGTTTTGACTATAAGCATCATTCACTAAACCACCCACGATGTGTCCACAGAGGGTAATGGCTTCTCCCTGCCAGAACAGTCCATGTTTCCTCCTCCTTGTTTCTCTTCTTATTCTCCACAAGAAAGTCAGATTTGGACTAGGACTCTATACAAAGGACTCTATACTGGTTTGGATTTTGTTAAAGGAAATGAGAACCCCCTCTGACTCATCCAGTCCCTCAACCAAGAATCAACATCAGCCTAGTCTCAGAGAGACAACTGGGCAACTCAGACCCAATCAAAGAGTACAAAGTACCATTGCATCCTCAACAAATTCCTCAGTTTCGTCACTGATATAACTGCCAGACTCATCTACTTTGTCCTGTTTCAACCATCTCCAGTGTCTGCGCTCAAACTTACGTAATCTCTCATCTAGAGAACTAAACTAGCCTCATAACTGATCTCCATAGGTCCACTCTTATTCTTGAGGGCTTGCAAAGAACATCCTATGTCTACCGCATGTAGCCTTAGCTGAGGCCACTCAACGAGGGCCAGAGGATGCACTTCCAATATGACTCACACCCATGTCTGGAAAGTTGTCTGTAGGTTGGGAGCTCAGCTAGAGCTGTGAGCAAGGGGCCTCAATTATACCTCATATGGTTCCCCTCCTTGCTGCTGATTGGGCTTCCTCACAGCAAGGCAGCTAGGCTTCAGGAAGCAGAAAATTGAAGTGTCCTGTCTTATTAAATTCTAGGATCAGAACCAATACAGTATTACCACCACCACACTTTAACCACAGGCCCAGCCCAGATTCAAGATGAACAATGTCTGGACTCACTTGTGGCAGCAAAGAATTTGCAACAATATTTAATCCTTCAAACCCATCATGTTCCTTCTTTCTTTGTTTCATTCTCTTAACACCTATCAGCATCATGGTAAATTTTACATGGATAAGCATATATAAGAAAAATAGATCACAATTTACATCTGTTCTCCATAACAGTTCTTCAATTTTATATTGAAGAATATAATGGTCATATCTTAGATGAAAGGGCTTGTAAATTGTGCCTTAGGTTAAATTATCAATCTTAATATTACTAGTGAAGATTTACCAGAAAATACAGGGCTGAAGCATAACAAGTTTGCTCTTCCTGCTCTGTTTCTAAGCTTTCACACCCTGAAGCTCAGTTTGTGATATACTTGGCCTCACTAGATCATCAGCCGGAGAATGAGAGAGGAAAGATGATATACAAATAGACAGAGGAAGGGAGTTAGGAGAGAGAGAAAAAGATAGAGAGGGAGATAAAGAGGATACGGACCCCTTAATTAAACATAATTCTGCAAAATCTCTTTAGCTCTACATTCATTTAAACTCAAATACATTAAATCAAACATACTTATTTTGTAAAATTTCTTTTTCAAAGAAAATCACTAGAAATGTCTATGTATGTAAAATAAAATCATAATAAATATTTTTAAAAATAGAGCCCACAAAAATAATTAGAAAAATTATAAATATTTGGAAATTATTTGACAACATTTTAATAGTTTGCATACAATTAATTTCCTTGAAAGCAAACATTAACCAGGGAAATTAGACAGGGATTTGAGCACAATGTTATACTAAAAAGAAATTCAATTTTTTTCACTTAAGAGGGATTCAAAATGTAGAAAATTTATCATTAATCAACATTGTAGTTAGTAAAAACATATGTGGGTTGGTCAAGGATATATATATTCCAGCAACAAATTTTATATTGAATTAGTAATCATCTAAGACATTAAAACGTTTTATGAAATATTATACATTGCTGCTGCTGCTGCTGCTAAGTCGTTTCAGTCACGTCTGACTCTGTGCGACCCCATAGACGGCAGCCCACCAGGCTCCCCCGTCCCTGGGATTCTCCAGGCAAGAACACTGGATTGGGTTGCCACTTCCTTCTCCAATGCTTGAAAGTGAAAAGTGAAAGTGAAGTCTCTCAGTCGTGTCCGACTCTCCACAACCCCATGGACTGCAGCCTGCCAGGCTCCTCCATCCATGGGATTTTCCAGGTAAGAGCACTGGAGTGGGGTGCCATTGCCTTCTCCTGGTTCTCAATAAAACTGTACCAACTATGAGCGCCTAGTACAGAATATGAAATAAATACATTGAGTTTTACTTACTACACAGTTTTCTTGTTCTACAAAGATAACCTTCCATATCATATGTCACATATATAAATTACATGTCACAAAAAGAAGAACAAGAATCCTGTTGGGACATGTAAAATGTGCAATGAGGATATGGAGAACTTACAAGAAGGGCCAAACAAAATTGGTTTCAGTTCATTTTTTTTATTAATTAATTTTATTTTATTTAACTTTACAATATTGTATTGGTTTTGCCATATATCAAAATGAATCTGCCACAGTTATCCATGTGTTCCCCATCCTGAACCCTCCTCCCTCCTCCCTCCCCATACCGTCCCTCTGGGTCGTCCCAGTGCACCAGCCCCAACCATCCGGTATCGTGCATCGAGGGTCAAGTTTTATTCACCTTATGAAAAGACTATAGGAACTAAGGCTCTGACCAGACTTAAAGAAAAAGAGTGAGGTTGCCTGTACAGGATTATTTTCTGGGTATTGGAAAGTCATCTGATCTTAAATAATTTAACCAACATGATAGCATAATATGCAGAATTCACTAGAAAAGCACTCATTACACTTTTATATACAGTTTATGCATTAAATTAATCTTCCTAAAACATAAATGATTTGCCATATGACTTTTTTAAACAAGGATCCTGAAGAGCATGACTTTAGTGATCCTAACAGGTGAATGAGAAGGAAGAAGAGACCAGAAAGGAAATGAGAATATTTCACAAGGATGTGGAATACTTGTGAGAAAATCTTTGTCTTTTTCATCATATTGCCTAAAACAAATCTATAAGGCACAACAAATTAAAAACTATGCCTTTATATACTATGAGGCTAAAATATAAGAAATATCAGAGAAAGATAAAACCAAATGGATAGTAATAAAGAAATGATTATTAAACAGTTTACTAGATGGAATATTTTAAACTTCATTGAAAATATTACATGAAAAGCTTGAAACAAAATTCAGTGAAAAAAAATACATTCATAATATATTCATAAAAATACATTCATTCTGCAACCATTCACTCAACACATATTGTGTGTGTGTGTGTGTGTATATATATATATATAATACATGTATACACACAAATCTACATGAATATGATTATATAAATGCATATTTTTATTATATGATGACAGGTGATAATGGGTGAACTTTTTACTTCCTATAATTTAACTTATTTCAAAGCTAAATTTAAAAGAAATTGTCAATACCCAAATGACCATTTTTAAGAAAATATAAATAGTAAGGATGAACTCAGGGTAAAACAGAGCATGAAATTGTAAACATGAGCAGAACTTATTCCTGCTCCATTCTAAGGAATAATAAACAAGTTCTAGAAGGAAAATGAAGCAAAAGTTTATGTAAATCATTGGTCAAAGAGTTGGTCCAGAATACAGACTATTAAGAAATTAAAAACTGATTTTAGACATGACTGTCTGCATCAGTTGGTTTTCCTCACAATTTACAAACCACCGATGCTCAGAATATCACATGACATATTCCCTGCACTAATATAAAACCCTGTCAGATTTCTTCTTATCAGTCCACACCTTCATCTGAGTCTCAATTTCATGCCAAGGTGCTGACTCAGCAGAAATGCCATGCATAGTGACATGGTGACTTCTGCCCCTAACCACGAGACACCTTTCATTTATATTCATCAAGGAAATGCCCCACAGGCATCAAACTGTCTACCCAGATCTCAGCTTGTTATTTGATTATCCAACTCAATCCCATTAGACACTGATATTTTAAACAGCTCAAAAATCGCTGACAAAACGCCTCTGCAAACATTAAAAATCCCCTACATGAAGAGTTTTCAATTCTACAATTACCTTTAGTAAAAGCTGATGTTTACATTTATTTAAATATTAAGCAGGAACAATTTCAAGTGAAAATGAAAGGAACTGAGTGTCTCAAGAAAAGAAAATCTTGCAGGACACAATAAGACCTGGGGAGATGAGAGGACCTTTCTTCTCTCTTTTTTGGGAACACTGGAAATTCTCAGGCGTGCTTTCTCCATAAAAGGACAAATGATTTAGTCTCTTCAAAAACCTAGATATAAAGTCCATTCCCACTTTGTGGAGACCTCTTAACTCACAGGGAATTTAGGAAAAGCATCATATTAATATTAGTATATAAGTATACGTGTGGAAAGCACAGCTCTATGTATGCTGTATACTTTTGAAAATATAATCTTTTAACAACTCATATCACACGCTAGCAAAGTAATGCTCAAAATTCTCCAAGCCAGGCTTTAGCAGTACGTGAACTGTGAACTTCCAGATTCAAACTGGATTTAGAAAAGGCAGAGGAACCAGAGATCAAATTGCCAACATCCACTGGATCATCAAAAAAGCAAGAGAGTTCCAGAAAAACATCTATTTCTGCTTTATTGACTATGCCAAAGCTTTTGACCGTGTGGATCAAAACAAACTGTGGAAAATTCTTCAAGAGATGGGAATACCAGACCACATGATCTGCCTTCTGAAAAATCTGCATTTCTCAGACTGGTACCAAATTAGGAAAGAAGTAGGTCAAGGCTCCTTTTGTCACTCTGCTTATTTAACTTATATGCAGAGTACATCATGTGAAATTCTGGGCTGGATGAAGCACAAACTGGAATCAAGATGGCCAGGAGAAATATCAATAACTTCAGATATGCCAATGACACCACACATATGGTAGAAAGTGAAAAAGAACTAAAGAGCCTCTTGATGAAAGTGAAAGAGGAGAGTGAAAAAGATGGCCTAAAACTCAACATTCAGAAAACTAAGATCATGGGATCCATTCCCATCACTTTGTGGCAAATAGATGGGGAAACAATGGAAACAGTGAAAGACTTTGTTTACTTGGGCTCCAAAATCACTGCAGCCATGAAATTAAAAGATGTTTGCTCCTCAGAAGAAAAGTTATGGCCAACCTAGACAGAATATTAAAAAGCAGAGACATTACTTTACCAACAAAGCTCCATCTAGTCAAAGCTATGGTTTTTCCAGTAGTCATGTATGGATGTGAGAGTTTAACTATAAAGAAAGGTGAGCACTGAAAAATTGATGCTTTTGAACTGTGGTGTTGGAAAAGACTCTTGAGAGTCCCTTGAACTGCAAGGAGAACAAACCAGTTCATCCTAAAGGAAATCAGTCCTGAATATTCATTGGAAGGACTGATGCTGAAGCTGAAACTCCAATACCTTGGCTACTTGATGCGAACAGCTGACTCATTGGAAAAGACCCTGATGCTGGGAAAGATTGAAGGCTGGGGGAGAAGGGGAAGACAGAGGATGAGATGGTTGGATGGCATCACTGACTCAATGGGCATGAGTTTGAGTAAGCTCTGGGAATTGGAGATGAACAGGGAAGCCTGGCATGCTGCCGTCCACAGGGTCACAGAGAGTCAGACACAATTGAGTGACTGAACTGAACTGATCCTTTAACAAAATGGTCGGGAAAAAGAATAAAAGGAAAATGTAAAAAGCACACTTCTACCTAAATAGTTTCCACAAATAACAGAAGCTTTTCTCTAAAGACAATATGAATATGAAAAGTTTCTAAAATCAAAACAGTATATCAACAAATGGTAAAAAATATTCACAATATTGAGTTTGTTTTCATATAAATGAGTAACTATTAACAATCCTCCTGCAAAGACAAACCGAAATTTCAGTTCTGGTCGAATGGTTTTGGCACTATTTCACTGACAGAAGAAAAGAAAGGGCATCTGGAGCTAAATTGAAGCCATGCCCAAAATTAAATATGAAATAATTTCTTCTTTTGCCCTTACGGCCCATCTGTATTTTCTTGATGTTTGTCTTAATTTGTACTTAAGCTATTGTATATTTAAGCATTTAACTTTTGTTATGCACTACCATGTACTAATGGAGAAAGAAATGGCAACCTACTCCAGTTTTCTTGCCTGGAGAATCCCGTGGATAGAGGAGCCATGGGGTTGCAAAGAATCGGACACAACTGAGCAACTAACACACACACACACACACACACAGACCATGTACTAAGCTCTGACCTAAGTATTTGAGATATAGTTTCTGACCTTGATTATTCACTGAAGAACACCAGTAGATAAATTCTAAGAGCTGGCAATGCCCACTGGTGATGGGAATGAAGATTGACACGTAAATTCTGGGATAAAAATTGCCTTTTTCATCTAAAGTTGAACAGGTATACATCTACCACCTAATAATTCCAACCCTAGGTATATAACCTAAACTGATTCTAGCCCATGTTTACTATGGAATACTCAAAAGTGTTCAAAGGAACATAATATTCAAAACCTGAGAAAACCCAGATATTCATCATTAAGAGAATATACAAACTAATGTAAAATTATCTCACAATGGAATACAATACAACTGTGAAAATAAGCTATCTTCAACCCATAGGCGATGTCAGGGAAGAATATTAGAAATAAAGCATTGAAACAAACCAGCAGAAGACTACATAGAGTATGATACCATTTTAATAAAATTCACAACCAAAAATATAAGCCCATTACATTTTTTTTGCTTTTTATTTTTTTTAATTTTATTTTATTTTTAAACTTTACAAATTGTATTAGTTTTGCCAAATATCAAAATGAATCCACCACAGGTATACATGTGTTCCCCATCCTGAACTCTCTTCCCTCCTCCCTCCCCATACCATCCCTCTGGGTCGTCCCAGTGCACTAGCCCCAAGCATCAAGATACACACATACTTGGTTGCATTATTATAAGACAGAAAAGAAACACAAGCCCCAAATCCAGCACAGTGGTTATCTTCAATGTCAGACAGGATGGAGGCAGTGGGAAAGGGCCTCCAGGGAGCTTCAGTGGAATTGTCACAATCTGGTTTGTAGTTTAGTGGTTTAACAGTTCAATTTATTATTATGCTTCTCAATTTACTATAAGTTAGAAATATTTTTGTTTGCATCATATTTCTCAAAATAAAAATCAATTAATTAAAAGAAAACTCAATGTCAAGATATTGCACTAAGTCTTCTTGAAGATGTCAGGGAAGGAAGGCATGTAAGTTCAACAGGGCTAGAAGATGAATTAATTTTACAGGAGAAGGGCAATTCAAAGGCAGGAAACCTTATGAGCAAGGATCCAGAGATATGAAAGAGCAGTGTACTGAGATAAATGAGAAATACACCTGGGAGCACCTGGGAGAAACAGCAGAAGATCTACTGAAGAAGGATCTCATCACTTCTGTGGAAAGCCTCATATGCCATGAAAGGAAGAAGGTTCTCTTGTTAGCAAAAAATAATGCTGGTGTCTTGTTTAAAAACCGGCGAGTTACAAGATCATAATTTTCCAGAAGGATAACAATGGTAGCAGAACTGTGGAAAAGAATTACTGGAGGCAAGAAAGGGTTCAGTGACAGCAATTAAGAAGGATGCAGTAGTTTAGGAGGAACTTCCCAGGTGGCTCAGTGGTAAAGCATCTACCTGCAAGGCAAGAGCTGCAGGAGACACAGGTTCAATCCCTGGGTGGGGAAGATCCCCTGGAAGAGGGCATGGCAACCCATTCCAGTATTCTTGCCTGGAGAATCCCATGGAGAGACAAGCCTGGCAGGCTACAGTCCATATGGTCCCAAAGAGTTGGACACAAATGAAGTGACTTAGTGCAAATCCACACATGTAGCACTCTAGGAGACATATACTGGAGTGCTTGATAAAAGTCTTAGCAGTAAAGGAGAAGACAGGAAATGGACTTAAAGATTATATTGAAGCATAATTGACTCTTAAATATCTGAAAAGACATTTAAGAGGTAGATTTGGCAATTAAATAGATATGAAGTATTAGGAATAACTAAGAGCCACAAACTAAGACGCTCCTTATTGCCAAATTCAGACTTAAATTGAAGAAAGTAGGGAAAACCACTAGATCATTCAGGTATGACCTAAATCAAATCCCTTATGATTGTACAGTGGAAGTGAGAAATAGATTTAAGGGATTAGATCTGACAGACAGAGTGCCTGAAGAACCATGGACGGAGGTTCATGACATTGTACAGGAGGCAGGGATCAAGACCATCCCCAAGAAAAAGAACTGCAAATAGGCAAAATGGTTGTCTGAGGAAGCCTTACAAATAGCTATGAAAAGAAGAGAAGCAAAAGGTAAAGGAGAAAAAGAAAGATATACCCATTGGAATGCAGAGGTCCAAAGAATAGCAAGGAGAGAAAAGAAAGTCTTCTTCAGTGCTCAATGCAAAGAAATAGAGGAAAACAATAGAATGGGAAAGACTAGAGATCTCTTCAAGAAAATTAGAGATACCAAGGGAACATTTCATGCAAAGACAGGCTAGATAAAGGACAGAAATGGTATGGACAGAAATGGTTAGGACAGACCTAACAGAAGCAGAAGATATTAAGAAGAGGTGGCAAGAATACACAGAAGAACTGTACAAAAAAGATCTTCATGACCCAGATAATCACGATGATGTGATCACTCGTCTAGAGCCAGACATCCTGTAATACGAAGTGAGCCTTAGGAAGCATCACTACAAACAAAGCTAGTGGAGGTGATGGAATTCCCTTTGAGTTATTTCAAATCCTAAAGATGATGCTGTGAAAGTGCTGCATTCAATATGCCAGCAAATTTGGAAAATTCATCAGTGACCACAGCACTTGAAAAGGTCAGTTTTCATTCTAATCCCAAAGAAAGGCAATGCCTAAGAATACTCAGTCTACCACACAATTGCATTCATTTCATAGGCTAGCGAAGTAATGCTCAAAATTCTCCAAGCCAGGCTTCAGCAATACGTGAACCGTGAACTTCCAGATGTTCAAGCTGGTTTTAGAAAAGGCAGAGGAACCAGAGATAAAATTGTCAACATCCGTTGATTCATCAAAAAAGCAAGAGAGTTCCAAAAAAACATCTACTTCTGCTTTATTGACTATGCCAAAGCCTTTGACTGTGTGGATCACAACAAACTGGACAATTCTTCAAGAGATGGAAAAACCGGATCACCTGATCTGTCTCCTGAGAAATCTGTATGCAGGTCAAGAAGCAACCGTTAGAACTGGACATGGAACAACAGACTGGTTCCAAACGGGAAAGGAATACATCAAGGCTCCTTTTGTCACCCTGCTTATTTAACTTATAAGCAGAGTACATCATGCAAAATGCCAGGCTGGGTGAAGCACAAGCTGGAATCAAGGTTGATGGGAAAAATATTAATAACCTCAGATATGCAGATGACACCACCCTTATGGCAGAAAGGGAAGAACTAAACAGCCTCTTGATGAAAGTGAAAGAGGAGAGTGAAAAAGTTGGCTTAAAACTCAACATTCGGAAAACTAAGATCATGGCATCCGGTCCCATCACTTCATGGCAGATAGATGGGGAAACAGTGGAAACAGTGAGACTTTATTATTTGGGGCTCCAAAATCACTGCAGATGGTGATTGCAGCCATGAAATTAAAAGACACTTACTCCTTGGAAGGAAAGTTATGACCAACCTAGACAGCTTATTAAAAAGCAGAAACATTACTTTGCCAACAAAGGTCCGTCTAGTCAAAGCTATGTTTTTTCCAGTAGTTATGTATGGATGTGAGTGTTGGACTCTAAAGTTGAGTGCCGAAGAATTGATGCTTTTGAAGTGTGGTGTTGGAGAAGACTCTTGAGAGTCCCTTGGACAGTGACAAGATCCAACCAGTCCATCCTAAAGGAAATCAGTCCTTTATATTCACTGGAAGGACTGATGCTGAAGTTGAGACTCCAATACTTTTGCCACCTGATGCGAAGAACTGACTCATTGGAAAAGAATCTGATACTGGGAAAGATTGAAGGCTGGAGCCAGGGGGAGGATAACAGAGGATGAGATGGTTTAATGGCATTGCAGACTCAATGGACATGAGTTTGAGTAAACTCCAGGAGTTGATGATGGACAGGGAAGCCTGGCATGCTGCAGTCCACGAGGTCACAAAGAGTCAGACACGACTGAGCAACTGAACTGAACTGAACTGGAGAGCTACAAAAAAACAGTAAATTTTGATATTTAACATGTTGATGGATGATGAAGTTTTCAAGCAATAAACATGAGAAAAGAAATGACTTAGGGAAGGTAAATTCAGTTTGGGGCTTGTTGGGGTTGAGAAGGTTTGGGAGATCCATACAGCTATGCTGGTAGACACTTGAAAATATAGTAGCAAGTTGGCACAGAAAATCAAATTTATGTGTTTAAAGTTATGTGTTTCTCTTTGGAAAAGAGAAATAAACAAAGAATTTAATTCAGTTTGGGACTTGTTGGGGTTGAAAAGGTTTGGGATATCCATATAGCTATGCTGGTAGACACTTGAAAATACAGTAGCAAGTTGGCATAGAAAATCAAATTTATGCACCTTAGTTAGTAGTTGTGACCAAGGAATCCAATGATGTCCTTTGTAGAGTAAGTAGAGAAAAAGACTTGAGAGTAAGACGGATGGGTGAAACTTTGGAAAAGAGAAATAAACAAAGAATTAAAAAAAAAAAAATGTGACTGAGAGCTCCAGACTGCAGAGCCAGGTTCCTCATATACTTCTACGATACATAAGCAAGTTACATACCTCCTCTCTGCTTCAGTTTTTTCCAATTGTAAAAATGAATATGAGAACAATATTTACTTTTTATAATTATTTTGTAGATTAAATTATCCAATGTGCATAAAATATCTGGCAGGTATTTCTTCTCCATTCAACACTTTATTACAAGTGTATGTACTGTAGACTAGGCAGCTAGGCCTGGTTGTACAAGACTGTAATAATCTGTTATCTGAGAAGTAATTATGCAGATGTTGTGATTTGAACATCCAGCCAGGAAACTTTGCTGCTGCTATTACCACACTCCCCAAACCATCCAGTATATCTCCATCTATTGATTACTATTGAAACACCCCTCCTGATGGCAAGACTTAATCCACAGTACTAAATTTTAAGATGCAGAGTATGGGAAAAGTAATACCATAGCTTAAATTGACAGCAGAAGACTAAAGGATTCAACTTTGATCCTTTCCTAAGAACATATGTCAAAAATGGTGAGAAAAATACGTGACAGAGCACTGAAGAGCAGAAACGAAGTGAGGAAACCAGGCAGGGAGATGGGCTATAGAAAGAGGAGCCTGGGATGAACGGTCACCTGCCTCATCTTGCATTGAACTAATCCATCCTGACCTACCTAGAAGTTTTGATGAGCAACACTTTTCTGTCATCACATGGGGTCCTTCTACCACTGAACCTCCATTTTCTTTTTTTATGGACTAAGTAATAAAATCCACATAGCATACTTAGCATCGTGTCTGTCCTGTAACACCTGCTCAGTAAACGTTGTCTATGGTTGCCTATGCTTCAGGCTATACCAAACTCCTCCTGGCTCACAGGAATCCTATCCCATTCTCTCCCATAGATGTGACACAACTTTAAAGAAACACTCTGAAGGATATTTTATGAAAGCGGGTTTCTATGCCTGGGAAGGAGATGATAGTTATAAAGGAACAACAACAATAATAATGTTAATAAAAAGTATTTAGAGTGTGCAAGATATTATGTTATCACATTCCACAAAACATTAATAAATAAAGTATTTAGTCTATGGATTGCCTCTTTCATTAACAAGTATTACTACCCAATTTTGGCTACAGACATAGTTATTAATGAAAGATCAGACAGTTCTAAAAATTTATCAAGGTACCAAATTTAAAAATTAAATCAATAGTAGAAAGAGATAATACGGAAGAAATGTGTCATTGCATTAATATTACTATAGACAGCTGCACAGGATACCATGATTGTGAAGAGAGTAAGTTTCCATTCTCTCCTTGTCTTCTCTTTATTTCCTTCCATCCCTCTTGAAAGTACTAATTATTGGCCACAAAATTCATGTTGCTTCTCAGGGAGTCAAGTATAATTGACATTCTCAGATATTCTGTAGCTCTCCTCTTACTTCTCATTAGTTTCAACCCCAAGATTTGAAAGCTATCTAATTGCATGCTTGATATTTTTAAGATTAATCATCTATAGTAAGATGAAAGGAGAATTTTTCAAACTGCTAAAGAACAGAAATACGAGTTCAAAAAAAAAAATGTGTGTAAGAAAAAATCTGAAGAAAGAAGCAGTCATTTGCTTCATCTGCTGGTGCCAGTTCAGGACAGGATTTTTCAAGGAGGAACTCAACAATACCAAGATGAATACACAGGAGCATGCTTCAGATTATCATCATCAGACCACTTATTTAATATACCTAAACAAAGTTAGCCTAAAATTATATGTGATTTCTCAAAGAGTTTTATTTTAGGGACAAAATTTTGTTAAAAATTATATTCTTCTTTTAAACCATTTTATTAGTAGAAGCATGTTAATGATTTATGTACACTTAAATGAATTTTTTCAGTGATTACATACTATAGTAAAAGAAACAGAATAAATGAAAGAGAAAACCAGTTTTTATTCTGGTTTTAATTGAGAAGAGTGAGACAAAGAAAGCCATAACATTGAAGAGAGTTTTTCCCTTTTGACAAATTATCTGCTTCTGGTAAAATCATGGGTTTTTTTAAGTTTCTTCTATTTTTCACAATAAACTTATTTCTATTTATCAGGTATTTATTTTTATTTACCATTTTGAGAAGAGGAAAGGAATATCTGACTTAAAATAAAAATGCATTACTCAGAAACAACCACTGACCAGAACACATCAGCACACAGCAGAGGATTTATATAAAATAGACTTCTGCTGCCCTCTTTTGGAATAAATAAGTGAACAATATCGATTTGAGTCTGTGCATTTGACTATTGTCTGTTTTCTACCACCGCCACGTTGCTTAGGAACAAAGAGCCAGGACTCAATTATCAAATGCCCTGTTACTAAAGAATTGGAGATTTATTTTAATTTTATGAATCCAAAAATGTTATTTAGCAGAGGATTATTTAACAGCATATTCATGCTGAAGCTGAGACTCCAATACGTTGGCCATCTAATGTGAAGAACTGACTCTCTGGAAAAGACCCTGATGCTGGGAAAGAGCGAAGGCTGGAGAATGGGATGACAGAGGATAAGATGGTTGGAGGACATCCCTGACTCAATGGATGTGAGTTTGAGCAAGCTCTGGGAAATGGTGATGGACAGGAAAGCCTGGCATGCCGCAGTCCATGGGGTCACAAACAGTCGGACACAACTGAGCAACTGAACTGAACTATTTAACAGCACACTGAATAAAACTATAATTGTTTTGAATACAACAAATCCAGATTAGATGATAACCCCACAAGCTGGAATGGTAACCTTATAATCAATCTTTGGGGTTTCATGTAGTCTTATAAACAGTAATAATAATCTAAGTGTGAATTTCCAGTATAAAATAAAAAGTAAAGAATTTAACTTTGAAAAATATTGGAAAACTTTTTAGTCTGGCATAATTAAGAATCACTGAGTATCTCAGTTTTCTAATACACTTATACTCATTTTGGCAATAATATTGAAACTTGCTGGTCATACTACTACCATTCAAAGTGAAAGTGAAGTCGCTCAGTCGTGTCCGACTCTTTGCTACCACGTGGACTGTAGCCCACCAGGCTCCTCCATCCATGGGATTCTCCAGGCAAGAATACTGGAGTGGGTTGCCATTTCCTTCTCCAGGGGATCTTCCTGACCCAGGGATCGAACCCAGGTTAACCTCTGAGCCACCAGGAAAACCCATCATTCAAAGGAAGTACTAAATATTTGATGAGCTTGTAGAGATTTTAAAAATTAGATAAGTTCAGACAAAGCTTAGGTGTGATCCTACTATTTATTCATCACCCTTCCCTTCTCTACCAGAAAAACTGCCAACAAAAATGTATGATCTCAAATATTAAACTTCAATAACTATGAATTACATCTGACACAAACTGAACAAAATAAAATCAACAGTTAAATATATTCATGTGTTTTTGCTCAGATGGACTGATAAAACATCAAGTACAATGGGTATCAAAAGTCCTGTTAGTGTTAGTCGCTCAGTTGAGTCCGACTTTTTGGGACTCCATCAGGCTCCTCTGTCCATGGAATTCTACAGGTAAGATTATTGGAGTGGGTAGCTGCTCCTTTCTCCAGGGGATCTTTCCAATACAGGGATTGAACCTGGGTCTCCTGCACTGCAAGCGAATTCTTTACTGTCTGAGCCACCAGGGAAGCCCCATCTAAAGTCATAAGAACGTTGAAATCTGGTTATGTTCCTGGGCAGCATGAGCCCCTTTGGAGGGATGAACCTTGAAAATAGGGCAAAACAAACATAACAAAATTATTGGATGTAATAATTCTAGGTAGGAAGAACTTAGTATTTCAGGATCCTAGAATATAACACTAACACAGAGAACTCAGAACAAAAGCAAAACAAAACAGTTAAGTGGATTTATGTGGCCAGAATCCTCATTATAAATAAGAACTATTGTTTGCTTGAGAAAAACTTGGTTTTGAGCACATAAAAAAGTGGAGTTTTAGAAACCCTTATTCATAAAATTAAATTCTTCTACTACAGTGTACGAATTACTGACAGCAGTTTCAAGTATGGAGAACTCTTGCTGTAGTCATTCCTCCTAAAGAGGAAATTTGAAAATTCTTGGCTACAATATAACATGTCAAGAACTAGGATCAACGATTTCAGATGTTAGTAGGAATTAGTACATTTATTTATAATTTTAGAGAAACAAATTTTAATCAATAAAATATCTATGTAAATACAGAATCATAATTAGTAATTATTTCTTTTTAGGTATTTTTGCAACCCTACTCACAATTATTCAATATTTAGATGTCTTCATCAAAATACTTGTTAACTGAATTAATATTTTATAACTACAAGTACGTATCATCATTCAAACCCTCATCTTTAAATTTGCTTAAATATCACTTCAGTTATTACTACTCAAAAGTGACAAGATATATCAACTCAGATGACAAAGACAAATTATCAACTGTTTGACAAATATTATACTATTAGAAGTGAGTAAAATCTCTGAATAACCTTTGGGCTGGATGGCTGTCCTGGAAATGAGGTATAAATGAAGCAAATTGGTGGTCTTATTGTAGGAGTCAAAACACCCAGGTGCAGCTAACCATATTGGATATTGTAGAGTAAGCCTAGATCTATAGATAAGTAATTTGTTTGATTTGGGGTAAGAAAATTAAATAGACTTTGTCTAGACAGAATGACCTCACTGCATACATTTGTTCCCACAGAAGCCAGAATCTAATGAAAATTCCAAATTACTTTATTAAATAAATGTCTTTAGCTATGCATATATGTTGCTTTCTAGTGAAGCCCTGGCAATTTTACTATGGCAATAGCAAATATCATACTGCATTAAAAATTGTAGAAAAGTCCTGTGATGTGAACACAACAAACTGACCACACTCTAATTTATTACTTTTTTGTAGTAATTGATTTTTATTTAAATTTACTACTATCAATGAATGATCATACAGTCCCATAGGATCCCACAGGCTAAATTTGGTGATTTCAGGACATATTGTATAATAGTTAAACAAATGAGAATTGGCAGAAACAAGAGCATAACAAAATTCCAATTTGCTTTTATTGTCTGTTTCTAACATGACATGTGGGTATGTATATGTTTGTGTGTGCACGTGTGTATCATTTTGTTTTAAATTTTATATAGTTTTTTTGTTATTATTATTGTTCTTTTGATTGTGGTTTGCTAAGTTGGGGAAATGGAATGTTTAATTGAAGGAATATACAAGGAGAAGTATATATAAGGAGAAGGAGCTTTACAGTTAGGTTGAAACTCTTCCTTGATTGGCTTAAAGTGTTACTAACACAATGAGAAGTTAGTAATGGGAGGTATGCTGGCAGCAAAACTATATTTGGTTCACTCATATTATCTTTTTATATAGTCAATATTTACTGATTTGGGTCAAAATGGGAGGATCAGATGCTTACAAATCAAGTTAATGTTCTGACAATTATTTGGGCTACTTTAAAATACAAAAAGAAGCACAGGAAAGAACAAATGGTCATGGTGAATAACTTATGGACAAACCTGATTACTGTGGCTATTGGAAGTCTGAAAAAGATGCGCTGGTGTAAATAAATTAATGTCCTATGATTTTACGCTTGTTCCTTGGAAGAAAAGTTATGACTAACCTAGAGAGCATATTAAAAAGCAGAGACATTACTTTACCAACAAAGGTCAGTCTAGTCAAAGCTATGGTTTTTCCAGAAGTCATGTATGGATGTGAGAATTGGACTATAAAGAAAGCTGAGCACTGAAGAATTGATGCTTTCGAACTGTGGTGTTGGAGAAGACTCTTGAGAGTCCCTTGGACTGCAAGGAGATCCAACCAGTCAATCCTAAAGTAAATCAGTCCTGAATATTCATTGGAAGGACTGATGCTGAAGCTGAAACTCCAATACTTTGGTCACCTGATGCGAAGAACTGACTCATTGGAAAAGACCCTGATGCTGGGAAAGATTGAAGGAGGAGAAGGGGACGACAGAGGACGAGATGGTTGAATGGCATCACCGACTCAATGGACATGAGTTTGAGTAAACTCTGGGAGTTGGCGATGGACAGGGAAGCCTGGTGTGCTGCAGTCCATGGGGTCGCAGAGTTGGACACGACTGAGCGACTGAACTGAACTGAACTGATGATTTTAAAGATTGTATAGATTGTTGTTGTTCAGTTGCTAAGTTGTGTCCAACTCTTTGTGACCCAAGGGACTGTAGCACACCAGGCTTCTCTGTCTTTCACTATCTTCTGGAGTTTGATCAAATTCATGTTCATTTAGTTGGTGATGCCATCTCATCCTCTGTCACCCCCTTCTCCTCCTGACAGTGTTTCCCAGTGTCAAGGTTTGTTCCAATAAACCTTGGCTCTTTGCATTATGTGGCCAAAGTATTGAACTTCAGCTTCAGCATCAGTCCTTCCAATGAATATTTAGGGTTGATTTATTTTGGATTTATTAGCAGGTAGCATGTTCATGAAGTGATTGCAGATTATTAGCACAATAATAAAGCAATATCCAGGCTTCACTGGTAGCTTGGTTGGTAAAGAATCCTCCTGCAATGCAGGAGACCCTGGTTCAATTCCCGGGTTGGGAAGATCCCCTGGAGAAGGGATAGGCTACCCATTCCAGTATTATTGCCTGGAGAATTCCCATGGACAGAGAAGCCTGGCAGGCTAAAGTCCATGGGATTGCAAAGAGCTGGACATGACTGAGCAACTAAGCATAGCACATATCCATTGCTTCATAGTTTGTAAACTAAGGACAAAAGATGAATTATAGCTGGTGAGATTCAGTATTAAGATGGTACCTTCATTTACAAACAAAAGTTTTGCTGATTTCACTATTTCCAGCAGAACTGAAAAGTCTGTGGGTGGTCAGCATTTCAACAATCCTCAATATTATAGTTGCTTAGAATTTTTCCTTTCTTTTATTTTTTCAGTTATTGGCTGCTGCCTAGAATCAATTCCTATTGGCATTGGCAAATCAAACTTCTAACATGTCCATCTTTCAAGACTTGGCATAAAAACCCCAATTCTGACTTGGCACAGAGTGACTTTATCAGATCCTATTCTTTGTTGGGTATACAGGAAGAAAAGCAGAGACATACACAGGGGACCAGAGGCAGGCTGGGATTAGGCAGGAGAAGGCTGTCCCTTACAGATCATGTGCACGGTGCCAGAGGAAACATCATAATCATCTAAAGGGAAATATGTGAATAAACAAAAGGGGATAAATATTATATACCTCAATTCTTCCCACACCAATCCATACAGGAGGCTGCCACACTTTAACTCTTTTTGTGTGTGTGAGAGCTAGGATTCACTGTCTTAGGGCATCAGACTGATTACAGGACTTCAAAATGCAAGGTAAGGGTTTTAGTGGGAAGAATGGGTATTTAGAAGAAAGGTTATAATGCATGGAGGGCAGCAGCTGTAGAGAATAAGGCAGTAAAGGTGAAAAGGAGCTCATGGAGTCCACCATGTGAAGGAGTTAAGACAAAGTCCTTCTGGGCCCAGCCTGCCACTGGTGTCTAAGGGTCAGGAATAGGGTAAAACTAACCAGCCCTTTTTAGCTCAGTAGGGTGGAATGTAGTTTTATTGCACAGAGCGCACTTTATCCAGCCAATAGCTGACCACCAGCATCTATTGAGCACTGTCACAATGCAAAAAGCTTTATTCCTTTTTTCTTCACTCAGAGAAACCCCAGTGGAGAATGAGTGATGATATAACTGGCCACAGAGATAAGACAGGTTTAGTAGCCATGTTCCATTTTGCCCAGAAAATTGTGCAGGTGTATGTGAGTAACCCACTTGTAGTCCATTAAATTACAGAGAAAATTGGCCTGGTGTACAGGATAATAGATATAATGAAGAATGCATTATTTTTTCCTTTTTTTAACCTTCACTCTTTTGTTTTCTACTAGGATGTTACTGTAGGAAGGTATGGGGCTTAAGGCTTAGAGTTCTGGCTATCACTGTGTCCATGAATCAACCACTGGTGGTGCTGATCCACTGAGTAGGAAAGAGTGATAAGATAGAAAAAAATCTAGATCACTGTAAGATCAACCATCCTGTGTTAGGGACTCAGTCGTGTCCAACTCTTTGTGACCCCGTGGACAGAAGAGACTGATGGGGTCTAATCTAGAATACTGGCGTAGGTTGCCATTTCCTTCTCCAGGGGATCTTCCAAACTCAGGGACTAAACCCGGGTCTCCCGCATTGCAGGCAGATTCTTTATCGACTGAGCCCCCAGGGAAGTACCACCAGGCCTCTTGCTACTTACAATAGTCGTGTCACTGTTTAAGCTACTAGTTGTTGATAGATTAGTAAATGCCACTGTGTGTGCTCAGTTGTGTCCGACCCTGTGCGACCCATGGCCTGTAGCCCACTAGGTTCCTCTGTCCATGGAATTTTCCAGGCAAGAATACTGGAGTGGCTTGCCATTTCCTACTCCAATATATGCCAGACATTAGGCTAAATATTATCCTGATTAGTCCTAATAATAATCACTACCCAAGAGAGTACCAGATACATGAGGTCTTCAATAAACTTAAGTTCATGGTTAAAACACACACACACACACACACACACACACACACACACGGATAAATGACATAATTCTTATTAATTCCATTTAACAGAGGAGGAAATTAAGTTTCAAAAAAGTTAAGCAAACTGTCCAACTACATAGATAGTAGGTGGAAAGGCTAGGATTTAGGGCCATGTCTTCTGATTCCTCAAACTGTCTGGCCCACAGTGTTGCTTCCAAGGTATCCAGTGAATGACCGATTTTAACATCTAAAAGCAGTCTGTGCACCTGTCTTGCTATGGGCTGAGCTTCCTGGGTTGTACTGAATGTATAATTTCTGATGTTCTGAGCACTCAGGTACCTGTTTGCGTTTGACTGAATATTGACCACTACCATTTTCTTGATGTGCTCTTCTGTCTTTCATCTAGATGGAGGTGATTTCTTGAATGACATGGTCTCGAAGACAGATCTTAAATGGGAAGTCCCCACTGCCCTAATGATGGATATTGTGTGGTATGGATACTAGAGTCCACTGAGTATGGCTTTTTCATATTTATCATCAAATGACAATTAACCTCCATTACTTATTAGTGGTTAATTATTAATTTTAGTAAAAATTAAACACTATTCCTGGTGCCAAAACCCACTACTATTGGTATAAAAAACACCAATAACTAAAGATTATTAGCTATTTAATGTGCAATATGTTAAATATTATTGATGACAAATGTTCCCTGGAACAATTATATTGTTTTTTATTTCTCTATGGTAAAAATTGCTTCCTTATGGTAAAGTATGTTTTATAAAATTGTTATTTTAATCTAGGGAAAAAACTGTCATAATTATCAAACAGTAATTGATTAGTCACCTTTTCATTGAGTGTATGCTGTGTGCGCCGTTGCCCTGAATTTACTTACTAGATTGCTGCTAGATCTGGTTGACCTAAAGCCCTTTAGGCAGGTTTTTATCTACCTAAAGTCTGACTGAAGGTGTCTTTGATTCAGAATTGCTGAGAATGGGGACTTTGACAACAATTTCCAACTCCATGAAGTTAAGAGGTGGCCTGACCCATTTATTCATCATGGGCTGGAGAATTATTCTCTTGTAACTGACTTGAATTTATGTAATGACACTGACTGAGCAATAAACAATGCCTTTATTCTAAATTAAACAAGTGTTTATTAAAAACTTTCTATATATCAGACACTATGCCAGATCCTGATTGTATAAGGACAAATTGTGGAGCTTAATCTTGGAGAGAGAGGTCTTATATTTAGCAGCAATTTTTAAAGTAATTTTTGAAATTAAATATAAAGTACCTATTAAAAAATGTGAAACTCACATGTGTAGCTTGATTTTTACAAAGCAAACCTACTCATATAACCAACACTGAGAGCACAAAATGGATCATTACCAACACGGGACTTATCTCTCATGTTTCCTTCAAGGGTGAACTCTATTCTGACTTTTCACACCCTAGGTTGATTTCATTTCATTTTAAACTTTTTATAAGAGAAATCATACAGTATGTGTTTCTGACTTTTTTTTAACATTTTGCTTTTAAGATTTATCACATTCTTGCATGTAATTATAATTCAGTCATTCTTACTGCTATATAGTATTTCATTAAATGAATATAGCACAGTTTATTTATACATTTTACTATACCCAGAAATTTGGGTTGTTTAAAGTTTGAGGTTATTATCATTGTAAGGCTGTGAACATTTTTGTCTTTTGATGAATATCCTATATGTATATTGCATATACATCTAAAAGTAGATTTGCTGCTGCTGCTAAGTCGCTTCAGTCATGTCTGATTCTGTGCAACCCCATAGACGGCAGCCCACCAGGCTCCCCCATCCCTGGGATTCTCCAGGCAAGAACACTGGAGTGGGTTGCCATTTCCTTCTCCAATGCATGAAAGTGAGAAGTGAAAGTGAAGTTGCTCAGTCGTGTCCAACTCTTAGCGACCCCATGGACTGCAGCCCACAAGGCTTCTCCGTCCATGGGATTTTCCAGGCAAGAGTACTGGAGTGGGGTGCCATTGCCTTCTCTGAAAAGTAGATTTACTAAATCATAAAGTTCACACATTTAGCTTTAGTAAATTTTCCCTGGTGGCTCAGACGGTAAAGCGTCTGCCTGCAATGCAGGAGACCTGGATTCAATTCCTGGGCCGGGAAGATCCCCTGGAGAAGGAAATGACAATCCACTCCAGCACCCCTGCCTGGAAAATCCCATGGACAGAGGAGCCTCATAGGCTACAGTCCATGGGGTCGCAAAGAGTCGGACACAACTGAGCGACTTTACTTCACTTCAAAATTTCCCAAAAACTTCTCCAAAATGATTGTATCAATTTATAATCCCACCAATGGTTTATAGGGAGTTTCACTAACTTCACATCCTCAATTCTTGCTATTATTGATCATTTCCATTTTAGACATACTGGTATACAGTTGCAGAGACATATACTGAAGTTTTAATTTGCATTTTTGAGGTGATTGACGAGGTTGAGCACTTTCTAGTATTGTTAATGGGTCATTTGGTTAGACCCTTTTATAATACCTGTTCAAGTCTTCTGCCCATGCTTTTTTCTCTGCATTCTTCTCTGGTCTTATTCCTACTGAATTTTAGGAGTTCCTTATATTTTGAGGATATAAGTTTTCCATCAAATATATACTTTAGATACATCTTCAACTTGATAACTTGCCTTTTCACTCTCTTAATGACATCTTGTAATGATAAATTACTAAGAAATTCTTAGTTTTATGATAGTCTAATTTTTTTAAACTTCCTTTCCAGTTAGCACTCTTTGAGTTTTATTTAATAAATATATGTCTGTGAAAATCGCTCAGTCATGCCCGACTCTTTGCAACCCCATGGACTATACAGTCCATGGAATTCTCCAGGCCAGAATACTGGAGTGGGTAGCCTTTCCCATCTCCAGGAGATCTTCCCAACTCAGGGATCGAACCCAAGTCTCCCACATTGCAGGTGGATTGTTTACCAGCTGAGCCACAAGGGAAGCCCTATCCCCAAAATAATGAAGATATTTTATTTCTCTTCTAAAATTTTTATTTTTTAAATATTTTATATTCATATCTGGAATAGATTTTGAATATAGTTTCAGATCAAGTTTCATTTACTTGATATGGATATCCAATCAGCCAAGTACCATTTATTAAAAACACCATTCCTTCTCCTCTGCTCTGGAGCGTCACCTTTGGCATAAAACTAGATGCCCAGATTTGTAGATGTGTTCGTATACTCTATTTGTCTATTCATCTAACCTTAGATGAGACATAACTGTCTTAATCACTATAATTTATCTAGTGTTATAAAGTATAGGTGTTCAGGCTTTGTCATTCTTCACGATTTCCTCAGCAAATCTTGGCATATTATACAGCAGAGATTTCTTTGTAACGCTCTGATAACATGGTGGTTGTTTTTCAGTCACTCAGTCATGTCCAATTCTTTGTGACCCCATGGACTGCAGCATGCCAGGCTTCCCTGTCCTTCACCATCTCCTGGAGTTGCTCAAACTCATGTCCCTTGAGTCGGTGATGCCATCCAACCATCTCATCCTCTGTCATCCCCTTCTCCTCTCACCGTCAATCTTTCCAGCATCAGGGTCTTTTCAAATGAGTCAGTTCTTTGCATCAGGTGGCCAAAGTATTGGAACTTCAGCTTCAGTACCAGACCTTCCAATGAATATTCAGGTTTGGAATATTCATTAGAATATTTTCTGAATTGGAAATTTAGGATTGACTGGCTTGATCTTGCAGTTCAAGGGACACTCAAGAGTCTTCTCCAACACCACACTTCAAAAGCATCAGTTCTTTGGCACTCAGCTTTCTCTATGGCCCAACTCTCACATCCATACATGACTACTAGAAAAACCACAACTTTGACTAGATGGACATTTGTCAGCAAAGTAATGTCTCTGCTTTTTAATATGCTGTCTAGGTTGGTCATAGCTTTTCTTCCAAGGAGCAAGCATCTTTCAATTTCATGGCTACAGTCACCATCTGCAGTGATTTTGGAGACCAAGAAAATAAAGTCTTTGTTACTACTTCCATTTTTTCCCTATTTATTTGCCATGAAGTGATGGGACTGGATGCTATGATCTTCATTTTCTGAATGTTGAGTTTTAAGCCAGCTTTTTCACTCTCCTCTTTCACTTTCATCAAGAGGCTCTTTAGTTCTTTTTCACTTTCTGCCATAAGGGTAGTGTCATCTACATATCTGAGGTTATTGATATTTCTCCTGGCAATCTTGATTCCAGCTTGTGCTTCATCCAGGCCAGCATTTCACATGATGTACTCTGCATACAAGTTAAATAATTAGGGTAACTCTGTACAGCCTTGATGCACTCCTCTCCCAATTTTGAACCAGTCCATTCTTCCATGTCTGGTTCTAACTGTTGCTTCTTGACCTGCATACAGATTTCTCAGGAGGCAGGTAAGGTTGTCAGCTATTAAGAATTTTCCACAGTTTGTTGTGATCCACACAGTCAAAGGCTTGAGCGTACTCAATGAAGCAGAAGTAGATGTTTTTCTGGAATTCCCTTGCTTTTTCTATGATCCATCGAATGTTGGAAATTTGATCTCTGGTTCCTCTGCCTTTTCTAAATCCAGCTTGAACATCTGGAAGTTCTCAGTTCACGTACTGTTGAAGCCTAGCTTGGAGAATTTTGAGCATTACTTTGCTATCATGTGAAATGAGTGCAATTGTGTGGTAGTTTGAACATCTTTGGCACTGCCTTTCTTTGGGATTAGAATGAAAACACCTTTTCCAGTCCTGTGGCCATTGATGAGTTTTCCACATTTCCTGGCATATTGAGAGCAGCACTTTCACAGCATCATCTTTTAGGATTTGAAATAGCTCAACTGGAATTCCATCATCTCCACTGGCTTTGTTCATAGCGATGCTTCTGAAGGCCTACTTGACTTTGCACTCCAAGATATCTGGTTCTTGGTGAGTGATCACACCATCGTGGTTATCTGGGTCATTGAGATCATTTTTGTATAGTTCTTCTGTATTCTTGCCACCTCTTCTTAATATCTTCTGCTTCTGTCAGGTCCATACCATTTCCGTTCTTATTGTGCCCATCTTTACATGAAATGTTCCCTTGGTATCTCTAATTTTCTTGAGGAGATCTCTAGTCTTTCCCATTCTTTTGTTTTCCTCTATTTCTTTGCATTGAGCACTTAAGAAGGCTTTCTTATCTTTCCTTGCTATTCTTTGGAAGTCTGCATTCAGATAGCAGGGTAGAGGGACAAATTAAATATCTTAGGTAACATGAAGGTGACACAAAGTCATACCTGAGACAAAACTTGAAGTCTTGGTAGTATTTTGATAGGTAGTGGATATTCTTTTAAGTATAAATGCATGATTGTCAATTTGAAGCAACTCAGGATTCAGAGAGATCTTCCATTCATTTTCAAATAACATTCCCTATAACAGGCTTCTCTGATAGTTCAGCTGGTGAAGAATCTACCTGCAATGCAGGAGACCCCAGTTCAACTCCTGGGTTGGGAAGATCCACTGAGGGATAGGCTACCCATACCAGTGTTCTTGGGCTTCCCTTGTGGTTCAGCTGGTAAAGAATCTGACTGCAATGACGGAGACCTGGGTTCAATTCCTGGATTGGGAAGATCCGGAGAAGGGAAAAGGCTACCCACTCCAGTATCCTGGCCTGGAGAATTCCAGGAGAATTTCATGGAGAATTCCATGTATAGTCTACAGTGTCGCCAAGAGTCGGACACAACTGAGCAACTTTCACTTTCAACAGGCTTTACCCTGTGGTCTCCTCTGATATACTCAAACTAAAAACTAGAATCCAACTGATTATTACAAATATGCTAAATGATACATCCTGCAAATGTTGAAGACAAAATCTTTCTTCTAACTTTCCCATTCCTCCTTGGAAGGGGATAGCCATCGAACATTTAGATTCACTAACTTTCTGGGATATTCCAGAAAAATGTGGGTGAAACAACAGTTGCCTAGTGACTAAGAAAACACGTTTTATCCAATCCTACATTTTTCTCAGTTTGCTTAGAATTAAAGGAGGTGATTACCGTGTGTGAAAAGTGAAGATTCTAGATAGTGATTGTTTGTTCGTACACATACAAAGAGTGTAATAAATGTATGTAAGATCCAAAAGCACCAAATCTGAGATTTCAGATTGTTTGTAGATAGAATGATAAATCAGGAGAGGCATGATAAAGCCAAAAATGAAAAAAAAAAAAAAAAACCTCTGTGGGAAATACACAGTAAGTATTACCCCATTACCAGGACCTACCTTATTATATTAACCAATTTTCTCATATAGGTTCTGTGTGGAAAGAGTCATTAGATTTTGATTTGAGCTCTGAGCACAGAATCAACTGTCCTTTCAGATTATATGTCCAGACTCTGATTTTCATCATAGCTGTTGTCTCAGATAGGTTCTAGAAGTTGATGAGATGATCAGTATACAATCTACATTCAAAAGACATATCTCAATTATCTACAACTCTGGGACTGAAGGACCACTCAAATATACACCAAATCCTGTACAATTTAGATACCCTCAGAAAGTCTATTAGGAGTTTTGGAGAGGACAGTTCAAATGTATGAATAAATTTTAAAGCTGAAGTTGTTTGTAATATAACACTATTTACAAAATGTATTCAACTCAGTAAATAAAGTTTTAATTTTCTTTACTAACTTAAGCATAGGCTTCCCAGGTGGTTCAGAGGTAAAGAACCCACCTGCCAATGCAGGAGATGTGGGTTTGATCCCTGGGTCAGGAGATCCCCTGGAGAATGAAATGACAACCCACTGCGGTATTCTTGCCTGGAGAATCCCATAGGCAGAGGAGCCTGGAGGGCTACAGTCCATGCGGTCACATAGAATTGGACACGACTGCATGACTAAACAACCTAATCATAAATTATATGATTCATTTATCTCAAGTTATTCCACTTTAAGTCACTGGGGAAAGTGACTTAATATGCTATATAATTAAAAATTGGAGCAAAGTTGTTATACAGTCATATCATATGTAAGAATATGAAAATTTTCCATGTTATTTACTTACAAGAAGCCTCTTCAACTGGATAAATCACATAATTTAGATAACAGGTGTGTCCACCTACAATAGTAACATGTAGAACCAGAATTGACATTTTTAATATTAATATTTCTATGGTAAAAATATTAGTAAACATGTATAAAATAGGTTCAAAGCCTAGAAAAGATGTACATAAATAAGGAAAAGGTTGTCAGAGTTACTTTCTACATTGTGAAAATCCTGTACTTCAATGCTTTACTATAATATTACAGAAATGTCTTTTAAAAAATTGAATGGTGTATGAAGCAGTAATGATATCACATTTATACTGTTCAATTAGAGGTTTAACTTTCCACTTACAGATATATTTTAAAAGTAAAAGCATGCACACACACACACAAATTTACTGTACTCTTAGAATTATTAAATAAATAGTTTTACAGGTTTCCATACGCTGAATAAGCTTTCAAAATGTACACAAAATTTCTAGAGATAAAAAACTTACTTATATGGACCTTAATTGCATAAAGCAGAAGTTTAAGGCCTGGGATTTTGAATACTCTTTTGTAAATGGACTCACTTCATAGATATAATCCTAGCTAGCTATGGTATTAGGCATAGAAGTATTTAGAAACAAAGATAGCATAGTCTTTACCTTCAAAAACTCTCAAGTCAGTAAGCAAGAAAGATAAGTAGAGACAAATCACTAGGCCAAGTGGCAAGTGATTTAATGGAATATAAACCAAGTTTTGCAACAACAAAGATAGAGCTACTAATTAAACTTGGAGAGGGAACACTTCACTGAAATGTCATTTGAGCTATAGTCTCAAGAGTGAGTAATGTTTGCAAAATAAAAAAAAGGAGTGATAATTCTTGGTTCATAATGGAGGCTTGAGGATATAAGTTTTCTGCACTCACCTCCTGATGTTTTGTCAGAATGACAGTAAAATTATTTTTTAAAATCACTAGACCAGAAATTTTTACATATTTCTGAATGATGGAAAGTTGCTCCACTTATATGTCAGAGCAACATAGAATAAAGTAAACAACATTAGGGCCCATGCTTGGCAAATTACCTCTCCATAAGTAGCTTCTGCCCTGGACTGACCTAGAAAATTCCACATCTTATGTTGGCAAGCATGATGCAAAAAACTGGTTCTCAAGTGTCAATGATGGTGGTTAATCAGAGACGTTTGTTTAGAGAAGAGCAAGTTTGGCTGTTCTTCCTCTTCTGCTGACAGATAAGTTGACTGCTATATTATTCGTATTGGGAAACGGAAGCAGGAATCTCTTTGGATAAGAGGCTGATGAGAGAGATAGAGGTAGATGGAGAAGGAAGTGGCAACCCGCTCCATTCTTTGCTAGAGAATCCCATGGACAGAGGAGGAGGGCAGGCTATAGTCCATGAGGTCACAAGAGTCGGACACGACAGTGACTAAAGAGAGAGAGAGGTAGAATAGAGCCTAAGACAACTTTAGACTTCTACAGTGTACCCAGAGGAATAAAAGGAAAGATATATCCAATTCAGAGTGGGAACCTCTTAGGTAAGGCTTCCGTGGTGGCTCAGCAGTCAAGAATCTCCCTGCAATGTAGGAGATGTGAGTTCAATCCCTGAGTCGGGAAGATCCCCTGGAGGAGGAAATGGCAACACACTCCAGTATTCTTGCCTAAAAACTCCCATGGACAGAGGAGCCTGGAGGGCTACTATCCAAAGGATTACAGAGTCAGACACGACTGAAGCAACTTAGCACGCATACACATTCTCTGAGAACTTGCATGGCTTTCTGTCTGCCAGGGAAGGCCAGTTTTAAATCTTGCATATTCAGGCAGCACAATTCTCACGTTGGGGACCAAAGCATGGCTGCTGCTGCTGCTGCTGCTGCTAAGTCGCTTCAGTCGTGTCCGACTCTGTGCGACCCCATTGACAGCAGCCCACCAGGCTCCCCCGTCCCTGGGATTCTCCAGGCAAGAACACTGGAGTGCGTTGCCATTTCCTTCTCCAATGCATGAAAGGGAAAAGGGAAAGTGAAATCACTCAGTCGTGTCCGACTCTTAGAGACCCCATGGACTGTAGCCTACTAGCCTCCTCCATCCATGGGATTTTCCAGGCAAGAGTACTGGAGTGGGTCACCAGTGCCTTCTCCAAAAAAAAAAAAACCAAAAATTTCTAGCCAGTTCTTCCTTGACAGGCATTTCTCAACAACCTGCAGTTAAGCAAGGTCACAAGACTAGGTCTAGGCAATAAGTTGTGGGGGGAAGTGACATGAATTCCAGGCTAAAACACAGAAGACCAGAGTCAAGACCATCAGCTAACTCTTCTGACACATTAACTAAGGAGGCAATGTATTCAGGGTGGTCCACTACATTGCATGTATCGGGAGAGGGGGTAGTGGGAGACAGAGAGAAGAGCCCTCAGCATGAGTAAACAGGTTCTCAGAACTGTCACCTGGTTAGATAGCAGACTTCACATGAATAAGAAATCACCTTCCACAATGCTAAGAAATTTAGATTTGGGAGCTTTCCTAAGACTGTAGCACAATCTAGCCCCTTAATATATGATACCCTGTTGTATAAAATGAGCTGTATGACTGATTTTAATAAATAAGTTTCATTAAGGACTGGGTGAAGGCTATCAAGTCCATTTCCAGTTATGTGAAGTTTATTTAGACAAACTATGCCACCATTAAAATATTAGTAAATTGAATCTATTAAGATTCTAAAACATAAATTCAAAAACTGGATTTTAGAAAGTTTTAAATATACATTTAATTTTCTTCAATGTATCATCAAAGCATTTAATGATATTTTATGCCAACATAACAGAGGAGTAAATGATCAGTATTTTGAACTTTCTAAGTCATCTCTTATGTGGGAAATATTTTCTGCATAGAGAATAGAATGCACAATAAGGATGATATTTGTCACATTGAATAGCATTTTAGGTCTTTAATTTCCCAAGTTTGGACTCGGACTTGTTTGGTATCAGTGGGAAAGTGAAAGCAGAACATAAGCCTGCAACTTTGCGCACAAGCTTTCCAAATCCTGCCACCTCACCTCAGTGCGTGGGAATATGCTCCACATTTCTCCCCAGGCACGCTCGAGGGCTCAAAGGGTTAGCTTAATGGCAAGGTGAGAGTCAAAGCGCAGGGTGAGGGAGGTGATCCCTAGCCATCAGCTATTTTACTATCCATCTCAGGTGGCTCAGTGGTAAAGCATCCACTTGCCAATGCACAAGACACAAGAGATGAGGGTTCGATCCCTGGAGCCAGAAGATCCCCTGGAGGAGGAAATGGCAACGCACTCCAGTATTCTTGCCTGGGAAATCTCATGGACAGAGGAGCATAATGGGCTACAGTCCATGGGGTTGCAAGGAGTCGGACACTACTGAGCGACTGAGAGCCTGCGCAGACACACACACACACACACACACACACACACACACACACCCACATTTCTTTAAGGGGCTTAACTGTCACTATGTTCAAAGGTTTAAGCACTTATGAAAGCCTTGGGCAGTAAAAAGTAGCCAAATTTCCACTATAATATTATAACAGGGCTTGTGAAATACTAAGCTGTACTCACATGTATTTCTGAGTCTAGTGGGACATAATTTCCAGTGTGGCAAATTTTCTAGTGTGACTGTTCTAAGCCTTACAGACTTATGACATATATGAGTTTTGATGTTTAGAAATGGTCTTTTCCTCACCCATCACAGTAATGGCCTTATATTTTTATTTCTTCCCATTTTAATGAAAGCAGGTAGAATATATGTTGCATTTCTGAAAGATTTAACACTGCTTAAGAAAACTGATGAATAATGAAAGTCTATTATCTTCACAATAAATTATATGTTCTAAGATCCTGTGAAAGTTTATATATTGTGTAACTTCCTTTTTTTGTTCTAAAAGTTATGCATTCTGAATTTTCATTAAAATATAAGAATGTCTTTATGAATTGACTGAATAAAATATACCTATCTAAATATCTGCATTTGTGTTCATGGAGTTTTATTGTTTAAATACAAATTATTATATACTTAAAGCTTATAAACAATAAGCATTATGGGCAATAGGCATTATTATATAATTAAAGCTTTTAAACAATTAATATAGATGATGATATCTATATTTCCCTGATAAATACGAGGAAAATAGGTATTTCTGGAATTAATTGTAGCTCATCTTAAAACAAAGGTGAAATATAACACCACTTAAGGAAATGGCACCCCACTCCAGTACTCTTGCCCGGAAAATCCCATGGATAGAGGAGCCTGGTAGGCTGCAGTCCATGAGGTTGCTAAGAGTCGGATGCGACTGAGCGACTTCACTTTCACTTTTCACTTTCATGCATTGGAGAAGGAAATGGCAAACCACTCCAGTATTCTTGCCTGGAGAATCCCAGGGACGGGGGAGCCTGGTGGGCTGCCATCTATGGGGTCGCACAGAGTCGGACATGACTGAAGCGACTTAGCAGCAGCAGCAGCAGGAAAATTTAACTTTCTCCAATAATTGGTATAATCTGCATAAATAAAGAAAACACTGTGATGTTATAAAATTTTGTCTGATAGTCTATTAAATATGTATGGTTTATAGTCACAGAAATGTTTGTAAGATGAAACAAGAAAACAAAAGCATGTAAGAAATAATTATGTCATTATAAGAAGCTATGCTGCTACTGCTGCTAAGTCTCTTCAGCCGTGCCTTCTCCAATAAGAAATTATAGCTCTCAGTTATAAGACAAATAAATTCTGGGATCTAATACACAAAAAGACCCCAATTCTGGGAATGATTGAAGGCAGGAGAAGAAGGAGACAACAGAGGGTGAGATGGTTGGATGGCATCACCGGCTCAATGGACATGAGTTTGGGTAAACTCCAGGAGTTTTTTATGGACAGGGATGCCTGGCATGCTGCAGCCTATGGGGCTGCAAAGAGTCAGACACAACTGAGCAACTGAACTGAAACTGATGGTGATTATAGTTAATAATATTGTATTATATACCTGAAATTTGCTAAGAATGAAGCTTAAGTATTTTTACCACACATACATACACAAATAGTAACTATGTGAGGTGATGAATGTGTTAGCTAGCTTATGGTAATTATTTCACAGTGTATGCATATATTAAATCATCACATTGTACACCTTAAAAAAAAATCCCATTGTATAATTTAAATATATATGCTATTTATTTATCAGTAATACCTCCACAAAGCTGAAAAACTATAATAAAAGAAGCTATACATAATAAATATTCATGAAGGTTCATGTGTGTTTTGAAAAAGTAAATCCACCATATTAAGGAAAATATCAGTTATCTACCCTGATTTGATAATTACTAGAATAAAAATAAAAACATAGTAACCTTTGTCTAACTTTAACCAACATTGCCTTCATTCTAATATACTTTTGTAAGACTATATTAAACAAAAACAAAACTAGTAATCCTAAATATCAGCATTTTATTTAGGTAACTGCAAGTCTAAGGAATAGGAAGGTGGTTTTTTTTGCCACAGCTTTTATTTCATAAACTTTTCAAAAATGCTCACCTATATAGATCAGGCTACTTGACTGGACAGTCTCTATGCAAGCTTTGTAAAGGTGTTTACTAAAAGTAAGTATATTTGAATAAATATATACAGTGACTGTGCTTATCCAGTCAAGGATACTGAAAGCAGAACTGAAAGGAAGTGACCTGTGGCTCATAGAAACTACAGAAATTATTAGCACTTAATTAGTTCCCAAACACTAGGCAAAGTATGCTATACAAATCCTCATTTAATCCTTACCCTGATAATAAGATACTATTAATCATGTTTTTAAGCTGATATTTACAAAGCATGATACATTTTTATTAACATCTGTTATTTATTTCTCAAAATCATACTGTGGAACAGGTTCAACCACCTCATAAGGGATGGGAGAGCCATTTAGGCAGGTTTACTTATCCACAACGGCTGCTCTCCGAAAGGACATTGCTCCAACATTTCACATTGTTATTGCCCACAAAGGAAAGACAATCTGAACACCTGAAATCCTGGTGACCAAACAGGTCCTTGTACTTGCTCATCATATTTAATTTAGTGGTAATTCTATTTCTGGTTCTAAGTCCATGTGTGTGTGCTAAGTTGCTTCAGCCGTGTCCGACTCTTTGTGACCCTATGGACTGTAGCTCAACAGGTTCCTCTGTCCATGGGCTTTTCCAAGCAAGAATACTGGAGTGGTTTGCCATGCCCTCCTCCAGAGGATCTTCTTGGCCCAGGGATAGAACCCACATCTCATGTCTCCTGCATTGGCAGGCAGGTTTTTTTACCACTAGCGCCACCTGGGAAAAGTGAAAGGTGAAAGTTGCTCAGTTGTGTCCGACTCTTTGCTACCCCGTGGACTATGCAGTCCATGGAATTCACCAGACCATGGTCTGGAGTGGATAGCCTTTCCCTTCTCCGGGGATCTTCCCAACCCAGGGATCAAATCCAGGTCTTCTGCATTGCAGGTGGACTCTTTACCAGCTGAACCACAAGGGAAGCCCCAAAATACTGGAATGGGTAGCCTATTCCTTCTCCAGTGAATTTTCCCAACCCAGGAGTCGAACCAGGGCCTCCTGCATTGCAGAGGGATTCTTTACCAACTGAGCTATGAGGCAAGCCAGCTGGGAAGCCCCTTCTAATTCCTACAAGATTTAAATTTTATTTTATTTTTTGACTCTGAAGACTATATGATAATATTTAAAATATCATTAGTAAATAGGTGGAAAATACAGCCTTCATTCTCTGATTCTAATTATCTTCAGAGAAATACTAATAACGGGCTAAGCAGCCTGGGGATCAGGGGCCTGGGTTCCACCATCAGAATCCCAGTCCTCCTACTTTCTCTTTGTGATCTGGGAGTAACTCCAGTTTTCTTACTGAACTTCAGTTTTAACAGTATCTATTTCATGGGACTCCTGGAAGGAATAAAGGGACTAACCCACTCAAAGAACTTGCTTAACACAAGTGGGTTGTCAATAATTCTCTGTGAACACTGTGCAAGTAGGTGGACATAGTCATACATGTGCCCAGAGTTTGTTCTCAAAAAAAATATTAGTAGGAAAGACTGACTCACAAAACAATTTTAATGAGATAAAATTTAACTGTTTCAAAAGGAACCATGAAGAAAGTAAAAAGATAATACTGACTGGGGGAAAGTATTTCAAAGTATATATCTGACCAACGATTTGTATTTGGAATATATGAAGAACCCTCGCAATTCTATAATAAGAAGACAAACTCAAGATAAATACTCAAGATAAGTAACTCAAAAAATGAGCTAATGATATAAAAAACCATCTTACCAAGATTGCCTAATAACATTACAATCATGTTCAACAACACTAGTAATTAGGGAAATGCATATTTAAAACACAATGAAAGATCACTTCACACCCACTAGGATGATTATTCTGAAAAGACAAACAATAGCAAATGTGGAGGATACAACGAAACTGGCTAAAATCCTCCTGCCTTGTTTGTGGGAATGCAAAATGATACATCACTGTGCAAAACAGTTTGACAGTTTCTTAAAAGTTGAATACAAATTTACTGTACAAATCAACAATTCCACTCTTAGGTATCCATCCAGAGATTTTAGGTGTATATTCATAGCATCATTTTCACAATAGCCATAAAGTGAAGCCAAATGTCCATCGTCTGGTGAATTTATAAACAAAATGTGGTATATTTATAAAACGGGACACAGTAGAACAATAAAACAGAACATATTATTGATACATGCTATAGAATAAGTGAACATGCAAAAAAAATGCTAAGTGGAAGATCTTTAGTCCTGTTCAGTTCAGTCGTTCAGTCCTGTTCAGTCCTTTAGTCCTGTTTGATTGTTTGTGACCCCGTGTACCATAATGTGCCATGCTCTTCTGTCCACTATCTCCTGGAGTTTGCTCAAATTCTTGTCCATCAAGTCAGTGATGTTATCTAACCATCTCATTCTCTGCCATCCCCTTCTCCTTCTGCCCTCAGTCTTTCCCAGCATCAGGGTTTTTCCCCAATGAGTCAGCTCTTCGCATCAGGTGGCCAAAGTAATGGAGCTTCAGCTTCAGCATCAGTCCTTCCAATGAATATTCAGGGTTGATTCCCTTAAGGACTGACTGGCTTGATCTCCCTGCAGTCCAATGCACTCTCAAGAGTCTTCTCCAGCACCACTGTTCAAAAGCATCAATTCTTTGGGGCTCAGCCATCTTTATGGTTCAACTCTTACATCTGTGGATGAATACTAGAAAAACCATAGCTTTGACTATATGGACCTTTGTTGGCAAAATGATGTTTCTGCTTTTTAATATGGTGTTTAGATTTATCATAGCCTACCTTCCAAGGAGCAAGCATCTTTTAATTTCTGGTTGCAGTCACCATCCACAGTGATTTTGGAGCCCAAGAAAATAAAATTTATCACTGCTTCCACTTTTTCCCATTTATTTGCCATGAAGTGATGGGACCAGATGCCATGATCTTAGTTTTTTAAGTGTTGTTTCAGTCCAGCTTTTTCACTCTCTTTTACCCTCAAGAGACTTTTTATTTCCTCTTCACTTTCTGCATCAGAGTGGTGTCAACTGCATATCTGAGGTCGTTGATATTCCTCTAAGCAGTCTCTGACTCCAGCTTGTGATTCATCCAACCTGGCATTTCACAAGATGTACTCTGCAAAACGCTTCATATCATATGGTTTCATGTATATGAAATGCAAAGGGGTAAATGTCAAATCTACGGGGAAAGAAAGAGATCAATCTAGGCTGGGGGGTGAGGGCAGAAATTGACAGATGAGACAAAGGAACTTGTACGGTGATAGGCTCTAACCTGGGTGGTGGTAATAGCTGTACAACTCTACAATCTACTAAGATCACTGAACTATATACTTACAATGGGTGAGTATTACAGAATGTGAAAAAAAAAAAAGATCTGTGAGAAATGTGGTAAGTGCAAAGTTACATGAAGATATTATGAAAGCCCTGAGGCATATCCTCTCGCTGTTTCTGGCTTCTGCATGAGATGCTGCTTGAAGTGACTCTTCAGGAGAGGACAAAAATCAGCAGCTCAGTAGGAAGAAGGAAATCTAGGCAAGGAGGCTGTGTGAACAATGACACAAGGATAAGAAGTGGACATGCCAAGATACTAAGAGGAGACGAGGAATGGCCAAGACAATGTGCACAGCACTGCCTGTTAGGACTTTGCACCAGCTTGTTAGGCAGGAGGGATGAAGAGGAGTTATTTTTCTCTCTTTTATACTTGATTTTGAAAGTAGATATACTAACAATGGGACCAAAAAAAAAAGAGAGAAAGAGAGAGACTGCTTTGAGACAGCCCCACGTTAGAAAGTTTACTATTACCCAGCTGAGGTACTATGCTCTTTTGTAGCCATGATACTTGTAGAATTCTAACCACAAATTAGTAAAGATCCAAAGCCCTATTCTTCACGTTCATGACCATTTTCTGTGTTGCAAGAATAACCCAATCAACATGGCCTTATTTATATACTAAAGAGTGAGAAATGATTACCAATTCATTGACATTATAGGAATTTTTCTTATTTTTTCATAGGAGTTTGGAATCTCTCAAGGAATACATTCCTGATCTTCCAAATAATATTTTCTTGGTGCATTGTTGTTGTTGCTTAGTCACTAAGTCGTGTCCAACTCTTTGTGACCCCTCAAACTGTAGCCAGCCAGGCTCCTTTGTCCATGGAATTTTCCAGACAAGAATACTGGAGTGAGTTGACATTTCCTTCTCCAGGGGATCTTTAGACCCAAGTCTTCTGCATTAGCAGGCAGATTCTTTACCACAAGGCAGCCAGGGAAGCCCTTTCTTGCTGCATATATTACTTGAAATGATAATTCAAAATTACTTTGAGACAAGCAAATAAATAGAATAATTCAAAATTATTTTGAGATATGCCAACTCTCAAACAGACCTAGAGTTCATTTCCCAAGGACCTAAGCTGCCCTGCAATGTTTTTATCTTTATCATTTCACCAAAAACCTCATGAGGACTAGGAGACCACCAAGAATTTTGGAAAATATTTGTTTTTACTTTCTTTGCTGTTTGTCTAGTTCACTAGAATATATCTGTCAAAGAAATATAATCCACTCAATGCAACTGGTTTTTATTAGAAACATGTTTAAATTAGAATGTATAGGAAATATCCTGCCTGCTTTTTTTAATAAATGTAATCATGTGTAGAAAGGCATAAGTCAACTGAAAAATTTATTTCAATAGTACAATAAATAAGTCTCAGGCATCTTCTGTGTATCATTTCTCAAACCTCAGATTAGGTTCCAGTATGGTAAATTGGGTTTCCCAGGGGGTGCTAGTGGTAAAGAACCTGCCTGGCAATACAGGAGACCTGGTTTTGATCCCTGGGTCAGGAAGATCCCCTGAAGAAGGGCATGGCAACCCACTCCAGTATTCTTGCCTGGAGAATCTCATAGACAGAGGAGCCTGGCAGGCTACAGTCCATGGGGTCACAGAGTTGGGCATGACTGAGCGATTAAGCATGCATGGTAAATTAAAAAGATCTGTAAGACATAGTCAGTCTATTTCCCTACTGGACTTTGTTTATAGTAAAGAGAGTCATGGGACTGTCAGACTGACACTACACTATGGCAAAATATAATGACAGCACTTTAGACATGTATTTTAGGATATCACGAATTGTTGTTGTTACTGATTTATCAAAATTGTGTCTGACTCTTTTGTGATACCATGGACTACAGCCCCCAGGCTGCTCTGTCCATGGGATTTTCCAGGCAAGAATACAGGAGTGGGCTGCCATTTCCTTCTCCAGAGGATCTTCCTGACCCAGGGATTGAACCCAAGTCTCCTGCTTGACAGGCAGATTCTTCACCACTGAACCACCTAGGAAGCCTGTATCACAGATTACAGAAGGACTAATTTTGCGTGTAGTAGGTCAGAGAAGGCATCTAGGGACAGATGCTACTTGCGTTAGGCCTTGAGTAATTAAGTCCCTGGGAGTAGGGAATAAAAACAAACACACATGCCTGGCATGTTTGGCAGAAAAAATCAGGCTCGACAAGTAACAGAGGTACTTTTCCCTAAAACTCCTTTTGAAGACACCACTTGCTGTGGTAGACTCTGCCAGCCCCAGCCTTCCCCTTGGCACTCAGCATGCACTCAGCTTCTTGGTGCACCCACTGCACTTGAGTGTGAAGACTTCCTCTAGGCTCAGGAGCACATTAGGCCTGCAAGCACAACAGTCTGGAATGCTGAGTCTAAGCCCAGCATGCATGTGTGCTCAGTCACTCAGTCGTGTCCGACTCTTTTCAACCCCACGAACTGTAAGCCCACCAGACTCCATTGTCCATGGGATTTCCCAGGCAAAAATACTGGAGTAGATTGCCATTTCCTACTCCAGGGATCTTCCTGGCCCAGAGATCAAACCCATATCTCCTGTGTCTCAATAGCCCTCAACCCCGAGCTGCATCCCACTTGGCCTCCAGAGGTCGCTGGGGGACAGAGGTTGGGTTACCCACAGCACCTGCCATTAATTAATTCTATTGACTCCATTTTCCCATCCAACTTCCCCACTCCCCCACCAGCACTTCCTTTCATTACCACCTATGAGTTACCTGTCACTATGTAAAAACTACCCTAAAACATAGCAGCTTTAAATGACACATTTTATTTCGCTCACAATTTTGTAAATCAAGAATTTAAGCAGAACCTACTGAGTGATTCTTCTGTTTGTGCTGAGTCCAGCTAGCAGTACAGTCAATTGGAGGATTGTCTGCTTTATAAGGGTACAGGGCTGTTCCACTTTCCTAATGACTTGGCAAGAATGGCTAAAAAGCTGGACTTAGATGGGACAGGCAACCAATGGCCTCTCTGGCCTGATGGTCTCAGGACAGTCTGGCTTCTTACCTGTCATTGTAGGGGCCTGCACAGGGGGTGCTCTGAAAGCTGGCCAATGGAAACTGTCATTCTCTGCAGGCCCAGAAACCACAGCTACAACTGCAGTACTGACTTGACACAGAAAACAACTCCGACAAAGAAAACACTATACACCCCACCTAGGAATGACAGGATTAGCAAAGATGTGAGATCAGCCTTGAGAGGAACTGACTAAAAACAGAGGTTTCAGATGAAGCACTGTCATGAAGCCCCACACTTCAGGGGTCACGATTCACATAAGAGTACACATGAAAGTATGTGGGCAGGCATGGAGACAGAAACGCCAGACCTTCCTGAGGAGTCCAGCTCAGCGATCTTGCTCCTGGATAATCCCACCCAACCCTGGAGAAGGGCATGCACACCTGTTTGCTAGGACACCCACACGCACACCTGTGCTTCCCCAACCATGGACAGGCCAGACCCTGGGGTCACTTTCCCACCAGCCTATTGGGGGCTCTGAGAAACTCAATTCCCACTCGTATCTCAAATCTAAAGCTGATACTGTCAACTTATTTGGGGGAAGCCCTTTGGTGCTGCTTCTGATTGTTGTTGATGTGGGTGACTTGGGGTGCACACAAGTGGGCAGTATGCAGGCGCAGGCATTCACAGCTCATCCAGACAGAGCTTAGCTGGGCGTGGTTGTTGAGGACAGGTAATAATATTTTAACTTAATTTTTCTTCTTTTCTTTTTCTCTAATTCTTGTGTTTTACATGAACAAAGAGTGACTTCCCACAAAGGGACCTAATGGCTAGCAGAGACTGTCACGTTGTATCATTTTAGGGGTATTACATATACATAACCTGAGCAAAACCTGTCAGTAGTTTTACAATAGATTCCTGAAGACCTAGGAATTCTGTATTCTGTTTCCAACTGTTTGCTAAATAAGTGATCTTTAAGGAAATAAGCCTTATGTGACTTAGCTTCTCCCAACTGACACATTGCAATAATAATCCTCCTACAATCTACTTCACAGGATGTGGACACATTAAATGATAGCAAGAGACAAAGAAGTGATATGAAAACCAGAATAAGCTAAGATGTTGGTTAAATGTCTCAGTTCCTTAAGAGGAAAGATTGTGACTATGCCTGGCTTATTCTAAACATATCATAATTATTGAAATGAATAAAAACATTATTATTAGTTCTGCAAAAAATTAATAGTAATTTCTAAATTATACAGAAAAGATGCTTTGTTCCCACAGAACATGAACCAGCAAATAATTAGAACCAGTCAATAATAATCCTCTAGCAAGGAGTGTTACCAATTGTTCCAAACTCACCAGTTCAAGGAAATGACAACATTTGCAACTTTGAAAAATACAAAGAATCCTGGCCTAGTGCATTTCAAAGAAAAAATTTGGTTGCATTGGAAACAGAAAATAGTGAGGAGACAGAATTTTCCTACTAACCAAATGGATTATTTTTTAGCTCTTAGGAAATATTGTAACCAGCTACCCATAAAAGCCACCGGCTGAGATGTTTAAAGGTGAGCAGTTCCAGCCTTCAGCCAGGCAGTCTGGGGGAGGGGTGAGTCACTGTGCAAAAGAACAGGGAGTCATGTGGTCCAACTGTAAAATAGAAAAATTGCATGTAATTATTTTACAAGCAGAGTGCGATGATGTGAAAGGAAGAACTAATGATGGTGCTCTCAGCTTGTTAGAGGCTTTTCCTTCTGGGGAGCTCAAGGTTACAAGAAGTACTGCTCACTGGAATTTTTTTTTCTTCCTTTTCCCTGGATACATAATGTTACAGTAAACCCTGCATGGAGGGGGTTAATGCTGCAAGGATGTTTTTAAATAATTTCTGTGACCAAAGCCGGAGATACAAGCCTGGCAATAATTCTCTCTGACTTCAAGCATCCTGTATTGATTGATTAATTATTCCACCAATGAACTAACAGGTATTGACCTTATCTGGTTGAGTAGCATTTAGCCAAAAGTCAGTAATCTACATCGATCACTTAATGGAACATCAAAGCTCAGCATTCTGACAGGTTTATGTCATTCAGCAAAAATCTGTCTATGTTTTGCTGATACCTTGACCTTTTGTATCAAGCAGTCTTTACAGAAAACGAAAAGCAATGAGAAAATTAAATCTTGGAAATAATGCTTTGTTATGTAAAAGGAAGTTCTTCTTGGAGTGTTACAAAGGTTTTGCTAAGATCCCATTGAGGGGTTTCTTTGCAAATTGAAAAGCAGTTTTCTGCATGCTTGCAATTCATGATATTCTGCTGAAGCATGAAATTATCAAAACAATGAACCCTGGGCTAATTAACACTGCAGCAGAGCTTCACAGAGGTAACACTGAACAAATTGGATTCTCTAGACAGGGGTTCATATAAAGAGGACTTGGACCAGTGATTCAGAATGGGCAGGACTAGCTGCTATCTGTCTCTGGCCATCCTAAGTTCCTGAATCCTGGCTCAAATATTCAGACAAATCCACTGATCCAACCAAATACCTATCTATCTCAAAAACTGGAAGAGTTTTTCACAACACAAGGCTCAGTTGATACTACCTAAGCCCACAATATACAATGATAATTATATCCTTTGATATCAGATTTATAGATAGTGAATATGAAAAATCCAAGTAGATTCTTACTATCTTTCTCCTCCTCATTAAGAAATTGGTGATGAAACCCTTAACAAATATGGCTCAGGCAATGGTCTCCAGAGTCGTCCCCCAGAATCCTTTTTTGTGGCTCCAATACTACTGTTGTCCCATGAGGTCTGGATGCATAAGGATGCTCACTTCTTCCTTGAGAACTCTTATTTTTATATTTTATTTCTCATGCACTCAGCTTGAGAACAGTTATCGAGGATTAAGCCTTGCCTCCTAGAAAGATTCTGCCACCTTCCATCACATGAAGATGGTGGTTCTACCCAGGCAGTGCTGTATCACAGTGAAGTATTTTCTCTCTCTGCATCTCTGCTCCAGAAGGCTGCTTTTGGTTTGGAGGATGCACCTTCTGATATGCGACAGCGCTAAGTGGCGGGCCTATTCAGTGTAAAGCTCCTTCAGTGTGAAGCAGCTATTTCTGCCTGGAGTGATAGTCGCTCAGTCATGTCAGACTCTTTGCAACCCCATGGACTGTAGCCCGCCAGGCTCCTCTGTCCATGGAATTCCCCAAGCAAGAATACTGGAGTGGGTATTCCAGATTTCTGCTTCTCCAGATTTCTGCTTGAAACCATACTTAAAATGCTTCTGACAACTACCAAGCACCATTTCAATTCATCACGTGCAGTGCACATGTCTTATCTCTCCATTTGAAGATAAGTCATGGGCTGTGTCTCACATACATTTGATAAGCTTTTACATTCCAGGTCACTCTAAAATCTGGGTCTATGGCTATGACTTGATTATTAATTAAAACTAAAATTTCTCTTTACTGATAATGCTTTCCAGTAAATATTGAATATTTTCCACAACTCACCTAATAATCACTGTCTAGAATAAAAACAGCAAACAGATTTTAGCCCAGATTTTAATCCTCTTTGCTTATTAATTATTTCTGCAGTTGATATGGTTCAATCACTAAGTCTTGTCTGACTGACTCTTTGTGACCCCATGGACTGCAGCACACCAGGCTTCCCTATTCTTCACTGTCTCCCAGAGTTTGCTCAAATTCATGTCCATTGAGTCAGTGATACTATCTAATGATTTCATCTTCTGCCACCCTTTTGGCTTCAATCTTTCCCAGCATCAGTGTCTTTTCCAAAGAGTAGGCTCATCCCATCAGGTAGCCAAAGTATTGGAGCTTCAGCTTCAGCAATAGTCCTTCCAATGAAAATTCAGGGATGGTTTCCTTTAGGATTGACTGGTTTGATATCCTTGCAGTATAAGGGACTCTCAAGAGTCTTATACAGCACCACATTTCTTAGGCATCAATTCTTTGGCACTCAGCTTTCTTTACAGTCCAACTCTCACATCTATACATGACTACTGAAAAACCATAGCTTTGACTATACAGTCCTTTACTGGCAAAGTGACATCTCTGCTTTTGAATACGCTGTCTAGGTTTGTCATAGCTATTCTTACAAGGAGCAAGCAAGCGTCTTTTAACTTCATGGCTGCAGTCAACATCTGCAATGATTTTTGGAGCCCAAGAAAAGAAAATCTGTCACAGTTTCCACTTTTTCCCCATCTATTTGCCATGAAGCTATGGGACCAGATGCCATTATCTTAGTTTTGTGAGTTGTTGAGTTTCAAGCCAGCTTTTTCACTCTCCTCTTTCACCTTCATCAAGAGGCTCTCTAGTTCCTCTTCCCTCTTTGCTATTAGAAGGTATCATCTACATATCTGAGGTAGTTGATATTTCTACCAGAAATCTTGATTCCAGCTTGTGGGTCATCCAGCCTGGCATTTTGCATGATGTACTCTGCATAGAAGTTAAGTAAGCAGGGTGACAATATACAACCTTGTCGTACTTCTTCCCCAGTTTTGAACCAGTCAGTTGTTCCATGTAAGGTTTTAACTGTTGCTTCTTGACCAGCATACAGGTTTCTCAGGAGGCAGGTAAGGTGGTCTGGTACTTCCATCTCTTTAGGAATTTTCCTGTTCGTTGTGATCCACACAGTCAAAGGTTTCAGCATAGACAATGGAGCAGAAGTAGATGTTTTTCTGGAATTCCCTTGATTTCTCAATTATTTCTGTGGCACTCGTTAAGTCACATGCCACCTGCAAAATATGAGTATTGACCTAGGAGAAACTTAAAGTCCATTATATCACTTACATTCTACTATACTTTACTGAGTATTGAAAAGCTATTTCAGAATATGCTAATAGGAAAACTCACACACACACAAAAATAATATGCTGAAGCAGTTTTTCCTCTAAGCTAATATGAAACCAGAAAATACATGAAATAGGAAAAATGCATTAAACTTCAATAACTACATGGGGTGATTGATTAGTAGATAAAGTGAAAATCACTCCGTTGTGTCTGATTTTTTTGTAACCCCATGGACTACACAGTCCATGGAATTCTTCTAGGCCAGAATACTGGAGTGGGCAGCTGTTCCCTTCTCTAGGGGACCTTCCCAACTCAGGAATCAAACCAAGGTCTTCCACATTGCAGGCAGATTCTTTACCAGCTGGGTCACCAGTAGATAAAGTTCAATGCTTTTGAACTGCAAATTGGTTTCATTAAGAATCTGACATAACAGGTACAGCTCATGTGGTGTCACAATCACACACATATACAAAACAATGCTGCAACAGAGAAGGCCATGGCACCCCACTCCAGTACTCTTGCCTGGAAAATCCCATGGACAGAGGAGCCTGGTAGGCTCCAGTCCATGGGGTCGCTAAGAGTCGGGCACGACTGAGCGACTTCACTTTCACTTTTCACTTTCATGCATTGGAGAAGGAAATGGCAACCCACTCCAGTATTCTTGCCTGGAGAATCCCAGGGACAGAGGAGCCTAGTGGGCTGCCGTCTATGGGGTCGCACAGAGTCGGACACGACTGAAGAGACTTAGCAGCAGCAGCAGCAATGAAGGAAGGAGGACTCAGACCTTCACCTGGGTCTTCTGTGCTCTTGTGATTCAATAAACAATGATGACACTTGGAGAATTATTGAAAATCTTAAATGGATAGATAGTTTTCACCTCAGAGCCATTTTCTCTTTAACTATGGGGTGATTAAATTAAATCAAGGTGGCTAGAAAAAACATACATCTTTTGTTATGATTTTGTAGAATGCATGATGTATTTTGTCTAAAAATAGTCCCTACTTTTGGTCATTAATATACTTATTAATATTGACTGTTGACTGACATATTAGTCACTTGTTTGGATTTTCTGTTCATTTTGTATAAACGGTAGAAGTTTGTCTCCTTATATATTGTGCTCCATGATATAAACTAGTCAATTGAATTTACATTAATGCTTATCTATCTTCATAATATGCAAAAGGACCAATATACTAAGTAGAAGATACATCATCTTCCTGGAGAAATAAAAATGAGATTTATTTTTCCAAAAGCACTAACTTTTGGATTTCATAATTTGAAGAAAGATACACATGTCTTCTTGCTACAACAAGTTAGCAGAATAAACAGACATACGATTGGACAGGACTTGTTACAGGCAACTTGGGAACACGTGTATAAAACATCAGTGAGTATAACTAAATTAGGTAAACTCATACCAACTGTTCAATTTCTAGAAATCCAAGTCACTGAAAAGAATGAGGAATGAGGAATCTAAATATATGAAGTACAGTGATCAAAATACAGATCTCAACTAGCATAAGAGACATTACTCTACTGCAGTTTAAGGTTCCCAAATGTTTTGGTCTCAGGACATTTTGCTACCCTTAATAAATAAAGGCCTTCAAACAGCTTCAGTTTATGTGGATTCTACCAAGTGATATTTACCACATGAAAAATTAAGTTATTTTTAAATGACAATAACAAATGTTTTACACATAAAAAATAGGAGTTTTAAGAAAAATAGCTACACTTTTCAAAACAATTAATGGAAAGAATAACATTATTTTACTTTTTTTTCAAATTTAACACCTCTTAAATGAAGGTAGCTACACTCTTACATCTGTACTCATATGTAATCTATTGTAATGTTATTTTGTGTGAAGTAATAAAGAAAATCAAACCTCATACAGACCTGTAGTTGAAAAGAAAAGAATATTTTAATAATTGTTTCATATAATTGGGGAAAATTTTTGCTACTACAGAGAAAAATGACCAAATAGTAGTTTCCTGAGATGAGCTGCAATGTGGAATCTATAACCATACCTAGGAATTTTTGTACCCTAATTCATTAAAGTTGCTTATTCTATCTTTTGTATGGAATTTTTCATTATGCATGGCATTGTGTATGGGATTTTTCACCCATAAGAGATTTTCAATAGATCTTCTTTTTTAGAAGAGTTTTAAGTTCTCAGAAAAATTGAATAGAAAGTATAGAAAGCCCCTCTATATCTCTTGCTCCCAGAAATGGATACAATCCCCCACCATCAACATTCTGCACCAGAATGGTACATTTGTGACAATCAACGAACCTTTATTTACATGTCACTATCACCCCAAATCGGAGAAGGCAATAGCAACCCACTCCAGTACTCTTGCCTGGAAAATCCCATGGGCGGAGGAGCCTGGTGGGCTGCAATCCATGGGGCTGCGAACAGTCGAACACGACTGAGCGACTTCACTTTCACTTTTCCCTTTCATGCATTGGAGAAGGAAGTGGCAACCCACTCCTGTTTTCTTGCCTGGAGAATCCCAGGGACGGGGGAGCCTGGTGGGCTGCCGTCTATGGGGTCGCACAGAGTCGAACATGACTGAAGTGACTTAGCAGCAGCAGCATAACCCCAAATCCATTGTTTACATTAAAATTCATTCTTGGTGTTGTACATTGTATGGATTTTGACAAGTGTATAATGACATGTATCTACTATTATAATATCATATATAAAAGTTTTACTGTCCTAAAATTTCTCTGTGCTTCACCTTTTTATCCATCCCTCCCTCCAACCCCAGACAAACACTGATTTTTTACTGTCTCCTTAGCTTTATCTTTTCCAGAATGTCATATAGGTGGAATTACATAGTATGTAGCCTTTCAGATGGCTTCTTTAATTTAGTATTATGCATGTAAAGTTTCTCCATGTCCTTTTTATGGCTGGATAGGTCACTTCTTTTTAGTGATGAATAACAGTCTATCATCTAGATATACCACAGTTTATGCATTCTCCTACTGAAAGACATCTTGATTGCTCTCATATTTTGGCAACTGAATAAAGCTTATATAAACATCCATGTGCAGGTATTTGTGTGGATATAAGTTTTCAACTCCTTTGGTATGACCGTTGGATTATATGGTAAAAGTATGTTTAGTTTTGTAAAAATCTTCCAAGCCTTTTCCAAACTGGCAGCACCATTTTGCATTTCCACAGCAGTGAATGAGCATTCCTATTGCTCCCTATCCTCACCAGCATTTGGTGCTGTATTTTGGATTTTCATCACTCTAATAGATGTGTAGTGGGCTTCCCTGCTGCCTCAGACAGTAAAGAATCTGCCTGCAATTCAGGAGACCTGTATTTGATCCCTGGGTTGGGAAGATCCTCTGAAGAAGGGAATGGCAACCCACTCCAGTATTTTTGCCTGGAGAATTCTATGGACAGAGAAGCCTGGTGGACTACAGTCCATGGGGTCGCAGAGTCAGACATGACTGAGTGACTAACACTTTCACTTCACTTTCAATAGGTGTGTAGTAGTATCTCAGTGTTTAAATTTGCAATTCCCTAATGACATGTGATTTTGAGCATCTTTTTATATACTCAGATTTTATCACTGGCTACATATCTGGAGATTCCCTTGTGGCTCAGATGGTAAAGAATCTGTATGCAATGCAGGAGACCAGGGTTCGATCCCTGGGTTGGGAAGATCCTCTGGAGAAGGATATGTCAACCCAGTCTAATATTCTTGCCTGGAGAATTCCATGGACAGAGGAGCCTGTTGGGCTACAGTCCATGGAATTACAGAGTCAGACATGAATGACTACACACATAAACACACACACACACATAAACACACACACACACACATACACACATACTTTCAGCTGTTTTCCTTTAACAGGATCATTTCATTCACTTTTCAGAGAATATGTCTCAAATACCACAATCCGAATAACTATAAGTCTATCATCCATTCTTTAAAGAAAGAATGGTGCTTTGTGGGGGAAAGGCATCTAATAACGCTCCTTTCTATTTTCAAATAACTGTACAAATGTTCTTTGAGACCACCATCATACTTCCATATCATCACAAATAATGCCCACTTCTCATTTTAGTGCACAGAGTATTAAGAAGACATATACTCAGAGGAATATGTCAATAAAATTAACTTTATGCTTCATCACTTTTAAATTGAAATGGCTTTTTTAAAACTGTTAGTGCATGACAGTGCAAAATACATGGATAGTAGTAGTTTCACCTAAGTGGTTTGAGGGGCTGAGGGATATCACTTTTACCCACCCTCAATTGTGTACCATGCCAGAGTGAAAGGCAAAAGATGTCTTGGCATTATTGTTTTGAACTCTGGACTCCTTTGGAAGGTCTTAAGGGTCTCCAGGGTTTCTTGAACCAGCCATTAAAATCTGTGGCTGCTGTTTAGTTTTACCTACCAGTTACCTAAGTATGCAATAATAGTGAAAGTTGCTCAGTGATGTCCAACTCTTTGCGACCCCATGGACTATACGGAATTCTCCAGGCCAGAATACTGGAGTGGGTAGCCTTTCTCTTCTTCAGGGGATCTTCCCAAGCCAGGGATCAAACCTAGATCACCCTTATTGCAGGCAGATTCCTCACCAGCTAAGTCACAGGGTAGGAAGCAGTTACGTAAATCTTGGTGAACTACCAAAACTTACACATCCTCATTCTAGACAAAGGTACACATGCAAAAGACTTTACATATGGTTTTAGGGGTTCATAGACAACCAAGAGGCCACTTCCGGATAACTAAAGCATAGTTAACGAACACTACTTAAGAGCCACAGGCTTTATTATTTGCCTATACAGAATTTTCTACCACAAAATTCTGAGAAGCCTTAAAGTTCATGTCTATTTTCAAATAAAAGAGTCTACTGTCCTGAAACCATGTTTGCTATGGAAACCATGTCATAAATAATTAAGAATAGAGTCACTTACATATAATGATGTTTCTACAACCAAGGTTTAGAAATGGGATTGATTTTTCAAAATCCTTAGATCTGTCCCTCTAATTTCTTCCCTATTAAGGAAACTAAAATAAATTATCTATAACAATTGCTTAAATTTTGATGTACTTGACCTTAAATGAACTGGTTAGATGCTTATTTTCTGATTATTTCAGTTTGGTCCTGTTTTCCCCACCAAAGGTTTTCTACTTCTAAGCCTTTTGTCGCCAATGAGCTCAGGAGAGTATCCCGTGGAATAGGCAGCCCCAGGTCAGCTTCAAAGGCATTCGCAGTAAAGTAGCTGTGCTGATGCCAGACCCCTGGACCAGCGATACAGTAGACCATTACTGGTATCTGCAATTTTTAAAAACTATCAGATTGGGACTATTTTACTCATACAAATATTCACACACACACTCATGCTTCAGTAGAAGCATTTTCTGGGAAAAGGGAAAGTAGCCTTTTAGTATCTCGTTGCCCGTAAACTGGGCTTTATGTACAGAAGGATACTTTATACAGATAATAAACCTAACATAAAACAGTTACTTCTGGCAGCTAATTTACCTTTATAGTTTATAGAGGTGTCTTCTTCATAATGGTAACTTCTGATTCTACTTTCCCTGAATTCAGTAACCAGTGTAGATTACTGCTGGTTTCCATAGAAACAAGACAACTAACACTTTTTAAATCTTCATTCATGGACTAGTTTTACAAAAAATGTAGAGTTTGGTATAACCGCTTACTAACGACATCATAAGTGAAACAGATGACAAAAATTTTAACCCTTCGAATGATGTTTAAAATTTGTGTGTAGTTTTGCTAATAATAGACCCACATGTTTAAACACAATGATCTACAGATCAAACACTAAGGGGATTAAGTGACCCTCCCCTAAAGGGATTTTGAATGAATTGTATTATATGGAAGCAGCTGTTGAGCGGTTGTGAAACCTGAGTTGTTAGTACACACTGGCTATGATCTGTTAGGAGCTTATTGTTTTTAATGTTAAGGAATATCCATATTTTCCTTTAAAAAAATTGACACTTAGGAAAACTTTCTATACCCCTCCAAAAGTTAAGAAGAAAAAATGCTAATAAGGTTAATATTGCTAATTACGTGGCTTTAGAATGCATTCATGCTCTTAAGTAGTGATGTTAATTGCTGGTCCTTAACAAGTAATTGCTTATCATGCTGTCTTAGAACTTTCTGTAGCTGTAATATAAATTTAAGGTGTGGAACTTTTTTAATAGTTACTTTCTTTATGCATGCTATGGTTGTGCATGGATAATGCATTTGTAATCCATGATAGTACTTATCAATTAATTTGGCAATTAAATACAGTTGCTAAAAGCAACACAAATCAGAGTTCCATCAATTAGTGCAGCTCATTAAAGCTGGAATCTTTTTTTCAGCTCTGTAACTCCCCTCAAACTATTTGTCAGGTTTTAATTTTGTTTTGTTAGCATTGTTGAGATTATAGCTATAATGTTAGGTTTTCTTATCATCTCTTTAATTAATACAACACAGCAGTAGGGCACTAATCTCAAATTCTCCAAGCAACGATGGGATAAAGTATTATCTGGTCTTAAGATGCACTAGCAAGGTGAAAGAGTGCTAGACTTCTGAGTCTTGGAATTCCATATATATTTCAACTTGAGTTAACAACAAAGCTTCATATTCCTCCTCTTTTCTTCCGCACACAGTGTCAGCTCACCCATTCCTGAATCAAATCTGCTGGGGTTCTCTAACGTGGCAGCACCTCACATTTCATTGTGGGCTTCCCAGGTATCTCAGTGGTCAAGAAACCCACCTGCCAATGCAAGAGACGCAGGAGACATGGGTTTGATCCCCGGGTTGGGAAAATGCCCTGGAGGAGGAAATGGCAACCCACTCCAGTATTCTTGTCTGGAGAATCCCATGGACATGTAGCCTGGTGGGCTACAGTCCATAGAGTTGTAGAGTCATACACAAATGAGCAACTGAGCATGCATGCTCACTTTGTTCCAGGATATAATTTACAGTCATCATCAAGGGTACTTCATCTGTGACACTAAAGTTAATCCAAACCTCACTGACCCCCAGAGCAGATTATGCTTCCATTTGTAGGTTTGGTCTTAAGTAGAGTGTTTGCATGATGACTGTTAGGTGCCTCGATGGGGTTACTTGTCCCACATTTGTTAATGTCAGGAGTTTGCCATTACTGGAGTTCACTGTTATCTAGCATTTCAAAGGCAAGTTTAAAAAAAAAAAAAAAAAACACAGCAGGGCCCTGCTGAAATATTTTCCTTCAATACAGCCAAGCTGCAGGCATAAAACACAATAGTAAACATACAATGGAAGAAAGTAAAAGGCCTTTGTAACAGACCTTTGTCATGCCACTGTGCACATTTCATAACATCAGCTATTGTTTTTCTCAACTGACATCATATAGGTCCCAGTTAATGAAAAGAGACATGGACAATATTGCATCAAATAGATGCTAGACAGGAAACAGAAAATGGATCATGTGTCCAGGCCCCCTAGCTGAAGCAGTCATACATCTGAATAGCGAAAGGACTAATGTGTTTTAGCCATCCTCCCTTCCAGCCATAAACTCAAGAGCAACGTTGAAAGTATTTTCTTTTCTAGGTTGCTCACCAATCCCCTACCCACCCCACCCCACTGTGAAAGCCAGTCAGCAAGGATCAAAAACATTTCCTTTTAAATGAATCATGGCAATCCAATAAAGATGCAACACACAGATTATGTTCAAATCAATGACAGAACCACAGCCAGTATCAGCAGGCCTCAAGGAACAAAAATTGCTCACAGTCAGGGGGTGTCTGTCCGATAACGAGCTGCAGGGCTAAACACAGAGCACATGCTATGCCCTGGGCAAAATCCCTTGAGCTTCTACTGCTCTGGCTTCTTTAAGCAATGCTGGGCTGTTGGAGTATTGTCCTCTTTTGTACCTCCCCAGACAGGTCATGATGGCTTGGCTTAGCTTTGCAAATGGGGCCTTCAGTGATAGTTACATCCGGGAAACAGGCAAACAACTGTAATGCTAATATCTAGAAATAAAAGTCCACGTAAATAGGGAATGGGATGGATTTAAGAGAGTCAATGACTATGCATGATTATTCAAAAACCCAAAAAATGAATACAGAGAAGATTCTTAAGACTTCAGTGAACTTGCCAACAACTGCCTGCCAACATCTTTTAAATTGCTGCTCATTGTAAATATTTGAGAGGGAAGGAGATATTTTTCTGTTTAAAAAGCAAAGGGAATAAACACATAAAGCTATGTGTCTATCACGCTCTTTCCTTTTTTCAAAATACTTAATACCATTAGTCGACTTGCAGACCTCTCAGTTTCCTTATCCCTGTCTTCCCCACAATTGCTATAGAACGTGAGGAATCTTGTGCTCAGTTGCTCAGTCATGTCGGACTCTTTGCAACTCTGTGGACTTCACTCTGCCAGGCTCCTCTGTCCATTGGATTTCCCAGGCAAGAATACTGGAGTGGGTTGCCACTTCCTAATCCAGGGGGATCTTCCTGACCCAGGGATCAAACTTTCTGCATCTCTTGTATCTCCTGCCTTGGCAGGCAGATTCTTTACCACTGCACCACCTGGGAACCTCTGGTACTCACTATTGCTCTTTTCATGTAACACTGAAAGTACATTTTCAAATTGGCATGAGGAAAGCATGATGACAGGTTCAGGAGGCTGAGCTACTAATGCAACGAGAAGAAGATAATCAAAGGTCAATAAGCAAAAGCACAGAATATATTTCAGAGATGCAGGTTTTCATTTCAAAGTAACACCAATGAGGTGTAAGACTTCAGACAAGACATTCACCCTCCACGTTTCTTCACCAGCCACACCTTTTCAGCTCTAAATTTTCATTTTCAGATCTGAGAGTGTGCCTCCAGTGAAAAAAAAAAGCAACCCAGAGTCTTTCACATTTAATCAAAAAGTTTACGGCTCAGTCTCTTTCAAGAGCATTCCATGTGCTACATAAAGATTTGACAAAGGTTGATCTACGACAGGCTGTTTTTCTTCTTTCATATCAAAGAAACTTTATTAATATGAGTCACCTTATTTAATCCATTACCTGCTAATAGCCTCTTCTAGGATTAGCCCAAAGTCTAAAGTAACAACTAATAACCATCTGCTTATTAGAAAACGATCTACTTTTGAGGATGCTCCTACTTCTGCTAAATTCAACAGCACATTGTAGTTCACATTCATATTCCCAGGGTTTACTGATCTCTGAGAGCAGCCAGAGCATATGGCAGTTATCCTCTCTGGGAGGAGACAATCAATTTATTCCAAATAGAAAGAACTTATCAGATCTAGACAGATTTCTAAAACACCTGTAAGATAATTTGGAATTACAGCAGTAATAAAATAGCAAACAAATTTCCCCTCTCCTGAAAATGATAAATCACTGTATTTCATTGAGCAGACCTTTCTTTATCTGATTTGTTCTAAAAATGATAAATATGTCTCCATAAATCTGAAGGCAATCCAGGAGTCACATCTACCTAATTGAATCAGAGCTTATATGATTCAAAGAGATAAGAACACATTAAACAAATGAGGATATTTCACATTGCAAAAGTGAATATAAAATTCACCTTTAAAGAAAATACAGGATGAAACATAAATACTCAGAAGAGATAAGTGTTAAAGCCGAAGTATAATTAGTGGGAACTGCCTCCATTTATGAATAAAACCCTGCTTGAAATCTCAATTTTACTTTTGCAAATATTCTGACCAGTTTTATTATGATTTCCTTGTATGTTTATTGTTGATTATCCGGTTTCTTGCACTTTATAATGAAATCTTTTGTCAGTAAAATTTCCTTTCTGTTCATGACCTTAGTGTTTCCATTATCAACGATGAAATGTTCTGTGGTTTTGATTTTCATCTTTTCAGGAAAAAAATCCTCTTTCCGATACACATTTCTTTTGCAATTCTTGCGGTCAGCATTTAGCTTGCTTCCTGTCTCATTTTGCTTTCCTCTTGGGCGCTGCCCTCTTCCACCTTCTGGCTGCCCTCTAATTGAGACCTCTGCTTCATTTCCTCTTAACTCTTTGTTATTATTTTTGATTTTTTACTTTCCCTTCAATTATTCTCAAAGTAAGATTCTAGCTCCTTTTCTGATCTCTTCTGGGCAAATGTGTGGCTTTGGAACTCTGTTTCAAGTCACAGAGTGACTTTCCTCCACCCGGCAGGAGAATCTGAAAACTCATGGTGACTTAAAGGAAAAGTTTGGTCTCCCTAAGCAAGTAAAGAATGAGTTTCCCGTTGATTTTTATGAACAATGACACTAATACCACTTGGAATCAGGAATCCTTGATTAAGTCTCTCAAGATAGAAAAAAGAAAATCTGTCTTTGACATAAGAGTGGTAGGTAATTGTTTCACTTCATGACAGGAGAAGTTTCCAAACAAAACCAAATTCTTTCTATTCAGATGGCTTAAGTGAATACTAGATGTAATCAGTGAATTCTTTTCAGTTTATAAACATATGCATATATCTCTTTAATGAAAGTGAAAGGAAGAAAAGAAAAAATAATGGGGTGAAGAAATGCATGTCTGAATGAACTAAGGCATATGGAATATTTGGAAAGGGGAGCTAGCCAGAAAAGGCTTTTGAAAATATAAGTAAGATCACAAACTCCCCAGGTCAAGATCTCTAAGGTTTCCTATCATATTTAAAATAAAATATAAACTTCCTGTTATTATCTACAAGACCCTACATTATCTGGTCTTGACCTCTAACCTTATACACTTCACTACTCTCTCCACCCTATAACCCAAATCCGGCCCCTCAATGATTTACTGGAGCTTCAAATGCATTCTGTCAATTTGTTGAGCAAAACAAGCTCATTTCCCTTTCCGTATGATAACATTTCTTTTTCCTCTTTCTGGACTACTCTACCTGCACATCTACTCAAGGGTCACGCTATCACTTCTCCTGGTATATGGCCTCCCCAGAGTCACCTTCCCCAATTCTTCTGTTAAAAAAGACCACTTTTCCTGTCCATTATCCCCTAGACTCTTTATGCTATTTTTTTTTTCTAAAACACTATGGAAAATAGTATCTAGCACAAAATAATTGAAAATAATTTATTAAATAAATGAATGTAACTTCTAAGTTTAAGAGTAAAATGATATAATATATGAAGAGTACTTAGTACAGTGGCTGTTACATAACAAGTGTTCAAAACTTATCTTCTATGATTATAACTTATTATTTCCACCTTTTCCCACCAGATTATCAAGTTCCTCAGAGCAATGACCATGTCTTGTTTGTTTGTTTGTTTGTTTGCTTACAGCTCTATTCTCAGGACCTAGGACAGCTCCTGGCTCATAAGACGTGACCAATGAATCTTCTTTGAATGGATGGAAGAAAGAATATTATGAGCTGGGTAACACCTTGAAACATAGTTACTAATCAAACCAAGAGTAATACTCCCAACTCAATAGCCTAAAGCATCAAATTAACCAAACACTTAAATTCCTTTTGTTCAATTAAATTTTTTGAGAATCTACTATACACAAAACTTGATGCTAAATGCAGCAAAGATAAATAGCAATGGATGCTGCTGCCCCCACAAAGCTCAGGATAAGATCAAGAACGACTTACTTGATGTGAAAATGAGGGAATTCACATTTAATCTTATGCTTTAATTAAGACATATCTACAGTTTTTAAAAATTCCTTGATGAGTTAGTATCACATAGCAAGGAAAATATACTCATGCCATTTTCTCTAAGCTATTGTCTCTAAGAGGGTAACACTTTCACTAAAATCTTCTAAATAATTAAGTTTAATAACAAATTTCCAGATTGTAAAAAATTTGAAAAACAAAATATTTTCACCAAAACATCTAAAGATGTAATTCACAATGTAAAAGACACAAATATATGAAAAATAATGGTGATTTTTAGGGCATCAGAGTGAAATCTTCTTACATATATTATAACATACTTAAGGCTAGAGAGAAGAATTTTAAAATATTTTTGTACATTTTATTTTTAGAAACTTGCCACATCAGTTTGTAACACAAAAATGAATCCTAGTTTTCAAAATGTATGTGCTCTGAATGCCTGATTTTGAAGCAAGCTACAGCTGCAAAATTATTTCAGAGCATGCACAAATTTTTCCTTCAGCTACAGTGAAAATAAATAATTTTGCCTTACACTCATCAATCTTTTCTAAATGTGCAAAAACTTGAGGAAGCCTTTTCACAATAATTACCAACTCTGAAAACAAGAATCATTTTCTCATAAAATCAAGATAAATTAACTTTTTAAACTGCTTTTATTGAATATGCCTCCCAGATAATTACTACAATAGTGTCTTTTCAACTAGTTCTCTTTGAATTATCATATTAAATTATGTTCACTTGATAAATACGACATAACTTTTAAATGTAGTCACTGGACCAAAATTGAAAAGCTTCTTTAATTAGCTTGGAATTGCTATCTTTCTGTGGATGAGCAGCTAACTTGCAGCACTCCTCTCCTTATAGTTTAGTAATGAATTAAAGTGATTAATACAAATAGCGCTCTTATTTTTTTAAAGAGGGGAATTTCATACTTTTGCTTCTATACTGTTCACTTACCTTATGGATGGCTCTTGTTCCTTAATCAAATTCCACCAAAAAATTTATTAAACTAAAAAGAGAAAAAATATCATTATTCTAGTGTGATCAGGCCCATGTTTCATGCTATCTTTAAAGTAAAAAAGTTGGATTCCTTTATCATATTGATCATGATAGTGAAAGAAGCAGAATGCAGGTCACCAGGGCTGCTCAGATGGGGAAGGACTGCCATGTACTGCCAGTTTCATTCTCACAGAGACTATCACTAGTTAAAATATACTTGAAATAGATCATTTCTTTTTATCTGAACTTTACCAAAAATTCACTGTACTAAAATAAGGAGGAGAGTATCTTGATGGGAATAATTCATTTTTACATGTAAATTCAGTATAGTTGGTTTACAATGCTGTCTTAATTTCTGCTGTATAGTAAAGTAATTCAGTTATATATATTCTTTTCCAATATGGTTTATCACAAGATATCAAAATAGTTCCCTGTGCTACATAGTAAGACCTTGTTGTTTATCTGTTCTCTATATAATAGTGTGCATCTGATTCATTTTTTGAAATAGAAATAAGACAACTCCTCCAGACTCACTTAAGGAACCATTATGCATATTAATAATAATTAAAGATTTTCAAAATGTCATGTGATTAAAATAACTGGAATGTCCTTCCAATCTGACATGGCTGATATGTGCAAGTATAGGCTAGCCCCTCACAGTGGACCAACCACATCATCATCCGGCAATTCCTCTTTAACAATGGTGCTTCTGGCCTCATAAGTGACACAGAACAGAAATAACTTGAGTATAAACACTGTACATATTAGCATATATTTTATGACTCATTTGGAGATTTATATTGTCAGAGTACTAACACACTTCATTTAATGTTATGTTTTAATGAGATAAGTGCATTTTTAACTATGACTGTTTCTCAAAAAAACTTTTTTTAATTGAATGTCACAAAAATTAAAGAAAATGAATTTACAATGATTCAAATCTCAGAATTCTATCTATAGAAAATATTTCAACAATGAAGTGTATCCAGTATGTTAAGTAAGTGTGAAGTGGATCTGCGATCAAAATGCATCAATAATTCTCTCTCCGTGCATCTCTAAACTTTTCTCACTGGAAAATTTACTCTTTGTCTGTCCCTGTAAGAAAACTTTTGAAGATCTGTGAATCTTCTACTCACTCTCAGGTAATAGACAATTCTAGAGTTACCATAGATTGCAAATAGCCTCAAATCAAAATTGAGGTTTTACATTCCTCTACAAAAAAGAAAAAAAAAAATCGAATCTCAGTTTAAACCTTCTCTTCTCCTGAGATCTGAAACCTGAATGAAAAGCATGCCTGGTTTTCTTCTTCTCTCATCTTTCTGCTCACTATCTAGCCCTACCTCTAACTGCACTTGTGTGCTACCTAGGATGAAAGCGAAAGTCGCTCAGCTGTGTCTGACTCTTTATGACCCCATGGACCATACAGTCCATGGCTATATAGTCCATGAAATTCTCCAGGCCAGAATACTGGAGTGGGTAGCCTTTCACTTCTCCAAGGGATCTTCCCAACCCAAGGATCAAATCCAGGTATCCTGCATTGCAGGCGGATTCTTTTTTTTTTTTTAATATTTTAAAAATTAATTTATTTATTGTAATTGTAGGCTAATTACTTTACAATATTGTAGTGGGTTGTGCCATACATTGACATGAATCAGCCATGGGTGTACATGTGTCCCCCATCTTGAACCCCTCTTCCACCTCCCTCCCCATCCCATCCCTCAGGGTCATCCCAGTGCACCAGCCCTGACCACCCTGTCTCATACATGGAACCTGGATCTATTTCACATATGGTAATATACATGTTTCAATGCTATTCTTTCAAATTATCCCACCTTCGTGCAGGCAGATTCTTTACCAACTGAGCTATGAAGGAAGAATGTAGGACAATTTAGAGAGATAAGTCTAGAACAGATTGGGGCTTGATAAGTTCTTCCTTTCTGGTTCTGAAGATGTTACATCTGAGTGCATTTAACGGGGTGCTCTTGAGGCTCCTTGGAGTTTCCTCTCTGCATTTCCTTGAACTAAGATAGATACTTTTTCAGTTCCTGGGCACTTGGTAAATCCAGCCTCTTTATACTGAGACTTCCTTGCAATTTGCAGACTTCACAGAAGAGAATTGAAGTTGATCCCTTTCTGACTGTCTCTGTAGTGTGGGCCACAACCGCCTGGGAAATACTCATGCATCCTTTGACTCAATAAACTCTTGTACTGTTCTCAACACTATACCATTGACTGTCCTGGTTCTTAAAACAAAGCAGCCAAGTCAAACTTTCCTTGTTTGGGGGTGTCTCAAGAAGACAGCATTGTCTCTGCCTCCCAGTGTTCCCCAGAGGCCTCTGAAAGCCCTTTCCTGCACCCTGTCCTTTTTCCCTAGCATGGTTCAAGAGCTTCATAAGAGCATGACTACTCTGGCCAAGATTCTCCCTTTTTACAGAATTCTCTGGCCCTCCTTTAAAAGTTTTCTGACTTTGTAAAGCATCTAAGAGTTATAGGACAGAATCCCTCTCCATTTCCATTGCAAACTCTGCATATTTGGGCCAGCAGGGGGTAAGTCTTGTCTCATTATGTTTTTGTATCCATCACACCTCAAATGAAACTAAAGCTAGTTTGTATTGTGAGTAATGGTATAGCTCAGTTACTCCATGTACTGAGTTCCATTCAGTTCAATTGTACAGTTGTGTCCAACTCTTTGCGACCCCATGGACTGCAGCACACCAGGCTTCCCTGTCCATCACTAACTCCCAGAGCTTGCAAACTCATGTCCATCAAGTCAGTGATGCCATCCATCTTACCCTCTGTCATCCCCTTCCCCTCCTGACTTCAATCTTGCCCAGCATTATGGTCTTTTCCAGTGAGTCAGTTCTTCGCATCAGGTGGCCAAAGTATTGGAACTTCAGCTTCAGCATCAGTCTTTCCATTGACTATTCTGGACTGATTTCCTTTAGGATTGATTGGTTGGATCTCCATGAAGTCCAAGGGACTCTCAAGAGTCTTCTCCAACACCACAGTTTGAAAGCATCAGTTCTTCAGTGCTCAGCTTTCTTTCTAACTGAGCTATCAGGGAAGCCCAACTCCATGTAGGGCAAATGGAAAAAATAAGTAAGAAAATAATGAACTTTGATATCTCTATATAAATTGCTTTCACTCTTGAGCTTTTGTGCTACCTTACCTCTTCAACATGAAGTCTCCATTGTATTAACATTTCTGTACAGTCCATATAACATTGAATCAATTTTTTAGCTCTTTCCTTCTTGATTTGCATCAGAAGAGAAAGGATATTAAGCTTTCTGACATCTAAGCTTTGGGGCTGCCACTGAGGTTATCTAGTTTCAATTATGTATCAAGTGACAAAACAATGCTGTATTGTGAATTAAAGAGCTTTGATTCTCCATTATTATGAATTCAACCTGAAATATAGACATAACTGTCACGACAAAGGTGAAATCCAACAGAGGTCCTGCAAAAAATGGGATTTAGTTTAAATAGCTATGTTTTAAATTCTCCTTTCATTCTATTCAGCAAGCAGTCATCATTATAATCAAGAATCAAAATGTACTAACACCAGGGACTATAAGAAAATAAATGGAGATGTCACCAACAATATTTATTACAGCTATAATTTTTTATTTGATTGTTTATTGCCTGCCTAGATCATAAAAATGTATATGCAAAGAGGGCAGACACTTTGTCCTTCTTATTCATCATGGATTTCCAAGTAGGTGGAAGGATAATGTCTAGCATAGTACAAGCATTTGGTACAAGTATAGTAAAAATCAAATATTTGGTAAATATTTGATTGAAATGGGTTGAAGAATGAATGAATTAATAAAAAATAATTTTTGAGTGAATACTGAGGTTAATTTTAGAAGGAAGACTTAATTATTTATGTTTTCCAGTTAATGATCAGCTCTAAATCTAGACACTGATTTTTTTTTTTTACTATAACCATAGAATTTTAATTTTTAATTCATTACTAGAGCTCAAAAAAATACATTTTACTGTGAATAAAAGAGGAAAGAGAAATTAAAGGTGATTAAAGCAAATACTTCTTTCACATTAGCTGGAAAACAACATCTGGTGAACAGTGTCAGAGGTCAGGCATGGGGTAACTGTATTAGCTTCCTGTGTGCATGCTAAGGTGCTTCAGTCATGTCCAATTCTTTGTGATCCTATGGACTGTAGCCCACCAGGCTCCTGTCCCCAGGGGATTATCCAGGCAAGAACACTGGAGTGGGTTGTCGTTTTCTCCTCCAGGGGATCTTCCCAACCCAGGGATGGAACCCATCTCTTTTTTGTATTTCCTGTATTAGCAGGCAGATTCTTTGCTACTAACGCCACCTGGGAAGCCCTTATTAGCTTCCTAGGGCTATACTACAAGTCACGTGGCTTAAAACAACAGATATTTATTCTCTCCCACTTCTGGAGACTAGAATTCCAAAATCAAGGTGTTGGCAGGTTAGCTCCCCCTGGAGGCTCTGAATCTGTTCCACTCCCTCTCCTAGCTCTAGTGTGGAAGTAGCTCTTGGTGTTACTTGACTTGAAAGTTTGTGTTATTCATTCAGTCATGTCTGACTCTTTGTGATCCAATGGACTATAGTCCACCAGGCTTCTCTGTCCAAAGGATTCTCCAGGCAAGAATATTGGAGTGGGTTGCCATTCCCTTTTCCAGGGTATCTCCCAACCTAGAGACTGAACCTGGGTTTCCTGCATTATAGACAGATTCTTTATCATCTGAGCCACTGCTTGCTGCTGCTGCTAAGTCGCTTCAGTCGTGTCCGACTCTGTGCGACCCCATAGATGGCAGCCCATGAGGCTCCCCTGTCCCTGGGATTCTCCAGGCAAGAACACTGGAGTGGGCTGCCATTGCCTTCTGGGAAGCTAATTTAATTCCTGCCTCCATCTTCACATGTCTTTCTTTTCTCTGTGTCTCAGATTTCCTTTCCCTTCTCTCAAAAGAATATCAGTCATTGGATTTAGAGCCCATCCTAAATCCAGGATCATCTGTCTTGAGATCCTTAATTTAATCACACCTGCTAAAACCTTATTTCCAAGTAAGGTCATGATCCCAGTTTACTGGGATTTAAGAAGAACATCTCCCTTAAGGAGACACAATTCAATCCTCTACAGTAACTTTCAGGTATTGGCCAATAGAAGCCAATACTGCTACTGCTGCTAAGTCATTTCAGTCGTGTCCGACTCTGTGCAACCCCATAGACAGCAGCCCACCAGGCTCCCCCATCCCTGGGATTCTCCAGGCAAGAACATTGGAATAGGTTGCCATTTCCTTCTCCAATGCATGAAAGTGAAAAGTGAAAGTGAAGTAATTCAGTCATGTCCGACTCTTCAAGACCCCATGGACGGCAGCCTACCAGGCTCCTCTGCCCATGGGATTTTCCAGGCAAGAGTATTGGAGTGGGGTGCCATTGCCTTCTCCAGAAGCCAATACTCGACCTCCTCAAAACTATAAATCCAGTTGTACTCTGTGCTGTGCTCAGTTGTGTCTAACTCTTTGTGACCCTACAGACTGCAGCCCACAAGGCTCTTCTGTCCTTGGGATTTCCCAAGCAAGAATACTGGAGTGGGTTGCCATTTCCTTCTCCAGGGTATCTTTTCATCCCAGGAATGGAATCCAAGTCTCCTGCATCTCCTGCATTCGCAGGAGGGATTTTTTTTTACCACTGCACCACCTGTAGTGCTACATTATAACAACCTCCATAACTCCAGTTAATTTCACCTTATTTCCCAGTCTTGGTCTTTGAACCAAGTGCTCTGATTTCAGGTACATTCCCAACCCCAGATTGATCTAAGAAAGATCTGATCCTTCCTGTGAACTTCTGGGACGATGACCACCTGCCTTTCCAGCCCCCAAGTATTGATTCCTGCTTTCTGGGCACTGTGCCACATCCAGTCTACATCATGGCAAAACCATGAACACTGAGCTTTGTAGTTTTCTTCCTTCTCACCACTCCAGTCTATGGTTCAACATGGAGGACACATTTCCTATGAGTAGGCAAATCCCATCTGCTCTGCGTTGTCAGGAAAAATCATGGTATCTTGTGTATTCAAATGCCCTTAAAGCAACACACTGCCCTGATGTTTCTTCCTCATTGAGCTGAGAAGTTGCCTGAAATTCAACATTAAGATGTTTGAGCCTCAAATGTCTTCTTAGAGAATATGCCTGCAATAGAGAGAGAAGAACCAGATTTATAGTTCTAAGGAACCAACAGAGCAATCAGAGACAAACCAAACCTGGGAACTAAGTAGTGGGCTTCAGAGGAGGATCTGCATTTCTCAAATGTTTTCCTATACCTGCTGTGCCTTCAGTCCAGCCATTCTTACTAGCAATTTTTAATGCCTTTCCCCCAGTCATCAGATATCTCATATCTGGAAGCATGGAAGAGGGACAATGTCAGTTTCCCCAAAGTATAATTAGTATAATTTTACTTCATGTATAACACTGCAAGCCCTAGAGAAATTTTAGAATGATAAATTTATCTAACACATGTTCTTTGAGGTTTGCGAACAATAGCCTAACAGATGTGAAATTCTACTGGATGTGGATAGACACCATGTTCTGGTTAATGCACCAACCTGGGCAAGGAGTTTGGTCATTCTGTCCCAAGTAAACTACTATTCTGTTTTGTGAGTTCATATTATTGGAAAACTCAGCCTCCTCCATCAATATAAACCAGCAAAGAGATTATATTACTCTGAACTCTAAAAGGCATAGTTATAATTGTTAGACAGGATTCAGCACAAAAGAAAGATTCACTACAAAAAGCAAAGAGAATGAAATAGGAATTTGCTGACTCTATGCAGCAGCAACAATTAACTACACTTTCCTGTATGCTGAAACCTGCTACTGGAATGCACATTCTGTCACCAAATTGAAACTAGAACCTTGTATTTATTAAAGTGAAACCTGCCATCCCAAATGCTGGTAGCCTCTCAGATCTTAAAAAGTAATAATTCCAAATCAAATTCCAGCTGTTCTTGAAAAATTAGGACTCCCCAGTACTGAGTGTGCATTTTCACAAGGCATGAAAAAACTAGAAGTGAACGGAGCTGCCCACATTAGACAGGGCACGTGATTCCCAGTTTGCCACAGTCCTCACCACTCTCTCTTACCTCCCTGAGGCTGTGGCTGAAAATACATTGCTATGCCATGCTATTTTCCCCACACTAGGCCTGTTTCAGGCATTTACAATACAAACTTATCCCATAGAAATTTGCAAATTTGAAATTTGCAACTGTGGTGTCACATGGCCAGGGCTGCTCTGAGTAATGGTGTGTCTTTATTGGTTGTCAAGTATTGTCTGTGGAAGGATGGAGCCTTTAGAACCTAGACTTCTAGAAGGAAGATGGACCTTGGTTGTCAGCTTCTGCTCACAGCCCTAGATACTGAAAGTGAACTTTCATTCAGCAAACACTTGTCCCACATTTGGAGCAATTCCTAGGTGCCAGGAACTGTGTGACTCCAGAATTTGTGTGTCAACAAAATTCCCTCCAGGAAGACTTTGACAGTGCTCTGGAAATAACAGTGTGGGCCTGAGTAACAGTAGGGACCTAGGCTTACTTCCTCATACATCTTCCTCTTTAACCTGAGCCTCTACACATCTTCTGCTCAAGACTACCTCAAGAGTAGAAAGGCCTCTAAAGCCCTTTGGAAGTACACTTTGAAGCGTGTATTTACATCTGTCTCAATTTGAGGTTGGATCTCTTCTGTGCCATGGATGACCAAGTCCATGTCCCTTGGGTAGACCGTGTAACAGGCCACTTAGGCTTCTGCAGACTTTGAAAAATCAGCAGGATGGATCAGTTTACAGTGCAATACTTCAAGCTGACCAGGGATAAAGTTTTTCCTCTGAAACACAAATCAAATCAATTTTTAGATGTTCTCAGCTAAATCTTGCTATAGCAGGCTTTTCATATTCTTTCAGCTCCTTTAGTTGCTTTTGATATTTTTGCATGCCCGTGCAGAAGAAAAATTCCATAATCATGACTCAAAATGAAGCCCTGTTCTGCCTCCACAGAAGGGAGGAGAGTGGGGGGAGGGGTATTAACTAATACACAAGATGTTGGGATAATGGATACCATATAATCAGTTTTTCAAGAATTTACCAAGCTGCTATCCAAGGAATAATGTCCCCCTTCCCTTGTGTGAATATTAATACTAACAGGCACTTAAAATGGTGTACATACTGTGTAATTCTCAAAAAATGACATTTTTGAGATGGGAGCAATAGTTAGAACCATAAGAATTTACACAGACCAATTGTATGATGAAGCAAGACAGTTGTCTAAATGTACTATCTTAATGATTTTATAGCTTGTTCAACCAATGGAGAGAATATTAGCGTCATAACCTGATAGAAGCACTGGTCAAAAAACTGAGTTTCCAAACAACAGAAATGGTCTCTGACTTCATCAATATTCCTTTGACCTTTGCTGGGAAATCTCCATGATTCATCACAATCTAGAGAGCTTCCATTAGAATCAGCCTTTACCTTGAGACCTCAGACTCCTGGAATGTATCTGACTTCCTCTCCTATTTATTCCAATTAAACTTTGCTAATAAGTGAGATTATAAAGAGGATCTCTATTTGTTATCATAATCAAATTCCTAACTCAAATATCAACTATTCACAACAGTCTTTTATTGGTCAAGCTATCACTGTGTTAATCTTAATTATTCCATGTGTCAAACTCCAAATACAAAATATATATTTAGCTTGGGCTTCCCTGATGGCTCAGAGGTTAAAGTGTCTGCCTCCAGTGCAGGAAACCCGGGTTTGATCTCTGGGTTGGGAAGATCCCCTGGAGAAGGAAATGGCAACCCACTCCAGTATTCTCGCCTGAAGAATCCCATGGACAGAGGAGCTTGGTAGGCTACAGTCCTAAGCTATATTTAGCTTAGGACTTATTAAAAAAAAAAAAAAAAACAAGCAGTAAACAAATGTCAAACTCTAATCAATGGTGCTTAGGGGTAAAGTCTGAAACCTACTTTTAAGAACATAAAAAAAATAAGATGGATTGATGGATGCCTAGAGGAATGATGGATATATGTATGATAAAGCAAACATAGCAAAATATGAATTGCAGAATCTAGGTGATCAGGAGAGGCAATGTATAATTCTTTCAATGTTAAAAAATTATCATAGCAAAATGTAAAAGGAAAGATTCACTTGAGGGTGATATTAAAATATTTAATAACTGGAGTAATGTGGGCCCTGACCAACCAGAACGAATGCCAACAGTGTAAACTGGAAAGGATAGGCCAGTTATCTGCATTGAATAATCCATACTATTTGTTGTGAAATCTAGGAACTCTGGGGAACGCAAGAGGTATATTTATAAGATACTAGATCCTGATCTCCAAAAACTGACACTTTTATGGAGGATAAAGATTTTTACAATAGCATGGTCAAAATAAAATTTATATGATATGAGTTTATTAGTCAAGGTTCTGGAGAGAAACAGAACCAATAGGATATATACAGATATATTCATAAGAGGAGATTTTTTTTTTCTACAGGAATTGGTTCACATGATTATGGAAGCTGTGAAATCCCATTATCTGTTGTCTGCAAGCTAGAGAAACAGGAAAGCTATTAGGTTGGTGCAAATGTAATTACAGTTTCAGACCATGAATTTTAAATTATAACTAGACTCAAACACATCTTTATTAATCAAAATAGGAACCATTACAATCAACACATTTTTGCCAGTGAGAAATTAAGTTTGTTTGCTCCTGTAGCATAAAAAATCTGTGCTTTGAATCTTGAGAAAGAAGAATGAAACTGGAGGAATCAACCTGCCTGACTTCAGTCTCTACTACAAAGCCACAGTCATCAAGACAGTATGGTACTGGCAAAAAGACAGAAATATAGACGAATGGAACAAAATAGAAAGCCCAGAGATAAATCCACGCACCTATGGACACCTTATCTTTGACAAAGGAGGCAAGAATATACAATGGAGAGAAGACAATCTCTTTAACAAGTGGTGCTGGGAAAACTGGTCAACCACTTGTAAAAGAATGAAACTAGATCACTTTCTAACACCATACACAAAAATAAACTCAAAATGGATTAAAGATCTGAATGTAAGACCAGAAGCTATAAAACTCCTAGATGAAAACATAGGCAAAACACTCCGACATAAACCACAGCAGGATCTTCTATGACCCACCTCCCAGAACATTGGAAATAAAAGCAAAAATAAACAAATGGGACCTAATTAAAATTAAAAGCTTCTGCACAATAAAAGAAACTATCAGCAAGGTGAAAAGACAGCCTTAAGAATGGGAGAAACTAATAGCAAATGAAACAACAGACAAAGAATTAATCTCAAAAATATACAAGCAACTCCTGCAGCTCAATTCCAGAAAAATAAACGACCCAATCAAAAAGCGGGCCAAAGAACTAAACAGACATTTCTCCAAAGAAGATATACAAATGGCTAACAAACACATGAAAAGATGTTCAACATCATTCATTATCAGAGAAATGCAAATCAAAACCACAATGAGGTACCATTTCACGCCAGTCAGAACGGCTGCTATCCAAAAGTCTACAAGCAATAAATGCTGGAGAGGGTGTGGAGAAAAGGGAACCCTCTTCCACTGTTGGTGGGAATGCAAACTAGTACAGCCACTATGGAGAACAGTGTGGAGATTCCTTTAAAAACTGGAAATAGAACTGCCATATGACCCAGCAATCCCACTGCTGGGCATACACACCGAGAAAACCAGAACTGAAAGAGACACGTGTACCCCAATGTTCACTGCAGCACTGTTTATAATAGCCAGGACATGGAAGCAACCTAGATGTCCATCAGCAGATGAATGGATAAGAAAGCTGTGGTACATATACACAATGGAGTATTACTCAGCCATTAAAAGGATACATTTGAATCAGTTCTAATGAGGTGGATGAAACTGGAGCCTATTATATAGAGAGAAGTAAGCCAGAAAGAAAAACACCAAATACAGTATATTAACGCATATATATGGAATTTAAAAAGATGGTAACGATAACCCCATATGTGAGACAGCAAAAGAGACACAGATGTATAGAACAGTCTTTTGGACTCTGTGGGAGAGGGCGAGGGCAGGATGATATGGGAGAATGGCATTGAAACATGTAAATTATCACATGTGAAATGAATCACCAGTCCAAGCTTGATGCATGATACAGGGTGCTCGGGGCTGGTGCACTGGGATGACCCAGAGGGACGGGATGGGGAGGGAGGTGGGAGAGGGATTCAGGATGGGGAACACGTGTACACCCATGGTGGATTCATGTCAATGTATGGCAAAAACCAATACAATATTGTAAAGTAAAAAAATAAATTAATTAATTTAAAAAAAAAATCTGTGTTTTGGTTTCGACAACCTCTTAGAAAGCATTTCCTGCTCCTCCTGGTTGTGGAAGCATTTTCCCTGCAAAAAGTTGTTCAGATGCTTGAAGAAGTGGTAGTTGGTTGGCGAGAGGTCAAGTGAATCTGGCAGATGAGTCAAAACTTCATAGCCCTATTAGTTCAACTTTTGAACTGTTGGTTGTGCAACATTCAGATGAGTATTGTTGTAGAGAAGAACTGGGCCTCTCTGTTGACCAATGCCAGCTGGAGGTGTTGCAGTTTTCAGTGCATCTCATCAAATTGCTGAGGATACTTCTCAGATGTAATGGTTTTCCTGGGATTCAGAAAACTGGATAGTAGATCACATGGGCAACAGACCACCAGACAGTGACCATGACCATATTTTGTCTTTGGGAAGTGCTTTGAAGGTTCGTATCGGTCCAAGCACTGAGCTGGTCCTCTCTGGTTATCCTATAGAATCCACTTTTCATTGCACATCACAATGCAATTGAGAAATGCTTTGTTGTTGTGTAGAGTAAGAGAAGATAATGCTTCAAAACAATGATTTTTTTTTCAGCCAGCACATGAGGTATCCACTTATCGAGCTTTTCTACCTTTCCAATTTGCTTCAAAGGCTGAACTAGTGTAGAGTGGTTGACAGTGACTTCTTCAGGAACTTCCCATGTAATTGTAAGAGGATCAGCTTCGATGACCCTCTCAATTGGCTGTTGTCAACTTCCGATGGCCAGCCACTGCACTCCTCATCTTCAAGGCTCTTGTCTCCTTTGCAAAACTTCTTTAACCACCACTGCTCTGTGTGTTAATTAGCAGTTATTGGGCCAAATGTGTTGTTGATGTTGTGAGTTGTCTTTGCTGCTTTCCGACCCATTTTGAACTCAAATAAGAAAATATTTGAAACATCAAACATCAACAACCTCAGATATGAAGATGATATCACTCTAATAGCAGAAAGTGAAGAGAAACTAAAGAGCCTCTTGACAACGGTGAAAGAGAAGAGTGAAAAAGCTGGCTTAAAAGTCAACATTCAAAAAACTAAGATCATGGCATCTGGGCCCATCACTTCATGGCAAATAGATGGGAAAAAGTAGAAAGAGTGACAGACTTTATTTTCTTGGGCTCCAAACTCACTGCAGACAGTGACTGTAGCCTGAAATCAAGACACTTGCTAGCTCCTTGGAAGGAAAGCTATGACAAACCGAGACAGCTTATTAAAAAGCAGAGACTTCACTTTGTCAACAGGGTCCATATAGTCAAAGCTGTGGTTTTTTTAGCAGTCATGAAAATTTTTTCTGGAGTTGATGCTCTTGAATCATTGTTCTTGAGAAGACTCTTGAGAGTCCCTCAGACAGCAAGATCAAACCAGTCAATCCTAAAGATCAACCCTGAATATTCACCTGAAGGACTAATACTAAAGCTGAAGCTACAATACTTTGGCCACCTGATGTGGAGAGCCGACTAGTTGGAAAAGACCCTGATGCTGGGAACATTGAAGGCAGAGGAGAAGGAGATGACAGAGGATGAGATGTTGGATGGCATCACTGAATCAATCCACAGACATGAGTTTGAGCAAACTCAGGGAGATAGTGAAGGACAGGGAAGCCTGGCATGCTATAGTCCATGGGATCACAAGGAATCAGACATGACTTAGTGACTGAAAAACAAGAAAATCACTTATATTGCTTTTTTTCTAACATCATTTCTGTAGTCTAAAATAAATATAAAATAAACAGCAAGTAATACATCATTCGGAGAAGGCAATGGCACCCCAGTCTAGTATTCTTGCCTGGAAAATCCCATGGACAGAGGAGCCTGGCAGGCTGCAGTCCATGGGGTCGCTAAGAGTCAGACAGGACTGAGCGACTTCATTTTCACTTTTCACTTTCATGCATTGGAGAAGGAAATGGCAACCCACTCCAGTGTTCTTGCCTGGAGAATCCCAGGGACGGGAGAGTCTGGTGGGCTGCCGTCTATGGGGTCGCACAGAGTCGGACACAACTGAAGTGACTTAGCAGCAGCAATACATTATTAGCAAAAAACATAAAGTGAAAAATGTGCATTAAAATGAAGCATTGCAGGCAGATTCTTTACCACCTGAGCCACCAGGGAAGCCTGATGTATACATAAACACATTTATTTAAGAATGTATTCCAATAGTAAATGCCAATACTAAACAATGCAAAACCACAATTACTTATGCACTAATCTAATAGTAGCATAATTCATTCCAAGTCCAAAAGCCTGAGAATCAAGAAGCTGACGGTGTTAAGTCTGATTTGAGTCCAAAAGCCAAGAACTAGGAGTACTTATGTTCAAGAACAGGAAAAGATGAATATTCCAGTTCAGGTCAAGACAGCAAATCCATCCTTCTTCCACCTTTCTGTTGTATTCAGACCCTCAACCGATTAGATGATGCCCACCTGTACTGGTAAGGGTACGTCTTCATTACTTAGTCTATGGATTCCATTGCTAATCTCTTCCAGAGACATCCTCACAGCCACACCCAGAAATATTTTATCCACTATATGAGCAACTCTAAACCAGCCAGGTTGGCATATATAATTAACCATCATCATGAGAAAATAAAATTCCTTTTTAAAAAATTAATTTGTCTTTCTTCCCAATCCCCTGATTATTGGTAGAGAATAAAACAACTTTCATCCAATTAGCTTAACAGTTCCTTCAGGATGGTAAAGCTCTGTCCTAGAAAAATAATGTTTCATCCCAGACTTCTTGGTCTTCTCCCCATCTCTCTGGCTTCTCTTCAAAATTACATTTGAATGCGTGTGCCAGGAGGAAGGAGGTGTGCGTTTCCCATCACCTCACAGTGAAGAGAATGAGCCAGTCTCTCTCTGGGCACTGCCCTCTGGCCCTGTGGTCTCCAAAACAATGTTGTCATTTTATTGCTGCCTGCTTTATTAGCATTTACAACTGAATTCAACTATTAACAGCTCAGAATCTCTACTCTGTTTAAGGCTCCGAAGAGTTCCCTGTGCCCGTGAGCCCCTTCAGCTGCTCCTCACACCTGGCAATGGAGCCTGCAGCGACTACTTGGTTTCACCTGTGCACGAAGGAAAGTTCAACTTCAAGGCTTCCTCTCACTTAAGTAAAAGACACTGGCAAGTTGCCTTTACAAAGAGATAACATAATGGTACCCAGGTAGGAAGAACATCCCATGAGATCTCCTTTCAGAGGCCCACCCTTTCCCAGAATGTGTCCCCTTCTGCAGAGTCAGTCTCTGAGGCGCAGGAAGAGTGGGGTGGCCGGATATTGGAGCCATATGCTTTATTACCTGCTTCAGTCTGTTTTTTTTTCCTTCTCCCAGCAATGAGGGTGTATTAGTTTCCTATCACTTCTGTAACAAATTACCACAAACATAGCGGCTTTAAACAACATCCATTCATTATTTCATAGTTCTATAGATGAGAAGTCTAGGCATAGTGTGGCTCAGTGCAGGCTTCTGCTTAGAGTCTCACAAGGACTAAATACAGGTATCACCATACTGTGTTCTGTTCTAGAGTCTTTAGGGAAAAACCACCTTCCAGCTCTTTCAGATCACTGGGTAAATGCAGTTCCTTGTGGTTGTAGGACTGAGGCCCTGACTGGCTGTCAGCAGGTTCTTTGCTTCCACCTGCAGCCACTGGCTGCATTCCTTCTCATGGGTTTCAGCAGCAGCAGAGGGAGAGTTGCTCTCGCACTTCAAATCTCTTCCTCTTCTGCTGCATCTCTCTGCCCTCCCTTTTGCTTCTAGCCAGGGAAAGTTCTCTGCTTTTATGGGTCCATGTGATAAAACTGAATCCACCTGGACAATCCTGGATAATCTCATGATTTAAGGTCTATAACATATTCACATTCCAGGGATTAGTGCTTGAACATATTTGGCAGTGGGGGGGAGGGCATTATGCCTAGTGTTCTGGGGGATTATTAGTGATTTCCTCTTCCTGGATGAACCTCTGTTAGGTAAAACACGTTCACCTAATTACCTAGCTTATTCTTCATATATTATATGAAAGCCAAAAAAAAAAAAAAAAAGCCTCAACAGCTTTGACCTATTGTACATATAAGAAAAATAAGGCTCATAGAATTTAATTGTCTTGTTCTCATACCTTGAATATTCAGTGTCAGGGATGAGTCATACAAACAATATACAGACTATTTTTTTTTTCATGTTCTTCTTTTGGTGTGTAGAGTCATTTTTTTCAGTTCTGATGCATCCTGGAGGCAGCCTCTAGGAACTAATGATGTCTATTTTTACTGTGGTACAAGATTATCAATCCAGTTAAGCAACACGGGCCTCTGGCAGTCACTGGCCTCTTAAGTTCCCACTTTACCTGTGGTGCTGAGGTATTTGGGAACTGGACGATCTCTATGATGAACATAAACATCAAAAAATAAAGAGAAGTAAAAGAAGTCATTTTAACCAAGGCCGGAAAGGTTGTCACAAACCCAACTACCTTCTTCCTGAGTTTCCTTTTACTTTAATAGAGAGGCATGCAATCAACAAGAGGCTGAATTTTGGAGTATGAGTCCTGGTTTATATAATTTATTTCCTAACCTATTTTATAATATTAGAGGAGTCGGGAAATATACAAAAAAATGTGACCAATTTAGACAATACAGCAAAACATGCCATTTGGTCTCATTTATCATAATAGGAATTTTAAAGGATACTCATGAGCTACTTAGAACCTATGAGTTCATAGAGAAGAACAAGTGGTTTTGCATAAGATTCACCCTTAAATAATTCAGTGCCTGTGGCATCATGAAAAACAAACACAGGGGGAAAAAAACTCTAAGAGTCATAACAATTAACGTCTCAGAAAAACAATTTCACCCCTAGTTAAAGGGCTGAGTCAAGAGGACCACCTTTATTCTAAGTTCCAATCCCTCTGCAATCCCTATGCACATTTCTCCCATGGCTCTGTGGTGGGGAATGGAACCCCTTTGGCTACCTCCATCCTCCTGTGTAACAGTCTCCAGCTACAGTGCATTAACCAACTCTTGGCACTCTGTTCTGCAGAAGAGAGAAGCTGCCCACAGCTGATTCTGAACACTGAACAAGAACACTGAACCTAGAAAAAGAGTAAAAGGAGAGGAGTGGATTTGTGCAGTGGGCAGGTCTGTACATTCGGACACATTCAAGCCAGCTCTAGCCTCCTCTTCATGGGCATCGAGCCCATTCCATGGAAGAAATCAGTAGAAAAGGAGTCATGCTGACCCCTCACTTGCCCCTCACGGTAGACATCAGAACTACAGATTGGGATCTCTTAATGGTTTATAAATCATTGCTCTGCTGTGAACACAGGAGATTGAGACCTATAGTGAAGAGACTGCTTTGAACACCAAGGGTAGCCAGCAGAACTTCTCCTAAGAGGAAGAGACTCTACTAATGGAATCTTTCAAAACCACTAAAGACATTGCCAACATCCTACTTCAGGATCCAGGTACAGAAGATATTGATGGTACATGTGAATTCCCACTGGACCACATCATCACAGGTACCATAACATCATTTTTGCTGACAACTGTCGCAACTCTTGTCACAATACATCAAAATTATTCAATTAAATAATAATTGCAATAATTTAAACTCTATGGTTTTTCCAGTAGTCATGTATGGATCTGAGAGTTGGACCATAAAGAAAGCTGAGCACCAAAGAATTGATGCTTTTGAACTGTGGTGTTGGAGAAGACTCTTGAGAATCCCTTGGATTGCAAGGAGATCAAACCAGTCAATCATAAAGGAAATCAATCCTGAATATTCATTGGAAGGACTGATGCTGAAGCTGAAACTCCAATACTTTGGCCACATGATGTGAAGAACTGACTTATTGAAAAAGACCTTGATTCTGGGAAAGACTGAAGGCAAGAGAAGGGGACGACCGAGGATGAGATGGTTGGATGACATCACTAACTCAATGGATATGAGTTTGAGCAAGCTCTGGGAGTTGGTGATGGACAGGGAAGCCTGGAGTGCTGCCGTCCACGGGGTTGCAAAGAGTTGGACACAACTGAGCAACTGAACTGAACTGAAACTCTACATATGTATCTCAGTTGATCCACACAGTATCCTGAAGAAGTAAACACCATAACTGTCCTCTGTTACAGGTGAGGAAACTGAGCAGTGGTGAAGTTATTTCCCTCAGACCACACAGCATCTGTGAACCCAGGTCTGCCTCCACAGCCCAGCCCTCAAATTCTGTGCTCATAATACCTGCAGTGGCCTGCCTTTCCTGCCAAGGCAGCAAGCTCCCTGATGGCATAAGGCTTCTTACTACATGTCTGCATCCTCAATGACTAACATATAATAACTACTTAGAAAATGATAAACAAATATTACATGAATAATCTCACATCTGATCCAACACATTCCACCTTTTGACTACCACATACTCTCTTTAGGGTCAAAGACAAAGACTCATGCATAGGAAAAACAGATTGAGGAGCTGGTAAATGGAATCTGGACAAGTGACCAGTGACATCCCTTGAATTGGCTATATTACTGGTTACTTGCCCTTATCAAGATATAGAAGGTCAGGCTGACAAACTCATTTGGCAAAGTTTCCTTGATTCATTATTATTTTATTATATATGTGCTCAGTCACTTCAGTCGTGTCCAACTCTCTGCGACCCCATGGACCATGGCCCGCCAGGCTCCTCTGTCCGTGGGATTCTCCAGGCAAGAACATTGGAGTGGGTTGCCATTTCCTTCTCCAGCGATAAAGTATGAAGTGAGTGAAGGGAGTGAAGTGAAGTCGCTCAGTCGTGTCTGACTCTTTGCGACCCCATGGACTGTAGCCTACCAGGCTCCTCCGTCCATGGGATTTTCCAGGTAAGAGTACTGGAGTGGGTTGCCATTTCCTTTTTATTATATATAACACATGAATTGTTAATCAATCTATAATTTATATACATTTAGATTGAACCAGGTATGTGTATGTGTGTGTGTATGTATATATATATATCAGATCAGTTCAGTTCAGTTCAGTTCAGTCACTCAGTGGTGTCCGACTCTTTGCAACCCCATGAATCACAGCATGCCAGGCCTCCCAGTCCATCACCAACTCCCGGAGTTCACCCAAACTCATGTCCATTGAGTTGGTGACACCATCCAGCCATCTCATCCTCTGTAGTCCCCTTCTCCATCTATAATGTATATAATTATATATGTAATATAACCAGGTGTATATGTGTGTGTGTGTACTCTCTCTCTCTCTCTCTCTCTCTCTCTCTCTCTCTATATATATATATATATATATATATACATATATATATATACATATCAGATCAGATCAGTCGTTCAGTCGTGTCTGACTCTTTGCGACCCCATGAATCGCAGCAGCCAGGCCTCCCTGTCCATCACCAACTCCCGGAGTTCACTGAGACTCAGGTCCATCAAGTCAGTGATGCCATCCAGCCATCTCATCCTCTGTCATCCCCTTCTCCTCCTGCCCCCAATCCCTCCCAGCATCAGGGTCTTTTCCAATGAGTCAACTCTTTGCATGAGGTGGCCAAAGTACTGGAGTTTCAGCTTTAGCATCATTCCTTCCAAAGAAATCCCAGGGCTGATCTCCTTTAGAATGGACTGGTTGGATCTCCTTGCAGTCCAAGCGACTCTCAAAGAGTCTTTTCCAACACCACAGTTCAAAAGCATCAATTCTTTGGCGCTCAGCCTTCTTCACAGTCCAACTCTCACATCCATACATGACCACAGGAAAAACCATAGGCTTGACTAGACGAACCTTTGTTGGCAAAGTAATGTCTCTGCTTTTGGGTATATAATGTCCTACAAAATCATTGTCTAACAAGTATTACTGTTCTCTTTGTTAGCCAACTGAGAAATGAATTTTTGGGAGAAAATTTCAAATATAGCACACACAGGAAAAGAACACATCCTCTACATTTTCTATGTTTTCCTCCCAGAGATAGTAACTATAAACAACTGACTACCAATCCTGCTTTGCATTTTTATACAGATTTTCTCCCAAATAAACAAGATTACATAAACTGTTGCACTGAAACTAATTAAGCCCCATAAGAAAGTAAGGAAGAGGATGGAAGTGTAACACTGTGGCTCCGCAAAGGCTACTTATAGACAGGTGGGGCTCATACTCCCACCCTCCACTCCCACCTCTTCCGAGGGATTCCTCATTTCTCATAGACTTCAGGACCTTCAAACTTCATGTAAATCTCTGTTAGGAGCAGATTTCTTTGCTAATAAGCTCAAAATCGGTACTGCTCAGTTGTTGAGCAGTGAAAGTGATGGTAATTTTAACTAGGTGAGTCCATACTTTCAGATTTCAGATCAAGCCTTAAAGACAGGTCTTGCTTAGGATTACATGATACTTGTTGATTTTTATTTGAAGCAAAGCTTAAATGTCTTTGTATTCTTCTTAACACTTGAGCAATATTCTCAAGTATGACTATTCCATAATCCGCTATTTTCATTTTGATGAAGGAGATTTAGGCTCCTCCAGTTATTTGCTACTAGGAAAATATATATTAGTATGTCTCACTACTGTGATACATTTTCTATAAAAGTAGTAGGACTCACTGATACAAAATGTGTATTAAAATACCTCAAAAAGGTAACTGTTATGGACTACATGGTTGCATCCCCACAAAATTCATCTGCTGAAACACCTCAGTTGAGACAGTATATTAGTAAGTAGCGGCTTTGGAGATAATTAGGTTTAGATGAAGTTGGATGAGTGAAGCCCCCACAGTGGAATTAGTGTCCTTACAAGAAGAGAAATGGGTTTCCCAGGTGGCTCAGTGGTAAAGAATCCATCTGCAATGCAGGAGACATGGGTTTGATCCCTGGGTTGGGAAGGTCTCCTGGAGTAGGAAATGGCAATGTACTCTAGTGTTCTTGCCAGGGAAATCCCATGGACAGAGGAGCCTTGTGGGCTACAGTTTATGAGTCATAAAAGAGTCAGACACAACTTACAGCCTAAACAATAACAAAGAAGAGAAACAGACTAGAGCTCTCATGGTCTCTCTGCCAGTGAGAATACAGTAAGAAGGATCATGTGCAAACCAGGAAGAGAGCTTTTACAAGGAACTGAATAGACTGGCACCTGTATCTTGGCCTTACCAGCCTCTAGAACTGTGAGAAATACATTTCTGTTGCTTAAGTCACCCAGTCAATGACACTTTTGTTTTAGTAGCCCAAACTAAGACAGAAATCCCATCTGAAAAATACAGTTGCTGATACTATCTTAAAATATTTACTTATTTTGAATCATTTTTCCAAGCATGTATTTTTTATTGTGTATACTGCTTTGCATTACACTTATTCTATCATTATCTCAATCTACTATTTATTAAAAACATGATTTTTAATGGTTGCCTACTGTATCACATGTATGTAATAAAATTCATTTACCTTTTCTTCTGTTTGGCCATTTACAGTTTCCAATTTTTTGTTATAAACAGTAGTCAAATGAATATTATAGTTAAATCAACCTATACTTTATAGATAGAGACTATGAACCACAGGAAGGCTAAGAAGTTTGCTAAACAGAACAAGTATTAATATATGGAATAAAAAAAAGAAGAAAGAATGACAGCTGTTGTTCACACCATTAACCCTCTCTGCCTCAATTACTTTACTACCTCACAACAGTATTATTAGGATCAAATAAAAAAAATGTTGAAAGTACTTTGAAAAAGAATTCGATCATGGAATACCTATTATGTCCAGATGTAACAAGGAGTAACAAATCTGACTTCATATTAGATCTGCTTCCTTTTATTTTTTTTTTCTTTTTTCTAATTTTATTTTATTTTTAAACTTTACATAATTGTATTAGTTTTGCCAAATATCAAAATGAATCCGCCACAGGTATACATGTGTTCCCCATCCCGAACCCTCCTCCCTCCTCCCTCCCCATACCATCCCTCTGGGCCATCCCAGTGCACCAGCCCCAAGCATCCAGCATCGTGCATCGAACCTGGACTGGCAACTCGTTTCCTACATGATATTTTACATGTTTCATTGCCATTCTCCCAAATCTTCCCACCCTCTCCCTCTCCCACAGAGTCCATAAGACTGTTCTATACATCAGTGTCTCTTTTGCTGTCTCGTACACTGGGTTATTGTTACCATCTTTCTAAATTCCATATATATGCGTTAGTATACTGTATTTAATTTTAACCTCTACTGCTTTGTCTACAAGTTAATCACTAAAGGAGTTTGCCTACAGCGTAAAGTGCATATGATGACTGGTCTCCAACCCCCGTGCCTGAGGGTAAAATTAATATACTTTTGTTCAGCTAAGAGGAAACCATGACCCAATCCACCTGTGAATGGCTGCAGGAAAGGGGAAATTAACAGTCCTCTCCCAGAAACTGGCTGAAACCAGGAGATAGTTCCAGCAACTTACAGCCTTTTTACTTTACCTCCTCATCTTCCCATTTCTTTGTTCTATTAAAAAAAAAAAAAAAATAGCACTCAGACCCCAGGAAGGTGATTTTCTAGGAATTAGTCTGCCATCTTGTCTGACTCCTGGCTTTTTGAATGTCATTATTCCTTGCCCCAACACCTCATCCCCCAATTTATTGGTCTACCACGTGGCAAACAGGATGAGCTTGGATTCAATGACACAGATATTAAATTAAAAACGAAGATGAAAAACAGTCAAATATAACTATTACTTAACCAATTTTAATGTCTTGGGAGTTTGCCTGAAGTGACAAAAATGTGTTACTGTACAAAAATAAAAACACTTGCATTGGATAATTAGAAAGTTACCTGTCCTCTTATAATATGTAATTCTATTTGTATTTTTCTGTATCACTTGAATTATATCTATTAATTTATTATTGGCTGTGCTAGGTCTTCACTGCTGTACACAGGCTTTCCCTAGCTACGCCGAGCAGGGGCTACTCTTCATTGCGGAGCTCAGGCTTCTCATTGCAGTGACTTCTCTTGTTACGGATGACAGGCTCTAGGTGCCCAGGCTTCAGTTATTGCAGCACACAGGCTCAGGAGTTGGGCTCACAGGCCCTAGAGTATGTGGGCTTCAGTACTTGAGGCATGCGGGCTTACTTTCTCCAAGGCATGTGGAATCCTCCAGGAGCAGGAATCAAACCTGTGTCCCCTGTGCTGGCAGGCACATATCCATTGCGTCACCAAGGAAGTCCAAAATTGACTGCTCTTGCTCTTATTTATAAAAGTGCAAATAATAACAAATTTCCTCTCTTGGGCTCCAAAATCACTGTGGATGGTGACTGCAGCCATGAAATCAGAAGACGATTGCTTCTTGGCAGGAAAACAATGACAAACCTAGACAGTGTGTTGAAAAGCAGAGGCATTGCTCTGCCGACTAAGGTCTGTATAGTCAAAGTTACGGTCTTCCCAGTGGTCACGTAGAGTAGTGAGAGCTGAATCACAAAGGAAGTTGTGGTACATATATACAGTGGAATATTACTTAGCCATAAAAAGGAATGCATTTGAGTCACTTCTGATGAGGTGGATGAACCTAGAACCTATTATACAGAGTGAAGTGAGTCAGAAAGAGAAAGATAAATATCGTATTCTTTATCTGGGGGGGCTCCAAAATCACTGCAGATGGTGATTGCAGCCATGAAATTAAAAGATGCTTACTCCTTGGAAGGAAAGTTATGACCAACCTAGATAGCATATTCAAAAGCAGAGACATTACTTTGCCAACAAAGGTCCGTCTAGTCAAGGCTATGGTTTTTCCAGTGGTCATGTATGGATGTGAGAGTTGGACTGTGAAGAAAGCTGAGCACCGAAGAATTGATGCTTTTGAACTGTGGTGTTGGAAAAGACTCTTGAGAGTCCCTGGGACTGCAAGGAGATCTAACCAGTCCATTCTAAAGGAGATCAGCCCTGGGTGTTCTTTGGAAGGAATGATGCTAAAGCTGAAACTCCAATACTTTGGCCACCTCATAGGAAGAGTTGACTCATTGGAAAAGACTCTGATGCTGGGAGGAAGTGGGGGCAGGAGGAGAAGGGGACAACAGAGGATGAGATGGCTGGATGGCATCACCGACTTGATGGACATAAGTTTGAGTGAACTCCGGGAGTTGGTGATTGACAGGGAGGCCTGGAGTGCTGTAATTCATGGGGTCACAGGGAGTCAGACATGACTGAGCGACTGAACTGAACTGAACTGAATGCACATATATGGAATCTAGAAAAATAATTCTGAAGAATTTATTTACAGGGCAGCAATGGAGAAACAGACATAGAGAATAGACTTATGACATGGGGAGAGGGGAGGACAGGGTGAGATGTACGGAAAGAGTAACATGGAAACTTATATTACCATATTTAAAACAGATTTACTTTTTAGAGTGGAATTCATATTTCTATAATTGTGAATAACCTCTATGGTTTTTAAATCTTTTTGAATCATTCATGAAAGGTAAGTCAAAAGATGCATATGATTTTTGTGGCTTGTGTTCTCCTATTTAGCCAACAGGAATTTGCTGTATGGCTCAGGAAACTCAAACAGGGGCTCTGTATCAACCTAGAGAGGTGGGTTGGGGAGGGATATGGGAGGGAGGTTCAAAAGGGAGGGAATATATGTATACCTATGGCTGATTTGTCCTTCAATAAAAAAGTTAATTAATTAATTTTTAAAAAAGAAGGCAGAATGCCAAAGAACTGATGCCTTCAAACAGTGGTGCTGGACAAGACTCCTGAAAGTACCTTGGACATCAAGGAGCTCAAACCAGTCAATCTTAAGGGAGATAAGCCCTGAATATTCACTGGAAGGACTGAGGCTAGAGCTGAAGCTCCAGCATTTTGGTCATCTGATGCAAAAAGATGACTCATTGGAAAAGTCCCTGATGCTGGGAAAGATTGAGGGCAGGAGGAGAAGAGGGTGACAGAGGACAGGATGGTTGGATGGCATTACCAACTCAATGGACATGAGTTTGAGCAAGCTCTGGGAGATGGTAAGAGACAGGGAGGCCAGGCATGCTACAGTCCAAAGGGTTGCAAACAGTCAGATATGACTGGGTGACTGAACAACAACAACAACTCATTAGCAATCGCTTTTTATTAATACACTTGAGTTGACTCCCTAGGGAGAAAAATGTATGCTAGCGTTCTTATGTATGCAGAGTTCTTATCTGAGTTATTAGCAGTTTACTTTTTAGAGTGGAATTCATATTTGTATAATTGTGAATGACCTCTATGGTTTTTAAATCTTTTTGAATCATTCATGAAAGGTAAGTTGAAGGATGCATATGATTTTGGTGGCTTGTGTTCTCATGCTGCTGCTAAGTCACTTCAGTCCTGTCCAGCTCTGTGCGACCCCATAGAAGGCAGCCCACCAGGCTCCCCCATCCCTGGGATTCTCCAGGCAAGAACACTGGAGTGGGGTGCCATTGCCTTCTCCAATGCATGAAAGTGAAAAGTGAAAGTAAAGTCGCTCAGTCATGTCTGACTCTTAGCGACCCCATGGACTGCAGCCCAAGCTGTTGAACATCATGAAAACATGTTTCTTGTTAACAAAAAAGAAAATATAACAATTAATATAGAGTGATATTTCTTAACTATTACTACTAGTTAGTAACACTAGGCGGAGAAGGCAATGGCACCCCAGAAACATCAGTAAACATCTCCCTGTATCTCATGACCCTGACTGGGTCATGGTGAACCTTAGAACTGGCCAGAAGAATGAGATTTGTTGATTGAGCTTAGCCACTTAGAATTCAAGACTGTAATTTGGAGTGGTATGAACACCAGTAAAATATGTGACTGTTATTAGGAAATAGTTGGTATTCCAAACCAAAACTCAGCTATTCTTACACAAGAGGGTGATTAGATATCAGGCAATAGCAGCAACAATAATCCTACAATAGCTGTTGTACATAATATTTTAGAAGAGGGAAGCCAGTGAAGCGTTAATGTATGATGATATCATGATTGCACATAAGATCCAGAAGTTGTTCTAAGTTTATAATCTAGAACAGATCAAGAAAGAGTCATAATACATCATATATCAACAAATACAATCTTACCACTTTCATTCATCTGGGTTGCATGTTGCTCCATCACTGAGTGATGTCTGACTCTTTGTGACCCCATGGACTGCAGCCCACCAGGCTCCTTTGTCCATAGGATTTTCCAGGCAAGAATACTGGAGTGGGTTGCCATTTCCTACTCCAGGGGATCTTCCCAACCCAAGAATCAAACCCAAGTCTCTTCCATCTCCTGCGTTGGCAGGCAAATTCTTTTACCACTGTGCTACCTGGAAAACCCAAGCTGGGTTGCACATCAGTTCAGTTTAGTCTCTCAGTATTATCCTACTCTTTGAGACCCCATGGACTGCAGCACACTAGGCTTCCCTGTCTGTCATCAACTCCTGGAGCCTACTCAAACTCATGTCCATCCAGTTGGTGATGCCATCCAACCATCTCACTCTCTGCCATCCCCTTCTCCTCCTGCCTTCAATCTTTCCCAGCATTAGGGTCTTTTCTAACGAATCAGTTCTTCCTATCAGGTGGCCACAGTACTGGAGCTTTAGTTTCAGCATCAGTCCTTCCAATGAATATTCAGGATTGATTTCCTTTAGGATTGCCTGGTTTGATCTCCTTGTTGTCCAAATAACCCTCAAGAATCTTCTCCAACACGACTATTCAAAAGCATCAATTCTTTGGTGCTCAGCTTTCTTTATGGTCCAACTCTCATATTCATACATGACTACTGGAAAAACCATAGCTTTCACTAGATGGACATTTGTTGTCAAAGTAATGTCTCTGCTTTTTAATATGCTGTTTAGGTTGCACACAGCTTTTCTTCCAAGGAGCAAGTGTTTTTTTAATTTCATGACTGCAGTCACCATCTGCAGTGATTTTGGAGCCCAAGAAAATAAAGTCTGTCATTGTTTCCATGTTTTCCACATCTATTTGCCATGAAGTGATAGGACTGGATGCCAAAACTTCATTTTTTGAATGCTGAGTTTTAAGCCAGCTTTTTCACGCTCATCTTTCATTTTCATCAAGAGGCTCTATAGTTCCTCTTCATTTTCTGCCATAAGGCTGGTGTCATCTGCATATCTGAGGTTATTGCTATTTCTCCTGACAGTCTTGATTCCAGCTTGGCTTCTTCCAGCCCAGCATTTCATAAGATGTACTCTGCACATAAGTTAAATAAACTGGGTAATAATATATAGCCTTGACATACTCCTTTGCCAATTTTGAACCCATTAGATCTGAGAGACAGAGTGCCTGAAGAACTATGGAGGAGGTTTGTAAGGTGATGATCAAAATCATCCCCAGGAAAAGAAATCCAAAAAGGCAAAATGGTTGTCTGAGGAGGCCTTACAAATAGCTGAGAAAAGAGGAGCAGTGAAAGGCAAAGGAGAAAAGAAAAGATATATCCATCTGAACACAGAGTTTCAAAAAATAGCAAGGAGAGATAATAAAGCCTTCCTAAGTGATTACCACAAAGAAATAGAGGAAAACAATCAAATGAGAAAGACTAGAGATCTCAAGTAAATTAGAAATACCAAGGGAACATTTCTCTCAAAGACATGCACAATTATAGACAGAAATGGTATGGACCTAACAGAAGCAGAAGATATTATGAAGAGGTGGCAAGAATACACAGAAGAACTACACAAAAAAGATCTTAATGACCCAGATAATCACAATGATGTGATCACTCACCTAGAGCCAGACATCCTGGAATGTGAAGTCAAGTGAGTCTTTGGAAGTATCACTACGAACAAAGCTAGCAGAGGTGATGGAATTCCAGGTAAGCTATTTCAAATCCTATAAGATGAGGCTGTGAAAGTGCTGCATTCAATATGCCAGCAAATTTGGAAAACTCAGCAGTGACCACAGGACTGGAAAAGGTCAGTTTTTATTCCAACCCCAAAGAAAGGCAATGCCAAAGAATGTTCAAACTACCACACAATTGTACTCATCTCACACTCTAGCAACGTAATGCTCAAAATTCTCCAAGCCACGCTTCAACAGTATGTGAACAGAGAATTTCCAGATGTTCAAGCTGAATTTAGAAACGGCAGATGAACCAGAAATCAAATTTCCAACATCCACTGGATCATAGAAAAGGCAAAAAAAATCCAGAAAAACATCTACTTCTGCTTCACTTACTACACAAAAGCCTTTGACTGTGTGGATCCCAACACACTGTGGAAAATTCTTAAAGGGATGGGAATAGAAGACCACCTTACTTTCTCCTGAGCAATCTGTATGCAGATCAAGAAGCAACAGTTAGAACCGGACATGGAACAACGGACTGGTTCAAAATTGGATTGCATCCGTTCAGTTCAGTTCAGTCGCCCAGTCATGTCCGACTCTTTGCAACCCCATGAATTGCAGCACGCCAGGCCTCCCTGTCCATCACCAACTCCCGGAGTTCACTCAGACTTACGTTCATAGATTCGGTGATGCCATCCAGCCATCTCATCCTCTGTTGTCCCCTTCTCCTCCTGCCCCCAATCCCTCCCAGGATCAGAGTCTTTTCCAGTGAGTCAACTCTTCGTATGAGGTGGCCAAAGTATTGGAGTTTCAGCTTTAGCATCAGTCCTTCCAAAGAAATCCCAGGGCTGATCTCCTTTAGAATGGACTGGTTGGATCTCCTTGCAGTCCAAGCGACTCTTAAGAGTCTTCTCCAACACCACAGTTCAAAAGCATCAATTCTTCAGTGCTCAGCTTTCTTCACAGTCCAACTCTCACATTCATACATGACCACTGGAAAAACCATAGCCTTGACTAGACGGACCTTTGTTGGCAAAGTAATGTCTCTGCTTTTGATTATGCTATCTTACACCCATAAAATATGTGTAATGCCATTTTCTTCATCATTACTGAAGTTAATCAGTTTTGAAAGAACACTTATTAAAAGTTATGAAAATTGGAAGAAAAATATGCTCTTCAGAAAACATGTCAAATATACATTAATATAATAACAAACCTCCTAAAAACCAGATAGTGATCTAATAGAGACATTCTTAGTCCTTTGAAACATGAGAGGAAAAAAATTCAGACCCATGCTACATGAAATATGAATTTATTTTAGGAAGCAGATTTTACTGCTACTTTGAGAGAGCTTTTATTATCTATTATGTCAGCTCTCTCACCTCAACAACAATCTTTGTCACTGCACAAGCACTCAAAATATTAAAAATTATAGACCTCAAAATGTTTAGAAATATGTAGTTTATTGGAAGTGCATTAGAAGAAAACATATTTAATAAGATCAGAAAACCCAACAAAAGTAGTAATTCTCTGAATCAGAAAGTAGCAACGTTTTCTCTGCAGGTAGTGAGAGAGAAGTTGTCATCACACCAAACAACCCTAAGATTCAGATATCCCCAGGAACTGAGTTACAATAATTCCAATCTATTACACCGCTCAGTTTCCTTCCTACCTTAGAAACTGGCCATCTGACCCAAGGGCCTGAAGGGTCCATACTACAAGTATACAGCACTTACTTAGGCTGCTGCCTCAGGGCACGTTCACACAAGAAATTATGGAGTGAAAAGTATGTGATATTGACTGCAAAAGACATTTCAACTCATTTAATTGTTTAATAGACAATTACTGAGTATATTTTTCTGCCAAGTATTATGATTTGCAATAGAAATATAAACCATGAGCAATAAAGTTTGGTGAAGGATAGTGACAAGACTACTGTATGATATACAGTTTAGGTTTGCCATTGGGAATTGAGACAGGAGCTAGGTTTTTGGATCAGAGAGCTAGAGAAGTCAATCTAGAGTGGCCAGGTCTAGTGGCTCAGATGGCAAAGAATCTATCTGCAATGCAGGAGACCCAGGTTCGATCCCTGGGTTGGGAAGATCCCCTGGAGGAGACAATGGCTATCCACTTCAGTATTCTTGCCTGGAGAGTTCCATGGACAGAGGAGCCTGGCAGGCTATAGTCCATGGGTTCCCAAGAGTTGGACATGACTGAGAGACTTTCACTTTCTTTCAGGATCAAAGGACAGAATGGATACAAAGAATGGGGGAGGCTGGAAAAATACATTTTGATGAGCATGAACTTAAGCTGAGTACTTAAAGCAAGTGTTTTCAAGAGTCTTTCTGATGAGGGGAAAGGGGAGGGATAAATTAGGAGTTTGGGATTAACATATACACACTGGAAGGCCTGGCGTGCTGAGATTCATGGGGTCGCAAGGAGTCAGACACGACAGAGCGACTGATCTGATCTGATCTGATACACACACTACTATAAATAAAACAGATAATCAACAAGGACCAATTATATAGCACAGGGAACCTACTCAATATTCTGTAATAACCTATATGGGAAAAGAATCAGAAAAAGAATGGATATATGTAACCGTATAACTGATTCACTTTGCTGTACATCAAAACCTGATACAACATTGTAAACCAGCTATACTCCAAAGTAAAATAAAAATTAAATTAAAAAAAATTTTGTAACTAGCAAAAATAGGTATTTCCTAGAAGTGCACTTCCAAACTTTTATGCAAATGATTGGAAACTATTAAGAACTATGGGCTTCCCAGGTGGGCTAGTGGTAAAGAATCCCCCTGCCAATGCAGGAACATAAGGGACTCTGGTTTGATCCCTGGGTCAGGAAGAGCCCCTGGAGGAGGTCATGGCAACTGACTCCAGAATTCCCGCCTGGTGAATCCCACGGACAGAGGAGCCTGGTGGGCTACAATCCACAGAGTCACAGAGTTGGACACAACTGAAGTGTCTTAACATGCACGCACACACATGAAGACTATATTGAGGTCAATTATTTGTCCCAGTCTGCCTGTGGCAGCACTGATACGTACCTGCTATTATAATAATATTTATTAATGGTCTCCTCTTGCATCCGCAAAAGCATCGTGGTTTGGGTGATAACCTGTATAGTTACCTTATTTTAACAACCTATCAGTCGGACTTGTGTCACTCCAAGATTTAAGTAAATTTGCCTAGAAGTCTCTTCCTTCCCTTATACTGTCCTGGCCTTTAGAAGCCCAATCGCTCCCTGAGATTTTGACAGATTCCCAGGGTCTTACATTAACCCAGACTTCTGGGCTCCCATGACCCTGCACTCTCCCTCTGGGCTGCCCTCATGGCCCCAGGCAGAAAGCTCATCTCTTCACATTCCACAAAAAATAGACTCCCACAATTAGTGCTGAAATTCTTTTTTAGTGACGACAAGTGGAAAACAGAGCAGAGGTGTGCAACGCTCATCACCCAGAAGACTAATTTTATCTGTAAAGTGCATATCTGTCTTCTAATGGCAATGGTCCAGCAGTTTTCTTCTTATCTCTTTCCCTGGGTCATGTCTAGGCTCACATTTTTCCTAATCCTCTCTCTCTGAATTTTCCTTTCTCCCCCTTTCTCTCCCTTTCCTTACCTTTTCCCTATTTCCAAAAGTCAAGGTAACCATTTTTCCTTTTATCTGCTATACATTCAACATGATGTCTTAGGATCTTCTAACATCTGTTCTAACCGCCCACGAGGGGACAGAGGCAGTTCTCTCTCTAAATATAATTCTGGTGCCAGGTGAAGCAGAGCTGGGAGTATGGGGGAAAGGAATAGAGAATTAGAAGTAACATGTCTTGGCAAAGACTGGGACAAGAAAGAACACGGAAATTCAGATAAATACACAGGTGCCTATTCTTATAGGCACTTAAAAAAATTATCTGAAATATCCACCTAAAATTCTTTTGCTGTTGATTTTCCTTTTATGAAAATTTATTATCCTTGGGGAAAAATCCATGACTTCTTGTCAAAATACAAACAATAAGATAAACTACATAGAAGGGAGATATAGAGGAAGGATCGGAGAAGGCAATGGCACCCCACTCCAGTACTCTTGCCTGGAAAATCCCATGGATGGAGGAGCCAGGTGGGCTGCAGTCCATGGGATCGCTAAGAGTTGGACACGACTGAGCGACTTCCCTTTCACTTTTCACTTTCATGCATTGGAGAAGGAAATGGCAACCCACTCCAGTGTTCTTGCCTGGAGAATCCCAGGGACGGGGAAGCCTGGTGGGCTGCCATCTATGGGGTCACACAGAGTCGGACACGACTGAAGTGACTTAGCAGTAGCATAGAGGAAGGATAAAATGCTTTGTTAGTACATTTTTTTAATGCATTTCACATGTGCTAGGGACAAGCTGCAAAATTTGACTCAGTGCTTCCTAGAAATAAAAGCAAAGACTGAAAGAAAACCAGTGAAAAGATTCTTGGTATCTATAAGGACTTTTTTTTTTTTTTTTTTAAAGCCCTTAGATGATTTTTTTTATTATTATTAAGACCTGAGAAGAACTTCTTCCATGAGTTTTCATTAAAAGTATAATGAACTCCTTTCTCAGCAGTGTCTCTTAAGAAGTTCAAATACGTATCCTTAGCATGCATGCTTCTTCTGGTGAGTTAACAGCTTATGCCCAATGTAATTGATTAGAAACATTTTTAGAAGCTAAAATTTTACCACATGGTAAAAATTTTTCACCATTCTGATGGCTTAAAACGTTTTTTTTTTTTTTTTAACTATCTATAGCATTTGAGAGTTTGCCTAGCTTTCAGTCAATCCTTCTTGATTATAATTTCTCAAAACCAAGATTCTTGATAGGAATTGAACAGAGTTTTCAAAATGGTACCCTTTGGCTAGAACTTATAGAGTCAGTACTATGTGCTGATGATTAAGGGCAAATTTGTATTCTTTGACAATCACCTGATCAGGTTTCCTATAGCAATTAAATAGTCTAAGTAAGACTTGTTGCTGAATAGATGGCTACCCCATCTACACATGGGATAGGTCAAGAAATCTCTCTTGGCAGAGGAAGGAATTCCTCAGGACATAGTTCTGGGTCTGCCACAACGCTGACAAATATGCCATCGACATTCAAAAGAGTTCTACGCCATAGAGCATGGGCCTGATACAGCAGCAAGAGAAGTCTTACTTTGAGCAATATAACTTTCTATTGCACTCCAGTTCTAGTTTGTAAAATGCACTGTATGATATTTGATCTGCTAAATATAATTTGATGGTCTCAAGCTATTGAATATTGGGTGGCATTTCCTGAAAACAGCAATTTGGCTTTGCAATTAAATTATCTTGAAGCATTCTCTGTAACAGTCATTAGCTAACAGAACTTGCTTGAAGCCAGTCATTACTTAGGACAGAAGAATAAGTCCTAAATTTCTCATAATGCCATGAAAAAAAACAAGACATTTTTCCATAAGCTGAACAATCCCTTGAAAAAATGGGAAAGCCATGCTTGAAACACAGAGAAGGAGCAGCCTAATTCCGCTGGAGTCAGTGCAAGGTGTGGTTGGGGAAGCACAGAACCATACCTGGCGCCCAGGACTTTGGTTCTAGTCAGAGTTATCACTTACATGGCATGGCCCAAGTCCATCACTTAACTTCTTTGGGTCTTTTTCCTTCTTTCATAATGAGGAAAAGGGAAGGCCCAGAACAGATGAGTGGTTCTTAAGTATTTTAAGATATAGAATTTCTTCAAATAATGTGTGTTACTACATTGTGTACTATAAGTGACTGCATTGTTGACCTGAAACAAATAGCCAGATATTTCTCCAGCAAAGATGGGTTTATTTGGAAATGGATCAGATTAGATCAGATTAGATCAATCGCTCAGTCGTGTCCGACTCTTTGCGACCCCATGAATAGCAGCAAGCTACCAGCAAGTTCCTTCATAGCAAGGGAAGAAGAATGCTTTTATGGAGGGAAAAAGGAGGTTGGGAGGGCCAGAGTAAGCAAAGTTCAGGGTTTTCCATTGGCTGAGATCTTGACAGCAAAGGAGAGGAGTTTTTCTTCTTCCTGTTGGGCTTTGGTACCATTGAAGTGCCTAAAAGTGTCTCCTTCTTGACCACCTACCCTATTTAACTGAGGTGTCTGCTTATCAGATACTATTGCAACATCAATATGCCTTCATCAGAGTGTTAAAGCAATTTTTCTTCTCCAAAATTAATCCATTTTCCAATTTAGAATGACTCATATGTATAATAAACCTTCATCTAAAGAGAGCAATATCAGTAAGTTCAGTCACTCGGTCATGTCCTACTCTTTGCAACCCCATGAACTGCAGCATGCCAGGCCTCCCTGTCCATCACCAACTCCCGGAGTTCACTCAAACCCATGTCCATCAAGTCAGTGATGCCATCCAGCCATCTCATCCTCTGTCGTCCCCTTCTCCTCCTGCCCCCAATCTTTCCCAGCATCAGGGTATTTTCCAATGAGTCAGCTCTTTGCATCAGGTGGCCAAAGTGTTGGAATTTCAGCTTCAACATCAGTCCTTCCAATGAACACCCAGGACTGATCTTTAGGATGGACTGGTTGGATCTCCTTGCAGTCCAAGGGACTCTCAAGAGTCTTCTCCAACACCACAGTTCAAAAGCATCAATTCTTCGGCACTCAGCTTTCTTTATAGTCCAACTCTCACATCCATAATGACCACTGGAAAAACCATAGCCTTGACTAGGATGGACCTTTATTGGCAAAGTAACGTCTCTGCTTTTTAATATGCTGTCTAGGTTGGTCATAACTTTCCAACTTTCCAAGAAAGCAATGAGGAAATATCAATAAAAAATATAATATTCTCACCTTTATATACAACACTCCAACCAAAGGATATTGTTTTCTTCTCCATAGACTCTATGGAATTTTATGGATTTGAGGAAAGCGATCAGAATGGAGTCTATCAGTTCACAATTGGAGAAAATGCCAATCCAGATTTCCTTCATTGGTATATTCCTATTTTAATGAAGACCATTTTCTTTCATTTTGTCTATGAATAAACTTAATTGTAAAACATCTACACTGTTTTAGTTTCATAGAGATCAATTTATATAAATAGCATTCACAGAAAACAGAAGTGAGCTCATCTTTCACCAAAGTGGACATTTGCTGAAGGAAATCAACCCTGAATATTCACTGGAAGGACTGATGTGGAAGTTAAAGCTTCAACACTTTGGCCACCTGATGCAAAGAGCCAACTCACTGGAAAAGACCTTGATGCTAGGAAAGATTGAGGGCAGGAGGATAAGGGGGTGACAGAGGATGAGATGGTTGGATGGCATCACTGACTCAACGGACATGAGTTTGAGCAAGCTCTGGGAGATGGTGAAAGACGGGGAAGCCAGGCATGCTGCAGTCCATGGGGTCACAAAAAGTTGGACACGACTGAGCCACTGAACAACAAAATACTATGCATGCATGTGGCTTTTACATATTTCATTGGCAAATGATTCCTTCTGAACCAAAGTGGATCCTTCAAATGCAGAGGAATCCACCGTAGATGAGGAGTCTATTTAAATAATGCAGCAATGAATATGGGAGTTCCAATTCTTCTTAGTGAGACCAGACACTCCTGTGTAATCCTCCTGAAACAAAGTATTCGTATGTCCAATATTCCAATATACACAATGACAGGAAAACACAATTTCCCCCATTCGATGATCATTTGTAGATTCTAAATAGCTTTAGTTTTTTAAGTAGAGTTCCTCTTTCACAATGCTTTGATTCTGTTTTCCATCTAGTTAGCTTTCAATTCATTAGAAAAAGATAATTATTTAAAAAGCCAACCCAAGTCTTAGATTTGATCATATAAAGTCTTTTGCCAGCCAAATTTTAAACTATAATTTGTCATTTTTGCCCTCACACACATATATGGAGACTGAAGTAGCTAAGGCAAAACACCCAAATCCTTCAGCAATGTAATTAGAAAAGAAAAAGAAAAAACTTAACTGTAAAGGAAAATACTCCCATCTTGTGGCTGCTGTTGAAATAACAGGTTTTAAATGAGGATTGATTGGTGCAAAAAATTTAATTCAAGAAATCATCACAAACTTCACTGCTATTTGTTGATCCTTCCTAAGTGCCAGGCACCATAGTAAATATTCTACGTATACCATCCTATTTAGTGCTCACAGCAACACACGTAAGTGTAAATCGCCATTTACATTTTGCAGTAAGTCATGTCATTTTATAATATGAAAATCACTCTGTGCTGCTATAATTTCCCAATTTTATTTAATTAATGAGAACAAATGAAATCCTAGCTGGACAAATAGTCATTGATTAGTCATTTATTCTAACAGAGCTTGGACTTTTTGGTTCCCAGTCTGGTGCTAAAATATCCCAATTCCCTCTTATAGTATATTATTCTCAGTCATATGCTAATGACTCATATTCCAGTCATACAGACCTTAAATTTAAAACTACAGTCATTATAACTGTCAAGCGTTTTTTAAATCAAAATAAAGAGTATTATGTTCTTTTTCTTTTTTTTTTTTGGCAATTGAATATACCGTTACAATTGATCTCTTACAGGAAAGGGGATTTTACTTCTAATGACCTAACACTGGCTCAGGTCAGAATACTAATTTGGACTGGTCAAAGGCCACTGAAAAACTTCCAGGAGAAAGAATAAGTACAATTAGTCTTCAGATGACAGAAGTTCACAAGAGAATATAACATGAAATTTCATGTCTAGAAATATATATTAGCAAACTAATTTTTATTAAAAAAAAAAAGAAGTCTCAACTCTCCATGCTATGGAGCCCATTTTACTGTATCATTTAATTCCAGAAAAACCAATAAGAGACAAAGACAAAGAGAAACAGAGACCAAGTTTTAGAGATAGAGACAGAAAGAGATACTTATTACAGTCACATCTCTTTTGAAAAGAAAGTTACGTTTTCTGGAACAGCTCTTTGGTAAATATTTGTTAGGTTTACTCTAAAGATTTCCTGGAAGATGCAGGAGACAGAAAACACATCATTACTGTAAGAAGTTGTCTATTTCAGAGACCCTAGTTGTTGGTTACTGGTTTGGAAGCCTCTGCAATTAGATCATGGCAGTGAGCTAAGCCTAAATAAAGATTTCCATTTTTAAAAGTTTGCTTAAGCTTGGAAAAGATAAGATTGGCCAGATAAAAGCTATCTATCTTAATCATTGTTTGTTTTTTTTCCCAGCCTGTTGACAATGTGTAAATTCTATTTTATGCCAGGAGTGTGAAACAATTGTTACCTTACCCCCTGGTCCCACCCTTCACTCTTTCAGGATACATTATCAGATCTACACAAACTGAAGAGAATTTCCTTAAGCTTTTATAGGCAAGAAGGATGGAGTCTTCTGGTCTGTTTTTATATTAGTTTTGGGAATACATATTTTCCTTGTTTTAACTAATTTGAATAAGGTAAAATAAACATTTAAGTTCGTTAAGAAACTAGGACTACATGTTTTACTAAAAAGAGAGCAAGATTAAACTAATGACACACGGTAAGTCTTAGGCAATAAGATTTGGTTTTTGAGTAAGATTAGCATTAAAAAGTATACCTGAGTAAAATTTTTTAAATTATTTTTAAAAACTAATCTAAACTAAGATTATGGCATCTGGTCCCATCATTTCATGGCAAATAGATGGGGAAACAGTGGAAACAGTGACAGACTTTATTTTGGGGGGCTCCAAAATCACTGCAGATGGTGACTGCAGCCATGAAATTAAAAGACACTTACTCCTTGGAAGAAAAGTTATGACCAACCTAGACAGCATACTAAAAAGCAGAAACATTACTTTGTCAACAAAGGTCCATCTAGTGAAAGCTATGGTTTTTCCAGTGGTCATGTATGGATGTGGGAGTTGGACTATAAAGACAGCTGAGTGCCAAAGAATTGATGCTTTTGAACTGTGGTGCTGGAGAAGACTCTTGAGAGTCCCTTGGACTGCAAGGAGATCCAACCAGTCTATCCTAAAGAAGATCAGTCCTGAACATTCATTGCAAGAACTGATGCTGAAGGTGAAACTCCAATACTCTGGCCACCTGATACAAAGAACTGACTCATTGGAAAACACCCTGATGCTGGGAAAGATTGAAGGTGGGAGGAGAAGGGAACAAAAGAGGATGAGATGGCTGGATGGCATCATCGACTCAATGGACGTGAGTTTGAGTAAACTCTGGGAGTTGGCAATGGACAAAGAGGCCTGGCGTGCTGCAGTCCATGGGGTCGCAGTCGGACATGACTGAGTGACTGAACTGACTGACTGAAACATAATTTAATCTTTTTATATTAAAAACACTTTTTTTTTCATTTTTTGGCCTTACCTCGTGGCTTGCAGGATCTTAGTTTCCTAACCAGGGATTGAACCTGGCCCCCAGCAGTGAAAAGAGTCCTAACCACTGGACTGCCAGAGAATTCCCTAAAAACATTTTAAATATCACAGCAGAGTGTCTAGCTCAGCAAAGCATGGTTCCATTCTCCAAATATATACAACACTATATATCATACCAAAATAAATAATTGTCTTCATAACTTTAAAATAAGCCCAATTTGTAAAGTGAGGTTTCATTCTTGCATATTCCAAATGTGTAACTGAATCTCCAATTATTCATGCAATATGTAAGTCGTTTTACCCTCATGTCATACCCCTGTTATAACTCCCCAAATTGCCATTTTATGACTTCTGAAATAAGTTATATCCAGAGACTAGTACTGCAAGTTGAAAGCGTCCCTTAGAAACTGTGTGTATGCTGCCCCTCTTGGCCAAGAAGCAGAAGATCACAAGTGCTATATGTATAATAGCTGCCTACTGGAGGGAGGATAGTATCCATAAGAAAGTACAGAAGGTATAATAGCCTTCACAGCCTGAAGAAGCCCCTGAGGTCATATCTTCAACATCTGTATGCATGACTTAGCACTTGAGCTACTGTTAAAATTGAGATACCAAGCTGCGATCTGTACAATACCAAATTAGTGCATCACTGCTTTTTTCTACTGTCAAATTCCATGAGGCATTCTTTCTCCTGAATTATGTCATTAACTCCTTCCACTAAGGACAGCAATGGAATAAAACGGAAACACAAGCACAGAGTATCAAATCCGGAGGTAGGTTGCCTATAGGACAGTTTGAAAACAATATGCAGAGAAGTCAGGATTAAACTTAGAAAGGGTAGATTCATTAATTACTTCTGTGGATTCTTGCTCACCTCAGGAGAGACGTGGAATTCTCCTAAATTCTCAATTGCCCCTACAGTTTAGAAGAAGAATGACAGTAGCTAAGATATAATAGTTCTCTCATGCAACCCTCTGGGCCCTTCCACTGAAAAAAAAGAACCTTTCTCCCAGTGGAAGTATAAACTCTACACATCCAGCCTCTGTAATCCTGACAGTGCTTGGGGCAAGCTAGAGGCAAAGGGAAAAGAGATATCATAGCACAGATAGGACAAGAATGGTCTAGATTAAATATGTGGCCATACGAAAGATCTGATTTGAGGACACCAAAGGGTCCTCAGAAGTATCATCCTTTTTCTTTGAAGACAATGAATTGCCAGCATTCTAGATTCATTCAGTCCCTTCATTTTAAAGCCAGAACTTTTGACTTTCAGGAGCTCTTATTCAAAGGCAATTATCCTTGTAAAGGTAAAACCCCTCTGCAGTTAACACTTCAGTGAGAATTAGTAGACTCTGCCAAAAGCAGTTGAAGTTGAAAAGATAGTTAGTTGATGGTTACCTACCAGTAGAGAGAGAACAAATGAAGCAAGCATGAGTTTTATAAAAATATACTTTGTCTAGCATCTTGTTTTTCCCAAGACTGATACTCTGCTCAAAAAAATCTGCTTTTGGTAGCTCCTCTAGGAGTAAATAGCTATGATTCGTGCCTCTCAAAATAAATACAAAGGCTGTGGGAAATATTTCACATTCTTTCTAATTCACAGGCACAGGATATATTTTGCATTTAGAAAACGTATATTCTGATTTTTATCACTGAGCTTTCTACTAGCCCAGTTCTCAAGAATATCACATAGCTGAGATGTTTTTTTAAAAGGGAAGTGCATCAAAAATCAAAGGAGAAGTTACTGATACATCTGGATCTCCTTGTTTCTTCATACAGTTCTTGCTTCCATTTTATCAACATATTTCTTAAAGACTCATCTTTTCATTCATCAGTAAACCCTTATTCTCTAAGATTAGGTCACAAGACTTTTTTTGGTCTGCATTCTGATTAACTTGTCTGTCTTCTACAAATGTAGGAAGAGATCATTTGTAGAAGGAATATTAAATCTGGAGAAATGCAAATGAAAGGAGGAACTAAGACATCACTGGAGATTCCCATCTCCAAGGCTCAAATCTTCTAGATTTGCCCCAGTTTCCAGCGACGACATAGTGCTACTATTCTTAAAGCCTTTCCCTCCAGGAAAAACCTCACATGTACCGAGCAAGTTTCCAGGACATAATCCACCAGACCTAATCAGGGCCCCAGGGTGAGAACAACCATCGGTGTAGCAAGTAGTTTTAGTGTAAAGAAGAACTGGTCTCATCTGATCAGAGTATAAATTTCTTCTCCGATTAGTACCTTTGCACCAAATTACCTTTAATATCTTACTATTCTCTTTGGGGAGGAGGTGTCATTGGACACATTTCTCACTTCTCATAAAGCTCCTAAATTTGATTTTAACATATCAACTTCCTTCATCTAATCCAAGTTAGAAAAAAAAATATGCATAGATAGATTCATATATCTCAAAATTCCTGAAATTCAATTAATATTTCTTTCTTTTCCAATTTAGGTTAAAATATTTCCACTCTGTTTCAGACTGAACCAGTTTCTTGCTGTGCCTTTTGATGGCAAATAAATCCTGGACTATATTCTTCAGGTTAAGAATGAAGGCCAGAAATGAGTGTTGCTGTTGTTTGGTTGTTAAGTCATGTCCCACTCTTTTGAGACCCCATAGACTGTAGCCTGCAGGCTCCTCTGCCCATGGGATTTCCCAGACAAGAATATTGGAGGGGGTTGCTGTTTCCTTCTCCAGGGGATCTTCCCCACTCAGGGATCTAACTCGAGTCTCCTGCATTGGCAGGTGGATTCTTTACCACTAGGCCACCAGAGAAGCCCAAGTATGAGTGTACCATGTTGTGTTAAACTTACAGAACTTTTTAAATAGGAGGCTGTTCAAATTAAGGGAAAATACTAGACACTTCAAAGTTTAAAGTGTTTTGTTGATTCTTCCGAAAGATAAACCAGAAAACAAGAAACAGCTATTGACCATTACACTGAGTTGATAAACATTTCTTCAAATAATGTAAAAAGTATTTATCAAATTAATTTCAGCCTAGCTGTGAGATACTAAATGTATGATGCTTTCAATTGTGTGTTCCTAGTTACAAAAGCACCCCCCTACCTCTGGTGCTCACTTTTGTTTACATTTGGCAAATGGTGTCTTCCTGCTTTTAGGAAAGGAAGGCTTAAAGAGGCTTATGACCACCTACACATCAAATAGTTGCTACAGACATCTTCCTCCTTAAATACAAGTTAGATATGTATGTAATAATTATAAAGTTGAACTAAAATGGTCAGAACAAAGTACAGGAGACCAGTTCAATCAACTCTTAGCTATTTGAAAGCTCTCTTGAAGTATTCATGAAATCAGAACTATAACTGAATTCCCACTTCCTTCACATAAAACCGTCTTGGCTATAAAAACTTGGCTTACCTCCAGGAGAGGATATTTAGTGGACCAACCCCAGAAACATACAGTGAACAAGCCCAGAACTTCATTCTCAAGGATTTTTGCAAGCCGAGAGCATATAAACGAGACTTCCTAAAACTTTTGCCATTATTTTAATTGCTAAAAATGTATACACAGATCCATATAAACATTTAAATTATAATTATATATATATATAAGTATTTATATGGGAGAAATTTCTTATAAAGCTTGATAACAATTAACTCTATGCCTAAAATACATTAAAACTTTTCATCTTTGGGACTTCCCTGGCAGTCCAGTGGTTAAGACTTGGCCTTCTAATGCAGGGGATGAGGGTTCAATTCCTGATGGAGGAGCTAAGATTTCATATTCCTCATAGCCAGAAACCAAAAAACATAAAAACAGAAGCAGTACTGTAACAAATTCAGTAAAGATTTTTTAAATGGTCTATGTCCAAAAAAAAAAAAAAAAAAAAACCTTAAAAAAAAAGAAAACCTTTCATCTTTATCCCTTTAATCTCTGTCCTCATTTCAATACACTTTTTAAACATCTCAAACTTGCGTGTGGTTTCTGAAGTGAAAATCTAAGACCTAACACTTATTCACTTAGGTCTACTTGACTTTTCATAGACAAGTGCCTATTGAAAGGAAAAACAATGATACTAGACACTGTTAAGAACAAATAAACCAACTAAGTCTAAGGAAGAAGACCGCCACCAGATTTCACCTTTCCTCCAGACAGTAAGACTGCTATCATTCAGACCCTGCACCAAGATGCATTTAAAATTTAAACCAGGAAATTATGTCTAAGGGAATTGTAAACATTTCCATTCATCCCAACAGAAAAGTAGAGATCTTAGAAAATCTGAATGAATGAAAAAATCAAATGAGTTCAAGAAGCTCTGAGCATAGTGAGAGAGAAATTAATTCCAGTAAGGTCAACAGCAAAATCTAAAATCTCTCTACTCTCAATCAAAGAATTTATCCTATATCAATGTAATGATTCTCATACCTACAGTCATTTGGATCAGCCTTAAGATTAAAAAATTACCATGCTTTCAAAAAGGTGTTTTTCTCATTAATCTCATAGCAGAACATCAAACACAGCAATCTAAAATGGACCAGTTCCAATCCATCTGGAGCAATCAGACTGGGAAAGGCTTCCAATCATACAGTAAAATCAGAACTGAAAGCTGTATCAAAAAATACAGTGATCTCAAGGGAGGAAGGAAACCTCCCTCCTCCACACCCCTCTCTTCCACCCACTACCTCACCCCATGACTTTAAATAATCCCCAAATCTGGGAAACATTAGTAGAGTTGCTCTAGCTGATCCCCGACACTGTCCGTGGCCAGGTGAAGGTGGTCTCTGCAGTAGCAAATGTCAAGGTTTACTGTAAAGTGTTACGTTCATTTCAGTCACAGAGATGCTCTATAGGAAATAAAGAGGCCATTGATAGAGAACAGCATAAATGCCTTACAAGCACAGAACAATATCCTGGGTGAGGAAGTGATAAATAATAAGGCATTCTGACCACACCTGCTACTCGTTAAGAGACAGAAGCCTCTTAGACACCATTAATACTTTCAGCATCTGCCAGAGGAAATAGAGGGCTTTATAAAGGACAAGATGTTTTTAAAAGGTGGTGTTAGGACTGAGCAGATGTGCATCTATTCGCTGATTACACTACAGTGGGATTTAGTGAATAAAGGTTTAATAATTAAAGCTGAGGCATAAACAACATAGATCAAACACAACTTATCTAAGGAAGTGAAGAGATTCAACTCAAAAAGACTTGGTTCCAGTACCAATTCTTCAGTTAACATTGTAATTAAAAGTTATTTCTTAGCTATGGAGACATCCTTCAGAATTTCTATAAAATAAGACTTTTTAGAGATAATTTCCAGGTTTGGGGATTAAGAAGGAAAGAAGAATATAAGCAGAAACCAGGAAGCCCAAAAGGGAAAGAGTACGTGTGTGTGTGTATATATATATATATATATAAAAGCTTACAGGTGGCTCAGGCAGTAAGTAATCTGTCTGCAACGCAGAACACCCAGGTTCAATCCCTGAGTTGGGAAGAGCCCCTGGAGAAGTAAATGGCAACCCACTCCAGTATTCTTACCTGGAAAACCCCATGGACAGAGGAACGTGGTGGGCCACAGTCAATGGGGTCGCAAGAGTCGGACATGATTTAGCGACTAAACCACTGCCACCACATATGTATGGCTGATTCACTTTGCTGTACAGTAGAAACTAACACAACACTGTAAAGCAACTATAATAAAAATTAATTTAAAAAAATAATATAAGCAGAAGCCACTCCTCTGTTCACAAGATGAGAAGTAAGCTGCCTTAGGACCCATCTTAGTGCCATCTTAGTGCCATCTTAGTGACATAAAGGGGCCTCTGGCGCTTTGACAAGGCTCACTAGCAGAGGATGGTGGTAGTGGCACCATCAGACAGGGGTTAAAGGTAGGATGGTCGCAGGAGGATGAAGGTAGCATGTAGTCAAACCCTTGCGTTTTCTCAGCCCAAACATGGGAGCAACCCCAGGAACAGACTCACAGGGCTTGATGAAGGGGGTAAGGGAACCAGCAGAACTGCACCTCTGGAAACACCTAAAACTGTACTTTTGTCTCTTCCCACCCTCTCTTCCTGCCCAGAATCACTACTGGACCCAAAATAAAGCAAGCCATACTGACAAATCTCCACAAGGCTGGAGTCCTTCCATTCTTTGAGGTCTGTATCTAGAAAGTCCTCCTCTAACCTGGGCTTGAGTGTGAAAAGGAAAAGGAAATTTAGTAGACCTGCAGCAAATTAATTTCTCTATTAGAAAAGCATTTGTTTTGAGTCCTCAGAGCCTGAGTTTCTGGGAGGTAGTTAGTAGGATCTTTAATTCTTTAGCACCACTAAGGGATAATTTCAACCATGATGCTAAGTAGCTCTCTAGCCCTGAGTCCATTTCTAGCAGCTTTGCAATGTGACACTTGCTTCCAGAGTCTGCCTAGGCACTGAGGGAAAGTGATTTGATAACTATTGAAATTTTGATTAAGATCAAGTGTTCTCTCAGGAGACTTAGCCCTTTCTCAGCAATCTGATTTTTTTTTTCTATCTCAGTAGATAAACTTGAAGTCTAACTTTTGAATATAGCTTTTGCTATTTCAAGTTGCAACCACAAGATAGCAGAATAACTTAATTTGAGCTCCACTCGGTAAAGTAATGGATTCTAAAACTGATAAGAGCAACTCAGGAAATGTGAGAAATATGATTATGATGTGGTACAGGATGATATAAAATAAAGTTAAATACATGTAAATATTAAAATAATTTTAAGAATTTAATGCATAAATACATTTAATAGTCAATCATAAGGGAATATTATAGAGAAGTTTACAAGTTGCATAGCACACTGAGTACTGACTAATATAATGATGGCCATTTATATTAAAACTCCACTTTCAAGTCATTATAAATTAAAATGATACATATGTAAATCTGTGTGTTTCTAAATGATTTCCAGCCTTTATTATTTTGAATGTGTCTCCATAAAATTCATAGATCAATTATAGAAGGAACATAAAAAGGAAAAGAATATTGCATTATCTTTTTTTATGAACTACTGCAGTAGTTCATAAATTCAGAGCATAATATTCTCTGAAAATATTTAAATAGACTAAAATGTCTCATCTTAATAGTCATGGATGATTCTTTGCAGACCTAAACTATAAACATGTCTCAACAATCCTCACCAGTCCCTGGAGATTTCACAAAGATTCCTTCCCATCTCTCCCCAGAGCAGAGCCTGAGAAAACAGATGGGTCTTCCTCTGTGGCCCTGAGGCCAGCAGTCCCAGCCTCTGGGAATGGTTAAGGGGAAGCGTTTCAGGGCCAATGGTCCGCTTCAAAAAAAAAAAAAAAAAAAATTCTGCTTCCTTTTCCCCAGAATTCAAAGTGAGACTGTAATTCATCCATCATTGGGTATGTTGTCTCTCAACAAATTGCTAGACATCACACCAGATTCAGTATAAAAGAAGAAAAGAAAAAGATATAAACAGATATGGGAAAATAATCAAACCACTTACAGGATACATTTGTTAGCAGAAAAGGTCAAATACTTCATAAGATATAGCAGTGCTATACACTTTAATTATGGAATGAAGTAAAATAAGTATAAATCAAGAAACTTGAACAGCCTCGAATGAGAAAGTACTAAACTTTTAAGTATGCTTGTAAGAATGAATAGAGGGCACACTGGGGCACAAATATAAAAAATACACAACTAGATGGAAATGATGCAAAATATTTTCTCAGTCTAAGGGCTTTTGAAAAGTATTTTTGAGGATGAGTAAATCTCAACATTAAAATTTAAAATAACATAAGAACTCAGGAAATCACAGCTGGAAAGACTGTACCCATCTTAATTTTAATTTCTGTCTCTGAAGACTCAATTTCCTAAGAATAAAAACAAGAAGAGTTTGGGGCTACACAACATCTATACAATAGAATTACAGTCAGGAGTAAGATGCCAAAAGATCTTCTTCTGTTTTTGTTAAACATGTTCCGAAATTATCATTATTTTTTTAATACATTATTCCTCGGATATACACTGACACAGATTGTCCTCAATTTTCAACTCATAATTAAAAAAGATTAGCATTTATTTTGGTTAGTCTAATAAACATTACAATAGCTGTCTTCCTTCAAAACTCTCCCTTCCTGAGACTTCCCTGCGATCCAAATGTTGAGAATCCCCCTTCCAATGTATGGGATGAGGGCTTGATCCTTGGTTAGGAAACTAAGATCCCACATGCCCCGGGGCAACCAGGCTCACATCAATTACTGAGCGCTCCACTCTAAACCTGTGCCCTACGACAAGGGAGAGAGAGCCCTTGCAGCGCAACGAAGACTCAATGCAGTCAAATAAGTAAATAAATGTTAAAAAAATAAAAACAACTTATCCCTTCCTTTCTTATTTAGCCTAGATCAGGAGAGATGAAATTAGTTTCTTTAAATATGAATCTTTTTCTTCACAACACAGAAAAAATATGACAAATCACTGAAAAGATGTTAGGCTTATTTGTCATTGCGTCCTATCCCAAAGCAGAATTTGGAAAAACATTTATATTCTCACCTAAAAGCCAATAACTTCAAATTACATCTCCATATCCGATGGCTCTCCTGACACCCATACTTCTTTGTTTAGCTGCCTCATGGACACTTCAGCCTGGATGGTCTAGAAACCCCATAAGTTCAGCAAGTCCAAAACTTTAAGGAATGAATGAGTTCATACCCTTGCTTGCCGAAAGATTTCCTCCTTAGAATATGTTCCCTTCATTAATTCCATTACCCTCCATCCACCATTTATTGGATTCTTTATCCTCATCCTCTCTGCCATGACCTTAATTTAGGGCTTTATCTCTCTTGCCTGCAGTATCACAACAACTTCTTGAACCACCCTGCTGCTTCTAATACTGAATCCTTCCATTCTCCTCCCAGAAAGAAATTTCTGAAAAGCAAATCTAAAAATGTTGTTTCCCCTAGCTAAAACTCCTAATGGCTCCCCTCCAGTAGAAAGTTGAAAGTTCTCAGGATGACATACAAGATTCTTCTTGTATGCTACAAGTTAAAGCTTAAATTTCTACATTTTCCCTTTCTACTCCTCTAACTTCTTTATGTATCAATTACCTTGTGTTCTAGACACTCAGAAACACTTGTAATTTTCCAATAAATGTCATGCCATTTCATACCTCTAGGTCAGTGCTCAAAGTTTTCATGCTCCTTGGGTGCTCTGCCATCTTCACACTTTTGGGTAAATTCTTCCTTCAAGGACTTTAACATCTAGATCTCTCAAGATATCTTGGTGTGCTAAAATTTCTTTAAGTCACCCATTCAGATTTGATTACTCCTTCCTTTGTGCCAGACTGTACCTAGAACATATTAACATAAATTTAATGCTATATGCATAATACTTTATTTTAAAATAATTCTTAGAATGTCTTTCTTACTATATTTTGAAATACTTATAACAGACAAGTAGGTCCTTTTTCACCTTGTATTCACAAAGATTAAAGAGTGTCTGGTATGATAGAAGTAAAAAAAAAATTTTTTAAGTTAAGAACTGAATTAAAATTATATAAATTCCAGATTTGGAAGTCATCATATCATTTTAGGTATCATGGGGATTACAGATGTGAATAAAACAATGTTCTACACTTAAGGAGCTAATGGAAGTTGCAAGATGTGCATGTAAATAAAAATACAGCAAGACAGAAAGCAATATTACTATGAGATATGAAGAAAGAAGAGATGCTTTTTCTAACCAAAAAGACTAGAAAGCTTCCATGGGGAAGAGGAAATAGATGTGAAAATTGAGAGAGTAATGGAGCCAAAATCCAGAATGAAATGCATGAGATTTAATTGGAGTAAATCAGAAGCCCTCAAAGTTTTACAAGCATGAAAATGAATGTTCAGAGCAAGACTTCAAAAAGATTAATTTGATAGCAGTAGAGAGGATAAATTGAATCAATGAAGGCTGGATGCAGAGAAGCCATTTAGAGAATTATTATAATATTCCAGGGAAATCATTCTGAGAGCCTTTATAGTTGAATCTCAGAAATGAAACTGCATCTGGGAAAGAGGTAGGAATAAACTTGAGATGTTTGCAAGATAGAATCAATAAAACTTAGCAAATGATTTCACACAGGGTCAAATAAAAATGATACCAAGAAGAATTAGAAGTTTTAAATCTGAAGGATTTGAATAAAAACAGGGAATATGTTACAAACAACTTTGAAAAGGAAGATTACTCCTGTTTTTGTCACATACTTGGAGACAGTGATACATCCAAGTAGCAACGTTCAGTACAAAACCTAAAAATTGTCTAAAATAATCTAAGAAGGATTGTGACTGAAAGGAAAAATTTTGGTCATTCATCTTAAGAAATTATTGAAAGACGTGAGAATGAGTGTTAATGCCAAGGGTAAAAGGTAGGAAAAGAAGAGGCTTGAGAAAGAAACTTGGGAACAACCCACATATAAGAAACTGAAGGATGGAAAGAACCCCCAAAGAGAGTAGAAAACAACAAATAATCATGAGATCATGATCCCTGCAGTTGAGGAAAAGCAAAGTGTACACAGAAGAAGTTACTGACAAGGTCTAATGACATTGAAGAATTGAAGATGCGCTGTCTGAGAGGGTGGCCACTAGCTACATGTGCCCATTTAAATTTAAATAAAATTTAAAATGTAGCTCTTCGGTTGTATTAGTCACATTTCAAATGGCTTAACACCACATGTGGCAGATGACTTCCATAAGAAAATACTGCAGATATAGAATTCAGTAATCTGTCATGACAGAAAGTTCTTTTAGACAGTGTTGGATTGAGGGATATAAAGAGTAGAAGAAAGGTAAATAAATAAAAGTGGACTTTTAGGCATTTAAAGACATTGGTATTACAATTATGCCAGAGCTAATTCCTCCTTATTCCACTTACTAAATGAATCTCTATACCTAGTTGCTAGCACTGACCCCCTAGAGCTGTCTTTTAAGTGATTAAATGGTGAGATATGATATTTAACCACAACTCCTGGACCACTGCTAGTCCTCAATAAAGGGAAAAACAGCAGTAGTGCCAGTAGAACAGTGCAGAGGGATGGGAGTCAGGCTGCTGAAGATTAAGAGGAAAATATTTGGTCAATACGTGGATGCAGCAGGTCTGGACCAGAGCTTCAGGAGACAGAAAAACAGGAGGGCAGACTATGCAAGTAACAGTTCAGAGAGAAGTTCTTTTCACATAAGTGCCCTAGAGGACACATGAGCATAAGGGGAAGACAGAATACATGAAGGGGGAACAGACAGGAACAAAGCTGGAAGAATATGTAAGTTTCAGTATACATTTTCTAACGGTTAAGAGGATGATTGTGTTTCCTATCAATGAAAACATGGCATATCTGTGCAGAGACGGGCTCGGGGAATTTGTTTTTTCATGATTGTATTTTCACTTTTTTTTTTTTTTAAGTTTCATCCATATGGAGCCGGACTTTTCTTTTTTTAATTTATTTATTTTTTAATTGAAGGATAATTGCTTTACAGATTTTTTTTTTATTTCTGCCAAACATCAACATGAATCAGCCATAGATATACATATGTCCCCTCCCTCTTGAACATCCCTTCCCATCCCACCCTTCCAGGTAGTTTCAGAGCCCCTGTTTGAGTTCCCTGAGTCATACAGCAAATTCCCATTGGCTATCTATTTTATATATGGCAATGTAAGTTTCCATATTATTCTCTCCATACATCTCACCCTCTCCTTCCTACCCTCCTTCCCCCAGGTCCATAAATCTGTTCTCTATATCTGTTTCTCCATTGCTGCCCTGCAAATAATTTCATCAGTACCATCTTTCTAGATTCCATATATATGTATTAGTATATGATATTTATCTTTCTCTTTATGACTTTCTTCACTCTGTATAATAGGCTCTATGTTCATCTACCTCATTAGAACTGACTCAAATGTGTTCCTTTTTTAAGGCTGAGTAATATTCCATTGTAAATATGTACCATAGCTTCTTTATCCATTCATGTGTCGATGGACATCTGGGTTGCTTCCATGTCTAGCTATTGAAAATAGTGCTGCAGTGAACACTGGGGTACATGTTTCTTTTTCAATTTTGGTTTCCTCAAGGTATATGCCTAGAAGTAGGACTGCTGGGTCATATAGTGGTTTTATTCCTAGTTTTTCAAGGAATCTCCATACTGTCTTCCATAGTGGCTGTATCAAATTACATTCCCACCAGCAGTACAAAAGAGTTCCCTTTTCTCCGCACCCTCTCCAGCATTTATTGTTTGTAGACTTTTTGATAATGGTCATTTTGACTGGTGCGAGGTGATATCTCTTTGTAGTTTTGATTTGCATTTCTCTAATAATGCAGCTTGGGGAATTTTGTTGGGAAAGTACAAGAGCAAATCAAAATAGGAGCAAGAGGTGTTTTCCGTTGCCACTGAAATGATCTATTATTAGGTCAGGGGTTGGTTTTATTTCTAAAATCCAAGCCTGACTTCACTGGTAGTTACTACCTAGAATCCTAGGTTGAAGAAGATCTGAGCCTGTATTTGAATTCACTGGGAAAGGATACATGAATGAAGAGCATGTCCACAGGGACACAGAAGTCAACTCTACATGTGATCCTGGTTCACATGGTTTCAGGTGATTAAATGGTCACATAAAGAACCACCCTGGGCTTTTCTTCCCAGAAGGTCTCCTGCTTCTGGGTTACACGGACTAGAAGGGCTTAGATTCAGCTCCTGGAGAACTGTGCTCTAGTGTTCCACGTCCATGTAATTGCAAATCCACGCCCTATTCCTTCCTTCACCAAACACAGGATGAATTCTCCAGGTCCCTCATTCCACACACTTTCTGTGCTCCAGGACTTCCATATAACCTCAATGCAAAATTCATCCCCACTTGCTCTCCAAGATCCCCTGAGGCACCACTGGCCCGCATGCCTGGTGAATGTTGACATTCTTTCCACATACTATTCACAGCCACTTGAACCTTGAAAGGCAGAGAGCAGTTACTTGAACTGGGTAAGGACACAGGTCATGAAAAATGAAGGCTGGGATTCAAGAAAACAAAAAGTGGTGATACTGAGAACTTAACCTATGTCCTTTTTTGTTTTGTTTTGTTTCCATGCAGGATTGAAGGTGATGAGCACTGAACTGACAGGAGGAAATGCATCACTAAACACGATGACACAAATTGGTAACCTAAAACGGAAACAGTTTGAAGATTCTTTGTTAACAGGTCCCAAACACTATTCAGTCTCATCTGAACTTTGGGTATCTACCAATCATCAGTGTGGTTGACATTGATGGTAAAATGAGGAACAAGAAGTCACTCCTGACTTCAAGGCAATAAAGGGCTTGCACATAGTAGGCACATGATTTCTGTTGTTTTTAAGTGAGTTGAGAAAGGTAATGAGGTTCTATTTGACTATTTGTAACGGGATTGATTTCAGTCATTATGTGCTCCTTTACATATACTGGCCCTAAAAATATCCTAGAATAACAGTGATCATGCTCATCATTAAATGTATCAGAATAACTTAGGGATGTATAAATAAGTAAATGTTAGTCACTCAGTTGCATCCAACTCTTTGCAACCCATGGACTATATATACCTTTTCAGGCTCCTCTGTCCATGGGATTCTCCAGGCAAGAACACTGAAGTGGGTTGCCATTTCCTTCTTCAGGAGATCTTCCCAACCCAGGGATCGAACCCAGGTCTCCCACACTGCAGGAAGTTTCCTGCATTGTAGGCAGATTCTTTACCAACTGAGCTACCAGGAAAGCCGTTAGAGACATATTCAACCAGATAAATGAATGAAAATTTCAGATTCCCTTCATAATTTTTAATCATAGTCCAATACCATCCATACTTAAAAAAAATGGAGAATATTGTTCCCATCCTAGCTTTCAATAAATTAAAATCCCAGCATGGCTGCTTTTGTCTTACCCCTTCTCACCCTCCCCAACAAAAACACCTAATTTTGGAAGAGAGGCAAATTCCTGGGTTAGGTCAAGTTTTGCCAAAAATAGTAGCCAGACATTACCGCATATTTAGTTGTTCTGCTTTAATATATTTTTCTTCCTTAAATTGAATCATTTATGACAGGTTTCTGGAGAACTCAGAGAAAAATGGAAGAATCACTTTGAATGATCATGTTCACTGGTGGGGTAGTGGGGAATAAAAATAACTGTAATGAAGCCATTTCCCCCTTTACCTGAAGTATGACTAATCCTTAAGGTTTTATTCTCCATGATCAAATGACTTTGAAAAGTTAAAGAACTGGGAAAGTGAGACAAGGAGTGTTTAAGCTTAAACAGAGACCTCTCAGAAGTTTGTTGAGCCACACCAAAAATACAGGGTAAAGTGAAACTGAAAGAAGACTGCTCTTTGAGTTTCAATGCCGTATACAGGAGCTCTGTGGGTATTGGAGCCCAAAAGAGCCTTTCATTTCTCTCTGAAGAAAAATGTTTCTATGTAGATACAAGAGTTCTGTAAATCAGCCAAGCCTTCCAAAATCAGTGCCTCAACTCTCTGTTTATATACACTAAGCATATGCTTCCTGTGACCACTTCAAAAGAAATATAACTTTCTTAAATATTATTTAAGTGCAGCTCTATGGCTGTGAAAGAGAGAAAGTATAAGTGACTTTGAATCTTTTACTACACGGGTGGAGAAAGAAGGAAGGAGTGATTGAAATGTTACACTGACCAGTCTAGGAAACGGGTAATAACTTGTGATTAAATGCAGATGTTAACCTGAAAAATTCAGTTAATCACAGATATTAAACATGCCTGGAAACTATAAAAAAGCAGAGAGTAAACCAATGAATAACCTCTCACTGAAGTAGTATACTGACACAATTCACATTGGAAAAAAAAAATAATGGACTAAATTTAAATTACTTCAACTTTTCCATCTTGTATAAATGTTTATGTATAAATGAACAGACCATTACATGGACTAGTAACCAGGGAACACTGGCAAATTGAATAAATCAAAATCAGAGTGAAAGGAGCCTTGAATGACAGGTGTGTAAGTAGCACTTGGAAAGGAACAAGCTGAAAAATATTCCATTTGAGTAAGCATAAACCACACTAGAAATATTACAAGTAGATTTTAAAATTCAGAATGCCTGTTGTATCTAAAGATTGTGCAATAATTTAGAAAGCAGATCATAATTTTCCATAAGTGGTGCTTGGAGATCACAACTAAGCATTTCAAAGCTAATGCTCCCCAGCCTAGCACTTGGCTTGGCACTTAATTGGCACTCCATAAATGTTGGTTCTGATTTATTGTTAGTAATGCTCCTCAAAATAAAATACCTGATGTTATAGTAATAAGAGGATTTCAAATAGAATTCAAATAGGTAAGTATAATTGCTACTATAATATATATATTCATACATTTGACCAGTAGTCACCACTCTTTCCCATGTCCAGTAACCAATCTAACATTGTTGAAAAGCACCTATATTTCACTTTGCACTACAATGAGTCTCTCATTCATCATTTTCAGCTGCTGATTTATCACTTTCAGCAGCTGGTTCTTCAAAGCTCAGTTGTAAATGCAGTCCGGAGTTGAGGAACAGAGGAGGAGAACCACAGGTTACAGACTGGCTTTTTTGGAAACAAAATGATTTCTTACCATATTTTCTTTCCAAAGCAGCTTTCAAGATACATTCTCACAAAATGTGGAGATATGCCATATCCATTCATCAAATAAACATAGTCTTAAGGGCAGCAGTCCTTGTCAAATCACTTTAAGGAAGATCGGAGGAGAATTCCAAAGTTGTGAATACAGACATGTGAAATAAAAGAGTTTGGTGTTAAGGATACCACTGAGACTAAAAACTGTGAGTTCCTAGTGCCTTTGATCCAACCCCTTATATGTCTTTCCCCACCAGACTAAGTAATTTTGCAGTGTTTTGGATCTATAGGGAGAGTTTCCTTGAAAGACAAAGGAAATTTTTGATGAAATCAGTTTAAAAAAAAATTCAAACTGAACATACAATCCTATAGGGGAAACAAAGGAAGGAGCCCAATTAGAAGGTTTGTAAAAGGGAATAAAATGACAGAGTGGAGGAATAAGAGTCTTGAGGTCAGAGTCACGGCTATGCACGTTAGAGCAGGTCCACTCTAGACATGAGACGTATTCAGCATGAACAACTAGTCTACAGTTTCTGTAGAAGTAAGGGAGACACAGAGGATATGAGACTTGAGGAGATATCTCAAATCTCATAGTCCTTAATAGTGATTAAGAAAGAAAATTCTAATGAATGAGACTCATAGAATTTACATCAAATGTCATTTCTTGCCTTCTCTAGCATGTGCAAAATCCCATATTTTTGACGGCCCAATGTTTGTAAAGTTAGCAATGTTATCATTGTATTTCTACACATTGGTTTTCCTTATCACAGCAAAAATACTCTACAAAGCAGAAGCTGAAAAAAATAAGGAAAACAAATTCCAGCTCATTTTGTGTAATGAAAAGAGAAAATCTGAAATAGCAAAGAGCAGAATCTTTGTCACAACTGGAACCATACTATAATTTTTGAAGCTTTAGTTTCTCATTTCATGATACATGCCCACACACAGGGAAATACAAGTCAATGTCTTCAGTTAGAAAAAAGCTATTTTGACATTTTCCTTTCTTTTTATTCCCCCAAGTACACCACTGAGATAAAAACAGAATTAAAACTATTTCCCATGATCCAGTTTAAGTTTAACATATGCCAGATATATCCAGGGATGAAACAGTGAGAGCATTTAGTGATAGAGATAGAGTTAGTGATCCCTTAAGAATTTAAATTCCATCTCTTATCAATTGTGATTTAGCTACACAGCTTTGTTTGAAGATCTCCAGTCCAACTGTGAGGTAAGTCACTTGGTTTATCACAGGCCTTTTCAAATGGAACATTTCTGCTGGTTCATCAATACTGCGGCTCTATCACAAGATAGCTAGCCATGTTCTTTCACCTTCTGAAACCTTTAGGGGTTTCAATACTTATTTTTAAGCTGGAGATTTCTTTACCTGAAAACAATGACTCAAAAAAAAAAAAAGAAAGAACTGGAGTGCACTCACATGTATCATGGCAAAAAATAAGAAGATACCAATGAAGCAGCTTGCAAATATGAGCCAACAGAAATTATAAACTCAGAAACTCTTAGTAGTAAACCACAAATACTCCTCATTCAGGAAAATACATTTCATTAAATCCAAGAAAAATTTCATTGCATGTTAACTCCAGTGCCTACAAGAGTGCTTGGTTCATAATAGCTGTTTGATAAAGATTTGTTGACTGACAAAATGAATTAATGAATGATTGAAAAATAATGCATATAACATTTAATTTGCTGTACTCAAAACATGTGGGGCTATGAGGTGCTAGATGATATATTTGTAATCTTGTCCAAATTACTAACTTAGTAGAAGAAACAAGGTGAAACTCAAAATACTCAATCATGTTTCTACTTATATGCCTTTTTGAAAAACTTTTTCTTTTGAAATAATTACAGACTCATGTGCAATTATAAGGGTGCTTCCCAGGTGGTGCTAGTGGTAAAGAACCCATCTGCCAATGCAGGAGACATAAGAGACATGGGTTCAATCCCTGGGTCAGGAAGATCTCCTGAAGGAGGGCATGGCAACCCACCCGAGTAGTCTTGCCTGGGAAATCCCATGGACTGAGGAGCCTGGCAGACTACAGTCCATGGGATCACAGAGTTGTACATAACTGAAGCAACTTAGCACTCATGCATCCACATGCAGTTTTAAGAAAAAATACAGAGATTCTGTGGACTTTTTTCTAGTGTCCTCCAAAGGTAACTATAGCTATACTAGAGCTGTAATTATGTAACTATAGCACAATATCATACCCGGGAAAGTTACAATAATATAATCCTCAATCTTATAAGTAAACACACTTAGAAGATATTCAGATTTGCATATATATGTGTATTTAGTTCTATGCAATTTGGTCATATATGTAGATTCATATGATCCAATTATCTAATTGGATCTCTTATTATTTTTAACATTATTTCAAGGATTTTCTTCCAGAAAGTAGGTGAAGAGGGCTTAAGAGGAAGAGAAATGACTGACATCAGGGAAGCTAGAACAGAATCTGGGTATGCAAGTAAACATATTCAATAAAAGACAAAGTCTTTTACATTATAAATTGAGAAAGGTACAAAGAAGAAGATGAGATCTGCTGGAGTTACATAATAAATTAGTGAAGGACACTTGAAGGAACAAGGTAAATGGCAGAATGCAATAGGATAATCCTGCAACCCACTCCAGTACTCTTGCCTGGAAAATCCCATGGACGGAGAAGCCTGGCAGGTTATAGTCCATGGGGTCGCAAAGAATCGGACATGACAGAGTGACTTCACTTCACTTCTTCTTCAAAGGAAATCCTAAAGGATCTTCTTCCCTGTAGCTCAGATGGTAAGAATCTGCCTGCAATGGAGGAGACCCAGGTTCAATCCCTGGGTCGAAAGATCCTCTGGAGAAGGCAATGGCAATGGCAATCCACTCCAGTATTTTTGCCTGGAGAATCCCATGGACAGAGGAGAATGGAGGGCCACAGTCCATGGGGTCACAAAGAGTCAGACACGACTGAGCAACTAATACTATTACTACCACTAAAGGAAACCAACCCCAAATATTCACTGGAAGGACTGACACTGAAGCTCCAATATTTTGGCCACCTGATATGAGGAGTCAACTCATTGGAAAAGATCTTGAGGCTGAGAAGGATTGAGGGCAGGAGGAAAGGGGGCAACAGAGGACGAGATGGTTGGATGGCATCACCGCCTCAGTGGACATGACTTTGAGCAAACTCTGGGAGATAGTGGAGGACAGGGAAGCCTGGAGTGCTGCAGTCCATGGGGTCACAAAGAGTCGGACACAACTTAGTGACTGAATGACAACAAGAAGCACTGGAAATCTGCTTACAGGAAAAAGGTAGAGCAGATAGGAACAAAATGCAGGTGTTGGTCAACATGGGAAAATATCCAATGAAAGAAAGCTATGTATTTTTTTTCTGTAATATACACATGTAAATTTTAATTTCTATTTTCCAAGGTTATGATCTTCCTTTCACCTAATGGTTCCTACTAATTTCACACCATATTCATTAGTAAAGATCTGGTTAGCAAAACCATTGGATAAATAGTCAAGCATAGCATTTTAGAAACAATGCAAGAAATGAGCTATGTTTTTAAGGTTTTTTTCACAGCCACACATCCACAAACTTGGAATGACATCTACTCTTTCAGGTAGAAAAATAAACACGTTATGTCAATGTCCTATTGACAAGTCTTACTAATATTTCTTTCCTTTATTTTCACATGCTTGAGAGATAATAAGACAACTGCTATCACCCATAAAAAGGGTACAAGAACTGGAAAAGTGGTGGATTTACAGAAAAACACTCTAAAATATACTTGTTCCTCATACTAAATTTTAAACTGAATAGTACTGAAGCCTCTTGAAATCTCAGCAAAAATAAACATTTGTCCTTTTCATTTATATTTTTCTTCTTCATGAAGTTATAGATTTATTTCTAAAGATCTGCTTATATTGTTCATCACTTCAGTTAAAGCTCTGAAACCATGCCACTTCTTAGAGTTTTTGCAATCCTCACGCATTGTAACTTCCTTTTTTAATAATGCTTGCTTGCTGTATAAGAATTTCTGATATTTTTTCCAGGAAATCTACTGAATTTCTGCCTACCTATCATTCTCCATGGTATCTGATATAAAGAATTTATTAACATTTTATCCATTTCTTCATTCTTTTCTTTAACAAATATCTTTCCCTTTTTAAATAGCTCTGTCACATCTGTACTTCTGATCTCCAACCATATTTATAATTAACTATTCACATTCTTGAGGGATTAGGCATACAAATTCTTTGGACTCTAGTAAACAGTACTCTCTTTATATTTCTAACTGGGCTATGAATAAAGAATTCTTATAAAAATAAGATTTAGCCCTGGATTCAGAAGAAACTAAGATAGACAAAAGTCATTTCAAGAGTGGTTCCCCCAGAAAACAGCATATTGGTGTCTTTTTGATAACTTTGATTCTCCTGATTCTACACACAAAGGAGTCCCACCTATGCATGCATTCAGTTCAGTTCAGTTCAGTTCAGTCGCTCAGTCGTGTCCGACTCTTTGCGACCCCATGAATCACAGCAGCCAGGCCTCCCTGTCCATCACCAACTCCCGGAGTTCACTCAGACTCACATCCATCGAGTCAGTGATGCTATCAAGCCATCTCATCCTCTGTCGTCCCCTTCTCCTCCTGCCCCCAATCCCTCCCAGCATTGAGTCTTTTCCAATGAGTCAACTCTTCGCATCAGGTGGCCAAAGTACTGGAGTTTCAGCTTTAGCATCATTCCTTCCAAAGAACACCCAGGACCGATCTCCTTTAGAATGGACTGGTTGGATCTCCTTGCAGTCCAAGGGACTCTCAAGAGTCTTCTCCAACACCACAGTTCAAAAGCATCAATTCTTTGGTGCTCAGCCTTCTTCACAGTCCAACTCTCACATCCATAAATGACCACTGGAAAAACCATAGCCTTGACTAGACGGACCTTTGTTGGCAAAGTAGTGTCTCCGCTTTTGAATATGCTATCTAAGTTGGTCATAACTTTCCTTCCAAGGAGTAACCGTCTTTTAATTTCATGGCTGCAATCATATGTAAAACCTGTATATGTTAACAGTTTTCAACATAAAGCAGAAAGGGAGGAAAACTGGCACTAAAAGATGCCATTCAGATAATATAGGAAAATACAAAGTGAATCACAATTTATTTTACAAGTACATTGGACAAGTAACTAATCTGAGGATTCAAGACACTTGAACATAGGATAAAATGACTTATGGCAGAATTATTTCAGTACATTAAACACTAAAACAGTGTGATTGAACATAGGAGGAAGTGACAAAATTTTATACATCCTTTCCCTCCTTTTATTAAACCCATGAAACAAGATTAGAAAAAAACTTTAAATGCTACCCACTAGCCTGGAAAAGTAGTAAGAATGTTTGCTAAAACTCAGAGCAGTAAAGAGGGGACAAGATTTTAATAAATGGATATCAGGGATGTCCCTGGTGGCACAGTGGCTGCGAATCCACACGCCAGTGTAGGAGACCCAACTTCCGCCCCTGGTCTGGGAAGGTTCCATGTGCCTTGGAGCAACTGAGCCCCTGCGCCACAACTACTGGGCCCACACCCTAGAGCCTGTGAGCAGCAACTGCTGAGCCCGCGTGCTGCAACTACTGAGCACGTGCACCTGGAGCCTGTGTCTGCAGAGAAACCACTGCAGTGAGAATCCCACACACCGCAGTGAAGAGTAGCTCCCCACAAACACAGAAAGCCTGCACAGACAGCCATGAACACCCAGCACAGCCAGGAATAAATCAGTATTGAGTAATTTTTAAATGTTTGAAAAATTAAGAATAAAAGATATCAGAACCTCACTTATTCTTTATGCGTTTAAATCTAATTAACACCAAACAGAAAATTTATTATGAAAACTGGTCCATGTGAATCTAACGTAGGTAAGTTTAAATCTACCCCTTAGAAGTGCTTCCCCAGACCCAAGTATACTGCCCATGGAATCAACTGGAGCTGAGGATGTGGCTGACTGTTACATGCCTGCATTCTAGGAAAATGTGGGAGAGCATCAGTAGGCTCGGCAAGAGGGAAATTTTGCACCCAAAGAACAAAAAGTCATTTTTGAAAATCAGAAAGAATCTTCAAATAAGTACATTTAAAATACTTTGCAAAATAAAGGAATAGAAACAATGTTTTCACATAGAAGAGTGAAAAAAGACTATTTGAAAATGACTAAAATGGAATATTTGGCAAGAGAAATACAGTGACCGTAGAACGAGATGGATTTGAATTCACTTATATGCAAGTTTTTTCGATGATACATGCAGTTGGTTGGATGTGCTGCAGATGCAGAACCCTGGATACAGAGGAACTGGGGATAAGGTGGGTTGATTATAAGCTATAATGTGAATTTTCAACTGCTTCAAGGGTCATCCCCTCAAGCCCCACGTTGTTTAAGTGTCAACTGTTTATTTTGTGTGTCAGGACTCCTCCAGACCACTCTTAGGTTTGATGTTCCACTTGAAGAACTCACAGAACTCAGAAAAGCTGTTTATTCATAGTTATAGGGTTTTTTTTTTTTAATTGCAAAAGCCTACAGATTAAAATCAGTAAGGCACAAAGGCTGAAGTCCAGGAGACACCAGACTCAAGCATCCAGATGTCCTCTTCCAGCAGAGTCCCACAGATTCACTTACTTATACCAACAGTGACATGAGATGACATACCTGAAGCTCCCCTGAGCCTCGTGTTCAAGATTTTTATTGGGTATCAATCATGTAGGCAACTGCAGAACTTAGCTTCTCAGACTCCAGTTCCACAGAGGGGGAAAAAAAAAAAAAAACTGAGAATATGATTTACCAAAAATTATATTCATTAGCATAAACTATCAGTTAAACTGGTACTATGTAGCCCAAGACCACAAAAGTGTTCTTATCAGAAAGAATATTCCAAGACTCAAAGAGCTCAACTTCCAGGAGCTGTCCAAGAGCCAGTTCTGAAGTCAGGCCTTTCTTGGGAATGAGGAGGGTTTGAGCAACTCACATGTGAAGAGTTAACCTAAACACATTTACAAATTGAAACAAGAAATATCATTGAGAGTGGAGCACGAGAATAGATACAAGGAAAACAGACGCAAAAAAAAGTCAAAGACTGATCCAAGGACATTTCCCAGAATTCACTATATAGAGACATAAAGGATGGCTGAGGCGGTCCAGGGGCCCAGCAGGAAGAGTTAATGAAGGAGGAAACAGAATTAGAGAAAGGTGCTCATGGTCCAGAGAGATGGAGAAGAATGACTCCCAACTTGAAGAAGTTCACCAAGTCATGAGCAGGATAAGAAAAATAGGTACATACCCAGACCTATCAAAATGCATAAGCAAAATATCAAATAATTGATTTTTAATTTACCAAAGAGGTTCATTATCACAGAAAATAAGATAATTAGATAACATATTTTGCATTAGTGGATGTCAGCTAAGGATAGAATTTTAAAGAAGCAGCTATTGTCCCTCAGTGTTTACTATTCTATTATGCTGGCATTCATTGTTGGTAGCTTATCCAATCAGTGGCTCAGTCTCCTCATTTATGAAATTGATTAAAAATTATAATGCTTACTTTGTAAAATAAAATCCAGACATTTTCAAATATACATAGATGAAGAGTTTATGATTTGGTAGGCCTTTGTTAAAAAACATACTTAAACAGGTGATTCAACAAGAAATAAGTTGAAACCAGAAAAAAAGAATAGAAGAAATAAAGACATGCTAAAGCTTGTTGGTACACATAAAGAAGTATGGGCCATAAAATATGTTCATGATGAAATGGAGAGGCAATATTTTTTAAAAGTTGGAATTAAAATACAAGACAACAATAACATAAGATAAATCACAGTTAAATTTTTCTAAGAACCTTGTATTATATAGGTATTCTATAGGAGAGAGGCATAAAGATACTGAACAACAATGAACATCTTTCAGCTGAATATGCAAGTTAAAATTTAAGATGAACCATCATTTTAAAAGTTGAGTAAAATAAGTAGTCTCTCAGAAGACAAAAGAAAGAAATCTTGTCAAAATGGAAAAGCAAGAAAAGAGTAAATTTGGTGGTGGGGGAGGGCAGGAAGGGAGGAAAGGAATCATTATACAATCGTATACTTCAATAATTATACCTGAAATACAAATTAAGCTATAACAATGATCCAAATATGGCAATAATTACAAAAAGTATAAATGCATTAAATCTTCCCTAAAAGGCAGAATATCATAATTGAGTACAAATAAAATCCAGTTATATTCTGTTTAAAAGTAAGTTTACACATCCCAGTTTGCTCAGAACTAGCTGTCCTAGCTTAATTATTAATAGCATCCTTCCTTTGCGGCTCAGCTGGTAAAGAATCCGTCTGCAATGCAGAAGACCTGGGTTTGATCCCTGGGTTGGGAAGATCCCCTGGAGAAGGGAAAGGCCACTCACTCCAGTATTCTGGCCTAGAGAATTCCATGGACTATATAGTCCATAGGGTTGCAAAGAGTCAGACAGGACTGAGTGACTTTCACTTTCACATATTCTCAAAACTTCTGGTTTGAATAATATATAACACACTAAAAGCAACATTATACAAGTAAACTGAAAACAAATGGATGAAAATGTAGACTGAACAAAATATTTACCAAAAGAATGTTGGTAGAGAAATATAAATAACAAATAAAATGGAATCTCATTAAACTAAAAGGAATAATCCACTAAGGAGATTGTGTGTGTGTGTGTGTGTACGCTCAGTCGTGGGTGGCCACTTCCTACTCCACTAAGGAAATTAATCAATCATTAATTGGTAAGCCTTCCACAACATCGTCCTAAAATATATAAAGCAAAAAAAATGACATAAATACCCATGTAACACTAGACCATAAAGTCTGTGCTCCCCAATTTTACTACCTTGAGGCTGTCTCTTCCAAGTTCCACTTGTCTGTGTCAAGAGCTGAAGAAATCAGTACCTTGACATTCCTGCAATCTATTCATGGTTGAGATGCTGTATTAGACAAATCCTGAAGAATTAGTATGGCATTGCTAATGCACCTTGCCCAATATGTAATACATCCTCCTAAAAAATGGATTGAAGAGAAAACCACAATAAAAACTGTGAAATATTTAAACTGGATAACAATAGAAATGATGTTCTGAGACTTCAGTGATGGAACTAATGTAGTAACTTGAATGGTATTTCCTAGAATGCCTTTCTTGAAAAAGTAAAATTTTAAATAAATGAGTTACACATAAAGAAGATAGAAAATGGAAATAAAGAAAGAAGCCAATAATAAAGATGAGGAGAGACACTATCAGTATTAAAAAACAGTCAAGCAAAAAGAAAAGTAATGTTTACCAAAAAAATCTAGTCTTTGAAATAATAATAGATTACAAAAACATGTAAAAGACTAATCTAGAAGTGGGACATACAGATATATACACATATATACACATGCATGCATTTTTTTATATGTACTAAGGGGTGTGTGTGTGTGTTTGTGCGCACGTGCGTGTGTATTAAGGATGTTTACCTTTTAAAAGGTGAAGGTTTGAAAAACTGTGGTAGAGTGGTACGATGAAATAATACACATAAGCTTGAAAAAATGGACTAAATCTGTAAATTTCTGAGTAAACCTTCATAACATAAGAGAATGAAAAGAGCAAATTGCAGACTGTTATCTCCAGAATGCTATCAGTTAAGTAAATATAAAAATCACATGAAGCTCACATGTATGGATGTGAGAGTTGGACCATAAAGAAATCTGAGCGCCAAAGAATTGATGCTTTTGAACTGTGGTGTTGGAGAAGACTCTTGAGAGCCCCTTGGACTGCGAGGAGATCCAACCAGTCCATTCTAAAGGAGATCAGCCCTGGGATTTCTTTGGAAGGACTGATGCTAAAGCTGAAACTCCAATACTTTGGCCACGTGATGTGAAGAATTGACTCATTGGAAAAGACCCTGATGTTGGGAAATATTGAAGGCAGTAGGTGAAGGGGATGACAGAGGATGAGATGGTTGGATGGCATCACCGACTTGATGGACATGAGTTTGAGCAAGCTCTGGGTGTTGGTGATGGACAGGGAAGCCTGGCGTGCTGCAGTCCATGGGGTCGCAAAGAGTCAGACATGACTGAGTGACTGAACTGAACTGATATATGTTATAAAAGTATAACCATACATTTTGACTACACATCTAATTTATAATAATACTTTCCCATAGAGAAAGAAGATAAGAGAGAAGACAAGAGGATTTCAAAGAGAAAAAAAAAGAGCTTGAACTTATTTGTAATGTTCTGTTTCGTTTTAAAAATCTGAAGCAACTATGAAAATTTTTGGTTTTTTTCGAGTTATGACTGGTGGCTCAGTTTGTAAAGTATGAATATCCCTCTCTAGATTCAAATGTTTCTTCATCAGCTCTTCTGGCCCAAAGGTTATCATCAGAAATTTGGGATTGAGATATATTCTGAGGTCAATTTGGTGATCTAGAGTATACCCAATGTTCCCTACACTAACTTTATGGGTTGTCATGAATCTCCTACAACAGTGGTTCTTAATCCTATTATATCTAATATTCCACCATCTTCTAAACAAATAATTGTAGAATATCTATCCTAAAATAAGATAAATAGTACACTATGACTTCATCCAGTTTTTAAAAATCATTGTATACCTAACTATAAACTGAAGAAGAAATAAAAATAACTTATTTAAAATAAAACAATATATACTTATATATGCAAATGCCCAGATACTATTACATTTGAGATTATAATGAAATATTCAGTTACTTAAGCCTATAAAGTTATCAAGTAGATGGACACAAAAGCAGACCAATATATGTGTGTTACATAATACAGCCTAATACCATAAACACTGTAATTTTCTAAGATAATTAGCATCTCTTGATAATAAGGTATTAAACAATATTCCCTCAACTTATATAGTACTGGCAACAGAAGACTTGATAAAATAAGGATTTCTTGGTCTCACCCCTGAGTTTTTCATTCAATCGGTCTGGAGTGGATACAAAAATTTGAATTTAAAACAATTTCTCAGATGATGATTATGGAGGTTGAACTTTGAGAACAATAACTTAGAAAATTTTAAACATGCTTTTTACATACATGAGTGCTTTACAGAATATCTGAAGACCTGTGTCACCACTTTTTGTTTGGCATGACTGCCTCATTATTGCAGGAGGCATAGAATCCCTAGTGGAATGCACTAAATGTCAAGGCAGTTCACCTTCTTGCATGGTAACTCAGTTCTAAGCACAAGTGTTTTAAAAGTAGGGCTAAGGTATCACTCTTTTACAACCTGAGTCAGAAACTGGCACTTCCATTGTACTGCTATTCATGGAGTCAAAAACACTCCTCAGATTCAAAAGAAGATATAGATCCCATCTCACAATGAAAATAGCAAAACATGAATAGTATACATCCTTAATTTATCATGATCTACCTTTTTATTACAAAATTTGCATTTCTCCCACATCCAAAATCAATTCCTACTTCTCTCAAAACTCTCACCCCTCAAGTCCTAAAGATTTTGTCATCTCCTTCAAGCCCAGGTGCAGATAAGTTTCCAGGTCCAGTTTCTCAAGTGCCATTCTTCTCTGTGAATATCTGCCCCTCAGACACCCCCATACACTGTTGGGACAGAGATAACTTTAGAGGATACTGACATTCAAACAGAAGAGAATGGGAGGCACACAGCAGGCTTTGGTCCATAGAAATTCTGAAATCCATTGGGCATTTGTTGCTACTGAATTGTGCCCCCTCCTACGCCCCATTTATAGGTTGAAGACCTAACCCTTAATGCAATGGAATTTGGAGATGGAGCCTTTGGGAGATAACCCAGCTGTAAGGCCAGAGCTCTCATGATGGGATTCGATATAATTGACATTTTCTCCTTCTCTCTCTCTGTGTCATGTAAAATCACAACAATGGCCCTCTGTCAGTCAGGAAGCAGCCTCTCACCAGGAGCTGAATCTGCGCATACCTTGGACTTGACCTTGACTGTGAGAAAGTTCTGTTATTAAGCCACTCAATTTATGATATTCTGATATGGGAGCCCAAGGAGAGGGAGACACTATTCCTTGATTGGAGTCTGCCCTGCTTCCAGGTAAAGACTGTCTGTAGCTCTTGGTCCACTTTTTGGGCTCTTTATTCCAGTCACCCTTCCTTTTCCATAAAAAATAACGTATGTTTGCAGCCAGGTAACCTATGTTTCCAGCTAGGTTTGGGGTCTAAAGACCTCTGTCCAGTTTGCATTATTCTGTTTCTTCAAGTTGATGGTACTTCTTTTAAAACATTATAGGTCTCCATAACTGAAAAAGACACATATACCTCAATGCTCATCACAGGACTATTTACAATAGCTAGGACACGGAAGCAACCTAGATGTCCCTTGAAAGATGAATAGATAAAGAAGTTGTGATACATAAGGTAGCCCTAGGGGTAAAGAATCTGCCTGCCAATGTGGGAGATGCAGGTTCAATCCCTGGATTAGAAAAATTCCCCTGAGGGAGGAAATGGCAACGCACTTCAGTATTCTTGCCTGCAAAATTCCATGGACAGAGGAGCCTTGTGGGATACCATGGGACCTCAGAGAGTTGGACCCAACCAAGAGACTAAGCATAGCACATATGATGGAATATTAGATCAGATCAGTCGCTAAGTCGTGTCTGACTCTTTGCGACCCCATGAATCGCAGCACGCCAGGCCTCCCTGTCCATCACCAACTCCCGGAGTTCACTCAGACTCAGGTCCATCGAGTCAGTGATGCCATCCAGCCATCTCATCCTCTGTCATCACCTTCTCCTCCTGTCCCCAATCCCTCCCAGAATCAGGGTCTTTTCCAATGAGTCAACTCTTCCCATGAGGTGGCCAAAGTCCTGGAGTTTCAGCTTTAGCATCATTCCTTCCAAAGAAATCCCAGGGCTGATCTCCTTCAGAATGGACTCGTTGGATCTCCTTGCAGTCCGAGGGACTCTCAAGAGTCTTCTCCAACACCACAGTTCAAAAACATCAATTCTTCGGCACTCAGCCTTCTTCACAGTCCAACTCTCACATCCATATGTGACCACAGGAAAAACCATAGCCTTGACTAGATGAACCTTTGTTGGCAAAGTAATGTCTCTGCTTTTGAATATGCTATCTAGGTTGGTCATAACTTTCTTTCCAAGGAATAAGCGTCTTTTAATTTCATGGCTGCAGTCACCATCTGCAGTGACCTTGGAGCCCAGAAAAATAAAGTCTGACAGTGTTTCCACTGTTTCCCCATCTATTTCCCATGAAGTGATGGGACCAGATGCCATGATCTTCGTTTTCTGAATGTTAAGCTTTAAGCCAACTTTTTCACTCTCCACTTTCCCTTTCATCAAGAGGCTTTTGAGTTCCTCTTCACTTTCTGCCATAAGGGTGGTGTCATCTGCATATCTGAGGTTATTGGTATTTCTCCTGGCAATCTTGATTCCAGCTTGTGATTCTTCCAGTCCAGCGTTTCTCATGATGTACTCTGCATAGAAGTTAAATAAACAGGGTGACAATATACAGCCTTGACGAACTACTTTTCCTATTTGGAACCAGTCTGTTGTTCCATGTCCAGTTCTAACTGTTGCTTCCTGACCTGCATACAAATTACTCAAGAGGCAGATCAGGTGGTCTGGTATTCCCATCTCTTTCAGAATTTCCCACAGTTAATTGTGATCCACACAGGCAAAGGCTTTGGCATAGTCAATAAAGCAGAAATAGATGTTTTTCTGGAACTCTCTTGCTTTTTCCATGATCCAGTGGATGTTGGCAGTTTGATCTCTGGTTCCTCTGCCTTTTCTAAAACCAGCCTGAACATCAGGAAGTTCACGGTTCACATATTGCTGAAGCCTGGCTTGGAGAATTTTGAGCATTACTTTACTAGCGTGTGACATGAGTGCAATTGTGCGGTAATTTGAGCATTCTTTGGCATTGCCTTTCTTTGGGATTGGAATGAAAATTGGCCTTTTCCAGTCCTGTGGCCACTACTGAGTTTTCCAAATTTGCTGGCATATTGAGTGCAGCACTTTCACAGCATCATGTTTCAGGATTTGGAATAGCTCCACTGGAATTCCATCACCTCCACTAGCTTTGTTCGTAGTGATGCTTTCTAAGGCCCACTTGACTTCACATTCCAGGATGTCTGACTCTAGGTCAGTGATCACACCATCATGATTATCTGGGTCATGAAGATCTTTTTTATACAGTTCTTCTGTGTATTCTTGCCACCTCTTCTTAATATCTTCTGCTTCTGTTAGGTCCATACCATTCTGTCCTGTATCGAGCCCATCTTTGCATGAAATGTTCCTTTGGTATCTCTGATTTTCTTTAAGAGATCCCTAGTCTTTCCCATTCTGTTGTTTTCCTCTATTTCTTTGCATTGATTGCTGAAGAAGGCTTTCTTATCTCTTCTTGCTATTCTTTGGAACTCTGCATTCAGATGCTTATATCTTTCCTTTTCTCCTTTGCTTTTCCCTTCTCTTCTTTTCACAGCTATTTGTAAGGCCTCCCCAGACAGCCATTTTGCTTTTTTGCTTTTCTTTTCCATGGGAATGGTCTTGATCCCTGTCTCCTGTATAATGCCACAAGCCTCATTCCATCGTTCATCAGGCACTCTATCTATCAGATCTAGTCCCTTAAATCTATTTCTCACTTCCACTGTATAATCATAAGGGATTTGATTTAGGTAATACCTGAATGATCTAGTGGTTTTCCCTACTTTCTTCAATTTCAGTCTGAATTTGGCAATAAGGAGTTCATGGTCTGAGCCACAGTCAGCTCCTGGTCTTGTTTTTGCTGACTGTATAGAGCTTCTCCATCTTTGGCTGCAAAGAATATAATCAATCTAATTTCAGTGTTGACCATCTGGTGATGTCCATGTATAGAGTCTTCTCTTGTGTTGTTGGAAGAGGGTGTTTGTTATGACCAGTGCATTTTCTTGGCAAAATATTAGTCTTTGCCCTGCTTCATTCCGTATTCCAAGGCCAAATTTGCCTGTTACTCCAGGTGTTTCTTGACTTCCTACTTTTGCATTCCAGTCCCCTATAATGAAAAGGACATCTTTTTTGGGTGTTAGTTCTAAAAGGTCTTGTAGGTCTTCATAGAACCGGTCAACTTCAGCTTCTTCAGCATTACTGGTTGGGGCATAGACTTGGATTACTGTGATATTGAATGGTGTGCCTTGGAAACGAACAGAGATCATTCTGTCGTTTTTGAGATTGCATCCAAGTACTGCATTTCGGACTCTTTTGTTGACCATGATGGCCACTCCATTTCTTCTGAGGGATTCCTGCCCGCAGTAGTAGATATAATGGTCATCTGAGTTAAATTCACCCATTCCAGTCCATTTCAGTTCGCTGATTCCTAGAATGTCGACATTAACTCTTGCCATTGCTTGTTTGACCACTTCCAATTTGCCTTGATTCATGGACCTGACATTCCAGGTTCCTATGCAATATTGCTCTTTATAGCATCGGACCTTGCTTCTATCACCAGTCACATCCACAGCTGGGTATTCTTTTTGCTTTGGCTCCATCCCTTCATTCTTTCTGGAGTTATTTCTCCACTGATCTCCAGTAGCATATTGGGCACCTACTGACCTGGGGAGTTCCTCTTTCAGTATCCTATCATTTTGCCTTTTCATACTGTTCATGGGGTTCTCAAGGCAAGAATACTGAAGTGGTTTGCCATTCCCTTCTCCAGTGGACCCCTTTCTGTCAGATCTCTCCACCATGACCCGCCCGTCTTGGGTTGCCCCACGGGCATGGGCTTAGTTTCATTGAGTTAGACAAGGCTGTGGTCCTAGTGTGATTAGATTGACTAGTTTTCTGTGAGTATGGTTTCAGTGTGTCTGCCCTCTGATGCCCTCTTGCAACACCTACCATCTTACTTGGGTTTCTCTTACCTTGGGCGTGGGGTATCTCTTCATGGCTGCTCCAGCAAAGCGCAGCCATTGCTCCTTACCTTGGACGAGAGAAGGAACACATTTCAGTCAGTTCTAATGAGGTGAATGAACCTATTATACAGAGTGAAGTAAGTCAGAAAGAGAAAAACAAGTATCAGATATTAACATATATATGCAATCTAGAAAGATGGTACCAATGAACCTTTTGTGGGGCAGTAACGGGGATGCAGACATAGAGAACAGACCTGGAGACACAGCGGGGGAAGCGGAGGTGAGATGACCTGAGAAAGTAACACTGAAACATATCCATTACCATATAAAATAGATAGCCAATGGGAATTTGCTATCTGACACAGGGAGCTCAAACCCAGTAGTCTGTGACAACCTAGAGGGGTGGGATGAGGTGGGAAGTGGGAAGGAGGTTCAAGAGAGAGGGGACATATGTATGAGTGATTCATGTTGATGTACGGCAGAAACCAACACAATATTGTAAAGCAATTATCAGTTTATAATCAACTCCATTAAACAAAAGTCACACCCACATTTCTTCCTAAGACAAGCCATTTTTACTTATTTCTATGAAAGCATTGTGGGGAAATACACTTTAATATCCTTAAACATATTGTTGTCTAGTTAAAAAGATATAAGAAGCCACCTACATTCTGATTTAATCCTTGCCTTGAAGGAATTTCTTTGACTTTTGCTTAAAGGAACTGGAATGGAAAACATCCCCTTACTCAGAAAATCCTGAGTTCTTCATATTTTCTCTAAATTTTGCTTAAACTTACATACTTCTATGTAGCTTAGCCCATCTCTCTTTCCTATTTTAGCATAACCAGCTAAAGTACTCAAGTTGGTGTTTTTCAGATTCCACTTAAAAACTTTATCTGATACACCCGTTTATTTGATATCCTTTCTATTTTCCACATGAATGCAGGTAACAGTTTCACTTCCTGCCCCTACATAACAGAATCTTTAACCTCTAGTAACATTCTTTTTCATGTCTTTCAGTCTGCCCCTTCAACAGTCTCCTAAAGGCCCTTCCAGCTTCAACTAATAGCTTCCTTGAGGCCCATGCAGTTTCTAGAGGCATGTGAGTGAGACAGGTACTACCTCCCCACATCTTGCAGGAAGCCTTAGCAAGGAGAGCTAGAATGCTGAGCTCATCCGGGCGCCTCTTCTTCTTGTATTCCGTGTCTTCCCACCTAGTCTGTCATGAAGTTGAAGCATACTTCTTGTATGTTGGATGAGGGCTTCACATTCTGTGAAATTTCTGTTGAGAAAACTTGCAGTTTTCAACTTAACTTCAGGAGAGCTGTTATTCCCAAGAACCTGTTCAGTTTCAGTGAAGGAGCCGTTTTCTCTGGGGAACTGACCGCATTCACAAACAGTTTCTTGATCATGCTAGGAACACCTCTGTGGGCTAGGACTTTACAAGACTACCAAGTGCTCTTTTTCTTGGGATTAATTTCAACTGTTTTTGAGGTGTTGCAAGGAAATCAACAAGGGCTCTACTTTGGCCAAAAAAATGGATTTCTGGCTTGTCTCCAGGGAATTCCCAAAGTGAGTTTCCTATTTACAACTGGGGAGTCTAGACTTACAAATCTTTTAGATTTTTTCTGGAAGAGATAGGAACAGGCTCCTCTGGGCTCCATGTGGGCTGGTCAGCTACAAACTTCTTTATACAGGCTACACTTAAATATCCTTATCACTGCGCTCAGCTGGAGCTGCCTGGGTAGTGTTAGGACAGAAGCAGATAATTAAAAGGCTCGGGATTCACACAAAAAGGTGCCAAGGACTAAACCTGTGGAGCCAAGCTAATGCTGTAGCCCAAGGCTGGAGGTAAGAGGCCAGCTGTGACCTATGGGTGCAAAACATCTGCAGAGGAAGGACTCTGTGGTATTCTCTCTGTTCAGTCTTTCAAACCAGCTACTGGCACACAGACTTTCTAAACTACAAAGCATGACCACAGACATTTGTATAAAGCCAGAATCTTCAGAACTGGAGGCCCTCCTTAATACAGTAACCTTTATAAATTGCCTGTGACTAAACCCTTCCTTCCTTAGCAATAGGCTGGAAGGATTTTCTAAGCCTCTTGCCTTTATGTGAGTAAGTTCTTTCAATTCGGGGTTTGCACCTCTCCTGTGTTTAGAATTTCTTCGCTCTATTGTTTCCAGTGTGTCATGAATAAATACAGAGGTCAGTTTCAGGGGCTTGTGTCATGAAGTTAAATGCTGTCAACTTCACAATTTCCACTATACGTTAGTGAACAGTAAGCACTACATACATGTTTCTGAGTTGCTTATCCATCTAGGATTCTAAGCTACTTTGTAGATTGAGTTCTTCTTTTTGAAACTTACTAACTTCACACTGGGGCCCTGGTTAATACATTTCAAACCAGCTCAAACCTATGTAACCTCCCTGTATTCCTGATTTAGGAAAATGAGACACACAGCAATAACCCAAAGTATTATTAATATGTTGTTCATTTGTGTCAGAGCTTTTTTTACATCGAGAAGAATTCGGCTGAATCACTCATGTGGTCTACAAAAACAAACACAGGAAAACTATTGCTGATTTTAAAGTCGTTAGGAAGGGAGAGAAGTTTCTTTTTTCTTTCAACAATGAAAAAACCATTGGTTTCCTTTCATAAATGCTTAATCATGTTCCAAGCAATTCCAAGTATGAGTTTTATCACTGATGAATACAAACTACAATGGCTAATTTTCTTAGATTTGTTTGGGTCTTATAAACTAGTCATAGATTCATTGCATGAAATGTGGAATGTTAACTTATTTCTACTTTTATTGGGTAAAAGATCACATGAATTTTTTTAAGCCAAACCCCAATGAGGCATTTTCCAGAAAGTCACAAACTATAATTGCAATTTTATAACACATGGGAATTTTATCTGTGCCAATTGGAACTTGGAAAGAAACAGTATAGAATTACTTGTCTCTTTGTGTAGTTCACACTACAATGCTCCTCAAAGACTAACCAATGTGCAGTGTGTGTTGTACAGTAACATCTACAGTGAGAATGGGGGAAGAAAAGCTGAGCTGGTCAAATGCAATGTCCTCTTTCATGAGGTCAGCCAATAGGAATTGTAACAGCTAATATCCTAGACAGTGGGAATGCAGTAAAGGATTTTTTCCCTTCTTTCCCAAGAGAAAAAGTAAATATCAAGGCAGTCATTTTGAAATCCAGAAAAGTCACAGCTGGAAACCCAAAATAAACCATCTTCAACTCTCAGTTTCTATCATTTGATCTATTATCTTCTTGAGAGTCCAGCTAAAGTAGGGATATTAACTTTAAAGGAGTTTCATCCTAATGTCTATTAGGGGATCTCAATTAGAGGTAACTTGCTATTTAGATTAAGGTTTCTGTACACCTTTAAAGTTTAATACCACTTACCACTATTTAATATAAATGATTCTTATCCTTTTACATTCTCTGTCAGCAACCTGCCTTTTATCATCTTCTTCATCAAGTCACATAAGCCTTTATGAAATCTAACCTGGATACTTTCCTGAATCACAGATAGCACTCCCTTACACATTTTTACATATCTGTCAGTTTCCGTCCTTCCGACTTTAAAAGGTTCCATGCCAACTCTCATCCTCTTGCCTTATGAAGTGGGGATGGGAAGTAGGATTCTTTAAAATCATTGCACAACCTACTTCTCTCCACACTGCATCTACTTCCCTTGATGCCTTATTTCTACTTGGAAGCAAAAGGACAGCAAAACAAAACAAAAATGAGGGACCAAAGGATGGCTATGTCCAGCCTTTTATATTACTACTGGCTTCAGAGTAACTGATTGTGCATTTTATCCACATAGATCTTGGCCATATACTGTATCCAGTCAGCCTGACCTCAATGTGAAATAGACAAACTAAAGAGCAAATGGCAAAACCAAACCTTGTCCACCGTCCATCTCACACCTGTTCCCAGCAACATCTGGAAATCCACTCTAGCATATTCTGTAAATTCTGTTAGGTTAACATTTGTTAAAAATCTTTCTCTTCCAAAGTATGGATGAAAGCTTATAAACTCATTTTAATAGAATATTCTCCCCCTAATAATTTGTACACAATTATATGGCACTTTCCATGTAACATGACACTGTACTAATATCTCAAACACATTTGAGCCTCAGCAGATCCCTGTGTGGCAGGTATGATTATCTCCTCATATTATTGTACAGATGGGGAAATGGAGAGACATACAGGCTAAGTAAATTCCCTGAGGTTACAAAAGCAGTCAACAGCAAGCAGGCCATGGGTCTGAACTCAGAAAGTTGATATCATGGTCTTAACTACTTTGTGCTCCCTATCTGGCCGCCAGAGGTCAGCTTCCTGAAGGAATCAAGATTGACTGAGGCGTGGTGCAGGGCCAAGGGAAGCAGGGAAGACTCCTGGAGATCCCCATCAGGTTTACAGCACGTGGCTTCTACACAAAACAACACTGGCAACAGAGGTGAGATCTCAAATACTCCTTGATTCAGAAATTTCCTGAAGCATAGTTCTTCTGAGGCTTGTTGAAAGAAACATAAAATATTTCTGGGGAAAAAAAAAAAGGATTTAAAGGCATTACAGGATACTCAGAGTTTAGAAGACTACAGCTGTACATATACTATTTCTCTGCTGCTCAAGATAATTCCCCAAACATTTATAAAGCATCTATGATTCATAAGACCCTAGACTAACAGAGCAATGCAAAGATGAATTCTGTTTGTTGGCTGGAATGAATGAACCTAACCCTAACTTAGCTTGTAAAGTAATGGTTCTTGAACTTGTCCACATATTAAAATCACTTGGGAAGTTCCAATTAAAAATCCAATAGGAAAAATTCCCAAGACTCCAGACCAGTAAATTCAGAATCTCTAGGGTGGGATAAAAGCATGAAGTTTTTTTAAAGCTCCTCAGTTATTCCAGTGTGAAGCCAAGGTGGACAATACTGAGGAACCACTGCTTTAGGGTATCCTCTTAGCCTACCTGCCCTTAGCCAAAGGATCTCTCTTGTCACTGCATTTCCTTAAAAGAGAGATAAAAGGCTATAGTTTCCTAATTGCATTTTCTTTAACCTATTTAGTGCCTTTATCTGGAGCACTTATTTGCTTCAAATTCAACAGTGGCATCAGGTGGAGTGGTATGCTGTAGCAGTGGCCACTGCTTCTTGCTTTTCCATTTTGGACTATGGAAGATTCTGTGGGCAGTTAGATGGGAGGCAATGCAATGTCATGAAAAAGGCCTGAACTCTAAAGATCCTGGCTTACATCTCAGTTCTTCTATTCTGTGTTATGACCTTCAGTGAGTCGCTTAACTCTTAAGTCTTGGTTTCCCTTGTAAAATAGTGACAGTAACATCTGCTTGTGAAAACTAAACCAAATAACTAATGTAAAGTGCCCGCTATAAAGTGTGTGCTCAATGAACAGCAACTTCTCCTCTGCTACAATTATCTTCCTAATTAAAATAAACTCTGTCCCTTTCGGATGCCTTCTTTGCTAGATTTTTTCAGAGCTTCCACGCTATGTGATGAAGCCAAGGGGCTATCCTCCCCCATCCAGACATTTCCTTTAGCAGCAATTTCCCACACTAGCCTGCTGAAGTCACATCTTGGCTTCATCCTAACAGTTTTCAATTCTTCAGATTCTTTGTCTCTTTCATTTTTTTTTTTCCCATATCCTCAGACTTCCACTTTAAAAGTGGTCTCTGCTCTCAAGATCTTCCCATATATCCTTCCTGTTAGCTTTCTCCTCCCTGTGATGAATCCCACTTTACCCTCTCCCCATGCTTTTAGATACATAAAATAGACACTAAAACTCTCTTTATTCCAGCTTTTTACCTTGCCTTTTACTTTTAAGATTAAAGCTATAAACCCAATGAATATTTCATGTGGTACATTTCTCAACCTTCATTTGCTGAGGTAGATGTAATAACCAGCAAAAAAGCTGTAATAAAATAAACTCAATAAAGATCATCAGACAGACTATAGTACAAGACCCAAATTTATGGCTTTTTGATGAGTCAAATGTTCTAGGAGGAAATTTGCAAGTTCTCTTTTTATCTCACCTTCTTTTAATCTCTTTTCTCAGTGCTGTTTAGCATTATCCTTTGCAACTCACCTCTACCAATTTCCTTTTTAAATCCATGATGAGCACTTTTTATTCCCTGTTGTAAGTACCTTGCTTTCACTTTTATCAACTATGAAATGGACGGGAAAGCCATGATCTATTAATACTGTTTGCCTGTTGGATATCTCTGAATATCACAACCCTGGTCCCATTTTATGCTCCAGATCTGCTTTCTTCTCATTTCTCGTCTTTCCCACAAGTCTAGTCTAAAGATAGATGGCTCTGTTCTACGCCTGCTTTCAGTACATAGAGCAGAGTCTTCTGCGGAAGTCTGACTTAATCTGATGCCTTCCTCTTTCTACCAACCCACTCATTGACTAAGGAGATGCCAAACATGGATGTGTGAAGTGCCTTGAGTGACAGACAGCTACGAGCTCATATTGACTATTTTAAAGGAAGCAACATCATCAGCCTTCCTAATTCTAGTTGGTTCATGAATCTTCTCATTTCTAATCTAACCATTTTTTCCTACTTTCCGAACTTTTTCATGTAATTTGCCACCTTCCTCTGACCACATATATATGTCTGTACCTTTTATGTACTGTTGTTTCTGCTAAATTAGCTTTTCATCAAGGCTATGGGGTAACATCTTCAATTCTGTTTGTCATAAATAAAATCTTTAAGGGTTTTATTTGGAAATGATTATCTTTAAAGAATCTTTAAGGTCTTACTTATCCCTACTCTCAATAACTCAATATCTTCCGAATTTTGCTCGCTGCTTTATGGTCTTTTCCTCTTCCTTTGGAGATTATATATGACCTAAATACAGATTCTCTTCAAGGTAATGCCCATGGCCCACTGACAGCTGTGAGTCTTTCAAATAGGTACCATCTGTCAATATTTTTTAAGCTATTACAGACTATAAAGCCTTAAGCTTTTAAAGACTGTAAAATCCAGAGATTGACTTACCCAAGGTTACTTGTTGTCTCCAAAAGATTTTTTTAAATGCACAGTTCCTAAAATACCTACGACTAAATATATTCCCTATATCTATATAACAAAATTATGGGTTACAGAGAAGAAAAATAAAAGGCCGCCAAATAAAAAATCTCAAAATAGTCAAGGAAAAAATTCCAGTTGGGAAATTATAGCATCAAGTAATTGAATGTAGAAAAAATGCCACCTTTTTAATTTATCCTAAATACTGTATTATCAGCACAGAGCATATACATAATAGAATCTACAAAAATAAGTAGTAACTTGTTGAATTTAGACAATGATATCTTAGCCTACATGGGTATTAGACAAAAAGGCCATAGTCTAATCAGTTAGTCTATGGTATTAATATAAATATAGAGTCATAGAATTGCTTACAAGTAATATTTTTTTTAAAATACATTTGAAATCATCAAACTCAGTCACTAAAAAACTTAAATAAACAAGAGATCCCTTTCTCCTAAAGAAATTTTAGGAGATTAAAAAAAAAAAAAAGTTTCTGGCTTGAAAAATGTAGTCCCACTCTATAGTCCCACTCTAGAGCCCACCCCATCCTCCCCATCCCACAAAGCCTTGTTTGAAAATTTCTTATCTAGGTCAATATGGTTATCTATAATTGAGGACACTAAGACCTAGGCAGACTAAATATCTTACCAAAGAACACAGACCTCATTAGCAATACAGCATAAACAAGAACTGAAGGCTCCCAATTTTACATTTCAAGAAAACAAGCAGAGAAGGCCCATCATGTCCACATATGTCCCGTGTTTTCTGTACTCTTGCATTTATATTTTTTAATTCATCATTAACAAATGGGTTATACAACAGCTTATAATGATAACTCTGATTTTCACGTGGTATATGAGAACCTGTGACTACAGCTATGACAACAAGGACAGAATTATATAAATACTTGCTATGGTACCATTCAGCTGTGTTTAAATTTAGGCAAGCTTTAATGAGTTTGAGTAAGAAATATTTTCATATATATTCTATACTGATCACTGACCTACAGTTATGACTCAGCCAGGGACATAAATCAGCCAAGAAATAAACGAAGTTCTACAAACTGGATTTTTCTTGGGAGTGAGATGTTAACACAAAACCTCAGGGAAGAATTAATTGACAAATCATGTTTATAAAAGACTATGAAAACTTTTGCATATTATTTATTCCTAATGATTAAAAGTGATCTAACTAATGAGGCCCACTGAATTCAGAACATATAATTCTTAGAATCAATATGCATTTTCTCAGTCAGCCTGAGCCATAATAAAACACCATAACAGGGTGGTTTAAACAACAGAAATGTGTTTTCTTACAGTTCTAGAGGCTTATTGTTGTTGTTCAGTCACTCAGTAATGTCTGACTCTTTGTGACCCCATGCACTGCAGCACACCAGGCTTCCCTGTTCATCACCATCTCCCAGAGCTTGCTCAGACTCATGTCCATTGAGTCAGTGATGCCACCCAACCATCTCGTCCACTGTCATTCCCTTCTCCTCCTGCCTTCTCTCTTTCCCAAAATCAGGGTCATTTTCAATGAGTTGGCTCTTCACATCAGGTGGCCAAAATATTGGAGCTTCAGCATCAGTTCTTCCAATGAATACTCAGGGTTGCTTTTCTTTAGGATTGACTGGTTTGATCTTCTTGCAATCCAAGGGACTCTCAAGAGTCTTCTCCATCAACACAGTTCAAAAGCATCAGTTCTTTGGCACTCAGCCTTCCTTATGGTCCAACTCTCACATCCATGATGACTACTGGAAAAACCATAGCTTTGACTATAAGAACCTTTGTTGGCAAAGTAATGTCTTGGCTTTTTAATATGCTGTCTAGGTTTGCAACAGCTTTTCTTCCAAGGAGCAAACATCTTTTAATTTCATGGCTGCAGTCACCATCAGCAGTGATTTTGAGCCCAGGAATATAAAGTCTCAATGTTTCCATTGTTTCCCCATCTGTTTGCCATGAAGTGACTGTGTGGATCACAATAAACTGTGGAAAATTCTGAAAGAGATGGGAATACCAGACCACCTGACCTGCCTCTTGAGAAACCTATATGCAGGTCAAGAAGCAACAGTTAGAACTGGACATGGAACAACAGACTGGTTCCAAATAGGAAAAGGGGTACATCAAGGCTGTATACTGTCACCCTGCTAATTTAACTTATATGCAGAGTACATCATGAGAAACTCTGGACTGGAAGAAGCACAAGCTGGAATCAAGATTGCCTGGAGAAATCTCAATAACCTCAGATATGCAGATGACACCACCCTTATGGCAGAAAGTGAAGAGGAACTCAAAAGCCTCTTGATGAAAGTGAAAGTGGAGAGTGAAAAAGCTGGCTTAAAGCTCAACATTCAGAAAACAAAGATAATGGCATCTGGTCCCATCACTTCATGGCATACAGATGGGGAAACAGTGGAAACAGTGTCAGACTTTATTTTTTTGGGCTCCAAGGTCACTACAGATGGTGACTGCAGCCATGAAATTAAAAGACACTTGCTCCTTGGAAGGAAAGTTATGACCAACCTAGATAGCATATTCAAAAGCAGAGACATTACTTGCCAACAAAGGTCCATCTAGTCAAGGCTATGGTTTTTCCAGTAGTCATGTATGGATGTGAGAGTTGGACTGTGAAGAAAACTGAGCACCAAAGAATTGATGCTTTTGAACTGTGGTGTTGAAGAAGACTCTTGAGAGTCCCTTGGACTGCAAGGAGATCCAACCAGTCCATTCTAAAGGAGATCAGTCCTGGGTGTTCTTTGGAAGGAATGATGCTAAAGCTGAAACTCCAGTACTTTGGCCACCTCATGCGAAGAGTTGACTCATTGGAAAAGACTCTGATGCTGGGAGGGATTGGGGGCAGGAGGAGAAGGGGACGACAGAGGATGAGATGGCTGGATGGCATCACCAACTCGATGGACATGAGTTTGAGTGAACTCCAGGAGTTGGTGATGGACAGGGAGGCCTGGCGTGCTGCAATTCATGGGGTCGCAAAGAGTCGGACAGGACTGAGCAACTGAACTGAACTGAACTGAACTAATGGGACTGGATGCCATGATTTTAGTTTTTTGAATGTTGAGTTTTAAGCCAACTTTTTCACTTTCCTCTTTCATTTTCATAAAGAGGTTCTTCAGTTCCTCTTTACTTTCTGCCATAAAGGTGGTGTCATCTGCATATCTGAGGTTACTGATATTTCTCCCAGCAATCTTGATTCCAGTTTGTGCTTCATCCATCCCAGCATTTCTCATGATGTACTCTGCATAAGAGAAATAGACAGGGTGACAATATATAGCCTGCTGCTGCTGCTAAATCGCGTCAGTCGTGTCCAACTTTGTGCGACCCCATAGACGGCAGCCCACCAGGCTCCTCTGTCCCTGGGATTCTCCAGGCAAGAATACTGGAATAGGTTGCCATTTCCTTCTCCAATGCATGAAAGTGAAAAGTGAAAGTGAAGTCACTCAGTCGTGTCTGACTCTTCGCGACCCCATGGACTGTAGCCCACCAGGCTCCTCCATCCATGGGATTCTCCAGGCAAGAGTACTGAAGTGGGTTGCCATTGCCTTCTCCATATAGCCTTGACGTACTCCTTTCCAGTTTGGAACCAGTCTGTTGTTTTACATCCAGTTCTAACTGTTGCTTCTTAACCTGCATACAGGTTTCTTAGGAGGCCGGTAAGGTGATATGTTATTCCTATCTCTTTAAAAATTTTCCACAGTTTGTTGTGATCCACACAGTCAAAGGCTTTAGTGTAATCAATGAAGCAGAAGTAGATGTTTTTCTGGAATTCTTTTGCTTTATCTATGATCCTTCAGATGTTAGCAATTTGATCTCTGGTTCCTCTGCCTTTTGTAAATCCAGCTTGTACATGTGGAAGTTCTTAGTTCATATACTGTTGAAACCTAGCTTGGAGGATTTTGAGCATGACCTTGCTAACACGTGAAATGAGTGCAACTGTGCCGTAGTTTGAACATTCTTTGACATTGCTCTTCTTTGAGACTGAAATTAAAACTGGCCTTTTCCAGTCCTCTGGCCACTCCTAAGTTTTCCAAATTTGCTGGAATATTGAGTGAGGCACTTTAACATCATCATCTTTTAGGATCTGAAGTAACTCATCTGGGATTCCATCACCTCCACTAGCTTTGTTCTAGAGGCTGGAGCCTGGAGATCGAAAATTAGTATGCCAGCATAGTTGGGTTTAGGTGAAAATTTTCTCCCTGACTTTGCAGACACTGCTTTTCCACTGTGTCCTCACATGGCAGAGACAAAACTCTCTGGTGTCTCTTCTTAAAAGGATGCTCCACCCTTATGACCTCATTTATCCTTAATTCCTTTCACAAAGGAATTATCTCCAAATACAATCACATTGTGTATTATGGCCTCAACATATAAAGTTGAGGGAGACAAAATTCAGCTTCTAGTATGTGTAATTCTTATTTAATATAAAATTTAGAACACATATCATAACATGGGCCTTTGATATTTATAGCATATAAAATATTTTCTGTATTGCACAATTATATTGAAATCCATATTGCCTCTAGGTTTAGACTATGTATAATACAGAGGAAAAACCACTTTTCAAACATCATGTAGTAATAAAATATTTAGAACATATAAATTTACCAGATAAGTAAAAATTACCATTATAAGCAATGAATCTTTTATTTTACAATAATTTCATGGAATCATTTGCAGCATGTTCACAAGTCTCCCTCTAATAGACGGCTTATTTTAAAAACAATTCAAAAATATTCTCTTGACCATGCAAGGTCATCATTTAGAGGATCAAGCTTAATATTCTAAAAGTGAAGAATACAAGATGTGAAAAAATGTTTCCCTCTACCATGAGACCCCAGATTTAACATTTCCATACATGAAAATAAAACAAAGCCAGATAATCTCAAATATCTAAGATAACAGACCTTCTTTTAGACTGTTTTACACTTCTACTTATTGGATAAACTGGCATATTAAATTGCAAAGCTTCTTTTTGCGTTTAATTCTGAATTAATACGGGATGAATGGCACCCCACTCCAGTACTCTTGCCTGGAAAATCCCATGGATGGGGGAGCCTGGTAGGCTGCAGTCCATGGGGTTGCTAAGAGTCGGACACAACTAAGCGACTTCACTTTCACTTTCATGCATTGGAGAAGGAAATGGCAACCCACTCCAGTGTTCTTGCCTGGAGAATCCCAGGGACGGGGGAGCCTGGTGGGCTGCTGTCTCTGGGATCGCACAGAGTCGGACACGACTGAAGTGACTTAGCAGCAGCAGCAGCAAGGGCCTAAAATTTTATCCCTGGGTAAATATCAACTCTGTAACTTTTACATTTGTTGTTACAAGTCTCATTTACGCATGTGTGCATGTGTGTGTTTGTTTGTCTTAAGGATCAAAGTTATCAAAAATCCAGTGATATGTGAAGACTCATTGTTTGAAAGAAAGTTACATTTAATTTAAGTATCCTATGGTTCAGGCTTTTCACTAAATGTAGTTATAAGCATAAGTTTGGATTAATTTAGTATTAAAGAAATGAATGGGAAATATTATACTGGCATGATGATTGCTCCTGAAATATAATCATGTAAATATTTCTCAGCTCCACTGGGAGTAGCCTAAGTACTATTTTTAATGTATGTACTTCCTTTTCTCATACACTCTCCACATTTAAATAATTTAAACTAAATAAAAACAAATGTTTTTGTATAGTCACAAGAATTTAACACAGATTTTTCATTATAATAATACCATTTTATATATTTTCAATCTTTATTTCATTTCCACTGAGCTGACTCATAATTTTGCTAACAATTTTTATAATTATTTTGATAGATTTTTATTAGTATTAGTGAAACTAAGCCCTAAATTGTATTTTGTACATACAATTTCATTTCTTTAAGCAGCATTCAAATATATGTTAAACATGTAGCATGTCTCTGCACATTTTAGTGTTTTAGAACATATCTGTTCTCTTTCAAAATTCAAAACATACAATTCCAGGGAGACATAAAAGTTATTGGTTATTAATATTAATGAAGAGATCACTTCTAGATGAGAATGCATATTTTTTAAGAGGAGTTTTGCAAGTATTCTACATTGAGATATGACTAAAATTTATGATTTATTTTACTTAAATTACACTAGTGATTCATTAAATATTACTCTTGTTGAATAGAATCTGGCCTTAGTTTTCTCTCTGCCAACCTAAACCTGGTAGATCAGGCATTTGCATTTCAAGAAAATCACAAAGTAAGCCATTACATAAACTTCATAGATAGTAATTTAAATAATAAGATAGTTCTTTTAAGGCCCTTCATTGTCAAAAACAATGTGGTATAGTAGAAAGTTTAAACTTAGTCTCAGATGTTTTGTTGCAAAGGAATTTGGGAATAGGTATCAAGAAACTATTTGTATCTTTAGTACTAATAGTACTAAAAATACTATTAGTATTTTTCTCTTGGGGACCTATCATTAAATAGGAAAATGTTAATTGATATTGAAACTATGAACAAAGATAGGCATTGGGGCACTATTTGTTACAAACATCTGCAAAAATTCATTTATATGACAGAATATTATGTTGTCCTAAAGACATGGTATGGTGTCTAAAACTAAAACCCCATATTGTATACTGCACTGACAGCTAGTGAAATCTGGAGGGCCTTGAAAAGCCTAGTTCCCCTCCACATTCTGTTCCCATATAAGGTAATCTTAGCCAAGCAACCCTCTCTGTCAAGGGGGACAGGTATAGTTCTTGCTTATCGCTGAGTCATGGGTTTCAGTTCACTGACAGTCCACAGAATTATTCAAATGAGCCAGTCACATCCTCCTGCAGGAACTAGAGGGCACCCCACACTTTTGATACCACAAAGCCTGCCTCCCACAGTTCCTGGTTGCTCTTTCTGTTCTCCAGTGAAACCCTCACCTGGCCCTGCATGTTGCAGTGCCCCCCTCCCTGGGGTTGTGAGGCGTAATGACTAAGAGGAGCTTGTAATGAATAAACTGCTGTCATCCTCACTGGTCAGGTGCTGGGTGTCCTGTGTTCAGCCATCCCCTTGGCTTAGGGTAGGAATCCCTTCCTTGCCAATAGCGTAAATAGGAAGTCATTAAAACATTACGTACATAAAGAATTTGTAATTACATGAGAAAAAGAACATATTATAATAATACATGGGAATGCAAACTACATATGCACACAAAAGACATACTTCATTTTAAAAAATATTTTTAAAGGACTGGAAGGAAACAACCAATATATTTATAGTGATTTCCTTTCCTTTCCATAGTGGAATTCTGTATTTTTCCTTCTTTCCTACTTGCTGTATTTATCAATTATTTAAAGTTTAATATACAAGAACATTTTAAAATAAGAAGCCCTATTTTTCCCTAGCTAAAAACCTTGAACAAACTCTCTCCATTCCTCATTTATCCCCCCAAAGGGGTATAATAGTCCCTTCAGAGTCATTGCTAGACTTGATCCAGAGTATTTTGAGACTATCTTATAAATTCTAATAGGTTGTACAACGGAAGGCATTTTTGTTGTTAGTTATTACAGTAATAAGCCAAATTCCTTCCATTGACACAATTAGAGTTAACTAACTGCACAGAGACAATTTCCTGTCTTCAGGCTCTGCTAGCTCCACAAAAATTCTCACAGTTAATCAGTAAGCTGACTTAAGCATTTCACTCTTCTCCCCACTCCTCAGTATTATACTTTGGAGATCCAGGGCTCCCAGATTGCTCTCAGAGGAACCACGAAGAACCTCATTCCATGATGTGGCTTTGCCATTCTCCATTCCTGGAGAACATCTCTGGTTCTGAGAGATGTTCTCCATTCCTGAGAACATCTCTGGTTTTGAACATCTCTGGTCAAAATAGATTGAATTGTATTCAAAATTCTCTAGTCTCTCCTTTCTGCTTTTCATGATATTCAAAAAACCATCTAAAGCATCTCCATAATGGGTTAAATTCTGTCAATGACTTATCTATCTGGGTAAGGTGTACATATTTCAACAACACCTTCTTATAGTCTTAACCCAAAGAAAGAAATAACTCAAATGGAAGTCATTTATTTTACTCTAAAATTATCATTATATCCCTGTTTACACAATGAATGATAGAGATTCATGGCACTAAAGTTGATCAACGGGGCAAGTAATTAAAAGTAGGAGGAACCTCCTAACTAGCCTCTGCCCAACATATTGCAAAGTCCCTTAAGAAAAAAATCAGGATTAAAGTGTGAAGAAAATGATGTTTCCAGAATTGGCTCCATAACCTGCCTGAGACACTGTGAAGAAAGGAATGAAAGTGGCCAAACTTCTAAAATTATTACTTTAGTTTCCATTTTTCAAGTAAGTTTAGGAAAACATGCTGGGGAAGCAAGCTTATAAAAAAAAGCACTATGTGAATTTAGTCACATATAGAAATGTATCCTTAGAAATGAATGTCATTTATATTCTCATTTCACTTTACTTGTTATTCCTTCATCCTGATGGATGTCAATGAAGCTGCAATTGCTTCAGAACTTGAGCATGCCCTGTGATTACATACTCCAGGCTCGACAGCCTAAGCCCTAAACAGCTCTTTCTCGTTCCATCAGCAACACTATTTCTCCCTTTGTGCCTGGAATCCAGGTGCTTGTATTCTCCTATAATTATTACTTGACATTTGGAATGGGCTGAGAGTTTGAGCTTTTTTTTTTTTTTAACTACTGATCATTAAAAGGCTGCATCAATGATAATTTCAAACATCTTAGGAGGCCGGTTCCCATCTAAACTGTTTGATCATATGTAATTATAGGTTAATACTCTTACGAAAGGCCTAAGCAACTACCATTCGAGGCACTCACAGATGTAGCTGATGCATCATACAGGACCGTCAGCGTAGCCCTGGAAAAGCCAGCCTCATGATGACGGATGGTGGTCTGGAACACAGCTTGAGTGATAATAAAGTGCCAAGTGAAAGTAAATGAGCTGAGGAAAAAACAAACAGAAAACTTCTGAGACCTATTTTGAGGTAAGTTTTACCAACTGAGCTATCAGGGAAGCCCTGGTGATGGACTGGGAAGCCTGACATGCTGCAGTCCATGGGGTCGCAAAGCGCTGGACACGACTGAGTGACTGAAAAGAACTGAGTCATTAAATTCACTCTTCGTTCATTTGAAAATACAAAAATAAAAAGGCATATCAGAACTGAGGGAAATACACAAGGCCATCAGATGTGACCTCTTTCTGATTTTCTCTCATGAATGGATGTTTGCTTTCACCACAGGCTGCAAATTACTTTCCTTTCTGTCTGTCTGTCTGTATAGCTGTGCACTGGGGATAATCTCTTTCCCACAAGAATGCTACCAATTATAACTTACATAGGCAAAGAGGTCAGTGGCTATTTTTAAGGGTAATTTGACTGATTTTCTTTCGTAAAAGATTAAGGAATGTATCTTAAAATGCACAGAAGCAATTCTGGAAGACATGCAAATGTTTAACTCTTTGACTTAAGAAGTCTTCTCAGGGCCCACCTCAAGACGTCCTGCACAAACTGGTTAGCACGGGAGCAGGCAGTCCTCCAAACTCGTCACTGTTTGATTCAAAGCAGAAAACGTACCAGTTAACCTTCCATGAAAAAGGCTTTCTAGAGTCAAGCATCCCTAATATTAACGACATAAAGCTTCATTTGCAGATGCTTTGGGCAGAATTATAATAGGCACCCTTGAGTAGGACTTTCAATTAAAGACAGAAGCTTAGGATGAAGGAAAGAGTCCCTTGTAAGGAAAAGGACTGGGGGCCAAGAGGGTGAAAGAGATTTACTATATCATTTACTTTGCAGAAGTATCAATATCTTTTGCAAAATTCAGAAATATACATTAAACCACACATACAAAATATACAAAAACAACACATACAAAAATATTTTTGACATTAATTCAACAGATAGTTCCTCATCATTAAGATCATTCACTTCAACATTTAATTAGAGACACATGTTAGAATTCAGCTCTGGGCACAATTTTATTAAGGCAGAAGAACAGTTACACTTTCCAAGTCTCAGGAACTGGGACTAATGTTAAAATTTTAACACAGCTAAAAAATCAGGCTACTGACTCATGCATTAAACAAACCAACCAACACATCTGAGCAATTCTTTCCTTGTAATTTTCTTAGACTTGCCACAGTAATGAGATTTGGTTTTGCTTCCTTAGCTATGTGTAGGTACATCTAGCTAAAGATTAAATATTCTTATAAAAATTATCAGTACTGCCATATATTTTTGAAACAGACAAGCCTCAGAGAAACTTTAGGTCTCCGTGTACATGAATTTACTAGTCTCCAATAAGTTGAAACCAAAGTCTAGAGGAGGAGTAGCTCTCAGTGGAACTACATGAAAATCTGAGTATTTATGTGTCTTTGTGGTATTGGAGAAGACTCTTGAGAGTCCCTTGGACTGCAAGGAGATCCAACCAGCCAATCCTAAAGGAAATCAGTCCTGAATATTCATTGGAAGGACTGATATTGAAGCTGAAACTCCAATACTTTGGCCATCTGATGGGAAGAACTGACTCATTGGAAAAGACCCTGATGCTGGGAAAGATTGAGGGCGGGAAGAGAAGGGGACGACAGAGGATGAGATGGTTGGATGGCATCACTGACTCGATGGGAATGAGTCTGAACAAGCTCCAGGAGTTGGTGATGGACAGGGAAACCTGGCGTGCTGCAGTCCATGGGGTTGCAAAGAGTTGGACACAACTGAGCAACTGAACTGAACTGACTGAAAGTCTAGAGGAGAAGAAGCTCTCGGTAGAACTACATGAAAATTTGAGTATTAATAGAAAATCCCCAAGTCCACACAGATCTCAAATCATACGGAAATCCTACATTTTTCTCACACCTCTGTACTTCTGTTTGTCTTTCAGACTGAACGTGGAAGTGCTCAAATACCAAAGGCATTACTCTTTTATGCTGTTTATAGCCTGATCGGGGCAGGAAGTATCACAAATCTCATGAGGATTCCCTCCCTTGTGATATTTTCAGCATCATGTTTCATGTTTTTAGAGGTCTGCATAGTTTAGAGGGCTTTCTCAGAAGCAAAGAGCCTGAATCTTTTTCCAATGGAAGTCCGTAGTCATCACAGTTGTATTCTCTAATTTTTGTAAGAGCTAGGAAAAATGTTTCCCAGAAAGATATCTCTTGACCTATAAACTGCATACAAGTGTGCTTATTCACTCAGTTGCGTCCGACTCTTTGTGACCGCATGGACTGCAGCCTGCTAGGCTCCTCACCACGGGATTCTCCAGGCAAGAACACTGGAGTGAGTTGCCACGCACTCTTCCAGGGAACCTTCCTGGGATGGAACCTGTATCTCTTTTGTCTCCTGCATTGGCAGGTAGGTTCTTTACCATTAGTGCCACCTAAACTAGAATCCATAAAAAGCAAGAGGTTCCTATATGCACACATATATGTGTGTGTGTGTGTGTGTGGTGTGTGTGGTTTAATCTAAATCTTCCTCAAAATAATCACATGAGCCCAAGCACCCAAGTTGGATATAGAACATACAATATACTGATCCCTATTGCTATGTGACTAGTAGCAAGTTTCTTTGATTCCATCAAAAACACCAAATCATAAAGCTCCACTAAAAGGAGCCTATGGAAGAGTCAGTCAGTTCAGTTCAGTCGCTCAGTCATGTCCGACTCTTTGTGACCCCATAGACTGCAGCACACCAGGCATCCCCTGTCCATCACCAACTCCCGGAGTTTACTCAAACTCATGTCCATTGAGTCAGTGATGCCATCCAACCATCTCATCCTCTGTGATGGATAAGGAAAAGTAGAACCATGTTTCACCATCAGAAATCACAATGGCACAACAACCACCCAGCAAAAGGATAATAAGTTACAGTAATTCTAACCAAGACCACTGCTACTGTCTATCCCCCTCTGGAGAGATGTAACTGAAAGGCACCTCTACCAGAGAAGACACATTAGAAAAAGGGTGCCTTTCCTACCAGTAAAGGCAATTGCATCCCTGGGCACATGACATGGGGGCTGCAGCACAGGCTGCAGAATTCTTCCCCCACCTCCCTCTCTGACACAACCTTTGCACCCAAATGCACAAACATGAAGCAGGCTCCATTTTGAATACACAGCCCTGAATACTGTCATGGTTCACAGGCTCAAAGCCTGAAACAAGTCAGCAGGTGCTGGATTTAAACACTGCTCTCATGTACGTCTTCCGTTTTATGTTCACTGGGAGAACAGGAACTCTAAAGGCATCTCCTATTAGTAAGATCTGCATTCTCATTCTTCTGAGGTAGGAAGCAATAGAAAGGAGAAAAGAGTAGGAAAGGAACAGAAGAACACTTGTGTTTGTGCAGGATGAGTTAAGACTACATGAATTCTGGGGAGCAAATGGTACTTCTTCAGGCAGGTTGAATTTCATAAACTATATACAAGGCTTGACAAGTGTTCAACACCAAAATCTCTTTCACAAAGTGGTCTAGTGCTTGTCAAAAAAAAAGACAAAAATACATTTGTTACATATATTATTGATGACGGAATCACACTGAATTATGGAAGAATTTCATATTGCTATAGCCCCGCAAGAGTTATCATGTTTGTTCTGTTCTCTGTTCTAATTCAGGTAGTTGACTGGTAGATAGACAACTACTGAACTGAAAGAAAAGTAAATAATTGTTTCAGTTCAGTTCAGTCAGTTAAGTCGCTCAGTCATGTCTGAATGTTTGCGACCCCATGGACTACGGCACACCAGGCCTCCCTGTCCATCAGCAACTCTGGAGTTTACTCACTCATGTCCATTGAGTGGGTGATGCCATCCAGCCATCTCAGCCTCTGTCATCCCCTTCTCCTCCCACCTTCAATCTTTCCCAGCATTAGGGTCTTTTCAAATGAGTCAGCTCTTCGCATCAGGTGGCCAAAGTATTGGAGTTTCAGCTTCAGCATCAGTTCTTCCAATGAATATTCAGGACTGATTTCCTTTAGGATGGACTGGTTGAATTTCCTTGCAGTCCAAGGGACTCTCCAGAGTCCTCTTCAACACCACAGTTCAAAAGCATCAATTTTTCAGCACTCAGCTTTCTTTACAGAAATAATTGTGCCAAACCTCTCCAAAACAGGTTGAAAGACAACGTGGTGCACTAGGTTGGAGAATACATTATTTTGTTACCAGATGCAAATTTAAAAGATTCAAGGTGACTCCTCTCATATGATGTTCTTAGTCTGCCCACAGGGTGGGCCACTGCCACTCATGTTTAGAGGGGAAGCACTGCCTAGCACACTCAAGCTATGAGGCTCACTTGGTTTCAAGAGCACATAATTTATAAATTCAGTGAACAGAACTATGTTTGCACTTCTAGTTCCATTCTTTAGTCAATGTATATTTGTATTTGGCCTTGCTATATCCTAGGTACCAGAGTAAATGCTGCTGAGTAAAATGTAGAAGAAGATACATTCCCTATAGAGTTTACTAGTAACTCTGATAATGATGTAATAAATGTTACAGGATGCTTGAGTGGCCCAAGAAATGAATCCCAGTCTTGAGGCATTGGGGGAGGTTGCCCAGCGGATGTGACATCTAAAGAAAATCTGAAGAAAGCATGCAGATTGACCAGATAAGAGATGAGAAGAAGGCAAGGTAGGAGGGTTTCAGGAAACTGTAACATTTCAAAGTGGTTGAAGTATAAAGAGATGAAGCTGACAGATAAGCACAGCCAGATCAAGACTAATACTACATATTTGATGTTTGGGCTTTATTCTAAGGATAATTGGAACAATTGACAGTATTAATTAAAGACAAAGAGATAATCTCCCTTTGCACTTTGGCAAGATTATTCTTAAAAAGATAGGAAAAAAATAACAGGGATGCTGGCAGATGAAGAGAAACTTTGTATATTCAAACAGGAAGCAGTGGCATGAAAGCTACTGAACAAAGTCTGTGATCTAGAGCGAAGTGGTGAAAGAGGGGGATGGAGATAAATAGGAGATTTGGGAGATAAATAGGAGATCTGGGAGAGTCACAAAGAGTCGGACACGACTAGGCGACAGAACTGAACCGAAGGAGATACTTAGGAGGTTAGGACATGAATTGATCATTGACTTTGATACAGTGTGTGGGGTCAGAATTCAAGATAATGATACTTTTTGGCTTAGGCAAGTGTGTGGAAAGTGGCACAAGGTAATGAGCACAATTTTGGACACATTTTGAAGTCACTGTGAGACAGCAGAGAGGGGCTGTTTGATGGCAGGTTAAATAGGGACTTCCCCTGCTCTTCTTTTCCCCTCAGCCCAAGTCCAAATTGATCACCCTCTGTTAGCGTTTGACTCTAACTATTTGGCATAAATGAAAAGTGAAAGAAGAGAATGAGCTAATATATGTAACTACAATGCAATGTATTCAGTTTTTCTCTCACCATCTTTCATGCCTCATCCAGGAAGAGGGCTTAGCTACACAGAACCAGGAGAAAAGAGAGTTAAACACTGGCTCAGAAAAAGCATCTGCTCTAACAGGAGCCCTTTTATTATGCAAGGTGAAAAACTGTGCAAAGAAACATCTTTATTATTTATATGTGAAAGTGATACTGAAATTGTAGGTGGCATATTATACAGCATTCTAGTGGCTGGTTATGGAGTGCTGTTTCACCGCATGTAATTTTCAAAAGTTCTGAGAATTATGTTTCTGGCCATTTCACCCCAGAAAGAGTTAATTCTGAGCCTTGTGGCTCACTACTTGAGAACTTCTTCTGAATGGGTTGACATTAGCCCACTAATGACTTTTTAAAGGGGAAAGAGGTTAAACAGTTATGAATTCCCTCACAATGAGACCAAGCAGGTCACACTTGTACACAAGGATTGCATGATGCATTTTTAAAATAATTCCTCCAAATCAAGAGAAGTAATGTCTTCCTCATCTTTGCCTGTCAATAGTGCCTTATCAAATAAAGGAAGTGACTTTTAATTTAGCATAACTTAGCTTCTTCTGAAACCATGGGCCTTATCATAATTAACATTTTGTTTTTACAGTGCATGCAAACCACTGGTTTACTAGTTCTGTCTAGAATTTCGTCTTGGACTATCTAGTTATTCCCTGACTTCCAGAAATCTCTGTTTTTCCCAATAGAAGATGCTGGTAATTCGGCATCCTTTTCTCTCTCAGGTACCCTCAACTGAGTCAGAAGGCTGGAAACCCCGGGAACTATTTCCCAGAACCACTACCAGCGGCTTCCACCCTAGACGTGGCAGGTGAAATTTACAAGGGAAAAAGGGCAAAAGCCTTATTTCTGGTCCTCTGGAGGCTAGCGTGGGAGGCCCTGGACTTCAGTAGACACGAAGTTACAGCAGCTGTTGCATATTCCCCTGAAAAGCACCTTTCTCAGTGCCTGAAGAAGCTCTGATTACTGTCAGGCATTCGATTTCCTAACTCCCCAAAAGCAGCAAACCCTAGTTCCCAGAGGTAAGCTTTCCTTCTGCTTTTCCAGGAGTCTTATAAGCACCTAATTTCTGTCTCGGGTTTTTTAATGTCTAAAAAACACAAAGTGGCTTCTGTTTTCCCAACTGATAAATTTCCCTTGAAGAAGAGAAAGTACTGCATGGTACCTAACAGCATTGGTTTCTCTTTTTTGGGGTTTTTTCCATCAGAAACTTTATTTTGCAGTGATTCAAGTAATCTTTATCTCCTGTATTCCTACATTAAGCCTAAGGCTAGAAATACATCTGACATGGAAAAGGCACTTAGTACTGGTCAAGAGTGGATGGGAATAGCTATTTATACAAGAAAGGGGAGGAAATGTCACAAACTAATTTTATTAGCAGTAATGGTGGTGATTCTTAGTCTTTCAAAGGCAAAAAGAAATGCGACATTTCATTTTTCTCAAAGCATGGACATTTTTGATGCAGACATAGATGAACTACTACCAGATTCTTCTTAAAATCCCAAATTCACCCAGAGAATTGTTAGCTGAACATTTCCGTGTCAGTCCAATGGAAGTAACATTCTTCTCTGGAGTGTTAGACTTATGTCTTCATTCAGTACATGAAAAAATAAAAATGAGAAGTTACCGAGGAAACAAGGCAGACAAAATGACGATCCTCTGCTCTTTAATTTTATTTTCCATTCTCATATTCCTATTTTAAAAAGCAAAACCTAAGGGAGATTTTGTGTTAAAGAGAAACTGCAAAATATGAAGACAAATGTCTAACTAAGATAACAGAGCAAAATCACTTATTAAAAAAAAGACCATGGTATGCTCTGTGGTTTGGGTTAACTGCTGTTAATTTCCTCCCTAACCATCATTTTCTACTGATTTTCTTGCACATTCTGTAAAGAAAATTTTTGTTAAGAAGAGAAAATGAATACTAAGAATCACAGACACTAAGAACTAAACTTTAATTCTTTCTTGAATTAAATGAAAAATAATCTAGTGTTTAGATTTGCTTACTTATTTTAAAATAAAAGTTGCAGTTGTTGAATTTTATGTTTGTTGGGCTAAGAAGCTTGATATCTTTGTGAGTCCATTATTCCTAAAATAGGCATGTGGAAGAATCTCATGTATTCAACTTAGAACAGATATTTATTGCCTATCTACAAGATTTAAGTTATGGTGATAGTTTCTGGGTTGGATATAATTATGAATAAGCCATGGTTTTTGCCCTCAAAGAGCTCAGAGTTCATCAATCTACACAATAGATCTTACTATCCCATGGCTCCTATGCCTTTTCTTCAGCAGCAAGGAAGGAAAATAAAGCTTAAGGGTGAGAAATTTTCTGGCCTAAAGTCACATATATGTAAAGAAAGGGAATAAAAAAAGCACTTATCTCTTCAAAGCTTTAATTTTCTGTGGGAAACCTTCCAGCAGCAAAAATAACTGATGGAGGTAGTTAGCAAAACACTGGACATCCTGTCAGATCTTCCTTGTTGGCAAAGTTCACTACAAACCTCACAAGAATGCATGTTATTTATTCAAGAGATGTCTGGAGTTTCCCCAGGAGTCACTGATGGACTGGTCTGAAATGTCCACTTCCTCCTGCCACACTAGCCAGAAGCAGATGGCCTATTCTTCCCACACTTAGTTCAGCTGCAAGGACACAGAAGCCAAGGACTTTGGCCTTAGGATGGATGAGTAATTCCAGGACGGAACGCTGCATTTATTTCTATTTTCACATTCTAGTCTACTACTGTCATGTCCATTTAAGCTCTGGGAACTGTGGGGTTAACGTAGCAACTTGTACTGCTCTTAGGGGTTTCTCCAAGGTTCCCAAGCACCTCCATGAAAAGCTGATGGAAAATCCAAATTTATCTAGGTCAAAGGAGGACCCCAACTCCACCTTGCAAATATTGCCTTTCAATGGGAGTTCACCTATGTGTCAATTTAAAGCTGCTTGCCCAACATTTCCTACCCCCTTTCCTGCTATGTTTGTAGTATTTACTGTTATGTAACTGACTATAAAATGTCCTTCTTCTTTATTAACTGCTTCTCTCCACTGGCATGTAAGTGGCAATTCTGTGTCTATTTTGCTCATTGCTATATCCCCAACCCTAGACTACTGCCTGGACTATGAGAGTGCTCTATCAATATTTGTTCAATGACTTATAAATAATCTCTACCGAACATCACTGTGGACATATAACATATGGTCCATGAACCTTGCTTTGTTCTGTCCATACTCAGTCGTGTCTTAATCTTTGCAACACTTTGGACTGTAGCCCACCAGGCTCCTCTGTCCATGGGACTTTTTCGACAAGAACACTGGAGTGGGTTGCTATTTCCTCCTCCAGGGGATCTTCCCAATCTAGGGATCAAACCCACATCTCTGCATCTCCTGCAATGCAATACGCATTGTATGCATATTTTTTACCGCTGAGCCATCACAGGAGCCCCATGAACCTGGTAAAGACTAAATAACACTGTGGACCCGTTTCAGGAACAAATCTGTTTAAGGTAGTGGTCTGATATAAATAATCACATGACCTATAGACTCCGACTATTGAGTTCAAGTTCCAGCTCTACTACTACTTCCTATGTTATCTTCTACACCTGTATTTTCTTTCTGTGAATGAGGATGATGATGTCATCAGTGACTCTGCTGTAGGGCTGTCATGAAGATTAAATGAAATATACATTGTGTGGGGGGCAGTATTGCTACGATTTCTGCTTATTTCCACTTAATGCAGTCTGAGTGTCTTGCCAGGCTATATTTAGGATAGCTCCTTTCATTCCGCAGGGCAACTATTTTACTAGGGAATCTGTCAGTTGTCACGGTGAGTGACAACTGCCATACTGACACTCACAGTGACCAAGCAGGAGGCTTCTTTCATGATGTCTTTATAACTCCAGAAAAGACTATACTCTCTTTCTACTAATCACCTCTCCTAAGCCATCTCCCCCAGCCCATATGTCCAGAGTTATAGAATCTCATAGACAAAAGAAATTTATTTTAGATTTCATCAAGGCCTCTGTCTCACCTATCACTGTTCTCACTCCCACCTTCAAACTGGATCCCTTCCAGAATCTTCCTGGCAAAGTGGTCATGCAGTCTCTTCGTCCTCTCTTGCTTTACACTGCTCTACAAAGGAGTGCATCTCATATTTTCACACTCTGTGTTATTAGAAAGCCCTTACTCACTCTGAAATTAAATCTAGCTGCTGGCTTAGTTCCAACTTCCAAAGTTACCCGGAGTAAGATAGTCCAGAAGCGTCTCTTGCCTGACGACACAGCGATGAAATAGTTCTGGTCTTTGTGATCATTCCTCATATGGCAAAGTTTCTAGATCCTTCTTCATCCTGCCCCCTCCCCTTTAATTTTTTTTTTACATCAACAATGATCCATTGAATTATGATCCCCATGACTTGCCTCTAAATTTTAAATATAACATGTCTTATACTGGGCCCTGGGATTTGATCATTCAAATCAAAAATCAGAATTTGGAAATTCAACTTCTTTAAAGGCTACAGGGGCTTATACAGACAATTTTAGAAATTATGTCATACTGTTGGCTCGAAGTGAGGTTGTGGTCAAGTAAAATCCCTAAGTCTGTTCCATGTGAGTTGCTATCAGGTCAGATTTTCTGGCTTTTTGAAGAAACTTGGGTCAGTGCTCTGTTTTCTACAGATGCTCCAGAGATGTGTAGACTCACAAATGATTTTTTCTCTTAGCAGACTGGGCACTAAGCTCCAGCTGCAAGATCCTTCTTAAGAAGCCCAGCCACAGGTTTGATGTCAGGAAGAGACAAAGAACTCCTTAATAAGTTCTCATGACCAAAAGGTGATTTGAGGAACCCTTGTCACCCTGTTTATTTAACTTCTATGCAGAGTACATCATGAGAAACGCTGGACTGGAAGAAACACAAGCTGGAATCAAGATTGCCGGGAGAAATATCAATAACCTCAGATGTGCAGATGACACCACCCTTAGGGCAGAAAGTGAAGAGGAACTCAAAAGCCTCTTGATGAAAGTGAAAGTGGAGAGTGAAAAAGTTGACTTAAAGCTCAACATTCAGAAAATGAAGATCATGGCATCCAGTCCCATCACTTCATGGGAAATAGATGGGGAAACAGTGGAAACAGTGTCAGACTTTATTTTTCTGGGCTCCAAAATCACTGCAGATGGTGACTGCAGCCATGAAATTAAAAGACACTTACTCCTTGGCAGGAAAGTTATGACCAACCTAAACAGCCTATTGAAAAGCAGAGACATTACTTTGCCAACAAAGGTTCGTCTAGTCAAGGCTATGGTTTTTCCTGTGGTCATGTATGGATGTGAGAGTTGGACTGTGAAGAAGGCTGAGCGCTGAAGAATTGATGCTTTTGAACTGTGGTGTTGGAGAAGACTCTTGAGAGTCCCTTGGACTGCAAGGGGATCCAACCAGTCCATTCTGAAGGAGATCAGTCCTGGGATTTCTTTGGAAGGAATGATGCTAAAGCTGAAACTCCAGTATTTTGGCCACCTCATGCGAAGAGTTGATTCATTGGAAAAGACCCTGATGCTGGGAGGGATTGGGGGCTAGAGGAGAAGGGGACGACAGAGGATGAGATGGCTGGATGGCATCACTGACTCGATGGACGTGAGTCTGAGTGAACTCCGGGAGTGATAGACAGGGAGGCCTGGCGTGCTGCAATTCATGGGGTCGCAAAGAGTCGGACATGACTGAGCGACTGACCTGATCTGATCTGATCTGATCATATAGAAATCGGAGAAAGCAATGGCACCCCACTCCAGTACTCTTGCCTAGAAAATTCCATGGACTGAGGAGCCTGGTAGGCTGCAGTCCATGGGGTCGCTGAGGGTCGGACACGACTGAGCGACTTCACTTTCACTTTTCACTTTCATGAATTGGAGAGGGGGAGCCTGGTGGGCTGCCGTCTATGGGGTCACATAGAGTCGGACATGACTGAAGCGACTTAGCAGCAGCAGCAGCAGCAGCATATAGAAATATGAAGTTCAAAACTGGTTCTGTCTAGCTATGCTTATCCTCAAATCCATGTATGTACTTTAGGAAATCAAGGACCTTCCTCAAAGGCATACAAAATTTAGTGCTAATATGCATTCATGAATTTTTCTAGGGAGAGTATCTATAGGTTTTATGAGTCATATATAGGAGCTCATAACCAAAAAAGAGATTAAGAACCTCTATTAGCCCCATTATTTTAGAAAGGGCATTTTTGAGCCCTGGAGGTATTTACAAAATTACTCAGGGTCACAGAGCTAATCGTTAGTAGAGACTGAACTATATTCAAGATCCTTCAAATCCCAGCCCAAGCAATTTACTACCTTAACAACTGTTGCTCTACAAGAGGGCAAATTTTGTGTGTCTTAGTTTTATTCTCATCCTGGTTTGAGTTTTTAGGTAATATATTAAGTTCTATTGTAAACCTCATGTTTCTATTATCCACTACTGATTTCAACAGTCGTCTATCTGCTTAATATGAGAAAAGTACTAAATACAGTTATTCTGATGCCAGCAAAGTCAATATAAGGCTCTTTCATATTATGATTTATCTACATTGAATCTAAAATCTGGAATTTTATGATCACGCATATAATAGGAGGTTCCTCATAGTACAGTTTTCTCAGTGGTCAGATAGATGTATCTTCAACACACTGCTGACCACTCCTAGTTGACAAAATGAGGGCAGTGGAGGAGCCTCTGCATCAGAGATGAGGTGTTATTGGGAGAGAAGCAGCAAGGGCATGAGGACCTGTGGATGAAGCAAATAACCCTCATCAGGCTTAAATCATCCCCCTTTAAATGATGCAAATTTGATTGAAACTGACAAAGTTAAAGGATCTACTCCTAAATAAATCGATCTAAAAATCTTCAGGTAAAGTGCTTAATTTCCTAATGAATATGTTTATTCCAATGTTCAATTAAAATACACATACGCCAAAATGTCTTGAGCATATATTGGTAGTACTACTTTCACTTATTCTGGACAAAAATGTGTCTTAATCTAACAACAAAGGACGAGATGGTTGGATGGCATCACCAACTCAACGGACATGAGTTTGAGCAAGCTCTGTGAGATGGTGAAGGAAAGTGCTGCAGTCTGCTGGGTCCAAACAGTTGGACACGCCTGAGCGACTGAACAAGAACAATCTAACACAGGAATCAAAATATCTGAGATTTTAGAGAGTCATCTTTTTAAAGCATTTCCTCTGATAAAGTTTCTATGGCTAATATGTGAAAGCATGTTACATTTGACACTTAGCTGAACAGGACTCTTCAAGAGTTTTAATAATAATATGGTGACTACTTTTAATAAATTGTTGACCTTGTTTTACTTCTCTTTGTGAGACTTAAGAACAAGGTGTTTTTTTTTAAATAAAGAATAATAACTTTAGCCTTCCTGGATACTTATCAACAACTCTCCACGCCTCTATATAATATTTTTTTGTTCTCAATGGCAAGGCCCTGGACCCACTAGGCCTTTAATAAATATTTGAAAACATATTTAGAAATGATCAATGTTTCTTCTTTTCCCATATTTTCTCTAGCAAACAGATCCATTAGGTTTTGGCAGATGAACTGGGTGAAATCCAGAGATCAATGTAAAGAACAACTAAGATTATGACTTCTTTTTCACTTAAGATAGAAAAGTAAAACACAGAATTGAAATATTTTCTCTTTCATTCATGGAATGAGTCAGGATTCTGAGGGTCCCAGACACAGCAGTACACTGATGGAGACAAGATGTAGCTGACTGAAAACACCAAAGATTTCAGTCCTACCCAATATCAGTCCATACAGACACATGCATCTTCTGTGTGGGACAGTCTCTTGTCCCTAAGAAAAATCACTGTAAATCAAAGCCTTAAACTAGGAGGAGAGAGGCTGATACTATAGTATGCAGCAGTGAGAAAGAAAGGAACAGAATAAAGGTGGGGTGTGTATAACAAATAAATACACAGTCTGAAACATTTTTAGACTTTAATGTAAGTCAGTGTAGCTCATCATCAACCTGCATAATATGAATAGCCAAATATTACAAAAGGGTAAGTAGAAAGTTTTAAAAATTAGTGCTTCTTCAGGGTAGAAGCATGAACAAAATGTCTTATGGACATGTATGTTTGGGACAGAGGGGTAGATTATCAGAAGGAAATGGAATGGAAAGGCTAGAGAAAAAAGTATGGGTAGGCAACAGCCATTTTTTAAAAAATATTTCCTTATGCTGTGCTGAGTCTTCACTTCCACAAGGGCTTCTGTCTAGTTGCAGAGAGCAGAGGTCACTCTGTAGCTGTGCTGCGCGGGTTTCTCATTGCAGTGGCTTTTGTTGCAGAGCATGGGCTCTAGGGCTCAGGGGCTTCATCAGATGCAGCACGTGGGCTCAGTAGTTGCAGCTCCCAGGTTCTAAAGAGCAGGCTCAGTAACTGTGGCTCACGGGCTTAGTTAGTTGCTCCACAACATGCGGGATCTTCCCTGATCAAAGACTGAACCCATGTCTCTTTCATTGGCAGGTGGATTCTTTACCATTGAGCCAGCAGGGCAGCCCGGCAACTGCCATTTAAAGAACTGGCTTAGTGTGATGGTTAATTTTATTTGTCCACTTGTCCACACCGTGTCCAAATATTTGGTTAAGCATTATTCTAGGTGTGTCTGAAGGTGTTTCTGAATGAGATTAGCATCTGAATTGGTAGACTGAGTAAAGAGGTTGCCCTCTCCAAGGTGGACGGGCCGCATCTTATCCATTTTAGACCTCAATGCAACAAAAAAGGAGTAAGGAAGAATTCACTCTCTCTCTGCTTCACTGTCTTTCAGCTGAGACCTCAGTCTTCTCCTGCCCCTGGACTGGAAATTATACCATCAGCTCTTCTGCTTCTCAGCCCTTTGGACTGGGACTGGAATGGCACCATTGGCTCTCCTGGGTCTGGTCTGCTCTTCTCAGCCTCCATAATGGTGTGAACCACCAACCCCGCAATAAATCTATACATCTGTATCTGTATCCATATATACAAATAGAAATGCTTGTATACATATATATACTTACTATAGTTACGTAATATACATAAATACATGTATAATTATAATACACTAAAATTTATTTATTAATATATATTATGTGTTTGGATATGCATGTGTGTGAATATGTGTGTGTATGTGTGTGTATGTGTGTGTGTGTTCAGTTCAGTTCAGTTCAGTCCCTCAGTCGTGTCCAATTCTTTGCGACCCCATGAATCGCAGCATGCCAGGCCTCCCTGTCCATCACCAACTCCCGGAGTTCACTCAAATTCATGTCCATCGAGTCGGTGATGCCATCCAGCCATCTCATCCTCTGTCATCCCCTTCTCCTCCTGCCCCCAATCCGTCCCAGCATCAGGGTCTTTTCCAATGAGTCAACTCTTCACATGAGGTGGCCAAAGTATTGGAGCTTCAGCTTCAACATCAGTCCTTCCAATGAACACCCAGGACTGATCTCCTTTAGAATGCACTGGTTGGATCTCCTTGAAGTCCAAGGGACTCTCAAGAGTCTTCTCCAACACCACAGTTCAAAAGCACCAATTCTTTGGCCCTCAGCTTTCTTCACAGTCCAACTCTCACATCCATACATGACCACTGGAAAACCATAGCCTTGACTAGACAGACTTTTATTTGCAAAGTAACGTCTCTGCTTTTGAATATGCTATCTAGGTTGGTCATAACTTTCCTTCCAAGGAGTAAGCATATTTTAATATATGTGTGTATGTGTATCTATATATGAATATACTACTTTTCTGGAGAATCCTAAAGTGCAAAGGGAGTAAATGGAGAGATAAAGAGGTGATCCAGGATAGATAATCTGAAATATATGAGATAGGGAACCTGTTAGCATAGAAGCTAGTACCCAAGAACTGGATCACAGGCACCTCATCAAACCAATGAGCTGGTACACCTGAACTCACAGGAGTGTAACCCTGCTGCTGCTGCTAAGTTGATTCAGTCGTGTCCAACTCTGTGCGACCCCATAGACAGCAACCCACCAGGCTCCCCCGTCCCTGGGATTCTCCAGGCAAGAACACTGGAGTGGGTTGCCATTGTCTTCTCCAATGCATGAAAGTGAAAAGTGAAAGTGAAGTCGCTCAGTTGTGTCCAACTCTTCCTGACCCCATGGACTGCAGCCTACCAGGCTCCTCTGCCCATGGGACTTTCCAGGCAAGAGTACTGGAGTGGGGTGCCATTGCCTTCTCTGGGAGTGTAACCCTATTCAAACCAAAATCCATATGTTCCAGGCCAAGAGAAATGTCTTTAAAATAATGAGTAAAATGGGAAGTCCAATCTTTATTTTCAGCTCTCAAAATCATTTAAAGAGATGCTAGTTCACTGCACATTCACAACAGATATTATTAAATGCCTGGTCCTCAACTTTCTTTAGTCCCCAGAGACTCCTAGCTGCTTCACATCCTTTCCAGACAAAATTCAATACATCTTACTATCTGATTACCAATCACCTCTGAACAGCATCTTCACTCGTAAAATAGTCACCCAGTTTGTTCAACACTAGAGGTTATTTTTCTTATAAGAATATACTGATTTTTATTTGTTCTTTCTCTCCTCAAGGCCAGTTGTGTATGGAGGAGGGAGGGTGTTATGAATCTCCTAATCCTTATGAATGGCTCCTAGTAGTAGTTTTGACAAAGGTTGTAGCAGGGGCTTGAAGAAGATAGGACCTATTCCTTCTGAGAAACCCAAGAAACCCTCATCAATAAGGGTCCATTTAGCTCTAATATTTAAAGTGTGCATAGCAGGTGATGAATTAACTCATCTCCAGTGCAACTGGAATGGTACCAACTACACTCATCCTTCAGACAATTGAGAAACTGTCACTCAAATCATTTTCTGTACAGCTTAATTCTCTTATGGAACTGGTAGAGAAAGACCACTTCAGAAAGTAGATTAAGGTTAAAAGCAGGAGCTTTCCTACAATATCCATATCATCAGGAGCTATGATTCTCAGGGTACTGAGTGCCCAGCACAGTGCACAAGACTCAGTAAAGATTTGCTAAACAGGAATGAATGAGTCAGCACCGGTGGATCTATCCAGATAAACCGAAGCCCCGAAAGCCAGGGTTCTGAAATAAAATAGAACAGCAGAGAGCACCTGAAAAGGATTCATTTGTACTTTGAGCCTTGAAGTTTATTAGTGACACTTTGCTTGCATTAAACTGTAGTTATGTTGTACTCCATCATTTCCTCTCCCTGTAGAAAAGTTTAACTGTGCCCCTGGAAAGTCTGAGCTGGAACACCATGTATCATATCAGACAAGGGACACTTCCCAGAGAACAAAAGAAAACCCCCAAGCCAGTGGTTTGCTTTTCACATACACTTGCCTTATTTTTGACCTGGACCCCAACATATTGCAGGGGAGCAAGGCTGAGGCTTGGTCTTACGATACTTCTAAACCACTCACTGCTTGCTATATAAACCCCAGCCACCAACTTCTTCTAGCAAAACTTCCTGTTGATTCATTCATCAGATAAATTTTGGTAAGAGCAAGGTGGGGAGTCAGGGTGGGCCTTGTTCTGCTTATCACATCTAATAGATAGGAGTCATTTTCATACAGCAAACAGCATTGTGTAAAACAAACCACAATAGAACTATCAAAGAAGTGGCTGTATGTAAGAACCTTTGTATGTTACAAAATTCTCTCGCCATATTTTTGAGTCAAGGCAACTAATATATCCTTCCTTCTCCCTTTACTACTCTTTTCCAACTAGACTGTGGATTCCTGAACCTTCAAGACAACACGGATCTGCAAGAGGTGGCACACCTGGGTTCTTGATCAGATTCAGCGTCAGTAATTACGGAAACAGAACATTAAATACAAGGAAGGGCATAAACAATAGGATTCTGGAAGGCAGCCAGCCCCTCAACCTTGAATTGGTACTTATCACAGCATCACTGTAATAGCTGGACACGGAGGGAGGACCAAAGGCCCCAGCGGTCCAGCAGGATCTGCAGGCAGCTGCTATTCTATCCGCTCAAGGAGGGCAATGTGTTCAGACTTTCTGGAAAGTTCCAATTCTGTGTGGGGAAAAAAAAAAAAATATATATATATATATATATATATATATGCTGCTAAGTCACTTCAGTCGTGTCCAACTCTGTGCGACCTCACAGACGGCAGCCCACCAGGCTCCCCCGTCCCTGGGATTCTCCAGGCAAGAACACTGGGGTGGGTTGCCATTTCCTTCTCCAATGCATGAAAGTGAAAAGTGAAAGTGAAGTCGCTCAGTCATGTCCAACCCTCAGCGACCCCATGGACTGCAGCCTATTAGGCTCCTCTGCCCATGGGACTTTCCAGGCAAGAGTACTGGAGTGGGGTGCCATTGCCTTCTCTGATACAGATATATAGATATAGATATAGATATATAGGTCTTTTCAAGAAGTAGAATAGACTACAGCAACAAATGAGTCCCAGCTGTTTAAAATTAGACTGCTACAGGGAATTCCATATAAAAATGCTCCATAGGACTGTAGTATTTTCACCAAATTAGGACTTGAACGATTCATTCGCTGAAGCTCCTGGCCTCTGCATATAGACGCCTAAAATAGTTTTAAAAAATGTTCATACATATGTTGGTTGTAACCATGATATTTCCACCATCTAAAATGCTTACATTACTTACTTTAAAAAAAAATGGGGGTATAGTTGCTCTACAGTGTTGTGCTAGTCTCTGTTATGCAATGAAGTGAATCGGCCATATATATATATAAATATATCCCCTCCCTCTTGAACTTCCTTCCCCCCATCCCAGCCCTAGGTCACCACCGAGCACCAAGCTGAGCTCCCTGTGCTCTATAGCAGCTTTCCACTGTTTCACACATGGTAGTGTACAGATGTCAATCCTAATCTCCCAATTCATCCCCCCCATCCTCTTCACTCTGTGTCTACATGCCCATTCTCTACATCTGCGTCTCTGCTCCTGCCCTAGAAATAGTTTCATCTGTACCATTTTCTAGCTCCCACATATATATTTGCTAATATATGATATTTGTTTTTCTCTTTCTGACTTAACTTCACTCTATATACGACAGACTCTAGGTCCATCCACATCTCCACAAATGTTTTTTAAAAACAAAATGCTTCACCACCCACAAGACACGGACCACACACCCTGACTTACAGGAAAGCAGAAGAGTTCAAGCTGAAAGAATTCTGTAGCTGCCACAGGAAACCGGGGTGATGATCTCGGTTTTACCACTTGTCAACCACATGAACCTGGGCCACTCTCTTCATGTCGCTTGTCCAACTGTCAAACTGAGACGATGTGTACATTGATGGAACATCATGGCTGCTAGAAGTCCAGCCTAGCTCTCAAATGGATAATTCCATGACTTTTCTGGTATGGATTATATTTTTAATATACATCTTTAAATCAAACATGGGCCTGTAAATCAGTAGGAGTTTTCTCCAGGATGTGCCTTTTACTTCTTCCCAGACCTTCTCCATGCCTCCTTAACATGATAAAGATCCTAACGTGACCAGATCCTTTCTGGTTTCTCTTTCCCTGATCTTAAGAGTCTCCTCTCATGGCAATACTGGTCCCTTCATTTCATTTCATTATATGAGACAGCAGTTCAGCTTATGATAATTCAAATTAACTCAGAGGATAATTCAAGCAAATTGAGTATTTTTTTCAGTTCTAATTATTTGTCAGATATTATACGAAATTATGCAAATTATTTATTAAATACTTGTACTTAGATACTCAGTTCATAAAATCTCCATAAAAAATTTATAATGCATTTGGTCCCTCCTAAGCAGAGAGCGAAAGTGAAAGTGAAGGTCACTCAGTCGTGTCTGACTCTTTGTGACCCCATGGACTTTATAGTCCGTGGAATTCTCCAGGTCAGAATACTGGAATGGGTAGGTAGCCTTTCCCTTCTCCAGGGGATCTTCCCAACCCAGGGACTGAATCCAGGTCTCCTGCATTGCAGGCGGATTCTTTATCAGCTAAGCAACAAGGGAAGCCCAAGAATAGTGGAATGGGTAGCCTATTCCTTCTCCAGCGGATCTTCCAGACCCAGGAATCGAACCGGGGTCTCCTGAATTGTAAGCGGATTCTTTACCAACTGAGCTATTAGGGAAGCCTGAGAGACTAAAACATATTTCTTCTTCAAAAGATTCCATGTCAAATGACTTGGGACTGCACAACTTTGACACCCAGGATGAATCTAGAAACCACAAATATGTTCTTATAATTCTTTTCACCCTGTTTATCCTTTAAAAAAAAAAAAAAGCCCTCCATCATCTAAGCATCTTTCTCAAGGAGAAACAAACAGAAAGCATATAGGAACACACTGGTCAAAAAGGGTGCTGGGGGTTTCAGGCCAAATGACAAGGCTGATACATCTTCCTAGAACATCGATTTTAAGATTTTTTAAGTATATATGTTATTTAAAAATAAAACAGGAGACATAAAATAATTTTCAAATTTCCTATTTACCACTGGAGATATGCTCCCCAAATCCAACTTCCCTACAGACTGAAGATATTCATCTTACTCCTCTGCCATTTAGGGATACAGCAATGGACACTTCAGATGAATAGTCTTAAGATGATATGAAAGGGTTTCTTCTTTGAAATACAAAAAGAACCTATGGAATAGAAAATATACATATCTATTTTCCTCAACTATATAAATAACTTACATTCAAGTTTCTGTCTGAGTATATACTTTGAGGTCCTTTGAGATTTCTTTGCCATAAATCTTTTTGCTGCCTACTCACTTGGGCTGTTTCTCAGCATTTGACACCCTCCCCAGTGCGCCATCTCAGCGTTTCATATATAAGGGTATCCTGATCCTGGACAGAGGTTAAAAGTTCCTCATCCACTCTTTTCCATCTTTCCCAAATCAGTCATCTTTATCCTGTGGAAAATGTTACCAAAGTTTTGCTCTGCATGATCAGCAACATCAATTAACCCTATTTATAAAATATACCTTTTACTTTAGGTTTAACTTTGTGAAAATGAAATAGGAGGAAATTTCAAAACTTTTTCTAGTTGTAACAATAGAAAAGACAATATATCTCTCGCTCTCACACACACACACCCACACACTTTCTCATACGAGATAGATAATTCTTAGAACAAACAAAAATAATCCTGAGGTAGATAGTTTCTGAATGTACTGGAGGAAGAAGATAAACATCACACTAGGAATTTGGCCCCTACCTCACTGGCTGAAAGTGAAAAGTGAAAGCATTAGTTGTTCAGTCCTGTCCAACTCTTTGCAACCCCATGGACAGTAGCCCGCCAGGCTCCTCTGTCCATGAGATTCTCCAGGCAAGAACTCTGGACTGGGTTGCCATTTCCTTCTTCAGGGGATCTTCCCAACCCAGGGATTGAACCCAGGTCTCCCACATTGCAGGCAGATTCTTTACCATCTGAGCCAGCAGGAAATCCCCACCTCACTGGCTATGTTTCATTATAAAAGAACTAGGTTTCTATAAAAAATGTTTTGATCACAGAATGCAGGAAAAGTTCTGGTTTCCTTTTCACTCATCTGTCTTCCATATCAATAAAGCGTGGGTCATAGACTTTACATGGCCTGTTTTCTGGAAAACAACTCTGGCACACGAAGCTTGGAGAAGAAAAGAGGAGACCAGAGAACAGAGCCAGCTTCACTGAGTCAGAGGCTGAAGAAGGGACTGTGGGAAAAAGAGCTGGCCCCCAGGGCCTTCGAATGCAGCCACTCTTCCAAGCCTCTCATTTATCCTGCAGGAAGGAAGGGGCTGAGCTCTGCTGCCACCAGAGAAGATGAATCAGGATCCCTTTGGGCAGGAACAGCCACATCCCCCGCCTCCGCTTGCCAAAGACAAAGGATGGATTTCAAAGGGTTAGATATGGCAAGTCACCAACCAATCAATCCACACGTTGCTTTTTACAGGGAAAATAATTTAATTTTTTAATAAAAAATAGCACATTTACCATACAAAACTCTGCCACTACATAAAAACACAAGGAAGAAAGAATGAGAAAAATCATCTTGAAATAGGCATAAAATTTCTTAAGAATCTACTGCGTGCCCAGCATTTTGTACAATCCTGCTAAAGGTAGTGAATACACATAAAATGCTTTCAAGGAGTTTATAATCTGGTGGAACCCTGGTGTTTGAGGCAGTCTCAAACTGGATGACAAAGGAGACCACTAGATTTCCATACTTAAGCCCTCAGAGTATTTGTCCAGTCAACAGAGGGTTGGCAGAATGCCGCTGCGGAGAGGGCCCTTGGGGCAGCTCCTCTTACTCCTCTCAAGGAGGACAAAGACTTGTAAAGACCACCTTGGGGATAGAGGGCACACGAGGCCCTCTCCCACCTACCTATTTTAAAGACATTAAGACACACTGAGGAAGTACTGACACTGAGTTCAAATAATGACTCTGCCATGCATGGTGGTGGTGGTTTAATCACTCAGTTGTGTCCAACTCTTACGACCCCATGGACTGTAGCCCGCCCAGGCTCCTCTGTCCATGGGATTTCCCAGGCAAGCATACTGGAGTGGGTTGCCATTTCCTTCTCCAGGATTGCCATGCATAGGAGGTGACTTTAAACGAATCTGTGAAAGTGTCTGATTACTTAAAACAAGCCTAATGATGTCCACTTCACAAGATTGTTATATACTAACTCATCCAATCCTCACAAAAACTCTATGAGGTTTATTATCATCATTCTACGTATGAGGAAACCAAGGCACAGAAAAATCTGTGTAACTGACCCAAGGCTACGTACATAGTAAGTGGTGGACCCAGGATCTGAACCCAGGCAGCCAAGCTACAGAGCGCATGCTCTGTGCTCTGTAGCAAGAGTTAGTCACTACTGCCTCTGCTTTTACTAAATTTAGTAAAAAAGTACAATCACTGCCATTTTAATTAGAGTGTGGTGAAGACAGAAGGAATGAATTTTTACAGCCTAGGGCCATAGCATCAAAGAACAGACTTAAAAAAATTTTAAACAGAGTAATGATAACATTGGGCTTCTCAGGTGGACCTATTGGTAAAGCACCCACCTGCCAATGCAAGAAACGTTAACAGACTCGTGTTCAATCCCTGGGTCAGAAAGATTCCCTGGAGAAGGGCATGGCAACCCACTCCAGTATTCTTTCCTGGAGAATTGCATGGACAGATGAGCCCCATGGGCGAGCTACAGTCCATACGGTCACAAAGAGTCAGACACGACTGAAGTGACTTAACCCACGATAGCACATGTGCTTATTAAGTAAAAGGCAATATAACCAAGGAATTGGGAGGAAGGCACGTGTGTGTGTGTGTGTGTGTATAAATGATCTCATTTAATCCTCACCATTTGTCAGTTATGGCATCACTCTACAAATGTGACAACTGGGGCCATGAGGGTTTCAGCAAGTTTCTGAAGTCACAAAACTAAAATGCCACAACACTCAAGTTAGCACTGAGGTCTATGTGACCAGGCTCTCAGCTCTTGGCATGAATTTGTTGAGTCAAAATGGTGTCAGGTCCTGTGAAAATGAGAATAAATACACAAAAGAGATGAAAAATCACAGATCATCTCCCCTACAGTGGGCAATAATGACTGATAGTGACATGGGATGCCTGGGTGCTGATCCTAAGTCAGCCATTAACGAACCATGTGGTGATGAGCGAATCACTCTGCATCTGTCCTTTGGGTTTTACATCTAGCAAACGACTAGGGTGTAATAGGTTTCTGGTCCTTAATCTCTTGGTGATCATAAACCACCCTCATGAATTCAACAAACTCTCCCTCCGGACAAAATGCATACATGAACTTAATACACCAACCTCTACATTCAATTCAGCAGTGACATCATGTATTATGTACTAGTTGCCAGGCTTTCCCACTGAAATATAATATCCATGAGGGCAAGGGACTTATTAGTCTCTTTCACATATATATCCCGTTATCATAACAGTACTGGGCATATCATAAGCTCCCCAAAACTATCAATTAAATGAATAACTAGATTAGGGCTACTGATCTCCTTAATGTCAATTCACATTAACTCCAGCTTAAGAAAACATGAGTTAAATTATATCCAACGTCCTCTTTCCTTCTGAAAGATCTAAGATTGAATCATATGAATGCTTATTCTCTACTACTTCTGATCCAAAAATGGCAATTTCATGTGCTTCAAGCTAATACATTAATTTACAATTTCCCTGACTTGCCTGATGGTGATGCTGTTCATGTGCCCTTTGATACTGGTGCTAATCTTCTACTACTAATTATGTTTATCTGTGACAGCTGTTACTCACCTTGCACTGACCACATGATGAAACCCAGGCAAGCAGATCAACGTATAGTATTTCCCGCTTCTTGTAAATTGCCCATGAACGCAAACAGAGCATATTTCTGCTTAAAGTACAATTCAGTTGTAGTTTCTCCTTAAATTACATAATTTGAAATTTATCAGCACTTACATAATTCCAAATGCATCTTTAGTGAGGTAACAACTAAGTAGGTTAAAACTGGATTTAATATAAATAAGGCAGACTTCTGGAATAATTAAAACAAGAAAATTGTGTTCAACCATAAGCTAAGTTTTTAAAACACATGCCAAGTATAAACTCTGGGTTGGTTAAAATGTAATGTAGCTATTCCATTGTGTGACTTCTGTATTTGATCATAAAATACTGTGCTTTGCATTTATTCAGCATTCCAGGTATCCTATAACATCCAGTATCCACTACTGAAGATTGGGCACTATGAAATTTTAAAGGTCTCTAGTGACACTTACTTGTAGAAGGCTTTTGATATGAAAAATTTAAAAGAAGATTGCTTAAACAAATAGAATACACTTTTATGAGTTAATGTAGTTTACTCTGACAATGTTTCTGAAATAGGCTGCAGAATATGTTGCCTAATTAAGTCTTACCAGCTATTTACACCAATGGCAATCACATTTTATTTTGATTTGTGAAAAAAACAAAATGACAATATATAGTAGTTCTGTGTGTGTTAAGACCACTCATGCCTCTTCTTGACCATAAAGATTTAATGAGCAGTGTTTCAATGAGACCTCAACCAGCTTCTAGCTAAACTGCCTTTTCTCTTCTTTAAAGAATGTTTCCATTCAAATGGGTTGAGGTCAGGTCAGGTAAAATTCAGATTAAAAGAATAAACCAAAGAAATTTCCTGCCAAAAGGGTGAAAGCTAAGAGAAGCTGAGTGTGTGGCAATGCCTGCCAAGTAACAGAAGAGAAACGTGGTAGGGTTATTATAACGTTTAGCATAAATTCCCCTAAAGAATGCCTACTGTCTGTTATATTCATTAAGAAATCCAAAGTCGGGGGGAGTAAAAGGTGTTTTTGTTTTACTTTATTGGCTACATTTTTAAAATATTTGACTTGCCCATTGCTGATTGGAGGTGTCCCAAAAAAAACGATAGAAATGAATAAAAAAATGAGTATCTGAATCTTAATGTAATCCAAATTCCAGAATGGGGTGTGTGTGTGTGTGTGTGTGCGTATGTTTGTACGTGTGTGTGTGCGTATGTTTTTACATGTGTGTGTGTGTGCGTGTGTGTGGAGGGGGTACTAAACTAAAAGCAACAAACACTGTAGGCAGAAAAATAAAAATTAAATATATTTATTCTTCAACTGAAGTAGTAAGTAGCAAACATCACTATTATGAAGAGGTACTAATAAAAGGAAACAGAAAAACAGAAAGATTAGATTATCTAAGCCAGAATTACCAAACTTTGTTTTCTCCCCTATCATTCAATCATAGGGAAGCAAATAAAGTGATTTTCTAGAAAACACATCTTATCATCATACCACATATCTCTTCAGGTTACTTCTTTCAGAAAGCAAAATTATCACCCAATAGACTGAAGCACTCATGTTCCAGAACTTTTAGAGGGAATTACATGTTTGTGGGGGAGACGTAAATCAGATCTACTTATAAACTACACTTGTAAAAAAAAAAATAGTAGAGAAAACTATTGGATAGAATGAAGTTTGAGAATTCTCTGTTAATTTTAATTTATTAATTCTATATTTATCCCCTTTTGTCACTAATAAGGTAATTACTAAACCCGATAAGAGGAAATGTAAACATTATGTTCAGAGTTTAAAGCTATATTTCCCCCAAAGAAATGCTTTTCCTAGAAGTAAGTAGAGTTCATATTGTAAAATTATTAACCTACTTTTATGGGTATGTGTTACCAAGCGTTTTGAAAACCAGTGGCCCAGAACTACTTTTTAACCTCTTCTCCTACTTTTCTCTGAACTCCTTAAAGTCATTAAAAAGTCTGGAAAAATACAATGAAATTATTTTCTTTCTGAGCATACTGATATTAAAATAAGTTTAAAAGTAAAAAGAAGAAATAAGAGGAAAAAGAGAAAACTAAGAGAGAAAAATGTTTGTTTTCCCTTCATGGACAAGGCCGCCAGCACCACGCAAGTTCTGCTTTTGTGAGGTCTTGTGTGAGAAAGGAAAGTGTGAGAGAATCCAGCATTTGCAAAGTCAGAAGCCAGAGCCAGAGCCCATTTGGGACAGTGATGTCCCTTCTCATTATCTTATCTTTCAGTCTGAAAGGAAGCAGAAACAAGGCCAGGGTCCCTGCCTAATCAGTAGCCAGAAAACCAGATGTAAAGGAAAAAGACACAATTACCCTGAAGGAAGATTTTTTTTTTTTTAAGATATTACATTGAGAAAAAGGTTATTGATCAGAGCACTTACTTACATGTTTTTTTAAAAAGGTCTCAAAAATATCAAAGAAAACAAGAGAGAGAAAAGAGGATACTAAAACATAAAAAATAATCATCATAAGCAAAAAATTAAAAATTAGGTATGCTTATCTCTCAGTTGAGCAAATGTATAGTGAAATTACAAATAGGTCCTGAATAAAATAGGAAAGAAAACACAGAAATTTTTTAAAAAGTACATTAAGTCTTTTCCTCACAGTCAGATGGGAAAAGCAGGAAACTGTAAAGTCTGAAAACAGCACAACAGCAACGCAATCTCCCACTTGAAATTGCAAAACTCCATCAGAACTTACACTAGAAGGAGGCCCTCGATAGCTGCCTGCAATTGTTCCAGGCTCAGGTTGCCAGGACTCATGGGATAAGGTTGCTTCTTACCCCCAGATCCTGATAGTCAAGGTAAGCAATACCATACTTTTGCATTTGCCCAAAGAGTGAGCAAAAGAACCACTAATGGAAGCTCTCTGATCTAGAATCTCTTATGGAGCTTGTTAGGAATTCTGATTCCCATAATTTCTCACCAGGGTTTGCTTTCTCATTATCTGAGATATTCTGAATGAGGAAAAGGGATCCACACTTTATTAATAACTAGTGTCTACAGTGATTCCAAAGCACATGGCCCTTGAATCTCACCTTAAGAAGCACTACATTAGAAACTGCTATTAAAAATCCCTCTGCTCACGTGCTATGTAAGTAAGTCGTGTTGGTGAACACAAGACATCTTGGTGGCTCCCTCAAAAAACGCCACCAGAACAAATCTAGTTGCTCTCATATTTGGGTATAAGATGAAATCCAAAGTGTTTTCCAGCAACTTGTACAATTATGAGCAGGCCTACTATTAAACCCAGAAATTTTGCTAAATTCGTCAGATTACTGTCTTCTTAGATACAAAGGCAGCTGTGCTTTGTAAGCCATTTCTTAAGATTCTTTAAAAAGAATCTATTTACATATTAAAGTACATTTTAGAGGGGAAATATATGCTGCTTGTCCAGGTCAACAGATAGGGTTTTAAGTACAATTACTGACTTAATTTGAACAGAAATTTTTACAAATAGGACTCTTTGAAGTTATCACCAAATATTTAAGATCACAAAGAAAAAATTGAACACACCTATATTTCATTTCTAGTAATGTTCACCTTTCTAAAATTTCTTACTGCTCTATGACCCCAGACTTGACAAGTAAAACTCCCCTGCAGCACACAATATTGCCAACATGTATTTATATTTACAAAATTATTAGTACATTATCGACTGCAGATCAAATGGAAAATCATCTTGCTTTACTGACTTAAAAGTGGTTTGGAATAGAATATCCCTTTCCAAAAGGGACTTCAGGAGTTACTTTGCTTCTCCAGCAGCATTAGGGTATATTATTTTGCCTCAGACTAATCTACCTTTTGAGGCTTCCCTGGTGGCTCAGACAGTAAAGAATCCACCTGCAATGTGGGAGACCTGGGTTCAAACCCTGGGTTGGGAAGATCCCCTGGAGGAGGGCATGGCAACCCACTCCAGTGTTCTTTCCTGGAGAATCCCTATGGACAGAGGAGCCTGGCAGGTTACAGTCCATGGGGTCACAAAGAGTGGGACATGACTGAGTAACTAAGCACAATCTTCCTTTTTAAGCATCAAAATTACTCTATCATCACGCTTCTATGTTTTCTTCAATTGTGGAATCTTACAGGGTTTTGTTGTTGTTATTGTTGTTGTTGTTATAGTTGAGGAACAGTATTATGTTGTTTTTGGGTGTATAACATCATGCTTTAACATTTAAATGCATTAGGAAATGGTCACCCCAGTAATTCTATTCACCACCTGTCCTCATACAAAGTTATTACAGTATTATTGACCATATTCCTTTTTTCCATTGTTTTTTAGTACTCTATGATTCATTGAGAAATCAATGATATATATTTTCTTTAAAATAAGATAGAAAGCATTAACAACCTTAACGTCTTTGCTTTTTATGACCACAATGACCTAGTCAAGCATTTCAGTCTTAGTCTAATAGAAGATGTGCTACATTTTTTTTTTTTTATGTTGTTGTTAGAGCCATGAACTGAGTTAATCCCTTTTGTGGGAGACTGAGGCTTATATTTTTAAGTTATTCTTTATGCTCCATAAAATCATTTTTCCTGTCTTCTTTTTCCAGTCCAGAGTAACTACAGCAACTGTTTGGCCTAAATACTTTGAGACAGTCCTAATATTAAATCTTTTTCCTGTTGTCAGACTCTGTACCATAATGTCAAGCCACCCACAATAAATTTTTCTTTGGAAAATATGATTACAAAATCAACACATACCTTAAAATACTTGAGCATCTCAGAAGGACCCTCTGCACCCCTTAGCCCCTCTCCTACTCTTGATATCTATTAGGATGGTGGCTAGCTGAGGACGGCATTGATCTTAACCCTCAAGGCCTTGGGATGCTTTTGGTCTGTAAATTATATCATCTGTTTCCTGCTCCAGCAGGAAATAGACTGTGTTTTAGTTTCAAAGATCTCTTATCTCTTGGATATGTGTCTACTGCCAGTCTCCTGGTAATTTTTCTAACTGCAACCTTATCTTGACCTTTAGTTTTCATTTATTCTCTGGCCCTTCTTACTCAGCAACAATCTCCTGCTTTTGATCATCAGTTTCATCTATCCCTAGTACACTGGCTCTGCTGGTCCAACCTTTTAAGTCTTAAATACCATACAGCATCCTTATCTATGACAGTCCAACTCTACCATCTGCTTTCAAATTCTGCTCCCAAACCTTCTCATGCCTCTCTTCTCAGCTCCACAATATCCATTCCCTTCCTCGTGGCTCTTGTTCTAAACTTTAGTTTTCTCAGCAATTTCCTAGAATTTGCCTGATAAATTTCTGACCACTGAAGCTAGTAACAGAAGCAGAGATCCACTGTACCAAGAAAGATACATGTAACCCTGGGAAGAATACTGAGATCAAATTTTGAGAGAAGTTAAGAGTTAAGCTTCCAAAAAAATTAAAGCTATACATATAAACAATTAAATTGAGCTTTTTTGTACACAAACCAGTTTAATTATTCTGATACATTCTTCGGTAAAAGTAAATACCAAGTTAATAAAAAAAAACTAAAAATAAAATTAGTAAATAACTAAAAGTAAAATTAGTTATTCACCAACTTGAGGGATTTTTAAACCCATGTTTTACAGTTTATTTGATCAGAACAGACACACACATTTGTACATTTGTCCTAGTCTCAAAAGTACGTAGACAGCATAACCACAAGTCTAATACAAGGGTATTTTTAAACTATTAAATGTTAGACAATGAATTACTCAGTCTGTAATAATAAACCAGGTACTTTCCAACTTTTCTAGTTATAAATACATTCCTATATACATATCCTGTTTATTTTATTACTGTTTCATTCCCTAACAATATCTAGCCTGACTTTTAATTCATGCTAAAAACACTAATTTCAACACCCATTACTTTGCATACCAGCGTGGTTTTCTATAAGCTGTCTGCCCAAACACAGAGTGACTGTGGAAGTGAAGATGCCATTTTCAATGAGATAAACACTCATAACAATGAGGAAGCAAATGCACTCAGAAAAAAATGAGGAGATGGAATCAATCACCTTGCCTTACTAGCAGTCTGCTGAATACACTGATCTCATATGAAATACATGTTTCTGGACTTTACCTTTCTCTGGAGAGCTAGAAATATTTTAGGGGGAGTTACCAGGCAATGGCACCCCACTCCAGTACTTTTGCCTGGAAAATCCCATGGATGGAGGAGCCTGGTAGGCTGCAGGCCATGGGGTTGCGAAGAGTCGGACACAACTGAGCGACTTCATTTTCACTTTTTACTTTGATGCATTGGAGAAGGAAATGGCAACCCACTCCAGTGTTCTTGCCTGGAGAATCCCAGGGACAGGGGAGCCTGGTGGGCTGCCGTCTATGGGGTCGCACAGAGTCGAACATGACTGAAGTTACTTAGCAGCACCATATAAGTGGTGGTTGAAGGCATGGGGTTTGATAATATTTTAAGAGACACACACATTATGGGGCATTCAAAGATAAATCCATGTTGGATTAGTAGACCATATATATGTGTGGAACAGGCAGGGTCTTTAAAGTTTTTCACAAAATCACAGCTAACTCTTGAAATCGAAAAACCTGTCTCTAGTGTGCACACACACACACAAATTGCACTATCCTCCTAAATTACTTATACACATAAAAAAAAAAGTATGGCAGACTTCCTAAAGACTACAAGACTATTGAAGAAAGGGGCAAAGTGAAGCCATCATAAATATGGGTGGAGTTAGGAGTAAGCACTTAAAACCACTGCGATGAAATTTTTGAACAACATAAGAACCAAAAATAAATATTCTCAAATTTTATGGATTTTTTTATATGCTGTGTGGGTACCATATATACATACACAAGACTATACAACTGTGTTCTTAGCTCTACCCAGAATTTAATGGCCTTAGCCTAAGGTAAAATTGCAATGTGGTTAAAACATGACCCTGGTACTTTAGAAAAATGGAATTTAAACTATTTGGAAGTCATTTAATGACTCAATGAACATGAATTTGAGCAAACTCCGGGAGATAGTGAAGGGCAGGGAAGCCTGGTGTGCTACAGTCCATGGCATGGGTCACAAAGACTCAGACGTGACTTGGCAACTGAACAACACAATTAATTTTACAGATGAGGATACTAAGAGTCAGTAAGAGGAAAAAATAGCACATCAACTATGCCTCAGTTTAAAACAAAAAACCCACACAATACCTCAAGTCTCTCACACAGACAACTGCTTCCTCAATCCCTGTGACACTTTCTTCTTGATGACAGAAAGCAGCAGGCTTTTGAGACTCTCACCAGCGTGAAGGCCACATCTGCATGTGATTTGCATATGCTCCTCCAGCCTGGCGTGCTGGCTAATTTTAAAGTCCACACTTGGTTTTCTAACGACAGAATGCCAAAGACTGACATATTTCTCATGAATGTAGCATCATCTGCCATTTATTGAGGGTTCAATGTGCCAGGCATGGTGCTAGGCACGCCATTCGCATCAGCTCATGTCATCCTTACAGCAGTCCTGCATTGGACAGTGTTACCCCATTTTACAAGTGAGGACAATGAAGCTGAGAAAGTAAATATTATGCCACAGATATTGTACTGAGTGATAATAAAATCAAGACTGAAATCCAGGCCCACCTGATTACCACACCTTTTCTGTGCTTCTTCCATCACTGGGTTCTATTAGGGAGCCCAGGTAAAACAGAGGGGAGACAGAAGGCAAAGAAAGTCAGAGTCAGTCACAACCACTGCTCTAAGAGCAAAGCTGTAGGAGTCAGCCTGGCACTGCTACAAGGCTTGTTTTCAGTCAGGAGAATGACAGGCAATGATGTTCCAGCACTAATAAATGCTCACTTGATGGGAAACAGAGGGAGACATTACCACAAGACATTACAATAATCACCTAGTTCCACCTTACCAGAGTAGACTTCAGGGGCCGTATCCTTCAACTTGATGGGTAGAACAAGATAGCCTGCTGAAAATTCTAGTGATCTTGAAAAAGAATAAATATCAACTTGGGATATTGCCTTAGAAAAATGATATATCCTAATTTGAGTATTAAATCCAGTCCAACATGGGTTTTTGTAACAAATTCTCAAACCCCACAAGATTAGGAAATGTTATCCGCAAGCCAATGGGGACAGCTGGAAAGAAATACTTTGGGCCTGAGCAACTTCTTTGATATGCCCAGATTTCCAGGAGCCTTGAGAAATGGATTCTACCTTAATAAATACCAGGTGTCAATTTAACACGGATTCTGGAAAGTAATTAAGGCTAGGCAGAATCAGATCCAAGGAGTTATTTTAGTTTCAGTAGGAGTTATAAATTTTAGTTTGCCAATATTCAAAAATATACCCTGGAATATGGTCAAGGAAAGAGATGATGTTTGCCCTTCAGCCTTTCCACTAGAGTTCAAGCATGCAAATCCTTATGAAAGCGTCGTGCCAGCTGACATGCTAGGTTCTGTCACTCCCTGACTTAAAACCCTTCAATAGTCACCCATGGCATTTAGAGTCAAATCCAAACTCTGAATGCAGATTTTACAACTCTCCCTTAGTGCCTCCTCATTATTTTTAGACATCCACTCATTCTACTGTCCAGTTATAGTCAATTTCTTTTCAAATTCTGTCTCTTCTCCAAGCCTTGGCTCATGCTACCTCTCCTGCTGGAACATTCCTGGCTGCAATAGTCCCCTCTTGCCATTAGCTATTACCCATACAGCCAGTGATGGCTGGCTGAGTCCCACTCGTCCTTCACTCCAACATCGCTTCCTCCAGGAGCTCTTACTGACTCCCTACTTTCCTCTATACTTATCATAGTTCATCATAATTTCTTGTTATATGGTTTCTTTGCCAGCTGGACTGTAAGTTCCATGATGGAAAAGACATGCTGCCAGCTAGCAAATATTTATCAAGTGTCCACTCTCTGCGAGACATTGGAGATAGTGTGGTCCTCTAGACACATAAGATCCTATGTCTGTCTCACCCACTGTTACATCCTAACATGAAGCAGAAGCTTTTCCTCTCAGGTAAGATGTATTTATGATATAGGTTGCTTGTAGGTGTATCATGGATCTTTTCATTGCCTGAATATATATGAGGCAGGGCAATTTCTAGATGATAGAATCTTGCTCTCCTAGAGAATGGAATCAGAGTGATCCAGAGGGGAGCCATTAGAGACAGCTCCTGCCTGGACTAAATAAGACAGTGTCAATGGTTGAATACTTTAGGGGATCTTTGGAACACTATTTGACAAGCCTTATTCCACAATCAAGAAAGACACTGTCTGTACTCCTAGAGCCAACGTGTCTTGAAATACTCTGAGCGTGAATACTGGTCATCTTGATAGTATTTATTTTCCATTAATACTGAAATTATTAGCTAGCAGTGTCACAAAGCTACTTTGCTGTTGGAGAGCTAATTTACTTATAGAACTCCTGGTATGTGATATATATGGCAAAAGATCCATAAAATTACAAAAATAAAGCAATCTGGGTATATCATTATTGAAGGCTGCTGCCACTTCTACCCAGAAAATTTAAATTTTGCTGGAGTCCCAATTTAGATTCCACTTCTCAGTTCTTATAGCACCTGGACTGAGGGCAGCATCTCATTTAATTATTCAAATGTATTGCTATGTAAACTCAGGCCATCAGTGAGAATGAACTCAGATAATAAATTAATCCCTCAGCATTCTGGACTCTGAAAGTTCTTTTTTTTGCTAGTATAATCTGTTCTGCTTTATCAATTCAGAAACTATTTCATTTGTCATAGATGTACTGAGGTGAGGGAAGTTATTAGCATGTAGACTGCTGATTCTCTAATTTCCTGTTACAGTAAATGCAATTCATGCTTGTAAGAATCTTCACTCATTGAACAGATTATACCATTTTACATTTGCCCCTGAATCTAAGAACCACTTGTAAAATGGAAGAGGTTGGAAGAGAGGGAGAGAAGCTGAAGAAAGAAAATTGTAAAGTATTATATCACATGCTTAAAATGAGAATGCATGAGCCTACACTGCAGGGTGGGGTGGAGTTCTTGGAGAGACTGCCTCTTGGTCTTGAGTCCACCAGAGAGAAATGAATGATTTATTACGAGAGGAATTGTGGACTTCTGAATATGCATGTTAAGTTTATCTTCTTTTCCAAATCTTTTTTAAAATTACAGCATAAGAAAAAAGTATTGATGCTTCTAAGTAGATTCAGGCCTGGTTACTGACTGAATAAAGTAGAGGAAAGGACAATTTTAGTATCTGCGTGTGAAAACCCCTCCCCCATCCAAATGAGTCATTTCACTCAGCGGAACCTTGAGGGGCTCAGGGTTAGGGCCACTGACATCAGGGCAGGCAAAGCTTTGGGGAGATACCACACTGAAAACAGGGGGATTCTTCAAAGTCTATACACTAAACAGAGGGATCTTTCAAAAAGGCAATTATTAATCATAGGTAAAGACAAAAGTTGTCTGAGAAAGGAACTCAGAATAGCAAAGATTATGATTTACATAAACATAATGTTGACATGCCTAAATAACAAAGATGTACCTTAGAACTCTAAGGGGAGGCTGATGAGATGGCATGCTGGAATGTTGGTGATGACAGGGGGTGTGCTGGGAAGGACAGAATTTTAACTATGATATGACAACAGGAACTCAGTAAATCACATCTAAAATGGATATCAAGAAATATCAGAAATATCATTTGTAAATATGGAGGAAGCAGCAGGAGAAAAATTTCTAAGAGTTGAAAGTGGTTGCCTCTGGGGCGTAGATTAGAGAAGAGACAGTTTTTCAACAGGAAAGCTTCTATGATTTCACTTATTATATGCATGTATTACTTGGATAAATTTTTTTTAACAAGGAAGGGCCTTTGGGTTGCTGGGATAATAGGAATATTAGCCTGAAAGAAATCTTGATTCTATAATTTTACATACACAGGGTATCAGGACCTCCTTGGTATGTATATAGTAGATAAATAATCATGACTGAATTGGTGCATCATTAACCACTATAATCATTTTACAGTAAAAAGGAGATGGCATAAAAATTTAGGCCACAAAATGTTATACTTTGATTCTTTTGTAAACCTCAATATAGTACCGAAGTTTCCTTCCAAGGATCGTTTGTGTCTCGTGGACTTCTATATTTCCAGTACCTAGCTGCAGTCCATGGAATTGCAAAGAGTTGGACACATCTGAGCAACTGAACTGAACTGAGCACAGTGTCTGGTTAACATGGACCCCTTAGAAGTAGCTGTTGAAGAAAATGTACAGAGGTTGCAGGAGAGGTAGTTAATAATAAACCACTGCTAAATTAACTGAAGGGGGTAGGAGAGAAGACAGGAAGGACATTCTAAGGAAGACAATTTGGAAAAGGCCACATACAACTGGGAGCCATGCCAAATTTTCTCCCATTTAAGGAATCAAAATCAGAGTGAGATCAAGGTCAAACCACTAATAAAGGGAGATAAGTAAAATAAGTTTAAGGTGGTATACTTGTGAATTTCATTTGCTCGGTAAGCACTTTGTGTATGAAGCAGGTGGAGCTTATGAACAAAGAGGGCCATTACATATCCCATACATGCCATACTGGTTGATATTTTTAAATGTAGAAAAACAGTATTCAACTTTCAACTTGGATGGTTAAGAAAATGTTAAAAAGCCTATGTCATTTACATGACACAGTCAATCACATTCAAAATATGATTTTGAAAAAAGAGAGGTTATATAAATAGAAAAACAACTTTTATGTTTTATGTTTAAGATCATGTATTAGTTTGCTGCTGCTGCTGCTGCTACTTCTGCTAAGTCGCTTCAGTCATGTCCGATTCTGTGCGACCCCATAGATAGCAACCCACCAGGCTCCCCCGTCCCTGGGATTCTCCAGGCAAGAACACTGGAGTGGGTTGCCATTTCCTTCTCTAATGCATGAAAGTGAAGTCGCTCAGTCGTGTCCGACTCTTTGCGACCCCATGGACTGCAGCCCACCAGGCTCCTCCATCCATGGGATTTTTCAGGCAAGAGTACTGGAGTGGGGTGCCATTGCCTAGCATTAGTTTGCTAGGGTTGCTATAACAAACTGAAAAACTTGTGGTTTAAAAAACAAAATTTACTGTCCCTGTTTGGAGGCTAGAAGCCTGAGATCAGGGTCTTGGCAGGGCTTGGTTCTTTCTGAGGACAGGAAGGAAGCCTCTTCCAGGCCTCTCCTCTGGCTGTTGGGTGTTCCTTGGTTTGTAGATGCATCATCCTAATCTCTGCATTCACATTTGCATGACATTCTTTCTGTGTGAGTGTATGTGTCCAAATTTACCCTTTTTATAAGGATACCAATCATACTCAGTTCCCTGGTGGCTCAGATGGTAAAGAATCTGACAGCAATGCAGGAGAGCCGGGTTCAATCCCTGGGTCAGGAAGATGCCCTGGAGAAGGGAATGGCAACCCACTCCAGTATTCTTGCCTGGAGAAGCCCATAGACAGAGGAGCCTGGTGGGCTACAGTCCATGGGGTTGCAAAGAGTTGGACATGACTAAACAACAGACACTTTCACTTTCATACTCCAGGATGACTTCATATTAATTATATCTGCAAGAGCCCTATCTCCAAATAAGGTCACTTTCTGAGGTACCAGAGTTAGGACTTCAACATATGATTTGAGGGGACACAATCAATAGGCTTCTCTAGTCTAGGTTTTCTAGAATAATAATCTTTTTTCTCCCAAGTACTTTGATTCTAAGTACAGCTTTTGTACATTTCACTATGCCTCCCAAAATCTACCTAACAAACAAGCAGACTATACAGAAGGGTGGGTGGCTGGATAAATGGATGTACCTGATTGTGACTGTTAGGCCAGGGTGAACCCAGAAGATGATCTGGGTCCTCGAGGACCAAAACTATTAATAATAGACCAAGTGTCTCTTCTTGATGAAAGCACTAAAAACTAGGGGGAAAAGGAGAAATTTAGAATTGTGGATTGGGAACCAACAGCAGAAGATCCAGCTTACACAATCAAAGATCACAAAGCCAAAAAGGAGGGCCAACAACTGGCAGGTGGGACAAAATTAAAAACCGTAAGCACTTAAGAGCCAAAGAGAAGAGAACAGAGCACGACAGAATGAGCAGTCTAGTTGAAGAAACATCTTAGAGTCAAGCCATTAACTGTGATTGTCCTTTATGTGCCCTTTGTGACATGAGGAATGGGAACTTAGGTAGATTTGCAAGGCCAGGACCAAAGTTCAAAATACTAATAATAATTTTTCTAACAATGAAATTTATTATTTTCATATCAATTTTATATTTATAAAGCTTAATGTAAAACTGTATCTGAACTTCGCCTTCAGTGATTAAAAATAAGGAAGAGAGAACCACAATTTGTATATTCTGTGCCCCAGAAAACTCTTGTATGGCTTCATGTAGCGGGAATCACTTAAGATCAGAGAAGCCAGAGTTAAAGGAATCATGACCATTACTACCAACATCTCTCAAATCACACCACAATCTAAACTACATGTAATCCTGGCCCACATGAACACCAGGCTATTACAGAATTATGAAGCAGAGATGAAAAGTTATATCCATATGAAGGTTGCACTTCAAAGTCACCCCCTGAAGAAACTGTTTTATTTCACAATAGTTTAATATAATTGCAGAGGTCCTAGTTTGGAACTTACATCAGAACCAGTATTCCAGGGGTGAATCTTATTCTATGAAGTACTCAGGCTATGCCAGAAATGTCACTTACTTTATTATCTTAAATTTAATTAAAGATCACTCACCTAGAGCCAGACATCCTGGAATGAGAAGTCATGCGGGCCTTAGGAAGCATCACTACAAACAAAGCTAGTGGAGGTGATGGAATTCCAGTGGAGCTATTTCAAATCCTGAAAGATGATGCTGTGAAAGTGCTGCACTCAATATGCCAGCAAATGTGGAAAACTCAGCAGTGGCCACAGGACTGGAAAAGGTCAGTTTTCATTGCAATCCCTAAGAAAGGCAATGCCAAAGAATGCTCAAACTATGCACAATTGCACTCATCTCACACGCTAGTGAAGTCATGCTCAAAATTCTCCAAGCCAGGCTTCAGCAATACATGAACCGTGAACTTCCAGATGTTCAAGCTGGTTTTAGAAAAGGCAGAGGAACCAGAGATCAAATTGCCAACATCCAATGGATCATGGAAAAAGCAAGAGAGTTCCAGAAAAACATCTATTTCTGCTTTATTGACTATGCCAAAGCCTTTGACTGTGTGGATCACAATAAACTGTGGAAAATTCTGAAAGAGATGGGAATACCAGACCACCTGACCTGCCTCTTGAGAAATCTGTATCCAGGTCAGGAAGCAACAGTTAGAACTGGACATGGAACAACAGACTGGTTCCAGATAGGAAAAGGAGGACATCAAGGCTATATATTGTCACCCTGCTTATTTAACTTATATGCAGAGTACATCATGAGAAATGCTGGGCTGGATGAAGCACAAGCTGGAATCAAGATTGCTGGGAGAAATATCAATAACCTCAGATATTCAGATGACACCACCCTTATGGCAGAAAGTGAAGAAGAACTAAAGAGCCTCTTGATTAAAGTGAATGAGGACAGTGAAAAAGTCGGCTTAAAGTTCAACGTTCAGAAAACTAAGACCATGGCATCAGGTCCCATCACTTCATGGCATACAGATGGGGAAACAGTGGAAACAGTGTCAGACTTTATTTTGGGGGGCTCCAAAATCACTGCAGATGGTGATTGCAGCCATGAAATTAAAAGACGCTTACTCCTTGGAAGGAAAGTTATGACCAACACAGACAGCCTATTGAAAAGCAGAGACATTACTTTGCCAACAAAGGTCCCTCTAGTCAAGGCTATGGTTTTCCCAGTAGTCATGTATGGATGTGAGAGTTGGCCTATAAAGAAATCTGAGCACAGAAGAATTGATGCTTTTGAACTGTGGTGTTGGAGAAGACTCTTGAGAGTCCCTTGGACTTCAAGGACATCCAACCAGTCCATCCTAAAGGAGATCAGTCCTGGGTGTTCATTGGAAGGACTGATGTTGAAGCCGAAACTCCAGTACTTTGGCCACCTGATGCGGAGAGCTGACTCATTTGAACAGACCCTGATGCTGGGAAAGATTGAGGGCAGGAGGAGAAGGGGACGACAGAGGATGAGATGGTTGGATGGCGTCACCAACTCAATGGACATGGGTTTGGGTGGAGTCCGGGAGTTAGTAATGGACAGGGAGGAGTGGTGTGCTGCGGTTCATGGGGTCACAAAAAGTCGGACATGACTGAGCGACTGAACTGAACTGAACTCAGAATACCTCAAAAGAGGTTTATTCCTATACCATTCCCTTCTACCCACCACAGTCATATGCAGAACTTACAAATGCTACGTAGTACAAATATTTGTAGGCTTTCTCAGATTTGGGGGACACACTGGTATTGTCTCTGTCCAAGTCCTCATTCATGGTTAAACCTCTGTGCTTTCACTGGGCATAGGATCTTGACCAAGGCTGGAACTGTCAATACCCAAGACCCAGTCTCCATATGAAACTATGCCTCCTGTTATCAAGAAGGACTTGGCCAACCATCTGCATCACTTTTAGAAGAATAAATCATGGGTCCCAACCTCCAGAAAAATCTGAAGATTTTCATCCATTCTGCAGCCTGGCTTTACTTCTTGCCTTGAGTCTCTCTAGTTCCTCCATGTGCCTTTCCATTACCAGTGAAAGTGAAAGTCGCTCAGTTGTGTCCAGCTCTTTGTGACCCCATGGACTACACAGTCCATGGAATTCTCCATGCCAGAATACTGGAGTGGGCAGCCTTTCCCTTCTCCAGGGGATCTTCCAGGGACTGAACCCAGGTCTCCCGCATTGCAGGCAGATTCTTTACCAGCTGAGCCACAAGAGAAACCCATTACATTCCATTACTGCTGCTAAGTCGCTTCAGTCGTGTCCGACTCTGTGTGACCCCAGAGACGGTAGCCCACCCATCCCTGGGATTCTGCAGGCAAGAACACTGGAGTGGGTTGCCATTTCCTTCTCCAAAGCATGAAAGTGAAAAGTGAAAGTGAAGTCGCTCAGTCGTGTCCGACTCTTAGCGACCCCATGGACTGCAGCCTACCAGGCTCCTCTGTCCATGTGATTTTCCAGGCAGGAGTACTGGAATGGGGTGCCATTGCCTTCTCCAACATTCCATTACTAGTACTCTTCATTAAGTAGCCCATTCTTCAAAAAGACAAATATGACAAAGTTAGAAAGAGAGTTTCTGTACAGGAAACCCTGTTCAGTGAAAAAACAAAAAGCCTCCCTAAGACAAAAGAACAAAAAGAGCCTATCTACTCTCTAGGAACTGGGAAGGAAAAAATATCCCTAGAATTAAGCACAAGTTAATATCTCAATATATTATCACTATAATTTCCAAATTCCATTTAAAAAGTAACATTTTCATATTATAATTACATTCAATTCTTTTAATAAAGTAGTAAGGATCATCAGAATGCCACCATGAGAGCATTCCTTGAGTGCAAATCCAAAACAAGATATTCAATAAGTTATCTGAACAATAGCAATATTTCTCAAGAATGACTTATCATTGAATATTATCACTGAATTTAATTCTCGAGTTATTTATCATGGATTATCACTGAATTTAATTCTCAGGAGTGATATTTTAAGAGATGCCTGCTGGTTCAATAAAAAGTCAGTTTCAAGTAGCTGACATTGTCATTAATTTATTTCTTCATTAATTACTTAAGTCATTTCAATCAAAATCATAAGTAGAATTCCTTTCCCTATCTCTTGGTTTTATCTGAAATTTCCTTTTCCTTTCAGCATTTCACTGCTCAGTCCCTCAATGCCTGTACTTCTTCTATCACTACTTCTAGATGCCAAGACTGATTACTACAAGGAATGAATAATTACTACATTCCCAGAACAAGCAATAGCAGATTCCAAAGCTGGCCATATGAGGATATGACAGAGGAATTATAGAAAAAGAAACTATGAAACATTGCTGAAAGTGTTCAACAGCCTATACTGAAGACTTTATATTGTTAAGATGGGAATCCTTCCCAAATTTATCTATAAATTCAATACAATCTGTATCAAAATTCCAACTTTTTTTTTGCATAAGTGAGCAAACTGATCCTACAGTTTATATGAAAATACAAGGGATCCTAAATAGCCAAATCAATCTAGAAAAAAACATAGAGGATTTTTGAGAAATTTTCTGATGTCTAAATTATAGTAATCAAGAGGCAGTACAAAGCTACAGTAATCAAGATAGCATGGTACTGGCATAAGGGGGGGGTGGGTGGCATATAGACCATGGAACAGAATTAAGTGTTCAAAATAAATCCATATATGTATGTTCAATTGACTTTCAATAGGAATGCCAGGGCCATTCAAAGGGAGAAAAATCATCTTTCCAAAAATACAGCTAGGAAATCTGGATATTCACATTCAAACAAATGAAGTTGGAACCCTATTCACATCATATACAAAAATTAATTCAAAATCAATCATAGGCCTAATCATGAGTTAAAACTATAGAACTCTTAGAATAAAACATAGATATAAATCTACATGACCTCAGATTAGCAGTTTCTTAAATATAACACCAAAAATGCAACAACCAAATGAAAATAGAAAAATCAGCCTTCAACAAAATTATAAATTTTTGTGCTTCAAAAAACACTATCAAGAAAGTAAGAAGACAACTCATAGACTGGGGAAAATAATTGAAAATTATATATAAATGATATGGGTCTAGTACCCAGAATATATAAAGAATTCTTAGAATTCAATAGTAAAATAACAGCCTAATATATAAAAGGGCAATAGATTTAAATAGACATTTCTCAGAAGAAGATATTCAAGTGACCAATAAGCACAAGTTGTTCACTATCATTAGTCATTCAGAAAATGCAAATTAAAACCATAGTGAGACACTATTTACAACCACTCAGTTCAGTTCAGTCGCTCAGTCATGTCTGACTCTTTGCAACCCCATGGATCAGCATGCCAGGCTTCCCTGTCCATCAGCAACTCCCAGAGCTTGTTCAAATTCATGTCCATCGAGTCAGTGATGCCATCCAACCATCTTATCCTCTGTTGGCCCCTTCTCCTCCTGCCTTCTGCCTCCTCACACCCACTAGGATGGTTATAATCAAAACAGAAAATAAGAGTAATTAACCTCTTCAGAAGTTTATCGAGATCTTAAGGTATCCAAGTTAACACAGAGTCAGAGAATAACAAATGGTTGCAGGATCCCTGGATCACCCTTAGTCATGAAGAAAATGCTGGGACATCTTGAGGTCAGGACTTTATGCCCAGACATGTAAATGCAGATCATGCATTCTGTTAGCCTGTCTGTGGTTGCTACAGGTCCCAGAAGTGGGTTCTAAAAAAAATTCAATACCAGATCACTAGGATGGAAGCATGAGTCAAAACCCAAAGTACAACTTTATTTTTCTTAATTTATTGGAATATAGCTGCTTTACAACTTTGTTAGTTTCTGCTGTACAGTAAAGTGAATCAGCTACAACTTCTATCTTTAACCGAGTTTAGAAAAGGGGGAGGGGAGTGGATTTGGACTGTATAGAAACAGTCTTGGCTCTGTATGGACCGGGCTCAATGTGCTTAATATCTGGACTGTGCTCAATGTACTTAATGTCAGTGTGAAGAAGTGGATTAATATCAATGTAGAATCCATTCTAGAATCAGTTTTATGTGCTACAATATTTTAAAATATATAGGATCAGAAAATCATAGAAGGCTTATTTAACATTTCCTTATCATTCTCGTGTTTATTCCAGAAATGTCTGATATAGTTGCTTGGCTATTTTTGCTCTCATTACAATATTTATTTCATCAAATAGATGTTCATTACTTTCCATTCTCTGAAAGGCACTAGTGTAGCATGTGCTCTTATGCTCTGACCTTTGAAATAATTCATAATTAGACTAGTGAATGCTGTTCCCTCATTCTCCAACCTCAAAGCTAGCAAGTAGCTGCGAGAATAGTCTGTGACCTATAAGAAAGAATGCTAAAAAGCTTATAATTATTAGAGAACGGTACTGTTTTCTGCAGAGCAACTAAACACTGGATGTCTTGTTCTTGAGAAAGTAAATAATTGGAATAAAAAATGATTTCTCTATAATTTTCACTACAACTCATATTAAAGTTATTCTTTAATTCAATCAGAAAAATAGTTCATCATTTTTCTTATTTAATATATCCCTACTATCTGCCAGACAATCTGACTAAGAGAGATTCAGAAATGAGTAAGCATTTCACATCTTAGGGCTGAAGACAGTTGTTGCTGTTCAGTAGCTCAGTCATGTCCTACTCTTCGCGACCCCATGGACTGCAGCATGCCATGCTTCCCTGTCATTCACTCCCTCCCAGAGTTTGCTCAAACTCATGTCCACTGAGTCAGTGATGTCATGCAACCATCTCATCTTCTGTTGCCCTCTTCTCCTCTTGCCCTCAATCTTCCCCAGCATCTGGGTTTTTTTCCAAAGAAGACAGACATATGAACAAATTGAAATCCACTTTGATGATTGTAACAACAGAACCATGCATACAATACCAGAGAAAGGGGTGTTTAATTCTGTAGAAATGTCAAGAAAATCTCTTCCTCAACATCAATTTTCCTTAATTACAGGCTTGAATAGTACCATGATTTTTGACAGAAATTCTATCACAAATGCAATTTTCCATTTATCCCATGAGCATCTGATTAATGCCTATCTCCTCCATTAATATTTGGGCATGGAGCATGTCTTTTCTTGCCCACTTTAAAGTCTCAACATACAGAATAACATCTATAAAAAGCTATCAATTAGTATCTCTTAAATACTGTTGAATATACATAGGGAAAATATTCATAAAGAAATACATTAGGATACATTACTTAGCTCTTGAGAGTAGGTTAGGAGTTTGCCAGGGGAACTAGGCAAAAACAGGAGGGTACAGCAGACAAAGGACATAGCCCAGTGTGCAAAGAGATGAAGGCACTTGTGCTTGATACTGGGGTATAAAATCTGAGATGGGGTTTGGAAGAGCATGTGAGAGAGGGCAAAAAAATAAGGAGTGTGCAGAACATGAACATGTCAGGCTAAACAATTTTAGCTTTTATCTCACAGGTATGAGACCTGGTCATCAAAGCATTTAGGCAAGTGAGAAAGTGAGAAACATGACTGGATTTTCCATTACATCTTAAAAGGCCGATTTATACAATTCTATGTTTATTAGGATTTTTAGGTTGCAAAGTTCCCTTGGGTTACACTGAGTTTATTATAAGAATAAGCAGGAAAGCAGAGGAACTTTCTGCCAACAACTAAACAGATAATATGGAAAAATACTGGATGTCTTCTTCGACTTTGGGAAGAGCAATTTCATCAGTGCTGTGTATGCAGATACCTGATTCCAAGTGGAGGACTTAATTGGTGAGGAAGAAATAGAGAAGCTAAAAATGGACTAGTTTTTCAAGAAGTTTGAAAAGAGAAGGAGGCTTCCAGGCTAACATGATGCTGAGAATTTATGCTTCAAAAAAACCTTCTCTCCAACAAATAGCAATGAAGGATAAAACATTAAACACAAAACACAACTGGGCTCCTATGTAAGATAACTATCTATGTGGATGAGAAGTAGAACAGAAACATACAGTGGTGAGTGGAAGCTGAAGTCAATTTTCTGTGTTTTGTAGTTGTGACAAATAATGTAGCAATGCTGGGCCAGAGCTCGTTAAAAGTAGTCCTCTGATCATGGAGGAGGACTTCAGTTTCACTTTCTACTTAGAACCATGGATTTGGTGAACCTCCTCCACTTGCAAAAAGAAGTAAGAGGAAATCTAAGATCTCACTTTGCTGGTGAAAGCTAAGAATATGTAGATATTGTGGGTTCAAGAAGGCATTATGGGGAAAAAAAAAAACAGTTTCATTTTCTAGAGGCTGTAACTTCAAAGCGTGTTTGTAAAATCTAGCCCTATATTGAAGATACAAAAGGAACAGAGGGAACTACAAAACCTAGAACAAGAGGGATAACCATGTGTGTGTGCATGGGCCAGGGTGGGAGAGCACATGTATGTGTATGAGAGGGATGAGTGTGTGTGTGTGCATGTGTGTGTGTGTGACAAAGATGGGATGGGAGAGACAAGAGACAGAGAGAGAAATACACTAGTATACAAAAATTTCAAAATATATAAAGAAAATTTGATACTAAAAATGATCAGTAATTAAAACATGAACTTATACTAAAAAACAAAATCAATAATTCATTAGTAGAGCTCTTCTACATGATATTTATAAAACAGCCTGATAAAGACACTCTTAAAGTATCAAGGATGTCAAAGAAATAACTGAAGAAATAATTTCAATTTAAATACAACAGAAAAATAATTGAACAAAAACAAACATAACACAGAAAAATCAGAGGTAGATAGATAGATAGAAATACCAACTATAAATCTTGGAAATGTAAAATATAGTAATAAATTTGAAAATGCTATAGATGGGATAATTTCTAGACAAACCAACACAAAAATGAACTAATGGACTAAAACATACAATTGATGAATTCTAGCATGAACAAAGATAAGCACAGTTAAAAATCTAGAATGAAAGGCTCCAACATTTACAAAACAGAAGTTCTTAAGAATAAAAGTGAGAATTATAGAGATGCAAAATTTAAAGAAATTTTTAATGGGAAGTTTCCAGACTTATAGAAAAGGATCTAAGTTGTCATGTTTAAGGTTTTCCAAGAAGCAAGAGGATTAAATAAAAATAAATCTACACTTGGAAACATTATAATTGAGAGAGGGAGATGACCTTAAAAGCCAGCAATGGAAAAAGAGGGATTACTTACAGGTAATGACAATAAATCTAAGGGTAGATTATTTATCAGCATAATAGAGGTCAGAAGAAACTAGGGGAAACCTTTAAGTAGGCAAGGGAAAATAAGTATCAATCTATAATTTTATACCCAGTCATGCAAGGCTGAGAGCAAAATAAAGATATTTTCACATATACAAAGTCTACCCACACACCTACACATGCACACACTTACACACACATAACCCACTGAGTCACACACATACACACTTGAAAACATACTTGTGCTCACACTTATACATTACACATATAGTTCTTATTCAAGACATATTTTAGCTGGTAGACAAGTGAATCTGGAAGAAGGGCAAAAAATATTAAAAAACTGATATAAAATGTGTTAATCAAATTAATTCACTATTGTCTAAGAAAAAAATGTTTAATATTTTTTAAAAAGCATAAAATTCCAAGCAAAAATAATGAGGTGGAGGAATGTTTAATGAATCATTAAAACTTGTGAGAGAGCTTATCATGATTGAGAGGATGTAAATATCACACAGCAATAAAGTTTATAGGTGTTTTTTTATATTTAAATAAGCATCCTTAAATTGTAAGTGTAAGTATTAAAAGAAAAAAAAATGGATATTCAATCTTGAGCCAGAAGAGATTAGCTAAGATGGACCATTACCACCCATCAGCAAGGTTTCTCAAGGTCAAAGTGGTGGTTGGATCATCTTAAACAAAACACTGGGCTTCCCAGGTGGCACTAGTGATAAAGAACCCACCTGCCAATGCAGGAGACGTAAGAGATGCAAGTTCAGCCCCTGGGTCAGGAAGATCCCCTGGAGGAGAGCATGGCAACCCACTCCAGTATTCTTGCCTGCAGAATCCCATGGACAGAGGAGCCTGGCAGGCTACAGTTTTTAGGGTCAAAAAAGTTGGACACGACTGAAGCAACTTAGCACACATGGGTTACCCAAAAGGTGATTTGAGTAAATGCTTTTGTCCAAATATAACCAAGCTTCAAGGCAGTGAATTTCCATCTTCACCAGTGAATATATCCCTGGAACTTGGCCCTGGTGTGCTGTGATTGATAGTGGATTATTTGCAAAGACTGTTACTGTAAGTGCTAGAGTAGAATCTTTTTACAGAGCTTTTTGAAGGAGATAGGGATTCCCCTCCAGCCCCAAACTTCACAGCTCCTTGGGATGAGCTCTTCGGTTTTCCTTTAAAGCCGTCTATCGGTGTCCATGACAGCCCTTAGAACACTAGATCAGATGGGACATCTGCCACTGCACTAAGAACAACTGTTCCCTCCTATTCACCTGAAAGTCCACTTTCTCAGTGGAGTCAGGTCAAAACGGGTCTTTCCACAACTTTCCTATCCCCAGACCCTCACATACACTTTCGCTTTTTCCCCTTACTGAAGTCAACCCCATGATTCCAGAGTGACTTTCTGTCCCTGCCTGTGCTGTGGAGGAGGGTCATTCTGAGTGCTGCAGAGAAGAGAAGAGCATAGGAGGCCCATAGCCAGGTTCAGGGAACATCTCCCTATTGGCACTGCTGGGCGCCACTGGTCCCAGGCACTCTCAGGAGACTTAGAACATGGTGACAAAGGCATGGGCTCCCTAAGGCACAGGGCCCTGTTTTCCCAGGTCTAAGGCATGCAGTGAAGACCCTGCTACAAGAATCATATTTAGGAATGAATTTGATCCAAGTTCTGGATTCCAGTTGGATTGAGGCCTCAGGTTGCCAGGGCAATAGTAGATCTGTTCTTCCCTGAGCCTCAGAAGATTAGAGATGATAAACAAAGCTGAGGGTTGGTTATCAAAAAAGAAAGAAGACATTTCTCCATCAAATTCATTGTTCTTATTTTGCATCATCAAAGATGCTGAGCATTTCAGTATTCAAGTCCAAGACTCTACTCCACATAAAATAAGTATTACCACCTCAATTGCTGCTATTTGGCTAATTTGCCTTCAAGAATTTACAGGAAGATTTAATTAAGAAGGCTTGACAAGGCAATGTATTTCTGAGAAGTTGTAGCATTCTACAAATGCTGACATGAGGTCAAATGCCAATGGTTTTATCCTCAAATGAACTGTAATAACTTCCCTGAAATGTACTCTTTGGAATTTGCAATTGTTATAAAATGGAATTTATAATTAAAGGAAGAAACTAACACAGTGTACTAGACTAGAATGGAAGTCTGGAAACCCCAACTTATTTTTAAGTATAAATAAACACAAAGAAGGGAATAAAAAAGAACTAACATTATCCTAAAGTCTGCCGAGAACTTTTATAGATCAGATAGTGTATTAGACAATTATACTTTCAGGATTTAAGTTAGAACTCACAATGGCATAATGAATATTCATTAAGCAGGTAGGAGATTTCAGTATTAAAGGTATAGCAGCACTGTTCACCAGTGAATGGATTTATTAAAAGGGGATATAGGGATAAGTAACAGCTGCCCAGGTGGCTCAGTGGTAAAGAATCCGCCTGCAATGCAGGTGACTTGGGTTCGATCCCTGGGTCAGGAAGATCCCTTGGAGAAGGAAATGGCAACCCATTTCAGTATTCTTGCCTGGGAAATCCCATGGGCAGAGGAATCTAGTGGCCTACAGTCCACTGGGTCACAAAGAGTCAGACACAACTTAGTGGCTAAACAACACAACAACAACAGCAACAAGTTCTTTCAACAGCCTATGGCCAGACATTGGAAGACATATCCAGCAATTTATTTATAATCACACCCCAGAGACAACTACAGCAAGTCCTGTATATACAAACCTTCAGGTTGGGAAATTTCAAAACTGGGAACATGCATTCACATATCCAGTCATGTACGTTAGTTCATGTGTTTGGCATACATTGCATATGCATGCACCCTCTTCAAGTGGTTGCGGTTTTGTGTACTTTACTGTATAGTGCTGTATAGAGTACGGTAGTACAATATCTTTATTTTAAGCCCAGGATGTCTGGAAGCAAGCTTAAAAGCAGTGGTACAGAACTGATTGTGTTAATTGGGAGCGTAGGCTAACTTTGTTGGACTTACAAACAAATCGGACTTACAAACACCCTCTCAGAACAGAACTCATTCATACGTAGGGGACTTGCTGTATAACTCTTCCAGATACCCTGTCAGATTGTCCACTTTTGCAGTAGCTTCTATTTGCTCTTCTACTATGATGATTCAAATACACACTGCCCATTTCTATGCCTCCTTTATTATAATCTAAATAACATTTTTATCTGGGTTTTAAATTGAAAATCGAGGGAAAAAAATTAGAGAAATTATAATGTATTTAAAAAGAAATGGCATCAAAATCAGAAAATTCCATGTGATTCTGCTTCTAGGCATTATTTCCGATAAATCAAGCTTCAGTTTGGGCTTCCCCGGAGGTGCAGTGGTAAAGAATCCATCTGCTAATGCAGGAGATGCAAGAGACATGGGTTCAATCCCTGGGTCAGGAAGATCCCCTGAAGTAGGAAATGGCAACCCACTCTAGTATTCCTGCCTGGAATATTCCAAGGACACAGGAGCCTGGTGGGCTACAGTCCATGGGGTTGCAAAGAGTCAGACATGACTGAGCCACTGAGCACGCACACACGCTTCATTTTACAAAACTAAAAAATGAGTATATTACTATTTACCATGAAGAGCTGTTATATATGTTAGGCACAACTTTGTTTAATTTTTGCAGTGTACTTGGTATAAGGCAAGATCACAGTGTACGCTATCACTTATTTTGGGGGGATCTCGTATTCTTGACCAAACATCATCTAATACAAGGGCTGAAAGTACATACTTCTATTACTTGCCAACTTTTGGGCCTGTGTCGGCCCATCAATGGTAACCAGAACAGTACAGTCCTGAGATACACTGCAATAACAATGACTATCTAGCTGCACTACTCAACAAAGTTCCAGAAGGTTTCAGATGTTATCCTAAAGTGAGTTGGCACGAGCTTATAGTCTTGCCAGTTCACTGCAGCATCTTCAAAAGGACAACTGGTGGCAGGCTTGGCAGGCTACAGTCATTCCTTTGTAAAGAGTCTCGAAAGTATATATGGCCCATAGTTAGCATAATATAATTCACAATTAAATGTTTTACTGTAAATCTTCCAACACTGTCCTTTCTCTTTTGAAAAGAATTCATTAGTGGACTAAGTCCCATGAATGAAGAATACCCCTTGCCAAGTTTGACGCCCACTCCAAACTGGCAAATCTGAGCTTTGAAGGCTAACTACATGTGGGATTTTGTTATCATACCCGTGACCAAATCTAACTTCCTATTTTGAAGGGGAAATTAATATTAACCCTCATTTGAAAGTCCCCAAAGGTTTTTCAAACACCACAAGTCATCCTCAAATCAAAAGTTGGAAGAACAAGTATAAATAAACCAAAACATGTGGGATTAATTTCCTTTAAAGTGTGCATTAATTTTTTTAAGTTCAGGCAAAAGTCATTTGGAAAATTCTAACAGTAGTTGTACCAAGCCAAAGACTGTGTCCTCATGGGACTGTGGTGAGAGGGTCTTGATTTCTAGTATGCACAAACGTACACAATATTGTAATTGTACTTATTGCCTTTAAAAGATGCATTAAGGAATGAAGGTAATTGGAAAGCCCTTAGAAATCTAGTGTATACAGTCATCAATACAAGAAAAAATATTTCCAAGTCGGTTAGGAAGGGGGATTCGCCTAGGGTGAAACCTAGGTTATCTGAATGGGACAGTGACTTCCAACTTCTCACTTCCTTTCCTCTGTAATCAGTAATAAGATAAGAGATATTTTCTAGAGCTGTAGCCTGCAATAGAGCCACCTGCAATAATGTACATGTTCCCCATTCTGTGATCTTCAATATAGTAGTCACATGTCAGTCAGTTCAGTCACTCAGTCATGTCCGACGCTTTGCGACCTCAAGGTAGCACGCCAGCCTTCCCTGTCCATCATCAACTTCCAGAGCTTACTCAAACTCATATCCATCAAGTCGGTGATATCATCCAACCATCTCATCCTCTGTCATCCCCTTCTCCTCCTACCTTCAATCTTTCCCAGCATCAGGGTCTTTTCAAATGAGTCAGTTCTTCCCATCAGGTGGCCAAAGTATTGGAGCTTCAGCTTCGGCATCAGTCCTTCCAATGAACAGGCAAGACTGATTTCCTTTAGGATGGACTGGTTGGATCTCCTTGCAGTCCAAGGGACCCTCAAGAGTCTTCTCCAACACCAAAGTTCAAAAGCATCAATTCTTCAGTGCTCAGCTTTCTTTATAGTCCAACTCTCACATCCATATGTCACTACTGGAAAAACCATAGCTTTGACTAGACAGACCTTTGTTGACAAAGTAATGTCTCTGCTTTTTAATATGCTGTCTAGGTTGGTCCTAGCTTTTCTTCCAAGGAGCAAGTGTCTTTTAATTTCATGGCTGCAATCACCATCTGCAGTGATTTTGGAGCCCAAGAAAATAAAGTCTGCCACTGTTTCCATTGTTTCCCCATCTATATGCCATGAAGGGATGGGACCAGATGCCATGGTCTTCGTTTTCTGAATGTTGAGTTCTAAGCCAACTTTTTCATTCTCCTTTTTCACTTTCATTAAGAGGCTCTTTAGTTCTTCACTTTCTGCCATCCAAGGGTGGTGTCATCTGCATATCTGAGGTTACTGATATTTCTCCCGGCAATCTTGATTCCAGCTTGTGCTTCTTCCAGCCCAGCATTTCTCATGAGGTACTCTGCATATAAGTTAAATAAGCAGGGTGACAATATACAGCCTTGACGTACTCCTTTTCCTATTTGGAACCAGTTTGTTGTTCCATGTCCAGTTCTAACTGTTGCTTCCTGACCTACATATAGGTTTCTGAATAGGCTGGTCAGGTGGTCTGGTGTTCCCATCTTTTTCAGAATTTTCCACAGTTTATTGTGATCCACACAGTCAAAGGCTTTGGCATAGTCAATAAAGCAGAAATAGATGTTTTTCTGGAACTCTCTTCCTTTTTCAATGATCCAGCAGATGTTGCTCATTAATGTAACTTTATTATGATGAGAATTTTCTTCTGTTTTGTTCATTTTGTTCATTGTATCCCTGGAACACAGAGATTTCCTAATAGAGTAGCCACTGGAATAAATTAATATAATGAATTAATGAAGTTTTCCAGATGAAGATATGATTAAACAGAGATTTGATAAACCATTAAAGTTTACTGCTGAGGAAAAAACATGTTCATGCATTTAAACTGTTTCACTTGTCCTCAAAAGTCTGTTTTTCCCATTTCAATTAACAGAAAGTGGCCCACAGCTATATTTCATTTTTAAGAGAATTTCTCTCCAACTGAATGTGCATGGATCTTGCTTGGCCACACTTGAAAAGTAGTGATGCATGGAATGTTATAGCTGGAAGAAGCCTTAGGGAACCTATTCCAGTGGTCCTAAACTATGTTCCCATAATGGGTAGGCCAAGCTTTCCCACCATAAAGATGAATAATATAGTATTTTTTTTCCAATTTGCAGAAGTATTAGTCACTTAGTTGTTTCCGAGTCTTTGCAACCCCATGGGCTGTAACCCATCAGGCTCTTCCATCTGTGGAATTCTCCAGGCAAGAATACTGGAGTAGGTAGTCATTCCCTTCTCCAGGATATCTTCCCAAGCCAAGGATGGAACCTGGGTCTCCTTCATTGCATGCAGATTCTTTACCATCTGAACCACCAAAGAAGGCCTTAGGGAACCTAAGCTATGTCCTAAACTATGTTCCCATAATGGGTAGGCCAAGCTTTCCCACCATAAAATTGAATAATGAAGTATTTTTTTCCAACTTGCAGAAATAAAAAATTAATAGAAATATTTTCTCAATTAATTTTTATCTCATAAATTTATTTTTAAGATACTGGCACTGCAGTCACTTATCAACTAACAAGTACTAAGAGACATTAAAAATCAATAATCTAGAAGCAGATGAACACAGAAAAACTCAGATATACTTATTGCAACAACTTGATTCATCATGTACACATGGAAATGGCTTTGATTATATTTGGCCTCTATTTAATCATATTTTCTACAATTTTTCCTAGTTTGTCTGAAAATTAAAGGTCACATATACATGGTACTCAACTAAAAATGTATATCTGGAAAATGGAATTCCAACTGCAAGTTTTAATGTCAAACAAGTTTGAAAACTTCTGACCTGATCAGCCCCTTAATTCCACAGATTCAGTAACTTACATCCAAGATAAATGACTTGTCCAAAGTCACATAAAAGGACTCCCTTAATTGTGTCTGACTCTTTGCGACCCCATGAACTATACAGTCCATGGAATTCTCCAGGCCAGAATAGTGGAGTACTCTGGGTATACTGGGTAGCCTTTTCCTTCTCCAGGGGATCATCCCAACTCAGGGATCAAACCCAGGTCTCCCACAGTAGGTAGATTTTTTACCAACTGAGCCACAAAGGAAGCCCAAAGTCACATAGTTACTAGCAAAAATAGATACGTGAAAATCTTTTCTATTTTCCTCCTTTTCCCTTATTTCCCTTATTTCAATTCTGAAAGATTCAGTCCATTCTAAAAGTTCTCAACATTTATTTCATTATGTGGGAAACATTTACTCAAAAATCTGTCTGTTGAGTAGGGTGGAACTTCCCTTGCATTCAACTCCCTTTCCAAACAATCCCATTTTTCTAATCATTATATAATAAAAAATTTCTTTAAAAGATAGAAAGCTATAAAACTACTCAAAAAGTATTTTTTGTTTAGTCACTAAGTTGTACCTGACTTTTTTGACCCCATAGACTGTAGCCCCCTAGGCTCCTTTGTCCATGGGATTTTCCAAGTAAGAGTACAGGAGAGGGTCAACATTTCCTTCTCCAGGGGATCTTCTGACCCAGGGATTGAACCTTCATCTTCACTGCAGGCAGAGTCTTCACTGCTGAGCCACCAGGTATTCCTGATGGTTCAAATAGGTATTCCTTGAAGCCCCCAAAAAGCCGCCAAATAGGTATTCCTTGAAGCCCCCAAAAAGCCGCCAAATAAGTATTCCTTGAAGAATTTCCACTGAAGAATTGAAAGAGAGGGGGGAAAATGCCAATGTATAAGAATGAGATTGTTTCTAATTTTTAAACTTCCTAAATTTCTGCCCTCATTTGAAGCTCTAGAAGGTATCACTTCATTAAGCCAATATTTTTGAGTGACAATTATCAGGATCTAAGAATTGATGCTTTTGAACTGTGGTGTTGGAGAAGGCTCTTGAGAGTCTCTTGGACTACAAGATCCAACCAGTCCATTCTGAAGGAGATCAGCCCTGGGATTTCTTTGGAGGGAATGATGCTGAAGCTGAAACTCCAGTACTTTGGCCACCTCATGTGAAGAGCTGACTCATTGGAAAAGACTCTGATGCTGGGAGGGATTGGGGGCAGGAGGAGAAGGGGACGACAGAGGATGAGATGGCTGGATGGCATCACTGACTCGATGGACGTGAGTCTGGGTGAACTCCGGGAGTTGGTGATGGACAGGGAGGCCTGGCGTGCTGCGATTCATGGGGTCGCAAAGAGTCGGACACAACTGAGTGACTGAACTGAACTGAAGTAGTTACTAATCACTTTATACAAGGCCTAGAGCTCCCTGTTCACCCCAATTCCCTCCTTTTTCACCAAGTGTCAGTTCTGTATTATTCAATTTGATCTGCATTTTTATTATTTCTCTGTCCTCATGTCACCATCAAAATTGAGGGGAAAAAATAAACTGAGATGGTAATGAAACCAAGAAAAAAATAACACTCATGTTTATTTTGTGGAAATGAAGAACACTCCTATCTGTTTCAATATGCATATGATGTGTCTCTCTATGAAAACAACTTAAGATGGATTTTTTTCATACTCTGTGGCATGGCCTTATTTGAGTTTGTGATTTCTGTCTTACAGTCATGGTTACTAACTCACTTGACAGATAGTAATTAAAAGCCATTAGCTTCCTGTTTGCTTTTTCTTCTGAAGAATATTTATTATTGTGACTGCTACCCCATAGTAGACATGTGTGTCATGCCTAATGTCTCAAAAACTTCCTTGTTCACCATCTACTCACCTCACAAACACACAAACACCCATAAACTACATGCTCTGTGAAATAGCTCCAAGCTGTCCACTGCAGAAGAGTAATCATTCTTCGTGACATTCCTGGGTACTTAACCCAAGGCACTGCAGCTTAGAGTAGCCTGTGAGCCATAAAGTGGCCTGGTTTTCACTAAAGCAACCAGACTTTAGTCTGGTTGGAATTTTTGGTTTTATAAGATTTTCATTTATAAAATTTTAATTTTTAGTTTTATGAGATTGGCTGGATAATAAGAACAAAAGAGACAGTCCAGAGAGAAGCCGAGAAGCAGGATGAGACTGTGTCAGCTGTAAAAAAAAAAAGGGATTAGTAATCCTTAATGCTGCCTCTGTGGCCAAGTGATTGTTCCCTTTCAGAAGATATTCGATTACATTGCTATAATTTTAAAAAAAGGCTTTTTTTACTTATTTTCCATTTTAGGAATATATAAGGGAACTGTCTTATGCTTAGAAGCTCCTTGGGTCAATGGCCCCTAATTCCATGTTTTTCTATTGTAGGTTTTTGTTGTTGTTTAGTGCTAAGTCATGTCCAACTCTTTGCAACCACATGGACTATAGCCTGTCAGAGCCCTCTGTCCATGGGATTTCCCAGGGAAGAATGTGCCCAGAAATCCCCAAGTGTGCCCTGCATGAATCTTTTATTGATAACATTGGTAAAATATAACCCAATAAATAGGCAAAGATGCCAAACTAATCCAAACATAGTTTAACCAAGAGGAGCCTGGTGGGCTGCAGTCCATGGGGTCACTAAGAGTCGGACACGACTGGGCGACTTCACTTTCACTTTTCACTTTCATGCATTGGAGACGGAAATGGCAACCCACTCCAGTGTTCTTGCCTGGAGAATCCCAGGGACGGGGGAGCCTGGTGGGCTGCCGCCTGTGGGGTCGCACAGAGTCGGACACGACTGAAGCAACTTAGCAGCAGCAGCAGCATATATATTTTTTAAATTGACCAACTTCTACTAACTGATCAATTTTGGTCAAGTAACAAGAATGAAGTGTTGGCATTTAAGAAAAGCCCAAAGAACATTTTTCAGGGTCATCCTAATTCTTAATCTGGGTTAAAAACATCAGTGGTGACTTCCAGATATATTTTGGTAGTTTCTGTTAGATGTTAGACCAGTTTGGTCACAGAGCTGAAGATTTCATTAGTTTTAAGATTTATATACACATCTCCAGAATTCTAGTGTTCATGGGTTAACTTGCTGAGAAAATTTGACTTACAATTTCATTGGTTTATTTGTATATTGAGGAATGCAGGTATATCAGATTTGTGATTATCTAGAAAAATCTTGAGGCTTATCTTCCAAGGATTTCTGCCAAATATTAAAGTCTGTTTCATATTTCTTGTAACTTGAGAATTTCCTCTGAAGTTGGGCCTTCATTTATACCAACATGTTTGTAAATATGGGCAATCTGACTCTTACAAGCTCAGGGCAGATCAGAAAAAGGAAATGAATCTCCAGTTACTCAATTCACAAGTCTGGTTTGAATCAGAATATTTCACTTCTTTAAAGAAAGAAGAGCTGTCCAAATCTAGTTTGGCTTTTCCTTAAGTCATATTCAGTCTGTGGTATTATCTCCTAACATCAGTAAGGAAACACCATACCATGATCCCTCTGACAAAGTTGATTCTTGTAGATCTCCTTAACTCCAAACATTCCTTGATAGCGACATGCAGTTTTCATTCTCTCCAACATGCTTTCACCTTCCATTCATCTGACAGCACAAAAATTAGCAAATTTACCATATTTTGCTGGCAATTTCTGCATACATTAGAAAGGTCTGGTCATGAATATAAAAACAGTTTAAAGTGTTGATAACTTTGTCATCTCACGAAATGAACCCAACTTGGAATACTTGCCTGATGAATTTGGATAGTGGGCAGGCACTCTTCACATTCCTTTGGAACATAAATAAACTGTTGAAAGCTTTTCTGGTCCTTTTCATCACAGTGCTCCATCCAAAGGAAGTACAAATAATTTTCCAAAGTTTGATCAAACCTCTCACCCATTTTTTTCTGGCAAAAATTTATTTCATTATCATGTTCTTAAAATATTATGAAAAATTTCAAGGCAGTCTGCACTGGGAGTCGGGTGGTCACAGCTGATCTGCCCAGGACTATTTCTTTCCAGCCTATTATCTCTCCTCAGCTCCTGTGGAATAGCTTCTTGCAGGCTGCCATTCTTATGTACCACAATATAATGTCACCCACCTATCTCACCCAAAATAGAAGCAACAGACAAAAGTGATACCTGATATGCAAATAATTTCCTATAATCTGCACAAAGCCAGTTCCTAAAATTCTAGACAACATAAAATAAACAAATATTTATTAGTACTTGTCCCACAATCTCTATTTGACTTATGACTGAAGTGAGAGTTGGCAGAAATATTATTTTAAAATCAGCTCAGCTGGTTTGTTGCTTTTTGTATTTTCTCTGGATTGTCGATAGGACATGGGTCCTATCCAAAACTATATTATAATGTGGAAATTTATTTCCTATGTTGGAGCCTAACAATCTCTCTTTTTTCTGTCTCTAGCTTAAGTCATAATATTTAATTCTCATTTTGTGAGTTTCTTTACTATTTTATCTCATGGTCCTCACTGTTCTTGGGTTCTAACAACCAGGCTCAAGTCAAGGTGGTATAGTTTTTAATTCCTAGAACTCATGGTCATTTCTAGAGACTCTATTGAGATGACAGTGCTGGAAATGGATCCTAAGGATGGTTAAGATTCTAATGGCCTAAGATGGAGTGAATGTTGGTTGAATTTTCTGTTTTTTCAAGGTCTCCCAAGTCTGAAGTGTTCCTGGGTTGCCAGGAAATGACCTTATCACCTGTAAGGTGTACTTTGTAAACTATAGAACAGACATCTGACCAGTTTCCTGGTAGGGATTTGTAGGCATTAATTCTACATATGAAGTGTAATCTTTATTCATTAATGATCGGCTTATTATACCTGATTAAATGAGACTATGCAGTCATTTCAGTTCAGTTCAGTCCCTCAGTCGTGTCCAATTCTTTGCGACCCCATGAATCACAGCACGCCAGACCTCCCTGTCCATCACCAACTCCCAGAGTTCACCCATACTCATGTGCATTGAGTCGGTGATGCCATCCAGCCATCTCATTCTCTGTCGTCCCCTTCTCCTCCTACCCCCAGTCCCTCCCAGCATCAGGGTCTTTTCCAATGAGTCAGCTCTTCGCATGAGGTGGCCAAAGTACTGGAGTTTCAGCTTCAGTATCAGTCCTTCCAGTGAACACCCAGGACTGGTCTCCTTTATGATGGACTGGTTGGATCTCCTTGCAGTCCAAGGGACTCTCAAGAGTCTTCTCCAACACCACAGTTCAAAAGCATCAATTCTTCAGTGCTCAGCTTTCTTCACAGTCCAACTCTCACATCCATACATGACCACTGGAAAAACCATAGCCTTGACTAGACGGACCTTTGTTGGCAAAGTAATGTCTCTTTTGAATATGCTATCTAGGTTGGTCATGACTTTCCTTCCAAGGAGTAAGCATCTTTTAATCTCATGGCTGCAATTACCATCTGCAGTGATTTTGGAGCCCCCCAAAATAAAGTCTGAAACTGTTTCCACTGTTTCCCCATCTATTTCCCATGAAGTGATGGGACCAGATGCCATGATCTTCGTTTTCTGAATGTTGAGCATCAAGCCAACGTTTTCACTCTCCTCTTTCACTTTCATCAAGAGGCTTTTGAGTTCCTCTTCACTTTCTGCCATAAGGGTGGTGTCATCTGCATATCTGAGGTTATTGATATTTCTCCCGGCAATCTTGATTCCAGCTTGTGCTTCTTCAAGCCCAGCATTTCTCATGATGTACTCTGCATATAAGTTAAATAAACAGGGTGACAGTATACAGCCTTGATGTACTCCTTTTCCTATTTGGAACCAGTTTGTTGTTCCATGTCCAGTTCTAACTGTTGCTTCCTGACCTGCATACAGATTTCTCAAGAGGCAGATCAGGTGGTCTGGTATTCCCATCTCTTGAAGAATTTTCCACAGTTTATTGTAATCCACACAGTCAAAGGCTTTGGCATACAAGCTAATACAAAAATAGCAATACAAACAATTTGGTTGTATAATATTTATTCAATTATATCCTGAAAGAAAGGAGAATTATTATACCTATACATTGTTACTAACGTAACAAACTTCCCTGGTGGCTCAGATGGTAAAGAATTTGCCTGCAATGTGGGAGACCCAAGTGTGATTCCTGAGTCAGGAAGATTCCCTAGAGAAGGAAATGGCAACTCGCTTCAATATTCTTACCTGGGAAATACAATGGAAAGAAGAGCCTGGTGGGCTACACTCCATAGGTCAAAATGGACATGACTAAGTGACTAACACTTTCACACATTGTTACTAACATGGCAGAAAAAGAGAGAAAAGAGTAGAAGTCTTTATTTCTGACTCTGAAGGTCAGAGAGAAGAAGAAAGCATTGAAAGAATGTTCTACTAAGTTAATGATTAAAGAAAGATTAAGTATAAAGAAAAAGGGTGTTAAACTCTGGTCTTATCTTTCCTCAACGTTTACAGATCGGCTTCTCAGGTCTCAGCTTTTATGTGTCAGCTTAGAGTTATAAGCTTCTGAGAAACTTTCACCCACCTGGACTGGATAAACGTCCACCACATGTGCTTTTATTGCAGTTTACCTCTGATTAGGTCTATTAAAATATTGTTTTTAACAACAAAAATTGGCAGTTATTTAAGTGACCAACAGAAGCCGACATAGTAAATCTATAATGTGTAATAAAATATAATAAAAATGATGATGTCAATGTATAATCAATGGCATAAAATATATTCATAATAAATATATTCACCATATATTTACATGGTGAAATTACATAATACAAAAATTGATTATAAAAACATAGCATGCATAGAGTAATCACATTTAATAAATATCCTTGTATTCATATATGTATCAAAATAAATTCTAAAAGCCCTAAATGTTACTAATGAGTTATCACTTGATAGCAAGACTATGTATTTTTTACTTATTATCTAATTTGTATTTGTATAGACTTCTTTTTCATGAGGGGAGCAATGAAGATCATTAAAGTACACATTAAAGTACAATTAGCAAAGAATTGGTAATTTAAAAAACAAAACATTACTTACTCAACAAAAGCACACAAACATGCTTTACTATCCATCACTCTAGATGTAGCACAGAGTTCTAGAATGGAATATTACAAGATTTTTTTTTTCTGCTTAAGATAACAAAAAGTCTTTCCCTTTCCTTTCTTCTGGAGTAAGCTACCTTAAAGACAATTCTCATAAACCGACATTTTAAATTGAACCCAGGAGACCTGGTTTTTATTTCTGAATCGGGAAGATCCCATGCAGAAGGGAATGGCTACCCACTCCAGTATTCTTGCCTGGAGAATTCCATGAACAGAGGAACCTGCAGGGTTACAGTCCATGGATTGGCAAAGAATCAGACACGACTGAGCAACTAACACTTTCATAAACTGAACCCACAAGTTTCCAAAATATTAATAACTCTGAACTCCATTTCTAAAGGCCAGACTTATTTTTCTGAATACTTCACATTAGTGTTCTGGATTCTGTCTGGAGGTGCTAAATTCAACTTTACTTGCTTGATTTTTCTGTAACCTCAGTTTATGTATCTCAAACAAGAAATCAGAAACCAGTTGACTCATAGATTTTCTTGTGTATGTGTATGCTCACTACATCACAGACTGTAGCCTGCCAAGCTCTTGCACCATCTTATGCATTGGCAGGCAGATTCTTTACCACTGTGCCACTTGGGAAGCCCCATAGATTTTCTTACTTGAGTCTTATGCATTCCATTCAATGACCAAGTTTGTTTATGTGATTTTATTTTGTCTAATTATAAGGAGCCAGTTAGACACAACTCTGAGATGGAAAATATATCCTAATAAGCCTTGGGGCTCACACTGAGATTTATCCGAAAGATAAAGAAATCACAAGATGGAAGAGAAACTGGTATTTTTACAACTGTAAGCTAACATTCTTCCAAAATAATCAATTGTGAAAGGAAGGACTCAGAATGTATACAACTAGATTGTCACCCATTCCTGTGGTTTAAATATTTAATTTTTAGATGCACATACCTATTTTGATTTTTTTTTAAGTTACTTTCTATAATGTAGAATATAGTGCTAAATTCTGAATAAAATGATGCTACTACACCAACAAATAGCCCACGCTACTTGTCCAAACTGGGATTTCCAGGGGGCTCAATGGTAGAGAATCCACCTGTCAATGCAGGATATCCCTGGGTCAGGAAGATCCCTGGAGGAGGAAGTGGCAACCCATTCCAGCATTCTTGCCTAGGACATCCCAGTGACAGAGGCACCCAGTGGGTTACAGTCCCATGGGGTCAAAAAGAGTCAGATGCAACTGAGCATACACACACTTGGCCAAAATAACCTTTTGTTAATCATCTGCATCTTCATGCCCAGTGAGTGGAGACATGAGAAATAAGGGGAATTGCTGTTTAATTTCCTATTCTAGTTCTTCTTCTTTCTACAACTTCAAAGTATGCATGTCATGGTTCACTCTTACTTTACATTGATCTCGGCAACAGCTCACCTGCAATGCAGCTTACTCCTGGATTTCTTTTTCCAATGTCACTTTCATTCCATATTTACACACATTCATCAGTCTTCTTGGCCAAAGGTGAACACATTGAATTTAAAGTTTACTTTTGTTTCTTCATACAAATCTAGGTTTGCTGCTGCTGCTGCTAAGTCGCTTCAGTCGTGTCTGACTCTGTGCGACCCCATAGATGGCAGCCCACCAGGCCCCGCTGTCCCTGGGATTCTCCAGGCAAGAACACTGGAGTGGGTTGCCATTTCCTCCTCCAATGCATGAAAGTGAAAAGTGAAAGTGAAGTTGCTCAGTCGTGTCTGACTCCTAGCGACCCCATGGACTGCAGCCCACCAGGCTCCTCCATCCATGGGATTTTCCAGGCAAGAGTACTGGAGTGGGGTGCCATTGCATCACGTGAATTTCACATAGCTGTCTTCTTGTCATTCAAAAGACAGATCAAATGTCATTGCCTCAGACAGGTCTTTTCTGACTATCCAAATGAAGTAGTCATCAGTCATTCTAATTATCTGTGTAATATTTACTCCTATGTGACACACACTTGTTCATTTATTCACTTACTGTTTATTGTTTATCTCCTCCCAACAAATGATATGCTTCATGAGGGCAGGGGCCATGTCTACCCTATTTTCTACCTAAGAATGGCTTGGGGTTTCGTAGGTGTTCAATGAGTTCTAAAGATAAAATGAATAAGCAAATGAATGAATATGTGTACAAACCCTCTTACCTAAGAGCAACAGTCACTTAACTAAAGAAAAATAGTCCTCAACGAATATAGCACATAAAATTAAATAATCTTAAATTTGTATCCAATCTTGTCCCTCAGTTACTGACTCAGTCAAGGTCAATAAAAAAACAGATATAATTAATCACTCTTATTAACTCATGGTTCAAAAAACAAAACTCCATTGTAACACACGTATAATGTATAATACATGTAATACAGAAGATAAAATTCATTTTTATTTATCCAAAAATAAAATTCAATAAATTATTGATAACAATATAAAGTGACTTGAGGAAGCTATTATATTAAAATCTATCATTGCACTCCCACAAAGTCATCAACATTCTAAAGAAGTTCCTCTATTAAATGACAACTCATTCTAGCAAAAATTATGTTAGGAGGCAAGGATTAAGTGAGGCATCATGGATCTTAATTGTGAATTATAGAAAGTGATTAAATATGCACCTAAACTATGAATACAGACTTTTAAGAATAAAGCTATTCTTGGCATGTATGAAATATTAATCTTTATGATTGAATAGTTTCACAACAAAACCTTACATTGCTCTTCTTATTTGACATCAATACATTCTATCTAGTGAAGGTCATTTGATTTCCTGTAAATGGAGCTCTGTAGAGTAATCCAAATAATAAGCTGCGCATTCAGTGACTGCCAGTTAGTCAGTGTCACACTGCATTTCAACAAAAGCCATTACATCCTGTGTGACAGGAAAATGGGTGGAGGACCTTGTATATCCAACTTCCAGAAACCTTTGTTTACAAGGCTGATTTTTTTTCTGTTGGCTGTCCAAAACTTTTTCAGCAGGTCATGGCTTTTTTTCTAGGAAAGTTATCTTTATAAAACACATTGATGATTCTTTCCTTTTGTATATAACAAAATACCTAAAACATACCACACATACAGGCATGAAGACTCATTCAATTAAAAGTTATGAACTAGAGAAAAAACTGATACTAAGTAATACATATAGTGGCTTATAATATTTGGCATATAGTAGACATTACTTTGCCAACAAAGGTCCGTCTAGTCAAGGCTATGGTTTTTCCAGTGGTCATGTATGGATATGAGAGTTGAACCGTGAAGAAGGCTGAGTGCCAAAGAATTGATGCTTTTGAACTGGGGTGTTGGAGAAGACTCTTGAGAGTCCCTTGGACTGCAAGGAGATCCAACCAGTCCATTCTAAAGGAGATCAGTCCTGGGTGTTCTTTGGAAGGAATGATGCTAAAGCTGAAACTACAGTACTTTATCTACCTCATACGAAGAGTTGACTCACCGGAAAAGACCCTGATGCTGGGAGGGATTGGGGGCAGGAGGAGAAGGGGACGACAGAGGATGAGATGGCTGGATGGCATCACCGACTCGATGGACATGCGTTTAGGTGAACTCCGGGAGTTGGTGATGGACAGGGAGGCCTGGCGTGCTGCAATTCATGGGGTCTCAAAGAGTCGGAAACGACTGAGCAACTGAACTGAACTGAACTGAAGGCACTTCGTGGAGTATTATTAAACCACTGAATCAAGAAATAAAAACACAGACTTCCCATATACTCTCTGCTGTTTAAATTCTAAAGACTTCTTGTACGTTCTTGAATAACAAGTATCTTTTTAACAGAAGTGCTTACTGATAGCCATATTTAAAGAATAGATATATGTGTGGGTATGTATGTGTGTGAGTATAAATATATGAGTAAATTATATATATATATATATATATATATATATATATATATATATATATAAAACAAAGAAGCCCTTCTACCCCCAGCTGTTCTCTGACCCTCTGACCTATTCTGTGTTCCTCCCCTAGTAGTTCAGCTCCTTATCAACTTCATCCAAATGAAATGACAACACTAATTTGTCTTCTCAATGCCCTCTAGATTTTTCAAAATTGAAACAAAAGCTCCAGATTCCTACTCTTGCATGGGAACATTTCATAACCCACCTTGTTCGATTACTTAGAAAACATACTTATTGTTCCTTACTTGTGCTCTCACAGCGAGCTGTGGGACATTTAGGCAGCACTGATCTCCATCGACCTCCTTGGTCTGTCTTCTCACCAACCAGACCTCCCCTTGCTGCTGCTGCTGCTGCATCGCTTCAGTCGTGTCCGACTCTGTGCGACCCCATAGACGGCAGCCCACCAGGCTCCCCCGTCCCTGGGATTCTCCAGGCAAGAATATTGGAGTGGGTTGCCGTTTCCTTCTCCAATGCATGAAAGTGAAAAGTGAAAGTGAAGTCACCCAGTCGTGTCCGACTCTTAGCAGCCCCATGGACTGTAGCCTACCAGGCTCCTCCATCCATGGGATTTTCCAGGCAAGAGTACTGGAGTGGGGTGCCACCCCTTACTGCAAATGTCCCCATTCCTACCCCTACTCCAGCACTTAAAAGAGGGCCTCATAGTATGTGATGATAAATGAACCAATAACAATTTGGATTTAAACAAGAGGGTTTCAGGTGATATTTTCTGATCCTCTCCTATACAAATCTTGACAGACAAGATAATTAGGGGTACACTGAGCCATCAAGTGTACCAAAATCTCAAGGGAAGATCATTAAACAGCAGAACAATCCACTATCCTTATTTTATTTGTAGGTTTCAATTTTTCTCTTTAAGCATTCTCTTACTGTATTTTTTCAACTTTAACACTATATTTTTTTGACATAAGAGGAAAACCATGGAGGGACACACTATAGTATTAATAATAGCAATCACAGTACCAGTCATAATCTTCTCTATATTTTGAAAGTATTTAAGTCCTAGAAAAACTGAATCTCACTGGACTAATAGTGTCACTCAGTCAGATGTAGCAGTTAATTCCCATCCATTGGCCATAATTTTCTCCCTGACCTCCTAGAGACATGAATTTAAGTAAACTTTAAACATGAGCAAATAAGATTAATTAATAATGTTCAATAATATTTAATTATCTTCATATTGGGCTTCCCTTGTAGCTCAGTTGGTAAGGAATCTGCCTGCAGTGCAGGAGACCCGGGTTCGATTACTGGGTCGGGAAGATCCCCTGGTCTGGAGCGCGGAACCCGCCATGCTTACTAATTATGCCTGGGCTTCTAAGATCCGACCGGGGAGGCCACAGTGTCTCCTCTCCTTCGGGAGAACGGAAGGACGCCTGCGGCCTACGTAAGTGGTGCAAACTTCTTGTCTTGAAGTTTTATTGTTCTCCCGCGTAAACCAAGCTACTCAGCCTCTTTTCTCCACTGAATTTTCCTACTGAGCTATCCTCATTCTATTACTCTTTATATCTTGCCCCGGCTGATCCAGGGTATTCGAAGGGGAGACGGCTTCGGCGACTGTTTAAATATTCATCAAAGATATAAAGAGTAATAGAATGAAGATAGCTCAGTAGGAAAATTCAGTGGAGAAAAGAGGCTGAGTAGCTTGGTTTACGCGGGAGACCAATAAAACTTCAAGACAAGAAGTTTGCACCACTTATGTAGGCCGCAGGCGTCCTTCCGTTCTCCCGAAGGAGAGGAGACACTGAGGCCTCCCCGGCCGGATCTTAGAAGCCCAGGCATAATTAGTAAGCAGGGTGGGTTCCGCGCTCCAGATGGAGACTCAGCCAGAGTGAGAGAGAGAGCGACATGGGGAGACCAGTCTTTCGAGGAACTGATCCCAATTCTTTATTTTCCAGAGTCTGTTTTTATACATTGAGATGTTATACAAAAGTCACGTGGGGACAGCAGTCCTGACTTTTATTAAAGTCAGGTGTTTCATACAAATGTATACAGAGGTCTTAGGGGTGTTACATCATCTTCTGGCCAGGGGGGCCTGCTGACAGTTTATGACCCTCTCCTTGTGACAGTGGTCAGTCAACCAGAACACTTTTTTCTCCAAGGGTGATTATTCTTAAAACAGATGCCACCCAAATAAAGTTACATTCCTATAGGGTGAGGGTGTAGTGGGTTTTAGTTAAGGAAAGAATTTACTTAGCCTAAGGTCTAGTGTGATTTATATCAAAGGTTAATACTTATTTCTTCTATATATTCATTAATGTGTGTAAGGGCAGGGGATGTGGAGTCTTAGCAACAAACATTGGCTCAACAAATGAAAAACCCTTCACCAATACAATTTCTAATCAGCCCACTATACTTATACTAATGGTTTTCTAAGTTTTCTAAGGAACCTGTTTTTAGAAGGTTTAAAGCATCTCGTGCCTCTCACGGTTGGGAGGCTGTGAGCAATCACGTGGCCAGACAAGCCTGTCAGGCAGGCTAGAGAACCTTCAGAGGAGTTTGTAGGTTGAAACACTCCTATCATGCCCAGAAATTATTATTAACTGGAGCTCTAAGTTAACTCCATCTCCGAAAGAGGTGGTGGGGCACAGCCCCCCATAAAGTCAGAGGTGTAGGGGAGAGCACAAAGTAGTAAAGTAGGCAGGATTTCCAGGGGGACTCCTGAGGCTTGATCCTGCCTTTGCGTATGTCGAGCCTCCTTCCTCATGACCTTTGTCATGGGCGGAGTGCCTCACGCCAGCCCCCAACACCCTGAAGAAGGAAATGGCAACCCACTCCAGTGTTCTTGCCTGGAGAATCCCATGGATAGAGGAACCTGGCAGGCTACCGTCCATGGTGTTGCAAAGAGTCAGACATGACTGAGTAACTAAACCACCACCAGCACCATCTTCATATTAGTCCATGTTTACATGATACCAAACAGATGCATTTTAAGGGCCATTCCAGTGGTTTTTGGCAAGAGTTTTCTTTCCTAAAATGAGAACCAGTTGTTGTCGTTGTTGTTGTTTAGTCACTAAGTCGTGTCCAACTCTTGTGACCGCATGGACTGCAACCAGCCAGGCTCCTCAGGCAGATTCTTTATCACTGAGCTACCAGGGAAGCCCAAAAATGAGAACCAGAGCTATATGCAGAGGTAACACAGGACACTTATTTCAAACATACTTTTTCACCATACAGGAGATTATATATGCTCTGAACCTCTAGTGTTAATTAAGGTTGAACAAGAAATTTGGTTTCAAAAGATTTACACTTTCTATAAAACATAACATTTCAGAGTTTTAGACAAGGGCCCTCCTGGGCTGGTGAACTTCTATCTGACTGGAATATGCACGCCAGCACTTTGAGCACAGCCAGAGTCCCTGGGGACTGCTATCAGCCTCAAGGTTTGAGCCAATATGATCATCAAAGTCCTGATCTAATTAAGGTCAGCTGACAGAGATGTAGCCAGCCAGAGCACATCAATATCCAGCTCCATACAAGAACCCTCAGGAACTCTCCTCCAAGATTATGACCCAAGTTTGATTCATCCTCGTAAATTAACTCAGGACATGGAGAGCCTAAAATCAGAAAGACTTGTTAGAAAACTCTCATCACATCAATTACCATCACCAATGATATGGAGTCTAGGGGTTGAGAGCAGGGACAGAGGGAGGTCTTGTTTGCTTAAGTCGGGTGGTCCCACTGAGAGAGCAGCATCTTGCCTTTGGGGAAGCAATGTTCAGTTATGTGAGTACTCTCAAAGCACTTCGAGTTCAACTCACCCGGCAGTTTGGGCAGTCAGACTAAGAAAATGAAACACTGGAGATGAAGACTGGTTATTTACCATTTGCTCCCATCATTTCCCAGATACATTCTCTGCTGTTTCCTTCTCTGCTCTGTTTTCCAGGGACACTGACCCCTATAGATGGCATCTCCAAGGTCCCCTTGCCCTCTGAGGATTAGACAATAGGAGCCTTTGGCAGGATACTGGAGGGGAGAAAAATGGAGAAGGAAGATGCTTCTTTGTGCCCATCCTGGCTCCTTCTCACCCTGTTTTATCTCCATCTCCACCCCACTCCAGGCTGCCTCCTTCTATTGGACACCAACCCCTTTCCAAGACCCCAATTCTCACTGGTAATGCCATCTCCTTCATTTATACCTAGGAGTGGGAATAATTTGTAATCAGACATGCTTTGCTGGTTTTCCTCAGCCCTAACTACATATTTCTGCAAACATTATTGAATTCTGCCTATTTATTGAATTCTATTTGAACTCCTAGCCGGTTGTAGCTTCCGTTATCTGATATATATACACATATGTTTATTTCTGTGACCAGAAAGACCTCATTCCCAGTGAAGGATCTTTGATTTCTACAGAAAAGAACCACAAATTGCAGAAAACTTTCCTTTAAGGAAATGAGAAAGGGAAGGAAGGGATAGAAAAGGAAAGAAAGGAAATTTATTCTTTGTCTTAGTAACTTTTTTTTTTACTTCTTAATGTTCGATAAGTAATAAATAGATTTGGTAAGTAACAAATAAGGCAGACATGCTTTCGCATCAAAGGAATTCTAATTATCAAATTCTTCCTTTAGATTTTTTAAGATAAAAAAACTATCTTAATTTAGCAAATTAATATCAAAGGACAAACTTCAATAGATTTTCTTCCAAATCAAAAGTTAGGAACCTGCCCAAATATAAGGTTATTTAAAAGCTGTGCACCTGTTTAGGTGAAACATGTGTTAAGGTACTTCAACCACCTGGATTACCCAAAAGATGGAGTAATATATTTTGCACACATGCAGGCATCAGTTTTTAACAATATCATAAAATTAAAAAACAACCCAGACAAGTACTTAGGAAATGTTAATATTAAAAAAAAAAATCACCAAGGTCTTTGTTGAAACTCTTCTTTATTGCTATTGGAAACCATACAATGTCAAGATTTATTTCCTAACTGAGTATATTCTAAGATTTGCTTTATTTTATAAAAGCTTTTGAAAAAAAATAATCACTTCCCACATTACCAGTGAGAGCTGAAAAACATCATCACTGCTGCTATTGTCATTTCTTGAGGCTTTCAAATGCCACTTTTCATTCCAAAAGCTTATAATCTGATGTGCACAATGAACAGGAAACAGATGTGTCCTAGAGATTTACTCTAAATTTTGTGTGTATTTACTACAGACAAAAATTAAAATACCAATTTAACATAAAATAAATTTTATAAAAAATTCTCTTTAAAATGTTCCCAAATTGTGAGTACACAGAATTAAAAAAAAAAAAAAAAACACATCAGAGTTAGTGGTGTTAGTTCAGTCTTCGCATGTCCACTTATTTCATGGCTCCAAATTTCTGAAAACTAAATTAGATACCCAGCCAGTCTTCCTAATGGGGACATTGTGAAACTTAAGTATAAGGCTAAAAGGGAAAAAAATATAACAATAAATGGAACAATTCTCACTAATTATAAAACCGTACAAATAATAATAATTAAGATTTCCTTCTGTGAATGTTTATGAAGTGTCATAACTCCTCTTAAATTTCAAAGGAAACTAAATCTTTGCAAACAGTGATGAAAGACAGTATCACTTAGAAGTCTGTGAAGCTGAAATGTAAAGGCAATAAAGAAGCAAAAGCACAAAACATAGTGAAGAGCCGCATATATGTTTAAGTAAGTGAGCATTCTTAACCTTAGCTTGGGTTTCCGCAGTATCATATTTTGGATGATGTACTGGGATGTGTGTTTGTGTCTGTGTGTGTGTTTACACACATGTGCATGGTTATATGTGTGTTTTATATGTTAGGACACAATCATTCTTACTTAATTTACTGATTATTAGTTTTTGACTGGAGAATAGTCAAGCATTCTTTTAAATGGTAAGAAAATCTTGAGATCTTCCCCTAGATACAGTCATTTCAAGTCTATTTCATTTTATCAACTTTGAATTCTATTTAATTGCTTTTAAATAAGGGTTGAAAATTTCTTAAAATAAGCAACTGGAGTCATTTATAGACCACTAGAAGTGAAAGCTGAGTGCCAAAGAATTGATGCTTTTGAACTGTGGTGTTGGAGAAGACTCTTGAGGGTCCCTTGGACTGCAAGGAGATCCAACCAGTCCATCCTAAAGGAAATCAGTCTTGCCTATTCATTGGAAGGACTGATGCCGAAGCTGAAGCTCCAATACTTTGTCCACCTCATGCAAAGAACTGACTCATTTGAAAGGACCCTGATACTGGGAAAGATTGAAGCCAGGATGAGAAGGGGATGACAGAGGATGAGATGGTTGGATAGCATCACCGACTTGATGGACATGAGTTTGAGCAAGGTCTGGGTGTTGGTGATGGACAGGGAAGCCTGGCATGCTGCAGCTCATGGGGTCGCAAAGAGTCGGACACAACTGAGCAACTGAACTGAGAAGTTGCTTATGTGTTGGAATTTTATTTCCAGTATTTCTTCCTATTTTCAAGTTTAGGACAACTTACTTCACTGAGTTAGTTATAACCACAGATTCAGTGGCAGGGCTGAGAGTAAATGGGCAGCATTTGCCTGTTAATGTCCACTTTGCCCATGGTTTCATTTGATATCTAGAGCATTTTTCACTGAATACACTTTATACATTTTGTTTTCTGATTCATGCAAGTACCTTAATATTCTGTGGTCAACAGAGATGTTCTGGATGAGTTTTATATTGCCTCTCACTTTGTTCTAATTATTACTATTGAATCAGTGACTCACCCAAATAAGAAACCAATCACTGTCATTTAAACAAACATCATTTATTTCGAAGAAGTCTGGTGGTTTGCTTTTTCTGTTTTGCAGTCATTGCTAGTATAGTACTTTACATGGTTCTCTAGAATTCTTACATGTATCAGGTTGAGTACTGAAAAAGAACATATTTTTCACTTGTTCTGCATCTATATGTATAGCGGCCACATCACTACGGAATATTTTGGACTACAATTTACAATCAAGTTTTCAGCTCTAAAATCTCTGCTGCTGCTAAGTTGCTTCAGTCGTGTCGGACTCTGTGCGACCCCATAGACGGCAGCCCACCAGACTCCCCCGTCCCTGGGATTCTGCAGAAGAACACTGGAGTGGGTTGCCATTTCCTTCTCCAGTGCGTGAAAGTGAAAAGTGAAAGTGAAGTCGCTCAGTCGTGTCCAACTCTTCTCGACCCCATGGACTGCAGCCTACCAGGCTCCTCCATCCATGGGATTTTCCAGGCAATAACACTGGAGTGGGGTACCATTGCCTTCTCCCTAAAATCTCTACACTTTACCAAAAATCGTAATGGGCAGCAACTGTGAATCACTGATTATCCCTAATATGTCAGTGTAGACATTTGGCCTAATTAGTTTTATCAAACCATGTTTCATTAATCCTACCACTATGAGTGTAGACTAGGCCTCTGGGTATCTACTCACCCACTGTGATAATTAGCAAGGTATTATTTTTTAACAGCTTTTTTGAGATAACGTAAAATGAACCCATCTTAAGTGTTTGATTCCAATGGTTCCTAATATATTCCGAGTTGTGCAACCATCCCTACTACCTAATTTTTTTATCATCTTAAAAAAAGAACTCCCTTAGTTATTAGCAGTCATTCCTGATGCCTTTCATCCTCCAGCTCCTGGAAATCACTTTATTTCTTTATGGATTTGTCTACTCTGGACAATTCATATAAATGGAATCACATAGTACATGGCCTTTCGTGTCTGGCTTCTTTCACTTAGCATGTTTTCAAGGTTCTTTCGTGTTGAAGCATACACTAGTATTTTATTCCTTTTATGACTTAGCAATGTCACAGTATATGGATATACCACATTTTATTTATCCGTTTATCAGCTGATAGACATTTGGGTTGTTACCACTGTTTGGTTATTCTGAATAATACTATTATGAACATTTGTGTATAAGTTTTTGTGGGGATATGTTTTCAATTATCTTGGATATTTCTTAACTGTACCATTGTGCAATCTATGAGTGCTAATTTTTCCACATTTTTGCCAGCCCCATTACTATCATAGCCATCCTAGTGGGTGTGAAGTACTCTTTCATTGTAGTTTTGATGTGAATTTGCCAATAACAAATGATATTTAGCATCTTTTCATGTACTAATTGGTTATGTTTATCTCTTCTTTATAGAAATTTGTATTTATAGCTTTTGTCCATTTTTAAATTGGGTTATTTGCTGTTGTTTTATTAATTTTTGAGTTGTAAGAGTTTCTTTTTTTTTTTTCAGAGGGATGGTACAGGGAGGGAGGTGGGAGGGGGGTTCAGGATGGGGAACATGTGTACACCCATGGCGGATTCATGTTGATGTATGGCAAAACCAATACAATATTGTAAAGTAATTAGCCTCCAATTAAAATAAATAAATCTAAATTTAAAAAAATAAATAAATAAAAACTGATAAAAAAAAAAAAGAGTTTCTTATGTATTCTGGGTGGTGGTGGTGGTGGTGGTTTTAGTTGCTAATTTATGTCCCACTCTTGCGACGCTACGGACTGTGGCCCGCCGGGCTCCTCTGTCCATGTCGTTTCCCAGGCAAGAATACTGGAGTGGGTTGCCATTTCTTCCTCCAGGGCATCTTCCCAACCCAGGGATCAAATTCACATCTCCTGCATTGCAGGCCGACTCTTCACCACTGATGCACCAGAGAAGCATGTGTTCCAGGTATTAGACCCTTATCAGATTTCTGATTTTCAAATATTTTTTCTTCTTACATTCTTGATGGTGTCATTTGAAATACTAAAGTTTTACATTTTAATGAAGTCCAATTTATTTGTTTTTTTCTTTTATTACTTGTACTATTGGTACAGTATCCAAGAAACCTTTGCCTAATTCAAGGTCATTAAGATTTGCTACTACATTTCTATGAAGTATTTTACAGTTTTATCTTTTACCTTTAGGTTTCTGACCCATTTTGAGTTAATTTTGTGTATGGTATAAAGAAACTTCCTTTATTCCCCTATTACTATCTCCTGTTTTGTTAAATAGCTATTTTTATGGTATACCATAGTAATTCCCCTGTTAATTCTTATATATATTTTTAGTTGTTTTCTTCATGTTATTCTGGGGATTAATTTCAACTGGCATCCTAACCTAAAACAATCTAGTTGGGGTTAATTTCAATAGTATACAAAACCTTTGCTCCAATATAGCTCCATTCCCCCCCTTTTTGTACTACTATTATTATACAAATTACGTCTTATTAATTATAAGCTCATCAACACGGTTTTTATAATTATTACTCTACAGAGTTACTTTTAAATATAATAAAAGATAAGAAACCAAACACATTTGTATTCTCTCTCACAGTTACAAAGATAATCACCTTTACAGGTGTTCTTTATTCCTTCCTGTGAATTTGAATTACTGTCTACTGTCTTCATGTAAAACGAAGGACTCCTTTAGTATTTCTCATCAGGCAGGTCTGCTAGCAATCACATATCTCAGTATTTCTATACTGGGGAATATCTAAATTTCTCTCTTTTCTGAGGATAGTTTTGCTGGACATGGCTAATAGTCTTTGAGAAATTTGAAAATGTCACCCTACTCGATTCTGGGCTTTATGATTTCTGAAGAGAAGTTAGTAATCTTATTAAGAATCCCTTGTATATTATGAGTGGGGCTTCACTGGTAGTACAGTGGTAAGGAATCCACCTGCCAGAGCTAGAGATGCGGGTTTGATCCCTGGGTCAGGAAGACCCCTAGAAAAGGAAATGGCAACCCACTCCAGTATTCTTATACGATGAGTACTTTTATCTTACTGCTTTCATTATTCTCTTTTTCTTTGGCATTGAACACTTTGACTAATGAATCCAGGTGTAGATCTCCTTAGATGTTTTTTCCCTTCTTTGACTCATTCAACTCTCTGAATGTAAATATTAATATTTTTCACCAAATACAGAAAGTTTTCAGGTATTATTTCTTCAAATATGCTTTCTGGCCTCTTCTTGCTCTTTTCTAAGACTTCTATCATGAGACGCTGGCACACTTGGCAGCGTCTCACAAGTTTCTGAGACACGATTTGTTTTTCTTTATTTTGTATTCGTGGTTGTTCTGTCCCTCCAACTGGATAATCTCTTTAACGTCACTCATTCTTTCTTCTGCCAGTTCAAACCTGCTATTAAGCACTTTCAGTGACTTTTATTTCAGCTATTATACTTATCACCTTCATAATTCTTAATTTTTAATAATATCTATCCTCTATTGATTACCTATATTGAATGAGAAATCATTCTCATACTTTCACTTAATTCTTTAAATATAGTTCATTTGATTCTTTCAGTACATTTTATAGCTGATTTGAAGTATTTTTTTTCTAGTAAGTCCAACATTTAAGATTCTTAAGGGATGGTTTCTATTGCTGGTTTTCTTATTTCCTGTATTTATGTGTCTTTTTTGGTTGAAATCAGACATTTAAAATATTATAATACAGTGATTCTGAAAACTGGGTGATTCTAGGGTATGTTGCTGTTGTCTACTGTTACTGTTGCTGCTGCTTCTGTGTGTGTTTGTTGAGTTACTTTCCCAGATTAACTCTGTAAAGTTTGTTTTTTATGGCTACTGAAGTCTTTGCTTGGTTAGCTTAAAGTCACTTGCTTTAAATTTAATGATTAAATGGAGATTTCTGTTTAATACCTTGAAACATCAAGTCTCCTACCTTTGCTGAAGGGCTCTCTCTGCATGTTAGGGTGAGTCTTCAGAGCTCTACCATGCAGTTCACGATTCTGCCTTAGCCTTAACTTCCTGACCACACAGATTCAAAGTCAGCCAGAGGTGGAGAGAGGAGTCTTCTCAGGTCTTTCCAGAGCATGTACATTCTCAGAAATATGTAGAACTTTTTCAAACTTCCCTGTGAACATCTTATTCTCTTGTTTTTCCTTTTGCATTTTCATCAGCCTCTTGTTAGCCTAACTGGTGTTGCTGCTTCAGACCTCTTTAGTGTAAAATGATGGCCAATGAAATTTTTTTTTTAAAAAATGCCCCTGGAATACAGTTACTTTCACAGATCTAGCGCTGAATCAGGCCAAATAAAGACAAATTTTGAAAATGGAACTTCTCAGGAATCTGCCATTCAGGTCAAATAGTAATGATTCTCTTAAGTTAGGAATTCTGGGGAGGTCCAAACCTATTTTGCTACATACAGTGACTCCTAGATTGCCAATTTTCAGTTACTCTAGCTGTGAGGCCATTTGCTTTCAGGGTACCACAGAGATGGGAGGAAGGGGATGGAAATAGGGGAAATTAACACACCACAGAGTCTGCTGTTTTTTAAAGGTTCTGTTGTTTTTCTTATTTTTTTTTTAATTTACAACTCTGTTTAACTGCAGAATGCTGAATAAGTTTATTTTCACAATTTTTACCAGTGTTCTCATGACCTTTATGGAGGAGCAGAATTTTGGAGATACTCTATAACTCCAGAAATACTTCTCCCCACTTGTTTGTTTTAATGTTGCACACATACACCTATTACTATAGTTCACATGAAATGAATTTTTCATTAAGACATTTTCATGGAATAAAAATATGACTTTTACTCAGAAGAATTAACTTTGGTCAATACAAAGTAGAAAATTCTGATTCACTTTCCCTAACTTCTAGTAAAATAAAATAATCTCAAAACTAAAGTATTATAGAAATGATAAAGAAAATCTAAATATTGTTATTTTAGGTAGATTGAATTTACATCAAAAGATTTTATTCTTCTGTATTCCTAGCAGAATGGTTATTGTAAAAATAAATTATAAGATCATAAGAGATTAACATTCTTTGTAGTTATTCTAGGCCTAGTTCTCCCACTACAGGAGTCACCAATTTTCTGCATTCTTATATCCTTTATAACTCTTTTCTCATCCAAGGAGTTGAACAACCTTCTGTAGCTCTTCGGAAAGGGAAAACCCATTCTGTTGGTCATATATTCTCCTATTTCTCTTTTCCCCTCTGCAAGCATTAAATTTTAAAAAATCTTAAAAAGTCATTCCCAGGAAAAAAATAAATGAAGAAAACATTGAATTACTTCTCTGTATTTGAGGGCTTGAGAGAAATTTAGTCTCATAAAAATAATCTCCTTTTTTATACACCTTTTTCTGTGACTATGAAATTCTTTCCTGCAATATACAGATATAATTGTTTTAGTAACAGTATCATTTCTTTACTAGCTTTACTAATACACTTAATATTAACTTCGTGTCCTATTATGTTTTATGGCTCAGATATACTTAGCCATAACTCCACAGTAGGTACTTTAAACTCTTTGCCTGTGCCGTTGTAGCACATTTGGGCACACATGAAAGAAAAGCCAGGGCAGATCCTGGTACTTATGGCCTTTGTTTTAACTTTTCTCATCCATCTGGTTCCAAACTTGCTCCACAATGCAGCTGTCTTCATTGCCTACTCACACTTGGCTGTTCCTTCTTGCTTTACACTGGCAACTTCAGTGGCTTTTAACTCCCAATCCCGGGCTCCATCCTCTTGGCTTCACAGTTTCCTTTCCTGGAGAGCAATCAGCTGCTCATGGCTATCTTTCATGAAAAGTCCCACATCTCCTCTTTTAGTGCAGGGCCCTTAAAAGCAGTCCTCACCCCGAGAACAAAATCTTGAATGATTAGGAGTTCATGGCTGCCTTCATCCCATCTGTCCACATTGGGACCAAAATAAAATGGCCAATACTGGTATTATATCTTTCCTAATGCTTAAATTCCTAATATATGGTGCCAATTGGAGTGTTTAAAACTTATTTTAGGCATCATGATAAGTAGCTTCATTTTTCATCAACTTCAAACTTTAAAATAAATACCAAATATTCTTGGCTCTCCATGTTTTGTTCAACCAATGTCCAGTCTTCCACCTTTATCCTAGGAGTGCACGTAACTGTATTTACTGATAATATATAATAACAAATTTCTTTAAAGAAGACATTGGATTCATTTCGATATTTGGCAAAACTAATACAATATTTTGAAGTTTAAAAATAAAATAAAATTAAAAAAAAAGAAGACATTGCATAAAAATTCTGGGGAAAAATGTTCCACAGTGTGCTTCATGGCTTTAATATATTTCATCTGCTCTAATATATTTCAAAATTAGATCACATAAGCCACCTTAGAAAATGCATAAGAGAAGAAAACAAAAACAGTAAAAAAACATGTTTGAATGGTCATTCAAAACTATGAAAACATTCTCTGCTTACAAGAAATTCAAATTCCTTGGCCTCCTTCCAAGATTCTTTCACATCTGGTCACAACTTCACTTGCCTTTCCTAACTTCTATTTCATTGTATTCATCCATTTCATGCTGCCTGTGTCTAGAATGCCCATCTCCTTTTCTCCATCTATGAAACCTCTGCCCACTTCTGCAAGGCTAAATTCCAGTGCCACCATCTCTTTGAAACTCTTTTTCTTCCCATTGACAATACCTTCCATTCTAGGGTTCATCAGATGCAATAGAAATATCACTCTATGCATATATTTAGACAACTTATGAATTTTCTTGAGGACAGGGCCAGGCACTTCAACATCTCTGAATCTGCAGGACTTAAAAGACTTGCTGCTGCACAGAAGTAATTTCATAAATGTTTGAATGAATGAATTACATGGGGGCAGATGTCTGCAGGTAATAAAAATGACTATTTTGATAATAGATTATGGTCTAGTAAAAAATGAGAAATAGCCACATAATTTGTAAAATAATCTACTTATTATTTTAGAGCAAAATAGTAGACTTTCTTTCTCTTAATGTATTTACATAGATACAGATACATGGGGCTTCCCAGGTCGCACAGTGGTAAAGAATCTGCTTGCCAGTGCAAGAGGTGCAAGAGACACAGGTTTGATCCCTGGGTCAGGAAGATACCCTGGAGAAGGGAATGGCTACCCACTCCAGTATTCTTGCCTGGAAAATTCCATGGACAGAGGAGCCTGGGGGGCTATAGTCCATGGGGTATCCAAGAGTTGGACACAACTGACCACACACACTTCAGCATAGATATAGATATCTACTGACCAGTCCTATTATAAGAAATACCTATGTTCTTAGTTTGATTACTAACTAATCATTTATTTGCTACAATCCTGGGATTTTAGAGCCCATTTTCTTGATTTAACTTTTTAGAAATTGGTTAAAGGAAAATAATTAAATCAAGTTGTTCAAATAATTCTAGAATTGCCTAATACCTTAAAATATAATCAACTCACATTTCAAATTCAGGGATCCAGCAACATAGCTAAAATGTTACTGCTCATGAGTGGTGGTTATACTGAGTCAGAGAGTGCCACAAATTAAATATTCTTGCCAGGGCACCACCCTGGTCCTCACTCCCTCCACTGTAGTCTTACTGTCTCTCTCATGTTGAAGTCTGCCAAGTTTTAGAGAAGTTTACTCAGTGTTAAGAACTGTCCCTCACCAGGATTCTAAAGTCAGATCTTTTTTCATAAGTACCCATCGCCCAAATGTCTTTGGACCAGGTTTCTGGCACAGACTTATCCAGGAAATAGAGCGGGAGGAGCACCTTTTTTTATTTTAAGTGAAAAAACATTCACACAAGAACATTACACAATAACAAGACCAAAAAAGGTTGGCTGGTCACATCATTGTCATCATAAACATGACTTTGTTTTGGTCATGGAAGAAGTATCATGGGTTCTTAAGTCAAGGTAGCAACAATGAATATGATAATTTCACAAAACTGCTTAATTTAACAAGCTTAAAATGAAACATACCAATGTTAGAATTGAGGACAAAACTGCTTATTTTCTGTTCCTAGTTACAAAGTGAAAGAAGTTAATGGACAGCAGATTTTCAGTAGAAAAACAACTGTTCTACCCATTTTTGCCTCAGCAGAACATAACCCTGGAGTCTGATACATAGCAGGAACTCAAAATTTATTGAACTAGATTAAGGTGCCTATATGGGTTAGCACCGTGAATTAGTATCTCTGTTTTTGGACTGCATTATTCTAAACACATACATAGTAAAATTTTTAAATCTGAATCATCATGAAATCTTTATAAAAACAAACACCTACCCCTAAATCCTCAAAGAGGGAGAATGAAAGCGCACTTGAAGCTACTTTAAAATGTATTTGAAACCTCTAACTTTCGAAACACATTATTTTGTACTTTTCCTATAAAAATGTTACTATAACACGTAATAGCTTAAAAGTTATTTATTATTGAGTAAAATTGACACTACCCTCATACCCAGAGGGGGATAACTTTTTTATGTTGTGGCCTTGAGAATCCATGATCTTACTACCAAAGAACCCTGGCATACACCAGGAACAGAACTCTAGACTCTCTTTTATTCCTAACCCCTTAGTGAAATTTTTCTTCTCTTGTTAAAAATTTTTTTGACAGCTAGCTAATTTGAAAAGCAAATCCTTGCTAATGCCATAAAGGGCTCTGATGTCTTAATCTATGCCCATTTTACAGATTTTACAATTTTTATATTTTCAAGATAATTTCCTCATCCAAAAGTAAATATTCTAAAGGTGAAGATTTTAGAAACAGTAATAGGAGTTGACGGTAATGTTTTAGCCAAACACTAAAGTTCCCTTCTGATGCCCATCCAATAACATCACTTCCTATAGGGCCCACCACACAGAGGCCCTGACCTATGTTTCCAATGTCTATCTAATACTAATTCTTCTACCACTGAGAAGAATGATTCATTTCTATTACACATTTACTTTAAAACTAGGCTTGTGCTAAATGCTTTGTAGGCATGTCTCATTTAATCTTCACAACAGACAGTCTTCAAGGATAAGCAATATTTTCATCCCCATTTTCCTTCTGAGAAAACTGAGCCCTAGAGAAATCAAATAATTCTTCCTGTGTCATACAGCTCCCAGATGGTAGTTCCGGGACTTGAATCCATTCAGTCTTAACTCCAGAACCTACAGTAATCTTACTCATATGTTAGATAAGCTCCAAGGAGAATACTTTGGAATGAAGTATCTTTCTTTTTTTGAGATTATTAGTGGGCAACCCCAATTACTTTTGCTTCATTTCACAGACTCTACTTTCCAAATTCTTAATCAGTTCAGCCTCTAACTTCTTAGTGTATTTTTAATTTTCACCAATATTTCCAAACTCGAAGAGATCTGATCAGACTGTCTCACTTAAAATAGAAAAGTCTAGAGTTTAACATTGAGTAAAGTGAAAGTGTTAGTCACTCAGTGTGTCTAATTCTTTGTGACCCCATGAATTTGTAGTCTGCTAGGCTCCTCGTTACATGAAATTCTCCAGGCAAGAATACTAGAGTGGGTAGCCATTCCCTTCTCCAGACAATCTTCCTGACCCAGGGATCAAACCCAGGTCTCCTGCATTGTAGGCAGATTCTTTACCCTCTGAGCCCCCAGGAAAGAGTTTATTTAACATTAGCCATCAAGTAACCTCATATAATTACTAGTTTGTGACCACTACTTTTATCTTCTCTAAGCCTCAATTCACTCAGTGGCATGTCTTTCTTTTAGGATAAAACTGGTTAAGAAAGTAGCTTTTCTGACATTGATTTTTGTTTAGAAGTATTGAAATTTAGAAAATGAACACTTATTCTAAATTAACTTCTCCAGCAATAGCTGTTTTCTCACTCTCTGCATCTGCATTAACCTGACATGAAGACTGATAAACACAGCTACAAGATTCATAACACATATGAAAATTAACTTCAAAAACCACAGCACTGGTAGTGCTGTTTATCGCCATTATTCTGTAAATCCTAGAGGAGATTTTTTAAATATTTACATTCAAAGTATTTATTAACAACCCCCCCCCCAAAGAAAGGTAAAGTTCTCAGTAACTATAGGCTCAGTCATAATTTTAGAATTTCTCTTTTCATTTTTTCTAATTGAATATATTGCAATTTTCTACAATTTCATATACATACATGCATGTGTATATATGTGTTTGTATACCTATATGCACACATACACACAAATATTTTGTTGCTGTTCAGTCACTAAATCATGTCTGACTCTTTGAAACCTCTTGGACTGTAGCATGCTAGGCTCCTCTATCCTCCACTATCTCTCATAGTTTGCTCAAATTCACATCCACTGAGTCGGTGATGAAATCTAACCATCCCATCCTCTGCTGCCCCCTCTCCTTTTGTCTTACATCTTTCCCAGCATCAGGGTCTTTTCCAATGAGTCAGCTCTTTGCATCAGGTGGCCAAAGTATTGGAGCTTCAGCTTCAGCAACAGTCCTTCCAAAGAATATTCAAAGTTGATTTCCTTTAGGATTGACTGGTTTGATCTTCTTGCAGTCCAGGGGGCTCTCAAGAATCTTCTCCAGCCCCACACTTTGAAAACATCAATTCTATGGAGCTCAGCCTTCTTTATGATCCAACTCTCACATCTGTACACGACTACTGGAAAAACCATAGCTTTGATTATACGGACCACATATACTATTATCTGTTTTTGAAAACTGAGCAATTTGGAAAAATATTTTTGGGAAAATATTTATTATGATTTTTTAACATCTAAGTGAAACTGAAAGTGTCAGTCGCTCAGTCATCTCTGACGGTTTGCGACCCTATGCACTGTAGCCCACCAGGCTCCTCTGTCCATGGAATTCTCCAGGCAAGAATACTGGAATGGGCTGCGATTCCCTTCTCCAGGGATCTTCCAACCCAGGGATCAAACCTGGGTCTCCCACATTGCAGGCAGATTCTTTACCATCTGAGCCACAGGGAAGCCTTAAAGTCTAAGCAGAAATCAATTAACTAGAATTTACCAATTATAGTGCAAATCCCTTTGGGTCATGATGAGAAGCATAAGATGCAGGTGAAACTACAGAAAGGTAAGATATACACAGGAAAGGCATTCTGTGGCAGAACTTTTCCAGAAAGAGGAAGGAAGTAGGTTGATAATATCAAGTTAACAAAAATGAGAGACTGGAAAGTCAAAGTGTGATATTGAGAGCATTCAATGCAGGCAAAGTAGCTTCCCAGGTGGTACTAGTGGTAAGGACCCGCCTGCCAATGCAGGAGACTTAAGAGAGTTGAGTTTGATCCCTGGGTCTGGAAGATTCCCGGGTCTGGAAGATTCCCTGGAGAACACATGACAACCAGAATTCTTGCCTGTAGAATCCCATGGACAGAGGAGTCTGGCAGGCTACAGTCCATAGGGTTGCAAAGAATTGGACATGACTGAAGCGACTTAGCAGGCTTGCATGCAAAGGAGCCCAAGTACTGCCTAGTAGGTTTAACTATGGCCCAATACAATGTAATTTTTTACAGACTTACAGGACTTTTAAATATACTTACTAAGGAGTGAATCACTTCACATTCATAAATTAGAAGAGGAATTCTTTGGCTGATAGGTCCCTTTCTGAGATGTGATGGACATCAACATCTCACCTCTACCCACTTAATATTTTATCTTCATTAAACTTCTTAAATTTCATCTTCTCCAACATTTACCCTTGCGATCTTCTATTTGGCAGTCTATTCAATCATCCCTGTGGCTTTCTCCCTGCTGTTCCTTGGATTCTCTGTACTGTGTCACCTGTACTGTATTCCAGGCAATGAGTCCTCCTTTGGGTGGCACTCTTGTCCTGCCTAACTCTAGTTCCGCTAGACAGAAATATTCAATTAGTAGTTAAATTGAATCCAGTCCAGTAGAGTTGCGTATAATTGAGTCCCTCTACAAAGGTCCATCTAGTCAAGGCTATGGTTTTTCCTGTGGTCATGTATGGATGTGAGAGTTGGACTGTGAAGAAAGCTGAGCGCCAAAGAATTGATGCTTTTGAACTGTGGTGTTGGAGAAGATTCTTGAGAGTCCCTTGGACTGCAAGGAGATCCAACCAGTCCATTCTGAAGGACATCAGCCCTGGCATTTCTTTGGAAGGACTGATGCTAAAGCTGAAACTCCAGTACTTTGGCCACCTCATGCGAAGAGCTGACTCATTGGAAAAGACTCTGATGCTGGGAGGGACTGGGGGCAAGAGGAGAAGGGGACGACAGAGGATGAGACGTCTGGAAGGCATCACTGACTCGATGGACGTGAGTCTGAGTGAACTCTGGGAGTTGGTGATGGACAGGGAGGCCTGGCGTGCTGCGATTCATGGGGTCGCAGAGTCGGACATGACTGAGCGACTGAACTGAACTGAACTGAACCACCTGTAAGGGGCTTCCCAGGTACGTCAGTGGTAAAGAATCCACCTGCCAATGCAGGAGATGGGAGTTTGATCCCTGGGTCAAGAAGATCCTCTGGAGGAGGAAATGGCAACGTACTTCAGTGTTCTTGCCTGGAAAATTCCATGAACAGAAGAACTTGTTGGGTTACAGTCCTTGGAGTCACAGAGTCAGAAACGACTGAGCCACTGAGAGTGCACACACACACACACACACACTACACCTGTAAATACAAGTCTACTCATCCATTACTTCCCCTTCTTTGAAATTCTCAAAACCATTAAAACATAGCTGATTTAAATACAACAAGTATTTGGTGAAGTTACCATGTAGATGTGGCTCTTGACTTAAAGGATTTACAACTTGACAAGAGAAGCACTGCAAACTCCTAAGTGGAGTAAATAACATGCACCCAAATTAATTCATTCTTATTTATTAAAGTCTGTAGCAACAAGAAATAAAACAGTGCCCTAAAGTCTTTCTTAGGTTCAATTTCCAGTGTACAAACATCTTAATTGAGATTAAACAAATAGCCCACACACATTCCATTTCTAACGAGACTGTTTTCCTCCCTTCCTTCCCCTCTAGATTCCCTCTTGCATTTCTCTTTCCCTTTTTCTCTCAGTCTTAGCTCTCCTTTCCTCTAGCTATCACAGTTTGCCCAAAGAAAAGCCTCCCTGTGACCACGAATCAGCAGAAAGGAAGCAAACCCTCATTATGGAAAGCCAAGCCCTCAGAGGGGCGTGTCAGGGTAGACGCCCCCACCCACTTTGAGTGCAAAAGGGCTGGACAGCGAAGTTCAAGTGCCCGCAGGAGAGGCGCGCGGCAACCAAATTCGCTCACTTTCACAGACGGACTGACCTCTTCTGCGCAATCGGACCTCAGGAAAGCCGCCCCCCTCCCCTTACTGGCCGAGGAGCGCCGGCACTTTGAAAGCGCCTGGGTGCCCAGACCTCGGGAGAAGCGAGGGGTGCAAAGGCGGAGCCACTGGGCTAACGACACCCCCTCAAGGTCCAGCCCTCGTCCGCGTTCCTACCACCTTAGGGAGTTGGCGCCGGGAGCGGGATCACCCTCTCAATGAAAGGCAGATGTCCCTTTAAGGTTTGCTTCGCAGCTCGTGGACTTTAGCCTAAACAAGGACCCGCGAAGCTGGCTTTATTTGTCCATGTCTCAGACACAGCCTGGGAGGCTGCCAGTGGGATTTCAGAGCACGAAGAGGGGGGGCGATGTGGCAATTCTGCGAGGCGAGTAGCGTGAACCGAACTTAGAGGCACCGGTGGAAAACACAGGAAATCGCCCCGCGGCTCCCCGGGCGCCGGGGCCGACCGGCCAGCGACTGAGACCCCCGGCGGCGAGCAACGCGGCTCCTGCGCGCGGTTCCGCCGAGTCCTCGCCTCCGATCCCGCGCGTCCCCCGGGCGCTGCGCCCACTCCAGTCATGGACCCCCGGCGCCGCGCCAGCCCAGGGGTCGCTGTCGCCTACTGCTGGCTCCTCTCCGGTGAGTGACCCTGCTTTTCTCCGAGCATCTCCTGAGCGCGGGACTCCGGGAGGGAGGCGCGCAGAGCTTCGGCCCGGAGTGGAGAAGGGAGCGCGGATCCACTTTCGGGCGCTCCAGATAGTCCGGGCAGGTTGGAGCTCTGAAAGCAGTTTTCTGCGTTGGGTTTTCGGTGTGAATTACTTCTGAAGTTGTTTCAAAACCCTCCGCCTCAATGATGGGGGGAGAGGTGCTGAAAACTTTACAAGGTGGAAGTGACTTTTCAAATTAAAGTTGTTTTTGACAGTATGCATGGTATTTTAGGACTTTGCTGATGGCTTCTACTTTCCTTTTTCGTGTCTGTGTGTAGAGTTTCTACTTTCAGGTTGCTCAAGAGTGGACATTATTCATTTTCTTGCTTTATGTACTCAAGATAGTTTCTGCTACAGAGGAGGAAAGAGAAGAATGCAAGGCAAAGTTGTCTCTTGTGCTGAAATGATGTTTCTGTGTTAGCACCCAGGAAAAGGAACATATTGAAATTGAGGAAGTAGTGAACATTTACTTTGAGAATTAGCAGAATAATTTTTAAAATACAAAGTAAAGTATTGTTACTTGTGCATAAATAGGTATCTTTTGGGAGAGACTTAAGCACAGTGGAGATGCAAGCTTATGCTCAATTTAGGGGGTAAAAAAAGGTGGAATCAAAGCATTTTCTAAGATTTTCCAAATCGTTAACCAATAGTTAGATCTTTTCTACCAGTTACTGACTGAGCAGGAAAAGTTGCAAGGGTGAAAGAAAGAGAAGGCAGATGGCTGAAGCTTTGTGTGAAAAGGGCCAATAATGCAAATAGTGTCAACTTGGGAACAGCTTTACAGTCAGTGAATAGCTGACTGTGTAAGCCACTGTCACTATCCTTTACACATGTTTGAGCTATGCGTGCATGCATGTTAAGTCATGTCCAATTCTAGCCAATGCTATGGACTGTAGCCTGCCAGGCGCTTCTGTCCATGGGATTTTCCAAGAATACTGGAGTGGGTTACCATACTCTCTTCCAGGGGATCTTCCCAACCCAGGGATCCATCCCAAGTCTCACTGTCTCCTGCATTGGTGGGCTGGTTCTTTACCACTAGCACCACCAGGGAAGCCCATTTGACCTATGATTCCTCTCCAACTCAAGTTTTTTGGAGGCTGTTTGCATCTTCTTGTTGTTGCTGTGCAAAATTTGAATGTTTTACTAAGTATTCAAGTTGTATCTTTCTCATTTTACTCAATAAGCAGTCACTAATTTAGAAATGGATTTCCCTGGTAGCTCATTTGGTAAAGCATCTTCCTGCAACGCAGGAGACCCCTGTTCAATTCCTGGGTCTGAAAGTTCCCCTGGAGAAGGGAAAGGCTACCCACTCCAGTATTCTTGGGTTTCCCTGGTGGCTCAGACAATAAAGAATCCATCTGCAATGGGGGAGACCTGGGTTCGATCTGGAGAATTCCATGGACAGAGGACACTGGCAGGCTACAGTCCATGGGGTCGCAAAGAGATAGACACAACTGAGCGACTTTGAATGTAGAAATAATCAAATGAGGTTTGCAAATCCTCTGAAAAGAATGAAATGCAAAAAAATTGAAGTAAACAAATTACAATTTCATATATGTGTGTGTGTATATATATATAGTCAACTACTTTATTTCCTTATGCCTAAAACAGCCGTAAGTTGTATACTGTTAGTTTTTTGCAACTGTTGGGAGATAATGCATGCATATGTGCTAAGTCACTTCAGTAGCATCCAACTCTTTGTGACCCTATGGACTGTAAGCCCACCAGGCTCCTCTGCCCATGGAATTTCCCAGACAGGAACACTGGAGTGGGTTGCCATTTCCTTCTCAAGGGGATCTTCTGACCCAGTGGCAAAACCTGGGTCTCCTGCATTGGCAGGCAGATTGTTCACCACTGAGCCAACTGGGAAGCCGCCTTATGTGTTACATTTATGCCCATTTCACAGCATAACAGAAGGATCTAAAATTTGATGTCTTCTTTTCCTTTGTTGGTTATCCTGTCAGTCATCATGTTGTCACCTTCCTTACAAACTTCTCATCAATCCACAGAGTCCATAATCTGGGGTCTTATCACCATACCCACCCATGCACAGTACTGTAGAACTCATCTTCCTGTCTTCAGTCTGAACTTAACCTCTAATTAATCTTCCTAATACATAGTTTTTTTATCATACCTTAGTCTTTAGCCAAAAACCTTTGGTGGCTCTATGTTATCCATAAGATAAAATCCACAATTCTCAACCAAACTTTCAGGGTCTGCCCTAATCCAGTACCCTCTGTCTCCCACTATGCCTCTTATCAGTTTCCTATTGCTGTCATAACAAATTGCCCCAGATTTACTGGCTTAAAACAAGACAAATTTACCACTCATAGTTCTATGGGTCAGAAGTCTCACTGGGCTAAAATCAAGATGTTGGCAGAGCTGCCTTTTTTCTGGAGGTTTTAGGGGAGAATCCATTTCCTTGCCTTTTTCAGACTGTAAAGGCAATCTGCATTCCTTGGCTTGTAGCTCCATCCTCCATCTTCAAAGCCAGTAAAGTAGCATTTTCAGATCTTTCCTGTGACTGCTTCTTCATTACATCTCCATCTCTGATGCTGACCCTATTTCCTTCCTCATATAAAAAATGCTAATTATGCTGGGCTCCCCTGAATAATCCAGGATAATCTCCCCAGCTCAAGATTCTTAATTTAATCATACATACCAAATCCTTTTTGCCATATATAGTGATACATTTGCAAGTTCCAGGGATTAGGAAATGAAGATATATGAAAGACCATTATCTGCCTACCAAAACCTCCAAACATAAACTGCCAGTCATGACATCGAGTCACATTTCCTTATTTCCCCCATTAGTCCTCATGCTTATTTTGCTACCGTGCATATGATACTATTTTATGCATCTAGAAAAGCATTCCACCCTTCTTTCTTACTACCCCCTACCCTCTAAACAAACTCTCCAGTCTTCAAAGCTGGGTTTACATCACAACAACCATCTCTCTAATAAACTATCTCAGTAAACTTCCCATTATATTTAGGACTATCTTGTATTAACTTTTCTCAACATTTAAACATGATTCATCAGGAAAGATGCCCTTCTCTATGTCTAAAGTCTTTATCGTTACTTTAAATATGTCCAAGTCCCAGCAAAAGAACTAGTAGCACATATAAAGGATTTAGCTGAAGAAAACTGACTTAAGTCAAGGGACTGTTTGCACAAACATAGAAAGGAATTGACAAAAGTTGATGGAGCACCGTAGAACAAGCAGGAACAAGTAGGAAGAAAGCACCTGAAGCAACATGAGATGAAAAGCCACTGCTGTTCCTAGGCCTGACGGGGTAGCAACGTCAGCTTGACCGTGAACTCTGGCTATGGGAGGGGGACCACTGGACAGGAGCTGTGGCCGTAAGAAGCAGAATGCAGCTAGTGCCAAAGCTGAAGCCTAGCAGGGAGAAAACAGGGGAAACGAACACCCTGCCTTTTCTTCCTACCCCCTAATGCCTTGCCCAGCTCTCCCACTGGTCATGTCCAAATGGCAAAATTCAAACTCCCAGGGGACAAAGATCAAGACAATAACAGAGAAGAATTAGCACTACTTACTGCTGAAAGGCACATATTTTTTGAGAATGTATTAGATATGAGGCCCTGTGCCAAGAATTTTGCACATATTACATTTTAGTCTCAAAAAGGGGAAATTCTGGAACTATTATTCATATTTTACAGATGAAGAAACTGAGAGACTAATTTGACTACAGTCACACAATTAATAAATGGCAAACCCTATACTCTATTCAGATCTCTCAGGTTCTGGAAATGTACCATTTTGGAAATAGACCATGATGCTGGGAAATACTGAAGGCAAAAGGAGAAGGGGGCGACAGAGGATGAGATGGTTAGATAGCATCACCAACTCAGTGCCCATGAATCTGAGCAAACTCGAGGAGATAGTGAAGGACAGGGGAGCCTGGCGTGCTGCAGTCCATGGAGTCACAGAGTCGGACATGACTTTGGGACTGAATAACAACAACAATTGTCTGTCTAAATATAAATCCATTTCCCTCTTGCTCAACCCTCTAAATGTTAAATCCAAGTCTAATTGTCTAAAAGACTTTGATAAGGATCTGATTAACGATGAAATGGGTCTGTTTTCCATGACTTTTAGGTATATAGTGAAATTAGATGATGTCCCTTCTTACATTAATTATAACTCAAATAAGACTCATTATAACTCAAAATAACTCAAATTATAACTCAAAAAATTATAATCTCCGGTTATTAAAAATACAAATACAGAATTATCCCTAATTGAGTGTGTATCTCTCCTCCCTAGAAACATTTCAGCTAGACTACAAGCAGGAGTCTTCTTTTATGACTTTTTTCACAGGCAAGATTTCCTATTCTAAAAGAAGTCCAGTGAGCTCATGGCTGGATATGGAAGGAAGTCAGCCACTTATAACAAAGAAATGACCTCCAATGACATACAGTGGATTGTCAGGAGCTGCTGAAAACAGCGAAAATATTTAAGTCATTATGAAGCCTGTAAAGTCAGCAATAAATTCAGAGGACTTTTGTTCATTTGTTTAATAAATGGGCAGTAATGGTAGCAATAAAACATACATGCCAAACTAGTTTGCCTACTTTTCTTCCCTGCTCTCATGCTGTTATTTTGATGCATGAGCTCGAGGGCCACAACGTATAACTGTTGATCTTACTTCCTTAGATGGAGGCTCCTCTGCCTGGGTTCCAACACCTCAACCCAACAAACATCCCATTAGATGTAGAACTTGCTGAATTTTAATATGCCCCTTAACTAATTTATAAAATAAAGGAGCTCATGTTTTAAATATATTCAGAAAACTAGGCATCAAAATGCTATTCTTTACCTACACTGCTCTTCTGTTATATGAAATACAATATAGTGTATTTGAATTTTTGTTAAGAAATTGAGATGAAAGATATTTGGAATCGTTGTCACAATGCTAAAGTCAGAATACACTGCCAATTCCGAGTGGCCCCTGACTGGAGAACTGTATTCGCTCTCAAAGCAAGTACAGTAATGTATCAACAGATGTAAATGAGCTGAATATATTCCTGTCTTTATGATTATTGAGCTTCTTTCAGCTCCTCCATTGTGCCAGTTCCTCTGAAATCTCCAGGTCTTTGCATAAGCTGTTACAGTGCTGCTGCTGCTAAGTCACTTCAGTTGAGTCCAACTCTGTGCGACCCCACAGAAGGCAACCCACCAGGCTCTGCCGTCCCTGGGATTCTCCAGGCAAGAGCACTGGAGTTGGGTGCCATTGCCTTCTCTGTTACAGTGCTACAGATCCTCAAGTCCCCATGTGAATGTCACTTCCATGAAGCCACTGGAGTAGACTGAACCCCCCTCCCCCAGATACTTGAATGACTCCAGCACCTTTGCTTCTATAATACACAGCATATTAAAATTAAACATCAAGTTGTCTGTTTTCCCAGATTAGTGTATGTTCTGTTGAGAATAGGGTCTTTGTTTATTATCCCTACCATCTATGAATAATAGGTACTTGAAAATTTGCTATTGAATGAGTCACAAAAGAACAGACTACAAACTCATAAAATAATAAAGGAGTCAAGTTGTCTCTTTTAGTTATATCAGGAATAGTCTATCTATTTCTATCTATCCATATTTATATCTAGTTGAATGGAAATCACCATTAAGTGACTGATGCACCAGTATTTTAGGTACTATTAAGAAAGAAAAGTACTGCCAATCCGATTATAATTGCTGAACCTACAGATGCCTCCTAGTTTCAGTTCAGTTCAGTTCAGTTCAGTCGCTCAGTCGTGTCCGACTCTTCGAGACCCTATGAGTCGCAACTCACCAGGCCTCCCTATCCATCACCAACTCCTGGAGTTCACCCAGACTCATGTCCATCGAGTCAGTGATGCCATCCAGCCATCTCATCCTCTGTCATCCCCTTCTCTTCCTGCCCCCAATCCCTCCCAGCATCAGAGTCTTTTCCAATGAGTCAACTCTTTGCATGAGGTGGCCAAAGTACTGGAGTTTCAGCTTTAGCATCATTCCTTCCAAAGAAATCCCAGGGCTGATCTCCTTCAGAACGGACTGGTTGGATCTCCCTGCAGTCCAAGGGACTCTCAAGAGTCTTCTCCAACACCACAGTTCAAAAGCATCAATTCTCCTAGTTTCAAGTGATGTTAAAATGCTGAAATATATACATCTGAAAATTATAATAACATGCAGTATATCTACATGAAATTTTCTATCACATTTTTAAAAACTGCATCATAAGATTCCAAACACACTCCTAGATACAAAGATATGAACATTGTCCTCCTTTTAGTTCTCTTCCAGGGCCAAGTTTGATTCAAAGAATAATCGCTCCTCTGACACCAGCAACCTCACCAGATCCCAATAACAGAGCTTCCTCTGAATACTCTACCTTTAAGAGGAAGCTTAGGGAGAAAAGTGACAATGAAATAATTCAAAAATGTTCCAGGTCACAGGATCGATAACTCTAGTTTTGGCAGGCTTTAATATCTCTAATATTCTTTCATATCAGTGGTTAGTACCAGGACCAAGTATATTTGACAGGACCTAATTTTTTATCAAATGTCTTTTCTAACTTAAAAGGAATATTAAAAAGTCAACTAAATCTTAAAATGCAATTAAAATATATGCACTGGTTGGAATTAAGAATTCACTCTATGTACAAAAACATTAATATTGCTTTATAAAAATAGTAGAGCTCTATAAACAAAATAAGTGAGAAATCTTTGAAAAATCATTATAATTCAGATAGTAAAAGCAGTGAAGACATATTATTTTGGTATGAACTACCTGAGATCTGCTGAAATAAATGAAAATTCTTAAATTTGAATAGGATACCTAAATCAATCACACTAGAATCTCAAATGATTAAGATGAATGGTCTGCATATTTTATTATAAATCCTGTACTCTTAATACAACTTACAAATATGCTTTTCAAAATTTTCTTTTTAACTATATACTTTTAGTTTGCCAAGTACTACAGTTTGAAAATTCAAAGGTATTGACCAGTTCCTAAAATTACATATTTTATTGTAATATTTTAATAAAATAATCCTATATTATATAGAGATTCATACAAATAGGAATATACCCTCCCACACACTTTTGTTGATAAGATTATTTATTTAGTAGGAGGCTTTATATTGTTTTGTGACAATTGCAAGTAAGTATTTTTAATCACAGGAAATTTAGATAGTGAGTACAGCAAGTTCCTTAAAGCAAAACAAAACACTTTCCCCTTTTCTCTTTTACCATTTTACTTGAATTAGCTGAATAATCCTCCCAGTCAACCACTAACTTTGCTTATGGACGTCACATAGACATCTTTGTACAATTTAAGGTTAGTACATTCTCTCTTAAATAACTATTGCAATCATCACTAGAAATTTATAATAAGAGTGCTGGTTGTTCATTCTGTAAAGATCATTTTCCAAACCAAGTGTAATAATACCAATTGTCATCATACAATATTTTAAAACATTTTAAGACCTTTATCTCACTAATATATATTTAAAATTAATCATTTTCTTATCCATGCATAGATAGCTCAAAAAAATGAAATAGGTTTACAAAAATTTATCTTAAGAGAAATCTTCCTTTCAAATTATCAGTAACACTATAAAACAGAATGTGATTTCATAATTTTAAGATGTCAATGATAGACAAGTTAAAAACTCTGAATTAAAGTAGCGCTAATAACCACTCATTCTTTCATATAATTATGATAATGTACCAGTTGTGCTGGGTTCCAGGGACACATGAAAAGTGATACAAAGGAACACAATAAAAAGTAGTGTTTGCCCTTAAGAAGCTCAGAGTCTGAAAGAAGTAATAGATAAGCAAAAAAGTAATAATGGGAAAAGCCCCCAAAGCAGAAAAAGGAAAATATTAGTTTTGTGTTGTTGGAAAGTAACCTTTGCAAAAAATCTAAGATGGATACAAGAAAATGTATACAGCCTCTACTATTTAAGGGTCACTGTGTTAGGTACACCCACTCCAGTGTTCTTGCCTGGAGAATCCCAGGGACGGCGGAGCCTGGTAGGCTGCCATCTATGGGGTCACACAGAGTCGGACACGGCTGAAGCAACTTAGCAGCAGCAGCAGCAGCAGCAGTGCTAAGTACAGGATCTTCAAACAAGGCAGCCCATTAGCCCTGCTGCTATCACACAAATCATTTCTAATGTTATTATTATAATAGGAACGATTGTAATCAGTTCATCATGAGGTACATGAGCCAGCTCATGCAGTAGGAGTAACCTAAGGTTTCCCTGGAAAGGAGGTAGAAAGTAGTATACATAAATGCACCCAACAGATCATCTATCATTCAACTCTACTGAACCCGTTATTTTTCAAGGCTGAATAATTGTGATCATGTTAAAGTGAGCCCTTGCTCCTTGCTTTTGTCTGATCCAAATCTCTAATTTCAAGCCAGGTATTCTTAGAGATTTACAACAATACCTTACATGTCTATGAAAGTGAAAGTGAAGTCGCTCAGTCATGTCCAACTCTTTGCCGCCCCGTGGACTGTAGCCCACCAGGCTCCTCCGTCCGTGGGATTCTCCAGGCAAGAATACTGGAGTGGGTTGCCATCTCCTTCTCCAGGGGATCTTCCTGACCCAGGGATCGAACCCAGGTCTCTTGCATTGCAGGCAGACGCTTTACCCTCTGAGCCACCAGGGAAGCCAGTTTCACAATTTTCAATGTATCATAATCTCATTAAAACCTTCTAAGGGATAGTGAATGAGAGAGGCAGACAATCTTATTTATAATTTACAGTGAAAAATTTTAGCTTTATAGAGGTTGGGAACTTAACTAAAGTTGCTAAAATTGAGCTAGAAAAGACCATAACTCAGGTCTGCTAACTCTTGACATGCAAACATTAAAATTAGTATTGGTCTTTTACCACTAAAATCGGCCTTAGAAGAATCAGATTCAAAACTGAAAATAAATGTGTCAGGGTGAGATTATGGGTAGTGTTTTAATTTTTTAAAAATACCATTGCAGAATAGGTTTTACAATTAGAACAATTTTAATTACTGAATTCAATTTCCTCAATTCCTAAGTAAAAGAAGTTCAGTTTCAAAGAGATTAAGTGGTGCCAGAAATTATAGTAAAAACAATTGACAGTGTAAGAATTACAATCCAGGATATTTGACTTCTAGCCCAACTGAGACACTGGAAGTATATCAAAAACAACAAATTGAAAGCTTTTGGAAGCAACAACACTGACTTCTCTTTTTTCTGGAGAGATTAATATAAATAAAAGTTTACAGGAAAATAGATATAATTAAAGTTACTGATACAAAGAGTTCTATCTTCAAAGAGCCAATAAATAAGTATAAAATTAGGATTTAAAGCAACAGTTAAATTTCGGTTTTTTCCCTCATGATTTTGCTTATTTAAAGACTGAAAATACTCTATACTGCTATATGTTATGTAACTACTGTAACCGTAGAAGTCTGAAAATAAAGGGAATTACTTTGTAAACCAGGTGAGCTATAGTTAGTAATATCAGTGTCTTAAGAAGTATCTGTAATAATGTTAAATATAGTTGCTACATGTTTTATCTGATCCACTCAGCTCGTCATCCATATATGAATGCCTACTAGGTGCAAGGGGACTTTTCATGGGACAGTCGAGGGATGCAAGGATGAACCCATCCAGATTTCAGTAAGAAAGAAATGTACCCAACTAATAGCATGCATGGTTTCAACTTGAAGGTAACATTTAAGCTCAATGATAAGTAAGCTTAAATGGATTTATGGAAGTAGGGGTGAGAGAAAGTGACATTTTAAAAAGATAAGAGCTAAGGCAGCAAAGTAGAAAGTTGCCAGGATGTACAGGGAACAAAGACTGCTCCCACTGAGGAATTTAGGGGGCTGAAGGGGATACAGGGAAATAAAATTTGTGAAGTCATGTCTTGGAAGCCTTGAATTTCATGGAATTTGGATTTTAACAGAGAATGAGAACCCCCAAATAACTCAGAACTGTGATGACTGACCTAGAAAGACTAAGTTAAAACACAAAATCTGGGAGAAAAACATCTGACCATTCAACAAGCTCAAATTACTAAAAAAAAATTCTGTTATGGACGTTTCAGATCAAAAAACATTTCTGTGAAAGTTTTGTAGTATGTTCAATCACTGAAGCACATTTATATTTTAAAAGACAACCCAAAGCAGTGTGTCTCATAATTAAAAAAAAAAAAAAAAGAAGAATCACAGAATCAACAGTCAACAGAGGTTTACCATTGATTTGCAATGTAGAAATATATATTTATTTTTCTAAGGTAGGATATTTGATCTTTCTCAAGAATTACAATGGTGACCAAGGCCGAGCAGAAGGAAAATTATTGAAAAGATAAAAATATTGAAAATATTGAAAAATATTGAAAAGAATATAAGGACTTTTTTGTTTTAGTAATAAAAGAGCAAGGAAGGAACCTTCCTTTCAATGCCCCAGGTTGACTTCTAAGCTGTGAGTCTTAGTTTAACTGATAAAGGTGAGAGTTAAGGGGAAATGACAGGAGAGGATGAGATGGTTAGATAGCATCAGTGACTTAATGAACATAAATTTGAGCAAACTCCAGGAGATAGTGGATGAGAGGGAAGCCTAGTGTGCTGCAGTCCATGGGGTCCCAAAGAGTCGGACATGACTGAGCGACTGAACAACTACACATAACCTTCAGAGTTTAGGGGATGATTTCAAGTGTCCATAAATTCAGATTTGTGTTGGTAGAATGAGTGTGGAATTAAGCAGGCTTGGATTTGAATACTGGTTATGTGACCTTGAATCCTTTAACCTCTCTAATTCATTTTCTTCATTTATGTATGAGAATAACAAATATTTACCTTATAGGTAAGAACTGGAAAAAGCATAGGAAGTACCTGGTGAATATTTAAGAAGTGATAGCTCTTCACTAAAAACCAAACATGTATTAAGGGCCCTGTGTACCTATCACTGTGGTTTTTGATCCTTGGCAGATTTTCAAGAGGGGGAATGATTATACTTAAAAAGGTGACCAAGGAGCATCTCAAAGCATCTCTTCCTCCTTCTTTATCCACCACCTCTCTCTCTCTCTCTCTCTCTCTCTCTCTCTCACACACACACACACACACACACACTATTAGTTAAGAATAAAAAGATCCATGTCTGTTGGGAGACAAAAGCCAGACTCACACTTTAGTGTAATCAGTTCTTTGTTCAATGTAAAGTTCTTGAGTTCTGGAAGAAGACAGTCTCAGGAACTTTGGGAGGGCACTCAGTATGATAGAAGGTGGCGAAAGAAGGAGGTACAGAAAGGCCAAGGGAGAGGAGATGCCACCAAAAAAGAAAAAGCTGTTCTAATTTGCACTAGAGTTTTGGAGGGGACCTTTGTGTTCCCCCCAGACAACCTTTGAGGAAGTTAATTGAGATTTGGGTATCAAGATCTGTGCCAAAGTCATATTACACCCCTTCATCCCAGTCTTACATTTTAGGGTGGTTAAGTTTCCCTTCCAATGCCTTACCCAATAACATAGGAAGGCCAATGGGGAAGATTTGTGCCCTCTGCCCTCCAAGCCATCTTAACTCTCAAAACTTTGGTGGGTTTTCTTCGATTCACTGGTCCTTTTAAGAGGCAGTTCCCACCTTTCAAATTACCCCCGCCTCTCCTTCATCCCAAAATGTTAAGTGACTTATGGATTTTTTTTTCAAATGAATTCTGCAGCTGTTCAGTCAGGGTAAATCAGTCCTTCCTCCACTTCCCCAGTCCTGGGGTCTCAGCTCAGCTCTGACAATGAAGATCCGGTCCTAAACTGTTGAGACCCAACCCCTACGTAAACATTTCACAGGCTGCTGAGCAGCGGAAAGCTGAGACTGCCAACCTTGGCTTCTGGGGTTCTCAGGACATCAGATCAAAGCAACTGAGAGGTCCATCCAGGGGTAAATTCCACAGATGGTTTCTTCTCTCTCTGGGATCAGTGTTTTAACATCTGGGTTAATCAGATCGTGCACACTTGGTCAACTGAGAGCACAAAGCAGCTGGGCACGTTACTCAGTGCAGATGCCCCGTGACCAGACGTTCTTAAGAAACAGCTTCTGGACTGAGCAGCTCCAAAAAGCGTGCACCGTCTGACTGGGGATGAGGCAGGAGCAAGGCGGGGCGTAGTTTGGCCCTTGGTGCCAAGTCTGCACTTTTCAGAGCCCTTTTACTTTTCCATAAGTTATTACTTTTCCGTAACTAGAATTATCCATAGGGAGAAGGTGTGCACACAGCTTAAAATATATATATATATATTTGCACTCACAACTCCCCAGATTCTTCACAAACAGGGGTGGAAGAAAAAACTTAGGAAGTCCAGTTTCAGCACTAATACCAAAGACTCGCCACCAAAGACTCCGTGTGCTTTCCTTAGGTGGTTTATTCTTCGGGAAACACCTCCGGGCTTAGCGCGCCTGCGCACGCGCAAGCTGCGGCCCCGCCTCCTCCTTGGGGACGTAAGCCGTGCGCTGGGAGGCAGGAGGAGGGCTGCGCATGCGCCCTCGTTGCATCAGCCTTGGTCTGTACAGCAGCAGGAACCGCGGAGAGAAAGGTGTTCGCAGCGGTGCCTCTCGAGCCGATTTTGCGCGGCGCGCCTCGAGACTACGAAAAGGAAGGGCTAGAGTAAGTGCCCCACCCCACGGCCGCTAGAGTCGGATATAACGTGTTTCCTTCTCGCGAGGCAGGTGCCGGGAGGAACCGGGCCCCGCCCCCTTCCCGGCCTAGGATTTCTTTCCCTTCCCGACTCCTTTTTCCGCGGGGACCCCCTCGGTTCCTCTTGTTTTGGCAGTGAGCCCCCGCCAGGGTCATGAAGCTCGTGAGGAAGGACATTGAGAAAGACAATGCGGGCCAGGTGACCCTGGTTCCCGAGGAACCCGAGGACATGTGGCACACCTACAATCTAGTGCAGGTGGGCGACAGCCTGCGCGCTTCCACCATCCGCAAGGTGCAGACCGAGTCCTCCACCGGCAGCGTGGGAAGCAACCGGGTCCGCACGACCCTCACTCTCTGCGTGGAGGCCATCGACTTCGACTCCCAAGCCTGCCAGCTGCGGGTCAAGGGGACCAACATCCAGGAGAATGAATATGTCAAGATGGGGGCTTACCACACCATCGAGCTGGAGCCCAACCGCCAGTTCACCCTGGCCAAAAAACAGTGGGACAGTGTGGTTCTGGAGCGCATCGAGCAAGCCTGTGACCCAGCCTGGAGCGCCGATGTGGCGGCTGTGGTTATGCAGGAAGGCCTCGCCCACATCTGCTTAGTCACTCCCAGCATGACCCTCACTCGGGCCAAGGTGGAAGTGAACATCCCTCGGAAACGGAAAGGCAACTGCTCGCAGCACGACCGGGCCTTGGAGCGGTTCTATGAACAGGTGGTCCAGGCCATCCAGCGCCACATACACTTCGATGTTGTAAAGTGCGTCCTAGTGGCCAGCCCAGGATTTGTGAGGGAGCAGTTCTGCGACTACATGTTTCAACAGGCAGTGAAGACCGACAACAAAGTGCTCCTGGAAAACCGGTCCAAATTCCTTCAGGTAAAACAGTCTTACCCAGGGATAATTAAACATGGGCAGAGGGGTTTGCTTAAACTACTCCTAGTTTTAGAACTCAGAATAGTACCAGAGGAAAAAAGGTTTAACTTGGCTGGGATTGTGAATTGGATAATGCGGTGAAAAGAAACCTGTTAAGCAGCTAGAGATTTTATGTAATAAACTTGGTTTAAATTCTTAAACGTATAAAACCTTAGTAGTGTTTTTGGCTTGAGGTCATTGTGGGCAGTTTAACGGATACCCTAAGAGATTCTTTTATCTAACTTTTATAATTGTGATTCTAGGTACATGCCTCCTCTGGACACAAGTACTCCCTGAAAGAGGCTCTTTGTGACCCTACAGTAGCTAGCCGCCTTTCAGACACGAAAGCCGCTGGGGAAGTAAAGGCCTTGGATGATTTCTATAAAATGTTGCAACACGAACCGGACCGAGCATTTTATGGACTCAAGCAGGTGGAAAAGGCCAATGAGGCCATGGCAATTGACACATTGCTCATCAGCGATGAGCTCTTCCGGCACCAGGATGTAGCCACACGCAGCCGATATGTGCGGCTGGTCGACAGCGTGAAAGAGAACGCAGGCACCGTTAGGATATTCTCTAGTCTTCACGTGTCTGGGGAACAGCTCAGCCAGTTGACTGGAATAGCTGCCATCCTCCGCTTTCCTGTCCCTGAACTCTCTGACCAAGAGAATGATTCCAGTTCTGAAGAAGATGAATGATTGCAACTAACAATTGAGACAACCTGTTTCTCACTCCTTCACTGTTACATTTTCTCAGCATCCTGTGAAGAAAGCTGCAAAAATGGCACTTTGTGGTTCTCACAGGGGTTTTTCATGTATTTTGGTCACTCTAGGTGATTTGTGGTTGGCAGGACATGTTTTCAAACTGAACAATAAAAGGAAATAATCTCCATATATTATTAATTGGGATAATTTTATTTTGGAATTATGAGTTATTCGCAGCTCTTAGAAACATTTTGTATATTTAAAAAGAATGCCTATATATTCTTTGGGATGGAACATAAAAATCCCATACAGCATGCTTTGAAGTAGTTTTCCTTAGGAAAAGCTTTTTAATATCTCATTATCTTCAGTTTACATTGTTTAATTTGGCACGATGTATTCTTACACTTTGTTATATGATCCTTTTTCTTGCCGTTTCCCCCACATTCCAATTTTTCTTAATTTTTAAGTTTATTTGCTATTTTAAATGATTGCTTAGTAATTAGAAGACTTCCCTGAGGCTAAAGTTAAAATCTATTTTTCTTAAGAAACTTGTTAAACCAACCTTGTTAAAAGTAATAAGCTGGGTTTTTCTTGCTAGTTTAGAACAAATTGTATTTACTTTAGAGGAGCACCTAATTAGTTACTTTTAGGTTGTAGAGCTTTGATCTACTAAAGATTCTCAGGATAGTCTACTCAAGGTGCTTTTATTTTTAAAATGAGGCTAAGTATGGGATTTGCTTTATTAAGAGCTAATTAGTGGCAAACCTAGATACAGTGCACAGTCTGTACTTAAGTTCTTTGCTCTCCCACACTATTTATGTATTTGGGAGGTTGTCATAGTTACAGTTAATGCTACCATGAATTTGTATGTACATTTGCATTCTTAATGGAGGGGTGAGAAAGCCTGTTCAGAAAGTTTGTCACATCATTGTGTTTAGTTGCTCAGTCGTGTCCAACTCTGCAACCTCGTGGACTATAGCCCACCACGCTCCTCTCTCCATGGGGTTCTCCAGGCCAGAATACTGGAGTGAGTTGCCATGCCCCCCTCCAGGGATCCTCGCAACCCAGGGATCAAACCCAGGTCTCCCACATTGCAGGCGGATTCTTTACTGTCTGAGCCACCAGGGAAGCCCATCACATCATTAGTAAATGGCAGTTGATTTGTACTCCAGCTGTTTACTATAATTAGGGACTTTATGCAAATACCTGAGAGTTTAAAATATTTTCCATTATTTTTTGTGTGCAATTTAAGAATTGAGGGGGCCTTGCAATATAATCACATCTTAACATTTTTCACATCTCAACTTAGTAAAATAATAGGAAAGGCCTATGAACAAAGAGTGGTAAGTCAGTCAGTCTGTAACTCTGGGGTCAGTGGTGCCTGCTTCAAACAAGGACACTAAGTTAAATTTGCTTGTCCTTTCTGCCTTCTGAGCCTTTCTGCTGGTGCGCCAAGTTCGTATATTGTTTATAAAAAACTTCCTAACTAATCTGGACCTTTTTACCTGTAGTTAGCTGTGGTTGTTGTTCAGTTGCTAAGTAGTGTCCAACTCTTGTGACCCCATAGACTGTAGCCCACCAGGCTCCTCTGTCCATGGGATTTCCAAGGGAAAAATGCTAGAGTGGGTTGCGTTTTCCTTTTCCAGGAGATCCTCTCAACCCAGGGATCAAACTCAGGTCTCCTGCGTTGGCAGGTGGATTCTTTACCACTGAGCCACAAGAGAAGCCTGTAGTTAGGGATAGACACCTCCATATACTTTAAAAGCACATTTTAAAATATCTACTTCCTAATCAAAGTGATTTAAATTGTCATTTCATTATATAATTTTATGGATATTTATGTTATTAATAATTTGGTAGGAGTGTAAATATTGAAGTCACTAAGATTCTTAATATTAGAACTTTATTGATAATGCATTGTTTTTTCAGTCAGAAATTGGAGATCTGGGGCCTCTTGCTCAGTGGCACCCCACTCCAGTACTCTTGCCTGGAAAATCCCATGGGCGGAGGAGCCTGGTAGGCTTCAGTACATGGGGTTGCTAAGAGTCGGACATGACTGAGCGACTTCACTTTCACTTTTCACTTTCATGCATTGGAGAAGGAAATGGCAACCCACTCCAGTGTTCTTGCCTGGAGAATCCCAGGGATGGGGAACCTGGTGGGCTGCCGTCTTTGGGGTCGCACAGAGTTGGACACGACTGAAGCGACTTAGCAGCAGCAGCTCATTATCTATCTAGTACAGGTTAGTCCTAGCTGTTAACCATGGCTATAGAAACCAGGGGAAAGAAAACCTAATAGTAAATCTAACCAATACGTTTTAGAATGTTAAATTCTCAAATTTAGCTTCATCTTAGCTTAATTAAGTGAGTGAAGTCATTCAGTTGTTTCCTACTTTTTATGACCCCATGGGTGTAGTCTGCCAGGCTCCTCCATCTGTGGGATTCTCCAGGCAAGAATACTAAAGTGGGTTGCCATTTCCTTTTCCAGAGGATCTTCCTGACCAGGGATCTTTGCAGGCAGACTCTTTACAATGTGAGCCACCAGGGAAGCCCAGGTGGGCTTGGGAACTCATCTTAGCTTGGAAACTGTAAAAACTCAACACCCAGACTGGACCCCAGACTAAATAACTTTGCAGTCTTAGAAATGATAGACTATTTTTTTAATCATTATTAAAGCTCCCAGGTGATTTCCAATAGATAACAAGGCTGAGACCCTGGATTCAGGCTTTGCTGTTCAAAAGTGTGGTTTCCATGAACCAGCAGCATCTTCTGAGAGCTTGTTAGAAACTAGAATCCAGGAGTCTACCCTAGACCTGTTGAATTGCAGCCTGTATATTAGCATCTCCAGTTGATTGCCATGTGTAATAAAAACTGATAAAACATTTAGGCAGTAGCTTATTGTCCTTGTGCCAGTTAATCTCTGCCTAGGGTTGCCAGCCATAGAGAAAAATATTTGAGTTTTAAGATCTTAAAGGAAAACTAACTACCAATATTCAATTAAATTATAAAACTAAATGAAAGCCTGTTTCTATGTCTAATTAAAGTATCTTTAAGAATTTGTATTTTTTAAAGTTAAATGTTTTACCAGTACCATTATCAAGTATATATCTTCCTAGATACATAGGTGTAAATATCAAAATAGTGATAAGAACATAATAAAATAAATTGGTTCAAATAATTATTTTTTACTGTTCTCTAAAAAACAAAATGAACCATAGGTTTTTGGAAAGCATATACAGCAGTTTAATTCCAATTGCTATTCGTTAATAAGGAATGACTGTGGTAACAAATGAAAACACTGTCAATAACATACCTCAAATTAATGCAGCGTTGTACTATAAGCTTCCGTTCATCCCCAGGTGCTTGTTGGAAACAGATTGCTACCCTTGCTAGGCTCAATAAATGAGAAGTTTGCAGTTTGTTTTCTTTTGTTGCAGGTATGATGCATATCAAATTATATTTTGCTATTCCTGGTCTCCTGTTTATGTTAAATATTTTGTTAATTTTCTGTCTGTATTTCACTTTCGTTACTCCCTTATATTCAAGTTGAATTATTTTTCTCCCAGGTACCACTAGAATAGCTTTGTGAGGCTAATTTTCTGTTACATCTGCTTATTTTCAGTCACTAATTGATGACATTTTTTAATCCCTTTAAACCAGATCTCTCACCCTCACATATTCTATAAGAAAAGTGATTCATAATTTCTGCAATTCCTATATACTTGAACTGAAATTCTCTGTGTTGCTAAAAAAAAAGTACACAGATGAAATGGTGTATATGATAATTCCCCTGGAGTAGAAGCTCTTCTTTGGGAAAGTATTATTTCACTTTCAAATCAGATGGTTTTCCAAGCAAATAATACTGGCTACTTGTGTTCAGTATCAAAATATGTTGAATTACATGTTGAAAACAGGTTTCTAGGTGTTTCTTAGGATTCGAGGAGAGAGAAATCCTTTTGCCTGTGCCTAGAGCTGAGATATGGGGCAACCATACTTATATTACACCACTTCTTAAAGGCAGTACATTTAATTTTATCCATTTTTTTAGTGCCTGTGTGGATCAAGTACTGAGCTGGATTTAGGAAAGAAACAAATCACTGTTATACAAGTAACTTGTAGAATGTTTAAGAGGACACACTGTTGTGAGAGGTGGCTTCTAGGAGGAACTTTACAGAGCCAGCATATTTGCTTAAAATAATAAACCTGGAAAGATCAGGAAGAGGAGGCAGGCAGGGCAAATGTGCTAGTCATCTTTGACACCCCTCTCCCCATACCATGATAAAGGGTAGGTTTGATGGTTAGAAACCACTGAAAAGTTTAAACAGGATGGCGTGACAAAACTTTGCATTTCACAAATATCACTGACAACATCAAGAAGGGGTTGGAGGTGGCAAGATTGGAGGCAAGGGGACAGGTTAAGAGAACACTTACTAGAAAAATTTAACAGGAAAATGATGGCTAAACAAGGCAGTACAATGACTAGAAGTCACGAGGAAATACTAAGCGGATCAATGGGACGGGAAGATTGTTCAGTTATGGAAGGAGTCGAGTCTAGGGGTAAATCTCAGGCGTTTGTTTTTTTTTTTTCTTTCTTGAATGGTGGGAGAAATGATGGCATAATTCAAACACAGGAAAACTAGGAAGAGAAGCAGTAAGTTCAGTTTGGAATCTGGTTTGAAGTGCCTGTCGGCCTCTTGGAATGCTTTTCTACCACATCGCTATATGCTTGCTTACTCACTCCCTTCAGGTTTTTGTGCAAATGTCACCTTAGTGACAAAAAAGAAAAAGCAGCCTTTTTTGAAAAACTACCTTCTCAAAGTTTCCCTTACCATTCCTTGCCTTAAGTTTTCTCTGTAATGCTTAAATTCACTTAGTTGCTTTGCTTATCATCTATCTAGGATATAAGTTCTAGGAGGACAGAGATTATTGTCTGTTAGGTTCATTGCTATATCCCCAATACTGAGAACAAACCCTGACATAAAGTAGATGCTCAAAAAAAAAAAAAAAAAAAAAGTTGAATGACTGAGTGAGTCAATCTCCAGAAGAAGGTTTCTTAGGCGATTGTGCATACAACTCTGAAGTTCAGGATAGAGTATTTGACTATGGATAATAATACAAAAGATGTCAGCGTATAAGCAGACCTGAAATCATGGACCAAAAAAAGAAAACTAACCTAGGAAGTTTTAGTGAAACTAGAAATAAAAAAGGACCAAGCATCCAAGCATAGGGAAAGAGCAATATTTAATTTCTTTAAATGCTACCTGACTCTGTTATCTGTATTATAATAAAGCACAGGTATTTATAGATTTCAACAATTAATATGCCAGGTCATTATTTTTTCTTTTACACATCTCTCTAGTGTACTAGAGATATACATGTAGAATAGCTAAAGTGTTGATTTCATAGAAAGCTGAATTTTTCTAAGTTTTTAAGAAAAATTTCTAAGTTGGAGAGCAAAAGCCAAATTAATTTTATATATGTATTTCTTATTGGAGTATAATTGCTTAACAATGTTGTGTTAGTTTCTGCTGTACAACAAACTGAATCAACTATGTGTATACATATATTCCCTCCTTCTTAGACCTCCCTCCCACCCCACCCCCCACCCCCCACCCCCCACCCCACCCATCTGTGTGTGTGTTAGTCACTTAGTCGTGCCAAACTCTTTGTGACCCCATGGACTGCAGCCTACCAGGCTCCTCTGTCCATGGGATTTTCCAGGCAAATATACTGGAGTGGTTTGCCATGTCCTTCTCCAGGGGATCTTCCTAACCCAGGGATTGAACCTGGGTCTCCTGCACTGCAGGCAGATTCTTCACCAACTGAGCTACCAGGCAGCCCCACCCATCTAGCTCATCAAATTAGTGTGTGAAGTTTGTTTTTAAAAAAGAAATGTTAGAAGGTGATGATTGAATTTATTAAGGGATTTTTTTTTTTTTTCCTGGATTCCCAGAGTACAGGAATTATGAGAAAGCTCTGTTTCCTTCAGGCCGAAAGGTTGCTGCTATAGGGCCCTAGTTGTTTAGTCACAAAGTGGTGTCTGACTCTTTGCAACCCTTTGGACTGCAGCACATCAGGCTTCCCTGTCCTTCACCATCCTCTGGCGTTTGCGTATCTTTGATTTCCCTCACCACTTCCTCTTTTATTCCCTGAAGAACCACAAGTGTCAGAATTGTGGCATAAATTTTGCAAAGTTTTTTTTTATATCTGTTTTAAAAGTTGATTTTGATCCGCCCATAATTTTGTTGATACACATTTTTCAGTAAATGAGCTCCAAATTAGTGAAAAGAATTTAAAATGGGATGTAAAAAGCAATTAAAAAAAATAAATTTCAGATAAAGTTTTTAAAGCCCTAGTTTTCTTTAAATTAATGTCAGCATATTTAAACTTTGTGCTGTAATTCAGTTTATATAATTTAAGAGATTTAGTTGTTTAGAAAAGTGCTATTCAAGATTTTCTTAATGTGTTATGTGTTTTACTGATGAATACTCAATGTAGAAGTTCAGTATAACAGTGTTATGGAAAAGTCAAAATGATTTCTGATGGAGTTGAGATGCAAATATAATATTTTTGTGTATCAAGGATGCCTTACTTGGAAAAAATTCAAAGCCAGCAATGCATCTCATTAAGACATTGGAGAACAAAATCTCTAGTAATGGTCTAGAACAACTTGAGTTACTTAACATTATCAAGTAGCAGGTAAACTTAACTAGAAATAAAAAAAATTGGCTAAGTTCAGGAAGGAGATAGTTAAATTAGAAAGACTATGAAAAAGTATTGGCAAAAGATATTTGTTAAGCTGAAGTGGAAAAGATAAAATCTCATTCATCGTATTTCTTTATATGGCAAGAATTCTTCCTTTTTAGGGAATATGTGTTCTTTGTAGATTTCCCAAGTATACTAATTGAAAGATAGCCCATTTATTTTGCAGTATTTAATTTCTCTATCCTAAGAAACATGTCATATATTCTGTTGTAGTAAATAACACTGACAATGAAACTGGAATATGGTGAATTCATTTAAATTTAGGAGAAGAGAATGTGTTTCCTCAAGGAAAATCCACTTTTGTTTGCAACTCTTCAGTTGCATACAAATTTGACACTAACACTTTTACTTCTGACAGGGCTATTTTAATTCTATCACAGTTGACGTCAATGTAGGAATTTTCTAGATGCCAGTTGCTTAAGATCATAACATTTATGATAAATTGTAGGGATTTGGATTCCCCGTCTTCTTTCAAGTTTCCTTTCCTTCACCCCTTAACATTTCCCACATTTTTTAGAATGCCTATTTTTCCTATAACGTAGGAGCTATAGAGGACTAAGAGCTCATTTCAATTTGGGCTGCCACATTTGGTTTGAAAACCCCCAGTACTGAGGCAAGGCAGTGTCTACCAGACAGCAAATACAGGAGAACAATGTCTTTGCGGCCACATTGCCTGACCATGCACGGGGTTGGTGCCACTGATGCAACTCCAAGAATGGACAACCTGTTAAAAGTCACCATGTGCTTATTAAAGCCCAGACCTATGGGGAGTGCTTTAAAAGGAATTATTTAGATCTTTGAAGATAACTGGGAGAAAGGCTTTGTCATTACTATTTTCAGATAAGAAAACAGAAGTTGTTGTTGTTCAGTCACTAAGTTGTGTCCGACTCTGCAACCCCATGGACTGCAACACGCCAGGCCTCCCTCTTCTTCATTATCTCCCAGAGTTTACTCAAATTTATTTCCCTTGAGTCGGTGATGCCATCCAACCATCTCATCCTCTGTTGCCCTGAAGTTAAAAGAGGTTAAATAATTTGTCCAAAATCACATAGCCAGCAGCTGTGGTAAGGTGCCCAGTAAAGCAACTCCCTAAAAAAATATAAGAATGGTAGTCCATTCCTCAGTTTTCTGTTTGAAGTAGGTCAAATGTACCTAGAAATACAAAGAAAGAAAAAAATAATAGCACTAAATTTTATAATTGGTCAGAGTTTGTACAATCATTTTGTATGTTTTTTATTTACCACTTATTTTTCATCTCGTGAAAAGTCAGAACTCAATCATATGGCATTCTAATCTGGAATATAGTTGAGGATTAGAAAGTATACAGAAACTGTTGTGAGTTTACATGTTAAACCAAGCCTCACAAACTCAGCATCTGTGTATTATTTCACATTTAGTTGTAGCAAGCTTGTTTTTTAAAAAGTGTTAAGCATACTATGTTAATATGTACGCATTATTCTAACATAGTAGCACCTTATGTAGCCGAAATTATGCTACTCTTGCTTATGTAAAGATGAATTAAGAAATGTGTCCATGCCTTTAATCAGCAAATTAGATATCAAGGAGACATGACCACAAGTGGCCAAACTGACAGGGAGGTGACTGCGGTGAGAAATGACAGTTCAGGTGGATTCCGGATTGCCATCAAAAGAAAAAATCCAGGGCTTAGAGGTTTTCACAGGGGCCTGAAGACATTACTGTGTTATAATAACTATTGTACATATTGAGGAAAGGATTAAATTCTATTCAGTGCGTTACATTCAGAAGTCAAGGAAATATAATGTCTTTCAAAATTGTTGTCCTCCAAAATCATTAAAAGATAGACGACCCAGAGGGATGGTACGGGGAGGGAGGAGGGAGGAGGGTCTAGGATGGGGAACACATGTATACCTGTGGCGGATTCATTTTGATATTTGGCAAAACTAATACAATTATATAAAGTTTAAAAATAAAATTAAATTAAAAATAAAAAAATAAAAAAAAACCAAAGAAACAAACAAAAAGATAGTCCAAAAAATCTTCATCCATCTGCCATACTTAGATCACATTTCCAGATAGGCAGAGTTTTACCATAATAGTCTTAATGAGAAAACTTAAATAATTGTTGAAAGATGAATACTTGTTAAGGAAAAAAATTCCAATAGGTTTTAGTTGTAAAACTTATTCAGAGGTAGGAAGTTCTCTGAGTTCAAGTCTAAGTTCCAGAAGTTTTATGTCTGGAATTTTTCACCAAGTCCTAGTGTAAACATCAAGTAGAACTTTTTGTTTGAAACCAGTGTGAAAAATTGCTCTGTGGATATAAAACATTTTAATCTGGTGCTTCAACTGATTGATCCCATGACCATAATTAAGATTTTTTTTCTTCTTCTCCAAGTGTATTGTTGACAACTGTAGAAGCACTTTGGTTTTTTTTTGGCGGGGGGGGGGGGGATGTTGGTGGGGATGAAATACAGAAGAGGAAGATTGAAAATACATTGCGGTACATGACTCTGAATCGTTTTGAATCATAAAAGGTTAATCAATGCTGTATGGAAACTTTTATATCATCTGATCTACCTCATTTCATGATAGGGATGTAAACTGAGACAGCTGAGGCCTAAAGAGGGTTAGTAACTTGCTCAAATTCCCACAGACAGTAGTTTTTCATAGAGTCTACATTCCTGTTTGATCCATCCTGTTCCAATCTCTTATTCATTTTCTTGTCATCAGTGTATATTGGGAGGAAGTTGGGCTAAGTGAACAAAGAACAATATGGGATTCGAAAATGCCTTAAACCCTCCTTTATCAGAATTCTTCATCTTGGGGCAAGACAGTTTCTCAGCAGCATCACTGAGACTCAAACCCAGCTTTGAAGTCAGTTAGTCAGTTCTTTGAATGTTCATCTTCTGCTAGAGAAAGACTCAGCCTCCTGCCTTGATTCTTCTGAGAACCAGTTCATGCAGAAGAATGGGTTCTTCCGATTGGTTGTCAGTTCATTCTTCTGACAGCCACTTGCTAAGTTTTAACACCTACTGTGTGCCAGCCCCTAAGGTCATGAGGTGAATAGAGAGGATCATAGTTCCTTCCTTTCTGGGGACAACCCAGTCCAGGATTGGGACAGACTGAAAGAAACTAGAACCTTTTGTTTGAAACCAATGAGAAAAATTGCTCTGTGGATATAAAACATTTTAATCTTGTGTTTCAACTCATTGATCCTATGAGCATAATTTAGAGGAGTTTTTTTTGTTTTTGTTTTTTTTCCTAGCACTGCAGTAGGTACAGGAATCAGAACTGTGTGGGAATCTGGGAACTCAGTGCTGTTAATTCAGCCTGTCTTCACTGAGGAGGTGCTCTCGGAGCTTAAATTGCTAGATTCCAGAAGCTCACAGTGATCTTGCATTAGTCTCTAGAGAAATGAGGCAAAGAGAACTGAACACATTCCTCTCAGATTTACTTGGTAAAATGTTTTTCTTCTAAATAGTGGTCCTCTGTAATCTCTAAGCTCTCTAGATGTTAAATATTTACAGTAAAGAGTCAACAAACCTGACAAGAGACATCATGGAGCAAAAAGGTTATGTTGCCTCCTGCTCTTGAAGCAAAAAAGGCATCAGTTGAATCAGAAACATACAGGACCATGACTGAAAAGAACAGAAAGATTCCAGAACGTTTGTATTGTCCATATTTTTGTTATCTCCTCTTTCTCTCTCATCACTTAATAGTTAAACCAAAAAAGAGAGTTCGCTGCCTTTTGCAGGACAGCAAGGAAGTGGACAGTGAGCGGAGGGAGCAGGACATGATGTCCTACTCCACAGCCATTCCTGGAAAAGAGGATGTCCACGGTAGAGTGGGTGGTGGTGACCACCTCAGGGAAAGGGAAACAGGCTTCTGGGCCTGCGGTCAAGTGGGAAGCAATAGAGAGCTGACTTGGGCCTGAAGAAAGCCCTGAGGCTGGACAGCAGGAAGACCTGGGGTCTTTCCTATCTCTGTATTCACCATTTTATCCTTGATAAAAAAAATTCAGGAAAATAACCTTCATAAATAATAACAACTTCTCTCTGAAGGAGTACATTTTACTAAATGGTCATCGTGGATCGGGTTGTGATGGAAGGAAATTTTGTACAGAAAGGAGAAAGGAACAAAATATATTTTATGAGGAGGAATGAACTCCAGGAATAGTCCTCTGACCCTTTGTGTCTCAGCGATATTCTCAGCCTGGGTGAGAGGAAATGGAACAGAGTGCGGAATGTGGGGAAGTGGGAAGAGCTGAGACACAATTCATTCTCTGCCTCATTAAACTGAGTCATGTATCTTTAAGAAATGAGTCTGTTATCACTATAGGAAATGTCTTACTCTGGGCCTAACTCCTTGCCTAGAACTTAAAAAGTGTTAGAATTTTTCCTGCCTTTCTGGGAATCATTTTCACCCTTATCTCAGACTCTCTCTGGGTCACAGTAAAATATAGTGGGGAATGGTATGAGTTCACAGGAAATGTGGAGAAAGATCTGGCCTTTTTATAATAATTTGTTGTAGATGTTAAAGCTCTTGGATTTGCATTTGATGCATGGGTTCACATATATCCTTCTAAGTGAATTAGAAACTTTAATTGTCAGAATCAAGAAAGTCAGACAACCAGATTTTATACTTGAGAGTATAAAAAGGATTTTGCTCACCAAAAATGGCAACATAATTTACACACTATTTGCTATAGTTGTATATCAGCATTTGCAAAAACACTGCCTTTCTGAATAACTGTGAATCACAGAAGAAGGCATCTATGCTGTTCTCAGAGGACTCTGGCTGTGGTGGGGCAGACGTGAGAACTGGCCTGTGAATCAGATCGGAATGTACCCAGGCCCAACCAGTTGGTTGTGTGACTTGAAATCATTTCATCCTTTTGAACCTCCATATCTTCATCAGTAGATTGAACAAAGATGCGTGGCACTTGATTTCCTAGCCCCCTTTGTAGATCCCTGACTTGACTTGGTGCAGTAGCAGTAATTGTTATTTTTAAAAGTCGTATCTTTCCAGCAAAATAAATCTTCAGTGACTCTCAGGTTTAAAAAGAATCTATTTTGCACCATATTCCACAAACTGCCAAATTTGGGGTTTGGCCGACTGCTGAAGAGAGCAGCCTGCTAGAAGGAGCAAATTCCAGAGCAGAGGGTCATTTTTTAGAATGCTTTGCCAAATACTCCCATATTTTCAAAGTTGTTGGGGGCCTTAAAACTCGAGCATTAGGAGAGAAACAATTGTTTAAAACACTCGGTGGATAGGTACACAAAAATGTTGAACTTTACAAATATTTTTGAATAGTTCACTACATTCCAATGACATGCCAAGTTGCACAGGCCTGCCACTTCCCTCCTTGTTATTTTTCCTCCCCTATCTATTTTGCTTGCTGTCCCAAAGAACTAGGTAATGAGAAAACACAGGCAGGTCTTTATTTTTACTGGAATGCTTTTTCAGTTTGGCAAGTAGTTTTCAAACCAAGCAGCACAATAAAATCAACTAGGGAGTTTTCAAATCACATGATGACTGGGCCCCACCCCCAGGTAATTAAGTTAGAATATTTGAGGAAAGGAATCCAAGCATCTGTATGTTTCAAAAAAAGCTCCCCAGGTCTTTCTTACCTGCAACCAGGTCGTCTTAGCCCTATACTAGGCCAGCTGGCCTTAACATGTTCTATGGCCACAGTACCAGTCAGCATCTGGCTAGAAAAAGAGATGGAACTTAGAAGAAATTGTGAAATTGTAGATCACCACTACTGAAAAGACAACTTTAAAAAGTTGATGAGGGGAGTATATTTCTTTAATGCCTCATTGTGGGGTTTGACTATTCCTTTAGGTATAATATTTTGACTTGCTATAATAAATTCACCATTAGGACTGATGGCGAATAATTTGTGAATATTAATTAATGTACACATATTGCTCGATATAGTGAAGGGGGTTAAAAAAAAAAAAAAAAGCTCCTTAGAGGATGGAGCTTATAAATCTTGGGATTCAAGAATTATGTACGACAGAACAAGACAGCAAAATCATATATTATACAGAGAGTGAAAACTAAAATCATTGGCAACAGGAAGATAGCACAACTGTTTATCACCTGAAAAAATGGTATGTGAGTCTGGGTCATCTTCTGAATGTCTTTCATTCAGTCAACAGGCAGCAGTGAACATTAGCTCTTAGCTAGAAAATCTTAGCTCTACCATAGATGGACTCTGCGACCTTGGGCAAATCATGTTACCTTTATAATCCTCAAATTCAGATTTATGAGCTTTAATCTGTTAAAGTGGAAAAAATGCTAAAATGTTCCTCATAGAGTTGCAAAGAATAAATAACATGATTTAAGCAAAATGCCTGGAAATTAATAAGAACTCTATTTAACTGAATTCTATTCCTCCTCCTTATTGCATCTTCTGGCCATATATAAAAGGGCACTAGATCAGCCATGGGAATATGAGGCAAAAGAAATGCCTGAAGCTTCTTCGTACCATAAATCTCTACCATCTGTCAAAGATGGTGCTATCACCAGAAAAAGTAGACCCACTCTGTTCAGTTACCCTCAGCAAGAGACAGGCTAGCCAGATCATTCTCAGTCTTTATAATATTTTTATTTATTTTATATTAGGATACATAATGCATGTCTCACATCACTGCACAGAGGATGGAGATGAGAACTGTACTTTTGTAACTGATACAATAAAAGGAACATAGAAAAGTGCTTTTCATCGTGTGCCAGGAAGAGCAACCCCTTCAAGGACACCACTGCGTGCACGCACAGAACCATAACCACCCAGCAAGGGGGTCCTCACTCTGTGTACTGAGCCACAAAAACTCGTGCAGCCCCGCAGTGCTGAGATTGGATTTATATCAGCCGTGACCCACCATTAAACTTCCAATCAAGTAAGTGAAATGAAAGTCACTCAGTTGTGTCTGACTCTTTGTAACCCCATCGACTATATAGTCCATGGAATTCTCCAGGCCAGAATACTGGAGTGGGTAGCCTTTCTCTTCTCCAGGCGATCTTCCTAACCCAGGGATTGAACCCAGGTCTCCTGCATTGCAGGTGGATTCTTTACCAACTGAGCTATCAGGGAAGCCTAGCCAATCAAGTAAAATTAATGTTAATTCTTAGGTTGAACGGTAGGTGTTGTCTTTCCTTCCATTTAGTCACCTTAATTCCTGTGGTACATGTTAATGATTATTTGAATATCATTATTCCACTGCTCAGCTTTCTTTGGCTGGCTGTTTCAGCTGAATGTAAGTCATAAACAAACTGCAATTCTCTTGCTATTTCTATGTCATTTGCAAACAACAGAAAGCAACTCTGGTAATATAAGCAACAAAGAAATATTTTAAAAGATGAGGTCTCAGATAGGAAGAAAAAGAGGAAGACATAGTCAAATCACTATAGTCAAATACAGAAATATCTGTGTAGGGCAAAGCAGTTGATGGAATTGCCACCCCCAGACAGCCACCACCAATCCACTGAATGTAAAACTCAATCAGATATACATATGGCTGATTCATGTTGCTGTACAGCAGAAACTAATATAACATTGTAAATTAATTATACTCCAATTTTTAGAAAACAACTCAAACAGAGCTTCTGAGAATACTCTTTATGTGCAGGAACATCAGATTAGCCATCCAGAGCTCATAGGTTCACCTTCTGTGGATGAGGAGGCAGGATGAAGTACTAGTCCATACTCCTATCCTCGTCTCCTCTGTATCCTGAAATTCCCCACCTTCCCCAACGAGGAAAAGTGTATGGATGCTGGAGAGTACAAACAAAAGAAAATAGCCACTAAACATTCTAGAACAGTAGGAATATGAGAATTAACATTTACTAAGTCCCAGGCAAGGCAGCCTCTATACCGTGTTAGGGGCGCGGGCCTGCAGCCAGACTGTCATTGTTTAAACCCCAACTCAGCCACCTGCTAGAAGGAGCTGGAGTGGTGCTGAGCCTGGAACCTATGTCAGCCTGACTGTAGGGCCTGTTGTCCCAACACTGGTTCATCCAATCCAGTATGTTTTGACTCTTACATTCTTCATCACAGCAGAGATGCTAATTAGTTAGGGAAACCTTTAGGAAGCCTGCATCCCTTTCAGGCTTCGTATCTTCTTAGGGAAAAATAAATTACCTAACCATAGTCCATTCTGAAGGAGATCAGCCCTGGGATTTCTTTGGAAGGAATGATGCTAAAGCTGAAACTCCAGTACTTTGGCCACCTCATGGGAAGAGTTGACTCATTGGAAAAGACTCTGATGCTGGGAGGGATTGGGGGCAAGAGGAGAAGGGGACGACAGAGGATGAGACTTCTGGATGGCATCACTGACTCAATGGACGTGAGTCTGAGTGAACTCCGGGAGTTGGTGATGGACAGGGAGGCCTGGCGTGCTGGGATTCATGGGGTCGCAAAGAGTCGGACACGACTGAGCGACTGATCTGATCTGATCTGATCTGAACCATAGTTATGGTACATATATATAATGGACTATTCAGTTCAGTTCAGTTTAGTCGCTCAGTCGTGTCCGACTCTTTGCGACCCCATGAATCACAGCACGCCAGGCCTCCCTGTCCATCACCAACTCCGGGAGTTCACTCAGACTCACGTCCATCGAGTCAGTGATGCCATCCAGCCGTCTCATCCTCTGTCGTCCCCTTCTCCTCCTGCCCCCAATCCCTCCCAGCATCAGAGTCTTTTCCAATGTATACACAGCCATAAAAAGGAGTGAATTTGAGTCGGTTCTAGTGAGGTAGATGAACCTAGAGCCTGTTATACAAAGTAAAGTAAGTCAGAAAAAGAAAAATAAATATTGTGTATTAACACATATATATGAAATCTAGAAAAATGGTGCTGATGAACCTATTTGCAGGGCAGGAATAGAGACACAGTCATAGAGAGCAGAGTTATAGACACAGCGGGGAAGGAGAGGGTGAGACAAATTGAGAGAGTAGCTTTGAAACATGCATTACCATATGTGAAATAGATAGCTAGTGGGAAGTTGCTAAATAGCAGAGGAAGCTCAGTTTGGTGCTCTGTGACAACCTAGAGGGGTGGGGGTGGGGGTGGCGGTGGTAGGAGGGAGGTTCAAGGGTGAGGAGATATAAGTATACTTACGGCTGATGTATGTTGTTGTATGGCAGAAACCAATACAACACTATAAAGCAATTATCCTCCTATTAAAAATAAATTTAAAATTCTTTTTTTTAAACTAGTTGAATTCTTGGCACATTTTTTTTCTTTTATGTAACTACTTCCATTAAATCTTGACTTCAGTTTGCTCTTGGGCTCCTGATTTTGGGATGGATGTCTCATTCACCGGTAAGAACTTAAGAACCAGTTCTATTGTTAGATTTTAAATGGTGGCTTGTTGAAGTAGTCCAGGGATCACTAAATTTTTAGACTGGGAAATTCTGAGCAGGAGATTCAGCATTGGTCCTGAAAAACAATAGGGAGTTCAGGAGACTCAGGGAGCACCTGGCTTCTACAGTCACAATCTTCTTGAGGTCACCCTGGGCCTCTCGAGTCTCTTATCGCTGCTTCTCTCCAGCTGACATTTGGCCGTGGAAGGAAATGGAAGTCAGGAGAGAGGAAGATGATGCTGTACCTCCTTACTCCAAACACACACTTGTCCGTATTTCAACACTGTTTTCCGATCCAGCTGTCAAACTTCAAGCATGAAAAAGGAGGAACTAGCAAACATAACCGGATTTCCTCTTGGACACCAAATGCTAGGGGCTCACCACGTTGGGCAGTGGTAGAGAATCTGCCTGCCAATGCAGGAGATGCAGGTTAAATCCCTGGGTCAGGAAGATCCCCTGGAAGAGGATATGGTAACCCACTGTAGTATTCTTGCCTGGGACATATCATCGATAGAGGAGCCTAGAGGGCTACAGTCCATGGGGTCACAAAGAATTGGCCATGACTGAGCAATTGAGCATGCGCCAAATGCAAAGCAGAGGAGGTTACAAAAATTCTAAAGAACAAAACTCACCAGGATTTTTACTCTCCTGTGGTTAAACCTCAATTTAGAGGTGTGCATGCATGCATGCTCAGTTGATAAGTCAAGTCCAATTCTTTTTAACCCCATGGACTGTAGCCTAATAGGCTCCCCTGTCCATGGGATTTTTCAGGCAAGAATAATGGAATGGGTTGCCATTTCCTCCACCAGGGCATCTTCCTGACCCAGGGATTGAACCTGCATCTCCTGCATTGGCAGGAGGATTCTTTACCACTGAGCTACCTGGTGAGCCAATGTTAAAATATAAAACATATAGCAAGTGCTTTTCTTCCTAACATTGTCAGATTTAGGGGCTGGGAGGAATAGTGAACATGACAGACTTATTCTAAATGACTATTCATGGCTTACCTGAAGTTCAAATTTAACTGCCTGTCTAGCAACCCTTTTCTCCTTCTTCCCTCAATCTTTCCCAGCATCAGAGTTTTTTTCTGATGAGTTGGCTGTTTACATCAGGTGACCAAAATGCTATAAGAGGTGTCCAAAGATTCAGACAACTAGCAACCCCACACCCCCATGTTCATCTCTTCAGTACCACTGGCCGTGATTGGCTTCAGTCAGAGAGATCTTTGCTGAGTGGAGATTGGGAGGAGCATGGGTGGGTGCATTCCTGTCCAGGACTGGGTTTGGCTCTAGTTTTAGAGCCTTTGTTGGAAGAATGGAGAAGGGCTGATCTCGTCTGAGTTTGAAAAACGTTGACCTAAACCTTTCAATAATAGCACTGAATGTAAATAAATGTCTACTTAACTATCATCTCTTCCAGATGATTCTAATATCCTAAAATAATAAGGGCATCACCTTTCTCAATTCTCAAGTCACCTGAGACTGTTACTCCAGGGAGGTACCTAATTACAAGATGTCTTTACAGTAGTGGTAGTTATGTTTATGATGCAATTTGATACTGTGAGGTTTTCTTACAAAATTCAATTGATCATTACAAGTAGGCTTATAATCCTGATAAATTAAGATTAATTTAAAATGTATCACCAAAATTAAGTCACAAAAACTCCATAAAGGCAGGAACAACATACAACAGGAAGACAGTGTTAGGTGATAGTTAAGGATAAAAGCAATGGAATTATACCTCCTGGGTTTAGTGTCTCCAAAAGGACATTTCAGTGATGACTTCCATTTCCTCACCGATAAACTAAATACCAACCCAATAGGATTTTTTTTTTAATTGAGATTTTGACACTTTTTATAATTCTTGATGCAGAATAAGTGCTCAAGACATTTTACCTGCTTTAGATTATATTGAAAATGTTTATCCTTGAGACTCCAAAAATATCCATGAACAATGAGCACATTTTCAGTTCTGAAAAGAAACCCATGTGCCCGCAAAAGCAAAAACAAGTCCTTATTTTCAAATGAAGACGATTTCTTTATAGCAAAGATGATTATTAAGGATGGCTTATCAACTGAGCGACTTCACTTTCACTTTTCACTTTCATACATTGGAGAAGGAAATGGCACCCTACTCCAGTACTCTTGCCTGGAAAATCCCACGGACAGAGGAGCCTGGTGGGCTGCAGTTCATGGGGTAGCTAAGAGTCGGGCACGACTGAGCGACTTCACTTTCACTTTTCACTTTCATACATTGGAGAAGGAAATGGCAACCCACTGCAGTGTTCTTGCCTGGAGAATCCCAGGGACGGGGGAGGCTGGTGGGCTGCCGTCTATGGGGTCGCACAGAGTCGGACATGACTGAAGCAACTTAGCAGCAGCAGCAGCAGCATAGACAGTTGAACATATCTGCTATTCATAGCAGTATCTTAAACCATGAAGTTAGTGTTTATTTCTATTAATATAAAAGAATCATTCCTAAGTCATGGCGTGAAGTTTTCGTCTCCAGCCCACCCCATAAACACACTGGAAACTGCCATTCCTTTGGAGGGATAGAGAAACTGGGGGCTGTTGAAGGCACTGTTTTGTGAATTAGATAGGAAGGGCTCACTTGTAGGCTGAAATAAGAGTTGACCTTTCCCTGGTGGCTCAGATGGTAAAGAATCCACCTGCAATGCAGGAGTTGTTGTTCAGTCACTCAGTCATGTCCAACTCTTTGCGACCCCATGGACTACAACATTTCCAGGCTTTCCTGTCCTTCACCATCTCCTGGAGCTTGCTCAAATTCTTGTCCATTATGCAATGCAAGAGACCTTGGTTCTATCCCTGTGTCAGGAAGATCCCCTGGAGAAGGGAATGGCAACTCACTCCAGTATTCTTGCCTGGGAAATCCTATGGACAGAGGAGCCTGGCAGGCTATAGTCTATGGGATTGCAAAGAGTTGGACACGACTGAGTGACTAAGCACATTGCACACCATCACCTGCCCGGCCATCTCTCTGAGACCAGGATCCTGCTTGCAGAGGAAGGACTCTGAAGCCAGTCCCAGAGAACTGGCAAAGCTTTTTCCAGTCTCCTCATTTCTGGAAAGTGGTGTGTTTATTCCCTCCCAGGCCTTTTCACTTTTATTCTGAATTACAGGAAAAATAATAATAGTAAAAATCTGTCTGTATTATGACTGGCTAAACAGATGGGGATTTTCTTCGAAGTAATATTTTCAAGGAGTGTCACCTAGCAGCTGGATTCCTTTGCCTGGACAGAACTTGCTCCCTAAAAGCAAAAAGAAATGGAAGCACTTGGGGTGGTAAACTTGTGTCAGTTTGGAATCAGTTTGGAACAGTTTCAGTTCAGTTCAGTTTAAAACCTCTCAAATCCAGCACATTCTAAAGCTTCAAATGCTATCCACTAAGAAATTATATCTGAGGAATTTTTCCATTAAACATTTAGTCTGGTTCAAACCTAATAAGATGCTAATCTTTTCAAAACTTGTTTTCCCTTATTTGGCTTTCTTACTTTTTGTAAAAAGTCAGTAAGAGTTTAATATACCAGAACTGTTGAATACACAGGGTGGAGTAGAACGTACTCTAGGCTTGGTTTCCGGAGAACTAGATCCAAACCTGGATTCCATAACTAAGTAATTTTACAAACTTGGGCATCACTAAGCCATTGTGAACCTCTCTATAAAGTGAAGATAATGCCACCTGGAAATGTGCTGTGTGCTTAGTTGCTCAGTCATGTCCAACTCTTTGTGGCCCCATGGACAGAGGAGCCTGACAGGCTACAGTCCATGGGGATTGTACACTAAATTATGGAGCCTTTATGTAAGTACTCAGCTCATGTAGTAGGTGTTCAATAAATGTTAACATCTGTGGCCTCAGAGGGGATCTGGTCACAAGCTTCATTAGAGCTTCTTCTTTCATTAAATGTGAAATGAATTTTACTCATAGAAACTAAAATAGCTTGAGAAGACAGACATCATTCTAGGGTAAGCAGCAGAAATGCAGAACTGTAGAATTGTGCTTTAATTCACTGAAGATTAAAAACAATGCAAAATCAGAATAGCATTTATTTCATCTGCCAGAATCTTACCCTATTTCTTTCCTTTTATTTGTTTAAGCATAGGAGATTAGAATGGTACGGACATTTGAAGATCTAAAGTATTTGTAAATATGTGTCTTTGCATATGCACATTATAACATACATATTTTTAAAAGTTGTTCCAACTGTATTTGTGGCAGAGGTCAGCAACTTTTTTTTTCTGTAAGGAGACAGAGATAGTACAGTTTTATTCTTTGCAGTCCTCACAGTCTCCTGAGTGAGAGACTAATTCTTTTTTTTAATTTAATTTATTTTTTAATTGAAGGATAATTTACAGAATTTGTTGTTTTCTGTCAGAGTAAGGGACTGATTCTTAATCAGAATTACTTAATTCTGCCACTTTAGTGCAAAATTAGCCATAGAAAATAGTAAACTAAAGAACATGACTGAGTTCCAATAAAACTTTATTTACAAAAACTGACGGTGGGGGAAATTTGGCCCGTAGGACAATTTGCTGATATTTGGCCTGGAGCATATAAAGTCCATTTACAAATTAGGCGTAATTAAGATAACTTATCCAAGGAGAAAAAATGTGTATGACTATATATATATTCATATTCATATGTTATTAATTCAGCAGTTATATAACATTAACCTTAGTATATTTATTTTGCTAAATTTATTTCTTTAAAAGAGCATCATGGCTGGCTGAGTTTTAAGAAATAGTGTGGTTCTTAAAGTAGATTCAGTTGGAGAAGCTGGTATGTTATCACATTGGAATCAGTTTGCATTTCACCATTGCTTTCTGAAGTGCTAACTGGAGCCATGTTGCACAATAGGCTTTACTATTTTCCTGGGGTAGACACATTTCAAAGTTGGACTCAAACCCATTACACAAATGTCCAGGACAGGATTTCCTTCTCCTGCACAAGAATATCTTGTGAATTTCCTGAGTAGTACATTCAAGCATAGCTTACCTGACAGCATCAGAGCCATTGTGTTCTAAGGAATTTCCTGCAGAGATTAAACTGGTTAGGCTGAGATCTGTGTTTTATAACTATATCCCATATTAACCTTTAACAATACCTTTCAAGAATGTTTATGCGTGATTCCTTTATCCAGGAAGAGATTGAAAGTAAGGAAATACCTAGACCATCAGAGAACTTTGAGAATTAGAGAAGGCTATCACATTATCCCCTTTGGGCCATAATAATGAGAGGCCAATTCAATCTTCAGGGCCTTAACAATCATCCAGGACTAACATGAACATCGGCAGCCAATCTCTCACCATTTAGAGATTCTAATTTTATAAATTCTAATTCTTTTGTATTTTGAGACTATCTATGAATCAGAAGCTTTATGTAAAAGTAACAAGGTAAATACAGTTAGCTGTCAAAAGACGCCAAAATATCAGTGTCTTAACACTGATTTTCTTTCACATTTCTCAGTCCAGTGTGGGTGCAGTGACCCCACTGCACCTTGTACTGTGCCCTGGGGAGTACATCCCTCTAAGATCACAGCAGAAAGAAAGACAAAGGTGTTGCTAGGAAACAGCACACCTGCTCTTCACTGCCTTGGCTGGAGGTGACACATTATCACGTCTTATTATCATTGACCAGAACCAGCCCACGTGACTTCCACCTCACTGCAAGGAGCACTAGGAAACAGGGAGATGCACATGGATATTTGGTGATAAATAGTGAGGCTTGACACAGAATAACATTTTTAAAATTTGGTTCTTGTGCTGAGTTGAAAAATCAGTCAGATAAGGACTAATAAGAAACTTTATTATCTCACATTTATTTAGTTGGTTTTGACAAGGCATAAGCTGATAGAATGTTTGCTACATTCTCTGTTTGCTTTTCCACTTTTAAATAGTCTGTGGTGTTTGCAATTCTCTACCCCTTAACTTAGGGAACAAATAAAACCCTTGTCTAATTATGTAATCCTTAATATCTGTGTTATTAAATTGATACTTATCTATTTCTTTGTAGTGATAGCCTACCTTCTAAGTGTGTGTGTGTGTGTGTGTGTGTGTATCTTACTTCTCCAGTTATAATCAGTACAGGAACACAGTATCAATATGTACTCAATAAATGTTGGTTTATTAATACATTAAGGTAATTTTGCATACACCAGTGAATATGGAGACATATTCAGTAAACTTTGGTATCATCAAAAGCATGAAGATTAAGAGTGACTGTCTGTAGTTTTCATTTCTAGACAGCTTAGGGAGTTTTGTTTCTCAAAGTATATCCACTGAACAGGAAAGTCTATTGTGGAGTCCAAGAATCTATAGTAGTTAAAAAATGCTTTTAGGCTGCTTTTCCCCCCATTCTCAGTGAAAATGGTCCTTTTGAAATCCATTAGAAAGATTATTCTATTTGGGTGCTTGTTGCTGTAAGCAAATTAGCTTATACATAATTGATAAATGAAGCAATGATGTCATTCAAACATGTCACTCTAATGCAGTTTTCCCCAGCACCTTAATGGTTATGTCACCAAGTACCAGCACCTGAATGCCAGTTACACTAAGAGCTGGACACATGGACTAACACAATATGGACACAGTGCTCGTTCTCCTCACATGCTTCCTCTTGGCTTAGTTTTACCATATGTATGATTTCTTGGAAAAATTTATTACCTGGCTCGCCCCACACTAAGTTCATTTTCCCTTTGTTGCCGTAATTCTGCAGCTTCAACATTTTCTTACTCCACTCCATGAAAGACCTATATGTAGTGTAGTATTTATTTGTTAGGAATTTAGCATGTCTTTAGAATTTTGTGCTATAATTTTTATTTGAGTTGCTATTGGTTTTGTTTGTGCTTTAGCCAAAAAATCATGTAGGTTTTGAGTAAGCTATCCAAAACCTATTTTTACTGCAAGCTCTTTTATTTTTACATTTGACTTTGTAGAACACATGACGTTGCTATAGGAATGACTATGTTACATTATAGTAGAACACAGGCCTGTGTTCTTACAACTTCAACTGCGTATATTTTGTAGAATAAAGGATGTCAATAACAAAATTGGCACTGAACCTATTTGAGAATTTTCCGTGTGGAGGCAGTTTTCTGACCTTTTATCCTTTATGTATGAAACTGCTCTAGCATTCCCAAATGGAGTTCATGCAGAGAATCTCACTTCAATCTCAGAGCAATACCACTGGATCACTGTGAATGTTTCTACCTGAAGTCTTGGAAATTGAGGCTGAGAGATGTTCTGCCTAAGGGAGATTAGTGATATAGTTCTCATTATAATTGGATGTTCTACTCAAGTAACTATATTTTGAGCATCTATTTTATGCAAGGCCCTGGAGATACAGAGATAAATAAGATGAAACCCAGCCCTCCTCTAGCCCACTTCCTCCCATTGATGTGGGCACCCTTTTCAGCTTGGGCTGGGTGGGGCCCAGAGAACTGCCTCTACCCAAGAGAGGCAACGGCATTGCTACTTTCTTAGCAGAGCTGACAACTGAGTACCCTGGCGGCTCTGTGCAAGGCGTAGGACACTTGGGTGGCTCCCGGCTAAGGGGCCTTCGCCTGTTGCCAACTGGAAGCCTGTCGCTTGACTCTGTTTCCTCACCAGTCCCTGTTCTAGCTTCTACCCTTGACTTTAACCTATCCGGTGGAAACAACTCCAAGACTGCAGAAGTCCTGTTCCCTCTTATCTTTCTGCCTTGTATGACCAAGAACTTCATCCACAGGTGCATAGTGAAGATGGATAATCATTGCTTCATGTCCCTCATCTGAGGCAGTTGGCAGGGAATTCAATTAAGAGCAGGAAATTGTTTACTCCTCTGGGTCCCATCAGTAAACTAGCCATGGTATCCTAATCAAGGGATTTAAACTGCTTGGGCCTCAGTATCTTCATCATTTAAGGATACTTTCTAATGACATAGCCTACATGAGGCCTTTTCCAACTGTAGCCTTCTGAGATTCCTCAAGGATACATCTGGGTATTTTCAGTGTGTGCTCAGAGGAGGGCTCCAAGGAACCAGGTACACAGAGCTTTATGGAGAGAGAGGACTTGCTGGTGCCCTGACTTTCCTGAGATGGTTCTGTGTCTTAGACAAGCCTCAGAGCTATTTATAGCGTGAATGATCACCATGGTGGCACCTGTTATATGGAATATTTAAACATTTTAAGTGATTTTCCTGCTGACTTAGACAGCAAAGAATCTGCCTGCAATCCAGAAGACCAGGGTCTGTTCCCTGGGTTGGGAAGATTCCCTGGAGAAGGAAATGGTTACCCACTCCATTATTCTTGCCTGGAGAATTCCATGGGCAGAGGAGCCTGGCAGGCTACAGTCCATGGGATCACAAAGAATTGGACACAACTGAGCAACTAATACTCTCAAATAATCATGGATTTTTAAAAACCCATTATAGAAAGAATGGAGCTGTTTAAGATACAGAGACAGTAATAAAGAAGATAACTATGTTTGAAGGCAATTCAAATTATTTTTAATGAATAAAATATTGGAGAAGATAATCATTTTTAAAATTAATGAAAAAGGCTCTACAATATTCATATTACTATCAATTTCATTACTTGATTTGTTGTGTTGTTTAGTCACTAAGTTTTGTCTGAATTTTCTGTGATCCCATGGACTGTAGCCTGCCAGGCTCTTCTGTCCATGGAGTTCTCCAGGCAAGAATACTGGAGTGAGTTGCCATACCTTCTCCAAGGGATCTTCCCAACCCAGGGATCGAACTCAGGTCTCCTGCATTGGCAGGCAGATTCTTTACCACTGAGCCACCAGGGAAACTCCTCATTACCTGATTACAGATATATAAATCCTAAATGTATGTGTTTAGAGTGAGTGACATTTAAGGTTATCTTATTCTCTCTGACACCCCAGTCTTTTTCTGCTTTAGGGAAATGGAGGTCACCTACGTTCTGAGATCTCTTCTAGTTGTAGTTTTGATTCCATCATCCTACTTAGGCAAAAGCCACAACACATTTAATGTTTATTTACTTGGTCAATGTTTAGCCTGTGGTTGGGCATTTAAATATCCCAATGAAGACTGAAAAAGCAGGGCAGAGAACGGTGAAACACAGACAAAGGAAGAGAAATCATTGGAAACCGGGGGGAAACAAGGGGAAAGACTGAACAGTGCCTTTACCATTTCTTTGTAATTTCTCCCACATGCTTAGAAAATAGAATAGGTTTTTGTATGCTAGTAGTAGTCTTATAAATGAATTAAACATATCATCAGCGCTTGCCAATTTATTTCACAAGTATACAAAGTCAGGTAAATGTATTCTACACTCCCCACATAGATGGTATGTCATATGTTTGAGAAGTTGTAGCTTGAAGTAAATGTACCCTATCTTAAGAGTGCTGTATTTGTTTTATATTCTCATACTTAATGATCTGTGACATAATTTCTTTCAGCCCTAACCATGCTTATTCTATGGGTTTAAAAGAAGAAAGAAAAACTCTATATATACACAATTATATATCACTCGTCAGAGAAATTAAATATGGAAATACATTTAAATATGTACGTGGTTCATCCAAATTTTAGTATCTATCCTTCATCATGTTTCCTTTTGTCTCCCATTAAAGACAAAATAGCTGGGTATGTTGTTTCTCTTAATGGGCTGATAAGTAACCAAGTAAAACATATTGTACTTTTACCCAGTGCTAGTGGCAGGAAGCCCAATTTGCAGAATTCCCAATTACACAATCCTATATTAGCCACCAAAGAGAAAGTTTTTTTTTAATGTTTAAATAGGAAAAACAAGGACCTAATATTCTTTAAAAAGCAAATCTGACAAAGGGTACAGGGGCTCAGAGGGTAAAGAATCTGTCTGCAATGCAGGAGACAGGAGATAAAGGTCCAATCCCTGGAAGGAAATGACAACCCACTCCAGTATCCTAGCCTGAAAAATCCCATGGGCAGAGGAGCCTGTCAGGCTACACAGTCCAAAGGGTCACAAAGAGTTGACCCTGACTGAGCGCCTAAGCGCATGCGTGCGCTCACACACGCATACACACAGGAACTCTATTATTTGTTCTAAATGCATAAGAATATACCATTACCTCAAAACAGAAAATTGAATTTGAAAAAGACATTGTTTATGGTTCTGGTGGTGTGGACTAAAAAAAGTCAGCTGCTCTATCAGTAAACAAAGGATGTTGAGGCCATCAAGCCATCAGCCACTGCCACTGCCCCCAGCAGCATACCTTGAGGGGATCCAGGATGGGGTGGGGGGCGGGGGAACAGGATACTGGCCCTAGACGGTGCCTATCAAAGGAGAGATTTCAGTGAGCTCAGACTCTTGTATCTTTCCATACCTAAAAAAGTACTAAATTCATTACCTTGAGATGTCTGGTTTGCTTTAATTAACAGTAATCTTTTGATGTTTGGATTACCTTGTTTTGTTGCAAAAACTCCTGTGTATCCTAGCCCCTCCCTTACCTCTTCAGAGCAGTTCCTTGGAGTTCAGAGGCTGTCTCCTGTGCTTAAGTCCTCAGAAAGCATAATTCTCAACTATTAGGTTGTGTATTTTGTTTCATTTGACAGTGGCTAATTGAGCCGCTTTGATTTTTTAATTTATGGTTCGTGCTTAGTCACACAGTCTTATCTGACTCTTTGTGACCCATTGGACTGCAGCCCACCAGGCTCCTCTCTCCACTGGATTTTTCAGGCAAGAATGATGGAATGGGTTGCCATTTCCTTCTCCAGGGGATCTTCCCGACCCAGAGATCAAACCTGAATCTCATGTGTCTCCTGTATTGCAGGCAGATTCTTAACCTACTGAGCCATCAGGGAAGCCCTTATTTATGGTAAAATATATATATAATAAAATTTACCATTTAACCATTTTAAAGTTACAATTCAGTGACATCAGGTACATTTATAATGTTGTGAAACAATAACAATAAAGTTCCAGCACTTTCCACCACCTCAGAGAGAAATTCCATATCTCTGGAGCAATCACTCCCCTCCCTCCCTCCCCTTAGGCTCTGGAAACCACAAATCTGCTGTTTCTGTGAATAGGCCAATTCTTTGTATTCCATATAGATGGAATCACACAATATGTGAGCTTTGGTGTCTAATTTCTTTCACTGAGAATGTTTCCAAGGTTTATTCATGATACAGCATGTATCAGTACTTTCAGAGTACTTTCCCTCTTTTTATAACTGAATAATATTCCACTATATGGATAAATCATATTTTATTAGTTTATTAGTTGATGTAATATTAAGGTTGTTTCCATCCTTTGGCTCTCGTGAATAGTGTTTCTCTGAACAACTGCGTACAAGCATTTGTGGGAACATGTTTTCACAGTTTTGAGTATTATACCTGGGATTGGAATTACTGGGTCATATGGTAGCTCTGTTTAACTTTTTTAAGGAACCACCAAACTTTTCCTTATCAACTATACCATTTTACATTCCCATCAGCAATATATGAGTGTTCCAATTACTCCAAATGCTTTCCAAAACTCATTTTCCTGGTTTGCGTTTTTTCAATGACCATCCTATTGGATAAGAAGTGGTATCTCATTGTGGTTTTGATTTACTTTTCCTTACTAATTAATGACATTGAGCATCTTTTCACATGCTTATTGGCAGTTTATGTAGCTTATTTGGAGAAATGTCCTTTAAAATCCCTTGTCAATTTTCTGATGAGGTTGTCTTCCTCCTTGCTATTGAATTGCTTCTTATTTTAAAAAGGAAATGAAGATTTCAGTTGTGCAGGAAATGTTTTTCTCCAGACTTAAGTGGTAGTTACATGGATGAATTCACTTTGTGATCATTTATGCCCTTATGTACATTTGTCAAAAATGAGGATATGTGCCATTTTCTGAATATATCAGTTTCCTAGGGCTGCCGTAACAAATTCCCCCAAACAACAGAAAAGATTCTCTCACAGTTCTGGAGGATCAAAGTCCAAAATCAAGATGGTGGCAGAGCGAGTTTCTCTCTGAAGACTAGAGGAGAATCCTTCCTAACCTTTTATAATTTCTGGTGGCTCCTGGAACTCCTTGGAATACCATGGCTTGTAGACACGTATCTGTAGTCTCTACCTCTGTCTTCACATGGTCTTCTCCTTGTTTCTGGTTCTAAGTGTCTCAAATCTCCCTCTCCCTTCTCTTATAAGGATCAGATCAGATCAGATCAGATCAGTCGCTCAGTCGTGTCCAACTCTTTGCAACCCCATGAATCGCAGCACGCCAGGCCTCCCTGTCCATCACCAACTCCCGGAGTTCACCCAGACTCACGTCCATCGAGTCAGTGATGCCATCCAGCCATCTTATCCTCTGTCGTCCCCTTCTCCTCCTGCCCCCAATCCCTCCCAGCATCAGAGTCTTTTCCAATGAGTCAACTCTTCGCATGAGGTGGCCAAAGGACTGGAGTTTCAGCTTTAGTATCATTCCTTCCAAAGAAATCCCATGGCTGATCTCCTTCAGAATGGACTGGTTGGATCTCCTTGCAGTCCAAGGGACTCTCAAGAGTCTTCTCCAACACCACAGTTCAAAAGCATCAATTTTTCGGTGCTAGCCTTCTTCACAGTCTAACTCTCACATCCATACATGACCACAGGAAAAACTATAGCCCTGACTAGACGAACCTTTGTTGGCAAAGGAATGTCTCTGCTTTTGAATATGCTATCTAGGTTGGTCATAACTTTCCTTCCAAGGAGTAAGCATCTTTTAATTTCATGGCTGCAGTCACCATCTGCAGTGATTTTGGAGCCCAGAAAAATAAAGTCTGACACTGTTTCCACTGTTTCCCCATCTATTTCCCATGAAGTGGTGGGACACGATGCCATGATCTTCGTTTTCTGAATGTTGAGCTTTAAGCCAACTTTTTCACTCTCCACTTTCACTTTCATCAAGAGGCTTTTGAGTTCCTCTTCACTTTCTGCCATAAGGGTGGTATCATCTGCATATCTGAGGTTATTGATGTTTTTCCCGGCAATCTTGATTCCAGCTTGTGTTTCTTCCAGCCCAGCGTTTCTCATGATGTACTCTGCATATAAGTTAAATAAGCAGGGTGACAATATACAGCCTTGACCTACTCCTTTTCCTATTTGGAACCAGTCTGTTGTTCCATGTCCAGTTCTAACTGTTGCTTCCTGACCTGCATACAAATTTCTCAAGAGGCAGATCAGGTGTTCTGGTATTCCTTATAAGGATACCAGTCATTAAATTTTCAAGAAAGAAAGTTGTGCGGGCTCTGGAAACCACAAATCTGTTTCTATAATAAGCCAGTTCTTTATATTTTGTATAAATGGAATCACACAATATGTGGCCTTTGATGTCTAATTTCTTTCATTTAGAATATTTCCAACTTTATTCATGATCAGCATGTATCAGTACTTTTATAGTACTTTTCCCCTTTTTATGGCTGAAAAATATTCCACTGTATGGATAAATCATATTTTATCAGTTCATTAATTGATATAATATTAAGATTGTTTCCATCCTTTGGCTCTCATGAATAGTGTTGCTCTGAGCAATTACATACAAGCATTTGTGTGAACATGTTTTCAGCTCTTTGAGTCACTCAGTCATGTCCTACTCTTTGAGACCCCAAGGACTGTAGCCCATCAGGCTCCTCTGTCCATGGGATTCTCCAGGCAAGATTACTGGAGTGGGTAGCTATTTCCTTCTCCAGGGGATCTTCCCAGCCCAGGGATTAAACCTGGGTCTCCTGCATTGTAGGCTTTACCATCTGAGCCACTAGGGAAGTCCCATTAAATTTTGTATCCACTCTAAATACAGGATGTTCTCATCTGGAGACCCTGAATTACATTTGCAAAAGTCCCATTTCCAAATAAATTTTGCATTCACAGATACCAGCGGTTCAGGCTTGGGCTTATTTTGGGGGAGATACTTCAACCCATTACACTGAATATATGTCATGCTTCAATTTTTTAAAAACAGAATTTAAAGAAAAGATATGGTAAATAATCGTAGGAAAGTGTGGCAATCTGAGTTCCTGTGTCAACAGATCTGTAGGTTTAGTGAAACAGGAGAATTCATGCAAACTTGCCACCCTATAAAGGAAAACTTCGTAATCAGTTTTTGAAAATGTTTTTGCTAAATACAATTCTGAAAATAACATCTTCAAATAGTTTTCAAAGGACATTGACATATTTTTTTTTCCTTTATTTAAGAGGAAGCTCATGAAAACAGTGACATCTTCACATATAGAGAGAACATATTTCTTTAAATATATTTTTAAGATACTAAAGAGTTTGGGGGGTTTTGTGTTGTCAAATCCAGTCGTCCATTAAAATGTCCAGAAAGAATATTTATGTGTTCACACTGTTACCCAGTATGTACTCATTTTTTCCTTTTGTCCTTTAACCATCAATAATGTTCAGATGTGGGCCTTTTGACCATTGCGATACTCAACTTTGGTCTGGTTTGACAGTTTGGCTGAGATTCATGTCATAAAAGGAATATGATACCTGCCACTTAACCCCAGGATATTTATATTTTAGTCTAACATGTAGTTGGACATAACCAGCTTTTGTCAAGGCCTCAGTTCCTGTCCAGTTAAATAAATATGTAAATGAAGCAGTCCTTTCTTCTCAAAAATGACATTTTATGCAATATATTAAAAGTTATTTGAGTTCCTAAATATGAAAAGCCAATAGAGTATAGTAGTTCTGTGAAAAGCTGCTTTACTATGAGAACATACAAATGTAAGAGTTCAGACAATGGCCTTATTCAGAAGACTAAAAGCTAAGAAGCCCATTTTCTGGACCCCAGTGCATTTTTGCAATCTTTTTTTTTTTTTCCTTCTTTTTGGGTAGTGCTGTCTGGTAAGAAATAAATGACAAGGCTTTGATCCACCACATTTGCAAATTGTCCTCTCTGTAAAATATGTCTTCAAAGAGAAATTTTGGAAGCTTTCATATGTAAGATTGCATGAAGTTTTTGAATAAGTCCTAATTACTTCACCAGGGAGTGAAAAGTTGTCTTTACTTTACTTGACTGGTGTTTTTTTAACTAACCTAACAGTCATTTTAAGTTGATTGGAGTTCATCCAGAAAATCACTACGTGTTGGTAAAAGGTTAAAACTTAAATTTTAAAAATTGGATTTCTTTTTCACAAAGCTCTTTTTATACTTTTAGAGGTTTAAAAGGCAAGTACTTTATAGAAAGTGTCAACACAAATTATATTACTGATCTTTCATCATAATATGAAATAATAGTTGCACTCAAGACATGAAGGAAAAATATGCTTCAGGATTTGGTTGTGAAATAACTGACATACAGCAGAATCACTCACTCTAGTTTTTCACTCTAGATGCCAGGCAGGGGTGTCAGTTCGTGGATCATTCAGCTCTGCCCTCCTAATAAGACCAGCCTGACACAAAGCGGCAATTATTCCGTGGTGACATCATCACCGTTCTGCCCTTTCACTTGTATTTAAATGAATTGTTCTTGGGTTGCCTAATGGAAGATTTCAACTTTAAATCTGACCTAGCAATGGAAGTCGGCATGAGCTCTGTGTCATGTCTTCATTCTGTTTTATTTCTACCTTCTGGCAGTGCTTCTAACACAGACATAACATTCTGAAAGCAGTTTCCAACTTGAAATGTAGAGTCCTCTCAGGAGATTTTTGTATATTTAATCACCCGTCTAAATGAGGTGTCATCCTTTTTCATAATACATAGAGATTACCCCTAATTATGTCCCAATGTATGTTTATTACCAAATCTCTTTTAGATAGCATATAACTTCCAAATGATTAGCTAGGAAAGAAAAAAGCTAAGATTGTTAGGCTTTATAAAACTGGCATTAAAATTACAATAATCACAGTTACAGCAATCACTTAAGGCCCTGGAAGTTTTTTTTTTTCCCCATTTTTAACCTCCTAATTGTCTTATTTGATTATGCCTTATATCTCACAAGTGACTAAACGTCTTTGGAGGCAGGGCTAATGTTTATTTTGCCTTTTAATCACTGATAGCTCTTTCACATTACCTTGCACAGGGTAGATCTTTATTAATGTTTGCTGAATGAATACCACATATTCATAATGTAGTCATATATACAGATTTATTTACATTCTTGTGACAGAGCAGGCCTAGTACTTTTTCTCTCTTACTCTCAGTCTTTTTTTTTTTTTTTTAATAGCTCTAGGAGAGGCTGGAGAAACAAGAGGGAAACATTAGTTCAACTAAGCCATTATATCTTTTCTTTAGCTACCCTGCCCTCTGCTTTTTTAAAATTTTTTGGTTTTTGCTTTTGTTTTGTTTTGGGGGGCCACACCACGTGGCATGCGGAATCTCTGTTCCCCAACCAAGGATCTAACCTGCACCCCCATCATTGAAAGCACAGTCTTAACCACTGGACTTCCAGGGAAGTCCCCTACCTCCTTCTTCTTCCCCATCCCTCCCCTAATCACAGGGCAGCAATAAAGCTGACAGAGAAACCAATTATTGGACTAAAGTGTTAGTCGCTCAGTCGTGTCCAACTCTTGTGACTCCATGGACTGTAGCCCACAAGGCTCCTCTGTCCATGGAATTCTCCAGGCAAGAATACTAGAGTGGGTAGCCATTCCTTTATCCAGAGGATCTTCCTGATCCAGGGATCAAACCCAGGTCTCCTGCATTGCAGGCAGATTATTTACCATATGAGCCACCGGGGAAGCCCTTATTGGACTAGACAATCTCTCAACTCCCTTCTGTATTTTAGAACTTCCTCCTCCATCTCGATTTCACTGCTTCACACTATGAAACTGCTTTCTGGCAGAAATCAACCTCATGTCTATTCCTGAGCCTCCTGTTCCATGACCTTCTGCATCAGATCAGAGAGTTGAGTACTCTGATTGAGTTGAGTACTCCCCCACCCCTGGAATTGATCCACTTGATGGCTCATTTTAGATTTGATGTTCATTCTTGGACCAGCCAACTGTGGCCTGGGAGGCAGGATCACTTAATAACATGGCAGCACCTTCTGGAACACCTGATGGGAGTAAGTTAGGTGCCAAAAGTAGATAGTAGCTGGCCTCTGGTAAAATGGGAAGGCCAAATTAAACAATACCTAAGCATCTCATTCCTTCCAATTACAAAGTTCTATGGTTTATCACTTTAGCAGTCAAATATTAGGAAGGTATAATTCTTAATATTTTATGTTCTCCATGTACCTTCTCCTAAATTCAGTAGATTGACCTGAAGAAGTAAAGTGAAAGTAACTCAGTTGTATCCAACTCTTTGCAACCCCGTGGATTATACAGTCCATGGAATTCTCCAGGCCAGAATACTGGAGTTGTTAGCTATTCCCTTCTCCAGGGCGTCTTCCCAACCCAGGAATTAAACCCAGGTCTCCTGGATTGTAGGCAGATTCTTTACCAGCTGAGCTATAAGGGAAGCCCAAGAATACTAGAGTGGGTAGCCCATCCCTTCTCCAGTAGATCTTCCTGACCCAGGAATCAAACTGGGATCTCTTGCATTGCAGGTGGATTCTTTACCAGCTGAGCTACCTGACCTAGGATCAGTCACATGAATTTCTCTTGGAGGAATTACAGTGTATAACAACATATTACCAACACTATGTTAGAATAGAGAATAAAATTATGATTAGAAGGAAATGGCAACCCACTCCAGTATTCTTGCCTGGAGAATCCCAGGGACAGAGAAGCCTGGTGAGCTGCCGTCTATGGGGTCACACAGAGTCGGACATGACCGAAGCAACTTAGCAGCAGCAGCAGCAGAAATCTAGAAGCATATTAAATCCTGACAAATATTCTAGGTATTGAGAAAACTCTTTTTATTCTAACAGAATATGTATGTGTGTTATTGTTGTTCAGTCGCTAACTCGTGTCCAACTCTTTGGACTTGAGTGTAGCCTGCCAGCCTCCTCTGTCCATAGGATTTCCCAGGCAAGAAAACTGGAGTGGATCTCCATTTCCTTCTCCAGGGGATCTAGCTGACTCAGGGATCGAACTTCTGGCTCCTGAATTAGCAGATGGATTCTTTACTGCTGAGCCACTAGGGAAACCCAATATGTATGTATACATACACATATATTTTTTCCCAATGCCATTGCTCAAAAGAGTTTAATTTGGTTGTTTTCTCTTAAAAATTTTTGTTTGGCTTTGGTAAGCTGTCAAAAGCTTTAAAATTGGAGTGTTTGTGTTGTAGCACCAGACAGAAAAGGAAGCCTTTGAAGAGACAGTAAAATGGCCCTTCACTCAGAGAAGCTACTTTATAGAACCTTCAGGATCCTGACTACTGCCTCATAAAAGGATGCATCCAGTCTAATACCACTTGATTATTCATACATTTTTATAAGATTCACTCTACAAGTCTCTACAAGATGCACTCTACAGACTCTGCAAGTCTTTAAATAAGCCCTTTATAACATTATATATTATGGGCTCCATAATATGGCAATATTTCTGGGAAAATGTTTCCTAGTAAGGGTGTATATCCCAGACATTTTACCTTTCTCTTAAGTTATTCTATCTAACTTTACTACCATGATCTTGGCTGGAGTTAAGAGTTTTCTGAAAACTTATTCAGTATAAACTAATACTTCTTTTTGGGGGCTATTGTAGGTACTGAAGTTTCTTTTTTATGTGATCATGAAGTTATAGTTTAGAGCAAGGTATTTTGTTGCAAAAATTTAGTTAAGAGTAGTATTTTTAAAGTAAGTTGAGGTTGTTAAGATAAATATATGATAAGATATAACTTTAATCTGTGCTCTGATCATTGACAGTTTAGTTGAATTGTACCAATGAAGACCAAAAGATAAATAAATAAAAAGAAAGAAAAACAATGGTTGGGTAAAATGGCATAAAATTTCAGATTTACACGAGATGATAATTAGACTTCATAAAAAAGTTTTTTAAAAGAACATTATTTATATCATATAGTCATTCAGTCAACAGGTTTTACGGAACAATTATTATGTACCAATGAATTCGTTATTAGGTTGCCCTGTAACTAACAGAACTGTGACTTTAAGTGATTTAAGTAATATAGAACACTGCAGAATAACATATAACATAAAGAAGTCCATATGAGGGCAGTTCAATGCCAGTGTGGGTTCCACATTAGTTCATCACGTCATTTCCGTTCAAATTTAAGTCACAGTCTCACATGGCAGTTGGAGCTTATGTCAGTCTGCTCAGGTTACCATGACAGAAAACCACAGACTGGATGGCTTAAACAACAGAAATTTCTTTTCTCATAGTTCTGGAGGCTAGAATCCCAAGATCAAGGTGCCTTCAGGGTTGGTTTCTGATGATCCCTCTCTTCTTGGCTTGTAGATAGTTGCCTTCTGGTTCTGTCCTCACGTGAGCTTTCCTAAATGCGTATATAGAGAGAGAATCTCTGGTGTCTCTTTCTCTTCTTATCAGGACACCAGTCCTATTGGATCAGGGCCTCACCCTTATGACTTCATTTAACCTTGCTGCTGCTACTAAGTCGCTTCAGTCATGTCCGACTCTGTGAGACCCCATAGACGGCTACCCACCAGACTTACCCGTCCCTGGGGTTCTCCAGCAAGAATACTGGAGTGGGTTGCCACATTTAACCTTAGTCACCTCCTTAAAGTCCCTATCTCTGGGCTTCCCTGGTAGCTCAGTTAGGTAAAGAATCCGCCTGCCAATGCAGGGGAAATGGGTTCTATCCATAATCCTGGAAGATGCTACATGCCACAGAGCAACCTAGCCCAGGTGCCACAACTATTGAGCCTGTGCTCTAGAGCCTGGGAGCCACAACTCCTGAGCCCACATGCCTCAAGCCCATGCTCCACAAGAGAAGTCGCTGCAATGAGCAGCCCTTTCACAGCAACTAAAGAGTAGCCCCCGCTCGCCACAACTAGAGAAGAGCCCATAAACAAACGAAGACCCAACACAGCCAAAAATAAATAAGTAATTAAAAAAAATTTTTAAGTCCCTACCTCCAAATAGAGGCACACTAGTGTTAGGGCTACAACATACAAATTGGGAAGGGGACAATTCAGTCCGTAACAGAGCTCTACCTGTTATGCAGGAATTTATAATTGAGGAAAGGAGACAGGAGAGAGACAAAAAGTGGAGAAAATAGAAGGGTAAAAAAGGGTAAATCTTTTAGGTAAGTTAGTTCTGCTCGAGGAGCTCCTTAGATGTCTCCTGCAACACTTCCACTTTCTGTTCATTGGCCAGCAGTTGGTCACAGAACCGTACACAGTTACAAATTGTATTTTAGCCATGTGGACTGCTATGCTAAGTAAAGATCTGATTACCAAGAAAAAGGAAGAAATGGATATTAAGATTCAACAAGCCATCCTTGTCATCTCTAGAAATTGTGCTCAGTGTTGAGGATGAGAATATGAATTCCTAACTTCAAGTAGTTTATAGTTCACCAGGGAAATTGAGCATATAAACTGGTATCAGTTCAGTTCAGTCACTCAGTTGTGTCCGACTCTTCGAGACCCAATGAATCGCAGCTCGCCAGGCCTCCCTGTCCATCACCAACTCCCGGCGTTCACTGAGACTCACATCCATCGAGTCAGTGATGCCATCCAGCCATCTCATCCTCTGTCATCCCCTTCTCCTCCTGCCCCCAGTCCCTCCCAGCATCAGAGTCTTTTCCAATGAGTCAACTCTTCGCATGAGGTGGCCAAAGTGCTGGAGTTTCAGCTTTAGCATCATTCCTTCCAAAGAAATCCCAGGGCTGATCTCCTTCAGAATGGACTGGTTGGATCTCCTTGCAGTCCAAGGGACTCTCAAAAGTCTTCTCAAAAGTCTTCCTTGAACACCACAGTTCAAAAGCATCAATTCTTTGGTGGTCAGCTTTACTGTAATATAAATTAATATGTCCTATGGGATAAGTTTGTAAAGGTTCTATGATAACATAGGGAAAGAATGAGTATCAGTGGGGGCAGTGACCTTGAGATAGACTTTGAAAGATGGATAGAAGTGCCCAGGCTAAGAAGTGATTCAAAAGAGAATACAAGATGTTTCGGGGAACTGCAGATATTAAGAAGTAACCATAACTTGAAGTTCTTAGCTGAAAGTGGTAATAAGACCAGAAAGGTAGAATGAGGCCTATTTTCAATGGCTCTGTAATGCTATGTAGGGAGTGGGACAACATTTACCAGGCTCTGAGAACCAACCAAGGCTTGCTGCTGCTGCTGCTAAGTCACTTCAGTCATGTCCGACTCTGTTCGACCCCATAGATGGCAGCCCACCAGGCTCCCCCGTCCCTGGGATTCTCCAGGAAAGAACACTGGAGTGGGTTGCCATTTCCTTCTCCAATGCATGAAAGTGAAAAGTGAAAGTGAAGTCGTTCAGTCGTGTCTGACTCTTCATGACCCCATGGACTAAGGCCCATCAGGCTCCTCCGTCCACAGGATTTTCTAGGCAAGAGTACTGGAGTGGGTGCCATTGCCTTCAGGTTTAGACAATATTATAACCAAATATGTGTTTTTTAAAAATACACTTCCAGCAACAGAAAGAATGATAAACTGATAAATTTTGAGACAAGCATGTGTGTATATATGTCTTATTATAAGAAACTCTTCTGAGGAAATAGATTCCATTGATATCATAGGTCAAGGCACAGTCTTTGTTAATGTTATTGATTCAGTTGAACTAATTTCTGCCTCTTTCAAGATTCAAATAATAATTTAAGACCAGAAAGTGGAAAGAATACATGTAATGGTGAGAAATGATGAGGTCAGCAAGCTTTCTAATGTTGCAGTACTTGAGGAAAACTATCAAATAAGCATTCACATTCATCTGCCACTAATATTTCTATATTCTGTTTAACTTTACTGATAATTGGAAAACTCCTTGGCACTTTTTCCTTTCATCTTTATATGCTTATGTTTTCATAAGTGGCTATTCAATCCATCTCTAGCATGCTGAAGAGTTCTCAACTGAGTGATGACCTCTTTCTTTTACATCTTCCCTGATAGACTAGTGTTTGTGAAGTAGATGGGCAGTGGAAAGTCAGGATGTGTTTCTTGACTTACTTCCATACTTCTTAGTTAAAATTCTCCCAGACAGAGTAAGGAATTATGAGTTCTTGGAGCAGCACATGTGTCTCTTTCTTAATGTAACTCACAGTTCCGTGGTGAGAATTATCTGCAGTTCTCCAAAGAGGCACTAATCCATCCATATAAATAGCACAGCCCTAGGATAAGAAATAAGAAACTAGACTGTGAACAATTATTGAGAAAATTCTGGAAAGAAACTAGTGAAAATTCTAGCAGTCAATACCTTTCCAGGCCAGTATAATTGTTTAAGCAAACAGTGAATGTTGGTTAAGCCTAGTGTTAATTTCATTTCCCAAATCTGGCTTCTTCACCCTTCCAAGTTGACCCCAGTGATGTTCACCAGACTGTGAGTATGATATGGCACTTCTCACAGCAAACGTTTGACCAATCTTCACCACACTTTGAACTTGTCTGCCTCTGAAGTTATCTTATTTCCCCCTTATCCTAAGCATGCCTCCTGTATCTTCTTCTACTGCCCCTTACCTCTTACTCTGAATATAAGTCATAAGAATGTATGAAGCAGGAAATGAGTAAATATAATTAAGCCCATGCATTCAAGTTCTTTTGTTTTTGCCTTCTTGTAGCTCCAAGAAATGAGAATGGCTTTGTGTTTGTTCTAATTTCTTTGTTAAGAACTATGAAACTAGAAAAAGAAAATTAATGAAATTACAAAGAATTAGAGTTGTTGTATCTGTTAGAACATCTTCAAACATATAATTATACAGAGAAAATCCATAAGCTCTTTTAAATCATGAAATATTGCAAGCCAAAAAGGAAATTAGAGGAATAACATAGCAAATACAAATGTACCCAATACCCAGCATTGTGAAATACAAACATTTTCCCAGTATGTTTATTTTTCTTAAGAAATAAGCACCAGTGGGATTTATGAGAAATCTCAATGATGGGCAAATCTTTTTATCACTTGAGGTCAGAACCTACTGGGAAATGACAGAGAGTCAGAATGGAGCAGAGCTGGTAAAGGAAATTCCCACCGTTGATCCCTGGATGAAGCCAACTTATACTTCAGAAACCAGCTCAGAGCCTGAGACTGGAGGAGTAGATCAGAGTATTTTGGAGGTTGTTTTACTTGTTTTTATGTGGGCAGGCTCACTTCTAAGAGATACCCAGATAGTTTCTCCTTCCAAACTTACCAATCGGTTAAGTGTGAAAGGTGGAGCAGGTACAGAAATAGAAAATATTGCAGCTTGTGAAGTTCCCGCCACGTGAAAAGAAACATCAGGAATGAGAAGTAAGCATTTCCCTCTAAAACACAGCTAAAGCCGCATTTTTAAATCTTTTTTTGGATCCTTTTCTCCTCCTTACCTTTCCTCCAGTCCAGAAGTAACCTCTACTTAAATTCTAAGATCCTTGTGTGTAACAAGTACTTAGTACAAGTACTAGAGTTTTGATTCTAAGTAATAGAATGCTTCCATGTAAGGAAAATATTGGCTGACAGTTCTTCAGAATATTGACTATAACATCTGTATATACTTTCATTTCAAGATACCCTAATAGTCAAATGGAAAGGATATACAAGATAATGATACTAGATAGGAATAGAGTTTGAATCCAAGGATATTAGTGCTCAACTATTATGTTCTAAGTGCTGAAAGTTAGAACAACATAGCTAAGAAAACAAAGTTTAGTGCTATCTCAGTACAAAAAAGAAAGCATGAAAAAATTATCTCTTTTCACTGAAAAGAAAATGCACATTCTGCTGAAACTTGCCTTCTGAAATATTTCAACATTCCAGGCTACTGAGATTTTTTTCAACTCTTATAAACAAACCCCAATGTCCATTAAAATATTTTCTGATTAATTTTCCAAATTTTTTCAGGTGAATAGCAAGTTGTATTTGTTTAGCTTCCATTATTTCCTCTTGATAAACTAGACACATTTTAAATTGAACAGAGGTACCAAGAGGCTACTGAATGAAGAGAATGTTTGGTAGTGAATGATATAATGGAAAATTGCTATAATAAGTAGCTAGGAAGGGACATAGTTATACAGAAACATTTTAGTTTAAGTGGTAGCATATTATTAGGGGCAGAGCTGAGCTGTCCAGAAAAATTGGCCTGTTAAATGGAATAGGAGAATCAGTAACGTCTTCTCTTAGTATCTGGAATTTAAAATTGCCAGTTAAAGCTACTAGGTAATGGAGAACAGTGTGGAGATTCCTTAAAAAATTGGAAATAGAACTGCCTTATGATCCAGCAATCCCACTGCTGGGCATACACACTGAGGAAACCAGAATTGAAAGAGACACGTGTACCCCAATGGTCATTGCAGAACTGTTTATAATAGCCAGGACATAGAAGCAACCTAGATGTCCATCAGCAGATGAATGGCTAAGAAAGCAGTGGTACATATACACAATGAAGTATTACTCAGCCGTTAAAAAGAATACATTTGAATCAGTTCTAATGAGGTGGATGAAACTGGAGCCTATTATACAGAGTGAAGTAAGCCAGAAAGAAAAACACCAATACAGTATACTAATGTATTGTATTAGTAAATTCTAATTGAATTTAAAAATTCTAAATTCTAATGGAATTTAGAAAGATGGTAACAATAACCCTGTATACGAGACAGCAAAAGAGACACTGATGTATAGAACAGTCTTCTGGACTCTGTGGGAGAGGGAAAGGGTGGGATGATTTGGGAGAATGGCATTTAAACATGTATAATATCATATATGATATGAGTCGCCAGTCCAGGTTCGTTGCATGATACTGGATGCTTGGGGCTGGTGCACTGGGACAGCTCAGAGGGATGGTACGGGGAGGGAGGGGGGAGGAGGGTTCAGGATGGGGAAGACGTGTATACCTGTGGCGGATTCATGTTGATATATGGCAAAACCAATACAATATTGTAAAGTTTAAAAAAAAAAAAAGCTACTAGGTAACTCTGGTTTCTTCTCAGTGACATATATGAGCCAGTAACACTGCTAGTTCCTAAGGTTATTTTTGCTAGTATTCACAGCAGATAATTTGATGGGTCAGGAAAGCATAGAAGTAGTATATACATAAAGTAATATATGAATGATTTTCAAGTGTAGTATAATTGTTTTCTTAATGATTTGGGGTTTGGTTGCAATATACTGTTGAAGTTTGCATAGTGTTTTATTATATATATTATATACCATACTTAGTGGGTTAGCTTCTTGAAGCCCTTAATTTATTAATGTTAATAATTGACCACTTGTGTGTCAAACCCAGAAAGCATTTAGATAATTGTATTCCAAAAAGAATATTATAAATATTCTTAAATTCTTAATTTTTTACTGTATTTTTTCTTAATTTTTTATAAACAAGTATATATGTATACACACACACACACACACACACACACACACATACACACACTTTGCCTGCTGCTTCTGAGCAATATGACAAGGTTTTTTTTTTAATGAGAGGTTAAGACAAGCTACATTTAATAGCCATTCATGATCCACAGCAAACTAAAATGTAGTTAGACTTCATTTCATGTGTTGATTGTGTTCTTAAGAACTTGCATAAAGAACCACAACATTTTTAAAAGCCTAGGCATTCTTCCTCTTTGAAAAAATATTATAGCTGACTCATAATGCCAGTGATTACTTTCCAATCTAAATAATGACAGCCTAATTTAATTGACTTTTTTCACGTTGGAATTTCACTAAGTGAAGGATGTCTGTTAGATTATAAACAATCATATTTTTAAAAAGCATTAAACTTTTGATCTTTACATTTTAATAATCTAAATAAATGATTTCAGATATATTTGAAATTTTTATGATTATTCTTTTACATTTATTCCTGTTATTTTTTGTTACACAGAGGTGTGTTTTAATAATTTTAGTTCTAAACTCCAAATTGTACAATTAAAAAAAAAGAGGATGCCTTTTCACTCTTTTTATATTATCTGATTCAGTTTCAGTCTTACCCAGCTACCATAGGCATTCTGTCCATTCGATGCCTTAGAAGAAGGAACCTGAATAATAGGTTGTACTTTTCTTAACGGATCCTTTTCAATGAATTTTGTTAACTCACGTATAATTTCTTCTTAGTGAAATATATGAGCCAGTAAAGCAATGCTAGTCCTAAGTTATTTTTGCTAGTATACAGAACAGATAGTTTAATGAGTCAGGAAAGCAAAGAAGTAGTATATGCATGAAGTAGTATAGGAATGATTTTCAAGTGCCTAATTTTCATTGGAGTAATTAAGCATGCGTGTGTGAGTGCTATCGCTTCAGTCATGTTCACCTCTTTGTGATCCTATATTTTCACTTTCACTTTTCATGTCCATGCATTGGAGAAGGAAATGGCAACCCACTCCAGTGTTTTTGCCTGGAGAGTCCCAGGGACGGGGGAGCCTGGTGGGCTGCCATCTATGGGGTCGAAGAGTTGGACACGACTGAAGTGACTTAGCAGCAGCATACCATAACCCGCTAGGCTTCTCTGTCCATGGGATTCTCCAGGCAAGAATACTGGAGCAGGTATTCTTGCCCTCCTCCAGGGGATCTTTCCAACCCAGGGGTCAAACCCAAGTCTCTTATGTCTCCTGAATTGGCAGGCCAGTTCTTTACCACTAGTGCCACTTGAGAAGCCCATTATTAAACACATCAACAACCAAATAAGCATAAAAAAAGTGGGATAAACTCACTGTCCCCAGAGAAACAATGGAAGTATCTGAAATAGTAACCATGCTTCACACACTTGGACATGTGTATGGCTTTCAAAAGCCAACAACAAAGCCATCCAGAAAAATTGTCCCATTAAATGATACAAAAGAATCAATATGGAATCTCTTAGAGCCTGGAATTGAAAATTGCCAGTTAAAGCTACTAGGTAAACTGAAAACCATTTATTTTATAGTGTGTACTACCTCTTTATTTTTCTGGCCCTGGAAAGTACTTGCTGTACATACTAACAAAAATAACTTGAAAATTGGCAATGACTTACTGTTTCACTGAGAAGAAATTATTTATAAGTTAATAAAATTCACTGAAAGGATTTCATTAACAAAAACACAACATTCCCTCTGATTCTCACATGTCCAAAGACTTCATATGTCGTATATCTGGGTGAACACTTAAATAGGGTCCAATCCCACTCTGTTTGCAACTGCAATATGCCTTTCCATATGCAGCTCTCCCGTGCTGTGTAGCCACAAAAAGTAATAAGTTCAGCTCTCAGGATGCCAACAGCTGGAAAGCAGAGTTCTGTGCTCATGTTGCTTGCACAAACATACAAGTTGTGTTTCCCACAGTGAGATCCAGGGACCCCTAAGGTTCTACAGCTTTTTTATCCCGTAAAACACAGAGCCAAAAGATGATGCTGATAGGACGGCAGCATTGAGTTCTGAGACTGTTTAAGATTTTCAGGAGAAGGCGGAGTCTGAGAGGAGCTGGCAAAGCAGGCAATTTTTTGTGGTGGGAGGATATGGGGGGAAAAAAGCAGATGTCTGTAGATACTACAAAGGAAAATAAACACTGCGGAAGAACAAACTTATGTAGACAAATTTATAAGAGGGATTTTTAACAAAGGATGTTTGGGAAACACTCCACTGGAGTTTAATATTCTGGGTAGCACTTCTGAAAGGGGACAAGTTCTTACAGCCAGAGTGACCTTTATACTAAAAATCTTCATTTCTCTGTTTATTCTATCCTGTCCCATTTAACAAACTTGTATTAAACACCTACTGTGTGCCAAGAATTAGACCTCCTTGCCTCTTTCCTACCAGTCATATACAGACTATACACATAACTCACTTTGAAGTTCAAATACCACTTGTAGTCACTGGAGGCCCACAGGACATTAGTACTGGAAGTCAAAACAGTTTGCTCACTATAGCAAGCCGAAGTTAAAAAGCAGCTTCCCAGGATGAAACTTGGAAAATGCCTGAACGTCGAGGTGTTTATTTGGATTGGCTTTTTCTGGACTTGCTGATGGAGGTTGATATCTTGCTGACATATTACATCATTTCTGTTGAAAGGACTTTGAATGGTGAGATTGACTGAGCCAGGTTTTCTTTTTACATAATGTATAAGCAAGTTCCACTTGTTTGAAGGAGACTCTGAGTTGGGTAGAGTGTTTTTTCCCAGAAAAATGTAGATTTTCCGTATTTGAAAATATGATGACATTTCCAAACACATGTTGATCCTATACTTTCTGCTCAAGGTTTTAATATTGTCTTATTTTCATTCTGTTTTTACTTCCCAACTCTTCACCACTGGAGTTCTTTGGCTTCTCTTTCTCAAGATTGCACTGCTATAAAAATAATTATCTCAGATTTCAACTAGAATTATATAGTGCTATCACTTTTGTGGACAGATTCACTTAAACTCTTGATCAAATTTTACCTTTTAAAGGAACTTGTATGCAAAACCCACTCCAGTATTCTTGCCTGGAGAAATCCATGGACAGAGGAGCCTGGCTGGCTACAGTCCATAGGGTCGCACAGAGTCAGACACGACTGAAGTGACTTAGCAATGCAAATATCATGTTTGAAGTCGATTAGAGGGAAGTAGATTGCCACACGTGAGAGAAGCCTCAAGTTGCTGTTGACTCGGAGCCTGGGTGACATCAGCAATATGCATCACCTTCTGGGAGACTGAGCTGAGAATCCAAGAGATCTAACTGAGAGGCAGGATCACCTGTGCTCCTCCTCGGCTGGCCCTTCCATTTGGAAGGCCTGACACCCTCATCTTAGATTTTCTTTACAGATGTCATTGCAGCTGGGTTTAAAAAACAGGAAATTTGCTATTGAAATGAGTCAATGAACCCACTGTCCTGCCCCCATTGATATAACACATCTGTATCACTTTTCAAGATACAAATGGTCATCAGAATGGAGGGAAATCCACTTCTAAAAGAAAACTCAAATGCCAGATGGTAAAGTGACTCTTTGAATTCTACCTCTGAAAGCAGTAGAGGATTGAGCATTCTCTATTGCTACGTGAATACTTTGTATATCTCACAGCAGCCAATACATGGAAGGTATTTATAACTTTCTTTGAAATATGATAAACTGGGGCTCACTTGCCATTTTTTTTCCCAGGTAGGCTCTAAGATCTGTGAAAACAGGAGCACTGTCTTTTTATAACTATCTCCAGGGCTTAGCATATATCCAACCCAAAATAAAGACTTGATTAATATTTTGGAGTAGTTTAATAAATATGAATAACTGAATAAATAATATAAGATAAAGGGCTAGGTGTAAGCTCAGGCTCATATATCTCTAAAGATCACCGTCTTTCTATAGTATCAAGGAATTTGCTCTAAAAGTCATTAATTAACTATAATATAATAACACTAGTATTATTTTCTATCTCAATACTGTATCATTTCACTCTTTAAAAATAATAAAGTAATGTTAATTGCATGATTTCTGTTATTTCTAGATTGGATAAACGTGTAGGAAGTTGCTGAAAGAAAGCAAGATCATTTGGATACACAGTCCTAGTCAGCATTTCTTTGATACCCTCCTGCCTTGGGCTTAGAGTTTAAAATATTCAGAATCCCTCTGGCTATTAAATACTCTAATCTAGATATTACTACATCAAAATTTCTGGATCACCCTGTGAAAGACAAAATTTTTTTCATTAGAAGAAAACAATAAAACAGGCTGCAGTGACTTTTTTGAGAACTCAGAGGATGTGTGCAGGAGGGGGACCTTCCTTCCACGGGGGAGTCAATGCCTGCTAGAGATGCCCAGAATTTGCCCCCTTTATTTCCTGCCTGTTATCCTCAAATGCTTCAAAGTTACAAGGTGATTAAGAGCTCTCATGGGCCCATATGAGGGTTTTGTTGAGATAGGTTGTTATTTTTTATTTTTATTAACCTAACTCAATCACACTGTAGTCACAGAAAGTCTATGATTTGACCTCAGAAGACCAATGTTGATGTCTTATCTCTGCCACTAATACAGCCTGACCATGGACAAATCACTTAACCCCTGTGAGCTCGTTTCCAACACACAAAAAGAGAGTATTGACTGCTCTCCTCCTAATCTTAGTTTACTGACTAGCTCAATACCTTTATTTATATGGAAATGTTTGTAAGCGTAAGACATTATACAACTGAAGGTTTCTTGTCCCTCTCTTTCTCTCATTTGTTGTCTTTCTCTCATTTGTTGTCATCATACTCCATCCTGGAGTAAAGAAATTGCACAAACTGATCTTTTATAAGAGCTATCTTTCAGTACCAACTATCTCAGCATCCTCTTCAGTTATTGGCTCTTAAATGTATAAGTCACATCACCATATTTGAAGAGGAGCAAGTCTTTCCACTTCTTTTCTGCTGCTGCTGCAACCTAAACCTATATGTTTCAGCTTAAGTCCCTTTTGCAGCTTTATCTAGCTCTGTAGCCATGACTTCTCTCTATTACAATCTTTCCCTCCCTCCCTCTGAACGTGCTGCCAGCCCTGGCCACTGTGAAAGAGCCTCCCCCTCAAATTGCTCCTCAGAAGATGGAATTACATGGACTCATAGTAGCCTCTCTTCTAAACCCATCTCTGTGTTACCTTCTATTAACTCATCCCAGTTTTAGTGCTAAGTGATTAGTGAAGTGAAGTGAAGTGAAGTCGCTCAGTTATGTCCGACTCTTTGCTGTCCCGTGGACTGTAGCCCACCAGGCTCCTCCATCCATGGGATTATCCAGGCAAGAATACTGGAGTGGGTTGCCATTTCCTTCTCCAGGGGATCTTCCCAACCCAGGGATCGAACCCAGGTCTCCCACATTGCAATAAATGATTAATGTAAATGATTTGGGAGTCCTGAAGAAATGTAGGCAAATTTCTCTATCATCCTAAGCCTCCTTCTCCTCTTCTGTCCAATGGTAATAATAGTGGTATTTGATTGTAGGCTTGTTAGCAAATTAAATGAGATGGAGCTTGTGAGGTGTAACACACAATAAGTATACTATGTAGCTGTTAATAATATTAAAGGAAAAATTCTCTGTTGTTGGTACATGAGAAACCAGAATTTACTTTTGACCTCTGATTATTGTCTGTGTATTTTTCCCATCATTTTCTCCCCATGTTGCTCCTGAAGCCACCCCAGTCTGTTTGCTGTTTTCTTTTAAACTTTGGTTAAAAATAAGTGTGATTTTGCTTTACTTCTAGTACATGAAGTTCCAAGATAACTGAATATAGTAATGTGAACATTGTACTAAAATTTATGAGAAGCTACTTTTATTGTTTATGCGCTCCTTTAAATCGAAAGAACAAGATGTAAACTATTTTTTTTAATGTCATCTCCTGTGCTTCAGGCTCCTTGGTGTCTTAGAAAACATGAAAGAAACTGATTTACAATCGTTTTGGGCAAATTGCCTGTGGAATTCTGAGGACAGGAAATGAAAAAAAAAAGTTCAGCACACACCCCCGGACATTCCACACAACATGTAGAATAAACAAACAGGTCCCCAGAAGGAAACCAAAACTTTTGTTCTTATATCGAGAAGCACTATGAATAGCCTTTGGGAAGCATACTGAAGATGGGGCTTCCCAGGTGACCCTAGTGGTAAAGAACCCGCCTACCAGTGCAGGAGACATGAGACACAAATTCGATTCCTGGGTCAGGAAGATCCCCTGGAGGACAGTGTGGCAACCCACTCTGGTATTCTTGCCTGGAGATCACGTGGACAGAGGAGCCTACAGTCCATGGGGTCGCAAAGAACCAGACCCCACTGAAGTGACCTAGCACTCATGCACACATATACTGAAGATGATGAACTTCAGGGAAAATCTTTCAAAAGGGGTTGACCTCTTAAATTAATTTCTTTAATTAGGTTGACCTTAATTAAAGGAAATCCTTTTCCCTTTGTATTCCTAAAGGATGATGAGTAGTTTTAATTTAGGTAAATTCTGTTACCTGCATCAACATTATGAAAGAGGGGTACCGTGCTACAGACCCATACTTCTCAGACCTTAACAGAAGTCTGTTTTTCTGGGGAATTTGTTGGGATGTAGATTCTGATTCAGGAAATCTGGAGAGGGCCTGAGATTCTAGATCCCTCACAAGCTCCCACATGATGCAGTAGCCGCTGGTCGGCAGACTACAATTGGTTTTCAGGCACCTTCTTTGATAAAATCATTGGTAGTGGTTTTCTACTCCTTATCTATAGTACAGTGATTTTGCACATGTGTCTGGAGACATTTTTGATCTTCACGACTCAGGGCGAACTACTAACATCGTACGGCCAGGGACCAGGGATGCTGTCAAATACCCTACCCTGCACAGGCAGGCCCTCATAACAAAGTATTTTCTGAGCCAGAATGTCAATAGTGTCAAAGCTGAGAAATCCTGCTGTTTAGAGAACTATTTTTTGTGTCTCTCATATCAAAAATAATCTGTTGAAAGTGTTCAAAAAAACTGTGAGAAAAGAGTTGGAACACGTACTATTTAGTTTGGAGCAGAGTGAACAGTGTTTGAAACTGTCTTCAAATACATGAAAAGCCATTATGCAGAAGATGGTAACCAGCTGTTCGCCATCATCCTTGAAGAATGAACAGGAAATGTACATAAGTGGACCTGTGCTACCCATCCATTCTTTTCCTGCATCTTCCACACCAGCCAGGCAAATCTCCCTCTGTGATCTTGTAACCATATTTGTCCCGTCCTGTATCTTATTTCTTGCAGAGACTCTCTCAAATCCTTGGGACACATTTTCATCTCACTGCCAAGCTATATCTGTCCCTATCCTTAAAAATCTAACTTGAAAATTTCCATCTCCATAAAGTCTTCCTTAACTAAGATGAAATAGTTCCAGTCCATATCTATTGACAACTGGCACATTTTCTCCTTCAATATGTTATCTTTCATTCTATGAATATGTTATTGCCCATTTGTGTACAAGGAGCCTTGTGTACAAGGTTAAGAAAGATGAAAAAGAGTCCCTACCTTTAAGTACTTTAAAAAAAAATCTCACTACATTGTACTTACAATGTAGGTAGTATTTAATAATTATTTCTGTGAGGGATTTTTTTTTTTAAATAAGAGGGCTTAATAGTTAAGCCCTTAATATATTGAAGTGAGGAGATCTTCTAGGTCAGGAGATCAAAAGAAGACTTTATAAATAAAAGTATACAGAATATCTTTTTATGAAGAATAATTTTCTCTAAGTTATCTACAATTTTCTGCATCAAATAAGCATTTAATATTGTTACCAAAATTTGAAAGTTATAAATTAGAGCCTGGAATGAATTAGAGTCTGAATTTATGTTATATTTATGGAAGAGTATACGGTGAATAAGAAATAAAATTTTTTCTGTTTACATGTAGCTGTAAAACACAAAAGAGTGAGTTTAATCATCTCAATACACCTTATGATGCTGTGTGATTTTATAACAGCATATTCTTCGGGAAGAATTTTTAGTTACATCTAGGAGGGGAATTCTTTGGAACTTTACAAGTATGCTTTAAAAACCAGTACCAAAGATGGAATTTGACACCATTCATTTGAGAGAATTTGGCACCACCCAGAAACCTGGCCTGCTGCAGTCCATGGGGTCGCAAAGAGTCAGGCGGGACTCAGCAACAGAACTGAAGAACCCTTTTAGGGCTACCCACGTGGTGCTAGTGGCAAAGAAATTGCCTACCAATGCAGGAGACATAGAGATGTGTGTTTGATCCCTGGGTCAAGAAGATCCCCTGGAGGAGGGCACTCCAGTATTCTTGCCTGGAAAATCCCATGGACAGAGGCGCCTGATGGGCTCCATTCCATGGAGTCACACAGAGTCGGACACGTCTGTAGCGACTTTGCAGTAGCAGCAGTAGAACCCTTTTAGAAAAGAACCTCACCAATAAAAGATTACCTGAACTTCAAACAAACAAACGCAAAAAAAAAATTGAAGAGGTTTAACCTTCATTGACCCCACTCCAGTACTCTTGCCTGGAAAATTCCATGGACAGAGGAGTCTGGTAGGCTGCAGTCCATGGGGTCGCTAAGAGTCGGACACGACTGAGTGACTTCCCTTTCACTTTTCACTTTCATGCATTGGAGAAGGAAATGGCAACCCACTCCAGTGTTCTTGCCTGGAGAATCCCAGGGACAGGGGAGCCTGGTGGGCTGCCGTCTATGGGGTCACACAGAGTTGGACACGACTGAAGTGACTTAGCAGCAGCAGCAGCAACCTTCATTGAATATGTAGTATGTACCAGGCATTGAGTAAACTCTTTAGATGAATCATCTAATTTAATCTCAACATATTTAGCCTCTCCATCTGTGAGGCTATCACTACCAACATAATAAGGAGACCTCAGTGTATAAGCTTCCCCATCCTGCTTGATTCAGAGATGGAAGCAGAGCAAACCTCAAGCCTGCATAGGAGGCCATCTCTGGGTGGAAACAGTTGGCTTGCCTTCCTTTTTGAAGCAGCAATGAGAAAGCTCCCTCTTTCGAGGCTTTAAATGGTGATGCTTGTATCCTCTGTAGTCAAAACGTGAAAATGAAGCTGTTTACATTTCCTTAGTGGCCACGGTTTGATCTAGGGATAACTACTGGAAAACTATCTGTGACTGCGTTAGTCATATGAGTTTCTGCCAGCTCCTTCCCACGCATTTTGAAATCTTTGGTTCTGGGAATGGTACAGATACTAAATTACTATGGAATGTGTTTGAATGTTAATACTTTAGGTTGATTTCCAGTCAGTAATACAGACCTTTGCAGACCTTTCTGGTTGTTCCCATTCTTTGAGTGTCATTGCTCTTTGTAATAAGCACCAGCTTTGAATGGTAACCTCAAGAATGCCTTAATAATTCAAAACATAATGGAATTGTAGTTAACTCTATGTAACTGGATGTTTGTTTCCTCTCTTAAAGTTGTTCTGCGCTTCTGTGTGTCATTCAATATTGATGTGAAAAACTCAATGACTTTCAGCGGCCCAGTGGAGGACATGTTTGGATATACTGTCCAACAATATGAAAACGAAGAAGGGAAATGGTAAGTCAATGGGTTTTCTTGTTGTTTAGTTTTCTTACAAGGTAATGGAAAATATGATTTGGTTACAGTTCGTTTTATGAATGAAACTTAGAATGAATCATTGAGGGTAGGAAATGTAGTCTAATCATTTGGTAATAGAAATTGAAAAAGGAAAAAATCCTTGGCAATATTAAGAGCTGTGGTTAGTGATTCTGTTGAAACCTGGGTTGACTTCAAAGAAGGGCCTTATTCAAAATAGTCATTGTTTTGTTATGTTATTCTGGCAAGAGTTCTTTGTCCGCATTTTAGTCTAGCTGAAATTCAACAGGAGGTATATGGAAGCATGTGAGATGCTATCTTGAGGATTAGTATCACTTCCATAATATAACATGAGGCTTATATTTTTAGTACTTTACTTACCTATTGAATTTAGTCTATTATTTATAATGAACCTCACTGAATTTTATATAATTTTAAGCCCCTTAATGTTGGTTAAGTTCACTTTAGTATGATTTTTTAAAGCATATTTATCTTTTGAAAACTATACAAAATTAATATTAGAGGTCTTTTGCTTTGTAGTTAATATAATTTTTAGTGAGTTTTTTTAAGTGGAGCTTGTATAAAAGGGCTTCCCTGCTGGTACAGTTGGTAAAGAATTTGCGTGCAATGCAGGAGACCTAGATTAGATCCCTAGGTTAGGAAGATCCCCTGGAGAAGGGAATGGCAACCCACTCCAGTACTCTTGCCTGGAAAACTCCATGGACAGAGGAGCCTTGTAGGCTACAGTCCATGGGGTCACAAAGAGTCGGACAAGACTGAGTGACTTCACTTCTTCACCCAGTTCTGGGTAAATATTCAAAGGAATGAAAATCAAGATCTTGAAGAGATATCTGCATTCACATATTCATTGCAGCATTATTCACAAAAAGCACAACTTGAAAGGAATTTAAATGTCCATTGACAGATGAATAGATTTTTTTTTAATGTTTTGCATATATAGTAGAGTATTATTCTGCCTTAAATAAGAAGAAAATCTTTCTATTTAAGAAAATATGGATGAACCTGAAGGATGTTTTACTAAGTGAAATAAGCCAGATGAAGCACAAATATGGCATGATCCCACTTATATGAGGAACCTAAAATAATCGAGCTCATAAAAGCAGAGGACGGAATGGTGGTTACCAGGGGTTCAAACAAGGGCAAAACAGGAAAGCATTAATCAAAGGGTACAAGCTTCAGTGAAGCAAAATGAATAAGTCCTGGAGATTCACTATACAGCACAGCACCTATCGTTAACAGTCTGTGTTAGTTCCTCAGTCGTGTCTGATTCTTTGCAACCTCATGGACTGTAGCCCACCAGGCACCTCACCTCTGCTCATGGGATTTTACAGGCAAGAATACTGGAATAGGTTGCCATTTCCTTCTCCAGATAGTTAACAATACTGTATTTTATACTTAAAATTTTGCTTAGAATGTAGATTTTTTTGTTAGGTGTTCTTATCACAAAATAATAGTAATAATAACTATTACTACTAAAGAGGGCATGAGTAAACTTTTGGAAGTAATGGATATGTTTATGGTATAGATTGTGGTGATAGATTTACTGGTATATCAGATAAGATCAGATCAGTCGATCAGTCATGTCCGACTCTTTGCGACCCCATGAATCGCAGCACGCCAGGCCTCCCTGTCCATCACCAACTCCCGGAGTTCACCCAGACTCGAGTCCATCGAGTCAGTGATGCCATCCAGCCATCTCATTCTCTGTCGGCCCCTTCTCCTCCTGCCCCAATCCCTCCCAGCATCAGAGTCTTTTCCAATGAGTCAACCCTTCGCATGAGGTGGCCAAAGGACTGGAGTTTCAGCTTTAGCATCATTCCTTCCAAAGAAATCCCAGGGCTGATCTCCTTCAGAATGGACTGGTTGGATCTCCTTGCAGTCCAAGGGACTCTCAAGAGTCTTCTCCACACCACAGTTCAAAAGCATCAATTCTTCAGCACTCAGCCTTCTTCACAGTCCAACTCTCACATCCATACATGACCACAGGAAAAACCATAGCCTTGACTAGATGAACCTTTGTTGGCAAAGTAATGTCTCTGCTTTTGAATATGCAATCTAGGTTGGTCATAACTTTCCTTCCAAGGAGTAAACGTCTTTTAATTTCATGGCTGTAGTCACCATCTGCAGTGATTTTGGAGCCCAAAAAAATAAAGTCTGCCACTGTTTCCATTGTTTCCCCATCTATTTCCCATGAAGTGATGGGACCGGATGCCATGATCTTCGTTTTCTGAATGTTGAGCTTTAAGCCAACTTTTTCACTCTCCACTTTCACTTTCATCAAGAGGCTTCTGAGTTCCTCTTCACTTTCTGCCATAAGGGTGGTGTCATCTACATACCTCAGGTTACTGATATTTCTCCCGGCAATCTTGATTCCAGCTTGTGCTTCTTCCAGCCCAGCATTTCTCATGATGTACTCTGCATGGAAGTTAAATAAGCAGGGTGACAATATACAGCCTTGACGTACTCCTTTTCCTATTTGGAACCAGTCTGTTGTTCCATGTCCAGTTCTAACTGTTGCTTCCTGACCTGCATACAAGTTTCTCAAGAGGCAGATCAGGTGGTCTGGTATTCCCATCTCTTTCAGAATTTCCCACAGTTAGTTGTGATCCACACAGTCAAAGGCTTTGGCATAGTCAATAAAGCAGAAATAGATGTTTTTCTGGAACTCTCTTGCTTTTTCCATGATCCAGTGGATGTTGGCAATTTGATCTCTGGTTCTTCTGCCTTTTCTAAAACCAGCTTGAACATCAGGAAGTTCACGGTTCACATATTGCTGAAGGCTGGCTTGGAGAATTTGAGCATTACTTTACTAGCGTGTGAGATGAGTGCAATTGTGTGGTAGTTTGAGCATTCTTTGGCATTGCCTTTCTTTGGGATTGGAATGAAAACTGACCTTTCCCAGTCCTGTGGCCACTGCTGAGTTTTCCAAATGTGCTGGCATATTGAGTGCAGCACTTTCACAGCATCATCTTTCAGGATTTGGAATAGCTCCACTGGAATTCCATCACCTCCACTAGCTTTGTTTGTAGTGATGCTTTCTTTCTAAGGCCCACTTGACTTCACATTCCAGGATGTCTGGCTCTAGGTCAGTGATCACACCATCGTGATTATCTGGGTCGTGAAGATCTTTTTTGTACAGTTCTTCTGTGTATTCTTGCCATCTCTTATTAATATCTTCTGCTTCTGTTATGTCCATACCATTTCTGTCCTTTATCGAGCTCATCTTTGCATGAAATGTTCCTTTGGTATCTCTGATTTTCTTGAAGAGATCCCTAGTCTTTCCCATTCTGTTGTTTTCGTCTATTTGTTTACATTGATTGCTGAAGAAGGCTTTCTTATCTCTTCTTGCTATTCTTTGGAACTCTGCATTCAGATGTTTATATCTTTCCTTTTCTCCTTTGCTTTTCGCTTCTCTTCTTTTCACAGCTATTTGTAAGGCCTCCCCAGACAGCCATTTTGCTTTTTTGCATTTCTTTTCTATGGGAATGGTCTTGATCCCTGTCTCGTTTACAATGTCATGAACCTCATTCCATAGTTCATCAGGCACTCTATCTATCATATCTAGGCCCTTAAATCTATTTCTCACTTCCACTGTATAATCATAAGGGATTTGATTTAGGTCATACCTGAATGGTCTAGTGGTTTTCCCTACTTTTTTCAATTTAAGTCTGAATTTGGCAATAAGGAGTTCATGGTCTGAGCCACAGTCAGCTCCTGGTCTTGTTTTGGCTGATTGTATAGAGCTTCTCCATCTTTGGCTGCAAAGAATATAATCAATCTGATTTTGGTAAGTTGACCATCTGGTGATGTCCATGTGTAGAGTCTTCTCTTGTGTTTTTGGAAGAGGGTGTTTGTTATGACCAGTGCATTTTCTTGGCAAAACTCTATTAGTCTTTGCCCTGCTTCATTCCGTATTCCAAGGCCAAATTTGCCTGTTACTCCAGGTGTTTCTTGACTTCCTACTTTTGCATTCCAGTCCCCTATAATGAAAAGGACATCTTTTTTGGGTGTTAGTTCTAAAAGGTCTTGTAGGTCTTCATAGAACCGGTCAACTTCAGCTTCTTCAGCATTACTGGTTGGGGCATAGACTTGGATTACTGTGATATTGAATGGTTTGCCTTGGAAATGAACAGAGATCATTCTGTCGTTTTTGAGATTGCATCCAAGTACTGCATTTCGGACTCTTTTGTTGATCATGATGACCACTCCATTTCTTCTGAGGGATTCCTGCCCGCAGTAGTAGATATAATGGTCATCTGAGTTACATTCACCCATTCCAGTCCATTTCAGTTCGCTGATTCCTAGAATGTCGACATTCACTCTTGCCATCTCTTGTTTGACCACTTCCAATTTGCCTTGATTCATGGACCTGATATTCCAGGTTCCTATGCAATATTGCTCTTTACAGCATCAGACCTTGCTTCTATCACCAGTCACATCCACAGCTGGGTATTGTTTTTGCTTTGGCTCCATCCCTTCATTCTTTCTGGAGTTATTTCTCCCCTGGTCTCCAGTAGCATATTGGGCACCTACTGACCTGGGGAGTTTCTCTTTCAGTATCCTATCATTTTGCCTTTTCATACTGTTCATGGGGTTCTCAAGGCAAGAATACTGAAGTGGTTTGCCATTTCCTTCTCCAGTGGACCACTTTCTGTCAGATCTCTCCACCATGACCCGCCCATCTTGGGTTGCCCCACGGGCATGGCTTAGTTTCATTGAGTTAGACAAGGCTGTGATCCTAGTGTGATTAGATTGACTAGTTTTCTGTGAGTATGGTTTCAGTGTGTTTGCCCTCTGATGCCCTCTTGGAACACCTACCATCTTACTTGCGTTTCTCTTACCTTGGGCGTGAGATATCTCTTCACTGCTGCTCCAGCAAAGCGCAGCCATTGCTCCTTCTTATCCCCAAACCCATCGATTCGTATACATTAAAGTGGTAATTCATACTTCAATAAAGTTTGTTTTTAAAGTAACTCCCCTAGGGAAATATAGCTATTTAGGGAAAAATAGAACTCAAGTCTCCGCTCACTATCTAGGGCTGTTACTCTTATTAGAGCTCTATTATAAAAGTAAAAGTTGATAATAACTGTCTCCATAGTTTTAGACTTTACATTTTAACGTGAATGAAAGCTCATGAGCATTTGAACATATATATGGATATCAGATATTTTAATTCTATTCTGACATTCCATGCTTACAATGATTTTATGGAAAAAGTGTGAAAATCAGGGAAACAAACAGTGTGGCCAATTGAATTTAAAATTAAATGAACTACAAATATCTAAGCTTACTCCTTGGAAGAACAGTTATGACCAACCTACACAGCATATTAAAAAGCAGAGACATTACTTTGCCAACAAAGGTCCATCTAGTCAAGGCTATGGTTTTTCCAGTAGTCATATATGGATGTGAGACTTGGACTATAAAGAAAACTGAGCACCGAACAATTGATGCTTTTAAACTGTGGTATTGGAGAAGACTCTTGAGAGTCCCTTGGACTGCAAGGAGATCCAACCAGTCCATCCTAAAGGAAATCAGTCCTGAATATTCATTGGAAGGACTGATGCTGAAGCTGAAACTCCAGTCCTTTGGCCACCTGATGCGAAGAACTGACTCACTGGAAAAGACCCTGATGCTGGGAAAGATCGAAGGCGGGAGGAGAAAGGGACGACAGAGGATGAGATGGTTGGATGGCATCACCAACTCAATGGACATGAGTTTGAGTAAACTCTGGGAGTTGGTGATGGACAGGGAGGCCTGGCGTGCTGCAGTCCATGGGGTCACAAAGAGTTGGACATGACTGAGCAACTGAACTAAATTCAACCGAAAAAATATCTAAATATTCAAATCTTTAAGGATGACATGATAGCAACATACCATTCTAAAAATATCCAGGCACTGGTCATGCAAAATAAATTTTAGTAGTATGTTTGGATATTCTTAAGTGTTTATAAAATCAGATAGGATGCAGACATTTTAAGAAATGAACTATAAAATAACTGACATATTTGGGAGAACACGGATTTTGTTATTTTCTCCAGAGATGGGCACCAGCATAAATCATATCTACTGGTCATGTTTGGCAACTTTGCAACCTCAGATTTTTTTAAAAATCATCCTGATCCATCTTACATCAAGTGTGCCTAAGTTGGTTGTTGGTCCATAACACGTGCAGTCTGTATATTTGAAAAGCATTACTTTATATCTTTGGAAAGCATGAAAAACTAACAGAAAAGGCAGCCTATCTCCCTTCACCTTTCAGAAGTTTCCTGTGGAGTGTAACCTTTATATCTTTGGCTCAGAAATCACATGTTTTCTCAGTAGCAGAACACATTATACCTCTGATTAAATCCAGCCATTGTTTATTATGATTAGCCTGAGCTGGAGCATCCAAATAGTTGCACTGTGGTTTAGAAAATGTCACAAAAAGTACAATTGGTTTAATAGTTTTGCTTTGAAGAGAAGAAAAGCCAATGTGCTTAGCATTGCAGAAGCCTTCCAGAGTTAGTGGTGATCACTAGTATGGCAAGGTCTCAGACAGATGAGAAAAAATGAGATGTTGATATGGGTTTTCCATTCTCAGTTGCTCTTTGCTTCCTTCCTTCCAGCATGTGCTCCCACTCCTTTGAGTGCTATCTAAACCAGGGGTCCCCAACCTTCTGGTATGAACTGGGTCGCACAGCAGGAGATGATCAGTGGGTGAGCGGTGAGCCAGCAAAACTTCATCTGCATTTGTAGTCCCCCACGTTCCAGTTACTACCTGAACTCCACCTCCTGTCAGATCAGCGTCATTAGATTCTCATAGGAGTGTGAACGCTGCTGTGAACTGTGTATCCAAGGGTTCTAGGTGACGGCTCCTTATGAGAATCATACTGAAACCATCCCCTTACCACCACCCTGGTCTTTGGAAAAATTGTCTCCCTTAAAACTGGTCCCTGGTGCCAAAAAGGTTGAAGACTGCTAAACTTCAGTTGGCCTGTCTTTTCAAAGTAGATTCTCATGATGAAAATACTTCCCTAGCCAATCCCCAACCCAATATATATCAAAATGTATTGGCTGCCTGCCTTTTTCCTAAAGGACCCTACTTCGTGCCAGGTAAGGTTTACTAGTGGGCTCAGATGACTGATTCTTTGTTTCCAAGCCTATTCAAGCTTGGGGTAAAAAGACAAACAGTTCTATAAAATTTTCTCTTATAGATTTTAATATAATATTTATTTTTAAGTCTTAATAATATCTTTTGAAGTTAAAATTTCCTCTTTGCCAAACTTGTCATTTCTTTGGTTCACCTCATTTCTACCCACTACCTTTCATGTCCGAAAACACAGCAGCTCATGGGGCCACTGTATAACTTCATTCTCTAAGATGACCAAACACTTACTCTGTTGTTGATTTTTTTTTTTTTTAATGGCTGGCAGGAGGTACTTGGTACTCCGATAAAGACTTTGGCTTGGAGATCAAGAAAGAGTTAGATGAAAAGAAATAATGTAAACATGAAACAATCTCCAGGAAACTATCTTTTAAAGAAGAAAAATATATAAATATGAAACAGCAGTCCGAGGACAGCTACCTTTCAAATAAATATGAGAACAGTCATATGACAAGAATGACTATTTTGAATAGCAAACATTTCTCAGTTTATTAAATTTTATTATATTGGGAGCTTCTTCGTGGAGAAGAGGTGTTTCTCTCAATTTGATGATCTTTGAGTTTATCAGGTGTTTCTCTGACATGAGATCCAGAACATTCTTTAATCCTCTTAATCTTCAGACAAATCATTGCCATAATGTCATATAAAAAGCAGAAATTTAATATAAATTTAATGAGTTGAAGCAAACTTGCATTAAAATTTAAAGTTACCATGTCCATAGTTCATGAAACTGTGCTTTGGGTCTTCATACTGACCCTGTGTGTTTGAGTGAATATGACTGTTAACATCTTCATTTTCTAGACAGGAAACTGGGACTCAGAGAATGAATTGCCAAAGGTTTAACACAAGTGTGACAGGGCCAGGATGTGGAACCCAGCATTCTTCCTTAAGCCAGTTCTCTTTTATAACAACACAGATTTTCTGGAATCTTGACCCATGGAAGTGCTTCCTGTGACACCTAAAGGCCCAGGTGGCATTCTGCTTAAGCAAAATATCCAGCCTCTAAAAAAATTTTTTTAAATCTTCACAATTAGGACCTTTTAGTTGGCCATATGAGTGACCAGGTCTTCCTTATTCACATTCTTACAGCATTTGATACAGTCATAATGTATTCATTTAATACATATTTATTGAATGTCTATTTTCTACCTGGCACTGTTTCAGTCACTCAAGATATATGAGTGAATGAATAGATGAAAATTCCTGGTATTGTGGAGCTTACATTCTGCTGGGGAGGGACAAACAAAACATAAATAATAAACTAATAAGCAGGTAGATTGAATGTCAGAATGTGCTAAGTGCTATGAGAAAAAAATAGAGGAAGATAATGCGGCTTGAGAATGCTGAAGATTCCTGAAATTCCGTAAACTCTAGGCTGGTATTTTTCTAGGCTCTTGTCATTTATATGCAGCCTGGGAAAAGTGAGGCTTTCTTAGGATTAAGTGGTGAGATCTATGTTCTTTCCAGAGTTGCATGCTTGGTGTCAGAACAAATAGCTCCTAGAAAAATACACAAAATTGTTTTATGTCCTGTGTCCTGCTTACCCGTTCGGTATCACTGATCCTGACTCTCAAATTCCCTGTCTCAGTCCTGACCTATTGCTACACTCTACCACTTGCTGAGTTCTCACACTCTAGTCTTGCCTTATCCAGAATACACAATAGGCCGTGGCTCCAGTTGTTATATCAGATTATTTCCAATTATCATCAGACTCTAGGGGCTTTCTACTGCCCTAGAGTTCAAATATAAACTCCAGAACCTTCCCTTCAAAGTCCAGTTGCCTGCTGCAGGTTATAAGGAAGCTTTGTGCTGTTTTCCAATCACCCCTACTTCCTCATCACCTTCCGTGTTCAGGCCTCATGCTCCTGTTTCCACACGTTTGCCTGAGCTATCCGTGACCACTCTTCCCTCCTGCCTCTGTTATTAACATGCTGGTGGTTTAATTCCCCGATTGGAGTTTCTGCTGTCTGCTCTAGCATCACTTCTCCTCCGCGTGGCCTCTCATCCTCCCTTAGGCTAGACGAGGCTTCTTCATGGCAAGGTGGTCTCAGATTTCCAAAAAATGGTGAGATAGAGTCTGCAATATCTCCTAAGGCCTATCCTCAGAAGTCACAGTGTCATATCTGCTGCATTCTTTTTAATCAAGCAAATCTCAATTTCAACAGGAGGAAAAATAGATTCTGCCTTAATGAAGGACAAGGAGGGACAAAATCGCGTCCCAAGGAACACAAAATTCCAAACCATATACCAGACTTACAAACCCTTGGATACTGTTATTGTACCATATCCAGGTTTCCTCCAGAATGAATTTAAACTCCCCTCAAACCCTGAATGGTTTGCTTGAGAAAAGAAGCCCAAGTTTATTAATATGGCCCTTCTCCTTCATTTTTAGCCAAGTTACTTAAAATGAAGTCTGCTCGACACTTACGGCTCCCGTTCTTGATAGTCTTGCCTTCTTTGGTTTTTGTGATGTCACTGTTTTCGGGTTCTCTCTTTCCCTCTCTGATCTCTCCTACCGATTTTCTTCCTCTGTTTCTTAAAATCCTGTGTTACTTCCCCCTATATGTTAGCCTTCAGCGTCTTTTTGCTCTGTCCTCTAGTGAGTTGGTAGCATTTACTCTCAGGACCTCAGCCATGCTCCTGGCATGCTCATATATTTTCCATGTGGTTTCTGAGATGTTCCTCACAAGACTGGGCCCAGATGCCACAGAAGTAACCCTTATCAGTACACAGTATTCTATGGAATGACCCTACATCTGTAGATTTGCTCCTCTGCTAAGTTTTAAGCCACCTAAAAAATGGTGTTTTATCTATTTTGTATTCTGAGGGCCTGGCATTAATGTTAATGCTGAGCATGTAGGATGTTCTTTGTAAACATTAATTAATCTATCTAGTTTCAACTTAAATACTTTCATAACACATTACTACTTTTCTCCAAACTATTTTTAACTATAAAACTAGTTTAATAAATCACATTACAAAAGTTTTTGCAAATATTGGGGGGGGAGGGGGTAATTCCCTAAAATTTAATCATAACTTCCTTAATATAATTTGTTTTTTGGTGTACTTCCTTTGAATCTGTGTTCTACATAGATAATGTTGTTCCATCATCTGAAAATATATATAGTGATAATAAAAAACCCAACACTTAGCACATGCTATGAGCCACATACTGTTTTAAACATTTTATATATAGTAAATCATTTCATGCTTTTGATGATTGTGTTAGGTAGCTACTCTTACTATTTCCATTTTACAGATGAAGGAACTAAGGCATAGAGAATAAAACTGGCTTGTCCTAAACCATACAGCTAAGTAAAGGGTAAAACCATGATTTGAACTCAGGAAGTCTAGTACCAAAGTTCATGCTATATTTTCTGGAGATTAAACTACTTAAGACATAGAGAGCACTTAGTTCAGTTAGTCAGTTCAGTCGTTCAGTCGTGTCCAACTCTTTGCAACCCCATGAATCGCAGCACGCCAGGCCTCCCTGTCCATCACCATCTCCCGGAGTTCACCCAGACTCACGTCCATCGAGTCAGTGATGCCATCCAGCCATCTCATCCTCTGTCGTCCCCTTCTCCTCCTGCCCCCAATCCCTCCCAGCGTCAGAGTCTTTTCCAATGAGTCAAAGTAAGGTGGCCAAAGTACTGGAGTTTCAGCTTCAGCATCATTCCCTCCAGAGAAATCCCAGGGCTGATCTCCTTCAGAATGGACTGGTTGGATCTCCTTGCAGTCCAAGGGACTCTCAAGAGTCTTCTCCAACACCACAGTTCAAAAGCATCAATTCTTTGGCACTCAGCCTTCTTCACAGTCCAACTCTCACATCCATACATGACCACTGGAAAAACCACAGCCTTGACTAGATGGACCTTTGTTGGCAAAGGAATGTCTCTGCTTTTGAATATGCTATCTAGGTTGGTCATAACTTTCCTTCCAAGGAGTAAGCATCTTTTAATTTCATGGCTGCAGTCACCATCTGCAGTGATTTTGGAGCCCAAAAAAATAAAGTCTGCCACTGTTTCCACTGTTTCCCCATCTATTTCCCATGAAGTGATGGGACCGGATGCCGCGATCTTCGTTTTCTGAATGCTGAGCTTTAAGCCAACTTTTTCACTTTCCACTTTCACTTTCATCAAGAGGCTTTTGAGTTCCTCTTCACTTTCTGCCATAAGGGTGGTGTCATCTGCATATCTGAGGTTACTGATATTTCTCCCGGCAATCTTGATTCCAGCTTATGCTTCTTCCAGTCCAGCGTTTCTCATGATGTACTCTGCAGATAAGTTAAATAAGCAGGGTGACAATATACAGCCTTGACGTACTCCTTTTCCCATTTGGAACCAGTCTGCACTTAGAATGGTATAAATTCAATAAATCCAGACTATTATTACCATTGCTTTTATAAGTACATTGAATATAATTTGGTATCTTTTGCTTCAAGTTGTCATAAGTTTTCAATAAATTAGGTAGGTTTTTATTTTAAATTAGATTATAATTTTTATCCTACCATGCAGTCTTATTAACTATTGTTCTTTTCATGACTGCACAATATTCTATGGAATGGCCTTACAGTAATTAATTAATCTTGCTGTTGATCACATTTCTTTTAATCTTTCATGGTTATATATACCCTATAAGCATTATAATTTATGTATCAAGCTTGTTTCCCCTAATTTAGTTCATTTTTTAGGATAGATTCCCAGAAGTAAAAATTATGTGTTAAAGGGTTTGAACATTTTTATGGTTATTTATGTATATCAGAAATGGCTTTGCAAAGGCATTATATCACAGCCATGTTTTAGGGATTCTGTTCAACAATTCAATATTTACAATTGTTGTAAAACTCATTTCTATTAAAAATCCCTTCCCTTTTATATATGGCAAACTTTCAAATTTTGAAAAATTTAAAAAGGCATGCCCAATCCACCTACAGCCCTTTACAACCTTTCAGTTCTCCTTCAGATATTTTTTCTCCACACTAAACCTCCCCAACTTTCCCTTGAGCATCTCTGGTCTGACAAAATTACCAAGCTCTGAACTATCTAAATCATAGCCTCCTAAATACATTCCATTGTGCCTATGTCTCTCTTAATTTGGAGATTCCAGACATGTCCCGACAGTGCAGAGCACAGAGGGGCTATCACTTTCCTCGACCAGGGCATCTATTTCTAGCACTGCAGCCTAAGGTCACGTTAGCCTTGTTGGCTCTAAAATACACTATTGGCTCCTGTTTTCTCGCTGTCAACTAAATCTTCCATGACTTTTTCACATGAACTTTTATTAAATCAGGTTTCTCACATTCTGTTCTGATGTAGATAATAGTACACAAGATAAGTGAAGTTATTTACATAGGTTCTTATTAAATTTTACTAGTTTAAATTTCTTGTTCCAGAATGTTAGGACACTTCTGAATGCCCACATAGGTATACTGATTTACTTGAAGAATACTTTTATGCTTTCTGTGTCTTCACTTAAGTCATTAACAAAGATATAGTCTAAGTCAACCCCAAGCAATGAATGAGCGGCTGTGGATCCCAACAAGTATTTTAACATTCAACTACATTCATCCATTGTATTCCTGAAGATATTATAGGGGACCTTGTTAAATGGCTTTCACTAGCACTAAAATAAATCATGATTATACTTTTCCATTAATTATTGTTAGAATGTTTTCATATTTCTGTCTAAAAAAATAAGTGGTTTTAACCTGTCTCATAACTATCTTTATTTTCTAAGTACTTACAAACTAAGCATATACTAACATTAAATCTGATGATCTAATGTTTCTTTTTCCTGACTTCTCTGTGAAATTATCAGTTTCCCTTGGGAAAAAGTCATTTATACTTCCATGTGTGTTTTGTAAACTAACACAGCAGCAGGCTTAACCAATAATTATGCTTTCATCCCCCAAATAAAAAATATATTAAAGTAACATGATACAAGAAAATAAAATATTCTCAAGTCTCTCTCCTATGTATTTTATTGTTTTTTTTTTATTAAATCAATCTGCAATTTGGAGAAGACACTCTGCTTATTTTAAATAACATTAAATTACTGAGGATGACTATTCTAATTATGTCTATGGAGCTACTGTCAGTCATCTTAGAACTAGTCATACAGTAACAAAAATAAAATGTTTCTCATTATTCAAAAATGTTAATTGATTCTTTTAACTTCCAGGGTGCTTATTGGGTCTCCTTTAGTTGGCCAACCCAAGAACAGAACTGGAGATGTCTATAAATGTCCAGTTGGGCGAAGTGAATCATTACCTTGCATAAAGTTGGATCTCCCAGGTAAGTAAAGTCAAAATGTTAAAGTCTGACCCTAAACTATGCCCAGCATTCACACTGAAAGTAAATTTCAACCAACTCAAGAAAATACCAGAAGTCATCTATAAAAATTCTTCAGTTTTTATCATTCACGTATTTCTATTCCTTCTGCCTTTCATTTGCTTTAGAAATTCATCATAGAATAGCCATAGACTGAGAAGGTCTTACTAGTTCTGTAACTTTTAACTGCCTCCATTGTCCAGAATCCTTTGTAAACTCAGCAGTAACACAAAAGAAATTTTCTAAATAAACCTATTCATCACATTTACTCCACAAAATTTAACTTAGTATTTTTTAAAGAAAATAGCACACAAGGAAATTGTAATAGAGAAATTTAATTTTTTAAAAAAGAGAATAGCACAAGGTAAATTTATATTGAAATATACATATTTGATAGAAATATCATAGATAGAACATGACTAGAAAATTCCTGCTACAGCTGTGTAGGAATTAGAACCCTGTCAGTGTTCTGTACAGTATTAAGTGCCTTGGAAATGACTCAACCTCTGCAGGTTTTCTTAAGATACTGTATTTTTCAGTTTTTTTCAAATTCCTGCTTGTTCATTATGAACTTTTTTTTTTTAATATTCAAGACCATAGCTTTAATAGCTGCTTTAATAGCCTCACTTGATAATTCCAACATCTGGAATATCTCAACGTCACTTTCCATTTATTACCTTTCTCTTGGAGTTAGGTTACGTTTTCCTGTTTCTTCTTCTGTTTAGTGACTTTGGATTGTATCCTGGATTAAACTTTTGAATTATAAGTGTGGAGATTCTAGATCTTGTTATGTGTCTTTGGAAAGTCTTAACTTTTTGTTTTAGCAGGCAGTTACTTGGCTGAAGTCAATTTCCAAACAGCAGTGGGAAGCCCTTAAAATCTCTACTCAATTCTTCTAATTTTTTAGCTGGGCTGTGTGACGTTTACTCTGCACATGTACAATTCAGGTCATTTAGGTATTTGGAAAGAATATATCTGTGTATATTGAAACTCTGCTTTTGTGGCTTCCTTTCCAAAATACTCCCCCTTCACTTGACATTACTGTCACTGCCCCATTCTCCGTCCTCTGTTCCTTTTAGACAGGAAGACTGTGCATCCTATTTGAGGTTTAGCCACTGGCTCAGGCCTTCCCTTGGGGAAAACAAACAAACACAAAAACAGGAAACTCATCTAGTGCTAATCTCCTCTTACGAGTGTAGACTCTTCCAGTTTCTGCCTGGTTTGCTTTGTTTTCCAATGCCTTGGGATGATTGTTCCATTTTTTTTTCCTTTTCCTAAAATTTATAGTTGTTGTTTACAAAGGGTTGTTCTGATAGAAGCTACTCCTCCGTTATTGGAAACTGGAATAGAGTTTCAACAGTAACATGGGGACTGGCTACATTAAGAACAATAGGAAAGTTTCTGCTATAGTTCCTAACATCCCAGGAATGCTCAACCCTAGTATTAAAACCTCTAATCCAGGTTATTCAAGACCAGTCCCAGATGCTTTCAAAGCAAACCAGACTGGATTCCAAGACAAAGGCTGTGTTCAGACTAAGAGGTCACTGTGACCATTCAGGAATCAATCTCTGCCTCCATTTCCCATGTAAACTTACAGTAAGAAAAAATTATAGGCATGAACAGTGAGACGAGTCTTTCTCGAACTTGAGTTTTGCCACTTTTAAATATTCTAACACTCTGCTAAGCAGGGTTTTAGAAGTTTTTGCCTTTCCTGTCTAATCTTTTTTTTTTTTCCTATTTTAATGTGAGTGGAACTTCTTTTTGCCCAGGTTTGCATGCTTTAGGGCCCAATGTTCTTATTTGTAATGTCAAATGTAGTCCCTTCATTATGTCTTTATCCAAACATCCTGACCACTGCTCTAATCTTGCTTTGGTTTTCTTTGTAACCCTGTTAATGTCCCTGTGATGATGAATATAATGGTTAAAATCTTGTGTTTGAGTTTTCTTTTCTGTTCTTCTACCCATTTTCCTTCTTCTTGCCAGAAATCGTTTTGTCATTGGTCATTTTTAACATGTAGATATAACATATAAGATGAGTGTGTAAATTTACTTCGTATCTACATTATGAGACTAAATATTATAATTTAATTAGCAAAAAATGTGTGAAAGGCTGTCCCGTGTTCTGATTGCCCTGATAGTCGTGCATTCTTTTACAGTTCAGCAAAAGTATTTGAGACAGTGACCCAGACAAAGCTTCGGAGACAAAAGCCAGTTTTCTGCCTTCGCTTGTTTATTATACTCCTTAATAATACTTCGAAGATTATTTAGTTGAACCAAAAGAAGAATGTCCTATGATATGAACAAAGCAAACAGAAGGTTTTTATGCGAAGTCACTTAATTTTACTTTGTTTTCCACTCTCATAAAAGTTTCTTCTATTTTTAGTTAATACATCAATTCCCAATGTCACGGAAGTAAAGGAGAACATGACATTTGGATCAACTTTAGTCACCAACCCAAAAGGAGGGTTTCTGGTAAGAAAAGGAAGAGTAATGATGGTTAATGAACTAGGAATTCTGTGATCATAAATCTTCATAAAAATCTGTTATGTAATTTTTAATCTAATGGTTTTAATTTTTTAAATTTTTTAAAAGGCATGTGGGCCCTTGTATGCCTATCGATGTGGACATTTGCATTACACAACTGGAATCTGTTCTGATGTCAGCCCCACATTTCAAGTCGTGAACTCCATTGCCCCTGTACAAGGTACAGATTTTATGCAGTGTTTTTGCAATGTTTAAAAAGCGTAAGCAATGGATGAGATATATGTATACACAGGAGCATACCAAAAAGCTTGAAGTATTTTCTTGGCTACCAGCATTACCAATTTAGGTAAATGTTTGCTTTGCCAATATATAACCAAACCTCACTGCTATTTTTGGAACTGATATTAGTGTAAGTAACCTTTACAGAGTCATATTTAATCATCAGAGCTAAAGCTGTCACATTGTTTTTATTTAAAGGGTGAATTTCTTTGAGGAAGATAAACTCATTTGAAATACACATGGAATGAGAACTGTATACAGAATTAATATTGAAAAAAATTTCCAAAGATAACTCATACAGTGTTAATTAAAATTAAGTAGAGATGTAGTTTACTTGATGTGAATCCCAAACCAATTGTTACTGAATGCAGTGAATATTTATCACCTTTACTTTTTATCTAAAAAACTCTTTTTTTCTGGTTTTAAAAGAAATGTGTCCATTTTGTAGAATATCATCTTTTTAAAAAAAGATTTATGTGTTTTTTATTTATTCATTTTTGACTGTGCTGGGTCTTGGTTGCTGCATGTGGGCTCTCTCCAGCTGTGGCACGTGGGAGTACTCCCTAGTTGTGGTGGGTGGGCTCTAGGCGGGCAAGCTTCAGTAGTTGCAGCATGTAGGCTCAGTAGTTTTGGCTCATTGGCTTAGCTGCTCTGTGGCATGTGGGATCTTCCCGACCAGGGATCGAACCTGGCCCCTGCATTGCAAGGCAGATTCTTAACCACTGGACCACCAGGGAAGCCCTGAAGAACATCATCTTTTTAAATGAGCTTCTTTCAACCATGAAACCATTTCATATTCCTCTAAAGATAGATGCCAAATTTGCATGATTGACTCTTTTTCTTGCAGAATGTAGCACTCAGCTAGACATAGTCATCGTGCTGGATGGTTCTAACAGCATTTATCCCTGGGAAAGTGTTACAGCTTTTTTAAATGACCTTCTTAAAAGAATGGATATTGGTCCTAAACAGACACAGGTATGTGACTTCATGTTTTGATTTCTGTTGTCCTCAAGATACATATGCAGAGATTTTTAATAAGATTATATTCAGAATACAAATTCATCAATAAAGCTAAAATTCAGGATGAATTTTTTATTCCATATAAAATTGCCTGCTCTGACATACCTGAATTTAAACTGCTGATCACAGCTCTCCCCTCTCTTACCACGTTCCCAACAATGAGCTTTCTCCCTTCCACTTGTTTTATCCATCCTGTTTTATCTTCTTATCCATCCTTTCTTTCCAAAAATTAATGACAGTCTTGGAGTATTTTTGTGTTAGTCGCTAAGTTGTGTCTGACTCTTTTGTGACCCTATGGACTGTAACCTGCCAGGCTCCTCTGTCCATGGAGTTCTCCTGGCAAGAATATTGGAATGGGTAGCCATTTCCTTCTCCAGGGGATTTTCCTGACCCAATCGAACCTGGGTCTTTTGCATTGCAGGCAGATTCTTTACCGTCTGAGCCACCAGGGGCCCTTGGGGAAAAAATGGAGTATTTTTAAAATCTGTAGTATTTTGGGGTCATCTGAATATTTGATTTTACTTTTACATTTATCTATTACACTGTAAAAATTTTATTTCTTTGTAGCTATTTGTGGAAATTAGTGCAGCTGTGACATGTTTGAAGTTGCTCCACAACTTTAGGAAGAAAACCTACAAGGCTATTTTAGAGGAATAATCACTGCTTCAGTGAGGATTGGTGTCTGCAACTCAGTTTTGTAAACAGCTAACAATCAATTGCTTATATGCTCAAGGAACTCTGCTGCAGTTCTGAAGTTTCCATCTATGAGAGCTATAATTAATTTTACATTTCCGTAGTAAGATCCCAATAGAAGAGCTGTTCTGTCAAGCACCATTTGAATTCCAGCCTGCCAGTGTGGGCTTCGAGGAGTTATATGTCTCTCTGGGAGGGAACAGTGGCTCCATTCAGAGGAATGGGGGTGAACCTTGGGGTCCAGATGCTACCAGTGAATGGAAGGGACAGAAACTTGCTGAGAAGAATCAGGTCACATTTCCTCGGTTCCAGGACCCCAGTCCACAAAGAGAAAGGTTTCAGAATGCAGCCCTGTGCACCGAGTCATTTGTAGCACCTTCAGATTTCACTCAAGGGAACCTGCTTCCTACTGAGGGAGGAGCTACTTAAGTTGCTGAGTTTTTATGTCATATTTTGCTTGCATCGTTCATGGTGGAGTTTAGCCAGACTCATTCATTCCTTTGTTTGGAGGTTTCTCCTGAGGGTTTACTATGTACCAGGCTCTGTGTGAGGGCTTGGATAATCATGAAAAAATAGACAGACCTGGCCACTGCCTTCGTGGAGCTTCTGTATAACAATGTTTCTCCGAGTGTGGCTCGTGGAATTCCCACTTCTGAATACCAGAGGTACTTGGATTGTACCCCAGACTTTAAAAAATCAGAATGTCTGAGAGTGAGGCTACAGAGCCTACAGTTTAAGTAAGCAATCCACATAATTTTTAACAGGTTAAAGTTGAGAAACCATGGACTAATGAATTATTGTGTTGATATGTGAGATGTGTGTGTCTGTGCTTACTGCATGCTCCAGATTACAGGGACCTCAAGACTGAAGCCTTTATATCTCTTTTTATCCTTGTCAGTGGTCAGCCCAGTGCTTTGCTGGGCTTTTTTAGTGGCCCTTTACTGAGCACCTGTTGACTAAGTGTGTGTATCATACTGAATGCATTTTTGCATTTTTCTCTGATAGGTGAACATTTTAATGAGACTTTTTCATTAGCTGGCATTTTAATAGTCTTCTAAGTATATTATTTATATGTTGGGTTTTCGTGTTTATACTTCAGTGATTTCTAACCTTTTTCTATGTTGGCTTAAGCTGTATTAATGACTAGTTTCATAAGTAATTCTCTAAACAAAAGAGTTTGAGAAGGACATTCACTAAGCCATCACTTTTGCCAAAATCTATTTAATAGGGCTTTAAGTACAACATATTTAAATGTTCTTCAAAGTTTGATCTTCCTTTAGTGCAGTCAGATAAGAAATTCATTCATAATGATTTAAAAAGATACTTTCATTTCAAAGAAATGTATACTAAAAAGTATGTTTTCTTTCATGTGGTCTTACAGTAATTCTCTCTAAAAACATTAACAATTTGCTTTAACAATCATTTTTTCTCTTGGTTGGTTGCTAACATAATTTAAATAGGTTTTTTTTTTTTTTACTTTAGTTTTTTTTCCCTTTTCATTTGAAGCACCCAATCCTGCCCTAAGATTCGCAGAATTTGCTTCTGAAATTTTCCCTCCCCCTTACTTAGCTTCCCTATCTCTCCATTCCTGAAAGGGGCAGCTACAAAAATGAATTTTGAGAGGTATTACCCAGAAGAAGTTGCAAAACTGAAAATTTAAGAGCTAGATATGGGACTCAGACTCCTCATCCATATCAAGGATATAAACGCACTAAAAATAGAGTTGGCCAAATTTGTGAAGAGGGTTTCTCTATAGAAAGAGCCTGGTGAGAAAGGCTTTGGTAGGATCATACAGTGAGCTTGGGAAGGCTGGGACACACAATTGCTGAGTGCCTGACTCCTACACTAAAGGGCAAGATAGCTGTCTGGCTGCTGACAAGCAAGTCACGATGCTAGGATTGGCCTCACACCTAAAGTTATCAGTACAAAGAACGTATGTTTCTCATAACTTGTCATGGAGTCCTGTTTGCTCCTGTCCATAGAACCGTCTGGAAGTGAGTGGAAGCCTCTGCACAGAACAGCTGACACTATCCCCAATTCCTAGGATCACGGTAGTGAGATGTGTTCACTCAGGCGAGGATGCAGGTGAAGGGAGATCTCCAAAGAGCCCACTAAAAAGGTAATACCTGTTATTAGAACCTGATCCATCTTGGATCGGCACCAGTAGAATTTCGGTGCCCTTTATTTATTTATCTTCCCTCCCTGTGTCCATGAAATTACAATTGGCAATCTAAGGGGCAGGAGCAGAGAAACAAAGAAACAGCCAATCATGCCCCTTCCTCAACTACATGCTTCTCTCCTCCCTTAAAAGGAGGAGGAGAGAAGATTTAATTGAGTACAGCTGATTAACAATGTTGTGACAGTTTCAGGAACACGGCAAAAGGACCCAGTCATACATATACACGTATCCATTCTCCTCAAGCCATTTGATCATTTTTTACTTACAAATACAGCAATTTCATGTTGTACAGCCTAAATTAAAATATAGAGCTTTTTAAAAAAATAGATATTTTAAAACTAAAAATAAGAAAAGCCATAAGACATTTATCTGTCCATCCAGTGGGAGTAGAAGAATTTAACCCTAAATAAGTTTTACAGGGATCATGGGCCCCCCAAAATTTACATTCTAATTATACCTTGTGAGTTCCTGTTTGTTATATTAATTACAGTTATTCACTTGATCAAGGTCGAGTATTATGGCCTACTTTCTGCAGTCATAGATTTTTCATGTAGCAATTGCAGTTATTGGAAGGTAGTCTCAAAGATATGAACCATTTCTGGAAGTAATTTTCTCCTCCCCCAAAAAAAAAGGAAGGAAGGAAGGAAGGGAAGGAGGAAAATAAATTTTAAAACTTGTGTTAAAGTTTCCATACGACAATTAGTATACATTAGGAAAATGCAATGCAAATGACGAAAACATCAACCCTAAATAGTTACTCACAATTTCTCCCGTTTCTCTGTGTGGTCCCATTAAGACTTTTGCAAACATAGTCAAGGAACTTTTGCAAACCAAATTTTTATCCAAGACAGAGTAAAGGCTATAAAATCACCTTTTAAAAAACCACCTATAAAAACAAACCTGAAGCACTCACTCTGAGCTTGCCATAAAAGATATGATGGTATAAACATTATGGAGGTCTTATTGATCCTCAATACCTAAACATAACATTGCTTTTAATAATAAATGAGAATGATATAAATATGCCATATACAAGTGCATTACCCTAAATAAAACCAGTAAATTGTGAGGCTTGATATAAAAGTGAAATATACTAATGGAACAATGTCTAGATTGTTCCCATCAAGAGTGTAGCATGACATTAAACCAGGCAAAATGAAAGGGGGAAATTAATTAAATTTTAGGAATATTATTTATCTTTCTTTTTACTACACATTTTATGGCCGTTTCCTAGGAGCCTTAAATCTGAGGGCTGAAGCATTGTTTTGAGGCCTGAGAAGGCTGTCTGAGGCGTGCAGCCAAACCCTGGTCTATCAGGTTGTGTGGTGAATGAGGCGAATCTCCTTCTCTAGCCTCCTTGTCTCTGTTGTCCCCTATCTCCATCCATCACTCATCTGAATTACTTTTCCCATGTAAAGTTCAGATCATGACATTTCCCTGGATAAAAATCTCCTATCTCTGTCTGCTGAATAATACTCAAGCTCTCCAGTGAATTATAAATCACTTGTCACCTACTGCTGGGCACTGCCTCCTTCTCTTCTTGGCCTGCAGTCACTCCTGCCTTGACCTTCCCTAAACACATCGCTCTGTGTTCACAGGATTCTCTCTGCCTGGAAAGCCCTTCTCCACCCCAGTCCCCACGTGCTAGGCGAACTTTTGAGACTCAATTCAAATATGACTTTCCCTATGGCTATTCCCCCCAAAAGTCCCTTCCCCTCCACATCCCCACAGCATTTGCACACCGTTAATCAACTGCTCTCATCACTCAGAAGCATCGCTTTTTGTTTCATGATTCCATCTCTCCTGGTGGAATGTGAATTCCACAATAACAGTGTTGTGCATTAATCCTTCTATTTATAGAATACAGTTCAGAGTTTGTGTGTTGCCTAGCAAATAGGAGGCAAGTCATTTATGTTGGAAAAATGTAATTTCTCGAATTTTTAAATTTCTCTTTGTGTTAAAAATCATTATTGTAGTGACCATCATCTCTCACTCTCCCATTCAGCTTCATGAAGTCATCGAGCTAGAAGAGACTTGATTGTAGGGACTCTCCCCTGCCAAGACACTGCTCTACATTATGTTTTTGTTGTTGTTTAGATGTTCAGTCATGTCCAACTTTTTGTGACCCCATGGACTGCAGCACGCCAGGCTACCCTGTCTTCACCATCTCCCAGAGCTTGCTCAAACTCATGTCCATTGAGTCGGTGATGCCATCCAACCATCTCATCCTCTGTCATCCCCTACTCCTCCTGCCTTCAACCTTTCCCAGCATCAGGGTCTTTTCTATGAGTCAGCTCTTTGCATTAGGTGGCCACAGTATTGGAACTTCAGCTTCAGCATCAGTCCTTCCAATGAATATTCAGGACTGATTTCCTTTAGGATTGACTGGTATGATCTCCTTGCTGTCCAAGGAACTCTCAAGAATCTTCTCCAATACCACAGTTCAAAAGCATCAATTCTTCGGCACTCAACTTTCTTTATGGTCCAACTCTCACATTCATACATGACTACTGGAAAAACCATAGCTTTGACTAGATAGATCTTTGTTGGCAAAGTAATATCTCTCTTTTTTAATATGCTGTCTAGGTTGGTCATAGCTTTTCTTCCAAGGAGCAACCATCTTTTAATTTCATGGCTGCAGTTGCCATCTGCAGTGATTTTGGAGCCCAAGAAAATAAAGTCTGTCAGTGTTTCCATTGTTTTCCCATCTATTTGCCATGAAGTGATGGGACCAGATGCCATGATCTTCATTTTTTGAATATTCAGTTTTAAGCCAGCTTTTTATCTCTCCTTTTTCACTTTCATCAAGAGGCTCTTTAGTTCTTCTTCATTTTCTCCTATAAGGATGGTGTTATCATGTTATCTGCATATCTGAGGTTATTGATATTTCTCCCTGCAGTCTTGATTCCAGCTTTGCTTCATCCAGCCCAGCATTTTGCATGATGTACTCTGCATATAAGTTAAATAAACAGAGTGACAATATACAGCCTTGACATATTCCTTTCCCAATTTGGAACCAGTATGTTGGTGTTCCATGTCTGGTTCTAACTGTTGCTTCTTGACCTGCATACAGGTTTCTCAGGAAGTAGGTAAGGTAGTCTGGTATTCCCATCTCTTTAAGAATTTTCCGAAGTTTGTTGTGATCCACACAGTAAAAGGCTTTTGCGTAGTCAATGAAGCAGATGTTTTTCTGGAATTCTCTTGCTTTTTCAATGATCCAGTGAATGTTGGCAATTTGATCTCTGGTTCCTCTGCCTTTTATAAATCCAGCTTGAATATCTAGGAGTTCTTGGTTCACATACTGTTGAAGCCTGGCTTGGAGAATTTTGAGCATTACTTTGCTATCATGTGAAATGAGTGCAATTGTGTGATAGTTTGAATATTCTTTGAACATTGTGTTTTAGGCTTTTCTTTTCAGGTGTTCAACACATGTAGCCCCATTCACTTCTGGTCTCAATTTCTCCCATAGTCTTCCCCCTCTTAACACCTTCCAGCATCGTATTTTTGAGTATGAGTCAATTTCATTGCATCACCTTCCATCAAGCAAGAGACCAACTAAAGACCTATCATATACCAACTTTATTGTGTTTCTGAGAATACATTTCGTTTACCTGTGAGCCAGTCCTGTTCATATGCCTCTCCGTAGGGACAAAGGTTAAGCCCAGTTTCAGTTAACATGGTCTCAGAATGGTTTATGTTGACAGTTAACTTGAATTCATACTCTAATTAATTACAGTAGAAGCATGTTGTAAGGAGAAGGCAATGGCACCCCACTCCAGTACTCTTGCCTGGAAAATCCCATGGACAGAGGAGCCTGGTGGGCTGCAGTCCATGGGGTCACTAAGAGTCGGACACAACTGAGCAACTTCACTTTCACTTTTCACTTTCGTGCATTGGAGAAGGCAATGGCAACCCACTCCAGTGTTCTTGCCTGGAGAATCCCAGGGATGGGGGAGCCTGGTGGGCTGCCTTCTATGGGGTCACACAGAGTCGGACACGACTGAAGCGACTTAGCAGCAGCAGCAGTGTGTTGTAAGGCAGGGCTTTTGCACTGTAGTTCGGTAAAGGAAAACATTAAATGACCAGACCCAAAGACCGAGGACTTATTATGTAAAGCAGTTGTACATCCTACAAACACAAAGAAAACTTTATGGTGCTTCCCTGTCATTATTCCCCTAAAGAGGCCATTGATTGGATAGTATTAACTATCCAATCTAAACTCATGCTGGGCATTACAATTTAGGCACTGGTGTTATAACTCTAACTTAACAATACAAAGTAATGGTAGAATTCTAAAGAAGGAGATAATTCCATTCCTTCACAACTCCTTGATGTAGTATATATAATAACTACTTTAAACATTTCTCTTTCTTAAACTCTCTTGTCATTCTTTTGTGACCTTTTATGAGAAAAAAAAATAGTTATTTTTGTGATTTCTAACAGCATCATTCCTTCCATATTCCTCACATTCACTTCCCTCCTTGCTCTACTCTTAAAAGAAAGGAAGCCACTTGGATAATTCATTTTAATTCAGCAGATATTTACAAAGTATCTTATTGATCAAGTATTATGCTAGGTGTATAGCAATATAAATAACAAACTCTAAAACTCTGTCCCTAATCCTGAAAAACTTCCAACTTAAAGTCAAGGCCTATATTTGGAAAACTGCAATGCATGACTGTTTGCCAAGTCACTTCAGTCGTGTCCAACTCTTTGTGACCCCATGGACTGTAGCCCACCAGGCTCCTCTGTCCATGGAATTTCCCAGGCTAGAATACTGGAGTGGGTTGCCATCTTCTTCCCCAGGGGATCTTCCCGACCCAGGGATTGAACCTGCATCTCTTATGTCTACCTGCATTGGCAGGTGAGTTCCTTACTGCTAGCACCACCAGGGAAGCAATCCATGACAGTGTGACATACATATAACAGGCATGAATGAAGCAGAACAATGAATTGATCTTTATAAGCAGGTAATTCACAATTTGAATAAAATAATATTTTCCAAGCTATGCTGTTTGAGGTGTGGAACATGTTCCACATAAAAAATAAATTCCCTTAATTAAGAATAAAATATATCAGGTCTTCCAATTTGTGATTCACAATGCATGTTTTCATATTAAAGACTCTTAGAGCACTTTCAGAGTAATCCACTTTTGAGTCAGTGCAGAGCAATTCAGGAGTAAGGGAAAGCCTTGCTCTTTTGTATTATTTGAAATGTGTGGCCTTTTTTACTTACAACAGAGGGAGGCAGACAGACAGAAAAACTGTTAAACTTTGTTTTAATGATTGCTTTCTGAAAGTGTGTGATTATGGACTTTTAAAAAAATTATACCTAGCAACTTAGAAAGTTAGTATTCCCTGGAAAAGGAGGGTAAGGAGACATCAGTTTGGGGTTTATCTGAAACATGAATGTAAATTTTATGCTGAAGTGGGAGGTCCTAAGTATTCCTCTTACTCATGTAGCAGGATTCTCAGCCAGTTCTGTGCCTCATTTATGCTATAGTGAATCAGCTTGCAATTATAACTACTTAATCAAGAAGTTCGAACTATATCTCCCCAGGAGTTAAATGTGTCCCTGACAGTTGTCTCTGAACAGTAACTGTTCCTCTATTGTTACTCATGCCTCACTTTGTAAGAGTTTATTGTTGGGGCTTCCCTGGCAGTCCAGTGGTTAAAACTTCACCTTCCAATGCAGGGGGTGTGGGTTTGATCCCTTGGTGGGGACCTAAGATCCCCCATACCTAGCAGCCAAAAAAGAACCTCACAGAAAACAGGGCAATGTTGTAACAGACTCAATAAAGACTTTAAAAATGGTCTATATAAAAAATCTTTTTAAAAAAAGAGTCTAATTTTACTATCTTCACCCACTTATCTTATACTGATGCCATAAGCTACCCTTCCCATTCTCCCTAAAGAAGGCCCAGAGCTAACCCAGTTGTGCCTACATTTTTTCATTTAGTAAGAAGGCCTAGAATCGTTCTCTCTTTACTACTCCTCTCCAGTTCTCTGCTTAGCTCCACCCTCTGGGTCTTTGGACCATTCCAATACAATTGGCTGCTTCAAGTCAAATATGATGACTATTGGGTTTTTTATCTTTTTCTCAATTTCTGAAATGATTTAAATGTCTTTAATGATCATCCTTGACAGATTTTCCAGGCTCAAGACTGCTTTGCTTTCTCCCATTCTGCTTTTATAACTAGCTGTCTGTTCTTGACCTGGGCAACTTGTTTAGGAAGCTGGATCCTCCTTCCTCCCTGAGGGCTGACCTGTGAGACAATAAATGTGCTTGTGAATCTCTCTTCTATTCATTCCCTCACCATGCGTGTTCATCACTTTTTCTCTCATTATTTAATTCTCGTATTTATTTGACTTGGTTATATATGCACCTACACCCATTATGCTAGTATAGATCTGTTTCACCTGCATTAAATTTATAAACTAAGCTGGGACTTAAATGGCTCCTATTAAAGTGAGTCTCACACAAAGCATTACGTACGTTTAGTGATGTGACTATTTTCCTGTGATGAAAGTTAATAAATGGCACCCTTTTCTGAGGAAAACACAGCAGAAACCTTTTTCCGTCTGATTCCTAATAAAATAAGAACCCCTGTGTCAGCCAGGGACCTACACTGAATGTCATTCTCCTGAGATGTGAGTTCCCACTGCCCACTCTTCTAATTTCCCACGCTTCTTCATATCTCTCTTTTTCTGCTTATCATTATTTCCCTCCTATCTCAGTTTTCTACTTGCCTGTGTGAAGTGGTACACTCATCTAGTAAGAATGCATGAGGGTCAACTGTGAGCAAAGCAAAATAGTGGTCCAGGATAAGAGAATACCAACAGCTATGACGCAGTCCTGCTCTTTACCCCTGCCTGCCCCTTCTGAACTTATAATGTCGTTGAGAGATAAAGCATGTGTACAAAAGCTGAGAAGAATGCAGTGCTCACAGGAGCAGCACAGACAAGTTTGCTTCAGAGTTTGGAGAAAGAGAAGATCACTATGGACTCTATTGGCAACTTGGTGGACAAAGTTGCATAGAAAGTGAAACTTGAATCTTACCAAATGGGTAGGACTTAGCTTAGTTGCAGGGATAAGAAAGGGCATTTGGTCTGGGTAGAATCCTGAAGATGAGGATGATGAGAGAAGGTAAGGCCAGATGGTTGGGTGGCTGAAACTCAGGGGGTGGAAAACTGAATTTTAACCTATAGGCCTAGTATTTCAAGAAGCAGCTTGAAGTTGTATCTATTTTCTATTTTAATTAGAATTACAGTTCTCTTTTAAAGTATATTTCAAAGTCATTGATGTAGGCAATGAAGAGTTATTGGAGTTTTTGAATAAGGAAGGCATGTGATAGAAGCAGACTCTTAACACAGTTTATCTACCACCACTATGTAGAAGGATTTGAAGACAGTGGGAATGGAGGGAAGGAGATCAGCAGTGCAGAGACCATGATTGCCATGGTCCAGGTTCAAGGCAGTCAGTGATGTCTGGCCTGGGCTGAAGAAAGAATGCAGAAGTGTAGATAATAACTGCCTTAGATCCAATCGCCCAGACGCAAACTCTGAGAGCAGGAGCCAAGTGATAGCAGTTTACAAAGGGAGTGCTTCCAAAAGAAAATAGGAGGTGATTTGGGGGAGCAAAACAGAGCAGCCATGGAGTGCAAGCAAGCATGTGGCTTCAGGTGAAGCTGGGTCTGGAAGGGGCTCCAGGTTAAGTCAAGGGCCCGATCCTGCATTGCCTGCACTCAGGCCTTGCCTGTGGAGCAGGGCAAGGGATGAGGAGGGAGAAAAGTCCAGACACTGCTGACTCTTGGAACCTTTGGGGCAAAGCAGCTCTAGCAGTCCAAGGACAATCATCTGATGAAAGTCTCGGGAACAGCGGTGAGAAGCAAAGTATACACAAAGGGTGAGGGAATGAGCCTTTACGAGTTCTCTTATATCCCAGTATTTACAAAAGAATGAGCTTATAAAAGTGAAATATATGTTAAGTAGAGAGATCGATAGATAGATATGATAGAAATAAGACATAAAACATTGATATCTGATTTACTGAGATGTTATATTTTCCCAATTTTCCCCAGTAATCCAATGGTTCATAGTATGTTCTCTAAGATATGAAAAGTGTGTTGTAAATGTAAAGTGTTACATCATAAAGCAGCCTTATTTAGTTGGTATGATTTCCTTCTCTTCTCACGTGAACTCCTCCCCATGTGTAAAGGAGATGCCGTCTTTTTCCTGAGGAGTTAGCACCTTATCACCAGAATTTGAAGGGAGCACACTCACTCTTAAAAAGTACTAGGATGGTTGGGCAGTGCTGTGTGCAACCTTATTTGGGATTCATGAGCAAAACTTTAAAGTGAAACCAGTCTACGAAGTATGTGGTTTTTGTCTAACAGCATTCAGTGTCAGAGGATCACTCACAGAGGAGATATTTGGACTTAACCACAGTTGGAACTTAGCCAAATTAGTTAATGCAGGGGAAAGAAGGTTAAAGGAGATAAATGTTTGCACGTAAATGATTATGGTGATGGATCATGGAATCTAGGTTGGATAAAAAAAAAGTAACATATATGAATTAATGGGAAGTCTTAATGTGGTCAAGGAATTGATGAATTAGATATACTAGGTAAATGAGCCAAAGTTAATGGTCAGAGAAAAGAACATTTGACATTGAGATTGAGGTGCTGCAATTTTTCCAGATGACAAGGTCAAGGCGAAGACCTTGGAAGCAGATGACATAGGTGAGCTAGAGGAAAAGATTACTAACGCCAAGGAAGTCAAATAAATAAGAGACTAGGGTGTTTGATAGAGTCATCCAAGTAGTAAAATATCTAAGAATAATAACAGGAGTGACAGTTTTCAAAGTTCTTTAGTCTCCTGCTTAATCAAATCTAAACAAAGAGAAATAAAAACAAAACCAACTCTGTAAGACGCCCTGAATGGATGAGCAGTTAACTTCTATAGCAACACAGCACTGCCCAACTAAATCCTAGTACTTTTCAATAACTTCTGTTCAGCATGGGACCATAAATTAGGCACAATGATTATATCTAAATAACAAAATAATTTTACTTTTATTTACACTGAGCATTTATACACACAAAGACGATGGCAAACCTACATGGTTTTCCTTAGTAATTATTCAGTATTTCCCTGAATTCCTGGTTAAAAGCTGTTAGGGTCATTGGGAAAGTAATTTAAAATCTCTTCAAAGGCTGGTGGCTCAGTGGTAAAGAACCCACCTGCCAATATAGGAGACATGGGTTCCATCCTGATCCAGGATGACTCCACATACAGCAGAGCAACGAGACTCATGTTCCACATCTGTTGAGCCTGTGCTCTGGAGCCTGGGAGCTGCAGCTACTGAAGCCCACGCAACCTAGAGCCTGTGCTCCTCACCAGGAGAAGCCACCACTATAAGCCCGCACACCGCAATGAAGAGTAACCCGCGCCTATCACTAGAGAAAAGCCCTTGCAGCAATGAAGACCCAGCACAGTCAAAAATTAAAAAAAAAAAAATTTCTTTTCAGAAAAAGACAGTCCTTTGGGTAAAGAATTCTCTGAGTCCCTAATTTGGGGGTAGGAAGGTTAAACAAAGAGTAACTTCAGGCACAGTTCTTGATATAGGTTAGTTTATTGGTTCACACCAACCTTCAAAGGAGGGTTCAGAAAAAGGATTAAGAAAATGGGCAAGGGGAAGTGAATCAGTTGCGCTTAACCTTCAGTCTTTTTACTTCATGGTGGCTTTGCAGTTAGCTGCTTGCACTACCCACCTGTGGGAAAGAAGGAATGAACGAGTATGGCAGTAAGAGAGAGAGAAGACAGGGAACAAGAAAGGGAAGGGCTAGTTTAGGAACCATGAAGCTATAGCTGAGCTACTTGAAACAGGAAGCACACACACGTGTCCTTGCCAAAAACATCCCTGATCATTCGTCCACCTTCATCTTGCTCCCCTCTTTCTTCCCAGCTTGGTCCAGACTCATTGTTCTGGACCAAGAGCAAGAGGTCCAGAGGCAGCTGTTCCTCAAGAGGTAGATGTTCTCAGAGCACCTACCTCTTTGCCATCTCAGTTTCTTCACAGGCGCAGCTCCTTTAGTGTGGACCCCACCCACCCTCACACTTGCCATCCAGGACGGGCCTCCACCCTCCTAGCACATATCTTTTAAGTCTCAAAAATCACTTCTGAAAGGGCTTCCCTGAGCCCCCATTTTAAATTACGCTTCTAGGTTATACTTGCCAGTAATAGCTTTTCGGTTAGTACAGCCTTTTTCACACTTTGCAGTTGAAGCTGTGTTTGAATAATTCTTGTGGTTAATCTCTCTGTCTCCCTATAGTTTAGAAGCTCCATGAAGGCAGAGACCATGTCAGTTTCATGTTCAATCCCAAAGCCTGCCAGAGTCACTCAGTAAACACTGTTGAAGAGAGAAACCAATCATTTGAGAGGTTTATTAAAGCACTCTCATTTGTGTCCTTTGGGATATGAATATTCACAAATGGCAATGATTATTGCTGTCAAAGTAGAAGGATTTGTGTATTGGTAGAGTTTTAAACCCTTTGGAAAGACTAACTTGTATTATTACATTTGATCCATGTGTTTAAACTGAAGACAGTTAAAATGAAAGTCTGCTAGATGGATAACACAGTGACTTGGTATTTCAGGTTGGAATTGTACAGTATGGAGAAAATGTAACTCATGAGTTCAACCTCAATAAGTACTCATCAACAGAAGAGGTGCTTGTTGCAGCAAAAAAAATAGTCCAGAGAGGTGGCCGGCAGACCATGACAGCCCTTGGAATAGACACAGCAAGGTATGTGTGTTCAGACACTCAGTTGTGTCCAACTATTTGCTGACTGTAGCCTGCCAGGCTCCTCTGTCTGTGGGATTCTCCAGGCAAGAATACTGGATTGGGGTGCCATTTCCTTCTCCAGGGGATCTTCCCAACCAGATCTCAGGGATTGAACCCTAGTCTCAGGTCTCCTGCATTGCAGGCAGATTCTTTACCACTAGCACCACCTGGAAAGCCCACAGCAAGGTATATAGATTAAAAAATAATAATAATAAGCCAAAGTAAAAGACTGTGCAAAAATACCTGCTTACAGTCTAGTGCTTTGGAGTATTAATGGAACAGTTATTAATACCTTAGTAATATTTAAAGCCACCTTGTTGAAATCAGATTCAACTGATTAGCTAATAATTATAGGATCAAATTTTCTATTTTACAATCTCACCATTCTTCTTATCTTTCCTTTTATTCCAAGATTTTGATTGATGCAGAACCAGTCAAAAAAACCACTTGGTCTACAGCATGACGTTCTTGGGTACCAAGATGTAATATTATATAATATCTTTTCCCTTTATTCTCTGTTTTCAGCTTCTAGTAGTCTCGGTATAAAAAATGGATTAAATTAGTCCACTTCTAATTCAGTATATGTGTATACCATAATATATCTATAATTTTACAGCATTTCACAGATTTAAATTTACAGATGTAGAGTTGTTCAAGTTCTCAAATAAGTGTTTTTAAGAAGGCAAATTAACGTCTTATTTGAAACATTTTCAGTGAAAAGGTTGAAAAGGGGAAAGGATTTCATCATTGGTACCCTCTCTTTTTCTTCCTCACTTTCCCGAAATTCCCTCTAATTGACATTCCTCCTTTCCTCCCTTCTGCAGTCTCCTCCATGGAGTGCACATAATCCATTCTGGCTGAGTTGCATTCTACAAGCATCTACAGAACTGTCCTTTCCTTACAGAGTAGAGCATCCTCTTTTCTGTATTTTTCCTGATCCCACTCAGCTCTTTTGCTTATTTCTCCCCCTTAATCACCATGAAATCTTCTGAACAAAAACTAAACAGTACCAAAATCACAGGAAATCTAATGAGCGCTATGACTAACGTTAAGGATCCTTCTCTTAAGAGCCTTCAGCTTCTGGACTCTCACCTGCCTCTGAAAAGCCCGTCCTCTCATTCCACCTGCCAGTTAAGATCCATGTTCTAAGAGGGCTAAAACGGTTAATATGGATACTCCAAAGACTGGATTGGATCTTCAAAAATTTTAACTTTCATGTTCCGCTTCAGACTTATAAATGTTAGAAAAGCATGTGGTTATAGTTAATATGGGACCTGTGAGAAAAATAACCACAAACAGATGGGGTAATTTTACATTTACCTGCCCATAGGATCACCAGTTTGCATGCACAGAAGTGCACATGTTTAGGTGTGCTGAGTGCACATTCTTAAATAATTCTTAAATAATTGACTAAATGTGGGTGTACATTCAAAGTAAATCAAAGTGTTCTTTGAAACTCTGAGCCTGTAGGGAGCTGTGTCTTCCAAAGGCAACCACTTAAGAATGAATATTCATCTTTGAAAACTCACTGATGAAATATTCTGACTGCATTTGCTCCTGCATAAATACCACTGTGAATACCATGTCCCTATATGGCTTTTGCCTCTGTGTTTTCACAGAGGGTCTAGCTGTGGGACATAGAGTTTATTGAGTTTTGTATATAAATAAAACTCCATGATGATATTGCTAAGTACTCTTCTTATAAATTAGTTTTGCATGTTTAATTGTTCTTTATTCTTTTCAGGCAGGATCAGTTCAAACAGTATTTCTAAATATTTAGAATCCTTACTTTCATTTTCAGTGTTTCCTAGTTAAACATATTTTTGTGTCCCCTTATCCCTACCCCAAATTGTCTTTCTTTTGGTTGCTTCACATTATTTACTCATAAAGCCTGGATTCTCCTGTCCCAAAGAAAGAGATTGTCCTGGGGTATATTAATGTATGAAACCATGCAGACTGGTCAATGCTCATTTTAAAGAGAGAATAATGGATGGTGGTAAATGGGGATCAAACACAATTTGCAGGAGATATTTGAAACATAAAGGCTACACACATGAGCTCTGCCAATGCTACCCATAGAAAGCCAGTCCTGGTTTCACAGCTACCAGATTTTCTTTAAGGAACGTCTTTTAATCATCGCCTTCAGCTGATGTTCATTCAGTTATGGCCTTGATCTTCAAGAGAGTCAGGAGATTTTGGCAATCTTCTAAGATAATGGTCCCCAACCTTTTCAGCACCAGGGACTGGTTTTGTGGAAAACAATTTTTCCACAGACTGGGCAGGAGGAGGATGGTTTCAGGATCACTCAAGTGCATTACATTTATCGTACACCTGATTTCTGTTATTATATTAGCTCCACCTCGTATCATCAGGCATTTGATCCTCGAGGCTGGGGACACCTGCTGAAAGGAATCAGAATTGTAAAAAGGATTGATATCTCATCATATCCATGTCCAGATTTCATTTAAAGACTAGACTCTAACATCTATTTTTCACCTTTGTACATAGAAAGAAGTAAAAAATCTGTTTGTCTGGTATAGAGGGCAGAGATACACAATTCCCCAGTGGTCAGTACTAAAAAAAAAAAAAAAAAAAAAGCTTCTTTTTCTCTTTTGAAAATTGTAGGAAAAATTGAAAATTAAAAAACATAGTACAACAAAATCCTATGTACACATCAAACAAAATCACCAGTTCTTAACATCTTGTCATATTTGCTGTAAGTCCTTTTAAAGGGAAAACAAGCACAGATGAATTGTTTTGCTCACATCACCAGAATCCTCTCTCCCTCCTCACAAGATACCCGCTACCGTGCATTTACTGTGTATCTACATTAGAACTAATATTTACCGTGGCAAACCGTTGGGAGGTTAAAACAAGAGGTGTTTCTTTGGTGTATTCCAAACTGCAGCTGTTTGTCCTCATGACCAAAGTAAAATATTTATCTTTCTGTTGTTTTCTTATTTTCTTTTGACCAAAGTAAAATATTTAAATAGACTATTCAGTACAATGATTGGTACATTTTATACCAAAATCTAAAAAAAATATTATATGAAATCCATTCATTGTTTTAAGCCTAAGTAAAGTGTACTCTTCTTGTGCAAGACTCTGGAGGGGAACGTGAAGTGAGTAAAAGAAAGTAATAAAGGGAAAATGTGCCTCTGTGTGCGCGCGTGTGTGCACGCAAGAGATGCAAAACAAACAAAAATTGTCAGTTTCCCCTATCTTCCATCACTTTCCATAAATATTTGTTGAATTAAATCAAAATTCCTTTTTTGAAGTTAGCGCAATGTGTCCTTTCTCTCTATACCACCTCCTCCTACCTCATCCCCAGCAGCCTTTGTCCTCAAACTTAATTCAGACCAAACCTTTCATAGCTAGCCAAACCCTCCTTGCCCCATGAACCCGACTCTGTCACTGACTCAGACCACGGCCATCTGCAGTCTAATTCCTATGTCTAAATTTTACCCTATATCCAAGCGCACTCTCAAGCACTCACAGCCATGTAGATACTCCGTTTTCTCCCACACCCACTCAGTAGCTCAGAAGATGGCCACACTCTTCCGTGAATGTCAGACTAGGTGTGGGAAGTGAGAGTTAAGCAAAAGCTTCTGCCAAAAGCAGACAGAAAGAGGACTGTCAAGTGAGACAGGAATGTTTACAGAGAAAGGTGGGTCTGGGAGAGTATTTAAAATCTGACCTTCTCTAAACTTCTGTATGCTCCAGTCAACACCTTCCCTTTGAAATTTCTAAAGAATGAAAGACTGCTGCCTTTTGGGTAAACAAAATATCCCACAAGGGATAAATGGTGATTAGCAAAATGGTAACCTCTCCATCATCTGGAATAAATCTTAACCTATTACAAACAATGAGCATCATGGCTCCTGGCTTGAACAATGGGAGTCAATGTTAATGGGCTCCCTGGAGCTGGCAGTGTTTTCATTTTGTGTTCACTTTGCCTAAACTTGGGCTGATGTTTGAATTGCTCCTCTTTTGTCTGTGATTATTTCAGGAAAGAGGCTTTCACTGAAGCCCGGGGTGCCCGAAGAGGGGTTAAAAAAGTCATGGTAATTGTGACAGATGGAGAGTCCCATGACAACCACCGGCTGAATAAGGTCATCCAGGACTGTGAGGATGAAAGCATTCAGCGGTTTTCCATAGCTGTAAGTATGGGGCTGGAGATGGCTTTCGGGCTCTGGTGTGTGCATATCATGATTATTTTATGAGCTATGCAAGCAAGGTTGGAAAACAGAAGTGTCTCCGTTTGGAAGTAAACTCTGTGGAGGCAGGATTAGGTCTTGCCCCTTTTGTGTCTTCAACATAGTGTCAGGCAACTGGAGACTCAGCCAACAATCACTACAAGAAAGGAAGGGAGAAAATGAGGAAAGGCTGAGGAGGGAGAAGGGAGAAAATGCATAAGAAGAAGCAAGCGAGGGAGGGAGAGAGAAAGAAAGGGACAGAAATAGGGAGGGGAAAAGTGGAAGAGAAAGGGAAAAGATGGAGGGATGGAGGGAGAAGAACATATGCCTTCAGCCTTGGGGGAAGGGGGTTTCTTAAATTGATTTTTTATTTAATAGAGAATGAAAGATTTCAGAACTCTAAAAGTTCAACCAAAATTGCTTTTCAACAAAATCCTTTTTATTTATAGTTCAGTTCATTCAGTTCAGTGTCTCAGTCGTGTCCAACTCTTTGTGACCGCATGGACAGCAGCATTCCAGGCTTTCCTGCCCATCACCAAGCCCCAGTAACAACAGCTATTACCCACAATTTGTTTTTCAGCATTTAGTCAGTGATATTTCCCTTTTTCCTTTCAAAAGTGTGAACAGTTGAAAGACACCCCATCCAATTGTAGGTAGGGAAGAAAAAGAGATTCATCCTTGATGAAGTCCCAGAACACACAATTGAGTCACTGCTTCCCTGAGGCAAGGTGCCTATTTCTTATTTTATAACCAAGGTGATAGGTTATAAATAGTTGCAACATTTTCTTTTTCATTTGGGGTATAAGATTTTTAAAAAATTAAAACAGTCCATTATTTCTCATTCCCCTTGTTGTTACTTCTTTAAGTTGTCATTTGCCAATTATTATTCAATCCATCATTACCTTTCCTGCTACTACTGTTGTAGCCACGTGTTCCGGGAAACAAACTCACTCAGAAGGACAATGCAGATAGTGGAGTGCAGTTTATTACACCGGCGGGCCCAACGCAGTGTCTCCTCTTAGCCAAAGACCCCAACCAGTTTTTGTGAAAACCTTATATACCCTAAGTGTACGTGCCCAAACCCACCTCCCCAAGTTCCCTGAAACTAGTCTGAACAAAGGAAGAGAAAGATACAATCAAAGTTAACCCGTGATCATATGCCTTAAGCCTAGGTAGTTAACAGTGGACAATTATCAATAGGCTTGTGGTCATACCCCAATAAGCATAATAGAATTTATGATTCTATTTGGTTACACAGATAATTAGGGTATTCTTTTAGGCAATGGAAAGTCTAGGTATGAGCCCTGGGGTTCTTGCATCCGGGAGGTCTGGTTTTCCAGTTGGTATGTCGTTTCCATAGATCCTGGGCAAGAGCTCAAAGTCCACAGTCCGGCCCAAAATGGAGTCCTGCTTTCAAGATGGAGCCCGTTCTGTCTGTTTCCTCCTACATTCCCCCCTCTTGATGCTCTTAACTCATAGTATGAGCATCACTCATAGGGACATATTGCACCCTGGCTCTCTGACTGCCAATTTGGGAGAATGACACCAAGCTCTGGGTTACAAAGTTCATAATACTTTGTAAAATGCAGGATCCACAAAGCAGAACTATCAAGGCAACTATAACAATGGTAAATATAGTTTTCCACCAATCACCCTTCACTCAAGATAGGACTGAAGTCCAAAAAGAAAGATCATCATCAGACATAGCTTTTACCTGACCGTTCATGTCATCTAGGGTGGCTGATATATTGCCAGATAAAGCAGGAATATATACACAACATTCAACATTAATTATAGCACAGGTCCCTCCTTGTGCTGAAACTATGGTTAGTTCCAAGATGATACCAGCAAGTCCTTGTAGCAGCAGTTAATTGTAGAGCTTCACCTATTTTTCTTCTTTAAGATGATCTTGGTTTCACAGAGATCAGTGGGGTCCTTTTGTATAGTCCACTCAGCGTCCTCCGGGTCTGTGTGGTATGTTCTCTTCACCCTCATGTGGAGGATCCAGGGAGTGACACCTGCAACTTTAACTGCCGTAGGAGTGGTTAGAACAACAGTATATGGACCCTTCCAATGTGGGGCCAAGGAGTCGTGTTTCCAGTCCTTAACCCACACCTGATCCCCAGGCACAAATTCATGAATCTGTTCCCCATGGGAGAGCGGCACCCTTTCTTGTATAAACTTAGTTACCTGACTTATTACCTTACCCAGTTCCATCTGCTGTGAAATCCCATCTCCCCTTACCTGAGGCACATTTGTTGACATCTGCTTTATTATGGGAAGGGGGCCTCCCATACACAATTTTGTATGGAGAATAGCCTTAGGACCGTGGGGTCATCCTGAGTCTGAGCAGAGCCATCAGAAGCAAGTCCACCCAGGAGCAGTCAATCTCTATGATCCACTTGGAGAGTCTCTTTAAGTGTCCAGTTGGTTCATTCCTCTATCTCAGAACTCTGAGCCTATATGCAGTGTGCAGTTTCTATTTGATGTTTAAAGTTTTGCTTACTTGTTGTACTAAATCAGCTATGAAAGCCAGGCCATTGTCTGGTCCAATACTGGTAGGAAATCCAAATCTGGGAACTATTTCCCTAAGCAGGCACTGGGCTACTTCTGATGCTGTTTCAGTCCAGGTAGGAAAAGCTTCTACCCACCCCGAGAACGTACATACCATGACCAGCAGGTAACGGTGTTGGTGAGGTTTCATTTCAGTGAAGTCCACTCCCAGGTGTTCAAAGGGCAGCGTGCCTTTCAGCTGAACCTCTGGAGGTTTTTGTCTGTGCCGAGAGGCAGCATTAACCTGTGAGCAGGCAGCATGGCCTAGGTGGGTCGCTTGGTGTGTTTGGTTTACCAGAGTGTGTGCCAGCTCCTCCGGTACCAATAATTCCGCTTTGGCTAACCTGACAGCCGTTGTCCTTGTTTGATCAGGCTAGTGCCATCAGTATATAGGACCCAATTAGGGTCTGGAACCTTGTGTCCTTCTTTAAAACAAACCCCAGATACCTTACCTCCTCCTTGCAGATCTGTGCCTTCTTCTTCAACACCCAGTAACCTGCTTTCATCAGCAGCTGGAGCACTGTTTTTGTCCCTTCCCAGCATTTTTTCTTTGTCTCGGCAGCCAGCAGCAGGTCACCCATGTATTGTAGGAGCCAACATCTGTACTTTTCCGGGTGGAATGAGTCCAGGTCAGAAGCCAAGGCTTCCCCAAAGATGGATGGGAAATGCTTAAACCTTTGTAGGGGAGTCCAGGTGAGTGGTTGTTTGGTGCCCCCGACTGGATCTTCCCATTCAAAGGCAAAGATGGGCTGTGACGCTGGGGCGAGGCATATGCAGAAGAAGGCATCCTTGAGATCTAGGCAAGTATAAACTTTAGTCCTCGGTGGGAGGAGGCTAAGTAAGGTATAGGGGTTTGGAACAGTGGGGTGTAAAGTCACAGTAGCCTGGTTGACTAGCCTGAGATCCTATATAGGCCTATAGTCCTGTCCTCCTTCCTTTTTGACTGGCAGTACTGGCGTATTCCAAGCCGACTGGCACTCTACCAGAATGCCCGCTTGTTTCAATCTATTGATGTGGGGTAGTATGCCAGCCTGGGCCTCTATTTAGCCAGTCTGGTTGGAGGGGGTGGGGAGTATCTTCCGCCCAGACCTCAGGGAATAATTGAGTTAGCTCTCTCTCATGCTCTTCCGGCCCACCTGGCTCTTCCTTCAGAGGCTCATGCAACCTCCACTCATATTGGGGGGGTATTGAGAGACAGAGCAAATAAGTCATAATGTCCATCTGGAAGGTGGGCCTCTCCTCTGGGGAGAAAGTCACTTGTGCTCCTAATATGGAGAGAAAGTCTCTTCCCAACAGGGGTACTGGGCACTCAAGAATGTTTGGTCCCCCACTTTTAAGGTTACCATGGGTTCTCGGGGACCTAATATCTCTGAGCCCTGGCAGCCCTATTTAATTTCCAAGCCAGCAACCCTCACAACTGCAGGAGCTTCCTTCTCCTTCCTTGCCTTAGAGCATTCATTCTTCCAGTGGCCAAAACCTCAGCACCAGGCACACTGGTTTGGCTGTAACGGGGCCAGGGGCCTCCATTGGGACCGGTTGAAGGACTGTCCTGTCCCTGGGGCAGAGGAGGTTTTCTGGAGGGCCAAGATAGACTTTTCCAGAGCAGTAGCTAGCATTGTAAATCTCTTGTCTGTTCGCTTTCGTTCCCTCTGGCTCTCTGGCAGAGCGCAGTCTCTGCTTAATTCCAACATCTCCCTCCCCTTCTGATCAGTAACTCACCGGGAGAGGCAGGTATAGCTTGGGCGGTTTGGCTGGAGCTGGATCCTGGAAGTGTTGGCCAGAGGGTTCTGTCACCGGGATCGGAGCCCGCCAAGGTGGCAGCTCTACGACCTCCGGGAGAGCTGGCAGAGGAGCAGCAGCTGCTGCAGGACTTCATCTGGCCCTGGATCAGGCATTAAGGCGGCCTCCGGTCCTCCTGGAGCACTGGGCGGTGGGCGCGTCATTATCCAGTATGGGGGAGGGGGAAGGTCATCCCTGTCCAAATCCTGTAGAATTTCCTTTTTTATCATCAGTCAATTTTTGTGCCATTAATATTTTTCCCTTTCCCTTCTGGATACAGAACCTTATCCAAGTAGGAGCGTCTTGAGCTAACCATAGCCATGAATCAGTATATGGATATTGATCCGGGTGTCCTGGCTCTCCTATGACTACTGTATAGACTGCTTCCACTGTTTTTAAGTTCATGGTGTCCTCTGGTGGCCATCCTACTCCCATAGGGGGCTTCGACCTCACAGAGTCTGTGGAGGCGATTAGGCTTCATCTTCACCCCATAGTCTCCTCCAAATCCCTTCTTTAAGTTTTTAATCATGCACTCCAATACAGTTGCTGTAGATTCACTTCCCCCCATCTTGCTTACCTTCTACTTTTCCTTTTCGTTCTGACTACAAAGTTCTCAGTACCCTATGTACTTCTGATATTGCCACTCAATGAAACATTTATATTGCCATTCCACCTCCTTCCTAATTGGGGTGAGAAGAGCCTTACCTGCCAGATCCCAGAGGGAGAAGGCGGATTGGCGTGTCTTCACCTGCCAGTTGGCACGGCCGAACCAGAACACCACGTGGTCCAAGACTGTTTCTCCCTTAACTTTTAAAGTCCGTTCTGCCTTGGTGGATTTGATCAGGTGCAGATGAAAACACAGATGGGTTAAATATCCCACATCCCAAGCCATCTTCAGAAAAGCCAGTTCGTATTCACTTATGTATCCCCCGCCTTCTAGCCTGACAATTCAGAGGGGGTCAAGAGTTTCACAGCAGATGGGACACCTCCTTGGGGAGGGCAGAATACGAGCACACAACGACCAAGTTTCTTCTCCTAACAATCCCCTGGCGATTGCTTGGTAATAATTTTCCCTAAGACAGCATGGACACTACCTCCTAAATGACATTCATAGATTTCCTTCCTAAGCCCTAACACGCTCATCAACCTGTGTACCAAGCAATTGCCGCCTGTCTATTCCATGCTCCTGTGGGTCCCCACTCCTTCTAGTCCCTCCCAGGGGGGTGATCAGGCCCCCACTTCCACCCTGATGTGTGGGTTCCTCTTCACCTGAGCACTCAGTTCCCTTGCTGCCGTTCTGCTGCTGCTACTGCTGCTAAGTCGCTTCAGTCATGTCTGACTCTGTGCGACCCCAGAGACTACAGCCCATCAGGCTCCCCCATTCCTGGGATTCTCCAGCCAACAACACTGGAGTGGGTTGCCATTTCCTTCTCCAATGCATGAAAGTGAGAAGTGAAAGTGAAGTTGCTCAGTCGTGTCCGACTTTTCATGACCCCATGGACTGCAGCCCACCAGGCTCCTCCGTCCATGGGATTTTCCAGGCAAGAGTACTGGAGTGGGGTGCCATTGCCTTCTCCTTGCTGCCGTTCACTACCTGCCAAAGCAAAGAAACCGGGCGTTGAAAGGCTGAATTCTTCCAGAGGGGCGAGGCCCCTTCCCCCCTTTAGGAGATTCAAGCCACAAAGCCTCGGGGTGGCCTCAAATGAGACCTGTCTCCTCAAAGTGAGGAGTTGCCCGGGCCGTGCACCAAATGTTGTAGCCACGTGTTCTGGGAAACAAACTCACTCAGAAGGACGATGCAGCTAATGAAGGGCAGTTTAGTACAACAGCAGGCTCAAGGCAGTCTCCTCTTAGCCAAGGACCCCAACCAGTTTTTGTGAAAACCTTATATACCCTAAGTGAAGTGAAGTCGCTCAGTCATGTCCGACTCTTTGTGACCCCATGAACTGTAGCCTACCAGGCTTCTCAGTCCATGGGATTTTCCAGGCATGAGTACTGGAGTGGGTTGCCATTTCCTTCTCCAGGGGATCTTCCCAACCCAGGGATTGAACCCAGGTCTCCCACATTGTAGGCAGACGCTTTACCCTTTGAGCCACCAGGGAAGCCCATATACCCTAAGTGTACATGCCCAAACCTACCTCCCCAAATTCCCTGAAACTAGTATGAACAAAGGAAGAGAAAGATACAATCAAAGTTAACCCGTGATCATATGCCTTAAGCCTAGGTACTTAACAGTGGACAATTATCAATAGGCTTGTGGTCATACCCCAATAAGCATAATAGAATTTATGATTCTATTTGGTTACACAGATAATTAGGGTATTCTTTTAGGCAATGGAAAGTCTAGGTATGAGCCCTGGGGTTCTTCCATCCGGGATGTCTGGTTTTCCAGTTGGTATGTCGTTTCCATAGATCCTGAGCATATAGCTCAAAGTCCACAGTCCGGCCCAAGATGGAGTCCTGCTTTCAAGATGGAGCTTGTTCTGTCTGTTTCCTCCTACACTACAGCTATTTTGATCTTTTCCAGGGTTGAGGATAATTCCTCATGGTCCAGTCTTCACTCAGAGATACTGTCCACAAGCAGAGACTATGCCTTGTCTCTTTAGGATGCAAGGCCCGCGCATGCCCAGTTTGTCCCACACAACCGGGTACCAGAAATGCCATCACTTGTTCAGTTTCCTCCCAGAGGATATAGTCTGGCATTGCAGGTACCATAGATGCAGGCTATGAGCTGAATTAATCAGCAGCGGCATTAACATTAGGAAAACTTCAGTGGAATTAAAGTATCTATCATTTCTTTGTTTCTTAACTTTAAGTGAATTTTATATCACTCTTGCATTATACCTGACTGCATATTCATATTTCTTGCCCTTAAATCTGTTTCCCTTTGTTGGATCCTTGGTTGATAATTCACATTTTGCCTCTTATCTGGTCAAAAAGAGGTCTCATGGTTGCATTAACCTTCCTGGAGAACCATAAAATCATGAGTCTCTTCCCCATGTTAATCAATGAATTAGTATCAAATTGCTCTTTGAAATGGTATAAACAAAAAGTATAGGAAAATTTCAGTTTAGCAACAATTATTTGTTATTTTCCCAATTCATATATTTTCCAAGTGAACCTAATATGTGTGTTTTAACTTATACCAAACTAGGAAATAAGACAGTTATTTTACTTCTTCTCCTTGTGTATTCACATGGAAAGGTTTCAGGAATTTCTCCACACCTCTTCACGATAAGATCAAATATTCTTGGGGGTCTAGCCCTGTTATGGCCTGGACTCGTCCTCCTTCTCCATCTTTTTTCCCTCACCATTTGATCCTGAACACCTCAGAGATGTGTTCTAGGGGCAGACAACCACTCCGAAAAGATTGACTACTGAAAAGATAAGCACTCTGATAAAACTGCAAACACTTCCTGGGAAACACTCAGATTTGGTGAGGGCGCTGAGCTGGTTTGAGGACCCTTCTGCATGGTCTCTATTCTGTCCCTTGAGACTATATTAGACATTGCTAGCAGGAGCCTGCTTTGTATTCAGATTCTAACCTTAAATGGTGATGGCGGGGATTGTAATGGCTGTAAAATTGGATCACCTGCAGCATTCAAATGAAAATAAGGAAGTTAGAGAATATCTTAGAATTTCTTTCATTGGCACACAAAAGGCACCGTGCTACATGTAAATGAGCTTTATACTTTACATTTGACACATCTGCCTCAAGGGAGCTTCAATTCTGACTGTCTATTCCAGGTAAATAGTAGCAGAATACCAAATGCCTGGGCTTGACATATTAAGTGAACGGGAGTAATTTATAAGTATTATTTTGTATCTCTTCTGATTCATAGAAAAGAATGTTTTTACCAGCTACCAGATCCTTGGGTAAAGGACCAAGAAACATCTCTGTCTGTTTTCATTTTTATTCTGTGATGCAAAATAGTTCAAACTAGCTGCAAGTCACAGTAATTCCTGTGAATTCTGTGAGAGTTCTTTTATCTTATAATTTCTGTGGGAATTCTCTTCTTATATTTTCTTCTAAATATATACTGCCATTTTGCATTTATACATTTTATTTTTATTCCTATTACCTGGGCATCTTCCCCATTGAACTTTACCCACTTGTGTCTGTCCTGTGACATAAAGCACTAAATGTCTGATAACATTTACATTGCAACTAAGAGCCTCAACTATGTATAGTTCAAGACAATGTTTTATGTGTATCTTTAACTACATCGGTTTATAAGTGAAATGGAAGCTAACATGTCAATTCAATAGTAAATCTAAAATATGTTAAATAGGAACCAAGGAGGTAAGATAATGACTTACAGAAAAAATTAGGTAAATCAGTGGGGACTTGGAGGGCTTCACATGATACAGAGTTTTTATAAATCTAAAAGAAATTCATGCATAGCAAAACTGCCAAGAAAAGAGAGGTCTACCAGAGTGCCCAGAGAAGACCAAGTGGGGAATGAGGTGTTGAGCAAGGGCCAGAGATCCTGAAAGCCACACCTTGGATGTAATAAATACTCTGGACCTCAGAGACTCTGCCTTTGCCATCTTACCTGGGGCATGTACGCCCAGCTGTGGTGAGACACCCACCTGCAGGAAGAGCATTTGACCAACTCTCTACTACCGTTCCCATTTCATTCTCTTACCCGTCAAGCACCCCAAAATGGGAAAAGCACTAGTGTCTCTGTTAAAACGTAGACCACTTCTGATGTTTGGCATGTGCTCTTCAGCCAAATTAACAGGAGCTAAGTTTTTGTGTTCTGGTGCGATTTGAAAGCTCCTCTGTAAATCTGGGCATACTAGTCAAGAATAATTTCAAAAGTCAAAAAAGCTGCACACGTAATGTGCCCATTTACCTTAGAGCTAGCTCTGGTTTTCCTAAATAGTGTGCTTTACTCAAAGCAGCTCAGAGTTAGTCACAGACAGTAAGGCATTTTGCCTCCAAGGACATTTTACAGGTGTAGGAGGTGGGTAACTGACAAGGGAACTGGAGAAATGCTCTGGTGGTCCTGAAGCGCAGGAAGCCCTCCAGGTACAGATGTGTAGTACTCCCTCTGGGGCCCTCCAGCATGGGCCCCTGCCCCGACCAGAAGCAGCAATAAAGCCCCTACCCCCTTCTCACTAGGAAGGAAAATTTGAGATGATGCACTGCCTGCCTGCCTACTTGGTACCCAACTCCTTTTCTCACATTAACATTTAGGGTGCAGTGGCACCCCACTCCAGTGCTCTTGCCTGGAAAATCCCATGGACGGAGGAGCCTGGTAGGCTGCAGTCCATGGGGTTGTGAAGAGTCGGACGCGACTGAGCGACTTCACTTTCACTTTTCATTTTCATGCATTGGAGAAGGAAATGACAACTCACTCCAGTGTTCTTGCCTGGAGAATCCCAGGGACAACAGAGCCTGGTGGGCTGCCATCTATGGGGCCGCACAGAGTCGGACACGACTGAAGCGACTTAGCAGCAGCAGAGCGATTCAGTTGTTGATCTAAACAGTTATTTATGATACAAATAACAAGTATGTCGAAGATCATAAACAACAACACTTAAAACAATCATTGTAGTTATTTTCCTTCTACGAGTGAAAAGCTATACCTATCTTAATCAAAGTCAGTTTTCAAATCTAACATTCTAAACCTAACAGTAAGGAAATGTATATGGAAGCTGAGAGCAGGTGGCTGAGGAGAGGTGGGGGAGCCATGTGTTCAGAGGAGGGGAGGCAGGGGCCGGGTAGCCAGCACGGATGCTTCCACCTGTGCCCACCTGCCTACATGTCCAAGATCAACCCAGTCTTCGATGCCGAATTGTAGTTGGAGACTCAACTCTTCTCTGCAACAGGACTTTGGAAGCACCATGGAGGTCTCTGTTGTTAATGATGCCAGACAAATCCATGTCTACTGTTTAAAGATAAAGTGAAGCTAGAAACCTTTGGTAACTTCCTGGTCATTAAGGTCATAATTCTTCTTCTCCCCAAGGAGTCAGATATTCTAAAAATAATAATAATAATCAAGCAATAGCACAGAGCTCATGAGTGTTACCTTTGCGTTTTGGATTTCAGGAGCAAAGAACTGAATGAATCATGAACTTTGGTTCAGGAGACATTCTCATCATTGTCAAAGCATGGCCCACTTTCTTTGTTTCTGTGTCTATAATTGTATCTGCATACTTATTTTAATAACATTGTAATAACCATGAATTACTACCCAAACCAAGAGCTAGTTTGGTCTTCTGACAACTTACCACCTGCCTTATCACATTCATCACCTGCCTTCCTCCACCTGGTAACCATCAGCCCAAATCCTATACTGACTATCTCTTGATCTTTTTTTTCTAAATGGTCTTTGGTAACTGTGCATATCTGGAAAAAATTAATTTGAAAAAGGCTTTCTTGTTTTTAACTTTATAAAAGCTAAAACATACAATATTTCAAAACTTTTAAACCTGAATATTAAATTGTAAAGATTCATCCATATTATTGCATGACATTATAGATCATTACATTTTTCAAAACTGATGAAGCACATACAATGCAAAACTTCAGTGTGAATTCTGTGCACAAAGTAAACAATCTGATGAGTTCTGACAGTTGTGTTCATCCACATATTGTTGTTGTTGAGTTGCTAAGTCCTGTCTGATGCTCTTGGTGACTCCATGGACAGTAGCACTCCAGGCTCCTCTTCCATGGGATTTGCCAGTCAAGAATACTGGAGTGGGTTGCCATTTCCTTCTCCAGGGGATCTTCCCAACCAAGGGATCAAGCCAGCTTTGCCTGCAGTAGGAGGCAGATTCTTTACTACTGAGCCATCAAGGAAGCCCCTACACACCAATAGAATTGCTAAAACTGGAAGAAAGGAAACAACTTGGTAATACCAAGAATTGTCATGGATGCAAAGCAACTGAGTCTCTCACATGTTATTGGTGGGAAAGGTGAAATGGAAAAATGGAACAGTTGTTCTGGTAAATATTTTGGCAGTTTCTTATAAAGTTAAATATACTTTTATCATAGAACACAGCACCTTCATCCCTAGGTCTTTACTCAAGAAAAAAGAAAACAGATAGTATTTCTAAGCACAAATACTTAGAGCAGCTTTATTCATAATTACTTGAAACTGAAAACAACCCAGATGTCCTCAACAAATGACTTGTATATCTAGACAGTAGAGTCCTACTCAACAATCAGAAGGACTGAATACATGTGATTACATGGATGACTCTCGAAAGCTTTATGCAAAATGAAAGAAACCAGACACAAAAGGCAACATACTATTTGATTCCTTACCATTAACATTCTAGAAAAACCAAAGCTGTAAGGACAGAAAATTGATCAGTGTTTGCACAGAGTTAGAAAGAAGAGGAGACTGACTACACAGGGGCAAGAGGCAACTGGAGTGATGGAAATAGTCCAATCTCAGTGTGGTAGGAACACAACTGTTTAGGTTTGTCAAAATTCATAGAACTGTACATCAAAAGAGGGTGATTTTTATTGTATATAAACTATATCTCAATAAACCTTACTTTAAAAAATTTAAAACTAAATGTTTGAGAAAACCTGATAGAAAATCTAAATAATTACAGTTAACTAGAGGAACTAGAGATCAAATTGCCAACATCCGCTGGATCATGGAAAAAGCAAGAGAGTTCCAGAAAAACATCTATTTCTGCTTTATTGACTATGCCAAAGCCTTTCACTGTGTGGATCACAAGAAACTGTGGAAAATTCTGAAAGAGATGGGAATACAAGACCACCTGACCTGCCTCTTGAGAAACCTATATGCAGGTCGGGAAGCAACAGTTAGAACTGGACATGGAACAACAGACTGGTTCCAAATAGGAAAAGGAGTACGTCAAGGCTGTATATTGTCACCCTGTTTATTTAACTTCTATGCAGAGTACATCATGAGAAACACTGGGCTAGAAGAAGCACAAGCTGGAATCAAGATTACCGGGAGAAATATCAATAACCTCAGATATGCAGACGACACCACCCTGATGGCAGAAAGTGAAGAGGAACTAAAAAGCCTCTTGATGAAAGTGAAAGAGGAGAGTGAAATATTTGGCTTAAAGCACAGCATGCAGAAAACTAAGATCATGGCATCCGGTCCCATCACTTCATGGGAAATAGATGGGGAACCAGTGGAAACAGTGTCAGACTTTATTTTGGGGGACTCCAAAATCACTGCAGATGGTGACTGCAGCTGTGAAATTAAAAGACACTCCTTGGAAGGAAAGTTATGACCAACCTAAATAGCATATTCAAAAGCAGAGACATTACTTTGCCAACAAAGGTTCGTCTAGTCAAGGCTATGGTTTTTCCAGTAGTCGTGTATGGATGTGAGAGTTATACTATGAAGAAAGCTGAGTGCCGAAGAATTGATGCTTTTGAACTGTGGTGTTGGAGAAGACTCTTGAGAGTCCCTTGGACTGCAAGGAGATCCAACCAGTCCATTCTAAAGGAGATCAGTCCTGGGTGTTCTTTGGAAGGAATGATGCTAAAGCTGAAACTCCAGTCCTTTGGCCACCTCATGCGAAGAGTTGACTCATTGGAAAAGACTCTGATGCTGGGGGGGATTGGGGGCAGGAGGAGAAGGGGACGACAGAGAATGAGATGGCTGGATGGCATCACCGACTCGATGGACTTGAGTTTGAGTGAACTCCGGGAGTTGGTGATGGACAGGGAGGCCTGGCGTACTGCGATTCATGGGGTTGCAAAGAGTCAGACACAACTGAGCAACTGAACTGAACTGATAGCAGATAATTCCTGCCTCTGTCTCTTCTCTGTTAAAAAGAATGTTTCTGTCTTAAGCATTTTGTTTCAAACAGGAATGTCCCAATTGTTTATTTTCTAGATTGCCAAGTTAGATTACTACTTAGTCCAACATCTGTTTAAAAAATATACATGTCTGACTTCCCCTTGGTAAGAGTTTCAGGAAGTACTGCCTGTTTGAGATCAAGCAATTCACTGGCTGTTAGCTTTTGCCAGCAAATGGTGATGTCACTGACTGGAATAATATCAGAGATACTCAGAAACTGTAACATTACTTTTAAAGATATAGCTGTTAATAAAGAGGGACACAGGAATGGCAGAGAAGAAACTTTGGAAGGGTACAGGATTACCCTTTATATTTTTCTACAGCAATTACAGTATATATTAGAGAATTAATATAAAACAGTTAATATTAAAGAATCTACAGATTCTGAAAATTACCCTTATAGGAATGTGGAAGTACATAAAAATTGCATTATGCCACAGTACTATATGAGCTTCCCTGGTGGATCAACAGTAAAGAGTCCCTGGATCAGGAAGATCCCCTGAAGAAGGGAATGGCAACCCACTCCAGTTTTCTTGCCTGGAAAACCCCAAGGACAGAGGAACCTGGAGTGCTACCATCCATGGGGTCACAAAAGATTTAGACACAACTTAGCTACTAAACAACAAGGAACTATATGCTAACATATACTGCCTTGCTTATTGACAAAATGCTTGAGATTCTTGTTTAACATCTAGAATTTAAAAGATATTCTTGCTGTTTTTGATGACTTAGATTCTTGGCAGCTATAACCGAGGAAATTTGAGCACTGAAAAATTTGTGGAGGAAATAAAATCAATAGCAAGTGAACCCACTGAAAAGCATTTCTTCAATGTCTCTGATGAATTGGCATTAGTCACTATTGTTGAAGCTCTGGGAGAAAGAATCTTCGCCCTGGAAGGTATGACTTTTCCTCATAAGCCTGAATGTTCTGTCTGCAATTCAAACTCAATGGGTTTTTGTGTTTGTTTTTACCACATGGCTGATGTGTTTTTACTGTGTACAGCAGCCACCATGGAACAATGCCCTTTTTCTATAAATCTGTCCTGTAGCACTCTGTCTGCTGGCAGCTCTCTTTGTAAGGACATGGCAGTACTGATGTGAGGGCCCGATGAAGGCAATAGTCCAACAGATACGCAAAAACAAAAATGTGCCCGTGTGTTTTATTCCTTTCCTGTGACACAAGTTTAGAAAATGGAGACACTAGCTCACGTTTTTATTTCTCATTTTGGGCTTCTGTGGGACAGTTCTTATACAACATCTCCTTCATTCATTTATTTTCTGTTTTGCTCCTTGCCCTTTTGAAAGGTCTTCATGGAGCTCTGCCTCAAGACCCATGGCAGCAAAATATTGGTTCACTATATTTGTCTGAGTCATGCTACTTCTTTGTAAATTTTTTCTTTGATTTTTCAATAGCAACTGGCTATTGGGAATAACAACTCATGGCATTCCCTCCTCTGCCTGAGGTAGAGACATCAAGGAACAAATGATTTTGGAACTAGATCTTCCCTGAGGGGGAAAAAAAAAAAGTCTTCAGAATTGTTATGCCAGGCACACTGAAAAAGTCTCTTGTTCACATTCTCTGATGATCTGGAGAGTCAGAGAACATGTCTTTGTTTCTCAACCTAGGATGAGAAACCTCCAAACCGTTCTGCTGTTCTGCTCTGTCTGAATCCTATTGACTCTGTCCTTGTGAGGACAGGCCATGCTGAGGACTGTTGTTTCTTACCTTAAACACAGAAACTTACAAGCACCTTCTCCATCTCCCTGATATAACCTGATAATGGGAAATAGAAAGACAAAATGAGAAAGAGACATCACTGAAAAATTGTAGACCGTTTTAACTGAGCATTAAGTGGCTGGGAAAAGTGACAGACAGAGAATATTTAAAAGTAGTGAAAGGAAAGAAAATGGTTTAGAGTAATGGCTTTCAAAGTTTTTTTGATAGTGACTCATGAAAATCAATACATTTTGCTTAGTGACCCAGTGCACACATATGTATACATATAAAAAAAATTTCCCCCAAAACCCTTATTATATGTGTTGCACTCTGATAGTTTCATCACTTCCATTCTACTCTGTTATCTTTCAATTAAAAAAAAATGTGATTATGACTCACCCTGTCGATTTCATGACTGGACTGCAACCAATAAGGAAGAAGTTTGTTTCAGAGATGATGGGGATCTACAGCCCACCCAGACTGAATTTTTCTGGTTTCCTTCTGCCCTGGCTTCTTTACCCTGTGCCTTTAGAAACAGAACACTCACCTTATTAGTCTAAAGTCACAGCTGCTTCTAATGAACTTGGCTCTCCTGTGTTTTGTGTACAAGTCACTTTTAAGTGGCCTTGGTGTCACAACAGCTAGCCAAGTATCATTTACTAATATGCTGGATTATGACTTTGGCTGGCCTTAAGGAACTATATTGGGTTTTCCAAGTCCTTGTGCATGTTCAGTTTTTAATAACATGGACCAGGTATAATAAAAACAATCTGAAAGAATCATTTAAAAGAAAAATTACTTAGTTGAGCATAATACAGTCTAAATACATAATACAGTTATAATACATTTCTAAATCTCATCTTAAGTAAGTAAATATAACCTAAGATGTGTAGGAATGAAGCCTATATGAGGTATTGGATGGAGGAGCGATTCATCTGCTTTAAATGACATTTTCAGGTACTTTCTAACCTAACCACACCATGAGATAAAGATTATACATTGGAGCAGCTATGTACTCCAAGAAGTACCTCCATATTTAAAAAAGAAATCATCTTATAAGGAACTCCTCAGGTTTAAAAATGTCTCCCATATCTTTATCATTATACTTTCAGGGCTAACCAAAAGCAGTGTTTTTACTAGTTTATTTCTGATTTTTTTTCATAATGAGATCCGAAAGGGCTACCTTTCCTTGTTACTTGGGAAATCTCCATTTCCTATCAACATTTATCTTTAGATGGCAAATAGCAGCAAGTGTGAAAATCATGCTTGCCCAAAGGACAGTGCCTCCTAGTGAGGTGAACACACCAGCTTTTGCCCAATAAAATGGGTAAACTAATGTCCCCTTTTCCCATCAAGCCCTTGGAAAAAGCCCATGAGCAAGTCCAGGGAGAAGTTGACAACAAGAAGTTCAAGGATGCATGATGTGCTTCACCAGGATGAAGCCTGAGCAGGCAGAATTCCACAGAACTTCCTTCTGTCTGTTCTCAGTTGTAAACAGAGCAGCAGCAGGGGAAGGTGCTGGAAATATGTAGGTCCCCACTACTTCATTCTTTGATCTTGCAGAGATAAATTGTAAAGCATCTTACCCCATTGTGAAACCAAAATAAAGTTTCAAATTAAAGTTAAAATGCATTTTAGTCATTTAAATTAGAGGACAATTTGTATGTGAGAGTAAAATGACATAGTTGAATTCTTGATTGATTTCTCCGTTTAATCTAGTCCTTTAAAAGGCAATTACTGATGTATCTGTTAACAACTTTATACAGGTAAAATAACTAGTAAGTAAGTTTGAGTTCACAAATTGGATTGCTCTCATACCTCAGTGAAAGAGTAGATCGACTTTTAAAGAATTATGTGCTATTTTTAATTTATCAGCAAGGCCAAATAAACCCGTAATTCCCTCCTGAAAGCAAATAAATCAGCATTCCCTTAATCCCCTTAGGAGGGTGTGGCTTTGGCTTGGTGAATACTTTGAGAGCAGCACACTCCCAAAGAATGCTCTGGATTGTTTCTGTGTTTCGGTAATGAGCTTCAAAATGGGTACAGGATCTTTAAAAAAATGTATGGTTGAATGGCATGTGGCCTGGAGTCCTGTCAGAAAGACTCCTCCTGATTTGTGAGTGACACCCACAGTCAGACATCAGGAAAAATACAAACCAGAGTCCCTAAACCCCTTATCAAACAGTGGAATTCTGAGAGGATATACCACAGGAAATACAATGAGGCTGGTAGAATCAAGAAACCTCTTTAAATATGTGAATCAAATGTTATTGGCCCTCTGACATTTTAATAAGTTTAGCCTAATCGCAGGAGGATACCCAGGGCATGAGGGTGTGATACAGAGCTTTCAACCATGTTGATCCCAAGCTCCATAGGCTCCAACATAGACAGAGTACAAGAACAGAAGCATGACTGGAGACCTCTTAGCCCCTCCAACAAGGGTGGGGAAACTGTCAGGAATGTGAGACACAGCCCTTATGCTAACCCTCTCGGTCCTCTACCCTGCCCTGCCTAGGAATTTTGGGGTTGAGAAATCTTTGCACTGGAAATGCTCTAAAGATGCTAGAAGTTCTGGTTGGTCAAAACCACAGATGGTACTAGGTCTCTGTCTTCTGCAAATGAGTAGTGTGCTAAAGGCGACTCTCTTCCTCTGTTACAGCGACTGTGGACCAATCAGCAGCATCTTTTGAGATGGAAATGTCTCAGACTGGCTTCAGTGCTCATTATTCACAGGTACATTGACCACTTGGTAGAAAACGTCTTTTTTTTTTAGGTTTCCTTTCTCAAAGTCAACACTGAGACATCAGCATTACAGATGCAAGTTGCAGTTCATGACATGAGCAGTTATTCAGACCATGTAGTTTATAATCCAAATGGGAAAGAGGGGACTTCCCTGGCGGGCCAATGGTTAAGACTTTGCCTTCCAGTGCAGGGAGTATGGATTTGATCCCTGGTCAAGAAGATCTCACATGCCTCACACCCAAAAAACCAAAACATAAAACAGAAGCAACCACATAACAAATTCAATAAAGACTTTAAAAATGGACATGGAAAAGAAAACTCTTAATAGGAAAAAATAATGTTATTAGTTGTCATAATCTTTTTAAAAAAAGGAAACAGCATTTCACAGGCTTATTAGGAAAACATGTTATCACACCCACAGCTCACTACACTGTACTGATAATCATGAATCAGCTTGAGGTCTTCCTTCTGTAATTATACATCTAAATAAATAAAATATTTAATTTAACGTATTTGCTAAATATATGTATCTTTTTCTCAGTGTCAAAGTATTCAAGGGTCTTACTAGAAGTCCATGTTCAAGACCCAGAATTCTTAACAGCCATAAAGCAAAAAGACAAGATTAGAAAATACATTCTTTATAGTAGATGGAAGAAAAGGTGCTAATTCCATGGTCCCTGCACAGGAATATTGACATTTCAGGGTGCAATTGTAGTGTATAACCTAGGGAAATTTCCTTATTCTGCTTCAGTTTCCTCTTCTGTAGAATGGGGGTGGTAATAATGGAATCTAGCCCAGTGGGCTTTGGGGACAATTTTATGGTTTAATATATGTAAAGCTCTTTGAACAGTACTTATCATACTATTAATGCTATGTACGTGTTTACACTACTATTTTTGTTAAATATCATTGTTTTCTCTATTTGGATATCAGGACTGGATCATGCTTGGAGCAGTAGGAGCCTATGATTGGAATGGAACAGTTGTCATGCAGAAGGCTGATCAAAGCGTAATTCCCCAGAACACAACCTTTAATGTTGAGTCCACAAAGAAGAATGAACCTCTTGCTTCTTATTTAGGTAAAGTTTGGATGTAATTGATAGAAAGTTGGTTTTTTAGAAAAGTTTTGTGTTTTTTTTAATTTTTAGCATTATTTACTTAGATAGGCAGACTTTGTAAAAGAGATCACTTCTACAAGTTAGATATTTTATAGGACCCATGAAAGTTTCCAGGCCTCTGAGTAACCTTAGTAAAAATATTAGAATATGAGGGGCCTTTCTCAGAAGGACTGTCTACACAGGGAGGGATTTGGGCTGAAATTCACTCTTTTTGAGATCTCTCTGTGTCTGGTATTCTCGTTAATGTCACCAAATGCTTCAGACCCAGTGAACAGGAAGCAAAGGTAGAAAAAGAAAACTTGACTCAGGCTACCCTGAAGCCCAGACTCCCATATTCTCTTAAATATTTTTTATCATTAGTTTCTCTCTATGGGTCCTAATTTTGGAAGGTAAACATTTTACTTGTTATGTCATATGACTTTTTCTTTAATACCTTTGCTGACAATCAGATACGTATTGAACTGAAGCCCAGTAATGTAATGATTTCCCAAAGACTTGCCTAGAATGAGGAGGTACATGTCTGGTGTCACTTTATTCTGAATTTGTGCCAGGCTGGGAGCTGTCTGGGGGATACCAGGGGACCCTTCCATCACTGGTCCATCTCAGTAAGCAGTTGGGAGGGCCTAGGATGGAAGGGCTTCCCTGGTGGCTCAGATGGTACAGAATCTGCCTGCAGTGCAGGCAATCTCCTGACCCAGATTTGATCCCTGGGTTGGGAAGATCCCCTGGAGAAGGCAATGGCTACCCACTCCAATATACTTGCCTGGAGAATTCATGGACAAAGGAGCTTGGTGGGCTGCAGTCCATGGGGGTCCCAAAGAGTCGGACATGACTGAGTGACTAACACACACTCACAGGATGGATAGGACCCTCAGGATATGGTTTCCCAGCTCTCTCTATTCACTTAACAAATATCGGGGGAGCATTTCTCTTCTCTCTTTACTGGCACATCTGTACATCTTTTTATTTGAGGGCATGTATTAAAGCTATAGAGGCAACAGAATTTAAGAAGAATAAGGAGTCTGAGGAGTTTTGGTAATTAAAAATATATAACAGTTAGCAGCAGGTATAATGTGAGCGCTAAATCCCCTTAAGACACGTTGTTGAACTGCACTAACAGAAGTCTAGTCTATTTCTCATAAATGTCCTATTTCATTCTGCCTTAGTCAGAGAGCAGCTAGAATACTCTAAGCTTTGTCCTAAGCATCACCCATTATAAAAGAAAATGCTGAACTAGAATCACCAGTAAAAAATTATCTAAAGACTATAAATCTGAAAACAATCCCCATCTACTCATCCCTCTCCCCACCAAACCTGAAAAAAATGGTGGTTAGAAAACAGCGTACCCTGCATGTCTTTTAAATACTTGAAGGATTGTGATGTAAAATAAAGGGGTTGGTATTAAAATTCATATTCAGTTTTAGCATTAAAAGAGATTTTAGAAAGCAATTGGTACACATCTAATTTGCCAAGTTAAGAAACTGAATACTAGAAATATTATATCACAGTTAACTATGGCAAATCTGAAACTGGAATCTAGGTTTTTAAATTTTTATTCCAGTGTTCATTTCACCACACCAAAATGCTGATTCTGGGCTGATCAAGAAAACACTTACAAATAATAAATGCCTGCAGTGTGTCAAATATTCAGCTGTAAATTAAGGGTAACAGGTAAATAAGGGAAATGTATTCCTGCATTGATGAAGCTTATCGTTTTGGATAAGAGACAATACAGAACCACCCAGTCACTAGTGGTGTAATAGGAGCTATGAGACAGAATACCTAAAAAGAGGACAGGAGGTTAGGTTAGATGGTTTCTAAAGGCTCTTCGTGTCCTATGAGTCTTTGAGACTGTTCTGTTAATATGTAAAATACCTTGAAATCTAGAACCAGTTTAACATGAGGTTTCTTTCCATCCTAGATAGAAGAATTGGAGAACATTTGTTCTCATAAAAATGTTTACACCATAATGACTTAGAAATTTCACTTTTGAGGATCTAGCCTAAAGGGAAAATAAGTTATTTAAGAATGCCAAGGGAATAGTTGTTTTCACTGTATTGTTACTTATAATATTGAGGAAAATGACATATCCTAAATGTTCAAAAATATGAGAATAGTGAAGTAAATGGTAAATCCACTTGACGGAACATCATGCACATGAAAATAAAAATTATAAAGCTGCTGATCCCATCATACTTGAAGTGACTTGAAGTGATTGTGGCCCTAGGTATGCAGTCAGACAGTACAGAGGTACTCTGAGGTCACAGGCGTCTTGACTTTGTTTTCTAACTCTGCCCCTGGTTATCACTTTAGGCAAATTAATTTATTCCTCAAAGCCTTGATTTTCTTATTTATAAAAAATAATTTACATACACAGGTATATAACATTTGCATTGTTATGAATATGAGCATAAATAATCCCTGTAAGGTACTTAGTGTTGTGACAGAGAGTTGACCCCCAATAGGTGTTGTCTATTGTTGTATTATTATTCCTCTTATTAGTATTATGATAGGCAGAATATAGACCCCAAAGATGTCCATGTCCTAATCTCCAGACTTAGATCTTATGTGACAAAAGGGACTTTGCAGATGTGATTAAGCTAAGGATCTTGACATGAGAGATTAGCCTGGGATACCTGGTTGGCCCCAATCTCATCACATGAGATTTTAAAATCAGAGAAGCTTTCCTGGATGTGGACAGGAAGAGACAGAACCATAGAAAAATGGTCAGAGAGATTAATGTTATTGGCTTTAAAAATGGAAAATGGGTGCCAAAAGCCAAGGAATGTGAGTGGTCTCTAGGAGCCACAGTGGGCAAGAAAATGGATTCTTCTCTGTAGCATCTGAAGGAACCCTGCCCTACTAACACCATGATTTTAGCGCAGGGAGACCTAGGGCTGATTTCTGACCTATAAGATAATAAAATTGTGATGTGTTAAGCCATCAAGTTTGTGGTAATTTGTTACAGCAGCAATAGAAAACTAATACAAGTATATTATATAGCTACTAAGAGTAGCTGATACTAATACTACTACTAATTAGTAGTGAACAGTTACAACATTAAAGATATTGTGCACAAAGATATTGACATCCTCAAAGATGTGAATGACATTGTCACTACTCTAAGGAAGTTCACACATTAACACCACATTTAATAATATATTAAATAATAACTTTATTTGATAAATAAAACTATATTATTTTTAGTATTCTGAGTGATTATATGATTAAATTTTTTAAAAATAAAAAACCTTAAAGAACTCTAAATCTATTATTCTCAAAAACCTTGGGTTAATGGTTTGCTTAAAGCAGACTTAGAGAATTCAAGACTGAAAGATACTGCTGCAAGCAAAAAAAATTGAGAACCTTCACTCCTGACCACATATTTATAATATATGACTCCTCTCTGCCCAAAAAGGAAATTTGGGGGTATATTGTTGACAGTGTAATAAAATGATTTTTTGTTTGTTTTGAAGATTTTTTTAAATCTTTTTATTAGCTTAGTCACGGGTTAGTGCTTTAGATATTTTGCTGATATAAAGTCTAATATATGTAAGATTTCTTTCAAAATGGAAAAGCACTCAGAAAGAGATCAAGGGAGAAAAATGGCTTTTCCCCCAAATATTATTCCAAATCTAAAATTAAGGTTTCAAAATGTTCCCTTGTGTGGCTTACACATTAAGAAGAGTTTGAATGTGTTCTTCCAATCTGTGTGGATTGAAAGTTGTTAGACTATGAAAATTCTGAAGGAAGGTAAGTAAGAGGTAGACAGTCTATTAAAAAATCTTATAGTAACCAATAATGATCAGAAAGCAGCGGGAACCAGCCATGGACCCTCCCTCAGGACAGTTACGCACCCATCTTTCTGTAACCCAGCAACTGGCTTTTGCCAATATGCACTGAGCAAGTGGCCCTGCTGGTGAAAATACAGGCAAGATCCTGTTCCCTGCTTCCCCGACCCACAGTTTGCTGATTTCTAATCACACCAGACTGATTCAAGAGGAAAGGTAAAGAGGTGAGGCAAACACATGAAATCAAGACAGATCCTGTGTTTCCCGTTACCTCACCTGATTCTAGCACTTTTCCCAAGAAGTGAATCATGAGAGCTGACAGGATGTACTCTTCATAAATCCACACACAGAGCTATGTCATCAATTTTCCTTTCTCTTCAGTTCTGTGCCTTTCTTTTTCAGAAAGTGGTATAAACTTTTAAATCTTTATAATGATTTTCCTTGCATTAAAATTAGACTTCACTGAGTCCTCCTTCTTGCTTTCTTGTTATTGTTTTTAGACGCCCAAGCTTCAGCCAGGAATACCTGCCTGGGTTGTTACTGGCCCTGTGAAGGTTTCAGCTAGTAGTTTAGTTATCAAGTGTGCATCATCAAAGTCAACTAGATAATAAAAAACTCCAGCCTCAAACATAATTTTCAACTTATTTTTTAAAGATTGTTTTACCAGTTTGCATTCATAGCTCTGAAATTGCAAAAAAAAAAAAAACAAAAACCATGTGTACTAACACTCTCGCCCCACTCCCTTCTTAATATTTCTAAGAGACCTACATGAAATAAAATAACCTTTGTTTTGTACATTTTTCTTTTCCATTTTATTTTTATATAAACATTACCCTAAAGTTTTTATTTTCTAAGCAATATTGTGGTTAGTAACAAAAATATAATACATTACATGTCTGGAAAAGAATACAGTCTATTATGTATAGTAATTTTTTTAAAAAAAAGCTCTAAGATGAAGCAATGAAATTGTAAGAAAAGTATTTACAAAAGAAAATGTGGCTGAGGAATTGTGTTCCCCTAGCATTTGTAAAAATAAATATATTTGAGTACAAAACCTGTTTCTCTCTTAAAGTTTTGGAAGAAAGTAAAAGTATTATCTTATGGTAAAATACTTGGTAAGTAAATTATCAATATAATCTTTTTCTCAGTAAGGAATGCTATTCTGTGGCATTTGGAAAAATACTCTGCCTTCTACTCCAGTGGTGGCCAGCACTGGTTATTAGAACATTTCTTCCTTTGGTAGAGTTGAAATCTGCACATGGTAATTTTTATCTATTTGTTTAGCTCTGTTCTCTAGACATACAAACAATAAATCTAATTCTTCATTCAAAATTAATAATAATCAGTCTTAAAGACTTTAAAATTTTAAAGGGCATGAAAGCTCAATTAAAAAGAGGAATGATTAAACATGAGAGATAGTTATTCAAGCTCACTTTTAATCAAACAAATGAAAATTAAAATCATGGCAAGGTATATTGTTTAACATTTATTAGAGCACCCACAATTTTAAATAATTATATACCTAATGTTTGTGAAATTTTGGTGAAACTACCCTCTCCAATGGCTGTTCATGGAATGAATTAGTACAAATATTCTGAAAACAATTTGTCAGATGTTATAAGAACCATTAAAAATTTGATCTGGTAATCTATTCCTTGAAATTTGTCATCAAAAAAGTCCAAAAGAAAGAAAAAAAGTAAGTGCTCAAAGATGTCTTTGCAGACTTAAGTGTTATGCCAAAAAAGTAAAAACCATGTAAATTCCACCATTTCATCAGGAAATGGTCCTGAGGTTTAAACACAAGGCATTTCTACTTTAATTCAGATAAATAAGCTTCAGCCACTTGAAATTACAGTTAAAAACCTAGACAATGATACAGAAAAGGTTTACATTAACTATGATTCCAACTGTATAAAATTATCAATTTCTATAGCATAAGCACATGCATCCAAATGAAATACAGCTGGTTTATTACCGAAGAGTAGGTTGAGATTACTAGAGTTGTGTACGTGTATGTATGTATGTGTGTTTTTCTGTCATTGTTATATCATTTTTGCCTTTTAACAGTGAAAATCTAAGGTTTGGAGGAAAATACATTTCAGAATGAAGCAACTGTGGTAGATAATCAGGGAACAAACTAACAGCTCTAACCAGCACAAATTTACCTGCATTAAAGAAAACATTTATTTTCAAAAAAAGAGATGTCCATATAAACATATAAAAATGATTCTCCCAGCCATTTAAAATAGATCTTGATTTATTCCACGCAGACTCTTAAGGGGCCAGCAAGTATATCTGGCATCTCTCTTTTGTTAGGTTACACAGTAAGCTCTGCCACTACTCCTGGAGATGTGCTCTACATTGCTGGACAGCCGAGGTACAATCACACAGGCCAGGTTGTCATCTACAGAATGGAGGGCAGAGACATCAGGATTCTCCAGACACTCAATGGAGAACAGGTAAGCTTCAAACTTGTTGTTTTAAATTAATCCATTCATATTCTTCCTGTGTAAATTGAATTATATATTGTATGGAATGAGTTTCATGACATTGTACAGGAGATAGGGATCAAGACCATCCCCATGGAAAAGAAATGCAAAAAAGCAAAATGGCTGTCTGGGAAGGCCTTACAAATAGCTGTGAAAAGAAGAGAAGCGAAAAGCAAAGGAGCAAAGGAAAGATATAAACATCTGAATGCAGAGTTCCAAAGAATAGCAAGAAGAGATAAGAAAGCCTTCTTCAGCAATCAATGCAAAGAAATAGAGGAAAACAACAGAATGGGAAAGACTAGAGATCTCTTCAAGAAAATTAGAGATACCAAAGGAACATTTCTGTCGAAAAAGGACAGAAATGGTATGGACCTAACAGAAGCAGAAGATATTAAGAAGAGATGGCAAGAATACACAGAAGAACTGTACAAAAAAGATCTTCATGACCCAGATAATCACGATGGTGTGATCACTGACCTAGAGACAGACATCCTGGAATGTGAAGTCAAGTGGGCCTTAGAAAGCATCACTACGAACAAAGCTAGTGGAAGTGACAGAATTCCAGTTGAGCTATTCCAAATCCTGAAAGATGATGCTGTGAAAGTGCTGCACTCAATATGCCAGCAAATTTGGAAAACTCAGCAGTGGCCACAGGACTGGAAAAGGTCAGTTTTCATTCCAATCCCAAAGAAAGGCAATGCCAAAGAATGCTCAAACTACCGCACAATTGCATTCATCTCACACGCTAGTAAAGTAATGCTCAAAATTCTCTAAGCCAGGCTTCAAAAGTATGTGAACCGTGAACTTCCAGATGTTGAAGCTGGTTTTAGAAAAGGCAGAGGAACCAGAGATCAAATTGCCAACATCCTCTGGATCATGGAAAAAGCAAGAGAGTTCCAGAAAAACATCTATTTCTGCTTTATTGACTATGCCAAAGCCTTTGACTGTGTGGATCACAATAAAACTGTGGAAAATTCTTCAAGAGATGGGAATACCAGACCACCTGATCTGCCTCCTGAGAAATTTGTATGCAGGTCAGGAAGCAACAGTTAGAACTGGCCATGGAACAACAGACTGGTTCCAAATAGGAAAAGGAGTACGTCAAGGCTGTATATTGTCACTGTGTTTATTTAACTTATATGCAGAGTACATCATGAGAAACACTGGACTGGAAGAAACACAAGCTGGAATCAAGATTGCCGGGAGAAATATCAATAACCTGAGATATGCAGATGACACCACCCTTATGGCAGAAAGTGAAGAGGAACTAAAAAGCCTCTTGATGAAAGTGGAGAGTGAAAAAGTTGGCTTAAAGCTCAACATTCAGAAAATGAAGATCATGGCATCCAGTCCCATCACTTCATGGGAAATAGATGGGGAAACAGTGGAAACAGTGTCAGACTTTATTTTTCTGGGCTCCAAAATCACTGCAGATGGTGACTGCAGCCATGAAATTAAAAGATGCTTACTCCTTGGAAGGAAAGTTATGACCAACCTAGATAGCACATTCATAAGCAGAGACATTACTTTGCCAACAAAGGTTCATCTAGTCAAGGCTATGGTTTTTCCTGTGGTCATGTATGGATGTGAGAGTTGGACTGTGAAGAAGGCTGAGCACCAAAGAATTGATGCTTTTGTACTGTGGTGTTGGAGAAGACTCTTGAGAGTCCCTTGGACTGCAAGGAGATCCAACCAGTCCATTCTAAAGGAGATCAGCCCTGGGATTTCTTGGGAAGGAATGATGCTAAAGCTGAAACTCCAGTACTTTGGGCACCGCATGTGAAGAGTTGACTCATTGGAAAAGACTCTGATGGTGTGAGGGATTGGGGGCAAGAGGAGAAGGGGACGACAGAGGATGAGATGGCTGGATGGCATCACTGACTCGATGGACCTGAGTCTGAGTGAACTCCGGGAGTTGGTGATGGATAGGGAGGCCTGGCGTGCTGCGATTCATGGGGTCCCAAAGAGTCTGACATTACTGAGCGACTGATCTGATCTGATCTGGTCTGATTGTCCTAAATTTTTTTAAAAACAGCGCACCCATATTCAACATCCATGGTATATAAGGTCTCGTGTTAGGTTTCTTGGAGGTATATAAACTTATCTGCATCTTTGGCATCAGGATATTTCAGCTGGATGGAGATAGAGGTAAGAAAAATAGATACTGATGTAGATACAGACATATAAATAAATGCAAAAGGAATCTCAGACAGTAAGAAGTATGGAAGTGCCAGTGCCACAGATAGTAAATTCGGAAGATGGAAAGAGCCATAAGCTAAGATTGGTATAGAAAGTCTTCCTAGGAGATAAAATGTGGGCTAGTCTAGAGGAAAGACAATGTAGATAGGCAGAAAGAGCCAGTTAAAAAAAGTAGGTCCCAATTGTGTGAGGTTTTGAGTGGTAGGTAGAGTTCAGAATTCAGATTTTCTCCTGGAGGTGATGGGAAATAATTTGTAACATGTAAAATCAGAGAATTCTCTTTTGATAATATTGAATATTAAAAGTAATTTAAGAAAAACTATATATGCAATATGCAAACATAACTATATATAAATATTTTTTAATTGAAATAAACATCTATGCTATTGTTGGTTATTAAATTGTGATAATTTAAGTAATTTTTATTCCTTTTTTCATAATTTTCTGCATTTTCCAAATATTCTAGAATGAGATTGTATTAGTTTTATTCTACATTCCTCATGGGATGGAGGCATTCTTGGGCTTCACTAAATATTCCAACTCTCTAGTTTACCTGCCCCCGCCCCCGCCCCCCACACACACATGAAATACTCAGAAGGGCAGGGCAGTGCCAGCCTCCCTCTCCTGCAGGAACCCTGACAGGCACCCAGCTGAGCTGCCAAGAGACAGATGCTTTAAGCAGGCACAGTTGCTGCCCTGGCTTTAAAGCCCTACAGGAGGCAAGATCTTTTCTAGTAGCACCATAGACATAGCTTCCCTGGGTCTTGTTAAAGGCATGAAGTTTCAAGAGTCACTGCTTTCTAGGAAACCCAAAATATATTATTTCCATCAAGTATTTATCATTCCCCCCAGCCTAAATGCAACATCCCAATCAGAGGTTTTGTAACCACACTCAATGTTGCTAAGTGTTGTAGTTGAAATCCTTCTCTCATCGTATTACACAGTTAGAGTAAGCCAAAGGTCAGATTCTCATTTAGCAGGTGAGAGGGTGTTGTTAGCCCTTTGCCCATAATCAGAAAATGCATCAACAATAAAAACAAGGCTCTTGTTGGAGGTCAAGGATGAGGTGAAAAGAACCTGAAATGATAGATCAACAATAAAAGTGGAAAAGGAAGGGATGTGGCAGACATAAATAAGGAAGAATTGACAAGATGGTAAAATAAATCATTTGGATGACATCTTAGGTCTGTTGTATACTTGCATGCTCAGTTGCTCAGTCGTGTGCAACTCTTTGTGATCCCGTGGACTATAGGCAGTCACTCTCCTCTGTCCATGGGATTTCCCAGGCAAAAATACTGGAGTGCATTATTTCCTTCTCCAGGGAATATTCCTGACCCAGTGATCAAACCCACATCTCCTGCATCTCCTGCATTGCAGGCAGATTCTTTACCACTAAGCCACCAGGGAAGCCCCTTAGATCTGTTATCACTCTATTAGTTGTCTAAAAACCAGGAAATGTAAAATATGTAAAAAAAAAAAAAAAACTTATGAGCATTTGAGGAGAGTATCACAAATGATATAAATCATGAAAATTTGAGTTTCAAGTCTGGGAGAAAGAAGGCACCATGACTAAAATGTCAGCAACTCAAGCCTTAAAAAAATTTTTTTTTTTTAGTGGTATTTGGTTTTAGACATGTTTTCTATAACAGTGAGCGCAAATTCAAATGGTTGCAAGGGGCAGGGAGGTAGAGCCAATTAAAAAGCTGCTGGGCAGAAGACAACAGGAAGCGGGAGCCAAGGCCTGGGCAGCTTGTGGCTTAGCCCCAGCTCAACTCTGTATGGCTATTGCCATGTAAGAATGAAGGGCCAATATTGTCAGATCTTAAAAAATTTTAGTTGTATTTGTAATTAATTCAATCTAAAAAGCGAAGACTTTTTAAACCCTTCATAAACCTGTGAGAAAAGGACATTCAAAAAACCAGTGTCTAGCAATTGTCTAAATGTCTAGCAATGTGTAAAATTGTAGAACTGGGGGGGTCTTGCAGAGGATGGAGTGAAATTTGCCAGTTAAGATAGTGGGGATTGTTAGGGAAGGATTAATTATCTAAGGGAATAGAATAGTTGCAGGTCTGAACTTAGGGGAGGTCACAATCTAGGGGATGCAAGGAGAGAAAGGAGTCGTAAATATGAAAGCCTGATCTATAATATAGTGGTAGAACCAGGAGAGCAAAAGTAACATCATAGAGGCCAAGACAGGAAGTTTCAAAGAGAAAATTATAAAAGCATCAAATTTCAAACACAAGTCAATATTTGGAAAAGTTATTGCACTTAGTGAAGCACAAGTACCCTGGATTTCCCTAAAACTCATTCCTGTCATTAAAGAGAACATATAATCCTGCTAGACCGTGGTCCCCCAGCAATCCTTTTATATTCCTCTACCTCCCGTGGCTGCTGGGACAAGACTTAGCCATTCTGTCAAGCAGACAGTCTTCTAAGACTCTTAGGTAAAATATGCTGCCCCGATGTTCCAAGGCAATTCAATTCCTTATGGTGTATTTCAGTTTATATTTTCACTTTACTGTATTCAAGCATATACTGAAGCCACTGGGAAATGCCCTGTATTGTTCATTTCATTTAAAAAATTGTTGTATTCTTACTGGTCTTTTCTAATTCACGCAGAAGAGAAGTTAGGGTAAAAATCCAAAGAAAATCCTTACTCTTATTCTCAAGCTACAGACTCTAATATGACAGCTGCTCATCCTCCTGGATGGAACTGACTCATATTCATTAACTTCATGTAGAACCAATAGCTCTCAGGTAGCATCAATTTCTGTATTTCATTTTCTTTGGCATCTGAATCCCAGATACTCTTCTCGATTGGTATAAGAGAAATGCAGGTTTTTAGTTTCCTTGAGAGGTTCTGATGTTTATCAGACTGTTTTGTTCTGTTTTGTCTTGTGTCCTAGATCGGTTCCTACTTTGGAAGTGTTTTAACGACAACTGACATTGATAAAGATTCTAATACTGACATTCTTCTAGTCGGGGCTCCCATGTTCATGGGAAGAGAGAAGGAAGAACAAGGAAAAGTGTATGTCTACGCTCTGAATCAGGTAACGGTTACTTTGGTAGAAATTCAGGAAAGTCTCTTTCTTTGTTTCTTAAAATTTCAGTTAATAATGTTCTAATTTTTCACTCACTCTGCAAAAGGAACAAAGAAGCTTTCGGGGCCAATCTACCTTACTAACCCCTCAGCCTCTAAATTAACATTTAGAATTGTAGCAAAATAACTCAAACAGTTAGATATTTTCTGCTTATAAATGTGAACTTTATTAAGAGTATATAGAATAAAGATAAATACATTTCACTAAATTGTTAAATTCACAGGGCAACCATTTGTGAGCTCTGGTCTAGGAGTGGGTCACATTAACAGTTCAAGCTCTGTGTGAGTGTGCATGGGCACACACATGTGTGTGTAAAGGGAGGAGTGAGGAAAGACCGCAGAGAAGTAGTGAATGTTATGGCGGTCACACCAAACACTGAGCAAACTGCTGTGGGCTTTGGAATACTTCACTCAGCTGCAGTGAGATGTTTGTTTTTCTGATCATAGCCTCAGACATCATTTGCTAAGTGAAATAATTCTTGACTTCTTCATTAGAAGAATTTTTGCTGTTTACAGCAGAGTTGGGATGTATCTATTTAGCTTGTTAAATTTTTAGTCTTTTCCATTTAATTATTTTAAATCATAAATTATATGTCTTTCTCCCTATCATCTTTTTGATTCCTCCTGTCAACATTTTTTGGTCCTGTTCTGTTTTTCCCTTTTTCCCAAGAAACTGTGTTCCTGTTCATCATTTCTGTCCTTTATAGGGAAGCATATGGAGAGACTTTTCCGAAAACACAATAATAGGTAAAGAAAGGATAGTGACACAAAATGAGAATTTAAAAATTCAGCTCTTCAGCTTTAAAAAGTTGCTGTTGAATTATATACTCATTTGATTACATTAAAAAGAGACTCCATTAAAAGCCTCAGTACATCCTTGTCTACACTCCTATAATCTGTGGAAATTTCTCACTTTGCTCTCATATAGACACAAGTCTTAAGAAATTTTGCAAACTTTACCCTTCAGGTACAAATGATCTTTAATAGCACTGATTTAGTACATACTTTAAAACTTTGCTCTGCTGTAGTTATGACAGAAATCCATAAGGATTCTGTTTATCTTTCTTCCAGACAAGGTTTGAATATCAAATGAGCCTGGAACCCATTAAGCAGACTTGTTGTTCATCTCTGAAGCACAACTCATGCACAAAGGAAAACAGAAACGAGCCATGTGGGGCTCGTTTTGGAACAGCTATTGCTGCTGTGAAAGATCTCAACCTTGATGGGTTTAATGACATCGTGATCGGAGCGCCCCTGGAAGATGATCATGGAGGAGCTGTGTACATTTATCACGGAAGTGGCAAGACTATAAGAGAGGAGTACGCACAAGTAAGAAGTGAAGCCTACAGATTCCTTCATTTATTTATTATCTTAGTGTAACAGGCGTGGATGTTACCAAAATAGAGTAATTGTATATAGTCATACAGTCAGTAGCAATGTATGGGGTTTTTAAAATTTTATCAGTCATTGAGAAAGCATTGGTTTATTATATTATTTGTGTGTTTCTAATCCTGTGATTCTTGCCCTTAATTGATAAGTGGGTTCAATACCAGGCATTACCTGTCTTGCTTCACGAACTATTTAATTTTTTCTTCTGACTCTTGGGAAACTAGATTTCTAAGTTTTCTTCATAGTAGAATTACTTGTATTGAATATTTTATTTTGTCTAGTTTTTCTTTTCTGTTGTCATATGCCTTGTCTTCATGACTTAATCTTTTTTTTTAATTGAAGGATAATTGCTTTACAATTGACTTGATCTTTTGAAATGGCAAAAACGTAGAACGAAAGAGCACTTTTTAACGATGCTGTTTACCAACTACAGTGTGTCTGATCCTAAACACAGGGTACCACTTTCTGAGTAAGAGAATAGTAATTATATGATTTAGCCAATAAAGGAGAAGAAATGGTTTTTATATTCAGTACCCATGTTTTTATAATAAAATCACATTAATTTTATATTTATGAATTAAATTGCTGTATTTTCATAAAAATAAATTTGGACTTCTGAAGGTTTATAATTTTCTACCAAGTAATCCCTCTTGTAAAAACTCTGAATAATTAAGTTTAACCTGCAGGGGATTTCTATTGTTCTTGATTTAAATTTATTGTCAGCTAATGACTCTATAAATTAGAGCCTAATATATAAATTAGAACTTTTTCCTACATGAGACAAATGTCCATTTACAGAAGTGTTTTATGTATGACAAAAGTAAAAGAATTTAAAGGGATTCTTCTAATGCAATTGTCTGTTTTTAAGTAACCATAGTTAATTGGACATTGAACAACTACTTATGAATAAAATAGAATTCACTACTTTTCTAACTTATGTATGAAAAGAAAAACAGAACAACAGTTATTTCTTTTTATTTGTAAATGTTCTTTGGCTCCATAGTCAACAGAATTCTCAAAATCTATTCATGCCTTGTGAAGTTGTCCTTAATTTTTCATTGTCATAATGATGTTAATAGTGAAAAACAAAATAAAGGGCATATTTCAGTAATATATTTTAACTAACAAGACTCCGATCTGTTTAATAAGTGATTTGCTTCTTTTAAAAATCTTCATGGTACTTCATAACCGGAAACAGGCAATATTAACTATTGGAGTGTGATGGAATCAGGTACTGGAAGCAGGAGTTTCTTGTGTTCTTCACATTATTCATTCTGGTTCAATACCTCAAACTTAATGGAGTGGCATTTGCAATATAAAAATAAGGATTTTAAAATCATTAATAAGTAGACTAGATTCTTATCAGCAATTGTTTTGTAAAATGATGATAAATCAAGATGCAGCTTTAAGCAACAAAAACAATAAAGAATATTAGAGTTGAGTTTGTTTAATTATTGGCAGAATGCTTTCCCAAGAATAGGTGAGAAATGTGCTCATTCATTGCTATGGTAACTAGAGGTGCTGCCTGTGTATGGAATGATCCAGAATCAAACTGAATCAAGCCCTCCAGAAGCAGTGGGGTCAATAACTCCTGATTTCTCTGCTGAAAAATATAAGGAAACAATTTCCAGTGAACCACAAACCTTTAGGCTTGAAAGATGTTTTCATTTGCTTTGCCTTATTTGGCTTCTTAAATTTTATGACATTCAAGTGGAAGATAGGATAAGGAGACTCCAGGTTTAGGGAGAGTTTGTCAGGACTCCCTGCCATCGGGTTCTGTTAAAATGCTATCAGCTTGAACCTGAGCTAAGTTAGGAAGTACAGATGCCAAACACATTATGTATGGTAATGTGCATGAGAACTCCCTATTCATTTGTGCTTCCCAACACTGTGGATACATGTGAATGAAATAGAATCTATTATGCTCTTGACTTTTAGTACCATTTTTGACAGACAGTAAAGATGACATATTGAAAAATGTATTTGATGGAATGTATTCTTTATACCCAGGCTCAAAGTTCAGTGAACCCCAAATTGACCCTAGGATAATTTTCCACTCCCCCTCTTGCTTGTATGATGTGTTTCCAGTACCCTTATATATCTCTGTGTAATGGAATTGAACAGAAACTAGAAAGCAGAGCCAATTACTCATAATGTTTTCCTTGAGGATTAGACAAGATGACGTTATATAATATTTTTCCCTCTCTCTGGTGTCAATAACCCTGAGATGACTTTGTCTGCACTATAAAAAGAATATCCTTTGGGAACATCTGAGTAATTCTTCTTGTCCCCACATGAGGGGCCTCTTGGGCAGGTTTCCAAAAGATCTCTCATTTAAATTTTTTGTCAACCAATCCAAGTTCTCAGATTTATTTGAAACGGTTTTTCAAGAGACTCTTCTGACATTAAAAACTCTCTGTTGGTATTTTCACAGCGTATTCCATCAGGGGGAGATGGCGAGACACTGAAATTTTTTGGCCAGTCTATTCACGGAGAAATGGATTTAAATGGTGATGGTCTGACTGATGTCACTATTGGGGGCCTTGGTGGTGCTGCCCTCTTCTGGTATGTATTTTAATAACATCCAATTAATCTGATCCACAACATCCGCAAATTAACATGACACATTACTGAGTCCTCGCTTGAGTGCGTGTGTGCTAAGTCGCTCCAGTCGTGTCTTTGCAACTTCAGACTGCAACACTATGGACTGTAGCCCGCCAGGTTCCTCTGTCCATGGGATTCCCCAGGCAAGAATACTGGAGAGGATTGCCATGCCCTCTTCCAAGGGATATTCCTAACCCAGGGATGGAACCCCAGTCTCTTATGTCTCCTACATTGGCAGGCATGTATTTTAATAATATCCAGTTATTAATGATAATATTTTACAGATAGGTCAGGAAGATGCCCTGGAGAAGGAAATAGCAACTCCAGTAATCTTGCCTGGAAAATCCCATGGACAGAGGAGCCTGGCAGCCTACAGTCCATAGAGTCACAAGAGTGGGACACGACTTAGTGACTAAATAACCAGACCTCAGAGAATGATCAGAGTTTGTATACAAAATGTCCATTTCTTTTTTTTGCTCCCATATTCAGAAAAAAATTATGCAGTTTGGGAATCTGAGAAACTGATCAATCTTAAAAATAAAGCACCTGTATTAAAAGAACAAGTAGAATCAACTCTTAATGTGGGTTATCTATTATGTGATTGTCATTCTGCTTAGAGGAGGGGATAGGGGAAAAGAAGGCCTCATACAGGTTGTATATAAACAAGAAAGTTTCCCTAAATTTACTTACAAGCTTTTAGGGATAACTGACTCTTCATTCATTTATATAGTGCATAGAACTAGACATTTGCGCATCACTGACTGATTATATTGTTGGTCAAGTGTAAAAGCATCTACAATAGTGTCTTCTCTCAGTCTTTAAAATGCCTGCATCCCCAAATTAATTTCAGTTAATTGTAACACCCTCATCAATAGTCAGATATGTTCACTAATGCCAATTAATTAATTAGCTTATTAATAAAATAATAAGTTATTAATTAATGGCATTAATAACTAGCTTTAACTAGTTAAAAGACAATTTCAAAAGTTTTCTATTTTTTAAAATGTGATTATTTCAAAAAAAATGTAAACAAAATCAATAAAATATCAATAACCTCATGAGAAATTTGTGTGACAATTTTGAAAAATGTCACAAATTTTGTTAAAACATATAAAAGGATTTAATAAATTAAAAAATATTTTCACCTATGCCTTGATGGAAAGTCCATGTGTTGATTCTTTCAAATTAATCATTAGTTTAGTGCAATTCAGATGGTCTTTTTTCAAACTTTATATAGAAAGATAGTAAAGAAAATTATGAAAGAGGTGAAGATAGAGACTTGAAAAATATGACTTTGTCATAATTTAAGATAATCCTTAAGAACTAAAGGTCAAATAAAAGTTGTACACTAAACTACACAGAGAGGAACTATTATGCTTTTTTAAAACTTTTAACCATGCAGCAGAAGGAAAGGAGAATGCCTAGAAAAGGAGAATGCTAGGCAGCATGATCTGTGACTTTTGGGGAAGACCACTGAAAACCAAGGCTCCAAACCAGAAGTCACCAGTTTCAGGAACAACAAATACATTTAGTTTTTGTTTGAACTGCTAATTCTGGGTTAATTCATTAGGATAATCTTTACCCACAAATATTTATTGTGTCCTCCTCCTTGTATTAAAAAACATACACATGTTTTAAGGGCAACTTTTATTCTCCAATTTGTGTCAAGGGCTACTTTCAAAGCCCTGAAAACTTGTTTCTGGCCTCTCCTGCCCCCAGTCAAGGCTTTATCATTGATGAGCCAGAATAACAGAGTTGGGTTCCTGACATCACATAGCAAAATGGACCAAACCAGCACAATAAAACACAAAGACCAAGATTGGCAGTGCTGAAGAGGGAACTCAGAGTGGATACAGCTGGCAGGCAAAAAACAGAGGCCCACTCAGCAGTCAGGGATGTCCAGGAGAGCCCAATCCTGTGGGCTAGACTGAGCTGTAGATTCTATAAAGATCTGTGTGGAGCAGAGAGGAGGTGTGGGGTAGGGAGAGGTCAAGGCAAACTTATGCCTGAAGAATCCAAACTATACACTCTCATTCACTCATTAATTGCTGGTGAAAGGGTAAATGGTTAAAACCCATTAGCAGGCCTTTGTCACTAAAGTGTTAAAAAGCCTTAAAGTGTTCTTTTTTAAAAATTTTACCCCATTATTGCAAAATTCAGACTTAAATTGAAGAAAGTAGGGAAAACCACGAGACCATTCAGGTATGACCTAAATCAAATCCCTTACAATTATAGAGTGGAAGTGACAGGGATTAGATCTGATAGGCAGAGTGCCTAAAGAACTATGGACAGAGGTTCCTGACATTGTACAGGAGGCAGTGATCAAGACCATCCCCAAGAAAAAGAAATGCAAAAAGGCAAAATGGTTGTCTGAGGAGGCCTTATAAGTAGCTGAGTAAAAGAAGAGAAGCTTAAGGTAAAGGAGAAAAAAGATATACCCATTTGAATGCAGAGTTCCAAAGAATAGCAAGGAGAGATAAGAAAACCTTCTTCAGTGATCAGTGCAAAGATATAGAAGACAATAATAGAATGGGAAAGACTAGAGATCTCTTCAAGAAAACTAGAGATACCAAGGGAACGTTTCATGCAAAGATGGGCACTATAAAAGATAGAAATGCTATGGACCTAACAGAAGCAGAAGATATTAAGAAAAGGTGGCAAGAATACACAGAAGAACCGTACAAAAATGATCTTCATGACCCAGATAACCACGATGGTGTGATCGCTGACCTAGAGTCAGACATCCTGGAATGCGAAGTCAAGTGGGCCTTAGGAAGCATCACTACAAACAAAGCTAGTGGAGGTGATGAAATTCCAGCTGAGCCATTTAAAATCCTAAAAGATGATGCTGTGAAAGTGCTGCACTCAAAATGCCAGCAAATTTGGAAAACTCAGCAGTGGCCACAGGACTGGAAAAGGTCAGTTTTCATTCCAATCCCAAAGAAAGGCAATGCCAAAGAATATTCAAACTACCGCACAATTGCACTTATCTCACAGGCTAGCAAAGTAATGCTCAAAATTCTCTAAGCCAGGCTTCAAAAGTATGTGAATCATGAACTTCCAGATGTTGAAGCTGGTTTTAGAAAAGGCAGAGGAACCAGAGATCAAATTGCCAACATCCTTTGGATCATGAAAAAGCAAGAGAGTTCCAGAAAAACATCTACTGCTTTATTGACTATGCCAAAGCCTTTGACTGTGTGGATCACAACAAACAGTTGTGTTTCCACAACTGTGTGGAAAATTCTGAAAGAGATGGGAATACGAGACCACCTGACCTGCCTCCTGAGAAATCTGTATACAGGTCAAGAAGCAACAGTTAGAACTGGACGTGGAAAAACAGACTGGTTCCAAGCAGGAAAAGGAGTACGTCAAGGCTGTATACTGTCACCCTGCTTATTTAACTTATATGCAGAGTAGTACATCATGAGAAACACTGGGCTGGAAGAAGCACAAGCTAGAATCAAGATTGCAGGGAGAAATATCAATAACCTCAGATATGCAGATGACACCACCCTTATGGCAGAAAGTGAAGAAGAACTAAAGAGCCTCTTGATGAAAGTGAAAGAAGAGAGTAAAAAGTTGGCTTAAAACTCAACATTAGAAACTAAGATCATGGCATCTGGTCCCATCACTTCATGGCAAAATAGATGGGGAAACAATGAAAACAGTGAGAGACTTTATTTTGGAGGGTTCCAAAATCACTGCAAATGGTGAGTGCAACCATGAAATTAAAAGATGCTTGCTCCTTGGAAGAAAAGCTATGACCAACCTAGACAGCATATTAAAAAAGTAGAGACATTACTTTGCCAACAAAGGTCCATCTAGTCAAAGCTATGGTTTTTCCAATAGTCATGTATGGTTGTGAGAGTTGGACTATAAAGAAAGCTGAGCGCCGAAGAATTGATGCTTTTGTACTGTGGTGTTGGAGAAGACTCTTGAGAGTCCCTTAGATTGCAAGGAGATCAAAGCAGTCTATCCTAAAGGAAATCAGTCCTGAATATTCATTGGAAGGACTGATGCCGAAGCTGAAACTCCGATACTTTGGCCACCTGATGGGAAGAAGTGACTCATTGGAAAAGACCCTGATGCTGGGAAAGATTGAAGGCGGGAGGAGAAGGGGACGACAGAGGATGAGGTAGGTGGTTGGATGGCATCACCAACTCGATGGACATGAGTTTGAGCAAGCTCCAGGAGTTGGTAATGGATAGGGAGGCCTAGCATGCTGCAGTCCATGGGGTTGCAGAGAATCAGACATGGCTGAGCAACTGAACTGAATTGAAATTTTTTTAAAGATAAAATCTATGGTTTGAGATTATGATCTTTAGAATAATCATAATGCTGTAGGTTTTAGATTTTTTTTAAGGAGTTAAGATACATATCCAATAAGAGAAGTTTGAATAAATAGATGTAATAAATAGATGTTCATGTATTTGTTGGAACAGTATGCTGCTGCTGCTGCTAAGTCACATCAGTCATGTCTGACTCTGTGTGATCCCATGGACGGCAGCCCACCAGGCTCCTCTGTACCTGGGACTGTCATAATATTCTAATAAAAACAAAAATATTGGAAAGTTGTTTGTAATTTTTTTAAGTAGGTATGCTTATATATGTATTTGGGCCAGTGTTTATATATGCATATATGTGTGTGTATGTGTGTGTGTGTATGTCTCTCTCTCTTCTCTCTCTATTTCTCTCTCTCCATATATATATGTATTTATATGAATAGTGATTAGTGCTGGGTGATAGAATTACAACTGTTTTGTATTTTTTTGTTTCTTTTATTATATTTTCATATTTTCTATAGGTAAATTGTTTTAAGAGAAAAAATATATAATTTTTTAAATGCAAAAACATAAACAGAGTCCTATGTATTCACAAGATCGTTGTTGCTGTTCAGTCGCTAAGTCATGTCTGACTTTTTTGCAACCCATGGACTGTAGCTCACCAGGTTGTTCTGTCCAAGGGGATTCTCCTGGCAAGAATACTGGAGTGGGTTGCCATTCCCTTCTCCAGGGCACCTTACCGACCAGGGATTGAACCCACATCTCCTGCATTGGCAGGCGGATTCTAAGAGCCAGTCTGATTGCAAAGCAAAAGCCAGATAAAGGTATTTAACAATTATACTGGCTTCATTCTAAGCCTCTAAGCCTGAGGTCATTGACTTCAGGCTCCATATACTCTCTTTGCCTAATTTTGGATTACTGTGCTCTCACTTTGGATTAGTGGAAATCACCGGACATTGGAATTAGAAAGACTGGGTTTAAATCCTAGTTTAAATCCCTGGACAGCTTCTGACAAAATAATCTCTCAAAGTCTTGGTTATATGTAAAACAGAGAAAATAATATGTCTTGTTATGAAAGTTAATTTAAAATGTAAGTGAATAATAAACAGCATGTGTATAAGAATAAATAGCACAGCGCTTCTCGCGCTATTCTGCTTCTCTTTCCTGGAAACAGGAGCAGGGCCGACCCTACAAGAAGAACAGACAAGTATTAGAGTTCACCAAAGTTGTCCAGGGGTCCTCTGGACTCTTCCCAGGTTGGGAACAAACTCAAGGGTGCTGAAAATATGGTTTTGGTTCTGAGGTTGCACCTGGCTACTTGATTTCATCTCTTTTCTATCATAGGCAATTACAGTTCCTTGGCCTATCAATTGTAGGGAAGGAAGATTAATTTTCCTTGTACCTTTCTGATTTCCTAGCTGAGACTTCTGTAATGAAAGACAGATTAACAGAACGAACTAAAACAAACAAAACCCAGAAAATACCCAGAAGTTTATTAGAACACATATACCTCATGTATACATGGGAGATAATGAATAACTCTCTGAGGTAGCTTAGAATTCACACTTAAAAATTATCTTAATAGGGAAAGGAAAGGGAGATGTAGGCCTCCTAGGGAAAATGGATGATTTTTAGGAAAGATGAATAGGCCCTTAATAGATGGGAGGTAAAACAGTTTGTAACAAAGTTTTTCCGGGTGTGGTGTCCACTCCAGCCTCCTCTCCTGTGACAAGTTGATCTTCTCTGGTTGATGACACTCCTGGGAAAGGATTTATGACAACTGAGTTCTCTTTAGAGGATGCATCTTTAGGCAGTTAATTGGAGTTCTGAGAAAGCCTTTCAGCATTTGTTGTATTTTAAGTGCCCGCAGTTCAAATGATCAGTATACCAAAGTGGCATGCTTTGCGGAGGTGTGTCCTGAACTGCTATAGTCATATTTTAGGGTGACATATTCTGCCACCCTTCAGAACCCAATGCCTAACATGGTTCCAGAATAACCAGGGTGTCTTCAGAACGTCAGGTACAATCTCCTCTGTATCAAAGCATCACGAGTGAAAGGCATCCTGAGAATCCACGCTGCACACAAAGAAGAATCATCTCGGATCGCTCACTCGGCACTCCCGAAAGGATGGCATGCATTAAATGTAAAAATAAATAGTGATCCCCCGTGGCTTATGCGTTTGCAGGTCTCGAGATGTGGCTGTCGTTAAAGTGACCATGAATTTTGAACCCAATAAAGTGAATATTCAAAAGAAGAACTGCCGTGTGGAGGGAAAGGAAACGGTGTGTATAAATGGCACGGTGTGTTTCAATGTGAAACTGAAGTCCAAAGAAAACGTGGTTTATGAAGCTGGTAAGTGTCACACATACAGAAGTACTTTGGAGCAGGAGGACAGTGTATTCTATTTGCTCCCACAGGATGAATCCCGTAAGATAGTGTATTTCCCTCGATGATAGGAATCTTACATCACATTGCCTCTGTGAACATACTGAACCTTGAAAAAAATTCTAACGTAGAAGGAATGGGTTATGGAACCTGTAAATTCTGGAGCAGAAACTACATAGTTATATTTGGTTGCCTTCCATAGTTGGATTCCATATTTCTCCTCTGGCTCTCCTATTTACTCTGAACAATCAAGTGCCAGAGAAAGAGAGAGAAAGAGACACCAATCCTAAGGCAGAGTTGAAGACTGGGCTCTCTCCAGTAAGACTGATATTACAAAGGACCTGAATGCCCCCACCTTCCTGAGATCTCTGCTCCAATCAGAAGGTGACCCTTGTTTTTTAGGGTCACACAGATCCCGTGTGTGTGTTCTCAGGCCATTACATCAGCCTGGGTATCCCCTTTTTGCCTATATTCTACAATTCCTAAAGCAGTTTTTAATGATACTGAAATAAGCTGGAGCCAAAACTGTGAAGATCATTGGCTGCCCAATAGTAGTTTAGACTGCAAACCAAATATAAGTAGAATGAGAAAAATGATTAATCCTTAAAATCTATTTTTCTTAGCTTGTACTACATGTGCCTATTTATGATCTGCAATAGACCTCTGACTGGAAGATAAATGAGCTATAGGAATGTAAAATAATGACTTACATTATCATATACATTATTTGTCTTATTTTTATATAGTAATTAAGCAAGGAAATAAGATTGCTGCCTTCATATAAAGTATAAGGCCTAACTTGTTTTCCTTATCGTGGTATGCTTATTTTTTTTTAACTTTCATTTATTTAGCTTATTTTATTATATCCTTTAAATAGTCAAAAATGACATCTTTTATAATGTAAGTTTAAAATATCATTAATGTATATTTTTGCCTCTGTTGAAATACAACACAGTCAATATTCTAAACAGGGTCTAACATTTCTAAATTAAAAAAAAAAAACTAAGTGAAAACCCAGTAAACATACCCACATGGTCAAGAAATTAGGTAGTATGTAGGTAGGTGTGTGTAAACATACATCTACATTTTAAAATAAGTATAATTAAACATTAAAAGCCTTGCAAACTTGGAGAGTTCTTTAGAGTTCCTCAAGATTATCTTCATGACTTCACATACCATTGTACTACAGTAGTGTGAAGATGCTGAATAACGTGTTAACTGGTTGCTCTAGAGATTTTTCTATAATATTAATGAGCTGGATCATATGATAATAACCCCAAATAAGCATGTCTGCCAATTATTCTTTTTTTATTTTTATAGATATGCAGTACCGTGTCACATTAGATTCTCTAAGGCAGATATCACGGAGTTTTTTCTCTGGAACTCAAGAGAGGAAGATTCAAAGAAACATCACAGTTCGAGAGTCAGAATGCACTAAGCATTCCTTCTACATGTTGGCAAGTAAATCATATATAATAGCTGACTTATTCCAGATCAAAATAAAATAGAGATGCCTTATTTCAAGTCAGTCAATCTTACGTTTACTTCAAAGTACAAATCATGAACTAAACTTTGTTCACTTTTCTTAGAAAATCACAGATCTGATTTTCTAATTTCCAAATATGTATCATAAAGCTATCTTTCATATTCCTTCTGTATGTTATCAGACATCCATATATTATGGAACAGTAAAAGGCACGGTGCACCAGCTGATAGAGATCTTGTATTTCATTCATTTATTAATTTCATTCATTCATTCTTTCAACTTGAAAGCATCACTGAACTTCTGCAGGCCTTGTCTGTCAATTGCGGCTCAGTGGTTACATGCCCTGAGGGGGAACTGTTGGGCCTTATGCTTTCTGGGGTCTGTTTTTGTCCATGGAACTACGTGTTTCACTCTTTGACTTTAGGCTGAAGGGAAAATATCTGGCATTTTCCATCATCTGTAAGCTTTATGCTACCTGTTTCTATTTTAGTGGGTGAGGGAGCCTTGGAAAGCAAATTTTAACCTCTAGAGATGGCTGCTAAGCCAGTTTGAACCATTTGAAATGCATTTTATTGGATCGCTGTGTACGTGGAGCAAGAGTCTCTTAAAATGTATGTGACACTAAAGAAAAAGAAAAGCAGAACAGATGTACTGAGAAAACACTGATTTTAGTAATGGAGATTGAAACTTAGAGACTTGAACATGATCTTGGAATTTTACATGAAATAGCCTATTTGCCCCCACTTCTGACCTATTTCATTATTCCTGATGAATATTTCATATTTTGAAAATATTGTAGCCAGGGGCAGGAAAGTGACAGAAGATATGCAAGCTGGTGTGCCATGCTAATTCTTCCTCAGTGATTTTCAAGTCAGTATTCCTCACGACATATATCAAGATAAGCTTTTTTGGTCAACATTGAATTCAGTCTACAGTGAGAAAAATAAAAATGGAGTTAATTTCCTCTTTGCTTCATCAGAATTGAAACTTTAAGAGTTAGGACTTAGATAAAATTTGAAAAGGTGTGAAACCAGATTTGGCAGTGCCTCCAACCTACTCACTGTTGTATATATTTCTCCAAAAATTTAGCATCTAGCTATATCTGGGCACTGGTATTGAAAGGAATGAACTAGTTTCAAAATTTCCAGAATACTTCTGGATTTTGATGGATATGTTAACGTTTGTCATGGAGTCAGCCAGGAGAGAATTTGTAGCCCAGCTTACCTACATTCTGAGTAATTTTGACAAAGTGGTTTAGTCTCTTAGTTTTATTTATCTGTAAAATAAAGTTTTATTTTATTTATCTATTTATTTATTTATCTGTAAAATAAAGATTATAATTATTATGTGTCTTGGAAGATTGTTGAAATAATTCTCAATAATGTGTATAAAGCTCATAATTCTGGCCATGCCATAAATGATGGCTGGCACTGATGGTAATAAAAAAAATTGATCACATCCATATTATTTTCATATCCTTTCACATTATAAAATTCTTACAACTCAAGGTATATATCATATTAAAGAAATGCAACTCAGTTTAAAGAAGGGTTTCTCCTGAAGTTGAGAGATGTTCCTAGAAGTATTACATACTGTTTTTTAGCTCAAAGTCTCAAGAGAAACGATATTGTTATGCAAGTAGCTTGGAGCTGTACATCCTGACATGGCCAAGTACAACCTATCCATCATTCCAACAGGCCCGTCTGAGAAGCTGGACGTGAGTCATAGGGTTACAGTTGGAAGCCTCTGTGTTCCGGAAGTGTCTCTTGTCAAGGCAGAAGGGCAGTCTCTCTCTAGTGAAGCAAAAGCCTGATCAGGTCATATGTCAGATCAGGAGCACAATAAGCCTGACAATAAGCCTGACCCATGGGGCAGGAGAAGAAAGCCATCACAGGGCCCAAGAAATATGATGCCAGTGACATGTTCTATGTTTTGACCTCTAGGACAAGCATGACTTTCGGGATTCTGTGAGAATAACTTTGGATTTTAATCTTACTGATCCAGAAAATGGGCCTGTTCTTGATGATTCTCTACCAAATTCAGTACATGAATATGTAAGTCAGATTTTTAAAATTTAGAATGCCTATTTGTGAATATATTGGGGAAAAAACCTGACACATATAAACAGATGCACACACACAAGCCTAAAGCAATTATTTTAATTTTTTAAAAAAGGAATTAGATTTTTCTAGACTTTTCTCAATTCTACTAACTTCCTTTTGCTGGAGTTTAAGGGAACTTACAAATGACACGTATTTTTATCTTTTCTGAATTTAGGAGCACTTGAAAGAAAGATATGAGTTGGCCAACTGGAACTCCCCTTTATTACTAATGAACACTGGGTTCCAGGGCATGGTTTGAGTATAATGGGGGTCCTCCTACAGAGCCAGGCTTAGGCCACAGGTAACTAAATAGGTCATTAGCAGTGCTCACTAACCTCTGGCCTTCTGGGGGACCCACTTTGTAAAACTTGCAGAATGGAAATGTGATGTATGCTTCCCCGTGGGCTCACCACTGCCCCAACAGCAGAAGACACAGGAGGGGACTAAACTGTGCTCACCTAGCTTATGCTTCCAAGTTCAGTCTACTGTCTGATCGCTGCGGAAGAGTGAGATTGTGAGTGTGGCACGGATGGGATTTGTTACTCATTCAGTCATGTCTGATTCTTTGTGACCACATGGACTGTAGCCCACCAGGCTCCTCTGCCCATGGGGTTTTCCAGACAAGAATACTGGACTGGGTTGCCATTCCCTTCTGCAACTAATGGAGTTGGGAAGGGAAATTCATTTTCCCCTGCACATATCTTCTGCTTTCCCTTCCTTCCTTACAAGTATATTTACTGTGTGTCTTTCATGTTCCAGGCATCAGAAGTTGCAGTTCTAACCTAGGAAACAAGTATTAGGTAGTCATTACAGGACATGCCCTGGAGGAGAACTTCAGAGCTCAAAGGGAACTTCTGCTACACTGAGGTATCAAGGATTAGAAAGTGAAAAGTGAAAGTTAGTAATGTCCAACTCTTTGTGACCCCATGGACTATACAGTCCATGGAATTTTCCAGGTCAGAATACTGGAGTGGGTAGCCATTCCCTTCTCCAGGGGATCTTCCCAAGCCTCCCTGGAACTTAGGCCACTGCAGTTGAGATCTGAAGCACAGGAAGGTTTTTCCATCCTATTAGAGGAGTGGAGAGGGCAGTGTTCCAGGAAGAGGTTCCATGCTAAGGTTCAGACACATAAAAGAAACTCACTAAGCTCACCAGTGCTGCTGAAGCTGAAGAGCAAGGGCAGAAGGTGATGTGAGATGAGACAGGAGGCACAGGCAGGAGCCAGATCACCAGGACTTTGTGCCACTGCACAGACTTTAATCGTTCCTGAAGAGCTGAGGAATGCTCTTGATGGCTTTAGTTGGTTTGGTGATAGCACTGGATTTTTGGGGGTTCTTTTAAGAGTTACTTCAGCTGCAAGGTGGAAACTGTTTGGAGGGAATCAAGAGTGGGTATGGAAGACCAGTCAGGGAGTTGTTGCTTTAGTTCAGGGAGCAAGTAAGAAGAGCTGGCTAGAGATAGAGGTGGAAATGCAGAGGCAAGGAGGTGTGGAAGGTATTTAGAACAGAGGTAGAGTGGATGGTTCTTGGTGATGGGTTGGATAAGGGGGAGGGGCTGAATGAAGAAGAGGAGTCAAGGAAAGTGCCCAGTTAGGTGGTTTGATCTTTTTCTACCCTCTTGACCGAAGCTATTATGATCTTGAGTACTTGATTCTTTTAAACAGAAAATCTCATGATCAGAGTTGAGTGTTACAGTGTTCTCTCATAACTTTGGGTCATGGAGTACTTGACTTATTTCTTTGAAACCGTTGCTGTTCTGGCAGATGAAAACCAGTGAAAAACATCTGTGAAAACTGTGCATTCCTTAAAAGACTGGAAAAATTTATAGCCAAAAGTAAAAATTACAATTTTCCCCTATAAATTATAGGAACAACTATAAAAATTCCTTATGATTTCTGCAGTGAAATCTGCTCTCTTTATGATCTGCTTATTTTGGAAATATGTCATTTCTTTTATGCAAGTTCGTAGGTAATTTTCAATAATGCCTAGCTAAATTTTGAAAAAAATGCTTTTCTGTGACCATTTCAGATTCCCTTTGCCAAAGATTGTGGAAACAAGGAAAAATGTGTCTCGGACCTTGCCTTGGATGTATCCACCACAGAAAAGGGCCTGCTTATTGTCAAGTCCCACAATGATAAGTTCAATGTTAGCCTCACAGTCAAAAATAAAAAGGACAGTGCCTATAACACCAGAACCATAGTGAATTATTCTCCAAATCTAATTTTTTCAGGAATGAGGTAAACCTTCAGTTTTATATTTATTTTATTCTTGTAATAATCATGCATTGAACCTACTTTTCAAACTACTGTGGTAACTTTTATTACATTGATTTTAGAAGAGTAGAAAGCATTTTGTACAAAACTAGCACTTACTAATGATGAAAGGACCATATTTGTTTTTTAAGTTTTTGTTTTGATGTATTTCTTTAGAGGTGTATGACTTTTCTTGGATTCAGTATCCAGAAAGGATCGCTGATGTACCAAAACTGTAGGCTTCACAGAAGACTTACATCACTGAAATTGAGACTAAGTCAAGAAAAAATAAAGTCAAAAGAGTTTAACAGAAGGGCAGAGAAGGAGCAGTACATTTGCTGAACAATAACAAAACATTTATGTGCATAAAAATCAAGATACCATTCCCCACTTTCTATGCATGATCCTTACATTGGTAAGGGAGTTGTATTAAATAACTCTGTCTCATTGTCATGACAGAAGGGTTTTTTTTATTATTATTTTGGCAGTAACATATAGCTGCATAAGATGCTCTATCAGGATTAATTAATACTTCCAAATTTGAACTTTGCAATTAAATATGATCTGTGAATCAACTCCCCTGGATTAAAATTCTGTGTATATTTATATGTATATTTATATTTATATGAATTAGTACTATATATGATTGATATTAAAACCAAGTATGCTTAATATATATAATATTAAAACTTTAATTGTCCAAGTTCTGTAAATTCAGATTTTCACTGATGTGTGTGTGTTTGTGTGTTAGTCACTCAGTCACGTCCGACTCTGCGACCCCTATGGACTGTAGCCCACCAGGCTCCTCTGTCCAAGGGATTCTCCAGCCGAGTACTGGAGTGGGTTGCCATTTCCTTCTCCAATTTATTAGGACATCACTCAGGAACATGATGCTAAGATCGGCTTAAAAAATGTTCTGTATTACTGCCACATAGTTTAGATTCAGTAAAGAATGTTAAATAAAAATCTCAAAGAGCAAAGCAATGCCAGGAAAATAGTACCCCTGAATTTTTCTGAGAAAAGAGACGTGTATTGAAAGTCACTCTCTGTGTCTTCTTCAGCTGACTTCATGGCGTTGGCAGAGAAATCAACGAGGCCTCTCTCTAAATACTTCTATTTACCATAACAATCCTAATAATAATAGTTTTTTCTTGAGTTGTATTATGTGTCAGATACTGTTCTGTAAGCTTTATTTAATTCTCATTAATTCCTTTGCAAGTAAGGTGTTACAGTACCGCGGAGATTCTAAGATAAACCCTCTTTTTACACTTTAATGCTTCTGTAATTGCATTTTACAATTGATATGCTTATTTTATGGGTGGCATTATTGTTTCCTTTTTGTTGTATGTAAAATACTGGTGAGTCTCACATTCAAAGGCAGTTTCAATTTGATGAGATAGAGTTTGACTAACCCCCAGTAGATGGAAAATCAGACCCAGAGAAGAGAGGAGTCCTGATGAGAATAAAGCTAACAGTGCAGGGCTCAGAGTTTAAATCCTGGTGGTCCCAGGTCTGAGCTCAAGCTCTTACCCACTTCTCCAGTGATGACCATTCACTGTGGACTTCCACGTGGTCATCGTGCCGGTGTGGATGATTTCCTACAAACACCTGCTGACCCTGAGGCAGATGGTGTTAGTCCTCCCAGTTTTCAGTAGAAGATCCAAACGGGCTGGTTTGACATGCTTCGTTCCTACCCCCGTCCTTACTGAGGTGCTGTAAGCACCTCACATTTTCTTGAGCTGTGGGACAAGTGATCTTAGAATGCTGTTCAGTTCAGTTCAGTCGCTCAGTCATGTCTGACTCTTTGCGACCCCGTGAATTGCAGCACGCCAGGCCTCCCTGTCCATCACCAACTCCCGGAGTTTACTCAAACACGTCCATTGAGTCAGTGATGCCATCCAGCCATCTCATCCTCTGTCGTCCCCTTCTCCTACTGCCCCCAATCCCTCTGAGGATCAGGGTCTTTTCCAATGAGTCAACTCTTCACATGAGGTGACCAAAGTATTGGAGTTTCAGCTTCAGCATCAGTCCTTCCAATGAACACCCAGGACTGATCTCCTTTAGGATGGACTGGTTGGATCTCCTTGCAGTCCAAGGGACTCTCAAGAGTCTTCTCCAACACCACAGTTCAAAAGCATCAATTCTTCGGCGCTCAGCCTTCTTCACAGTCCAACTCTCACATCCATACATGACTACTAGAAAAAACCGTAGCCTTGACTAGACAGACCTTTGTTGGCAAAGTAATGTCTGTGCTTTTGAATATGCTATCTAGGTTGGTCATAACTTTCCTTCCAAGGAGTAAGTGTCTTTTAATTTCATGGCTGCAGTCACCATCTGCAGTGATTTTGGAGCCCCAAAAAATAAAGTCTGACACTGTTTCCACTGTTTCCCCATCTATTTCCCATGAAGTGATGGGACCGGATGCCATGATCTTTGTTTTCTGAATGTTGAGCTTTAAGCCAACTTTTTCACTCTCCACTTTCACTTTCATCAAGAGGCTTTTGAGTTCCTCTTCACTTTTTGCCATAAGGGTGGTGTCATCTGCATATCTGAGGTTATTGATATTTCTCCCAGCAATCTTGATTCCAGCTTGTGCTTCTTCCAGCCCAGTGTTTCTCATGATGTACTCCGCATAGAAGTCAAATAAGCAGGGTGACAATATACAGCCTTGATGTACTCCTTTTACTATTTGGAACCAGTCTTTTGTTCCATGTCCAGTTTTAACTGTTGCTTCCTGACCTGCATATAGGTTTCTCAAGAGGCAGGTCAGGTGGTCTGGTATTCCCATCTCCTGAAGAATTTCCCACAGTTTATTGTGATCCACACAGTCAAAGGCTTTGGCATAGTCAATAAAGCAGAAATAGATGTTTTTCTGGAACTCTTGCTTTTTCGATGATCCAGCAGATGTTGGCAATTTGATCTCTGAGACTTTCCCAAAAACTATACTGTGAAATCTAAGCAAGGCAGCTTCTAAGGCACAGCTGGGGAAATCTGAGCTCAAGTATTTCAATATATTCAAGTATTTCAGTCAAGTTCAAGTATTTCTCCTGCATATCTGATCTAATTCTGTTTACTTTCTCTTCCTAGGCTATCCAAAAAGACAGTTGTGAATCCAATCATAATATCACATGTAAAGTTGGCTATCCTTTCCTAAGAAAAGGAGAGATGGTAAGCAGATTATAGAAAATACATGTGGCAATTGGATACAAAAAATAATATGCTCAAAGCCAAAAATATAAATGTTTCTAATGGATGTGTTTAGATGGTTGCTGGTACTTGAAGTTTCTGTTTTAAAGAGACTTTAGTAATGACCATTTCATAATTACAATGTTTATGATTGTGATCTGGTAGACAGTGGTAATACGAAAAAATAACAATGGGTGGGATATAATAATGTGATAGTGTTGGATCTGTATGTAACATCTCTGGTGTGTTAAGATGTTTTCACATATATCTTCTCCTTTACTCATGAAATTTGCATTATTAATTAATAAATGAGCAATTTTATTTTAAAAAGAAAAATATTTATATGATTTAATACTTTAATTAATGCAAAAATTTTACTTTAGTTTCTTATCTGTTACTAAAGATATTTTTATTTTACAGGTAACATTCAAAATATTATTTCAGTTTAACACATCTTATCTCATGGAAAATGTGATCATTCATTTAAGTGCAACAAGGTTGGTTCCTGTGTGTACATGAGTGTATGTGGATGCCTGCAAATAATTTCTTTCATATATTTAAAATGTTCTATAGACTGACTTGAACTTCTTACAGCTTTTATGTGATCAGTAGAAGTAGAAGGCAGTGAACCCCTTTACTTCACAAAATCATCCTTATGAATAATTAGCAAAATAGAGAAATTTTCATTTAATAGAAATAATAAACCTAATTGGGTTAAACCACTGGTTCTATGAGCCATAAAACATGTTGTAATCACACATCACTTATATCTGCCAAGTTGAATTTAAATCCATTAAAAATTTTATAGGCTTTGCTAATTTAAAAACTTTTATGGACTGCCCATCAAAATCAACTGAATCATTAAAGAGACTTAAAATTTTATGATACCCTTTTGTAGCTTAATAAATTTTATTCAAATCAGTCAAAGCTTCTGAAAGATGGTATACACAATACACAAACAAAAAATAGCAAAAGTCTAATAAGGAAATTGAAATAGTACTTACCTTTTTTCTAAGAGTAACTGTACGCTGGACCATAAGCAACTTGAGGTAAACTTTTATCATTTGTTGTTTTATTCCCAGTTTAAAAAAAAATCTAATAATTGAATAATTACAAATAAATGTAAAGTGAGTGAGTGAGAAAATGAATTAAATGGATGAGTTAATTCTGTATACTCAATTCAGTTCAATTTAGCAAATACTTATTTGAACTCTACTATGGACAAAATAGGCCTTCCCTGGTAGTTCAGCTGGTAAAGAATTCACCTGAAATGCAGCAGACCCCGGTTCGATTCCTGGGTCAGGAAGATCCCCTGAAAGAGGGAGAGACTATTTATTCCAGTATTCTTGGGCTTCCCTGGCGGCCCAGATGGTGAAGAATCTGCCTGCAATGTTGGACACCTGGATTTGATCCCTTGGTTGGGAAGATTCCCTGGAGGAGGGCATGACAACCACTCCAGTATTCTTGCCTGGAGAGTCCCATGGACACAGGAGCCTGGTGGGCTACAGTCCATGGGGTCACAAAAAGTCAGATGGGAAAGAGTTGGACAGGACTGAACGACTAAGCACAGCATACACAGCACGTGGACAAGATACTGACTTTGTCCCTTAAATAAGGGCATGAAGCTCCTCATGAAGGGAATATTACAGTAGGGGACTGAGACTAGTATTTAAATTATTATCAGACAGGATAGAACAGGGAAAATTTATTAAAGAACTAGAAGCCATGTGTGGAGACTTAATGGAGGGTGAAATTATATCTACTTGGCAATGAAAACCCAAGAAAGATTTATTAAGGAGGTTATAAGTAAGAAGGACCTTAAAGAATGGGTAGCAATTCAGAGAGGTTGGTGGGTAGTTAGATAGAATGTTTCAAGTAAAAAATGTGCAGCTTGAGCAAGAACACAAAGGGAGACCACTAGATCTATTTGGGGGAATGTTGGGTGATCAATTTTAGTGCAAATATAGGAGAATACATAAAGAATAATGGAAGATAAACAGGGAATGTACATCTTACCATGGATGGTGAGTACTGAATTTCGAAATGTGGCATCTTTTCTTAGTTGAACAGGCCATGAAATGTTTTTGAGGGGTGAAGTCATATGTACAGAGCTGTTTCTTTCAAAGGTTAACTGGGCTGCAGTGTGGGATGGGTTAGAGGCAGGGGCCATTTACAGCAAAAGCCCAGTCACACATATATCTATAACCCAAGACAGGGAGCTGCCTTCACTGCCCCATCACTCATATCATGCTGCTAATATACTTGGGAATAAGCAGAGCCATTAAAGGGTACCCGTTGACCATTTTGTGAGACAAAATGCTAGGTGCTTGGTCACTTGGTAGAGGGGCATATGTGATAACAATAATAAAAATTAATACTTACTGAGTATTCCCTATGTCCTTGGCACAATGGTAAGCATTTTACACTTGTTGCTCACTTATTATTTATTAAGAATTTAATCATAAAATTCCCATTTTATAGATGAAGAAACTGAGGCCTGAGGCACAGAGAGACTAAACAACTGTCCCAAAGTAGGTCAATGTCCAGGAACAATCTCAGGCCCTCTGGCCCCAGAGCCAGTGTTGGTACCTGTTATAGCACTTGTCCATGCTTTTTTACTTAATACAGGAGAGTATGAGATATGTGTATGTACATATAAATGTATAAATATCTAGGCATGCATTTAAATAACATATAACTGAAATTATTACTAAAATCAGGGAGGAAAGTAGGTTCTCAACAAATAAGCACCAAGTACAAGGCATGTGCTGTGCTGTGCTTAGTCACTCAGTCATGTCTGACTCTTTGCAACCCCATGGACTGTGGCCCACCAGGCTCCTCTGTCCAAGGGGATTCTCCAGGCTAGAATACTGGAGCGGGTTGCCATGCTCTTCTCCAGGGGATCTTCCCAACCCAGGGATTGAACCCAGGTCTCCCTCATTGCAAGAGGATTCTTTACTGTCTGAGCCACTAGGGAAGCCCAAGTACAAGGCATGGAAAGACTATTAGGTGAGAAGACAAAGGTTTTAGATTTATTCTCGGCTATGTACTCCGGAGCACGTCTTTTCACAAGGGCCTCATCTGTGATGAATAAGGATCACCTGTGTGATTTATATAAAAAAACACAATTTCATGAATCCTACTTTGGGCCTACTAAATCCATATTGTTCTAGGAGAAAAGCCCAGTAATCTGTGTATTTAACCATTGACCCAAGAATACTTATTATTCACACAGAAGTTTGCAAAACCTTGTAGTAAATCAGTGTTATTTTCAACCCTCGCTGCACTTGAGAATCACCTTAGGGTCTTTTAACAATATCCATCTCTGATCTCCCTCTCCACACTGAATTTTTAAATCAATAATTCTATTTTGTGTGTGTGTGTTTATTTAGTTACCAAAATAAACTTCTCATTCAAATGCTTAGAAAAGTCTCTAAATAGCCAAAGGTTTAATGATTTGTCTGACTGCTGTGTTTTCCAGTGACAGTGAAGAGCCGCCTGAAACCCTTTTTGATAATGAAGTGAACATTTCTATCCCTGTAAAGTATGAAGTTGGACTACAGTTTTTCAGGTAGGAGAACCCCACACTTCAAGTTGATGCCTTCCGGTAACCCAGTGGATCTCAGCTTGTGGTCCCTGAACATGGGTATCAGAATCACCTGGGAGCTTCTTAAAAAGAGGCAGATTCTCTGACCTTACCCCAGACGTACTGAATAAGAAATTCTGGGGAGGGGGCCCAGAAATCTGTGTTAAACCCTCTGGGTGATTCTCGTGCATTCTAAAAATAGAGACCCAGCATCCTAAATAATCTGAAATGTGAGGTGCTACTAATACCAAATTGCATTAGCAGTTCAGTCTTAAGTCCTAAATGCAAGCTGAAGACCCAGAAACCCTTCATGAAGGGCAGCGTCTGTAGAGGTCCAACATATTTCTTGGCTGACTTATTCTCATTGTGTGGGATCTGATTATTCTGCCCATCCTGGACATTCAAGATTAAATCATTGTTTACTGACAAGAGGTATTCATTTCCTTCAGGGGCTTCCCTGGTGGCTCAGTAATAAGGAATCCATCTGTGATGCAGGAGATGCTGGTTAAATCCCTGGGTCATAAAGATTCCCTGGAGGAGGAAATGGCAACCCATTCCAGTACTCTTGCCTGGGAAATCCCATGGACAGAAGAACTTGGTGGGCTGTCGTCCACGGGGTTGCAGAAGAGTCAGACACAACTTATCAACTTGTTATTGTTGTTGTTCTTGTTCAGTCGCTCAGTCGTATCCGACTCTTTGCGACACCGTGGACTGCAGCACGGCAGGCTTCCCTGTCCTTCACCATCTCCCAGGGTTTACTCAGACTCACGTCCACTGAGTCGGTGATGCCATCCCACCATCTCATCCTCTGTCATCCCCTTCTACTTCTGCCTTCAGTCTTTCCCACCATCAGGGTCTTTTCCAATGAGTCAGCTCTTCACATCAGGTGGCCAAACTTAAAGACTAAACAGCAACAAAATTTATTTCCTCCATTATTCGTAAACCATCCTTTTTCGTAAGAATTTCTAAGCTATCCAAACACCAGTTATGTTAGTAAACTTGCATGAGCAGGACTCCAGGCTTTTGCTAAATAAACATGAACCGTGTACAAAAAGTACAAAAATCTGTGTCATTTATTCTGACTCTTGTCATGTTATTAATTTATTTTCTATGGCACTTTCGTTTTACTAATAAAAGACCACAAAAATGAAAGGATTGTAGGATATACATGTAGATTTTGCATATATATCTTAACCTTTAATTCTATTCCCTGTTTTCTATATTTTTACTTTCATTTCTCTTGGTACACTGACTTATCCCAAGAATTTTTCACTTATTTAAAATCAAATTTTGGCAAACATGTATTTTTTGTCTTCTCTAAACTGAAGTATTGCTTTTAAATATGTTTATGTTACATTTCCATCTACCAAGTTCATCCAAAGAACATGGAGTTTTATGAAAAAGATTGAAAGTTTTATGAAACTTTTATGAAAAATATTTTAACAGTAAATACATGACTTTAAATTGTGAAAAGGTAACAAATTGTTAAAATCTACTTAAAATTCAGCACTATTAAAAATACTAGGTTTTAGCCTGATTATTCACTAAATGTAGATGATATTAATAAATTCATGAAAATGTTTCATGTATCAATCAAACTTTTACTTTCAAAATTATACATATTTTAGTATTTTAAGCATTGGTAACTATTGAATTAAACTGTAATCTTTCTCACCCTCCTCAAAGATTTAACTTTAGATTTCAGGGTAATAGAATTTGCGTTTGATTTGAAATCTCTTGAAGTACTTATTGTGGGGTTCCTAGTATATAGAAAGAAAAAATGAGGTCAAGTAAAAGTTACACTTTGTTTTATTTTACTTTTTGTCTTCCAATTAATTCTCTTAAGCTCTGCAAGTGAATACCATATTTCAATTGCGGCCAACGAGACTGTCCCTGAAATCATTAATTCTACTGAGGACCTTGGAAACGAAATTGATATCTTCTACTTGGTAAGAAATTACTTCTAAATTAGTGTTGTGAAAGAGGTATTTGTAAGTTTAGAAGTTAAAGTATTAACAGACACATACAAATATGTTGGTTCAACAGTTAATCTCTATATTCCAGCATATTTTCCTTTATAATTTCTTTAAATTAAATTTATATAATTTATTTAAATTAAAATAAATCTATAATTTAAGATAGTTTTATTTAATTTTTTATTTCGGGCCTCCCTGGTGGCTCAGATGGTAAAGAATTTGCCTGCAATGCAGGGGACCCGGGTTTGATCCATGGATAGGGAAGATTCCCCTGGAGAAGGGAATGGCACCCTACTCCAGTATTCTTGCCTGGAGAATCCCATGACGGAGGAGCCTGGTGGGCTACAGTCCGTGGGATCTTAATTTTGTCTGGGCTGGGTCTTCGTGGCTGCACCGGCTTTCCTCTAGTTGTGGAGAGGGGGGCTGCTCTCCAGTCGCAGTGCGGGGCCTTCTCATTGCCCTGGGTTCTCTCTTGCTGTGGAGCACGTGGGCCCAGCAGTTGCGATTCTCGGGCTCTAGAGCAGGGCCTCTGTATGGCACACAGGCTTAGTTCCTCCACCGCATGTGGGATTTTCCCAGACCAGGGATCAAACCTGTATCTCCTGCATTGGCAGGCAGATTCTTTACCAGTGAGTCACCAGGGAAGCCATAAAATAATTTCATTTAAATTGATGATAATTATACTTTCAAGCAACTTAAAAGACCCAGAGCTCTAATTCCCTCAGAAGACACAAATTAGTTAGAATGACTTCCTAGGAGAAAATAAGGAACCAAGTAGACTCTACCTATAACCACATAGACTTTATTTGCATTTTTTAGTATAACTAGAAAAACACTTTTAAAAAAATAACATGACTATTTAAAAAATTGTCTTGATAATTTCCTTTACTGAACAAATAAATTGGTAACTCATCCTGCTTCTTGCTACATTTTATGTGTTATACCATAACTTACGGTGTTCCTACTAATGTCTCCATAAATAATGTTTTATGTTACAACCTTTATTTTTATTTTTGAACCCTTCATAACAAGCTTTTCCTAACCATTATAGTAAATAATTATGGAGTTGAGCCAGGCTGTCATTTTAGATCATGCCTACTTACAGATACAGACTCAAGTTATTGTTACTCAAGTAAAAAGCATCCAACTCAAATGACGGGTTTAAGTCTATATTCAAAAGAATGAAATAACACAGCATTGTTAGAAGATGGTCTCAGTGTCTTTGGGAATTGGCTATGATGAAAAAGGAAATTCTCTTACAAAGTGGAAATAAATGTATACTATCAAGAATATTTTATTGTTTTTATTTGTGCCCTTTGCTGAAATGCCTCAGAAAGTTAGTATAACTGCCTGTCACTCTACTACTGGAATAAGGTTTTGAAATGTAGGCTACCAGTTTTTTCTAGGCCCATTTACTTTTCCTAGATTAGAGAATTCAGCAAACAAGGAAGAAAGGAAAGAAGAAAGGAAGGTGGGAAGGCCAATTCTCTGTCCAGTGCCATAAAATCCTCTATATTCATTTTGGGATTCAAAATATTACACAACTTAATCAATTAAGAAGCAAAATCTTATATAAGATGGAAAACTTGCTGTTGAAAGAAGAAAAGGTTACGTTTCTTTTTCTCTTTTTCCCTGTAGATTAGAAAAAGTGGGCATTTTCCAATGCCAGAACTTAAACTGACAATTTCATTTCCCAATGTGACGTCGGATGGTTTTCCTGTACTGTACCCAAGTGGATGGTCATCTTCCGAGGTAATCGTGTGTGCCTCAGAGTTATGCTTCTTTTCTACTGCACACTTACCAAGAGGGATCATTCATGTTTGGCAATGTCTATCATTCACAGATCCTTCACATTATTTTTCAAGTCATTTTTCCCTCTGATATCTCATCTGATAAAAGACATATTTTTATTTCATAGAACGTCAACTGCATACCCAGTAACCTTCAGGATCCTTTTGGTATCAACACTGGGAAGAAAATGATGATATCCAAATCTGAAGATATCAAACGAGGCACCATTCTGGTAAATTCAAATTAGCAAGACAAGCGCTCATTTTACCTCATGCTTTCTAAGTGAATAAATTCAATATCAACCTAAAAATAACTATGATGTAGACTATTTGTAATATACTATCTTTCATCGAATGGCATGAATACTAATTTATACCTCTGGGCATTTAAACAGGACTGCAGTGCGTGTAAATTTGCCACCATCACGTGTAACCTGATTCCGTCTGACATGAGCCAAGTGAATGTTTCACTTATCTTATGGAAACCAACTTTTATAAAAGTAAGTGATTGTATAGTTCTCTGCAATAATTGAATAATATGAACAAATATTCATCACTTAATAAAACAAAGCAGAGTGCTTCTTTAGAAAGAACATAAGACTGGAAGCCTAAACAAATGTGATCCAAGCCTTAGCTCTACTAAATCAACTCTTTGGATGTCATTTTCCTTGTCTGTTGGGCTTCCCTTGTGGCTCAGCTGGTAAAGAATCTGCCTGCAATGCGGGAGACCTGGGTTCAATCCCTGGATTGGGAAGATTCCCTGGAGAAGGAAAAGGCTACCCACTCCAGTATTCTGGCCTGGAGAATTCCATGGACGGTATAGTCCATGGGGTCGCAAATAAGTCAGACACAACTGAGCAACTTTCACTCACTCACTTCCTTGTCTGTTAGTAACTAATTTACTTCCAAGGTCCCCTTTCATATATATGCCTTTTTTTTTTTTGCTATTTTTTTTTTTAATTTTGTTTTATTTTTAAACTTTACAATATTGTATCAGTTTTGCCAAATATCAAAATGAATCTGCCACAGGTATACATGTGTTCCCCATCCTGAACCCTCCTCCCTCCTCCCTCCTCATACCATCCCTCTGGGTCGTCCCAGTTCACCAGCCCCAAGCATCCAGTATTGTGCATCAAACCTGGACTGTCGACTCGTTTCATATATGATATTATACGTATTTCAATGCCATTCTCCCATATCATCCCACCCTCACCCTCTCCCACAGAATCCAAAAGACTGTTCTATACATCAGTGTCTCTTTTGCTGTCTCGTATACAAGATTATTGTTACCATCTTTCTAAATTCCATATATATGTGTTAGTATACTGTATTGGTCTTCTTTCTGGCTTATTTCACTCTGTATAATAGGCTCCAGTTTCATCTACCTCATTAGTACTGGTTCAAATGTATTCTTTTTAATGGCTGAGTAATACTCCATTGTGTATATGTACCACAGCTTTCTTAACCATTTATCTGCTGATGGACATCTAGGTTGCTTCCATGTCCTGGCTATTATAAACAGTGCTGCGATGAACATTGGGGTACACGTGTCTCTTTCAATTCGGGTTTCCTCAGTGTGTATGCCCAGCAGTGGGATTGCTGGATCATAAGGCAGTTCTATTTCCAGTTTTTTAAGGAATCTCCACACTGTTCTCCATAGTGGCTGTACTAGTTTGCATTCCCACCAACAGTGTAAGAGGGTTCCCTTTTCTCCACACCCTGTCCAGCATTTATTGCTTACAGACTTTTGGATTGCAGCCATTCTGACTGGCGTGAAATGGTACCTCATAGTGGTTTTGATTTGCATTTCTCTGATAATGAGTGATGTTGAGCATCTTTTCATGTGTTTGTTAGCCATCTGTATGTCTTCTTTGGAGAAATGTCTGTTTAGTTCTTTGGCCCATTTTTTGATTGGGTCATTTATTTTTCTCAAATTGAACTGTAGGAGTTGCTTGTATATTTTTGAGATTAGTTGTTTGTCAGTTGCTTCATTTGCTATTATTTTCTCTCATTCTGAAGGCTGTCTTTTCACCTTGCTTATAGTCTCCTTTGTTGTGCAGAAGCTTTTAAGTTTAATTAGGTCCCATTTGTTTATTTTTGCTTTTATTTCCAATATTCTGGGAGGTAGGTCATAGAGGATCCTGCTGTGATGTATGTCGGAGAGTGTTTCGCCTATGTTCTCCTCTAGGAGTTTTATCGTTTCTGGCCTTACGTTTAGATCTTTAATCCATTTTGAGTTTATTTTTGTGTATGGTGTTAGAAAGTGCTCTAGTCCTAGCACCACTTGTTAAAGAGATTTTTTTTAATCCATTGTATATTCTTGCCTCCTTTGTCAAAGATAAGGTGTCCATATGTGCGTGGATTTATCTCTGGGCTTTCTATTTTGTTCCATTGATCTATATTTCTGTCTTTGTGCCAATACCATACTGTCTTGATGACTGTGGCTTTGTAGTAGAGCCTGAAGTCAGGTAGGTTGATTCCTCCATTTCCATTCTTCTTTCTCAAGATAGCTTTGGCTATTTGAGGTTTTTTGGATTTCCATACAAATTGTTAAATTATTTGTTCTAGCTCTGTGAAAAATACCGTTGGTAGCTTGATAGGGATTGCACTGAACTCATTTTCACTATATTGATTCTTCCAATCCATGAACATGGTATATTTCTCCATCTATTAGTGTCCTCTTTGATTTCTTTCACCAGTGTTTTATAGTTTTCTATATATAGGTCTTTAGTTTCTTTAGGTAGATATATTCCTAAGTACTTTATTCTTTCCGTTGCAATGGTGAATGGAATTGTTTCCTTAATTTCTCTTTCTGTTTTCTCATTATTAGTGTATAGGAATGCAAGGGATTTCTGTGTGTTGATTTTATATCCTGCAACTTTACTATAATCATTGATTAGTTCTAGTAATTTTCTGGTGGAGTCTTTAGGGTTTTCTATGTAGAGGATCATGTCATCTGCAAATAGTGAGAGTTTTACTTCTTCTTTTCCAATTTGGATTCCTTTTATTTCTTTTTCTGCTCTGATTGCTGTGGCCAAAACTTCCAAAACTATGTTGAATAGTAATGGTGAAAGTGGGCACCCTTGTCTTGTCCCTGACTTTAGAGGAAATGCTTTCAATTTTTCACCATTGAGGATAATGTTTGCTGTGGGTTTGTCATATATAGCTTTTATTATGTTGAGGTATGTTCCTTCTATTCCTGCTTTCTGGAGAGTTTTTATCATAAATGGATGTTGAATTTTGTCAAAGGCTTTCTCTACATCTATTGAGATAATCATATGGTTTTTATTTTTCATTTTATTAATGTGGTGTATTACATTGATTGATTTGCAGATATTGAAGAATCCTTGCATCCCTGGGATAAAACCCACTTGGTCATGGTGTATGATCTTTTTAATGTGTTGTTGGATTTTGATTGCTAGAATTTTGTTAAGGATTTTTGCATCCATGTTCATGAGTGATATTGGCCTGTAGTTTTTTTGGGTTTTTTTTGTGTGTGTGTGTGGGATCTTTGTCAGGTTTTGGTATTAGGGTCATGGTGGCCTCATAGAATGAGTTTGGAAGTTTACCTTCCTCTGCAATTTTCTGGAAGAGTTTGAGTAGGATAGGTGTTAGCTCTTCTCTAAATTTTTGGTAGAATTCAGCTGTGAAGCCATCTGGACCTGGGCTTTTGTTTGCTGGAAGATTTTTGATTACAGTTTCAATTTCCGTGCTTGTGATGGGTCTGTTAAGATTTTCTATTTCTTCCTGGTCCAGTTTTGGGAAGTTGTACTTTTCTAAGAATTTGTCCATTTCTTCCAAGTTGTCCATTTTATTGGCATATAATTGTTGATAGTAGTCTCTTATGATCCTTTGTATTTCTGTGTTGTCTGTTGTGATCTCTCCATTTTCATTTCTAATTTTATTGATTTGATTTTTCTCCCTTTGTTTCTTGATGAGTCTGGCTAATGGTTTGTCAATTTTATTTATCCTTTCAAAGAACCAGCTTTTGGTTTTGTTGATTTTTGCTATGGTCTCTTTTGTTTCTTTTGCATTTATTTCTGCCCTAATTTTTAAGATTTCTTTCCTTCTACTAACGCTGGGGTTCTTCATCTCTTCCTTTTCTAGTTGCTTTAGGTGTAGAGTTAGGTTATTTATTTGACTTTTTTCTTGTTTCTTGAAGTGTGCCTGTATTGCTATGAACTTTGCCCTTAGGACTACTTTTACAGTGTCCCACAGGTTTTGGGTTGTTGTGTTTTCATTTTCATTCGTTTCTATGCAAATTTTGATTTCTTTTTTGATTTCTTCTGTGATTTGTTGGTTATTCAGCAGTGTGTTGTTCAGCCTCCATATGTTGGAAATTTTAATAGTTTTTCTCCTGTAATTGAGATCTAATCTTACTGCATTGTGGTCAGAAAAGATGCTTGGAATGATTTCAATTTTTTTGAATTTACCAAGGCTAGATTTATGGCCCAGGATGTGATCTATCCTGGAGAAGGTTCCATGTGCACTTGAGAAAAAGGTGAAATTCATTGTTTGGGGATGAAATGTCCTATAGATATCAATTAGGTCTAACTGGTCTATTGTATCATTTAAAGTTTGTGTTTCCTTGTTAATTTTCTGTTTAGTTGATCTATCCATAGGTGTGAGTAGGGTATTAAAGTCTCCCACTATTATTGTGTTATTGTTAATGTCTCCTTTCATACTTGTTAGCATTTGTCTTACATACTGCAGTGCTCCCGTGTTGGGTGCATATATATTTATAATTGTTATATCTTCTTCTTGGATTGATCCTTTGATCATTATGTAGTGACCGTCTGTCTCTTTTCACAGCCTTTGTTTTAAAGTCTATTTTATCTGATATGAGTATTGCGACTTCTGCTTTCTTTTGGTCCCTATTTGCATGGAAAATCTTTTTCCAGCCCTTTACTTTCAGTCTGTATGTGTCCCCTGTTTTGAGGTGGGTCTCTTGTAGACAGCATATATAGGGGTCTTGTTTTTGTATCCATTCAGCCAGTCTTTGTCTTTTGGTTGGGGCATTCAACCCATTTACGTTTAAGGTAATTACTGATAAGTATGATCCCGTTGCCATTTACTTTATTGTTTTGGGTTCGAATTTATACACCATTTTTGTGTTTCCTGTCTAGAGAATATCCTTTAGTATTTGTTGGAGAGCTGGTTTGGTGGTGCTGAATTCTCTCAGCTTTTGCTTGTCTGTAAAGCTTTTGATTTGTTTTAATGAATTTGTGGGGGAGAAAGTGTTCTCCCCGTCCTACTCCTCCGCCATCTTAGCTCCTCCCCTATATATGCTTTTTTTAAGTTTCTCTTATTCTTTCCTTTGCACTTTCCTTAACACCTTAGAATTCAGTTAAGAAAGAATTGGGGAAGGCGAAGGTGGGATGATTTGAGAGAATAGCATTGAAACATGTATATTACCATATGTGAAATAGATCACCAGTCTAAGTTTGATGCGTGAAACAGGGCACTCAAAGCCAGTGCACTGGGGCAGCCCTGAAGGATGGGATGGGGAGGGAGGAGGGAGGGGGGTTCAGGATGGGAGACACATGTATACCCATGGCTGATTCATGTCAATGTATGGCAAAAACCACTACAATATTGTAAAGTAATTAGCCTCCAAATAAAATAAATAATTTTTTTTAAAAAAGAAACAAAGAGTCATAGAGAGACAATCCTTGACAGCATTAACAAAGATTAGAGCTAATGTATATTATAAATTTACTGCATTATGCTATCTATCTATTTTGGAGGACATTTTGACACTTAATAAAGTCAAATCCATCTGACAATTGGCCACTGTAAAACTTAATCCATTGTATTTTACATTATTTGTTTCTCTGTTAAAAGTATTTTGTTAATTATATGAAATTTCTATTTTTTAGATTTGATTATATGAAGTTGCTATTTTTAATAAATCATTATTGAATATTGGTAATTTCAATTTAATTCTAAACACATTTCTACATAAACCTCATTACCAGAGAGTAGCTATGCCATACCTAACTACATGAAAAGAGGGCAGGGTTTGGAGTTCATTTTGCAAAGGAAAAATTTTAATAGAAACTGTGTTATTCAGAAAAATTCTTCATTCTGTAATAAGGATCTAAGTGAGAATCTGAGTGCAGAGAGGAAGGGTGGATACACAGCCATCACTTCCTACCACAAATGCCATCTGGATGTTATATGCTTCAATCTCAGAAAAATTGTAGTTTGAAAAACTGCTCTAAAACATGGCTAGCTCTCATTGTGACTAGCTCCTTATATTGAAAACAAATTGTTTGCTTTGCAGGCACATTTTTCCAGCTTAAATCTTACTGTAAGGGCAGAACTTCAGAGTGAAAATGCAACACTAGTTCTAAGTGCTGGCAATCAAAAAAGAGAGGTAAGTGCGACTCCACGTTTTGAAAACATTATACATTTCACTCCATTTGTGACTATATTTGCTGATAGTCCCTAAAGCACTGACTAGAAGCGACTCAGCAGCAGCAGCAGCACTGTTGTCAATGAGTGGCAGACACTTTCTGCTTCAGATTACACTTGATTAGCTTCAAGTGTGATTTCAGTCTCCTTTTTTGTGAGAAACTGGGAAAAACCATGATATTTACTATTAACATGCCATGTTTGACTTTATTATTTATAACCATCACAGGAAATTGATGTTTTTATTCTTACGTTGATAACATATGATGCATCTGTCATTTTCATCCTTAAAAACTAACATTACAAAATGCAGTTGACATCTGAAGAGCAGACTTGAAAAACAATTTCTTTCCAGAAAATGCCTTTACACTGAATAGGAATACTTGTAAATTTATTTTTAAATTTTCTTCATTTAGCCATTGGGAAATAACAAACAAAAAATGAAGTAATATTCCCTGACACAAATTCATGCTGGAGTTCTTCTTAAAAATAAAATGGTTTGTTTTTTCTCTTTTGTCCTATTGTAAAATAAGGTCAAAACACCTGTTAAACATGTGGGCAGTTGAGCATAATTTCCCTATTTATCATGAGAGTTTAAATTTTTCATATGGACATCATGAGTCATAAAATTATATTTGAAACTACCAAAAATTGAGAAGTTTTCATTTTTTATTTCAAATTAGTGTGTGTTAGTCACTCAGTCATGTTTGACTCTTTCTGACACCTTGGAATGTAGCCCACCAGGCTCCTCTGTCCATGGAATTCTCCAGGCAAGAATACTGGAGTGGGTTGCCATTTCCTTCTTCATCAAATTAGTATCTATTTAAAATAATTACAATGTCAGTGACTTCTGATAAGTATTTACCTTTAAAGAATATATGCATCATTTATCTAGATATAATGTTTACTTTATAAACAGCACTTTGCTTGATATATGAAAAGTTGTTCCACATGTAGAGAAACTAAAATTTTACCAGTAAGCACCAAAGAAAAAGTATATATTATATTGGAAAGGATTTGGAAAGAGTATGTTTGATTACTAAATACATTTTGTTTAAATTTTATAATTAGCTTTATTTTCCCTAAATGTTACTTAAATTTTCCCACAGAGCCATTTTTGCTATATTTTATTCTAAAGAAAAATTACACTTAAACTGTTAAAATTACTAAAAATTATCATTTCATAGTTGTATGATCTTGGAGAAGTCACTGATTGCATCCAGACTTCCATTTCTGTGCCTCTGAGTTCAGGGAATTATTTTAGATGTGCTTAAAGTCTGTCTTCAAAGGTCTGATTCCATGTATGTCTATATTCTTGCCAGCTCTGTCTTCTAGATGCATGAGCAGTGACCTACTCAGAGTCAAGTGAGGGATCTGGATCAGGTTCCACTCTATGCAAATATCTTCCCTGTTAGTTTTCTTTTTTACCTCTAATCTTCCCCTCAAGGTTAAGGAATGGAGATGTTCCCCATTAAAGGGAGATACAGAACCTTGAGGTATTATTGGTCATTGATAGCTACCCTAAGGAGAAGGCAATGGCAACCCACTCCAGTACTATTGCCTGGAAAATCCCATGGACGGAGGAGCCTGCTAGGCTGCAGTCCATGAGGTCGCTAAGAGTCGGACACAACTGAGCGACTTCACTTTCACTTTTCACTTTCATGCATTGGAGAAGGAAATGGCAACTCACTCCAGTGTTCTTGCCTGGAGAATCCCAGGGACAGGGGAGCCTGGTGGGCTGCCGTCTATGGGGTCGCACAGAGTCGGACACGACTGAAGTGACTTAGCAGCAGCAGCAGCTACCCTAAATTAGTTGTTTTTTTTTTTTTTTTCCCCTCAGAAACATAAGGGATAGGACACAGAGCAGACAAGCTTTATTGAGGGTTAGGTGCCACACTCAGAGAGCTTGATTAGCTGGAACACTAAAAACTGTCTCCTTGAAGTTTACTTCAGTTAAGGTATACAGATGACACCACCTTTATGGCAGAAAGTGAAGAAGATTTAAAGAGCCTCTTGATGAAAGTGAAAGAGGAGAGTGAAAAAGTTGGCTTAAAGCTCAACATTCAGAAAATGAAGATCATGGCATCCAGTCCCATCACTTCTTGGCAAATAGCTGGGGAAACAGTGGAAACGGTGGCTGACTTTATTTTGGGGGGCTCCAAAATCACTGCAGATGGTGATTGCAGCCATGAAATTAAAAGACGCTTACTCCTTGGAAGGAAAGTTATGATCAACCTAGACAGCATATTAAAAAGCAGAGACATTACTTTGTCAACAAAGGTCTGTCTAGTCAAGGCTATGGTTTTTCCAGTGGTCATGTATGGATGTGAGATTTGGACTATAAAGAAAGCTGAGTGCTGAAGAATTGATGCTTTTGAATTGTGGTGTTGGAGAAGACTCTTGAGAGTCCCTTGGACTGCAAGGAGATCCAATCAGTCCATCCTAAAGGAGACCAGTCCTGAGTGTTCATTGGAAGGACTGATGTTGAAGCTGAAACTCCAATACTTTGGCCACCTCATGCGAAGAGCTGACTCATTTCAAAAGACCCTGATGCTGGGAGGGATTGAGGGCAGGAGGAGAAGGGGATGACAGAGGATAAGATGGTTGGATGGCATCACCAACTCAATGGACATGGGCTTGGGTGGACTCCAGGAGTTGGTGATGGACAGGGAGGCCTGGCGTGCTGTGGTTCATGGGGTCACAAAGAGTCAGACACAACTGAGCGGCTGAACTGAACTGAAGATCTAATTTATAGACGCTAAGAGAATGTCAACTGGAATAGACAGTGTGGTATAATAAAAAATGCATTGAGGAAATGCATGCACAAATTTGTTCATCTGTACCCTTGAGATTTGTGCATCTTACTGTATGAAAATTATATCTCAATTTGTTAGCAAAAAATAAAGCATATTAGAATTAAAGTTAGAATTAGAAGACTCCTTCAGGTTTATATGTCAACAACCTGTGACAACCTTCCAGTCTAAACTTAGGCTATTATGATAATGCACTGAAGGCTATGAATAAACCTTTAAAACATACAATACTACTCATTCTCCCTGAGTGAAATTCACCTCTACCCTTGAGAATTTTGATCATATGTAGTTTACTCATTATGTATGAATTTCTGGAGGATAATATTGCAAAATTGTTTTGGTAATAATGAATATGACATGATTAGAGATTTAGAATAGATGAAGGGCCTTTTAAAATGTGAACTCATTATTTTCTCTGTATGTAGTAATGAGATTGAGTACACTCTTTGGTAGAAAATTATAGCCTGCAAGAACTCAGTGTACTGGAAGTTCTAAGGGGTGTTTATCAATGTTAACCATCTTGTTTAATCATTTTCAGCTTGCTATCCAAATATCCAAAGATGGGCTACCAGGCAGAGTGCCACTGTGGGTTATCCTGCTGAGTGCTTTTGCTGGATTATTGCTATTAATGTTGCTCATATTAGCACTGTGGAAGGTAAGAATCAGAGTTCCTTAGACTTTTCTACTTCAGTTGTCAACAGCATATTGGTGAAACAAATTATGACTTATCCATGCTTTGGGATATAGTATTGTGTAGCCATTAAAAACACTGAAATGATAACCAAGACAAAATTAAAAAGAAAAATATATATCTCAAATGCTGTACACAACTTGAAACCACTTTTGTACAAGAAAGAAATAGACATATCCCCAAATTATGGAAGATCTCTCTAGAGATTGGGATTATAGGGGACTTTCATTTGTCTATAACACTGGAAATTATAAATTAAGTGTGCATTATTTTTATAAGCAGAGAAGAATGAAAACTCCCTTTTATAGAAAAAAGAAAAGAATGCATTCCTATGTCAGTTTAAGAACATAGAAGCAACAGAATTATGGTTAAGATAAAGCCCTATCCTAATCACATATCTTTATGTATCTTAAAAATTAAATGCTCTTTAATATATAAAAATACCACATTTTATGCAATAGTTGCATGCCTGAGTGAGAAATGAGATATTTGTTCAATTAGTTGATGACACAGAAATCTTATACTTTTACACACTCCTGTTTCAAATCCTCCTGTAAAACTAACTTATTTTTTGTCTAGTCAATCTATATTTACATATCAACAGATGTTTATTTCCATATCAGTAGATGTTTTGCTTAAATTAAGATATGCAAAATCTTTCAATCTTTGTATCTTTTTCAAATTAAGCAGAAATGAAATGATAGCTTTTAGGATAAATTTAATAGAGAATAAAATCTCATAGAAAAGTTGAATTTAATGTTTTTCTAATGAAATATCAAACTGGCATTTATTCTAGCATTTATCACCCTATATTTTATTGTTTTGTTCAAAAGTAAAATTATCAATATGTTAAAAATAGAGATTGTGGCTACATATTCATTTTTGTGATAGCTGAGCAACAGAATTATCTTTTAATCAAATAGTTTAAATAGCAAATTTCTCTCCCATCAAATTACCACCTGCTACTACCCATTCTGACTTACCATAACTATCTTCCTCTTTTCAGGAGGTTATTCTCAGAGAAGATGAACACAGCTGTGTTAAAGATGTATGTCAGGAGCATTTAGTTTAGTAAATAGAATCCATAGCTTTTCTCCAGCAAAGTCTCCAGGACAGAATTCTCCACCATCTCAGACCTGCAGCTCTTCCTCCTGCTTTGCAGGGTATCCACGCTCTGTCTGTAATACCTGGCTTTGCCACACTGTGGTACCCAAGGCCTGGCTTAGCAGTGTCAAGGGTGTGCTTGGAACGTAGAAAATGGTTTCTTTGTTTGTCAGCACCTGTAATAGGACATTTTACTGGTGATTTCTTTCAGTATGGTCTTCTAAGCACAGCACTTGCTCATACAGTTTTAGGACACTGCTGCCAAGGGAAGAGGGAAGCCAGAGCTGATATCTGAGTAGTCTCTCTAGCTGCATACCTCTCCTTAAAGCTAACAAATAATTTTCAGCCCTGTTTCTTGGTCATCAGTCTGAAAAAAGCTGGAGAAGGAAATGGCAACCCACTCTAGTATTCTTGCCTGGAGAACTCCATGGACAGAGGAGCCTGGTGGGCTATAGTCCAGGGAGTCACAAAGGGTTGGACACAACTGAGCGACTAACACTGAAAAAAGCATAAGTGTAAAAGCAAACACCTTCTTCCATCCAGGATATGACTTGATGATATGTTCTGATGGCTTCTTAGATCTTCTTTTTAAGCCCAAAGGTTTTGCAGCCTTTGGACACTCCTGACCTGTAGGTTCAGTTAACTCAGTCACATCAGTGGGAATGCCAGTAATCAGAATGGTATTTCCACAGTAGAGGGGAGGCAAACTAGCACTTATTGAGTGTTTACTGTGTACCAGGAACTGTTTTCAGCTTTTCCACTTTAGATATTAACATCAACCCTATGAGAAAGACACTATTATGGACCTCATTTTGTAAGCAAAGAAGCTGAGGCATAGAAAAAAATATGTTTCCCAAAGTCACATGGGTTGTCAGTTTCAGAGTAGAGAATCATCTGGGCCATTTCACTTTTGTGTCAGCGCTATTAACCCCCTCACTCTATGGTCTCCCTTGCTTCTAGTTACTCTGTTTTCTTTACAGTCTTTTCAACTAAGTCTTTTAACTATATTTTATACTTGGGGACACTGAAGCAAATGGAAGTTAACCCCTCTAAGAGTTCTCATCTAGTAAGGGACTGGGTTGAAGCAATGCCTTTATCCAGTATAGTCCTCTGCTGCACTCTATGGGGCAAGCTCTTTGCTCTGGAGCTCCAGGCATTGATTTTGCTCAAGAAGGTCATGAACTCCCTGAAATATATAAAAATATTTGGTATTGGAGTGATTGCCCCTGGTTGGGTTCAACCTTTCAGCAGCTCTGTTATACTGGAAAGATTACTTGCCCTCCTCTTGCCTGAACCTCCCTGAAGCATTTGGTCTGCAGCAAGCTCAGAAAAGCTACCCTCATCCCCACACACCTTTTTAGACTAATTTTAGACTAGTGGAGCAGAAACCTCAGGACTAGTCTTTCTTCATTCTTCTTCCAAACCCCAACTGTGTGGGAGTTCATCAAAACTCTCAGTTTGAGATTTTGTGCAGGAAGCAGGTGAAAGATTCCTCCTGGAACTAGAATTCGATTTCAAAAGGCACAGTCTCTGTAACTTTATCTTCATAGCATGCATCGAAGAGATTAAGACTTGACAAAATCTTAGTAGGTGCTTACTATACTTAACCTTGATGGGCGAAGGCTTTAGAGGAGACAGGTTTAAATAGATTGGAAAGTATGTCCTGAAATCTGGTAACACCTGCTAAGGGAGAAACTCAGTCATCATAACCAAAAGGATAGAATGAGATGGTCCACAAAGGAACCCTGAGAAATCAGATTGCTCCTGTCTTAACTTGATCTTACACTGATGTCTAAAGATCCACCCTTAATGATTTATTTACTAATCCTATAGCTTTGTTCCCTCATCCAATATGCATATTGTGAGGGGAGTGTGAGTGGGGGATAGTACTGCTATCTAGTAGCCTTTTATATGTTAATATAAACATTTTGATGATGGACAGGGAAGCCTGGTGTGCTGCAGTCCATTGGGTTGCGAAGAGTTGGACAGGACTGAGCGATTGAACTGATAAATGTTTTCATTCAACACTTATTCCATATTACAACCGTTGAGCACGTATTTCTGCCAGGGACTGTTTAATCAGACTTTTGCCACAGGGTTTTTAATTAGGGGGGAATACAAATAAGATCATTAAGTAAAAACAAACAGAAAAAGAAAGTGAAAACTATAAAGTAAGTTTGGGTACTAGAAACAAACTTAACTTGTTACAAATGTTAACTAGAATTGGCCCTGTCCAATTTGAAGCTATGAACATGTATCTTCCTAGTTTTCACTCTAATTACCCAACTTGCACTGAAAACCCAATGTTAATAGAATCAGTTGGGTGGAAAACTTTTGTTAACAGGAGTTAAGTTTTAAAACTAAGCTTTTAATGTATGAAAGCAAAGGAAGGTTGAAAAGAAGCCAAAAAAAAAAAAAACTTGAGAGGGAAGAAGAAAAGATCAGGAACTGGGCAGGGCAGGAAAGAGAAAAGTCATGATTCACCACCTGCTTTTGTGAGAGCTTTGTCTGATTTATTTTCGACTCAGGACATGCAGGTACAAGTTCAAAGGCTTAATGGTTTGTGAATCCAGAATGCGTAGATTTGGCTCAGAGAAAAAGGCCTGATACATGTAGGAGAATTTGTATTCTAGGGAAGACACACATATTGTTTCTTCATGTTCATTTGTTCTATCGTCACCTCTTTTGTGATGTCCAGTTCAGTTCAGTTCAGTTGCTCAGTCGTGTCCAACTCTTTGCGACCCCATGAATCGCAGCATGCCAGGCCTCCCTGTCCATCACCAACTCCCGGTGTTCACTCAGACTCACGTCCATCGAGTCAGTGATGCCATCCAGCCATCTCATCCTCTGTCGGCCCCTTCTCCTCCTGCCCCCAATCCCTCCCAGCATCAGAGTCTTTTCCAATGAGTCAACTCTTCGCATGAAGTGGCCAAAGTACTGGAGTTTCAGCTTTAGCATCATTCCTTCCAAAGAAATCCCAGGGCTGATCTCCTTTAGAATGGACTGGTTGGATCTCCTTGCAGTCCAAGGGACTCGTGATGTCTACCACCAACTAAATTCTGGAGTGGAGGAAGACATAAAGCCCTGAGTAAAACTTCTCTAATTTAAAATTGCATACTTTTCACCATTTATGACCTTAGAAGTCTCAATTGTTTTATAATAATTAAGAAAAAATAGGATTCCCTTGCATAATTTACCACAACTTTATGATTAAAAGGGACCTTCCCTGGTAGCTCAGTCGATAAAGAATCTGCCTGCTGTACAGGAGACCCAGGTTTGATCCCTGGGTCAGGAAGATCCCCTGGAGAAGAAAATGGCAACCCATTCCAGTATCCTTGCCTGGAAAATCCCCTGGACAGAGGAGCCTGACAGGCTGCAGTCCATGGAGTCGCAGAGAGTCCGGCACGATTGAGCGACTAACACTTTCACTTTCTTTCATGATTAAAATGACATGAAGGTGCCACATAAAGAATTAACTCACGGTCTTTGCTTGAACTATTAAAATCCACTCTCAAATTTTTTAAAAGAATACAGATTTAAAAGAATATTTCTCTAGGACCTTTTAAAAAAATTTTTTTTAATACCCATGTTAGATTAGAATATTGCAAAGGTTCCTTCCAGCTCCTATCCTTTTTTTTTAACGTAACAACATAATGGGCACAGTCATGTCTGACGCTTTGCAACCCCATGGACTGTAGCCTGCCAGGCTCCTCTGTCCATGGATTTTCCAGGCAAGAATATTGGAGTGGGTTGCCATTTCCTTCTCCAGGAAATCTACCCAATCTAAGGATCCAACCCTCATCTCTAACATCTTCTGCATTGGCAGGCAGATTCTTTATCCTTTTTTTTAAATTATTATTCTATATAATTGGAAATAATAAAGCACTTGTAATTTTTATCACAATGCATCATGAAAAGTGATCCACGTTCATCACTACGTGGAATTTTTCATATGTTCAATTACTTCATTTTCATATCCAAATGATACAGGGTGTTTTCAAGAGTCTTTTTATGTCAAGCCTACATAGATGGATGTGCTAATACATTTAAAGTTAATCCAGGGCTTCCTTTGTGGCTCAGTGGTAAAAAGTCTGCCTGCCAGTGCAGGAGACATGTGTTCAATCCCTGGTCCAGGAAGAACTCACATGCTGTGGAGCAACTAAGTCCATGTGCCACAAATTCTAAGCTGGTGCTACGCAGGAACCACAGCTGCTGCGCCCATGCGCAGCAACTCCCGGAGCCCACTCCACAACAGGACAAGGCACCACAAGGAGAAGCGGAAGCACCACAACGAAGAGTAGCCCCCGCTCACCGCAACTAGAGCAAAGCCCGCGCAGCAACGAAGACCCAGCACAGCAGAGCCAAAAATAAAAATATATCTTTTTAAAGTTAACCCAGACAACTCAGAAATCTCCCCAACCTCCTAGCCATAGTGTACCTACCAGATTCACCATCATCTCTAATGACCTCAATTTATGACCATTGATTATTCGATGGAAATTTCTCTGACATGTGCTTAAAAAAGAAAGATGATGGCAAAGTAGAGACAGGGCTGGATAACTACAGTTTACGTGTTTCCCAAAATATTTTTCCAGAGCCCTTTAAGTTAGTTTGCTACATAGATTAGTTTTTTGTTTTTTTTTTAATCTGTTCTTCTGTATCATCTAATCTACTAGGGAGGGTTGTTTGTGGGTTTTTTTTTTTTTTTTCAATTTTATTTATTTATTTTGGCTGCACTGGGTCTTGGTTGCAACGCACAGGCTTCTCGCTCTGGTGGCTCCCCTGTTGCAGAGCACAGGCTCTAGGCCTGCAGGCTTCATTAGCTGCATCAGTCAAGCCCAGTAGTTGTGGCACAGGGGCTTAGTCTCACTGAGGCATGTGGACTCCTCCCAGACCAGGGATCGAACTCAACTCTCCTGCATTGGCAGGTGGATTCTCAACCACTGGACCACCAGGGAAGTCCAATAACTGTCATTTCTTGACGTTCAATATTATCTAATAGGTCAGTTGAAAAGAATACCTCTTGATTATTTTATTTGTATGCCCACAATTGCTAACATTTTACTAAGCTAAATTTTATCTGAGATTAATATTTATTACCTAAATTCAAATAACTAATTGTGTTATGTTTCATATTTTCTCTAAGATTGGATTCTTCAAAAGACCACTAAAGAAGAAAATGGAGAAATGAAATATTTGGAAGAGAAGAAATAATTATTCAATAATCCTCAGGTTTGCCTCAAATATGTGACAAGAAATTAATAAACGCAATCAAAGACATAGTCACATAACGTTATGTAATCCATCAGGGATTAGTCACTTAGAAAATAACAGATCAAGCAAGATCCAAAAACAGTACCGTAAAGATATATTTTATAAAATGTTGAAAAATATTTTTAAATAATTACTCATTTTTGTTGAGTAAGCAAAATTACAAAGTGTTTTGAAGATGAAAAATAACCTGTACAAATATGTTTATATATTAAATTACCAAAGTATTTAAGGAATACAGAAAAAGATTTTTATGATCATTGAAATATTTACTTTCAAAATAGTATAAATTAAGCTTTTTCCATTGATTCCTGATGGATATCCACATTCAGCATGATAGTCAACATTTGTAAATGCAAAGAAAGGAATTTTACCTGAAAAAGATCACTTCCCCCCATTTAAATGAGAAAAATTTTCCTATATACAGTATAGACTGAAAATAGAATCAAATCACAGAGAATACAGTCAGCATCTTTGTGTTGGGTTCTGTACTTGGAAAATTTTCTTTTCCAAAGTGTTTGTAAAATAGTACAATTGAGCTGAAATTTTATCTAGGAGAGAAAATCAAGAAAGACTTTTGAAAAGCAAGTGCACTGAATGGATTAATTTAAGCTTTTATATAACACAGTTTTGATATTGAACTCTGAAACTCAAAACTCTTTTATACTAAAAATAACAGCAGTTTTATGTGACATAGCACTGATTTGTCGTGAAAAATCATGTGTGCGGTATATGCAAAAATGATTTCTGATAATGTTGATGGATGCTGCAGAAATGCTGGTCATCTTTTCTGGGCAACTTTTGAACATGAAGGGTCCCAGGATGTAACCCAAAGTAAGAGTTGATTCAACTCTTTGGTACATGGTTCATTCAAACCCTCAAGCTGTGAGAGTATGTTTATTTTTAATCTTTGTAAAGGTATTTAATTTTCCAAACACAATTCTTTTTATGAAAAGGCAGTATTTCATTTCAGTATTGCATTTTACCAACAAGCCACTGCTTTTGTGAGTGTGGCATATCAATATTTAAATATATCTCCAGAAATGCGTTTTAAAGAATTTCAAGTTTGAAACCTCACACCAACAGAAAGACATCACACTTTTGTATGAGCTTCTTTGTTCTTGAAGTAATCATTATGGTGCATCGGACTCTACTGTAGCATAAGTTCCTAGGTTGCTCCATTTCTTGGAAAAAACAACAACAAATGAATGAATGTATGTGTGAACTACTGCTGTAAAATTGGCTGCTACTTCTGCAGCAACTCCATCTCTCTACCTGATTGACTGTCACAAGATCAGAATCCATACTCATCTAGAAAATCCTGGGCTCTACTTTTCTCATAAAGCAGCAAATCAATGGAAAATAATCAAATGCCACGGATTTCTTTTTTAAAAACTAATTTCCAGGGAATTATCTGTGGACTCAGAGGCAGCCTACCCCATGGCTCTCTACGTCTGCATCTAAAATCCTGATGGTCAAAGACAGGCACCTGGGGAGTGCTGAGGACATCAGTGGCTAAAAGAAAGTCTGTCTCTCCAGAGATTTCGTATCCTCTTGCTGGCCTGTCATTTGTTCAGAAATGTCCCGTATTAGAATTTTCTTCATTCCCACCACCTGTGTCCAGGTTCCAAAATCATTCTTTCCACCTGTCATTTGCCTGCTCAACGAAGCATCTCTCGTATTCGGGGTCATCACGGTGCACACCCCCAGTGCACAGCCTGCTTAGCAGCTCTGCTCCAAGCTCAGCACATTCTTTGAAATAAATCTGATAGATAAAATTTTTTTTAATTCACACTTGTTCTCTGACTCCTAGATAAGGCATTCACTGAACCAGGAGTATGCAGATTTCAACTAAATATATTGTTAACCCAAAGGGGAAAAATAGAAAAGATGACATTTTTAACATATTAGAAAAGAGGGGAAGAGGTATTTGGCCAGATCAAAGAGCTACTTACAAGCTCTACACAGTTTTCAACATAAGTCATTCATGGTTTTTAAGTAAACGGTTAAATGAGCCAGATATCCTGTTTCCCTAATATTGTAATCTTTTGAGGCTTATGTGTGTATGTGTCTATGCATCTGTGCACGTAGGTGTATAAACACACACGCACGCACACACACACACACGCATGCATGCATGCCCAGACACAGGTTGAAGAAAAAATACCTCAACACCAAGTGACAGTTTACAAGAAATAAACACACAAAAGCTACACCACAAGAAAAGTTTGATTCACCCTCTTTGCATATTCTTTTCACTTTCTTTAATATTTAACTTTAGCATATAGTTATGTAATATCTAGATATCATGAATGTAGAAGTTGGGCTAAAATAATGTCAGCAGTTATCCCAAATTAGCTTTGTACAGATGTCCTAAAACATAATCAATGATTAGGAAATATATAAAACTCTATTATTTTAAAACATTTAATAAGAAAAGTGATACAATTATGAACTTTTATTGGTTAAATTAAATTGCAAAAAATATTTCTTTTTTTAACTTTGATATGTTTAAAAATTAATTGTTGCTTTTGCTATAGACTGAACTATGTAAGAAGTCCCTTTCCATACCAAACCTATAATGGTATACTGGTAAATTATTTAACAGCTGACTTTCCTGGAGGGAAAAAAAAAAATCCCTGATTTGTGTTATTAGCCAGTTTTCATGATCTAAATTGTTTTGTCATGGCCATTTTCAAGCTACTAACATAACCCTAACCAGCTTGTAGAACTCCTGAAAATATATTTGTCAGTTCTCCTGTATCAGTATGAGCTGGCTTCAGCACACCATTGAGATAGACTGCGTGTGTGCTAAGTCTCTTAGTCATGTCTGACTCTTTGCAACCCTCTGGATTGTAGCCTGCCAGGCTCCTCTGTCCATGGGCTTCTCCAGGCAAGAATACTGGAGTGGGTTGCCATTTCCTTCTCCAGGGGATCTTCCCAACCCAGATTAGATGATAATGATATAAATAGATGATAGATGGATATGATAGATAAATAAAAATATAGCATGTATATATATACATACACAAACATGCACAATACAATCAGATTTCAGATTATTCTTAAAATGCTACCCTCAAGCCCAGTAGACAAAGTGCTCACAGTTTCCCATTTTTCCATCTTAATTTCTAACATTGTAATCTTCCTTTAATATTAATAAAATGATACAAACTTGCTGGAAAAGGAAGGAGTTGAAAGTAAAAATGTATATAATTTTGAAGAAATGAAATGAAAATCAGACCTACACAGCCGCAAAGAAGCTGTTTCACTTTCTCTAGGAATCCAGAGCCCTGGAGCCATACCATGAAAGGTCATTCTCTGTAAATATTTGTAATTTCTATGATTCAGTTTGAACTTCAGTGATCCAATTTATTCAGTTATTTTCTCCAAGCCCTAGATTCTCGGGCAATTTAATCTTTGAATATTTTCTGTGTCATAACTGTGTTTGAAATGAGGCTTGTGGGAGGACATACTTTTATTAAATTTGATGTTTATTCAACCATAGTAATTTATAATTTTACCTTTTATAAAACCAATACCTAAGCTTAATTGGGGGAGAAGGCAATGGCAACCCACTCCAGTACTCTTGCCTGGGAAATCCCTTGGACAGAGGAGCCTGGTAGGCTGCAGTCCATGGGGTCGCGAAGGTCGGACACGACTGAGTGACTTCCCTTTCACTTTTCACTTTCATGCATTGGAGAAGGAAATGGCAACCTACTCCAGTGTTCTTGCCTGGAGAATCCCAGGGATGGCGGAGCCTGGTGGGCTGCCATCTATGGGGTCGCACGGAGTTGGACACGACTGAAGCGACTTAGCAGCGGCAGCAGCAAGCTTAATTGGGAAACAAATATTTGCACCAAAGCAAGAGGTGGTTGCAGAATGCTTGAGTAAAGTTGGGTGGGAGGAGAGGCTGAGAGAAGAGCTGGTGTGTTCTCTGCAGGTGGCCCCAGAAGGATCACAGTTTGCAGTGTGTGCCCGCTGGCATCTGTTCACTGCGCTTTCCTACCGGATATCCTCTCGGTCAAACATGTTGTAATCTGCTCCTTGTGAATGAACTGTCTTTTCTTTGCACAACACTGAGAAAACTAGGGAAGACTCAGGCTCAGAGCATGGTTCCTGTGTCCAGGATAGTCACAGTATTGTTCAAATAAAGAAGCTTCCTGGCAAGTCAGTCTTTTAGAACTAGTATCCTATGTATCCTTCGTTGATTTTCAACACTTCTGAAGTCTCCCTCTATTAGTCTTCTCCCCAAGGGACATTTATGAGAAGACTCCTGGAGAAAAATCTGTTTAAAATATGTGCTCTGTTTGCTGTGAATTCCAGCTGCTGTGACTTGATCACTTACACAGGATGTCAGTTCTCCCTTCTTCTGTAGCAATCTAAAGGGTTGGTACAGTAAATGGAATAAGGGCAAGATGAAAGGCACTTCAGAGATGGAGCATCTTTAAGGAATTTACAAACCATTATTGGGACACTATCAGCAGTGTGGGGCTGACAGGATTTAGCCCTTCCATGGGTCTCCATCAGCACCCCCTAGTCCCCATCCTCATCCATGGAAATTACAATATAAACTAAAATCAAAAAGAGGAGCTTTAAAATCCTCAAAATGATGCTACTACTTTTTAATTAAAATATACAAGTTAACTGTAAACAGCAGGCATTTTCATGCAAACACAACTTTAAGGTGAATCCACTGGGCAACAGGATTCTAATCAGTTTGCTGTCCCTGATCACTTCCTACCCAGAAATTCTGAAACCACCACTGGAAATGAACTCTGCATTCCAGAAGGCTGAAGGCTGCCATTTCTGAATGGGAGCACTGTTGTGCAACATCTTAAGAACAACAGTAAAAAAAAAGTTAAAATCTAACATTGTAATCTGGTGAAAGAGTCAGTATTTTTGATCCTCAATTTAAAATTTAACCTTGAATTTAGCAATTCCAAGCAACAGCCTTTGACCATCAACCTTGAGGAAAAGTACAGGTGTGTGTGGAGGCTCTTCAGTCCCCAGCCCATTGTCCCCACAACATGTGGTCCCCAGGACATCCAGTTCTTAAACCTGAGCTCCCAAACCCACTACATCCCAGGATCAACCCTCCCACAACAAATACACTCTTAAGCACATGCTGAAGTTTTACCATTCCAAAAATATATTAATACAAGAATGAGTTATCACTTCTAATGTTGGGCTCTTTGCTTTGAGATCAGCTTTTTCTTTCCTTTCAAAATACATTAAAGCCTTTCTCCCATATCTGTTAAGTTCAGAACATTATACAGGACTTCCTTGCATTTCCTCTCATTGCAGGGTAGAGAATTTCAATGTCATGCCGACTGGGCAGTAGGACCCAGGGGCCATTTTCAGGATCTCTCTGCTTTCTGCCCTCCAATAGGCTTCTTCTCTTCTCATCTGTACAGTGGGGATGTTTGGTTTTAATCTGGGTCTTCTTGGCAAGGCCATCTGAAGCCTGGTGCCCCTTGCAAGGCCTTGAGGGTTGGATGTTCCTTCTTGGTGAATTGAGTCTTGGAAATCCTTTAATTATCTGACACCATGGAAATCATGGCAATACTGGGCGGATACCAGGGACACTCATAACTATGATTGTGTTTGATGTTACCATATTTCAAATTACATCTTGATGAAAAAAGAGTAAGTCTGGAATTTCAGGAGCTTTTGTGCAAGAGACTGAGACTCCACATTTAATCTTTTATTTCAGTTTGATCTATGCAGAGACTGGGAACCAAACTTTTTAAAGAAATATTCCAAATGAAGAATGAAAGCCAGAATTCAACAGTCCCCTACTGACAGTCCCTGTCCCCAACTCTGTATTTCAGGAGATGGAAAGAGGATTGGATGGGGAACAAGGAGTGGTATAATTGTTTCTTTCTGCTACAGAGTAGCCAAGCAGTAGGGAGTCACCACACAGACACTGATGGTGACTTTCTGAGAGGTCTTAGCATCACTGGCGCAACGACAGGTGACAATCTTCCTGCCGTGTCCCTGAGACATCTTGCATTTTGAGAGACAGAAAAAAAATGTGGGGGAGGGGCTGAAGCTATTTATCTTTTATGTACACACCATTACTCCTCAAAATACTGTAAGCATTTTTAGCCCACATTATACCTGGCCACAATACTAACAAATGTACTTCACACAAGTAAATTGTTGATTAAATAAGAGTAAAAGTATATTCTTACCTGTCTGTTAAGTAGGGTTAATTTCCTGAAGTTTAACATGCTTTGGCTCAAATAAAAACAATCATTTGAAGCAGCAACAGCTCAGATCTTCTTCATTCTAGAACCATTTCACACAGTACATCCCGATACTTGGTGTTTAATTGAGAGACACCCCTGCCTTTATTCAAGACGTAACAGCCACCCTCTGTGTTCCTTAGGAGGAACACTGGCCTGAAGGGAGAATGGTGTACTGCATGTTACTAGTGTCCGGTTGTAAAATTGTTAACAGATAGTGTAAAAAAAGTGTCCATTTTATTAAAAAGAAAAACATTGTATATAATAACTATTGCCCTGAAACATGTATCATACTCACTCTAATAAACTTTTCTGCATGGTCTAACATAAAGTATATTCACTGCTTGTCTATTTACCTCAGAATAAACTCATTAAAATGAACAGCTCAAGGGTGCGTGCATTTCTACATGGCTTTTATTGGACCGACTTGTTAGAAGAAAATATTTTGATTGCATTCAAGAACAAAGAAGCACTAAATCTCTTGATTCTAGTCATTTATTAAGTGCCTGATTTCAACACATGTTAAAAAAGAAATTGGTTATCAGGTAACAATGATTTAAGATGACATAATTAGAAATAGCTGAGGAAGCAAAAAACTATTTTGAATATCCTATATATGGTGCATCCTGTACACTGATTTGAGGTCAGAAGTTTGGTATTTTTGTATAATTCTATCTTATCTTGTACATCAGCTGTGTATTTTACGTCAAGGTAAATGAGCATCCTGTCTTATATGTTAATAAAAAAAATGACTCTTTCAAAGAAAAATGTGACTGCTGTGATTTTAAGTACACGAATTTTGTCCAAGATTAGTATTTCTTCCAGAGCACCAACCTTTTTTTTTTAGCTCCTTGGTAGGTTTCCACTTTAATGCTTCTAAACGGAAAAAACAAAAAGCAAATGCAGTCTGTCTGTGGTGTTTCCTGTACACAATATAGCAATGAGATTAGTGTTTTGCAAACTTGAGACAAAAACCTCAGAATCCATTATTACTACATATCTTCTAATGAGATGTTTTAATAATAAATTATCTGCTGCATAATAATAGATTGGACCACATAGTATAAAACCAAAAAAAACTAAGTGAAAAAGTTATTTTCTCTATTCAGCCTATAGGTTAAAGAAATAATTTCATATATAAGGGCTAGAAGTAAATGCTGGAAGAAGTTTAATAACATGTGTTTATCTTACAAAAGATTATATCCTCAAACTACGCAGTAGAGTGAGTGAAGGAGAGATTTTTATGGAAGAAAAAGACTGACTTATGAAGAGGTTATCTGTAAGGTCCTGGACCAAATTTGTGTCAGTACATGATCCCAATGCACTATCTTTTCTCTCTGACTGTGAGCTCAATAATTCTTTTCCCATTCCACCCTTCACCCAGGAGGAAAGTGCAGTGGAAGTAGTAGAGAGAATCGGGAAATATTCTCTGTAAAAATAAGTGGCAGACATAGAAACGTTATTTTTAAGTCTGGAGCATAGACACAACATTCGCTTTTCTTATCCTTTGTGGTGTCCGATAGTAAAGTTAATGTGATAATCATAAGCAGATTTTAGTAACAATGTTCACCAAATAGAAGTGATCGTTAAAGGGACTGCAGATAATTTCTGTTTTCTTCTTTAGAGTAGCTATTTGAATTGTTTTTTAAAAATGAGTGACAATTTTTAGATTAGGAAAAAATCTTTTAGGGTAAGGAAACATTCACATTGTAAAGCAATTTGAAATTCAGAAAAAAATAATTTTAAAACAATCATTTCACCAGCACCAGAAATTACTAACATTACGTTATCTTGTTTCTAAGCATACATATTTATTTTTTCCATATTTATATTTTGACATACTTCAAATCACAAAGAAATGGTATGCTGTAGGTTTTTTAATTTTTTAAATTTTTCTTTCATAGTAAAAGGATGATAGCCATCAAATTCTTTCCCTCATCCTAGAATTGGCAACAGGAAGGAAAATTACTCCCATATTCTCTCGTTAATAACCATTATACACATATACACATGCCATACTAGTCCAAGTGTCAAATAATTATTTCTTTAACTACTTCTTGAAGCAGCAGTGGGGCAGGGCAAAGAGCAAGGAGTAAACAGGGAAAGATGGGAAAGGTACTCTCACTAAAAATAATAGCAACTGTGGCCTCATTTATCATACAAAACAAATTTGTTTAGTCGCTCAGTCATGTCTGACTCATGACCCCATGGACTGCAGCGTGCTAGGCTTCCCTGTCCTTCACTGTCTCACAGAGTTTGCTCAAACTCATGTCCATTGAGTCAATGATGCCATCTAACTACCTCTGTTAGATGCCATCTAATCTCATCCTCTGTCGTCCCCTTCTCCGGCCTCTTCAATCTTTCCCAGCATGAGAGTATTTTCCAATGAGTCAGCTCTTCGCATCAGGTGGCCAAAGTATTGAAGTTTCAATTTCAGAAAATGAATGGTAATATGACAAATGTAATTCTGACCATATCAGTAATAACGTTAAAGGTAAATGGTCTGAACAGTCAAATCAAAAGTCAGAGATTGCCAAACTGATAAAAGAATAAGGTCCATCTATATGTCCTCTAAAAGAGATTCCAAGGCACAAATAAACGGAACAGAAAATTATGGGGGAAAGATACCATGCAAACAGTAACCATAAAAGAGTTGGAGGCAGCTATATTAATATCAAACAAAATGAACTTAAAGATGAGTGCAATTCCATCAGTCAGTTCAGTTCAGTTCAGTCACTCAGTCGTGGCCGACTCTTTGCAACCCCATGAATCGCAGCACACCAGGCCTCCCTGTCCATCACCAACTCCCAGAATTCACCCAGACTCACGTTCATCGAGTCAGTGATGCCATCCAGCCATCTCATCCTCTGTCGTCCCCTTCTCCTCCTGCCCCCAATCCCTCCCAGCATCAGAGTCTTTTCCAATGAGTCAACTCTTCGCATGAGGTGGCCAAAGTACTGGAGTTTCAGCTTTAGCATCAGTCCTTCCAAAGAAATCCCAGGGCTGATCTCCTTTAGAATGGACTGGTTGGATCTCCTTGCAGTCCAAGGGACTCTCAAGAGTCTTCTCCAACACCACAGTTCAAAAGCATCAATTCTTCGGCGCTCAGCTTTCTTTAAAGTCCAACTCTCACATCCATACATGACCACAGGAAAAACCATAGCCTTGACTAGACGAACCTTTGTTGGCAAAGTAATGTCTCTGCTTATGAATGTGCTATCTAGGTTGGTCATAACTTTCCTTCCAAGGAGTAAGTGTCTTTTAATTTCATGGCTGCAGTCACCATCTGCAGTGATTTTGGAGCCCAGAAAAATAAAGTCTGACACTGTTTCCACTGTTTCCCCATCTATTTCCCATGAAGTGATGGGACCGGATGCCATGATCTTTGTTTTCTGAATGTTGAGCTTTAAGCCAACTTTTTCACTCTCCACTTTCACTTTCATCAAGAGGCTTTTCAATCCCATACTACTCAGCAATAAACAGGAATGAAATTGGGTCATTTGCAGAGATGTGGATGGACCTAGAGTGTCATACAGAATGAAGTAAGTCAGAAAGAGGAGATATCATATATTAACACATATATGTGAAATGTAGAAAAACAGTATAGATGATTTCATTTGCAACACAGAGATAGTGACACAGACATAGAGATCAAACAAATGGATACCGAGGGGGAGAAGTGGGGGTTGAATTGGGAGATTGGGGTTGAAATATATATACTAGTAATAATCTGTATAAAATATATAGCTAATGAGAACCTATTGCATAGCACAGGAAACTCTACTGAATGCTCTGTGATTACCTAAATGGGAAGGAAATCCAAAAAGAGGAGATATATGTATACATATAGCTGATTCATTTTACTGTACAGTGGAAACTAACATAACATTGTAAAGCAACTATATTCCAATAAAAATTAATTTTTAAAAAATGAGTGTAATTCCAGACTTGAGAATTCTTGTGAAGGAAACCTGGAATTCCTCTAACTATATAGAAATCCTAGACTTATACTTGTGGAGAAGGAAATGGCAACCCACTCCAGTGTTCTTGCCTGGAGAATCCCAGGGACAGCGGAGCCAGGTGGGCTGCCATCTATGGGGTCGCACAGAGTCGGACACGACTGAAGCAACTTAGCAGACTAATACTTGAGTTGACTTTGATGTCTTGTAGGTTTTCAAGGATTCATAGGTGCCTGAAATTAAATTTCTGCGTGGAGTAGAGCCAAATCAAGGAGTTATCTCACTCTGAGACTTGACTCTTAAATCAGGGTGTAGCATCCCTGACTTGCACAGAGTTTAGTTACAATGGTTCAGTTCCTCCCCAATTTCAGGAATAACAAGGCAAGCACCATTGTCCGTAGATACCCAGGCTGCCAGCCCCTTCACAGATGAATGCTCTTTGGCCATGTGCCAGAGTTCTAGTTAGTATTTGACTGGCAAGTACTAGCTTAATCCAGTACTTGCATTAATTCAATAAAAGCAGCATTGAAACATCCACAGGTTTGGTCTTTAGCTGCCATTTCACTCAGTTATCTTTTGTTGTTGTTGTTTTTATAGTATCTTTCAACCAGCCATGTGGGGCATGAATTCATTTAGAAACCCCAATCCTGAATGGCATTCCAAAGGCAACAGTGGAAATGCCCAAGCCTGGAAAATAAAGAACAGCAGCCAGAATTGGCCATCAGACTGTGATTAGTGGGGCTGGAAGTAGGCCACGCCGAGGACTCTAAGCACCCCCTTAATGAAATGTCCAGGGCTCTTTCGTTTTATGTGCTGAGTCTCTCTTTTTTTTTTATTTTCTTCCTTTCTTAACAGTCAGACTTTTCTATTCTATTAGCACCCAAGTGCCATCTGTTATTCCTTTTCACACACTTTTCAAAGCTTTCTCTCACTCCTGCCCATTCTGCATACCTCACCATTATAATGTGGATAATTCTTCAGAGATTCCAATTAGTGTGTTGTTGGACAGCTCAAGAATACAGCCTCTTTGTTACTGAGAGGCATCTGCATTCTCTTCCTCTAGTTCTTGCTCCTGGCATGTCCTGCTGCTGGATCCTCAATACAAAGACCTGTGCTATCTTTACTTCTGAAATGAGGCTGAGCATCCCTTCCTCTCATGTCTATATTACTCTCGGTTACTCTCGAGCTACAACTCCTTAAAAAAGAGCATATCAAAACAAAACAAAACACTTTCTCCTTTAACCCACCAACAGAAGCCACTTATCTGTAATCCAAGTCGTACTCCTTTCAGACGCTGGGTCAATGCTTTATCTAGTTCCTCCACCAAGGTAACCTCATTTACAAAACTCCTCAATCCTAAGTGCAAGTTGACTCCCGCTGGTCCTCCAGCCTGAGCAGACAACATCCGAAGGAGTGGCCTTGGTTGCACAAGGGCATCCTCCTCCACAAGTGGACTGTGGGGGAAGGGCAGGGTGTATTGAACTTCTGTTTTACCCTCTCTCTGCTTTCTGTTGGTCAGAGAAGTTGGCCACAACAAACTTGTGTTGAACTGAATATGACAGAACCTATTTAACATGAAGAGAGAGGACCTTTCCTCACTACACAGAATTCAGAAATTGGCTGACAGCAAAAATGAGAATAAAAATCAGAGACGTTGATTGAATTGCATTTGATGACATTATTAGGGATGGGACCATCAATTGATGGAAATAATAGAGGAAGAAGGACTGCTCAGACATCCCAGGAGCTACCTAGCTCTCCAATAAGGCATTTGCTTTATGTTTAAGTATCATTTCCACAGACTATAAAAGGGAACATCATTCTCTTTAATCAATTTCTAGTCAAGACAGCCATGTGGGCTTAGCTTGACCATACCTTTCAAAGATGTGATTAAATATGAATAATTAGTCTCTCTTCTTTCCTTTCCTAGACATCATGGCATTAATATTGGCATTTAGTTTCCTTAAATTGCATTCTAAAGTCCACACCCGCCACAGCTCCCTCTCCAGATATCAGTTCTGGAGCCTAGAATTTACAAGCCCCGCCCCCATCTCCTTTTCTATACACATATTTTCTTTTTAACTTGGATTTTTAACAAGTTTAAAGTCATGATTATTTTCTTAGTGTTTTTTTTTTTTTCATGTTTTCTGGCTTATTAAAGTGAATGAAGTCGCTCAGTCGTATCTGACTCTTTGTGACCCCATAGACTGTAGCCTACCAGGCTCCTCTGTCCATGGGATTTTCCAGGCAATAGTACTGGAGTGGATTGCCATTTCCTTCTCCAAGGGATCTTCCCAACCCAGGGCTCGAACCCGGGTCTCTTGCACTGTAGACAGACGCTTTACCGTCTGAACCACCAGGGAAGTCAGGGTATGTTAAAGGATACAGATGAACAACCAGATGAAGAGATGCACAGGCTGAGGTCTGAGAGGGTCCTGACACAGGAGGCTTGTCCCTGTGGAGTTGGGAGGCATCACTTTTCCGCCGAAGATGTGTGGGAAGCTCCTCAACCCTGTGTAAAGTGAAGATTATTAAGGCATAACTTCTGTTTTTCAAATAAAACTCCTTTGAGTTTTGAAAAATGTATGTAATCATGTAACCACCACCACAATCAAGATACAAAATATTTCTATCAAGTAGAAGTTTCCTCGTGACCCTTTTAGTCCGTTTCCTCCCCCACCCCCATCCTCTACAATTAATCTGGTTTCTGTCCCTTTAGTTTTGCTTTCTCCAGAATGTCGTATCAGTAGACTCATGAAGTATGCAGCCTTTTGTATCTGTCTTTTCCCATTCAGAACAATGTGTTTGCTATTTATCCATGTTGTTGCGTGTGTTGATTGTCCATTGCTTTTTAATGCTGAGCAGACTTACATTGTATGATTACATCTGTTAGTCTGCTTATCTTCAAAACTTGTGTGTGTGACAGTCAGGAGGCACAGTGTTTACATCCTAGTTAGATTTTTTTGTTTTGTATTTCCTATCAGACATGATGGGAGAGAATCACCTCGGGATGCAATTTTAGGAAGTAAAACGCCAATATTAATGCCACAGTGTGTAGGAAAGGAAAGAAAAGAAACTGTTCATATTTATTCATATCTTTAAAAGGAATTTTCAATCTAAGCCCATGTGGCTGCCTTGAATAGAAACTGAGAGAATGGGTATTTCTTAAACTGGCCAGGCTGAAATGCTTAGATCCTAAATGCTGCATAAATGACATTATATTTATATTTATATATATAATTATTTTCCCTATTAAGCAGTTTGGCAGAATGTAAGCCAGGATTTTGTATGCATCTCAAACCACAACATAATTTGGCCCCATAATATAGTACACAGAGAATGAATTTTAGAGTCCGGGCAGGACTTGGGTCCATATCCCCACTCCTGCTGTTTACCAGCTGTGCATTCTTGGGCCATTTCTTGACCTTGGCCCTCTAAGAATAAGTTTGCTAATATCTTATTGCTAATAACAATAAGCTTCTGGACAACATAACAATAGCTCATAAAGTTGTTATGAGAAACCAAAAGAAAATAAACTTAAAATAATAACACATGCGGCATGCCATACATTCTTAGCACATGGTAGGCAGTCAAATAGTTATCTCACTACCCTCTTTCAGTGGTATATATAGATTTTAAATTTCTATAATACCTTAGGGCAACAAAAAGATTGTTTTTCCTTTAGATTCCAAGTGACTTATTTAAACTATTTTAAATGTAACTCCCACTGTAGTTGGCATTAACAAATGTGGTATTTTTAGTTAAAAATAAGCACATTTTCTTTTTGCCAGTTTATAGAACATATATCTATTGTTTTAAGTATGTAGAAATATAAACAGTTGTGGTTTTGCTTCAAATTAAACTGTATGTCAGTCGATACAAAGTGATTTAGCAACCGTTTGATCTAGTCTTTTCTAATCAGCATTAATGCTTATCGCCTATCTTCTCCATCCACATGTTCATCTCTGTAGCCTACAGCCCAAAGATGATAAATACAGAAAGTTCTGTTGCTTTGCTGCAATTACTGAGAGACAATAAGAGGAGCATATAAGGAAACCATACCTTGGGGGCTGGGGTGGAAATAGACCAAAAATGAAAGGCACCTTACATGCAATAGTACATACATTGGGGGTATTGCAGGCTCAGTTACAGACGACCACAATAAAGCAATATTGCAACAAAGCAATTTACATAAACCTTTTGGTTTCCCAGTGCACATACAAGGTATATTTAGACTGCACTATAGTTTATCAAGTATACAATGCAATTATGTCTTAAAAACCTCCATGTAAAAAGAAAAAAATAAAACACCTCCATGTACATACCTTAAGTAAAAACTATTTTATTGCTAAATACTGCTGCCCATCATCTGAGCCTTCAGCAAAAGACAGTAGTAACATCAAAATGACTGGTCACAGATCACAACAAACATAATGATAATGAAAAGTTTGAAATGTGGGAATTACCATGACATGGAGGCATGAAGTGGCCAAATGCTGTTAGAAATATAGCACTGATAGACTCACTTGGCACAGGGTTGCCACAAACCCTCAATTTGTAAAAAAGCAGCACCTGTGAAGCACACTAAAGAGAAACACAATGAAATGAGATCTGCTTGTAATATACCGAGTAGATGTGTGTAACCCTTGGGTTCTCAGGCATGAGAGCAATTACAGAGGCATATAGTAAATGGATTGGAGTTTTATAATACGATGTCTCTGACTCAAGTCATGTTTAGAGACGTGTAAATTTCCAGGCCTAAATCTTTCCTCTAATCTTCTGTGGGTCACTAGAATGTAGATCTCAGATATCAATTAGCAGCAAGAGTGTCTTCCTGTCCTCCTTTTCCTCTCCTCCTCTTACTACCACGATGGTCCAGACTGCATAGTATGGTGCACAGGTCATAGTTGGCTTCTGCTCTTGGTTCAGTTGGACTTACTGGTGCTAGGGGGCTTTCACTTCATGCCTCCAGTGGTAAAGAATCCACTTGCCAATTCAGGAGCCACAGGAGATGCAGGTTTGAGCTCTAGTTCGGGAAGATTCCCTGGAGGAGGAAATGGCAACCCATTCCAATATTCTTGCCAGGATAATCCATGGACAGAGAAGCCTGTTGGGCTACAGTCTGTGGAGTCGCAAAGAGTCAGACATGACTGAGCATGCAGGATCAAGTGGTGCTAGGATGGAGGAGGTTACTTCCCCCTGTACCCTCTTAGGGTTCACAGTCTGGGGCCCTGTGAATTCAACTGACAAAACAGAAGACAACAAGAAAAAAAAAAAAAAAAAACAAGCAGAAGTTATAAATGTGTGCATGGAGCATATATATGCGAAACTGAGTGATGAGTAACTCAAAGATATTGGTTCACAAACTGGTACCCATTTAGGAGGGCAAGAAAAGACCAAAGAAAGAAGCAGGTCACTTCAGATTAGCATGTGGCAGATTTAAAAAGCATGGGAACTTCCATTCAAGGCTTGTCTCCAGCCTCTACAAGATGAGTGGGTATCCACACTCACCTGCCAGAATTGTGAAAGTTTATACAGAGGCCTTAACAAGGTGCAGTCACACACGCAGTCCAGTTGGTCTTAATGCGGGCTTACTCTCTCAAGGTTTGTCCCCAGAGTGGCTCCTAGCGTATAAACAGTGGGTGGAAGACGCATTCCAAGTGGATGGGGTGAGGACCCTCCAGTTGCCTGGGTCCAGCTCAGGGACTAACCTGCTGGACCTGCTGTCTACATCTGCTGGATGACCTTCTTCAGCAGGCAGGGTGGTTAGAACATATACAGCATCTTAACAAAGCACGATAATTTGTAGAGAGACAACAAGACAAAGGAAAAGTAGTTTAGGTGGTCATGGGCTGTAAACTGTGGAAAGGTAAATACACAGGGAAGCGAATGACAGAGAAGGGCTAGTTAGTAAGGCTTGTTATTAGATTTCTCTGGTGCCCTCTTTGAGTTGGTAAGTCTAGAGTTGTCTCTGGCGATTAAGAATTGTCCTTCACTTCCTGTGAAAGAGCGAGGAAGGCAGCGTCTTTCTTGAGTCTGTTTATTCTCAGTTACTTTGGGCTCAGAATAACGTTTATGTCCAAGTGGCATATTCTGTGTGGCCCAATCTGAACCCCTTCTGTGGCTTCCAACTTGTAGTCAGTCCCTCTTTTTGGTTCCTAATCTGGTCATGTATCTGCTGAAATGAAGAAACAATCCACCACACCACTGTGGAATAACATAGTCAAAATATATCAATGACACTATCTTTTACTCTGTCCCTAGGGTGATACTCCGGAGAAGGCAATGGCACCCCACTCCAGTACTCTTGCCTGGAAAATCCCATGGAAGGAGGAGCCTGGTGGGCTGCAGTCCATGGGGTCTAGAGGAGTCGGACACAACTGAGTGACTTCACTTTCACTTTACACTTTCATGCATTGGAGAAGGAAATGGCAACCCACTCCAGTGTTTTTGCCTGGAGAATCCCAGGGACAGGGGAGCTTGGTGGGCTGCCATCTATGGGGTCGCACAGAGTCAGACACGACTGAAGCGACTCAGCAGCAGCAGCAGCAGCAGCAGCAGCAGGGTGATCCTCCCAATTACCTTTCTGCTCTGTAATCCTTTTACCATGTCTCCCCTTCTCCTGCTCAGAGATTTAGAGCTGACACCTTGCTTTACTCAAATGAACACTTCCCCTTGAAAAACCTCTTGTTCTTTGGATTAATATTGCACACCTGACACCTCCTGGGGATAGTTCCTCCCTGGGATGTTTCACAGCTCAAACAGATGTGTGGGTCTGTAAGACTAGCCCTTCAGACTCTGCGTCCTCAAGTTAGCTTGCCTCCTACGAATGTCTCCTCCTTGCCCTCCACCTCCACACACAAATACACACACCCCTACATAACTGTGGGAGTACTTTTTAAAATATTTTTATATTATTTAAAAATTTATTCAACATATAAATATGTGAAAGAAAAGAAAGAAAGAAAGTGAAGTCACTCAGTCATGTCCAACTCTTTGGGACTCCATGGACTGTAGCCTGCCAGAGTCTTCCATCCATGGGATTTTCCAGGCAAGAGTACTGGAGTGGGTTGCCATTTCCTTCTCCAGGGGATCTTCCTGACCCAGAGATCGAACCCAGGTTTCCTGCATTGCAGGCAGACACTTTACAGTCTGAACCACCAATCATAGAAGTTAAATATATACAGTTCATGTATGTCAATTTGACCTCATGCAATTATCAAAGAAAAAACAAATATAATCACTATTATAATTTTCTACTTAAAAATTACATATATAAATATACGGCAGGGGTTTGTGCTAGAGTTGAACACGAGAGTTAGTCATATGTGTCATGTGGAATTAGGTAGTTGGGGAAGGAGAAGGCGGAGAATGGAAAAGAACAGAAGCCAAAATTCAAGGAAGTACAGTGGAAAAAACGCTGAGTCAGACTCAGAAGCAAAGCCAAGAGTCAGGAGGAAACAGTGTTTCTGGATATAATGTGGTAGTTTGTTTGAATGCCTTGAAACTCAGCTGCCCGGGATGCAAGTATGCACCCTGGGGAGGGGGATGGAAGTATGGCCACAGGTCAACCTCCCTGGCTCCAGGTAACACTTTCGAGTAAAAGCCAGCCTTTCAGGGAGGGAGTCCATCTAAATAATGTCAGATTGAGAGGAGGCTGCAGCCTCCTCATTTTAAAGCAGGTTCATAAGCCAATGTGTCAGCATGAAGTCTGAAGTTATCACAAGAGCAGAAAGAGAAAGGAATCTATCTACACCCACTTGGTGGTTGAGGAGGGAGGGCACCACATTAAGCTGTGGGGGCCAGCAGCAGTCATGACTGATCTTGGAGCACAGGTGTGTAAGTCTCAGCCCAGGGACTCAAGAAGTGCCCTACATGTACAAGAGAGAATGGTGAGAGGAGAACATCTGGGCATTTGCATGAGTAGGATCTCATTGGTACTCAGAGACTGGCAAGCTAAGTTTCAGTTTACAACCTCTGTGTACATGTTCTGGGCTGCAACGTTAAGAAGAAAAGGAATGGCCTTACCCTAGCATATCCTGTGAAAGTATGTAGTTCAAAGGGCTTGAAAAATGTTCAGTTCAGTTCAGTCACTCAGTCATGTCCGACTCCTTGCAACCCCACAGAATGCAGCATGCACTGGCACCCCACTCCAGTACTCTTGCCTGGAGAATCCCATGGATGGAGGAGCCTGGTGGGCTGTAGTCCACGGGGTCGCAAAGAGTCAGACACAACTGAGCGACTTCACTTTCACTTTTCACTTTCCTGCATTGGAGAAGGAAATGGCAACCCACTCCAGTGTTCTTGCCTGGAGAATCCCAGGGACGGGGGAGCCTGGTGGGCTGCCGTCTATGGGGTCACACAGAGTCGGACACGACTGAAGTGACTTAGTAGCAGCAAGCAGCAGCAGGCCCCTCAACTTTAAACCTGGAAACATCTGAATTGACCTTAAGATTCAGAGGTTTCTGATGGTGTAAGCCACCTCCCATACCTTTATAAAGGGCTCTTCTGGTGGCTCAGTGGTAAAGAATCCATCAGCCAATGCAGGAAATGCGTTTTCAATCCCTAGGTTGGGTAGATCCCTTGGTGAAGGAAATGGTAACCCACTCCAGTATTCTTGCTAAGAAATCCCATCAACAGAGGAGCCTCGTGGGCTACACAGTCCATGAGGTTGCAAAGAGTCACAACTTAGTGACTAAACAAAACAAACAAAAAAAGGTTCATATTGAATCTAAAGAAAATGTACCCAAATGTTCTTTCATTCTGCTGAATGGCATCAACCAGAGTGCACTTCCATATCCTCCCATATGCTTCATACAATTTCTGCTAGAGCAAGATTTTAAGGACAATATTTGAGAAGAGATCTCAAGCTCACTGAGGACAAGTAGTCAACATATTGGCTCTCACCAAGTACTGAGCCCATTAACTTGCACATGCTGCTGGTAAGTCACTTCAGTCGTGTCTGACTCTGTGCGACCCCATAGACGGCAGCCCACCAGGCTCCCCCATCCCTGGGATTCTCCAGGCAAGAACACTGGAGTGGGTTGCCATTTCCTTCTCCAGTGCATGAAAGTGAAAAGTGAAAGTGAAGTCGCTCAGTCATGTCTGACTCTTTGCGACCCCATGGACTGCAGCCCACCAGGCTCCTCCGTCCATGGGATTCTCCAGGCAAGAGTACTGGAGTGGGTTGCCATTGCCTTCTCTTGCAAATGGTAGGTGCTAAATAAGTGAATGCATAAAAGTGAACTTACTGCAAGATTCTCCACTTAATTCTGGTGAAGGATAATGTTAGAAACTGTAGGAATGTGTAAGAGAGACAAATTCTGGGAGAAAATTAGACAGGGCCTTAGAGGCAAATAGTCACTTCCTTGATAGCTCAGTTGGTAAAGAATCCACCTGCAATGCAGGAGACCCTGGTTCAATTTTTGGGTTGGGAAGATCTGCTGGAGAAGGGATAGGTTACCCACTCCAGTATTCTTGGGTTTCCCTGGTGGCTTAGCTGGTAAAGAATCCACTTGTGGGAGACCTGGGTTCAATCCCTGGGTTGGGAAGATCCCCTGGAGAAGGGAAAGGCTACCCAGTCCAGTATTCTGGCCTGGAGAATTCCATGGACTGCATACTCCATGGGCTCGCAGAGTCAGACGTGACTGAGTGACTTTCACTTCAGTCTTGTAAGGAAGGAATATAGCTGGTGCTTTCTCATATAGCATTGTAGAGGATGTAGAGGCCGAAAAGATTTAGATTAAGTGATTAAGACTGAGATTCCTGGCAAAACTTAAGTTCAAAATCTTTTAGAGGCTCTCTCATCTTCACGGATTTCATTCTTTTGATGTGTAGACAAAGTTCACTGGGCTGCCAGTCAGAGAAATCCTAATGGCAAAATTGGCTCTGTTTGACTTTTTGATGTTAAAACATTTGAAATTTGTTTCCATCTAAAAGGACTGACTCCAATCCAAATGGTACAAACAAAATTACTTCAAATAAAGCAGGCGTTAGTGTCACTCATAGGATGCACTAAAAGTTAAATTGCCTAATGATTGAGAAAGCAGAGGTCTTGGCTTCAGAAAGAAATAACAACTACCTAAAGAATCAAAGATTGGCAGAGGACGTTAAGAAAAAAAGAATATCATGAATGGTCTTATGAGAGTGTCAAGCTAAAGAAGACTGTATTGAGTAAAACTTAGGTCTAATAGAATGAAGACTAGAGATGGGCCATGGAAAGCTAATGATACCTGCTGGTCTAAGTTATTGTTGCTGTTGTTTAGTTGCTTAGTCTTATCAGACTCTTTTGTGACCCCCATGGACTGTGTAGTCCAAGGGCTTCTCTGTCCATGGGCTTTCCCAGGCAAGAATACTGGAGTGGGTTGCCATTTCCTTTTCCAGGGGATCTTCTCAACCCAGGGATCAAACCTGCATTGATAGGTGGATTCTTTACTACTGAGCCACCAGGGAAGTCCCAGGTTAAGTTACAGGGCACTGGAAATGATGAATAATCAAAGAGGAAGTCAGTCTACAGAGAGAAGCATGCAGGTACACACAGGAAGACAAAGCCAGAAACTCATATAATTCCCAAAAAGCTGTTAAGTGAAGTGTGTTCTTATCTTCCCAGTCACCACTTCTAAAACCAGGCTGTACTTCTTGTCTTTGTGTTCTCTGAAATTTCCTCATATTAGTTCAATTAATTATTCTTTGACTTAGACTAAGTAAGATTGATGTTTTTCCCCTCTGAGAGAAAGGCTGATTTCTAATTTAAAGATCCAAGTCTTTCAGAGAGATCAGAACAGTTAAGAGAACCATGCAGCTGGCTGGATCCATCACATGATACATTTCCTTAAAAGAACCTAAAGTATATATGAATAATATTTCCCCTTCATTGAGCTTTTCCACGTTCTACGAGATAAACTTAACTTCTTCTTTCCTCTGGTTTACCTTAATGAAGATGTTAGTCATTAGTTGAGCAAATGTACAAGCCTTTATTGTGTATCAGCTCTATGATGGGCCCTGTTTTAAGGACTGTGAGTAAAAGAAGTTAATGAGACAAGTCCTCAAGGACTTGAGAAATGTGTACACCTTAACGGTAAGCTAGTGCTATGCATAGAAACCTCCTCAAACTATATAAAAAGAAAAAGAGAAAATATTAGGAGAGCTGGACACTGGCAATTTCACAGGATGTACATTCTATCCACTGTTCCCTCAAGAGGAGCCACTCCAAGCCTTGAGAAAGTAATGTGTTACTGAGACCATGTGAACTGTACATGTGACTGAATGCTACTAAAGAAGGCCTCTGTATAAACTCTTCACCTTGCAGGAGGTCACAGGGACCCACTTATCTTGCCCAAGAAAAGCTTCATGAGCAAGTTCTCTTGTTTATTAAAACTGTCACCTACCAATCTCTGTGGGCCTCCCAGTGGTGCAGTGGTAAAGAACCTGCCTGCCAATGCAGGAGAAGCAAGAGATGTGGGTTCGATGCCTGATTGGGAAGATCTCCCGGAGGAGGAAATGGCAACCCATTCCAGTATTCTTGCCTGGGAAATTCCATGGACAAACAAGCCTGGTGGGTTACATAGTCCATGGGATCACAAAAGAGCTGGACTCAACTGAGCACGCAGGCACATACCAATCTGCAGTGTTTGCATCTGCCATCTCTCTTTCCATCTTATCTTTTCTTCCATCTTTCTTTGCTCTTTGAGTACGGACTATCGTGCATGCTCAGTTGAACGGTCAGTGGTCCTATTTAGTCAACCAGCTCAGCCCAAACTAGAGGCAGTTGACTCCGAGTGAAGTTCTTCTAAATATAGTGTAAAGTATTCCTTAGAAAATCTTCCAGGACCCTCCAGCTCTCATTCAGATGAGCCCCTCTGTGACCCTAAGCTACTCTCTGCCTGTACCTATTGGATGTTAGAGATTTTCCTGGTGGCTCAGACAGTAAAGAATATGCCTGCAGTGTGGGAGACCCAGGTGGGATCCCTGGGTCAGGAAGATCCTCTGGAGAAGGAAATGGCAACCCACTCCAGTATTCTTGCCTGGAAAATCCCATGGACGGAGGAGCCTAGCAAGTTACAGTCCATGGGTTCGCAAAGAGTCGGACACGACTGAGCGACTTCACTTCATTGGATGTTATCCTCTAGCTGGTGTTCACTTGCCTGTCTCCCCCACCACATTATACTCTGTGAAGGACCAATTTCATCTATGTTACAAACCAGCACTAGGGTAGGAAAGTTCACTGATAATGGTTTCAGGTTTCACATTGTGACTGTTATCAAAGCAGGTTCACCTTTCCCAACCCCTGGCAAGTCCAAAGATAGATGCCAAGGTTTGCATCACAGCAAGGGTTTATTTGCAAGGGAGCCAAGCAAGGAGATGAGAGAACAAATCTCAAGTCCATCTCCCTGAGGGCAAAAGGCTGGTGGTATTTACCGGATACGAATGAAGAAGCAGGGCGGTCTGAGGTGTGGGGAGCACACCTCAGGGAAAGGTGATTGGAAAAAGGTGCGGTAATCACGGTTCTGTGCAGGTGTAACAAAGCCACAGACCTCTGCAGCTCGAAGGTCACCCAGGACACTTGATTCAAGAATTGGTGGTCCTATCCAGTCTCAGCCGACTCGGCTCAAACTAGACACAGCTGACCCAACGTTTCTAGAAAACTACTCAGGCAAACATGATTTAGGCTACATGCAAGTTTTAAAATGACTTTGATGAAGGAAGGCAGGTGAAATGGGATTTAACCCATGTTTTCATATTTAGTCTTTTCAAAACACCACTTGTTGAATTTTGGTGTAGTATCAGAAGAATATCCACAATTATGTTTCATTTTTCCATCCATGTATTTGTGTGATGATGGGTTAATTCATATAACTTCACAAAAACTACCTATCTACAATAGACTGAATGCAGAAGCAGATAAGAGAATTCAAGTGTTTATTTTTAAGTCAGATATGAAAAAGACTGGCATAAATGTAAAATAGTATCATTCATCTCATTCATTCTTTTATTTTGGGAAAGTTATTTTTCATAAAATGTATTATTTATGTTAACATGTAAAATTTTACTGTTATTTTGAGATTAACACATTAATATTGAAAATATATCTGCCTCAATATTTTCCATGGTAAACACTGATAGAAGCAATTCACATAAACAGAAGTTCTTTGGGATCCTCAATATTTTTTTCTAGCTCTATTGAGGAGTAATTAATTAAAACATTTATATATTTAAAATAGACAAATTAAATTTTGATATGCATATACATTGTGAGATAACTGCAACCAAGTTGATTAACATATTCATCATCTTATATATCGGAGAAGGCAATGGCACCCCACTCCAGTACTCTTGCCTGGAAAATCCCATGGATGGAAGAGCCTGGTAGGCTGCAGTCCATGGGGTCACTAAGAGTTGGACACGACTGAGCGACTTCCCTTTCACTTTTCACTTTCATGCATTGGAGAAGGAAATGGCAACCCACTCCAGTGTTCTTGCCTGGAGAATCCCAGGGACGGGGGAGCCTGGTGGGCTGCCGTCTATGGGGTCGCACAGAGTCAGACATGACTGAAGCGACTTAGCAGCATCTTATATATTTGTTTTTTCTGTGTGTGTGGTAAGAACACTTAAGATCTATTCTCTTAGCAAATTTCAAGTATACGAGACAGTATTATTAGCTATAGGCACCATGATGTACATTAGGTCTCCAGAACTTAATCATGTTATAATTGAAAGTTTGTACCATTTGATCAGCATCGCCCCCTATTCCCCACACCCTAGCTCCTGATAACCACCATTCTACTCTCTGTACAGTAAGTTAACATTTTTAGGTTTCACGTGAGATCATACAGTATTTGCCTTTATCTGGCTTATTTCACTTAGCATAAAGTCTTCTAGGTTCATCATCCATGTCACTGCAAATGGCAGAATTTCCTGCTTTTTATGGCTGAATAACGTTTCACAGTGTACCTAATCACATTTTTGTATTTATTTATCCAAGGCATCCTGAGATCAAAGAGTTTCAGAAAACCTCCCTTAGTCTTATTTCCTACTCAGAATGTGGTAACCAGCAAAATTACCCCTAGACAGGATAGTTCCTAGGATGATTAAGGTGGGAGTTCTCAAACTGTTTAGTGTCAGGAAACCTTTACACTCTTAAAAAACTTAATGTGGGGCAGAAGTTGGTTCTTTGTTTCTTGAAATGTGAAATTGTTGCCTGCTCTGGAAGAATATAGCTCCTGATTTATCCTGTACCTCATGCCAGCATGTTAATTTGTCTAGTTCTGAGCACAAAAGCAAAGAAAGGTACATTTTTCTCTCCAGCCACTCTTAGACAAAGCACAGACTCCTGTCTCACACGAAGAGAACTCACTCCCTCCCAAACAAGGGTCTGTTCCAAACACTTACTCACATTTCAGTGAGTCAGAAGGAAACAGACAGATATTCATCTCCCTGAAACCTGGCTGACTTCCTGCAATAAGTCTGTGAGGAGCATCATGATTGGGTGTCAGGGTTAGTGAGCGGCCCCCTACGTATTCTCAGGTGCCACTGCAGTCTTAGTAAGCAGGTGAGTAGCATCCACAGGGTAGGAAAAAAATGCCTTCAAGTGTTTGTAAGGATTAGTAAGTCGAGTTAGTGACAGATAAGAAAACAGGAAAGAACTAGGGGCTATATATTTTTGATTCAATTTATAGTCATGATTATAAGCAGTAGCACCTGATAAACACCAATTTAATACAGTCAAGACTCCAGCCCTAGCTATGGTAAAGGGAAGCATTTGATTTTTACCAATTAAGTCCTTCCCATCTTGAACCACTTTGCTTCCTAGTGGCAGTGTCCCAAGCACACCAACCTTTTCATAGCTGTTCAGTTGAATCTTTGTGCCCCCATGTACTGCTACACACCAGGCTTCCCCATCTTTCATTTTCTCGTAGTGTTTGCTCAAACTCATGCCCATTGAGTCAGTGATGTTATCCAACCATTTCATCCTCTGCCACCCTCTTCTCCTGCCCTCAGTCTTTCCCAGCATCAGGGTCTTTTCTAATAAGTCGGCTCTTTCCATCAAGTGGCCAAAGTACTGGAGTTTCACCTTCAGCATCAGTCCTTCCAATGAATATACAGGGTTGATTCTTTTTTAGGATTGACTTATTTGATCTCCCTGGGACTCTCAAGAGTCTTCTCTAGCACCACAGTTTCAAAGCATCAACTCTTTGGTGCTCAGCCTTTCTTATGGTCCAGTGAGCATCCCTACATGACTACCAGAAAAACCATAGCTTTGACCAAGACAGACCTTTGTCGGCAAAGTAATGTCTCTGCTTTTTAATACGCTGTCTCAGTTTGTCATAGCTTTCCTTCCAAGGGGCAAATGTCTTTTTGTGCGACCTCATGGACTATAGCCATGAGTACTGGAGTGGGTAGCCATTCCCTTCTCCAGGGGATCTTTCCCACCCAGAGATCGAACCTGGGTCTCCTGCATTGCAGGCAGATTCTTCACTGTCTGAGCCACCAAGGAAGTTACCTGCTTCATAAAGGTTTAGAATGGTGCTAATAATAATGATTGAAGGCAATGGCACCCCACTCCAGTACTCTTGCCTGGAAAATCCCATGGACGGAGGAGCCTGGTAGGCTGCAGTCCATGGGGTCACTAAGAGTGGACACGACTGAGCGACTTCACTGTCAATTTTCACTTTCATGCATTGGAGAAGGAAATGGCAATCCACTCCAGTGTTCTTGCCTGGAGAATCCCAGGGACGGGGGAGCCTGGTGGGCTGCCGTCTATGGGGTCGCACAGAGTCGGACACGACTGAAGCGACTTAGCAGCAGCAGCAGCAATAATAATGATTAGACTAGTAACTCCTTACATTTAGTTTATTAAAACATTTTATTACACTATAAAAGTAGTCACTGGAAGGATCCTGGCTTCAGCAACGTGCTGGGAATTTGTGGGCAAACTTTCAGAGGAAAACCCAGGTTTAAAGAAAAGTGATTATCCTGTTTCTTAGGTTGGGAAGTAAAAAGCTCAGAAGTAGTTATGGAATGTTCTCTTTCCAGACCTGGGCCTGAAATAATGGAAGAAAATACTCACAATGTAATGCAAACAGGAAGCATCACGAGTTCATACCGGGGCTCTCACTGGTCTTTGTGTCTTTAAGTAAATCCCTTCAAGTTAACAATGAAATCAGCTGCTTATTATCTTGGAGAGGAAGGAATGAGAATTTTAACACACACAACACCCCCCACCCCAACGCAACCCCACCCCCCCACCCCCAGCTCTTGCAGCAGCTCTTGCTTAAATATCACTTCGGGATAATCATAACTGTGGGCAGATCTTGTTTCCTGTCGGGTTAGTTTCTAACCTGGTCATTCTGCGCTTATTTTTGTCCCTTCCTCCACCCACTTGGGAAAGGCAGAGAAGGCAGGCACCGCGCAGCCCCTGAGAACGGTGACTGAGGCTCATGGCTCCCCCCAGCCCTCCCACCCCTGCCAGGAGCCGGAAGGCCTGCACGAGGGCCAGGGTCTTTCGGGGACCCGGGGTCTGCCCCGGGCTTACGTCAGACTGTCGGGGGGCGGGGTAGTGACTGCCCGACTTTCGCCGTCTGCTGTGCAGGCAGGAAAGGCCCCCAGGCACGCGGTCCCCATCCCCGCAGCTTCCTGGATCCCGGGGCTGGGATGGCGTGTGGGGGTGGAGGTGAGGCTTCCGGGGGTGTGGAGGAGCCAGGTGCGGCTCGCTGGGCGGAGAGGGGGGCGGGGGGGGCGGGGGGGCGGGGCCGGCCGGGGCAGGTCTGGTGTGTGCCGAGGCGAAGGGGCGGGCCTTGGCGCTCCCGGAGCTGCCGGGCAACTTTTCCCGGCTCACGCCCGGGAGCGGGAGAGAAGCCCTCGGGACGGCTTCTGGAGCGTCTCAGTGTCCTTGGATCCCCGCGCAAACCCACAGCAGCTCCAGCGCCAGGGCGACGGGCTCAGGATGCGGCCAGGACGGACAGGCGGCACGCCGCTGCAGCTGGTGTTAGTGTTCAGTCAAGGTAAGCGACGTCTCTGCTCCGCATCGGTGGCAGGAGGAACCTGCGTGGGTCCCCGGGTGAGGGCACGAGCCAGGAGTTCTGCGCCAGGGAGGCGCAGGCGACGCGCGTCTCGGCTCTGATTCCACGTGGACCCAGGCTTCCAGCCATCCCAACGGGACGGAGAGAGACTCCCCATTCCGGCTCCGGCTCGCCCCCGCCTGGTGTCCCCATAAGGCGTGTCTCACCCTGTCTGTAAAGCACCTTTCGAAGTTAACTGGAAGCGCGCTTCGCTCTCAGGCACACACGCAAGCGCACACAAGCATGGGGGAGTGGGGATTAGCGGGGCGCCTGCAGTCCGGCTCAGACAGGTGCCCCGCCAGACCCGGACTCCGCGGTTCTGTGCATCCCGGCAACTCGGTCCTAGGAGGTAGCCTGCCCCTCAGCGCGATGCCTGGTGGCGTTGCAGGAGCCTGGGAGCCCAATACGCTTATTTTTCAACCCGGAGCGTGTGAATAATGTCCTCATTTCTCCAGAACGCAGCACTGCTGTATCTTCCCTTGGGGCACGTAGGAAAACCTAAGTGCCTCTTAAATGCTTGGCAGAGGGGAATTCTTCTGCCCTTCTGCCTTCCTCTTATTGTTGTAACGTCGTCTATTCAACGAATGTAAACTTAGGTCCGGAAAAAGTTCTTTCCACTTTCTCGATCTCTGGCGCTACAACAAAAGAATTACCCGCAGTTGTAGCTCCTAGGGCAAGGCGACGAGAGCCGGGTCCGCCCCTCTCCTGACCCCTTTTTCACTAAGTGGGGAAATGAGTCTAGGGGTGCGACCACAGTCCATCAAGAGTGCCTTGTCCAAACTTTATCCAGAGCCTCGTGTGTGCTTATTTCAAGAACTTTAGTTTACTTTTGGGGTGGAGTGGGGGAGTCACATTTGTATTTTGTAATTTGAATAGCTAGCAAAAAAAAGTGGTCTCATTTTCAAATGTTTATAGCAAGAGGATAAATCTTTGCTAAACTGCCCTCCTTTGAGGCATGTAGCCAGTTGCTGTCCTTGATCCTGAAAGAAATCTAATGCAGAAGATCCTGTAGCCTTTGCTCCAGGTTAGGGAAATAGCAGAAATACAGAAAAATAGCAGAGAAAGAGAAATAGTCCTCACCCCAGCAGAGAATAGGCATCAGTTAGTTTTCTTGTCTAATCCTGGGTCTGCTACTTCAGATATTCTCTCCTGGGACCCCAAAGATGTTCTTAGGGGCCATCAACCCTAATCTAGAGGTTTCAGATAAAGTTACTTTCACCTTGAGATTCAGTCCCTGGAGTCCACCACCTTCCCAAGAGCTAATGGACCCTTCAGCCCAAGCTTTTCAGCTCTCTTCAAGTACCCTTTATTAACAGAAGCTATGGAAGTATAACATCATTTTCTTATTTTCGAAGTGTTGAGGCTTGTTCTTAACAAAGCAGTGAGAAATAATTTTAGAGGAATGTGGTACTGCAAGGCCTGAAGTCAGGTTCAGAGTTTTCTTTCCCCCAGAGTTGGTTAACAAGGACAGCTCGACACCTTGCTGCAAGCCAGCGGAGGTGATATAAAATGACATCTGTCCAAACAGTTTGTGTAGTTCCTTCTTCCGCCTGCTCCAGGTATTTCCTTACTCAAGGAACAGGTTTTCTCTTAATTCAGGATGATCGTAATAAAGCTTTCTCATTTGTGATCTGAACCCAAGTTCCCAGGAAAACAGCATCATTTTTTTGATACCATGAATATCCAAGATTAAAGTGAATAATTGAAAGCTCTCAGTTTGTGACAGCTACAGTTTTTATGGCATGACCCTATCTGTATAAAATTTTTGAGCACTCATCATTATTATACATACATATTTGTAGTTGTTTATAGGTTATATCCATGTATAATTGTTCAATATAAATACCAAAAATTAAAATGTAAAAGGCTCGTGTGTGTGTGTGTGTGTGTGTGTGTATTTATACTTCTAGCATACACTCCAGCATATAAGCCAACCACTGTAGAAACTTAAAACCCTCAAATCTCATTTTAACACTTAGATTCAGATTGGCTGTCTGTAAACATTCTCACAGGTATTTAAGAAAAAGCAGTGCTCTTAGTTTGGTTTCGTATTTATCACCTTTCATTGATCTTCCTTGATTTAAGTGCTTGCAATCATTGAAGTGGTAACCAGCAGGTTGAGACTGGAAAAGAAAGACCATAAGAGCCCTGGATAATCCATAAACCAAGGTCCATAGAGGAAAGGAATGTGATTTTTAAATGTGTGATGTCACTTACACTCTCTAGTGTGTTGCTTGGCCAAGGATAATCCTTGCCCCTGGATTCTAGGCCTCATCTTCTGCTATCTCTGGTACCCTGCCCAAGTCACCCCGTCTAATGAATATTTTCAAATCCCTAATTTCCCCTCCAGCTGTAAATATTCTAATTTCCCTCTTAGTAAGCAGGTCCTCCATCAGTATGTGATTTGGCCGCTCTTTCCTCCTAAAACACCGTCTATCCCTGGCTTCTGTTCTCCCTGCTTGTCTCCTATTTTCCTGGCTCTTCTTCCTTAGTCTCCTTCACAGGCTTGGCTCTTTGACCCAGTCCTTGTTGGTGTTCACAGAGTTCCATGCTGGATCCTCTTCCTTCTCCCAGTTCTCTTTGGGCCTGCTCCCCACTCAGGTCAGCATCTCCAGCCAACTCTGCTGAGTTCCGGTTCGGTAAATATCTCCATCTAGGTGACTTTGGGTCCCCAAACAAAGTTGATACCTCTCCTCTGAAAATTTTTCCTACATCATCTATTAGTGTTTAATGGCAGCATTATGGTGGAAACATGAAAACCAGGATCTCTTCCCTTATTGGCAACATGTTCTCTCTGTTCTCCCCAACTCATGTGCCTTCTGCTCCCACCCAGTTCAGGCCCTCACTTTTTTGTCTCTGGACCCCTACTGTTTTTAAGCTGGTTTAACTGTGTGTGTTGCTTTGTCACCAGGGTTATCTTTCTAAACATTTATCTGTATCCAGTCACCCCCTTGTGTCAAACATTGAGTGGCTGTCCAGATCATGTAGTGCAAAGTCCCAATTTTGTGGCATGTCATAAAGTCTTTCACCATCTGACTGCAGCCTTCCTCTTCAGCTTCTTCTCTGCCACACTCACCCTGCACACACACATAAGCACACACACTGCACATAGGCACATCCACAGTACATACATCCCCGAGCCACTTGTACACACCTATGCACACCATTCTGTATTCTGACTGCACTTGATCATACCATATTTGGTATTAGAATATTTTCCAGATTATGTTATTTGCCTTCACTGCCTTGATGCTTTTTCCCTTTTTCTCTCATCCGTTTGCAACTCACCTTTGTTCTAAGTTAAAAGAGACAACCCCAAGTAAAATGATAAAGTAGGGAAGTTTTTATAATAAAAAGGGAAATTTTAAGTAATCTCTTATTTCCAGGACCTATCCTCAACGACCTCTCTCCACTCAGCCTCAGCCCCTCAACCACCTTAGGCCACCACCAATATGGTAACTCCCTTCCTCCACGACTCTCCATCTACATCTGCCCAAGGTACACTAAGCTTTACTCTCCTAAATACTGGTTCTGGAGCTACTGTTCTGATTCACATTCGTGGAATGAGGCTTAGGATTCAGTTTTTAAGGGACTTCCCTGATGGTTCAGCATGTAAAGAATCCTGCTGCAATGCAGGAGACACAGGAGATGCGGGTCCAATCCCTGGGTCGAGAAGATCCCCTGAAGGAGGAAATGGTAACACATTCCCAGTATTCTTGCCTGAAAATCCCATGAAAAGAGGAGCCTGCCAGTCTACAGTCCAAAGGGTTGCAGAGAGTCATACATGACTATGCATGCACGCATGCCATGCCATTCAGTATTTAAAAACAATTACTCATACATTTCTGATATACAGCCAGGTTTGGAAGTAATTGCTTAAATACTGCACCTTCTCTTTCCTAACAAATTAAAATTCCAAACTGCCTGTACCACCCTGTTCTGTGGTGACAACCAAGTCAGGTGTATTTCAGCACTGAGAGAATGCATCAGGTCAAGTGAATTCCCTCTAAAGTAGGTGATGACTGCTTCTGTCTTAGTGTGCTGATAGCCCTGGACATATAAAAAAGGAAGAAGCCTGTTAACATAAAGAGATGAGCATCTAATGGTAGAATTTTAGACATTCAGCCAAATAAAGACCATTTAGTCTGTGTGTCAAAAATAAAGAATTTCTAGTGTATTATCAGTACCATTTGCGTTTCCATTATGATTACCCTTTCCTGTTCTTCATCAAGCACAACAAGACCAACAACATCCTCTTCTGTGGCAGATTTGCTTTCTCTTAGATGATATTAGCCAGCAGCTACTTTCAAGGGGACAGTCACAGAATTGTTCCCAAATGTTGATTGCTAGAAGTAACAGGTTCTCTTTGATTCATGTTCCTTTCCAACTTCATAGTTATCAGTAAGAATGTATTGGTTGAAATACCATGTCTGTCTGTCTCTTTCTGAAAACATATGTAAACCTACTCTACTTCCCCATAGTAACTCTCATTTGGACAAAATGTTCAAGATATGATAAAAAGATATTTCAACACTCTATCTTTGCCTAAATTTGAAATAACATATCTGCTGTTTCAAAAATCATGTCTATTACTCAAACCAACTCAGCTAGACCCCCATATTTATTTGAATTTAAGTGATATGTGAAATTAAAAGACGCTTACTCCTTGGAGGGAAAGTTATGACCAATCTAGATAGCATATTGAAAAGCAGAGACATTACTTTGCCAACAAAGGTCCGTCTAGTCAAGGCTATGGTTTTTTTCAGTAGTCACGTATGGGTGTGAGAGTTGGACAATGAAGAAAGCTGAGCACCAAAGGACTGATGCTTTTGAACTGTGGTGTTGGAGAAGACTCTTGAGAGTCCCTTGGACTGCAAGGAGATCCAACAATTCCATCCTAAAGGAGATCAGTCCTGGGTGTTCATTGGAAGGACTGATGTTGAAGCTGAAATGCCAATACTTTGGCCACCTCATGCAAAGAGTTGACTCATTGGAAAAGACCCTGATGCTGGGAGGGATTGGGGGCAGGAGGAGAAGGGGACAACAGAGGATGAGATGGCTGGATGGCATCACCGACTCGATGGACGTGAGTCTGAGTGAACTCCGGGAGTTGGTGATGGACAGGGAGGCTTGGTGTGCTGCAATTCATGGGGTCCCAAAGAGTTGGACACGACTGAGCGACTGAACTAAACTGAAGTGATATGTGGGGCCCTTACATGCCAAAAATGTTTGCTTTTATACATTATCAATAAAGCAGCACTTATACAAAAGAAAATGTAAAAAATTTCAGGAAGAGTAGGGAAAATATTTGGGACCAAAACTATCATCTTGACATCATATAAATGCTACCACCAAAGTCATAATCAGCCTAACTTAGCTTCGGACATTATGGAAAGACTAAACACAGCATAAGAGGGAAAGAACCATGGAAAGCGGTTACTCTAATCAGTAACTCCAAGATGCGGAGTGTGTGTATGCTTTTGTTATGGTAACTAATGATTTACCAGGAGGAGCACACAGAATAATGACTCTCTAAAGAGAAGAATCTTGTTACCACAAATCCTGAGACAACAATAGGTCTTGTGTATGAAAGTGATCCCTATGATCCCTCTTCTGATGAGATGTAGATGCTTTGCTGCTCTGGTTACAGTGAATTCCATAAAACTAGTTTTTGATCATATCTTTATGTAACACTTGCTTTATGTAAGGCAGTATGCTGGGTCCAATGTAGAACCATGGGGAACTTGAAATGTGGTCCAGAGAGGTTGTAAGCTGCTTGGAACACATCTGCACATGAGGGAAAGAAATTGTCTCAGTCCCTGGGAGGGGGCTGCCTAACCAATTTCATACCCTGACATCCACCTTTCTTACAGAAGCCCAGTTACTGGGTTAATCTCTCCTCTGCATAACTAGGAGGTAATTGAAGGGTAATTGAACTGAACCAGTGATGGTGGCCCCAGATCTCTTGCTACTATCTGATTTGGACATGGGCATATAATGGAATTTTAGCCAATGAGATGTGGAGAAAGCTTTCTGTGTAATTTAAAACTTGTTTTATTTTTGTTGTGTTGTCTATGTCTATAACAAAGATATAATGTAAGTTTTTATAACATAATAGATGTCATGTGGTTTCATGAAATTAATTGCTGAATAAGTACAGATACATTAATTGCTGAATGAGTGGTACAGATCTGCTCAGGGACTTTTGGGAAAGAATTTTTTATTCCTAAGAGAGATACTCGTTAATAATAACATATTGTCAGGTCTAGATGGGAATCTTGGAATAGCCGTAGCCATCTTGCAACCATGATGTCAGCTAGCCTGGGGATAAAGCCAACACACTGGCCTAGTGGAAAGAGAGAAAGAAAGCAGGTCCTTGATACTGACTTTGAGTTTCTGAGTTACTGAAATTTCAAGTCTTCATACCTCTTGGTGTTTTTAAAAATTTCCATGTAATTTGAAACGTATGTTGTTTCTATTGTTGTGTTGTCTATGCCTATGACATAACCATGTAACGTAAGTTTTGATAACCTAATAGGTGTCATATGGTCTCATGTTGCTGAATTAGTGGTATACAACTAGATGTTGAATTCAGAGGATGGAGAAATATCACTGAGACATGTTTGAGTATCAAACTCTGGAGAGGCCATCCTAGGGAATAATCGTTACCGTTCAGCTCTGCTGTGAAGTGCTTTGGAGTCCAGTTCTTTTTAAATGACTGTAAGCGATAATGTATTGTGATCAGGAGTAGGCTCCATCTCCTAGTTCCTGAACCAGATGTCTCAGATGCTTGAATAGGAAAGGAGAAGGCCATTATGCCAGGAGCACATTGCTCAAAGTATTCACAGAAAGTGAGAGCTGGGAGGTGAGCGGGCACTCTACCATGAAAGGCCTTTATAAGTCCTGGCACGGAGCCTGGAGTTTATTCTGAGGACAGTTGGAGGGCTCTGAAGGGCCTTGAGCAGGGCAGTGATACACTCAGGTTGGCTCCTTGGCAGATCACCCTGGCAGCAGGAGGGGACAGCGGAGTGAATGGTCTCATTTCAGCGTTAGAAATGGCAGTGGTCCAAACCCAGATAGCAGCAGTAGGGAAAGATAGCTGCGGACAGATGTGAAAGGAATTAAGGAAGAATCGACGGGGTTTGGTGATTGATTGACAAGAGTGGGAGACTGTAAGACTGATGTCTGGGTTTCTGATGTAAATAATTAAAAGGGGGGGCCATTCACTGGAACAGGGAAGGCTGAAGGAAGGCAAGATCAGAGGAAAAAGAGAGCAGTTCAGGTTGACAGGTTGAGTTTGAGACAGCCAGGTGTACACGTGCAGTTATTAGATGGTTGTGTGTAGTGGTGTTAGGAACAGGAGCTAGAGTAAGTTGGGGATAGAGAGCAAGGAGTTGTGGGCATCTGGAGAGGGATTGAAGACGTAATGTTGATGAGTCAGACGGAGACAGACTAGCAGGTGACTGGCTACAAGCTGAGGAGCCACCTTAGAGGGTCAGGTGAGGAAGTGGAGACACCAAGGCGCGGCTGGAGGAGGAAAGAAAGGACTGTGGAGACTAGGGCGCCACAGAAGTGTTTCGAGAGCTTGGTCCACAGGATCAGCTCTTTCCCCTAAGTCAGGCAGGTCTGATGCCTTGGCGAGGGTAGTCTTCTCTGACAGACAAAAGCACAACCAGAGTGTTGTGGACTGAGGAGTCAACCAGAGATGAAGGCGGGGGGCGGGGGGGGGCATGTCCGGAAGTTTGACAGGAAGAGAGGAGAAAGGAGCTAGAGGACTGAAGTGGGAACGTCTGCTTAAAAACAAATATTGGAGAAACTTGTGTAAACATCATCATTGTGAGGGTTTTTTTTTTTCTTTTTGTTTTTTTACTTCTGTCACTTACGGTACTGCATGGTACCTTTGTAGTTTTGAAATTTACATTGAAGCATCCGTATTTGGCAGGAGCCCATGACATGAGAGGAGAAGGGGGGAACTGATGTCCGTGGAAAGGATGCTGTCAGGGATAAAGGAGACGGAGGGGGAAACTGGATGCCCTGCAGCCCCCCTGGACAGATTAGAAACCACAGATGATTACGTGAAGGAAGGCAAAGCAGATTCTGGGCTGTGAAATGGAGAGGATGTCAATTGATGAGAGAAAGGTGAAGCTGACCAAGGCCTGCAGAGAGAAGACAGCAGAGCTACGGGAATCGGCACCTCCCACCCTCCAAAGTGGCTGCTTGGGTTAGAGGAAGCTGATGTATATACACTTTTGTTTGCTTCAGAACGTATTTACTGCATTAAAGCAGTTGTAATTAACAAGCTTACAGCTGTTTTTAGGGTGCGTAATATATAAAAATATTCCAGTTCTATTAGTAGAATTAAGTTCAGTGCTTCAGTCACATTTTCTAAAAAAAAAAAAACAAAGAAATTCTTTTGTAGCTATAGATTTATGTGTCTCCAGTTAAGCTTTTAATGCTTTATTTCTATCTAGCATAATAAAGATCCTCAAAAATATCTTTTGAGAAATCTGAGTCCCATATAGCACAGAGAATTAGTGTCATCTTCAAAAGGTTCTGTTCTTAAAATATTAAAGCCTTTTATTCTGTGTATAACTCAGTGGTTTTTTTCAAGGCATTTTAAACATTTCCATTAATATAAATTAGAAAAGAAAGCCTACTCCTAATTTTGTTAAAGTTATTAGTTCAAGGTATTTGTAGTCAAATATTTTATCCAGTCTATGCCTGCCTACTCTTGTACATGTAAATTACATTTACTAACCAGTATAAACTTGAACTGCATATTTTTGTAATGTTTTCAGGTTCATTGAATATTGGGACTGTTCATAATTTTCAAGTAGGTTTTTCTTCCTTTGAGAGAATGGTCTGTTCTATTGACCAAACAGTTCCTAGAAGATTCCTGCAGTATTATTCTGTGTCTGAAAGAGTAGCTGCAATTCCTCCTGTTATTAATTTAAAGAGACTAGAGACAGTTTGTACTACAGAAGCTGTACATAACTCCTGATCATTGAAAGGCGTTCTGTATAAAAATGAGGTTAATGTTTAAACAGAGCAATGGAAAAAAAAAGAGTGATGGACGCTGTATTGTCAGTGTAAGAGACTATTCCATTGTGTTCTGAAGAGCGTGTGCAAAGCCATTGTGTTCGTGGATGCCTTGAACACTGGCAGTTGTCATTCTCCTGATTCATTCAAAGGTGGCCTTTGTTGGTCTTTGTGCCGGCCTGATCTCATTTCCATGGATACCACGTAGAAATGCAGACTGAATGCAAGCTGGCTTCTGGTCAATTCTGTCAGATAACTCTATCCCAGATTGTTGACCAGCTTCCCTCAGGTCCTTTAACTAAACAGCCTCTTGGACACTTGTTAAGATATGGGCACTGAATTATAAAACCTTTTTGTAGCCATATTCTGAATGTTAGTACATAACATAGATATTTCAGAGTAATTGACTTAGTTTTCTGTGTACTTATGAACATTGTTTTGGAGGGGAGGGGGAACATAGCTTTGAAAATTGAGGTACTTTTATATGCTCTTTATTTTCCTTTATATAAATTGTAATAGCCCAGATTAAAAAAAAGTCTTACTGTCAAATTGAAAGATGGTTAGATAATTTACGTTAATGTCATAGTGTCTTAGTTCTTTCAGGTTGCTATAACAAAATGCCACAGACTGGGTAACTTATAGACTATACAAATGTATTTCTCACAGTTCTGGAGGCTGAGGAGTTTAAGATCAGGGTGGCGGCAAGGTCATGTTGTGGTGAGTGCTCTTTTCCTGGATCATAGTTGGTGGCTTTTGCCATGTCCTTGTGTGATGAAAGGGGCTAGGGGCCTCTCTGGAGCCTCTCTTGCAAGGTAGTAATCCCCTTCATGAGGGCAAAGCCGGAGCATCTCCCAAAGGCAGCCACCTCCTGGTACCATCATCTTTGAGGGTTAGAATTTCAATTTAGGAAGTTTGACAGGACACAGACATTCAGACTATATAGCATAGTAGTAATAATTGTGAAGTCCCTTTTATTATTGCAGTATTTAATTTTTGCCCCTAAGTAATCATATTTTAACAGATCAGTATCATTTCATTTATTTATTTATTTTTGGCTATGGTTCAGCTGAGACGAGAACTTGAAAGTGAAAGTGTTAGTCACTCAGTCGTGTCCCACTGTGACCCTATGGACTGTAGGCTGCCAGGCTCCTCTGTCCATGGAATTCTCCAGGCAAGCGTACTGGAGTGGGTAGCCGTTCCCTTCTCCAGGGCATCTTCCCAACCCAGGGATTGAACCTGGGTCTCCCGCGTTGCAGGTGGGTTCTTAACCATCTGAACCACCAGGGAAGCCCCAAGATGTGACCTTAGCCCTTTTTAATAGTACAGTTCCATAGTTTCTTACCTTTATCTGTGTTCTCTCTTTCTAAGATACAATTTAGCCCCTAACTCATATTCTGCTGCTGCTGAGTCGCTTCAGTCGTGTCCGACTCTGTGCGACCCTGTAGACGGCAGCCCACCAGGCTCCCCCGTCCCTGGGATTCTCCAGGCAAGAACACTGGAGTGGGTTGCCATTTCCTTCTCCAATGCATGAAAGTGAAAAGTGAAAGTGAAGTAGCTGAGTCTTGTCAGACTCCTAGAGACCCCACGGACTGCGGCCCACCAGGCTCCTCCGTCCATGGGATTTTCCAGGCAAGAGTGCTGGAGTGGGGTGCCATTGCCTTCTCTGAACTCATATTCTATAATTCCTTTAATCCAATTTAGTTGTCCTTCTCACATGGACCTTTCATAGCATTTGTCACATTCTATTTCAATCATCTGTTTACTTGGATTTACATCCTGTAGATTACAAAATCTGAGAAGATGGAAGCCGTGTCTTGTTTTGTTGAATGAATGAAGCGTGTATGACAGCTAATGTAGTATGGATTAAATGCACACTTTCTGAATGAATGCCAGGCTGAAAACTTTCTAGCACTTTCCAATTTGTATATGCACAGATCCTTTTATTTACAGGTTTATCCAAACATGCTAAAATATTCCTTTAGTTGATTTTTTTTTTTCACTTTGACAAAGTTTGTTTGCTTTTGGAAGGTTTCTCCTTAGTCTTGAAATGTCAAACTAAGATGGTGCTGTTTACAAATAACAAGATAAATTAAAGTATTAAGACAGTGCAGACATCTTTTTTTCCCCCTAAAAAGCCCTTTCCTGACCCCCTTTTCTATTTTCATAAAGCAGCACTATAATTTATCTTCAACTTGACTAGCTCTCCCACTGAATACACTTTTAAGATTACCTTTCATTCTATTTATCATTGTATTCCCAGGACCTGGCATGTTGTAAGCACCCAGAAAATGATGTTGATGTATGGCAAAACCAATACAATATTGTAAAGTAAAAAGAAAAATTAAAAAAAATTTTTTAAGTAAAGATAGAATTTCAATAATATGAGGTAAATATGTCCATCAAAGTGGTAAACTTGATTGATACTTTAAGTTTATAGCTTTTCTTTATAAAGCAGAATATTTCAATATCCTTATAGGAAATGATGTACTGATATTCATGTTAACAGAAAAAAATATATTTCTTTCTTTTGATATTCGTGTGAAAGTAAATTTTCATAGATACCATCACTGTTTATATGAAATTGACTTGTTTACTCTTTTCACTTGTCTTTTGTATATGCTTTGCCATGTGGTCCTTATATTTAGAACTTTACATTAATACATCCGGCCATGTCAGGGTTAACTATTGTCCCATTGTTGGATATTCAGGCTGTTTCCTGTGGGTTTTTTCCCCTTATTGCAAGTAATGTGGCTATAAATATCAGTGTAGAAGTTTTTTTCTTTCTTTTTCCTTTTGGACCATTTCCAAAAGCAACATTACTGGATCAAAACTCTTTATTTTTTAGCTCTTCTTGCATACTGAACACTGTGGTCATCAGTAGTGTGTGATTTTTATCACTTTTACTTATTTTTTGTAGGTTTTTTTAAACGTCTTATAGTTTGGTGAATGTAAACTTGTCCTTCATATTTACTTCAATTCTCATTCTTTATATTTATCAGAGTACATTTTAAGTTACAATTTTAAAAGTCTATCTTTTGAAAAATAGAGTAGGATATTCTAGTTAGTCCTAGAAGAAGCCTTAAGAGATCATCTAGTATTGCCAATAAATACCTCATTTTTACAATAACTAGTTTTTGAAAATGACTGAAGTCCAGGACTCCAACCTGCAGTCTATCATTTCAAGATAGCCTTCACAATTTTTTTGGTAAAGTTCTCCTTGTCCCCTACTTCCAAAATGGATTCTAATCCATTTTCACTTGAGGAGTTGTAGTCATGTAGTTAAGATTTCCATACGTCTGTATGTCAGAATACTTTAGAGAGAAATAAAAGACATTCTGTTTGCCAGAGAACTTGACTTTGAGTCTCTGAAGATTGTTCTGGTTAGCTGTTGCCGTGTAACCAGTCACCCTAAAACTTAGTGGCTTAAAATGATGACCATCATTTGTTACCTCTCATGGTTTCTTGCATAGGACTTTGAGAAGAGCTTGGCTGGGCCATTCTGGCTTGAGGTCCCTCATGTGGTTACTGTCAGAGGGTAGGCAGCTGTCTCTTCACGTGGTTCCATCAAGAAGTTTCTCCAGAATGGCACTCTCTGGACAGCCTGATTTCTTATTGGCAACTCAGGGATCCCAAGGCAAGTGTCCCTCTCAAAAGTGGCAGAAACTGCATGATCTTTTCTAATCTAGACTCAGAAATCGGGCAACTGCATCTATTCATCAAAGAAATTACCAAACCACACCTAGATTATAGAGGAGGAGACTTACTCAGTATCTTAATGGGAGGAGCCTCAAGTCAGTCCCAGACATGTTTTAAAACCACCACAGTGACTTAATCAACTTAACGGTGTTTATAAGACCATTGATTGTTTACTTCAGCATTATTGGCATCTGAGACTAGGTAATTGATTGGGGGCATGGAGCAGTAGGGGTGGCAGGAGGGGCTGTCCTGTGTACTTTCGGATGCTGAGTGACATCCCTGGTCTCTACCTACTAAATGCCAGTAGACACTCCCTTTCCCCACAATGGTATGACAACCAAAAATGTGCCCAGACATTACCAAAGGACCCCTGATGGACAAAATTGCTCCCAGTTGAGAACCCTTAATATATTAAACAAACATGTTCATGGCATGATGGGAGGAACTCCACCCCTGAAGAGTAGATTTTAATTTTATTGCCATTTTTCTGGATGACTTTGGATAAGTCACAGGCAAACTATTCCCAACCTTGCTGGGTCACTGGGAGGATCAAATGGAATTGTGAACAGAAAAGTATTTCGCACACTATAAAAGCAGATATAATGTTATTTTTCAAAATTTACATCCTTGGTATTCATCCTTTTCATCACCATTCATTATTTTAAGGGTCCTCAATGGAGTGCCTATCATTGGGCGGTAGAGTGTCAGACACTGGAGGAAATAGAGGATTCAAAGGAGCCCCCCAGGCCCTCTGCTTTCCATTTCTAATGTCACCTGTGGACGAGAATCTAGATCCTTACTGAATATAAAATTTAACACTCAAAACAAAGACTTTTAAGAAAAAACTGCATTTTTCTTTCTTAATGAAAGCAGGAGAATGTTACACTGCTGTATTTCAGAAGCAGTTTTAAGGGTCATTTTATGCCTTTGGTTTTGCACTGCTTTTTCTTCTTTTAAGCACTATAGCTATAAGTCAAACATTGTAGAGCTTAAATCTCTCTATGGAATAAATGTGTGGTTCTTTTCAAAGGGCCTATAATTTCTAAGTTTAGCTGCTTTATTATTTTTTTTGAGAGGAAGGGGGAAGGATTTTCTAAATTCTTTCCACAGTATTGTACTTTCAGCATGAAGACAATGCTGTTGAGAATGATTTCCTGTAATTTTGTACATGTTCAAGGATCTAATGCGACCTGTGCCCATTTTCTGTTGTCATACATATTCTAGATAATGATTAACTGACTTGAGAGTTTGAAGTCTGTTTTCTTAGTTTCAAAGTCAGGGTCTGAGTAACCCATTTCCTGCGTCCGTGGCTTCCTGGAGGGTCCATGGGCTGATAATGCTTTCTTGGCTCTCATGGTGAGTGTGTGTCAGCAAATTGCAGACACCCTCCTACCCATTACACAGCAGTTCTCAGAAACTTAAATGGAAACTTATTCAGGATATGCTTTTTATGTCAGAGGTGAAAGTGGGATCACAAATTGACATGCCTTTTAAAATTTCTCAAGAAAAGATGCTCTTGTCAGAAACATAAAATGAATGATATTAATAGTAAAAATAATCACAAAAGCAAGCTATCTTTACTAAGTTCACATCATGTGCTGGACACTGGGTTGAGAATTTTATTAAATTCTCTCTGATCACAATAAAGTAGGCTTATAGACTGGGTCTATTTCAAAGAAGAAACAGTGGCTTATGGAAGATAAATAGCTTGTCCAAGGTCACAGAGCTATTCCAATATCAGAGGCCAAGCTTTTAGACTCTACAAAGTATTGTCTTGTCCAATATGTGGGTTTTTCAGTTAAAAAAAAGAATTCTTGTACTTCCAACAGTGGCATAGTTCTGCCATTTCATCACCCCAAAATATAGTCAATCTTCTTTTTAGGATTCTCCTAAAGCCAGGTAAAAAGTAAAGTTAAATGTTCTTTAAAATTCTAAATAGAAAATGAAATGTGTGTGTATATTTTTACATACAATCCACTCCAATATTCTTGCCTGGGAAATCCCACAGATGGAGGAGCCTGGCGGGCTACAGTCCATGGGATCGCAGAGAGTCAGGCATGACTTAGAGACTGCACAACAACAGCAAATGTATGCCCATATCTGAATACACATGTGTTAATCTATCTTTTAATCCTTCTCAGAAGGAGGACTGTATCTCACAATGTATCTTTTCAGTAACGTGAATTCAAGCATCTTTCTTTGAATTAGTCTAGAACTTATATTTGTTAATGAACCAGGTCTTTACTTATCTCCCATTGTATGCATAACTTCTTCCTATTTGGAACCAGTCTGTGTTCCATGTCCAGTTCTAACTGGTTCCAAATAGGAAAAGGAGTATGTCAAGGCTGTATATTGTCATAGTGCTTATTTAACTTATATGCAGAGTACATCATGAGAAATGCTGAGCTGAATGAAGCACAAGCTTGAATCAAGATTGCTGGGAGAAATATCAATAACCTCAGATATGCAGATGATACCACCCTTATGGCAGAAAATGAAAAAGAACTTAAGAGCCTCTTGATGAAAGTCAAAGAGGAGAGTGAAAAAAGTTGGCTTAAAGCTCAGCATTCAGAAAATAAAGATCATGGCATGCGGACCCATCACTTCATGGCAAATAGATGGGGAAACAGTGGAAACAGTAACAGACTTTATTTTGGGGGGGCTCCAAAATCACTGCAGATGGTGTCTGCAGCCATGAAATTAAAAAACCCTTACTCCTTGGGAGAAAAGTTATGACCAACCTGCTGCTGCTGATGCTAAGTCACTTCAGTCATGTCTGACTCTGTGCGACCCCATAGATGGCAGCCCACCAGGCTCCCCCGTCCCTGGGATTCTCCAGGCAAGAACACTGGAGTGGGTTGCCATTTCCTTCTCCAATGCATGAAAATGAAAAGTGAAAGTGAAGTTGCTCAGTCGTGTCCGACTCTTAGCGACCCCATGGACTGCAGCCCACCAGGCTCCTCTGTCCATGGGATTTTCCAGGCAAGAGTACTGGAGTGGGGTGCCATCGCCTTCTCTGTATAACCAACCTAGACAACATATTAAAAAGCAGAGACATTACTTTGCCAATAAAGGTCTATCTAGTCAAGGCTATGGTTTTTCCAGTAGTCATGTATGGATGTGAGAATTGGACTATAAAGAAAGCTGAGCACCAAAGAAATGATGCTTTTGAACTATGGTGTTGGAGAAGACTCTTGAGAGTCCCTTGGACTGCGAGGAGATCCAACCAGTCCATTCTAAAGGAAATCAGTCCTGAATATTCATTGGAAGGACTGATGTTGAAGCCGAAACTCCAATACTTTGGCCCCCTGATGCGAAGAGCTGACTTATTTGAAAAGACCCTGATGCTGGGAAAGATTGAAGGCGAGAGGAGAAGGGGACGACAGAGGATGAGATGGCTGGATGGCATCACTGACTCAATGGACATGAGTTTGAGTAAACTCTGGTAGTTGGTGATGGACAGAGAGGCCTGGTGTGCTGCAGTCCACGGTTCCCAAAGAGTCATACGTGACTGAGTGACCGAACTGAACTGAACTGATGCATAACTTATTGTTAGTTGGAAAGGTGAAACAATCAGCAGTCATTCTGTTAATTCAACTGATTTTTATTGATCTACAATCATGTAGATACTCCAAGTACTGGCAAATATAACACTGAACAGAACAGGTAAAGCATCTACTTTTAGGAACAAAGGCAGATAAAACAAGTGGAGCTTAAGTATCAGGATCCTCACTTCAGGCCTGTTTCCATGTATTCACATGTCTGATATTTTTAGTACATGTGCGAAAGTTCAGATCATTGTCTCTTCCATACCCTAACAAAGACATTAACAACAAACTGGTTGATAAATATCATCAGTTCAAAAAGTGTCTGGATTAATCCCTGTAAAAGAAAATTTGAAGTGCCTTGAAATATTATAGCTCCTGTATGATATTGGGGGGCTTCCCTGCTGGCTCAGATGGTAAAGAATCTGCCTGCAATGCAGGTGACCCAGGTTTGATCCCTGGGTTGGGACTATGCCCTGGAGGAGGAAATGACAACTCATTCCAGTATTCTTGCCTGGAGAATCCCATTGACCGAGGAGCCTGATGGGCTACAGTCCTTGGGGTCACAAAGAGTCAGACGACTGAGTAACTAGTGCGTGCATACACACACACGCAGACACACAAAGATACTGGATGACAATCCTGAGTATTTACATGACATTACAAATAAGGTATTATGGAAATGAAAGAAACTTTTTTAACTGTAAATAATAATAATTTTAAACCTTTAACTTACCATGCCCAAAAAAATGAAATACGTTTAAGAGAATACAATTTTATAAAGTTATCAAGTGAAGAGGTGATCAAAAGATGTAGAGCCAAGGCAAAATGTATTACAGGAATATGTCAGGCAATCAGTAAAATGTATGGTTTTTTAAAAATATTTTTCAGTTTTTAAAACTAGCTTGCTAGGATTACTTTTCTTATTATAAATATTATATCTGAATGTGTTCTACAATTTTTAAATTTTTTTCCTATGGAGACATTCTGCCTCAAATTGTTGAAGTGTCAACCCCTATAAAACTTAACTCTTCAAATACAGATTCTACTAAGGTTGGCAGACAAATGAAAAAGATAAATATTTTTATATAACATATGAGATAAAGCTCTATTAAGAAAAAAAAATAGCACAGTAAGGGGATCTGAAAATGCTGCGCAGGTAGTGGGAAATGGAAAGTTATTTTTAACTTGCGATTATATCTTTTGCTATATAACAAATTACCATACCTAGGGCAACTTAATATACATTTATTGTCTTATCATTTGGGTGAGTCAGGAATTTGGGCATGGCTTCACTTGGATCCTCTGCTTCAGAATCTCTCATAAGACTGCAGTCAAAAGTGCTGGCTTAAGGGGCAGGGGTCTCATCTGAATGCTTAACTGAGGAAGGATCCACTTCTGTTCATTTTTAATTGTTGGCAGAATTAATCTTGTCTGGGGCTGTTAACTGAGTGCCTCAGTTCCCCATTGGTTCTCAGCTGAAGGCTTCCTTCTGTTCCTTGCCCTCTGGGCCTCTCTGCTTTGTCAACAAATGATAACATCTGCTAGCAAGATAGAAGTTATAACTCTATGTCATGTAAATACAAAAGTAATACTCTATGATATTTGATTCTACATTTCAAATCTTCATTTCAATTGGTTTGAAGTCACAGATCCTGCCCTCAAGGGAAGAGGATCACACAAAAGCACAGAGAGCAGGAGATGGGGACCACTGGGAACCTGCTGACCACCACAGGTGATGAGGAAAGGCAGCTCTGATTGGTGTTTGATGCAGAAACAGAAAGCTCTCTGGGAACAGGGTTCCATGCAGAAGGGACAAAACAAAAAGGACAAATGTCAGGGTGAGTTTAAGAAAGAGTCAGGTGAGTGAGCTAAAAAGGTAGGATAGGAGGTGAGGTCAGACAGGATGGGGAGGCAATGATTATGTAACTATTGAGACAAAGCTTACACGGGAGACCAATATAACATTTCAAGATAGTACATCACAATAAGAGATGCAAATAGTGACTTAGAAGAAGAGTTTGCAGGCTAGAATGAGAAATGGCCTGTGAACAGAGATATAACAAAAGAAAAACTAACCTCACTTGTGTCTATTGTCTCCATACATGGCCTCGAGATGTGTCAGGCATATCGTGTTAATGAGCAAGCTATTCTACAGGCTCTGACTTGCTAAATGGACACAAATGCTGTTCTGAGGAGGGAAAGGAAGATACAGGAGTTTCTCCTTTCACATAAAAGGAGTTTAATGTTAAAATAGAAAGTGAATTGATGAGCTGGTACCCCAGTTCTTCACCCCATCCTCTCGGCCACTGGGAGCCAGTGAGTCTGCCAGATAGCAGCTCATCCTCCAACATCATTGTGAAAAAAAGAGAATTTATTGAGTTGTTAGGAAGCACTAAGTCATAATAAACGGACTTAAGAAGCAATTGCTATAGACTTTTGAAGATGTTAATTGCCTGCAAGGTCAAGAATTGTAAAAGGACATCAAAATCACCTAACAATGTGCCACAATACCCTGATACTTGATATGCTTACTTTGTCACAAAAAAATGACTTGTTTTTTTTTGTACAAAATATGAACTTTAAAAGATATAACTTGAATTAGTATATATCTCTCTTGTATATGTGCATCTGTATATTGACATGCTTGTCTTTGAAACACAGCATAGTAAATTGAAAATGTCTGATATCAATATAATCCTATTTCCCCCTGTCTTAGTCTGCTATAGTTGCTGCCATAACAAGATACACCTGAATGGGTGGCTTTAACAACAGGAATTTATTTTCTCATGGTTCTGGAGATCGTATTAATATTCCAAGATCAAGGGACCCTTAGGGTTGGTTTCTGGTGATGCCGCTCTTCCTGGCTTATAGACTTCTGGCTGCATCCTCTGTATGTACGTGGAGAATGAGAGATCTAGTGTCTCTTCCTCTTCTTAAATGAACACCGGTCCTATAAAATTAGGTTCCCATCTTTATGATCTCTTTTTACCCAATTATTGGCTGGGATGGATGGTGCAGTGCCTGCCATAGCAAACTCTGCTAAGTCGCTTCAGTCATGTCTAACTCCTTGTGGAGTGTAGCCCACCAGGCTCATCTGTCCATGGAATTTTCCAAGAATTCTGGAGTAGGTTGCCATTTCCTACTCCAGGGGATCTTCCCGACCCAGAAATTGAACCTGCATCTCCTGTGGCTCCTGTATTGCAGGCAGATTCTTTACCACTGAACCACCCAGGAAGCCCAACCCAATTGTTGATGCCTCCTTAAAGGTCCTATCTTCATATATAGTTACATTAGGAATTAGGGTTTCAATGTGGGAATTTGAGGAAGATATAACTCATCCATTCTGCTGCTGCTGCTAAGTCGCTTCAGTCGTGTCCGACTCTGTGAGACCCCATAGACGGCAGCCCAACAGGCTCCCCTGTCCCTGGGATTCTCCAGGCAAGAATACTGGAGTGGGCTGCCACCCCCTTCTCCAATGCATGAAAGTGAAAAGTGAAAGTGAAAGTGAAGTCGTGTCTGACTCCCAGCAACCCCATGGACTGCAGCCTACCAGGCTCCTCCATCCATGGGACTTTCCAGGCAAGAGCACTGGAGCGAGGTGCCACTGCCCTCTCTGAACACCACACTTTAAATACACTTAAAAGCTAGTGGCTTTAAGACAATTGTGGCTATCTTTTAAGATAAGTGGGCTTCCTATTATCTCACATAGTAAAGAATCTGCCTGCAATGCAGGAGATGAGGGGTGGAGTCCTGGGTGGGGAAGTTCCCCCGGAGAAGGAAATGCCAACCCACTCCAGCATTCCTACCAAGAAATCCAATGGACAGAACCTGAACCCCTAAAACTTAACTGCATAGTGATACATTCATTTCTGCAGGGAAGTGATACACATATTTTTTTTTTTAACATGAATGCAGAGTAATTCGGAGAAGGCAGTGGCAACCCACTCCAGTAATCTTGCCTGGAAAATCCCATGCATGGAGGAGCCTGGTAGGCTGCAGTCCATGGGGTCGCGAAGAGTCGCACGCGACTGAGTGACTCATTTTCACTTTTCACTTTCATGCACTGAAGAAGGAAATGGCAACCCACTCCAGTGTTCTTGCCTGGAAAATCCCAGGGACAGCGGAGCCTGGTGGGCTGCTGTCTATGGGGTCGCACAGAGTTGGACATGACTGAAGTGACTTAGCAGCAGCAGCAGAGTAGTTATGACATAAATGATAGGTGCACACACCATTAAAAAAAAAGTGGCCATAAAATTACAAACCAGAACAAATTATGAAATCATTGCCCAGACATCAGCTGGAGCCCCTTTGCTTCTTAAAATTGAAAGATACTTCTTTTGAATCCCTATTCCACCCTTGTAGGAAAATACATTGCTCCCCTAAGATTTGTCCGAACCCCCAGGAGATACCCATTTTCATTGTCATTCAGTCCTCAGTATACAGACCGGGGAGTGTTTCTTCTCTACTCTGACAGGCCTGCTCTTTGATTTTATCCTATGTACAAGTTAATACATTAGCCCATTGCCGTTTCATGGACGCTGACAGATGACATGAGATTCCTGAGTTAGAGAGCAAGGACTTTATTACTCACAGCACAGCAGGCAGCGCGAGCATGTTTACACCAGTTCCCCTTGTACTTCCCCATGAAGGCTCACGAGGGCCACGGGAGGGGGTCCAAAGGGAAGCCTGCACACTCAGTAGGCTGCATTATGAGAGAGGAAAAGTAAGTTTGGTGACCTGCTGTTTTACAGCAAGAAGTCAGCACACCCTTTCTTTGTCCTGGAGAGTGAGATCACCTCGCCCTCAAGGCTTCTGACTACAAACACAACGCAGGCAGACCTCCGTCTGGACTTTGCATTACTGGCAGGCCCACTGTATTGAGTTGAATGGTAGTCCCCCCAAAGATATTTCTACATCCCAATCTCCCAAATCTGTGAATATTACCTTATTTAGACAGAGAGGCTTTGAACCCGAGGCTTTGAAGGTTGCTGTATGGAAGATGTTGGTAGGAACATGAACATCAAAGCCACTTGCAGTGAGGGCTCAGAAGGAAATGAGGATGCATTGCTGGAAACTGGAGGAAAGGTGACCCCGGTTTTATAGTGGCAGAAAGTTTGGTCTGATTGTGTCCTACTGTTGTGTGGGGAGTTTTCAAGCAATGAACTTAGACATTTAGCTGAGGAGATTTCCAAGCAAAATGTTGAAGGGGCAGCCTGCCTTTTTCCCTTGTTGAATGTAGTGAAGTGCAAGAGAAAAGATAAATTGAGGAAAGTATTAAACAAAAAAGAACAGCACTGGATTTCCCTGGTGGTCCAGTGGTTAAGAATCTACCAGCCAATGCTGGAGACACGGGTTTGATCCCTGTTCAGGAAGATTCCACATGCAGCAGGGCGACTAAGCCTGAGCCACAGTTACTGAGACTCTGTGCCTCAGCTGCAGAAGCCTGTGCACTCTAGATCCCATGCTCCACAAGAGAAGCCACCACCATGAGACGGCCGCACACCACAGCTAGAGAGTAGCCCCTGCTCGCTGCAACTAGAGAAGCCCGCGCAGCAATGAAGACCCAGAGCAGCCAAAAATAAATGAATTAATTTTAAAAAAGAACAGTACTTAATGATTTAAGAAATTCTCAACCTATATCCATAGTTGTTTTAAAAAGCAAACATTAGGAGACTGTTAAGAGAGTGTGCTCTAAAGAGAAGGCCAAGGGTGTGGTAGGAAAATGTTTTGCTGAATGGACTCGGCGTGTGATTCCTGGATCCTCTCAACCATCTCACAGAGGCCAGGAAGTGAGAGAGAGGTATCCAGGAAAGGTCTGTGGAGAGCCCTCTTGTCTAATGGCACAGATCCCCATGACATACACAAGAGACCTACAAGGTTTACAGAAACGTTGTCTCAGCAGAAATGCTACTCTCGGACTGAAGGGAAAAGAGAAGCAGAGGCTAGTAGAGCTATTGCAGGCCCAGAGGATGGAGCCTTGAGCAATAGAGGGTTATTTTCAGACCTTAAAACCTAATAGAATTTGAGCTGCTATGTTAAACTTTCTTGGTACCATTGACTCTTTTATTCCTTCGAATCTCTCCCTTTAAATGGAAAGTTCTATCACAGATTTTTATACCATCCTTTTTCAGAACCAGAGAACTTATTTTTGAGGTTAATAGACCCCAAATTGGGAGAAATCTACCCTAAGATAGACCATACCTGGAGTTTCATCCCGGATCTAGATGAAAGAGTTTCTCCTGGACTCTTCAGCCCAGTTCTCCTGGGAACCTTTGCTGTCCCCTAAGAGAGGTTCTCTATATCTTGGTGACAGCTGCACCTTTCTGCTGTCCTTGCAATGCTCAGCTCACTGCCCTGTGCCCCTGCTTCCACCAATACCTCTGCAGCTTCTGAGGACCAGTCCACCAGGCATAGGGGAGAGGTGTGCTCCATGCCCTCAGAGCAGTGACACCCTGTGCTGGCACTTTAACAGAGATGCAGGCCTTGGAGTTCATATATATGAGTAATGTGGATTTTATTTTTTATTGAGATGTAATTGACATATAATATTAGCTTCAAATGTACAGTGCAGTGATTTTAAAAAAATTTTTTATTGGAATATACTTGACTTACAGTGTTTCTTTGTTACAGCAAAGTAAATCAGTTATGCAAATATATATATATATATATATATTTTCAGGTTCTTTTTCATGTAGGTTATTACAGAACATTGAGTAGAGTTCCCTGTGCTGTACGGTGAGTCCTTATTAAGTATCTGTTTTATATATAGTAGTATTTATATGTTGGTGCTTCCCAGGTAGCACTAGTGGTAAAGAACCTGCCTGCCACTGCAGGAGATGCAGGTTTGACCCCGGGGTCGGGAAGATCCCCTGGAGGTAGGGCACGGCAACCCACTCCAGTACTCTTGCCTGGAAATCCCATGTTCAGAGAAGCCTGGTGGGCTATAGTCCTTAGGGTTGCAAAAAGTCACACAACTGAAGCAATTTAGCACAGCATAGCAAAGCACAGTGTGTATAAATTAATCCCAATCTCCTAATTTATCACTCCCCCCTGGCCACATTTTCTCTTGGGTAACTGTAAGTTTGATTTTGAGATCTGTGAGTTGTTTTCTGTTTTGTAAATAAGTTTATTTGTATCATTTTTATTAAATTCCATATATAAGTAATATCATACGATATTTGCCTTTCTCTGTCGGACTTACTTCACTTGTATGATAATCTCTGGGTCCATCCAGACTGCTACAAATGGCAGTTATTTTATTCTTTTTGTGGCTGAGTAATATTCCATTGTGTGTAAGTATCACATTTTCTTTATTCATTCATCTGTCAGTGGATGTTTAGGTTGTTTTCATGTCTTGAAAATTGTAAATAGTACTGCAGTGAACATCGGGCTGTGTGTATCATTTTGAATTATAATTTTCTCAGGGATATATGCCCAGAAATGGGATCATTGGGTTATATGATAGTTATGGTAGTTCTAATTTTCGTTTTCTAAGGAACCTCCATACTGTTCTCTATAGTGGTTGTACCAATTTACATTCCCAACAACAGTTGGTTGTTGGTCTCAGAGGGTTTCCTTTCCTCCGCATCCTCTCCAGATAATTGTTTGTGGATTTTTTGATGATGGCCATTCTGATTGGTATGATGCTGCTGCTAAGTCACTTCAGTCGTGTCTGACTCTGTGCGACCCTGTAGACGGCAGCCCACCAGGCTCCCCCGTCCCTGGGATTCTCCAGGCAAGAGTACTGGAGTGGGTTGCCATTTCCTTCTCCAATGCATGGAAGTGAAAATTGAAAGTGAAGTTGCTCAGTTGTGTCCAAGTCAGCGACCCCATGGACTGTAGCCTACTAGGCCCCTCCGTCCCTGGGATTCTCCAGGCAAGAGTACTGGAATGGGTTGCCATTGCCTTCTCTGATTGATATGATACCTCATTGTAATTTTGATTTTCATTTCTCTAATAATTAGTGGATGTTTAGCATCTTTTCGTATGTTTTTTTATTATCTTCTTTGGAAGATATATCTTCTTTAGAGAAATGTCTATTTCTATCTTTACATTTTTTGACTGAGTTGTTTTCAACACAGTGATTTGATACATGTATATTAGCCAAATGGTTGCCGCAGTAAATCTAGTTAACATCTATTGTTGTTGTTGTTGTTTAGTCTCTAAGTTATGTCCGACTCTTTGCAACCCCATGGACTGTAGCCTGCCAGGCTCCTCTGTCCATAGGATTTCCCAGGCAAGAGTATTGGAGTGGTTTGCCATTGCCTCTTCCAGGGGATCTTCCTGACCCACATCACCTGAATTGCAGGTGGATTCTTTACTGCTGGTCCCCCAGGGAAGCTCTCTTACCACACTTAATTATATATTTTTCTTCTTGTGATGATAACTTTTAAGGTCTGTTCCCTTATACATTTTCAAATACACAATACAGTATTATTAACTATAGTCACCAGGCTGTACCTTACATCCCCTTGACTTATTTTATATCTGAAAGAGTTCTTATATTTTTGTTAACTATTTAACAGAGGTATTTCCTCCCCTCAAATACCAGCATGCATCTGTGGAATGGGCCAGAATGCCTTAAGAAAGTCCTAATTTAAAATACTCCTCTCTGTCCAATTCTACCTCTTGCTTTCAGTCTTAAATCTGTTAACATGAATTTTTCCCTTTATCTCTCTGGATCTTTTTGCAAATGAATATCTTCCATGAAAAGCCAGCCCCACCTGCCCTTCAACATATATTCTTAAACTTCGCAGTAGCTACACAAATTACTCTCCTTCTTCTACGGCAAATATTTGTCATTAAGCTCTGACAATGGTACAGACATCGACACTTCCCCCCAAAATTTTGTTGCTAAATATAGAATGACATGTTTTGTTTAATACATTTATTTCTGCCCTTGTTTTCAAAAGATTTTGTTCTTTCTGAGCCTCACTACATTTTGAGAACAAAACTGGGTTAATTGTATCTCGTCTGTAATCTTATAATTTAAAATCAGTTTTCAGAATAAAGTGGGAGAATGAACTCCATATTTGCTGAAACTAATTCTTAAATTATTAAAGTTTCCCAGAAATCTATTTCAGAGATGAGCAGGAACTCTCTAGACAGGAGGTGCTATAAAATTTTTAAATGAGTGGAAGTAAAAAGAAGTTTGCATTAATCAATGTGTGCTTAACTATCTGGTTTGCCTGTGGATATTAAAATGACAACAAGCCAGGTTATAATCAAGAATGAAAGACCCCCTTCAATTGTGAGCAGAGAGGAAATTAGTTAACCGTCCAGGACCATGCATTGCTTATTTTTACAATAAGGATGGGTGAGATTCACTGAATACTTGGACTTGGTTACTGTCAACAAATACACAGCAAGGTCACCTTGGATAAGTACTTCCTGCATTCACAAGCATACACATGAGGACAGGAGGGAAGAGTTACACTCTGGGTAATGACATGACCTTGAAACTCACTACGTCTAATATAGACCTGGAATGTATAAATTAATAATCTGTGACTTGCTGGGCCACTTTTTCACTGTCCCCATTCTCTTCTGTTTCATGTCCCCATAGTACTCAGCAGGATGTTCCTTAGGCCTCAAATGACTGTGGTCTTCCTCTTTGTGTAGTGAATTCCAGCTCATCTTCTAAGGTCCATATAGATTGCCACCTCTTCTATGAATAAAGCCTTCAAATTAGATTTATCCTCTTCTTAACTCTTGGGTCAAGGTTCTTTGTAGCTTTCTGAAATTTAATACTTATCCCATGATAATATAATTTTTTATTTCTTATTCCAGTTACAAGAATGGAAGCTCAATGACAGCAGAGGTCTTGTTTGTTTGGTTCTTTGCTTCTGTCCCTAGGTCAGTTCAGTCGTTCAGTCGTGTCCAACTCTTTGAGACCCCATGGACTACAGCACCCCAGGCCTCCCTGTCCATCACCAACTCCTAGAGTTTACTCAAACTCATGTCCATTGAGTCGGTGATGCCATCCAACCATCTCATCCTGTTTTCTCCTTCTCCTCCCACCTTCAGTCTTTCCCAGGATCAGGGTCTTTTCAAATGAGTCAATTCTTCACATCAGGTGGCCAAAGTATTGGAGCTTCAGCTTCAACATCTCCTTCTAATGAACACCGAGGACTGATTTCCTTTAGGATGGACTGGTTGGATCTGCTTGCAGTCCAAGGGACTCTCAAGAGTCTTCTCCAACACCACAGTTCAAAAGCATCAATTCTTCAGCACTCAGGTTTCATTACAGTCCAACTCTCACATTCATACATGACTACTGGAAAAACCATAGCCTTGACTAGATGGACCTTTGTTGGCAAAGTAATGTCTCTGTTTTTTAATATGTTGTCTAGGTTGGTCATAACTTTCCTTCCAAGGAGCAAGCGTCTTAATTTCATGGCTGCAGTCACTATCTGCAGTGATTTTGAAGCCCAAGAAAATAAAGTCTGTCACTGTTTCCATTGTTTCCCCATCTATTTCCCATGAAGTGATGGGACTGGATGCCATGATCTTAGTTTTTTGAATGTTGAGTTTTAAGCCAACTTTTTCACTCTTCTCTTTCATTTTCATCAAGAGGCTCTTTAGTTCTTATTCACTTTCTGCTGTAAAGGTGGTGTTACCTGCGTATCTGAGGTTATTGATATTTCTTCTGGCAATCTTGATTCCAGCTTGTGCTTCATCCAGCCCAGCATTTTGCATGATATACTCTGCACATAAGTTAAAAAGCTTCTGTCCCCAAGACTTAGGAAAATGCCTAACACAAAGGAATTGGAGAAATATTTTTGAATGATTCATTTCTTAGCATATGGGCATATTTAGGATGTAAGGAAACAGGATGAACCAAGTAGGTTGTCATTTTCCATATGATTCAGTTAAGTTATGACAGACATAGGAACACATTACTATAAGTTGTGGGATTGTAAAGAGGAAATAGACATTGAATTAGAATACTTACATTAAATTTGTAAAAGCTAATTAGCTATCATAGGCTAAGTATGAAATGGTGACATAGTGAGTTGTAAATATATATTTGAAAAAATAAGTGTAGAGAACAGAGAGACTTAATTAATCAAAAGGGGCAGGCTGTTCAGGGAGGGATTGATGTATCAGGTAAGAAGAGATTTAAGATCAGTGGGATGAAGGCATTGTGATGGAGAAGATCTTGTTTTGTGAGAAAAAGGAGCAGACTATTTACAAGTAGAAATTCTGGACTATAAGGTTGACATGATGAGCCAGACCAAGACTCAGCTCTCAGCCACCAGTTGAGTGACAGTGAGCAAGAAAGGTGTCTAACCTCTAATAACCTCCCTAGTTTTGCTGTTTCACAGTGTTGTTGTGGGGATCAAATGAATCAAGATGATTCTGACGTAGGCAGACCAACATAAGCATTAAGAAATAGTAGGCTACAAAAGGGAATATACATTATGGTTTAAATATTGGAAAAAATATTAGAAGGAAATAGTATATCCAAATTACCTGTACTTGCATTAGAATGATATGATTATGAATTATCTTTCTTCTCTTAATTTTGCCTATATTCCATATCATCATCAAATAACATATTCATTAAAAATTTACTTTATACAACAAATATTATCCTAGGTGCGGAGAAAATAAGAGTGAATAAAAGAAATAAGGTCTGGACTCAAGTTGCTTAGGTTTTAGTAGGCAAACAGAGACAAAACAATGCAGATACACAAGGTCATTTCGGATGGTAAGTGCTGTGATAGTAGCATAATGATCGAGGAGGATGTAAACTGGTGGATGAGTCAGGGGCAGTCTCTACAAGGATAGCAGAGACCTATTTGAGCAAAGATCTGAGTGATGGATAGATGGCAGGACATAAATACTGAGTTGAGAAAAGTGCTGTAGGCAGTGGGTCTGGATGCTCCAAAGGCCGTAAGCAGAGTGAACTGGATGTGTTCAAGGGACAGAAGGAGAGCCATTGTGGCTGGAATACAGTGATTGGAGAGGGTGGTGAAAAGTGAAAGTCACCAGATACATAGGGGCCAGATCACGAAGGACTTTTGAAACTGTGGTAAGGAAATTAGATTTTATTCTCAGACATTGGGGGTATTTTAAGCAGAAAGATGATAAGATTTACATTTTTAACTAATATTTTATGTATGTGTGTAAGATAATCATGATGGTGTGATCACTCACCTAGAGCCAGACATCCTGGAATGTGAAGTCAAGTGGGCCTTAGGAAGCATCACTACAAACAAAGCTAGTGGAGGTGATGGAATTCCAGTTGAGCTATTTCAAATCCTAAAACATGATGCTGTGAAACTTCTGCACTCAATATGCCAGCAAATTTGGAAAACTCAGCAGTGGCCACAGGACTGGAAAAGATCAGTTTTCATTCCAATTCCAAAGAAAGGCAATGCCAAAGAATGCTCAAACTACTGCACAATTGCACTCATCTCACACGCTGGTAAAGTAATGCTCAAAATTCTCCAAGCCAGGCTTCAGCAACACGTGAACCGTGAACTTCCAGATGTTCAAGCTGGTTTTAGAAAAGCCAGAGGAACCAAAGATCAAATTGCCAACATCCGCTGGATCATGGAAAAAGCAAGAGAGTTCCAGAAAAACATCTACTTCTGCTTTATTGACTATGCCAAAGCCTTTGACTGTGTGGATCACGATAAACTGTGGAAAATTCTGAAAAAGATGGGAATACCAGACCACCTGACCTGCCTCTTGAGAAATCTGTATGCAGGTCAGGAAGCAACAGTTAGAACTGGACATGGAACAACAGACTGGTTCCAGATAGGAAAAGGAGTACGTCAAGGCTGTATATTGTCACTGTGTTTATTTAACTTCTATGCAGAGTACATCATGAGAAACACTGGGCTGGATGAAGCACAAACTGGAATCAAGATTGCCGGGAGAAATATCAATAACCTCAGATATGCAGATGACACCACCCTTATGGCAGAAAGTGAAGAAGAACTAAAGAACCTCTTGATGAAAGTGAACGAGGAGAGTGAAAAAGTTGGCTTAAAGCTCAACATTCAGAAAACGAAGATCATGGCATCTGGTCCCATCACTTTATGGCAAATAGTTGGGGAAAAAGTGTAAACAGTGTCAAACTTTATTTTTCTGGGCTCCAAAATCACTGCAGATGGTGATTGCAGCCATGAAAGTAAAAGACGCTTACTCCTTGGAAGGAAAGTTATGACCAACCTAGATAGCATATTCAAGAGCAGAGAGATTACTTTTCCAACAAAGATCCATCTAGTCAAGGCTATGGTTTTTCCAGTGGTCATGTATGGATGTGAGAGTTGGACTATAAAGAAAGCTGAGCACCAAAAAATTGATGCTTTTGAACTGTGGTGTTGGAGAAGACTCTTGAGAGTCCCTTGGATTGCCAGCAGATCCAACCAGTCCATCCTAAAGGAAATCAGTCCTGGGTGTAGAAGGACTGATGTTGAAGCTGAAACTCCAATACTTTGGCCACCTAATGCAAAGAGGTGACTCATTTGTAAAGACCCTGATGCTAGGAAAGATTGAGGCAGGAGGAGAAGGGGATGACAGAGGATGAGATAGTTGGATGGCATCACTAACTCAATGAACATGAGTTTGGGTAGACTCTGGGAGTTGGTGATGGACAGGGAGGCCTGGGGTGCTGCAGTCCATGGGGTCTCAAAGAGTCGGATATGACTGAGGGACTAAACTGAACTGAACTGATACATGTTCATGTATATATGTATATACATAGTATATACATAAGTGTATATGCACACATATATGTATACATATATGTAGTAAAATTTAACTGCTAGGTGATAAAATGGAGCCTATCATGATTTCATGGCATGACATGATCTGCCAATGTCTAATTAATGGGGGGAAAATGAGGTCATTTCATATCTATATCTATATCTATCTATCTCCATATGCAGCTTGTCCAGAATTAGATATTTTAAAAGAGGGGACAGTTTGTATTACCTCCCCAAGCTTTTACTGATTTGTTAGATAATTGGTAACATATTTAAATAAGATTTACTGAGTTCTGTACTATGGGGCAAAGTTAAACTCTTGATTGGAAACACTGGTAGTCTGAATGTCAGTTCTGGTTCTCTGCTTCCAATACTGTGTTATTTTCCCTTGCATTTAATTTCCTGCAAAGGATAATGGAGTGGTGTATTTGAAAAAATGATATTAAAGAGAAAATTTGCAAATGTAAAGCTGTGTAGTGTTTGCTTTAGAGTGTTTGAAAATTATTTGTCCTTCTCTTCCTGACAGCACATTATTTCGAAAAAATAGCCAATAATGAGCTGTGCACTCTTGAGTGAACACACCTATGGTGGAATGACTTTGGCATGTGAAGAGGGCCGTCAGCTACTTTCACTCAAAGCTTCGTCACTGACCTCATTATTTCTTCAGAGCACATTTCAGAATCTGCTCCCGAAGTACAAGGGCACAACAGGAGAGCCAGACCTTTTTCTCCATCCTTTCAATGCCAGAAACAATAATGCACTTTCAGTGTTGCCCAGAAAGTAGGGTATTCCTTTGTGAAGACTCATAGTTATCAGTTGACATAGTTGATGTCAGTTTTGAAGAACTCACATTGCCTTCAGTGTCTGCAAAGATAACTACTGATCTCAAACAGCTTGAAGCCTGTTCCCATCTCTATGTGCTAAGTCGATTTAGTCATGTCTGACTCTTTGCAACCCCATGGACTGTAGCCCACCAGGCTCCTCTGTCCATGGGGATTCTCCAGGCAAGAATACTGGAGTGGGTTGTCATTTCCTTCTCCAGGGTATCTTCCCGACCCAGGAATCGAACCCACGTCTCTTATGTTTCCTGCACTGGCAGGCGAGTTCTTTACCACTAGCGCCACCTGGGAAACCCCATCCCATGTCTATAGAGAACATTAAGGTCCACACTACCTTCTTTCTCCAGAATGCAGTACAGCCAGTGTCAATGCCATCAGTGTCAGAGAGGCTGGTCTTCATCAACCCGACTCTTTCCCTCTTTTCTTTCTATCAAAAACAAGGTTTTTCAAAAAGATCTATCCAGGTTTTATCCTATCAGGGCCTTTGTTGTTTTTGAAAGTGAATATTGTTTTTCAAGTATTCAGAAAGAAACATCAAAAAGCAAAACCACTTCTGCAGTTCCTGCTGGAATAAAACATATGACCCCTTTCCCTACATTTTCATCCTCAGAAGTGATCCCTTCTGAAAGAAATGAAACAATTTTCAAGCAGCTGTGTGTGTGTGTGTTTTTTTAACCTCCTTTGATGTAGTCAGCAATGCTTTTCCAATGGACATTTCATGTAGAGTTCATGTCAAGCTTTTCAGGAGAAATAGAGGATAACCCTCTGATCCTGCCTTTGGGTGGCTTAGAGTCTTCTTGCATTAGGAAGGACAAATAGAACCGGAGTTACTTAAGAATCTGTAAAGGTAATATGTGGTTTAAGACTTCAAGCTCTTCAATCAGACAGCCTTATCCTGGCCTTCCCTTTTGACTTTCTATCTGTATTTCCAACAACTTTCTGCAAAGCAAGTATAATAATAGCAGTCATATTCTAGAGTTGCCACAAGGCCAAACGAAATAGTGAATCATGCACATAAAGTATTTAGCATACTGCCAGGGCCTCAAATGAATACTTAAAACTCTTGGTAAACATTGATGGAGAATAATTATTATTTCAATCAGTTTTTTTTTTTTTAAGTGGCCTTTGAGAATTATATTACAACCTTATATTCACAAAATGTAAATATGAACTCTTTTCATTTTTCTTTAATAGGCATTTTAAACTGTTGTGTGGCATACAACGTTGGTCTCCCAAAAGCAAAGATATTTTCTGGTCCTTCAAGTGAACAGTTTGGCTATGCAGTGCAGCAGTTTATAAATCCAAAAGGCAACTGGTAAGAACATTCTTTATGTTTTCAGTAAAGTCATTAAATAAATTTAATATTTGACTACAATTGCTTGTTCAGATTGATACATGAAAATGTTGTTAATTGGTAGCCCTCAAATATCCTTAAATGAAGAATTTTTCTTTCAGACTTCATAAATATCAGATTGATAATTAATGGGATGACTTAAAAGTACTTTTTAAAAAAAAAAAAAAAACCTAGATAGAAATTTTCTCTAAATATTCCATTGTGAATTCATAATACCAGATTCTGACCATTTGATGATAGATAAACAGATAGACAGGTAGGTAGATGGACAGATTTGTCTTCCTTTTTTACTCTGTAAACTGGTATCTGTTAGGTTTTGTAAGTGTTCTACTAACTAACACTACCTCCGGACCATTTCTAGATGGCAGAATTGTTCCCTACATTTTCTCCTTCAGCAAAGCTTTGTCTACTGGCTTCATTTAAAGTCAGCATTCCCTACTCCAGGTGACCAAGGGTCCTCACAAGCATTCATTCTCCCTGTTGCAGTAGAAAACTCCAGGCAGATTCTGGCTCATTTAGAGCTCTTTCTGATGATTAAATAGGCAGTTATTAGAAGGCAGTGGCACCCCACTGCAGTACTGTTGCCTGGAAAATCCCCATGGATGGAGGAGCCTGGTAGACTGCAGTCCATGGGGTTGCTAAGAGTGGACACGACTGAGCGACTCCATTTTCACTTTCCACTTTCATGCATTGGAGAAGGAAATGGCAACCCACTCCAGTGTTCTTGCCTGGACAATCCCATGGACGGAGAAGCCTGGTAGGCTGCAGTCCATGGGGTCACACAGAGTCGGACATGACTGAAGCAACTTAACAGCAGCAGCAGCAGCAGCTTATCAAATAAGGGCTATAATTTATACCCCTTTTCCTTCATGAACTTATGTCTGGTGCTCTAAAAAAGTGGAATTCAAACAAACATTCAGGATCCCAATGAATCACGTTTTGGTGTGTGCCTATCTGTATGATAGGGAAACAAAATGAAATGATACTCAAGAGCGTAGTATGTCTCTGAAGGCATCGCAGAGGAGGTGAATCATGAGCTGGGTCTTAAGAGTGGGGGTGAACAAGCAGGAGAAGAGTATTAACTTGTTTTGCTTCAGAGCTTTGGTGCACTGCTTTTCTCTTGGAAGGGACTGTCTTCCCAAGATTTTGGCTCTTATCTCTCAGTTTCAGCTCAAATGCCTCCTCTTCAAAGAGACCTTTCAGAACCAACCTGTCTGAATTAGCACTTCACAACCGCTCTCAGTTGTCTCTAGCCTTTTATGTTCTGAATAGCCATTGTTACTATCTGAAATTATCTTTATGTGTTTATACACCCATGACCCATCTTCTGCTCTGTCTCTGAGTGTTGGCACCTTGCTTTGGGCACTGGTGTGTGCTCAGAACCTAGAGTGGCAGCTGATGTGGAGTAGAGGGTCAGTGATTATTTTCTTGATTACTGAATGAAAGTCCTAGTTCCACCTGGTTCACTCGAGGTAGTCTACAAAGTGATCTCTTGTAGACCAATGAACATAGAAGCTGAACAAGACCTTCAGACGAGTTCTTATGGTCCACTTCGTAAGCTTGGCCTTGCTGAGGACAACCTGGCATTAAACTTGAGGTGATTCTTTTTAAGTAACAGTTTTTTTGGGACAGAGAAAGAGCCACCATCAGCAATAGATGCTATTAGAGATGTCAAGGATTGCTGGCAGCTTAGCCACTGGCCACTTTGTGGGTTGGAAGTTACCCAAAGAGACAAAGTTGACAGAAATCTAGCAGCAGAGTGCTGGCCAAGTGAGCCCTGTCTCCTTTCTCTCTCCAGGATTCCCTTTAAGTACATAAAGCATTGCTAGAAAACAAACACATTACAGGGAGCTCTGCTCAATACCATGGCATAATCTGAATGGAAAAAGAATTTGAAAAAGAATAGATGTATGCATATATATAAATGAATCACTTTGCTCTACACCTGAAACTAACACCACATTGCTAACCAACTGTACTCCAATATAAAATAAAAATGTTTAAAAAGACAAATATATTAATTTGTGGTGAGAATCTGGTGCTGACAGGGTTATTTCAAGACCCAGGACACCAGACATCTCTAAATCCTGCCTTGACCTTCTCATGACATTAAGGAAAGATACATAAACACAGAGCTTTCTGTTAAGATGTATGGTAGGGCTTATCAAGGACTTCCTTCCTCAAGCCTAGTACAACCACCAGCTGGTATGTGCATACCCCACCCCCAGGAAGCAGAGAAGGGAGGTCTTACCTGGGGGCTACACCCTGTGGGAGTGTGAAGCAGGAAGAAAAGAGAACATAAGCTGGCCTGACATGCTAGAGCCTAGGTCACTCCCTGATCTGGCCTCCTAACATCCAAGTCATGGACGTGATCTTCTAATGCACCACAGGCTAGATGCTATATGAGGTGCAGAAAGTACAAAGCATGGACCTTGACTTTAAGGCGTGTGGAATAGAGTCAGTGAGGAAGATGGATGTGCAGATCAGGCAGCCATGAATAATGCCAGAGGCATAAGTGCCAAGCCCCGTAGTTAACGGCATTTGCGTTCCTCTAGTGTCACTTGCTGTATTAACTTACTGTCGAGAGTTCATTTTCTCTTCCCAAGACCTGAGACCCTAGAGGGACAGGGTTCCTTCCTGACTTCTCTCACTAGTTGACGCTGCCCAGGTTCCTTGCTCGGGGGCAGGGCTGGGGCAGGATCCAGGTGTGAGTGGGTGTTCCCACTCCAGTGCTGGGGTGGCCGAGGTTAGGACCAGCAGCTTTCATGACTCTCGGGATCAAGGAAAATACTATGAAACTTGGAATCCAGAATGGCCTATTTGTTTTGACAGTTGGCACTGTGCCCCTCCCCACTCCTAATTTATGACAGTCGCACAGACATTATGGGAGTAGCAGATGTGGGAAAGACTGTTTTAACATTAACTTTCCTTCTGATATTAATCAAGTTAACTTTGGGCACAGAAAGTGATATTACTGTGAATTCCTTTAATAAACTATGAGTCTTTTTCCCTTAGACTTTATATATGTAATACTCACACACATCTCTCTATTTTTTTTACTCCCTTTAAAAAGGGAGTACAAAAATAAAGCTGCTGTGCTGGTAGTTTTCTCCTCAGCTCACTTTGACTTTCTTTACAATCTGTCTTGTTTAACCCCGACTTCATCTCTCAGCCCTTTCCTGCCTTCTGAAAACTCACTTAAAGCTCTAGCCTGAGTTTTCTTAAGTCACACTCTGCTATTTTCAAAGTACAGACTTCATCTGTTCCGTGTGCCCCATGTTTCTAAGAATGTATTGGCATATTTTGCACGGGGATTTTACAAAGATTTTAACAAAATGATCATGAGTCCTTTGCTGGTTTTATTTACTATACTTTTATTACACTGTGGACTTTTACTATAAAAACAGCAGTGATATGCTTTGCAAGTTCTTGAAACTTTTTCATGGTCTCTTATGAGCTGGATGATTTTAAAAGCAAGATTACCTCCCAAGTAGAGCTCCACAGTGCTCCTCTTCCTGTAAGTAAAGCTGTGGTCTGTTCTCCCTCCAGTGTAGGCAAAGGGTCACCCTACTTTGGAGCCGTCATTTTATATACAGGATGTTCAGATGTAGGTGATGCAATCCTTATCACAGTTGTACAAAGGACCGTGATACATTTAAAGTCATTTCCTGGAAGCTTGTGGTGATATGTACTGTTTCTGTTTGTCTAATCTGAGGGCCTGTCTCAAGAATCATCTGAACTCATTGTATGACTCAAAAATCTTAGAACACTGCAATCTCTTATGTGACGAGGACTGTCTGGGAATTGAGGGTATTTCCAGTTGTAAAAATGTATTTTCCTGTTGTAGTGAGGACCAGTGCATGCTTGTCTTTAAAAAGAGAAATATAATGAATATGTGTCATGGGCACTCAGTTGCTCAGTCGTATCCAACTCTGTGACCCTTTGGACTATAGCCCGCCAGGCTCCTTTCTCTGTGGAATTTTTTTGGCAAGAGTACTAGTGTGGGTTGCCATTTCCTCCTTCAGGGGATCTTCCCAACCCAGGGAAGAGTTTTCTTAAGTCACACTCTGCTATTTTCAAAGTACAAACTTTATCTGTTCCACGTGACCCTTGTTTCTAAGAATATATAGGCATATTTTGCACAGGGATCTATAAGATTTTAACAAAATGATCTTGAGTCATTTGCTGGGTTTTATTTATTATACTTTTGCATCTCCTGTGTCTCCTGCATTGCAGGTAGATTCTTTACCACTGAGCCATCAGGGAAGCCCTGAACATGTTTCATAGCCAAAAATAAAAACCCTTCCATCTATATATATTATAGATTCTACTTTTTAATTAAGAAAAATTGTAGTAAAGCATTATGTGTATTATAAATATAACAGGGTGTATGAGATACCTCTTGTAAGGGAATTTTAGATAAACCATAGAGAAGTAACATTCAATTCCACACAAACAGCAATGACTAGGTAATATAGTATATTGGCAATATCAATACTGGTAAATTCTTAGCCAACACATAATACTCATGATGACTAAGAGTTTTGTCAAATTATTACCCATTTTATAAGTGATAAAGGGGTGAGACTTAGAAAGCTTTGTTAGTCATCTAAGTTTACAGAGCTAAGAAGTAATAAGCATAGGGTAGATTACTACAAGCAGCTTCTCCAGTGGCTCAGAGGTAAAGAATCCACATGCAGTGCAGGAGCCACAAGAGACAGGTGTTCAATCCCTGAGTCAGGAAGATCCCCTGGAGGAGGACATAGCAACCCACTCCAGTACTTTTGCCTGGAGAATCCCACAGACTGAGGAGTCTGGTGGGCTACAGTCCATGAAGTCTCAAAGAGTTGGACACGACTGATGTGACTTAGCATGCACACACACAGATTAGTACAGAAATAAGGTGTTCCAAGTGGGCATGTTTTTTTAAGTGTCCAGGGAAGAACATGGGAGAATGTAATTGGCATTTATAAATAATATTTAAATATAATTTTCATGTAAAGTTTATAAAGTAAGGTGAACTTCATTAAGCATTTTGAATTAAAAATTGTTATAAAAAGTGTTACCTGGGATGACAGTTCCCATCTGTCTTTTCATTCTCTGATAGACAGAGATTTGTCAGATTAGCCAAGAGCTAGAACAAAAGGGTTTTTACACTCAGCTTCCCCATCACCAGCTGGGTGACTTTGGGAGAGTCACAGAGCCTCTCTGGATCACAAAGAAAAAGGCATCCTGACCAAACCAGAAGTTTTTAGCACCTTGTGAGAGAATAAAAGTAAAGCACTTCAAAAACTAAACTACTGTGCATATATGAGATACTCTCATTAGCTCTGTGTAAACATATATAGAAGCAAAATCAGGATTTTTAATGACTCGTTCCTCCCCACCTCTTTCCACCCACCACTTCCTCCTCAGCCCTTTCTCATCTGTCACGGATTAGCTCCCATGCAATATTAGATTAATTTTGATCCATTTCTTCTTCTTCCTGGCCAAGAATGCTATTCTGATCCCTTTTCCAAAATAATCATCTTTGTCTTTCATTATACAGCCTTTAGATATCAGCCAACATCATCCTTTATGTCTCTGCCCAACGATAAAATTCTCTTGCCATTAGGTTTTCCTGGCAGTGCCATTTAACATGCTTACTTTGTTTATTCATAAGGTTTGCTTTTATTTTAAATCCATGACATATATATTTATTTTTGTTCTTCTATTACATTTTAGTTATTTTCACCAACTTCTAACTTAGTCCTATTTTTGATTCTACAAAGGCTTACAAGTCTGACTGTAAAATATTCTTGTATTTTTAAGTTTACAAAACTTACCATTAATATTTTTATGGCTAATTATTATTCTATTGTCATATACTTAAACTAACACTATTAATAGGTCTACAAAGTGGCGTGTCTCCTATCAACAATGACTTTCCCATGGCTGGCAGTAGGGCCAGGGTAGGTAGGCAACCAAGTTCCTTATAGAGCTCCATAGACCACTCCAGTGTTGATTTACCTATCTTTGTCACACCATAGTTGCTAATTGTTTTCCACTAAGTTAAAATCATCTTTTGGCTACATTTTTTTCAATGATTTGCGTTATAGTAGAAAGGGCACTTTAAATATTCCCTGCTCCAACTAACTTCTTTCTTCCCCAGCTCTGGACACAAATTTGTATGTGAATCCACAAACGGGATCACACATACATGCCCACTTTTTGTGACTTGCCTATGGAATAGATCTGCTGAGCCAGAAACTCTGGAGACCTTCAGTGATCTGTGAAAATCCTCCGTGCCTCGCCACCTCAGTCAGTTCAGTTCAGTCGCTTAGTCATGTCTGCAGCACACCAGGCCTCCCTGTCTATCACCAACTCCCGGAGTTTACTCAAACTCATGTCCATTGAGTCGGTGACGACATCCAACCCTCTCATCTTCTGTTGTCTCCTTCTCCTCCCGCCTTCAATCTTTCCCAGCATCAGGGTTTTTTCAAAAGAATCAGTTTTTCGCATCTAGCCTCACCACCCAGTCTTATCATTTTAAGCCTCCCTCTGTGTTAATGCCTGAAGGTCTGTTTTCAGAACAAGTTCATTCATGATGGTGCTGGGACACACACACTCCCACACACACACACTCACACACACTCCCATACACACATACTCCCACACACACTCACACACACGTTCCCACACCCCCACCCCACCCACCACTTTCTGGTGGATACTTGTCTGAAACTTTCCATCCGTTGACTCTGAAGAAGGATCTGGTAAATGCTAAGTGGCATAAGTGGAACCTATTTGTTAATTTGGTCAGGACCCAGATGATGGAACCACAATGAGTAGCTCTCCTGGAAGAGTTCTAAGCCAGCTTAGTATGACAGAAAGAACTGGAGGTTTGGAGTGAAAGGACATAGGTGCAGATCTAGGTTTTGTTGCCAGTCAGACTCTTAGAGTTGAATTTCTTTATATGGGAACAGGAATATTTATAATATTTGACCTCACAGGATATTTATAAGGATGAAAGAAGATACTGCACGTTAAAATGTTCCTTATAAACTATAGTTTACAGATATTGTTGCTTTTCCAGTTCTTTCCATTGATAGCTATCTGCTGAAGCATGTATTTAAAAGGTACTGTCTCATGGACTTTGAGACATAAAAATGTGTGACCTTAAAAGCATTCCTTTCCTCCCCACCGGGGCACAAGCATGTGGAATTTATATCGTCACAAGGCATTAAATTGACTGTTTTGGCTTTTGATTTTAACTTCAGGAAAACTTAATGTTGGATGAGTCAGTGTAGCAGAATCAGTTTTTATTGATTCATTTGCTTCCAGTGCAAAAGCTGATTTCCAGGGTTTTGTGAGATAAAACTATAATAGGCTTAAGATGTTCTAGCAATAATGAGGTCAGTGGACTCTGCATCGGGGGACTGAAAGATCTTGAGGATGTAGCCATCCCACTATTTGAGGAAGCAGCCTGGCAGCCAGAGAAGTCTGGGGCAGCATAATGAGGCCAGGAGGCTAAAATTGCCTTGAAACATATGCTAGAGTTTAGCTAGTAAATTATAATAGCAGTGCTTCCCAACCAACAGCTGAAAATGAACTCTTACCTGTCTTCTTCCTTTCTGGAGATGGGAAATCGTTACAGGTGAATTCTTCCCATGACAAACTCCTTTTATGTTCCAAGCAAGTAGCCGTATGGAACTCACTGGACTTCTTGTGTTGTCAGTGGCCTGGAACTAAACAATATAAGGAATAATATTTATATTTATAAGCTATAGGCTTTGAAATGTCTCATCTTAATGTGGGTATTACATATGGTAGGCTTCTAATGCCAGACAAAACAACTCTGTGGATGGCTGAGACATTTCCAACTGAAAATACCTCCCTCTGAACTTCTGAGCTTCCTTTACTGAAGAATCTTGCTCCACTGACCATATCCTCCTTATTTGATAATGGCCACTTGGTTACTTTTAATTCTTGCCGACAACCTTGGGGTCACCCTTTGCTTTGTTTTTATTGAAAAACTAACTTCTCAAGAAATACTGCTGGCCCTACCTTCAAAATATATTTAAAATATATTGTCACCACCTTCCCTTCTGCCAGCCCCACGGGAGCCTGGCACCAGCTCTTGCCTGCATCGTGCCACGCGCCTTCTAAGTGCTTCACCTGCTCCACCTTTACTCCCATGCAGTCATTCTCAACAGAGGAACCTTCAAAGTCCTCCGAAAATGTGTCAGATCGTATCAGTACTGTGCTCAAAACCCTCCAGTGGCTTTCTCATATTTCACTCAGAGGAAAAAACAAGTCCTTACAATTTCATACAAGGCTCTATGGGATCCAGGCCCATTACTAACATGACCTCATCTCCTACCATTTCCCCCTCATGCATTCTGCGCCAGCCACAGGCTTTTGCACTTGTTGTTCTCATAGTCAGGACTTCTCTTCCACCAGAGTCTTAAGATGTTACTCCTTTCCCTCCTTCAACTCTTTACGTAAATATCACCTTCTCAGTGACACTTTCCTGGCCCTCCTAATAAAGATTGCAACACCCTGCACCCCACACTCTTGACTCTGCCCTCCTCACTTGTCCCACAAAGTACTGATCACCATTACCGTATGTTTTACTTACTCATTACATTTATTGTCTGTTTTTCCCACTAGAAGGTAACTTCTGAGAGGCCATAATTTTTAAAAATTTTGTTTATTTGTTAATCTATTTATTTTTAGTTGTACTGGGCATGGGCTTTCTAGCAGAGGCAAATGGGGCCACTCTTTGTTGCAGCTTCTCATTTTGATGACTTCTCTTGTCGTGAGGCACAGGCTTTAGGTGCGTGGACTTCAATAGTTGTAGCACAAGGGCTCAGGAGTTGCAGCTCTGCAGCTCTAGAATGCAGGCTCAGGAGTTGCAGCTCTGCAGCTCTAGAATGCAGGCTCAGGAGTTGTGCAGCGTGGGTATATCTGCTCCACGCATGTGGAATCTTCCCAGACCAGGGATAGAACCCAAGTCCCGTACATTGGCAGGCAGACTCTTATCCACTGTACCACCAGAGAAGTCTGGGGCCATAAATTTTTGACTAATTTAGTCACTAATGTATCCCCAATGCCTAGAATTGAGTCTGGCACATAGTTTGCCTGGCCCCCATGTACAGCTTCACAGGTTGTACACTGCACAAGGCCCAGGCACACCATGCATGTGGGAATGGAACTCCCTAGAGTTGTACAACATGTCAGTCTCCTAGGACCTCAAGAAGCATGTATTGAATCAAATAAAACACGCTTTGCCCTAGTATTTTAAGTGCACCTCTGTCGGTAATCTCTGGGAAAATCTCTAGTATCAAAGAAATGCTTGGAGAGTTTAGAGACTCACAGACCAAAGGAAGATATTTATAACAGCCCCTGGATTGTGGGTTTAAAACTACCTACACCACCATAAATACTATTTACTAACTAAACAAAGTATTTTGAATTCCACTGGAGGTGGGCAAATTGACTATGTTTTGGAACTCTATATAATCACTATTTTCCCACAAGATAATTGAACAGTAAGTGTTATTTTAAGTAGTCTTGGAAGAATTCCCAGTTTCACTGTAGGAAAAGAGAAGTTTTTATCTTGGGATTTTGTTCTGTTTTGAGAATCAGCACACACAACTGTTCATGCAGCTCTTTGCCTGGTTGTGATTAAATTAAATCTGTTACTTCAGAGAGGCTTCACCACACTTAGTTTACCCGCTGAGGTGTCTGGTCCCCCACCTTTATAACATTCTCTCCCGGCATGTTTCTTCCTGCTATAGCTGGTTACATACACTTTGTAGATAAATATACCTGCCTCCCTCATCTTCCTGTCTGATTAATTTGAGAATGTCACAGTTCCCTCGGAGTAGCCACGGGTGATGTCATAACCTCTCCTTTGGAGGGAGAGTTGTCAGGAACGAGGATTTCACTGGGTCCAAGACAGGAGGAGAATCTGCTGGAAACACTGCCAAAAAAGGAGGTGGGCAGTGGATTTTCAAACCTTCGCTGTAATCGCTAGTATGACCTATGACTACCTACTTACTAATGTGGTTCTCAGTAGTTAAAGAATGAGTCATACACAGTGAAAACACCATTGCAGACATAATGGTCTGGTTGCCACTGTCCTCTATTGTTTTGTGTTAAGGGTTTAATATGGTGTGGTGCCGCCAGAGATTTCTATGCGTCCTGTGTGAGACTCTCAAGCCCTTTCATGAATTTCTCATATAGGCATATAGCTGCACAGAGGCTTCATTTCGTCTTGTCTGATGAATGGGGGCAGGGGCAGGGACCCGAATTCTCATGGTGGTGGTAGAGGTGTCATAACCCCCCAGCACCATGAGGTTATCCAACCCTGAATTCCGGGGTGAGGTGGAAGAAGGGCAAGAGAGTGTGTCCAGGGAACACTTACTCACTAGGAAACAGCAGGTGGCCTTTTGAGCTTTCTCACTGAGAAAACGGGTAGCTAGTGATGCAGCTCTAGGCTGGAGGCCCAGAAGAACAAAATGATTAAATTTCAGGTGAGAAACACTCAACTTATGTTTCTCGGTGTGTTTCTCTGGAATAAGCTAAGGATAGATAGGAAAGGTGTACAATAAAAGCCACCTGAATGACCACACTTGGTACTCTCTGAACATATGCTGTTCTTACCTGATTGTACACAGCACAGCCAGGGTGTGGGTCTGACCCTCAGGTTCCAGTTTCTACTCCTTGATGAATCTGGAAGCCAACTCATCTGTTCAGACAGTTTTCCCAACCTGGGCCCTTTGCCAGGCCTTCTTGCCACTATTTAGGAAAGAGAATAAATAGCCTAAGGGTTAAGAGCTTGGATGTCAGAATCAGTTATGCTTGGCTTTCACAACCCATGTGAATATTAGTGAGTTGCTCATCTGTCTCAGTGATTCCGTCTGTAAAATGGAGATAAAATAATCTCAGACCCATTTGGCACAGGAACTTAATAATGTTCGGAAAGCCTCCTATACAGCATCAGTTGTTGTAAGATTTGCTGTCGTTAATATAAATTCCCACAGTTTAAAGGGGCAAAGCCACACTTTTTGTTACAGTTTCTTGCTATAAGGTGCTATGTTGTTCCCTACGGACTCCTCAGTCAGCCTTTGTTTAAAAAATAAAGACGTGAGTTTGACACGTGGTAGCTACGTGGAGACTGAATCAGGAACAATTGACAGAAGAGTACCCATATAATGCTTTCTTCTCAACTTGATGGAGTTTTTTCACCTCTTTTTTTGCTTGTTTTATCTTTAATTCAGACAAAAAGAAATAAAAATTTTCTATTCAACTTTTCCTTAACAAGACGTGTGTGTGTGTGAAATTCGCTCAGTTGTGTCCGATTCTTAGTGACCCCATGGACTATAGAGTCCAAGAATACTGGAGTGGGTAGCCTTTCCCTTCTCCAGGGGATCTTCCCAACCCAGGGATCAAACCCAGGTCTCCCACCTTGCAGGTGAATTCTTTACCAGCTGAGCCACAAGGGAAGCGCCAGGTAATAATGTAGAATCGACACAACATTGCAAATCAACTATACTCTAATAGAAATTTTAAAAAATAATGTTGAATCAATCATCCATTTGTTTCTTCACTTGTTTTTTTCATTCATTCATTTGACACCTAGTCACTCAGTGCTATAGGCAGGATTCCTAGTCCCCATGGACTTTTCCTCCCTGGGGGGCAGGGGTAGGGGCGGGCCGTATTTAGTCAGGGGGAAAAGACTCTGATGCTGGGAGGGATTGGGGGCAGGAGGAGAAGGGGACGACAGAGGATGAGATGGCTGGATGTCATCACCGACTTGATGGATGTGAGTTTGAGTGAACTCCGGGAGATGGTGATGGACAGGGAGGCCTGGAGTGCTGTGATTCATGGGGTCACAAAGAGTCGGACGCGACTGAACTGAACTGAACTGAGGCCCTTACAGGGTAATGTGATGAAAACCAGGACAGGGAAAGCTCAGAGGCTAAGAAATTACTTAGGAAATCTACCTTGCTCAAATGTAAAAGAACCAGGTGACTTCTTGGAGGAAGTGGTTGTCTAATGAGAGACCTAAGTAATGAGCAGAATTTTTCCAGGCAGGGAACAGCACATGTTAAGGTTTAGAAGCAAGAAGAATCCAGCTTCTCCACCAGATCAGAGTCTAATGACTAAAATACAGAATTTCAGGAAAGTATAAGAAAACAGGCCCGGAAAAGAAAGCAAAGGCATTATCTCTTTCTTTGTTTGTTTAATTAAAAGAATTTTTTATCATACTTGATTTATGATGTTGTTAGTTTTAAGTGTACGGCAAATTGATTCCATTTTATACATATATATATTCTTTTTCATTTTTCAGTCTCTTTCTTTCTTAAATTTTAAGATGTATCCTGCACACAAAGGTTAGAGGTAATTCTGTGTAGTCCCACTATGGAATGAAGACCACAGACTTGTACAAATGGAGAAAATCAAGCTGCTGGAAGATAGTTTTTACAATACAGAATCTTCATAAGTTTCCTCATTTCCTCTGAGTTGTCATGAATTTGAAGAACATCAGATATGCTCAAACACGCGCTTCAAATCCTGCTCCTTGATTCTCTTCCTTCACTAAAGCAAATTTTGGGACTTATAGCCAACGTATCAATTTCTGTCTTCTTCAGAAATCTTAACCTGTATGCCTGTGTTATTGCATTCCTCTTTATAGGCAATATTTTTGATGTATTACTTTTTATTGAGGTATACTTGAGGTACAATATTATTCATGTAAAAGTTTCAGTGTACAACATAGTGGTTCACAATTTTTAAAGGTTATATTCCATTTAGAGTTATTATAAAGTATTGACTTTATTTCCTGTATGGTGCTATATATCCTTACAGCTTGTTTATTTTACACATAATAGTTTGTGCCTCCTCCTCCCCCTCCCCACTGATCGTCACTAGTTTCTTGTCTATATCCGTGGGTCTGTTTCTTTTGTGTTATAGTCACTAGTTTGTTTTATTTTTTTAGAGTCCACATATAAGTGATATCACACAGTATTTGTCTTTCTCTGTTTGACGTATTTCCCTTGGCATAATACCCTCACGTCCATTTATGTTGTTTCAAATGGCAAAATGTCATTTTTTTTCTTTTTTTGGCAAAAAACAACTGTATTTGTGACTAAAATAAAAATTACAGATGCATGTTTATAAAACCTTGTTACAATGTTACCATTAGAAATTATTGGCTGAAATTTAATCTAAAATTCAGATTGAAAAGGATTTACATTTTAAAATAGCTCATGTGGAATTCTACTTAAGTAGCATCACCCACTACCTCTGGATTTTCTTTCCCCAAAGGGCGATGAAGTGGTGATTGAGGACATTTAGCAACATTCTTATGTGCTTTACTCCAAATTCAAGGTTTAAGTTGAACTTGTGATGTGAGCTGCATTATCCTATAGGGGACCAACTATATTCTATAGTTAAAAATTCATTCAGTCAATAGACTGCATGCTAAAGTTTTAAAATAAAGTTTGATAATAAAAATGCCATCCTTTTTATGATTAAGTAGTATTCCATTGTATGTGTATGTGAAAGTCAAAGTCGCTCAGTAATGTCCAACTCTTTGTGACTGTCTGCAGCCCTCCAGGCTCCTCTGTCCACTGAATTCTCCAGGGAAGAATACTGGAGTAGGTTGCTATTCCCTTCTCTGGAGATCTTCCGGACCCAGGGGTCAAACCAACTCTCTTGCACTGCAGGCAGACTCTTTACCTACATATATATGCATACATATGCATACATATATGTGTATGTATGTATGTGCGTGTGTATATATATATGCCACATTTCTTTATCTATTCATCTATTGATGGGCACTTAGGTTGCTTTTATATCTTGACAGTTGTAAATAATGTTGCTATGAACATTGATGTGCACCTACCTTTTCAAATTAGCATTCTCATTTTTTTTTCCAGATATATACCCAGGAATAGAATTGCTGGGTCATAAGATAGTTCTATTTTTAGTTTTTGTGCAACTCCAGTTTTTCACAGTGACTGCACCAATTTACATTCCCACCAACAGTGTCCTAGAGTTCCCTTTTTTCTGTATCCTCACTAACATTCATTATTTGTGGTCTTTTTGATGATAGCTATTCTGACAGATGTGCAGTGATATTTCATTGTGGTTTTAATTTGTGTTTCTGTGGTAATTGATGATCTTAAGGATCTTTTTGTGTGCCTGTTGGCCATCTGTACGTCCTCTTTGGAAAATGTATATTCAGGTTTTCTGCCCTTTGTTTTAGTTTTTTTCTTTTCCTTTGATGTTGAGTTGTAGGAGCTGTTTCTATATTTTGTACATTAATCCCTTATCGGTCTTAGCATTTGCAAATATTTTCTCCCATTCACTAGGCTATCTTTTTGTCTTGTAGATGGTTTCTATAGACAGTATTTTAACAGATAAATTAGATAAAGTATCTACTCATAAGAAGACAGAAACTTGTGACTCTAACCTTAATCAAAGTTAACTGGTTTAAAGTATTCTAGAATTCTCTACAGAATACTTGCTTGAGAGTATTTGTATAAGATAAGGGGAGAAGATTATTACTGAATCATTAACTCTTTCAAAATAATTTGTATTTCCCTCTTTGCATGCTTGTTTACGCTGCTCCCTCTGATAAGAATGCCAGCTACCAGCCTCATCCTTCCATGTCCATGTTAGCATCCTTTGACCATTTAAATTTTTTTTCAAGAAGAGCAATTTATTAATATATTTCCATTCATTATGATTATTATTTTTATTTGTTATTTTTTAAACAGTTTTACTGCATTTAGTAGACATAAACGTGCCTTAGATTTTTCTTAATTCACTATAGCACTTAATTGAGCACATTTTGTTTAATCAATAACGACAAAATATTTAGACAGAAGTATCATGAAAGACTTTAAATTTCCTAGATCAATAATCTAATCTTTTCCAACTTTGACAAGGAAAAAACATTGAGTCAATTATGCTTCCTTAGTCACTGGTTGCTGCTGAGTAGTTAACCTACAGGAGTTTCTAAAGATCAGACTGTTATATGGACTCTTTCTGTCTATTCTTGGCCAGAAATGTCCAGTGATTCTACAAGGAAATGCTTAATATCTTTTTGGAAAGCTCTGTAGGAAGTGAAACTAACCAAAACGAAAACGTTAGCACCTATCTCTGACCTCTGCTTCTGTATTCCAGCTATAAACACGATACACAGACCCACAGTATACTCGCTCTGTATTTTTGCTGAGCATTCCCTTATATAGACAGTAAAACATAAAGCCACTTAGATAACTTATGTGCTCCCTAAATAACATATGAAAGTGCTTAGGGCGTGGAAGATACTCAACAAATGTTATTTCTTGCTTTAGGTTTTAATATTATTTCATTCTTTAGAGCTATACTGAGCAATATGGTAGCCACTAGCCGCCACCTGTGGCTACTGAGCACTCGACATGCTTACTTGATTGTGCTCAAAATATAAAATACACATTGAATTTCAAGCACTTAGTATGGAAAAAGAATGTTAAATAGCTCAGTAATTTTAATATTGATAGCAAATTAGTATGGATATACTGAGTTAAATAAAATATATTATTTAAATAAGTTAATTTCATCTGTTGCTTTTTTTTTTGTTTTCCTGATGCAGCCACTAGAAAACTTAAAATTACATATGTGCCTCACGTTTGTGACTTGCATTGTATTTCCGTTGGACAGAAATGCTTTAGAGAAACCTCCCAGGTATTGTGGCAAGACAGTGGTACTGCAGATGTTCATTAATTTCTTCATCAGCTAAGAAGAAAAATAAAAAGAACAAATTACAGCTGAGCAAATAGAAACTGTTCACTTATTAAATTGAAATTAAATGTGGATTTTTGACTGTTCTGTGGTCAGTTTTACCTTTAAGAAACTATAGCTAACATTTAATGTCTAATGGAAAATAAAATCCCTATTTCTAGGTTACTGGTTGGTTCACCATGGAGTGGCTTTCCTAAGAACCGAATGGGAGATGTATATAAATGTCCTGTTGATCTATCCACCACTACATGTGAAAAATTGAATTTGCAAAGTAAGTTATAATTGGCAATGTGTTTTTTTTATACATATCAAAATCTTGTTATATACTCAGTTGAAAAAAGACAACAAAACCAGTCAGAGTTTTGCCTTTAAGAAATACACACAGCTTTTGTTGCCTTTATCTCTGTAGTCACATGGGGTCCAACTGTATCCAAATTTCCAACACAGTTTGATGACCTAATTGAGTAAGATGTGTGGGAAACATGCTGCCTCCTGGACCATCTGGCCCAGTCTGTGGACCAGTTTCCATCAATATTTAGGATGATTTTGGTGATTACTAACAGAAATCTGAGACTATTCATACTTCTCTCCCTCCTCAAAATAAACCATTCAGTATAGAAACATCAGTACTAGGGATAATTTGGGGGGTGCTGAGGAACACTCTGTGTTTCTGATCATGTGAAAATCATCTTGTTCTACTAAAAAAAGAAAATCACTATTTGGAATTATTTGTAACTCTTTGGAATTACTGGGTTTTAATTATCCACAAAAGCAGACCTCTATTTCCAGAAGTTAAGTAGTGAAGGAGAACTGGCAAAATAGTTTGATAAGATAGCAAGCAGGTTTAAGAAATGATTTTTCTAATAAAAAGGAGATGATCCTATAAGTAGAAACATCTACTTCTGCTTTCTCACTACACCAAAGCCTTTGTGTGGATCACAACAAACTGTGGAAAATCCTTCAAGAGACAAGAATACCAGACCACCTTACCTACCTCCTGAGAAATCTGTATGCAGGTCAAGAAGCAACAGTTAGAATTGGACATGGAACAACAGACTGGCTCCAAATAGGGAAAGGAGTATATCAAGGCTGTATGAAAGTGAAAGTGGAGAGTGAAAAAGTTGGCTTAAAGCTCAACATTCAGAAAACGAAGATCATGGCATCCGGTCCCATCTCTTCATGGGAAATAGATGGGGAAACAGTGGAAACAGTTTCAGACTTTATTTTTCTTGGCTCCAAAATCACTGCAGATGGTGACTGCAGCCATGAAATTAAAAGACGCTTACTCCTTGGAAGGAAAGTTATGACCAACCTAGATAGCATATTCAAAAGCAGAGGCATTACCTTGCCAACAAAGGTCCGTCTAGTCAAGGCTATGGTTTTTCTTGTGGTCATGTATGGATGTGAGAATTGGACTGTGAAGAAGGCTGAGTGCCGAAGAATTGATGCTTTTGAACTGTGGTGTTGGAGAAGACTCTTGAGAGTCCCTTGGACTGCAAGGAGATCCAACCAGTCCATTCTGAAGGAGAACAGCCCTGGGATTTCTTTGGAAGGAATGATGCTAAAGCTGAAACTCCAGTACTTTGGCCACCTCATGCGAAGAGTTGACTCATTGGAAAAGACTCTGATGGTGTGAGGGATTGGGGGCAAGAGGAGAAGGGGACAACAGAGGATGAGATGGCTGGATGGCATCACTGACTCGATGGATGTGAGTCTGAGTGAACTCTGGGAGTTGGTGATGGACAGAGAGGCCTGGCGTGCTGCGATTCATGGGGTCGCAAAGAGTCGGACACGACTGAGCGACTGATCTGATCTCATCTGATATTGTCACCCTGCTTATTTAACTTACATGCAGAGTATATTATGCAAAATGCCAGGCTGGATGAAGCACAGGCTGGAATCAAGATTGACGGGAGAAATATCAATAACCTCAGATAGGCAGATGACACCACCCTTATGGCAGAAAGTGAAGAGGAACTAAAGAGGAACTAAAGCTATGGTTTTTCCAGTAGTCATGTATGGATGTGAGAACTGCACTATAAAGAAAGCTGAGTGCCACAGAATTGATGCTTTTGAACTGCGGTGTTGGAGAAGACTCTTGAGAGTCCCTTGGACTGCAAGGAGATAAAACCAGTCCATCCTAAAGGAAATTAGTCCTGAATATTCATTGGAAGGATTGATGCTGAAGCTGAAACTGCAATACTTTGGCCACCTGATGTGAAGAACTGACTCACTGGAAAAGACCCTGATGCTGAGAAAGGTTGAAGGCAAGAGGAGAAGGGGACAGCAGAGGATGAGATGGTTGGATGGCATCACCAACTCTATGGACATGAGTTCGAGCAAGCTTCAGGAGTTGGTGATGGACAGGGAAGCCTGGGGTGCTGCAGTCCATGGGGTCGCAAAGAGTTGGACACAACTGAGCAACTGAACTGACTGATCATATTTGTAAGGAGAGAGGAAGGAGGCAATAAAAGGGAGTGACGACCAATCAAGAATAAAGTTAACTGGATGAAATTAATGTCTCTGGTACCTGGGAAAATGAGCCTTACGAAGAATACTCCCTTCTCTGAAACACAGAGGAAAGAGACAAGTCAGAATTCTAAAAGGACCGTTAGGTAAAGATGAGAGAAGTTGAGATTACCCTTTGAGTGTGATTATCTTGTTTGCACTAGAGAGTGATGGAATCTGGGTTGAGTTTAGAGGCTTGAGAAGAAGGGTGAAGTTTTAAAATGGGCATCCTGGGAAACAGGGGATAAACTGTATAATAAAACTTTTGAGCTCTCACCCCTAAATATGTATGTATATTTATTTTTAGAAATTTTATGCATATGTATATAAATGAGCAGATAATTAGGATTAGAGCTTCCCAGGTGTTGCGCTGGTAAAGAAGTTTGATCCCTGAGTGGGGAAGATTCCCTGGAATGAGAAATGGCAAGCCACGCCAGTATTATTGCCTGGAATTTCACCATCAGAGTAGCCTGGCAGGCTACTGTCCATGGGGTCACAAAGAGTCGGACACAACTAAGTGACTGAGCACACACAACTTAGGATAAATGATGCATATACACATTTACAGAAACAGTGTAATTTTATGTATATGTATACGTGTGTGTGTCTGTATATATGTACACACATACCCTGGCAGAGATTAGAGGATAATGAAAAACTAATATGTATAGGTGTACAGGTATGTGTGCATGTATGTTGATACACATATACACCTTGGCAGAGATCAGAGGATAATGAAAAAAATGATATTATTGAAAAGAATTTCAATGTTCAGTAGGTCAAGAATGGATACAGCAAATGATGCCTTAGCTGAATGGGAGAGAGAAGATTGGAGAGATTTATCTATTATTCTATGTGCTAGTGTCATGATGGTTTTCTAAAGTTCACTTACTGTTGCTTTGGGCCAGATTCTACCATATGGCATTCTTTGATAACACTTTAAGAATGTTTTTTTCTGATCCAGAATAAAGCATTAGATGGAATCATCATGACCTTTGTAGACCCCACCCCTGAGGATCATATTCTGCAGCCTCACTCATTTAAGTGAGCAGCCAGATCAATGAAACATCTCATTTCCATACACTTGATTACCCACCATGAGTACTAAACTCAATGCTACATATAAACCTGAATGTACATTGAAAAAAAAAGTCTTTAAATGATAATTTAACCACTTTTAAAAATCTTCTCCCCTTTGAAAGCTTCCACGAGCATGTCCAATGTTACTGAGATGAAAACCAACATGAGCCTTGGCTTGACACTGACAAGGAACGTGGGAACAGGAGGATTTCTTGTGAGTGTTTACTTTTCAAATCCTCATTCCTCTCAAGTATGAAGTCAGTGTCTTCCGACCATCCCTCCTAGCAAACCAAATCTTGAGGTTTAAATGTTCAAACTTGAATTTTGGATAAGTTATGCTAGAGGAGAGCCAACATGAAAAGAACAATGTGTTGATATGTAAGCATCTTAAGATATTTAGCAAAAATATTGCCACAGAATGTTTTGGGGAAAGAGGGCAGAAGGAACAGCGATTCTTTGCCCTTGAAAAATGTGTTTTGTATTTGTTGATAACAACAGAATTCTAGCTCTCATTTCCCCTTCCTGTAGAAACATTCTGGATAGGTACAGCTAGTTCAGAAAGCAGGTTTCAAAGCTACGAAGTACTTTTGTTTTTAATAATTTCTGCTAATCATTGACTACTCTGATATTATTTAAAGCAATGATCTGGACTCATTTCATGTTAGCATTTACTCTCATTTAGTTTCTAGAACACTGTGTAAAGACCACCACAAATCAGAGTAAAAGAGAATGCTGTATTTAACAAGTAGTCTGGGGACAATTAATTGGTGAATATTTTGCATATCCAGGTATACTTCCAAGTGAACTAAAGAGTTAATCTTAAAAACTAGAAGAAAATGGAAGTTTTCTGAGAGAATTTCTGACCTTGGAACTAACAGAAAAAATAATATAGAAAATTGTTAAAAGACACGAGTATGTTAAAAAAAAAAAAATCATCACACACCAAAAGATAAAAGAAAGGAAAAAAGAGTTTAAAAGCAAACAAAAACCCAACCTCATTTGACATTTCTACCAACCCATGTAGGTGTAACTTAGTTGTATATCTCTGTTAAAATCATCTTAGAAAGCTTGATTATGACATGTTGCATTGACATGCTAACTTAAAAGCCTGTGTATATAAACAGATTTCTCTAAAAATGTAATCAATATTGAACAATATGATTCTGTTTTTCCTGAGAGATATTAGACTTTGGTACCACCTAGTAAATTAGGTGTTGCTTATAATATATGTTAGATCAATGCATACATGAGTATTTCAATGAATCTTCCTGGTTTATAATCTTCTGAAGTCTTTATCATAAGGTTGTTTTGTCTTTCTTGTTTCTTTTTTTAAAGTTAAATAAATTAAAAAAGAAAATATATTGAGGTATAGGGATTACAGAATATGCTTCAAAGTTTTTAAGCTGTAACTTCAGATTTTTAATCTGTAACTTTATCAATTTTTATGTAACTGTAAAACCTTTTATAAACCTTATATATAAAATGAAGTTGAAGGAATTTGAGGTTAATTTAATAGTCAGTGTAGCAAGTAGAAGGAAAGAGGGAAAGAGAAAAAAAAGAAAGGAAAAAGAAAAAAAGCTAAGGTTTCTTTTCCATACCTAAAAGGTCAAAATCTCAAGATACTTTTAAGAATACTGTGGAAAAGACTGACAATCATCACATTTTTTGAAACTTCTTAAGTTCTGGGCTTAAAGTCGGAATGTTGTTCTGGCATTAACAATTGGCATATTCTAATTTCAACTCCTTAATGTTGTTTTCCATTGCTTTTACAACCAAAAAATATTTTTGAATACTTCATGAGTTAGTGTTTTTCAGGGTGATTAAGCTACACCAATTTGGGGGTGTGGATGTAGGAAATCAGTAATTGGTATCTCATTCGGTAAACATACCCAAGGCATCAATTGTGATTCTCCCCTAATTGGCAAAATGAACCAGTTTTATAAGGGAAAAACTGTGCCTTGCTCATTGAGCATGAAATATGACCACAGCTGCTTCTCCTTTGAGCTACCAACAATTAAACTGGGTCAAATAAGTTCCCTTTCATTCTTCCAATCACTTTGTGCAAGTCCACACTTTTCAGTTAAGTTTTAATAGTTGTTCCACAGCTTTACATAAGGTTAAACTTTGCAGATTTTTTTAAGATCATAACTAGACTTGTCTTCCCCATTTTTTCTCGTTCCACATCTAATGATTTGTATTTAACCTAATATTTTCTGCCTGCAATGCAGGAGACCTGTGGTCAATCCCTTGGTTGGGAAGATCCCCTGGAGAAGGGCATGGCAACCCACTCCCGTGTTCTTGCCTGGAGAATTCCATGGACAGAGGAGCCTGATGGGTTACAGTCCAAAGAGTCAGACATGACTGAGCAACTAACACACAGACACTTGATATTTCCCACATGATTTAATCAGGAGTTCTTGCCGTTCAAGGGCTACTGAAAGGGAGAGCTTTGGGACTGGGTTGATGGTGATATTAATAACTGGAGTATGATGTGCACACGAAGACAAGCGCCAGCTTGGATGACTGAAGGTTCTAGGGAGTGGACGTAGGCAGCTCTGAAGTCCTCAAAGAAATGCTTTGATAACTGCAGAGTTAAAAACTGGCAGTTCATGAGCCTGCTAGTTCCTGTGTGTTTGTTTAGCATGTAGAGTGTTTCAAGGGTGTTTTTTTGTTTTAATTATAAATTTTCACAGAAAGTTTTTGCTTTGATTCTCCTTGAGAATTTGAGAGGTTCAGCCACACAGGGCCTGTTTCACAGCAGCCAGTGGGCAGGAGCCACAGTGGTCTGCCCTGCACAGCAGGTGTGGGCTCTTCACTCACCGTGATGTCTACACCTGGCCCAAGCTCTCTGCCAAGCTGCCTGCCTGGCCCATGGGGACACAGGGTTTATTATTTGTCCTGAATAGTGAAAATGGAAGGGACAGGAGGAGACATATGTTCAAGGCATAATACTGCTAGTGAGGCTGGCTAACAATGACATATCATTTGCTATTTACCCAGTACTGTTCTAAGTGTTTCATAGACATAGACTCATTTTGTCTTCACAACAGTCTTAAGTTAGGAGGTCTGATCATCCTCATTTTATAGATGAGGCAGGTGAGACCCGGGTACCTGAGAGACAAAAAATGAACTTGGCCCCTTTTTTCTCCTGGTTGTTCTCTGGAAGGACAGCACCCCTTTTCTCTGGTTTGGTGGGTCACCTGATGGGCTCCTCCCTACACTGACAGTCCCAGTGTCCCTGTCCTCGAGACGCCTGCCACCGGGCACAGCACGTCTGCCACCCTCTCCTTCCCCCTGTGGGCTCCAGTGCACTTTCTCTCAAAGGCGTTGTTAACTTGTTAGTTTCAAGAGTTGATGATTCCTAGTGTCTTAGAAGGGAAATGATTCCTGAGCTTCACAAATGGCAAGGTGGAAGGTTAACATTTTCTATGTATTTTGTCATTGTTCTCATTTTTTTTAAGACCTGTGGTCCCCTGTGGGCACAGCAGTGTGGAAGTCAGTATTACACAACTGGCGTTTGCTCTGATGTCAGTCCTGATTTTCAGTTGCGGACCAGCTTTGCGCCTGCAGTTCAGAGTAAGTTATGAATGTGCCAAGGGTCTGAGCAATGCCTTACTTTAAAAGAGGGGAAAAATTGTATCAGCAAGTGCCATTCTCTTTTACTCTGTCGCATTTCATGTGGATGTGACCTTTGTCTTACCTATGGAAATATGTTTCTTTTGTCATTTCCTATGTAGCCTGCCCTTCCTTCATAGATGTTGTGGTTGTATGTGATGAATCAAACAGTATTTATCCCTGGGATGCAGTAAAGAACTTTTTGGAAAAATTTGTACAAGGCCTAGATATAGGCCCCACAAAGACACAGGTATGGACATCCTTTATATAGACCCTAACCCACAGGTTTCTTAGAAAATATTACTAGAGATGAGATCTTCATCTTTGCATTTGTCCAATCCCCATATTAAAGGCATTTAATGGTAATCTTGAAAGTTAATTGAAATTTGTGCTACGTTGAGTTATTCTATTGTAACTTTGCCTAATGCTGGTCTTTTAAGCATGGGTTCCTATTTCTGACACAGGCATTGGATATGTGATATAGCATCTTAATTATCTTTTGTTGCTAAGTTTTTCTTCCATTAACTCATGCACTAATCAGTACATTTAAAAATCCATTATGTATGTTTTTTTTACACACACTTGGACTAATAATGGTAACTTTCTCTTTTTACTGGTGAAAAAATTATTTTTTAAGTCTAGGATTTTTATAAATAAGTTCATAGACAGCATATTTCTGCCATAGCTCAGTTGGCAAAGAATCTGCCTGCAACGCAGGAGGCCCCGGTTCAATTCCTGGGATGGGAAGCTCCTCTGGAGAAGGCATAGGCTCCCCACTCCAGTATTCTTGGGTTTCCCTTGTGGTTCAGCTGGTAAAGAGTCTGCCTGCAATGGGGGAGATCTGGGTTCAGTCCCCGGGCTGGGAAGATCCCCTGGGGAAAGGAAAGGCTACCCACTCCAGTATTCTGGCCTAGAGAATTCCATGGACTCTATAGTCCATGGGGGTCACAAAGAGTTGGACACGACTGAGCAACTTTTAGTTCAGTGTCATAGTCTAGGCTAAACTTCCATTCTTTACAGAAGTCCTTTCAATAGTTTTGTGTAACTTTATGTTTTAAAGAGTCTTTGGTTTTCATTCTTCCTGTGGTAGGTAACCAAAATTAAGGAGCAGAAAGGTCCTGCTTTTATAACACTGAATAGCATTTTTAAAGTTTTGGGTTTTTTCTTTCTTTCTTGTTGGATCTGCCATTTTCTGGGTCATCCTGGCTGTAGGAAAATATTGAACCAATATCAACAGGAACCAGTTTACAGAGTTACCAGTTCCTATGTTGCATCTGATGCTCCAAGGCCCAACAGTTATTAGAACACTTTCCCCTAAATGCTTTGCAGTTATCTGTATTGAAATTTGCCTTTCTGCATCTCTATACAGTATTGTAAAATACTGTTGCATGTTTTCCCCATTGACATTGCTTTTCAATACCAAGAGGATATTAATATCCATCAAAACTTTGAAGGTTTCACTGTGGGCTTTCACTGAAAATTCTGTTAAATAAGACTAAGTATCATACTGGTTTCTAGAGAACATCGCTGTTGAAGCCCCTCATAAGAGAAGTTTTCATCTGTATCTATTTATTTTCTGTCTCTAAATGAATTACCCCTGTAACGTCACTTACTGTGTTTAATAGTTTCCATGTGGAATTCCTGACCTTCTTCTCCTATCTTGCAACCCCAGTGCATCTCCTTCATATCTAAAAGTGGTTTTACTCAGCATCTTCTTCCAACCTAAATGTGACCTTTCTGTAAGCCCTAATCTGCCACATCTTCTCTTCCACCTTCCTCCCTCTCACACAGAAGTTGTGGGGCTGTGTCAGGGGGTCACCACTCTCTTCCTCTCAGCTTAGATTTTGAGATTCTTAAGAGTTTCCGTTGGTCCTTTCCTCTCTCTCAAGTCTTACATCTTACCTTGAAGAGAGGAATTCAACAATATCATGGTTTTTTGGTCATTTTCCTAGGCCTTCCTGGCAAAAGCAGCTGATTGATCTCAGAAATCCAGGCCTTGCCCATTCCACCTTCCTTACACACTGGCCTCTATTTCAGCGACTCTTTTACCACTGATTTTCTTATAACCACTTCCCACTCTGGAAACCCCAAATCCTAGGCATAGGGAGTGATCTCAGTGCTGAGTACAAGGACATTAACCAAAGTGTTTGACCTCCTTGATCTAAAGGATTAGGGTATGTGCTCAAACGTCTTGTTCCGAAGTTGTCCTACCTCTCAGCTCTCCCAAATAAGACTCTCCAGTGGCATTTTCCCTGAAGACCAGAAATGTCCTGTCCAGAACACACATATAGCAGCTTCCTTTCTAACATCTGTGATGAGAGGAAATCCAGCACAGTGAAAACATTTATACTGACTGCATTGATTAGCAGTCACTTTTCCTAGTATTCAACTATACTTCCTTGTTTATTAGATAATTACCCTCAGTTGATGAGATGTTATATTCCATTCATGATTGCTTGTAATGGTTAACATGTATATATCCTTTTGTAACTAGAAAATCTATTTAAATCTTCCTGTTATGAACTTTATTCTACTATTCATCCATATGGCAGTGCTTTAAAAGCTGCAGCTATTATTCTTGAGAACCATATGGCACATAAATGGCACATTATCATGCTTGTCAATAAGTCCCACTGCTGTACACTGATGGCCTCTGACAGGGAAGTTATCCTATTGGAAGAAAAATAACTATTCTTAAGAAAAATTTTGGAAATGATTCCCTTAAGCTATCAGCCCATATATAAATGCACTTCTGATTTTTATTATATTGGTTACATAGGAATGATTTATAACAATGACAAGCCTGTAATAAACTTCTTTTCTCTTAAAGATGGGGTTAATTCAATATGCCAATAATCCAAGAGTTGTGTTTAACCTGAATACTTTTAAATCCAAAGATGAAATGATTAAAGCAACATCGCAGACATTCCAATATGGTGGAGACCTTACAAATACCTTCAAAGCAATTCAGTATGCAAGGTAAGTTATGATGCTAATAGGTCAATATGTTGATAAAATATAAAATAAAAAGTGCTCATAAGTAAGAAAAGACAAAGAAAAATATATGGTGCATGCATGCTCAGTTGCTCAGTCGTGTCCAACTCTTTGCAACCCTGTGGACTGTAGCCTACCAGGCTCCTCTGTCCATGGGATTCTCCAGGCAAGAATACTGAAGTGGGTTGCCATTTCCTCCTCCAGTGTGTCTTCCCAGCACAGGGATTGAACCCACATCTCTTGCATTTCCTGCATTGGCAGGTGGATTCTTTACTACTGCACCATGTGGGAAACCTAAATATGTGGTCAGTTCAGTTCAGTTCAGTCGCTCAGTCGCATCTGACTCTTTGCGACCCCATGAATCACAGCGCTCCAGGCCTCCCTGTCCATCACCAACTCCTGGAGTTCACTCAAACTCATGTCCATCGAGTCAGTGATGCCATCCAGCCATCTCATTCTCTGTCGTCCCCTTCTCTTCTTGCCCTTCTCCTCAGAACTAGTAGAGTAGACAAGTCTGAACATTCTTTTACTTGAACACTTTGAGAAGGCATAAGGGAATAAAATTTTTAAATCTTTGATTTCTGTGACTTTTATAAGATTTTTTAATATATTATATGAAGTAAATAAAATGAAATTAAAAGACCTTGGGTTAAGTTGGACACGGAGCAATCTGCAATTATTTGTTACTATTTATTAATGCAATTATTTGTTACTATTTATTAAGACCACAAACAACTTGAGCTAGTGGGATACTTCAGCCAAATTAAGAATAGCCATAGAATCTTAAGTGTTAATGACATAGGAGTCTGAATTGAAGGACTCATTCTGCTTACTACTATCTGGGGCAATTTCATAACTATATAACACTCTCCTAATTCTTAGCTCAGTGTCTCTATTTTCTTAGCACTGCTGACCTTCATCTTCACTCTGATTTGATCAGATACCTTTACCAAAAAAGTGCTAAACATTCTCATATTGTTTAAAAATTATAAATGAGAACAGTACGCTCATCTTCCTTTAAACCTACTTTTTGCCCTTTTCCATCTGGTTGTGCCTTCCTTCCACTGCCATAATTCCTTAAAAGAAGTATCTATGTTCCTTTCTTCATATCCCTGAAACATATGGCTCTGCCACCAGGTAAATGTGGTTTTGCCTCAAGCCTCATCCTCTTTAGCTTCCCTTATCATTTGACAATAATGAGCATGCGGTGCTATTTCAACCCCAGATGCCTTGACACCACACACTTCTTGAAAACCTGCCAACTTTTGTCAACAAGTTTGCCTCTTCATTGGCTCCTTTTCCTAGTTTTTCTTCACTAAACAGAGTCCTTCTTTCATAGCTCTTTTTTTCTTAGGTGTTGTATCCACTCTCATGGTTACATGAGCCATCAGCCCTGCCTGGCTTCCCCTACGGCTATGTCATCAGCCCTGACCTCTCTCAGAATTCACACTGGTGTCCAGCTGATGCCGAGTATCTTTATTTGGAGTGTTGGCTCACTTGTCAAACTGAGTGCTTCCTAAACTGGCCCTGTGCTTTTCCCTTCCCCTCCTCGTGACTCTGCCATTTGATTCATTGTCCACCTTTCCTCCTTGTTATTCAGAGTGTAAACTTAATGATTTATTTTATTCTTTCTACTCCTCTTTAGGTCACATAATCTGGCCAGTCACCACATCCTGTCCTTTTCTATTTCTGCATTTCCTATAATATCTGTCCTTTCTTTTTTCAGTATATTCTGTGTTCTAGTTGCTGGTTCTGTCAACTGCTGACTCTCCCTATATGTCTCAAGAGTAGATGCCCTACAAGAGAAGATATGATTGGTTTGGTTAAGTTATGTCCCTATTGAGTTTTGCTTTGGAGCCAAGCTTTCTCATCGGCTGCTGGCCAATAGCTATTATGCAAAGTACCCTTCCTCGTTCAGTAAAGCAGGCTGAGGGGAGGACTAAGATGACGTAGAAAAATGGCCTCCTAGGAGTTAGAAACAGTAAAGAGCCTTTATTTTTAGAAGGGAATGTGGGTGTGACATTTTTCCCTGGAAAGAGCCTAGGGGCCTGGCAAGCTTTCTTCTCAGGGAGAATAGGCACTTTCTGAGAAAATGGGACTCATATGGCTCTTATGATCTTTTCAAAACTTTGTTTTTCTCCCTGTCATCCCTCTCTCATCATTATTTTCCAAGCTAACAGGAGTCTTTCCATTGTGAGGAGAACCACCTTTTTACTCATTCATTCCAGAATTTAATTACATCAAATTCTTTTTCTCTTTCTTCTTCTTTCTCTTTCTTGATCTGTTTCTTTACAACATCAAATAGAATTCTGATACTCCTTCAGTGAATGTTTCCATTTTCTGTTGATCTTATTTGATTTGGTGCCTAAAGTTACAATTTACTGTTCCAAGCCCTGCAGATAATCATGGGTTTCCCAGGTGACGCTAGTAGTAAAGAACCCACCTGCCCATGCAGGAGATATAAGAGACCTGGGTTCAATCCTTGGGTCGGAAAGATCCTCTGGAGAAGGGAATGGCAACCCACTCCAGTATTCTTGCCTAGAGAATCCCATGGACAGAGAAGCCCCATGGACAGGCTGCATTCCATAGGGTTGCAAAGAGTCGGACTTGGCCAAAGCAACTTAACACACACACAGGTCATCAAGACTAAATGAGGCATAGTTTCTACTCTCAGCAAATTTATAGTCAGACGTGAGCTCTACTGTATGTCATAAAGAGTATAATTCACTTAAAAAATTATTTGATGTGAGTATAAGAATTCAAATTTGGTTGAGAAATATGAACTATTTTTCAATATTTCTATATTCTGCTATATAGAACACAGAAAAGCTTTAGGAAATAAAATTATATTCTCAGTTTTAAACATGTTGAATTAAAGAACTCTGTACACTTTCAGGTGAAAATATTCAATGCATTGAATACACAAACTTGAAGATGGGAGGGCTGAATGGAAGAAAATATAGATTTTAAATTGTCATCATGTAAGTGGCGGTGGTAAACCTATATGATGACACCAGAAAGAATGTGCAATAAGAGAATTCAATAGACAGGGAAAACGTTGTTGGACACCTGGCTAAACAAAAGCTGAATCCCTGCTTGTTGAATCAAAACAAATTTCAGTTTAAATCTAAGAAAATGAAACAACTAAAGGACTATGAGAAAACTTGGCTGATGAAAAATAAAAGTCTTAGAGATAAGACCCTTTTAAAATGACATGTCAAATATAAAAGACAGACACAAAAAGTAATGGATTTGATTATACAAAAATATAAAATTTCTGCACAATATCAACATCACTAAAATTTTAAAAATGATTAATGAACTGAAAAAATTATTTACAGCATATATGACAAAGGATAATTTTCTTTATTAACAGAAATTTTACTAATCAGGAAAATGATGAAAAACAAAAATTAGCAAATGTAAAGAAATATCAAGAGTTCATGAAAAAAGAAATATAAATGGCTAATAAACATAAAAATACTCGTCATTCTTCATAGTTAAAAAGTACATAATAAAACAACAATAATATATTATTTTTCACTTATAAGAGTATCCCAGATTAAAAAGTGTTAACAGTCCTCATTGTTAAGGAAAGGAGATGGAGAAAATTGCATTCTTGTACACTGATAGCAGTATAAATTGGAAGAAATTTAAAGAACAATTTAGTACTATATTTATCAAAATTTGAAATGTGTAAATCCTTTGTCCAAATAATTTCATTGCCATGATTTTATACTACTGATGCATTTGAAAAAGTATGCCAAGATACATACGCAAGGACATTCATTATAGCATTATTTGTAAAACCAAAAATGGCCTAAATGCATAATAATGGGGAGTTGGTTAAATAAACTGTGGTTCCTCAAAACAATGAAATATTACATAGCCATTAAAAAAGGAGAGTTCTAAACTAGTGATTACTAGTGGGGTGGTGGGAATGCAATATAAAGGTAGGGGAGTGGGAGGCACAAATTATTGGGTATAAGGCTCAAGGATGTAATACAACAAGGAGAATATAGTCAATATTTTATAATAACTGTAAATGGAAATTTACCTCTAAAATTATATAAAATGAGTATTTTTTAAATGAAAATTTAGAAATCAAATTAAACACAAGGAGAGTTCTATATGTGCTGGTATGGAAAGCTCTCCATCAAAATGAAAAACCACTATAGAAAATATGTCCCCACATAAAAGTTTAAGGAGTAAATTTTGCATATATTTCTCTATATGCAACATTTTCTAGAAGGAAACAAACTGATAATAGTGATTACCTTTGAAATAGTGGCTTGATGTAAACTTTTTGTTTTATAACTTTCCAAATGCTTTAGATTTCTTTTACCATATATATTTATTACTTTTAAAAAAGCAATTTGTTATTGGAAAAATGCAGATCCAATGAGTAAAATTTATGACAAAATGAATTATCTTTGCTCTGTTGATGAGTTTAATTTTCTTAGCAGAGGATAATTCTAAGGATTCCTGATGTGAATACACATACACACACACTATGAAAACCATGGGAGCTATTTTTAATGCCAAGTGAGATTTACATTCTTGTATGTGTCTCTACTACAAACTACAAATATAATATAGTTAAAATGTCACCAGAACTGATAGAGCAATTCTAAGTCGCAATAGGTTATATTCAAAGAAGTCAGTTTCATAGTCACTTTTCTAACCAGAGGTCCATGTATTAACTTTATCCATCGATAGTGAGTTTTTATTTTATCTGCCACAGAGATACCGCTTATTCAACGGCTGCTGGTGGACGACCAGGTGCTACCAAAGTTATGGTGGTTGTAACTGATGGTGAATCCCATGATGGTTCAAAGTTGAAAGCTGTGATTGATCAATGTAACAAAGACAATATACTGAGGTTTGGCATAGCAGTAAGTGGCTTTTCTTTTTACTGGTCTTTCAGTTCATAGGGAAATATTCCTTTAAGACTATACTTTCTTATTGCCTGTTCATAGCTTCATATAAAAGAATATTTTTACTCTATCTCAGCATCTTGCTGATTTTCGGTCATGCCAACCAAAATGATATGGAAGTGTTGCTTATTTTACTTCTGTGAAAGGCCTATCGTGTTAAAAAATAGTCTAGAAAATATTAACAGGAAAATTAAAGTACAGCACTGATGGCCCTCTCCTCTCTCCCTCTGTTTTCAAGGTTCTTGGGTACTTAAACAGAAACGCCCTGGATACTAAAAATTTAATAAAGGAAATTAAAGCTATTGCCAGTATTCCAACAGAAAGACACTTTTTCAATGTCTCTGATGAAGCAGATCTACTAGAAAAGGCTGGGACAATAGGAGAACAAATTTTCAGCATTGAAGGTAAAAGAACTCCTTCTCAGAATTTTCTTTCAAACACTTTTCAAAGATACAAACTTACCAGCATATAAGGGGAACAGAAGGGATAATTGGGGGATTGGGACTAACATATCCACACTACTGTCCATAAAATAGATAATAAAGACCTACTGTATAGCACAGGGAACTCTACTCAGTACTCTGTCATGGCCTATATTGGAAAAGAATCTACAAAAGAGTACATATATGTATAATTAAATCACTTTGCTGTACAGCAGAAACTAACATGACATTATAATCAACTATACTCCAATAAAAATTGAAAAAATAAAAAAAAAGTAACATGTTCTTAAAAACCTTAAAAAATTCTTTATTACCAAACACTCTTTTAATTAATTGGCTTCCCTTGTGGCTCAGCTGGTAAAGAATCCACCTGCAATACGAGAGACCTGGGTTCGATCCCTTGGAGAAGGGAAAGACTACTCCAGTATTCGGGCCTGGAGAATTCCATGGACTATATAGTCCGTGGGGTCACAAAGAGTCAGACACAACTGAGCAACTTTCACTTCACATATACCTTATACAAAGAGAACTCATAAGTAGCATCAATAAGGAAAATAAATAATGATGACTACATAGCTTATAAAAGATGAAATACAAATGGTCAATCAACAAAAGAAAATATTCCCAATTTTAGTAATTATTTTAAAATTTAAATTAAATCAATGTTTCTTTGTGCCTAAAAGACAACAAAGATTAGTAATGTTTAATCTTGGGGAGATTATGGGGAAGCACAGAAGCTCATACACTATTGATAAGATTATAAATTGTATAACTTTTGGGAGCAGCAATGTAGTACCGTCTATTATAATCATAAATAGTTTTACCTTTTTATACGGCTTCCATAATTTACACTGAAATTCTTAAAATTTGTTTGCAGTAAATATGTATACTTTTTAGGTTATAAAAATACAGTGAAGATTTTTAATAGTTCAGATTTTGAGGAAACATTTACCAGATATATAATAATTTACTTCTGTGGCTTGGGAGGTCTAGTCACTGTAGAAATATCATATGTTTAAGACCTCACTATAAGGAGGACTAAAAAACAATTCCCAGTTGGTAAAAGTCCCACGTGACCTAAATCCTTGTTCCTGATGGTTAACCCAAATAACTCTCAGCAATGAAGTGAATATTTCATTGAGCACTTGCTATGATCAAAGGGATTGTATAGATTAAGTATTAATCCTTATAGTCAAATCTTTATCTCCTGATAGATTAAGTATTAATCCCTATAGTCAAATCTTTTTCTCCTGATTATCCATTGGAAGCATCTATCCAAACATTTTTATTCTTCACTACATTAATGTGACAGTCTGCAGACTTTTCTTTTTGTGAAGATTAGTGAAAGGTAACCACTTTGGCTGCTCTATATGGAAAAAGAGTTCTAAATGAGTCTTATGTGCTAGTGTCAGAGGTAAGCACATATGTAGAACTTGGACCAAACCTCTAAATTGGTAAAATTCCTCCTCAATCTTGAATCCTGGTTCCTGAAGCCAAATCCAAATATCTCTCAACACAGTCTTCACCACAGATCAATTGCCTGGCTCCTCCAACTATATCTGAGATATATGTGCATTTATTAGTACCAATATTTAAAAGCTAAAAATTCAGTTAGGTCTTTAGCAAGTAACAATCATTTTTAAAAAGAAAAGATAATCATGTCAGTTTTCATCTTACCTCATCCTCTATGTTGAGTGTTTCTTGATGTCAGGAATTTCATAGTATACCAATACATACATGAATGCACAATCAAGATTAGTGCCAACTTCAGACTACCTGGGAAGCATTGTGGATTTCTGCATCTGTTAGGACACTTCCCTAGAGGTTCCTCCCTCCCAGTTCTGTATTTTTGAGTGGACATCAGAACCGTGTGTGTGTGTGTGTGTGTGTGTAGGCACACGTGTTTGAAAATTTGATTTAAAATCGGTAACAGTGATATAATTTTTGAAACTGCTATTTCCCAGGTACAGTTCAAGGAGGAGACAACTTCCAAATGGAAATGTCGCAAGTGGGATTCAGCGCGGAATACTCTCCTCAAAATGTGTGTATATCAGATAACTTCCAGCCATGCTGCCATTTGCCTTGACACTTCTGGGCCCAGTAGCCTTGTCCTGAAATAGGAAAAACAGCCATCTAGTGATCAGCAATTCTCACTCCTAGTCACGGTCATTTAGTTTCTTTGTGCTGCTGGTTTATCATCTAAAAAACAGAGGTTAAGAATGCCTTCCCTCCCCTATTTTACAGGGATTTTTTTTTAATGGAAAAAAATGGTAATATACAAGAAAGCCTTTGAGTGCTCCAGGGGACAGGCAGTATATTAACTCAAGGTATTATTACTGTAGGAATTTTCTTTATATCAATCAACTGCTGGAAAAGTTTGTTTAAAACACAAACTCTTATCATCACTGTCATGGTTGAATTCTGAGTTATTTGAATATCTGTTTTTTAACAGCAGAGACAGAAAAATAGTTGAAAAAGTAAGGAGTTAGAGAAAGAGTGAGATGGGACATCTTAGCTCAGGGAAGTCCATTCTTTCTCAGAGACATCCATCTCACAGGTCTCGGATTCTAATCCTACTCAGGATATGAGTGCAACAGTAGTAAAAGAGGCAAGGAGACAGGTGACCCTGGGAAATACTCAGGGAACAGGATTTGACTGGCTGAATAAAGGCCCAGGATCAGGTTTTTTTTTTTGGTATAATAAAAGGTGCTAACATTCTCTGGATCATCAATCGTTAAGAGATGCTCCTAAAAGTTATGGGTCTTTCCCTCAGAAAAAATGTCAGTGAACCTACACAAAGAATTTTTCACACAATTTCCTGAAATTTTGTATAGTTCCTGAAGCTCCTTCCTGTACCCAGATTTTAGAGTCCAGGATTTATGACAGTCATTCACATAATTTCATGGTCTCTTATCTTCAGAATGGACACATTATTTCCCTATTTTTTTAATGGCTTATATTTTTCATTCCAAAATCATACCTTGAAAACCATAATGGAGGAGAATATGGAAAATAATGTCTATATAATGAGATCACTTTGTTGTACAGCAGAAATTAATATGATGTTGTAAGTCAACTATACTTCAAGAAAATACATTTTAAACAATAACAGCAAAGCCCCAAAATTGTATCTCTGATATTTTCTAAGATCAAAAACTTGTAAATAAGGACTTCCCTGGTGGTCCAGTGGTTAAGAATACTCTTTGCAATGCAGAGGACTTGAGTTCAGTCCCTAATCAGGGAACTAAGATCTCACTTGCCCTGGAGCAGCTAAGCTCACCCACCACATCCAGAGAGCCCGAGTGCCACAACTAGAGAGTCTGTGTGCAGCAGCGAAAGATCTAGCCACAACTAGACCTAACAGCCAAAATAAAATTAACTAATGACTTAATTGGTTGATTAATTTTTTTAAAAATTTAAAAATAAGTCCCATCCTGACCATCTGCTTCCTGCGATGACTTATAGCTTTGAATATTCAGATTGGGTTTTGAGCCAATGCCGAGTGGCCTGTCCTCTTTCACTGGTGCTGACCAATGGCTGTTTTTCTTCCCATAGATGAAATATCATACCTTCAATTGCTTTCTGTAGCTGTGCCATTCTCAAATAGATGGGATAGGAGAGAGAGGAATATTTGAGAAGGAGTTAAAAAGAAAGAGGAAAGGGACTTCTCTGGTGGTCCAGTGGTTAAGAATTCGCATTCCGATGCAAGGGATGTGGGTTCAATCCCTGATGAGGAACTAAGACCACACATGCCACAGGGCAGCTAAGCTCGTGTACCACAACTAGCGAGGACCACACACTGCAATGAAGACCCAGCACAGCCAAAAAATACATAAAGTAAAATGTTAAAAAGAAGAAAGAGGAAGGAAGCTGAAGATAAGTCAGGTCAGAAGAGGGCTACCACATGGGTCTGGGGGAACAGTGCCCACCTCTCTTCCTCTGGCAGCATCACTTCCTGTTTCTTGAGCATGTCTCATAGCCCGAGCTCTTCTTAGGAACACCTGAGGCCAGAGGCTCCCTTCTGACTCCTTTCTAAAGCTTACAACTGTTCAGCATTTGCAGATGTGCGCCTTTGCATGGAAATTGGGAGATGGCTATGTGCCCCTCCTGTACTGTGGTACAGATTTATCTTTAAAATGTGTTGTACTAAACAAAGCCTAAAGTAATACAGCCCATGGGAAGGCTTCTTTTCCAGCACAAAATGTATCAAAACAATTTGGAGATATATCAACATACAAAGTTTTTGGTTGAAAAACCAAAATTCAGCTGAGTGAATCTGAAGATCTAATTGGCTTTATTCAATGATTCATGGGATTCTCTTGTAACTCAGTCGGTAAAGAATCTGCTTGCAGTGTTGGAGACCTAGGTTTGATCCCTAGGTTGGGAAGATCCCCTGGAGAAGGAAATGGCAACCCACTCCAGTATTCTTGCTTGGAGAATCCCATGGACAAAGGAGCCTGGCAGGCCACAGTCCATGGGGCTGTAAGAGACATACATGACTTAGCTACTAAACCACCACAATGATTCATGAATTGGGCAGCATTTCATTAAGCAAACAGAAAGATGCTCTAAGGAGCTGTAGAAAATGGAAGGGGTCTCTCAGGTGATTACCCTAGTGCTAACCAGGGAATTGCAAAGTGACCGTTTAAGACGACCTTCCTGGGAGAGGTTGAAGTTGCAGTTAGGTTGGGTATGGTGTAAGTTTGATGATGTAGACTTGGCACAGGGGATTCCATTTTTGACCTGTTGTCTCTCTTTTCTAAGCAATTCATGTATACTTTGCTTATTTTGCTTCATCTTAGTTTTTTTTTTCTTTAAATTTAGACCATTTGTTTCAATGTTTTGCCCACCCAACACTCTTATGCCTTACAGGTGATTTGTTTTAAGGGTTCTCATTTTTCAATTATTGTAGAATATTCTGATGCTGGGTGCAGTAGGAGCTTACGACTGGAGTGGGACTGTGGTCCAGAAGACACCTCATGGACATTTGATCTTTTCTAAACAAGCGTTTGAACAAATTCTGCAAGACAGAAATCACAGCTCATATTTAGGTAAGACCTACCAGCACTTGGCTCAGCACATTTAAGTTGCTTCCTTTAAACTAGTCTCTTGTTGGATTTCAGGATCAGTTCAGCAAAACACTTGAGCTGTCATCTAATTACACATATTTCAGCAGCCTCTGCCAGTCAGGCCTTAGCCCATAACTACTTAATGAAACACTGCATGTTTGACTCGTTAATCTCTTCTGGTTGTTCCAGCAGTTGTTAATCCTGGGACATGACTGTATTTCTCCAAAATAGAAATAGTACCTAAAAGTCAATACTGTAAGTGGTAGTCTTACATCAATTTGGAGTCTCCAATGTGTCTGTTCGTGTAATAGGTAGTCACCAATTTTGAGCACCTCCTATGGGACAGTCCCTGAGTTGGCTAGTCTGTCTACATAATATTTAAATACTTCCAACTATCCTTTGAAGGCAGTACTACTATCCTCATTTTACCTTTCCAAAGAGGTTAATTACTTGCTCAAAGATAAAAAACTTAACAAGCAGCGAGTCCAAACTTTGAACCAGAGACTGACTCCAAAGCCTATGTTCTTCCCACTGTGCAAATTTCCACCTTTTAAATTCATTTAGTTATTCATTCTCAAATATTTGTTGAGTTCATAAGGAGCTGATGAGGACAATGCAGAATCTAGGGTCAGCTTTATGGGGACATGTTCCACCTCCACAGGGCAGAGTTTCTGGCCAAAGGGCACAAGCAATTCGCCTTAGAAAAAGCAGGAGGATGCGACCTTCGTGTTATACTCAGGAGCACGAGCAGCTGTGTGTCACACTAACAAAAGGGCCCTCTGATCATCTCTGCTAGCTTCACAGGCTTATCTGGCCAAGATATTCAACAGCACCTACTCTGTAACCCCTTCTCTCCTAGGTTACTCTGTGGCTTCAATTTCTACTGGGAACAGTGTCCACTTTGTTGCTGGTGCTCCTCGAGCAAATTATACTGGCCAGATAGTGCTCTACAGTGTTAATGAGAATGGCAATGTCACAGTTATTCAGTCTCAGAGAGGTGACCAGGTAAATTCCGTGTTTAAGCAGGTGCAATTAATTTCATGGACAACTGAGGCTTGTGGGAAGGGAGGAGTTAGTAGAAATGGAAACTAACGTTTATTGAGTGCCTACCCTGTAGCTGCCTCTGTGATTTGTGTTTACTTGAATATTCCTTAAATATTCACAATACTGAGATCTACCATCCCCTTTTGACTAGCTGCTGAGAGTTTAACTACCTTTCTAAGGCTACATAGCTTTCATGGTGTTGAGTTGTCATTAGAGTCCAATGATGACAGACACCTAACCACTGCTTTGTAGGCAAGCTCCAACAAGGAACCAAGGATCTGGAGAAGGAACAAGTAGACAAAGGGAGAATGGAGCATCAGACTGAGCTACGACATCTGGGCCTGCACGGGTGTCCTGTGGCTCTGACATTTCTAAATGTCAACAAGTTTGACATTTCTAAAAGTAAAGCAGCCCTTTTCTCTGTCACTTCCTTCTGATGTGTGGCAGTTTGGTCATGAGGACCAGTGATGCCTCCCAGTCAAGTCCATGAGAACAAAAGCCATAGAGTCCTATTTTCTTGCTAAGTAGTTCTGACTCCTGAGCTTAGCACATATTTGAAATGCACATCACTGTACTCCAACGACCAACAGAAAATTTTCTTCCTTAAATCGGAGAAACTGACTATCCACAGATTTCCCTTCTCTAATATTAACTCTGATTCACTGTCTCTATGGATTTTCCTGGAGGAAGAAGATCTGAGTCTTTGATTTCCTTGACCACAAGTCCACTGTGGTCATACATTTTCCTCCTCTTTAGTATTTTAAAGTTTATGGTCTTCCCTGGTGGCTCAGACGGTAAAGAATCCTCCTGCAAAGCGGGAGACCTGGGTTTGATCCTTGGGTCAGGAAAATCCCCTGGAGAAGGGAGTGGCAACCCACTCCAGTATTCTTGCCTGGAGAATCCCATGGACAGATGTCTGATGGGCTACAGTCCATGGGGTTGGACACGACTGAGTGACTAACACGTTCACTTTCTTTTATGTTTTATCACAGAAGCCCTGTTATTTGTTCAACCTCCCTCTTCCCTGCCTGCCTTTGTCTACAACACCTCATAAAGCTTCTAAGTGTTCCTTAAGTGTGGTCTTTTACCAACCAGCATCAGAAATACCTGGAGTGCTTGCTTAAAATACTGTTTTCTTGATTGCCTATAGACATTGCATCAGAGTCTCTGGAAATGGCTTTTGGGAATCTGTATTTTACAGGTGCTTTTTTGGTGACTTTTGTGTACCCTGAGTGCTAAGAAGCAAGTGTTAGATTGTGACACAAACGGAGAGAAGGGGCGATGTTATGTCTTTATGTTCCTAGCACCTTATAGGCAACAGATGCTCAATTTTTGTTTGTTGACTGAGTAAATAAAAATTTAGTGTAATACTAAGAGTAGAAGAACCCTAATGTTGATATGCTTTATTCCTGCAGATTGGCTCCTATTTTGGTAGTGTGCTGTGTGCAGTCGATGTGAATAAGGACACCATTACAGATGTGCTCTTGGTAGGTGCGCCAATGTACATGAATGACCTAAAGAAAGAGGAAGGAAGAGTCTACCTGTTTACTATTACAAAGGTAAAAAAAAATTATTAAACTGATTTCATTTCATTTGCTTTAGTATTGATAAATGAAAGTGAATCTGCATTTTTGCAGATTAAAGACTTTATTATTAAATAAAAGTATGGTTTATATTTCATTTTGAGGATGTCACCATTGTTATAGTTTTAAAAATCACATTGAAAAGCATAACCTGGAACTTAAGGTATAGTGTCCTGCCATCTTCCACAAGAGGTCTTTGAATATATATTTTCTTTACAAATAAAGTTATTATAAATGCATGTTGTTTTTTGAAATACATACACATGCATATACATCTGTGTGTTTCCCAAATATCTCATTCAATTATTCTTCTTTGCTATAAAGATATAACAATAACAGGGTAAAGCTACTTTATTGACATTTGACAATGGTAAGGACAAATTGTACAGGGCACTTTAGAAATAGCCATATATTCCTGTGTGCTTTCTACATTAGTTTGTCAAAAAATTCCACTGCTTGGTGTAACATTTAGGTATATATCCAAGTCTTGGAAATTCCAGTTCTTACACATAGAACTGAGCATACTCTAACATGGAAAAGCCTAGTTTTACCAACTTATAGACTGGACTAAATCCATGCACATAATTATAGTGAACTTACTGAAACCTGAAAAGAAAACCAAAATTAAAGGCACAGATTGACATAGAAAATTAGATGGCTAGATAAGGAAAGGATGGAAAAAGAGAAGCTGATATTAATGTAGTAAATGTTATATTTAACTGTTGTGATATTTTGTCCTACCTTATTTAAATTAATATAACAGCCCTTAAACAGAAGCAATTAAAACAATTTTAAAGCTTATAAAGTGTAATTAAGTATTTAATAAGGGAAGAGCATATCTACTAGTTTGAAAATTTAACAACTCCCCAGCTTCTTAAATGTTTCTTGCTAGTCAGATATTCTGAATATTATTAATTGCTAAAGGTGAAATGATCTTTTAGTATTTTACCAGACTCAGTCAGTAATAAATTAATTTTCATAAGATTATTATAGAGGAGAAAGAATCAAAACAGACTCAGTTTCATGGTTGAAGAGCATTGCTTTCTTATGAAGTCATGAAATATTTCCATTCTTGACTTCAAAATCTGCAAAAAAAGAAAAAGCCCACAATTGTATCTTTTACAGGAAAATGTCTTTTCTTTGGCAGAAATATTCAGTGTTTTGTAGAATGGAATATTAACAATCTCATCTTTCATTTCCTATACCATAATTATGCCACTGTTGTTCAATAGCTCTTAAGTAAAGAACTATATTAAGATATTGTGTTTTATTTGTTTCTACATTAATTTTATTAAAGAGATTAGTAGACTTTTACCAGAAATTTTTTAAATCAAAAAATTTTGGAAACAGATGAGTGAAGATCCTAATATTAAGGGGAAAAAAGACAAAGAAATGGACACTCTTATGTAGGTTGTACAGGCAGCCTACAGAAAAGAATTGCTTCTTTTCACCTTGGTTTATGAGCAGATAGCCTATGACCTTAGTTTCAGTATGGCACAGTGATTCATTTGTACATAGGTAGGTAGATAGATGGATACATAGATTTTTTTCAGATTCTTTTCCTTTTTAGATAACTAAAAACTATTGAATATAATTCCTTGTGCCATACAGTAGGTCCTTGGTTATCTATTTATATCTATATTTATACCACTATATATAGTAGTATATATTTGTTAATGTAAGGTTGGCTTTAATTGTCCCCTTTTTCCCTCTTTGCAAGGGCATTTTGAATTGGCACCAATTTCTGGAAGGCCCCAATGGTCTTGAAAATGCTCGATTTGGTTCAGCAATTGCAGCTCTTTCAGACATCAACATGGATGGCTTTAATGACGTGATTGTTGGTTCGCCTTTGGAAAATCAGAACTCTGGAGCTGTGTACATCTACAATGGCCATGAGGGCATGATTCGCTTGAGGTATTCTCAGGTAATCCATAGCTTTATGGTGATATGTGTACATGTGAGCATCATTGTGTTAGAGCTAGAGAGTATCATGTGGATCATCCAATCCATCCCTCTTACTTTATAACCTAATTCACTTATTCATCAGATCTGCTGTGCGTCAAGCTCTGTCTAGGCTCTGGGAATACTGTAAAGAACAGGACGGTCAAAACTGTGCTTTGTATGGGTCTTTCATTCTTGTGAAGGAGACAGAGGGAAAGAAGATAAGAAAAATATTCCAGAAAGTACTAAATGATAAGGAATTTTTAAAAAAAACTAGAGAATAAATTTTCAGGGCTAGGAGGTATCAAATATTTGAGTGAGTGACCAAGAAAGCCTCACTCAGAAGCGGCTTTTGAGTAAAGATCTGAACGAAATGAGCTAGGAGAGGAGTCAGGACCCAAACCTGCATCAGTTCCTTCTCCAGTTCACTGATCTCTCACTGCTTTGTGCTGGCTTGTTATTTTATGTGAGAGATTCAGGCTGTTTTCTTTGATGAAAAAGTAAGCCAGAAGGAAAAACACCAATACAGTATACTAACGCATATATATGGAATTTAGAAAGATGGTAACAATAACCCTGTGTACGAGACAGCAAAAGAGACACTGATGTATAGAACAGTCTTATGGACTCTGTGGGAGAGGGAGAGGGTGGGAAGATTTGGGAGAATGGCATTGAAACATGTAAAATATCATGTATGAAACGAGACGCCAGTCCAGGTTCGATGCACGATACTGGATGCTTGGGGCTGGTGCACTGGGACGACCCAGAGGGATGGTATGGGGAGGGAGGAGGGAGGAGGGTTCAGGATGGGGAACACATGTATACCTGTGGCGGATTCATTTTGATATTTGGCAAAACTAATACAATTATGTAAAGTTTAAAAATAAAATAAAATTAATTAAAAAAAGAAAAGAAAATGTGGCTGATGAGCTATGAAAAATCAATGGAGTTCTGTGGAGAATAAAACAATCTGAGAAATGGCCATAGAAAGAATATACCAGGGCAATGTAGATGCTGCCTTTTTTCTGTTTCAGTTGTCACGAGCTATAATTTCATCTCAAACTTGCTCTTTTAGAAAATCCTGGGGTCCGACAGAGCCTTTAGTAGCCACCTCCAGTACTTTGGGAGATCCCTGGATGGCTATGGAGATTTAAATGGGGATTCCATCACCGACGTGTCCGTGGGGGCCTTTGGACAGGTCGTTCAGCTCTGGTGAGTCATTGTGAGCCAGACACAAACTAGTTAACAAACACATGGCCTGCTAAGTAGAGCAGATTGCTTTGCTAGTATTGTGAGAATGTCACAGGCATTATACAACAGTCGAAGACATTTGTATGTCATAGTTTGCATAGAGGAAGGAGTATGTTTTTCCTGGTGGGGAAAAAAAATGCTTGCTTAACATTAGAACTAAGTCTCTCTTCTCTATAAAATAAGGAGAAAAAGTGTATAGAAAAGCTAAAGCTCTTGAAATGGTATTAAGGATATTTCTGATTATTTTTTTATTACCTCAACTTGTAGAAAAGAATTCTCATGAGAATGCTCTAAAAATACTGAATACCAAGGCCACACATGTGAAGTACAACTTCTCCTGTGGTTAAAAGGTATCTTTTACAATTATTAGTCATAAACAAGAAGCCAGTATTTAAGTTTAGCTGACCTTTTATTGACCTCAGGAGGAGTTGAAGAGCAGGGGGGAACAATAAGGGATTCAAGAGCCAAGGAGCAAAAATAAATATATTGGGCTGGTGAAGGAAAGCAACCAGAAAGAAACTGAGCATTCCATCAGGAGTCTCTAAGAAAATAGAGTTCAGTTATCCATTCATGTCTGTTGAAAAATATGTTTTAAATGTCCAAGTATGTGAAGAACAGAAAGAAATTAGGTAGTGAGTAAATCACACTGACTTCAATGAAACTATTTACAGTATCTCACTTGGGCTTTTAAAGGATGAAATGCATTGTTTTCCGTGCATCATTTTTCTCTCCGTGCACGACAGGCAGGTTGTTAGTTTCTCCACCAGAGATTGAACCTGTGCCCCTTGAAGTGGAAGCACAGAGCCTTAACCACTGGACCACCTGAGAAGTTCCTTAGTGCAGAGGTCCCCAGCCACCAGTCCAAGTTAGAAACCGGGCCACATAGCAGGAGGTGAGCAGATGAGGCTTCATCTGCCGCTCCATCACGGGTGTGAACCATCTCCCTCCCCTCTGCAGTCCGTGAAAAAATTGCTTTCCACGAAACCAGTTCCTGCTGCCAAAAAAGTTGGGGCTCACTGCCTTAGTGCATTATTTTAATGAAATCTTCATGTGGAAGAAATAAAACTCAAATGTAATATTTAAGGCTTTGAAAAAAAGAAAATATATTTACTGAATAAAATCAGTTTGGAATAACTCTAAAATACAAGGTATGATGACATAATTATGTGGCTGCTTTGGAACAATTTTGTAAGAAATACCTTTCAGTGAACTTCACCCTGTAGCCACCTTGGTAGACCTCAAACATGCTAGGCCATATACTTCCTATACTGTGACGTTCCCTTTTAAGATAGACCATGATGGCCAAACTTTTTTCTTTGAAGGTGGGTTTGATTCATCTAAAAAGTCAAGACACAAGGACTCAAATGCATATTTTGAGGAGACAGTTAAGCTAGGTTATAATGCAATGTGGGAGACCCGGGTTCGATCCCTGGGTCGGGAAGATCCCCTGGAGAAGGAAATGGCAACCCACTCCAGTATTCTTGCCTGGAGAATCCCATGGACAGAGGAGCCTGGAGGACTACAGTCCACGGGGTCTCAAAGAGTCGGACACAACTGAGCAACTTTACTGTCGTCTGTCTGTGAAGCTAGGTTAATGCTGTTTTGTGGTCACATTCCTACAAGGTGCTAAGACTAGCTTTTCTGGGTAGCTTCATGAGAATAATTTTTTTTAAACATTGGTCTTTCAGGTCACAGAGCATTGCTGATGTATCTGTAGATGCTTCATTCACACCAAAAAAAATCACTTTGCTCAACAAAAATGCTGAGATAAAACTTAAACTCTGCTTCAGTGCTAAGTTTAGACCTACTAATCAAAACAATCAAGTGGGTGAGTAAACCTGAAATAATCTACACGAGAGATAGATTTGCTTATAGAGTTTCACTTCTGATGTAAACTATGCTTGGGATATGGAAACCAAAAGAAATAAGGGTCTTGCAGACCCTTGAATTGCCACATATTTGAGGTGCCTGAGAATGGTTGATTAGGTGTGGAAGGTGTTTTAGACTGTCCTCTGTCATCCTTAGAAGGTCACATTCTGCTACAGAAAGTCATGAAGTCAGTGACATAATTATAGCCTCTTCCAGTCTATTTTTTAAGTTTCTCTTACCCATAACTTCCTAACGGAAAACCATGGGCACGTGCAAATTACACTGAACCTGAGTCCGTATTAGATGAGTCGACTGTGAGTTGGCTATGCCATAACATAGGTACAGTGTGTTCAGTATGAGGATCAAATATTTCTATTCTTGAAAATTTAAGAGGCATGAAATAATGAAAGAGAAAGTATAAAACAATGTATAATTTGTGTCCAGTGTTTTATATTTTCTAAATAATCCATTATGTGAACCAAAAACTTCAGATGTAAAGGCAGAGGAACTAGAGGTCAAATTGCCAACATCCATTGCATCATAGAGAAAGCAAGGGAATTCCAGAAAAGCATCTACTTCTGCTTCATTGACTACACTGAAGCCTTTGACTGTGTGGATCACAACAAACTGTGGAAAATTCTTAAAGAGATGGGAATACCAGACCACCTTACTTGCTTCCTGCAAAACCTGTACGCAGGTCAAGAAGTAACAGTTAGAACCTTACATGGAACAACTCACTGGTTCAAAATTGGGAAAGGAGTATGTCAAGGCTGTATATTGTCACCCTGCTTATTTAACTTCTATGTAGAGTACATCATGTGAAAGGCCAAGCTCGATGAATCACAAGCTGGAATCAAGATTGCCAGGAGAAATATCAACACCTCAGATATGCAAATAATACCACTTTAATGGCAGAAAACAAAGAGGTACCTAAAGAGCCTCTTAACGAAGGTGAAAGAGGAGAGTGAAAAAGCTGGCTTGAAACTCAACATTTAAACAATGAAGATCATGGCATCTGGCCCCATCACTTTATGGCAATTAGAAGGGGAAAAAGTGGAAACAGTGGCAGATTTTATTTTCTTGGGCTCCAAAATCACTGCAGATGGTGACTACAGTCATGAAATTAAAAGATGCCTGCTCCTTGGAAGAAAAGCTATGACCAACCTAGACAGCATATTAAAAAGCAGACATGTCACTTTGCCAGCAAAGATCCATATAGTCAAAGCTATGGCTTTTCCAATAGTCATGTATGGATGTGAGAGTTGGACCATAATGAAGCCTGAGCACCAAAGAATTGATGCTTTTGAACTGTGGTGCTAAAGAAGACTTTTGAGAGTCCCTTGGACAGCAAGGAGATAAAACCAGTGAATCCTAAAGGAAATCAACCCTGAATACTCATTGGAAGCACTGATGCTGAAGCCCCAATACTTTGGCCACCTGATGCAAAGAGCTGACTCATTGGAAAAGACCCTGCTGCTGGGAAGGATTGAAGGCAGGAGGAGAAAGGGATGACAGAGGATGAGATGGTTGGATGGCATAACCAACTCAATGGACATGAGTTTGAGCAATCTCAGGGAGATAGTGAAGGATAGAGAAACCTGGTGTGCTGCAGTCCATGAGGTTGCAAAGAGTTGGGCATGACTTAGTCACTGAACAATAACAACAAATAATCCAGTGAAGTGAGGGAAAATCTGAAACATGACCTGTTGGCAGGAGAGAGTAAGGAAAACTGTGGGCAGTCTTACAAATGGATTGGTCCAGTTGTCTTTGGCAGCCTGGCTGAGGTCCTGCGTGTCCCTTAAGTCTTTCTAACCACTGCATTTCACCTCCATCTCTCCTGCTCCAATTATCTCAGTTCCTTCGATATGCAGCCATTGATTCTTAGCACTTAATCCAATATTACCTTCTTTCATTTGCTTCTGTTTCATGGGTCCGCATCCTTTCCATCAGATTTTTTAAAATTGAAGTGTAGTTGAATTACAATGTTATGTTACTTACTGTTGTACAGCAAAGTGACTCAGTTATGCATATATATCCTCTCCATCATATTTTGGCTCTAATTTTATGAAACCTGTAGTTCCTTGTTATTCAGTCATTCAGTTGTGTCTGAGTGTTTGTGACCCCATGGACTGCAGCACGCCAGGCTTCCCTGTTATTCACCAACTCCCGGAGCTTGCTCAAACTCATGTCCATTGAGTTAATGATGCCACCCAACCATCTCGCCCTCTATTGTCCCCTTCTCCTGCCTTCAATCTTTCCCAGCATCAAAGTCTTCCCTAATAAGTCAGCTCTATTTTCTTCAGGTAGCTAAAGTATTGGAGTTTCAACTTCAGCATCAGTCCTTTCAATGAATATTCAGGGTTGATTTCTGTTAGGGTTGACTATAGCTATTTTATTAGGTGGTGAACAAATTAACTTAAAGGGTAAAAATATAGAGGCATGTTGTCATGATTTATAGAAGAAATAAGAAAGCTAGGAACACAAAGTTAGATTCATGTCTTGGCACACCTTCCATATTTCCTATTTTTCATATTCACCTGGCATTTTTCCTTTCAAGTGTTCAAACACTGACCCAGCTCTGAGTAGCACATTTCGCACACCTGCCTTTTAGCACATCCATCTGAGTAGCCGTGAGAGTTGAGTCAGAAACCATTACTGTCTAAACATGAAATGGCTAGATGGAATGTACAGCATGGTGATTTTTGTTAATAAGACTGTATCGTATACAGTTACTAAGAGACTAAATTTTAAAAGTTCTCACCACACACAAAAAATGGTAACTTTGTGAAGTGATGGGTAAGTTAACTCACCTTATTGTGGTAATTATTTTGCAATGTATAAAATCACTATGTTGTATGCTTTAAACTTACACAATGTTATATGTCAATGATATCTTAATGAAGCTGGATGAATAAAACATTAAATATAAAAAGTTAATTTGGAAAATCTATTAGTTGGCAGAAATGACTGGTAGGTAACCTCTGCTGGCCCTGAAGCATGGGTTTGCCTCAAACATCTTCCTCCTAGTTTTTGACTGTACTTCACCTCTTCTGTTACCACACACTTGAAAGGCATTTTCTGCTTTCAGAGAATTTGATTCCCTCCCACCTGTTCTCTAGGGTCTCTCACCATTGGGCACCTTTCCCTTTGAATCCTCTTCTTGATGTCTTAGGTCCATATCGTCATGATCATTTGTCACTTACTTGCCTGGCAATAACAGTGTGTAAGACAGAAATCCCACCTCTGTGACTTTGAAAAGTCAATTTATAAAGCATATAACTTCTATTATTTATTGCATTGGGTGCACACTCCAGTTTGAAGTTAATAACACCAAAAAGATTATCATATTGCCTATGTAACTATGTATCATTTTGGAAAAAATGAAATATTGTCCTTACCACATGTACTAACTTTGTCCTAGCTACCATCACTTCCCTGCCATCACTTTTCCTTTGTGTTATTTCACTACTTATTTGTAGTTCTTGATTCTTTTGTATTTTATCTTTGTTAACCTCATGAAGTATTCAGAGCCAGAAAAATTATACATCACTTCTAGTAGATATTTGAAAGGTCACATGTAGATTGCTTTTGGAAGTATAGTCAATCTTTAAACTCTTGGAAGTAATTCAGTTCAGTTCAGTCACTCAGTCGTGTCTGACTCTTTGTGACACCATGGATTGTAGCATGATGGGCCTCCCTGTCCATCACCAACTCCCAGAGTTTACTCAAACTCATGTCCATTGAGTCGGTGATGCCATCCAACCATCTCATCCTCTGTTGTCCCCTTCTCCTCCCGCCTTCAATCTTTCCCAGCATCAGGGTCTTTTCAAATGAGTCAGTTCTTCGCATCAGGTGGCCAAAGTATTGGAGTTTCAGCTTCAACATCAGTCCTTCCAATGAATATTCAGGACTGACTTCCTTTAGGATGGACTGCTTGGATCTCCTTGTAGTCCAAGGGACTCTCAAGAGTCTTCTCCAACACCACAGTTCAAAATCATCAATTCTTGTAAATAATAAGATAGAATAATCCTAAGTAATGCAGTTGATGCTATTAATAGTATCAGATCTTCTCAGTGTTGGGTGGGTAGCCAACAGATTTTATTGAAAGTTCTGATAGTTGGACATTAGCTACTGACATCAGTTTTTATCACATATGTTTCTCATTTCCATTTCCCTAGGTTAGTATTATTATCTCTGTTTTATAGATGAAGAAATGGAGGTTCAAGGAGGTTAAGAAAATTGCCTAAAGCTCATCAGTGATGAGATTAAGATTCAAAACAAGTCTGTCCGATTCAACACTTTTTATTGCAGTGTAACATGACTTTCCCCAAGTAAGCTTGTGGAATATGCAAGGTGCTATACATTTCCCCTTAGAGTATCTAATTTAATCCTCAAATAACAATGAATCCTCTAAACTGCATAGAAATAGTAGAAACATGGGGTCTGGTTTCAAAATTACTCAAACTTTACTTCTGACCATGCCCTAGCTATGTGCGCTGAGGTGAATTATTTTGAAAAACTGAATAATATTCTATTAATTATCTGAAAAATAGGATAATAAAATCCATGTTCCAGGTTTATTGTAAAACTTATATAACGTATAGGAACATGTCCAGTTGTATGTCACCATGTTACAGACAATGAAATTGCTATTTGAGGAGTTTGACTAACTTCATTCAGTAGATTTCCTGGTGGCAAATCTGCTATTCCTTCCAATGCATCAAATCACAGTTCTTTGAATCACATTTCTTTGTATCCACAGTCGACATACATCATACCAGAGCTGCAGTTACAAATACCACAGGCTAGCCATGGTTCACAGTCCATCAAAAGGAAGACTGGTTTTTGTTTTCTTGTAGTCAGAGACTTAACCCAGTGAGACACAATAAAACAGGAATGCCTTTTCCTTAAAAATGTATTTGTACTGACATTTCTTTATGACTTTTATTATAGCCATTGTGTATAACATCACAATTGATGAAGACCAGTTTTCATCCAGAGTGATATCCAGGGGGTTATTTAAGGAAAATAATGAAAGGTGCTTGCAGAAGACCATGATAGTAAGTCAAGCACAGCGCTGTTCTGAGTACATCATCCACATACAGGTGAGCCTCAGAGTCCTCTTCTTTCATCTCCTTTCTTTTTAAAGACTAATGAATGATAAAAGCCTGAATTGGAGGCTTATGAGTGAGAAGAACCCTTGCTCTTCTAATTACTGCTTTTTTTGGGTCTGTGAATAGGAGTATATTTCCTTTACACTAATCTAGATGGTTACATGCTATTATGTAAGTTAGTCACATTAAGTTTTACTTGGGATGGCAAGTAAACAGGCAAAAATAAGATTCTTCAAGAAATCAAAGTGCTTTCTTAAGTGTTTAATAGGAACAACTTTTAGTTGACAATAAATTTTATATTGACATTTTCATATCAGGAGAATATTTATTTATTTTTAAATGATTGAAAAGGATAACTCTAACTGCCCTTTACATTATTGGATTTAAATTGATACAGGTGAAGGCTGGTAGATTATGAGGTAAAAATTCTTTGCTCTAATCTTATGCCATAATTACTACAGTTCACATGGATTTTGAAATTCTCCCAAGTATAAAACGTGCTTCTCAGAAGAAAATTTCTAAAAAAGCTTATCTTATAAATCGTATGATTATTTCCCCCCAGAAGCCAGGTTATGGTATTTGAAAGTATAAGTTATTCAGGAAACTATTTTTATAAGAGTTATTTAAGAACTTTCCTAGAATGTGGTTCTCAAAGTTTAAGATGCATAAGAATTGCCAAAGAAACTTTTATAAAATTGGTATGCTGAAACCCCACCCCCCTCAGAAATTCCCTTCAGATCCAGTGAATATGTCTAAGGGGCATCCCCCGACATTTCTCAAGTAGATGGATGATACAGAAATCACATCTCAAGAAGTGCTAAGAGTTGAACAAAGAGTTGGATGAACTAAAATCAGTTGAGTAATTTATTGTTCAAGTTGAAGGTTTCTTCTTTGTGAAGGCTTGGACTTTTCTTGTTGATAATGTGCCAATTATACAGCTTCTTTAAAGGAATAAAAGCCAGATTCCATTCTCTCTTATCCTTGTGCTATGTGGTAGGTCAAATTAAACATGTAATCCATTGTGGGGGAAGTACCAGCCAGGATGTGGTGTATGTATGTATGTATATATATATAAACTGGAGACAGAAATGGCAACCCACTCCAGTATTCTTGCCTGGAGAATTCCATGAACAGTGGAGCCTGGCAGGCTACAGTTCAGGAAGTCACAGAGTCAGACATGACTGAGTGACCAAACTACCACATACATATAGATACATCTCCTATTCTCTCCCATGTGTACTTGTGAAGTTTTTACAAGGTGTGTATTATTGTGGTCAGCTGAGAGGTATTGTTCCAGGTAACACCATATTTACTATCAATACCCAAGTCCATCCTATATGCCAGCCCTGCAGCCGAGGATACATTTCCCTGTAGTCAGGAAGTCACTGCCCCTGCCCCGCTACCCCCTGTGCAAAGGGCTCAAGACAGAAGTCCTGCTGACATAAAGATATCTTTATCTTTTCCTTTATCTCAAAAGGAAAATTTGATTTTTAGTGCTTACCAATGTACAGGCATTCTTCTTTCTTGAAGAAGAATGCTAGATGGTGTTTGCAGCCCTGTTTTGGCATTATTTTCATGGTTCAATAGACAGGAAACCTCAAAAACTAGAAGCAGCCCAGGCCTCTTGGAGCACTGCAAATCCTCCACCATCTTTGCTAGACAAAGAGGAACTGCCTTACTTATAGCTGGACAGTGTTGGTTTTAACGCCTGCTGAGTGATAGGTGCATCATCTTCGACATGCAAAGGAGCACTAATAGACAGCTAGGCTGGAAACTGGGGAGCTTAGTTTAGAGTGCGGGAAACACTTTCATCTGGTTTTGTAGACTAGAGACTAGGAAGGGGAGTCCCCTTGTCCATTCCTGACAGTGAACTCTGGGCACTTTCCCTTCCAGATCATAATATTCTGTTCTAGAGATTTGGTCAGGACACCTGTAAATCCAAAAGTCTTGGCAGTACGGACAGGAAGAACATGGCCAACAACCCAGGACCTGGGTACTGACAGAGGGATCTTCTGAGCATTGAAAATTGGATATCTCATCTAAATATTGATCATTACTTACATAAATAATGAAATGACTGATGAGTTTACCTAAGAATCACTGCTTCAGATTTTTACTGAGCCCAAGTTTTGAAGTCTCAGAAGCGGAGAGGCTAACAGCAGACTTAGGACAGAAGTAAAGAAGCAGTAGCCTTGAAGTTCAAAACAGAGCTATTCTGCATGACTGAGGGCGGACTGTGTGTTTAATTGTGAGCACATGTGTGGTCATTTTCTTGTTTGAAGCTGCCATGCCCTAATCCACTAATCTGTATGTGTGTTTAGGAGCCCTCTGACATTATCAGCCCTCTGAATCTGTGTATGAACATTAGTCTGGAAAACCCTGGCACTAACCCTGCCCTTGAAGCCTACTCTGAGACGGTCAAGGTCTTCAGTGTAAGTACGGCTTGCCTTTCTTGGAATTCCTGACTAGCCGGCAAAGTTTCAGTCACTGCCTTAGTGTTTGAAGACACTTAGAACATAGCCTAAGTTGGTAATTTTCTAATTGAAGTACAGTTACTTCTATGGAAAGTTCACCAGCATATAAGTTCCATGAAGATAGGGATTTTGTCCTCCTTGTTCTCTGCTCTGTTCCCAGCACTGTGAGTAGTGCTTGGCCCGCCACAGGTGCTCAGTAAATGTTTATTGAAGAAATAAATAACAATAAAGGGAACACCTTGTGTTCACAACCCATTAAAAAAAAATAAAATGGTACCGGTACCTCTGAAATTCTCTGTATCACTCCATACTCTATCATATCCACTTTTATCTTGTGCCCCCCAGATAGCACCACCATCCTGAATTTTGCATTTATCAATGTTTTTCTTTCTGATGTTGCTAAACATGTATATATTCCTAAAATATGGTTTAGTTTCACAGGGTTTTGAACTTCATATAAATGGAATAATACTATTATGTGTTCTACAATTTGCTTGTTTAACTCAATAGCAAATTTCTGGGATTGTTTTTCTCTCTTTTTTTTTTGTAGATCCCTTTCCATAAAGACTGTGGTGATGATGGAGTTTGCATTTCTGATCTAGTTCTAAATGTTCAGCAGCTGCCAGCCACTCAGTAAGTTTTACTTTAAAGTGCAGTGAAAATTGTTGAAATAAAAGACATGTTAGATTACTTTATTCAAGTGATTGTGTATGGAAATTTTTTTCTACAAAAGAAACATCATAACTCCTAAAGATCCTTAAAAGCTAAAGTATCTAGAAATAAACTTAACCAAGGAGGTGAAAGACTTATACTCTGAAAACTATAAAATATTAATAATGGAATTTGAAAATAATCCCAAGAAATGGAAAGATATCCTGTACTCTTGGATTAGAAGAATTAATATTGTTAAAATGTCCACACCAAACTACAGATTTAATGCAATCCCACTCAAAATATCCACGACATTTTTTACAGAACTAGAGCAAATAATTCTAAAATTTATATGGAGCCACAAAAGACTCCACATTTTCAAAGCAATTCTAATAAAAGAGAACAAAGTTTGAAGTATCTTCAGGTTATGCCTTAAAGCTACAGTAATCAATAGAGCATGGTCTGGGCACAAGAGCAGACGTATAGCAATGGAACAGAATAGAGAACCCTGAAATAAACCCATCTACTTATGGTCAATTAACCTAGAACAAAGGCAAGAATATACAATGAAGGAAAGACTGTCTCTTAATAATAAGTGGTTCTGGGAAGACTGGACAGCTACATGTAAAAAGATAAAATTAGAACATTTTATCATACCAAATACAGAAATAAATGCAAAATGGATTTAAGACCTAAATATAAGACCTGAAACCTCAAAACTCCTAAAGGAAAACAGAGGCAGAACACTCTTTGTCATAAACTGTAGCAGTGGTTTTTCTGTCTCTGTTTCTGAAAGCAAAAGAAGTAAAAGCAAAAATAAACAAGTGAGACCTAATTAAACTTAGAGCTTTTACACAGCAAAGGAAACCGTTAACAAAACAAAAAGATAACCCACTGAACGGGAGAAAATATTTGTAGATGATATGACCGCTAAGGGGTTAATATCCAAAATATACAAACAACTTGTATATATGTCAAAAAACCAAAAACCTGATTTAAAAAATAGGCAGAAGACCCGAATAGACATTTTTCCAAAGAAGACATACAAGTGGCCAACAGGCACATAAAAAAATGCTCTTCAGTGCTAATCATCAGAGAAATGCAAATCAAAACCGTGATGAGGTATCATGCCATTTCATACCTGGCAGGATGGCTGTCGTCAAAAAGAACATAAATAACAAATGTTAGTAAGGATGTGGAGAAAATGGAACCCTTTGACACTGTTGGTCGGAATGTAAACTGGTGCAGCCAACTATGGGAAACAGTATGGAGGTTTCTCAAAAAACTAAAAATAGAACTATCATATGATCTAGCAGTTCTAGTCCTGGACATGCATCCAAAGAAAACAAAAACACAAATTCGAAAAGATAGACGTTTATAGCAGCATTATTGTCAATAGTCAAGGCACAGAAGCAACCTAAGTGTCCATCAATAGATGAATGGATAAAGGAAGATGCAACACACACATGTGTATATATATTTATGTATACACATTTGTATATATAATAGAATGTTACTCAGCCATAAAAAGGATTAACACACACATGTATATATATATATTTATGTATACACATTTATATATATAATAGAATGTTACTCAGCCATAAAAAGGATAAAATTCTGCCATTTGCAATAATGTAGATGGACCTAGAGGGTATTGTGCTTCATGAAATAAGCCAGAGAAAGACAAATATTCTGTTTCACTCACATAGAGAATCTAAAAAACAAAACAAATGTATATTACAAAATAGAAAAATAATAAACTAGTAGTGGGCAGAGGGAAGGAAGGAGGGGCAAGATAGAGGTATGTAATTAGGTGATGCAAACTATCAATATTATGTAAATGTAAAATAGATAAGTAACAAAGCTATATTGTACAACACAGCAAAATATAGTCATTATTTGGTAATAACTTTCAATGGAGTATAGTCTATAAAAAGATTCAATCACTGTATTGTACACATGAAACTAATATTATAAATCAATTATACTTCAATATAGAGAGTATAAATTTCAATTTCTCTCATCCATATAGAAGTAAGCACTAAGAAATATAAAACCATTTATATTTGAATGGTGTCTTTTTCTGCAATGTAATTAAAAGTAACAAAGAAGAAAACCCAATAGGATTTATTCATTCATTGCCAATATTATTTTTACTATGAAGATAATTTGTTATAAGCAGTTTTCTCAGTCTCTAAATAGTAAATCCAAAATTTGTTTTTTAAATGAGTAAAGTATTTGAATGCTGACTTAAAGAAAACAAAACTGTAATGACTTTTTTTTCTCCTTTTTACTGTTAACAGACAACAGCCCTTCATTGTCAGCAACCAAAACAAAAGGTTAACATTTTCAGTACAACTGAAAAACAAGAAGGAAAGTGCCTACAACACTGAGATTGTTGTTGATTTTTCAGAAAACCTGTTTTTTGCTTCCTGGTCCATGCCGGTATGTGAAGGCACTCTGGTGTTAACTGCTATTTTTGTTGTCAATTACTGTCTTCCTTCTACTAGAATCTCCAGGTCCTCTGTGTTTTCTGAAGAAACTCCTTGCCCCTCAACATGATCAATCTTCACATTGGTGGCTCCCAACTAATTAAACTACTTGAGAACATAGCCTGGCTGTGTATCTAGACCAGTTCAGCTTCATGGCTTGGATCAGATTTTTCCTTTGACCTGACACTTGGCAGTTGTAGCCAGACTCTACCGTAAACTCTCCTCAAGCCATCTGTGTGATGAGGCTGCCATGGAGCTGCACAGATGCTGGGAGTTGCACTTGCTCTCAGAAATTAGAGTCCCACAGCTCAGCCCAAGCTTTGTAACCACAGGTCTTGCTGCTGCCAAGATAATGCATTCCATCGAGGTCAGTTACGCATGTTGACTTGATCGCTATACCAGGAACGTACTTGACCATGAATGCCCCCCTGGTCCCTCTGCCACCAAGCAATGAGAAGGAGAGAAGGGAAAAGCTGAGATTTTCCAAATTCACTACTTGATGAAAGGATTTTAAAAATGGTTTCATCCAGTTTCAAGTCATTATGAACTTAATAGATTTAGTGTTCTACACCGATTCTGACTTTAGTGTTTAAATTTCTTGGGCCAAATGACAGCTTCTTATTTTAAAGAGAAGAAACATGAGGAAATCTGAAGATGATTCTTTTAAGTTATTTAAAATATAAACAAAAGCTATATTTTATTTGCTTTTCTGTAGAAACTATAACTTTCAAATATATTGAGAGAAAGGTATGTATTAAAGACAGCATTTCTAAATAGTGGATTAAATTTATTTTGTGCTTCTGAAATTTGACATATGATTTATTTCTGGGGGAAATTTCAGTATCTGATTTTGTTTTGTTGGGTGGCCTGTCTAGCAATAAAAATAGATGTTAGCCATCTGGACAATACATAGAAGATTTTCAAGTCTTGGTGTGAACACAACCTTACTGCTAAAATATCTAGGTGGTTTATATTTCTTTTGGCACATATGTGCATGAGTGCACACACATACAGACATTGAAAAAGAATTGATCATTGTTTCTTTGGTCTCATTCAGGTTGATGGGACAGAAGTGACCTGCCAGATTGCTTCATCTCAGAAGTCTGTTACCTGCAATGTGGGCTACCCTGCTTTAAAGAGCAAACAACAGGTACAGCTTCCATTTCATCCCCAAATCTCTGCTGACCCCTTCTCATCATTGGTGTTAATTCACCAGTGAACCATCTTTCTTAATATTAAGTGTCATCATTTGAGAGGCACCACAAAATAATTGGCTGCATATTTAAATGAAGTTTTAAAATATCTGCATGCTTTAAATTAATAAAAGTGGGATTTCCCCCTGTGCAATTCATTTCCAAAGACACATACAACATAGAAAGTTTTTTCTGAACACATTGACCAACACCAGTCAAAGTGGTTTACACATAGTCACGGATATCATTTGTTAACCCCTGGTGGTAAGCAAATTTTACATCAGCACAAAGCCTTCAAATTCAGACAAGTATTAGTGCCTGTGATAAGTATGGTGGTGGTGGTGGTGGTGTAGTCGCCAAGTCGTGTCCAACTCTTTTGTGACCCCATGGACTCCAGCCCGCCAGGATCCTCTGTCCATGGGATTTCTCAAGCAAGAATACTGGAGTAGGTTGCCATTTCCTTCTCCCGGGGATCTTCCCAACCCAGGGATCAAGGCCAGGTCTCCTTTGCAGGCAGATTCTTTACTGACTGAGTCATTAGGGAGACCTGCTGTATGTATTTGTTAAGTAAATTCAGTTCTGTTCTGAAGGTGAGGCAAGGTGGAAAAATACATAGATATTCTACAAATTAGAAAGCTTAAGTTTCATAAAATTCAGAATCAAATGGGAGTGAGTTTACTTTTATGGGGCACTTTTTTTTTTTTTTATGTTGGTCCCTGAGTACAAAGCATCATAGATTGATGAGTTTTCATTTTGTGTATAGGTGACTTTCACTATTAACTTCGACTTCAATCTTCAAAACCTTCAGAATCAGGCATCTATCAGTTTCCGAGCCTTAAGGTAAAACGTGATGAAGTCATGAACTGATGAAAAGTGGCTTTTCAAATATTTCTGTTTCAGTAATTTCCTAATATTCCTTTCAATAGCGAAAGCCAGGAAGAAAACATGGCAGATAATTCAGTCAACTTAAAACTCTCTCTGCTGTATGATGCCGAAATTCACATAACAAGGTAGGTGAAACAGTGGGAGCCTGTGATCGCAGCTCACAACACATTTGGTTCATGACTAAAGAAGTCCTCTACAAAATGTTTCCTCCTTGTCAACTAAAACAGAAGTCCAGGGGCACACTGGTCCCTTGACCCTTGGTGGACTCCCTGGACTCTTGAGGGACGCTTTAGATTTACTAAGAGCAATACCAGAAAGACAATTGTCTGTCACATGCCAAGGGGAGCTCCCCTGCAGGCCCTCGGATGAGCTGTCAGACCAGAGCTCGCAGGGCCCCAAGGAGTTCTACCACTTCCTTCCCCACACCTCTGTCCCACTGTCCACATGAGATCTCAAGGGGTAGCCCCACTCCTGGACATCAAAGCCCTGGGCACAAATATTGAATCTAGTCACAGAAAATTCCTGGCACAGTGGATTAGGGGTTTCTTCCAACCAGAATGAAATGAGGCATTTTTCAAAAGAGGTCATCCAGAAAGAAATGAGTTATTCCACTTTCTTGTCTGTCCAAAGCAAGTAAACCTGAGAGCTCCGGCCAAAACAGTACCACTTGATGCCTATTATCTTGAATTGTTCAGAGAGGCAGGTGTCTTGCGAGGTGAGGAGCTTGTAGACACCACAGGTGCTGATATTATCGCCTTCATTCCCACTTAGTGAGGCGGGTTCGTGGGCACACACATTGCGCACAGCTGTGCAGCTGCAGAAGTCCCAGGCGAGGCCCACCTCCAAGCCTGGGAACCAGAGTTCTCTGGCTGCTGAAACACTGTGGCAGCTTTGCAGCACAGATCAATGACCCCTGGAAACCACACAGCAGCGTATCCCCAGGGAGCCGGCTACAAAGTGTCCAGTGACCACAGCTTTCTCTAACATCACTCCAGCCTCTAAAAGCATGGAATATGTGGATCATCCAACAGATCCCTGAGCAAAAACAAAAAGGAAAATATGTCATTATGTCTAGAGCTCAAGACACATGAGCAAAGATGAAAAGAATGCTTCTGTATAAAGTGAGTTGCAAACGGCAAAAGCAGAAACTGTATCTCAAGTCATCATCCCTGAAAAATTATTCAGTAACTACAGATTTCAAAGGGCCCTCAGCTGCTAAAATAAGTAACTGAAAACAGCTGCAGCCGAAGAGATTGCTAGCACCACATTACCTAAATGTTTTCCTTCCTACCTATAATGCTACTTTCTCATCCTAAATGCTTTTTGTTAATAGAGCCTTTTCATCATTCCATTCTCCCACCATGGCCAATGTTTTCAGTTATTTTGAGATGAAATAAATTTAATATTGAAGTGGGACTTCACATTTACTAAATCTTAGCTATGTATTTTTTGTGATGGTAAATTGGATTCTTAGACATTCTGATGTTTAAATTATATCATGAAGTTAAAAAATACGGAGAATTAGCAAGAATAAAGCTAAAGCGGTTCCTAAACCTATCATCCAGATAATTTGTCTTAATATCTTTTTAAAAAGAAAGATGTTAAATGTGCATGGATAGAAAACTCAAACATCATGGAAAAATGCATGATGAAGAGAAATCATCCCTCCGATCTCCTCTGGTCATTTTGTAATGACTAATTCGGCTGTTTCAGAATATTTTCCAGATACAAGGTCTATCTATCTACTAGGATATATGCCACACACACACACATACACACACAGTTTACTTACTTTTTGGAGAAAAAAAAAGTTCTACCCAATCCCAATTATTGAGTATATCCCTTAGGAACCATTTTGATAGTATATAAGTGTGCAATTATATTTTGCAAATATGATGGGTGGAAATAGATGACAGTGGAGTTTATTTCTAAAACAGGATCTGGCCCACTATAGCTAACTGCTAATGTAAATATATTGATCAATATTTAAGTAACTGATGGAACCCTTAAGGAACAAATGAAAAAAATGTTGGATCTCTTTAAAATGCAGAAACAGAGCATATTAATCAATTTGAAAACTGGCCATACATAGGGGCTCACACAAAGATCTGAAAGGCACATACAGCCAACCTTTCTATTTTATTTTTTAAATTAATTTTTATTGGAGTCAGGCTTTCTGTTTTAAATCCCAGTAAGTTTTCCCATTTTCCATGTAAGGCTGACAAATCATTATTTCCTCTCATAGACATAACCTTGACAAATACTACATTTATTTAAGTCCCTTTGACATATTTTCCTTTTAAGAATTTGGGGGAAAATTCTAAGGCATAAAAGAGAAAAAGGCAAGATTTTCAGTAAAGAAACGAAAGGATTCTATCTTGAAAATATCCAGTCCTATTTTCTTTTAGGAAATAGAATCAATGTATTATAATTAGGATAAACTGTCTGATGGCAATAAATATTGCTTCTCAGACTCCTGCCCCTGCTATCTGCCCTCTACCCCACAAGGAAGCTGCCCTGGTTGGAATTCAGCCTCAGATTCCCAGAAATGAGTGAAGAGAGGGAATGGTATTCAGTTACATTTCAGTCTGGGTTGTCCTATGCGGGTTCCCTAAGGCCTGGTCATTCTTCCACTTGCAAACCCTACTCAGCAGCCCCAGGCAAAGACATTCAGTTAGGCCATTACTTCTAGGTCTAATCTATTAACAAAATTCCTGAGTCAGCCATCTTAGAAGTGGTTTCTGTGGTCAGTGGTGGAAACAGATGGACCTACCCCGATTCAGACCAAAGCGTCAGAGTTGGCTTGAAACCAAGGATTGTTGTCATTGTTCAGTCATTAAGTTGTGTCCGACTGTTTGCAACCCCATGGACTGTAGCCTGCCAGGCTCCTCTGTTCATGGGATTTGCCAGGCAAGAATACTGAAGGAATAATAAACAAAATGTATACCCCGCCGTCTATGGGGTCACACACAGTCGGACATGACTGAAGTGACTTAGCAGCAGCAGCAGCACACCGTTTCACAGGCATCCAGTGATGAGTAGTGCAGGAGCTAACGCCTGATGATATTTCAGCCATCATACCAAGTGGAAAACCCTCTGCCTTATAAATCTGTTCGTCCAATCAATAAGGACCAGGTGTCCACTGTATTAACACAGCAGTCAATATAATAGCAATCTTGCAAAGAGTTTCACTACAGGTTCCAAAGTAATACATTTGTACTTATTTTAGAAACTTACAACTGACACATGTATCTATATATACAACTGATGTAACACAAAGAATCTTAGCAGAATGATCATGAAGGGATATGTTTTGAAATGAACTTGTTTTAGCCTTAGAAATGTATACTGGGCCTTAAGTCCATAACAAATATTTGTTTTCCTTTAATGTTTTGTACCTAAATGTGAATTCTTTCACTTGTAATATAAGCTGGAAGATATATAAGTACAAGAAATATTAAACTTCAAGAGCAATAGCATAACTAAAATATTCAGCTTTACGAATATCATCCAACAGATCTACCAACATAAATTTTTATGAAGTCTCCTTGGATGGGAATGTTTCTTCTGTCGTGCACAGTTTTGAAGATATTGGTCCAAAATTCATCTTCTCCATTAAGGTTGGTACACCTGTTATAAGAGTGGGAAGTCAAGAGAGGCGGGGCGGGGGCGGGGGGGGGGGTGAGGGGGGGTGGGGGGGTGGGGGGGGGGTGCCGGGAATGAGGGCAGGAAGAGAAGAAGAAAGTAAAACGAAGTTGAAATATGCCAGTGGTTCTCAAATTTGAGCACACATTAGGATCACCTGAGTGTGGTCAAACATATGTCACTGGGCTCCATCTCCAGTAGTTCTGATTCAAAACGTCTGGGGTGGGCCTAACAATGTGCAGGTCTAACAAGTTCCCAGGGGATGTGGATGCTTCTGGGCCAGGTGCCGTTCTTTGAGAACCACAAAGATGGGCCATCAATAAATAAACAGCTGGGCTTTGTATTGATACATAGTTTTGTATCCAGGGTAAGGGATTATTGGTGTATTTTGAAAGCAAATATTGAATATTAATCAACAGAGTATTAACATAAAGCTACTACTGTGGACAGAAGTCTCTGCAATATAATACCAATTTATGCTTGGAAACCACTTCTGTTTGAGAAGCTCACCATTTGTATACAAATATTTACTTTGTACAGTCATGCTAAGTAGTATACAAAATATTTTTAAATCAATTTCTATTGGCTATTAATTGGTAATTATTAAAGTTTGTTTCCAGTTATATAAAGAGAAACGAATTTGTGAGAGACTATTTTATAATGACATTACATAAACTTTGTTAAATAAAAAGGAAAGAATCCATCTACCAGCCTGTCATTTTATTTTTGTACATATTCTACTAATCTGTCAAATGGTTACAACTCTATAATTTGGTGATAATTTATATTCTTTAAAAAGTCCTTAAAGGAATCTTGATTTGTGATCCAAATTGATGGAATTTGCAAAATGTGCATGGTATTTGGCAGTTACTTCTTTAATGAAACATTTAGTCAATTAGTAGTAACAATAAAATAATATTCAAAGACATATAATAAGTATCAGCCTTTGTATGAAATGCTTTATACGTGTTAACCCATTTAATTCCCGGATCAGTTATGAGATTGGTAGGATTATTATTCCTATGAGCGTTCTTTAAAATGTCTAACCCCAATAGGGTATGAGCCCTGAAAAACTAGGACAGACTTCCCACCAGTGAGAACAGAGGCTATACCTGTGCATGGCTACTGAGTTGCTGCCTATCTTTATTTTACAAATGAGAAAACTGAAGCATGAAGAGGTCAAGTATCTTGCCTAAGCCCCACTGCTATCAGGGGCAGAGTGGGACTTCATGCCCTGACAGGCCAAACCCACAGATGGCAGGTGTTTTTAACCATCTCCTAAGTCACAAATTATGTACCAGTCCAAATCATAGATGTTGAGATTTTAATGAGAGAGAAAACACAAGGGCTCAAAGAGTCCATAAAGTAGTGACTCACTGTCATAGGAACTCAATCTAACTACTTAATAGTTGCCCGTCATCAACCCTGAGGTTTTTGATTACTTTCCTTGCAATGTGCGTCTGATGTAGCAGCAATCAGAATGTGTCCTTACTACACAGGTAACAACAGGAAGTGTTCCAGTAAGCATGGCATCTGTGATCATCCACATCCCTCAATACACCAAAGACAAGAACCCACTGATGTACCTGACCGGGGTGCACACAGATCAGGTAAGGGCAGCCGAACTGCCTATAAAATGCACGCCTCCCATGTGGGGACACCCCGAGGGGGTGATCATGCCTGCCCTCTTACAGACGAGGAACTGAAAAGATAATCCCTCTGCACCCTGGGTGCCAGTTAACTAGCAGTTAATTTCATATTAGAAGCAGGATATTGTCATCAGAAATGTCTGAGTCTAGGGATTTACAGATAGCAGAAATTATTATTAGCACCTCGTTCTGATCAGGTGAAGATCTGACTGTGTCAGAGCCCTGTTTATAGAGAAGTTAGCTGGCTGGGAAGTGAGAGGTTGAACCCATGGTGGGAGAGTAATTGGGCCACACAGCTGCAGTCAGTAGCTTTGTTTCAAGCTCTCAGCCAGGGCTTTTGTCCAGTAGTTGTCCACCCTGGGTGCTCATTTAATCACCTGGGTCGTTTTTCGAATCTGTGTGATGCCAAGGCCTACCCCAGGCAATTGTACCAGAATCTCCAAGGCGAAGGCTCTAGCACTGGTGTTTTCCTTTAAGGGCCATCCAGGTAGTTCCGAGAGACTCTAGCCAAACCCCGTGATTAGCGCTTAGCTGATGCTACAGCAGCATTACTTCTGTGGTGTTCAGAGGTGACCACAGGGAAGCAAAAGCCTAAACTGTTCCACAGGAAAGAACCTGAGTGAAATCACTCATAGTCAGTTGTTATTGCAAATTTCTTTCATCACACATGGACTGTTAAAAACCGGTGCCATGCTGTCCAGTCACATCAGAAGGACCTGAATACTTCAGAATTACAGTAGTGATGTACAGAAGTGTGGCCAGGTCAGCACAGTGAAGGGAATCCTGGGAGCCCTCCCCTGACCCAACATGGGACAACAGGATTTCCTAACAAGTTGAAAACATCATAAACCATCTTGCTTCCGAAGACCAATTTGATGTCCTTCTTTGTAGGCTGGTGACATCAGTTGCGAAGCCGAAATAAATCCACTGAAAATAGGACAGACGTCTTCTTCTGTATCTTTCAAGAGTGAAAATTTCCGGCACATAAAAGAATTGGTAAGGACAGGTTAATGGGGTGAAAATTTCCCTGGGTGATTCATTGTTTGTTTTACCTGGAAATTGAGGCACTTCTTTTTCCCTGCCACCATGCATGTGGGAGAACTTTCCTGTTTTGCCTTTGATGGTCTGTGTGAATCAAGAAAATATACACTCAAATCCAGGGTATTGGTATTATCACTTATGCCATTATTATAATTTCATGAAATCAAAAGGACCCCATGTCAAACTAGTTTTGTGTCGTGCATGTTGGAAACACTGCAAAGAGCTGGGCGGGAGCTGGGCATGTATGCGAGGTAAAGCCTCTCTCACCTTCTCCACAGAATCACTGATGTCTTTATTGAGCTGTTAAATTTGACTGACAACCCTGCTCTGCTTTCCATATTTGATCAAATCCTGCTGTGCAGCTATATGCCACTTTCTTTGGGAAAGAGGCTTGTCTAGTGTCTAGCGTGGTGCTTGGCACATTATTAAGTATTCAAATACATAAACATTTAGCAAACAGTAAGATCAACTTCAGGGCTTCCCAGGGGGCTCGGTGGTAAAGAATCTGCCTGTCAAGCAGGAGACGTGGGTTCAATCCCTGGGTTGGGAAGATCCTCTGGAGAGGGAAATGACAGCCTACTCCAATATTCTTACCTGGAAAATCCTATGGACAGAGGAGCCGGTGGGCTGCAGTCCATAGAATCGTGACTTAGTGCACATGTACAAGATCAATGTCAGTTCTCCTCTATGAACAACGTGGAATTTCTCCTGTTTTCCTTTCATTGCAATTCTTTTGTTTCAGAAAGGATGGGAAAACAGGAAGCTAGGAGAATGAAACAGTTTCTTAAGTGACTATAGTGTAATTACAGTGTAAATGTGGTCTAAATCTGAACAGAGGTATGTAAAAATGCCCAGGAGAAACTCATCTCAGTGTATGCCAAAATATGATACCTCTTAGAAGTTTCCATATTTTTGTGAAAATGTTTGACTTTGTAAAAATGGCAACTTCCAATATAAAGCAAACAGAACACAAAAAACTACAAAGCAGAAATGAAAGTTCTTTAGAAATCTAACAGTTGACCACTTAACATTTACTGAGCATTCTTCTTTATAATCATTCATCTACAAATAGGCACATGTATACTGTTACATAAATGGACCAAGCTACCTTTTTTCTTTGGCCCATATATCATAGATCTTTTAACAGGCTTTATTTTTACAGTGGTTTTAGGTTCACAGCAAAATGAGTTTAAATTACAGAAATTTCCCATATACCCTTGCCCCCACATACCCACAGCCTACCACACTATCAAATCCCCCCTGCTGACACATCATAATTACCCAAAGTCCATGGTTTACATTAGTTGTACTCTTGATGTATAGTCTATGAGTCTGGACAAATGGATAATGACGTGGATGCACAATTATGGCATACAGAATAGTTCACTGCCCGGAAACTCCTTTGAGCTACACCTATTCATCCCTCTCTCCCCACTAACCCTTCCTTGTTAACCATTGATTCTTTTAATGACGACTTTTTTAAAATTCAAGGAAGGCATCTTTATCATGAGGTTACTAACTAAACTGTACCGAATTTTGTGTATATACACAAAAAAGTGAACGTGTTAGTCACTGAGTAGTTGTCTGATTCTTTGTGACTGCGTGGACTGTAGCACACCAGGCTCTTCTATCCATTGGGATTCTCCAGGCAAGAATTCTGGAGTGGGTTGCCATCTCTTCCTCTAGGGGATCTTCCTGACCCAGGGATCCAACCCAGGTCTCCCATATTGCAGGCAGATTCTTTACCATCTGAGCCACCAGGGAAGCCCTTAGTGTATTCAGTAATAAACTAGTACACTGTTGATAAACATGAATTATTTATTTTTCTCTCTCATCAATAGTAGTGCAATAAATAGGCTTGCTGTATTTTTCTGCACTCATTTATGATTATTTCCTGAGGTCCTCCATACAGATGGGAAATGGCAGGGCAAAGGACATGTACTTCTTACATTTTGAGGCAAAGTGCCAGAATCTCTAGAAGGGTTATATAATAATTACTCATAGTTCACGAGACTGCCAATTTCCCTAGATCCTTCCCTGGGTTTTATGTCTTCATAAAATTTTAGCATTTCTTCTTTTAAAGCTCATACTAACTTCTCTTCTTTTATCACTGACTCCAACCTGAAAGAACTGTAGAACCGCTTCATGCAGTAACATCATGTGCTGGCTGAGAGACCTTCAGGTGAAAGGAGAATACTTCCTTAATGTGTCCACCAGGATTTGGAATGGGACTTTCGCAGCAGTAAGTATCAGCTTAATTTACTGGGTTTATGGATAGCAAGGAAATGTAAAGCTTCGCTTTAAGTTCACACCCCTTGACAAAATTAGCATTCTGGCTAATGTCAGCTGTGCCCAGTGGCCCAGAGCAATCTTACCTTGGAAGTAATATGCTTCCATCCCTTTCCAAGGCTTGCCCAACCTGGCTGTGCCTCTGAATCCCCTGAGGTGCTTGCAAAGCTTCTGCTTCTTAGACCCCAGGCCAACCTACCACAGCAGAATCCCTGGAGTGGTGTCAGGATCCCCTCTGCTGTCTGGGGTGTGAGGGGCCACCTTCTCTATCTGCCTCCTCATGCTCTCCTCTGACCTTCTGGTCTCCTCTGCCACACCCAAATCAAAGCATGCACATCTCAGCCTCATTCCTGGCACCCCCAGGGGGCTGTTGATTGATCTCAGACCACCTGGAGGGTGAATCCAACCTAAGGATCTGTCTTCCTAGAGCCAGATAAACACTCTGCTCGCCTGTTCTTACTTCTTCTCTCATGAAGTCTCCAGTTTGCTTACAACTTTTTTTAAAGTCATTTCAATCTCATGAAAAGTTCAAAGAAAGTTCCAGAACAATGTCAGGGTGTTATTCCATCAGCAAGTGTGACTTGGCAGTAGTGATAGCTGCTTCCAATAGAGATTTCGGAAGCCAGAATTTCAGTCTGGCTCGGAAACTGGAAGGATGGACCAAGCTCTTTAAATCTGACTACATAAGCAGCGAGTTGTTCATTTTACTAACATTGGCTCTAAGGCAAAATAAAAATTAGTCTAAAATCTCCAAGGGGCCTTGCAGCTCTAGGTGATTTTAAAATGAATAAATCAGTCCTCAAGGTGCTTACCAACTGTATCCTATTCCCTATATTCTAACCACTTCGTGATCTCTCCAGCAGACCCCATTCCCTGCTGAGGAGTTTTATGTAACATTGGAGAATTAGCTCCCTCCAAACTTGTCCCTGGAACAAAAATATAAGCAATATTCTTGGATAAAGAAATAACCGAAGAGCTGTGAAAGGCAGGGGGAAATTTGCTAGAGAAGTGGAGGAGTGAGGAGTTGGGTTTTCTGCTTGTTTGCTTTTTAGTCGGTTTTCTTGTTAGTTGCTTTCAAGCCTTCAGGACGCTTCTAAATACTGTTAAGAGGCAAAGCACGCAGTTATGCCACCATCCCAGCTGCTGCAGATTGGTGCTGAGTTTTACCCATTGGATCTTGGCTCCTTGGATTTGAGGAACAAATGTTTTCATAGTAATCTTTGCCAGCTGGGAAGGAAAACCGTTGCAAATCAAAAGGCAATCACTCCAACTCTGTAAAATGCATTTGGTTTTTCTCAAGTTTGTTTAAAGCTACATCATTTTAACTGTAAGACTTTTTAAAGTACCTTCCCAAGGTTTTCAGAAGCAGCAGTTTCATTTCTGGGAGCAAAATTTTGAAGCAGTGTATTATTTATGCTGAAAAACACTCATGGGAATTACTGTATATCAAGGCTTATACATCTTCCTCTTTCATGAAAGGTCAAATGTTTCTCCCCACCTTGTTTTCAGCTATTTCAACAGCCAAGTGGATGTTCAGACCACCTAGGAGACCCAGTCTGAAATAGGAATCCTATTTCCTGTATTAGGGCCCATTAATATACCACTTTTTGTCCTTTATCTGAGGCAGTGTAAGTCAGCATTTCAAAGTAATTTCATCACAAAGTGATTGCTCAGACCTCCAAATCAGTGGCATGTTGGCTGCTCTGGAAAAGGCCGAATGCTAGCAGGTGTGACTTCCCTCTCCTGAGCATGCATGGTACGCCCACCTCTACTTATCAGCCATGCAGGGGCTGTGCGCCTGTGCGAACAGCCAGACTCGGGAGGGCAGATATATCAGTGCTGTAAGGAAATGCTTTCACCTGTACTATGCAGGGACTATGAAGTGAGCATTCACTAAACTGTTACTCCTTTTTAAATTTAAACCATTGTCAGTACTCTTAATGTTCCCCAAATAATGCATGTTTGAGGGACCAGTAATCAGGGTTAACTTCTGCTGCAGTCTTCCATTTTGAGAAAATTAAGAAGACTAATCAGAGACCGAGCCAGTGGAAAAGAAATAAATTGCTCACTTTTTGGATATGCATTCTCTTCTTCTGGCTCCCAGATATAGTTTAACAAATTACCTCATGGAGTATATTGAATCATGTGCCTGGTAACCAGAAAAACTCAATCCTAGTAGCCAGAGCATGGGAAGGCAGTTCTCAAATCCAGGCATTATATTTCATCTCAAAATAAGCATCAGTCCTGATATTTGATTACGGAGAAAACAACCCAGCGGTAGTGCATAGCTTTTTCTGTAAGTGCATTCAGGAGCACATGCAAAACTATTTCATTTGTGGAGGTTACTAATGACATCAGCATAAAATGTATGTCCTTCCAAATGCCTACCCCAAATCCAATATTTTTGTAGAAATACTTAAGAAATCTGAAGTTATCACTGTTATATAGCGCTGACATAAGGTTTAGGGTGTCTGCTACTGACACATGTGGTCTTCAAACAGTATTATTTTATACATATGTACCCAGAGGAAAAATTCTCTTTTTTAATCTGATTTTCTATTTCATTTTGTGACTTAGGCAAGCATAAAGTTTTCAATTTTCTCTCATGACACAAACTTAAGTTTTTAAAAGCCTAAACTATGATCTTTCCCAATTAAAAACTTCAGTTCTAAACCTTTGTTTTTCACCCATTTTCAAGTTAAGAGTCGTCTAGAGAGACATTTTAACAAGCTGATATCTAGACCCCACCCGCCACGACTCAGTTTAATTTGCCACTGCAGGGCCCAGCCACCCACACAGCCTAAGTTTCTGTGTGGGGTCCTGTCATATCAGTGATTTAAGCACACAAAGATGTTTGAGTCTTCAGAGTTGGCATTTGCTCTAGTCACTTTCCACAAGGAAATAAATAATGGACATGTTGTTTTATGCATTAACTTCTGCTAGGATAAAAATATGCTCTTTATTCTTATGTTCCAGTCGACTTTCCAGACAGTACAGTTGACAGCAGCTGCAGAAATTGACACATATAACCCTCAGATATACGTGATCGAAGAAAACACGGTGACGGTGAGTGCTCATATCCCTCCCTGTGGGTCGTGGAGTCTGGCATTCCATTTCTGACAGTTTATGGAACAGTCATTCTTCTCATTTACCTGTATATAGAACTATCTTAGTGAAACTCTAAAAGTCTAATGTTTATCATGTTGAGTTTTTTTTCTTTTTTCAGGCAAGGATTTATTAGGGCCCCTGCTTTAGCAGGGCTTCCCTGGTGGCTCAGAGGTTAAAGTGTCTGCCTGCAATGCAGGAGACCTGGGTTCGATCTCTGGGTCGGGAAGATCCCCTGGAGAAGGAAATGGTAACCCACTCCAGTATTCTTGCCCGGAGAATCCCATGGACAGAGAAGCCTGGTAGGCTATAGTCCACAGCGTCACAAAGAGTCGGACACGACTGAGCGACTTCACTCACTCACTCACTCACTCACTGCTTTAGCAGGTGGGGAGCAAGAATGAGTTAACAGATTCCCCTGCTTACTCGCCCCCTGAGAGGGGAGCTGTTTTTTTTTCTTATATGGGGTAAGGGTAGGCGGCTGTATCCAGGGGTCAGGCTGGAGGGGTGGCTCGGGTGGTTTGCCCACCCCTCTGCCAGTGCTGTGTGCAGGGGCATGTTGAGCTTTTGACAAGGGTGTTTGCTGCTCAAAAAAGCCCAGCTGTGTACTTGCCCTACTCCATGTCCCCACATTGGCAAAGCTGGATCAGACATGATGATCCCACAGAAGGCAGGATGCAAGGGGTTCCATCTGGCTGTGGCCCCCTTCTCGCTGCTCCAGCCTCAACCAGCACCTCGGCTCCTCCTTGCTGCTCATGCTTTCACTAAGTAATCTACATCCTAGGCCATGAAGTCTAAGTCATGCTCGTTTGAATCATACGTAGTATTTCAGAGTATTTTTAAGTGCTGAAGCATGCTTAATAAATAAGGCATTTATTAGAGGGCTTTTTTTTTTAAGTAGTACTCCTTACAGCTGACACTGACACTGTAAGACACATCCACTCATTAGATCTTCAGTCTAGAGAACTATAAATGCTTCTCTTGATTTAAAAAAATAAAAAAAGATTTGGCAAAGAAACATATGTTCACAGAAAACAGAGGCTCACTGTTCCAAGAGCTGGCATGGGACGACCTTCCTTTGCACTGCTTAGAATATGCTGTTTAGGTATAGCGGGATTTCCATGCTCAGTTAATCTGCTGGCAGAGAACTGGGCATTTTCTTCCCAATGCTTTTGTTAGGAATTGGAAGCCAGTTCAAGACTCTGCCCCCAAGGCCAGCTTGGCAGCTGGCCTCAGTCCACTGCTGCAGCCTATGGACTTGGCTAAAATGCCAATGACCTTGTGAACCCTGGGCCTCTCAGTGCCTGCGAGTAGAGCTCACAGCACTGCCGTTCCACTGTTGTCCCAACAAAAATGATTCCACACAGCATGCTTTTCTGCTTCTGGTTTAGGACTATCAGAGAAGGCCCACACCCTATCTTCAGGGGCTGGAGTGTGGAAAGACAGAAATGGAGCCAAAGGAAATGTGGGATTCAAAATCAGAGTGCTATGAACTTAGCCTGCAGGGTTGGGGGAAGGAAATACTATACATATGTTAAAAGTTCATTTCAGAAAAATACAGTATTCAGACAATACCTGGACCTCTGCTGAAATCTTGAAGAAAGCTGCACTAAATAAATGTGTTAATGAAAAGTTTAAATTAACATCAATGAACCTTTTGGGAGATTTTTCTTTCCATGGTTTTCTCTGCTCAATACTGATAATAGAGGCCAACTACTACTTGTGCCTATAAAAATATATTTTTTAATTCAAATACTATTTTAAATAATTTTTAAATAGTTTTTGGAATCCAAAGAATAAACTGACCTATCCCTATACGTAGACGAATGATTCTTAGATTTGAATTCTAAGCCTGCTTAAAAATCTGATAACAAAAATCTTGTACTCATGGTTCCCTAAAGATCCGTGGAGGCTGGATTAGAACGTTCTAAAATAGACAGAAGTAGGGATATGACGGCCAATACACAGTGAACTATATGAATTTAGTTATTTTATTCCTAAATTTACAAAGCTTTATTTTAGCTCTTCAAAATCCAAATTAGAAGAACCATAGTCACCAAAAAACCAGACTAAAATTTAGCCCAACTCATAAATTCTTTGGTGAAAAGCAGCTCATCTCTCATTGTAATTCAGTGTTAAATGTAAGTAAGTTAGTTAGGTTTTCTCCTCTCATTTGGTTCCAAAATGTAACTCTTTTAAGAATATTCTTTGTGGAGGAAATGGTTGTGATTCTTTCTCCAATTAAAAAAAAAAAAAAAAAAAAAAACCAGAACATTACTGTTAGAACTTACAGCAGCCATGCTGATGTTGTGGTTTAGTAGCTAAGTCATGTCCAACTCTTTGCAACTCCATGGACTGTAGCCCACCAGGCTTCTCTGTTCATGGAATTCTCCAGGCAAGAATACTGAAGTGGGTTGCCATTTCCTTCTCCAGATCTTCCCAACCCAGGGACTGGCAGGTGGATTCTTTACCACTGAGCCACCAGGGAAGCCCAAAGTCACAAAGACTGCCAGAAAGTGGACATTAAGAATCACGCATAGCCTCAAGGGCAATTTATCACTGAAAATGTCAGCTTGAGTCTTGAGATATTACTTCTACTTGTTAACAACTCATTATCAAGTAATCTTGAGTGAGAGTAAGTGAAATCAACATTTTAGGAACCCAATACAAAATTGTTGTTTAATCACAAGGGATTTGGGTGGTTAATTTGTTGACTTCCCTCCCCAAGACTGGGTTCCAAATGCTTTCACTTGAGTGGGTGTCAGAAACTGAAGTTCCCATTTCATAAATGATTAAAGCATCTGAGATCGTCAGAGATGACATGCCTGCTAAGCACTGATGCATTTAAAGGAAGAAAAGGGGAAGACTTGCATGCTGCCTTGCCTTGTATTTGCAGGCGCATTTCGAGATTCTACTTCACAGTGTTTAACTAAGGATTGTGATCGTGAGGAAATCACATCCCCTTTCTAGAGCATCACTTTTAAGATTAGAGGATTTGACTAGACCATCTTACTTTTTTCCTAGTGCTAAAATTAACAATTGTTTTGTATATACACTTACAGATTCCCCTTACGATAATGAAACCCCATGAGAAAGTTGAAGTACCGACTGGAGTGATAGTAGGAAGTGTAATCGCTGGAATCCTTTTGCTATTAGCTCTAGTTGCAATTTTATGGAAGGTAAGAACTGTTTCGTATTTTAAAATGAGGGTCCTAAAGACCTCTGCCAATTTCCCTATTACAGAGCAACCCTACATTTTATATTGTAAGAAAAAAGTAAATGCAAGTTAGCTTGCAAATTCTCACTCATGTTTTTGAAAACAATCAGTAAGGATTTTATCTCCAGTGGTCTTGATCCCTTTCCCCCAACCCTCCTTTCGTGCTGACCCTGAATGTTTTGTTCAGCTGCAAATAAGTAGACCCTGAAATTTTTAACTTTATGCAATTCATTCAACTCTGGATATCAATCTCCTCGTTGAAGGGCTGATGCTAGGTCAGTATTCTGCACAGCCACCTCTCTGGAGCACCCCGCTCTCTGGGGGCCAGGGCTTGGGTCTGGGTCTTATACAAAATTAGCCACAAGTGGTAACATTTTTACATCATCTTACAGCTTGGATTCTTCAAAAGAAAATATGAAAAAATGGCCAAAAATCCAGATGAAACCGATGAGACCACAGAACTCAACAGCTGAATCACCCAGCAGCTCCCACCAGAGTGGGTAGCAGCAGCAGTACAGCCAGAGGTTACTATTCACATGAATGGTTTTTTTTTTTTAATACCAGGGTAACTTAATAATGTAATAATTAAAACAGAACTGCAGGTCAGTTTGGAAAGAAATTGTGAGGGGATTGGGAGGGCAGGGGTACAAAGGGTAAAAGACTTATTTTATATGGAGGAAAAAGTGCTCTTTACCGCTGGCTGGTCCAGAGTACATTATCATGTACATTGTATCTGAAGCATGACATGTTTCCAAACAGGAAAAGTCTTAAGAGAAAAATACAACCTTTGGGGGCGGGGGAACCCAATTATTTAAAACGACTGTTTTTAAACAAGTGGAAGTAGTAGGTGTAGATACATCATTAACTTGGATTTTGATACTGTTGGGGGAAAAAAACAGGTCAACTTTTGCTGCTTGTCCAAAGTTGCCACAGAGGATATTTTCAGTGATAATTTTGTTTATAAATGAGGTAAAACTTGCTGTTGTCAGCCCACAGCTGTTTCCCAGGGTCCCGTTTCTTGTGATGATGTGCTTATCAAAACATGCTTGATGACTGGTAGGAGCCTCCTGCAGACGGAATCTCCTCTTAAGTGGTGGAGGGTTAGGGGCCTAAAGGGTTTAGAGGCCACAGCACTAACTTTTGTTTAGCATCTATAACATTTATAGTAAAATCTTGTCTGCTGGAGTCCCCGCTGGGAAGAAGGAAGACATTTCCTTTCTCCTTTAGGATGAAAACTGGCTGACCTGGCTGGCACCTTGTCAATTTTTGAAATTTGAGTAATTGCTTTGGAATCCTTTCTGCTTCCACAATGAACCTCTCCCATGTCCTGGTGCCTCATATTCTGCAAGCCTGCAGCTGCCCACCTTCCTCTCCAGGAGTCTGGAGTTTTCCACCCTCCTGGGACTCTTGTCCAAACCTCCACTCCCAGGGCAGGGGCTCTTCCCCAGGTGTGAGGAGGAAGTTATCCGTTCCACTTCCCACACTTGCGTGAGTTACTGTATAATCCCCTTAACTTCAGGGAGCTGTTTTCAGTTGGCTAAACATGTAAGAAAAATTAAGTCCAAGTGAACTTCTAATTGTTGATATTTCAGGCAGGGTAAACAAGGTAAAATATAAATAATCTCAGGAATTTGCAGGAAATTACAAGACCTTAGAAACCACCTAGTAAGCACCTACTGTGCTTGGTTCTGGAGAACTTACATTTCCAGAATAATGACTTTAACCTGGGAGTTTGCTCACCAGAGAGTCTCAGGCCCCAATTCCTGATAATCTTATTTAGTCATCAAATTGGGATGAAGCCTGATGACCTGTATTTTAACAAGGGTCCAGGTCCTTATGATGTAAACGGGCCACCTTGTGGAACACCATCCATTCCTCCGCTGCACCTTCTTTTCTCTGTTAGTTTCTAGGTTCATCCTCTAGGCAGGCCTGAGAGAGAAAGCGCAGAGGCAAAGGCTGTGGGGACTATTTTCTGTCAGAAAATACATACTTAAAGCTTCAGACAAGTCGCTCAGGCCCTGAAACTTCAGCGTCCTCGTTATAAAATGGGGGGCACTGGGGTAGAGCTCAGTAGTGACACTTTCAACTTTTAAAAACCCATTGTCTGGGTTTCTTATAACACAAATAGACAATCCTCCCAGAATGTGACTCGGAAGTCAGGAAAGCAGGCACGTGCCCGCGTGCGTGTCTCTGATGGTGGCGCAGGGCTGTCTGCACAGTTCCGGGATTCATTTTGCGTCTGACGAAACAAAGGGAAAAGAAACAATTGGCAAAAAAATGTCAGGGGTTTGTAACAAAAATGACATTGTATTCTCTAGTTAACATGTGCTAGAGCCCAATTCTTGTAACAACTGTGTGGACTCACACTGTTTCATTCCAAGGAGTGTTTAAAAAAAGAACGGAGGGGAAACTGGTCATTACGTTGATAAAGACTATTTAATAAACTGGGTAACCGCTGTATATATATGTATACTAGTTCTTCAAAGTAATATACTAAGAACTACAGCATGTCATCCTCCTTTATTCTGCCTCTAAGCTTCCTCAGATAAACACTAGACAGAGGTCACATGCCCACAGCCAGCTGGTGAGCTCTGGTGAGCCTCGCCTTAGATGAGTGGCCTTGAAGGCACTGTTTCCATGAAGGAGCTGGATTACTGCAAACTTAAGAAGCCAGCCACTCGTCTCTGCGCCATTTATCTCGCTGGGGTAGGGTCTCTCAGCCCTGGCTCTACAGACACTGGGGCCAGGTAACTCTTTCTGGTGGGGGCCTGTCCGGTGTATTGTAGGATGTTTAGCCGCATCCCTGGCCTCGGCCTACAGCTCTACCTACCCGCATCAGAGGCACCCTCTCCCCCTCGTGGCAATCAAAAAATGTCTCAGACACTGGCTGACGCTTCCTGGAAGGTACAGTCGCTCCAGCTGAGAACCACTGCACGAGAGCACGTGGCCTAAATATACAGCTTCTGTCACCAGACAACGGGTCTAAGGCAGAGGTGCCACTGAGTAGTGTTCCTTGAGCACTTTTAAGCAAAGGTTGAAGAGTCATCCAAGATATTTAAAAATTGTTTAAAAAAAAAAAAAAAAAGCTCTGTATTCCTATTCAGCCATACTTTTGTTTTAAAAGTAAGTAGAATATAGGGCTTAAAAGATGTCATCTTAAAGTTTCCATTTCATAAATGGTATATAGACAGTGTGTATAGAATGGGGTAAGAACTGAGTTGCTTCATGCATGGCTGCCATACAAGCTTTATAAAATAATAAAGTAAAACAGTCTAAAGAAACTGCATTGAAATTTGAATTTTGTGCGTCGTTCACTTCAGCAGCAAACTGAGAAACTGGACAGATTCCTAACTGGATGTGTTTTTATAAAATAGTGAACATTATTAACTGTGAAAAAAAAGTGGAAACCAATTTATCATAATCACACAAGTGATTATCCTAATGGTTATTACACAAGTAGTTATTATAAAAGGTGTAATTTTATAGTGTTATCTATTCTGATATACAGTTATAACTTAATATATGACAATCTCATAAATTAAGATATCATAAGCATTAAACAGGATTCCTCAAACTTCTCTCCCTGGTCCATCTTTAATACAGTTTGCACATAGAAAATAATCATATACATGACTTTCAGGAGTATGCCCTCATTAATGCACACTCATTCTAATCAGTTAGAAAGACTAACCATGTAGGGGAAGAAAGTATATATGGGGGCAGTGTCTGAAACAAAATGTTGACTGTTTGAACCTTAAAGAATGAAAATGTAGCCATTATGTAAATATTAAAAAATGGTTTCATACCTGGTTTATTTTGGCAGATAAAGTCAAAATGTAAATGTATATATTGCACAACTATGCTAAATTGTATATTTTTTAAAGACAAATTGTCTTGGATAGTTTCCTTCATACATAATGTATAAATCTTTAAGAATATTTGCTGTTTTGATTAACTGGTTTTTGTCTTTTTTTCTCTCCACCAAAAATATAAAAATGAATGTATGCATGTTTGTACATGAAGTGTCACACAGTTCATTTGATTTCTAAGAAACAACCAAATTGGAGCAATAATCAACATTAGTTAAGAGCTTTTCTCATATTAAAGTATGAGAATCAAACAGAAGAGTATTATTCAAATGTAAACTACTCTTTACAGAGCACATTACTGAATATCATTAAAATCATTTTGAAAATAAAGCTATTCACTTTGGAATTTGAACTTTATGACTTATGGATCTCACTGTATTTATCTTGTACACTCACTGTGCTTGAGAACAGTCAGTCAAGACTCAGTTATAAGAGTGAGGATGTATCTCACCACTTATAACAGCAGTGGCCACAAGGATGTTCTGCAGGCAACAAGCCGCCTGCAGTTTAGAGACGAGGTGTAAAGCCTTGCTCCTCAGTGTGGTTGACAGGCGGGCAGCATTTGCATCACCTGGAGCCTGTTACAAAATGGAGCTCTCAGGTGCCATGCAGAACTGAATTCCAACTGGAAGTTTAATAAGATCACCAGATGATTTGCAGTATGCTACAGTTTGAGAAGCGTCACTCTAAAGCACAACTTATCTCTAGAAAGAAACATGTGTCTGAAACAGAAAAAAAGAGTCAAAACTACTGCAGCCTACACGAGCAGTCATCTGCATAGTTTAAAAAAATTTTTTAATAGAGCATTTACATACTCTTAAGAATTAAATAAGCTGAAATGAATGTGCTGAAATTGTAAAACAAGAAATTGTAAAACAAGACACATATCAGGTTCAGAGACTGGCTGTCACTGCATAGATGGTACACTGATGCAAAGGCTGAGGGGTAGGTGCTGCCTTTCACAACCTGTGCACAAATAGCTCTGATTCCCACCACCCCCCCAACACCTCCCTCAATTCGACCCATCTCAATTCTGGTGAAGCACTTGACAAAAGCAGACTGCAGAACCACCACTAGTAAGTGTATCTTATATGCTTCATACATTAAAATACAACTTTGGAGAAAAAGAACATTCATTTTTGTTTTGTCACAGTGGGTTAGGAAATGCTGCTACCTGTATGAAAGCTAGCATTCTGTAAATCAGAACATACTTTTATATTTCAGTATTTTAAAAAATAATCCATTTATTCTTTATCACCTTTGAAAAACTACACAGAGCATAAAAATAATCCTCATTCTATCGTGTGTTTATTCGCTTAGTTGTATGTGACTCTTTACGACCCCAGTGGACTGTAGCCCGCCAGGCTCCTCAGTCCATGGAATTTCCCAGGCAAGAATACTGGAGTGGGTTGCCATTTCCTCCTCCAGATCTTCCCGACCCAAGGATCAAACCCACGTCTCTGGCATTTCCTACATTGGCAGGTGGATTTTTTACCACTGCACCACCTGGAGGTTCATCCTAGCATAACCCTTTAGTATTTTAAAGATAACCAACTAAAGACTGAAATTTTTCTTATTCAAAAAGAAGGGCTGATTTTCATCTGAGGACCACTCCAACCTAATTAAAAGAAAAAGGCTACTAATTAAATCTGAAATTTTTGATTCTGTGCAAGTAGAGTAAAAAGCTAACTCACTCAAATTGCTCTTGCTATAGCCCTGGCTCTACCACCCTCTGCTGGGTGAGCTGCCTAACTACACCACACAAATCATGGAATGTAAAGAGGCCTTTACTAGACGGATGGGAGTGAGGAAGGAAGTGGAGAAGAAAAGCTCGCTGCACCTATCCACTTCATTCGTCATGCCAGGTACTTTTACACATCTCTAAGCACTACAACCACACATCACGTCAGGTGTGTTTAATATGGGCTTCAAGTGCTTAATGGGCTTCCCTGATAGCTCAGTTGGTAAAGAATCCGCCTGCGATGTGGGAGACCCCAGTTCAATTCCTGGGTCGGGAAGATCCCCTGGAGAAGGGATAGGCTACCCACTCCAGTGTTCTTGGGCTTCCCTTGTGGCTCAGTTGGTAAAGAATCCACCTGCAACGCAGGACACCTGGGTTTGATCCCTGGGTTGGGAATATCCCCCAAAGAAGGGAAAGGCTAACCATTCCGGTATTCTGGCCTGGAGAATTCCATGGACTGTATAGTCCACCGGGTTGCAGAGAGTTGGACAGGACTGAGCGACTTTCACTTCACTTCACTCCAGTGCTTGACGCCAACAAAACTTCTGAGCACTCCTGCGTGCATGTTATGGTTAGACACTGATGATAGAGACAAGTCCCCAGTCTCAGGAAATTGATGGTCTAGTGATGGAGATACACTAACAGATGTAGCACCTGAGACAGCGCGCTAAGCGCCACTGTAGGGTATAAAGTGGAACAAGGAATCCAGTTTGAGAGAGTGTAGTTGGAGCAGGCTCTCTGCAGAGGTACATTTCATCAAGGAGCAAGTGAGGAAGCAACTGAAGGAATACCCGGAGGAAGGGCATCCTAGCAAAGGGGCAGGCGAGGACCCTTGGGGAGAGTGAGCCTGCCACAAATCACCACAGCAAAGCAGGGAGCCTGGAACGAGACAGCAGTGAGGCAGGAGCCGGGCCATGCAGGCTGTCGGTCATGGTGAGGACAGAGGTTCTGGGGTGTGATTACCTATCAGAAGGTTCAAGTAGGATGATCAAGTGACCAAAGTAGGAGAAGGAAGGGGGACTGTCACCAGGCCACAGCAATAGTCCAAGAGAAATGGGAGTGGTGGCTTGGATGACAGATGCAGCAGAATAAAGAAATGAGTGGATTCAAGAGGCATCCGATAGGAATTGCTTTTCCAATTGTCCAATAGGTTCATTCAAGATCTAAGATCAAGACTCAAATTTTTAACTTAACTCACTACTTCTCAAAACATACTGAAAGTATAGTGACTCAGCAGCATATGTAAAGAACAAGCAGAGCCACAAAATCACAAAACAGTTCACTAGAACATCTGCTGCTACCTTCACTCAAAGATAAAACTTTCACTTTTGCTACCTGTTAAAACACTTGAAACACAAGAAATCAGCTTCCTACTTCTTAAATGAACTTCCTAAGCTGTCAAATAAAGCCACAGTCCCCAAGTGACTTTAAACATTACAAGCTATTTAAAGGTCAGTTTTTTTAAGTTACTCTTCTACTTAGCCAGTTAAGTCACAGACATAGAAAGGCTATGTCAGAGTGATGCCAGCTCCTTAATATTTCACCAATTAACTGCCACTCCTAAGAGAAGTGGGGATCAACGACGACCTGATTCAAGTCCAGTGCAATGCACTGAAAACTGTCAGATGCTCCATCCCAATTTTAGCATGCCCCAGATTAACTCCTTAACCTGTCTGCACTGGAGACTTAAAAGCTTAATAGTCTGAGTTCCTGATTTAAACAAAACCTACTTAAAATGAAGATATGATTTAAAAAAAAAAAAAGATGCTTAGAGAATGTTTCATGTACTTTGTTATCAGTTCAGTTCAGTCGCTCAGTCATGTCTGACTCTTTGCAACCCCATGGATTGCAGCACACCAGCCTTCCATGTCCATCATTCCATCACCAACTCCCGGAGCTTGCTCAAACTCGTGTCCATTGAGTCAGTGATGCCATTGAACCATCTCATCCTCTGTCATCCCCTTCTCCTCCTGCCTTCAATCTTCCCCAGCATCAGGGTCTTTTCCAATGAGCCAGTTCTTTTTATAATTACTATCAATAAAGATCCTCTAAAGAAACTGAGTAGAAAAATTCCAAAAGCCACATAGACCTCATATGAACATATACTCTAAGTCCCTTCCAAAGGAACCTTCAAGTTGTGGGCTTTTGAGGATGCAAAAGTGAGGTCTTCAGTGACTCAGTGACACTCAGTGAGAAGCTAGAGCTGTATTTGTAGGATGACTTCACTGAACTCCTTGCTGTACAACAAGAGGAGCTTGGTAATGAAGGCCTGGTGGACCTGGAGGCCCAGAGGGAGGACAGAGAGGAAGAAGCAGTAACTGAAGGACCGAGGAAAGTCACGACACAGGAAAAGGCAAGGGCTCTTCTGTATTTGAGGAGGCACTGTCAGCTTTTGAGGCACAAGCCCTGAACACAGAACGGTACACGAAGGCTGCAGTAGCTGTTCCGAATGCAATCCAGGGCTACCATGTCATCTACGATGAGAAAAAGAGAGCTACTACTCAGGCATCACTGGATCATTTTTCAAGAAGGTAGATAATTCTATCTGCAGCCAGCAAGGAACCAGAACCTGTGCCATCAACGTCAGGGGTGAGTGAAACTGCAGCTTGCTCTCCAGCTCCTGTCGCTGACGACCCTTCAGCTCTGCCATCTCCCACTTCCTCTCCTTCTTCCAGTCAGTAACTCTTCTTACCTGTTCACTGGATGCCAGCTCCTGTTTACCAGCTCTTATACTGTAATACTGTACTTTTGGGGCTTCCCTGGTGTCTCAGACAGTAAAGAATCTGCCTGTAATGCAAGAGACCCGGATTCGATCCCTGGGTCGGGAAGATCCCCTGGAGAAGGGAATAGCAACCCACTCCAGTATTCTTGTCTGGAGAATCCCAGGGACAGAGGAGCCTGGCGGGCTACAGTCCATGGGGTCACAGGGAGTCAGACAGGACTGAGTGACTAAGCACACATACAATATAAAAAAAAAAAAAACCACCCAATCAAAAAATGGACAAAAGACCCAGACAGACATTTTTCCAAAGAAGACATACAGATAGGTAAAAGGCCCATGAAAAGATGCTCAACACCACTAATTATTAGAGAAATGCAAACCAAAACCACAATGAGGTCTATCACCTTACACTGGTCAAAATGGTTATCATCAGTCAGTCTACAAATAAGTACTGAAGAGAATGGGGAGAAAAAGAATCCTCACACACTGGTGGTGGTCATGTACAATGGGGAAACCACTACGGAAAACAGTTTGGAGGTTCCTTAAAAAACTAAAATAAAAGCACCATATGATCAAGTAATGCCACTGCTGGGTATATATCTGGAAAACATGAAACTCTTAATCTGGAAAGGCACATGCACCCCAGTGTTCGTAGCAGCGCTACTTACAACAGCCAAGACACGAAGGCAGCTCAACAGATGACTTAAGATGAGACACACTCACACTGGAGTATTGCTCACCACACAAAAACCATCCTTCGCTACAACATGAATGGAGTATTATGCTTAGTGAAAAAAGTCAGAGAAAGATAAATGCTGTATGATATCACTTACGTGTGGAATCTAAAAAAATAATACAAATGAATCCAAATATAAACAAAAACACCCAGAAAACAAACTCATGGTTACCAAAAGGGAGAGGATGAGGGGAAGGACAAATGAGGAATGTGGACTTAACAGATACAAACTACTACACGTAAAACAGATAAGCAACAAAGATTTACTGTGCAGCATAGGAAATTACGCCAAAATCTTGCAATAACTTATAATGGAATATAATCTGCAAAATAACCCCAAATCATTATGCTGCACACCCAAAACTAATCAAATATTGCAAATCACACTTCAGTTTAAAAAAAAAAGAACTATATGAAAATTATATACTAAGATCTATCAAGGTAATATATGGGTTGACCAAACAAAAACTGGACCATTATTTAGTATGAGATTTTGCAGAAAACATACCTTTATTAATGACTTCACTAACAACAATGCTGCTTAAGCTCAAAAGATATCTGAAAATGCTTTACTAAATAATCGTATAATTTTCCTTCTTAATTGGTTGTGAGTACAATCTTCTAACATTAAAACACAAAACACCCTTGCTAGTTTGTCTTGACAATTTTATGCTCATTTATATACTGATACAATAACAAAATATAATAAGCATTATGATAAGATTATACTAGATTCTGAAATAGAAGAAATCCTCATAATTATGAAATATCTTACATATCATCAGGCTACCCCAGTGGCTCAGCGGTAAAGAACCCGCCTCCCAATGCAGGAGATGTGGGTTCAATCCCTGGGACGGGAAGAGTCCTTGGAGAAGGAAATGGCAACCCACTCAAGTATACTTGTCTGGGAAATCTCATGGACAGAGAAGCCTGGTGGGCTACAGCTGATAGGGTCTCAAAGAGTTGGACACAAATGAAGCGACTGAGCACACACGCATCATCACTGAGTTTTTAAAAACAAGAAAATATTGCTTTAAACTTATAAAATTGTACTTAGCTTATTTTTTAAAATATATAAATTCTAAAAATATATCAAGAGTATCTGATAAGGACTTTTTATAACTTTCAGTTCTGCCAACATTCCCAAAATGCATCCCTGACAACAATATCGCTGGGCATAGGGGCAGGGGGGTGGGGTCAGGATGCTGGGGGTAGGAGGCGGACAGAGGGGGCAGCCTGAGATAGTCACTGATGAGGGGCGACCCCTCAGTGTGAGTCAAATTACAACTGGAACTCAGTCATAGAACTGTTTGTCCACCCACAGGCATCACTCCTCACATTCAAATTATTCTTCCATTTTTCTCCCTAAAGCCTTTCTTTCCTCTGTTTCTAGTTCCCATATAAGCCCTCATCCTAAACACTCATTTATTTTGCTTTCTTTTCTCCTCTCTTTTGTTCCACTGGTATAACATAAGAGATCAGCTTCATTAAACTATCTTCTAGAGAAGAAGAATGGAAATATGATCAAAGATAAGAATTTACCTAGTTTAAATTTTAGGGCTCTAAAAACCTAAGTGGTTTAATCACTGGTTGCCCAAAAGCATTCTTTGTTTCTTTTCCAAGATGATGATGATTCTTCATAGATTTCCTAAAAAACAGAACCATAAGGAGAATTCAAAAGAGAGCATTTTAATACATGCAAATACACTGGAATAAATCAGGCAAATGAGTATCACAACTATTTAAATGTGCTCTTCTTTTAACAATCCAATGGACATTTGCGTAAGGCACTGACAGCAAAAAAATAACCAAACATGCTTCCTACACTCAAGGATTCAGTCCAGTAGGAGAAACAACAGACAAGAAGCCTTAACAAGGCAAGGTGCCAACATCGAGAAGAATAAACTACGAAATCTACTCGGGACCACGATGGGCAGTAGCCTGGGCAAAGTTACGTCGGGAAGACAGAAGGTCTTTAAACACTTTGTTCTATCAGACACACCTGCTACTTCCACATTTCTAAACATGCTTTTCCAAAGGCAGAAGGGATGTTTCCATTAGCTCTGAAATTAAAGAGACCACCATGGAGGTTCCTAAACAGGTCTGAGCTACATGCTGGTGACAAGTGCTCTGTAAGTGCCTGCCCTACCCACCACCCTCTTGCCTACGTCACAGACAATCTCAAAGCACAGGCTGGAACCAGAACCAGACTGGAATGTAGACAATTTGGGGACAGAAGAGGAATAAGAATATCACGTATTCTTCTCTCTCTAATCAGATTCTATCATGTTGGCCACAAAGTTCAGGTTTTTCCATTTTATGGACACCCTCTCACCTTCTACAGACAGAGAAGCAAACAGAAAGCCCAGCTTGTCCTCAACATCCCATCTCCTGCTCTCTCTACTTTGTCAGCTGGCTCACTATTCTTTCCTCCCAGGTAAAGAAAGCTCTTTCAGCCAGGCTCACAATTCATTCTGGAAGGCTCTTTCTACCTTGCTCGCTCCAGGGGCCTGTCTCATGGTCTATCAAAATGGCGGCAGCCTTGCTCACAGCCAAGCAACCAGATACCTGAGCTTCACTAGGACAGATTCCTTTCACACACGCTATCTTCTAGTTCTTAAGTATCCCCTTATAACAATGGGTTTCAGTTTTAATTCAGAAAATATGGGTCACTAAATTTCATAAGCGGTGGTTCAGAGTCCAACTAACTCATCTCAGCACTGACTGAAGCAGGAGGCTCCTAGAAGGACTCGCCCTCTGGTCCTTCACTCCGAGCCCTGCTCTACTGGGCAGTGAATGCATTCCTCAGCTTTGCATTCAGCCACGAGCCGTGGGCAATTTGAGGCTCTCAAGTGGAATTACATGTGTCTCAGAGTTCTGAGTTCCCACTGTTGAGGTAACTATACCAGGGGAGAAATCAGGGAGCTGGGCCTTTTCATCTCTTCAGGATGCTCTAAGAAGGGAACTGTTTGCTTTTATTGATGGGTTTGATGTATGGACCGAAAACAAGCTAGACTTTCTAACTTAGGTCTTTAAATCCACTCTGCATTTTCTCCACAGAGGCAATATCCTTTTTTTTTCCCCTGAAATGAAGGCATTCTAGGAGACAGTTCTTTTGCCTTGAGAAATCTCTATTTTAGCCATTGCCTAAATAGCCATGCATGATTCCTGCTCTCCAAAGGAAAGACCCTCTAACTCAAGGGAATTCAATTCCAAGGGATACTACTGCACATATGAGCCACTGGAACATTCCAGACTAGGAATTCTAACTGCTACCACTTGCTGAGGTCTTCTCCCAGTCATGCATTATTTGAGGCATGTATTTTTCATGCTTGGAAAGAAGATTATTACATAAACACCCTATTTCATAGATAAAAGAAAACAAGATCCTATAAAGTCAGGGAAGGCCCATGAATATATACTCTATGTACTCTTTTTCTTTGTCCTTTAAAAATTCCTAAGAAAAAATCATGTCCAGAGAGAAAGGTAGGTATTTTTCTAACTTACCTTTTTCCATATGGGCACCCTGGCTTTTAAAGCATCAATGGCATAGCTCACAGCTTCAAGGGATGCAGCCCTGTGGGCTGAGGACACAGCAATGATAACGCTTGCTTCTGTCACTGGAACCAAGCTTTAACAAAATGAAGACAAAAATTCATCATCTCCTCTGAAGCTGCATGTTAAAGAATCGACACATGAAAAAAAAAAAAAAAATTCCACTGAAATCCAGCGAACGTTTAATTCCTAGAACTAAATATCTGAGCTTCGGCGGTAAAGAATGGTAAAGGCTCAGTGGTAAAGAAACTGCCTACCAAAGTACGAGACACAGGAGAGAGAGGTTTCAATTCCTGGATTGGGAAGATCCCCTGGAACAGGAAATGGCAACCCACTTCAGTATTCTAGCCTGGAGAATCCCCATGGACAGAGGAGCCTGGTAGGCTACCGTCCATGGGGCCGCAAAGAGTCAGATACAACTGAAGCCACTGAGCACAACACACAGAACTAAATATCCAGTTCTATTTTACCTAAACATCCCATTTAGTTAGAAAACAGTAATTCATCTCAGTTGCATTTAGCAGAAGCCAAAGCTGTGACCAACTTGTTAGCATGTATCCACTAGATTTATTTGATGGGCACCAAGAAGAAAGAGACCTCACTGATTCAAGTATCTGATTCAAATAAACAAGGCACAGGTCAGGTAATGTCTAGAAATACAAAGCAATCGCATGATGAATATAACACAGAATTTAAAATACTGAATAGCAAAAAACAGTAAATAACAGAATTGATAACAGTATTAAAAAATATAGTAGATGATAGATTTAGTCCCACTGCTGGGTTCTTTACAAAGCCTCGAATTCTACTCTTCTCAGAGATATAAAAAGATGAACTAATTTCATGACCTCAAGAGGCTTTTACATCAAAAAAATCTTAGACTGTCATATAAACAAAGTCCAGACTACAAAACAGCTGGGCACAGGGCCTGAGAGTCTTGCACATTTGGACTTTGTTACAGCATCTACCACTACTACTCTCCAAATGTTACAATATAACAAGCAGCCCTTAAAGGCACAGTCCCTCAGAATGATACATGAACCTCCCTCTCAAGGTAATACAGGATGCCAGTGAAAGATCTCAGAATCAGAATTAGTACAAAGGTGGAGAACAACCACGCTTAATCTTTTAAACTGATAAAGGAGATCATACCCAAGTCGATGAAACACTGCTATGTGTCTGACTGGCCATTTCTGTCTCATGTCACTACAAATTTTTCTTATCTCATTTTCTGCCATTGGTAGATATGCTTCATACTCTAAGCTAATGACTTTTTTCCCTTCGAAATTATTCCTTGTAGTCCCTAAAAAAAAAAAAATTACAAAATAAGGCTTCTCCTTATAGTTGAAATAGCCACACTAATTAAAAAAAAAAAGGAGGGGGTTATTTTTTAATTGCATACCAGTTTGTGTAAAAATTACTTTGAAAATTTCTAAACATGAAGACTTGATTAGAAAATCAAAAGATAATTATCACAAAGATGAGGAAATAAAATGACACTGATTAGCCAGGTTTACTGAAAATACTCAAAAGACAAACCAGTATATATTCCCTTTCTAAGAACAAAGATTTGACACTTGCAAACATCATGCTCCCAGGATTATCATTATTATCATCACCATTTTTTCCCCTCAATATCTGGAAAACACAGAATTCTCTATTAATAATGTTTTTTATTCTACTTTTTTTTTTTTTGTCTTTAAACACAGGTTAATTTAAAGATTATTAAAGCAAAGTAAGAACTAAAAATTTCTAGTCACCACCATGGGTAATCTCGGCTTACTGCTCAGAATCTTAAAATCCTCTGACTATTAACACTCGAATAGGAGAAACACTTGCTAACTTCAACCGTCTCGTACAGTCAATAGACACTATGAAAATTAAAACTCACCTACAAATAGGGATATTGCGCCACAGAGTGGAGAAATCACCAGCTGTGAGACATCATCTACTGAAAGTTTCTCAGATGTGAATTTTATTATATCTTTAGATTTCTCTTCAACTTCATTCATATCTTTTCTAGAAATAAGATATTACTAAACCTTAATATGGAGAAGGAAATGGCAACCCACTCCAGTATTCTTGCCTAGAGAATCCCATGGACAGAGGAGCCTGGTGGGCTGCTGTCCATAGGGTCACACAGAGTCGAACACAACTGAAGCAACTTAGCATGCATAGCAAACCTTAATATAGGTACTAGAGTCAAAACACCAATTTATTGGCTGTATTTCAATTTATAGTTTTTTCTACATTAGAAATGTTCAATTCAGTCACTCAGTCATGTCCAACTCTTTGTGACTCTTAGATATGTTAGGAGGCATGATTTGAAATATGATGATAAAAATAAATGTAAAAGTTTAGCAGAACTCAGTAATTTACAAATACCCCTAATGAATCAAGCATGTTATAAGAAGTTTACCATTAACATCATCACTTAAAAGGTAATCTATCTCATTGGTCGAAATATTCCCCATTCTAGAACTGCTACTCTTACCTCCTTCATCCACAGGCACATCACCTCTAAACCACTATGTTACCAAGCAGTACACTCAGTACTGGCTTTTTCTTTATCCAAACAGGAGAGCAAGCAGAAATGACGGAGATGCCACAGGAACTGGGTTCATTTCATAATCAGGCACAACCCAGTTAAGTAACTGAGGAAACAAGGGAATGAACTGAAGGCCTATTCATCAGATGCTATAGGTCCTTTGCCATATATTTCATTTCATCCATTAAGGATTTATTACATACTCACTAAGTGTCAGAGATTGGATATTGGCTGGGGGACAAAAGACCTGGCTCCTGTACTCAGGGCACTTATGCTGGAGGAGGAACAAAGCAGGAAATAGGAACTACAAACAGGGATAACTTATAGAAACAAACAGGGTTCTGAGACAAAGCATGGGGGTTGGGGAAGGGGTACTTATGAGGATATTTATGATCACACTACTGAAGAGAAAAAAAAAACCTACTGGATTATTCTGATGCTACGAGATTTCAGGATGTTTCAACCTCCTGCACGTGCCACCTGAGTTTTTTCCACTTTTTCTTGCAATATGATATAGGTAACCCAAACATCTATGAACTTCAGACCACACTGAGTCCCATAACTTGATTCTATAAGAACACAGATTCTAAAACTGCATGTTAGAAATCTTGCCAAACACATTCAAATAATACACACTGCTGCTGAGTATCTTCCTAGTCTTCTCAAAGGACAGCTCTAATCATCACACGCACACACACACCTTCAATGGCAGGCGGTTGTTTTCTGAATAAATTCCAAACTCAAAAAGCAGCATTCTTCTATAACCATGGTGGTGATATGGTGGCTACAGTTTTCAAATCAAATTGAGATACATATCTAACAAAGAATAGTATTTTTTCTAAATAGAAGATCTTGCCAGGTGATTTGCTTTGCAATATTTATTCTTCACTTTTTGGGGGACTGTCCTCCAGGAGAGTGGAGAGAAAAAATGAGAGAAAGAAACAGGCATTCATGGCTTGTTTTTTCCTTTAATGCAACCAAAGTTTTGCCGTCTAGGATGATACTTACTCTTGACTTTGAAATAAAACCACTATCAAATTAAGAAAGTTTTCTTTCATTCCTAACTTACAATTAGGGATGTCTATTAATTTCTACATTATTTATTTCTCAGTTGACAAATTAAGCCTCATTCTGTTTGCCTCTCCACATTATACTAAGCAAGGTTCTTACACATTATCATACTCAGACATGGACCTCATTTTTATGTAGTAGAAAGATGACATGGGTCCTAGAGCCATTTGCAATACAATTATAACAATAAAGCTGTCTTTTTGTACCTGGAAAATGGCAAGCTTTTTTTTTCCTTAGGAAGAGAAATATTCTTACTTTCCAGCTACGCAATTTTTCTCCATTTCTCTGTAATGAGGAAAGCTATTATCCAGTATTAATAAGCATTATTTGTGGAAAAGTACCCAGAAAGTCCAATAATCTGACTTCAAATGTTGGCTCTCCCACTTATTAGCTATGTGACCATGACAAGTTTTTTTAACTTCTTTTCGGTTTTCCCTTCTGCAAAATAGGAATATTAAAACACCAGTGTCTGGTACTGTGCTCCACACAAAATAAAAGCTCAACTGAACCATGTTAAATCAATAGAGTGAACATATCAAAATGACATTCAACTGCAAAGATGATAGGCATTTGTAAGTCCACCTGCACCAATAAAGAGCTGGTGCAGGCAGTCTTACAAAGAGTATAAAGTAAACAATATACAGGTTATTATCTGTATGATCCTGCTCCACAACACTGGTTAAGAAAAAAACTCTCACATACCCAGGTGGCTCAAAAGTATTACCCTCCACTAATGGGAGGGATAACGGCAATTTCGTCTCCTGATTGAAGCAGGAGGAGCTGATCTCCAAGCTCGACATATTCTTGACGAACAGCAAATATCACTTGATTTCTGACATCAGCCAATCTGAAGGACAAAAAGTATAATTAGACCTATCAATTATTAGCCTATTAGCTGTTAGATCCTAAATCTCCTCAGCTGCAATTAAAATTACATAAATACTATTTTATGAAGCATCCTCTACAAAATGACTAATTAAACTCACTCATATTTTGCAGAGAAAGTATGTATCCACTGAAGAACATACTTATTCACCATGACGAATGCAGTAAATTGCTAACAACTCTTTACTGGATGTTGGGTGTCTTAGGCAATTAAAGAAACAAACAAACAAACAAAAAACCACACTAAACTGGAGACAACATTCAGACCAAGTTAAAAAAAAAAAAATTTATCAGTGCATGCCCTCCCCAGGAGCTTTCCATCTAAGGAAACAAGTATGCCAAGTATACCCTGTAAGGCTGCAAAATACCAAGTGCCTCTCAGCCAGGTGAAAGGTAAAGTAGGACAGAGGCCCAACCACTGCCGTTGATTATCAGGGCACTTTAAGAACTTAAAAAGATATGAAATCAAGAAGGAATAGTTTTCTTTTGGAACATACATTGTGGACTGTCTGCTACACAGCACCAAAGCTTCCAAGTTAAACATCTACAAGGATTTAAGTGACACTCAGTATTCCTGGAACACGTTCAGGTGAGCCAATTTTGTACTTTGTTCCAAAGAAGACTCATCTGAGGTAGGAACAAGAGCAGTAAAATCAGACAATTTTCAAGAATCAGAAAAAAAATAAATCAAGTGTTGCAAAAATGCAAATTCAGCAGCAGCTACCGTTTCTTATCTTTCATTTTTCTTTCGGTCTTAAAAATTTCTATCTTGAGTTCTCTAAAGAAGGGGTGGGACATAAAAATTTAAAGCACACATTTTAACAGAATTTGTAACAATTTCATTTAATGCTATAAAAATGCAAAATCTAAATTTTCAGTATTATGTAAATTAAAAAAGCTAATATAGTCATGTCTCTTTCGGAGTATCTCAGCTCACTGTGTTTTTTAAGTAAAATATAAAACTTTTCTTAAGGAACTGTTTATTTTTAAATACTATAAGTTTTCAGAAAAAATACAGCTAATGATACTTTTGACATTAAACATGGAAATCAACATTAACTTCTTACTTTTATCATTTACTCATGCATTTTTAAATATTAAAAAGTGCTTATCATATACATTCTACAAATTTTTAAGTACCCTGGATGGCGTGTTTCTATCTCATTCCACAGCTGCAATGCTTTTATTTCTTGCGGCACAGAAATGGTCTCAGAGCGAATTCCTGCTATTTCAGCGCTTTTTGCAAAATACAACACTTCCACCTGAAAAGAAAGAAAACATATTTAACAGTAACAACTCATAGCCCTTTTCTGACTCTCAACGTGGGGTTTTGTTTTTCAAACGCATTACTTTAATCAAAGACACTTTTGATAAGTTAGAGAAAATTAAAATGCCCATAAAAATTTCATTATATCCACAATTTTGAAAAAAATGTAGGCTTTCTAAGTATAATTCAGACTTTCAGATGCTTTTTAGCTTTATAAATGTACGCGTGGCACGACTAAACCTCTAACAATATCTTCTTAGAAACCATGAAGTTGGCCTTTAATTTACATAAAATTATAGGCAATAGCACCCCACTCCAGTACTCTTGCCTGGAAAATCCTGTGGACGGAGGAGCCTGGTGGGCTGCAATCCATGGGGTCGCTAAGAGTCAGACAAGACTTCACTTTCACTTTCATGCATTGGAGAAGGAAATGGCAACCCACTCCAGTGTTCTTGCTTGGAGAATCCCAGGGATGGGGAGCCTGGTGGGCTGCCGTCTGTGGGGTCGCACAGAGTCGGACACGACTGAAGCAACTTAGCAGCAGCAGCATAGCACCTTTTATAAGCACTTAGGCAGTGAACAAATGTCTGAGTCAAGAGATGAATTACACAAATAAATGACCAAATAAGTGAAAGACACGTCTTTCACGGTTGTCATATGACCTTCGATTCCAGTCTACATTACATTGAACCCAGCTGTCCGGAATTATGTTACGAAACATACAAACCCTGATAGTTACAAAAGCAGATGGGTCTGAAACACAGGATAAACCGGTATTCCCTAGGACAAACCTATGTAAGACAGCCTGGTATCCAAGGGATCCGCCCAAGTAAAATAACCCACCTATCACTCGGAGCAAATCATTCTCTACGAAACAAGCGTGCGTGAGTGCTAAGTCACTTCAGTCGTATCCGACTCTGCGACCCTGTGGACTGCAGCCCACCAGGCTCCTCTGTCCATGGGATTCTCCAGACAAGAACACTTAAGTGGGTTGCCGTGCCCTTCTCCAGGGGATCTTTCCGACCCAGGGATCGAACCCCCATCTCCTGAGGCTCCTGCACTGCAGGTGGATTATTTATTTATTTATTTTACCGCTGAGTCACTAGGGAAACCACGAAACAAGCAGAGATCTGCAAATAATCAACGGTTGGCCAATGCACAGATGCAGCGCTTTCACCTAAGAATTCTTAGTTAAGAGCATTTCTTTTTAAATTGAAAACTTGTCTTCTTAGGAAAGAATAATCTGAGAAGCGTTTAGGAACCAGCTGGTCTTCTGGGCCGTCACCCGCATAACTAGCGTTCGCGGATATCGACTTGACTTTCTTTGGGGAGGCCACAGCAAAGCCTCCGAAACCGGGAGGGGCCACCACCGCGGTGACAGTCTCCGGGGTCTGACTGAGCAGGGCTGCTTCTGTGGAGGAAAAAGCGGACACATTCGGGAAGACTTCCCACCCTTACCTGGCACCGGGGGACCATCCCGCCAGGAACGTCTCGCCCGCTATCCCGGCCGCGGAAGCGGAGGCGCCAAGTGGCGCAGCGCGCAGGCGCAACCTGCCGGCCCCTTCCGCCCCTACGCAGCACGCGCAGAGCTGGTTCCGCCCCGCTGTTTACCTAGCTGAGTTTGCGCCGCGGTTCCCTGGAGTTGGGTGTTCGGTCGCGGATGGGTCGCGTTGGTGGGCGAGAGGTGGCTGTCATTCAACGGGTAAAAGGCTGACCACGCGTGCCTTTATCCTCAGACGAGGCGCCGAGGTACAGGAGAGCCGATCCTGGACTCTCCTGGACACCTGCCTCCTCCGTTACGGAAACTGCTTTTCCGCTCGCTCACCTGCAGGCTTCTCTTTCACAGTTTTTACCTACCCCCGCCTTCTGGTGAAGCAATGGCAACCCACTCCAGTACTCTTGCCTGGAAAATCCCATGGACGGAGGAGCCTGGTAGGCTACAGTCCACGGGGTCTCGAAGAGCCGGACACGACTGAGTGACTTAACTTTCACTTTTATGCATTGGAGAAGGAAATGGCAGCCCACTCCAGTGTTCTTGCCTGGAGAATCCCAGGGACAGAGGAGCCTGGTGGGCTGTCGTCTATGGGGTCGCACAGAGTCAGACACGACTGATGCGACTTAGCAGCAGCAGCAGCACCTTCCGGTTTGTAATTACTGTTCATTAGATGCTTAAGGCATTTGACCTGTATACATTTATACTTTTTCTGAGTAGTTTACTATCTGCTTAGTGATTTGTCCGCGCACTCCTCTACCATCTCCAACTTTTTACCACCAAGAATTCTTTTAAATTGGGTAGTTATGTAGTTACGTGAGTATAAACGAGGCGGCCCTCTGCTTGCAGCTCACAGTCCTGGATGTGAAACGGTCATGAACCAGTGATGGTAGCTCAGTGCCCCGAATAGAATATACTAGAGTTACATGTTCATTTCGTGGGAATGGAGGCGGGGGATAGAGGCTGGTCACCTGAGGAGTGTGGTCTACGAAGTCTTCTTGGAGGAGAGAGATGCTTGAGCTAAATCTGCTTTAAGGATCGGCAGCAAAGGGCAGGGTGGGACTAGGGATGAGGAAATTTTACTAGCCTTTGCCAAGCCAGAGGGATATAAAGCAGCATATGACGTCACAGAAGGGCAAAAAGTTGGCAAAGTAGGTGTGGCTCCTGCAAGGAAGTAGTGGGAAATGAGACTGGATTTATCAAGTAGTAGCCCACGGACAGAGAAATTGACAAGGAGTAACACTAAGGTGGGGGTGTTCCCAGTGGCACAATGGTCAAGAATAGGTCTGCCAATGCTCAGGAGACACAGGAGACGTAGGTACCATCCCTGGTGGTAGTTTAGGCGCTAAGTCATGTCCAACTCTTGTGACCCCATGGACTATAGCCTGCCAGGCTTCTCTGTTCATGGGATTCTCCAGGCACTAATACTGGAGTGCGTTGCCATTTCCTTCTCCGGAAGATCTTAACAACCCAGTGATTGAATCCAAGTCCCCTGAATTGCAGGCAGATTCTTTACTGACTTAGCTACAAGGGAAGCCCAGGTACCATCCGTGGGCTGGGAAAATCCCCTGGAGAAGGATATGGCAACCCACTCCAGTACTTTTGCCTGGAAAATCCCATGGACAGAAGCCTGGCGGGCTACAGTTCATGGGACTACAAAAGAGTCAAACATGATTGAGCGACTAAACAGCAACAACACCAAGGTATATTCTGGCAAAGTTGCTAAACAACTTAACTAAACAAGTATAAAGAATTATATTCACATCCAGGTAGAAAAATAAGGGAGTGATGACAATGACCTCAGGACTGTCTGAAACATCTGATGCCAGAGGATGGTGGTGTGCAATATCTAAAAAAGCCTGAGAGCAAAGTATGACCCAAAATATTACATACAGTCAAGCTGGTGTTGATAAAATACAAATTGACACTCCTAAACTCACAAAAGCTCAAAAAGCACAATACCTCAGATAACAACAGCTCTTTAAAAATCTCCTTGGGCAGAAATCCAGTCAATCAAGAGGGTAGTCAAACTTTAAAACTCAGTGTTAAGGAAGTTAATGGTAAAAAAAAAAAAAAAAAACTGGAGGTGAGATTTTAATCCATTTAAATATAAACCAAAAACAACTGTGGGATTATGGAATTAAATGTAAATGACATCAGAATATTTTGTTAAAAAATAGAAACTGCCCCCAAATTGGAACATGTAGTCAACAAAACATTGATTCAAGATGCTTAATAGCTCTCACAATCTTGTTAAGTTTAGAAGGCTATGTTAGGGGTGACTATGTCTTATAAGTAAATATTCTGATGATTTTTAATTCCTTTAGTTTCACTTCAGTTATTTTGTTGTAAATAAAGTACAAGTGAAAATAAAATCTAAAAAGAAAATTGATATATAGTATCATATATATATATATATATATATATATATATATCTTTAATGCCCAAAGAAAAGGGATGGAATAACATTCACCAGATAACAGTTACCGTATCTGGGTAGTAGAATTGTGGATAATATAAAAAATACTTTTGCTTCCTCTTGTAAATTTCTGTGTTGCTTAATTTTTAACAGTAATAAATTTATTGAGTGCTCTTTGTGTTATTTTGTGCTCTTGTTGTTATTTAGGCTCTGGGCATACATCTGTGAGCTGTAAGAATAAGGTCCTTGCATCATGGAGCTTACTTTCTCATTAGGAAGATAGGCTATATGTAAGAAAACAAATAAGGACAGTTTGATGAGTGGCATGTAGGGGAGGAGCAGGGTGCCTGTTGCTTAGGGTCAGAAGGGAATGAACACTGAGCTGAGCTGAGACCTGAAGGAGGAGAGGAGCCAGCCTGTGCAGTGCCAGGGAAATAGTTTCTGGACAATGGTAAAGTGGTTTCCGGGTAGGAGAGGACTCTGCACATTTGAAGAACAGAAGAGAAGCTAGTGTGCCTGAAATATAAGTGGGAGAGCCTGGTGGGATGATTTTGAAGAGATTAAAGGGAATCTGAACATTAAAGATCCTGGGAGGTCCTGGAACCAGCTAGGATTTTGTTCCACTTTCATTCGGAAGACAGACAGACAGACACACACATGCACACACATTTTCAGATTTGACCCTGCATCAGCTTGGAGTCATTTTGAGCAACCGGAGCACAAACAGTTCTGAAGAGAAAGCTGACAAAGCCTGATCCTTGGATATTTCACTTATGCAAGCTAATAAATTCCTTATTTTGCCCTAATATTTTCTGCTGTCATTTTGAGCTATTAAACAGTATCTAGTCCCAGGCACCATGTCATACGTTTTGGCCCACTATCAGGAACTCGCCATGAAATGCTATTTGGCGTCAGTGACTTTATGCAAGTTGAAGCCTATATGCTATGTTAAAAAATAGAGGAAATAGATTTTAAAATCTCAGTCCACATATACCTTTTTATTAAGTGTAACATAATTTGTAGAAAGTGAAAATATCTCTGAGGAAGTCAAGGGTGGTGGGAGATCTGTAGTCATTAGTCATTTAACTGATATCTTTAAGATATTTTTGGAAGTGGAAGTGTTATTCTCTCAGTCATGTCTGACTCTTTGCAACCCAAGGGACTACAGACTGCCAGACTCCTCTGTCCATGGGGATTCTCCTGGCAAGAATACTGGAATGGACTGACATTCCCTTCTCCAGGAGATCTTCCCGACCCAGGGATTGAACCTGGGGTCTCCTGCATTGCAGGTAGATTCTTTACCATCGAGCCACTAGGGAATCCCCAAGATATTTTTGGTGGTATGTAAATTTCTCAGTAAAAAATAGATGATGTCATAGTTATTCTTTAAATTATTAGTTCAACATAAACTCATCTAGAATTACTCTTTTTAACAAGTCACCCAGAATTCCAAGCTTTTTTCTGTACAACTGGCTTGTAAAGACACATTGTAGCATTTACTAATAAACAGCCCAGCTGAGAGCCTTGCACCTTGTAGTATACAAAAAAGTTGTTGATTCAGCTTTGTATTCGGATAGAATTATTTACAAAAACATCATACTCTACTTGTGTGATTTTATGCATTGGTCACAAACATAAAACCCAACATAAAAGGGTTTTTTTCCTTTTTTTAAGGAAAAGAAAATCAAAACAAACACTCCCCCCTTGTGGTTAAAATTCTAATTACAAATCCTTCATCTTACAAGTGGGAAGAAATTTGATACAAAAGAGCTTTTTACAAATATTATATGTACTTTACTGACCATATTCTAAAACCAATATGGAATCCCCCAGTTTCAGATAACAGAATAAAGCCAGACCTCAAAATTTCATTAGTGAAATCTAAAATATACACAACAAATTGGTTAAAAAAGAGAGAGAGAAAAATGTCTCGCACAAGGGTTGTCAACCAATGGAAAGCAAAGCTATGTAAAGGAACATAGTGTGGGCGCTAGGAAAGCTCCTCCTAATAGCTTTCTGGAATCATTAAGAGGAAGAGCTGAAGTAAACAAAAACCTGAAAAACATTACCGAAGTGGAGTTGGTGAGTCAGCAATCTGTAGAACTGGAAAACCCACAGGCTACAGAAATAAAAAAGAAATCTGAGGCAGTTGCAGATGCATGAAGAGGCTGAGTCCAGAGTCCTTGGTGGACAGGCCAGGCAAAGTCCTCGTCATCGTAAAGGTGCTCAAGAAGAGAGCCAAATTTACTTGCCACGCAGCAATCTGGGAGTAGAACTGACTGACACCTGAATACCGGGCAAGAGCACACGCAGGGCTGTCTTTCCTTAAAAGGAACGAAGATTCCAGAAGCCCAGATCCAGCTAGAGGTTGAGAATGATCTGAAGCTCAAGTTTATCCCTGGACATAAAGAGGACAGCCCTGCGTTAGGAAGTAAACCTGGCTGAAGACCTTTAATAAAGGGCCAGAGGAGAGAACAAAGCCTGATTTGGCCAAAGAGGCTGCAGGCAGGCCTCGCTGAGGAAAATCTCTTCTAACCCTAACTGTCACCCTGCCCCATGCCCTCAGGCTACACGTAATTTTTCCTTCTCTGTACCTCGGAGGTCAACAAACATTTTCTGTAAAGAGCCAGACAGTAAATATTTAGACATCCCAACATCCGATCTCCGTCACAGCTGCTCGACTCTGTTGTTGCGCCATGAAAGCAGCCGGTGACAATATGAAGTGAATGAGTAGAGCTTTGTTTCAGGAAAAATGAGTTATAAAAATTGGAGATGGGCCACTTTGTCCCTCAGGCCATATTTGCTGACCCTTGCAGTATCACTTATATAGTAAGGAAAAAACAGTGGCGTGGAAGAGAATTCAGCTGCATTAAACAGCTGTCTGAAACTGGCCCTAAAGGAAGGAAAGCACGTGTCGGGAATGAGCCTCCCTGTCATTCCAGGTTTCTGTTTGAGGGTATTTTCCAAACCCTGGCGCAAGGGACTGGTATTCAAGAAGAGAGCAAGCAGAACAAAAAGAAAAGCATGGAAAGATACAGTGTGCAAACACCAACTGAAAAACACCTGGTGTGACTATATTCACATAGAAATATGTATATATATTTTAACTTTTATCTTATATTGGAGTATAGCCGATTAACAATGTTGCAATAGTTTTAGATGGACAGCAAAGGGACTCAGCCACACATATACATGTGTCCATTCTCCCGCATACTCCCCTCCCATCCAAGCTGCCATATAACCTGGAGCAGAGTTCCCTGTGCTATTCAGTAGTACCTTTTAGGTTATCCATTGTAAATATAGCAGAGTGTACATGTCGATCCCAAGCTCCCTAACTATCTCTTCCCCCTATTCTTCCCTGATGGCAATCATTAGTTCGAGAACAAAATATATTATAAGGCAAGAAGTGTAAGAGTTGAAGGATATTATGTCATAGTAAAAGGGTCAATTTAAGAGGAAGGTACAATTCTAAATTAGAATATATCAAATAACATTACTTCAAAATACGTAGAGCAAATATTTACAGAATTAAAACAAAGGTAGATAAATTCACAATCATAGTTAAGGATTTTAACACATTGAAATAGACATATAGGAAGAAAAAATTTAGCAGGCATATAGCTTTGGATACAACAGTTAATCAATTTGATCTCATTAACATATAGAACACTAACCTAATTCTAGGTTAGTAGATTTTTTTCTTTAGGTGCCTTAAAGATATTTCTCTACAGCATTTTGTTTTTATTTTCTCTTATGTTACTTTATCTTTGTTCCTCTTTACCTAATGTATTTTTTTTTTTAACCTCTGTCTTTCAGGTCTTGTCAGAGTCTTAAGATTTCATATGTTTTATATGTTTTGCTCTGTTTTTTAGCTGTTTCAATTAGAAGGATAAATCTAGCCCATGTTACTCTATCTTAACCAGAAGAAGAAGCTTTTTCCATGGTATTTGGCAAGGAAGCCAGAGAGGTACAGTCTAGTTTGTTTCACGGGGCATGAGAGTCTAGCTGCTTCGAGTTCTGTGCGTACAAAGGCCGGTGGCTAAGAATTCAGGACTCAACTTTCTAAGTGTGTGCTCAGTGCTCAGTCACTAAGTCGTGTCAGACTCTTTGCAACCCCATGGACTGTAGCCCGTCAGGCTCCTCTGTCCATGGAATTTCTCAGGCAAGAATACTGTAGTGGGTTGCCATTTCCTGCTCCTGACCCACAGATCAAACCCACATCTCCTACGTCTCCAGCACTGTGTGCACACTCTTTACCGCTGAGCCATTGGGAAAGTCTTTCTAAGCATATATTTTAATTTAAAACTCTTATTTTGCTCTGTGTTCTCATTCCATATACCATTGTGCTTTTTCTCCAGCTCTAGGTTTCTGAAGCCTGATCTAAACCTCCTGTATTTTATCTTTCTCATTTTTTTTTTTATATTTGCATGCACTCAGCCTGCCATATTGACCACAAAACCTTGCTTTTATATTTTTAATGCTGGTCAATTCTCTTAGCAGGTCTATATATTTATTTTTACTCAAGGAATCAAATTATTTAGTATAGTTCTAAAAAATAGTAAAGCAATCTAATGCTTAGTTAACATTATCCAGACTTCCTCACATTTCACTTAGCTTTGGGAGTCCATTTAATTATTTTACATATCTTATGCACTTTTATTCACATTTTATGCACATTTGAATTACATGCATTTGAAGTCATCCCACTAAGAAACAGTAATAAAGTTTCATTTTGTAAAATATTTGAAATAACAACAATTAAAATTAATTAATGATAATCAATTAATCCAATTATCAAAAGCAATTCATTAAAATCAGTCCAAAATTGCTACTCTCTGAATTAGCTCTGAGTGCATGCTATTTTTGCTTTTGCCACATGATGGTGTCACTTTAGCTAATAATTATGAATATCATTTTCCAAAAGAATTCTGTCTTAAATTATGTATCTTCTGAATCTACTAAGACTTCGTAAATTATTCTTTTGTATATATAAACTGTGACCACCCAGTTTGTACGACTGACTAATCCAGTAGTTTGAACTATGGAATAATCAGGTCTAATCTATCAAGATTCTCCACAGATCCTTCACGATGGGCACCTGAAGCTGTTGTTTACTAAAAGTTTTTGCTGTCAAGTTCAGAGATGTCCTTATGAAAAGCCAAGGGAGTTGTACAAATTCCAGTGCTCTGCTCTTATTGATATATAATTAAGTCAGCTAGGAATGCTTACTGTGTGAATGTAAATGCTGAGAGATTAAAATATACCCTGATCAATAATCAAAGATAAAATACTGGGGGAAGATGGAGATAGTTCCCTGATTCATAAGGTAAGCTTATCAGGGATAATCAATGAATACAGTATAACTATATACAGGAAACAGTTAACTTTTCTTTCTCAATGCTTATGAAGCCTTAAACGTCAAGGATCCTTTCTGGCTGTGGCTCCACTTTTGTATGGTTTCTGTCCCTTAAGTGAAAATACCTAGCATTTTTAGAGCCTTCTACATACCATGCTCTGTGCATATTTTCTTATATCATTGAATTCTTACTGCAACCCTCTGAGGTAAGTATAATCCTTCTCATTTTACAGATGAAGGAAGCACAGACATTTACCTGGGGTCATTCATCTAGCAAATAACAGAATCAGGGTTTGAATCTGGCTCCTTTGTGCACCCCCCAAACCCACACGTTACTACTCCCCTGGGATGCTTCATGTCTCCCTTGAATATGTGACCCTAGGCCTTCTACCATTTCTCATGTGAATTGGCATCCACTTGTAATTATGCTTAACAATTTTTTGCTAAAGATAATTTGTATATTCCATGATTATTTATAACTGTTCAAAAATAATGGTGAAAGGGCATAGTATGTCTATTACGCTCCAGTGTCCCCATTAACGTGCACTTTAAATGGCCCTGTGAAGGTTCTGAGAGTATACTTGATGGAGTAATTCCAGAGGAACATACAGACTTGCACTGAATGGGTTCAAATTTGCACAGCTATCATGGGGCTGAAGATTAGTTCATTCAGCAGGACTGGATTACATAGAGGAGCTTTAGAATCTCAGAGTTGGAAAGGATGATGAAGATCACTGAGTCCAAATAACTGACCTTGAATGCTCTCTGCTGTAGGCCTACCAAGCAGTTGGCCACCCACTCCTTGAATACCTTGAATGCCAGAGAATTCTGGAGCCCGAGAATCACTTTCAGTCTTGGACTAGTGTGACTGTTCTTTATATTCTGACATACAGCAGGGACAGCCAGCTGCTAAGGATATGGAGGTGGTCATGGTGGTTAAAATTGGTGGAGGACTTCCCATTTGATCGAAGCTGGTTCAGGAGCTGGGTCAAAACCTATTCCTGGAGGAGGGCCATCAAGAGAAGTTTTAGGAGGGGAGATGCTGCACAGACATTTAAAGTTTGTGAAAAGTATTTTTATTTGTATTTAAACACACCTGTTTGGTTCAGTTTTTTGAGGTGAAATATAAATGTACCTAAACGAGGCCTCATCAATTTTTAAGTTCTTAGAAGAGCCAACTCAGATAACAGATCAAAATCTATTTAAGAAAAAAAGCCATAATGTAAATAAATCTGTGAGGACCATCACTGTGCTACATATTAAAATCTCCTCCTTGACTTCATGTTTAAACAAAACCATATGATTAATTTAAAGTCATCAAAAGTGTCTGGCAAAAACATATCTATGATTGGTATGCTTTAATACTGTGTAGATTTTCCTTTCCAACTAAATAGCTAAAATAATCATTTCCACAAGAGGGCACCAGTTGCTACCTTATTTTCAGAACAAATAGGGGCTCAGTTTTGGAATGCAAAATAGGCTGTTGTTAACATTTTACATTTACACAGGCACGACATATATATTTCAACGTAATCCACATATTCTACTTGGGAAAATCACCTCCACTGTTACTGTCTCTCAAAACGTGAGATTTTACGTTTCAAAAAGCTGCAGTTCCTAGTTGATATAAAAAATAATCTCTCACATTTAATTCCAGTATTATTTAATTTTTAAAAATAAATACAAAATGCATTTTAGAAATGAATTGATTCTATTCATATGTTTATGATTTCCTTAAAATATGAAATTTGGGCAAGATTTCTTTGCTTTAGATGACAAAACAAAAATGTTTCCATTTTCTCTGTTTTATAAACAAATCTAAGGGTAGAAGGCCTCAGCAATGCCTGAGGGTGTTGCTAAATTCATAAGTTACTCAAAATTTGGCAGATTCTCCAAAGCACCTGATGTTGCTCTTTGAAAATGATTCATGAATCTCTGGTGGTTACTCCTAGCATGAGCATCCTGGTTTACATATACACACACCCCAATGCTTACAACATTTCATACACTTAGATTTCTTCCATCCTCCATCTTTCACACTGAGTCTTTCACTTGCTCTGTGCAAAGAATAACAGGAAAATTGGCAGGAAAATCTGCTTACTCCCTGGGACAACAGTGTCAAGTTAGTCTCTTCTAGGAAATGCAAGAACCTTCTTACTTTGGTATGTTTTTCCATAGTATTGGTGTCTGTGCACAAAGAAGGAAGTTCTCAGCAATAAAAATAGTATTTATTGGACACCTAACCGTGTCAGGCATTATACAATAATAATTGAAATAGGCACAATTTATTTTATCCTCTTAACAACCCGATGACTTGGGTATTAACATTCCCATTTTATAGCTGGGAAAACTGAGAAACTAAGTCTCAGATAATTTACGTGTACCTGGTCACGTTCCTTTGCTCCGACAGAGCCAGGACTTGGATCCAGTTCTGTTCTATTCCAAGGTCCTATACTTTAAACCATTAGTCTTCATGCCCCACTGAAACCTGGCAATAACTTCATTGTATTGCCAGACTCATATTTCAGCCTCAGGTCCTAAAGTGCAGGACAACCCTCAGGTTGTTTGAGCAAGGGTAGATGTGGAACTCTATGACCTCCTTTGAAGGATGTCATGGGAAGTGGGGGAGATGGGGAAAAGTCATTTCCAATCTTCACCTGGCTCTGAAAGTGGCATCAGCCACCTCCAAACACTCTGACTGGGTCAGGACTGGGCACATGACCTAAGTCACATTCCAGGACTTTTGTTTGAGCAGCTGGGAAAGTGGACTCTCCTCTGCTGGTGTCTGATGAGTTAATCCTCGAGTGAGTTTCCATAAGAGCCCCAAGACTCCCCCACCTACCACTTCTCACCCAGAGAAAACACGAGGAAGTTGGAGACCCAAGAACACCATTTGAACCAGGAATCAATACAATCTGAAGTTAAGTAACACAATATACCTCCTCGCTGGCAGATCTATTTGGGGTCAAGTTTTCTGTCCCTCACAACTGGATGTGCTCAAGCTGATGCAATTAGCACAAATACAACGGTGCTGCAGATACTGAGCAGATTTTCCCAAGCTTGGCACCAACAACAGAGAGCACCGCTTGTGAAATCACAAAGTGCCTGTATTCTGACAACAGCGGCCAGCAGTCGACCAGACAACTCTCCTGGGGCTTACAAAGTGTCTGTAGAACTGACCTACCCACAAGTGACTGTCTCCCATCCTCCAGTCTGGAGGGCAGAGGACTGGGTAGAGGAAAGGGTGAGAGTCGATGGATTCCTTGTCCTCGGGGAAACTGTCGGGTATAAATGAAAGATGATTCTCCCCCTTCCCCAGGGAGAAGAGGAGGGCATTCCGGTCACCAAGGCAAGTGAGAGTGAGACTGCAGGAGAATGGCTCAGCCTGGGGTTGCACTTGGATGGATGCCCTGGTGAGATATCTGCCTAGGCAGTGAACTGGCTCATCTGTCCCTGTGACCATCTGGAGGGGGGACCTAAAGAGAGACAGCAGAAGGGAGATGGGGGGCAGTCTCCTCTTCCACCATTTGGTGGCAAAGATGAGTGAGTTGACTGTGAGTCAAGTGGTTGCCACAGAAAGTAGCCAGGTTTGGGGCATCTTGCTCAGCCCATGGTGGTGACCTCCTGGCAACAGGGGTCCAGTAACGAGAAGTTTTGGGTGGGGTACCAGCCAATCGGAGGTGGAGGAATTGGACTGAGAGCTGGCTCTCCTGGCCAGGGAACTATGGAATGGACAGGTCCTACAAGGCCCTCTGAGAGATTCATACATGGACCACACAAGAAAGATCACAAAGGAAGGATGGGATTAAATCAAATTTGAGACTGATGCTTTAAAATAAATGAGTTTTAATGATTCAAATGACTGGAAATTTATGGGATCGATCCCAGATGGTATTAAGTGACAAGAAATGGAGAATGAATGAGGCACAGTTGAAGGCGGTGACTGGAAGAAATAAACTCTTTATAAATTTCTACCCCACAGAGTTGAGACTGCTTAGAAACTCTAACGAGAGATTGGAGAATTCTTCTGTCACCATACAGACATCTGAAAATGTACCAGGAGGCAAGAGAAACTTTGGCACTAGGTCAGAAGTAGCCATGACAAATGTGGCACCAATATTTCTGTCCAAAGTTTTACTGCACTGCTGGTCTTTCTATAAATCCTATTTCAGAAGACTTTGCTAGAACAGATTTGGGGTGCAGAAGGTTAGGGTAAGCGGAAGGTCAAAGTGCATGTTCAGTGGTTACCTCGGTTGCATTAAACTGGATAACCAACCAATCTATTTAGACTCTCATTTTGAGAAGCCATAAGACATCAGTTGCTCTTTCCTCTGTGAAAGTCACGTCTCTTATTTTCTATGTGTTGGGAGGTGTTGTTGCTGCTTTTTTATATAGATAACTCTCACCCTTAAAATGTTTGCATTGGCAATGGGGACTTCTAGGCTAACTTTAAAGGCCAGTGAGATACGAGAGAATGAGGGTAGTGACCAAGGTTTGCACTCAGATATCTAGAGGAACCAGCAAGCAGGAGATGTGGCAGTGACAGGGGCTGGGAGCACGCACTGCAGTGCACATGGCTCATCCCATGACATAGCTGCTGCTGAACAGCACTGTGCTATTGCCATGTGAGCATGTGTACCCAGTTTGGCCAAGACTAACAATTTTGCAAGAGAAATGAAAAATTCAGGTTATTATATAAATCTCATAATCGTTAAGTACTGGCAATTATTCAAACAATTTTAAACAGCACTATATAGGGGCCAAATGAAACATATCTCTGAGCTGACATGGCTGATGGGTTGCCAGCAACTTCTGCCATAGGTAATGTGAGAAGGTGGTCGGGATTGAAAATGGAATGAAGGCTCAGGACCTGTCAATCAGTATTGATCTAGAATTAGAGAAGAGGCAGCTTTGGACCAGAGGCATCTCTCAGATTGGAAACAGGAATTTTGTAGGAGGTCTGAAGGGTAGAGGAAGTGGAATAAATTCTGCTAATGCTAAGAATGAGGCACGAGTGCCGCTAGGATAATTTCACACACTACAAATCAGCTACAGGTTAGTCTCTAGCACCACTCAGAACGGGTGAGGAGAACTGAGATCCAACTAAAGCTAGGACCTGCTTTGGTAACACAAAACTGAATGGGCTGTAGATAAGACCAAGAAGATTTTTTTAAAATGGACCAAGGAATGGCAGAGAATTCCTCAAACATAGAAGTATCAGAGACATCTTGGATGATATAAATGAACTTATTGATAAAACAGAAATAGAGTCACAGATGTGGGAAACAAACTTATGGTTACCAGGGACAAAGGGGAGAGGGATAAATGGGGAGACTGGGATTGACATACATATACAGCTATAAATAAACTAGACACTGAACGGGAACCTGCTATATGGCACAGGAACTGCTCCTCAATACTCTGTAACAACTTATATAAGAAAACAATCAAAAAAAGAATGGATATATGTACATATTTGACCAATTGGGCTTCCCAGATGGCTCAGTGGTAAAGAATATACCTGCCATTGCAGGAGATGCAGGTGATGTGGGTTCGATCCCTGGGTCAGGAAGATCCCCTGGAGCAGGACATGGCAACCCACTCCAGTATTCTTGCCTGGGAAACCCCATGAACTGTAGCTCATGGAGTCACAAAAAATCGGACAAGACTGAGTGACTGAGCATGCACATAACTGATTCACTTTGCTGTACACTTGAAGCTAATGTGACATTGTAAATTAACCATACTCAATAAAAAAAAGTTTTTATTACTCATAAAAAAAGAGAGAGACACCTTGGAAGAGGAGAAAGATACAAATGCAAAGTTCCTGCAAAAATGCTTGAAATCCAGAGGAAGACTCCATGTCTCCATGAGAGCCAAAAGGCCAAATGTCTTCCTCCCCCAGAATAGTGTCACAGAGCTGAGTGGGGTGTAGGAGAATTAGGGACACATTCATTGGTCCATGTACAGCAATGAGATCACAGCAGGAGACACACTGTTCTGAGAAAATGCTAGGCCTAGAAGTTGGCCTTGAGATGACCATCTTGGTTAACCATCCAGTCTAAACAAGGCTGGATTTATAAATTTCTTAGACAAGAATTTGGAAAACTAAGCAGTGGCCACAGGACTGGAAAAGGTCAGTTTTCATTCCAATCCCAAAGAAAGGAAATACCCAAGAATGCTCTAACTACTGCACAATTGCACTTACCTCACACGCTAGTAAAGTAATGTTCAAAATTCTCCAAGCCAGACTTCAGCAATACATGAACTGTGAACTTCCAGATATTCAAGCTGGTTTTAGGAAAGGCAGAGGAACCAGAGATCAAATTGCCAACATTCGCTGGATCATCAAAAAAGCAAGAGCGTTCCAGAAAAACATCTATTTCTGCTTTATTAACTATACCAAAGCCTTTGACTGTGTGGATCACAATAAACTGCAGAAAATTCTGAAAGAGATTGGAATACCAGACCACCTGACCTGCCTCTTGGGAAAGCTGTATGCATGTCAGGAAGCAACACTTAGAACTGGACATGGAACAACTGGTTCCAAAAAGGGAAAGGAGTATGTCAAGGCTGTATATTGTCACCCTGTTTATTTAACTTATATGCAGAGTACATCATGAGAAATGCTGGGCTGCATGAAGCACAGGCTGGAATCAAGATTGCCGGGAGAAATATCAATAACCTCAAATATGCAGATGACAACACCCTTATGGCAGAAAGTGAAGAGGAACTAAAAAGCCTCTTGATGAAAGTGAAAGAGGAGAGTGAAAAAGTTGGCTTAAAGCTCAACATTCAGAAAACTAAGATCATGGCATCTGGTCCCATTACTTCATGGCAAATAGATGGGGAAACAGTGGAAACAGTGGCAGACTTTATTTTTAGGGGCTCCAAAATCTCTGCAGATGGTGATTGCAGCCATGAAATTAAAAGACACTTACTCCTTGGAAGGAAAGTTATGACCAACCTGCTGCTGCTGCTAAGTCGCTTCAGTCGTCTCTGACTCTGTGCGACCCCATAGACAGCAGCCCACCAGGCTCCACCATCCTGGGATTCTCCAGGCAAGAACACTGGAGTGGGTTTCCATTTCCTTCTCCAATGCATGGAAGTGAAAAGTGAAAGTGAAATTGCTCAGTCATGTCCAACTCTTAGCGACCCCATGGACTGCAGCCTACCAGGCTCCTCCGTCCATGGGATTTTCCAGGCAAGAGTACTGGAGTGGGTTGCCATTGCCTTCTTCATGACCAACCTAGACAGCATATTAAAAAGCAGAGACATAACTTTGTCAACAAAGGTCCGTCTAGTCAAGGCTATGGTTTTTCCAGTAGTCATGTGTGGATGTGAGAGTTGGACTATAAAGAAAGCTGAATGCCAAAGAATTGATGCATTTGAACTGTAGTGTTGGAGAAGATTCTTGAGGGTCCCTGGGACTGCAAGGAGATCCAACCAGTCCATCCTAAAGGAGATCAGTCCTGGGTATTCATTGGAAGGACTGATGTTGAAGCTGAAACTCCAATACTTTGGCCACCTGATGTGAAGAGCTGACTCATTTGAAAAGACCCTGATGCTGGGAAAGATTGAGGGCAGGAGGAGAGAGGGACGACAGAGGATGAGATGGTTGGATGGCATCACCGACTCAAGGAACATGAGTTTGGGTAGGTTCCGGGAGTTGGTGATGGATAGGGAGGCCTGGCATGCTGCGGTTCATGGGGGTCGCAGAGAAGCGGACATAGCTGAGCGACTGAACTGAACTGAAGACAAGAACTCATCTAGCATTTGAATTATTGTAATTGCCTCGTAATTGGTCTCCCTGCTTAGGAACTTGATCCCTACATTCTGTTCTCAACATTGTAAGCCAAAGTGGTCTTTATAAGACTTAAATCTGATCATATCACTCTTCAAAAAATCTTCCATTGTTTCCCATTTACTTGGAGTAAATGCCAGAAGCCTTAATATAGACAACAAGGCCTTGATCTGGCCTCAGCTCTCTATTGTCTAATGTCATTTCCCCCAACCCTACACACCTGTGCCCATTCTGCTTCAGTCACACAGGCTGAAGACATTCCCTGAACACATCAGCACCCTGAGGACATTTGCACTGCCTGTATCCTCTGTCTAAAGGGCTCTTTTCCCAGACGTCTGCATAGTGCACACTTTCTTCCTGCTTAGTGATCACAGCATCCTTTACTGACCACCCAGTGCAAAGCGGCCCTCCCACCTAGCATTCTCTTTCCCCATAATCTGCTTATTTGTCTTGTATCATTTATCGCTACCTGGCATATTGTTTTTCATTTATTTGTTTATAATCATCTCTTTCCACTAGAATGCAAACTCCATTAGGATTTTGTCCACTGATATACCCTCGGAGTCAAGACCAGTGCCTGACACATAGTGGGTGCCTGACAAAAATTTGTGGAATGAAGAAGTGAATGAGTGAATGAACAAAGTAAGGAAACGTCCAATAACATCTGAAAAGACTGACAGTCACAGATGAGGAAATTACTTTCAAATAATTTTGAAAGAAATTTGGAACTTTTGGACTGTTTCCAAAATTAAAAAAAGAAAAGATTACCCGTGTATTTTCCTCCACTGTGATGAGTAATGTTAATGACATGAAGTTGAAAGAATGGGTGGTTGCTTTCTGGAAAGAAGGAAGGCTGACTCCTTGCAAACTGTTGAAAGATCTGAAAGGAGCAGATAAAGTTCCAGGCTTGTATGAAGAAATTGGCTCTGAACTTGGCCAGCAAAGGACCCATATGTGGGTTTACAACTGAGAGGACATTATGTCTAAAAACTGTTACCGAGCTTGTGCCAGAATCGGTAATCAAGACCTGTGACTTTTCTGGATTTCTTAACTTTTAAAGAAAAGTCTACGATTTAAATATATTTCTTCAGAATTTTGGCTGTCATCAAGACCTAGCAGTGACAGCGGTCTCTAGGGAGTGATAGTCGGCTTTCCTTGTTTGCTAAGCATGTCTTCCGCGTAATACATATTTATAAAACATGAGGGAGAGAGAGAGGAAAATATTTGAAACATATTCTCCCAAAGCTTTCCTCCCACCTTCCTTCTCTCTTTTTCTAAGGCCATAGATATGTCTATCTGTACATATGTGTAAGTTTATTTATTTCCCCTCATGGATTTGTTTATCCTCATCTACCCTTTGCTTCCACAAGTGGGTGGGAAGGGACTAGGCACAGGATGAGTAACTTAATTCATTACCTAATATTAGGCATTTAACATCACATTAATCAAATGGCCTCAGCTAGAAAAGACCAAGGGACAGAAATGACTCCCATGTTGCAGCAATAAATGTCTATGTTTGATTTGGGCAAGACCTTACCATTTTTAAGATTTATATTTGCTTAATGTTTTGAATTTTAACTTTATTTAGTTTCAAAAGTTTTTCAAGTTCCAGTGTAGAAAACAGATCTTTGTTTTTAGAATAATTTTTTAATTCAAGTTTAATAAACTCAAGATGGGAAAATGACTCAAAAACAATGAAATATGTTTTTCTAAGAAGCATATTAGGTTATAATAAGAAGAAAACATGTGAATAAAACCTCAAAGAATATAATTTTTATTAGAATATTTTCTGGGCCCAGAGTTCCTACTAGAATATATAGAATTATGTACCCGATTCTCATTACATGGAACAAAAGCAATGTAAAAAAGCACTACCCAACAGTCAAAATGTGCCCTGAGACACAAGAATTGCTTCATTCCTTGAAATTGACAAAAACCTCATTAGGCTGTCCTGAAATTGGTGGAACTTTTCATAACCTCTTCACAGTGAGTACTCTTTGACGCTATTTATGGAATCCTTCCTATTTCACCCCTTCTCTGTGTCTGTTGCTCCCAACCTACTTGACACTTTTGAAAGCCAGAATTCACTTGCTTTATTCATTTATCTACTCATTTAGAAAAATAGATAAACACCTAGGTTCAATCCCTCCCCAAGAAGAAATAATGACATATGAGTCAGATTTTAGTCAACGATTACAATTTAGAACATCAATAATTGTATTCTGGGACTTGGTGTGATCTTGGTTGCATGAAGCCAAGTTTCACGGGAATTCAAGAAGGAAGCTATCACTTCCAGTAAGAGCAGAAAAATCTTCATGAAGGACATGACATGTAAGCTGGACATCCAAGACTATACAGCAAGACTAGAGACAACAAAAAGAGGGCAGTGTTGGCAGAAGAATACAAAAAAAAATAAGAAAGGAATTCCACACAGAAGAAATAGAGGAGCCAAATCACTGATGCAGGAAAGGCCAGGGCATGTTCTAGACATGGAAATAATGAAGATTTTTCTGAAACATAGTGATCAGGTAGCCAAGAAAACACAGATATGTATGGAAGGACAAGTTCAAATCAGATAGTGTAGGTGTTTGAATGCAAAGCTGAATTAGGAATAATATCATATGCAAGAAACAGAAAGAAAACCTGATTAAAACATAAACACAATATATTGTTTTCTTAACAATACATCCAAAAGTAGGCAGTCTCGGGGTTGTGTCACCAGTTCAACAGAGTCCTCAAGGACCAAAGTCTTTATACTACTCTGCCATCTTTAGGGACTTTTTATCCCTGTATCTGTCTCCATGTGGTGACAAAATGGATGCCGAATCTACAGTCATTATGATCATATTCAATATAGGAAACAGGAAGAAAGAACAGCAACAACCACCTATGTTCTTTTTATCAGAAAATCAATCTTCCCAAGAATCTCCAGTGGTCTTACATCTCATTGTTTACAAATGAGTCAGTGGCCACTTGCAAGTGAAAGAGAGGCTGAGACAAGAAGCATGTGTTTTCCAGCTTTTGCACTTGGGTGGCAAAGAATAAACGGCTGTTGTTTTAGCAAGTCAACCTGCCCAAGCAAGCATGGAGTCCATGGATCTTAGTGGCAATTATTTTCAAAAGACTTTCAGAAGAAAAACAACACACAAACTTCAATAATTGTTCTGGTGATGATATGAAGAATGGATAGACAGCTGAGAGACTAAAAGCAAATAGAAAAATTCAGAGCACATCCTATTTTAAACATGTTTAATTTGAGGTCTTTTTATACACGTATATATACATACACGGGCTTCCCAGGTGGTGAAGTGGTAAAGAATTCTCCTGCCAATGCAGGAGACACAAGAGACATGGGTTCGATCCCTGGGTCAGGAAGATCTCCTGGAGAATGGAATGGCAACCCACTCCAGCACTCTTGCCTGGAGAATTCCAGGAACAGAGGAGCCTGGCTGGCTACAGTCCATGGAGTCGCAAAGAGTCAGACAGGACTGAAGCGACTGAATGTGCGTGTACACACACACATACACACACACACGTATATTCATTCCCAATTGGAGTAGCTTGATGATGAGGGTGGATTTGTGTTCGTCTGTGTCTCCTGTCTTTGACTGGCTTTGCAGTCACACTTTGCCCATAACACTGCTATAAGTGGGCACCACTGTGCCTGAGTTACAGATGCTTACCTGCCTGCCTGAAGCCATCTCCACTTGAACTTCTCACAACCTTCTCCAATTTATCACTTGCAACAATGAATTTAAATGGCCACCACAACTAAAGTAATTTGTGGCCAAAGGTATATTTTTGTATTGTGTTGAAGCATTCTATATTATTAGAAAAAATAGGAAGCCTGTTTGTTTTATTTTAGAGAAACATGACATAGACAAAAATGACTTTAAGGCTAAATTTGAGGTAGAATAAACTTTATTCTTTTGCTGTGCTATCCACAGTTATAATGTGTTTATAATTCAGGTAAAATTTTGATTATGTATAGTGCAAAAAATTCAACATGCTATTTATACTTAAATGTCAAAGGAAAATTTACCATTCACGTTTGTCAAAATTTGCATGTTACCTTCTGAATCTGGTTGGTGAGCAAATTTTGAAGCAATAAATGTTATAATTTTCCTACCACAAGTATGCCAGGTATTAGAATGGCTGATGGAAGCAAGATGTCTACCACACTACATCATTTATTCTTTATTTGTTTATGCTGTATAAGTTGTATAAGCTCTTCAAACTGGTTTTAGATTGAAATGGAAATAATTCAGTAAATAAATAAGAACAAGATATGCTAGAAAAATGGTTACAGAATCAGGAGCCTAGCTTTCATAATAAAGGATGATGGAACCTGAGGCCTGAAGTGTAATCTGTTGAACCACAGCACTATGACGGCCCTTGTTCCTGCTTCCTGAGTGTTGGTATAGCAGAGTGGTTAATAGAAAGGCCATGGAATCAGAAGGGCAGGGTTTGAGTTCTGAACCCATAACATGGCTTCCCCACTGGCTCAGCTGTAAAGAATCCCCCTGCAATGCAGGAGACTCGAATTCAATCTCTGGGTCAGGAAGATCCCCTGGAGGAGGAAATGGCACCCCCCACTCCAGTATTCTTGCCTGGAGAAATCCCATGGACAGAGGAGCCTGGTGGGCTGCAATCCACGGGGTCACACGAGTCGAGCATAACTTAGCAACTACACCACCACCACCCATAACATTACAGGCTTCTGACTGTGGGGGATGTTAGTTCACTTTCCCGCGACACAGTTTCCTCATCCATAAACAAAAGGATTACTGCGAGGATGCAGGGAGATTATCTCCACAGAGCCTGAGAAACAGAGCCTGGAGCACGCTGCTGCTGCTAGACACGGCTGCTCAACTCCCCGACTGCCGCCGCCACTAACACGCTGGTCCTACGACTGCCAGGGCACTGCTTCACCACCACCACCGCTAGCACCGCACCACCACCACACTGCTGCTGTTCCACTACTATCACTAACACCCCCACGACTGCTCCTGTTATTACACCACCGCCACGACCACCACACTACTGCTGCTGGTCCTGTTCCTGCTGCCACTGCTGCAACCACCGCTACCTGACTACCATTACTACTGCTGTCACTCCTTAGACAGCCAAGGTGGAAACGTTTGATAGAAAAATTAACAAGAGAATCCCAGAGCCTTTTTTTTTTTTTTTTTTTAGGATCCTCAAATGATCTGGCTAGCAATGACCTCAGGTGACCCGTCAGCAGCATCTGGTGTAGTCCTTTCCTTCTCCTCAAATCGCTGCTTTTTCTTGGCATCCAAGACACTGCACTCTTTTGATCTGTTTTTTTTTCTCTGTATCACTGGCTATTCCTTCTCTGCCTCCATTGTTGGTTCTTATTCTTTTTCCTGAACTTCTAATACACTGCAGTATTACTGTTTGTATTAGGGTATTCGTTCTGAGGCTCAATATTTGATTCTTTCATCTTTAGTCATTCCTAAAGAAACATTATTCAGTCCCATGGTTGTAAATATCAGCGGTTTGCTGAGGACTCCAACCCAAACCTCTCTCTCAGATGTTAGTCTTCAAAAAAAATTTTTTTAAGTTGAAGTATAGTTAATTTACAATGTTCCATTAGTTTCTGATATACAGCAAACTGATTCAGTTATACATATGTATATATTCTTTTTAATTATAATTTTATGTAAATATTGAATACAGTTCCCTATGCTATACAGTAGGACCTTGTTGTTTATATATTTTACATTTATAGTAGTTTGTATATGCTAATCCAAAACTTGTAATTTATCCCTTCCCCTTTTCCCCTTTGCTAACTATTTGTTTTCTATGTCTGTGAGTCTGTTTCTGCTTTGTAAATAAGTTCATTTCTATCATAGTTTAGATTCCAAATATAAGTGATATATAATATTTGTCTTTGTCTGACTTACTTCAATTAGTATGATAATCTCTAGGTACATCCATCTTGTTGCAAATGGCATTATTTGATTCTTTTATATGTCTGAGTAATATACATATATATGTATATGTGTATGTGTGTGTGTGTGTACATCACATCTTCTTTATCCATTCATCAGTTAATAGACATATAGGTTGCTTCCATGTCTTAGCTACAGAAAATAGTGCTGCTCTCAACATTGGGGTGCGTGTGTCCTTTCAAATTAGAGTCTTCTCTAATCCCATGTGTGGGACTGCAGGGTCAGATGGTAGGTTCATTTTTAATTTTTTAAGGAAGCTCCATATTGTTCTCCATAATGGCTGTACCAGTTTACATTCCTACCAACAGTGTAGGGGGATTCCCTTTTCTCCACAGCCTCTCCAGCATTTATTGTTTGTAGATTTTTTGATGATGGCCATTCTGATTGGTATGAGGTGGTACCTCATTGCAGTTCTGATTTGCATTTCTCTAGCAATTAGTGATGCTGAGCATCTTTTCTTGTGCTTCTTGGCCATCTGTAAGTCTTCCTTGGAGAAAAGTCTGTTTAGGTCTTCAGCCCATTTTTTGATTGAGTTTTGTTGCTGTTGTTGTTGTTGTTGTTGTTGTGTGAGCTGTCAAACATTAGTCTTGATATAAAACTGCTTATTTCACATTTCAGCTTTGAAGTTTAACAGAAATTTGAAATGACTAAAATTTAATTCTTGCTTTCAAGAAAACATCTCCACACACAATCTTCCTATTTCTGTGTATAGCAATTCCATTATTCCAGTCATTCAGACCAAAAACCTCAGACTGACCCTTGACTCCTCTCCTTTCCTCTTCTCCACCCTTGATTTCATCAAGAAATCATGTTTCAGTCCCAACACTGAAAGTAAATATGGGCTCTGACCAATTCACACCACCTCCACTCTACTATTGGAGAAGGAAATGGCAACCCATTCCAGTATTCTTGCCTGGAGAATCCCATGGATGGAGGAGTTTGGTGGACTACAGTCCATGGGTCGCAAAGAGTTGGACATGACTGAGCAACTTCACTTTCCACTCTACTATCTTGGTCCAAGCAACCACGGTCTCTTACCTGGACATCCAAAATAGCCTCTACTACAGCTTGTTTGCCAAAATAGTGGCAATTATTTCCCTCACTATATCGTACTCCTTTGTAATGTGTCTTTGTGGCTTTTCCTATCAAGATGTATAATCTGTTGCTCCCAATGAACACTCCATGACTTGCTTCAACTAACAAAATATGCCCCAGGTAATGGCATACCAGTTCAGAGCCTAGGCCTCAAGAGATCTTGAACTCTTCTTGGTAGATCAGACAGAAGTAACTTTTTTAAAAAAATTGCTGCACCAGGTGTTCATCGTAGCGTGCAGGCTCTTTGTTGCAGTGCTCGGGTTTCTCTAGTTGTGGCACACAGGCTTAGTTGCCCCGCAGCATGTGGGATCTTAATTACCAAACAAGGATTAAACCTGCATCCCCTGCATTGGAAGGTGGCTTCTTAACCACTGGGCCACCAGAGAAGTTCCCAGAAATAATTTTAAAAAAAATCATAATGTAGAATCAGATCTCAATTTGGCTCAACACTCTACAATGAGCCTGTAAAGCTCTACTTCATCTGGCTTCCTGTTACATGCTCACATCCCCTAGTACTCAACACTTTATGCTCTCCATTCCAGTCACACCAGCTTCCTTGCTATTCTGTGAACACACCAGATACACTCCTGCATTAGGATCTTTACTCCAGTTGCTTGCTCTGCTTGAAATGCACTTTCTCCAGGAGTCCCCTGGCTAACCTTCCCACTATCTTCTGATAGTCTCTCAAATCTCACCTTCTCAATGAGGCATCCTCTGTTTAATAAAACAGCCTATTCCCATCCCCAACATTCCCAGTACCCCTTATCCTACTCTACATTCCCCACTTTTTCTTTCACACTTTTATATTCTAATATACTATATAAATTCAGTTCAGTTCAGTTCAGTTGCTCAGTCGTGTCCGACTCTTTGCCACCCATGAACCACAGCATGCCAGGCCTCCCTGTCCATCACCAACTCCCAGGGTCCACCCAAACCCATGTCCATTGAGTCGGTGATGTCATCCAACCATCTCATCCTCTGTCGTCCCCTTCTCCTCCTGCCCTCAATCTTTCCCAGCATCAACGTCTTTTCAAATGAGTCAGCTCTTTGCATCAGGTGGCCAAAGTATTGGAGTTTCAGCTTCAACATCAGTCCTTCCAATGAACACCCAGGACTGATGTCCTTTAGGATGGACTGTTTGGATCTCCTTGCAGTCCAAGGGACTCTCAAGAGTCTTCGCCAACACCACAGTTCAAAAGCATCAATTCTTTGGTACTCAGCTTTCTTTGTAGTCCAACTCTCACATCCATACATGACTACTGGAAAAACCATAGCCTTAACTAGACGGACCTTTGTTGGCAAAGTTATGTCTCTGCTTTTTAATATGCTGTCTATGTTGGTCATAACTTTCCTTCCAAGGAGTAAGCGTCTTTTAATTTCATGGCTGCAATCACCATCTGCACTGATTTTGGAGCCCAGAAAGATAAAGTCAGCCACTGTTTCCACTGTTTCCCTATCTATTTGCTATGAAGCGATGGGACCGGATGCCGTGATCTTTGTTTTCTGAATGTTGAGCTTTAAGCCAACTTTTTCACTCTCCTCTTTCACTTTCATCAAGATGCTCTTTAGTTCTTCTTCACTTTCTGTCACAAACGTGGTGTCATCTGCATATCTGAGGTTATTGGTATTTCTCCCGGCAATCTTGATTCCAGCTTGTGCTTCATCCAGCCCAGCATTTCTCATGATGTACTCTGCATATAAGTTAAATAAGCAGGGTGACAATATACAGCCTGACGTACTCCTCTTCCTATTTGGAATCAGACTGTTGTTCCATGTCCAGTTCTAAGTGTTGTTTCCTGATGTGCATACAGAGTTCTCAAGAGTGAGGTCAGGTGGTCTGGTATTCCCATCTCTTTCAGAATTTTCCACAGTTTGTTGTGATCCGCACAGTCAAAGGCTTTGACATAGTTAATAAAGCAGAAATGGATGTTTTTCTGGAACGCTCTTGCTTTTTTGATGATCCAGCGAATGTTGGCAATTTGATCTCTGGTTCCTCTGCCTTTTCTGAAACCAGCTTAAACATCTGGAAGTTCATGGTTCATGTATTGCTGAAGCCTGGCTTGGAGAATTTTGAGCATTACTTTACTAGCATGTGAGATGACTGCAATTGTGTGGTAGTTCACTATATAAATTATATATGCACATATTTACATACACATACACATATATATATGAAAGTGAAGTGAAAGTGTTAGTCACTCAGTCATGTCTGACTCTTTCCGACCCCACAGACTGTAGCCTGCTGGCTCTTCTGTCCATGGAATTCTCCAGGCAAAAATATTAGAGTGGGTAGCCATTCCCTTCTCCAGGAGATCTTCCCAACCCAAGGATCAAACCCAGGTCTCCTGCATTTCAGGCAGATTCTTTCCCATCTGAGCCACCAGGGAAGCCCAAAGGGGGATGTTGCCTCCCCATCAGGGAATCGAACCCCAGTCTCCCATGTGACAGGTGGTAATACTTACCAGTATGTATGCACACACACACCCACGGAGAAGGCAATGACAACCCTCACCGGTATTCTTGCCTGGGAAATCCCATGGAAAGAGAAGCTTGGTGGGTGACAGTGCATGGTGTCACAAAAGAGTTGTCCGCAACTCAGCAAATAAAGAACAACAACTATATATAAATATATATATATAGTTTACCAGGTAGCGCTAGCGGTAAAGAACCTGTCTGCCAATGAGGGAAACATAAGTTACCAGAGTTCAATCCCTGGGTTGGGAAGATCCTCTGGAGAAGGAAACGGCAACCCACTCCAGTATTCTTGCCTGAAAAATCCCATGGACAGAGGAGCCTGGTGGGCTACAGTCCATAGGGTCGCAAAGAGTCGGAAACAGCTGAAGTGACTTAGCACACACCCATATACAGAGAGATAGAAAAGATTTACTTTAGGAAATTGGTTCATGGAATTGTAGGAGCTGGCAAGTTTGAATTCTGCAAGGTGGATTGGCCAACTAGAGAAACAGTGAATAACTGATGTTCCAACTCAAATCCAAAGGCAGCCTGGAGACAAAAATGCTTTCTTCCTCCCTTACTCTCTCTTAAGGCCTCAGTTATTGGATGGGGCAACCCAAATTGTGGAGGATAATCTACTTTACTCAAAGTCTTTTCATCTCCTCTCATCTTAAAAATACCTTCATAGCAATGTCTGGACTGGTATTGGCCAAATATCTTGATGCCATGACCTACCCATGGGAACAAAATTAACCATCACACCCTCTTTACTGAACTATAACTCCTAGAGGAAAGAAATTTTTTTACACAAATATATCTCCAACATCTAAACAAGGCCTAGGATAGAGTTGGTGCACATGTTAGATGATTCAGTGAATGAATGTCTGAGTCTTAAAATATAAAATTAAAGCCCAACAGGAATATTGTGAGAGTGACTGGAGCTCGGTGGGGTTAGTGCAGAAAGCTCCCCGAAGGATGTGTGTTTTCCGCATAGTTTTGAAAGCAGACTGGGATGTAATTTGGCAGAAGGAGGAGTGAAGAAACTCCAGGAAATCAGAGTGATGTGTATGTTGGCTCTAAGTAAGAAGAAAGCAAACAAAAGGGGCCTCTAAGATAACCACATCTGATGTAAAGGAGAGGGATGTTTTTCAATTATCCCTGAAAAACTAAACACTTCCTTATCCTCTCTTAAAGTTCCAGAGCATCATTTGTCCATCTACAATCATCAAAAAATGTGGTCTCTTGAACACATGAACTTTTTCCAAGTGAAACAGAGCATTTATACAAAGCAGATGCATGCAACATAACCTTCAGTCATGATTCTCCTGTAGCCACAATAAGATCATTACAAACAGGAGAAGCCACGACTGAGATCAAACCAACACTTGAAACTCAAGTCCAATTTTATGCCAGTATTACAGGTACCAACCACACCTGGGCAGTTTTCTGCGGAGACAAGCAAAATTCCTGATGCAAAACTGCTGCCAAATTCATTGAGGTGCAAAAGTCTCCTAACATCTGATACTAGTGAAGGCATGGGAAAGTCCCAGGCACCTATTATTTCCACTAAATACCAGAAACTGCAGATTGGCTAGAGAAGGTGTTCTTAAAAATAATTATTTCTCCTTATGATGAATTCAATCCACATCACAAAAATAATTATGGTGACCTCTGTCCATTTAGGAGTCTCTCTACCTACCTGTCCACCCATCTTTCTCTATTAACTCTATCATGTGTGATGTTTTGCACACTCAACTGATCCAAGGGCATGCAAATTCTAATGTAAATGCAAATCACCCTTCTGCTCCTTGAGTCAAGGTCAGAATGGGCTGCCTGCAGAATTCAGGGAATGGGAGCCTACTAATCAATGGCACATTAATTCAAACCACACTTCAGACTTGAGTAGTTGCAAATTTCTCTATGGCCAGTTTAGAAAGTAGTCTTTGTTTTTGAGAGACTGCAAAGGCTTTTACCTTAGCATGCAATAAACTTCCAGAATTGTATATAACTTTTGAGAACAAAAATCTCCAAAAGTCAAGCTGTCCAGAGAAGGCAAGGGAATCTCCAAATATCTGCTGTTCTCTTTTGATAGCAGCACACAATACTGGAGCAAATTATATGACTACAACACATCTTTCTTTTTTTTTTTTTCTAGTTTTCAAAATGCTTCATTTCAATGCACTGTTTGTATGAAGTGATTAAATGCTGTATTCTTTTAGCTGCAGCCAATATGTATTACAAACTTTATTTATAAACTAGAACACATTACACAAAATAATTCTTAAAATAGTACTGATTTCCAACATATCTTTTTAAAATAAGATATAAACAACCATTCATTCAGCAACTCATGAGATGTTTTTATTTAAATTATTTATAGATTTTTCTTTTACAATCTAAATATTAATCTGTAACCATATACTCAAACATTAATTCCAAACTTAGGCATTTTTGTGCATGTGTACTCAGTCACTCAGTTGTATCCAACTCTTTGAGATCCTTTGGACTCAGGCCCATCAGGCTCTTCGTCCATGGGATTTCCCAGGCAAGAACACTGGAGTGGGTTGTATTTCCTTCTCCAGGGGATCTTCCTGACACAGGGATTGAACTTGTGTATTCTGCATTGGCAGGTGGATTCTTTACCACTGAGCCACCCGGGAAGCCCATACATTTTCATGGAAGGGAGCAAGTCAGGACATATTGATTTCAATATGATACTCAAATGGATTCAAAACGTATTTTGCACATTTGATTAGAATCATCTACCAGTGATTAGCAACGATTATACTGCTAATTGTAGACAGCAACAATAAGTGTGCTAGAGCAAACAGTTACCTAAGGCACTAAGGGAGATTTTTCTATAACTCAGTAAAGATGTCAGCATATTGCAGTTGTGTATGCAGAATGTTACTTACCTACTGCTAGCAGCATAATCCAAGTTCTTTTTCCAGAATCCCTAGAAACCCAAGGTATATTTTCTGATCCTCTGGGTAGTCTAAGCTTTTAAAATAAATTCCTGTCTGACTTCTACAATTCATCTCCATCTTTGGAGCACATTACATCGTTGATCACATATGACCAGAGTCAGAAAAATGCTTCCCAGGGACAAAAAAATTTCAAAGAAATCACGTTTAAATTATCCATCTTAAAAAGAAGGGGGAAATAGTGATTTTTTTATTGGCATTTATAAAAAGTTTCCATTTTTCCTTTTCATGTTGCTTGATATCAGATATCAACCCTGGTAATTCTCTTGCTGGAAATTTTTTCTGTATAACAGAAGAATATCACCAACAATCCTTTAGAAATGATTTACAGACCCACAAACTCTTACAGTATAATTTGTAGCTAGGTGGCCTTCCCACCCAACACCCATCTGAAAAACAGCAAGCACTTTCACAGACGTTAGGAGTTCACTATGACGGGGTTTAATTTCATTCCAAGTTAACTTGTGTTTGGATTAGTTTATGATTTCATCTAAAGTCAGGTTCATGCCAGGTGTTTCTTAAACTTATTGGGCAATTTTAGCAGGCTAAAAAAATTTTTTTATAGTCAGGATAGCTTAAATATCAGTGAGAGTAGTGCTATTTCTGAAAGCCTTTACCCCACTAGTGAAATGATATGCCAGAAAGAATCCATGCTTCCAGCCTTAGGCCTACCCTAAATGGATGAAGAAGAAAGAGTATTTATGATACTACCAAAAAATCCTAATATAATTTTCCCTGAATTTGACCTTTTCTCTGAAAAGCAGAAAAGATAAAAATGGATTTTAAACTCATCTATCCCATAAAATACATATAATTTGACTCTCCTAGTGGAAAATCAGAGGTAATGATACTAACCCATTCTCTGCAGTTGATCAGAAGATGCTAAAAAGTTTCAATGGTTCTTATATATTGTTTGCTCTATTCTCTTTATTTTTCAGATGCCAAAACTGAAACTTGGAGGCATGCTATAACTTGTCCAAAGTCAACAGTGAGTTGCAGAACTAAGGCTTCTGCATAACTAGAGGATAGTTATGATGATCGATCTCTTAATCCACAGTTATTTATTATTTACTATGCGCCTTGCACTGTCACAGATAATATAACTTTAAATATATATAACATAACATTGTATTTTAATTTCCACTTTAATATTGCATTCATATTGTGAAAGCAAAAAAATAATTCAAGAATAAGGTAAGACCAAAGTCTTTGAAGTGCCCTTTTTATTTTCTGAAAATACAAATAAATCTGCCAACAAATGAAAAGTAAAACAGGCAGAAGGCAGTCATGAACACTCACAAACTTGTAGATAGATAAAAGCAAAACCTAGGGCAAAAAACAGCACATGTACTTTCAGGGCACTTGCCTCTTTTGTCCCCTTACAAAAGTGAAAGTGAAATTTGCCCAGTCGTGTCTGACTCTTTGTGACCCCATGGACTGTATAGTCCTTGGAATTCTCCAGACCAGAATACTGGAGTGGGTAGCTGTTCCCTTCTCCAGGGGATCTTCCCAACCCAGGGATTGAACCCAGGTCTCCAGCACCACGGGTTGATTCTTTACCAGTTAAGCCACAAGGGAAGCCCAAGAATACTAGAGTGCGTAGCCTATCCCTTCTCTAGGGGATCTTCCCGACCCAGGAATCAAACCAGGGTCTCCTGCATTGCAGGCGGATTCTTTACCAACTGAGCTATCAGGGAAGCCCAAAACAGGGAAGAAATAATAATGTCTATTACAATGTAAAGGTATAGTGATGACAGTTGCTGGCCCTGAAAAATTTACAGAGTAATAGGTTTTAAACATAGAAATATTTTTAATTCAACATGTTATTGATATTAAAAGACTCAAAAGGGTCATCTGCTAACCCATAAAGAGTATTGATTTCTGAACTTGAATCATACATCTAACCTCAATTCTTGAGCCCGTGCTCAGTTGCTCAGTCGTGTCTGACTCTGCAACCCTTTGGACTGTAGCCTGCCAGCCTCCTCAGTCCATGGGATTTTTCAGACAAGAATACTGGAGTGGGTTGTAATTTCCTCCTCCAAGGGATTGTCCCAATTCAGGGACTAAACTTGTGTCTCCTGCACTGCAGTTGGATTCTTTATCACTGAGCCATCACGGAAGCCCAGCCTTGATTCTAAAATATCCTATTTCACTTGGTAAACAATCAGTACAATTCTTTCCTACAGAAGTCCTTCTTTGTACACTCCATCTGTCAGGTCATGTCAGCAGGAATGAGTTCAACAAATGTTGGTGACTTACTACATCAAGAACTACTGGGGAGCTTCCCCGGTAGTACAGTGGATAAGAATTCACTTGCCAATGCAGAGAAAATGGTTCAATCCTTGGTCCAGGAAGATTCCACATGCTGGAATCTTCATCTGAGCAACTAAGCCTGTGTGCCACTATTGAGCCCGTCTTCTGGAGCCCACGAGCTATAGCTACTGAGCCTGCGCACTGCAGCTACTGAAGCCTGTGTGCCCTAGAGCCCGTGTTCTGCGACAAGAGAAATTGCCACCATGAGAAGCACAGGCACCGCGCTGAAGAACAGCCCCTACTTGCCACAATTAGAGAAAGCCCAGGTACAGCAACGAAGACCCAGCATAACCATAGTAAATAAATAAATGTTTTTTAATTGAACTATTGAGTACTTCTGGAGAAACAAAGATGGCTAGAACTGTCTCTGGCCCCATTAACTGGACAATCTAGTCTGGACAGATGAAGGAGTATAGAAGCATTTAGCTAACTATGATTCATGCCACCTGAACTACGTTCTAGAACAGGATGAGTTATAGATTATTTTTAACTCTGAAAGTCAATTTAATTTCATGTCTTTAACTCTGTAAGTTAAATATAATTTAAAGTAAAATAAAAGCATAAATAACATACCATGAGATCATCTGAACAACACTAAACAGACATCATGCCCTTTGTTTTCTAACCCTATGTCTGTCCTCTACATCATTTTGCTGTCCTCCAAGTCCTAAATGAATTTAGAAAATAATATCCTATGGAATAAAAAGCACACTAAGAAGGTGACATTTTCATATAATAAATCTTACTTTAAAAATGATAAATCTTGAAAAATTAAATACCAATGCAGTGAGTTCAATTTGTGGTCAGGGGAGTTGGTTCTCTGGAGTGGGTAGTGTAAGGTTATTAGGCCTTGAAGCCAGACCCAAGTTCAAGCCTACCTCTCCTCCTGTTATGTGCATGACTCGAGCAAATCTCTTAATATATTAACTTTCCAGAGGTTTAACTTCCTATCTATGTGCATGTGTGTGCTCACTTAGTTCGTGTCTGACTCTTTGCAACCCCATGGACTGCAGCCCATCAGGCTTCTCTGTCCATGGAATTTTCCAGGTAAGAATACTGGAGTGGGTTGCCATTTCCTCCTCCAGGGCCCTTATCAGTAAAATCCAGATAAAACCCCTTATAATGTTGCTGTAAGAGGGAGTATATATTAGATATTCAATAAATGTAACCACAAAGAGTCGGACAAGACTGAAGCAACTGAGCACAAATGCAAATATAACCTATTCCATTCAATTTACTTCCATAAAACTCTCAAAACAATACCAAGTGTCAAAAAGTTTCATGTGTAGAAACAAAAAAACTGCATATATCTGTCAGATATAAATATATAAATTATATCATTATAAATCATATATATAAATTATATATATCATTGGTCAATTATTGGAGCAGGTTTTGGCATTTATTCTAATTTATTTCTGATCCCCTTGGTCTTTGGTTACTGTTCCCAGGTCAGAATATATATAAATGCAGTTTTTTTTTACTCTGAGATACTCACACACGCATATATATATATGTTTATCACATTTTCTTTATCTATTCATCTGTAGATGGACACTTAGCTTCTTTCCATATCTTCGTTATTGTAAATAATGCTGTAATCAATATGGAAGTACAGATATCTCTTGGAAATACTAACTTAACTTCCTTTAAATATATACCCAGAAGTAGGATTGTTAGATCATATAGTAGATCTATTTTTAATTTTTTGAGAAGCCTCCATACTGTTTTCCATAATGGCTGTATCAGTTTATTTTCCCACCAACAGTGTGTAAAGATTCCTTTATCACCACATCCTCACCAATACTTGTTATCTTTTGATTTTTTGATAATAGCCATCCTAATAAGTATGAGGTGATGTCTCATTGTGGTTTTGATTTACATTTTTCTGATGATTACTGATATTGAGCATCTTTACATATATCTGTTGGCCATTTGAATGTTTTCTTTGGAAACATATCTATTCAGCTACTTGGTCCAGTTTTAAATAAGGTTATGTGGATATTTTGGTTGGTTTTATTTGTTTGTTTGGAGGGGGGGTTTGCTATTGAGTTGTATGAGTGCCTTATATATGTTGAATATTAATCCCTTATCAGATATATGGTTTGCAAATATTTTCTCCTATTTCATAGGTTGCTTTTTTATTTTACTGATTGTCTCCTTCCATTATTATTACTACTACTATTATTATTATCACTAAATGGCCCCACATCCCTGTTTTTTATCCTGCCACCTGTATTTATCTTCTTCCTTCTCTCCTTTTCCCTTCTTCCTATGGCTCTTTCAATAACACATACTGGTACTCATGAACATTTTCCCAGTTAATCACTTGGGATTAAAGCATTTTCTGACCTTGGCAGAAATCTCAAGACTCTTCTTTCTGAGTCCACAGTAAATACCCTTGAACATTATGTTGATCAACAATTGGAGCAGGATTGTCATTTATTCTGATTTATTTCTGATTCCCTTTGGCCTTTGGTTACTGTTCCTGGGTCATTAGAGGCCAACCCATCTGTCAGCTAGCCCTGCAGCTTTGCCGAGTGTATGCCTAATAAGACACATTACACTATGACAGCTTCACCGACAGTATATTTTGGCTTCCTTTAGTCATAATTCAATTGAAATAAAGTCCTGTTGAATGTAACTCCCCAGGATCCATAAGATATTGAAAGGTGATTTGTACCCCAGCCTTCGTATTTCAAAACTGGAAAGAGATGATTTCCTGTTTTCTCACATAGCATGTGCTACAAAACTTTGGCACATATGCCCAAGATCCACTTGAAGCAAGAAGCATTAGTCTATAATTTGTCTCTAAACTGGCTTTTCATGACACTTTAATGTCATCCTTGTGTTTTGATATGTATTAATATTTATAAACACAAAGGCTTATTTATGAGGCCCTTTGTTTTCCTATCAGCTGAAAAGAGGATCTGAAGGAGAGGTTTGTTTAGCTGAAATATGAAGGGAAGTGGTCAAAGATGAAATTGTTTAATTCTTTCTCACAGAGTAACTGCAGAATTACAGATGTCTTTTGAATGCAATAAATTAATTTCAGTCATGCTTGTTTATTTGTACACTTGTTGCCAAAGTAAAGACCTAATCCAAAACTAATGATTTGAGAATCCACTGGGTATTCTTTTGGACCCAGTTCCATTATTTTTCACGTGAACACACAGCCGAATTCTTCTGCAGCACATGTAGCCCACTGATTGATTGATTAGGCAGCTAATGCATAGCAAGGCACAGTTAAGCTTACATCTTCAAGCTAAGGCAAAGTTCATCTACTTAAGTCATCTTCAAATGTAATTAAGCCTACTGGGCTCCAGTTACATGGAACCAGAAACTAGAAAAGCTGGGTTATTCAGTGGAAAGAACAACTGGTTATAATCTAAAGACAAAAATAATGAAAGCATTCAAGGGAAGAAAATTTTTATTAAAAAGAATCAGATGCTGTGTTATTAACTTTTTAAAAAGTGTAGCAAACTGTTTCATAATTTGCCAAATAATACTCATCTATGTAAGGTAATAAAAGTACTATTGGTTAGTTTGGGGGAATATGATTAAGGAAAGAGTTTAAAGTAACATACACTTGGTAACAGGTATAACATTTCTCTTCATCACACCATCTTTCATATGGTTATCTATTCTGATACATAGGAGAAAACACCACCATTTTCTAAGCACAGTTTGCTGCCTGTAAACTGTGCCAAGATCATTCCTGTTACAGAAATCAAAGAATCAAGTTGTGACAACTCATCTGCCGCTTGCCAGTTCCTCTAAGGATAACAGCTTTAATGACGTCTATAGTGAAGTTCTTGTGCCCCCGTAGGAATTTTTTATTATGCCCACACACAGCATCCTCAGTGTCCCCCTCTCCTGTTTCCTTAGGCTAGACAAGAGGACCATCAAAGAGACAGGTTGGTAAACTGTTCTCTTAGTGACAAAGGAACATATATGCGTGTTGTGTGAGTGTGTGTGTGTGTATGTTTTCAATCGATTAGCACAAAATTCTTACAGAGAAGGAAGTTCCCATTTGCATAAGCAAGTGAATAAAAAAACTGTTAAACCTGTAAGGCCACAAACCACAAAACTCCTAGAGGAAAACATAGGCAGAACACTTTTTGATATAATCATAGAAAAATATTTTTGGATCTGTTCTCTAAAGGAAGAGAAATAAAAGCAAAAATAAACAAATTAAACCTAATTAAACTAGGTTTAACTAGGACTTAATTAAACTTAAAAAATTATGCACAGTAAAGGAAACCATTACAAAATGAAAAGACAACCCACTGAATGAGAGAAAATATTTGCAAACAATATGACTTGCAAATGATGTTTGGGGTTAACATCTAAAACATATAAATAGCTCATATGACTCAATATCAAAAAAACAAGCAACCTGATTTAAAAATGGGCTGAAGACTCGAATAGACATTTTTCCAAAGAGGACATGCAGATGGTCAAAAGGTACATGAAAAGATGCTCAACATCGCTCATCTCATCAGGAAAATAGAAATTAAAACCACAATGAGATATCACCTTACACTGGTTGGTATGGTTATAATCAAAAACGAACACAAAAATAAATGTAGCAAGGATATGGAAAAAAGAAAACCCTCCTACACTGTTGGTGGGAATGTAAATTGATGCAGCCACAGTGGAAACAGTTTAGAGTTTTCGCAAAAAAACTAAAAATAGAAGTACTGTCAGATCAGATCAGATCAGATCAGTCTTTCACTCGTGTCCGACTCTTTGCGACCCCATGAATCGCAGCACGCCAGGACTCCCTGTCCATCACCAACTCCTGGAATTCACTCAGACTCACATCCATCAAGTCAGTGATGCCATCCAGATGTGTCATCCTCTGTCATCCCCTTCTCCTCCTGCCTCCAATCCCTCCCAGCATCAGAGTCTTTTCCAATGAGTCAACTCTTCCCATGAGGTGGCCAAAGTACTGGAGTTTCAGCTTTAGCATCATTCCTTCAAAGAAATCCCAGGGCTGATCTCCTTCAGAATGAACTGGCTGGATCTCCTTGCAGGCCAAGGGACTCTCAAGAGTCTTCTCCAACACCACAGTTCAAAAGCATCAATTCTTCGGCGCTCAGCCTTCTTCACAGTCCAACTCTCACATCCATACATGACCACAGGAAAAACCATAGACTTGACCAGATGAACCTTTGTTGGAAAAGTAATGTCTCTGCTTTTGAATATGCTATCTAGGTTGGTCATAACTTTCCTTCCAAGGAGTGAGCGTCTTTTAATTTCATGGGTGCAGTCACCATCTGTAGTGATTTTGGAGCCCAGAAAAATAAAGTCTGACACTGTTTCCACTGTTTCCCCATCTATTTCCCATGAAGTGATGGGACCAGATGCCATGATCTTCGTTTTCTGAATGTTGAGCTTTAATTCACTGGTCATAACAAACACCCTTTCCCAACAACACAAGAGAAGACTCTATACATGGACATCACCAGATGGTCAACACTGAAATCAGATTGATTATAAAGTCAGCAAAAACAAGACCAGGAGCTGACTGTGGCTCAGACCATGAACTTCTTATTGCCAAATTCAGACTTAAATTGAAGAAAGTAGGGAAAACCACTAGACCATTCAGGTATGACCTAAATCAAATCCCTTATGATTATACAGTGGAAGTTAGAAATAGATTTAAGGGCCTAGATCTGATAGAGAAGTACTGTATGACCCAGCAATTCCGCTCCTGGGTATGTATCTGAAAAAAAAAAAAAAAACCCCACTAATTTGAAGAAACACATGCATCCTAATGTTCATAGCATTATTTACAATTGCCAAGATATGACAGAAACAAAAGTTTAAAGTTTAATTAGGTCCCATTTGTTTATTTTTGCTTTTATTTCCCTTGCTTCAGGAAACCGATCCAAAAAAATTTTCTATGAGTATGTCAAGAAATAAAGTGTCCATCAGCAGCTGAATGGATAAAGACTCTATGTGCTATCCATTGGTTTTCCATCCATTATAAGACTTAAGTTATAAATTTTGACTCCTAAGTAAGAATGATTAATTTGAGTAATTTCTTTGTGGTCATCTTAATAGCAAAAACTGCAGAAAGGACTGAATTTAATTTTGGGGTCATTATGGTGGAGGACAAAGGTGGTGAGTGAAAAACTGAAAAGTTAAGGGAGGTTTAGTCATTATGGTGTGGGGCAAAGGTGGTGAGTGAAAAAGTGAAGAGTTAAGGGAGGTTTAGGAAACGGAAACCACCTGTGCATTAGCAGACATGTCTGGGAAGGCTTTGAATTCCCGCAGATCATGAAATTTGGAGGGTTCAAGCAGTACAGAGGCTCTTGATGACATCTGAGGCACATGACTGACATTTCATCTGCACACCTGTACTGTTGTCTTTTGGGGATTTACAGAAAAATGCCAATTTTACACTTTGAATAGTTAGAAGCCTGTTACAGAACTCAGGTTCAGTTCAGTTCAGTCGCTCAGTCGTGTCCAACTCTTTGCGGCCCCATGAATCACAGCACACCAGGCCTCCCTGTCCATCGCCAACTCCCGGAGTTCACTCAGACTCATGTTCATCAAGTCAGTGATGCCATCCAACCATCTCATCCTCTGTCGTCCCCTTCTCCTCCTGCCCCCAATCCCTCCCAGCATCAGAGTCTTTTCCAATGAGTCAACTCTTCACATGAGGTGGCCAAAGTACTGGAGTTTCAGCTTTAACATCATTCCTTCCAATGAACACCCAGGACTGATCTCCTTTAGGATGGACTGGTTGGATCTCCTTGCAGTCCAAGAACTGCCCCCAGAACAAATTTCATGAGCTTCATCTAAGTCATAGTGAAAGTTATTCCCCCAATACATTCTAGAATTCAGCATCTTTTCAGACCAATATGATACTTTTTAAAATAAGATAAGAGCTAAATAACCTGATGGATCCTCCATTGTGCCTTATCTGCTGGGAAGCTCAAAGCTGAATAACTGGGTATTGTCAGCATCTATGTCGTGCTTAGTCACTTCAGTCGTGTCTGACTCTTTGTGACCCCATGTACTGTATAGCCCACCAGTTCATGGGGATTCTCCAGGCAAGAATACTGGAGTGGGTTGCCATGCCCTCCTTCAGGGGATCTTCCTGACCCAGGGACTGAACCCGCATCTCCTGCATTACAGTCGGATTCTCTACTCACTGAGTCACCTGGGAAGCCAGTCAGCATCAACAATTATTCAACTTCTACTGCTTTCCTCACTTCAATGGTTTTTTAATTTGTTGCACTTTGGTCACTGACTTACTGGTGCTGGTGATACATAAAAGGCTCTTCTTCACTCTCTACTGGTGCTAGGTAGACATTACCACCAGTTGGAAGTGAATGACCAAAGTATAAATTCTGGTACATCAGTATCGGCCCATAACCTCTCACCTCTCCATCTCTTTCACTCGCCGCCTTTCAAAACTCTTGGTCTTAAATACTGGGCCCTCCCTCTTCTTCTGAGACCCTCCCCTCCTCATGGTTTCCTTCCTTCCCACCACAGTGTGTTAGTCACTCAGTCATGTCTGACTCTTTGTGACCCCATGGACTGTAGCCTGCCCGGCTTCTCTGTCCATGGAATTTCCCAGGCAAGCATACTAGAGTGGGTTGCCATTTCCTACCGGAGATATTCCCAACCCAGGGATTGAACCCAGGTCTCCTGCATTGCCGGCAGATTCTTTACTATCCAAGCCACCAGAGAAGACTCACAACCACAGTGAGTCACACTATAATCTCACTTGCCAGAACCCTACACATTTTGGTTCCATTTTTTTGTTTGTTTTTCAACGACACTCACAGTGAAAACCTTTACCTTCATATCAATTCTTAGGCCAGGTTAATCACATGTATTCCATACTTCCACCCCCGGAAGCCAATCACCCCTAGTGGAAAATATATCTAAACCATATCGATTGATGCCAGTGTAGATTTGTGGACTTCAACTTTGGCTTGGCTTTGGCACTACTTGATGATCTTTACATGTGCACAGAGTTGGTTACCTTCCTTATTTTTCCATAGCAGATCCTTTAAAACTTTACTACTTTCCTCTTTATGTACCACCTTTTCTGTTCTTTCCCCCATACTAATATCATGCTTTAAAATTCAACAAACACTCATTGAATTCCTTTCTTCAGCTTCCAATCACATCTCAACTTCCGTCTGCCCTAGTTTGCTTTGAAATTGCTCTAGCCAAAATTTTCAACAACCTCTTTGTTGCTAAAACCAGTGGATATTTTCTAACCCCAATTTTACCTAATTCATTTATATATTTTTCCTTATAAAGCTCTCCTCTCTTGGCTCTCGATTTCTATCTAACTTCTGCTTCTCAGCCTCCATCTAAAATTTATCTCCCTTTGCCTGCCCTTTAAGTGCTGTTACTCCCTAGGTTGTACCATCTTCTCTCCCCATAACATACTAATCCTATCCCATAAGTACTAAAAGTGTACCACCACACACCCTTCTTTTCTAGCTTCCAGATCCATACATCTAACAAGCCACTGGGGATTCAGCATTAGCCTTTGTTTCTAGCAGGAGTAGTTAGGTCAACCTTGAGAGCTCATGTTATTGGGCCCACAAATAGCCTTCATCCTTACCAACATGGCTATTTGATTCACATGTCAATTATGATAATACCGGAGTGGCCAATGACAGAGTCTAGCTGACGTCTGCTGCCAAGTCCTTTTGATTAGCTAATAGTTTAGTGTCTCTTCAGTGAGAGATGCTCTCTGGTAGACAGTAACATGAAATACAAAGATATTCCCCCTTTCTGTCCATTCGCATAGGTCTACTTGTCTCTAGCTTGAAACTCTCTCATCTCCAGTTTCCTACAGACTGAACCAAGTCTTTTAGCACTGCCAGTAAGTGCATGTATACTGTGTATAATCTAACCTCAGGTTGCTTCTCCATCTACAAAAGGTGGATCACCAGGCCTGCTGCCTAAAGTTCTGTCCATTATGAAGATTTCCCTTCATATTTGACTTTCAAAGCCATGCCTGAGTGAGGCTATAGTGCAGCCACCTTCAATTTTTGGCTTATACCACATTCCTAACCTGATTTATCCATGAACCAAGTTTGGGCCTTTATTCTTCACCACTTCCTGGTCCTAAGGAATTCTCTCATGGGTGCAAACCAAGGTGCAAACCACAAGCACAACAGTAGTAGAAGACACGGGAGTCTGGGCTACCCACTCACAGAGCTTGCATTCCTGTATTGGTCCTACTTGGGCTTTATCTTAGAGGTACCACACTTCCATCTTAAGACAGGTTAATATTGTACTCATTTGACTTTCAGGTTTAGTAGGCTTGATAATACTCAGGAGAGTAGTTCTGATGACATGGTTATTTGCTGTCTCATGGTCATGTGCTCTAGTATCAGGGCTCAACAGCACAGCTTGTTATTTTTTGATAGGTATATAATTTTACACTCAAGATGGCATGGCTTTGCCCCAGAACTGAAGAGATCTGCATTATGAATCCCCCATTGAAGCTTGTCATAAACTCAAAACAGTGTCTTATCCCACCAGGGATATGTCTAATGACACAGTGTCTTGCAGATTATATGGTTAGAGCAGTAAGTCTCCTTACTCTGCAACCTGGAATGGATGCAGAGTCTTTTCCTATTCTGGACCTCTCTCAAAGCTGGCAGTCTTTGTGTTACCCACTACGTTAATTGGAGGAATACTAATAGGCATGGAATTGCTACTGGGTGGGAGGTAAAATAATCAAGAATGTGGCTTTCACTTTGAAAGGGATGTTCCAGCACAACCCAGACCACTAGCCACCTAAAAGGGTGGTGGGCCCCTAAATTCTTGTTAAGCTTCAAAACTTAACTCCTCCCCACTGGAGTACATGTATCTTACCAAAGCCATCAATGTCCTTCCACTATGTACTCATATGGTCTGATTAGTATGATGCCCTTGAAGTGATGTTCCACAGTGTTGTGGTCCAAGCATGGGTTGGAAAAGAATTTCCAGACATGAGACAGAATGAGAGGGAAATAAAGTTTATTAGAATGGGAGACACTGTTAGACCAGCAGGCCAGCTCAAGGGAGACCCGACACTGAAGAGGGGTCCTTAGTCCACTTTTATACCCAGGGTACAAGGAGTGGGATCGAGGTCTTGCGGGTCATTTGTTGATTGCATGAGGCATGTATCCTGGGTGGGGGAAGAGTAGGGCAAATACCTTCTCCCTGTGGGGTAGGAGGGGGACAAGGTTATACCGTTCCATTAATAGTTACAACAAGGGGAAAGGAAGGACGATCAGGGTCTGGTTTTTCCATTCCTGCATTCCAAGACCCTCCTTGGTTTTATCTGCACTTTTGTCCTTGGGTCGCCACATTCTTCCCTCTCTTTTAGAGCCAATTCTTTGGCCCCTTGTGATACCTTGCTCATGTCTAACTATCTACATATTTCCTTTCTCAGGCATTTGGGAACCCAGTCTTAAAGGAAAAGGGGTGATGACCACTCTGGCTTCTCCAGGCTGTTCAGGGGCATCATGGGGCTCTGGGTTCCCTTTGCCTGCTCCCTGTCAGGGTGAATTTACAGCAGGAGATGAGAGTCCATGGAATGATATGGTGGCTTGTTTCGGCATTGTCTGGGTGTTGGCCAGGGAATATTGGTGTCAAACTATCACTTGGAGATTTGTTGTATTCTAGAAGGAACAAACTTAAAAAGAAATTTAAAGATACATGGCCCAAAGATTAATAGAAGTAGAAAAGCTTCTGAGGAGCTAGACAGGAGAACCAGGAATAGACATTGGTTCATGACATTAGTGTTTCTCTAAGTATGAGAAGATGCAAGAATTTGGGCTCATAAAAATCTTTAGCTGAAAACATCTGACTCTCTGAAGGCCAGTTCTTCTGAGTTTTTCCCAGAGCACAAAGTGTCTTATTTCTGATCTCCACTGTGAACTCCTTTCAAGGGCTGTTGAAGGTCAGCAGCTTGCAGTGGTCACGATGTAATCTTTGTAGAGATAATTGGCAAGTAAGTGCCAACTTCCAGTCAGCAGGGTCCCTGCAGAGCCACATATTTGACCATGCTTTGTGGGCATTTCATGGCAGTTGTGTCCCATGGTGCTGGGGAGGCTCAATGAAGATTTCATTGACAGGTCACTCAGTGTGCTGTTACTGGACCAGATCTTGCAAATAGCAAAAGTCTCTGGACCATACCTCTCTTACTAGTCTCTTAGTCCAGAAAAATATTCCCACCTGTTGCTTCTTCCCATATCTAGAGTTACATTATTAATCATTGATCTCATATGGAACTGCTTATCAGCATTTTATCACAGGCTCGGTCACACATTTGGTAATGTAAGAAACAATCTTCTGAAACAAGCAACATAGAAAATAATATAGCTAGCAGTTATTAGTCAGAGAAGGCAATGGCACCCCATTCTAGTACTCTTGCCTGGAAAACCCCATGGACAGAGGAGCCTGGTGGGCTGCAGTCCATGGGGTCGCTAAGAGTCGGGCACGACTGAGTGACTTCACTTTCACTTTTCACTTTCACACATTGGAGAATAAATGGCAACCCACTCCAGTGTTCTTGCCTGGAGAATCCCAGGGGCGGCAGAGCCTGGTGGGCTGCCATCTATGGGATCGCACACAGCCAGACACGACTGAAGTGACTTAGCAGCAGCAGCAGTTATTAGTAAGATCGTAAGTAAGAATTAAAAGTCAAGAACTTTCATAGCCTAGTATACCCCAGGTCATCTAACTTAGTTAAATGACTGTAGCCAGGTGTTAATCTCCTGGTTGTACATCATGGAACATCTGACCTTTATCCAAAGATTGGTTACTGAGATAAGCTTTATAAACAAACTTAGAGTGTCCTTTTTAATAACTTAACTAAATCTCTTAGCAATATAACAACAAGGAACTATCTCAGAAGTGAGTCTTAGTAAACACTGAGAAACACTTAGTAAACACTTAGTAAACAAAACTAGAAGCTTAGTTTAACAAGTAACAAAATGATATTCAGTGAAACATGATTTTTTTTCATTATGAGGGCATTAACCCTGTAGCCAGGGAAGGCTTTAATCCATCAAATAAAAATGAGGTTTTTCAGGGAGCCAGGAAAAGCCAAGAGGCCATCTTGGATTTCCCATAGCCCTAGCTCTTTGATTTACAGCTATTGCTCACCCATTTTTAATTCCCTGATTTAGGAGTAGACTGTTGCCATGTTTTAAAGGACACCAGGATAGCTAAAGTCTAACTGTGAGGGCTTATTTTTGTAGAAGCAGAATGAGCTTGTCTACATGTACCATAATCTAAAATAATGTTTCTTTACCAAAGTAACAAAAGATTTTAAAATCAAATATAAATCACTTAAAGGCAAAGAAATTAATAATCAGTTATCAAAAGCTACATTCTAAGAAAACTTTGTTCTCTTAATACAGAGAGTAGACTAAATTACAGTCTGTTACCAGTTTACCAGATAACAAACAAGCAAAATTTGTTTATTGGTTAATCTTAGAAAAGTCTTTTCCATAAATCTTGAAGCAGCAGTATTCTTGCAAAGGCATCAGAGTGAAGCCATAAAAGGAACGTTTAAAATCTGATTAAATTGCAATCGACAAAATAGCCTGGTCATTGCTGTGATATGCAACACTTTGATATGATAACTAGACTTATAAGTGACCACATTTTATCAGGGCATATCAGAGATACATGAATTCCATATAATTTTAGGATATCTCTATTAGTAACATCAACCATACAGTATAACCTGAGAAGATTTTATAATTTCACATGTCCAATGAACCCAGGTAGTTTAATAGCTCTTTGGGATGTCACAGGGGCCCTCTGAAGCACCCCAAAGTCAGCTAGAAGTCAAGTTATTTAGGAAGTTTTGTCGATAAATATGAAAAGGGTTTATAACAGCCAGGTAGAATCATATAGATCATAAGTGAAACTATATATTCACTTAGCCAAAGTAACAAAGAAGATTTCAAAGATAAACAGAACAGATCACTTCAGAGGTAAAGAAACTTAAAATCCATTATTAAAGGCAGTTCAACATCTCAAGAAAACTTGTATTTGTTAGGAAGTTAGAATAGGAAAAAGGAGTCCAAAATGGCGGTGGCTAAAAGACAAAGAAGAGAAAAGCCCGCGAAAATAGAACAAAGGAAAGTCCCAGGACTGGAGTGAGGACCTCGGATAAAACAAACAACCCTCCTAGCTAGCCCAATTAACATAGGGCAGGCTCAGGGGGAGGAGAAAAAAAAAAAAAAAAACATAAAAAGAGGAGCCAAAATTGAGCTGGGTGCTTCTCTTCTCTTCGCATCTTTTGGGTCAGCCCGCCCTCACGCCTTGAGGATGTATTTTCCTTTGCTTGCCAATAAAACTGAGCTATAACACCGATTTGTCCATTCCTTCAAATTTTTGCTGCAGCAAGACAGAACTGAGGAAATTACATACTCCCCCGACATATATGGTGCAGTGATTCAGATTTAACCTGGCTGAAACTACCTCGGCTCTGCCCCCACAAGGCAGAGGCCAAGCACAGCAGAAGCCCAACGCCGTGAAAGCTCCCGAAGTGGAAGCTGAACACGAAGAAAACCCAGCGGAGTGGAAGTGACAAGAAGCCTACCGTGCTGGAAACCGGGACAGCAAAAACAAACTTGGCAGAAAGCTCACGCAGCTCAGTCTCAGACTCCAGAAGACTTCGGTTAAGGTAGAAAGTCCTCGCTCCTATGGCTGGAAGGATATATGGCTAACAAAATCTTAATTCCTTTACAATCTCTTGTTTCTTGTTTCCTCAAACCACCTGCGAACAGGTGAGCAGCAGTGGATGCCCCAGGGTATCCCGAAGGTGCCCTGGTAGCTGTTGCCCAAGCAGATGGGGGTTCTTCAGTCCTTAATCTTTGTGCCAAGGATCAGGCCAATGAAAACTGTGAGCATAGGTCAGGTATTTAGCAGATCTTCTGGCAGGGCACATTTTTCCCACTGCTTTTTCCTCTCGTCCTTCAGCTCCTCTCTCCTGGGACTTGAGCCCAGCCAAAACCCATGGTGACTGGCTTCAGGACCTAGTGAAGTTCAGGCTCTGATGTCACCTAATGAAGCTCAGGCTCTGATGTCTCATTACAAAAATCCAGTGAGAGAGACACAGTAATAGGTAAGAGATGGATTTGTTCGGATTCAGAGAGAAGCACACTCCACAGGGTGTGGGCCATCACAGAGGATACTGCAGCAGCCATGGAATGTGGTGTGGTTAGTTTTCAAGAGCTGGGTGATTTCATATGCTAATGAGTGGGAGGGTCGTTCCAACAATTGGGGAGCCACTCACTCCTAGGTCTTTTGACAGTGACTTGGAACTGTCCTGGCACCTCTGGGTGTGTCATTTAGCTTGCAGATTGAGGATCAAGGTTTAGTTGAATATGATTTGTCATCTTGGACCCATTTGATTTTAATCAGTTTATGTTATACCTTGGGCTATGTCATACTTTTAATAAGTTGTGCCCTGCCCCCGTCACTCCTGTTTTATGCTCTTCTCCTGAGCCCCATCCAGGCCCACAATGTTGCCTCTACAATCTTCTGGCAGGACAACCAGAAAATACCTGGCCCCTGGGAGGGAAATACTGTATAATATCCATCCCTGTAGAGATTCAGGCCTTCATCTTCCGTGTTTCCCACAACATATGCGACAATAGCACCTCTCAGGGGATGCACTAGGGCGGGTGGCAGGTACACAATGCCTGCTAGAAGTTCTTCTGTTGGTGGCATCCCTTCAAGGGCAACTGCGCTTCCAGGGACAATGTTTGCCACTTTGGGAGTTAGCCCTGTAGGCCATTGGGCCCAAACCCTTACTACCCGTCTCCTAAAGTTACAAACATACCCCTGGGTCAAATCTCCATTCTGCTTTTACAGAACAGCTGGTCTGTTGCCTCTTATCAATTTGTTCGTAAGCCACTTACTAACTCCTACAATCAGGACCCTGCCCCCTTGTAGGCAACATTGCTCCACCCCACTTATTATTAAAATATTCTTAATGCCCCTAACAGGACCAGTAACCCACTCCTGTGTCATTACTTCTGTTATTACCAAGAGTGGGTCTATGACAATGAAATGTTTACTATTTGAAACATAGTAAACTGTTCTTATGAAGGACTAGGGGAAAAAATTCAGTGACTTACATTTCCTCAGAGCAATAAGAGGATAAAGCTTATGGCTATTTCACCAGGTTCCTAGTCTCAGGGCACAGACTTGGATTACTTTAATTCATGGTATATATTCCCATCCGCAGTGGACAAACTGGCAATGAGTTAAGATCACAACCCCTTAATCTTACCCAGCACTGGTCATGCTGGAGACCTTGGGGACACCCAACTCCAGTCCGGGGGTCCTAGGAGCCCCACCTACCTTGACCTGCCTAGGGATCTGGTCCTTGAAAGGTTGTCATGCCTCAACCTTCTCGGGGATCCACCAATCTAGGTGTCCCAGGAGGTCGACATGCCTCAACTTGCCCAGGGATCCAATTCTCAGGAGTCCAACCTGCCTCAGTCTACCTGGGGATTCGATCTCCAGGAGGCTGTCATGCCTCAGCCTGCCTGGGGGTCTGCACCCTGATCCAGGGAGCCCGGCTCTCAGGTTGCAACAGTACTGGGTAGGATAAGTTTCAGAAAGAGTCACCCCTAAGGAAGCCCACCTATGGAAATAAAAAGAAGCCTATTAGCTGTTGGACTATGCCTGGTCTCATCAATATCTCAGGAGTCCAATGAGAACCATTGCCTTTCTGAAAAGGCTAAAAGAGGCCCTCCAAAAGTTTACCAATCTGGACATAGACTCTTACAAGGGACAGGCAGCTACAGCAGCAGGACCCTGCTGCCTCTTTAGATGAGATGGTCCAGACAGCCACCAATACCTTTTATAACAGAGAACAGGAGAAGGAGGCCAAGGCCCAGGAAAGGGATAAAAGGAAAGAGATAAGGTATGCCCAGATACTGGCCGCCCTCCAGGGAAGCCCTATGGCAAACCCCGAGTCCTTGAAGAACAAGGCATGAGGCAGATGCCTAATCTGTAGACAGCCGGGACAATCAGCCAGAGTGTCCAAACCTTGACAAGTCTCCTAAAATGGCTTTCTACAAATGCCATCAATTTGGACATTGGGTGGCACTCTGCCCTGGGGACCCAAGAGCCTCAAGGTCAAGCGCCAAGCCTTCCCTCATGATGGTTCAACAGGAGTGAAGCAGCCTGCTCCAGCCAGCGCACCTGTCACAGATAACCAACATGGGGCTAGAGCCAAGGGTGCAACTGGATGTGGCAGGTAGGTCCGAGAATTTCTTGGTTGACACTGGGGCTACCTACTCTGTTCTGACCTCCTACTCCAGAGCCTACTCCTCCCAAACTTGTACCATTTTGGGTGATACAGGAAAAACAATTACAAAAGAGTCACCTGAACACTTCTTTGTCGCTGGGATGGGCAAATATTTTCCCACCAGGTACTCAGGTGGCCCCTGAATATCCTATTCCCTTATTGAGAAGAGATCTTTCCCTGCCTTCAAAATATTGCAGCTATTGCAGTCCTAATAGAGATGCTTTAAAACTCTCTCAGGGGCAAATTATTTTTACCAGCCACCAAGTGAAACAACTCCTGAATGGGAGAGGCCATTTATGGATGTCTGATCAAAGAGTCCTCAGGTATCAAGTAGTACTGATGGAAAATCCAGGCTTGACTATATCCCCTTGTGAAGTTCTTAACCCTGCCACCCTCCTGAGTACTCCCGAGGGCTCTCTTCCCTTTCACTCTTGCCTAGAAACTTTGGACCATTGGACAAAATCTCAAGAGGGATTGTCAGAAGATCCTCTAACCAATCCTGAGGAAATCTGGTACACTGATGGAAACAGCTTTTTTCTGGATGGAAAAAGAAGAGCTGGATATGCAGTAGTCTCCAATTTTGAGACCACAGAGGCTAAACCTTTGCCACTTCAGCCCAATTAGTTGAGCTCATAGCCCTGATTAGAGCTTTAGAGCTGCGAAAAGGAAAAAGAGTAGCCATTTACACTGACTCCAAGTATGCCTTTCTGGTGCTACATGCACATGCTGCTATTTGGAAGGAAAGAGGCCACTTGACCACCAAAGTGTCCCTAATCAAATATGGTGATCAAATCCTTAGACTATTGAGGCAGTCCATCTGCCAGCTGAGGTTTCAGTCTCCCAGTGCAAAGGACACCAAAAAGGGAGCACGGCAGTGGCCTGAGGGAACCAAGCAGCCAATCAGGCAGTTAGGAGAGCAGCATTACAATGACCTAATACAGATTCCCACCTTAGTTCCACAGACTAATTTGCCAAAACTCCTTCATATACTGAAGGTGAGACACTTAAAGCTAAGAGTGAGGGTTTTCAAGAAGATCATAAGGGGTGGTTCCAAAAGGAGGAACTTCTTTTTTTGCCTGGGGACCTCCAGTAGAAGTTGGTTAACTCCTTACATGCCACAACTCATTTAGAAGAAGGTTCTCCAAAGATTACTAAAAAGGTCCTTCAGAGGAACAGACCTTCAAACGACTATAAGGTAAGTGGTCTCCTCTTGTTCCACTTGCCAATTAAACCACTCCCAAGGAGCTCGAAGACCCCAGCTGGCCCAGCCCATCCAATGACGTGGGACCTACGCAGGAGAGGACTGGCTGATGGACTTCACCCAGATGCCAGTTTCTCAAGGGTATAAATACCTTTTAGTCATGATAGATATATTTCACAGGATGGATTGAAGGCTTTCCCACCCAGACTGAGAAAGCTGAGGAGGTGGCAAAAAACTGCTCCATGAAATTATTCTGAGATTTGGTCTGCCCAAGTCATTGCAAAGTGACAATGGGACATCATTTACTTCTAAGGTCACCCAAGGGGTCTCGAAAGTATTGGGCATTACTTGTGCCCACTGTGCCCGGAGGCCTCAGTCTTCAGGAAAAATATAAAGAGCCAACCAATTCTTAAAATCAGCGATAAAAATTATTACCCAGGAGACCTCCCTGGGATGGAAGGAAACTTTACCAATAGCTCTCCTCCATACCCATACTGCCCCTAAGGAACAGGTTGGTCTTAGTCCTTATGAGATGCTATGTGGGAGACCTTTTGTTTATGTCAATGACCTCTTTCTTGATCCAGAGGCTCAGTCCCTTCAGTTTTATACCAAGGCCATTGGACAATTCCAGCAGGATATAAACTTGTGTGGTGTCAACCAGGACCCAAAAGATTCTAAAGAGCCACCACTATATGTTCCAGGGACTCAAGTCCTAATTAAATTCTGGATCCCCAAAGGCTCAAATGCAGCCCACATGGAAAGGCCCCTACCCTGTAATACTTTCTACCCCAACAGCAGTCAAGTTTCCAAGACCTGACTCCTGGATTCACTACTCACGGATCAAGCCGTGGAAGAAAACAGAAGAGGGCACTCAATCCACCTGTGAGACTCTAGAAGATCTCAGATACCTATTCAATGGCACAAATGAGTGCCATTATAATGCACACCCCTCAAATTAAGTTCCTGGAGATAAGATTTCTCAGGACAGCTCGAAAGAGCCAACACAGCTTGGCAGGGGTTGTACTCCAAAAGAGATAGGAGATAGATCTCCTGATTCCTGAACAAGGAGGGACTTGAGCCATCTTGAATGAGATGTGTTGTTTCTGAGTAAATACCTCCAGCTAAGTTTTTTAAAAGTCTGACAGTCTTCAAGAAAAACATTCTAGATCCTACAGGACCTCAGAGAACGAGCTGGAGAGTTCTCGGTGTGGCTACAATCTCTCTTTGGGGGATCCTTCTCCTGGCGATAGGGAATTTGGAGTTGGCTAATGCCCTTGCTAATCCTTGTTATCACCATATTGATGCTGCTTATGATTGCTCCATGTATTATCAATTGTCTAACCCATTTTGTCTCTGCCCAGGTCAACAGGCTACAATATGCACTGCCAGTTTAACAAGGATATATAAAACTACAGCCGACCATGGAAAATATCACTCACCCTTAGATGGACACTGCTATAAGGACTCTGAGGCTTGAGACTAGCAAGAGGGCGAGGCTCAATGCCCCTTGCTATCCCAGTTCTGCAGGAAGTAGCCAGAGAGACCTCGAAGCCCCTATTCCCAAAGAATTGGGCTTCCCATCTCTTGAGGGGGGAATGTTAGGAAGTTAGAACAGAAAAAAGGAGTCCAAAATGGCAGTGGCTAAAAGACAAAGAAGGAAAAAGCATGAAAATAGGAACAAAGGAAGGTCCCAGGACCACAGTAAGGACCTCAGGTAAAACAAACAGCCCTCCTGGCTAGCCCAATTTATGTTGGGCAGGTTCAGGGGGTGGAGAAAAAACATATAAAAAGAGATGCCAAAATTGAGCCGGGGCTTCTTTCTTCGTGTCTTTTGGGTTGGCCCACTCTCACGCCTATTTTCCTTTGCTTACCAATAAAACTGATCTATAACACTGATTTGTCCGTCGCTTCAAATTTTTGCTGCGGTGAGACAGAACTGAGGAAATTACCCATTTCCCTTACATATTTATGCACCAAACTCTTCCCTTGGGGTCCACTTTCCATAAAACCTTATCAATTTCTGTACCCATCACTTTGTTCTCCCATCCTGAAACAGCCACCTGTAAGTCATACCTACTTCCTTTTCCCTTCATAAAATGTAACTTCATTCCTCATACCTTCTTTACTGAAAACACACATCCTACTTTCCTAAAGCAACCAAGAACTGACCTTTATATTAGCATTCTATAGATTGGTGAACATAAATATCAGTGACAATTTCTTAAAAAAATATTCTAGAGAACATCTCAGAATGGCATCCAACATTATTCATTAACAGTCCAAAATCTCTAGTTTCTCTGTAAGCGGAAGCTAGTGTTCAGTAATGAATGTTTCAGAATCTTATTTTCTTTGGAAATGACCTAGTTATTCAATAAACTTCCATTACTCAGTTTAGCACAACCCTAGAAATTCAGGTTCTGTGATTCCTAAAATGTCGATGTTCACTCTTGCCATCTCCTGTTTGATCATTTCCAATTTGGCATGATTCATGGACTTAACATTCCAGGTTCCTATGCAATATTGGTCTTTACAGCATTGGACTTTATGTCCATAACCAGTCACATCCACAACTGGGTGTTGTTTTTGCTTTGGCTCTGTCTCTTCATTCTTTCTGGAGTTAATTCTTCATTGATCTCCAGTAGCATATTGGGCACCTACCAACCTGGGGATTTCATCTTTCGGTATCCTATCTTTTTGCCTTTTCATACTGTTCATGGGGTTCTCAAGGCAAGAATACTGAAGTGGTTTGCCATTCCCTTCTCCAGTGGACCACATTTTGTCAGAACTCTCCACCATGACCTGTTTGTCTTGGGTGGCCCTACACGGCATGGCTCATAGTTTCATTGACTTAGACAAGGTGGTGGTCCATGTGATCAGATTGGTTAGTTTTCTGTGGTTGTGGTTTTCATTCTGTCTGCCTTCTGATGGAGAAGGACAAGACTCTTATGGAAGCTTCCAGATGGGAGAGACTAACTGAGGGGGAAACTGGTTCTTGTTCTGGTGGGCGGGGCCATGCTCAGTAAATATTTAATCCAACTTTCTGTTGAAGGATGGGGCTGTGTTCCTTCCCTGTTATTTGATCTGAGGCCAAACGATGGTGGAGGTAATGAAGATAATGGCTTAAAACTAATGGCTTAATAAAGTTGGCTTAAAATCCAATATTCATAAAACTAAGATTATGGCATTTGGTCCCATCACTTCATGGCAAATAGATGGAGAAACAGTGGAAACAGTGATAGACTTTATTTTGGGGGGGTCCAAAATCACGGCAGATGGTGACTGCAGCCATGAAATTAAAAGACCCTTACTTCTTGGAAGAAAAGTTATGACCCATCTTGACAGCTTATTAAAAAGCAGAGACATTACTTTACTAACAAAGGTCCATCTAGTCAAAGCTATGGTTTTCCAGTAGTCATGTATGGATGTAAGAGTTGGACTATAAAGAAAGCTGAGCACGAAACAATTGATGCTTTTGAACTGTGATGTTGGAGAAGACTCTTGAGAGTCCCTTGGACTGCAGGGAGATCCAACCAGTCCATCCTAAAGGAAATCAACCCTGAATATTCATTAGAAGGACTGATGCTGAAGCTGAAACTCCAATACTTTGGCCACATGATGCAAAAACTGACTCATTTGAAAAGACCCTGATGCTGGGAAAGATTGAAGGTGGTAGGAGAAGAGGACAACAGAGGATTAAACGGTTGGATGGCATCACCGACTCAATGGACATGAGTTTGAGTATACTCTGGGTGTTGGTTATGGACAGAGAAGCCTGGCATGCTGCAGTCTGTGGGGTCACAAAGAGTCAGACATGACTGAGTGACTGAACTGAACTGAGAAATTCAGGTTACCAAAATCTAGAGAGACTGTTTTAGACAGACACTTCTAAAGTGTAATTATTCTTAACAGTTTATCTAAAAGCTCATTTATATTTTTCTTTTTAAAAGTTTCTTCATTCGAGTTACTTTTCTTGCTGACAAACTTGTAACAGATATAACAATAACAATAACAATATTTAACTTATAATAAACCTACGCACAATGAAAATATTATGCTTAATGTTTATGACTTTTCAGTTCAGTTCAGTTGCTCAGTTGTGTCCAACTCTTTGCGACCCCATGAATAGCAGCACGCCAGGCCTCCCTGTCCATCACCAACTCTGGAGTTCACTCAAACTCATGTCCATCGAGTCGGTGATGCCATCCAGCCATCTCATCCTCTGTCGTCCCCTTTTCCTTCTGCCCCCAGTCCCTCCCAGCATCAGAGTCTTTTCTAATGAGTCAACTCTTCCCATGAGGTGGCCAAAGTATTGGAGTTTCAGCTTTAGCATCATTCCTTCCAATGAACACCCAGGACTGTACTCCTTTAGAATGGACTGGTTGGATCTCCTTGCAGTCCAAGGGACTCTCAAGAGTCTTCTCCAACACCACAGTTCAAAAACTTCAGCGCTCAGCTCTCTTCACAGTCCAACTCTCACATCCATACGTGACCACTGGAAAAACCATAGCCTGTCAAGGTTTTAGACAGACCTTTGTTGGCAAAGTAATGTCTCTGCTTTTGAATATGCTATCTAGGTTGGTCATAACTTTCCTTCCAAGGAGTAAGCGTCTTTTAATTTCATGGGTGCAGTCACCATCTGCAGTGATTTTGGAGCCCAAAAAAATAAAGTCTGACACTGTTTCCACTGTTTCCCCATCTATTCCCCATGAAGTGATGGGACCAGATGCCATTTAGACATGTCTATATTATATTAGCAAACAAACAGTAATACTAGATATTTAATATTGAATATTTCCCAGTTCATGTGAATCTGAAATTCATTTAGATTAATTTCTCTTGTATTTAGGATTGTCTGACTTGTAAGCACTTACTGTTCTTTATGCCAATTAAATCAGAACTCATTTACAACTTAAGCAATATTATTAAAAAAAAAAAAAAACCCTCATAGACAGACCTTGAGACATACATAAATCCAGACAGCCAGACAGACACAGATTGCATAGTTTTCCACTTGAGATTTAAAATGTCTCTTTGATTCACCCTCTCTCCTCCCCCTTTTTTAAGTTCTAATTTGCCCAAGGCTGAGGTCTCAGGCAAAGGTGGGCTGTGTATTTCAGGGACATGGAAAGGGTTAACTTCAAGCTTTTCCCTAGGCAGGCTTTTTAATAAGCTGCTGTTGTTGCTAAGTCGTTTCAGTCGTGTCCGACTCTGTGCGACCCCATAGACGGCAGCCCACCAGGCTTCCCCATCCCTGGGATTCTCCAGGCAAGAACACTGGAGTGGGTTGCCATTTCCTTCTCCAATGCATGAAACTGAAAAGTCAAAGTGAAGTCACTCAGTTATGTCCAACTCTTAGCGACCCCATGGACTGCAGCCCACCAGGCTCCTCCATCCATGGGATTTTCCAGGCAAGAATACTGCATATGCAAAAAGAACCGGTTTTACAGTTTCCAAGAAACAAATTCATTTTAACCAATTTTCTCTGGAGTCTAAAAAATATCATGGCTATTCTGTGTCAAAAAGTCACCTTTCCTTTCTGTAGTCCTAGTTTTATAGCTAAAATATAGACCAAACAGTGCTCAAATTGACTCTGATTTCAGGGGCAGATCAGCTGATAAAAATCTTGGATCATCCCTCTGGTGGGAAGTGAGGTCTTTATCCCATCAGAAGAATCTGAAGGGTTAAGGGAATTTTCAGGAGCGGGGGAAGCTTGGTCCTTTTCCACCCTGAGAAACAGTAGTTAGAAGGGAATTCTTTAGAATGTTAGGAGAGTTTTTGATCCCTCAGGGTTTTGAAAATAGGAGAAAGACCCGGACCAAAGGGAACCTCAGAATTCTTTCCTAACGGTCATTTGGATATGAAAAGTCAAGTAGGGGTTGTCTGGGATATTTGATAGAGAGAAACAGAGGGGAACAGGAGATAAGGAGGAAACAGAAAGATACATGTGGCATGAGTCCCTGAAATCCAAATTCTGACTGAGGGCCATGAAGGACTGAACATAAGGAAATTCTGAGTCCCTTCCCTGCTTTTGGCAAAAGCTAGTGTGCCATTTAGAGGCCATGTTTTTTTTTGGTCCCCTCATTTGTATTGGGGCCAGGCCTTGTGTAGGGTCAAAATTTTCCAGTTTTTGAGAATGTAGCCAAGGAGTGCGTCTGAGAGAGGCTCCCGAGATGTACCAGAATCCATCCTTAGCCTATATGCTGTAGAATGGGGGTACTGATCATTGACTGACAAAAAGGCATCCCTTTCTGTCTCAGTGATGTCTCCATGCAACTAATGGCACAAAAATGGCCGACCATCCCAATAGTTGCGTCCAGTGAGAGGTGACCTCTGAGAACCACGCAAACTAAGGCACCATGTGACTCGGGCAGAGAAAGAGAGATTCCTGGGAGCAACAGGGTGACTCACCATTTGGCAATTCTCTGAAACATGGAAGGCAGTCTTGGGATGGCTCAGAGGCAACACTTCAGTTCAGTTCAGTTTAGTCGCTCAGTTGAGTCCGACTCTTTGCGACCCCATGAATCTCAGCACGCCAGGCCTCCCTGTCCATCACCAACTCTCGGAGTTCACTCAAACTCACATCCATCAAGTCAGTGATGCTATCCAGCCATCTCACCCTCTGTTGTCCCCTTCTCCTCCTGCCCCCAATCCCTCCCAGCATCAGAGTCTTTTCCAATGAGTCAACTCTTCACATGAGGTGGCCAAAGTATTGGAGTTTCAGCTTTAGCATCATTCCTTCCAATGAACAACCAGGACTGATCTCCTTTAGAATGGACTGGTTGGATCTCCTTGCAGTCCAAGGGACTCTCAAGAGTCTTCTCCAACACCACAATTCAAAAGCATCAATTCTTCGGCCCTCAGCCTTCTTCACAGTCCAACTCTCACATCAATACATGACCACTGGAAAAACCATAGCCTTGACTAGACAGACCTTTGTTGGCAAAGTAATATCTCTGCTTTTCAATATGCTATCTAGGTTGGTGATAACTTTCCTTCCAAGGAGTAAGCGTCTTTTAATTTCATGACTGCAATCACCATCTGCAGTGATTTTGGAGCCCCCCAAAATAAAGTCTGACACTATTTCTACTGTTTCCCCATCTATTTCCCATGAAGTGATGGGACCAGATGCCATGATCTTAGTTTTCTGATTGTTGAGTTTTAAGCCAACTTTTTCACTCTCCTCTTTCACTTTCATCAAGAGGCTTTTTAGTTCCTCTTCACTTTCTGCCATAAGGGTGTTGTCATCTGCATATTTGAGGTTATTGATATTTCTCCCAGGCAACACCTAAGCTCCTGTAAATCAATCTGGACCAAAAGGGAAAGAAATGAAAGTGACAGGGAAGAAGACTGAGGAATCCAATTTACAATCCTGTCAGGGAGGCAGTGGCCAAGGGACAATGGTCTCTGTTTTGCTTCAACCACTGACACGATGCATAAAAGTTGTCTTGCTGGGGGCGGATGCCCTTGTGGCATGATCTGTTCCATGTTCCCCTTATCCTCATATGGGAGTCTTCATGTGGCAGGAGCCCTAATGGTTTTTAAGTGCCCAACCCATGCCCACACAATATTGGTTGGTTTTGATGAAAGTGAAAGTAGAGAGTGAAAAAGTTGGCTTAACACTCAACATTCAGAAAACAAAGATCATGGCATCCGGTCCCATTACTTCATGGGAAATAGATGGGGAAACAGTGGAAACAGTGTCAGACTTTATTTTTCTGGGCTCCAAAATCACTACAGATGGTGACTGCAGCCATGAAATTCAAAGATGCTTACTCCTTGGAAGGAAAGTTATGACCAACCTAGATAGCATATTCAAAAGCAGAGATATTACTTTGCCAACAAAGGTCCATCTAGTCAAGGCTATGGTTTTTCCTGTGGTCATGTATGGATGTGAGAGTTGGACTGTGAAGAAGGCTGAGCGCCAAAGAATTGATGCTTTTGAACTGTGGTGTTGGAGAAGACTCTTGAGAGTCCCTTGGACTGCAAGGAGATCCAACCAGTCCATTCTGAAGGAGATCAGCCCTGGGATTTCTTTGGAAGAAATGATGCTAAAGCTGAAACTCCAGTACTTGGCCACCTCATGTGAAGAGTTGACTCATTGGAAAAGACTCTGATGCTGGGAGGGATTGGGGGCAGGAGGAGAAGGGGACGACAGAGGATGAGATGGCTGGATGGCATCACTGACTTGATGGACGTGAGTCTCAGTGAACTCTGGGAGTTGGTGATAGACAGGGAGGCCTGGCGTGCTGCTATTCATGGGGTCACAAAGAATCGGACAAAAGTGAGCGACTGATCTGATCTGATTTGAGACCTCAGTTGGAAAGAAGTTAAAAGGAGAGACCCTCACCCATTTGGGTGGCAGCTACTGGGGTGCAGTGAGCAGTGGGGCCTTTGGAATACACTAGAGGGTAACCCTGGCTGGAGTTCCTCAGTTGTTTCCACAGCAATTGCCTCTTCTCAGAGGGTCCCTATGAAAAAGGAGAAGAAAGGAGGTGGGGGAAGAGACCCCAAAATCTCCTTACGGGCCACCAAAAACGTTGTCGTTTGGGCATGGGTTGGGAAAGAATTTCCAGACATGAGACAGAATGAAAGGGAAACAAAGTTTATTTTAATGGGAGACTGTTAGACCAGCAGGCCAGCTCAAGGGAGAACTGACACTGAACAGGGGTCCTTAGTCCACTGTTATACTCAGGGTCCAAGGAGTGGGATCAAGGTCTTGTGGGTCATTTGCTGATTGGATGAGGCATGTATCCTGGGTGGGGGAAGAGTAGGGCAAATACCTTTCCCTATGGGGTAGGAGGGGACACAGGTTATACTGTTCCATTAATAGTTACAACATGGGGAGGGAAGGATGATAAGGGTCTGGTTTTTCCATTCCTGCATTCCAAGACGCTCCTCGGTTTTATCTGCTCTTTCATCCTTGAGTCACCACACACAGTATGTCTAGTAAGCCCAGGTCTCTTTAGACTATATTATGATGAAGACCAGGAGAGTTGATGTAGCCCTGAGGCAAGACTGAAGATGTATATTGTTGTTTTTTCCAAATAAACACAAAATGACTCCGAATTTCTTTTCTGATAAGGATGAAAAAATAATGCATTCACAAAACCAATGGCAAATTATCATGTTCCTGGATTTGTGTTGATCTGCTCCAGCAAAGATAATACATCCAGTACAGTAGCTTCATTGGGGCTACTTATTTGGTAGCTTTCACTGTACTCTACTCTTGTCCTCTAGGATCTCTCTGATTTTTGCAGGAGCAAGACCCCTGAATTAAACAGAGATATGATGGGGACCACTACTCCTGCACTCTGTTAAAAAAATTTATTTCATGTTGGAGAACAGTTGATTAACATTGTTGTGTTCGTTCTGGGTGAACAGCAAAGTGATTCAGTTATACACATGCATGTTTCTTTTTCAAATTCTTTCCCCATTTAGGTTATTACAGAATATTGAGCAGAGCTCTCTGTGCTATACAGCAGATCCCTGTCAGCTATCTACTTTAACTATAATAGTATTTATATTTTAAGGGTCTTATTGGTTTCTGTTATAACCCCCAGATATATTATTTTTTATTTACTCTCTTGGCTTAAGCCAAGATAGTTTCAGAGGCTCCACTGAGCTTTTCCTTCTATGACTGCTCTTATCCAAGAAGCCCAGGAACCAATATGGGTTTGGAAGGGTAACAGGGAGGAAGGCCAGGGGTCTCCAAACAGAGGAAATAGGCTGCAAGTGTCAGACATTTTTTTATCTCTCTCTTAAGCTGCAGGAGGAAACAAACGACAAGTGTTAGATTTTTTCCCCTTCTCTATACAAATTTAAAAAGAGGTTTCTTTTAAAATGCTGAATTGCCATGGCCACACCTGCTTCCACCTGAATTTAACTTTTCACAACTGAACTGGGTTCAGTTCAGTCACTCAGTCCTGTCTGACTCTTTGTGACTCCACGGACTGCAGCATGCCAGGCTTCCCTGTCCATCACCAACACCCAGAGTATACTCAAAGTCATGTCCATTGAGTCGGTGATGCCATCCAACCATCTCATCCTCTGTTGTCCCCTTCTCATCCCGTCTTCAATCTTTCCCAGCATCGGGGTCTTTTCAAATGAGTCAGTTCTTTGCATTAGGTGGCCAAGGTATTAAGAGTTTCAGCTAAGCATCTGTCCTTCCAAAGAATATTCAGGGTTGATTTCCTTCAGTATGGACTGGTTGGATCTCCTTGCAGTCCAAGGGACTCTCAAGAGTCTTCATCAAGACCACAGTTCAAAAGCATCAGTTATTTGGGGCTCAGCTTTCTTTATAGTCCAACTCTCACATCCATACATGACTACTGGAAAAACCATAGCTTTGACTAGATGGACCTTTGTTGGTAAAGTAATGTCTCTGCTTTTTAATAAGCTGTCAAGATTGGTCATAACTTTTCTTCCAAGGAGTAAGCATCTTTTAATTTCATGGCTGCAGTCACCATCTGTGGTGATTTTGGAGCCCCCAAAAATAAAGTCTGTCACTGTTTCTCCATCTATTTGCCATGAAGTAATGGGACAGGATGTCATGATGTTTGTTTTCTGAATGTTGAGTTTTAAGCCAACTTTTTCACTCTTCTCTTTCACTTTCATCAAGAAGCTCCTTAGTTCTTCTTCACTTTCTGTCATAAGGGTGATGTCATCTGCATATCTGAGGTTATTGATATTTCTCCCAGCAATCTTGATTCCAGCTTGTGCATCATCCAGCCCAGCATTTCTCATGATGTACTCTGCATATGTTAAATAAGCAGGGTGACAATATACAGCCTCGACGTACTCCTTTCCCAATTTGGAACCAGTGTGTTGTCCCATGTCCATTTCTAACTGTTGCTTCTTGACCTGCATACAGATTTCTCAGGAGGCAGGTTAGGTGGTCTGGTATTCCCATCTCTTTCAGAATTTTCCAGTTTGTTGTGATCCACAGAGTCAAAGGCTTTGGCATAGTCAAGAAAGCAGAAGTAGATGTTTTTCTGGAACTCTCTTGCTTTTTTGATGATCTGACAGATTTGATCTCTGGTTGTTCTGCCTTTCCTAAATCCAGCTTGAATATGTGGAAGTTCACGTACTGTTGAAGCCTGGCTTGGAGAATTTTGAGCATTACTTTGCTAGCATGGGAGATGAGTTCAATTGTGCAGTAGTTTGAGCATTCTTTGGCATTGCCTTTCTTTGGGATTGGAATGAAAACTGACCTTTTCCAGTCCTGTGGCCACTGATGAGTTATCCAAATTTGCATATTGAGTGCAGAACCTTGAGCTAACCAAATGCGTTTTTCTTATGGAAATGTTTGTCTTAAGCTATGTTAATGAACTGTCTTAAGCTATGTGAATGAACTGTGACAGAGTCGTCAAGTTGGTTAGCCTAAGACTCAGAACCAACTTGACAAACCAGTATGTTTTACTCATGCAAATGGTCTCTTAAGCTATGTTAATGAGACTGTATTTGCTTGGCAACCTGCCTTTCTCCAAGATTCATGTCAATCATTTTATGGCCCAGGACAACTCACCTCATGCCAATGTTATCTCAAAATGCATGTTGTGGCTGAGGGGCCTGGTGCCAGTCTCAGTTTTGAAACATTTCTTTTCTCTAATTAGCAGACTGCTAGTTTATTTCTGCTTTATTGACTCTGCCAAAGCCTTTGACTGTGTGTTTCACAAGAAATTGTGGAAAATTCTGAAAGAGATGGGAATACAAGACCACCTGACCTGCCTCTTGAGAAATCTATATGCAGGTCAGGAAGGAACAGATAGAATTGGATTCGAAACAGACTGGTTCCAAATCGGAAAAGTAGTACATCAAGGCTGTATATTGTCACTATGCTTCTTTAATTTATAGGAAGAGTACATCATGAGAAACGCTGGGCTGGATGAAACACAAGCTGGAATCAAGATTGGCGGGAGAAATATCAATAACCTCAGATATGCAGATGACGCCACCCTTATGACAGAAAGTGAAGAAGAACTAAGGAGCCTCTTGATGAAAATGAAAGAGAGTGAAAAAGTTGGCTTAAAACTCAACATTCAGAAAACTAAGATCATGGCATCTGGTCCCATCACTTCATGGGAAATAGATGGGGAAACAGTGGAAACAGTGGCAGACTTTATTTTGGGGGACTCCAAAATCACTGCAGATGGTGATTGTAACCATGAAATTAAAAGACACTTACTCCTTGGAAGGAAAGTTATGACCAAACTAGATAGCATATTGAAAAGCAGAGGTATTACTTTACCAACAAAGGTCCATTTAGTTAAGGCTATGGTTATTCCAGTAATCATGTATGGATGTAAGAGTTGGACTATAAAGAAAGCTGAGCACCGAAGAATTGATGCTTTTGAACTGTGGTGTTGGAGAAGACTCTTGAGAGTCCCTTGGACTGCAAGGAGATCCAACCAGTCCATCCTAAGGGAGATCAGTCCTGGGTGTTCACTGGAAGGACTGATGGTGAAGCTGAAGCGCCAATACTTTGGCCACCTGATGCAAAGAACTGACTCATTTGAAAGACCCTGATGCTGGGAAAGATGGAAGGCAGTAGGAGAAGGGGACAACAGAGAATGAGAGGGTTGGATGGCATCACCGACTCAATGGACATGAGTTTGAGTATCCTCTGGGTGTTGGTGATGGACAGGGAGGCCTGGCATGCTGCAGTCCATGGGATCGCAAAGAGTTGGACGCAACTGAATGACTGAACTGAACTGAGTAGCTATATAACATCCAGATAAAGACTATCAGGGGGCACTCTTTCTGCCCCCTTCTGATGTCTATATCAGAAGCTTTCTCTATCTCTTTTATACTTTAATAAAACTTTATTAAACAAAAGCTTTAAGGGATGAAGCCTCATCACTGGCCCCGGATTGAATTCTTCTCCTCTGGAGGCCAAGAATCCCGGTGTCTTTCATGGCTCATCAACAACCTTTCAAGTTGTTGTTGTTGTTGTTCAGTTGTTCAGTCATGTCTGATTCTTTGCAATCCCATGGACTGCAGCACACCAGGCTTCCCTGTCCTTCACTATCTCTCAGAGCTTGCTCAAACTCATGTTCATTGAACTGGTAATGCCATCCAACTATATCATCCTCTGTCACCCCCTTCTCCTCCTGCCTTCAATCTTTCCCGGCATCAGGGTCTTTTCCAATGAGTCAGCACTTTGCATCAGATGGCCAAAGTACTGGAACTTCAGCTTCAGTCTCAGTTCTTCCAGTGCATATTCAGGGTTTATTTCCTTTAGGATTGACTGGTTTCATCTCCTCGCTGTCCCAGGGACTTTCTCCAGCACCTCAGTTCGAACGTTGTGTCAACTACTAATTTGTTTATTTCAGTTGTGCACTTGGGACAAAGTAAATGACCACAGGATAGTCCAGGATCCAGTAGACCCACTGGGAAGCAGATGTGGACCAGGTCTCCATTTATCATCTGCACCTTACATATCCTCACTTTAACCAGGGCCCATAAAGTCACTTCAGATTACCAGATATCAATGTCAGTTCATTCAATATATAAAAGTCCTCAAAATATATGTATATTATTCTTTTCCAAGAATATATTTATCTCAGTAAATGGTTGTAGGTCCCTTTGGGAAGGATAGGGAATTATTATTGTTTACAACTTAGCGACTGAACACAAGAACACAGCATTGTAAAAATTCTGGTTTCCCTGTTGGCTCAGATGGTGAAGCATCTGCCTGTAATGCAGGAGACCAGGGCTCAATCCCAGGGTAAGGAAGACCCCCTGGAACAATGCACTCCAGTATTCTTGCCTGGACAATCCTATGGAAAGAGGAGCCTGAAAGTTATCATCCATGGGGTCGCAAAGAGTCGGACACAACTGAGTGACTAAGCACACACATTTGTTTGCAAAATCCTTCCTTCTGGATACCTGAGCTCTTCTTCAGTCAATATATTCTAGTTCTGAGAACTGCCCCATACAGGAAAACTGGGAAACTGCTTGGTTTATTTCTTTTTTAAAATTTTTTTTTTATTGAATGTTAATTGCTTTACAGGATTTTGTTGTTTTCTGTCAAACCTCAACATGAATCAGCCATAGGTATACATATATCCCCTCCCTTTTGAACCTCCCTCCCATCTCCCACCCCATCCCACCCCTCTAAGTTGATACAGAGCCCTGTTTTGAGTTTCCTGAGCCATACAGCAAATTCCTATTGGCTATCTATTTTACATATGGTAATGTAAGTTTCCATGTTACTCCATACATCTCACCCTTTCCTTCCCTCTCCCCATGTCCATAAGTCTGTTCTCTATGTCTGTTTCTCCATTGCTAGCCTGTAAATAACTTCTTCAGTATCATCTTTCTAGATTCCAAATATATGTGTTAGAATATGATATTTATCTTTCTTTTTCTGACTCACTTCACTCTGTATAATAGGTTCTAGGTTCATTCACCTCATCAGAACTGACTCAAATGCATTCCTTTTTAAGGCTGAGTAATATTCCTTTGTGCATATGTACCAAAACTGCTTACTTTCTTGATCACCCATTCTTGATTTTATTTATCATTAGGGACCCCATGTTCCTTTAACCATATCCATAACTCACTGTGGGTTAGAATGCTTCTTGACCCTCATAACATCGTTTCATCCACTAGGATTCTGTTGGTAAAGTGAGCCACCTGGTCTATGTTGTTTCAGAGTCCCATTATCCACATTACTATATTGGGTCTAATTCTGTAATGGCATTACCCACCAACCCCCAGGGCTGCAGAGGGGTTCTATTGATGGAGCTTTCGAGTGACCTTTGTGCTTCTTTCACCAGCACATTCTTTATTGCTCGAGTAAATGGTGTATCGTCCGAACCTTCCAGGGCAACACAGTCTTGATGGGTTTTCTGCCTTAAGGTACACCCACTCCAGCATGCCCACTTCTCTGATCCTTGCAATATCTTTCTCCTTCTAAGGCACAGCATTTTGGCACTTCTGCCCCACTTAGAATGGACCACCATTTTCCCCAAACTCTTAAGGATCATCCTGGTAACTAGTGTGCACCATCTCCAGGATGTTTAAACGCTGCATCTGAGAAACACGATCCCAATTGATAACCTCTCCATTTTCCAAACCTATACTCCTCTTCCCTTGATCAATACCCTTAGAAGTTAGTCCAATGCATACAGTCCTGGTTCAGCACCATGGTAGGGGACCCAGCTCCAAAATCTCATCTCAGTATCTGCTTTCTCAGAGCACTCCTAGCACCAGCTACTGAAGTTTGTGTTCTCTGGGGCAAAGAATGGCAAATAGGATGTTATTAGGTAGTGTTCTTGGGATCAAGACCTGTGGAAAGGAGCAAGATGGGCCAGACAGAGAAGCTCATCTGCGATACAGTCTTAACAGAAGCCTCAGCTGATCTGCTAGGTTACTCTGAAGATAGGATCCTCCCTTAGCCATACCACATTGGTTAGAAAGGGCAAGGCCTTTATTGCTTCACATTGAATGCTGACCATGATAGGAATGGAATATGGCACGGAGCAATGTGATTTCTTCACATTTCTTCACCGAGGCAAACCTGAAGGAGACTAACAGCCATAGAGTATTTTTGATAGCACACCCAACAGCTAAGGTAATAAATCCTTCATTCCTGAAAGGGAACCTGTTGGGGGTTGGGGAAGGGACCACAACCTCCACACATAGTGTTAGGATATACTCACACTAGACAAGGCATGTCTGCAAGACCTTCTATTTATCATCTTTCCAAAATTAGATGAGGTTGAAACATCTCTGGAGGGCATCCCAAGAGCCGATCCAGGAGCTCAGGAATCAGGGAAATTGACACCAGTTAAAAGACATGTTTAGGCCATCATCTATTTCCGGAAGCAGAGCTGCACAAACTTGGTCTTCACACAGAATACTATGTTTCTCTCCAAAGTGGTTGGGAGCCCAATAAAACTCTATTAAATCTGTGTCAATGCACTTGTGAATCCTAAAAGAGTTTGTCTATCTTCTTGCCTTGAAGATGAACTCTAAGTCAATCACATAGTTTTATCTGTGATGCAAATAAGGGCAAGGAGACAAGCACTGGAGAATATGCTTCCTCATAAGTGGCATGGTTCTTCACAACCAATGGCACAGAGGTGGCACGGAGCTTTGTGGGAGAACCTAGCTCATGCTAGCTGAAGTCTGAAAAGAAGAAAAGGGGTAGCTCATTTACAAGAAGGTCAAGTCATGGACCTCTAGCCAGGCAGGTGAAGACTGAAGTATGGTATAGGAAGCACATGATCAATGGTCCTAGCATCTCAGGATTTCCCTCACACCTCTCTTAATGGATGTGGTCTCCTGGGTCACTAACCCAACCATGAGCGAAGTATATCTGAAATGCCAGCCCTGATGGAGACAATCAGCCTGGTCTAGCAATCAAAGCTCAGCCCATGCCAATGAATCCATTGTCATAACCTGCAACAAACCCCCATCTCCTGGAAATCCACTGGAATTGTAACTCCTCCTTCAAGGAATTGAGGCCTAGTCTGCAACACAGGTGGCTCCAGCTGCAGCACTGATGAGAGGGGAGGGAGTGGTGGGCCAGAATCCCCAGCATCAAGGCATCTTCATAGTCATAGAGCTAGGTTTGGGCAAAGAAGCTGGGTTGGGTGTGGCTGGGAGTACTGGTAACCCTCAGGTAGTATTGGTAACCAACTCACAGAGCTATTGCTGTGTGACTTAGTGTGGCTGAAAGACACCTTGATCACTTTGTTATCCTTGCCAAATACAAAACCAACATGGCCACATACGCTCTTGGCTCCCATGAGCCCAGAACTTCATTCATCCTGAAAGAAGTTTAACCTCAGGAAAAGGGACAGAAGGTTCTTCAGGTTACCAGAATTCTTGAGACTGACAGTAGCAGGGAGCAACGTTTTGATGGGGCTGGCTAACACAATTTTGAAATGGGTGGTTCCCTCTCCTCAGGTTCATTCTATGCCCCTACAGTCAAGCCCAAGGCCTTAATTCAGTGACTTTCAAAGAGGGAGCTTGGACAGATTTCCCATGGCAACAGTACCCTCTGGTGAGAGGGAGGTAGGAAGGAGGACTTTTATGTCCTACCCACCTCTGAACCATTGGGAAGAGAGGAAAAAGTTAAGTAGATTAATGTATCTACTTTTCAGATTAATGTATCTTAATTAAAAAAAAAAATCATTGCCTTAAAATTCTCCACAAGGTCCCAGTCTTCCATAGCAGCAGTTCTTAATCCTCCTATTTTTACAACAATGTTCTTTTCATTATCCTAAAATAAAATCTACAGAGAAGTAGAACCTTCCTGTACATATTACTACAAAACAATGCAAAAAACTAGAATTCTTTCTAATTGTATTATAAAATAAAAACATAAAGTACTTATCTTTCAATAATCAATGCCCAGACACAAAATATTAAAAGGCATGATAAAGTAGGTAGATGTTTACATCTATATGTTGACCCGCCACCTGTGACAATAATCTGTACCAACTGATACTGGCATACACATTCAAAACACGAACACCAAGAGTCACTTTAATTGTAGCAACACGATTTCTGAAATTCTGAATAATGTTAAAACATTTTAAAATACTTTATCCTCTATTTACAGATAGTGACATTCATGAAAAAGTTCAATGTATATTAAATTATATTGAAATACTTGGTATTTTTGTGTAAAGTGAAGATTGGTTCTGGACCCAGAAAGGATAAACATGTTTTTCACCTACATAAATGTCTGGTAGGTGTCGGATATTTCTTCACTGCATGAGAATGCTCCACGAAGCGGAAAACATCTAAACCCCTGGCCTTCACCCAGTAAATGCCAATAGCACCTGGCAATGGCTGTGACAGTCACACACACACACACACACACACAAAACCTCCCTCTCAAATTTCCAAAATACCCCTGGCAGCAGTACTTCCCTGTGAAGAATCCCTGCTCTGCAGGATGGAGTCCAGACTCCCTCACTGCCTTAGTCAGCTCAGGCTGCCATAACAAAATACCAGATTAGTTGGCTTAAGCACAGTTCTAGAGGCTAGAAGCCTAAGATCAGGGTGTCGGCAGTTCTACAAGTACACTCTCCCTGGCTTACAAAAGGCTGCCTTCTCACTGTGCCCTCGCATGGTGGAAAGAGATGAGGGCAAGCCCCTTTGGTGGCCCTTTTATAAGGGCACTAATCCTATTGGATCAGGACCTTACTCTTACGATTTCATTTAACCTTAATTACTTCCGTAAAGAGCTTCCCTGCTGGCTCAGACTCCCACAAAGACCCTATCCCCAAATACAGTCACATTATGGGTTAGGGCTTCAATATATGAATTTGGGGAGACACAAGGCAGTCCATAGCACTAGCATATCACACAAGGCACTCTGTTATCTGCCTTCTGTGGGCATCCCTGTCTTGCAGGCTCATCACCAACAGGCTGCTTATAGCTCCCACTGTCTATTGTGCCGTCTCATGTCTTTGTGCCTTTGTCTGCACTGTGCTCTGTTTCTGAAATGACTGATCATTTCTTTAATGAAGGCTTTCCTCACTTTCCAGGCTGGGCTAGGTTTCCTTCCTTGCATTTCTCAGTGCGATTCTACCTTTCAATTTAGCAAGCTGAATAACCTAACATTGTCCATTCTTCATAAGTTCCTTGAAGACAACATGTCTTCTTGGGGATTGGATCCTCATCACCTGGCGCAATGCCTGGCACCCAGGGGCTCTCACTTTCTATGGGGTAGAATCCTGAGTGGTTAGAATCATGGAACTGGATGGGTGTACAAAAGAAGTGAATGATGAGAAGGGGTGTGGGGGTAACCCAGCTCATTTCAGAGGTAGCATGGGGAAGGAATCCTCACATTGGATGAAGGAGGAAGAGAAGATTTCAGCATCATTGAAAATTATGGGAAGAGAGATTCAAGGAATACATAGCCAGTTGGTTTCTGGACTATAGAAAACTGAGACAATTAAGAAAAATAGCATCAAGCCTTTTAAAAGGACACATTATTAGTAAGATTCAAAAGAGCATTCCATCAGAGTGAGGTTGAAGAGGAACAGATAATGGAAGTTTAAGAAGAGATTGAGTAGATGACACACGGACGTACATGCCACAAACAGTAAGCTCAAGAGTTCTGGAGATAATCAAAAGCTAGCTCTATACTTTTGTAAATACAACAAGTTTTGGTTTTTTAGAGTACAAAAGAATTTTTTACTTAGACTGTTTAAGCCATACATGAAACGTTTAAAAAGAAAGGGAAAATTATCCTAAATCTTACAACCTTGAGATAAATATTCTATGTTTTGGTGGGCATTCTTCTAGGCACCCGTCTATGCGATTACACATTTTTAATGAAAATAAGAGATTATTTCTCTTTTTCCAGTTTGTACTTTTGATAGTTTATGAAACCGTTTTTAGAATCCAGTGATTGCAAAGCATTTGTATAATTTTTGAAACATGCAGCATCTCATTACTTCATGTGTTGCAGATCACTTAATTAAAGGATAGAGATATTTCACTGGTAATAGAAATGGACATAATTTACTCTAGGAAACTTGGCTTTCAAATGACATGCATTTGATTAAAGTACAGACTTTTCTTTGGTTTTACTGCTTTTGTGAATAAACAACTTTGCAACTGTCTTATGCTTTGGTGGGGCGGATCCCTCAGTGTTTGCCTCACCTGTACTTTCACTCTAAGCTCTGAGAGGTAAACCAGGGTGGAAGGTCATGGCCACTTGTCTTACATTCAAATTGTGAATTAAAACCTGATGAAAACCCAGGGACAAAGTCTCCTCCTCTGGCTTTGGAAGCAGGTTGGTTGGCCTTGTCTTCTCTACCCACTCCCTAGAAGCATGGATGGTGTCTGACACATTTCTCTGTGCCTCTCACTTACTCATTTGTGGCAGGCAGGTCCTGGCTTCTGCTACAAGTGGAATTTAAAGGCAGGACCACGCTTTTGCTGTGAACTTTTGACTCTCTCTGTTTTGCATGCAGAAGAAAGTTAAGGGCAATTAGGTCTTCTAAAATGAGGGACTGAATAGTTGACCTTCATACATCTTCCCAGATCTAAAATTCTGTGCATCTCTAAAGCAGAAGCTCTACAGAGGCAAGGAAGTTTCCATTTTATTGTTAGAAACCCTCAGGAACAAACTTAAGGGTAAATTTTCCAGTCCAGAGTATGTGATACAGCTCCTGTTCTGCAACTAACAATATTGGCAAATCCTCCACTTCCTCCCTAAAGTTTGGTTCCAGAATCAAATATTTTCTGCTTATGTACCAAGAAAGCCTGAATCCCCTAATATAGTGCTCAAAAAAGAGTCATATAATATACAAGTTTGCTCAGGCTATCTTAAAGGAATGTTGCTTGTTCTGATTTTAAAACTGAATATTAAAAGGGAAAAAGAAAAAATACATTTACATGCCACATTGGATATTAGAAATAATTTTGATGTAGACATTTTACTTGTGAAGAAAGTGAGACTTTATAAGGTCAGTTGTCTTAACCTAGGTCAAACAGTGTCAGAGCCTGGAGTAGACGAGAGATCTTGTGATAACCTATTCAGTGCTTTCTCTCTTTTGTGGTTCTGCTTCATCCACAACCATACGATCTCTCATACAAGCACGTCTATGAGTACACACATAGAGATTCATATATACATGTGTGTGTGTGTGTGTGTGTGTGATCAACCGTTTCCAGCATTTATGCACATAACGAGGTACCTGGAAATATTTTACTTATCTCCTCTGAAGTGCCCACAGCTGCTTATTCTGAACATCTGGAATAATGGAATTCTAAACAAAATACAGTGTGCATAATGCCAGGCACACTTAATCCCTCTTTTGAATGAATTACCAAAATTAGTGTACAGGAAAGAATTCAGTAGACCTAATAGAACTGATCTTTAATATCACAGCTAATATATTATAAGACAAAAATCTCCCTTGGGGTAGATTTATTTGTATGGAAGCCCTGTCTCATGGGCTGAAAATAAGCCAGAGTATGATATCCAAAAACAGTGATAAATGGCCATCCCCAGACAAGGGGAAGGTGTCCAGTAAGGCCTCTATAGTACTGGAGTGAAATCAGGTTAATTTAATATCTTTATTAGTTGTTTGGTAGAGGGTGGGGTTACAGCGTATCCTCTGCTAGCTTGATAAATGTGTCAAGTTGGCAGTTGTTTGTAATTGTTATAATAGACGATATAACATAGCATGGAAAAAAAGAGGCTGGAAATATGGCAGAAAGTCCTGAAATGAGATTCAACTTGGAAATATGAATGCCGATACAACTGGGAATTATAATATGAAACAGAGACACTGTCCAAAATCTGGTCTAAAGGGAGAAAAAAAAGAGCAAGTAACGAAAATCACAGTACTCTTCACTCCCAAATAGGGTCCAATACTTCCAAGAATAGAGATTAAAACTTTACATATTTGCAAATATTATATGAACCAGGCTATGTAGCTGAGAGGGTTGTAACAAGACCACAGAGGGACACCTCAGGTCAACGGCCATGTGAGCCAACTCTAATAGCAACACAGAATGAGCTGGTAGCACTTTCAGAAAAGCCAGGAGAAATGCATTGGCAGATCTATTTGATAGCCTCAAGTGACTGCAAACCACTCACAGTAGAAAGGTTTTTGGACTCCAGGAACATGGAATAAGTGGCAAATGACAGGCGTCTTAATGGTCTGCCTATGGTAGTCAACCTGTGTGCAATTCAGAGTCAAAGGATCCACATTGCAGCCAGATTCTTTACCATCTGAGCTACCAGGGAAGCCCCAGATAGATAACAGTGGTGGTGCTGGTTTAGTCGCTAAGTCGTGTCCAACTCTTGTGACCCCATGGACTGTAGCCTGCCAGGCTCCTCTGTCCATGAGATTTCCCAGGCAAGCATACAAAAAAATAGATAATATAGCCTTTTAATTAGCAGGTAAAAATAACACGCTAATGCTGCAACTGTATAACTATGACCAAGAGGCAGAATTCAGGCCAATAAGTGCTGTTTTATGTGGTACACATGATGCTGCTCAAGGGCAAAAGTGATGTGGAGGCCTCAAGTGAAACCTGAGATACAAAAACCTGCATGAAAATGGAAGGAGTTCTTCTGAAACCTCCTCTTCAGAAATGCTGTTTGGGGGGCATTATTTATTTTTCAGATTATTTCCCATAAGCATCAGCTCTGAATAAATCAGGTTTAGGTTCACATCCTAGTTCTACTACTTTCTATCAAGGCATCACTGAAATTCTCTTATCCTTGATTTCTTCAGCTGTAAGAGGTGGATTATAGTATTAGCCCTTTGGGATAATTTGAGGACTCAATACATTATGAGTTAACAACTCTTTGCCTAATACCTACTCATAGCAAGCACTTACAATGGAAGTCATAAAACTCTATCAGAAGGGATAAAGCAGAGTGAAGAAGCAATACCTAGTTCAAGCCTCAGTTCTTCCCAGACCTCTGATTTTGGAGCAAGTTATTTAAGCATGTTGTGCATCTGTTTTCAATTATTTTATGTGCAAAGAACAATAGTGCCTACAGCCGGGGTCAGGGGATAGTGACTGGGAGAGAGAATGAGGAGTTCTCCTTGGATAGCAGTAATGTTCATTTTTTGAACCTGCACAGTTCTTTCAATTTGTAAAAGTGTATTGAATTGTACATCTATGATTCTGTACATTTTTCCATACGTGTTACTTCAATAAAATGTTTATTAAAAAGATATTAGTGCCCGCCTTTCTACATTGTAATTGTAAGATTTAAATGAGAAAATATGTGTAAAGCTCTAGGGTCCAGCACATATCTGCTCAAAACTATTAGCTACCATAAATTCATATATGAATTCAAAAGGTTCTAAAGTCCAAATATATCAAATAAAACATAACTGATTAGGTCATCTGTATTACATTTCATTTGTTTTAGTTGGTAAATCCAAATGGCATAGGCGCTGTTTACATGGTATGGTGTCTGACCTGTAATAATTTACAGCATGATCCCCAGTGTCAGGTTCAAATCCTGGCTCTGATTCTTACTAGCTATGCCAGTGCAGACCTGTGATTGAACCTCCAGAAATCTGTTTCCTTGTCTATAAAAGGATTATCTACTTTCTGGGGTTGTTGAGAAGATCCAAGGGACTAATGCCCATAATGAGAAAGGAAGGGCATTGCTGGAAACTGAAAGCCACCCACCAGCTACCACCACAGCCCCATGGGTTCACAGAGTTGGAGAGGGCTGAGAAAATCTCTCTTTTATTCCTCTTGTAGGTCAGCTTCTTCTGGCTAGTTTCTAAGACCGGGACTAGTTCCAGGGACAAGCAGCAGCTGAGAACAGAGCACAGAAATCAGGGACAATCAGGAGACATAGCTGTGGGCAAACTCAGATCCTTGTGGATAGAAGTTGGCTGGACCTGGTGTCATTGGGCAATGACCATGAGAAGGAACAGACAAACAAGAAACATTGCATGGTCTTAAAGATACAGAAAAAGCCTCAGAATTCAAAGAAAGGACAAGGTGATTTCTGCAAGTGGGAGGATGAGGGTGGCTCTGGAGAAATCACAAATACTCAAAAAGTTGTTTTCATTTTGTCACTAAAGGCCTATATGAAGTACAACATGGCTTCTGAATTGCTTATTATATTCCTTAATTAACTAGTTGAGGGGTTTGCCCATTCATAAAGCACCAATCTATTATCGATGAAATCAATCCAAAGACATTGCTTTTATCTTCCAAAATAATCAAGTTTTATTGTATACTGTCTAAATTAGAAAGTCCAGATGAGGTCGTAGAACAGAAATCTTTTCACATTAAACATAACTCCCCCACAGAACAGTTTGTTTCCCTCAGCCCCCTGGAAGGGAGAAGAACAGATATAAATTCTGTCAAAAGAAAACAAAATATCTCCCTTAAAAGGAGTTAGAAAACTAGAAGGATAACAGAGGGTTCTACAAACAGTGGATGTGCGGTTGATGTTATTAATGATGGATGATAAAGTTAAATATAATGGAATAAAGTCGGGCAAATTAAACTAACTCTAATCATGAAAATCAAGATTCAAACATGAACAGCCTATGACGATACTTACTAGTCAACTCACCTTCCGATGTATACAGTAAGCCAACACACAGATCAAAACCAGTAACTTTCCATTCGTAAGTTATTCCCAGGGACTCAGTTGGGCAATTTTAGAAAGTTGTCAACTTTAAGGTCATTTGAGAGCTATTAGTGAAAGAGTGAATTTGCTAACTGGTACCCTGAGGAGCCTGTCAGATTAAGATGGAAGTCACTTCTGTACTTGGAGAATTTGGTCACGATTAAGACAAATGGGGAGGAAAACAGATCCTTTTGTGACTCGTGCAAGTCAAGAGCAGGGTCGCAATTTACATGTAGTTCTCTAGTGATTCCCAGTCCCAATGAATTACAAGTGAGACAGAAGACACTGTCTCTTGACAAGGCCTGTAGTTTCTCCCTTGTAGCCCTCTAGCAACTTCCTTCAAGACAAATTTATTCTTGAGGTCCCAGCAGAGCAATTGTATTCTCATGTGTATAACTTGTCAGTAGAGTATCACAATGTGTCTTACACATATACAACATTTATAACTTTTTTAGTAGAGTACTTTTTATCAAAGTAATCTGGTTCGATTGCAGAAACTTTCTTCTGACTAAAAGATGCTATCTTTGGTACAATTTTTGTTAAAAATTTAATAGGTATTTTTTAATGGAACAGAGTAGCTTCTAATTATAGTAACATGAGGATCAGTTAATGTAAATGTCCCAACACTCCTGCATTCAGTAGATGGGATTCACATTTTGAACTAACTTCTGTCTTAGACCATCAGTCAGCACCTTTTGGTCAAGCCACAGTAGTATTCCTCCTTGGCTAGGCAAAGATTCTGTCTTGTTACTTATCTTGATATCCACATGTACAGCAAGGTATCCACCACAGAGCACATAATAAGTATGCAATCGATGTTTGTTGAATGACTAAATGATGTTTATCACTTCTGACACTTCATTAAGCAGAAAAACTCTGCAAAGCCTCCATGAAGCCTGGCTTTAATCACCTAGTCAGAAAATCTATACTAGAAATTTACCATAACATTCTTCATTAAACCAACTTAATCTCTCTTGTCACATTTCATAATACAACATAAATAGTCACATGATACATTGTTAGGTAATTAATCCCTTTGGAGACTGGGGTGTTAAGGTAGTCAAATGATAAATTTAGTAAGGCAACTGCTGCCCTGGAAAAATTTTTAGCATGCCCAGAAGGATATTATGATGCCCACACCTTCTTAAAAACTAAATTTAAAAAGGGAGCTCTGGTTCCTATGCACTGGGGTCCCAATCAGTTTCCTTTTGTTAACTTCCTGGGGGAAAAGGAGAAGTGACATTCTGGGGCATAAAGAGCCTTCGCAGCAACATTTTCACTGTACTGGAAATAACCTTAGCTCTTTCAGAATGATAAACTCCTTTCATAACCCAAGTCTTTGACACCAAAATGTCTTCTTATTTAAAAACATGCCAAGGGGCAATATACTGCCTATCTCAATTTCTTTATCAATAAAAATATGAATATGCCTATTTAATACCTTTTTAAAAGCACCTAACATAACAAATGATTTTAAAAATTCTTGAGGTAGTTACAAATTCCCTCCCTTTAAATACTTTTTGTTAGAGGCTTAAACAATGACATCAATAATGTGATCATGAGGATGGAAGGGATACTGAGGAACATTCTAATCCATTCCTCCTGAGTTTGTCAGGACCCCTAACAAATTATCCTTAATATAAGAATCAGGCTGATTTTACAAAATTAAAACAAAATTAAGGCTGAGATTTTGAGTCCTGCAAACCATAAAAAACAGTGGTCTATTCCATCGTTCATTTCCAGCCTCATTTCTTCCCTATACAACTTGTACATATGATGGAAATGTAACCTGCAGCATGTTGGTAGTGTTTCTATGAAATGGCTACTGTTACTTGATATAACTCAAGATATTTATAGACAGTTTCACTATTTCACTATGGTAACCTCAGATCAAATCTTGGAAAAGTATTTCTTTTTGCTGGGATAGAGAGGAAAATATTTTTAGTTAAAGTTCCACACCCCGCCCCTCTCTCCCAGGACAATCAGTTCATTCTGGGCAAAACATCTACCACACTGAATGGTTTGCACAATAGTGTTACTCCTCCTGCAGAAGGAAATGGTAACCCATTCTGGTATTCTTGCCTGGGAAATCCCACGAACAGAGGAGCCTGGTGGGCTACAGTCTATGGGGCTGCAAGAGTCAGACACGACTGAGCGATTAAACCACCACCGTTACTTCTCCAGAAGGATGTACGGTCTCTAGACCTACAGACCAGTGCCATTGGGGCACATTTCCATTGGGTGGCAGTACATGTTCAGAACAACCTAACACTGCTGGTTTTAACATGTTACTTTTGAGATCAAACTTGCATTTCATTTTCTTAAATTCTAATAACAATCTCTTTATAAAGGCCATTGATTGGCCATGTAACTAATAAAAGATGATAGGGAGTACAACTATCTTTCAGATGTTTATAATTATTTAATTAATGATGGCTGAGACCATGTATATTTCTGTTTATGGATATATAGCTCAGTGCCTGGCAAGTAGTAGGCATTCAGATGTGTTTTTAAAAACATAACTTCCTGCCAAGTTAAAAATCTAAAGATAAATTCAGAGGTCAGAAAAGTTCAGAAGAGTTAATATTCCTGTCTAGTCAACCAACTGTCTAGGGTTTCAACCCAAACCATCTAAATGGTACTAAATTCAGTGACTATTCTTATCTGGCACAATTTAGAGAGATGTACAAGATCCTGCTTTAAAAACAGTGCACATGGCTGCTGTTCAAGTGACTATGTCCCATTAAATTACATATATGGTCACGCAATTTTCTGTTTCTTCTATGTTTGTATTCTAGATTAAAAAAAAAAAAACAAGACTAGTGAGGTGAAAAGGGCCATTTATGATGCGCTAAGGAGTTTTGATTCTTGTTAATCTCTCTCTTGACTGTTTATTTTTATTAAAGATGCTTTTTAAACTAGTTTATTGAGCTAGGGTGCATTTTGGAAACTGTTTTTGGCCATAGACAAATACCATCTGTAATAAAGTAAACTTGGAATTATTTGTAAGAAGAAAAGATTATTAGTACAAACCAAAAACAGAAAAAGATCCTCAAATTGGCCCTTCAAGAAAAGCAAGAATATACAGGTTTTGTTGACAATCTTCACAGCAATTAGATTTTTCAATTAAGTAATTGTCATTTAAAGTTGATCAATCTACAGTAGTAGTTTTAAGGTAATGTATCTCACTAAATAACTGCTTAAGTGATTTTAATAGAAAGAAAAATTATAGCTCATTAAAAAGAAGCTGGATTTAAATAAATGTATATATTATAACATACATACTCAAACTTTAAAGGTTTGTGTTCATGTATAAGTAGATATTTTAATATATCTCATGATGGACAATGTAAGATTCTGTTTGATTATAATAGTTACAATCAGATTTTCAGAAGTACTTTTAAAAGTTTATTCCAATTCTGCCCATTTAAGATGGAATTAAACCACAGAAAACTAGATAAGCAACTATTCTATTTATCATTTATATAAGTACAAAATGCAATGTAAAAAAAGCTAAATTTTAATTTTCCTTTGCCATTACTTAAATCAACCAGTTTCCTGGATATCAAAGGAATATAACTTATAGAATCTATCAAGCAAGAATACATTTACCCATTGATAACAAAGCATATAGTGTATATTTTATTGTTGTTTGTTGTTGTTGTTTAGTCAAAGTCCTATCTGACTTTTTTGTGACCGCCCGGACTATAGCGCCCCAGGCTCCTCTGTCCATGGATTTCCCCAGCAAGAATACTGGAGTGGGTTCTCATTTCCTTTTCCAGGGCATCTTCCAGACCCAGTGGTAGAACCTGGGTCTCCTGGCTGGCAGGAGTTGCCAACCTGCCAACTCAGGTTGACTTCCTGAGTCACCTAGGAAGCCCTTGGCATTATATTTGTATATTTCTCATTTTTCTATTATAATTGATTTACAATAGTATGTTAGTTTCAGGTGTACAGAAAAGTGATAGTTTTATACATATAAACACACATATTTTAGGTTATTTTCCATGATCAGATCAGATCAGCTCAGTCGCTCAGTCGTGTCCGACTCTGCGACCCCATGAATCGCAGCAGCCAGGCCTCCCTGTCCATCACCAACTCCCGGAGTTCGCTCAGACTCACATCCATCGAGTTGGTGATGCCATCCAGCCATCTCACCCTCTGTCGTCCCCTTCTGATAGGTTATTATAAATATCGAATATAGTTCCTTGTGCCATACTGTATATTTCTTTTTAACAAACAACAGGATCTTATGCACTGTTCAGACAGCTAATTTTTTAAAAATACAGTTCTTCATTAGAGGATTGCTAAAAAGTAACACCACAAAGTTACATGAAGAGTCTGAGTGAATTAAGCTAAGACTTCAAGTCTTTAAAGGCCTCTCTTCAAAGGAACGCTTTCCCCGGCCTGAACTCGGCAAGATGGATGCTTGTTCATCCGGGATGCTGCTGCTGATAATTATGCCATCAGAGAGAGGAAACAGTGAATCAAGCATAAACCATGCTCATTGTTGCCTTTAGTAGTTCTCTCTGTTCACCTCCCTGTGTGGAGATAATAAAAATGGGGTGTGGTTGAATAGATGTGGAAGGATTTCTGTGTTTCACATTCCCCGTTCCTGCCTGGAGCACGTCTCAACCATAATCTGCCGGGCACTGCTGCTTGGTAAACAGCGGAAAACTACAGCCGCAGACTTCAACCAGCGCCCATAAGAAGTCTTTGCTGACATGTGATGTCAAATATTTTTCAGTTGACTTAGAAAAGACTGAGATTAAGAATCTCTGTAAACATTAGCCAATGAGACCTTTAGAACTTTCTGAGGCATCTTCCTTCCCACTAGAATTGGGCAATGCTTTAAAATCACCATCAATGGAGCAGACATCTAGTCACTGAAGACTTAATGAGACATCCCAAGAAGTCATCCTTCACGAGGTGGCTTTTAAGTGAACCGGTTTCAGTGAGTAGCGTTGGTTGGAGTTGGAAATCAAGCTGCAATTCCCATCTGCCCATAATTAGCCTGTCTCTTTGTATGCTTTCTGACCTTGTTCCCCTGCCAGTTTCAAATGCTGGCGCAGTGACTTTTGAATAGAAATCTGAAGATGAGAGGTTTGATTGTAAAGCCTCACTTCTGACTGGACTGGAAATAGCTGGATTTATTTTTTTTCTCTTGATAACCCCAAACTCTAATACTTGAAGGTGTCCTATGTCCACAGTTCTCCCCACCCATGAGGCTCTTTTCCTCATTCTTCATGGTTGGCTCCACCTCAACCCTCAGATCTTTAGAGGCCACCCCTACAGAGTGCCTGTCCCAGTACCTGATGTGGACTGAATTATGCCCCCCTCCCCAATTTCATGGAGAAGGCAATGGCAACCCACTCCAGTACTCTTGCCTGGAAGGTCCCATGGACGGAGGAGCCTGGTGGGCTGCAGTCCGTGGGGTCGCTAAGAGTCGGACACGACTGAGCGACTTCACTTTCACTTTTCACTTTCATGCATTGGAGAAGGAAATGGCAACCCACTCCAGTGTTCTTGCCTGGAGAATCCCAGTGACGGGGGAGCCTGATGGGCTGCCGTCTATGGGGTCGTACAGAGTCGGAGACGACTGAAGTGACTTAGCAGCCCCAGTTTCATGTGGTGAAACTTTAAATGTTTAGTAAAATCCACAAAATGAAAGAGTTTTAAAAATATGAATCAACTTTATTTAATAGCTACAGCTCAATTCAGATACATGTTTTTGTTGAAAGAGCTATGAGAATTTGTGCCTTTAAGTGGATTTATACTTTTCATCAGGGTGTCAGATTTATGTACACGAAGTAGGAGAAGGTAAAAGATAGTCCCTTATTGCCCTTTTAATGTCTGTGGGGCCTATACCAATGACTTCTCTTTCATCATTAATATTCATATTATCGATAATGTAAGTCCTTCCTATTAACTCTTTATTTATTATTTCTTCTACCCCATTCTCTCTCTCTTTTCTCCTTCTGAGCCTCCAGTTACAAAACAGTTACACTTGTTGGTGGGCACTGTTCTACCCTCCTTCCTGTTTTTTTTTTTCCTCTTTGTATTTCTATTGAATAATTTCTATTGACTATCTCCCCTGATTTTTTTCAGCTGTGTCTGGTCTGCTATTTAACCTGTCAAATAAATTATTCAACTCTAATATTCTAACTATTCCTAGGATTTCCATTTAACTTTTAAAAACCGTTTCCATCACTCTGTTGTAATATACTATATGTTCATGCATTTTGTGTATCTTTTCCACCAGACCTTTGACATGTGAATTATACTTATTTTATAGCCTTTGTTTGATAATTCTAACATGCAAGTCATCTCTTCATCTGGTTCTATTGAGATTTTCAGTTGACAGTAGGTCAGATTTTCTTTTCTTTGCTTCTTCTTATATGTCTGATAGTTGTTTTTGTTTTTGGTAGTATGTTGGTTACTTTGGGGAGGTGGGGCCGGGGAAGCAAGAGAAACTGAGGTCAATGGCATTTCTACCTGGAAAAGGAAACATTGCTTCTTTTGAAAGCTGTTAGTGTAGAGAGTTGAGTCAGTCTACTCAGTACCTGAGCTGAGTTTGGGTTTGCTCTTGATTTAGTTCATTTCAAGGTACACACACTTCTGTCTCTTCCTCCGCAGGGAGACTAGGGATGTAGAAGAATTTCCTTCCTCTCCATACCGTCCTGTGGGTTTTACTCCTACCCTTCCCCTCAGATGTTGGATCTTTTCCTGGCCTAGGAAAGGAAAAGATGTGTGTAGAAGGATTTCCTTGCACTCCTACAGTGGCATGCAGCTCTTGCTTTGTATGGGAGAAAGTTCTGGGGAAGAGGAAGTAGCTTTATGTCAGTGTACCACCAAGGTGTTGCAGAAGACTCCTGAGAGTCCCTTGGACTGTAAGGATCCTAGAGGAAATTAGTCCTGAATATTCACTGGAAGGACTGATGCTGAAGCACCAATACTTTGGCTACCTGATGTAAAGACCTGACTTATTAGAAAAGACCCTGATGCTGGGGAAAGAGTGAAGGCAGGAGCAGAAGGGGATGACAGAGGATGAGATGGTTGGATGGCATCACCGACTCAAGGGACATGAGTTTGAGCAAGCTCTGGGAGATGGTGAAGCACAGGGGAGCCTAGCATACTGCAGTCCATGGGGTCACAAAGAGTTGGACACAACTGAGTGACTGAACAACAACTGCCAAGGAATTCATCTCTCCTCTCCTGCCCGCGACCTTTCTCATGGGAACATGGTAGAGACCTGGCAAGACAGCTGCCAAGTAAGTGCAATTTCCTTATGTCTAGGTGTCACAAGGCTAAACCAGGGGACAAAAACTTTTTTGTAAAGGGCCAGATAGTAAGTACTTTAGGCTCTGCAGGCCATATGCCTATTGCAACTATTCAATTCCATCACTGCAGTGCAAAAGCAGATACAGACAAAGCATAAACGATGATGACTGTATCCCCCAAAACTTTAGAGACACTGCAATTTGAATGTCATATAATTTCCATGTGTCATGATGTACTGTTTTTTTAATTTTTCCCAATAATATAAAGTATTTTAAAAGGCAGAAAGCTGGATTTAGCTCATGATTTGAAGTTTGCTAACCCCTGTGCTTGTTCATTGGAAGGACTAATGCAAAAGCTGAAACTCTAATACTTTGGCCACCTGATGTGAAGAACTGATGTCAAGACCCTTATGCTGGGAAAGATTGAAGGCAAAAGGAGAAGGGGATTATTGGATGGCACCACCAACTTGATCAACATGAGTTTGAGTAAGCTTCAGGAGTTGGTGATGGACAGGGAAGCCTGGCATGCTGCAGTCCATGGGGTCACAAGGAGTCAGACATGACTGAGCGACTGAACTGAGCAACTGAACTGAACTGAACTGAACCCCTGTGCCTCAGTACACTGTCATGTTAGCCTGGACTCTAACATGAATTCAGAATTTGTTGAGTTTTCAGCTATTTTCTTATCCTTTTTTACAGTGCCTGACTCTTCCTCCAATGCTCTATCAAAGGTGAAATAGTTCTTGTGTCTGTATTTTATAAAAGGACCTTATCACACTTCAGAATTCAGTCCATCTGATTGTCTTCCAATCTCACTCTCTGATACGCTCAAGAAAAGTTGTGAATATTTTGATTATATAGATTTCACCTGTTGCTAGATTGAGATCAGTGTTCTCCTGCATCCTCTGACATCCTGAGTGAAAGCAAAACCTCGACTCATACATTTTTGTAAAAGTTACAGCATTAAGACATTTTAATCAAAATCAGATAAGACCCACTGACTCTTGTCACCTTACTTTTCCCACTGTATTACTTAATTTGCTGGGGCTGCTATGATAAAATGCTACTAACTGAGTGGCTTAAACAACAGAAAGTTATTCTCTCACAGTCTGGAAGCTGGAAATCCACAATCAAGGTGTCAACAGGTTTGGTTTCTCCTGAGTCCTCACTTCCTGACTTGCTGAGCAAGTCTTTCCTCAGCATGCACACAAGAATCCCTGTTCTCTCTACTCTTATAAGGGCATTAATTCTATTGGATTAGCGCCCTACCATTAGGACCCATTTAACCTTAACTACTTCTTTACAGGTCTTATTTTCAAATACAGTCATGTTGGATTTAGGGCTTCAACATATGAATTTGGGGAGACACAGCTCAGTCCATTAAACCTTCTGTCACATGGACCCTCGTGTTACATGGAGCAAGAGGAGTTCTGGGCGTTCTTGAGATCTAGCTAAAGTGAGCCCAGTAGGGGGATATGCTTAGTTAGGGTTTAGTGGTAAAATTTATGAAGTTCATAGTCACTCAGTGTGCACTATTCACAAGAAAGTCAATTTCATGTACTTCTAATGGCAGTTGGAAGTATCTGGACAATGCAAGAGAACCCAGAAGCTAGTCTGTGGAAAATTCATCTAATCATCATTCATGGAAGTGTGGAAGGAAAAGGTTTGGTTCTCACTGATGCTTGATCAGAAGGGAAGTTCTTTCCTTCAGGAATATATTAAATAATACAGTTAATACAATGATAAATGTACCATACTTTAAAATCATATAAAATAAAACATCAGAATTCCTGTGTCTGTAGGATGCACCAGTAGTAATACTTCGTATGTGAAAGAAACTTGATAGGTACTTTCCCAGATTTGACCATGGTCTTAAACTCTTGCATCACATAACCAAAGCAATTTGGTTTTGAAGTTTTGAAGCTAGAAACGTTCTAAACTGTCAATAATAAAAAATAATCTCAATCTATCAAAGTTCTAAAAAGTTTCTGCTGGAAACAAGCATAGAGTCATAGAATATTTGAGCAACCAGGGAGTTTAGAAATCACTTCCTAGTCTTATTTAATAGATAAAGAAACTCAGAGGTTAAGTAATTTTCTATAGGTCTTCCTGCTAGTTAATGAGGTCAGCTTATCTTGGTGATTTTTAAAATTATTTTTTACTTTTGCCTGTGCTGGGTCTTCACTGATGTGTGGTCTTTTCTCTAGTTGCAGCATGCGGGCTTCTTACTGCAGTGGCTTCTCTTGCTGGGGAGCACTGGCTCTAGGGCATGTGGGCTTCAGTAGTTGTAGCTCCTGGGCTCTGGAGCACAGGTTCAATAGTTGTGGTACATGGGCTTAGTTGTTTCTTAGCATGTGGGATCTTCCTGGACCAGGGATTGAACCTGTGTCCCCTGCGTTGGCAGGCAGACTGTTTACCACTGTGCCACTGGGGAAGCCCCTATATTGGTGTTTTAGGGTGTCAATATTACTATGCTTCTCTTATCCACTCGTTTACCATCAAGTGAGAGAGAAACCTATGAGTCATGCAGGTACAGTGCTAACTTTATTAATGATGAGAATGTTTGGGGAAAACTAATCTTAAGCAGAAGACCAAGTGGGCAGGTTAATACTTTGTTACTAAAATTGGGAACCTCACCTAGTCAATGGTGGGCAACTTCAGGCCTCCTCCTCTAGGTGAAAGTCCCTATTATCTCATGACAAAAGACAGACCATAGAACATGCTCTCTGCCAGTAGACAACCCCAGATGGAAGAAGACATTGAGCTAGAAATGCCTGACTTTTTCTTCTAAACTTATAAATCAGAGTACAACCTAATCACCTGGGATAGGCATTTCTTCTTCCTCATTCCCTTCATTCAGTCCTCTATATCCACCACTTAACATATTGCCTGGCACATAATAGGTGTTAAATAAAAAACACATTGAATATATGAATGGATTGTAAATCCTTAACTAGTAATCTGCACTCTAAATGGTGAGTCCGCATGGTACCAACCCTTGAGAAATTCATACATTTTTGAGAAACCAATATATAAACAAAAAAGTAAAATTGGTCAATCATCTAACAAACTTCAATTCCTGAATTTACTCTTTGATATATTTACTACTTATGCAGCATATTATTTCTAACTTGGAAATACGTTGAAAAAAGATACTTCTGTCTATTCCATGTCCCACATAAATAAATGTGTTTACAAAGATTGATGTGTGACCAGTGTCTGTGCTTCTAGTCACAGCTCTATATTTGACTCCTACTTCTATTTGCTGCCCATGAGTCTGTGGTGATTTGCAGACCTCTCTTCCCCATAAGCAAAAAAGAACAAATCTGGCTCAAACTGGGTCACTGATTGTAATACACTATTAATCATTGGGTATCCACTGCTGCTCTGCAAGTAAAGTATAAAAAGTAAAAGTAAAGTTATATAGTCATGCTTTGGTATTATTTCTGAAAAGCTAACTTTTAAAACTAGGAAAAGTTAGCAAAGAAGAGAAAATTTGTGCCAGTCTTTTAAGGAAAAGTCCTAATCTTATTTTTAGCTATCATAAAGAAAAACACACTAAACAAACTACTCATTTGATGATAAGAATAAGATTCTATATCTATTATTATTCAAACACTTCTCTATCCTTTCTCTATAAAACATGCTGAGATTATATGAGGCAATATCTCATACTAATTTTTTTTAACTCCAAAAACTCCTGTTTATAAAAATTTTTTTAAAAATCTATGTGTGGATGTCAAGGATTGGTGGGAAAAAAGTAAATGTACCTTTCTACATTTTGAAGAAAGAAATACTTTTAATTCTAACCAGTAAATTTTAACTCTGTGCCAAAGTAGCTTCATTTGCTAGAAATACAAGCTTTCTTATTTCAGCCAGCTTAAAACAGGCCTCCTTGAAATCTGAAAATCAAATATACTGCAATATTTGTTTTTCCCACTGTCATGAAGGTAAAGCTTCAGGGGTAAGAACTTGGATGGGTGTTGTTTTGATGATGTACAAAGGTGAGTAGACAGAATCCAGGTGACTTCTGTATGAACTTCATGGCTAACAGTAGAACAACTGTGTTTGGGGTCAACGTGTACTGTCAGAACATGCACGCAACCCTCGCTGATGGTGCGTGTGAGTGAATGAGGACATTGGCTGGCCCACTGTCAGTAAACAGATGTGATCCAGAGACACATGGGGAGCTGCAGATATGGTTCAGTAGGAAGGTGACATCTTCTACAGAGTCGCTTTTCTAACTCTAATCATGCTCACAGGTTAATGTGGCCAAACATGGGACTTAGAAGTTTAACAAAATCAAGCTTGTCTCAGATGTAGTGAAGTCTCCCATCAGAAGGGATTAAAGTCATTCAGTGAGTGATTTTAAATACCCAAATCATGTTCAAAATGATTCCCATGTTAACATGCACATGGTATTTCTGAGACTCTAAATCAAGCCAAAATAAACCCAAATATTTTTGTTTAACCAAGTTACCTCCTCATTAGTTCAGGGCAATGATTCTTTGCTCTCTAAGAGGGAAGCATGCTATTTGATTTTGTGACCTTCTTCTACTTTTATCTCAAATATTGCATGGCGTTCCTTTTTAAAAAATGAAATTTTACTCTGATTTGGAAATCATTTTTAGGTCTTTCTTGCTTCATATTGGAATAATTGGAGATATATCAGATGACACTCTATCAGATTTAAGGATTGACAATATTATCTCTAAAACAGCTTTCTAAATCTAATTTTAAGACAAAACAGAAACAAAATGTTGTGTGTTACAAGAGACATATAGATCAATGAAATGGACTAGAGAACCTAGAAATAAACCCAAACACTAAGGGGTCAAACAATCTATGACAAAGGAGGCAAGAATATACAATAGAAAAAAAAATACAGTCTCTTCAATAAGTGGTGCTGGGAAAATTAGACAGCTACATGTAAAAGAATAAAATTTGAACATTCCCTCACACCATATACAAAAATAAATTCAAAGCATATTAACCTAAATGTAAGACCAGAAACCAAAAACTCCTAGAGGAAAACATGGACAGAACACTCTTTGACATAGATCCTAGCAATTTTTTTGGATCTGTCTCCTAAAGCAAATGAAATAGAAGCATAAGTAAACAAATGAAACCTAATTAAACTTAAAAGCATTTGCTTAGCAAACAAAATCATAAACAAAACAAAAGACAACCTATAAAATGGGAACAAACCATTTGCTAATGATATGATGCTAAGTCACTTCAGTCATGTCTGACTCTTTGAGATCCTATGGACTGTAGCCCATCAGGCTCCTCTGTGCAGGGGATTCTCCAGGCAAGGACACTGGAATGGGTTGCCACGCCCTCCTCCAGGGGAATCTTCCTGACCCAGGGATTGAACCCACATCTCTCACCTTTCCTGCATTGGCAGGCAGGTTCTTTACCACTAGCACCACTTGGGGTTAATATCCAAAATATATAAACAGTTCATACAATAACAAAAAACCAAACATCCTGATTAAAAAATGAGCAGAAGACCTGAATAGACACTTTTCCAAAGAGGACATGCAGATGGCCAACAGGCATATGAAAAGATGCTGAATGTAGCTAATTATCAGGAAAATGCAAATTTAAATCACAATGACAATACAAAACAATCCAAATTAAAACCACTGGTCAGAATGGCTATCATCAAAAAGAGATCACAAATAAAAAGGTTAGCAAAGATGTGGAGAAAAGGGAACCCCCCTGCACCCTTGGGAATGTAAACTGGTTCAGCCATTGTGGAAAACAGTATGGAGGTTCCCAAAACTAAAAATAAAACTATCATTGTTGTTGCTATTGTTCAGTCACTAATTTGTATCCAGCTTTTTCAACTCCATGAAATGTAGCACACAAGGCTCTCCTGTCTTCACTATCTCCCAGAGTTTGCTCAGATTCACGGCCATTAAATCGGTGATGCTAACTAACCATCTCATCCTGTTGCCTCTTTTCCTTCTGTCTTCTATCTTTCCCAGTATCAGGGTCTTTTCCAATGACTCGGCTCTTCACATCACGTGGCCAAAATATTGGTCCTTCAATGAATATTCGGGGTTCATTTCCTTTAGGGTTGACTGGTTTGATCTCCCTGCTGTCCAAGAGACTCTCAAGAGTCTTCTCCAGCACCACAATTTGAAAGCATCAGTTTTTCAGCACTCATCCTTCTTTACTGCCCAACTCTCACAACCATACATGACTACTGGAAAAACCATAACTCTGCTGTACGGACCATTGTCAGCAAAGTGTTACCTTGGATTTTTAATATGCTATCTAGCATGGCTGCAGTTCCTGTTCACAATGACTCTGGAGCCCAAGAAAATAAAGTATGTCACTGCTTCCACTTTTTCCCCTTCTATTTGCCATGAAGTAATGGGACTGGATGCCATGATCTTAGTTTTTTGAATGTTGAATTTTAAGCCAGCTTTTAACTCTCGTCTTTCACTTTCATCAAGAGGGATAGGGTAGGAACGAAGGTGAGAGGGGGGTTCAGGACGGGGAGACATATGTACACCCATGGGTGATTCATGTTGATATATGGCAAAAACCACCACAATATTGTAAAGAAATTATCCTCCAATTAAAATAAATTAATTAATTTTTTAAAAGAGGCCCTTTAGTCTCTCTTCACATTCTGCCATTAGTGTGGTATCATATGCATCTCTGAGGTTGTTGATATTTCTCCCAGCAATTTTGATTCCAGCTTGTGATTCATCTATCCAGCCTGGCATTTTGCATGATGTACTCTGTATAGAAGTTAAATAAACAGTGTGACAATATACAGCCTTGTCATACTCCTTTCCTAATTTAGAACCAATGAGTTGTTCCATGTAAAGTTCTAACTGTTGCTTCTTGACCTGCATACAGGTTTCCCAGAAGAAGGTAAGGTGGCCTGGTATTCCCATCTATTTAAAGATTTCCTATAGTTTGTTGTGATCCACACAGTCAAAGGCTTTGTGTAGTCAATGAAGCAGAAAGTGAAAGTCGCTTAGTTGTGTCTGACTCTGCAACCCCAAAGAGCCCACCAGGCCTCTGTCCATGGAATTCTGCAGGCCACAATACTGGAGTGGCTAGCCATTCCCTTCTCCAGGGGGCCTTCCCAACCCAGGGATAAAACCCAGGTCTTCTGCATTGCAGGCAGATTCTTTACCATCCGAGCCATCAGGGAAGCCCTTCCCAGGTGGTTCAGTTGGTAAAGAATCCACCTGCTAACGGAGGAGATGCAGGAGATGAGGGTTCAATTCCTGGATCAGGAAGATCTCCTGGAGGAAGAAATGACAACCCACTCTAAAATTCTTGCTGGGATAATCCCATGGACAGAGAAGCCTGGTGAGCTACAGTCCATGGGGTCTCAAAGAGTTAGACATGAGTGACCGACTGAGCACAAACACACACTGAGGCAGATGTTTTTCTGGAATTCCCTTGCATTCTGTATGATCCACTGAATGTTGGCAATTTGTTATCTTGTTCCTCTTCCTTTTCTAAACCCAGTTTATACATCTGGAAGTTCTCAGCTCACGTACTGCTGAAGTCTAGCTTGAAGAATGTTGAGCATAGTCTTACTAGCATGTGAAATGAGTGCAATTATCTAGTAGTTTGAACATTCTTTGGCACTGCCTTTCTTTGGGATTGGAATGAAAACTGACCTTTTCCAGTCCTGTGGCCACTGCTGAGTTTTCAAAATTTGCTGAAATGTTAAGTGCAGCACTTTAATAGCATCACCTTCTAGGATTTGAAATAGCTCAGCTGGAATTCCATCATCTCCACTAGCTTTGTTTGTAGTAATGCTTATTACCATATACTCAAGGCTATGGTCTTCCCAGTGGTCATATATGGTTGTAAGAGCTGGATCATAAAGAAGGCAGAGCACCAAAGAATTAATCCCTTCGAACTGCGGTGTGGAGAAGACTCCAGAGAGTCCTTGGATAAAAGGAGATCAAACCAGTCAATCTTAAAGGAAATCAACCCTGAATACTTATTGGAAAGACTGATGGTGGTGACCTGATGGGAACAGCCAGCTTATTGGAAAAGACCCTGATGACAAGAAAAACTGAGCGCAGAAGGAGAAGAGGGCATCAGAGGATGAGATGGCTGGATGGTATCACCCATACCATGGTCATGAAATTGGGCAAACTTTGGGAGATGGTAAGGGACAGGGACTGCACAATTGCACTCATCTCACACGCTAGTAAAGTAATGCTCAAAATTCTCCAAGCCAGGCTTCAGCAATACATGAACCGTGAACTTCCAGATGTTCAAGCTGGTTTTAGAAAAGGCAGAGGAACCAGAGATCAAATTGCCAACGTCCGCTGGATCATCAAAAAAGCAAGAGAGCTCTAGAAAAACATCTACTTCCGCTTTATTGACTATGCCAAAGCCTTTGACTGTGTGGATCACAATAAACTGTGGAAAATTCTTCAAGAGATGGGAATACCAGACCACTTGACCTTCCTCTTGAGAAACCTATATGCAGGTCAAGAAGCAACAGTTAGAACTGGACATGGAACAACAGACTGGTTCCAAATAGGAAAAGGAGTACGTCAAGGCTGTATATTGTCACCCTGCTTATTTAACTTCTATGCAGGGTACATCATGAGAAACGCTGGGCTGGAAGAAGCACAAGCTGGAATCAAGATTGCTGGGAGAAATATCAACAACCTCAGATATGCAGATGATACCACACTTATGGCAGAAAGTGAAGAGGAACTAAAGAGCCTCTTGATGAAAGTGAAAGAGGAGAGTGGAAAAGTTGGCTTAAAGCTCAACATTCAGAAAACGAAGATCATGGCATCTGGTCCCATCACTTCATGGGAAATAGATGGGGAAACAGCAGAAACAGTGTCAGATGTTATTTTTTTGGGCTCCAAAGTCAGTGCAGATGGTGACTGCAGCCATGAAATTAAAAGACGCTTACTCCTTGGAAGGAAAGTTATGACCAACCTAGATAGCATATTCAAAAGCAGAGACATTACTTTGCCAACAAAGGTCCGTCTAGTCAAGGCTATGGTTTTTCCTGTGGTCATGTATGGATGTGAGAGTTGGACTGTGAAGAAAGCTGAGCGCTGAAAAATTGATGCTTTTGAACTGTGGTGTTGGAGAAGACTCTTGAGAGTCCCTTGGACTGCAAGGAGATGCAACCAGTCCATTCTGAAGGAGATCAGTCCTGGGTGTTCATTGGAAGGAATGATGCTAAAGCTGAAACTCCAATACTTTGGCCATCTCATGTGAAGAGTTGACTCATTGGAAAAGACCCTGATGCTGGGAGGGATTGGGGGCAGGAGGAGAAGGGGATGACAGAGGATGAAATGGCTGGATGGCATCACTGACTCGATGGATTTGAGTTTGAGTAGACTCCAGGAGTTGGTGACCGACAGGGAGGCCTGGCATGCTGCGATTCATGGGGTCGCAAACAGTTGGACATGACTGAGTGACTGAACTGGAACTGGAAGGGACAGGGAGGTCTGTCATGCTGCAGTCCATGGAGTTGCAAAGAGTCAGATGTGACCTGGAGACTGAACAACAACCATGCTTCTTATGGCCCACTTGACTTCACACTCCAGAATATCTGGCTCTAGGTGAGTGATCACACCATCGTTGTTATCCCAGTAATTTAGATCTTTTTTGTATAGTTCTCTTCTTAATCTCTTCTGCCTCTGTTAGGTCCTTACTGTCTCTGTCCTTTATTATTATGCCCAATATGTGTGAAATGTTCTTTTGAAATCTCCAATTTTCTTGAAGGATCTCTAGTCTTTCCCATTTTATTGTTTTCCTCTACTTCTTTGCATTGTTCATTGAAAAAGGCCTTCTTATCTCTCCTTGCTATTATTTGGAAGTCTGCACTCAGTTGGTAAATCTTTCCCTTTCTCCTTTGCTTTTTGCTTCTCTTCTTTCCTCAGCTGTTTGCAATGCCTCCTCAGACAACCACTTTGCCTTCTTGCATTTCTTTTTCTTGGGGATGGTTTTGGTTCCTGCTTCCTATACAGTGTTATGAATCTCTGCCTGCAGTTCTTCAGGCACTCTGTCTATCAGATCGAATTCTCTGAATCTATTCATCACCTCCACTGCATAATCATAAGGAATCTGATTTAGGTCATACCTGAATGGCCTAGTGGTTTCCTATTTTCTTCAATTTGAGCCTGAATTTTGCAATTAAGGAACTCATGATCTGAGCCACAGTCAGCCCCCAGTCTTGTTTTTGCTGACTGTACAGATATTTTCTATCTTTGGCTGCAAATAGTACAATCAATCTGATTTTGGTATTGACCATTTGGTGATGTCCATGTGTAGAGTCATCTCTGTGTTGTTGAAAGAGGGTGTTTGCTATGACCAGTGTGCTCTCTTGACAAACCTCTGTTAGCTTTTGCCCTGTTTCATTTTGTACTCCAAGACCAATCTTGCCTGCTACTCCTGGTATCTCTTGATTTTCTACTTTTGCATTCCAGTTCTCTGTCATGAAAAGATATCTTTTTTGGTGTTAGTTCTAGAAGGTCTCAGAGAAGGCAATGGCACCCCACTCCAGTACTCTTGCCTGGAAAATCCTATGGATGGAAGAGCCTGGTAGGCTGCAGCCCATGGGGTCGCTAAGAGTTGGACACAACTGAGCGACTTCACTTTCACTTTTCACTTTCATGCATTGGAGAAGGAAATGGCAACCCACTCCAGTGTTCTTGCCTGGAGAATCCCAGGGATGGGGGAGCCTGGTGGGCTGCCGTCTATGGGATCGCACAGAGTCAGACACGACTGAAGTGACTTAGCAGCAGCAGCAGCAGCAGCAGCAGCAGCTAGAAGGTCTTGTAGGTCTTCATAGAACTGGTCAATTTAGTTTCTTTGGCATCAGTGATTGGGGCATAGACTTGGATTGTTGTGATGTTGAATGGTTTGCCTTGGATATGAACCAAGATCATTCTGTTGTTTTTGAGATTGCACCCAAGTACTGCGTTTTGGACTCTTTCACTGACTATGAGGACCACACCATTTCTTCTAAGGGATTCTTGCCCACAGTAGTGGATATATTGGTCATCTGAATTAAATTCTCCCATTCCCATCCATTTTAGTTCACTGATTCCTAAGATGTCAATGTTTACTCTTGCCATCTCCTGCTTGACCACTTCCAATTTACCTTGATTCATGGACCTAACATTCCAGGTTCCTATGCAATACTGTTCTTTACAGCATCAGACTTTACTTTTACCACCAGCCGTATCCACAACTAAGCATTATTTCCACTTTGGCCCAACTGCTTCATTCTTTATGGAGCCATTAGTAATTGCACTCTGCTCTTCCCTATGGTAGACACCTTCCAACCTGGGAGAGCTCAACTTCTGGTGTCATATCTTTCTGCCTTTTCATACTGTTCACGGGGTTCTCAAGGCAAGAATACTAGAGTGGTTTGCCATTCCCTCCTCCAGTGGACCATATTTTGTCAGAACTCTGCACTATGACCCATCTGTCTTGGATGGCCCTGCACAGCATGGTTCATAGCTTCACTGAGTTATGCAAACCCCTTTGCCATGACAAGGCTGTGATCCGTGAAGGTGAAAACTACCATATGACAGAGCAATTCCACTCCTGGCAATGTATGCCAAAACAAACCCGAACAAAAACACTAATTTGAAAAAACACATTCACCTCGGTGTTCAAGGCATCCTTATTTACAGCTGTCAAGATATGGAAGTAACCTAAGTGTCCATCAACAGATGAATAAAGAAGATGTGGTAAAGAAGATATGTAAAGATATATACATATATATATATGTATGTATATGTATATATATACAATGGAATGCTACTTAGCTGTAAAAAAGAATGAAATTTTACTATTTAAACAACATGGGCAGATTTAAGAGTATATGATGCTAAATGAAATAAGTAGAGAAGACAAATAGTGTGTGATATCACTTATATGTGAAATAAATCTAAAAAACACAACCAAATAGTGCATATAACAAAAAAGACACAGACTCACAGATACAGAGAACAGACTAGTGGCTACCAATGGGGAGAGGGAAGGGGGAGGGGCAATATAAGGGTAGGAGATTAAGAGGCACAACCTATTAGGTATAAAAAAACCACAAGGATACATTGTACAATACTGGGAATATAGCCAATATTTTATAAAGACTATAAATGGAGCATAATCTTTAAAATTGTGAATCACAAAATTGTACATCTGTAAATTATATAATATTGTAGCTTAACTATACTTCAACAAAAAACAATCCTGTGTTATTCAAGTTTTGAACACAATATCAATTTTGACTTCTGAAAGAAGAGTCGCCGTTCATATCATTAATTTACTTAAGAAATTGAGCTCTAAGTATGCACAAAGATCTGATGCATAAAGAAAAGATGGGTAGAGATTAATTTGGACAGTTTAAACTTTCACACCAAAGACTGTGGATCCAAGACAATAGTCCCAATCTTCTAATTTAACTGAATACGTGAACCGTGAACTTCCAGATGTTCAAGCTAGTTTTAAAAAAGGCAGAGGAACCAGAGATCAAATTGCCAACATCCTCTGGATCATCAAAAAAGCAAGAGAGTTCCAGAAAAACATTGACTATGCCAAAGCCTTTGACTGTGTGGATCACAATCAACTATGGAAAATTCTGAAAGAGATGGGAATATCAGACCACCTGACCTGCCTCTTGAGAAACCTATATGCAGGTCAAGAAGCAACAGTTAGAACTGGACATGGAACAACAGACTGGTTCCAAACAGGAAAAGGAGTACTTCAAGGCTGTATATTGTCACCCTGCTTATTTAACTTATATGCAGAGTACATCATGAGAAACGCTGGGCTGGAAGAAGCACAAGCTGGAATCAAGATTGCTGGGAGAAATATCAATAACCTCAGATATGCAGATGACACCACCCTTCTGGCAGAAAGTGAAGAGGAGCTAAAAAGCCTCTTAATGAAAGTGAAAGAGGAGAGTGAAAAAGTTGGCCTAAAGCTCAACATTCACAAAACAAAGATCATGCCATCTGGTCCCATCACTTCATGGGAAATAGATGGGGAAACAGTGGAAACAGTGTCAGACTATTTTTGGGGGCTCCAAAGTCAGTGCAGATGGTGATTGCAGCCATGAACTTAAAAGACGCTTACTCCTTGGAAGGAAAGTTATGACCAACCTTGATAGCATATTCAAAAGCAGAGACATTACTTTGCCAACAAAGGTCCGTCTAGTCAAGGCTATGGTTTTTCCTGTGGTCGTGTATGGATGTGAAAGTTGGACTGTGAAGGAAGCTGAGTGCCAAAGAATTGATGCTTTTGAACTGTGGTGTTGGAGAAGACTCTTGAGAGTCCCTTGGACTGCAAGGAGATCCAACCAGTCCATTCTGAAGGAGATCAGCCCTGGGATTTCTTTGGAAGGAATGATGCTAAAGCTGAAACTCCAGTACTTTGGCCACCTCATGCGAAAAATTGACTCATTGAAAAAGACCCTGATGCTGGGACGGATTAGGGGCAGGAGGAGAAGGGGACGACAGAGGATGAGATGGCTGGATGGCATCACTGACTCGATGAACATAAGTTTGAGTAAACTCCGGGAGTTGGTGATGGACAGGGAGGCCTGGTGTGCTGTGATTCATGGGGTTGCAAAGAGTCGGACACAACTGAGTGACTGAACTCAACTGAACTGTAGATATTTGCATGGTATAGTCCTGCTTAAAATATGACTTTGTGCAAAAATAACGACCTGACCATCCAGTGTATGTTTTCTGTAAGACAAAGGTTATAAATGTGATCAGCACAAGTGGCTGTTCATGTGGTTTTCAATCATTTATATTAAGAGCAAACTCCACTACGGAGGCCAAAGGACAGGATTATGTAGACTGGTTATGGCCCATAAAGTGTTTGGACAACTCTCATGAAAAAATAATGTCTGAATACAAAAGTAGCTGCATTTGCAGTTCATGTTAAAAATCTGAAATTACAGCAAAGGTGAGGCTGACCAGGCTGTCTTCCATTTAGCATCCTAAATCAGCATCGTCATTGCCAATTTCCTTCCTGAGGCCTTTGTCTCTGCTTGGCTTTATTTGAGATGCTGCTGGGACCCACTCAGCCATCCTGATGCCACCATGGAAATGCAAGAGTTTGTTTGCATCTTGAATTTACCTTTGAGGTGTACTATAGACTATGAGCTATAACGTCTGACATGGACATTCAACCTTTTCAATTTTTGATACACAATTGTGCCTATGAGTTATTAAGTGATAGGCAAGTCCTGTAAATATGATAAATAAGTGATAACCATCTCATTGTCTAGAAGATTTCCTGGCATCCAGGCTAAATTTTCTTTTCTGCAAATTCATCTTCACTTTCCTTGTGTCCTACTTGGAACTGTAGGTCCTTCAGAGACAGTCTGGTTTTAACTTTTGGTTCATACTGTAACCAGTTTTCATACGGATACTGATACAGTTTTCATATCAAGCCAACAACAGATTTATAAGGGCAATGCGTATGGAACAATGTAGTCTTATATAATAAAGCTACAAGACACAGTACAAGTGTGACACACACAGACCTATCTACCATATTCAAACCATCAAACTTCCAAGTCACACGTACTACCCCTACCCTGGTTTGGTTCTTTGTGTTTACAGTCATTCTCCTTGCTTTATTCATTCTCCAGTGAAAAAGTTAGGGAAGAAAATACTGGCATCATTATAAGTAAAGTAAGAAAAATCAAATAAATTATAGAGAAGACAAAATTGCCTAAAAACTACCTAAGTTATAAGATCTGTTGCTGTTTTTGTTGTTGGAAGCAACTGAAAACCTGGCTTAAACATTAAAGAGAAATTCATAGACTTGAAAAGTCCAGAGGAACTTCTGGCTTCAAATAGTGCTTGATGCCAGCATTCAAACATCATCATCTCTTTGTCTTGGTTTCTCTGTTTCCATTTCTCAACTCCACCTCCTCTGGCAGCCTCACACCTTAAAGGAGCAGGATAACTTTAACAAGTCTACACTTTGTATCATTTCTGCTTTCAATTCAGCAAATGAGAGCAAGTCTCTTGCCCAGTAATTTCAGCAAAAGTCTTATTTCCAAAGTCACAAGCCAATCCCAGTGGCCAGGAAGCACCCTGCTCTAGTTTGCATAGGCTCAGGTCACATGCTCCACCCCTGAACAAAGGGAAGCTGAAGCACCTGGGCTGGGGGGAGGGAAGTCATTTTTGAGAGGAATTTTGATTGAGTTACCAGAACAGGGCAGATGGAAGCAGAGTGGCAAACACAATTAATGTTCACTACATGACCCTTGGAAGAAAAGTTATGACCAACCTAGATAGCATATTCAAAAGCAGAGACATTACTTTGCCAACAAAGGTCCGTCTAGTCAAGGCTATGGTTTTTCCAGTGGTCATGTATTGATGTGAGAGTTGGGCTGTGAAGGAAGCTGAGTGCCGAAGAATTGATGCTTTTGAACTGTGGTGTTGGAGAAGACTCTTGAGAGTCCCTTGGACTGCAAGGAGATCCAACCAGTCCATTCTGAAGGAGATCAGTCCTGGGTGCTCATTGGAAGGGCTGATGCTGAAGCTGAAACTCCAATACTTTGGCCACCTCATGTGAAGAGTTGACTCATTGGAAAAGACTCTGATGCTGGGAGGGATTGGGGGCAGGAGGAAAAGGGGACGACAGAGGATGAGATGGCTGGATGGCATCACCAACTCTATGGACGTGAGTTTGAGTGAACTTTGGGAGATGGTGATGGACAGGGAGGCCTTGCGTGCTGTGATTCATGGGGTCACAAAGAGTCGGACACGACTGAGAGACTGAACTGAACTGAACTGAACTGAACTTGACCCTTACTTCAAGACTGGGATCAAAACCCATCCTTTCCAGTTAAACTTTTCTGAACATGCTGAAGTCCTGAAGGCTTCTACAGTGAACTCCCAAATATACTGTCTCTATCACTCCTTTGGCCACATCACTCCTTCAGCCTGTGACAGCCTATCTGTCATAAATTATCATTTATACTCTGCACTCTCGGCTTTCCATGGAGGTTTTGGGTACGTGCCCAGCTTCATGGTCTCACGCCTATCTTTTAGACCAGGAACTGGTGCAGCCATCAGGTATGACCAGTATAACCTGGCAGGACCTCATCCATCTCAGCTAAATGGACTAACTCACTTTCTGCCTCATGGCCCCTCAGGCATGGTCACTCTGGATCCTTGCTGCAGGGACCCACTCAGCCATCTTGATGCCACCCTGGAAGTGCAAGGGTTCCTCGACCAACAGGGGACAGCAGCCAAAAGATAAATATTCCCTTTTACTGTCTCCTGAGCCAAAAATCCCACTGCACATCCTACATAAATTCTCAGCTGATTTTAAAGAGGATTGAGCCCCAGTTGCCCACAGTAGTAACCAACTTGATCACAACTCTTGGACTGTCTTTCCCTCAGTTTCTGTTTTAACTTCTCATTGCCCCATTCCTGTTCCCTGAGATCAACTGCCCAAATAAACCACTTGTCCTCAGGTCTATGCCTCAGTTTCTACTTTCAGGGGAAATCAGGTTAAGATGAACTGTTCGTCAGAGGCAAACTCCACATCTCTAGTACATGAGAGTACCCAAGATATATCTATCTTTATAATCTAAGTGAAAGGACAAAGGAGCAGGATGAGCACCAAAGTGGGACAAATACATGGCGGAGTTCCGAGTAAACAGACGACTTTAAGGTGCTGATGTGGGAAGTTAGGTCCAGGAGGCAAAGTAAAAGAATATCAAGTCTGCCAACCATTGGAACATAGAATGGCTCACATCCTTGACATTATATATCCTGTGAGTCATTATTCATTCCGGATAACCAATTGCTTGTTAGTCCATTAACAGTAATTTTGTAAGTGGATTCAAATTTTTACTTTTTCAGGGCAATGAATATTTTATCTTAAATCCTTAAGATTTTCCCTCTTGACTTAGGATTAGTGAGTTATGAAAATATTTGTCTCTTTGTCAAAATGAACATAAGTGCTGATGAGTCTGTAAAGTTGAGCAATATCCCAAAGTTCATAGCCAAGGGCTATGACTCTTAAATTGCTCCTAAGTGCTACTTGACCTCTGCAGTGATTATTCTTTCCCTACATTGATGGGCGAAGGAGAATGAGTAATGCTCAGAGGGAAAAAGGTCACCATATAACTAAATTTTTACACAAAGCCCACGGCCATACCTCGCAAAATACAACATGGAAGGGAAGCCCTCTCTGAAATGTACCATTGAGTCCTCAACACAATAATCTTAATGGTTTAACCTGCATTAATAAAATAAACAAAATTATTTCCTATGTTAACACAAAGTTATTCATCTTTGTTTTGTTTTGTTTTTACTTGTATAGTGACCAGGTTTGTCTAGACTAAGTTAACGAAACCTTGCTTAAAAATAAAAAGGCCAGCAGGTGCAAAGTCTGACCATTGAGATTAAGGCCTGTCCATGGTCTAGGAGACATAATTATGGGAGGGTAGGAATTCGAATGTATGGAGGAGCTCTGATTTGCCAATATCCTTTACGTATTGGGAGTAAGGTGAATAATAGCTCCCTAAAGATATCACATCCTAATCCCTGGAACCTGTATTACCTTCTGTGGAAAAGGAGTCTCTGCCAATGGAACTAGATTAAGGAGTCTGAGATGGGAAGATTATCCTAGATTAATCCAGGTGAGCCCTAAATGCAATCTTGTGTTGTGCTATGCTTACTTGCTCAGTTGTGTCTGACTCTTTGTGACCCCATGGGCAGTAGTTTGCCAGACTCCTCTGTCCATGGGGATTCTCCAGGCAAGAATACTGGAGTCAGTTTCCATGCCCTCCTCCAGGGGATCTTCCCAGGGATCAAACCCAGGTCTCCCACATTGCAGGTGGATTCTTTATCATCTAAGCCACCAGAGAAGCCCAAGAACACTGGAGTTGGTAGCCTATCCCTTCTCCGGGTGATCTTCATGACCCAGGAATTGAACTGGGGTCTCCTGCATTGCAGGTGGATTTTTTACCAGCTGAGCTACCAGGGAAGCCCAAATGCAATCCTAAGTGTCTCCATAAGAGAGAGGCAGAAAAAGTTAAAATTGGAATTGAAGAAAAGCCAGTCCAAGAGTCGTGATCAAGCTGGCTACTACTGTGGGCAAATGGGGTTCAATCCTCTTTAAAACCAGCTGAGAATTCATGCAGAATGTGCCTTGGAATTTTGGGCTCAGTAGACAATAAAGAGGAATATTAAAGATGAGGAGAAAATGTGGCTCTGGGAGTAGAAACTGGAGTAAGGCAGCCCCAAGCCAAGGAATACTGGCCTCCCCAGCAGCCAGAAGAGACAAAGGAATAGATTCCCTCCAGACCCTCCAAAGGGAGGGCCGCTCTACTGACACTCAGAATGCAGCCTAGTTGATAGTGATGTCAGATCGCTGGCCCCCCAAACTGTACGAGGTAAATTTCTGTTGTTCTAAGCCACCAAACTTGTGGTTACTTTTGATAACAGCCATAGGACACAAATACACAATGTTATTGCATTTAATCCTCATGACTTTTTGAGGGAGCTATCATCCTTATTTTCTTGATGAGCAAACTGAAAGTCAGAATAAGTGTCTGAAGTCACCTGACACATAGAAAGTGGAAGTATCAGTCGCTCAGTCATGTCTGACTCTTTGCAACATCATGGGCTGTAGCCCAGCAGGCTCCTCTGTTCATGGAATTCTCCAGGCAAGAATACTGGAGTGGGTTGCCATTTGCTTCTCCAGGGGATCTTTCCAACCCAGGTATTACACCCGGGTCTCCCAAATTACAGGCAGATTCTTTACCATCTGAGCCACCAGGGAAGCCCTCCTGACACATAACTGGGTACAAAAAGTCAAGTTCAGTTGAACTTCAAAGCTGAAGCTCTTTCTCACATTCTGTGTGCCAGCCACATAACTTAGACATCTTTGCCCATCTCCCTACTGTGTTCTGCTCCCTACACCAGATGTCCTCTCATATATGACCTCAAGGTTGGAGGTCACTTTCCTGACCCCCTCCCTCCCCCGCACCTGAAGCTTGAGGGCTCCATTTACATGCTGTTTTACTCTGGTCTCATTCATACTCTCGTCTTTTGGCTTGTCTCTCTCCTCGCTAGACTACAAGCTCTCCTATGGCAGAGTCTATGCCTTTATCTCTGATCTCAAGCTCTACCTAGTGTCTGGCGAGTGTCTGTGCTTAAGAATATTTGTAGAATGAATCAATTATGTCACATTAGCTCCTAAATAAACAAAAGCATAAATAAGCTTACATTAGTGACAGTGAGAGCCTTTGGAGTTTCATGTTCAAGTAAGGTGAGATGCAAGATGAAGAGTCATCACTTTTCCATTTCTTTATGCTACCTCAGTTTCCTCATAGGTAAGTAGGTATAATCTATTTTATAGAGTTAGTGTGACTATTAAATGAGTTCATATGTAAAAGGCTTAGAACAACAACTGATACAGTATCAGAACTATGTATTCTCTATTTATAATTTTTCTCAACTCTTTCTTGTTAGTAAAGAGATAAGACTTTTTCCAGGAAAGTAATGAATAAATTATCTGAGAAGTTTTAGAGCTACAACTAATTTTTATAATTTTGTGATCTGGCAGAAAACAGACCAATCTCAAGATGACAAATTTAACTCAAATAAATACTTTGGCACCACATTAGCAGTAAGATAAAACTGGAAAGGTTAGTGCCTTTATAGTCTCTCACTTAAACTGAAAGGGAAAAATAGCATTTCAGAAATACTGTTATATATCATTATGGAAAGTCTCAAGTGAAATGCCTAGGAAAAGAAATTTACTAACTCTGAATCCTAATGTTGTATTTTTCTTCCAATACTTTGATATTCCTGGATTAGCCTCTGCCAGGAACTCAGTCTACTGCTTTACTTTTCACTGATGAACAAATTGGACTAATTTGAAACATGTGGAGAAGAGAGAATAAATCTTCTGTTGGAATGTGTGAGACCTGACATTGTTTTTAATTGATTCACAAGTTTTTATATAATAAGTAAAAAACAATGCCTTTCACAAGACATACAGATGAAAGAATAAACACACTAAAAAGCTTTGAGGCTGGTTTTATCTTCATTTGTTGCTTGTCTCACAAAGTAAACATAAGATTTCTTTTGCAAAAAACACATTTCAGGGCACAAACATGCTTGGCTTAAAACATAAGATGCAGAAACTGTTGTCTAAACTTAAGTAACCAAAACGCCCATTGTAATTCACAGCCATTAGTGATTTGGAAACAAGGGGTACCGATACAGTTTTGTACCTTTGTTGCTATTCCATAATTATCATCCTTGGTTGCAGGTAAGACGTTGGTCGTAGTCGGTTGGTTCACAGTTGGTTCACTACAGCCCATTTCTTCCCTCCACAGGTTCACTATGCACCAAAACCCCAGGACCAGGGCCTTGCAGATGCCTCTGTATTTTATTTAAGGGAATTTTTTTGGTTGGCTGAAATATATCCTAGCTGAAGGTGCCGAGGCAGATGATCACATTAGAAAGGATTGAAATACCTGGTCTAACTTATACCCAAAGTTGTGTCAGGCTCTGCCAAAGGGAAGAGCCCAGGAACATTTAGTGACCCTCTCCCATAATGAGCCATAACTGGTATGGAAGTCTATATATTGGAAGAAGAAGAAAAACGATCAGGATCTGAACAGGGCAGAAGATAAGCAGCGGCCTAACTGGAATGGTGGGGTAGATTCTAGAGACATTTTAGAGGAAGAATCAACAAGATGCATAATCTGACTGGATGAGACAAGTATGAAGGTTCAGCACAGAGTTCGAGATGACCCCAAGGCTCCCAGTTGAGAAAAATGGCCATGAACTAATAGAGGAAATGCAGGAACCAGAAGACAAGGGGAAGGGAAACCCCATGGGAAGGAAAAACAACACTTGCTTCTGAAAATGTTGAATTTGAAGTGCCTGGAAGACAATGAGATGGCAATCAGTGTCCAGCAAGTAGGTAAAAATTCAGAACTAATGGTAAGGAGAGTAGTTGAGACTACAGCCTCAGATTTGTTTTCCATGGTAACATTTAGAGTGATGTTTTTAATAGTTCTGCACATTAAACACAGTATATCCTCACCAGTTTCACATTTTACTCATGCTACAGGTCTGCAAGAGTAAGCAGAACAAATTTTATTTCCATTTTACATGAAAGGAAGTCAATATTCAGAGACATTAAATAATCTGCCCCAAGGCCACACTGGAAGAAAATGTTAAAACCAGAATGAGACTTTCCCCTTCTGAAACTTGGGCTAATATTTCCTAGACACTGAGCACTGGGAAACAGGAATTCTTCATTTATTGTTTGCAAATATAGATTAGGTCTATTGCAGAAAGCTGACACATAGAACCATGCAAGCTGATAAACTTCCTCTGTGCTGCTGCGTGCTCAGTCACGTCTGACTCTTTGTGACCTCATGGACTGTATCCCACCAGGTTCCTCTGCCCATGGAATTCTGCAGGCAAGAATACTGGTGTTGATTGCCATTTCCAACTCCAGGGGATCTTCTCGAACCAGGGATCAAACTCTGGGAACTATATTAAAGGTGCAGCTAGAGGAAGAGGAGCTAGGAAAGAAAAAAAGAGAGAAAATAGAGAGGAGAAACAGGAAGAAGGAAGGTCACAGAAGGAAAAAGAAAAGAAAAAGAATGAAGACCAAAGGATAAAGAGCTGACAACAGTATCAAAGATTATTTCTTCCCCAATTCTTTCCACTTCCATGACCATCCCATCCAGCCTGGGCACAGATGAGGCCCTCTCACAGTGTGATGCTCCAGAAGCCCTGCCCCCCACATGAAATACCTCTGCCCATGTGGAAAGAACAAACTGTGCTCCTTTCTCCAGTTCTTTGCGTGCAATCTCAAAGATTCAGCTTGAGGGTTACTTGAATGGATTTTACACTCCAGCTCCCAGTGTTAAAGCCATCAGTAAATTTCACAAGATTCCATGTGTAATCTTCGGTCATAGATCTATATGTAATAACATACTTTTAAATGTAGATCACATCAGACAGGCCATGTCTACACAACAGCAAACAGATGTTTTGGCAATGAGAGGAGCCTCCATATGTTTATGAGTGGCAGTATCTCATAGTAAGAATGAACTCCCACCCTTTCCTTATTTTTGTTTTCGGTTTTAAAGCATTTGTTTCTGATATAGAGAGGGTAAGTTATTCAGACATAAACCTGGCTTTCAAAAAGTCAGGTTTCCTCTTCAAGTAGGCAAATAATATACAGTGGAAAGCAGGGCAAGGCAAACTACTTAACTCAACACATTTAAGATGACAAATAATTATTGACTGTTTTCCATGTATATATCACTACACTTGGGGATATAAATATACAAAAATAGAGGCCCCAAGAATCTTCCCTTTAACAGAGAAAACAGTGTCCACCAAACATTTGATCTGCTCTGCTGCATTTATCAGCCTCTGTGGGGTTGGGCAAGACAAGATGATCGGTACTGCCAAAGATCTGTCAGTGGAAGGGAGGTCAACGCATAGAAGAGCTAGCTCATTACTTTCCCTGTTCCTCTTCCCCTTCCTTGACAACCAAGAAGGCTGCTCTAGATGGTGCAGTTCCACAATGATAGAGCCTTTACCAGGTAGAATTCTGAGCAACTGTCCAGATGTCCACATGCTGGACAGGTAGCGTGATACATACTCTTTCTCTTTTTTTCTAATTAAGCCACTGAAATTTTGGAATATTTTGTTACTGAAGCATCAACCTGACATATCTTGACCAATACACTTGCCTTTCTGAAGCTCACATAATAGCAAGAGAAATAGTCACACATCTCAAAAATTCCAGTTTGTTGATGACACATCCCACTTTCTCAAACTTGTTACATATTAGTTAACACCTGTTAATTATCTATAGCACATCCTTTCACTTTAAGAAGTATACTGGTTTGGATGATGAATTACATGGTTACCCTATAGAGGGAGCGTATGATAGATAGTATAGGAGATATATATGGAATTGAGGAGATTTAAAATAACCCTATTCACAGAATTTGATCATTGGAACTGAAACTAAAAGAAAATAGAGTGTTCTGCTAGGGAGATAGTGGAGCAGGTAAGGTTTTGGGGAGAAGTGCATTCGAGTTCTGAGTTTGAGCAAAGATCCAAGATACAAGTGAGTAGGACATTTTGGAGACTAGCAGGCAGATGACAGTAAACAGCCTTGATGTATTCCTTTCCTGTTTGGAACTAGTCCATTGTTCCATGTCCTGTTCTAACTGTTGCTTATTGACTTGCGTACAGATTTCTCAGGAGGCAGGTAAGGTGGTCTGGTATTCCCATCTCTTTCAGAATTTTCCACAGTTTGTTGTGATCTACACAGTCAAAGGCTTTAGCATAGCCAATAAAGCAGAAGTGGATGTTTTTATGGAACTCTCTTGCTTTTTCTATGGTTCAGTGGGTGTTGGCAACTTGATCTCTTGTTCCTCTGCCTTTTCTAAATCCAGCCTGAACATCTGGAAGTTCATGGTTCATGTACTGTTGAAGCCTAGCTTGGAGAATTTTGAGCATTACTTTGCTAGCTAGGGTGTGAGTGCAATTGTGTGCTAATTTGAATATTCTTTGGCATTGCCTTTCTTTGTGATTGGAATGAAAACTGACCTTTTCCAGTCCTGTGGCCACTGCTGAGTTTTCCAAATTTGCTGGCATATTGAGTGCACGACTTTCACAGTATCATCTTTCAGGATTTGAAATAGCTCAGCTGGAATTCCATCACCTCCACTAGCTTTGTTCATAGTGATGTTTTCTAAGGCCCACTTGACTTCACAATCCAGGATGTCTGGCCCTAGGTGAGTGATCACACCATTGTGGTTATCTGGGTCATGAAGGTCTTTTTGTACAGTTCTTCTGTGTATTCTTGCCACCTCTTCTTAGTATCTTCTGCTTCTGTTAGACCCATGCCATTTCTGTCCTTTATTGAGCCCATGTTTGCATGAAATGTTCTCTTGGCATCTCTAATTTTCTTGAAGAGATCTCTTGTTTTCCCATTCTATTGTTTTCCCCTATTTCTTTGCATTGATCCCTGAGGAAGGCTTTCTTAGCTCTCCTTGCTATTCTTTGGAACTCTGCATTCAAATGGGTATATCTTTCCTTTTCTCATTTGCCTTTAGCTTTTCTTCTTTTCTCAGGAAGTTGTGAGGGCTCCTTAGACAACCATTTTGTGTTTTTTGCATTTATTCTTCTTGGGGATGGTCTTGATCACTGCCTCCTGTACACTGTCACGAACTTTAAATAAGTTAAAGCTTATTTAACTTAGATGCAGAGTACATCATGCAAAATGTCAGGCTGGATCAAGTACAAGTTGGAATCAAGATTGCCGGGAGAAATATCAATAACCTCAGATACGCAGATGACACCACCCTTATGGCAGAAAGAGAAGAACTAAAGAGCCTCTTGATGAAAGTGAAAGAGCAGAGTGAAAAAGTTGGCTTAAAACTCAGCATTCAAAAATCTAAGATCATGGCATCCAGTCCCATCACTTAATGACTAATAGATGGGAAAACAGTGAGAGGCTATTTTGGGGCTCCAAAATCACTGCAGGTGGTTATTGCAGCCATGAAATTAAAAGACACTTGCTCCTTAGAAGGAGCACTACGACCAACTTTGACAGCATATTCAAAAGCAGAGACGTTACTTTGCCAACAAAGGTCCATCTAGTCAAAGATATGGTTTTTCCAGTAGTCATGTATGGATGTGAGAGTTGGAGCATAAAGAAAGCTGAGCACCAAAGAATTGATGTTTTTGAACTGTGGTGTTGGAGAAGAATCTTGAGAGTCCCTTGGACTGCAAGGAGATCCAACCACTCCGTCCTAAAGGAGATCAGTCCTTGGTGTTCATTGGAAGGACTGATGCTGAAGTTGAAATTCCAATACTTTGGCCACGTGATGTAAACAGCTGATTCACTGAAAAAGACCCTGATGCCTGGAAGAATTGAAGGCAGGAGGAGAAGGGGACGACAGAGGATGACACAGGTGGATGGCATTGCTGACTCGATGGACATGAGTTTGAGCAAGCTCCAGGAGTTGGCGATGGACAGGGAGTCCTGGCATGCTGCAGTCCATGGGGTTGCAAAAAGTTGGACATAACTGAGCAACTGAACTGAAGGCAGATGAAGGTATGTGTGGTAGGGGTGGTTGAGCAGAGGAGTGGAGAGAGCAGATAAGAAGGAAGATTAACAGTATATATTATCGAAGGCTTTGAAGACCAATCTGGCAAGTATGCATTTAAGGAGTTCACTTGGGAGCATCCCACTTGACTTCCCTGATTATTTCTTCCTCTCACCTTTGACTTTCTGATCCAAATCTTGGCTAACCCAACTCCTGAAGTATATATGAGTGAAGTAGAGGATTCTTGATAAACTTCAAATGGAAATATTTTCTCTTAAAAAAAAAAGTTTATCTCAGGAAGAATAAAATAAATCATTCAATTGAGCCTATGGTGGTTGATGCTTAGTATATCCTAAATACAGAAATGGGTACCTGGCTAAGCTCTAAAATACTATACAAAGAAAAATAACTAGAGATATGGGATATGTAAGCCTTATTTTCCAGTTTTCTGGGGACTAACATATCTCATACCCACAGTAATCCCCTTTTACCCACAAAAAGATCTCAGCTTGGAAGATAAGTTCCGTTGTCTCCTTTCCTATGACATTTAGGATGGAGGTAATTTAACCTTCCTTCATTTTCCTTCTTCTCTCAGATTTAATTAGAACCAGTTTGAATGTGAATCTGGATCAGTCAATAGAGAGCCCCCCTCCTCCTGCCTTGGACAGTATTAGAACTTTACGGGCTCATGCCTCAGAGCCCCCCCTCAAGCTCTCCATGCAGGCCAGCAAGGTCCTTCAGCCTGGCTCAGTATCACCTCCCACTGGCTCCTGTGCAGGTTCCCCAGCCTTCAGACTTAATACCTAGTTCTTGCCCATACGCCTACACCCATGCCTTCTTCTTGCTCAGTAATGGAGATGTGAATGGAAAATATATGTGGGGAAAGGCATAAATAAAGTCAAAATAGTGAGTTAAATATCAACAATTAACAAGTAGGATCCAGGAAGTCTTTAAGGGCTTTGAAAATCACCTGAGCTGTTTTTATGCATGTCGTTATTAGCATGTGTAGAAGACATGCTCCACATGTCATATGCATATAGGCTTATCTTATATGATATGTCATAACTACACCCAGTTTGGGAGAAGGAAATGGCAACTCACTCCAGTATTCTTGAGTGGGAAATTCCACGGACAGAGAAGCCTGGCAGGCTGCAGCCCATGGGGTCGCAAAGAGTCAGACATATGATGGAGCCCACACACACCATACCCAGTTTAGTCATGTGGACCTCAAGGAATATGGATATTGGTCATGTGCTATTCCTATTTTTCCTCTAGTCACAATACCAATATTTTAACAAAAGTCCTTCAGTTTGTGCCAGAACTACTAGTTCGTAAAGTTGCCTGCTGACCCTGTCTGCATGCTGTGAAGTGTATGACTTGTGGAATCAGCCCTGGTAGAGCCAGGCAGTGCGGCCACATGGTGATACCTTTGGGTGCTGCCCAGTTTGAATGAGGGCACTGCCATTTACCAGCTGGTGACAAGTTACTAAACTCTTTCAAGCTTCAGTTTTCTCATCTGTAAAGTGCAGCTGCCATGAAAAGCAGTATCCTCAAAAGAGTGTTTTGCAGATCATCTGTAAGTTCAAATGTGTGTTCAATACTTATCATAATGCCTGGCACATTTCTTGATTTTCTCAGATTTAATTAGAACCAGCTTGAACCTCCATCTGCCAAAATGTGGTGGAAAATCCAATATCAGTCATTTGGAACGTCCCTTCTTTCTTCCTTGGAAAGTACATGAACCTCAGGACCTCATACATTTTAGAGAGGGGCCTTTGCTTCTCCACAAATGCTAGTCAGGGTAAATTTGCACCAAGCTAAGCAAGACCCAAATGAACTTCCATGTTTTGAAATGAAATCAAAATGCTTACACTGAGCAGAAACTCTTCCTCTCCACTGTTTTCATTTTCTCCATGTCTCCACTCTCAGTTCAAACCACATAATCCCACATTTAGCTACACACCACAGGGTGTTCTAGCTGCTGCCTATCTACCACTCTCCTCAACTTCAGTGAAGACTCCAGAGGGGAAGGCAGGAACGAGGCCCCGTGTCTTGCTGGTGGGGTCGTCCCACACAGGCACCCAGATAAGGCGTGAGCAGGGGCTGAAGTCTGGCCAGAGCTCTACCCTCCAGTCTTGGACCCTGGTTCGGGGCTGTGGCTGCCAGGGAAAGGGGCATCTTTTTCAAATTTACACACAGACTCTTTATAGGCTATGGGCAGCCCCGATGGGAAACACATGTTTTAATTCTACTACATTTTTCACAGCAGCTAATACAATTCCAAACACAAACTGCAGGGGAGGGGGCATCTGCAGAAGGTACTTCAAAAAATAACAATCATAATTTATTTCTTGAAATATTTTCTGGTGAAGAGGAAAAAAAGTGGATGTATAGAAAGCTGATATAGAATAAATGTTTGTGTGTCCCCTACCCCCCAAAAGTCACATGTTGAGAATTAATCTCCAGAGTGGCATTTGGAGGTAGAACCTATGGTAGGTGATTAGGTCCTGAAATTGGAGCTCCCAAGAATGGGATTAGTGCTTTTATAGAAGAGACCTCAGAGAGCTCCCTTGTGAGGACACAGCAAGAAGATGACCATCTATGAACCAGGAAGCAGACTCTCACCAAACAAGGAATCTGCTGGCATCTTGGACTTTCCAGCCTCCAGAATTAAGGAAAATAAATGGCTCTTTTTAAGCCACTCAGTTTATGGTATTTTTGTTGTAGCAGCCTGAACAGACTAAGGCAGGAACTGAAGACACAGTACTTTAAAAGCAGGGATGGGAAGGGAGGTGGGAAGGTGGTTTAAGGGGGAATGGCACCCCACTCCAGTACTCTTGCTTGGAAAATCCCATGGATGGAGGAGACTGGTAGGCTGCAGTCCATGGGGTCGCTAAGAGTTGGACACGACTGAGCGATTTCACTTTCACTTTTCACTTTCATGCATTGGGGAAGGAAATGGCAACCCACTCCAGTGTTCTTGCCTGGAGAATCCCAGGGTCGGTGGAGCCTGGTGGGCTGCCGTCTATGGGGTTGCACAGAGTCGGACACGACTGACGCGACCTAGCCAAAAATGGCTGATTCAGGTTGATGTATGGCAGAAACCATCACAATATAGTAAAGTAATTATCCTCCAATTAAAAAAAAAAAGTAGTGGATTTATTTTACTCTAATACACAGAAGACTTTGAAAAGCATTCAGGTTTTTATGAAAAGAGCAAACTAAAAATGTGTAATAATACGAAATGTGTTTTTATGCACCTCACATCTGCAACATATAAGCTGACCACTGGAATTATAAATTATTAAGGGTAATTAAACGCTTTGCTACCTAACATGACATTACCAAATTATTCACTTTAGAAAAGGCTTTGCTGGCTTTCCTGTCAACACTGCGTCATCAGCAGTACCTGAGCTTGCTCTCTCAATGTCAGTGTCCCTGGAAACGAACTCTTTCTCACTGATTAAGTCAACCTTTTCTTTCTTCTTCCCTCCATGAACATTGGTTATGGAGAGGAGGAAGTTCATTTCCCTCAACTTATCTGGAATTTCACTGCATGTGAAAAAAGGGAGTGACATGCCTATGGTACCATGACATTGAGTAGAAAAATACTACTCTAACTTAGCAGATGTAATAAAAGTCACACTTTTTTAAGTGTTGCCTTTTACACATGAAAAGAAAACTTAGTAAGTGATTCCTATTTGTCATTCCATTTCTCTACTCTCAAACTAGTAGGGATGAGGAGGGAGGTGCTTTAAGAGGGAGGGGACATATATACATTGATGTATGGCTTATTCATGTTGATGTATGGCAGGAACCATCATAATATTGTAAGGTAATATTCTCCAATTAAAAATAAAATAAATTTTTTTTAAGTAGTGGATTTTTTTACTCAGCTCTAATGCACAGAGGACAGAGAAAAGCATTCAGGTTTTTATGAAAAAAGCAAATTAAAAATGTGCAATAATATGAAATGCTTTTTTATGCACCTCACATCTGCAACATATAAGCTAACCCTTATATCCCTAACAACCTTCCCATGCTTTTTAAGGTACCTGCTTCCATTACAATTCAGCCCACTAACAGATCCAAGTAAAATAATTAAGTAAAAATACCCTTCAAGTGTCTTATGGCAAACAAGTGTTCATTGGTATTTTTGATCTGTATTTAATCAACATTATTTTCTTATTCTGTCTGTCTTGCCACATTTATGACTATCATAACTACATGCATTGTAAGATGAATAAGTTTATAGTAGAAAAAGCTGTCTTTAAGTATTCCTTGTCAGTATTTAGGAAAGTTTCAAGCACAAAAAGGAATGTACACTCAAAACTGATTTATTATTTTTAAATTCTGAAATATTTTAACTAAGAACAGACGGCTGATTAATGAAAGCTTATCAGTAGTCTGGAATGCAGTGGTAACAGCTATACAAAGGAACTAGTTGGTCTAAAATGTAAATTTTGGGGAAACAGAACAGTTTTTCCTACTGAAAATGATTTTTTCTTAAATATCAGAGGCATTTGGGCTAAAAACAAAGACACGCAAAGTCCACATCTAAAGAAATAAAGTGAAAAAAATGATTCAGAGCAAAAACTGCTGCAAAGAAGGTCCAAAAATTCGATTATCTGGCTTAAATTTATATTCCAAGTCTATACTGTGATTTTGGCAGAATGAATTTAATTGTGTGTGTTTCAGGTGCTATTTTAAATGACTACGTGCATAATGAACTGACTAATGTCCAAAGTATGTTTGAAATAAAGTTTTAGAAATCTTACTAATACTTCAAAATGTTAGGTAAAGATTTTATTCATGAATACCTGTTTGCCACTTAATAAAATAAGGGAAAGCCTATGTAAAAGACTTGATATTTGCAAAGACACCAAGCATGGTTATAAAGGAAAAGATTGTGAGACTATTTTGAAACCAAAACAAGTATCTCCGTCTTTGAAACTTCATGAAGATTACTACAGAAGATTTTGTATAAAGCATTTCAAATGAAGCACAGAAAGAAAAAAAAATTACTTACCTTGACATTTCCTAAGGATTTTTTTAAGTTATTTTACATATTAAGTTTGGCCTTGGAGTACAAAATAAAGCAGGGCAAAGATGTTTACTCTTTGGAAGAAAAGTTATGACCAACCTAGACAGCATATTAAAAAGCAGAGACATTACTTTGCCAACAAAGGTCCATCTAGTCAAAGCTATGGTTTTTCCAGTAGTCGTGTATGGATGTGAAAGTTGGACCATAAAGAAAGCTGAGTGCCGAAGAATTGATGCTTCTGAACTGTGGTGTTGGAGAAGAATCTTGAGAGTCCCTTGGGCTGCAAGGAGATCCAGCCAGTCCATTCTAAAGGAGATCGGTCCTGGGTGTTCATTGGAAGGACTGATGTTGAAGCTGAAACTCCAATGCTTTGGCCACCTGATGCAAAGAGCTGACTCATTTGAAAAGATCCTGATGCTGGGAAAGACTGAAGGCAGGAGGAGAAGGGACAACAGAGGATGAGATGGTTGGATGGCATCACTGACTTGATAGACATGGGTTTGAGTAAACTCCGGAGTTGGTGATGGACAGGGAGGCCTGAAGTGCTGCAGTCCATGGGGTCGCAAAGAGTCAGACACGACTCAGCAACTGAACTGAACTGAATTGACTAGACTCACCTCTCTGAATAAAGTAATGTCTCTGCTTTTTAATATGCTGTCTAGCTTAGTAATAGCTTTTCTTGTAAGGAACAAGCATCTTTCCATTTCATGGCTACAGTCACCATCTGCAGTGATTTTGGAGCCCCCAAAAATAAAATCTCTCACTGTTTCCATTGTTTCCCTATTTGCCAAGAAGTGATGGGACCAGATGCCATGATCTTAGTTTTTCGAATGTTGAGTTTTAAGCCAACTTTTTTCACTCTCCTCTTTCATCAAAAGGCTCTTTAGTTGTCTTCACTTTCTGCCATAAGGGTAGTGTCATCTGTGTATCTGAGATGATTGATATTTCTCCCAGCAACCTTGATTCCAGCTTGTTCTTCATCCAGCCTAGCATTTTTCATGATGTACTCTTCATATAAATTAAATAAGCAGGGTGACAATATACAGCCTTGATGTACTCCTTCCCAAATTTGGAACCATGTCCAGTTATAACTGTTGGTTCTTAACCTGCATACAGATTTCTCAGGAGGCAGGTAAGGTGGTCTGGTATTCCCATCTCTTGAAGAATTTTCCACAGTTTATTGTGATCCACATAGTCAAAGGCTTTAGAGTAGTCAATAAAGCAGAAGTAGATGTTTTTCTGGAACTCTCTTGCTTTTTCTATGATCCAGTGGATGTTGGCAATTTCATCTCTGGTTCCTCTGCCTTTTCTAAATCCAGCCTGAACATCTGGAGCTTCTTGGTTCATGTACTGCTGAAGCCTAGCTTGGAGAATTTTGAGCATTACTTTGCTAGCTAATATATAAGATAAGTGCAATTGTGTAGTAGTTTGAACATTCTTTGGCATTGCCTTTCTTTGTGATTGGAATGAAAACTGACCTTTTCCAGTCCTGTGGCCACTGCTGAGTTTTCCAAATTTACTGGCATAGTTTAACACCATCATCTTTCAGGATTTGAAATAGCTCAACTGGAATTCCATCACCTCCATTAGCTTTGTTTATAGTGAATCATTCTAAGACCCACTTGACTTTGCATTCCAGGATGTCTGGCTCTATGTGAGTGATCATACCATTGTGGTTATCAGGGTCATGAAGATCTTTTTTGTATAGTTCTTCTGTGTATTCTTGCCCCCTCTTCTTAATATCTTCTGCTTCTGTTAGATCCATGCCATTTCTGTCCTTTATTGTTCCCTTGTTTGTATGAAATGTTCTCTTGGCATCTCTAATTTTCTTTAAGAGATCTCTTGTTTTCCCATTCTATTGTTTTCCCCTATTTCTTTGCATTGATCACTGAGGAAGGCTTTCTTATCTCTCTGTGCTACTCTTTGGAACTCTGCATTCAGATGGGTATATCTTTCCTTTTTTCATTTGCCTTCAGCTTTTCTTCTTTTCTCAGGTATTTGTAAGGCCTCCTCAGACATCCTTTTTGACTTTTTGCATTCCTTTTTCTTGGGGATTACCACCTTCTAGATCACCACCTTCTTACAATGTCATGAACCTTTGTCCATTGTTCTTCAGATACTCTATCAGATCTAATACCTTCAATCTATTTGTCATTTCCACTGTATAATTGTTAGGGATTTGATTTAGGTCATACCTGAATGGTCTAGTGTTTTTCCCTACTTTCTTCAATTTAAGTCTGAATTTGTAATAAGGAGTTCATGATCTGAGCCACAGTCAACTTCCAGTCTTTTTTTAGCTGGCTGTATAGAGCTTCTCCATCTCCAGCAGCAAAGAATATAAGGAGTCTGATTTCAGTATTGACCATCTGGTGATGTCCATGTGTAGAGTCATCTTTTGTGTTGTTGGAAGAGAGTGTTTATTATGACCAATGGGTTCTCTTGGCAAAACTCTGCTAGCCTTTGCACACCTTCATTTTGTAATCCAAGGCTAAACTTGCCTGTTACTGCAGGTATCTCTTCCTACTTTTGCATTCCAGTCCCCTATGATAGAAAGGACATCTTTTTTTGGTGTTAATTCTAGAAGGTCTTGTAGGTCTTCATAGAACCATTGAATTTCATCTTCTTTGGCATTAGTGGTTGGGGCATAGACTTGGATTACTGTGATATTGAAAGGTTTTCCTTGGAAATGTTCAGAGATCATTCTGTTGTTTTTGAGACTGCATCCAAGTACTGCATTTTGGACTCTTTTGTTGACTATGAGGGTTACTCCATTTCTTCTAAGGGAGTCTTGCCCACAGTAGTAGATATAATGGTCATCTGAATTAAATTTGCCCGTTCTGGTCCATTTTAGTTCACTCATTCCTAAAATGCTGTTCACTCTTGTCATCTCCTGTTTCAGTTCAGTTCAGTTTAGTTCAGTCACTCAGTTGAGTCCGACTCTTTGTGACCCCATGGACTGCAGCACGCCAGGCCTTCCTGTCCAGCACCAACTTCATGAACCTAACATTCCAGATTCCTGTGCTCCATTGTTCTTTACTTCCATCCCTAGTCACATCCACAACTGGGCATTGCTTTCACTTTGGCTCTGTCTCTTCATTCTTTCTGGAGTTATTTCTCCACTCTTCTCCAGGAGCATACTAGGCACCTACCGACCTGGGGAGTTCATTTTTCAGTGTTATATCTTTTTGCCTTTTCATATTGTTCAATGGGTTCTCGAGGCAAGGATACTGAAGTGGTTTGCCATTCCTTCCTTCAGAGGACCACATTTTGTCAGAACTCTCCACTATGACTCTTCCATCTTGGGTGATCCTACAAGGCTATTAAGAATTAGCCTTTGCCTATCTTTGGGTACCTCATTGGTATATGACACAAATTAGCACATGCCCATTGTTTTAAAAGTAAACTTACTTAGCTCCTCTACACTGTATTATTCACAACACGTGAATTTTGTATAATAACACAGAGTTTGAATATAACTTACTGTACAGCAATGGTCCCGACATTGTGAGCTCTTCACACTATCCCAGTTGTTTACATTTGTGCTTCATTCAGAGACATCTTTTTTCAGATTTGCTCATTTCTCTTGCAATGGAACCTGTTCTTCCACTTTACTGGTGCTCTGCTCATTTGGTCTGCAAGGAGATCAAACCAGTCAGTCCTGCTGCTGCTGCTGCTGCTGCTGCTGCTGCTAAGTCGCTTCAGTCATGTCTGACTGTGCAACCCCATAGACGGCAGCCCACCAGGCTCCCCCATCTCTGGGATTCTCCAGGCAAGAGCACTGGAGTGGGTTGCCATTTCCTCCTCCAATGCATGAAAGTGAAAAGTGAAAGTGAAGTCACTCAGTCGTGTCTGACTTTTCTCGACCCCATGGACTGCAGCCCACCAGGCTCCTCCATCCATGGGATTTTCCAGGCAAGAGTACTGGAGTGGGGTGCCATTGCCTTGTCCGAGTCAGTCCTAAAGGAAATCAATCCTGAATATTCATTGGAAGGACTGATACCGAAGCTGAAGCTCCAATATTTTGGCTGCTTGATAAGAAGAGATGACTCATTGGAAAAGACCCTGATGATGGAAAGATTGAGGACAGCAGGAGAAGGGGGCTACAGCAAATGAAATGGTTGGATGACATCACTGACTCAATGGACATGAGTTTGAGCAATCTCCAGGAGATAGTGAAGGACAGGGAAGCCTGATGTGCTGCAGCTCATGGGATCACAAAGAGTCAAAGTCGACTTAGCAACTGAACAACAACAACTTCTCATTCTGGACATTCTGTTTTTGAAGGCGAATGTGCCTCCAAACTCTGGGGACTTAGAAGCTACTACCTGTTGGATCCATGGCATCACTTTCTGATGTTACTATTTAGCAATGGTCTTTGATAAATCATACTTAGAGGGTTCTAGTCTTGAAGGGATTGAGCATATATATGAGACTAAACCTCCTACCATGTCTCCTTGAGGTTGTCCACCATTCCCATACCTGCATATGTCATGGATGCCACAAAGGACATTAATACCAGTTACCGTATCCAGAGTTGAACACAGCAATATTCCAGAAATAAGTGTGTTGCAGCTGGAATCTCAGATACAACAACTTATAGGGTCACTGCTTTAGTGTCTATCATAAAAGAATGAGGACTTCTGGTGAATACTACAGTTTTGATTTCACCTCCCTCTACAGGGGTATATTAAGTGTTTTAGTTTGTTCTCTAAGTTTCACTTGGGACATTCACATGCTATTGCTCATGGTGTGACAATATGCATGGTTTGCATCAGAAAAAGAAAATGGGCATTTGGGCTGTTTTAGACTAGGCTTAAAGCTTTGTGAGGGATGATCCTCTTGCAGTTGCCTTGTGCACATTCAAAGGTGACATGTCACAGTGACACCAGAGAATGCAGCCCAGTTTGAATTGCTATTATTCTTCTTTTAATACAAAACCTTATCTTGGCTCTTCTTCTTCTTTAAATAACATTTTATGTCTATTTTAGAAACACTAAATATGTATTCATTATTAGAAAATCTAAATGAGAAAAAAATGAAATAATACTCAGGATTTCACATGATAAGGGAACTACCTTAAACACTTTAAAGTCTGTTCTCCTGGACACTTTGCTAGCATACTTAGTGGCTGAATAGAATTCCATTTTATGAATATACTAGAGTTAAGTATATTGGTTAAAAAGGGAGGCAGACTCTCTGAAATCAAATTTTGATCCTACCCTTTACCTAAACCTTTGGAAAAATCACTTATCTTTGTGGCAGTCTCCTTATGCACAAAATAAGAGCAATAAGAGTTCTTCCCACTATTGTTAGAACTGTAGGATTGTCACAAGTATTAAATGCATTAATGTATGTAAACTACCTAGAATAATCACATCAGAGTAAATATATGATAACTCTCATTATCTTTTTTATTATTGCATTCTAAATTAAAAGACATTTACTCCTTGGAAGGAAAGTTATGACCAACCTAGATAGCACATTCATAAGCAGACACATTACTTTGCCAACAAAGGTTCATCCAGTAGTCATGTATGGATGTGAGAGTTGGACTGTGAAGAAAGCTGAGCGCCAAAGAATTGATGCTTTTGAACTGTGGTGTTGGAGAAGACTCTTGAGAGTCCCTTGGACTGCAAGGAGATCCAACCAGTCCATTCTGAAGGAGATCAGCCCTGGGATTTCTTTGGAAGGAATGATGCTAAAGCTGAAACTCCAATACCTTGGCCACCTCATGCGAAGAGTTGACTCATTGGAAAAGACTCTGATGCTGGGAGGGATTGGGGGCAGGAGGATAAGGGGACGACAGAGGATGAGATGGCTGGATGGTATCACTGATTCGATGGATGTGAGTCTGGATGAACTCCGGGTGTTGGTGATGGACGGGGAGGCCTGGTGTGCTGCAATTCATGGGGTCACAAAGAGTCGGACATGACTGAGCGGCTGAACTGAACTATTAAATTTATAATTTTCCTCTCTTATAAACATTAATCAAACTTCCTAGAAGTTAAATCTTGATCACATCATTTTTAGGGGGAGGGAGCAGGGGAGTGAGTTCCAGTGGGAAATAAACATAATTGACATTGGTCTCAGAAAAAATTTAATCCAAAATTTGCAGTTTCAAAAGCCTACAGGGACCAGGTGAGTACATAAATGTTTGACCAGACTTGTTTAAGACAATAAGGAGTCATGGAGCCAGTGTCTAAACTGGCCATCTTAAAGGAATTAAAATTTAATACAACCCACTGCCCCCCAAAATCAAACCAAAACAAAGCATGCAGTCTAAAGAAAACACATCTGTGGGCTTCAAGTGGCCCTCAGGCCCAAATATGCAATTTCTTATCTGTTCCACAGCTTCACTTTGAAAAATTTCATTGAGATATGATTGCCATACTGTACTAGCTTTATTGTATAATGATCTATGTATATATTATAAAAATGATTACCACAATAATTTTAGTTAACATCCATCACCACATATAGTTACAAATTCTTTCCCTTGTGATGAGAACTTTTAAGATCCACTCTCTTAGCAACTTCCAAATGTACAATACAGTTGAGCGCCTCCTGATGTCTAGAGGATACATTCCTAGGAGTTGAACAGCTGACTCTACAGCACATTTTTAATGCCTTAGATACATATTAACAAAATTCTCTCCCCAAAGTTGGTACCTCTTTATGTTATCAAGAATGGCATATGAGTGTCCATCGCTATTTTTTTAAATATAACTGGAAAAATTTTGACAATCAGAAACCAAAAATGTATCTTATTGTAAATTTAATATGTTCTTTTATTACTGCTTAGCACTGTGCTCTTGGCACTTAGAATAATGTTTGACAAAAGTAGATGATTGATAAGGTACAAAAATGTATGTGTGTGCCTATTGAATATATGTGTGTGTACATAATATATGCTCATGTCTACAAGAACTCACACACACACACACAGAGAACGTGAATTATATATTTTCATGACTCTTTTTAGCAACTGGCCTGCTGGAAATTTGGAGCACCAGTTGAGTAGCTCCAGCTTCAGCAGATGAAACAACCTACTCAGGATGATTTATAAATAGCTACCATTAACCTGAATAACAACAACAATCATTAACTTCAGTTCAGTTCAGTTCAGTGGCTCAGTCGTGTCCGACTCTTTGTGACCCCATGAATTGCAGCACGCCAGGCCTCCCCGTCCATCACCAACTCCCAGAGTTCACTCAGACTCACGTCCATTGAATCAGTGATGCCATCCAGCCATCTCATCCTCTGTCATCCCCTTCTCCTCCTGCCTCCAATCCCTCCCAGCATCAGAGTCTTTTCCAATGAGTCAACTCTTCACATGAGGTGACCAAGTACTGGAGTTTCAGCTTCAGCATCATTCCCTCCAAAGAAATCCCAGGGCTGATCTCCTTCAGAATGGACTGGTTGGATCTCCTTGCAGTCCAAGGGACTCTCAAGAGTCTTCTCCAACACCACAGTTCAAAAGCATCAATTCTTTGGTGCTCAGCTTCCTTCACAGTCCAACTCTCACATCCATACATGACCACTGGAAAAACCATAGCCTCGACTATATGAACCTTTGTTGGCAAAGTAATGTCTCTACCTACTGTTTTTGTGTGTAGCTTGATCTAAATGTTTGTGTCTTGCCCCGCGGTTGACAACATCTGTATCCATTATCACTGGAGTCCCACAGTGAAAAATATGTTGTTGTTGTTGAGTCAGTCAGTCATGTCCAAATCTTTGTGACCCCATGAAATGCAGCACGACAGGCTTCTCTATCTTTTACCATCTCCCGGAGCTGCTCAAACTCATGCCATCAAGCTGGTGATGCCATCCAACCATTTCAACCTCTGTCATCCCCTTCTCATCCTGCCTTCAATCTTTCCCAGCATCAGGGTTTTTTCCAATGAGTTGGCTCTTCACATCACATAGCCCAAGTATTGGTGCTTCAGCTTCAGCATCAGTCCTTCCAATGAATATTCAGGGTGAATTTCCTTTAGGATTGACTGGTTGGATCTCCTTGCAGTCCAAGGGACTCTAAAGAGTCTTCAACACCACAGTTGAAAAGCGTCAATTCTTCAGCGCTCAGCCTTCTTTATGATCCAACTCTCATATCCATACATGACTACTGGAAAAACCATAGCTTTGACTATACAGACCTTTGTTGGCAAAGTAATGTCTCTGCTTTTTAATGTGCTGTCTAGATTAATCATGGCTTTTTGTCCAAGCAGCAAGCATCTTTTAATTTCAAGGCTGCAGTCACCATCTGCAGTGATTTTGGAGCCCAAGAAAATAAAGTCTGTCAGTTTGCATTGTTTCCCCATCTATTTGCCATGAAGTGATATGACCAGATGCCATGATCTAAGTCTTCTGAATGTTGAGTTTTAAGCCAACTTTTTCACTCTCTTCTCTCAACTTCATTAAGAGGCTCTTTAGTTCCACTCTGCTTTTTGCCATGAGGGTGGTATCATCTGCATATCTTGGGTTTTGATATTTCTCCTGGCAATCTTGATTCCAACTTGTGCTTCATCCAGCCCAGCATTTCGCATGATGTACTCTTCATATAAGTCAAATAAGCAGGGTGACAATACACAGCCTTGATGTACTCCTTTCCCAATTTGGAACCAGTCTGCAGTTCCATGTCCAGTTCTAACTGTTGTTTCTTGACGGGCACACAGGTTTCTCAGGAGTCAGGTAAGGTGGTCTGGTATTGTATATTTAAGTCCCATACACCACTTCTTTGATAATCTTAGGCAAGTAAAGCTTTTCCTTGGAATTTCAGTTTTCCTCTCTATAAATGAGAAAAACAATATTGGACCCATCTATGTCACAGGTTTGTTGTGAATTGAAGGAGTCTTGGGGACGAATGAAGTGATTTAGGAATGTCATTTGCATGTTGCTTCACTCAAGGTTAGACAAAGTAGGATATCTTCTCTTCCAGACTACCTATCACTGGCCAGGCATCAAGTGTTACAAATAATAATGATGTTGAATGGAGTTAAATGATTCTAAAGGGCTGCATTTTATATGAAAACTCCAGGACTTTGACCTAAAGTATTTCTAGAATTTTATATTTGTTACAGCCTAAACAGTAAACTTGCAGTCAGATACACACATTTCAGTCTCTCTCTCTCTTTTTTTTTTTTTTTTTTTTTGCTTATGTGCCTTTGACCATTTCTGTGCTCCCAGTATTTCAAAAATGAAATATAGAGAAACTAAAAAGACCTCACCTAAGCAGTATAGTTCTGGGGATGGAGGGATGGGGAGTTACAAGGAAAATAAGATATTGTCCAAGTTTCTACTATGAACTTTAAAAAAAAATCCTGCTGTAATTTGTCATATCACCACAGAATGTTGGAAATTCATTTCATTTTCCTCCATATATATATATATATATATAATATGTATTATATATATATAATATTTCTCTCTAAGAAATACTCAAATCTGGGGCCATGAAAGAATAAGATGAAAATGTGAGCCACTTTCAAATTGATCGAGGTTGCCAATTCCTTATGTAATTGTATTTTGACCTTTAACTACTGAATTTAAGCCAACTCCACAGTGAACTACAATTAAAGTTATAAAGAGTCTTCAAACTACAAAACCTAATAGTTGTGAAAGGTACATGCCAAGTAAATAGGTTTCCAGGGATCTCAAACTCCCTGGTGTGGAAACATTTTCCATCATGTCTTTGCTCTGTGGCAGGTTTTAGGTAGGAAAGGGAGTTTTGTTCATGAAAGAAAAGAACAAGCATGATTTTTCATGAAGTGTTGTATTCACACACAGTTTCCTTATACAGGCAGACAAGACATATCATCTTATCATTTGTTCTCCACCTGAAGGGACAGTCCTGCTATCACCGAGCTGGACATCAGGGGCAATGCTGACAGCTGCCATATGGCTGCACACTTCAGTGGCAACCTCAGAGCATGGGATTCCAGAAAATCTCCTTTGCCTTGTCTCCTCTGCCCCACTCAATTTTCCTATCACTAGGCTTTACTTGGAAAACCTATCTAAAGAGAGGGGAGAAAATTAGTAATACACTGCATTCTAAGATTACATTTTCTTCAATTTGGCTGACATCCTAATACTGCAAGCTATGGGCAATTCAGAATGGATGAACTACGAAAGGTCATTTCTAGCCAATATTGAAATGAGACTCATCCAACAACAACAGAAATGTGGTCTGGGGAATTGAGCATTCTCAAGATTTAGTTCGTATAGCAGTGCTTAGAGGCACTGTATCATGGAAGGTACTGTCTTTCCAATGAGAGTAAAGGGCAAAATCATGGTCACTGGAGGGCTTTAAAAACTGCAAACATCGTTTCTCAAAGATGGATAAGCCTTGGATATTTAGAAATGATACAACTTTCCTTTTTGTACCAGAGAAGGTTCTTAGTCCATCTTTCCTGAATTGCAGACTACATTTTTTGTCTGCTACAGTTCTTGTGGCAGAAACAGAGTTGGGGGTGGGAGAAGTCTGCTGCCCAAAAGCATAATGTTGAAACTGTGATTTCATTAGGAATGACTTATAGTAAGGCAACCCAGGAAAAGAAGTGGAAAATAAGTAACCTATTCACAGGAGAAAATGCTATGTTCTTCTCTGATTTTTCAGTTTTTTAAGAGTACCAGGAATTCTTCAAACCTGCCAATAAAACTGAGGTTCTCGTATATCAGATGTAGTTTATGACCCTCCCTAGATTTGCTTGGTTCACCCTGCCCTCTGGGAATCAACTCCTTGCTCAATAAAATAACTCAGTTGTTGCTGTTGCAGGTACCAACACTATGTCTCAGGACCCTCTGGGGTGAGGACTGGGTGTCAGCACCACTTCAGTCAATCTCCTGCATCAGAACTCACAGCAATGGGACTTTCCTGGTGGTACAGTGGATAAGAGCCCGCCTGCCAACGCACAGGACATGGGTTCAACCTCGTCCAGGAGGACCCCACACGCCGCAGAGCAAAAGAGTCTGTGCGCCACAACTACCGAGCCTGTGCTCTAGAGCCCAGGAGTTGCAACTACTGAGCCCACGTGCTGCAACTCCTGAAGCCTGTGTGCCTAGAGCCTGGTGCTCTGCAATAAGAAAGGCCACCACAATGAGAAGCCTGCACAATGCAACTGGAAAGTAGGCCCTGCTCACCCCAACCAGAGAAAGCCTGCATACAGCAATAAAGAGCCAGCGCAGCCAAAAATAATACATAAATAAAATTTTATAAAGAACTCACAGCAGATATCATCTAGTCATATCGCCTAGTCAGACTGAACCCATGGTGGGCTCTGGCCTCTATAACTTCCAGACATGGATGATGAAGGCGGTCTGCCCACAGAGAAAGACCAGATAAATTAACCTAGAGAGGGTGAACTTTGATCAGTGAGAGTGAGAAAGCAGGAAAGATCCAGCAGATGAACTCCTTTGCCTTCAGGTTTCTGACAGACTGTACTGGTAGAATGTGCAGGAGAAGATGACCTGTAACCTGAGAAGTCAGCTGTGTGTGTGTGTGTGTGTGTGTGTGTGTGTTTTGAGCTGTGGCAAGCTCAGAAATTTACAATTATTCGCTTTTCTTTCTCCCCTGCTTCACTTCTTCTTTTCTTTATTGTTGTTCTAATGTTTCACTTCCCAATAAAGCCAAAGAATTTAATCTCCAGTTCCAGCTCTATATTTCTAGAAACTCAGGCTAAGATATCCACCATAAGACAGTAGCTGTATTTTTGATTTCTGAATTATAAGAAAACATACATCACTAAAATACATTAGATTTGATTATGTATATAAACAAATTAGTGCTTTATATGAGCTAATAGTTAAAATTAATTTCAGGTTGAATTCTGAAATTGCTAATATTTGCACATGCTCAATCTTGGTTCAACCTAATCATATTTATACTGGAAGTAAAGTAATATGATAGTTAAGACCTCAGGACTGATACTGACTAGAAGCAAATTAGTTCTACCGCTTACTACCTGTTTAACATTGAACAAGTTACTGTGTGTGTGTGTTAGTCACCTAGTCATGTCTGACTCTTTGCAACCCCATGAACTATAGCCCTCAAAATCCTCTGTGCATGGAATTCTCCAGGCAAAAATACTGGAGTGAGTTGACATTCCCTTCTCCAGGGGATCTTCCCAACCCAGGGATCAAACCCATGTCTCCTGCATTGCAGGCAGATTCTTTACCATCTGAGCCACCAAGGAAGCCCAGACAAGTTATTAAATCACTCCAAATCCCAGAGATCTCATTTATAACATGGAGATAATATCTAGGTTTGTGAGAATTATATATAGTCCATATAACTATTTAATAAGTATTAATTGTTTTTAATACAAATTAATGCATTTATCACATCTATGGATTATGTCTGGTATATATATGAACTTAAGAATCATTTTCTTTAAATCTCCCGGCATCCCCACACCCAGACCAGGCATTCTTGGGCCTCAGGTCAGAAAGCAGACACAAAATACGCATTTATATGTCACAAATAAAAAGTTTTTAAAAAGCAATATTTGCTAATAATTACTATTATGCTTCCCATTTTCAATCACTAATTTCAGTTCTATCAATTGATCTTTTATATATATATGAAGATTCAGGATTGCCATTAATTCTCTTAGGTTATTATGTTACTGGATTTTTATAAGTCACTTTCAAAAATATTTAGAGGACAAAAATTATTTGCCTTAAAAATGTTAAATCAGACCATTCTTAGGCCAAATTTATTTCCATTTCTCATGTTATCACTAGACTAAAAACAAAATTGACTAGAGGTAGTAGAGTAACACACATTTACTCAGAATATTAAAGAGATTCTAACTAAGGATCCTATCTGCTCCCAAGTACCTCCTACATTGTTCTACCTCAAAGTCACCCTTCTTGAATTAGGACATTTTCCAATAATAATCATATAATACTTATATTGTTTAAAATGGTTTACAGAGTCTTCCAAATATTATGATTTAATACTCAGCACATCTTAGGTGGTTTAGTCAGTCCTCTTAGAAGCAGATAACAGAAATCAATGTTAAATTTTAAGAAAGAAAGACATTTTATCATCATCATCATCATTTCATAAAACCCAAGGGGCAATCAGCCTAAGGAAAGGCTGGAACCAGGACCTGGAAGGCCAAAAGGAACTAAGGGTAGTCCTTTTCATCACTTACTCTGCTTCTCTCTGTGTATCTGTTTCATTGCATCCAATCTGAGCATCAAGATTTCCTGTTTACTTATCCTCTGATAAGAGACCAGTCCAATGGAATTACAGTTACCTGGTCTCACCTTCAAGTTCCCAGCAGAGTGTAGCTGGGAACTACAGCTACAGTTCAGTTTGAAAAGATACCCCTTCCTGGTCCATACATCTTTGGCCAGTGGGGGTGGTCCGTGTACAGCAAATACGGCTATCAAGGCCTACCTGTAGGCCAGGGGTAATTTCAGAACAATTGGATTGTAATAAGCAGATCATTCCCAAATGTGTCCACTACACTTAAGGCAAATATAACTCTTCCTGGCTTTTTAAAATTTTTAGTTTACTGTGGTAAGAACACTTATCATGAGATTTATCCTCTTAACAGATTTTTAAGTATATGATACAGTATTACCTATGGGCACTATGTTTTACAGCAGACCTCTAAGACTTATGCATTTTTGCGTAACTGAAATTTTGGACCTGTTATTAGCAACCTTCCATTTCCCCCTTCACCAGCCCCTGGCAACCACCACTCTACTCTGCTTCTAAGAGTCTGACTATTTTAGGTATCTCCTATTAGTGTAACCATGTAGTATTTATCCTTCTGTGACTGGTTCATTTCACCTAACATAATACCCTCAAGGCTCATCCATGTTTCACATATTGCAGGATTTTCTTCTGTTTCTATTTTATAGATGAAAAAACTAAATTTCTGGGTGGTTGACTCCTTGAAGCAGAAAAATTAAAATTTGACCCAAATATTCTGATTATAAATTCTATTTTTTTTTTCAGTTCAACCACATAACCAGTCTGAAAGCAGACACAAAAAGGACCATTATTAAAATTTTGCAAACACCTTAAACTGGAAAAGGTAGTGCAATAAAATACTAATTTGATAAATGTTCATAAAGTAATCAGCTTAAGTTTTTTGAAAGAGCCTATGACTGGCTTTTAAAGAAACACACTCAGTTCTCTAAGTTTAGAAATTCGAACATAGCAGAAATATCCAATGAAACTTGATGACAGAGAGATACAAAGGGAAGAAGGCAGTCGTAAAAAATAAGGTAAAATAAAACATCATGTATTTATATTTAGTGGAACCTAGTCGGAGAAGGCAATGGCACCCCACTCCAGTACTCTTGCCTGGAAAATCCCATGGATGGAGGAGCCTGGTAGGCTGCAGTCCATGGGGTCGCTAAGAGTCGGACATGACTGAGCGACTTCACTTTCACTTTTCACTTTCATGCATTGGAGAAGGAAATGGCAACCCACTCCAGTGTTCTTGCCTGGAGAATCCCAGGGACGGGGGAGACTGGTGGGCTGCCATCTATGGGGTCGCACAGAGTCGGACACGACTGAAGCGACTTAGCAGCAGCAGCAGCAGTCAAGGAAATACTAGCATCCATGGGCTTCTTCCAAACATAAAGTCCCTTGTTTAGGTGATGAAGACAGGCTACTTCATGTTTCTAAGGCATGATGCCTGATTCTCATTAAGTGCACTGCCTGATTCCTTTGCATATAAAATAATCTTTTATAAACTCTGGGCAAAGTCAAGTCCACTGTGGGCCAATGCTTATTTTCATAGTTGACATAGACCACAGCTACCTGACTTCAAACATTGGGATAGGGACTCTCTACAAAAATATCCAGCCATTTTAATGTATAATGCCAAACATCTGGGTATTTGAATATATTAGCTGATTATTTTAAATTTTTGGTTTTCAAATTTTAGAAAGTTATTAATACAGTCTCTAAGCAAGTACCCTAATTCATTTTTAAAAATATGGAGTATGGTTTGAAATACATGAGCAACAGCCTCAGATTTGGTACAGGATTTTGGCTGTCAGTGCATTGTATGCCAAGAGACCACTGGACTAAATTGCACCTCAGGTTTGTAAACTTATGAAGAACATATTAATTAATATCTAAAACTTAACCAGTCCTTTAAAATCATTGTGCTATGTAAATCTGTATCACTCTTCTAAAGATGCAAATCCATGCAAACAACATGCATGCATACATACATATATACACACATGAGCTGGCCAAACTCCATTGGATGCTAGAACAAGACATGAGCCCTACCTTCTTGCTAGATCCCATCTTAATCATGATGTTGGACTGTCCTCAAAACAACGAGGAAAGGTTACTGTTACTTCACAGTAGGGAAAGAAAGCTGAGTGAGCCTTCTGCCCTCATTTAGCAAGCCTGGATGGTGATTTCTCCACAAGAGAGTGAATGAGAGACTCTCCAGCTGGGGATTGAAATATTGCAGGGGTACAGATTGTGAGAGCAAACTGACTTTTGGAGGCTTGTACCCTAAGACTGGTTAAAAGAGTGCAACTGAACAAAAATAAATGCTTTGACAGCAAGATGCTTTTTGGTACTATTGAACGTGTCTAAATTCAGCACACAGCATTAGTGATGAAATTTAAAAGGCCAGCATTATTCTGAGAATTCAAAAATTTCCATATTTTTAGATAAAAAAGATTTGATTGGGTCATAAATGTGTGACATATTACGGCACATTTATTGTTGTTTAATTTGCAAATTGAATGGTTAATGATTTTATGCTTGCTTACTCCCCATACTGTTGCTTTTATAATTAAGTCTACTTCTAATAAAATATAACAAGGTGAGTGAATGCCTAAGGTTACACAACTAATTCTACTAGCAAAACTATATACAATCTTTGCTTTTAGAATTACCTCCTAGTTATATTAATAGACAGGATGGCACATATAGACAGCAAGCACAATGTGAGTTACGAGTAAAAAAACCACAATATAAAAGAATGTTTTTCATTTAAATTGTTTTCCTTTTTAGACGGCTTGACTTACTCAAAACAATAGAAGACCCTTGACTTCATTTCTATTTCAAAGTACAATCACCACTTAACATCTGTTTTTCTGGGCAGTTGACACTGCCTTGCTGACTGCATGACTTCAGATGAATTGTTTTAAAAGCTATCCAGTAATGTGCAATTTCATCTGAGACAGGTACTATCATGTCAGTTTGAAGCAATTGTGAATAGTCCTTCCTAAATATTTCTAATGCCATTTGATAGGTGTCATTGAGTTTTATGAAAACTACTGAGCCACTTCCTTTTTTGACCGTGTTTGGAATTACTGTACAGATCTCTTTCCTGGCCTCTGGCAGAGACTTGTGATGTAAATAAGTTCATATGACTGGCTGTAAAGGAAGAAGGTGTGTATTACTAGACCAAGTACATCAAAGGGGTGTGCATGGTTTCAACAAAAATTAAGAACAGGAGTGTTTTGAGAGACACCTTTGAGAGATTTCCGCAGATCGTGGCCTGCCTTGAAGAGAGCTTTCTCTTCTGGTTAATATCCTTCTTCCTGTCTCCTCCTCCACCCTCAATCCAAAAATGTAGTGAAACCAATGCTAACGATGAAAATAGTGCTAAGAAAGTCTGAAGAACCAGGAAAGGAGATCTGAGAAAAGAGGAGGACGGCACATCCGCATCACAAACACAAGTCTGACAAACTTTATTTACACAGACGCCTCCATATGTCACCACCGTGTAAATTCTCTCATATGGACAACTTTACGCCTTAAAATTTTGCCTTTGACAGTTTGCTTCACCATGAGATATGACAGATTTTTCAGTAATTTTCAACCAATATCTTGCAGAACTGACATGGTGTGTGGTCTGATTCAGGTGTGCAAAATTGAGGTTTGATGTTCACAGAAGCAGTTATTAATTCCCAAAATCCTATTATTACAGAAATACTTAACACAGAAGATAAAAACCTCCTAATCCTTCCACCCAAAAGAGAACCACTCTCCACATTCACTGCTTATTACCATTTCCCACTCAAAATACATCACACTAACATATATTATTGTACCCACTTTCTACAAAATCACTCTTTGACTACAATTTTTATGAAAAAGCCAGAAGCACTAGACTGTTTTCACCCTTCACCATTCACTTTTCAAACAGGGAAAGAACTTACACATTCTTTCTCTTGTGCTTTTTTTCTTTCTTGATCTGATTCCTTTGTTTGAGGGAGCAGGGACTTTGGAGATGGAGTTCATAGAAATCTCTTGACATTCTCCAAAAATGCCATTCAATTTTAAACTATAGCATTCATAACTGGCATTTCTTTTCTCATTTGGGAAATGTTAATGAATATGTTCTAACAAAAGTTTGCTATAAAGAAAATTGTTGGTAAGTGAAACAAGATCTCTTTACCCTGATTTTCATTTAAAATTAAACATACATAGCAAAAGATTAGCATTTCATGAAACCTTTAAAATTATATTTAAAAGAAAAAGATTGATTTTGTAATTAACAAAATTGAGTAACACTCAATAGGACATCATGAAAAATTATATATTGACTAATTTGTTTCTACTAGGATTTTTAAGTAAGAAATGCTATTGCAGTTCTCTACCTAATATTGCTTCCAAAAACATATCATAGATAGATATTTGCTAAGTTTGCCCTTTAGAATACATCACCAACAAAGTAGAGAGTGAGCTGGACTAGAAGACAGGCTCTCTGGTGTTTGTCTGTGGTTCCGCTAGCAGCTATTTACACTTATGTGAGAAAATAATATAACTTCCAAGACCTTGACTTCCACCTGTAAAATTAGAAGCATAGATACCATTTTTTAAAGGTTACTTGAGACTTAAGTCAGTCTATTATGGATTTGGGTGAGAGTTATTAGAGTAAGCTAATTGTTATAAGGAAATTCCCCAAATTCAGAAGCTTAACATAGAAGTTTATTTTGTAGCTACTGCATGACAAGGTTCAATGGGCATGTTCCAGGCAGCTTTCTTCCATGCGCCAACTGCGGAAGTGAATTTTCCTCTACCTGTGGCTCTGCCACTCTCTAAGCCTTGGATTCCTCTGCACTTGATCCACAAAAGTGTAAAGAATCAAGGAAAGGACATCCACTTCTTAAACATCTTTGCCTAGAAATGACATATGGTATTTCACTTGTTTGTTTTCCAATAGCCAGAATGACCCCACCAAGATGCAAGGGGAACTGGGAAATGTAGTCTCTGGCTGGGCTGACACTTTGCAGTTATGGATGGTGGAACACAAGTTTCGGTAGACAATCCAACAAATATCATTCTAAATGGAGACAGTGACTCTATGTAAAGAAGTAAAGATCTTAGGAAAACTCAGTAAATATCAATATAAGCAAATGGTCCCTGTATTCAAGCAATGCCCTATGTTGCAACTGATGGAATTTCCCAGAAAATACGAAGTTATATAAAGACACTGTAGGAAATCATGGTTTGAGATATAACCTGCCATACAATAGAATCCTAAAGAGATCCTGAGTTCTGTAGCACATTATCCACAAAAGTAATTCCATCATTTCCAGTGGTAAAATATGTTGTGCCTATTTCTATCTTAAACCTAAATCAGTTTCAGTCCACCCTTGTTTTAGCAATGACATCTTACAAACTTCCCTCCCTGAAGCTGGCTATTTAATTTGCGAGTCCCAGTGCAAAATGAAAAACGAGGGCCCCTGGGGCTTCTCTGGTGGCTCAGAGGGTAAAGCATCTGCCTGCAATGCGGGAGACCCGCATTTGATCCCTGGGTTGGGAAGATCCCCTGGAGAAGGAAATGGCAGCCCACTCCAGTATTCTTGCCTGGAGAATCCCACAGACAGAGGAGCCTGGTAGGCTACAGTTCACGGGGTCGCAAAGAGTTGGACACAACTGAGCGACTTCACTTTCTTTCACATTCTTGCTCTAAAAGCAAGGAGGAAATGTTATTGAAGGTACTAAAATATAAAACTTTGTCCTTTCTTCCGATGATCTCTATCAACTTGCTATGCTATTTTTTATTTGCTATTTAATGTCATCCTAACCGAAGAAAACTAAAATTTCAAATTACTGGCATGAATGCTACCATCCATTTAAAGTGTGCAGTGCCAGTTTTACATGGAAATAGAGTATTTAACTGATATGGGGAATCACCAGAATTATCCAATTCGTATTTAGTGGTTCCTCCCCAAAGGCCCTCTGAGTTGACCAGTAGAGACAAACATAAGTCAGACTCAGAAAGGCCGGAAGTAGGAAGACAGTATGCCCCAACACAAAGAGCTGGTCAAGGGAGTACTCCAGGCCACAAAGACACCTGCCAGAACAGAGCAGAACTCAGCCCGCTTACGCCTCTGAGATCAGGCCCTGCGACACGGAGCACAGCTTGCACTCTGAGTCCCATTCTGCCAGGTTCGCTTTCCTATCAGCTATCCAGGAGGAAGTCAGGTCAGGCATTTCTTCTTCCCCCGGCCCATCTCTGGACAGACTCCAAGAATCGTTAAACGTCTGTACCAGGAATCACTCCAATTTGTGATGACCTGGAGCTTCCTAGGTGGTTCAAATGGTAAAGAATCTGCCCGCGATGTGGGCGATCTGGGTTCTATCCCTGGGTCGGGAAGATCCCCTGGAGAAGGGCATGGCAGCCCACTCCAGTATTTTTGCCTGGAGAATCCCATAAACAGAGGAGCCTGGTGGGCTACAGTCCATGGAGTTGCAAAGAGTCGGACATGACTAAACGATTAACATTATGGTCCGTCAGGGATCACTCAGCTCCCGGATCAAGGTGAGCAAGCGGTTAAACTCCGCTGCGCCACCTAGTGGTTCTAGATCTCAGGCACTGGGATCAAGCCACCATGCCCCACTCCCAGAGGCTGCCTGACTGCCACCAGTCCTCTTTACTCTGCACGCATGCTCCACAGTCCCACCAGACTTCACTCACAAGACACAGATACATACATAAATGTATCAAGAATTTCACACCACAGTGGTGTCCTTTGAGCATAGGGACATATGTCACTGCGCTAACCACATGCCCATGAAGACAACTCTAATTCTACTCCAAACGAATGTCTTCAGAAACAAAGTGTTATTCTCCAACTGTGATCCAAAAATTCCCAGGGCTCCAAGTGACCCAGTCTTGCCAAGGTGTTTCACTCAAAGAAACATAACAGTAAAATAACCAAGATAATTAAGAATAATTCCATTCTTTGCTTGCTCGTAACTCAAAGCAAGAATTTTTAAGCTTCTGGTTTCTGTTCCTAGTCCTTTTGCGTAGAAGCTGCTCTAGAGTCTTCTAGGCTCTGCTTCTTACTCTCCATTTTGCTAGAAAAAGAAGTTTCTTCCTGACACCAAGCCCATAAAGCTTTTTGCTCACTTTCCCTAGTTCTCCCCCAGATCTGGTATAAATCAACTCAGTCTCTTGGATTTCTTTTCCTTTTTTTCCTCTGCTTTGCCCATTACTAAGGTTCCCTACCCCAAAGGGGAGCCCAGAAGCTGATGCAGAGGGTAAGAATTTTTTCCTTTCATGAGAGTAGGAGAGGGGACAGAACATGAAAACAAATTTAGCAATGTTCCGTGTCCCAATTATACATTAACAGTTGTATTCCTCTTATAATTCAAAGCCTACTCACCTGTGTTTTCATTTATCTCCTAGAATAGCTCTTGATGCTGTAGCCTCTCTTACTCAACTAAACAGTGGCTCTGCCTCTGTTGCGTAGAAGCTAAAAGCACTGGCACCTGTTATCTGAGGAATACTGCATGAGTCATGTAATCTCAGCCTTCCATTTCCTCTGTAGTATATATAAACTATGATTTGTGGGCAACTCAGAGTCTGAGGAATGAACTCTTTCTCGGTACCATGAATTAATGACCTGATTATGTATAAACTAGTAATATAAATGATCTTAAGGAAATGTGTATCAAGGAAAAGAGGGCGGCCTGCATTGGATATTATCGCCTTGTAAGAAACACTGAGGCAGTAATAGTTCATCAAGGTTTTCTGAACTTAGGCAAAATATCTCCAATGTTTCTTCCTATTTTCCAATTACATATTTCTGATTAATAGTTTGAGCCCAGCAGATATTTATTCCAGGAGGAAAAAATAGTTTCCCAGAATGAAATAAACAAAAGTTATGGTCATTGAGAATAGATGTGTCGTATTACAAATTGAAATTTTGGGGTTATTTATCAGCCTTTTGTGGAATTAGGTATTGTGAGTTCATTACTGAAATTCTGATCATTTCAGGGTATATAAAATTGAACAGATTATTGACTAGCTAAACCGAGTTCACATCCTAAAATATAATGACCCGTTATTCAGCATCTCCAACTGCATGATACTGAGTATCTTGGCAATATATGAAATTAAATGACTAAAAACTACCTACCAGGGTGACTTAAAAATTAAATAAAAATATGTGTATGCAAATGTAAATGCATGTGAAAGTCTTAAGCACAAAGTCTGACTTACATTGTTTAAATCCTTTTTTTTTTTTTTAGATTCCACATATAAGTGATATCATATGGTTTTTTCCTTTCTCTGATTTACTTCACTTACTGTGATGATTTCTGGGTTCATCCATGTTGCTGCAAAAGACATTATTTCATTATTTTACTGGCTGAGTAATATTCCATTGTATATACGCATCACATCTTCTTTATCTATTCATCTGTCAATGGACATTTAGGTGGCTTCCATGTCTTAGCTATTGTAAACAGTGCTTCAGTGAACACTGGGGTGCATGCATCTTTTCAAACCATGTTTTTCTCCAGATATATGCCCAGAAGTGGGATTACAGCATCATACGGTAGTTCTATTTTTAGTTTTTCAAGGAACCTCCATACTGTTCTTCATAGTGGCTGCACCAAATTACATTCCCACTAACAGCCTAGGAAGGTTCCCTTTTCTCCACACCCTCTCCAGCATTTATTGTTTGTAGATTTTGTGATGATGCCCATTCCGACTGGTACGAGATGATATCTCATTGTATTAATAGTTTTGCTTTGTATTTCTATAATAATTAGTATTATTAATGTTAATATAGCTAGTGGATGCAATGAAATTCCAGCAGAACTATTCAAATCCCTAAAGGATGATGCCATTAAGGTTTTAAATTCATTATGTCAGCAAATCTAGAAGACCAGCAATGTTCACAGGACTGGAAAAGGTCAATCCTCATCCCAATTCCCATACAAGAAGTGTAGCACCAAAGAATGTGCTTACCATCGGACAATTGTACTGATCTCCCATGCTAGTAAGGTAATGCTTCAAATCTTGCATGCTAGGCTTTAGTACTATGCAAACCAAGAATTTCCAGATGCTCAAGCTGGGTTTAGAAAAGGAAGACGAACTAGAGACCTAATTGCCAACATTTGCTGGATTCTAGAGAAAGCAAGGGAATTTCAGAAAAACATCTATCTCTGTTTCATTGACTATGCTAAAGCCTTTGACTGTGTAGATCATGACAAACTGTGGAGAGCTCTTAGAAAGATGGGAATACCAGACCATCTTACCTGTCTCCTGAGAAACCTGTATGCAGGTCAAAAAGTAACAGTTAGAACCCTGTATATGGAACAACTGATTGGTTCAAGATTGAGAAAGGAGTACAAAAGGGTTGTCAGCTGCCACCCTGTTTATTTAACCTATATGCTGAGCACATTATGAGAAATGCCAGGCTGGATGTTACAAGCTGGAATCCAGATAGGAAGGAGAAACATCAACAACCTCAGATATGTGGATACCACTCCAATGGCAGAAAGCAAAGAGGAACTGAAGAGCCTCTTGATGAGGGTGAAGGAGAAGAGTGAAAGAGCCAGCTTAAGACTAAATGAAAAAAACTAAGATTGTGGCACCCGGCACCATTACTGCATGACAAATAGAAGGGGAAAAGGTGGAAGTAGTGACAGATTTCCTCTTCTTGGATTCCAAAAATCACTGCAGACAGTGACTGCAACCATGAAATCAGAAGATGATTGCTTCTTGGCAAGAAAGCTATGACAAATCTAGATAGTGTGTTGAAAAGCATAGACATTACTCTGCCAACAAAGGTCCGTATAGTCAAGGCTATGGTCTTCCCAGTGGTCACGCATGGTTGTGAGAGCTGGACCATAAAGAAGGCAGAATGCCAAAGAATTGATGTTTTCGAACTGTGGTGCTGGAGAAGAATCTTGAAAGTCCCTTGGACAGCAAAGAGATCAAACCAGTCAATCTTAAGGGAGATCAACCTTGAATATTCACTGGAAAGACTGATGCTGAAGCTGAAGCTCCAGTATTTTCATCATCTGATGTGGACAACTCATTGGAAAAGTCTCTGATGCTGGGAAAGATTGAGGGCAGAAGGAGAAGAGGGTGTCAGAGGATGAAATGGCTGGATGGCATCACTAATGCAATGAACATGTACTTGGGCAAATTCTGGGAGATGGTGAGGGCCAGGGAGGCCTGGTATGCTGTAGTCCATGGGATCGCAAAGAGCTGGACATGACTGAGCGACTGAATAACAACAACAACAATTAGCAATGTTGAGTATCTTTTCATATGCCTCTTGGCCATCTTTATGTTTTCTTTAGAGAAATGTTTATTTAGATCTTATGCTCATTTTTGATTGGGTGGCTTGATTTTTGGATATTGAGCTTCATGAGCTATTTATAAATTTTTGATACTAATCTCGTCGGTTGCATAGCTTGTGAATATTTTCTCCCATTCTGTGGGTTGTTTTTTTCATTTAGTTTGTGGTTTCCTTTGCTGTGCAAAAGTTTTTGAGTTTCATTAGATCCAATTTGTTTATTTTTGTTTTCCATTAACATTTTATTTTGTTTATTTCCATTACTCTGGGAGACAGATTGAAAAAGATATTGCTGCGATTTACATTGAAGAGTGTTCTGCCTATGTTTTCCTTGAAGACTTTTATTGTATCTGGTATTACATTTAGGTCTGTAATCCATTTTGAGCTTGTTTTTGTGTATGGAGTTAAAGAATGTTCTAGATTCATTTCTTTACATGTAGCTGTCCAGTTTTCCCAGCACCACTTATCGAAGAGACTTTTCTCCATTGTATAGTGTTGCCTTCTTTTGTCGTAAATTAATTTGCTATAGGTGCATGGGTTTATTTCTGGGCTTTCTATCCTACTCCATTGGCCTTTATTTCTATTTCTGCACCAGGACCACATTGCTTTGATGACTGTAACTCTGTAGCATAGTCTAAAGTCAGGGAGCCTGATTCCTCTAGCTCCATTTTTCTTTCTTAAAATTGTTTTAGCTATTTGAGGTCTTTTGTGTTTCCAAATGAATTTTAAGTTCTTTATCTATGAAAAATGACATTGGTAATCTGGTAGAAATTGCACTGAATCTGTAGATTGCCTTGGATAGTGTAGTCACTTTAACAATATTGATTCTTCCAATCCAAGAATATAGTGTATCTTTCCATCTGTTTTATATTATGTTCAATTTCTTTCAACCATATCTTATAGTTTTCCTATAAGAGTACAGTATATTTTTCCGAAGAGTACAGGTCTTTTTTTTCCTTAAGGTAGTTTTCTTTGGATGCAATTGGTAAATGGAATTATCTCTTTAATTTCTCTTTCTGATCTTTTCTTGTTGTGTAATGCAACAGATTTTTGTCTATTAATGTTTTGTCTTTTGTATCCTGCAACTTTACTAAACTAATTGATGAGCTATCGTAGTTTTTGACAGCATCTTTAGGATTTTCTATATATAGTATCATGTCATCTGCAAACAGTGGTAGTTTTACTAATTTTTTCCCAATTTGGATTCCTTTTATTTCTTTTTCTTCTCTAATTGCCATGACCATGACTTCCTAAACAGGCTGAATAAAAGTGGTGAGAGCAGACCTCCTTGTCTTGTACTTGATCTTAGAGGAAATGCTTTCAGCTTTTCACCATTGAATATGATGTTAGCTGTAGGTTTGTTACATATGGCCTTTACTATGTTGAGGTATGTTCCCTCTATGCCCACTTTCTGGAGAGTTTTTATCACAAATGGATATTGAATTTTGTCAAAAGCTTTTTCTGCGTCTGTTGAGATAATCATACAGTTTTTATTCTTCAATTTGTTGATATGGTGTATCACTCTGATTGAATTGTAGGTATTGAAAAATCCTTGCATCCCTGGGATAAACCCCACTTAATCATGGTGTATGTCCCTTTTAATGTGTTTTTGGATTCAGAAACACATAGTATTTTGTTATGGATTTTTGCAGCTATGCCCATCATAATATTGACCTGAAATTTCTGTGTGTGGTATTTTTGTCTGGTTTTGGTATCAGAGAAGACTCTTGAGAGTCCCTTGAACTGCAAGGAGATCCAACCAGTCCATTCTAAAGGAGATCAGCCCTGGGATTTCTTTGGAAGGAATGATGCTAAAGCTGAAACTCCAGTACTTTGGCCACCTCATGCGAAGAGTTGACTCATTGGAAAAGACTCTGATGCTGGGAGGGATTGGGGGCAGGAGGAGAAGGGGACAACAGAGGATGAGATGGCTGGATGGCATCACTGACTCGATGGACGTGAGTCTGGGTGAACTCTGGGAGATGGTGATGGACAGGGAGGCCTGGCGTGCTGTGATTCATGGGGTGGCAAAGAGTTGGACACGAGTGAGTGACTGAACTGAACTGAACTGACTTGGTATCAGAGTGATGGTGGCCTCATAGAACTATTTGGGGGAGTTTTCCTTCCTCTGCAATTTTCTGGAATAGTTTCAGAAGCATAGGTGTTAATTCTTCTCTAAATTTTTGACAGTTAAAATTGTTTTGTATAAATAGATTCTATTTATTTACTCAATTTCACTGAAAATGTCTCTTTGTAATCACTAAGACTACAAGTATCACTTGTGTTAAATCTGTGCTTCTAAGGAAAGGAGAACAATATATTTCATGTCTGTGCTCTAACCAGGAAGAGGAAATCTTGTCTAGGGTTTTGATCATGTTAAAAGAAAAAAATGAAATTTCACAGCTTCTCTGTTTTTTGTTTATTTACACTGTTCAATTTTAGACAGCCACAAGACAAAGCCTTTTAGGTTAATAGCTCCTTAAAACTTTTGTGTTGTGAAATGGTGAAAAGTGAAAGTGAAGTCGCTCAGTCCCTCTTTGCGACCCCATGGACTGTAGCCTCTCAGGCTTCTCAGTCCATGGGATTTTCCAGGCCAGAATACTGGAGTGGGTTGCCATTTCCTTCTCCAGGGGATCTTCCTGACCCAGGGGTTGAACCGGGTCTCCAGCATTGTAGGCAGATGCTTTACTGTCTGAGCTACCAGGGATTGCGCCTGTGAAATGGTAGTCACCCACAATAGAAAGTCTTTTATATTAAAATATGCTCAATTATATTCCTAGCTTAGAGTATGGGCAGAAAGCAAAATCATATTTCATTTTAAAAAAATAATGGGAATTTAGGGGCTGGAGGCTAGCAGGTAGAGTGGACCAGAGATAAAAAGATGAGTGAGAGCAGCCAAAACTTAGGGAGGGCATATAGATAGGAAAAAATGTAGAAAGGTAGGAAAGTGTTAAATGTCAGAGCACTGATGATTAATATTCTAATTCTTGCTTTGTATTTACAATTATATTGTATAATCAACTCCATTAATCCATTACTGTCTCATTTGGGCTTCTCTAAAAAATTACACAGACTGAGTGGCTTAAACAACATTTATTTCTCATTGTTTTGGAGATCACAGTGCCAACATGGTTAGGTTCCTGGTGAGGGCCCTCTCTTCCTGGTTATGTTCTTACATTGCCTTTCCTTCATGCATGCATACAGAGAGGAGGCAAACTCTCTTGTGTGTCTTCTTAAAAAGGCACTAATTCTACTATGGGCTTCCCAAGTAGCTCAGTGAATAAAGAACTGCCTGCAAAGCAGGAGACACAAGAGACGCAGGTTCAATCCCTGGGTCAGGAAGATCCCCTGGAGAAGGGCATGGCAACCCACTCCAGTATTCTTGCCTGGGGAATCCTATGGACAGAGGAGCCTTGGGCTACAGACCATAGGGTCGCAAAGAGTCAGACATGACTGAAGCAACTGACCACAGATACACACAAGCAATCCCATCATGAGAGCTCCACCTTCATGACCTAATTACATTCACTAGGCCCCATCTCAAAATATCATCACAGGCTATGTGCGTGCTAAGTCACTTTAGTTGTATCCAGCCCTTTGTGACCCACTGGGCTGCAGTGGGTTCCTGTGTCCATGGGATTCTCCAGGCAAGAATACTGGAGTGGTTTGCCAGTGCCCTCCTCCAGGGGACTTCCCCAACCCAGGGACTGAACCCATGTCTCTTATGTCTCCTGCCTTGACAGGAGGGTTCTTTACCACTAGTGCCACCTAGGAAGCCCCAAATACCAACACACTGGGAACTAAAATTTCAAAATATGAAAAGCATGGAACACAAACATTCAGTCCATATCAATTACCCTTGAAGCAAAAGTCTGCCACACACTCAGCTGTTTTATTGGCATTCTGGGGAACTGAAATAATCAAGGCCATGTCCATGATAGGGCAAAATGGTATGGAGAAGACACAGAGCAGAGATCAGAGATGGTACTAAAAAGAAGAAACAGCAACCCCCAGAATCACTAGAGATTTTGGAGATAAGGAATGTGTTCCAGGATTTGGTTTCCCAGTTGACATTGAGACTGGACAGGGTGATCTCAGCACACTCGTAGGGCGCAACATCCCAAAATACACAGTGTCTTTGTTTCCCAGTGATGATCATGGTGATAAGGATAAAGACTGAAAAGCCACCACCCCAGATGTATGCTCTCCCTCTGGGCACCTCGGTTTTAAAACCATGAAACTGTGTATGCTTATCTATGAAAAAGAGACAGATACTCCTGGCTTATTCAACCAAACACGCATTTTAATCAATCATCTTTTTGATATGCAAATCTGCAAAAATTATTCACAAGATTTTATTTTCCAAGAAGATACCTGTGCAGACACACTTTGGTGTGATGTAACAACATTCTGTAGGATTTATCTATGCTGAATTTTTAGAAACTCTTTTTTCAGGATGTTCCGTTCCTCAAAACTTTTTATCTCTGTAAAATATCTCACTTCTTAACTTGGATCTGCAAATGTTGTTTTGAAGGTGACGATGCCCATTTTATCATAATGCCTGTTACCAAAACACAATAGCCCCAATGTGTCTGACTTTATCTCTTTTTTTCCTGCCTAAACCTGTAGGTTTATAATCTCTTCGCCATTTTTATTATATTAAATTGTTATCAAGGTCTCTGCTTTTCTTTCAAAATCCATTCTTTCCTCCTTTTACCAAACATAATTCTAGATATGTAGTTACAGCTCAGGCAAAAACCAATCCTAAAATAAATGGAAACAAAAGAAAAGGCAGTGTCATTCTTTTCTTAATGAGTGGTGCATGGAATTTGGGTTGACTGTTTTTTTTTTTTTTTTTTTTAAGGAGATGAAGTGCAGGAGAGCTAGCTTTAAAGAGGGATGATGTTAGATGAAGGGGAAACTCTTACAATGATAAAAAAAAGAACTGCTCACAGAATGTAGTAAAAAACATCTTTAAAGACAATCTATATGCCAATACCTTCAAAAAACATCTTAGAAGAGAATGGAAATATTTGGTGTTCCAGTGCTTAACTCTGACATTTAAATTGCTTCCTTAAAAAAAAAAAAATCTTCCCACTTGATGAAAAGACAAAGGGAAATTGTTGTTAACTTGCCAAAGAAACTAATTAGAATATAAAAGTTACTATATTACTGTACCTATGGTAATTCATTATTTTTCAGTGTCTTGTTATCTTTATCCTTATCTATGCTGAATTTCTGTCACTAAATCTTTGTCAGCACCAAATCCCTACCTTCACTTACCTTTACCAGTTCTCTCTAATAATCTAGTCACTGGAGTTCATTAAAATATGCTCATTACCAACTCAAAGCAAAACAGTGAATAACCAAATGTCTCTCTGTGCCTAGCTGAAATGCTGTGTGCACATTTACACAGACACACACACACCATAAAGAAACCTGAGTGTCGAAGAATTGATGCTTTTGAACTGTGGTGTTGGAGAAGACTCTTGAGAGTCCCTTGGACTGCCAGGAGATCAAATCAGTCAATTCTAAAGGAAATCAGTTCCGAATATTCATTGGAAGGACTGATGCTAAAGCTGAAACTCCAATACTTTGGCTACCTGATGCAAAGAACTGACTCACTGGAAAAGACCTGATGCAAGATTGGCAGGAGGAGAAGGGGATGAGATGGTTGGATGGCATCTCCAACTCCATGGACATGAGTTTGAGGAGGCTCCAGAAGTTGGTGATGCACAGGGAAGCCTGGCATGCTGCAGTCCATGGGGTCGCAAAGAGTCAGACAGGAGTGACTGACTGAACTGAACTGAACCTTAAATGTAGCAACAAAAGCTGTTCTCACGACATTCATGATCTGATAGGAAACAAAGGACCAGAAATTTCGTGGGAAATCATCCTTTTGTAAGATTACCAGTCAAGATCTGCTGGATTTCAAGAGCATTTTGGGTTCAGAGAACTGGCCATCCTCTTAGGTGCTTTAACAGACCTGGGCATCAGGTCTCTTGATGTCAGTTTATCACTTGCCTAGATCACTTCCTGTACAGATTCCAAACCTCCACCCATGCTGCATGACTCAGGACAGCATCAGTGTTATCTGAGCTGTTCTGCAATAGAAAGGGAAAGCTTGCCACAAGTGAACTTCCTGAGTGATATTTTTTTGGTCAAGTTTGTGAGAAACAGTCAAGCAGGAAAGAATAACAGGGCAACCACATACAATGGAACTTGGAGGACATGTTATTAAGAAACAGGATTTCAAAGATAAGAGAGAAATTCCATCAGGCCCTTAGCGAGTAGAATCTATAAAGATCACAACCCACACTTCCTTTTTTGTGCTACAAATTTTCAACCGTCTAGAGAAAATTTCCAGACACTGCTCTCCCAGCCCCCTTCTGGTAACTTCCAGAGCCTTCTGCTTCATGCTCCACACCAGCCCTTCTTTGACATTCTTTTCATCTAATCTCCTCATTCTAAGTCACTTGGTTGGTAAATCTCCCAAGGGATTTGAACTATCCCTGCTTTCATAGAAAAGGACCTCAGCAACTTTAATTTATTATTAGATAAAATCAATTGTCTAAGTTTTTCTTTGGTATTCTTGGCATATGAGAGCTTGCTGACAAGGCCAACTTCAAAATTAAATAGTTAATGAAACTAAACCAAATGTACTAAATGTTGAGCCAGATTATGCTGACATTGATCAAATATTTCAATAACCATGCATGTGGCTTCAGTAAAGCTTCTAGCATGCAAATAATTTTTTTTAAATTTTAGATAGCTTTCAGATTCAGATCTTCTGATCTATCTTCATTATTCCTGTTGAGATGTTGACTTTTCCAAGTCATTGGGTATCTTCTCTTAATCATAACGTTTTAAGTATACATGCATCTGTATCTACAGGGTACATGATCTTATAATTCTTTCACTCCAGCTATTTTAGAAAGTATTCTATTAAAGCAATATCTCTGATTCCAAAAGTCCACTTATATCCAAGTCCAAAGAATTAGACCCAGGCCTAGTTTTATAGTCATAATTATTGCCTAACGTAAAATCTTCCGAAAGTACATCTGTAAATCACAACTACTTCACCTGTGCTGTAGTCAACAGACCATGTGCCTATTGGTTCTTTTCCAAGACATGCGATTGAGTCATGCATTCATCCCAGGCACTCCCATATGGGCATACAGCCTACATTCCTTTCTAAGAAGACACAAGTGCCCACAAGTCACTAAAACAGGCGTGCCCACCACTCAGGATTTGAACTTTTACTTTTCCTGGATGCTAAAAAGGTAAAAGTTCCCAAGTCATTTGGGTTAATAGGAGCTTCGCTTATTCATCCATTGAAACATACAGAATATCTGTGATTTATACACATACACACACACACACCCATCTGTGTACACATATATTTATATGCGTGTGTATGTATACAACTCTTTGGGATAGTTCTTGGATTACATCCTTCCTTACTGAGAAATCCTTCTGTTATAACTGTTTGAAATTAGTAACCAGCAAGATTCTTGGAAATTGGCTTTATACCTTATCCTAGATCAGGTTCCCTAGAAAGAGAGCCTGTGATGTGGATTCTTATATGACGATTTATTGAGAAAGTGATATTTGGAGAGAGAGAATAAGGCATGCATTGTAGGGCAGAGTATCTTACCTCCCCTTTTCATTTCAATTATTCATAAACTATTATATCCATGTAATAGCTCTGATTGCAAAATTCAGGGGGTGAGGGGAGAGCTAGGTGGCTTGCTTGGTGGGTCTTCATCTGTAAGAATAGAAGTTCCTAATGACTATGTCCTTATTAGGCCAGGACTGCTGTTGTTGCATTTACACTTAAAACTGGACATGGGAAAATCAAAAGATGCCAAAACTGATACCTTAAGGGACATTAAGTAGCTTCAGTCCTACCTCCTCAGGACTACAGTCAATTATCCTACCATTATGTAACTGTTTCCTTAGCCTGATGATCTACTGGCATGAGAAGTCCCAAAATGACCACACAACAGAAGATTATTGGGACTCCTACCAACAGTCTTCTGGAGGAAACCAGGACCTCCAGACCCACAAAGCTCACAGTTGCAGGGAAAAAAAAGCCCAGGTTCTCCAAATGAGTCAATGAAAGTGATGGTAAGTATATCCATCAGTATATGAATTATATATTATATATATATATGAACTGTATGTATATAGTACAAACACACACACTCAGCCTAGTATACCGAGGACAGTCACCTTGACACTTCTTAAAGATATTGGTTCTCCCTCATCAGCACATTTTCTATTGTTTTAATCATTTTATTGTTTTAATAAAGAGTCTCCTTTAAGACCTCCCAAGGAATAGAGTTATATGGTGGCTTTTCCATTCTTATGTAATAGGCCCATTCCAGCATGCCCACTTCCTGAACTTTTTAATATATTGTTTCACAGTCTCCAGAGAAGGTTTGGCACATCTATTTCATTAGATGTAGAGCAGCAGTTGGCAAACTATGGCCCCTGAGTCAAACCCAATGCTGGCCTTTTAAAAACATTTATTTTATTTATGTATTTATTTATTCATTGGCCAACCGTGAGGCATGTGGGATCTTAGTTCCTGGACCAAGGATGTAAGCCATGCCTCTTATAGTGGAAGCACGGAGGCCTGACCACTGGACCACCAATGAAGTCCTGCCCTTCCTTTTTTGATAAGTTTTATTGAAATACCCAATTTGTTGGCCACACTTATTTGCTTACATATTGGCCATATGATTCTCAAAGTGTATAGTATTTACTATCTGGTCCATTACAGCAAAAGTTTGCTGACATTTGGTGTAGGGCACTGCTTTCTCCAGTATTCTAAGAGCCATATGCACAGAGCACATAAACTGCTCTTGGGACCCTTCTTGAAGTGTCTCCATACAATACACTGAAGCTCTTCCAGCTTTGATTACTCTTTGATAATCCCAGCTGCAGGCTCTACTCCCAGGCACTATGTCTGATCCTACCAGTACATGTTAACCAGATTCAGTAACTCTTTTGATATATTTAACACTTCTTCTCCCTTAGGAGGCTAACACTCCCCCCATCTAATTTTGCTAAAATTTGACCCAAGTTATGGGTCTGGTAGGCAGGGAGAGAACAGTTCATGAGGAAGATCTTCCTAAAGATGACTGTCTCCTTTGAGACTTCCACATGGTTTTTAAACAGGGAAGAGGAAATCTTATCTTCCAGTAAATGGTAATAGTCAAGTCTGAAGACCAAGAGGGTCCAGGAAATCTGGGGTTTCAGGTACTCAGGTGCATCTACCCAGATATCCCCATCTCAGTCTCCCACTCCTTTCCTATCAGACCTTTGACTTTGGCTTCAACTTTCCTAGGCTGAGAATTCAACTTTCTCTAAAGTTTTCTGCTGCTTACAATTAAGTCCTATTCCAGGCCATAAGCCTGTCCACATGATATCTCCCAAGTGTGATGTTTAGTCCCTTCCCATAAATTCTACTAAAAACAGCAACAAACACATCAAACCTCTATGTATGTTTATATGACTAAAGGTATGAACTAGGTGCTTGCTATGTGAAGTGTGAGCCACAGATGAATAAAATCAATCTTGCCTGGGAGTTTACTAAAATGCAGAATCTCAGGCAGCAACTCTAGCCTACAGAATTAGAATTCAATTTATATGAATGTTAAAATTTGAGATGCATGAAGGGTTGTTATTGCTGTTCAGTTGCTCAGTCGTGTCTGACTCTTTGTGACCCCATGGACTGCAGCATGCTAGATTCCCTTCCTCCACCATCTCCCAGAGGTGCTCAAACTCATGTCCATCAATTTGGTGATGCCATCCAACCATCTCATCCTCTGTTGCCCCCTTCTCCTCCTGCCTTCAATCTTTCCCAGCATCAAGGTCTTTTCCAATAAGTAGATTCTTTGCAACTGATGGCCAAAGTAGTGAAGCTTCAGTTTCAGCATCAGTCCTTTCAATGAATATTCAGGGCTGATTTCCTTTAGGACTGACTGGTTGGATCTCTTTGCAGTCCAAAGGAATCTCAAGAGTCTTCTCCAACACATAGTTCAAAAGTATCAATTCTTTGGTGCTCAACCTTCCTTATGGTTCAACTCTCACACACCTACATGACCACTGGAAAAACCATAGCTTTGACTAGACGGACCTTTGTTGGCAAAGTAATGTTTATGCTTTTTAATATGCTATCTAGGTAGGTCATAGCTTTTCTTCCAAGGAGTAAGTGTCTTTTAATTTCATGGCTGCAGTCACCATCTGCAGTGATTTTGGATCCCAAAAAATAAAGTCAGCCACTGTTTCCACTGTTTCCCCACCTATTTGCCATGAAGTGATGGGACAGGATGCCATGATGTTAGTTTTCTGAATGTTGAGCTTTAAGACAACTTTTTAATTCTCCTCTTTCACCTTCATCCAGAGGCTCTTTAGTTCCTCTTCGCTTTCTGCCATTAGGGTGGTGTCATCCGCATATCTGAGGTTTTGATATTTCTCCCAGAAACCTTGATTCCAGCTTGTACTTCATCCAGCCTGACATTTCACATGATGTACTCTGCATATAAGTTAAATAAGCAGGGTGACGATATTCAGCCTTGACATACACGTTTCCCAATTTTGAACCAGTCCATTGTTCCATATCCAGTTCTAATGTTGTTTCTTGACCTGCATGCAGGTCAAGGTGCTCTGGTATTTCCATCTCTTTTGAAGAATTTTCCACAGTTTTTGGTGATCCACACAGTCAAAGGTTTTAGCACAGTCAATGAAGCAGAAGTAGATGTTTTTCTGGAACTCTCTTGCTTTTTCAAGGATCAAGTGAACGTTGGCAATTTGATTTCTGGTTCCTCTGCCTTTTCTGAATCCAGCTTGAGCATCTGGGAGTCCCCGGTTCACTTACCATTCAAACCTAGCTTGGAGAATTTTGAGCATTACTTTGCTAGCATGTGAAATGACCACAACTATGTGGTAGTTTGAACACTCTTTGACATTGCCTGTCTTTGGGATTGGAGTGAAAATTGACCTTTTCCAGTCCTGTGGCTACTGCTGAGTTTTCTAAATTTGCTGGCATACTGAATGCAGCACTTTAACAGCATCATCTTTAGGATTTGAAGTAGCTCAGCTGGAATTCCATCACCTCCACTAGCTTTGTTCATAGTGATACTTCCTAAGGCCCACTTCACTTAGAACTCCAAGATGTCTGGCTCTAGTTGTCTTGAACTCCAAAATATTTGATGTGAGTGATCACCATCTGATGATGATGGTGATAATATCTGATAATATCTGATGGTGATAACACCATCGTGGTTATCCCAGTCATTAAGATCTTCTGTGTATAGTTCTGTGTGTTGTTGCTACTTCTTCTTAATATCTTCTGCTTCTATTAGGTCCATACCATTTCTGTCCTTTTTGTGCCAATCTTTGCATGAAATGTTCCTTTGGTATCTCTCATTTTCTTGAAGAGATCTCTAGTGTTTCCCATTCTATTGTCTTCCTCTATTTCTTTGCACTGTTCACTTAGGAAGGCTTTCTTTTCTATCTTTGCTATTTTTTGGAACTCTGTGTTCAGATGGGTATATTTTGCCTTTCCGCCTTTGCTTTTCACTTCTTTTCTTTTCTCAGCTGTTGGTAAGGTTTCCTCAAACAACCATTTTGTCATTTTGCATTTCTTTTTCTTGGAGATGGTTTTGATCAGCAAATCCTGTACAATGTTATGAACCTCCATCCATAGTTTTTCACACAATCTATCAGATCTAATCCCTTGAATATATTTGTGACTTCCACTGTATAATCATAAGGGATTTGACTTAATTATACCTGAATGGCCTAGCGGTTTCCCCTACTTTTTAGATTTAAGTCTGACTTTTACAATAAGGAGTTCATGATCTGAGCCACGGTCAGCTCCCAGTCTTGTTTCTGCTAAATGTATAGAGCTTCTCCACCTTCAGCTGCAAAGAATATAATCAATCTGATTTCAGTATTGACCATCTGGTGATGTCCATGTGTAGAGTTGTCTCTTGTGTTGTTGGAAGAGGGTGTTTGCATGAAGGGTAAATGGCAGCAAGAATACACACACACACACACAGACACATACATACACATACAGAGTGAGAAGTGTGTGTGTATGTGTGTGTTTGTGTGTGTGCCCCCAAAAGTGGGAAGATCTAGATGATATCTGGGCTACAGAGATCTTTTTGAATATTACACATGTTCTGTGTTTCTTCTTCCCTACTTTCATCATCATGCTATTTTTTTCAATCTGGAAGATCATCTTTAATCATCCATCTGCTTGGAGACTCGATTCAAATGTCCACTTTGCTCTCTAGGAACTTAAAGAAAGAAATAGCAGTTATGGGACTCTAGAAAATATCTCTAATTCTTCCTCATCTCTATACAGCATGACTCCTTGACAAAAGAGCACCAGATGTAGTGGGAGGCAAAACTGCAAGTAGACAGATCATTTCAGTTACAAGTGTTTGGGAAAAGATCTGCAGTAGCGTACCATAATATAGTAAAGTATTTCTACCATATAGGTATATTAAATATAAGTAGCCTCAAGAATGCAGATAATAGTAAAATGTAGTAAAATAATTAGGAAATGATGATTCTTGAGTATTTTTTACCTATGTCTTCTATAAATACAATTTATTTAATTATAACCTTACAAAATTTAATTTTTAATAATGGCTATATCTAACAACCAGTTTTCAAAATTCATGAAAGTTTAACACTGGGCTCTTGTGAACCTGTACAAACTGGTCCCAGTATGCCACTGACTCAGTTTTTTAAATCATGTCAGTTACTCTATTACCAAAGGCTGAGCTAATTAAATAGTATAGTGACTGAATATCCTCCTTCAAGTTTAAAAATGTAAAACTATCTCTTATATTTGCATGTTTCTGTATTAAATAACTCGCTGATAAATTCTAATTACAATTATACTGGAAACAATGAAACAAATAAGCCTTCAGCTCCAAGGACAATTTGAAAAGAAAACCAGTAAACACACTTCCATTTCAGCCTGTAAAATAAATACTTGTACAGTGTATTGATGGGTTTTCAGAGCCTCATTTGAGATTGCCTTCACTTCTGATGCTTATCCCTGTTGTGTCTGGCACCTGGATTCTCCACAGATTAAGTGGTCTGGGCTGTCAGATTTCATTCTACCTGAGCCGCTCACTAACCTTGAGGGTGACGGAACAAGTCCTGTGACCTCTTGGTGTTTTCTGAAGTGTAAAATACGATAAATAATGCAGAGTAAAACTCACATGATTGTGTAAGGATTTATTGATTGCCTAGAATTTCTGCAGTGTGACCTATATCATTTGCCCTTAAAGACAATAAAAACAGATTATAATGTGGGTTTGTTTCTTTTTATTAAAAAGTAAAAATTATGATTATGCTATAAGTAGTGTTCGAGAATAGCACTGATCTACGACTGAAAATGTTCTATATCTGCACTGCTCAACATGGTAGTCTCTAACTACATCGGGTGGCTAATGTAACCAACCACGAGCTACATTTTTAATGGTATTTAATTTTAATTAAAGTATAGTCAACAAGCCACAGGTAACTAATGGTTACTGCTTTGAACAGTATAGATATAGTTTCCAGCCTTAGTTGCTTGATATTTGTATTTTGAAATCTGTAGTAATTGCACAAATATCTATTTGATTAATAAAAATGTACATAAGGGAAGTGTTTTTTAATCTGTATCCATATACAAATAGGTTTTATGGACTACAGCCAACTCCTAAACAATTCTAAGACTAATGAATAACCAAACTATGATATGGAGAACGTGACTTATTTCCTTTGGCAAGTGAAACATTCTTACGAAGGTTGCTCTCTGGTGATTTTCAGAGAGATCTAGAGAATGGCCTAATGCCCTAAATGTTTAGTGATTAAATTGGAAGTTTGAAAGTACAAATAAGAAAAACAAAAGCACAGCAACTGTCCACAGGAGATACACTAAATGCTATCGAAAGAAATTCTGATTTCAGCTGAACAGGTTGGTAAGAAGCAATGCCTTCTCAGCAGAATCTTCACAGTAAGATTTTATTGGCGAAAGGCAGACAAATCTTTAGGACAAAGGCTGCTATTCCCTTGCTGTCTTTTGAGAGCTATCAAAGGTCTGTCTAAAAAAGTTTCTGGTACAATAATAAAGGACTCCGGGTGTTGAATTTGCATCTTTGACTTTCAGGATTCACAGTGAGCATTTCAGCTGGCCTTTGATAAATAAGCAGGTTTGCAACTTCCCAAGGTCCCTTTTATATAAAGAGTGACACGATGAACCATTGTTATCTGTTGGACCAGAAAACTAGGACAACACTTTAGGGAGACATCAAAAGCACTAAATCGTGCTATGACCAACTGAAGGGCAATTTATTGGGCCCCCACAAGTAGTGGAAGGCGTAATCTCCTATTGGAGCATTATGCGTGTTTGTTTCGTGTCTCGCTCCGTCGCGTCCGATTCTTTTCGAGATCGCCAGGCTCCTCTGTCCATTGGATTCTCTAGGCAAATATACCGGGGTGGGTTGCCATTCCCTTCTCCAGAGATCTTCCCGAACCAAGGATGGAACCTGGGTCTCCCACATTGCAGGCAGATTCTTTACCATCTGAGCCACTAGGGTGCCTGGAAATATTTTTTTCTTTATCCTCCTACCCATTTTTCTTCTGGAACATTATTAAATTGAGAGACAGAGCTATTATACCTAGGAAAATCTATTCACAGAGCTTCAGCATGATACAAGAGAAGATTCATACACAAAAGCAACATTAAAAAAGGCTTCTGGGTTTTTTTCTATTTTTCCTCCAACAAGAACTACTTGTAACGACCACAATACCTTCAAATTTTCTATACCTCTACCAAGACAGCCCTTAGATGCATTTAAAAAGCAGATGAATATTTCTTTTGCTAAGAACAATGCAGTGGATTGATAATTCTAAATTAGGATTTAGCCAATACTTCTTTATGTTTTCAATATGTTACTACTTTAAAAAATAATCTTCATTTAAGAAAGTTTCCAGTAGTTAGTACTGGCAATTGCAACACCAGTCCTGGGCAGCTACAGCCATGCTTTGGCTATTCTTTCAAATCAAGCCTCTCAAATGGGAACCCTCCAACACTGTTGGTAGAAATGTAAATTGGTGCAAGCACTCTGAGGAACAGTATGGAGGTTTCTTAAAAAACTAAAAATAGAGTTCCCACATGATCCAGTAATTCCACTCCTGGGCATATATCCAGAACAAATGAAAGCTCTAATTCAAAAAAATATATGTACTCAATGTTCATAGCAGTACTATTTACAATCACCAAGACATGGAAGCAACTTAAATGTCCATTGACCGATGAATGAAGATGTCATACACACACACACACACACACACACACACACACACAATGGAATATTATTCAGCCATAAAAAGAATGAAATAACGTCATTTGCAGCAACATGGACAAAACTGGAGATTATCATACTAAGTGAAGTAAATCAGAGAAAGACTAGTATCATATGATATTACCTACGTATGGAATCTAAAAAATGATACAAATGAACTTATTCACAAAACAGAAATAGACTCACAGACATAGAGAACAAATTTATGGTTACCAAAGGGGGAAGGGGGTTCAATTAGGAATTTGGGATTAACAGATACATACTACATTATATAAAATAGGTAAAGAACAAGGACCTATCTGCAATTGTAAATTCATAATTTATTTATTTAAATTGTAAATCAACTATTCTTAATAAAAAATAAAAAAAAAATTTTTTAACTAAAATAACAAATCAAGCCTCTCAGATACCATTCAATTGTTTTCTTATTTGTGTTCATCTGAATACAAAGGAATACTTTTCTTTTTGAGATCCAGTTCCTCATATTCTGGTTGTGACACTTTACCAATTCCATGGAAATATTTCTATGTAAAATCAGTAGATTCAGAAAGAAGTTTTAGTTCCCAGGAACTATTAGATGTTACTTCCTATATTGGGAATTTATACAGCTGGACACTGTATTATATCTTGCTCCATCATATTCCCAGAGATGCTGAAACTGACTTTAAAACTGGATTCTGATCCAGCATTGGAATCATTACCCATCTAAATCAATCCTCTGACAGTCCTAAGACCAAAGTGATTGCTGAGTTGCATTCCTTAGATATCAGCAGATTACGCTACCCAATCCTGACAAGTATTGGAAGGCAATGCTTTATCATCTGGAATAATGAGACCTCAGCAAAGTTCTTAGAGAATTCCTGGCTTGCCCTAAATACTTTTCACTCATTTTGAAAACTTCAACAGAATTAAAATCCATGGTCTAGTTCAAGAGTCTAGCAGGAATGTGGAGAAGGAATTCAGGAGAGTGTGGAAAGATATCATGAAGAATGCAGTTGTAGGATCAATGCACAGAAAAAATGTGCACTAGATGTGAATCCTTTGGCAAGAACTATATGGCAATACAAGCCAAATTTTATTAGTGAATTCCAAAGACAATGGAAATGTCCCTGTTTTGTATTGAATGCTGTTTGAAATAGATGGGCCACTGGCCAGGGGTGTGGATATGCTTTTTGCTATGAACCTTTGCATTCTAAAGACAGATTTTGTAATGGGATTTGACATGTAATATGAACATAGTTCCCAAAGCATGTAATATCCAACTCAATTACTAGATACTAAAATTGGATTCATTGTTTTTCCCACTTAAATCTATGTACTGCCATACCAATAATAACCACTCATTGATTTTCTAATATGAATAATGATTTCTGTTGGATGACTAGGTATGAATATCAATTTTCAGTTTTAGCACCTGGGGATATTTTTACTGGAATGTAGGTTGCTCAGAAAAATGTAGTAAAATGTAATAAAACTAGATGTCTATTTATAAGATTTGGCAAGCTTTCCTTGAATGCACAAAACAATGCAGATGGAAATAAAAATATTCAAATTTTTATCCATTTGAGAAAAACAGCAATTGAATGGGTTACACATTAATTTAGGATTTTCATATTCTGACCTCAATTTTGAATGCTTTGATTAGGTGATATCCTTATATGTAAATAGCTGAATTCATATTCTAATCATTTTATTCAAGAACACAATCCATGCTCTTTACAAGTATATTTACACAGGAACTCACACACAAAGGGTGATGAATTATTATTGCCATTCACTAGGTTTCATGTATCCTAAAAGTCAAGCAGGCTTTTATCCTAAAAGTTAAGCAGTTCAGAACATTCTTGTGATACATCCATGAAAAATGCAATGATGTGGCATCTTGCCACCAGCAAATACTCATCCAAGATCTGTGGTCAGGGATGGGAGTAAAGGGTATCTACTCATCTTATAGAGAAAATGAACCTATTTTACTGTTAGAATTTAAAGAGGTAAATAATAAATACTAACTACTCACCACTAGTTCCCCACAGGTATTCAAATCCAACTGATAGACATCAGACAGAGGAAAATAAAAATGTTGAGTCTTATTACCATTAGAGCTAACATTGTAGACCATGGCTTAGATGTGTTGCAAAACTGGTTTTTGAACTGAATATTATAAAATGTTTTTCAGTCTATGACTTACCTTTTAATTTTTAAAAATTCTCTCATAAAAAGGAAAATTTTAATCGATTATATCCAATTTATAATTTTTTAAATTGGGTTATGCATTTGGTATGCCATTTAAGAAATGTGTGCCAACCTCAAAGTCATGAAGATTCTGTATTCTTCCTGCAGCTTTATACTTTTAATTTTTATGTTTAAGCCTATTTGAGTTAATTTTTGTGTGTGGTATGCATGGTATAAAGGTTAAAATTCATTTTTCCCATATGGATATCTAGCCTTTCCTGCATTATTTTTGAAAAAAATGATCCTTTCCTTAATTTAATTACTTTGGCACCTTTGCTGAATATCACTTGACCAATGGGTTTTCTTCATTGTTTCACTGACATATATATGTATCCCTATGCCAGTAATAAACTGTCATGAACTGATGTTGCCTCTTGAAATGAAGTTTTGTTTGAACTTTTGTTCTCTTTTTAAAATTTGTTTTAACAATCCACAATGCACAAATATACAGACATAGATATATTAGAATCCATCTGTGCACGTCTTCCAAAAGCCAGCAGGGATTGGGATTGGGATCAGGTTGAATATACCAATCAACTGGGCAAGGATTAACATTTTAACAATATTAAGTCTTCCAGTAAATCAGCATGTTTCTCCAACTACTTAAGTCTTACTTGGGTTTCCTACCCATGTTTGGAACAGTATACAGATTTTCCACATATACTGTTATATTTAGTCCTAAATATTCCATGTTTTTAAGCTATTAAAAATTAAATTTTAGACATTTCATTTTCAAATTTTTTATTTATAGCATATACAAATACAATTAACTTCTGTATATTAAATTAACCCTGTATACCTTTCCAATTTTCCTTCTGGTTCTGGTGTTTGTAGATTCTTTAGTTTTTTCCACACACACCATCATGTCACCTAAAAATAAGAACAGTTTCACTTCTTCTTTTCATATATATATGTGTGTGTGTGTGTGTGTGTGTGTGTGTGTGTGTGTGTGTGTGTATATATATATATATATATCTTCATGCCTTTTCTTGTCTTTTTGCACTGGCTCAGTTCAGTCAGTTCAGTCACTCAGTCACTTTGCAACTCTATGGACTGCAGCACTCCAGGCCTCCCCGTCTATCACCAACACCCAGAGTTTACTCAAACTCATGGTCATTGAGTCGGTGATGCCACCCAACCATCTCATCCTCTGTCGTCCCCTTCCTGGCTAGGATCTTGAATAAAATAACAATAGGAGTGGTGAAGGTGAATAATCTTGCCTTGTTCCTCACCCTAGGAATCAGTCTTCTAAATATGATGATTATAAAGTTTCATAGACATTCATTTCACACATTTTTCATTTCATTTCAATAGGGATTATCTCCTATTCATCATTTGCTAGATAATTTTACTATGAATAAATGTTAAACTTTGTCAAATATTTTGTCTACATCTATTGCAATCATAATTTTTCTTATATTTTATCCTGCCTACTTGGTGAATTACGTTTATTGATTTCCTAATATTAAACTAATCTTTTATTTCTGAGATAAACTCAATATGGTCATATGTATTCTTTTTAGACATAACTGGATTCACTTTTCTAATATTTTGTGAAGAATTCTTACATCTATGCCCCTGAGGAATACTTGCCTACAGTTTTTTGGGTTTTTTTGTAATGTCAAGTTAATGCTGGCTACATCAAATGAATTTGGAGGTATTCCCTTCTACACTATTTTCAGTTAGTAGAACTGGCTATTATTATTTTATCCTCAAACATTTGGTAGAATACATCAGCAAAGTGACCTGGAACTTGAGTTTTCCTTACAGAAAGGATTTAATTACTCATTTTTTTTCCCGTAAATATAGGACTATTCACATTTGAAAGTTTCTTTTTAAAGTTTTTTTTTTAATTTTATATCAAAGTAAAATTTTATAAATTTTATATCAAAGTATAGTTGATTTACAATTTGTGTGAGTTTCAGGTGTACAACAAAGTGAATCGATTATGCATATAAATATATCCACTCTTTTTTAGATTATGTTCCCATATGGTCATTACAGAGTACTGAGTAGTGTTCTGTGCTATATAGTGGGTTTGTATTAGTTATCTATTTTATGTATAATACTGAATATATGTCAGTCCCAATCTTCCAATTAATCCCTCCCCCCACTTACTTCCTGGTTGCTAGTTGCTAAGTCACTTCAGTCGTGTCCGACTCTGTGTGAGCCCATAGACGGCAGCCCACCAGGCTCCCCTGTCCCTGGGATTCTCCAGGCAAGAACACTGGAGTGGATTGCCATTTCCTTCTCCAATGCTCAAGTGAAAAGTGAAAGTGAAGTCGCTCAGTCGTGTCTGACTCTGAGCAACTCATGGACTGCAGCCTACCATGCTCTTCCTTCCATGGGATTTTCCAGGCAAGAGTAGTGGAGTGGGGTGTCATTGCCTTCTCCTACTTCCTGGTAACCATGTTTCTTTTCTACATCTCTAACTCAATTTTAGTTTTGTAGATAAATTCTTCTGTATACTTTTTTTAGATTCCACATATAAGTAATGATATGATACTTGCCTTTCTCTGTCTGACTTACTTTACTCAGTATGAAAATCTCTAGGTCCATCCATATTGCTGCGAATGGCATCATTTCATTCTTTTTCTGGCTGAATAGCATTCCATTCTAGGTATGGACCACATCTTCTTTTAACCATTCCTCTGTTTAAGCTGTTTCCAGGTCCTGACTATTGTAAAGAGTGCCAGAATGAAAGCAGGGATGCATGTACCTTTTCAAATTATGGTTTTCTCCAAATATATGCCCAGAAGGGGGATTGCTGGAGCATATAATAGCTCTATTTTTAGCTTTTTAAGGAACCTCCATACCGCTCTCCATAGTGACTGTACCAGTTTACATTCCCACCAACAGTGTAAAGGGGTTCCCTTTTCTTCAGAACCTCTCTAGCATTTACTGTTTGTAGATTTTTTGATGATGGCCATTCTGACTGGTATGAGGTGATATTTCATTGTACTAATACTTTTGATTTGCATTTCTCTAATAATTGGTGATGTTGAGCATCTTTTCATGTTAACCATCTGTATATCTTCTTTGGAGAAGTGTCTATTTAGATCCACTCATTTTTGGATTGGGTTGTTTGGGTTTTGTTTTGTTTTGTTTTTTTACTTTAAGCTGTTTTTTTTTTAAATTTTATTTTATTTTTAAACTTTACAATATTGTATTAGTTTTGCCAAATATCGAAATGAATTCACCACAGGTATAGCTGTTTTTATATTTTGGATATTAATCCCTTGTTGGCCACTTCATTTGCAAATATTTTCTCCTGTTCTGATGGCTGTCTTTTCATTTGTTTATGGTTTTCCTTGTTGTGCAAAAGCTTTTAAGTTTGTCAAACTACCAATGGCATTTTTCACAGAACTAGAACAAAAAATTTTTACAATTTGTATGAAAATGAATAGCCAAAGCAATCTTGAAAAAGAAAAACAGAGCTGAAACAATCAGACTCCGTGACTTCAGACTACACTATAAAGCTACAGTCATCAAAACACTATGGTACTGGCACAAAAACAGAAATACAGACCAGTGGAACAGGATAGAAAGTCTAGAGATAAACCCACATACCTATGGTCACCTAATCTATGACAAAGTAGGCAAGAATGTACAATGGAGAAAAAGATAGCCTCTTCAATAAGTAATGCTGGGAAAACTGGACAGCTATGTTTAAAAGAATGAAATTAAAACACTTTCTAACACCATACACAAAAATAAATTCAAAATTGATTAAAGACCTAAATGTAAAGCCAGATACTATAAAACTCTGAGAGGAAAACATAGGCAGAAGACTGTCTGATATAAATCACACCAAGATCTTTTTAACCCACCTCCTAGAGCAATGGAAATAAAAACAAAAATAAACAACTGAGACCTAATTAAAGCTGCTTAATTATATGTTTCTTTCAAGGAGTTTATCAATTTCACTACATTGTTGAATTACTAGCATGAAGTGTTTTAATCACTATAGCATATCTATAGTACTATCCTCTCTTTTATTCCTGATATTTGTAATAGGTATCCTTTCTCCTTTTCCTGATCAACCTAGCTAGAAGTTTATCAATTTTGTTAATGGTGTTAAGCATCCAGTGCTTGGTTTAATTGATTTTTCTCTATTTGTTGTTTTCTCCATATGCTATTTCACTGATATGATTTTACCTTCATTATTTCTTTTCTTCTACATTGCCTTTAATTTATTCTTATTTTTCTAGCTTTATAAGGAGGAAATTTAGATCACTGATTTTGAAACATTTTTCATTTTAATGTGAACATTATTAAGCTATAAATTTCCCCTTGCATTGCTATAGCTTCATCCAACAAAACTTTATATACTGTGCTTTTTAAGTTTTCACTAAATTAAAATATTTTTAATTTCCCCAATGACTTCATTTTCATTTGCTTTTTTAAAAAAGTGTTTATTCATTCCCAAATATTTAAGAACTATCTAGGCAACATTTTATTATTGATTTCTAGTTAATTTTGTTGTGGACAGAGAACATATTCATGATTTCAATTATTTTAAATTTATTGAGACTCATTTTATGTCCCAGCACATGTTCTACCTTATGAAATGTTCCATGTGCACTTGAAAATTGTGTGTAATCTCCTAATAGTCTATAACATTATAGTATTCTATAAATTAGATCAGTGTGAAACTAGATGTCAATGACAGGAGGAAAACTAGAAAGTTCCCATATATGTAGAAATTAAACAACACACTCTTGGACAACAGATAGGTCAAAGAAGAAACCAAAATACTTTTTGATTCAGAAATAAGTGAAAGTATTCAGAAATAAGTGAAAATGGAAACACAACATACCAAAATTTATGAAATACAGAAAAGCAGTTCTAAAGGTATGCTTAATAGCAATAAATACCTATATTAAGAAAAAGGACCTCAAACAACAACCTAACATTACATTTCTAGGATCCAGAAAAAAGAGAAGAAACTACACCCAAAGTTAGCAGAAGAAGAAAACAATAAACATTAAGGTAGAAATTAGGACAATAGAAAAGATCAACAAAAGTTAAGATTTGGTTTCTTTACAAGATAAATAAAATTGGCAAACCATTAGTTAAACTAATAAAAAGAGAAAGAGGATTCAAATAAATAAAATTATAAATGAAATAAAGTTATAAAGAGGAGACATTACAAGTGATACCACAGAAATACAAAGGATTATTAAAAAGACTACTATGAAAAATTTAACACCAACAATTTGGATAACCTGGAAAAAAAGGACAAATTCCTAGAAATGTACAGCCTATCGCGACTGAATCATGAGGGCTTCCTGAGTGGTTTAGTGGCTGAGAATCTGCTTCCCATTGCAGGGGATATGGGTTTGATCCCTAGTCTGGGAAGATCCCACATGCCTCCGAGCATTTAAGCCTGTGTGCTCAACTATTGAGCCCAAACTCCACAACTACTGCACAAAGTGTGGTCCACTGGAGAAGGCAACAGCAAACCATTTCAGTGTTCTTCCCTTGAGAACCCCATGAACAGCATGCAAAGGCAAAAAGATATGACACTGAAAGATGAAATCCCCGGGTTGGTAGGTGCCCAGTATGCTAGGAGAAGAGTGGAGAAATAGCACCAGAAAGAATGAAGAGACGGAGTCAAAGTGAAAACAGTGCCCAGTTGTGGATGTGACTAGTGATGGAAGTAAACTCCGATGCTATAAAGAATAATACTGCATAGGAACCTGGAATGTTCAGTCCATGAATCAAGGTAAATTGGAAATGGTCAAAGAGGAGATGGCAAGAGTGAACTTCAACATTTTAGGAATCAGTGAACTAAAATGGACTGGAATGGGTGAGTTTAACTCAGATGACCATTATATCTACTACTGTGGGCAAGAATCCCTTAGAAAAAATGGAGGACAGTCAACAAAAGAGTCCAAAATGCAGTGCTTGGGTGCAGACTCAAAAACAACAGAATGATCTCTATTCGTTTCCAAGGCAAACCATTCAATATCACAGTAATCAAAGTCTATGCCCCTAGCGTTACTGCTGAAGAAGTCAAAATTGAACGGTTCTATGAAGACCTACAAGACCTTCTAGAATTAACACCAAAAAACAGATGTCCTTTTCATTATGGGGGACTGGAATGCAAAAGTAAGGAGTCAAGAGATACTTGGAGTAACAGGCAAATTTGGCCTTGGAGTACAAAATGAAGCAGGGCAAAGGCTAACAGAGTTTTGCCAAGACAACACACTGGATATAGCAAATACCCTCCTCCAACAACACCAGAAAAGACTACACATGGAAATCACTAGATGGTCAGTACTGAAATCATATTGACTATATTCTTTATAGCCAAAGATGGAGAAGCTCTAAAACAGTCAAGAAAAACAAGACCAGGAGGTAACTGTGGCTCAGATCATGAACTCCTTATTGTCACATTCAGACTTAAATTGAGGAAAGTAGGGAAAACCACTAGGACATTGAAGTATGACCCAAATCAAATCCCTTTTAATTATATAGTGGAAGTGACAAATAGATTCAAGGGATTAGATCTGATAGAGTGTCTGGAGAACTATGGACGGAGATTCATGACATTGTACAGGAGGCGGTGATCAAGACCATCCCCAGAAAAAAGAAATGCAAAAAAGCAAAAGAGTTGTCTGAGGAGGCCTTACAAATAGCCGAGAAAAAAGAGAGGCCAAAGGCAATGGAGAAAAGGAAATATATACCCATTTGAATGCAGAGTTCCAAAGAATAGCAAGGAAAGATAAGAAAGCCTTCCTTAGTGATCAATGCAAAGAAATAGAGGAAAACAATAGAATGGGAAAGACTAGAGATCTCTTCGAGAAAATTAGAGATACCAAGAGAACATTTCATGCAAAGATGTGCTCGATAAAGGACAGAAATGGTATGGATCTAACAGAAGCAGAAGATATTAAGAAGAGGTGGCAAGAATACACAGAAGAACTATACAAAAAAGATCATCATGACCCAGATAACCACGATGGTGTGATCACTCACCTAGAGCCAGACATCCTGGAATGCAAAGTCAAGTAGGCCTTAGGAAGCATCACTAAGAACAAAGCTGGCGTAGGTGATGGACTTCCAGTTGAGCTATTTCAAATCATAAAAGATGATGCTTGAAAGTGCTGAACTTAATATGCCAGCAAATTTGGAAAACTCAGCAGGGGCCACAGGACTGGAAAAGGTTAGTTTTCATTCCTTTTGCAAAGAAAGGCAATGCCAAAGAATGTTCAAACTATCGCACAATTGCACTCATCTCACACCCTAGCTAACAAAGTAATGCTCAAAATTCTCCAAGCCAGCCTTCAACAGTAGTTGAACCGTGAACTCCCAGATGTTGAAGCTGGATTTAGAAAAGGCAGAGCAATCAGAGATCAAATTGCCAACATTCATTGGGATCATTGAAAAAGCAAGAGAGTCCCATAAAAACATCTAAGTCTGCTTTATTGCCTATGCCAAAATCTCTGACTGTGTGGATCACAACAAACTGTAGAAAATTCTTCAAGAGATGGGAATACTAGACCACCTTATCTGCTTCCTGAGAAATCTGTGTTCAGGTCAAAAAGCAACAGTTAGAACTGGACATGGAACAACAGACTGGTTCCAAATTGGGAAAGGAGTATGTCAAGGTTGTATATTATCACCCTGTTTATTTAACTTATATGCAGAGTATGTCATGCGAAATGCCAGGATGGATGAAGCACAAGCTTGAATCAAGATGCAGGGAGAAATATCAATAACCTCAGATATGCAGATGATAACACCCTTATGGTGGAAAGCAAAGAAGAACTAAAGAGCCTCTAGATGAAAGTGAAAGAGGAGAGTGAAAAAGTTGACTTAAAACTCAACATTCAGAAAACTAAGATCATGGTATCTGGTCCCATGACTTAATGGCAAATAGATGGGGAAACAATGGAAACAGTGAGAGTTCAAATTCAAGCTTCAAAATCACTGCAGAACAAAGACAGAAATATAGATCAATGGAAGCCCAGAGATAAATCCACACACTCATGGACACCTTATCTTTGACAAAGGAGGCAAGAATATACAATGGAGAAAAGACAGTCTCTTTAACAAGTGGTGCTGGGAAAACTGGTCAACCACTTGTAAACAAATGAAACTAGAACACTTTCTAACACCATACACAAAAATAAACTCAAAATGGATTAAAGATCTAAATGTAAGACCAGAAACTATAAAATTCCTAGAGGAAAACATAGGCAAAACCCTCTCTGACATAAATCACAGCAAGATCCTCTATGACCCACCTCCCAGAATATTGGAAATAAAAGCAAAAATAAACAAATGTGACCTAACTAAACTTAAAAGCTTTTGTACAATGAAGGAAACTGTAAGAGTGGGAGAAAATAATAGCAAATGAAGCAACTGACAAAGAATTAATCTCCAAAATATACAAGCAGCTCATGCAGCTCAATCCTAGAAAAATAAACAACCCAATCAAAAAATGGGCCAAAGAATTAAACAGACATTTCTCCAAAGAAGACATACAGATGGCTAACAAACACATGAAAAAATGCTCAACATCACTCATTATCAGAGAAATGCAAATCAAAACCGCAATGAGGTACCATCTCACACCAGTCAGAATGGCTACTATCAAAAAGTCTACAAACAATAAATGCTGGAGAGGGTGCAAAGAAAAGGGAACCCTCTTACACCATTGGTGGGAATGCAAACTAGTACAACCACTATGGAGAACAGTGTGGAGATTCCTTAAAAAACTGGAAATAGAACTGCCATATGACCCAGCAATCCCACTGCTGGGCATACACACCGAGGAAACCAGAATTGAAAGAGATACATGTACCCCAGTGTTCATCACAGTGCTGTTTACAATAGCCAGGACATGGAAGCAACCTAGATGTCCATCAGCAGATGAATGGCTAAGAAAGTTGTGGTACATATACACAATGGAATATTACTCAGCCATTAAAAAGAATACATTTGAATCAACTCTAATGAGGTGGATGAAACTGGAGCCTATTATACAGAGTGAAGTAAGTCAGAAAGAAAAATGCCAATACAGTATATTAATGCATATATGTGGAATTTAGAACGATAGTAATGATGACCCTATACGTGAGACAGCAAGAGGCACAGATGTAAAGAACAGTCTTTTGGACTCTGTGGGAGAAGGCGAGGGTGGGATGATTTGAGAGAAATGCATTGAAATGTGTATATTATCATATATGAAGAAGATTGCCAGCCCAGGTTCAATGCATGAGACAGGGCACTCAGGGCCTGTGCACTGGAATGACCCTGAGGGATGAGATGGGGAGGGAGGTGGGAGTGGGGTTCAGGATGGGGAACACATGTACACCCATGGCTGATTCATGTCAATGTACAGCAAAACTCATTACAATATTGTAAAGTAATTAGCCTCCAATTTAAATAAACAAATAAAATTTTTTTAAGGCCAAAAAAAAAAAAAAGAGTGGCCAATAAGATAAAAAGATGTTCAGGGAATTCCCTGGCAGCCTGTTGGTCGGGACTCTGAGCTTTGACTGCTGAGGGCCTAGGTTTTATCCCTGGTCAGGGAACTAAGATCCCACATGACTTCGGCACGGCTAGAAAAAAAAAAAAGTTCAACTTCATAATAAACAAATACAAATTAAGATGAAAAAAATCACCGCAGATGGTGACTGCAGCCATGAAATCAAAAGATGCTTGCTCCTTGGAAGAAAAGCTATGACCAACCTAGACAGCATATTAAAAACCAGAAACATTACTTTGCCAACAAAGGTCCATCTAGTCAAAGCTATGGTTTTTCCAGGAGTCATGCATGGATGTGAGAGTTGGACCATAAAGAAAGCTGAGCGCTGAAGAATTGATGCTTTTGAACTGTGGTGTTGGAGAAGACTCTTGAGAGTCCCTTAGATTGCAAGGAGATCAAAGCAGTCTATCCTAAAGGAAATCAGTCCTGAATATTCACTGGAAGGACTGATGCCAACGCTGAGGCTCTAATACTTTGGCCACCTGATGAGAAGAACTGACTTACTGGAAAAGACCTTGATGCTGGGAAAGATTGAAGGCAGGAGGAGAAGGGGATGACAGAGGATGAGATGGTTAGATGGCATCACCGACTTGATGGACATTAATTTGAGCAAGTTCTGAGAATTGGTGATGGACATAGAAGCCTGGCGTGCTGCAGTCCATGGGGTCGCAAAGAGTCAGACACAACTGAGCAACTGAACTGAACTGACCTGCACCTAGAATCTGTGCTCTGTAACGAGAGGCCACCACAGTGAAGACAAGGAAGAGTAACCCCTGCTCCCCACAACTTCCGAAAGCCCACTCAAAGCAATAACGTTCCAGCACACCCCAAAATAATAAATCTTTAGAACAAAAAGTACTGAATCATGAAGAAATAAAATATCTGAACAGACCAATAATGTGTAAGGAGATTGAAGCAGCAAAAAAAATCTCTTGACAAAGAAAAGCCCAGGACCAGACAGCTTACTGGAAAATTTTAACTTAAAATTAAATTAAAATTAAAGAAGAATTAATGACAATCCTTTTCAAACTCTTCCCAAAAACTGAAGAGAAAGCAACACTTACACACTCATTGTACAAAGTCAGCATTATCCTCATACCAAAATCAAATAAGGACTACAAGAAAAGAAAATTACAGGTCAACATTCCTGATACCCATAATGCAAAAATCTTCAAAAAAGATAATAGTAAATCCAATTCAATACACCAAAAGGATCACATACCATGATCAAGTGGAATTTATCCCTTAGACAAAAGGATGTTTGATATAAGTAAATCAATAATGTGACACACCACAATAACAGAAAAAAGGATAAAAAATCATATGATCATCTTAATAGATGCAAAAAAAGAATTTGACTATACAACAAGCTTTCATACGACAAGTGTGGGTACATTCAGGGTGGTATGGCCATGGGTGCAACAACTTTTCATGATAAAAACTCTGAACAGGTTAAGTACAGAAGAACTGTACCTCAGCTCTTCTGAGAATAAAGACCATGTATGACAAGCCCACAGGTAACACCACACCCAATGACAAAAAGCTAAAAGCTTTTTAAGATCAAGAAGAAGAGAAAGGTGCCCACTCTTAAAACTTTTATTCAGCATAGTGCTAGAAGTCCCATCCAGAGCAATTAAGCAAGAAAAAGAAGTCAAAGCTATCCAGATTAGAAAGAAAGAAGTCAACTGTTTGCAGATGACATGATTTTATATACGAAAAACCCTAAAGACGCCTCAAAAATCTCTTACAATGATTAAGCAAAAGTCAACAGAGTTGATACACAAAATAAACATAAAAACCAACTGCATCTCCATAGACTTGGAATAAATGATGTGCTTCCCCAGTGGCTCAGTGGTAAAGAATCTACCTGTAACGCAGGAGATGAGGGTTTGATCCCTGGGTCAGGAAGATCCTCTGGAGGAGGAAATAGCAACCCACTCCTGCATTCTTGACTGGACAATCCCATGAACAGAGGAGTCTGGCAGCATACAGCCCATGGGGTTGCAAAGAGTTGGACACAAGTAAGTGACTGAGTACACACACACATACACACAATAAACTTTTTGAAAAAATAAATTAAGATAATCCCACTGACAACAGCATCAAAGAGAATAAAATATGTAGGAATAAATTTAACCAAGGAGATGAAAGATCTATTTATTCACTGAAAATGACATGACTGATGAAGAAACTGAAGAAGACACAAATACATGAAAAGTTATCCTATGTTTATAGACTGGAGGAATAAATACTGTTAAAATGTCTATACTGGGCTTCCCTGGTGGCTCATTGGTACAGAATCCACCTGCCAACGCACGAGACATGGGTTCAATCCCTGATCCTGGAAGATGCCACGCGCCATGTGCCACAACAGCTGAGCCTGTTCCCTAGAGCCCAGGAGCTGCAACTACTGAAGCTCGTACAACCTAGAGCTTGTGCTCTGCAACAGCAGAAGCCACTGCGATGAGAAGCGTGTGTGCCGCAGTTAGAGAGCAGCCTCTACTCACTGCAACTAGAGAAAAGGCATATGCAATAATGAAGACCCAGCACAGCCAAAACCAAATAAACATTTTTTAAATGCCTATACTACCCAAATAGATCTACAGGTTTAATGCAATCCCTATCAAAATTCCAAGGGCATTTTGCACAGAAATGGAAAAAAGAAACCTAAAATTTGTATGGAACCACAGAAGACCGTAAACAACTAAAGCAATCTTGAGAAAGCTGGAGGCATCATACTTCCTGTTGCTTCAACTACCCTGAACTCTTATCTCTGGTTCCCCAACTCAGTGAAAGTGACATACATTCTTGGGGTGTCCTTGCACCATGAACCAGAAAGTGCCATCAGGCAGAAACTACAGATATCGTAGGGCTCACTTCTTTTGTTTCCCTTATCTTAGAGATCAAGCTTTGTACTAATAACAGGTATTTCACATATTTTCTCAATATTCTAATAATTTACAGCAGAAAATAATTGTCATAAATAACTGAAATAACAGATATTTCACATATTTTCTCAATTTTCTAATCAGGTTACAGCAGAAAATAACTGTCATAAATAACTGTCATAGAACCAGAGTGCAGCCTTTGGCATCTTACTCTGAAGGAGACATTCACTCTCAAGGTTGTGCAAATGCAGGGTATTACAGCCCAAGAGTGACAGCTTTCTTAAACATTTCGCCCTGGGCATCTCATCTGCTTCATGCTAGTTCCAGTAGCAACAGATAAGATTAAAAAAACAAACTAGAAATTACAGAAAATATTTGTAACATACATGACGAACCAAAGAATGCGATCTGTCATATACAAGGCTCTTGTGAGTCCAAAAGGAAAATAGGAACTTCCCTGGTGGTTCGGTGGTTAAGACTCTGAGCTTCCACTGCAAGGGTCCAGGGTTCGATCCCCGGTCAGGGAAGATCCCACATGCTGTGCAGCATAGTCAAAAACAAAACAACAACAACAACAAAAAGGAAAATATAAAAATATCCAGATAGTGAAAAAAAGCAAGAAATGCAGTCACTACTATTCCATCATGATCAAAAGTAATAATCTGTATATTTAAAATTTTGATACTTTATGCCAATATAGTCCTCAAAAAGTATTGTACCAATTTAAAGCATCATTAGCCATAATGAAAGCATTCAGTCTTTTAATTTTTTTCCCATTTGAGAGGTGAAAAAAATCTTGTTTTAAGTTATATTTTTGAGTTACTACATGGACTGCTAATGTTCATTAGCCAAACATTTCTTCTTTCAAGAGTTGCCTGTTTATAACTTTTGTCTATCATTATAATCATGGATCTGTAGGGAACAAGATTGGTTTTGGGACAAGACAGTTTAGAGAAAAACTAAGTGAATAAAGAAGGTATGGACACAAAACACTGTCTACCAGAATTCTTGCCAGGATGTTAAATGCTGTATCAGGAGAAAATGCTCCTTTATCCAATGATATTTCTATTTTCCTTCATCCAGCATCAAGTTTCATTCCAAAGTATACTTTTCCAAACCTGTTGGCACATATCATCAGTTTCTTCAGCAGAATATCCCTCTTCTTCCTTTAGCAGACCAGCAGATTCCAGTCTTTCTCTGCTGGGATTTGACTTTGATTGAATGAAAGGGAATTTGACCCAGACCCTGAGGAGAACAAACTCTTACAAGCATTTAGCTCATGTGAAGCCTTTGCATTATCTTAAAGCAATAGGGAGTCACTATTTTCTAATCGGGGAGAATGAACCACTTTTGAAGCTCAAGGTTCTGAAGTGAACCTATCCAGAGGTCACCATCCCAAATCCAGTGTCCCATTATAGGGGGGGGTGAACCACTTTTAAAAGATCTGAGGTTTCAGGAGACTCTGGGAGCTCAAGGTTCTGAAGTAAATCTACCCAGATGTCCCTATTCCAAGCATCCCATTCCTTCCCTATTTGCACCCTGAGCTTGATGTAGAACATCTGCTGGAGATAAAAATTCTACCATCTCTCAAGCCTTGTTACTCTAATGATTAAGTCTGAGCCTGGTGCTCCACACTGTCCCTGGCTGCAGGGGACTAAAAGTTGCCTTGAATGCTCACATGAAGACAATTCGGCTTTTACATTTTGACTTGATTGGTGATTAATCACTTTATGTCTGTCACATCTCTCCCATGAGTCAGTGATGTTCAGGAAAGTCAACTAATTTCATAGTTATTAGAATAACGACTTCCTTCATACCCTTCAAGTGCCAAACATATCACATCATTCAGAATGACCCATTCCACTTGTCTGTTCATCATTGGTGAGGGTTCTAATGATTTCATATCATCTGCATAGCAGGAATTATCCACATTCCATTTATCACCAATGATGGAGGCCTCAGGGCCAACCTATCATTGAGTAATCCATCTTCACAATTTCATTTTAAAGACTGCTTCCAGGATCATCCTGGATCCATTGGCTTGCAGCTACTTCCTGGAAACAGAGATGGAGAGTTGCATGCAGGTTAGTAGGGGAGTGCCCTCTTGTGAGATACACCCGTAAGGAAGTGAAGAAGGCAGGAATGGCAGGAAGGTGTCTAGAGGGAAGAGCTGACCTGCAAGGCAGTTTTAACTTCAAACAATCCTATGAGAAGCTCTGAAGCCAGCATGGCTCTTCAGAGTTGTCTCAAATTGAGATCAGAGTTTGGGGATTAAATGCCCAGATACTCACTGTGGGCCATGCCACTGGAAAGAGTAACCTTGAGGAACCAATTTCCTTAGCTCAAGTATAAATCCCAAACACAATGCAACTTTGAGCCTTCAAAAGCTGAAATTCAGAGCAGCTGCTGAACAGGTATTTTGGCCTTGAAGAGAGGTTCTGAATGTAGCATCACAGAATGCTCCCCTTTTCCCTAACTCCTGCCTCCCTACTACTCAGATAATAGCATATAAGCCTTTGTCTCAAGGTCTGCTTTTTTAAGAACCAGGCAAAGACATGAAGAAAAGGATGGACTATACTACTTGTTTGGCTACTGTCTCTTCAAATACTACCTTCTATCCTATGTTCTATGGTGCTAGCATTGAGACTCTACAACTGTATTTTCCAAATTTCTTCTCCAGTTTCTTTTGGCACTTAGCCTCGTTGCATGTCTTCAGGGGTACTGGCAGCATCTAGATCATACTCCCTCCTTGGAGGTCTAAACTCTACAGAGTCCCTCCTATAAGCTTCTAAATTCAATACCCTGATTTTTCCTTTCGTTTCCCAAGTCCAAGAGATGGCAGCTGTTTCTCGCAGTTACTAGCTCTGTAGTATTATATCCACATTTCCTTTCTGCTTTTCCAACTTTTTAATTCCTCTGTAACCATCTCCTACATTCAACTTCCTCTGTCAAAATACCTACTGTGGTCTCTGTTATCTTGCCTGATATAGTCACTTGCTAAAATAAAGGAAGGCAGCAGGGTCCTAGTACTTGAGAAGAAAGATAATTTGGAATAGCTCCTTTGGTGAGGTAGCACAAGAATTGACAAACGATGTGAAATAACTTGTTGCACAAAAATGAAAATTATCTCAAATTTTAAGTAGCACTATCTTGTGCAATTGCATCCCTTCTTCTGGCAGCCAAGTGATACAAACATTTGAATTGATTAAAGGTCTGCTGAATAAGATGGGTATCAAAAGGGCAAGGGGGAAATGTTTTTGAGGATTTTGCCAGCAGAGTTTTAAGTCAGAAACCACGCAGAATAAGGTACAGAGAAATTTAACTATATAAGTCATATAAGTTGAACTCAATATCAAAGCCATCTTATACCAGAGTTTAAAAATGGTAAAGACTATACTGTTCTTTCATATTTATCTCAAGTTTCAATGATGTAATGGTAAGTGTTATCATATGATCAAATATTTCATCAAAACTTTGCAAAGAAAAACTAATTCATTGCTATGGAGTCATCGTTTGGATTCTGTTTAGGATACACTTAGTTAATAAAGATAGAAATAGCTAAACTCTTTTTTGCCTTTTATATCCCATTCTCTTTGCCAAATACTCAAGGCTTAGGGAGGGTCACTTCAGCACAAACTATTGCAAATTTCCAGAATAAATGCTGATTCTGTAATCTCTTGTTGTGTAATAAGACTCTGGAGAACTACCTTGTCAGAATTAAGACTGCCTCTCTCAGCAAAGCTTGCTGTTTGCTATTGCAAAATATGATTGACGACTACTTGTATTTTGGGGTACACAATTCAGGAAACTTTAAAAAATGATCTTCTGAAGATGACAGGCCCACGATCCACCCTTAATTACACTGCAGTTTCTTTAAGAAAGTTAAATCATTTCATAGGTAGGGAATTGTAATACACAGCCAAGTTTTTCCTCTTCTAATACAAAACTGATTCCTGAAAGAGCTGCTCTATGCTCCATTCCAACTACACTTGGTTTTTCCTTTGACATCTTTTACCCCTTATTCCCCTGATGGAACTAGAGTTGTTTCTAAGGGTTGTTCACACTCCTAAACTAACTGCTATACAGGGGAAAATATAAGCCTTGTCTTTTATGATACTGAGAAAGCATGCCTCCTTGCTGGCAACAAACACAATTCTTCAAATCACTTGGGGACATTCTTGTTTGTCTGTGACCTCTCTAGTTGAAATGCAACAACCTGCATTTAAATAAAACCAAGGAGAAAACTGCAACTTGGAGCAGCTCTTCATACTCCCTGAAGATCTCCCCCTACACCAGAAAGAAAATTTCCAGCCAAGGAGTGTTTGCTGAAACTGGGAAAGATAAGAAAGTAAAAAGGAGCACTAGAGAACTACACAATCTTCTTGTCCCCCAGCCATAAGCTCCCAGAGTGATGGTAAAATGACACACCCTGGGAAAGGGAGTTTCCAGGTGAACGGTATGGAGGACTGTGCTCCTGAAGGAACTTAGGCTTGGATGGATAATTAACCAAGATGTTTGTGTTATCTATTACTGTGGAACAAACCACCAGAAAACAAAGTGATCTAAAACAACTATCTATCTACTCATGATTCTGCAAATCGGGGCAGAACACAGACAGCAGTGCTCTTACTGCTTGGTTTAGCTAGAGTCTCTCAGTCTCTCAAGTTCTGTGATTGACTGGAAAACTGAATGAGATGGGAAAATCGAAGCCCTTGCTCAGGCCTCTGGAGTTTCCTTTATCAGTGAATCTCCATGGATTCTAAGTATTAAAGTTTCTTGTAATCATATCTTTTCCTCTTGTCTTTCTTCCCTAGTTTCACTTAGGTGAATTACTTCAGCGGGGCTACTTTACTCTTACCCCGAACTCTCAAAGCACCCAGTGCGTTGTCCCTCATCAGGCACATTAGAGCTGCACTGTAACTGCCCCCTTTAACTTCTCAGTCCTCACTGCCCACTCGTCCTACTCCTGCTTCAGCCTCACCACCCACCCCCACAGCTAAACACACAGATGAGACTATTAGCTGTTTCAGAACAGAGACTTCTTGCTCATGCTTTGATTCCCAGGGTCTGGCACAGCGCCTGCAACAGAATAAGTGATCAGATGTACCTGTTGAGGAAGTATGACTAAGTAACAAAATCATGAATTGAAAGTAAAAATAAAAATTGCATTCTACCCCACTGGAATTTCCACAAATAAATGAGTCATTTAAGGGAATGTAAAGTCCAGGGTTGGAATGGCAAGCCATTACTATGAGGTAATGGCAATGTTTGATAACCCATTGCTTCATAAGCATGATCTGCAACCAAAGTAGGTTTTTCTTAAGAAACGCAGAATCAATACAGAATAAATCATTTAATAAAAAGAGATGAAGAAATAATATCAGGAAATAGGTTTTCACTACTTCTGAGTATATGAAGCACCTAAGAAAATCATTTTAGGCCAAAGAGATGTTTTTTCTCATCTTAAGTTTATTTTAACCACTATGTGATCACAAAATGGTCTCTAATTCTTATTTTCTGGACAATCAATACATAAAGCAATACATAGAAAAATATACTTATTGAAACAAGGAAACTAAGTGGCTACTGTTCAATCTTCCAGTTATCTAACTACAAAGTTCTCCCAGAATCCCATGTTTCACACTAGGAGCTCTTAAAAATGGCAACATCTTTATCCACATAACTAATTTCTTTCTTCAAAATTAAACTATTTTGTCATAATTCCAAGAAGCATTCTGGAAATCACTCTGTGTTAGATGACATCTCATATGGTGCCCTTATATTCACTACCCCCTTCTATATTGTAACACATCATTGAAATTGTAAGGTTGCTCACCCATTAGATTATAACTTCCTTGAGTGCAAGCAAAGTAGACACTCAACCACATTAATAGAAGAAAAGACCAGTGGAGGAGGAACCCACCACCATGTGCATACTACATAGAGGCATTGATAATCATCAACAAAACCGGAAGGATGTCTAAGAATCATTCTTTTCACTCATCTAACCTGAGGCAGGACATTGCCTAAATCTAAATGTGTCACTTGCATATTTTTCTTTTTTTTTTTATTGGAGTATAGTTGCTTTACAGTGTTGTATTAGTTTCTGCTGTACAGCAAAGTGAATCAGTTATACATATATCCACTCTGTTTTAGACTCTTTTCCCATATAGGTCATTACAGAATATCGAGTAGAGTTCCCGGTGCTATACAGTAGATTCTCATTAGGTATCTATCTTATACAGAGTAGTTGTTTAGGGCTTCCCTTGTAGCTCAGTCGGTAAAGAATCTGCCTGCAATGCAGGAGAACTGGATTCGATTCCTAGATTGGGAAGGTCCCCTGGAGAAGGAAATGGCAACCCACTCCAATACTCTTGCCTGGAGAATCCCGCAGACAGAGGAGCCTGGCAGGCTACAGTCCATGGGCTCGCAAGAGTCTGACATGACTTAGTGACTATACCACCACCACCACCAGTGTATAAAATAGTCAACCCCAATCTCCCAGTTCGTTTCACCCTCCCCTTCCCACTGTGATAATCATAAATTTGTTCTCTACAATGGTGACTCTATTTTAGCTTTGCAAATAAGTTCATCTGTAACATTTTTCTAGATTCCACATATAAGTGATATTATATGATATTTGTTTTCCTGTTCCTGCCTTCACTCTGTATGACAGTATTTAGGTCCATCCACATCTCTGCAAATGGCACTATTTCATTCCTTTTATGGGTGAGTAATATTCCATTCTATATATGTACCATATCTTCTTTATCCATTCCTCTGTTGAAAGACATTTAGGTTGTTTCCATGTTCTGGCTATTGTAAATAGTGCTGCAATAAATATTATGATGCATGCATCCTTTTATATTAATGGTTTTTCTCGAGATATATGACTAGGAGTGGGATTTCTGAGTCATATGGTAGCTCCATTTTTAGTTTTTTAAAGAACCTCCATACTGTTCTCCATAGTGGCTATACAAGTGTACATTCCCAGCAACAGCATGGGAGGGTTTCCTTTTTCTCCATATCCTCTCCAGCATTTATCATTTGTAGATTTTTTTTTTTTTTTTAAGATGGCTATTCTGACCAGTGTGAGGTGAGATTTGTTGACCATCTGTATGTCTTCTTTACAAAATGTCTATTTTGGTACTTCATCCATTTTTTAACTGGGCTGTTTGCTTTTTTGATTTTGAGCTGCATGAGCTATTTGTGTACTTTGAAGATTAATCCCTTGTTGGTTGCTTCATTTGTAAACATTTCTCCCATTCTGATGGTTGTCTTTTCATTGTTTGTTTGTTTTTTAATGATTTCCTTTGCTGTGCAGAAGCTTTTAAAGTTTAACTAGGTCCCATTTGTTTATTATTGTTTTTCTTTTCATTACTCTAGGAGGTAAGTTGAAAAAGATCTTGCTTTGATTTATGTCAAAGAGTGTTCTGACTATGTTTTCCCCTAAGAGTTTCATATTGTCTGGCCTTATATCCATTTTGGTCTTTAATCCATTTTGAATTTATTTTTGTGTATGGTGTTAGGGAGTTTTCCAATTTCATCCCTTTACATGCGGGTGTTGAGTTTTCTCAGCATCACTTATTAAAGAGACTGTCTTTTTGTCATTGTATATTCTCACCTCCTTTGTCATAGATTGCATGGATTTACCTCTGGATCTTCTATCCTGTTCCACTGATTTATATTTCTGTTTCTGTGCCAGTACCATAGTGTCTTGATGACTGTAGTTTTATAGCATAGTCTGAAGTCAGGGAACCTGATTCTTCCAGATCCGATTTTCTTTCTCAAGATTGCTTTGTCTTTTCATGACTTTTTGTGTTTCCTGACAAAATGTAAACATTTTTTGTTCTAATTCTGTGAAAAATGCTCTTGGTAATTTAATAGGGATTGCACTGAATCTGTAGATTGCTCTGAGTTTAAAGTCCTTTTTACAATATTGATTTTTTAAATCCACAAACATGATATATCTCTCCATCTGTTTGTGTCATCTTTGATTTCTTTCAACTGTATTTTAAGTTTTCTGAGTACAGGTCTTTTTCCTCCCTAGGTAGATTTATTCCTAGGTATTTTATTCTTTTTGATGTGATGGCAAATGAGATTGTCTCCTTAATCTCTCTTTCTAACGTTTCATTACTGATGTATAGGAATGCAAGAGATTTCTGAGTATTAATTTTGTATCCTGCAACTTTACCAAATTCATTGATGAGTTCTAGCAGTTTTCTGATAGCATCTTTAGGATTTTCTACTTATAGTATCCAATATATAAACTCTTTTCTTTCCTCCTGAGACCTCACTCTCACCTTGTCACAGTGCTTTTATTTGCTACTTAATGTCTTCTTAAGTAAAGAAAAACGAAAACATTAAATATCTCATAGTGATCACTACCAAAAATTATTTTAATCTATCAACTGACAACATTCAGAAATTTTGTTGAGTGCAAAGAATTAAAAACACTTGATTTGCAATATAGTTGTCATTCAGTTTCTCATAAGTAATACTTAGCAAATTATTACTAATTATATCCATTACACTTTCGGCTAGAGGCCTCTTGTTAACATGATATACTCAGAAATAATTGAAAAACTGAATAATTGTCCATTTTATTACATTTTTCCCCAAAATAACTTCTAAAACAGGTTTTTATTTCATGTCTTTAAATACATTTTGTTACATGTTTGGAGCTACAGATATACAATTTATATCCTATCATGTATACAAAAAGTCTCTGTCAAAAAGCTAATTGGTAAAGCATGTCAAGGCATTCAGATTAGTCAGACTTACTTTCTAACAAGAAAAAGAAATAACTTTATTTTAAATTAAACATGTTAATATGAAATATATAGATTATGACGCTATGGAGAATAAATTTACAGAGACTATATTATAAGGTATATTCCTAAAAGGCATAAAGTCAAGATTATTATGATACACATCTAACAAATGTATCTACTCATAATATATTATAAAAATATTAATCAATACTCTTTCTTACTACTTATTTTATAATAAAGGTAATGTTTTATGTGACTTAATCATGTGATTCTTTATTTGAAGAATATAAATATATGCATCAGACTTCGGTGTTTCATTTTTTTTTTTTTTTTTTACTTTACAATATTGTATTGGTTTTGCCATACATCAATATGCATCCGCCATGGGTGTACACGTGTTCCCCATCCTGAACCCTCCTCCCTCCTCCCTCCCCATACCATCCCTCTGGGTCATCCCAGTGCACCAGCTCCAAGCTTCCTGTATCCTGCATCGAACCTGGACTGGTGATTCGTTTCTTATTTGATATCCAGTGTTTCATTTTAAGAAATAAGAGCTGTTTATAAAAATGAGAAATAACTCTAGTAATTTAATCATAATAATGATCAAAATATATCTATGTGGGAATAATAGAAAAAGGTGTATGCAGTTAAAAACTATTAAGACTGGTACATAGCATTTTTTCTTTAATAAGAGATTAAAAACATAAAATATGAGTGAGATATTAAAATATGAATATCAGTTACTGTTAACATATTAAATGAATATCAGCTGTTAAGATATTAAATGATATTCATCATTCTATAAAAATGAAAGAAGACAACTGGCTAATTGGAATATATATTTTATGATAAGATTCGATGTAAAACTTCACATCAAACATAAACTTTATATTAAATAAAACACACTGAATCTGAAATAAATCATGTAAGATTTTTACATCTGAATTTTAGTGAAGATACTCTAAATATTTCTGGTAGTATTTAAAATATTTTTTTACCTTAAATGAATCAGCATCATTAACATCCTTAATTTTGCCTATTTACAGATGCCTTTCTATCAAAGCATTATCACATCTTACAGATAAAAACTGCTTGAGTTTGGGGGATATCTTTCATGAAAATGTATATTCCACAAGAGTAAGGATCTCTGTTTTGTTCACCGATAGATCTCAAGTGCATAGAAAATGACTGACATTTAGTCAGTATTCAAAAAAAAAAAACATTTGTTGAAAGAAAGGATGTCTTTTTTTTCCTTATCTGAAATATAGCTGATTTATAACATTGTATTAGTTTTAGGTGAACAGCAAAGAGATTCAGCTATACACACACATACACATATTCTTTTCCATTATAGGTTATTACAAGATACTGAGTGTAGTTCCCTATGTTATACAGTAAATCCTTATTGTTTACCTGTTTTATATATAGTAGTGTGTACTTGTTAGTTCCAAGCTCCTAATTTATCTCTCTCCCATCCCTTTGATAATTGTAAGTTTGTTTTCTATGTCTGTGAGTCTATTTCTGTTCTGTGAACAAGTTCATGCATATAGTTTTCTTTAGATTCCACATATGAGACATCATATGATATTTGTCTTTCTCTGTTAGACTTACTTCACTTAATATGATAATCTGTACGTGCATGCATTTTGCTGCAATTCACATTATTTCATTCTTCTTTAAGACTGAGTAATATTCCATTGTGTGTGTGTGTGTATATATATATATATATATATATATATATATACCATCTTCTTTATCCATTCATCTGTTGATGGACATTCAGGTTACTTTCACATCTTGGCTACTGTAAATAGTGCCACCATGAACACAGGGGTGTATGTATCTCTTCAAATTAGAGGTTTTGCCTTTTCTGGGTATATGCCTAGGAATAGGATTGCTGGATCTTATGGCAATTCTATTTTTAATTTTTTAAGGAATCTCCATTCTGTTCTCCATAGTGGTTGTACCAACTTATGTTCCCACCAACAGTATAGGAGCATTCCCTTTCTCTACACTCTCTTCAGCACTTATTATTTGTCAGCTATTTGATGATGGCCATTTTGACTGATGTGAAATAATAGCTCATTGTAGATTTGATTTGCATTTCCTTAATAATCAGCAACACGGGGCATCTTTGCACGTGTCTGTTGGCCATCTGTCTGCGTTCTTTGAAGAAATACCTATTTAGGACTCCTGCCCAATTTTTGATTGGGTTATTTCTTTTTCTGACATTGAGTTGTGTGGACTGTTTATAATTTGGGAAATTAATCCCTTGTCAGTCATATCATTTGCAAATACTTCTCCCTTTCTATAGGCTGTCTTTTCGTTGTATTTATAGTTTCTTTTACTGTGCAAAAGCTTTTCAAGTTAATCAAGTCTCATTTGTTTATCTTTGCTTTTATCTTGAGTGGGACATGTCTGTTACAGTTTTGGCAGAGGTTTCAAGAGGCAGAAACTAAAAGAACAGGCTCAAATACTCCCAATCTCCAAAGTGAGGCACTACCTAACCTGTGCAAATCCTGCAATATGTTTCCTATCTGCAACCTACCACTCAAGAAAGGCTACAAAGGGCTTCAAGTTGTTGGAAATTAAAGGGTGTTGGCTCACAAGCAGTTCCCCCTCTCCCTGAGGAGGAAAGTGTGTCCCCGGCAGTCTACGACACACACAGACTGCTACCCAACTCATCTGGAATGCAAAGGCTGGAAGTCACTGCTTTCTTAACAATGGCAAACTAAAGATGTATAATTGCTAAAGGCAAATTGGGAAACCTGCAGTGGGAAAGTCGTGATGGAGTTAGCTCAAAAGAGATCCTATCTGTGTTCGTTTCCTAGAGGTACTATAACAAAATAGGACAAATGAAGTTCTTAATATAGAAATTTATTCTCTCCCATTTCTGGGGGATGAAGTCAATTGGCAGGACTGCTCTTTCTGAGTCTATGGGTAGAATCCTTCTTTGATTCTTCCTGGCTTCAGTCCCAGTGTCAGTCTCTGGCATTCCTTAAGCTGCAGTTGTTTAGTCACTAAGTCATGTCTGACTCTGCAACCCCATGGACTGCAGCACTCCACGCTCCTCTGTCCATGGGATTTCCCAGGCAAGAATACTGGAGTGGGTTGCCATTTCCTTCTCCAGGGGATCTTCCTGACTCAGGGATCTCACCTGCATCTCCTGCCTTGGCAGAGGGATTCTTTACCACTGAGCCACATGGGAAGCCCAAGTTGCTGTTGCATCACTCCAACTTCTGCCTCTGTCATCACATGGCGTTTTTTCTGTGTCTCAGTTTTCTCCTCGTATAAAATACCAGTCACATTGGATAAGGGTCCACGCTAAAGAACTCATCTTAAGTGAATTACATTTGCAAAGATCTTATTCCCAAATAAGGTCATATTCACAAGTGTCAGAGGCTGGGACTTCAACATACTTTCAGGGCAGCAGTCCCCAACCTTTTTATTACCAGGGACTGGTTTCATGGAGGACAATTTTTCCAAGATGAGGAGGGGGTGAGAGATGGTTTCAGGATGATTTGAGCTCATTTCATTACTGCTGATTTGACAGGAGGCAGAGCTCAGGTGGTAATGTGAGCAACAGGCAACGGCTGTAAATACAAATGAAGCTTCACTCAACTTGCCTGCCACTCACCTCCTAATGCGGGGTTCAGTTGCTAACAAGTCACAGGCTGGTACAGGTCTATGGCCCGGGGTTTGGGGCTCTCTCTTTTAGGGGAACACAACTCAACCCGTAACAAACACCTCCTAAGATATTACTTGCCATGAGAAGAAAGAGATTTAAGAGGTCACATGACCAGCTGAAGGCAAGCTTCTGCCTGAGTCAAGGGAGGTATACCGGATGCAATGGTATCACTGGAAAACCCACAGAGCACCCCTAGGGCAAAGAGCTTGATTTAAACAATTCCCTCAGCCAGAGGAATTCAGTGTCAAGTTGTTGCTGTATCCTACAAGTATGACTCTCCTGGCCCCTTCTCCTCCACTTTGCAGGAGCCAAACCACATGGGGAGTTGGGAGCAGAGGAAGATACGAAGAAGGCAGGGGAACTAGAAAAGCCATCAGCCTCTCTCTTGGTCCTGCAGGCTGACTGAAGCAGGCCTAAGCTAGGGAGAAACCAAGCTTTAATTTGGACTGAGGCCCAGCATTTGTCTTTTAATTATTATAACAGGCATGACATATTCATTCCAAAATGAAACTCTTCTTATAACTGAAAGGGAAAGGATTTCTAAGAGTGAGTGGGAAAAATATGGGGCCAAGGGCAGGGAAAAACTAGATCCACAGATTGGGTTTGGATGGGAGCATGTGGAACAATAATATTGGTTTTGATTAAAACCTATGAGTCCCAATTTTCAATAATCTGGCAACATAAGTTATTTTACCAAATTGGTTCAAGTTGAAATCCTACAGAGCTTTATAATCCCAGAAGAAACTGAAAATGTTTCCAAAGAACTGGCTCATGTATTACAGTTTTAAAAGAAAAAATAAAAGCAAATTCTCTTTAACTATGAAAAATGAAAGTACTGAGATATTAATGGTGAGTAATACCATAAAAGATGTGGAGTGCCTTGAAACTTGAGGTTGACTCAATGAGTTATTGCCCCAGGCTGTAAGGAGAACATCATGACACTTTAACATCAATGGAAATTACACAGCCTTTTATTTCACACCAGTAAAACACCCACTCTAGAGTCTTCCAATAATCCATTCAGTTATTCAGTCAGCATATTTCTCTCTCAGTGAGCCCAAAATGCTTCAACTCTTTCACTAGTTTGTTTACGAAAACAAACATAACCTATGTTAAGATGGTTAGATAGGAAGATTAAAGATTTTTGGCCTAAGAGAGTTTGACAACCAAGTTCTACATCTAGAAGCAAACCACAGAAGTTCAGTCCCTAATGACATGCAAATGAATCTGGAGCAGAAAAAGAAAGCCAGTTTGATATCCACTGTGAAGTTGCATAAAAACTCATTTCTTACTTATATCCTATACTTATACACATTGCCCTTTAATTATAAAAAGTATAAAGTGGTTGAAATAAATTTAAAGAGCAGTATATTTACACTCACACAACAGCCCTGAGACACTGTGCCAGTATTCATAACCATTCTTGTACTTCTTCATTCCCTACAGGAATACCGAAGATTGATTTCATACTTTCTCCAGATGAAGCTTATCAAAAGAGCCTCATGACACCGACATGTTTCCTAGAAGTGCTCTCACTTCCTAGTGGATGTATTTCATTATAACCCCGGATTCATCATGATTCAGAGTACTGTGGTTTTGAAATGATTAATATGTTAGGGTTGTAATAATGTGAGTCATATAAAGGGGGAAAGATGTGAGGAAATCAAAACACTATAGGAAAGTATACCACAAATCTCTGAACACGGTTAGTCATGAATAAGAGAGTATACAGAGTGCATAACCCTGGTCATTCACCTTTTCTCCTCATTTGACAAATGCAGACACCCCAACTCAGAGGATATTTGTAATGAATCACAAATGAAAATCATCATGGATTCTATTTTTCATTATTTACTCAACAGACATTTGTTGAATTCCAAATGTGTGCCAGGATAGGTGTACAATTGAATAGAGAGATGATTAGGTGACAGGTAGGTTCAGTTCAGTTCAGTTCAGTCACTCAGTTGTGTCCGACTATTTGCGACCCCATGGACTGCAGCACACAAGGCCTCCCTGTCCATCACCAACTCCCGGAGTTTACGCAAACTCATGTCCACTGAGTCCATGACGCCATCCAACCACCTCATCCTCAGTTGTCTCCTTCTCCTTCCATCTTCAATCTTTCCCAGCATCAGGTAGGTAAGTAGGTAGATAGATAGGCCGGCAGACAGACAGACAGATAGTTCTGACTCTCAGAGAACTTCCAATTCAGGAAAAGCATTAGACAAGTAAAGATATTTTACTGACTCAAAGCCCAAAGACATAATCATGTGTTCTGGGCCAGAACATGGATTTTTAAACTCCTCCAGGGAATTTATGTGCCCACACCACTGAACTGGATTAGCTCTTGATATATTTATAGCACTCAGTGTCAATTTTTTCCCCTGAAACACGAAATATTATTAAGTTCTTAAGTTCCTCAGGGATAACTTACTGCAAATCAGTAATGTGAATGTAAAATATTCCCTCATTTTATTTGCCTTTAAAATAACAGGATATGATAAAAAAAAAAAAACACATCTTTTATAAAAGTTGTTTGGCATAGTTAAAATGGCAAATTTCTAGGCAAATACATTTAACTCTTTATGTGTGCAAGATTCTAGATTACTGAATAGCATGATGAGTTATGTTTCCTTTTTCAAAGTTGGTACCTAGAACATGATGATTTATCCCAGCTTAGGGGTCTCTGCAACTCAGGTCACTTACAGCAAGGACTATATCTTTATTCAACATGGTAGATAGATTCTGCATCACTTAGTACATGTTTTACTTAGAATAGTACTGGGTTGCAGTAAATAGTACTGGTTGCAATAAATAATGGTTGACTATGTCGATTAAAATGATATTTCACAGATTTTTTTAAGAACTGGCTGTTTAGAACTTCTATTTCTTTTATTCATTTGTTTACATGTTTCCTTGTCAACATATTAATTCAACCCACTGAGTGAGCATCTATTGCATGTAAAGCTGAAGTACTGCACACTGTGAAGGAAATAAAGGCAAATCATACAGGGATCATGTCCTTAAGAAGTCCATAGTTAAGTAACACGTCTGTTACGTTTACATAAATACTTCAAACACAAGACACACCTATATGCCACATGAAAGGTAGACCCTTTCTACCATGCTGACTGCATGGTAGCTAGTGGCTACACATGGCCACTGTTTGAACACTTGAAATTTGGTTTGCCTTATTGAGATGTGCAGTAAGTGTAAAGTATACAGACTATGATGACTTAATACAAAAAAGCAATGTAAAATAACTCATTAAATTGTTTTATATTGATTACACGTTGAAATTACAACATTGGCATTAATAAAATATTTTAAATATTAAAATTAAATAATTAAATAAAATATTTAAATTACTCAGGCATGTTTATTTTTAACATTTTAATGTGGCTACCAGAAAATATAAAATTACTTATGTGGCTCATATCATATTCTTATTGGACAGTGCTAATGTGGATAAGGGAGTATAGATGTTTAGAAATCTTAGCAATTATTTCCAGCATCGATGTGGTGGAGGCAGGGGATCAAAGGAGATGGCATTGAATTAATGAAGGAGATGGCATTTGAGCTGAGCTACCTTCATGAGCTTAGACCTATATAAAAAGTACAGGTAAATGTTTCAGGAGGAACAAACCTGAGCTCAATGTTATCCACAACCACTTCCAACAACGTGATCAAGATCTAGCTTTTGAAAAAGGAGTCCTACTTGAAGGGCTCCAGGTTGATTCCAACATACCTACTTCCCACCTTCCATTTATTTGTATGTACTCATCTCCAAAGCATTCTTACTAAGTCACATCTTCACCTTTATTTTTTATACTATCACCTTAGACCCTATGGCCTAGAGTATTCCCTCCATTTTAATGATGAAAAAACAACATCTATGAGATTATTGGTAAAACAGTCAAGTCATCAGGTAGTGGAGCTAGGATTAGAACACAACACTTCACACTCATTTTCCTTAAACTCTTCTCATATATCATACTGCCTTCCTCTCAGAGGATCCTTCTCTCTTGTAACCAATCACTGTCCTAGGAGGCCTCCAGGGGGAATGCATTTTGGGCCCAGACACCTGCTGTGAAGCCTGAGATACAGTCATATACTACAGTGGCCCCCATTACCCTGAGACAATCCCAACCTTCAGATCCAAGGCAACTACTCCCAAGAAATAAGAGAAGAAGGGAAATGCTGTCTTTAAGTGCCTGCTGAATACCAAGCACTGTGCTTGGCACTTTCTGTATCCTATCTCATTTACATTTTGCAACAATCTTTGGGAATAAATATTATTAAATTGTTTCAGGATTGGAGATTTCCTACAACACCTTATATTATTGACATTAACTGATCATCCGCCATCTTCAAAATTTCACTCTGTTTTCCTATGCTCATGGAATCCTCCTGGCAGATAATCCTCAGAATCTACTTGGGATTAATAATTAGGAAGTCTGAGTTATAATGGTAGCTACCTCATCCACTTAAATGCATAACAATATCATCACTTCACAAATATTCACAGTTAACTATAAGCAATATACCAAGGATTTTCTATATCCACATAAGCACACCATGAGGAAGATTCAATTATTTTTCCTATTTTATAGATGAGAAGACAGTTGAAAAAGGTTAAGTGATTTGCCCAAGGTCAGGCAATGGTAAATGGCAGCACTAGGATTCAAACGCTTGACCATCTAATTCCAAAGCCCAAGTCTTTCCCATTGTATTATGCTGATTTCCATGATTCTGTAATATCCCGAGCAAACTGAGAGCCACTTAAAAGAACCACAGAATCTAAACCAAGTAGATACACCTGCAGGAATGCCACTCCATAGTGCAAAGAGAGTTAAATAGCTGGTTTATATTGCCATCATCTCACAACATTTTGGTAGGCAAAGTGAGACTGAATACCCTTTGCTCCTCACTGGAATGGTTTGTTGATCTGTCCCTTACAGCCCAAGGACTATGAAATGAGGCTTCCTAGTCAAGGCTATGGTTTTTCCAGTGGTCATATATGGATGTGAGAGTTGGACTGTGAAGAAAGCTGAGTGCCGAAGAATTGATGCTTTTCAACTGTGGTGTTGGAGAAGACTCTTGAGAGTCCCTTGGACTGCAAGGACATCCAACCAGTCCATGCTAAAGGAAATAAGCCCTGGGTGTTCTTCGGAAGAAATGATGCTAAAGCTGAAACTCCAGTACTTTGGCCACCTCATGCGAGGAGTTGACTCATTGGAAAAGACTCTGATGCTGGGAGGGATTGGGGGCAGGAGGAGAAGGGGACAACAGAGGATGAGATGGCTGGATGGCATCACCGACTCGATGGATGTGAGTTTGAGTGAACTCCGGGAGTTGGTGATGGACAGGAGGCCTGGCGTGCTGCGATTCAGGGGGTCGCAAAGAGTCGGACATGACTGAGCGACTGAACTGAACTGAACTGAATTTTGCTTTAAATTTTGAAGAAACTGTTTGCAACAATATAGTGAGGACTCTCAGTGTATGCTTATCTACATATAAAGAAACCAAGTTGCAGATCACACCTCAGATTAATGACAAAAGAATGATTAGAATTTTCAGCCCCAAGTGAGTGGCCTGTTGCCCAGCCTACAATACAATATTACTTCCCCAGAGATCAGAAGGCAATACCTCTGTTTCTGATCCACCATATGCTAGACAATCCTGACAATCTACTGTGGTTTCATGCCCCAACTGTTCTTATATTCCTATCGGCCCTGATGATTGCATAGGGAATGAATTTTGCGGTAATGACATGTTCCAGACCTAGAAGAGGATAAGTAATTCACACCACCCCCATATGTGGGTTCTGGCTTCAGAGGATAGCAGGGGAGTTATCAGACTTTATATGATTTTACGCATGTTTCTGCTGACTCAGAAATGGACATAAAATATAGAATAGCACACTGGGACGTAGCAGAGGTTTTGAAACTCCCTCGGGGAGTCTTTGTTCCTAAATCAATGACTGGATGTTACATGCTCACGTGCAAGTGTATGCTTGTGTGTGTGTGTACAAAATGCACTGGTCTGGGTTACAGAATAAGTCATTTGGAAATCACTCTAGGATAATCCCATGTAATTGCTAATGTGATATTAAAATAGTGCTGATTTCATAATGCTCTTTATTTGACTTAGCTTTCTCATACCATTATGCTTTAAAAAAAAAAAAATAAAGCCCTAGTGAAATTTATAGCCATGCTTGGCTTCTTTCCCTGTGTCTGTGATACACATAACACTGCAATTTACATTTACCTGATTCCATGAAGCCAGACATTTACCAGTACCTCAGCAGACCTTTCTCTAAGAGTAAATAGATGATAGATATTGCCTAAGCCCTTCTTGTAGTAGATCTACAATAATAATTATTTTCATAAGAATAGCTTATGGTTACTGAGTGCTTACTGGATACCAAGCACTGTGAAGGGCACTTTATAGGCTCCTCGAAACAACCTTATAATTTAGATGTCATTAATAGCCACGTATCATTAATAAGGAAATAGAGATCTTGTAAGTAGTAGTACCAGCTCACAAAAATTAAGCTAACTCCAGAGAACATGCTTTCAGTCACCAAGCAAAATTTTCAAGATGGTCAAGATCATGTTATTTAATCTCTTAGAAACAGATAAAAGAGCATCTGGATTTCTGACTTAAAATGCTTTAAAATATAATTGAAAGAATAATTTCTATTTGAGCATGAACTATGCTCTATCTTGAAGATCCATAATTACAAATGCACTCTGATGTGATGAGCACAACTGTAAGGCTCCCAGTCAAGACACAATGAGAACCATCATTGAGACATCTCAATTGAAGCCTCAGATCTTACATCATATAGTAAAAAGGCCACGACTGCTCTATAAATCATGTCTGAAGAGGTCTATCAGCTGTACATGTCCCACACAATCTGACACAATCCTGCACAATCTGACTTGTTTGCACACAGAAATAGAATATGGCAAACCAAAGCACATATACCTAAAGTTAGGGTCATCAAATTAAAATAGACTCTGTCCTGAAAGTTTCTGAGTTTATGGTTCTAGCTATAACTTGTTTACAAACTAGTTTTAAATTTCAGTCACTTGTTGGAGGAAAAAACAAATACGTAAATAGCAACAAACAAGATCTAGCTCACGTTATAACTGGAGCACCATTTATGAAGAGGTATATGTGAGGGTATCTATACTTGTGTTTGAACACACATGTGGGCATTTTCATTGGCTGTATTTATAATAATTCATAATAACTCATGACCATGTTTTCTCAGATCTAAGACTAGGAAATGCAACCACTTCACTGACAGCCAAATCTGCAGCACAGATGTGACCCATAAAGTGGGCAGATTAGTGTTCATTCTTTTGTCCTCTTAACATGCAAGACTGTTCCTTTCCTGAAAAATAAAGTCTGAGTCCATAGTTTGTAGTCCTTGCCAAGGTTCTCTCAGTACAAACAGCTCCCAAACTAAATTACACAAAATTCTGAACATCCCTGTTTACCTCCAATAAATATTCTCCCAAGAGTGCATTGTTAACATGCATAAAGCAATGTTCTGCTTCCTTTTCTCTCTTCCAAATAGTTTCATATACATGAGTCTTCGTATGTTGCTGCTGTGATGTTAACCCTGGAAACTGTGAATAGATGTTGATGACCTTGTAAAATAAACAAACTTCCTATGGACTGCATCAAAACTCAGTGGGCTCCTGCTCATTCCTAAGGGTAACCTCCAATATATTTAAATTGGACAGACTATTGGTCTCTAGGGTTCTGTCAAAGCATTCTACTTGGACTCCAGCAAAAAAAAAGTGGAGATAGCAAAGACTCTTCTGCACTGATTTCCTGGCCCCACTGGCGTCAAACTGAAGAGGTCTAAATGAACAGGCCTGAATCCTCAAAGGATCTACATCACTGCCATGTTTCCAATCTCTTTTTGTACATTTTCATATCATGACTTGGTCTCATACATTAAAGAATTTAACCACTTCAAACCACTTCTCCTTCAGTTCCTACTAGCTCTTTCAATTTTTTTCACCAGCAAACATCCTCAAAAGGCAACTACTAACTTCTCCAAGCATTCTGACTATATCAAAAGATATTTCCAAAGATTACAGGCTTATTTATCAAATCTACTCTGCTGTAATTTTCATATTGTCTTCACAAAAACAAACTGACTATGTATATTACAAAATCATGCTGATAACGCAAAAATCCAAACACTTTGAACAGTAATAACCACATACATACATCCTTGATTAATATCAGGATTTAGGCAGCAGCACCAAAATAATTACACAAGACTTCATTCATTCATTAAATTCCATCAAAAATACTTCTTAGAAGATTATGTCTCATGCATTATGCAATGCTCAGAAACAAAAATAAATTACTGATTTTGTCTTCTAAAAATACATAGAATAAAAAGTGATGTGTAAATAAATAAATGTAGTGAAATGTGACAGGTGTTATGATTGATTTTCAGGATACAATGAGATCTCAAAGGAGAAAATAATCAGTCTCATCTTTAAGAGAAGAGGAATGATATTATATAAGTACAATTGAAAATGAAAAACACACACACAGTCATATCTACTCTGATTAGTAACACATTAAAAACTTGATGTGGCCCAATTTAAGAAAAAAACATAATTTCAAAATTGCCAATTATTTGTATAAGCAACAGAGGATGTCAAAAGATAACCCTGCTAGTCCATTCATACTATTAACCTAATATCTTATGCCAGGCAAGACACACAGAATATGGAATCCAAACATTAGAAAGGGGGGACTGAATGTCCTCTGCATGATTACATAAAGTCCTACAGGCAGTAACATTGACTTGAGGAAAATTTTTCTCTGCTTCAATAATGAATTAGACTATACCATCTCTGAGAATTATGATTTGATCAAGGAAATGTGTGTGTGTGTATTCTATCCCAAGTTACCAGTAGGAAACAAGAAGAACAAGAATTGGGGGAGGAGGACATATCTTTATCACAAACTAGCAGAGAGACCCTGAAGTAAGCCTGGATTGGGACATGGGATTGCCACATATGGTGATGCAGGCTGTGTAACACAAAACTCCAGGACTTGCTTTTCATGATATGACATCTTTAAAGTGATGAAAGAAAACAACTGTCAACGTAGAATTTTACATCCAATGAAAATATTTTTCAAAAATGAAGGCAAAATAAAGATTGTTGGGACAAACAAAAGCTGAGAGAATTCATCACCAACAGAGCTGCACTACAGGAAGTTCTTCAGGCAGAAGGAAAATGATGCCAGATGGAAATGTGGATTTACACAAAGGAATAAAGAGCACCAGGAATAGTAAATGCGAGAGCAAATGCAAAGAACTTTTTATCTTTAAAAAAATAAAAGTCAAATCAATAATAATAACACTATATTATGAGTCTTATGTATAAAATACTACAAAGCATAGGAGGTGAAAATGAACAAATATTGTTGTAAGATTCTTCCACTAAAAAGGAAGCAGTATAATATTACTCAAAAGTAAACTGTGCTAAGTTAAAAATGTGTACTATAGATTCTACTGCAACTGCCAAAAATGTGAAACAAAGAGTTATTATCAATAAACCAATGGTAGGGAAAATGCAGTCATACAAAATAGTCCATTCATCCAAAAGAAGGCAAGAAAAAAGGGGAAAGGGCACAAAGGAGATATAGGATAAACAAAAATATCAAATAACAAGGTGATAAATGTAAATAGAACTACCAGAACCAGATTAAATGTAAATGGCCTAAACATTCCAATTAAAAAGCAGAGATCATCAAATTGAGTAATAAGGCAAAACCCAATGATACACTGTCTCCAAAAAAATTCACTTTAAATAAAAGACTCAGATAGTTTAAAAAGAAAAGGATGAAAAATATATACTATATAAACACTAAGCATAAGAAAGCTGAAATGGCTGTATTAATATCAGAGAAAGTAAACTTCAGAACAGGCAGTATCAGTGATAAATAGGAACATTTAATAATGATAAAGGACTTAAGTAAGTATAAGTAAGTAAGTGTTAGTCGCTCAGTCGTGCCCTACTCTTTCATGGACTGCAGCCCACCAGACTCCTCTGTCCATGAGATTTTCCAGGCAAGGACACTGGAGTCGGTTGCCATTTCCTTCTCCAGGGGATCTTCCCAACCCAGGGAATCAAACCCGGGTCTCCTGCACTGCAGGCAGATTCTTTACCTGCCTTGAGGACTTAAGAGGCCATATTAATCATAAATATATAAGCATCTTAAAAACAGTGTTTGAAAGTATGTTAAACAAAACCAACAGAACTTGAAGAAACAGACAATCCAGAACTACAGTCAGATGTTTCAACATACCTTCTGTCAATAACTGATAGAACAAGTAGACAAAAACCCAGTGAGGATGAAAATAAGGGGAAGTAAAATATGAAATTAAAGAGGGTGAATTTATTTCATATTGGTTGGCCAAAAAGTTTTGTTACTAAGATATTACAGAAAAACCCAAATGAATTTTTTGGCCAATCCAATAAAATACATGGGAAGAAAGATTATTTAAACAGGAGACTAGTAGGTTTAGTTACCAGATGAAAGGCAATCCTTGGAGCTTTGTAGTACACGGCCTACACTGCCACATGTGATAGACCCATTTCCCACTCTACGCACCCTTCAGGGCCTCCCTGCTAGTGAATAATAAAGATATGTCCTCTTCCTTAGGTCCTTCTTGAATCCGTTTCGAATTCTTATTTCTCTTTGGTAACTCTGAATAGACAAACACACACATACACACAGGTTTCCTTGAGCAAACAGTAATTTTGGGAGACAGTGAAGACTCTAACCAGGGTAAGCCATAGTACATAACAACCCACAGAGTGATTTCCCAAAGTCTGGGTTTTAGTGGAGCAAAACACCACAGGAGTTTCAGCAAAAAGGCCCAAGGTGAACATGGATTTCTAGTCACTGCTTGATACAAGGGTAAAAAGCGTAGCCACCTTGCCTCGATTTGGGACAGTTTTGAAGAGCTGTTCAAATTCCAGGGCTCTATTTGCAGTTAGCTGTGCCCTGTATTAATGGAATTCTGATTCCATTGGAAATAATGGAATATTTGGAAATTATTGGAAATAATAATGGAAAGCTGATTCTGTAATAATGGAATCCTGCTTCCTTCACTTTGTGTTGTTCCTAAGAGCACTCCCCAACCAACTTCCTACACACAAATCTCCATCTTATAATATGTTCCACAGGCAACAAAACCTAAGATACAGGGAAACAATAGAGATATGAGAGAACAGCCAAGTCAGAGAGAACAAACACACCAATGTTGAAGGAGTGGGTAGAAGAAAAAGGGACAGAAAATATATGAAAAAGGAAATGCCAAAGAGTGAAAGAAGAAACAGTGGTAAGCAAAAACTTATAAGAAGAATCTCATATCTGACTGTTTATCAGATAATTGGATACCAGTGTAGGGAATGGTTAAGCCTGAATTTGGGGGTTTCAACACAAATATCATGCCAAATTACAGTCAGGAAAGAAGAATATTAACAAGAACACATTAAACTCTAGTGAATGAAATGTACTCTTAGAAGTGAAGTATACTGAAGCTCACAACTGACTTTGAATTGGATGGATTGATGGATGGATAGAAGTACAGAAAGATTTTTAAAATGCAGTAAATATTGTTTGTAGAATTTAGGGGTTAGGTATATGGTTATAATTATGCCCTACATAGTTTTTTTAACTTTTCTAAATGAATGAAAATTTTATAAAAAATATTGGAGAAGGAAGGATCCATTGAATTTGATATTGTAAATTGATGACCTTTCCAAAAAAGTGTTAGTGCAGTGTGGAGATGTGTGTAGGAGAAAGACTGCAGGTTTAAGAATGAACGTGACGCCAAAAAAATGGAAACTGTAACTGTTAATATTTTTTCCAAGAAACTTGACTGCTAAGAGAAAAGGACAGGACTATATAGAGAGGAGGAAGCAGGATTGAGAGAGGTGATTGTGTTTGCTTTCTTGTTTTATTTTGTTTTGTTTTTAGATGAGAGATTGGCATATCTATGGTTTGTGGGGAAGGAGTCAGTTGAGACGCAAGTTACACACATTTGAATGTGATTTTAGCAGACTTTCCTAATCCTTAAGTCAGAGCCTTTCTAGAAACAATACATTGACAGCGACATTATTATTAGGAAAAGGAACAGATTTAAACAGCAGAGAGAGGAGCAATTCTGCATTTAGCTCTAAATAAACCTATAGTTCTGGGCGAAACCTCTAAGTTAGGTGTGGGTACAAAATCAGACACAGTAAAGCCTACCCTCTAATTCATAGGAATGTTAAGAGAAGAAATATTTATTTAGACAGGACTTTATATAAATCTTGAGTCTTTCAATCTGGCAGGCTTGATTTGAGGCACCAGTTCCACAATATTTTGTCATGCGATTTGGGGCATGATATTGTTTAAGCTTCAGTTTTCTCAACTACTAAGTGGAAGCAATAATATCACCTTCAAAGGGATGTTATCAAGATTAAAAGACAGGAAGCATGTAGAGCTATTTAATCAGCTTTGGCACATACGAAGTTCTTAGTAAACAGTGACAATTACATAGAAGTTTCTAAACTCAGAGTTCCCATTGTCTGATGTGAAACCAGGAAGGGACTTTATGAAGATACATGTGAATGGCTCGATAGAATACTTGGCACTGGGAAAATGAGGTACCAAATTGAAAATTGCAGGTGCCCAGACACTATTCTTCTTCTCAGACATAATTAACTTGGGCTGGGTTGTGGCTTCTGCCAAGAAAAATGACTACAAGTTTCTCCCTGTCTGTTCATCCCGAAGGTGTCAACTAAAGCGTAGCCTGCTCAGACTAGTTACCTGCCCAGACTAGCACCCAGAGGCTGAGCTGGGACACCCTGAAGGCAAAAGTATCCTTCTAACCTCCTTCGGCCTCACAGCTCTGACGAGGATCTTTGTTTCGAAGAAGAATTATACGTTCTCTGAACACCCTGCTCCTTGCGGAATGTTACAGCTGATCAGATTCCTTCAAAGCAGCCTCTACTTCACAGGCAGTTTACATGAAGCCTTCAAATCAGACATGCTTTCACAGCCATGAAGTAGCAAGAAAAGACTTTTATTCCCCAAGACTCCCAGAATATGAACACCAGATGAGATCAAAGGTAGCTCGCTGGGTGGGAATTGCAAATATGAGACTGCATCTTCAGCATTATGTTGTTAATACTCCAGGAGCAATGAAAAGCCACATGTAAAAACAAATACTCCCATTAAAATAAAAGACCCTAACGGGCTGCCCTGTTTGTATAGCCCACTGATGCCTTCTCCCAGCAACTCACATGAATCTTAGTGAAAAGATGATTAGATATGTCCATCTTAATTTGATCCTTAGGAGGGAACAGATTGTTGCACAGTATTAATTATGCATTATTGTTTCTGGTTATTGAGGTAACTGAAACTGCACCCCCCGCCACACACACACACACACATACACACATGGTTTTATAAAAGCCAGGATTTCAGTTTTTTTCCCTTTATGGTGAGAAAAGGGACAAGAGACTAAGCTGGTTGGGAGAGAAGTGAAATATAATCTACAGTCTGTGGCTTACAACAAAAAGGGGCCACTAGCTTGAAAAATATTGAAGTCTTCCCCAGTTCCTGGGGAGATTTTACACATATTTCTTCTGACTGAGGTCAAGGTATTAGAAAGACTTTCTGAAGGAGTGGAACTGATTAACTCAAGCTCTTACCCAGACTGCTCCAGGACAAAGGATAATGATACAAAAGAACAGGTTGCAATGTTGAGTAAGAAGAGAGGGCAAAGCTTATGGTTTCATGGTACCAATAAGCTTAAGGCTTTTATTTTCAGCTAAATCCCTGAATTTCTAGTTTAGACGTTCACCAGCTTGCTGGTCCTGGCCAAGAGAATTTGTTAACATTTCCCCCGAATTCTGCAAAATCAGACAAGTTTGTTTTTGTTTTTTTGGTAACATTTTATATTCAAACTCACAATAAAGTTGCAAGTAAAACCGCTTTATCAATTACTATCCTATTTGTGTGTATATTATTTTCATGAGTTATCTAACAGCAAGTTGTCTACATCATGCCCCCTTCTTCCTAAATACTTTTGTGTATACTTCCTAAGAACAAAAGCATTCTCTGGCATAACTGCAGTTTCATAACTAAAATCAAGATATTCATACTTTTATTTTCTACTTTGGAGTCAACAATCCAGTTTTGCCATTTGTCCCAGTGATATTCTCAATACAAATTTTTCAATCCAAAATTCAATCTAAGACCATGTTATCTAAGACCATTTAGTTATCGTGTCTCTTCAGTCTTATCATAATTGTCTTTAATTAGGGTATCTTCAGTAGACCTTCTTTTCAACTGAGAATCTGACATGACTCAGTGTAAGAAAAGAGTTTTCCAAATGAGATCTGATTTTGCCAAGCCATGATATCTATAGCTAGCATTTGTGTTGATGGCTAGAGATTCCTGACAGCTCTCAAAAGCCAGAATTATTACCCTCTCTAGCTGCTCACTGAATGAACCTCTGCTTCCTTCAAGTCAGCCAATAACCATTTGTCTTAATCAGTCACAGTCTGTTATAGTCACAAAAGTGCTGACCCATAAAAAAAAATCTGTTCAAAAATCAGATTGTTTTGGTTTCAAAGACCATCAATACCCTTTCTATGTAAAACAACGTGTCTGCTTATTTGGCCAAAAAGGAAAGAAGAAGAGAACAAAGACATGATTACAATTCCAACACTAAAATATTATGAAATAAAACTTTGGTTCCTAAATAAAATTAAAGTTACTCCCACTTTCCCACAACCCATGTAATTCTTTGTGTTGAGTTAAACAGCATAACAGACAAGTTCATCATTTGATTCTTTATTAAATACTTGGAACCACATACTCTTCCCCTTTAATAAAAATGCATGTAAGATTCTATTTCCTGAGTTCTTTCCAATGACTAATAAATTCATATTACAGCATTCCAGAAAACAATTAAAATGGAATTGTTAATAGTAATCACAAACATGATATATTATAATTCTATAGGCAAACCATTAGTTTAGGGTGGTGTTTTTTAAACCAGAAACCAAATGATATGCCATAAGACCACAGAATGTAGACCTGGCAGAGATCTTATATGATCTCAGAGACTCCAAAGTCCTCACTGACAAATAATGACCATGAAACTCAGAAGGGTTAGGGGACTTGTGCAAAGACAATACAGGTAACTACTGGGAGAGCCAAGACAAAAACAGAAATCCTCCAACAGACACATAGGACCCCGGCCACTGTGAGATGCTGCAGAAGACAAGTACGGCCCATTAAAACCAGGTGAAAAACAAGTTTTTGAAAATTAAATTCCATTTTGGATGTACCAGAAAACATACCAAGTAAAGTGAAAAAGAGAAATTATGCTTTTATTCAGAGAAGCCAACTTATACAGTGACTTCTCTGATTTTTTTTTAATAAAGTTTATATTTTCAGATCATACAGCTCTTCAAAGATGAAATTTTAAATCTTCAGAGTACTTTACCCTAGCTCTCAGAACACTCAATAGTTTAGAAAACCTTAAAAGGGATCACCGGCAGTTCTTTAATTAGCCAATACATTAAACCACGGTTTTAGTCCAATGAGACAGGCCTGGAAATTCTCTAAAGGCTTTAGAAAGACAGAACCCTTAGAACTACACCCAATCACTAAACATGGGAGTTTAGAAGACAAAATGCAAGGGCCACCCAGGCAGTTACCTAAACACTCACTTTCACAGATGTCCTCTGTGTCAAACCTCTTCATCTTTGTCTTCTGCAACTGAATATGACTACTTTGAGTTTTCCTTGACATCCTTGGGTCTCTCACTGTGGCTGAAACTTCAGTACCAGAACTATCAATAGGCTCCTCACAAATTTATCTGTGGAATAAAATAAGAGCAAGCAGTGTACAGATGAAGACAGAAAATGGAAAGAATAAAACTTCATAAATCCACTACTTGGTTATGAAGCCAAGTCAAAAACTATGGTCTTTGAACTCATCTATTTCCCCAACTTCCTGTTACGACTCATGCTGCTTGGGTTCTGAAACTAGGCAGACATAGATTCAAGCCCCACCACTGCCTCTTGATAACTGTGTGATCTTATAAAATTATTTAGCTTCTCTCAGGTTTAGTTTTTGTGGTAAAATGGCAGTGAAAATATCTTTCCTGCAGAGGTGTGGTGCTGGTTTAGTAGCTAAGTCATGTCCGACTCTTGTGACCCCATGAACTGTACCCCACTAGGCTCCTCTGCCCGTGGATTTTCCAGGCAAGAATACTGGAGCGGGTTACCATTTCCTACTCCAGGGGATCTTCCCAACCCAGACATCAAACCCAGGTCTACTATATTTCAGGCAGTCTCCTTCATTGCAGGCAGATTCTTAACTGACGAGCCACCATAAATTTCTTGCTCTTAGGAGATACTTAGCAAATGTAGCTTCACTGGACTCCATAACAGGTTTTTTCCTAAGGTTTATTAGAGACCAGGGAAAGGAGTAAAAGAGCTAGTGCAACATCACATAATTTACCAAAAATGACAGACAGGATTGTCACTGCCACAAGCAGCATTTGACTTTACCTTTGTACTGAAAATGAGACTTCTCATTTTCCATTTTAGAACAATCCTCTTCAATGATTATGTCATAAGATTTCTGTTTCTGGAGGGAAAATTATAAACTCTCTGAAGAAGTTAATTCTCACTCCATAAACCACAGCCTTAATAAGGGATCAACAAGTTCTATTCAAATACTGAGTAATATTCACCTCTGGGGGGAGGCAAGAGTTGTGGAGAAGAAAACTAACCATCTCTGTAGTATTCATCACTCCATAAAGCATTTATCATCCATGGGGTTCAAAGATCCTGGAAGTAACCTGCACACACTGGGTTTCCATAAGCACCTTATACTGCCTACAGCACCCATTGGCTATAAGCCAACTGGGAAAATTTCAAGTTACTACAGAGATTGGCAAATACTGGGAACTTGTTAGATAGCTGAATACCTGTGACTCATACCTGTCTTCTCAGAATATGCAAAAGTCAAATCACAAATGAAGAGAAATTTGATGTAATATTATCTGATGCTAGCTGGTATCAGTTACTAACCAACAGTATAGAAATACATGCCTTGTCAGGAAGAATCTCAGTGCTTGATTACTGTCTATGGAAATTTATCTTGACTAAGACATGTTCTTCCACTTATGTGTTTCAAGAAGCAATGGGATGAATAACCTCAGGAATTTTTCTCCTAGGATCTAGAGCTCAATGGAGGGGTGGGGGACTTCTCAGAGGACTAACTTTCAGTTAGCCTTGCCCAGACACGTTGACTGATTAGACCTTTGAGGATATAAAGTATTCCCTCTACAGGATGTGGTCTGGTGACTGGGTTTTAGGTCAAAGTTCAGTTCTATCCATGGTTGTGTCACGCAGTTGGTGACCTCAGGGAAATCTCTTCAGCATGCCAGTCTTCAATTTCACTTTCTACCAGTTGTCAGTTCTGACTTGTTGGATCAGATTTTTCCTGTCCTCCCATCTAAGATTCAGGTTAGTCTATCACATCGTCTACCATAGACAGCATCCTCTTTGCCAAGACACTCCTCCCTTGGCCTGCCCCAGCCCTGTTTCACCCCTCCAGCTAAGGTAACACCTAGTTATAAACTAAGTGTCAAACTATTGCCTGTCTGAAGGGAGATGCCTTTGCTTGTTGGGACACACCTTTTTCAGGCACCCTGAGGCCCAGCAGCCAGGTGGAAGAATCATTGCCACTAAATTCTTGGTGGTCCAATCAACTAGACTCATATGTAAGGCATCTGTAAGACAGCGTACACACCTAAAGAGGGATGAATAGATTGTACTTGCTGAATAACGTCTGAAGAAATATTTCAGTTCTGAGAGAAAGATATTACATAAACACAAGTTATAATATTATTAATACCAATCTACGCCCAGGTCTAAAGACATTTGCTACAAAAAGATCCTCTGGCTGAAGGCCAAAAGAAATGAGTAATATCCTGCTGGGTAATTAATTTCTATTCAGACTGATGCTATTGATCAAGATGAAAGATGGCACAAGGGTGCTAAGACTTGGTGGCAGAGAGGAGTGTTCACATCATGTGGGATGAAGAGATGAAAAGCATCAAGAGATGAAAAGCACAGGCAGCAATGCAGTTAGAAGTATAGGAAGAAGTGAGGACTTCCAGAAAGGCTATTTGTGGAGATGTTCACTGTTCAGTTTAGCAAACAGTTATTGAGTGCCTCTTCTGTGATCAGCACCGTGCCAAGCACAAAACACCAAGGTAAACAAGACATGGTCCCTGCCCGGGCAGAGTTGATACTTACATGATATAGTTCACACTTCGCTATACATCCAACTCACTCAGCTCCTTGTTAAAACCAGATTCCGTCCCCACTGGCCAGGTCCTGGATTAAAGATTCAAGGATGAAGGCTAGAAATTGGTATGTTTTACAAGGTGTCTCTGATGATCTAATGATTAGCCAAGTTCAGGGAAACGTTGGTCTAGTGAAACAATTAACCATCTGATGATTTGAGAACAATTTTCTCTTTGATCACAGGTATTATGCGATTTTTCAGCTCGTGAAGACCACTTTTCTCCCACATACAATAGCTGAAGGCCCACCTCAACCTTACACTTTCTTTGATCCCCAGTGCTTCAAACTGTACAAAGAACATAATAAATATTTGTTAAATAAACACCAAAGTAGATAGCTAGAAAGATAAATAGGTAGAAAGAAATTTTGATTCAAATGATCCTAGTAAAAAAAAGTTCACATTTCAGAACCACAAATGCTATGTCACATACTTTGATATTTCCTGTAACAATCTTCTGAATCTATAAAGCATATTCTTTTGATAACCTTATATATTTGGGGGGGGGCGGGAATGTGAGCTATAGATCGACACAAAAACAAACAAACAAACAAATTCCTGAGGCTTTCTATCATCACCACCTTCCACCATAAAGAACAAAGATTTTTTTTAGAGACAGAGGATTTTGCTTGCCTTTTGCAGGAAGTAAAGATTCCTTCCCTCTCTAAATTACCAAATAAGAGATACAGTTCTTTCTATCACTTCTATCCCTTCATCTAAACCTGATTTCTTCCAGAAATAAGCAGATACCTCTGCCAGTAAGTTTTTAATGTTTCCTCATGACTTATTTCCTTCAAAACATGATAATTACTTTACAAGGAAATTATAATCAAAGGATCCAAAGTCTGTTCAGGAGAAAAATTAATAACCTGGCAAGTTAATGATACAATGCAAGAAATGTACTTTATTTACATGGAACTTGGAGGACGGGAAGAGATATTCATGATATAAACATATGTCTATACGATTATATATTTGAAATCCTTGCAATATTTTTAACAAGTGATGTTTTGAGCTCTAGTTTGGTTCAGCTTTTAAATGGGTGAATCCATGATAAACATATAAGGCAAAAATAAAGTTCTGAAAGCATTCTTAGCCATATCTATTCTTGAATTTAATGCTGAAGCAATCCATTTATCTTTCCCAAGAAATGGGGTCGGTAACATCATTTCATCTTTCTTGGGGCGATTAAGATGCAGCCTTTTCAGGAGCCAAGAGAGAAGCTGTCTCATGAGTTTCATTTTTTCAAGTCCCTTGTTGCTACAATTTTAGAAAAAAATGTGTTTGAGGTCACTTAGTGTTCATGGCAAAACAAGAGCATGTGTCAAAGGAAATGAATGAGCTGTCCTACAGTGAGCAACAGTTTCACCCCAACGTGATCCAAGACTCAACAGAAATGAAATTTAACTGACCCTGAGTCAGGTGAGAAGTAGTACTCTCAGAATCCTTTAAGCATTTTTGCCTAGAGCACTTAAAGAACTACTTTGTTCCTTTGCATCAGCGAGGTTGCTTTCTTACTGATTTCACAATCTTCCTTCTAAGGCACTAATCCTGTTTCTGGATATTACCCAGAACCATGTCTCAGGAGGCCAACCAGCTGCCAATGAAGAAGCAAAAAGCTATGTATATTGGGGGAAAAAAGAAATGAGTGTATTTCCATACTGTTTGTTTATGTGTTTGTATTCGTTTTTATGTAAGAAAATAAGAGACAATCAAGGAATGCCCTGTAGACTAGAGAGTGCTTTGGAGACTCAAAAGTGGCATTGAGGCATCTTATTATCAGATGAGGTCCATTTCAGTGGCACACCCATATTTAACCCCAATCCTTGCCTGAGTAAGCTGACTAAATAAATTGACCTTTTCTAATAATTTCTGACTGCCACTGTCTCCAAACTAGAGTGAGAATATAAACGTTAGCTATCCATAGCTCTATAGAAAAAGAACAGCCTAAAATAAAATATATATATATATATATATATATATATATGGCACTACATTACTGAAGTCAGAATGTGAGAATTTGAAAAAAATAGCAAATCATCATTTAGCACATTCTTCATCTGACCTTTTCCCTGAATACCTCTGATTTACATCTTATTGCCATTTTTTAAATTAGAAATGTCATTCTTTGAGGTATCCCATGAAAGATCTCTTTAAAATGTTACCCTTTGTCCATCTGACATTACTTTGTAATTATGTCTTAACTTTACTGATTGTGTTATTAATGATAAATAGTCAATCAAAACTAAACATATCTTTGTGAACATACTCTACCTCTGTTTCAATGCCAAATTGTAGTCATGTCCCTGCTAACCAATGAAGCTCATATTGGTGCTACATCCTAGTTGATGATAAGCTCCAATTGCCTCAATATCTATGTTCCTCAGCCACTTTCCTCATTTTTCTTCTTACTTTACTTTGCACATTCTCCTTTGGTGACTTCATCCACACTCACTTTGGTATATGTAGATTATTTCTAGTATATGTTCTCTACCCAGATTATTATTCCATAAAATCAAATTCCCACTACTAGGCTCTCCCATTGGGAGTTCTACCAAGATTCAAGCCATCAAATTGTAATATAAAGGCAATCGAATTGCAAAAAAAAAAAAAATTGTGCAGAGTACGGAGAAGATCCTGTGACTAATCGAATGTGTCAAAAGTGTTTTGTGAAATTTTACACTGGAGATTTCTCACTGGATGATGCTCCATGGTCGGCTAGACTAGTTGAGGTTGATAGCTATAAATAGTGACATTAATTGAGACCGATCAACCTTATACCACTCAGGAGATAGCTGACACACTCAAAATATCCATATAAAGTGTTGAAAATCATTTACACCAGTTTGGTTATGTTAATCACTTTTGATATTTGGAGTCCATTCAAGTTATGCACGGAGAAGGCAATGGCACCCCACTCCAGTACTTTGGCCTGGAAAATCCCATGGGCGGAGGAGCCTGGTGGGCTGCCATCTATGGGGTCGCACAGAGTCGGACACGACTGAAGCGACTTAGCAGCAGCAGCAGCAGCAGCAGCAAGTTATGCAAAAAAAAACCTTTCTTGACCTTATTTCCACATGTGATTCTCTACTTAAATGTAATGAAACTTCCATTTTTAAAACAAATTGTGACAGGTGATGAAAAGTGGATATTGTACAATAATGTGGACTGGAAGAGATCACAGGGCAAGCAAAATGAGCCACCACCAACCACACCAAAGGCCAGAATTCATCCAAAGAAACTGACGTGTGTATGGTAGGATGGGAAGATGCACTATTGTGTGCTCCTTCCAGAAAGCCACACGATTAATTCCAACAAGTACTGCTCCCAATTAGACCATCTGAAAGCAGCACTTGGCAAAATGAGTCCAGAACTAGTCAACAGAAAACATATAATCTTTCAACAGGATAATGCAAGACTGCCTGTTTCTTAGATGGCCATACAAAAACTGTTAGAGCTTAGCTGGTAAGTTCTGATTCATTGGCCAAATGCACCAGACATTGCACCTTCAGATGTCCATTTATTTCATTCTTTACAAAATTCTCTTAATGGAAAAAAATTCAATTCCCTGGAAAATTACAAAAGGCAATTGGAACAGTTCTTCCCTCAAAAAGGTAAAAAGTTTTGGGAAGATGGAATTATGAAGTTGTCTGAAAAATGGCAGAAGGTAGAGGAACAAAATGGTAAATACGCTGTTCAAATAAAATTCTTGATAAAAACGAAAAATGTCTTATTTTTACTTAAAAACCAAAGGAACTTTTTGGCCAACCCAATACTGCTTTTGAAATAATGAAGTATAATATACATAAAATGTTGCTTTTTTCCTTTCACCTTCAATATTAAAGTGGCTATACAAAATGTCACCTATTTTCACAAGTTTTTTTAAAAGTGTGCTGATATGACACAATACAGCTGTCACAATACGATCTAACAAAGTTGTTTCAAATGAAGTTAAAAGACAGCTAAGCACTACTATAGCCATCATATGGAAAAAATCGAATGACCATTTTGGCCAACCCAATATAATCCAAATACAGCCTTATAGGTTCTGAGACAAGGGAGGATTTGAAGACAAGACAGAGGGTTCAAAAGTCAGAAAAGCCAAAAACCAGTCGGTAGCAGACGTGTCCTAGAAGTTACCCAGAGTTAAAATTATCAAAGCCAAAGTTGCCACCGAGTTCAAAGGCAGTCAGTCACACAGAGATAAATTTAAAAAGATCAGAGCAAGGAGGATACAGTGTGCAGTGCTGAAACAGGCCATGAAGAGCAAAACAGCAAACAGCTGGGCCAAGATGGCTCCTCCAAAGGGCGTGGAAAACTCTGCACTTCTTGTTACTGAGTATGGGCTTCATGGATGGCTGTATGTAAAGACACAGGGTCAAGACACATTCTGTCCATTATTTATATCTTTATGTGCCTGTCTCAGAGCAGGGACAGTAAACAGTAAAGTCAATACACTCCTTAAGAAAGAGACTTTTCTTTATGTTTTCTCCATAACTCCAATGAGAGAAATACAACGTGAATGAGTCTAGTCACACCACATTACACTGACTGTGAATGGATACCATTCAATTATAACCTAAAGGGGTCCCTAAAGATAGTCTATATTGACTCTCTTTATAATAGAAAAGATACAACTGATCTTCTTCCCACTTTGTCCTTATCACTGTCTGGTAATTCATTATACCTCATCTATAAGAGTCTTACATTAACTTTAAGCTTGCTTTTTAACTCTTTATTTATAACCCAAATGTAATTTTCTTGTGGGTAGTGCTTATATATGAGCTTATATTTTGGTCTGTAGTTCATTTCAAGTGACAAGAAAATCTGGCATTGATTTGCAGGAGAGTTTTTGTTCAAAATATATTTTGGAGATAGAAATAGAAGAAGCAAAGCATGAAAGTTTTATTTTTTAAACTATGAATTCAACTTAGGTTAGGAAAGCCTCAAAAAATTTTTTGAATTCCATTTGCTCCTTCTAGAATTGGTTGTTTTTATGAATGAGAAATAGTCAAATATAGTTGACTGTTGTCACAGTTGAATGTAGAGCAAAAGCTCTTGATGTGCTAAAATGCTCCAGGAGATTTTCATATACTTTTTCCCAAACTTTACTGAAAAACTGATTTTTAAAAATATATCTGTGACAATATGCCATTGTTCATGGCATTACTAATATGACGTGTGTGTGTGTGTGTGTGTGTGTGTGTGTGTATACTTATAACTACCTTAACTGGCCTTTATCCCATCAGATCATTTTGACTAATTTCATCAGTGGTACAAATTAATTCTATGAGAAACCTAATCACTCAGTGTCTGGTATCTCTTTTCTGTTCTGCAACAAACACTGAGACAAAGTTAGTGTGACTAAAACAAAAGTAAACACAAGTAAGTAAGTAACTGAGAAAGAAGGTGTTTTTCTTGTTAGAAAAAAAAATACAAAAACAAAAACACTATTTTAAAAGAAGCAAGACCACCGATGTGTATTTATGGTTCTGCCTTGAGCTGTAAAATGAACTAAGTAACCTCTTTCCATCATTCCCAGCCCTATGACTCTACCAGCAAAAGGCTTTCAGAGTCATGTGACAGCATAAGCCAAGACTGCTGGTAATTTCAAAGACTTTCAACTATTTTCCCAGGAGTTTTATCCTCTCTGGGCTATCAGCTTTACTTCAGAAATACGGGAGGTGGGCATGACAAAGCAAAGAGGCATCCCTTTGGATCAACTTGGAAGGCCACGTGCACATGTGCAGTGACACAGCAGAGTCACACCCTGTAAGTGCTGTTGAACGTTCACATCATGACTCAGTCCAGGTGCTCACTTATTAATCCAGTTCAGACTCAGGAAACACAGCCAAATATCAACCAACTCAGTTTTCTCACCTTTGGCAGTACTTGACAAGTTTGGCTGACTCTGTCTTACAAAGCCTCAAACAGGTAAGTTTTTACTGGATTCTAGTTTCATTGTGTAATCTCCTTTTGTTTACACAAGCAATGGGCAATTCAAGGGGCAGAAAAAAAGCTAACTACATTTTGACTGAAAAGAACTTTGACCGTATCCACATAAGGCAAGAACTTTCGAATATAATGTACTTATAACCCTCCCACCCCCTACTCCTGGCCTTAATGCAGTTTGGGTTCTACAAACAGAAATAAAAGGGAAAAATCTGGAAGTGAATAACATTATGGTTAGATTTGGATTTCTGGCAATCCAAAAAAAACAGTTCACAGATACATTTCATATGCTCTTCTGACAAATAGAAGGCTCAGACTAATGTTTGTGGAGAAATATGCCTCATTATTTCCTAAGATGCCCGAGTAGGTCCCCCAGGAAATCCATGAATTATTATCTCCTGAGAGGCATTTTGACAACTCTTGATCATTTTGTTTGGCTCGATCGAAGTCAAAGACCTTTTGTCTCCAGAAACTTTTCTTCAATATAATTAAGCAAGAATCTAAGTTTTTTCCTCTGCCTATCCAGTCCTTCTATCAAATTGCTAACAAAATGAACAATTCATTTGCTACGAAATGTTTCCACTTTTGCCATAGCAAGCAGTCTAAAGGGGGATTCTTTTCACAAATATGAAATGTTCACTAAAAAGTTGAGGAATGATCAGGCTTATTAATTGAGGAATAAAAATAGCAAGTCACACATCATGTACCATACAATCCCATCCTGGCAAAATATACCTTTGTATGTATAAATATAGAAATACACTGTAAGGCTATAAACTACTAACTTAATGCTGATTATCCCTGGATGGTGAGATTATGAATATTTATGTTATTTTCCTTATATGTCACTGTCTTTTCTGAAATGTTTGCAGTAGAATTCATGACTGGTTTTTCTCCTGCCTGTAAATATAATTGAAGAATATAAACAATTACATAAACAAATATTAACAATCATAAAGAAACAATAAGTTATTTTTATGTTTTAATAAAATGAAAAAATACTAGTCAAAATAAGTCTGCACTAATATGGTAATTTATTCCTTTCCCTCAATATGAACGGTACCTGGAACCTAGAGTTCAGTCTTAAACTAGGGAGTTATACTGACAGCCCATAAGATTTACTTGCTGAAACATTTCTATACATTTCTTCAACATCCTGTAGGTGTGGCAAATGAATGAATAAAATTCACACCATTTTCAGCATCTCTCAGCCTCTCACCATTTGCATTACCTTTCACGACCAAAAAGTACAGTGTTGACCAAATCTTAAGCTATAACTCTATCCCAAAAAAGGAGATGAGTCACAGGTCACTTTTAAGAAATACAATAGGATTTTTTTTTTCTTTAATGAATGCTGAAAGGGAAATGTTTTACTTGTCCTGACAACTCTAGCAAGCTATAGCTCAAAAATATGAGTAGGACACTGAGCCAAAAGCTTTTCTAAGGCTAGACAAATACCTGCGGCATTAATAAAGAACCAGAGATACCTATTGCAGCATTCTTGGGGGTTTACAATGTGATTATTGTTTTATGAGAAGAGAAGGTGTCTTGAATGCTATGACAGCTTTGTTTCCTAGGAGCTAGAAAAACTAGAAGGTGGAAGGGGTGAGTGGGACAGTAACTGATAAGGGAAAAGTACAATGGCCAAAAGCCTTCTCAAGAAAGTGTTTATGAGATCTTTTCCCCTTGTATGAGAATTTTAATCTCCAGAGTCAGAATTTTGTTTGAAGATGTATGTAAGCCCTGGAGGTATTTTTGAGGTACGGTCTTCCAGTAGATATGCTAATAGACACTCTGCTCTGCTTATGATGAGAAGACTGTGGTCCAAGTTTGGTCATTCAAAATGCAGCCACAATGTGTCAGCATCTCTCTTTACCTCATGAAACACTTTTCCTCTATTTCAAATTCATTTAATGGTAGTCCACACTCTACTTAACTATGCGGAACCAGCCAATCTCAAGCTCTGATATAAGTGATACTCTGTTCCTTTATCAAGCTTATAACTAGTGGTTAGAAATCATTCTCCAACACTCCCCACCACCACCACCACCACGCCTGCTCTTATTCAGCTTGGGCCACAGAAGATGAAGGGCCTACTGCCTGACATGCCGATGCTGAGAATCTCTTCCTTTCCAGATGCATTCAGCTTGCTGCTGGTCTCCCAAGTTCCCAAGTGCCAGAACAAGGTAGCCAAGAGTGATCAGCTGTGGAGAAACCTGTGTCTGAGAAAATGGAGCTTCTGCATCTTCTCCAGTCAGTGCCTGGGCGCACAGACACACAGCAGTGTTCCTCAGACAAAGCAGGAGTGCTGGATGACGCTGGCACATCAGACACTCTGTCTACAAAGCAGCAGCTGGGAACCTCAGTGTACGGCAGAGAGTACGCTAGAGGTACCCTCTTATCCTTTTCTCTTTAAGACTCGTTGTTTGAGGAAGAATAAAAAAAATGAGGAGCAGTAAGGAAAAGGGGGCCTGAGAAGTTCAGTCTGTCTCTCCGACACAATACTAGGGCTTTGAGCTCTCTGCTGTTCCTCTGAAAGTCTGGTCTTTTCTGACCTTACTACCCTAAACGGGACAGCTAGGCCAATAGAGAGAGAGAGCCTGCCTCTCCACCATAACCTTGGATATTCTATCCAATGCCCAAAGAATCTGATTTTTTTTTTTAAACAAAGAAATAGAGTTCTTTTGAAAGTTGATTTCTTGCCAATCATTCCCTTCCCCCAGGTTTATACCAATGAGGAAGAATAATTAGCAGGCTACTCCCAGAACCAGTGGTGCCCTGCCCATGCATGGTACACACGATTTGTATGTCTGAAAGGAGGTTCTGCTAAAAATGGTGGAGAAATCCAGAAAGCATCTGGGAAAACCCCTGACAAGGCATGCCTTCCTTTCAGCCTCTACACCAGGTGTCACACACACACAACCAAGTATCATCTTGCAGGGCCCAGTATAAACTTGTACCCTGGGACCTAGGCCAAACATGATCCCCTTGGGCTTACCCAGTTTAAACTTGTAAAGTGTGTCCCTTCCACTCTACCCTCAACCAATATATGCACACACATGCACACAAACACATTCACAGGCCATCTCAGCCCAGCCTCGTGCAATCTCATCAATCATAAAGGGAAGTATTTCATTTTTAACATCAGACAGTTTTGTAAGGTCTGGGCTGTGGACCCTAATATTTGTCTTATGCAGTGCTGTATCTAAGTTGTTTCCTAGTGTAATAGAGCTACAAGGGTAACACTTTTAGTAAAAGTATCCTAGCTTCCACATTCCTCTGAAAGTCAAGACTCGGGATAGAATAGGCTTTAAGCCTGGAAAAAAAAAAGAAAGAGAGAGAGAGAAGGATCGAATTGTTTTTAAGTGCTGACTTTCTTGTACTAAAACTGATATCGGCCTGATTTTAATAATCATAGTTAAACCACCGAAGTTAAGTATGTGGTGAATCTCACAGCAGCATTCCTCTTGTCTGCTCTGCATCGTCTGGACCTTTTAAAAACTGGAAGAGTGAGAGAGGACCTTTGCTTCTTTGGGATTCTGTTGATGTCCTCCTGTGTAGGGCTGTTATGCAGGCCTTGTTCAGTGACACTATTCTGTGCAGCCCACACCCCCTTCAGGAGTCTCTCACCCCCTGCTGCTATGAGGGTCAGCTGCTGGGGCCCACAGCTAACCCCTTCTCCAGGAACGGCCTCAGCTGAGGGAGAATGATCCCCACTGGGTGCAGTCTGCACCCAATGCCTGACAATGTGAGAGGACAAAGGGCCAGGCCCCTTGACTCAGCTGGAACAACTCCGGAAATCCATCCCAGTTCTAGAACTCCCTGTAAGATCATGTGAAGTCCCCATGATAACTGTGTTATTACGCAACTCCCCCCTCTGCCGTCCTGCTTCCCCCTACACAGATACTCCTGAAATCACACCCGGCTGTACCCATGAGCAAGTCCCCATCTCGGAGCTTTTTCCCAAACCTAAGACAGTTCCCAGATGCTGTCCTGGGAACTAGACTCTGAAACAAGATTTTGGAGCTGGATCCCTCTCTGACTGGCCAGCAATGAAGACTAGTGGTAGGTGGTGACTGATTGCCCTTAACATGCAATGCACTTGCGAAAACACTTCATGGCGGTAGAAGGATCACCTAGAGAATTTGTAGGACTCACTGCAGAATTAAAATGTGGGCCTCCTGGTTTTTTTTTTTTTAAAAGGAAAAAAATGGTGCCAGAGATTCTTAAAGTTTTTTTCTTTCTTCTGCAGTCTCTGACTTATGGGATTTTAATTTGCTATCTATTGTTGTCAATTAAAAATTTTAATTATTAGCTTGAGTCTTACCACTTGTCTTTACATTGTGCAGTATTAGTTTTAAAGGCAGGTATAAGATTATTTAACTCACATGCAGAATCACAGAAATGACACAATTCATAGTTCCTAGCTTACATGAGAATATGTACTTTGTTCTTAGCAGGACAGTGGGAAAAAAGCACAAAAATAACCCAACTGTTTCAGTTTCGTTTCTTGATACATATATTCTATCAACACTATCTTTGGCTTATTGATGAGTAAAGAAAGACTGAAAAGAAAAGAAACTATTAATACATTCTATCTTTCTCTTTCCTTCTATCATCCCAGGCCCCATCTCTTACTCAGTTACAAACTTAAAATGTTTATATTTTCCTTCTTTGCACCTCCCTGAACTCCCATGTATGCTGGAGAATTCTGTGTTCGTGGAGCACAGCAAACGCTCTGCACTAATGAACTGGCACAGAATTGTAGACACATACCATGCAGCTCTCTCTGCTACTCATGCACGGGCTCCACTGCCCGCTTGGACTTCACTTACAAAACACAGTCCACGATTTTAAGAATTTCAAGATGGTGACAGCACAATATTAAACCAAGTGTGGGATGTTTCTCAGTGCAGGGCCCTGGGCAACACGGTGTGTTGCAAAGCCATGAAGAAAGTCCTGAGTATGAACTTGGCTGCGATATTGAGAGAAGAAAATGCACCAGCAAATATAACATCTAAGGACTATGAAATTGGAAGGTTGTTGCTCGGGACCACTGATGCACTGGAGAAAGACAATGGAAGACTGAGGGTGATTAATCACCAATGTAACACGAAATGTGAAAGACAGGGGGCATTTTAGCTTATAAAGAAATTCTCATCTCTTACAGCTGAAAGGCAGAAAAGACTCAAGATCAAACCCAGTACCTAATGAATGCAGGAGCACAGCTACTGAAAAAGCTGAAGTCTCAGCTTTAGCAGGTCTGTTTTACCAAGGTTAAGGTCCTAATAGGGAAAGAATGGAACCCTGAAAATTGAGATGAGAACATTTGAGTAGATTTGGTCAAAAATGTGGAATCTCTGAAAAGAGACATGCACCCCAATGTTCACAGCAGCATTATTACAGTTTCCAAGATGTGTCAGTTTTCATTCCAATCCCAAAGAAAGGCAATGCCAAAGAATGCTCAAACTACTGCACAATTGCATTCATCTCACACGCTAGTAAAGTAATGCTCAAAATTCTCCAAGCCAGGCTTCAGCAATACATGAACTGTGAACTTCCAGATGTTCAGGCTGGTTTTAGAAAAGGCAGAGGAACCAGAGATCAAATTGCCAACATCTGCTGGATCATCGAAAAAGCAAGAGAGTTCCAGAGAAACATCTATTTCTGCTTTATTGACTATGCCAAAGCTTTTGACTGTGTGGGTCACAAGAAACTGTGGAAAATTCTTCAAGAGATGGGAATGCCAGACCACCTGACCTGCCTCTTGAGAAACCTATATGCAGGTCAGGAAGCAACAGTTAGAACTGGACATGGAACAACAGACTGGTTCCAAATAGGAAAAGGCATATGTCAAGGCTATATATTGTCACCCTGCTTATCTAACTTCTATGCAGAGTACATCATGAGAAATGCTGGGCTGGAAGAAGCACAAGCTGGAATCAAGATTGCCGGGAGAAATATCAAGAACCTCAGATATGCAGATGACACCACCCTTATGGCAGAAAGTGAAGAGGAACTCAAAAGCCTCTTGATGAAAGGGAAAGAGGACAGTGAAAAGGTTGGCTTAAAGCTCAACATTGAGAAAACGAAGATCATGGCATCTGGTCCCATCACTTCATGGGAAATAGATGGGGAAACAGTGGAAACAGTGGCAGACTTTATTTTGGGGGGCTCCAAAATCACCATAGATGTTGTCTGCAGCCATGAAATTAAAAGATGCTTACTCATTGGAAGGAAAGTTATGACCAACCTAGATAGCATATTGAAAGGCAGAGACATTACTTTGCCAACAAAGGTTCGTCTAGTCAAGGCTATGGTTTGTCCAGTGGTCATGTATGGATGTGAGAGTTGGACTCTGAAGAAAGCTGAGCACCAAAGAATTGATGATTTTGAACTGTGGTGTTGGAGAAGACTCTTGAGAGCCCCTTGGACTGCAAGGAGATCCAACCAATCCATTCTAAAGGAGATCAGCCCTGGGATTTCTTTGGAAGGAATGATGCTAAAGCTGAAACTCCAGTACTTTGGCCACCTCATGCGAAAAGTTGACTCATTGGAAAAGACTCTGATGCTGGGAGGGATTGGAGGCAGGAGGAAAAGGGGATGACAGAGGATGAGATGGCTGGATGGCATCACCAACTTGATGGACATGAGTTTGAGTGAACTTCGGGAGTTGGTGATAGACAGGGAGAACTGGTGTGCTGCGATTCATGGGGTCGCAAAGAGTCGGACACGACTGAGCGACTGAACTGAACTGACAGTGCCAGTCACAGTAGTAAATGATGAAATTACAAAGGTAAATTAAACTAGGTTTTATCCTCAAGGAACTCATTGTCTAAATGAGGAAAATAAGCATGAATATGGTGGGATCAATGACACTATATTTGAAATAAAGGAATCCAGAGAAAACAATGAGAGTAAAGAGAACTTTGTGGAAGATGGAATATTTGACCTTAATAACACATGAAATATAATGTTTAAAAAAAAAAAGGTACATCCTTTCCTTCCAATGGGCAATAATCCTATTTCTAATTTTCTCTTCCCACCCAATATCTATTCTATGCTTTTTACTTACTAACAAAAGTCAAAATTCAGGGTGGCTATATTACTAATTTAAAATAATTCCTCCAACTCCCTTGTAGCTAGGAGCAGTTATGTGATCCAGTTCTGGCCAATGAGATATAAAAGCTACTCTACTACATAAGATTCTGGAAAATATTTTTAAATTTTTCGTTAAAAAGAGACAGAGTAAGCTCATATGTGCCTTCTGTTTTTTGCTTTTTTCCTTAGTCTTAAATTTGAACATTATACCTAGAGGTGGAACTTAAGCCCATGAGGATGAAAGCCATATACTAAGGATTGCAGAACAAGAAAAGGATCCTGATTTCTCATCGACATCCTTGAACAAGGAAGGTAGAATGATTACCTCCAAGTCCCTGCTAAGTCTGAAAACTCAAACCCTGTTTGGCAAACCACTGTAGTTCAGGTGTAGTTAAGTTACATGTGGCCAAAGAAAATCTTAGCCAGTAAACTATGCCAAGGGGAAACCAAGAGGTCTACCATGCTGATTGTTTTCAGTCTGTTTATCTTCCAGGAGCAACACCATGAATTTCATTGGCCTTTCTTGACGTGACATCAGTTGTGTGTATTTTCATGCTACTTCTCTCCATGCATGAGGAACCCAGGCATTTCAAGTTGAGAAAACATTTCACAGCAGAAGCTAAATATTCTGAACTTGCAAGCAACAAGATGAGAAACATGATCTCTCTGTTTCAGATTCACAGATACTTTACAGGTAATTCAGAACTTTTCATAAACATCCTCCAACTAGATTGACAGTTTTAACTTCACTTTGTTCGTTGTGATGAAAAAGGTCATAGTGTGGGGCAGGACTCTTACATCCTAACACTCTCTTCCCTCTCAGCAGATCTCTGAATTCTGAAAGGAATACCATTTCCTCCTCTGAGTCTAGATGATTATATTGGAACTAAATGAATGATGTCAGAAACCAGGTCTTTAACAACACTACACAAAGAAATATGCTAATGTAGGATCTACTTTTATCATTTTTCTGACTGTGATTAAACCCAACAATAACCACAAGAACAAGGGAAGGCAAGAAACCAGCGCTGTGAAAAGTAGCCCTATAGAGAGAAACATAAGGAAACATAAGAGGCTCAGGAAGAGATTGCTGATTTGATAGCTGACGAGCCTCACCACAGTTTCTAATTTTGTGAGGGCTTTCCAAGGTTTGACTTCAGTATCCCCTCCTGTGAAATGGAGATCAGATCATGCCTCACAGACCATGCTTTGATGTTTTGAAGACAAAAATATTTTTTTGCATGGTTATCCAGATTTATTTTCCCTGACTATATTTCCCAAAAGAAGCACAGAGATATCTTTTTCTTCAGGTTGGTAGCTCTAATTTGAGTTTCAAATATATTATCATGTAAAGCAACTATCCTCCAATTAAAAAGAAATAAAATTTTTAAATATATTAAAAAATAAAGTTCCCATGAAAAATAAACCAAAAAAGTATCATATTATGCAAAAATTTGATATGAAGCAACTTTTTTTTTTATCTGCAGTAACTTTTATTTTCAGTTTACTAAATCCTGCCTAAATTCACTGTATCTTAAAAACATGATTTACTACACCTCTGAAAGATCCCAATACGGGACAGGATTTTTGTTTACTCTGACACAGAAGGCTGACTTATGTTTTACTACATAATGTATTTTTAGGGACCATCTCAGAGTAATACTCTTCTTGAGGTATATACAACATAGAAAAACCTGCATATGATTTTATCACACAACATGGTAAGTTCTGCTATATGTGTACACTCATAAAGCCATCATAATTGAGAAAATGAATATATCCATTATTTCCAAAAATTTCTTCCCGCTTGAAGATAAAAATCATAATAAATGTTAATATTCATTAAATTTCAAAAGGGTCAGATGTGCGTGTGTGCACACACACACACACAGTAATAGTATCACTGGCCTTTAATCAGAAGACACAGGTAGAGAGAGACACCATTTGATTTCACGTCTTTGCAAAGTATTTTTAAAAGTTACATAAAATGGCTGTGAGAAGGGACTGCGAGTTCCTAATGTGCTTTGGATTGCTGTGAAACATTTCTAGGATTTTAAAAAATGTCAAGGGAAGCTAATGACTCTGGAAACAGCATGGGACCTGGTGGGGCAAGTACGGAATCAAAACCAAACCCTCCACAGCCTCCGAGTCTGGAAAAACATCTTGACTTTTTACTTCAGGTACACCTGAGTCTTCTGGGGCAACAAATGGGAAATCACAGCTCTACCAACAAGCACCAACTTGATATTTTAGAGTCTTGCTTTTTTTCTTCCTACAACTCAGACAGGTTTTTTTAAGTCTTAGCAGAATGGCTAGACTAGGTAATCCACATAAGCAGCTGCTGCAATGTGATCTTTTTCTAACATTTTAATGTAGAGCTGTGAACTTTCCTGGCTTTGGGCTATGTTGGGAACATTTGGAGTAAACTTACTTGATTTAAAGGCTATTGCTATTAGAACTCTGTCTGATCTGCCTCAGATGGAGGGTCTGCACCAATCACTCATGATATCAAACTACACTGGAAATGGAAAGCAGCTGATATATGAATTATCTTCAAGTACTGATTCTATGCACTTAAAAAAAACCCTTAAGATTATTTCCTTATTTTTAATTTGCTTAAGTGTAATAGAATTTTATTTTCCAGATCTCAAATATTTACTCATCTCCTGCTCATCGGCCTCTAGGACTGAGTGATCATCCATGTGTTGTAGAAGGAAAATTCTCAAGCTTTGACATTCAACTACCTGGGTTCCAAACTCAACTGTACCACTTAGCAGCTCTGTGCCCAGTCATGTCAACTCTTTGCAGCCCCATGGACTATAGTCCACCAGGCTCCTCTGCCCATGGAATTTTCCAGGCAAGAATACTAGAGTGGGTTGCCATTTCCTTTTCCAGGGGATCTTCCCAACACCGTGATCAAACCCACATCTCCTGTGTCTCCTGCATTGGCAGGCAGATTCTTTACCATTCGTGCAACCTAGGAAGCCCAGTAGCTTATGAGCTTGGGCAAATCACCTCATCATGTGTGAAATGAAGATATAACTGTATCTAATTGATAAAGCTGGTACCTGGATTAAAAAAAAATACAGAGAAAGTGTTTACTAGAGGACACATAGTAGTCATTCACTAAATGCTTAGCTCAGTGTCAAAGTTAGTATCAGTCTTAGAGACCAACTGAATCATATGTTGCACTTATGGATTATTATTATAACAGCTAGAAGACAGGGAAAGAATTTGACCTGAGACTTTTAAATACTTACCTTTTTAAGATACTGTACTAAAATGCGGGGCATTTTGTAAATGTGCCTCAAGATCACATAAAGATGAAATCTTCTTAATAAGGAACCTATTAAGAAGTAGGAATAAATTTTCTCTACTCGTAAGTAAGGCAAGGTTGACTATCCCCCCATTCCTGACTGATACTGACAGACATGCACCTCTAAAGGAGAGCTCTGGGTATGGGAACAACTGTTATTGTAACACACTTGCCTTAGAGATTGCCTTGTTTTTCCTTTCTCTAGGAGCCAGCTGGGGGTGGGTAGACCCTCAGGACGAGATCTGGGGCAGAATCCTTTCCTAAGACAGTAAGAGATACAAGTTACAGACAGGCCAAGTACTCAGAAACTTGCAAACAAAAACACTGTGAGCATTTTTAAAATTGACAATCACATACAAATTTTTCATGGCTTAAGACAGCTGCTGCTGCTGCTGCTGCTGCAAGTCGCTTCAGTCGTGTCTGACTCTGTGCGATCCCATAGACAGCAGCCCACCAGGCTCCTCTGTCCCTGGGATTCTCCAGGCAAGAACACTGGAGTGGGTTGCCATTTCCTCATTTCAAAGAGTTATGAAGCCCTTAGATTGGGTCACATTGTTTAGCCATCTTCCTGAAGCCTTATCTGCACTAGTTCCAAACACCCCCTCAGTCCCACCTACCACTCTTATCATCAACTGGAGCCGGCCTCTGGCCCTTGAGTTTGCACTTAGGATGGAGACTTTGCCAGACATGCTGGGTTTAGCTTATCTTCTTGCTTAAAGACTCCAATTTGCCTGTCGGAGGAATTCTGTCCTCCTTCACCAGCCTTTGAGAAACCAATCCCAGACCAGGCACTTTGCTGACATCTTAAAAAGATGTTTGGACATAATCTTGAGACAGGATTCAGAGACATTATCTTGCTTAATTTTTCATTTAATCCTTGTCACAGTCTTGCTAGGTCAGCACAACTGCATTTGAGAGATGTAGAAACTTAGCTCAGAAGAGGAAGAAGACTTGCCCCAAATCAAAGAGGCAAATCTGAGGATCTTAATACCTGTGTTCTTTTCACTTCGCCACCTTGTTTTCCCCACATTAGGCTGTCCCTGATATTCAGGCCCAGAGATGGAGAAGGTGCTCAATAAATATTTGCTGACAGGAAGTGACTCTGGAAGGTAGAGGTCAGAGTCTCAGGATTCTTATCAGTGCTACTCATCTGGCAGCACAGTTTAGTCGATTTTAACTCTTTCAGTCTTCTTTTACTTACTTTTAAATCCATCTGAAAAAGTTGAGTATTAATCCCTTTCTTTCATCCAGTAATAATCACTGTATCAATTAGTATGCTTTGGCTGCAAGTAAAATACTCAACCATCAGTAACAAAACAATAAAGATGTTTAACTTTCTCACATAACAAGAATCCTAGAAGTAGCATTCTTGAGGTTAGTTCAGTGGCTTAGCCAGGATCTTCTGCCAAGCTCACCTCTCCACTTTTCTCAGTGAAATGGCCTTTGTCTTTGGATTTATCAACTGTGGGGCATAAAGATGACTTGACTACCTTAGCTCTAGGTATCATGTCCTCACTAAACAGCATCAAAACTAAGCAAAGGAAGAAAGGAGTTCAAAGGAAAAGACTTCATCTTGTATATCTCTCTTTGAAACTCCTAACAGACTTCATCTTACATGTGATTAGCCAGAACTAGGTCATAAGGTACTGAAGAAAAATCACTGGCAAAGAGCAATGGGACCGTGAAAATGAGCTTGAGCCTCACACATGGTATGTTTCATTAGTTCTGTTGCAGAGCTGATTGTGTGAGCACCGGGCAGAAGAATTAAGTGGTAAATCTGTGAGTTAAAACCTGGCCCATTTGACCTCAACGCTGCCCTAGTCGTTACTGTTTGCTCAAAAGTTAGAGGGACTCACTTTGAAAATCTTTTTCAAATAAGTACAAGAAAATGTTAAAATAAAGTTTGGATGAAGGCACCAAAGTACAGTCAATACTACACTTTAAAGGAGGCATGAGACCACATAAATAATTTACAAAGAAGTTATACTTGATGCTTATCCGTGCTGATGGTATAAAAGAATAAGGGCATCTGGAAGTTAGTACGATGTTTATAAGAAGGATTTCTTTGGAATGGACTGTTCAGTGTGTCCTTCTATGCCTTGTTTTGCCTGCCCTCAAGTCCAGGATGAGGAAGTTCCTTCAATGGAACCACTCAGAGAGCTTGTATGTTCTCTGCAGTAATGGAGACAGTGAACTGATATTTGACATAAAATGAAAAACTAAAAAGTCAGTGGGGTAGATTGCAAAATATGACCACACATTCTTCTCATCATGGCATTTAAGCTGTGTTGTATTGTGATTTTGTCACTTCCTCCATCATGACGTGGTGTCTACTTTAATCCTTTGAATCTGGGCTGGCCTTGGGCTTGCTCTGACGAATAAGATATAAAACAATGGTGTAATATGACTTAGAAGCCAAGCCTTAAGAGGCTTTGTAACTTCTACTGTTGCCTCCAGAAGCACTGTACTGAGCCTACCACTTAGGAAGTCAGTCTCACTTGCTGAAAGACACTGGCAGCAGGGTGAGATAGACTGAGAGAGAGACACCCTGGCAGCAACCAGCATCAACTGTGAGATGTATGAATGAAGCCATCTTGGGTCTTTCAGCCCAGCCAGCCCTCCAGCTGAACACAGCTCATGAGCAAAGCCAGGCAAAACAGGCAAAGACACCACCAATCAACACAAAAACCACTAGGAATAATAAAGCATGGTTATTTGGGGCCACTGTGTGAGTTGCGAGTTACGCAGCAATAGATAACTGAAAGAGCTGGCTGCTAGTCCAAGGCCAGGAGAGGGTGCGGCTGTACTGTGTAATCTGCCCGCCTTCTCAGGATTTGCTGAAGAAAAAGAGGCGCACATGTTAACATAAAAGGAAGGGAGCCTTTGATTTGATTTGAAACCACTTAAATACTGCCTAAGAGAATCACACCCTAATCTGTGTGGAGTGATCCAGCAAAGGAAAAAAAGTATAAAAAGAAAAAGAAAGGGAAGAAAAGATGGGAAAAGATAAGAAAGGAGGGAGGGAGAAGAGGAGGGGAGAAATGCATCTCCTGTTCCACAAAGATATGCCATCATATGGCCCAGTGGCAGTTTCCGAAGAACTGACTGAAGAATGTCAAAACCATCCTAAGTAGTACCAATCAAATAAAAACTTTCCTGTCCCTCTAGCCCATCTGTGTCTCCTTGGTTCAATCCAAGAAAGATAAGAAATGGGAGAAATCAAGACAGAAGAGGAAGAGAAATGCCAGATGGGGGAAAAGAGGAGAAAGGCTACTGTGAGAAGACAGTCCAAAGTTGGGAAAAAGGGAAGACTGAGTTTTAATCGAGTTCAAAGTTTTGATTATTTCATAAAACTGGACACTGTGAATAACTCCATTGAGAATGCATTTTTTTACTTTAAAGGACCAAAATGTCATGGAACTGTATGTTTTCATCTGGGGAAGGAAAAGAATTTTCACTACTTAAATGCTTTTAAAGGGACAGTGGGAAACGAAAGACTGCAGTTGGTTTTGCCCGATCCCAGCTTGGACTTGCTTTTGGGGACCCTGCATGAAGTGACTTTAAAAGGGTCACCTGGTAAACAGGTGAATGGCTATCTGTGGCATAAGTGATGCGATAGGTCCTGAGGAGGCATACTTTCCCTGCAAACAACTCCTTTGTTCCAGTGCTAAAAGTCCACCATTAGAGAGCCAGTCACTTTTAGGCCTACCATACTATCCTCATCAGTCCTGTTTCTAAAATACACAATCTAGTGAAAGTGAAAGTGAAAGTGAAGTCGCTCAGTCATGCCTCTTTGAGATCCCATGGACAGTAGCCTGCACCAAGCTCCTCCATCCATGGGATTTTCCAGGCAAGAGTACTGGAGTGAGTGGGTTGCCATTTCCTTCTCCAGCGAATCTTCCCGACCCAGGGATCGAACCCAGGTCTCCCACACTGTAGACAGACGCTTTACCGTCTGAGCCATCAGGGAACACAATCCAGAGTGGGCAACGAATCGAGTCATTGATGTCTTAGTGTGAAATTCATTATAACTGGAGGACTGAAATCACCACCACAGGTGCTGAAGGCAGGAGAGGAACATCCGAACACTTCCGAAGACAAAACCTACTGTGCAATTGTGCCTGAGGTACACACTACACTTTAGGCCAGTGGTTCTCAACTTTCACAAGAATTACCTGGGAGCTTGGAAAAAATAAAGATTTCAGAGCTGAGGCCCTAAAATTCTATTTCATTGGTTTATAAATTCAGGAATCTGAATTTACAAGCATTCAAAGTGATTCTGAAGCAGTGGGTTCAAAGACCATATTTTAGAAATATTACCTTAAATACAAATGGATAGGTATATAAGACCATAGCTGGTCACAAAATTCTGAAACAAATGTCTCCACAAAATACATTCTTGTAAAAAAAGGAGATAATATGAGAAAATTCCCAAAACGCTTTTAAAGAAACATTTATCTACTTCCTCATTGCCAAACTGATTACTACACATACTATCAATTTGGAGAAAAATTGAAAAACTAACCCATGAGAAGATACATCTATTAGAAAGTGAATTGGTAGAATTTTGAAAATGTAAAGACTAAGAGTGAGAAAGATGTTTGCTAGACTGGACTTCAGTTAATAATAAAAGACTTCTTATATTCTCAGATGAAAATGCCATTTTGTTGCAGGAAGAGGGACCCCTTCCAGGGCCCGAAACTGAGCTCTTGTCTAACACTCGGAAATGAATTGTCCAAGGAGACACATGTGCTGACAAAGCAGGAGATTTCATTGGGAAAGGCACCCGGGTGGAGAGCCTTTCTCCTAAGGGAACCCAGGAGAACCGCTCTGCTGCGAGGCTTGCAGTTTCGGGTTTTATGGTAATAGGATTAGTTTCCGGGTGGTCTTTGGCCTATCATTCTAATTCAGAGTCTTTCCTGGTGGCACACGCATTGCTCTGCCAAGATGGATGCTGGCGAGAGGGATTCTGGGAAGTGGACAGACACGCGGTGTCTCCATTCGACCTTTCCCGAACTCTTCCAGTTGGTGGTGGCTTATTAGTTCTGTATTCCTTATCAGGATCTCCTGTCATAGAACAACTCATGCAAATGGTTACTATGGTGTCTGGCCAGGGTGGGCGGTTTCAATCAGTGTGCTTCCCCTAACAATTTTATTAGCATAACCACCCAAGAACCTCATTTTCGGACTATTTTATCCCTTCATATATGCAATCAGCACTGAATGAGCACTTGTGGAGAATACAGTATTTTCCTAGAAACAACAAGGGTTTCTAGAAGTTGTCTAAGCTTCAACTTCATGAACACAAGCTTCAGGTAAACCATTCAGGAAGACAGACAGAATCAGACTGTCCTTACAAGATTTCAGGTTCTTAAAAGCTTTCCATAACTTCCCATGGAGTAAGCACTCACTGTAGAGACTCTGGATGCTATTGTTACAGGATCTAATTTCTCAGGATCATGAACAATATAAAAATCAGGAAGAAGTAAAGAGACACCAAGAGAGCTTCTTGCCATCATTCCCCAGAATTCCATCAGCCTCCCACAATGAGCCAACTCTGGTCAATTGCTAAGAAGCACCTCTAACATCCAGATACAGAAAGAGCCACGTTTCAGCAGGAGTTACAAAAAATTCCTAAAACTCAAAACACATTTTATCATACGTCTTGTGGAATGTTTTCAGAAAACTGAAAACTGAGGCTTTTATAACAGATTGATTCACATCTCAGAAAGTGGAAAAGAAAGGAAGTCATTTTGTCAACTAGTAGAAGAAGAAGAAGAAAAAAAAAAAACAGCAGATAAATCTCTCCAGGCAGAGAAATTGTTGATCCTATGAATTTAAATTTATAGACTAAAAATCTGTCAGCCTTTTCCAGACTCTTTCACAGCATCATGCCTCCTCTATATCGCTTAAGCACTAATTGATTCACTTTATGTTTTATTGGATTTAAAGTCATTTTAGCCACTATTTTTAACTGTTTTCTCATTTATGTTCCTCCTCCCGCCATTTGCTTCAAGCTTCACATTAAATTATACATTCTCTCACATGTCTCATTATCTTACATTTTTTCTGTCACTCTGCAGCTGCTCTCTTACGTTCCTGCCTCAGCTTTGTTTAGTGCCAAAGAGCTGTTTTTTCTAACACTTCAAAAACACATGGCATTTTTTATGGGCACAAGTACCTTCACTTCTGTCAAATTAAAAATTGATTCATAAGGAAAACATTTTAAGTATGTAGGTGTTTTGAAAGAAAATGAGTAACTCATTAAAAAAATAATAAGTATCTCTGAGGAGAGAATAAAACCATTGCCTGAAAACTGAACATAAATATCTTTGCTTTTAAGAATATTTAAATATGCATAATTTCCCTGAGAAAAGTTACCTTTTCTCAGTTCATTTTCACCCTTCATCTGGTTACTCTATTTAGAGTATTCTCATTTATAAGATCCTGGATACCACATACACAGAGCAGACAACTTTTGCTCTCAGGTTATCTCTGCCTTGTATGTTAATTAAAAATAGTGTTATACTGACCTCAGAGGAAATCTAAGTTCTACATCATATTAGATCATCTTGGAGGCTTTCCCATATCTCCTGAAACTTTGTTAGCAATCATATTTGAGGATAAGAATTGGTTTGGTTTAACAATGACATTTGGCCTCACTGGTGAGCCCTGGAAAGAGAGTGGTTGCTTTCCAATTTACCATCTTTTTTCTCCCCATGTAAATTTAAGTTGACAGTAATTTAGCCATGTCACAAACTTAGTCATTTTCTCAAAGCATGGCAGGCTGGAGCAGAATGGTGCCACACCCTGCTCACCTCAAATTTCTTTCCACCATGCTTGTGCACCATTCCCTTATGGGTGTGTTTTCACTGCCAGTGGCCAGCACCCACTCTTCTTAGAACTGTCTTCGGTCCACTAGAGGCTTTTGCATTCATGCCTGGGAGAAAACAGAAGTTCGAGGAGCTGGGGAGAAAAGGAGTAGGGGAGACAAGATGGCCCTTAACAAGTCACAGAGGTAGAAAACCCAGGTCCCTTACCTCATGCAATGAAACCTTTGAGACACAATTAACACTCCAGAACTCCCTTATGGATAAGGCTGAGAGACATTCTGCAGGACTTCACCTAAGATGAATTCTTTGTTTTGCTTTCTACTCTTCTTGTCCTGCTTCCATTTCATCTACTGGTCTTCCCTGTGACACGTCTTTTAAGAATCACTTGCATAGACCTAGATGTCCATCGGCAAATAAATGGATAAGAAAGCTGTGGTACATATACACAATGGACTATTACTCAGCTATTAAAAAGAATGCATTTGAATCAGTTCTAATGAGGTGGATGAAACTGGAGCCTATTAAACAGAGTGAAGTAAGTCAGAAAGAAAAATACCAATACAGTATATTAACACATATATATGGGATTTAGAAAGATGGTAACGATGACCTTATATGCGAGACAGCAAAAGAGACACAGAGATAAAGAACAGACTTTTTCTTTGGGAGAGGGTGAGGGTGGGATGATTTGAGAGAATAGCATTGAAACATGTATATTATCATATGTGAAACAGATCGCCAGTCCAGGTTTGATGCATGAGACAGGGTGCTCAGGGCTGGTGCACTGGGATGACCCTGAGGGATGGGATGGGGAAGGAGGTGGGAGGGGGGGTTCAGGATGGGGAACAAATGTACACCCATGGCTGATTCATGTGAATGTATGGCAAAACCCACCACAATATTATAAAATAATTAGCCTCCAGTTAAAAAAAAAAAAAAGAATCACTTGCATAGCAATCTTTGTCTCGGGGTCTACTTCTTGGGAACTCAACCTGAGGCAGTAGGTGAGGTCTGTGAAGTAAAGGTTTACACATGGCAAAGATTTAAATCACTGAATCACAGAGTTATAACATGTCCAAATCAAGAGGGTGTCCTGAGTATCAAAAAGAAGAGATAATTTCACCAAGTTAACTCACAGCTAAGATACAGCAGAGTGAGTTCACGATCCCAGGCTTCCAAGTCAAAGATCATTGCTAATTCCACATTTGTACTTTTTTCTGAGCTTCCTCTCATGACTATCGGACTATATATTTAGTCAGAGTTGAAATCAGTTAATTCAAGATCGAAATTTTGATTTCCCATATATCTCATAGAAAGGCACAAATTTAAACTTAATTATGAATTTAATTCAGGGTTTTATTCATAGTCTCTCTTTGTCTCTCTCTTCATCTGTCTCCCCTTCTCTCTCATTTTCTCTATCCACATACATACACCACAACAAACAATATCACTAAGGGAAGAGTTTTGAATAGATTTAGAACATACCCACCCACAGAGAAGTTGGTTTGCTTGCTGCATCAGCACAAATGTCAGTCAAAAAGAGCAATGCAATCTCTCTTTGCCAGCATCAAACTGCCCTCTTTCCCAAGAAACCCCAAAGGATGCATGCAAACTTCCCTGGGTGGTCTCATAGCCAAAAGGGGAAATGAGTACCTACATATGAATGAACCTGACTAGAATTATTTATAAATAATAAAGGAACACGCAACACTTTCTCCCTCATCACATCTTCCAAGAACATATGCCAAAAAGGCAGCTGCTTTTTTAATATGATCTGTAGGGCACTGAAGCTGAAACTCCAATACTTTGGCCACCTGATGCGAAGAACTGACGCATTTGAAAAGACCCTGCCACTGGGAAAGATTGAAGGCGGGAGGAGAAGGGGATGACAGAGGATGAGATCACGGACTAATGGACATGAGTTTGGGTAAACTCTAGGAGTTGGTGATGGACAGGGAGGTCTGGCTTGCTGCAGTCCACGGGGTCGCAAAGAGTCAGACACGACTGAGCAACTGAACTGAACTGAGCTGAAGGGCGCTAAAAGTCAGCCCAGACCAAACGAGTGCCCCTCGCCCAAAGATCTACCAACTGTCTGAACTTCTCAATATTGTAGTCATTGCTTTGGGTGAAGTACAATCTTCAAGGAGCCTCTGTTAAATATATAAATGAATTTCCTTGGAATAACAACAAATTGACTGATTATCAGCTCTTAATCTATTAGCAAGGATTTATCTCTCAGAGGAAGGCTCTAAAGAACACACAACAAACAAGTTTTGAAGGAATGAGATTAGGAAATCCCACCTAGATAACACTGTAGGATCTTTGAGGCTTCACAGGCAGACTGAGTGCTCTGATGAGGGTTGAGGGCACCAGAAGGATGCATTGAAGACACTGAGTACCCAGCAAGAGGGTGTGGGGAAAGGTTGCCTGGCAGATCTACTATATATGTGCTGTGTGACCTTGGGCAAAAGAACTTAACTCCTTTAAACCTCCTCATCACCATCTCCGTGTCTGGAGAATGCAAGAAATCATGGCATCTACTTTATAGGGTAGTCATGAGAATTCCATACTCTTCTGCTTATACACCCTCAGCCTAATGCCTGGCACAGAATAAGGCTTCACAATGTGTGAGCTACCCCCTAAAAACCATATAGATGGCCAACATGCACATGGAAAGATGCTCACTGTTTCTGATTATTAGAGAAATGCAAATCAAAAATACAATGAGGTACCACTTCACATCAATCAGAATGGCCATCATTAAAAAGTCTACAAATAACAAATGCTGGAAAGGATATGGAAAAAAGGGAAACCTCCTACCCTTAGGTAGGAATGTAAGTGGTGCAGCCACTATGGAACACAGCATAGAGGTACTCAGAAAACTAAAAGTAGAGTTGCTATATGATCCAGCAATCCCACTCCTGGCATATATCTGGACAAAACTATAATTCAAAAAGATACACGCACCCCTATGTTCATAACGGCACTATTCACAATAACCAAGACATGGAAACAACATAAAAGTCCATTGACAGATGATGGGTAAAGAAGGTGTGCTACATATACCTGTAACGAAATACTACTCAGCCATAAAAAGGAATGAGATGATGCCATTTGCAACAACATGGATGAACCTAGAGGTTATCATACTAAGTGAAGTAAGTCAGAAAGACAAAAATACAGTATGGTATCACTTACATGTGGAATCTAAAATATGACACCAATGAATTTATCTGTGAAACACAAACAGACTCACAGACATAGAGAACAGATTTGTGGTTGCCAAGGCAGAAGGGGTAGGGGACGGATGGATTGGGAGTTTGGGGTTAGTAGACACAAATTATTATATATAGAATGGATAGACAACAAGGTCCTATTATACAGCACAGGGAACTATATTCAACACCCTGTGATAAACCACAATGGAAAAGCACATTAAGAATGTATATGCAGGTATAACTGAATCACTTTGCTATACAGCAGAAATTAACACAACACTGTAAATCAACTACTCTTCAATTTAAAAAATGAAAAAAAGAAATAAAAGTATCTGGGTAAAACTAATGTTAACAACAGTGGCAAAAAAAAGTGTAACACTGAAGTCAGTAGAAAGGAAAAAAATGGAATAATAAAAAATAATCAAAAAGAAGGCAGAGAGAGGAAACAGAATAGAAAACCAAATAAAGCACAAATTATGCAAACCCAAACACATTAATAAGTACATTAAATTTGTTAATGCAGGTGCTATTTTTATTGCTGTTGATGTTACTAATCTATTTGGGAATAAAATGATGAAAGGAATGAAGACACTTTTAGAATAAATTTCAGTGACCACAATTTTACTTGTCTGCCCAGTACTAAACCACAAAACAGTCAATGGGGTCACAAAGAGTCGGACACGACTGAGTGTCTAAGCACAGACCACAAAACAGGAAGAAACGGCCAAAACAAGACAATTAGACAGAAAATTAAGCAACTAGCATACTAAAATATTCAATCACATTATCAGAATAAAGTGCTATAGTCTTGCTTCTTCTCTCTATTCCTCTTTGCCTCTCTTTTTTTCAATCTTCCGCTATTTTATCTTCTTTTATTCATAAAATATCCCTTTGTTTTGCTTTGAAGTATAGGTCATACATGTGTAAGTCAGAAATTTAAGTTAAATTTAAATTAAATTTAAATTTAATTTCTTAAATCGGGTTTTCTACAAGCTTTTGAAAATTGTATTTATTCATTCACGGGCTCAACAAATCATGTGTGAATCCTCCTTTGTGCTGGAGCACTGTGTTAGGGGCTGGAATGCAGTGCTAAATATAGCAATATGAAGCAGGTACATTTTAGGTTATAGCTCCTGAGGAGCAACCCCCTCTCAAGCTCATTCTTTTCTTCCCAAAGGAAATCTGGTAGGTTTTATAAGAGATAAAATTTCCTCTTGAACTAGAGCTTCTAAAGTTACACCTGGAATAAGTGGAGCAATAGGCATGCTTGCTCCTAGATGGAATTCCAAAGCTGGACCTGGTTCCTGAAAGGTCCATTAAAGATTCGAGAATTCCAAGTTTCATTCTTCTTCGATTATGCCTCTGGGTCTAAGAGGTATTAATAGAGTAGCTTTTGGAAGTCAATCAAGGGAATTCTGAAATACAGAAATAAGTCAGGCCAAAGAGGAAGACATAAGAATACTGAAGCTTGTAAAAGAAGCCTGCTGAATTTTAATCGTCTTCACTAGAATGTTTGTAATTGTTTATCTTGTATGGAATCTAATAGTTCTAATGAAAAATGTGTTAGGTCTTGGGTCCAAGGATATCATCATTATAAGTACATAAGTGCCTAGGACAATATAATTCTCTCTACAGTGCTGCTGCTGTGGCCTTTGATCCATGATGTATTACTTACTTATTTATTGATTTATAAAAATGAGCTGTCAAGCTTTCCCTAAGAAGTCCGAGGGCACATGAACAAAACGTAGCAAATATACAACCACAAAAAATAAACCACAAAGTATAAACCAGATCCTCTAATGTCCAAAGGCACTAGGTAAGTAGGATAAATCAAAAATACACTTTTTAGACACACCCTGAATGTCAACAAATAAGAACTCTGTAAAACCCAAAGAAGGAAGTTATATAATAAGGGCTTATATGAGACATAATATACATTGGCAAAACCCTGATCTAAAGACTATGAATTTATTTACATTTGGCCCTTCTTCAGAGACGAGTCTGAGACTCTCACCAGAAAGTATGAAGACTATGATATCTTAGACACCAGCAAGGCCAGAGGTCGTGTACTTGGCTTTCAGCATTTAGTATTATTTTAAGCCAATTAAAATAATTCGGTTTCACAGTGGAAAGATTCCATTAAATAATAGCTTTGTTCACTATGAGTATGGGTTGTGTGGTTCTGTATTGAGTAGGATAGAACTGGAGAAACATAGAAGGTAGAGATTTAATTCAGGACAAACACAGGTTCGTCTGAAATCATCTCTGCTCAATAAACACAGAACAGAAATCTGATGAACTGAGTCTGTATCATCAGCTATTTTTATTGATATAGGTCAAAAGATGAATATTTATTGTTATTAAGTATTCTCTACAATCTAAAATTTTAGAACACAGAACTCTTTTTAACAGTAATTTAAAATGTTTTTAAGCGTTCAGTGCCCCCCAAAAGTTGCAAGTATATTGCTCTTCACCCTTCCTTTTTAACTCCAACTGAAACAGAAGGGATTTCATGATTTCCTTAAATATGACTCCATTTCGTTCTGTTAACGACAGTCCCTTGTCTAAAAGCCCGTGATCTGTTAAATTTGGTCTGTCATAGACAGCCAATTCAGATTGGCTGAATAGGCCAAAAAAAATCAACTTGGGTCCAGAATAATCCCATTTAGCTGTTGGCACAGAATAATTTACCAGATAATTCCTACACTCTCCATTTAAATTTGGCTCTGTAGTTCAATGTTTTTGAGAAAAATACCAGTCTGCAAGCAGTGACTGAATGCCCCAAATTTTCTGCAATCTGACACTTTAAAGGTAAAGAAATATGTTAGGATTGTAGCCTAGTGGATTAAGGCGGTCTGGTAACCCACATATTGGGTTGAATTGAACTTTGAATGTAGAACCATTGCTATGTCTCTAAGGAGGCCTCGCTAGAAAGGACACACAAGGATGATTTAGCTTCTTACTAGTCCCATTTTTTTCTATCGTTCCTATAGCCTCACAGCTCTTGAAGAAAGTCCCAGCAGTTTCGTCATTACTCTTCACTAGATGCATGCCCATGAGTACTTCTTCCCGCTTAGCTTATAAAGCACAGAGCCACTGAAGTCTGTAGTACCTTCAGGAATGATTCTGTAGTAGCCTCTACGTTCCTACTAACTAACACGTTCCTACTCACTCCCCAGTTGGGGTGTTGATGGACCTTTGCCCACTGCTGTTTTTTCTGCCTCAGTAGAGGAAAAAGCTAATCCCCAAAGTTATGCAGTTTTACACTTAATTCATGAGTCAACTCCAGTATGGTAGACATTCATCACCACCAAAGAAGGAAAGCAATCCAAGTCCTCTCTAGGTGGACTGGTTGATTCATACACATATACTTAGCTTTTGTTCTGTCCTTCCCTATGGCTATTCTATTGCTTGTCACTGTGCCTATTCCATAAATTACTAACTTAACAGAAACACAGAAGGCTATCCAAGTGTACCCATCTTAATATTTCATCCCCTCAGAGAGAAAATCCTAACTATATTCCTCAAACAATCCTCTCCTCACAGTTCCTGTTTTCTATCTGCCTATGACTTATGTACACATTAACTCTGAGACACATATTATGACCTTCACATTGCTATCCCTCAAAGGACAGTCACATTCACAAAGATGTATTACCATCAAGACACTTTGTGTCTTCTCAGCACCCATTATCTATCAGTCAGGGGTCCCACAAGAAACAGATGGAACAATCAGATGACTAACTGAAAAACGTATAATAATGCAACAATTTACAAAAGTGTAGGTCCCATTAAGTTACCAATGAAGGATGGTGAAACATGCAAGGACTAGCTACTATATAAAGCTTTTACCCCTTCTATACTAAATGAGACAAAAAGATAATTGTATTACCCAGTGAGAATCAGAGCCATAAGAGCAATGCCAACTGGTTAAAGTAGCTACAGGTAAAGGAAGATGTGTGTGCATGTTCAGTAGTGCCCAACTCTTTGAGACCCCACAGACTAGCCTGCTAGGCTCCTCTGTCCATGGAATTTTCCAGGCAAGAATACTCCTCTGTCCACGGAATTTTCCAGGCAAGAATACTAGCATAGGTTATCTACTCCAGGGGATCTTCCTGACCCAGAAATCGAACCCATGTCCCCTGCATTTTCTGCTTTGGCAGATGGATTCTTTACCACTAGGCCACCTGGCAAACCCCCACAGGTAAAGGAAGATGACCACTGCCCAAATTAGGTAAGAAGAAGCAGAGAAAATAAAACTCCATCTTTCCTTATCTCCTGTCTGCTCATCTCCAGCACTGCTGAAGGCAAAGAATGAATCTGCAGGGCAAAGAATGAATCTGCAGGGGTAAGTGGAGAGTTATCAGCATCTCATGTTGGAAGCCCCTTACTGGAGAACCAGTATCCTCTGGGCCAGAAAAGTAAGACTTATCAAGTGTTAGCACCTCAAGAGTTGGGGGAAAGGCAAGAGGAAATCTACCCCATATTACTGAAATGGAAAAGAGCCAGAGGAAATGAGCTTCAACCACAAAGGGAGACAGAGCTGGGAAAAGTATAACTAGATGATATGTCCAAGAAGAGCAGATGGGTCAAAACTCAGAGATAAGTCAAGGATCTAGGGTCAAGCTGGAGTTGGGAAAAGTCAAAAGCAAAATGACTTTGGCAATTTGTGCCTAAAGGACTGAAGCAAACGGCTTGCCTGGTATCAAAAGATACCAGAAGGAAAAAGCAAAGATTAGCATGAAACTACGAGCAGAGCAGAATACTCAGCACAGAAAAGAGAAGAGCTAGACAAAGAGCCAAAGATCAAGACGTCACTTACTGTACAACATGTTTCCTTCAGTGATCAATCAGAAAACACAAAAATAAGGGAGGCAAGGCCATGGGATGAGTGGTAATAGAATACTGATATGTTATGAGTTGACTTTGACTCTTTAGGATGGATTTGCCAGAACATAAAAAGCTAGTGCACTAAAAGATGTCATGTGCTCAGTTGTTTAGTCGTGTCCGACTCTTTGCGACCCCATGGACTGTAGCCCACCAGGCCCTTGGTCCACGGGATTTTCCCAGGAAAGAATACTGGAGTGGGTTGCCATTTCCTTCTCCAAAAGATGTGATATAACCTGGCAGATTCTTCTAATCTATCTAAAAACCCATTCATCCATTCTGATAATTCACCAGATAAAAAAGCATTCTTTAATACAATTGAGAGACCAGTTTGCATTTATAAAAATATAATCAGTGAGTATCTCTGAAAAGAGTATAAGCATTGTACATAGAAGACAAATTACTAGAACAATTCCCTTGGTGACCAATACCTAAGTATCAAGATGAATCATTCTTCCATAATTTTAAGTGTTGATTGTCAAAGAAAACTCAAGTCCCGTATTGTAAAGTTCTGGTTGTTTAAAACTGATGCAGAGCAAAAGGAGACAAAATATAAATGAAGAGTGAAAACCAGGGACAGAGGCCAGGGTAGAACATAAAAGAACAATCATTCCTACCTGCCAAACTGGGAGTAAAAAAATCAGGAGCTTTTGGTTTAGTTGCTGAGTCACTTGAAGAATCTGGTGGGAGGCAGTGGTGCAGGTAGTAAAATACAAGTATAGAGCCGCTCAGCAGTGATGGTTCAACTGGAAGTCCAGTGGACAGGAAATTGATCCCAAGAGGGGTTTTATCTGTTGAGCCCATCCTCTCTCAGCTTGTTCACAGCTTGTCAACTTGTTCCCAGCTTAAGCCTTCTATTCTTGTGGCCAGTCACCTGAGCTTGCACTTTTCATCTAGGAGGGAGACTATAGCTGATTTTTACAGTGTAAGGTGCTAAAAGTTGACATAGGGCAGTGGTTATGGGAATGTTAAAAAATAAATGAGTATGAAAAATACAGCAAAGTGTCATAAGATACAGTGATATACCAGAACATAGCCAGAAACAACTTGTAGCAATAAATCAATCAATAATTACATCTGTTCAATGCATTCCAAACAAACAGGGAGAGAACCAAGTGCCATCCCTTAACCAAATTTAATAAACTCTGTTTCTCTATGTAGTTCCTTCTTTGTGTTATTTCATGGAAATGTATATGCTAAGGTGATATGAAAGTCCTGGCTGTTAACCAAAGCTTGCCTTTCTTCACATACTCCCACATTCAAGCATAAAGATGAAGTAAGGTCACAAGAAAAGGAAAGGGTATCTTTGAAAAACAGTGCTAAGTGAAACCCAGAGTACTAGTGAATTTTGTAATACATTTTCAAAGTTGATAGATTCTTTTGTGTTACATATAATAGGTATAAGATAATGAGTTGAATAATATCATCAAAAGACATAAAAAGTAACTAAATTCATAATATGAGAAAGTCATGCTTTGGTGTTTGTTTTTATTCCCTTGAATTGAGTACTTAAATTCAAAGAGAAAGATTGAAATTTTTACAGAAGCCATGTGTCAAAGCAAAACAAAACACTATACTAACAAAAATATGATATTGCTCTTTAGGGAAAAAAGTAGTTAAACACTTCTTCCATATTTCTTTACCCAACTTGTCGCTCAAAACACAAATGATAAGTGCTCTGAGAATAAACTAATGTGAAAGTATAGAAGAAAAATCCCAAATATTTTCCAGTTCTTCCTCTGGGAATGCTTAGGAGCCATCGTGGTAAAGAGAGGCTGGCCTCATCCCAGAACACCACTGGGAAGAACAGTGCAAAATTAGAGCTAAAATGGGGCACAGGGTGACCCCAGAGAGGTCAAGAGCTTTTGTTGATCCAGGTATCTATGTAGCAGAGATGATATAAACTGACTATGAATCTCTTTGTCCTGGAAATTAAACCGGAAATCTCAAGACTATGTTTTCAGTGTTTATTGGCTTTCATTCTGTTAGAAATCCTGCCACATTTCAGTATTTTCATTCTTGTCGTGGATGAAACCAGAAAGCAGAGAGGCACTTGAGAATTCTGTTTTTAAATAAAAGTAAACATTTCCAAGTGACTTTAGGTGTCTGTTTAGTATTTCTGCGACCCAATTACTGAGCTTAAATATTCCACAGATGTCATATTTCTTTTGTGGCACAAGTTAATTGAACCAAGATCAGGTTAATGTCAATAAGAACACTAAAATGTGTCCTTAAGGTGTCTAATAAGCATTTCATATCATATTTTTCAATGCTTGGTCAAGAACTGTGCAAAAAGTGGTCTTTGCTTTTTTATTTTCCATGGTGACTGCTAAGAACTTCCATGAAAAATGTATATGTTTGGGCACATAGGGTGATGGTTATTCTGTTTCATTTCTTGTCATTTGAGTGAAGCCTATATGGATGGCAATCCCAGACTTTTCTGAACTAACTTTATCATTCAGCAAGTGAATTATTCAATAGGAAGTTAGGCATTTTCTAAAATACACTGATCCTTTCACAACAAAAATACCCAACTAATTCTAAGAAAACAAGTTTAAAATAGAACCAAATAGTTCTTGGATTTATTTTCCTACTGATACCTTACTAGAGTGTATTTTTGAGGTGGGATCTGACTTATAACATCACCACTTAAAAAATATTGCTCACTCTGTCACCTGGATCCATGCTGCAGAGGAACTACTACTTGGCAGTTCCAACTGACACCCAAATGAAGGTCTCAGGCTATTACAGAGCAGACAGAGGACAACAGAATTCAACAAATCCTCTACTTGAATTTAGGCATATTTTGAAAATTTTCCTGTGCTCGCTTTTTTTCCCTTCTGTGCTTCTTCAAGGGTTAATGCTTGCAGGGTAATTTACTTACCAGAGTGAAATTTGCCTTTTAGGATTCTGGCCATTGTTGTATCTTTGTTTCATGGTATGATAAGCAGGAGTTATCCTCCATTGTTATAACGTGCTCTTCAGTAGACAGAGAAGAACAGTGTGACTGTAATGGGTCATTATTATAATACTTTTCTCCTGAGCCTCTTTCACTGAGATGGCAGAAACTCCCCAATTTTTAAACCAATCAACTGGAGTCAGGAAAAGGCACAAAATGTAATTTGTCCACGGCTTTTGCAGTGCTGTTACCAGCAAACTGACTAGAACAACAGCATAGGTTCCCACGGTATAGAAATGGGTATGTTATCATCAAGATCACCTAAAAATTAACACAAACAAAAAATAGTCTTTGGATTTTGTTTGTTGCCTGTCCACAACTCTCTACCCACTGATATCAACAAAGATATCTCTATATAATATTTTATCAACTTGGTGCTGAAAGGACAAATTAGGCAGAAACAGAAAGAAATACACAAACTATACCTAGGAAGATAACAGCTATTGACTCTGACACCTATCTGGGCATTCCATATTCCGGCCCACAGAAATCTCAAATGTACTACACATGTTCCATATCTATTCTAGGCAAAGTAATTCCTCCTTAACAGCAACTGTGAACTCCCTCCAAGTCCACATAAACAGCTATAAATGTGCTCTGCTTAATCATGTCTAAGAAATTGGGAGAAGTAATAGTTACTCCAACTAAAATCTAGAAAAGAATTGTATTTATGGCTAAACATAACAGAGAAATTATCTTTAAAAAAGAATCACCTTTAACTAAAGTCAGTAAAATCAGAGAGGCAGGAAAAGAGAATTTGAGTTAAAATTTTGCCTTTGAAAACACTACTATAAAAAGAAGCACAGCACTCTCTCCAAAATGTCACCTAATACCATATTGGTCAAAAGATTGAGCACACTTCAAAACTTGCAAAACTCAACAAGGGAATACTAATTGAAAGTAATTCAATGACAAGCCATGTATAAGAGTTTCAGAACATAAAAAGAATCATGAGCTGTAACTCAACATTGAAGACTTAAGCAGAAATGTTGAGTTTCATTGTAGTAGAGGATTTCCGGGTGTTAATTCAACCCTACGTATCTGCTGAAATGATTGGAGAGGATGGTAGTGGTAGTTGTAGGGGTAGAATTCTGAATTCCATAGCACTGACTGTACAACGTCAATTCCATTCCTGCAAAACCAAACTGCTTTTATCTGCCTAATTTCTTTCCTATTACTTTTGACTCTTGATGACAAATATGCAAGGAATGGTGCCAGAATCCAATTGGCGCTTCATTATCTGAACTTGTTCCACGATGCCTAAGTTTTAAAGTATTTGATTTTGTTATAGTAAAAAACAAAAATTGTGACTAAAACTCATGGGAATGTTAGGAGAACATGAAGATTGGTAAACTGAAGGCTAAAAATATCACTAACAGAGTCTCATTTTCTGCTTATGCTACTAACTCAATGAATGTTAGAAAAGTTATTCATCTTTCTTAAAACGTTTTTCAGTGATTAAATATAAATAGTGATGTTTACCTGCAAATCTGCTGATGAATAGCTAGTAAATGAGAATTAAAGATAATTTCACATCTCAAGTGCTATTATATAGCTACTGCACATAACCAATAAGAGGAACAAGAAGTGTAATTCAATACATTAATCTAAAAACAGTGCATATACACTGCCAAGCTGTGATATATATTTTAAATTTTTCACTTAATCAATGATCTATATACACATATAACTAAACACATGGCTACATACACACACACACACACAAAATCACACAATTACACCCTCCAATAACCAGCCTGATCTTATTCCTCTCTCTGTTCGGGTCCAAGACCTGATTTGATAGCATAGCAGGGAGAAGAAAATCACGTGTTATCTATGGAGCATTTTAAAACTCTGACTTTATTTTTTTAGTTTTTTATTACAGAAAGTTTTAAAAGTTAACAAAAGTAGATAGAATTAATAAGGAACTCTAATATACTCAGGAGTCAGCTTCAACAAGTATCAATCACTGATTAAATCTTAGCTCACCCATACACCCATCTACTCCTCCCTTCCACATTACTTCAAAGCAAATCTCAAATATCATATTATTTCATCCACAACTATTTCAGCATATATCTCTAATAATCACACTTTAAAAACAGCCATGATATCATTATGCCAACTAAAACAATTAATGACAACTCCATAATATCAAATGTTCAAATGACATCTGTCTATTTTTAACAGTTGATTTGAGTCATTTTCGCAAAAGTGCTAGGACATTTTAGCCTTCTTCTTTCCTTAAATTCCTTTCCTAGCATTCATAATGAAAACCAACATCAACAGAATATGACTTATATCACAAAAGAAAGCTCAACGTGACTATATGGTATCCTTCCATTTTAAATGATGTAGCTTTTCATTTAGTAGGACTTTCTTGTAGCTCAGATGGTAAAGAATCTGCCTGCAACACAGGAGACCCTGGTTCAATCCCTGGGTCGGGAAGATCCTCTGGAGAAGGGAATGGTAACCCACTCCAGTATTCTTGCCTGGAGAATCCCATGGACAGAGGACCCTGGCAGGCTACAGTCCATGAGGTCGCAAACAGACACGACTAGCGACTAACACTACTACTACTACTTCCTTTAAGGCTTGCCTACTGTGTATACCACTAGTTTCTTCTGGGAAAAAGAAATAACATATGATATACATCTTTTTCTATGACCTGGCAAGAAAGAAAAATTCCACAAGCTTTGTGGGAAATAGAATCTGCAAGCCAAAACTCATGGATGTTGAGAATGCAGACATCCACTGAGGCTATCTGTCACCAAAAGAGAGTGAGGGACCAAGAAAGGAAGAAGTGCTAATCGATGGCACGCTCTCTTCCTAGACCTTGCACTCACTGTCACCTTTCTTCTTCAGATTTCATCCAGCAGCATACTAACAGCCTTCCTCCAACAGTATACTACAGTTTTCAAGGTGAATTTCAACCAACATGTTAGAATTTGAAATTGACTTTAAGCACATCAGTTTGGACTTGCCTTGTGGCTCAGATGGTAAAGCATCTGCCTACAATGCAGGAGTCCCAGGTTTGATCCCTGGGTTGGGAAGAGCCTCTGGAGAAGGAAATGACAACCTGCTCCAGTACTCTTGCGTGGAAAATCCCATGGACGGAGGAGCATAGTAGGCTACAGTCCATGGGGTTGCAAAGAGTCGGACACGACTGAGTGACTTCACTTCACTTCACTTTGGAAGTACTGAGTAGATGGTCGATAGGCTAACTGAAATCCAAGAAATAAGATTCAAAAGCCCAACTCTAAGATTCTTTTGGGGACTTGGTTTTCTTCCTAAGTAGGGATATATAAACTGGTTTGGTGGTTTAGTCATTAAGTCATGACCGATGCTTGCGACACCATGAACTGTAGTCTGCCAAGCTCCTCTGTCCACGGAATTTCTTCAGGCAAGAACCATTCCTTCTCCAGGGGATGTTCCTGATCCAGGGATCGAACAACACGTCTCTTACATCTAATGCACTGGTAGGTGGATTCTTTACCACTAGTTCCCGTGTAAATTTCCACCCTAGTGGTAAAATGAAGATAGACTACATTTTACATTGTTCCACTATTTCATTATGACTTTTTATTAACTTAAAACACTTTATCACATATAATCTTTGGGCTTCCCTGACACTGACAAATTCTGCCTTTAAGTATGCCTGCATTCACCAAATAGCTCCTACTGGAGTAAATCACCACACACAGCTATATAGGGGAAAGAGTCCCAACATGGCACACACACAGCTCTTCCAGGCCTCTGTAACCTTGAATTTTTCTTGGTGTGGCCCCTCAGCACTAGCTTTCTTATTGGTAAAAAGGGGAGGAAAGATATACTCTTTGATTCTATGATAAATGTCCACTGAAACTTGAGATTCAAAATGGCATATGTCTTGATGTTGCATGTGAGCAAAAGCCAAGCTCTTGCCTTAAATTGTTATCTGCAAATAAGTTCATCCAAGTATCCACCCAGAGGTTTACCTTAAGTTCTGAAAAGCTGCAAACACGTCAGAAGCCAAACCACAATAACAACAACAAATAAAGTTCTCCTAAAAGCCAGTATGCTCATGCTTCCTTTTTAGTCAAAAGTAATTAGGCAGAATTACTTTGTCCTTTCCCTTCTCTTTGACTTTATTTATAGCTACCTCTTTTGTATTTTCTAGTTTTGAATAGATAATACACAAACATTGCACAAAGTCCAAAAGTGTGTTCAGTGAAGTATGTTTCCGTCTTCCTCCCTCCTTTACCCTAGACACTCAGTTTGTCTGCCTAAGGCAGCCGCCGTAGTTCTTGCCAGAATTACTTTTGCTATTAGATATCATCAGAAATACCTTTTTCATTAATGCAGAAAGAATTCCTAGTTGCATTAACAGTGCCTCCATTTAAGCAGGTGATTATAGTAAACATATAAGGCATGTGGGCCTATTTGTTTGCTCTCACTGCTGCTTAACTACTTCCTCTCGCTTGAGTGCTTTGAGGTGAATCTAAGGTCAGAGTCTCGCTGAGTGAAGGCACAACAATGACACAGCAATACCTTTAAGCCATCTGGTAAGTAAGGCAGCCAGGAAGGAAGAGTTAAAAATGGATATTTCAAAATCATTCTTTAGCCACTATTGGTTAGAATGAGAGGCACCTGCTTGAAATACACAGTTTAACAAGAGCCATCAACTCAAAAAGGTTTATCTCCTCAAAGAACATAGGGGACCCAGGTTTAAGTCTACAGAAATCACTTGAAACCTCCAGTGAGAAAACCGGTTTTAAGAGAAGCTCAGTTGGGTTTTACTAGACTCTGTGGACTACAATCTAATGTTAAAACAGCAGTAAAACGGACTATTTCCCATCTTGAAAAGTGAAAGTGTTAGTCGTTCAGTGGTGTCTGACTCTTTGCAACCCCATGTACCGTAGTCTGCCAGGCTCCTCTGTCCATGGAATTCTCAAGGAGAGAATACTGGAGTGGGTTACCATTTCCTCCTCCAGAGGACCTTCCCAACCCAGGGACTGGACCCAGGTCTCACTGTACTGCAGGCAGATTCTTTACCATCTGAGCCACCAGGGAAGCCCATTCCTCATCTTAGTGGAGACCAATTAAGAATCAAAGCTCATCAAGGACCAATCAACACCAGAGGAAGTCAGGAATTTCAGCAGAAAGGACACTCAGTTCAGTCGCTCAGTCATATCCGACTCTTTGTGACCCCATGGACTGCAGCACACCAGGCTTCCCTATCCATCGCCAACTCCAGGAGCTTGCTCAAACTCATGTCTATTGAGTTGGTGATGCCATCCAACCATCTCATCCTCTGTCATCCCCTTCTCCTGTCTTCAATCTTTCCCAGCATCAGGGTCTTTTCCAATGAGTCAGTACTTCACAACAGGTGGCCAAAGTATTGGAGCTTCAGCTTCAGCCATCAGTCCTTCCAATGAATACGCTGGATTGATTTCCTTTAGGATGGACTGTTTGGATCTCCTTGCTGTCCAAGGAACTCTCAAGAGTCTTCTCCAACACCACAGTTCAAAAGCATCAATTCTTCGGTGCTGAGCTTTATGGTCCAACTCTCACATCCATATATAACTTTGACTAGATGGACCTTTGTTGGTAAAGTAATGTCTCTGTTTTTTAATATGCTGTCTAGGTTTGTCACAGCTTTTCTTCCAAGGAATAAGCATCTTTTAATTTCATGGCTGCAGTCACCAACTGGTTAATATAATTTAGGGAGAGTCTAAGAATTCTCAAACTACTGCACAATTGCACTCATCTCACATGCTAGTAAAGTAATGCTCAAAATTCTCCAAGCCAGGCTTCAGCAACATGTGAACCATGAACTTCCTGATGTTCAAGCTGGTTTTAGAAAAGGCAGAGGAACCAGAGATCAAATTGCCAACATACGCTGGATCATGGAAAAATCAAGAGAGTTCCAGAAAAACATCTATTTCTGCTTTATTGACTATGCCAAAGCCTTTGACTGTGTGGATCACAAGAAACTTGGAAAATTCTGAAAGAGATGGGAATACCAGACCACCTGATCTGCCTCTTGAGAAACCTATATGCAGGTCAGGAAGCAACAGTTAGAACTGGACATGGAACAACAGACTGGTTCCAAATAGGAAAAGGAGTACGTCAACGCTGCATATTGTCACCCTGTTTGTTTAACTTATATACAGAGTACATCATGAGAAACGCTGGGCTGGAAGAAGCACAAGCTGGAATCAAGATTGCCGGGAGAAATATCAATAACCTCAGATATGCAGATGACACCACCCTTATGGCAGAAAGTGAAGAGGAACTCAAAAGCCTCTTGATGAAAGTGAAAGAGAAGAATGAAAAAGTAGGCTTAAAGCTCAACATTCAGAAAACGAAGATCATGGCATCTGGTCCCACCACTTAATGGGAAATAGATGGGGAAACAGTGGAAACAGTGTCAGACTTTATTTTTATGGGCTCCAAAATCACGGCAGATGGTGACTGCAGCCATGAAATTAAAAGACGCTTACTCCTTGGAAGGAAAGTTATGACCAACCTAGATAGCATATTCAAAAGCAGAGACATTACTTTGCCAACAAAGGTCCGTCTAGTCAAGGCTATGGTTTTTCCTGTGGTCATGTATGGATGTGAGAGTTGGACTGTGAAGAAGGCTGAGCGCCGAAGAATTGATGCTTTGGAACTGTGGTGTTGGAGAAGACTCTTGAGAGTCCCTTGGACTGCAAGGAGATCCAACCAATCCATTCTGAAGGAGATCAGCCCTGGGATTTCTTTGGAAGGAATGATGCTAAAGCTGAAACTCCAGTACTTTGGCCACCTCATGCGAAGAGTTGACTCATTGGAAAAGACTCTGATGCTGGTAGGGGTTGGGGGCAAGAGGGGAAGGGGACGACAGAGGATGAGATGGCTGGATGGCATCACTGACTTGATGGATGTGAGTCTCAATGAACTCTGGGAGTTGGTGAGGGACAGGGAGGCCTGGCGTGCTGTGATTCATGGGGTCGCAAAGAGTCGGACACGACTGAGTGACTGATCTGATCTGATCTGACTGTATCCCTTCACACCTACTCACTGATGGTGTAAATGACAACCGCTCATGGAAAGAATTTTCTACCTAAGAAGAAAAATAAAAACTAAAGTTTAAAGATGAAGCCAAAGATGATACAATGTAATACAATGAAGCAAGTCTTCAAAAGCTTGCATTATTAATATTTTGGCATTATTTTTTCTGATGAGCTGAAACACATTATAAGTAAAGCAAACTGAGGTGATGTAAGAGGATGTAACTGATCACATACAAATTTCAAGTCATTTCTGTTTCCATTATATTCACAGTGCCAGTTTAGAGATTATTTTTCAGTCTTTATTTAGGCAATCTAAAGATATTAGGCTTTCTATTGCAGTAGTTTACAACAAACTCTCTTTTAACAGCTATTAGTATTGGACATTAAAGAGGAGATAATAAGGAAACGAGATTCAATGATGAGATCCAAAGAATGTTTGCATAATTTAAGTTTTATTGACTCCAAGTGTTGAAATGAATAACATTTGATATGCTCCAAACACACTAACAACTTCACCAGAACACTGCCAATTATCAACATCAAGCAGACTATTCTTATATGAGTAACATCAAGTAGCTCATATAATCTTCCCCTTTTCTTTTCCTTGATTGTGTTTTTCCAGGGTTGTATTCTTGCATAAGAAATCAAGTGGAAAAACTCTTTCTAGCTCCTCTCAGGAGAACTATATGTCCCTTTAACTTGGAGCACTACAGACCTGCAGTGAAATCCTGGTGTGATCCTGACTTTAGAAATTTAGAAGCTTTAAGATGTATCAGCCTGAGATGCTGCAGAACCCAGAGAAATTTAGCTGAATTGAGGACAGTTTACAGATTTAATCATTTTTCTATAGCTCTTAAAAAAGGAGCTATTTTTTATAGAAATTATTTGGAATTTTGCTATGTATTGATATATAATTTTTGTTAAATAATTTATACAAATCAACATAGGTGACCTCTAGTTTCATCAGTGTACACAATAAATCCAAACTTAAATTCTATCACTCAAAATCATCACAGACCATTGGCTTGAAATATTCTTCCATGAGCAAGAATAAGAAATCTATTTTACATAATTTTTGAATAGTTTTACATAATTTCTCAGACCACATAGACATACATATTCACATTTATACATATATATCTGAAATAAAACATCACATAATAGAACTTTTACCCACAATATGAAACATATTCTGGTATTTTCTATTATAAACTATATAGTCAGTTCTATAAAGTGTTCTCCAATGTCACTGGGAAGACTGAATTAACAAACACTAAACCGCTGCTTCCAGGGAAAATAAAACATTAATTTCTCTTGGTCATTATTTTTTCATCAACCAATCAAAACACAACCTTATCTTATGTATATTTGTGTTCAAAATCATCCAATTTAACAGGTATTATTGATTCATTACCACTGAACTCAGGCAGACAGCACTGACTCATGCCTGGACGGATCTTATTTCTACACAGGAGATCTATTTTCTCCACATGGCATACCACAGCCTTGTTGCCTCGGGAACTATATGCTTGGGGGCCATCTGAAACATCGAAATCACCAATGAAAATGCAAAAAAGAAAAAAAAATGTGGTGTTAAACAGACTGCAAAAAGAATACCTGTTTATAGTATGAGAGCTGAAACAAAAATGTAGATGATTAAAGGTAGGGTATTGCCTTGTTTGATCTCAGTCAGGAGCATGTTCCATTGGCAAATTCAAAAATTTGTATGTTCTCTGCATGACTCCAAATGACTGTAAAAGCAGCATTAGCATTGGTTTTGGGGTTACAGATCAATTTTAGGGAAGAGGCAAATTCACAAATATGAAATCCACAAATAATGAGGACCAACTGTAAATACGTGTGTGCATGTATATGTGTGTATGTGTGCGCGCGTGCATGGGTGTATGTGTATCCCACTAATAGGATTTAATTACAAATGATTTTTGATTGCCAGCTTGAAAAGTCCTACCATAAGGTAAGTGATTTAAATGTCAAGATTATGACTGGACCACCGTATTATCTCCATATTTGAATGAATAAAAATATTGCCAATATCAAGGATCTCATTAAACATTTACATTTACATTACATTTACATTAAACATTTACTCTCATTTACATCAGAGTAATGTAGAAATCATGAAATTATTATCAATGCATTATCAACGTTACATATATGCTTAATGACAGCAACAATGAGGAAATACTTCGGTATGTTAATTCCAAATAAGAATTTTTCCCCAAGGTTGTCCACTACGCCAGTGTTTGTATTAATAAAAAAAATTAGAAATATCCTTAATGAGCACCATCAACAAGAGAATGAATGAAAAAATTACCCCATTTTCATACAATTAAATTATAGCCATGAAAATGAATAAACTAATACAATATGGAAAATATCAAAAATATATAGTTAAGTAGAAAAAAGGGTGAAACTGTAGATGTTATGTGAACATTGATATAAAGTTAAAATACACAAAACAACACTACATATTTTTTTAAGGACACATGTGTAAAAACTCAAGACACAGTTATGTCAATGTCTTGAGTTTTAAATGCATAAAACCATGATCTTGAGTTCTACTCATGCATAAAAATTCAAGATCATGGGTACATTCATCAAGGGGAGAAGACAGTGATATCTGAAAAGTTTTATTTCTTAAGCTGGGTTGGGATAGATAGAAGTCTATTTCATTACTTTCTTTATTTTTCTTAACCTGAAATGTCTTATTGAAATAGTTAAAGCACCTATTTATATATATGCAAAAAATTATACCATCTCCTCATCCCAGAAAGATAATTCATTAGTGACATTAGTATAATTTAGTACAGGTATTAACTGATGAGAGGGAATTTATCAAAATAAATATGTTACATCAACCAAAAAAGTACACACTACCATCAGTCCAGAGAAGGCAATGGCACCCCACTCCATTACTCTTGCCCAGAAAATCCCATGGAAGAAGGAGCCTGGTGGGCTGCAGTCCATGGGGTCGTGAAGAGTCAGATGGGACTCAGCAAATTCACTTTCACTTTTCACTTTCATGCATTGGAGAAGGAAATGGCAACCCACTCCAGTGTTCTTGCCTGGAGAATCCCAGGGACGGGGGAGTCTGGTGGGCTGCCGTCTCTGGGGTTGCACAGAGTCGGACTCGACTGAAGCGACTTAGCAGCAGCAGCAGCAGCCATCAGTCCGATAGGACGTGTGGCATATAGCTGCTGTGGATTTTTTAATGGAGGCTCTTTCCTCCCTGAATATTGCTTTAACTTTTTTACCAAAAGATTCAAAATAGACATTGGAATACAGTTATTCAAGAGTAAAAGTTATATAAGATGGTGTGTTTCAGTACTACCACGTCAGAGTCCTTCTAGGTCAGCTTCTAAAATAAAATGTCAAACTGTTCCCCGCCAGTCAGCACCCAGGATGACAGTTTCTAGTGCCATCCTAAAAAGAACCAAAACCCTTTGAAGAAAAGGATGATCCTAGAGCTGAAGCAGGGAATAAAAGATAAGTCTGGAGCACCTTGCAGCCTCAGAAAGTAAGGAAGTACCCCAAAACACAAACCTGTATCGTGGGATTATGTCAACAAAACATAAAAGCCTACCGGAAGAACCAAATTAGAACAACTTGAGTAATAAAGTGGTACTGGATTAAAACCCAAAGTGTAAAACAAACATTCTGAGTCCATAATGATATTAAATAAATAACAGTAAAAGAATAGGCAACTCTCTCATGAAAAGCTCCTAATAATTTACGTAGATACTGCACCCTCAAAGTGGAGCATAACTCCCTATCTTTTAAGTGTTGGATGTGTACACAGTGGCTCTCAAAAGAGTACAATATCACAAGGGTGAATAAATAGTACTTTTCCATAGAGAAACTTGACAAATGCTACCTTAGCCAGGTGATAAGAGTTTGCATCATCAGCGATAAGTGATTTTAATGGAATGCACATGATACGAGGTACTGAAAATAGCACTTTCTGTTTCTGGTTTTCCTCCTAACAACCCATACCTCCAACCTCGTCAGGAGGAAATCACTGGACAAACCCAAAGTGAAGCATATGCTACAAAATATCTGACTAATGATATTCCTCAAAACTGCCAAGATCATAAAAAAACAAAAAGTCTGAGAAATTGTCATAGCCTGGAGAATCCAAAGGAGATCTAAGGACTAAATGTAATGTGGAATCCTGGATGGGACCCTAGAACAGAAAAAGAACATTATCAAAAACCTAAGGAAATCCAAATAAAATATGGACTTTAGTTAATAATAATGTCTCAGTATTGGTTCATTAGTTGTGATTATTATACCGTAGTAATGCTAATAGGGGAAGGTGGGTGCCGGATATAGAGGAACTCTCTGTAGTATTTTTGCACCTCTTTCATAAATCTAAAACTATTAATAGTCTAAGATTAAAAGTTTATTTTTTTAAAAAAGTGCCCTCCTCAAGTCTGACTAGGACTTCAAGCAACAGGTTACAGGGAGAAAGCTGGAAATACTAAGAAAAAAGAATATAGTGTTTATTTCTGAAATTTCACTGTTTTTTCCATTGAAAAACAACCAAAAAGTTAATTTCTTGATCTCTTAGTGAGGCTGATTATCTAAAGTCTGAATTCATAAATAAACTTACTTGTAAAGGTCCTCTGAGAAGAAAGTTCCATGGCCTTGACCAGAAGCAAATTCCTTCTCAGTGTTTCCATCTCCAGTATACTGTGTTATCCAGTTTATGAAGAGAAATAACTATAAGTCAGGAGTTGGAGTTAGGTGCAATCATTAGAACCTAATCATGTGAACCGGGGGTCAGATGGCACTAATCTCAAAAGTAAGAAAAATATATTATAGATCAGAAAAGATACAGAAAAACTCATCAAGATTACAAGCCTCAGACAAAGATCTTGCTAGACCTAAATCCACTGTGACCGAAATCAAAAAGATCATACTACTTACTGTCAAGATTGACCAGTCACTCCAAATTTTTAGTCAGAGGATAATTAAACAAAGGGCTTAATTTTTCCATATTAGCCATGAAGGTTGTGGCACCAGGGACAGGCTCATAGCTAAATATCAAGTATAATCTAAAAGCCCATAAACGTAAGAAAAATACAAACTTTCTAGGAAGCAAACTACTCATTCCTGGAAAAGAAATCAGAGGAAATCAGGTCAAGCTTGAATCATTCTCTTCAAATTTAGGTACAATTTATTTATAATATATTAAATCCACCACAAAACCAGACCTATTAGCAGCAGTTATTTGGGGCTTCCCTTATGGCTCAGCTGGTAAAGAATCCACCTATAATGTGGGAGACCTGGGTTCCATCCCTGGATTGGGAAGATCCCCTGGAGAAAGGAAAAGCTACCCACTCCAGTACTCTGGCCTGGACAATTCCATGGACTGTATAGTCCATAGAGTCACAAAGAGTTGGACATGACTGAGTGACTTTCACTCACTTCACTCACTCACTCACTATGGATCAATGTCATTTTAAGGCATTAATTCAGCAGTTTCCTTAAGTTATCTGCATGAGAAATATTTCAAGTGGCATGTCAGCTGCCAAGGAAAGGGGACCAGATGCTTTACCAGGCAACTTTTTTCCCAGATCTTTGGCTCCAAAGGAAGTGAAACGGGGACAGAGGAGGATAGGGGTTAAGGAGCATGTAAGCAAAAGAGAAAAAAAAGTCAGAAGGGAAATTATAACTGACTTCTAAGAAGATGTATTTATTTTGCTTTCCTTTTTGCAGAACTGCTAGCTGGTTATTTTAGGGAATCATGTTTAAGTCTTAAGATCTCTTAGAAACAATTCCTTGGGTGAAACAAGAAAGAAGATAAATCTTGGTCCATTCATTTCAGTCATTTGTACATGGATTTTGTTTCATTTATAAAGTGGTTTTATTTAATAATGAAATCACCCCCCAAAAAAGAAGTAAAGAAAAGAAAAACCAAGGGGATCAATTACGTTTTATTCTTTGGTCTGAAAATAAAGTTCTAGTTCATCTTTAAGTCAACAATTTTCTTCTTTTTTTTAATAAATCAAGAAGGTTCAGATTCTGGCTCAAAGCTACAAGATAGTCGTTGCATGTGTTGTGCTTGAAGAAAGAGTACAGTTTGGCCTCTGCAGAGCCTAGCAATGAGGACTCGTCCCATCAGGATTTGGGCAAAGACGAAAAAAGAGAAGGAAAGGAAAAACTCGAGGGAAAATTTCCAAGGAAGACGGTGTGCACCGCAGACCTGTTCTGTGACAAGTGTCTTTGCTTGTCAAATGGCAAGGAGAATGGCTGGCATTACCTAGGGTAATTTTTAAGGTCATTCATGGAGGTGACATGAAGATAAAAGAATATTTATAACAAAACTTCAGTGCTGGCTTGTTTCTCCCATTTTTTGTCTTTTGAGTAAACTGAGGCATATAGGTGGGGCAGAGATGTCAGGAAGAGAACGTGGTGGTGACTCGAGTGTTCCAGAGCCTCTGCCCATTACACCTCACAGCTGTGTTCATGCCTCTAAAATATGAGAGAATTAAGCTAAATGTTGATGGAGTGAGGCCATGATCCAGGATCTTGCATCCATATCATATTACCTCATCTGAAGGTTTTTTTTCAGTAAAACATTCCAAATATTCAATAAAATTGTTTTCAACCAGTGAATACATTCAGATTATGAACTCATAAAGAACAGCAAAATATTATAAACTTTAATACATAAGTAAAAGGGAAGACCCTCTTAATTTGAACTCCATTAGTCATGTATGGATGTGAGAGTTGGACTGTGAAGAAAGCTGGACTGTGAAGAAAGCTGAGCGCCAAAGAATTGATGCTTTTGAACTGTGGTGTTGGAGAAGACTCTTGAGAGTCCCTTGGACTGCAAGGAGATCCAACCAGTCCATTCTGAAGGAGATCAGCCCTGGGATTTCTTTGGAGGGAATGATGCTAAAGCTGAAACTCCGGTACTTTGGCCACCTCATGCGAAGAGTTGACTCATTGGAAAAGACTCTGATGCTGGGAGGGATTGGGGGCAGGAGGAGAATGGGATGACAGAGGATGAGATGGCTGGATGGCATGACCGACTCGATGGACGTGAGTTTGAGTGAACTCCGGGAGTTGGTGATGGACAGGGAGGCCTGGCATGCTGCGATTCATGGGGTCGCAAAGAGTCAGACACGACTCAGTGACTGAACTGAACTTGGAATCTGTGATATCTGACCTCAGCTTCCTTTGCCATATTTGTAAAGAAAGCAAATTATGTCAGTTAAATCTCTCTGATGTAAACAAGGATTCAGGGGGGAATGCTTGACCTACTTATGAGAACAAACTGTTTTCAAGCACATATAACAGTATTCATTTGCATATAAACAATTAATGTATTATTTCAAATGTCATCTTATCTATTCACCAAAACACAGCAGGCCTTCTCTCACCTTGACAAAGCTTTGTTTACAGGTAATTCAAAGTATTCTGTGCTTTTGAAAAATAATGCTTTTCTTTAGATCTAGCGTTTGAACTTTTCAACCATTCAGACTTGCCCGCCCTCCACTCCAAGTAATTGAGCTTTGTATAATTTTTTCATGTAAATGATGGTACAAGTTGTAATTATAGAAAGTCAAGACTTTTATATTTTTTCAGTCCAAGATTGGACAGTAAATAATATATGTGGGGAGCTGAAAGCAACTAAGTAAGGGGTTGAGATACAAATCCCAGGAAGGTAGTTGAGTTGTACATGACTTTTTTCTGAAAAGAGTTCAGAATTGTCTTCCAAAGGTTAGCAATTTTCATGACTTCACTAGCTTTTACTTTGAAACACTTTTCATGTTCTATATTTTTAAAAAATCTCTCCTTTGGAACTTCTCTGTCAGTTGCAGCCGCACCTTTTAGTAAATATCCCTCTCATAATAATGTCAAACTTAATCAAACAGTTGTATAAGATTCAACCCCACTCACTTTCTAAATAAATTTGCTTAAATCAAGATACTTTGAGCATTTGCTTTAGAACAAGATGTTCCCAAAGCCAACTGTTTATGTTGCTGAGAAACTAGTTCTCAAGTGTGACAGTCTCACATTTTCTATCAGAAGAATTGAAGCCACTCAAAATTTAATCCATCGCTAAGACTATTCTGGGCTTACTCAGATCTCCTTACAAATCATCACAGGTTTAACAGATACATTATAGACTGTAAATGGCAAAAAATTATTTTTTAAAAATAAAAAGAAAACTTTAAAATTCATTATACGACTAGAGAAAAACAAATTTTAAAACATTAGCGTGAAAAATCAGAAAAAATATACTTAAAACTATCATTTAATATATACCTGTGTCACATTGATTGGTAAAAGAAATGTCATCCACACTTCACTCTCCATTTTGCCTTTTTTGTGTTCCACATAGCCTCAGATGACATTCTTACTCTGTCTTCTAATGCTTATGGCACCTTTATCTTCTCTTCTTGTATTAATTACTTTCTATTTTAAATTGCAGTTATTTACAATGTAATATACATATCTTACTTTCTCTATTAGATTATATTTCTTTTATCTGTGAGTCATGATTACTTAGTAAGGTACTTTACAAAAACTGGCACTCAATATATGTTTGTATAATGATAAACGTGAAGATTTTTATCTCCAAATCCCTGGCTATATTCCAAGTATATAGCTTTTCTAAAAGTGGTGGTGGTGGTGTTCAGTCGCTAAGTCATGCCCAACTTTTTTGTGACCCCATGGACTGTAGCCTGCCAGGCTCCTTTGTCCACAGGATTTCCCAGGCAAAAATACCAGAGTGGGTTGCCATTTCCTTCTCCAGGGGATAGTCCCAACCCAGGGGATCAAATCTGCATCTCCTGCGTTGGCAGGCAGATTCTATACCGCTAAGCCAACAGGGCAGTCCTTCTAAAGGTGAATAGACCTTAAGTGTTGACCTAGCATTCATAACTTTCCAACAACCTTAACAAATCCTCTAGGTACCAGGTGAAATTAGTTTTATTTAATTTTCACACACACACACATTGAAGCATATATTTGCATGTTATGAATGTAGAAACATACTCAAACAAGTTAGATCATTTCCTCAGGTTGTATATCTTAAGGACTAGAGGACAAGTTTAGTGTTCTTTCCAATATATCTTTTTTTTCTTATGACTGCTTTTGATGTGGACCATTTTTAAAGTCTTTATTTAACTTGTTACTATATTGTTTCTGTTTTCATTTTGGTTTTTTGGTCTCAAAGCATGTGGGATCTTAGCCCCCTGACCAGGGATCAAACCCGCACCCCCTGCATTGGAAGATGAAGGCTTAACCACTGGACAGCCAGAGAAATCTCTCAATCTATCTGTCTTTATGCCTTACTCAAATCTGTTCCTTTACATCGTTCAATCTTCTCCTGCATCATAAGCTTAGTGGACAAAAGCAATGAGTCACAGACTCTTCTAACAATTTTCCTGAGCTACCTTACTCAGTTCCTGGCCTTGGTTTTATTTCCTATTATTGTTCAATTGTTTAACCAATACATTATACTACCATCTTATTCTTGAACCTCATATTTATCCTTTACACTGCAAAACATTCTACATCTTGAGACTGGCATGACTTGTCCTAATCCACAGGACATCAGCCCAACCCTAGTTACACTAACCAGGAACACAGTTCAACTCTATCTAGCTTTCTGCAGTGAGAAATCAGAAAAAGGAGAGAAGGAATACTTTGCCAGCCTTGAGAATCACTAGATTTCATGTCTCTGAATGCTACGCTTATAAGTTGACTGCCATTTTTAGATGTATACTGTTAAGAGGTAAGCATTTGAAACAATCATGGTAGTTTTTGAGACACTGCTGGAGGACAGTACTTTGATTATTCACTCTGGGTTGGTTTGTTGGTTTGTTTGTTTGTTTAAAATTCCCTGTGCTATATATCCGTATAGCTTATTTATTTTATACATAGTACTTTGTATCTCCTGGCCTTACCTGATAGCTCAGTTGGAAAAGAACCCGTATGCAATGCAAGAGACCCGGGTTGGATTCCCGGGTTGGGAAGATCCAATGGAGAAGGGATAGGCTACCCACTCCAGTATTCTTGGGCTTCCCTTGTGGCTCAGCTGGTAGAGAATCCGCCTGCAATGTGAGAGACCTGGGTTCGATCCCTGGGTTGGGAAGATCCCCTGGAGAAGGGAACAAGCCATCCACTCCAGTATTCTGGCCTGGAGAATTCCATGGACTGTATATTCCATGAGGTCGCAAAAAGTCAGACATGACTGAGTGACTTTCACTTGTACCTCCTAATCCCTTACCCTTACCTTGCCCCTACCTCTTTCACTTTCCCACTGGTAACCACTAGTTTGTTCTCTATAACTGAGTCTATTTCTGTTTTGTTATATTCATTAATTTGTTTTATTTTTAGATTACACACACAAGTGATAACATACAGTGTTTGTCTTTCTCTAACTTACTTTACTTAGCATTATGCCCTCCAGGTCCATCCATGTTGCTACAAATGGCAACATTTTTATTCTTTTTTATGGCTGAGTAGTATTCCAGTGTGTGTCTGTGTACACATACCACATATTCTTTATCCATTCATCTGTTTGTGGTCACTGAGGTTGCTTCCATATCTTGGCTAGTGTAAACAACACTGGCATGAACATTTGGGTATGTATATTTTTCTGAATTATATTTTATTTTCTTTGTCTATATACATAGGAGTGGAATTGCTAGATCAAATGGTAGTTCTATTTTCAGTTTTTTGAGGATCGCTCCCAGCTTTAAAGTCTTTAAGTTAAAATCTAAACACATCACATTAAAAATGTATACTGGATATTTGAAATGTCTGAGATAGAGTTAACCAACAGTGAAACTGACATTACCACCCAGTGCAAATACGTGTAATTTTCCTGCACTTTGATTCTGATCTATTCATTCACACATTAATTCATTTATTCAACAAATATTTATTAAGTGCCTTCTTGCACAAGCAGTTTAGTGAAGGTACAAGGTCACTTCCTGTTTGGAGTCTACGTGGGGTAGGGCATGATGACAGACTGGAAATAAACATTTAACATAGTTTTAAGTATCATGAAAAAAGTATTGTGATGAAAATAAAACAAAGGAAGATTCAGGAGGAAAAAAAAGGATGGTAATATTTAAACTGACACCTGAACAAAAAGAGCTAGCCATTAAATATTTGAAGAAAGGAACCTGAGAGTGGCATTAGGAAAACAGTAAAAGATCAAGATGTTTACAGCTCTCTAATCCAAGAAAAGAAAAAAGAAAACCAAGAAAAATGAAAATATATACATCTAACCAAGAGCAATGGTGATTTAAGTTAGGGTCCCAAAGATGTGTCAATACAATGCTCAGAGGTTTAAATAGCAATTGTTGCTACAATGGAATTTACCTTCCTGCGCACATTTTAAAACACCCACCCATGGGTAAGGCCCAATTACCCATCTGTAATTGTGATAAAACAGTGGGAAAATGGGGTTTTCCGGGCCATTTGCATGTGCATCAAAGTACAGTCATAGAGAATATATTCCTTATATTTTTTAATGTTAATTCCATGACTGTGTTATGTTGAAAAATTTGTTCTTACCATCCTTCTTCAATCCTGCCACCAAATACCACCACCTCTTCAACATGATAACTATGATTCTAGATTGATGACTTTTATATTAATAGTATGGTTCCTGGCCTACCAGATAATTCTAATGTGTCAAGAATAAAACATAAAAATGAAAATTCTGCATTAAGTGTGAGAAGGGAAATTCTTTTGACTTCCGTTTTTACATACCTTATGACCAAGAGGCACTGCCTTGTATCTAGTAAAAGGACTAATCAAAGATACTAAAATGATACATTCACAGTTAACATTAACCCATTCTTACAGCTTTCTGAGGACCTATTTTTCTATCAAGTCTATCATTCAATTTTTTAAATGTTGATACTTTTATACTTTGCATGCAAATGTACAGAAAGTTTGAATTCCTGCAGTTTTGGTATTCAACATATGTTATTGACAAGTAGGTTGTGGTTTTGAAAATGCTGCTTTTCTTGCCATTTAAATATGAATTAATGATGGCTTGGTTTCACTATGTTTGAATTTAATTTGTAGTGAGTTAGGTAATTCAATAGTAAATATACTTCCAAATAATTGCTTTTATGGAATATAATTTTCCAATATAAAATATACATCAACATGTTCTAAAGCATTCTTCCATGCTATAACCGCTCCCCCAAAACTTTTAGGGCAAGATGTGTTTCAGAATTCATAAATTTTCAGGTTTTAGATAGGTACTACAGGTGTGGTACTATATAATATGAATACCCCACAACTGAGCACGTCGATATTTCTGTAGCAACAGGCATGAATATTTACACTAAACTGATAATGAAAGATACACATTAGTTGCAGCTGGGTGTTGCATCCAAATGCATCTGTACCAACCTTGCAGGAAAACTTTCAGTTCTCAGACCTTATTGGATATCAGAAGTACAAAGACGATTTTGTAAAGCAGTGTATGTCATTCTCACTCCCTTACTAGAATGAATGTAATGGGAATTAAGAAAAAAAAAGCAATAAAAATCCTTGCTTAAGAGTTGGTCACAGTAGTCTTCATTGGGGTAAAGATATGTTCAATTAACCCAACATTTGATGGCCATTTTATTTGTGGGGGGAGAAAAAGAAACTTTTGGAGTATTAACTGGGAATGAGACAATATTATAACTAACTCCTTTGCATATGAAATGAATAATACAAAAGGAAGGTCAGTGAACTAGCTAGCGAAAATCTGAATTTAAAAAAAATGGGAGAAGAGCAATACAGAGGAGTTCTGATAGGAGGAATGATCTACTAAAACTGCCTAATATTGGGAGAGTGGTGGGAATACCTAAAAGATTTATAAGAAAAGAGATGTTGGGGCTTCCTTGGTGGTTCAGTGGTAAAGAATCCGCCTGCCAATGCACAAGACATGGGTTCAATCAGGTCCAAGAAGATCCCACATGCTGTGGAGCAACTAAGCCCAGGAGCCACAACAGCTGAGCCTGCGCTCTAGAGCCTGCAAGCCGCAACTACTGAGTCCCTGGGCCTAGAGCCCGCGCTCAGCAAGAGAAATCACTGCAATGAGAAGTCCACGCAGCACAGCTAGAGAGTAGCCCCTGCTCACCACAACTAGAGAAAAGCCCATGAAGCAATGAAGACTCAGCACAACCAAAAATAAATAAATTTTTGAAAAGAGATGTTTGCTGTTCAATTTTAAGCTACTGTCTTAAGATAACTGCCTCCTGTCTTACTTATTCCTACTATCTGAAGATGTTGGGAGAGATGTCACCTAAATAGAATAGAATAAAAAAAGTCAATAGTCTCTACTCTAGAGATGCTGCCAGAAATTATGGTTTCAGGCTGGATTTTGAACATGGACAATCCAGGATTAGAGACTGAACCTGATTAGAGACTGAACCTCACTATGAAAGAGAAGAAAGAGATACAGGAAAAATAAAATCAATATTTTTGCTGCCCAATATTTTACACATCTCAGTTCATTTAAGACTCCATTTTACTGGTAAGGCAATGGAATTTCAGAAATTAAGCATAGTTTTTTGGAAGTCATTGAGCTGTGGTACAAATTAGAGACTAGCAATAGAAGTCAGAGGCTGAAAAGTGTTCTGTTTTCAGTATGGCGGATTACAATCCTTATGTACAAAACTACCTGAAAATAAATATAAATGATGAATGAAAACAGGAGAACAACAACCTCAAAATTCTACAGTTAAGATCAGGCAGATATTGGAAGGACGTTAGAATATGAAAGAGACGGACAGTACAGCCTGAGTCTTCTATTTGTGTGATTTTACTCTGACAACAGGCTGCTGTCATTGCAAGTTACAGAATGGCTAAAACTTACTTAGAAAACCCTCTTTCTTGTCTGAAGAACCAGAGGACAGAGCCAAAGCAACCTAAGATATGGAAAAAAAGAAAGTGTTGGGGGGGGGGAGGTTGGAATTCTAAAAAAAATTTAAAAGACAGAAAGAAGGTATACACTAAAGTCTGTACACAAACTTGCCCTAGTCTATTTTTTTTGGCTATGGTGGGTCTTGGACTGTGAGCAGGGGCTACTCTCTAGTTGCGGCAAGTGGGACTACTCTGTAGTCAGTGTGAAGGCTTCTCGTTGCAGTGGCTTCTCCTGCTGCAGAGCCTGGGCTCTAAGATGCGTGGGCTCAGTAGCTACAGCTCATGGACTCTAGAGTACAGGTTCACAACTGGTGGTACACAAGCTTAGTTGTCCCATAACATATACAATCTTCCTGGAACAGGGAGTGAGCCCACAAGCCTTGCCCTGGCAAGTGAATTCTTAACCCCTGGACTACAAGTGAAGTCCAGCTGGCCCTAGTCTTTTGCTGACCTCTAAACTATGAATGTGCATGGCAAACTCAGAGCAACTTGTGGCTGAACCTAAAAAAATAAAACTCAATCTGCCTCATACCACAGGAAAGATGAAGTTATTCTCAAAGTTTATTGAAAACATCAATAAAATAGAGTCTTAAATTAATTGATTATTTGCATCTAACCAAGTAAACCATCTGCTAACACAGAAACATGAATAATATTTGGAGAAGTATAACAGAATTCAGAGTATACACAATATAATGTTCACAGTATTCAGGATATAAACCAAAATTACCTATTATATAAAAAGAACTAGATAAATTTGACTCATTCTCAAGGGGGAAAATGATAAACAGAAGCCAACCTTGAGTTAAACCAAATGATGGAATTATCAAATGAGTAATATAAAGACTGCTGTGCTGTGCTTAAGTCACTCAGTCATGTCCAACTCTTTGCAACCCCATGGACTGTAGCCCACCAGGCTCCTCTGTCCATGGGGATTCTCCAGGCAAGAATACTGAAATGGGTTGCCATGCCCTCCTTCAGGGGAACTTCCCAACCAAGGGATCGAACCCAGGTATCCTGTATTGCATCAGATTCTTTACTGTCTGAGCTACCAGGAAAGCCCAAAATAAAGACTAACAAGGCTCAATAAGGCAAAGGCAAATATACTTCAAATCAACCAAAGGATAACAATCTCAGGAAGGAAACAGAAAATACAAAAGAAATAGAAATTCTTAGACTGAAAAACACAATATCTAAAGTAAAAATACACAAGATTGGCTTGTAATAAAATTGATAAAGAATTGTGTTAGTCACTCTCTGACATAAATCACAGCAGGATCCTCTATGACCCACCTCCCAGAGTAATGGAAATAAAAGCAAAAATAAACAAATGGGACCTAATTAAACTTAAAAGCTTTTGTACAACGAAGGAAACTATAAGCAAGGTGAAAAGACAGCCTTCAGAATGAGAGAAAATAATAGCAAACAAAGCAATTATTTTTGCTTTTCTCAAAAATATACAAGCAGCTCATGCAGCTCAATTCCAGAGAAATAAACAACCCAATCAAAAAATGGGCCAAAGAACTAAACAGACATTTCTCCAAAGAAGACATACAGATGGCTAACAAACACATGAAAAGATGCTCAACATCACTTATTATCAGAGAAATGCAAATCAAAACCACAATGAGATACTATCTCACGCCAGTCAGAATGGCTGCTATCAAAAAGTCTACAAACAATAAATGCTGAAGAGGGTGCAGAGAAAAGGGAACCCTCTTACACTGTTGGTGGGAACGCAAACTAGTACAGCCACTATGGAGAACAGTGTGGAGATTCCTTTAAAAACTGCAAATACAACTGCCATACGACCCAGTAATCCCACTGCTGGGCATACACACCAAGGAAACCAGAACTGAAAGAGACACGTGTACTCCAATGTTCATCGCAGCACTGTTTACAATAGCCAGGACATGGAAGCAACCTAGATGTCCACTGGCAGACGAATGGCTAAGAAAGTTGTGGTACATATGCACAATGGAATATTACTCAGCCATTAAAAAGAATGCATTTGAATCAGTTCTAATGAGGTGGATGAAGCTGGGGCCTATTATACAGAGTGAGGTAAGGTCAGAAAGAAAAACACCAATACAGTATACTAAAGCATATATATGGAATTTAGAAAGATGGCAATGATGACCCTATATGCGAGAGAGCAAAAGAGACACAGATGTAAAGAACAGACTTTTGGATTCTATGGGAGAAGGCGAGGGTGGGATGATTTGAGAGGATAGCATTGAAACATGTATATTATCATATGTGAAACAGATAGCCAGCCCAGGTTTGGTGCGTGAGACAGGGTGCTCAGGGCTGGTGCACTGGAATGACCCTGAGGGATGGGATGGGGAGGGAGGTGGGGGGGGTTTCAAGATGGGGAACACGTACACCCATGGCTGATTCATGTCAATGTGTGGCAAAAATGGCTACAATATTGTAAAGTAATTAGCCTCCAATTAAAATAAATCAATTAATTAAAAAACAGAAACATTAAAAATAAATAAATAAAAGAATGAAAGAATGCTCCTTCACAGTGCTCCTGCTGCTGCTGCTGCTGCTAAGTCGCTTCAGTCATGTCCGACTGTGCGACCCCATAGACAGTAGCCCACCAGGCCCCGCTGTCCCTGGGATTCTCTAGGCAAGAACACTGGAGTGGGGACCATATAAATCAGTTTCTGGGCCTCTGCAATCTAAATACTATAAAAGCAAATGTAACATTTCTTTATTGGTACCAGAATAAATGTTAGAAAATTTTTAAAAAAAGAATTGTGTTAGTGAAACTGAAAATAGTGTACTTGAAGTACTATAAACCACAACCAGGTATGCAAAGTTGGTCCAACATTTAAAAGTCAATTAATGCAAACCTCAATACAGCAAGTTAAAGAAAAAAATAACAAGCTCATATTAACAGAAGCAGAAGAAAGAAATGAAGAGAATGGAGAAGTAAAAAAAACTGAAAAAATAATAGCTGAAAACGTCTCAAATTTGATGAGAGATGTAAATCTACAGATTTAAGAGACCAGTTCAGGACAAATGCAAAGAAAACCAAGAGTCAACACATCAAAATGCTGAAAATCAAATATAAAGGAAAAATATTGAAAGCAACCTTAGAAAACCTAAGTTATTCTGACTTCTCATCCAAAACTGTGAAAGACAAAAGACAACGGGGCAAGATCTCTGAAATACCAAAAGCAAAAGAACTCTCAACCAAGAATTCTACATATAGCAAAGTATCCTTCTAGAATGAAGGTGATATAAAGACAATGGAGACAAAAGACAACTAAGAGGATCGACTGCCAACAATCATGAGGCGGCAGTAAAAGGATCTATATCATTACAATGGATCTGCATTGTTACACGAAGCTACACAGTACCAAGTCAAAGAAGATGGTAAAAAGTTTAAAGTGTATACTGTAATACCCTATAAGAGCCACAAAAAGGGAAAGCACAGCTAAAAGTCAATATAATAAATTAAAAATAGAACTCTAAAAATCGTTAAGTAATCAAATTGAAGGTAAAATAAACCGTGGGGAAGGGAATTGAAAAACAAAAAGCAGTAAAGTACAGAAGAATTACTGGACTATTAAACTATTCTATACAACATTATTAATATAATGAGAACTACATATCATTATACCCTTGTCAAAACACCAAGAGTGAGTGAACCCTAACAAAAAATATGAACTTTGGGTGATAATGTATCCATGTAAGTTCAGCAGTTTTAACAAATGTACCACTCTGGTTGAGGATGTTGATAATAGAAGAGGCTATGCTTGTGCGAGGACAAGGGATATATGAGAAATCTCTGTACAGTCTGTTCAGTTTGGTTGTGAACCTGAAAATGCTCTAAAAGATAAAATCTTTAAAAAAGAAAAAAAAAAACAGAGGGGCAAGATAAAACAATAGACTGGTAGGCCCAAATCCAATCATATCAATAATTAAATGTCATAAGACATCTTACAGTATCAGCACCAGCATATGAAGAGCTTGAAAGTCAACACTGCTGCCATCACATCAAGAAAAAGTTGAACAACTTGAAAACCAATAACTTTTCTTGGATCCATCAGAGAACCAAAGCTTTAAGGCAAACCACCACCACCTCAAGATCTGGAAGGACAGAAGAATCTTGAAAGTCACAGCTGAGATCTGACCAACTGGAGCGGAAGTCACTGGGGCCATAAACTTGTAGAAACACTTAAAAGGAAATTTTGATGAGCTACTGGAAGCTGAGTGCAGACTTCCATAATAGTAAGTCTCCTGAAACCCTCAGTCTTGGAGGTGCCTCCAAATTTTCAGAGGCTTTACATCTAGGACCACTGTATAGTCAAAGCCATGGTTGTTCCAGTAGTCACATATGAATGTGAGAGTTGGACCATAAATAAAGCTGAGCACTGAAGAATTGATGTTTTTAACTGTGGTGTTGGAGAAGACTCTTGAGAGTCCCTTGGACTGCAAGGAGATAAACTAGTCAATCCTAAAGGAAATTAACCCTGAATATTCATTGAAAGGACTGATGCTGAAACTGAAGCTCCAATACTTTGGCCACCTGATGCAGAGGAACTGACTCCTTAGAAAAGACCCTGATGCTGGGAAAGATTGGAGGGAGGAGGAGAAGGGGACCACAGAGGACAAGATGGTTGGACGACATCACCGACTTGATGGACATGAGCTTGAGCAAGCTCCAGGAGTTGGTGATAGACAGGGAAGTCTGGCATGCTGCAGTCCATGGGGTCGCAAAGAGTCGGACATGACTGAGCAACTGAACTGGACTGAATTTACATTTGGAACCCCACTAAGTTATCACAGTGAGGATCCCCAAAAGTTCCCTTTATGGCTATGGCAGGTGGGGTAATCATTATGAAATATGCTCAGAGCCTTCTCTATAACAAAGGTTTACTTACACTGGAAAAGACTTTTCTAGATCTTTATCCCATCTGCAGTAATAGCATTCCTCCTAACATAGTCCCTGAGTCCATCTTGTCTCCACTTAGGTGGGGGAAAAAACAGTCAAAACCAGTCATGACTTCAAATAAATAGATGCTACAGCTAGAGAAAGTAATCCAAGGAGGGCTATACTACTGGAGAACAATTTGTGAAGGTCACAACCCAATGACATAGATGCACGAAAGGAAGAAGATTTAATTTCAAGATTATAAAATGCTACTTCACATCTTTCTACTATACCATCAGACTCCAGGATATTGGTCAATTTAGCTCAATGAACTACAAAATTGAGACTCTATCTAAGGAGTCTCAGGGAAGTTGTCAAGGACCCCAAAAGACAACAGGAAAGACAAAATCAAAGACATTAGGGGAATTAAAATCCTCTGTCACCTACACTTACAGTAAACATTAAACAGAACCTAACTGTAAGGCAGATTAATTTTTTTTAATCACATTAAAAGGCTCATTTCCTATTACCTGATGAGTTGTCTAGATTTCCAGAATAAAACTGCAAGTCATGATTAAAAGGCAAGAAAAAAAATTACAGTCTATAAAAACAAACCAAGAATCAGATTCAGATATGACACAGATTTTGGAATTATCAGACAAGGAATTTAAAATAACCACAAGTAATACTTTAGTCACCTGATGCAACGAGCAGACTCATTGCAAAGACTCTGATGCTGGGAAAGACTGAAGGCAGGAGAAGGGGATAGCAGAGAATGAGATGGCTGGATGGCATCACCAACTCAATGGACATGAGTCTGAGCAAACTCCAGGAGATACTGAAGGACAAGGAAGCCTGGAGTGCTGCAGTCCATGGGGTCACAAAGACTTGGGCACGACTTAGCAGCTGAACAACAACAAATGAGTAATATGTTAAAGACTTTAAGTGGAAAAAGCTGAAAGATGGAAACTCTAAGAAAGAATTAAACAGAAATGTTCGAAAAATAATTCTAACAGAAACAAAGACTGCCTGGGATGCCATCAGTGGACTCAACGTGGCCATGGAAAGCATCTGTAAACTTGAAGATCTATCAGTATAAATTTCACAAACTGAAGCACAAATAGGAAAAAGAACAAAAAATCCAAGAACTGTGGGATAACTCCAAAAGGTATCACAGATGCATAACTGGAAACAGAAAAGAGCAGAAGAAATATTTGAAGTAATAATAACCAAAAATTACCAAAACTATGACAGACACAGTACCACAAATCTAGGAAGCTCAGACAACCTCAAGCAGAATAACTATCAACACATGTACACACACATACGCACACACACATACACACACACGTACACACACACACACACACCTAGGCTATCATATTCAAATGACAAAAGACAAAAAGCTAAAGACAAAGAGGAAATTTGAAAGAAGCCAGAGAAGAGGAAAAAACCCACCTTCTCGCTACATGAACGAGGACAGGAATTACAGTAGACTTCTCATAAACTATCTTAATGAGAGAGTGGAGTGAAATCTTTAAAAAACTGAGAAAAATAAAACCACCAGTGTAGACTTATATATTCAGCAAAGTTATTATCTTTCAAAAGTGAAATAAAAATAAAGATTTTCTCAGAAGAAAACAAAAGCTGAGGAAATTCAAATAACAACAGACTTCCCTAAAAGAAATGTTAAAAGTACTTCTTCAGGGAGAAGAAAAATTTTATAGGTCAAAAAGTTGGATCTAGACAAGAAAAAGAAGATCAGAAGAAGAATAAGTGAAAGTAAAATTTATTTCAAGGTTTATTTTACTTGATATTAACATAGTTGCTTAAGCATTGTTCCTTTTCCTGTTTCCATCGCATATCTTTTTCTATCCATTTACTTTGCCAACTTACCTAGAATTTATATTTAAATGTTTGAGTTTCCAGAAGAACTTGGTTTTTTTTAATTCACTCTGCCTTTTAATTGGAATGTTGAGCCCATTAACATTTTCACATTCTGGAGATGAGGGAGTTGATTTATTCAATATTAAAATGTCACTAAAGAAACTCTAATAAAGGAGTTATCAGTTTTTTTACTTTTAAAAAACTTTTTGTTTTTAGGAGAGTTTTATATATACATAAAAACTGTAAAGACAGTACAGCAAGTTCTCATATACTCCACAACCAGTTCTCCCTATTATCAGCATCTTAAAAATGCTACTGTGCTGTGCTTAGTCGCTCAGTCATGTCCAACTCTTTGTGATACCATGGACTGTAGCCCACCAGGCTCCTCTGTCCATGGGGATTCCCCAGGCAAGAATACTGGAGTGGGTTGCCCTGCCATCCTGACCCAGGAATTGAACCCAGGTCTCCCACATTGTAGGCAGATTCTTTATCATCTGAGCCACCAGGGAAGCCCTAAAACTGCTACAGCTGTAGTAATTACTGAACCATATTGATATATTATTATTAGCTAAAGACCATACTATTCAGATTTCCTTAGTTTTTACCTACATCTCTTTTTTCTGTTCCAGAATGATATATTATGTTTAGTTATCAGGTCTCCCAAGACTCCTCGCAGCTGTAACACTTTCTGAAACTTTTAGCTTTGGTTATCTTGACAGTTTTGAGGAGTACTGGTAAGTAGTGTCAGTCACTAGTCATGTCCGACTCTTTGCAACCCCACAGACTGTAGCCTGCCAGGGTCCTCTGTCCATGGGACTCTCCAGGCAAGAATACTGGAGAGGGTTGCCATTCCCTTCTCCAGAGGATCTTCCCAACCCAGGGATCGAACCCGGGTCTCCTGTGTTGCAGGTAGATTCTTTATCATCGGAGCTACAGGGAAGTCCTTGAGTACTGGTAAGGTATTCTGAAAAATGTTTTATCAGTGGAGATTGTCTGATGTTTCTCAAATGGGTTTGAGGGAGTAAAACCATAGTTGAAGTGCCATTCTCATCACATCATATTGATGGTACATACTACCAACATGACTTTCACTATTGATGTTAACCTTGATCACTCACCTGAGATAGTGTTTGTCAAGATTCTCCACTAAAGATATTCTTTTCCTCCTTTGTATATTGTACTTTTAGAAGGAAGGCATTATATGCAGCCCAAACCTAAAGATTAAGGCATTATCCTCCACCTCCTTGATAGTGGAGTACCTACATAAATTATTTGGAATTTTTCTGCAGAGATTTGTCTCTTTTCCCAGTTATCTACTTATTTAATTATTTGTTTATATCAGTATGGACTCATGGGGTTTTTTTTTATACTTGGTGTTATAATGCATTATTACTTTATTGTGCTGCCCAGATTATTCTAGTTTTGGCCACTGAGCTCTTTCAGTTTGTTCTTATGTCCCTTTGACATACCCTTATCATTGTAGGCTTTTTAATACTTTGAGAACTTCCTCACTTTCTAGCACTGTAAGATACTCCAAGCTTATCTTATGTATTTCTTGCTCCAGTCCTAGAGTCAGCCATTTCTGCAAGGCACCCTGGTTGCTTTTACTGGAAAATTATATACCAACCCCTGGGTGATAGTTGTGCTCATTGCTACTGAGAGGCCTTTGCTTCTAGGACCCCTCAACCAACAGAGCAAAGAAATTTTCATTCATAGTAACCTGTACATATATACACTTATCTATAAATATTTCTATATGCAACCATCTGTGTATACATATTAAGGTAAATATGAATTCACACCAATGTCTCCACTTCTAGGTTACTACCCATGAATCATTCCAGCCTCTTCCCCTTTGCTTATCTGTAACCTCCAACAGTAACACACCTTGCTCATTGCTAAATTCTAATATACACATATAGTAGTTTCAGAATAATGAAGCTGTACAGATCTTTGGCAGTGCCTTGGAACTGAATTCATAGCTTTTCATACCTTTGTAAAGTCAAAAAACCATAAGTCTTGGATTCATATCTGTAGTTGTTAAAACAGATAAAAAGATGGCGGAGAAGAAGGACATGAGCTCATCACTTCTGTGAGAACTCCAAAATTACAACTTGCTGCTAAACAACTCTCAACAGAAGAATGTTGGATCCCACCAAAAAACGATACCACACGTCCAAGGGCAAAAGAGAAGCCCCAGCAAGATGGTAGGAGTGGTGAAATCATGTTTAGAATTAAACCCCATACCCGCCAGAGATGCTCAAGGGGCTCAGACAAACTTTGTGCACACCAGGATCCAGACACCCCACAGAGACTGAGCCAGAACTGTGTCTCAGTGTCTCCTGCAGAGGTATGGGTCAGCAGTGGCCTGCCACAGGGGCAAGGGCTCTGGATGCAGCAGACCTGGGTATGGCATAAGCCCTCTTGGAGGAGGTCGCCATTAACCCCACCATAGAGCCGCTAGAACTTACACAGGACTGGGGAAACAGACTCTGGGAGGGCACAAACAAACCCTTGTGTGCACCAGGACCCAGGAGAAAGGAGCAGTTACCCCACAAGAGACTGACCCAGACTTGAGTATCCACTGAGTGTCCATGAGTGTCCAGGAGTCTCCAGTGGAAGCATGGGTCAGCAGTGGCCTGCTGCAGGCTCAGGAGCACTGAGTTCAGCAGTACATGCATGGGACCTTCGTTTCCTCCACTATAGTTTGGCCTTAGGTCAAACAACAGGGAGGGAACACAGCCCTGCCCATCAACAGAAATTGTATTAAAGATTTACTGAGCATTAAAGATTTACCTGCCCAACAGAACAAGACCCAGTTTCCCCCTCAGCAAGTCTCTCCCATCAGGAAGCTTCCATAAGACTCTTATCCTTATCCATCAGAGGACAGACAGAATGAAAACCACAATCACAGAAAACTAACCAATCTGATCACATGGACCACAGCCTTGTCTAACAATGAAACTATGAGCCATGCCATGTAGGTCCACCCAAGACAAACAGGTCATGGTGGAGAGTTCTGACAAAACGTAGTCTACTGGAGAAGGGAATGGTAAGCCACTTCAGTATTCTTGCCTTGAGAACCCCATGAACAGTATGAAAAGACAAAAAGATAGGACATGAAAGATGAACTTCTCAGGTGAGTAGGTGCCCAATATGCTACTGGAGATGAGTGGAGATAATTCCAGAAAGAATGAAGAGACAGAGCCAAAGCAAAAACAACACCCAGTTGTGGATGTGACTGGTGATGGAAGTAAAGTTCAACGCTGTAAAGAACAATACTGCATAGGAACCTGGAATGTTAGGTCCGTGAATCAAGGTAAATTGGAAGTCATCAAACAGGAGATGGCAAGAGTGAACAGCGGCATTTTAGGCATCAGCAAACTAAAATGGACTGGAATGGGTGAATTTAACTCAGATGTCCATTATATCTACTACTGTGGGCAAAAATCCCTTAGAAGAAAGGGAGTAGCCATCATAGTCAACAAGAGAGTCCAAAATGCAGTACTTGAATGCAATCTCAAAAACAACAGAATGATCTCTGTTCATTTCCAAGTCAAACCATTCAATATCACAATAATCCAGTCTGTGCCCCAACAAGTAATGCTGAAGAAGCTGAAGCTGAATGGCTCTATGAAGACCGACCTTCTAGAACTAACACCCAAAAAAGATGTTCTTTTCATTATAGGGGACTGGAATGCAAAAGTAGGAAGTCAAGAAACACCTGGAGTAACAGGCAAATTTGGCCTTGGGATACTAAATGACGCAGGTCAAAAGCTAACAGAGTTTTGCTAAGAGAACTCACTGGTCATAGCAAACACCCTCTTCCAACAAGATAAGAGAAGACACTACACACGGACATCACCAGATGGTCAATACTGAAATCAGATTGATAACATTCTTTGCAGCCAAAGATGAAGAAGCTCTAAAACAGTCAGCAAAAACAAGACCAGGAGCTGACTGTGGCTCAGATCATGAACTCTTATTGCCAACCTCAAACTTAAATTGAAGAAAGTAGGGAAAACCACTAGACCATTCAGGTATGACCTAAATCAAATCTCTTACAATTTTATAGAGGAAGTGACAAATAGATTCAAGGGATTAGATCTGATAGACAGAGTGCCTGAAGAACTATGGACAGAGGTTCATGACACTGTACAGGAGGCAGTGATCAAGACCATCCCCAAGAAAAAGAAAGGCAAAATGGTTGTCTGAGGAGGCTTTACAAATAGCTGAGAAAAGAAGAGAAGCGAAAGGCAAAGGAAAAAAGGAAAGATATACCCATTTAAATGCAGAGTTCCAAAGAATAGCAAGGAGAGATAAGAAAGCCTTTTTCAGTGACCAATGCAAAGAAATAGAGGAAAACAATAGAATAGGAAAGACTATAGATCTCTTCAAGAAAATTAAAGATACCAAGGGAATATTTCATGCAAAGATGAGCACAATAAAGGACAGAAATAGTATGGACCTAACAGAAGCAGAAGATACTAAGAGGAGGTGACAAGAATACACAGAACTAAACAAAAAAGCTCTTCATGACCCAGATAACCACAATGATGTGATCACTCATCTAGAGCCAGATATTCTGGAATGTGAAGTCAAGTGGGCCTTAGGAAGCATCACTATGAACAAAGCTAGTGGAAGTGATGGAATTCCAGTTGAGCTATTTCAAATCCTGAAAGATGATGCTGTGAAAGTGCTGCACTCAATATGCCAGCAAATTTGGAAAACTCAGCAGTGGCCACAGGACTGGAAAAGGTCAGTTTTCATTCCAATCCCAAAGAAAGGCAATGTCAAAGAATGTTCAAACTACCACACAATTGCAATCATCTCACACGCTAGTAAAGTAATGCTCAAAATTCTTCAAGCCAGGCTTCATCAGTACTTCCAGATGTTCAAGCTGGTTTTAGAAAAGGCAGAGGAACCAGAGATCAAATTGCCAACATCTGCTGGATCATTGAAAAAGCAAGAGAGTTCCAGAAAAACATCTATTTCTGCTTTATTGACTATGCCAAAGCCTTTGACTGTGTGGATCACAACAAACTGTGGAAAATTCTTAAACAGATGGGAATATCAGACCACCTGACCTGCCTCCTGAGAAACCTGTATGCAGATCAAGAAGCAACAGTTAGAACTGGACATAGAACAACAGACTGGTTTCAAATCAGGAAAGGAGCACGTCAAGGCTATATATGGTCACCCTGCTTATTTAACTTATATGCAGACTACATCATGCAAAATGCCAGGATGGATGAAGCACAAGCTGGAATCAAGATTGCCAGGAGAAAGATCAATAACCTCAGATGTGCAGATGGCACCACACTTATGACAGAAAGTGAAGAAGAGCTAAAGAGCCTCTTGATGAAAGTGAAAGAGGAGAATGAAAACTTGGCTTAAAACTCAATATTCAGAAAACTAAGATCATGGCATCTGGTCCCATCACTTCATGGCAAATAGATGGGGAAACAACGGAAACAGTGAGAGACTTTATTTTGGGGGGGGGTCTCCAAAATCACTGCAGATGGTGATTGCTGCTGCTGCTAAGTTGCTTCAGTCGTGTCTGACTCTGTGCGACCCCATAGACGGCAGCCCACCAGGCTCCCTCATCCCTGGGACTCTCCAGGCAAGAACACTGGAGTGGGTTGCCATTTCCTTCTCCAATGCATGAAAGTGAAAAGTGGAAGTGAAGTTGCTCAGTCGTGTCCGACTCTTAGCGACCCCATGGGCTGCAGCCTACCAGGCTCCTCCATCCATAGGATTTTCCAGGCAAGAGTACTGGAGTGGGGTGCCATTGCCTTCTCCGAGATGGTGATTGCAGATGGTGATTGCAGCCATGAAATTAAAAGACACTTGCTCCTTGGAAGAAAAGCTATGACCAACCTAGACAGCATATTAAAAAGCAGAGACATTACTTTGACGACAAAGGTCCATGTAGTCAAAGCTGTAGTTTTTCCAGTAGACATGTATGGATGTGAGAGTTGGACTATAAAGAAAGCTGAGCACCAAAGAATTGATGCTTTTGAACTGTGGTGTTGGAGAAGACTCTTATGAGTCCCTTGGACTATAAGGAGATCAAAGCTGTCAATCCTAAAGGAAATCAGTCCTGAATATTCATTGGAAGGACTGATGCTGAAGCTGAAACTCCAATACTTTGGCCACCTGATGCAAACAGCTGAGTCATCTGAAAAGACCCTGATGCTGGGAAAGATTGAGGGGAGGAGAAGAAGGGGATGACAGAGGATGAGATGGTTGGTTGGCATCACTGACTCAATGGACATGAGTTTGAGTAAGCTCCAGGAGTTGGGGCTGCACAGGGAAGTTGGCATGCTGCAGTCATGGGGTCGCAAAAAGTCAGACACAACTGAGCAACAGAACTAACTAATCCTTGTGAGAAATTATTTTATCAACTAGAGTAAGCAGCCTAGTATAATTCTTTTGGCCAACTACACTCATTTCCAAAATTAGTAAAGTAACCGCTTCACCACCTCCTCCCCCCACTTTGGTGAGACTGTTTAATATATTTGCAAAGCAATTAGATTGGTTTGTTACATTCTGTATTACAGCTGGGATCTTCCAAAGTCCTAAATGATTTTTTTATTGTGTATACTGTTTCACTCTTTGTGCTATAATGTTCCACAGATTGGACAAGCTCGCAGTGTCATGTATTCATCACTACAGTATTATAGAAAACAGTTTCACCACCTAAAAAAGTCCTTTATATTAATACTTTACCTACACAACCCCAAAGCTAAACTCCTGGCAACCACTGATCTGTTTATTATCTCCATGCTGCTGCTGCTGCTAAGTCACTTCAGTCGTGTCCGACTCTGTGAGACCCCATAGACGGCAGCCCACCAGGCTCCCCCATCCCTGGGATTCTCCAGGCAAGAACACTGAAGTGGGTTGCCATTTTCTTCTCCAATGCATGAAAGTGAAAAGTGAAAGTGAAGTCACTCAGTGGTGTCCAATTCCCAGCGACCTGCCCATGGGATTTTCCAGGCGAGTACTGGAGTGGGTTGCCATTGCCGTCTCCATAGTTTTACCTTTTTCAAGATGGCATGCCATTGGAACCATACAGTGTGAAGCCTTTTCACACTCCCTTCTTTCACTTAGCCATACGCATCTAAGTTGCATTTATGTCTTTTCATAGTTTGACAGCATATTCCTCTTTATCACTGCATAGGTATGTTGTACCACAGCTTGTTCATCTATACACCTACTGACCCTGGAGAAGGGAAGGGCAACCTACTCCAGTATTCTCGCCTGGAGAACTCCATGGACAGAGGGGCCTGGTGGGCTACAGTCAAGGACATCTTGGTGGCTCAGCTTTGAGAAATTATGAATAAAGATGTGCAGGTTTTTGTGTGGGCATAAGTTTTCAACTCATTTGTAAGTATTTCAAAGTGCAATAACTGGATCATATGCCAAGACTATGTTTAGCTTTATAAAAAGCTGTCAAACTGTCTTCCATAAAGGTTGTACCATTTTTCACTCTCATCAACAAGGAGCAAGAGTTTCTGCCGTTCCACACATCCTTGCCAGTATTTGGTGTTGTCAGTGTTTTGGATTCTCACTATTTTAATAGATAACTAGTAATGTGGTGGTATCTCTGTTTAATTTGCAAAAATTTAGTGACATATGATGTTGAGCGTTTTTTTCATATGCTTATCTGTATATTGACTCTGGTGAGAGATCTTTCAAATCTTAGGCTCTTTTTTTTTTTTTTAACTTTTATTTGCATTTATTTTTTGCAGCATTTATTCCCGGGCCGTAAGTTTTTGTTTCTTCAGTTTCTTCCGGGATGTCTTTTTCTTCTGTGCACCCTCCTCCTCTGGTTTAGGAACAATCCGTTCTTTTTCAGTAAGGATCATCTCAATGTGGCAAGGAGAGCTCATGTAGGGGTTGATCCAACCATGAACTCTGTAAGTCCTGCGCCGCATCCTGGGGGCTTTGTTCACCTGGATGTGCTCAATGACCAGAGAATCTACATGTAAGCCCTTAAGCTCAGCATGACTCTCTGCATTTTTGAGCACATGTAGTAACAATTCAGCACTCTTATTGGGTCACCGACCCTGCGTCCAGCCCCGCTGTTTGGCCTGTGCACACCTCCCAACTCCACTGTTGTAATGACTGAATGGCACACACTGCTTCTTTAAAGTGACATCCTTCAAATACTTGGTGGCTTTTCGGATATGCATACCCTTTATGGCCTGGGCAGTTTCACGAGTGTTCTTAAAGTGAACACAAAGATTTGAACCTCTTGATTTGCATGATTTTGTGGGGTTTTCTGAGTCGAGTGAATAGCGCACCATTTTTAGGGGTCACCTCAGGCCGGTTACCAGAAAAGCTTAGGCCCATTTTTAAATTGAGCTGTTTTTGTTTTCTTATTGTTGCATTTTAAATGTTCTTCTTGTATTTTGGATGGGCTTCCCTGGTGGTTCAGTGGTAAAGAATCCACCTGTAATGCAGGAGACACAGGAAGCACAGGTTCAGTTCCTGGCTTGGGAAGATCCCATGGAAAAGGAAATGGCAACCCATTCCAGTATTCTTGCTGGGAAATTCCACGGACAGAGGAGCCTGGTGGGCTACAGTCAATGGGGTCTCAAAGAGTCAAACACAACTGAACATACATGCATATATATTGGATACAAGTCTTTTATCAGAGATGTGTTTTTAAAATATTTTCTCACAGTCTTGTCTTTTCACTCTCTTTACAATCTCTTTGATACAGAAGCCTTTTGTTTTAGTGTGGTCCAACTATTTTTTTCTCTCATGTACCATGCTTTTGGTTACACATGTAAAAAATAGCATTAAATCCAAGGTCACCTAGATTTTTTCCTATATTATCCTCCAGAAGTTTTGCAGTTTAACATTTTAATTTAGACCTGTAACCCATTTTGAGTTGATTTTTGTGAAAGATGAAATGACTATGCCTAGAGGTTTTTTTTGCATGTGTATGTCCAGTTGTTCCAGCACCATTTGTTGAAAAAACTGTATTTTATCCTTCAAATTGCCTTTGATCCTTCATCAAAGATCAGGTGACTATATTCCTTGGCTCTCTATTCTGTTCCATTGATCTATTTGTCTATTCTTTTTGGTAATACCACACTGTCTTAATTATTATAGCTTTATCATGTTTTTCAGTCAGGCACCCCACTCCAGTACTCTTGCCTGGAAAATCCCATGGATGGAGGAGCCTGATGGGCTACAGCCGATGGGGGTCACAAAGAGTCGGACACGACTGAGCGACTTCACTTTCACTTTTCACTTTCATGCATTGGAGAAGGAAATGGCAACCTACTCCAGTGTTCTTGCCTGGAGAATCCCAGGGACAGGGAAGCCTGGTGGGCTGCTGTCTATGCGGACGCACAGAGTCAGACACGACTGGAGCGACTTAGCAGCAGCAGCAGCAGCAGTGTCAGTCTTGAAACTTTGTTCTTCCTCAATATTGTACTGGTTATTCTTAGTCTCTTGCCTGTCCACAAAAACCTTATAATCAGTTTTTCAATATCCACAAAATAACTTGCTGAGATCTTGATTGAGAATGTGTTGAATCTATAAATCAAGTTTAGAAGAACTAACAATACTGAGGAGAAGGCAATGGCACCCCACTCCAGTACTCTTGTCTGGAAAATCCCATGGACAGAGGAGCCTGGTAGGCTGCAGTCCATGGGGTTGCTAAGAGTCGGACACGACTGAGTGACTTCCCTTTCACTTTTCACTTTCATGCATTGGAGAAGGAAATGGCAACCCACTCCAGTGTTCTTGCCTGGAGAATCCCAGGGATGGGGGAGCCTGGTGGGCTGCTGTCTATGGGGTCGCACAGAGTTGGACACGACTGAATCGACTTAGCAGCAGCAGCAACAATACTGAGTCTTCCTATCAATGGATGTAGAATATCTCTACATTTATTGAGATCTTCTTTGATTTCTTTTATCAGAGTTTTATAGCTTTCCTCCAATAGGTCTTGTATATATATAGATTTATACCTAAGCATTAAATTTTTGTTATACTATAAATGATGTTATGGTTTTATTTTCAAATTTCAACTGTCCATTGTTGATATATAGGAAAGCAATTGATTCTTGTATATTAACCTTGTATTCTATGATCTTGTTTTAATCACTTGCTAGTTCCAAGAGTATTTGTAACCAGTTCTTTGGAATTTTCTGCACAGACTATCCTATCATCTGTGAAGAAAGATAGTTTTACTTCTGCCCTCCCAATATGTAAATTCGTTATTCGTTTGTTTGTCTGTTAATTATTTATTTGTCTTACTATATTAGCCAGGACTTCCAATACAACACTGAGTAGGAGTGAGAGGGGAGATATCCCTGCTTTGTTCCCAATTTTAAGAAAAAAGTATATAGTTTATCATCATTAACTATTAGCTGTAGGTTTTTGTAGATGTTCTTTATCAAGTTGAGGAAATATCCCTCTATTTCTAGTCTGCTAAGAGTTTTTATCATGAATGGCTATTGGATTTTTAGCCAAATGATTTCTCTGCATCTACTGATATGACCATATAATTTTTCTTCTGTAGCCTGCTGAAGTGATTAATTTATGGATTGATTGTGAAATGCTGAACCAGCCTTGCATACCGATAATAAATCTCACTTGGTCACGGTGATATAGAGGGAAGCTGCTCTATAACACAAGGAGTTCGGCCCAGTGCTCTGTGATGACCTAGAGGGGTGGGACAGTGGGGAGGGAGAGGCTCAAGATGCAGGGAATATATGTATTGTTGTTGTTTAGTCACTAAGTTGTGTCCAACTCTTTTATGACCCCAGGGACTACAGCCTGTCACATTCCTCTATCCACAGGATTTCCCAGGCAAGAATACTGGAGTGGGTTGCCATTTCCTTCTCCAGGGGCTCTTCCCAACCCAGAGGTCAAACCTGAGTCTCCTGCATTGGCAAGTGGATTCTTTACCAATGAGCCAGCCAGGAAGCCTGGAGATATATATATATATATATATATATATATATATATATATATTTATAGCTGCTTCACACTATACTTCACACTTCAAACTATGGTTTCTGTATGGCAGAAACCAACACAACATTGTAAAGCAATTATTTTCCAGTTAAAAATAAATTTAAAAAAAATAATAAAATTCTTGAATTGATCTGCTAATACAGTATTGAGGGTTTTCCATCTCTATTCACAAGAGACATTGGTCTGTAGCTTTATCTTCATCTTTCTATTTTTTAGATATTTATTTATTTGACTGTTCCAGGTCTTAATTGCAGCATGCAGGATCTTTTAGTTGTGGCTTGCAAGCTCTTGGTTGTGGCATGTGGAATCTAGTTCCCCAACCAGGAATCAAACCTGGGATCCCTGCATTGGGAGTATGAAGTCTTAGCCACTGAACCACCAGGGAAGTCCCTGTAGCTTTCTTTTTTTATAATGTCTTTGCTTGGTTTGGGTATTAGGTAATGACAGCCTCATAGAAGGTGTTAGAAAATGCTCTCTGTGCTCCAGGTTTTCTGAAAGACTAATATTATTTATTCCCTAGATAACTGATAGACTTCAATGACATCACCTGGTCTGGTGCTTTCTCTTTTGTAAGATTATTAATTGTCAATTCAATTTCTTTATGAGAAATCAGCTTATTCAGATTAGCTATTTTTCCTGTGTAAAATTTGATAGATTGTGTCTGTTAAGAAATTAGTCAATTGCACTACGTTTAAATCTGTCAGTTTAGAGTCTTTGAACTTTTTTATCTATTCCTCCCCTGTCTGCCATGGCAGTTTTAACGTGGGCCATAACTTTCCGTATGTTCCAAGACCAATCCAGCACTTGACTACAATTATCTCTGACGTATCTAAGATATCTGGATGTCTAACATATTAGAATTTATATGTTAAATTCTACATCATGGGACCACAGCCTCATGTTGAAAGATCGCCCTTCACACCCCTCCATATATTACTCCTTCATCCTTGATCCAATATCCCCAGGATCTGTTCCAAGGAACACTCTGCTAATTCCTGTCAGAAATCAATGGTTGGGTCCTGACACCCTTTTAACATATAATCACTGCTTTCATTATGTTTCCTAGCACATGCCTATCTGGTTCATGATTAAATTTAATACTGGCAGTCATGAAGCAAATTGAGGGCAGAACCTGAGGAAAACCAACATAATATTGCTACTTTTCTCATAGTCTTCAAGAAAAGGAGACTGTATTTTTCTACAGTGGAGAGTTGGTGTCATTTTTGTAAACCTGGAGAGTGCAAGGGAATCAGAGAGCACAAGGGAATCAGGTTGTTTGAGTTCATCAACTTCGTATCAAGTCTTACAGTCTCACTCCTTCTCTACAAGGGATCTCTCTTTAGCACAGAACACTGGGCTAGGCTGAGAATTCAGCCTTTTCCAAAGTTCTGTCACGCTTAAAAAAATTAGGTCCTGTGCCTGATCATCTCTCTCCCTCCTTCACTAACAAGAAATGAGGTCACTTTGACAGTTAAGATGCCCTCTAACTCTCACACTTTGCTTTAAATTTGTGATTGATTGTCCTCAGCCTGGGGCTTCCCTGATGGTGCTAACAGTAAAGAACGCAACTGCCAATGCAGGAGATGTAAGAGATGTAGGTTCAGTCCCTGGGTCTGGAAGATCCCCTGGTGAAGGGCATGACAACCCACTCCAGTATTCTTGGCTAAAGGATCCTGTGAACAGAGGAGCTTGGTGAGCTACAGTCCATAGGCTTGCAAAGCATTGGACATGACTGAAGCAACTTAGCGTGCACGGCAAGTCCTGAACCTATGACTTTCTATTTTCAGTGGAAATAAACAATAGCCACCCAATTTACAGTCCTCTGCTACCTTCAAAATGTCAGAAATAATGCACAAAGTAATACATATTCTTTCACTATATCAATGCCAGTTCACCACAGATGAAAGCCTTAGCAGGTGCACTTCTATTACATATGGTAACAGACTATCAGAAGTGATGATGACATGGTCTGTTACACTGCTAGAAAGTGATACAACCTGGGATCACGTTCTTGGAGTCTGCTGCCTACAAGCACTTCTAGGAACAATGGTGTTAGGTTGGGTTCCCTAGAAGCAAAACCTGAGAGAGGTTTTTTAGTGTACATGATTTATTGAGAGCATGCACTTCAGAAAAAAATCTATATAGGAAGAGAATGAAGCAGAATTGTAAAGGAGAAAGAGTTAAACAAAGACGCAGTCTTGGGTAAAGCTAGCTACAGATTAATCCTTAGGACTCAGAAGCTTAAACCACACAATAGGTTGACCTTTCTTGAGCCAAGGAGGCCAGTCTTTTGCTCCCTCGCGTTACTCATCCACTAGCTGAATGACTAATAGTCACATGCCTGGAGGATATGGAATTGCCCAGGGAAGACAGCCCCCTTAGAAAAGGACCAATTCTCTGGAGTAGGTGGGCAACACGAACTGTTGACAGTTGTCACTCACAGCATCTGGGGGCGTGGGTGGCCTGGCTTGGTAAGTGGAAATCTGGGCAAATCACCACTGTTCTACCATAAGGATTGAAAAAAGGGCCTTTTCAATATATTTGAATATATTGAATATATTCAGGTTAATTGCATATCCAATAACTAATAAACACATGAAAAGTCTCTCATGTTCATTAATTATCAGGAAATTTGAAACCACTATAGAGTGACTAAAAGTAAGAAGACCAACAGTACTAAGTGCTGACTAGGATGTGGAAGAACTGGAACTCTCCAAAACGCTGCTACTGAGAAAGTGAGTTGTTCCAGTCATTTTTAAAATGGTTTAACTGTATCCACTGAAAGAGGGGGCTTCCCAGGTGGTGCTAGTGGTAAAGAACCCACCTGCCAATGCAGGAGACATAAGAGACACAGGTTCAATCCCTGGGTTGGGAAGATCCCCTGGAAGGGGGCATGGCAACCCACTCCAGTATTCTTGCCTGGAAAATCCCATGGACAGAGGAGCCGGATGGGCTACAGTCTATAGGGTCATAAAGAGTTGGACAGGACTGAAGCAACTTAGCACAGCACAGCACTAAAAGAGAATGCATATTTACTCAATAACACAGAAATTTCATTCGTAGGTAAATACTGAAGAAAAATGTGCACATATGCAGACAAAAGGACATGGACAAGAGTGTCATAGCAGTGTCATTCATAGTAGATGAAAACTGGAAACAATCAAAATGTCCTTGAAGAGTAAATATATTGCTGCATATTCATACAATGGAATCCCATACAGTAATAAAAATGAACACATTGCTGCCACACATGACAATATAAATCAATGTCACAGAAAAAAATTTCATACTATATAATTCCATTTCTATAAATTTTAAGTTATCTCTAGGGGAAAGGGAGGGGTTAATGGTTAGGAACAGGCACAAGAGGATTATCTGAATGTGGGTTGTATTTCTTGATGTTTATTTTTGTGAAAATCCATCAAGCTATACAAGGAACATTTATGCCTTTATCTATATGTATTTTAAATATCAATATATATTATTTAGTAAAATGGAATTACAATCAATAAATTGTGATTAATTTTTTTTTATTTAGTCCAGCACTACAACCTTTAAAAAATGTTTCAGGTCTTATGTTAATACTCATCATAATCACAATCAGATAATTCTTTGTAGTTTACAAGCTGGTATGCATTATATTTCAATAGTGCCATGGCAAAAAGTAAGCCAGAATTAGGATAGATGTGCAGTGAAATGGCAGAGAAGGCAATGGCACCCCACTCCAGTACTTTCGCCTAGAAAATTCCATGGACGGAGGAGCCTGGTAGGCTGCAGCGACTTCACTTTCACTTTTCACTTTCATGCATTGGAGAAGGAAATGACAACCCACTCCAGTGTTCTTGCCTAGAGAATCCCAGGGACAGGGAAGCCTGGTGGGCTGCCGTCTATGGGGTCGCACAGAGTCGGACACGACTGAAGCGACTTAGCAGCAGCAGCAGCAGCAGTGAAAAAGAGCCAGAACCCAGCTATGCCCACATAAATTTGTATAAAGCTGACCTATGGCCTGAGAGGGAAAATGAAAGAGATGCAAAATCTGTTAATTCTCCTTAACCCCTAAGCATGTCCAGTGTAGTAGGATTTTACTTTTCTCATCATCTCATCATGTTTTCACCGTCCTCCTTGCCATCTTTCTCCATCTCTTTTCCTCTCCTCTTTATTTCTCTTCTTCTTTCCTCGCGTTTCTTTTTTCTTCAGTTTCCTCTATACAGGTTTCATGGAGACAGTGGTGAAGGTATCATCATTAAGGCCATTCCTAGGGGAAATTATCTGTTCTCATATTATTTTTAAATTTTAAACACGAGTTTTAATTTTTTAATAAGTTTTCTTAAAAGGAAAAGAGCAGAGCATTTGATATAGGTAGCTAAGTACACACCAAAAATTCATAGGCTCCCATCTATAGTGTAGAGATTATTTTAAAAGTGATTGCCCAATCAGGGACTACCTTTCCCAGCATCCCTCACAGTTAGGTGAGACCACATAAATGAATCCTAGCCTATGACAAGTAAGTGGAAATGTTACATGCCGTGTCCAGTTCTGGTCTGTGAAATTCTCCTATGTATCTTCCTCTCTGTTTTTTCCCCCTAACAGAGGCACCCTGGGGCATCCACATGCTGAAGCTGGCAAAGCCTCCAACAACCTGAATTCCTGAAGGAGGGATGTTTAGGAGGGATACTGCCCACCTACTCCCTTGCCCAGCACTCGTATATGGGCAAGAAATAAACTCGTATTATATTTGAATAATTATACATTTATAGATCTATTTGTTAAAGCAGCTGACCAACCCTAATTGATATAAAGTATTTCCAGAATCTTTAGTAAACAAGACTCTATAAATTATCTTTGCCAAGTCTTAGTCTTGATAGGTTATAAGCTGTTTGTAACTATACTTGCACAGAGGGGAGACTGACTTTTCCACTTGATGGAATGGTATTGTGTTCCTCCTCACAGAGTCTGCTCTCTGAAATGAAACAGAGCACTTGCGTGGCATGTCTACTGTTCCATCAAGTTAAAGAAAGAAAGAAAGAAAGCCTAGCAAATGCCAATTAATTCTTGAAGCCCAAATAAAGAAGAGGTGCTGTATCCTTCTCCTTAATTCTACATCAGTCACTTCACTAAGTGAATGGTTTTACCAACAGACCATCAGAGTTCTCTGCAGAGAGTGAAAGAGTTGAAAATGATGATGAGACTTACTGACATTTCATTCAGAAATACTGTGGATTCCTCAAAGTCCCTGCTTCAGAACTTTACGGTTTAGAAACCGGAGATGAGGCTTGTTTTGTAAGAATTTCTATTTTTAAAACAAAAGCAAAGAAGTATTTAGTGGTTTAGTGAGTGCCCCACTACCCAAGCCTCCTTCTCAGGAAAACAAAGCCAAGGAATTCCAGTGATCTGGTGTGCATGCGGCTTGGCAGGTGCTTTACACTTAAAGGTACATGAGATTTTTGTCAGATTGGCTCAAACTGCTCAAATCAGAACTTTGGGGAACCAGTTCATGTTTACTTTACTTCCATCCCGGGGACATTTTGGAATCTCCTGAAAATTAACAATAAACTGTGGAGAGAAGCCTGATAAAGTACTTATAACACTAACATTAAGACCAAATGAGTTTATCATGATTAACTTTAATAAAAGTCAAAGGAATTAGACATGACGTAGTCTAGTATTCTAGACCATCATTGACTTAGGCCAAGGTACCCCAAGGGCAAAGTTTTAATGAATACAATGTTTGTTATGAGGCCACTAAGATGATAGCATGTAAAGTGTCACTGATCTCCATATGACTCCATTTGGCATTCTAATAGTCCCATCGTTTATAGTTCAGGGCTTTCTGATCATGTGGCAGGGTACATTCCATAGCTCCCTCTGACTGAATAATTCCAGTGTGTCATTTCAGAAGAATATTGAACTAGACCCTAACTTGGCTAATATTTGAGTACTCCAAATTCCCAAGAGGTTGCTTTTGATGGGAATCTGGCCCTAACTGCTCTGAAATGTTCATGCTTAACCTCTACAATGCAACCCAAGAACTATCTAGCTCGGATTTTGTGTTTAGTCCAGCAGGTCATCCTGGGCTAAGAAATGGGAGGATATTCTGGTGAAGAGAAACAGATTAATTTGAGACTAAGGACTGCAACTTCAGGTTAATAATCCTCACTGAAAGACTATGATGCTCATGCCTCAGGGCCACCATGGGTCTATGACTACGGGAATTTCCAGTGTCCACAGAAAGCCCATCATACCCCATCTCCATCCATGTATGCACACGCATATACCCATGCATACCTGGATGCACACACGTGTACATACACATACACACAAGCATACACACAGTCCTTTGCCTGCCTGCGGTACTGATGTGAGTCTCCATTTATAAACTTCAGTTGTCTTGAACACTGACTACATCTTCCTCTACAAGAGGATGTCTTAGAGGTATGAGCCAATAGGAGTTTCATCACAGGATCTACAGTCTTTCTATGAAACATTTTAATTAAACATAGATTGTTTTAACTTCTTATAAAAGCAGTAGATGTCTATTATAAAGACATCTCTCTTATTTATTGTATAAAATGAGCAAACAAAAAGATGAATCCATAATTCTACTATCTATAGATAACCCTATTAATATTTTGATGCATACCTTTCTTGCTCTGCATTATTCAATATGGTAGCCATAAGCACATGAGACAATTTAGCAGGTGAAAAAGATCTAGTCTGAAATTAAATATGCTTTAATGATAAAATATGATAAAAAATGATAAAAAATACTCACTGTATTTCAAAAATAGTATACAAACATAAAATATCAAGAATTTGTTACTTATATTAATATTTAGTAATATCTTGGCTATATTTGGGCTTCTCTAGTGGCTCAAATGATAAAGAATCTGCCTGCAATGTGGGAGACCCAGGTTTGATCCCTGGGTCAGGAAGATCCCCTGGAGAAGGGAACGACTATCCACTCTAATATTCTTGCCTGGAGAATTTCATGAACAGAGGACCCTGGCAGGCTACAGTCCATGGGGTGGCAAAAAGTCGGACACAACTGAGTGACTAACACTTTTACTTTTCATTTTTAGCTATATCTGTTTAAATATACATTATTAAATTTAATTTCACTTATTCCTACTTGTTTTAATGTAGTTACTATAAAATTGTAAATGACATATGTGGTTTGTTTTTGTGGCTTATGCTATATTTCTATAGAATAATGTTACTATAGAACTTCTAATACATAAATGTTTATCTCATTATGAGCATTACATGTGTTTTAAGTGGCATTTTTTTTTAATTTTTGGTTGCGCTGGATCGCACTGCAGCTCACAGACTTTCTCTAGTTGTGGTGAGTGGCGGCTACTCTTCATTTTGCAGTGCACAGTCTTCTCACTGCAGTGGCTTCTCTTGTTGCAGAACACAGGATTCCAGGCACATGGGCTTCAACAGCTGCAGCACGTGGACCTAGCAGTTGTGGCGCACGTGCTTAACTGCTCCATGGCTTGTGGAAGATTCCCAGACTAGGGATCGAACCCATGTCCCTTGCATTGCAAGGCGAATTCTTATCCACTGAGCCACCAGGGAAGTCCCTGAAGTGACTTTTTAACTTTAGTCATATATTATGAAGATAATTCTATATCAGTAAATATCTATTTACAATGAATTTTTAATTATGTTCATTGTACAGTTAAATATTATATTGATAATCTTTATTAACCAATATGCTAATGTTGAACTTTTAGGTTGTTTCAACTGGATATATTTCCAATAAACATTCAAAGAATTCCTAAAATCACAATCAACTGTGTCTTCTTCACTGTCCCATACTTAACCTTTTCAGAATAGGAATAACCAATGAATATGACAAGGATGAGGGTTTAAGATTCAGGAATTTTGTTTATATCTTATATGCTGCATTAGGGTTCTCCAAAAACAGAATCAATAGGATATTCCCTAGAGAACCTTAACATAGCATATATTAGCATACAGAGAGGTAAATACATAGATAAGAGAGATAATACAGAGTATACAGGACCAGGCAACATACAATTGCTTCCTACTCTGAGGAAACACTGGAGAAACATTACTCCAGGCCCTTAGCCCTGGGTTTATTTCCCCAGGCCTGAGATAAGCAACAGACCATGGGTCAACAATATCACTATCTCCCTCCACTTAAGCATACCTGATCATTGGCCTAAGGAATACAGCCTACATCCTTAAACTGTTGCATTATTAGAAGGAAAAGAAATCTCCTTCTTCCTCATTTTCCTAAAAAGCTTTCAAAGTATCTGATAATATCTGTCCTCCACCCAAAACAGAAAGATAAGGGATAATAAATATCATTTACTACAAGCAGCTACCACTGAACCAAAGAGCGAGGTTTCAGCAGAGTTAATGGAACTGACTGAATAAAAAGGCACAGAAGAAAAGGACCCACTGTCCAGTCCTGCTCAGATTACATTCTACTCCAGTAATACACATACTATTTTGAGGTTAACCCTAGATACTGAATGCTGTTTAACTGTGCTCTGTAAACACTGTGAAAGTAAACCACATGCGTTTATTCAGAACATTTTAAATGTGGGCTGAAATAAAATCCTAGAACCTTCATTGGTACTACATCCATTTTAAGATGGTAAACAGAAAGAAGTACCTATAAACACCCCCTTCTCTTGAATATTTCTAGTTTTAAATCCAGCATTCTTGGCTTCTATTTTTCACTGAAATTTTTTGTTGTACCACATGAAATGTAGGTCAAGTTGTTGGTAAAAGTGCCAGATAAAACCTGCTTATATCAAAAAGTAAATGGTGAAATCCTTCCAGCCTGACATAATTTTTAAAAAACTATTCCTGCCAATGTGCTTTTCAGGGTATCCCCAATAAATATGAGAAATGTTTAACATAGGCCTCTCTGGATGTCAGATTTTAATCATAATTATTTAACTTTCCCTTGAGTGCAAATTCATAAGAACTGAAATTCACAAGACTCTTTACTCTTCAGGACAAATAATAAGGAGCACAAGTGAAATCTTATTCAGTTCTTATGCTTTATATCCAGTGAAGCCACTGGAAGACTCCACATGCAACTCAAGGCAAAAGGTGTGCTTGGACTAAATGTGTGCTTAACCCTAAAATCCATATGCTGAAGTCCCAATCCCCAGTGTGATGGTATTTGGAGGTGGGGTCTTTGGGGTAATTAAATTTATATGAAGTCATGAGGATAGAGCCCCTGTGATGGGATTAGTACCCTAAAAAGTTTCTTGATGAAAGTGAAAGAGGACAGTGAAAAGGTTGGCTTAAAGCTCAACATTCAGAAAACGAAGATCATGGCATCCGGTCCCATCACTTCATGGGAAATAAGATGGGGAAACAATGGAAACAGTGTCAGACTTTATTTTTGGAGGCTCCAAAATCACTGCAGATGGTGACTGCAGCCATGAAATTAAAAGATGCTTACTCCTTGGAAGGAAAGTTATGACCAACCTAGATAGCATATTCAAAAGCAGAAACATTACTTTGCCAACAAAGGTCTGTCTAGTCAAGGCTATGGTTTTTCCTGTGGTCATGTATGGATGTGAGAGTTGGACTGTGAAGAAAGCTGAGCGCCAAAGAATTGATGCTTTTGAACTGTGGTGTTGGAGAAGACTCTTGAGAGTCCCTTGGACTTTTGCAAGTTGCAAGGAGATCCAACCAGTCCATTCTGAAGGAGATCAGCCCTGGGATTTCTTTGGAGGGAATGATGCTAAAGCTGAAACTCCAGTACTTTGACCACCTCATGTGAAGAGTTGACTCATTGGAAAAGACTCTGATGCTGGGAGGGATTAGGGGCTGGAGGAGAAGGGGATGACAGAGGATGAGATGGCTGGATGGCATCACTGACTTGATGGACGTGAGTCTGAGTGAACTCCAGGAGTTGGTGATGGACAGGGAGGCCTGGCGTGCTGCGATTCATGGGGTTGCAAAGAGTCGGACACAACTCAGTGACTGAACTGAACTGAAAGAGAAGAAGAGACCAGAACCCTCTTTCTTTCTATATCATATGAGAGTACAACAAGAAGATAGCTATCTGCAATCCAGGAAAAGGATCTTTACCAAAATCAAATATGCTGGTACATTGATTTTGGACTTCCAGCCTTCAGAACTGTGAGAAATAAGTATCTGTTGTTTAAGTCACCCAGTCTATGGTACTTTTCTGGCAGACCAAAGACTAAGATAAAGTGAAACCCCAATATTGAAGACAAGACAAGCCCACAGAAGCCACCACCAACTTCAGGTGGCATTCTCCTAGGTCATGCTAGGGCCTATCAACACCCATTGCTTTCTAAGCAGTGATTTTTTAAAAACAGCATACATGAATGCCTCCGTGCTGCAGCAGTAGCAGAGAACCTGGTTGAAGTCCAACTCTTAGTTCTCTGAAATCTACAGAAGAAAATGTTCATCAACTCTTGGTGAATGGAGAAGACATTTCAGGCCTTCTGCTTGACTTTTCGTTCATTTACTTTACTTAGGATAAAGGAAAATAAATATCAACCACGCTATTAGGAAACCTGTTGGTGAAAAGCAGTAAAATGAGATGTTACAAAATATATTGCCATTATTGTACCTGAAATAAAAAGCTAGCTCTTCTTTCAGACACTCTGAAATTTATAGAAAACCATAAACTCCCACAGTATATACAGAACTTCCTTCAGCTGTTGTCTGTATTACCATCCCTCAGACTAGAGCCAGCTTATTCTCAAATCATCTAGAGCAGCAGGTAGTGAGGGAAGGCAAAAATAGAAGCAAAACAGTTTTACAAACTCAAAGTCTCTGTAAAGAAATTTTATACACATTCACACACAGAACCCTCCAGCCTGAAGATAATTTTTTGCTAACTCCCTAAATAAAATGTTTTTATACAATGTCTAAGCAGATACATGCAGTAAATTTGAAGAAAGGAGGGACTAAATTGCTTAGTTACCAAGGACTCCTTAAATATAACAATATAAGGCTCTTGCTTAAGTAAGTGTCATATAAGAGATAAGCATTAAGACACATTTGTTGTTCAGTTCCTCAGTTGTGTCCGACTCTTTGCGAACCCGTGGACTTCAGCACACCAGGCTTCCCCGTCCTTTACCATCTCCCGGAGCTTGGTCAAACTCATGTCCATTGAGTCGATGATGCCATAGAACCATCTCATCCTCTGTCGTCCCCTTCTCCTCCTGCCTTCAACCTTTCCCAGCATCAGGGTCTTTTCCAATGAGTCAGCTCTTTGCATCAGGTGGCCAAAGCATTGGAGCTTCAGCCTCGGCATCAGTCCCTCCAATGAATATTCAGGATTGATTTCCTTTCAAATTGACTGGTTGGATCTCCTTGTAGTCCAAGGGACTCTCAAGAGTCTTCTCCAACACCACATTTCAAACACATCAGTTCTTCAGTGCTCAGCTTTCTTTATGGTCCAACTCTAAAATTCATACATAACTACTGGAAAAACCATAGTTTTGACTAGACAGACTTTTGTCAGCAAAGTAACATCTCTGCTTTTTAATACACTGTCTAGGTTTGCTATAGCTTTTCTTCCAAGGAGCAAGCATCCTTTAATTTCATGGCTACAGTCACCAACTACAGTGATTCTGGAGCCCAAGAAAATAAAGTCTGTCACTGTTTCCGTTGTTTCCCCATCTATTTGCCATGAAGTGATAGGACCAGATGCCATGATCTTCATTTTTTGAATGTTGAGTTTTAAGACAGCTTTTCACTATCCTCTTTCGCCTTCATCAAGAGGCTCTTTAGTTCCCAGACTTTAGTTTCTCAATGACAACAGCTCACCACAAGGATTCAGATTTTGTGCTGACTCTGCTATGGACTACATGAGCTAAAGTTTTGTTTTGCTTTTCCAGCTTTATTGAGATATAACTGACATAAGCACTATATAAGTTTAAAATGTACAACATAATGATTTGACTTATATACATCATGAAATGATTATCACAATAGGTTTAGTGAACATCCATCAACTCATACAGAAACACTGAAGAAACAGAAAATATTTTTTCCTTGTGATGAGAACTCAGGGTTTACTCTCTTAATAATTTTCATTTATAAGGTACAGCAGTGTTAATTATTTTTATCAAGTACATTACATCCCTAGTACTTACTTATAACTGGAAGTTTGTACCTTTTGACTATCTTCATTTAATTCCCTTCCCTCCACCCCCATCTCTGATAGCCACAAATCTGGTCTCTTTTTTTATGAGTTCATTCACGTGTTTGTGTGTTTTTTGAAGTATAACTGATCTTCAATACTATGTTAGTTTATGGTATATAACACAGAAATCTGATATTTATATATATTTCAAAATTATCAACATGTCTAGTTGTCATCTGTCACTGTACAAAGATACTACATAATTATCGACTGTATTTCCCACACTGTACATTTCACACCTGTATGAATGTACACACTATACATTTCATTTACTCTGAAACTGAAAGTTTGGACCTCTTGCTGCTGCTGCTAAGTCGCTTCAGTCGTGTCCGACTCTGTGTGACCCCATAGATGGCAGCCCACCAGGCTCCCCCGTCCCTGGGATTCTCAAGGCAAGAACACTGGAGTGGGTTGCCATTTCCTTCTCCAATGTATAAGAGTGAAAAATGAAAGTGAAGTCGCTCAGTCGTGTCCAACTCCTAGCGACCCCATGGACTGTAGCCCACCAGGCTCCTCCATCCATGGGATTTTCCGGGCAAGAGTACCGGAGTGGGGTGCCATTGCCTTCTCCATTGGACCTCTTAATCCCTCTCAACTATTTCTCTCCTTCTCCTTCCCTTCTATTCTCTAGCAACAATCCATTTGCTTCTCTGTAGGTATGACTGGTTCTGTTTTGTTATGTTTGTTTATTTGTTTTGGTTTTTAGATTCCAAATATAAGTGTGATCAAACAGTATTTGTCTTTCTCTGTCTTATTTCACTTCTAGCATAATATCATCTATGTTCATCCATATTGTCACAAATAGCAAGATTTTATTCTTTACATTCCCACCAACAGTACATAAGAGTTCCCTTTTCTCAACATCCTTACAAATACTTATTTGTTGTCTTTTTGATAACAGCCATTCTGACAGGCATGAGGTGAAACTTCATTGTAATATTGATTTGCATCTGCCTGATGATTAGTGATGTTGAGCAATATGAGTGAGCAATATTCCATTGTGTGTGTATATGTATGTATCCATAATACACCTTTCATATACATATATATATATATATATATATATATATATATATATATATGTTGTTGCTGTTCATTTGCTAAGCTGTGTCCAACTCTTTGGCCCCATGAACTGCAGCATGCCAGGCTTCCCTGTCCCTCACTATCTCCCAGAGTTAGCCCAAGTTCATGTCCATTGAATCAACAATGCCATCCAACCATCTCATCCTCTGTTGCCCTCTTCTCCTTCTGCCTTCAATCTTTCTCAGCATCAGGGTCCTTTCCAATGAGTTAGCTATTTGTGTGTGTGTGTGTGTGTGTGTGTGTGTGTGTGTGTGTATGTATGTATGTATTACATAATAATAAAATTATATATTATTATTTGTATGTATATATTACATATATACCTTACGAATTGTGGTGCTAGAGAAGAAGGCTCTTTAGAGGCCCTTGGACTGCAGGAAGGTCAAACCAGTCAATCCTAAAGGAAATCAACTCAGAATATTCACTGGAAGGACTGATGCTGAAGCTGAAGCTCCAATACTTTGGCCACCTTATACAAAGATCTGACTCACTGGAAAAGACCCATGGTGGGAAAGATTAAAGGCAAAAGGAGAAGGGGGCAGTAGTGGATGAGACAGTTAGATAGCATCACTGACTCAATAGACATGAATTTGAACAAACTCTAGGAGATAGTGGAAGACAGAGGAGCCTGGTGTGCTACAGTCCATGGGGTTGCAAAGGGTCAGACACAACTTAGTGACTGAACAGCAACAAATACACACACACACACACACACATATATATACACACACCCCACATCTTCTTTATCCATCCATCTACTGATGGGCACTTAGGCTATTTCCGTATCTTGGCTATTGTAAATAATGTTGCAATAAACATAGAGGTGTGCATACCTTTTTCAGTTAATATTTTTGTTTTCTTTGGATACGCAGAAGTGGAACTGCTGGATCATATGGTAGTTCTATTTTCACTTTTTTTGAGGAATTTCCATACTGCTTTCCATAGTGGCTGTACCAATTTACATTCCCACCAACAGTGCATAAGAGTTCCCTTTTCTTGACATCCTTACAAATACTTCTTATTTCTTGTTTTTTGATAGCAGTCATTCTGACAGGCATGAGGTGATACTTCACTGTAATACTGATTTGTATTTGCCTGATGATAATTGATGTTAAACCAATCTTTTCAGATGCCTATTGGCAATCTGTATGTTTTCTTCAGAAAAATGTCTATTCAGGTCCTCTTGCTATTTTTCAATCAGATTGCTTTCCTGATGTTGAGTTGTACATGTTCTTTATATGTTTTGGATACTAACCCTTAGTCAGATGTATGGTTTCCAATGCAATATCTTCTCACATTCAGTAGGCAGCTTTTCCATTTTGTTGATAACTTCCTTCATTTTACGAAAGCTTTAGAGTTTCATGAGGTCCCATTGGGTTTTTTTTGCTTTTGTTTCCTTGCTTGAAGAGTCACATCCAAAAAATTATTGCTAAGACCAGTGTCAAAGAGCCTACTGCCTCTGTTTTCTTTCAGATGTGTTACAGTTTCAAGTCTTACATTTAAGTCTTTAATTTTTTTTTAATTTATGTGGTATGAGAAAGTAATCTAGTTTGATTCCTTTGCATGGAGCTGCACAGTTTTCACAATACCATTTATTGAAGAAGCTATCTTTCCTCCATTATATATTCTAACCTCCTTTGTAACAGGTTAATTGTCCATGGAAGTGTGTGTTCGTTTATGAGCTCTCTATTCAGTTCCATTGATCTGTGTGTCTGTTTTTGTGCCGGTAACATACTATTTTGATTACTGTAGCTTTGTAGTATAATTTCAAATAAGGGAGTGTGATATGTCCTGTTTTGTTCTCCTTTCTTAAAATCATTTAGGCTATTCAGGATATTTTGTGTTTCCATACAAATTTTAGAATTATTTCTTCTAGTTCCATGAAAAAGGCCATTGGTAATTTGAAAGGGACTGCACCAAACATACAGATTGCCTTGGGCAGTACGGTCATTTCCACAATATTGCTGTTCGAATCCATGAGCATGGTGTATCTTTCCACCTATTTGTATCATCCTTAATTTCTTTCATCAGTGCTTTATAGTTTTCCAAGTACACGTCTTTTATCTCCTTAGTTAGATTTATCCCAGATGTTTTATTTGTTTTCATGTGATTATGAATAGGGTGGTTTTCTTAATTTCTGTGTTACTTTGCTGTTAGTGTATAGAAACATAAGATTCCTATATATTAATTTTATAACCTGAAACTTTACTGAATGAATCGATGAGTTCTAGTACTTTTTGGTGGCATATTTAGCATTTTTTATGTATAGTATCTGCAGACAGCAACAGTTTTACTTCTTCCTTTCAAACTGATTCCTTTTATTTCCTTTTCTTGTCTGATTGCTTGGCTAGAACTTCCATTACTACGTTGAATAAAAGTGACAAGAGTAAGCATCCTTGTTTTATTCCTGTTCTTAGAGGAAGTGCTTTCAGCTTTTCACCACCGAGTAGGATATTAGCTATGGGTCTGTCATATATGGCCTGTATTATATGGAGGTATATTCCCTCTATACTCACTTTGTTGAGAGTGTTTATCATAAATGGATGTTGAACTATGTCAATCACTTTTCCAGCATCTATTAAGATGGTCACATGATTTTCATTCTTCCATTTGTTATTGTGGTGTGTCATGTTGATTGATTTGTGGATACCGAACCATCCTTGCATTCCTGTGATAAGTTTCACTTGATCAGGTTGTATGATATTTTTAAGGCATTGTTGGATATGATTTGCTACTATTTTGCAGAGGATCTTTGCATCTATGTTCACCAGTGACACTGATCTATAATATCCCCCTTTTGTGCTATCTTTGTCTGGTTTTGCCATCAAGTTAATGCTGGCCCCAAAGAATGTGCTTGGATGCATTCCTTCCTCTGCAATATTCTGGAATAATTTGAGAAATACAGATGTTGATTTTTCTCTAAATGTTTGTTAGAATTCACCTGTGAAGCCATATAGTTCTGGACTTTTGTCTGTTGGTAGTTTCTTTAATTACTGGTAATTGATTTGTTCATAATTTATATTTTTTCCTGATTCAGTCTTGGGAGATTGTACATTTCTAGAAATTTGCCCATTTCTTCTAGGTTGTCCTTTTTATTGGCAAAAAAATTGTTCATTAATAATACCTCATGGCCTTTTATTGGCTTCCCAGGTGGCATTAGTAGTAGAGAACCTGCCTGCCAATGCAGGAGACAAGAAATGTGGGTTTGATTCCTGGGTCAGAAAGATCCCCTGGAGGAGGAAACGGTAAACCACTCCAGCATTCTTGCCTGGAGAATCCCATGGACAGAGGAGCCTGGCAGTCTACAATCCATAAGGTCACAAAGAATGGGAGACAACTGAAGCAACTTAGCATGCAAAGTCCTTCATATCTCTCTGGTGTCAGTTGTAACTTCTTTTTCATTTCTGATTTTACTGATTTGGGCTCTCTTTTTTCTTGATGAGCCCGGTTAAAGGATCATCAATTTTGTTTATCTTTTCAGAAAACTGGCTCTTTTACATTGATCTTTTCTATTGTGTTTTTAGTCTCTATGCTATTTATTTCTGTAGATCACAGGAATAAATTCCATGGACTATGCATTCCATGGAATTCTCCAAGCCAGAATAATGGAGTAGGTCACCTTTGCCTTATCCAGGGGATCTTTCCCACCCAGGGATTGAACCCAGGTCTCCCACACTGCAGGCAGATTCTTTACCAGCTGAGCCACAAGGGAAGCCCAAGAATACTGGAGTGGGTAGCCTATCCCTTCTCCAGAGGATCTTCCCAACCCAGGAATCAAACCAGGGTCAACTGCATTGCAGGCAGATTCTTTTTACCAACTGAGCTATCAGGAAAGCCCTAAAGGATCATCAATTTTGTTTCTCTTTTCAAAAAACTAGCTCTTTTAATTGATCTTTTCTATCGTGTTTTCAGTCTCTATGTGATTTATTTCTGCTCTCATTTTTGTGATTTCTTTCCTTCTACTTAATTTGCTCTTTGTGCTTTCTCTAGTTACTTTAGGAGCAAGGTTAGGTTGTTTATTTGAGATTTTTGCTGTTTCTTAAGGTAGGGTTGTATTGCCTTAAACTTCCCCCTTAAAATTGCTTCTGCTGCATCCCATAGATTTGGGATCATTGTGTTTTCATTTTCATTTGTCTCCGGGTATTTTTTTTAATTTCTTCTTTAATTTCTTCAGTGACTCATTGGTTATTTAGTAGCGTATTATTCAGCCTCCAAGTTGTGTTTTTACAGTATTTTTCTTATAGTTAATGTCTAGTTTCATAGCACTGTGGTCAGAAAAGATGACTAATGTTATTTCAATCTTGAATTTACTGCCTATTTGGTGTCCTAGCATGCAATCTATTCTAGAGCATGCTCCATGGGCACTTGAAAAGGATGCGGTTTCTGCTGCTTTGTGATGGAACGTCCTATCTATCTATCAAGTTCATCTAGTCTAATGTGTCATTTAAGGCCAGTGTTTCCTCATTGTTCTTCTGTCTCAATGACCCATGCACTGATGTGAATGGGATATTGAAGTCCCCCACTATTATTTTGTTGCTATCAATTTCTTCTACAATGTCTATTAAAATTTGCCTTATGTACTTAGGTGCTCCTATGTTGGGTGCATATATATTTTAAATTATTATATCTTCTTGTTTAATTGATCCACTTATCTTTATGTAGTGTCTCTCTTTGTTTCTTGCTATATTATTTGTTTTAAAGTCTATTTTTCTGGTATAGTATTGCTACCCCAGCTTTCTTTTTGTTTCTGTTTCCATAGAATATCTTTTTCCATGCCCTCACTTTCAGTCTGTATGTGTCTTTAGATAAAAAATTAGTCTTTTATAGGCAGTATGTGTGTGTGTGTGTATGTCTTATTTCTGTACCCATTCAGTTCACTTCAGTTCGCTCAGTCGTGTCCAACTCTTTGCGAACCCATGAATCACAGCAGGCCAGGCCTCCCTGTCCATCACCATCTCCCAGAGTTCACTCAGACTCACGTCCATGGAGTCAGTGATGCCATCCAGCCATCTCATCCTCTGTCGTCCCCTTCTCCTCTTGCCCCCAATCCCTCCCAGCATCAGAGTCTTTTCCAATGAGTCAACTCTTCGCATGAGGTGGCCAAAGTACTGGAGTTTCAGCTTTAGCATCATTCCTTCCAAAGAAATCCCAGGGCTGATCTCCTTTAGAATGGACTGGTTGGATGTCCTTGCAGTCCAAGGGACTCTCAAGAGTCTTCTCCAACACCACAGTTCGAAAGCATCAATTCTTCAGCGCTCAGCTTTCTTCACAGTCCAACTCTCACATCCATACACGACTCTGGAAAAACCATAGCCTTGACTAGATGGACCTTTGTTGGCAAAGTAACGTCTCTGCTTTTCAATATGCTATCTAGGTTGGTCATAACTTTCCTTCCAAGGAGTAAGCGTCTTTTAATTTCATGGCTGCAGTCACCATCTGCAGTGATTTGGGAGCCCAAAATAAATAAAGTCTGACACTGTTTCCACTGTTTCCCCATCTATTTCCCATGAGGTGATGGGACTGGATGCCATGATCTTCGTTTTCTGAATGTTGAGCTTTAAGCCAACTTTTTCACTCTCCACTTTCACTTTCATCAAGAGGCTTTTTAGTTCCTCTTCACTTTCTGCCATAAGGGTGGTGTCATCTGCATATCTGAGGTTATTGATATTTCTCCTGGCAATCCTGATTCCAGCTTGTGCTTCTTCCAGCCCAGCGTTTCTCATGATATACTCTGCATAGAAGTTAAATAAGCAGGGTGACAATATACAGCCTTGATGTACTCCTTTTCCTATTTGGAACTAGTCTGTTGTTCCATGTCCAGTTCTAACTGTTGCTTCCTGACCTGCATATAGGTTTCTCAAGAGGTGGCTCAGGTGGTCTGGTATTCCCATCTCTTTCAGAATTTTCCACAGTTTATTGTGATCCACACATAGGTATGTACTTATTACTATTTTGTTCATTCTTTGGGGGGGTTGTTTTCTGGTTATTTTGATTTTTTCATCATCATTTTAGATTAACTAAAGTTTTAAGTGAATATGTCTACAGTAATTTAAACACACACACACACACACACACACACACCATGGTGAGACTTTAAAAAAGGAAAGACAAAAATGTTCTGAGTTGCAGTATTTCTTACTAGGGTTTGTCTAGACTATGAGCAAAGTAAATTGGAGACCTCTAATTCAAAGAACAGGAAAAAAAGAAATTCTGCACTGCTTATAAAAATAGCATCACATTGGTATACTTTAAAAACAGATGTTTTACTTGTTTATGGTGATTTAAGTACCCCTTCCTATATTCCTCTGGAATAACTCTTATCCTGGGATAAGTCACCCTCTCACTGATAAACCTCAGCACTCTGACTCTCTGTGTTTTCTCAGGGCCTCAGCCTGGGTGGCCAGGGAGCAGCACAACCACTAGATCCAATCTAGAGTAGGAGCTGAGGCAATACCAAACTATGAGTGAAAATTTAAGAGTCCCATTATTTCAGTTCAGAAGTGCTTTGAGAAAATCCCAAGAGAAGGAGTATTAGTGAACTTCCCATTGGGGTTGATGCCATGGAGCTCCACATTTTCTACCAGTACAGTATGAAAGGAGTGAAGGTCAATCCTGAGAGAATGCACCAGAGATGTGACATACAAGAGAAAAAATCTAGATCTCAGTTCCAGTAGCCCTGGGATATCTTCTGTAACCAGGCTCTGTGCTAGGTGCTGAGGAGAGATAGAAAAATTATGAATGGTGGTATGGGTTCCCAGAGCCTCAAGTTTACCATCTGAAATGTTTCATAAGATTTTCTTATATGTTTGCACTTAGAGGTTTTACACTTTTAGCTCTTATATTTAGGTCTATGACCCATTTTGAGCTAATTTGTGTACATGATGTGAGATAATGGTAGAGGTTTATATCTCTGTACACATCTATCCAATTGCTCCAGCACCATTTGTTGAAATGATCATTCTTTCCCCCACTGTATTATTTTGATATCTTTTCTGAAAATTAATTGGCCACATATGCATGCGTCTTTTTGTGGACTTTTTATTCTGTTCCATTGATTTATTGGTCTGTTTTTACACCAGTAATATATTGTATTGTCCTGGTTACTAGTGCTTTATCATAAGTTTCAAAATTAGATAGTGCTAGTCTTCCAACTTTGTTCCTTTTTAAAATATTTTTGATTTTTCTAGATTCTTTGAATTTCCACATAAAGTGTAGAATCAATCTCTCCAAAACTAAACAAAAAGACTACAGATATTTTGACTGGGTTTGTATTAACTTTATAATTCAATTTGGGGCAAATTAACATCTTAATAATATTTACTATTCCCATTCATACAAAATTCCTTTTTTCCCTCATGCCTGTGTTATCAATCTTTCTAAGTATTTTTCTCGGAATTTTTTAGAATCAGTATCTCTGAAAGACTCTGTTTATCAGCATTCAGTATTGAGGATATAAATGATGTCTAATAAATGTCAAAAGTTAATAATACTACCCAGTAAATTACATGAATACATACAATTACAACAAATAATAGAAAACAAGTTTTCCATCTAATTCTGCTAATATGCTTTTTTACTAATAGACTTTCTTCAATCATTATGCTCTTTGGTCTCTATAGTTTCACTTTTACTTAAAGGACATTAACCTTCACTTTCAGTCTTTCAGTCGCTGAACGAGTAGACCCTCAACTCTGATGCAAATTGTTTACAAAGTTTAATCCTTGAGTAGCATAAAATTGTGAAATCTTAAGACTTCATTCTAGATTCTTTCTAATAGAAATAAGAAAGGACTACATCTCTTTAAATGTACAAGTATGACATATGAGTAGGATTAAACTTCAACAAACCCAAACAGAAAAGACCTAACAATCAGAAAGGATGCCCTCCAAAAACAAACCATAGCGTAATTTTTTTTTTTTGCAAACCAACTGAATCTAAGCCCTGTTTGAGACATAAAAACAAATTTCTCTGTGTAACTTTAAGTGTCTCATAGGAAGACGGCAAAAATTCAGTGAAATTTTAATGTAGGCACAAGTAGCCTTCAAATGCCCACTTTTATGTCCTGAATCCTGAGTAGCCTCAGGCAGTTCCTCCTGTTTCCTAGAGAAGCAGTGTATTTTCCTCACACCTAGAACCATTCCATGCTTCTGATAGTTTCCTCTAATAAAATTTTAGAATTATAGGTTATTAGTGCTGCTGCTGCTGCTAAGTCGCTTCAGTCGTGTCCGACTCTGTGCGACCCCATAGACGGCAGCCCATCAGGCTCCGCTGTCCCTGGGATTCTCTAGGCAAGAACACTGGAGTGGGTTGCCATTTCCTTCTCCAATGCATGGAAGTGGAAAGTGAAAGTGAAGTCGCTCAGTCGTGTCCGACTCTTAGTGACCCCATGGACTGCAGCCCACCAGGCTCCTCCATCCATGGGGTTTTCCAGGCAAGAGTACTGGAGTAGGGTGCCATCGCCTTCTCCTTATTAGTGCTAGAGAGATCTTAAAACTCATGTAACCCATCCCTTGCTTCACAACTGGGAAAACAGAGGCCTAGGAATATAAAATTATCTATATAGTTATATAATTTCTGCTAATGCAGAAACTGAACTAGAATTCAAGCTTTCTACCACTTAACTTCAGAGCTGTCATACAATACTATGTCACAGAAATTAGTTTAAACTGCTATGTTAGGGTACTAATTATCCCAAGATAGTTCCATTTATGTTCTTCTTTTTAATTAAGGAAGTAATATACAAAAATTAGTTTTTTTTAATTGCAGATAATGTACAAGTCTCACTTGCTCCTACAAAATCCCACTCCCACTTCCTAATGCACTTTTCTGTTTCTTCCTGATGTACTTTTAATTCTCAAATTGATCCATATCTTATTTTACTTTGTATTTACATACAAATATTTCTACATATAATTTTATCTTTAAGGTGATTTTTAAGCAAATATTAGAATTACCTCTTGCTGGCAATTTGGTTTGTCTATATCTTGACTTACCATAAAGGAGATCTAACACATAATATTCCACATTGTGCCAAATGTTCTGTTATCCACTCAACATCATAGCTTCCTCCTCTAAGTTCTTATCATCACAAGGGAAAAGCTCAAAAATAAATTTCCCAAAATCCCTTTAAATTATGGTTATGGGTTAAATACTATTAGCAAGGGTTACTAAGAAAGCAACAGAGGAGAGCCAATATTTTCTAGCAATCGTTGCAGACAGGTATGTGGACAAATGGAAAAAGATGGACGTTCACAGCAGTTTCTAAAAAGCTCCTGAAAATCACCTGCTGTCTGTGGGGGAAGGAAAGGGTGGGCTGAATGTGTGTGAAGTAGATAGCTAGTGGGAAGTTACTGTGTAACACAGGGAGCTCAGTCCAGTGCCTGTAACAACCTAGAGAAGTGAGATGGGGGTAGGGGGGGCAGGTTCCAGAGCAAGGGAATATATGTATACTTAAGACTTATTCACGTTGTTGTACAGCAGAAACCAACACAACATCGTAAAGCAATTTGTTGTTCCATCGCTAAGTCGTGTCCAACTCTGTGAATCCATGGTCACGCTGAGCTTCCCTGTCCTTCACTATCTCCCGGAATTTGCTCAAACTCATGTCCATTAAGTCAGTGATGCCAGCCAACCATCTCATTCTCTGTCGCCCCCTTTTCCGGTCCTCAGTCTTTCCCAGCATCAGGGTCTTTTCCAAAAGAATCGGTTCTTCTTATCAGGTGGCCAAAGTACTGGAGCTTCAGCAAAGCAATTATCCTCCAATTAAAAATATTATCTTCCAATTAAAAATAGTTTTTTTAAAAAGAGGAATAGGGGGAAAAAATCACCTGCTGTCCAACTTTAAAAAGCCTCACAAAATGGCTTCACTGGGGAAGTCTACCAAACACACAAAGAAGAACCTATACCAATCCTTCTCAACCTCTTCCAAAAGACTGAAGAGGAAAGAACACTTCCAAAGCCATTCTATTAATTAATCTTCAACAAAGGAGGCAAGACTATACAATGGAGAAAAGATAGTCTCCAAGTGGTAATGGGAAAGTTGGACAGCTGCATGTAAATCAAAGAAGTTATAACACTCTCTCATACCCTACAAAAAATGACTTAAAGATTTAAATATAAGACAGGACATTTTTGCTCTTGGACTGGAAGAATTAACATTGCTAAAACGGCCATACTACCCAAAGTAACCTACAGACTTAATGCTGCTGCTGCTGCTGCTAAGTTGCTTCAGTCGTGTCCGACTCTGTGCGACCCCATAGACAGCAGCCCATGAGGCTCCCCCATCCCTGGGATTCTCCAGGCAAGAATACTGGAGTGGGTTGCCATTTCCTTCTCCAATGCATGAAAGTGAAAAGTGAAAGTAAAGTCGCTCAGTCATGCCTGACTCTTAGCGACCCCATGGACTGCAGCCTGCCAGGCTCCTCCGCCCATGGGATTTTCCAGGCAAGAGTACTGGAGTGGGTTGCCATTGCCTTCTCCAACAGACTTAATGCAATCTCTATCAAGTTATTAACGGTATTTTTCACAGAACTAGAACAAATAATCCTAAAATTTATACGGGCCCATATCAGACCCAGAATTACCAAAGCTGGAAGCATAGCCCTCCTTGACTTTAGACAATACTACAAGCTACAGTAAGTAATTAAAACAGAGTGATGCTGGCACAAAAACAGACATATTGATCAGTGGAACAGAATAGAGAATCCAGGGGAGAAAAAAACACCCACATACCTAGAGTCAAATAATCTTCAACAAAGGAGGCAAGACTACACAATGGAGAAAAGATAGTCTCCAAGTGGTAATGGGAATGTTGGACAGCTGCATGTAAATCATCGAAGTTATAATACTCTCTCATACCATACACAAAAATAAACTCAAAATGACTTAAAGATTTTTTAAATTATTTATTTATTTAATTTTAATTGGAGGCTAATTACTTTACAATATTGTAGTGGTTTTTGCCATACATTCACATGAATCAGCCACAGATGTACATGTGTTCCCCATCCTGAACCCCCCTCCCTCCTCCCTCCCCATCCCATCCCTCAGGGTCATCCCAGTGAACCAGCCCTGAGCACCCTGTCTCATGCCTCAAACCTGGCTGCTGCTGCTGCTAATTCGCTTCAGTCATGCCCGACTCTGTGTGACTCCATAGACGGCAGCTTACCAGGCTCCTCCATCCCTGGGATTCTCCAGGCAAGAACACTGGAGTGGGTTGCCATTTGGGCTTCCCTGGTGGCTCAGAGGTTAAAGCATCTGCCTGGAATGTGAGAGACCAGGGTTCGATCCTTGGATGGCGAAGACCCCTAGAGAAGAGTCTGATTTGACTGAGTGACTTCACTTTCACTTTTCACTTTCATGATTGGAGAAAATGAATCCCTCCATGGGATTCTCCAGGCAAGAGTACTGGAGTGGGTCACCATTGCCTTCTCCCATCAAACCTAGACTGGCCATCTATTTCACATATGATAACATACATGTTTCACTGCTATTCTCTCAAATCATCCCACCCTTGCCTTCTCCCACAGAGTCCAAAAGACTGTTCTTTACATCTGTGTCTCTTGCTGTATCACATATACATCATCGTTACCATCTTTCTAAATTCCATATATATGCGTTAATATACTGTATTGGTGTTTTTCTTTCTGACTTACTTCATGACTTAAAGATTTAAATATAAGACAGGACACCATAAAACTCCTAGAAGAGAACATAGGCAACATGTTCTCTGACATAAATTATAACAATGTTTTCTTAGGTCAGTTTCCCAAGGCAATAGAAAAAAAATGTAAAATGAACAAATGGGACCCGATCAAACTTACAAGCTTATGCACAGCAAAGGAAACCATAAACAATGAAAAAACAACCTACACACTAGGAGCAAATATTCACAAACAATGCAACTGACATGGGCTTAACTTCCAAAATACACAAACAGTTTATAAAACTCAATAATAAAACAATAAACAACCCAATCAAAAAATGAACAGAAGGCCTAAATAGATATTTCCCCAAAGAAGATATAAAGATGGAAAATAATAACATGAAAAGATGCCTAACATTACTTATTATTAGAGAAATGTAAATCAAATCTACGATGAGGTATCACCTCACACCAGTCAAAAGGACCATCATCAAAAAATCTTCAAACAATAAATACTGGAGAGGATGTGGAGAAAAGGCAACCCTCTTGCACTGTTAGTGGGAATATAATATACAGCCACTTTGGAGAACAACATAAAAATTCCTTTAAAAAGACATACATGGCTAACAAATACATGAAAAGATGCTCAACATCACTCATTATCAGAGAAATGCAAATCAAAACCACAATGAGGTACCATTTCACGCCAGTCAGGATGGCTGCTATCAAAAAGTCTACAAACAATAAATGCTGGAGAAGGTGTGGAGAAAAGGGAATCCTCTTACACTGTTGGTGGGAATGCAAACTAGCACAGCCACTATGGAGAACAGTGTGGAGATTCCTTAAAAAACTGGAAATAGAATTGCCATACGACCCAGCAATCCCACTGCTAGGCATACACACTGAAGAAACCAGAATTGAAAGAGACCCGTGTACGCCAATGTTCATCACAGCACTGTTTACAACAGCTAGAACAAGGAAGCAACCTAGATGTCCACTGGCAGACATCAGTGGATAAGAAACCTGTGGCACATATACACAATGGAATATTACTCAGCTATTAAAAAGAATGCATTTGAATCAGTTCTAATGAAGTGGATGAAACTGGAGCCTATTATACAGAGTGAAGTAAGTTGGAAAGAAAAACACCAAAACAGTGCATTAATGCATATATATGGAATTTAGAAAGATGGTAACGATGACCCTATATGCAAGACAGCAAAAGAGAAAGCAAGAGAGACAGTCAAAAGAGACTTTTGGACTCTATGGGAGAAAGCAAGGGTGGGATGATTTGAGAGAATAGCACTGAAACATGTATATTACCATATATGAAATAGATCACCAGTCCAGGTTTGATGCATAAGACAGGGCACTCAGAGCCAGTGCACTGGGATGACCCTGAGGGATGGGATGGGGAAGGAGGTGGGTGGGGGGTTCAGGATGGAGGACACGTGTACACCCGTGGCTGATTTGTGTCGATGTATGGCAAAAGCCACTACAATATTGTAAAGTAATTAGCCTCCAATTAAAATAAATTAATTTTTTAAAAGATAAATTAAAAAAAAAATTAGGAAGAAATCTATCATTGACACAGCAATGCTACTAATGGGCATATACCTTGAGAAAACCATAATTCAGAAAGACCTATGTACTGCAATGTTCTTTCCAGCACTATTTACATTAGATAGCTACTGGTAAGTTGCTATACAACACAGGGGGTTCAACCTGGTGCTCTGTGACAAACTAGAGGAATAGGGTGAGGTGGAGTGGGGAAAGGAGGTTCAAGAGGGAGGGGACATATGTATACTTAATGTCTTATTTACATAGTTGTATGGCAGAAACCAATATCACACCGTAAAGCAATTATCCTCCAACTAAAAATAAATTTAAAAATGGACAGTTAATAAAACACAGTCTACAAATACCAAAGGCTAGAGAGGTTGTGGAGAAAAAGGAACCCTCCTGGTGGGAATGTAAATTCCTGCAGTCACGATGGAAAACAGCATGCTGCTGCTGCTGCTGCTGCTAAGTCGTTTCAGTCGTGTCTGACACTGTGCGACCCCAGAGACTGCAGCCCATCAGGCTACCCCGTCCCTGGGATTCTGCAGGCAAGAACACTGGAGTGGGTTGCCATTTCCTTCTCCAATGCATGAAAGTGAAAAGTGAAAGTGAAGTCATTCAGTCGTGTCCGACTCCTAGCGACCCCATGGACCACAGTCTACCAGGCTCCTCCGTCCATGGGATTTGCCAGGCAAGAGTACTGGAGTAGGGTGCCATTGCCTTCTCAGATAATGGAATACTACTTAGCCACAAAAAAAGAATAAAATAATGCCATTTAAAGCAACAAGGATGGATCTAAATATTATTATACTGAGTGAAGTATTCAGAGAGAGAAAGATAAATACCATATGATATCAGTTACATCTGGAATCTAAATGATACAAATAAACTTATTTATAAAACAGAAACAGACTCACAGACATAAAAAGTGAATTTGCAGTTACCAAACGGGAAAAAGGTAGGAGATGGATAAGTCAGGAATTTGCAATTAGCAGATACAAACTATTATATATAAAATAGATAAACAACAAGGTCTTATTGTAGAGCACAGGAAATTATATTTAATACTCTGTTATAAACTATGACAGAAAAAAACATGAAAAAGAACATATATACGTATAACTGAATCACTTTGCTGTACACCGGAAACTAATACAACATTGTAAACCAACTACACTTTAAAGATTTTTCAAAGTATCTTATATTGGGGCGTTAAAATCTAACACTAAAGAAAAAAAAAGGCTCATGAAGATCAAGGATATTAATGAAGGCTTATTTGAAGAACAGAATTTCCTAGGATTTCTCTAGACACAGGTTTCCTTCCTGGATCAGTAGGGCCATCATCTCCCGTGTCTTATTGTCAAGCTGTACATCTCACTTTTTATTTTCTTTCAAACAAATAAACAAATGAAAAGTTTGTTTTCATTCCGAGTCCTTTTAGTTAATCCAGAAGCAGCACTATAAACTGCATTCTGATATTTTCTTAGGGATACTGCTGAGGACATTGCTAATTTCTTTCAGAGCTAATTGTCAAAAGAAACATCTGTCCATATAAGAAAATGATGTATTAATCATTTAACTAATCACTTTGGTTGACAAGAAAGTCAGAGTTAACTTACACTCAATTTTCAAAAACTGTGTAGGACATAATGGCTTATATGTTGTATGTTTTTAAAGACAAGATATTTTTCACCTCATATATAGCATACTGTATTTACCTATTCTCTTGTTGGATATTTAGTTCAGTTCAGTTCAGTCACATCCTACTCTTTGCAACCCCATGACTGCAGCACTCCAGGCCTTCCTGTCCATCACCGACTCCTGGGGTTTACTCAAACTCATGTTCATGGAGTGGGTGATGCCATCCAACCATTTCACCCTCTGTCGTCCCCTTCTCCTCCTCCCTTCAATCTTTCCCAGCATCAAGGTTTCCAATGAGTCAGTTCTTCGCAGCAGGTAGCCAAAGTATTGGAGCCTCAGCTTTAGCATCAGTCCTTCCAATGAATATTCAGGACTGATTTCCTTTAGGATAGACTGGTTGGATCTCCTTGCAGTCCAAGGGACTCTCAAGAGTCTTCTCCAACACCACAGTTCAAAAGCATCAATTCTACGGTACTTTGGATATTTAACTTCTTTCCAATTTCCTGTTTAATAAATTAGACTGAAATTCAAACATAATTTATAAATTTTTACAAGCTACTGTAGAATTTTTCTTAGGATAGATCACTGCAAGAGGCATTATTAAAGGACATACACATATATAGAGGGGATGTTTTATTTCCGTTACATTTGGTAGGGGATGGAGGGGTTGAGTTAGTCCTGTTTAGTCACACCCCAGTATAGATGCAGATTCCCCTTGTCCCACCATCACCCCTCAGGTGCTGAGGGCCCACCTTCTTTCTCAGGGCATCTAAGAGTATTCCAAGTCACTGAAAAGAGGGGTCTCTTTGCCTATAGTCAAATAGGAATTGAGCATAATCTTTCTGAATGATCACTGGGAGATAATTAGCTACTGAATCTGGAAGGCTTCCACCAATGTCCATATGAAGGGCATCTAAGTAGGTCCTCAAAGCAGGCTGTGTGTAATATTCAGTGACAGGAAACAAAATGGTCCACAGACACTGGTTTTGCTCCCAAGTTACTCCCTGGTGCTAGCAATGTATGCATTCAATCTAGGGTAAACAGGAGCGGACTCTATTCCTACCCACAAAACCTCAGCAGGTCCCAGTGACCCTCTAACTTGCTATATGCATCTAGTGTTGTATAAATTCTTTTTAAATAGCATTTATTTATTCAATTTTGGCTGTGCTGGGTCTCTCTTGCTGCACGGGCTTTTCTCTAGTTGTGGCCAGCAGGGGCTACCCTCTAGCTGTGGTACGTGGGCACTGAGGTGGCTTCTCATGTTGCAGAGCACAAGCCCTAGGCACATGGGTTTCAGTAGTTGCAGCTCCCAGGCTCTAGAACACAGGCTCCGCAGTTATGGCACACTGGATTAGCTGCTCTACAGCATGTGGGATCTTCCCAGATCAGGAAATCTGAACCCTTGTCTCTTGCATTGGCCGGTGGATTCTTTACCACTGAGCCACCAGGGAAGCCCTATAAATTTTTACAAGGCCTCAAACCTTATGCAATGCTTTGAGCTACAAACAAGTAAATAAGATAAATTACGTACTGTAGAGTAGAAATTGGCAAACTACAGCTCATGGGCCAAATCTGGTCTGCAGCTTATTTTTGTAAATAAAATTTTATTGGAACACAGTTATGTTCATCCATTTATGTGCTATGACAGCTTTCTGCTGCAACTGCAGAGTTGAGCAGTTGTGATTGAAACCTTAAAAACATTTACTATCTGGCCCTTTACAGAAAAAGGTCTCTAAGTCCTGCTCTAGAATCTACAACTGAGCTAGCTACTGTATTTACATATGCCCCTACTCATCTGTTGAGCCTGCTCAGCACCACATAACTTTCTCACTCCACTTATGAATGTCCTGCACTATATTACTGCATTGTTAATACTGCAGCTGGCCTCCTTAACTTCAGTCCGTCTCATCTACTTGTCATAATTTTTAAATTTCACTCATCTCCTCCCACTCAATTTTGGTTCATAACTTAATATGTACATATTATGACTGAGCTACTGAACTGAACTGATGTTTCAGTCACTTAATAATGAATATGCTAAGTGGCATTTTTCTCTTTGCAAATGATGGACTTGAGTATTTTCAAATGCTTCGTGATCAGCGCTATTGATATTTCTTTTTCTCTTATTCCTGGTAAATATTATGCTGTGTCTGTGTGGTCACAATCATTTCCATCACAAAAGGCTCCAAACCCAGGATTACCTCATCCCAGTAGAAACAAAGGGGAAAAGGAAGGAGGCTGAAGGGAAAACTAAAGTAAAACCATTTTCAGTGATATCAAAGGGACTTAGAGATAATAAAGTGTACTTCTTACAAATAAATGTGCCCTTCTTTCAAAAAGCTTTTGTGGCATAGAAAACTATCTTTAGAGTATTAGAAATTGGCATTAGATAGAAAGGAACATAGAAAGGATCATTAAAATTAAAAATCAATTAAAACTTAAAATATTTGCCTAAATCAAATTAAATGACACACAAGAAAACACATGGCTATTTCAGAACTATATATAAAATTCCAAGATACTCTAGACTCCTAGTTAAATAGCTAGTTAGTTAATCACTGTTTCCAACTGACGTAACAAGGATGTACTTGCGTGTATTATTTACAAGACCAAATACATGATTAAGAAAAAGACACAGTTTAAAACACCCACTTTTAATGTTTTTGTTATACAAGTGGACCCAGATTTGTGATTAAAACTCGTCAGAGAAGAATGTGAAAAAGTGGTATGAATCATTACTGATTTCCTGCCTTGCCCCTCTCCAAAGAACCTCATCCTTTTCCTCAACTAAAAACACAGAAAGCACTGACAGTTCTAAAACCACTTAGAAAGAAATTTGTTTAAAAAAAATTTTTTTTTAATCTCTAATACAAAACCTTCTTACCTAACTGCTCATATGTCACTTAAGTCCTTCCTGGAGTTACAAAAGTGATTCATAGTTTAATATAGTTGTAGATAATTTTAGAAAGAGCCTCTTTTGTTTAAATGAATGTGAAACCTTCTGCCAAGCTTCGGAAACTGCTGCTTTCATTGGCACACTGACTATTAAAAGGTGAGATAGCCCTTGGTAGTTTTACCTAGTGTCTTCCATGGGAAAAGAAAAAAGAAGGCCTAAATGGTTTCCAGGGAATTTTTTTACCTCTAATACTATGATTACTGTTTGATGAAATCCAAGTAAAAGTCAATTTTTAAAACTTCACATAGTGTTGAAAGATAGATCCATTTTCAAGTTTTCGTATTTAGGAGTCCTTCCCAAACTAATGTCCATCATTTAGCCTTTCTTTTTTTTTCCTTCCATGTACTGTGGGAATTGAGTGTTAAATTCATTTTCTCCTCCCCCACCACCATTCCCAGCACCAGCTCTACAAAGTGTAAAACTGTGTCTGACCTGTCTGATGTTCCCTTTCAATATCTCCCTCCTTAACTTTGCTCAAAATTTTCTTCCAGGAATCCAGCACCATACACTGGGCTCTGTATTAGTTACAAATTACCCCACAAGTTAGTGGTTTAAAACAGTAAGTATTTATTATCACGTAGTTTCTGTATCCCAGGAATTTTAATGTGCATTAACCAGGTAGTTCTGCCTTCAGGTCTCTTGTGACACTGGAGTCAAATAGTCAAAGGCTTCATTCGGGCTGGAGAATTTACTTCCAACATACCTCAGGCATATACCCACTAATTTGTGCTGATTGTTAGCAGAAGACCTGAGATCTTCACCAAAAGAAATTCTCTATAAAGCTGCTTGAATATCTTCAAACCATGACAGCTGACTTTCCCCAGAATGACTGACTTAAGAGTGAGTAATGTATTGATGCTTTTGAACTGTGGTGCTGGAGAAGACTCTTGAGAGTCCCTTGGACTGCAAGGACATCCAACCAGTCCATTCTGAAGGACATCAGCCCTGGGATTTCTTTGGAAGGAATGATGCTAAAGCGGAAACACCAGTACTTTGGCCACCTCATGCGAAGAGTTGACTCATTGGAAAAGACTCTGATGCTAGGAGGGATTGAGGGCAGGAGGAGAAGAGGACGACAGAGGATGAGATGGCTGGATGGCATTACTGACTCGATGGACGTAAGTCTGAGTGAACTCCGGGAGTTGGTGATGGACAGGGAGGCCTGGCGTGCTGCGATTCATGGGGTTGCAAAGAGTCAGACATAACTGAGCGACTGAACTGAACTGAACTGAATGCAGGTCTGGTGGTTAAAATACTGCACTCCCAATGCAGGGGGCCCAGGTTTGATTCCTAGTCAAGGAACTAGATTCCTACATGCCGCAACTGAAGATGGAAGATCCCGTGTTCCACAACCAGTGCAGCCAAATAAATAACAGATTTTAAAGAAGTGAGTAATGCAGAAGTCTCAGTGGGACCAGGCTTTGAGAATTATTTTCATAATGTCCTATTAGTTACAAATTAATCCTCACTCAAAGTGTCACAAGGGCTTCCCAGGTGGCTCAGTGGTAAAGAATCTACCCGTCAAGCAAGAGACAAGGGTTCAATCCATAGGTCAGGAAAATCCCCTGGAGAAGGAAATAGCAACCCACTCCAGTATCTTGCCTGGGAAATCCCATGAACAGAGGAGCCAGGTGGGCTGCAGTCCATGGGGTCGTAAAGAGCTGGACATGACCTAATCACTAACCAGCAGCAGCAGTAGCAGCAAAGTGGTAGAAACCACACAACTGCAACTACCAGGAAACAAGAATCACTGGGGGCCTCTTGGAGGTTCCCACATACCCTAACTGCCCAAGGCCTCCCATCCTGGCCTGCCTGCCTGTCTGCATTTGTCCCAGCCATTCTCTCCAGATGGCCTCCCAACCAGAGCAAATTTTTAGTATGTTTATGATCCTACTTCTCTATTCTTTGCTAAGTATAGCTTTGCTGATCTGCTAAGTTAATTGTATTAATCTGTTTAGAGAATACTACAGGGGGAAAGTATTATTTCCAGTTCACACTCTCCTTTAGCAGAGGATAAAAGAGCCAAGTCCCTGATAAGCACTAACTCTGGTGGTGGAAACATCAGGTATACTACAGACAGATGGGGAAATGCTTTGTATTAAGTCCCAGAAAATCTCACCACGTAGGTATATACCTGATTCCTAAATCCAGTTTATAGGAACAATCTGCACAATAGGATAATTCTAGTCATAAATTTTCACTTCAGCTCTCTATTGGCTGAAATTAAATAGACCACGCTCTAATCCCCATGCACACTTGTGTATCCTCAGAGCCTGCCACAGAGTAAGCATTCAATAAATACTAGTTCAATAAAAGAAGGAAGGTCCAGGCAGATTTGATTTCTGAATAAATTATATAGCACTGATTAGGTACCCACCTAGGAGAAGGCAATGGCACCCCAGTCGAGTACTCTTGCCTGGAAAATCCCATGGATGGAGGAGCCTGGAAGGCTGCAGTCCATGGGGTCGCTGAGGATTGGACACGATTGAGCGACTTCACTTTCACTTTTCACTTTCATGCATCGGAGAAGGAAATGGCAACCCACTCCAGTGTTCTTGCCTGGAGAATCCCAGGGCGGGGGAGCCTGGTGGGCTGCCGTCTATGGGATCTCACAGAGTTGGACACGACTGAAGTGACTTAGCAGCAGCAGCAGGTACCCACCTGCTTTCTAGAAATTCAATAGGTACAACTTCAGTGAAGAAGATCAGAGAAAAAGAAAAAAACTTGTTCAACACACTTTATGTCAATGTAACACAGTCACTGTTAGAGGAGAACAATTAGAAACAGCTCTCTGAAAGCAAAAAAGCCAGATAGGGGATGACTTCACTGGAGTTATATATTTAAGACTCAAAATTAAAAACAGTAATTATGAGAGACTAACAATAGTAACTCCCACTTACTGAACATCCAACTTGAGCCATGTACTTTGCATACATAAGCCATACCTCCTTCAACAACCCTAAAGGACTGATACTAGGAACCTCATTCCAAAAGGAAAAAATAATAGGAAGCAAATGGCTAGAGACAGAGCTGAATTTCAAACCCAGGTCCGCCCAACTCCAAAGCACAAATGTTTTCTTCAGTGCCACGCTAATTAACTGGGTTGCTGCCTCTAATCAAAAGCCAGGCTCACAGGTTGTTACCAATGGAAACTGAAGTAGACCTTGGCTCCTCTGTCATCTGCCTGGGCTCATGTGTACCAGTGTTGTCAAACTGGCTCACTGCAATTGTGGGCTTGCCCAATAGGTAGGCCCGCCAGACACAGGCACTTTATAGGGTTCATCCCTGACTCTAAAACTTTATTGAGGAGTACAGAAAAAATATGACTGGGTTAAGGCTCGCCACAGCAGCGAAGCTTATAAACTGTGGTGCTGTGTATAAATTGGAGGAGGACAGAGAAGAGAAGAATACAATATTTACACTTCTTGAGAAACAGTAAGTTATTTATTCCTTGGTGGTATACAGATATACACAAATGATTGATTTTTCTGTATATCATTACTTTTTCATTATGTCTCAACATTCACCTCTGTATAAGTGTTCTAAGCTATAAGAAAGGATTTTAAGGAAAAACAGAAGAAAGGAAATTATTTTCTAGGCTCACATATGGCCATCAAGCAAACAACCTCCAAAGAAAAAAATCATCTATAAACTACAGGTTTACAGTTTCAAAAATGTTGGGAACATAATGTGCTAAATTCTATCATCTGATTACTCAGTGCTAAATAATACTAAAGTTCTTAAAAAAGGAAAAAAAGAAAAATGAAGAAGTTCTCATTAAAAGGATTATTCATAAACTTGTGAGCTATTTAATCCTCCATGACCAGCAGTAAGAAAGAGTAGCTTTTATTTCTTAAAATTTCATTTAAAAAACCTTGTGTTCTCATTCTCTTCTTTGCATGTCATTGAGAACTTATTTTAAAATTCAAGTTCTCTGGAATTTTAATAATTTATGTATTTTCAGCTTTGTCCTGGCATTGTGCAGGATACAAAGAAGTATAAAACTAGTCTTTTCATTTACAACAGCAGTTCTCAACTTTGAGCATGCAATCGAATCACCTGGAAGGCTTGTTAAAATATAACATCCTGGGACCCACACCTAGAATTTCTAATTCAACAGTCTTGGGGTAGGGCCTAAGAAATTAGAGGTCTGACAAATTCTCAGATGATATTGATACTACAGTCCAGGAACTATACTTGGAGAATCACCACTATAGAACCAAGTCTCTCTTCTAGATAAGGAGGCAAGACATAGACATGTATGAAGTGAAGTAATTCTACGCAGTAGCATCAGATCAGACACCAACACAAAAAGACAAGTGGCGCAAGAAAGTGTGATGAACTCTAAGGAAGGAGTAATAGCAGAGGCAGGAGTTATCAGAAAGGAGGTGAGACTAGGGTTGATTCTCATTAAATGAGCATAAGGAAGGGGATGAAGGACATCTCAGACCTACCTACAGATCTTGTGTTTCACAAAGCAACCAAGTCACTCTGAGAAGAGATTCTCTACTGGTCAATACAGGCCGATAGGTTTGAAAAATACGCTGGGCCAATGAATGCAGAGAAGTGTTGGAGTGGTTAAGTTGCTCGGTCATGTTCGACTCTTGAGACCCCATGGACTATGGCCTGCCAGGCTCCTCTGTCCATGGGATTCTCCAGGGTTGCCATTTCCTTCTCCAGGGGATCTTCCTGACCCAGGAATTGAAGCTGGGCCTCCTGCTTTGCAGGCAGATTGTTTATCGACTGAGCTACAAGAGAAGAGAAGTGTTGAATGTGTACTAAAGGATTCACTGGCCTTAGGAACCACTGACAGTTTTCCAGCAGGAGAGTAAGGATTTTACTCAAGATTTAATGAGGATTTTGGTGAGGATTAAAAGGCAACAACATATACATCTGATTGGTGCCAGGAGAGACTAGACATAGGGAGGCACCAGCTAGATGGTAAATGCTGTGATCTAGGTCTGAGGTGATAAAAGCCTGAAAGGGTTGAAGCAACAGAAATCTAAGAGAAAGAGACAGATTGAAAGGGGTAGAGAATTTAGTAGCTTACCTGATACAAAGGCCAATGCAAATGAGAGAAGAGAGTCAAAGTTTACTGAGGTTATGAATCCTATGACTTGAAAGAAAACTATAACAAAATATTTCACCCTGTTGGGCAATACCCAAGTATTTCTGATGACAATATAATATCAGAAGGTACTGACATTTAGGGAGGAATGGGAGAGTCTATTTTGGCAAGTTTCAAACTTTCCCTCATCTTACAGGGTCAGGATTTCAAGTCTGAATCTCATTTGTGTCCAAACTCATTTAAACTCTTTAAAAAGTGATTTCCTGTTTTAAAGAGAAAAAATAAAATAAAATAAAAATATATATCTATTTCTTTTAAATTATTCAAAGGGTTTAAATACTTCTTAGACATCAAACAACCCTTAAGAAATAATATTTTGATGATTAATCAAAAACATATGGGTTAAATTTCCTTTCAAATACACATTGTGTTTGAAAAGTAAGGATAAGACTACTTCATGAAATGAGTTTGCTCTTTTATCAAACCCAAAATGGCTAAAAAAACTCTTCAAACATTCGAATTCCAGCCAGATTTATCCTAGCCTTGTTTCTGTGTTATTGAATATCAGAACATTTTAGGCCATTTTACTTTTCTTAGTCAATGAAGCATGACATTGGTTTCCACAAGACATAATATTTATGGACTGCTTTGACATGTACATCTGCAAGATAGGTAATGCAGTCAAATCAGTTGAATGCTCCACTGAGAGCTTCCATACACATCCAAGAGTGCCCACTGCTGTCAGTAATCTATGATGGTGGTTTTCATATTTGGCAAGAGAGACTGTTCTTCCAAGTAAATCCTCCTCCCTAAGGAGTCATGTGGAAACTGACGAGCTTGCTAGCTGTGGCCCATTCAGCACCCCCACCATCAACCTACACACACACACACATACACACACACACACACAGGCAAAATTGTATGGCTCTTGCATCTTCCTTATACATTATGACTTCCATTTAGCACAAACTCCATTACCCTCATCTCAGATTTTATCATTCCCCAAGACCCTATTACTTATCTTCCTATACTTCTAATTAATATTTCCCTGATTCCTACATTGTATTCCTTCAAAGCCCTACTCCTCTTCTGCAAAAACAGGTAATAACAGCCTATTCACTGGATAAATAAATTCACAATTTCTTCACACCTGAGGGGTAGGAAGAACCTCAGAGGTCACTTAGTTCAGCCCTCTTGTTATAAGCCAAGTGTAAGAGAGTTTCCCTATGAGACACAGCTGGTCAGTAGCCAAGTCAGGATTAGAGTGCAAGTCTCCTGATTTCCTTTCCATTTCCACCCCCCACCCAATACACCACGTTATCTCTTGGACACCTGCTTTTTACAAGTGACTGCATGACTCCTCAGTGACTGTCTATCTCTTTAAATCAAAAAAGAACCATTTCCCTGGCTGACTGCCTAGTCATTTGCTCTCAATTTTCTGTAACTATCCCAGCTAACATGGTCAGCCTTCCTAGAAGATGCTATCATCAGGGGAGATACTATTGGTAAAAAGGGCATTTCCAGGGTGCCTATATCATATTTCATTATTTAGTCGTGCTAACTCAACTCATGCCTAAAACCAGATCTGTTCCACACAACTACACTGAAGTTCAGGGCAGCAACTCCCACTTTTGCCCCCCTGGGAAATTTTGTCAATGTTTGAAGACATTTTCGGTTTTCCCAACTGTGGAATGCAAATGGCACCTAACAGGTGGAGGGCAAGGATGCTGCTAAATCTCCTACAAGGCATAGGACAGCCCCCTACAACAAAGAATTGTTCAGCCCCAAATGGTAATAGAGCCAAATTTGGGACCATTGTTTGAGGCTCTTGTAGAAATCATTGCAAGAATTTCAGTACATTTCTAGGTTGTGAGTGATAACTCAACCCTCTTATCTCAGGGCATTCATTCAGCACCTACTCTGAGCCAGATATTGCACTAGGTACCGCTGCCAAATTTACATTAGAAACATAGAATGCTGCAGTCCTGTAAGGTTCTAGACTCAGTGAAAAACAGAGTCTTCACCCAGATATGTTCCTGAGCATGCCACATTACAGGCAAATAAAATGTCAAACCCTTCAGAAGGCATGATGTGCCTCACCTGTTCCTGGGATCAAACAATTGGACCTGGTGGAGAACTTCCAAAAGATAAATACAGTGTCTGTGCCCTGAAGCCATCCAAGAACAACCAGACAGGCATCTGTAAAGAATGCTTTGCTAACTGAAAAACGGTCACGTGGTTCCTGTCGTTGTTGATCTGTCAAGGGAAAAGCAAACTATGCTTTAAATACTTCAATTAAAATTAAAAAAACCTCCCTTTAATAACGTATCTTAGTCATTTTCACCAAAATGTCATCCTGTCAGGCTGGGTGCTATCCGGGACATACCGAAAGTCTCTTTTATCAGTGTTATTCCTAAGTTGAACACATTTCTTTAACTTAAGTCTCTAAAACTGGTTTGTATTAAAATATTGGAAAGGTTTTTGGATTTTAGACTGATAGTAAATTCATAGAAAAGCAAATGCTTTCCATTTCCAGAAAATCTAATTAAGTATTGTGAAAACAAATGTGCTCTAGTGTAATATGTAATGGAGTAATATGGAAGAATAAATATTGACTGTCTGTTTTTCAGTAAGCTCTTTGAACTCAGAAGAATGTGAGAAAAATGCCTCAGGGATCTGGGAACAAGAAGATAAGAATGACAAATGCTCCTTCATAGCTATCCAGATTCGCCATCCTATAGAAACCTAAATCAAACTAAGGGAAGAGCTCCTCTACAGGTTCAGCTAATATAGCTTTCCTGTCAGGTGACAAATTTTGTATCTGTGGGGTTTTATCTCTCCTATAGTCTCTACAAGAATCCTCAGATGAGAGAAACATTTGCCCATGGCTTTTATCTCCCTCTCAGTCCCTCCTCCCCTATCACCACCTCACACTCAGTGTGACTTGGTAATGGCAGACCCCTCCACAAGATGGCGGTCAGAGTTTATCTCTATCTTGACAAAACATTTGTGAGGTTCAGTGGTGCTGCCAAGGGGATGAGGGTACATGTGGTGTTGTACTGACTCACAGTCTACATTGCTGCCTTTCCTACCACTCCACATAAGCAAAAATAAGATATCTGTTATACAAACACAGCTTCAAGGTAAGTTTTTTTCCAGTCACATTGCTGTTTATAAACCCCTTCTATAACTGAACATCAAAGCCCATGGTTGGGGTTTACATTTCATTAGAAAATAATATCACTGTGACTAATAACACACAATTTACAAGCTATTGCATGCACTATCATATTTCATGGTTTATCATATTTCTGACACCCTCCCCCAAACACACAGTTAGAGAGCCCAGAAGGATGCACTGTGCATTTCTCTGTACTGATCTGATCAGTAATTCTGCCCACTCTCCTATCTCCCTTCTGGTCAATTTAACTGTGAATGTACTTAAAAAGAAATAAAACTAACTACTCTTCTGCCTTCCTAAATCCACAGAGAAAATACCAAAAGCTCAGCCTCTCTGCACTGGAGCCAAATCGAATCTCGGAGACAAAATTTGGGGTAAAGTAGGAAAGAATAGCTTTTTTGCTTTGCCAGGCAAAACAGGACCCAGTGGGCTCCTGCTCTTGAAAATTGTGTCCTAACCTGGGAGGATCTGATGAAGAGTTTTATAGCAATAGTTCAGGGGTGGGATTGCTGACAAAATGAGAATGTGAGCAGGGCTTGCACTCTCTTAATCTCAAGTAATGGTCTCCTAATATTGATGAGATTCTCTGGTCCCCCTAATCTTGCTTCAGGTGGTTTCTTGGCCGCTTCTCCCTTAATTAGCAACTGTGCGAATCTGCCCTTTGGAACTAAAAGAAGGTGATGGAAGTTAGGAGTCTTGCCTATCAGAAACAGGTGACAAAAAAGGCTTCCACACCCAAGAGCCCCGCCAGGTCCTTCTGGGTTTCAAGCTCACTCTCAGTATATTTGAAACACCACTCCAGCTTTCACCTGAAGAAAAAAATTAATTGCTGGCAACTTTTGTACGAAAATGATGAATTTTATAATTTTCCATGAAGATATACAAACATTAACTGTTTCTCTGGACAAAAGTAAGGCACTCACTATCTTACTAACTCAGGTCTCTATGGTTCTTTATAAACTGTAGTACTGATGTATTAAATAAGTTTTGCTTTAACTCGCAAACGGAGATCTCATGAATATGGGCCTCTCCAGCTGGACAGTTTTTTTCATCAGCGTTGCAGTCAGCAGCATCAGACAGATTACCAGACAGAAAGTGCCTGTCTGGTACTCTCTACCTGTCTGTACTTTCTCCTAACGCCACTTGGCTCAGCTACGTCTGGGTGACTTGCTTTATGTCCACTTAGTATGTACAATGAAAGGTCACGGAAGCTGTCAAAGGACTCTGATCCAGTTGGGTGAGAACATCATTGCACTTTGAGACAGGAAAACAAAACTCAAAATTAGAACATTAAATTACTTCAAAGAGTCTTTATTCTTAATATTCTGGCCTTCAGAACTAGTATAGCGTAAGCAATAATTGCTGAGTTAAATATGTAAAAAGTCTCATTTAGGCATAGAACAGTAAGCTAAAAAAAATAACAAGCAATGTTCAATATATTGTGAATTTGCTACTAGAGAGATGAACTGTTAGGGCAGTTTCAATTTTTCTCCCTCTGATATGACTTATAAGCAACTGTCCACAACCCAGTTATTCTTAAGCAAGCACTTTGTCTAACATACAGTTTTAATGCATTATTGCATTTATTAATATTTTCTTTGCAAGCCTGTATTTCCTCTAACCAGTCTACCCTTAAGAGAGCCGGTACTGAATGTTATATACTGTGTTGTATTATCCAAAATTCCAACACCTAGCATTATGCCTATACAGTGCAAGTGACATAAATTCTTGCTGACAAGATTAAACAGATGACTATGAAAAGCTCTTCTAAATAAAAAGACCATATAAAAATGGGCAAAAGATATAGTTGATATATATATGCATACACCCACACATTAAACATAAACAAATTAAAAGATTCCTATCTACATTCTATATCAGGGAAATGCAAACGAAAAGAACAATGAACTATTTTTCATCCATCAGATGACATTATTTTTTAATTATATATTTATTTATTTTACTTTGATTTTTCGTTTCACTGGGTCTTTGTTGCTGCAGGTGGGTTTTCTCTAGTTGCAGAGAACAAGGGTTACTCTCTAGTTGTAGTGTGTGGGCTTCTCACTGCAGTGGTTTCTCTTGTGAAACACCAGCTCTGGGTGCACAGGCTTCGGTAGTTGTGAAACGTGGGCTGTGGTTGTGGCTTGCAGGCCCTAGAGCATGCAGGGGTTAGCAGTTGTGGCTTTCAGGCACTAAAGCATGGGCTCAGTAGTTGTGACACATGGGCTTAGTTGCTCCACAGCCAATGGAATATTCCGGGACCAGGGATTGAACCCGTGTCCCCTGCATTGGCGGGCAGATTCCTATCCAGGGAAGTCCCTATTTATTTTAAATAATTATCTAACTACTATGTCTTGACAAGTGGAGACAAGCACACTCAAATAGTGTGCTTGATTCAATTTGACAATATATATCAAAATGTAAAATGTGCTCTTTGATGTAGCAATTCCACTTTGTATAACCCACACAGAAGAAGATGTAATATATGCACAAAAGTAGGAGGTTTAAGAAAGCATAGTTTGTAACTGAAAAAAATGGAGAAGCCATATTTCCATTAATAGAAGAATGGTAAATTAATAATAGTGCATCCATCTTATGAAGCACTGTGAAAAATAAGGTAAACTTATGTCTATCATGTTGAGAGAATTCTGAGTCTCATTAAGAAGAGCAGTTACAAAATAGTAAGAAAAACACTGGGAGAGCAGAATTGTGCCAAAATATGCCCCTATGGCATAAGAAATTTTTTGAATTGGTTATTTATTTTTAAGAAAATAGCAGATATTGAAGAAGCTGTGAAAACCCAATAGAAGTTACCCTTTGGTAAGAAAATTTGCATTTATAAAAGATATCTTCATTTGTTAAGGGTGTTACCCTCTCTGCACCAGGAAGAGGCAAGTGAAAGTGTTAGTCACTCAGTCATGTTTATCTCTTTGCGATTCCATGGATTGTAAGCCACCAGGCTCCTCTGTCTATGAAACTCTCCAGGCAAGAATACTAGAGTGGGTAGCTATTCCCTTCTCCAGGGCATCTTCCTGACCCAGGAATTGAACCCGGGTCTCCTGCATTGCAGGCAGATCCTTTACTGTCTGAGCCACCAAGGAAGCCCCAGGAAGGTGAGGTTGCCTCTAAGTCTCTAAATAGCCACACTCTTGCTTTTACTGTGATTTTCCTGGTAACCTGCCCTAACTGGCCTCCCCTACCACCACCACCCTACGTCTTTCTTCTTTAGTTGGACATGGTATTTAAGGTAGTGGCTTTCAGAGAGTTACTCAGCTTTCCTGGATATCTCCCACATATTCAGGAGATGTACACATTATTAAACTTGTATATGTTTTTCTCTCAAGAGTCTATCATTTTATTACAGGATGGTCTCAGCCAAAAACCTAGATGACTAAAGGGGAAATTTTTTCTCCCCTACAACATAATCCCATTTTATTTATTTTTCTTTTGGGTTTTTGGTGCTCTTTGTTTTGTTTGTATGTCCTCATATATGTGTGAAGTAGACTTTATTGAAGCATGCTTCAGGTTGGGCACAGAGAATAGGGGAACTATACCATATCAATTTGGGGCTAAATATGTTATTTCTCCTCTCCTTAACAGTCTTACCAGGGTGTTTTCATGGACTCTTTGCCTCACATGGTGGCCCCCACCATGTGGCCCTCACGCCTTCAGGTAGTTCTTCCATTTTTTTTTAATGTGTCTGCATGTACATATATAGGGCTTCCCAAGTAGCGTTAGTGGTAAAGAACCCGCCTGCCAATGCAGGAGACATATGAGACATGAGTTCAATCCCTGGATTGGGAAGATCCCCTGGAGGAGGGCATGGCAACCCACTCCAGTATTCATGCCTGGAAAATCCCAGGGACAGAGGAGCCTGGCAGGCTGGCATCCATAGGGTCACAATGAGTCAGACACGACTAAAGCAACTTAGCATGCATGCATGTACATACATATAATTGTGAAATGCATAGGGGGGAAGTAGAGAAAATGTACATTTAATTTGATAATGGTTTCTTCTGGCAGAAAAATGGAAGTGATGGTAGAAAGAGTTTGTCATCTTTTATTCTTCATTTTTTCAAACATCTGTATGATCTGAATCTAAAAGAAGACCATATCCATATAATACTTGAGTAACAATAGAAAAGAAGGGAGCAAGATGGAGTATGACTGATTTTTTTAAACTTTCTTTTATACATCATCCTGAATTGTTCAAATAATTCTTCTTAACGTATTGGAAAGATTCAGTTTCCCTACATAGGTCCTTCATATCAATCCAGCACCATAGATTCATCATCCATTCAATGAATATTTGCTGAGGGTATGTTGTAAACTAAACTCCACACTAAAATTTCTTTCTTTGTGTCTTTCTTAGTTTTCCAAGAAATAAATGGGCCTTGTTTTTGTTAATTTATCCATTCATTCAGCCTTTATTAACTGAGAATTCCCAGTCACTGTTAGAAGCCAGAGATAGTATAACCTCACTGCTCTTTAATGTAATGAACAAACAAGGCAGACAACAATAAGCCAATTTATAGGACGAAAGAAGAAAGGGAGGGAGGGACACAGGAAAGGTAGGAGGAAAGACAGAATTACAAACTATGATAAGTGCCATAAGAAAAATAAGAATACAGGGTGTTGTAAGTGCCTTTAAGACGTTCTTAAATCTCCGAGGGGAAAACTTTTCTAAGGAAGTGACTAAATGGAAATCTAAAATTTGTACTGTATTGCTGGAAGACTGGTATTGGAGGACTGGTGTTATTCAACTAAATCACACTAACTCAAATTCATACATATAAGGAACCATGCACAGCAAGGACTACTTGTATATATGACCCACCTCTACTGTCTTGGGAAATTGAGTCTTACTACTTTCATCCTCATATTAAAAAGCAGAGACATCACTTTGCCGACAAAGGTCCGTCTAGTCAAGGCTATGGTTTTCCCAGTAGTCATGTATGGATGTGAGAGTTGAACTATAAAGAAAGCTGAGCACCGAAGAATTGATGCGTTTGAACTGTGGTGTTGGAGAAGACTCTTGAGAGTCCCTTGACTGCAAAGAGATCCAACCAGTCCATCCTAAAGGAGATCAGTCCTGGGTGTTCATTGGGAGGACTGATGCTGAAGCTGAAACTCCAATACTTTGGCCACCTGATGCGGAGAGCTGACTCATTTGAAAAGACCCTGATGCTGGGAAAGATTGAAGGCAGGAGGAGAAGGGGACAACAGAGGATGAGATGGTTGGATGCCATCATCGACTCAATGGACATGAGTTTGGGTGGGCTCCTGGAGTTGGTGTTGGACAGGGAGGCCTGGCGTGCTGCAGCTCTTAGGGTCGTAAAGAGTCAGACACGACTGAGCGACTGAACTGAACTGAACTGAACCTTCCTCCTTAGTGTACTCACTTTCTGCATGTTTGAGAAACAGCATTTCATAATGGGTAGAAATATGAAAGTGTGGGGATAGAAATGAAGATTGAAAGGTCTAGAGTTGGCAGAAGGAAAAGCAGAGGATAAGAGAGAAATTTGGAAGAAGGGATAAAGGCAAGACTAGAGCTAGGAGACTAAATAGGTGGCTAATAGCCAAATAAAAGAAAGTTGTTATCTAGGAGTGGAGACATACAAAAGTAGATAGACCTTGAGAGACATTTGGTAAGTAAAATGGAGAGGCTCTGATGAGGAATTATGAGGGAAAGGGAGCGTCAGGGAGGAAGCCTAAGTTCCAAGGCTTGCATAAGCGAATAGACAGGGGTGACTTTCCCTGAGCCAAGGGGCACAGGAACAAGAGAATTAGGGGTAGATAACAGTCAGTAGGGTTCTTGGGGTCAACCTTCATCATATCGAGATTCAATGGTCTTTAAAACAGCCAACTAGAAATGCTGAATAAGAGTTTAGGAGAACAATCTAGGCTGGATGCAAGTGTGGGAATAACTGACATATATTAGTAGCATGGGTGATGATAAGTAGGACAGACAGGTGCTGAAAAGAAACAGAAATGAGTGGTGCTTAATGGCAAAAATTACTCAATTTGACAGGAACAGATCTGATAACCATAAAGTCCACTGAGATAAGGCCCAACTGCCCTCTAGTGGAATCCAAGCCATTTTAACAGTCTGCACAAAGAAATATATTGAGCTGATTTTCAAATGACTGTGAACAGAAACTGTGTAGGCTTTCTGTGGAGGACAAAGAACCCTAAGGCAAGCCACCTGCCTCCCTCCAAAAGGCTCTGGATAAAATGAGGTTTCTTAGAAAAAGATTCAGAGACTTATAAAACAAACTTACGGTTGCCATGAAGAAGGGACAGGGAGTTTGGGATGGTCATGTACACACTGCTATATTTAAAATCGATAAGCAACAAGGACCTACTGTATAACACATGGAACTCTGCTCAGTGTTATATGGCAGCTTGGATGGGAGTAGGGTTTGGGGGAGAATGGATATCTGTGTGTGTATGACTGAGTTCCTTTGCTGTTCACCTGAAACTATCACAACACCGTTAATCAGTTAGACCCCAGTACAAAATTAAAAGTTAAAAAGAAAAAAAATACACAAAATGATCTGTCTTCTTAAAAAAATCAAAAAAAATAGAATAATTGTATTTTTGAAATATCAGTCTATAATTATTTTTCCATTAACTCAAATAACCAAAATTTTCTAAAAAACAAAATTTTTTCCCCCCTCAACTCTTTTGATGGCAAACTCGACTTAATCTGAAAACTCATTTGGTGGCAAAAATCTGACCTAAACTTCCACGAGGCTATTTAGAGTCTTGACTTGTCCCTCTTGGTATACATGTCGTGCATTTCATTGTAAAACTTGATTGACTATGTATGTTGGTCCAGACCCTGGTGAGAGTGTTCCATAACATAGTAAACGCACCTCACCGTCTTTCAAAAATGTGAGGTATAAAGTCTGAAATCTCTAAAAACTCAAACCTAAAAATTCCAAGTTTCAAGTGGTCCTGAGGTTTCTAGCTGAAGGATCAGACAGATTGCCAACGGTAGAAAATGTCCTAACATTTCAAATTTTAATCACAGAAAAGTTGAAAGGAGGAAAAACACCACTGAGTCATTTACACAGAGACATATGTAAACTCTAGTTACCGAAGATTCAACATGAGTGCAGTAAGGAATCTTAACAAAAGGCATAAGCAAACACGCAAATTTGACTTTTCTGTCAACAAGGTTCATCAAATGAGCTGCCACTGTCCTGATAACGTGTGCATACATCTGTGTATACATGTGTGGGTATATCACACCTATGAATCGAAAGACAGGAATAGCCTGTAGATATCTTCACTCTCCTTAAGCTGCAAGCTAACGTCAAGGGTCTTTGAAGACTCTGCGCAATCTGCAATGCAGTGGACTAAGAAAGACCATACATCCTGTATTTTCTTCATATAAATCTTAAAAACTGAGATGCAAATAATCTAGATTAAGATTCTATACAATTGTTTTCCCTTTAAAAATACATAATAAATTTTCCACTAAAACCATGCTTAGTTAAAAAAAAAAACACTGTGTACTCTGAAAGGCCCCTACTTACTAACACGGAAAAATATGATAATCTCATTCCTTGTGCTCATCTGCTAGTTCTATGGCACAGGGCCAGAAATAAGACAAGTTAGGACAGAAATATCAAAAATTTTTATTTTATCTTATGTCTAATAAAAATAGATTAAAATGCAACCTCCTCTCTGAGAAAGCAGTATCTTAAATTCATTTAGAATTGGAAAACTTTATGTTTATTCATTTATTCAACATGTATTTATTAAGTAGTTACAAAGCACCAAGCTTTATCCTAGATACAGTGAACAAGGCAAAGTCCTAATTCAGGTATGGTATGAAGATGCCAGAGTGTTATTCCTATTTTACAGATAACAGAAATAAGATTGAGAGAGGTCTCAACAACAAAAGTAATATGAAAGCACACACTTGTATATTTCCATCCATTACAAAATGCTCTTTTTCAAACATTCAAAAGCAAGTCCACTGAGGATAAAGGTAGTAAGACTCAATTTCCCAAGAGAGTAGAGGGGGGATCATATATACAAGTAGTCCTCACTTTACACCAGTCTCCCAACAAAACAGAACAGTAAGAGCTGAACTTTCCCGCAGACCCTCTGACATAAATCTCTGTGTACTAACTCATGACCTTCCACCTGCCCCACTGCCCTGCATATCAGAGGCTAAGGCAGACAACAGAGATAAAGCCTAGAGCATTAGCAAAGGTGAGCTAGGCAGGAAGTCACAGAGCCAGCCAGAACACATACACCCAAGCCCCAAAGTGAGTGGAACAACACAATGACCTTGACGAAGTCAAAGAGGATGACCCCAAAGCCAAACACACCAAAAATCCAAATCTATATAATGTTGAGGTCTTTCCCTAAAATGATAGAGTGGAAGAACTCATTGATGGCTAGTTTATTTACTATGATTTTTCTCCAGCGCTGCCTTAAAATGAACATTCAAAAAGAGTCTTCTACTAAAAAATAGGAAATAATCCCAAGAACAACATACCTTGATTTTAGAGGGATTTTTTTCCCCTGCTGAGCACCTCAGAGCACTTTGTGGGGGTACCAGATTTCCAATCAGCAGTAGCTAAGTAAGAGGTGTTTCCACAGCCTCTTGGAATTCCCTAAAGAAATACAAAGGCAAAGAAGGGGTCACTGAAGGCCACAGACATATTGTCTAAAGTCTGTATTCATGCATATTTTATAGACAGGTAAGGTAAAAGCTAGAGATGTTTCAGTTCTGTAAGCTTTTGGCTCCCAAGTGAGTGAGACTAGCCAAAAATGCAGGTAAACAAAATACCAGCTGAAAACTCCTCTGCAAGAATGCTTTGGAATATCACACCTGGATTTTGGCTCCAAGCCACCACAAACAGAGTATGTGGGCTTACTGGCATTGGAACAAGAATATCCATGGGAGAAACCAGGGGAGTAGATGGCTTAGGGGGCCTGATAATGGGTATGTTTTGCCTCTTATCTACTGGCTCAGATTCAGTCCAGGTGGAGAGTGACTAAAAATGGCTGTCTTATTGTGGCCTCTGGGCTTAGACGTTTCCACTCGGGTCCTGGTAAACAGGGATCCACCTCCCTCAAACAAAAGGCTAAAAAGAAAAACTTGGAACAAATATTTAAAAGATCTGCCAAGAACTCAATGGGCCACAAAGAAGAAATAAATCAATAATAATAATAAGAGAAGAAAAGAGAAAGGGAAAACGTAGGAGAAAAGCCTCTTCACCTTAATAAGAGGTCAGAAACTAACTGTTCTTGCGGTAAGCCATGCAGGGTCTTGAAGAAGGGGTCCTGTAAAAAAGGAGTCAGTTAAGGCATGAGTTCGGTTACTAGATTACAGTGAGCAATGTCTCAGCCTCAAGCAACTCTCAGGTGGAAGGAGATGAGACAGCTAGATTTAACTGAACACTAAACTAACACATGATGTTTGAAGACACTTCATCATCTTACCCATAAACTTGTCTTTCATTGCCAACTTCCTGAGCTTCAGCCATCCTCAAGGTTTCTCAATCTTAACACTATTACCACTTTGAGCTGGCTGTTCTATGCATTATCGATGAGCATATCTGTCCTCGTCCTACTAGACAGAAGTAGAAGCCGCACTGACCTCACAATTATGACAACCCAAAATGTCTCCAGACATTGTAAAATGTCCCTGGGGGCAAAATTGTCCTCAATAAAGAACCACTGCTCTCAGATAAGGGGCCTAATGAGGCACTAAAAAGCATGATAAGCTGTGGAGCCAGATGACCTAGGTGTGGCTGAACCTCATTTCCTATCTGTGCAGCATCAGACAAGTTATTGACCACTCTGAGCCTCAGTACCCTTGCGGGCACCACTGCTACCCTGCTGGGATACTGGGAAAATTAAACGATAATAGAGTCTGACACATGGTGGGTATTCAATTTTCATTTTCTTCCCTCCTGCTCTCTAAGATCCTCTAAAGGTATAGACACCTTCCATTAGTATTTTAACCTCTCACCCATTCCTGTACTCCAACAAATTCCCTAATTCTTTCTCTGGTTTGCTCATGTGTGAGATTAAAAGACTTGGGAAGCATACCTTAGCTTTGCACTTACTAGCTAGGTGAACTTGGACAAGTAATTTAATCTCTTGAGAACTAAAATGTGAAAGTTGCTCAGTTGTGGCCAACTCTTCTGTGACCCCACAGGCTGTAGCCCACCAGGCTCCTCTGTCCATGGGATTCTCCAGGCAAGAATACTGGAGTGGGTAGCCATTCCCTCCTCCAGGGGATTCTCAACCAAGGGATACAACCCAGGCAGATTCTTTACCATCTGAGCCACCAGGGAAGCCCCAGTGAATCTTCAGGATTCTCCAGTAGTACACCAGTATCACTGTCTTGGTATATACAAAACTGCATGAGGTTCTTATTGTCCTTCTAAAAATCCTGTTCTGGCCCACTATTACTTTGTAAGCATGGAAAATATGGATTGCAGGCTCCCTTTACTCAACCAAGTACATGTCTTATTAAATTGACGCTCAGACATGTATATGCATTAAGATATGTTGTGAAGATTTTCCAAACAAAACACAGAGACTCAAGACACCACCAAAGCGTATTTTATTTATAGTCCAGTATCCCCTGGAGTAGGATATGGCAACCCACTGTAGTATTCTTGCCTGGCAAACTCCCTGGACAGAAAAGCCTGGCAGACTACAGTCCATGGGGTCACAGAGTCAAACACGACTGAGCAACTGAGCACACAGTTGGGACTCAACTCAACACACAGATGGGACTCAAGCAGCTATCACTTTTTATAAACTTCTCTGGTGACACTGATAATGTGAGCAGGATTAAGACTACAGTCCTTGACTCACATTCTCCAATCTAGTTAAGTGCACCTGCTCACCATCCCTAATTCATGACTAATTCCCTCCTACCTCCAAGCTTTGCACAATTACTGCCCCTATCTGAATTGCTTCCCCAACTTTCCTCAGCCAGTCCTTGGCTTTTCCTTCTTTAAAGATTAACCTCCTTTAGGAACCTTTCCCAGTTCCTCTAGGACTAGGACTTGCTCACCCATGAAAATTCTTCGTACATTCATGATATATGATGTTTAGAAAATGAAATTTGTTTTCAAACAAAAGTGAGCATTATAGAGCACTGCCCTTCAGAGAAGTTCTGGAACAACTTCTATGAAGAGCATCACTAATCAGAACATTCGTTTGAATTCTTGTTTGATGGCTATCAGTTAATGAGCCACACAAGAAAGACCACGTTGTTAGAGTTACAAAAAACAGTTTTCGTCTTTATCAACACACCCTACTCACCAGACTTGGCTCTAAATATCTTTCAGAGATTTCTAAACATTAAATTCACCATGCAAAGGATGATTTATTATGCTGGATAGTATTTTTCAGTTGTACTACAAGATCTGAAGACAATTTTGTAAATGTTTCCAACAACAGCAGCATTGTTGGAATGAGTGTCATCTTCCCAGTTGATTACTTGGATAGAAACACTTTCATTTGAATAAATAAATTATGATATGCTTGTTTTGAAATAAGTTGTCACCATCAATCAAAACATCTTATTACTCCAAGTTTAATTACTATTATTAGCTTGAAAGCTGTTTGATTAGAGTGGTGGTTCTCACAAGGGGACATTTGGCAATGTCTGAAACAGTTCTGATTGTCACAACTGAAGGCGACATGCAACTGCTCAATAGCACCACAGTTGAAAACATCGGATTAGATGTCTCTACAGCTCTGCAGCATGTTTTTCTGTATATTGGGGTCTGCCTGGTCCCTCTTTAGAAGAAATCTCTTCCTCATCATACCTCTCAGGGCAGAGCTGAGTAGATGAAGGCAAAAAGGAAATACTACGTGACTGGCTAACAATTTGTTTCTAGTAATTAGAAATCCCCATTAATAAGGAGTCATTATCCCAAGAAGGTGTAACAGACAACAGCATAATGTGATTGGGAGTGTGGATTTTTGAGGTTAACTTGCCTAGATACAAATCTGAGCTCTGTCATTTACTAAATGTGTGACTTGGGAATTTATTTAACTTCCCTATGTCTAAATTTCCTCATCTATAAAATGGGAATAATGCTGTTTCTTATGTCATTGTTTTTGTAAGATAAAGTAAACTATAAAGTGTTTAGTGCCTGGCAAGAAGTGCTCAATAACTGTTATTATTATTGTTAGTAATCATTATTACCATCAATCATTTTAAATAAATATCACTGCAAAGATTAAAGTGCTAGACATTTGCATAGAGTGCAAACCCAAGTAAGCTCAAATTCATGATTGGAATTGACAGGGCGCAAGAGCAGTGGCTCTCAACCTTGGCTGGATATTAGGATCACCTAGGGAGGTTTAACAAAACCCCAAAGCCCAGGACACATTGCAAACCAATTCAACCAGAATTCTTGGAAATGGGACCCAAGTATCAATATTTTTTAAGGCTCTCCACATGAGCCCAATATGTAGTTAAGGACCACGGCATTAAAGTTATTATTAGCAAAATACTCTGTCTCTCAGTGGGATGATACAAAGAAGGCATAATAAGAAAAAAGACAAAGGTATATGAAAGAAGTAAGATGTGGGGAATAATCTTTGTGTTAATAAATACATTCAGAATAACAGAGATTCAGAGATAAATATACAGCAGTTCCTAACCTTTGAAGAATTTACAATCCCTTTACCAATAAAATATATAAGGTGCTATGAGAATGGGAGGAAAAAAGCACTGAAATGTAGCTATATGGGAAGGTAACTGTAAAGCACTTTCTATAGATTTGAGAGACAAAAGAAAAGCTGTATAGAAAGTTGGGGAGGTAAGAACACCCAAGATAGTTGGGTAACAACATTTTCAAAATTTAAAAGAAGTCATACTGATAGTTCAACAAGGAGTTCTGAATAACCAAGGAAAAGTTATTTGTTGTTGATATTTTTTAAAAGGTTAATTTCACAGAGATGAAATATCTTACTGCCTTATCCCATAAAGTACAGCAAATAAAACGTACTATCTTAAAAACTGGTCTACTTTCCTGGGCCCATGTTTCATAATATTGTGCCAATTATATTTGGGACAACAACCCTCAAAGAAAATCATATCCACCAATTTAAAAGCACACTTGTAAATGACTCACACTCAAGTAAATCCAGTAATAAAAAGGAATGGATACTTTCTATTCTTACTCCAAGAGTCAAATATATATATACATATTTTATATATATATATATATACACACACACACACACACACACATTTTTTTTATATATCCAAAAGACTAACATTCAGGACCAAAGCAACTTTTATGAGCAATGACACTAAAAAACCCTACTAACAGAAACTCATATCCTGAAAAGAAGAGGGGTTTCTTTACCTTTAATTTTGGGCTCAACTATGACTTAAAAGCATGTGCAATCTTCACTTGTAATTACTAAAACAAGTGGTTCTATATGCTAGAAGTTTTCAGTTTGTACATTTACCTCTCCAAAGACCTATTAGACAGATCAAAACCCAACTGTGGGAGCAAAACTACCCCCATTCACTGGAACCAAGCACAAGCCTTGATGTCTTGTGTTACTTTTCTATGTGCACCCCGTTAAGGACCTATGAAACATTGCAAGACCACCGTGCAGGGTGGGGAGAGTTGAGTTATAACAGCTGTGGTCTCAACACAGGAATCGCAGCACACTGTGAAACCCTCCATAGCTCTGGATCACTATCAGAGTAACACCTGTGCAAAACAGGTTTTTTCTGATCCCCTAGAAAGCCCTCTATTTTATGCAGGCCCAAACTATGTTTGTTGTTCTTAAGCCAGTTCTCTGCCCTGGAATTTAGACAATCATTCAACTGCTCGTTTCATCCCTCTAAAGCAATCCAGAGTTCATGGGAGATACATCAATGAGTCAGTTCATTCCTGCCTCACCCAGTTCTTCTCTATGTGACTCCCTGGGCAAGATCACTTTTTATAAGGATGAAAAAGAATATCCTTTGTCTATGATACATAAAGGCTTTTCATGAAGTCAAATCTTCCACAGTGTTGATGGCATGGAGGAAGTCTGGGGGAAGGACATGACTCCTCCACTCTGTAGGACCTACTCCACAAGTGAAAGAGGCGAACTGTATGCTCCCCAGGAAATGACTACCAAAAACTGAGGCAATCACTTACCCTAGAAATTTCTGCAGTCTCTGCTTAAAAAGAGTCAGAAGAATGTCATTCTTGGACACTACTAAAAATGTGATTAAGACAGCTCTTCAGAGATCCACAACAGACAGGAAATGTCAGAATCAAATTTTCAGGCTCAATTATTCATCTCATAAATAAATTTTGAAGATGGCCTTGTCTTATGAAAGTTGAGAAGTACAGTGTTTAGCAATTATGCAAACCCTGAAGACTTGGCTCCCTGAAATCATTTCTGTTGGTCTTGGAATGCTCTCTGGATCCAAGTAGCTGACAAAGTTTCTTCTTCTTATTATTATTAATAACACAAGGCTTTAAGAAAGGTATGAGCTCTTTGAGCAAGTAAAGAGACTCTGGCTTAATTCCATTTTTCCAGTCTTATTATCAACGAATGGTTACTGATTTTCTACTTATTCTTTGCTCTTATGTCTTAGTAATAATAATTCATTATTCAATTCAGGATGAATTCAAAGTCAAGATGTTGGGCTTTTTAGCCTTACAGCAATATTTGCACAAACGGAAATCAGTTAAAATCTCAGTAGGTAATAACTGTAAGAATTGTTCTCCTGGCATGCCTGGCCACTGGGAGGACACTTACAGAACAGCTCATTGCTGTCTCACATCCATCATAAAGTAACAGAGCTAAGCATGCACCCCATGGAAACTTTTAATGAGGTTCTAGTATTCTCATGGCCTTCATTGTTCAATATAGCCAAACAGCCTAAAACGTGTGAAGCTCTGTTTAAAAACAAAAACAAACAAACAAAACCACCTGCAAACCCTAGGCTCTGCCTCCAGGGGCTTACATCTTAAAGCAGTAGACAACATTCACAAATAGCTAGTAAAAAAATGTGTTTAAATGAAACGCTTGCTGTGCACTCAGCACCGTACTGTGGAAGTTTTAGAAGTATAAAACATGCCTCATCCTCAAAGAGGATTCAGTGAAATCAGAGACAAGATAAATGCTAGAAAAGAGATCAGCAAGGACTAGAAAGATCGGAAAGAAGTTCAGGAGGACATGCGCCTTTAGCTAGGTCTTGAAGGACAGATAACATTTGGGTGGAAGGAAGGCATTTAGGCAAGAGGCTAAGATAAACAAAGATGTGAAAGCAGGAGTATGGCAGTCACATAGGATTCACGAAAGCATTTCTTTCCCTCCCTTTTTCTTTCGATTTTCGTAGATACATCTGATGGGACAAGGTTAAAATTATATGAAAGAATTTTGCCTGATCTACACGGACTTCCTATGGAAACAGAGAGACAAGGAAGCCTTTGAATGAGGGAACTGTGATAACTCAGTGGATTGGAAATGTCTGTGTGGAAAAAAAAAGTAGTCAGAAGGATTATAATTATAATACAGTGTATAAAATGCTGCCATGGGAATATAAGTCTTAGGGCAGGAAGATTCCCAGGAAGACATGACTCCTTTCATTTAGTTAGGTGACATCACACATACACATATACACACACATACATACATCACAAATCTGGTTAAACTTGCCTGCCAATTATATAGACTGTGAGAGTGCAAAATATTACAGGTAATGTCCAACTTTCTCATCCTTCTCTCTGGCTTCATGCTCTCCCATCCAAGTTCTCCAATAATTCCACACAGAGTCTCTTCATTGGCTGCCACTAAAAATCCACTCCTGTTCAAGTACTTCTTGAATTTATTACCTTGGTACACAGTCATGAAGAGAGCTGCATTATAAAGTGTGTGACTTTCTGTCATTCGGGTGGATCCACCAGCACTAGTCTCTCCTTTCTTCTCCTCCAAGAACTAAGAAAGCTCTTTGCTTGTCTCGCTCAAAAGGGTTCCATGAATATCCTTGGAATCCTGTTCTAAACCCCACACACTTTTCTAAACAGAATGTTGTCTAAGTGAATTCTAACGAATGCAATTTTTCTGAATCTAATTAAAACTTACCCTAAGTGAAGGGAAAAGGAGGAACATTAGCAGTCTCAGTTTTTATCAAGTTCTCTCCCAAAGTAAAAGCATGATGACTACTTAGCACTCCCTTTCCCTCCACACCTACTTCACTACACAGCCCTAACTTCCCCCATCGCTTTCCTTGGAGACATCCAGCATCTGCAGGTCTTATTGGAATCCTCTTCCAGCTTTGCCTCTTTATTCGTTTGAAGGGTCTCCGCCATTCAGTTCAACCAGACAAGGTCTTCTCTGACAGTAGAGGTCACTGAGGAACCTGGACAGAAGTCTGTGGATGCAGCACTACAACAACACAGTCAACAGCACTAGGCTTCAGGAAGCCCCAAGAACAGGATGAAACTCCCAACGTAAACCTGGTGCCATGTCCTCTTCACCCTCAGAGTGAGAGACCACCCTGGGTATTGTTAAGTGGGCACCCTGCACTCTGCAGCACCTCCCTCTAGAGCCTCATCCGCACACAAGAAAAGGTTAGGTGTTTCCATGAGCACCTTTGCTCATGGCGCTGGAGTAGTTCACCTCTTTGAACTTCTTTCGCATTTCCTGACCTTAACTTCTGGAAGTAATGGTTTTTCTTGCTAGCAGGCATCTGCCACAAAACATCTCTTCTCTCCATTAACAAAACCACACTGCATACCAGGAAGTCCTATGTATGTTCTTATACTGACAGATACTACCATCAATCTTGTTTGTGATTAAGCACATATCAAGCTTCTTTCTGAAATACCCAATATTAAACAGTGTATTTCCCCAAAGGCTGTATTGTCTATCTCAGAATGGTTTCTATAACTATTCTCTAAATTTAAATAGAGTTTCCAAAATCTACATTTTTAGCCATTTCAACAAACCCCTAATCTCCCTGCACAGTGTATTCCACAGTTTGGAAGTCATTATACTGTACTCCTGGTTCAGCTCTGCCCCTTAATTCAAACGATACTGGACAGGACCCCAAATGAAACACAGATGCCAAACAGGGAACTTGGAGATCTGTTTAAACTTGGACAAACCCAAATTCTATAGGATGTGAACACCAGAATCTTCTTTGTGATTCTGTGAGTGCTCAGGACTGGCTTCCAGGCGCTTCTGCCTCTATGCTCCCATTCATCAATTCAGGCAGGAAGCCCAGTCTGTTTACCAGTTTCTACAAAAATCTACTCATAACCAAATGTTTTTTTGAGTTTAGAATCTTTATGAAGGTTTGGGGACAGTTTCATAGAGAAGAACCATACCTTGTTGTTCTCCATCTTTCTTTATTCTTCCTCTTTCTCTCTGCAGACATAATATAAGAAAGGAAAAGGAACAAGGCAGAGAAAATGGATCCCTGAAGGAGGAAACACTGGATACAGCAAGTTAGTGGGAGAAAGCTGAGTCCCTCCAATGGAAGTGCTAGGGGGGGAAATTCCTGATCCTAATATTTTCAGCTGTAACCAACAAAGGGATATATATAATTTATGACTGAACTTGAATCTATTAGGCTGAATCACTTGCTATTGCTAATATTCAATTGTTTTTCTCCTATGGAAATAACAATGCCATATGATTCAACCAAACCTAAATAACCAGACAATTCAGTAGGTGATTACTCAATTTAAGGAGGGCAGTGGAAAATCAACTGTTTGTACATGATTCATTTATTTTTTGCCTAGTAGTTTTAAGTTAAGGAAAATACAAGCAGATTTAAATTACAACTAAAACATGACAAGATCAACTTTATTTATTGCTTTATATCTTTAGTATTTATATGCATATATTAAAATAATGCTATATATTTTATGCATATTTTAATTATGAAATCAAATGTACTAGCTGACAATCCCAAGTGTCTATTAGGAGGGCCAGGTAACTTTCAGTAATTTGTATATATGTATCCCACAAAATGTCCAAGTTCTATGGAGATCAGAGTGGAAAGATATCACAACTGTCATTCAGCCAAGGCCACAGAATAAAATGACAAATGAGTCCCATGTCAGACCTTTCTCTTTGCCCTAAAATGAAAATAAGAGGGGTGGAAATTGCCAGAATTCAGTGCAGGAAAACTGTGCAGGTATATGGAATCTGTTATCAACTGGAAACACAACTCTTATCAGAGGAAAATATTGCTCATGAAAGCATAGACATTGTTATTCTTTAATACAGCTCACTAATGGGATGGGATTATGTGCCAACGAGTATAAAGTATTATAAAACCATAACTATATACATGGTTAGCATGAGAATTTCTGTTTTGCAACTTCACTTGCTCCAAGAAATGACAAATTGAAGTTTATCAAATACAATAATTTTTGGTCTTTGTTTATTTCTTCTTAAAAGAAAAAGAAAGAGCAAAACTTCACAGTTGGGGATAGAAAATACTTTGTGGATACGGATTTTACTGCAAGCTATGCATCTGAGTTAAAGATGTTAATACCGAATTCGCCCACCAAGATCAAAACTCCTACAAAACTCTTCCAGCTGCAGCATTTATGGCTCCAGGTTTTGTTTCAGAAAGTGAGGAATATGTTCCAGCATTATGATCTTATTTCTCTTTCTTGCCTGTTGTAAGTATTACCATAGTCTGTTGTTTTAATGCTATGGAAATGTTCAGTTGGCATTGTTTTTGCCACAACCATGGAAACACCTGCTTCCAAATTAATTTATAATCTATTTTGCACCTATGGCTACCAGCCACATTCCAGTTTATTTTTTTAAGGATTTTGGTATAAAGCATGTAAGAAAGTTTATAATGTCTGCTTCTTCTCTTTTCTGCTCCTCATGACATAATGTTGGCTTTTACACAATTTATTTTACGTTAAGCTTTTTTAAGACATTAATAATATGTAAAGATATGTGATATGTTGAAATATATGTAAGTTTTTCTCAGTCTTTCAAAGCATATCCCAATACAGATATTGTCTGCTACACGTACTTTTCTTGCATCTTGGTCCCAATTTCTCTTTTTATTTGGCCAGACTAAACCATGCAGTAAGGTATCTTTGGAGTTACTTTAATGAAGAAAGAAACATGAGTGTGTCCTCCATTTCACCAACTTCAAATGTGATTAATTCACTTCTGTAAAAAAATATTTATTTCCCCTTAGATTTTATGGTAAGGTAAAGAGAAGATATGTTTAATACATTCCAGATGATCCTATGGAAGAAGGATTATGAAAATCAATTTAACTACTGTTTCCTTGGCTTTGCTTTGCTCTATTTATCAATTACAGGGGCACAGAATTCAATAGTGAAAACAACATTTAAGCTATGTTGAATATTGTATCAAGACTTGTATTGGGTTAATATATGTTAATTTTTAAATATTTTTAAGTACTTTATGAAATAAACATTCCTTTTTCACAACACAGAAACCAATAAAGAACACAAAACCAAACCAACTTCAGTAACAGAAATATCTAGTATGACAAAAAACAGGCAACTAAAACAATGACATCATATTGCCTTCAAACACCTGTCATTTTTAGTTCAAGAATGATGATAGTATGCTTACTATCTGTAGAAAAATCAAAAGGAAAAATGTTCAAGGGGAAAAATATTTACTTTCTTTCAGTCTTGAACTGTTATAGGAAAAAAGAGCAGAGAGGAAGGTGGGAATGGAAGCATTTGTTTCCAATAGCAAAACCTGAGCTTGCACATCAAGGATAATGCTATTCAACCATTCCAGGTTCCCAAACTGGGAATGGGGTCATCATTTGTGAGCTCGAAACTAAAGCCAATCCCTTGCTTCTTTCCATTACTGAAAGATGGTATGTGAAACAAAAGGATAGAAACAAGTATGTTCAGCCTCTAAGAATTTCATGTGGCATTATTAGACAATAAGGTATTTTGCTGCAATCACTGCTGTCATTTGTAATTATTTTAATTCCCCTACAAGTTAATGAATAGGACAAAAAGGTGGTAAATTAATTTTTTAAATTTGGATCTCAGGGGCTTTTGATCAATATTAAATATTACTCATTTCTAAGTTATCAGGTTCTATTACCAAGGGCCATAAAGGCTTCTTTGGTACTGGCAAAACTCTATTTTTTTAATTTGAGTGGTGGTTACGTAGGATATTATTATTAGTGTTTAAATTGTACTTATATATAATATTTCTTATATGTGCTATATTTCCCAATACAATAAAAATAGAAAAATTAAAAATAAATAAATAAATGTTATTCACTTCCTTCCGATTAAATGTCCATGCAGTTGAAAAGTACTGATTTTAAAAGATCATGAATATTTCAGTTTTTTGTAATGTGAGATGTAGATCACAACCATGTGAAGTCTCCAGAGCTCTGTTGTTATTGCATCACTGTTGTTTACCATACCAACCTACAAGTTCTCACAGGAGTGTCAGCACGGGATGCCTTCAGAGTTTACAGACAAAGACTTACAACTCAATCCGTCAGAGTTAGAGCACTCTTTGCTGCATTTGTCTATCTTAGTAATCTTTTAAATTAAAAAGGAAAAGATTTTAATTTGGAAAAAACAACTAACAGGTACACTAGCAGCCTTAACTTCACAGGAAGGAATTGGTAATAGCACCTCGTAAAATGCTGAGAAGCCACTGCCTAATTGGTAGGCCATTCCCTTCAGACCTCTGTATTAGTCACCTGTTTGTTTACTTTTTGTTTCATGGAATATTTGGTTACCGGTTTTTCCCTGTCTAAAAAGGCTTTCATGTCCTACCACATTGGTGTTCTTCATGCTAGACTGTCAAATCTCAAGGTCAGGGGATACGGCATCAAGAGACATACAACAGTTTTACAGAGGATGAGAGGATGGGTTGGTTGTGAAACAAACACATCAACAAAGTCTTCAGTACTCATAGGGTACTCCTGAGTCAGGGCTTTGTCATTTTAATGGTGTGTTCTGGTGTTAAGATAAAAATGAACTTACTTTGGCTATCCTCTTCTGGGCATTGCCCTTTGACTCAATAGTCTTCCAGATATTTGCAGAAACTGTCTTAAGACATTACCAGAGGATGATGAATACTGTATTGGAATGTACTTTTGATAAGCTTGTACCTTTCAATTATCATCCACATAAAACAATCAAAACAACCTTGAGAAGCAAGTTCCCTTCCTTTCTGGCCTCTCTTCCTAATCCTGGCAACATGTGAATACTATTCCTCCCTCCCTGAGTCTTTCTCCTCAAGAAATTCTCCTAAAAAGGGGGCAGCGCCCAGGGTTGGGACCTCGGGCTTTCATAAAATTCTGCTTTTTTAAGAGTTCTCCCAAGATAAAGGCCTCAATTACTGCAGCCATGCTCAATTCAGTTCAGTTCAGTCGCTCAGTCGTGTCCAACTCTGCGACCCAATGAATCTCAGCATGCCAGGCCTCCCTGTCCATCACCAACTCCCGGAGTTCACTCAGACTCACGTCCATCGAGTCAGTGATGCCATCCAGCCATCTCATCCTCTGTTGTTCCCTTCTCCTCCTGCCCCCAATCCCTCCCAGCATCAGAGTCTTTTCTAATGAGTCAACTCTTCGCATGAGGTGGCCAAAGTACTGGAGTTTCAGCTGTAGCATCATTCCTTCCAAAGAAATCCCAGGGCTGATCTCCTTTAGAACGGACTGGTTGGATCTCCTTGCAGTCCAAGGGACTCTCAAGAGTCTTCTCCAACACCACAGTTCAAAAGCATCAATTCTTCGGTACTCAGCCTTCTTCACAGTCCAACTCTCACATCCATACATGACCACAGGAAAAACCATAGCCTTGACTAGACAGACCTTTGTTGACAAAGTAATGTCTCTGCTTTTGAATATTCTATCTAGTTTGGCCATAACTTTCCTTCCAAGGAGTAAGCGTCTTTTAATTTCATGGCTGCAGTCACCATCTGCAGTGATTTTGGAGCCCCCAAAATAAAGTCTGACACTGTTTCCACTGTTCCCCATCTATTTCCCACGAAGTGATGGGACCAGATGCCATGATCTTTGTTTTCTGAATGTTCAGCTTTAAGCCAATTATTTCACTCTCCTCTTTCACTTTCATCAAGAGGCTCTTCAGTTCTTCTTCGCTTTCTGCCATAAGGGTGGTGTCATCTGCATATCTGAGGTTATTGATATTTCTCCTGGCAATCTTGATTCCAGCTTGTGTTTCTTCCAGTCCAGCGTTTCTCATGATGTACTCTGCATATAAGTTAAATAAGCAGGGTGACAATATACAGCCTTGACGTATTCCTTTTCCTATTTGGAACCAGTCTGTTGTTCCATGTCCAGTTCTAACTGTTGCTTCCTGACCTACATACAGATTTCTCAAGAGGCAGGTCGGGTGGTCTGGTATTCCCATCTCTTTCACAGTTTTCCACAGTTTATTATGATCCACACAGTCAAAGGCTTTGGCATAGTCAATAAAGCAGAAATAGATATTTTTCTGGAACTCTCTTGCTTTTTCCATGATCCAGCAGATGTTGCTAGTGGCTCCCAAATCTACATTTGCAATCACAACATCTCATAAGAATTACTAACCTGCATTTCTCAGAAAATAATGTCACTAATATGTCCTTTCCCTGACAACTAGCTCCTTTTCTAACACCTCCACTTCAATTATTTATCAATGTAACCTCTTTGCTGCTGCTGCTGCTAAGTCGCTTCAGTCATGTCTGACTCTGTGCGACCCCATAGACAGCAGCCCACGAGGCTCCCCCATCCCTGGGATTCTCCAGGCAAGAACACTGGAGTGGGTTGCCATTTCCTTCTCCGATGCATGAAAGTGAAAAGTGAAAGTGAAGTCGCTGAGTCTTGTCCGACTCTTAGCGACCCCATGGACTGCAGTCTACCAGGCTCCTCCATCCATGGGATTTTCCAGGCAAGAGTACTGGAGTGGGGTGCCATTGCCTTCTCCGGTAACCTCTTTACCTACCCCTAATTCATTATTCTCCTTCTCTTCCTTATTTTTCTTCAAAGAACTTAGCAGCTAATATGCTATATATTTTACTTGTTGATATTTTAAATTACCAGTTTCTCCCTCTCTTGAATGTAAGCTCCATGAGGTCAGGGAGTTTTCAATGTTTCTGCTCAGTGTATCCCAGTATGGACAACACAGTAGGTACTCAATAAATATTTCTTGAATAAGTGAAAAGATAAATAGGAAAATGAATGAAGCCATAATTCTCCAAAACCTCTAGACAAGAAAAATTAGAATTATATTTGATTCTGATCTCATGTCTGCCCTGAACATCTAATCAGTTTCAAGTCCTATGATTCGTCCTTTCAACATTTCCTTTCTAAGTCCAAACCTAAATGCTTCACACATGGATTTAAGAAAAAAGTCTCCAGGCTTTCTCCATTTCAATCATTTCCTCCAGATGAGGCTTTTTAAAACTCTAGTTTTCATCACTCTACAGAATATATCTTTGTCCTTTATAAATTAAAAACAACCTCCTTTGTGTAATCTCTAAAACCCTCCATAAACTGATCCCACTTTACTGATACATTCTCATTCCCAGTTGCTACTCATCACTCTTGTTTTTCTTTTCCTTGGGCTGAACTCCTGACTAGCCCTTGTTTGATACTGTACAATGCTCATTCCTACCTCATGCCTTTACTTAGGTTTATTTATACTGGCTAAAATGTCCTTCCTTCTCTCCATCTATTCATGTGCAATTGCAATTTATATTTTTAAGACCTGAGTCCCAGATATGTTCTATTAAGCATTTTGAGACCTTCATCAACAACCACAGCCCACAGTGATTTTTGATTTTTCTGACCTCTGGAAACACACATTGTCTGCACCTTACAATCCATCACTCTATTTGCCAATGGCTTCATGGCTTCATTTTGGCTCTCTAAGAAGATACTAACACAAAGCTGAACCACTCTCATGGCCAGTCTTGGATCACTGCTGTATCCAACAGAAACATAAGTCTAAAACCCAACATATACTTAAAAATATCTTAAATTTTTACTGTGCTTTCTTTCTTTGGCTGTACCACATGGCTTATGGGATCTTAATTCCTTACCAGGGATTGAACCCAAGCCACAGCAGTGAAAATGCTGAATCCTAACCAATGGACCACCAGGGAATTTTCAGAGATTTTTCAAAGAGACAGAAAATATCATAAAGATCCTCTTTTTCCATCATTATCCCTGAGGCCTTTTAACAGCTGCTTAGTAATCTGTCTTCTCTCTCCCTGTCACCTAGATTCTCTACCCTTAAAACTCTGGTCCATACTTCTGTTTTATTTCTCTCATATTCCCTTATCTCTCAATCTGTTATTCTTCCTAAATAGTGCTCTACCCTGTCACTGGGATATCAATTTAGACTTTGGGGGCTCCTTCCAATAGTATACCCCAGACATTAATCAGAACAAAATCCAGTCCCTGGGACTACTGGACCAAAAAAAAAGAGGACTACTTCCTCTTTCAAAGGCAGAAAAAGAAGAAAAGGTTAATAGTATTTACCAAGTTCTTTTTGTTCTTGTCATAGCTTCTTCTAATTAAACCTTGGTAGGTCTCTACAAAGAGGTGTGTGCTAACTTGTTCCCCAGAGGCATTTCCCATCAGATCCCAAACCTCTGCTCCTTCTTTCCTTCTCCTTTAGGGTTGGAAGATTTGTTGTAATAGAAAACATTATTATGGGTGGACTGAGCCAGACAGTGAACTCTCTAGCCTGAAGCTCTATCTACAATGCCTCCAGTGATCTCCAGGCCTCTGATGGCCATAGTACATGTAAGAGCACATCAGATGAGTGCCTTGCCCATGCCAGCCCTTCCCTCCAGAGGCTCTGTCCTCTGCTAGAAAAAGATCGTCTTGTCACCAGGCTGTTTTTCTTACAAATCCGGGACACTGCTACATCTGTGCACAAAATGGGTTATGATGTGACACTGAAACAGACTCAGTGCCACAAGGGCTTGCCCAGCTCAATCCCTGGAGACAGCAGCAGGCAGAAACACCCACAGCAGCAGACCAGGGGAGGGAGAAAGTGGCAGACACCATGCGACAAATGGAAGGCCAGTAGTAAATGCAAAGCTATTTTCATGAGTACTCAGAGGACACCCCCAGACATTTTTCATAATAACTGAGGGGGCTTTCAAAGAGCTAAGGTCTGTCAACAGAGACAGCTTAAGTACAAAGTTAGGAACACAATGATGTTATTTATGTGATTCCTAATTTACTCCTTAGCTCTGCAATTGGGAAAACAAGGAATGCATGGAAAATGAAATAAGCCCATCTACCTCAAAGGGCTTTTGTAAAACTTGCAAGGTGTGAGAAGTGTGAACGTAGTGCCTGGCACACAGTAGGAGCATAATGGATACTTGTCTCTCTACTCTTCTCAACTCCTCTAAGAACAGGCTCATATTTTCCAAAAATTTATTTATTTAAAAAAAATTCATCAAGTATTTATTAGGCATTGGAAATACAGTGGTGAATAGAAGTAATTATACCTTATTGAAGAGTTGGGCACAGAACAGGTGCTTAATAAATATCTGTGCACTGTCAAGACCAATCCCTAGTAGTCTCATGTTGGAAAACCCTCCACTGGAATCCTCATACCCCAGAGAGCCCTAACCAGGGTCTGCTGTCAAAGGAAGTAGTTAATATTAACTTTATGCTTAAGAATAACAAAGAGGTATTGTTATACTGAGTGAAGTCAGTCAAAGAAACACAAATATCATATGATATTGCTTATATGTGGAATCTAAAAAAAAAATGGTACAAATGAACATATTTACAAAACAGAAACAGAGTCACAGACAGAAAACAAACTTAAAGCAGGGTGGGGATAAATTGTGAGATTGGGACGGACATATACACACTATTATATATAAAATAGATAACTAATAAGGATCTACAGTGTAGCTCAGAGAACTTTACTCAATACTCTGTAATGACCTATATGGGAAAAGAATATAAAAAAGAGTGGATATATTCACTTTACTGAACACCTAAAACTAACACAACACTATAAATCAACTATATTCCAGTAAATTATTTTTAAAAAGAGGAGAACCACTAACATATGGAAATAAAAATAGGTGTCCTGAGGAAAAAGAAATGGCTGGGAAATCTAGCTTGAAAATAAATTGCTAAAATATCTATCCTCATCAATAGGAAGAAAATTTAGCAAATTCCAGGAGAGAATTTGCATTCAATGCTTACATTAGCAGACTATGCCAAAGTCCATCATAAATTGAAGCAAGAAAGAATCAATGAAATTTTTCACTGCTTAGATTTGCAATAGCTGTGTGTATATCATTCAAGGTATACAATTTAATTATCATAGATGATAACAAGCTTTGTAAGAGGTCAGTTCACAATTGGATTCCATTTAAACAAAGGATATTGAATAAAATTTAAATAAATTTTAAAATATAACAAAAATTAATATATTATGATTTCTTAAGATCTCAAAATTTTTGACAAGATTAAATACATACCATATTTTCTTGGATCTCACACTCCAAGAAAACATTTTCTTAGTCAACAAACATTATGGAATGCCTGCTTACCACTTAACATATACCCTTCTATTCTCTGGACAGACAATGATGACTAAGACAAATGTCATGTGATGTCAAATTTACAGACTAGCTGGAGAAAGATAAGGAAATATAAATAATGTAATTAGTAATATGGTAGAAGACAGGAATGAAAGAACTATAAATTCTTCTAGGGGATGGAAAGTGATCAAAGTGTCCTCCCCCACCTTACCCCCCCCAAAAAAATGGGCCTTAAATTAAGTTCTAAAAAACAAATAGGAGTTTGTCTGGTGGATATGGGTAGAGGTGAGCAATAGAAGAGGAACCCCAGCCATGGTAAAGAAATATGAGAGTGTGGTAGGTTCTGGGATACACAAATAGTAGCTATGTTTGATTGTTCCAAGGGGTGAATCCACCAATAGACAATAGAGTTTTACAGTTTCCCCTAGCAGCTCTGCAAAAGATGGACCGAAGGAGAGTAAGAAAGAAAGTAGAGAAACCAGGTTAGAAGCAACTGCAAGAAATGATGAGACATGGACCAAGGCATAGCCAGGAGCTGGAGAGGCAAGATCACTTGGGAGAATCATTTGGAAAACAGAACTATAGTGCCACATGACTACTTAGACAGGGGGGAGGAGGAGGCAGGGTAAAGAGGGCAGTCTCATATCCAATAGCTCCCAGATGCCTGACGTCCACCATTAGGAGAATGCTGATGCTGTTCAACAATTTAAGAAAAATGAACAAGTACCTTCTATGAAACTGTTTATTAAAAACACATTCACATATATATACAATAAAAATCCTGGACTAGATATGAAGATACACTTTGGAAAACTTGGAGTTGTTATTTATTTAAAGAATATTTAATGAGCTCCCATACTGTCAGACACTATACCAAGTAGTCACTGGGGGAAAAGCTGCAGGGAAAAGATAAATATAGTCCCTACTCTCACTGAGCTTACAGTTGTGTAAGAAACATGCTATCAGGCTAACCCTAGGGTTAGGGTTAGGGTTATATTACAGAGAGATAGGGGACAAATTATGTAAGGCTTAAAAGGCCAAGTGAAAGGCCAAGTTATATTACAGAGAGATAGGGGACAAATTATGTGAGGCTTAAAAGGCCAAGTGAAAGGCCAAGTTATATTACAGAGAGATAGGGGACAAATTATGTGAGGCTTAAAAGGCCAAGTGAAAGGAGTTCTCTTTAAGAGCCATGGAGTGCCATTAGGGTTTTAAGAAATGGAGGGAGGAAGGAGAACAAATACAGTTTGCACTTGAAAAATATCACTCTGGCTATTGTGCAGTGGATTAGGGTATACCAGAGGGTCCACCTAGAAGGCCTTTACAGGGCCCAGGCCAGAGGCAACTGGATCTTAGATTTCGAAGAAGGGCCAGTATGACTATTTTGGTTATTCATAACCAGCCAGCCTCCATCCTCATAGGTCAGTACCCTGTACCATACTAGTTATAAAGTATTTTGACTATAAACCCTGCTATGGAGGTGATGGTGGAGATGCAAAGAGATGCAAGAAGTTTCTAGAAGGTAGAAATAATAACCTTTCAGCACACCAACAGTCTTTACCACAGGTCACCAATTTCTTCTGGATATTGACCCTTGAGAAGTAGGAAGTATTGAGGGTACAGGAGGGAGGAGAAAGAGCCCCCTATTTGGCAGCAGTAGAAAAACATACTGTAAGTTCCCATCCCCTTTTTCATCTCTATCCCTCTCCACTGACACTTGGCTAACTCCATCCAGAGGGACAGCACCACTTAGTCTTTTGTTTTATGAATAAGTAAAATTGACATCAGAAAGTATCATTCCCAAACTAGTTTAGTTCATCATGAAACAAGTTGTCAGATGCTTATTTCCCCACACAGGAACGTCAAACACTTGTTCAGTGACGCATTTAACCCATGTTGCTCTTTGGCAGACATATTCAGACAAAAGGTACCTGTCCTGTGCAGATCCTCTGCTTCCCCTTCACTCTGACTTGTGCTTCTTATGCTATTTGCAGTAGCCAAAGCAAGCAAAGTGAATGAAACTCACTAATTTGTTGCTTATGGCAACTCAGCTCAGATAAAAGGCTCAGTTGATAGGGGAATAATTAAACCCTTTGTTCTAAGTGAGCTTATATGATCATCTCTATATTTTTAGTTATCCATGCCATCTTTGTCTTCAGGTACCACACGTAATCCCATGTTGGCCAGAAGCAGGACTTGGCAAGCAGGAAAATTGTGAAATATAATTAAAGAAAAAAATCAATAACCAGTCAATAAATTTTTATCAAGCAGCTGTTTTTTGGAAATCATTGAACCTTCTATAGAGGGTACAAGGGCTGTGCCTTCAAGAAGCATACAATCTTACTAATAACAGCAACAAAAGCCCAACAATAAACAGTATGTGATCTGCATTAACAAAGCAAAAACAATAAGTTTTTGAGGGTCCTAAGGAGAAGCAAAGTTTGGAACAGCAGCTAGAAACACAGGGATAGAAATGCCAGTAATGGCCAAGATGACGTAAAAGGAAGATTTAAGGGAAGCATAGTCCAAGAACGGATGAATAGAATCTGGCAGAGCAAAAAAAGGTGAGGGGAGCTTTGTGGCAAGATAAGTATAGAGGATTAAGAGATACAAACTAATATGTATAAAATAAATAAGCATCAAGTATATTTAGTACAGAACAGGAAAATAAAGTCATTATTTTTAATAACTTTATTTTTTTTAATTATTTATTATTTATTTTTGGCCGCATTTCATGGCATGTGGGATCTTAGTTCCCTGACCAGGGATCAAACCCCTCACTCCCTGCGTTGGCAGCATGGAGTCTCAACCACTGGACCACCAGGGAAGTCCTTATTTTTAATAACTTTAAATGGAGTATAAGCTATAAAAAATATTGAATCACTATGTTGTACACCTAAAACTAACATGATAAGTCAACTACATTTCAACTTTAAATAACATTTTCTGATTAGCAAAAGAAACAATCAATAAAATGAAAAGACAGACTACAGAAGGGGAGAAATTAAGGGCAAGTCATCTGATAAGTTACTGTCTAAAATACATAAGTAATCCACACAATTCAACAGCAAAAAAAAAAAAATCTGATTAAAAAATGGGCAGAGATCTGAATAGACATTTTTCCAAATAAGATATACAAATGGCCAACAGGTATACAAAAAATGTTCAATATCATTCATCATCAGGGAACTGCAAATCAAAACCATAAAGAAGTATTACCTCACACCGGTGAGAATGGCTATTGCCAAAAACATTCTTGCAGTAAGTATTGGCAAGGATGTGGAAAATAGAGAAACTCTGGTCACAGCATGGTGACTGTAGTTAACAATACTGTACAGCTGACTCTTGAACAATATTAGTTTGAACTGCACAGATCCCCACTTACTTAGACGTAGATTTTTTCCCATAAATATAGTACTACATGACCCATGGTTAAATGAATCCAAGAATGAAGAACCTTGAAAACAGAGAGCCAACTATGAGACTTGTGCATTCCATGGATTTTGGCATCCATAGAGGGTCCTGGAATCAATCCCCCACAGATATCAAAGGACGACCATATTATATACCTGAAAGTTGCTAAGAAAATAGATCTTGAATGTTCTTACCACACATGCATTTAAAAAAAAAAGGTACTATGGGAGGCAATGTGGATGTTAACTAACAGTATTTGGCAATCATTTCACAATATATATGTGTATCAAATCATCATAGTACAGCTTGACCTAGTACAATGTTGTATGTTAATTTTATCTCAATAAAGCTGGGGGGGGAGGGATTTTTTTCCATTCTATTTAAGAATTTTAATGAATCTGTGCTCCTTCTCAATATTTTTAAAAGCTATTAGAGGTTCTCCACAGTATATCTTAACAAAGAGAGTGTAAGTAGACATCCTCCTCCCCAATAAACAGAGTAGGACACAAAATTTCAAGGAAAAATCTCCCCCGTATGGTAACATGTTGAGAACCTCTAGGTTAGAACATATGCAAAAGACTATGGGTTGTAGGGTGAAACCAACCAGAGATTTCTAAGTATAAGGTATTCACATTCATTTAATAGTTTGTAAATTCAAAAGGGAAGGGTGAGTTGAGTGTACCAGAAGCTCCTTCCTGGGGGTCTCAGAGATTAAGGAGCCAGGAACATGGTTGTCTATAGGCTCCCTCAATCTAGAGAGCTCTTATGCAGAATAAAAGAAATTAACAGCAATGGGAAAGCATATTAGGAGGCTGGAGAATTATGTTGGCACCAGAGCCAAGATAAAACAAAAACCCATAACATGGTGAGGGCTCCATGACCCCACTGGACAGGTCCAGTTGGAACTCTAAAGCTTTGAGTTAAAGCCTGTTAGTTAATGGGAAGAAAACATGTGCCTCCAGCAAGCACTTCTGGGAATGGCTTGTGCTTAATTAAAGAAAGAACAGCTTGATCTCTCAGGCAAAGAAAACCTGGGGCAGGTTCTAAGAGAAAACTCTGCCTATAAGTAGGCTAATGATAGCTTCCTACTGCTCAAGAACCCTTTTATTCTTGGGTCATGGTTAAAGGCTGTATATCCTACTCTCCTACTTCTCCTGGAACCCAAAATCCAAGAAAATCTATACAAACATCAAGGAAGAAAAAGCACTGCGGGCTACCGTAGTATGAAAAGCTTTCATACAAAAATAATATGAATATGTAAGCTACTTGTACAGCACAGGGAACATATTCAATATTTTATAAAAACCCACTTGGAAAAGAATCTGAAGAAGAATATATATGTGTATGTACAGGCACATATATATAACTGAATCACTTTGCTGTACACCTGAAATACTGTAAATCAACTACACTTCAGTTTTTAAAAATTTAATAAAGAATAATAATAGCTATCATAAATTGAACATTTGTTGTTATGGCTGCTGTGCTTGGCATATTTCTACATTATCTAATTAAATTTTCAGAATTCTATGAGAAAATTATTGTTTTCAGAGCTACCAATAAGTAACAAAGAGAGGATTCCAATTCTAGTCTGAGTCTGAAACCCATTCTCTTTCTACTGAATCCTAATATTTCTGTTCAAGGAAGCAACTGAAGAACTTAGTATGACTTGATATAGAAAATAATGGGAAGAAGAAATACGGATAGGCCAAAATGACCCAGAGGAAAAGCACAAGGCAAGTCTAGATGAAGCAAAACTACAGAAAAGGTGAGACTACAAGGTTAACTGGCAGTTTCTGAGGCCCCACAATAAAGAGAATAGGACATACAGGTGAGCATGTGAAGGGACTGATGGGCTTTATGAAGATAAGAAGAAGTGGAAACATAGTCAAGGGAGATACTAACACAAAGAGAAGTTGGTGAGTGTCCCAGGGCTGGGTTCCAACATGACAGGCATACTTGGCTTGACAAACCGGAAAGTGTCTGAAAGAAGAAAGCCTGGATGGAGATGAAAGGAAAGAAACAGACACACCCACCTGCTGGAAAATAGAAATGGACCTACAGCAACAGCAGCTGATACCCAGTATTTTCAAACAGACTGAACCCTAACACAAAGGAGTGACAGATTGTCAGCAACTGTTTTCAAAAGAAGACTGTGATCACAAGACTCAGGACATATCTGGATCTGCACCACATGTCACTGGGACCAGCACTAATGAAAAGCCCGTATCCCGAGTGGCTCAGTTAAGTTGAGGGAGTTGATCTCTGAGAATTCTCTGTATTTCAGGCTTTCTTGTGGGCTAGTACTGCCTTTTCCAAAAGGTTTTCATGTCTCCCATTTTCTTCATGAACAAGATTAGTCACAGAGCCACTGACCACTGCAACTCTAACTCTTCTGGGGAGTGGCCCTGCACAGAATCATGAAGAGGCCAAAGCTCAGATTTGATGTCTCCCATTAGGCCCATCTCTGCTCTCTCCTTTGCTTTGGCATATTCTTTCCTCCTCCTCAGATGCCTACCCTGTATTCTAAAGAGTTTTGATCTCTGAGGACTTTCAACTTATTTTCTTGATTCTAGAACTTCACTGGGTATAAGATTTACCCTGGCTCACCCATCTTCCCCACCCAGTGATTCTGTCCAAACTGGTCTAGAGTGAGGTCCTTAAATCAGTGTTTTTAAAAGACCCTCAAGGTGATACTGATGCAGATGGCCCAATGGAGAAATACTGCATTATGGTGTTTATTGGTAAAGTATTCATTAATAACAGCCTAGGTTTTAACAAAGAACTCCTGACTGGAAGCATTTAGAAATGAAGATATGTAACTCCAACGGCAGAATGCTGGCTAGATAATGGATATTTGAAATGCAGAGGTTCATCTTTGGTGCTCTTTCTCTCAACATTATTCATCCTATAAACAGGACTCAAATCAAACCCTGAAAGTGAAAGTGAAGTCGCTCAGTCATGTCCAACTCTTTGCGACCCCATGGACTGTAGCTACCAGGCTCCTCTGTCCATGGGATTTTCCAGGCGAGAGTACTGGAGTGCGTTGCCATTTCCTTCTCCAGGGGATCTTCCCAACCCAGGGGTCGAACCCGGGTCTCCTGCATTGCAAGCAGACGCTTTACCGTCTGAGCCACCAGGGAAGTGTAAGAGATAACTATTCCCCTATACACAAGGTGGGGATCCTTGGAACTTCCCTCTTAAGACCAGTACATACTTGCCTTGAACACCAGAATAAATTCACAGAACACCTGACTATTTCCAAGCTACCTACACAGAAACATAATTTATACAGAATACTGAATTTTTAAAACTTAAAGATGGTGACTTTTCCCTCAAAGTCACAGTCAAAATCAAACATCAGAACCAGTCACCACAAAGTAAATGACCACACCTCTATTTTTCATAGGTTTTATTCTGCCTATACTCTTTTTTATTTTTTCAGTTTATTTTGGCTTATAAGATCTTTTTAATGCATTTATAATTACCTTGAAAACACAGGCCTTACTGACATAACTGAATAACCAAAAAGAAAGATTAATATTTCTCTGATAATGAGTGATGTTGAGCATCTTTTCATGTGTTTGTTAGCCATCTGTATGTCTTCTTTGGAGAAATGTCTGTTTAGTTCTTTGGCCCATTTTTTGATTGGGTCATTTATTTTTCTGGAATTGAGCTGCAGGAGTTGCTTGTATATTTTTGAGATTAGTCCTTTGTCAGTTGCTTCATTTGCTATTATTTTCTCCCATTCTGAAGGTTGTCTTTTCACCTTGCTAATAGTTTCCTTTGTTGTGCAGAAGCATTTAATTTTAATTAGGTCCCATTTGTTTATTTTTGCTTTTATTTCCAATATTCTGGGAGATGGGTCATAGAGGATCCTGCTGTGATGTATGTCAGAGAGTGTTTTGCCTATGTTCTCCTCTAGGAGTTTTATAGTTTCTGATCTTACATTTAGATCTTTAATCCATTTTGAGTTTATTTTTGTGTATGGTGTTAGAAAGTGTTCTAGTTTCATTCTTTTACAAGTGGTTGACCAGTTTTCCCAGCACCACTTGTTAAAGAGATTTTCTTTTCTCCATTGTATATTCTTGCCTCCTTTGTCAAAGATAAGGTGTCCGTAGGTGCATGGATTTATCTCTGGGCTTTCTATTTTGTTCCATTGGCCTATATTTCTCTTTGTGCCAGTGCCATACTGTCTTGGTGACTGTGGCTTTGTAGTAGAGCCTGAAGTCAGGCAGGTTGATTCCTCCAGTTCCATTCTTCTTTCTCAAGATTGCTTTGACTATTCGAGATTTTTTGTATTTCCATACAAATTGTGAAATTATTTGTTCTAGCTCTGTGAAAAATACCGTTGGTAGCTTGATAGGGATTGCATTGAATCTATAGATTGCTTTGGGTAGTATACTCATTTTCACTATATTGATTCTTCTGATCCATGAACATGGTATATTTCTCCATCTATTAGTGTCCTCTTTGATTTCTTTCACCAGTGTTTTATAGTTTTCTATATATAGGTCTTTAGTTTCTTTAGGTAGATATATTCCTAAGTATTTTATTCTTTTCGTTGCAATGGTGAATGGAATTGTTTCCTTAATTTCTCTTTCTATTTTCTCATTATTAGTGTATAGGAATGCAAGGGACTTGAGGTACCATTTCATGCCAGTCAGAATGGCTGCTATCAAAAAGTCTACAAGCAATAAATGCTGGAGAGGGTGTGGAGAAAAGGGAACCCTCTTACACTGTTGGTGGGAATGCAAACTAGTACAGCCATTATGGAGAACAGTGTGGAGATTCCTCAAGAAACTGGAAATAGAACTGCCATATGACCCAGCAATTCCACTGCTGGGCATCACACTGAGGAAACCAGAATTGAAAAAGACACATGTACCCCAATGTTCATCACAGCACTGTTTATAATAGCCAGGACATGGAAGCAACCTAGATGTCCATCAGCAGATGAATGGATAAGAAAGCTGTGGTACATATACACAATGGAGTATTACTCAGCCATTAAAAAGAATACATTTGAATCAGTTCTAATGAGGTGGATGAAACTGGAGCCTATTATACAGAGTGAAGTAAGCCAGAAAGAAAAACACCAATACAGTATACTAATGCATATATATGGAATTTAGAAAGATGGTAACGATAACCCTGTATGTGAGACAGCAAAAGAGACACAGATGTATAGAACAGTCTTTTGGACTCTGTGGGAGAGGGAGATGGTGGGATGATTTGGGAGAATGGCATTGAAACATGTATAATATCATATATGAAATGAATCGCCAGTCCAGGTTTGATGCATGATACAGGATGCTTGGGGCTGGTGCACTGGGATGACCCAGAGGGATGGTACGGGGAGGGAGGTGGAAGGGGGGTTCAGGATGGGGAACACGTGTGTACCCATGGCGGATTCATGTTGATGTATGGCAAAACCAATACAATATTGTAAAGTAATTAACCTCCAATTAAAATAAATAAATTTATATTTTAAAAAAAATTAATAAAATAATAAATGCATATTTGATAGGTCACATTTAACCTTTAGTCTTTCCATTCTAAACTGCCATTCCCATCAATGCTTTTGAGAAATTTGAGAAAAAATATGGAATTTCATATCACCCTTGACCCTAAGACACTTGTCTATTGGAACCCTCCAGTTCTAAATTTCAATAAGCTCCACTACAGGGCAGTTTTCCAGGTTCCTGCAAGGTTGGACTTAATCTGCCAGAACTGTTTCTAATTGGCTAGTTTCCTCTTCATAAACATTTCCCATTAGCTGGGAGAAAAGAGAGAGTAGCAGGAATGGGGTTATAATTCCAAAGGATGCACTTTCAGTCTTACCATCGTTGACATAAGTACCATGTCCCAAATTTGAAAGTTCTCCAAAAATCAAATATATGACATACATATCACATTCTCCTGTAAAGCAGAATGCACTTCTTTTTTTAAAAAAAGTCAATTATTTATAAAACTAGTCACAAATCCCTTAATCATTGTCCCATGTGAACACAGTTAATTAATACAAAGGAAAGCTACAGGTTGTCATTTTAAAACAATTTCTCAACAGAGGTCATTTCAAATAAATAAACTTGATGTTCTAAGACCTACTCTTTACTTTTTAGAAAAGCTGTAAACACTAATAAAACCTACTCCTAGAACATTCTGAAAATTATATTTTTATAAATTCAGAGAGTTACAGTTCTGGTTATGGGAGCTGGTGGGAGGAGCCAGGACTCTCTAGGACATCTCTGTTCCCTCTTTTTACAGACTCCAGGGAGTTTGAACATGTACAAGTCTTAAAAGACACTAAGATTCTCTAATTAATAGTGTTTTCATTTGATAAGGGAAACCCTGTGTAGCCTCTACCTGTCAACATAAAAACCAAGCAATCTTTAATATCTCTTTGAATTGAATCAGGGTTCATTCACTCATTCAACAAATATTTATTCATTATTTCCTATGTGCCAGAATGCTGTAAAAGAATCCACAATGCATCAAATAAAATTGACTCTATCCTTGTCTTCAGATGGTTGAGAAAGAGTTTGGGAATGTGATCAAACTAACTCTGAGACTAAACGTTCACAGGTTAAAAATACCATATTTTTAAAATGTTTTGTCCTTTTGGAAGTAAAATGAAATTCTACAATATGACTTTGGTTAAACATTGAAATTTTAAATCATGACTCCAAACTTCTTGTCCCCAAGTCATTTACTCCAGGGCAAAACCATTCATCTATCCTTGGAGATGTTATAAAAATGATCTGGGACAGGGATTCTAATATATTTGAAAAAAGAACTATAAAGTATTATACAATTATTTCTCCAAGTTCTCAGGGTCTAGCTCAATCTTCATCTCATTGTTGAAATCTTATACAAATTTCACTAAACTCCTACAAATAACCTTTACCAAGGTCAGTTTTCATTCCAATCCCAAAGAAAGGCAATGCCAAAGAATGCTCAAGCTACAGCACAATTGCACTCATCTCACACACTAGTAAAGTAATGCTCAAAATTCTCCAAGCCAGGCTTCAGCAGTACGTGAACTGTGAACTTCCCGATGTTCAAGCTGGTTTTAGAAAAGGCAGAGGAACCAGAAATCAAATTGCCAACATTAGCTGGATCATCAAAAAAAGCAAGAGCGTTCCAGAAAAACATCTATTTCTGCTTTATTGACTATGCCAAAGCCTTTGACTGTGTGGATCACAAGAAACTGTGGAAAATTATGAAAGAGATGGGAATACCAGACCACCTGATCTGCCTCTTGAGAAACTTGTATACAGGTCAGGAAGCAACAGTTAGAACTGGACATGGAACAACAGACTGGTTCCAAATAGGAAAAGAAATACGTCAAGGCTGTATATAGTCACCCTGCTTATTTAACTTATATGCAGAGTACATCATGAGAAATGCTGGGCTGGAGGAAGCACAAGCTGGAATCAAGATTGCCGGGAGGAATATCAATAACCTCAGATACGCAGATGACACCACCCTTATGGCAGAAAGTGAAGAGGAACTCAAAAGCCTCTTGATGAAAGTGAAAGTGGAGAGTAAAAAGTTGGCTTAAAGCTCAACATTCAGAAAACAAAGATCATAGCATCTGGTCCCATCACTTCATGGCAAATAGATGGGGAAACAGTGGAAACAGTGGCTGACTTTATTTTTCTGGGCTCCAAAATCACTGCAGATGGTGATTGCAGCCATGAAATTAAAAGACGCTTGCTCCTTGGAAGGAAAGTTATGACCAACCTAGACAGCATATTAAAAAGCAGAGACATTACTTTGCCAACATAGGTCCGTCTAGTCAAGGCTATGGTTTTTCCAGTAGTCGTGTATGGATGTAAGAGTTGGACTATAAAGAAAGCTGAGTGCAGAAGAACTGATGCTTTTGAACTGTGATGTTGGAGAAGACTCTTGAGAGTCCCTTGGACTGCAAGGAGATCCAACTAGTCCATCCTAAAGGAGATCAGTCCTGGGTGTTCATTGGAGGGACTGATGTTGAAGCTGAAACTCCAATACTTTGGCTACCTGATGCAGAGAGCTGACTCATTTGAAAAGGCCCTGATGCTTTGAAAGATTGAGGGCAGGAGGAGAAGGGGATGACAGAGGATGAGATGGTTGGATGGCATCACTGACACAATGGACATGGGTTTGGGTGGACTCCGGGAGTTGGTGATGGACAGGGAGGCCTGGTGTGCTACAGTTCATGGGGTCGCAAAGAGTCGGACACGACTGAGCAACTGAACTGAACTGAATATGGGCTTTAGAGCATTTACCACAGGCTGCCTCAGACCATAATCCAAGCACACAGTTGTGCATTTGTTTACCTTTCACTGAGTAGCCAGTATGTTAGAAGCAACGCAGTACAGTGGTTGAGAGTGAGGACTCTGACCCAGATTTCCAGAGTTGAGTCCCATTTCTGTGTGACCCTAGCTTTATTTTTCTCATCTTTAAAAATAAATGATAATAGACCTACCACATAGAATTATTGTGGTAAATAAGAACACTACTATAAACTGTCACAGCAAAAAGTAGTCTACTGGTAATGCAGAATACTGGATTAATTCTAGAACAAGCAAACAAACAAAAAAAAATTACGTAGAAACTAAGGAAGTTCAAACAAAGTATGGACTTTTTAAAAATAATAATGTATAATACAGGTTCAATAAACAATACTAATGGAAGATATTAATAACAGGAGAAATTGAGTGTAGAGTATACAGAACTTTCTATATTATCTTTAAAAATTTTCTGTTCATCTAAATGTGCTCTAAAATAAAGTTTATTTAAGAGGTAAAAACTAGAATTAGACAAGTTTTAAATGTTACTATATGTAAAGCATTGAGAATAATATATACACTTAACACTGTCAAAATGTCCATATTATTCAAAGTGATACAGATTCAATGCAATCTTCATCCAAATCTCAATGGCATGTTTTAAAGAAATAGAAAATTTTTCTACAATTCACATGGAACCACAAAAAACTACAAATAGCCGAATCAATCTTGAGAAAGAACAAGAAAACTAGAAGTACCAAACTTCCTAATTTCAAAATACATTATAAAGTACAGTAATGGTACTGGGATAAAGACAGACACATAACCAATGGGACAGAAAAGAGAGAGCTCAGAAATAAATTCACATATACACTGTCAACTGATATTCAATAAGGAAGTCAAGAATAGACAATGGCAAAAGAACAATCTCTTCAACAAATGGTGTTGGGAAAACAGAAAATCCACATGCAAAAAGACTGAAACTGGATGCTTATCTTACACCATACACCAAAAAATCAACTCAAAATAGACTTAAATGTAAACCCCAAACTGTAAATCTCCTGAAAGAAAAATTAGGAGAAAAGTTTCATGACATTGGTCTGGGCAAAGATGTGACACCAAGAGCACAGGCAACAGAAATAAATAAATAAATGAACGAGTGGGAGTACATTAACTAAAAAGATTCTACACAGTAAACAATCAACAAAGGGAAAAGGTAACCTACAGGGCAGGAAAAAAATATTTGCAAATCATCTATCTGATAAGAGGTTAATACCCAAAGTATACAAGGAACTTCTACAACACAATAATTTAAAACACTAAAAATGAAATTAAAAATGGGCTAAGAGGGACTTCACTGGTGATCCAGTGGTTAAGACTCCACACTTTCACTGTAAGAGGCACAGGTTTAATCTCTCATCAGGAAACTAAAGATCCCATATGTGAAGCTGGTGCAGCCAAAAAAAAGGGGGGCCTAAAATCTTGCATAGATATTTCTCCAAAAAAGATAACCCATAGGTATATGATGATGTTCAATATCACTACTCATCTGGGAATCGCAAATCAAAACCATAAGGAGATATCACCTCACACCTGTTAGGATGACTATTACATAATTAAATAAATAACATACATACATATAAGTGTTGGTAATCATGTGGAGAAATTGGAGCCCCTGCACCATATTCATAGTAACATAAAATGGTGCAGCTGCCATGGAAAACAGTACAGAAGTTCCTCAAAAAATTAATATGATTTCAACTATACGAGGTATTTCAAAATAGCAAAATTCATAAAACCAAAGGGCAGAATAGTGATTATCAGGGGTAAGGGTGAGGGGGATAAGGGAGTTGACTAATCAATGGGCATAGAGTTTAAGTCAGGCAAGATGAACAAGCTCTAGAGATCTACTCTACAACACTATACCTATAGTCAGCAGTAATATAGTAAACACTTTCAGTTCAGTTCAGTTGTTCAGTTGTGCCCAACTCTTTGCAACCCCATGGACTGCAGTACACCAGGCTTCCCTGTCCATCACCAACTCCCACAGCTTGCTCAAATTCGTGTCCATCACATCGGTGATGCCATCCAGCCATGTCATCCTCTGTCATCCCCTTCTCCTCCTTCCTTCAATCCTTCCCAGCATCAGGGTCTTTTCAAATGAGTCAGTTCTTTGCATCAAGTGGCCAAAGTACTGGAGTTTCAGCTTCAACATCAGTCCTTCCAATGAACACCCAGGACTGATCTCCTTTAGGATGGACTGGCTTCATCTTCTTGCTGTCCAAGGGACTCTCAAGAGTCTTCTTCAATACCACAGTTCAAAAGCATCAATTCTTTGGCACTCAGCTTTCTTTATGGCCCAACTCATACATGACTACTGGAAAAACCATAGCTTTGACTAGACAGACTTTTGTCAGCAAAGTAGTATCTCTGCTTTTTACTATGCTGTCTAGGTTTGTCACAGCTTTTCTTCCAAGGAGCAAGCGTCTTTTAATTTCATGGCTACAGTCACCATCTGCAGTGATTTTGGAGCCCAAGAAGATAAAGACTGTCACTGTTTCCATTGTTTCCCCATCTATTTGCCATGAAGTGATAGGACCAGATGCCATGATCTTCGTTTTTTGAATGCTGAGTTTTAAGCCAACTTTTTCCCTCTCCTCTTTCACCCTCATCAAGAGGATCTTTAGTTCCTCTTCACTTTCTGCCATAAGGCTGGTGTCATATGCATATCTAAGGTTATTGATATTTCTCCCAGCAATCTTGATTCGAGCTTGTGCTTCATCCAGCCCAGCAATTCGTATGATGCACTCTGCATAGCAGTTAAATAAGTAAGGTGACAACATACAGCCTTGACATACTCCTTTCCCAATTTGGGACTAGTCCATTGTTCCATGTCCGGTTCTAACTGTTCTTGACCAGCATACAGATTTCTCAGGAGGCAGGTAAGGTGGTATGGTATTCTCATCTTTTTAAAAATTTTCCAGTTTGTTGTGATCCACAGAGTCAAAGGCTTTAGTGTAGTCAATGAAGCAGAAGTACATGTTCTTCTGGAATTCTCTGGCTTTTTCTATGATCCAATAGATGTTGGCAATTTAATCTCTGGTTCCTCTGCCTTTTCTAAATCCAGCTTGAAGATCTAGACAGTATTAGTTCACATAATGTTGAAGCCTAGCTTGGAGAATTTTGAGCATTACTTTGCTAGAGTGTGAGATGCATGCAATTGTGTGGTAGTTTGAACATTCTTCGGCATTGCCTTTCTTTGGGAATGGAATGAAAACTGAACTTTTCTGGTCCTGTGGCCACTGCTGAGTTTTCCAAATTTGCCAGCACACTGAGTGCATCACTTTCACAGCATCATATTTTAGGATTTGAAATAGCTCAGCTGGAATTCCATCACCTCCACTAGCTTTGTTTGTAGTGATGCTTCCTAAGGCCCACTTGACTTCACACTCCAGGATGTCTGGCTCTAGGTAAGTGATCACACCATTGTGGTTATTTGGGTCATTAAGATATTTTCTGTATAGTTTTTTTCTGTGTATTCTTGCCACCTCCTCTTAAATACACTTTAAAATTCATTAAAAGGGTAAATCTCATGTTAAGTGTTCTTTCCAGAATAAAAAATTTCTAGTAACTTCTAAAACAGAACAAAACAATCTGGCCCATAGCAGGCACTCAATAGAAGGTAGGTAGTAATTGCTTGTAGCAGTAGTAATAATAGTAGTGGGAAGCCAACAAAAGCTTTTAAGTAAAATTGGTGGATGTCTTGGGCTTCCCAGGTGTTGTTGTTGTTGTTGTTACTGCTTTGGGGGTTTTCTTTTTTATACAACATTTAGCAAAAGGTTGTAACTGTAAACAAAACTATTATTTAATTTTTCAATTTTATTGTTTTAGCACTATATTGGAGAAGGAAATGGCAACCCACTCCAGTGTTCTTGCCTGGAGAATCCCAAGGATGGGGGAGCCTGGTGGGCTGCCATCTATGGGGTCGCACAGAGTCGGACATGACTGAAGCGACTTAGCAGCAGCAGCAGCAGCAGTAAAGGGTTTGGTGTGTCAAAGGCTGTATGCATTATAATGTCTTCTGGTCATAATCATATGTTGTGTTATTAAATAGACATGCCTGAAATGTTAACAGCACCTACTGAGAAGCTATGAACTTATTCCATATGCTTTCTATTTGAACTGTTAGAGGTTTTTTATTTTTATTGTATGATTCCATTTATATGAAATGTTTAGAACTGGCCAATGGAGACAGAAAGTAGATTAGTGGTTGCCCAGGGCCAGGGAGAAAGGACAATAGGAAATAACTGCTAAAAGTCACTGGGCTTCTTTTTAAGATGATGGAAATGTTCTGGAATTAGATAGTGGTGACGGTTGCACAAAACTGAATGATTGAAAACTCACTGAATTAGGTACTTTAAAACAGTGCATTTCATAGTATATGAATTTTATCTCAATTGAAAAATTGCTAAAAAATAAAACACTTAGAACAGGACTTGGACTTGAGTAAGCACTCAATAAATGTTAGGTATGACTAATACTAAAACTTCCAGCACAGTTATTATTTTCTTCATTGTAATAAAGTGATTTTTTTATGTCTAACTGCAGATAGCTTTTAAGCCTGGCCCTCCCTTTTCCCCACCCACCCATATGGGCAAGCCGATAAGAAAGCCTGAGTGCTCCTTCCTTTGGTGCCTGTGGAAGATTCAAACTAGGTGAGGCCCTAGCCCGTGTACAGGAACCCTTTCCTCAGCCCCAGCCCTTAACCACAATAAAAACTAAGCCAGGCTCTTTCCCTTGTTTCAAGGCATTTCAGACCTGCTCTCCAGAGAGAGACCTCAATTACATAAGCGATAAAAATTTCATAACTTCTTGGTGTGTGTGTGTGTGTGTGTGTGTGTGTGTGTGTGTGTGACATCATCAGTCTTGACATTCAAACCAAATTTGGAGTTGGGTGGGGGAATCCAACTGCCAGGGCAGGAGAGATGGGTTTCATCCCTGGGTCAGGAAGATCCCCTGAAGAAAAAAGGGGCAACCCATTCCAGTATTCCTGCCCGGAGAATGCCATGGACAGAGAAGCCTGGCAAGCTACAGTCCATGAGGTCCCAGCGAGTCCGATACCCACACAGGGGTCCATCCTATCTCTGCAGGGTGGCTACAACAAGCCACCGTATCAATCAGCCACACTGGGGCCTGCATTCCCACATGACAGCAGTAAGCAGAACAGAAGAGTGCCCTCTTTACACAGGCACATGCTCTCCATTTGGCCACAGTTCCCCTCACTCCAGCTTCCCAGGTGGTGCTAGTGGTAAAGAACCCACCTGACAATGCAGGAAACATAATGAGAGGTGGATTCAATCCTTGGGTCGGGAAGATTCCCTGGAGGAGGGTATGGCAAGCCACTCCAGTATTTTTGCCTGGAGAATCCCATGGACAGAGGAGCCTGGCGGGGTGTAGTCCATAGTATCACAAAGAATCAAACACGACTGAAGCGACTTACCGTGCAGACTCCAGCACTCATTTACTCTACCTGTCTAGTCCCCGTAGGTAGGTTTGCAGCTAATAGGCTGCCGAGAGCCGAGTCTGCAACTGGACCTGGCTTTTGCTCGAAGATGGCCCCACCCAGCGCAGCACCTGCCGTGTGTGTACAGGGTAACTTTATAGAAAATGACCTGGTCATCTGTGGTCTGGAGGGATCCCAGTTTCCAGTGATGCCCACTTTTGTGTGTCAGCATCGTCCCGATGGGCCAGGCCTCAAGCATGGCAGTGCCGTGCTCCACTTCAGTGTCCGAGGGCTGCGCTGGGTCCTATGCAAGTGGCTTTGGAAGACAGGTGCCCACCAGTACCCTTTGAGTCTCTCATAAGGACTTGAGGTATTTTCAGACCTGATTTGTCACTGTTTGAGAAGATAATTGACGGGGGACAGGTGACAGAGTTGGTACATTTCACTTTCTTGGAAGAAGTTTTCAGAAATGGCGTTCAGTTCTCTCCTTGAGCTTCGGAAGCACGCTTCAAGTGGTCAAAGGTCCAGGACCGCTCACGGTCCTCAGTAGGCGTGTTCTCTTACAGTTGGGGTGGAATTTGAACAATGCTTGAAAACTTCTGTCACAGTCTTTAGAGAAGGTGAGTATGCTTTCCAGGGTCACAAGTCTGGCCCTTAGATCCCGGGGGCTTGAAACTCCACCTTAGAGTCCTTCCCAGCGGCCCCTGCGGAAGGCGAAAGTGGCTACACCCTCATCCTCTGCCCTGAAGCGGGACTGCACCTGCGCCGGCGGGACTGGTTGTTTTAATTTATGAATTACATTTTGTTTTCGTATATTTCATAGTAACAGTTACAGAGCTAGTCATGCCTTATGGCCTTAATGTCTCTACGTTGTTTACAGGATCGAGTTTGAATGCTTTAATAGAATGTGTTAGCCGCTCAATCGTGTACGATTCTTTGTGACCCCATGAACTGTAGCCTGCCAGGCTCCTCTGCCCGTGGGGTTCTCTAGGCAAGAACACTGGAGTGCGTTGCCATTTCCCTTTCTAGGGGATCTTCCCAAATCAGGGATCAAACCCAGGGTCTCCTGCTTTGCAGGCAGATTGTTACTGCCTGAGCCACCAGGGAGCATATGTCATTCTAGGACCTGCACAATATAATTTTTCCAGACTCATGGGTTACAGTAGCTGCCTCAAAATCCTGTTGTCATTGTTGTTGTTATTCTTGTTTAGTCACTAAGTCCTGTCAGACTCTTTTGTGACCCCATGGACTACTGCTTGCCAGGCTCCTCTGTCCATGAGATTTCCCAGGCAAGAATACTGGAGTGGGTTGTCATTTCCTTCTCCAGGGGATCTTCCCATCCCAGGGACAGAACCAGCAATCTCCTGCATTGGCAGGTGGATTCTTTACTGCTGAACCACCAGAGAAGCCCTTCTCAATCCTATATGTTTCTCTATATCTGTGCTATTTCTTCTGCTTTTACCTGGAATGTCTATCTATCCAGCTCTTCTTGTAATGAAATAATTCTCTTTTGAGCTCTTTTCCATATACTATGACCACAACTCTGACATCTTCAGAAAATTTTAATTACTGATTACTCCATCCTCCTGTAGCATTTTATCTATAAAGATTATAAATATTATTATCTTCTAAGGAAAACTGTATGTGTTGTATTCACCTTTATACTTATTTTTTGAATTGGATTTACTCATTTCAGATGATTCTTTCTTGAAAACATAGCTACTGTAATCAGATAAACAGATCCACACAAAATATTTTCCTGTCTCAAATTCCTTTAGAAATTATGTATACCTTGTGTACTATATGACCATTAACTTGGTTTTTAGGTTGCTTTGGGATAGTGCATTGCTGTTCAGGTCTCCACACTCTACCTTAATTAGAAAATCTTTAAGAAATGAGGTCACATATATCTTTTCTTTTGTTCCCTTGTATGTCAAAAACATCAGCCACAATAGCTATGAATATAATACAGAGAATAGCCCCATATATATGAATATGCGAAACCTTCATTCGTTATTCAAATAATTAAACTCTTAATGTTTATTCTCTTCAATTTTATCTCTGAGGATTGCTGAAGCCCAATACTCAGAATCCTCACATCTGACTAAGAGTCTATCTGAATACATTTTTTATCCTAAGGCACCAAAACATTCATAAAAATGCTATTTCTTTTTAGAGAGGGCTGGGGTTCTCAAAGTATCCAAACATGACCGATAAACAGATGCATTTTTTTCTTGGCAAAATTAATATATTAATTACAAAAATTTAAATACCTTAAAGTAAAAAGGCAAATCCCTGTTTAGTCTCCCAATATTTCAATTTACTTCATAATGCATAAGACATTTCTACACACAGTAAATGCTTTGTATATTAAATGTATACTTTCTCTAATTTTTTGCACCCATGAATCATTTTGTATCGACCACTTCACTCAGTAAATAACAGAAATCTTCCTGTATCTATATAGGACATATATATCTATACGTCATCTCTTTTATTTTTATTTTGACTAAGCCATATAAACCTATTTGGAAAAGAGTAGTCTTGATAAGCAGAATGTGGAATATGGAAGTGAAAACAAGTGTCCAAATGTCACATCTGTCTACAGACAGGCTTTTTTCCACAGTGAAGCAACAGAGTCAAATTCTGTGGTATCAGAGATGATCCTCAAAAAGCACAGAACTTAATCCCTGAATTTGAACTTAATCCTGACTCACTTCATTTCCACATCTTTGATATTATTGGTTCAATATAGTTAGCCTAACTCAGATTCTTACACCAGCGTCTTAACAAGTAGGTATCTTGACAAGAAAATTTCTCTGAACTCCTAAAATAATGATGAAGCCAGCCTGTTAGATTTGGTGGCAGACTTTACTAAAGTTATGAAATCTGCTCTTCACCACCAGTTGAATTTTGGGTACATCTATTTGTGCAGTGTGCTAGACAAAACCGTGATTCTTAAAGCCAGAATCAGACTATGCCCAGCATCCTCTTAAAAATCAAGCCAGCACAGAAGGCAGGATCACACAACATTGGTGCAATCATTCAGGAGTTTCTATATATTCATTGACTGTACTTCTAAACCCAAAGCATTAAAAAATACACACGATTCCATGGAATTCTGTCCTAGATGATGCAAAATCATATCAATGCAAAAATGTAATCCAAAGCCTGTGGTGGTGTGGTCGTCCTCATAGAAATCCATTGGGAAGAACTAAATGCAAATGCCACCTCCTAGGCAACTTGTTGTTCAGGGATGCATGGGCAGCCTTTTAAAAAAATCAATTCAAAAAGGCTCTCTTCTCGTGGACATCACCCCAAAAGGACCAAGACAAGGCATCAGGCAGTCAGCCAAAGTAAACCTCTGCACTGCAAGCATCTCTCCCAAGGAAGAACAACAGTAACTTGGACTTCCACCTGCTTCCTTTAGAGACCCCACAGAATCACCCATGCACCATAATTAACATCAGTGGAAACTCAAGAGTGCCAAAATCAAAGACTCAAAGTATAGTCACTCCATCAGCATCTAAGTTCTACTCATAGAATCTCTGCCCCTAGACATGTGCACTAAACCATAGCAGCTGCACCCACGCAAGCTAAAGGGTCCTGATTAGAAGCGGGGTCAACAAGAGAAAAGTGGGAAGAATGTGTTAAAGCTCAACAGTTAGCCATGTGGCATGTCCTCTAACTCTGCGAAATCATAACAGTCAATGGATTGCTGCTGTATTCTTTAAACCTGGAGAAGCTCTTAGTTAACTGAGGTTTCGTGCAGCCCCAGAGGTGAAGAGGGAAAGCCACCAATGGTGACAGACAGCCTGTCTACCTGTGTACTTAGACAAAATTTAACTATGCATCATTAATTGGTAAGCCTTGAGCCCCACTCACACACATGAATAGAATGCTATCAGCAGCTGCTGCTGCTGCTGCTAAATCACTTCAGTCGTGTCCGACTCTGTGCGACCCCACAGACGGAAGCCCACCAGGCTCCCCTGTCCCTGGGATTCTCCAGGCAAGAACATTGGAGTGGGTTGCCATTTCCTTCTCCAATGCATGAAAGTGAAAAGTGAAAGTGAAGTCACTCAGTCGTGTCCGACTCTTAGCGACCCCATGGACTGCAGCTTACCAGGCTCCTCCGTCCATGGGATTTTCCAGGCAAGAGTACTGGAGTGGGGTGCCATTGCTATCAGCAGCAGCTTCTCCTAATACCAACGACAAAAATAAATACTGAATGTGAAGTATAGACACAGTCCAAGACAGGCCTCTCTTGAGTTTTGAATTCTTATCATAGACTAAAGATGATTGATGGTGATGGTGCTGCGGGTAATGGACATATTACTGTATGCCACATCACTTTTCCAGTATATGGTTCTGATTTCCTTGATTCTATTCAACCTTCACAAATGTTATTCTTCCTTAAATCCCTACTCTGTTTTCTCATTTCTTCCACTCACCAGTGAGTAGTTTCACTGAGCCATCTGTGTTCTTTTCCTTTCTGTCTGTGTAGCATGTAAGCTTTCATTGTTCAGCTACCTGGGCATTCCTCCTTTCCCCAGATCCTCCCCCGTCACTTCACCCAGATTGTGCTAGTCTATCAAAATGAAAACTACACTATGACACACAGAACAAACTTCTCATGTCAGATGCACACAGCGGCCCTCTGTTGCACAATCTGTACTCGTCCCTCATACAGTAGAGATTCGGCTCACAGATTTGAGATCCAGACTGCAGATCAGAGGGGAGACTGACTTCTGCCCTTCATTTGGACCAAAGAATACTTATCTCCTTATTCCCAGCTTCTTCTCAAGTTGCAGCTAGACCTGGGGAGATGTAAATATGTAAGTAAAACCCAAGACCATACTCACAGGTTATCCTTTTCAAAATGCCAGCACTTCTCAGTTGCCTTATCACAGGCTGATTCAACTCCTTATTCATAAAGGGCCAAGAGCAAGAAAAGGCAGCTCAGTATGCTGGGAGGACCGCATCAGTTACCACCATATACTGATCTTTTTGTTCTGACACATTTATGTGTGGGATTGGGCTGTGGGCAAAGTTTCTATGTCTCTCTTTCTTGCAGTCCCAGGCTATCCTTAATCCGTGGCTCTGCTGAAGCAGCCCTTTCTGAGACAAACATAGCTTAGGAAACTTCACAACTGCTGTTAGTGTTTAATATTTATTGAACACCTACGATTGGACCAGACATTCTACCAATGGATAGCTTGTATCTTACTAAACTTTCTAGGGGAAAAAAAAATCCCACTTTGGCTGAAAGCTAAAAGCTGTCTAGCTACTGTAAGGGCAACAAGAATATACATTCCTAAAATACCTCTAATTGCTTCCCATAACACAATACAATTTTCCACTTCTTCTATTAAAAATTACATTAACATAATATACTCTATGAGCAGGCTCTATGGTTCTTTAAATATTCAACCAAGCCCACTAGTAGCTTGAGCCAAGAAAAAAGCCACGTTAAAACATATTTTTAAAGACTTCTTTCAGAAAATGTGTAATATAATTAGAAATAAGACTCATTTTCAACCTGTACAAAGTTAGTCCTTGCTTTGGTTGCCTGCCTTTCTCTTCCTCAGAACCCAGTGTGAAAGCCTCTGATGAACTCCATCAATAGAGGCCAAGCCTATCCCCTTTCCTGAGATAGTCCTAACAGGAAAACGAGGTATAGAGGAGCCATAACCATACCATTCTTACAGAGCTTGGCAACAGGTAAGTTTCCCCAGGTCCAGGAGCTTTTTGATCCAATCCCCTGTATCTTCTTCAGTAACAAACATACTGGAACCCAGCTTGAAACTCAATCTGCAGGCTGAGAACCCTGAACTCCTTCCTACTAGCCTTCCTTCCCAGAGCTAGACTCTGTGTGTTGGATGAAATCCTGAAAAGTGAGAAATATTTCCAGAATACCTACATTTTTATTGGTGAGGTTCAGCCTACCCAAATGGACTGGTATTGGTGATCCTTTGAATCATTGCTTTTATAAATAGAAGAAAAAAAAAATCTCGATGAATATACACCAAAGCATTAATAATTGTTATCTCTGGGTGGTAAGGAAACACATGATTTCAATTTTCTCCTTTACTATATTTTCCAAATGTTCTTTATTACTTTTGTACTCAGGGAAAGAAAAAATGTTTTATGTTTTGCTAAGTTACCAAGACATACCATTACCCTTCCACTGTGTTTCTGCTTCAGTAAATTCTCTCCTCTTTTTTCCAAATCCAGCCTGGTGAAAAAGAACTTTTCTCCACATAGAAGGCCAAAATCTAAAGAACAAATTCTATGATAAAACATTTTTTTAAAAAGGTTTTTAAATCTTTTATAACATAGAAAAGCAAGGTTTTGAAACCATATCCTTTAAAACATGGAAAAGGGAAGATAAATGATTTATTAATGATATAAGAAATCAAGATTTTCATGGTACCATGAAAATTGTTTTAATTTAAGTTAAAAATCACAAAATAAAAAATTAATATAATGTTAAAACTGAATTGCAAAATGACTCAAAGCCACAAATAGAAAGAAGCAGGACATAAGGAATTATGTCATAGACAAAAATCAAATGACCAGCTTTGGAAATTTACTCTTCCCCTTCCTCCTTCAACTCCACATAGTGCTTTACCAGCAAGACTTTTGGGTCTTTCTGGGAAACTGCTTTCTTTTATAAAATCTTATAGTTTTTCACTCTACCTGGGAAATGTGTTTTATTCCTGCTGCTGCTGCTGCTAAGTCACTTCAGTCGTGTCCAACTCTGTGCGACCCCATAGACGGAAGCCCACCAGGCTCCCCCATCCCTGGGATTCTCCAGGCAAGAACACTGGAGTGGGTTGCCATTTCCTTCTCCAATGCATGAAAGTGAAAAGTGAAAATGAAGTCGCTCAGTCGTGTCCGACTCCTAGCGACCCCATGGACTGCAGCCTACCAGGCTCCTCCTCCATCCATGGGATTTTCCAGGCAAGAGTACTGGAGTGGGATGCCATCGCCTTCTCCGTTTTATTCCTAGATCATTTATATTGTGCTGCATGTTATATAGGGCTTCCCAGGAGCTCAGTGATAAAGAATCCTCCTGCCAATGCAGGAAGATGCATTTTTGATCCCTGGGTCCAGGAGATTCCCCTGGAGTAGGAAATAGTAACCCTCTCCAGTATTCTTGCCAAGAAAATTCAATGGACAGAGAAGCCTGCGGGTCTCTAGTCCATGGGGGTCCCAAAGGGTCAGACAAGACTGAGCACGCACGCTCACAGATCATATACTTTCTTCATCTGTATGTACAAGTACCAAAGTTCTCTGTTGTGCATATGTATTTCTTTACTTGAAATGTACAGCTTGCTGTGACTTGTTTCCTCATTACAGAATCTCTTTAAATGACTTTAGCTTGGAGTGGAATTTATTACTTTTGAAAAACAATGAACATGAGCTACCACTTCACACCTACTAAGATGGTTATAAGCAAAAAGTCAGTTAATAATAAGAACTGGCAAAAAATGTGGAGAAAATGGAACACTCATACTTTGCTAATGGAGTATAAAATGCCAGAAACAATTTCCAAAGTAATGTTTGGAAAACAATTTGGTAATATCTCAAAAAGTTTAACATACAGTTATGATCCAGTAATTTCACTTCTTGGTAAATTTATATGTAGTATTCCTAAGTATTAAATATAAATGAAAATGTATAACACACAACAACTTGTATGAGTATGTTCACAGCAGTATTATTCATTATAGCTCAAGACTGGAAACACAAACATTAGTGAGAATATATACATCTTGACATAAATGTCAATTCTCCATTAAGCATTCATCTAATGGTTTTGCTATCAATTATTACTCAGTTGTACTCAATTCTGTTCACAAAATAAATGCTGTTTAGTGTATGAATAAGTATCCTTAGTAGCTGAAGATGGATAACATGAACTGCCATGTTATCATTGCAAGTTTTTATATATCGAGATGCTGCTACCCTTTAAAGTTAGTGCTTAGAAAGTGCAAAGGGGAGCATGTGTTTTCTTGGAATTGATTTGTGAAACTACCACCCATTCTCATTCATTTGTTTGGTTAGTTCATCTCAAAGTGCTTTGTATTCTTGGTTGTAATTGGTCATATCTAAGTAGATCTGCCTGTTTTCAGGGTCAGAAAGGAAGACAGTCTTGTGTTACCCGTAAGAGATTTGTTCATAAAGATGACCTTGGCAATTCAGAGCATTCAAAATTTCTTGAATCCCACAGGCTCCTCTAAAACTAGTCCCAAACAGAAACCTGCTCTTCCTCCATTGCTGTTTATCTCAGGAAATGATACCACCACCCACTCACTTACTGATACCAGAAACCCTCACCACCCTCCATTCAGTCAATCAAAAGAACCTATCAATTCCACCTCTTAATTGTCTCTAAATCGATCCTCTCTTCAACCCAAGTGTCAGGCCCTGATAGAGTTCTGCTACTGGGATGACATCCTAAGACAGCCTTTCACCAGTGCAGTTGTTGCTGTTCAGTTGCTAAGTCGTGTCCAACTGTTTGCAACCCCATGAACTGCAGCACTTCAGACTTCTCTGCATCACTAACTCCCTGAGTTTTCTCAAACTCATGTCCATTGAGTCAGTAATGCCATCCAACCATCTCATCCTCTGTTGCCCCCTTCTCCTCCTGGCCTCAATTTTTCCCAGCATCAGAGTCTTTTCCAATGAGTCAGCTCTTCACATCAGGTGGCCAAAGTACTGGAGCTTCAGCTTCAGCATCAGTTCTTCCAATAAATATTCAGAGTTGCTTTCCTTTAGGATGGACTGGTTTGATCTCCTTGTGTCCAAGGGACTCTCAAGAATCTTCTCCAGTACCACAGTTTGAAAGCATCAATTCTTTGGTGCTCAGCTTTCTTTATGGTCCAACTCTCACATCCATACATGACTACTGGAAAAACCATAGCTTTGACTAGACGGACCTTTGTCAGCAAAGTGATGTCTCTGCTTTTTAAAACACTATCTAGGTTTGACATAGCTATTCTTCCAAAGAGCAAGCATCTTTTAATTTTGTAACTGCAGTTACCATTCACAGTGATTTTGGAGCCCGAGAACATTTTCTTGGGCTGACACTGTTTCCACATTCACCAGTGCTAGTGCCTTTCAAATCTATGTCCACAGTTCAGGCAGGGAGAGCATTTCTAAGTGAAAAATGACTTATGCCACCCCCTACTTATAACATTCCAGTGGATTTCTTCTGGAAAACCAGTGAACCCATGGTTTTTATAAGAGCCTATATAATCTACACCATCAACTTCTCCCATTCCTCAATTTTCACTTTTCCTCTCAAAGCATTTGCTTTGGCCGTTACTAACATCTTTTGGTTCTTCAAATGATTTCTCTCTTGCTGCATGGGCTTTACAAATACTCTTTCAGCATCTCCTCCAAGTACCACCTTCTCCTGACTAATTCTTCCTCAAAAGTAAGATCTCAGCTGCATGTCACTTTGTTAGGGGGGCTTTCCTTGGCCATCCTCATCACAGTTATTATGTGCACTTATTTAATATCTATCTTCTCTGCTATCTCAAAAGTTCAAAGAAAGCTGCAACCAACTAGATTTGCCTTGCTTGCTGCTCTGTCTCTGTCACAGAATCTGAAGATTGACTGGATATTTATTGAAATTATGTTGAAAACTAAGCCACAGAAAGACTTCAGGCTATTTGTGCTAGTGTACTTTGTGTGCCTCAACTGCAAATATCTTTTTCTTTTTTTTTCGGCTGAACTGGGTCTTCGTTATAGTGCACAATCTTATCATTGTGGTGGCTTCTCTTGCTATGGAGCATGGGCTCCAGAAAGAGAGGCTCAGTAGTTATGGCGCATGGGCTTAGTTGCCCTGATACCTTCCAGGATTCGGTATCAAACCATATCCCCTGGATTGGCTAGCAGATTCTTAACCACTGAACCACCAGGGAAGTCCTCAATAGCAGGTTTTATGCATAACAGTAGAAAAACATTATCTGTCAAAGTATGTTAAGTTGTTTAGAATATAGCAGTAATTATGGAGCTGTTTCTTTTGCTCATTACTCCCTGGAATACCTAAAATACAATCCCTTCCTAAATGCTGTGCTATACAGTTTTCCTGGCTCAGCTTTGTCCAATTTTGTGGAGAGATCTTGGAAATGGTGATAATAATATCTGTCTGGAAAGGTAGTTTAGAAAACAGAAATGATATATTTCAAGTTCCTGGCATGTTTAGTTCAGTTCAGTTCCTCAGTCATGTCCAACTCTTTGTGACCCCATGAATCGCAGCACGCCAGGCCTCCCTGTCCATCACCAACTCCCGGAGTTCACTCAGACTCACATCCATCGAGTCAGTGATGCCATCCAGCCATCTCATCCTCTGTCGTCCCCTTCTCCTCCTGCCCCCAATCCCTCCCAGCATCAGAGTCTTTTCCAATGAGTCAACTCTTCGCATGAGGTGGCCAAAGTACTGGAGTTTTACCTTTAGCATCATTCCCTCCAAAGAAATCCCAGGGCTGATCTCCTTCAGAATGGACTGATTGGATCTCCTTTCAGTCCAAGGGACTCTCAAGAGTCTTCTCCAACACCACAGTTCAAAAGCATCAATTCTTCATCCCTCAGCCTTCTTCACAGTCCAACTCTCACATCCATACATGACCACTGGAAAAACCAGAGCCTTGACTACACAGATCTTTGTTGGCAAAGTAATGTCTCTGCTTTTGAATATGCTATCTAGGTTGGTCATAACTTTTCTTCCAAGAAGTAAGCGTCTTTTAATTTCATGGCTGCAGTCACCATCTGCAGTGATTTTGGAGCCCAGAAAAATAAAATCTGACACTGTTTCCACTGTTTCCCCATCTATTTGCCATGAAGTGATGGGACCAGATGCCATGATCTTCGTTTTCTGAATGTTGAGTTTTAAGCCAACTTTTTCACTCTCCTCTTTCACCTTCATCAACAGGCTTTTTAGTTCCTCTTCACTTTCTTCCATGTAATAGATACTATTAGATATCTATTACTAATAGATACTTCACTTTCTGGCATGTAATAGATACTAATACATGGTGGAGGTGGTGGTTCAGTCACTAAGTTGTGTCCGATTCTTGTGACCCCATGGACCGTAGCCTGCCAGGCTCCTCTGTCCATTGGATTCTCCAGGCAAGAAATACTGGGAGTAGATTGCCATTTCCTTCTCCAGAGGATCTTCCTGACCCAGGGATCAAACCCAGATTTCCTGCATTGCAGATAGATTCTTTACCAACTTAGCTACAAGGGAAGCCCACTAATACATGGTAGCTATTATTAAAGGAAAAATCATAGATAGATGCATTATCAGTGTGTGGGTGTGTGTTGAACCCTCTCAAAACAGTTGTTTTAATGGTGACATTGGTTCCTTTTGTAAAACACACTAATACAGGAAATTATTCCAGGGAGGATACACTGACTGTAGTATGAATGATTCTTAAAAAGGAAGTAGACACATTGGAGTGTACTGGCAGAATAATCAGACCATCTACCAATTGGATCTTTCAAAATTAGGCATCTCAATCTGGGGTCCATGGAACCCTACAAGGTTCCATGCATGGATTTCAAAATGCTTAGGGCCTCCCTAAAAATGAACGCAAAATTTTGTGTAGGTATGTATGTGTTTGTGTCTATGCACTATTCTGGGGAGATGGTTCATATCTTTCAACAGCTTCTCAGATGGACTGTGATTAAGAAAAAGTTAGGAATCACTGCCTAAAGATTTCTTCAGGAAATCTGGTACTCTGGCAAAGATGAAAATGTTGACAGTGTGATGGTTGTGTCATCTGGCTGGCCAAATCAATGTTTTCTATTAAAGCAAAGAAGTCTTGGGGCCAAAATGATCTCAACTGAATAATTCTTCTACACTATGTTTCCATCTGCCCAGCATGTGAGCCATTAACACATGGTTCCTGTTGATGATTTTCATATTCTTATTTGCAGGGAAATCACATTAGGACTAGTTCAGAAGAATCATTTAACTAATGTATTGGAAAACCAAATAAATGAGCCTCTTATATATACTAACAATTTTATATTGCTAAAAGAATGACTATTTATGGGAGATTAAGCATACACTGACCAAAACTGCCTCTAAGTCATTCATCTACTAGTCTTCATAATATACATATTCCTATTCTAGTCCAAAAAAATAGCAAGGCTCACCACGTGTTGAAATAATTTATTTCAACACCTAATGCATCATCTGTTCTGTATTTCCACGTGTTGTGTCATCACCATTTGACCTCAACCCATTGTTAAATATTTAATAGTACTGTTGGATAAACAATACAAAGTAGTTTACTTTTGAATGTAGCATTTACATGAGAAAATAAGCCAATATATGCTGCAAAAGGTACAATTTTGGGTTACAGTGCTAATCCTTCTGGTGGATGGAAAATGAGATATAAGAGGAAAGGAAACCACAGGGAGGATGAATGAATTGGGAAAAGCAAAAACAAATGAAAAGATGATGTAGCTCTCCAATACAGCAGAAAGTAACTGTCACCCAAATGTTGGCACAATGGGAACTGCATGTTTCCACCACTCAAAATTCAAGCACTATGATGGATTGATTTGTTTTGTTTTGTTTTGGCTACACAGCATGTGGGATCCCAGTTTCCCAACCAGAAATTGAACCTGTGCCTCCTGCATTGGAACCATGGAGTCTTAACCACTGAACCACCAGGAAAGTCCCAATGATGGATTGTTTTGAGTAGGAACCTATTCATATGAAAAGTATGAAATATTCAATAGAACACTCACCAATAAAAGATCATTTTTAATATTCAGTGGGTATAAATCTCACAGTGACAAAAATTATTCATTTAAAGGAGTGACTGTGGTTTAAAATGAACACCCAAAAAATGAGTGCAAGAGGTTTTGATGAATTAGTACACCACTCCTGGAAAGTGTGTTCAATACATTCTTTTTAACTGACCATAGGTAATCAGCCTTAAAAAGTATTGAAGACATGTATAAGCCTGCACCAGGAATTCTTTATAACTCATCAAGATCCTTTGAGGTGAAGAGATGGAAACTGTATTTATTATTCTATTTCTGCATGGTTTTTCAATAACTGTTAAAATACAAAATGGATCTACAAACCATCAGTTCAGTTCAGTTCAGTTCAGTCGCTCATTCGTGTCCGACTCTTTGCAACCCCATGAATCGCAGCAAGTCAGGCCTCCCTGTCCATCAGCAACTCCTGGAGTTCACTCAGACTCACGTCCATTGAGTCAGTGATGCCATCCAGCCATCCATAGTTGAGAACAATTAAAACTTAAGTAAATGGAAAAGATATACCATGTTCATGGTTTTGAAGACTCTTTTCTTTCTTTTAGTTCTACCTCTGTTTATTGCTACCAACCCATCTTCCTCCACCTCCATCGTGTGTGTGCTCTGTCATGTAACCCGATGGACTGCAGCCCTCCAGGCTCTTCTGTTCAAGGAGTTTTCCAGGCAAGATTACTGGAGTGGGTTGCCATTCCCATCTCCTGAAGACTTTTTTCAATTTTGCTTTTATGTTAAAGGATCAGTCAATCATGGACAGCCCTTTCTTTTTGATACTACTTGTTTCTAATATTTGATTCCTTATAATCCCCTTCAATTTCAGAAATATTTTGTGTTTCTTTAAATTATCTATATGTGGCACATAGTTACTTTAATATTTCAATTCTCCCTAAACTGATCTATCCCAATCATAATCCCATCAAACATTTTGTGTGTACATATAGAATTGAACAAATGTATTCTAAAATTTATATGAAAACACAACTACAATATTCAATTGTATATAATGTACTTGCAATCTTGAAAAAGAAAGAAGTTGAAGGAATTACATTACCTGACTTCCTCATAGTAGTCAAGATTCTGAGACCAACATAGGATCAACAAATAGAGGAATAGAACAAAGCAGAAAACCCAAAGACAGATCCAAACTTAGGAGATACAGAGGCAAAGTGCAAAATAGGTTTGGAATGAATTCTTCTTCAAAGAAAGATGATTAATTAAAAGTCTATAAAGGATGTAATAGGGTATATAAAGTCACGTCTAAGTGTCTTGTGAACTTTCAGTTCAGTTCAGTTCAGTCTCTCAGTCATGTCCTACTCCTTGGACTGCAGCACGCCAGGCCTCCCCGTCCATCACCAACTCCCAGAGTCCACTCAAATTCATGTCCATCAAGTCAGCGATGCCATCCAACCATCTCATCCTCTGTCGTCCCCTTCTCCTCCTGCTTTCAATCGTCCCCAGCATCAGGGTCTTTTCAAATGGGTCAGCTCTTTGTATCAGGAGTTTCAGCTTCAACATCAGTCCTTCCAATGAATATTCAGGACTTATTTCCTTTAGGATGGACTGGTTGTGAACTTTAGACCTGTCAAAAACAATATTTCACATTTGGGGCAAAATAGACATCAGAAATGAAACAAGATTCATTTCAAAAAAAACTCAGATAACAACATCAATGATCAGTGATTATATCAACTACTAACTGCAATATTGATTAGCAAAACACTCAGAAAAGAACTAATTAGTAAATGTGCAAACCACTGCTACTCTATGGAAAGCTAAAAGGAGGTAATTAAAACCAAAATACACAGAAGTAACTATAGCAAATCAGCTCACATTCAACCAGTGAATAATCCAAAGGTGGCTCTCACTTTGATTGACACATTGTTTTAGTCACAAAGTCCGGATACAGAACAACAAGTACTGATTTGCTCTCCTCACACTTTCCATTCAGGGGAAATCATAAATAGAATTAGGGTTAAAATGCTAAATGTCACATGCTGATATTTTCAGTCATATACAATATATGAATCATTTGTATTGTCAAAGTGAACTAAAATACATAAACTGTTTAGTTTGTATTAATCCCATATAACATTCCTACCCTAAGGCATAATTTTAATCCTTTACTAAGGTCTGTTTTAAAGACTTAGTTGTGTTAAACTTGAACATGCTTCTATGACTGGCTTACGTGACTATGTGCCACATGGTGTAGGTGACTTGTAGAAACACAAAATATTTCTGAAATTGAAGGAGATTAGTATTCTTGCCTGGAGAATCCCAGGGACAGGGGAGCCTGGTGGGTTGCCGTCTATGGGGTCACACAGAGTCGGACACGACTGAAGGGACTTAGCAGCAGCAGTAGCATAAGGAATAAAATATTAGAAACAAGTATTATCAAAAAGAAAAGGCTGTTATAAAACGCTGACTTTATAACATAAAAGCAACATTGGAAAGAGAAAAATTCAGGTAACAATTGTTTGTTTTTTCAATACCGTATTTTAAAAGTATATATTCTAATGACATTTTTAAAAAGTTAACTGATGGTTTGGACATCTTGAATAAACATTGCTTTTATGTACTCACATTTCTTAACTTTTTAGTTCTGCAACAATTCAGCCAATACAGAACTATTACCACTACCCCCAATCCTCATCTAGCCTATGATGTTACACAACACCAAAGACTATGACGCATTAAGTAACCAGTTTTGTACCCAGAAGAATAAAATCTGATTTTAATATCACTTCAGTCTATTTCTCAAGTGCTTAAATTCTCCTGTTTAATCAAGATTGATTATTTGCATCTGAAATCTTAATCTCATTTGGGAAAATACCTAACTTCAAAAAAGTGCGACGTTTAATTTTAAGGCAAAGAGCAAAAGCTACTCCATGACTTCCAAATTTTCCCTATGTAACCTCACATACCCCTTCCATATTCCCTTTTTAGGGACTAAAATTTAACCAGGTCAGTTCTGGTTCAAACAACCATTTCATAGGATTTAAAATAGGTATCTTAGGAGCTAGATTGAATTATTTGCTAAACTCGAATATTTTAAATTTATAAACTTCAGAAGGAAGATAGCTTTTGAAGCTGACAAAAAACAATCGGAGAACAGCAGTCTTTTTGTGCACTGCCCAGAAAGTCAGTTACAAAGTGGTCCTATTGTATTTCTCATAATTTACATTTACTTTTTTGGCAGAGCAGAAAGGGAAAAAAATAAGAAGTCAAACTTGGAAGCATACAACACAAATGAAAGAAGGCACTTTTATTTTAAAATGTCCCCTTGACATTTAGACATCTACAAACCCAAAATGTAACATTTATAGGAGATAAAACAGTAAAAGAAATAGCTGTTTTTCTGTGATGTCACCAAACAGGTGTGATACCGTTTCATACCCCAGAAATTGGATGACTCTTTTGCTGATGCTCACAGGAGGCCCAGATGAGACCATATTGACCTGTGTCTCATTTTCTACAATTGGCTAGAAAATTACGCCAGGCCAACAAGAATCTTGATGACTGATCTGTGCCGATTCGGGGCAGACATTCTCCCAAACAGATCAATACTATCCAAGGTGCAGCTGAAAAACAGGATGAGCTTGTATCACTAAACAAACACCAAACTGCTTATTCACAAAGGCAAAGCAACACAGCACTTATGTTTTCCACAGTGTGTTTGCCTATGACCTCAACCCTGACCGGCAGAGCTACCTTCTTTTCGGCAAGAAGTAATCCTGTATTGGGTCTGCCTCTGGTACTCCTCTGGTACGCTTGGTCACCCCTGTGAGTGGTGGCATTTTTTACAATAAAAGCAACTGTGTCTGCTTTGGCCTAGACAATCACATGATGCCAAAGCAACTAGTCAATGTGGTGAGTTTAGTCAAATGACCAGTCTGAGCACTTGGCACTACATAGACAAAGAATAAAATAGGGGACTTCCCTGGTGGCCCAGTGGTTAAGGACCTGCCTGCCAGTGCAAGGGACACAGATTTGACCCCTGGCTGGGGAAGATCCCACATGCCATGGGGCAGCTAAGCCCATGTGCCACAACTACTGAGCCTAAGTGCCACACACAGCTACGGAAGTCCACTCACCTAGAGCCTATGCTCTGAAACAACAGAAGCGGCTGCAATGAGCAAACTAGACACTCGAGAAAGCCCGAACACAGCAACGAAGATCCAGCACAGCCAGAAATGAATAAATAATTGTTTTAAAAAAAGAATAAAATAGGGACAGAATTTTTTCTTTTTACCCATCATACTGGAATTGTGTGGTCATACCTTGGATTAAGTTAATTCAGAAAGGTCTTGTGATATGAGTTGTTTCTAAATACACAAACCATCTGAATAAACCAAAAATCCAAATATCTTTAAACCCTCAAAATTACTTTTATTCTAATTTTAATTTAGCCACATAGACTACCCCCAAAAGTCATACTGGGTATGCTCTTTTTATGTCAATATATTCTGGGGGCACATGTATAGTGAATGAATAAGTTAAATTATAATGAGAACATTCAAGTTACATCACTATTTTCACTGCTATATGGTTATAAAATAAGAGGAAATTGTGGTCTTTAAAACGATCTTCCCAAAAGTATTGAGAAAATAAACAATGCATTAAAATATGATCCCACAGACCTCTAGGCAAGATGACTTCACAAGCAGGAGGGAATTTAAATGGTTTGCATGGCCCAAAAGTGAAAAATTTCAGCTTCCAGAGGCTACAGAAGATTCAGGACCAATAAATATACTTAAACAGGAGACAATATAAAATCATGTAATTACATTTGGGTCTTAAAATGTTTAATGGCTATTGGTAGCACTACCATGAGATCCAACTATCTAAGATCATTTATATATTTAAAATATCGAATTTATTTTCCAACCCTAGATACACATTTGATAAACTTTGATAAAACAGAAGTTGTATCTCTTGCTGCTATTAAAAGACAAATCTATACCCATACCCCTCCCTGATTAAAAAAAAATAGTTGAGCAAAAATAATTGTTAGGTTTCCCCTTTCTTTCAACCAAGTTTTCCCTGGGAAAGGGGACTCTAAAGGGAGAAAACAAACTTTCCCTACAGCACATTACTATATAAGCACTATATCCATCTGCCTGAATAAAGAAGAAATAAATTCAACTTTGGAACTCTGCCATGGAGTGTCGGCTCCTGCAAAGGGGACAGTTTGCTATTAATTGTTAATGTCGTCTGCCATTAGAGGGCACTAAACAACTCTACATTAATGCTGCATTGGAGGGAAGAGAGAAAGGAAGACGGGAAAAGAAAGAGGGGAGGGAAAAGCGGGGAGACTAGGAGCAGAGTCGGGGGAGAGGGAGGGAAAGAGAAAAGAGAAGGGGTGGGCGGACAGGAGGCAAGAGAGAAGAGGGAAGAGAGAGAGGAAGAATAAATCTGGAAAGATTAAGAAGGATGTGGAGCCCCCAGAGCCGTCTGAAGTGAGCAAAAGCCAGCGCCCCCACCCCACCCCGCCCGGACCGCCCGCGCCCCTCCTCTCTAGTCCTCGGGACGGTAATTATAAAGCGAAAAGCAGCGGCGAGGTCACCCGTTTTTACCAGCCTGCTGCACCGAATGCGCGCGGTGCAGGTGCGGCGGCCGCGGGCTTTGTGATTCATGCCCACTTTCAAAGGGGGGCTTGGGCCCGTCTGAGAGGCACCCAAACAACTGTCTTCTAATATTAGCACGGCTGTATTTCGGGATCTATTATAGTCTGTCCAGACAGATCCCATTGTAATGGGATCTTTTATTAAAAGATTAGCACTATCTCCTGCAGTTGGTGGAAAAAAATCTGTTATCACTGAGTTATTTGCAGTTGTGGAGAGGGTGGGAGGCGGGTGGTGGAAGTTGGGGGGTGGGAGGGCGAGAGGAGGCGTGGGGGGGGGCCGTCTGGCGGGGAGGGGGGAGGTAGGCGGGTGGGGGGCGAAGAGGGGCGGATTTGAAATCCGTAGAACAAAATCCCAGGGACCTGCGAATGTCCAAGAATTTTGTCTGCATACTTCACTGTCTGTTCTTCGGGCTCTAGAAGCGAAAAGAATAGAAATTTAAAAGGCAGCTTTGGAATAAACAATATAGCATTTTCCGTGAAGTAATCGTTTTATATAAAAGGAAATATCGCCTCCTCTGTTTCATTCAGCGGTGCCAAAAATGTTATAAATGAGAGACCCGCCAACTTTCAGCGAAGAATGCCAGGCACTGTGCTTAATAAACTGAGGCTACAGAAGTTCATTATCGATGTTGCAATCTTTTTTATTCCGCGAACCGAGAGAGAGACTGAGAAGGAGACTGAGAGTGAGAGAGACAGACACAGGACAGAAACTGGGGAGTCTCCGAGCCGCGGAAGGCGGGTAGACCGCCTACGTCGGCGCCCCCGCTCCGGGCTCCGACTCCTCCAGAAGCTGCGAAGTGAAAGGGGAGAAAAGAAAAGGAGGGCGAGACTGTGACGGTGGGGGGAGGCCCGGGCCGAGGTGTTAAACATTTTTGTTCGCTTCTAACTCGTCGAGACGGAGGGCCGCGTCTCCGCCAGGTTCTGCCCCGGGTGGAAGGTGCCGGGGCCCGGGGTTCCCAGCCACAACCCTGGGCTCGGGGGTGGCCGCGGCGCTCGGCACGCGCAGACCCAGACAGACAACGTCGCGGGGTCCCGCAGCCAGACTGCGGGGGCCTAACACGGCAGCGACCGGACCTCCGGCGGGGTATTAAGGCAGCTCGGGGCTCTCCGGGCGTTTGCGAAGTCTTCCTGGAGCTGAGGAGCGGCGTTGCGAAGACCAACTCCCGCCCCGCCGCCCCGCTCCGCTCCGCCCTGCCCGCCGCCGCCTCCAGCGCCCTCACCGCGCCAGACACACACACACTCACACACTCACACACACTCACACACACACACACACACACACACACACACACACACACACACACACGCCACCCCGGGCGCGCCGGCGCTGCCAGCGAGCGGCGGCGTGCAGGACTTGAAGTGGGTGTTCTTCCCCACTCCCCACCCCCGAAGCGTCCCCCCCACCCCCCCGCGCCCGGGTCTCCTGCCCCCTCCCTCTCGCTCCTACGCAAATAAGAACTCGGCGATTCCCCTCCTGCCGCTTTGATTTCGGGCACCTCCACCAGATAATTGGGAAGGGTTTCAGAAGGTGGGAAATGTCACCTGATTCACACTGAACTTTTAAAAGCTCCCCACCCCCAAGGAACCGCGCACACCCTCTCTCGCGGCCGCCCTCCCACTGCCCCACACACTGGGAGACCGCCCACCGCAAACCGTGGAGACCCCCGTCTAGATTTAAAGCGCGGCTGCGCCTGGCTTCTGACGTCCATTGAATCGCGAGGGCGGCCGGCGGCAAGTGCTGGGCTACGCCGGGATAGCTGCGCCCTCCGCCGCTCGCCTCTGCGACGCGCACCGCTTGCCAGAGCCACCCGCCGCCGCGCCCGCTCCCCGCGCCACCGCGCCCGCTCCCCGCGCCGCCGCGCTCCTCACCCCGCGCCTGCCCTCAGGATGGCCCGTCCTAGGCACCAGCCCGGCGGGCTTTGCCTCCTGCTGCTGCTTCTCTGCCAGTTCATGGAGGACCGCAGCGCCCAGGGTAAGCGAGGCGGGATGCGCAGGGAGGCTCGGCGGAGGGCAGGGGTTTGTAGTTTTCGGGCGTCTCCACCGGGTCTGTTCTGAGCAACTCTGCTTTCGGAAGATGTTGGACCAACTTAGCGAATCCGGGATGGAGAGGAGTGGGAGAATTGAAGGCAGTGACACTTTAGGACTGGGAACCGAGTTTGGAGCGCGGTTATCCTTTAAAAGGAAAGGGAGTGAGCTGGAGTCTCTCTCAGTAGTTAGGGTTAGATGCTCCAAGTTCTGGACCTAATGAGTTTAGATGTTATCTCCCCTGTTTGGCTCTGAAGAAGGGGATAAGCATCGGTAGCCTGAAGATTGCAATCCACTCATTTGCAATCTAACCTCTCTCCCTCCTGCATCTTTTGGATACTTTAAAAAATGACTGAGTGGGGAGGGGGGAATACTGAAATTTCCTCGGTGACTGCGGGACGTGGTTTCAGAAACTTTGCCCAAACTTGGAAATGAGGGTGCCGAAAATTTTAGAGGGAAGTAGCTTTCTGCCTAGTGGATGCTTCTTCTAACCCCCTCCCCCCAACCCCGCAAAAAAAAAAAAAAAATTACCCCGGACTGTTCTGAAAAGTTTACAGTTTTTTTCCCTTTTGCCTCATTCCTGATTGTTAACTTTCTGTAGAACAGTGAGGAACCCACAATTGATTTAAATTCTGAGATGCAATAAGAGCAAATTTCTAAAGTTTTTTTTTTTTTAATTAGATTTATCTCCATTAGTCTTTGGGCAGAATTTTTTAAAATAATAATAGCAGCTTGCGGTCCAATTATTGTTAAAGTTATATGGATGATTCATAAGACGTCTTCCTGACCAAAATCTGAACATTAAAAAGGAAGAAGGTGGGGGGCGGGGGGCTACTTGCAAAGATAATCTCGGTGGGTATGATACAGGGATGTGTGTGTGTGTATGTGTGTATATATATATATATATGTATATATAACCATGAAACGATAGTAAGTCCCCCTCCCACCTTGTTTCCCCCCCGCCCCCAACCCCAATACTTTTCTTGAGGCAGACTTGGAACTTTCCTGACTTTAGCGTTATTTTATGCGTGTTGTATACGGCCCCCTGGGCACAGCTCCTAGCCGCCTGCGACGCACTACTGCTCTGAGTTGCCCACCTTTCGGAGCGAGGCGCTGCCTGACTGCCCGGGACGTGGGCGCCGTGGAAAGTAGCCCTCGGAGATTTCGAAAGATCGCGGTGGCCGCGGGCGTCCTTTGGGTCTGGCGGATTGCAAAACGGCCCGTCGGGCGGGCTGCGCCTCGAGGCCGAGAGGGGCAGCGCCGGGCAGGGCCCGGTTGCTTTTTTGCTTTCATTTTTCAGAAGTGCCTTTTGCGTGATCTGTTGCTGTATGTGTGTGTGTGAGTGTGTGTGTGTGTGTGTCTGTCTGTCTGTCTGTCTGGGTCTCTCTCTTTCTCTCTCTTTTCTTTCTCTCTCTCTTAAGTTCTACTTTTTTAACCCCTGTCACAAATAATCCCCGTACCGCCTACATGAAACCGACATGTAAAAACATCCGTCGCATCCTGTTTTTGTCAGGTTCTTTAATCTGCCCTTCGAGTCGCTGCAGGTTATGAAATGGGACGAATAAAAGTAAACAGTCTAGTAAAAGTCAATGCAAGCTGCACGTGTTGTGTCTGGGTCACTGGTAACTGACATTGATATGGCTGGAGCGCTCGGGCTTCTCGCTCTCGCCCTCCCTCCCCATCGCCCACCTCCCACCTCTTCAATCTGGTCCCCCCCTCCACCCCTCGCCTTTCTCCACCCCTTCACTCCCTCTGATTTATTTTCTGCTTTTTCTCTGCCGTCTCTCCTCCACGCTCACTCCCTCCCCATCCCCGCCGGGTCTCCTTCCCCTGCCGGTTCACTGCCTCCCTCCCCCTACCCAGCCGGCGCCGCCGGCTCACTTGCCCACCTCCCCACCCCTGTCTCCCCGCAGCTGGGAATTGCTGGCTCCGCCAAGCAAAGAACGGCCGCTGTCAGGTCCTGTACAAGACAGAACTGAGCAAGGAGGAGTGTTGCAGCACTGGCCGCCTGAGCACCTCGTGGACCGAGGAGGACGTAAATGACAACACGCTGTTCAAGTGGATGATTTTCAACGGGGGCGCCCCCAACTGCATCCCTTGTAAAGGTAGGGCTCTTCCTCCCCAGTCTGCAGGCCCTCAGTAGAGGGCGTCTTACCCTCAGCTTCCCCAGTGCCCAGCCGGGGTTTGGGACTGGAGGAGCTTTGTTCGTGGGTTCCCCCTAACCACCCCCAGCCCTGGTAAGCCATTCGGGCTGAATCTCCTGTCACACACTACAGGCAAAACAAGGGTCGCCAGAGGTTCTCGGACTTCTTAGCCAAATGTGGCGGTGAAGCCAGCCAACCCTTGCTCTTTGAGGGAGATTTGGATAGGGAATGCAGCCCACTGTCCCCCACCCTTCCCTCTTCTCAACTTCCGGGCAACAGCCTAGCCCCTTGGGCTCAGACTCTTGGCTGCAGGATTGCGCAAGGCACCCACAGCCCTCCTGGCTAACCTGCATGGTGCCTGACCCTGGTTTTAATCCCTGCCTCTTTCCAACTCCTAGAAACGTGTGAGAACGTGGACTGTGGCCCCGGAAAAAAATGCCGAATGAACAAGAAGAACAAACCCCGCTGCGTCTGTGCCCCAGATTGTTCTAACATCACCTGGAAAGGCCCGGTGTGTGGGCTGGATGGAAAAACCTACCGCAACGAATGTGCACTCCTCAAGGCCAGATGTAAAGAGCAGCCAGAGCTGCAAGTCCAGTACCAGGGCAAATGTAAAAGTAGGTCCTACCCGACCCCTCCTCCAGCCTTCTGCTTGAGGTAGACCCGCTGCAGGACCCCTGGGATGGGCGTAATAGCCTAATAATAATAATATCAAATAAAGGAACCCTTTCTAACTTTATATTCTAAAGATTCCTTAAGACACTAAAGGTTCAACCTAGAGTCTTAGTTTTCTTTTAAAAACTGCAGAGCTACCCAAGTGCGTTCCTAAAGCTGAATGCTTCTGTTTCATGATTTCCTTGAAACCGTCCAGTGGCTCAGTCCGGAAGAAGGTACCTATTAACGTGTTTAATATTAATGTTTTTCCCTCTTTGTTTCAGAGACCTGTCGGGATGTTTTCTGTCCAGGCAGCTCTACATGCGTGGTGGACCAGACTAATAATGCCTACTGTGTGACTTGTAACAGAATTTGCCCAGAGCCCACCTCCTCTGAACAGTATCTCTGTGGGAATGATGGAGTGACCTACCCCAGTGCCTGTCACCTGAGAAAAGCTACCTGCCTACTGGGCAGATCTATTGGATTGGCCTATGAGGGAAAGTGTATCAGTAGGTATTCTGGATTGAGGAAGGAAAAGAGAAAAAGGCTATAATTGTGATAAAACTGTGAGCTTAACCAATAAATAAACCCCAAACTTCCCAAAACTAGCTTCATCAAAGTCGGTAAACTGTCATGACCACCTTAAGGAAACCATTGTCTTTTTTTTTTTTTTACCATTGTCTTCTGGATACATTGGCATACATATTGAAATGCCAGCAAGACACAGGAAACAATTTTCCTTCGTAGAAATCTAAGAACTCACTCAATTTTACACATTTTTTTAAGTGCTAGACTTGCTGGAAGCGAGAAATAATTACTTAACAGTTCCTAAAATCTGTTATCAGATTCTGATAACTGATAGAATTCTTTCTTTTTTTTTAAAGATCCCACTTGTGGGAAGTAATCAAATACATATTTAATTGAAGGATACTATGAAATCCTGTTTTAAGAAAATACTACAGTATTTTCATGCATTAAGCTAGTATAGAGGAAACTAGGAGTTTTGAGTATGTGTGTGTGTGTTTCAGTTTTATAGAGTGTTTTTGCACAGTATTTCCATGAGCCCCATTAGTGAGTAATAAAATATGTTTTATATGTTTACATTTATTCATTTATTGATAGAAGGCTAGAGAAAGGGGACAAGGTGAGGAGAATGGATTTACTTATCACAGGTGTATTATATCCTAGAAGCAAAGTCCTGTGACGATATCCAGTGCACTGGTGGAAAAAAGTGTTTATGGGACTTCAAGGTTGGCAGAGGCCGGTGTTCACTCTGCGGTGAGCTGTGCCCTGAGAGTAAGTCTGAGGAGCCTGTCTGTGCCAGTGACAATGCCACCTATGCTAGCGAGTGTGCCATGAAGGAAGCGGCCTGCTCCTCGGGCGTGCTGCTGGAAGTGAAGCACTCCGGATCTTGCAACTGTAAGTGTGATTTCTAACCTTGCCGCAGTTTAAGGATTTCCCAGGCAAGTCCTAGGGAATGGAGACTTAGAAAGCACGAAAACGTCCCCCAGATAAGCCCACTTCTGTTTAAGTTAGGTAGCTGCTAAAGTGCACCAGCAATTCAGCAATCCACAAAAAAAATCACCTGAAATGTTTCGGGGCCTTTAGGACTTGTCTGATGATCATCAACAAGATCACCTCTAAAATAGCCCATTCCAATCATCTGCCCGTAATTCCTTTTGTTTTAGTAGTGTGCTTTGCTGTTTGCTTTTATTAACACTTGAATCTGAACTAACTACTTCAAAGGTTTTTTTTTTTTTTTTTTTCTTTTTCAAAGACAGCTTTCTGTTATCACACATAGGCTGCTGCTTTGCGCAGTTGCCCCTACTAACTAAATTAAGGACCCAAAGCAGTTATACCTAGAACACAAGAGCGCTTTTTATCTAATTTCAGGAATCTGCCCGTAAAACCTGAGCCATTGATTCTTCAGAACTTTCTGCAGTTTTTGACTTCATAGATAATGTTTTTAAAAAAAAAAAAAAAAAAAAGTTTTTTTAAAACTTGTTACATAACAGCAGATGCCAAAAACAAAACAGCATCTTACTGCAAGTCACATAAAAATGCAACGCTGTAATATGGCTGTTACAGAGGGCTTTGAAAACATACACTGAGCTGCTTCTGCGCTGTTGTTGTCCGTATTTAAACAGCAGCTCCCCTGTATTCCCCCATCTAGCCATTTCGGAAGACACCGAAGACGAGGAGGAAGATGAAGACCAGGACTACAGCTTTCCTATATCTTCCATTCTAGAGTGGTAAACCCTCCACCAATGTTCAATGTTGACATAGCCTTTAGGCAAAAAAAAAAAAAAAAGGAAAGAAAAAAAGTAAAAGAAAAAAAATACATTGTCCATACTGTAAATAAGTGTATGCCTATTTATTTGGGGGGAAAACTATACATAAAGGACCTTTGTCCTAAAGCTCTCTCCCAGGCCACCTTGTTACTCACTGGACCCGGAGAGGCAGTCATTGTGAGGTCTACTGGATGAGGCCCATAGTTGAGACTTGTAGACATTTATTTATACTGTGTCATGTTTTATAATTTATACATAAAATGTCTGGTTGACTGTACACCTTGTTTTTGAAGAAATTTATTCGTGAAAGGAAGAGCAGTTGTTATTTATTGTGAGGTCTCTTGCTTGTAAAGTAAAAGCTTTTTTTTTTTCCTTGTAAACCATTTAAGTCCATTCCTTACTATTCACTCACTCATCTGTCTCCCTTCATTTACCTGTCGTTAGACTCTTTTCCACTTTAACCAACTTGCATGTCAGTTTCTGTCCTGTTTATTTATTGGATTCTCTGCTGCCTGTTCTGTACATACCTGATCCCTCGGGTTTTGTTTACAAGGAATCTTGACTGACCAAAAGGCATTATAACTCTGACTCAGATAGCAGGTACAGAGGATACATCTTTGAGGAAACTCCTATTTCTGTTCTCTGGTTGTGATGAAGACATCGGTGAGGCAGGTGGTGATAGCAGTGTTGGGTTTCTAATCATGTACTTCTAAGATGTTACAGATCCAAAGAATTGAGTGATATGGGTGTCAGGAGCCTGAAAGAAGGAGAATGCTGTACATTCAACCTTATGTTAGGTGTTTCCTTTAAAGGCTAGTCTGCTGTACCTTTTCAACTAGTTCTTTTCACCCAATGTGTCATGAAAAGTATATCAAAGCTTTATCAGTTCAGGTTTCTTGCTTTTCATAATACTTTTTTCTGATGCAATTTTATATTTTCAAACATGGCAAGTTAAATATAAATTCATTTAAATATATAGTTTTATACTTTTCTACCATGTAAATGTGCAATGTATATAAAAGTTATAATGTGTATTTGTAAATAAATGATGAGTGAAAAAATAAAAAAATTTTAAAAAGCCAATGGTCTCAATTGCTGATGATGTAAAAGAAGCTGTTAGGACTTTTGAGTAAAAATGTATATGAGATATTCGTTGAGAAATACAATTATCACTAAAATTAAGTGACCAGGGTAGTAAGAACTCCAAGGTAAATTACAGATCACCTCAAAAGGAAAAAGGAATCTGAGGTCCATCCACGCCTTTGTAGTAACGATGGCATACTTTCCACTCAGCACTGGAGGAAACTGTAGATGTCCCTCCTTGCAATGTGCTAAGCCTAAAGTTTCCTCTTTAAAAACATCATCTTCTTAGCTATCCTTGTCCCAAGCTCATCTCCAGAACCAGAGGCACCCTTTCTCTTTCCTCATCTAAATAAAGTAGATCTTAAATCTTTAAACAAAGCACATTACAAGGAAAAATAAAAATAGACACACATACAGCAGCACAACCTAGGTCAGAATGTCAACTACAGAAATAAAGGCAGTATAATATTGAAATTCTAGAGACTTTTTGAGGTAAAGATGGAGCAGGGGTGGATTTCCACAATGGTCATGGTTCATGGAGAGTAAATAATGACACTTTCAAGGTAAGAGGACATGTATTAATGTTTTGCAGTTTATTTTAGTCAAGTCACACTACTAGGGCCTCAGATTGGCATGTAGGGCCTCAACTGGTTGTCCCAGTAATACACTGTAATACATAGTGATACATAACTAGATAGTCACAAGTTTCCAACTGCTGTGCTACTTCATTGCCTAAGTACATCAAAAATATCAAGTACAAGATGCAAAGAAGTGAGGATTAGAACCACAGGAGGGGAAGAGCAAAGAACAGTCAATATTACAAACATAGCCGAACAAATATATTCTTTCACAGACTGTGACCCTAGTTCTTTCCAAAAGTTTATTCCTTTTGTGAAAACCCTCTATAATATAAATAATTAGAGAATTATAGGAGACCATTGGCTCTCAACTGTGGTCACCAAATGAGAAATTTGATGAAGGCAGAGGGGCCTCTTAGGTGGGCAGAGTTCATATAATAATTAGGAGCCTGTCAGTGCTGTCAGCCTTAAGCCACCAGTTCCCAGAGAAAGGAGAAGAAGTGCAGAAGACCAATGCTGCCAAAAACCGAGGGAAAGACAAAGATGGGAACTAATGTAGTGTCTGGGAGCTACTGGCTTGCCACTAGGGTTGAACACTCAGGGAAGGAAACAGCAGGCAGGCTGGTTTCACATCCCTTCCTGGAATTGATTTGTTACCTCATCCTGGGACGCTACAGATGCTTTAAAGTTGCCATTGACATCAGAGTGAAAACGTCAAATTTAACAGGCACCAATGTGTGTCTTGGCAAGGGTGAGTGATAAAATCAACAGCTTGCCCTTTAAACAACATCCGGATTATTTATTAAAAATTTTTTTATTTCATAGTTGTCAGCATCAATCATTCATCTCCAACATCAGACAGTTTCTTATTTTCCTTCTTGGAGTTTCTGACTTTTCCAGTAATCCTGTATTAGGCTGCTGCTGCTGCTGCTAAGTCACTTCAGTCGTGTCCGACTCTGTGCGACCCCATGGACTGCAGCCTACCAGGTTCCTCCAACCATGGGCTAATTAGTACTAAAAAATAGAATTCTCCTTTAAAATTAAAATTAGGTTAATACCATTAGGCTACTGTTAGAATTTCAGTTAGGACTCATTGATGCATATAAAGTAATTAATATAAACAGTTACTAGTAACTAGTTTTAATTGGTATGAGTACATCCTAATCATCATTAGGAATTGCAAAATAACAAGTAAAAATAGCAAAAAATCTATCAGGGATCTAATTTTCATCAGATATCCACTTCAATTAAGATTTTTATCTGCTATATGGGTATGTGTGCTATGTGCTTAATCGCTCAGTTATGTCCAACTCTTCGTGACCCCATGGACTGTAGCCCACCAGGCTCCTCTGTCCATGGGATTCTCCAGGCAAGAATACTGGAGTGGGTTGCCATGCCCTCCTCCAGAGGATCTTCCCAACTCAAGGATCGAACCCAGGTCTCCCGCACTGCAGGCAGATTCTTGCATTGAAAGAATTGAAATTGGCAATGAGAGAATTTTTGACACCTAAACCATACCTCCAGGGAATCCCATATGGGTATAACAAAATAAAATCTGACATAATTGGAATCATTCTCTCTCAAACAATGCAGCTCATCTACTCTTGACCTTAGAGTAGATCCTGTACCCAAGGGGGATAGTGCACTTTATAATATTATTGCCACTGGACAAAATTAGAATACTGTCCATAAATTAAAGCATTGTATCAATATCAAATTTACTGAAATTAATCATTGTAATATGCATGCAAGAGAATATTTCTGAACTTAGGAAAGACACACTAAAGTATTTAGGGGGAAAGACCAAAATGTATGTAATTTACTCTCAAGTGATTTACAAAGAAAAAATATAGTTTTAAGTAGGGTTTTTTTCCCCTTATATGTATTCAGAGAGAGCATACAAATGATAAAAGAAGTAGAGTAAAATGTTAATTTGAGTAAAAGGTATATGGATATCTTTAATACTATATTTTTGCAACTTTTCTATAATTTGGAATCATATCAAATAAATGTTTAGAAATTTAAAAAATCATTCTCAGGAAGAGATGCACAGTAGACTGCTTTTCCCAGTCTCTAGAAAAGCAACTGAAATAGAGTCATTTAAAAAATTATTTACATGACCAAAAGATTGGAAAATAATCCCAGTGACTGCAAAAGCTAGAGAATCGAAATTGGCAATGAGAGAATTTCTGACACCTAAACCATACCAAGAAACAGCTTTTTCTTTTCCATAGCCATCTTAAAATTTAGAGTAATTAGTAGCTTTGCTAAAGCACTGCCAACACCCAAAACCTCAGTTCCCCCCACTGCTGGCTATATATTAATTAGACAAGGAATTTAACTTCTCTGGGCCTCAGTTTCCCCATGTATGTACCCAGGACAATAAAAGTGTCTCCCTCATAATAGTGTTCTGAAGATTAAAAGAAATAAGTTGTATAAAGTGCTTAGATCTGTGCCTGGCATGTAAAAAGACAGCCAGTGAATATGTCCTCTAGGACTGTACTACTTGTTATTAAAGAAGAAAAGGGACTTCCCTCATGGTCAAGTGGTTAGGACTCTGCTCTTCCACTGCAGGCCAGCAGCACAGCCAAAAAGAAAAGGGCTGGAATTGTGGTTCAGCAACCTCTCTACCTTGGAAATACAATGAATGAGGAATGGCACCAATCAAGGCCAGAAGCACAAGTGTAAACAATTTATTTTAAATTTTAAACTATTTTAGCCACGTTAATATTTAACAAAATATCACGAAGTTCTAGCTGCTATAGCAAAACTTCACGGTTCAAATAACAGATGGAGATACATTATTTTTCATGGAAATTTAGAAATAATTCAATCACACAACATTTTCAAAACCACAAAAACGTGCCTTTTGTCTTTTCATTCACGCACCCAACACAATCTGTGGTAAGTAAATTAAATCAAATCTGTCTTTAACTTTGATACGATCTCCTACATGAGGACTACAGATTCCTAAAGATAGTAGTAAATTATTTCCAAGCTAGCAAAACCCTAATATAATCCGAATATTGTACAATTATCTTGATATAAAAGATGATATATTATTTAATTAATAAACTCACTTATTAAAAACCATTTTTCAAAACGTGGGTCCTAAGACAGGCACATTTCTGTTCTTCCCATCCCACTTTCCATTCAGATCAGCAAACAATCCTTCTCCAGCCAAAAGTTGTCATGTAAATAGACTCCAGGCATGCCTGCCCTGCGTCTTCAGCAGACCTGCCCAGACATGTCCACATCCCAGCTTCAATTTAGCTGGAATCCCCCCACGAGTACTGGATGGTCCCTGGGTTTTGCCATCCTTCGACCTCAGATATCTTGGCTGGTACCATCAAGATTCCTGTGGCTGAGTCCTTCAGACACTTAAAAACATATTCTCTGGATTACACCGAATGTAGTCCTGGCAGAGCTATAATTTGTCATTTTTCTATTTTAAGAATATGGCCCAGGAACCAACTGGTACAGTCAGGAGCCAGATTACTCCCACCAAAAGTCTCTTGTATTAATCCCCTAAGGACAAAGATCTCTGGCTAAAGGACGAGTATAAGCTTTTTTCAAGAAGTTGGGGCAGGCAAGAAATCAGCAGCAAAGTCAGAAGCCTGGGAAGACAGTGGGCTATACATCCATTCAGGTTTTAAGAGATCTCTATCTTTTCCAGCACCATTAAAAAAAAAAAAATTATGGGATGATTTCCTGGTCATGATGCATCCCATAAACAGTGGTGACAGTGAAAGATCAAGGCAAAGGCCAATCTCTATAGTTTCTTGAGACTGCTGTGGGCTTTATGGGTCAATGACAAGGGAAGAACTGGATTACTCAAAAGGCAACCAGTACCTGAAACACCTACAGTCTTTTATAGACTTAGTGTCCCAGGAAAAGATATCAAAATAGATTGAGGGCAATATATTTACTAGGTATATGGAACCAGGACCCAGTCAATAAAATTCACAAATATAAACAGAGCTGATACTCAAGGTGTTGTGCCTGAACCAGTGGCATCAGCATTACCTGGGAACTTGTTAGAAATACAACATTTTGAGCACTACCCCAGAGCCATTGAACAAAATTCACCTGGGGTACAAGAATCTATGTTTTAACAAGCTTTCTGGGTGATTCTTGTGCATGCTTAAATTTGAGAACAGCTGCCCTAGAATCATTTCAAGTTCTGAGTGAGCATTGGCTGCCTAATGTTCCAAAGGCAGCCAGAATACTCTTCATGGGTCTCTGGTAGGGCTACAGCAGAGCTGTGTTCAATCCTGTTCCCCTCAGCCTGACCTGGGCCAGGATTCCCACACTTAATCGGCCTTCATTGCAGGAGTGTACCTGCTGGTGGTAAAAGCACTTGGCCATAGATATCACAAGGCACATTTTTCCTAAGAATATTCTCAGCCTCCACTTCCTTATGGGAGATCCCAATGAGATTTAAGCTGGACTGGCTAGGAGTTGTGAACTTGCCTTTACCATCCCTTCCAGGCATATGCATTGCATGGCAAGTTTATTAATAAGAGACACGAATTTTGAATGAAGAGTAGCGACATTCCAACCCTGGTCCTCCTTTCAGTTGACATTTGATCCACTTTCCTTCCCTTCACTTGCCTAGAGCTCCTTTCAGGAGTTCTACATCACCTTTTCAGAAGAGCACTTCAGCTTCATCCATGGGTCAGGAAGCCAAGACTACTACTCAACTGATCCTAAGTTCTTTTAAGAACAGGGAGATCTAAGCAATCAAATGAAATGGAAACAATAATAAGTGATATCCTCTTCGGAATGCATCCAGTTGCAACCACACCCCAAGATCTATAGCCTGAACCAAGAGTGGAAGGCCCTTTCAAAATTTTTTGACATTCTATCCCTCCTGGCCTCTTATCTTTCCCTACCTCAATGATTCTCTCACTAGAACATTGGTTCTATGAATCTGTGTCAATTTCCCCACATTCTCTGGCCAAAATCCTAACTATGGATCAGTGAAATCAACCTCTCCACATCTATGCTTATGCTGCTAAGCAAGGATGAAATCCTCCAAAAATACCACTAGGTGCCCTTATACAATTATTGGATCTAATCTCAGTTAGGTTCTTTAAAAGCCCTATTTTACACAACTCTCTATACCCATTTCCCTTCCTGGCACTTCCATACCATCACAGCTCTCCTCAAGCAGCATGTCCACCACTCTTCTTACTTGCAGTGAACTTTATCTTATCTACTCAACTAGAAAATTGCTGCCATCAGGAAAGAGTTATGTCAGCTTCCTCCACTGCCAACATTACCATAAGTTTGCCCAATTCCATATCATTTGTAACAACCTTCCCTCTGATCTCAAAGAATCTCATTTTCATATCTGTGTTTTCCACCACATCCCCCATCTCTTCCAGAAATTTACTCTATTAATTGAGCTCTCTCTCCATAATTTTAAATTTCTTCCTCTATAGTGGTTTTACTAATCTTAGCCTATAAATATGTTTCATAAAGAACTTTTAAAGTAAGGATAAAAAATGGAAATAATTAGTAAAACTTGCCTAATTCAACACACAAACACACATGCCAGCCTTGGCTAGCCCTTAAAAAAAATAGAAAGCCTTCTTATCTCTCCTATGTCTCCTTCTAGACGCAACCTATGGAGTAATCTCCATTCTGTCTCCACTAGCTCACCTCTCCCTCATTCCTCAACCCTCTGCAATGTGGTCTTTCCTCCTATTATGCATCTAAAGATGTTTGGCAAAGGTTATCAATGACTTCTAAGCTCCCAATACAATGGACACAATGGACATGACTCCCGCCTTAACTAATGAATCACTCTTTGATTTGTATACTGTCAACCCAACTCTGCTCTTCTCAAATCCTCTTTTGTACTCCCACCTGCTGTTATCTCCCCATTCTTTATGTGCTGCTTTCTTCTCACCAGTAAAGCAAGATCAAAAGCTGGCAACTTATGGACTGTATCCAGTTTATATTTTATTTGGTTACACACACCTGTAAAACAATTTTGTACTAGTTAACAGTATTTTAAAACTAGGAAATCCCACACAGAAATCTGGATTTCTCTTTCTCTTGAAAAATCTGAGAGCCAGTGATCACTGGGTCTATGAGCCCACACAGGCACAGCCACCAGGATCAGAGAAGACAGTGGCAGTTCTCTCCCTGAGATGAATACCTGCATCTCTCATGTCACCTGTTCTCCTTAGTTCATATGGTGTGTTTCACTCGTCCACCTGATCTGACTGCTCTTTGTTAGCCAAGAGTTCCATACTCCACTCCCTCACTATTCAATTTATACGGCCTTCTGTGTATTCCGATATCATCGTATCATCATGGTTTTCATTGCAATCCAAAAGCTGGTGACTGAAGATTGCTATGATGAACTCTGACATTTGGTTAGCTGCCGCTCATACCTTCTCTTATATGATCAGGAAATTGCACCTCCACAATCGATCTGCAAAGCCTACCCCTAACAAAGGATGTCCCTCACTCGGCTTTTCCTCATATGTTATGTTTTCAGTCACTAAGTTATGTCTGACTCTTTGTGATCCCATGGACTCCAGCCTGCCAGGTTCCTCTGTCCATGGGAATTTCCAGACAAAATTACTGGAGTGGGTTGCCATTTCTTCTTCCAGAAGATCTTACCCACTCTGGAATCGAACCCATATCTCCTGCTTGGCAGGCCGATTCTTTTACCATTGAGCCACCTGAGAAGCCCATTTCCTCACTCAGATTCCTTCCAAATCAAATCTTATAGGAATAAATCTGATTGGTGAAACTAAGTCCCCAAGAAGGGAAGCTGGGAAAAGCAGGGTTAAATTCTAAATTAGGAAAGTTGAATTCAGCATGCTGCTGCTGCTAAGTCACATCAGTCGTGTCCAACTCTGTGCAACCCCATAGACGGCAGCCCACCAGGCTCCCCCGTCCCTGGGATTCTCCAGGCAAGAACACTGGAGCAGGTTGCCATTTCCTCCTCCAATGCATGAAAGTGAAGAGTGAAACTGAAGTCGCTCAGTCGTGTCTGACTCTTAGAGACCCCATGGACTGCAGCCCACCAGGCTCCTCCATCCATGGGACTTTCCAGGCAAGAGTACTGGAGAGAGTTCAGCCTAGAGAAGTACAAAGTAGAGAAAACGTCTCAAAGATTTTGGCAGCCACAATGACAGGTAAACACCACTAGATAATCTCAACAAAGACAGGTATAAAGTTGTTAAAAGTAGAACTGTAAGTGGCTGTAGCCAGAGGGAGAGTATAGAATTCATCAACTTCAGGAAGTTTCAAGAATATTTTCTCAGAAGCACTAAACAACCAGGAAAATATTGCCAATCTACTACCAGCTAAATTCTCCACCCAGTAAAATGACGATCGCCAAACACTGCATTGTCCTAACACAATTCAGAGGCACATGGAGAGGACAGAGAAATAGAACAGAGAATGACAATATCAGGCAAAGAAGCATTTTCCAAATAATAGACTGTTTTGCAAGCGAAAGCTTTCTGACCTCCAGCCTCTAATAGATGAGTGCAGGAGCTCATACTTAGAAATAAGTGACTGCGGAGTCTGAACTCAACCTCAAGCAAAGACTGATAGAAAACTAAGAATTCTCTATTAGCAAAGATCATCGTATGGAAAAGTCATATCTCCAATCCTGATGACATTGTATCCAGATCAAGATACACGCTTTTCTTCACCAAATTCAGGGGCAGAGGGAATGAATATAAATGAAATCAACATTTTGAAAGTTGTTTTGTTTGATTTATTGATTTTTTTTTAAATCCGTTTAAAATTCTCCTGAAGTGCTTTACATTTTACAGATCAAAATTACACCTCAACAAAAACCCACAGGTGTCATTTATTCATATTTTATGACAGCAGTTTGAGAATCAACTGTAATTTTTTTCAAAAATCTTATACATGAACTCTATTAAATTAACACAAAATTTCGGGACTTCCCTAGTGGTCCAGTGGTTAAGAATCTGCCTTCCAATGCAAGGAACATGGGTTCCATCCCTGGTCAGGGAACCTAAGATCCTACATACCACAGGGCAACTAAGACTATACACAACTACTCAGTCCATTCCCTAGAACCCTCGTGCTGCAACTAGAGAAAGCCCACACGCCCCAGCGAAGACCTAGCGCAGCCAAAATTTTTTTTTATTTAAAAAAATTAGAAATAAAAAAATTAATACAAAGTTTCAATAGTTAATTAGAAAACAGAAACAAATTTTTATCTATATATAATAGATCAATATAAAATTCAGAATTTGTCAGAGAAATAGTGTACCTTTAAAATTTAGCCAATATATTCAGAATAGACAAATCTATAGAGACAGAAAGATTAGTGGTTGGTCAGGGATGGGGCAATGAAAAATAAATGTTATTTTTTTTAATATTCTAAAATTGATTGTGGTGATGATTGCTTAACTCTGTGAATATATAAACACCATTAAACTGTACACTTTAAATAAATTGTAATGCATATGAATTTCATCTTAATGAAGTTGTTTTAAAAAATAATTTCCAAGATAATTTAAATGGAAGAATTTAATATTTTCACCTACGTTTACAACTGTTTTAGCTTTACAAGAATGGATTTTTTAAAATACACATTATTACAACTCAAAACATCTCTTCTAGTTGTGTACTCATATTTACTGTAGATTTCTATGCCGTTCAATATCAGTTTTGATGGTATAAATACAAACCAAGAATTGAAATTATAGCTCTGGAAAATGTAGTCATTTTAGCTTCAGTAGGATTCTTTTCATGAATTAAAAACACTCCATGCTTTCTTTTAAAATATATTTATTATATTTTTATTATCTCTTTGGGAGAGGGGCGTTCTGTACGTCATGTGGGATCTTACTTCCCTAATCAGGGATCAAACCTATGCCCCCTGTATTGGAAATGTGAAATATTAACCACAGACCACCAGGGAAGTCCGAAATACTCCATATGTTCATCCCAGTTTTATTACCATGGAGATGGTGAGAAAAGGGAAAAAAAGAGTTTACCACTGTCTTTCTTTTAACATTACTAAGAAAATTCTCAGATGAAATAAAAATCCCAATCTTATTATATCCTACTTTTCACTGAAGACATTTTTTATCATAAATTTAAAAGAATGACAATAAGTAAATTTATATTAAAAATTTACCGAAAGAAAGAATGATTTTGGCTCCACCTGGCTATTAATACTAACAGTCTTTAGGCAATTAATTATGTTATCACATGTTTTTATTGGTGTGCTGCCAATTTCTATCAGCACAGAAGTTAATTTTTTTTTCCCCTTTTGGGTGTAAAGTGATGTGGAAAGGAGAATTATTAGTATAGAACAGTTTAATCTGTGGTAGTATTTTAGTGTTGCTTGCTGTCTTTCATCTTGGAAATGAAAAGTTTGCAACCTTTTTGACAAATATATTTATGCACACTCACTCTTTCTGATTAGAGCAAATAATTCCTCCTTTAAGAAGAATTTTCACTCCTCAAATAAATACGCTTTATTTTCCACTTAGAAACTCAGTGGAAAACTAGGCCCTAACCATCTGAATGCTAGTTTTCTTTAGTTCAATTAAATTGTTTTTCACAAATTACAGTTTTAAAACTGCAGCTTTCCCTTTCAGAATGTGGAAGAAGGAAAGAGCTAACTATGTCCTTCCTCCTTGACAGATCTTGATCTTTCATAAAATCTTCCAATCCTAACTCAGTTTCTTATTCTTTTATTTAAGTTGGATGTGCCTTTTTAAAAAAAGATTTTAATTTGATCATTCAATTCCTTTAATGGGGGAGGGCAGACTTGAGAATTTATGTGAGTACTTTCTTGTTTATCTAGAATATTAATTATATGTCTCAAAATATGATATACAACATTTCTCTGACAGGTAAGCAATTAGTAATCCTAGTCTGTGGCAAACCCCGACTACCTTTGGGAGATTATGAAAACCCTATGTGAATTGAAGTAGAATTTTAAGGGAAGATACAACAGACTATGACAATGATGCGTATGCCTATACAATGAGCAGATATCCAGAGAGAATCTTCCCTTAAAACTCTACCTTCATTCAGGGTTTCCATAATTGCCCAAGGTAGTTTAGGGTTTGCACAGGCCAGGGTTACTAATCGCTTACTTGTCAGAGAAATGCATACATCATTTGCTCCATCTGGGAATTTGCCCCAAGGATTTTAATGCAGGCAACGAGTGCTGAGTGTGCCGATTATCCTGTTTGCATTTCCACTCCCATCCATCTTCCATCGTTCTCTCTCGTGCTCTGCGTCCTCAAAGGCCAAGCCCTGCAGATGTCCCCGTGGAGAGTGGTTTGTCTCTAGGTTTGACCAGGACAGTGAGAAGAGAGTAGAGGATGGGAAGAGAGAGATGTGGGATACACGCTCCTGCCCCATCCCTTTCAGCACAGACTCTCTAGCAGCAGCTTCTTCCCTCTGCAACCATCAAGCAGAAGCAGGAAGGCTCAGTCCACACATTTCCAGTTCCCTTTGAGTCCAGAAACTCTATATCCTGCCCTTGTTCCTTTTCTCTAAGGAAAGTAAGGTCTTTCTACTGTTACTTATCTAGGTGCCCTAGCTTCCTCACTCTCTTACCCTCTGACAACACCACTGCAGGTAGTTCTGTCCTGTGTGAAAGTGAAAGTTGCTCAGTTGTATCCGACTCTGTGACCTTATAGGCTGTAGTCTGCCAGGCTCCTCTGTCCACAAAATTCTCCAGGCAATAATACTGGAGCAGGTAGCCATTACCTTCCTCAGGGGATCTTCTCAACCCAGGGATGGAACCCAGGTCTCCTGCATTGCAGGCAGATTCTTTAGCATCTGAGCTACCAGGGAAATCCTGTGTGAAAGTTCTGCAAACCCTTGGGGTCAGGGGCAAGAGGTGAATTTGCTTTTCCTGCATGAACTCTGAGAGACACAGGAATCTTCTAAGACTTCCTATTCAGACTTGATTTTTGGTTGGTCAGTCCCTAATTCATATAAGAAAATGGAGGGTGAAAATACTCAGGGAGAGAGTAGTTTCTCTACCATGGTCTGATATGACTGCTTCTCCGTTTGACTGACCTCATTTCATTGAAAAACACTGCTTTTGCTGACACTGCTTCTGAAATTTGGATTCTTACACAATACACCTGAACGAGTGCATTTTTTTGAGACTTAATATAGTGAAGACAGCAGTTTCACGCTCTCAAATGGGAATAGGCGCAAAGACAGGCAGCTTCCACTGAAAACCAAAACAGAGGTTTCCTAAGTCCATCCTGAGTCCTCTACCTGTTACATCAGCACACTCCAGTTTTAGGGCTAAAGCAATCTATTCCACTATCCTCTGTTTAGACTTGTCACCAGAACCTTGGCACCATCTGTTTGAAAGCACAACTTTTTCAACCTTGTTTTTTGATAATGAGCCTGCTGTAAGCATTGTTTTATGTCCTTGCTCAACTGAGGAGAAAAGTCCTGACTCAGAATCTGCTACATTTTTGGATTAACAAAGGAACTTATCCTGTTTGTGTGATGGAAAGTATCAATATAATAAAACCAGTAAGGTCATAGTCAATGGGTTAATTATCACAAATATGTTAAATAAATTCAAATTCCTAAGACAAACATATGTATTAAAGTAAATAAATGTAATTTTGTATAACGAATATTCTAACACATACTGTTCCTTAAACATGCCTGGAGATTAACATAACCTGAAGTTTATAGGTTATAATTTTTTATCTTTTCATTATATGTATCTTTTATTAAGTAATATATGTTAAATATCTGTTCAGAGAAATCCTTTATTATAAGAAGCTAAAGAATTTACCAAATAAGTTCACACATAGTTTTTCATATTTTGACTTATTTTCTGTATTGTGTATCTCTCAAAAATTTTTATTGGAATGTAGTTGATTTGCATATTTTGTTAGTGTCTGCTTTATAACAAAGTGAATAAGTTATACATATACATATATCAACTCTTTTTTAGATTCTTTTCCCATATAGGTAGTTACAGAGTACTGAGAAGAGTTCCCTGTGCTATACAGACTAGTTATTTATTTTATATATAGCAGTGTTTATATGTCAATCCTAATCTCCCAATTCCTCGCCCCCCACTGCTTTTCCCCCCTAGTAACCAGAAGTTTGCTTCCTACATCTGTGACTCTATTTCTGTTTTTAAATAGGTTCACTTGTATTATCATTTTTATATTCCACAAAAAGTGGTATCATATGATATTTGTCTTCCTCTGTCTGATTTACTTCATTCAGTATGACAGTCTCTAGGTCCATCTACATCTCTGCAAATGACACAGTTTCAATCCGTTTTAGGGCTGAGTAATATTCCATTGTATATAGGTACCACATTTTCTTTATCCATTCCTCTGTTGATGGACAGTTAGACTGTTTTCCATGTCCTGGCTATTATAAATAGTACTGCAATGAACACTGAGGTGTATGTATCATTTTGAATTATGGTTTTCTCTGGGTATATGCCCAGGAGTGGGATTTTTGGGTTGTATGATAGTTCTATTTTTAGTTTTTTAAGGCATCTCCATATTGTTGTTCATAGTAGCTGTACCAATTTACATTCACACTGACTGTGTAGGAGGTTTCCCTTTTCTCCACACCCTCTCCAGCACTTATTGTTTGTAAATTTTTTTGATGGTGGTCATTCTGACTAGTTTGAGATAATACCTCATTGTAGCTTTTTTTTTTTTTTTTGTAGTTTTGATTTGCATTTCTCTAATAATGCATGCACACACACAATAATTAGTGATGTTGAACATCTTTTTTTATATGCTTTTTGGCTATCTGTATGTCTTATTTGGAGAAATGTATATTTAGATCTTCTACCCATTTGTTGATTGGGTTGATTTTTTTCTTTTCATATTGAGCTGCATGAGCTATTTGTATATAGGTTACAATTGTTAATAAAAAAAATCCTTTCTATTTGGAAGCTGCTTATCATAGATTTTCTTATAAATGTTAGTGGATATTCATAAAGTAATATAATTGTGTTCAAAAGAGACAAAATTAGGGGATTCCTTGGCAGTCCAATGGTTAAGACTTAGTGCTTTCACTGTCTTGGGCCCAGGTCTGATTCCTGCTCGGGGAATTAAGACCCTGCAAGCCATTCATCACGGCCAAAAAAAGAGAGAGAGAGTCAAAACTGGTACAAATTTAAAGTGAAGGAGCTTTGCTCCTCCTTCCCCCCAACACTATGCTGAGGGTTACTTGTATATCATGTTCTTAAAACCACATAAACACTTAAAAAAAAAAAAAAGCCATCTTTGTTGATTCAAATAAGAAATGCATACATGTGTTATGAAATTCAAAGGAAACAAAAAGATATCTAGGGAATAGAATGTTTCTCTTCTACCCCTAAACCCCAGCCACCACTTTCCCCTCCTCTGAAGCAATGAATGGAACCAGTTTCCTGTATACTTCAGTGCATAAGCAAGCATATACCTCATCATCATAGACAATAGTACAGTGATTAGGAAATGATGCATTTTGAAATAGGTATTACTTTTACTTAGTTGTAATTTAACTAATACACCTGTACCTACATAGCTTAATTTTGAATAACATCTTGTTAACTTCTAACAGTTGGTTTACAAAATCCCTGAAAATGTTACAATCAGCTCTCATGAGCTGGCGTAGGCCTGCTCTAACACACGTCTTATTGTGTTTATTCTCATTGATCAAGTACCCACATTAGCATATGTCTAAAGACATCTTCTCTTGATTCATCATCATCTCAAGTTTAGTATGTCCAAAATCAAATTCCTTATTAATACCCCTATCCTCAGACCCCCTTCTTCTGATTGCTCCAGTCAGAAGCTTCAGATTCATCCCTGACTCTTCTTTCATACATACTACATCCAAGTGACCCCTAAATCCTGTTGGCCCTACTTTCACAACACATCCAGGATCCAACCACTTCTCATCACCTGCACTGAACCTGGTCCCTCTTCAGCACCTAGGATGTTGTCTAGCATGTAAGTGGTACAGAATAAGTAATCACAAATGAATAAAGGTATGAATGCAAGGCAGAATATTTTGAAAAAAATTAATCTCATTTTTACATGGTTTAAAATTTCTTTGTCATTATCCAATCAAAAACTGTCCTTATTTTCTAGAAAACTGTTGCAGTTTGTAAGCCACTGAGTTTTCCCAAATTCATGTACACACCAAATATTATAATATGTCTGGGAACAGATGAACATCCACTTTTTTTCCTATGTCTGCTGATTCTTTGGTAGTAAATAGAACACAAACTTATTTTAAAATACTATTAAATTTATATTAGCTTTTTTGTCACCATACAGTTTTTCAGAAAAAAAAAAAAAGCCCCAAAAGTATGATTACAAAGGAGTCCTTGTACTAGAAAGAAAGGAAGGAAGAAAGAAAGATCTAGCCTAGGAGAACAAGTCCAAGATCAATTAATTAATTTTAAAACACTAATTAAAATTGTGCTGAGTGATACCTATAATACAAAGAAATGTGCCTGGCTTTGTGAGTGATAACAACATGAATAGGACATATCCTTGGTCCTAAAATAATTCTAATTTACTTGGAAGATAGATACAACTCAGAATAATTCTACTACTCATTCTATTGTGAAAAGTACACAAAGTGCTATGAGGCTATCTGAAAAAGAGATTAATTTTACTTAGAAGAAAAAGATCAGAAGAGTTAGGGACAGTCTGACCTGGGCCTTAAAGGCTGGCTAACTAGGAAGTGGGCTTCCCCAGGGACTCAGTGGTGAAGAATCTTCCTACCAAGCAGGAGATAAGGGTTAGACCCCTGGGTCTAGGTCCTCCCCTAGAGAAGGAAATGGCAACCCACTCCAGTATTCTTGTCTGGGAAATCCCATGGACAGGAGAGGCTACCAGGCTATGGTCCATGGGATCACAAAAGAGTTGAATACAACTTAGCTACTAAACTACAGCTGCAAGTGATTAGCAGCCATTAAAGTTCTTCAACTGCATTCAAGCATCTATAAGAACCATCACAATATTGTAATTATTCTTCAATTTAAAATAAATAAATTAAAAACAAACAAATATCTGTAAGTACCTACTATGTAGCTGGCTCTAAGTCAGGCACTAGAGATGTAATGGTCACCAAGGAGATAAGATGTTGTCTACTCTCAGTGGTAGACTAAGAGAATGATGTCACCTGATCTATATTTTTGGAGGATAAACCTATAGAAAAAACTGACTAATTTCTTAGTTTTTCAGTCACTTGTAAGAGGAAATTATTTTGGACAGATAAAATATATTCACTATAAATAATTCCCCTCATCTGTAATTCCCTCCAAACCCTTCTCTATAGAGAAGATAGAGTTTAAAAAAAAGAATTTTTTCCTTATAGAGAGGGATGAGGAGCAGGAGAGTCGTTATAAGTTGAATCGTGTCCTCTGAAAATTAGTATATTAAAGTCCTAGTCTCAAGATCTCAGAATGTGACCTTATTTGGAAATAGCATCACTGCAAATGGAACTAGTTGAGTCCATTTAGGGTGGACCCTAAACTATTATGACTAGTGTCCTTATAAAAAGGGAAATTTGGAAGCAAATGCCCACTGGGAGAATGTCATGTGAAGATGAAAGTTGAGATCGTGGTAACGCTTCTACAAGCCAAGGAATGCCAAAGATCACCAACAAACCACCAGAAGTTAAATGCAAGGGACAGAGTCCCTGCTACAGCCCTGAGGAAGAACAAGTCCTACCCGAACCGTGATCTTGGAGTTCGAGCCTCTAGACCCGTGAGACAATAAATTTGTTTATTTTAAATTGTTTATTTTAAATTCTGTTCCTTAAACCACCCAGTTTGTGGTACTTCGTTATGGCAGTTCTTGCAAACTCATAGAAGGATAAAAGCTAAAATGTTTCACATTAGAAAAGCAATAGAAGAAGATCTCTGTTGACATGATGAAATCAGAGTGGTGAAGGCTGAGTCTGTAAAGCTGGACAGGATTTTCAGAAAGTAAAGGAGACGACAACACACTAAAAAGCAAATTTGAGGGAAAGAAGAGAAATGTCTGATAGGAATTTTCAATTAAACTTTGCTGTGTGATATGTGATGCCATTCTCTTCTTCAACTTCCCCGAAAGTAGTCGGTAAAATCTATATGATTCACTTTCTTAGGTGATTCAGATTTGAAATTTTTAGATGGAACAAAAAGTTAAATCTTAGTTCAAGATGAACAAGGAGGCAATGACAAGGTTTCCCACTGAGCCCTGTCATCACTACAACACCTGTCAGAAGGAACGATTAACCTCTGACTCTGAGTCAGGCATGGGTTTCCCAGGTGGAGCAATGGTATGGAATCCTCATGCCAATGCAGGAGATGCAGGAAATGCAGGTTCGATCCCTCAGTCGGGAAGATCCTGAAAGGTTGTTGTTGAACCATGAAAGACGCCGTGATTCTTGGCTTCTGGAGGAGAAGAATTCAATCCAGGGCCAGAGACGAGGCTTGATCACTCAGAGCTTTTGTGTAATAAAGTTTTACTAAAGTATAAGAGAGAAAGCTTCTGATATAGACATCAGCAAGGGGCAGCAAGAGTGCCCCCTCACTAGTGTTAGCAATGGAGTTATATACTTTTAATTACTTATTACAGCGAATCAAAAGAATGGAGGTTGTAAAGACCTTACTAGACCCACTCCCGTAATTTACATTTTAAGATAACAGGATTAGCCAGAAGGTTTTTTCCAGAAACTGTCCTCAAGCAGGATACATTATTGTTATATAATCCTAAGGAATATAGAGGAAAAAAATGTTTGTCCTTTCCTCCTCCTTGAGAATTCCAGACACCTCTCTCCTTGGGGAACCCCAGACTTCTTACCAACCTGCCTAGGAACTGACTCTCTCAATCCCTTGGAGGAGAAAATGGCAACTCATTCCAGTATTCTTGCCTGAAATATTCCATGTAAAAAGGAGCCTGAGGGCTATAGTCCATGGAGTTGCAAAGAGTCAGACATGACTGAGCACTCATGCTTCCACTGAGTCAGGCACCGTACCAGGTATGTAGAATTCAGTAATAAACAAGCAGTAATAAATAAGATAAGATATCATTCCCTGCCTTCATGGAGCTGAAAATCCAGTGAGAAAGACAATAAATCAAGTGAGAATGTGTGATATGTGATGTCATTCTCTTCTTTTATTTTGTCAAGTATTTATTTTTATTTATTTTTGGCTGAGCCGAGCAGGGATTGAATCCAGGCCTCCTGCATTGGGAGTGTGGAGTCTTAACCACCAGACCACCAGGGAAGCCCCAGTTCATTATATTCCTATTATTATTACTATTTATTTGAGAAGTTTTACTTATAGAAGTAATATGTGTAAAGACAAAGCCTAGGATACTGTCAAAATACATAGCCTAACCTAGGATGAGGGGCCACTATAGCTGAGACCTGGAGGTTGAGGAGGAACCAGCTGGCAGTGGTAGCCTGGGGTGGGCTGGAGGTAGTAATAAAGATTTTTCCCAGATAGTAACAGTGATACTCTGAAGGATCACAGAGCTTGGTTTCTTTGAGAAACAGGAAGCAGGTCACTGAGTATGATTTTCAGTGGGGCAGGCAGAGAAAGTTAGAAAATGAAATTGGAGAGATGAACAAGTGCCACACCATGCAGAAATCTGTAGGATTTTAAATTTTATCCGAAGAGCAATTGCAAGTCATTGAGGAATTCAAACAGGTCAAGAAAATCATCACATTTCAATTTTTAAAATTCTACTGTCTGCAGAATTAGGGGAAAGAGGAATTGAGGAAAAGAGGAGAGGAGGGACATGACTAGATGGGGAGGAGACCAGTTAGAAGCCCCTTGCTCTGGTCCCGGTTAATGATGACTTAGTCTGCTGTTACTGCTGGCTAGTCGCTCAGTCATGTCCGACTCTTTGAGACTCCGTGGACTGCAGCCCACCAGGCTCCTCTGTCCATGGGATTTCCCAGGCAAGAGTACTGGAGTGGGTTGCCATTTCCTTCTCCTGGGCATCTTCCTGACCCATGGATCGAGCCCACATCTCCTGCTTGGCAGGTGGATTCTTTACCACTGAGCCACCAGGGAAGCCAAAGGAGGCACATTCTGGGAGTTGGCTTCAATCCATATCCAGCCACTGTTGGCTGTGCTTTAGGTTATGTGGGGAACCCTCACAGCCTCTGGGTGGCATCACCAACTCAATGGACATGAGTTTGAGCAAGCTCCAGGAGACGGTGAAGGACAGGGAAGCCTAGCGTGGTGCAGTCCATGGAGTCGCAAAGAGTCAGACACGACTGAGCAACTGAACAACAGCACAGCCTTGTGTTCTGCCTACATGAGGATTGTTGCTTCCCTTGTCAACCATGGGACTTCCCTGGTGGCTCAGACAGTAAAGCTTCTGCCTACAATGCAGGAGACCTGGGTTCAATCCCTGGGTCAGAAAGATCTCCTGGAGAAGGAAATAGCAACCCACTCCAGTATTCTTGCCTGGACGATCCCATGGACGAAGGAGCCTGGTAGACTACAGAGTCAGACATAACTGAGCAACTTCACTTTCACTTTCACTTTTCATGCCAACTATGCTCTAAGACACTAAAGAAACTTCTTGGTTGTTCTCTTTGAAGAAAGTAGAAGCAAAGTAAATATATTAAAGAATGAGATCTTTCTTGTAAAGTCTCCTTATTCTCCTTTGTGTTTTCTTTCCACACCCTGTCATGACTTACACCATTTCATTTTCAATGACAGGAGAGCATTATTAGACTCAGATCCCCTTGCCTTTGACAAAGACAAACAGTGGATGTTCGTTTATTTTTTATTATATGCTTACTTATGTTCTTTCCATTTGGCTTCTTTATTTTTTTTTTCAAGATTTGATTGCACATAGAGCATTATTTTGGAGAAGGCAATGGCACCCCACTCCAGTACTCTTGCCTGAAGTATCCTCTGGACTGAGGAGCCTGGAAGGCTGCAGTCCATGGGGTCGCTGAGGGTCGGACACCACTGAGTGACTTCACTTTCACTTTTCACTTTCATGCATTGGAGAAGGAAATGGCAACCCACTCCAGTGTTCTTGCCTGGAGAATCCCAGGGACGCGGGAGCCTGGTGGGCTGCCGTCTATGGGATCTCACAGAGTCGGACACGACTGAATTGACTTAGCAGCAGCAGCAGCAGCAGCAGCAGAGCATTATTTAAAAAGCAAACAAACTTCAAAACAATGACTCTTGCAGATGTAGCAATTTTTCTTTAAAAAATTCTAAATGTTTACATTTGTGTGAGTTTCTTTGTGCTGACTTGCAACATGCTTCAGATTCAAATGAAGGTCATAGCCACAGTTTTATCTGGACTATAAAGAAGATTAAAAAAACTAGCAACACTTTTAAGAGATACTTGCACTGTATGGACATAACATGCTCCCTAAATGTCCTATTTGACCTTAGTCAGTATGTTAGTTATCTGAGGGTATCAAAGAATCAAGACTTAAAAAAAGAATCTCATATTTTCTCAATACTTAAAAGTTTATCTAATGTTTCTAGAACTATGTGAAGGATGAGATATGAAAAAGAGTATGCACTTTCCCCAAGCCTAATTTTGAAGGCTTTAAAAAAGAAAAGCGTCTCTTATAAAACATTATTTAGACTGAAAAGAAATCCAAACAAACCTTCAAGCCATCAGTCTAAACTGTAAACCCCTAAACTAGCCAAGGACTTGAGATTTTATGCTTCCTTTATTGTGAAGCTAAAAATTATGGGATGTAATATCCCATAATGACGAAACCTTGATTTCCATTTACATGGAGTTTGAGAAAGGAAACTAAATTGCTCTTTTATTTGCTGCACTCTGGACAGGGAGGTCTGGCGTGCTGCAATTCATGGGGTCACAAATAGTCAGACATGACTGAGCGACTGAACTGGACTGAACTGAACTGAAGGAACATTACGCAAACCAGCAAATCTCCTGTCAGCTAAGATAAAGAACTTTATTTCTCATTCAGTTCAGTTCAGTTGCTCAGTCGTGTCTGACTCTTTGCAACCCCATGGACTGCCTCACGCCAGGCTTCCCCGTCCATCACCAACTACCAGAGCTTACTCAAACTCACGTCCATCGAGTCGGAGATGCCATCCTACCAACCCTCATCCCCTCATCCCTTGTCATCCCCTTCTCCTCCTGCTTTCAATCTTTCCCAGCATCAGGGGCTTTTCCAGTGAGTCAGCTCTTCACATCAGGTGGCAAAAGTATTGGAGTTTCAGCTTCAGCATCAGTCCTTCCAATGAATATTTTTCATTCAATTATCAATGTATTAGTTTCTGTTACATTCTCAACTCCCAAGTTTAGGAACAATGTCTATTTCTTTTTTTGGCCTTGCTTCATGACATGTGAGGGATCTTAGCTCCCTGACCAGAGATCAAACCCATGCCCCCTGCAGTAGGAGTGTGGAGTCTACTCGCTGGACTGCCAGGGAATTCCCTAGGAATAATGTGTGTCTTGTTCATCACAGCTTACCCACCATCTAAGAAAGTGCCCGGCACATAGTGAACCCTCAATAGATGTTTGTGAAATGAATAGCTGTACTTAGTTTTAACATAATCCATTATTATATAGATTTTTTTTGTATGTAATTATTCACTCAAAAAATTACCATTTTCTGCCCAATCTATTAGCCTATATTATTCCCCATTGTTGAAACCACACAAATACATTACTCAGCTTTTAAATCACTTCTTTAGGAATCTGAGAAGTTCTAAATTTATGGATCTATAGATATCACAATTGCTAAAGTATCTGTTTCTTTGACCAAGTACAGTCCCATTTGAACTGAATTCCTCATCTAAAGCATTAATGTACAAGCCTTTCTGGTCAAAGAATTATTATATCAGCACACACACAAAAATGAACAGCATAAAGATGATTTAAATAACAGAATATCAACATCACAATTATCAAGATTGAAACAAGAGAAAAAGCCATGTGCCTGACAAATGTTAAAGGGCTATGATTAAAAACAAATGATAAATTCAAGGTTTTGTGAAGTCATCCAAAATCAGAACTGAGGCTATAAACTTATTTAGTTATCTTTATTATCTTACAATGTGCCAGAAGGCCTCAAATGACTCCCTGGAGTATTAGAAGCATACTTCCTTGAGCACAGCTTTGAGTAGCACTGATGTATTATAGAGCTGTTGTCTCTGAAGTATTTCATATTAAAACATGTGTGTGTGTGTATGTAAAACACATGAAATCTGACTTTGTAGGTATTTTTCTCTTGATAAGTCAATTGTAATACATTATCATTTGCCCTGCTTACTTTGCCTGCATTTGCATGGGCATGCCAAACTCTTTCTTTTCTTGAGATTGGTAAAACTTCCCTGGCGGTTAGGTCTTGGTACTTTCACTGCTCTGGCCCAGGTTCATTGTCTGGTTAGGGAATTAAAATCCCACAACCTGTGTGGTACAGCCACCAAAAAAAGTGAAGGCGAAAAAAGTGGAAGTGAACTTCTATTTCATGTTTTGGTAAATAGTTTCAGCCCGTGGTCATTGATAAAAGATGTGCACATTATAGTACTGCAAGTGATTCCATTGACTCATTAGAGGAAACATAACTATCCATGCTGCACTCATTTGGATGTTAAAGTGCTTGAGGAGGAAGAGCACCTTTTAGAAACTAGTGGAAGAAATAAATGTCAAAGAGCAGGACCATTTACAGATGGTGATTATTTTTTTCTCACGGCAGCTAAGAAGTGATCAACAGTTTTATGAACAATGGTTGATTGCAAGAATATAAGCCATGAGCATTTCTCAACTCAGGTTATTCAAGTAGGATAGAATCAAAATCGTTTCTTCAATGCCTGAAATGATAATTCCTTACAATTTTCTGTTTGAATTTAGCACTCCCCATTGGGTATTCTGAAAATGCATCCCTGTGCTTAGTGGGTATTACTACATTTGGCTACTTTAATTTTCAAATTGAATCATCACAGACTGTTTTGTTGCTTCAGTTCAAGCAATAAGTATTTTTTGAGAATTAATTTCAAGCCCAGCACTTTCTGAATGCATCAGATATATTAACAAAAAAGGAAGAAAAGTTTCTTCCCATAGTAGAGCGTGAATTCACTGGTGAGATAAGAAATTCACAAGGCAAACAACTAGAGAATAATATAAAAGTTTAGGAGTTTAGCCACTTAATGTGAGCCACACAATAAATTTTATTGAACAAGTCTTGGCACGATTCATGGCAAGAAGAAGACTTACACTGGTTTGTGAAGTATAGATAGAATCAGCTCTCAGAGCTGAGGATAGAGGTATTTTAGATAGGGAACATCAAAAGTGAAGGCAGAGAAGAGAGAGCCAGACTGGTGGGTATACAGCTTAGAGAAGCACTTTTCTAAAGCAATGCATTAATGCTGTTTGAAATGAAATTAGCTGTGAAACTCCTGTCCCCCAAGAACCCCCATTTCCAATGATCATGACTTGCTTATAATGATTAGTATTATGTAGTCTTGGCTTTAGGTTACAAGCATCTGGAGGGTTCAAGCAACTACCTTACCTTCTGTAGAACTATGCCTAAACTCAGTGAGCTCAATACTGATTTACTTTGTCAACATGCTTAACAAGGTTTGCACAGTAAAAACAACTCTCCAAACTTTTGTTACATGAGTTGAAATGTACCCAATACTACTTAGATGTGCAGAAAATTATACATTTCTTTATTTCAAATAATCTCATCCCTGGGTCCTTACTGCCACTGAAAATTGAAAAAAAACTTGGTCTCTGTTTAAAATTAACTGTTCAGTTCAGTTCAGTTCAGTCGCTCAGTCGTGTCTGACTCTTTGCGACCCCATGAATCACAGCACGCCAGGCCTCCCTGTCCATCACCAACTCCTGGAGTTCACTCAAATTCACATCCGTCAAGTCGGTGATGCCATCCAGCCATTTCATCCTCTGTCGTCCCCTTCTCCTCCTGCCCCCAGTCCCTCCCAGCATCAGGGTCTTTTCCAATGAGTCAGCTCTTTCCATGAGGTGGCCAAAGTACTGGAGTTTCAGCTTCAGCGTCGTTACTTCCAAAGGAATCCCAGGGCTGATCTCCTTCAGAATGGACTGGTTGGATCTCCTTGCAGTCCAAGGGACTCTCAAGAGTCTTCTCCAACACCACAGTTCAAAAGCATCAATTCTTTGGCGCTCAGCTTTCTTCACAGTCCAACTCTCACATCCATACATGATCACAGGAAAAACCATAGCCTTGACTAGACGGACCATTGTTGGCAAAGTAATGTCTCTGCTTTTGAATATGCTATCTAGGTTGGTCATAACTTTCCTTCCAAGGAGTAAGCATCTTTGAATTTCATGGCTGCAGTCACCATCTGCAGTAATTATGGAGCCCAGAAAAATAAGGTCTGACACTGTTTCCACCGTTTCCCATCTATTTCCCATGAAGTGATGGGACCGGATGCCATGATCTTCGTTTTCTGAATGTTGAGCTTTAAACCAACTTTTTCACTCTCCACTTTCATTTTCATCAAGAGGCTTTTTAGTTCCTCTTCACTTTCTGCCATAAGGGTGTTGTCATCTGCATATCTGAGGTTTTTGATATTTCTCCTGGCAATCTTGATTTTAGCTTGTGCTTCTTCCAGTCCAGCGTTTCTCATGATGTACTCTGCATATAAGTTAAATAAGCAGGGTGACAATATACAGCCTTGACGTATTCCTTTTCCTATTTGGAACCAGTCTGTTGTTCCATGTCCAGTTCTAACTGTTGCTTCCTGACCTGTATATAGGTTTCTCAAAAGGCGGGTCAGGTGGTCTGGTATTCCCATCTCTTTCAGAATTTCCCACAGTTTATTGTGATCCACACAGTCAAAGGCTTTGGCATAGTTACTTCTAGCTAAAAGTTGATTTAAAAAACAAATGTATTTAATTATTTGGCTATGCCAGGTCTTGGGTGCCACATGCAGAATTTTTGTTTTTCACTGTAGCATGTGTGATCTTTAGTTGCCATATCCAGACTCTTGTTTGCAGCATATGGGATCTAGTTCCCAGACCAGGGGTTGAACCCAGACCCCTTGCATTGGGAGCACAGTCTTAGCCATTGGACTACCAGGGAAGTCCCTTAAAGTCTCTTAATCAATCCATAATTTTAACTTCCTATTATAGACATTTCTTACAGCTAGCAGGGCCTCATCTTCCATCCCCTCCTCGTTGCCAAGGTTGTTTCTCAGCAGAGAAAGAAGCTTCTATGTATCAGTGATGGTGGAAGAAGAGCCTTTAGTCTGCTTCCTATTCTCTTTATCTGTATCATCCAAAAGAAGTCACTGACCATGTGTGGCTATTGAGCACTGGAAATGTGGCCAAGCCAAACTGAGATGTGCTATAAAACTAATAATACATATTGACTTTCAAAGGCTTAGTACAAAAAAAAAAAAAGAATATAAAATATCTCACTAATATTTTATATTGATTTCAGGTTGAAATGCAAATATTTTTACTTACACTGGGTTAAATATGTTAACTATTACCCTTAATTTCACCTTTTTTAAACCTTTTTAATGTGGCTACTGCTCCTGCTAAGTCACTTCAGTCGTGTCCGACTCTGTGTGACCCCATAGACGGCAGCCCACCAGGCTTCCCCGTCCCTGGGATTCTCCAGGCAAGAACACTGGAGTGGGTTGCCATTTCCTCCTCCAGTGCATGAAAGTGAAAAGTGAAAGTGAAGTCGCTCAGTCATGTCCGACCCTAAGCGACCCCATGGACTGCAGCCTACCAGGCTCCTCCGTCCATGGGGTTTTCCAGGCAAGAGTACTGGAGTGGGGTGCCATTGTCTTCTCCGAATGTGGCTAATCATAAATTACATGTGTAACTTGCATTATATTTCCATTGCCCTAGGCTGCTCTGGGTCTTCTACCACTGGTGCAGTGTGGCTAGTCTGTGTGTTTCCTCGGCAGTCTGCACTTGCATCTGCTGAGGAGTATCCAGTCCAGCATGATAACTACTAAGGATGGCTACTGTCATGGGGACCATCCTCCAGGTATAAATTCTTCACCAATTTCAGCTTTTTTTTCCCAGCCCAATCCATTTTTATCTTTCTGTCTGTGATACTGTGATTGAGGATAAGAAATATGTATTTGTTCTTTGCCCTGGTTTTGGCACAGAGCTCCTAAAACCTTTGGAATTTCCTGGGATAAGAGCAGATACAGGTGCATCTTGTTACGTTAGTGAGATGACTTTGGGAAAGCACTCCTCAGGGTGGGGCTGGTTGCTGGCCAACCAGCCATGTGGTTAGAGGGTTGGAATTCTCAGTCCCACTCTCCTGACCTTCTGGGAGGGGATACACTGGAGTGAGTGAGTGATGGTGCCTCAGTCATGCTGGACTCTTTGTGACCCCATGGATTATAGCCTGACAGGCTCTTCTGTCCATGGAATTCTCTGGGCAAGAATACTGGAGTGGGTTGCCATTTCCTTCTCCAAGAAAATGGCAGAGGCTGGAGGTTGGCAGAGGATAAATATAGAGAGAAAATGGCAGAGGCTGGATTAAAGCTGGAGGTTGAATCAATAACCAGTGACTAAGACTTTATTTTTGGGGGCTCCAAAATCACTGCAGATGGTGATTGCAGCCATGAAATTAAAAGACGCTTACTCCTTGGAAGGAAAGTTATGACCAACCTAGATAGCATATTCAAAAGCAGAGACATTACTTTGCCAACAATGGTCCGTCTAGTCAAGGCTATGGTTTTTCCTGTGGTCATGTATGGATGTGAGAGTTGGACTGTGAAGAAAGCTGAGCACCAAAGAATTGATGCTTTTGAACTGTGGTGTTGGAGAAGACTCTTGAGAGTCCCTTGGACTGCAAGGAGATCCAACCAGTCCATTCTGAAGGAGATCAGCCCTGGGATTTCTTTGGAAGGAATGATGCTGAAGCTGAAACTCCAGTACTTTGGCCACCTCATGGAAAGAGCTGACTCATTGGAAAAGACCCTGATGCTGGGAGGGACTGGGGGCAGGAGGAGAAGGGGACGACAGAGGATGAGATGGCTGGATGGCATCACTGACTTGATGGATGTGAATTTGAGTGAACTCCAGGAGTTGGTGATGGACAGGGAGGCCTGGCGTGCTGATTCATGGGGTCGCAAAGAGTCGGACATGACTGAACGACTGAACTGAACTGAACTGAATGATTTAATCAATCATGGCTGTGTAATGAAGCCCCAAAGTTTAATCTTCTGGGTTGGTGAGAGGTGGAGATTTGGCAAGAGTAGTGGCCTCAGAGAGGGCATGGATGCTCTGAGACATTCCCCCATACCTTTCCCTATGCATTTCTTCCACTTGGCTATTGGTGGCTCAGACAGTAAAGAATCTGCCTGTAATGCAGGAGACCCAGGTTCATTCCCTGGGTCGGGAAGACACCCTGGAGAAGGAGATGGCAACCCACTGCAGTATTCTTGCCTGGACAATTCTATAGACAGTGGAGCCTGGTTGGCTACAGTCTGTGGGGTGACAAAGAGTAGAATAGAACTGAGTGACTCACACTTTCACTTTTCATTCTAAAGTTACATGCTGTTATAATAAGCCAGTGATCTACTGAGTAAAATGCTTTTCTGAGTTCTGTGTGTTGCTCTAGCAAATTTATTGAACCTAAGGAGGGGGTCATGGGAACCTCTGATTTATAGTCAGAAGTACAGATGACAACCTGGGTTTGTGATTAGTCATCTGCATTTAAATAGAGGGTTGATATAAAGGGCAGTCTTGTCAGAATTGAACCCTGAAACTGTGGACTCTGACTCTATCTCCAGGTAGTTAGGGTCAGAATGGAGCTGAACTGTAGGACACATAGCCAGGGTCCACGGATTATTTGCTTATGGTAGAGAAAACTGCCCTAGCACACACCCACATTGGAATTAGGTATAGAATGTTTACAGTCTTTGCAGTATCTCTGATTCCTACCATTTAGTAGCATATAAAAGTCATTTGTCATTGTTCAGTCGCTCAGTCATGTCCAACTCTTTGCAACCCCATGAACTGCAGCTCGCCAAGCTGCCCTATCTTTTACCATCTCCCAGAGCTTACTCAAACTCATGTCCATTGAATTGATGATGCCTTCCAGCCATCTCATCTTCTGTTGTCCCCTTCTCCTCCTGCCTCTGTAGAGGTCATAGGCTTTTAAAAAGCCTATAAAGTCTTTGTATAATACTGTATCCCAGGCTTATTGTTCTAGAATCCTCCAACTGGCTTTGTTAACTTACCATTCCAGAGCAGTGATCAACTAGTCAATCCTGTAGGAAACCAACCCAGAATATACATTGGAAGGACTGATGCTGAATGCTTTGGCCACCTGATGCGAAGCTCCAATAATTTGGCCACCTAATGTGAAGAGTCAACTCATTGGTAAAACCCTGAGGCTGGAAAAGATTGAGAGCAAGAGGAGAAGGGGACAACAGAGGTGAGATGGTTTGGATGGCATTACTGACTCAATGGACATGGGTTTGAGCAAACTCCAGGAGACAGTGAAGGACAGGGAAGCCTGGAGTGCTGCAGTTCATGGGGTCTCAAAGAGTCAGACACAACTTACCGACCGAACAACAGAGCTATAAGAGATAAAACCAAGAGGCTGATTACACGCCTGGATGTCTTCAAATTCTCCCACAAGCTATCTGGAGTTACTGTCATCTTGCTAAACCCTCCTTTACCCAAGGCCAGGAATGATGGTTCACCAAATTCCTATTTCAGGATTCAACTATGCTTATCTTCTTTCTGTCTGGCTGCAGCCCTCCTAATCTGTCTCTTTTTCTCCTATCATGTAAAACTTTCTCTTTCTTTTTCCTGTCTGAAAGATCTTTCCTATCCATTGTGTTCTGCCTGCTCTTCATACGATGGATTATGATGCGTGCCTGCTCAGCCACTTCAGTCATATCTGATTCTTTGTGACCCTATGAGAGGAGACTGCCAGACTCCTCTGTCCAAGGGATTCTCCAGGCAAGAATACTGGAGTGGCCTCCTCCAGAGAGGTCTGAGTTCATTTGCCTCTTGATAATCAAAGGAGAGCTGGAGACCATCACTTAATGTTGAGGATGTAAATGAATAATTTCCAGTTTTACCTGGATTGTCAAGGATTTGATGAAATTCTCTATGTAATAATTGCTTTTAGTCTTAATACAAACTATTTCATTTCTTCATTTTACTTACATCTGTAAAATTATACATGTTCATTTTAAAAACTCAAAAATAAAATTAATAAAAATAAAAAGCTCAAAACAGCACAGAAGAAGCCACATAAAGAAAAAAGCACCCAAAATGCCCCCAAAATGATAACTGCTGCTAACAATTCTGTGACTAGCTTTCAAGACATGGTGATACCAGATTACTATGCTTTCTAATCATGGAGAAGGCAATGGCAACCCACTCCAGTGTTCTTGCCTGGAGAATCCCAGGGACGGCAGAGCCTGGTGGGCTGCCGTCTATGGGGTCACACAGAGTCAGACACGACTGAATCGACTTAGCAGCAGCAGCATGCTTTCTAATCAATTTTAAATCAGTGAGATTATGCACTTGTTGTTGTTGTTCAGTCGCTCAGTCATATCCGACTTTATGAGACCCCATGGACTGTAGCATGCCGGACTTCCCTGTCCTTCACCATCTCCCACAGTTTGTTCAAACTTAATTCCATTGAGTCAGTGATGTCATCCAGCCATCTCATCCTCTGTCGTCCCCTTCTCCTCCTGCCTTCAGCATCAGGGTCTTTTCTAATGAGTTGGCTCTTTGTATTAGGTGGCTTCAAAGTACTGGAGTTCCAGCTTCAGCATCAGTCCTTCCAATGAATATTCAGGACTGATTTCCTTTAGGTGGACTGGTTGGATCTCCTTGCAGTCCAAGGGACTCTCAAGAGTCTTTTCCCACACCACAGTTGTTGTTTGTATCTCCAAACTTATGTGCACATCCTGTTTTCCTTCCCTCCTCTCTCAATGGGAGAGGGTTTCTCCTTTCGTCTCAGCTTAATTCCTCTGACTATTAAGCTCAGGACTCCATCTTTTCATTTTTCTCAGGGATCTTGGGCTATCACCCTTTCTACTCAATCCAAGTTACCAGATTGAAATATTTCATGCCTGTCCATTCCTAAAGTGAAGCCTTCATGGGCTCAAGTTCCATTCCAGTTTCTACCCTCACTATACCTCTTCACCACTGAGTCTTGAACTTTCAGTTCAATTCAGTTCAGTCACTCAGTAGTGTCAGACTCTTTGCAACCCCATGGACTGCAGCATGCCAGGCTTCCCCAACCATCACCAACTCCTGGAGCTTGCTCAAACTCATGTCTATCGAGTTGGTGATGGCATCCAACCATCTCATCCTCTGTCTTGAACTTTACTGGGCATTTATTCCTCAACATCTTCTAATTCCTCTAATTCCATGGAAACTTTTCTTGCAAGATCACTGTGTCAGAAGTGGACAGAGTGAACAGTGCAAGAGTCTTCTTTGGGAATAGCACCTGTGAAATATGAAAAGGGTGTATGTTAAGTTGTTTCAGTTGTATCTGACTCTTTGCAACCCAATGGACTGCAGCCTGCCAGGCTCCTCTGTCCGTGGGATTCTCCAGGCAAAAATCCTGGAGTGAGTTGCCATTTCTTTCTCCAGGGGATCTTCCCAACCCAGGATTGAACCCGTGCTTCTTACGTCTCCTGCCCTGGCAGGCAGGATCTTTACCACTAGCGCCACCTGGGAAGAGACATGAAAGGAGCAGGAAGCAGGACTTGAACATGGCAGGCCTTCAGATGGTTATGCAAATCTGAAAAGTTCTCGGTCAATCCAACAAGAAGTCCTGGGGCAAAAATTGTTCCTTAAAGGATTCCTGGGCTGGTCAGAAACATCTGTAACTCAATGTGCTTGTTTAGCTCCCATTATCGGCTGTGGGCTGTCTAGAAAGAGCTTGGCCTTGGCCTGAAAGCTGAGGCAGATTCAAGAGGTACTAAAAGTGATACCTTTAAACTCAGCTTCTCTGAATCAAATCTCAGAGACAGAGTTTTGGGTGAAGTAGAAAAGGATAGCTTTATGACTTTGCCGGACAAAGTGGGCCACAGTGGGCTAATGTCCTTAAAACCCTGTGTCCTGAATTGGGGAAGCTAGGGAGATGTTTCGGAGAAGGCAATGGCACTCCACTCCAGTACTCTTGCCTGGAAAATCCCATGGACGGAGGAGCCTAGTAGGCTGCAGTCCATGGGGTTGCTAAGAGTCAGACACGACTGAGAGGCTTCACTTTCACTTTTCACTTTCATACATTGGAGAGGGAAATGGCAACCCACTCTAGTATTCTTGCCTGGAGAATCCCAGGGACGGTGGAGCCCGGTGGGCTGCCGTCTCTGGGGTCACACAGAGTCGGACACGACTGAAACGACTTAGCAGCAGCAGCAGCAGCAGCAGCAGCAGCAGCAGCAGGGAGACATTTTAAATAATTGTTCAAAGAGAGCATAATCAGCTTGTGGACTTTCTTCTGATGGGTTGATGGTGAGATTAAGTAGGAGTCAGCATCATCAAGCTTCAGGTCTGGGGTCTACATGCTTGTGGGCAGCATACCATTGTTAACCCTTAACTTATCCCATCTGGAGAAGGTTTCAATGTCTGCAAAATAGCTCGAAGATACTGTATGTATCCATTGATGAGGAAAAAGATCTTGTCCCAAGGCTGTTATTGACTGTTGGTTTCTCCCTGGTCTCCTTGCCCCTCCCTTCCCTAATTAGCAGCTGTTTTATTTATTTATTTTTTTTAACAGCTGTTTTAATATGCCCATTGGAACTCAAGAAAGGTCATGTAGGCTGAATGAAGATGACTCACTGTAGTCAAAGAAATGGGGTGGCACAGAAAGACTTTTGTTCCCGGGAGCCCCACAGGGCCCTGAGTGATTGCTGCGTTGCTTCAGTCATGTCTGACTCCTTGCAAACCTGTGGACAGGAGACCACCAGGCTCCTCTGTCCATGGGATTCTCCAGGCAAGAATACTGGAGTGGGTTGCCATGCCCTTCTCCAGGGGTCTTTCTGACCCATGGATCAAACCCGCATCTCTTAGTCTCCTGCATTGGCAGGCAGGTTCTTTACCCCTAGCACCACCTGGGCCCTGCTGGTATCAAAAGCTGGACTCTCTCAGCTCAATGCTGCTAACTATTCTGTTCTTTTAAAAACAAAAATCCCCTTATTTTTTTCCTGTTACTCTCCCAACTTTTTCCCAATCATATTTGAAAGCCTCTCTTTCTCTGACCTGGTGGCTTTCTTAAAAATCTGCATATCAATGCAAGGAATTGCAGGAGACACCGGGTTCGATCCCTAGGTCAGAAAGATCTCCTGAAGGAGAAAAAGACAAGCCACTGAAGTATTCTTGCTTGGTAAATCCCATGGACAAAGGAGCCTGGCAAACTACAGTCCATGGGGTCGCAAAGATTTGAATATGACTGAGCAACTGAGAAAGAAGAGAAGCGAAAAGCAAAGGAGAAAAGGAAAGATATAAACATCTGAATGCAGAGTTCCAAAGAATAGCAAGAAGAGATAAGAAAGCCTTCTTCAGCGATCAATGCAAAGAAATAGTGGAAAACAACAGAAGGAAAGACTAGAGATCTCTTCAAGAAAATCAGAGATACCAAAGGACCATTTCATGCAAAGATGGGCTCGATAAAGGACAGAAATGGTATGGACCTAACAGAAGCAGAAGATATTAAGAAGAGATGGCAAGAATACACAGAAGAACTGTACAAAAAAGATCTTCAACCAAGATAATCACAATGGTGTGATCACTGACCTAGAGCCAGACATCCTGGAATGTGAAGTCAAGTGGGCCTTAGAAAGCATCACTATGAACAAAGCTAGTGGAGGTGATGGAATTCCAGTGGAGCTATTCCAAATCCTGAAAGATGATGCTGTGAAAGTGCTGCACTCAATATGCCAGCAAATTTGGAAAACTCAGCAGTGGCCACAGGACTGGAAAAGAACAGTTTTCATTCCAATCCCAAAGAAAGGCAATGCCAAAGAATGCTCAAACTACCGCACAATTGCACTCATCTCACACGCTAGTAAAGTAATGCTCAGAATTCTCCAAGCCAGGCTTCAGCAATACTTGAACCGTGAACTTCCTGATGTTCAAGCTGGTTTTAGAAAAGGCAGAGGAACCAGAGATCAAATTGCCAACATCCGCTGGATCATGGGAAAAGCAAGAGAGTTCCAGAAAAAGATCTATTTCTGCTTTATGGACTATGCCAAAGCCTTTGACTGTGTGGATCACAATAAACTGTGGAAAATCCTGAAAGAGATGGGAATACCAGACCACCTGATCTGCCTCTTGAGAAATGTGTATGCAGGTCAGGAAGCAACAGTTAGAACTGGACATGGAACAACAGACTGGTTCCAAATAGGAAAAGGAGTACGTCAAGGCTGTATATTGTCACCCTGTTTATTTAACTTCTATGCAGAGTACATCATGAGAAACGCTGGACTGGAAGAAGCACAAGCTGGAATCAAGATTGCCAAGAGAAATATCAATAACCTCAGATATGCAGATGACACCACCCTTATGGCAGAAAGTGAAGAGGAACTAAAAAGCCTCTTGATGAAAGTCAAAGTGGAGAGTGAAAAGTTGGTTTAAAGCTCAACATTCAGAAAACGAAGATCATGGCATCCGGTCCCATCATTTCATGGGAAATAGATGGGGAAACAGTGGAAACTGTGTCAGACTTTATTTTTCTGGGCTCCAAAATCACTGCAAATGGTGACTGCAGCCATGAAATTCAAAGACACTTACTCCTTGGAAGGTAAATTATGACCAACCTAGATAGCATATTCAAAAGCAGAGACATTACTTTGCCAACAAAGGTCCGTCTAGTCAAGGCTATGGTTTTTCCAGTGGTCATGTATGGATGTGAGAGTTGGACTGTGAAGAAGGCTGAGCGCCAAAGAATTGATGCTTTGAACTGTGGTGTTGGATAAGACTCTTGAGAGTCCCTTGGACTGAAAGGAGATCCAACCAGTCCATTCTGAAGGAGATCAGCCCTGGGTGTTCTTGGAAGAAATGATGCTAAAGCTGAAACTCCAGTACTTTGGCCACCTCATGTGAAGAGTTGACTCATTGGAAAAGACTCTGATGCTGGGAGGGATTGGGGGCAGGAGGAGAAGGGGACAACAGAGGATGAGATGGCTGGATGGCATCACTGACTCAATGGACGTGAGTCTCAGTGAACTCCGGGAGCTGGCGATGGACAGAGAGGCCTGGCGTGCTGCGATTCATGGGGTTGCAAAATGTCAGATATGACTGAGCGACTGATCTGATCTGATCTGATCTGAGCAACTGAGCATTCACCAAAGCTTTCTTTGACCATCCACTTATGTTGTTCTTCAGGATTTGGTCCCAGTTCTTGTTTGTTTTATACCCTGAATACTCTATCTAGAAAAATCTCACACACGTCACTAGTTTCGAGATCAAGCTGCCTCAGTCATATCCAACTCTTTGCAATCCTATGGACTGTAGCCCACCAGGTTCCTCTGTCCAAGGGATTCTCCAGGCAAGAATACTGGAGTGGGTTGCCATGCCCTTCACTCAAGATGCTGGTGACTTACGAATGTATGCCTCTAGTCATGATCTCTGTCCTCAACTCTAGGCCTCTGTAGCCACCAGCCCCGGAGACATTTTCACACACAGGTCTCACAAACACTTTAAGTCATCCTTGCTGAATTCTTTACTTTTCCTCCAAATCTGCATCTTCCCCTCCAGCATTTTCTATCTCAGTCAGCCACCCAGCTGTCCATTATCTTCATCTCCTCTTCCTCTGCAATCTTGTCTTTTTAAACTTTAACCCCCTCTCTAATCTGGTCTGTTTATCCTCAATCCACTATCTTATCTCAAGTTAGGCTAGTTTTCTCTTCTAAAATATTGCAGTAGCCTCCAAGTTGTTTTATTTTTTTTTCACTTTCTGTCTTAGCTTTGTCCGACCTTATTAATTAAATAAACAAGATTTAAAATAACTGTGTCTGGTGGCTTCTCACGTGGCAGTGGTAAAGAATCCACCTGTCAATTCAGGACATGCAGTTTTGATCCCTGGGTCAAGAAGATACCATGGAGAAGGAAATGACAACCCACTCTAATATTTTTTGCCTGGAAAGTTCCATGGAAAGAGGAGCCTGATGGGCTAGTCCATGGGGTCTCAAAGAGTCAGGCATGACTGAGCATTCATGCACGCAGGATGTCTCTGGTGAGAGAACTGCAGATTAAAGCAACATTGAAATATAACTTTGACCTGCTGTATTCACTACCTGCATGTGTTCTAACAAATCACTGCAACTTGGTGGCTTAAAACAATAGCCATTGGTTCTCTCGAAGTTCTGGAGCCCATAAATCTGAAAGCCAGGTATGGCAGGCGACTTTAGAGAAAATCTGTTCCTTCCCTCTTCCCTCTTTTGGGGACTGCTGGCATGGCACTCCCGGACTTGTGTCCACATGATTCCCATCTCTGCCCCTGTCTGTACTTTGTTTTCTTCTCTGTGTGTCTGCCTCAAAACTTCTTCTGCAGCTCTTTTTAAAAAATACATTTTGGACTTCCCTAGTGTTCCCATGGCTAAGACTCCATGCTTCCAGTGCAGGGGACTGGAGTTTGAGCCCTGGTCAAGGAACTGGATCCCACATGCTGCAGCTGAGAGTCCATATTTTGCAACTAAAAGATCCTGCATGCCACAGCTAAGACCTGGCACAGCCAAACACACAAACAAATAAAACACACGTGTTTGCTTTTAGGCCACCCTGCATAATCCAGGATAAAACCTCCTCTCAAAACCTTTAACGTAATCACCACCTTTGCCATGTAAGGTAATATTCAGACTCTACATATTAGGATATAGATTTATCTTTTGGGGAGGCTACCATTCAGTCCTACTACACCTATCAAACTAGCAAGCTTTAAATAGAATGAACATTCATTGCAGGGAAAAGAGACAGGATATATATACATCCACAGCTGGTGAGGCTATAAATTGGTGCTGCTGCTGCTGCTGCTAAGTCACTTCAGTCGTGTCCGACTCTGTATGACCCCATAGACGGCAGCCCACCAGGCTTCCCCGTCCCTGGGACTCTCCAGGCAAGCACACTGGAGTGGGTTGCCATTTCCTTTTCAATGCATGAAAGTGAAAAGTGACAGTGGGTACAACTCTGTTCAAAACGATACAGCAGTATGAATTAAAGCCAGTAAAAATATTCATACTCTTATCTAGTAATCCGGCATCTAAGAATTTGTTCTAGACAAATTTATTTAAATATGGACAAACAGAAGATTCAAATGTATATATGTATAAACATCATGTACATATGCAAAATAGAAAAAAATGCATCAAATGCCTGTCATAGTTATCTCTGGATAGTAACATTATAGACATTTTTATTTAAACTTGTCTTGAATTTTTAAATATTTTATAATGAACATGTATTACTTTAATAACCATTTAAGTCTATTTTCCAATTTAATCATATGAAATGTGGATCGATTCACAATGAAGGAATGAATGACTAGCCATAGAAGACTTGTGAATTACTTTCTAAAGTATTTAAAACCTTATTGGCTATACCTCAGGAGCAAAAGCAAGGCAACAAAAAATGGATTCTGGAAGTCAGACTTACGAGATTTGTGATTATACACCCAAATATGCCAGGGTTCGTTTATCTCTGGAGAAAAACCTGAGAGAAATAAGTGCAGCTGGTATGGCTTGCTAGGATCACCTCGTTATGAGACTAAAGGGAATCCAGGAAGTCACTTGGTTCATTTTGTCAGCTAACAACAAACTGCTACTCTAGGGAAATACAAAGATCTCTCTTCAAAAAAATACTTATTTTTTACTTTATTTATTATTTATTTGGCTAAGCCGGTCTTAGTTGTGTGGGATCTAGTTCTCTGAACAGAGACTGAAATAGGGCCCCCTGAATTGGGAGCACGGAGTCTTAGTCACTGGATCACCAGGAAAGTCCCTGAAGTTCTCTTTTTTAAAAAGTGTTCTAGAAAGAGAAATCCTATATCTCCATCGGGTTTCCATTTGTTGTTTTTGGTTTTAATTCATTTATTTTTCATTGAAGGATAATTACAATATTGTGTTGGTTTCTGCCATAATATACCAACTATGTTTGACAAAGTTCTGCAGGTTAAGTAACTGGAGGAGAGATGTGAGTCTATTTTCTTTTGGAAACAAAGAAACAAAGGAGAAACTGATTCTATACTAAACCTTTGATTCTATATTAAACCTTTGATTCTATATTAAATCTAGGTATATATAACATAAAATTAATTTATGATTTTTTAAGTAACAATTTCCTGTTATTTAAGATAGATGGTTGTTAATACTGATAACAAAATAATTATTAAGCAAAAGGCTATCTATATGTAAAATATCATGAAAATTCCCTCTACAATAAAAAAAATTTTAATATGCCAAATCCAGTTAGAAGTAATGTGTCCAACTCACCTCACCAACTGAAGAAATCATTTAGTTCAATAAGACAAATATCTTTTTCATTATGACGTTATCACATATCATTAGATATAACCTGAGGGCACCAAATAATCTTAAAATATGGTTACAGAGAATTTATTTAACACATGTTTATTTAGTAATAATTAACTTTGTCTATTCAACGAGTTATTCAGTAAAATCACCAAGAAGCAAAATCTTGCAGATCCTGTCTCAGGAAGCCTTAGAAGAAATGATGGCTTCCCCATTCAGGACACACAAAACATCTTAAGGATTAAGACAATTGTAGTCAAAGAACTCTCCTCTTCCATTATGTACAAAGATCCTCAAAGCTTTTAACCTCAAGAGATTATGCAGAACATGTGCTTACAGTTTCCCCAGAGGAAATTCAGTTTGGGTGACTAACTCCAAGAGAAGATGCAGCACAAAGAAAAGGACAAGAATAACCAAGAAAGACTTGCTGAAGTTGTGCAAATATACCGAAAATTAAGATCCAGTTAGGTGTATTCATTCTCAGGACAGTGGTTACAATTCTAAAAGACATCTTTCAAAGGAAATGACTCTGTTATCAGCAGGGAACTTATGTAGGCTCAATTTGCAAATAATCTATTATTTAATGGAACTGGTAAAGATATGTCTGTTTTCTTATCATAACCTGTGGAGGAAATAATTTTAAATGCACAGACTTAAAAATAAATAAGGCAAAAAAAAACCCCATATATAGATAGAGCATACAAGCATATTTCAAACAGACATACATATATGGATATTATATATTCATAAATGTGTACGAGGACTGCCTTTTGCATTCTTCAGTTGAAAAAGTCACTAAATGACAGAAACATTCATTTTTGAAGTAAACTTGAGAAAGTTTCAGTCTCAAGAGATTGGTGCAGGTATAAGAAACTGAGAAAGGCCATACCAACAGTGATCAAGTAACAATCTAGCCCTGCATAGAGAAGTGCTAGACAACTATCAACAATGGTGATATAGACATTTGTCATCTACAATGTATTTTTTTATTATAAAGAAGCAAATAATAGAATAGCATATATGATGTGTCCTTATTTATGTGAAATATTGTGTGTGTGTGTGTGAGAGAGGGTAGAAAGTTGTCTCTGCCATACAGTGAGCATTGAATAAATATTTTGTTAAATGAACAATTAGTCTCAAGGTGATAAGACCTAAGGTAAATTTTGGTTCCATCTTTTTCTTTTTCTATATTTTTTCCAAACAAACAGATATATTTAGAAGTAGAAAAATATCTTCATTTTTATAAAAGGAAAAAAACAGGAAAAAAACCCATAATGACTTCCCTATACATTCATCACTCAATTTGGATTTCAATAGATTTTATTCTGCTATTCCAGGTCTTCTCTAGTTCAAAAAGCCCTGACTTTAGAGTCCTGAGGTTTTCAGAGCTTGAAGAATTTGGATGAGGAAAACTCATCGTATATAACAATATACATGTATATACATACACACACTACCATAAAGTTGGAAAAAGACAAAAAGGTTGCACATTTTAGGGTGTTAATTCAGTGTTTTTCACACTTTTCCACTTGGACACCCTACCTGTGGAGATAAAAATCTGGAAAGCCTTCATAATCTTGAAACTTCTTTATTGAAGTCTTATGTTTGAATAAAAAAATCATGAGAATTTTGCATTGCATCCATAATATAACTTTAATGCAAAATGAGGTTTAAATGTATTTATCCTAGAGTAAAAATGAAGCTCCATGAAAAAACTGGTCAGGTTTTTTTTGCAGTTTTAGTGCCTGGTGGGCTGAGGGGGTGGGATAACTCACCCCAGTAGAGAAGAAAGTCAGTCTAGAAAGTGTGCAGTTGCTAAAATCAGTATCACTGACCGACCAGCTGCCCTTGTGAAATAAGGCCTCCACTTTGCCCAGGTTGTCTCAGCGCTTGATGGAAATCACAGAACAGGAAAGAAAACACATGACGAGAATGTCATAGAATACATCGGCTTCTACCGTTACTTCAAAAATTGTGTTCATTTTACCAGTTGGCTTTAACATTCAAGTCCTAAAAACGAAAACAGTATTTAAAAAAGTAAAATATGAACTAGTAATAAAGTAAGACGTATTTACTGAGTACTCATTTTAGCACATCAAAAAATCAGGTAAGGCTGAAATAAAGTTTTTATTTCAAAAGACTTCATATATGTAATAATCTTTCTGATATTCTGACAATATTATACCTTTACTGCAAATGCTTCGTAAAATTTAAAATATTTACAAATGATTATTAGAAAATGAATAAGCCCCAGCTATTCATAAATCACTCACGATGTCAAATTTAATTTTAAATTAAAGTGTTTCTTTTTTTCCCTCCTCTTTCAGGACAACAAAACAAAATTTATAATACATATTTATCCTCTGGATAATAATGTTATCCTTTAAAGCATGATATTTTTCTCCTTTAAGAAAACTGTTCTGACAATCCTTGAACTTAAGAAAAACTTTTAGTAAGCACTTAATAGTTCCAAATTTATTTATCACTCTGCTTTTTACAAAGAAAAATATAATTATCCAGTGTAAGAGAGAAGCATGGAGTAATAAAGATACCAACTGATGAAATTAAAACCATGTGGAAACTTGGCAAGAAGGTCAGGACAACCAAATTACAATTTAACAATTAATCTGGGTAACTGAGAGATCAAGAAAAATAAATTCTGTTGTTGTAAACCAGTTACTGTTCAAAACTCTAAAATAATATCTTTTTTTGCAAGAGAATGTTGCTGACAAAGTCTGGGAAGGTTTTCAGCGTTAAATGAAACCTTAAAAGGCTTCTTTTTCTTTTGCAATTATTCATTTCTTGGGTTCAGTGAAATGTGTTAGATCACAAAGAATGATCTTATTTTATTTTCCTCTTCCCCTCAAAACATTTAGTGTTATAAAATAAAAAATTATAGGAAAAAAACTAACCTACTTCTAACCAAAGTGGCATTTTTAAAAGAACAAGTAGTTTTTTTACATTACAAAGTAACACAGTGTAGTAAATTACTGTATCTGAATATCTTATTTTTGTATTACATTTAAATTATTGGAGCCAGGAAAAGTAAAAGCCGATGCTTGATTCAAAGAGATATTTATCACATTCTCTAAACTGATGGGAAGAATACACAGAAACAATAGGGATTACAACTCTCTTTGATGAAGTCTCCCTGATTTGAACCTGTTTTTACCTCTTTCATAGAACAAGAGATAATCTCTCTGAAATAAATATTTCCCCGATTTAAACAAAAGATAATTGGGCAAAATAAGGTACTAAACACATAGTTAATGTGGGAAATAATAAATAAATATAAACAGATAAAACACTAAGATTATATCTCTCTTTTTTTTCCAAAGAAAAAAGGTAATGAGCAGACAACCACTTGTAGTTTCAGAGCTGAAGTCTTCCTTTGACAGCCCACGGATCAATTAAATCCTCTTCAAATTAGTTTTGATGTGTTAATGTGTGAGTTCCCCATCCCCAAGTTTCCATGGACCATTACTGGGGTTTTACGCTGGCTTTCCACTGAATCGTTTCTAGTGTTTTGTTGCATGTTAATGCGAGGTCATTTAAAGCTATGTCATTTAAAGCTATGTAAATACAGAAAAAAACAACTCTAAAGCAGAGCATTCCCTACTTTGCTTATTTTCTCACACCGCCTTCTGTCTTCTGCTAGCTAAGAAAAGATAGAAAATATTTGAGTCTTGCTTAATTGTTCTCTTTGATGGCTGGATGTGTAATCTCTAGCAATACTTAGATTATCAAAATATAGCAGGTGGTCATATCCTGATTTCCATAACCTGTTCAAAAACACCTAGATTCTCAAAATTGTTAATCTGTCATAGATCCTTAACTCTAATACGGAGTGACTAACAGGTAGAGAAAGAATATTTTAAATTTATGACTGGGTAATTCCTTTCCCATATGATGGAATCCAAAACAATGCCTCAGTTTTATCTGACAGGGAATTACTGTCCCGTTTGCCTCCCCAGTGCTTCCTGTTGGGGGTGAGTGGTCTATTCTTGAGCATGACAAAGTCTGATTTCTGAATGGCTGGTAGTGTCAAAGGGCCATTAGTATGCTAAGCCTTTTAGTGGCATGGGATAGCTCCATCCTGCTTTCCTCAATTGTTGCAATTGGGCCACGTGACAAGCTGATGATTTCAAGGCAAGCTTTGGAATCTTGCTGTCTTCCAGAAATTAATATTCCTTCTGGTAATATCATCTATTGACGCTTCTTGCCTAATTCTTTAGTGCCTGCATGGACGTTCAGTCCTGGTGAAACTCTAGAGCAATGAGAAAAAAATAAAAAAAGACTCAGCAAACAAAATTGGTAAATTCCCTTATGATTAGATTTTAAGAGTTTTCCTAACAGTGTTTGGAAAAACTGTTGACAGTTTTTATCATCTCTATTTTAAAAAATTCTACAAATACTGGTGACATATGTTGAAAACAATTTTTCAAAACCAAATTTAATACAAAAATGTTTATAGGTCTTTTTATTTTGTTTAGTCAACTCAATTGCTCAGCACTGATACATTTTTTGCATTTCTTGAGAATATTCTTTTCATGCTTACTAACTGCTAGCACCCATAGCAGTAGAATAAACATAAAATAATCATTTGAAAATTAAAGGAAGTGGACCAGATGATATCTGTTTCCATACTGACTAGTTACTTATTATGTCTAATTCTGCAGTTAGCCAGCAGACCAATAAGAAAGTTTATTGAAATATTACCTTTAACTTCAAAGAAGATTTGAAAGATAGAACACTAGATTCGTCTTTCAGTTGTTCCAAAGGAAGAGCTGAGCAGAGGAGACCGGATAACAAAATTGATCAGTTTCTTGGCCTTGCAAAAATGAAATCTATATAATGCATTTTATTTGGTTAGAGGATTTTTCCAAGAATATCAGCCACATACATATTCAAATACAAAGAGAAAATACCTACCAAACTGCAATGCACAATGTGTTTTAGCTAATCCACAAATCTGCCTTTATTCCTAAAGGGTGAAAAACTGAAAATTATGAATATCTTGTCACTCTGAGACCCGGGATAGCAGAGACTGGCTGGCTTTTCAAAACAACTTATTTCTGGGAACTCCCCTGGTGGTCCAGTGATTAAGAATCCACCTTCCAATGAAGAGGTCGTGAGTTTGATCCTTGGTCGGGGAACTAAAGATCCCACATCCTGAGAGGCAACTGAACCCATGTGCCACAAATAATAAACAGCCAAAAATAAACAAGTAAAAGCAAACAAAACACCTTTTTTTTTTTCTCTCTAGGGCACATAGATAGGCCACACATTCCTGCCTTCCTTGCAGTTAGCTGTAATTATTTGACTGTGTTTCAGCTGTAGGGTGTATTTACTTAACAGGTTGTGCTTTACCACCAGACCTGGCCCATAAAAGTCTCCCATGTGTACTCTTTCATGCCTTTTCTCCCTCTGCCAGCCTGACTCTGAGCATGCCGACTTTGAAAACTTATGATAAAGAGGGCAGACCCACAAGAATTCCAGAAACGCTACTTACAGTGCTGCTTTACTTACAGTTTTACTTACAGTAAAACTCCCACCAATCAAGAACACTTTCATTGGACTTTTGACTGAGAAATAAACTTTTATTATTTTTTAAGCCATTGCACATTCCATACTGGAAGTGGAGTGCAGCTGAAAATGACAACTCCACACTTGTGACATTGGTTTAGTGGTTGGGCATCAAGCAGTGAGGAAAGTGATATTGAAAGCTGGAAAGACAGAGACCCATGACGCCTAGAAGCAAAACAAACACCTACAATGTGTTTGGAGACAAACAAGCATATTGTGTGTCTCCAATGATAGCTTATTTTTTCTTTTTTAGGAGCTAGGGGAAGGATGAAGAGCAGTGCTGAGGCCAGGGAGTAGAAAACTCAGGGGAAACCTACCATTCCAATGATAGCTTAAAATGTTACTCAATCCAAGTTCCTACAACTCCCCACATGCACAGTAGGTCAGTAAATTGAGAGAACTGTTGGAATAGTGACTTTTCAGAAAGAGAGCAAATGGAGAAGATGGTGGACTTGTGCCCCAAAGAAACATCTTGTCTGAGTTAGAATTCAGGCTTAGTCAGGCTTCTTACTGTTTGTTTAATATTTATTTGTTTGGCTGAGCTAGGTCTTAGTTGAGGCACACAGGCTCTTCAAATTTTGCTGCAGCACGTGGGATCTTCAGTTGCAGCATTCGAGATCTTCAGTTGCAGCATGCGAACTCTGAGTTGCAGCTTGTGGGATCTAGCTCCCTGACCTGGGATTGAACCTGGGCCCCCTACATTGGAAGTGCCGAGCCCTGGACCACCAGGGAAGTCCTCAGCCTGATTTTATACTAAAAAGGGAAGAAGTGAATTCAAACATTTTCTAGTTCTGGGCCTGGTCAGCCTCTGGAGGGGATGTGGTAACTTCTTCCTGCCTGTAGTCATTCTCAGGTGGGGCTGGGCAGGATGTTTCCTGTGAATTACACAAAGGCGGGTGGGTGTGTGCTACGTCGCTTCAGTCCTGTCCGACTCTCTGTGACCCTGTGGACTGTAGCCCGCCAGGCTCCTCTGTCCATGGGATTCTCCAGGCAAGAATACTGGAGTGGGTTGCCATGTCTTTCTCCAGGGGATCTTCTTGACCCAGGGATCTCCTACGTCTCCTGCCTTAGCAGGCAGATTCTTTACTATTAGCACTACCTGGGAAATCCTAAACAAAGGTATTTTAGCTTAATGCTCATGACGTGGGAGGCAGGGTTCCCAGACATAGGTTATTAGGTATAATTCAAGCTTATACGCAACATCCCTTTAGTGATTAACTTGTAATAGGATATAAAACGTTCTTCCCTATTACAAGAGAAAGACTAGTATAACCTCAAATCTGTAGTACTAGCGGAAGTGACTGGAAAAAGTAAGCATAAGTGCTTCCAGCAAGCTATCACAAGGAAACTGATGAACTCAGAAAAAAAGAATATCACAGTTTCCAAACAGAGATGAAAGGGAATGAAGAGAGTCCAGATATTTAGTTCCTCAAAGGACTGGAAAATTCAACTATTTCTAAACCCATTGAAAGAGGAAAAAAAAGACTGAAAAAAAGGGCTATATGGTAACTATATGTTTTCGTTTGCCTGGGATATTCATGGTTCACGCCTCTTATTTCTGCTTAAGTATTAACTGTATTAATATGACTCATTCTGGTAAACATCAGATTATAGATGTAGTTTCCTAACCTAGACTTTGAAGGTAGCTGTATAGATGAGTGAGTTCTAAGTCACTTCAATCATACCAACTCTTTGCAACCCAATAGACTTGTAGCCCACCAGGTTCCTCTGTCCATGGGATTTTCCAGGTAAGAATACTGAAGTGGGTTGCTGTGTCCTCCTTCAGGGGATCTTCCCAACCCAGGGATCAAACCTGCGTCTCTTATGTCTCCTGCACTGGCAGGCAGATTCTTTACCTCTAGCAGCATTTGGAAAGCTGGCTAGTTAAGGGGGGTGTGGGGGGAAGTCATTGCATTATGTAGTTATCTATTGCTGTGAAACAATCCCAAATTTAGTAGATTAAAACACAACCATTTATCTACTCATGGTTGTGCAACTGTGAAATAGCTCAGAGGGATGAATGTCTTAACTCAGCACCACAAGAAATCAATTTGCATCACTGAGTAGCTGCATTCAACTGCATGGTATCTTTTCTCATCCACTTATTGAAGACAAAGTTCTTCAGGAACCTTGAGAAGGGTGGAGCCTGGGTCCCTAACCTGATGGACAGCAATTGATTTTACTGTTATGTGATAAATAAACTTTTATTTTGATGAGCCACTTAGAATTTACAGTTTATTTGTTAAAGGAGTCAGCATTATTTTAACTAACACAAGGAAATTAAAGGTACCAGAGATAAATGTTATCTGATTCACAAATTGCTAGAGTCAGTCTTATTTATGATTAATAAACCCAGTTGTGTTCATTGTCAAATAATATTTTTAAGATTTTATTTTCTTTTATTGGTTCAGGAGAAAAACACAGTTTCTATTTCCTAGACCAAAGTTGAAATATCTACCTGCTCACACACTTTCCTTAGGATTTGTCTCTTCTGAAGGGAGGTCATAGTCTGAAGGGATGGTCATAGTCAGCCATATCTAGTCCATGTAGTAGGATGACCCAATCTAGCTGACTGGCAGGGGTAGAGATCTGACCCAATATGGACCAATATGATTCTTCTCTCACAGGAAGTTAAAACTAGCAAAACTACTAAGTAGGAACTGACCATAACTAAATTATTTTAATGGTGGGATTCTAGTGTGAACTCCATAAGCTTCTGTTGATTTATAAGTAAAATCAAACTGTGATGCTGGAGAAGACTCTTGACAGTACCTTGGACTGTAAGATTAAACCAGTCAATCTTAAAGGTAATCAACCCTGAATATGCTTTGGAAGGGCTGAAGCTCTAATACTTTGGCCACCTGATGCAAAGAGCCAACTCCTTGGAAAAGCCCCTGATGCTGAGTAATGCTGGGAAACATTGAAGGCAGGAGAAGGGGACGACAGAGGATGAAATGGTTGGGTAGCGTCACCAATTCAATGCACATGAGCTTGAGCAATCTCTGGGAGATAGTGAAGGACAGGGAAGCCTGGTGTGTTGCAGTTCATGGGATCATAAAGAGTCGGACACAACTTAGCCACTGAACAACAACAACTACAAAAGGTATGATGCAATGTCTAAGATTTGTTTTAAAATACTCCAGAAAAATGTCTTCCCTGGTGGTCCAGTGGTTAGGAATCCACCTTGCAATGCAGGGGAAAAGGGTTTGATCCCTGATCAGGGAACTAGGTCAGGGAACATCCACCTTCGGGGGCAACAGAGCTCACTTGTTGCAACTACTGAACACACACGCCGCAACTAGAGAGTCTGTGCAACGCAACGGAAGGTCCTACACGGTGAACTAAGAAGCGGGCCGACGCAGCCAAATGAGGAAGTGAAAAAAAAATAGAATACTCCAGAAAAAAATATTGAGTAGTACATGTATGTTTGCAGGTTTAAAATTTTTTTAATATGAGAAAAGTATAATAAATTCCCACTGAAGCCAGCTTCAACAATTATCAGCATTTTGCCACTCTTGGTTCTATGTGCACACACACACACACACACACTTTTTAAAAGCAGTATATCTCCTGAATAGTTAAAAACTTAGATTCTGGTATGGTAAAGACTCTGCCTGCAATGAGGAGACTGCCTGCAATGCCAGAGACCAGGGTTCGATCCCTGGGTCAGGAAGATCCCCTGGAGACAGAAATGGCAACCCACTTCAGATTCTCCATGCTGGAGAATCCCATGAACAGAGGAGCCTGGCAGGTTGTAGTCCACGGGGTTGCAAGAGTCAGACACAACTTAGTGACTAAAATACTGGGCTTCATATCTTGTTTTTGTCACTTTCTAGCAGTATCCATGTTTTGCAAGTTACTTTGTCCTCTGTAAATTGCAACATTCTCATGTGCAACACAGCAAAAACATTAGTACATTCTAGGGATGATTAACGGAGAAGACAATGGCACCCCACTCCAGTACTCTTTGCCTGGAAAATCCCATGGATGGAGGAGCCTGGTAGGATGCAGTCCATGGGGTCGCTAAGAGTCGGACACAACTGAGCGACTTCCCTTTCACTTTTCACTTTCATGCATTGGAGAAGGAAATGGCAACCCACTCCAGTGTTCTTGCCTGGAGAATCCCAGGGACAGGGGAGCCTGGTGGGCTGCTGTCTATGGGGTCGTACAGAGTCGGACACAACTGAAGCGACTTAGCAGCAGCAGCAGCAGCAGCAGCAGGGATGATTAAATGAAACTATAAAACATATTATCCAGCACATAGTAGGTATGTAAGATTTACTTTTTAATTTTTAATAGTGTCATAGTAGGGGCTTCTTCTGTGCTCAGTGATAATGAATCTACCTGCTAATGCAGGAGACACAGGAGACGTGGGTTTGATCCCTGATTTGGGAAGATCCCCTGGAGGAGGAAATGGCAAGGCACTTCAGTATTCTTGCCTGGAGAACTGCATGGACAGAGGAGACTGGCAGGCTGTAGTTCATGGGGTCACAAAGAGTTGGACACAACTGAAAGACTGAATACGAATCCAAGCATTTGTACAAGTGGTGGTATAAAGAAAGCTTGATGGATACCCTTTGCAGGGTAGGGGAGGGGTGGCATAAAATGAAGAAAAAGAAACTGAAGTTGGATCCTGAAGGTGTATTAGACTTTTCTGAAAGAATAAAAGAGTGTAAACGGAGTCCAAGATAGAAAAGTTACAGTTTGTTTGAATACATGCAAAGATGTTGTAAATGTTTGTTATTTTCTGGCCCAGCATGTAAGTCTCCTTTGTGTGTTTGTGAAATTATCACTTTCTGAATATTGATGAGTTGTGCAGACTGCCTCCCATCAAGAAATCTGAGAATATCTCCCATTCCCAGCCCTCCTTTGCAGCTAGGATATAAGTATGTGACTCAGACTCAGGCATTCAGACACATTTGCCCTGGATTCCAGATAGGAAGTCATTAATACCAAGGGCCCAGGGTAGTGGAGAAAGCATTATGGAGACAGGTGGCAGGCAGTAGTAATGGCAGTGACATCCAATTTTCACAAATAGCAGTAGCCATGGTTCCAGCAGTGGGATCTAGTCTCCACTGATACACAAAACTGCTGTGCATCTGTTTTTAACATGGCCATAATAGGGTCCTCGGTGGGCTAGTTTCTGTGGCATGTTTTGCTTTGGTCCCGCTTTCTGCCTAGCTTCCTGTGCTATTGCCCCATTTTTAATTGAGCTCAGTTCTCCAGACCTCCTGTAATTCTATTTGCTACTCAATACATTTTCAACACAGCTTCCCTCGTGGCTCAGACGGTAAAGAATCCGCCTGCAATGCAGGAGATCTGAGTTTGATCACTGGGCCGGGAAGATGCCCTGGAGAAGAGAATGGCTACTTACTCCTGTATTCTTGCCTGGAGAATCCCATGGACAGAGGAGTCCGGCAGGCTACAGTCCACGAGGTTGCAAAGAATCCAACATGACTGATGGACTAAGCACACACACTCTTCAACAATTTTGCTTTTCAGAAGTCACAATAGGTTTCTGATCCTTCCAACTAGTAATCCTGATAGATAAGAACACAGAGCAGGGTAAGAGGGACTGTATGGTAGATGTGGCATTTTGGATTTTGCAATTTTAGGTAGGGTGGTAGGCTGAATTTTTGCCAGTTTCTCTTAGATTCTTTCCTTAACTTCCCTGCTCTGCCATTTCATAAAGAACAACCTCTCCCAGGTTCTCTTGACTTCGAACTTTCAGGTGGGTTCAATTAATGGGAGGTACTGGCAGAGTGGAAGGCAAGTTGGGTATTTGTTGGCTTCCCCTCTCCCCTTGTGGGGTGATGTCTGACACTTTCCCCATCATCATATTCCAGTTCCTATTGGATTATCTCTCCCTCCCTGATCCCAGCTCTGGCTCAGCCTCCTTTGCTAGGATTTCAGAGCCCATGGATCACCCCAGCTTTGGAATTCTATTCACACCACTTACTCCCTGTGGTGCTTAGCCCTAAGGGTGACAGCAACTCCTGCTGATTCTGATATCTGAGTTGCCTCTTAATCCTCCTTGTTTGGCTCCTCAGCAACTCCATCACCTGTGTAAACAATTCCCTGAATTAAATTTCCTCTGTAGGAAACAGTGGTTTCTGTTTTCCTGGCAGGACATTGACTGATATGTGTGTCGAGGAAAGCCTCCTTGAAAGGTGACATTTGATCAAAGACTTAAGAGAGGAGGGAGTTACCCCTGTTGATATGTGTGCGGAAGTGTATTCCGGGCAGCAGGAACAGCGCAAAACCCTATGGTGAGAAAATGCCTGCTATGTTGAAGAAAACAGCAGAGTGAAAGAAAGAATAATAGCAGGTGAGATAGGGAGGTCATGGAGCCTGATCATCTGATGGAGGGTTTTGATCAAGGGGGTATCATGAATTGTCTTATATTTTAAAAGGACCATTGTGGCAACTGTGTTGAGATTATATGATAGGGGACAAAGGCAAAAGAAGGAAGTCATGTTCAAAGACTCTAGCAGCATTCTAGGCAAGAGATGATGGTAGCTTGGACCTATGAGCTAGCAATAGAGGTAGTAAGAAGTGGTTCTATTATAGCTATAATTTGAAGGCAGAACCAAAGGAATTTACTGAGGTGGGAAAGAGTGGACTGAAGGAGGATTGTAGTGATGCTGTCCATGTCTAACTAGGGATACACAAAATGACCAGAAGTCTTCAGGCATGGCAGTGAGAAGCCATGGGCATGTGCTTCTCTAATAGCTACAGTTTTTTCCCTTATGTTCTTCTGGACCTCTTCCAGGGCCAATGGTTGAAAATCATTAATGCAGTTTCTGGGAACTGTTTTTAGGTCTTTAACTGATTGTTCCTGAACCTCATGTAGAGGGACTTTGTGGTCACTTCTTAGTATAGAATCATTTTTCAGAAATATTCCAAGATGTTTCAGAACTAGTGTCCCAAAGAGAGAGAAGGGATTTAAGGATAACTCAAAAGTTTTTAGCTTGAACAACTGAAGGGTAAGGTTGCCATTGGTTAAGATGGGGAAGGCTGTAATTAAACAGACTTGGGGGAGATCAAGAATTCAGTTTTGGACATTTTTAAGTTGGTGATATCTATTAAATACCCAAATGAGAAAAATCAAGTACTAAGTGGAAATATAAATCTTTAATTCATGATAAAAGACTAAGCTGGAGATAAAGTTTTGGGAGCTATTGGTAAATAGATGATATTTAAAAGCTATATGTCTGAATGAGGTTGTCGAGGGAGAAAAAGGAAGGCCAAGGATTGAGTCCCAGAACACTCCAGCATTAACAAGTTTGGGAGAGAAGGAGGAATCAGGAAGTTGAGTTTGAGAAGGAGTATTTACATGAAATGGTAGGTGTTCAGTATGGTGTCCTGGAAACCAAGTGAAGCAACTATATTGAGGACTTAGCAATCAATTTTGTCAAATGACATAAAGTCTTAGAATTGATCATTGGCTTTAGCAACATAGAGGATATTCAGTTCAGTTCAGTCACTCAGTCATGTCTGACTCTTTGCAACCCCATGGACTGCCTCATGCCAGGCTTCCCTGTCCATCACCAACTCCCGGAGCTTACTCAAACTTATGTCCATTGAGTTGGTGATGCCATCCAACCATGTCATTCTCTGTCATTCCCTTCTCCTCCTGCCTTCAATCTTTCCCAGCATCAGGGTCTTTTCAAATGAATCTGTTCTTCGAATCAAGTGGCCAAAGGATTGGAGTTTCAGCTTCAGCATCAGTCCTTCCAATGAATATTCAGGACTGATTTCTTTTAGGATTGACTGGTTGGATCTCCTTGCTGTCCAAGAGGATATTGATGATCTTGAAAGAACAGTTTAAGTGGAATCAAAGCATGACTGGGGTGGGTTGAAGTGAGAATAAAATTGGAGACTATGTATGGAGACAACTATTTAGAAAATTGTTATTGCAAAGAGATATGGCAGTAGTTCGGAGAAGGCAATGGCACCCTACTCCAGTACTCTTGCCTGGAAAATCCCATGGATGGAGGAGCCTGGTAGGATGCAGTCCATGGGGTCACTAAGAGTCGGATACGACTGAGCGACTTCACTTTCACGCATTGGAGAAGGAAATGGCAACCCACTCCAGTATTCTTGCGTGGAGAATCCCAGGGACAGGGGAGCCTGGTGGGCTGCCATCTATGGGGTCACACAGAGTCAGACATGACTGAAGTGACTTAGCAGCAGCATGTCAGTAGTTGGTGGGATAAATTGAGTCAAGATAAGTGTTTTGTTTTTTTTTAATTAATTAATTTTGGCTGTGCTGGGTCTTCGTTGCTGTCTGGGCTTTTCTCTAGTTGCAGTAAGTGGGGCCTACTCTGTAGTTTCAGTGAGTAGGCTTCTCATTGCAGTGGCTTCTTCTGTTGAGGAACACGATCTAGAGCATGCGGGCTTCAGTAGTTGGGGCACCCAGGTTCCAGAGTGCAGGCTCAATAGTTGTGGTGCACAGACTTAGCTGCTTTGTGGCATGTGGGATCTTCCCCATCCAGGGATGGAGCCCGTGTCTCCTGCATTGGCAGGAGGATTCTTTACCGTTGAGTCACCATGGAACCATCCAGTGTTGTTTTTCAAAATGGGAAAAAAGGCAGCATGTTTGTGAACTGAGGAGAATGTTCCAGGAAATAGTGAAAGATTTATGGTGCAGATGAGACAGAATTAACGGGGCAATGTTCTCAGGAAGGTGGTTCAGGATGGGATGGGATTTAGTGCACAAGTTGAGGGATCAGGTTTAGATAGGAGTGGGAATAGTTCATCCATGATAACCAAGGGAAGGCGGAGTATGTAGGTGCAGCTTCTGGTCAGTGAAACACTGATGGGTGTCTGGAAAAGAGTTCTTCTTCTTTTTATTTTTTCCCCAAAACTTGTAAATTTTATTTTATTTATTTTTTATTAATCATCACATTTATCCATCCAAGATGGACAAAAAACAAATTATTTCAACAGGTGTTTGAAAAAAGTTTAGAAATAATTCAGTAACAAGGATGATTACATAATTAGTATATGAAAATCCCTATGTTTCTAATATCATTGGGAAGGGCTCTTTAAGCAGGATATAAACACAGATGATAAAATAAAAACATAATAAACTTGATGACACAAAATATTTTTAAAAATTTTCTGCACTGAAAAAGAATTTAAACCAGCTCAAAAGACAATTTAAAACTGTTACAAAATGTTTGTGACATACAAAAACTCGTTATCTTATTTTCAATAAATGTTGTATAAAAAAAGATAATATATTGCTTTCATGCAAATTAGAAAGAGAATGTCCTTCCTCAAGATATTTTAAACTATCACACTATTCTAATTTTTGTTAGGACAAGACACTTCACTGCCATCTGAAAGAAAATATCATAACAAATATTGAAATTTACAATTTATTTTTAATTAAAAAAATTTTATTGGCATATAGTTGACTTGCAATGTGTTAGTTTCAGGTGTATAGTAAAGTGAATCAGTTATACATATATATCTCTTTTTTTCTTTTAAGATTGTTTTCCCATATAGGTCATTACAGAGTACTGAGTAGAGTTCCCTGTGCTATACAGCAGGATTGTTACCTATTTTATCTCATTAGAATTGTTACCTATTTTATCCAGATCTCACAGTTTATCCCCCTTGCCCTTTACCCACTTTTAACTATAAATTTGTTTTCTACATCCATGACTACTTCTTTTTGTAAATAAGTTCATTGGAACTCTTCTTTTTTAGATTCTACATATAAGCGATATCATGTATTTGTCTTCCTGTGTCTGACTCACTTCATTCAGTATGACAATCTCTAGGTACATCTGTGTTACTGCAAATGGCAGTATTTTGTTCTTTTTTATTGAGTAATACTCCATTGTATATATGTGGGCTTCTGTGGTGGCTCAGTGGTAAAGAATCCACCTGCCAATGCAGGACATGTGGGTTTGATCCTTGGGTTGGGAAGATCCCTTGAGAAGGACATGGCAACCCACACCAGTGTTATTGTCTGGAAAATCCCATGGATAGTGGAGCCTAGCAGGCTACAGTCTATGGGGTTGCAAGAGTCAGACACAATTTAGTGACTAAACAACAATATTCAATTATATATATATATATATAATTCCTCTGTTGATGGACATTTAGCTTACTTCCGTGTCTTGACTATTGAAAACAGTGCTGCAACAAACATTGGGGTGCATATATTTTTTTAAATTATTCTTTCCTCTGGGTATAAGCCCAGTAGTGTGATTTCTGGGTCATATGGTAATTCTATTTTTAGTTTTTTAAGAAACCTCCATTCAAATGGGTATCTTTCCTTTTCTCCTTTGCCTTTAGCTTCTCTTCTTTTCTCAGCTATTTGTAAGGCCTCCTCAGACAACTATTTTGAATCTTGGGGCATTTCTTTTTCTTGGGGATGGTCTTGATCCCTGTCTCCTGTACAATGTCATGAACCTCCGTCCATAGTTCTTCAGGCACTCTATCAAATTTAATCCCTTGAATCTATTTATTATCTCCACTGTATAATCATAAGGGATTTGATTTAGGTCATACCTGAATGGTCCATTGGTTTTCCCTACTTTCTTCAATTTCAGTCTGAATTTGGCAATAAGGAGTTCAAGATCTGAGCCACAGTCAGCTGCCAGTCTTGTTTTTGCTGACTGTACAGAGCTTTTTCATCTTTGGCTGCAAAGAATATAATCAGTCTGATTTCAGTATTGACCATCTGGTGATGTCTATGTGTAGAGTCTTCTCTTGTGTTGTTGGAAGAGGGTATTTGCTATGACCAGTGCCTAGAGAAGTTTGCATTCTCTTGGCAAAACTCTGTTAGCCTTTGACCTGCTTCGTTTTGTACTTCAAGGCCAAATTTGCATCTTAATCCAGTTGTGTATTGAATTCCTACTTTTGCATTCTAGTCCCCTATAATGAAAAGGATATCTTTTTTGGGTGTTAGTTCTAGAAGGTCTTGTAGGTCTTCATAGACTGTTCAACTTCAGCTTCTTCAGCATTACTGGTGGGGGCATAGACTTGTATTACTATAATACTGAATGGTTTGCCTTGGAAACAAACAGAGATCATCCTATGGATGCGAGAGTTGGACTATAAAGAAAACTGAGAGCCAAAGAATTGATGCTTTTGAACTGTGGTGTTGGAGAAGACTCTTGAGAGTCCCTTGGACTGCAAGGAGATCCAACCAGTCCATCCTAAAGGAAATCAGTCCTGAATATTCATTGGAAGGACTGATGCTGAAGCTGCAACTATATCACTTTGGGCACTGATGCAAAGTAGTGACTCATTTGAAAAAACCCTGATCCTGGGAAAGATTGAAGGCAGGAGGAGAAGGGCATGACAGAGGATGAGATGGTTGGATGGCATCACTGACTCAATGGATATGAGTTTGAGTAAACTCCAGGAATTGGTAATGGACAGGGAAGCCTGGCGTGAGGCAGTCCGTGGAGCCGCAAAGAGTCAGACACAACTGAACGACTGAACTGGACTGAAAGAAACCTCCATTCTGTTCTCCATAGTGGCTATACCAATTTACCTTCTCACCAATAGTGTAGGAGGATTTGAGAAAAATTCTTCTGATTAATGAAATTTCTCAATGAAGTAGAAGAGTTACTGCAAGGAGTAAGGATAGGAGAAGAGGAAACAGAAGTTTGAGGAGAAAGAAGAATGCGTAAAAAGGTAAATGGGTTAAGAATATATGAATATAGAACAAAGGAAAGTTGGGCTTCCTAGATGGCACTAGTGGTAAAGAACCTGCCTGCCAATGCTGGAGACGCAACAGACATGGGTCCATTCCCTGGGCCAGGAAGATCCCCTAGAAGAGAGTAAGGCAACCCACTCCAGTATTCTTGCCTGGAGAATCCCATGGACAGAGGAGCCTGGCAGGCTGCAGTCCATGGGATCGCAAAGAGTCGGACATGACTGAAGCAACTAAGCATGCACACAATATGTTTGGCAAGTAGCATTAAGGGCCAATTTGAGGGTTGTGGTAAAGTGAGACAAGTCAGTATAATTTGGTGCTTTTCCCCTGTTGTGTTTTGCTGCATAGGTGAAGATGCAGGATAGAAAGACAGGTGAATTTAACCTAGGTGGCAATTTCACCAAATACAAGAAAGAGAGAAGGACAAGGGAATCACAAGTGTAAGCAAGAAAATGATCATAATAACCAGCCATGGAATTTAATCTGGATCAGTGGGGAGTGACGGAGCACACACACACACACACACACACACACACACACACAGAGGCATCATCAAGAAAGTGAAGAACAGGGAAACTGTGGTACGATCAATACAGTGCTTATGGAATCAAAAGATGGTTGGAGTATCCAGTCTCCTTCACCTCATTATTTGCTCATCACAGAGCTCACGTTTTCATGGTCTGAGCCTTCACATTTGCATCTTCATAGCAGGATGATAAAAGAAATAAAGAAAAAGCAGGGGGCAGGGCAAAGAGGTGCAATTACTGTCTATGTTTACAGGAGGTTTCCCAGAAAGTGTCACATGATACTTTTTTCTTATATTTCTTTGGTCAGAACTTGTTACATGGTTATTCCTAGCAATAAAATATTTATTCCAGAGACCAGTAAATAATGACTTCTATTCCTTACGATAAAGGGGAGGACATAGGTTAGGTAATTACTATGTTTCTTTGCTTCTAAAATGTGAATTTCCCCCACATTTTACCTCTTTGAAGGCAGGATATATAATAGAGTTGGTATTGTGTCATGGTTTAATTGCTGCATTTTTTATACTTATTAGTACAGAAAAACAATACATTTTACAGTTGATGACATCTTATATTGGAGGAAAGATGACAGCATTTTGCCAAGCCAGAGAGAGTGAATGTGAGGGACAGATTTGCTCTAGGTAAGAGAAAGGGAAAAAATATAATTAATTTGGTTTTTCACTTGTCAAGTTTGAGAATGACCCATAAACATGAAAATTTAGAACTAGAACTCCAGGTTGTGATGGGACATGTGATCAAATTTATGTGGGAAAATTCTTTGAGCTTTTAGGAATTTTGATTGTTTGCACACTTTGATTTCCAAAAATAATTTCAAGTGGTATTTCTTCACTATCGGTAAAAATTATTTCGTTTGTTGCCAAAGCCTCAGCAATCCTGCCAGATGTCATAATAATTTTATAAGATGATAAGGTATTAATTCAAGGTTTTCAATTAAATTAACTGTGAAAAATAAGATGTGATTTAAAATATTAGTTTGTAGCCAATAAGTGATGGTGGAATTTTTTCATGTCTATAGCGATTTCATGTGAAACTTCTGATAGAAATGTCTGGTTTTAATTTATTTTCTTCTGGATGCTTTATTGAAGACCCATGTGCAAAGGGAAAAAATTAAAACCAGACAACTTCAAATCCACTGTAAATTTCACATGGCATTAGAAAAACTAAACTAAATGTTTCTTTTGGCCACCATGCTTGAAATGCAAGCAAGAAGCAAAAAAAAAATTCATATTTTAATACTCGTATCTGAAATAAAATAGTATTTGGACCTAAACATTTATTAAACCTAGTGGTAGAAACTATAGTTTGGGTGAAATTGTTAAAAAAATAAATGTACACAGCAAATTATTTGCATTCCATTTTCAGGCTTATATCCTATATTTGAAATGTGAGAAATAAGGAAATGAAAGGGGTTATTAAATTTTTAAAAAAATGCAGGCCTAGTAAAAGGTAGATTTATGGTTTCAGGTCTTTTGCCGGTAACATTGACCCCTATCCCCAGTATCCCACCAAGGTCTTCATGAAATGGTACTTGATCAAAGATGAAATATTAGAAACCAATAAGATCTGTAGACCTGAGGCAAAAATCACCTTAAAAACAATGTGTATCAACTTTTTATGATATCAACTTTTTATGAGCAAAAGTAGCAAAAAGAAAAGGCTCTTTCTCCTTATTTTTGATATTCTTAAAGTTCTAATAGCTTCATTCATTCATTCACTCATGGATTCTACACTTTCTTTGGGTCTTGCTATGTGTCAGATACAGGCAAAATGATCTGCAAAAACGGATATGATCTCTGTCCTTGGAGAACTTACTTTACATTCTGGAGAAAGAGATGACTACATTGCATTATCGAAACTGCAACATAGGAGGTGCTCTGAAAGGAAAGATATGCTAGATGGGTCTATAAAAAGAGGAATTGACATGGTCAGGGAGGTCAGAGAAGTAATTCTTGCATGTGAAACCTCTGATAAAAAGAACATCAGTAAAAACATTTCCTGATAGCTCAGTTGGTAAAGAATGCGCCTGCAATGCAGGAGACCCCGGTTTGATTCCTGGATTGGGAAGATCTGTTGGAGAAGAGATAGGCTGGCCACTTCAGTATTCTTGGGCTTCCCTGGTGGCTCAGCTGGTAAAGAATCTGCTTGCAGTGCAGGAGACCTGGGTTAGATCCCTGGGTTGGGAAGATCCTCCGGAGAAGGGAAAGGTTACCCACTCTGGTATTCTGGTCTGGAGAATTCCATGGACTGTGTAGTCCATGGGGTCTCAAAGAGTCAGACATTACTTAGCGACTTTCACTTTTAACAATCTTTTCAGCTACAGGGTATCTAACAAATGGAGGCTTCAACACTTAAGCCACTTATAACAAGTCTAGAGGTGTTTTGATCAGGGTTGATTCAGAAGCTCAACAATGCCATTAAAGCCCTAGGCTCTTACCCTCTCTCTGCTCTTCCAACCTTTCTTGTTGGCTAGGTTCTTATATTTGTCTCTCTTGCTGAGAAGATGTGACAGCTCAAGGCATTATTTCTTCACACAACTGTATCGGAAGCCAGAAAAAGAGACATTCTTACTTGTGTCTCTTTTTTTCAGAAACCTGTTTTCTCAGAAGGAACGTCAGATCTCTTGGCCTTGCCCATGTCCATGTGCTAGCTGCAAGCTGATGGAAAAGCAAGAATACAACATTTTTAAAATCCTCTATAGTAGGATTCAGGCTCTGTCATCAAGGAAGGGGGGAGGTGGGAAATACTAATAAGATACCTACATTTTCTACCACAGGGAGGGACTCTTATGCTGTGATCTGAAAGGCAAGGAGGGTGACTAGAGAAGAGGCAAAGAAGAGCACTGCAGTAGGTGACCGTTTGTGAAGGGTTCAGTGTAGGGCAGTCAGTAGGTAGACAGCAAAGAAGGTGGAAACAGACCGCATGGAGCCTGTCAGATCAGGTGAAGGGATTTTTGTCTTTATCCTGAGGACACTGGTAAGCCAGTGGAGGGATTTATACAGGTGACATGATCACGTGTTCCATTTATATCCAAAGTGGATATAAATGGGAGGCCAGAATAAGGGTGGTAATTGAATAGAGGCCACTGCAGATTTCCAGGTACAGGGAGAGTAGAATTATATAGTTCACTAATTGTTGTAACTAAGTAAAATATCTTCATTTGGTTAATTGCAGAAATAGAATAATTATTCCTGGCAACATTCCTGGTTAGAAAAAGTTTACATTCATAAGTAGAAAAAGATTGATCTTAACTACTGGACAGTTTTCTCCCTTCTTTTATAATTCACATTTATTATAGAAAGTTCATAAAGTGCTAAAACTTACAAAAATGCTAAGGGGGAAAATAAAGCAGGGAAGATGAATAGAAAGTGTTGTGGTAGGGTCAAAAGTTTAGACAGGGTAATCAGAAAGGACCTCATTGAAAATGTGATTTGTGAGAGAGAGACAGAAAGGTGAGAGATTACTCCAGACACAAGGAATAGCATTCTAGCCACAGAGAACAGCTAGCACAAAGGTCCTGATCAGATAAAGTTAGATAGTGAGTAATTGTTGGTAGTAAAATAAGTATTTTATGTTGCTTTTTTATTTAGCCATCATGAGTGGCTCAGGAGGAGTATTCTGGGAACCTTGCAATAAATGCAAGCAAAAGTTAAAGTCAACTCATATTTTAATACTCCTACTGAGATAATAGAATGGTATTTGGACCTAGACGTTCTATTAAGCTTAGTGGTAGAATCTATAGTTTAGGTGAAATTGCTGGGGGAAAAAAAAAAGCACACAGCAAGTTATTTGTGTTTCATTCTTAGGCTTATATTGTGTATGTGAAGTCAGAAAGGAACTCATGTATGGGTGGGTGAGGAAATCCAGCTAAAGGTCAGGAGAACCAGAGATTCCACAGGAGTGTATTATTGGCAATGCTGGTTTGGGGTCATGAGCTGTGGGTATGGAGAAAAGGAAACCTTTGTGCACTGTTTGTGGGAGTGTAAATTAGAAAGCCATGATGGAAAACAGTATGCAGGTTCCTCAAGAAACTGAAAATGGAGCTACCTTATGATCCAGGCTTCCCAGGTGGCTCAGTGATAAAGCATCCACCTGCCAACACAGAAGACACAGGTCAAGGCAAAAAAAAAAAAAAAAAACCCAGAGAGTGAAGGTTTTGCTGCGGATTGCAAATTCATAGAAGGAAGGTACCACAGTAGGTGGTAGGTGGAAAGGTTGGGTTTAGGCTAATAGGACTAGAAACATGGCTATAGTAAGTTGCTCTTATGAATATTTTGACAGATCATATGTTACTCCTTAAAAAAGAAAACAAACTTATAAAAATTTAATCTAAAATCAAAGTCTTAAAATTCTCCTGAAATAGAGAACCCAGAAATAGCCACACACAAGTACGGTAACTGTTTTTTTGACAAAGGTACAAAACCAATTCAATGAGAGAAGGACAGTCTTTTCAATGCATAGTGCTAAAACAATTGGATATCCACAGGCAAGAAACCGAACTTCCACCTATACCTCACACCTTATTAACTTAAAACTTAACCCAAAAACTAACTCAGAGGGGATCATAGAATTAAATGTAAACGGTGAGGCAAAAAAACCTTTACAAGAAAACAGAAAATCTTTAGGACCTAGGGTTGGTACACAGTATTTGGACAAGATACCAAAAGCAACAGGATGGGGGTTCAAGAAATTAAAAATAGAACTACCACATGATCCAGCAAATCAACTTCTGGGTATGTATCCAAAGAAAATGAAAACACTGATTTGAAAAGATATATGCTCCACTGTGTTTATTACAGCAAGATTTAAAATAGACAAGACATGAAAGCAACCTAAGTATCCATCAATAGATGAATGAATAAAGAAGGTGTGGTCTATACATAAAATGGGATATTACTCAGCCACGAGTAATAATGAAGGCCATTTGCAACAACATAGATGGATCTGGAGGGTATTATGCTAAATGAAATAAGTCAAATGTAGAAAAACAGATACTGTACGATTTCACTTACATGTGGAATGTAAAATATAAAACAAATGGGCAAACAAAACCAAACAGAAACAGACTCATAGATACAGGGAACAAACTGGTGGTTGCCAGATGGGAGTGGGGTAGGGAGACGGACAAAATAGGTGAAAGGGATTAAGAGGCAGAAACTTCTAGCTATAAAATAAATAAGTCACGAGGATATAACGTACACATAGGGAATACAGTCAATAATGTCATAACAACTTTGTATGGTGACAGATGGCAAATGGTCTTACTGCCATAATCATTTAATAAAGTACAAAAATACTGAATTACTCTTAGACACTTGAAACTACTACAATATTGCATGTTAATTATAACGCAATAAAAATAAGTAAAACATGGAAGCAAAAGAAAGCATAATCCATAAATTTAAAAATGACTAAATTGGGCTTCATCAAAATTAAAAATATTTACTGAGCAACACATCCTGTTAAGAGGATGAAAGGACAAGCTACAGATAGGAGAAAATATTTGTGAACCACATATCTGATAAAAGACTCATATCTGGACTACATAAAACCTCTCAAATGTAAATAGCAAAAAACTAATAATGCAATTAGAAAATGGACAAAATATGAGACATTGAACTGAATGGAATACTCATAATGGCAAATAAGCACATGAAAAGATATTCCACATCATTAGTCATCATGGGAATATAAATTAAGATCTTGACGAACTATCATTACACATCTATTATTTATGTTAGCTGAACTGAAATTAAAAATACCAAATATTGGTGGGGACACGGAGAATCTGGATCTCATACAGTGTTGGTGGGAATGAAAAATGGTACAGGTTTTCTGGAAAATAGTTTAGCAGTTTTATTAAAGAAACTAAATAAAATTGCGCATTTGAGCATTTATTCCAGAGAAATGAAAATTTATGTCCACACAAAAACCTGTACATGATTGTTCATTGCAGTTTTATCTGTAATCAGATCAGATCAGTCGCTCAGTCGTGTCTGACTCTTTGCGACCCCATGAATAGCAGCACACCAGGCCTCCCTGTCCATCACCAACTCCCGGAGTTCACTCAGACTCACGTCCATCAAGTCAGTGATGCCATCCAGCCATCTCTAGTCCTAACCAAACCAAATATTCTGCAACAGGTGAATGGTTAATCAAACTGTGGTAATCCAGATATATATATATATCCTATTCATTTTGTTTTTCTGGAGAATCTAGACTAATGCACCACAGAATACTAATACCACCCAGCAATAAAAAGTGAAGAACTATTGTTAAATGCAATACCATGAATGGATCTCAGAGGCACTATGAAGAGTGAAAGAAGCCAATGTCAAAAAGTTATATATACTACGAGTCTATTTACACAACATTCTTGAAATATGAAATTATACAAGTGGAAACAGTAGTAGTGGCCAGGGGTTGGGAGGTGGGTATATAAAGGAGTAACACCAGGGGAAATCTTTGTGGTGATGAACAGTTCTGTATCTTGATTCTGCTAGGGGTTTCATGAATTGACACGTGATAGAATGACAAAGGAATGCATAAACACTTCATATCAATGTCAGTTTCCTGGCTTCCATCAGTTCAGTTCAGTTCAGTCGCTCACTCGTGTCCGACTCTTTGCGACCCCATGAATCACAGCACGCCAGGCCTCCCTGTCCATCACCAACTCCTGGAGTTCACTCAGACTCACGTCCATCGAGTCAGTGATGCCATCCAGCCATCTCATCCTCTGTCGTCCCCTTCTCCTCCTGCTCCCAATCCCTCCCAGCATCAGGGTCTTTCCCAATGAGTCAACTCTTCGCATGAGGTGGCCAAAGTACTGGAGTTTCAGCTTTAGCATCAGTCCTTCCAAAGAAATCCCAGGGCTGATCTCCTTCAGAATGGACTGGCTGGATCTCCTTCCAGTCCAAGGGACTCTCAAGAGTCTTATCCAACACCACAGTTCAAAAGCATCAATTCTTTGGCACTCAGCCTTCTTCACAGTCCAACTCTCACATCCATACATGACTACAGGAAAAACCATAGCCTTGACTAGACGGACCTTTGTTGGCAAAGTAATGTCTCTGCTTTTGAATATGCTATCTAGGTTGGTCATAATTTACCTTCCAAGGAGTAAGCGTCTTTTAATTTCATGGCTGCAGTCACCATCTGCAGTGATTTTGGAGCCCAGAAAAATAAAGTCTGCCACTGTTTCCACTGTTTCCCCATCTATTTCCCATGAAGTGATGGGACCGGATGCCACGATCTTCGTTTTCTGAATGTTGAGCTTTAAACCAACTTTTTCACTCTCCACTTTCACTTTCATCAAGAGGCTTTTTAGTTCCTCTTCACTTTCTGCCATAAGGGTGGTGTCATCTGCATATCTGAAGTTATTGATATTTCTCCTGGCAATCTTGATTCCAGCTTGTGTTTCTTCCAGTCCAGCGTTTCTCATGATGTACTCTGCATAGAAGTTAAATAAACAGGGTGACAATATACAGCCTTGACGTACTCCTTTTCCTATTTGGAACCAGTCTGTTGTTTCATGTCCAGTTCTAACTGTTGCTTCCTGACCTGCATACAAATTTCTCAAGAGGCAGATCAGGTGGTCTGCTATTCCCATCTCTTTCAGAATTTTCCACAGTTTATTGTGATCCACACAGTCAAAGGCTTTGGCATAGTCCATAAAGCAGAAATAGATCTTTTTCTGGAACTCTCTTGCTTTTTCCATGATCCAGCAGATGTTGGCAATTTGATCTCTGATTCCTCTGCCTTTTCTAAAACCAGCTTGAACATCAGGAAGTTCACGGTTCACGTATTGCTGAAGCCTGGCTTGGAGAATTTTGAGCATTACTTTACTAGCGTGTGAGATGCGTGCAATTGTGTGGTAGTTTGAGCATTCTTTGGCATTGCCTTTCTTTGGGATTGGAATGAAAACTGACCTTTTCCAGTCCTGTGGCCACTGCTGAGTTTTCCAAATTTGCTGGCATATTGAGTGCAGCACTTTCACAGCATCATCTTTCAGGATTTGAAATACTGGCTTCCATACTGTACAACAATTATATAAGACGTAATCAATGGGAGAAACTGAGTTAAGTTTGTACAAGAGCTCTCTGTACTGTTTTTGCAACCTCCTGTGAAATCTATTTCAAAAATAAAAATTTAAAAGAAAATTCTCTGTGAGATATCTCTTCCTTCATCTTTCTGTGCATTTCCTCTTTCCCTGGACAAGGCTTTCTCTCTGGTACTAGGTGCTGTGGTGCTCAATCTTTTCTTTGAATTAATTTATTTTTAATTGAAGGATAACTGCTTTACAGCATTGTGTTGGTTTCTGCCTAACAGCAACATGAATCAGCCATAGGTATTCCTATGTCCCCTTCCCTCTTAAACACCCATCCCATTGCACTCCCCACTCAATCTCTTTCTTAACCCCTTTCCCTTATGTATTTCGTTTTCTTTTATTTGGCCTTAATGCAGAACCAAGGCATTCCCCATCCACCTGTTAATACTATTCTTTTAATAAAAAGTGTTTTCACCTGCTTAATTTTAAAAGCAGGGGCATTCTAACTTAAAAAAAGTTCTCTAAAATAGCACACCCCACCAACGAACCTACTTTTTATTTTATAATCCACAGTTAATCATTGTCCTTATGGTTAGTAGTCCACAATACAAACATATTACTAACAATTGCCTCAGAAGATAGTTTTTGTTTTGTATGTCTAGTATCCATGGATTACGTTCAGGATTTACTGGGAAAAGACTGATATAAAATAGTATGTTTCATAAGTTTTTCATATGAATACACACGTCAAAAAAAAAAAATCTTTTGCCAGGCCATGTGTCTAGATTTTTGATTTGGAAAATATGATCATTATAAGAATCAACTACAGAACATCAAACTGAATACAGCCCTTTCCTGAGGGCTTGCAAACTGAATCTGGCAACATTTTGGAAAAGTACTACTTTAGGTTCTCAATCACCAACAAGCCCTCTAGCTCTTCTAGTGGGCTCAGCCCCTTATATTGAGTCCTTTGAAAAAATTATGAGTTGCAGGTGTTGAAATTTTCAAGCATTTTCTTTCCGTCTCTTCATTAACCGGTATGTAAACTAGTCCTAACAGACAAGGATTATACTTTATGAGGCTTATATTTACACTTAATGCACTTCTTGCATTTTTCTTCCGTCCATTTTCCTTCTTATCTCTTGCAACCAAACGTTGCACCTCTTTTAAAAACTCCATTATTTAACAAAACACCTAACAATAATGAAATTAACCAAACCCTCGCTACTCTTTTGCGTTGCGGTTCCATGGGCTTGAAAACGAAGGAAGCTTGTCCCTTGCGGTGATCCGTCCTAGTGTCTGCCTGTAGCAAGATGGCGGCGGTCTCAATGTCCGTGGCGCTGAGGCAAGCGTTGTGGGGGAGAAGGGTAGCGACTGTAGCTGCCGTTTCCGTTTCCAAGGTTTCGACCAGGTAACAGGATTATGAGGCTTCTTCTTTAAGCTTCTCGGGTCTCTCCACCTTTGCGGAGGTCTCTCCTAGCTGGATTCCGGAGAAGGCCTCGGGAAAACGTCCTTTGCTGACCCTTTCCTCGGGAGAGGGCGGGTGGATTTGGGGCGATCTAGGGGAGCTTGGCCAGGCGAGTCGGGGCGTGCATGCGGGGAGAGGAGAGGAAGACCCCTGGTTTCTTGGAACCATGCATTGCTGCTATGGGAGAAGAAGGTCTGGGGTATGGGGTTGTCTCCAAAGCTATGAACCGAGCTTGAGCCCCCAGAGAGGAGGCGGAGTCTCATTTTTCTTCCCTTCTTTCTGAAACCGTCCATTTTTCACCTGTTTGCCCATCACTCCAGTTTTTACTGGAGGGTTGAATGTCTCTTTCCCTTACACGACTTTAAGTGGTATTGATTAGGTTTCTGAACTGAAACATTTTATTTGTCAGGCTGCTTGGGAGGAAAACTTGGTTGGAATTCAATGTTAGTAAAATTACTGCTCCTAGTAATACTGGAAAGTAATTTTTAAAAGGCTGGTGGTAATGCTGAGATTTTTCCCATGTAGAATTTTATTAAAGCCTCACTGTAATTCAGAGATTGTTGTTGTTCATTGTTTTTCATTGAAGCATTTTTGTGATGGTGTTTTCTTTTTTGACTGCATTACTTAATCCTCCATTTCCCTATTTTTCTGCATTTTCCTGGTTTTAGTATAACAACAGCTCACGCGCCCACACACATACTATCTAGCATTTCTATTTGCGAAAAATTTATTATTTTGTTAAATTGTTTTTTTCACAGCTTGTTAGTACAAATATAAACTAGAGCTTTTGTTGATTGTCTTCTGCAGGAGTGCTTAGAACAGCGATGCAAAGACTGGATGGACAGAACTGAAGCGGGTGTGAGGGATGGGAGTGTTAAAAATTGAAGAGAGAGTCTATTGAAATTAGTTTAGTGTTGTATTAAACATAAAGGGAATACAGAGAGTTGGAAAGAGTTAATTAGAAAGGATTTTGGGAGATAAGTTTTATTTAGGTTTTAAATAGTGGATGATGGATGGGAAAGATGCCCTAGGTAGGGTCAGTGGCTTATTAAAAGTCTTGAGGGCAATATATACATAATACTGTTATTGTTGTTGTTTAGTTGCCAAGTCGTGTCCGACTCTTGCGATCCCATGGACTGTAGCCCCCCAGCTCCTCTGTCCATGAAATTCTTCAGGCAAGAATACTGGAGTGGGTTGTCGTTTCCTTCTCTGGGGATCTTCCTGACCCAGAGATGGAACCCGCATCTCTTGTGTTTCTGCATTGGCAGGCGAATTCTTTACCTCTAGCCATCAGAGAAGCTCATATACATAATATCGTGTCATTGAAAAGTATAAGTTTGTAATTAACTGTTCTACTTATGGGGAACTTGAAGAATGTAAAGTATTTCTCTAAGATACTCCACTGGTTAACCTAGGTCTAGAATAGAGGTGACCCAGGTTAGCTATTCTCCTAGATACTATGGAGATTAATTTTGCATTTCCAAGTAATTCACAGTAGCCCTTGAACTGAGAGCAAATTTGAAGGGTCCATGGCCAAGCAAAACGTGGCTGTAGGGAATTCCCTGGTGGTCTAGGGGTTAGAAGGACTTCCCTGTAGCTCAAATGGTAAAGAATCTGCCTGCAGTGCAGGAGACCAGGGTTTGATCCCTGGGTCAGGAAGATCCCCTGGTGAAGGGAACGGCAATCCACTCCAGTATTCTTGCCTGGAGAATCCCATAGACAGAGAAGCCTAGTGGGCTACTGTCCATGGGGGCAGAAAGAGTTGGATATGACTGGGCAGCTAACACACACTAGTGCTTAGATAAGCCAGTATGAAGCCCTTCCAGCTTCAATCCCAGGTGGGGAACTAGGATCCCACAAACTTCCGGGGCGTGGCCAAAAATAAACAAAACATGGCTGTGCTGTATGTCTGAGTCACAGCCATTTTGTTAGCAATTTATAGTAGTTGAAGTTAAGATACTAGATTTTGGAAACTCTGGTAATTAGTCTTATCCACATTTAAAGAGTTTCTGCTTGCAAATGTGTTAGAAGAGATTTGAAAATAAAACTTTAAACCATGTAAAGATGAACTGTTTCAGATATTGAGTGAAGTTGCTCAGTCGTGTCCAACTCTTTGTGACCCCATGGACTGTAGTCTACCAGGCTCCTCCATCCATGGGATTCTCCAGGCAAGAGTACTGGAGTGGGTTGCCATTTCCTTCTCCAGTTTCAGATATTAAAATTCTTAAAAGTCAAAGCAAATTTTAAACCCAAGTCAAATGATACACTTGTTTGCTTTCTTTACTATATATTTTTTTCTTTTTTTCCCTAAAGAGCTTATGTTGTTAATTTCATCTTGAGGGAAATGTATGGCACTTCTCTCTTACATAGTATTTGCTTTTTATCCTTAAAATCTCTTTACATTATGACTTGTGAGTAATGAGGATCTGGAAAGGTGGAGTGTGGAAAGAGAGCCATTAATGGGGAGATATACATCTTAAATTCATTGTATTTTATTACTTTATTTGCAAACGATGTGACATTTCAGATCACTTAGGTAAAATGAGAGGGGAGAATCAGTAAGGCCCTTGGTAAGGAAGGGAGTAGTGATCAAATACTAAAAAAAAAAAAAAGAACTGTTAGCAGAAGGAAAGAAGCAGTTAACTGGTACATTAACTTATTAATGTATGAATTTAACTGCAGTATATCTGTAAAAAACCAAAGAGACCAAAAACCAGACAGCATGCACACACAAGACAGAAAAAACTAAATGGTGTCGTTGATTTCAGCTGGTCTGGTTACTGAGCACCTGCTCTAGAGTGAGTGTGTTTCCAGGTGCTTCTCATTTCCCTGGACTGAAGGAGAAGGGAGAAAACCCTGGATATATGGCTTACACTTTTCCTTACTTTCCTAAGGGATCGTCCAGAGTAAGTTTAACTATTTAGATATTAGTCTTCTCCAAGGGATCTTCCCAGCCCAGGGATCGAGCCCAGGTCTCTCGCATTGTGGGCAGATTCTTTACCAGCTGAGCCACCAGGGAAGCCCAAGAATACTGGAGTGGGTAGCCTATCCCTTCTCCAGTGGATCATCCCGACCCAGGAATCAAACCGGGGTCTCCTGCATTGCAGGCGGATTCTTTACCAGCTGAGCTATTAGGGAAGCCCAGAGAAAAATGGCATTTTATTTCAAAATAGCAGTATTTAGGACTCAGGACATTTGATACAGTGGTTTTGTTTTCTTTAACCTGTTCATGTATACTTATCTCACCTAGCCCTGTTCTATCACTTCTTTCGATTGGACTGTCTTGTGTTTATCTCAAATATAGCTCCTTAGGTTCTTCAGAGGGTGTGCTGTTAGTACTGGTGGGAGCTAAGTGTATGGGACCTTTTTGTGAGGCCTGTTTTGTATTGTATTCTCTTGCTCTATCTTATTTTTCAGAGTTAGATAAGCCAGTATGAAATTATGAGTTTGCAGGAACCTTCAATGAGTAAGAGGTACTAAGTTTGATAAGAGTTCTCTGTATATTACACCTTGCTGAGAAACTGTCTCAGCCTAAATTTGAGAAACACTTGTTTTTCAGTTGCTGTCATATCTGACTCTTTGGAACCCCATGGACTGCAGAAGGCCAGGCTTCCTTGTCCTTCACTATCTCCTGGAGTTTGCGCAAACTGATGTGCATTGAGTCGGTGATGCCATCCAACTGTCTTATCCTCTGCTGCCCCTTCTCCTCCTGCTTTCAGTCTTTCCCAGCATCTGGGTCTTTTCCAATGAGTCGCTTCTTCGAATCAGTTAGCCAAAGTATTGGAGCTTCAGTTATTAGGACATTTAAAGTCCGCAGATTGGCTTCTGCTGGATAAACAAATTCCTCTCTGAAGGGGAGCTACTTTTTGCTGTCTGGAATGTATCAAGACCAAGTTTTGTGAGCTTGCAGTGTTTATAATGTGCTTTCTAATAGGTTTCATTGTTTTGCTTATTTTCCTCGTTAAAAATATCCATAATTAGTTGGTCTGTTTTCATCAGTATCATACATATTTGTTGAATTCCTCTTAGGAGATTTAAAAACTAGTTAAATATTTTAACACTCTGAGCTCCTGCTTTAGAGTGAGTCTAGAGCACTCTCAGTTCAGTTCATTCGCTCAGTCATGTCCAACTCTTTGCGACCCCATGGACAACAGCACTCCAGGCTTCCCCATCCATCATCAGCTCCCAGAGCTTACTCACACTTATGTCCATCGAGTTGGTGATGCCATCCAACCATCTCCTCTGTCATCCCCTTCTCCTCCTGCCTTCAATCTTTCCCAGCATCAGGGTCTTTTCCAGTGAATTAGTTCTTCACATCAGGTGGCCAAAGTATTGGAGTTTCAGCTTCAGCATCAGTCCTTCCAATGAACATTCAGGACTGATCTCCTTTAGGAGGGACTGGTTGGATCACCTTGCAGTCCAAGGGACTCTCAAGAGTCTTCTCCAACACCACAGTTCAAAAGCATCAATTCTTTGGTGCTCAGCTTTCTTTATAGTCCAACTCTCACATCCATACATGACCACTGGAAAAACCATAGCCTTGACTAGATGGACCTTTGTTGGCAAAGTAATGTCTCTGCGTTTTAATATGCTGTCTAGGTTAGTCATAACTTTCCTTCCAAGGAGTAAGCATCTTTTAATTTCATGGCTGCAGTCACCATCTGCAGTGATTTTGGAGTCTCAAAAAATGAAGTCTGCCACTTTTTCCACTGTTGCCCAGTCTATTTGCCATGAAGTGATGAGACTGGATGCCATCATCTTAGTTTTCTGAATGTTGAGTTTTAAGCCAGCTTTTTCACTCTCCTCTTTCACTTTCTTCAAGAGGCTCTTTAGTTCTGCCATAAGGGTGGTGTCGTCTGTGTATCTGAGGTTATTGATATTTCTCCCTGCAACCTTGATCCCAGTTTGTTCTTCATCCAGCCTGGCATTTCGCATGATGTAGTCTGCATGTAAATTGAATAAGCAGGGTACCGATCGATATACAGCCTTGATGTTCTCCTTTCCTAATTTGGATCCAGTTCATTGTTCCATGTCCAGTTTTAACTGTTGCTCCTTGACCTGCATACAGATTTCTCAGGAGGCAAGTAAGGTGGTCTGGTATTCCCATCTTTTTAGAATTTTCCACAGTTTGTTGTGATCCACACAAAGACTTTGGTGTAGTCAGTAAAGCAGAAGTATATGTTTTTCTGGAACTCTTTTGCTCTTTCGATGATCCAACAGATGTTGGCAATTTGATCTCTGGTTCTTCTGCCTTTTCTAAATCCAGCTGGAACATCTGGAAGTTCTTGGTTCATGTACTGTTGAAGCCTAGCTTGGAGAATTTGGAGCATTACTTTGCTAGCCTCTGAGATGAGTGCAATTGTGCAGAGACTAATTCTAATTAGTCTAATATTAGAATAATGTCTTGGCACATAGTAAATTTTACCTAAATATATGCTGATTTTATTATTGGTTTAAATAGGCTGAATATTTTCTTTTTTTTAATCTTGTTGATGGATATCGTGGTAGATGATATTATTATTTATAACATTTACATTCCCTGTGACAGGATTATGCATCACTGCCCCATTTGCCAAATGATTTGTTTTGACCAATGAAATCTTAACCAGAAATGGCTGCTGCTGCTGCTGCTGCTAAGTCGCTTTAGTCGTGTCTGACTCTGTGCGACCCCATAGACGGCAGCCCACCAGGCTCCCGTCTCTGGGATTCTCCAGGCAAGAACACTGGAGTGGGTTGCCATTTCCTTCTCCAATGCATGAAAGTAAAAAGTGAAAGTGAAGTTGCCCAGTCCTGTCCGACTCTTAGCGACCCCATGGACTACAACCTACCAGGCTCCTCTGCCCATGGGATTTTCCAGGCAAGAACACTAGAGTGGGTTGCCGTTTCCTTCTCCAATGCATGAAAGTGAAAAGTGAGGTGGATGAAACTGGAGCCTATTATACAGAGTGAAGTAAGCCAGAAGGAAAAACACCATACAGTATACTAACGCATATATATGGAATTTAGAAAGATGGTAACAATAACCCTGTGAACGAGACAGCAAAAGAGACAGTGATGTGTAGAACAGTCTTATGGACTCCGTGGGAGAGGGAGAGGGTGGGAAGATTTGGGAGAATGGCATTGAAATATGTAAAATATCATGTATGAAACGAGATGCCAGTCCAGGTTCGATGCACGATACTGGATGCTTGGGGCTAGTGCACTGGGACGACCCAGAGGGATGGTAGGGGAAGGAGGAGGGAGGAGGGTTCAGGATGGGGAACACATGTATACCTGTGGTGGATTCATTTTGATATTTGGCAAAACTAATACAATTATGTAAAGTTTAAAAATTAAATAAAAATTAAAAATAATAATAAAAAAAAAAGAAAAGTGAAAGTGAAGTTGCTCGGTCGTGTCCGACTCTTAGTGACCCCATGGACTGCAGCCTACCAGGCTCCTCCTCGCATGGGATTTTCCAGGAAAGAGTACTGGAGTGGGGTGCCATTGCCTTCTCCAGAAATGGCTAGGTCACGTCAGACACTAGCTCCAGGAACTTTCCCATGTTTTGCCATGTTGTTTTTTCCTCTGCTGTCCCAGGTGGGCTTTTTTCTTTCAGCCTAGATCCTGGAACAAAGATAACATGGGGAAAAGCAGAGCTGATTATTATAGGTTATATAAAATATAAAGAGACTAAGAAATAAAATTTGTTATAAGCCACAAAGATGTTTGGATTGTTGCCTACCTCAGAATAACAGCCTATACTGACCCTTACACATACACATGAAAATAAGCAGGTTTTGGTATATGCACTGATATATCAGTAATTAGGTCACAGGCTTTTGGAGGGATGAAAAGATTTTTAATTCATTTTTCTATACCTCATAGCACCTAGTGTAATGGGTCTTACAGTAACAACGCTTATCACATAGATGAGTGAATACATATTCAGAGATGGTAAGGAAAAATAGGAAGCCATAGGTAGTATTTCTGTTAATAGCCTCATCAGTGAAAACCAGGTAGGCAATAACCTACTAAATGTGGATATAAAATATCTACAACTCACATTCTTTTCTAATCATTTGCTTTGGTCTGAGTTGAGGATATTCACCTAAAACCCTGTTAACTTCTGGACTGAAGTTGTCTCACGAATAGATCTTTTTTGTATTCATACATTTCTTTGAGAAGTGTCCTGATTCCTCTTTTGTTTTCAAATTTAAAAAAGATACGGAAATGAAATTATTTGAGAAAGTGTACTCACGGAACATCTGAACTCTTTAGGAATAATAGTAACTAAAGGTAATTATTAGACTTGCTATCTGCAAGCTACTTGAAGTTTTTAAAAGTTAATAATAGTACATGGGACTTAGTGAAGACAAATGAGCCAACTTGGTTCCTGTATAATACATGTTAGAAGAGGTCTCTGGGGATAGGGTGAATACAGGATAAGACCATTTCAAATGAAATATATATCCTTTGGTGAACATTGAGAATCATTTTTGTGAAGTTTATTTTGAGTACAAATTAATAATAGCAGCTAACATTTCTCACTTACTGTGTATTAGCCACTGGGCCAAGGACTTTACCTTCGTTATCTCATTTCTCAAAGTAATCCTACGAACTTAGGTGTTTTTATTCTTATTTTTCAGATGAGGAAACATTTTTAAGTTTACGTTACTAGGAAATAGTCTGACTTAGCTAAAGGAATATGTGACTTTTGCAGGAAGAAATATTATGTCTGATAATAGTAACCTACAACTCGTGTGTTCTCTTTTTTTTTTCCTTTTAGCAAGGTATATTTTTTATTTGAAAGACTATCTGATGCTCTTTACTTTCACTCCACTATTCCTTTTATACAATGAGAGTCTCCAGTTGAGGAATTGGGGTTTTTTTTTTGTGTGTGTGTGTGTGGTAAGGGTCTTTCCCCTAAAGTTTGTCATTATTTCTGATAAGAGACTGTAGGTAACTTCATGATTATATTGTCTTTCCCTCTTAAACAAGATACATGTTATGTATATTGAACAAGCTATACTGAAGATATTTTTCTTCCTTACTCTCGTGATCATTGGGAAAAAGTTATTGTATTCTGTTGCCTTTAAAAACTATCAAGTGTCTGCTATGCTTTCTGAGTTCTTGTGTCTGCTTTTTAATAGTGTTTTTGTGTCCTTCCTTGACTTTTCTGCTCCCCTTTAGCATTTCCATTACTGCTTTTCATTTATAATGGATTTGAATACCAAGCAAATAAACCTATTAGAATTTTGTATAAGGAGAGGGAGAGGGTGGGGAGATTTGGGAGAATAGCATTGAAACATGTATAATATCATGTATGAAACGAGTCGCCAGTTCAGGTTCGATGCACGGTACTGGATGCTTGGGGCTGGTGCACTGGGACAACCCAGAGGGAGGGTAGGGGAAGGAGGAGGGAGGAGGGTTCAGGATGAGGAACGTGGGTATACCTGTGGTGGATTCATTTCGATATTTGGCAAAACTAATACAATATTGTAAAGTTTAAAAATAAAATTAAAAAAATAAAATAAAATAGAATTAAAGTTTTGTTGGTGGCTGAAATTTACTTTATTGTGATTACAGCCTTGAACTTTTTAAAAGTTGACAGATAATACATATAATTGTTGTTTAGTCACTATGTTGTATCTGACTCTTTTGTGACCCTATGGACTGCAGCCCATCAGGCTCCTCTGTCCTACATGAGCTCTTTATTGTAACTTTTTTTTCAGTTTGCAGTATCCAGACACCCTGATGGAATCTTTGCAGATATCATATTCTTCATAACAACTTTCATCCGAATCTTTGGATATTTTAGCAAACTATTTGAAGTCGTTTGTCCTTTAAGTAATGGCATGAGAACAATTCAGAATTTGTTTCAAATTCTGTTACTGAGCATTTTAATAGATTAAATATTAAATTAAATATTAAAGTTACATTAAATATTTAATTAAAATTAAATTGTATTAAATATTAAATAGTATTTCATAGATTAAAATACTAAGGTTCTTTAGAACTAGTTGCTCAAATGTGACTTTTTTTTTTGACTTTACTGTCTAGACTTAAATTTTTTCCTTTATGGGACCGTGCTCAAGTTCAGTTTTTAAACTCTTGCTGTACATCAAAATCACCTGTTGTGTGCATAAATAATTTAGATGTCTTGGTCCCAGTATATATTGGCTCACTAAGTTTAGGTTGAGATCTACCTCTGTAGTGATTCTGAAGGGAAGGGAAGGCTGAAAACTGCTGTTTTTGTTTAATAGTTTCCATGCTGTATCTTGAAGGATGTCAAAATACATTTTACCTTAGGTGGAGATTTTAAAAAACCAGCAAAAATGCTTCTATTTTTGTATATTTTCCTAATCTGAGTTTTATGTTTTTTACCCATGTATTTTATAGAGGCTTTTTCTAGGAGATACTTTCCTTTGAGGCAAAGCAGGCATTTTGATAATTTTGGAGAAAGCAGGCCATGTTACTCACTCTCCAGAGACTCTCGTTCTTCCTTTTGGAAGGGCTCAGGTTTAATATAGCGCAGCTGTTGAACTCTGCCCTTCAGAGTTTTAAGAAGAAAGTGTTTTATCCTTTAAAATGGAAATGACTTTTTTAGGGAGGTGGTCTTTGGCTGGATATAGTTCTCTAAGAAAGCTTTTCTAGAGTTCTTTTGTTTCAGTGATTTCTTAGAATTGTTTCAGATGTTTGAGAGCACTATCTCTGAGAGTAAAGATCTGGCTGCTTTTGAAATGTGTTTTGCTGTATCCTTAACAAAGCTAGATGAAGGATTTAATTCTTTGTGTTTTCTAGGACTCAAAAATATGTTCTTTTCTTTATTCAGCCACTCCATACATAAGTAAATGGTCCTTGAATAGGTTTACTAGACAAAAGATCCTGTTCTAGATGACTGTTCAGCAAGCCATATGCTTCTCCTAAAAATGTCAGTCTGTCCTGATGAGCTTTAAAGTGAATACAGATGTTTTGGCTCTTTTGAGGACTACCACCCTTTGTGTGGAAAGAGTACTTTTTCAAGAAATTTCTTCAATATAGAAGTTTGCATGAAATTTATATTTGTAACTTTTGTCTTTTATGTCTAATGAAATTAGCTTTAATTAGTCATTAGTAATTTAAATTTAATGTCCTTAGTACAAATGAAATTTAAAGAAATAAAATAGGTCTTAATAAGGCTTTTGTTAAGGTTTTGTATTTATTTGGTCTTTTTAAAATTGGAAACTTAGAGTGCTATTAAATATTTTTGTGCAATGAAAGGTGATATTTTGACACAAAGGGATACCTTTTTGATTTTCAGTGTCTTCTACCTTGGTAGGTTAACTGTAGAAGTTATAGTTCATAGATTGATAGAATGTTTGAGGTGAAAGAAAACTCTCGGATCATCCTGTCTGATCCTTTGTTTAATGCAGGAATCCCCAGAACTTTCTGCTTCTTGATTATCTAGCACTTGAGGAATATACGGTGAACTTCTAGCCTTAGAAAGCCCTCTGTACTTTATTTAAATTTACTGGTAAATGAAGTTTCTCTTTAATACTATATGGAAAAATTGTAACCCTTATACATATGTCAGCCCTTCAGTTAATTGAAGGCATTTGTCATCAGTCATTCTCCCTCTGAGTTCTTGCTCCAGGCTTAGCATGTCTAGTTTGTTTACCCCTAATTAATGACCAAATTTCCTAATGCTTTACTACTTCTTGGTACTCCTTAGGATGTATTTCATTTTTCCAGTATTTATCTTTGAACTATATACTGTATTTTTAACTAAATGAGGTGATCAAATGTGGTAGTTTAGCAAATTGAAATCATAAAAGAGTTGACTCTTGACTGGATTTAACATTTTAAAATTTTTTAAATTATTAAGAAAAATTCACTATCTTCCTTTGGTGAACAGTTTTTAGAATTTTAACACATGTATAGATTTGTGTGATTACCTCAGTCATCAGGGTACAGAATAACAAAATACCCCAAAAAACTCCTTCTCTTCCCCTGTAATCTCTGGCAACAAATAATCTTTTCTTCATCTCCTTAGTTTTGTGATTTTGAGACTGTAATATTAATGAAAATTGGTTTCTTTCATTCACCATAATGCCTTCGAGAGTCTTCTAAGTTGTGTGTATCAATAACTCATTCTTCTTATTGCTAAATAATATTCCGTTGTTTGAATGTACCACAGTTTATCCATTTACCCCCTGGAAGGTCTTTTGAATTATTTCTGGTTTTTGGCAGTTGTGAATAGAGCCACTTTTAAACATTTGTATACAAGATTGTGTGTAAACATTTCATTTCTCTAGCATATATATCTAGGAGGGAGATTCCTGGGCCATAGGTAATACACTTTTTGGGGGGCTGTTCTGGGTCTTCATTGCTGTGCATAGGCTTTTTTCTCACTGCAGTGAGTGGGGATTTCTAAGTTTGGTGTGTGAGCTTCTCATTGAGATGGCCTCTCTCATTGCAGAGCATGGGCTCTAGACTGCAAGGGGGCTTCAGTGGCTGCAGTGCACGGGCTCCGTAGTTGCAGTTCCTGGGCCTTAGAGCACAGGCTCCACAGTTGTGGCAGATGGGCTTAGTTGCTCCGCGGCATGTGGGATCTTCCCAGACCGGGGATTGAACCGGCGTCTCCTGCATTGACAGGTGGATTCTCTACCACTGAGCCACTAGGGAAGGCTCAGGTAATATACTTTAACTTTATAAGATACTGCAAAACCATTTTCCAGAGTAGTTGTACCATTTTGCTTTTCCAGCAGCAATGTATAAAATGTAGGTGCTTTGTATCCTTATTAACATTGGTATTGTCAATATTTTTAAATTTAACCATTTTAATTGGTGTATAATAATTCGTTGTCTTTTTTTTAAACAACTTTATTGAGACATAATTACCGTATAATTCACTCATATAAAATATATGATTTGATGGTTTCTAGCCATCTCTGGGGTCGCACAGAGTTGGACACGACTGAAGCGACTTAGCAGCAGCAGCAGCAGCAGCAGCAGCAGCAGCAGCAGCAGCAGTATATTTACTTGGAGAAGGAAATAGCAACTCAGTCCAGTGTTCTTGCCTGGAGAATCCCAGGGACGGCGGAGCCTGGTGGGCTGCCGTCTATGGGGTCGCACAGAGTCGGACACGACTGAAGCGACTTAGCAGCAGCAGTATATTTACGGGCTTCCCATAGCTCAGTTGGTAAAGAATTTGCCTGCAGTGCAGGAGACCTGGGTTCGAGTCCTGGGTTGGGAAGATCCCCTGGAGAAGGAAATAGCAACCCACTCCAATATCCTTGCCAGGAGAACCCTGTGGACAAAGGAGCCTAGCAGGCTACAGTCCATGGATTTGCAAGAGTCAGATACAACTTAGTGGAGTTGTAAACTGCTACTGTTCACTGTTAGTTTTAGAACATCACTCCAAGAAGAAATCCTGTGCTCATTAGCCTTCACTATGTGTTTTTCCCTTTCCCTAGCTCTAGCCAGCCACGGATCTGCTTTCAGTCTTTTGAGTTTGCCTACTCTGGGCATTTCATACCAAGAGAATCATATGTTACCTTTTGTGACTGGCTTCTTTTAATGTTTTCCAGGTTCATCTGAATTGTAGCATGTATCAGTACTTTATTCATTTTTATTGATGGATGATATTCTGTTGAATGGATATATCACACTGTTTATCCACAAGTTGATAAGACATTGGGAGTGTCTACCTTTTGGTTAGTATGAATAATGTTCTATGAACATTGACTTCCCAGGTGGCCCAGTGGTGAAGAATCTGCCTACCAATGCCAGAGACACCAGAGGCATGGGTTCAATCTTTGGATCAGAAAGATTCCCCTAGAGGAGGAAGTGGCAACAATCTCCAGCATTCTTACTGGGAAAATTACATGGATAGAGAAGCCTGGCGGGCTACAGTTCTTGGGGTTGCAAAGGCACACAGCAGTACTGTGAACATTTGTGTACAGGTTTTTGTGTGGCACAGGTTTTCATTCTTTTGGGTATATCTAGATTAGTTGAATTGCTGCATAATATGATAACTTTGTGTTTAGCCCTCTGAGTAATTGCCAGACTCTTTCCAAACTGGCTGTACCACTTTACATCCCCACCAGCAGTGAATGAGGGTCTTTACAACCTTGCCAACACTTATTACTGTTTTTATTATAACTGTCCCAGTGAGTATGAAGTGGTATCCAGTGGTTTTGATTTGCATTTCCATTATGGATAACTTGTTGTGGTTTTAATATGTATTTCCCAATAGCTGATAATATTGAGGCCAAGTGTCTGTTATATCTTTTGCCCATTTTTAAGTTGAGGTGTCTATTTTCTTATTGTTGAATTTTGGAGTTCTTAAAAGACTCTGGCTATAAGTCCTTTGTTGGATATGTGGTTTGCGAATATCTTCTGCTCATCTGTAGCTTTTCTTTTCATTCTTTTAACAGTATCTTTTCGAGAGTAAAAGTTCTTAATACTGATAGTCCAGTTCACCAGCCTTTTTCTCTTATTTATTGTACTTTTGTTGTCGTATTTAAGAACTCTTGGCCTAACCCTAGGGCATGAATATTTTTTACTCTGTTTTCTTACTGAGGCTTTGAAATATTTTTATTCAGATCTATGATCATATTGAGTGAATTTTTATATAAAATGTGAGATTTAAGTTGAGGTTAATTTTTTTGCATACAGATGTACGTTTGTTCCAACACCATTTATTGTAAAGACTATTCTTTTATAATTGAATTGTTTTTGGACCTTTGTCAGTGTTCAGTAATATTTGTCAGGGTTTATTCCATTGATCTAAATCCCTTTGCCATTACCACACAGACTTTGATTACTGTAGTTTTATGGTTAATGTATTGTAATTGAGGAGTTGTGATACTTCTGGTTTCATTCTTCTTTTTCAAAAACTTTTTAGCTATTTGAGTTCCTTTGCTTGTCCATCTAAAATTTAGAATCATTTTATCCATATTTCTGAAAATTCCAGCTGGGATTTTGATTGGTATTGCTTTAAATCTATAGATTAATTTGAGGAGAGTTGGACCATAAAGAAGGCTGAGCGCCAAATAATTGATACTTTTGAATTGTAGTGCTGGAGAAGACTCTTGAGAGTCCCTCAAGATCCCTCCAGCAAGGAGATCAAATCAGTCAATCCTAAAGGAAATCAGTCCTGAATATTCATTGGAAGGACTGATGTGGAAGTTGAAGCTCCAATTCTTTGGCCACCTGATGTGAAGACCTGATCCTGGGACAGATTGAAGGCAAAAGGAGAAGTGGGTGGCAGAGGATGAAATTGTTAGCATCATTGAGTCAATGGACATGAGTTTCAGCAAACTTTGGGAGATAGTGGAGGACAGGGAAGCCTGGTGTGCTACAGTCCATGGGGTTGCAAAGCATCAGACATGACTTAGCAACTGTACAACAACAACAAAATCGGAGCATAGTTGTCATTTCTAAAAATAAAATATTTATTTGGCTGCACTGGGTCTTGGTTGCATGCAAACTCTTAGTTGTGGTATGAGGATCTAGTTCCCTGACTAGAGAAGGAACCAGGGCCCCATGAATTATGAAATCGGAGTCTTAAACACTGGGCTACCAGGGAAGTCCTGAGTTGTCATTTTTATTATGTTGACCCCTCCAATCCATATACATGGATGTGTCTTCATGTATTTATTGATTTCTTTCATTGGTGTTTCATAGTTTTGAATGTGCAGATCCTATATGTTTTGTTCTATTTATGCCTACATATCTCAGTTTGGGGGAGCTATGGTAAATAGCCTTGTTTTTAAGATTTCAGTTTCTAATTTAACGTTGCCATGTATAGAAATAGGATTGATTTTTTTGTGTGTTTGACTTTGCAGGCAACCTTGCTAAATTCATTCATTAGTTCTCTATGTATTTTGTAGATTCCTTGGGATTTTTTAAAGTAGGTAATCATGCATTCTGTGAATAGGGACTGTTTATTTCTTCTGTCCAATCTCTGTACCTCATTGAGGTTGTCATTCTATTAATAAGAAGGTAGGACCAACACCTCAGTGAATGAAAAAAAAGATTTCCTTGCTTCTAGTTTTTGGCTCTTTTAGGTTTCCATGTATACCACTTGGTTCGTGAGAAAACAAATAGAAAAAAAAAATGGATGATTTACACACTCACACATTTCTGTTACTTCTCTTTCTAGCTTCTTGGGATAGGATGCTTCTCTTGAAGTGCTCATTTCTAAGTTTGCAGTTCCATTAAGTTTAGGCAAGGGATCAGTCAGTTCAGTTCATTCGCTCAGTCATGTCTGACTCTTTGTGACCCCATGGACTGCAGCACACCAGGCTTCCCTGTCCATCACCAACTTCCAGAGCTTGCTCAAATTCGTGTCCATTGAATTGGTGATGCCATCCAACCATCTCATCCTCTGTTGCCCCCTTCTCCTGCCTTCAGTCTCTGCCAGCATCAGGGTCTTTTCCAATGAGTTCTTCACATCAGGTGGCCAAATTATTGGAGCTTCAGCTTTCATATCAGTCCTTCCAATGAATATTCAGGACTGATTTCCTTTAGGATTGATTGGTTTGATCTCCTTGCAGTCCAAGGGATTCTCAAGAGAATCTTTATACTAGCTCTTGTTTTAGACTGTTCTCAGTGACAAGTTACAGTAGCCTAGAAACTCAAACAAGTAGCACAGTCAGGAAAAGGCAATTGACTTATATCATCAAGCAATGGAAGGGGCAGGGTAGCTAACTGGTCCCAGGGATCAGAGCTAGAAAGCCGCCAGACTCTCTAATTTGTCTGTCATTTGTCAACTACTATGTCAGGTTGTTTTTTTTCAGTGTGGCAGATATAGCTGATGAAAGTGTTTTCAGGCTTATATCTCATAGTTTTATCATTAGAAAGGGACTAAAAATCCCTTTCTTTGGTACCAAATTTAAAAATCTTGGGAATATTTGACAGAGTCAGATTAAACAGACTACAGTCATTGTTTGTAATTTTATTATTCCTGTTGTACCATACAACAGGATACATGTTAGTTATCCTACAGGTATCATGCATGTAGACTATAGGAACTCTGGAAGTCAGTTGTAATGAAAGCTGGGCCTCTTGAAGAAAAATTAAAAACCAGTAATATTTTATAGTATCCTTCAGTTCAGTTCAGTTCAGTCGCTCAGTCGTGTCCAGAGAACAAATAATGTCTGTATATATTGTGTAGACTGACCTCTTACCTTTTTCTTAAAGAACTCTGGCACTTTGCTTGTTAAAGTTTGTTCACTCATTCAGTAAATATTTGTAATTCTTTTCTAGTCTCCAAGATTGCATTTCTGCACTTTGCTAGAATGTGTACCCTTAGAACATCTGCTTTGAGGATGAACATAGTAGGATAGAAGTGTTCAAGCAGAGGCTGGATAATCATTTCTTAGGGCCTTATGGGTGAGCTTTGTCGTAGATTGGCATTTCCCAAAGAAGAGTATGAAACAAAAATATGGATATAGATGGTTTATTTGAAAACTGACCTAGGAACTAGAAGTGAGGAGCTCTGGAGTGAGACTGGGAAGGAGGAAAAAAGGGTGATAAATGAGATTGCTTGCAGTGAGCAGTAAGAGGTTTAATTTCAATGGAATCACCTAAGAATCATACAGAATGCCTTTCAGTATTATCCATTTTAAAGCTGGAAGGCTCGGACATTTACCCACTGGTTCTTGTTCGCTTTTGGTTGAAGGTGTTAGCTTTTTTTGTGCTTTTGAGTTACAGTGCTCCTTAAGACCCTGAGGCATAATGGGTTCACTTCAGTTGCAATACTGGATGATGACCTGAGTCTGAGCTGCTGGGTCTGGGGCTGAAATGAAAAATAGGTCAAGGGAATGTAGTGTGAGCACCAAAGGTATTGGTTACTTTGAGGGTGCTAATAATAATAATTTTAATAGCTATAATTTATTGAACACTTAGCTGCTGCTGCTAAGTCACTTCAGTCATGTCCGACTCTGTGCGACCCCATAGAGGCAGCCCACCAGGCTCCCCCATCCCTGGGATTCTCCAGGCAAGAACACTGGTGTGGGTTTCCTTCTCTATTAGAACACTTAGACACTGTGGTAATTGCTTTATGTTATTTCATGAAAGTGAATGATCTCATTTTAGATGATCTACTGATAATTATTTTATAGTTTAATCTATTCTTGGGCTTCCCTGGTAGCTCAGAAGATAAAGAATCCGCCTGCAGAGCTGGAGACCTGGGTTTGATCCCTGGGTTGGGAACATCCCCTTGAGGAGGGCATGGCAACCCACTCCAGTATCCTTGCCTGGAGAATCCCATGGCCTACAGTCCATAGGGTCGCAAAGAGTTGGACATGACTGAGTGACTAAGCACAGCACAATCTATTCCTAGGGTTGTAAATAACTCATATTTTTTAGAATTTGCTTTATTCACCAGTATTTTGAAGGACATAACAGTGGATCAGGAAACTGAAGTCTTACAACTCAGTTAACTGTAAATAATAATGGAAGTTCTCCAGAGGAGGGGACAATGCCATGTTTAAAGAATTCACGATGGCACAATACTCCTGTATTGTGTACCAGTTGACCAGTGCCTGTATAACATCCCAGCAGACAAAGATCAACCTATAGAATTTTCTTTGAATTTGAGAATGTAACAGGTCCAGCTAGTGGCCAGTAACCTGGGTGAATGAGCATAGATTTTCCCTTCACTGATACTGCCTGAATGATTTAATGATAGTTTTGAGGACTTTTTCTGCTGCTGCCTTTTAGGCTCATGCTCCCGTTCTGCTGTTGTCTGTGACTGATCACTATGGTGATAGCTTGTTGTCCAGCTATTAACATGTCCTAGCAGACCATAGTAGTGCACAGTTAGCTCTGGGACACATACAGTGCATCAGGGGTTCTTTCACAAATTCCTCTTTTCCTTTAGTTGAGACTTAAAACATTGGTATTCTGCTGCTACTGAAGTTACTGGTTTAAGTATTCATGCCTCTTAATTACTGCTTGTAAATGGCCCCTTTTAGGACTCGAGTTTTTATTTTGGTCCCAAATTTAATCTTTTGGCTTTAAGTTCAAACTGTTGATGTGGCCAACTCTCTTAATAGTCTCTTTGCTAAGTGTCCTTGACTCTAGTTTTGGGACAAACTGCTTTCTAGAGATTTTCTGTTAACTGCTGATAGTAGCCATGCTGCTAGGCCATATTTTTAGCTTTTTCATTCTTGAACTACTCCATTGGAGCCATCACATCAGTTAATACAGTATTTAGAAGCACACGTTTTAGCGTCAACTCTACCTACATTTGAATTCCAGCTCTGACAATGCTTGGCTCTGTCTTTGTGCTTGTTTTCTGTTGTGTAAATTGGACGTAATACCCTCTGTTTCATAAAGTATATGAAGTATTTAGGGCAGTGCCTGGCATATGCTGCTGCTGCTGCTAAGTCACTTCAGTCGTGTCCGACTCTGTGCGACCCCATAGACGGCAGCCCACCAGGCTCCCCCGTCGCTGGGATTCTCCAGGCAAGAACACTGGAGTGGGTTGCCATTTCCTTCTCCAATGCGTGAAAGTGAAGTCGCCCAGTCGTGTCTGACTCTTAGCGACCCCATGGACTGCATCTTACCAGGCTCCTCCGCCCATGGGATTTTCCAGGCAAGAGAACTGGAGTGGGGTGCCATTGCCTTCTCCACTAAATTGTAACAACAGAATCATCATTATCATTATTCTTGTAGCTTCTTTTAGTGTTTGTTCCTTTCTTCTCCTTTTCATCCCCTCCTTTTGTAAATCTTACCTAGATTCTAGTTCCTCTTCTTGGATTATTGGAGCATCTTGGATTTTGTGTTTATTTAGTTTTTTATTCACGAGTATCTAAAAGATGTATCTGCACCTGGCTTTTTCCAGATTGTGACCTCCCATGCACCCCTCAGCTCAGTTTAGTCTATTTTTGGTATCCATCATTCCACTGAAATAGCTTTCATCAAGGTCGATAGTAAACCTGCTGCTAAATGAGGAGACCTTTCTCCGTCCTTATCTTACATGGCCTTTACAATCCAAAAGGATGGCTTTCTCATTCTTGAAAGAGTCTTCCTTTCACTTCTATTTTGGCTTTTCTCACTTTGAATGCCCATCATCTTTTGCCCTTTCCTTGAACTGGCAGTGTTTCTCAGAGTTTGATTTATAGTTCTTTACTCTTTTAAAAGTGTTTTATATTATATAATACTTTATATACACGTGAATATATACATGTATATATATGTTTAGGAAGCACAGTCGCAAAATGAATTGATGTGAACTCACCATTCAACTTAAAAATGACCAATACCTTGTTTCTTTGCATACTCTGATAGGCTGAATAATACCCATTCACTCTAAAATGTCCATGTGTTAATCCCCAGAACATATGAATATTACCTTGAATGCAAAAGTGACTTTATAGGTATGATTAAATTGAGGCTTTTGAAATGGGAACGTATCCTTTTGGGCCTGATGTAATAAAAATGATTCTTGTAAGAAGGACACAGGAAGAGTCAGAGGAGAAGGAAATGCCACCACAGAAGCGGAGACTAGAGTGATGTGACCACATGGTAAGGCAGACTATAAAAGCTGGGAAAGATAAGGAAGGGATTTTCCCTTGGTGCCTCCAGAAGGAACCAGCCTTGTGACACATTGATTATTATTAGCCTGTGAGACTCATTTTGGATTTCTGACCTCCAGAACTGTAAGAGTAAATTTATGTTGTTTTACTCCACCAACTTTGTGGTAGTTTGTTATGGCAGCAATAGGAAACTAGTATACTCTTCTATCTCATTATCTGCTGTGACTTCAGTTACCGTTTACACGAAAGCTTAAATGTATATAGTTCATTTGTATCATATACACTTTTTACTCAAGGAATTCAGCCTATGTACATGGCAAATAAGAGTAGAAAATGTTTTAGTAACATTTAAAAATTCAAGTTGGATCTTTGATGTTTTACCTTAGTGATTATTTACTTTTCAACCAAAGAAACAGTAATTTGTACTACTGCTAGAGGACTGGCTTATTAAGATATATAACTGCATCTTTTTCTTGAATTTTAGACCCTTAGAACTACCCATTTGATTTTCCACAGGCATCTTCATCACAGTATGTCTGAAACAATTTGATAATGATCATCTCTTTCATTGCTCCTCTCATTTTCCCCTTAGTTATTGTTATCAGTACCCAGCCAGTTATCTGAGCCAGAAACCTAGGTATCATTCTTGTCTTCTCCCTCTTAGGCCTCCTATCAGTGTCATTCAGTTCTAGTATTCATTTTCCTAACTCTCATTCAATTTCCATACTCACTGCAACTGTAGTTACTTTCATCCTACCTCCTAACTGGTCTTCTTGTCTTTGGTCCTAATTTGTTCTCTGTGTTGCCTGTAGGATAAAGTCCAAACTTCTCAACATGTCAGAAAGCCCTTCATAGTCCCTGCCTGCATCTTCTTTTCATTCTTTGACGTTCATCCTCTTCTCAGTTCCATTCTGGCCCAGTCTCCAGCCATATGCAAACTGTATTTTGGCTGTGGTGAACTACTTGCTATCCCTGACTGCTGGCGTTTGTATGCTCTCACTCCTATGTGATCAAGATTCTGTCTGCTTAGATGGTTTCATCTGCTTTCCCCTCTGACCTTCCTGTCTCTTACTCCACCTCAACACTCTTTGCATATTTAAGTACTATTTATCCTTCAGGTGGCACATTACCATCACTTTCTCTAAGGAGCATTATTTGAATTCACAAGCTTAGGTTAAATACCAGTTCTATATGGTCTTAGAGTGCCTTATTCTTATGTCTTACCTTTTCTGGTACTAGTTATACTTCATTGTAATTGCCTATTTCTTTGTCTATGTTTCCCATTAGTCATAAGTTCTTTGAGAGATGGAACTGTTTTCCTCAGCTTTTGCCTTTCATAGCATAACACAGTACTTAACTACAGTAACATCTGTGAGCTCATATGATTATACAATAGTATGGAAAATTTAAAATATTTCATAGCAGCATCTCCTTAAGCAAGATAGCATTTGAGATTTTTGTTTTCCTTATGAAATAAATATTTGGGTTTTAAATGTGTCATGGACAATGATGTTATAGATTACTGGAAAATGACTTTTTTCCTTGTTAGGTTGTGTCCTGCTTCTTCCTTATATTGAATAATAGTATTGCATGTTGGAGACTTTATATTTTTTTAAAATTCTTTTTAAAAAATTGTAGTTGATTTACAGTGTTTCAGATGTACAGCAGAGTGAATCAGTGTTATATATATTTTTTTTTTTCAGATTTTTTTTCATTATAGGCTATTACAAGATAATTAGTATAGTTTCCTGTGCTCTGTAGTAGGTCCTTGTTGTTTATCTATTTTATATATAGTAGTGCATATCTATTGATCCCAAATTCCTAATTTATTCCTCCTTCCTTTTCCCCTTTGGTGACCATAAGTTTATTTTCTGTGTTTATTTTGTAAATAAGTTCATTTGTGTCATTTTTTTTTTTTAGATTCTACATATAAGTGATATCATGTGATATTTGTCTTTCTTTGTCTGATTTACTTAATGTGATAATATCTAGGTCCATCCATGTTGTATTATTTCTTTCTTGTTATGACAGTAATATTCCATAATATATATTCTGTAATAAATTAATAGTAATATTTCATATTTTTTATCCAGTCATCTGTTTGTGGACATTTAGATTGATTCCATTTTTTGCTGTTGTAAACAATGCTGCTGTGAACGTGAGAGTGCACATATCCTTTTGAATTAGAGTTTTCTTCAGATACATGCCCAGAAATGGGATTGCTGGATTGTATGGTAACTTTGTTTTCAGCTTTTTAAGGAACCTCCATACTGTTCTCCAGTTTAGGAAGGTTCTCCTTTCTCCACACCCTCTCCCGTGTTTATTATTTGTAGACTTTTTTTTTTTTTTTTTTGCCATTTTATTTTTTTAATTGAAGGATAATTGCATTATAGAATTTTGTGGTTTTCTGTCATACATCAACAAGAATCAGCCATAGGTACACCCATGTCCCATCCCTCCCAAAACTCCCTCCCATCTCCCTCCCCATCCCACCCTTCTAGATTGTCACAGGGCCCCTGTTTGAGCTCCTTCAGTCATATAGCAAATTCCCATTGGCTGTCTATTTTCCATAGGGTATTGTAAATTTCCATGTTACTCTCACCATACATCTCACCCTCTTCCTCCTTCCCTCCTTTTGTGTCCATAGGTCTGTTCTCTATGTTTCTCATTGATACCCTGAAAATAAATTCATCTTTTTAAGTCCATATATATGCATCAGTGTACAATATTTATATTTTTTTCTGACTTACTTCACTCTGTATAATAAGCTCTAGGTTCGTCCACCTCATTAGAACTGACTCAAATGCATTCCTCTCATGACTGAGTAGTATTCCATTGTATATGTGTAACAGCTTCTTGCTGTTACGTATGTTCTTGCTATTGTAAATAGTGCTGCAGTGAACATTGGGGTACATGTGTCTTTCAGTTTTTGTTTCCTCAGGGTATATGCCAAGTAGTGGGATTGCTGGGTCATATGGTGGCTTTATTCCTAGTTTTTAAGGAATCTCCTTACCATCTTCCATAGTGTTGTATCAGTTTACATTCCCACCAGCAGTGCATGAGGGTTCCCTTTTCTCCACACCCTCCCCAGCATTTATTGTTTGTAGATTTTTTAATGATGGCCATTCTGACTGGTGTGAAGTGATATCTCATTGTAGTTTTGGTTTGCATTTCTCTAATAATTAGCAGTGTTGAACATCTTTTCATGTGCCTGGTGGCCATCTCTATGTCTTCTTTGGAGAAATATTTAGGTCTTCTGTCCATTTTGTGGATTGCTTTTTGTTTGTTTTTTATATTAAGCTGTATGAGCTATTTGTATATTTTGGAATTAGTCCCTTGTTGATGCATTGTTTGCAGATATTTTCTCACATTCTATAGGTTGTCTTTTCATTTTGTTTATGGTTTCCTTTGCAGTGCAAAAGCATTTAATTAGGTTTCATTTGTTTATTTTTGCTTTTGTTTCCATTACTCTAGGAGACCAATCCAAAAAAATATTGCTGTGGTTTATGTCAAAGAGTGTTCTGCCTATGTTTTCCCCTGTGAGTTTTATAATCTCCAGTCTTACATGTAGGTCTTTAACCCATTTTGAATTTTGTTTTTGTACTTGCTGTTAGAGAATGTTCTTATTCTTTTACAAATAGCTGTCTGGTTTTCCCAGCACCACTTATTGAAGAGACTCTTTCCTTCATTGTGTATTCTTGCCTCCTCTGTTGTGGATTAATTGACCATGTGTGCATGGGTATATCTCTGGGCTTTCTATCTTATTCCATTAATCTATGTTTCTGTTTTTGTGCTGGTACCATACTGTGTTGATTACTGTAGGTTTGCATTGATAATATAGTCTGATGTCAGGGAGTGTGATTCCATTCTTCTTTCTCAAGATTGTTTTGGCTATTTGGGGTCTTTTGTATTTCCATACATATGTCATTGGTAATTTGATAGGAGTTGCACTGAATCTGTAGATTGTCTTGGGTAGAATGGTCATTTTAATGATACTGAGTCTTCCAGTCCAAGAATGCAGATGTATCTTTCCATCTGTCTGTCATTTTCAATTTCTTTCATCAGCGTCTTAAAGTTTTTGGAATACAAATCATTTGTCTCCTTAGGAAGGCTTATTGCTAGGTATTTATTCTTTTTGATGCGATCGTAAATGAGATTGTTTCCTTAATTTCTCTTCTGATATTTTATTGTTAGTGTATAGAAATGCAACAGACTTATGTATTTTAATTTTGTGTTTAGCAACTTTTCACTGATGGGCTCTAGTAGTTATCTGGTGGCATCTTTAGGATTTTCTCTGTATAGTATTTTTAGTCATTTGCAAACAGTGACAGTTTTACTTCTTCCTTTCCAATTAAGATTCCTTTTGTTTTTCTTCTGTGATTGCTGCTAGGATCCAAAACTGTGTTGAATAAAAGTGGCAAGATTAGGTATCCTTGTTTTGTTTCTGATTTTAGAGGAAATGCTTTCCGCTTTTCATCATTGGATGTGATGTTGGCTGCAGACTTGTCCTGTGTGCCCTTTATCATACTGAGGTATCTTCCCCTCTGTGCCCATATTTCTGGAGAGTGTTTATCATAGTAGATGTTGAATTTTATCAGAAACTTTTCCTGCATCTGTTGAGATGATCATAGGTTTTTTATTCTTCAGTTTGTTAATGTGGTGTATCACAACTGATTGATTTGCAGATATTGAAAAATCCTTGTATCTATGGGATGATTCCCACTTGATCAGGGTATATGAGCCTTTTAATGTATTGTTGAATTCAGTTTGCTAGTGTTTTGCTGATGATTTTTGCACCTGTATTCATTGGTGATACTGACCTGTAATTTTCTTTTGTGTGTGTGCGGTATCCATGTTGTAAGGTTTATCTTACGGCAGTATTTACTAAAATGAATAGGTATAATTCTGTCAGCCAGCTTTTTTTCATGAATTGATTCTTCACTATGACTCCAAAGTTTTCCATCAAAGACAGAATGGATAAGATGGAAATGTATTGCAAATTTAAATAACTGCCATTTTTTCTATAATAAATAGCTCTGTAGCTATTATACTATAGATTTTGTAATTACAGAGTGCTCAATACACAGAATAAATCCTGATTTGAGACTGAGAATTACTTTCTGCTGTTACAGTCTGCATTAAGCAAACCATATGATTTTACTTAGTTCTTTTCACTCAGTTTTGTTTATTTTAGAAGTAAAAGCAAGTAACAGTGGAATTTTATTAGTTTTTAAAGGATTTTGGAGTATTGTAGATATTGTTAAATGTTACCATTTCATTCAATTTACTGGGAGGAAGTTGGGAGGAGGTAAAATGAAAAGCATTGGAGGAAAAAGAAGCATTTTTTGGAAAATAAAGAATTCATGATCTTTCAACCACAATTTAAATTCCTGGCTTTGTGGGATTATACCTAATTTAAAAATAAATTATGAACTTATTTGTCAAGATTGTACGACACACAATAGCACTAGATGTGTGAATAAATTAAAGTAACATGCTAAACCTTCTGTAGTTCCTTTCCCAATCCTATAGCATTGGATGCTCAGTAAAAGCAAATGTAACAATGGGCAACATTGTTAAGTTTTTCCTGGCAGTCCTGCCATATCCCACTATATCTTCTATTCCACAATGTATGGTTTTTCCTTCTATATCAAGAAAAGCACCTTGATATAGCTTTATTATAGAAATTACCACTAGCATTCAGAACAGTGACATTGAAATTACTGTTTATATGTTTGCTTTCCTACCAATAAAACCTTTAAAGCCAGTTACTGGATCTAGTATTGTGCATGAGACATAGTAGATGTTTTGGTATATGTTTGAATTGAGAATAAGAGTTAGAATTTTGGTACACTTTCTTAAGTATATATGGTCAATAGAGTTCAACTGAACACAGATACACTATTTTGTAGTTGACAAGTATTAACTCTCAGGTGATGGTTAAACTTCTCTTCAAAGTATTTTATTGTCTGGATATTGGTCAGCGCAACCAAAAATATTTAAAACCTCTTTGGGAATTCCCTGGCAGTCCAGTGGTTAGGACTCTGCACTTTCATTGCTAGGGGCCCAGGTTCAATCCAAGGTCAGGGAACTAAGATCCTGCAAGCCTTGGGCCATAGCAGTGTGACTATAGTCTATGACTATAGTTGATACTGTATTGCATATTTGAAAGCTAAGAGAGTAAAACTTAAAAAGTTACTATAAGAAAAAGAATTTGTAACTATGCTGATGGCATTGACTTATTTCTGCTGATCATTTTGTAATATATGCAAATAGTGAATCATGTACATCTGAGACTAATACATGGTTCACTTCAATTAAAAAAATTTTAGGTGAATGTTTTTAAGAGATGTTATTGTTGTTCAATTGCTAAAATATGTGGAAGTGAAATCTATGTCAGCATTAACACCAAAGACTACAGTGACAGATGGAAGAAGCACTGTTTCAACAATCTTTTGTAAAATGATATATATATTATTACTTGCTGTTTTTCAGTTGCTAAGTCACGTCTGACTCTTTCCAACCCCGTGGACTACATGCATCACACTAGGCGCCCCTGTTCTTCACTATCTTCCACAGTTTGCTCAAATTCATGTTCACTTAGTTGGTGATGTTATCCTACGATCTCATCCTCTGGTGCTCCCTTCTCCTTTTGCCTTCGGTCTTTCCTAGCATCAGGGTCTTTTCCTTTGAATTGACTCTTTGCATCAGGTGGCCAAAGTATTGGAGCCTCCTCTTCAGTCCTTCCGATGAATATTCAGGATTGGTTTCCTTTAGGATTGACTGGTTTAATCTCCTTGCTGTCCAGGGGGTTCTCAAGAGTCTTCTCCAACACCACAGTTCAAAAGCATCAATTCCTCAGTGCTCAGCCTTCATTATGGTTCAACCCTCATATCCATACATGACTCCTGGAAAAACCATAGCTTTGACTAGACAGACCTCTGTTGGCAGAGTGATGTCTCTGTCTTTTAATATGCTGTCTAGGTTTGTCATAGCTTTCCTTCCAAAGAGCAAGTGTCTTTTAATTTCATGGCTGCAGTCACCATCTGCAGTGATTTTGGAGCCCAAGAAAATAAAATATGTCATTGTTTCCACTTTTTCCTCATCTGTTTGCCATGAAGTGATGGGACCGAATGGCATGGTATTCGTTTTTGAATGTTGTTTTAAGCCAGCTTTTTCACCATCCTGTTTCACTCTCATCAAGAGGCTCTTTAGTTCCTCTTTACTTTCTGCAATTAGAGTGATACTATCTACCTATCTGAGGTTGTTGATATTTCTCCCTGGAATCTTGATTCCAGCTTGTGCTTCATCCAGCCCAGCATTTCATATGATGTACTCTGCATAGAAATTAAATAAGCAGGGTGACAACAAACAGCCTTGTCATACTCCTTTCCCAGTTTTGAACCAACCAGTTGTTCCATTTAAGGTTTAACTGTTGCTTCTTGACCTGCACACAAGTTTCTCAGGAGGCAGGAAAGATGATATGGTATTCCCATCCCTTGGCTTCCCTGGTGGCTCAGATAGTAGAGAATTTGCCTGCAATATGGGAGACCTGGGTTAGATTCCTGGGTTGGGAAGATCCCCTGGAGGAGGGCATGGCAACCCACTCCAGTATTCTTGCCTGGAGAATCCCCATGGACAGAGGAGCCTGGCGGGCTATAGTCTATGGGGTCACAAAAAGTCAGGGACGACCGAGTGACTAAGCGCAAAAATTTTCCATAGTTTGTTGTGATCCATAAAATCAAAGGCTTTAGCATAGTCAGTGAAGCAGAAATAGATGTTTTTCTGAAATTCCCTTGCTTTCTCTATTTAAAAGATAGACTGTTATTATGAAAAGTCAGTGGAAAAGTTCATGTCTCATTTTCTTACTATTATAGTTTTTTATTGAAATCAAATTGAAATCGAAATTTGAAAATACTTATTTAAAAGTCATAGACTTACGTATTTAGTTAAGTAATTTACTTAGGGAAGTCATTAAGAGTTCTAATTATTCAGGTCTAGTCAACAATTTTACTGGATTTGGATAAATTAAAAATCTTTTCTTTTTTTTAATTGAAGTATAATTGACTTAAAATATTTCAGATGTATAGCATGACACAATATTTTTATACATTACAAAATGGTATAGCATGACACAATATTTTTATACATTACAAAATGGTTAGTACAGTAAATCTAATTATCTGTCACCATACAGAGTTATTACCGCATTACTGACTATACTCCCTAAACTGAACCTTATGTCCCTATGACTTGTTTATTTTATAACTGATCATTTGTACCTCTTAAATCTCCCTTACCTAATTAACTCATCCTCCCTATCCTTTCCCCTTTGGGAACCACTCTTTTGTTTTCTTTGTCTATTAATCTCTTTCTGTTACATTTGTTCATTTGTTTTGTTTTTTAGATTCTACATACAAGTAAAATCATACAGTATTTGTCTTTCTCTGCCTTAGCATCAGTTCAGTCGCTCAGTTGTGTCTGACTCTTTGCGACCCCATGAATCGCAGCATGCCAGGCCTCCCTGTCCATCACCAAATCCCGGAGTTCACTCAAACTCATTTCCGTCGAGTCAGTGATACCATCCAGCCAACTCATCTTCTGTCGTCCCCTTCTCCTCCTGCCCCCAATCCCTCCCAGTGTCAGAGTCATTTCCAATGAGTCAACTCTTGGCATGAGGTGGCCAAAGTACTGGAGTTTCAGCTTTAGCATCATTCCTTCCAAAGAAATCCCAGGACTGATCTCCTTTAGAATGGACTGGTTGGATCTCCTTGCAGTCCAAGGGACTCTCAGGAGTCTTCTCCAACACCACAGTTCAAAAGCATCAATTCTTTGGCACTCAGCTTTCTTTATAGTCCAACTCTCACACGCGTACATGACCACTGGAAAAACCAGAGCCTTGAGTAGGCGGACCTTTGTTGGCAAAGTAATGTCTCTGTTTTTCAATATTCATTTGTATTGTCACAATGGCCAGATTTGATTCTTATTTATGGTTGAGTAATATTCCATATACCACATCTTTTACACACACACACCACATCTTTTTTTATTCACTCATCTATGAATGGATACTTAGTTTGGTTATATATCTCAGCTGTTGTAAATACTGCTGTGGTGAACATAGGAGTTTGTATATCCTTTTTGAATTAGTGGTTCTGTTTTCTTCAGAAAATTATCCAGAAGTGGAATTCCTGGATCATATGGTAGTTCTATTTTTTAAATTTGTGGGGGAACCTCCATACTGTTCTCCATAGTGACTAGCAGTTTACATTCCTCCTAACAGTGCACAAGCATTCCCTTTTCTCAACATCCTCCTGAACACTTGTTATTTATCTTTTTGATAATAGCTCATATATGCAGATGACACCACCCTTACGGCAGAAAGTGAAGAGGAACTAAAAAGCCTCTTGATGAAAGGGAAAGTGGAGAGTGAAAAAGTTGGCTTAAAGCTCAACATTCAGAAAATGAAGATCATGGCATCCAGTCCCATCACTTCATGGGAAATAGATGGGGAAACAGTGGAAACAGCATCAGACTTTATTTTTTTGTGCTCCAAAATCACTGCAGATGGTGACTGCAGCCATGAAATTCAAAGATGCTTACTCCTTGGAAGGAAAGTTATGACCAACCTAGATAGCATATTCAAAAGCAGAGATATTACTTTGCCAACAAAGGTTCGTCTAGTCAAGGCTATGGTTTTTCCTGTGGTCATGTATGGATGTGAGAGTTGGACTGTGAAGAAAGCTGAGAGCCGAAGAACTGATGCTTTCGAACTGTGGTGTTGGAGAAGACTTTTGGGAGTCCCTTGGACTGCAAGGAGATCCAACCAGTCCATTCTGAAGGAGATCAGCCCTGGGATTTCTTTGGAAGGAATGATGCCAAAGCTGAAACTCCAGTACTTTGGCCACCTCATGTGAAGAGTTGACTCATTGGAAAAGACTCTGATGCTGGGAGGGATTGGGGGCAGGAGGAGAAGGGGACGACAGAGGATGAGATGGCTGGATGGCATCACTGACTCGATGGACATGAGTCTGAGTGAACTCCGGGAGTTGGCAATGGACAGGGAGGCCTGGCGTGCTGCGATTCATGGGGTCGCAAAGAGTCGGACATGACTGAGCGACTGATCTGATCTGATTCTTAAATTTGTGAGGTGATTTCTCACTGTGGTTTTGATTTGCATTTCCCTGATGATTAGTGATATTGGAGCACGTTTCCATGTGTCATTTGACCATCTATGTATCTTTAGAAAAATGCCTATTTAGGCCCTGAGTCCACTTTTTAATTGGGTTGTTTGTTTGATGTTGAGTTGTGTGAGTTCTTTGTATATAGTTGGATATTAACCCCTAATCAGATATGTTGTAGCAAATATCTTCTCCCATTCAGTAGGCTGCCTCCTCAGTTTGTTGACAGTATCCTTTTCTGTGCAGAAGCTTTTTGGTTTGATTTAATTCCATTTGTTTATTTTTGCTTTTGTTTTCCTTGCCTGAGGGGAGATACCCCCCAAAATATTGCTAAGACCAGTGTTAAACAACATACTGCTTACGTTTTCTTTGAGGATTTTTATGGTGTCTGGTTTTACATTTAAGCCTTTAATTTATTTTGAGTTTATTTTTGTATATGGTGTGAGAAAGTAGTCCAGTTTGATTATTTTGCATGTGGCTGTCCAGTTTTCCCAACATCATTTATTGAAGAGGCTGTCTTTCCTCCATTGTATATTCTTGCCTCTTTTTTTGTAGAATCCAATCTAATCCTTGTGCTCAGTGATGTCTGACTCTTTGCAGCCCCATGGACTGTAGGCTGCCAGGCTCCACTGTCCATGGGATTTTCCGGGCAATACTGGAGTGGGTTGCCATTTCCTACTCCAGGAGATTTTTCTAATCCATGGATCAAACCCGTGTCTCCCGTGTAGGCAGGCAGATGCTTTACTAATGTGCTTCCTGGCCATAAAAATGTCAGTTTCTTTCTGGGCCCTCTATTCTGTTTCATTGATCTGTTTTTATGCCAGTACCATACTGTTTTGGTTACTATAGCTGTGTAATATGGTTGGTTAAAATCTAACTTTGTTCTTCTTTTTCAAGATTGTTTTGGACTTCTGAGGTATTTTATGTTTCCATATGAATTTTAGAATTATTTGTTCTAGTTCTGTGAAAAATGTCATTAGTATTTTGATAGAAATTGCATTGAATCTGTATTGTTTTTTAAATATCTCTTTCTGATTGCTTTTAGGGTGTAGAAACAGCAGATTACTATATATTAATTTTGTATCCTGCAATTTTATTCATTCATTTATTAGTTCTATTCAGTTCAGTTCAGTCGCTCAGTCATGTCCGACTCTTTGCAACCCAATGAATCACAGCATGCCAGGCCTCCCTGTCCATCACCATCTCCCGGTGTTCACTCAAGCTCACGTCCATTGAGTCGGTGATGCCATCCAGCCATCTCATCCTCTGTCGTCCCCTTTTCCTCCTGCCCCCAATCCCTCCCAGCATCAGAGTCTTATCCAGTGAGTCAACTCTTCGCATGAGGTGGCCAAAGTACTCGAGTTTCAGCTTCAGCATCATTCCTTCCAAAGAAATCCCAGGGCTGATCTCCTTCAGAATGGACTGGCTGGATATCCTTGCAGTCCAAGGGACTCTCAAGAGTCTCCTTCAACACCACAGTTCAAAAACATCAATTCTTCGGCGCTCAGCTTTCTTCACAGTCCAACTCTCGCACCCATACATGACCACTGGAAAAACCATAGCCTTAACTAGACAGACCTTTGTTGGCAAAGTAATGTCTCTGCTTTTCAATATGCTATATAGGTTGGTCATAACTTTTCTTCCATGGAGCAAGCGTCTTTTAATTTCATGGCTGCAATCGCCATCTGCAGTGATTTTGGAGCCCAAAAAAATAAAGTCTGACACTGTTTCCACTGTTTCCCCATCTATTTCCCATGAAGTGATGGGACCAGATGCCATGATCTTCGTCTTCTGAATGTTGAGCTTTAAGCCAACTTTTTCACTCTCCTCTTTGGTATTATCTTTAGGATTGTCTATTTACAGTATCATGTCATTTTCAAAAAGTATCAGTTCTTCACTTCCTTTCTGATTTGGATTCATTTTATTCTTTTTGTTGCCCGATTGGTATAGCTAGGACTTCCAGAACTCTGTTGAATTATAGTGGCAAGAGTTGGCATCTTTTTCATGTTTCTGATTTTAGAGGAAGTACTTTCAGGTTTTCACTGTTGAGTATGTTATGGGCAGAAGGTTTGTCATATATGGCTTTTATTATGTTGAGGAATGTTCCCTCTACACTGAATTTGTTGAGAATTCTTATCATAAACGGATGTTGATTTTGTCAAATGCTTTTTTTCTCCAGTTTTTCTTCTTCAGTTTGTTAATACGGTATATCGTGCTGATTGACTTTCAGATGCTGAACCATTCTTACATCCCTGGGATAAGTCCCACTTGATTATGGTATGTGATACTTCTAATGTATCATTGAATTCTGTTTGCTGATATTTTGCTGAGGATTTGGGCCAGTAGTTTTCCTTTTTTGTGATGTTTCTGTTGGTTTTGATAGTAGGGTGATTTTGCTTAATGAATGAGTTTGGCTGTATTCCCTTTTCAATTTTTAAAATAGTTTTAGAAGTTCGGGTGTTAACTTTAAATGTCTGGTAGGATTCACTTGTGAAGCTGTCTGGTCATGCACTTTTTTGAGAATGTGTTTACTGATTCAGTTCCATTATTGTTGTTTGGTTTGTCCATATTTCTCATTCAGTCTTGCAAGACTTGTATGTTTGCAGGAATTTATTCATCTCTTCCAAGTTATTCATTTATTGGAGTGCAGTTGTTCATAGTAATGTTTTATGATCCTTTTTAAATTTTTGTGTCAGTTGTAGCTTCTCTTTCATTTGATTTTCTTTATTTGTGCCTAGTCTTTTTTTTTGTTTTTTTTTTGATGAGTCTAGCTATCCGTTCAGTTCAGTTGCTCAGTCGTGTCCGACGCTTTACGACCCCATGAATCGCAGCATGCCAGGCTTCCCTGTCCATCACCATCTCCCGGAGTTATAGGTTTATCAAATTTACTTACTTTTCAAAGAAGCAGATCTTAGTTTCAGTGATCTTTTCTATTTGTTTTTTAAAGTCTTTATTTCCTTTATTCTTGCCCTGATTTTTATTATTTCTTTCCTTCTACTAACTTTGGATTTTGTTTGGTTTGTTTTTTCTAGTTCATTTATGTGTAAAGTTAGATTGTTCATTTGAAGTTTTTTTTTTTTTTTTTTGTGATAGGTTTGTGTTGCTGTAAATTTCCCTCTTAGTATTGCTTTTGCTGCATTCCATAGACTTTGGATCATTGTGTTTCATTTTTCATATCTTTCTTGATTTCCTCTTTGATTCTTTCATGAACCTTTTGTTTAGTGACATGATTATTTGTCATCCATGTATTTCTGTGTTTTTGCAGGGTTTTTTTTGCTGTAGTTGATTTCTAATCTCATAGCATTGTGGTCAGAAATGATGCTTAATATGATTTATGTCTTCTTAAATTTATTGAGGTGGCAAGAATACAAAGGTCCAACAAAGGTCCGTCTAGTCAAATACAGATGTGAGAGTTGGACTATAAAGAAAGTTGAGCACCAAAGAATTGATGCTTTTGAACTGTGGTGTTAGAGAAGACTCTTGAGAGTCCTGTGGACTACAAGGAGAACCAACCGGTCAGTCCTAAAGGAAATCAGTCCCAAATAGTCATTGGAAGGACTGATGCTGAAGCTGAAACTCCAGTATGTTGGCTATCTGATGCAAAGAACTGACTCATTGGAAAAGACCCTGATGCTGGGAATGATTGAAGGCAGGAGGAGAGGGGAACGACAGATGAGATGGTTGGATGGCATCACCAACTCAATGGACATGAGTTTGAGCAAGCTTTGTGAGTTAGTGATGGACAGGGAAGCCTGGTGTGCTCCAGTCCATGGGGTCCCAAAGAGTTGGACATGACTGAACGCCTGAATAGAACTGAACTGAAATTTATTGAGACTTGTTTTGTGGCCTAGTATGTGAAAATTCCATGTGTACTTGAAAAGAATGTGTATAAGACCAGTGTTTCTTTATTGATTTTTCTATCTGGATTTTCTCTCCACTGATGTAAGTGAGGTGTTAAAGTCACCTACTACTATTGCATTACTGTCAGTTTCTTTATGTTTGTTAACATTTTCTTTATATATTTGTGTGTACCCGTCTTAGATGTATATATCTATTTACAATTGTTTTATCTTCTTGCTGCATTGATTCCTTGATCATTATACACAAATGTCCTTTTTTGTCTCTTGTAATGGTTTTTCTTTTAAAATCTGTTTTGTCTGATGCAAGTATTGCTACCCTAGCTCTCTTTTCATTTTTGTTCACATGGAAAGGTGGATACCTTTCCATCCTTTAACACTTATTATGAATCGGTTTGTTGGTGCTGAAACCTTTAGCTTTTCTTCGTCTGTAAAACTGTGTCTCTTTCATAACAGAATGATAGCCTTGCTGTGTAGAGTATTCTTGGTTGTAGATTTTTTTTCTTTCATCAGTTTGAATGTATCATGCTGTTCTTTCTAGCCTATAAAGTTTCTGCTGAAAAGTTAGCTCATAGTCTTATGGGAATTCTATTGTACCTACCTGCTTTTCTCTTGCTGCTTTTAAGATTCCTTACTTTTAGTTTTTGCTATTCAATTATAAGGTGTTTTGGTGTGCATTTTGGGGGGTTTATCTTGTTTGGGACTTTTTGTGCTTCCTGGACCTGCACGTCTGTTTCCTTTTCCAGCTTAGGGAATGTTTCTTTTATTTCTTCAAATAAATTCTCAGCCTATTACTCTCTCTTCTTGCTCTGGGACCCCTATAATGTGAGGATGCTTGATATTGTCCCTGAGGTCTCAAACTATCTCTTTTTTAAAATTCTTATTTCCTGGTCAGCCTGGGTTAATTTTAATTCTCTTTCAGTTTCATGCTGTGTTCTTCTGTATCATCTGTTGATTCCTTCTAGTGACTTTTAGTTTCAGGTACTGTATTCTTCAGCTCTGTTTGGTTCTTTATATTATCTCTTTATTAAGCTTCTCACTATTTTCTTTCATTCTTTTCATACATTTGTTGAACAGCTTTATGATCAATATCTTGAACTTGAGGTAGATTGCTGATCTCTACTTCATTTAGTTCTTCTGGGGTTTTGTTATTTGAAATGCATTCATCTTCCTCCTCATTTTGTCTAAAAATTTCTGTGTTTATTTCTATGTGATAGATAGGTTGAGTACATTTCCTGAGCTTTGAGAACTAAGACTATAGGACACATCCGATGGGGCCCAGCAGCACACCCTGCTCTGGTCATGAGACATGAACTCTAGGGCTGCCTTCTGTGTGGGTGGCGTGAGCCCTTCTGTTGTGGTAGGACCAACTACCGTGCATGCACTGGTAGGTGGCGTTTGCCTCCAGCCTATTTGGCTGCCAGGTCCTGGCTTTTGTGGTGGCTATTGGCCTGCTGATGGGCTGGGCTGGGCTGTGCTGGATTACAGTATAGTTGGCTGTATGACTGACTGGGGGCTTCCAGAGCTGATGCTAGCAGCTCCCAGGACTAAATGGCTAGAGGGACAACTCCAAAATTTTACCTGAAGACATCAGTGTCCTCATGGTAGAATGAGCTTCTCAAAATGACTGCTGCCAGCCTCTCTGTTCTCCAGGGGGCAAATCTCAGTTGCTTCCTGCCTGTCTAGAAGGATCTCCAAAATTAGTAAACATGTCTGACCCACGCTTCTTTCAAATTATTGCCTCTATGCTTGGATTTGAAGTGTGTGGGATTTTCTTTGTGCCACTTAAAAAAAAAAATGGAATCTGTTTCCTAGAGCTCTCTGTCTCTCCTTTATGGAAGCCCTTGCGGCCTTCACAGCCTGCTGTTCTGGGAGCTCCAATTCCTGGTATAAAACCTCTGGGCTGGGGAGCGCCACATGAGACTTCGGCCCCTTGCTCCTTGGGGGAACCTCTGCAGTTGTGACTGTCCTCCGATTTGTAGGTTGCCTATCTGTGAGTGTAGGTCTTGACTATTCAGCATTTCTACCCTTCTTACCCATCTCATTGTGTTTTAGCTGTGGAAAATCTTTTCCGCTAGTCTTCAACCATCAATAGATGGTTGCTGTGACCATGGGAGGAAGTGGTTCAACATCATCCTACTTTGCCATCTTGACCACACCAAAATTTATACTAGGTCTCTTGCATAAATATTTTAGTGAATGCTGAATTTTTCTTAAATGGTATGGAGACCTGTAAAACTATTAATTGAGTACTAAACAAAGCTTTTGACTGTGTGGATCACAATAAGCTGTGGAAAATCCTGAAAGAAATGGGAATACCAGACCACCTGACCTGCCTCTTGAGAAACCTATATGCAGGCCAGGAAGCAACAGTTAGAACTGGACATGGACAACAGACTGGTTCCAAATAGGAAAAGGAGTATGTCAAGGCTGTATATTGTCGCCCTGTTTATTTAACTTATATGCAGAGTACATCATGAAGAATGCTGGGCTGGAAGAAGCACAAGCTGGAATCAAGATTGCCAGGAGAAATATCAATAACCTCAGATATGCAGATGACACTACCCTTACGGCAGAAAGTGAAGAGGAACTAAAAAGCCTGTTGATGAAAGTGAAAGTGGAGAGTAAAAAAGTTGGCTTAAAGCTCAACATTCAGAAAACGAAGATCATGGCATCTGGTCCCATCACTTCATGGGAAATAGATGGGGAAACAGTGGAAACAATGTCAGACTTTATTTTTCGGGGCTCCAAAATCACTGCAGATGGTGATTGCAGCCGTGAAATTAAAAGACGCTTACTCCTTAGAAGGAAAGTTATGACCAACCTAGATAGCATATTCAAAAGCGGAGATGTCACTTTGCCAACAAAGGTCCATCTAGTCAAGGCTATGGTTTTTCCAGTGGTCATGTATCGATGTGAGAGTTGAACTGTGAAGAAGACTGAGCACCGAAGAGTTGATGCTTTTGAACTGTGGTGTTGAAGGAGACTCTTGAGAGTCCCTTGGACTGCAAGGAGATCCAACCAGTCCATTCGGAAAGAGATCAGCCCTCGGTGTTCATTGGAAGGACTGATGCTGAAGCTGAAACTCCAATACTTTGGCTACTTCATGCAAAGAGTTGACTCATTGGAAAAGACCCTGATGCTGGGAGGGATTGGGGGCAGGAGGAGAAGGGGACAACAGAGGATGAGATGGCTGGATGGCATCACCGACTCGATGGATGTGAGTTTGGGTGAACTCCGGGAGTTGGTGATGGACAGGGAGGCCTGGCATGCTGCGATTCATGGGGTTACAAAGAGTCAGACACGACTGAGCGACTGAACTGAACTGAAACCGGCTATTTATTTTCATTAAGCTAACCACTATGAAGTTTAGTGTCTCTTTGTGTGTGTATCTTTTATGTGACCTTTTGTATTCTTGTGCATATATATTCTGTTGTGTTATGTTTATGAAGTGTTAAAGTCTAGATTATATAATATTTTTAAAAATTCTATTTGAATTTTTTAAACAAGTTAGGTCAATTAAAATTACAAACACGCATTATTTTAAAAATGTATGTGTGTTTCAAACTATTATGACTTTGTAAAAAGATATTTTCAGGTTTTCTTTTATTAACAACTCACCTTTTGTTATTAATACAATATTTTATTACTAAATTTTTCCTTGGTTTGTGCCTGATGTAAAAAAATGATTGCTCTGAAACAGGTCATGGGAAGCATGTAGCAGTTTAGGGCAATGTACTGTTGTTAATTGTAAACCTGAACTTTTTCAGTAGTTGAGTCTATGTCTTAGAATTAGCCTGGATTTCAGGGTTGAGCTAATAAAAGCTTAAAACTTCTAACAGGAATTTAATTTTTAATTTAAAAACTTTAGTTCAAAATCAGTAGTATTGATTGTGAATAGTTTTTCTTGGAATATATCAGTAACTACTGTGTTTATATCATTTATATCTTATTGAATCTTTTTAGTATCTCTGTGAGGTTATACTTTGGTTGACTTAAGGTAGATGATAACAAAGTCTTATAATAGGAATGGTCTGCAGTCCAGTCAGGTTAGGTAGTAGGGTCATCCATCAAGAGGTAATCCACAGGCCTTGTCATGAGAATCTTGGTTACTAAAGATAAGCAATAGCAAAAGTCTGATGGCAAGACTGGTCAGGGGCAGTAGTGGGGGATCCTAGACCCAGATGGAGCTCTAGATCTTGAGTGGTATTCTAAAATTCTAGACTACCAAGCTTGCTAAATTGCTATTCTTATTCAGTGGTATACATGCAATTTTTCTAGGGAGTCATATATTTCAAGTACCACTCATTTCATCAAGGAAAAATAAATTCAGTCTTGATTTATGCCCACCAAAAATTCCTGTTATGAATTTTGGTAATCATTTTTGAAATTCATGTCTATAAGAAGATACTTCTGGAGAGTGTAACTAACCAAGCTTAGGGTGTAGATTATGAGCAAAATGCACACACACATATATTTTTATTACCTAAGCTGTTTGAAAGTAAATTATAAATATCATGGCACTCCGTCTCTAAATACGTCCGTTTTTAAAAGTAAACTCTTAGCAGTGGTAAGCTGGTAATAGTAAACTACGAGTGAGTGACAGGTTTTAAGTAAAGGACTGAAATGAGAGGATGTAATTGACTGATGGGGAGATGCATTTAAGGAAGAAAAGACTAGTTATTTAAAATGTTACTTAATTCTGACGGTCATCCTGTGAGGTATCATTATCCTTATTTTCGCAGATGAGAAAATTGAAGTGCAGAGTTGTGAAGTAATTTGTTCAAGATTGTATTGCTCTTAAGTGGCTGAAGTCACTACATGACCATTTTCCAAATTGTTTCATGAAGTTAAAAAATTGAAGCAAATGTGAATGTTAGTGATTCTTTCCTTCTCATTGTATCGGTAATTATTCTTAATCATGTAATCATCAACCTTTAAGAAATAGTATTTCCAAGAATGCCAGATTTCCTGATGGACATATGCTTCATCTTTGAAAAATTGAAGAGTAAGCAATACCTACGAACTAGCTTTCTCTCTTTTTTTTTAATTTATTTATTTGGCTGTGCCAGGTTAGTTGCAGCATGCCAGATCTTTACTTGGGGCATGTGGGATCTAGTTTCTTGACCAGAGAGTGAATGTGGGCCCCCTGCATTGGGAGCATGAAGTCAGCCACTGGACTACCAGGGAAGTCCCCCAACTAGCTTTTTTTGTTGTCAGATTACTAGATAATGAATGCTGTGTTGTTTAGCTGTTATATCTTATAATTTCAGCATATTTTCTCTGATTGAATTTATTTTATTTTAAATATGTTCTCTATCAAATATAGTCCTGATGGTTTTATGGCAGTTAAAAGTTTTAAAGTAAACGATTCTTAAATTGAAGCAAATAAGCAACAGGCTGCAGTAGTTAAAAGTGAAGATGAATGAAGATTAAATACATTGTTCTTCAGTTGCTCAGTTGTGTCCAGCTCTTTGCGACCCCATGGACTGCAGCACCCCAGGCTTCCCTGTCCTTCACCATCTCCCAAAGTTTGCTTAAACTCATGTCCATTGAGTCGATGATGCCATCCAACCATCTCATCCTCTGTCATCCCCTTTTTCTCCTGCCTTCAATCTTTCCCAGTATCAGGGTCTTTTCTAATGAGTTAGTTCTTCATATCAGGTGGCCAAAGTGTTGGAGCTTCAGCATCAGTCCTTCCAATGAGTATTCAGGGTTTATTTCCTTTAGGATTGACTGGTTGGATCCCCTTGCAGTCCAAGGGACTCTCAAGAGTCTTGTCCAAAACCACAGTTCAGAACCATCACTACTTCGGTGCTCAGCATTCTTTATGGTCCAACTCTCACATCCCTACATGATTACTGGGAAAATTGTAGCCTTGACTAGACGGGCCTTTGTCAGCAAAGTAATGTCTCTGCTTTTTAATACATGGTCTAGGTTTGTCATAGTTTTTCTTCCAAGGAAGCAAGCATCTTTTAATTTCATGGCTGCAGTCACCATCTGCAGTGATTTTGGAGCCCAAGAAAATAGTCTGTCAGTTCCCATTGTTTCCCCATCTATTTGTCATGAAGTGATGGAACCGGATGCCATGATCTTTGTTTTTTGCATGTTGAGCTTTAAGCCATCTTTTTCACTCTCTTCTTTCACCCTCATCAAGAGGCTTTTTAGTTTCCTCTTCACTTTCTGCCATAAGGGTGGTATTATCTGCATATCTGAGGTTATTGATATATCTCCCAGCAATCTTGATTCCAGCTAGAGCTTTATCCAGCCTGGCATTTCTCATGATGTACTCTGCTATAAGTTAAATAAGTAGGGTGACAGTATACAGCCTTGACTCACTCCTTTTCCAATTTTGAATCAGTCTGTTTTTCCATGTCTGGTTCGAACTGTTGCTTCTTGACCTGCATTCAGGTTTCTCAGGAGGCAGGTAGGTGGTCTGGTATTCCCATCTCTAAGAATTTTTGATAGTTTCTTGTGATCCACACAGTTAAGGACTGGATGCCATGATCTTCGTTTTTTAAATGTTGAGTTTTAAGTCAGCTTTTTAATTCTCCTCTTTAACCTTCATCAAGAGACTTTTTAGTTCCTCTTCGCTTTCTGCCATTAGGGTGGTGTCATCTGCATACCTGAGGTTATTGATAAAATACATAGCCTTTTTTAAAATAAGGTGAACTGTTCATGATTAAACAGGATTAAAGCTGGCATGAAGCAAATCATATAATGATTTTTTTTTTAACCCCTTCTGAGCTTTGGAGGCACAAGAAGATACATCATGCTTCCCTGAAAGACCAAAAATGTAGTTTTTAAAGTGACATTTTGATTCAGTTGAACATAGTAAACTCTCCTTCTATAACACTTCTAACCTCAAACAGGCAATGTAAAAAGACACCCTATAACTTAAGTTCTCATATGGCATTCCTTAGGAAATTCCTTGACTAGAGAATTTCTTTTCAAGCTGTCAGTATCCTAAACCCCAACATTTCTGTGGCTGATAATGATAAAGATTGGTTTCTTATTCATGGTGCATGTCCCTAGTGGGACAGCTGGGAATTCTATTCCTCCATTTGTCCTCACTTGGAGACCCAGACTCACCATCATTCTGACAGAAAAGAGATAGGTAATAACACACCAATTTTTAAAGCTTCTGCTGGATACTGTCCCTTTCAGTCTGATGGCTAAAGTAAGTCACATGCCCACACCAAGTTCAGAGACGGCTGTGAAGTGTACTCTCACCATGTGTTTGGATGGAGGACTGGAATATTGGTGCACTGCTGTGATAGCTAACACAGTCTTTAGAGGAACATTGAGAATGCATGGTTGATTCTTAGAATCCATTTTTTCCCCCCTCAAAGGATACTAAGTACCTTTGAAGTAATATTACTGTGATTAAGGATCTTGATTCTAAAAGACAAGCTAGGTAAATAACTGAAAATGTTCAGTAGTTTACTTACTTTGGTGGAGGAGTCAGGGAATTCATCTGGGCTTGCTTTTCTTTGTATTTTGTCCATTAAATTTTCATAAATATATTTTAAAACATTTGCTATTATTTGCTTATTTGTAACATAAATCTGTTAATGACATAATTCTAAACTACCAACTATTTTAATGGAAAACATGTTGAATAGTGCTGCCAGTGCAATGGTCTGAAAAATCACAAAGATAGTTATTGTAATTAAGTATGGCACCAGAATATTACGTAATTTGTATTCTATAGACACAAGCTAGAAGTTTTTAAAAACTTTAATTTTGGAAAATACATTATGTGAGGCAGTATCAATATTGACACTGAAGTTCAGCAGCTTCAATTTGGTCTTCTAAGCATTTGTGAAGACATGAGTAATTGTTATATACAGAGTACTTTGGCATACATACACGGAGAGGCTTTCTTTCTCTGCTGCTGCTGCTGCTGCTAAGTCGCTTCAGTCGTGTCCAACTGTGCGACCCCATAGACAGGCTCCCCGTCCCTGGGATTCTCCAGGCAAGAACACTGGAGTGGGTTGCCATTTCCTTCTCCAATGCATGAAAGTGAAAAATGAAAGTGAAGTCGCTCAGTTGTGTCCAACTCTTAGCGACCCCAGGGACTGCAGCCCACCAGGCTCCTCTGTCCATGGAATTGCTAGGCAAGAGTACTAGAGTGGGGTGCCATTGCCTTCTTTCTCTAGGCAAAGTTATAAATCTTTGGTGTTGACACACTTTTTGTGTTTCTCTTTATTGGTAGCATAAACCAGGGTTCAGCAATTTCTTCACAAGGCATATATAGTTTTTTGATTATTAAAATACACAAAATTTACCATTTGAACCATTTTACAGTGTAGTTTGGTGGCATTACCTGGAGGAGGGCGTTACCAATACTGGAACCCATTCCAGTATTCTCATCTGGAAAATTCCATGGACAGAGGAGCCTGGTGGGCTACAGTCCATGGGGTCACAAAGTCAGACATGACTGAAGCACCTTAGCAGCAGCAGTGACATTAAGTACATTTATATTGTTCTGAAACCATCACCATCATAAAGTTCTAGAACTTTTTTTCATCTTACAAAACTGAAACTTTGTACCCATTGAATAATAACTCTCCATTATTCCTCCCACTAGGCCCTGGCACTCACCATTCTATTTTCTGTCTGTGCATTTGACTGCTCGGATAATTTGTATCAATGGAACCATGCACCATTTGTCCTTCTCTGACTTATTTCACTTAGCATTTCTTCAGGTTTCATAATCCTGTTGTAGCGTATATCAGAACTTTCTTGCTTTTCAAGGCTGAATAGAAATTTTTTGTATATCCTTGCATACCCTTGCTCCTTCCCTTCCTCTGCTTTGTCATCCTAATGAGTATGATGTAGTATCTTTTGGTTTTAATTTACATTTCCCTAATAATTAGTGATGTTGAAGATCTTTTCATGTGCTTATTGGCCATTCGTATACCTCCTTTGGAGAAATGTCTATTTAAATCTTCTGTTCATTTTTGGATTGAGTTGGTGGTGGTTTTGTTGAGTTTAAGTAGTTTTCTTTATGTTGTGCATAAAGGTTGTCATATAAGTGATTTGTAAACGTTTTCTCCAGCCCAATTCTTTTTTTTTCCCCCACTAAATTACATTCCATTGTGTGGCTCCACCACAGTTTACCAATTTACCTATTTAAGGACATTTGGACATTTCCAATTTTTGGCAATTATGAAAAAGCTGTGATAAACATTATTGTGCAGATTTTGTGTGGACATGTAGTTTCAGTTCATTTAGGTAAACCCTAGTAGCACAGTTGCTGACTGTATGTTGAGACTTTGTTTAGCTTTGTACAGATCTGCCAAACTATCTTCTAAAGTGATTATACCATTTTGCATTTCTACCACTGTGAATGAGACTTCTTGCTCCACATGCTCATGGACTGTAACCCACCAGGCTCCTCTGTCCATGGAATTCTCTAAGCAATAATACAGGAATGGGTAGCCATTCCCTTCTTCCCAACCCAGAAATTGAACCTGAGTCTCCTGCCTTGCAGGTAGATTCTTTACCATTTGAGCCACCAGGGAAGCCCATTCCAATTCATGTATGTAGTAGCATCTCACTGTTACCTTAATTTTCAATTCCCAAATGAAATATGATTTTGAAACACCTTTCATATATCTTCTTTGGTGAGGTGTCTGTTCAGATCTTTTGTACACTTTAAAAAAAAATTTTTTTTTGGCTGCACTAGTCTTCGTTTCTGCAGGAACTTTCTCGTTGCAGCACGGGGGCTACTGCCTAATTGTGTGTGGCTTTCTCATGGTGGCGGCTGCTCTTGTTGGGGAGCACGGGCTCTCAGGCACCAACCCAAAGTCACCTAGACTTCTATGTTATGTTCTAGAAGTTTGGTAGTTTTGTTTCTTACATTCAGAGCTATGATCTGTTTTTGAATTAATTTTTGTAAAAGGTGTAAGGTTAGTATGTAGATTCATTCTTTTGCAGGAGCTGTGTTCTAGTTCCTCATGTTAAATAGATTTTCTTTTTTCCCTTGGATTGCCTTTGCTTCTTTCCCAAAGATCAGTTGACTCTATTTGAGTAGTATATTTCATGGCTGTCAATTGTGTGTCACTGATCTATTTGTCTGTTCTTTTGTCAGTGCTACATTGTCTTAATTACTGATGTGTACCGCCACTGTTCTTGCCTGGAGAATCCCAGGGACGGGGGAGCCTGGTGGGCTGCCGTCTATGGGATCGCACAGGGTCAGACACGACTGAAGCGACTTGGCAGCAGCAGCAGTGAGTCTGAAGTCAGTGTTAGTCCTCTGATTTTGTTATTCTTTCATCAGATCAGATCAGTCGCTCAGTCGTGTCCGACTCTTTGTGACCCCATGAATCGCAGCACACCAGGCCTCCCTGTCCATCACCAACTCCCGGAGTTCACGGAGACTCACATCCATCGAGTCAGTGATGCCATCCAGCCATCTCATCCTCTGTCGTCCCCTTCTCCTCCTGCCCCCAATCCCTCCCAGCATCAGAGTCTTTTCCAATGAATCAACTCTTTGCATGAGGTGGCCAAAGTACTGGAGTTTCAGCTTCAGCATTATTCCTTCCAAAGAAATCCCAGGGCTGATCTCCTTGCAGTCCAAGGGACTCTCGAGAGTCTTCTCCAACACCACAGTTCAAAAGCATCAATTCTTCGGTGCTCAGCTTTCTTCACAGTCCAACTCTCACATCCATACGTGACCACAGGAAAAACCATAGCCTTGACTAGACGAACCTTTGTTGGCAAAGTAATGTCTCTGCTTTTGAATATGCTATCTAGGTTGCTCATAACTTTCCTTCCAAGGAGTAAGCGTCTTTGAATTTTATGGCTACAGTCACCATCTGTAGTGATTTTGGAGCACAGAAAAATAAAGTCTGACACTGTTTCCACTGTTTCCCCATCTATTTCCCATGAAATGATGGGACCGGATGCCATGATCTTTGTTTTCTGAATGTTGAGCTTTAAGCCAACTTTTTCACTCTCCACTTTCCCTTTCATCAACAGGCTTTTGAGTTCCTCTTCACTTTCTGCCATAAGGGTGGTGTCATCTGCATATCTGAGGTTATTGATATTTCTCCTGGCAATCTTGATTCCAGCTTGTGCTTCTTCCAGTCCAACGTTTCTCATGATGTACTCTGCATATAAGTTAAATAAATAGGGTGACAATATACAGCCTTGACGAACTCCTTTTCCTATTTGGAACCAGTCTGTTCTATGTCCAGTTCTAGCTGTTGCTTCCTGACCTGCATACAAATTTCTCAAGAGGCAGATCAGGTGGTCTGCTATTCCCATCTCTTTCAGAATTTTCCACAGTTTATTGTGATCCACACAGTCAAAGGCTTTGGCATAGTCCATAAAGCAGAAATAGATCTCTTTCTGGAACTCTCTTGCTTTTTCCATGATCCAGCAGATGTTGGCAATTTGATCTCTGGTTCCTCTGCCTTTTCTAAAACCAGCTTGAACATCAGGAAGTTCACGGTTCACAGATTGCTGAAGCCTGGCTTGGAGAATTTTGAGCATTACTTTACTAGCGTGTGAGATGAGTGCAATTGTGCAGTAGTTTGAGCATTCTTTGGCATTGCCTTTCTTTGGGATTGGAATGAAAACTGACCTTTTCCAGTCCTGTGGCCACTGCTGAGTTTTCCAAATTTGCTGGCATATTGAGTGCAGCACTTTCACAGCATCATCTTTCAGGATTTGGAATAGCTCCACTGGAATTCCATCACCTCCACTAGCTTTGTTCATAGTGATGCTTTCTAAGGCCCACTTGACTTCACATTCCAGGATGTCTGACTCTAGGTCAGTGATCACACCATCGTGATTATCTGGGTCGTGAAGATCTTTTTTGTACAGTTCTTCTGTGTATTCTTGCCATCTCTTCTTAATATCTTCTGCTTCTCTTAGGTCCATACCATTTCTGTCCTTTATCGAGCTCATCTTTGCATGAAATGTTCCTTTGGTATCTCTGATTTTCTTGAAGAGATCCCTAGTCTTTCCCATTCTGTTGTTTTCCTCTATTTCTTTGCATTGATTGCTGAAGAAGGCTTTCTTATCTCTTCTTGCTATTCTTTGGAACTCTGCATTCAGATGTTTATATCTTTCCTGTTCTCCTTTGCTTTTCGCTTCTCTTCTTTTCACAGCTATTTGTAAGGCCTTCCCAGACAGCCATTTTGCTTTTTTGCATTTCTTTTCCATGGGGATGGTCTTGGTCCCTGTCTCCTGTACAGTGTCACGAACCTCATTCCATAGTTCATCAGGCACTCTATCTATCAGATCTAGGCCCTTAAATCTATTTCTCACTTCCACTGTATAATCATAAGGGATTTGATTTAGGTCATACCTGAATGGTCTAGTGGTTTTCCCTACTTTCTTCAATTTAAGTCTGAATTTGGCAATTTTGGATCTTTTGTCCTTCTATTTGAATTTGGAATCAGTTTGCTGATATCCACAAAAGAACTTTTTGGAATCTTGATTTGGATGTGATGGTCTATAGAGTAACTTGGGGAGGGCTGGCACCTTAACAATATTAAGTCAGGACGAGCATGGGTGAACATGGAATAGCCCCTTCATTTTATTAGATATTTGTGATTTCCTTCATCAGAGTTTTCTAGTATTCTTCATATAGATGCTTTCTTAGACTTACTCCTAAATATTATTTATTTTTTTGGTGATAATGTAAATGATACTGTATGTTTTGCTGGTTATATGGTGGGTATATCAGTTTACATTCCCACCAACAGTGTTCCCTTTTCTCCACACCCTCTCCAGAACTCATTGCTTGTAGATTTTTTTGATGATGGTCATTCTTATTGGTGTAAGTTATTTCTCTAATAATTACTGATGTTGAGCATCTTTTCATGTGTTTGTTGTCCATATTCATGTATTCTTTAGAGAAATGTCTGTTTAGGTCTTCTGCCTATTTAGGTCCTGTGCCATTTGTTGATTGGATTGTTTTTTTGATATTGAGGTACATGAGCTTTTGTATATTTTGGAGATTAATCCTTATGCTAGTTGCTTCATTTGCAAATACTTTTCTTTCACATTCTCAGGGTTGTCTTTTCATCTGGTTTATGGTTTCCTTTAGTGTTCAAGAACTTTTGAGTGTAAATAGGTTTCATTGGTTTAATTTTGGTTTTATTTTCATTACTCTAGGAGGTGAGATTTATGTCAAAGAGTGTTCTGCCTGTTTTCATCTGAGAGTTTTATAATGTCTAGCCTTACATTTAGGTCTTTAATGCATTTTGAGGTTTTGGGTTTTGTTTTTTTTTTTTTTTGTATGTGGCATTTGGGGGTGTTGTAGTTTCATCCTTAAAGAGATTTTCTAGCACCACATATTGGAAAAAAATGTCTGCGCTCTATATTCTTGCCTCCTTTGTCATAGATTAGTTCATAGGTGCATGGGTGTATCACTGGGCTTTCTATTCTGCTTCATTGATATATATTTCCTTTTTTGTTCCAGTACCGTAGTGCTTTGATGATTGTAGGTTTTTAGTATAGTCTGAAGTCAGGGAGCCTGATTCTTCTGTTTTTCTTTTTTAAGATTGCTTTGGATGTTTGAGCCACCAAGGAATCCCCTTTTAACATATTGTTGGATTCAGTTTGCTGGTATTTTGTTGATGACTTTCTGCGTCTAGGTTCATTGGTGATACTGTCCTGTAATTTTCTTTTTTTGTGATACTTTTGTTTGGTTTTGGTATCAGAGTAATGGTGGCTTCATAGAATGAGCTTAGGAGTATTCCTCCCTCTAATTTTTGGGATGAGTTTGAAAAGTTTAGCTCTTACTTAAATGTTGGATAGAATTCACCTGTGAAGCCATCTGGTCTTGGACTTTTGTTTTTTGGAAGACTTATTAACACCAGAGTTTCAGTTTCATTACTGGTCATTGCTCTGTTCATATTTTGTATTTCTCCATGGTTCAGTCTTAGAAGGTTATACTTTTTAAAGAATTTGTCTATTTTTGCCAGATTGTCCATTTCATTGGCATATAGTTGTTTGTGATAGTCTGTTATGATCCTTTGTATTTCTGCATTGTCCATCGTAACTTCTCCTTTTCCATTTCTAATTTTATTGGTTTGAATACTCTACCTTTTTTCCTTGATGGAAGCTAAATGTTTATCTGGTGGCTCAGATGGTAAAGAATCCTCCTGAAATGTATGAGACCTGGGTTCGATCCCTGGGTTCCAGATATTCCCCTGAAGATGGGAGCAGCTACCCATTCCAGTATTCTGGACTGGAGAATTCCATGGACAGAGAAACCCGGTGTGCTTCAGTCCATGGGTCACAGAGTTGGACATGACTGAGCAACTTTCATTTCACTTTGTTTATCTGGTTTATCTTCTCAAACAACCTGTTTTTAGTTTCACTGATCTTTGCTATTGTTTTCTTCATTTCTATTTCATGTATTTCTTGTCTAATCTATATGATTTCTTTTCCTTTAACTAACTTTGGTTTTATTTGTTCTTCTTTCTCTAGTTGCTTTAGGTGAAAAGTTAGGTTGTTTATTTGAGATTTTTCTTGTTTCTCGAGGAGGAATTGTATTGCTATAAATTTCCCTCTGAGATTTGCTTTTGCTGTGTCTCATAGGTTTTGGGTTGTTGTGTTTTCATTGTCATTTGTTTCTAAGTATTTTTAAAATTTCTTCTTTGATTTCTTCACTGTGATGTCTTTGTTATGTAGTAACGTATTGTTTAGCCTCCATGTTTGTGTTTTTTACAGTTTTTTTTTTCCCCTGTAATTAATTTCTAACCTCATAGCATTGTGGTCGCAAAAGATGCTTGATGACATTGCAGTTTTCTATGTGATCTATCATGTGATAGATCTAAAATGTGATCTATCATAGAGAATGTTCCATGTGCACTTGAGAAAAAGTATATTTTGCTTTTCTTGGATGGAATGTCCTATAAATGTAAAGTCTGTTTAGTTTAATGTGTCGTTTAAGGGCTGTGTTTCCTTAGCAGTTTTCTGTCTGGGTAATCTGTCTATTGGTACAAGTACACGAGTAGTGTTAGAGTGCCCTACTATTGTGTCATTGCTGACTCTCCCTTTCATGGCTGTTAGCATTTGCCTTATACACTGAAGTGCTGTGTTGGGCACATAAATATTTACGATTAATATCTTCTTGAAATGATCCTTAGATCGTTATGTAGTGTCTTTCATTGTCTCTTGAAATAGTCTTTGTTTTAAAGTCTATTTTGTCTGATATGAGTATTTCTACTCCAGCTTTCTTTTGATTTCTGTTTGCATAGAACATATTTTTCATCCCCTCACTTTCAGTATATATGTCTTCTTAGATCTGAAGTGGGGCTTCTGTAGAGAGCAACTATACAAGCCTTACTTTTGTATCCATTCAGCCAGTCAGTGTCGTTTGGTTGGATCACTTAATGCATTTCCATCTAAGGTAATTATTGATAATGAGTGTTACCATTACCATTTTCTTAATTTTGTTTTGAGTTTCTTTTTGTATGTTTTTTTCTTTTGTATGTCTTTCTTCTCGTGTTTCTCACTTAGAGAAGTTCTTGTAGCATTTGTTGTAAAGCTGGTTTGGTAGTGCTGAATTCTCTTAGCTTTTGCTTGTCTGTAAAACTTTTGATTTCTCAGTTGAATTTGATTGAGATCCTTGCTGGGTAGAGTTATCTTGGTTGTTGGTTTTTCCCTATCATCACTTTAAATATGTCCTGCCACTGCCTCTGGCCTGCAGAGTTTCTGCTGAAAAATCAGCTAATATATTTATGGGAATTCCCTTGTATGTTATTCGTTGCTTTTCTCTTTCTGCTTTTAATATTTTTTCTTTGAATTTAAGTTTTTTACTTGGACAAATATGTGTTGTGCTGTGTTTCTCCTTGGGTTTATCCTGTATGGGACTCTCTGTCCTTCTTGGACTTGGGTGAGCTATTTCTTTTCCTATACTCTTGTTATTCAGTCACTTGTCTGACTCTTTCCAGCTTTATGAACTACAGCATGCCAGGCCTCCTTTCCTTCACCATCTCCCTGAGTTTGCTCAGACTCATGTCCGTTGAGTAAGTGATGCCATCCAACCATCTCATCCTCTGTCGTCCCCTCTCCTCCTGCCCTCAATCTTTCCCAGCATCAGGGTCTTTTCCAGTGAGTCAGCTCTTCATATCTGGTGGCCTAAGTATTGGAGCTTCAGCTCCAGTGAATGTTCAGGACTGGTTTCCTTTAAGATTGACAGGTTGGATCTCCTTGCAGCCCAAGGGACTCTCAAGAGTCTTCTCCAGCACCACAGTTTGAAAACATCAGTTCTTCGGCACTCAGCCTTCTTTACTGTCCAACTGTCACTTTCGTACATGACTGCTGGTAACATGTTAGGGAAGTTTTCAACTAGAATGTCTTCAAATATTCTCTCAAACCCTTTCTTTTTTCATGGGACCTGTATAGTTTGACTGTTGTTACATTTCAGTCAGTTCAGTTCAGTTGCTCAGTCGTGTCCAACTCTTTGTGACCCCATGGACTGCAGAATGCCAGGCTTTCCTGTCCGTCACCAACTCCTGAAGCTTGCTTAAACTCATGTCCATCGAGTCAGTGATGCCGTCCAACCATCTTATTCTCTGTCGTCCCCTTCTCCTCCTACCTTCAGTCTTTCCCAGCATCAGAGTCTTTTCCAATGAGTCAACTCTTCGCATGAGATGGCCAAAGTACTGGAGTTTGAGCTTTAGCATCATTCCTTCCAAAGAACACCCAGGACTGATTTCCTTTAGGATGGACTGGTTGGATCTCCTTACAGTCCAAGGGACTCTCAAGAGCCTTCTCTAAAACCAGTTCAAAAGCATCAATTCTTTGACACTCAGCTTTCTTTATAGTCCAACTTTCACATCCATACATGACTACTGGAAACACCATAGCTTTGACTAGATGGACCTTTGTTGCAAAGTAATGTCTCTGCTTTTTAATATGCTGTCTAGGTTTGTCAGAGCTTTTCTTCCAAGGAGCAAGCATCTTTTAATTTCATGGCTGCAGTCACTGTCTGCAGTGATTTAGGAGCCCAAGAAAATGAAGTCTGTCACTGTTTCCATTGGTACGCTTAAAGTTGTCCTAAAAGTTTCTGAGACTATCCTCATCTCTTTTTGTTCTTTATTCTGCTCCACAGCAGTTATTTTCACCATTTTATCTTCTAACTCACTTATCTGTTCTTCTTCCTCAGTTATTCTGTTGTTGATTCCATCTAGTGTGTTTTCCACTTCAGTTGTGTTTATCACTGATTGTTTTTTAGTTCTGCTAGGTCTTTGTTAAACATTTCTTGTAACTTCTCAGTCTGTGCCTCCATTCTGAGTCTTTGAGTCATCTTTACTGTCATTACTGTGAATTATTTTCAAGTAGATTGCCTATTTTCTCTTCGTTTATTTGGTCTTGTGGGTTTTTACCTTGCTCCTTCATCTGCAGCATATTTCTCTTTTGTATCATTTTGTTTAACTTACTTTGTTTATGATCTCCTTTCTATCAACTGCAGGCTCCTTTCCACTTGCTTCTGTTGTTTGCCCCTTCGTTGGTGAGGCTGGCCCAGGGGATTGTGTAGGCTTCCTGGTGGGAGGGACAGTAGTCTACACACTGGTGGGTGATGCTGAGTGTTCACCCTCTTGTGGGAAGGACTGCATCAGGTGGTATGGCTTGAGGTGTCTGTGAGCTTAGTATGCCTATAGGCATCCTCTCTTGATGAGAGGGGCTGTGTTACTGTCTTGCTGGTTGTTTGGTATGAGGTGTCCAGCACTTGGGCCTGCAGGCAGTTGGGTGTACCCAGGTCTTAGTGTTGAGATGGTTACCTGCCCTGGGGATATAAGAGGAGAAGCCTTCTGCAGGGACTGTTTCAAGGTGTTTCATGTCCACAAGTTCAGAGCTACGATTGGGAGGAACAGCCAATCATTCAGGTGAGAAGTTTCTTCAGATGTGATCTGGGGGCTTTGGTCTAGTCCACACCATAGCAGGTCTTTGAGGGCTCGAATGGAGAATCTGACAGAAATGTGTGCTTTGTGACAGAAGCTGTTGTTTAAGTTCATGTTGCTGTGGGAATAGCCTGTGGCCCAAACCCAGAATATAGAACAGAGCCCCAGTGGAAATGCCTGAGGTTTCTATTCATTGCTCTCTTCTATAGTTTTTTATAGTGGAAACTTAGGTGGTTAAATTTTTCTTTTTTTCTAATATATACATTCAGTGTTATAAATTTCTAAACACTGCATTTGGTGTATCCCACAAAATTTTGAAAGGTATTTTCATTTTGTTCAAAATACTTTAAAATTTCTCTTGAGAATTCCTCTTTTGACCCATAAGTTATTTAGAAATATGTTGTTTAGTCTCCAAATACAATTATCTCTTGAGTATCATGGAGGTTAGGGGTGCTTCTCTGTGAATTTGAAAATTCATGTATAATTTTGACTCCCTCCAAACTTGATATCTTACAAATAGCATACTGTTGGCCAAAAGCCTTACTGATAACATGAATAGTTGATTAAGTTATTTTGTATGTTGTATATATGATATACTATATTCTTACAATAAAGTAAGCTAGAGAAAAGTAAATGTTGAGGAAATCATAAGGAAGAGAAAATGCATTTATAGTACATGTATGTACTTAAAAAAAAAATCTATGTGTAAGTGGACCTGTACAGGTCAAATGCGTGTTGTTAGAGGGTCAGCTGTAATTAGGGATTTTCTAGTTTTCTGTTACTGATTTCTAGTTTAATTCCATTGTTGACTGAGCATATACATGGTGTGTTTTTTATTTTTTTTAAATTTGTTAATGTGTATTATGGCCAAGAAGGTGGTCTGTCTTTGTGACTGTTTTATGTATATTCCTTGTATATATATTAATGTATATTCTGTTGTTGGATGAAGCATTCCATAAATGTCCATTAAATTCAGTTGATTGAATGGGCTTTTCAGTTCAACTGTATCCTTACTGATATTCTGCCTAGTGTCTGTGTCAAATTACTATTAAAAGAGTATTGAAGTCTCCAGCTATTCTAATGGATTTCTTTGTTTCTCCTCGCAGTTCGTTTAGTTTTTTCCTCACATATTTTGACATGCTCTAAAGGTGGCATATACACCTTTAGAACTGTTAATGTTTTCTTGGAGAATTGACTCCTTTATGATGATGTAATGCCCTTCTTTATTTGTGATAATGTTCTTTTTGCTGAAATTTGCTTGGAGATTAATATAGCTACAGAAGTAAGATTTGATTTCTGTAAGCATGATGTGCATTTCTCCATCTCTTTTCTTTTTTCTTGTTGTTCATCTCTCTTAACCTCTGTGTCTGTATTTAAAATGGGGTTCTTTCAGGAAACATCACTGGGTCCCGGCTTTTTGTTTTCATTACTTGACACATTTTCTCTTCCTGTTGGTGTAGTCTATTCTCATTTAACACATTGACTGGGGCATTATTGCAGAAACTAATGCCTGTGGCTGGTGATTTATTATGTAAGTGAATACTGAAACATCTCTGGTTAGTAATGTTGGGGTAACAAAAGACGTATTAATATGTCTCTGGTCAATAAGTTGTTAAGGTGATTAGCAACATAGTTGGCATTAACGTCTACTGTGTTCATACCCTGTGCTTTATTCCTCCAATTTAGGGGGTAATTTTTTTCTTGATTCCTGAGTCCTTTATATATTCTAGGTATTAGCCTTTTATCTACTCTGTGTACCGTACTTATTATCTCTGATTTTTCCTTTAATTTAGTCTGCAGTACCTTCTATTGTTCAGAAGTTATTTTGCTTTGTAGATATTCTACAGTTCATGGATAGCCTTTTTAAAAATTAATTATTTATTTTTGTCTGTGCTGGGTCTTTGCTGCGCATGGGCTTCCTTTAGTTGGGCAGACGAGGTCTGCTCTTCATTGTAGTGCACGTCTCATTGCAGTGGCTTCTCTTATTGTGGAACACAGGCTCTAGGTGTGTGGCCTCAGCAGTTACAGTTCACAGGCTCTAGGGCACAGGCTTAGTAAATTGTGTACAAGCTTAGTTGCTCTGTGGCATGTGGGATCTTCCTGGACCAGGGATCGAATCCATGTCTTTTGCATTGGCAGGTGGATTCTTAACCACTGGACCACCAAGAAAGTCCAGTGGATATTGTATTTTGATTTTTAAAATTCTTACATTTTATCCCAGTAATTTATACAAACAATACAGTGTGTGTATATATTACTCTATCTGGAATTCCTTGGTATGTGATGTAACTATTTTATAAGACGATTTAAATATTTTTCTTCCATGGAGGGATAGCTAGTTGTCTCAGTATCATCTACTGAATATTCTAGCTTTTCACCACAGATTTGAAATAGCACTTTTATTATATAATAAATTTACAGATCTAAGTAATTTGTTTCTGTACTTTGAGCTGTTTATTTGATCTATATGTGTGTGCCTGTGCTAACACCATGATATTTTAATTGCTGTAGCATATTAATTGGTAAGGCAAATCCTGCCTTACACAGGCATACCTTATTTTATTGTGCTTCACAGATACAGTAATTGAAGGTTTGTGGAAACCCTGCATTGATCAAGTCTGTCAGCACCATTTCCCAACAGCATTTGGTCACTTATGTCTGTCACATTTTGGGAACTCTCACTTTATTTCAAACTCTTGCATTATTATTACCACCTTTTTTTAAAACAGTGATCACTGATCCTTGATTTACTATTTCAGAAAGATTGTGACTTGTTGAAGTCTCAGTTGATGCTTTGCATTTTTTAGCAATAAAGTATTTTTAAATTAAATAACAGTTTTTTTAAAAAAGATACAATGCTATTGCACACTTAATAGATTATAGTATAGTATAAATATAACTATTATATTCTTCAGCAAACCAAAACATTCGTGACTTTCTTTATTGCTGTATTTCCTTTATTGCAGTAGTTTGAAAGTGAACCTGCAACATCTCTGAAATATGCCTCTGATTGTTTTTCAAAATTTTCTTGGCTGTTTTTGTGAATTACTTTCCCTCATGAGAATCATCTAACTTTATAAAAATTCTGTTAGAGGTTTCATAATCATTATGTTTAATTTGTAGATTAATAACTGACATCTTTATGGTAAACTAGCTTCCGTTATTTACAAGACGTGCCAAAAGTACAGCAACTCAATTCCTTTCTTTAAGGCATTCCAAACCAGTAAAGTTATTGCTTAATAACCAGTATAGCTCAATGATTTGGCCTTCATAAATATGAACTTTTCATATATTTGTTGTGTTTTGTAATATTATTACTGTCATCACCACAACATCTATATTTCTTATTCCCTTTGTTAAGCTCATACATATTTGTTTTGATATCCTGTTGGTATAAACTTAAGCATATTTCTTTCTCCTTTATGATTTCCATTATGCCCTTCAGGTTCTTTGTTACTACCCTCCAAAATTACCCTTGCCCACATTCTCCTCCTCATACTCTTCAGTTCCATTCCAAAGTCTGGTATGTGAGCATAATTAGTCTTATCCCTCTTACACAGATCTTTCCTTAGTCCGTTGGATGACTCTCAAAGAATTAGTTTAAGGTTTTAGCTTGGGTTGTACCCCCTGGCACAACAGCTGTTAGTTCCTGCTACAAGTTCTACCTGGCTCAGAAAAGCATAAGATATCTACTAGCAGGGTATTATAATTTTTACTTGATCAGTTGAACATTTTAAGATAATATTAATTGCTTAGGTGAAGATTAGACATTATTGGAATAAATTTAAACTAGAATTAAATACTTTATTTGTGCATATATTATAAATTATATTCTCTGTTGTTTCCACTGAATTTAACCAAGTCTTTTGTAGATCTTTGTCTTTCCTTTTACTCTGCATATTTTCCCAGAATATTAAATGATCTCTTGACCGCTGGTGTTTATTTTTCCAGTTAATAATTAGGTCTTTCTTGCTTCTGTCAGGTGAGTGCAGTATGATGAAGACAGTTTAAATTTTCTCCATAAGCTTGCTTAGGTGCTCAGTCATGTCTGACTCTGTGACCCTTTGTTGCCCACCAGGCTCCTCTGTCCTTGGGATTTTTCAGGCAAAAAGATTGCCTTTTAAAACAAACTAGAACTATGATCTGTTCCACTTAATAGAATAACATAGACTTATCATTAGGAAAAAAAAAATAGAGCAACCAGTCTTCATGTTACAGATATACAAAAATGAAATTGAGATGCAGAGGGGTTAAATGATTTGTTCATAGACACAACAATAAGTAGGAAAATCAGAGTTAGAAATAATATCTTTTAATATCCATTTCCAGGATACCTCATTTTCTTTCAGGAAATTTATACAAAAAACTAGAATTGATTGTACACTCTAATAATTGATAACATCACAGCTGTCACAGTTTATCCTTTGAGCTCAGAATTTAGATTGACACTTAAGAAACTTGGAAATGTAAACAGGTCAGTTAACAAAAGGCTTCCCTGGTGGCTCAGAGGATAAAGCATCTGCCTGCAATGCAAGAGACCCGGGTTCTATCCCTGGGTCGGGAAGATCCCCTGGGAGAAGGAAATGGCAACCCACTCCAGTATTCTTGCCTGGAGAATCTCATGGACAGAGGAGCCTGGTGGGCTACAGTCCACAGGGTCGCAAAGAGTCGGACATGACTGAGCAACTTCCCACACGCACAGTTAACAAAAGAAATGGGTAGATAACGAGGCAAGTTCATGGAGCAAATTAAATTTCTAAGTTTCTCAAAAATAAGTACAATACCAAAATAAAATTCCCATTTATTTACTAATCATTGCATATTAGTTATTTCTACATGTATACTTAGCTTCCTAGTGTTATGATACATGGTCAACTAAAATATGATTATTAATATTTGACAGTTTTTGCTTTTGCTAATAATGCTGCTATGAATATTTATGTACAAGTATCTATTTGAGTCTTTGTTTTCAGTTATTTTGTGAATGTACCCATAAGTGGAATTGCTGGACCATATATTAATTCCGAGTTTAATTTTTTTAGAACCTGCCATGCTGTTTTCCACAGCAACTGTATTTTACATTCTTACTAGTAGTGCACAAGGGTTCTTATTTCTCCATATTCTACCAATACTTATTATTTTTTTTGTAACTATCCTCATGAGTATGAGGGCTTCCCTGGTGACTCTAGGTTCGATCCTTGGGTTGGGAAGATCCTCTGGAGAAGGGAATGGCAACCCACTCTGGTATTCTTGCCTTGTGAATTCAGTGGACATTGAAACCTGGCAGGCTACAGTCCATGGGGTTGCAAAGAATCACTTGCCACTGAGCGACTAATACTTTCACTAATGGTTATAATCTGATAGAGTGCCTGAAGAAACCATGGATGGAGGTTCATAATATTTTACAGGAAGTGGTGATCAAAACCATCTCCAAGAAAAAGAAATGCAAAAAGACAAAATGGTTGTCTGAGGAGGCCTTACAAATAGCTGAGAAAAGAGAAGCAAAATGCAAAGGAGAAGAGGAATGTATACCCATTTGAAGGCAGAGTTCCAAAGAATATCAAGTAGAGATAAGAAAGCCTTCTTAAGTGAACACTGCAAAGAAATAGAGAAAGCAATAGAATGGGAAAGACTAGAGATCTCTTCAAGAAAATTAGAGATACCAAGGAACCATTTCATGCAAAGATAGGCACAATAAAGGACAGAAACTGTATAGACCTAACAGAAGCAGAAGATATTAAGAAGAGGTGGCAAGAACACACAGAAGAACTATACAAAAAAGATTTTAATGACTTTGGATAACTATGATGGTGTGATCACTCACCTAGAGCCAGACACCCCGGAGTGTGAAGTCAAGGGGGCCTTAGAAAGCATCACTATGAACAAAGCTAGTGGAGGTGATGGAATTCCAGTTGAGCTATTTCAAATCCTGAAAGTTGATGCTGTGAAAGTGCTGTACTCAATATGCCAGCAAATTTGGAAAACTCAGCAGTGGCCACAGGACTGGAAAAGGTCAGTTTTCATTCCAATCCCAAAGAAAGGCAATGCCAAAGAATATTCAAACTAGTGCACAGTTGTACTCACACCCTAGCTAGCAAAGTAATGCTCAAAATTCTCCAAGCTAGGCTTCAACAGTACATGAACCATGAACTTCCAGATGTTCAAGCTGGTTTTAGAAAAGGCAGAGGAACCAGAGATCAAATTTCCAACATCTGTTGGATCATAAAAAAGGCAAGAAAGTTCCAGAAAAACATCTACTTCTGCTTCATTGACTATGCTAAAGCCGTTGATTGTGTGGATCACAACAAACTGTGGAAAATTCTTAGATAGAATACCAGACCACCTTACCTGCCTCCTGAGAAACCTGTTATGCAGATCAAGAAGCAACAGTTAGAACTGGACATGAAACAGCAAACTGGTTCAAAATTGGGAAATTGAAGTGGCTCAGTTGTTTCCAACTCTTTGCAACCCCATGGACTGTATCCTGCCAGGCCCCTCCATCCTTGGGATTTTCCAGGCAAGAATACTGGAGTGGGTTGCCATTTACTTCTCCAGAGAATCTTCCTAACCCAGGGATTGAACCTGGGTCTCCCACGCTGCAGGCAGATTCTTTGCTGTCTGAGCCACCAGGGAAGCCCTATACATCAAAGCTGTATATTGTCACCCTGCTTATTTAATTTGTATGCAGAGTACATCATGTGAAATGCTGAGCTGGATGAAGCACAATCTGGGATCCAGATTGCCAAGAGAAATATCAATAACCTCAGATATGCAGATAACACCCTCATGGCAGAAAGTGAAGAGGAACTAAGGAGCTTCTTGATGAAGGTGAAAGAGGAGAGTGGAAAAAGCTAGCTTAGAACTCAACATTCAAAAAACAAAGATTTTGGCATTCAGTCCTACCACTTCATGGCAAATAGATGGGAAACAATGGAAATAGTGACAGACTTTGTTTTCTTGGGCTTCAGAATCACTGCACACGATGACTATAGCCATGAAATTAAAAGATGCTTGCCCCTTGAAAGAAAAACTATGATAAAACCTAGATAGTGTATTAAAAAGCAGAGACATCACTTTGCCAAGAAAAGTCTGTCTAGTCAAAGCTATAGTTTTTCCAGTAGTCATGTAAAGGTGTGAGAGTTGGATCATAAGGAAGGCTTGAGTGTTAAAAGAATTGATGCTTTCAAACTGTGGTGTTGGAGAAAACTCTTGAGAGGCCCTTGGACTGCAAGGAGATCAAACCAGTCAGTCCTAAAGAAAATCCACCCTGAATATTCATTGGAAGGACTGATGCTAAAGCTGAAGCCCCAATATTTTGGCCACCTGGCACAAAGTTTCAACTCACTGGAAAAGGCACTGATGCTGGGAACGATTGAAAGCAAGAGGAGAAGGGGTCAATAGAAGATGAGTTGGTTGGATGGCATCACCAATTCAATGGACATGAATTTGAGCAAATCCGGGAGATAGTGAAGGACAGGGAAGCCTTGCATGCTGCAGTCCATAGGGTCACAGAGTCAGACACGACTTAGCGACTAAACAACAAATCCTTAAAGTATATATACTTTAGAAGTTTTTAAAAATTTATTTTGTGTTTTGACTAATTTACAATAAGATTTTATCATACAATTTAAAATTCTTTAAATCAGTCAAATCTACTGCACAGTTTAAAATTGCACAGCTCATGGATTATAGTTTTAATCTATCTAATTTGCACTATTTTGGTCTAATACTTCTGTTCATTAGAGGAACTATGTACTTTCATTTCCTTGTAATATAGCTACGTTTTCTAATACTTCTAATATTTCAGGTTTTCCTGAGTACCCTTTTCATTGCCTCTTTTTTTTTTTTTTCTTGGAGTATATGGATTTGGTTAAAAGTATTCAAAATGTAGTTATTGATCTTAGTGATTGCCAGAGTAAATAGATTTCAAAGGTGGTTAATTATACTTTGTTAGTATATTCTTTTTTGTGGATATATTTCTGAGCAGGGTATTTACAGTGGTAATGAATGGTATTAATTTGGGAAAATAATGAACCCTTTTTAGAAAATATGTTCATGAAATAAAACCCTTTGTATTATGAGTCATCTTTATGTTGTTAGTAAGTAGATTTTTTTTTATAAAACCATGTAGCTATTGAAAATTAAACATTGGTGTGAAATTTTGCATCAATTATTGGTGGTTAGGTTATATCTTAAAACAGTTGGATATGACTTAGTGGCTGAACAGCAACATCAAAATTATGATGATGATTATATTGCATTAAGTTAAAGAATTGAATTTGAATACTGTATATTCAGCTGGTTTGAGTCAATTGTATATATTAACTTACTTTCAAAAAAGAAATCTACATAGGATGGCTTAATATTTTGCAAAATTTAAAAAAGTAAATTGCACATTGATGGCTATTACATTCACTGGTATAAACTACAATGTGTACATGAGATTTAAAAATCTGTGAGTGCTAGTAGTGTTAGTCGTTCAGTCATGTCTAACTCTGTGATCTCATGGACTGTAGCCCGCCAGGCTCCTCTGTCCATAGAATTTTCCAGGCAAGAATACTAGAGCGGGCTGCTATTTCCTCCTCCAGAGGATCTTCCCAACCCATGGATGGAACACACATTTCTTACATCTTCTGCATTGGTAGACAGGTTCTTTACCACTAGCGCCAGGCTTCTTTGGGTTGAGGGTGCGACCATACTAATGTAAAAGAGTTAGATTCTGTCCTGATTTTATTGCTGACTTAATGTTTCTATTTTAACTATTCAGACTTTCTTCAATTCTGTGAATGGGATCCAGGATTAAAACAATAATATTAAATGATCATACAAATCATTCCTATTTAAACTACTTTTGATTTGAAATTAGAGCAAAGAAACTTATTAATCCTGTGTTAATTGCACAGCCTTTTCTTTATTCCACTAAGAATTTGATTGAGATATTTGTTTCTTTCTGATGGCATCCTTTAGGAATTGGCCTTCCACAAGGGTTGATATAGCTCTGCATTTTTCCTCTTCATAATGACAAACTAGCCAGTGTACATTTATAGAGAGCAGAACAGTTCTTGTTACTGGGGGCCTTCTATGACTGAGAGCCTATAGACTGCCATGAAGTACAGCCTTTTGTGAACTGTCTAGTGAGACTCTGCCAGAATCTCAGCAGACAGAACTAATTGTGGAGAAAAAGGATTTTTTGTGCCCTCTTTCTTTCTGTTCTTTTTGTTTTATAAGACTGATAGTGTTAAAGTAGCTGGTTTATGTAAGATTTGTCTGCCTCTCTTTTCTCATTGCACGGATCATTTTTTAACTTAAAGTCTCGCACTGCAGGTCGTTGAGCACTTCCACATGGAGGCTGGCACAGGACCAAACTCGAGACACGCAACTCATAACAGTTGATGAAAAATTGGTAAGAATTTTCTACTATACACTGCTAGGATTCTGCCTTCAGGGTTATTTTTGTACAACAGATTTTTCAGTATGGTGGTCAGGGTTCTTCTAGGATAGTGATTTCTTGACTGCATATAAATTTTAAGAAGAAATAATCATTACAAAAAGATAATTTGTGTTAAGCATTTTACACAAATATTAAGTCATACACAAACATATAATTAAAATTACAGAAGGCTTCCATTTTTGTGATGTTTATAAGTAGACACCAGAATTTTTTTTGGTTTTGTAATGAATATATTATTTGTGATTTTCTCACTTAAATTGTAAGACACACTAGTACCATCTAAAATTAAGTATATTGGGTTTTTCTGGAACCAATGATTGGTACTGTTGCTGTGCATATATATGTGTGTATACACACATACACATCCTATTTCTGCCTTATGTATGAGTGATTACAACTATCAGCAAATGAATAATGTTCTTCTGTTGATCAGTAGCAGATTGAATTTTGGTACTCACATAAAATTTTTCTGTATGTGGTGTTACTTTAGAGGCAACTTGTTATGTTTATATCGTACAACAGTATACATTTTGTAAAAAGTTTCTAAAACTTCTAGTAAAAACATGCAATTGTATAGATATACTTTTCATTCTATATTCGGTTTACAATGATCAGATATATGGGTATGTTTCTTAGCTACTCTCCTTCTGATTGTACATTCTTTTGCCACTCCATTGAACCTGTAAACATAATTTAAATAATAGGTCACATTTAAGTTTCTATTTGCACCTTAAAGATATAAACAGATAAAAAATAGAGAAGTAAATGGACAATTTGGAAGTCTGCTTATGCTTAAGACTGGTTGGTTTTGTCTTTAAATTCTGTCTTAGATCTGTGTACTGACCTTGCCATCATCCTAGTTAAGGCTGGATTGCTGTGGTGTTTCTTAATTGATCTCCATAGATACTTTAATCTTCTTCTAATTCATTTTCCACAGGATGACCAGAATAGTCTTTTTAAAATGCTGGTTGTATCATCCTCTTGTCTAAAATCCCTTGGTGTTTCTTACTGACCTGAGAGTAAACACTAAAATCTTATCATGGCCTTTGAAGTCTTTCGTGATTTAACTCCTACATTTCTAAGTTTATCTTGTATCTCTGTCTTTTATATAACTGTGCTTCAGCCTCACCAAGCCTGGCCCTTGCTGTTCTTTACTGCTTTAGGGCATTCAGATTTCAGTTAATTATGCCTAGCTGCTTTTTACCAATTCACTAGCTCTTCATTCAAGTACCATCTACCTATTCATCAAATGTTAATCAAATATCACTTGCTGGGAACTCTCTGATGGTCCAGTAGTAAAGACTTCAAGCTTCCACTGCAGGGGAGCCCAGGGTTCCATCCATAGTTTGGAGAACTAAGATCTTGCACACTGTGAGGCGTAGCAAAAAAACAAACAAAAACTCCCTAAATATCATTTGCTTAGTCAAGTATAAAAGCAACGAGGCAGATATGTGTGTGAGAGGAAGAGGATTTACACATGCCACGTGTTCATAAATTAATGAGGATACTATTATTTTACTTTTTCCAATGACTATCTCTTTTAAGCCTCAAGAGGTTACTCTCTCATTCCAGTATTATGAGGTTTACTGTCTACAGTAAAGTTTCAAATTTTAGAGTTTGTCAGTAGCATTTCTTACTAGTTCACAAAATGAGTACGTCCTACAACAATCTATTGCTCTAAAAAGGTGCTGTGAATCATACCAGAGGTATACAAACTGCTCTGAGTTTTGTGTTTTTAATGATATTCCCTAAAGTCAGTTGTATACTTTTTAATGAGTTTTGTTCTTCTTTTTAGATTTTCCCCAGCTTTGTTACGTTTTTCTTAAAGTATAGTGGTCAATATATCAGTATGATATTCCAGTTGAAATCAGTTGAAGTCTTATGTATAATTATTCATAGTTCTTGAATTGATGCTTAATATGGAAAACTAAAACCCACAGGTAATTTTCAAACCAAAGTTTTACCCATTCATTTAGCTTTATATTAAAATGGAAGTATTAAGTGATCAAATAGGTAATGTAATGCCAATAGGGGTTTTATGTCTTCTTGTTCCTACACACTGTTGAGTGGCAGACATGATAAGTAGCAAAATGATAAGACCAGGGGCTGAAGAGTACATCCAGAAATACTGAGCAATTGAAGTTGATTATGTTTGCATTTTGAACAAAAATGATTCTAAAAATACATATCATTAATGATAAAAATATTTCAAAATGTGAAGTAAATCCTCATGAGTATCTTAAAAGATGTAGAAACAGCATTTTAATGTCACTGTTACATAAGGTAAACCCATTTATTAACTTAATATACCATTTTTATTACTCAACACTAGACTACTATTGTATTTGTATCTGAAATCAGATAGAAACTAAAATCTTAATTGGAAGGTAAGGGAAATAGCCATTATTATGATTTCTATTGAATATTGTTACATAATGTATTTTTAAAATTAATATAGGTGATGCTGTCTAAAGCCCAGTGATTAAGCTTACAAACTAAACTTAGTTGGGGATCAATTTCAGTGGTTATTCTAGTTTTAGAAAATGGATCTTAGGAATTTAAAACCAAAGGATAACTTCAGATGTTACCTAGTTTTGTTACTGCATCAGGTTTTTTTTCATCTAAAAAATTATTTAACCTCTTATTCAAGAGAAATTTTATGTGAGAATTCAATTAATAATAAACGATGAAAGCTGAATTGTTGGAGGGTGAGGATTAAGTGCATGAGGGAAGAAGACCTGTAAGTCTTTCCTTAAGACATCCCCCTCTGGGGACTTCATAGAGGGAGCGTTGGAAAGGTAATTTGGACAGAACAGCTGATTCTTATTTCTTTTGATGCTGCTCTTTATGTTACTGATCAGTCATAATTATTAGAAGGCTTTTTCTTATTGAGAAAAATAGTCTTTAAATCAAGATAGAATAATTGTATATTAAAATGCAGGGGGAAAAAAAAACCATTCATTAACTCAAAGCCCTAGATGTAAACTCATAGTCCAAAATGTAAAACCAGAAATTGTTAAACTTTTAGAACAAAATGTAGGAGAAAATCTTGATAAGTTTGGATTGGATAAATATTTTTTAGCTATGACACTGAAGCATAATTCATTTTCTAAAAAAAAATTATAGTTAGACTTCCTCACAAATAAAATTTTCAAAGAAATTTGAAAGACATTGTTTAAAGAATGGAAATACAGGCCATAGTTTGGGAGAAAATATTTACAAAACACGTTTCTGATAAAGGAATTGTATCCAGAAAATAAAAACCACTTTAAATAATAAGATATTAACTCAAAAACAAGCAGGCAGTACCCAGAAGATATTCAGATGGAATATAAACACATGAAAAGATGCTTAACATCATGAGTGATTATGGAATTGCATATTAAAACTAGAGTGAGATACCACTAGACACGTATTTGAATGGCTTAAAAAAACTGACCATACCAGGGCTTCCCTGGTGGTACAGTGGATAAGAATCCGCTTGCCAGTGCCAGGGACACGGGTTTGGTCCCTGGTTTGGGAAGATTGCACGTGTTCTGGAGCAACTAAGCTGGTGCACCACTAGTGAGCCCGCTGTTCTAGGGCCCGTACGCTGCAACTCCTGAAGCCCATGTGCCTAGAAGCTGTGCTTTGTAACTAGAGAAAGCCCATGCATTGCAAGAAGACCTGGCACAACCAAAAATAAAATAAATAAGTTACTAAAAAAAAAAAAAAAAACTAACCATACCAAATGCTAGTGAGGATACAGAGCTACTAGAACTCTTACAGGAGGAATCCAGAATGGTACAACTATTAGCTGTTTTGGAAAATAGTGTGGCAGTTTCTTATGAAGTTAAACATGTTTTTACCTTATAATGTGTAGTCTCACTTCTAAATATTTACTCAAGTGAAATGAAATCTATGTTTATACAAAATCCTGCATGTAAATGTTTTTAATAGCTTTATTAATAATTCTAAAAACTGGAAACAACCTGTCAGTCAATTTATACACACTGATTAGGAACCACCGTGGATGAACCTCAAGTGCTTTATGCTGATAAACCAGACCCAAAGACTTTGTACATCCTGTGTGATTTCATTTATTTGACATTTGACATTTTAGAATAGGCAAAAGTCTCAGGACAGAAAAACTGATCAGTGGTTTTCAGGGTTGGATGTAGGAGGAGCAGTTAACTATAAAGGGCATTAGAAAATTTTAGGGGGTGATCCAACTGCTCTGTAGTTTGACTCTGGTGTTCATTTTTTTGGGTCAGAACCAAGGTTGGATTTTACTGTTCATAAAATATTAATCAATTTTTTTTAACAGAAAAGATTATTTCCAAATTTGATGCTAAGATACTTTTTAAAAAAAATAATTTTATTTTTTTGGCTGTGCTGTGTCTTTGCTGCTGCACAGGCTTCTCTCTCGTTGCAGCAAGCGGGGGCTACTCTAGTTCCCTAGGGCACCTGGGCTTCAGTAATGTTGACGTTCCTTGTTCCTGTGCTCTAGAGCGCAGCTTCAGTAGTTGAGGCCCACAGGCTTAGTTGCTCTGGGGCATGTGGGGTCCTCTGGGACCAGGCATCAAACTAGTGTCTCCTGCATTGGTAGGCAGTTTTTACCGCTCAGCCACTGAGGAAGCCCCAAGCTACTTCTTTATAAATAATATCCAGTGGTTCAAGAGCTGGCCTAATAGTATACGGGGTTTGCCATTTTCTATATGATCGCCTTCTGTATATTTGAAAACAGTTCTTTGGTCCTAAATCAATGGTTCTCAAAGAATACTGGGCTGGGGCTGAGGGAGCACGACTTTTATAGAAGGCCTACAAAGTCAAACTATTTTCATAATTATATGGAGACTTAATTTGCCCTTTCACTGTGTTGACATTGACACTTGTTATAAAAACAACTGTGGCAAAACTGTTAGCACCGTAGCCTAAATCAAGGCAATGGCCCTGTGTATCCTGTCTTTGTAGCCTTCACTTCCTTGCATTTGAGGCTTTAAAAAAAAGGAAAAAAGCTAGTTTCACTTAATGTCTTTGATAAAGCAGTGAAAATTATTAATTTTTTAAAAAATTTCAATTGTGCATATACTTTTTTAAATGTTCTATGTAGCAGAACAGAAGTATGCATAAAACTCTTCTGCATACAGAAGGACAGCTATCTCAAGGAAAAGCACTTGTATGACTGAGTTGCTGTTGCAAACTGAATCTAGTCCTTTTTTCATGGAAGAACTTTTATGTGAAAAAACAGACAGCACGCAAATTATGATTGTTATTCAGTTTTTGGTACATGGTAGCCAAGCCATTTTTTCAAAAATAAATTTGTCATTTCCAGGAACTGTTTTCTGTGATAAACTTTAAGCTTTCAAGTGAAAATGAAAATTTTTGTAGAACTTTGTTGCTGATCTGAATGAGCTTGACAGCTTCCCCGTACTTAAAGACTATTCTAATGGGATTGGTAGTGATATTAATGAATTGACTTTTAAAATATTATGTAATGAAATATTTTAACATTTGGAAGATCTTCATACTTGTGTGAACCACTGTTTTCCGTATGACTTAACATATGTTATAAAATCATGAATGGATATCGAAGTGCAGGAGCAAACAATAGATTTAATGTGAGAATGAGAATATTAAGTTATTGCTCTCTTTTCTAATTACATATCTGTGTAATCAATTCTCTTCACATATTGCAAGCAAAACAACTTGGCCAGTTTGAATGTAAGAACAGAAGTTAGAATTCAGCTGTCTTCTATTAAACTAGACATTAGAGATTTTCAAAAGTGCTACTCTTCTCAATTTTTTAGTTTTTGAAAATGTATTTTTATAATATTATTTATGTTAGTATATAATCATTTTATTATTATTTTAAGCTAAGTCTATATCTAAGTTTTTCTCCAGTTTAATTTCTTACATGATAAAATACCTATAGGTATATGAGATTTTGTAAAATCTCATAGGGGTCCCAAGAGAGTGTAAAGGAATCCTAAGACCAAAATCTTAAGAGAATTATTCTCCTAAGTCTTCTCTTTTCTGGTTTATATATCCCCAGGGCTTTGATTCATTTTATGAGTTTCAGTTAATTCATCATCTTAATTACCTTCTAGTTTGACTGAATTTGTTTTAAAACATTATTGCCAGGATTTCTCTTGATGCTCCAGATGTATGGTGCAGGATAAGGTGGGGATTATTACCTCTGTTCCTTCTAATCTTAGCTGTCTAGTAAGGCAACTTAAAATTAGGTCCTCATACTTCTTCCTTATGTGGATTTCATGGAGAGGTAGAACCTCAGACCCTTTTTTATTTGTACTGTCCTGTTTCATTTCTTTCATCTTAGGTATATGCCGCTTATTATTTAAAACTGTTACTAGATTAGCTCAAAGGGCATGTCACCAAGTAAATTTCTTTTTTTTACTGTTACTTCTGACAGGCTGAATTTAATATGTGTAACAATTTAAAAAATTGAAGGAATTTTTATAGTGTTTTGTGGACATCAATACCATACAAAGAAAAATTGTTTTATTCCAGGCATCAGTTGTATATTGATAACTTGTATCCTATCCTTTTCTTTTTTAAGGTATAGAATGTACAGGGGTAAAGTCCACTTGGCATTTTCTAGTGTAATGAATTCTTTTCTGTCATTTTAGAACTATACACAATGTTGACATTGTTAGAAAACAGATCTCCAGAGAATAAAGTTGTAGTCATTCCTGGATTACTGCTAATAATGAATTTTATATTCTGCACATGGCAAATTTTTAATCATTCTTAAAATCTTCTCTGTTGTGTATAAACTGCTAACTATCCTTTTCATTTACTCTTGCAACTAATAAAATGTTAAATATTAGAAGAGTAGATGACAGTGTCTTAAAATAATCTTGTTGATATATGTAGAAGCACAGTGTTTAAAAAGAAAAAGCTTTTTGGGGTTGTACCATTATTATTTCCAAATATGTCCTACAGATAATCAGGAAAGCTTACAAATGGTTGTTTGCTAGGCCCTTGTGCTTCTGTTGCAGGAGTTGCTGTACCATGGAGGTTGGGTGAAGAATGTCTTTGTCTTTGTGCTTTATTAAGAGAGTAACTTTTTTTCTTCATGCCACCCCATCCCAATCTCCTTTCAGTACATTTGATGAATACCCAAGTCCAGTGAACACATTGTCTTTTTATATTCACGTATTATACAAAAGAGAGAAGTTAAATTTTCAGTACTCTTTGAAGATTTTGAGTAAAGGCTCCCCACAAAACAAAGTGTAAAAATTAGACCTGCATAGGTGTATTTTTTATTTGCTTTTTAAGCATTTGTATTAAGTATTTTTAAAATACTGATTCCTTGTTTGTCACAATTACCTATTTAAGTATCAACTGCTATAGTTAATATTTTACACAAAAGATTAAAAAAATACCATGTTAAAATACAAGAATTGTTTCAGTTTATTCATAAAAATAATGTGAAACAAGTCTCAGTGGTTTGACATTAGTATATTACTTCCATAAGATTATTATATGCCATTTTTCATTCTTCATTTATTTATTTAATACATACTTACTGAGCACTTAAGTGTGCCAGGCACTAGCCTTCAGTGTTTCTATTGATACTTTCAGTGGTTTTAGGTACTTACTTTGTCTAAAAACTATTAAGTACCACCTGTTTTATAAAGGTGTTATGCTTAGTAATACATGCATTCTCAACATTACATGTATGCAAGAAAGGAAACTTTCTCTTTTGCAATCTGTGAATCTCAAATCTGTGGCTTGGGTTGTGAAGGATAGCTTTAATTTCTAAGCTTTTTTTTTTTTTGAAAAATTACTTTATAGTATATAGTATTAATCTAAAATCCTAATATTTTGGACATTTTAAGTAGTCTGTATTAATATCTTGATTTAAAAGTTAGGTGTGTGTGTAAAATAGAGTCAGTAATTTGAATGTTGCCTATTTGTGTTTTACTGTTTGACAGTTACTTGCAAATAGCAATAACACAGTAATTAAAGCTTTGTGACTTGATACTTACAATAAATAATTGCTATTTGATTAAGCACATGTTATTAACACATTCAGCCAATAGGGTGATAATATTGCTGTTTTAGAATGTCTGCAAGCAACAAGTTAATAGAAATTTATTGTCACTTATTATTAATAGGTTTTAAATTTCTTCCTTGCTTGAATTTGCTCTAACAACTTTATAAAATGAATGATTTTTGCAAGTCTTCAAAATAAAATCATATTTGCAACACCTGTATTTTATGCTATTTTTGCCTCCCACAATACTAAAAGTTTAGAGATGAAAACTTTTTGTTAAGTCTGCAAACTTGAATTAAAAATTGGTCATTAAGAGGTGACCTGCACAAAAAGATAAACCTAAGTTAAAGGCTTACATTTGCTTTGACTGCTTGCTTTTTTTGTTTTTGTTTTTTTTAAGGGGTCAGTTTTCTTTTGGTGAGATTACTTTCTTTTGGTGTATGGCAGCGCTATCTCTGCTAGATTATTAGAAGGAGTAGTGTCTGCAATTGGGGTTATACAGCCTTCTAGCATCTCAAGTGTCTGTTTTGTCTGGACTTTGCTCATGCAGCATTCTTGTGCAAAAATTTCAAGGCTTTAGTCTGGAGCACTGGGTCAAAGGATATGTCTCTTTGAAGGGTAGACAGGAGTTTTTTATGTTTTATTCACTAAGTAGTATTTCATTTTACATCAAAGAATAGCAGCCTTTGAGAACCTTTCATGGTGGCAGTTTAGCATGAAAGTTTTTTTCTTAAAGAATCACTAAATATGGAATAATGTTTTTTACTTTGCAGTTGCTTATTTATATTCTTACATTTAGATGAGACTATTAAAAAGAGAGAAGTGTTGACTAAATGTAAATGTTAGGTTGCAATATAGTTTTAGGTTTTAAAAACAGCAATAGTTTTTTGTTTTTTTTTTTAACAATTATTGCTCCCTGTTGGTTTTACATTACCCATAAACTACTGAAAAAAATTGGTGAGTAGCTGTTAAGATTGTATAAAATTGTAGCAATACGATTGCTTAAAATTGTAAAGAAGTAATGACGGATAATTTTGGTAGTGTAAATTTTATACTGAAATGGCCATTCTTTAATTGGCCTTTTTTCAAGTACTTGGTGGGGGCAGGGTACAGGAGGCAGTGTGTTGATTTTGGAAAACAAAAAATCCAAGTAATGAAAAATGTTAAGACTTAGTATAGCTAGAAATAAATGTTCTTCTTTCTATACTTTTGTTATAGGTTAATCAGTAAATGTATTATGTACCAGTAGCATTAATCACAAAGTTAGTGATTGCTTATGTTTAGAAGATCATTCAATTGCATATAATATTCCTATTACATGATGTAATATATCTCAGCATATGAACTAATATTAACATAGCTTATTTATGTTTATGGCAAAAACATGCCCTTAAGCTACTGATTTCTATTAAATTAATAGCATTAATTGATCATTTAAATAGAAATATTTCTCCTCCTATTAATGACATGTCATTAGTTTTAACACAACTTCATTTAACTCTTACATATAACACTGATTTAAACAAGTTAAATCAATTATCATATAGTTATTTTAAATAAAATTGATAAATATTGAGCAGCGTGTTCTAAAATATACTCCCAATTAAAATAAATTATTTCACATACATTCGAACTATATAAAAACTTGTACTAAATACAGAGACAACGAATGTTATAATAGTTTTAATATGCAGACAAGAACCATTTAAACTTAAAATAGAGAATGATCTTTATTAAAATTGTTTAAGGAACAAAAGGTCTTTCCTCTACAGTATTCAGCCATCTCTATTTGTGATTCTTCAGCAATTAAAGCAGATTTATTTTCCTCTTTGTTCCTACTTGCAATACTTGAACAATGCTAGAGAATTGAACTGACTGGAATGTTTTATCTTTCAAAAGCTTTAAAGTTCTATGTACCAATTAGCAAAATACAGTAAAGGTTTAAACTGTTAATAGCCACAACATCTTTAATGCATAGATCTGTAGTATGTTAGCGCTGTATAACAGTTCTCCATTGTATGTCTCTTTTAAGGAGAGTAACTGTGTCAGTTCTTTTCTTGCTTTACTACCTGCTGTGTATAGAAATTGTGTATAGTACTTGACACTTGCTTTCAAGAATTTAAAATTCTTGCATGTTATTATGTAGGCACTTTGGCTCTCAATAAAGTAGAATTGATAATATTTTATTTGTTTGGATTTTATATCAGGTTTTTTGGTCATATTTTAGAGATTATTTTGGTCATATTTTAGAGATTTATCTGTAAAAACACATTATCTTTTTAATGAAATCAAAGTACATAAGCTGTATATTATCTCCTTGGAAATTGGTTGTCTAACTTTATTTAACTGAATATAATTATAAACTAATCATAAAGGTTTATATCAGTATGTAGACATATAATGCTTCATTTTATACTGTATTTGAATGTAGGTGGGATTTTATTGTTATTTCTTTGGTAGTAGAAAGAGGATAATTTTGCTTTTAGAGTTAGATGGTTCTTTTGATTGGCCAGCTTGTCAGATAATTTCAAAAATTAATTCCAGATTCCCACATTAAACTTGTTAAAAGCCTCATGTCCATCATCTGATAGTAAGTTCTTAATGAAGGTAGGGGTGAGAGGAAGTGAAGAAAACAGTAACATCTTTTGGTTACTATATATAGAAAGAAAATTTACAGTTTTTCTTTATATCATGTATTTCTGGGACTAGAGTTGGAATAAAGGAAAGAAAAATGCAGACCTCAGAATTTGAGACTAGCAATCATTGAATCTGTTTCTGGGTTCAAGGTTTCTGATCTGATTTGACTTAGTCTGTACTCTGATGTTATTCTTCAGGATGCCACTTGCAAGCTTACAAGTATCACTTACGTTATACAAGATAAGGAGGCTTGAAACATAGGGCAGTGATATGGAAGCTTTGCTGCTTGCAGTGTACTATGTGTTCATAAAACTCTTTCTCTTTATAAGGCATACTTTTCAAGATATGTGTGAATAGGCATTTTGTTCAGTTCCTGTTTCATATTAAATGTTTTATTTGTTTCAGCTTTGAATTTATTGCATATTATTTGGTGAAGGTCTTTTTTTTTTTAATTGTAATGCTTCCAATAAAATAGATATTAAAAATGATCTTGGCTTTCTTTAAGCAATATATAGGACACAAATAAACTGAAATGTTGGGCTGAGAATGCTAATTTAAATTCAAGAGCTGAGAATTCAATTAGGGTACTGATTTGCATCTGTTATTTACAGTGACTACTGAATATGTATTGTTAGTTAAAATTTATCAATTAAAAGACATTTAAGCATAGTTCACTAGTTAGAAATTTACATCCAAAAAATTAAAATAAAGTTCCTGTTTTAGTAATAAGCTTTATAATATATTAAACATTCACATGGTGACTGGAGCAGAATGTGCCTAGACTGAGGACTAAAGCTCCTTTCTGGCTAGGAGTTTTTGACTACAACAGTCTCTAACTACAACAGTCTGTAACTGTTGTAAAGATTCTGCAAGGAATTTTTATTAAGCTCATATTTTATTTATAATATAAAAATTATACTTTTCCATTTGTTTATTCAGTTATTTGAGCACCACTATGTACCATATTCTTGGCCCTGGAGATATACTAGTAAATAAAGAACAGCATTGTTGCCCTTGAACTTATATTTTCATGTGTAATCATATGGCAACTTTATTTTTAAATGATTAAGATACTTTCATAGATTAATGAGTGTTAGAGAAAAAAATCAAGCAAGGTGATAGGCTAGAGAATAGCTGGGGGTTTAGGTAAAATAGGTGTTATTAATAGAGCAATCAAAGAAAGACACTTTGAGAAGATATGAAATATGAACTAAGGTTTGAATGATGAAGGAGCCAGCTGCGTGAGAAGCCAAGGTAACAGCATACCAGGTAGAGGAAAAAGGTAATGCCGTAAAGTGTGAACTAGCTGGTGACAGTAGTCACAGAAGAAAAGAAAAGCTATGACATGGTAAGAGGGAGAGTGATATAAAGCACAGTCAGACAGATAGGAAGGAGGTGGGTTAGGTAAGACCTTAGGTCCATGGTAACAAGTTTAAATTTTATCCTAATTTTAACGGGAAACCATTATAGGGTTTTAAGTAGGAAAGTGATTTGATCTGATCTACTTCTCAAAAAAGCTTGAGAATTACTTAGCTACTTATGGTTAAAGGTCATCCAAAGAAGTTCAAAGGAAGTGATCTGTTTCTTGGCATTTTTGTTAACTCATATTGCCTTTTTTTGACATTCCATGAAATTTTAATAGTTTTCATCAAGTTTTCTACAAGTGATTGAATTTTTAACAACTATTTTTTTTTAAGGACCACATTTTTTTTTATCTTTGTATTTTAGATTTTACATATGGTATAACAATTCACTGATTCTTCTATTAAAGAATCTTCTAAATTTGAAATTGCTTTTTTAATAAAGATCTTATTGGGACCTGGAATAATAAATTCATCTTCCCTGAATTTTCTACTCTCTGTGGTACTGATCCTGCTCCACCCCCAAATCAACACCCCAACCCCCCCCCCCCCCACACACACACACAAAAAAAAAACACCAGAGGAAAATAGTGGAGATTTGTCCTCAGGGTAAAAGAAGGTAAGGCTCTCTGAGGTGTTGTCCACCAGGTAGGTGCTGACAAAGCCCTGGATCCCAAATATGTTTGTATTGCCCACTGTTTGTATGTCTTTTTCCCCTCTGTCTTTGTGACTCTTCCTCTTTTGCTGACTGTGTAGCTGATAGTCATCTCTCTCTATCTTTCTGGCTACTTGTGTTTTCTCTTATCTCCTTTCAGTTTCCCTTTTCAAATGGCTAGCTATTTCTTTCTCGTCCTCTGCTCTTTCCGCCCCATCTCTGTCTGGTTTTGACTCTCTGGCCAATTCTTTGGCTAACGTTGTTCATTTCTTTTTTTCATTCTTCTGTGTCTCTTCTACCCTCTTTGTTGTTCTACCTGTCTTCACACTTTTGTTCCTTTTGCCCTTTTTCTTCAATCTTTGCTTCTTTTTTCCTCTTTTTTTCAAAACGATAGGAGAGCTGCATCAGATCCATAGAGGAGAGACAAAGATGACACAACCCTTTAATTACTTTTTCCCTCTCATTGTCTCATTTCCCCCTTTGGGAATATATGGGACTTGAAGACATTTACAAACTGTAAGAAGAACTATTGTAACTTGTACATGGTATTACTTGAAATTTTCAACCTAATGAGACACTTGTGATAGTAGAAAGACCATGAGCATATTTATAGATATAGCATTAGGTCTTTAAATCCTTTCTTTTAGTTGTGTGACCTTAAGCATGTTATTTAACCTCTGTGAGTATCCTCTTAAAATGAAAACACTTTTTAGAGATGTTTTGAAACTTAATTTAGAATACCCACATTAAACAATAGGAGATAAACAATCTTATTTATTTCATCATTCAAGAAAAATCCTCTTTCCCTGCCCCATTGCACTTTTTTCCTATTTAGAGTTGTTAATCTGAAAAGAAAATCAAATGGATATTATAACCCTAGAATCTGAGTTAATTGAGACTGCCATTCTTAGTCAGTTTGCTACTCAGATGTTGAGTTCCTTGGGGATCTTGGAGCAAAATATTGACCCTCACTTATATTTGTGAAGTGTATTCATTTGTGTATGTCAGTGTATGTCAAATTAGTATTCAGTGATTGTGTCATGTAACTTGCCTTTTCTTACAGCCTGTGGCACTTTACTAAATAATCTGTGATATTACTGCCTTTCTTTACATAGTTTCTGCCAATCAGTTGTGTAGATGTATTGCTATATAATTGTCATTCTCATGATAAATTTCTTTAGTCATTTATAACCTGTTTTTCATGGTGTGAATTTTAAACTGTATTACTCTGAAGAAGTTTTTGAAGGGCTTATTCCTGTTATTAAACTTAATATTTGGTCATTAAACTGTATATAACTTAAAACATTTTTGTTTTACTTATTTAGTAGTAAAACATATACATTGTTAGAAACATTAACTTGGAAATATTAAATCACCTTTAATGTCATAATCTTGGTGAATTTACTTCTTTTTTGTATGAATATTTAAAAATAGCAATATCTAACATACTTATATGCAACACAAATTATACTCTGTAGTTTGATGTCCTGTTTTTTTTTTGTTTTTTTTTTTTTTACTTTATTTGCATGTTTTTTTACTTTATTTGCAGTAAAAATATTTGAAGAAGGCAACGGCACCCCACTCTAGTACTCTTGCCTGGAAAATCCCATGGACGGAGGAGCCTGGTGGGCTACAGTCCATGGGGTCGCCAAGAGTCGGACACGACTGAGCGACTTCACTTTCACTTTTCACTTTCATGCATTGGAGAAGGAAATGGCAACCCACTCCAGTGTTCTTGCCTGGAGAATCCCAGGGACGGGGGAGCCTGGTGGACTGCCGTCTCAGGGGTCACACAGAGTTGGACACAACTGATGCGACTTAGCAGCAGCAAACATGATTAATAACCTTCTTGAGAGGTTTTTCTTTCTTTTACTTTTTTACTTTAACTATATAATTTTAGAGATATGGCTCTTCATGGCCTGTATTTTTTTCTAGTATACATTATCCAGTTCTAAAGATGCCTTTCAGACTCTAACACATAGGGTGTTACATGTTCTATCTAATGGGTAAATACTGTACATCTAAAAATTAGAAAACAATAAAAACACAGAGTAGTTAAATCATGTGGCATTGAGTTAGAAAGTACTTCAAAACTTAGTATATCCTGAGAATCAGCATTATGAACTTAGCTGTCATTGAACTATCAAGTTGTGTGTGTGTATGTTGATATAGTTACATCATAAATAAATGTAAAATATTAGGCCACTGCATAGCAATTAGTACTACTATTGCTATTACTATTCTTTTATAATGCATTGGAACAGAGTTTGTTATATAAAGAATGTATCTGAGTGATATTCTCCATATTTTATGTGTCAGTTTGTATTCTTTACTACAAAGCCTTTCCAGAACAATGCAAGGTGATCATCCACTAATATATCTATAGTACTTATCTTCACCATTTATTGGTGAACTACATTATTTTTAATTTCTAATTTAATTTTATTGTAATCAACAACATAGTATTTATGATTTCAGTTTTGAAATTTTCTTAGACTTTTTTATGGCTCAGAATATGGTATATTTTGATTAGTGTTTCATGTACTTTTGGAAAAAATGTGCATTTTTTCTTTTGGGGTTTGGTGATCTATAAATTTCAATTAAGTTTTTGGTTGGTTAATAGCGTTGTTCAGATTTTCTTTATCCTTACTGCTATTTTTGTCTGTCTTCTGTCAGTTACTGAGAGAGAAGTGTTAACATCTCAGAAAACAATTTGTTTCTTCTGTCGGATCACTTTTTGCTTCAGTTATTTTGAAGCTCTACTTTTAGATGCATAGACATTGATTGAAGAGTCTTACGTGTTCATGATGAATTGATGTTTTTATCCTTATGAAACGTCTCTCTTTATCCTGGTGCTAATCCTTGTTCTGAAATCTACTTTGGTGATATTAATATAGCTTCCATTTTCTTATTCTTAGTTTTACATGGTGCATCTTATTCTACCTTTTACTTTTAACCTATTTGTGAACTTACATTTAAAGTTTGTACCTTGCACATATATTGTGCTCTTGCTTTATTTTATGTAGTTTGACAGTCTCTGCCTTTTAATTTCCATTTGATTTGTTTTCTCCTCCTCCTTACCTTTCTCATTTTCATTTTGGATTGAGTACATTTTTGGAAACCAGTTTTTCTTCTCTATTAATGTCTTAGCTCTACCTCCTTTTTTTAATGGTTGCTTTATGGATTACAACATGCATTCTTAACTTTTTACAGTCTACTGTGAACTGTTAGGTTGATGCAAATATAATTGTGGTTCAGGCAATAAAAATTTTAAATCATTATAACAAGGGTCAAACACATCTTTATTAATCAAAGTAGGAACTATTACAATCCACACATTTTTGCCAATAAGAAATAAGTTTGTTTTTTCCTGTAGCGTAAAAATCCAAGCTTCAGATTTCAGTGAACTCTTGGAAAGCTTTTTCTGCCTCCTGCTGGTTGGAGAAGCATTTACCTTGCAAAAAGTTGTCGAGATGCTTGAAGAAGTGGTAGTTGGTTGGCGAGCGGTCAGGTGAATATGGTAGATGAGGCGTAACTTTGTAGCCCAATTTGTTCAACTTTTGAAGCTTTGGTTGTGTGACATTGTCAGGTGTTGTCATGGAGAAGAATTGGGTCCTTTCTGTTGAGCATTCTTGGCTGCAGGCATTGCAGTTTTTGGTGCATCTCATCAGTTTGCCAAGAATACTTCTCAGATGTATTGGTTTCACTGGGATTCAGAAAGCTGTAGAGGATCAGACAGGCAACAGACCACCAAACAGTGACCATGACCTTTTTTTCATGCAAGTTTGGCTTTGGGAACTCCTTTGGAACTTCTTGATCTACCCACTGGGCTGGTTTCACCAGTTGTTTTCTAAAATCCACTTTTTTGTTGCACATCACAATCCATTGTTGTTGCTTAGAATAAGAGATGACACTTCATAATGTTAATTCTTTTTTGTTTGCGATCAGCTCACGAGGTCGGAGAAGGTAATGGTAACCCACTCCAGTACTCTTGCCTGGAAAATCCAATGGATGGAGGAGCCTGGTGGGCTGCAGTCCATGGGGTCGCTAGGAGTCAAACATGACTGAGCGACTTCACTTTCACTTTTCACTCTGATGCATTGGAGAAGGAAATGGCAACCCAGTCCAGTGTTCTTGCCTGGAGAATCCCAGGGACGGGGGAGTCTGGTAGGCTGCCGTCTCAGGGGTCACACAGAGTCGGACACGACTAAAGCGACTTAGCAGCAGCAGCAGTAGCACAAGATACCCATTTATTGAGTTTTTTCACCTTTTCACTTTGCTTCAAATGCCAAATGACTGTAGAATGGTCAACAATGAGTTCTTCAGCAACTTCTTGTGTAGTTGTAAGAGGATCAGCTTTAGTGATCCTCTCAGTTGGTCTTTGTCAACTTCTGAGGGCCAGCCATTATCATCTTCAAGGCTCTTGTCTCCTTTGCAAAACTTTTTGAACCACCATTGCACACTGTACTTTCATTAGAAGTTCCTGGGCCAAATGCAGTGTTGATGCTGTGGGCTCTCTCTGCTGCTTTGCAACCCATTTTGAACTCAAATAAGAAAATCATTCAAATTTGCTTTTTGTCTAACATCATTGCCCTAGTCTAAAATAAATATAAAATAAGTAGCAAGTGACGAGTCCTTAACAAAAACATAACATAAAGTGAGAAATGTGCATTAAAATGATGTAGAACATGACCACATTTATTTAAGACTATATTCCAGTATCAAATGGCAAAGTTCAACAGTGCAAAACTGCAGTTACTTTGCACCAACCAAGTGGTTGTCTGAGGAGGAGAAAAGGAAAGATATACCCAGATGAATGCAGCCTTCCAGAGAATAGCAGGGAGAGATAAGAAGGCCTTCTTCAAATGAACAATGTAAAGAAGTAGAGGAAAACAATAAAATTGGAAAGACTAGAGATCTTTTCAAGAAAATTGGAGATTTCAAGGCAACATTTTCATGTAGGGATGTGCATGATAAAGAACAGAAATGGTAAGGACCTAACAGAGGCAGAAGAGATTAAGAAGTAGCAAAAATACATAAAAGAACTATACAAAAAAGGTCTTAATGACCCAGATAACCATGAAGGTGTGGTCACTCATCTAGAGTCAGAGATCCTGGAGTGTGAAGTCCAGTTGGTCTTGGGGAAAAATTACTACAAAGATAGCAGAGGTGATGGAATTCCAACTGAGCTATTTCAAATCCTAAAAGATGATGCTGTGAAAGTGCTGCACTCAATACGCAAGTAAATTTGGAAAACCCAGCAGTGGCCACAGGGCTGGAAAAGGTTGGTTTTCATTCTAATCTCAAAGAAGGGCAGTGCCAAAGAATGTTCAAACTACCATACAATTGCACTCATTTCACATGGTAGTAAGGTAGTGCTCAAAATCCTTCAAGCTAGGCTTCTACAGTACATGAACTGAGAAATTCCAGAAATACAAGCTGAATTTAGAAAAGGCAGAGGAACCAGAGATCAAATTTCCAACATCTGTTGGATCATAGAAAAAACAAGAGAATTCCAGAAAAACATGTACTTCTGCTTCATTGACTACGCTAAAGCCTTTGACTTTGTGGATCACAACAATCTGTGGAAAATTCTTAAAGGGATGAGAATACCAGACCATCTTACCTGCTTCCTGAGAAGCCTGTATGCAGGTTAAGAAGCAACACTTAAAACCAGATATGAAACAATGGACTGGTTCCAGATTGGGGAAGGAGTACGTCAAGGCTATATATTGTCACCTTGCTTATTTAAGCAGAAAAAATTTTATATTTACTCAGAAATTTACCATTTCTGATGTTCTTTCCATCTGGTATCTTTCCTTCAGCCTGTAGAACTTCATTTAACATTGTATATTGTACAGATCTTTGGGGGCAAAATCTCAGCTTTTGTTTATTTGGAAGTGCCTTTATTTTGCCTCTGCTTTTGAAAGAGTTTTTTTTTGTTTTGTTTTTTGCTCAGGCTGCCATAACAAATATCATAGACTGAATGGCTTAAACAACAGAAATTTATTTTCCCATAGTTCTAGAGGCTAGAAGTCCAAGATTCTGGTGCCTCTATGGTTAGTTTCTGATTAGGACTGTCTCTGGCTTGTAGGTGGCTGCATCTCACATGGCATAGAAAAGAAAGCAAGCACCCTGCTGTCTCTTTTTACAAAGGTACTAATCCCATCATAAGGACCCCACATCATAACCCATCTAACCCTAATTACCTCCCAAAGGCCTTGTCTCCAAATATCTCATATTTGGGCTTAAGGGTTCAATCTATGAATTTAAGAGGGCAGGGGCACTCTGAATGTTATGGGTATTCAGTCCATAACCACCTCTTCATTGGATATAGAATTCTAGATTGAAAGTTTTTAGCACTTTAAAGATGTCATCCCACTTTCTTTTTTAAAAAAATTGTCAATATGCATAACAAAATCTACAGTTTTAACCACTTTTAAGTGTATAATTCAGTGGCACTAAGCATTTTCACAGTATTGTGCAACCATTACCACTATCCATTTTTGGAACATTTTTGTGATCCCAGAGAGAAACTCTGAACCCTTTAAACGATAACTCCCCATTATCTCCTTTTAGTCTCTAGTAACCTTTTTTATGCCTTCTGGCTATATTAATTTGCCAAATAATATATGATATAAGCAGAAACCATATAATATTTGTCCTTTTGCGACTGGCTTATTTCATTTAGCATGATGTTTTCAAGGTTCATCCATGTTATATAGCATGTGTCAGAATTTCATTCCTTTTTGAGCTTATCTTGTATATATGTGCTGTATTGTTTATCCATTCATCTGTTGATGGACATTTGGATAGTTTCCACCTTTGCCTGTTGTAAATAATGCTGCTATGTGCATGGATGTGCAAATATCTGTTGTACAGTCCCTGCTTTAAGTGGAATTGTTTGGATTATACACTAACTCTATGTTCAACAGTTTGAAGAACGACCAGACTGTGGCTGTACCATTTTCATGTTCCCACCAGCAACACACAAGGGTTCCAGTTTCTCTACATCCTTCCTCATCAGCACTTACTTTCCATGGTTTTAGATAATAGCCACCCTAATGGGTGTCAAAAGGTATCTCATTGTGGTTTTGATCTGCATTTTCTTAATGACTAGTGATATTGAGCATTTTTTCATGTGCTGGTTGGTCATTTGCATATCTTTGGAGAAAAGTCTATTCAAATACTTTGTACATTTTTTAATGTGGTTTGTTTTTTGTTGAGTTGTAGGAGTTCTTTATATATTCTGGGCTTCCCTGGTGGCTCAGCTGGTAGGGAAATCTACCTGCAATGTGGGAGACATTGTGAGTTCAGTCCCTGGGTTGGGAAGATCCCCTGGAGAAGGGAAAGGCTACCCAGTCCAGTATTCTTGCCTGGAGGATTCCATGAATGGGGTTGCCTCCAGCGCTACAGACCATAGTGTCTCAAAGAGACAGACACAACTGAGCGACTTTCACTTCACTTTATGTATTCTGAATATTTATCTGTTATCACATATATGTCCTTTGGTGCACAAAACTTAGGAGATTTATAGTTTTAAGTATTTACATTTAGGTTTTTGATCCATTTTGAGCTAACTTTTGTGTATGATATTAGGTAAAGAATTCAGTTTTATTCTTTGGCATGTGGGTATGCATATACGTTTTCCCAGCACCATTTGTTGGTGCTTTCCCCATTGAAATGGTCTTGGCATTTTTTATCAGGCCTTTTTTATCATGATAAGTCTAGTTACTGTTTGTTGAAAAAAGTGATAAGTGAAAAAATGTTAGTTGCTCAATTGTGTCTGACTCTTTGCAATCCCATGGACTGTAGCCCGCCAGGGTCCCATGTCCATGGAATTCTCCAGGAAAGAATACCAGAGTGAGTAACCATTCCCTTCTGCCGGGGATCGTCCCAACCCAGGGATTGAACCCAGGTCTCCTGCATTGCAGACAGATTCTTTACCATCTGAAGCCCTTAAAGTTATAACAATATTATTGATTATATTTCATATGGTGTATTAATACATTACATTCCCATGACCTATTTATTTTATATGTGGAAGTTTGTACCTCTTAATCCTCTTCATCTATTTTGTCCACCTTCCAACCACTCCTCCCACTGATAACTACCAGTTTATTTCCTGTATCTATAAGTCTGTTTTGTTTTTTAGATTCTACATGTAAGTGAAATCATAGGTTTGTCTTTTCTGACTTACTTCACTTTGCGTTATACCCCCTAGGTCTGTTGTAAATGGCAAGATTTCTTTTTAGGGCCAAGTAATATTCCATTGTATTTATATGTACATCTTGTTTATCCATTCATCCATCAGTAGGTGCTTAGGTTGTTTTTATATCCTGGCTATTATAAATAATGCTGCAGTGAACATAGAGGTGCATATATCTTTTAAATTGGAATTTAAATCTTTGCATATTGTTCATTGTTAGTGTATAGAAACACAACTGGTATTTGTTGTGTGTTGAGGTGGTCCAGTGGTAAAGAATCTGTCTGCCAATGCAGGAGGCATGGGGGACGTAGGTTCTATCCATGGGTCAGCCCACTCCAGTATTCTTGCCAGGGAAACCCAATGGACAGCAGAGCATCCAATGGGGTCACAAAGAGTCAGATACGACTTAGTGATAGAGCATACATGACTTTTTTTTAACCCTGCCACTTTGTTGAACTTGTTCATTAGCTCTAATAGGTTTTGTGATTGTGTATAGTATCCTATAAATCTGTGAGCAGAGATAATTTTACCACTTCCTTTTCAATTTGGATGCCTTAAATTTCTTTTTCTTGAGAACTCTGCCTTACAAATGTTATTAGCCCTGTGTTCTAATCACTATACTGTTTCTGCTCCTCAAGGCTGTGGTGGTCTGCTTGGGCTCTGTCATGGTCTGCAGTGTGCCTCCAGATAAAACTGGGACAACTGTAAGACTTCATCATGAATTTTCCTTCTTTCAGGGATAACAGTATGATGCTTCCTGTTATCCAGTTGTCTAATATCTGAAAAAAATTGCTTTCCCAATTTTATAGTTTTACAAGGCCACAGTGGTAGTCTGATATGTGTTACTCTATCATGGATCCAAATAAAAATCCATATACTGCATCGTGACAACCTTTTACAATAATGGTTTTAATGAATCTTTAATTTTTTAAACCAGCCTTTTAACAATTTGCTCCATTATTGATGCTCTCAGTTATTTCTGTAAAACATCCTTACCAATGTACTGCATATTATGTCTTAATTTAAATACACTACCAGACTTCAGCTCTCAGTAATGAGGCATGTTTACCAAGACTCGGCTGTGCTTGTTTCCATACCTTTCTATGCCAGTTTACTTGCCACTGTAATTACGTAATTTGATTGGATACTACAATCTGAATGCTGCTATATGGGGGACACAGAGTTCTTTATATGATTGTTCTTTTGAATACTTTGAACATATAATAAAGGTGACTTTCTGACATGATTTTTGTCAAATTAGGTGGTAGTGAGACAAAAGGAAATCTAGACTGATTTTGGACTTAATGTTTCACAAATCTCTTTGTATTCTTTGCATTTTTAAAAAACAAAACTGTAGATTGTAGATATGCATTTTCTTGGTAGTTTATGACAGAAGCAACACTTGGAATTCTAACCACCGGACCTACACTCAAAGGAAGGGTACTGGCCCTATATCCGAAGATTATTGAAAGAATGTTCATGTGTACCTTTTAAGTTATAATACAGTATTTAAAGTGTGGCTGTGTATGCATGAATGTGTGTACTCACTTAATGATCTATTTTCACCAATATTTTCAGTTAACAACTATCTGTTCCTAAGTCAGAAAAGCGACTTCTATCCATAGCTTTACTTTTATTTTTATGCTAAATTAATGAGGGATTGTCTTATACTTTTTTGTCTCCTTGAAGATTGACTTTCACACATTTGTCTCTTGAAGGTTGTTTTACTAAACTAGAAACATTCAGCTTTAGATTATTTTCAGTTCCTTTCCAGACATAACTAATTTCATTTATTGTTTAAACCACCACTTGTTTTTCAGTTGTTTATTCACCTTCTCTCCCTTTGCCCTGATGTTTGTTTATTCAACAGTTATTTCATATTTAGTTCTCTGCTGCTGTGGCTTTTGTTCTAGTAATTCTTAATTTACGTTGTGTGTACGTCAGCTTTTTAATTTATTACCAGGGTATGAGGAGGACTGTTTGATTATGAAATAACAGAGTGGCTCTTTTAAAAATGTAATATGTTATAGAAGTTCCAAGTGTTTTGTGGCCATTTTTTTCCCTTTTATTTCAGCTTCTGAAAAAACTATTATGTGACCTACTGTAGCTACATGAATTAGTAATTTAAAAATCAAAAACATTCTGGATCATTGGATTAAAAAGTAAACAAGGAGGGGTTTAGGTATTAAGTTGATCATTATTAATATGCTGTATCTTATAAGTATAAAACAATTAATAACTTTCAGATGCTTCATTGAAGCATACTGGTTTTCACTGAGGCAGTATTGACCAATTTATTTTGTAAGCATTTTTTTTTTTGTAAGTAACTTTCACTTCTTTCAAAGTTAATAGAAAATGATTGTTTCCAGTGTTTCCTTGTAAAAATGAAGTCTTCCAGTGGATTTTCCTGATTGGGAGAGAAAGTTTATTTCTATATTATTTAAAACAATTACAGCTTTCCAGGGGAGTTCCCTTGCTCCCTGGTGATAAGGATTCCAGCTGGGCTTTCACTGGTGTGGCCCAGGTTCAATCCCTGGTGAGGGAACTGAGAATTGCTCAAGCTGCAAAGTGTGGCCAAAAAAAAAAGTTACAGCATTCTGTCTTAAAATGTCTGTTTAGTAAACTTGATTTGGCTATGTCATATGTCAGATCATATACTATGATATAACTGTACAGTAAGAATCTGAACATAAATCCTTATACCATTACAAAAAAATTATGCATTTGTAGTATGTTCCAGAGTTACATTTTGAATAGTCAATTAGATTTTAGGTAAGTGTTACCTTTTCCCACCTGTTTCTACTGGTAGCAGCTCCTATAAAATAATATCATTTGAGTCAATTTTGAGGAAATTTTGTTAATTTTTAAAAATATTCTTACAAGTCAAAAATCAAATTCATCTTCTCCTGTACAGGTTTGTAAGGAAGAATATACAGTAAGTAAATTCAGTCCAATTAATACATACTCTTTCTCTGTGCCTTTCAAGCATAAATAGAAACTGACCCATATTGTGAGTAGTAATATAAAATTTTACCACTCTTTAAAAAGCAATTTGATAACATGTCTGAAACCATGGACATTTATCATAACCTTTGACCTAGTTAATATAACCCTCAGTTAAGTTCAGTAGCTCAATCATGTCTGACTCTTTGCAACCCCATGAATTGCAGCACGTCACGCCTCCCTGTCCATCACCAACTCCCTGAGTTCACTCAAACTCACGTTCATCGAGTCGGTGATGCCATCCAGTCATCTCATCCTCTGTCATCCCCTTCTACTCCTGCCCCTAGTCCCTCCCAGCATCAGAGTCTTTTCCAATGAGTCAACTCTTCACATGAGGTGGCCAAAGTACTGGAGTTTCAGCTTTAGCATCATTCCTTCCAAAGAAATCCCAGGGCTGATCTCCTTCACAATGGACTGGTTGGATCTCCTTGCAGTCCAAGGGACTCTCAAGAGTCTTCTCCAACACCACAGTTCAAAAGCATCAACTCTTCGGCACTCAGCTTTCTTCACAGTCCAACTCTCACATCCATACATGACTACTGGAAAAACCATAGCCTTGACTAGATGGACCTTTGTTGACAAAGTAATGTCTCTGCTTTTGAATATGCTATCTAGGTTGGTCATAACTTTCCTTCCAAGGAGTAAGTGTCTTTTAATTTCATGGCTGCAGTCACCATCTGCAGTGATTTTGGAGCCCAGAAAAATAAAGTCAGCCACTGTTTCCACTGTTTCCCCATCTATTTGCCATGAAGTGATGGGACCAGATGCCATGATCTTCGTTTTCTGAATGTTCAGCTTTAAGCCAACTTTTTCACTCTCCTCTTTCACTTTCATCAAGAGGCTTTTTATTAGTTCCTCTTCACTTTCTGTCATAAGGGTGACTAACCTTAAAGAATTAGGATACTGAGATTTTCATTGCAGTAAACTATACTGTAAAAGAAATAACAAAAATTTGATTTTTCAGTAATAAGGGATTGGCTAAGAAATTGTGGCATATCAACTTCATAGATTATTAATGAGGCCATTAAAACAAGAAATATCAAAACAGGGTAACTACATGGAAAAAAAAGTAAGTGATGTGATACTTGAAAATAGTGCAGAATAACTATTATCACTGTGTAAAGTAGATATGTATATAGATCATTATTGTGTCATATACATAAGAAAAGCAGTTGCTAAGATTTTAAACATATGGATATATTTTTATTTTTCTATTTTTTGGTTGTACCAGGTCTTCATTGCTGCCCATGGGCTTTCGTTAGTTGCAGAGGGCAGGGGCTACTCTAGTTGTAGCTTGCAGGCTTCTTATTGCAGTGGCTTCTCTTGTTGATGAGCATAGGCTCCAGGGTGCACGGACTTCAGTAGCTGCAGAACATGGGCTCAGTAGTTGTGGCTTGCAGGTCTTAGAGCACAAGCTCAGTAGTTGTGGCCCACAGGCTCAGTTGCTCCTCAACATGTGGAGTGTTCCCAGACCAGGGATCAAACCCATGTCCCTTGCATCAGCAGGCTGATTCTTATCTCACTATACCACTAGGGAAGTCCAAATATATGAATATACTTTTAAATTTTTTCTGTAATTTTTTTATAATGTTTTAACAGTAACTTCTTAAAATCATAACTATCCTGAAAGAATCATCTTCTGTCTCCTTCTTCAGTTAGAAAAGGTAACTGAAGAAGGAGATAGATACTTCTGCCTTTAAAACCAAATGCAGTCTCTCTTTTATTTGACCCCATGGCATTTATCACATTTTACTTTGTATCCTGACTTAATCCTTCCAAACATTACTATGAGGTATGTTTTGTAGTACCTGGATGGGGGGCTCTTACCACACAGCTTACAGGATCTTACTTTCCTGACTAGGAATTGAACCTGTGCTCTCGGCAGTGAAAGCATGGAGTCCTAACCACTGAAATGCCAGGGAATTCTCTGTAGTACATTTTTTGAAGGAGGAAGCTGAAGGAATTTAAGTAACTTGTCAATATTGCACAGGTAGCAAATGTGGGGCTTGGGTTCCTTGAGATTTATCTGAGTCTTAATACTGTATTTTACAGTAATGATTATTTAGTTATCCCCCCTCCTTCTTATGGGTGCATAGATTATAGACTTTTTAAGTTCAGGAATAAAGTCTTATTTTTATTTTGACACATACAAAAATGGAATATCCAGCCTTTAAGAAGAAAACTAGGCTTTTCTCTAGACTTGAAGCAACTTAATTGACTTTAATTACAAAATCTTTTGTTGTATTTTATTTACTAACTCATATTATCCTATCCCAAGAAGATGGGAATTTTTTTGCATCTCACCAACAACCTCCCATTACTTGTTCACTCTGTCTTTTAAAAGAGTCAGATGGTAATTTTCATGAGAATAGAGATCATGTCTTTACCTTTGAGCATTGTGTCTAGGTTCTAATACACAGTAGGCACTAAAAATACATGGGACCTTTTTTTATTGCCCAGGCACTTTACATACATTATTTAGTCCTCATTTTACCTTGTTTAATTGATCCTTATACATAATATTTTAGGAGAAATCTATTAATTTGCCCAACAAAGGCGGGATTCTAACCCAGTTTTGACTCAGCCCTTACCTTTCAGCCATTGCTGTACCCTAACGTGCTCAGAAGGATCTAGGAGTAATGAAAATAGTTTGAGAATGAGACATAAATGTCCCTAATTCTTAAGATTTTTTAAAAAATCATTATATGACTAGGTGTATCATTTGCTTGATCTATTGTTAGTATTGTAACAACATTCCATTTAAAACTGAACTTTTGGTTTCCTGATGTGTGCCAAGTCTCTTCAGTCATGTTTGACTCTGCGACCCCATGAACTGTAGCCCGGCAGGCTCCTCTGTCCATAGGATTCTGCAGGCAAGAATACTGGAGTGGATTGCCACTTCCTTCTCCAGGGCATCTTCCCGACTCAGGGATTGAACCTGTGTTTCTTATGGCTTCTGCATTGGCAGGCAAGTTCTTTATCACTAGCGCCACCACCCAGGTTTGGTTCCATGATAGCTTTGCTTGATATGCAAGATAAAATGGATGATATGTTTCAACGCTTGTTTCGTTACCTTGTTAGACTCCTACATCAATGTCTTGCTTTAACAAACAAAAATTGGTTCTACTGGCACACTTCTTGTTTATAGTTTTGATTGTATCTTGATTTTTAGAAGTGTTTCAAGTTCTTCCATGATAAGTACATATGGTTATGCTATCTGCCAAATCTATTCTTTTTCAAACTAGTATTTATTTAGTATAGTGTCCTTCATTATTTATTAGACCACTTAATGAGTTTCTTGTATTAAGTATCTGTAGAGTACTTCAAAGGAAGTTTTTATTATAGATCCAGGATTGTTTTCAACATCTTTCATTGTTGAAGTAGAATATAAACAGAATCATCAAATTTAGATGAATTTTAGTCCTAAAACAAACACATAATTGGTAACTAATAACCTGCAGTAGAACAAGTTTCTGTAAGCAGTATTTGTACTTAATGTTCCAGTATGTACCCTATTAAAACTTTTCAACATTGATCCACAAATAACATACAGTGTAGTGAACTTATTACCAAAAAGCCTGTTAAGAATTTTGACTCTTCTGGGTATACTGGGATATCTATCAGAAATTCATCCAAAGTGGTGAAAGCCTTTTTCATTAATTTCTCTTTATGACAGGTGTAAAGTATTAAGGTTAAGTGGGTGGGGCAACCGGAAGTAATTACTAAGGCCAGTGGCATTTTTGTGGTTTAATAAAGGCAGAAGCTAATTATTCAGTTTTTATTTAAGTGAAATGGTGCCAAAAAGGAGGTTCCTGCAGAGCAGCTGCACTCCTTCAGTGTTACCCTAATTTACCAAAGACACAACTGTCACAAACAAAACTTTTAAACTTGATATATAGCCACAAAAGTAAGGAGGCTTTTGTTTGGAGTGCATGCAGAAGAACTCCTTTATACAAATCAACCGGCAGATGACAGACAATGATGAAAATTTGATTCTTTGAAGTCATAATAGTCATTGAAACGTGTGAAATTCTGGTATTGAAAAGAGAGCGGCCAGCAAGACTCTAAATCCTGGGTGGTTGCAAGAAGCTTGCTGGGAGGTTTTTCTGCATTTTGACACCAACTTCCCATTGCTTGTTCCCTGCTTCCTTTGTTTAAAAAAAAGTTGAATTCACACAAGATAAATGGGGACGGTTGATAACCGAATCATACAGTTTTATATGGAAAATAATATTTTATAATGGAAATTGGTATTTGAAAGAGTAAAATTCATTTACATATACTGGCATATACTTTCTTAATGATTTTTAAATTCCTCTTCAATTTAAACTAGACTTGTGAAATAGAAAGTCAGTATATCAGCTCTTATAAATTTAAAATTGTGAAAAAGATCATACTAAAAGAGTAGAACTTTGAAATTATGATATGCTTGTAGCAAAGTAGTAAATTTTTAAATCTATGAATCATGATTAGGTAACTAGTTACTATTTCTTAAATAGCATATTGTACACAAGTTCATATTTATGAAACTTTATGAAGATATTTAGTTTAATAATGTAAACATAGGTGTCATGCTTGATCCAATTGTTAAAAATTAAAAAGTTTTAAAATTCAGTAAGTGCATATATTATGTATAGGGTTACTTGTTTCATTAGAATTTATAAATACTAACTGGTGAGTCTTGAGATTCTTCAGGTGCCAATTTGCAGCCTTCTCCTATTTTATGTGTTTTAACTTTTTTGTAGACATAGAAAATCTACGAATTATTATTTATAAATAACCTATTTTACCAATGAAATGAGAAATCTGTGAAAGGCAACATTGACATCTTTTATGTTTTTTAAAAATAATCACATATGATCCATACTGCAGTAGAAAAGTGGAAATCTAAAAACAGTATCATTAAAGTAGAAATCTAAAGAGTATCATTAGTTCAGTATAGTTTCAGTAGTCTGCAGATGATTGATTTATTTTCAAAAGTTGAGTCACAGATAGGTCAGTGAGAACTTTGAGGAAAAGCAAAGCATTGAAGACACGTAAAAAGTTCATAGTGCCTCATAGTTCTTTTCAAGTATTACATTGTTTTAATGGAATCTTGGAATGGGAGCTTTAGCCCATTGAAATGTCGCTTAAAGGACATGTTCTTCTGTCACTTGCTGAAGCTGTGTGGATGAAATGATAACAATAGAGTGTTGTGATGCGTTTTAAAAGTGTGAGAAATCAGTTTGTCTAGACTGAGTGTGTGCCTACAAGGACTAGGAATTTTAGAGCTTCTGTGCCCTTTAGGTGTCAAGTATGTGAGAGATGCCAAGCCTTTTTATTCTGTCTTTGGCAGCAGTTCAACTCTCCAGTACCTTACATGTCTTCTGCCGGCAAAGGGCTTCTATGTCAGAACAACTTGGACTTCAAATTCAGAAACTCATTTGTTTGAATGCCAGTTTTATTTGGAGAAGATACCAAATAATTGCCATAATTTGAGAAGGCATGGGAGCACTTGCAGCTAGGAGCTTAGCAACTTCTGTAGCCACTGATTTTAAAGTGGTTTTCCATCCTTAAAAAATCATGCTGTGCCTTTCTGCTTTGATAGTACAAATCAAGAAATATTCTTTCCATTTTACTAAAGCTTTATTGGTTTTTAAATTACTTTGGCATATGCATACAATATAGACATTTATTAAGAAAAAGTGAGTCTGTTTCCTAAACTGGTATTAAGAGATTAATATGCTGTCTTTTCTGTAAGTCTTAATTAAAAGAATAGCCAACTTATAGCTTCAGCTTTTATGAGCTCAGCTTAGAATGGAGGTCTTGCTATGGAATCTGACAAGGATGCCTTATCCCATAATTCTGTAATATACTTACTGTTCGTTTATACTTTGCTTCAGCTATAACTAGATTTTTTTTAATGTGAAAATATATAATATTAAATACTAAGTTAATGTGAAAGATTACCAACACTGTAGTGAATTCAAAGGGGGAAATAAACATTAAGGACTTTCCAGGAGCTGAGTTTCTTTCAAGCTGTTGAGTAGAGGAATATTCTTTAGAAAGTTATTGAATGTAATAATAACCTGAAATTACTTTTCTTTGAGGATGAACTTGACAATCTGTAATAACTTGACATATTGATGCCTTTAAAAATTATGTATCAGTTGTACTCGTTTAGCTTTTATTTTATCCTATAAACTTTAAAAACGTAGGCATATACTAGATGTACATTTTTGTGTAAATATTTATATGGATCATTTTTATAGTTTCTCCAAATAGACAAACTATGACAAAGTAACCACACCTAATTATTGGTATAGGTGAGAAGGTATAGTTGTCAGCTAAAATAACTTTAAGGAATTGTTTCTTTAATCTGTGGGCAGAAAGATTAGTTGAGTCAGATATACATTTAGTTTTTTCCCAGTATATATTGCAACTAAGAACTCCTAGTATTTCTTTGGTCTAAAACATTGATTAGAGTGGAACTACAAATAAACATGAAATTAAAATTAACAAAATGTGCGAAGTTTTCTAGTTTTTCCAATTTTGATATAATCATTTACATGTTTAACCTGTTGTTTTTAACCAGTTTTTTTAAAGTTTACCTTAATAAGGAACCATAATTTTAAAATGCTTTATGAGCATAATATAGTTGACCGTAATATGATTTTACATTGCTAGAATGAAGTATTTTACCATTACTAAATGGAGACTTAAACTCTAAATTACTTTGTTATTTTGTGTCCTGATTGCTACTACAGTTTGAAATATATTTAATCAGGGAGTCAAAATTGTATTTATTCATCAGTTGGCCTTTTGTTATTGGATAGAAATGTAGAAAAAGAGAGTCAAGTTATCATTGTTTTCCTCTAACATTTCTGCAAAAATTGTGCAGATTTTTTTATCTTTGCAGAATAAGTTTGACATCTATTTGATATCCTTTTCTCTTCAGTAGGTTTCATTAAAGAGAGATAAATCAAAATGGTAATTAAAGTTGTTAATTGATTTTAATTGTTTACAAAAAGGGTCAGGCCTTTCTCTGAAGAGAATGCCTTGTAAGCAGCATAACACAGAAACCACTGGTAATAGATATTTTTTTCTATTTAAAATTTAGTCACTTTTTATATTTGTTTACTTTTAATATCCCTTTACATTCTTTCTCTGCTAATTATACCAGCTCATGAAATCAGAGTCTACTCAGTACAGGCTTTTCTGCCAGCAGACGCTACAAAAATTACCAGTACCTTGTTGTACAAAATGGGCCTAAATTTTTTTATGAGCCCTTTCCCACTGTACCCTAACATTCCCCCAATATATCTTTTCCAAATATCAAAATAGTAGTTTACATGGTAAAATAACAAAGAAGTGAAATAAAGCTTAAAAATTGTACATAAGTATGTATTGTAAGATACAGAAAGCAACAAAAATACATTAGGGTGTAAGTGGGCTGTTAGCAACACATTTGCTTGTTTTTCTGTAGGATATTACTACTATAACTGGTGTTCCAGAAGAGCATATCAAAACTAGAAAAGCCAGGATCTTTGTTCCTGCTCGCAATAACATGCAGTCTGGAGTAAACAACACAAAGAAATGGAAGATGGAGTTTGATACCAGAGAGAGATGGGAAAATCCTTTGATGGGTTGGGCGTCAACGTGAGTATTTTGGTTTAATGTGAATACTATTTTTGGCTCTTTTTCTGTGTAGATTTTCCTTTTAAATGCACTGATTTTCAGGCTCTTTTGTATACAGGATGCCTTATGACAATACTTTTTGAGACAGTTTTGCATAGATATCACCATGTTTAATGGTATAGACATATACATTCCACATAGGTAACATATATATAAGTATTTATGTAAGTGCGGCCCAGCAAAATATATTGTAAGAACAATTTTTTTCAGAGTACTATTTATTGGATAAAAATGGCTGACATTGTGAGCACTCTTAACATGGTCCCTAAGCTGTAGATATTAGTTTAAAATGTACTGTGAATAGTGTTAATAGGAGAAGGAAATGGCAACCCACTCCAGTTTTCTTGCCTGGAGAATCCCAGGGATGGGGGAGCCTGGTGGGCTGCCGTCTATGGGGTCGCACAGAGTTGGACACGACTGAAGCGACATTTATTTTTAAAGTAAAGTTTCTTTATAGTTTTTGTTTATTAGAAGAGATTATATGAGTTTAGAAATTTTGATGATTCATTGTTAGTGTATAGAAATGCAATAGATTTTTGTATATTAATCTTGTATCCTGTAACTTTACCAGATTCAGCTCTTACAGTTTTCTGGTGGTATCTTGAGGATTTTCTATAGATGGTATCATGTCATCTGCAAACAGTGACAGCTTTTCCTTTTCAATTTGAATTCCTTTTATTCCTTCTTCCAGTCTGATTGCTGTAACTAGGAATTTCAGTACTATGTTGAATACAAGTGATGAGTGCTGGTGTCAGCCTCCTGGTATGTTGCCTGGATCCTGATAAGGCAGGCTGTGGGGCTGCAGTGGTCCTGGGATTGATGACTACCTGCTGGTGGAAGGGTCTGGTCATGGAGCATACTGAGGCTAATTCCTCCCACCCCTCCCAACTGTTGCATGAAGCCAAGTCTCATGGCCTCTTGCTTCAGGGCCCAGGGGTTCTAGAGCTGGTGTCTAACCACTGGTGGGTAGGGCCAAGGGGTTCTGGGCCTAGTGATGGTTCATTGCTCGGCAGAGGTAAATTGTGGGACCTCTGCCTCCAGAACCCCAGTAGTCCTTGAGCTGGTGTGTTGGCCCACTGACTGTGATGTCTGCAGTGTCTCAGAGCTGGTTTTGTCCAGCTGGTTGGCAGGGCCAGGGCCCACAGGGTCTTGGCTAGTGTTGCCAGGTGAGTTGGGTTCTCTGTGGCAGGCTAAGGGTCTGTTGGGGTCTTTGGCTGCAGGGCCCTCTGGTGGACAAGGCTGTTGTTTCCTGGGGCAGCCCATGGGCTCAGGAGTTCTTAAGGCAGCCTGCCATCTGGTGGGTAGAGCTGTGTTCCCATCCTGCTAATGGCTTAGCCTGAGATGTCTCAGGAATGGTGCTTACAACCTGGTTCAGTGGTTAGAAGCTATTGAGAAGATTCCAAAATGGCACCTCATGGTGGAATGAGCTCCCCCAAATGGCTCTTGCCAGTTTTCTACATCCCTGGGCTTCAGTTGTCTCCTGCCTTTCCTGGAGACTCTCAAAGATTAGGAGGTGGGTCTGACCCACGCTTCCTTCAAATTACTGCTTCTGCCCTGGGTCCTGAAGTATATGAGATTTCTTCTGAGCCTTTTACGAGATAGTCTCTGTTTCCCACAGCCCTCTGGGTCTCCTGAAACTAAGCCCCATTGGCCTTTAAAGCCAAATGTTCTAGGGGCTTGTCTTCCAGTTCAGGATCCCCAGGCTTGGGAGCTCCATCTGGGGCTTGGACATATTGCTCCTTGGGGAGAACCTCTGCAGTTGTTGAAGAAGGAAATGGCAACCCACTCCACCTGCAAAATCCCATGGACAGGGGAGCCTGGTGGGCTACAGTCCCTGGGGTCTCAAGGAGTCAGACACGACTGAGCGACTGACTTTCTGCAGTTGTACTTACCTCCTGTTTGTGGGTTGCCCGACTCGGTATGGGTCTCTGCCTCCTGTCTCATTGTGGTTCCTTCTTTATACCTTTGATTACAGAAGATCTTTTCTGCTAGATTCTAGGTTTTCTCAGTTGTTGCTGTGTAAACAGTTGTAGTTTTGATGTGTCTGTGAGAAGAGGTGAGCTCAGGGTCTTCACAATTTTGGCCAAGCTCCTTCTAATTACTATGAATTTATAAGGTACGTTTAAAGAATAAAACAAACCTAAGAGGATTCTCATTCATTTTCTTTTTTTTTTAAAGCTTAATAAATGATTTTTATTAGAGACTAAAGATTGCTGAATGTCTTTGTCATTTTAAAGTTTTTAATTTGACTTGTTAGAAAATTGCCCTAATTTAACACTGCTGTTGCTGCTAAGTCACTTCAGTCGTGTCCGACTCTGTGCGACCCCATAGACGGCAGCCCACCAGGCTCCCCCGTCCCTGGGATTCTCCAGGCAAGAACACTGGAGTGGGTTGCCATTTCCTTCTCCAATGCGTGAAAGTGGAGTCACTCAGCCATGTCCGACTCTTAGCGACCCCATGGACTGCAGCCCACCAGGCTCCTCCATCCATGGGATTTTCCAGGCAAGAGTACTGGAGTGGGTTGCCATTGCCTTCTCTGTAATTTAACACAGAAAAACATATTCAGATAGTTAACAGTTTTAAAGAAATTATTCAAAATAAGTAATTTTCAGTTAAAGGTTAATGTTAAATCCTGGGAAAAAAATTGTTTCTTACAGGGCTGATCCCTTATCCAACCTGGTTCTGACTTTTAGTACTAAAGAAGATGCAGTTGCCTTTGCAGAAAAAAATGGTAGGTGTGATTTGCTTTTGTTTTAACAAGTAAGATATGATTTTATGTTCTTAACAAATCAGTGTATCTAGTCCAATGGTTTTAGGTTATTTTTCTTTTTACACCATGAGAACATACCCCTCCAAAAAATAAAAAGTCTGAAAAATAAATGCACATGTAACATGTGAAAGTCAAACTGCTCTAAATTTGAAGTCGAGGCTTGGAATAAAACTACTTGTCTAACTCCTATCTTATTTATGAATGCCTCTGCAAAATCACTAACATTAAGTTTAAAACATTAAACATCTCATAAGGTAACCTATTCCAGTTTTGACATCTGTTTATTATTTTCTTACTTTGAAACAAAATCTCATGTCTGTTACTCTACCTAATAGCTTTTCAGTTATTACAAATTGGTTATCATGTTTCCTCTAAAATGTCATGTGAACATAAATGTCTATGTTTACCACTTCTATTGATATGTTGGTTCTGTAATTACATTAATACAACCTAAGAGTATATTAGTAGCTACCTAAAACTCAACCTATGTTAGTTTTTCTTTGAACAGAAACACAGAATAGAATGTCTTTTTTTCCCCCTCATTTTTCTGTTGTTGCAGGGTAGTGAAAGGCTTTGGAGGCAGATCATGATGAATTCTAATCCTTATTATGCCACTCAAAGCTACATGATTTTGGATTAATTTCATCATGGACTTAATGTTTCTTCATTGTTCAAATAATGGTACTTATCTAAAGGTGTAGTTAGGCAAGTACTTGAAACACAATGGGCTTCCCAGGTGGCGCAGTGGTTAAGAGTCCGCCTGCCAGCGCAAGAGGTGTGAGAGACTTAGATTCAATCCCTGGGTCGGGAAATGGCAACCCACTGCAGTATTCTTGCTTGGGAAATTCCATGGACAGAGGAGCCCAGCGGACTACAGTCCATGGGGTTGTAAAGAGTCAGACACGACTGAACACGCGCGCACACACACACAGCTGGCCATTTGGAAACTATTGGTCCTTTCCCTTACCTCCTTCCATCTGTTATTTCTTGTTTCTCTCAGGTTTAAATGCAATACTGTGCATTTGTACCTGATGCATTCTATTGTTCTAGTTGATCAAATTGAATTTGAATCTAATTCAGCTGTCTATTTGAATGAGATCATGTCCATTTAAGTATGTTATTACTATAAGGCAATATAAGTGTAAAAGATTATTAGTGTTTTTTCAGTATATTTGACATAAATGTAAAAGTGCTATAAAGATTATTATCTGAAATATTTGCTTTTCATTCTAAGTTCACATTATATTATACCTTAAGAATCTGAAGCCAGACTGTCAGATTTGAGTCCATGTCAGATCCCTATTTGTCTGGGTTTGTACAAGGAGAAATTGCAAATACAGTGGGAATTGTTGTGAGGATTGAATAAGTTTATAAAAGTAAAGTAGTTAAGAAATAGCTAAGTATATAATAGTATTTCAGTTTATCTTATTAGTAGACTTTAAAAATAAAAAAATAAATAAAAATTAAAAAAATTTTAAAAAGTACTCTATATTACCAAATTTCCAAATTAAACATATTTGTTCTCAAAGTGGTCAGAGTCTTTAAAATATTATTTTGATGTAACATTTACATTGCTCTTTTTAAAATTAAACTGTAATGTAGCTCATCAACAACAGTTCTGTTAATGTTTTTCATCTTTGTAGCCTACCATATTTCATGTCTGACACCTCAAATAGTCTATCATGTGCATTTAATGACAGGAAGTCTAATTAAACTCTTAAGCCTGACTACTTCCTGAGTGGGCACAAGGACTGTATGACTGTAGTTGCCATGTGAATTGCAGATATATGAACTAACCACTGCTACTGTTATTAATAAAATCAAGTGCCTTTCTGATCTGATTTCTACTCCCCGCACCAGAATGAAAATTGAGGAGCATTACCAAAGTCAACAGACAGTATACGTTGAAAAAGCTTAGAGAATGTTACGATATAAAACTGTAAGCTAAGTGTGGATCTGGGGACTTACCTGGTGATCGAATAGTTAGGATTTGGCGCTTTCACTGCCATGGCCCGGATTCCTTCTCTGGTTGGGGAACTGAGATCTCAGAACCATCTGGCGCAGCCTAGATAAAACAACAAAAAAAGAAAAACAGTGAATCAGGAATTCTTACCTCTAAGTGCTTGTGTGCTGTCGCTTTAGTCGTGACCCTGTGGACTGTACTGTCAGGCTCCTCTGTCTGTGGGCTTCTCTAGGCAAGAAAACTGGAATGGGTTACCATGCTGCCCTCCAGGGGATCTTCCCAACCCAAGAATTGAACTCCCATCTCTCTCATCTCCTGCATTGGCAAGTGGGTTCTTTACCACTAGCATCAACTGGGAAGCCCAAAGGACTTATAAAAGTATGGACAAGGTATAGGAAAACCACAGGACATAGTGGGGCAGTGAGATGGTGTTACCAAACTTATGGAGCAAGACCTAGAGAGAGCTGCATGGGAAGGATAGTGTGTTAGGATGAAGTATGATTTACAGGGAGAGAACAAACTGACCAGAAAACCTAGGTTATCTATTGTGCCCAGGCTTCTTGGTTCATGGGATTCTCTAGGCAAGCATACTGGAGTGAGTTGCCCTTTCCTACTCCAGGGTATCCTCCCGACCCAGGGACCGAACTTGTCTCCTGCATTGGCAGGTGAATTTTTTTACTGTGGTGCCACCTGAGAAGCCCTGACAACCTTTAAGGTAGTAGGTATTCTGTTGATCTTATTCACTGCTTTGTTTCCGGTTGTTGTTCAGCCGCTAAGTTGTGTCCAACTCTTTTTGTTTCCAGTGCCTGACACAAAACCTATATAGTGGACTCTGGCTACCTGGTCAAATTATTGCCTTTCTAAAATATTTTCCCTACTCAGGAATTTGAAGGCACTTTCATCTCCTAGGGAAGAGGTTATTTCTCATTCTTCACTTATTTAACATTTAGTATTATATATCTTGGCTCCTTGGTGGCCCAGTGGTTAAGAATTCACCTTCCAATGCAGGAGACACAAGTTCAATCCCTGTATAGTCAGTGATAACTTTGCAGCTCTAACAGTAAAAGTAAATAGTTGTAATAGAGCCAATATGGCCCCCATAGTCTAAAAATATTTTGTATTTGGCCATTTACAGTAAATATTTATTGACCTCTGGTCTAAACAATTATGTACTCCGTCAATACTGAGACCCTTTCTCCTCTGACGTTTTTGTTAATCTGAAATACTCTTTATTCAAACACTTCAAAAGGCCTATGCTTAATATATTCCTCAGCTGATAATTCAAGCTCTTCACAATATAAGCACTAACTTATCACTCAAACAGTAACCTAACTTTATCTTACTGTGCCTCAGCATTTCTTCTTGCCCTTATCTCTGCTGTAGTCTTCCTTCTGCAATCTCTTCCTCGTTCTGTTCCCTTTCTCCTCTTTTTCCCTGCCTACAAACTCCAACCTATTCTTCAGAATACATTTTAAATGTTACCTCCTTCCTGATCGCTTTTCTTATTTCCCTTTCCAACCTCCAAATAGATGTGCTCTCTCTTCCTTTTAGCTTCCACATTGATTTATTCCTTTTTTATAACTCTTCTACTGTGGTATTGTATTTTATTTTTGTTGTTGCATTCAGTCATACATATGTTGAGCACCCTGTCATATGCCAGCACTCCTGGCTTAGGTTCATGGGGATCATTCTTTGAGTATAGAATAAATAGTCCTCTTACTCAAACTATAATACTTTATTTGCTGAATTATAAGCATCTCCCTGGTGGCTCTGGGTAGTGGCTCAGACAATAAAGAATCTGCCTGTGATGCAGGAGACCCAGCTTTGATGCCTGGGTACGTAAGATGATCTGGAGAAGGGAATGGCTACCCACTCCAGTTTTTGTGCCTGGAGAACACCATCGATAGAGAAGGTTGGCAGGCTACAGCCCATGGGGTCGCAAAGAGTGCCAAATGATTGAGTGACTAACACTTTGACTTTTTTCACTTTCACCTGGGAAACCACCCAGTCATCTTAATCTTTTTATATGCTCAACAAAAATTGGTAAATTCGAACAGTACATTTAGTGATGCTATAAATTACTCTCCAGGTCATGTTTTAAACTTTTCCTTAAATCATTTTAAATTTATTTGGCTACTTGTTCTTTCTTTTAGAAGAACTGTTAACTCCTATAAGACCAGTGTCTATCACATAGCTCCCAGCTGATAGGGCCCAAGTTTCTAGGTTCCAAGTCCAGTGTTTTTTTCCATGATACTACTATGCTGATGTAGATGTTACATCCATCATCTCGATCTGCATGGTCCAGTATGGTAGGCACATGTGGCTGTGTAGCACTTGAAAGGTTATTTAGTTAGAATTGGGGTGTGCTGTTAAGTGTAAAATATACACTGGGTTTCTGAGACTTAGTATTAAAAAAAAAAGCATAAAATATCTCTAATAAATTTTATATTGATTACATATTAAAATGATAATATTTAAGATGTGTATTAGGCTAGGAATCTGAATGATTAAAGGCTTATTTTTTCATTTTAGACATTTTTTAAAATGTTGCTCCTAAGTAATTTAAAATTATCTGTCTGGTTCACATTATGTTTGTTGGGTAGCACTAATCTAGAATACTTCAAGCTATATAGGACATACATTACATACATCTTCTAGATATATCATTTCTATATATTCTGTAGTGAATATAAGAAATAGGAAAACCTTACCCAACTTTGAAAAGTTACATTACTTAAGAAATGCAGAGAGTTCCTGGATAGTCCAGTGGTTAGGACTCTGCACGTTCACTGCCAGGGGCCCCGAGTCAGTTCCTGGTTGGGGAACAGAGATCCCACAAGCTGCGTTGCATGGCAAAAAAAAATAATTTTTTTAAAAAAGAAATGTACTTCTGTTCTTCAAACACTTACCTAGGATCAAGGATAAGTGTAAATTTTTATATTACATACAGTAGTGAAATAAAATAGCTAAAAAATCGATGTGTGTGCTTAGTCGCTCAGTTGTGTCCAACTCTTTGTGACCCCATGAACTGTAGCCCACCAGGCTTATCTGCCCATGGGGATTCTCCAGGCAAGTATGTTGGAGTGTATTGCCATGCCCTTCTCCAGGGGATCTTTCCATCTCAGGGATCATTGCAGGCAGATTCTTTACCATCTGAGCCACCAGGGAAGGGCAAAAGATCTACATTATATCACAAAATCCCTATTAACACTTATTTTCAATTTCTTAAATAAGGCATTATGTAAATCAGTATATTTACATAAGAATGCCCTCATGTCTGAGATTAAACGTTTTCTTCTTCCTGCTATTGATGATTTTGCCTCTGGTTTCCCTTCTCACCATATCTCACTTCCTGTGGAAGCCTGGTTCTGTCACCTGCTGAGTGGGATAGAAGAAAGACTGAATGCTCTTCCTTGGCTTCTTTTTCCCCTGCTCACCTCTCACTTCTCCCTCCATTAGCATACAGTAAGTTATAAATACCCTTGTGTCTTTTTATCACCAGAGCCTCATCTTAAAGATCTCCCTTTGAACTCAGCATATATTCCAGAAGAACTCTTCAAAGATGCTATGTCTTTTTATAAAGAAAGTTTATCTGTGGTTTTTCTCAAATGTTGATGAACCTTACTTTTTTCTTTGTGTACAGAAAAAGCCACCTTTCTCACTCAAGTGGCTTTTGTCTTTTCTTGTAGTAGGCTAGGATCCCTACATTTACATGCTAATGAAACCAGAAATGGTTTTATCCCCTTTCCCTTTTGATCTGGTTTGAAACTTTGTGACTTCCCTTTCCTTTGTCATTTTACAACTTACTAAAATTCTCCAATAGAGGAGGGTTTTCTTCAGGAGTAAACAGGATGACAGAGAATAAGCAGTGAAACTGCTATCGTGATGTATTAGAGAGGAAAACCCACCTCTAAAGTTACAGAAGGTGGAAGCACTGATTCAGGAAAATATAGAGTTAATTTGGGAGTTGCAAACCAGAACTTAGAATTATCTCAGAAGTGGACACCATCAGCAAGGTCTGGATTTCCACCTATCTTTAACCTTCTCATGAGGGTCTCAACCTTACATCCATCTATCTATTAAAAAACAACTTTCAGAAACTAAAATGAACAAAGACAAATTTCAAAACAAAAGTATGTCATCACTCAATATATATAAAATTCTTCATAAAGGATTTATTTTACTCTGTAGGGGAGCAGAATTTTCCACCACAAAATGTTTCTTTGGCATATTAATTAAGCTGATTTTTTTTTTTTCCCCCTAAGAAACTGCAGACTTGGGGGAAACTCTCAAAACAAAGTAGGAGTTCCCCTTTTGTAAGAAGTATTTATATACATAAGGGAAATTTCCATTTGTAAGGGTATCTCTGGGAGTACCTAAAAGAGGAGGATGACTTTACAAACTCTTATCAATTGAGAAGGAAGTGACTTAAATCTGCCTAATAATTTCACCCTTGTTTACTGTTCTTTTTCCTGGTAATCTCACAGAATTGACTCCCTATCCTCAGTGTTCTCTTTTGTTTTTAGCTAAGGATAGTATTGGATAGTATTTCAGAAGAGGGCTTTGGCAATTTTGGTGAATTACTTAGTTCTCCTGGGTCTCTTCCATGTATTTGGAGAAGGCAAAAATAAAAATCAGCCTCTTGGTGAAAGTGAAAGAGGAAAATGAAAAAGTTGGCTTAAAACTCAACCTTCAAAACATGAAGATCATGGCATCCAGTCCCATCACTTCATGGCATATAGATGGGGAAACAATGGAAACACTGACTTTATTTTCTTGGGCTCCAAAATCACTGCAGATGGTGACTGCAGCCAAGCTACAACCAACCTAGACAGCATGTTAAAAAGCAGAGATATTACTTTGCCAACAAGGGTCTGTCTAGTCAAAGCTATGGTTTTTCCAGTAGACTTGTGTGGATGTGAGAGTTGGACCATAAAGAAATCTGAACACCAAAGAATTGCTGCTTTTGAACTGTGGTGTTGGAGAAAACTCTTGAGAGTTGCTTGGACTGCAGGGAGATCCAACCAGTCCATCCTAAAGGAAATCAATCCTGAGTATTCTTTGGAAGGAGTGATGCTGAAGCTGAAACTCCAATACTTTGGCCACCTGATGTGAAGAACTGACTCATTTGAAAAGACCCTGATGCTGGGAAAGATTGAAGGCAGGAGGAGAAGCAGACGACAGAGGATGAGATGGTTGGATGACATTACCGACTCAATGGACATGAGTTTGAGCAAGCTGTGGGAGTTGGTGATGGACAGGGAAGCCTGGCGTGCTGCAGTCCATGGGGTTGCAAATAGTCAGAGACAACTGAACAACTGAACAACTGAACTGAGCTTCCATGTATAACATTAGATAAATTTCAAAAGTGAAATATGATTGGGAGTTCATAACAAGAATAATGCAACTTAAAGACATTCCAACAAGTGTTACAAAATATCTGTACTCAATTTGTTAATAAGCCTATTTTCAAAGAAGATAGCAAATGTTCACCTAATTTATAAAAATAAACATACTCTTTACAGAGGAAAAAAATTTTTACAGTAATCCTGAGACATAATATACCATGAATATACCATATTGTTAAGAAGATACCAAAAAAAAAAAAAAAAATCAAGTTAAAAGATTCAGTTATTCTAGGGTAGGTCCTGTATGTCTATATATTAATAAACCTCCATAAATATGTAATATGAATTTCTAGTTGACATATACTAGCCTAGAAGATACAAGAAGTAAACTAAAGAATATACAAAGTAAAGAACTAAAGATGCACCCAAGTTAATATTGTTTTAAAATAACTGAAATTCTGAAATATAACCTATACTTTTTCTGATATCAGGCACCAGAGCTCAGATAAATGAAACCTATCATAAACAGTGAAGGTATTGACAAATCTCTAAGCTTAGTATATAGCTTGTAATTTGAGAAATATCATTAACATTTATCCAAACAGCATTAACCTCATGGTTAAGCATCTATTCCGAATTGACAGCTCTTCCCATGCAGCTCATCAGGTGTAACACATCAAACAAATCTATTTCTAGCACTTATTTTTACAAAGTTGAAAGAATACATCTTTGAGATTTCCCAGAGGGCCTGTGGAATATCACAAAGTTTTAGTTTTAGGTGCACAGATACTCTGTTTTATTTTACATTTAAGATTTGATTTGGAGGAGGCAAAAATCAAAATTTTTCAAAAGATTTGAACATTTAGGAAAGAACAGGATCAGATAAACAGTATTTGACTGCTCAGCTTGGTGATAAAATTTACAAACAAAGAACTTAGCCTAACTGTAAAGAACTTTAGCTCTTAGATAAGTTATGAAGTACTGAAAGTCAACACAAGCATATAAAGTTATTCTGGTAAGCCACAGAATCTTTGCAGTCTAGGCAGATTAGACGGAAAGTAGAACCCTTCTTATTGTAGGTGAAGGCAATAAACAGTAACCTAATGAAACAAGCCCATCAAAATGGAACAAACTTTGGTAAGATTTTAACACATTTCATAGCTTCTCAGATGATGCTGTTAAAGTGTTGCACTCAATATGCCAGCAAATTTGGAAAACTCATCAGTGGCAATAGGACTGGAAAAGGTCAGTTTTCATTCCAGTCCCAACAAAAGGCAGTGCCAAAGAATGCACAAACTGGTGCACAATTGTACTCATTTCACATGCTAGCAAAGTAATGCTCAAAGTTCTTCAAGCTAGGCTTCTATGGTACATAACTGAGAACTTCCATGTGTATAAGCTGGATTTAGAAAGGGCAGAGGAACTAAAAATCAAATTGCCAGCATCCATTCCATCCTAGAAAAAGCAAAAGAATTCCAGAAAAACATCTTCTGCTTAATTGACTATGCTAAAGCCTTTGACTGTGTGGATCACAACAAACTGTGGAAAATTCTTAAACAGATGGGAATACCAGTCCACCCTAACCTACCTCCTGCGAAACCTGTATCAAGGAACAACAGTTAGAACTGGACATGGAACAATGGACTGGTTCCAAATTGGGAAAGGAGTACATCAAGGCTGTATATTGTCACCCTGCTTATTTAACTTATATGCAGAGTACCTCATGCAAAATGCCAGGCTGGATGAAGCACAGTTGTCAAGATTGAAAGGAGAATTATCAGTAACCTCAGATATGCAGGTGATACCACCCTTATGGCAGAAAGTGAAGAGGAAGTAAAGAGCCTCTTGCTGAAAGTGAAGAGAGTGAAAAGGCTGGCTTAAAACTCAACATTCAAAACACTAAGATCATGGCATCCGGTCCCATCACTTCATGGCAAATAGATGGGGAAACAATGGAAACAGTGACAGACTTTATTTTCTTGGGCTCCAAAATCACTGTGGACAATGACTGCAGCCATGAAATTAAAAGACGTTTGCTCCTTCAAAGAAAAGCAGTGACAGACCTTGACAACATATTAAAAAGCAGAGACATTACTTTGCCGACAAAGGTCTGTATAGTCAAGCTATGGTTTTTCCAGGAGCCATGTATCGGATGTGAGAGCTAGACAATAAAAAAGGCTGAGGACCGAAGAATTGATGGCTTTTGAATTGTGGTGCTAGAGAAGACCCTTGAGAGTCCCTTGAATGGCAAGTAGGTCAAACCAGTCAGTCCTAAAGGAAATCAACCCTAAATTGGAAGGACTGATGCTGAAGCTCCAATACTTTGGCCACCTGATGTGAAGAGCTGACTCCTTGGAAAAGACCCTGCTGCTTGGAAAGATTGAAGGCTGGAGGAGAAGGGGACGACAGAGGATGAAATGGTTGGATGGCTTCACCGACTCCATAGACATGAGTTTGAACAAACTCCGGGAGATGGTGAAGTATTGGGAAGCCTGGCATGTTGCAGTCAATGAGTCGCAAAGAGTCAGACACGACTGAGTCACTTTGAACAAGAGCAACATAGATTTTCAGACTTATTTTCCAGATACACTGTAATCTAAGATACATGAAATTTCCTTTTTATAAATCTTACATAACTTTCTGTACCCATTCAGGTTTGTCCTTCACCATTCCTTTCTCATTCTGGAACAGACTTTTTACTTTAGAACTATTATCTTTTCCCCTTCTTCTGAGTATGCTAAGTCGCTTCAGTCATATTCAGCTCTTTGTGAACCTATCAACTGTAGCCCACCAGGCTCCTCCGTCCATGGGATTTCTCAGGCAAGCATACTTGAGTGGGTTGCCATGCCCTCCTCCAGAGGATCTTCTTGGACTTAGGGATCTAACCCACAACTCTTATGTCTCCTGCATTAGCAGGCAGGTTCTTTACCACTGTCACCACCCTTAGTAAACCAAAAACACAACTCATTACTTTGTATACAAGGTTACACCCCTTTTCCACCATCACTCCCAGTAGTGTTTCATTTATGTACATTTAATTATATATTTTGGCCAAAGTTACTTGGATTTCATAGAAAAAGTAGAGATGAAAACTGTTGCACACCAGCATTTTAGTAGACTGGCACAGTTGATAAATACACATAACAAACTTTCCACAACTGTGTGCATTCTTTATAGTCCAGCTTATCCAAATGGCAAAAATGAACATGTCCATTAACAGACCCAAAGATGCAGCCTCCCTGTAGCATTAAAAAAAAAAGCAAAAGTAAATAAGTTTAAATTTTGCTTAGTAATCAATGGTTCAGTATTTTACTGTAAAAATTTTTTAGGTATTAATAAGTATCAACCCACTCTAGTGTTCTTGCCTGGAGAATCCCAGGGACGGGGGAGCCTGGTGGGCTTCCATCTATGGGGTCACACACAGTTGGACACGACTGAAGCGACTTAGCAGCAGCATTAATACCATTTAGGGTTTTAAGTTACCTAAAGATCATGGAAATTAATTTTCAAGGTGACATATTATAAAATGTAATTAATGTTGAAATAAAATTGTCAGAACAGGGAATCATTGTGGATAAACAAAAATTTGCATCTTGCAGGATTGTAAAACATTAAACAGAAGTAATGTTAGCTCATTTGATCAGAAAACGTGCTGATTTAGAAAGAACATGGCCATGTAGAATAAAAATCTATGCTTGTGTTATATTTAACACTGATAAATTAGAGAAAACGTAATTGTTTTTGTTAAAAAAAAATTTAAATTTTCCATTTGTCAAACATTTACCTATACTACCTGAATTTAAATTCTTAAATCTTTGTTAGATCCTATAAGAATACTTTTTAAATTTAGCATATTCAAAGTATTAGAAATTCCATTTTCCTGTTTTAGGAATAGTCCACTTATACAAGCATGTATTTTCTCTGTAAGAGAATCAAAATAGAACCCATTCAAAGTATTTTATAATCTTAATTCATTAATTATACTTGGAGGTAGAAAAAACTACCTATACACAGAATGAGCAGTAAACACATTTCTGAATTAATAGGTATGTTGACAGAATCCCAGGGACAGGGGAGCCTGATGGGCTGCCGTCTATGGGGTAGCATAGAATCAGACACGACTGAAGCGACTTAGCAGCAGCAGACAGACATAATTGTCACAATGGTAAAGAATCTGTGTGCTTGTGCAGGGGAGACAAGCTATGCGAGTTCTATCTTTGGGTCGGGAAGGTCCCCTGGAGTAGGGCACGGCAACCCACTCCACTGTTTCTTGCCTGCAAAATCCTATGGACAGAGGATCCTGGCGGGCCACAGTCCGTGGGGTCACAGTAAGTCGGATTTGACTGAGCATACATGCAGACAAACAGGAACTTATTTCACTTCTACAATTTAAGCCATGGGTTAATGGTCACAGAATTGTAATATTCACTGGCCCATACCATACTAGAGAGCTGTTTTCTACTCAGGAAGTACTTCATTAGACCTTAAATACAGAAAAAGACAAACTAGATTTTCTGTCTTTTTTCCTCTGAGAATGGATTTCTAAAACCATTAATCCATTTTAAAAGAATCTTAAATGATCAGACCTTAAAAAAATCAATTCCCCAGATTGGTGGAGAACAAAATTGAAATTTGATAAAAGATTCAGCAAAGTTCTGACATTCAGAAGCCAAGAAAAAATAATCTTGGGCTTAAAATAACATAAACCATTTCTAGTAAGGAAGTTTTCCTGACTTTGGTTGCTAAAGCTATTGGCCATCTCAGTAGCACCTCCAAAATTATTAAAAGAACATACTGAAAAAGATAAGATCATGACTTAATAGAGAGATAAATGAACACATGTTGAAGATTTATTTTACTAAAGAAACAAGGGACCCATGCTGGTGTCACAACCAGTGCAAAGGAAAAGTTAGTACAGCCCAAAATTACATAAAGTGAAAGAATGTTGAGATGAATTGCAAATAGAGACAAACTGGTTTTTCTGAGGCTTGGGGAGTCACGAGGCAGGACAGAATTTCTATACCCCTCAAGTACAGTTGAGTCTCATTACTCATGGTAGTTATGTTCTGTAAAGTCACCACAAACACTAGTGAATACTGAAAAAATTGCTCCTAGGGAAAAAGATTCCTGTGGGCCTCTGATCACAAAATGTTGTCAGCTGATCAGTACATCATCTTGTTTTTTATGTGTGTTTCTGTTTAAAGTGCCTTATTTAATGTATATTGTTGATTCATGAACATCAAACTCATGGCCAGCAGTGTTATACTTTATCCTGGATGATGCTCATCTAACCCAAGTTGGCATATCCCAGCCTTCTTGAACTTAGGAACACTAAACAGCACTAAACCACTACTCTTGGGGGTCATTTCAGACAGTGAAATTACCAACAAAAGGCAAAAAAATGAAAAAAAAATGTGCCGTTAATAGACTACAAAAAGGACACTTGTTTGCAGTGTGAGAGCTGAAACAAGAAGGCATAGCATTACCTTGTTTGACCTCAGCTGGAGCATGTGTGCCGGGTGACTCAGAACTCACGGCTCTGTGCGTGTCATGAATGACCATGGAAGCATCACCCACAGGCACCGTTGCGGCCCACAGGGAGTCTGGAAGGATGCCAGCATCAGGGTTCCTAGGTGGAGGAGTCCTTGGAGGATTTTGGATTTACAAATGAATTTTAGTTAGTAGGCAAATCACAAATACAGAATCAGCAAATAAGATGATTTGTACATACAACTTTTGGAATTGCAAAATAACTCAAAGAAAACAAACAGGGCTGTGATCTGGTGTTCTGTAAATACTGCATAGTCTCTATTGAAGCAGAAATTTTTTTTTTCCTACATAACTGTCTTTCCAATCCCCAGAACTGGTATTGTCTGTTTTTTGGCTGGGGAAATGTTCAACTTGACTACTAAGGAGACAGAGATGAATTCCTTAGATTCCCAGTCAGGAGTCTGAAATAATTTTTCTCGTAGTGTTATATATACATGGCGGCTTAGTAAGGTTCTAATGTATTATGGGTTACATAGGATTGTGGAAATCCCTATGCACAGACCACACCCAGATCAGTTATGTCAAAATCTCAGTGACTTTTGGATCTCTACCATTGCTGTATAGTTTCGTTTTCTAGAAAATGTTTTCCAAATTTCTAATGACTAATTTTCAATTGTACTTTTGGAACACAAACCAATTTGTTTTGTGGCAAATTCTGAATAATGTGGCTCCAAAATAGTAATATCATATAGCAACTATATTATTTGAACAGATAAAATTTATGGAGGCATTTGCTATCATAGCAAAGGTTCTTTTTTGTGGGGAGGGGGTGTTGCAGATGTGGCAGGTATAGGGTGTTACTAATCCATCTTATATAATTTTCGTGGAAAGAATTGCTTTGCCAATGTTTCCAAAATACATCTACCCTCCATAATATTTCTATAAGACGATCTAAGATATTTTTAAATTATTCTGATCTGAACCTCTCCTCTCCCCCAAAACGAAATACATGAGAATTTCAAATAGAAGTACTTCGTAAAAATGAATGCTTATGAAGCTACTTTTCTTCCTCATTACCTTCCCTCCTTAAAATATAATTTATGTTTATTCTGTGTTTTCACCTAGGCATATTATGAGCACATAGCCTGGTGAGGAATCTTGAAATTTTGCAAGTGCTAACAAACATCAGTGTGGCCTCCCAAAGCCTTTGCTATCCTTAGCAGTGCCTGCCAGTTATGTCTGTCTGTGCCAGATTATGTGGTCGTTCTTGCTTTGTACATAAATGCACAGTAGGAAAAATCATTAAACCATTCACTTCTGAGTATTATCAGAACTTGCCATTAGGTTACTGGAGGGGACAGACCTTTAACAGGACTTGAACCAAGGTTACTAAAGGTAACATATTTCACAAGCAGTAAAAATACCGATGTTTCTCTGTATTTCAGCATTACTGAATGTAAGTGAAGTGGTTCTGAAATTAAAATGAATGGGATTTTCTTATATCTCATACAATACTTGGAATTCATAAATTATTGGGATCTAGTTTTGTTCAGGGGCTTTTTGTATTTTAGTAGTATTTGAAGAGATTACACCAGACATTCATGTTATAGGAAGTAGAATATCCCAGTCACAAAATAAATGGGTGAATTTCGGAAAAAGAAATTGAGCATGGGATATTACAGATCACATTTTAACTTTATTGGCACATTTGCCAGAGGTATTTCTCTGATACTAGGACTTCAAATTCAAAATATCTTTGTGAAAGCATTCCAGTGTGTGAAACAGCCAAGGGAGTCAGCTTCTCATCATGTAGGTGCCGGTGGTTGGATTTGTAGCTAATCCATGCCATATGGCTGCTCTCCTCAGTGGGAAGTGACGGCAGCCCTAGGAGCTTTACCCCGTCCCTGGGGCAGCTGCCGTGGGCTCAGTTGCTTTGATCATCTTCTGTTGCGCAGCTGGGAGGAGCACAGGCTGGTTTTCAGTGTCGCAGAAGAACACCACATGAAACCATTGTCATAGACTACACCTTGATTTTATACAAGCATTCTTCAGAGGATGCGTTTTCACTTTCCTAATCTCATTCAAAAACTCTCAAGTTTGAGTTATTTCTTTTAAAAAAAAAAACTTTCAGGCTGAAAAAGAAATTCCTATGGAAATTTAAACATTTCACAAATAAGATTGCATTCTTAAATGTCTGTGTTTTATTCCCTGCAAGTTATATTATCTCTTTCTAAGAAGTTTCAAATAGGATATAGAAAAGATGAGTACAATTCATGTAACATGCTCATTAAGTACAAATGTTTGATGTCCTTTCAAGTGCTGTTACTCTAACAGTCATTTTGTCTTTTTAGCTAAAGCTCACCGCTTCTTCCAATGTCCTTTATATTGCCACAATATCACAAAAAATGTGAGGGAGACTATGGTAGGAAGTTTTTAGTGGGACCAGTAAATTTGTTCATCCAGGCACTATAGGGTAAACTCTTCGGAAAAGGATGATTGGAAATGTGGTCAGATTCTTAACAGGGTTCCAGAAAAGAGCAAATTTTCATTGTAACATCAGTCCTATATAGTAGAAAACTTTGCTAAAAAATCCAAAGGGAGATTTATGTAGGCCTGACTTGAGTTTCAGTCTCTATTATGAATTGTTATTAGACTTCCTCATACCTTTCTTTGCTTTTACTTAATCAGAGAAACACAGGTGCATGTCTAGTTTTGGGAACACAGTTGTTTTCCACAGAAAAATGTGAGGGAAAGAAACTTTCCCCCTAGACGTCCTTAAAATCATGGATGGCTGTGGTAAAGTAATACAGAGATGGGTACTATCTGTGTGTGTTTTTGTTTGCTTTCTCGGGGTGTTTTGCCCATCCACATTCCAATCCCCATAATGATACTTCTATTTATTGTTGTTATCACCATCAACAGCAACTATAATCTGGCTCACAATTCCCAAGTCAGCTCACTCCTTAGTTACCAGGAGAAAACTCAAACCAGTTGTTCTTTTATGTGTGCAAAACCCCAGTCTTCTCACATTGCAGTGACCCCGACAACATTTTTAGACTTTCGTAGACAGAAGAGATAATAGAGCTAATGTTTGCGTTCTGATGCAGTTTAAAAAATTGCTTTTTCTCCCTTGTGATTGAAAGATTAACTGTGTAAATGAGTGATTACCAGGTATGTGTGTGTTATAATAGTAGTTCCTAAATATTTCTCATTTATTCTTCAGCTCCTCTTAAGATGTCTTTCTTGTCTAGAGAGTTTGGGGTAGGAGGCTGAGGGGGAGGGAAGATAAGTTCTCTCACCCATCATTTGGCAATAAAAGTTTACAGAGGTCTCAGAAAACTTCAGAGAAGGCGATGGCAAGCCACTCCAGTACTCTTGCCTTGAAAATCCCATGTGTGGAGGAGCCTGGTAGGCTGCAGTCCATGGGGTCGCTACGAGTTGGACGCGACTGAGCGACTTCACTTTCACTTTTCACTTTGACACAATGGAGAAGGCAATGTCAACCCACTCCAGTGTTCTTGCCTGGAGAATCCCAGGGACGGCAGAGCCTGGTGGGCTGCCGTCTATGGGGTCGCACACACAGAGTCGGACACGACTGAATCGACTTAGCAGCAGCAGCAGCAGCAGCAGCAGCAGCAGCAGGTAACTTACCAGTAACCATTGTAGCCAGACATAGAATTGACACTAGAAACCATTTACCTGCTTCATAACTAGGGGAGGGATTCTTAAAACAGTCTTTTCAACTCATTTACAAAAATAAATAGGAAAAATGGTTAGGAAATCACGCAGATTGAAAGGACATGGGTGAAACAGATTTTAAAAAATTGCAGTTACAGGACTTTTAAAAATAAATACAGTTTTATTATGATGTGGTTATGTGCATAGACTTAACCTGAGTTAAAATCCAAGCTTTGCCACTTACTAACAATGTGGCTTTAGGCTGCTTATCTCCTCTAATTTTTTCCTCATAATTAGATATAAAATAAAGATATTTATAATGCCTAATCCATAAACCAAGAAACCTGTGAGCTCAATTTTAAAACTCAGTGCAATTACACTTGAAGCACAGGACCTAGAATGTGGAATACCAGGCACATTCTTGACTGGAGGTCTTTGTACTTGTGTTCTCTGCCTGTAAGCTCTCTTTCCAGACATCCGCATGACTAACTCTGACCTTTACATCTTCACTCAAATGTGATCTTCTCAGATGCAAGGTGCCCTGTCTGCCCTCTCTTAAAATGTTTTCTCTTCAGTACTCATTAGTGTGTGTATATATATGTGTGTGTGTGTGTGTGTGTTTAGTGGGTGCCAGGTCATTTCAGTCGTGTCTGACTCTGTGACCCTAGGGACTGTAGGTTGCCAGGCTCCTCTGTCCATGGGATTCTCCAGGCAAGAATACTAGAGTGGATCTAGAATACTAGATCACCATGACCTCCTCCACGTGAGCTTCCGAAGTCAGGGATGGAACTCACATCTCTTATGTCTCCTGCATTGGAAGGCAGGTTCTTTACCACTAGCACCACCTGGGAAGCCCTGTTTTTCTATAGTAACACCTCATATACTATTCATTTACTAGTTAACTTCTCCTTCCCGTAAATACTTGAAGAAGCTTGGGGATTTTTTGTTTACCACTTCACCTCTGGTTTCCATAGAGTTCCTGACACAGAGAGAGCAATTGATAATATTTATTAAATGTATAACAAATGTACAGTAAATAGTTATATCTGCTTTATTGAATTGAGTATTTTTTATAATTATCAGCACCATTTGCTGATTAATATAGAAAATGCTTGAGAAGTTTATAGTGTTAAAATTATGCTCAGTTCATAGTATTAGTTTGCTTACTAAAACCTCTTTCTATAGTAAATAGACCAACTTATGCCTAACTATATTCAAAGCATCATAAATTCAAAACTAATGGGTTATAATGTGACAGAAATTTTATTTAAATTAATACTTTACTTCAATAGAAAGTAAGCTGCTAGTAAGTTGAAAATCAAACTTGAGGGAGAAATAATAGCTTTAACATTTATCAAGTGCTTACTATTAAACCACAAGAAACAATATAGTGTGTTTAAGGCACAGGCTCCAGAATTAGGCTGTGTGTATTTACATTCTGCTTGTGCCCTTTCCTAGCTGAGAAAGGAAAGTGACCTTGTGCTAGGTAGTTACCTAATCATTCTGGGCCTGAGTTTCCTCAGTTATATAAAGGAACTAATATGAATTCATATAAAGGTTTTAGAAAAATACCTGTCTCACAGAACTTAAATACCAGGTGCTAAGCACTTTAATGAATTAATTTGTTTAATCTTCATGACAACCTATAAAGTAGGTACTATTCTTATGCTCTTTAGTATATTTTTTGAAATTCAAATATCTTATAATAAGTTCAGAGTCTGTGGAAGATATTTTAAGACATTTGTTTCATTTTCTTCCCTCCTCCATTTCCTTATAGCAGTGAAGTTATTAAATTGCTTTCCCTTTTAGAACACTGAAATAGGCACACTAGCAGTATACTTAGATTTGAGTTTCTTAAGTTTCACTTTTATGGCAAAATGAATTCTAACTAAGAGGCTTGTTGAAACGTAAGCTTTGTGGTAGCAAATACTATACTCACCTAGAAGCACTAGAATTCATGACAACTCCTAAGATCAAGATAGTTACTTAATTAGACTGTGATATTCAGTGTGGACATTTTATATATGACTACATGATTCAGCCATGAATCAAATGTCTCAAGATGAGTTGTTTGAAGAAAGTTCTGGGAGAGAAGAATGATAAATTACAGGGATGGAAAATGGATCTAATGAAGAAACGTGAGTTATATAGATAGGTTGCTTAGACTAGGGAATAGAAGGATGACATAATTATATTTTCAAGGAGGAGTGTTTATTTGGTTTAATAGAATAGGTATACTTCTGCTTTAAGTATAGTTCTTCAAAGATATGGAGAAAAACTCAAGGCAGAGGTATAGACATATATGGGGCTTCCCAGATGGCACTAGTAGTAAAGAACCCACCTGCCAATACAGGAGATGTAAGAGATGTTTGATCCCCATGGCAACCCACTGCAGTATTCTTGCCTGGAGAATCCCATGGACAGAGGAGCCTGGCAGGCTACAGTCCATAGGGTCTCAAAGAGTTGTACATGGCTAAAGCCACTTAGCATAGCATAGACATATATAAATCCAGTTTTCAAAATTGTAAAACACTGAGAAGGACTTTGGAGAGAAGGTATGACTCTCAGAAGAGAATGAACAGATTAGACTAGTGGGAGGGCTTCCCAGGTGGCTCAGTGGTAAAGAATCCACCTGCTAGTGCAGGAGATGCATGTTCGATCCCTGGGTCAGGTAGATCCCCTGGAGAAGGAAATGGCAACCCACTCCAGTACTCTTACCTGGGAAATCCCAGGACAAAGGAGCCTGGCAGACTGTGGTAGACGGGGGTCACGGAAGAGTTGGACACAATTTAGGGACTAAGCAGAAACAACTCAAATTTCTATGCATAAAAATCTCCTGGAATCAATTAAGTGCAGATTCCCAGGTCCCCTCAAGAGCTGATCCAGTGGACCTCTGGTCAGGCCTAAGAATTTGCATTGTTACCAGATACGTGAATGGGATTCTAATGTTGACAGCCCTTGAAACAAATGTTGAAAAACTTCTTGAGTTTAATCAGTAGCCTGTCATAGTCCAGGGAGCTGAACCAAGTAATCTCTTATGGTCTCCTCCAACTCTGATTTATATAGTTGTATACATGTTTTTCTATAATCACTTCAAGTGAGCTCCAAACTGTCGTAAAGGCACCAGCTCTTAGAAAGCAGTGAGATGGGTTATGTTGTTCAGTGCTCCTCATTTCAGTTACTGAAGTCACATATTAAACCACAAGGAGGAATGTAAATTTTTACATAATATATAACCATCAATATTTGAACAATATTCAGCAGAGAGAAATTAAATCATGGCTTGCAGCTTTAAGAGATGGTAAATCATCTTCAGGCAATAGTTAAGACCCTCTTGTCACATAGGATTAGAAAGGAACACATTACTAAGTAAGTATTTATACTTAAGATGTGTTGACACATACTCCTGATAAATGAACATTAAATTTATGAAAGTTAGCCTCTGCTTGCTGTGTTCTTCAGGGATCCTCTTTAATTGTGTTCTTTGGGTTTACTATTGTCTTTTTTTTCTAGGATGGAGCTATGATGTTGAGGAGAGAAAGGTTCCAAAGCCTAAGTCCAAGTCTTATGGCGCAAACTTTTCTTGGAATAAAAGAACAAGAGTATCCACAAAATAGGTTGGCACGGACTGTATCTCTATGCTTGACTGTGAATAAAGTCAGCTGTGCAGTATTTATAGTCTGTGTATAATACACCTCTTAATCTCCTAATAAATTTGACCTTTAAACTACAGAAACGTTTTTGTGGTGTCTATTTTAAATGTTTTTTGATGTCCCAAGTTAAACATGTTATAATTTCCTTTACAGGTAGGTGATCATACCTCTAGGAAATTTCAGCACTTAAAAAATCTATTAAAATAAATGTTTGAAATCAGCTGCAACATTGAAGTTTTACACTTTTTTTTTATGGCCATTCTCAAGTTAATAGTGTTTATAAACTACCAGCCATCATTATCAAAATACTGTCTTACAAATTTTCCTGTTATCATAGGTAAAGAAATTCATGATTACTGTGCAGTCTGATAAACCTAAGCCCAAATCTCCTTATTATTGAAATTTGCTTCTTTATTTAGAACTGTTTCTCTAAGCTTCTTTGAACCTAAATGAATTGTGTTCCATACTAAACTTTGCCCACTAATCAGTACTTCATGATTGTGATGGTTCAGGTAAAGATTTTATATTCTTGTGAATTAAAAGACTCAGAAAATAAAAACCAATTCTTTGTTAGATATGTCTAATGTTCACTGTTTTTAGAAAATGTAAGTAACTACATGTTTTTGTTATGTGCTAATCATTTAAATCACACAGTATGGGTTACCAAACACATACTCTTGTCAGGTATCTCAATAAACTATATACTAATCTTCATAATAATTCACTGTGTGGATCATAATAAACTGTGGAAAATTCTGAAAGAAATGGAAATACCAGACCACCTGACCTGCCTCTTGAGAAACCTGTATACAGGTCAGGAAGCAACAGTTAGAACTGGACATGGAACAACGGACTGGTTCCAAATAGGAAAAGGAGTACGTCAAGGCTGTATATGGTCACCCTGCTTATTTAATTTATATGCAGAGTACATCTGAGAAATGCTGGGCTGGATGAAGCACAAGCTGGAATCAAGATTGCCGAGAGAAATATCAATAACCTCAGATATGCAGATGACACCACCCTATGGCAGAAAGTGAAGAAGAACTAAAAAGACTCTTGATGAAAGTGAAAGAGGAGAGTGAAAAAGTTGGCTTAAAGCTCAACATTCAGAAAACTAAAATCATGGCATCTGGTCCCATCACTTCATGGCAAATAGATGGGGAAACAGTGGCTGACTTTATTTTCTGGGCTCCAAAATCACTGTGGATGGTGATTGCAGCCATGAAATTAAAAGATGCTTGCTCCTTGGAAGGAAAGTTATGACCGACCTAGACAGCATATTAAAAAGCAGAGAAATCACTTTGCCAACAAAGGTCCATTTAGTCAAGGCTATGGTTTTTCCAGTAGTCATGTATGGATGTGAGAGTTGGACTATAAAGAAAGCTGAGCACCAAAGAATTGATGCTTTTGAACTGTGGTGTTGGAGAAGACTCTTGAGAGTCCCTTGGACTGCAAGGAGATCCAGCCAGTCCATTCTAAAGGAGATCGGTCCTGGGTGTTCATTGGAGGGCCTGATGTTGAAGCTGAAACTCCAAAACTTTGGCCACCTGATGGAAAGAACTGACTCATTTGAAAAGACCCTGATGCTGGGAAAGATTGAGGGCAGGAGGAGAAGGGGATGACAGAGGATGAGATGGCTGGATGGCACCACCAACACAAGGGACATGGGTTTGGATGTACTCTGGGAGTTGGTAATGGACAGAGAGGCTTGGCGTGCTGTGGTTCATGGAGTCGCAAAGAGTCGGACGTGACTGAGCGACTGAACTGAATAAGTCACTGTTTTCCCCATTTTGCAAACAAATTAAGGCTTAAAATGAGTAGATAATATGCTCAAATTCACACAAGTAAACAGCATTTGAACCCATTTCTGTCTGTCTTCAAAGCACATACTGTTAATTACTTTAGTTACAGAGAAATAGGTTCCATTAATGGCTGATAATTTCTTTGGATTGTTAATACATTCTTTGATGTTTCAAAAATTATATACTAAATATACAGTCTCTCACAATCTCACTTCATAAAAACGCTAATAGCACGCTGACCTAGCCCATCAAAGAAACCATGTCAGAGTATAAACTTATATGATATTGCTTTGGAGAGCCTATTGGAAGTCTTTTCAAAATGTTAACTGCATATTCCATTTAATTCTAAAAATTATCTTCCAGACAAATAGCCTGTGGATGTACACAGAAGTGAATGTACCAAGGATATTACAGAATTGTTTCTAATAGCTAATAAGTGGAAATAATCTAAATGTCTATTAAAATGGAATAAAGTTAAATGGAGTGTTAATACAGCTATTGTAAAGAACAAGAAATAATCTGTATGAACTGTTTGTAATGATATTCAAGATATAGTGCTAAGTGAAAGAAAAGAGTAGTGAATAATATCTGGGGTTTGGTGGGCAGCATGTGCTATTATATATGCACCTAGAATATTTTGGGAAAAACATACAAGAAACTAGTAACTTGATTTTACTGGTTACCACTGGTTGTGGGGGAAGGGAGTCGTGCGTCTTTCACATTTAACTTTCAATATGCTTTTTAAATATACTACTGTAAGGATGTATTATTTGTATAAGTATACATAATTATAAATATCTTTTATACTACAGTTCATATCATGCCATCTTACCTTTACTTGAAAAAATATACATTTTAATTAGTACCAATTTAGGATTTTAAGTAAGTGGTAAACTCTACCAAATGGTAAAATATAGCTGTTAAGTTGCACAGATATTTCAGTGAGTATAAGGTTAAATTTCAGTTTTTAAAAAAACTACTTACACCCCATACAATAAGACAATCCAAGCAAGTATTCTTCAAAAAATGATTTAGTATTCTACCTTAAGTTTGGTTTTTAACAAAGTATAACACTTTTTATTTCTGTTGTTACTCTGGTAGAGCTTCATGGGCCACCTTGTGCATCTGCTGAAAATTCAATATACTTTTGTAATATCTGGTCCTTATTTACATAATAAGTCAATGTCCAACTCTTTCTGGGTTGTTTCCATCTTTCATCCTATAGGAACTGCTGGTGCAGTGATTGTATGTTCATATTTCATATAAATTATAACTTATTTAAGACTAGCATAAAGGAGTCCCCTTTTGTTTTGGGGGGTGTTAAGTATGACAAGTCCTAAAAGAAAGAAAATAAACTAGACAGCTCTCATTTTATACAATCTGTCTTATGCAATGCTAAGGGAGCCTGTGATGTAAATTTTCTAAGTCAAAAAGCAGGTACTTTGCCAATAATCCTGAAATAGATGCTTTAGTTACTTTTAACATCATTTATTAATATCTTATTCTTTTACACTATTTTAATTTAAAAATTTTAGTACAATCATTTTGATTGCAGATACAAAGTTATTGTCTTTATTGACTGATTCTGAATGCCAGTTTTAAGTTATCCAGTTACCAATAAACCATAATGACAAGACTGACAAGGTCACCCTGCCCGTGTGTTACAGACCTACAGAGGGAGCTTATATTCTGCTGCTGCTGCTAAGTCGCTTCAGTCGTGTCCGACTCTGTGCGACCCCATAGATGGCAGCCCACCAGGCTCCCCCATCCCTGGGATTCTCCAGGCAAGAGTGGGTTGCCATTTCCTTCTCCAATGCGTGAAAGTGAAGTCGCTCAGTTGTGTCTGACTCTTAGCGACCCCGTGGACTGCAGCCCACCAGGCTCCTCCATCCATGGGATGTTCCAGGCACGAGTTTAGCAATTGCCAATTTAGTATGAGTAAAGACTGAGTTAGACAACTTGGACTTGAATTCTGGTTCAGCCATTTACTAGCTCGGTCATCTTTACAAAGTCAATTAAATTTCTGTTTCCTCATCTCCAGAATGGGGGGGTTATCAACCTAATGGGATAGGTGAAAGTTAATATAATCTGAGTGACTGTATTAAGCACTCACTCCGTCATGCACAGGGCACTGTTACACCTGTGTGGGCATTCTGTCTCTCCTAGGAGGATATCCTGGGGCACCCCGGCCCTAGGAAGTTGATGTTGCAGAACTAACTTTTCAGGACAATTAGGTGCTTATAGTGTATATTACTTTATATTTTTAATGATGTCTTTAAATTATTTCTTTAAAATATTAGTACTTTGGTTATAAAAGTGTTGCAAAAATATTTGATATAGAAATCAAAGAATCATAAATTTCACCAATCTTAAGATAACCATAGTTATATACCTGGTGTGTGTGTTTCTGGTATTATTTTTCTTCATCATACATGTTGCTTTTATAAAACAAAAGCATTTATAACATGCTTTTGTTAAAACCGCACTGTTATCACACTTTCCACTGACTATATTGTGTTTTCCCATGACATTTTTTATAATATGGTATGTAATACACAATTTAAACATCTGAAAAACAGAAGTTTAAATTGTGTATTGATTTGATTTTCTGGTTTTTTGTTTTCATATTTAAAAACATAACTCTTACCTCCCCAGCCAGACTGCAAATGACTAGAAGCGTAAGTTCTGACATTTCTTTCTCAATGTCTTCTTCAAAGCCTCATCATGGGAAAGCTGGATAAACAATGGTTAGTTTGATTGTTTAAATGATTCTGAATACAAACCAAACCTAATCTGTCCCAATCTCTTCTGGCTTTCAGTTGATATCTCTTTGAAACTGTTAGTGGATATTTACTGGAACTCTATTCAATAGCTGCTCAAGTGTTGACTTTATTTATACTCATCTAAGAATTATACTGACCACTCAAGAGTTAATTTTATTTTAAATGGATTTTTAAAACTTTAGGTCTCAAAAGTTTTTTTTAATTTTATAAATCTTGTTTTATCTTAATGTTAAAATGATAGAAAAGTTACTGTACAGTTATTACATTGAGTTTCATTACAGTGGGTTTCTTTGGAAAATAAATATTAATCCTACATGGGTAATGAAGATTAAATCATGAAATTGGGACAAAATAGATTTTGGATTGTGATTTAACTGATTACCTATAGATACAGACATGATTACACCTGTGCTTTGGACTCTGGGAACCTCATGAGGAGCTTCAATGTCTCTCCAGTTTAACAAGAATAAGTCCAGGAGATTTCATTACTTACTGCAGGAAACTCATGATGTTGATTTTTGCAACCAAAGCCTGCCAGCAATGGTATGTGATGATAATTATCATAATGTAATAGATTTTCTCCTAAAGATCAGTGATTATATTTTTAAGCTTTTTTTTTTTTCTTTTCACTGGGATTTTCTGTAAATTTTTATTATAAGAAAAAAAAATACTCATATACCCTTCACTTAAGTTTACTAGTTAATATTTTGTCACATGCGTTTTCCTTCCTCCCTGCAGCCTTCATTTAAAAGCAAGGTTCAGGCACCATATCGCTACATACTTTAACAATTGTCCATATTCAGACTTCACCAGATTGCCCCAATATTGTTCTTTACACTGATTTATTTCAATCCCATATCCAGTCAGTAATTGTATATTACATTTAGTCTCCTTTTATTTTGCACAGTTTACCTGCTTTTTTGTTTCTTCTGTAGCATTTGGGTGTTTTTGAAGAATTCAGGCCATCCTCAAAAAACTGTTCCACAATTTGGGTTTCTCCCAGTGTTTTCTCATGTTGAGATTTGAGTTAAATAATTCCTGTAATAATCCAAAGAATGCTAACACAATGGTGAAATTTTGTTGGGAAACAGATTTATGCAATCTCAAAAGTACCAACCCATACATTATGTACTAACAGAGATAAAAGTACTTATGATGGAGAAATTGGGCATGCACCACCTCAACCAAGTGTTCAAACTTAAAATCACCAGTTAATAGTAATTTTATGTTTTTCTCAAAGAGTCAGTCCTGGCAGCACAAAAGTCACTGTCCAGTTATTGGTGATGTCAGTGTGATCACTTGGTTAAGGTGGTACATGCCAGGGTTTCCATCATAAAGTACTTTTATCTCTTACTTAGTAATCTATGGGTTGATACTTTGAGATTGCATAAATCCTGTTTCCCAAGAAAATTTTACCAAATTGTGTAAGGATTTTTGGACTATCCTTACCCAAATCAGGTACTATACCAGAGACTGCAAATGGTAACTTTTTAGTTCTTTCAATTCCTCCATTTACTAGATTACCCCCACCAACTTATTATTGACTTTCAGATTCTTTTTTATTTAGTATTCATTATTGTCCTATGGGACTTCCCTATAGCTCAGATGGTAAAGAATAAAGAATCTGCAATAAAGAATCTGGAACAATATATGTTAGGTTTACCTTGTACATTCGCCCCTTAGACCTGGAATCAGTCATTCCTTTAAGAAGTTCTGTTTGCTTTAGTAGAAAGTAATATTTTGAAATCAATGTTAGGGTGTTATTCCTGTGTCCATAGCACTATTTATGATAGACAAGACATGGAAACAACCTAAATGTCCATCAATAGATGAATGGATAAAGAAGATGTGGGTGTACAATGGAATATTACTCAGCCATAAAAAGAATGAGATAATGCCATCTGCAGCAGTATGGATGAAACTAGAGATTATCATACTAAGCAAAGTAAGTCAGAAGGAGACAAATACCATATGATATCACTTACATGTGGAAGCTGAAATATGACACAAATGAACATATTTATGAAACAGAAACCGACTCAGAGAGAACAAACTTCTAGTTGCGAAAGGGGAGGGAAGGACTGAGAGTTTGGGATTAACAGATGCAAACTAGAATATATAGCATAGAATAGATAAACAAAGTCTTACTGAATAGCACAGGGAACTATATTCAATATCCTGTGATAAATCATAATGGGAAAGAATTTGAAAAATATATGTATAACTGAATCATTTTGCTATGTAGTAAAAAGTAACAAGATTATAAATCAACTATAAAAAATTTTTTGTTTAATTGGGGTGCTATATAGGCCCATGTAAGTGGGCAAAGTTTACACATATACACACATTTTATAATATCTTGATAACCCTATTCCAGTCCAATGGCTCAGAGTTCTTTCTCTGCACCTTCCCCTTCCACTCCTCCTACCCCCATTTAATATTTTAACGCCCTTCCCTCAGAATGAGAATCCTGGTTCCTAATCTCAATACACACAGAATGGTTTTAAAATCACTGATAGCACTGGTAACAAGGTAAAGTACAAGATTTCTTCAACAATTTCTTCAGAAAAACTGCCGGGTTAATGAATTAACTCTGTTATCTATTTTCATATCCAGCTAGGTTCATTTGTTCTTTGTATTCATCTATAGGATTTTTTCTTTCTTGTTGATTTATGTTTAAACATCTAAAATTTTAACATGGTCAAAAGTCAAAATTGTACTAAAAAGTTGAAGGAGCCCCATTCTTACCCACCCTGTATGGTGGAACCAATTTTATTGCTGATTTGTATTTCATTTTGCAAATTAAGGAGATGTACATATTCATATCCTTTCATATGCAGACTATGTATACTCTTGTACTTTGCTGTGTTTTTTTCTTAGTATATATCATATCAGTTCTATGCTTAAATTTTGTACATCCTAATGAATGGGGTCGCAAAGAGTCGGACATGAGTGAACGACTGAACTGAACCAAACTTAATGAAGGTAAAACCCCAATAAATTTGACAGACATAAAAACAAACCTCAGTGTGGATGTCAGAGCAACACTTAAAATGTTCACGATCTATGAGCATTTGTTATGGCTTATAATGGTTAAACACGAAAACAACTATATGTAATGTTTTTGATACTTGATTGACAAGATCAAAGTGTTAAAATCCTCATACAGAATAATCTAAAAGTCAGATTTTCCATTCCTGCAGCATTTGCACCATGACTAGGATGATCCATGTGGAACAAAGCAACATGAAGAAATATCGGAAGAAATATTACTCAAAACTGACATCTGCAAAAACCAAAAAATTAGATACTTCTCTAGTTTTCCATCATTGTGTAAAACAAAACAAAATTCTTAACATTCCTTATTTGGTGAAACATTCATTGTTGGTGTGATTTGGTTTTCTGTTTATAAATCTACATGTGGGAAGATGAATTCAATTTTAGTTATAGTGACTGCAGGATGCCTATGAGCTATCAGTTAAAGATTCATAGCCCTCCATTGGAAATGTGAGTCTGGAGCTTAGCATGTAGACCAAGAGCATTGGCTGTACTGTAATAATGAAAGCTCTGGCGATGAATAGAGTAGTGACTAGAAGATTACAAAAAACAGGAGGGTCCATGACATCCCTTAGGGAAATTACTATCAGTAAACAAAGAGGAAGAGGTGGTAAGTAAGGAATGCATGCATGCACGCTAAGTCATTTTAGTCGTGTCAGGCTCTGTGCGACCCTATGGACTATAGCCCACCAGGCTCCTCTGCCTGGGATTTCCCAGGCAAGAATACTGGAGTGGATTGCCACGTCGTCCTCCAGGGAATCTTCTTAGCCCAGAAACACTGCATTCTTTAAACTGTTAAGTTTGTTTGGCAGGACATAGTTATGGGTATTTACAAGAAAGATTAGTTTAGAAGAGCCTTCAAAGATAATAGTAGATATAATTGAAGTTGTGGAACAAGGAGTAACTTACACAAGTTGTCAAAACTCATCTTGATCACAATGAGGATTCATAACTGTCTCTCCTTTTGAATAGTTCCCTAGAACAGTTACGTGCAGACTATGACCTATGAATAAAATCAGGCCTGCCTGAGCTAAGAAAAGTTTAAGTAAATAAAACTTGTAATAAGTAAATAAACATTGATTCAATACCTCCTTTGAAAGAGAAACTAAAGCACAGTATTCGTTAGTAAGACAGCTATTAGGTCAAATGTCAGATATGCCACTTGAACTTGACCTCTCTAATGCCTTAGTGCCCTTATCAAGTGTCACTGAATCAATCAGCACTTAGTAGATACTTGATAAATATTAAATACTTCATGAAAATTCACATCATTTATTAAATATTATTTGTGGCCAGGCATTTGGCTAAATTGATGTGTATTTGCTAGGATCTCTACTTAAGTAATTTTTTTTTTTAAGTAATTTTTTAAAACCTTAATCATAATGTAAGATAGATAAAGCAGGATGCCTACAGATAAAAATAGAACTTATAATGTACAGTTTCATTTTTAAAGTTGTATTTATAATCGAGAATAAACAGGACTTAGCAGTCCTGTTGTGAATACTTGAACTAATTAATGGTTTTATGAGTAAGCAATGGAAATAATGTATTTGAATACAGAGTGATTAAGCATATATTACTATCTAACTTGAATATACTCTTTAATGAATATTTCAAGAGAAAATCAATAATGGTTATACCGTAATATCTGCTGATATTTTTATGAATACACATACCATGATCATTATCAGTAACCCTGCCCTTGAACCACTGCTGTAAAACTCCTCACCAAACCCTCTTAGGTTGTGATACCCAGTTTTTGAGACATGAGCCTGCTGTGTCCTGCTTTGTCTGATAAAGCAACAAAACTGTTCTTTTCTATTTCATCCAAAACTCTTTCTCTAAGATTCAATTCAGCATCGGTGCACAGAGGCTGGGTTTTCAGCATTAATACAAATTTACAATTCTTAAAATGAAGGAAATATTTTGGACATCATATGGTTTTTACAAAGGGATTTCTATGTGAGTCTAAAGTAATATACACCACAATTAAAGCATGCTTTACTCTTTTAAAAATGGCAGTTCACCTAAGGGGACACAGTGTAGTACACTTGTGAAATATAGATTATAAATTTGCAAGACACATAATAATTGATCTTTAAATTAAAAAATTACTAACAACGAGAAGGAGATGAATGATTATAGAGAACCATAAGATGAAGAGGAATCAGGAAGTATGAGAGTGAAAGACAGGGAAGCCTGGCAGGCTGCAGTCCATGGGGTCGCTAAGAGTTGGACACAACTGAGTGACTGAACAACAAAGTATGTAAAAATGTGGAAGGACCCAGGGTGGACATACTGCAATTTTGCTGTGTGTTAAAGGATCACTGACCTAGAGCCAGACATCCTGGAATGTGAAGTCAAGTGGGCCTTAGGAAGCATCACTATGAACAAAGCTAGTGGAGGTGATGGAATTCCAGTTGAGCTATTTCAAATCCTAGAAGATGATGCTGTGAAAGGGATGCACTCAATATGCCAAGCAAATTCGGAAAACTCAGCAGTGACCACAGGACTGGAAGAGGTCAGTTTTCATTCCAATCCCAAAGAAAGGCAATGCCGAAGAATATTCAAACTACCACACAATTGCACTCATCTCATATGCTAGCAAAGGAATGCTCAAAATTCTATAAGCCAGGCTTCAACAGTACATGAACCATGAACTTCCAGATGTTCAAGCTGGATTTAGAAAAGGCAGAGGAACCAGAGATCAAATTGCCAACATCCATCAGAACATCAAAAAGCAAGAGAGTTCCAGAAAAACATCTGCTTTATTGACTATGCCAAAGACTTTGATTGTGTGGATCACAACAAACTGTGGAAAATTCCTAAAGAGATGGGAATACCAGACCACCTTACCTGCCTCATGAGAAATCTGTGTGCATGTCAAGAAGCAACAGTTAGAACTGAATATTCAACAACACACTGATTCCAAATCTGGAACGGAGTATGTCAAGGCTGTATATCGTTACCCTGCTTGTTTAACTTAAATGCAGAGTACATCATGTGAAATGCCGGGCTGGATGAAGCACAAGCTGGAATCAAGACTGCAGGGAGAAATATCAATGACCACAGATATGCAGATGACACCAACCATATGGCAGAAAGCGAAAAGGAACTGAAGAGCCTCTTGATGAAAGTGAAAGAGGAGAGTGAAAGAGGAGAGTGAAAAAGCTGGCATAAAACTCAATATTCAGAAAACTAAGATCATTCAAAAAACTAACGTCATCTAGTCCCATCACTTCATGGCAAATAGATGGGGAAACTATGGAAACAGTGACAGACTTTATTTTCTTGGGCTCCAAAATCACTGCAGATGGTGACTGCAGATATGAAATTAAAAGATGCTTGCTCCTTGAAAAAAAAGCTATGACAAACCTAGACAGCATATTAAAAAGCAGAGACATTACTTTGCCAGTAAAGGTCTGTCTAATCAAAGCTATGATTTTTCCAGTAGTCACGTATGGATGTGAGAGTTGAACTATAGAGCAAGCTGAGCGCCGAAGAATTGATGCTTCTGAACTGTGGTGTTGGAAAAGACTCTTGAGAGTCCCTTGGACAGCAAGGAGATCCAACCGGTCCATCCTAAAGGAAATCAGTCCTGAATATTCATTGGAAGGATTGATACTGAAGCTAAAACTCCAATACTTTGGCCACCTGATGCGAAGAACTGACTCATTTGAAAAGACCTTGATGCTGGGAAAGATTGAAGGCAGGAGGAGAAAGGGATGACAGAGGGTGAAATGGTTGGATGGCATCACCGACTCAATGAACAGGAGTTTGAGTAAGCTCCGGGAGTTGGTGATGGACAGAGAAGCCTGACATGTTGCAGTCTATGGGGTCGCAGACTCTGACAGGACTGAGTGACTGAACTGAACTGAAGCAAAGGATAAACTGAGATAAGTGAAGAATTGTTTCAGTTAAATTTCCAAAGGATCAAGTACACAATCCATTTTGCTTTAGGACTTCCCTGGTGGCTCAGACGGTAAAGCGTCTGCCTACAATGCAGGAGACCTGGGTTTGATCCCTGGGTTGGGAAGATCCCCTGGAGGAGGAAATGGCAACCCACTCCAGTCCTCTTGCCTGGAAAATCCCATGGATGGAGGAGTGTGGTAGGCTACAGTCCATGGGGTCGCAAAGAGTCGGACACGACTGAGCGACCTCACTTCACTTACACCACTTAAAGAAATATATGGAGAGAATTCCAGAGAAGGAAACAACATCCAAATGTCAAAAGGTGGATCATATTAAAAAACAAAAAGTCTTAGCACATGTCAATTACTGGGAACCATTCAAAATAAAATAGTCAGCTTGGACAATCACAAAGGTTTCAGAGACAACCAAGAGCTGAGGCAAGGTTAAACAATGAGATTAATCTATACACGAGGTCACTTCCTTCAAGACTAGGAGAGGTGGTTATTTTATTTAATGCATAAAAATCAACACAGAAAATGAAGAAGTAGAGGGTATATTACAAACAAAAGAACAAGATTAAACCTTAGAAAAAGTCCTTAATAAAACAGAGATAAGTGATTTACCAGATAAAAGAGTTCAGAATAATGGCTATAAAGATAATGAACAAACTTGGGAAAAGAACAAATAAACACAGTGAGAACTTCTACAAAGAAATGGAAAATATTTTAAAAGTTCCAATAGAAGTAACAGACATGAAATATAACTGAAAATTACAGTAGAGGGGTTCAACAGCAGACTACATAAAACAGAAAAAAGGATCCATAACCTCCAGGCCAGGGTAAAAGAAATTTACACAGTCAGTGCAGCAGAAAGGGGAAAAAAAGAATGAAAAAAATAGAAGACAGCTTAAGGGACTTACAGGGCAACATTAAGCAAAATAATATTCACATTAACTTCTACAAGGAGAAGATAGAAAAGGGCAAAAAGCTTACATGAAAAAAATAATGGCTGAAAATTTCTCCAACCTGGGGAAGAAACAAACATCCAGGTCCAGGAAACCTAGTGAGTTACAAATAAGATGAACCCAAAGAGACTTCCATCAAGACACATAATTAAAATGTCAAAAGTTTAAGACAGGCGAGAGAACAAGATGGCAGAGGAATAGGTGGACGTGGAGTACATCTCTCTCCACGGATACATCAGGAATACACCTTGAGACATAGAAGTGCCTGCAGAACACCAGCTGGGAGCAGACAGGAGGACCTGACCAGAGGAAAAGAATATATAGAACCATGCAAAACTCAGTAGGAGGGACTAGGGGGAAAAACAGGAGTGTTAGTAAGACTGGACCCACCCTCAGTGGGTGGGGGGACTGAGGCAGGGGTCCAGTGCCCACATCAAGGCAACAGTCTGAGTCAGAGGAGAAACATTTAAGGCTGAGAGTGAAACAGCTGATCTGTGGCAGCCTAAATGGAATGAGAATCAGACAGTCCTTCCCACAATCATACATACTGGGGACAGAGACAAGGGTCCCCTGGAAGGTGCAGGGGCTGGGAGGTAGAGTTTGGGGAGTGTGGAGGTGAGGGCTGCTATTGACTGCAGAGAGACAGGTCGAGGGAGGTAAGGGAGGAGATTGTGATGGGAAATGCCTGTGGAAAAAGCTGGGCAGCCATGGAAGCAAGGCAGTACTGCTGAGTCACCCATAGTGAGTGGAGTCATCACCATAGCCTCTCACTCCCCACACACCAACCAGCATTGGCAGCTGAACAATAGAGATGCTGGCCCATCAAATGCCTGATGCACTGAACTACACAGTAGGACCCCACCCAGGGTGCCCCTTTAAGTGCCTGACACACCGATCTACAGAGTAGGACCCCAGCCAGGGGGGGGGCCCTCTATGTGCCTGACGCACCAAACACAGAGGACCCCAGGCAAGAGAGCCCTCTAAGCCTCTGAATCGGCAGAGCGATGGAGAAAGACCAGCCAAAGAGGTCTTCTGATCACCAGCTACAAGAGGCTCAAAAAAAGACTGATAGGTCCGTAACACCTGTGGCGGAGGCAGTCTGTGTCACTGCACAGACTTGTCACTTGCACACTTGGCGCCGCCAGGGTCCCTGCAAGTCAAGCAGCTGCGCCACCTTCACGCTCAACTCTCACTGGGGCAGAGCTGCCACAGGCAAAAAAAGTCTGGCCTCTACGTGTGCAGGGTCACTTCGGTAGCGTCTGACTCTGCGACCCTGTAGACTGTGGCCTGCGGGTTTCTCTGTCAGGGAGGGGGGTTCTCCAGGCAAGAATACTGGAGCGTATTGCCCAATACTGGTTGCCATACCCTTCTAGAGTGCTATATTTCCTACTGCCTTAGCCGCCAACTCCCCTGAATACTTGATGCTATCAGAACCCCTGTGACCCAAGCAAATACACCTCCATACCTGGCCCTCACAAGGGCAAACCCAAGTGCTCCAAGGCACCTCAGGAGCAAACCCCAGTGGACAATCCACATGCAGAGGTGGAAATAAAACCACAATTGAAACCCAGGAGCAGTGTGGCTAAGGAAGAAGACCCAAAACCTTCCCAGCAGCGTACAAGCTGAAGATGAAATCTACACGATCAACTAGGCAGACTCTGTGTCTATGGAATATATAAAAGGTCACTGAGACCTCCCACAAGAGAAAGCACACTAGTTCTGATAGCTTTGGACATCGGAGGCAAGAACACATAGGAGTAGGACCAGGTTAGAATCTGAGCTGCCCCCACAGCAGGTCCAGAGATCAGCACAGTGCTGGAGGGCATCCTAGGGAGGTGAAGTGGACTGTGACTCCCAGCGAGGGAAAGGACTCTGACAGCAGTGACTTAAGAAAAACATTTATTATTCTTATGTTTTGACTTGCTCTGTAGATTCTTTTGGATTTTGTTTCTTTTCTCCCCCCTCTGTTGTCAGTTCAGTCGCTCAGTTATGTCCAACTATTTGTGACCACATGAACCACAGCACGCCAGGCCTCCCTGTCCATCACCAACTCCCGGAGTGCACCCAAACCCATGTCCTTTGAGTCAGTGATGCCATCCAACCATCTCATCCTCTGTTGTCCCCCTTCTCCTCCTGCCCTCAATGTTTCCCAGCATCAGGGTCTTTTCGAATGAGTCAACTCTTCGCATCAGGTGGCCAAAGTATTGGAGTTTCAACTTCAAAATCAGTCCTACCAATGAACACCCAGGACTGATCTCCTTTAAGATGGACTGGTTGGATCTCCTTGCAGTCCAAGGGACTCTCAAGAGTCTTCTCCAACACCACAGTTCAAAAGCATCAATTCTTCAGTGCTCAGCCTTCTTCGCAGTCCAACTCTCACATCCATACATGACCACTGGAAAAACCATAGCCTTGACTAGACGGACCTTTCTTGGCAAAGTAATGTCTCTGCTTTTTAATATGCTGTCTAGGTTAGTCATAACTTTCCTTCCAAAAAGTAAGCATCTTTTAATTTCATGGCTACAGTCACCATCTGCAATGATTTTGGAGCCCAGAAAAATAAAGTCAGCCACTGTTTCCACTGTTTCCCCATCTATCTGCCATGAAATGATGCCAAAGCCTTTGACTGTGTGGATCACAATAAACTGTGGGAAATTCTGAAAGAGATGGGAATACCAGACCACCTGATCTGCCTCTTGAGAAATTTGTATGCAGGTCAGGAAGCAACAGTTAGAACTGAACATGGAACAACAGACTGGGTCTAAATAGGAAAAGAAGTACATCAAGGCTTTATATTGTCACCCTGCTTATTTAACTTATATGCAGAGTGCATCATGAGAAACACTGGGCTGGAGGAAGCACAAGCTGGAATCAAGATTGCCAGAATAATTATCAATAATCTCAGATATGCAGATGACACCACCCTTATGGCAGAAAGTGAAGAACTAAAGAGCCTCTTGATGAAAGTGAAAGAGGAGAGTGAAAAAGTTGGCTTAAAGCTCTACATTCAGAAAAATAAGATCATGGCATCCAGTCCCTCTGTTGTAGTTGTCAATTTTATTGGCACTATGAAATCTAATTAAGCTTCTAAACATTTTTTTTCCTCAGTCACATTTTTTATTGCTGTTATAAACCTCTGCCTCTGTGTTGGGCTTTTGCAGTTCTGTGAAGTTTTCCTTTTTTTTTTTATAACTTTAATTTTTAAGTGTTTAAAAAATCTAATATAGTTTTTCTACACTTCTTCCTTTGTTTGCCTTTCCTACTGTTCTTTCCCCCTTGCAGTTAATTTTTAATATATGTAAATCTTCATCTACTTCTGTTTACTTTGCATATCTATTCTTTCTTTATTTTCCTTCTTTCCTTTCCGCTGAACATATTTGTTAGTTTTGTTTTCATTGCTTTATCCCCCCACTTGACACCTTGCTTTAGTTTTGTTTTCCAGTTTGTGCTTTAGTTTTGTTGTTAACTGGTAAATATAATTTTTGACATACTTTGTTTGCCAGATCAATCTGAACTTTTTTTTTGTTGGACTTTTCACTTTGCTCATGGGTGTATATGTATATGTGTATATTCCATTATTTTAATTATTATTTGCCTGATTTTGTAACTGCCATTTGTCTGGGGTTCATCTTTGGTTTCTCGTTTTTGGATATATTTTTTTAAATTTTATTTTTAAACTTTACATAATTGTATTAGTTTTGCCAAATATCAAAATGAATCCACCACAGGTATACATGTGTTCCCCATCCTGAATTTGTTTTAATCTCACTTAATGCTATAACAAACCACTTGTGGGATCTTTGTTCCTGACAAGAGATCAAGCCCTGAGCTTTTGGAGTGGAAGCACTGACTCCAAGACCCTAGACTACCAGAGAACTAACCCTAGGGAGCATCAAATAGTGAGAACTCACACAAAGGAAACCACTTGAATACAAGACCCAGCATCACCCAACCACCAGTAGCACCCTGTGCAGGATGCCTCATCTAAACAACAAACAAAACAAAAATACAAACCCAATCATCAGCAGACAGGATTACCACCTCACTCAGCCTTGCCCATCAGAGGAAAAACCAACAAAAACTCAGCACAAATTTCACCCTATAGGAAGCTTACACAAACCACTGGACCAATCTTAGGAGGACAGAAACCCAAAAGAAGAAAGAATTCAACCTTGAAGCCTGGAAAAAGGAGACCTCAAACACAGTAATTAAAAAAATAATAATGAAAAAGCAGAGAAATAATAGACAAATGAAGGAACAAACTAGAAACACAGAAGTCCAAATAAATGAAGAGGAACTAGGCAAACTACCTGAAAAATAATTCAGAATGATAGGAAAGACGATCAAAAACCTTGAAAACAAAATGAAGAAAATGAAAGACTCAATTAACAAAGACCTAGAAGAATTAAAGAATGAACATACAGAGACAACACAATTATTGAAATTAAAAATACTCTAGAAGGAATCAATAGCAGAATATATGAAACAGAAGAACAAATCAGTGAGCTGGAAGATAAAATGGTGGAAATAATTTCTGAAGAGCAGAATAAAGTAAAAAGAATGAAAAGAACTGAGGATAGTCTCAGAGACCTTTAGGACAATATCAAACACACCAACATTCTAATTATAGGGGTCCCAGAAGAAGAAGAGAAAAAGGGTATGAGAAAATTTTTGAAGAGATTATAGTTGAAAATTTCCCCAACATGGAAAAAGAAATAGTCATTCAAGTCCAAGAGGCATGAAGAGTCCCATACAGGATAAACCCAAGGAGAAACATAGCAAGACACATACTAGTCAAACTAACAAAGACTAAACACCAAGAAAGAATATGAAAAGCAGCAAGGGAAAAGCAACAAGTAACATACAAGGGAAACCCCATACGTTTAACGGCTGATTTTTTCAGCAGAAACTCTGCAGGCCAGAAGGGAATGGCAGGATAAATTTAAATTACTGAAAGGGAAAAAATCTACAACCAAGATTACTGTACCCACCAAGGATCTCATTCAAAATTGATGCAGAAATAAAAAGCTTTTCAGACAAGCAAAAGTTAAGAGAATTCAGTACCATCAAACTAGCTTTACAACAAATGTTAAAGGGACTTATGTAGTCCAGAAATACAATAGAAGAAAAAAGATCTACAAAATCAACCCCAAACAATTAAGAAAAAGACAACAGGAACATATATATCAATAATTACTTTAAATGTAAATAGATTAAATGCTCCAACCAAAAGATACATACTGGCTGCAAGGATACAAAAACAAGACCCATATATATGCTGTCTACAAGAAACCCACTTCAGACCTCAGTACACCTATAGACTGAAATTGAGAGGATGGAAAAATATATTCCATGCAAATGGGATGCAAAAGAGAGCTGGAGTAGCAATCCTCATATCAGACAAAATAGACCTTAAAATAAAGAATATTGCAATAGATAAGGAAGGACACTACATAATGATCAAGGGATCAATCCAAGAGGAAGACATAACAATTGTAAATATCTATGCACCCAACATAGGAGCACCTCAATACATAAGACAAACACTAACAGACATAAAAGGAGAAATGGACTGTAATACAATAATAGTAGGAGACTTTAACACCCCACCACACCAATGAACAGATCATCAAAACAGAAAATTAATAAGGAAACACAAGTCTTACATGATACATTAGATGAGATGGATCTCATTGATATCTTTAGGACATTCCATCCAAATGCAGAATACACGTTCTTCTCAAGTGCACATGGAATACTCTTCAAGATAGACCACATCTTGGTTCATAAATCAAACCTCAGTAAATTTAAGAAAATTGAAATTGTATCAAGAATCTTCTCCAACGACAATGCTATGAAACTAGATATCAATTACAAGGAAAAAACTGTAAGAAACACAAACACATGGAGCTTAAACAACATGTTTCTAAATAACCAACAGGTTACTGAAGAAATCAAAAGGGAAATAAAAAATTTCTAGAAACAAATGACAATGAAAACAACAACTCAAAACCTATGGGATGCAGCAAAAGCAGTTCTAAGAGGAAGTTTATAGCAATACAATCCTACCTGAAGAAACAAAAACATCAAACAGACAACCTAACTTTACACCTAAAACAACTGAAAAAGAAGAGCGAAAAACCCCAAAATTAGTAGAAGGAAGGAAATCATAAAGATCTGAGCAGAAACAAATGAGAAAGAAATGAAATAAACAATAGTAAAGATTAATAAAACTAAATCTGGTTCTTCGAGAAGATAAATAAAATTGACAAGTTTTAGCCAGACTCATCAAGAAAAAGAGAGAGAAGAATCAAATCAACAAAATTAGAAATGAAAAAGGATAGGTTGCAACAGACAATGCAGAAATATAAGATTCTATAAGAGACTATTATGAACAACTATATGGCAATAAAATGGATAACCTGGAAGAAATGGACAGATTCTTAGAAAAGTTCAATCTTCCATGACTGAACCAGCAAGAAATAGAAATTATGAACAGCCCAGTTACAAGTACTGAAATTGAAGCCGTGACCAAAAATCTCCCAAAAAACAAAAGCCCAGGACCAGATGGGCTTCACAGGAGAATTCTATCAAATATTTAGAGAAGAGCTAACGCCTATCCTTCTAAAACTCTTTCAAAAACTTGTAGAGGAAGGAACACTTCCAAACTCATTCAATGAGGCCACCATCACCCTGATACCAAAACCAGACAAAGACAACACAAGAAAAGAAAACTACAGGCCAATATCACTGATAAACATAGATGCAAAAATCCTCAACAAAATTTTAGCGAACATATTTCAGCAACATATCAAAAAGCTCATACATGATCAAGTTGGGTTTATTCCAGGGAATGCAAGGATTCTTCAATATACACAAATCAATCAATGTGACACACTATATTAACAAATTGAAAGATAAAAAGTATATGATCATCTCAATAGATGCAGAAAAAGCCTTTGACAAAATTCAGCACCCATTTATGATTAAAACTCTTCAAAAATGGGCATAGAAGGAACCTACTTCAACATAGTAAAGGCCATATATGATAAGCCTACAGCAAACATTATTCTCAATGGTGAAAAACTGAAAGCATTCCTCCTAAGATCAGGAACAAGACAAGGGTGTCCACTTTTTCCACTGTTATTCAACATAGTTCTGGAAGTCCCAGCTACAGCAATCAGAGAAGAGAAAGAAATAAAGGGAATCCAGATCCGAAAAGAAGAAGTAAAGCTCTAACTGTTGGCAGATGACATGATACTGTACATAGAAAACCCTACAGATAGTATCAGAAAATTACTAGAGCTAATCAGTGAATTTAGCAAAGTTGCAAGATACAAAATCAATACACAGAAATCACTTGCATTCTATATACTAACTATGAAAAATAAGAAAGAGCAATTAAGGAATCAATCCCATTCACCATTGCAACAAAAATAATTAAATATCTAGGAATAAACTTACCTAAGGAGACAAAGGAACTGCACACAGAAAATTAAAAGACACTAATGAAAGAAATCAAAGACTACATAAACAGATGGAGAGAGATTCCAAGTTCCTGGGTAGGAAGAATATTGTAAAAATGATTATACTACCAAATGCAATCTACAAATTCAATACAATCCCTATCAAATTACCAATGACATTTTTCACAGAACTAGAACAAAAAATTTCACAATTCATATGGAAACACAAAAAACCCCGAATAGCCAAAGCAGTCCTGAGAAAGAAGAATGGAGCTGAAGGAATTGAGCTTCCTGACTTCAGATTATACTACAAAGCTACAGTCATCAAGACAGTATGATCCTGGCACAAAAACAGAAATATAGACAAATGGAACAAGATAGAAAGCCCAGAAATAAAAGCATGCACCTATGGGTACCTCAATTTTGACAGAGGAGGCAAGAATATACAATGGGGCAAAGATAGCCTCTTTAATAAATGGTGCTGGGAAACTGGACAACTATATGTAAAAGAATGAAATTAGAACACTTCCTAACACCATACACAAAGATAAACTCAAAGTGGATTAAAGACCTTAACGTAAGACCAGAAACTATAAAACTCTTAGAGGAAAACATAGGCAGAACACTCGATGACATAAATCAAAGCAAGATCCTCATGACCCACTTTCTAGAGTAATGAAAATAAAAACAAAAGTAAACAAGTGGGACCTGATTAAACTTAAAAGCTTTTGCACAGCAAAGGAAACTATAAGCCAGGTGGAAATACAACCCTCAGAATGGGAGAAAATAATAGCAAATGAAACAACTGACAAAGGATTCATTTATAAGCAGCTTATACAACTCAATGCAAGAAAAACAAACAACCCAATCAAAAAGTGGGAAAAAGACTTAAACAGACATGTCTCCAAAGAAAACATACAGATGGCTAACAAATACATGAAAAGATGCTCAACATCGCTCATTATTAGAGAAATGCAAATCAAAACTACAATGCAATACCACCTCACACTGGTCAGAATGGCCCTCATCAAAAAGTCTACAAACAATAAATGCTGGAGAGGGTGTGGAGAAAAGGGAACACTCTTGCACTGTTGGTAGGAAGGTAAATTGATACAGCCACTATGGAAGACATTATGGAGATTCCTTAAAAAACTAGGAATAAAACCACCTTATGACCCAGCAATCCCACTCCTAGGCATATACCCTGAGGAAACCAAAATTGAAAAAGACACATGTATCCCATTGTTAATTGCAGCACTATTTACAATAGCTAGAACATGGAAGCAACCTAGATGTCCATCGACAGATGAATGGATAAAGAAGTTGTGGTACATATACACAATGGAATATTACTGAGCCATAAAAAGAAATGCATTTGAGTCAGTTCTGATGAGGTGGATGAACCTAGAACCTATTATACAGAGTGAAGTGAGTCAGAAAGAGAAAGATAAATATCATGTTCTAATGCATATATACAGAGTCTAGAAAAATGGTACTGAAGAATTTATTAATAGGGCGGCAATGGAGAAGCAGACATAGAGAACAGACTTATGGACATGGGGAGAGGAGAGGAGAGGGTGAGATGTATGGAAAGAGTAATATGGAAACTTACATTACCATACGTAAAATAGATAGCCAAAGGGAATTTGCTGTATGGCCCAGGAAACTCAAACAGGAGCTCTGTATCAATCTAGAGGAGTGGGATGTGGTGGGAGATGGGAGGGAGGTTCAAAAGGGAGGGGATATATGTATACCTATAGCTGATTCATGTTGAGGTTGGACAGAAAACAACAAAATTTTGAAAAGCTATTATACTTCAATAAAAATAAATTTAAAAAAAGTTTAAGACAGAGAAAGCAACAAGAGAAAAACAATGATGTGTTACATTCAAGGGAACCCCCATAAAATTAGCAGCAGGTTTTTCAGCAGAAATTTTGCAAGTCAGAAGGAAGTGCATGATATATTCATAGTGCTGAGAGAAAAACAAAAACTTCCAACCAAGTCATCCAGAATTGAAACAGAGATAAAGAGTTTTTCACACAAGCAAAACTCAATTGAGTTTATCACTACTAAATAAGTCTTAAAAGAAATGATAAGAAAAACTTCTTTAAGCTGAAATAAAGGGTGCTAATTAGTAACAGGAAAAGATATGAAAGTGTAAATTCCACTGGTAAAAGTAAATGTATAGTAAAGGTGGTAGATTAATCACTTATGAGCTAGTATGAAGGTCAAAAGGCAAAGCAGTAAAAATAAGTGTAATTATAATAATTAAGGAATAAAAAAGATAAAAAGATGTAAAATGTGATATCAAACATATATAGTATGAAGGAGGAAGAGTAAAAACGTACCATTTAGAATGCAATCAAACTTAAGTTGTTATCAACTTAAAATAGGCTTTATAAGTTATTATATATAAGTCTGATGGTAACCATAAAACAAACTCATAATAGATACACAATAGAGAAAGGAATCTAAGCATTCCACTAAAGAAAGTGATTAAATACCACAAAGGAAGAAAGCAACAGGAAAGAGCAGAGGGAATACAAAACACAGTAGGAAGATAATGAACAAAATGGCAATAGTTCATCAGATCAGATCAGTTGCTCAGTCGTGTCCGACTCTTTGCGACCCCATGAATCGCGGCACGCCAGGCCTCCCTGTCCATCACCAACTCCCGGAGTTCACTCAGACTCACGTCCATCAAGTCAGTGATGCCATCCAGCCATCTCATCCTCTGTTGTCCCCTTCTCCTCTTGCCCCCAATCCCTCCCAGCATCAGAGTCTTTTCCAATGAGTCAACTCTTCACATGAGTTGGCCAAAGTACTGGAGCTTCAGCTTTAGCATCATTCCTTCCAAAGAAATCCCAGGGCTGATCTTCAGAATGGACTGGTTGGATCCCCTTGCAGTCCAAGGGACTCTCAAGAGTCTTCTCCAACACCACAGTTCAAAAGCATCAATTCTTTGGCGCTCAGCCTTCTTCACAGTCCAACTCTCACATCCATACATGACCACAGGAAAAACCATAGCCTTGACTAGATGAACCTTTGTTGGCAAAGTAATGTCTCTGCTTTTGAATATGCTATCTAGATTGGTCATAAGTTTCCTTCCAAGGAGTAAGCGTCTTTTAATTTCATGGCTGCAGTCACCATCTGCGGTGATTCTGGAGCCCAGAAAAATAGTTCATACCTGCCAATAATTATTTTAAATGTGAATGGACTAAACTCTCCAACCAAAAGACAGATGAAAATCATATATCTTTCCTGAACACAATGGTATGAGAATAGAAATTAATTACAAGAAGAAAACTAGAAAATTCACAAATGTGTGGAGACTGAACATTCTACTGAAAGTAAATGCGTCAAAAAGAAATCAAATGAGAATTAGAAAATACTTTGAGACAAGTGAAAATGGGAATACAATCTGTCAAAACTTATGAAATGGAACAAAAGCAACTCTAAGAGGGAAGTTCATGGTGATAAATGTCAACATTAAGAAACACACACAAAAGAGAAATAAACAGTGGAAACTGACACACCCTTGTAAAGCAATTATACCCTAATGAGAAAAGAGAAACAAAAAGGAATCTCAAAAACCAACCTAACTTTATACCTCAAGCAATAAGAAAAAAAAAAAAAAGAATCCAATAGTCATTAGAATGAAAAGAAATAAAGATCAGAATAGAAATGAATGAAATAGAGATTAAGAAGACACAGAAAAGAATAATGAAACTAAGAGCTAGTCTTTGAAAAGATAAACTTGATAAACCTTTAGTTAGATTCACCAACAAAAAAAGAGAGAAGACTCAAATAATAAAATTAAAAAGAGGAGATGGTATAATTGATGTCACAGAAATGCAAAGGGTCATGAGACTACTATGAACAATTATATGTCAAGAAATTGGACAACCTTGAAGAAATGGATACATTCCTAGAATCATACCACCAACCAAGACAGAATCATTGAGAAACAGAAAATCTGAGTGGACTGATTCCTACTAAGGAGATTGAATCAGCAATCAGGAACCTCCAAACTAACTCCAGGACTAGACAGTTTCTGGTGAGCTCTACTAGACACTCAGAGAAACGTGAATACCAATCCTTCTCAAACTTCTCCACAAATATAAAAAATGTGTAAACACTTCCCAATTCATTTTACAATCTACAATTACCCTGATACCAAAACCAGACAGCGATGACACAAGACAAGAAAATTATAGGCCAATATCTCTGATGAACATAGATGCAAAAATCCTCAACAGAACATCAGCAAACTGAACTCAACAATACATTAAAAGGATCAAATTCATAATAAAGAGCAATATATTTTAGGGGTATAGGGACAGTTCAACATCCACGAATCATTAACATAACAAAGAATAAAAATCATGTGATCATTTCAATAAATGCAGTAAAAGCATTTGTTAGAATTCAACAGCCATTCATGATTAAAAGCTCTCAAAAAAATGGGTATAGAGAGAATGCACCTCAATATTAAAAAGTAGCCAAAAGTAGACAAGTACACAGCTAGCATTATACTCAACATTGAAAGCTGAAATCATTTCCTCTAAGATCGGGAAAAAACAAGCATTATAGTTTATTCAACATTGTTTTGTAAGTTCTAGCCAGAGTAATTAGGCAAGAAAGAGAAATAAAGGCATCCATATCCAGAATGAAAGAAGCAAACTATCACTATTTGCAGATAACATGGTGTTATACCGAGAAAACCCTAAGTATGTTAGTTACTCAGTCATGTCCGACTCTTGTGACCCCATGGTCTGTAGCCTGCCAGGCTCCTCTGTCCATGGAATTCTCCAGGCAAGAATACTGGAGTGGGTAGCCATTTTCTTCTCCAGGGGATCTTCCTGACCCAGGGATAGAACCTGGGTCTCCTGCATTGCAGGCAGATTATTTATCATCTGAGCCATGAGGGAAAACCCTAAAGACTACCAAAAAACCCTGTTAGAACTAATAAATTCAGTTAAGCAAAACCAAGAAAAGCAAAAAATAAACAAGTGAGATTATATCAAGCTAAAATACTTTTCCATAGCAAAGGAAACCATCAACAAAATGAAAAGACAAGCTACCAAATGGGAGAAAATATGTGCAAATCATGTATCTGATAAGGGATTGCATGCATTCGTGCATACTAAGTCACTTCAGTTGTGTCCAATTCTTTGAGACCCTCTGGACTGTAGCTCTCCAGGCTCCTCTGTCCATGGGATTCTTTAGGCAAGAAGACTGGAGTGGACTGCCATGCCCCTTCCAGGGAATCTTTACACCCGGGTATTGAACCCAAGTCTCCTATTTCTCCTGCATTGGCAGGTGAGTTCCTTACCCCTGCTGCTGCTGCTAAGTCGCTTCAGTCATGTCCGACTCTGTGCGACCCCATAGATGGCAGCCCACTAGGCTCCCCCGTCCCTAGGATTCTCCAGGCAAGAACACTGGAGTGGGTTGCCATGTCCTTCTCCAATGCATGAAAGTGAAAAGTGAAAGTGAAGTTGCTCAGTCATGTCCGACTCTTAGCAACCCCATGGACTGCAGCCTACCAGGCTCCTCTGTCCATGGGATTTTCCAGGCAAGAGTACTGGCTTACCCCTAGTGCCACCTAAATATTTAAACAACTGATACAATACGAAAAAAAAAAAAAAACCTTATAAAAATGGGCACAAGATCTGAATAACCATTTTCCCAAAGGAACATACAGATGGCCAAAAGGGACATGAAAGGATAATCAACTTCACTAATAGTTAAAATGTAAATAAAAAAAACAGTGAGATATCACCTCACACCTGTTAGAATGGCTATTATCAAACCGTCAAGAAATAATAAGTGTTAATGATAATATGGAGAAAAGGGAACCATTGCATACTCCTAGTTGGAATGCTAATTGGTGCATCCACTGTTGAAAACAGTGGTGTTTCCTCAAAAAGTTAAAAAAAAGAAAAAAATAGGACTTTATATGATCTAGCTATTCCATTGTTCATATTTATCCAAAGGATACAAAAACACAAACTGGAAATGACATGCACCCTCATGCTCATTGAAGCATAATTAACAATAGCCAAGATATAGAAACAACATTTGTCCATCTACAGATAAATGGGTTAAAAAATGTGGTATATAAAAAATGTGGTTATATATATATATATATATAATGGAATATCATTTAGCCATTAAAAGAAGGAAATTTTACCATTTGTGACAACATGAATTGACCTTATAACCAACAGCACTTATATACATAAATAATAACCAGTTATAAGTTATAATAGTTGAGAGAATTCCATTTATAATAGCAATAAAGGAGCTAAAAGATAAAGTACTTAGGAATAATGTTAGTAAGAATTGACCAAAATTTCTATGCTTAATCACTCAATCATGTCTGACTCTTTGTGACTCCATGGACTGTAGCATGCCAGGCCCCTCTGTCCATGGGATTCTCCAGGCAAGAATACTGGAGTGGGTAGCCATTGCCTTCTCCAGGGGAGAGCTTCCTGACCCAGAGATCAGATCCGGGTCTCCTCCACTGTAGGCAGATTCTTTACCATCTGAGCCACCTGGGAAGCCCAAAGAGTGATTTTGTTCTTTTTCTTTTTATAAATTTCTATAAAGAAATTTCTATAAGAGAAATTTATAAAACATTCCTGAAAGACACAAAACCACAGTTGAACAAATGAGGAAATATACTTTGTTCTAAGAGGATATCTCAGCATAATGAAAATGCCAGTTTTGCTTAATTTATACATTTAATGCAATTCCCATATAAATTCCTATAAATTCTTATACAGATCTAGGTAACTTCACCCTGGTGGCTCAGATGGTAAAGAACCTGCCTGCAATGCAGGAGACCTGAGTTTGACACCCGGGTCAGGAAGATCCCCTTGAAAATGGAATGGGAGTCCACACCAGCAATCTTGCCTGAAGAATTCCATGGACAGAGGAGCTATGGCAAGCTACAGTACATGGGGTCACAGAGTCAGACACGACTTAGTGACTAAGACTTTCAATATAAATTCCAGTCCCAAAAAGGATGTTCAACCTACCACACAATTGCACTCATTTCACACGCTAGCAAGTTCAGTTCAGTCACTCAGTTGTATCTGACTCTTTGAGACCTCATGGACTGCAGCATGCCAGGCTTCCCTATCCTTCACCATCCCAGAGCTTGCTCAAACTCATGTCCATCGACTTGGTGATGCCATCTCATACTCTACATCCCCTTCTTTTCCTGCCTTCAATCTTTCCCAGCATCTGACTTCCAAGGAGTCAGACCTTCACATCAGGTGGCCAAAGTATTGGAGCTTCAGCTTCCGCATCTGTCCTTTCAATGAATATTCAGGACTGATTTCCTTTAGGATGGACTGGTTGGATCTCCTTGCTGTCCAAGGGACTTTCAAGAGTCTTCTTCAACATGACAGTTCAAAAGCATAAATTCTTCAGTGCTCAACTTTCTTTATGGTCCAACTCTCACATCCATACATGACCACTGGAAAAATCATAGCTTTGACTAGACAGACCTTCATTGGCAAAGTAATGTCTCTGCTTTTTAACATGCTGTCTAGGTTGGTCATAGCTTTTCTTCCAAGGAGCAATCATCTTTTAATATTATGGCTGCAGTCACCATCTGCAGTGATTCTGGAGCTCAAAAAATAAAGTCTCTCACTGTTTCCACTGTTTCCCCATCTATTTCCCATGAAGTGATGGGACCAGATGCCATGATGTTAGTTTTCTGAATGTTGAGTTTTAAGCCAGTTTTTTCACTCTCCTCTTTCACTTTCATTAAGAGGCTCTTTAAGTTCCTCTTCACTTTCTGCCATAAGGGTGGTGTCATCTGCATATCTGAAGTTATTGATATTTACTATCTAGCAAAGTAATTCAAAATTCTCCAAGCTAGGCTTCAATAGTATGTGAACTGAGAACTTCAAGATGTTCAAGCTGGATTAAGAAAAGTCAGAGGAACCAAAGATCAAATTGCAGGCATCACTGAGTCATAGAAAAAGAGAATTCCAGAAAAACATCTACTTCTGCTTCATTGACTATGCTAAAGCCTTTGACTGTGTGGATCACAAAAAACTGTGGAAAATTCTTAAAGAGATGGGAATAGCAGACCACCTTACCTGTCTCCTAAGAAACTTGTATGCAGGTCAAGAGCAACAGTTAGAATTGGACATGGAACAATAGACTGAATCAGAATAGGGAAAGGAGTATGTCAAGGCTATATATTGTCACCCTACTTATTTAACTTATACACAGAGTACATCATGCAAAATACCAGGCTGGATGAAGCACAAGCTGAAATCAATATTGCAGGGAGAAATATCAAAAACCTCAGATATGCAGAGGATACCACCTTATGGCAGAAAGTAAAGAGGAACTAAAGAACCTCTTGATGAAGGTCAAAGAGGAGAGTGAAAAAGCTGGCTTAAAACTCAACACTCAGAAAACTAAGATCATGGCATCCAGTCCCATCACTTCATGGCAAACAGATGGGGAAACAATGGAAACAATGAGAGACTTTATTTTCTTGGGCTCCAAAATCACTGCAAATGGTGACTACAGCCATGAAATTAAAAGATGCTTGCTCCTTGGAAGAAAAGTGAAAGTGAAGTCGCTCAGTCGTGTCCGACTCTTGGCGACCCCATGGACTGTGGCCTACCAGGATCCTCTGTCCATGGGATTTTCCAGGCAAGAATACTGGAGTGGGTTGCCATTTCCTTCTCCAGGGGATCTTCCAGATCCAGGGATTGAACTCGGGTCTCCTGCATTGCAGGCAGACACTTTACCATCTGGGCCATCAGGGAAGGCTTAGAAGAAAAGCTATGACCAACCTAGATAGCATATTAAAAAGCAGAGACATCACTTTGCCAACAAAGGTCCATCTAGTCAAAACTATGGTATTTCCAGTAGTCATGTATGGATGTGAGAGTTGGACCATAAAGAACACTGAGCACCAAAGGATTCATGCTTTTGAACTGTGGTGTTGGAGAAGACTCTCAAGAGTTCATTGGACAGCAAGGAGATCCAACCAGTCCATCCTAAAGGAAATCAGTCCTGAATATTCATTGGAAGAACTGATGCTGAAGCTGAAACTCCAATACTCTGGCCACCTGATGCGAAGAACTGACTTATCTGAAAAGACCCTGAAGCTGGGAAGATTGAAGGCAGGAGGGGAAGGGGATGACAGAGGATGAGGTGGTTGGATGGCATCACTGACACAATGGACATGAGTTTGAGCAAGCTCCAGGAGATGATAAAGGACAGGGAAGCCTGGCATGCTGTACTCCATGGGGTCACAAAGAGTCAGACACAACTGAGCGACTGAACAATGAACAATAAATTCCAATAAATTTGTACATGGATCTAGGTAAATTCATCCTAAAGTTCATGCATGAAATCAAACACAAGAGAATAGCTAGGAAAACACTGAAAACAGAACAAGACTCTGAGTGGCATCTACCCCTTCCAGATACCTAAACATAGGAGAAAGTCTCTACTAAAACAATTTGGTACTGAGCGTAACATGCCAGTGGGCACGATAAAGCTGATGCCTCATGTCAACTGGGACAAAGATGATGTTTTTAATAAATGGTATTGGGAGAATTGAAGAAAAGAAAACTTGATCCATTCTTTATTTCATACTCAAGAATAAACTGCAAATAGATCAGAGATCTGGAAAGAAGGAAAGGAGGGAGAAAGGGAATTATATAAGTTCTAGAAGAAAACATGAGTGAATTTCTCTATAGCTCCAGCAGAAAAGTTTTTTAACTATGATTCAGTTCTTATTATAACTCAAAATCCAAGTGAAAGAAATGGTTGATGTATTTGACTACATAAAAATACAAATCTTTGGAATGATAAGAAACCATAAGGAAAATTCAAGGCAAATAAATTGGGAGAAGAGAAGATACTAGCAAACCTGTCCCAGTTAAAGGGCTCCTCCCAATTATTCTAAGGACTTTTAAGAATTGAGGGGGAAAAAGGACCAAAAATCCTATAGAAAATGGGCAAAAATCATGAACAGACAATTCAGAGAGACAAAAATGGCCTTGAAACATATGTAAAAATGTAATTTCAAGTATAGTACAGGGAAATATTGGTACTAAATAAAAGCACACTGTGATAGCATGTTCCATGCATCTGATAGGCAAAAGTCAGAGCTTGCTAATTGACTTTGCTATTAAGGCTGTGCAGAAACAGGCACTGCTTACAGTGCTGAGGGGATGCTACATGGATAACCCCCATGAGGAGGAACTCAGCAATATCTGACAAACTACTTAAGGGTTCAAGGACCCAGGAATCATATTTCTGAAAATTTACCTTGAAGATCCACTGAAACAAATATAAAAATACATATGCCCAAGGTTATTAACCTCAGCCCTAACTGTAATTTTAAAATGTTAGAAACTTCATAAATATCTAGGTACAAGAAATTGAGCAAAGTATAGAATATTCTCACTATTAGGTATAGTCCAGTTGTTGAGTGAGGAAAATTTGTATGAACTGATATGGAGTGATGTCTAGGAGATATTGTTTACTGAAACAATAAGTACAAAATATTTTTATAGTTAAGGCCGTAATTAATAATCTATATATGTATACACACACATATCCATTTGTGTAAAAAGAAGAGAAAACTGGAGAACAATGAAGTGCTTTACCTACAAGGGGTAAATGAAAACCATAGCCACACTAAAGGGGGAAAAAAGAACTTATCTAAGTTACTCTGAACACACTATTTGACCATTCTTGGATGGGTGGAATGGTGGGAACAAACTGCAAGCAAATCTTTAATTAAATCTTTTTCTTTTTTGTATAGTTGTTTTAACAGTGGGGTATGGCCATTGAAATTCTGAAACAAATTTTGATGTATTAGAAGACTGAACAAATGAACAAATACACTTAACGTTAGTTTCACTGAAGAACAAAGGATATACAAATATGGAATGAGGAAGGGCAAGAAACAACTTTGTAGGATGAACAGGAGATATCAATGCAAACTTATGACTTCTAAAATATGTATATGTTTATGCATGTATGTATATGTGTGTGTATATTTACATGTACAGAAATTTCATTGTTTTGCCCTCTGAAGGACAAGAAGCAAAGACACTCCCATATCAGGGAGTACATTCAGCATCAAGATTTTGGTCTGTAATAACATTTAATAATGAAATATATTAGGGCTTCTCAGAAAAATGACTGAGTCCAGGACTGGAACAGGGTAAGTGAATCAGGAATACCTTGCTATCCCAGAGAGTGGGAAAACATTATGACCAAATAATGCACAAAATGCAGAATCCAGTTTGAAGGGATTCCCACTGGTCAAATCTGGACAAAGTGAGCAGAAAGATTACTTATTAAGTACAGTAATAAAGTATAAACCATTACAGAAAAGAATAGCAATTCAAAAAAAACAAGAATAGCAATTTATGACTCCATACTGATAATAAATACAGATAAATAATGGGAAGAGACTGAAGGGTCTTACTTAACAGAATGCCAAGTGGTAAATTTGGAGAGAATGCTGCTGGAGTTGGAAGATCAGCAGCTTGCAACCATTATAGTCAAGATGTGATTAGACAGTGGGACTTCTGAAGTGCCTACATGAAAAGCTTGACAGATTTTCTTCTCAGAGAAGCAGTGATGAAGCTAAATAAACAAATAAATAAATATTTATTAAATGTCTCTAGAATTTGACCAAAGGACATATAACCAATTGAGAAGTGTTTGCCTCTGAAAATCCATGCATCTCTGTAAGTCTCTGTAATTTCAGCCAGGAGATGCTCCCATTTTCTTCATCTTTATGGTTTAGAAATTCTGTACTATGCAGTTAGGGCAGCCCATGAGGATCGGTAGCTCCATCTCTCCTCACCAGTTCCCAATTTGGGACACAGATTCCACTCCAGGAAAGGGTGGAGCAGCTTGGGAGAACCAGTGGCTCCTATCCCCACCCCCAGGCTCTGGTCTTGTGTTGTGGAGGTTCAGCTCAGAGTTGTCATAGCACGTCATTGGGCTGGTAGCTGCTTGCCCCTTCCTTCAGGGACTAACTTTATTTGGAGGTGAACATGGAAAAAGCCATACCCAGGAAATTGTTAAAAACAGAGATCAGTGACAAACAATCAACGATTAGTATCTAATCTCTGTGCTACTAGTAAGGTAAACAAAATGGTATTGTCAGAAATTTAAAAGGGATATTGAGGGAAAGAGATAGCAAAAAAAAAAAAAAAAAAAAAAAGCCTTGCTAAGACCGCATACATCCCCCGTCATTTGAAAATCTATATACATGAGCAAGACTGCATCCAAGTAACCAGAGAAGTTGCTACCTCTTGGCTGAACAGGGGGGTCAGACTTGTAATTTTGACTACTGAACTTTAAAAGCATTCCCAACACTACATACAGATCCACCAACATGAAGTGGAGGGATTACTGGCTCAGGAGGCTTAAAACAACCTCTGATCAATCATCGAACACTAAGCTATGCTGACCCAGGGGTGATGCCTAGGAAGCCTAAAAATAAAAAAGGAAAACAAATGAGAAGTGACATACGTCAGAGACGGCACACTGCAGAGGAAACAGACTTCACTAAGCTTGTTCCATCAAAGCACTAAAGAAAGAAACAAAAAACAGCAACAAGCCTGGAGTGGGGACTCAGATTAAGAGCTGAGAGTTGCTATATTATATTGTCTAAAATATCCAATGATCAACAAAAAGCAACAACTATGAGACATGAAAAGAAACAGAGAAGTGTGCCCCATACATAGGGGGAAAAATCAGTCAACAGACGTTGCTTTTGAATATACCAAGATGTTGGGGTTAATAAAGACTTCAAAGCAATGACTATAAATATGTCCCAAGAATAAGAGGAATCCATCTAAATGATCTAAATGATTAGCACACAAAAGGAATCCATACTGAGCTTATTAAATGAAGGTATGATAATAATGACTCATCAAATAGAGAATATTAGTAGAGACCAAATTATTTTTTTTAAACCAAGCAGAAATACTAGAATTAAAAAGTACAATAACAAATGAAAACTCAGTAGAGGGGCTCAAAACTAGATTTTAGCTGGCAGAAGAGATCAGTGAACTGGAAGATAGATTAATAGAGATTATCAGGGGATAAGATGCTTGGATGGCATCACCGACTCGATGGACGTGAGTTTGAGTGAACTCCGGGAGTTGGTGATGGACAGGGAGGCCTGATGTGCTGCAATTCATGGGGTCGCAAAGAGTCAGACACAACTCAGCAACTGAACTGAACTGATCCAGTTTGAAGAGCGGAAATTTAAAGGAAGGAAAAACTATCAGATATCTATGAGGCACCATTAAGCACAGCAATATATGCATAATGGAAGTAGCATAAGAGAAAGGATCAGTATTGGTTTACTATTGATGTCACAACAAATTACCACAAACAGAGGCTTAAGACAACACAGACGTTTATTCATTCATTATTTTACAATTCTGTAGGTTGTTACATCTAACATGGGTCTCAATGGGTTAATCAAGGTGTTGGCAGGGCTGCATTCCTTTCTGGAGAACCTAGGTGAAAATCTATTTCCTTTTCTTTCCTGTTTTCTTTCCTTGTCTTTCTACAGGATGCTCACTTTTCTCAACTGATGAGAAATTATAGCCAACAATATTGCACCTCTCTGATCATTTTTTGTAGTTCCATCTCATTCCATCTCAGCCAGGAAAGGTTCTTTTTAGGACTTGTGATTAGATTGGCCTATGTGAATAATGTAAAATAATCTTCCCATCTCAAGGTCTTTAATTTTAATTATATCTGGAGTGTCTCCTTTTCCACGTGAGGTAATATATTTACAGGTTCCATAGATTATGACATGGATGTCTGTGGGGCAGTTAGTTCAGTTCTGTCACTAAGTCGTGTCCAACTCTTTGTGACCCATGGACTGCAGCATGCCAGGTTTCCCTGTCCATCACCAAGTCCCGGAGCTTGCTCAAACTCATGTCCATCGACTCGGTGATGCCATCCAGCCACCTCATCCTCTGTCGTCCCCTTCTTCTCCTGCCTTTAATCTTCCTAGGATCAGGATCTTTTCCAATGAGTCAGTTCTTTGCATCAGGTGGCCAAAGTACTGGAGTTTCAGCTTCAGCATCAGTCCTTCCAAAGAATATTCAGGACTGATTTCCTTTAGGATTGACTGGTTTGATCAGTTATGGAGTGCATTATTATACCTATCACCATAGCAGAGAAAAATATTCAAAATGGTAATGGCTGATCACTTTTAAAATTTGATTAAAAACCAATCTAAAAAACAATCTAAACAAGAAGAAGCTCAATAAACTCCAAGCAAGACAGAAAGGGAAAAAAAGTAAAACACCACAAAACTTAGACACATCATAGGCCAACTGTTGAAAGACAAAAAGGGAAACCATGAGAGCAAAATACATCAGATATTAATACAAAAAGATCACAAAAAGATTAACAGCTGGTTTCTTATTTTTAAAAAAATCCTCATAGAGGCCCGAATACAGTGGAGTGATATATTTAATGTGGTGAGAGAAAAAAATTCCAATATACAGCATAACCATCCTTCAAATATGAAAACAGACATTCCCAGATAAAGACACAGAATCCATTGCTATCAGATGTACTTTAAAAGAAATATTAGAGGAAGTTATGTCACAATGATGGAGGCATAGGTTATTCTTGATGTTGCTTTCCTTCACAAGAAAAACTAACAAATATCCATGGACAAGACACCACTGAGAAATCCTAGAACCCCGGGCAGAGGCTGAAGCGCACCGTGCACCACAGAGAACAAAAGGGACTACATTAGGAAGGGAATAGGAGGGTTACACGCGGACCACATCGCTTCTCCCCCAGGCTGGTGCAGAACCACCCTAAGAGGTCTCCCAAGAACCTATGGTTCCTCCAGCGGGAAAAGAGAGTATTGGGTGGACATCCATCTTTCCTAGCATTGTGGGTCACTTCTTGGGCACCCTCACTCCACTCTTGTCTCATAAAGTTTGCAAGGGAATCTGCAGGAATTGACCACTGGGACTTGACCACTGGGACTCTGAGATGGAGAAGGCGTGAGGGGCTCGTAGCAATCAGCACTTAGATCTTGGCAGATCAAGTTTTCACTTGCAGCCCCCAGGTAGTTGTCCCAATGAATAAAGTCATCTGTAGAACCAAGCCTGACCAGGGAACTCAGCAGGGTGCTAGTCTGCTTATTTGGGTCTCCCAAAAGACAAAGAGATTGCTAGCCCTGGAGCTTGGTCTACTGCCACCCAGCCAGGGGAGCTAAATTATAAACTTGATAACTGCTGAGTATAGATCCTTGCTCAATCTGACTAAAAAGACTGGCAAGAATATCTGGATACTACATAGCCCAGTAACACTCAAGCAGAGTCTGGCAGGCAGAGCTGATTAACTGTGGAGCAAAGCCAGTGCTGGGCTTAGAGGGTTCCCTTCATTCACCCACACAAGGCAGCTAATTCATGGGGCCACTCACTCTGAGTAAAGCTCCTAGACCTGGCCAACCAGAAAATATGTCCAGAACAGCTGGAAAACTGTGTAGTCAAGTAATGCTCAAGCAGAGACTTCAGCAAGCAGAGCTAATAGTCTGCAGAGCCAAACTAGTACCCTTGTTTGGCCAGGTTACTTGGGGCACTGGTCAGCTTGAATCAAGACCACAAGCAAAGGGATTTCCTGGTGGTCCAGTGGCTAAGACTATGCACTCCCAACATAGGGGACCTGGGTTCAATCTCTGGTCAGGGAACTAGATCCCACATGCCTCATATAAGACCTTGCACAGCCAAATTAAAAAAAAATTTTTTTTTTGCTTTTAAAGACCACAAGTGAAAAAACCTTTGTAACCTGGAGCTGTTTCCCCTGACTTGCCTGGGCTACGAAACTAATGTGTAGCACCACCCATTGCTAAATACAGCTTTCGGCTCACTCAAGCAGCTTGCTTGAGCAGGGAACCTAACCAGAGCACATGGAAAGCTATGTAGTACATCCAACACCCTTGCTTACAGTGCCAAAATGTTTTTAACAAGAGAACACATGAATTTCCCTGTCTACATAGCAAAACTAGGGGTCCTGTTTGGCCAGAGAACTCAGCACAAACAATGGGCTCAATAGATTCTGGGGCCCATCTTGCTTCTCCACCAGGACAGAAAAGCTAATTCGTATTACTATACTGCTGAATGTAGTACCCGGTCCTGACCATCTAGTGAGCCTGACCCAAGAACCCAGGCAACTGCAGAGACCATCCTACAGCCTCGTTTAGCCAAGGAAATAAACCAGCAGTCCTATCCAACTTTTCTCAGCTTGTGGCACCTTCTTCCCAACTCAGAGCTTCAGCAGTGACCTCACCTCCAAACAGACCCTGATAGCAAGTCCCACTGCCAAGGACATTACCAACAGACACGTCAAGAAATGCAAACTGAGCTGACTGGTGAATAACTGTCATTGCCAATGTGAATTTATAAAGTCTGGAAGAAGAGACCCCCCTCAATGAAATGTGAAATACCAATGTAAAAAATCAAGAATCACACACACGCAAAATTTGGTAAGCATGACACCAAAGAAATCAAATAAAGCTCCAATAACTGACCCTGAAGAAATGGAAATCTATAAACTGTCAGAAAAAGAACTCAAAATAATCCTCTTGAAGAATTTTAATGAACTACAATAACACAGTCTACAAAATAAAATTAGGAAAACAATACATGAACAAAATGAATTCAAAAAGAAATAGAAACCATTAAAGCAAAACAAATCCTAGAGCTGGAAAATATAATGATTGAACTGAAGAATTCAATAAAGCACTTCAAAATCAGACTCAGCCATGCAGTCAGAGGACCACACAGAAAGAAGAATGAAAAAGAGTGAATAAAGCCTATAGGACTTATGGAACATAATCAAAAGAAATAATATCCACATTATGGGAATTCCAGAAGACAGACAGAACAAGACAGAAAGTATATTCAGAGCAAAAATGGCTGAAAATATCTCAAACTTGGGAAGAGAAATAGACATCCAGATCCATGAAGCCCAAAGAATTCCAAACAGATTCAACCCAAATAAAACTACACTGAGGCACATTAAATTATCAAAAGTCAAAAAACAAAGAATTTTGAAAGCAGAAAAAGTGAAAATTAATACAAGAGGCCCTCCATAAGACTATGGTTACTTTCTAAACAGAAATGATGCAGGCCATGAGAGAACAGGATGACATATTCAAAATGCTAGAAAAAGCAAGTCAACCAAGAATTCTATTCCTTGCAAAACTGTCTTTGGAAATAAAGGAGAGAAAGACTTTCCAAACTATAACTGAGGGAGTTCATCACCACTAGACCTGCCTTACAAGAAAAGCTTAACAGTGTTGAGTGGAAGTAAAAGGACATTAATTAAAATCACAAAAATATTAAACATTAAAAGTAATATAAAATTCACTGATTATAGTAAATATATAGTCAGAGTTAGATTCTCTAATAACATAATAGCTGTGTGTAATTCACTTACACTAGAGTTTAGATTTAAAAAAGAAACATAACCATAATACAATAATCTGATATTAGTTAGATAATATAAAAATATTAATATGTAAACTGTAACATTAATAACCTAACATGTGAGAAGGAGAAGAAATTATAGTTCAGGAATTCTATTGAAGTCAAAGATTGTTATCAGGTTAGAATAGGGTGTTATAATTTTAAGATATTTTATGTAAATTTATGATAATCACAAAAGAATAATCTGTAGGAAATACAGAAAAGAATATGATAAAGAATTCAAATCATACTGATACCAAAATATATCACAACACAAAAGAGATAGAAAGATAAGCAATAAAGAATAATGAATCTACAAAATGACCAGAAAATATTATCAAAATGGAAACAGCAAGTCCTTGGGCATGGGTGTGAAGTCGCTTTAGTTGTGTCTGACTCTATGTATGGACTGCAGCCTCCAGGCTCCTTTGTCTATGGGGAGTCCCCAGGCAACAATACTGGAGTGGGTTGCCATGCCCTCCTCCAGGAGATCTTCCCAACTCAGGGATTGAACCTTAGTCTCTTAGGTCTCCTGCATTGGCAGGCAGGTTCTTTATGATTAGTGCCACCTGTCTCCTATATTGGCACATCAGTTCTTTGCCACTAACTCCACCAGGGAAGCCCAATAAGTCACCACCTATCAATAATTACATTAAATATAAAATGATAAAATTCTCCAAAGGGCAAAAATGGTTGAAAGAATTAAACAAAAAGATCTAATGATATGCTGCCTACATGGGACTCACTTTATCTTTAAAGATAGAGTCTTTTAAGACAGAGTGAAGGGATGGATCATGGCATCTGGTCCCATCACTTCATGGCAAATAGATGGGGAAACAATGGAAACAGTAACAGACTTTATTTTTTGGGGGGGCTCCAAAATCACTTCAGATGCTGACTGCAGCCATGAAAGTCACTTCAGTCGTGTCCGATTCTGTGCGACCCCATAGATGGTAGCCCACCATGCTTCCCCATCCCTGGGATTCTCCGGGAGTTGGTGATGGACACAGAGGCCTGGTGTGCTGCGGTCCATGGGGTTGCAAAGAGTCAGACATTGACTGAGTGACTGAACTGAACTGAACAGATGGAGAAAAAATATTTTAAAACATTTTAACCTAAAAAAAATCAAGAGTAGTTACACTTAGACAAAACAGATTTTAAAAATGGTAAAAATAGACAAAGAAGGTCACTATATAATGACAGAGGGGTCATCTATCAAAAATAGATTTCAATTTCAAATATTTATGCACCCAATTTAGGGCCATTTAAATATACATTTGGCCCTTCAACATTGGGGTTAGAGGTGTTGACCTGCCATACAGTTGAAAATCCATATACAACTCATAGATGGCCCTCTATATATGTTCAGTTCAGTCACTCAAGTCATGTCTGACTATTTGTGACCCCATGGACTGCAGCATGCCAGGATCCTTTTCCATCTCCAGCCCCCAGAGCTTGCTCAAACTCATGATTATTGACTCGGTGATGCCATCCAACATCTCATCCTGTGCCTTCCCCTTCTCCTCCTGCCTTCAATCTTCCCAGCATCAGGGTCTTTTCTAATGAGTCAGTTCTTTGCATCAGGTGGCCAAAGTATTGGAGCTTCAGCTTAGGCATCAGTCCTTCCAATGAATATTCAGGACTGATTTCCTTTAGGATGGACTGGTTGGATCTCCTTGCAGTCCAAGGGACTCTCAAGTGTCTTCTCCAACACCACAGTTCAAAAGCATCAATTCTTTGGTGCTCAACATTCTTTATGGTCCAACTCTCACATCCATACATGACTACTGGAAAAACCATAGCTTTGACTAGACGGACCTTTGTTGGCAAAGTGATGATTTTGCTTTTTAATATGCTGTCTAGGTTTTTCATAGATTTTCTTTCAAGGAGCAAGCATCTTTTAATTTCATGACTACAGTCACCATCTGCAGTGATTTTGGAGCCCAAGAAAATAAAGTCTGTCACTGTTTCCCCATCCATTTGCCATGAAGTGATAGGACCGAACGTAATGATTTTCATTTTTGGAGTGCTGATTTTTAAGCCAGCTTTTTCACTCTCCTCTTTGACCTTCTTCAAGAGGTTCTTTAGTTCCTCTTCACTTTCTGCCATAAAGGTTTCTTATGCATATATCTTATCTGCATATCTGAGGTTATTGATATTTCACCCAGCAGTCTTGATTTCAGCTTCTGCTTCATCCACCCTGGCATTTTACATGATGTACTCTGCATGTTAGTTAAATAAGCAGGGTGACAATATACAGCCTTGACGTGCTACTTTCCCAATTCTGACCCAGTCTGTTGTTCTATGTCCAGTTTGAACTGTTGCTTCATGATCTGCATACAGCTTTCTCAGGAGGCAGGTAAGGTGGTCTGGTATTTCCATCTCTTTAAGAATTTCTACGGCCCACTTGACTTCGCACTGCAGGATGTGTGGCTCTAGGTGAGTGATCACACATTGTAGTTATCTGGGTCATTAAGATCTTTTTTGTAGAGTTCTTCTGTGTATTCTTGCCACGTCTTCTTAATATCTTCTGCTTCTGTTAGGTCCATACCATTTCTGTCTTTTATTGTGTCTATCTTTGCATGAAATATTCCCGTAGTATCTGGTTCTCTTGAAGAGATCTCTAGTCTTTCCCATTCTATTGTTTTCCTCTATTACTTTGCATTGATCTCTTAGGAAGGCTTTCTTATCTCTGCTTGCTATTCTTTGAAACTCAGCATTCAGATGGATATATATTTCCTTTTCTCCTTTGCCTTTTGCTTCTATTCTTTCCTCAGCTAGCTCCTTTATACCCGTGTTCCTTCATATCATCATTCTGCATGCATGTATTCTACTAGCTGCCATCACGTGAAGTGAAAGTCACTCAGTCGTGGCTGACTCTTTGCAACCCCAGGGACTGTATCCTGCCAGGCTCTTCTGTCCATGGGATTTTCCAGGTAAGAATACTGCAGAGGGTTGCCATTCCTTCTCCAGGGAATCTTCCTAACACAGGGATCGAACCCAGGTCTCCTGCATTGCAGGCAGATTCTTTACCACTGGAGATGCTAGGGAAGTTCTGCAGGTCATGTAGCACTACAGTATTTACTATTTTAAAAACCTGTGTATAAGTAGACCCTCACAGTTCAAATCCATGTTGCTCAAGGGTCAGCTGTATTAAACAAAAGCTAACATAGCTAAGGAGAAGGCAGTGGCATCCCACTCCAGTGCTCTTGCCTGGAAAATCCCATGGACGGAGAAGCCTGGTAGGCTGCAGTCCATGGGGTCGCTAAGAGTCGGACACGACTGAGTGACTTCACTTTCCCTTTTCACTTTCATGCATTGGAGAAGGAAATGGCAACCCACTCCTGTGTCCTTGCCTGGAGGATCCCAGGGACGGGGAAGCCTGGTGGGCTGCCTGGTGGGAGTCCATGGGGTCGCATAGAGTTGGACACGACTGAAGTGACTTAGCAGCAGCAGCAGCAACATAGCTAAAGGGCTTTCCTGGTGGCTCAGCTGGTAAAGAATCTGTCTGCAATGCGGAAGACCTAAGTTTGATCCCTGAGTTGGGAAGAGGTATAGTTCATGGGGTCGTGAAGAGTCGAACACGACTGAGTAACTTTCACTTCACTTCATTTCAACATAGCTAAAAGAAGAAATAAGCAACAATAGTTGGGGAATTTAATATCCCACTCTCAATGGGAATTTAATATCCCACTCTCAACAATGAATAGATTATTCAAGTAGATATGCAATCAGTTAGGAAACAGCAAATATAAACACTAAAGATTACACAGATCTAAAGGATATATACAGAATATTCCATCCAACAATAGCAGAACACACATTCTTCTCAGTTTCTCTTTTCTTTTCTCTTAGAAAAGGTACAGTTTCTAAGATAGACTGTATGTTAAGCCACAAAATGTGTCTTCGTAAATTCAAGGAGACTGAAATCTTACCAAGTATGCTCTCAGACCATAATGATATGAGACAAGAAATCATTAATAGAAGGAAAATGGGAATATTAGGAATATGCGGAAATTAAGATTCTCCTGAACAAACAATAAATTTTTTTAAAAATCAAAGGGGGGATAAAAAAGTATCTTGAGACAAATGAAAGTAGAAATACAACATACCAAAACTCTGGGGATGCAGCAAAAACAGTCGTAAGAGGGAAGTCCATAGCAATAAATGTCTCCATTAAGAAACAAGGAAGATCTCAAATAAACAACCTAAGTCTGGCTTAGGAACTAGAACAGCCTGAACCCAAGATTAGCAGAAGAGATAATAAATTTTAGGACAGAAATAAATGAAACAGAAAACAGGAGAAACAATAGAAAATACTAACAAGACTAAGAGTCGGTTCCTTGAAGAGATAAAATTGGCAAACTGTTAGCTAGGCTAATCAAGGGGAAAAGAGAGGATGCAAATCAGCAAAAGTATAAATGAAAAAGGAGGCATTACAACTGATACTGCAGATATACAAAAGCAGCATCTGTGATATACAGAAGAGGCACATGTGTCTACAAACTAGACAACCCAGGAGAAATGGAAAAATCCTTAGAAATATCCACTCTACTGAAAGTGAAGCAGGAAGAAATAGAAAATCTGGATAGACCAATTATTAGTAAGGGGATTGAATCAGTAATCAAAAATCTGCCAAGGAAAGAAGCCTAGGATCAAAAGACTCCATTGGTGAATTTTACAAAAGATTAGAGAAGAATTAAAGCCAATACTTCTCAAACTCTTCCAAAATGCCTAAGAGGAGGGAACACTCCCAAACTGATTTTATGAGGCCAGCGTTACCTCAACACCAAAAGCCAGATAAGGAAACTACCAGAAAAACTACAGGCCGATATCTCTGGCGAATGTAGGTGTGAAAATTTAAGAATCTCAATTAAAATTTTAGCAAACCGAATTCGGCAACTCCTGAAAAGGGTCATTCACCATGATCAAATAGAATTTGATCAAATCCCTGGGATGCTGGGACAAATGCTCAAATAGAATTATATCAAATAGAATTTGTCCCTGGGATGATGTTCAGTATATACAAATCAATCAATGTGATACATCACCTTGATACAATGAAAGAAAAAAAATCATATGATCACTTCAATAGACACAGAAAAAGCATTTGACAAAATACATTTGTTCATGATTTAAAAAAAAAAAAACTCAACTTCCACCAAATTACAAATGAGAAGAATACTTAAACATAAATAAGGGCCATATGTGACAAGCTCACACCTAACATCATACTCAGTGGTGAAAAGTGAAGGCAATTTCCTCTAACATCAGGAACAAGTAAAGGGTGCCCTCCCTCATGACATCTATTCAACATAATACTGCAAGTCCTAGCTAGAGCAATCAGCAAGAAACAGAAATAAAAGACATCAGAATTGAAAGGGAAATAGTAATATTGTCTCTATTTCCAGAGGACATGAATATATACATATATATATGTATGTGTATATATATATAACCCTAAAGATACCATCAAAGGTTGTTGGGTCTAACAAATGAATTTAGTAAAGTTACAGGATATAAAATTAACGTGAAAAAATTGTAGCATTTCTATACACTAACAACAAATTACCCAAAAAAGAAGTAAAATAATCCCTTTTACAATAGCATCAAAAACAATAAAATACTTTCAGATGAAAGATCTGTACACTGAACACTACAAGATATTGAAATAAATTGAAGAAGAGGAAAATAAATGGAAAGACATCCCGTATTCATGGACTGAAAGATTAATACTGTGAAAATGTTAATCAATACAACCAAAAGCCATCTATAGATTCAATAAAATTTCTATCAAGATTCCAATGGTATTTTTTACAGATGTAGAAAAACAATTCTAAAATTTATATAGAATCACAGAAGATCCTCAATAGTCAAAGCAATCTTGAGAAAGAAAACAAAAAGGGAGGCATCACTCTTCCTGATTGCACTCTGGCTATACTGTAAATCTTGAGTAATCAAAACACTATGGTATTGGCATAAAAACAGACAAACCAACGGAACAGAATTTAAAGCCCAGAAATAAACTCAGTTATATATGGCCAACCAATTTTTGACAAGGGAGCCAAGCATACTCAATGGAGAAAAGATAGTCTCTTCAATAAATGGTACTGGGAAAATTGGATATTCACATGTAAAAGAATAAAATAATATACCTATCTTACACTCCTTACAAAACCATGAGCCATAAAACTTTTAGAAGAAAACATAAAGGAAAAGCTCCTTAACATGGATCTTGGCAACAAGTTTTTGCATATGATACCAAATCGCAAGCAACAATATCTAAAATAAGTACTATATCAAGCTAAAAAGCTTCTGCAGAACAGAAGAAATGATCATAAAAATAAAAAGTCAACTTAAAGAATGGGAAAAAAATATTTGCAAACTATGTGTCTGAAAGGTTAATATCCAAAATATACAAAGAACTCATACAACTCAATAGCAACAAAACAAACAACCTGCCCCTAATAATCCAATTTTAAAATGACAAAAGGCCCTGAATAGGCATTTTCATATAGACAAAGATATATGAATGGCTGACAAGTGTATAAAAAGATGCCCAATAACACTAGTCATGAGGGAAATGAAGATCAAAACCACAATGAGGTAACAACTCATGCTTGTTGGAATGGTTAGCATCAGAGATAATAAATTCTGGCAAGGATGTGGAGAAAAGCAAACACTTGTGCACTGTTAGTGGGATTGTAAATTGGCACAGTGACTATGAAAAAATAGCATGGAGGCTCCTTAATAAACCAAAAATAGAGTTTCCATATGATCCTGCAATCCCACTCCTGAGCATATATCCAGAAAATTCTAATTCAAAAAAATACATGCACTCTATGTTCATATCAGCACTATTTACAATAGTCAAGACATGGAAACAACTTAGGTACCTATAGATGGATGAATGGATAAAGAATTTGTGGGATATATACACAATGGAATATTATTCAGCCATAAAAAGGGGGGAATCCCGCCATTTGTGACAAGAAATAACCTTGAGGAGATTGTGCTCAGTGAAATCAGTCAGACAGAGAAAGACATATACTTTATGAGCTCTCTTATATGTGGAATCTTAAAAAACAAACAAAAAGAAACTCAAAGGAAAAAAAAATTAGATTTCTGGTTACCAGAAGCAGGGCAGGGAGTATTGAGGAAATTGCTGAAAGTTGTCCAAAGGTACAAACTTCCAGTTATAAGATAAATAAGTACTATGGATGTAAAATATATCATTTTGATCATAGTTAATTTGACACTGTTGCGTGACAGACATATAAATTGTTGACAGTTAATCCTGAGTCCTCATAAGGAAAAAAAATGTTTTTTTTTTCCTTTTATGTATCCATATGAGATGATGGATGTTAGCTAAACTTATCGTCGTAATCATTTCACAATATATGTAAGTCAAATCATTATGCTAGACACTTTAAAGTTATATAGTGCTTGTTCTGAGTTCCTCAAGTCATGCCTGACTTTTTGTGACCCCGTGGACAGTAGCCCACCAGGCTCCTCTGTCTATGGGATTATCTCAGCAAGAATACTGGAGTGGTAAGGGGCTTCCCTGGTGGCTCAGATGGTAAAGTGTCTACCTGCAATATGGGAAACATGGGTTCAATCCCTGGGTTGGGAAGATCCCCTGGAGAAGGAAATGGCAACTCACTCCAGGATTCTTGCCTGGAAAATCCCATGGATGGAGGACCATGGGGTCGCAAAGAGTCAGACACGATTAAGCGACTTCACTTTTGCCATTTCCTCCTCCAGGGGACCTTCCCAACCCAAGAACTGAACCCACATCTCTGCCCTGCAGGAAGATTTTTTACCACTGAGCCACCTAGGAAGCCCAAAGTTATATAGTGCTATATGTCAATTAAATCTCAATAAAACTGAAAACACAAAACTAAACTCAACTCTGAAGCTGACAAATATTTTTTGCCTCAAAAAAAGAAAAAGAGGAAGAAATATTAAAGATAGTTCTCCAGGCTGAAAGGAAGTGATACCAGATAGTGGTTCAAACCTATACAAAGTAACAAAGAGCACCATTAAAGGTAATTTAAAAGTAATTACAAAAAGCAGTATAATTATGTGTTTTCCTACTCTTTTTCTCCTAAATGATTTTAAATATCAAGACAAAATTGTAAGTTATAAAATTGTATTTTTGTCATTAAAGATTAAATAATATATATGCTGCGATTCATGGGGTCACAAAGAGTCGGACACGACTGAGCGACTGATCTGATCTGATCTGATGACAAAATATCACAAAGGAAGGGACAGAGAATGAAGTTACATTGGCACAAGGAAATGACACTGGTCAGTTACTTCGATCTATGCAAAGAAATGAAGAGTACCTGAATGATAAATAAGTATATTGTAAATAAAGTATCAACCACTAAGAAAATGAATCAGAATATCTTTTTTAAGTGAATAAATGACTTAAAATGCTACCCTGGAAAATAACCACATGATGTAAAAGAAAGCAGTAGAGGAACAAAACAATGAAACTACCCAAAGCAAATAGCAAAACAGTATACAGAAATTCAACTATATCAATAATAGCATTAAATGTGAATGAGTTAAATACTCCAAAGAAAAGGCAGAGATTATCAGACTGAATAAAAAACAGGTCCAACTAGATGATGTTATAAGAGACACACCACAGATTAAAAAATATACGAGTTTGAAAGCAAAGAAATGAAAAAAGAAATTTCAAGTAAACAATAAGTGTAAGTGAACTGGATTGGTTATCCTACTATCAAACAAACTAGACTTTAAGATGAAAACTATTTCCAGAAAAAAACAAAAACATCTTATAAAGGGTCACTTTGTTGGGAAGATATAACAACAAATATATATTACTTGTCTGACAACAAAGCTCTATAATACACAAAGCAAAAGCTGACAGAATCAAAGGGGAAAATAGATAATTAAACAATAATAGATGGAGACTTCAATACTTCAATCTGGCTAATGGGTAAAACAACTAGACAGAAATGTAGAAAGACTGAACAACACTATTAACCTATCAGAGCTAACAACATCTGTATCACACTTTACCAACAATAGAATCCAAATTATTCTCAAGTGAAGATGGGACATTTTCCATGATAGACCATATGTTAGTCCATAAAATAAGACTTGATTTAAAAGAACTGAAACCATATCAAGAATGTTCTTTGATCACAGTGAAATTAAATTACAAATCAACAACACAATAAAAATTGGGAAACCCACATATATGTGGAAATTAAACAACACATATTTTAATTATGGGTTTCCCTGATAGTTCAGTTGCAACGCAGGAGACCCCAGTTTGATACCTAGGCCAGGAAGATCTGCTGGAGAAGGGATAGGCTACCCACTCCAGTATTCTAGGATTTCCCTTGTGGCTCAGCTGGTAAAGAATCCGCCTGCAATGAGGGAGACCTAGGTTCAATCCCTGGGTTGGGAAGATCCCCTGGAGAAAGGGAAAAGCTACTCATTCCAGTATTTGGCCTGGAGAATTCCATGGACTGTGTAGTCTTTGGGGTCACAAAGGGTCAGACACAATTGAGCGGCTTTCACTACATTTAAATTACCCGTGGATCAAAATAGAAATGACAAGAGGAATTAGAATGTATTTGAAACTGAATAAAAGTAAAAATACAATGTGCCAAATGTATGGGATGCAGCTAACACAGTGTTCAAGGGGAAATTTATAGCTCTAAGGGTCTACATTACAAATTAGAAAGATCTCAAATTAATAACCTTTCTATCTTAAGGAGTTAGAAAATGTGAAAAATGTTATAAAATGTTACCAAATATAAATTTTATAAAATCATAATAAAGACATTAAATAGATTAGGTAAAATATTTTAATTAAGATTAAATTTATTAATGTTTATATGTGGTTCTATGGTAAAGAAAGAGAATATTCCTATTTATTGGGAGTACAGATTGAACTATTTAGGAATGAAAGTTCAGAAACAGAAACAATCAGTCAATCTCTCTCTTCCTCTTTCACCAGCCCTTACATATACACAACTGTGTGTGTGGGTGGCTGGGTCTGTGTGTCTGTGGGTCTGGGTGTCTGTGCATGTGTAGGGAGAAGGAGGAAGTAGTAAACCAATTGGGATAAAATGTCAATAAGTTGAATTTATATAATGAATGAATGGATATAGTCTAATAATGTTATTCTTACAGCTTTCAGTAAGTTTAAAATTATTGAAAAAATTTTAAAAAGCAATAGAAAAAAATCAACAAAACTAAAAGCTGGCAAAGGACCTATACTCTGAAAACTGTAAGATGCTGATGAAAGAAATGAAAAGGATAAACAAAACTGATAAACCTTTAGCTAGACTAACCCAGAAAAAGAGGGAAAGGCCTGAAATCAATAAAATCAGGAAAAAAAAGTTACAATCAACACCACAGAAATACAAAGTATCATAAGAGACTACCAGGAGCAACTACACAGTCATAAAATGAACAAACAGCCTAGAAGAAACAGACAAATTCTTAGAAAGGCACAATCTACAAAGACTGAATGAGGAAGAAATAGAAAATATGAACAGGCCAATTACTAGTCCTGAAATTGAATCAGTAATTAAAAATTCCCCCAAAACTAAAGTCCAGGCTTCACAGGTGAATTCTACCAAACATTTGGAGAAGAGCTAACACCTATCCTTCTGAAACTATTCCAAAAAACTGCAGAGGAAAGAACACTTCAGAACTTTAGTCTATGAAGTCACCATCACCTTGATACCAGAACCAGACAAAGATGTCACAAAAAAAGAAAATTACAGGTCAGTATCACTGATGTACATAGATGCAAAAATCCTTAACAAAGTACCAGGAAACTGAATCCCACAATACAATAAAAGGATTATGCATCATGATCAAGTGGAATTTATCCCAAGGATCCAAGGAATTTTCAGTATCCACAATTCAATGTAATATACCACATTAACAAATGGAAGAATAAAGACCATATGATCATCTGAATAGATGCAGAAAAACTTTTGATGAAATTGAACATCCATTTATGATAAAAAGTCTCCTGAAAGCAGGCACAGAGGGAACCTACCTCAACATAATAAAGGTCATATATGAGAAACCCATACCTAATATCATACTCAATGGTGAAGAGTTGAAAGGGTATCCTGTAAGATCAGGAATAAGACAAGGATGTGCTTTTTGTCACATTCATTGAGCATAGTTTTAAAAGTCCTAGCCATGGCAATCAGAAAAGAAAAACAAAAGGAATTCAAATTATAAAGAGAAAAGTAAATCTGTCACTGTATGCTGCTGCTGCTGCTAAGTCACTTCAGTCCTGTCCAACTCTGTGCGACCCCAGAGACGGCAGCCTACCAGGCTCCCCCGACCCTGGGATTCTCCAGGCAAGAACACTGGAGTGGGTTGCCAGCAGATGACATGATACTGTATATCCTCAAGACATTATCAGGAAACTGCTAAAGATCATCAAAGAATTTGGTAAAGTCATAGTATACAAAATTAATATATAGAAATCTGTTGTATTTCTAAACACTAACAACAAAATATCAGAAAGAGAAATTAAGAAAACAATTCCATTCACTGTCTCATCAAAAAGAATAAAATACACAGGAATAAACCTACCTAAGGAGGCAAAAGACCTATACTCTGAAAACTGTAAGATGCTAATGAAAGAAACTGAAGGCAACACAAACAGATGGAAAAACAAATATTATATGGCATCACTTATATGTGAAATCTAAAAAAAATGATACAAATGAACTCACAAAACAGAAACAGACCCACAGGCATAGAAAACAAATTTTTGGTTACCAAAGGGGAAGGGGAGGGAATAAATTGGGAATTTGGGATTAACAGATACATTCTACTATATATAAAAGTTATCCAACAAGGACCCAGTGAATAGTACAGGGATATTCAGTATCTTGTGTATGTGTGTGCTCAGTTGTGTCCAGCTCTTTGCAACCCCATGGACTGTATAGCCCACCAGGCTCCTCTGCCCATGGAATTTTCCAGGCAAGAATATTGGAGTGGGTTGCCATTTCCTTCTCCAAGGGTCAGTATCTTGTAATAACCTATAATAGAAAAGAACCTGAAAAAGATTATGCATGTAAAACTGGACCACTGTGCTATACATCTGAAGCTAACATGAGATGGTAAAGCAACTATACTTCAATAAAATTTTAAAAAAAGAAAAAAAGAAAGAACTATCCTATGATCCAGCAATTCTGAGTATTTATCAAACGAAAATGAACACACTAATTAGAAAAGACGTATCCCCACGTTCACTGTAACATTATTTACAATAGCCAAAATATGAAAACACCCTAAATATCTATCAACGGATGAACAGAGAAATTGTCTCACACACACACACACACACACACACAGAAATACTACTTGGTCATCAAAAAGAAAGAAATCTTGCCATTGACAACATGGTTGGATCTCAAGGGTGTTATGCCAAATAAAATAAGCCAGACAGACAAAAACAAATACTATATGATATCTCTTATATATGGAAGCTAAAAACAAAAACAAAACCCAAAGATACAGAAAAGAAATTACTTGTTGCAAGAGGTGGGGGGCAAGAGGTAGGAGGAGTCAATAAACTTTATATAAACTGAATAAAAGTTAAAAAAAAAGAAAAACCATAACTAAACTGATATTATTTGATGCATAATTAGACTAATTCTTTTGCCAATCATTCTGTCTTTTCTTGAAAAAAAAAAGTTGCCATACAAATTGACGTCACAATTTTCTTTTATCACTGTTTATCATTGTGTCTTCATTAGTTTTTTGACAATGAATCTAGCAGATTAGAATTTCTTTTCTATTTTATTTTTTCGTAATTTTAAGAATACATGCTTACTTTAAAAATGGAAAATATATAATTTTATTTACAAATGGTACAATAAGTGATTTTTTTTTAATTGCTAACTGTGACATCTGAATATGCTTCACTAACACTTTGTCAAACAGTAATTTCAAGGAAATCCAGGGGTCTATGGATCACTTGTTTCAAGAACCACAAGTTATAAGAGGACTTGCTCTATATTTAAATGGGAAGCAGGATAAAATGTAATGAGCATAAAATTTAGGTTATATGTATTATAAACCATTAAAAAAGTCCAAGTCCATTTTCAAATAGACTATCCACATTCTGGATTTGTCTCATAGCTGCCAAATGGTGTGACTTCCTTTCTCGGTTTTTAATATTTCTTAGAAATTAAGATTTGACCTTAAGATTTGGTAATGTTCAAATTCAACATTTTTAGCAAGAATACATCACGGTGGTACCATCATAAAGACTTTACAAAAGAAAGGAAACATCCAGTACAAGTAGGATTGCACAGATTTTCTTCTTCAGGATCTATACAGCCCAATCATAGAGGTAAAATGATATAAAAGAGTACCACAGCCCCATGGCTGCCTGTTAGAACTAGAAAACACTTTCAATAGAAATCTAAGCTAACTGGCTTTCCCAAAGGCATGCAATTGTTTAGAGGAATTTTATTAGCAGCTTTGCCCAGCTGTGGCCATTAAAAAAAAGAGCAAACAATGATTTTCAAAATCAGAGTTACTGTTTTCTTAAAACCACTACCCCACCCAAGCATCCTAAAACAATGGTAACTGATGATTTCCCACTTTATTAGGAAATGTCTTTCAGTGATGGATAAACTGAGGAACTTCAAAATTTGGTAATTTATTTATAGAGCATTTTAGTATCACTGCATGAAAGATTCTTTACCTATGTTGTGACTGTGGTTTTTTGTGAGTAGAGTGTTCAGAAGGCTCTGAATTAATGATCTTGGTTAAAATAAATATAAAGCAAAACCAACAAAGTGACAAATAGAAAGCAGGATCAAAGACTATTTATGGCATTTCCTGGTAGCATCAGTGTAATTAAGATTGTTTAGTTTTAAGGTTTAGTTTAAGATTCTAATAGTTTTCTCAGAGGTTAATAATATTCAGTGAAAATATGCTCACAGCTGAAAATTGGCATACAAATATTCCCTGAGCCACCAGGCAAGCTCATGCACAAATATTTAGCCCAGAGCAATTCTTTTTTAAGGAAAATCTAATTAAGTTAGTCAGTAAAGGAGGGTTAAAAGTGGTTGATCTGAAATCACAGAAAGAATTTTTTCTATTTTAGAAGTCTTGTCATGTCTGGCAGTGGTGACAAGGTAAGCGAATTCTTTAGAATTTACTATTAGAAAGAAAAGAAAACCATCATTTCAGTCTCCCCTTCCTGTACCAATTTTCATTCCCCTGATAGAATGTAGCCATTCATGAATAGTACTTTTCATGATAAATTTGAAAGATGTCAGCAAATGTTAACTGGGACCTCGGTGATAGGAGCAAAGCTTTTGACTGTATTGTAAACATCTGACACTGTGGTGGTTACAAATAATTTAACTTGAGAATTGTACTTTGTAGGGGACAAAAAAATAAACAAGGACTTCATCACAGAAGTATCAAAGTGAAAAGAAACACCATCTCAATGAGACTGAAAAATTGTCTAACATTTCTGTGCCACTCATAGTTTTCGCTTGTCTCGGAGTTCTGGTTTAGAGCTGAGTTAGCCGGCTTTAGAGTTTCAATTCTAGAAGCAGTGATGTGCTTCTGTGAGCACACTGAGTCACAGCCTAGTTTAGGATCAGGAGGAGGGCAAACTTGTGGCCAAAAGTCTTTCGATATCATAAGCAGAATTTCCTGGGCTGTAGGGAAGATGAGTGAGTTCATAGAAACTAAGTGCTTCTGTTTCATTCTAGAATCGTTGAATCTGGATTCACTGGCAACAGACACATATTGGGTTGGCCAAAAAGTTCATTTGGATTTTTCCGAACTATTAGGCAGCAGTTAGCCCTGAGCAACCAGAGGTTGCTCAAAGTCCTGGCTGAAAGTCCAATAGCCATCTACTCCCGCCAAGCTATTTACCAACCCCAAACACGCTCCCATCAGTACTACAAAATGGTCAAGGGACTGGAAAAATCCCCACTGGCCCACTGGAGGGACTTTCTCCACTCCAGCACAAGTGCACACCTCACGCTGTTTTGTCCTTAGATAACTTCTGGCGGCCATTGGGCTCAATAAATGTTCATAAATATTCTATGAATGTGTGTGTGCATGTTAGTTGCTCAGTCATTTCTGGCTTTTTGCGACCCCAAGGACTGTAGCCCACCAGACTCCTCTGTCCAGGGATTCTCCAGGCAATAATACTGGAGTGGGTTGCCATTCCCTTCTCCAGGGGGATTTTCCCAACCAGGGAGTGAACCTGAGTCTCCCACATTGCAGGCAGATTCATACAACTAGTTATAACAGACTGAATTATGGGAAGGACGAGGGCAGCAGAGTCTCTTGTTATATAACCTGCAGCTGTCAGTTAAGTCTGTCAACCAAGGATACCCTGGATTATGCAAAAAATTTGCCTGAAAAATTCTGCACCCCACCCCTCTGGGGCCACTGCTTTCCTTGGTAAGGCCCACCTCCTTTGAGGTGTTCTGTCTGTTCTTTCATCTTCAGTAAACTCTCTTGCAATGGGTAAGACCTCAGATTCTTCTTTGTGAAGAAACAAGGCCCATGGGAGGAGGGGCTCCAGACTCTTCCACTAACACATACTGTCTTATGGAAAAACCTGAATGAACTTTCTGGCCAACCCAATACTGTAAGTACAAAGAGAGGTCGTCCCAGGTCCCTGCTTTGCTTAACCTTTCTTGGTAACCCATACAGGCTGAAGTTAGGGACAAAAATAAATTTACCATTCCAGAAAATAAGAATTCCTTTTCTGAAAAACTCGATCTGCTTTTATTTACACAATTTTATCAGCAGGTGGAATGACATTCCTAGTTTTTTATATAGAGACATTCAAGCACAGAGAGAGAGCGGAGGGAGGAGAGATGGAGTATTAGGCCTGGATCAGGACTGGGGCACAAGCCCTAGGGTGAAAACAGTCTGGCCAGTACCCTCTGCCAAATCCTAACCTTTCATTCTCTATACCTCTCCTCACCTGCTCCACCCCCACACAGAAAGAGACAAGCAAAACAGGGAAATTCACACCATTCAAGGACAATGAAAACTGACCTCTGTTGACTATGATGTGTCAAACATTGTTCTAGATGCCTAAAATGTAACAAATTATTTCATTCTTGCCACCACTCAATGATTTACAGGTAAGGGAAGTGAGGCATGAAGAGGTTAATTCATTTGCCCAGATTCAGAAGTAACCAGCTCAGGGCCAGGCTTGTGAGTTTAAGCCTCGATGTCATCTTTGCCACAACGCACCATGCGCCCTGGTGAAGTGCTTCAGCAGCGCCCACTTGGCCTCTGGAATCCTCTTCTGTACCTTCTCTAAGATCGAAGATGTTTTATACACTATTCACACATTTTGCTTCAGGGATAATGAACGTGTTACATTTCAGGGTACTGCCCCAGACCCTGCGGAAGGCACTATGTGATGTATTATATATGTATTACATTTCAAGGACTTCCCTGGTGGCTCAGACGGTAAAGTATCTGCCTACAATGCAGGAGACCCGGGTTCAATCCCCGGGTCAGGAAGATCCCCTGGAGAAGGAAATGGTAACCCACTCCAGTACTCTTGCCTCGAAAATCCCATAGACGAAGGAGCCTGGTAGGCTACAGCCCATGGGGTCGCAAAGAGCTGGACATGACTGAGCAACTTCTCTTTCCTTCTTTCTTTTTATTACATTTCAAAACAACAATAAATTCTGAATTTAAAACCTATTTGGCCCCAGGAGTTTCTGAATTGTGGACCCCATAGAATGTGGTTTTTTCACCCTCATAACTTATGAAAAAGAGATGGTTAAGACAAGGTCTGGAAGATATATTCTGACTTATGCCTTCATCAAACACATAAGAAGACTTGTCCAGAAAGAAATTTAAGCATTTAACTAGCTAGTTAGTGGCAGAACTGGAAACAGAGGCCCAGATCAGGAAACTGTTCTCCAGAGCTCCTGCTAACACACCTTTGTCAAGGGCTCCATGCTCCCCTTGGGGCGAAACATTCAATGGCTATAGTGGGTTGACCAGACACTGGGGCAGGCCATGCCAGACCTGACCCCCAGAGCAGAAGCTTAGGGCTCTCTCATTTGGAGCTCTCTTTAGGGAGAGAAGGGAACCAGCAGATAGTAACTTCACCTAAAGGTAGTTAGCATGTTTTGCCAGTATGCTCAAGAATTAACTGTAATGCTTATTTTTTAATAGAAACCCCAGCTCTCTGGTCCCTCTACCCTGTCTCATACTGTATGAATTTGCATTTTAACAAGTGATTCCAGGCAGAGTCCTCTGGCCAAGCTTTGTTTAACACAGTCATTCTCCATCGGGGCCTGCTTCCCAGAGGTGCCAAGTTGCAAAGCTCCACAGGCAGCCACTCTCGTCATAGCCTCTTGGTGACTGTGGTTGTGTGGTGCACAGCCTGCGCAGCTGTATTCTGTGGCCCTTCACATCAGCAGACACACTGCCCTTCAAGAATGTCAACCAGCAGACCCAGTCCCACACAGGGCATGAGCCAGGGAGGACCAGGCAAAATGAGGTAAGCTCTAATGAGCTTCTCCAGAATGTTGCAATCAGGATATACAGAAATACTAATTTTATATAAAATACATAGAAATATAGAAATACACAGAATTTAAAATTTATGTATACATATGTTTGTGTTTTAGGGCCAAATGTTGGTTTTACTCTTATTTCCAGTCCTTAAGCCTCTGAAAGATCATAATCTAGTCCTGGTGATACACTTTCGTTTTCTGTCAACTTTTCCTTACTCTTTACCACTTACCTACCTATCTACTTTCTCCCCAAGCTAAACTTACTCCAACCCCACCCACCAAAATGTGAACAACCAAATCAAAACAAACTTGAACACAACTGTTCAGCCACTTTCTGATCGATCTTGACAACTTTAAACACCCAACCCTAGGCTGGCTTCCAACAGTCCAGTTTGTTTTCTAAGCTAACAACTCAGTGGAGTTTCAGGCACTGAGGAGGTAAGTGGAATGGCAAGTTTAGGAGTTTAGGCAATTGGATTTTTAAAACACTTTTCAAGCCATACCGCATATCTGCCTCATTATTCATGAATATTGATGGAAAAATCTAGTTTCCACTTATTACATAGGACTGGTGCTTATGTTCAACATAAGCACCCCCACCGCCACCAAAAGTGGTGGGTTACAAAGCCAAGTAAAGTTGGTGTTGGTTGCACTGTGAATTACAATTCATAAGAGGCAGATCATGTTAATGGACTGACTACTCAGTGCCCTGAAGAGGAGAAACTCTTCAAAAGGTCAGCAATGTCACTCTTTCTCTAGTCGACTCGGGCCTCATAGATCATTCAGTTCAATTCAGTTGCTCAGTCATGTCCAACTCTTCATGACCCCATGGACTGCAGAACGCCAGGCCCCCTTGTCCATCACCAACTCCCGGAGTTTACTCAAACTCATCCCCATTGAGTCGGTGATGCCATCCAACCATCTCATCCTCTGTCGTCCCTCTCTCCTCCTGCCCTCAATCTTTCCCAGCAACGGGATCTTTTCAAATGAGTCAGCTCTTTGCATCAGGTGGCCAAAGTATTGGTGTTTCAGCTTCAACATCAGTCCTTCCAATGAACACTCAGGACTGGTCTCCTTTAGGATGGACTGGTTGGATCTCAGTCCAAGGGACTCTCAAGAGTCTTCTCTAACACCACAGTTCAAAAGCATCTATTTTTCAGCACTCAGCTTTCTTTACAGTCCAACTCTCACATCCATACATGACCACTGGAAAAACCATAGCCTTGATGAGACAGACCTTTGTTGGCAAAGTAATGTCTCTGCTTTTTAATATGCTGTCTAGGTTGGTCATAACTTTCCTTCCAAGGAGTAAGCGTCTTTTAATTTCATGGCTGCAGTCACCATCTGCAGTGATTTTGGAGCCCAATAAATTAAAGTCAACCACTGTTTCCCCATCTATTTGCCATGAAATGATGGGACCAAATGCCATGATCTTAGTTTTCTGAATGTTGAGCTTTAAGCCAACTTTTTCACTCTCCTCTTTCACTTTCATCAAGAGGCTCTTTAGTTCTTCTTCACTTTCTGCTATAAGGGTGGTGTCATCTGCATATCTGAGATTATTGATATTTCTCCCACCAATCTTGATTCCAACTTGTGCTTCATCCAGCCAAGTGTTTCTCTTATATAAATGCTTATATAAGTTTATATGCTTATATAAGTTAAATAAGCAGGGTGACAATATACAGCCTTGACATACTCCTTTTCCTATTTGGAACCAGTCTGTTGTTCCATGTCCAGTTCTAACTGTTGCTTCCTGACCTGCATACAGACCCATCAGCCCTTGGATTATATCCATTGGTCTTGTGAGTTCTTGATCCAGAAGCATCTTGTAGGTGTCAGAAACAATAAAGAGAACTATGACAGAGTTACTGAGAGCCAGACTCAAGGAGAAACCAAGGCACAACCAGATGGGTGAGGAGGTAAAGTGTAAATGAGGGGATGCAGGGACATGGTTTCCTGCCACAGGGCACAGAGAGCTGATGGGAAAAAGCAAACCCGAGCTGCAGACAATTTCTGATTAAGATGGAATCTTTCTATTCTTCACAAAAAGGAAAACATTCCCTCCTTCATGAAAATGTGGTATTCCCACACAGAAGTACAGGACTCCCCTGTAGCTCAAATGGTAAAGAATCTGCCTGCAATGTAGGAGACCAGGGTTCAATCCCTGGGTTGGGAAGATCCTCTGGAGAAGGGAATGTCAGGCCACTCCAGTATGCTTGCCTGGAGAATCCCATGGACAGAGGAGCCTGGCGGGCTACAGTCTGTGGGGTTGCAAAGAGTCAGACATGACTGAGCGACCAACACATGGATGTACATCTCCTCTCACAGAGTGGGCGGTGTGTTATTAATAACACAATTATTAATATGAGCTGTTGGCATGTACTCGATTCTAGTGACAAAAGAACCAGCACCAAGTCGCATTCTGACCTCAGGACAAAGAGACTAGAGATTTTATTTTCCTGGCTATGCTCCATCAGAAGCAATTCACATTGCCTGGGGTGGGGAGTGGGAATGACTCATCATTCTGAAGAATAGGCAAGTATTGTTCTGTGGTGAAAAATGTTCCTTAGTGGTAAGCTGAATGGACAGAATCTATACACCTCTGATTTGAGAGGGGAAATACAAATGTCTGTACATATGTTAGGTCTGATGTCCATGACCAAGGACAGGTTAGAAGTCGTCAGATTCTTGCTCAAATCGTTGCTATTCAAATATACACACTAGAAAGCAGCTGTCCTCATTGGTCCTCTGCACTCTTCACGGGGACTCTTCATGAGTCCCTACATGAAGAAAAGAACACCCACCTGTTGTTATAAAATTTTGAATGTGTTAAATGGTTCTCAGTGACAATTATTTTCATTTCTACAAATGTTGAAAATTGCTTAAATTTATTGTTTCAACCCTTTAGAATAATTATTGCTCAGTGAAGAAGGTTTTCCATGTGATTTTTAAAATAGAGAAATAATTGAAATGCTTTTAAACATATCTGGCTAGCATGTGGATACATTCCACCTCAAAAGCAAATCTGCTTACAATGTATATGGAGAGTTCAGGCTGATTAGTAAGGCAGTTCCTTTCTGGTGTTGATTTGCTTGTATTGTACTTTGATTACCGAGATAAAACAGTATGGGAAGATTCCCTGGAAGAGGGAATGGCTACCCACTCCAGTATTCTTGCCTGGAGAATTCCACGGCCAGAGGAGCCTGGAGGGCTATTGTCCATGGGGTGGCAAAGAGTCAGACATGACTGAGCAACTAACATTTTCACACTTTTCACATTAACTGATAAAATATTTGGGGAAAAAAGAAAAGGGAGTTGTATTAGTCAGCTAGGGATGCTACAACGAAACACCACAGACTGGATGGCACGATAGAAATGTATCATCTGTCAGTTCTGAATACTGGGATTCTAACATCAAGGTGCTTGTGGAATTACTTCTGGTGCGATCTCTCTCCTTGGCTTGCAGATAGCTACCTTCTCACTATGTCCTCACACGACCTTTTCTCTGTGCATGGACTAATGGTGTCTTTTTCTCTTCTTAGGAGAACATCAGTCCCATCAGGGCCGACCCTTATGACCTCATTTTATTCTTAATTACCTCCTTAAAGGCCCTATCTATAAATGCAGTCACATTGAGAATTAGGGGTCAACATGTGAATTTGGGGGAAGGAAACACAATTTGGTTCACAACAGAGCTACAATAACAAGCGTATCTAGATGTAAGATTATCAAATGCTTGAAGACCTGCCTGCTATGTTTCTATGAAACTAAACCTTGATCTCAATTGTAACGTCTTAGGCTTAAACCAAAGACAAAAAATTATGTCCATTTTCCAGGGAAAAGGAAAGAAAAGGTTCCTTAGTAATAGGAGAGGACAATACCTATGGTATTGGAAATAATAAGTAGTGTTTATTCTCTCTCAAAGCCATAGTAATATTTTTGTAATATTTTATTTGCTGCATGTTATCACTACCAGCTGCTATACACAGAAAATCTTGTTTTCTACGGTCCATGCACACTGTCAGTTTAGACTGAATCTCACAAAGTAGACAGCTACACATGCTTCATTTAGTTCCTCAAAACATACCTTATGAATGGCCCAAATTAGGAGCCAACTGAATAAAAGGAGAGCTTGGCACAAATCAACCTATCTACACAACACAAACAGACTCACATGACACAGAGAACAGACGTGTGCTGGTCATGGAGGACGGGGAGGGAGAGGGATGGATTGGGACTTTGGGGTAAGTCAGTCAGTCAGTCCAGTTGCTCAGTCGTGTCCGACTCTTTGCGACCCCATGAACTGCAGCACGCCAGGCCTTCCTGTCCATCACCAACTCCCAGAGTCCACCCAAACCCATGTCCATTAAGTCAGTGATGCCATCCAACCATCTCATCCTCTGTCTTCCCCTTCTCCTCCTGCCCTCAATCTTTCCCAGCATCAGGGTCTTTTCAAATGAGTCAGCTCTTCGCATCAGGTGGCCAAAGTATTGGAGTTTCAGCTTTAACATCAGTCCCTCCAATGAATACCCAGGACTGATCTCCTTTAGGATGGACTGGTTGGATCTCCTTGCAGTCCAAGGGACTCTCAAGAGTCTTCTCCAACACCACAGTTAGAGATTCAAACTATTACGTTTAGAATGAATCAACAACAGAGTCCTAATGTATTAATATGCACAAGGAAATATATTCAATATTCTTTAATAAATCATAATGGAAAAGAATATATAAAAGAATGTATGTGTATAATTGAGTCACTTTGCTGTACAGCAGAGACTGGCACAGCATTATAAATCGACTATACTTCAATGAAAAAAAAGAGTTTAGTGTCTAGTGGATAGGTGGTATGATGATTAATACACAAAAAAATAATTTCTAAATTATTTCCTCATAAACCTAGTATTTCCCAAGGCTTTCCAAGCTGCCTTCTCTGTTATGCCTAAACACTTTCTGGGGACAAGTGCTTGGATAAGGGCATATGCTCTTTGAAGTTTCTTCTATTCTCATCTTCATCTTTAACCTCACCCATAAAGAGTATCCAACTTTGCTTAGAACTTTATGGATGGATGTGGATTGAATGAAGTGGAACTGAAGCTGAAGTCCTTATTTATCTCGTCATTAGGCTTGCAGTGTTGCTCAGCCATAGATATGTTCTCATGAGTGCAGGGCTTTCCAGCTTTTCCCTGTCATCCCAGCACCTCATAAGTTTACAATCCAAGAAGCAAAAAAAATGAAAAACAAAGCAATCACACTAAGGACAAGGGGGAAAGTTTTTAAGTAAGCAAGAAGATGAATAATAAGCTACAGTACAGATTGTTGGAGTCTGAGTTGGAAAGTACCTTAAAGACCATGTCTAATTTTCTCTTTTTTTCCCCCTAGTTTTGGCCATGCCATATGGCATGTGGGATCTAAGTTTTCCAACCAGCAATCAAACCCATACCCCCTGTAGTGGAAGCACAGCGTCAAACTGGACCGCCAGGGAAGTCCCTTTCATTTTTTTTTCAATGAGAAAAAAACAAACACAAAAGCACACTAAGACTCTCCTCTGTGGAGATCAGAGAGTGGAGCAATGATCATAGAGGACATAGGATCATAGGTAGAGCAACAGAGCCGTGTGGTTACGATCACAAGCTCTGGCATCAGGGCATCCCTCGTGGCTCAGTGGTAAAGAATCTGCCTGCCAATGCAGGAGACATAAGTTTGATCCCTGATCAGGGAAGATCCCACAGACTGCAGAGCAACTAAGCCCATACAACACAACTGTTAAGCCTGCACTCTAGAGCCTGGGAGCCACGACTCCTGAGCCCACATGCTGCAACCGCTAAAGTCAGTGCATCCCAGAGCCTGTGCTCCACGACAGAAACCACTGCAAGGAGAAGCCCATGCTCTGCAACTGGAGAGAGCAGGGCAACTCTCTCCACCTAGAGAAAGCCTGCACAGCAATGAAGACCCAGCACAGCCAAAAATTTACAAATTAAATTAGATTTAAAAACAATCTGGCATCAGACAGACCTGGATTTGAATCCCAGCCACCATCACTGAGTAGCTGTGTGATCCTGGAAAAGTTGTTTGTCCTCCCATTGACTCACCATCTTCCTCTGAAAAACAAGAATAACAACAGTATGAATTAACAGAACTTTTAATTCTCTGGTAGAATTTTTTTACATGTACTTTTACATTTACATGTATATGTATAATGCTTAGACTAAGGCCTAGTCCGCAGCACTCACTCAATATTAGTGACTTATTAATTTCCTCTTTGAATAACCTAGAAATATTTCATAGTTATTTGGGGATTTCAGGAATAGTTTGAAAAATAGGTATGAGAAAGAGGTAAGAATCGTACAAACTCAACTGCGGAAATTCTAGTTTCCACAACATGTGGACTGAGGTCATATAAACTCCTCTTCAGCTACAGACATACAATTAGGCTCCACCCCCCAAAAAAAAACCCAACTACATAGTTGACTGAAAGGAGCAAAGTACATTCTGAGCCAGAAATGAAAGAGGAACTTAGCCAGAGTTGATGGTCATGGCTGGGATGCTCAACATGGGGTGCTGGAAGGGAGGAGGTGTTTGTTATTACCCACATGGGAATACCTGGGACCGTGAACTTCAGGTGACACAGGTCAAGAACTGAAACCCTTTGACCTGGAAAGACTGCCTTATCTGGGAAAGACCAGAAGAGGTCTGCCCAGTAACCTAGAGAAATAGCAATAAATCTGCTTGAGGCTCTAGGGGAAAACTTCCATGAGAAATTGCTGTTAAAAGGAGTCCTAAAACCCAGAACTCCTGTTATGGCAATATTTCTACGACCCAGGCATGAATTTCTATACACACATGCATGCATACCACAGACCACTGATACAGATGTGCTCATAATGAGAAACTAGGAGCCAGGAGACAGTGTAATATCTTTAAAATGCTGATGAAATACATTTATTCTAAACATTCTATACTTATCACTCAAGACTGAAGTGAAATGAAAATACTTTGAAGCAAAGTTTGAGAAATGTTTTCCAAAAGAACCACTAGTAGATACCTTTCTTTGTGTGTGTGTGTGTTGTGTGTTTTAAATTTTATTTTTGGAGTGTAAAGTTGGAGTGCTTTACAACAGTGTTAGTTTCTGCTGTGCAACACAATGGATCAGCCATATGTAAGCATATATCCTTCCCTCTCGAGTTTCCCTCACACTGCCTCCTATCCCACTCCTTTAGGGCATCACAGAGCCCTGAGCTGAGATCCCTGTGCTATACAGCAGCTTCCACTTGCTAGCTATTTTACACATGGTAATGTATATGTCTCTCTCTCAATGCTACTCTCCTAATGGATGCCTTTCTCTAAGAAAGGAACTGAACCAAGGAGGAAGGAGCAGGTAGTAACAATGAACAAATTTATAAACCTAAGTATATGTGCCGGAGAAGGCAATGGCACCCCACTCCAGTACTCTTGCCTGGAAAATCCCATGGACGGAAGAGCCTGGAAGTCTGCAGTTCATGGGGTCTCTGAGGGTCAGATACAACTGAGCAACTTCACTTTCACTTTTCTCTTTCATTCATTGGAGAAGGAAATGGCAACCCACTCCAGTGTTCTTGCCTGGAGAATCCCAGGGATGGTAGAGCCTGGTGGGCTGCTGTCTATGGGGTCGCACAGAATTGGACATGACTGAAGCGACTTAGCAGCAGCAGCAAGTATATGTGAACAAGCATTGATTGTTAAACACAAACAACAACAATTCCTTTCTCTCCTGCAGGAAGAAGTGTGTGTGTGTGTGTGTGGGGGGGTGGGGAGGTGGGCGTGGGGGACAGGAGTGGATCTTGCTGGTCCTAAGGACATAACTGGAGAAGGCAATGGCACCCCACTCCAGTACTCTTGCCTGGAAAATCCCATGGATGGAGGAGCCTAGTAGGCTGCAGTCCATGGGGTCGATAAGAGTCAGACACAACTGAGAGACTTCACTTTCACTTTTCACTTTCATGCATTGGAGAAGGAAATGGCAACCCACTCTAGTGTTCTTGCCTGGAGAATCCCAGGGACAGGGGAGCCTGGTGGGCTGCCGTCTATGGGATCGCACAGAGTCGGACATGACTGAAGTGACTTAGCAGCAAGGACATAACTTATGTTAATACTAATAAGATCATAATTTCTATCACTGGACAGGCAATGCAGCCAAACTATAATGAAAGCTACTGCAAAAACATAACCAGGTGAACACAAACAGTCAAAGTAACCCAGAGGTCAACACTGTCCAGGAGCAAGGAAGTGGAGATGGACAACTAAATACTTCAGGGTATTTGGCTTCGAAAAATATTCTACCAGCACGTGTTTATACCACTATGTTAAATGAAGACAGTATCTCTGGAGCTCTTCACTGGATAAGAAAATGCTTACATACATCTGCTGTTTCATAGCATCATTTACTCCACTTAAGAACACTGAAGGAGTACAATTTGCATGTTTTCATCCATTTCGAGAGGGGAAAAGGTGTCCAGGTAGACGTGAAGCCAAATGGGCAAATCCTTATAAGCTGGTGAAGTATGACTCCAGTTTGGTGAAGATGACTCTATGAATCATCTCCACACAGCCCCACTTCTTCTTTTACCCAGAAGTGCCCAAGAATGTCATGTGACTTTTCAGGAACACAAAACCATCCATACTACTTCCTGATGACCAAGGAAGTCTATGCTGCTGCTGCTACTGCTGCTAAGTCGCTTCAGTCGTGTCCGACTCTGTGCGACCCCATAGACAGCAGCCCACCAGGTTTCCCCGTCCCTGGGATTCCCCAGGCAAGAACACTGGAGTGGGTTGCCATTTCCTTCTCCAATGCATGAAAGAGAAAAGTGAAAGTGAAGTCGCTCAGTCGTGTCCGACTCTAGTGACCTCATGGACTGCAGCCTACCAGGCTCCTCCGTCCATGGGATTTTCTAGGCAAAAGTATTGGAGTGGGGTGCCATTGCCTTATTTTTCCATCAGTCTCACTCCTCCATGTTTGTGAGGCAGAGATCTCCCACAAAGATGCACTGACAGTGCCAGCCAAGTTATGCCTCTTGATATCCTCTATCTGAGCAAACTGCTTCTGCTTCCTTATCTGTAAAATGGAGATAGCCAATGTACCCATCTCCAGGTGATAAGTGGGTTAAATGAGAAAATTACCTCAATTATCACAGTGAGAAAGGCCCAGGCACAGTGCCTGGCATGTGACATGTTTAATAAATATATATTTTTAACAAGAAGATTGCCAGGAGAAATATCAATAACCTCAGATATACAGATGACACCACCCTTATGGCAGAAAGTGAAGAGGAACTAAAAAGCCTCTTGATGAAAGTGAAAGTGGAGAGTGAAAAAGTTGGCTTAAAGCTCAACATTCAGATATATGGCAAAACCAATACAATATTGTAAAGTTAAAAAATAAAATAAATTTTAAAAAATAAAAAAATTAAAAATGAAGATCATGGCATCTGGTCCCATCACTTCATGGGAAAATAGATGGAGAAACAGTGGAAACAGTGTCAGACTTTATTTTTTGGGGCTCCAAAATCACTGCAGATGGTGATTGCAGCCATCAAATTAAAAGACGCTTACTCTTTGGAAGAAAAGTTATGACCAACCTAGATAGCATATTGAAAAGCAGAGACGTTACTTTGCCAGCAAAGGTCCATCTAGTCAAGGCTATGGTTTTTCCTGTGGTCATGTATGGATGTGAGAATTGGACTGTGAAGAAAGCTGAGTGCCAAAGAATTGATGCTTTGAACTGTGGTGTTGGAGAAGACTCTTGAGAGTCCCTTGGACTGCAAGGAAATCCAACCAGTCCATTCTGAAGGAGATCAGCCCTGGGATTTCTTTGGAAGGAATGATACTAAAGCTGAAACTCCAGTACTTTGGCCACCTCATGCAAAGAGTTGATTCATTGGAAAAGACTGACGCTGGAAGGGAAGGAGGAGAAGGGGACAACAGAGGATGAGATGGCTGAATGGCATCACCAACTCAATAGACATGAGTTTGAGTGGACTCCAGAGTTGGTGATGGACAGGGAGGCCTGGTGTGCTGCAATTCACGGGGTCGCAAAGAGTCAGACACGATTGAGCGACTGAAATGAACTGAACTGAACTGAACAAGTAGATGAATGGAGAAAGGGATCCTCTAGAAAAGCTCTAGGTCCCTGTCAAGCTCTCCCTATTGCCTGGGCCATCTTCTTAATACTGAAGGACTGAATAGAGAGCTAGAGGATTCATTCAAGCTCTTGCATAGCCAAAGCCAAATGCCCTTTTTTTTTTTTTAAGTTGCTTGGTCATGTCCAACTCTTTGCGACACTATCGACTGTAGCCTGGCAGGCTCCTCTGTCCATGGGGATTCTCCAGGCAAGAGTACTGGAGTGGGTAGTCATTCCCTTCTCCAGGGGATCTTCCTGACCCAGGGATTGAACTCAGGTCTCCTGCATTTGCAAGCAGATTCTTTACCACCTGAGCCACCAGGGAAGCCCAGCTAAGCACCCACCCCCGTCTAAAACCAAACTCCCAAATGTAGCTCAGCCTGCAGGTTGCATCATAATTTGGGCCAGTTCTGAATGCAAACAAAATCCTGCCTCCTTTGCTCCCTACAATGCCAGAGAACTTTCCTGACTTTTAACCCCAGCTAGAATGGAATAGCTTTGCAGAAACGTCTGATTCACCTGTCTCTCTGGGAGCCATCTGGTGCTATTAGATTGTTTAGGTCCCAGCGTGTGTGCACAGGTAGCTCTGGATTGAAGGAAAGTTGGGTAGGTTCTCTCAATGTGGGGGTTGCATGACTTCTGTTTTAATGTGCTAGGTCCCAGTTACCAATTTTTACCCCTTAAGAGTAGGGAAGAAGAGAATGCTATTTTATAGAGTTTTGGCTTTTCCACTAGGATGGGAGGGATTTTACCACATTTCTTTCTTCATCTAGAAAAGTGGTCTGCTTTCCTCTGTTAACTTGTTCAACTAATCTGGGCCTCCAGTCTGGATGAGAATAAATTCTTCCTCCCAGTTTCCTGAATCTGATAGTCAGGAACTTGCTCCCCAGCCCCACCCACTCCAACATTCTCGAGCCCTCCCTGGGTTTGAACCGAGTAGTCCTGCCACTTGCTTGTTCCCTGACCAGATGGTGTGTTCCTGCCTCCACCCACCCCTCTGCTTTGCCCCTCTCTCTTTCCTTTCATGGAGTCCCCTTCTGTAAACACACCAGGCTGGACCTCTAGCCCTCAGAGCTGGTTTGTATGCATCAAGAGCCCAATGTTGTAAATGTGAATTTGATTGAAACCGCTCGATATGTGGAGTAAGGGGTGAGGGAGCTTTGATATCACTTCACCCAAAGCCTCACTTTTGCAAACAACAGCAACTACCACTGACCTAATCAGAAAAGAAACTGTTTTCAAAGGATATGAGATAACTGATACATTCTGCAAGAAACTGAACTCAGAACCAGCAGGAGCCTAGACTTGGTCCAGCAAGGACGCCTGCCACTCCCACGGAACCCAGGAGGCTGGATGTTGACTCTCTGGCTACCATCATCACCAAACGGTGTCTCTGATGCTTCTGCTTCTTGGTGCCTCTGGTTTACTGTCCAAAGGTTCGGATGACGCATCTGACGCACCCACCCTAAGTCACGTGTCTGAACTCTAGCTATAGGGAGGGCTAGCCAAGGGGATTTCCCAATCTTTAGGAAGGGAATTTCTCAAACACAAAAAGGTAGTTCATGTCCAAGATGGCAAAAAAATGATAAACATCAATCACATGCATCTCACCATTCCCTGTTCTGTTCCTCATTCTTGCTTTCTGCCAACAAGCACTACCAAAACGCCCTCTCTGCCCACCCCCATTTGCAGAATGTCTTGAGATTACAGGCTCTGAGCTCCTACTCCAGCTACTATATAGCTTCCCCAGCCCAGAATCTGCAATGTAGGTTTCAGTTTTCCCTCCAAAATTTTCCTTGCCCCAGTTTTTTAAAGAAAGGAATGTCATTGGTCTCAGTTCATCTGACAGACAGGTTAGGAAGGCTTAAGTTGTCACTTTCTCGGCTTTCTACATTCCTTATGATGGAGCTTAACAGGTGCCTCAAACTGTCTGCATTGTCGATTTCAGCTTCTTTGCTTACTCAGTTCTACAATCGCTGTTTTTGGAATATCTAGGGTCTGGGTGCAGGCTGCCAGGGACCACAGGCTTATAAGGTTAGTAAGAACATTTCGGAGTCTGCAAACAGAACTTTGAAAAAAACAGGTGCCTTTAGAGGACACTGCCACACAAGTTTCCCTGATGGTGAAGTACTCACAGAGACTGAGAATTAAAAGGTCATCCATGGAGGGAGAAGATGCTCCTCTCGTCCATCCTTGATGGTCACTAGCTAAGGGCTCTGTATTGATGGCATTCCCCTGCCAAAATTTGGTTTCCAAGCTTGTTCTCTTCATCAGTCTACCCAGTTCTGGAATGCTGCCAGCCTACAGACACTGAAAGGATGGATGCTCACTGCAAAGAGACTGCTTGTCTGGCTGGGTACGGCGAAGATGACAGCAGACACCAGAACAGCTGCTGAAGGAAAGCGGACGTGGGCAGCCACAAGCAGGGTGGCCAGAAGAAGGGCCTCGGAGATGTCCTGAGATGCAACAAATCACAAAGCCTTACATCTTTCAACAGTCGAGCAGGCAGAGCAGCCTGTTGGGAAGCAAGAGGGAATAAGGGATTCCTTTCTGAACAGAAGTCTGGGTCAGGAAGTGAGTCAGACAAGCAGAAGTGCCAAAGGAGGTGAGGCCCATCATCGGCTGTCAGCAGTTCTGAGACCGAACCTCGGGGCCTCCTGCATGTGCCCCCTCATCCACCTCCGACTCCCCCCACCACCATGGAAGGTTGTCTGGGCTCCCTAGTGCACACAGGGGAGGGTCATGTTGTTTTAGACTCTTTGGATTTAAAGCAAAAGAAGTGGTTTCAACGTGTTTCCATTTTCCTCCAAATACTTCCTGTACATTCACTGCACATGCATGTGTGCTAAGTCACTTCAGTCGCGTCCAGCTCTCTGCGACCCTGCGGACTGTAGCCTGCCAGACTCCTCTGTCCTTGAGATGTTCCAGATAAAAACACTGGAGTGGGTTGCCATGCCCTCCTCCAGGGGATCTTCCCCATCTAGAGGTTAAACCTGGTCACTCGTGTCACCTGGGAAGCCCTACTTCACACACACGAGAGAGCAAGACATCTGTTGGTGAGGTCAGAAAGGGAGGAGCCTGACCCAGCATCAGGACCGGCCAAGGAATCGTATAAATATGTTCTTTGAGAACCTTCCATAATTTCCCACTGAGGCCTCAATACCTTTTCCCACCCTTGCCCCATTAAGCTGGTATATAAATCCTTACCCCTTACAGTGGGCTCCTGAATACATGTGTAATAGTCTTTGCTCCTATTTATCTGTTCATTCACAAGCCCCCAACTACTTCAACCTAAGTTGATAAGGAAAAAGATTTTCCATCTGCCTGCCAATGCAGGAGATGTGGGTTTGATCCCAGAGTTGGGAAGATCCCTTAGAAGAGGAAATGGCAACCCACTCTAGTATTCTTGCCTGGAAAATCTCATGGACAGAGGGGCCTGGCGGGCTACAGTCCATGGGGTCACAAAGAGTCAGACATGACTGAGTGACTGAGCACAAGGTCACTTCAAGCATTGGAGCAAATATGTCCATACCTGGGCATGACTTATGTGCCCACAGCAAAATGATATCAAACTACTTCATATACTTTTTAACTTCATCTACTTCCTGAAGGATTTGAGGTTACGTAAGATAAAAGTTTAGATGCAGGTTTAAAGGGGGGAAAATATACCAGCAGCAGGTTTAAAGGGGGGGAAATGTCATACCAAGAAGCTCTAGCCGAAAAAAGAAAGAAAGAAAACAGTCATGGAACCCTTGGATATTAATGGGCTCAAATCTAAAGGAAAAACCAGGAGGTTACAGAATTCTTGTTGGCTAGGAGGATCATAGCAACCAGTTTATGAGACTGCTGCTGCTAAGTCGCTTCAGTTGTGTCCGACTTTGTGCGACCCCATAGATGGCAGCCCACCAGGCTCCCCCGTCCCTGGGATTCTCCAGGCAAGAACACTGGAGTGGGTTGCCATTTCTTTCTCCAATGCAGGAAACTGAAAAGTGAAAGTGAAGTCACTCAGTCGTGTCCGACCCTCAGAGACCCCATGGACTGCAGCCTTCCAGGCTCCTCCATCCATGGAATTTTCCAGGCAAGAGTACTGGAGTGGGTTGCCATTGCCTTCTCCAGTTTATGAGACTAGATAAACTTTTTTCTTGCCCCTGAACTAAACCTGAAATTTATCACCAGTCTGTGTGTGACAGAGGCAGTGAGCATATCATCACAAAAGTGCTGAATACGTGTGCACACACATATGTGTATTAGGAGAGAGGGTGATGGCCTCCTTGCATCACCTCTCTTCCACACCAGCAGCCTAGCTGAAGTTTCTTTAAAGCCTGTTTCTGTAAAGGGATTCTCTGAGAAAAACATAATCTTTTGGTGATCCAGATGCTTAGATCCAGATGCAAGAAATGGTGCTTGCAGATGCATAGCTGGCCTGTTTCAGATTGGGCCTCTCAAGCTGTTCACCACTCAAAACCCCTTTTATTAACTTTTCCGGATCCCAATTGAGTCAGTTATTTTGAAAGATTTCTGAAAATTAAATATACTTTTATTGGGTAATGGTCTAGACAGCCTTATCATGAATGTTTCATTTCCAACACACTTTTTGGAATGCTGAAAACAGCCTTCACTGCATTAAATCAATTCTCAACAACAATCTGTTCCTCATCCTGAGTTTTGGCAGAAGCCCTTTTGGCAGATGTAAATTTGAGGTACCTAACAAACACTGAGATGCACTTGGGTTCTTGATTAGAGATTCACTATTGCAGACACAGGTGTGTGGCTACAAAGGTGGTGTTTCATGTGAGCCATGAAGAATCTAATTTATGTAATCACTATCACAGAGGACTTTAGCCTCCAGGGTGCTTAGAGCCTTTTTTCCTGAAAGTCTTGCCTAATCTGTTCCTGTTTCAACAAGTCATCAGTTGAAACTCTCAACTTACATTTGATAAATCATGGAAGTCAAAAGCTGGTCTGGAAGACACTGAGGGCAGGGATGGTTCCCAAATGCTCCCAATACATTTTATTTCAGGTGATACTATTAGGTGATGAGCCCACCAGTAAAGCTGAGTGTCAAATAAGCCCACTTATAGTAGAGATTTATTGAGTTTTGTCCAACTGGATGTTATTGCGTGTTTCAAAGTAATTAAAATGTAGGGGCTCTTCCTAACAATGATAGTCTTGTGACTAGAATGAAGAAAAGGTGGAATGGGTATATGTATGAAATAACATACAGAATGAAGACAGCAAATGAAGGATCAAGGTGACTCTGGATCTGCCAAAATGGGCCTCTATCCATACAACATAGACTATAGGAAGGGTGTAAGGTATAATCAAGAAAGAAAGAAAAATTGGAAAATAGCCCCATTTACAATTGCTTTTCAAAAAGGATAAAATTAATTTAACCAAGGAGGTGAAAGAACAATACCATGAAAACTATAAGACACTGATGAAAGAAGCTGAAGACACAAATAAATGGAAAGATATTCCATGCTCATGGGTTGGAACAATTGTTAAAATGTTCATATTATCCAAGGCAATCTATAGATTCATTGTGATCCCTTTAAATATTCCAATGGCTTTTTTTTTTTTTTTTTTACAGAAATAGAATGAACAATGCTAAAACTTGTATGGAATCACAAAGACTCTAAGATCCTGAAGAGCCAATGTAATCTTGAGAAAGAAGACCTGGAAGCATCATGCTTCCTGATTTCAAACTATATTACAAAACTGTAGTAACCAAAACAAAATGGTATTGGCATAAAAACAAACAGACCAATGACACAGAATAGAAAGCCTAGAAATAAACCCACACATACATAGACAACTGACTTACAACAAAGGAGCCGGGATACATGATGGGGAAAGGACAGTCTTTTTAATAAACAGTGTTAGGAAAAGTGGACAGTCATATGCAAAAAAAATGAAACTGGGCCACTATCTTACATCACACACAAAAATTAACCCAAAATGGATTAAAGACTTGAATGCAAGACCCGAAACCATATAAATCCTACTCGAAAATGTAGGCATTAAGCTCCTTGACATCAGTGTTGGTGATGACTTTTTTTATCTGACACCAAAAGCAAAGTAAAGAAAAGCAAAATTAAGTGGAGCTTCATCCAACTAAAATTTCTTCTGCACAGCAAAAGAAACCATCAGAAAAATGAAAAGGCAACCTATCATTATGGGAGAAAATATTTGCAGATCATACATCTGATTTGGGATTAATATTCAAAAAATGTAAAGAATATTACAACTCAATAGCACACACACACACACACACAAATCAATCTGATTAAAAAATGGCCAGGGAAACTGAATAGACATTTATCCAAAGACAAACAGATGGCCAAAAGGTACACAAAGGTGCTCAACATCACTAGTCATCAGGGAAATGCAAATCAAAACGTCGATGAGATACCTCCTTGTACATAGAACGGTTATTTTCAAAAGTGCGAGAAGATGTGGAGGAAAGGGAACTCTCAGGTACTGTTGAAGAGAATGAAAATTGGTACAAGCACTGTGGAACTCAGTATGCAGGTGCTTCCAGAAATTAAGAGCAAAACCACCATATGATCCAGCAATTCCACTTCTGGGTATTTATCCAAAGAAAACAAAAACACTAACTCAGAAAGATACAGGCACCCCTCTGTTCAATGCAGCCTTAGTTACGATAGCCAAGATATGGAAAGAACGTAAGGTCCATCAGCAGATGAACAGCTAAAGAAGCTGAGGTAGATGCACACAGTGGAATATTATTTGGCCATAAAAAAGAGACCGTGCCAATTGTGACAACATGGATGCATTTTCAGGGCATTACATTAAGTGAAATAACTCAGAGAAAGACAAATATTGTATGATCTGTCTTATATGTGGACTCTAAGAAAAAGAAGAATAGAATCTAAGAAGAAAAGAAAGACAGCAGACTGATGGTTGCCTGAGGCCAGAAGTGCAGGGGGGCCAAATAAGTGAAGGTGGTCAAAAGGGACAAACTTCTGTTATAAAATAGGTCAGTCCTGGAGATGGAATGAACAGCATGGAGGCTGTAGTTATATTATACCATATTGTATATTTGAAAGTAGCTAAGAGTAGATCTTAAAAGTTCTCATTACAAGAGAAAGAAGAAAAAGAATGTTAACTATGTATGGAAATAGACATTAACTAGCCTTACGTTGTGATCATTTTTCAATGTGTATAGGTATCAAATTGTTATACTGTACAGCTGAAACTAACATCTTATATATTGCTACTCAATTGAAAAAAAAAGAAAAGAAAGAACAATAAAACAAGGTAGGAGGAAGAGTAGGAAGTTAACATCCAGAAAAGTCTGGATTCTTCACAATCCCAGACAGAGTTTTAAATGCTGGGCTGCTGGTTTTTCCCCTACCACTTTATTTCCAAGCCTAACTTGCTTACAGCTTTTTTCTCTTCAATAATATAAAGTTAAATTACAAATCTGTAATTCATTAAGAAATCAAAACACTGATTTAAATACTCATGAGTCCAGACAATGTACAAATTCTCTACTAAGTGATTAAAGAAAAGTAATACAAATTTCTTATTCTTTGTAAAGTATGACTGCACTAATGTTCAGTTATGGTTTTGCTCCAGAAATCTCTGTGGGAAAGAAGAGAGGAGGTACTCAAGTTCAAAGGTGAGAATTATTTTCATTTGTCAAAGAAAATCTACCTTTGATGAAAGGAAGACATAGGTGGTTTTACCTAGACCTAGTTAGTCCTATATTGAGTGCAGCACTTTCACAGCATCATCTTTAAGGATTTGAAATAGCTCAACTGGAATTCCATCACCTCCACTAGCTTTGTTCTTTGTAGCCACTCAGCAGTGGCCACAGGACTGGAAAAGATCAGTTTTCATTCCAATCCCAAAGAAAGGCAATGCCAAAGAATGCTCAAACTACTGCACAATTGCACTCATCTCACATGCTAGTAAAGTAATGCTCAAAATTCTCCAAGCCAGGCTTCAGCAATACGTGAACTGTGAATTTCCAGATGTTCAAGCTGGTTTTAGAAAAGGCAGAGGAACCAGAGATCAAATTGCCAACATCCGCTGGATCATCAAAAAAGCAAGAGAGTTCCAGAAAAACATCTATTTCTGCTTTATGGACTATGCCAAAGCCTTTGACTGTGTGGATCACAAGAAACTGTGGAAAATTCTGAGAGAGATGGGAATACCAGACCACCTGACCTGCCTCTTGAGAAACCTATATGCAGGTCAGGAAGCAACAGTTAGAACTGGACATGGAACAACAGACTGGTTCCAAATAGGAAAAGGAGTACGTCAAGGCTGTATATTGTCACCCTGCTTATTTAACTTATATGCAGAGTACATCATGAGAAACGCTGGACTGGAAGAAGCACAAGTTGGAATCAAGATTGCCGGGAGAAATATCAATAATCTCAGATATGCAGATGACACCACCCTTATGGCAGAAAGTGAAGAGGAACTCAAAAGACTCTTGATGAAAGTGAAAGAGGAGAGTGAAAAAGTTGGCTTAAAGCTCAACATTCAGAAAACAAAGATCATGGCATCCGGTCCCATCACTTCATGGGAAATAGATGGAGAAACAGTGGAAACAGTGTCAGACTTTATTTTTCTGGGCTCCAAAATCACTGCAGATGGTGATTGCAGCCATCAAATTAAAAGACACTTATTCCTTAGAAGGAAACTTATGACCAACCTAGATAGCATATTCAAAATCAGAGACATTACTTTGCCAACAAAGGTCTGTCTAGTCAAGGCTATGGTTTTTCCTGTGGTCATGTATGGATATGAAAGTTGGACTGTGAAGAAAGCTGAGTGCTGAAGAATTGATGCTTTTGAATTGTGGTGTTGGAGAAGACTCTTGAGAGTCCCTTGGACTGCAAGGAGATCCAACCAGTCCATTCTAAAGAGATCAGCCCTGGATGTTCTTTGGAAGGACTGATGCTGAAGCTGAAACTCCTGTACTTTGGCCACTTCATGCGAAGAGTTGACTCATTGGAAAAGACCCTGATGCTGGGAGGGATTGGGGGCAGGAGGAGAAGGGGACGACAGAGGATGAGATGGCTGGATGGCATCACCGACTCGATGGACCTGAGTTTGAGTGAACTCCGGGAGTCGGTGATGGACAGGGAGGCCTGGTGTGCTACGGTTCATGGGGTCGCAAAGAGTCGGACACGACTGAGCGACTGAACTGAACTGAGTTAGTCCTAATAGCAGATTTAAAATATAGAAACACCAGCTAAACAGTCCTTGACACTAAGATTCCAAGGTGTTCTTCCAGTTTCCATCCTAAGGGCCTGACGATGTTCATGGGACCCGTAGTGGATGGTGTGGGGGAGGCTCACACACCATCAGCTGCTCTAAGGGCTCTGAGTCTCGTAAGTGACACCTCAGCCTCTCCAGGTGGGCCTGTAAGGAGGGAAGACTGTAGAAGGGAGTGCTGGACTCTCTCTTTCCTCTGTACTTTTAGGAAGTAATTGTCCTCATTCACTACGTGCACGGGGCCCTGGGGCTAGGAACTGTACACAATGCAAACTCCAGGCCCCCTATTTCCCCCAGGGGTGAGCAACCAAGGTGTCTTCTCCTCCTCTCCTCAAACTGCACACTCAATCTGGAATTTCTGTAGGAGTGCAAAGGCATACTGACAATTTAAAAGAAGCAGAAAGCAGTGGACGTCACTCAAAAACACCTATCTTGCTGGTCATCTGTAGGGAGAAGCCATCAGCTTCCCAGGCTCTCATGGGAAGCTGAGAGTCTCATGAGAGCCACTTCATCACCAGTTCTCTGTTTAGGACCTCCTCAGCCTCAGAGTTTGGCAGGGGCTAGGGAGGAGCAGCGAGAGGCACGAGCTGCTGTCCCAGCCACCCAGGCCAGACCCTGGACAGACAGGGTGATTACAATCTTGAGGGCTGGCCCTTCCTTGAGAGACTCTGATCACACAAAGCCTCTGTTTGTTAAATTCCTAGACAAAACACTTGCCCTCAGGGGCTTAAGTTCCCGTCATGGGAGTCCTTATCTTTTTCTTAACTGTAATATTAGAGGTTGGATCATGCTGGTGCTAGAAATTTGCATTCCATACAAAATACCTAAATTTGCTTTGTATACCAAATGCATTAGTTAGAACATGCACATAATAAATTTACAAATTACTGGTCCTATGCTGGGCACCCTTTATTGGTGGCTGTTTCTTTGTCAAAGTATTTAATCATGGTCAATTAGGATAAATGTATCTGCATGCTACCGACAAAGGTAGTGTTCAATATGCATGCTATTCTGTGTAGATATAATTACACCCATGGTTTGTTTCCTTGGAGGTTAATATCCCTTTGAGAAGAGATATTAATATACACAACAATGGCACATCTGTTCTCTCCAGTTGAGGTGAGACTGATAACAACACAAGTATACCTTAGCATAGTTTGATGCTCATTAACATTTTAATCTAATTAAGAAGTGCTATTAACTCTGGGTGACAGTCTGGTTCGCCAGGACTGATGTGGAGGGTGACTTCTCTGATGTAACAGAAGTTATTTAAAAGCATCCAGGGATTGCACGGAAAGTTGCCCCAAAGCCAGTCATCTGGAGGTCTATTTTCTAACCCCCACAGCTGGGAACAAGGCTGAGCCCTTGCTGCCAGCAGCATCTGCGGCGGGGTGGGAGCTATGGGAACAAGAGGACCCATCCACAGCGTGAGCCACGCTGCTCAAGAATGGGGTTTCTGTGACCAAGACTGCGTGCGTGTTAAAACTGTATGGGCTGTGAAAGATCTTAGACGAGGCCAGAATTCCGTCTCTGAGAGAAATCAGTCTATACCTGCAGGCATAAAGCACCCCCAGCTGAAGGGACTGGGCCCACCACTTTCTCAGACACCTATTCTTGTTCGGGGCAGACTGGGGCCGATGGTGAGATAAACACTACAGAAGAGGCTCTGTGATAACCCATGTGAGAAAGGAATCTGAAAAAGAATGAATATATGTGTATGTAGAACTGAATCGCTCTGCTGTACACCTGAAACAAACTGTAAATCACGTATACTCCAATTTAAAACAAAAAGGGACCCAGGCCCCCTCCAGCCAGTGGTTCTCTGAGTTCCATCTTCAAAGGCAAGGGCTGGTCTTCTGAAGCCACAGGCATCACTCAGGGATCTCCTCCTTTGTCTGGGTCTCATCGCCTCATGGCCTCTGTACCAGCCCCCAGCCCTCCCCAGCCGGCAGCTCTGGAAACCCCGAATCAGCTTCTGCTTCAGTGTGGTGGACAGGTCCCTTTGCTCCTTGTGAGTGACCTCTTGCCCAGGTCATCACCTGCTTCCAAAGGGGTCTGAAGTGAGGCGTGAGGGAAGGAGCATTACAAATGCAGACCTTGCTTCCCTTTATTTGCACTTTCTTCTTTCATCTTCCCCTGCATTCGCTCCCTCTGGCCTCCCCTCTTCACCTTCCATGACCTTCATGTCCAACAGACCAGGCATCCAGACGACTAACATCCTCTCGCAGTTGCCTCGAACCCCAAGTCCTGTGAGGATGGCACAGCCTGTGTGTCACAGCATCCGAGGAACAGACCGGCTGTGCATGCTCAAGGAAGATGGACCCACCATGGCTTCCAGCTCCCCATAGAGCTGTAGGCGATGGGGCTGCGAGGATCCCTTCCTGACTCGGAAGAGAAAGCTCCTGATGGACCAGTTCAGCAGTGAAGGGGTTACTCTTCTGGGTGCCGGACACTCTTCCCAGCTTGTCTGATGGAGATGCGACCTGGCACCACTGAAAAGCTTCAAGATTAATGGAGAAAAGGAGAAATCTGACAGCTTTTCCGCTGGCTTCAGTCCTCCTGGGTGGGCCGACTGGTCTTGAATGTCACTAGCTACTTAATCTTGTGTATCTGAAACAGACTGGCGTGTTTGAGGAGCCCTGCTTGCTCTGTATAGACATCAATTGGAGAGGCAGATAAAAGGGAACTGCATTGAATTTCTCCTTTAAGCCTTTTACCGGGAACTTTCTGACTGCAAAATAATCAGTGGCTGGTCCCGCCACACCCAGGGCAGCTAGGACTTCCCGGCCAGACTGCCCTGTTCTGCTCAACTCGGTGCAGACATGCATTGTCCTCATGTTCTTCACTATTTTTTTTCTACATGGTCTTGCTTACTAATCATAAACCATGGGTGTCTGCTTGATCTGATGGCTAAGCTAATGGATCCCCAGAGATATAGTTCTATCAGCACAGATATGCACAGGGAAAAGGAAGGGGGCTAATAATCCCTAAATGTACCAAATGACCTGCTTACATGTCTCAAGCAAATACGGTTTAACTGATATTCTAGATCTAAAGTCTCTAGCCAGGAAAAGAGATTTAAAAATCAAACGATGCTTTCTACTTCCTGTTTTGTCAAACTGAACACGTGGGGGAAAAAAAAACCATTCAGGTTAAATGCCTAGCATCAAAGGAGAATGAATAAATAAAATGACTGTGTTTGCAGATGAGGTTACAATAGGTTGACTCTGTACATTTAAAAGGCAGGAATGTTTTTGTGGTTATTGCATGAAGTAACTGTGTCTGGTCTGGTTGGGTCTGGTGCAAGAAGCTTCTGATGGGACTTATACACATTAAACTCCAAACATAATGGTTTATAAGGAGCTTGTCATAAACCTAAACAATAGCTCCAATCGGCCCTGGGCTTCTGTTGGTGTATTTCATATAATTTGCCCTTACCCTTTCATCACTTTCTGATTTCTCTAAACCCATGAGCATGGCTGAGTGTATCGTCAAGACTAAGTGATAAATAGCCCAGGGTTGACTGAAGCCAACAGACTATATATTAATTGTCCTCAGCCTGGCATCTGGGAACAAATGAAACTCCCATGTCTGAAATTTGCCACATTATAAGCACACACAGGTCTATGCAGAGTGTCTTCCCTGCAATGTGCATTTGGCTAGGGTGAAAGGTCTCTCTAAAGCAGAACATTTTCCAATAAACATACACAAAACTCATCATAAACCAGACTAATTCTTCTGTCTGCCTGAGGAAGATGGAAGACATAAACTGAGCCCAACACCACAGCATGTGTCACAGCCCTCCATTATGCCTTTGAAATATCACCAGATATCTGGCTATTTTTAAGTTACCAGCTTCTCCTCTCTGGCCAAGGGTGTCTGCTTTAAAAAACGCTACAGGAAGTTACTGATGAGACCTAAAATGGAAAATGAAGTGGAAAATGTCTTCAGTATACTAAAGCAACCTCATTTCAACAATCATTTCAAAGATGAGGTCACATTTTATTTTATTTGTGAGTTTCTCTTTTAAAGACACAGCCTCACACAGTGTCAAAGAATAAGGCAAAAGCTGACTGAAATGATGCCAAGATCGAAGGCCAGTGAGAGGAGATAGGAGACCAGTGTTTCTTTATCCCTCCCAAATGTGGATGTACTCTCAGGGGACTGAAAAGTAGTTGGCCAGAGAAAACAGAAGGGTATTGGGTGCAGGTTTCAAAAATCTCAGGGAGGGCTTCCATGGTGGGTCCAGTGGTTAGGAATCTGCCTTCCTGGGGACATGGGTTTGATCTCTGCTCCAGGAAGATCCCACATGCTGGGTGGCAACTAAGCCTGTGCACCACAACTACAGAGCCAGCACTCTAGAACTTGTGAGGAACAGCTATTGAAGCCCATGCACCTAGCGCCTGTGCTCTGCGACAAGAGAAGCCACTGCAACGAGAAGCCCGTGTGCCACAATGATGAGTAGACCCTGCCTGCAGCAACTAGAGAAAAACTCACGTGCAGCAATGAAGACCCATCCCAACCAAAAATAAATCAAATCTTTAAAAACAAACCTCGAAGCAAAAAGGAAGGAAATTCATATGTAAACACAAGGAACCAAAATGGGAGCAAAAACTAGACAGAAAATGTCATTTTTCTGGAGATAGGTTGTGAACATTTTTCAATCTTCATGTTTGAGATATCTATAAGAGGAAATGCCTCTCCTCTTCTGAGGGATAGCCGAAAAAAGGTGTGTAGCTATGGACAAGAACCAGGTGAATCAACCAAACAGGAAACCCAAGTTCTAAGTCACAGTTTGAATGAAAGGTGAAGGTTTCCACACTCGTGAAGAGTCAAGAGATCCAAAAGGGAAAAATCAATGAAGGTGCTCCATGGCAGTAATTGCTGGTGGACTTGGAGAGGTTTCTCTACGGCAGTATTTCTGCCACATTGTTTTATTTTTAATTGGCCCTATAGCTGGCAAATACAAAAATGGTTGAAATTATGAGCTCCCCTAGAACCTTCTCAAGAGGATGAATTCAGGAATCTTGAGACAAATCTGAGAAATAAATATCATGGGACATATAACTGAGAAGTGATGGTTCAAAATGTGTGCTTGGTGGCCTATAAGACTCTCAGTTCCCCAACATGATGTGTCTGGTAGGAATATGGAAAAGTCTGTCTGTAAATACCTTTACCAACTAGCCTACTTGGGTGCTTTGAAGTTAAGGTTCTGTGTTATCCAAGGTCCTCAGGCAAAGACAAATAACCCTAAGAAGGGTGCCATGTATACTTATTGAGTCAACAAATAATTTTTAGCATCTACTGAAACCCAGATACTGTACTGGGGATACAGCAATGGTCAGAACAGACATGGTGCCTGCCCTCGTGGATCTTGAAATCTACTGAGGGTGTCAGATGTTGGACTAGGAGTTAAAGTCTGAAGAACATTAGAAAGGGGGTGTTACAGGGTGCAGTGGGAGTTTAAGCCACTGGGGTCAGAGAAGGTCTCCTTGGTTACACTGAGTGATCCTGCTGGTGATGTTCCAGGAAGAAGCAACAGAAAACTTAGAGGCAGAGAAGAGCATAGCACGCATGAGGAACTGAGAGAAGACAAATTCCTAGAACACAGAAAGCCAAAGAAGAGTGGTGAGGTTCAAAGGAGGGGAAAAGAAGCAAGACTGGGCCCTAAAGGACCTCAAGGGAACTGGTAAAAAGTTTGTCTCTATTAGAAGAGAATGGGGAGCCACTGGAGGACTGTAAAAGGAGAGTGATCTGATCATATTTGTGCTTCAGGAAGACCCACTGTGACTGCTTTGTGAAGACAATGTTGGACTGAGTCAGAGAGGACTCTAAGAAACAGGTAGGAAGCTATTGCAGAAGTCCAAATGGGACACAGTGGCAGATTGGACCAAGGTGGTGGTGAGATTGGAAAAAGAGGCCAGCATATCCTCATACCTGTACACAAATTTATAGTGAAGATACTTAGGACCCTGAGACAGAGCAGATGCAGGAGGAGGATTCTGCGAAGACCACATTCTATCTGCTTGGCAACTCCATCTGAATCAGGTCTGACCAGTAGGGGCAGTGGGAGATGAGGGGGCTACTTAGGAAGACATAAACTGAAGATAACTTTGGCTGACTTCATAATTTTGCCTGGAATTAGTTCTAGGTATTTTTTTCAGAAAATCCATATGTAAAATTTCTTCTCATTATGCTATAAGAAATTTAGTTATAGTAGAAAAGAATTCTCCAAAGCCTTCCTTTAAAAGGAGATCTTGTATATACTTCAAACAAAAAATGATTTGTGAATTTTGATTTATATGTACCCATTCGTAAACTGATTACATAGCTCCATAGAGTAGCGGTACATACATATAAAAGTCAAAGCTCTATATAAGACACTATTATATATATATGTATGTGTGTGTGTGTGTGTGTGTGTGTGTGCGTGCATGCACATGCATGCTAAGTTGCTTCAGTTGTGTCTGACTCTTTGTAACCCTAAGGACTGTAGCCCACCAAGCTCCTCTGTCCATGGGATTCTCCAGGCAAGGATACTGGAGTAGGTTGCCATGTCCTCCTCTGAGAGATCTTCCTGACCCAGGGATCGAACCCACATCTCTTATGTCTCCTGCACTGACAGGTGGGCTCTTTATCGCTAGTGCCACCTGGAAGGCCCCCATGTACGTGTGTTTCTATAAGCACATATTTGAAACAAATCTATTATATTCCATTCCTTTTTTAACACCAACAGCTAGTAGTCCTTTATCACATTTTTACTTCCGAGTGTACCAATTGAACTGTAGGCTTACTAAGAGTCCACTTTTTAAACTAGTTCTTTATCTTGTCTTTGTTACTGTAACATTATAATTTATGTGAATATTATGCAGGTGAACTATCAGAGCAAAATGAGAGTAGTTTCTGTGAAAATCAGGTTGGAATCTTGGAAGTCTTTAACAAAAGTAGGTTTGTAAAGAAAAAATTCTCAAATTATGGGCAACAGTTATATGGGGAAGACAAAGGATTGGAGGGGCAAAAAAACTAGAAATATATTCTGTACTGATTCCAGAGAATTGCTTTCAAATTTTGGTCTATTTCAATAAGATTAAAATTAGATAAGGTAAAAATTGTAGGTGATACATGATAGATGTAGCTGATGCAAGAAAAATAATTTTGGAACCCTGATCAGAAGTTCAGTTCAGTTACTCAGTTGTGTCCAACTCTGCAACCACATAGACACACCAGGCCTCCCTGTCCATCACCAACTCCCCGAGTTTACTCAAACTCATGTCCATTGAGTTGGTGATGCCATCCAACCATCTCATCCTCTGTCGTCCCCTTCTCTTCCCACCTTCAATCTTTCCCAGCATCAGGTTTTTTTCCAGTGAGTCAGTTCTTCGCATCAGGTGGCCAAAGTATTGGAGTTTCAGCTTCAGCATCAGACCTTCCAATGAACATTCAGGACTGATTTCCTTTAGGATGGACTGGTTGGATTTCCTTGCAGTCCAGGGGACTCTCAAGAATCTTCTCCAACACCACAGTTCAAAAGCATCAATTCTTTGGCACTCAGCTTTCTTCATAGTCCAACTCTCACATGATCAGAAGACATGTATTTAAATGAATACCTATTTTAAGTTGTATCTTATGAAAACATGATTTTAAAGGTCAGAAATAATTAAATAGCAGTAATTTCATATTCTTATCTTATGTCAACCAAAGATAACCAATATAATGTCAAAGAGATAACTTAAGCACATTTTAAAAAGTTACCTGACAAGCTCTCATCCTAATTATTGGATAAGTAAGCTTTCTGCATGGTACCAAGGACCCTGACTAAAGGAAGCCACACTCCACATGCAGATTGATGGGCTATGAATACAGCATGGGGAACCAAAAAGATCATCACAATCCCAGCTTGTCCAGAAAAGAGGCTATTTTTTGGCCATGCTTGGAAAGATTTCACCAGTAACTAGCAGGGAGGAATTGGAAACTCTTACCAGAACCCTCTGTATATCATTGACAGCCTATTATATAAACATACTGTACATGTTTAAGCTTACTATATAGTAAACTGCACATAGGTCTTATTTCATACACAGTTCAGTCATTCTCCTTTAGTCTTTTTGTATCTTCATAAAGTACTGAAAGAAAGAATCTCTGCAGCTGTTGTTAGTGGTGGTGGCGTGTACCCAGGGAGCCTACTTGATTACTACTGTTATACCATGCTTGGAGTAGGTTCCCAGGAAAGTTGTCTCCTTATGGAATCCTGATTGAATAGGGCCTATTTTGGTCAGAGTAACATACACAGAAGGACAGCCCATTGCAAAGAAGTGCCATTTACCACATATTGTATGATTCCATTTATATGACTGTCCAGAATAGGCAAACACACAAAATCAGAAAGCAAATCAGTGGTTGGCAGGGACTACAGAGTGAGGGGAAAGGGAGTGATGGTTGAAAGGTATGGAATTTATTTCTGGAGTAATTAAAATATTCTGAAACAAGTGGTGATGGTTCAAATCTTGTAAATATATTTTAAAAAAACATAGAATTGTATGCTTCAAATATGTGAATTTTGCTATATGTTTATTGTATCTTAAAAAGCCAATCAATGTAATCTATCATACCAACAGTCTAAATAAGAAAAATCATATTATCCTATCAACTGATGCAGAAAAAGCATATTACAAAATCCAATACTCATTTATGATAAAAACTCTCAGAAAATGATCAATAGAGGGGAACTTCCTCACCTTGATAAAAATCTACAAAAAACCCTTTTAGCTAAATTAATGGTAAAAGACTGAATACTTTCCCCCTAAAATCAATACAAAGGAAAAGATGTCCACTCTTACCACTCTTATTCGACATAACACTAGGAGTTTTAACCAGAGAAATATAGCAAGAAGAGATAAAAGATAGATAGATTTAACAAAAGTAGAAGGCAATCTCAGTAAAAAAAATTTCAAGTTTCAAAGTAAAAGGACAAAGAGTAGCAGAAGTGACCCCCCAAATTATATGGATCTGATTCTAAAAGGCTCAAAAGAGTAGTTATCACAAATATGTACAGTTAAGAAAAGCAACATATAGGTACCCAAAAGTTGAGAAAGGTAGGAAAAGTCTAACTGGCTACATAGAGTTAAGCCCATTGAAATAGAATGATATTTCAATGTTATGATGTATACCAAGTTTCAAGTTATGACATATACCAAATAAAATAAACAGAACAATAAAAATTGATTAAAGAATAAAACTAGAAAAACTAAAGAAGAAAATGAAGTGCAGGTTATAGAAAACAAGGAAATCAATTCAAGAGGAAAACTGGAAAATTCACAAATACATGGAGATTAAACAACAAACTATTGAAGAACCAATGGGGTAAAGAAGAAATCAAAATAAAATTAGAAAAAACTACCTTGGCACAAATAAAAATGGAAATATAACATATCAAAACTTCTAGATGTAGCAAAAGCAGTTGTAAAAGGGAAATTCATAGTGATAAATGCCTATATGAAAAAAATTTTTAAATCTCAAACAACCTAACTTTACATCACAATGAAGTAGAAATAAAAGAACAAATGAAGCCCTAAGTTAGTAGAAAGAAAATAACAAATATTACTGTCCAAATAAATGAAATAGAAACTAAAAGTAGGAAAGATCAATGAAACTATGAGCTGATTCTTTAAAAAGATACAGAAAATGGGCACGCCTTCAGCTAGACTAACCAAGATAAAGAGTGCATCCAAATAAATAAAAACAGAAATCAAAGGAGACATTACAAGTGATATCACAGAGATATAGAGGATCATAAGAGACTATATGAACACTTTGCTGTTCTCCTAAGTCACTAAGTTGTGTCCAACTCTTTGCAACCCTATTGACCGTAGCACACTAGGGTCCTCTGTCCACGGAAATCTCCAGGCAAGAATAGTGGAGTGTAGGGTGCTGTTTCCTTCTCCATGGGATCTTCCCAGACCAGTAATCAAATCCTTGTCTCCTGCATTTTAGGCGGATTCTTTACCACTGATCCACCAGGGAAGCCACATGAACACATATATAGCAAATTAGACAACCAGGAAGAAGTAGATAAATTTCTTGAAACATACAACCTACCAAGACTGAATCATGAACAGAAAATCTGAACAGACTAATTACTAGTAAGGAGACTGAATCAGTAACTTTCCAATACACAAAAGTCCAGGACCAGATGACTTCACTGGTGAGTTTTACCCAAACATTGAAAGAATAAAAATCCTTCTCAAACTCTTCTTAAAAAATAGAAGAGAAGGGAGCACTTCCAAATTCACTTTTTGGTATTACCCAGATACCAAAACCAGACAAAGATGCCACAGGAAAATTACAGGCCAATGTCCCTGATTAATATAGATGCAAAAGTCCTTAACAAACTATCAGCAAATCAAATTCAACAAAACATCAAAAGGATCACACACAATGGTCAAGCGGGATTGATCCCAGGGATGCACATATGGTTCAATATCTACATATCAGTGTGTTATTTCACATTAACAAAATGAAGAATAAAAATCATATGATCATCACAAAAGATTCAGAAAACTTTGACAAAACTCAATATCCATTTATGATAAAAACTCTCAACCATGTTGGTATTGTTGAGAATAAATAGGGAGTGTAACAACATAATAAAGACCATATACAACAAGCTCACGGTTAACATCATACTCAATGGAGAAAAGCTGAAAAGATTTTCCTCTAAGATCAGGGTGAGGACAAAAATGCTTACTCTCACCACTTTTATACAACATTTTATTGGAAGTCCTAACCAAGGCAATTAGGCAAGAAAACATATAATTTGGTAAGGAAGAAATTAAAATGTCAGCCTTTGAAAATGATGTGATTGAATCCAGGTCTCCTACACTGAAGGTGGATTCTTTACCAACTGAGCACCCAGGGAAGCCCAAGAATATTGGAGTGGGTAGCCTGTCCCTTCTCCAGGGGATCTTCCCAACCCAGGAATCGAACCAGGGTCCCCTGTATTGCATGCGGATTCTTTAACAACAGGGCTACCACGAAAGCCCGATATAGAAAATACTAAATCACCACCAAAAAGCTGTTTAGAATAAATGAATTCAGTGAAGTTGCAGTGTCCCCTTCATGGATCACAGCCTTGTCGTGGTGAAGGGGCTTGTGCAACTCAATGAAGCTATGAGCCATGCTGTGCAGGGCCACCTAAGATAGACGGGTCACAGTGGAGCGTTCTGACAAAATGTGGTCCACCAGGAGGGAATGGCAAACCACTCCAGTACTCTTGCCACAAGAACCTCATAAACAGTACGAAAAGACAAAAAGATATGATACAAGATGAGCTCCCCAGGCTGCAAGGTGTCCAATATGCTACCAGGGAAGAGCAGAGGGAGATTACTAACAGCTCCAGAACGACAAAAGAACTTACAAAACAGTAAGGACCTAACACACGCAGAAGAGATCAAGAAGAGGTGGAAAGAATATACAGAAAAACTATACAAAATAGGTCTTAATGATCTGGACAGCCATGATGGGGTGATCACTCACCTAGAGCCAGACATCCTAAAGTATGAAGTCAAGTGGGCCTTAGGTAGCATTACTATGAACAAAGCTAGTGGAGGTGATGAAATTCCAGCTGAGCTATTTAAAATCCTAAAAGATGATGCTGTGAAAGTGCTGCACTCAATATGTCAGCAAATTGGGAAAACTCAGCAGTGGCCACAGGACTGGAAAAGGTCAGTTTTCATTCCAATCCCATAGAAGAGCAAGGACAAAGAATGTTTAAACTACTGTGTACAAATGCACTAATTTCACATGCTAGTAAGGTAATGCTTAAAATCCTGCAAGCTAGGCTTCAACAGTATGTGAACTGAGAACTTCCAGATGTCCAAGCTGGGTTTAGAAAAGACAGAGGAACCAAAAATCGAATTGTCAGCATTTGTTGGATCATAGAGAAAGCAAGTGGAATTCCAGAAAAACAACTACCTCATTGACTATGCTAAAGCCTTTGACTGCATGGATCACAACAAACTGTGGAAAATTCTTCAAGAGATGGGAATACCAGACCATCTTACCTGTCTCCTGAGAAGTCTGTATGCAGGTCAAGAAGCAATAGTTAGAAATGGACATGGAACAATGAACTGGTTCAAATACTGGGAAAGGAGTAGGTCAATGCTGTATATTGTCACCCTACTTATTTAACTTATATGCAGAGTACATCATGAGAAATGCTGGGCTGGATAGATGAATCAGAAGCTGGAATCAAGATTACCAAGAGAAATATTAATAACCTCAGATATGCAGATGACACCATCCTTATGGGAGAAAGTGAAGAGGAACTAAAGAGCCTCTTGATGAAAGTGAAAGAGGAGAGTGAAAAAGCTGGCTTAAAACTCAACATTCTAAAAACTAAGATCATGGCATCTGGTCCCATCACTTCATGGCAATTAGATGGGGAAACAATGGAAACAGTGACAGGCTTTATTTTCTTGGGCTCCAAAATCACTGCAGATGGTGGCTGCAGCCATGAAATTAAAAGACGCTTGTTCCTTGGAAGAAAAGCCATGACAAACAAATTGAGGGCAGGAGGAGAAGTGGGTGACAGAGGATGAGATGGTTGGATGGCATCACGAACTCAATGGACATGAGTTTGAGCAAACTCTAGAAGCTAGTGAGGAGCAAGGAAGCCTGGTGCGCTGCAGTCCATAGGGCTGCAGAGAGTCTAATAGGCTTAATGACTGAACAACAACAACAAAGTCACAGTACACAAAAAATATAAAAATCTGCTGCATTCTATACACCTCTGATGCCACTGTGCTGCTACCGGTGCCTAGTGACAGGACAGGGTGAGAAGGGCATGGACTTACTGTCCTGCATTCAAATCTCCACTAGAACACTTGCATATCTTACACCTCTGTACAGGCCACTTAATCTTACTGTTCTGCCCTTACTCTTCTGTTATGAAATAGAATATCATCATCCTCCTGAGGGTACTATTGGAAGGAGTTTGTGAGACACAGTATATAAAGCAACTAGCCCCATGCCTGGCACATGGCAAATGCTCAACTAGTGGCAACTATTATGATCCATGATTTGATAGTATGTGACAAAACATCCTTGTTGAAGCAAAGAAGGTAACATATTAATTCATATCACTAGGAAATCCATCTAGTCCAGGATCAGTTATGGCTGGGGACTCAAGTGAACTCTCAGGACTGTGGCCTTCTTTTCCTGCCTTCATCTTTAGGCTGAATTTAAACACATGTAGACAAAGTTGCTAAAACAGATTCAGGCTCTCATTCTACCATGTCAGTAGCACAGGCAGAAGAACATCTCTTTCCATACAGTGCCAACCTAAGCCCTGGGGAGGACACTCAATGGCCTGTGTGGGACCAGTGCCTCTCTGAGGCTATCACTATGAAATTGCAATGACTGGTCTGATCTGAACCATGTGCCCAGTTTGTATGTGGAGGATGCGTCAGTCTCCCTGAAACTGATACACTGGCTCCTCTGCTATGTATCCACAAACACTTAGTCTCTCTCCCAGGCTTGCGATATACTTTCAGGCTGAATGGTGAGGCAAAGAAATTTTACATCTCAATTCTGCAATTATACCTTCAATGATCATTTACTCCACGTGGGGCACTTGTCTGTCTACTGATCCCACTTTCCACACTCCGTGTGTGTGCTCACACACATGTGTCTCATGAACCCTGGGACACATAGGGAGCCTGCCAGATGCCAAGACTAATGAGACTCTCATATAATCAATTGTTTACATATTTCATAACAACAGTAATCCCTTCCTGATGGTGCCCACTAATCCTTAAAGTCTGGAGGAGACAACCTTTGTAAGAAATGTGGATGAAATTATATGCCATGGGTAATTTTACTTATTGAATATTTTCTTGGTTGTGAGTTTAGAAAAGAGAACACAAATTAATGTTTCGGGAACCCCCTGCAGTGCCAGGCAGTTACAGATGGGAAGAGGACAGTGGTGGGTTTGCATTTACAAATGCCCAAATCCTGCCCAGGGGATCCTGGGTCTAGCTGAGGGTCAGCCCTCTAGGGGAGCTGGGGTGGGTGTAAATCAGACGCATGCCATTGCTCATTCTTCAGGCTGTTTTGTCAGAAGTTTGCATTTAATTTGTGGGTATCTTTCTCTTTTCCCAAAGCAGAGTTTAGACCATAGAGGGAATTGAAGGCTCCAGAATACACAGCTGAGTTGTGGCCTCCTCTGGAGCCTGTTTCCCATCTTTAAGTATTTCCATGGATGATTCTCATTATCTTAAAGACATTACCCATCTATGCCTCCCCTGCCTCAAGAAGGGTTTGGACCTAGCTATTTATTATCACTAATGAAAACAGCGTCTTTGTAGATTTCCCATGGCCAAAAAACTACCATAGAAAACTATTACAAAGAAGTGGTTAAAAGTCTAGGCCTTGAATTTCTGTCTGGCTTTGAATCCTTACCTTCCTTTTATCACCATATCACACAAGACAATCTATTATGTCTATGGGTCACATCTGTCTTCCTCAGTTAGACTATAAGCTCCAGGAGGGCAGACATCTGTTTTGTTTAATGGGTATGAAGCACCCAGAACAGTACCAGGCCTTTCTTAGGCACCCAATAAATGTATGCTGGGGATTTTCCTGGTGGCCCAGTGGTTAAGAATCTGCCTTGCAATGCAGGGGATGCAGGTTTGAGCTCTGGTCAGGGAACTAAGATCCCACAAACTGTGGAGCAAGTAAGCCACAAGCATGCCACAACCAGAGAGTCCTTGCACGGCAGGGAAGGATCCCACATGACACAAGGAAGATCCTTCATGCTGCAACTAAGGCCTGACACAACCAAATAAATAAATATTAAAATGTATGTCATTTAGAAATAGAAAAATGTATGTCGAGTGAATGACTCTAGTATTTGCCATGGTTTCTATTGTTACCGCCAGGGATTCATCCCGGGGTGTGCTGAATCAAATGGTTGATGGGGAGAAGGGCTAAGCACCAGCGTGTAAACTTTCCTTTTTCCAAGCTTTCCACACTCCTTCCTCCGACCTGAGAGGGGTTTTATCCTCTTTTTGTATAAGCCAGACACCCGTACTCCAGCATGTCTGCATGCATTCTTCCCTACTCCATGTTTAACGTATGAACTCAGTGAGGTCAGTTCTTTACCTTGGATCTTGATATATCGAAAAAATATTTAAAAGTTAGACTTTGGAATGCTGGAAGAAATTCTGTCCCAACAAGGCTGCCTCTTGAAAATCAAACATCAAAAGCACTTTGGCTTTTAGACTATTATCTCCTCTGTAGACTTTAGAGCTCCATGTATTTTGAAACTCAGCACCTATCAGTGACTTCTTTGTCTTGAACCTTCTCTGCTCTCCCGCTGAACAGGACAAATGAAAAGCTACCAATGCTGCCCAGAAACCAGTGACCTCTCAGGGCTGGCCTTGCTCCCTAGCATATCCACCTCCACCCTCTGAGAGACGCTTCTTCACTCTGCCTTGTAGCACCGTCCTGTGATTACTGACCTGGGGACTCCCTTGGCCACGTTGGATGCCCTTTACATACTTGTCTTTGCTTGCTTCGTGATATGCTGATTTCATTCTCCACGTTTAGGAAGGACCTCTCCAACCTCAGGCGCAGAAACCAACCCCCTCACAGGAATTGCTGCTGTCCTCATGTTGCAGAGCATGACACCTAAAGCCTGGTTCTGACCTGGTGTTTAGTTGGCTCTCATTCAACCAAGATTCACCTGGGAAGGCCAGTTGACTCACCCCATTTGCAACTAATAAATGGCCCTGAAAAGTGCAGTATACGGCGAAGGGACAATAGAGTCGTTAGAATGAAAATTTTAAACACGCCGAGACCAATCTAAAGGAAATTTGTCAGAGAGCAAAAGAAAAAAGGTATTTCTCCCCACAGAGAGCTCCCTCATCCATGTAAAGTTGCTGCTGGCAGTATGGGGCACGGAGAACCACTGTGGATCTGGGGTGGGGAGGGGGTTCTCCAGGGCCCCTCTGAATGCCTTCCCACCTGCCAGTCCTTCCCTCCTCCCCACCCCGCTGTACGGAGAGCTGGGAGGACAGATCTGTGGGAACCCAGACCATAGCAGCCACTGGGCAAGAAGGGACTCCCCAACAGACTGTGGTTTTAAAAGCCTAAGAGAAATGACTGCATTTCCCAGGCTTAAATCCACCTCAAAAGATTCCTCAGTCTCCACAAATGGAGTTGAAATTTGGCAGCCTTCACCTCACAGAGTTCAGAGAAAGGAACAGCTTCCTGGGGGGACTCGGTTGTCTGGTCCCCAGAGAGAAATGGATGCTCAGTCGCGGGACTGTTCTCCGTTTAAAGAATTCAATGGACTCACCTCGCTTTGAGTTCTTGCACCCTTGGCCACCTTCTGATCAGAGTGGGCTTTCTCGCCTTCAGTTTTTCAGCTGTTTGTAACAAAAGACTTGACCAAAACTGGCTTCCACAGTAAGGGTATTATTACTATTTTCTCAAAGAAGGAGCAGTCTGAGGAGCTTCAAGTCCAGGGTTGGTTGATTTAGTGTCGCCACACAGACAGCAAAGACTGGATTCCTTTCGTAATTCTGCTCTGCCATTCTTGGGGTGCCGGCTCTGATCCTCTAGCCCATCTCCTGCTGGTTAAAAGAGGCTGGCAGCAGCTCTAACCCTAACATCCTCACATCAGAAAACGTGAGACCGCAGCAACCCCGACCGGACTTCGCTTAAAAAAAAAAAAGGGGGGGGGCAAATATTCTCAAGTCTCACCCCACGTTTCTCAAAAAAACCTTTCCTTTGTATCTGATTGGCTATCGTTGTTACCATGACCTTTTCGAAACCAATAGGCAAAGAGAATGGAACTAATCAACTTAAACTGATCAAGACTGAGGGTGGTTCCAGCTTTCTTAACATGTGAACCTATTCGAAGTCTATTGACAAGAAAAACCTGCAGCAAGTCTGTGCACGTATGCAATACAATCAGAAATATTGTATTCTGACTTTACTGGTGGTCCAGTGGTTAAGACTTGTGCTTCCAATGTAAGGAGCACCGGTTCAATCCCTGTTGAGGGAAATGAGATTCCTGCATGGAGTGGCCCCCAAATTAAATAAAATATCTGTCACACTATAAACATTTCCTTCACTGGAAGATGCACGGATAAAGAATTCAATGGTTCCATCCCTTTGCCAGTTGTTTGTCTTGTTTTTTTAAAAAAGGATAGTCTTGCTTGAAAGTGAAAGTGTCAGTCACTCAGTCATGTCCAACTCTTTGTGACCCCATGGACTGTAGCCTGCCAGGTTCCTCTGTCCATGGGATTCTCCAGGCAAGAATACTGGAGTGGGTTGCCATTGTCTTCTCCAGGGGTTCTTCCTGACCCCTGTCTCCTGCATTGCAGGCAGATTTTTTACCATCTGAGCCACCAGGGAAGTCTTGCTTACTTAAACATTTTTATTGCTCTTCAGAAACAACAACAAGCTGCTAGGAGGAAGAGGTGATGTATTAAACTTCAGAGTATCGGTGACTTAACAAATCTGTTTCCGAATCATGCAGATGGAGAGATGTCTTACAATCCCAAAGGGCTATGTGAGTGGACAGGAGAAACAGAAGAGCCCCAGAAACCTTAGTTAGTTAAAGGTTCAGCAAATCCCTAGTAAGGGTTCTTGATGGTATAGGCACTGTGCCAAGCAGGATACCAAGTGAAAGTGAAAGTCGCTCAGTCCTGTCTGACTCTGTGACCCCGTGGACTACACAATCCATGGAGTTCTCCAGGCTAGAATACTGGAGTGGGTATCTGTTACCTTCTCCAGGGGATCTTCCCAACCCAGGGATTGAACCCAGGTCTCCCATATTGCAGGCAGATTCATTACCAGCTGAGCCACACCAGGGAAGCCCTGTGGGATACCAAGGGCCCCTGGGAATCCACGGTCAGCCTGGTGGCTTTGGCTGGGGATGCTGTTGTGAGAGGCAGACCTATCCAATCAGAATCCAAGCCTGTCCAGATGGTCTGGGCTTCTGGCTGCCAAGTTGTTGAGTACGGCCAGTCTGCCACTACTGAGGCCGGAGATAGAAGGTAGTCTTAGAGCAGTCCCTTTAGCTGACTGGGCCCTGATTGGAGGCTGGGAGTATGCATGTACCTTGTTTCAATTCCCTAGGTCTGTGGTTCTTTTCTGTTCTTCTGCTATTAGTTGTGTCCAAATCTCTGCTCTCCAACAAAGCACTGGTAGCATTTCTTTGGGATAATCTCCATATAAGAAAGCCCTAAAGGAGGGCAGGAAACAAGCTGGGTAAGTGGTTGAAAGGGAGTGAGAAGAGTTCTAAGAAGGAATGAACGATATAAGAAAGCACAGGATGGGAGCATGGCATGTAATGAAAAGACTTGCACTGATTTCCCTTGTAAGACAAGGGCAACGTATGAAAAATGAATTCCAAGACTTCAAGCCCTTTGAGAGGCAATGTGCCAAGATCACGAGTCCTTATTTAATAGACATTTTGGGCCTTGTGGGTACATTAGATTCAGCAGACAGGGTAGAATTTTGTTATTGTCACCATAAGGAAAAGTCAGTCAGTCGTATTCGACTCTTTGTGACCCCATGGACTATACAGTCCATGGAATTCTCCAGGCCAGAATACTGGAGTGGGTAGCTGTTCCCTTCTCCAGGGAATCTTCCCAACCTAGGGATCAAACTCAAGTCTCCTGCATTACAGGCAGATTCTTTACCAGCTGAGCCACCAGGGAAGCTCATTTGGTTAAAAGTAATTTGAAGAAGTGAGAAATACTAAAGGGAAAAATAAAACAAATTCCCAGAAAAAAATAACTGCATCTGTTATTAATGCCTGGTGGATGAATTATTTTAGCAATTTACTGCTGCCCATATAAATACAAGTATTTACCCATATAATGATAATTAATAGCACTGTCCGGAGAAATTTACTTCTGCAGATGTAAACGATGGGAATTTACCAAGGCTTCCAGGCAGTCACAAATCATCATTTCACCATATTCTTTGTTATATATATATATATATATATTTATTTATCTATTTTTAATTGGGAGATAATTGCTTTACAATATTGTGTTGGCTTCAGCCATACAACAACATGTATCAGTCACAAGTATACATATGTCCCCTCCCGCTTGAACCTCCCCGCCACCCCCACCTGCCCCTGTAAGTTGTCAAAGGGTGCTGCGTTGAGTTCCCTGTGTTATAAGCAACTTCTTATTAGTTATCTGTTTAATGTATGGTAATGTATATGTTTCAATGCTGCTCTCTCACTTCATCCCACCCTCTGCCCCCCTGGCTGTGTCCAAAGTCTGTTCTCTATGTCTGCATCCCTATTCCTGCCCTGCAAGGTTCATCAGTGCAATTGTTATAGATTCCATATATATGCGTTAACCTACAATATCTGTTTTTCTGACTTCACTCTGTGGCTCTTTATATTCATCCACCTCACTAGAACTGACTCAAATTCACTCCTTTTTATGCTGTCATTTCAGTCCTGTCAGACCTTACAACCCGATGGACTGTTGCCAGGCTCCTCTATCCATAGGATTCTCCAGACAATAATACTGGAGTGGGTTGCCATGCCCTCCTCAAGGGGATCTTCTGGATCCAAGGATGGAACCTGCATCTCTTACATATCTGCATTGCCAGGTGGGTTCTTTACCGCTAGTATCACCTGGGAAGCCCTTCTTATGGCTGAGTAATATTTCATTGTACACATATACCACAGCTTCTTTATCCATTCGTCTGTCAGTGGACATCTAGGTCGCTTACATGTCCTAGATATTGTAAATAGTGCTGCAGTGAACATTGGGATGCATGTGTCACTTTCAATTATGGCTTTCCCAGCGTATATGCCCAGTAGTGGGATTCCTGTGTCATATGGTAGTTCTACCTTTAGTTTTTTAAGGAATCTCCATACTGTTCTCCATAGTGGCTATATCAATTTGCATTCCCACCAACAGTGTTAAGAGGGTTCCCTTTTCTCCACACCCTCTCCAGCATTTGTTTGTAGATTTTTTGATGATGGCAATTCTGATGGTATGAGGTGATATCTCATTGTAGTTTTGATTTCAGTTCAGTTCAGTTGCTCAGTCATGTCCAACTCTTTGTGACCCCATGGACTGCAGCACGCCAGGCCTCCCTGTCCATCTCCAACTTCCAGAGTTTACTCAAACTCATGTCCATTGAGTTGGTGATGCCATCCAACCATCTCATCCTCTATCGTCCCCTTCTCCTCCTGCCTTCAATCTTTCACAGCATCAGGGTCTTTTCCAATGAGTCAGCTCTTCACATCAGGTGGCCAAAGTACTGGAGTTTTGATTTACATTTCTCTAACAATGAGTGATGTTGAGCATCTTTTCATATGTTTGTTGGCCATCTGTACATCTTCTTTGGAGCAAGCTCTGTTTAGACTTTCTGCTTGCTTTTTGATTGCGGTGTTTTTCTGGTACTGAGCTGCATGAACTGCTTGTATATTTTGGAGATTAATTCTTTGTCAATTGTTTCATTCACAATTTTTGCCATTCTGAGGGTTGTCTTTTCATCTTGCTTATAGTTTCCTTTGCTGTGCCAAGGCTTTTAACTAGGTCCCACTTGCTTATTTTTGTTTTTATTTCCATTACCCTAGGGAGTAGGACAAAGAGGATATTGCTGTGATTTATGTCAAAGAGTGTTTTGCCTATGTTTTTCTCTAAAGTCTTTATAGTTTCTCACCTTACATTTAAGTATTTAATCCATTTTCCATCCTAAAAGATGATGCTGTGAAAGTGCTGCACTCAATATGCCAGCAAGTTTGGAAAACGCAGCAGTGGCCACAGGACTGGAAAATGTCAGTTTTCATTCCAACCCCAAAGGAAGGCAATGCCAAAGAATGCTCAAACTACTGCGCAATTGCACTCATCTCACATGCTAGCAAAGTAGTACTCAAAATTCTCCAAGCCAAGCTTCAAAAGTACGTGAACCTTGAAATTCCAGATGTTCAAGTTGGATTTAGAAAAGGCAGAGGAACCAGAGATCAAATTGCCAACATCCGTTGAATCATTGAAAAATCAAGAGAGTGCCAGAAAAACATCTAATTCTGCTTTATTGACTATGCCAAAGCCTTTGACTGTTTGGATCACAACAAACTGTGGAAAATTCTGAAAGAGATGGGAATACCAGACCATTTGACCTGCCCCTTGAGAAATCTGTATGCAGGTCAGGAAGCAACAGTTAGAACTGGACATGGAACAATGGACTGGTTCAAAATTGGGAAAGGATTACATCAAAGTTGTATATTGTCACCCTGCTTATTTAACTTATATGCAGAGTACATCATGAGAAATGCTGGGCTAGATGAAGCACAAGCTGGAATCAAGATTGCTGGGAGAAATATCAATAACCTCAGATATGCAGATGACACCACCCTTATGGCAGAAAATGAAGAGGAACTAAAGAGCCTCTTGATGAAAGTGAAAGTGGAGAGTGAAAAAGTTGGTTTAAAGCTCAACATTCAAAAAACTAAGATCATGGCATTCAGTCCCATCACTTGATGGCAAATAGATGGGGAAACAATAGAAACAGTGAGAGGCTTTATTTTGGGGGGCTCCAAAATCACTGCAGATGGTGATTGCAGCCATAAAATTAAAAGACGCTTACTCCTTGGAAGAAAAGCTATGACCAACCTAGATAGCATATTAAAAAGCAAAGACATTACTTTGCCAACAAAGGTCTGTCTAGTCAAAGCTATGGTTTTCCCAGTAGTCATGTATGGATGTGAGAGTTGGACTATAAAGAAAGCTGAGTGCCGAAGAATCGATGCTTTTGAACTGTGGTATTGGAGAAGACTCTTGAGAGTCCCTTGGACTGCAAGGAGATCCAACCAGTCCATCCTAAAGGAAATCAGTCCTGACTATTCATTGGAAGGACTGATGCTGAAGCTGACACTCCAATACTTTGGCCACCTGATGCAAGGAACTGACCCTGCATCATGGAAAAGACCCTGATGCTGGGAAAGATTGCAGGTGGGAGGAGAAGGGCACAACAGAGGGTAAGATGGTTGGATGGCATCATGGACTCAATGGCCATGAGTTTGAGTAAACTCCAGGAGTTGGTGATGGACAGGGAGGCCTGGCGTGCTGCAGTCCATGGGGTCACAAAGAGTTGGACACAAATGAGCGACTGCACTGAACTGAGTTTATTTTTGTGTATGGTGTTAGGAAGTGTTCTAATTTCATTCTTTAACATGTAGCTGTCCAGTTTTCCCAGCACCACTTACTGAAGAAGCTGTCTTTTCTCCATTGTATATTCTTGCCTTCTTTGTCAAAGATAAGGTACCCATAGGTACATGGGTTTATCTCTAGATTTTCTATCTTATTCCATTGGTATTTTTGCCAGTACCATACTATATTGATTATTGTAGCTTTATATTTTATAATATATATAATAAAGCTTTATAATATGGCCTTTTAACTGTGGTGTTGAAGACTCTTGAGAGTCCCTTGGACTGCAAGGAGATCCAACCAGTCCATCCTGAAGGAAATCAGTCCTGAATGTTCATTGGAAGGACTGATGTTGAAGCTGAAACTCCAATGCTTTGGCCACCTGATGCAAAGAGCTGACTCATTTGAAAAGACCCTGATACTGGGAAAGATTGAAGGCAGGAGAAGGGGACAACAGAGGATGAGATGGTTGGATGGCATAATGAACTCAATGGACATGAGTTTGAGTAAACTCCAGGAGTTGGCGATGGACAGAAAGGCCTGGTATGCTGCAGTCCATGGAGTCACAAAGAGTCGGACATGACTGAGCGACTGAACTGAACTAAACTGATAATATAGTCTGAAGGTTGATTCTTCCAGCTCCACTTTTCTTTCTCAAGATTGCTTCGGCTCTTCTTTTGTGTTTCCATACACATTGTGAAATTTTTTGTTCTAGTTCTATGAAAAATGCGACTGGTAATTTGATAGGGATTGCATTGAATCTGTAGATTGCTTGGGCAGTATAGTTGTTTTCACAATATTGATTTCTCCAATCCAAGAACGTGATACATCTCTCCATCTGTTTGTGTCATCTTTGATTTCTTTCATGAGCTTCTTCTAGTTAGTTTTCTGTATATAGGTCTTTTGTTTCCTTAGGTAGGTTTATTCCTAGGTATTTTATTCTTTTTGTTGTAGTGATGAATGGGACTGTTTCTTTCATTTCTCTTTCTGATTTTTTTGTTTTTTATTGTATAGGAAGGCAAAGGGTTTCTGTGTATCCATTTTATATCCTACAACTTTACTGAATTCATTGATTAGCTCTAGTAGTTTTCTGGTGGCATCTTTAGGATTTTCTATGTATAGTATCATGTCATTTGCAAACAGTGAAAGTTTTATTTCTTCTTTTCCAATCTGGATTTTTTCTTTTTTTCTCTGATTACTGTGGCTAAGACTTCAAAACTATATTGAATAATAGTGGCAAAGTGGACACCCTTGTCTTTTTCCTGATCTTAAAGGAAATACTTTCAGTTTTTCACCATTGAGAGTAATGTTTGCCATGGGTTTGTCATATATGGCTTTCATTATTTTGAGGTAGTTTCCTTCTACGCCCATTTTCTGGAGAGGTTTTTTTTTTAAATTACAAACGTGTGTTGAATTTTGTCAAAAGCTTTTTTTGCATCTATTGAGATTATCATATTGTTATTTTTTACTTTGTTTATATGGTGTATCACATTGATTGGTTGGCATATATTGAAGAATTCTTGCATCTCTGGAGTAAACCCCACTTGATTATGGTATATTATCCCTTTAATGTGGTGTTGAATTTTGTTTGCTAGTATCTTGTTCAGGATTTTTGCATCTGTGTTCATCAGTGATATTGGTCTGTAATTTTCTTATTTTGTGATATCTTTGTCTGGTTTTAGTATTAGGGTGATGGTGGGCCTCAGAGAATGAATTTGGGAGTGTTCCTTCCTGCTCAGTTTTTTAGAACAGTTTGAGGATAGGTGTTAGTTCTTCTCTAGACATTTGATAGAATTTGCCTGTGAAGTCATCTGGCCCTGGGCTTTTGTCTGTAAGGAGATTTTTGATCACAGTTTTGATTTTGGTGCTTCTGAATGGTCAGTTCATGTTTTTATTTTTTCCTGATTCAGTTTTGGAAGGTTTCACTTTTTAAAGAACTTGACCATTTCTTCTAGGTTGTCCATTTTATTGGTATATTGTTACTTGTAGTAGTCTCTTATGATCCTTTGTATTTCTGTGTTGTTTGTTGTAACTTCTTGTTTCTAATTTTATTGATTTGAGTCTTCTCCCTGTTTTTCTTGATGCATCTGGCTAATGGTTTGTCAATTTTGTTTATCTTCTCAAAGAATCAGCTTTTAGTTTTAGTGATCTTTGCTATTGCTTCCTTCATTTCTTTTTCACTTATTTCTGCTTTGACTTTTTACAATTTCTTTCCTTCTACTAATTTGGGTGATTTTTTTTGTTTCTTTGTTGTTTTTTCTAGTTGCTTTAATTGAAAGGTTTAGGTTTATTTGGTGTCTTATTTGATATTTTTTGCTTGTTTTCTGAGGTAGGCTTGTATTGCTATACACTTTCCATTTAGAACTGCTTTTGCTGCATCCCATAGGTTTTGAGTTGTTGTGTTTTTGCTGTCATTTGTTTCTAGGTATTTTTTTGATTTCCCTTTTGATTTCTTTGTAACTTCTTGGTTATTTAGAAGCTTGTTGTTTAGCCTCCATGCGTTTGTATTCTTTACAGTTTTTTCCCTGTAATTGATATCTAGTCTCGTATCATTGTGGTCAGAAAAGTAGGTTGATATGATTTCATCCACATTCTTTCTGATAAAGAAAATAAACCAAAGATTCTATCACAAACATTCTTGTGGGATCTACAATTGTCTTTTTCAACAGGCTAAAGAGCTTATGTATTTGTGATGAAGTTATTACCTACTGAATGAAAATATGCTTGAATATGTCAATGAAATGAGACCTCAACCAAGAGAAGGTTCAAAGACTAAAGAGAAGCACTTCTACTCCACGAAAATTTCAGAGTTAAATTTAAAAATTATAGAGGGTGAAAACTTGGAATGAGACACCTAACAACAGTTTCACTCAAGGTGATGGAGACAGGACTGTACACTCTTTGATACAGTCCAACTTCCCTGGGTCTACAATCTGAAACAAATGCTGATCACAGTAGATCACAGTAGACTCTCACGATGCCAATGACGGTATTTATGCCTCTGAATTTCCCAAGCACCTAAAAATGATCAAAGTCTGTCAGGCTCCCTAGATGCAGTATGATTTATGTGAATGTGATGCAAGATGTGAATATGTTGTGATGATATGGTTTTAAAATATAACAAATAGGAAAAAAATAGGCTGTTGACTGGGATTAGAAATGGGAGGCAGGGATGGAAGATGTATGATGTGGAAAATGGTGTTACCTCTGTGTGGGCAGGAATGAATTTGGTCTAGCTCACTACTGTATTCTTAGCCTCTAGAGCTATGCCTGGAACATTGTTGGTGTTCAGTTGCTAAGTTGTGTCCATCTCTTTGTGACCCCATGGATTGCCGTGCACCATGCTTCCCTGTCCTTCACTATCTCCCTGAGTTTGTTCAGATTCATGTCCACTGAGTTGGTGGTGCTATCTAACCATTTCATCCTCTGCTGCCCTCTTCTTTTGCCTTCAATCTTTACCAGCATCAGCATCTTTTCCAATGAGCTGGTTCTTTGCCTCAAGTGGCCAAAGACTGATGGAGCTTCAGCATCAGTCCTTCCAATGAATATTCAGGGTTGATTTCCTTCAGGATTGACTGGTTTGATCTCTTTGCTGTTCAAGGGACTCTCAAGAGTCTTCTCTACCACAACAATTTGAAGGCATGAGTTCTTCGGTGCTCAGCCTTCTTTATGGTCCAACTCTCACATCCATATATGACTACCGGATAAATCATAGTTTTGACTACATGGGTCTTTGTTGGCAAAGTGATGTCTCTGCTTTTTAATACACTGTCTAGGTTTGTCAAAGTTTTCCTTCCAAGGAGCAAGCATCTTTTAATTTCATGGCTGCAGTCTGTCCACAGTGATTTTGGACCCCAAGAAAATAAAGTCTGTCCCTGTTTTCACTTTTCCCCTTCTATTTGCCATGAAGTGATAGGATTACATACCATGATCTTAGTTGTGGTGCTAGGTAAGTGTCTACTGAAGAACACAAGAATGCGTGGTGCGTGAGAGCTACCTGGCTGGCTCAGCCATCCCTACGTCCTCTCTGCTTGAGAGGATGTGCTCTGCAGCATGTTTCCCTCCAATCCTCTTTTCACCCAGGGCAGGTAGTCACCTCCCCTTTCCCATGTCTCTCCCTCCTATTTACTTTCTTGTCTAGCCGATTTATGGGGTTGCTCAGCAAATGTTTTGACTCCAGTTGGGAACACAAGTCCTTGGTGCCATCATTGTCACCTGGCCCAGACTCCCCAAACAAGCCTGGTGTTGAAGGAAATGTCAACGGGGATGTTTTGGTCCGCCCCTCTAGCAGATTTCACAGGGCTTAAAAAACACTTAACATGTCTGGAGATTGAATCTGAGCCTCTTCATTGCCTTTCCAGAGAAATCTCTCCTGGCCCCCCTCAGAGCCATTTCCACCTGCAGTGACTCTAGAACCCTCTAAGACAGCAGGTCCCTACTTCCTAAAACAAAACAAAATGCAAGTGGGAAATTAAGATGATGTTTAAAATGGAGTTGCTTTGTCCTGGAGCTTGAGGACAAGTAAGCCAGACTCGATTCCTTTACCTGTAACATGAAAGGGTGTGGTTAGGATTTGTGGTGTCTCATGAGTATAGTGTGTTGTGCTTCGCAGGTAGGAAGAAAAAAATCTAACATGTATTAGTTGCCAGCACTTAACAATCAGGAGATATAATGTCAAAATCTACATTCCCATCTTCTCTTGAAAAATTGGAAGGTCTGGCAACATGGTGCGTGCATTTTCACGGAGCGATGCAGCTGGAGCCAAGTCACCCCTGGGGCAGAAACACTGTGCTGTGAGCTCTGAGCTCTTCCCCTCAGTCCTCACAGAGCCCTGTTGTCCCCTCCCTTGTTTAGATCGTCAAGGCCTGCGTGATCTCTTGGGGTAGTAAACCTTCCTGACTCTTTCACCTTTCTTCCTGGCACCTGGAGGGAGATTGGGCTCTCTGAACTAAGTGACTAAGATCTCTTCTAGCTCTCTGACTCTTTGGCTCTGTGAACAGGTCACAGCTGAGAACTTGCATGGTTTGTTCCCACAATCAGCAATTTCAAACTTTAAAGCGCCCACACACGCTCTGAAGATCTTACTAAGATACAGATTCTGATCCCACATGTCTGGGGTGGGGCCTGAGATGCTGTGTTTCCAACCAGCTTCCAGTGTGCAAATGCCACACTTTTGTAGCAAGGTCCCAACTTGCCTCCAAATTCCTTTCCATTAGGTTAGTAGGGATTAGAATCAGCGGAGGTGAGTTTTAAACCTATACCAATGCCCAGCCTGCATACAAAAACTCCTCATTTCATTGGTCTTGGGTGGGCCCTGGCTTTGTGTTTTGTTTGTTTTCTTTTTAATGTTCCATATTATTCTAATGTGCCTCCAGGGTTGAACTACTGTACTAAATAGCATTAGTGTTTTTTTCTCTCTTTTTTAGATTCCACGTATGAATGATATCATATGCTATTTTTCTGTCTGATTTACTCAGCATGATAATCTCTAGGTTCATCCATGTTGTTGCAAATAGCATTCTTGCATTCTTTTTATGACTGAATAAAGCACTGCTTGCGTGTGTGCTAAGTCACTTCAGTCGTGTCCGACTCTTTGTGACCCTATAGACTGTAGCCCGCCAGGCTCCTCTGTCCATGGGATTCTCCAGGCAAGAATACTGGAGTGGGTTGCTGTGCCCTCCTCCAGGGGATCTTCCTGACCCAGAGATCGAACCCGTGTCTCTTACATCTCCAGCATTGGCAGGCAGGTTCTTTACCACTAGCGCCGCCTGGGAAGTCCAAACAGTGTACTAAATAGCATTAATTCTCAACATCAAGTCTGTTTCTAGGTTGCAGCTCAGCTCTAACAAGGATGTCAAACCTGTGTTACTTTAAAAGGATAAGATAGCAGTGGTCACTGGGAGGATTAGAGTGTGCGGAGTGGGCCCCTTGGTACCTCAGTTGTGCCCAGCTTTCACACCGTTCTAAGCTCCTTCCAGTGCTCAGATTTCTCTCAGTTTTCTACATGACCTAATCTGCTGAGTCCCCAGAGGCCAAACGTGATTACATCCCACGCCCTGACCCACCCGCCCAGGTTTCACAGCTCTAGAGTGATCACTGTCTAACTCCTTCCATGTACCTTTCTCCCCGTCCCCCATGCCCACTTCCAGGGCCTCCTCAGGTCAGACACACTTTGTCAAGTTTATTCCCTTCCATGCATACTCGTGCTTCTAGGAGGCTGCTTGTCCTAACCAGGTGTGCCCTTAGGGAGACAAGACGAACCAGTGGGGAGCTGGCTGTCCCCTCTCCTGTGCTCTGGCATCAGCCCACTTCCTTTAGCGCACTGAGCTTCCTGGGCTCTTGGCGCTGCTGCTTCTTTCCTAGATGGGGAAAGAAGAGAGCAAGGTGACTTGGCTCAGTTGGTAAGTTTGCTCCCATTCACTGAAAGTTTATATTCAACATCTTCCATCTCTCAGCCAGAATGCTAGAATTCAGAAGCCTATATGTTAAGAAAAGGTTAAATGAATGAATAAATTTTAAAAAGTAAATAAATATATACAGTCAAAAGGATGACAACAATTTCAATGCATAGCCTTCCAGAAAGTCCAATACATGTTCACTGAGCATCACTACAAGCTAGGACTGGCCACAAAGTGGTGAGTAAGCTGGCGTAGCCTTTCATCTCTCCCAGGGTGCATCCTTTAGTTAACCAGAGCCTTTGCACTGAAAATCAGCATTGGGTGGAGTGGAGCTGACCAATAGGGTTCAACTCAAAGGTCACTGTCAATGAAGGGAGAGTACGAGGATGACATTTCTGTTACTGCCTCTGGGCTTCTTGGTCCACAGTGATGCTATATGGGTAGGTGGTGGAGGCAGAGGGTAATGGTGGTGCAGTTACTGTTATCCCAATGTATTTGAAGCACCATCAGAGCAGGAATTGTAAGATCTGTGCTCTAAACCTGGCTTCATTAATTCCTAGGCATCTGTACTTGGGCAATCACTTTTTGTTTTTTGGAAGGACTACTCAATATAGACTTACTTCCTCATTTTAGTAGAGCACATTCTTTTACAGAGGCTTCCTGAGAAAGGATCTAGAGAGATGGCTTTTTTGACTTGCAGGGTCTTTGAAAATAGCATTCATCTACTTGCAGTCCAAGAATAAATGAGTAGGGCTTCCCTGGTGACTCAGTGGTAAAGAATCTGCTTGTCGATGCCAGAGACATAGGTTTGATTACTGGTCCAGGAAGATCCCATATGCCGTAGAGCAACTAAGCCCATACGCCACAACTACAGAGCCCGTGCTCTAGAGTCTGGGAGCTGCAACTCCTGAAGCCCAGGTCCCTTAGAACCTGTGTTCCACAACAAGAGAAGATACTGCAATGAGAAGCCCGCCCACTGCATCTAGACAGAAACCCCGTTTGCCGCATCTAGAGAAAGCCTGTGCAGCACTGAACAGTCAAAAATAATAAATACAAATTCTTTAAAAAGAATAAATACATAAATTTGATATAAAAGACTCACATGGAGATTAAAAATGGTGATGCCAAGAATTAAATCTAAATACTCATAAATATCTAACTGGATATGTGTCAACAATAATTCTTAGCAATTCTTAAGTTGCTATAGAGCTGAGACGGGTGTGGGGGCCTTCTATTGCTGTGTTTCATTTAAAACAAAACACAGATATTACAACAGGGAGGGATGGAAACTCAGAGGAAGCAAAAATTGGGCAGAGAATCATAGGGTGAAATTATACCTCCTTCACATTATAAAGAATGCTTCCTTTTTGCTCAGTTTCCAATGTTACTTCTGGCACATTCTGATACCACTCTTACTCCCATTCTGGTATTGAACCTGGTTTTTGCTCTCTGGTAGGTCTTAGGATTGGAGAAGGCAATGGCACCCCACTCCAGTACTCTTGCCTGGAAAATCCCATGGGCGGAGGAGTCTGGTAGGCTGCAGTCCATGGGGTCGCTAAGAGTCGGACACGACTGAGCGACTTCACTTTCACTTTTCACTTTCCTGCATTGGAGAAGGAAATGGCAACCCACTCCAGTGTTCTTGCCTGGAGAATCCCAGGGACGGGGGAGCCTGGTGGGCTGCTGTCTATGGGGTCGCACAGAGTCAGACACGACTGAAGCGACTTAGCAGCAGCAGCAGCAGCAGGTCTTAGGATAACTTCTTTAGCCCTACTGTTCTGAAATTTCACTGTGATTGCCCTAGTGTGGAGTTTTTTGTTTGTTTATTTACTACATGAGCCCCTTAATCTGGAGACTTGTATCTTTCATTTCTGGGAACATTTCTTACTTTAGGTCTTTGGATATTTTATCCCTGTACTTTCAATATTAAAAAAAAATATTTCTGGAACTCCTATTAGTTATAAATCAAATTCTCAGAAGTTGTTAGCTTTTTCTATTTTCTACCTCTCTTTTTGAGTCTACTTTCTGGAAGTTTTCATTAATTTTATTCACTCCTTCTATTGAATTTTTCATTTCATCTACCCTTTTTAATTTCCAGGAGCTTTCCCTATTTTTATAACACCCTATTATACTCAGAATATTTTATCTTTCTGTGCAAATTAGTCACAGCACTTGAGAATTTATACAATAGTTTTCTTTTCCTCCCTGATTTTTGTTCTGTCCGAGTTCCCTCTTGTCATTGTTCATCTCTCTCATTGTAATTATCTGTGTTTGATCTTGAGGATTTGGGAATTGTTAAAAATCATTGTTGACATTAATATCCAAGTATACATTTATAATTATTTAGGTTTAACCCTTTGACCTTTAAAGTCTTCCTGTCAATGTTCTACACTGGAATTTATTTCTTTGTTCTTGGGATCTTCATTTGGAGTTATCGTTTACAGCCAGAGTCCATCTTTAAATAAATTTCTGAAGCTGCAATACATAGGAAGTATATTTTTGGAATCTGTCTATGTATAGAGATGCATTTCTGTTGTTTTCACAGATGAAAAGCAATTTGAGTATAATATCCCTGGTTTATAAATTTTCACTTCACAATCTTGTAAACACAGCACCGTCGGTTTTTTGGCATTTTTAGTTGCAGAAGCAAGTTGAAAGCTTGGCGGTTTCGTTTATTTGTGGGTTTATTTTTCTGGCTAGCTGCATGCATGTCTATCCACTTATCTTTATAATTCAGGGTTTTGCTAGAATAGTTTTTAGAATACTTTTTGGCTGAACTAAGAAGCCTTTTCCATCTGCAAATTCAGGACTTTTTTCTTCTCTGAAAGATTTTCTTTTTCATCATGATGTGGCTTATCCCTTCTATACTAGCTTCTGTAGTTTTTTTTTCAGGAAATATGTGGTTCTTAGGTTGGTTCTCTGTCCTCCAAATAATAACACCTTCTTGTTCACATCTTTTGTCTCATTTAAAAGTATTTTTCTTTTTCTTTTCTTTTTTCTCTATCTTCTGGAGGAGTCGCTGATTTAAATTCTACCCTGTCAGGTCTGCTATTTACAGCGCTGATGTAGATTTTAATTGTGCTATTGCAAGTATCGCTTCCTTGCAGGGCTTTTTTTTTTTTTTTTTTTAACCACTCGCAACTCCCTTTTCTTCTCAACATTTTTATTTTACATTGTGTGTGATATGGTGCTTGTATCCAGAAAGCCCTTCACTTTAGAATGGTCTCATCTATGGTTTTCTGATATTATTTCATTAAGGCCAATTGTTATGGAGGATGTTAACAATGTCTAAAATTTTTTTCTTCTTGCAAGTCATTTCTATTATTATGCAGTCCCTCTAAATCATTAGTTCTCAAAGCATCAGAATCATCTAGGGAAGTTGTGAAGTTAGCTTCTGGCTGCATCTTGAGATTCAGCAGGCTATGCTGGTCCATGCTGTGTCCAGCCTCAAGAGGGTCCTTAGGCCTTTGGCCAGAAGTGAGACAGATGTGAACAGCATACAGCACAATTCCTGGTCACTCACAGACATTTGTCATGTTGGTTTTCCCAGAAAGAGGTGTAAGGTTTTTCCCCTACTTCCAAGATCTTCCTCTCCGACATGTTGAAATAATTAAATGCATTAAAAACTCTGGCCCCCTGCAAGGCTGCTACCTGAGCTTTTCTGTTTCTGCCCAACTACAGTCTCTTTGTGAGGGACCTAAGTCAGCCATGCTCAGCAATACTCTAGCAGCAGTCCCCAGCAGGCCCTACCTGAATGAACACAGGACACAGTAAGGAGCCCACATCTGTGGAAGGAATGTGGGTTTCTTGCTCAGCAAGGTGCACGCACATTGTGTCTATGAAAGAAGAGGACTGGGCAGGTGGAGGACAATGCATGGGATCTTCTTCTTTGCTCTCAGATGTGGAGCTGCTCTGTGTTACAAGGGGAAATGCAGTTAGCTCACGGATATGCTGCTGAATTATTTTTCCTTCCAACTTGGATCCGTAAGCTATATTAAAAAACCCTCTCAGCTTCCAGCAGCACGGTTTGTTTGCTTGTTAAAGAAGAATCTTATTTTGTGCATTTTTGTTCTTGAGCCTTCACAGATATCCTGGTTAAGTTGGGAACTTAAGGGGCAGTTGCTTAGAGGAGCAGTTGCTACTTAGAGGGGCAGTTGCTTAGAGGAGCAGTTGCTACTTAGAGGGGCAGTTGCTACTGTCTCGAGAGCATTTCCAACAGGAACCAAACATTTTGTCATGAACCATCTGAAATGGAACATAGGATGCTTTGGAAAGGGGGAGAAACGGAAGGTGAGGAATCGAACACGTTTTACCAACTGTTCTCACAATTGTGCTCTAGGATCTGCACATGTCCGCCTGATCCTTTTGCTAGTCTTTTCCTTTCTCTTGGTATGTTACAGGGCTGCTGCTGCTGCTAAGTCGCATCAGTCGTGTCCGACTCTGTGCGACCCCATAGACAGCAGCCCACCAGGCTCCCCCGTCCCTGGGATTCTCCAGGCAAGAACACTGGAGTGGGTTGCCATTTCCTTCTCCAGTGCATGAAAGTGAAAAGTGAAAGTGAAGTCGCTCAGTGTCTGACTCTTCAAGACCCCATGGACTACAGCCTACCAGGCTCCTCCGTCCATGGGATTTTTCCAGGCAAGAGTACTGGAGTGGGGTGCCATTGCCTTCTCTGATGTTACAGGGGAGTTTTCTTGTATTCCTCCTCTTCCCTTTACAACCAGATTTGCCTGGGAGAATTTCATGCTCAATTTTCTCTAGTCCTAGGAGCTTGGGGTCTTTTGGAGGGCTCTGTCTTGGCCATGGTGAGTGTTCTTAACTCCACCTTAGCAGGAGTGCCTCTCTGGGGTTGATGCTCATGCCCAGGCTTTCTATCAATTTGCTTTTGACCCACACACTTTTCCAATTACCTCCAAGCCTTCTTCTCTCTTCCCTGCTGCCTGGTTTCTCACACAGCTGTCATCACTTAGGTATATATTTTGTGCTTAAGTTACTTGTGTTAGATCCTTTATAATTGTCCTATTTCCACAAAGATACTCTCCCTTGACCAGGGGGACTCGGTCTTCTATTTCCTTTGCAGTTTCCCAGTCTATTGAGTGGGCTCTGCACATGGAGGCCCCTCAGATGGAGAGAATTATAGGTTTCTTTTTGCACACACACACCCAGCTATAATGACATATTGTTTCCCCTGTAGTTTCTGTTTCATAATCACGTCTTGTTTCCCTCCCCATTAACTTCACATCCACAAAGCTTTGGATAGTGTTTGGGTCCTTGAGACACTCTGTTCTCCTCCACCCATATCTACCACCTTGTAACTCCCTGCACGTCATTTACCATCAGTGAGCCGTGGGCTCCAGGGGACCTCTCAAGGGGGGAATGAGAGTGGCTTCCCCAAGGGGCTCCTGATTATTGCCGCTAGTAACATGCTCACATTGTGCACCTACCCCTGATAAGCTGTCAGAGCTCCTTGTCAGTGATTTTTGTTCAATGTGCCCCTGCCCCTGGTACCTACTGACTGAGATGTCATCTTGCCCTGACAACAAGTGGGCACAGCTCTTCAAAGAGGAGGTCCCTAGGCTTGACATGAGTTACAAGGAACATTGTTTATAGGCTCTTTGAGAATTCCAGAGGCCAGCCACACCTCCTCCGAGCATGCTGGTTCAAAGGGCAGGACTGGAAGAGACCTCCCAGATGACACAGGCAAAGCCTTTCAATGTGGGGAGGAGGGCAGCAACCCAGGGTTCAGCTCTCACTTATATTCTCTGCCCAGAACTGAACCCTTTCCAAACTCTCACATTGGTTCTAGTATTGCAGCCCCAGTGCAGTCATACAATATCTTCCGTGGCTGCCACTTCCTTCCCAAATGTTGTGTACTTAGCCTTTATCCTAGAGCAGCTCAGTGGTGTCCAATTCCTTCCAGTAATAGCGTTGGCTTTTCCATTGCCTGATTCCAAATGAATCATATATAGTCTTATTTCTGAAATTGACATCAATTGATGTTAGGCCTGGGATTTCTATAATAGCTGAGATGTTTATGGGCACCATCCCAGCATAACTTGCTTCTCTCGGGGCCACGGTGTCCTCTCCAATGAGGGCTGGGTTGCAATGCTGGGTCTCTATAGTTGGCTGGAGCCCCGCTCTGTTTCTAGATTTCCAAACTGAAGTCTTAGCACGGTGCCTGCTACAAAGTAGGAGCTCAATAAATACTTGTGGTAAAAAGGAATACTTAAGCCCCATGAGGAATCCCAATGAGAAACTCGCATTTTCTAATTTCAGAGAGAAGTATATGGGAAAACTGGTTCTCTCCTCCAGATAGCAAGTGATAAAAATGGCTAGCATCCTCATTCTCAAGTGTGACTTGGGCTGGGATGCGAAGAGAGTTCCAATTTGCTAAGTGATCTTGTTGATTTGACTCTTTCCCTTGTAGTTTCCTTTGGTGCCAGGTCCAATAGGAAGTTCCTGGAAGTTCCCAGCAATGGCCTCCCCTGATGGTGGCAGTTACCCAGTGGCTGCCCTAGGAATGACAGCCATGACTGCAAATTCCCCCATGTCTCTTATATCCCTGGAGATGCTCCATGCAACTTTGTCAGCACCGTTTGTACAGAGCAGTCTAAAGCTAGAGCACTGCTCTTGGAGCAACTTCCATCTGCTGCTGCTCCAAGTCCTCTATTGTCTTGCTACCCAAAGTGTGATCCATGGATCAGCAGCATTGGAATCACTTGGGAGCTTGTTAGAAAGGCAGGATCTTGGACTGTACCCCAGACCTACTAAAACAGATTCTCTATTTTAACCAGATTCCAGGTGTTTCCTCTGCACATTTAAGTTGAAGAAACACTTACCCACTACAATTCTGACTCCATGGGTCTAGAGCAAGTGTGGGGTCTAAAATTCTGCCTTTCTGAATAAGGTCCCAGGTAATGCTGATGCAGCTGGTCCAGAGGCCACCCTTAGAGGAACAAAACTTTAGATTAAATAGGGAAGAATGAGTATGTAAAGCCCACCCCAGCCAATCACTTGTGGTTGTTCCAAAGGCAGAGCACAGGCCACTGGTGTTCCCTTAGCCTTGAATACTGTTTCGCAGCCCCAGCTGCATATCAGAGTTATCCGGGAAGTCTTGAGTAATATATCCCCAGAATATCTGATTTAAATCACATGGGATTTAAATGTTGAGATTGTTTGGGAGTTCCCTAGGTGATTCCAATGGGTCAAGATCTACTGGCTGAGGATGAGCTCTGAGAATGAATGAGTGCTCCCTGCCCCCACTTGCCACCCAATTCTCTTCCTTCTCCAACAGATGTAATCTTTTACATTAAGAAGACTTTAAATTACAAATTCTACCTCAAGGACCTCCTAAGAAATCTCTAATGATGACTCGAGGGTGCACTGACTGAGGTTCTTCCCAACCTTTGCTGTGAAACAAATCTGGAAAAACACCATTCTTTTAAATACTCCAAGAAGGCCTGGTCACAGCTTCTTGGTCAAGGTTTTTCGGCTTCACTCTTTGAGTGGAATTCCCTAAGAGAAAATCTGAGTTGACTTTCTGGTATCCTTTGGTGTCCCTTTCTTGGTCCTAACGCTTGTCATCCGCTCGGTTTCCCACATCACTTCAAGGTCTCTTAGGTGCTACTGGTCTCTGCAGGGAATTTCCATAGGATTCCCCTAGCTCCTCTTCTTCTCACTCCTGAGGCCAATGCTGGAGTGTGCGAGTGGCCATTACTTACTTACACCCCTTCTTTTCCATGCCAAGTTCTAAGCAGTTGAGACATAGACAAAGGAGGCCTGGAGCTGGAGATGAGTCCACCCAGTTGCTGAAGAAGCTTGTCTAGACTTGACAGCACAGTTAGGAGGAGGCCTCAGTGGGCTCTGAAGACACCTTCCTGATCCCTGCCTGACATTTCTCACCCGGAACTGCAGGTCTCACCTCTGCGAAGCGAAGTCCAGCCCCAGGAAGCTTCTAGAAAATAGACCAAGCCTGAGTCTTGAAGAGGCTTTTCAAGAAGGTGAGAGAGGAAGTAGTTGCAATATATGTGTCCTGTCCACCCCCGCTCACCAACCAGAGAAAGGGGATGGGAAGACAGGTTTATTCTCAGCATGCAAAATGTCCTACTTTGGGGCCAAGATGGCGACCACAGGAGAGACTCCACTGGGGCCGCAGCTCGAGGCTCAGAGTTCCTCAGAGTAACTCTCAGGGCTGCCAACCCTCACTGGCCATCGGCAAAAGCCAATAATCAAACAACCAGCACACCAAGCTCCCCCACTGCTGTGGTTCTTTCTCCGCCTGGGGCTCCAGCCCAGCAGAGTTGGAATCCCTCGTGAAGTCAACAGGATCGTCCCATTGGCCCATTCTGACAGGATCATCAGCAGATGTGATGGGCTTGGGAAGAACTCTGCTGGTTCCTATTTGCAGTAGAAATCTGGAGTGTTTTAAAAGAAATCTCTTCCCCTCACACTCACACTCAGCCGGCGACATTCTGTATGGGCCAATGGGGACTTGAAGCTGCCCTAACCGAAAGAAGAGACGTTTGGTGCCAAGCAGTTTTCCAGTAAAATGGTTTAAAATTTAATGGGAGAAAAGACAATAATGACCAGAAGAAGGAACAGGTTTTAAGGAGTCACTAGAGAAGACTGCTGAGCCTAATTCCAGAGAAACAGTGTGAATCAGAGGCCGTCTTTGCTTTCCTGACTGGAAATGTGGCTGAGGACAGAGGGGAGGCGGGGCTGGGGATTCACAGTGGAATCACTGCTGACATTTAGCCAAGAGCCAGCTAATTGCTCATGATTGTTTTCTCTTTTCACATTTACTCATCTAAGCTGGGGATGTCTCCCAGGCACCACAGATATAATTAGACTTGGGTTTCTGTCTCTCTCAGACTTGGGCTCCTCTTTGGAAAGTTAGCCCAAGTATAGTCATCTCTCTGTTTTTTTAAATTTTTAAACAAGTTCCTAGAAGCATCCTCAAAGTCAATAGGTATACATTTCATAGGAATTCATTTTCTCAAAATGAAAACTAAAAAGTACAAAGTTGGTACCATGAATGGTGCAGAAAAATGGAGGCTGGATAACTGCTGTGTATAATTGATTACAGGAAATAACGCTGTTTTTATTATCAAGCTGACTTAGAGCCCCTTTAAGGTAATTGATCCAGTTATAAGCAGTCAGGGATGTAGTAAAAGGAATAAGACTGGCCCAAACCATGCCTGTAAACAGTTCCTATGTTAGGTCTTATGTGTTTGTTTTCTTTTCTTTTATCCCTCTGAACACAAATACTTAAATGGTAAGTGGGGACTTTTCACAGCACACATCTTGCATCATATGTTTAAAAGCTGTGGCAAAATCATCTTTTGGCAGAAGCTGTGTAGCTTTAGACAGGCTGTGCCCTGGTGTATGTCCTTCAGGAGATGGATGGTTTTCAGAGAGATTTCCCACGTGGTCCATCCCATCAGTTCACTGACTCACTTTGGACTTGGCATTGGGATCTGGACCAGGGTTCAGAAGGGAATAGAGTGTGAAAGTGGCCTTGCTGATGGGGGCTCACTGCTCCCTGGTGTGCAGCGCTGCACCTGCCCACAGATGTGTATGGACTGCTGTTTTCCAAACACAGAACACCTATGATGCTTTCACCTCTAAAAACTTCTGAACACTCAGCAGTTCACCTCAGTTATCTAAGACTTAAACTTTCTCTTAAGGTATGTCACTAAGTTTCACATCTGTCTCTTAATTTGTAATGACTTTCTCAAATGTGCTTGAGAGGAGATAAAACTAGGAGGATGTCACATACAAACTGAATGGGCTTCATCTAACTCACAGATATTAGCACCAGATGATTGGGTGCATGCTCAGTTGCTCAGCCGAATCCAATTCTGCAATCCTATAGCCCACCAGGCTTCTCTTTCCATGGGATTTTCCAGGTAAGAACACTTGAGTGGGTTGCTGTTTCCTCCTCCAGGGGATCTTCCTAACCCAAGGATCGAACCTGCATCTTCTATGTCTCCTGTATTGGCAGGCAGGTTCTTTACCACCTGGGAAGTCTATCAGATGATTGAAAGGACCCTAAAGGTCAATGAAAACAAAACCCTCATTGTAGATCCATCACAGATAATGGAAACACACATGGGCATGCAACCCATTCTTAAATAGGTCTGAAATCACCCAACTTTGCTGAGAATCATTCAAAGCACTGATGCAAATTGGGGGGAGGGGTGTGGACAGGGGAGTCTCTTGGTTAACTAGCAATACTAAAGAAAAGTGAAATTTCCCATGATTGGAGAAAATAATATTCACATTCTTATCAGAGCAGAAATCTGCTTTTCTCTTCCATGAATAACATTTGGCCTGAAGCCAGTAAATGTACCACATAAGTCCTGATTTATAAACCCTTTGATATATCTGAAACACACACACATGTACAGAGAGAAAGGAGGCGGAGCCAGGGGAGGATAAGAGACTTATTTCCCGTGAATCCTACTGGGTTGTCCTCAGGACCCAAACTTCTAAGCTGCAGATCTATGAAGTTGTATGGTTTAACGTCAAGAACTTATCAGAGTTGGGCTGGTTAGGGACCATAAACTCCCTAACCCTGTTTGATTTTGCTAATATATATAATGATAGCTCGGAGAAGGCAATGGCACCCCACTCCAGTACTCTTGCCTGGAAAATCCCATGGATGGAGGAGCCTGGTGGGCTACAGTCCATGGGGTCGCTAAGAGTCAGACATGACTGAGCGACTTCACTTTCAATTTTCACTCTCAAGCATTGGAGAAGGAAATGGCAACCCACTCCAGTGTTCTTGCCTGGAGAATCCCAGGGACGGCGGAGCCTGGTGGGCTGCCATCTATGGGGTCGCACAGAGTCGGACACGACTGAAGCGACTTAGCAGCAGCAGCAGCATAATGATACCTTCAGGCTCCTACCTCAGGTATGTCTACTGCTGGGGTTCTGGTACACAGTTAGGGCAGCCTAACCAAACCCACATGCATAGGGACTGTAGATCCTCCTGGGTGTGTAAAGAGGACAAGGATCTGGAGGAGCTGGCCTCTGTCAGAAAACCTTAGTTGTTGTAAAGGAGGGATATGGGGCCACTTATGTAGAAAGGCAATGCCAAAGAATGCTCAAACTACTGCACAATTGCACTCATCTCACACGCTAGTAAAGTAATGCTCAAAATTCTCCAAGCCAGGCTTCAGCAATATGTGAACCGTGAACTTCCTGATGTTCAAGCTGGTTTTAGAAAAGGCAGAGGAACCAGAGATCAAGTTGCCAACATCCGCTGGATCATCAAAAAAGCAAAAGAGTTCCAGAAAAACATCTATTTCTGCTTTATTGACTATGCCAAAGCCTTTGACTGTGTGGATCACAATAAACTGTGGAAAATCCTGAAAGAGACGGGAATACCAGACCACCTGATCTGCCTCTTGAGAAATTTGTATGCAGATCAGGAAGCAACAGTTAGAACTGGACATGGAACAACAGACTGGTTCCAAATAGGAAAAGGAGTTCGTCAAGGCTGTATACTGTCACCCTGTTTATTTAACTTCTATGCAGAGTACATCATGAGAAACGCTGGACTGGAAGAAACACAAGCTGCAATCAAGATTGCTGGGAGAAATATCAATAACCTCAGATATGCAGATGACACCACCTTTATGGCAGAAAGTGAAGAGGAACTAAAAAGCCTCTTGATGAAAGTGAAAGTGGGGAGTGAAAAAGTTGGTTTAAAGCTCAACATTCAGAAAACGAAGGTCATGGCATCCGGTCCCACCACTTCATGGGAAATAGATGGGGAAACAGTGGAAACTGTGTCAGACTTTATTTTTCTGGGCTCCAAAATTACTGCAGATGGTGACTGCAGCCATGAAATTAAAAGACACTTACTCCTTGGAAGGAAAGTTATGACCAACCTAGATAGCATATTCAAAAGCAGAGACATTACTTTGCCAACAAAGGTCTGTCTAGTCAAGGCTATGGTTTTTCCTGTGGTCATGTATGGATGTGAGAGTTGGACTGTGAAGAAGGCTGAGTGCCGAAGAATTGATGCTTTTGAACTGTGGTGTTGGAGAAGACTCTTGAGAGTCCCTTGGACTGCAAGGAGATCCAACCAGTCCATTCTGAAGGAGATCAGCCCTGGGATTTCTTTGGAAGGAATGATGCTAAAGCTGAAACTCCAGTACTTTGGCCACCTCATGAGAAGAGTTGACTCATTGGAAAAGACTCTGATGCTGGGAGGGATTGGGGGCAGGAGGAGAAGGGGACGACAGAGGATGAGATGGCTGGATGGCATCACTGACTCAATGGACGTGAGTCTCGGTGAACTCCGGGAGTTGGTGATGGACAAGGAGGCCTGGCGTGCTGCGATTCATGGGGTCGCAAAGAGTCGGACACGACTGAGCGACTGATCTGATCTGATGTTTATTTCCTTTGTGGCTCATATGGTAAAGCATCTGCTGTAATGCAGGAGACCTGGGCTTGATCCCTGGGTTGGGATGATCCCCTGGAGAAGAGAATGGCAACCCAGTTCAGTATTCTTGCCTGGAGAATCCCACGGACAGAGGAGTCTGGTAGGCCACATTCCATGGGGTTGCAGAGTCAGATATGACTGAACAACTAACACATGTTTATTTCATGGCCTGCCCACACTGGACTCAAGTCTCAGATCTGGTAAAAGTAGGCTGGTTTGAAGCACTGATCTGTGGATGGGCATTGCTTATTTTGCCTGCTGGGGACAGCATTCCCATCCTTTTAGTAAGCTTCTGGTGGGGCGGCCAACCACATTTGCTCACCTTTTGGCTATGGTGACTGGTTCAGTGATGGGCATGTGACCCAACCATAGTCAAAGACTTTCCCAGGATGTTCTCAGTAAGAGCTCTCTGTGGTTGTGACGCTTTGAAGACATAAGCCCAGAGTGGATGACAGTGCCCAAATTTTCAACCTCTTTGGGAAACTCTGAGGAAATAAAGTTAACACATCAAAAGAATTAGAGATGAGAAATGGCAAGAGAAGGAATGAATTCTCTGGTGTCTGGGGTTCTGAATGTAGTGGCTGCTGAGGCAAACTCTACTCCCTGCCCTTTCCCTGATTTGGTTATATTGGTCAATAAACACCCCCTCTCTTTAGTTAATTTAGGTCAAATTGGGTTTCTCTTTCACTGTTTGAAAGCTTCTCTAACAGAGTATTCACAAAGGCCATCTTTCCTTGGAGCTTTGTAAAGCTTGTACATTAGGGAATAGGTAAGACATAAAATTGATCATACAAACTGGGACACTTTCAAGAATAAAAGGGTGTCCTAGTAACTGTGACACCAGGGCAATAGCCATAAGCTAGAGATGTATGGGAATCCCAATGAAGGATGCAGTCTGGTGCATGTGTTGAGGTCACGTGCCCAGCAGGCGGCAATAGAGACCATATGCCTGGTGGAGAACTGGGGTGTCCAGAGGGCGGGAGTGGGGGCGGCAAGCAGGAGTGGGCCCTTTGGGACCTCAGACGAACACTCAGGAAAACTATTGGGAACCCTCGTGTAAGTTTGAAGTCCTATACTTGGTGCTGTGAACACGACTCCTATTTGTGTCCATAGCGGACGAGACCTGAGGAACTTCTGATTACAAACAGGAAACCCAGGAAATCTGCTTTTTTTTCTCTTTGGAATAGGGACTGACTGCTCAGGATGTGTGCCACGATCCTCGTCCTATGAAAGTAACCCTCATGCCCAGGGTGAGCCCCAGCAGCTGCGTTCACAGTCTGTGACCCTGTCCCTTTATCCAAGTTCAGTGGACCATGGTAGTCCCTGATTCAAGTTGGACCAGTCAGGGTCTCCCTCCTTACAACTGGAGTGGAATTAATAGTTAGGATGTGGTTGGGAAGATGATACGTTGATCGGAAGATTTGGGCCAGCCATACTGCAATGTGGCTGGAGAACCAGAGGAATCTGGTCTGCAGTGAGAGAGGAAAGGAGAAGCAGATGTTCAGAAGGCAGCAGAAATGAGAGGCAGAGTTTGTTCCTGGGTTGCTGACAAGCTTCCCAGGCCTCAGTTCCTCAGGCTAGGCTACATTCCTGCCCTCGGGCTCCATGAGACACCCCTTATCCTCAAGCCACCCCCCCCACACTCCACATTGTGCTTCAGCTAGCTCAATTTGATTTCTACTTGTTTCATCCAAAAGTATCTTAACTAACACCAGGAAATTTCTATTTGATGACTTCAGAGCTCATATAGTCCCTCCTCACTTTACAGCCCAAACAATTCTCTCTCAGTACCTTACCTCCAAATCCAAATATTGATTTGTTCCCTCTCTAATTGAGGCAGCACACTAAAGGAAAATATAAAGCAAAACAATCTTGGAAACGTGGTCTTCATACTCTGAAGTCACATGGGATCCACATGGACTTAATTAGGACAAGAGACAAACAGATAAACATTCGGGGATGCCTCCCTCCCATACAATATTTCATAACATGGTACCAGCATGTAAAATTGAGATGTCAGAAATAATTTGGCTAACTTGCTCACTCCATTTTTCCTAAGGTGGACAAATGCTGAAACACAAAGATTCATGAAATTTTGGCTTAAAACATACACAGAACTGATACTGGGAAAAATTGGGAAATAAATGAAATTCACGAATGTTTCCCCAACTCTACTTTCTGTGTTTTTTCCCATTTCTGCCTCCCCCACATCCCCTAGAGGAAAGCCATCTGACAGACTAAATTATAGTAAAGTGTTAGTGACAATTTGTTACTCCTATTAGGCATATTTGCATTTTTTAAAAGTCTAGTGAGAGCAATACAAACCAAAGAAATGATTCTTTTGCTCCAATACAACTTGGTAGAGAAGCTATTTTGGTGGGGTTTCTAATTATTCTGAAATCTTCTCTACTTACGTATAAAGCCTGCAGTGACTGTGATAAATAAGGTGAATACAAAACAGAATGACAAAATTTGGAACACTTTTTTAGTCTTCATTCTGAAGGAATGTTACCTTTTACTTCATTTTTGGAGGCCAAAACTTCAAGTTCGAAGCTGAGAATGGAACACAAAATGATTAGAATTGGGAACCATAGGCTGGAGTGGCCAGGAACGCTTGATGCTCTGTGTGTGCACATGTGTATATGCATGTGTGGGTGTGTTTGTTAGGGTTGGGTAAAGGACCACTCTTACAGTTTCCCTGCCGGTCTTCCTGCCTCTCTGAAGTATGACAGTGATGAGCTCCTCCTGCAGAAGATCAAAGCTCCTCAGGCTGGGTGGGCAGCCAAACCACTGTCCCTCCTCCACTGCCAGCCTGTCTAGCAGAAGCGACCAAGTGGTGCTTAATGAGTCACCACCCTGTAGGGAAGAGAGTCCGCCTGACTTTAACATAAGCATGAGGATGGGGAGCTGGGATCAGTCCAGAATGACAGTGACTGTCTAGAGAGCAGGGGAACCTTGGCCTTCATGATGGGGCATGCTAGAGATGCTAGAAAGACCTGTGAGGGTGGCAGGCAGTTGAGCTAAGTGAGGGTCTGCATCTGCCTGTTGATGATAAGAACCCAACTGGGGCATCAGAGACTGAAAATGAAAAGTCCTCATTCTTTGACTTGGGATTGGAGCAAAAGCCAGCCCCAGCTTGTTCTTTGCCCAGTGGGATTGATTTGGGGGAAAAAGAACATTCTACAACTTACCGCTGTGGAAGGGATGTGGGAATATAAAGAGTGCATCTGAGGGCAGGAGCCTGAAACCTTTGATCTGGCAACCCCACTTCTGGGTGTACATGTGAAAGAATTGAAAGCAGGATTTTACAGAGATATCTGCACCCTCATGTCAATTGCAGCATTGTTCACAATGGCCAAAAGTGGAAGTAACTGAGACACCAATTGACAGCTGAATGGATAAGCAAATGGAATATTATTAAGCTTTGAAAAAGAAGGAAACCCCGTCACATGCTGCATGGATAAAACTTGAAGACATTTGAATAAGTAAAATTAACTAGTCACAAAAAGACAAATAGTGTACGTTTCTACTTACATAAGATATCTAAAGTTGATAAACTCAGAGGAGGTAGAATGATGGCTTCCAGAGGCTGGAGGGAGGGGGAAACAGAGAGGTGTTCAATGAGGAGAGTTTCTTTTGGAGATGAGAGTCCTAGAGGTCTGGTACACACTATGTGAGTATTTTTGCAACCCCATGAACTGTAGTCCTCCAAACTCCTCTGTCCATGGGGATGCTCCAGGCAAGAATACTGGAGAGGGTTGCCATGCCCTCCTCCAGGGGCTCTTCCTGACCCAAGGGTCAAACCCAGGTCTCCCACATTGCAGGCAGATTCTTCACTGTCTGAGCCACCAAGGAAGCCCCATGTGAGTACAGTTAACACCACTGACCTGTACAATTAAACATGATTAGGATGGTAAATTGTACCCTCAGTTCAGTTCAGCTCAGTCGCTCAGTCGTGTCCGACTCTTTGTGACCCCATGAACCACAGCATGCCAGGCCTCCCTGTCCATCACCAACTCCCGGAGTCCACCCAAACCCACGTCCGTTGTACCCTATGTGGGTTTTTTTTTAAACCACAAATGAAAAAACAAAATATCCCAAACAGGTGGTCCTTGAGAAGTAAGGCGTTTTCTTTGTCTGTGAGAGGAGCGGCAGGGGGACCCCTGGAAGCAGTTTTCCCAGGGAGTGGAGGGGGCAAGTGTTGGCAGGTGTCTACCTGATGTGGGAGAATTGATCCAGTTAGTAAAACCAAGGCCGAATCTGGGGCTGTTTCTGTTTCAGGAGCAGCCCCAGCAGGCGCCCCGTTCTTGGGCCTCCTCCTTCACTCACAGGAAAGTAAACAGAGATGGGAGGGTCCCTGTTCTGGGAAAAAGCTAATCAAATGATCCAACTGTTCCTCCTTCACAACCCCGAGAGAGGTACCAGGAAATACAGTTTTGGCTGAGAGAAGGACGGTCGTGAATAAGGGAGGCTGTCACGGAAAGCTGTCCCCCTCCTCCCAGCCCCACACAGACCTGAGCCTCGCGTGCCGACCCAGTGTAGGTATCGGCCAGGGAGCTGGCCAGGCTCAGGGAATACATTCATCCGGCCTGCCGCCTCTGCTGTTTGGAGGAGAAGCTCTCTTCTCTCCCCATCCCACTATTTAGTGTTTGGGAAAGGACCCAGAGTGAGCGAGGAGGCAGGAGCTGGGAGTCTCTGTCAATATGGGTTGTGGCACTCACAGAACAGTTAGGAGCCTGTCAAGTGCAACCCTCCATGAAGAGTTTCCTGAGGGATTCCCCAGTGACACATGGCTGAGATGGAAGGGAGGAGAAAGGGGCTGCAGAGAGATACCCTTCTCACTCGCTGGGAGGCAATGTTCCTGAGACCCGATTTCAATCGCTGGTAATGAACCATTTCAGAAGAACTGAAGTCACTGGAGCCACCGATAATTACATAAATTTTCTTTTCCTTTTTCACTTGAAACTCCTAAGTCTCCATCCACAAAGACCCATTTTTAGTAACACGTTGACTCCTGCCAACATCCTGGGGCTGATTTTGTCTTTACACTTCTAGGAATTTCTGAGGACGTGGGGGTTCAGGCTGCCAAGACGGATGTGAACGTGTGTGACCAGCAAGGAGCTTCTAAGGTCTAAAGATTGAGAAGGTCAAGGGTCAATTCTCCCAAGTCCCAAAGAGCACACCGCCCCCTATTGGGCCCTTTCCCCCGAGTTCTCCTCCAACCTCTTGAAAACAAGATCCCTGTTTCACCTCGGCCACAAGGTGATCCAGTGCCAGGAGTGTTTTTAGTCACTCTAACCAGTCCCCAGGGTCACATCAACTCGAGGTCCAAAAGGCAAGCGTTTGGAACTCTGAAACCCCGGGAGACAGCAACAGGACTCTGCGATGATGTGGTTTATGGAGTCTCATTTTTAAAAATCTGACATACTTACAATGAAAGATGCTGTGGAAAAAAATAATTGGATTTACCCCAACTCCTCTGCTATTTATTGCTTTGGGTGGCACTGAGGTTATATCAGAACACAGCCATAAGGGGAAGAGGCTTTGGAACAACTAAAGCACAAGTAAATCTGTGGTTAACCCTTTGCAGAGCGTAAGCCATGACTCTGGTGTTAGTGCTTGCAAAATACTGAGATGAGACGAACAAATAAAAGGAATTTTATGGACTGAATTGTGGCTCTGCTTATGTTTCATAGACAACACGGTCTCCAACAGCCAAGCCCTCCTTTCTGTTGTACTCCAGGTCTTAAGATGCAGACCTTTCTTACTCTCCAGTGGCTAAAGGCCCACTGGAGAGTGGGCAGAGGTTGGATTGTCTTCCTTTTAACTTTGATTCTCTGCAGGAAGCCAGCCCAGGGAGGCAGGTTGTACTAAGCCTTGTTTGACCATGGCTGACTTTACTGTGGGCTTGTGTTCCAGGACCTCAACATTTGCAGCTCTTAAACTGCTGTCTTTAATATATTACAGCTTGTGGGTGAAGCTAATAAAACTACTCGAAAATAAAGACAGTTGACCTCAGCAGGACAAAATCTGGCAGCCACTTCACAGGCAAGATTCTGCAATTAGAGCTCTTCTTCCCACTGACCACTGGTGGACACACAACTAGCACTTCCAAAGCTCTTTTGAGAAGTCTGCAGAGCTCCCAATGCCAGCGAATCATGGCTCAGTCAATGGTATCAGATGCACAGTTGCTCTACCGGCTATCTATAGTTAAACCAGAGGCTGATTGTGCCAATAATGTGCTCAATTTTGCACAGCCATGTTTAAGGATGCAATAAGAAATCTGCTTTCAGATCTCTGTGGAACATTCAAATCAAAGACAGCAGAGATCAAAAGTCCTTGAAAAAGCCATCTGGGAACTCTTGTGTTCCCAGTGCTGACAAGTTTGTTCTTAAAGCTCACACAAACACTTGCAAGATGACAAGCAGATACCACACATTTCTGGGAAAATTCTGCACCACACTGTGGCCTGATGGGAAGCTCTCCCAGGTATGTATCATCCACCCAATGCAATACCTGCACCCACTCCCAACCTCATGGTCCATGGCTTTCATGGAAAGTACTACTGACAGCTCCCTGATGTTGGTCCAGAAATGTGCTGGTTAACAAAGAAGTAAGTGAAAGTGAAGTCATTCAGTCGTGTCCGACTCTTTGCGACCCCATAGACTGTAGCCTACCAGGCTCCTCTGTCCATGGGATTTTCCAGGCAATAGTACTGGAGTGGATTGCCATTTCCTTCTTCAGGGGATCTTCCCAACCCAGGGCTCGAACCCAGGTCTCCCTCCCACATTGTAGACAGATGCTTTACCATCTGAGCCACCAGGGAAGTCCTAAGAAAGAAGTAAACTAGGCAACAAGTATAAAAATAGTCACATATTTGGTTATGTACAATGAATGTATGATTTTGCTGAGCTATTAGCATACACTATGTAATTGATCAAAATAATTTTATGAGGCAGGTATTAATATTTCCACATTGTAGACATGAAATAACTTGTCCCAAGACATACTCTGAGGAGGCATAACACAGATTTGAAAGCAGGTAGGTCAGGCATGTCTATAACACTGCCCCTAAGAAAAATTGATGACTCTAAAAAATATCACTCTGCTCCATTAAAAGTTAAAATCTGTTGGTTGTTTTTAATGTCCTTTTCAGCAGTACTGACAAACTTCTATTCCTTGCTTACACCCAATCAGACCTTCTCTTCTGTGTGAAGACTTTCCTATCTTCTCTAGGCTCACATGAATGTCCTTGTCTGAATATTCCCAAGGCACTTTATGCAGAACTTCTGGATTGCAATAATCTTATTTTAATTGTAATTATTTGTATACTTATTGTCTATCTCCTATTGAAAACTGAGAATTTTGGGGGGGAAGATTCATGTGACATAGTGTTTGGCATGGTTAACCCTCAATAATTACTGCTTCTGCATGGACAAACAGGTCTGAGCCCTAAGAAATATCATCTTTTCAATAGTGTCTAAAGTTATTAGATTGAACCAATTGAAATTCAGCAGTTGTTTCTAATCAAAGAGTCAACTCTAGATACTTTTGTATATTTCAACCTAATAAATCTATCACAGTGGGTATGATTATGAAGAAATGTGGTTGATTTTCAATCAGATGTATTAAAATTCATATATCTAATGCTTTGAAAGCCTGTTGTCACACTTCATTAAGAACCTCATTTATTTTTGTAATTTTGAAATATTTAGTCCTTCATATTTACTCAAAATCATCTGGTCTTAAGGAATTCTTTCATTACATAAGACATTTCTCACCAGATGTTTGGTATGCTTAGGAAGGCAGATATTATATAATGGTTAAGAATGACATTCTAGGTTTCATCTCAGGCAAGTTAACATCTCTGCTCCTTCGTAATATGCAAGAGCAAGATCAGTATCAGCCCCATAAGGTTGTTGTAGGAACTAAATGAAGTACTATATACTGCTTAGAACAATGTCTAGGACATATTCAGAGCTCAGTGAGTGCTTGCTGTTACTAGAACTACTATAGGATTGGTCTATGTGGAAGGCACATGTGTTGGGATAGCAATAGAGTGCATGAGTAGCCAGTAACAAAAATTAAAGGAATGAGAAAAGCCATCACAGCAAAGACTGTATTTCTACCTAGATAATTCCTTGATAGAGTATGTAAATCAGGAAATTTTCCTATAGAAAATAAATTCAGCACACACATTTTACAGTGTTCTGGGTGTCTGAAGCCTTGTCATGTATTCCTTCACCAGCATTTAGATTCCTGCTGGTATCCTTTACAACACCATGGCCCTTACTGTACAAATCCAAGTTCAGTTGTGGTATTTGAAAATAATCAAACTGGCGTCACCAACTCACTCCTTCCTTTCTTTCCCCTCAAAATCCCTTTCTTTCAAATAGTTCTGAAATTCTATTACTAAATTTCATCTTGCCTTTTAAATATATTACACATTGTGTTACGTATTTGTGGTTGAGATAATCACATGGATCCATTTGTTTTAAATTAAATCAGTTTAAGCTACAAAACTCTCCAAGGGTCCTGGTAAAGGCCTGCTCTGCATGCAACATGGGCAGAGCCTGGAACCAAATAATTAGGAACTAATGTGTCAGAAGTGTAACATGTTCTCAACTTTTGTACACTATCTGTCTAAATTCCTACCTAGAGATAAGGCTCAGCTTCCTGGAAGTTCAACACAACCCAGTAGCAAGGGGTATGTTAAAGTTAATGGGACCATTTCTAAATTATAACCAGACATAGGAGACTTTGTGTTCCGTGTTGAGGACTGCCTGGCATTGTTCCTAAACCAACTGCAAGTTTGGGGACAATTAAAGGAGGAAATTAGGTCCAATGTATCCTCTATTGCAAGTCATGAAATGAAGGAGAAAGGACAAGCTCTACAGAGATATAAGACAGGAACCAATTGTCAGGAGCAGAATAGCAAGAGTAGCCTAACAACAACCCCTGCCCCAACTTTATTCAAACCCAGGTGAAAACAAAGAATCTATTTACATGTTTATATGTATTTTATATAAAATGCATATAACATTCTATAGTGCAGAGAGTTGTTCAATCCAGTATTTGAAGTTTAATTTTTTTTAAATGCTTCATGTAGGAATTCAGGTAAGAGAATGGGTGGTAGGTATGTGCTGACTGTTATGTCACTTTCTGGTTGCTTTTTTAAAATTATATTTTAAATACATTATAATTAAACACTTAAAGATATGCAAAAATAAACATATGAAGCCAAATGTGCAGTCCATTTGGCAGAACTCACCTGCCAAGGAAAAGAGGGAAATGTACACTATTATGCTGTTTCCTTTGTATGATGAACAGTTACTATGCCTACAGCCTGTAAATCTATAAAAATGAGAGAAATCCAGCATTATCTACAAAACTTTGAAAGTCTCTCCCAGATACTTGTAAGACCTGAAGAGTTTGTTTTATTCTGCGGGGCGGTGTGGGGGGGGGGGGGGGGCGTGGGGGGGAAGCCCTGGAGAAAGCTACAATTAGTTTCCAAGGAGAAGAATGTTCGTTTAAGAAAACGTCTCTCTCTTCTCGTGGCAGTGGCCTAAGAGGGAAACACATTTGTCAGCCACATTTTGCACTGTCTGAGGCCCCTCAGCTTCATCCAGAGCTTTTCTGCTCTTGGGATCCTCCCCCATGTCCACACCATCACAATATCGCTTTCATCAATCCAAGTCCACAGGAGCTCTGTGAAGAAAACAGATTCTAAGAAGAGGGAGAGTTCCTCGGAAATCTATAGTTTATCAGGTAATAACTGCATTAAGATAATGAGGAATGCGGACATCAGTGGTGCTGAGAGGAATCATTAGGTTGAAGTCTCTGGACATTCAGCCAGTGATTTCTTTGGACTTGGACTGCTCAGATCAGGGTTCTTTCTTAATTGCTCCTATGCTGCTGCTTGGTTCAGAAATAAGATCTAGAGAATTGACTATAAAAACTGAAAATCAAAATTTTTGCATGGGAAAAGAAAATTCCATGAGCACAGTAAAAAGACAAGTGTTAGTCTGGGGGAAAATTGCAATTTTAAACTACAGACAAAAATTTCAATATTCTAATATACAAAATATTCTAAAAACAGAAAAAATGTTTGACTACTTTTTAGATAAATAGGCTAGAGATATAAACAGGGTGTTCATAAAGAGAGATGTGCAAATAGCTCTTAGCCATGTGAAAAGATGCTTAAACTCATAATGAAATGAATGCAAATTACTACTTATTATCTACCAGAATGGCTAAAATAAACAAATAAAAACACTTTGTTGATAAAGCTGTGCAGAGTCACTCTCCTTTTAAACAAAATGTGGTAATTCCCTGGTGGTCCAGAGGGACTCTGCACTCTCACGGTCAAGGGCCCGAGTTTGGTCCCTTGTTGAGGAACTAAGATTCTACAAGCCATGTAATGTGGAAAAAAAGAAAAAGTGAAATCATTTAAGCTCTAAGAAAAAGAATTTTGGCAATATCTGGCAAAGTTCACACGTACCTACTTGACTCATCAGTCTTACTTCTGAGGACATATGCCGTATGAAAAGACGTATTACTAGAGTACTTCAGTGCCATGTGAGTTGTAATAGCAACGGACTGAAAATAATTCAGGTGTTTACCAATAAGAAGCTTGTAAAAACATTGGTATACCCACTCAGTGGACTATAATAAAGGTATAAAAAGTAATGAGAACAAATAAAAAATATGCATATATTTTTATATAGTTAAAAATAAACCACTATTCCAAAAAATTAGAAGGAACACTTCTCGACTCATGCTGTGATATGAAAACCATACAAAGACATAAGAAAAGAACATTGCAGATAAATAGCTCTTATGAATATAGACCAAAAACCTTCAACAAATAGTAACAAACCAACCCAACAACATATAAAAAGAATTATTCACCATGGCCAAGTGGAATTTACCCCAGAAATACAAGGTTGGTCTAATATCTGAAAACCAATTAATGTAATACACCATATAAATAGAAGAAAAAGCAAACAAAAAACATCAAAATGATCATCTCGATAGATGCAGAAAAGCATTTGACAAAATCCAACACTATTTCATGATAAAAAACATTCAACAAACTAGAAAGAGACAGGAACTTCCTCAACCTGATAAACAGCATCTATGAAAAACTTTCAGCTAGCATCATACTAACAGTGAAAGAATGAAGGTTTTCCCCTAAAATGAGGACCAAGACAAGGATGACCTATCTTGCCACTTTTATTCAACATTGTACTGGAGATTCCAGCCAGAGCAATTAGGTAATAAACAGAAACAAAAAGCATCCAGATTGGAAAAAAAAATAAAGAAAACTGTTTTTACAGATGGCATGATGTTATACCTAGAAAATCCTAATGAATCTACTAAAAAACGATTAGAACTAATAAATGAGTTCAACAAGATTGCAAAATACAACATGCAAAAATGCAAGGATAAAAACATTTAAATGACTACTTTTGAAGGAGGAGGAGACAAGGTGGTGAGAACTGGCACAGAAGCAGATTTCTACAATTATACTTTGCATTGTAGATTAGACTTTGAAGCTCCGAAAATATTCTATAATATTCTATATATTTATAATAACAAAATTTAAATTAAAAAGACAACTCTTAAGCACTGAAAATAAATGGATATAAATGAACCTAACTGTGCACCATGTTGGTGACATAACTACCACAGAAAAACTATTTCCCATGACATTTTTTTTTTAATTTTATTTTATTTTTAAACTTTACATAATTGTATTAGTTTTGCCAATGCATGAAATTCACTGACCATCCTGAGCGGAATGTACTCAGAGGACAAAAAGAATTACAAGAATAATTTTTAAGACCATAAACTGTTTTAAGTAATCACATTGTTAATGGCAGTGTTAGTTTTATTTTGAGACAATTGTGTGTGTATTATGTGATAAAGTAAAGAATAATTATACTGTGTCATTGAAAATGAGGACTTTCCCATGGGAGAAAGCACTGGTAGGGGATAGTTTGATGAGGGGAAGTCTTGGCATCTTGAATTTGGATTGGAAGTGAGACTTATAAATTTACAATATGTTTTATTCTTAAAAATATGAAAGCATTTCCAAGTCTATCTTTTGAAAAGGTCTAAAACCAATGACTAACTCAGTAAAAATGAACAACCCCAATTCTCAGATTGTAGTCCGTAAATATCATCTCCAACTTAAAGGAGTGAGTCAATTCTGCACACGCAGCAGGAAATGTAAAAAAATGAGTCTGCTGCATTTTGTTTTGCCAGAAAGCAATAAAGTTATCAAAACTACTGGTGTTGTTGGATGTTGAATTTTGTCGCTCAAAAGATATGTTCAAAGTCTAACTTCCGGTATCTGTGAATATGACCTTATTTGGAAATAGAGCCTTTGCAGATATAATCAAGTTAAAATGAGGTGATACTGGATTATGGTGACCCCTAATCCAGTGAGATATGCAGATGACACCACCCTTATGGCAGAAAGTGAAGAGGAACTAAAAAGCCTCTTGATGAAAGTGAAAGAGGAGAGTGAAAAAGTTAGCTTAAAGCTCAACATTCAGAAAACGAAGATCATGGCATCTGGTCCCATCACTTCATGGGAAATAGATGCGGAAACAGTGTCAGACTTTATTTTTGGGGGCTCCAAAATCACTGTAGATGGTCGATTGCAGCCATGAAATTAAAAGACACTTACTCCTTGGAAGGAAAGTTATGACCAACCTAGACAGCATATTCAAAAGCAGAGACATTACTTTGCCAACAAAGGTCTGTCTAGTCAAGGCTATGGTATTTCCTGTGGTCATGTATGGATGTGAGAGTTGGACTGTGAAGAAAGCTGAGCACTGAAGAATTGATGCTTTTGAACTGTGGTGTTAGAGAAGGCTCTTGAGAGTCCCTTGGACTGCAAGGAGATCCAAGCAGTCCATTCTGAAGGAGATCAGCCCTGGGTGTTCTACGGAAGGACTGATACTAAAGCTGAAACTCCAGTACTTTGGCCACCTCATGCGAAGAGTTGACTCATTGGAAAAGACTCTGATGCTGGGAAGGACTGGGGACAGGAGGAGAAGGGGACAACAGAGGATGAGATGGCTGGACGGCATCACCGACTCGATGGACATGAGTTTGAGTGAGCTCCAGGAGTTGGTGATGGACAGGGAGGCCTGGCGTGCTGGGATTCATGGGGTCGCAAAGAGTTGGACACGCCTGAGCGACTGAACTGAACTGAATCCAGTGAGTGGTATCTGTATAGAAGAGGGAAGTCTAGACACTAAGAATTGCTGGCAAGTGCCAAAAGCTGGGAGAGAAGTGTGGAACAGATTCTTCTCAGTATCTTCAGAAGAAACCAACCCCGCCAACATCTTTATTTCAGACTTCTAGCTTTCAGAACTATATAATAAGTTTCTGTTGCTTTGAAGTGAAGTGAAGTCGCTCAGTCGTGTCTGACTCTTTGCGACCCTGTGGACTGTAGCCCACCAGGCTCCTCCGTCCATGGCATTCTCCAGGCAAGAATACTGGAGTGGGTTGCCATCTGTTGTTTTAAAGCCACACACTTTGTGATACTTTGTGACAGCAGCCCTAGAAAACAATACAAGAGCCATGTCAGAAAGTATCAGACGTCAGCGTGAAGGGGCTGCCATTTCTCAAATATGGGCCATTTTGAGCATCCACAATGATAATAGATCCAATAAAGTAAAACAAACATTTACACATGTTTAGAGCCATGCAATCACACTGAAATTCAGAATATTAAAAAACTTAACTATAAAACTTGGGAAGCAATTAGAGAACTAACTCAATATTTTGATAATCTATAAGGAAAATAAAGCATTCATTCTGCCTTTCCTATATCAACTGTATCACTGCATAACCAAAAAAGTAAGTGAGGGGAACTTTTTCTTTATGGAAGTGTTCCAGCTACTATGTGATAGAAGATCACCATTTTGAAACTCCTAATGAATGAATGGGTCCAGACAACAATCATCAGTGGTTACCACTGAAAAGAGAGGCAATTATGAGCATTTTGATTGAAATATACAGCCCTATGACGTACTCTTAGCAAAAAATTCACACCTAATCTGTCAAATCTCGATTTGACCACCGTTTTCCGACAATATAAGAACAAATGAAGTTATTTTTAAAAACACTATGGGGATGCAATCAACAAAAATGCAAGATAAAATCCCACAAGAGAAATGGTTTCATCTCTTAAATAAATAAACAACAAGAAAAAAGCAAAAGCAGTTTGGAAACAGTCAGGAAACCCCTAGATTAAAAGATGCTTGAGAGACATCAACCAATTGTAGCTTGTGGAATTTAATTTGAATTCTGGTTCTAATAAAGAAACTAAAGAAAAAATATTTATGAGATAGTTGGGAAAACTGACTGACTTTAAAGGAATTGTTAATAATTTCTTTTAGGTGTTATAACTTATGACTTAGAAGAAAATCTTTATCTTTTAGAGACAGGTATCAAAGTATTTACAGATCTGGAACATATCTGGAATTTGCTGTAAAATAATTCAGCAAGGTGGGGTGAAAGGGGTAGGAGGTAGGTAAAATTAGATGGGTCATGACTTTATAATTGTTGAAGATGAAGTCATGGAAGTTTATTATGCATCTCTCTCTACTTTTGAATGTTTTTAATACTAAAAAGTTAAGGGCAAAAAACTTAACTCAAAGGGCAAGGGTTTCAAACCCCTGAAAAACTCATAATTCAAAATGTTATCAAAGACTAGCTGAAAAAGCCCAGCAGACAGGGAAGCCCTGATTACCTCCTCCTGGGCGGCTGTTTTTTCCTATTTTCCCTGTGAGAGTCCTGTCCTAACTCATAGGGCTGCAGTGGAGAGTAAGTAAAGGTTGAAAGCATGTCACATAGAAAGTGCTGTTTAACAATAGTTGTTGGAAGGCAGTTCTCTTTATCTTTTTGCTGAGTTCAGGCTCCGGGCCACATCTCTCCTTTCCTTTAGACTTGTGTATTTATTGCCATTGCCCTGGGCCTTCAGACACAAAGATAGATCCAGACCCCTGACTGCCAGGCCCTTAGTCTGATATCCAGACCACCCACCCACTTCCCATGGCAACTTCCATTTCAGAAAAATATTTACGGGAAGGCACCTGCTCCCAGGGTAAGGGGAAAAAAAAAAAAACACAAAACAGTGGTTAAACTTAAATCATTTTCTCCTACTCCAGTTTTAAACCATTATACCATGTGTTAAGGGCAAAATGATTTGAGGTTGTCTTCCATGAAAGAAGAGTCAGAAATCCCACAAAATAATGACATTTCATCACAGGAGGGCCTTGGTCTGTAACACAGACTCATCACTGCCAGAATACTTTGAAATAATGAATCATTAATGGAACAAACACCTATGGAGTTAGACGTTGCAGCTGCCAAAGCAATAATTACAATTAATATGCTCACAACACATGCAAGTCAATGGACCCCTTATTAGTGATGTCATGGGCAAACTTTCTGGCAGCAGTTTTCATTGAGAATTAGTATAATTAGCAATAATCACAATTAAATTTGGGATCCCTGAGGACCCTCTACACAGCTTCTGACTCACACTGTGCAAGCCTATAAAGTAACTTCACGTTACGTATGATCATACCCATTTCACATCTAATAAAACAGGTTTGGAATTTTTTCAACATCCAGGAGGTTAATCAAAAATATCCAGAGGGTTGTACTCATCCGCCAGTCCACTTGAGGATTTTGCTCTAGATAGCATCCATGATCTGGAATTTCAAAGTTTATTGAAACACAAACCTTTAAATAGCAAAATTTTGCTAATTTAAAAAGCATATGCAATGTTCTTATTCAGGGTCTTTAAGAAACAATTCCAAGCTTTCTGACTGGGCCCTGGTCTTCATTCTATGACCTGTGTCTTTTTTCTCCTGAGTTAGATTCTCAATGGTCAAATTCTGGGCAACAGAGCTACACATCAAGTAATAAGTGTTCTGTTCAAAATAACTAGAAGCAGATCACAGATCTAAATGCTAGAGTTAACATTATAAACTTTCTAGAAGAAAATATAGGAGAAAAATCATTATGGCCTTGTGTTAGGCAACGGTTTCTTGAATAAGTAAAAGAAAGCATAATTCAGAAAAGAAAATGATAAACTGGACTTCATCAAAATGTAAAAATTATATATAAATACATATATATATATATAACACACACACACGTGGGTGCTAAGTTGCTTCAGTCATGTCTGACTCTGTGCAACCCTATGGACTGTAGACTGCCAGGCTTCTCTGTCCATGGGATTCTCCAGGCAAGAATACTGGAGTGGGTGGCCTTGCCCTCCTCTAGGGGATCTTCCTGACCCAGGGATCAAACCCAGGTCTCTTATGTCTCCTGCACTGGCAAGTGGGTTCTTTACCACTAGCGCCACCTGGGAAGACAGTGTATATCATACACATACATACAAATACACACATACATACTCAATAATAAGAAAAACCCAATATTTTAAAAATAGGTAAAAGAATGGGACAGTTTACCAATGAAGACATTCCCATGCCAAATAAGCACAGTAAGAGATGCTTAATGCTTGTGGGAAGAGAAATGCAAATTTAAACCACAATGAGATACCACAACATACCTACTTGAATAGCTAAGTTAAATTAAAAAGACTGACAATACCAAGTTCTAGCAAGGATGCAGAGCAACTGAAAATCTAGTTTGTTGTTGAGGATGCCAAAAATGACATAACTACTTTGAAAAACAGTTAAGCAGTTTCTCATAAAGTTAAACATACTCTCACCATACAACCCAGCAATCCTACTCCTGGGCAAATCCAAGAGAAATGAAAGCATGTGTTCACATAATCTGTATGTTAATGTTTATAGCAAAGACCTATTCATGAATACTTCTACCAACCTGGTTCATAATAGCTCCAAACTTGAAATGCCTAAATGCCCATCAACTAGTAAATGGATAAATAAATTGTGGTACATCCATTCAATGGAAACACATTACTGATATATATAACAATATGGATGAATTTTACATTATGCTAAGTGAAAGAAGCCAGACACAAAAGGCTATATATACTGTTTGATTTCATTTAGATGACATTCTGGAAAAGGCAAAACTGTAAGAACAGAAATCAGACCAGCAGTTGCCAGGAGTGAGGGGTAGGGCAAGAGATGAACTGTAGGACTTCCCTGGTGGCCCAGTGGTTAGGAGTCCACCTGCCAACGCAGAGGACACGGGATCGATCCCTGGCTGGGGAAGACCTCACATGCTTTGGGGCAACTAAGACAGCAAGCCTAGAGACTGTGTCCCACGACCAGAGAAGCCACCGTAGTGAGAAGTAGCCCCTGCTTGCTGCAACTAGAGAAATCCCACATGCAACAAGGAAGACCCAGCAAAGCCAAAAATTAATACATTTTAAACAAGGGAGAAAGAAATGAATTGTAAAGGGGCACAAAGGAACCTTCTCAGGTGAAGGCAATGTTCTAGATCCTTATTGTGGTGGCAGTTGTACAACCGCATGCACTTAACAACTCACTGAACTGTACATTTAAGAGAGGGAACATTAAACTATGTAAGTTATACCTCGATAAGCCTAACCAATAAAAAGCATTTGCTGAGCATCAAGTGCAGTGTGTTCTGTAAGGTAGTATTTGTTGTTTAGTCATTAAGTCATGTCCAACTCTTTTGTGACTCCATGGACTGTAGCCTGCTAGGCTCCCCTATCCATGGGATATCCCAGATAAGAATACTGGGAATGTCCTTTTTTCAAAGTCTTTTAAAGTTCTTTACTCTTCAGTGAGCTCAATGTAGAGCTCGGTAATATGCACATATTTCAGTGGTGAAATGTATGCATATTAAAAAATGAAATAAAAAAGGTGAGTTAGCTTTGTGCAGTTTCCACAGTTCTGGTGAGAATGAAATGTGAATGCATGGGAGAGCTATGGAAATTGAAATGTAATTTTTGGCCATTCTGCTTACAAGTTAAATGGTCTTCTTTTTGCATTTAAAACTGGCATTGCACTGGATAAAATTCATGGCCATATTTTAATTTGTACCTTTTCTTTACTTAGTATCACTTAATGGAGAAGGAAATGGCAACCCACTCCAGTACTCTTAACTTGAGAATCCCAGGGACAGAGGAGCCTGGTGGGCTGGTGTCTGCGGGGTCGCACAGAGTCGGACACGACTGATGTGACTTAGCAGCAGCAGTATCACTTAATATGAGAGCAGCAGCAGTATCACTTAATCACAAAAAAACTCAGCAAACAAAAAAACAAAACAAACAATCCTATGATACCTTAAAGTCCAAGAAGAAACAAAACCCTTTACATTTTGAAAGTGAAAGTGTTAGGCACTCAAACCTGTCTGACTCTGGGCTACCCCATGGACCGTCAGGCTCCTCTGTCCATGGGATTCTCCAAGCAAGAACACTGGAGTGGGCTGTCAATTCCTTCTCCAGGAGATGTTCTGGACCCTGGGATTGAACCCCAGGCATCTCAGGTCCCCCACTGGACCACCAGGGAAATCCCAAAATGTCATATTTTAATACCATTTTTGGAACAACTTTTTGAACAACAAGGCCTGCATTTTCATTTTCCACTAGGCTCTGTACATTATGTAGCCAGCCCTATCCAGAGGACGTAGCGTATGAAGAACCAGTAGGGTGTTGACTGTATATAATAAGCAACTTAGCGTCAGATAGTACATCCTCCTACATTTCCAGACCACAGTGTCATCACATCAGGTGACAGCATAACAAAAGCCTCTGTGCAGAAAAAAGAAACTCATCTTTACTGTATATGCTTTCTTTTTTAAAAAAATCATGGTAAAATACACTTAACATAAAATTTACCTTCTTAACTATTGTTAAATGTGCAGTTCATTAGTGGTAAGCATATGCATATTGTTGTGCCACCAATCTCCAGAACGTTTTCATCTTGCAAAACTGAAACTCTGGACCCATCATGCAATGACTTCCACCCACTCCCCTGGGCCCACGTGCTTTTGGCAACCACCATGCTACTTCCTGTCTCTGTGACTTTATTCAGATACGTCATATAAGTGGGCTCTTGCAATATTTGTCTCTTTATAACTGGCTTATTTCACTGAATGTAACATCCTCAATGTTCACCCAAGTTGTAGCATGTGACAGGATTCCCCTCTGTTTTAAGGCTGAATACTCTCCCATTATGTGTGTTAGCCCATTTTGTTTCTCTACTCATGTCAGTGGACACTTGGGTTGCTTCCATCTAGAGAAGCTCATTTTAATTGTGATCAGAGCTTGTCTCAGTGGCTTTTGACTCTTTTAGTTAATTCATCTGTTTATCCACCTATAAAACATCTACCTTTGCTTTATTGACTTTGCCAAAGCCTTTGACTGTGTAGATCACAATAAACTGTGGGAAATTCTGAAAGAGATGGGAATACCAGACCACCTGACCTACCTCTTGAGAAACCCACATGCAGGTCAGGAAGCAACAGTTAGAACTGGATATGGAACAACAGACTGATTCCAAATAGGAAAAGGAGTCCGTCAAGGCTGTATATTGTCACCCTGCTAATTTAACTTCTATGCAGAGTACATCATGAGAAACGCTGGGCTGGAAGAAGCACAAGTTGGAATCAAGATTGCCGGGAGAAATATCAATAACCTCAGATATACAGATGACACCACCCTTATGGCAGAAAGTGAAGAGGAACTAAAAAGCCTCTTGATGAAAGTGAAAGAGGAGAGTAAAAAAGTTGGCTGAAAGCTCAACATTCAGAAAACGAAGATCACGGCATCTGGTCCCATTACTTGATGGGGAAACAGTGGAAACAGTGTCAGAGTTTATTTTTGGGGGCTCCAAAATCACTGCAGATGGTGACTGCAGCCATGAAATTAAAAGACGCTTACTCCTTGGAAGGAAAGTTATGACCAACCTAGATAGCATATTCAAAAGTAGAGATATTACTTTGCCAACAAAGGTCTGTCTAGTCAAGGCTATGGTTTTTCCAGTGGTCATGTATGGATGTGAGAGTTGGACTGTGAAGAAAGCTGAGCGCCGAAGAATTGATGCTTTTCAATTGTGATGTTGGAGAAGACTCTTGAGAGTCCCCTGGACTGCAAGGAGATCCAACCAGTCCATTCTAAAGATCAGCCCTGGGTGTTCTTTGGAAGAATGATGCTAAAGCTGAAACTCCAGTGCTTTGGCCACCTCATGAGAAGAGTTGACTCATTGGAAAAGATTCTGATGTTGGGAGGGATTGGGGGCAGGAGGAGAAGGGGACGACAGAGGATGAGATGGCTGGATGGCATCACCGACTCGATGGACGTGAGTCTGGGTGAACTCCGGGAGTTGGTGATGGACAGGGAGGCCTGGCATGCTGCAATTCGTGGGGTCACAAAGAGTCGGATACGACTGAAAGACTGAACTGAACTGAACTGAACTGAACTGATCCACCTATTCTTTGACTTATTTCACAATGGACTTAAGGTAATTCACAGACATTATCAACTAAAGAAAAGAAAAGAGAGAGATTCAGGACAAATGGAAAAGGTGGGTGACAAAATAGTAAAGCAGGTCCTAGGAGAAATTTGGCTGACAAAGTTTTCTAAAAGCTATGTGCTCACAATGCGCCTAGATTGACCTGGATTCTCACCTGGGGTTTCTCCAACTTTTTGGTATCCTGGCACATACAGAAAGCAACCATATTGAATAGTAATGGTGAAAGTGGGCACCCTTGTCTTGTTCCTGACTTTAGAGGAAATGCTTTCAATTTTTCACCATTGAGGATAATGTTTGCTGTGGGTTTGTCATATATAGCTTTTATTATGTTGAGGTATGTTCCTTCTATTCCTGCTTTCTGGAGAGTTTTTATCATAAATGTGTGTTGAATTTTGTCAAAGGCTTTCTCTGCATCTATTGAGATAATCATATGGTTTTTATTTTTCAATTTGTTAATGTGGTGGAAGTTTTGGCCACAGCAATCAGAGCAGAAAAAGAAATAAAAGGAATCCAAATTGGAAAAGAAGAAGTAAAACTCTCACTATTTGCAGATGACATGATCCTCTACATAGAAAACCCTAAAGACTCCACCAGAAAATTACTAGAACTAATCAATGACTATAGTAAAGTTGCAGGATATAAAATCAACACACAGAAATCCCTTGCATTCCTATACACTAATAATGAGAAAACAGAAAGAGAAATTAAGGAAACAATTCCATTCACCATTGCAACGGAAAGAATAAAATACTTAGGAATATATCTACCTAAAGAAACTAAAGACCTATATATAGAAAACTATAAAACACTGGTGAAAGAAATCAAAGAGGACACTAATAGATGGAGAAATATACCATGTTCATGGATTGGAAGAATCAATATAGTGAAAGTGAGTATACTACCCAAAGCAATTTATAGATTCAATGCAATCCCTATCAAGCTACCAACAGTATTCTTCACAGAGCTAGAACAAATAATTTCACAATTTGTATGGAAATACAAAAAACCTTGAATAGCCAAAGCTATCTTGAGAAAGAAGAATGGAACTGGAGGAATCAACCTACCTGACTTCAGGCTCTACTACAAAGCCACAGTTATCAAGACAGTATGGTACTGGCACAAAGACAGAAATATAGATCAATGGAACAAAATAGAAAGCCCAGAGATAAATCCACGCACATATGGACACCTTATCTTTGACAAAGGAGGCAAGAATATACAATGGATTAAAGACAATCTCTTTAACAAGAGGTGCTGGGAAATCTGGTCAACCACTTGTAAAAGAATGAAACTAGAACACTTTCTAACACCACACACAAAAATAAACTCAAAATGGATTAAAGATCTCAACGTAAGACCAGAAACTATAAAACTCCTAGAGGAGAACATAGGCAAAACACTCTCTGACATACATCACAGCAGGATCCTCTATGACCCACCTCCCAGAATATTGGAAATAAAAGCAAAAGTAAACAAATGGGACCTAATTAACCTTAAAAGCTTCTGCACATCAAAGGAAACTATTAGCAAGGTGAAAAGACAACCTTCAGAATGGGAGAAAATAATAGCAAATGAAGCAACCGACAAACAACTAATCTCAAAAATATACAAGCAACTCCTGCAGCTCAACTCCAGAAAAATAAATGACCCAATCAAAAAATGGGCCAAAGAACTAAATAGACATTTCTCCAAAGAAGACATACAGATGGCTAACAAACACATGAAAAGATGCTCAACATCACTCATTATCAGAGAAATGCAAATCAAAACCACTATGAGGTACCATTTCACACCAGTCAGAATGGCTGCGATCCAAAAGTCTACAAATAATAAATGCTGGAGAGGGTGTGGAGAAAAGGGAACCCTCTTACACTGTGGGTGGGAATGCAAACTAGTACAGCCACTATGGAGAACAGTGTGGAGATTCCTTAAAAAACTGGAAATAGAACTGCCTTATGATCCAGCAACCCCACTGCTAGGCATACACACTGAGGAAACCAGAAGGGAAAGAGACACGTGTACCCCAATGTTCATCGCAGCACTGTTTATAATAGCCAGGACATGGAAGCAACCTAGATGCCCATCAGCAGATGAATGGATAAGAAAGCAGTGGTACATATACACAATGGAGTATTACTCAGCCATTAAAAAGAATACATTTGAATCAGTTCTAATGAGATGGATGAAACTGGAGCCTATTATACAGAGTGAAGTAAGCCAGAAGGAAAAACACCAATACAGTATACTAACACATATATATGGAATTTAGAAAGATGGTAACAATAACCCTGTGAACGAGACAGCAAAAGAGACAGTGATGTATAGAACAGTCTTATGGACTCTGTGGGAGAGGGAGAGGGTGGGAAGATTTGGGAGAATGGCATTGAAACATGTAAAATATCATATATGAAACGAGATGCCAGTCCAGGTTCGATGCACGATACTGGACGCTTGGGGCTAGTGCACTGGGACGACCCAGAGGGATGGTATGGGGAGGGAGGAGGGAGGAGGGTTCAGGATGGGGAACACATGTATACCTGTGGTGGATTCATTTTGATATTTGGCAAAACTAATACAAATATGTAAAGTTTAAAAATTAAATAAAATTAAAAAAAAAAAAAAAAAGAAAGCAACCATATTTGCATGGACTACAGGGTAAAATGATGAGGCTGTCCTCCACCCAAAGCGGGCTGGTCCCAGACCACACACCATCTCTGTTCTCTGAGGATTGGGGGAACCAGCATTTCAAGCCCCTGTGTGACCTCTCCTGGCAGACCAGGGGCTGCCACACACTGTATGAGGCGCTCTGCCAATGTACCCTCTTGCAAGAGCCCTGCTTTAACACAATCTGCGTATTTCAGTTGTCTATAAATGACCCAAATAATAATTTCTATCTCCAGCAAAGAAACCTGTGAAGCAATGGAAAGCACCAAGGCTCTGGAGTTAGAGTGAATGGAGTTGTTTCTGTTTCTGTCACTAGTTCTGTGGCTGTACTTAATCACTCTGTGCCTCAGTTTAGTTATCTATTAATGAGACTAAAAATACCTGCCTGATAGTAACGCATGATAACTAGAGGTAATGCTTTTGAACATGTTCTATACAAAAGGCCCTCAGTTGGCATGCCCAAATGCTTGGTATTGATAGTAATGCTTTGGCCACTTCATGTGAAGAGCCAACTCATTGGAAAAGACCCTGATGCTGGGAAAGACTGAGAGCAGGAGGAGAAGGGGACGACAGAGGATGAGATGGCTGGATGGCATCACTTGAGTCGGTGAACATGAGTTTGAGCACACTCTGGGAGAGGGTGAAGGAAAGGGAAGCCTGACGTGCAGAGTCAGACATGACTGAGAGACTGAACAACAGCGACAAGTACTGAACTAGATACTGTTCCACCTAGAATAGCAGTTCAACAGAACTTTCAGTTCCTTCCTTCCTTCCTTCCTTGATTCCTTTATATGGACAAAAACTTACAGCGTACTTATTTTGTGCCAAACACTACCAGGTGCTGGGGATACACCTGGTAAGTAAAGGGGAGTAAAACGTTCCGAGTCAGAAGGCTTGTGTTCTAGTCTGGCTGTGTAATGAAGTGTCTGTGTGATTTTGACTGAATCACTTCAACCTCCTGGGCCATTGTAAGTCAGCTCTCACACGGTTATGCTACAAAACAAGCAACCCTAACATCTCAGAGGTTTAGTCAAACATTTACTTGCCCATATTACATAGAGATGTAGACTGGCAACAGCTCTGCTTTGTTCCAAAGCCTAAAGGTGTAGTCAGGAGAAGTTGTTCTCATGGGACGAACTGAAATAAGAGGACCACAGCTGAGCCACACAATTGCATCTAACATGTCTGCTCTGAAGCAAATGCCACGTCTGCCCACATTCTACTGGCCAATGCAGGTCACATGGCCAAACCTCCTGGCAGTGGGGTAGGGTGAGTGCAGGGAGGAAACAAACAATGATGAACAATGAACACAGTCTCTGACTATTCAGTTTCCTAAAGTATAAAATGAAGCTGTTAGACCAGAGTTCTCTATTCCCTCCCAACTCTACATCTGGCAATTCTATGAATTAAGGGAGAGAGGCATAATTGTGAACTACTGTTACCTGATTGAAGAAGCTGGGAGGCACACAGCCAGAGCACCACGTTAAACACAAAATGCTCTGGACAAAGACCTACATCGTCTCATAAGCCCAGTGACTCCTCTGCCGGGAAACACAAGCACAAAAGTGATATTACTTACACATGCTTCTGAAACTTTTTTCCCACTTTGACCCTTTAGGTCTTTATGAACTTTGTCCAGTCACGGCTTTCTAAGATGACAGGTGTGTCCTAAGAACTGTGTGGACCCCTCGATGTTCCCCAAATAATATTAAAATTGTAATGCACTTTGGGGAGGAAACTGTCATTTAAAATCCTAACTCTGAAAAAAACAAAACAAAACAAAACTCCAACCCTGTAGTGAATCCTTTAAAAAGATACAAAATTGTTTTCAACAGTTGAGCTTCCATAATCAATTGTTTGCAAATACAGATTTTAATTTGCTGTCAATCTTAGAAAAGGATTGACACAGGATAATCTTCCTTAAAAATATTGGCCACTAGACCTTTCAAATTCTGTGTTAAGCCTGTCATCACCCTCCAAATGTAACTTCTAAGTGTTCAGGCTCCTATGGGCTCATCAATTATCAGCCTCATGTACTGTGTACTAGAATAATAATGATTTCCACCGTTTTGATTCAAATGGTTATGAATACTGAAACCTATGATGTGGCAAGTATTATGCTGTGGTCTTACATTTGTGGTCTTTGCTCTTGCCATATCTCTGCAAGGTATTACCTCAATTTTTCAGATAAGCAAACCAAATTTCCTAGAGGTTCAGTAACTTGCTGAAATACTTCAAAACAGAGCATATTTTAAACCAGTGCTACTGTGATGCCAAAGTTCAGTCCATCCTGCTGAAGAAGGAAACCAAAAAGTTCTTTTACTACTTTTAGTACTTTTTAGTACTACTAAAAGTACTTTTAGTACTTTTACTACCTCTAGCTGCCACAAGGTTGGACGACAGCTTTTCTTCTTCTTTATATTTCCAATCATAATTTTCCTCCCTGGAGGACAAGAGCTATTATACCATGAAATTTCTATATGCAGGATGGGAAAGGATGAACTATCTGACAGTAAGGGATATGGGTGCCTTTTTGTGTGTGCTTGGGCTGAAAACTTAATTAAACAGGTTAACTGCAACCCTTTCCCTATATATATATATATATATATGGACACCATATCTGGTGAAAGAACAGCCTACAGATCTCCTTGGCATAAGTTTTATTTTGACTCCCTTGGGGCTGCTGGCTACACACTCAGTGGGTTAGAATGAGAGCCCCAGGTCCCGGTTGAGAGTTGATGTACGCTAATTATACGGTTTCCTTGAGGTGGAATAAACTGAGGACTCAACAGAAGAAAATGGCTTTTCCTTCTGGCTAATAGATGAGAAGAGTCACCCCATCACATCAAAGGTGCCCATGTTCATCCGCCTACAGTGGACTGTGGCCATTCATCGTCAGTGTCACCAACTCGGCAGCCTGTCCAGCCACATCTGGAAAAGTTAAGCGAGCTGCAGAGACGACACATGTTGGTGAATGCTTTCAGCACAGCATACTGACAACAGGCTAACACGGTTTTCCCCCCTGTTTGTATCAAGCCTAATAAGTTATTTAAAAGCTAGAGCTTCCAGGTTTAGATAAGTTAATGAAAACATGTCCAGACAGATATGTATTAAGGCCATTGGTGACACTTTAAGTAAGATGTGACAGGCCCAGGAGGGTTAATGAGACCCATAAAAAGGGTGACGAGCCCAGGGGAAAACTAGGGGGTTCCAGTGTGAGTACCCTAAGAGGACAGATGCTGGTACCCCTAACACACCCCACAACTCTCTATCTCTGTACCAGAGTCTGAATATCTTCTGAAGAACAGACCATGTGACCTGTCTGAATGACAGCACAGCTACCCTAGGGACTGATCAGTAGTTTTTCTGACTGCCCTGGAAGGTTTCAGTTTTCTATGTCTAAATTCCCAAAAAGCCTCTCAAGTCAGGAACTATGTCTTTGGATTTTATTTATTTCTGTAGCACTGACAGCCTTGTGCACGGTCCCACATGGAAGGCACTTTGTAGCAAATCCTTTGTTCTAATTCGGCATGAGATATGACAGCCCAGTAAAGGACAACAGAAGTAGAATGATAATCCGGTGATTACTCTAATCATTCTCTTCAACAAGCTCCTCAGCTAAGAAGACTGTAATTCAAAAGCCTTCTCAAATGTCGTTCTACTCACCATCCATCCATAGGTGCTTCCTACTGAACTACTTATTTTCGTAAAAGTACCCTTTCTCCATGGAATCCCAAAGTTCATATTATCCCTTTCCTGGTATAGTCTCATGAGAATATGAGGAAAGACATGGAGGTGTGTGGCTGGGGAGGGGAGCAGAAGAAATTCCTGTGCTTTTTTGCTACAAGAGCTTTGGACGGCATGCAGCTCCATGGTGCATCTGGCTCATGTCCAGGTCCCTCTTAAATCTCTAAGATTCTTGCTCAACCTCTGATTTCCCCAGTCTCTTCCTGCTGCTCTGAGCCTCCCCTCAGGAAAGAGTCATTTAGAGAACCTTTGCCATGGCCTACCTCATCCCCACGGGGGACTGGTGAGGCCACTTTCAGAGGTGAAAGCTCAATTTGGGGTTTGGCTCTTCACACCAACTCAAGAAAGGGCGGTGTGGTGAGAAGCCTGGGAGGCAAGACCTTCCCTTCTGCCCCCACAGAGAGCAGATTCTTATTAGGAAAGCTCCATCTGATCAACTTTCCTTTTCTGGAGAATTGTAGGGAGGCGCAGCTACCTCTTGGGAGCAACAATCATCCAGAGGCTCAGCCAAGGTCACAGGAATAGAAAGAGGCCAACACTAGAATTCCAGTCTGGATCTCCCAACCTGGCTCACCAGTGGTTCCACACTGCTCTGCACATCTAACAGGCTGTGTGGGCACCCTGGGACCATACTGTACACTCCAGACGGATGAGCTTGTAGAGGTCCAAGCAGATCCCCCTGTATTGCTGTTTTAAAATTTAATCTAAGGATAGGATTTTATTTGCAGACTTTCACAGTGAAAGAAGAGTCATCTTGTCTACACCATGTTATCTCCAATTTTGGAAGATTTTAGTACAGTAAAATCTGGAAGCTATTCTCAGGTAGCTCTGTGTGAACTAAATTTTTACCAGAGATCTTTTTATCCAAAAAGCATCATGGTGATAGAAAGCATTTATACTGAGGTCATTGACCCACACACATGTTCCCAGCCCCCTGAATATCTGGAGTTCTGATTCATCATTTTGCTATTTCCTAAGGATGCTACTGAGATTTTAATATTTATTCTCCACAAGAATAGCAGAGTGATTCTGAGTATGGGCTGTTGTCAAAGAGACTGGGTCTAACACTTCCTGTGTAACCTCAGGCAACTTAAAAAACCAAAGACCCCAGAACAAAATGAAAAATCTTTTATGTCACATCGGGCTGAAGATTGGGTGATCTACCATATTTAGGGCACATAGTAAGTGCTCAATAAATATTTGCTGCTATTATTATTGTTGCTGCTGCTGTTGCTGTTATTTGAGGGATGCATGCCAAGGTCTGGCAACAACCTCTGAACAAAACAAATGGCATCAGCCTCATAATCCAAAAGCTTTAAATTCTTGGCTTAGATTAGTAAATTATTATCTAAAATAATGGTGTTTAGGACAGAGCTGTACCCTCAGTAGAACAAACCCAGTGGACTCAGTATATGAGTAATTCGCCACTGGTAAAGAGGAATTCACCACTTACCCAAACTGGTGGTGCAGCTAGTGATGCGAGCCAGAAACACTGTTCTCTTACCATCAGGCAACTGCAGTCTTCGGATCTGTCGTAGTTGGCTCAGCTAAAACCCACATTTCCAATTTTCACACTATCTGTAAACGTTTAATTCAAAGCCTTTCCTATTTAATATCAAACAAGTGAGAGAAACTCTCATCAGCTCATTAGTGCTGTGCCAGACTTCCACTGGGATATGGCGGCGACTGGAACTCAGCTGTGCCGAGACCTCAGTAGGATTTCTCAAATGGCTGAATGGAGAGCAATACATCAGCCTACTAAAATCTCACATGCCATTTGGTTTAAATTTAAAGTTCCTTTGAGGAACTTTAAGTAAGTATTAGAACCAGAAGGAAGGCAGGTTTACAATCTGTTAGCCTGGGCTCCACATGCTGCAATTGTCACAAACATACCTCTTTTCGGCAAGAGGGGTCAGTGCCAGTCCAAAATCTCCCCAACTCCACTTACCATTCAGAACTGGACTTTCAGGTTCCTATCAACCTCCACCCAAGGCTGCTGAATCCACAGTCTAGACGGGCAGACTGTTTGATGGAAATATAATGCAAGTCACAAATGTGAGGCACATGTGTCATTTATAATTTTCTGGTAGTCACGCTAAATAAACAGGGGAAGAAAGAAAGAGAGGGAAAGAAAGAGAGAGAGAAAGGGAAACAGGTGAAATGAACTTTAATAATGTTTTAACCCGGTATATCCCCCAAATTATCATTTCAACATGTTATCAATAAAAAATTATCAATGATATTCTACATTTTGGGGGTACTAAGTCTTTGAAGTCTGGTGTGTATTTTATACTTACAGCACACCTAGGTAGGAACCAGCCACTTTTCAAGTGCTCAACTGCTACTGTATTGGGCAGGGCAGGTCTAGACTTTAGATGAGGGTAATTCCACACAGTGCACTATAACTTAAAGCAGCAGACCAGTGGCTCAAACACCCAGCAGAGTCTGAGGAAGGGTCTCAGGAGGCTGAGAGGAATGGGAGGCCCCTGTGAAACAGAATCTGTCACCACAGTTCCTTTTGAAGTGCATTTGTTTGCAATAACTTCTATAAACATCAACGGCTCTCTCCCCTTTGTTTCACAGTTTGGGAACACAATTTATCTCTGACGGAGGAGAGTATTATTTTCTCAGCTGCAAATCATGTTAATTGGGCAGCAACTAGATAGGAATGTGGAGTAAACACCCCTCATACCTTTAATGCTTTTGATGACTTTTCCAGCCCCATACTGTAGGTACTGTATTGAAAGGAGGTAGCAGCGCCTGCCCCTGCTACGGAGACAGGCATCTGCAGAGTGGGGCTGGGGGGTGGAGAGGGGAGGCACGGATGCATTCTAAAGGGAATTCACTTCAAAGTTCTGATCCTTGGTTCTTTTCTTTTATTTGATGATCAGACAATATGGATCATTTGGCCAGAGTAAGTGCAAAAGGATGTTTACCAGGGGTCTTCCAAGACAAGTTTGGGAGGTTACTGCAGTGCATCATGGCATTTGGTTAAAACACTGATTTCTTTTCATGGCAGACATTGTGCCAGTTGCTTTTCCTTCTCTACCTGTGCCCACCTTTCAGCTCTTGGGTCTCTGGATGCCTCACCAACTGCCTCAGGTGCTGAGACATCTGCCTTTCTTTTCTCAGGTGGGAGGAGGGGTGCTGTGAAAAGGAGGGGAAGGTGAAGCAGCAGAAGCTGATGTAATCTCAGGCAGACCAATTTCGGGAACAGACACCTATGTAAGATGAGGATCTGGATGGTTTACATAGAACTACCCTGCCTCGTACCTGCTGGAACATCATCTTATAACCCAAGGGTAGGAGTAAATGTAGTTTGATGCCTGCTGACATCGAGCATATAAAAGACTTTCCCTCACAAGTCTTCAAATGGTTTTCTTCAGAGTCCTCAGTTATGGCCCTGCTCCTCTTTCTTCATCCAGATCCTCATCCCACTTCTAGAAGGCTCCTTTATATCTGAACAGAGAAGGACATAGTAAACTCAGCACCACCTGACTACAGAGAACCTGTAAGCTCATATTCCAGGATAACGGCCAACCACAATGTCAGGAAGAATGTGCCTGATGTAGGCCGAGTTTAGCAGCTCCTGGACAAATAAATGTCCTTATTTCTAATCCACTTTCATCATTGTTCACCCTCTTCTGCCCTCTGCTGCCCACAAACACTCAAAGGCAGATGGTTAGAGTCACCTGGGGGCCCTATTAAAATACAGATTCATGAGTTTCCCTCTCGAATTCTGATTTTAGTGGACTTAGGAGCAAGGCCCAGGAATTTGCATTTGTAGGACTATTTTGTTTTTAGCCCAGTCTGTAGAACACACCCTTGGAAGCCCCGTTGGATGTCTGCTGGAGTAATGCTTTCCATGTTAAGAACATCCTGTCAATATCAGCATATAATTTTTTCCTGTGCTTTCAAAGGTAGGGCTATGATTTCAGGGTTGTGTTCTGTCAAAGGAAATGTACATGTGCATCTTTCTGATTCCTAGCAGATAACCAAATCATCAAAAAGACCCATTTTTTTAAATTTTCAAATATTTCAAATACCATGTTAGAGGGCAGCCAGGCCTTTTCCTGGATGAGCAACTTGAGGTGCCTACTAATTACACTGCCCCCTCCTTAGCAGTGTCAAAGAGACTGTTGCACCCCATGGCTTCCTTCTAGGGGTTCCATATGCTTTGTAGCATGTAGCCCTGCTATCCTGGCTACAGTTAATGGGACTAAGGATGGAAGCCCTAACTGGTGTCAGCAATCCATAACATGGCAGCAATTCACGAGCAACTAGCCAAGAGTGATTGGCAATAACCTTCCTTGGGACGTTTGCATGTGCCAGAGAGAGAGGGTCAGCTAAGCAGTAGCAGGTCACTCAGTAAGTCTCCATCAGAATCACCACGTGGAGCACAGAGAGACTGCAGTAACTAACAATCTACCCTGTAAGAGCTAACTGATGGAGCTTCTGTTCTGTGGCTGGTATCCCTGTAGCTCAGTGGTAAAGAATCTGCCAATGCAGGAGACTTGGCTTCAAATCTTGGGCTGGGAAGATCCCCTGGAGAAGGAAATGGCAATCCACTCTGGTATTCTTGCCTGGAGAATCTCATGGACACAGAAGCCTGGGGGCTGCAGTCCATGGGGCCCCCAAGGAGCTGGACACGAATTAACAACAACAACGTGGCAGGTGAGACGCTAAGTTCTTTATTTATAGAATTGCATTTAATCCTGATAAAGACCCTGTGGTTATATGGTATGAACTGATTGTATCAGTTGTGTGTGTGTGTGTGTGTGTGTGTGTGTGTGCTCTCAGTCATGTCAAACTCCTTGCTACCCCATGCACTATAGCCCTTCAGGCTCCTCCACGGAATTTTCCAGCCAAGAACACTGGAGCAGGTTGTCAGTTCCTACTTCAAGGGATCTTGTTGACCCAGGGATTGATCCTGTGCCTCTTATGTCTTCAGAATTGGCAGGCAGATTCTTTACCACTATGCCACTTGGGAAGCCCAATGGTTATATGACATGAATTGTTCATATTTCCATTTTACAGATGAGGAAACTGAGCCTTAGAAAGATTAACAATTTCCCCAAGGTCAGCAAGTGTCAACACTGGAATTCAAACCCAGTTAATTTCAGAGCCCATATGTGTATTGAGGGTAGGGCTGGGTTACATAACTTGGGGAATCCAGAGCATTATGAAGAAATGGGCCCTTTGTTCAAAAAGTAGAGAAACATGTCATTAATATAAAGCTTTTTCCTTTTTTCCAAGGTCCGATGTTGACTGGCCATGGTGATTGTATTTGCTGTTTAATGTCATTATAAGTAACAAACATTAAAAATTCAATGAACATAAATTTTACCACTCATTTTTATATTATGCAATGCCAGTTTTGAGTGTCAGTTTTAACTTCTATGCAGAATCACTGAAATTACAAAATTTGTATTTCATAACTTAGTCAATGCACTTGAGTTTACAGAAATGAACACATCTGTTTATTATTTCACTTCTTGATGAACATACATTCCACCAACTCTCTACCTTCTGCTACTGATGAATAGTAAAAAAGAACGGAAAAGAACTGAAACTATGGATTATCCTGTCTTCCTCTTTCTTCTATGTTATTATTTTCAGTTTAAGTGGTAGGCTCATACATGAAAGTAAAAAAGATAAGAAAGAATATGATTAGGTATTGAAGGGGAACAGAATTTGACACCCCCAAATATGTTTCTTTGGTAGAAGGGTTATTTTAGTCTGGTTATTTTTTAGAAATACGATACAGGAGAAGCCGTGAAAATTGTGTAGAACTTACGCTTTCATAAGAGAACTTCACATTTGTTAATAGAAGAAAAATCTCCATTCAGGAAGGGTATCTCTCTCTGTGTACCAGGAGGGGCAGGATGACTAAGCCTTCAGAAATTCTTATCAATGGAGAAAGCAACCAACTGAAGTTTGCATGCCAACTGTGCCCTGGGTTTCCTGCACTTTGCCTGATAAACTGGCTTCCCTCCCACAGCCCTCCATTTTCTTGTGTCTTTATCTGGAGATGGCATTTAAGGTAGTGGTTTGGGCCACTTAGGGGAGTTATTCAGTTTTCCTGGGTATCTCCCATGTATACAGGAGGTATACATGTTATTAACTTTGTCTTTCTCCTATCAATCTTTTATTACACAGGGAGTGTCAGGTGATTATTATTCCTCTCCTACCTGTTTCTTGATTGTTGGCATTTCATAGGCCGTCATTTGCCCTCTGACCGTATTTGAAGCAAATTCAAATCTGGATGGAAAGCATGGCCTCTGAGAAAAATAATCATCTCCTCAAGACATAAACTTAACATGCTGACCTTGTACTTGGTTTGAGATCACACACGCTGTGGGTTCACTGGGATTGTGTTAATGGGGCATCAGAAACACTACAACGTAAGCAGGCAGGCAAGGGTGCACACACTGGCTCCGTTACTGCACTGGTCTTTACTTACAAAACCCAAGTTCAAAGATAAAATTACTAAGAATTTTAAGATGGTGAGAGCAGGGCATTGAGTCAGGCACACGGCCCCTCTGAGGATGGGCACACCCGGATAGAGAGAGAACAGAGTTTTGTCATCCAGGTGTTGTTGGATGATGTAAAATTCTATTGCATCTTGAAAAACATTGTTTCAATTACTACAGCAGCCCAGCCATACAGCCTCAGAAATGGAGTTGCCCCACCTTTGTTGATGAGGTTATGGGTTACATCCTATTATCTGAGGCAACGAGTATATTCAGCAAAGCACTTTCTGGGCGGCCTGTGGGGCTCCTCTGATCTTTGGAAGACTTCCACAGGTGGGTGCGAACAGCAACCTGCAGAACCTTCACTCATCCACCTGCGTCAGGGAAATTCAGAGGCCACCTCTGGAGGCATCCAATCTTGTCTTCATTGTTCCAGACATCGGGTTTCTGGGGTGACAGGCAGGCAATCAAGGTAAGGAGGCTGGTTTTCTAGTTCTATAGTTCTCCAATACCTCAGGCCCTCAGTTTAGCCTCAGTAATTTAATTATTGCTCCCATTGACAAATGCTTTCCTGTTATTAATACATCTTGCATTTTAGCACATTTATTCTTCCACAGTGTTATCTGTAACATCTTAGAATTTCTCTCTTCTAACTCAGACCTCCCCAGGTTACTCTTCCTAAATAGCTATTTGGATTATGTTCCTCTTCTTAAAAACATTTATTGGCTCCTATTGTTCAAGTTCTTTGTCCTAGCATTCAAGGCCCTCCACAATGTGATCCTATCTTTCCATTTGTGTTTTCATTCTTTCCTTCTGGGAAAGGGAGTAACACGAGACCCTGGCTCTTTGGCGCGTCTCCTGTGTCTTTCCTTCCCGCTCCTCCTTTCACACTTCTTTCTACACAATGGATTCTTGGTAAGTACATGGTATTTACAAATGTTTTCACCCCACAAAATAACCATAATATACATTGCATATCTTCCCCATGGTCAACATCATGTAATAAGTAGAAGGGAAGTGTTTGAGTTAAACAATTTAGCAAACAGAATTAAATAGTGATCATTTCCTCCACTTTCTCAAAAAGTGATGACTGAGGTTGTTTGGTGTATTTAAAGTCTTGCTAAAATGCAGATTATCACAAAAGCAAGATTTCATTTTCTACCTATTAAATCAGGATAGATGAAAAGAATTCAAAAGCCCAGTTCACAAGGTAGCAGAGAAATGGGACATGACCTGTACTCACTGCTTGGAGTTGTGGGTTGACAAGAATTTGGGGTGCAATTTGAGAATATGCTTTAAAACCTTAAAAGCGTTTATGCCTTTTGACCCTATAATTTCAGGGGATCTTCCCAACCCAGGGATCGAACCTAGGTCTCCTGCATTGCAGGTGGATTCTTTACTGCCTGAGCCTCCAGGGGCCCAAAAATACTGGAGAGGGTACGCCTATCCCTTCTCCAGGGGATCATCCCAACCCAGGAATCAAACTGGGATCTCCTGCATTTGGATTCTTTACCAGCTCAGCTACCTGGGAAGCCCAATTTCATTTCAGACTGTTCATTTTGCTCATTATGGAAGTCAACAAGAAATGTGCACAAATATTCTACAAAGACACTTAAGACAGAAATCCAAATATCCAGCAGAGGATGAGTTAGATAAATAAAGGCACTTGTAAGTGCTAGACAGCCACTGAATATCATGTTTTTGGAAAAAATATACAACATGGAAAAATGCTTCTTATACATTAGTAAACCAAAAGCATGTTCTAAAACAATATGAACAGTCTGCCTCACTTTTGTAAAATTGTGGAAGAGAGAGTAAAAGGTTACATACCACTTTAATATGATTCTTTCTAGACTTATAGTTATTTTCTATTTTCTCTCTTATATAGTCATTGTATTTTCCATAATGAAAGTGAATCACTTTTTAAACCACTGATGATAAAGTTCACTCTCACACAATCCTAGCCCTATGAAAACAGTGTATTAAACCCTTGTCTCTAACTTGAAGTTATCAGTCAGTCGGCAATATTTATGAAACTTCCCTGTATTTAGTGCTGTAAAGAGTTACTGTAAAAAGCAAGAATGGGCGTAAGCACTGTGTTTCCGTGATCATGAGCTAATGAGGACACAGATTAGGAAAAAAACCCAGTGACTTCTGAAGAAATAAAGATTTAACTAGCCAATATTTAGTTCTGAGAGCTATATCAGGTTATATTTTTAATTGATTTTTACCTCTCTCCAGTACCCTTGGTGGCTAAGTTGGTAAAGAATCCACCTGCAATGCAGGAGATTTTGGTTCAATCCCTGGGTTGGGAAGATCCTCTGGAGGAGGGCATGGCAACCCACTCCAGTATTCTTGCCTGGAGAATCCTCGTGGACAGAGGAGCCTGGAGGACTACAGTCCATGGGGTCACAGAGTCAGACATGACTGAGCGACTAAGCACAGCACAGCGCCAGTACATATAGCCCAATGCCTTGCACATAATAAACATTCAATTGGTGCTGCTGAATGAATAAATGAATGGGCAGTTGAATGACAAAAGACTGAAGTCATACAGGTCACTGGAGGTGTGCTGACCTAGTCTAGGAAAACTCTGTGACCAGGTGAGGATGGGTGTTTATGGAAGTTCCTTGATTGTAAAACCTCACCATTTACACCTTTCAACCTTCCTCAGCTCTTGCAGAGCTTTCTACCTAAGAAATGCAAAGGGAAAACTGCTCAATGTATCTTCTGGAACCAATGTTGTTAACATTTATTGAATGTTTTCTAGGTGCCAGGCTCCATGAGAAGCACGTTCTACACATGACACATGTTATCTAATCCCCATGAAAACCCCTTGAAGTAGGTATCTTACCTTAACTGTGGAGAAGAAACTGCAACACTGCCAAGTGATTATTCTCCAGAGTCCTGTGATTAACAAGGAATGGACCAGAACTATTAGCTGGTTCTGGTTGAGTCCAAAAACTAGGGGATTAGCCACTAGGCCACGTTCCTTGGAATCAGGACACAGATTTTCAGTGCTGATTAACATGTTAGATTGACACACATTTTAAAAAAAATTTTTATTTTTCCTGGTATTGTCTTTAATTGCAGGTATTCTGATGAGTGCACCGAACTAATGATACTAATAATTAATAATGAACTAATAATACTCTTGCTAACTTTTACATTAAATCAATTGCTCTTTTTTCCTTCTTGATTTGAGTAGTTCTGAATATATTATTTTGTGGCAACAGACTTGGTTTTGTTCTGCGAATTTCTTCTATTCTGTGGCTTTTTCCTCACTATCTTCACTTTCTCTTTTCCTTCTTTTTCTCCTTCAAACACGTTTTCTTGGGGAAAATATCAGTTATACATTGAGAGGCAGGCAAATTATCATGTACTTTCATCATTTGGCTTGAACAATTGTCACCCATGGCCAATCTTGTTTCATCTATATCCTCTCCTCCTTCTGTTGTTCTCTGCACACTTTATTATTTTGAAATAAATCTCAAGCATAAGAATTCATCCATGAATATCTCACTAATAGATAAGTATATGTTACTAGTAAATAAGGTCTCCTTGGAAAAATACATAGCCACAATTCCATTATTGTACCTAAAATATCCTGGTAATCAATGCTTCCTTCATTCATGATATATTTAATAAGTTTAGATTTCTTCAATGTCTCAAATTTTATCCTTTTACATTTTGATAGTCTGAGCCAGAATCCAAGAAGGGTCTATACTCTGCAATTGTTTGATACAGCTCTTAAGACTCACTCTACAGGTTTCCTCCCTCTATTCCTTTTTCCATTCCTGCCATCTATTTAATAAACTAACTCATTATGTCAAGTTGAGTTTCCAATAGTTTGGATTCTAATCACTGCATTAAGTCACCATGTGTGATTTAACATACTCCCTTGTTCCTGTATTTTCTGCAAATTGTTAGATCCAGAGGTTTGATCAGACTCTGGTTCAATTTTTGGAGGTTAGAATATGTCACAGGTGGTTTAAAGGACTTAATGCCTGGTTGTTTCTCTCTCTGTGATGCCAGCAGACACTGATGATCCCTGGCCACATCCATTATTTCACTAGGGGAAGAACCTTAAAGTAGAAACCACACATTGTAATTAATCCATTATGTGACTTTACTGAATTTTGTTATTTTACCTAAAAATCTGGGATGACTTGAATGCAAAGAAAAAGGATTCTGTTTTTATCTCTTTTTTGTGAGTCTACCTGGTTACCCAGGGGATCCTGTGGTTCTCTGAGATGCACACCTATCATGGGGCTGGGGGTTGGTGAGGGAAGAATGGTATGGACTTTAGGTGTTCAGGGAGATAAAACTGCTGTTGGTACAGACTTTGGAAAAGTGCTCTAAATCCAAAATATGTTAACTCCTGCTAAAGCGACAACTTTGTCCAAGTACCATCTTGGAATAAGTAGTGGCTTTAAAAAGGTCTCTTCAGGTCTCTAATCTTCAATGAGAAGCAAACAAACATTCTGAAATCCAGTTGAAACTTACTGCTTCTGACTAGGTAGGTATCCAGTGGGTTATATAGCTTATGTGTGACTCCTTCTGTCTGGGCATGTGAATTGTGGTTTGTTTGTTTTTACAGATGCTCTTACTGTTGCTGTTCAGTCGCTAAGTTGTGTCCGACTCTTTGTGACCCCATGAACTGCATGCAGCATGCCAGGCTTCCCTAGCCTTCACTGTCTCCTGGAGTTTGCTCAAACTCACGTCCATTGAGTTGGTGATGCCATCCAACCATCTCATCCTCAGTTGCCCTCTTCTCCTCCTGCCCTCAATCTTTCCCAGCATCAAGGTCTTTTCCAATGAGTCAGCTCTTCGCATCAGGTGGCCAAAGTATTGGAGCTTTAGCTTAAAAGCAGTCCGTCCAATGAATATTCAGAGTTGATTTCCTGTAGGATTGTCTGGTTTGATCTTCTTGCAGTCCAAGGGACTCTCAAGAGTCTTCTCTAGCACCACACTTTGAAGGCATTAATTCTTCAGTACTCAACCTTCTTTATGGTCCAACTCTCATGTCCACACATGACTACTGGAAAAACCACAGCTTTGGCTATACGGACCTTTGTTGGTAAAGAGATCTCTGCTTTTTAATATGCTGTCTAGGTTTGTCATAGCTTTCCTTCCAAGGAGCAAGCATCTTTTAATTTCATGGCTTCAGTCACCATCCTCAGTGATTTGATTTTGAAATCCAAGAAAATAAAATCTGTCATTGCTTCCACTTTTTCCCCTTCTATTTGCCATGAAGTGATAGGACCAGATGCCATAATCTCTTACTGTTAGGTAGAAGAGAACACAGGAGACTGCTACCGTAGAAGAATTATGTTCTTGGAGATTCATCATTTCAAATATAGATCATTTATCAGATCACCAGACAGAAACATGAGACCACGCTGTTCTAGAGAAAAAGGTAAAGCTTTGTGAATATAGAAAAGATGAAAAAAAAAACAAAACAAAAAACCAGTAGGTGATTGACAGAGTTTGGTTTTGCAACTTGAAGGCAATTTGTGTGCTAGGCACATGCTCCATTGTTATAGCGGAAAAACAGAAGAGGGCTGCTAGCTTTACAGAGTTCTATTTAGAAAGACACTAAAGAGAGGGAAAGCCTTTTTGACATATGTGTGTTAGATTTCTAGTTTTATTAATGGTCTCAAAGGAAACTATAAAGCATTAAAAGACAATTTGACATTAGTAGGGCTGAAAACCAGAAATTAGGACCAAGAAAAAGTATTTTAAAATCTAGAGATTCAAATTACAATTGTACTACAGAAAAGCCCTCCAAATAGAAAAACATTCTCTAGAGTCACAGAAATAACCCAACTTAACCAAATGCCACAGGAATGAAAGTTCTACAAAGACAGGCACCAAGACTGCGCTGTTCAGTGCTGTGTCTAACACAACACCAAGGGCACAGTAGGTGTTCAGCAACAACATACCAGATGCACAAAGAAAATAAAAGCCTAAAATGATCAAAACCAAAAGTTTCAACTGTGAGATAAAACCTGTAAAAAAATATCATGGTAAATTGGCTCTTGACAAACTGTCATCTGAAAAATCCTGTTGAAGCAGCTTAATAAAAGTGTTGGGTTGAAACACCCCATGACTAGAAAGTTGTAAAACAACTGGAGAAGGTCCAGAGCCAAGCCTGACTTGCTCCAGATGATAGAGAGTGACAGCCAGACTTATTGTTTGCATTCCTGTCTCTGCCTTTTGGTGAGCAGTTTCCGCTCCAACCAAATCGTCTCATTTTTAATTTACTCTATTTATATGTCTAATGATTTAATATCACACCATACCAGTCTGGCCTTCAGGTGCCCTTGACACACATTTTTCTGACTGACCTTTCCATATACTATACATAAACCAGCCAGAAATCATGTATCTCCATAGGAGTATCTCAGGTGAGGATCATGGTTTTACTTCTTTCTCCAGAAACAGCCTTTTTCAAAGGCTCCATCTGAAGGAGGCCCCCACCCCCTGCCACCCCATGTCTTCTGTAAGCTGTCCAGACATGGAGGCATCAGATCAGGTCTTCTAGTCATTCCTCTGCTTGCAAAGCAATCATTTACAGGCGTTTGGTGTTTGGTCTGACGTCTTTTTGATGCCGAAGCTCCAACCTTTGTCTCCATGAGTCACTTGTCAGTAAAGGCTGTGGCACTCTAGGCTGGATTTCACACCTGGAAGGGTTGCTTGTGATGTAAGTCATCGTAGGCTTTTTTGAAATGACCACCTCCCCCACCTCTCTATATGCCACGAGGAAACGGGAATGAGGGAGATCTGGGAATCTGATGCTTATTCAAGGCTTGTTTTCATTTGTCAGTATGTATCTTGTCCCTATGTGTTTGGAGCCAGGTTTTCCTCTCTGAGTACAATACTGTCAACTCACCTCCATGGTTGTAATGTTGCTGCTAAAAAAGAACCTGGATGAATGATCTCTGTAGAGTGTTTTGAGAACACCAGAATAAGAGGGACAGGTTTTTGAACAATAAAGGAAGAAGGGAAAAGAAGAACTCATCATTCTTTGGTAGTTTGCAGATCACTTTTCCCCCCCAGAGGATCATTTCTTTAAAGTGCCACTTGACAGCTATGCCCAAGTCCGTCACAGTTGTAGAGATGTGCACTGGAGCAGTACGGGGTCAGGAGTCAGACTGGGTCATAAACCAGGCTTGTCCCAGCAAGGCATGAAATCGAGGTCCTTTTCCTTATTCTCCAAACTGGCACCAGTGACCTCACAAAGTATATATGGTAAGTGAAGCTGCTTTAAACCACAAAGCCTGAAATTATTTCCTTCTGAAAATTCAAACTATTTCCTTCTGATTATTCAAATTGCATATCCCATGGAAACTCTCTGCAATTTGAGGACTTGAGCAGAGGATAAAAATGTTGGGGTGAGCTAAGTCTAAGAACATCGTTGGTGGCCTTTCTAATGCAGGACCCAATGATCAGAGCCATCCTCATGGAGCAGAGACAGGAACGTACAGAAAATGTGATAGACGAATCATGCACTTTTTACTTCACCCTCTTTTGTAAGGAAAGAAGGATGTATATTAGAGAGATTCTTCTTGGTGCCTTTTAAATCTTTTGCACTGGTTTTCACAGAACACCACTTCATGAAGAGGTTGTCACACACAGATGAATGCCCTGGATGGGAAGTCAGAAGTTCCAGCTCTTAGGAAACAGTAGGTGGAAGGAGAGTTTTTCATTCAAAGAATATGGGAAAAGGGGAGGGGAAACTGATATCCCATCTAAGGCTTCTGGGTCTCACAGGGATCCTTTTCATGTTCCTAAATCAGTCCAAGGGGGGTGGGGCAGGGTGCCAAAATGGGCTCATCAGTCACTCCGTGCATCCAAGCTGGAAAACATTTAACCCTGAGATGCAAATCATTTAATCACGCTGACTCAGTGGGGACCAAAAGTTGTGAACCCTTGGGATCCAGGAATTCCCAACATGATGTGATAATGCATTTCACAGCATGAACTTCAGATCTCTAGGACCCAGGCTGGGAAAAAGATGGCAGGGAATCTACATTCTCCTAAAGTTTTATCCTTCCCTCCAAATGCATTGAAAAGGAGGGATCCCCAAGGGGAACTCCCACTTCCCGCCCCCTCCACATATCTTTTTCTTTCTGTTTGCACCATTAGGTCAGGAGGTTAATGAAAATGCACTCTAAAATTATAAAGAGGATAAAGCCAGGCATGAATATTAGATTTCCACTGGAGTCTGAATATTCCATCTGCACATTTTTAAGAAAACCCCATTTGCTGCAAATCTTACAGCTTTGTCTACATTTTGCTTGGATATGTCTGAAGTGCTTAGGAATTTGGTAAATGCTAATTTGCCTACCTTGGAAACAAAACTAGGAAGGCTGGTTGGTTCCTAGCTTAGACATGAGGTGTTGCAAGCTTTCTGTGTAGCTGAATAATTTGTCAGGAAAATGTTGGGACCAAACAAGAGTTGGGGATTATATTTTTCATTTTCTATCATGTGTTTTCCCCCTCCCATTTTTCTTTAGCTTCTTCGTCCATCTATCTTTTAATTTTTCTTTTTCTTTTACAGAATACTCTTATCCTTAAGGATGGACCTGTAAATACACAGCATTTCCTCTTGAGTCACTTAAAAATATTTACTTACTTCTTCGGGGCATCAATCCGCATTAAAGGACAAAATTCATTGCACCAAACAGCAACTCTTAGAAAGTTGCTTCTACAGCAAATATTATAAAATGATGCTTTGATTGAAGGATGACATCTGACATTAACGTCCCGATTGTGCTCACTCATTCTGAAGGAATGGCTCCAATGAAAGTAAATTGCTGCTGAAGACAAACCAACTGGAAAAGACCCTTGTGCTTTTTTTTTTCTTTCTTTTTTTGTCTCTTAAGGTTTTCACAATGGCTTCAAAGGCAATGTGAATTAATCATTTGTTTTGACCCAAGAGCGGCAGAACTTATTTTGAAGACTTAAACAGGCAACACAAATGTAAACAGAAATCTGGGACTCCCAAATGCTAAAGTTGGAAGGAGTCAGTCTGAAAACATCAATTCTACTCAGCGTTTATTTTCACTTGAAGAGAGTGGAAATCATATAAATCACGGACAAAACGAGTTCTTCTTGCCTGGCAATTGTCCACATGAATCTGTTAACCTTTAAGTATAGATACAGAATTTTTTAATAGAAAGACAGGGCAATATGGCAGTTAGTTAGCAACTGATAGTGTAAACTACAGGAGATACAAAGTTCTGTCATATAAATTAATTGCCATTACAAAAAGGCAACTGCTTGAGCTAAGAAGGTACAAAAACTGGTAACTTCCATAAATATAACAAGAAGCTTAAGTGAAGAAATACATAACAGACTGTTTTTCCTATATAATATTCGAATATGCAAACTAAGACACCTGTGGCACTTTACAGGAAGTAGGAATACGACAGACCACGCACACCACCCTCCCACCCACCCACGTCCGCCCAAGCCCCCTCCCCTCCCCCCAAGTGGATTTCCCAAACACAGCAAATTCTAGGGTTACAAGGACAGGATGCCGCATGGAAGCAGCAAGACGGCGAGCTCTGAACTGCTAGACAAAGAAGGAGCCTTATTGACAGTTGTAAAGCATTAGGCGTCAGACAGAAACTTGTCAAAAACAGCTGTTGTTGGGTACTGATTGATACTGTTTTCATTCTGACGGCTGAGACACTGCAGACAGTCGTGGGTCTGAGAAGAAGCCCATCCCTGGCGCACATATGAACACACACAGACAACGGGAAGTCATTTAACAGATGGCTTAGGAGCACTCAGCTACGGGATCTTAAAAAGACAACATTACATTTAATGAACTTGCAGAGAAAGCAATGCCTAATAATCATTTATTTTTCATAGAAGATGAGCACAACAGGACAAAATAAAAGCAGGAATTGTGCAAGTGGTCATTGGAATAAAAGTTCTGTGCTGCTCATGGGTTACATTTTAAAAATATTCCAGGATGCTGCAGACCAAATCTGAATATGAATCTTTTTTGACTCATTTCATTAAAAAAAAAAAAAAGAAAGCTTAAAAGAACTGTTCAATGTTTCAAAGGTAATGATTTCCTTAAAATTTACCCACAAGATCAAACCACAAAAACTGTATCTGAATGACATATATCTTCTGGAGAATTACAAGGTATTACATCACCTTGTAACTGAATGCGAGTCTGTGGTATTTGGGAATCAGTCAATGGAAAAAAAATTCCAAACATGTTTTTATTGCTCAGGTGAAAGGAGCAGTTTTCTCTCATTCATTCACTTTGCAGTTTAAATGGTCAAAAATCTACAAAATGTGCCAAAGGGTATTTTATCCATTAACTTCAATATCCATAGATTATTCCTGATTTAGAAAAAGTCAAAGGTGCCAAAACTTGGTAAAACTGTACATTTATCTCTGTATAATTTTATCATTTAAACTAAATGCAAAAAACAAAAACAAAACAAAAAAACAGTTCCAAAGACTGAATCTAGGCCTTAAAATTATTTATTTGCTGCAGCCCTAGCACACTTTTAAGGGCATACTGAAACCCCTGAAAATAGAGGTTTATAATAGAAATACTGATAGACCTTTAATTACTGGATGGAGACATTGACAGACTCCATTAAACTACATTAGCACTTACTGAATGACTACACAGATGATTCTGCCTTTATTATCTTTGTCAAATCCACACCAGCTTAAGCCCTAGCCAGTATAAACTATACTTCATTTGGCTGTTTTTAAAAAGTTTTGCCTATTATTTTAAAAATTACTTTCTCTATTTAAATCAGACATAAGATTTTTACAAAAAGGTTTTCAGAAACATATTACACTGCAGCTTGACTTAATGTGGAGTAATTTTTCCATTAAAAAAATATTTGAGGACTTGATGAAACAGTAATCAGTGATGCATGCACTGTGCCTAAATTTCCTCTAACTCTTTTCAAAAATGGAAATAATGTCTTTGCTCTTAACAAAGTGGACTGAGGGAGAGGGGACTGAGGGAGACTTTAGATGTAATAAAAAAAAAATTAGGCATCTTGTCTTTAAGTTCTTTGAAGTCAATTTTACTATGGCAAGGATATTCCTTTCTGATAAGGTGATTAACTGAAGTTTTTGGTGCTTATTTTTTCCCATATGCTGTAAGGCCAGTATACAAAAAACTTAAAAATAAGATAAAACCACCCAGAGACTTTGAAAATAATACACATATTATGGGGAACGCCAGTCACACAACACTCCACCCCAAACCCAGGGTAAATGAGCCAAGGTTCTCAGTCTCCCTGAGTCCTCTATAAGGGATTGATTTCTATGAGCCACAAATTCCATCCATTTTAGCACAGAGAAGAGCCGCTTAGAACAACAGAAGGAAGAGACATGAGGTGAAGATAATTAGTGGTAAACAGAGAATAAATTCTCTCTCAGTAGTGTGTACTTGACGGTAATGCCGATGATAAGTCACCTGATTTACAGAATATTCACTTTAGCAGAGAAATGAGAGTTTGAGATAATTGGGAGAAAACTGATACTGAAGCCATTACAGTCTTGATACCAAAATAAAATTAAAAGGAGAAACTAACATGATAGGTTCAAGGCCTTGTGGGAACCCATTTTCTTCACCAGATTTCACATTCTTACAGCTTCATGGTCTTCTAACAAGTTTATCAGCTGAGAGAAGCTGTCTTTCAGTGCCTCCATGTCATCCAGTGAGCAGGGCTGCAGAATCCAGCGTTTTCCACGTGCGAGTGGTTCAAGTTCAAAATATTTTTTGACCTTAATTGGGGGGAGGGAGAGAAACAGATTATTAATTACATCAGAATCTTTCTCTTACTGAAATTTAGTGAGTTATGAAGTAGAGGCATTTTAAGAAGCTATGTGAACTTGATGTTCAGGACTTTCTAGAATCCCATCTGCAGCTGTGGTTATAACATGGGTTATATGTTGTGACCTGCGAGTGTTTTCTTTAGGGGTGAATGAACTGCTGGCGAGCTACCATTCCACCCATTCACTTAACAGCATGGGAGGTCTGATGAAGTCTGAGAAAGAATTATATGTACTATGGCACAGGTCAAAAATACACAGCAAAACACCAAAAAGTTGCAATTCAATCAAAGTAATTCTAGCAGAATGACTTTCATTATATCACCTTGCTAACTTACTAAACTGGTAACAGCCAATAATATGTACACTATCAATTACACAAGACAGTTATTTTGATCAAACATACACACAACAAAAAAATATAATTTAAATAAGCCTTTGTCTCTCTCATTTAAATATGTGTCTCTGGCATGTGTTTCTGAGACCTGGGAAAGTGGTTTTCTAGTTAAGAGATGGAAAGCGAGTGCATGTACATACATATATATATATACTTATATAAATATACATACATAAAGTCTCAGCTTTCTTTTCCTCCCAGTCATGAATTTTCAGGGAGAAAAAAATCAAGACTTTATAACTGTTACGTGGGGTGTAGCATATGCTATCGGAAAAACCTATTCTACTATGAACTGGTCACAAGTCACTCTTAGATACTGACTAAGCATATAGGATTACCGACTCTGGACAGCAAATAAATATCAAATAATCATGGTTTCCAGAAGTACTGATGATGTTTCTCTCAAAGGGTATGATAAAGTACAAAGTCCATGGAGCTACATACACACACATACATGCACACACACTGTGTCACACGAGAACAAGATATTGTACTTTGGTAGCAGGGGTTACATTATATCAAACAGTGAGTAGCAACAACAGAAGAAGTATTATCCAAAGACATTCTTTGTCAACAAGCTGAGTTAAACCCCATGTGTCATGGAGTTAGCACTTGCCAAGGTGTTACCTTAATCAATACCTTGACCCAGAAAAAAAAGGTGTTCCAATCTTATGCCACTTCCAAATGTGGTTTCATTTTGACTTTATCATCACAAGTACCAGACTACTGTTAACAGCAGAGATATTCCATTCAAAGTGGTATTAATATGTGTGTACATTTTTTCTGTAAGAAGATATAAATAACACTAAGCTTTTACGGTACTTTAGGAATCCCAAATATGCTAACACTTTACAGTTCAGTGTGTCCCAAAAGTCCTTCAAGGGATGTCTGCAAATTCATAACAAATACTCCTCCTAACAACAACAACAAAAAGTCCTTGAGAATGGAAGGACTCTCATTAATTCTGATTCTGAAGAGTAATGGGAAGCTCATTTACAGATCAGAAAATGGGTCCATGACTTCAGAACAATTTTTGGCCAAGGTATTTTATAAATCAGAGGAATTCTCCCTTACAGAAAATGTAAGGTTCATTCTTTTAGTTTCTTTAGGGCAATGAAAATGACTTACTTTAATAAGAATCTGAAATTGCTTGTGCAAAGACCAGGACCAAGAACCCAGTTTGCCTCCTCAAGGGAGTTTAAAATCAGAGGCTAGTCTCTCTGATTATGGCACAAAGAGGGCTTCAGGCTGTGTCACAGAGGGAAGTTGTGTTTATGATGCAATATGCTATTTGATCAACGACGCCTCCCATCAAGAGTGGGCAATTTGTCGGACGCAAATCTGGTACAGGAAGGAAGTTGTACCCTTGTCACACTGTATAACTTCACATCTAAAAGAACAGCATTTTAAACATTGCTAACAACTGGCAAGAGGACTAGTGGCAAGAAATCCAGTAATATTAAAGGCTAACACAGTATGTGCATATTACTAACACTACTTTCTCCAAATGGTCTAGTAGCGTATTAACAAGTAATTTAAAAACAATGTTAGGAATAGATGTAGATAATTACAAAATATTGTAACTTGTGATATTTGACAGTATGGATCAGATACAAAAGCACAATAAGGATTTTAGCTACTAGGCAACTGAAAATATAGTCTATGATGCAGGCACACTTGGAAGTTAATAAAGATGTCCAAAGGTAGTTATGTTTCAGAAGTTGTTCCTGCTGAATATTAACTATGAGAAGGAAATGGAAGCTTTGATTACAGGGTGGTCACCAGATGAAGGAGCCTACTGGTGTTAAGCCGACAACTATGGTGGGTAACCTGAGATTTTCAGATCTGTAACCTAAGTGGGTATCTAATTCTCCCATATTCACTTTCAGTTCAGTTCAGTTCAGTTCAGTCGCTCAGTCGTGTCCAACTCTTTGCGACCCCATGAACTGCAGCACGCCAGGCCTCCCTGTCCATCACCAACTCCTGGAGTTTATTCAAACTCGTGTCCATTGAATTGTTGATGCCATCCAACCATCTCATCATCTGTTATCCCCTTCTCATCCTGCCTTCAATCTTTCCCAGCATCAGGGTCTTTTCAAATGAGTCAGTTCTTCGCATCAGGTGGTCCAAGTATTGGAGTTATAGCTTCAGCATCAGTCCTTCTAATGAATATTCAAGACTGATCTCCTTTAGGATGGACTGGTTGGATCTCCTTGCAGTCCAAAGGACTCTCAAGAGTCTTCTCCAACACCACAGTTCAAAAGCATCAATTATTCAGATCTGTAACCTAACTGGGTATGTAATTCTCCTATATTCACTTTACTGGTATCCAAATGACTCCACACCACTCTACATTTATAATATTTAAAAAACAAGTTTGGCATTCCAATGATATTCAAGTACAGTACATGACTGTGTTTGCTGTGGGAACATAGCTTTTCACTATTCAGAGTTTTATGTTCCTAAAAACAAAGAGTACAATACAAAAGAGGGGAAGATGAAGACAATGCTCTGTCTTAAACTTTTTCTTCAGGATAAAATTTTTATTTTGTTTTCCTATATTAATCTGAAGAGCACATTTTACCACCTCCCCCCAGTACTACAATAAAAATTACCTACTCACACACTTGACTTGTCCATAATCGCTTTTTCTGTCCTTCTACATGCCAGAGTATGATTTTAAAGAAAGATGTTTAAGTTTGACCAACATAAATCATATGCTTACATATTAAAGGTTAAAAAAACTGCCTACGATGCAGGGATCTGTTTTTTATGATGAACATCATTTTTTAAATGGTTATTTTCTTATCAAAATAACCATTTAAAAAATGACTCAAGAGAAATGAATCTAACTCTTTTTGACTACTTTATCAGCTGCTTAAATGTCATGGCTAACTGGAAACTGCTGGAATTAGGAGCTGGTGGTTGTTTCACATTGGCTTCTGGCGATGGCACTTGGGGTAATGACATCAGAATACAGCTGCCTGGCAACCTGTGGTCACTGAGCTATTTTCGGGATGGCCACAGAGAGTGGGCATTTGTCAGTGGCCATGAATCCACCCTAGAGATAGGAAAACAAAGCCACCATAAGTTGCCAACCTATTTTAGCTATGTCATCAGGGCCCTTTCTTCCTTCATGAAACTGTGGGGTGACTTGCATTACTGCATTCCATTATCCCCACATCGCATTTACTGTAAAGTCCTAATATAACAGGGACAAATCGGTACCCTCTCATTGCTGCTAATTGTAGCAGCTGTTAAACCTGTCACACGTTGCATAGCACAGGAGACCCCCTCGTTGGGTGGGGGATGTCTTTCATGTGTCCCTGAGTGGAGAAGTAACAAAATAATTCTTTCGTATGTAACGAACCTCTAATGAGGCTATAATGATATTCACTGTTTTCCCTATCTTGCCCTTCCTTCAAAAAACATGTTCAAAAATTTTATTTTTGGGACTTGCCTTGTGGTCAGTGGCTAAGACTCTGTACTCCCAATGCAAGGGGCCTGGGTTCAATTCCTGGTCAGAAACTAGATCCTACACGCTGCGACTACGAGCCGACATGCCCCAACTAAGGAGCCCATGTGCCACAGCAAAGACTCCAGGTGCTGCGCCTGAGACCTGGTACAGCCAAACAAACAAATAGTTTTTAAAAATTTTATTTTTAATTCCTGCAAATCTGTTGTGACCAAATTTCTGGAAGTCATGTAAATAGTTTCTGAAAAAGATAGGTCTTTCCTTTTTAAAAACCTGCAAATCTTATTTATAATGATAAGCTGCTTGTTTTTCTTCTGTTTTTGTTATTACACCATGTAAGCAGTGCATGGTCTGAGTTGGCTTCGTTTTCCTTTAAACACTTTTGAGGAGCAGGGTCTACACCCAAGGGGTTACTGTTCTCATGTTACATGGAGTTGCTTTGTAAGCTCAGATATTTATAAACAGCACTTTGACCCACACTCATGTCTGTCAAGGTGTGACAGCTTTTTAGGATATGTGGGACTGTGTTGTGTACCTTAGAATATGCCACCCCTACTCCTAGCAAATGCAATGCCATTAGTACCAACCAGTCTCTGCTATAGCTAAAAGAATACTTCCTCCTCGAATGTCCAGAATATCACCTGGCGTAGTCCTGCTCCTTGGAGAAGGCAATGGCACCCCACTCCAGTACTCTTGCCTGGAGAATCCCAGGGATGGGGAAGTCTGGTGGGCTGCTGTCTATGGGGTCGCACGAGTCGGACACGACTGAAGTGACTTAGCAGCAGCAGTCCTGCTCCTGCAGGTATCTCTTGCCCCTGTCTGGAGCTATTTGCTTATTTTTCCATACTTTCACCACTAGAGATAGAAGCTGGATATTTTCTTTCTTTCTTTTTTTTTTATTGCTTTTTTAAGTCACACACTATTGTTATTGAAGTCACTCAGTCGTGTCCGACTCTTTGCGACCCCATGGACTGTAGCCTACGGGGCTCCTCTGTCCATTGGATTTTCCAGTCAAGAGTACTGGAGTAGGTTGCCATTTCCTTCTCCAGGGAGCTGGATATTTTCTACCCTGATGCTTCCCCATATCCCCATCTACACACAATACATATGTTCTCTCTGCAGGAAACTAGCCGATTACAGTGGACCTCTCTTATCGCTTGCGGGGGATGTGGTAGGGAGAGGAGCTGAATAAGGAGGTTTGGAAATCTGCATCCTGAAAGCTGGCTTCCCATAGCTTCAGTCATGCAACCCCTACTTCTTGAAGGAGGCTGGAGAGTGTTGCTCTAATGAGCTACCTGTGCCAGCGCTCCCCTTGCTAACATACAGGGTCCCACTGATTCAAGAGAATACTGTAAAACCAAAACAAAACAGAACAGCAGCCTGACAAGGGAATGGTCCTTGCCATTTGTGTGTTCAGATTACAAGTCCCCTCCTCATTCCTGGCTTCTTGGTGGCTATGTACAGCTTAGTGCTGCACAGTTTACTAAAGGCTTTTTCACTCAGAGCACTATGATTCTATCTCAGCTGAAAGTAAGACAAGCAACTGATTCAAATAAAGAGGGATGTGAATATTTGGAATAATTCTGAAATCATGTACATCAATTTGAGTAAGAAGAATCTTGGTAGAAGGTGGTTAAAAAAAAAAAAAAAAAAACTTTAGGAATGAAGGCGCCTTCTTTCTTCATCTTTTGTGAAGGAACCAGGACTCACAGAGTCTAGGCTGACAGCTTCAGCTCCTTCCAAACTGATAGTGACAGGTCAACAGATAAGACAGACAGTAGAGATGACAGGGTGACGATTGTCAACAAAATTCAGAAAGCTGGGAAAAACTGCAGCTAGTGGATTTGCTGGGTAGAAGGGAAAGCTGGAGGGTGATGCGAGAGAACACAGCTCAGGTAACTGTCCTGAATTCAGTGGATTCAACAGGATTTCTTCATCATAGCAATGTGTCCACTGCATGGTCTTTAAAAAGAACTGCATGAATAATGTTTTTTTGAGACAGGTTCATATTGATTAACTCTTTGATAAAAGTATGGTCTGGGGGTAAGGGATAAATTAAAAGTTTGGGATGAATAGATACATACTACTATATATAAAATAAACAAGGACCTAGTATGTAGTACAGAGAACTACATTTGTTATTTTGTAATAACTTATAATAGAAAGGAATATGAAAAAGAATATATATGTGTATATATTAATGGTATATACTTAATGCACACATTAAATACATATGTGTATATGTATCTCTTTGCTGTACACCTGAAACTAACATAACATTATAAATCAACTATACTTCAATTACAGGCTTCCCTGGTGGCTCAGATGGTAAAGAATCTGCCTACAGTGCAGGAGACCTGGGTTCAATCCCTGGGGTGGGATGATCCCCTGGAGAAGGGAATGGCACCCCACTCCAGTATTCTCGCCTGGAGAATTTCAGGGACAGAGGAGCTTGGCAGGCTACAGTCCATGGGATTGCAAAAAGTTGGACACAACTGAGCAACTAACACACACACACACACTCTCTCTCTCTCTCCAATTAAAAAAAAAAGTTCTGTCTGGATGATAAATTTACCCCAGGGCTCCAATTAAGAAAGGATGCAAAGAAAGCCTGAATGTATTATAAAATGTATAGGACATTGTCCATGACTGTTAAAAAGGGAGTGGGACTTGCCTTGGCTACAACCTAGCTCCTTACTGCAGTCACTCACTGTATTCACATGTCACACTGGGGAAGAAGCTTTGTATTTAAATATTGACTCTGTGCTTTCTCTTTCCAACTCCAGACACAAGGATGTCGGATCATACGGGTCAAGAAATTGGCCATGGTTTGGAGAATTTACACCATGGAAATCTGCAAGAGTACCAAACTAGGACTTTTTCTTTCTAGAGAATTGGCTGTTAAACTCTTACTAGCACATCACTAAGTACATGCATCTTGTATGAATGTTTGCAAAGGGGTTCTCCAGCTTAGCTTTTTTTACTGCAGAAGTTCATGGAACAGGTTTCACTTGGTAACCTTCAACAAAGTCAAAGAGAACTTTGCCCAAGCCATGGCTCCAGGACGGGGTCTGGAGATGAAGTGGCTGGGCATCATTAAGATTCTTTGGAGTGCATTCTTGGCAGCTGGTTCAAAGAAAGGTTAGTCTAGAGAGAGCAGCACCAGCTGTTCTCCTTTCCATTGTACTGCTTGCGGGATTCTTAGAAAGGCACTAAATGTGTCACTAAAGGTAGAAATAAGCAATGCAAGTAAAACCAATTTGCCACAGTCCCGAAGATACTACCACATAGAACAGATATTATTTCTTTTTACTGTAATAGGGACCAGAAAATGACAACTTGATGCTAACCAATATGACAATACTACTTTGGGGTTTATGTTTATAACGGACAATTGGTTTCAAGAACACTGGGTATAAAAAAAAATGTAGTTCTGATAATATGGCTTGTTTCTTAAGCAAAGTGCGGCATGTCTGACCTTGGAATAATTAAAAACCAGACAAATGACTGCAGGTTATGACCTGTGATTGAGCCTCACCCTTATTAGAAGTCTTCTTGTCCAGGCAGTAACCTCTGCGTGCACAGAATGCTATATGTTGTGATAGTAATTACATAGAGATCCAGCATTTCACTGCACAGGAGGATTTAGCCTTCCCCAGAAAAGCCAAATAAAATCATCCCATTTGCTTTGGCAGTGAGATTTAGGACCTGAAAAACATTCTTATTTGTGTTTAATTTGTTAACTTGGAATTACAGAGCAAATTACATCTATTTTCTCTTTTTTGATATACCTGGGGGTGGAGGTGATTATTCACTTAGCCCCAAGCTTTCTAGCAGATCATCACTGTAAAAGCCATAGATTTAGATAGGAGTGCTTCCTGTCTGGGGGGAGCAATGAAATATACCTGGTCTCTCCATCTATACCCTTCTCTACTCCAGTTATCCTACCCGGCCCACTGCAGCTGGGGTGATTCCTGCACACAGGCCTTGCTCCAGCTCCTGCTTCCCACCCCAGATGCCTCCATCCACAGGTGGAGAGGATCGCCTCTGAAGATGCAGGAGATGTCCTCCTGTCATCTCAAGGGAAGCCTTAATGTTATAGAAGAAACTTTTCAAAGTGACCTTAGTCACAGTAGCCACCATTGGTTGCCTCCTCAGCACTTAGGCACTATGAATTCCCTGTAAATAAAGTTTTATTGGAACACAGTCATGCTTATTCAGTTATTTATGGCTGCTTTCATGATACAATGGCAAAGGTGAGTCATTTCCACAGAGACACTGTGTCCTGCACAGCCTAGAAGAGTGCCTATCTGGCCCTTTAGAGAAAAAAAATTGCCAAGCCCTGGCTACAGCCTCCTGCAGCTTCCTGCTCTGTCCAGCAGAGGCTCGAGGAGCACTTGGCAGGGGCCTCAGTGTGACCTGGCTTGCCAGCCCTCCTCCTCTCCACTGTGCCTCACACTCTAGGGGGACAGAGAAGTTGGCTTTTATAACTTGGCCAAGATCCACTTATAATTTCAGATGTTTTCAATTGTGGTCTAGCAGACAGAAGGGTCATCTCTCAGCAAAGCACTGCTTCTTTGCTCTCTGTGTTCAGTCTGGGTTTCTTTCATGTGGAGACTTCCTAAAGGGCACAGATCTCCAGCGTGTGGGGCAACCTGTCAGTGTGAGGGATTTTGGTGTTCTTAGGATGGTTTTTAGTGCACAGAAATACCAGTTATTGTTACTTTGCAGTTTTAAAAGAGACTATACCATTTATTAAATTTATAGTATCTGAAATGTAGTTTTTGTTGAAGCTATTATAGTCAACTTAAAAATCTTAATACTGTATTTATATATTTGTTAAGTTTTAACAAATACATTGAAAAAACTTGAATTACTGTTTAGGTCCATTTCAAAACTTCATTTATAAGTGTAATATATTCAGTTTTCTCTTTAAGCATTTAGACTAAGAATCAAACATCCTGAAATACTTAAGACTTTTTTTCCAATAAGAATTCTTAAAAATTTCTTCCATTAAATTTATATATTCAATGACTCTCAAGTTCTGGAATATTCTATTTACAAGTTTAAATTCTCATACCTCTCTACACAGGAGGCCAATTCTGATCACTTACATATTTTAAATTAAATTGTATCTGCTTTTTTTCACTTAGCATAATGCTTTCAAGGTTCACCATGTACAGTACTTCAGTACTTCATCCCTTTTTACAGCTGAATGTTATATTATATGGATATGCTATATATTGTTTATCCAGGTTCACCAGCTGATGGACATTTGAGTTTCTTCTGCTTTTTGGCAATTATGTATTCAGTTATATGAACCATTACTTTCTCTTTAAAACAGACATTATCAATAATTATTATATAAATTAATAGGTTAAGATATTCAGACTCACTGGGGATGAAGCAGCTCCACAAGTCTAATGTGAATTTCATTTTCACCCAGATTCACTAGGATCTTCTAGTTTTACTAAGGTCATACAGATTTTGGAGAATTATTCTCCAATTTTTTTCATATGTATGAGTCAGTTCCTTGAGGGTATAGACAATGACAAAATGGTTTTGTATCCTCTAACGTACCCAGTACAATGTCAGACATAAATGTACTCAGTACAATGAAAGTATAATGATACGGGCAACACAATATGTAGTCTATTTCATCCCATATTAAAATGTTTGTAAAGGAGAGAGACTGAATATTGGAGAGAAGTTACCACTCTTCACAGTTAATTAGGCGAAGGTTTAGAAGGTGGGATTTCATGAACAGTTTCAAAACTGTAGGCCTAAGTGATTTAAACTCTATTATATACAAATGCCTGCAGGCAGCTGCAGTGAATTGTTTTGCAAACAAAAAGTAAACAGCCTATCATGGAAAACAGAACCCAGTCCAGAAATCCCAAGACCCACAGGACACTTATGTTTTGAGCTATTCCTTTAATCTATGTCCAAATAAAGCAACTAATTTTTATCGCAGAGAATGGAAAGCATTGACATATGCAAAAAGAGAAGCATCAGTACACTTGTCTCTGCATGCAGGTGCAGGCATCGGACTGTTCAATAACATCTATAACACAGCCATTAATTGAAGAGGCAGCAAGTTTCCAACAGCTCACCATTTTCTCTTTTCTCTTCTCTCCTTCCTTTATTCCACTCTTTCAAAACAGCTTTCATTTTGGATGCCAAGCACTTCTAGGATGTTACACTTGCTTCCGCATCCTCTATGGTTGGGAGACATGAGTGTATGAGAATACTCATAACGATTTATCTTTATTTCAAGAAGGTAAATATTATAAGTAGGAAAAAAATCCACCTATGAAAAACTTTCTCCTGGCAAGAGAATATGGTTGTTTAGTCCTACCTATATGAATGAGAGCTAGTCAAGTATGTACTAGACAGGAAGGAGAGTTAATGAGTGAAAGCCCCAAACACATCAGAGACAGCCAATTAGCTTGTCTGAAACACAGACTTGTAAAGCTATCAGTAACTTATAAAATGGTCTGCTACACACGAGTAAAATGTTGTTTAAATGGCTTGCTTAACTAGACGCATTCTCCATGAAATTGATTCTTTTAAGGTTATTTTTTTTTAACTTAATACTCATTAACTGTGTATATTGAAATGGCTGAGTGGGTGGGAGGGGGGGATAGATACCCTGCTACTGTAAAGCACGTGTTGAAGATGTGAATTTCATAGTTTATGAAGTTAAGAGGTATTGGGGAAAAAACAAACCTCATCCATTACCAACAATTCTGTCTGCCTCAATAATTGAAATGGATCAATTCAATTAGATTATTCCCCCTCTGCCTAGCTAAATACTTAGACGGGGACTGGCAGATGTGCTCGGAGGACCTTCCAATCTGAGAATTTATGCTTTTGTGTTACAGAACTGCATGCTTTTCCACCATAGCCTGTGATTTTGCAAAATGGCATGAGAGAAAGAAGACCCTGAGCCTGGTATATTTCAAATCTAACATGTGCCTCAGAGGGCACATCAAATTTCATCCCCGAAAGACTTACTTTACTAAAACATTCACAGTAACCTGATGTTACCTGACATATGAATGACAATTACTATACTATTTCACACTTCAGATGTTTTTGAAAAACACTCTTGTATATTTTTTAATTGGTTTCTGGCCATGCCTCATACTCAGTTTTTCCTGTTACTTAAGTCTCTGTGCCATAAATACACGTTGATCAATGGCTATCTGATCAGACAAGCAGGAGGACATGCTTTGATTTTTCAAGGTGCAACTTCTTGCTTATTCAATATTGGTACCCTAATGTGCTTCAATCGGAGAAGGCAATGGCACCCCACTCCAGTACTCTTGCCTGGAAAATCCCATGGATGGAGGAGCCTGGTGGACTGCAGTCCATGGGGGTCGCTGAGGGTCGGACATGACTGAGCGACTTCACTTTCACTTTTCACTTTCATGCATTGGAGAAGAAAATGACAACCCACTCCAGTGTTCTTGCCTGGAGAATCCCAGGGACGGGGGAGCCTGGTGGGCTGCCGTCTATGGGGTCGCACAGAGTTGGACATGACTGAAGTGACTTAGTAACAGCAGCAGCAATGTACTTTAATAAACCACTATCAGTTGGCCAACTCAAAGGATTCTTTGACTCAACAAAATATCAGGAAAAAATATATTTATGCAACGGTTAAGACACAGAAATCTTTAAAATGTAGTTTATATATTCTGGTTTACTTGGCTTTTATAATGGACTTAATGTGTCCCTTACCTCAGCGTCACAGTTGTGAGGTGTAAGAAAGCAAGAGCAGAAGCAACAAATCAAAATATTAATATATGGAACCCAAATAAACATGTTTAATACTGGACTTGGGGTACTATGGCAGCATGCTGTCCTAACAACAACAACATTTAGATGTTGGAGTAGATTCAAATTCTTGGGCCTTAAACAGGAGACAGACAAATATGGCAAGCCATGCATTGCTCAGCCGCCAATGGACGGTGCCAGTGGCCCTGTCCAGATGCAGAGATATTCAAAGGATATTCCTGTCAGCAGCTTGTCCTCTGGCTCCAGCAAGGAGCCACCATGGAAACACTGGGAGGGAAAGAAAAAACAGGAAGGCGTGGAGAGATGGGGGAGAAAGGCAGAAAAAGCTGACAGCTGCCTCAATCACACATCTGAGCAAGGGGAACAGGTAACAAATGGCCATGAAACAAACTGCCATGTTGTTAGTCACAGGGAGAGAATTTCTTTTCCTGCTGGCAATCTAGTCAGGAGCCTAAGATCCTGGCAACTGAGAAACATGAGCTTGGAAAGAGGCTTGCAGGCAGCCTGAGGAAAGAAAAGCTAAGTGGTAATCTGTCCTGAGGAATTTTAGCCAAAAAAGCCCACACAGGACTAGCTGAACTCAGAATTAAGCCTGTGAAATACAAGTCTGGAGAACATTACAATCAGACATAAAGAGAACACCAGAAATGAAGGTTAAAAAGCCACTGACTGGATTTATCACAGCACTGTTAGTGTGGCCTTGGGTCCTTGCTGTCATCCCAGGACTAGTCCAAACCATTAGCTCTCAACTGGGGAGAAGAGGCAAGGCAACTATTTCCTTGCGTGCCCACTTCCCCCACCCAAGGAAATGAAGCAACGTCAGGAGGTATTTTTGATTGCCACCACTTGGCAGAGGGCGGTTGGGAAGCGGGTGAGTGGGTACTTGCTACAGGTATCTAGTAGGTAATAGTCAGGGATACTGCCAAACATCCGAACATACACGGGACAGCGTCCCCCTCCCCCCAACAAAGAGCTATCCACCCCAGACATCAGTAATGCTGAGGCAGAAAAACTCAACTCTGAACTGACCTTTTAAAGGCAAAAATCAAAGAAGAAAGCCCTGTTAATGATTCAATGCATGGTTTATCAACATGAACCATCAGGCTCCTTCCCTGGAATCAGGAGATTTAGCAACTGGACTGGAAAGCTCCCCACGGAGGAGCACCAAAGGTCCATGGGATGTACTCTCTGTCCTCCTTTCTTCTTCAAAGTAGAAATCACTCGATCTTGGTAGGAGACCAGTGAGAATGTCAAACTGGCCTGAAACAAGCGCTGGAAAGAAGCAGTCACATTTCTCTCACTCTCCATATTCACTGTTTTGAGCTCTGGGGATACAAAGGTCCACAGTTCAAGTCCCGGGCCTCATGGCGTTTACTCAGCAGTGGAAGAAACTGACAGATACTAAGTGAATATGTAAGTAAAGTCCAGTGAAAAATAAGTGCCATGAAGAAAAAGAAAGCACGACAGAAATAATAACATTTACCATATAACTGATCCATAAGAGGGACTGACGGTGTAATACGAGTTAAAAATCAAGCAGTCACAAATGAAGACAAGTATTTAGCTGGCTTCAAAACAGAATTTCATATAGTTATGATCAAAACTCTCTCAATTAACTGCCACTTAATTGTCTAGGATTAGCTGACTCTTCATCACCCTACTACAAGACAAGGATTAAGGCTGACTATACAGTCAACATCCATGCCTGGTGGATACCACACTGGAATGACGAGACCACACCCTTGATCCTCAATACTGGGGCAGTTGATGCTCATGACTGGGGCAGACTGCTCTCTGGCACATCTGCTCATTTCTGCTCCTGAGTTATTCATAATTTTGCACTAAAGCAATCAGACTTGTTATTATCATTAAGTAATCTTGTTAAATGTAACACTAATGAGTGAAATGTGAACCTGAAAGGGGAATTTCTACTTCTACAGAAAACTAAATGGGATGGGTTCAAAGAAACCAAGAAAAAAGAGTCACTAAAAACAAACTGCTGTGGAATTAGATTTAGGTAAGACAACTCTAAAGGAATGGGAGGGAATGGGGGAAGATGGCTCCTCAAGCATCTTTAACTATGGTTCCACTTTAAGGAAACAGGAGCTGAAAATCATAAGTAAGGATTGTGTTTTATGCAGGAAATGTAATACAGAACTCTGACTAGTGGCCACATACTCAGAGAAAAGGCCTTGGACCAATATCAAAAGGTCAGTACCATTTGTATGTTTTAACTCAAATTACTTAGGGTATATATTTTATTTTTTTAATGACAAGATACTTTAACCAGTTCTTGATTACCAGTTCAGATCAGTCTGGATAAGAGAGCTTCTAAGTGTATATTTCAAATCACACATTTTATTCTGTCTGAATCAAAAGCCTTCTCAGAGGGGAAGTCATTAACACCCATTTCAGTCTGAGTAAAGAGTGTTGCATAAAATCATATCCACTGTCAGAATCAATATTAGAGTCTATCACCTCAATCCTCTTGTGAAACAAAGTACAGTATAAATAAATAAAATTAAAATACTCAAATCCATACTCACACATACCCACACCCCTGCAGTCTCCTACAGAAACAGTCTTATTTGTGAAAGCAAATTACAGTTAAAACTGGATTCCTCATTATTAAATACAATGCTGCTGCTAAGTCGCTTCAGTCGTGTCCGACTCTGTGTGACCCCATAGACGGCAGCCCATCAGGCTCCACCATCCCTGCCTGGGATTCTCCAGGCAAGAACACTGGAGTGGGTTGCCATTTCCTTCTCCATTGAATACAATATCCTTAAAAAATAATAAACATTTAGGGTTTGGATCTAGATGGTACAGTAAGAGGTTGTAGAGTTCATCTCCTCTCATGAACACATCAAAAATATATCGATATCTTTAACAGTTCTCACTGAAAACTAACCAGAAACTGGCAGAAGCACTCTACAACTAAGGCTATAAGAAAGATGACACAGGTGACTGAGTAGGAAGGAAAGGAAAGTGATCAGGTTGTGATCTGTGCCTCTGGGAGGAAACTCAGAAGAAAGAGATTACGAGGGTGGACAGTTGCCTTGGGGAGTGAACTGTGTTGGCTGTCCCAGTCCACCTGGCTTTTTGGAAGACGACTGAGACCAACAGAAGGACTGTGGGAAGCCTGAACTCTACTTCTGAGAAACACATGGCTTGCCCTGGGGCAGGGTGGAGAGAGGTCTGCTCTAGGATGCTGGCTTTCCCATGACTCCCTTGTGGGCTGTAAGCTCCAGCATGAGCTGAGTCAACTCTGCCCCAATCACTCCATGTCACAGCATGGCACTGCATCTGGGGTGGCCAAGACTGGAGAAAAGATTCTATCTTGGTATGCAGAGGCACCTGGGTCCAGACATAAAAGGAAGAATTAACATCTATCCTCAAACTATTTCCAAAAAATTGAAGAGGATGGAACACTCACAAATTCATTCTATGAGGCCATCATTACTCTAATACCAAAAACAGAGAGACGTTACAAAGAAAGAAAATTAATAGGCCAATATCTTCGATGAATATAGATGCAAAAATCTCCAAGATACAGTAAGTTCTTTACATGAGTTTTGTTTGGAGAGTGTGTTCTTAAGTCCAATGTCTTCTAAAGTCTGACAAAATTAGTGTAGGTACCCAACTAACACACTCAGCTATATAGTACCATACTATAATAGGTTTATAACACTTTTCATACATATAATACATAAAAAACAACACAAAGATAAAAACTTTTTTAGTCTTACATTACAGTACTTTGAAAAGTACAATAGCTGGCATACAGGGGCTGGCATCAAGTGAACAGGCAAGAAGAGTTACTGACTAGAAGAGGGAGGAGTTGTGGGAGATGCTAGAGCTGAAAAATTGTCAGCAGTAGGAGACACAGGGCAAGCTACAATTTCACTCACACCTTACATGACTTCCCTGATAGCTCAGTTGGTAAAGAATCTGCCTGAAATGCAGGAGACCCCAATGCAATTTCTGGGTCAGGAAGATCCGCTGGAGAATGGATAGGCTACTCCCTCCAGTATTCTTGGGCTTCTCTTGTGGCTCAGCTGGTAAAGAATCTGTCCTCAATGCGGGAGACCTGGGTTCGATCCCTGGGTTGGGAAGATCCCCTGGAGAAGGGAAAGGCTACTCACTCCAGTATTCTGGCCTGGAGAAAATTATGGATTGTATAGTCCATAGGATTGCAAAGAGTCAGACACTACTGAGCGACTTTCACTTCACTTACGTGACTGGACATATGAATGCTTGTCTGCATCTTGGAAAGTCCACAACTTAAAGGTTCATATGTAGGGGACTTTTCGTATTAGCAAAATGAATCCAACAATATGTAAAACTGATCACATACTATGATCAAGTTGAATTTATTCCAAAGATCCAGGAATGGTTCAGTATCCATAGTATTAGAAGTCCTAGCCACAGCAATCAGACAAAACAAGGATTCAGACTGGAAAGGAAGTAGAATTGTCACTATTTGCAAATGCCATGATATTTCATATAGAAAACCCAAAAGTATCCACCCTAAAACTATTAGAATCAATAAATGAATTCAGTGAAGTTGAAAGATATAAGATTACTATACAGACATGTGTCGCTTTTCTACAGACTACTAATGAATTATTCAAGAGAGAAATTTTTTAAAAATCCTGTTTAAAATCACAGGAGGAAGAACACTTAGGAATAAACTTAACCAAGGAGGAGAAAGACCTATACTCGGAAAACTATAAAACACTGATGTAGGAAATTAAAGATGCTACAAAGAACTGGAAAGATATACTGTGCTCTTGGATGGGAAGGATTCATATTGTTAAAAGCAATCTATAGATTTAGTGCAACCCCTACCAAAATGTCCCATGATATTTTTCACAGAACTGGAACAAACAGTTCTAAAATTAAATGAAATTACAAAAGGCCCAGAATTGCCATCGTAACACTGAGAAAAAAGAACAAAGCTGGAGGAATCACCCTCTCAAACTTCAGACTATACAACAAAGCTTAAGTAGTCAAAACAGCATACTGCCGGCAGAAAAACAGCCACACAGATCAATGAAATAGAATAGAGAGGCCTGAAATAAATTCACGTCTAAAGTCAATGAATCTACGACAAAGGAGGCATGAATATACAATGGAGGAAAGACAGTCTCTTAAGTGGTGCTGGGAAAACTGGACAGTTTACATGTAAAACAGTGAAATTAGAACATCTCACATCATATATAAAAACAAACTCAAAATGGATTAAAGACCTAAGTGTAAGACCAGAAACCGTAAAACTTCTGGAAGAAAACACAGGCAGAACACTGGACATAAATTGTAACAATTTTCTTTTGGATCTATCTCCAAAGGCAAAAGAAATGAAAGCAAAAATAAGCAAATGGGACCTAATTAAACTTAGAAGCTTTTGTAAAGCAAGGGAAACCATGGAAAAAACAAACAAAAATCACACTACAGAATTGGAGAAAATGCTTGCAAATTATATAACCAACAAGGAATTAATAACTAAAATATATAGACAGCTCGTACAACTTCATACCAAACACCCTGCCCCCCAAATAACCCAGTTTAAAAAAAATGAGCAGAAGACCCAGACATTTCTCCAAAGAAGACATACAGATGACCAACAGGCACATGAAAAGATGTTCAACACTGCTAATTATCAGGGAAAGACAAATCAAAACAATGAGAATCACCCCGCAGAGGCCAAAACGGCCACCAGCAGAAAGAACACTTAGGGACTTCCTGGCAGTCCACTGGTTAAGACTTTACCTTCCAATGTAGGAGACGCAGGTTTGATCCCTGGACAGGGAGCTAAGACCCCACATGCCTCATGGCCAAAAAGCCAAAACATAAGGCAGAAGCAGTATTGTAATAAATGTGATAAAGACTTTAAAAAAGAACACATTCAACAAATGCTAGTGAGGATGTGGAGAAAAGGGAACCCCTGTATACTGTTGGTAGGAATAGAAATTGGTGCAGCTACTGTGGGAAGTGGTAAGGAAGGTTCTCAAAAAACTGAAAATAGAACTAACATATGACACAGTAATTCCACTACTGAGCATACATCTGGAAAAATGAAAACACTAATTTGAAAAGATACATGTACAGCAAAGTTCATAGCAGCATTATTTACAATCCCCAAGATACGGAAGGAACCCAAAGCCATCATGAGCTTACTGAATAATGATGTGGTATGCATGTGTAATGGAATATTACTCAGCCATAGAAAGGAATGAAATGCTTCCATCTGTGCAATGTGGAAGGACTAGAGAATATTATGCTTAGTGAAATAAGTCAGAGAAAGACTAATACTGCATGATATCACTAATATGTGAAATCTAAAGAATAATGAAAGTTAATGTATAGAGCAAAGCAGAAACAGACTCACAGGTTAAAAATACCCAACAAACTAGTGGCTACCAGTGGGGAGAGGGAAGTGGGGGTGGCGCATTAGGGGTATGGAATTAAGAGATACAGTGTACAGATGGAGAATTATACCCATTATCTTATATAACTTTTAATAAGTATAAACTAAAAATACTCAATCACTTACGTTGTCCACTTGAAACTAATATAATATTATAAATCAATTATACCTTGATAAAAAAGTATAAATGATAAATAAAAAGTTGTTCTTTAAAAAAAAGTACATTATTTTAGATGCATTTGTAAAATATTTTCTAAGTAGAACTTATTCCCATTTTCTAGACTCAGAATTATATAGCATATCCATCAGGAAAATTTCTCTGACCTTCTCTTAGCACATCCTTGACTACTATCTCCTACACTTAACAGTTTTCTAGGGACTAGGCAATATTAGTGTTTCTCACAGTAGTCCTATTTTATCCTGAAATTATTATCTGTTTCTTTCTACCCTTACCAAATTGACTTCTCCATCAGTAAGATGGCAATTCTACCAGAGCACTTGAAAACAATAATCCTATGATGACGATCCCTGACGAATGATGGCTTGTGCTAACAATTTTACACTAGAAGGTAAGCATCAACAATAAAATAATGTAAAATGATGCATGTAAATGACATTTACCTCTTTGAGTCCACAAATTTATTTTCAGTGAATGATATCTTGTCTTCATCATATTTAACATAAGGGGATCTACACTTTGGAGTCCTCAATATATAGGGTTTGTAAATTTTAGGTGCCTATTTATGTCACCGAATCTTTTATACCAAAAGAGAAGATGAAATTACAGAGAAATAAGGGTATGAGAAATAAATCCTTGCCTATTTGACTGAAGTTTCTTATCCAGACCTAACAGTACATGTAACCTGCATGGTGGTGCTGGTTTAGCCACACAGTTTGCATAAAACACATGGGCAAGTTGAATTCTCTTACAGCTGCTGAAACAGTTGAATTCTGACTTTTTATATGAAGCCACAGACACTAAGTATGTAGTCACCTGGTCAAAGGTGGACCTGCTTTTCGGTGCTGTTAGAAGGGATAACCTGACTTGATAAACTGTAAAGATGCCGGGTGTCTGGTATGACCTAAGGAGGGCAAGCCTTGCATCAATAACTAAGAGCACCGTGTTCTGGCATGATGCTTGCTCAGTTCTGACATGACCACCAACACTGTAAATCATCAATGCATAGTATATTTCCTACACAACCTGGAGAGAGAGAAGGAACCAGGACAGATAAACGTGTACCACACAATGGGTGGAAGTTCTTAACATGAGACGGAAATGAAAGTGAACTGGATTAGCTGTTCCTTCTCCCTCCCTCACCTACCCCTTTCTCTCCCTCCTTCCTTCCCTCCGTCTCCTCCTCCATCTCTCCCTCTTTCAATTTAGGATATTAAGCCAAGGACTTATTTAAAGCACTGAAAGACATAATTAACTAGCACTCATGAAATAATTGAAAAGAATTCCCTCAATGAGTAAATCACTCTATCCTTACAGGCAAGGCTTTGGAGTGGCTTGCATAACTCTCTTTAATGACTTTTATGTTTTAATGAAACACTATAAATTAGACTATTTTAGTTTAGGTTTCAAATTCACTTGCGCTGCATCATAGATGTTTAAAAATCTTCCTGTATCTGCACAAAGCATAAAAAGCTCTTCTGGAAAATCATGAACTCCATACATACCCAATATTCCCCTCCCTATTTCCCCCTACCCCCAGAATCCTTCCCATCTGCCAGCTGGGTTTCATTTTAAGAATTTCACACTGAATATAAAGTGCTATTTTGACCATGTGGCTCCAGAAATGTGAATTTATAGTCTATTCAGACCGTACGCAAGTGATTGACAGAGAGGGGATTAACCAACTGGATGCGATGAAGCCGCTGCCTCTTCCTTCAGGTTCCTTTAAGCTTCCAGGAAAGAGGGCCATCCTTACAGTTTCACTGAGACTTTAGCAAGAAGTATAGTCTCCTAACAGGGGTCTTACTTTTCACATCACTGCTTAATGGCCTCGACCTTGGAACTCTTTTCTCTATGCTCCTATGCCTCCCGCACTCCATGTATTTCCCCACATGTAAGCAAGAATACCTCAGTTTGCTTTCTGAGACATCTTCTGCAACGATGTTCATCTACTGACTCATATAACACATACCTGTAACTCCTGGTTGTCAGGTTTAAGACTAAAATTCTGGGAAAGTATGTGTGTGTATTTGATTTTCTTGAGAAAAGGCTAGAAATGACTAACAAACATGGAAAGACTGTCTAGGCTAGTATTTCAGAGATCGTTTCAAAGTCTTGGGCATCTAGTAACGATTTAAATACCATTGCTATTTAAGTTCTACTACAAAGTAGTCCTTTTAAAAAAAATAGTTAACATCTTGTTTCAGATTTATCATTCTCAAGTATTTTATCATAGACATTAGAGTGATGTTACAACTCTATACTTAAGATTTGCTAAATCTTTCTTTTTGCAACTTTAGGGTCATGCTGTTCCTAGGACTCTGTATACTCACTAAATGGACACTAAGTAATACTATAAAACAGATTACTTCTCTATTTAATAAAAGCTCAATGAAAGGATATTAAAGTGTTGAAATTTGAGAAGGGTGTGTAGAATTAACTTACATTTGATGTTGTGATGCTGGAGTCCTTATAAATAGCTGTGAAAAGAAGAGAAGTGAAAAGCAAAGGAGAAAAGGAAAGATAGAAACATCTGAATGCAGAGTTCCAAAGAATAGCAAGAAGAGATAAGAAAGCCTTCTTCAGCGATCAATGCAAAGAAATAGAGGAAAACAACAGAATGGGAAAGACTAGGTATCTCTTCAAGAAAATCAGAGATACCAAAGGAACATTTCATGCAAAGATGGGCTCGATAAAGGACAGAAATGGTATGGACATAACAGAAGCAGAAGATATTAAGAAGAGATGGCAAGAATACACAGAAGAACTGTACAAAAAAAATCTTCATGATCCAGGTAATCACGATAGTGTGATCACTGACCTAGAGCCAAACATCCTGGAATGTGAAGTCAAGTGGGCCTTAGAAAGCATCATTACGAACAAAGCTAGTGGAGGTGATGGAATTCCAGTTGAGCTATTTCAAATCCTGAAAGATGATGCTGTGAAAGTGCTGCACTCAATATGTCAACAAATTTGGAAAACTCAGCAGTGGCCACGGGACTGGAAAAGGTCAGTTTTCATGCCAATCCCAAAGAAAGGCAATGTCAAAGAATGTGCAAACTACCACACAATTGCACTCATCTCACACGCTAGTAAAGTAATGCTCAAAATTCTCCAAGCCAGGCTTCAGCAATATGTGAACCGTGAACTTCCTAATGTTCAAGCTGGTTTTAGAAAAGGCAGAGGAACCAGAGATCAAATTGCCAACATCTGCTGGATCATGGAAAAAGCAAGAGAGTTCCAGAAAAGCATCTATTTCTGTTTTATTGACTATGCCAAAGCCTTTGACTGTGTGGATCACAATCAACTGTGGAAAATTCTGAAAGACATGGGAATACAAGACCACCTGATCTGCCTCTTGAGAAATTTGTATGCAGGTCAGGAAGCAACAGTTAGAACTAGACATGGAACAACAGGCTGGTTCCAAATAGGAAAAGGAGTTCGTCAAGGCTGTATATTGTCACCCTGTTTATTTAACTTCTATGCAGAGTACATCATGAGAAACGCTGGACTGGAAGAAACACAAGCTGGAATCAAGATTGCCGGGAGAAATATCAATAACCTCAGATATGCAGATGACACCACCCTTATGGCAGAAAGTGAAGAGGAACTCAAAAGCCTCTTAATGAAAGTGAAAGTGGAGAGTGAAAAAGTTGGCTTAAAGCTCAACATTCAGAAAATGAAGATCATGGCATCTGGTCCCATCACTTCATGGGAAATAGATGGGGAAACAGTGGAAACAGTGTCCGACTTTTATTTTTCTGGGCTCCAAAATCACTACAGATGGTGACTGCAGCCATGAAATTAAAAGACGCTTACTCCTTGGAAGGAAAGTTATGACCAACCTAGATAGCATATTCAAAAGCAGAGACATTACTTTGCCAACAAAGGTTTGTCTAGTCAAGGCTATGGTTTTTCCTGTGGTCATATATGGATGTGAGAGTTGGACTGTGAAGAAGGCTGAGTGCTGAAGAATTGATGCTTTTGAACTGTGGTGTTGGAGAAGACTCTTGAGAGTCCCTTGGACTGCAAGGAGATCCAACCAGTCCATTCTGAAGGAGATCAGCCCTGGGATTTCTTTGGAAGGAATGATGCTAAAGCTGAAACTCCAGTACTCTGGCCACCTCATGCGAAGAGCTGACTCATTGGAAAAGACTCTGATGCTGGGAGGGATTGGGGGCCGGAGGAGAAGGGGACGACAGAGGATGAGATGGCTGGATGGCATCACTGACTCGATGGACGTGAATCTGAGTGAACTCCGGGAGTTGGTGATGGACAGGGAGGCCTGGCGCGCTGCGATTCATGGGGTCGCATAGAGTCGGATACAACTGAGCGACTGATCTGATCTGATCTGATCTGATGCTGGAGTCAGTCTCAAAATTAATGAGCACATCTAAATTTGCATTACACACACACACATATACACAAAGTTGACACAAGCTGACATCAGAGAAAAGTCAACATCATCAGAAAAGTATAAGCTTATCACATCCTGTCAAGTTTGGTCCTGTCTAGAATAGGAAAGGTTCTGTTTGAAGGTGGGGTCCTTTTAGCTTCTAAATTATTCTAGAGAATAATAGAGAGAATAATGCCTCCCCTTTGTTCCCCCAGGAAAAAAACAAACAAGTATTCTATAGAAACTCAATTATGCCTAGGGGAAAATTTCTCCTACTTGCAAGCACAATAAATAAGACTCCATTAAAAAAAAATCACCAATATTATACATTTAAGTTTTAGACACATTATATGAACAGTTAACATTATATGAAAGTTACTGGAGCATAGAGAAAAGTATGGAAGAAACCACATCAAACTGATAACACTGGATAGTACACTGGGGAATCAATGGAAACCAGATTCTTAACTTTTTCTTAATATCATTCTTGAATTACTGAGCTTGAAACAATAAGGCCTCTACAGTTCTTATACTTTAAAAAATTAATAAAATAAAAACATATATATGAACATCAAAGAACAGAAAGGACATTTAAGAAATAAAGTAATAATATACCCATATGCAGACACACACACAGGGAGGTAACCTGGTTTACAGTACAAGTGCAGAAAACACAGTGTTGTACAGTGTGAAGAAAAGATTTTAACAATAAAAATTCTCATGTGATAGTTACCTACTCATGTGACAAAAAGGAATACAGTTTTTTTTTTCTCTAAGAGTGTATTTAAAATTTTTAATATAATTTTTAAGTTACACTCCATTCAGTTATCACAAAATACCAGCTTTGTTGCCCATGTTGAACAATACATCCGCAGAGCCCATCTTACACCCAACAGTTCATTCATACCTCCTACTCCCTCACCCCTATCTTGCCCCTCCCTTCTCTCTCCCCACTGGTAACCACTAGCTTGTTCTCTGGAATATAGTTGTTTTCTATCAGTTAAATATGGATTTTTATCATATCTAAGCATTTGGGGGATTTAACTTTTAAATCTATGACAATTTATTTAAATTATAAGAGTGTGTCCACTTCTGGAAGCTGGGTGATATTCTAGGAAGTCAAGACCTGTGTCAAGACACTCAGGACTCTCAACTTTCACAGCTGAAAATCTGGCACCTCTCACCAGGCTGCAAAGTTCACATAGGGATTTTCCACAACAGGAATACCTTCTATTCTTCATCAGATCCCTTATTAGAGAGAAGTAACATTTAGAGAAGATCATTTAAAGGGCCAGCCCATCCATCCTCCTTTACTGGATATCTAATGCTATCTTTGAACGAAGTTCAAGTAGAGCCTGCTGAAGGCTATAAAATAACTCTACTCCATGGCATTCTAATATCAGGGTCTTAACTTTAAAGTTGCCATACAAAAAAGCCACAAAAAATTCAGATCTACATTTGCTATAAAAATGTTGTCATAGATGACTCATTAAATCACTCAGTGTCTCCCACAGAAAATCTTTTTGAATTGTGCTAGAACGGTTGTTATCTTCCCTGTGGAAGACACATCCTTCCTCTTTTCCAACAATGAGAATCAGATAATAGATAATAGATCATGATTGCCCCAAACAAAAAGATTTGTTTTTCAGAAACTCAGAGCACTAAATATAAAATCTAATTTAAGCAATTATTGACCCATAGGGTTGGTGTTATTACAGTTTTCTTTTCTTTGTCCTTATCTTCTATTTCATTTTTTAATTATTATTATTTCCACGTGAGTCCCTTTAAGTTCTCTGAGGGAAGAAGTAGTGGACTATATATACACAAATAAAAATAAGGTAACGTTTCTGTCTGGAGTTGAATGACAACATTCAATCACTATTTCCTTGCTCAGTATTTTTACTTAACAGAACATACCAAGCTTCAGTGAAAGTCACCAGTCTCAAGTCATTTTTACTATTTTAGGGGTCCCTTAAAAGTACCTGTTAACACTATTACCATGGAGCACAAACTCTAATTTTATCAGAATTGTTTCAGTATAAGAAGCCTCAATAGAAGCTAATTCATTTTAAGATTTTATGTACCATTGTAAAAAGAAAAGCTTCAGCAGATCAAATTCCTTACAGAGAAATTCAAGGAACTGTTCAATTTCTTACTGTATAAAACAAATGATGTTTAAAATACCATTTTCAGGGTTTTTTTCTCTTGTTTTTTAGGTAGAGGTAGTGCTCACATAGAGTCCCCCTCCACGGTGTTTTTTGGGGGTGTTGGAATTTTAACTGTACTGCCAGCTTTTTATTACCATCTAGGTCAGACATCAGAAGTCATCTGGCATTTTTAATGTCACAGGATCAAACCCAATAATACCTTCCAAAATACTCTTTCAGTCATAGTACTTTAGCCAGACTCTCTGAGATAAATAAAATCTGCCTTTATTTCTCCTTTTTCGCCTTCCTTTTTTTAAAAGTCTTTATTGAATTTGTTACAATATTGCTTCCGTATTATGCTGTTTTTTTGGCCATGAGGCACGTGGGATCTTAGTTCCCCAACCAGGCAGGGATTGAACCCACACCCTCTGCATTGGAAGTCGAAGTCCTAACAACTGGACCACCAGGGCAGTCCCTTCATCTTCCTTTTAAATAATTCCTTTCAGTAATCCTAGGAATCCCAAGTCTCTATCTACCTTACTATATATCAAGTATTCTTTTAAGATTTAAAAAATTATGTTAGCTCATTAACCCTCACGTCAACCCACTGAGGGAAATATTATTATTCCCTTTTTCAAAGCCAAGGACTGGGACCTGGAGAGGCTGTGTGCCCAGGCTATGCTGGTGGGACCTGAAGCTGGTGACCTGGCCCCAGAGCCTGTGCACAGGGCTGTGCTGCCTGTCAGCATGGCACACACAGAGAGCCCAGCAACACCAAAGGCGTGGGTCTCCACCAAACCCAATGATTAATAAAAGGCAATGAAATCCGGTAGTATGTATCTCTAGGCACCTGTAATAGGGCTGAGATAAGACGTGGTTGTAATACCTCCTGAAGTCTTAAAAAACAGACCATATTGACAGCTATCCCTTAAAAGCATGCTAAGTAGAACAAAGTATTTCTGACCATAGAATTCTTCTTAATATCTTTATATTTCTTCACCATCATTTCATGGTACCCACTCCCCCAAAGGACAACACTGAATTTATTGACAGATAACACACTGAAATAGTAAAGGTTTCCTGGTGGCCTTCTATATGCCATGGGGTCCCCTGGAGGTGAAAGATTAGTAGAGTGTTGTGGACTCTTTATGATCTGGATTGGACCTAGTCATTCATTCATTCATTCATTAGAAATTCATTAGAGACCTACTACTACTACTACTACTACTACTACTACTACTACTACTAAGTTGCTCCAGTCCTGTCCGACTCTGTGCGACCCCACAGATGGCAGTCCACCAGGCTCCCCCGTCCCTGGGATTCTCCAGGCAAGAACAATGGAGTGGGTTGCCATTTCCTTTTCCAATGCATGAAAGTGAAAAGTGAAAGTGAAGTCGCTCTGTCGTGCCCAACTCTTCGCGACCCCATGGACTGCAGCCTACCAGGCTCCTCCGTCCATGGGATTTTCCAGGCAAGAGTACTGGAGTGGGTTGCCACTGCCTTCTCCCATTAGAGACCTACTACTGAATAAATTAAGTCCTGATGAGTCATTAGGAAACTCACACATCCCAATATTTGTGGTCTTACCACTTAATTTTGTTTTGCATTTCAAAAAGATTTACCTCTAACCCAAACCTCTGATATTCAGAAATTACTTATTCATATTTATATGAAAGCAAGCACTACAAAAGAAATCCACAAAGCTTCAGTTTGCTCTGGATTCAGTATCCTAGTGGAAGACAACAGTTTTCACTTTCTTTTCTTCTGGGGAACAAAAGCATCAGATAGGAAAATCTGTACCTTTGGAAAAGAAGCAGCCGTTCGTTCTATAGAAGGCCCCTGAAAGTAAGCAGATAAGGGAAAGGGGATATCTGAACTTGCCTGAAAAAGCCTTTTAGGTCCAATGTACCAACTTATTTGAGAGTTGCAACTCATTAAGTGTGGCTCTGATATCACTTCAGACATGAAGATTAGTGGAACATACCAATAGACTGAATCATCAAATTCTCTTAGCAATTTGGACATAGCCAATTTGATGGAGAATGATTCCAAAGGCCCAAGCCTATGTGGGATTCTGGTAGAGATAAGATATAGACACCTTTGAGACAAGGGCTTCATTCCTCAGAAATGGAAGCTCAAACTGAGAACTTTCCATCAACATTACCATCAGTGTTTATTAGAAGTCTACACACACTCTGTGGGCACTAACCAAACACATAAAATCTGAAGTCTCTGTATTCACAAAGCACACAAATGAAGAAAGCAACCTCATCCCCTTCCTATTCCAGCGAACAGTTCTCTTTTTAAAGAATGCTACTAGTTTATGTCCTCAAATCCTTACTGATCCAGAAAATAGTGCTCTTCAGGTTTCTGGCTTGAGAAAGTTCAGCTATGCTGAACTTTTCTGCTACTTAGTAGAAGTTGCTGGATCTCTGCATTGCCTCTAGAAGGAATTCACATTGCTCTAATCCCTCATTTATCAACCTTCTTCACCAGAAGAGTGAAGGAAAATCTTTTGCTTCTTATTTTATGAGTCTGTGAGAAGTGAACTGGCAATCAAAACTGAAGCAAAATTTCTCAAAACACTTGGTAAATAGACCTAAGACAGAATTGTGCTTACACGTTTTGCATATGCTAAGCTATCAGTCTTTAATGGAGACTGGAAAGAGGCTCTGAATTTCCCATCCTTAGAAATCACATGGCATATGAAATAAGAACATATGGCCACAAGATAGCTGAGGCTTCAATTTGTACCACAGCCAAGAATACTAGACGCCCAAGTGTATAACTACTGATGAATTAAGGAATAATGCAGAGAATTTGCCGAGAGAAGGAAAATATAGTCTGAGTTGGAAAAAAGCAGACATTTTAAAGGTATCTGGCAATAGGTTATATCAAAAATATTTACATACATGTGATAATAAGGGTGATTTAGATTAGAGGGGCATGGGGTGACGAGGCATCTCAAACCTAGCAGAATTTCAATAATTTTCAAAGATGATAGTGAGGTTTTTAAAAATGGAAGCAGGGGATTGCATATTTAATATACATAAAGCTCTTAAAACCTGGTTCAAAAGCAACAGTGAGCAATACAGGCCAATGACAAATGTCTAGCAACTGAAATGAAAGAGTCTGAATATCTGAAAGAATGTTAAGTATTCAAAGCAGATGAAATTTTGAAACAATGTTCATTTGAGGAACTGACTGGAACCTATACACTGAAGGGTGAGAGGTCTGATATGTGAGACTGACAGTAAGGGAAACAATACCCTTTTGAAGGTCCTTTAAAGTGAAAGTCTTTTAAAATTCAGAAGTATCAATATAAATCTATAACCTAATTGCACAGTTAAATTACTATAGGAGCTGTGCAACTGATTTGATAATTTCCGGATTTTCATTGGGCTTTTTTTCCCCTCCTTGGTTTTGTCCTCAATTGAGACGGAACACTTGAATGGTTTATCTTAAAAGCACCAGATGTGAACGAACACTCACTGGGCAACTGTACAGGGCATGATACACCCTTCAAACACCTACCTAATCAAGGCTTTTGTTATAGATCACTGCCAATCTCTGAAAACAGGAACCATATTGCAAAGATTAGCAGTCTGCAGTTTTCTTTCACAACTTTAAGTACCAAATCGTAAGTCTAAAAGGTGTGTGCCAAAGGTGTTATATAATATACTGAGTACTAAATAGCATAAGCCCTTCCCGTCGTCACATTCCCTCAGCTTGGAAGGAATTCTGGAAGTCGTTGAAATGAACGTGAAAGGGTTTGCAGAACTTCTGAGTATTCACAGTAGCATCTCCAAGTATAGGACTAGCCACCCCTTGCAAAACACTCCATTTTCACCAAGAGGACTCACTCACGTGGAGTGCAAAACAGCATGAGCATGTTTATCTTCCTTAGAATGAAGAAAAGGAAAAAGATAAATCTAATGCTTGTACAAACAATAACAGAATGGAAGGCAAGTACTGGTTGAGGAAAACGAAAGAGGATGGGGGAAGAAAAGAAGGAAAGGTTCAAGTGGCACACGTGTGGCACAATTTATTTCTAAACTGCAGTATAATTTACAATGTGTTAATTCCAAATGTACAGCAAAGTAATTCAGTTATACATCTATCTATTCGTTTACAGATTCATTTCCATTACGTTATTATGATATTGATATTAATGTCCTTGTTGTTTATCTATTTTATATACAGCAGTGTGTATGTGTTAATCCCAAATTCCTAATTTATCCCTCCCCCACTCCCTTTTCCCTTTGATAACCATAAGTTTGCTTTCTATGTCTGTGAATCTATTTCTGATTTGTAAATAAGTTCATTTGCATCACTGCTTTAGATTTCACATATAAGTGATATCATATGATATTTGTCTTTCTGATTTATTTCACTTAATATGATAATCTCTAGGTCCATCCATGTGGCTTCAAATGGCATTATTTCAGTCTTTTTTATGGCTGAGTAATATTTCATGGTGTATATAGACCACATCTTTTTTTATCTGTTCATCTTTTGATGGACATTGTGGGTACACTTTTAAAAAACAGCTAGGATTTCCAGACCGAAGATCCATGGCATATTTCCGTGGAAGAGCATCAGGGGTGGGAACGGGGGAGGCAAAGGGGGCTGACATTTACAGGCTGCCTATTCCACGATGGGCTTCAGAACACTAGGCACTGGAATCATCCCACTTGTTTCTTATACCAACAGCCTTTGTTCCTCATATCAGTGCCCTGTGCCTGAACTAGAAATAGAAAGACCACTGTCCAGCCGCTTTTATAAACACAGGATCTTGAACATACTGCACACTGATATCTGCTCTCCCCTTCTTCTTCCAGCATCAAAGGCTAGACCACACCTTAGTCTCTACCGTGTTGGATATGGCCGGGTGACTGAGCCCCAGGAGGAGCAGTGCAAGGGGCGTGCACCCCTTCTTCTACCCCTGGAGCAAACAAAAGCTTTATGACACTCCTTTTTTTCTGTGCATAATCCTTTCTCTTTTTCTACAAGAGGTTGAATAGCATGGGCCCCAAGAACCTAGAAAAGAGCAGCCTGGATGCAAGATATCAGGATCCTTGAATAATTACAAGGAGTAGAGTAACTTCCACTAATCCCACAGAAATGTGAGGTGATCGAGAAACAAACTATACTAACCAGCCACTGAGATTGTAGACGCGACAGCAATTCATGTTCTCCAGCCAGTATGACAATATTACCTCATTTGGTCTCATTACAGCTCTCAGACCGTACTGTTACCTGTACGTAAAACTCATAGGGGAACAGAGTCTCAGAGAGGTAAAGGCAAAGAGCTAACAGGTGATGACTGATGTTTAGCTCTAGGTCAGTCTAACTCCAGACCCATGTTCTTACCCAAGATAGTCAACTTACAACTATATAAGAACAAACCCATATTATGACATTAACTGTTTTAACCTTGAACTTACGTTCCATAAGAGAGTTTTATTTTCCCATTAATTACAATAGAGACTAGTAAAAGTTCATATGGATTAATTTTTGTAGGTGATTTCACTCAGGGGGGGACAGGCTAATGTATATAAAACATTAAAAGCAGGACTGATGAAGTAAGGGGTAGTTCTCAGGAATAAGTCGTTTGCAAACAACTATGCATATGCAGATGACACCACCCTTATGGCAGAAAGTGAAGAGGAACTAAAAAGCCTCTTGATGAAAGTGAAAGTGGAGAGTGAAAAAGTTGGCTTAAAGCTCAACATTCAGAAAACGAACATCATGGCATCCGGTCCCATCACTTCATGGGAAATAGATGGGAAACACTGGAAACAGTGTCAGACTTTATTTCTGGGGGCTCCAAAATGACTGCAGATGGTGACTGCAGCCATGAAATTAAAAGACGCTTACTCCTTGGAAGGAAAGTTATGACCGACCTAGATTGCATATTCAAAAGCAGAGACATTACTTTGCCAACAAAGGTTTGTCTAGTCAAGGCTATGGTTTTTCCTGTGGTCATGTATGGATGTGAGAGTTGGACTGTGAAGAAAGCTGAGCACTGAAGAATTGATGCTTTTGAACTGTGGTGTTGGAGAAGACTCTTGGACTGCAAGGAGAGCCAACCAGTCCATTCTGAAGGAGATCAGCCCTGGGATTTCTTTGGAAGGAATGATGCTAAAGCTGAAACTCCAGTACTTTGGCCACCTCATGCGAAGAGTTGACTCATTGGAAAAGACTCTGATGCTGGGAGGGATTGGGGGCGGGAGAAGAACGGGACGACAGAGGATGAGATGGCTGGATGGCATCACTGACTCAATGGACATGAGTCTGAGTGAACTCCGGGAGTTGGTGATGGACAGGGAGGCCTGGCGTGCTGTGATTCATGGGGTCGCAAAGAGTCGGACACGACTGAGTGACTGAAGTGAACTGAACTGATGCATATCACTCTGCTTCTCATACTGTGTTACTCAGGTTTCTTTTTCTTCTAAAAACTTTAATCAGTTCTAAAATTCATTTTTATGCACATATCAGTGCAACAGATTCAAAGTTAGTGCATACCTTTACAGCAAGGAATATTTGAGTGACAAGGTAAATCCATCAGTATCTGCTCATCAAACCACTTCTTGTGTTACTTAACTTGTAGCAGCCCCATTTGGTTTGGTTAACTATGGATCCCACCAGCAGCCACTTTGTAATGAAGAAGACAAATTTTTCTGATGTGTTATTAGTTTGAGTTTTTGGCCTTATCCAAATTTCAGTTATTTCCTGCTTTAAGCCTTTAGTCTATATTTAGCTATATCTAGTTGAGTTCACATTTTCTGCCTCTTTGCCTGTGCTTAGTAACAGAAATACAACATGGTTCAGAACTGATCCTGGTCCTTGAATCAGGAGAAGTTGGTGTTTCACCATAGAAGAATCACTATTCTGTACCAGTTCAGTTAGCCCTCGAATCTGTTTTATTTTCTTAAATGATAAGGACTAGAAAAAAGAATGGAGAAGGCAATGGCAGCCCACTCCAGTGTTCTTGCCTAGAGAATCCCAGGGACGGGGGAGTCCGGTGGGCTGCCATCTATGGGGTCACACAGAGTCGAACACAACTGAAGCAACTTAGCAGCAGTAGCAGCAGCAGAAAAAAAGAAATGCAAAAAAGCAAAATGGCTGTCTGAGGAGGCCTTATAAATAGCTGTGAAAAGAAGGGAAGCGAAAAGCAAAAGAGAAAAGGAAAGATATACCCATTTGAATGCAGAGTTCCAAAGAATAGCAAGGAGACATAAGAAAGCCTTCCTAAGTGATCAATGCAAAGAAATAGAGGAAAACAACAGAATGGGAAAGACTAGAGATCTCTTCAAGAAAATCAGAGATATCAAGGGAACATTTTATGCAAAGATGGGCTCAATAAAGGACAGAAATGGTATGGACCTAACAGAAGCAGAAGATATTAAGAAGAGGCGGCAAGAATACACAGAAGAACTGTACAAAAAAGATCTTCATGACCCAGATGATAATCACGAAGGTGTGATCACTGACCTAGAGCCAGACATCCTGGAATGTGAAGTCCAGTGGGCCTTAGAAAGCATCACTATGAACAAAGCTAGTGGAGGTGATGGAATTCCGGTGAAGCTATTTCAAATCCTGAAAGATAATGCCATGAAAGTGCTGCACTCAATAGGCCAGCAAATTTGGAAAACTCAGCAGTGGCCACAGGACTGGAAAAAGTCGGTTTTCATTCCAATCCCAAAGGAAGGCAACGCCAAAGAATGCTCAAACTACCACACAATTGCACTAATCTCACATGCTAGTAAAGTGATGCTTAAAATTCTCCAAGCCAGGCTTCAGCAATATATGAACCGTGAAATTCCAGATGTTCAAGCTGGTTTTAGAAAAGCCAGAGGAAGCAGAGATCAAATTGCCAACATCCGCTGGATCATGGAAAAAGCAAGAGAGTTCCAGAAAAACATCTATTTCTGCTTTATGGACTATGCCAACGCCTTTGACTGTGTGGATCACAGTCAACTGTGGAAAATTCTGAAAGAGATGGAAATACCAGACCACCTGACCTGCCTCTTGAGAAATCTGTATGCAGGTCAGGAAGCAACAGTTAAAACTGGACATGGAACAACAGACTGGTTCCAAATAGGAAAAGGAGTATGTCAAGGCTGTATATTATCACCCTGATTATTTAACTTATTTGCAGAGTACATCATGAGAAATGCTGGGCTGGAGGAAGCACAAGCTGGAATCAAGATTGCTGGGAGAAATATCAATAACCTCAGATATGCAGATGACACCACCCTTATGGCAGCAAGTGAAGAGGAACTAAAGAGCTTCTTGAAAGTGAAAAAGGAGAGTAAAAAAGTTGGCTTAAAGCTCAACATTCAGAAAACGAAGATCATGCCATCTGGTCCCATCACTTCATGGCAAATAGCTGGGGAAACAGTGGAAACAGTGGCTGACTTTATTTTTCTGGGCTCCAAAATCAGTGCAGATGGTGATTGCAGCCATGAAATTAGGACGCTTACTCCTTGGAAGGAAAGTTATGACCAACCTAGACAGCATATTAAAAAGCAGAGACATTACTTTGCCAACAAAGGTCCATCTAGTCAAGGCTGTGGTTTTTCCAGTGGTCATGTATGGATGTGAGAGTTGGACTGTGAAGAAAGCTGAGTGCTGAAGAATTGATGCTTTTGAACTGTGGTGTTGGAGAAGACTCTTGAGAGTCCCTTGGACTGCAAGGAGATCCAACCAGTCCATCCTAAAGAGATCAGTCCTGGGTGTTCATTGAAGGACTGACATTGAAGCTGAAAACTGCAACCCTTTGGCCACCTGATGCGGAGAGCTGACTCATTTGAAATGACCCTGATTCTGGGAAAGACAGAGGGCAGGAGGAGAAAGGGACGACAGAGGATGAGATGGTTGGATGGCATCACTGACTCACTGGACATGGGTTTGTGTGGACCCCAGAGTTGGTGATGGACAGGGAGGCCTGGCATGCTGCGATTCATGGGGTCGTAAAGAGTCGGACATCACTGAGCAAGTGAACTGAACTGAACCCACTCCAGTATCTGACCCAGAGAATTCCATAGACAGAGGAGCCTGGTGGGCTATGGTCCATGGGGTTGCAAAGAGTTGGACACGACAGAGACATTTTCAGTTTCACATAATAACTTTGTGCAATCACTCTTGAACTTTTGTTAACTTTCTGTGTAGATAGTGACTAGTGAGAGGGGAAATATTCCAAGCACACAGGAAGAGTATTCTTCTATCAGAATGGACACTGGCAGCAGCACTGGAGCACACTTCTAGAGGTTCCCTCATAAGCCAGGAACTCTTCCTTTGGTTGTGGGATGGGGGAGCAGCTTGTGTCAAAAGGAAGGACCAGTGTAGTTAGTTAGATAAACAGGGGGACACTTACAGGGATGGGCCAGTATTAATATATTTTAACAACCTGTCTGTATGTAGTGGTACATACGGATGTAACACTGCTTCAACCGAGAGTAGCTGATGGCAACTCAGACTTGCAAACAGCAGCTCCACAGGAGACGGACGATTTTTTACCTCTGCTGGCAATTGAGCTTTGTAGACCCTGAACCAGAAATAGAAGAGAAAGACAACCCGAAAACTGTCTATTCCCTTGACAATATTCACTTTCCTTTAGAAGCATTTCACATAGACTGGCACTCAATAAATGCTGCTGATTGACTGACATTTATTGAATGCCTAGAGTATACAGAGTATTCTGAGAAATTTATAAAAAGAAAATACAAATGACATAAATTAAACTGGCAGTTATCTTGATGACTCATAAAAGAGGCAGCCTTTTGGAGATGAGGATGTAATCCCAACTATACCCTAATGACGTCAGTCTTGGGAAGAGAGGTTAACTTCAAACTTAGGATCAAACACGTTTTGCAGAGTGCTTCCTCCACCATCATTCAAGTTCTGGTCTTCATCAGCTGCCATTGGCAAGGGTCAGACAGAATGAAACTCATAACTCAAAACAAACAAATTACCACCCCACACACGAAAAAAAAATCCTTATATCTCCCTAACTTGAAACACAAGTTTGTATTTGTGATCTGATTTTGAAGACCATAAAACTCTACATCTGCATAAAATATGATGTAGCTGCTTCTGAGGGGTAGGCGGTCCCCTCCCCACTCCCTTGGTAAAAGGCTACTTGGTAAAAAGATCTTTGAGTGCTAGGGATGAATTATACATCCTGAAAGTTGTCAAATGAACACAGCTTTTTCATGTAAGGGTGATTTACTTAAAGCAACTCATTTACTAGCAACCTATACTGTGACATTCTTTCATTTCTGGTATATTCTTGGGCATATCAAAATAATAATCTTTAATATTCTAAAAATGCATCAAGTTTTATTGTTTAAACAATATTTTTTAAGAACCTGGTTATTTTTTTCCAGACAAGGTAAACATTATAAAACTGAAAAGAAATATAAACATTTGCAACTAAAGCTTAAAATCCTATTTGAAAGATATATGAATGAAAAATTTCAATTAGAAAGCAGAGCCTGGGAGATAAATGAGACATGACTATGACTTCTCTTCCTGGTGTTAGATTATGACTTTCAGGAAAAGGAGGTAATAAAAGCGTCGGGAGAAAGGTATTTGTCTGACATTGTGTCAGATTTCCTAAGGCCCACGAGCACCTTGAGAAGTAACAGCTGGGAGGAGCAGACGGAGTGCTTTAGCAGCCTTTGGAAAGTTGCCATTATGTCTCCTTAGCCTTCCTAAAAAGCATTCATTTGGTATTTGTCTTCTATTTTATTAGCTTAAAAAATTTTTAGCAGATTGTCACACAAACGACGTTATGGGAGATATTCACAATTTTGTTGATTACTTTTCAAGCCTTTCTTAGTGTTACTTTAATTATTCTAAACAGCATTTTCAAATTGTTTAGATGAATTGAAAATAAGATTCATTCCAATGAAATAGATATTCTTAGAGTCAGAATTTTAGAGCCAGAAGGGGACTTCTATATCATCTATTTCAATCTTCTCATTTTACAGATAAGGACCCCAAGACCCAGCTGGGTGAAACACCTAAACCCGAGGTCATCTAAGAAGGTTCTGGGCATGAATCAAAACTCCTAACATTTAGTCTAATTTTCTATTAATGGCCAAATCCACACTGCTTCCCTGGAGTGTGGGAGGCACTGCATAAAGGTCAGCTCTTACTTGGAGCTCTACCTGTCAGCACAGAGATGGCCTGATGGTGACTCAAGTTCCTGGAACCTTCAAGGCAAGTTGATCAGTCTTGAAGTCTCCTTCATTAGGAGGCAGGATTTGAGATGGGCCTTTGGTTATGGTTCAGATTTGAAAAGAGGACTCTGAATACCAAAAAAGGTTCTAGGAGATGCGAAGGGATGTATCATTTCTTGAGTAGTTTAGATATTAAATGGGCTTCCCTGGTAGCTCAGCTGGTAAAGAATCCACCTGCAATGCAGGAGACCCCAGTTCAATTCCTGGGTTTGGAAGATTTGCTGGAAAAGGGAATGGCTACCCACTCCAGTATTCTGGCCTGTAGAATTTCATGGACTGCATAGTCCATTGGGTCACAGAGTCAGACATGATTGAGCAACTTTCATTTTCACTTTAGATATTAAGTGAGGGCAGAATTTTAGGATCAGCACATCAATTAGAAAAATAATAATTTTTAAAAATTGTAGATTTAATAAGCATCTGGGTAGAAAATCAGTGTCACTGTTCTGGCCATGATCTCTCCAGAAAGGATCCCTGATTTCTCAGATCTTTCTCTTCACTTCTGATTTTCCAAGCTCCCTATGAAGTGTGGATAATTAAGGATTAAAATTCAGCAAATCTTTTCAGGTTAAGGAGAGGAACAGGCTTTGCTAAATACCCTTTATAAACAGGAGGCATACTTTGAGACTCAGCTTGGAGGACTTTACAAACAAATACAGTCAGTTATCCAAATTCTACAAATTATCACTAGCATTCATTCATATATTCTCTCTCTCTGTAAATATGAATGTATTTATGGGCTATACATGAAAAAAATATCCCAAGGACCTTGTTATTCCAGGAAATGGCTGCTGGGATGACTAGTTCAGGAACATCATATACGACTCAGCAGAGCTCATGCAAACTTTCTGCACTGTTTCTTCCCTCACCTCCATGTGTCTACACCACATAAAATTCACTGCTGTAACCAATGCCTGCCGCACATTTAGAATGAAATGACTGTCTACTGTAAAAAGAGAAAATGGTATCATCTAAACCCCCCAAATTGCCTGGATGTCTGCTTTAAGACTAATGAATTTGCCAGTCTGTATAGAGTCCGTGTATTTATACTGTAACAAAAGCACTGTAATTTAATTTCTGAAATTTCATGTGTTTCTTTGATAAACAGAAATACAGGAAACCCAAGAAATATCGTCTTTAGAGGTTATATACAGGTAAAGGGAAACAGTTCTCTTAGCCTCACTCCTCAGGGTGGTCTAATTATTTAGATAAGAATTCCAGATAGGGGAATAAGTTTTAAAAAAAATGAATACACAAAGATATGCAGACTGGTTAGACAGAAGGAAAGGGGGAGAGAGGGAAGAAGTGAGGGTAAATATTACTATTCTTTTCATGGAAGTATTTTAAAACTGTTAGGTGGGAAGTTAGGCATGAGCAACAAGGGGTGGCCTAGCAACAAAAAGATGCAAGCTGCTCTCTAAACTTCACCCCAGATGTGCCCAGGAGAGCTAACATATATGCTACAAAAACAATCACAGAGACTTTCCAACTCCTGTGCATGTACCATACAAACTAACCACAGTGGCTTCTCTACCTCCAGCATATGTGTCCTTGATGCACAGCTGTGTCCTTAAGAAAGCTTAGGCAGCCAGGAGCCCATTAAGGGTTCATAAATATTCTATATATACATACATCTAATCATAGCATACCGAATTATGGGAAAGACATGCACAATGAAGCCTGTTGTTATGTAACTTACAACTGTCAATCAAAACTCTCAGTCACGCCTGAGAGTTAAATATGTAAATGTGCAAAAGCCCAGACACGCCTCCTTCTCTAATTGGCTTTGAGTGTATGTCATTTGCATTCCATTTCTTGATTGGTGGCAGGCATAAGCCCTATTTTACACATAGCAGAACCAGGAAGAAGAGATGGGAGGCATAAAAAGGGAATCCAAGAGGGATCGTGGCCACTCCTCTGAGGTCAGCCTGCTCTCACGTCTCAGGAGTGTACCATCCACTGTCTGTTTAATAAAAGTTCTGTCTCCTTGAGCTATAACTGAGCTGTAAGTAGTCCGTTGTTTCAAATACTTGCTACCATGTGCCAAGAGCTGAGAAATCCTGTCTGCTTGAGCTGTAATTAGTCTGTCCTTCCAAATCTTTGTTATGATGAGACAAGAACCGATGGAGAGAAATAAACGGACCTGACAAAACGAAGTATCTTTCCCTGAAGAGTCAAGAGTTACATAAAGTTTTGGTGGGGCTGAAGTCATTTGAGAAAAGCACAACTAGAATGTGTATTTCTTTTTTGGGTCAAACAAAAGCCAGCATAATTGTGAATGCCCTTCATACCATTCAAATATTGTACAAAATAAGCACACTGGAAACTATAAAACTATAGTTTATATGCTTTTTAACAAATAATAACTGGGAAGTCTTTTTTTTTTTTTTTTTTTTTTAGAGGGCTCTGAATCAGAAATAGGTAACGATTTTAAAATAGCTTTCCTATCATTATGCATGATTAATTCCCTTTTATTAAATTTAGGTCCTAGAAGAGAATTCTTACTTGAGCTTCCCTGGTGGCTCAGATGGTAAAGTGCCTGCCTGCAAGGTGGGAGACCCGGGTTTGATCCCTGGGTCAGGAAGATCCCCTGGAGAAGGAAATGGCCACCCACTCCAGTATTCTTGCCTGGAAAACTCCATGGATCGGGGAGCCTGGTGGCCTACAGTCCAAGGGGTCACAAAAAGTCAGACACAACTGAGCAACTTCACTTTATTTGAGAACACTGTAAAAAAACAAAAATTTTATGTATAGCAGTGTTGAGGAACTTGGCCATGAGAATCAGGGTGGAAGGCCCAGTGGATTACCATAAATGGGCAGATCCCAACATTGGGAGCTGATGTATATGCTGGTCTAGCTCCTCAATCTAGGCATCCTCTGCAAGGCACATGAGTGGAAGCATGAAAATGAAAATAAAGGCACAGCAGAGCTTACATCCTTCTATTGCATAGACGGAAAAAAAAAAAAAAAAATCACACAACTAGTTTACAGCACACACACTTGCTAAGTGTTCTTTCTTTACACCCTGTTCTTAGGATGGGCTGATCCATTTACTATGAGTAATGGGGAGCCTAATAATTTAATGGGGAGCTTCAGATTAAAGCTCAATGATATTAAATATCTGGAGAACCTGGCATAAAGATTGATTACCAGCACTACTCAAATTAAATTCTTAATAATAAAAATATATTTTCATAATAAATCTATAAATCACATACTCACATAGGCTGCCTCTTTCCACTCAATGTATACTGTGTTGGCTACCAGAAAAAGAAGAGGAAAGAAGAGAACAGAAAAGAGCCAGACCCCTTTTATTAAGTTGTATCTCTTAAAGCTGAATGTTATCTAGGGATTTCCATCTTAACTAAGCAGCCTATGGCTTCTCATCCTGTTGCTAAAAACTTGCCAACATTTCTCCACCAGCTGAGAGATATCTTTAGGTCTCCAAAGAGCCTGAGAAGGAAAGGGTCATTTGAAAGAGATGAAATTTACCATCCTTTGGTAACCAACCTTTCCCCACATGCATGCAGGTTTCAATAAGCTTATTCCATTTTCCATGAAAACAAGCATCACTTCTCCTAAATACAAGAGATATATTTAGTAGAAAAGAGGTAGAAGATACTGCTTTTTATATCAGAGTTCATTTCAAAACTCAGTAAAAGATACATTCCAAGCTGCTCAACATATTGGGGGAGTATTTTCTTAGGTTGACTAAAGTGCATGTGGACTATAGAAGACATATTTCTATGAATAAGACAACTACGGAAGACCTCACTGGTTTCTTAAATTATCCAATCACAGAGTATCATGGAAACTTTTCACATTCAAGTGATTTCCCCATAGAAAATATATAAACGGGTATATTTTATGCCAGTTTAATTCAGTAAAATCTGTTTGAAATACAAGCAATTTTAATAAGGAAAAAAAAAAAAAAAAAGGTGTCAGAGATCCCTTAAGGAATTCTGGGCACTAGATTCACCCTCCATGTCTTTATTTCTACCCAAAAAGGGTTCCATGAAGATAAATGATGATGTTCCTAACAACTGAGGGAAGAGAACAGTATAAACGTGGAATGCTTTATACCTACCATAGTTTAAAGCTTTCATATACCATAAATTGTGATTATAGTCTTAAAAAATCAAATCCTTATGAACATAAATGGATAGTCCCAGTTTTACTTGGCTTGCAAACAGGACAAGTATTAATGTAAGCTATATGCTATTAATATATGCTTTTGACGAACAGGTATATATTATAATGAAAAACCTAGGGGAGAAATTCTCTCAAATTTAATCTTTCCTCTAACACAGGTTGCTGTGTCTAGCCCAAAAGGTTTCGTACAGTGTGATGCTAGGATGCCATTTATACAAATTATTATGTGAATGAGGTTTCTACCACTTCAGGTGGACATAGGGTACAATTTGTTCTTTTGAAACAAATAATTTTAAGATTTAATGAAGGATTAAATAATTTAATTCCATCAAGGTAGATAGTGTGCTTAACGTAGTCTCTTACAAATTTTAGGGAGCTTACTTTTATTTTTATACTGTATCTTAGATTTGAGAATTGTTTCAGCATTAGGCAGCCATGCTAAAACTGGATCTTCCTCCTAGAGTAAGCTGAGGCAATAGACACCTTTATTGGTGCCAATCTCATCTCTCTCATCTCTGGTACCTTTATTTTGTTCCATTTATCACAGAAACAATATAAAAGCTATATACACTTTCCTAAATAGTACAATGCAGTTTCCTCATCAGCATAAAAACTCAATGACAATCACACAGAATGCGAATGACCAGGAGTTAGGCATTTCATTTCTTCTAACTCTACCCCACAAGCCTTTCTCTTTCTCATCCTGGTGAGTAAGATTTGTGTTTGTTTCAATAATTGTCTTCCAAATAAGCTTGCAGAAGAGGTAGATTACACCTCTTCCATCTTATATGTCTTCTGTACTCTGCACATTTGGCACAGTAGCTCTTTAATGGAAAATTGACTTTTTGATGGGTCAGGCTTACCCTAACTTGCTTTCTGGCCTTAGATTGCCACTTGTCTTTATGATTATTTTGCATAATGCATGGTTTCTGGAGATTAGTCCACACTTTGCTGGATCTTAAAATTCAGTTTTGTAAATCTGTTTGTCTTTACTTGATAAACTAAGAAGGGTCAGTCTTGGTGCCAGTATATTGCTATGTTACAAAAAAAACCCATCATAGCCACGAGCATTTTCAAACAAATCTAAACCTTATAAAGAAAGGCACTTTCGCTTATTAAGAGAGAACCAGGAAAAAGAATGCTGAAAACATATGCTTTTGGGGAGGTTGAGAGGAGGCAATAGAAAGTTAAACTTAAATGCTTGGGTACAAACTCCCCCATGGGAGTAAAAGCAAACGGAGCTGAGTACCGCCCACCAGCCCCTGGCCCTGCCAACAGCTCCCCCTTCTTTCAAAAATTTTGCCAATGGTTTTTACCTCTGGCACAAAGAGAGTTACAAAATGGACCTACTATTCCCAATTCCAGGCTTTGAAATAACAAATAAGCAAGGAAGAAAAAAACCTTCATAAGCAGATCACCATCTGGGTTGAGGAACGAATTTACGCCAATGAAGTGGTGCTACAAAATTATAAACATTCTGGAAGACTCTGTGCCTTGATCAAAAGTACTGGGTGAAAGCCAAATTTGGAAACTGAAAGCAGGTTGTAGCCAATGTTTGTGGTCTTTATCATTCACTGTGATACTGGTTATAGGTAATGCTGGACACAGTGTCAGTGGAGAGTTAATGAAGCCTCTGAGATAGGAACACGTGGCTGGCAGTCACAATACAGGCCACAGGGAACTGAGATTTGCAAATAGAGGCTAAATGTGAGATTGTCAAAGATCAAAGAGCTCAAGAAATGGAATGTAAAGTGTAGAAGAGCTGGGGCAAGGGACATTTAAAGCCCCACCAGTTTCTGATCCAATTCTAGCAGAGTTGTCCTACAATCCCGCTTGTCTCCCAAATGTCTCCAAATTTATTGGGTACAATTGGGTTTATTTGAAAGGATTCATACAAACACGAAAGCTTAAGGTCACAGTTATCACAGAGTCAAAGCTGTAGTTTCTAACAAAGAAACAAGTGAAAAACTTATTTAGAAGAGGACCAAGCATCTCTGCTGTATTCTTTTAATGTTACTTCTTGGGACAAACTCCAACGAGTTTTCCAAAAACAAAAACTCTATCTGCTTTCTTGCTTCATGCTCTCCAAGAATCTTCCACAGCCAGGGCATGGAGGCATGGATAGAATTACCCCTTGAGAAAAAGGATTAATTGAATTTAGAAAGAAAAAGGACATTGAACACGGGGAAGGTATACTTAGAATAGCATTTCCTCACTGGTCTCCATGGTCAGGAAAAGGCTTCCCTTTTATCAGTGAAGGTTAAGAAATAACATTCCAATGCATTAGAATGAACACTAAGAAAGCTCATCTCAATATACATCAACTTTAAGGATTTCTCCCAATGAGAATCTAAGCTTTCTTCTAAAGCTGCTTAGTTCAGTTTTAGAAACTGATGGCTGATACAGCATATTTTCACAACAACATCTGCAGGATATTTTCAAAATCTGGCTTAACTAGCAATGCCCAAAGGGCTAAATCTAGATTTTGAAGATTCCCAAAGTTATAAAAATGAGTGCTGTGTGGGCAGAATTCCTTAAGCTCAAACACAAAATCAGTCAGGATTTATAAAATAATAGCATGTTCTTTTACTCTGACAATTTTCATGAAATGAAAATCATTAAGATTTCACCTAGGATTTTGAATAAACATTGAAATTATTATAGTTATTTAATTAAAGACGCTTTGGTAGATGTTCATAGAAATGTTTCCTATGATCAGGATGTACATTTAGTTGGTCTAGCAAAATATTCCTTCTGCAGTGTCACTTCACCCTTCATTAAATCTTTAGTCATTTGTTCCAACAGGAGATAGCGAGCCACACGGCTTTCATATGCCATTACACCTGGAGGTGGATACACTGGCAGACTCTGTAAAACAAATGCAGAATTCCTGGATGCCTGAATGCCAGGGAAGCTGCCACTTAGCTCAAAGCTTCCTTACTGTCATTTCATGAGCAATCTTAAGTATGCAATTGCACATCAACTTTAAAGTATAATTTTTTATTGTTTAACTGAAATTGTAGGGAGGACAGCATATAAATGGATAAAAAATGGAAACTGGACCACACAGAGCCCTTAAATAAGTTTAACAGCTGCCCAAAGACAGGAGATTTAAATAAATGTACATTAAACTCTTACCACTTGACACATACATCTTTTCTCTATAGTTTGTGAGAAGACCAATTTCAATAGAAGAAGGCCTTGAAGGATGTTATTACCCATGCTCCATCTATTAATAGAATAATGCAGTAGTCAAAAGACTTTCAAAAGATAAAAGCATCATTCTCTCTAAAGTTTCTGGACTTCTGCCGAAATCACAGTCATATTTTCATATTTGTCAGCTCAAAGAGACTCTTTTATAATAGCAAATAAAAATTAAGTGTTCACACTGGGCTTCAAAGCAAAATTCTTTCAGTGATGATGCATAAAGCACAGTATACATCTTTCTTTAGGAAGGTTGACTGCCTCAAATTCAATATTCAAGCTGGTAACATCACAGAGTTAAAACATACTGGGACAATGACAGCTATGGTCTGATTTTAAAAAAAATTAAGCTAATTATGCAGAAAAGAGTTCTCACATGGCTGAATCCAGAGTCCTTTCCCAGAGGTGGCATTTTTCAGAAATGTCCTTAATGAAGACATGGAAATGAAGAGTGAACAGGAATAAAAAGGGATAGTGGATCACAATTAAGATACTATTACCACGTAGTGGGTGCAGAGCAGTGTCCAAGTGAAGAATTAAGCCACTTAATAAACTAACACAGAAGAGCTATTAAATAATAGTAGTCCCTTGGGAGTTGCTTGTTTCTTGGTAAACACTCATATCCTAATACTTTTCTTGGATTACTTTCCCACTCACTGAAGGAACTGTTTTCTTTATGCCTTTCTCATTCAGGAGCAGAGTCTGCTAATAAGGACATACACGCTTATGAGGAATAGAAGTAGTGATAAGTCATTGTTTTAAATAGTTCCAGGTTATTGACAAAAAATAAAATAAAGATGGGCAGAATCCTATTTAGCTGCTAGCCGACTCAAGAGAACAAACGCAAGCTCATCCTCTTTAGAGGGGTCTATTTTGCAACTCTCTCTTATTTTAGCACAGTTGGTGAACTTCTACATTTGGACCTATCCCAAAGCTCAGTGCCTGGGATAGTGCCCAGCAGACAGTAAACTCTCCATGAGTTGTTGAGAGAGATCCTTTGGAATGTGGTTAAATATTTTCTGGATTCCTGAGTAAATCTGGGGGATGCAGAGGGCCAATTGACAATGTTTGTGGGGAATATATCATGTCTGATTTGCATTTTGATAGCCATATTCCTCTAAAGCAAACAGTAACACCACCACAAATCCTAGATAATCTCAGACATATATTTGTGATCTCAAGAGGAAGATTTTAAAAAACCACAAAATTGTTTATGAAAGAATTAACTTTTAGAATGAAATGCATATATAAGACCTAATAAAATGTTTCTTGATATTTATATAAAATATAATCATATAAAATATTTCTTTATATAAATATCTTCATGTTAGGTCTCTTCACTTAGAAGTAATAATTTAAAATAAGCCATCAAAGGCAAAATCTACCATTTTCTTAACATCTGCCCATTCTGAGTGCTTTACCTGTTTTTATGCATTTCTCTCCAACAACTTTATATGATGTTGATATGATTTTGCTCATACCATAGTTTTTCAATGCTTAAGAGAAAGGACAGACAATTTGCTCAAGGTCACATGGCTTGAGAAAAGCTGAGTTTTAAACCTAGGCTGATTCTAAAACCTGTGTTATACAAAATGGAATATTACTCGGCCATTAAAAATGAAATCATCCCATTTGCTGCAACACGCATGGACTCAGAGATTATCATACTTACATTCAGAGCCTTAAAAAGGGGACAAATGAGCTTATTTACAAAACAGAAAGACTCACAAAGAATAAATTTATAGTTACCAAGGGGGAACGGTAGGGAGAGGAGAAGATTGGGAGTTTGGGGTTGACAAATATATACTACTATATGTAAAATAGATAACCGACAAAGACCTACTATATAGCACAGGGAGCTCTGCTTAATATTCTGTAACAATCTAAATGGGAAGAGAATTGGAAAAGGATATATATATATATACAAACACATATATATATATATACACATATATATGTGTGTGTGTGTGTGTGTGTATATAACTGAGTCATTTTACTGTACACCTGAAATTAACACAAGGCAATGGCACCCCACTCCAGTACTCTTGCCTGGAAAATCCCATGGATGGAGGAGCCTGGTGGGCTGCAGTCCATGGGGTCGCTAAGAGTTGGACACGACTGAGCGACTTTACTTTCACTTTTCACTTTCCTGCATTGGAGAAGGAAATGGCAACCCACTCCAGTGTTCTTGCCTGGAGAATCCCAGGGACGGGGGAGCCTGGTGGGCTGCCGTCTATGGGGTCACACAGAGTTGGACACAACTGAAGCGACTTAGCAGCAGCAGTTAACTATACTCTAGTATAAAATAAAAATTAAAAACAAAAAAATAAAACCTATGTACATCTACTACACTGTCCAGCCTGGATGACTAGAGTATGCAGGCAACTGCAAGGAATTGGACCAGCCTGAATCTCAGTCTTTGCCATTTGTTACCTGTATGATAATAAACAAACCTTGTATCCTTCTCTGAAAAATAATGGGCTTCCCTGGGGGCTCAGTTGGTAAAGAGTCTGCCTGCAATTCAGGAGACCTGGGTTCAATCCCTGCATCAGAGAGATCCCCTGGAGAAGGAAATGGCTACCCACTCCAGTATTCTTGCCTGGGAAAGCCCATGGATGGAGGAGCCTGGTGGGCTACAGTCTATGGGGTCGTAAGAGTTGGACACGACTGAGCAACTAAATCTACCTATCTGAAAAAGAATACATACTTATCTTTCAGGGTTGTTATGGGAATTACAGAGAACATCTATAAAGTGCTTGATAGCTGCTATTGCTATTGTTGTTACTATCATTATTAGAAATATAAAATTTTGAAATTCATTAAAAGTTGAGTGCCCAGCATTCTCACCTATCCATGCATTTCATCTGCGTCCAACCTAATGACAGGACTCAGTTTAGCAGGGTGACCTCTCTGCTGGGGCCAGGACTCTGCTTCCCTGCTCAGTGTGGTTTCTATCACCCTCTGCTACCTCTCACTTGTTTTACTTTATAAAGACTAAACTAATCCCAAACATTGCTAATCAAATCCAAACCAAAAAAGGAAAGAAAATGTTCTTCCTTCGCAGGGAACCATAAAATAGGAATGCAGAAAACACATGCTTTTGGAAAAAAATCAACAGAAAAAACTCAATACTCTTTGGGTACAAATTCCCCCAAGGGAACGGAGACCTGACAGAACTGAAAAAAACACCCACCGACAGTGAACGCTGCCAAGAGCTCTCCCTCCCCGGAGGCTTAATGGCAATGGCTTTCACCTCTGGCATGATGACCAATTACAAAATGGGCCTTCTATCCCTGACCACAGATGTCCCAAATGACAAATTAAGTGTCCAGGAGATAAAAGGTTATCGTGGAATCAGTACAACACACACATACACAGAGTCTGATGTGGGGTTAAAAAAAAAGTCTCATTTGGTTTTTAGCACATTTACACTGGTTTTCCTTTTCTAGGATAAATCTTGGGTCAGTAGTTTAAACCACTTTCAATATTCAGGAGTAAACAACCCCATGTAAGCGTGAAAGAAGTCATCAAAATAACCCCCCACTAACAACAAGAATGTACCAAGTCTATGCAATGAGTAGGCTGCTGCCGCCGCCACTGCTACTGTGACGCTTCAGTCGTGTCCGACTCTGTGTGACCCCATAGATGGCAGCCCACCAGGCTTCCTCGTCCCTGGGATTCTCCAGGCAAGAACACTGGAGTGGGTTGCCATTTTCTTCTCCAATGCATGAAAGTGAAAAGTGAAAGTGAAGTCGCTCAGTCGTGTCCCACTCTTAGGGCAAAGACAGCACAGGAGCTTTAAGGGCCTTCCCTTAAAGGCCTTCGCTTACAGCATGGAACTGTACAACAGCAATATCAACACTGCTCCAGGGTATACAATTCCTAGGACTGTTCATATCAGTATTTATACTTGCTCTCATGAGAGTACAAATAACAGTATTCATTGTCAGAGATGCATATAAGGCTACAACGCTGAAATAATTTTCTCTCGATCAAGAGGATTATTAACATAAACACCTTTGAACATTATGGTACTTAACAGTTTAGGAGAGCCCACAAAGTCCATTCTCATCTGTATGTCTCTTTCAATATAACTTTAAAAATCTTATTTTTCTTTCTTTTTTTTTTTTGGTTAGAGATGATTTACCCATAGTTCTCCTTGGTTAACATTCTGTTAAAAAAATTAAAAAATGGAAACTGGCTTATAACACCTGTGACACTAAAAATACTTGGTAAGCTACTAAACTACAGTACTACATACTTGTGTGGGTAGATATTCTTACTTTACTATACAAAGAATTTAGACAGCAAATATTTCCAAAATAGCCTGCATACATTTTCTTCCCAATAACTATTACATTATTTTGCACATATAAACCTTTCCCTAGATATTCAAACCATTTCGACTGGGTGGCTTAAACATTAAAAAAAAAACAATTCTTATTGTTATTTGTAGTAATCATCACTTTGTTCTATGACCATGTTAGCCTCAGTTAACTATTTATGGGTTTAAATAAATCAGGATGAATTACAATTTTTTTTAATGGTTATGTGAATTTTCCCCATTATCCACACAGATTTCCCAGCATCAAAAAGTTACAGTGAAATTCTTTAATGTATTAGAGATTTCCTCTAGGTCAGTTTTCCCGACTCAATGGACATGAGTTTGGGTAAACTCCGGGAGCTGGTGATGGACAGGCAGGCCTGGCGTGCTGCGATCCATGGGTTCGCAAAGAGTCGGACACGACTGAGAGACTGAACTGAACTAGGTCAGTTAAAATGCAGACTTAGACTCACACCCAAATGGCATCATGGTTGCATTCCTTCCAGAATATACTTCTCTCAACTACCCAAATTAAGCATATTTTAAGAATTATTAGATTAGGTTTAGGAAGAACTCCAAATGCACTCATTGTCATGCTGAATAAAAAGGAAACTGTTATTTTTCAATCAAGTACCTTGACTTTCCCTTCCACTTAGGGAACCGTTGTTTTCTAATAACTTTCCATATGAAAGTGTAACCTACCTCCGGCATCTTCCCACAGTCTTATATTTCATGTTTATACTTGTATTTCAATTTTCTTCTTACTGACATTAGTTTGTCACTAATGCCATTAAAGTTTATCTCTTCACAAGTTTGCTCTTGTGTAAGGTTGCTTTTTTTCCTTTGTTTCCTTGTGTTAAAAATGACCTTATTTGAATTAGTGCATATGTTCACCTTTTGAACTTTAAAATGCACACTTCACTTTTGCAGTTTTTCTGGTATTATAGAAAATATTCTGCTTAAAAGCCATAAGAATGAATTGCTCAACTATTTTTACTTCCCACAGATATCCTGCCTTTCACAGTCTGTTAAACAAAGACAAAGCAAGTCTGAGAGATTATTACCTGGGTGCAAAGCATCCCAAAGGCATTCTAGGCCTTTAACCTTCTAGTTCTCTCAATGATTTTAAGCAAGATAACCAATCACATTTTAATGATCAAGAAATCCAAATATTTTAAATACCTACTGAGTGTTTCTGAGGAAGCCCACCTTCTGTATCACTCAATTCTCCATCTAGAATATGTATTGACTATACCACAAATAGGAGGGGATTTTTTTTTTTAAGTATAATTGGTTCATAATATGGTGTTAGTTTCACATATACAGCAGTGATTCAGTCATTTATACCCCACGTCCAGGGAGCTGTGGCTGCACGGGCGCAGGAGGGCCTAGAGGAGCTATCCCACGTTGAAGGTCAGGAAGGGCGGTGGTGAGGAGATACCCCTCGTCCAAGGTAAGGAGCAATGGCTGCACTTTGCTGGAGCAGCCCTGAAGAGATACCCCACGCCCAAGGTAAGATAAACCCAAGTAAGACGGTAGGTATTGCAAGAGGGTATCAGAGGGCAGACACACTGAAACCATACTCACAGAAAACTAGTCAATCTAATCATACTAGGACCACAGCCTTGTCTAACTCAATGAAACTAAGCCATGCCCGTGAGAGATCTGACAGAATGTGGTCCACAGGAGAAGGGAATGGCAAACCACTTCAGTATTCTTGCCTTGAGAACCCCATGAACAGTATGAAAAGGCAAAATGATAGGATACTGAAAGAGGAACTCCCCAGGTCAGTAGGTGCCCAATATGCTACTGGAGATCAGTGGAGAAATAACTCCAGAAAGAATGAAGCGATCGAGCCAAAGCAAAAAGAATACCCAGCTGTGGATGTGACTGGTGATAGAAGCAAGGTCTGATGCTGTAAAGAGCAATATTGCATAGGAACCTGGGACGTCAGGTCCATGAATCAAGGCAAATTGGAAGTGGTCAAACAAGAGAGGGCAAGAATGAATGTTGACATTCTAGAAATCAGCGAACTGAAATGGACTGGAATGGGTGAATTTAACTCAGATGACCATTATATCTACTACTGTGGGCAGGAATCCCTCAGAAGAAATGCAGTAGCCATCATGGTCAACAAAAGAGTCCGAAATGCAGTACGTGGATGCAATCTCAAAAACGACAGAATGATCTCTGTTCGTTTCCAAGGCAAACCATTCAATATCACAGTAATCCAAGTCTATGCCCCAACCAGTAACACTGAAGAAGCTGAAGTTGAACGGTTCTATAAAGACCTACAAGACCTTTTAGAACTAACACCCAAAAAAGATGTCCTTTTCATTATAGGGGACTGGAATGCAAAAGTAGGAAGTCAAGAAACACCTGGAGTAACAGGCAAATTTGGCCTTGGAATATGGAATGAAGCAGGCAAAGACTAACAGAGTTCTGCAAAGAAAATGCACTGGTCATAACAAACACTCTCTTCCAACAACACAAGAGAAGACTCTATACATGGACATCACCAGATGGTCAATGCCGAAATCAGATTGATTATATTCTTTGCAGCCAAAGATGGAGAAACTCTATACAGTCAGCAAAAACAAGACCAGGAGCTGACTGTGGCTCAGACCATGAACTCCTTATTGCCAAAATCAGACTTAAATTGAAGAAAGTAGGGAAAACCACTTGGAGAAGGCAATGGCAAGCCACTCCAGTACTCTTGCCTAGAAAATCCCACGGATGGAGGAGCCTGGTGGGCTACAGTCCATGGGGTCGCCATGAGTCAGTCGCGACTGAGCGACTTCACTTTCACTTTTCACTTTCACGCAATGGAGAAGGAAATGGCAACCCACTCCAGTGTTTTTGCCTGGAGATTCCCAGGGACGGCAGAGCCTGGTGGGCTGCTCTCTATGGGGTCGCACAGAGTTGGACACGACTGAAGCAACTTAGCAGCAGCAGCAGGGAAAACCACTAGCCATTCAGGTATGACCTAAATCAAATCCCTTATGATTATACAGTGGAAGTGAAATAGATTTCAGGGCCTAGGTCTGATAGATAGAGTGCCTGATGAACTATGGAATGAGGTTCGTGACACTGTACAGGAGACAGGGATCAAGACCATCCCCATGGAAAAGAAATGCAAAAAAGCAAAATGGCTGTCTGGGGAGGCCTTACAAATAGCTGTGAAAAGAAGAGAAGTGAAAAGCAAAGGAGAAAAGGAAAGATAGAAACATCTGAATGCAGAGTTCCAAAGAATAGCAAGAAGAGATAAGAAAGCCTTCTTCAGCAATCAATGCAAAGAAATAGAGGAAAACAACAGAATGGGAAAGACTAGAGATCTCTTTAAGAAAATCAGAGATACCAAAGGAACATTTCATGCAAAGATGAGCTCGATAAAGGACAGAAATGGTATGGACCTAACAGAAGCAGAAGATATTAAGAAGAGATGGCAAGAATACACAGAAGAACTGTACAAAAAAGATCTTCACGACCCAGATAATCACGAAGGTGTGATCACTGACCTAGAGCCAGACATCCTGGAATGTGAAGTCAAGTGGGCCTTAAAAGCATCACTACGAACAAAGCTAGTGGAGGTGATGGAATTCCAGTTGAGCTATTCCAAATCCTGAAAGATGATGCTGTGAAAGTGCTGCACTCAATATGCCAGCAAATTTGGAAAACTCAGCAGTGGCTACAGGACTGGAAAATGTCAGTTTTCATTCCAATCCCAAAGAAAGACAAAGCCAAAGAATGCTCAAACTACTGCACAATTGCACTAATCTCACACGCTAGTAAAGTAATGCTCAAAATTCTCCAAGCCAGGCTTCAGCAATATGTGAACCGTGAACTTCCTGATGTTCAAGATGGTTTTAGAAAAGGCAGAGGAACCAGAGATCAAATTGCCAACATCCGCTGGATCATGGAAAAAGCAAGAGAGTTCCAGAAAAACATCTATTTCTGCTTTCTTGACTATGCCAAAGCCTTTGACAGTGTGGATCACAATCAACTGTGGAAAATTCTGAAAGAGATGGGAATACCAGACCACCTGATCTGCCTCTTGAGAAATCTGTATGCAGGTCAGGAAGCAACAGTTAGAACTAGACATGGAACAACAGACTGGTTCCAAATAGGAAAAGGAGTTCGTCAAGGCTGTATATTGTCACCCTGTTTATTTAACTTCTATGCAGAGTACATCATGAGAAACGCTGGACTGGAAGAAACACAAGCTGGAATCAAGATTGCCGGGAGACATATCAATAACCTCAGATATCAGATGACATCACCGTTATGGCAGAAAGTGAAGAGGAACTCAAAAGCCTCTTGATGAAAGTGAGAGGAGAGTGAAAAAGTTGGCTTAAAGCTCAACATTCAGAAAACAAAGATCATGGCATCCGGTCCCATCACTTCATGGGAAATAGATGGGGAAAGAGTGGAAACTGTGTCAGACTTTTATTTTTCTGGGCTCCAAAATCACTACAGATGGTGACTGCAGCCATGAAATTAAAAGACACTTACTCCTTGGAAGGAAAGTTATGACCAACCTAGATAGCATATTGAAAAGCAGAGACATTACTTTGCCAACAAAGGTTTGTCTAGTCAAGGCTATGGTTTTTCCTGTGGTCATGTATGGATGTGAGAGTTGGACTGTGAAGAAGGCTGAGTGCCGAAGAATTGATGCTTTTGAACTGTGGTGTTGGAGAAGACTCTTGAGAGTCCCTTGGACTGCAAGGAGATCCAACCAGTCCATTCTGAAGGAGATCAGCCCTGGGGATTTCTTTGGAAGGAATGATGCTAAAGCTGAAACTCCGGTACTTTGGCCACCTCATGTGAAGAGTTGACTCATTGGAAAAGACTCTGATGCTGGGAGGGATTGGGGGCAGGAGGAGAAGGGGACGACAGAGGATGAGATGGCTGGATGTCATCACTGACTCGATGGACGTGAGTCTCGGTGAACTCCGGGAGTTGGTGATGGACAGGGAGGCCTGGCATGCTGTGATTCATGGGGTCACAAAGAGTCGGACACGACTGAGCAACTGATCTGATATATATGACTATTTTTCATTACAGGCTATTATAACATATTGAATATATTTCCCTAAGCTCTACAGTAAATCCTTGTTGCTTGTCTATTTTATGAAGGAATTTTAAAAACACAAATGATGGGTTGGGAGCCAGTAGGGCTTCTGGACTGAGGAAAATATTCAGTCATAATATTCAGTTTTGCAAATAGAAAGTTTCCTCACATTTGAAGTCTATGGGTTAGTAATCCCAAAATACTAAAATTAAACACTCTCTGATTCTAACAAATATGCACAGCAATCTGTAATTTAGATGTGTTACCCAGAGATTTATTCAGAAAAGAGAACAAACATTTTGATTTTTACTTGAAAATAAAGCAGTTGAAGGCCTTAATTTTTAAAATCAGACCAACCAGTGCGATGGTACTGCTTAATTCCTATAGGAACATAGCTGGCTTGCATTTTTTAAAAGAAAAACATTCATAAACTTTTCTCTTTACCTTTAAGCAATTTAAATAAAATCAAACTTTTAAAGAGATCAAGAATAGGAATAAAGTGCAAAGATGGCTAAGAAAAAGCCAGCTATTCCAATAGGGGTTACTTCACATATTTGAAGAATTCTTCCTCAGTATGAAATGCAGTTAATGGGAATTCACTCATCATGCATAGTCTACTATCATTAAATGTTCATGGATTATTTCTAAACTTCCATAAACATAGATATTCAAGTCATGCTTCTAATATTTAATAGAGAACAATGGTGGACTCAAAAAAAAGGGAGAGAGAAACACACTCACTGCACTTATGCTTTCCACTTAATGCAAAATATGAAAAAAAGCATTTTTAATGTGATGTCAATTCTTTTGAACTTCCAATAATCTGAAGGCACATTTAACAGCAAACAGTTTAATAATCACATCTTGCAGCTGACTTGATTCTCAAGATGTCTTTGCAGTTTTATTGTTCTGTAAACGCAAACTGTTTCATTGAAAATTTTACTAGGTCAGGCTTCTACAAGAAAAAAGTTTATTATATTGCTTATTAGAGTATACTCATTAATTACCAAGTTTAGTCAATGGGGTTCCTTTGAACTGCCTGTAAGATGAATATTTTATTACTCATTTTCATAATAATGAGATTTGACAGATTTTTACCTTACAAAATCTCAATGGTTTATTTCATGTTATTTATTTTTTAGACCAAGACATCAGTCATTCTTTTCTTCTTTTCCTTTCTTCCTCCTTCTCCTTTCCCTTTCTTCTCTATGATTTTCTAAAAAAAATACTTAAAATATGAAGAAGTCTAACATTACACTTCATTAAGCCATTAACAAATGCACAATAAAATGTGCCCACGATCCTTTAAAAAAGGATTATGTATACAGAAATACATGGAAAATGTACTGTTCTTAGAGAGGAACAAAATAGAACAAATAAATTTCCACATCTGAGGTAGACTTCTTATAAAGGAGGTTGGGTAAATTCATGCAGAAAAACTCTACAGAATGGGGTTGTCATTAAAAATAAACGAAGCAAGGATTACTGGGTTTAAATTGCTTTCTTATGAGTCAAAAAAGTTTTTAAAGGATTTTAGCCAAGTATGTGAGGGTGAGTGATGCCCACTTCTGGTTTTGCCAAAAAACACTAGAAATGACAAACTCCAGTGGCTCTGGCAGAATGAATCTCTGCCTGGGTCAGTTGTCCATACCAGGAATCTGCAGAATCCAAATCTACTTCACATCTGAACTATCAGATAATAGCAGGCCAGACGACGCTCCCAATGAGGAATAAGCCGATTGTTGCTTCCTCTCTGAGTTGTTCCTGGATTCTCTCTCCCTCATCTCCCTTCCACTTCGAGGGGGACCCAGTCCTGAGCAGGATGCTCACCTCTGACGGTCTCTAACAACCACCTCTTAGAGACTAAGTGCATCTGGTGCTGAAGAGAGAACTGCACAGATGCGGTTCACAGTCTGAACTTTAAGACAGAGTGATATCACAGATAAGCATATTCAAGATATACATATATACACTACCTACGTCATATATCAGACCAGATACTGTTAGAAGTAGAGAGTAACTTATATGAAGAGGGAAGGTTTTATACAGGTATGTAAAAATGTGCAGCGGGGACACAGTAAGCAATTAAAGAAGGTAGGTAGCCCACAGATGGGCTTAGGTTTAAGAGCAATATAACCAGAGGTGGAAGTTGTGGTAGTTTCACACAAATAATTACTTAGGCAGCATTTAAAAAATGCAAATCAAAGGCTAGTTGCAGAAAGATAACATAACAATATACCCCAACTTCAAAACAGTTGTCACTTTTTAGGAGGTGGGCAGGGGAATGGAATCAAGTAGCTATTTCTAAGGTTTCTATTTAAAAAATAATTGAGCAACAACATAAATATGGCAAAATATCAATATTAAGACTATAGAGTTATGTTGTATGTGAATTATAGACTTCATAATCGAAAGAAATATATGAAATATTTAAAAAATACATAATAAAACACATAAAACATAAAACACATACAGGTTTGTGACACTGTACAGGAGACAGGGATCAAGACCATCCCCAAGAAAAAGAAATGCAAAAAAGCAAAATGGCTGTCTGAAGAGGCCTTACAAATAGCTGTGAAAAGAAGAGAAGCAAAAAGCAAAGGAGAAAAGGAAATATATACCCATTTGAATGCAGAGTTCCAAAGAATAGCAAGGAAAGATAAGAAAGCCTTCTTCAGCAATCAATGCAAAGAAATAGAGGAAAACAACAGAATGGGAAAGACTAGAAATCTCTTCAAGAAAATTAGAGATACCAAGGGAACATTTCATGCAAAGATGGGCTCAATAAAGGACAGAAATGGTATGGACTTAACAGAAGCAGAAGATATTAAGAAGAGATGGCAAGAATACACAGAAGAACTGTACAGAAAAGATCTTCACAACCCAGATAATCATGATGGTGTGATCATTCACCTAGAGCCAGACATCCTGGAATGTGAAGTCAAGTGGGCCTTAGGAAGCATCACTATGAACAAAGCTAGTGGAGGTGATGGAATTCCAGTTGAGCTATTTCAAATCCTAAAACATGATGCTGTGATAGTGCTGCACTCAATATGCCAGCAAATTTGGAAAACTCAGCAATGGCCACAGGACTGGAAAAGGTCAGTTTTCATTCCAATCCCAAAGAAAGGCAATGCCAAAGAATGCTCAAACTACCATACAATTGCACTCACCTCACACGCTAGTGAAGTAATGCTCAAATTCTCTAAGCCAGGCTTCAGCAATACATGAACCATGAAATTCCAGATGTTCAAGCTGGTTTTAGAAAAGGCAGAGGAACCAGAGGTCAAATTGCCAACATCCACTGGATCATCAAAAAAGCAAGAGAGTTCCAGAAAAACATCTATTTCTGCTTTCTTGACTATGCCAAAGCCTTTGACTGTGTGGATCACAATAAACTGTGGAAAATTCTTAAAAGAGATGGGAATACCAGACCACCTGACCTGCCTCTTGAGAAACCTATATGCAGGTCAGGAAGCAACAGTTAGAACTGGACCTGGAACAACAGACTGGTTCCAAATAGGAAAAGGAGTATGTCAAGGCTGTATATTATCACCCTGCTTATTTAACTTATATGCAGAGTACATCATGAGAAATGCTGGGCTGGAAGAAGCACAAGCTGGAATCAAGATTGCCGGGAGAAATATCAATAACCTTGGATATGCAGATGACACCACCCTTATGGCAGAAAATGAAGAAGAACTAAAGAGCCTCTTGATGAAAGTGAAAGTGGAGAGTGAAAACGTTGGCTTAAAGCTCAACATTCAGAAAACTAAGATCATGGCATCCGGTCCCATCACTTCATGGCAAATAGATGGGGAAACAGTGGAAACTGTCACTGAATTTAATTTTTTGGGCTCCAAAATCACTGCAGATGGTGACTGCAGCCGTGAAATTAAAAGACGCTTACTCCTTGGAAAGAAAGTTATGACCAACCTAGATAGCATATTCAAAAGCAGAGACATTACTTTGCCAACAAAGGTCTGTCTAGTCAAGGCTGTGGTTTTTCCAGTGGTCATGTATGGATGTAAGAGTTGGACTATAAGGAAAGCTGAGCACTGAAGAATTGATGCTTTTGAACTGTGGTGTTGGAGAAGACTCTTGAGAGTCCTTGGATTGCAAGGAGATCCAACCAGTCCATCCTAAATGAGATCAGCCGTGGGTGTTCACTGGAAGGACTGATGTTGAAGCTGAAACTCCAATACTTTGGCCACCTGATGCAAAGAGCTGACTCATTTGCAAAGACCTTGATGCTGGCAAAGATTGAGGGCAGGAGGAGAAAGGGACAACAGAGGATGAGATGGTTGGATGGCATCACCAACTCAATGGACATGAGTTTGGGTAAACTCCGAGAGTTGGTGATGGACAGGGAAGCCTGGCGAGCTACAGTTCATGGGGTTGCAAAGAGTCAGACATGACTGAGTGATTGAACTGAACTGAACATGTTTTGGTTAGTATAAACAGTGCTGCAATGAACATCGGGGTCCATGTATCTTTTCGGATTATGATTAAAAGAATGAAATAATGTCACTTTCAGCAACATGGATTGACCTACAGATTATCATACTGAGTGAACTAAGTTAGACAGACAAAGACAAGTATCATATGATATCACTTATATGTGGAATCTAAGAAAATGATACAAATGAACTTATTTACATAACAGAAATAGACTCACAGACTTTGAAAACAAATTGTGGTTACTAATTGGGAAAAGTACAGGGAACAATAAACTGGAGGTATATAAGTACTATTTATAAAGTAGATAACCAACAAGCATCTGTATAGTACAAGGAACTGTACAGCACCAGGAACTCTACTCAATATTCTGTATAAACTTATAGGGGAAAGGAGTCTGAGAAAGAACGGATATGTGTATATGTATGCTGAATCACTTTGCTGTATACCAGAAACAACATTGTTAATCAACTATACTCCAACATATAATAAAAACTAAATTAAAAAAGAGTGCTTCTGGAAGATACATTTTCCTTCTTTATTCAAATGTCATTTTACATAGCAAAATAATCAAAACTTATATTAGAGAGAGAATGTAACTGGAACTTAGTAAATGATGTAGGGAGCAGAAGAAAAGGGAGTTAGAGAGCTAGGTTAGGGTGAGCTTAGTTAAGGCGTGAATCAAGGCAGGTATTTAGTCTACATGTGATGAGAAACCCCTGGATTTCTCAGAAATTCCAGAAATCTTCTTTCAGAAGAGGAGTGACAGAAAATGAATGGCATAATGGACGGTTATGAACTTCTCTGGTTAGAATGTAAGAGGCCAAGAGTGGAAGCAGAGAGACCAAGTGGTAAGCAGTTAGAAGAATCCAGGTAGAAATGGTCACTCGGACTAGGATGACAACACAGTAGATGGGTTTGGGATATATTCTGAAGATAAAACCAACTGGTTAACTTGGTACATAGGGAAGGGGTTTGGAAAAGATGTTAATTTCACTAAGATGAAAACACTGGAAGAGAAGGGGTTTGGAAAAGATGTTAGTTTCACTGAGATGAAAACACTGGAAGAGAAGCTGGGTTTGATCTGAGGTGAGGGAGGGAAAAGGGCAGAAGTCTTTGGCCTTAAATGTAAGATATACTCAACAGACTAATGGGGAAGCTGAGGAAATATGGGACTAGTCTCTAGATGGAGAGGTTTAACTAGAGCTATAAATGTAGGCATCATCAGTGTATTTAAAACCATAGAAAAAAGTGAGATTATCCAGGATATGAGTAGATGGAGAAGAGGGCTGTGTTCCAATATGAAGAGGTGAATAGATGGATCTACTGTGGACTGTTCAAGAGTCTCATCATAACAAGACTGATAGCTGTAGTTGAAGAGGAAATGAGAAGTAAGGAAACAGAGGCAGCAAATAAACAATAAATATTCTCTCCAGGAGGTTTACTGTGTGTGATGGTAGAGTCAAGAAAGGAGCTGGTGGGAGGAGGGGAAGGGGGAAGTGGAATAGAAAGGATTGAAAAAAATTTAATAGACCATATAAGAGCATGTTTATATCCTGATTGGAACAATCCACTAGAGAGGAGAAAAAACTGGTGATGCCAGAAAGAAACTATAAGCTCAGGAGGGGAAAGGAACAGGAGCACACAGAAAGGCAGCAGGCAAAGCAGGCTAGTAAATTTTGTCATGGGAAGATGAAGGTCCTTTTCTGATGGTTTCTATCTTCTCAGTGAAATAGGAAGCGAAGTCATTCATTGTGAAGGGGAAGTAGACTGAGGAGGTTTGTGACAGGAGGAGAGCGGACCATGCAAATACAGTAGGACTGCCAGGAAACCTGGGGCTACTTGAGGCTCTGGCTATCAGTGCAATGAGAAGCCAGTTGGGACTCTGTACATTTCTTCCTCCCATCATGCTCAGCTATGATGTGCAGGGGTGGAGCTAATGAGCTGAAAGGATGGGATGTGACAGTCAGAGTTACAGCACCTGAGAATGAGGTTTTCGCAGTGGAGTGGCTACTTGTGATGACAAGGTCTGGGCAGGAGAATGGTCTCTAGAGAGGTGACTGAGGGAGAATGAAGTAAAGACTTAGAAGAAAGGAGCTCAAGGAACCGAGAGTCCAGGGGGCTGGGTGAACTTTCTACCTGGAGACTCCAAGAATGAAAGTTAGAGCCATGGTGCTTCAAAGTGTCAATGAATGATGGGCAGAGCGAACACGAGTAAAAAATGAACACAGACGCTCCCAGGGCTCTTACAGGGCCTTATATCTCCGTGGTAAACACCATAATGCCTAATACAGAGCCAGACACATAAAGGCGGCTTGAATAAATACTTGGGTTTTAACTAAAAGAAGTTTTAAAATATCAATTTTACAGACTGACAGCCTAGATATAAGGATTTAGGAAAAGTCCAGAAGGCAGTGGTCAAATATATGAGCAAGAGACTTGGAATATAAAAGGACAGGGATGAAGTAAAGATATGACCTCATTAACCAGTGACCAGCTCCCCGCTGCACTCTCAGCTATTTTCTATCCCAGCACCAAATCCTTTTCTTGATTTCTATGCTTCTTACTTGCATGCCCTTCTCAACTTTTAATTCTCATTCACCTACTAGAAATTCATCAGCTCAAATACTATTTCTTTTCTCTATTACGATATACCTTGTTGCTGTTCAGTTGCTAAGTCATGTCGGACTCTTTTCGATCCCATGGACCACAGTATGCCAGGCCTTCCTGTCCCTCGCTATCTCCCAGAGTTTGCCCAAGATATACTGAGGGCCTAGCAAAATGTCTGGCAAAAATAAGGTGCTCAGAGAATATCAAATGAACAACATGGAGATGAGAAAAGCATGGTTAAAAGAAACCCAATAACTTTTATATCCAGAGGAAGGCTGAGATGAGTTTAATTCTGTATCTCCCTTCTGACACTAAGAGAGGAGGAGATGATGGGAAATCATTCAGGGAGGCAGTAGTCTTGTGGACCCAAGGCTAAACAGCATTTGCCAAGAATAAACAGTCTTGGGAGTGGCCAAGGGGACCTAGGTCAGCTCTCTCGTTTCTACTCCTATTCTCAAAGTCCTGCCCATGGACATACCAGTCATGACCTCATTCCTAAGCAACTCCGTTCTGCCCACCACCATTGTTCCCACTGCCTATTCTAATGGACCACTGCTACTTCCACTCTCACCTGGCTTGTGCCACTACTGTTCTGCAACTGTGAACACTGAGAAATCTGCTGCTCACTGAGTGTGCACATGAGTCACATGTACACTGACACCAGTCAGTTTATCTTGTGGATTATAAACTCTTAGAACTAGGGATCTATAGTCTCCCTAATGTCATCTTTGCTTAGTTACTTCAGTTTGTTTAGGTCAAGGTTGAGGGTTTAACCGCCAAATGGGTTATTTAACTTTGCTTTGTTTTACTGCCTCAAACTACCTCCAATTCAGGCATTCTCAGAAAACTGAGAAGTATTAAACAGAGACAGAATAATATAGGGGAAAAAAATGAACATTTGAATAAAAATTTCCAACTTCACTCTTGCAAACACCATATGTTAAAAAGAACGGCAGTGAAATTCCAAAGCACCTGAAAAATGAGTTGAGAAAACAAAAAGGTTTATATAATCTAAAATTCCCGACTGCAGAAATATGTAAATATATATTTAAACTTGAAATATATGGCCATTCCTATTAAATGTAAAGTCAAATAAATTTATGTTAAAGTAAAACGTAGTCTTCTCATTCTACTAATCATAAACACAGAGGTTTAGAGCTAGGGAGGACCTTGTAGGCCACCCTCTTCATTCTGTAGATAAATTAAGAAAAGTCCAGAGAAGGCTTGCTGACATACTCAGCATCAGATGGCAGTATGAGAAGGCAGCATGTGGGAGCAGGAAGACCATAGGCTTTAGAGACAGACAAGTCTGCACAGGGCTCCCACCCCTTAGTTAAGCGAATTGGGAAGCTTTACTCTTTGAAATGTCAGTGGCCTCATGTGTGAATTAGAGATATCAGCTTTAATATGTTGAAGAAGTACTGTAAAGACTGAATATGATAGATATTAAATGAGAAGTGCCTAGTACAGAATTTCTAGATTAAGATGGCAGAATAACGTCAGATTATAGAATTTTTCCCTAAAGCATAATGAAATTTAAAATCACTATTTTTTTTAAAAGTGTTAGCAGAAACCAACCAAGTAAAGGAGAACACCATATCTTAATCTTTAAAGTGGTGCCCAGACAGGAAACTATATTCAATATTTTATAATAACCTATTGTTGTCAGTTGCTAAGTCGTGTCCAACTCTGCAATTCCATGGACTGAAGCACACCACGCTTTCCTGTCCTTCACTATCTCCTGGAGCTTGCTCAAATTCATGTCCATTGAGTTGATGATGCCATCCAACAATCTTATCCCTCTGTCGCCCCCTTCTCCTCTTGCCCTCAATCCTTCCCAGCATCAGGGTCTTTTCCAATGAGTCGGCTCTTCGCATCAGGTGGCCAAAGTATTGCAGCTTCAGCTTCAGCATCAGCTCTTCCAATGAATATTCAGGGTTGATTTCCTTTATACTGACTGATTTGATCTCCTTGCAGTCCAAGGGACTCTCAAGAGTCTTCTCTAGCACCATAATTCAAAAACATCAATTCTTTGGCACTCGGTCTTCTTTATGTTCCAACTCTCACATCTGGACATGACTACTGGAAAAACCATAGCTTTGACTATATGGACCTCTGTTGGCAAAGTCACATCTCTGCTTTGAAATATGCTGTCTAGGTTTGTCATAGCTTTCATTCCAAGGAGTAAGTGTCTTTTAATTTCATGGCTGCAGTCACCATCTGCAGTGATTTTGAAGCCCAAGAAAATAAAGTCTGTCACTCTTTCCATTTTCCCCCATCTATTTTCCAAGAAGTGATGGGACCGGATGCCATGATCTTAGTTTTCTGAATATTGAGTTTTAAGCCAGCTTTTTCACTCTCCTCTTTCACCTTCATCAAGAGGCTCTTTAGTTCCTCTTTGCTTTCTGCCTTTAGGGTTCTGTCATCTGTGTATCTGAGGGTTGTTGATACCTCTCCTGGCAATCTTGATTCCAGCTTGAGATTCATCCAGTCCGGCATTTCACATGATGTACTCTGCACAGACGTTAAATAAGCAGGGTGACAATATACAGCCTAGACATACTCCTTTCCCAATTTTGAACCAGTCCATTGTTCCATGTCTGATTCTAACGGCTGCTTCTTGACCTGCATACAGGTTTCTCAAGAGGCAGGTGAGGCGATCTGGTATTCCTATCTCTTGAAGAATTTTCCATTTTATTGTGATCCACATAGTCAAAGGCTTTAGTGTAGTCAATGAAGCAGAAGTAGATGTTTTTCTGGAATTCCTTTGCTTCTTCTATAATCCAACGATGTTGGCAATTTGATCTCTGGTTCTTCTGCCATTTCTAAATCCAGCTTATAAATAATAACTTTTAATGGAAAAAAACTTTTTAAAATGCATATGTAACTTAATCTCTTTGCTGTACACCTGAAGCAAACAACACTATAAATCAACTATACTTCAATATAAAGTTGTTTGCTTTGGGAAAAAAAAAAGAATAAAGTTATATCCTTCCCACTCCCCTGACCCCCCAAAAAATGATACCCAAGGATAGAAAATTTTCAAAAAAAGAAAAGATTGGTTGGAGATTGGAAAGTTAAGCAGACAAAATTCTGAAAACTATCACTGAAGTGAAGTGAAGTGAAGTTGCTCAGTCGTGTCCGACTCCGCGACCCCATGGACTGTAGCCTACCAGGCTCCTTGGTCCATGGAATTTTCCAGGCAAGAATACTGGAGTGGGTTGCCATTTCCTTCTCTAGGGGATCTTACTATCATTAACAGTGTCCAATTTGGGGAAAACAGATCTGAAGTGATATTTAGGCAACCTGGAGAAAAGATGGAAAACTCCACCCAAAATGAAAACCCCTCCCTGACATCACAGGATTTCCTCAGACACAGACAAGTAAATCAGGGCTCACCATTTTGGTTTTCCATGCTTAGGAGGAGAGGAGGAGAAGAAAAGGGAGATGGGTCATAATCCAACAAGGCTAATTAATTACAGCCCAACTTCATTATAACACTACATGGAGGAGTCTAACAAATTTAATCATGAATGTGGGATCTCATTACTGTGCAGTTAACAAAATAAGGACAAGGGCTGGGATAAAGGAAAAAGGACAGCCAACTGCCAATTGTGTTAAATCTGAGTTTGTTTTAACATGGGTGGTAGTGGTGTTCAGTGGTTCAGATGTGTCCAACTCTTTGTGACCCCACAGACTGCAGCATGTCAGGCTTCCCTCTCTATCACCAACTCCCAGATTTTGTTCAAACTCATGTCCATTCAGTCAGTGATGCCATCTAACCCTCTCATCCTCTATCATCCCCTTGTCCTCCTGCTGAGTTTGTCTTAACATGGGTGTACTCGTCTGTATCAGAATTTATTTTACCTTAAGGAGTAAACACAGCTTTAGCTAAAGAGAAAAAAAATAAGATCTGAGTAAGTGTGTGTGTTGAGGGTGGGGAGAGAATGAGGATGAATGGAGAAGAACCCCAGGAGAAGTTCCTTCCCCTGCTGTGGTACCACTGCTAGAGCTCACAGGTGTCTCCTTCCCTCCATTAGCAGGGAAAGAATAAAAACATCTCTGGGAAATAAGTAGAGTTTGGCAAGGGAAAGAAACACCAGGGGCTGACCTTCTTAGTGCTGTCACCTCCTTAAATTGGAGGAATAATCCAAAGTCAGAGAAGACAACACCCATCCCCCAACCCCTGCCCCAAATATCCTTCTTCCTCCAAAAAGATTCATGTTTGAGTATGTAGTGCAAACCTCGACGTGGGGCAGTTTACACAAATACTGAGGAAGAGCCGAGTCCAGACCCTACAACCAACTGCACAAGCCCCAGCTCAACTCACTCAGCCCCTTGCCCAGGATGTGGCCTTGGTTCCTCAAATCCTAGAATGAAGCTCTGGGGACAAGGCACAGAGTTCTAATGAGAGAAAGTAAAAAGGAAAATGAGGACAATTCACCAACACTAAAGAGTGAAGAGGAAATAAAAAGCCTCTTGATGAAGGTGAAAGAGGAGACTGAAAAACCTGGCTTAAAATTCATCATTCAAAACACCAAGATCATGGCATCCAGTCCCATCACTTTAAGGCAAATAGAAAGGGAAAAAATGGAAAGAGTGACAGACTTTCTTTTCTTGGGCTCCAAAATTACTGGGGATGGTGACTGCAGCCACAAAATTAAAAGACGTTTGCTTCTTGGTAGGAAAGCCATGACAAACCTAAACAGCATATTACAAAGCAGAGACATCACTTGGCTGACAAAGGTCCATATAGTCAAAGCTATGGTTTTTCCAGTAGTCATGTACAGATGTGAGAGCTGGAACATAGAGAAGGCTGAGCACCAAAGAACTGATGCTTTTGAACTGTGGTGCTGGAGAAGACTCTTGAGAGTCCTTTGGACTGCAAGGAGATCAAATCAGTCAGTCCTAAAGGAAATCAACCCTAAATACTGAATGGAAAGACTGATGCTGAAGCTGAAGCTCCAATACTTTTGCTACCTGATGTGAACAGCCAATTCATTGGAAAAGACCCTGATGCTGGGAAAGATTGAGGGCAAGATGAGAAGTGGGCGACAGAGGATGAGATGGTGGGATGGCATCACCGACTCAATGGACATGAGTTTGAGCAAACTCCAAGAGATAGGGAAGGATAATGAAGCCTGGTGTGCAGCAGTCCATGAGGTCCCAAAGAGTCAGACATGACTTAGCGACTGAACAACAAAGAGTAAACGGAAGTTCTTAGCTGAATTGTTCAAATGAAAGTTACGTCTAACAAAGAGAAAAGAGTAAGAGGAGTAGGCAGGACTACTGGAGCAAAGAAAGAATGAGAGATGGAGGGGCGGGAAGACAGTAAGAATCCACTTTGGAAAAAACAGAGTCCTCCACCTCCCTCCCAAAGTCTCTATAAGGATATTATGCTACAAGACTAAAGCAAATATGAACGAATTGAGACATTAGCAATAAGTTGAAAGAATGAGATAAAAAGGGAGATCACAGAAGTACGGAAACAATGAAGAAAAAACCCATCTCAGAACTAGCAAACAAATTTTTAAAAGCAGAATCAGCACAGGTGAAAGAATCAGTGACATACCAAAATCCCTAGAAACTTGTGACAGTGACAGGGAATGCATAAGATAACAGCATAGAGATAAAGGCAATTCAGAAATGGAGAATCGATCATAACAAACCAGTAACACTTAACACAGAACTAAAACTTAATGGTAGGTCCCTTAAACATCAGTAAACTTTTCTTAACCTAACTCCTATCACCAATTATGTAAAAATAATGTTTTATGGTTCCTTTGCTCTTATAGAAGACTCCCCAGGCAAGTAAACAGTATATGTCAACTGTTAGGTTTTATAACATTTGCCCTGATGTCTATTTCGTAGGCTTGTAGAGTTGGTGTCTGCCTAAGAGTGGCTCTTAGGAGAGAAGAGTTAGAAATTCAGTACTATACACCACTTTTTCTTTTTCAGTGAATATAAAAGAGAAATCTGAAAGCAATTTGTTAACAAGAACAGTTTATTGGAGCCTTATCTAACAGATTTCTAAAGCAGCCGTAGTTAATATGAGAGTTCTTACTTCCAAGTGGATATGTTTTAATTAAGAGAACTAAGATAATCTGTTTTAATATATTTCAACTTTCTTCAGTAACTAGGAGCCAAACACTTGCTAAAATATTTTTCTAGAAGCACAGAGTAGGTAATATTCACAACAAGAGAGCCACAATTTATTCATTATTCCTTTATATTGATCAGAACTCCAAATATCCATTCATTGAGAAGTGCTGGGCTAAAACCTTTAAAGAGACACATTATCAGAACTTAAATGTACAGAGCATAGAACTCAAACACACACACACACACCCACAGTCACACCCCACCCCACACACACACCCCCCCACACCCCCCCCCCCCTACACACACACCCATTATATTTCACTGCCATTTTGAAGAGAACTCTTTTGTTTTTAAAGTTCTTCTTTAAGTTTAGAAGCATCTCTGATTGCAAATAATACACAAAGGGAAAAAAATTTTTATCTGAAAAAAACTTGCTGTTAAATAAAGTAAAAGCTACACCCTGCCTGCCACATAGAAGGTGTTTAATAAACATGACCTGGATGGATAACTTTCAAAGTATGCCAAACAATAATTTAACAATTTAATTCTCAATGGATAAAGCATGGAAGAAGACCCTAAATTTCAAACTAAATCAGAGCCTTTTCTAAATCATGCTGTTGATGCTGCTGACAGACTGGTTATGTAACCAGAACTCAATATACAAATTGCTACAGAACAGGCATTTTATTCCTGAAAACACTAAAATAATAAAGAACATGACATTATGTAATTAAATATGACTGATGGAGAAAGCTCTCAGAACAATCTGATTTTGATTTTCAAGTGAAAAATAGGAAGTTGCCTATTTTAAAAGTTGTTGGGTTTTGAAAATGGATCTTTTTATGGATTTATCACACAACCAGAGAACCAACTTTTGCAGTTTTCTCTCATATATCAGGAAGTGTAGTTTCTTCCTCACTGAAAATGCAGACATGGAAGAGAGCATGTGTATGATCAAACACTGTGCTTAGTCGCTCAGCGTGTCCGACTCTTTGTGACCTCATGGACTATAGCCAGGCTCTTCTGTCCCTGGGGACTCTCCAGGCAAGAATACTGGAGTGGGTTGTCATACCCTCCTCCAGGGGATCATCCCAACCAGGGATCGAACCCAGGTCTCCCGCATTGCGGGTGGATTCTTTACCGACTGAGCCACTAGGGAATGATCAAACACACTTTATTCCAAATATAGCATTAGTGGGCTTGCTCATACTTCAGGGATATGTCTCTGTGAATACTGGTTTGTCTCATAGTTCTCACTTTTTTGGAAGACTTGACTTAGTCCAAAAATGCCATGGCATGCATACAAAAGTTAGCTTCTTATATTCTGAAACAGAACAAAAAAGGAACATACTCTGATAGGAGATTCTATCATATGAGCTCAGAACACAGAACTTTATCAATCTGATGAAAGGTTTTTCCACATTTGAAATACTATAAAACACACTATAAAGTAAATCACTTCCTGAAAGATTGCTGTATATGAAGAATGGAAAAAAAAAAAACAACTCAAAATGAAGTTAGGACTAAAGATTAACAAATGCATATAAAGAAGCTAAGTGGTTTTGTGTGTGTATGTGTGTGTTTGCTCAAAGAGGACATGTTTCAGAATGGCTTGCCTTATTCATATGCAGATAACTAATAGCAAACTTTGTTTAAATGAGGTGGAGAAGAAGGTGCTACATTAAAGTTAAATTTAATAAGTAAAACCATAGTAACCATAAAACAAGAATGTTATCATTTGAAGATTATGTGAAAGATCAACATATGTGCTATCAAATATATAAAAGTACGTGGCGTTTACGATGGTCAGGGACAAACCAATTCTCATAAGCTAAAACGAAATTTCTGAAAAGAGAAATATGATGGTCTATAGTGGTTGGTCTGCTGTGGGAGCAGTAGAACCAGGGCTTCTGCTTAATATGATGAGATTAAAAGGACCTGAGACAGAGAGAGGGACTCTGAGCAGTTCACTATTTTGGATGCTAGCTCACAGAATTTAATCACAGTCTCTGTCATTTGATTACCAACAATACTGATGATTTATCCATCTCAGGATAAGTAGGAAGCAGGATTTCAGCTCACTGCTCCAGCATTATCCATTCTTGGCAACATATTACGGTAATCCACTCTTATGCTTATGTACCTGATCAAGAGACCTTCTATTCCACTCTTGTACTGATTACTTTTTAAGCAAAGTTCATGTAAGCCAGTAGGTCACAGGGAATCCTAAAATTTATTCCCACTTGGAACATTTTCCTTCTGGACCTTATTAAACATCATGTTCTAGGCATTATGAGTACTCTAAGGTATTCTGGAATAATAACCCAAACTGCAGAGTGAAAGTAAGTGGCAATTAAAATTGCAGAGAGGGGAGGCCTGAGACAAGGAAACGACAGCATCTTTTCCCAAAGACTGCTGGACTGGTGATCCAACTCCGGGGTCAGCAGGCTGGGCCTGAGGTCCAGATCCAAACCCACCATCTGTTTATGTATACCCTACAAGAGCTAAGAGTGGTCTTTATACTTTTAAGTGGTTGAGGAAAAAAAGTAATGAGAGTATTTTGTTACAGGTGAAAATGAGATGAAATTCAAATCCCAGGGTCCATAAATAGGGTTTAATCGGCACACAGCCACAGTCGTCTGTTTAATATTGCCCATGGCGCTTAGGCGCAGCAGAGTTAAGTAGCTGAGACTTTGAGGGCATAGCCCACAAAGCCTAACATGTTTACCACCTCTTTCTAGAAAAAAAGCTATCTCAGAGTTTCTAATATCATATGTGAAGAGTCTGAATTATTTTGTATTGGTTTTCTAATCCATCATGGATCAAGCTATGCTTTTGTAGAATACAAAAGCACGTGCTCAGATGCTATAGAAATGTCAAATTGCTATCCTTTTGTCAAATGCTTACTCTCAATTTCTGGACTATCTGGATGTATACTTGCACAAACATTTTGTGGACGAGCACTGGTCCACAGACTACGTTTCAAAAAGCTCTACTCTAGATAATGCAAGGATACCTTAATAAAACTTTTTGGAAAACATCACTCCTTCCCTACATAGTTCTGATATGGTGATCACTAAAAATATCAGTACATAAATACATACACACATGGATAAAATTTTCCATGGGTCTTTTTCCTTTGAGTGTTATGCTTAAAAAACATAACAACTGTTTCTCCGTTACCAACTGCCCCAACATATACAAATTTTATTATTCTTGTAGGCACTGGCTAAAAGAAAAAAATTCATTTACATTTCATGCTTTTGGGAATAATAACTAAAATTTCAAAAACAAAGCAATTAGTGCAAATGTTTTTTGGACAATCTGTGCTGTGATTTTAGAAACTGTGTGTGAAAGAATCAGAATCCTTGCATGCACCAAAAACAGTTTCTATGTTTAAATTTTTAGAAGGTTGAAAAGATATCTTCATATGCTTGCTTTATAATACTAAAGTCCCTTGGTATGTCAAAGGCCATATAAGTAATTCTTAGCTTAGGTACAAAAAGTGCTTTGGGCTTGTTTTATATGACACTCCCTGGCTTTTGTATTGCACTTAAGAAAATGAATGTGAAAAAAAAATCATCTCCATGAAACTTTTTTTATTGGCCTAAAGTTAGTAGTGACTTATTTTCAGATTTCAATCTTTATCTCCTGAGTGAAACGCTTATTTAATCCTACTATGATTTTTGTTTAACAAATGAAATAATTTTTAACCATTTTTAAACATTAAGAAAGATGAAACTCCATTATAGGGCCAATGAGTTTATTATTATTAGGTGTTAGATGATCAAACATTCAAATAAGAAGCCGTACTGTGATTTCATGGTGTAAGTAGAGAGTCTACAAAAAATAACTCCAGGTGTGCTAACAATTTAGATGACAATAGGAAATGCTTTCTTTCTTTATTGTTATAAAAATATGTTGCTGCTAGCAAAGGATGAAAATTTCAAAGCAGAGGGAATATAAAATGACCATAGATTGAATTTCTGCAAATGTCCACTTTGTTTTACAGCTCCAATATCATGAAACAATGAAAATAGTGAGATCTACTAGTTCAGAAAAATGACATAATGTTTATAAATATTTACATGTATGTTGAACTAGATCATTTTTAAGAGATGCAGCTGTGATAGAGAAAGAAAACTGGGGCTTGATCAGAGTCCTCATTTTGCATGATCCTGTGCAAGTCACTTAACCTCTATAAAATCAATGAGATTATGACTCGTCTCAGAGGAATTAAGGAAGATAAAGCAGTGTCTTGCTGGCTACAAAGCTCTATATGAATATTGAGGATTACTGAGTAGAAGGTGAATAGAATCTTAAAATGTATTTCTAAATTTACTGTAAAAATGAGGTTTTTATACAAGAAAACTATACAAACAACCTAAATTATTTAACAACCTTTTCAAATGATATCACTACTTCTTGAAGCAGGGAGTATAATAAAAGAAATGCTTCTTAGACAACTTATTACACAAAATTTTAAGTTATTGTAGTCATGGATACTGGTGTCATGAAAGGGTGCCATAGGAGGACCTTTGTAGTATGAAAGAGAGTGGTGGTAAGGGGATGGGCAAGGCCAAAGGGCATTGTGTTCTTTTCACAGTGACACCTGGAGGAAGTGGAGGCATTAGCCAAGGGAGGGTGAGAGCAAATATTCCCTGCGTGACTACATTTTCCTCATTTAAAGAAATAATCAGTTAATATAATCACAATTAATACGGACATATCTAAAAGCCTCTGGTCCATCATAATACGCTTATTTGTCCCACAAGCAATAACAGTTACTATGTGAGTCTCACGCCTTAATGCATTATCTATGAATCCTTGAAAACACACGGTTTTCTTCTTCAAGGTTAAAATTGAGTTCTGAGACAGTGGTGGATTTTTAAAAAGTCTTATGCACATGCACATTACATATATGGTATGAGAACAGCATTCCACTTTCAAAGTCTAGGATAATTTACTTTCAGATCTTTAGGTTGAGTGTGTATTGGTTCAGAGAATTCCCTGCTCTATACAACGTATTTCTTTCTCATGCACATTTTTCCCCCCTCAAATCCTGAAAGACATGGGGACTTTCTCTCATTTCTCCAAGTGATAGAACTATTCTGATGTTAGGGAAACAGTGCTGGTTATATAGAGTCTGGATAACACATTTAAGAGATGATGGTATGAAGACAGGCAAGGAAGGCCCAGTTACTTCAGTAAGGCTGCCACATACCATCTCTCCATCTATCATCTGGAAATACATTCTTCTCTCTTGGGATCTAAGCCCTATGCCAAAGGCACGAAATTTGTACACTGATTTCTCATTATTTGGAGGAGAATAATTACTACAATGATAGGAAAAGAATAAGGGAATCATTTTCTAATAACATTGCCATGTTCCATAGCCCAACTTCTCACTGGATCATTGTCAATTCCTTATACATCATGTCCCTACCTCCCCACTTCCCTATCATTTCATGTTTGCCCTACAAAAGCTTTCCTATCACACCAAATGCTGACAGCCTGGAAAGTAAGTAAAAACTCATATTCACTCTAAGGACTCATGAAAAGAGGTTATTATTGAGAATTTACACTATGTTAGGTCAAGTGTTTCACATATATTGCCCTACTTAAATCTCAGGAAAATCAAGCATTATTATCCAAAGTTTCCCTTCAACACACTGCTTATTAAAACCACATTGTTTCTCGTATAGAAAAAAATTTTCCTTTAAGCATTGATTGTAAGGTGGAAACTATTTTATAGAAGAGGCATCAATCTAATTTTTCATCTGCATTCCAGTGTCTCCGCTTTGCACCTGCTCTTGGGCAACACAGGTGACATGCTCCAGTTTTCTGGAATCTGCCTAATAAACAGCTCCTTGGGTGAAAGTCTCTATATACTTCTTCCAGTATGGAAATATACATCTTCTGCTTTTGTTCAACACCATAGCAATGACCAAGTTAACTTGAACTTCTTCCTACCTTTCACATGACACATTGGGCCCAACCCTATAGATTTCTCTGAATGGAGAACTTCTTTCAACCAAGAATTATAAAACAAAGGGAAATAGCAGCAAAGTGTGTTGTCTTCCCTGGCTTTGGATTATTCTTCCAATTTAAGGAGGTAATAGAAACAAGAAGGTCAGCCCCTGGTGTTTCCTTCCCTTGCCAAACCCTGTTTATCTTCCACAGATGTTTCTATTGTTTCCCTGATAATGGAGAGGAATCATATTAGTGCCCAGCTAATATAATGATTTGCTACTTCCTCTTTATAAACAGGTAAGTATTTTGTAAAGCATCCTTGTGAGCCTACAGCAATATCCTGATAAGGTTACAACTGCAATTAAAAAGTCTAAAACTGGAAAATATTTTACAGTTTAAGAAAGAATGTTTTGGTAAACAAAATGCACGTCTGATGCTTACATTTTAAAATGGGGCAGGAAAATGACATCAGCAAGAATGGCAGAGCAGGCAGCTCAGTGGGTCCTGGCCCCGCGGGAAGATTGAAAAATTAAGCAAAAACTGTCAGAATCAACTTTTTCAGAACTCTGGAAAACAAAAGTTTATATCAACCAGCCAAATGCTGAACAAATTGAAAGGGAATTTGAAAATCCCTAGGAAAGCACTCTGGTATTTTTATGTCTTTGGCCAATTCTCTTCCTGGGCTCAGCAGTGGTTATGAAGATGACCATATTCCCAGTTTGGGACTCTGGTCCCTGGTTCTGGAGGAAGAAGAGCAGATCTTATTTGTAAAGTATTGTCTTTGTCTGCTCTAAC